>NC_089648.1:69068200-73868200 GCF_037042795.1 Molothrus aeneus | reverse complement strand
TAGGTCTGATGTGAAGAGTGCAGACTTTTCTTTCTAATTTTTTTCTTTTTTTTTTTTTTTTACAGACAGCTGAACGGCAACTCATTTTGAAATTTAAAGGGCTTTTTTAAAGTATATAGTTACCAAATAGATTTTAGATTTGTTGACGTGAATGCTCTTATCATTACTTACAGGAAATATAAATTCTGTCGGGAGAGAAAGCCTGGAGAATGTTGAATAATATCTAAAATAATATGGTAGAATGAGTGTTAATTTCAAATCCTTTACATGATGAAAAAAAAAAAAGAAAAAAGTGAAGGTAAACTGCTGTTTAACAGCTTCCCACTGTTATATAAACTTTCAAACAACCATGAAATGTAGGTCTCTGGACATCACTTAAAAGAACCACAAATAAACAGAGGGTCGTACCACACTTCTGTTCCCTAATGTGTAACTAAAAGGTTTAGCTAAGAACAGAAAGTGTCTAAAACTCCTTTTTGTTTACCTACTGCCTTGTGTACCATAAACACAAATAAGCAAAGCAGGGCTGGAGAGGGGAGGTAGGATGCTGCCTGCCTGTGAATAAGGCACAGAGGAGGTAAAAAGCCTCTTAATGTCTCTGGAGGGTCGTCTTACCTTTGTGCATGCAGCAGGCTGGGACATTTATGTAGCAAAGAATCACCTACTTAAAATATAAGGATGCTGCACTTAACACTCCGGTACCAGAACATCTCTGGGGACTTGTATATCTTTCATGGAAATTTGCTGAAGTGTAACTGTTTAGCAATTACTTGGGACTTAGAATAATGGTGTCCTTTTAATAGAGCAAAACACAAGTAGAGCTGTTGTATCTAATGTACCTCCAGCCTGCAAGGCTGTATCCACTCCAGACTTGCTGTGATCAGGGCCAGAAATTTGTAGTGGTCCTAAATCATAGAAAATTCCTCTGAAATTGAGGGTAGCCCTGTAAAAGCTGGAATTTCCTCCTGTGAGGAAGTGTTGGTGCCTCTGTTGTTACTAGTGCTGCATATGCTGAGCTGGGGAGAAGGGTCTGCTCCTGGGGAGAAACCCAGCTCTGGGTGATGGCACAAACCCAGTACCAGAAAAAATAATCATCTCTTACCTGCACTGCTGTGAACTAAGAGTTATGCAAATTATCCAGAAGTATACCTGGGCGGAAGGGTCTCTATTCTCCAAAGATAATACTTGCAATACTCTTATCCTTTGACACAAAACAGTTTAAATAAAACAATGCAAATAAAACCTGGAAAGGTAATTTTCTTTTAGTTTTGCTCCAAAACTATCCAACCTTTTCCACATCCTTCATAAAAAAAAAATCCTTCTCTCCTTTGGGGATTTCATTTTTGCTTTTGTTTTAGAAAATAAAATGTTTAGGCCAGCACAGTGATGAGTGACAGCATAAAAATACATAAAAATACATGCCCACTGAATGTAGCATGTTTAGGAGAAAAGTGGGGCCTCTAGTTCAGACAAGTAATTAATATCTATTGGGGTATAGGCTTCCTTGAAGTATTCATTATGTGAAATCAGGTACTTACTTACATGTGCAGCAATTAAGTTGATATATATGTGTGTATTATTTATTTATTTGTGTAATGTGTGTGTGATAAATTACCAGTATGTAGACATACTTTGAAACCTGTTCCTAATCTCAGTGCTGGTCATGTAACCCAAGAAGAAATGAAGACATAGGCTCGAGTGATGATGGTTATACAACACCCCAACAAGAGCAAGATATAGCACAAATGACATTACAGCCCAGGGCTGCACACAAAATGTTGGGACCGCTCACGGGTTTAATTCGGGTGGTAAAAAAAATGTGCGCGTATGTGCGTGTGTGTGTGTGTGTAGGAAGGGGGAGTCAAAGGATCCATATGCTCCCTTTGTTCCCATTTACAGGAACATTTCATGGCAGGAGCTCACTGGTGGCATTTCCAGAGCAATGTGGTAGGTGGGAAACTATGCAAAGGGTTACAAGCTGTAGAATGAAGTCAACAGCCTGCAAGCGACCCAATAATAATGCAATTTGCAGAAGGAGTATGTACAGGAACAGAAAGGAAAAAATATATTCCCCATCTGGGCAGTTATTGAACATTTTTGACTGTGGAACACGCAAAGTGGGGTGGAGCAGAGATTTTCCTGGCTTGCCTTCCACATCAATCAGTTTGTTGGGAATTGTGCGCAGCAAACACAGTTGTGCCACTCTGAAAAAGACAATGGATCAGAAAAACAGCAACAACATTTTTCCAAAATGACTGGTGCTTCTAGGGTCTCATTGGACATACTTTGAAGCTGTCACACTTTCAGGAAGCATTGAAGCCCTATTCTCTGAAACTCAGGCCCTCTCAGTCAACTGAGGGCAAAACACATTGTGTTTAGGAAGGCTTTGAGTGAGGGACATGAAAATCTTCATCTGAGATAATTGTGTTCAGGGGATTTCTGTCACTGCAGTAAACAACTGTGAGAATTCAAATCTGCTGTTCTTATTATTGATGTAAGTGATTTTCAGCCAAAACAGAGAAATAGCACATCATTACAAAACAGCAAAAAAATTTAAATTATAGATCCCCTCTACAAGTTAAAGGCATTTCAAAGAATGTATTGATTTCACACCTTTTCTGTAAGATGTAATAACTCACACAGTCGTTTTTTAGTCATGAACATGATTTTCAAATAACATATACAGGTTATACAATATAGGAGATTTGCCCCTGAAATGACTGTTTTGATGTTGAATGGTATGTGAAAGGCTTAGGGATTCAAATGGTACCTTTCACTTCTCAAATGCTCTACAAAGATTTTTGTGAGTTCTCAAGACTGTAATGGAGTTTCACTTTTTTGAAACTCAAGCTATTTTTTTCTGATCAAAAACTAAAAAAGAGAAAACCAAACCTAACCAAACAAAAAAAAAAAAAAACCAAACCCAAAAACTGCTGTAAAAATTCAGCAGTTCATGCCTAATTTAGAAGACCATATTAGCCCAGGGCTAGCACTGGAGGTTGTTGAATTTTCACTTGAAATTTTTTTCAAGAAAAAGTCAATTTTGTTGACATTTTTTAATTGGTAAAAAAGAAGCCAGGAGAAAAAGAAATTATTTTAAATATCAAGGTTTCTTTACAAAGCTTGTCAGCTTTTGTTTTTTCTTCCTTTTTTTTAGAAACTGAAAGCAGTCAAACCCCACTTTTATGATCAATGAAAAACTGAGAAAAAGGGAGAAATAGTTTATCTTTCAAAAATGTCACCAATATATTTAATTATTACTGGAAGCTAAAGTCTGTGAGTGCTTGAATATTTTTCTTTTCCTTTCTTTTCTTTTACATACTTTTGTGTGTGTGTGTCTGCGTATCTGCCTTCACAAGGCTGTAAATTGTGATTAATCTCCCAATCTATCACCAGGATTGAATTACGCTTTGTACTGTGCTGCAAGACTAATTAATTTAATAGTCTTATGTAAGTGCAGTCTAGATGTGGTAGTTTTGAGCCTCCTCACACATTTTGAGACTTGAACTGAATCTGAAACTTTTTAGGTTCAAGTTCTGGACAAGCCTGAGAATGTGCCAGCTCTGGCTGCTGTGGGCTGTGCATGCTCAGCTCTGCCAGACATTATTTGGGTTAGTCAAGCAAAAGGACAAGCACACATGTTCCTTCCTCACCCATCCTCTCAATCCCATGTAAATGCCCCATTCCTAGGAGATTCTTTCTCGACTCTATTGCTATAACTAACCTAAATAGACTTTCCAGCTCACTGTCTTCTCCTCACAGTCCAGACACCTTTAGTTCTTTGAGCTTTGAGAATGGTTGGGCCAGAAGCAGTAACAGCTCCTCTGGTCTGTTATATCACTGTAGTTGTTTCGTATGCCAAACTTTAAAGGAGCTTAAAATAGCACAGTGACTTGTGAAAGGTTCTTCCTCATCAACTCAGAGAAGTCACCAGAGAGGTAGAGGTAGGAATGAATTGAACCCAGAGTATATTTTACTGCGCTATTCCTATGCAAGCAATGAAAACTCATAATATTGGAAGGGTAAAATTCTTTACTCAGGGAAGGAATTAAATTCCTCTTTCCATGCAAAAACGTGCACATGCACATCCGACCTTATGTTTTGTAACACAGATGTATATTTTCTTCATGTTCTGATATCCATTTCCAAAACAAGAGAGCTAGTTTTGTACATATTCTCTTCTGTATTTTCTGGCATTGCTGTTGGCTTCCTGCCCATTGTGGATGTCTATTTGCACTGCTGGTTTTGAGTGTGCAACTTTTTTTTTTTTTTTTTTTTTTTACATACCATGAGAATTTACTCAGCTAGAAATCCTGGCCTGGGTTTTTCCGCAGCCTTGAAACTCATGAAGCAAAGAGGACATTCATGAAGTGAAGACAAAAGCAGAGCTTCCAGACCAGACCAATGGATTTCTTCACCCTCTGTGAAGCTTGAAGCTCAAGACAATGAGGTGGATTCTGAAGGTATCCAAAGCTGGCTTGGAAAGATTCCTAATTTCTCTGAATGCTAAATTAGCTCCCTTGCACTGTCATGGGACCACTGTCACCTAAAGCACTGGGATACCACTGCTTGGGTTATCGCAGCTGCATCAGTCAACAGCTTTACAATTTTGACATTTGGGAGAAACAGTTGTAAGATTTTAATGAGAGCAGACACTTACCACCCCCAAGTAGCCAAATGGGCTAAAAATATCCCTTGTTTTGGTATTCCTAGGTTCCCTGAGGTTAGTGATATGTTTAATTTGCTGTCCATTTGAATACAGGAACTCCCTTGACAGATTCTTGACAGTGGAGAGTTTTCTTAACGGTAAGGTTTGAATCAAGTAACATTCCCACTCAATCCCCTTCTTTAGCTGTCCTCAACAGTATATTGCTCACATTTTGTTCATAAAATGAGGGGCAACAAAGATCCCAAGATCTGACAGGTTCTCTGTTGTTCTTTATTTTTAAAATAGAACCATTTCCCAATATTTTTTCCTATTAATTTATTCTGCTTAAGGCAAAAAACCCCAAGAAAACAACCCCCCTCAAAACAAAACACCAACAAAACCTCACACCAAAACCCTACGAATTGAAGAATACTTTATAGCACTCATGAAGTTTTCTTCTTAAGGTACTCTAATTCTCTTATATTCCTTTCTTACTGTTTATGGCTTCATGCCCTTTGCTTAGTAAAATGTTCAGAAGCCTGTGATGAATGACAATGGGCTGACTGTGGGAATTATGGCAGAATACAGGCCTTCATTGCTTGTTCCATGTTAGGAGCTCTACTGGCAGCAGCCACACTGCTGAAGATGTAATTGTTTCTGAGACCAGCAGCTTCTGGAAGGTGAATGTAGGTCATTTGCACATCAACTTTTTTCTAGTAGATCATGTATTGAACATCTAGACAAAGGGTTACATGGGAAAGAAAAAGTACTATTTTAATTTATATTAAACTTGTTTCCCTTGCATGAGATGCATCTTACCTTTTATATGGAAAATGTCTACCCTAAACATTCTTTTCTCATTCCTACCTGGCATGCTCCAGGGCCACATTTTCTACTAATGGTCCAACTGATTAACCTTGTCAATTAGTTAAAACATCCCTGTTTATTTAGCAAAACGAAAGCTTTGTCAGTGGACTAAAGATCCAGGAAAGTGTCCTCAACATTGATCTACAGGTACAATTTCTTTTGCAAGGTTCAACAGCAGAGAATCTGGGTGGAGACCAGCCCTCCCCAGGTGGAGACACACTTACCTGAGAGGAAATGTGGACAACAGACAGAACCCAGTCTTTTCAAGCTAAACAGGTCTATGATTCCATATGAGAGAGAATAATTAGCACAGAGCAATGAAGATCTGGAGTGCAAAGGCCTGAGTAGTCCCTGAACTGAAAGCAAAGTTCAGCACTCTGACAAATCCTATCATGTCTGTACCAGGTGCTTTCATAGCACTGCCCTATGCAGTGTGCATGCACTTCACAGGGGTTTCTGCACCCCATCCACAGCTTAGCCAGTGGATGGGGTACAGAAAGCCCTAGAAAAGAGGGTCTGCACATGGTTTGGGAATTCCTGGAGATACCTCAAACAGTTGTGCATCACTGAAGGATATTTGTGTAGAAGCCATATGATGTCTACAGATCAACTATTTGCAGTCAGGAATTTACACACCAGGTTTTGGTATTCCCACTGTTACTTTTACCCCCCAGTCAGCTGCAAAACATTCTGGAGTTTTAAGTGCTTTTAAAAACCCACATCTTTTAAAGTTTTTAAAGGAGTTTATGTGGGGGGAAAACCTCTTCTGGATACTTCTCCTACTCTTTTCTTTCACTTGGTAGGGTGTCTGGGAAGAGGCATCCAGAAATACAGTGTTCCTGTGCTGAGGTGTCTTAGTCATACAGGCTAAGTTTATACAGGAGCAAACAGTCCAAGTGCCTGTTCTCCAACCATAGGGGCCAGCTGGCATTGTCATGACATTTAGATATTACTAAGTTTTCTTTATTTCCAAAATGTGGACTATTTCAATCTGCCTGTTCTGAGTGGTCATTCTCCCATATTAACTTCTGCACTGTGCCAGGAAATTGTTTGTGAAATGCTAGGTGATTTTAACAAAACCATGTCAAGGACTATTCTTACAGTTTAACCATGTAAGTAGCGGAGTTGCAGTGCCCAGAATATTCCCTGGCATACTCATAAAACAGGACTATCGTGTCCATAACTGGGAATAGGATGCCTTCTTGCTTGCAAGCCAGAACTTATTTTTGGCAGTTCAGTTCCTGTGTATTAGAATTATATTTGAGATAAAGACTAAAACAAGAAGGCAAATTACAGACTGTTTATCTCTCTTCAGTATTCAGATATTTTGGGTAAGAAATTAGAGGCTGCCTTTTTGATTATTTGAGGTTTGATTTATGTTCTGAACTTATTTGATCTGCACTATTTCATTTTTCATTTTAAAATAGACCCAAAGACCCTGACCCTCTTAAAAAGAAAGAGCATTAGCTTGTGGTATTGCTGTACAAAAAGTAAACAGCCTGTTTTATGAGGAAAATGTCTTTGGGATGCGTAACTATTGCATGCCAAAGACTGAATGTGGGATGCAGTATGTGACAAAGACGCAAAATGAGGGACACACAAAAACTATTCATCCAGTATATTTAAAATGTGGTGGGATCCAATCCTGTAGTATAAATAAGTCTTGGTCTAACCTCAAAATAATGATTCTTTATTTCTGATATAAATGGTTGTCAACAAAAAAATTGTGGGATAACCACATTTGTGTGGAAAGCTGGAATCTGAGTCTAAAATTAGATGTTGGAAAGGAATGTCTAAATATATTTTATATATATATATATATGTGTATATATATATCTTACCTATTTAGTTCTTGTTGTTCATGAAAGTCTTAGTTTAGCAGTGGCAACTGATTCTTTTACTTACTATATCACATATTTTCATTGACTCCTCACTAATATAAACCGGATGTAAATTTGAAATCAACCTATCAAAGAGGAAATGTGAGGCCATTCTGATTTCCACCTGTTGAGAGCTTGGACTTTCCTTATTTCTTTTTTTTTTTTAATTTTCTTTTTTTTTTCTGTCTATTTTTTTCTCTCCTTTTAATTTTAATACAAGATAGCACTTTGAATTCCGAGCAGCAAAATGCAAATAAACACTGATAAACTAGTTATTTTATACTAGTTATTTTATACAAAGATTGTTTAACAGTGTTATTCATTGTTATGAATGCTACTGTACCTAGTCGCTTGGCTAAAGGAAGTCAATCAACTAGAAGACTTATTTATGTGCCTGAAACCTTGATGTAAATTGGAGCTTGTAAGGAAGTGCTAATGCAGCCTCTGTTGTGAGATAAGAGTGAAAGTGTGGTTAGTCATGTAGCTAACAAGCAATTTCTGTTACTATTTTTACTAAGTTTATGGATTAAAATCCATTAGATGTGATAGTAATGACCTGCTTCTAATCCAGACAGATTTTATAGTTGTTAGCACCTCTGACTTTAGTGAAACAATTCCAGGATCAATCTGATGCAAATGAGAAAAAAATCAGGCTGCAAATGCTGCAGTTCTAATGAAACCCTTTCCCTGATCCTGTCTCTGACCTCCCATACTTTATCTTCCAAGGATCAGCTTTGTGGTGTTAATTATGGGGTAAGTAAGCAGTTACTTCCTAGAGCAAATCAGCAAAAGTCCAGGTTTGCTCTAGAGGTCCCAAAGATCAGAGCTCTGTGTTTCTTCAGGTTTCAATTTACCAGGCTCAAAACACTTAAAAGCACAAGGAGGAGAGGCTGGGGAGTGATCGGTTTACAAGTGACCTGGGAGTTCACAGTCTCCATCCCGTGAAATTACAGCCCATATAATAGGTCTTGTGCAGACAAAACTGCAACAAATTAACTCAAGCATCTTTTTGGGAGGAGAAAAACACCTCTGCTTTATCAGCAATTCCCAGGTTGCCCTTCACTGCAGCCCCAAACTCTTTCTTTCCAGGAGAAATGTTTTGGACATGACACACACTTTGCTATTCTGCCAAGAAGGTGAACAGCATTCACCAAAGTACCTTGGTTTGGGTCAAAACTCAAACCCCAGACCTTCAAGAAGTGACGAGCACCAAGGACTTGTCTTACATGTGTAGTTACACCAAACCTCATCACTCTCCATCTGTTACCACTCATCTGAATTCCCACCAAATTTTCATGGTCAGAAAATTCTTCTGTGACCAGTATGAATTTAATGACATGGTGTTTGAAAGACTTAGTGTAGGGTGAGCAGTGTTTTGTCATCACACATCATTCAGTGTGCTTGATGCCATCTTATAGGTGGGTCTGGGAATGTATATGTGTCTACATTCTGTTAACCTACACCAAAACCATGAGTGTAATGACTGAACATACCTAGAGGAAATTCACAGAAACTGGTCAGAAGCATTGGTCTATTACAAAAAGAATGTACTTAATAATGAAAGTGTTATCTGCAAAAGTGGCAGCACTTTTGTTAAGACTTTCAGAAGACATTTTGTCAAGTCATGTTCATTTATTGCTACTCCACGTTTATTTTTGCAGATGTCAAGTCTGAAATATATTTTATGATTTTACTGTGAGATCTGCCAACTTTGCAAAACCAGGCAGTTTTAATTCTGGGATTGAAAGTTTACTGTTAGTTCCAGCACTGAATCCCATTACTTCTTTTCAATAAACTTGTATTTGTAGCTAGGGTGTGCTGCAGCAATCCTGAAGTTAGACTGCAAGCCAAGATTCGAGGAGGTTAATTTCATCTCTCCAAGAAAAGTACATTCAGAGGTGTATATAATCTGTAACAAGGAATTTAAACAAAGACGCTGGAGATTAAAGCATGTTGCCATCTCTGAGATTAGCAGTTGTTTCTAGGCCCTCACCTACTTGTGCAATATCCTTGGCAGGGTTCCAGAGGATAACTTCTCTCCATATAAAAATACTATATAAATAACATTAGGAATATGTTTTGGTGGGGCTTTATGCTGATGATGAAATATTGTCTGGTGTTTCTATGTGTTTGGGGAGCAAAAATGAAACTAATTATATTTAGAAAAACATTAAGGCCCAAAAGGACTCAGAAGAACCTAATTGCTGCATTTCTCTGTAGGTTTACCAGTCTGTAGAAGTAGCGACGTGAGCAAAAGGCAGAGTTGCACAAAGGAGAAATAAGTTGCCCTTTTATGCAGGTGTTGAGAACCAGAAATATCTCGGAAATATTGACCACAACTGTGTAGATGCAGTGAATGTGCTTATCTTAAATCAATCAATTATTACAATTAGATGATATTTTGCAGTCCTGACATTTGAGCAGAATTGTTTGACAGTGAGTTTTATAGGTTTTGTGACTTCTTAATCTGTACATGTAGACACTAAATGCTCTCAAAAGTCCCAAAGCTGCTGGAGGAGAGGTTAAGGTTGTACTTTGGCATGTAAAACAGCCATCTGCTTCTGTAGAGGCAGCCTTTGTCTGCCTGTAGGAGAAATTTAGAGGTGGGGTAGGGGGGAGAAAATTTGTAATGAGACCAGAACAGGATATCTCTGACATGATAGTCATGCTGTGCCTCAGCTAATTAGGGATGGGGCATGGATGGCAGAGTTCTTTTTAGAGAGGAAGATCAAGGTTGCTTGGGAAATAAGACTAGTGGATGACACACCTGATATGTTGCAAACAAATGGAACAGTCAGAAGACTTTACAGAAGATTATATTCTCACTCTGCAATACTTGCAACACAGGCTTAAATCTATGTCCTGGTGGATACTGTATGAGACCTGGTTAGCAGACAATGGTGAACAGTCCTCCTGCCAGCTGAGGCACAGCCCTGCAGGAGTCCCTCATGCTCCTTGGTGCCTTGAGAGGACATTTCTGCAAACTCTGGCTTGTGCCCAGATGTTGGGAAAAAGTTAGAGATACTTCCTCAAACCTCCCTTGATCATTTCAGCCTGCAGAATAGACCTGAACATCATATGCTAGCTCACCTTGGACCTTAGGAGCCCAAAGGACTTAAACCCCTGCCACCGAGGGAATTGCAACCTTGTTTTCGGGCTGTAAATTTTTGCAGTGTCTGTAAGTTAGAGTTCAGATCCAGAATGCTGACCTGAGCTTGACATGCAATATAAATGTATCCTATGATGGGTTTATAACATCCTGAAGTCTGTTGTGGTTGTGGATCCAGACTGCAGACTTTTTAGCTGTATCCTAAGGTTTCATTTTTACCAGCAAATTAAACAGGGCACAGGCACAGACACTAAAACTCCATTATCTGTAATGTTAAATGGTGCCTTGCCTGATTTTGACTCAAGATAACTAGCACTCTCCCTGATGATTCCCAGGTGTGGTTTGAGGATAATGTATGGGATAAAGATATTCCCCATGTTAAGTCTGAGTGTGGCCACCTTATTTTGGAGGTAAAGACAGATAACCATATCATGCTAATTTAGCTTTGGGGTCACACTATCATTTATTTTACTGGTATAGATTCTGTCAGAGGCTCTGAGAGGAACCCATACTTACATGGCCTGGACCCCAAGCTGGAGGAGAGGCTGTTGTGTCTCCTTGGGAGAAGATAGAAAGCCTCTCCATGGGGAGGGTGCAAGGAGTGTTTCCACACATGCATGCCATAAGGCAGGCTTTACACTGGAAAAACAGAGCAGCAATATGATGAGGCTGTTTGCATGGAAAAGTCTAGACTGAGTTACTGCCTACTAGCTTCTGAAGGCAAATTCTCTGAGGCATCCCCAGACACTGATTGCAAGGGTAGGTGTGTATTAACTCTATTTTCTAATCAGTTGCAGAGCACATTGATGGTACACTTTTCCTTGTAAAATCTTGAAAAGACTGAGCTGTGGTCTCTGCTTCAGCAACAAAATACACTAAGGGACATGAAGATATAAAAAAATTAATGAAAGTGAATCAATACCTCATCATCTATTAAAAAATATCATATTTCTGCCTAATGTGGCCTGCAGTTATTATCACAGTTTTGGATCCCCTGTCTGTCACTACAAGAAACTCATCTCTCTCAAACCATTAAAATAGAAAAGAACAAAAGTAATCTCCTTCAGAGAAATTATTATGATAAAAAAAACCAGACAGAGAATAAAGTTTTCTGCTACTGGTGCTGTTCCTTCTCTAGCACCTCTAATTCTGTGCAAGAGCCTGACTCTAAACCAGGACAGAAAATCTACAAAAATCTGAATATATGATTAGGCTGAGAGAAAGAATTTGGATGTACTGATACTTCAAAGAGAAGCTCACTTTTTTCAAAATGCTTCCATGGCTTCAATTTTCATAATTTTTAACAGACCACTGCTAAAATTATTTACGCAATCAGTCTGACAAATTTTTTATCTGCTTTACAGTTCTTCTTCACTTGTCCTTGCTTACAGTGTAATCATGAGAATTCTTTGTCACAAACATGCAGAAAACAAAGTTAAAGCATCTTCTGTAAAATGTCCTTTCTTCAGTTTAGCAATATTACTTTTTCTTTACATTGTATGAACATTCTCATTTGGCTGTGGAAAAAAGTCTTCTATATCTTTATTTTGACATGCAAATATTTAAAATAAAAATGTTTCAAGGCAGCTGTCAGATGCTTAATAAAAATATTAGTTCAGGTTACACATATTTAGAGCACTGAAAACACGGGATATGAGAACTGAATTGAGAAAGAACGTTTTAATTGTAAACTAGTGGTATAGAAATTTTAAACAATAGTAATGAGACCCAGGATACAGACATCTTGAATTCTGCAACCCTTATTAAGCAAAGTACAGCCAGACGCAACAGTTAAAAATATGTAACCACACAAGTTCCCCATTTGCCCTCTTTTATTTGCCCTGTGTTTTCAATTTGTAATGACAATTTTGTATCAGAACAATAAACCAAGAGGATCATCTTTCTTTTGCCAGCTGTGACCCAAATGACTAGATTTGACTGTCCCACGAATGGAAACTGACAAATGAGACTTCAAAAGACTTCCCATTGCCAAGTTTAACAAAATTCTGCTATCTTTTAACCAAATATTTATGTATTACATGACTGTGCTTTATTATATTTATGTATTACATGGCTGTGTCCTATTAAATTTAAGTTTCCTCTGATCAGCGATACTCTCTTTCAGTGTCATTTGTAATATTTGGTTTCAATTAATATACATGGGACTGAAAGAAATGCACAAAAGCTTGTTTATTTTCCAGCAGTTGATGGTAACTGATTAAATCATTGCACATGGCATGGTCTCCATCCCCTGTTTGCTGTACAAGGCAGCTGGCAAGCCGCACCTGTCAGCCTAGGAGAGAATCTCATAAAGCTGCCAGTAAAACAGTGTAGCTGAATACACATCTGCTAATAAATTCTTTTCATCATATCCTAATCAAACAGCATATGTAGTTTATGGCCTTGCTAATAAAGATTTTGAAATATCTGCCTGTGAACTTGATTTTATCAATGTCAGCCAGCATGACCAGTTTTTATTTACTCCGCTACTCAGTAGAAAGGTGTGTGGTGAAACAGCTGATGCACAGGAAAAGGG
Source organism: Molothrus aeneus (assembly GCF_037042795.1). Classification (NCBI taxonomy): domain Eukaryota; kingdom Metazoa; phylum Chordata; class Aves; order Passeriformes; family Icteridae; genus Molothrus; species Molothrus aeneus. The sequence goes on along the minus strand of NC_089648.1, from coordinate 73,855,160 downwards.
GAATGAACATAGCTTGTTATCATAAACAATGGGTAAATGCAGCCTTTTATTAATTCTCTTTGTCCATTAATGGGACTGCTTCTCTGCCTGCTTTGCCAGTCTTCTGTTCCTGACTCCGGCTGCCATGTGTGGATACTTCCCCAGTGGTTCACATGGGCAATATTCTAATAGTGTCTACTGTAATATAAAAAATGTGAGTGACAATTTGAATTTAAAGGTGGCCATGTCCAACTGTCTGTTTTGGTGATTGCAGCTTAAACTATCAGACAAATAATGATTTAACCTTTTCAGCTAGTATGTAAGAACCAGGATGTTAACATGGTGTATTGGCTTGTGGCACTGTCTTGAAGATATTGAACAATATGACATCTTTTCACAGGACTATCCATTGATAGTAATCAAGAGTGGCTGTGACTAAAATAATTATATTTAAAGTTGAAATGAACATTTGTGAGACAGATTTTGCCATTCATATTGGACCAGACCTCATCCAATGTGGCTTGTCTGACTGATTTTCTTACTGGAACAGTGCTTTTTTTCCCTACATAAGCCATAGCTGTTTTAGTGTGTCAGCTCAGTTTGCCACCTAACATATTCTTCCTCCTTAGTGTGTCAGTGAGTATACAGCAAAAGTATATTTCACAGGGAAAACTTCTTCCTGTGGAGTTGCTCACCCCACTGCACTAACTTCTGGAGCATCCTCAGAATCTGTACAAAAAGCAGTGATTTCTTTTCCTTACCAGTCCCAATGATCTCCTGCAAGCGTCCAGCACAGCTTGTTCTTTGCTCTGGTTATTTATGCTATCGTACAGCTCAGCCAAAATGTTTCATCATCTTCCATACTCATCTGGTAAAGTGTCTCCCGTAACATAGCTCCATGCATTTTTAGGGTTTCTAAAGATGTACACTATGTTGTGCAGCCAGCTATTACATTTATCTGTTGTTAACTACAGACATGCACTGCTTTTAGTTTTACTCTTTATCTCTTCTGTTACTATTCCATTGCTTTGTATAAGAGCAATGCTATTTTTATGTGTTCAAATTGATGTTACTCTTTAGTGTCTTCCTAATCCTTCTGAAAGGCCTCCTAAAATGTGAGGTGAACTTTGAAAGCAGGAGTTGGATGTAAGTGCACTTTGTTGTTTCCGGAGCCCCACTGCTCCTTTGCACTCTATCCCATGCACACCTGATGTCTTCTTTGTTGCCTTTTCTTTGGCACCACTGACCACTGAGTTGTGCAAAATGGTGATATCCACTCTGGCTTATTTTCTTTTCCTGGATATTCAACACCATCCTTCTGGCCTGCACATCTTGCTCCTCTTGTGTGGATCTGGTATCCATGTGAACTACAATAAGTGGAAATTCCTCCGTATTCTTCAGGATATCCTTTGCTTTTTTAGTCACACAAATCTTTAAAAACTTTTTAAATATGAAAGGCAATCACACAGATGATTCAAATCTGACTGTAATTTTTTTCGTTACCTTCCCTTCTTTTTTTTTGTTTCTTTCTCTTTATGGTACATTGTCATCAGCAGGAAGTTTCACTCACCTTGCCTCATTGTTTCTGAGTATCTGGACTATAGATAAACCATAGGACTGTTATCTTCTATGTATCTAGCTCTAAAGAACCTAAAGAGGAAGGAAAGAAAAAGAAGTCAAGACACTGGCAGTGTCACAACACACAACACATCCTCTCTGAACTAGAAAACACCACTTTCCTGTCTTTGGAAAAAACTGAGTGTGGAGAAAAAAACTGGGAAATACAAAGCTCATAAATATTATGCTGCTTCAAAAGAAAAGACACCCCCACTTCCACTACTACCGTAGTCTTACATATTGAGTGTACATATTTTTAATGCAATTTCCCAATGAAAGATTTTGTAATATTTTTAAAAATAAATGTATTTAATATACAGTATCAATATCTATTTATTCTTTCAAAAAACCTGGAGTGCTTTATATGCCAGAGCCATTAACAACCCCTTTGCCTTTACATTAAGACTGACAGAGGATGTCAGTGGAGAGTTACTTAATGTTTTCTGTAGCCTCAGCAAATTTTCCTAGAAAATCAGCCTTTGTCAACAAGAATAATTCAGCCCCTTATAATAGTATTTCATAGATCCTAAAAAATTTTTTTGTTTATTCATGATGTTTATAACACTGGCAGTTCTAATTCTCACATTTCTTTGAGCAAGGAAAGCACTGTTTCCTGAGGTGGTTTGCAGCACTCCAAAAGGACAGATGCCTGAAGCATCTGATAGAAGACAGCTTCCATGAATAGAAAGAGAATTGATTTTTGGTGCACAAGCACCTGACTTAGGCAGAGATACATAGAAATAACCTTTTAAAGATGTAACTGTCCCATAGCCATCTCTCTGTCCCATCAGCTTTCTCCTGATCCTGTTTTTATGCTCAGACAGATGTTTAACATATGATTTCCCTGCAGAAAAAGCACCCAACTGACAGTTTAGAACTTAAGAGTAAGTCTGCACATCCTGGGTCCAAAAAGGAGAATTTTACCACTCTATGTCAGATGAGTGTCCTGTTCAGGCAGTCGTATATCCCATAATCACCTCCCAGGTTCAAAACAAGTTATCCCTTCACATTTTGGTAGCTTAAATTAGAGATGCTTTAGACAGGCCTAGAGGATTACACTTGACTAGTGAGATATAGTTTCCTAGAAAAACTTGAACATAAACTGTGAAGCCTTTGACTGCAGTCTGAGCACAATCTCTAAGCAGTTTGTGGCATGTAGAGCATTCTCATGGCTTAAACATATGGACTGCAAAGACCTGGATATTTATGGAGAAGGTGACATTGGAAAAACAGTTCTGGGAATGACTGCTTACACCCCAGTAGGTGTCTATAGAGACACCTAACCAGTCTTGAACATGAGGCTTCTCTTAAAACCAGGAATGAACCCTGTGAATTCAGGCAATGTAATGTTGGTGATTTCCAACCAGCAATCTAAGGATTTCCACATAGGTTATAAGCAGTCAGCAAAGAACTGAGGAAAATACTGAGTGTTTGGACAGAAGCCAAAGGAATAAGTTTCAGCAATAATCTCTGAATGGGGAAAAGTTCTACTGGATAGCTATAGCTTATTTCTTTTATACATCCTTGTAGAATCATAAAACAGATTGCAGATTCCTAGCTGATACAGGATAAATTCTCATTTTAGTACTACATTTTGGTGCAGAGACCATTTCTAGGCAGCAAAACATTACAAAAATGTACTCAATGGGTATGAGATTGAAACAGACCTTTTTAATTATTTAGGCTGTCACATAAAACGGCCAGTGGCCACTATTTAGAATGCTTTTAAATTTCATGACCAGGAGCTGTACAATGCATTAATCTCAAAACTGGGAATATAATCCGTCCTGGGCCAGTATTTGGCTGTAATACTTTAAGAAGATATCTGTAATTTTGTAATCAAAGCCAAACAAATATGAACTCTGACCAGAGGTATTCTGAAGTGGTTTTTATTTACAACTTCTGAAAAGAGATTTCTGCCACAACACTCATTTTACTTTTCAGCTTGTGAAATAATCAGCAGATAAAAGGCAAAAACTTCCAAAGAGGGGTAAATATATTTAATGAGTAAATATTATATTATTAAAAGAAATGTGTCATACTTAGTTTCTGCATATGAAGCAAAACTGGCAGAACTGGATAGAGATCCTTTATTTAACTGTGGGGTTTATGACTTTTACAAGCACAGAATGTGTTTTTTTGTCTGTTAGAATTTTTAGACATATACAACAAGCTACTCTTTGCAGCAGTGAAAAACGTGGAAAGAGAATCCATTTTTATCTTTAGAAATCTGGGATGAAAAAATTATAATATTGTAGCAGGTGAGCCTGGGAAGGACAGAAGAAGTGATCTTATCTCTCCATTTGAACCAAGAAAAGATCAAGTAGGCCTAAACCATTCCTGGCATGTTTGTCTAACCTGTTCTTACAACCTGTCAACAAGAAAAACAGCACCAGTTGCCAGGCGAGCTATTCCAGGGCTTAACTCTTCTCGCCGTCAGAAAGTTCTTTCCACTGTCTAACCTAATTGTCCCTTCCTGCAATTTAAACATACTGTTTTTCTTCCTCTTGTCAGGGGATCTGGTTTTTCAACTTATATTCACTCCATTGGATGTTGCACACTTTTTTCCTCATACTGCATCCTTCTGCCTACAGTCTACATCTATGTTGTCGCTGTGAAGAAAATAATAAATATGACAGATGGCAAAGCATACATTCTTCACATCTAGGGCAAGCAGAAAAGGTATGCCCTCTTAAAGAGTACCATGATTTCAGTCCTAAAGTTAGGCCACTTGGGGGCAGGAGGAGATCTAGCCCTTGTGGCAGGATAGCTCAGGCCACCCTGGTCTGAGGTGAGGAAGGACATGAGAGGAAAGAAAAGGACTGTGAGAATAACCCGAGCTGCTGACAGGGATGTGGCAGGGCAGCCACAGCTGTGAGCTTCCAGTGACTGTGATGGACAAATTTTGTGCAGATCATGTGAGGTCAGTGCATCAGTTTGTGCCAAATTCATGGGGCAAGTACTAAGCCAGGCTTTGCTCCAAGGGCTTCAGTGTGTGAACACAATCAGTTCACATTACAGGAGTGCACAAAAGCATAAGCTGATTGTTAGAAATTAGGAATGGAATATGGGAATTTAAAATGAGAGCTTGGTGGGCTGCTCTATAAATTCACAAAAACTGGAATAGTTGTGCACAGTGCTGCAATCATTCAAATATAACAGCAGCACTGAAAAAAGTTTAGGCAAAGGCAGGGGTATGGATAAACTTCTTTCTGAAGGCTGAAGAAATGGGGACTCCAGGTCTGGTAAAGCAATGACGGGGGGGCAATCATGGAAAAGTTGATCCAGCCTAGAGTGATGCTGAGGAGGCCATAAGGCTTGATGGTTTAGCAGGAGCTAGGAGCAAGGCATAAAACCAGGCAGGAAGCTCATTCACTTGGGGTGCAGTTAAGTGGTGGAGTTCCTTGGCATAGGGTGCTGTATATAGCAAAATTTGAGAGGAGAAACAGGCAAATTAAAGCAAGAGAAACCTGCTGAGCTCAGAAAATCCCTAAATTATGAGCAGTTGGAGGTAATGCAGTTTTACTAGCTGCTTAACTTGTTATTATGCTCTTGCCTTGGCATGTGCTTTTTGTATTTGTGTTTGGATCTAGGTGGACTTTTTGTTTCAGTAAAACCACTTCAAGGTAGGAACACTGTGGATATGAGTCATTCTGGGCCAGTGACCTTTTCCAACAAGGAGATCAGAAAGCAATCAGAAAGGCTGTAGGGACACTGTCACAAAGTTGTTGGTCCAACATTTGTCTCTTCCTACCACCCATTCAACCCTTCCATCCTGCTGTCCTCACCATAGCCACCTGTGTCTCCACAGCACACTGCTCACAGCTGGCATTGCTCTTTGTCCTTGCTCAGCAGCAGCTGTTTGTAGGTACCCTTATTCTTTTAACTGGCAAGTTTTTGCGGTCCCTTATCTTTTCTAGAGATATTAGAATTTCCCACATCCTCTTAAGGCCAGAGTTCATGCTTTTCATACTACTATATTATTTCTTGTACAGAAAGACTAAAACTGTACTGTCAGGAAAATGGTTCAGGGCCTGATTTTTGGACCTGAGGGCAGATGGCACATGGGTCACATCCATACATGTAACCCCTTTCTCTGTAACACCTTAGTCATATCCAAAGAATCTATTGGGATTTAGAAACTCACCTTGAACTGGGCTCAGCTGCCATCTGGGGAAATGGTAGCTGGTATAGACCAAAGATAACAGTTTAAGCATATTGACAGTCACATTATAGACCTTGAGTTTTCTCTGGGGCACTACCATGGTAGCATTTTTAAGCTGGAACTGGATTTTAAGAAAAAAAAAAGTATTCTTAAGTCTGATCATGATTCAGAAGGGAGTGCCACATACTTATGAGAAACCTCCAGAGATGTCCCATTGTAGACAGTTGGGTAGAAACAGTTGCTCCAGCTGAAAATTTTCTCCTTGACCATGGATAGTCTACATCTCGTGTCTGTTATAGATAGGATCTTAGGTCATGTTTAGATCATGGACTGTAAGGCCATCCTCTAGCAATACACTGAATTTGGTAATGCTTCATCCATTCTCTGTTTCATGTCTCTCTCAAGGAGAAAAAATACATGTGAAAAAATTGTGTCTGGTCAATTGACTGCAAATATGGTTTTAGAGTTTGGCATAAAATTTTTGTACCTTCTTTGATCTATATAAACAAAAACAAATGGCAGCACAAAGTTCAAATAGTATTTTGAACTTTGAGAGATGTTAAAGTGTGTGTTAGCTCATTAATTAAATAGTTAACCAATAAATTTCCAAATTTTCTTTAATTTTACAATTGTATTCTGAGCAATCTTAAAAATATGATCTAAAAAAAGACCAAATTTTTCCCAATTGTCTCATAGCAAGGAAGTTGACAAATGAAGTGATTTTTTTGGGAGAAAAGTAATATTAATATTTATATTACGATATTATAAAAATAATATTAATATTTATATTATATTAATATTTACATTATTTTCAGTAAGGTTTAATAAATTCTCCAAGTTACATACACATATATATGTATAACATCAATCACTGCACGTGGTTAAGGTATAATGTCCAAGCTGAATCTTACTGTTTTCAGACGTTCCACAAATGTCTCTTTTAAGTGTTTAACCATTTTCGTTCCTTGTCTAATGTTCTCATTTAAGTTAATAGTCTATCTAGAAGAAGTGCTGTGCACTTTAAATTGTGTATAAGTTAAATGTATTTTGGTATTAAAATGTTTCTTAGCAAAAATAAAAACTTCAGTAATAACTATTTAATGAGAAAGTTTGGTCCAAGCATCGTACATGTTAGCTGTTCTTAAATCACTACAGAAATGTGTTTGGACTGCAGCTTTTTGTTTCAATATAAGTTGGTGAGCAACCAAATTATAATCAACATCAATAAAGCCTACAGGCTACAACATTAAAAAACTGTTGAAACAAAATTGTTCATGTCAGTTGAAACAGGGAGATAGATTCCCATGTGGCTCATAAAGTAAAGGAAAATAGCCTTAATGAACAGTACATTGAATCCAACCCTCTAGTCCTTCCTGAGGCAAATCTTCCCTTGACTTCAAGCCATGTTGTTTGTGTAAAAAGCTGACCAGGACTGGTGTGGGAGATTTTGCTTATTTCCAAACACAAACTCCTTCAATCTTCACGAGCCCTTTAACTCTGTGAGTGTTCATGTGCCTGCTCCCCATGACTGAGGCTTGCTGTCTAGGAAGAGTTCTGAGTTATATTTCATTCTCAAGTTTTCTTATGTTGTTGGAAATATTTATTCTACCTTGTTTTAATATGGAGTTCAAAGCAAACAGAAAAGTGTCCCAAAATTCAGAATCACAGCAAATTCTTGTTTCACACTGGAGATCATTTTGTTCTGTGTCCTCCTGCTGAGGCTGGATTACTGGGTGGCAATGAGATGTTGGGCCTTTAGCAAATACAGACATTCAACTCCTTGTTTTTAATTCCCTTTTGAAAATCTATTTCTGAAATGTAGGGAAAACATAGTTTTTTATTGCTTGTCTTTACATTACATTTCATGCTGAAAAAAAAAAGGAAGACAAAATCTAAATAAATGTATGTAAAAAGATAAACATTAGTCACAGAAGAAATATCATAAACCTCTACCTCACCTAATCCAAGCAGAAACCCATGCACTGTCTTTTTTGTTGAACTAGATGCTCAGGAATTGTCAGAATGCTTTCTTGACACTCAGACACAAAACTCAGTCAGGATTCCCCTGACTAAATTCATGCTTTTTCACTGGAAATCTCTAACCAGAGCTTGTTATTCAAACTCCCTTTATAGTCTCTTTCTGCTCCCTTTATAACTTCTCTTTTGTAATAGAAAGAGGAACATCTCAGGATTAATCACTTACTAATGCAGGTTTCTAAAATGAGTGAGATAAATCCAGCTCTCTAAGTGTCTTTTGACTCTAAAGCAGTCCTGCAGAGGCTACCTGAGGTTCAGACGTCTACATTGTAGACAACTAAAGTTAAATAACTTGTATCCTAAATAAAGTGTTTAAGTGCAGAAGAAATAATTGGGCAATTTAATATGTTAAGTGGAGCAAAAATCTCTGACTAAAGAATAGCTTTTGTTTGGCTGAAGCACATCTTTTTGAATTGCAGCCAATGAAGAGAAGGAGAATTCACTACTTTCCCTTTTAGATTCTTTTTCTGACTAATCTCCCTCACTGTTGAAAAATGTGCCTTATTTCCAAACTAAACTTGTCTGGTTTTAGCCTGTATCTACTGATTTTCTTTAGCCCTTTTTGCTCTGGTTTAAAAGTCCTTTAAGTGCTCAGAGCTTTTTCTAATGAATATATGTGCATATATATTCAAGCCACCCTTAAATCTGTTATAATCTAAATAGATTGAGGATTTCCAGTGCCCCACTGTAAGGTATTTTCTCCATCCTGAAATGATTTTTAAGGTCCTTTCTGCATCCTTTTCAATTTTTCAGCTTTTTTTTACCCCAAATATGGACACCAGATGTGTACGCATCAATCTCATCAATATTGCACAGAGGCAAAATCATCACCCTGCTTGTATTTGCTACTCAGTCTACACAACAAAAGGTTCATATATTTTCAGAATGACATTAGGAACTTCTGCTCTGTTGTTTATCTCTAAAGATTCATTTTAGAACTGCTGCAGAAGCTTGCCTGTAGTGCATTGTTAGTTGAAATTGTCTCACCTGGCTAAGTCAGCTAATTTTGTGTATCATTATAAGTTCTTTAACTGATTTTTACATCTGTCATTCACAACTGTCTTCTACCGCTATTTTAGGAATATTTTACATTGCATATGGTCAAGCTTGAGCCAATCCTTGAGACCTGAGACTAGGGGTAGAAGTGTATCCCTTGGCTGGTTATTTTAGAGAATTCTCAGCCCATCTTTATAATATAAACTTATTGCTTTATCAGCTTATTCTTTTTTTTTTTTTTTTTTTTTTTTTTTACTGGGATTGATATCCACTAATTGCCTAATTCAAACTTTTTGTATATTGGCTCTGGATTAGTACTTTTTTTAGTCTTCTGGAATTTCACCAGTATTTCAACATTTATTCAAGAGCAACATTAGTGATTCAGCTGACTCCTCAGGAAAATAAGGGCTCTTGGATTCAAGCTACCCAGCCTACTGATTTAAAAATATTTAACAGACTTTGCCTAAATTCCTCCTTGCTACTTGAAGGACTGGAAAAATCTTGATCATCTTCATGTGAAGTAATTAAATGAACCTGTTTTTCTACAAGGCCATATTTACTGAAACCTTATCCTTCTCTATGATTACTAACAGATTTAATATCCTTATCTAATGTCAGAATTATATAATTTCTAGCACTTTTTTATCTTTAATAAAACGTTAAAAGTTACTGCTCTTTTTCATATAGACAGGAATTTTACTTTGCTTTTAGTTTCTCATATTAATTATTTAATTTTGTTGATAGCTTTCATTTTTACTGCTAACTAAAACTGCTTTTTTTTTTTGTTTTCACGTTATACATTGCTTTTATATTCACAGTTTCCAGAAAATTATGTTGGACTTCTAGCCAAAGTTTGTTCTTTCTTGATTGTGAAACTGTAGGGGTTTAGCCATTTAATAAACTCTTCTAAAAGAACGTCCAAGTTTCATTCAAAGTTCTCTGCTTACATTTCAGTTTCCAGGAATTTTGATCATAGCATTCCTCACCTTTTTGAAATTATGCCTTTTTAAAGCAGAAAACATGCCATTAATTGGGAATTGTCTTTGTTTACATTCTTAGAAGAATGTAGATCATGATTACTTGTTTCAAGGCTGTCACCCTCCTTCAGTTTAGGGAGACCTTTTTTTGGTCTAGAAGAGTAATTCACCTGTATTTTGGTGAATACAGTATAACTGTATTCACCAAAAGGCTGTATTTAAGAATTAAAAAATAAAATTGTCATAGGCAACATCTTTAGATGAATAACCATGTATTAATTTTTTAAGACTCTCTTGGTTTTCAGCTGTTTGAACTGAACTACAAATATTGTTCCAAGTTGGAGTTTACACATCACAAAATGAATTATTTTGTTGGGTTGTATAAGATATTTTGGAAACAATTAAAATTATTGAGAGTTTTGTCACTTGTATTTTAATAAACCCCATCCTGAATAGGTATTGCACAAACCAAACTGTTTTACTAATTTAGCTGCTTAGATTTAGGCATACAGAATAACAACAATCCTTTGTGCATGATAAAGTGATAAGCTCTCTTAAAAGCAACTAGAGCTGCAGTGAACTTTGGAAAACAAGCCTCTTAAAGCTTGTAAGTCTACTGCCATTTTCCAGGTGGGCTCATAAGGAAAAGGGAGGCCTTAAAATGATGGAAATAGCCAAAACACACTCAAGGGTAATTCAGAAATTTGAAAGCACAGCAGCCAATGCAAATGTTATGCTATGGTGCAAGATGCAAGGCAGAACAACAGTCTTGCATTCCACTGAAATATGAAATTTTAACTTTCATTGAGCACATCTTGGAGGAGACGTGACAAGCAGGGCAAGTGCAGAGACAGAGGTAGCAAGAGGAAGGAAAGTATATGATTATTCAAAATTCAAGCCAGATTCTGGATTTGCTATCAATTATGGAAGAAAACAATTTTTTTAATAGAAGACAGTTTATATAATGAAGCTGTGACTTTTCCTTTCTCCCCTCCATCTGAGAGGGAAGATAGAAGGTATGAGAAATTGCAAAGTGTTTTTTACAGCAGGATATTCAGACATCCTTCTGCAGCTGCAAGATGACTTGTTGGGCCTCAATCATGTTTCCACCTCTTCCTGAGTATGAATTCCTGTGGATAACCAGAATCCAGCCAATAGTTAAATCCCAAAAATCCTGCAAGAGAAGGTGTCCCACATAGGAACTGGAGTGTAGGTTTGCACCACAGTTCTGTTACTGTGATGTCCAATGATAGTCCAGAAAAAAAAATGAAGAGTGAGCAATCTTCTTTCAGTTGAGCTGCTTGTGCAATCCTCATTATCATAACATCTGGTTGCTACCCTGTCCTGAATGTAAGGTACTTATTCCTCCCTAAAGATCCCAAAATTATGGGGAAGGACCTGAGCTGTGGAGGGATGAGTCTATTATTTCAGGTCTACATAAGAAATCTTCTTTTGAACAGAATTTGAGTCTCCTGAGTCCTCATTTCTTATGAACAGGTGGTAGCACACAGGTCCAGTTTTAGCAAATTTGGCAAACTGCCTGCTCTGCTCCAATTTTGTGACTAAACATGCAGAATTAAACCCAATGGTTGCTGGCTATGGCAGGTCCCATATGCAGATCATCCCAGGAGATTTCTGAAGGACCACACCTACTGTAGGGGCTTGGTATTTCTGCAAACAGTCTTGCTCCCTGCTCAGAAGAGGAACAAAATGCAAAGATGGTGGTTTAGATTAGTTTAATGGTACCAAAGCATGAGTCACACAAGGCACAGCATCTAACCATCCCCATGTTCAAATGTGTATAGATTTCCTAAGGGACACCATTACACAGCAAGAAGAAAGAAGAATGAAATTTTCTAAAAATGAAAAAAAAAATCCCAATGGAGGACAATTAATTCCTCAAAGAAAATATTTAAGAACATTTCTCCCTGAATAGTTTCCGTTTTCATGTATTCTGTTTTCTTATGAGATCTGGAAGAAACTGACCAGGAAGAGAGGATAAACTGTAAAATGTGTTGTAGAACTTGAGAGGGAGTGGCACGAAAAGTCACTGCACTTTGATGTGTTTTTTATGGTTCCATCTAAGAGATTTTTGTGTGTAAATAATGTAGCTGAGATCACCCAGAGTAAAGTAAACCTTTTCTATCAGATGCTCGATTTCCTTTAAGAGCTGTTTGTGTATGCATGTGTGTGTGTGTTCTCATAGAGCCGAGAATAGTCAGTGATTTCAAAAACATTGAAACAGTACTTGGGAATTATTTCTGAGCCCCCCAGAGTGTTTGCTGCTTTGTAAAACAGAGGGAATCTGAAGTGCTATCTCTAAAGAATTTTGTTCTGTTTTCTAAATTATAGAAATGGAGAAAGCCAGCTGCTTTAGGGACTGGAGTAAAGACATACAACTTTGTTATCATCATGGAGTTATTCCCCATCTAAGTCAGATGGGAATCAGATACAAAGATGTCATGTTTAAAAGTGATGGGTTTTACATTTTCTTCGGCATCTTACGCTGACTTGGTCAACTCTAATGAAAGAGGAAAACCACAAATATGATATCCAGAAGAGATGCTATTGCTGATCTGATTGGGCAGGGCTGTTTCAGCACACAGCCTCAGTTACATCAATTACCACAAAACTCAGAAGGTATTTGGCATCTCTCAATGAGTGGCAAAGAAACATTGTTTCTTTGTGACCACTTTAGTCCACAAGCTGTGCTCTAATGATCCAGCACAAACTTTTAGGAGCATTGACAGTTGTACTTAGCTCTTTCCTGACCTCTGTGGAATATTTGACACCACAAAGGGTTTGGCAATAAGTTATCAAGTGGTAATTCTTAGGGAATTATTATGTTCCCCAGCACAACGTATCTTTATTCTGGGAGTAAACTGTCAGTTCCATTAATGTCAGTCATGAAATGTTGAGGGTAGACCTACATTTTGTACTTCATAACTGACTTTCCTGATCTTCCAAAGTAATGCAGTTTGCAAACTATGCTTGTTTGCAACAGGCCTAAGTACTTGCTTGGATTAGTGCTGATTAGGTCTGTTGATCTGAGGTTAGACCACAATCCTTTCACAAATGGAAATATTTTTGGTTGTCTTTAACCACCCACAAAGGGCACTTTTTGAAGAAGGATTTTCTGGGAGGGTAGAGAACCTGTCATTCACCACTCTCCAACAGAACTGTCCCTGGTTGCCATCACCCCTTCATTCAAGTCAGTGCTGTCAGTTACATTAGTTGTTTCCTGAGCACTACTTTTACCCAATAAAGGAAAACAAATAAACAAATTGGAAGCATGTTATGCAATCTCTCTCTTTTCCCTTCAGTACTGCATAATAGAACAATTGTGTAAATAAAACTGTCATTTTTACGGACCTCAAGCAGGCATAGGTCTCAAGCACATCAGATTCTGTGGGATGTGGTTCCACATCCCCATGGCTGCAGCCTGTCCTATTGCATGACCAACACAATGTTCAGTTCCTTGACCAGAGCAGGTGACAGTGCCCAACAGTATCAGCAGCTGCTCTGGGAACCAGACACCATGAGTTTCTACTCTCTGTCAGTTGTGCTGACTTCTGCTTGTATTTCCATGACTTCAAAGCCCTATTTTTGAGCCAGTTTTGCCACAGACTGGAACAGCATTTTTCACTTTCCAATAGATTTTAGTGTTCACACACATTTGGAGTGGGAAGAGAGCCTCCTCATGCAGCAATAAGGCAAACTGTAACCACTGAGTATCAAGACTGAATATGTCATGATTTTGACCTTGGCTCAGTGTCTTTCTAAAGTAGTTGTTATAGGCCAGTTTCCATGGTGAATCACACATAGGAAAAGTTTGAACTTGGTGCATCAGCAGCATCAGCAGACATTCATATGGAACAAAAATGGATAAATCTTCATCTCCTCTAATGACTGACCAATCTAACACCAGTGTCCTTGAAATATAGTGAAAGATATATTTATGGACTAGTTTTGGTTACACATGGCAGACCCTTTTGAAAATGTTTTTTCTCTCAGACTCAAACAGAATCATTTGAATAAGTTTTAAAATACAAGCTATACTGACTTCATTATGGAAACACTTATAGTCCGCAGCTGGATGCTTGTGGTGAAAAAACACTAACTGCTTTGGCACGTGCTAGGTGGATTGGGAGCTGTGAGAGATATTATCCAATCAAACATTTGCATCTGGTCAACTGACATCCTACAGTGCTAGAGTTGAGCTAATAAACAAGGAATTATCTTTATGAACTTGTCATTCACTACTATTAATAGTAATGAATGAATTAATTTCTCCTGATTAGCCAATTTGTGATCAGCAATGAAGGTAAAAATCAGAACATAAATGGTTATCATGTCATTTCATGCTTAGTTTTGTATTATCATTTGGCAGAATGCTATGTGCCAATTTAAAACAGCTGGTCTAAGTGAGCTAAACTAGTTTAATATCCGGGATATATCACCAAGGGGATTACTTATTAAATTACAGGAAGTGATATTAAATTTCAATTGTGGTTTATTATTCAAAATTGTTTTGCCTTACAACAAATTGTAGTTTTTGACCTCAGAGTTGGTATCTTTCATTTTAATATTGTGGTAGTTTATTAGAATCATAAATATTAAGATATAAAAGTTTATTATCCCAAAATTTCAACAGAGACTCATTGGGAACTATTATTCCCAAATGCTTTTTTGATGACAGTAAAATGTACTGTAAGCGAAGTGAAAACTTTTATTTAACAGTTCAGCTACAATGCTGTTTCTCTGTTACATAAAAAAGACCACACCATTTCATTAGAAGCAACTGCATCTTTCCATTGTCATGTAAGGTAAGATTTGCTGCCATGTTTAAAATAGTAGGTCCAGATTCTCACTTCCTACTAGGTTATCACCATCAATTTTGATGTAATTGCTTCTGATTTGAACGGGTTTGAGTGAGATCAACAAAAAATTCCAATCTTGTTGAGTAACAAGGAGAAAATATGGTTTCTGGTTTCCTCACAAAATTTGCATCATTTTTTACTGGAAATGTCTTCTGAAAGATAGGAAGGTAAGGACAAATGCAGACCTAAATGAGTAGACTGACAAACTAAAAGTTTTGTTTTGTCTAAAACTGAATGATCTCTTGTGGGTCTCATCATTCCTGCAGCCAGTCCTATATTTTGGAGTGCACTCTTGAAAGGCAGCTGTACTGTACTCATTTACTTTGTGCTGAGTAGATTGCAGAACAATTTCTCAGTGAATAAGAGAGAAAAATATTCAATACATTTGGCTTAAGTTTTGTCTGCTCTGTGACTTGTTAGTCTCCCTGCACAGGATTCATCTGACTGGCTGGAGATGTCTATAACTTAAGGGGTTTTTTTCTTTCTCAAGAATCCACCTTAAACTCCCCTTCCATAAATGAGACAAACAGGCATTTCTGGGATATGAGTCAGCTCAAAGTCATTTAATATAGGCTAGAGGAATTGTGTTCCAAAGTTGCTGACTTATTTTCATGTGCGATGCAGGCAATCTACCGTGACTTGCTCACATACAGTTATCTAAAAGGTTGACATTAAAACTGTGTAAATTGTATTTCACTGCAAGACCATAATCTGTCCATTGGCTGAAAAAAATGCAAACTATCTCCTTTCTCAGTTCTCAGGATATGATCTCAAGACTGAAAGTGATTTAGCAGATTAGTGGAGAATTTAGTCAAATATGATAGTCTTGGCCAAGTTAATCTCTTCCCAGAAGGTAGGACAGCTTCTCTGTATGATGCTGCTCTACACTGTGCAGAGGCATGGACTGTTCAGCAATAACAAATGACTCATGGCACTGTAGGACACTGCTCAGTTGTCTCCCCCATGATATTAACTCATCAGCAGCTCTTCTGAAAAATTCAGTCTATAGCATTTGGTGATTGCAGATGCTATGTTCCAGAGAGGAAATGACATGACTACCCTATAGACAGTAATGTTGGATTTTGATCTCCTCTGCACTGAGTTTATGAGCAATATTAAGATGCCCAATTCTGGAGACAGTTCCAGTACATAACAGTACTGGATAAAATACAGTGATTTGTAGTGCACACTTTATCACACAGTGTGATGAGTGATGCAGTTGGACAAAAAGTTATATTTTCTTCCCCAACTTCCTTTAACCTCTTTGGTGAGAAGATGCTAAGAAGCAGACATGTCTCCATACTGACTCTTTTGCAAGTGAAATTTCTCTTCGTTTGAGTAGGCACAGCAAAACTGTCTGGCCTGTCCTACTTTGCTTTGAGTACAAAACATTTCCACTGAGCACTGGTTTATGTATTCTGAAACTATGATTTTGATGTCTTTCTGGTAAGGGCAGACTGAAGGCTTGACTTGTCTTTTTTAGCCAAGTACCACAGCAATAACTGATATTAATAAGGACAAGAAGTTGGGAGTGATTGTGCTTTTTATCTGTGAAGCTTCACAGAACAGAGCAAGTGGAACAACTCCTTTGCTTATATTTTTAAAAGGTCAGATTCCAGGCCTGTTATTCATGGTTTATACTACTGAATAGAATCTTCTTCTGTATGAAATCTGAGTGATATTCACATATAACATTGCATGCTAGCTGGGGCCCAAACCCTCTTCTGTCCAAAGCCTCTTGCATTTGAAATGATTTGTGCTTTATGCTTGGGCTGTCTGGAACTATCCAACTAATATTGAGATTTGGTTTCCATGTGAAAAACCACCGAACTATGCAAGAATTTAAAGGCTGGACATATTATAGTACCCACCTTTAAGTTCCCAAACTGGCTTGGAACAGGTGAATTTTGTAGTTGTTCTCCAGGAAATCATCAGAGGGCAGTCCAGTGCACTGCAGAAAGAATTATGGCCACTATTACCTTAGGTGCGTGCAGTAACAGTGAAGAAGAAGCAGTGCATTATGGCTAGAGAAGGGTGATATGAATGCACTAATTCTGCTGTTGGTCTTCTATAGGTCTGTCATGAAAACATATCCTCTGTGCAAATTTAGCTAAGAATCAGTGGGGTTTTAAAAAATAAGAAACTTATGACTTTTCTTACTTGCTTTGGTAATATGTTTTAAGCATGACTTCCTTTCTTTCATCCTCTCAGTAACCCTCATAAAGTATTCCTTTTTCTGCCTGTCCCTATCTTCCGATTCCTCAACCTGTGATTCATTGTCTGGGAGATCTGCTGGGAATATTGAGTCAGGTTTTCTTCTTCTTTAAGCCAGGATGACTTGCACTGCTACTGGATGTACTACTAGCACATATGGCAAAAACACCTGCTCTGAATTCTGAAGTTCCATGAAACATCTCTTGCTTACACTTTGAACCGCTTTTCAACTAATCCCTGCCTTTAAAGAGGTAGGGAAGAAGATGACAGTGGTTCTTTGATGTTTTTAAACAGTACCACTGCTAGGTTTTTTTCTGGCAATTACAGGAGCAGGTTTGTTTGTAGTGGATCCATAGCTTTGAAATACTTTGAGTGTGGCTTTGTAGTAAATTTGAGCTCTGGATGTGCATTTCCATCACAAAACTATTAAATGTAATTGATCTTTATTTTAAAATTTTTCTTATTTTCATGCTGTTTTAATTATAAGCCTGATGTATATTGTTACTACAATATGAGTAAAGATGAGGATATTAGAAGAAACAGCAGAGCAGAACAGAACATACAATAAATGTGAGGCAATGTGGAAAATTATCAGGATACGTTTTTCATTAGATAAATGGCAATTATACTTTTATGCATGAACATGTATAAATGGCATTAAGGACTTCAAAAGATAATATTTATAACAGCCAGTACTACAAACTCAAGCTGAAACATGGGAGACAAGCTTTGTTTCAGTTTTCACCCTTTCATCATAAGAACTAATAGAAATATTTCATAATCAGAACATAATTGGCATCTTCAATGATGCTTGAAGCAGAAGGGAATCCATCTTGCTCCCCACATAGGTTCACTGTCTTTCTGCTGCTGACAACAGATATGATCTGAAGATAGAGCTGAGGCTTGATATGTCACATATCAGATTTGCATTGTTATTTTTCAGACAACTTTGAAAAGTGGGACTTTCTGACAAAACCCAAGAAAGTAGATCAACAAGATTTTGGTCTAGCTGTTTGTTTCAGAATTGTCCAAGTGTTCAGGTCTGTATGTAAAGGACGGAAAAGGTTTGAGTATTATTTTTCAATCTGCTCTCATTTTGAAGAGTTATTAAAATTGCAAAAAGCATCCAGTTTTTCTAATGCATTCTATTTGGAAATTTACATGGAGTCTGACACCATGGATATTGTAAATGACTGAAAACAAGCCCTAATGCTACACAGTCTAATAAGCAGAAGAAAATCATCTGTCCAGGTATTCCCAGAATATCGGGATGTAGATGGCTTTCACAGGGAATTGTATGTCAGAAACATCACAGAAAAAAGATTGGTATGGAATCTGGGAGTTTTCCTCAAGTAAGGAATTATCAGAATGTTGGGCGGAGGGTTTGACAGATGGTGTGTAATATCTTCATAGAAAAAGTGAGAGTTACACCTGCTTTTCCTTGGTACCTTCTGCAAACAGAAATCCAGGGCACGTTAGCTGCAGTCTGTGGGGAAAACGTCATTTTGACCACTGTCAGATTGTGAAGCAGGGCAAAAATCAGGAGCTCCTGTTGCATAAATAACCAGCTGAGATCTGAAACAGATTCACAGCCATTGAAGAGCAGCCACAGATGGAATCACATCTCACATGCTTACCAGTATAAGAAAGGGGAGCCTGGTAATTTTATGCAGGCTTTTCCATCCTCCCCACTACTTGGCTTGCAAGATGTAATGAACTCTTTTTTCTTGTCAAGTATGCAATTGCTTCCTTTGCAAAGGACATGAAATAAAGCATTGCTATGTTGTTTGAACTTAAAGCAGTAAAAAGATAGCAAACTTCACAATAACTAAGGTTGGTCATTCTGGCCTTGATTCAACAGTGCACTTAAATATGTGTTCTAGATCATCCCCATTAAGCAGAGCACTTAAGCACATTCTTAATTTCTAACATATGTATAGCTGCTTTTCTGAGTAACGAGAGATTTAAGCACATGCTTGTGTGTCATACTGGATTGGGGCTAAAATCAGCACATATTAATTCTTTCCAACAAATCAAAGCATCTGTTTCAAAAATAACAATGGGTACTTCATAGCAAACAGCTGTCTTCATCTACAAAGTTTTTAAACCTAAGGCATGACTTGATGTGCATAATAAGAGAAATACCTTTTAAGATGGACTCATGTTTTCAGAAAGGTATTGCTCCTTTCTAAAGATGAAAGATGAAAAAAAGGGTTGTTACCTCTTTTGTGTCAGTAAATTGTAATTTTTTTTTAAATAAGAATAAGAATATATGGATCTAAGTGCGGGGTTAAGGAAAAAAAAGAAAAATATCACAGTTTGGATTTCAGGTCACTTCAGTGCTGTATTTAGAACAGCTAGAATTTCAGTTTGCTAAAACATTTCCAAAGCTATGGCTATTTTCATTTTTCCACAGGCAAAGGTTTACATATTTTTAGTGTCAATTCACTTTAATAAATAGGCGCCCTTTAAAAAGCTGTACAATAGAGAGAATAGTTGTAGTGCAAATCATCTAGGGATTAAGGACTAATAATATAACACCACTCATCCCAAAGTATTCCTAAACACTGGAATGACTTTATAAAAAGATATCAGTCCTGAATCACTCACTCTTTCCCTTTTGGGGTTAACCACAGTAATGATTTATCAAGGCATAGCATTACATTTAAGAACAGAAGGAGAAGGATATTATCGTTGACTACAACAAAAGAGAGAATTTTACGTACTGTAGACAGAATAATTACCCAAATTGGAATCGGCCAGGGCAGAGGAAAAAAAATGGAGGAGGTGAACAGAAGGTCAAAATGAAGAAATGGGTGACTTCTAGAGAGCCATTTGTCACCTTAAGGGGAGAGGAGGAGGGGAGAAAGAAGCAGGGAAGAATTATGATTCTCTGTGGAAATCAAAGCAAAAGTATGCATTCCTGCCTTCAACATTGTTGTTTGGTAATACAAGGTTGTGGGGAGCTTGACAGAGAGCCAGAAATAAGTTTCTTTTACCCAGAGAGACAAGACAGATATATCTGGGAAAGAGGCTTGGGAGTCCTGTAACATGCTGAACTTGAGCCAAATATTATTGGAAAGGACCTGGGAGAAAAGAGAAAGTCCAGGCACGGCACTGACTTTCTTTGTTGGAAAGATCAGATCTTTTTCTATGTGATTTGAGATGTTATTATACATAGGAGTGTGCATCTGTGTGTATATTTGCAGGGGGGAGGTATTTTGCTTTTACAGGAGCAGCACTTTACCAGCAGTGAGCTCATCTGAGTCTTTGGCCATCTCCAGACTTAGGGGTCAGCATAAATTTCTCTGTAAGCAGTTCAGGACATGTATTTGTTTGGCTTCAAGGCCCACGATGGCATCATGCATGTTTATTGATGGCTACTGCTGCTACTGAACTATCCATATCCACATCCATGTATGTATGTTTTGAAATCTCTTGCATCCACCTGCCAGGGCATTGCAGAGTAAAGACCATTAGGTTGAAATATAAAGGTTGGACTATACTGTTAGAAGATTAAACAGAAGGTTCTTTTTGGGCAGAAAGACCTGAGTTTCTGTCTACTAAGGTAGATTCAGCAATTAAAAAGTCTACAACAATTATTCTGTGGGTTCATTGTTATTGTACAAAACAAAAAGGTAGAGATGGAAGATCTAAATGTTATGCACACTGCATATCTTGCAATCATGGCTATGTAGATCATATTTGAGTCCCTGTTTACTGAAGAGGAATAATTTATCATTCTAAGTAGAGCAGGAATTTGGAAATCTAATTTTGCAAATTCTTCCATTCCAAAATATGCTTTCATTTCAATCCATTTGAAAGCAGCCATAACAAAAATGGTTTGAGCCAGTGAAATGTTGTGTTTTGATAACAGAGAGATATTTTGCTTCAACCTTTTTTATTACATCAGATAGCATTCATTTAAAAATGAAAAATCATTTAAAATGAAACATTCCTTTCTGCTTGTTACCCAAGCTTTTTTCCTCTAAATATAAATGAACCTCCTCAATATGGCCAAATATGAATGAAGAGTTTAATGAAACTTCACATACTGACACAAAAATTGGACTTTGATATGAGAATAGAAGAACAACTCTTTTACTGAGCACGAGGAAACCTTGAGAGAAGGAAAGTAAAGCCTTGTAGGACTGTGAGATAGCTGTACAAGCCTGCAGACAGGAGTACTGAAAAACCTTGAACTTAAATTCTCTACCATTAGGATCATCTTAGTTCCTTACCTGAGAAGGACATTTAAAAGAAAAGAATCCACAATTTTTTCTTGACACTTTCAGTCTGAAGAATATGTAGTTTGCAAACATATGATAGGTGCTCTGGCTATTGTCACCTAGCTCTAATTTCCATCACAGGACTGTGCAACTCTGGCTTTTGCAGCTTCTTTTCTCCTTTACTTCTAATCTCTGTCATTTTACGTGCTACTAATCCCATGTGAACCCTTTGACTTCTAGTATGGCATTGTGTGTACTTATAACTTGAGTGATTATTCTTTCAGCTGTTTGGCTCCATTGATATGTTTCTGAATAAAGGGCTGCTCTTATACCTTCCAGCTTTCTTGAGGTTTCCCCTAACATCCAGCACAGCTTCATAAATAACTGTCCCTATCTATCTCAAGCTTTAAATGCAGAAAGAGTATCTTGCTCTAAACAAAAAGGCCACTGGGTTGGATAGGCAGGTTATAAAAATGTTTTCTATTATTTCAGTGAAGATATCTCCTTAATTCTGTTATCTTCAAACTAAAGGCATGTTTTTAAAGTTACAGCAACTCTGACTAAACCATTTTGCAAGTGTCCTGTAGACGTGTATTAAAAAACTTGATGTGCTCAATCTACATAATTCTTCATCTTGGCATGATGTATCCCGGGAATTTGTGTGAGTTTCATTCCCTACCTGTCTCTGGAATTCTTTTCTCCCTGAGAAAAGGAATGTAAATAAGTCAGCCTCCGTGGAATAAATTTTTTTCAGAGACTGAAAGGTATTTCTCTTGCCAAG
Source organism: Molothrus aeneus (assembly GCF_037042795.1). Taxonomy (NCBI): domain Eukaryota; kingdom Metazoa; phylum Chordata; class Aves; order Passeriformes; family Icteridae; genus Molothrus; species Molothrus aeneus. The sequence goes on along the minus strand of NC_089648.1, from coordinate 73,833,285 downwards.
TGTTTTCCCTACCACCCCTGTTGTTTGTAGGAGATCCTAAAAGAAAGAACACTTCGGTTAAGGTGATCAAATGTCCAGTGCCAAGCCATCAGAATGACAGCTAAGAGCATACATCCTATACAGTCATTCATACTTAGTTACTATCCTGACTTTTGACATGTTTATTCACTACACATTTGTTTTAAAAAATGAATTGGCTAGAATCTAATTTTTGTTGTGTTAACATTAACCTGGAGGTTTAGAATCCTGCCTGCATTACACATCCAGCAATGATGTGGTGACAGGGAGAAAGCCAGACTCCTTGAATTTGTACCAAGACCTGCACAGCAAAACTTTGCAGTTCCCTGAAGCTGCATTAACTAACACAAATTCACTGTACTGTAGTTGCATCTTTGCTATTCATGCTTGTACTGGTAACTTAATAGTGCTAGGATTTGGTCTCTGGATTTGAAGCCAACTTGCACAGCCTTGATAATCCATGCTGTAAAAACATCTTATCATTTAAAAATTGTGTGGTCATGCTAAAACTGACCGGTGTGAATGGCTACGTTCACAAAATGTGCTGGGCACTTCTTTTTTTGGTTTTTTGAGTATCATCACCCCAGGACAGGTATATAGACTGACAAAATATCCTTTGAAATTTGCAGTTTATATTTCCTGTATATTTGTGACAATTAATAGTCTCCGCATTAACACAAAATTGACATGGAAATCAAAAAAGTAAGGAAAGAGACATAGGGCGAACAAAGAGAGGAAACAGTACTGCAAGAAATATCCCATGTTTTAGCAAAAATTTCTTGTAGAACAATTTTCAGACATTCAATATTCACAAAATGGTGTTAGTCTAAATGCTGCTTCGTGGCAATGTTAATGATTAAAATGATAAATGTCTTCAGTGAGTTGTTTGTTCCACAGAAAGTCTCTCATGAATGACACACACAAATTGGTTTGGACAAAAATATAAGGCATAGTTGGAGGGAGCAGTTGTTGACAGAAGAAAGCAGAAACTCATCTCTTTTTAAGCCAGTGGCAGAGCTGGCAGAAGTTAACAGAAGGAAAGACTTCAACATAGTCCTGATAGAGTATAAAGGGGAAAAAAAGCAGATATCCTGCCTTATACCTACTGATCTCTTTCAAGAGGTCTTTTTACATAATGACGGTTTCTTCACCAATCAGCAAAGGCTGCATGGACAACATTTTTAAGCTGGTGCTCCACTGAATTAAGTGAAATAATTTCTCAGAAGCTGGGGCACAGAGTTACTTTAGGTGGACTTCTGATATACCTTAGAACCTTGCCAAGCTCATCACAGACACAGCACAGGACTAGGTCTTACATGTGCCTATGTGCCCCTGTGCCCCTGTGATGCTTTAGCCCATGGATTCTTCAGCTTAGCTTCTGAAACTAACAAAAAATTCCATGTAAAAGGTCCCACAGCTTCTATATGGGCAAAATTAGAGTTCACAAGTTTCTTTCTTCTTTCTCAACAGCCATGAGCAATGTAATTCAACAAGTTCCTTGTACTCATTTTTAATTGATGTGGCCTTACTTTCTTGGGTTTCTTTGTGCCTCTGGATCCTGCCTGTTTTGCTCCATGTGAAAGGTCAAACTTTATAGATTAACCCATGGGCTTCCAGCCAAACACAGCTAAGGCACCAGGCTTGTAGGAAGACACACCTTAAGTGAGAACTAGATCACCTGTAAATAATGAGAGAAACTAGTGAACCCCTCCTTAGGGGTTCAAGCATTCAACAGCAAGAGTTACTGGTATTTTCCTGAGGTGTACAGCAGACTTTCACAAGAGGCTGAAAACTCCTGACTTATTAAGACAAACCCTGAAAGAGGCTAGGAAGTGGAATGCCCAGATATTTCCCCAGTGAATTCTTCAGCAGATATACAGATGGGATTTTGACACAATCTGAACCACAAGACTTGGAAGCAGACTTGGCACTACTGTGTAAAAAATGAAATCTCCCCTTTTATGTTTGTTTAACATTTCACTGTGATATATGGATAATGAGTGTTATGAGTAAAAAATATTTTTACAAATTATTACTACAACTCTGGATAATATTTCTGTGCCTACACTTCTTTGGCATTGAGATTGACATCAAAAAAGAAGGAAGAAAACTAAAAGAATTATATTAATTATATGAGATAAAGATGTATAAAGACATTTTAAGAAGACCTGAAAGATCTGATTCTGATTTAAAAGCTTGGGATTTAGTCAGTCAATTAATAATCCAGGTAACAGTTTTAGTTATTTACTCCATAAAATGTCATTGATTTCAGACTTATTACAGGACTTATTTTTAAGATATTTTAAAAAAGCAATCTATTAATTCAGACATAGAGTTTATATGGCAAGTCTGGGATAGTTTTATTACATTCTTAGTACTATACTATTTTACTGCTAATATAATTAAAACTGTAAATGCAGATAAATTTTGAAAGTTTCATGGTTTTTGCACTTTCATTGGTTGAAGCTTCTCAAACTGTTCACAAACATAGAATGAAGAAATTTTAGAGCATTAGTCCTATACTAACAAGTAAATTAAGTACTTCAAGTGAGAAGTGGCAAGTGCCACCTCTGTGCCTATATTGTGAAATCTATATTGTTATAATTTCTTAAAAGCCTCATTACCTTAGGAAATCCAAATAATTAAAGAAAAAGGGTGCATGACAAAGTTGTAGAAAAAATCTTCCCACTTTGAAAAAATCAGGTCTGAAAATGAATTAATTTATAGAAATAACTTTGCATTTTCCCTGATGGGTAATAGCAACATGTTGTAACAGTCAATTTATCAGGGTTCTGTGCCTTGGTTCCAAGAAATGCAAGCTTGGAGATATCTAAGATAGCTAGGTAAATAGCTGAGTTAGTATAGAAAGGAGAAAAAAAGCATGCAAATTTTTTTTTTTTCCTGGATGGTTCATTCCAGAAGTGGAAATATTTGAACTAAGTCATGCTAGCAATGATCATAGCTCTAGCATCTTTTCTGCAATTTGTTATAAATTCTTTTTGGGAAAGGAAAAGTTTTGTGTATTTTTAAAAGTCAAAACATGGCTTTAAATATTCATATTTTCTGAAAGAAAGCATATTGCTTTTCTATTGAGTCATGCTATGGGAATAGAACCCAGACCATGCTGCTGGGATTCCTACAAGAACTTTCAGTTGCTTGTGCATGTTGTATAATCTGAGAATCAAGGGACTCAGCTGCAGTTAATTTTCATTTGCTGTTTGTATATAAATGCTTTTAGTACTTAAACTAAATTCAGATCAATTAAACTAATGTTGTTTGACATAATATTCCTTGTTCCAAAATCAATATCCCTTCATTTGACAGACTTATTCTTGAATTCAGGATGTTTATTATTCTTAAAGCTTACCTATAGACCTGGTTTTTGTCTTTGATGATGTAAACCAGTTCTTCCTTATGTACTATGAGCCAGAGTATAATGGGGTTCAAATTTCTCTTGTAAATATCTTTAATTGTAAGATCATGTCTGTTAACCTCTTGCCGTAGTGCTAACTTCCTATCCTTTCTTTTGTCTTTGCTATTATTTCTTTGAGACCATATTCTCCCAAGGAAGATGATTTTCTTTTATAGTACTCTGCTACTGAGGACACCTTTTGTCTGAGGTTGTGGTATTTGGTGATGAATGGCCTTCCACCTGGTTTCAGAGGATGAAGTCTTCCAATTTCATGTCAACTTTTATGTCAACAGATTCCATAAAAGTCCATGGTCAAAAATCTTTCTCCAGACTGTTTGATATAATTTGTGTCATTGCCTAGAGACAAAGTAGGAAGGAAGGGGAACTTCAGGGAAGCGCAAAGTTTCCCAGTGTTCATTGTGTAACACCGAGGAAGGTGCAAAGTGCTGGTTCCCTGAGTTTAACAGGGCTGAAGTGAGCCCTAGAGCCAAGGCAGTGCTTGCTCTCCACTGCTTGTTTCACAAACCCACTCACAGATAGGAAAGCTCTTGTAGGGAAAATCTGTACCACCAGGGCTGTCACTTTCTTGTCCTCCCACAAATAAAGCACAAGTTACAATTTCCCACTCAATTGTGTATTTCTGCAGGTAGTGATAACCTTCAAGAACTTGTCTGAATGATGTCAGTGTAAGGATTGAATGGAGTCCTTATGATTTGGTCCACCAGGAGAATTTTTCTTAAGCTTGAGTTCTGAGAAGACAGAGCAGGGCTCATGCCCTTCAGATCCTCTTTACCCTCCCAGTGCAGTACTTATAAATCTTGTGATTTTGTTTTGTCTGGCCCTTGTCCAAAAACAGACCTGTCGAATGAAAGGCAGCTTTGGGATAATTTATCAATGTAACAGTGGGAATAGTGGGCTGAACAGTAGTTTTGTGCAGTTACCAAGTGAAACCACCACAAGCAGTTACCTAATTGGAATAATATGGCACATGTTCCCATAATTGCTCTCCTTTGATAACTTTACTTAGGTCATGTTTTCTTAGTTAATTATCATTAGAAAAATATCTAATGAAGGTAACAAGGACTAAGGGTTGCAAAAAATGTGTATAGGCTGCAGTGTGACATTTTCAGACACAAATATTTTCTTTACATTAATGGTAATAGAAATGATATAACTTGGCATCAACTGCAAATGTAATCAACAGCTATGGTTCCCAGGTATTTATTATGACTGAAGGTCAGAGTGGAAGAGGGGCTATTAATGAGACTTAAGGCTAACTGTCTCAGTTGTGCTGCTGGAGGGCAGAGTCCTGACCTCGTCCTCCTCTGCAGCTCCTCAGACCTCCAGATGCAGATGAAAAGTGAAATCCTATTGCTTCAGGTAGATCCTCTCAGACAGTCAATCCCTGAGAGAAAAAAAAAAAGGAATGAAATGGGTATTGTTCCACGCTTAGAAGAAGAATGAAGATAGCATGGCTGCTTATAAATTATGTCATACTTCTGGGAGACATGTCAGAGAACACTAGTGTTCTGGGCAATACCTTTAGAAAAAAACCCAAACTTTTCACCCTTCCACACTCTATTCTGTGGAGAACAGTTTAGGTTTTCTAACAGTACATTTTCTCTATGAGTTTTTCTACTGCTTTTCTTGAGTAAAAATCTGTAATTTAACCTACAAGGTCCTTAAAAGTATATTTTAACTTGAAAGATATACTGATGAACTTATTAGTATGTATTAGGATGGTATCTCTCCCCTTATCTCAGGTTCCTAATAGTTAGAGGTCTAAGTCTGACCTGAGGACCTCAGACTCACTTTATAGTCAGAAGAAAAAAATGGGCATTCCCAGATTGCAATCCATCTTATTTGAACTAAGTACACAAGACAGGTCAGATGAATTGTGGCCTGGATTTGCTTCCACTGAGTATAACAGGAAGCCAGGGTAACTAGCAGAGGTTTCATGTTGAACTTTCGGATGTCTACATTAAGGTAGATGAATTGCACCCTGAAGTTATGCACACTAGTAAATTAAGCAGGAGAAAGGAGCATGCCCTGCCACTTTGTTGCCACGCAAGCAAGTTTGGATGGTACCTGGCTGCTTTTGACCCAGGAGTGCTGCTGCTGTTCAAACCAGCCCAGGAGTGAGCTGGGGCCGGAGGTTGTTGTGAACAGTTTGGGTGTGTTGCTCCGTGCCTGGGGCACGAGGATTCCAGACAGGGGATGCAGACCTTTCCATGCTGGAGAGCTGCAGAGCCAGAGCACAGCTGTGAGCACATTTAATTTTACAGTGTGGACATAGGCTGAGTACCTACAGCAATCAACTCCTATCAAACCTACTTTACCAGCTCCAGAAGTCACACTTTCCTACAGATTTCAGGGGAGCCAATCTCTCTAGAGAGACATCGGGATAGAAATCCCTGCCTCCAGTTTCCAAGGGCCTCCAGAAGCCGTAGAGATCTCTTTTCATAAAGTAGGCAATGCTAATCTTACTGATAGAAAATAGCAAAAATGCGAGCAACTGTGTGACAACATCTAACTGAAACATTATGTTTTAAGGCCATGATTCTGTTCCCACTGACTTCAAAGCTGCAGGATTGGGCCTGAAATGTTTCTGAGGTTTTTTTTTGCAGCAATGATAATGACCAGAAGTGGAGTTATTTTTATTCTTTATGAGAAACAATAAATAAGAGACCATACTTACTTTTCACTGGAAATTTTGAAACAATCAGTTCACTCCGGGGAAAAAATTATTATTATTATTATTATTATTATTATTATTATTATTATTATTATTATTATTATTATTATTATTATTATTATTATTATTATTATTAATAATAATAATAATAATAATAATAATAATAATAATAATAATAATAATAATAATACCAAAAAAAAACCCAAAAAACCAAAAAAATTCAGCCCTCTGAACTGAATTTTTTCCCACTATTTCCATGAACACTTTCAAAGAAGCCTGACTCAGGACAGCTGATGTAGGATAAAGCCAAGCCACTAAAACTTCTTTCCTCTCCTTACATATTTGGGGTCTGTACTTTCTTTGTATATTTTGTTACTGGGAAAGAAAACAGCTGTGTTCTTGAAATCCCTGTTTCTCTTTCTTGGTAGGTCAATTCTCTTTGATGCATTGTGTTTGGCCCTGCTAGCATCGGTGAGGGAAGCTGTTTTTTGATTAATAACATTTTGCTTTTTTTTCCTCTAGACTTGCTTATTGGCAGGGTGGTTTTCATTAACCAAGCCGGTAACTAGAATCAATTACACTAACTAAACAAAGCAGAGCGTAAAACTGTGGAAAGATGAAGATAATAAGAACTAAAGACCATCACACACAAAAATTCTTCAGCAGAAATAACTAAAACAAACTTATGCCACCATCCTTTTTGCTTTATAAATTATGAGAAAAAACAATATACAATTCTGTGTTGTTACTCTACTGGTAGAATTCTAGAATAATTTAGATGGGGAAGGACCTCTAGAGGCTTCTATACAACCTAACAATAAAGGCAGAGTCAGCTATGCGATTAGACCATATTTTATCCAGTCAGATCTTGACAGCTTCCAAGGACAGGGGTTTCATTATCTTTATTGACAGTCTGGTCCACTGCTTCACTGTGTCCATGAGGACTGAGCTTGTCTTGTTTCAGTTTATCTTGGCTGTTCCTCTCCTCACCTTGTGCTACTTTGAGTGGCTTGGCTCTGACATCTCTCCAAACCCTTGCTCAGGGTCAGCCAGTCCTCTTGGTTTGGTGTTGTTTTCACACTGAATGAGACTGCTCTCCAACATCTCCAACAAGTCACCAGGGAAAACATTAGGCAGGACAGGCCCTGTGACAAACCTCTGCTGTACTCCACTGGTTACCAGCTTATAGACAGAGTGTGACCCTTTAAACCACTATCCTCCTGGCCCAGGCATTATATCAGATTTTAACCACCTAATTATTCATCAGTATAGAGCATGGCATTCTAACTGGAATGCTAAAAACCCAGCTAAGATCCAGGGTCATCCAAAACTCTCACCTCATCTACTTACTCTTCACAGAAGAAAATCGTGTTGTTGGGCTTTTTTCAGTAAACCTGTGCTGAATTTACAAGTTACATCTCATCCTTTACGTGCCCATGGATTCCAAGAAGACTGGTTTAATGATTTTCCTAGGGACTAAAATGAGACTCAGCAATTTGTAGTCTTTGGATAACCCTTTTGCACTTAGCTTTAAAAATATGCACAATATTTACTTGCCTATACTCTTTGGGTATGCTCCTTATCACCATGACATTTCAGAGATGTTAGAGAGTGATCTTGCTCTGACATTGCCTGTCACTCTCAGACACAGCCTATATGGTGCCAAGGACCACAGGGACTGAGTTCTCTTACCAGAGTCCCTGACTTGATCCTCATTCACTGCTTGTACCTCTTGTGTCTTCCTGCAACCACAAAACCCTGGGAAACTCTCCTGGTGAAGACTGAGACAAAGAAGGCATTGATCCATCTCAGCCTTATCCATGGCTGCTGTCACTGAGCCACCTGCCCCATTCAGCAACAGTGCCACACTTGGTTTTCATTCGGCCTCTTACTACTAAAGGTTCAACTTTAAGTGAGCTTTGACTTACCTGACACCATTGCTACATTCCTTTGTACAGCTTTGAAAGTTTTCCTTTGTGGCACATCCATCCCTGTTTCCATGCTGCCCATCCAGATGTCAGGTAGATTAATGTTTCCCATTAGAACTGGGGTTTGTGATCTAAAGTCTTGTTTTCCTTAGAAATGAAGGAATTTCCCAAAACATATTCTGATGGAAAGATTTTGCCAAGAAATTTCATTACTGAAATGAAATGCTAACATGGATATTTAATTATGGCGCTAATCGCTATGAAAATTACTTATTTATCCTAACATTTTTGATGGATCTAAACCCACATCAGGTGCAGGAATTTTTCAAGATAATTATGAGCAATTTTTACTACAAAGAATTCAGAAATGTCATATATTTCTTTGATGGCTCATTATTAAATATCAACTGTTTTGGTTGGAACAAATGGTAGGGTTTTGTTGATATTCATTACTAAAGACCAGACTGCTGTATTCACTGTCAGGGTGACTAGCTTAAATGAAAAGGTCTTATTTCACTTATGTCAACATGATTCTTCAAAAAGTAACATAAAGTTCAGTATTGGTAAATTCTCAATATAGTTAAGAGAAAAGTTACTATTTCCCCTTCTTTTACTAGAAAGAAAAAAAAATAAAAGACATAAGTAGGATGTGTTTCATAGAGCAATCTGGCTCAGCAGCATGATGGTCCTTTTCTCAAGAAACCAATAAAAATGTTCTGAATTTAATCAATATTTGAATCCTGTCATACTTTTCAAGAGCTTTTCAAGAATGTGAAAACACTGCATCCCATCTGAGTCCAAACTTGGGTTATTGAAGGTCTATATAAAAATTGGAAATTATTTAGAACAAACTGTTCAGAGTTCTAAACCCCTGACCTTTCCCTGACTGCCAGAAACAGAAAATAATATGACGTTTTGAGCTTCATTAAATATGATATCTTTTTTCCTTTTGCAAATGTAATAGGAACTCTCGCTACAGAAATAGAATTATAATCTCTCTGTAATTTCAGGGTAGGATCATTGTACTCATTATAACTGGGATATGTTAAATGCTTTTACTATTATCAAAGTAGAAAAAAGAAAAAGGAAACTTATAACAAAATTCATGAAAGCTCTAAAGTGCCATTTAAATGTTGTCTATCTCCCACTGTTTTCCATGTTCTGAGCTTGCAGCATTATCTAGTTATTTTCTTACTTAGACAAATGCTGGTAGGCATGCCTAAATGGGTTTAAGTCCTAAGACCCACTTAATTGATGCTTATCCTATTTGGAGTTTTATAGCTCAAGTATTGTCTGGCTTCTCTGGCACAAAAGATTTTTTTCCCTTTTTTTTTTTGGACTTCCCTTCTTTCCTTGTCCAAACAAATTCTTTCTTATTCTGGTAGTAATTTATGGCTAACAATAGGGAAACATTTTAGGAGACAAGAGACCTGAATCCAGAGATCTTATTAAAAAGCCTGTCAAAACAAGAGAAGAAAAATTCCCTTCCTGCATAGCATCTAACCCAGGTGGTACAGTACCGGGAAAAGGTAAATATACATTCAGTCTGCCCAAGGGAAAATAAGTGTGGACAATGTTCTTTGACAGCTAGGAGAAACCTAGGCCCCAATAGTCCTAAAAGTGTTTTTTGAGACAGAGTTTGTTATATTGTCAGAGCTTGAGACATATTTGCATCTGTCCCTTCCACATGACAGTCATGACCTCTCCCAATTCTTGACTTAGGTGATCTCCTATCCATCAAGCTGGATTTGACTGCTGTTCTTCAGTGATTAACTCTCCCATGTTGTCATTTAGAGAAGTCCCTGTATGCAGGGCAGGGTTCTGCTCTCTGAAAAGGGTCATGGGTGGTAGCAGGGAAGTATTCCCAATGAATAACATTAGCACCAAGAAGGATCAGAACAGCCAAGTTAGCAAGTGCTCTAGTAAAAAACTAAGCCTTTCTGTTTAACACAAACTTTGTCAATCCCTCCTTTATGTTTTGTTAATTTAGTAATTCAAATAGGAGAAAGTAAGCTTACAACAAACCCCTTTAAATTTCTAGACATGAAGAGATCTGCCTGTCTCTTTTCTTACGTAATGTTTCATCTCACAATTGTTTGGCCAAGGTAGCTTTGTCCACACATCAGAAAACTCCGTCTCCAGTCCTTTTCTTCTGTCCCTAAAGGGACAGCTCATGACAATAACATTTTCTGGCTCTTCCACTCTGATATTGATATTCTGGGACAAGCCAAATTTCTGGTCCGATGGGAGACAAAAAAAAAAAATTCAAAAAAAGTTATTCATGACCAATGCATCAACAAAACCATTCTGGGTTTGTTGAAACTCAGAGTTTCAACAAATAGATAGAAAACTCACATCAGCACACTATATCAGTCCATCTCTGTTCAGGAAACTAGTTAACAACATACTTAAATGATGTCTTTTATTGGGATTCTCTTCTAAAAGAGACTTTTAAGTATTTTGTCTCAGGTGGGTTTTTCAAAGTAGCTTCAAAATACTATCCTAAACCACATCTGCCATGTCAATAGAACACTTTTTCTATAAGGAACTGCATCCAAAGTCAACCCAGCTATATCTTTTTAGAGAATATATATATATATACACATACATTTGTAAAGTTGAGTAGGGTCTTTCTTGCTTTCATCCATTCTAAATTTGCTTGAAAATGTATTAACATTGCACTCCTCATGTGTACTAGAAAAATATCTGCTTTGTTTGCAGTGCTTAGAGTAACACCAAGGTGAAGGACATACAAAAGAGTGACACCAGAGTTTTAAATATGGTGTCAAAATTGGTAATTGCATGAAATTTCCATGCACTAAAGGGACTGTCAGGTCAAATTAGGTACCAGATTTTCTTTTGATAAAGAAAAGCCTGTAGAAGTCTTAAAAATGAAACATTACCATGATTATTTGTTCAAAATTCCAATGGGAATTTTTTCCCTTTTTTTCTCCCCTTTTTATTAAACAAGCATAGACCTACAGTATTCATAATGCAAAAATCACACTGTTGAGCGGATCACTGCTGGCCCATGAGAACCTGAATCTCTGAAATGAATTTAAAGAAGTTGTAAAGACTATCAAAATGAGACTGGTTTTGCTCTCAGAGTTAAGAAAAAGGGGTCAGTAAACAATATAAAAGATAAGGCAAGGATATTCTCATATATAAAAGATAAATGGAAACAGATTCATTAAAGCCTGTTTGGAGAAAGATGGATTTGTTCTCTTTTTTAATGGCAAGTGATCAGTATTGAGGAATATTCAATCCAATAAAATAATTGCAAATATTGTGTTTGTGTTACAAAAAAACTCTGCTTAAAAATAGTATTTTTTTACCTAGACAGCTAATTGAAACAAATTGTCTCAGGTTATAATAGATTCCAAACTAAAACACTGTCAGTGAATTAGAGTTAAAAAATGTCAATTTCCCACATTCAAACAGGTTGTGAAATCTTCATATTGGAGGTCTGTAGCTAATGTTTTATAGTGAATGTTCTGCTCTATTCGTGAGGATTTTATGGAAATTTGTTCTCTTTAGATTGAGGGGGGAAGAAAATGATTTTGAGCTTCTATACATCTACCTGAAAGCCTTAATATTCTCAAAAGATTAGTCTTTAATTCCCTCTTTTTTCCATAGACATTTGAACAATGAAGAAAACTATGTAGTTAAAGCATTAAAACCATGAAGTTGGACAGGTTTAGGGATTTTTTTAGCAATGTTGTAATTATCAGAAATAGGCCTTTCATATTTTCTTAACAATTTTCATAGAATATTTTAAAAATATTACTTTGATAACGTCAGTGATAATAAATGTAGTAGTTATTTAGAGATGTAAGTAGGAATATGTATAGATATCCTGGAGACAGCAATATATAGGGCATTTCAAATGGTGGTAAGAATATTTGGTAATTAGATAGTTCATATCTCTGTTCTTAAACTGACTGCCATGATTTGGTTTTGGTCTCATTTGGGTTTGGTCTTATGAATGACCTTAGATTTTATCATCTCTATGTAACTAATCATTATTGTGAAATGAGTTGGATATTAAATCTGAACATTCAGTTCCTTGTTTGCAGATAGAAATAGGGAACTTTTAATACATAACACTTACTACCACTCTAAATACATACATACATAAATGTTTCATGTGAGCTATATGAGGTCAGATTCATAAAGATTCTTTTCAAAGAATTTCTGATGAAGAGTCCCTCTCCAGCTTCCCTGTAGGCACCATTCAGATACCAGAAGGCTGCTTTCAGATGAGTGCAGGAGCAGATTTTAAAATGCTTCAAAAATCAAAGAAGGAAGATCACAGTTATCATCCTTTGTCTTGCTTTAGTAAACTAGAGTAACCAAAAATAAATGTTTTAATAAAACCAGACATATTTTCATTTCAAAAAATAGAGGCATCTACAAGTTTGCATTACACTGGTAGCAAAGCAACTATGGTAACACTGGTAGTAAACCAGAATGAAAAATGGCATCTGTACCTCAGAAGTCTGAAGAAAAATGCAATGATGTGTTTTTTGCTTTTAATGAGAGACAAAAGAAGGGAAAAATCTCTTTTATTAACCTTTTAACAGTGTTGTCTTTGAATTCTCAAAGTAGTAGTTTGCCTACATGGTCTTGCATCAGCCTAATTCTAAATTCCCGGTTTAAAAATTAATAAAAAAAAAATCTCCTTAAACAGACTTGGAACTTATCCAGAGATTCAGAAGCTGTTTATTTCTTTTGAATGACATTAAAAGATGTTTGTATAGCCTACCTACTGGTTCCAATCAGTCTGAAATACTGGAGAAAAATAGGAGGCAATGATTGCCAAGAACACATTTGCACTGCATTCCCCAAGTTATTCACTGAAAGGGTCATTTATATTTTTGTCCCCACTCCCATGTGTAGGACAGAGCTTCTCTCTTCCAGGAGCAGACTAGAAGAGAGCAACTCTTTGATTTTGGGTTTTCCATGTGTCCAGAGAAGCAGTGATTTACCCCATGTTAACCTCTCAGCTCTCTCATGTGTCTCTAATGGGTTACTCCCTGGCAGTCTGTCCTGTGGCCTTGACACACAAATTTTTCAGGTCATATGACCAAGCCAAGCAAATTTGAATGCCTAAATTAAATTTAGCTGCTTAAAATTCTTTTCCAAACCAAATAATTTTATGATACAGTGATTGCAGGAGTCCTTCCTATTCCAGTGTCTATTCTCAATCACCTGTGATATGTAAAAAGGGAATTTAAGTAGATTGGCACAACATGCAGAGATTTTCAGTATCGTGTACAGAGGATAAACCTGACACATTACCAGCATAAATGTAACTTGTGAGACATCCAGCAGCTGTGATGTACAAAATCTAGGCTTGTTTGAGTCCTGTGCCCAAGGAGCTTTGTTGAAGTTGAATTCCTCTTTGTCATGCTGTTCATGGTAACCGTAGGCACTGTGAAGCAATGTAAATATGCTCTAGCCCTCCCACCTTCCCCCGTGTATGTACAGGTCAGGCTAAAATCTGGGTTTGATTAAATTAAACCCAATCTAAGTCTCGAGCAGAAGGGAAAGAAACACCTTGACCTTTTTCTTTCTGTACAAAGCAGACACCAATATTGTTTTAAAATCAGTGAGGATGCAGGGTTTTATAAAACAGTAATATTTACATGCAATTGTCCTGACCGTGTTAAGACATTGAGGTCCCATGTTTATACTATGTATTTTTTCCTCACTGTAAAACTGCAAGGGATTTCTCACATACACCATGTTATTCAAACAACAGTTCAGACTTAATCCAGCCTTGTTTGCTATCTTTAACTCATGCAACTCTCTAACTCATGAAACTCTCTCACCCTCTTTGTTCCTCTTTTACCTATTTTTTCAGTTATATGGTGTAAATTTCTGGAGGAGCTCAATGGGTTTTCTAGAAGACCAGGAGTTTTGAGCTTTGAGTCAATGTTTTAGTGGGACTGATTTTACCATTTCAGCCTCTCAAAATAAAAGAATACTAATAAAGACTGAATCTGAAGTACGACAGGTGCATATTTAAAGCCTTATGAAAACACTGAAACACAACAGAAACGTTTTAGCCATGGTAATGTATTTAAAGCAAGTTTTATATGTAGGGGTAAAGCATTTAAAACTTGCTGGCTAATAAATTCATTACCTCTAACAGAAACCTTTATGTTTGATAGACATTTGTTACTTTCAGGAGTGATTTTTACTTTCAGGAGTGACATGACCTTTCTCCAGGCAGTAAGTTCCTACTGCAGCCTTGTGTTGACTTGATTTGAGAGAGTCTTTGCATGTGTAGCAAAATCAGACCTTTAAAAAGAAAAACCCTCTGCAAACATCTTTCATGTTCTATTTATCTTTCATTTCTATTTAATTTAGACCAATGTATCAACATTTCAGCAATCTCTGTTTAAAGAAAGACATAGAAAAATTTCATTTTCCCATAGATCATAACAGCCATACTTCCGAGAAAAATGAAGAGGTTGCTGATATTTGCAGTGTTTTGCTTAATATTTATTTGTTTGTTTAGGTTGGTTAGTTGGTGGGAATATGGCACATTTGCTGCAGCTTGCTGCCTTGTGGGTTTCAGTTATCTGAAGGGCTTACATTCTCACAAAGCTTTCTGTACACAGCAATTTGTCACCAATTGAAGAGGATTAAAGAAGGATCAGATGCAAGACAGTCTGCTGCTTATATTTACTCTACATCAAAACGTCTTCCTACCTTAGTGAAATCCCAGCCTAGCACATGAGTTATTTGTGGTTCTGTAACAAGTTTACCTGATATTAAGAGATGATTGAATACCAACCACAGGCTGGAGCCTTTTTGTCTTCAGTATTTGCCCTTTCCTTGTTGTCACGAATCACCGATTGATTTCGAGAGCACAAACATTTCTCGATGGTGAGAGTTAACCTCTTTTTCATGCTTGTTTACACACTCTGTTCAGTCCAAAAAGCCAGTTGCACTTTTCACCTTGGTCTACAAGTAGTCATGCAAACAAATGCCTCAAACCTGAGCAACACCCTTTTGTGTTCACCCTGTTTGCTTACCTCGTGCTTCTGCTCCCTGTTCCTAGCTTGGTTATAGATTCATTTTAGAGCTAAGACTCTGAGATCAAAGGGTCTGAAGGTACACTGAGAAAGCACTAGCGAGCAAAGGGCTGGGCTGACCTTTGCTCACATCTTTTCAAAACTCTGTTTTCTGATACTCAAAACTTTTGTGTGCATATATGTGTGTGTTTGTGTTTACCTGTGTACACATATAGTAAATATGAGTACCACAACATTCTTCAATGCATCTAAATATGAGACTGATTCAGGTGTTATCCACTTCCACTTCATCGTAAAAGGTAGTCAGAGAGGGAAAATAAATGTTCTACCAAGGCCTGAATCCATTATAAATTGTTTTATATATGCAATTGGCAAATCAAAAAAGACAAGATAATATTAATTATTGTCCCAGACAAAGAAAGATGGCCCTTTTTGGCTTGACTTCTAAGTCACCACACATTATTGTGATGACAGTATCCCTAATTTCATTGGCATGGGGCTGAGGGTTTTAATATTTTATTTTTTGGAAAGAGCTCATAAGTCAGTCTGACATTAAGAGAGTTCACAGGGTCCAGGAGCACAGAATAAACTATGGATGTTAATATGTTGTTAATGTTGATAAAATACATGTGAATATTTGTATGATGGCTTTTGGAAATTTTGTATATAATGATTTTTTTCCCAGGAAAAAAGTTGGCAGACGACATCCAGTCTACCTACAGATTTCATCATAAGAGAGAATAAAACTGTATTAATGGTGTCACACTTTTTTCTTGTCTGGTGTCTAAACCTTCATCCCAAGGAAGAGCATTACCAGTACACAGCAATCCACCAGCTGTCCAGAAGTTAGGTGAGACTGTAGACACATGGGCCTGTCTCTTTAGAAAAAGGGCATTTATCAAACAGTCAGCTTCAACTCTGAGCTTGGCTCCACAAAACCAGACAATGTGAGGAGACTTTAATGGGTATCTTAAGCCAACATAGCTGGTGTGAAATGGGACTCAGCAGTGACATATTAGGTAGGCAGATAAAAAGCTATTATACCTGCATAATGTATTCTCTCTGAGGTGGTTCTCCATCACCACAACAGGTGCTTGAAAGATCATCACAAGTTTTCCACAGCTTTTCAATCTTTCTCAAAATTTCAAATCCAAAGGTGCCAGTAAAAAATGCAGACAAATCCTGATGTGCTGAATATTTGACAGTGGTGTCATGTTCTTAACAGGCTTCGTCTTAAATCAAACCTATTCCCACCAGTGTAATTTCTACTTCTGTGATCTTTTTTATTCCATTGCATGTCCAGAAATGGCATGTCTGCCTGGTTTGGCCTTGGCAGCCTGGCATGTCCAAGCACACACCAGACAATGCTACTTACAGGCACTGGCAAGAGAGTCAGTGGCTTAGGTCACATGCAGACCTTTTGTTGTATGGATGTTATCCTGAGCCCTGGCTTTGCCTTGCTGGTGAAGTAACATGGAGACACTAAGAAATGAGAGAGCTTTTCATGCTACCTCCACCACTCCGCTTTTGAATAGACATCAGGCACTGGAACATGCTCACAGCTGTGTTGCATTTCAGGTTACTGCATGTCATGAGGCAGCAGGGTGTAGGTTTTCTTGGTGGCTTCAAAGGGTGTACTGAACTGCCTCGTGACACCTGGGGCTTGTTAGGGTTTTCCTTCGGGCATTCCAGATGGAGCACTTCAGTGGTACTTTGGCGTGCGCTCTGAGGCCAAGACTGGTGTGCCTACAACAGCAATTCACTTCAGGTCAGAACCAGGCTTCTGAAGTTAATCATCCAGTTAACCCCTCCAACTGCTTCTTGGATTGCATCATGGAGTGGTCTTGAATCACAGGAAATAAATACTCTGGGTCAACATAAACCAAAAAGTGTTTTTGGCATTGGACCTAACCCGCAGCATGTGATAATGGGCTGAAATTTACAGTATTAAACCAGAGCTAGTTGAAACTGGGCTCCTGAAGTGTCTATAAAGGAGTTGTTGCATCCTCAACTCTAACTAAAAAGATATGCTACCACCAAACCTTGCTAGAGTGAGCATATCTTGTGTAGAACATTGGGAATATGAACCTGAGAGTACTGCTGGAGGCACTTTGTAATGGTCGATATTTCATAAAGTAGTGTAAGAAATCATGATTTGAGCTTTCCCACATACAGAAAAAGGTTTCTTTATATTCTCATTAAAAATATCAAGTGCTGCAACTATCCTGGGCTGATTTTTGTGGTGATTGTTACAACAGAAGCATGGTACTTCAGTAGGAACTCAGTGATCCCACTGTACAGAGCAGTGCTCATGCGCTGAATGACAAGACTTAATCCTTTTAGCTTCTAGTCTGAGTGCAAAGCCTTTGTTGATCTATGCCTTGAAGCATGAGAGTTTGTTTTGTTTCCATACTTTATTTCTACCAGTGGCATTTGTGTTGTGTTTTTGCAGCATATTGTTCATTCTTTTGGAAAATGTACTTGATGTTATGGTTCATTCATAATGTCTCTGTTCGAGTGATGACTTGCCTGAGTGCTGACATGGTATAGCATGCTCTGTCAATCTCAAGATCTTTACATCAGCTTTTGGTGGCATGTCTAATTAAAAAAAAACAAAAAACAAAGCAAAACAAAATTGAACTGAATGTGATGCATTAATTAATTCCTTCTATTATGCTGTACCAAAGTATAAATAAAGCTGAAGAATCACCAATGCAAATAGGTCAGAATGCATATAACACAATCTTTGTGTTATATGTGATCTGTGATCTCTTTTTGAGATGATAAATAATTATGAAATATTAGTTCACGCGAAGAAAATGTCTGTGTCACTCACAAGTTCCAAACCCACTGAGTTTTGCCTGATTACTATCACAGATCTTGGAATCCAGGCTAACTTTCACGATCCTTCAATTAGGCATAAGTGGGGAGTCTCATAAATTCTGAGCCCTTCTGAAATCCTGCTATGTTCCAATGATTTCTATCTGAGTCCCACCTACTAAGCGATGATAGAACCAGGCTTCAAGTTCCTAGCAGCTACTTAGGACTCTTGATCTCTATAACAGATCTGTGTAGCTGACTTTGCCTTTTTACTCATTAATCTGGCTATAGTTTAGGAGATCTCTCTTCATGGTGATGTGATAATTTAGTGAAAAGGAAGATCTGAAAGATACTGAAGTCTTCTACATGGAACGATCACGCAGGACCCAAGAGAATGCTTTAAAATATAATGAGTGACTTTGAATAAGTCCCTTGGCTGCATGACCTCCTTCACTTTTTCTGTACTCTTTCTCTCATTCTCCCTCTTCCTTTTTCCTTTCTGTCCATTATCACTATCCTTGCTGTCAGCAGTGCTTAGAATTTGCTGTTGACTGATCTATAATTTCTTCACCATAGAAAGGTTGTGCAGACTAAAAATGGTAGCCCTCCCCCTGTTTTAACCCTCATGTTTTTTCTCAATTAAAATTCCTCAGTTGTCGTAGGATTCAGATTTCTACCTCCCCTACAATAGAACCAAACAATTCCATAAACTTTTTTTGGGCCTGCTTTATGCTTCAGTCTTATTGATTATTTAAGAGTACTAGATTAGGTATAAAATATAATCCTCCTACTGTATAATCATCCTTCTAGCTATGATCCATGGGTAATAATGTACAGTCTATAAAGAATAAAATTTCATTAATTAAAAAAAAAAGATGGTATCAAGGGCATCTGCACGCACAGCTTATCAAGTTAGTATTACTCCATATATCAGGTTTTTGGGTACATCTTATCAGTACCTTTTAAAACTTGTCTAATATAAAATATAAATGAATGCTGGTATCTTCTATGACAGGAGTTTTGCTGTCTTAATATTACAATAGGAAAGGGAGCTGAAGACACTCCAAAGCAAAATGGATGCTTCCAGTTCTTTTGAACAGGAATGTTGTTCAGGAATGACAGCAACTTGAAAATTATAGTTTTTATGCTCATACCATTAGTCTCACAAAAGCATATGTACTTTTTCCTTCTTGAAATCGTGACCAGAATTTGCTGGTATGTTGCAGCTCAGGTTTCTTTGCGTTAGGGGACCCATATTCCTGTAACACAGCTGCAGATCCTTCCTTTAGAGTTTCAGAAATGGAATATACAAATAAGTGTTTTGAGTTTTAAACGAAAAAAGAAGAATACTAGAAAGCAAAATATGGTGATGGGAATGGTGTACAGGGAAAGCTGTTGTTGAAAATAGGTTTATCTCAAAGAAAGGAGAATGGAACTGAATGAGTCCTTACTGTGAGTAACATTTTAAATCATTAGAATTAAGCCCAGAAAAACCAAGAGAAGGTTTGAATATATGCTCAAAGATACCATCTGTACTATTAAAAATATAATGAGGAGGCAGAAGAGAGACACAATAGAAATGTCTTTTATTACTATTATGTTTTTCTTAGGTTATTCCATGGTAAATATTTTTCAGTGACATTGTTGCAGTTTGCTTTGAGAACTTTTAGACATGCTTGACCTATAATATGCACACTATAAAATTAATTTAATGTTTTACTACATTTGCCTTTGAACATGGTTCCTCTTCATTTTTTATGGTTAAGTGAAATGTAGAATGCCAAATTCCAGAGTTGGCAGCTGTATGCTCTAGTAGTTATTCATCTCTACACCACAGATTCTGTTTCAAAGGAATCATTCCTGAGCTGGATTGTATCCATTTCTCTGGTGTTGTTCTACCCCCCAGACTTGAGTAGACAATTTTATTCTTCATGATTCCTTAAGAGTACCAGAAACTGCAACTTGATATATGGAAAGTAATTTTGCGAATTTTCGAAACAAACTTTGTATTGATACGTATAAAATCTTCCATTGTTTTCTGAATATATGGATTTTCAATATTTCGTCCTCAGAAAACCAAAACCTTTTCTTTATGCTAATTCTATAAATTTTTCCTGAAATTTTACTTTTCATTGCAGATGAAAAGAGGTTTTATTGACAGCACAAAAAAGCCCCTAAATTTATTCTAGATTATAAGAATATTCAAAATCTTTTGTAACAGTACGGATTGTGGTAGAGACAGAAGTTACACTAACCTGAGAGCAAAGTCTCCCCTCAGAACTGAAAAGAAACATTTTTGTAAGAGAACTAGTCAATAAACATCATGTTGAATCATGTATCTTTGATACTGTACAGTTAATAAGTAAAGTGTGGGTTCCTGTTAAACAGTTTTCCTGGAATGGAAATCCCAATAAAGTTCAATGTGAGAAAAAAAACCCCAGTTAATAAAGAACATATAAACCTCTAGTTATTTTATTTTATTTCTACTTTTTATAATTATTTTCTGTGGTACAAAAACTGACTGTAAAACTCACAGATTTTCATTCCAGTGGATCCAATCTTTTCCCAGTGATTTTGCCAAGTTGTAATTCACTTATCTATTTCACCTGAGGAGTAGGAATTGAATAGATAAATAGAAGTCTTCAACATGCTGCATAATGGATGGTGCTGTCAAAGATTACATCATGAAATATAATAATTTTAAAGATTTTCTGGCATAATTCAAGTAAATAATGGAATGCAAGAGGCCAAACATGTTGAAAATAATTTTGAGAGGGATCATCACACAAAACTTCAATCATTTAGGTCAGACTATGGCACAACTAAATTTCCTTCCCAAGGCAGGGAGACGCAGGAAGCAAGAAAGGCCCTGCCTATCAGTTCTTCTTTCTAAAATGGCACAGGATGGAGTGCAGTTTCAGTTTTGACCTTGAAAAATTAGTCTATTTTAAAGAGTCTTTTTACTTCCAGTAGGTTTTAAAGGAAGCCTGTTGATGCAACATTCTGCAGAGGGAAGTTAGTGCCAGACTCTCACATGTTAGAAAGGCAAATAGCTGCTGTCCTGTGGTAAATATTTTGGGGTTTTGAGAGGTGTTAATGTGTTTCTTATGTTACTGTTGGTTTACCTGGTAAATACTCCAATTGCTGTTATCTTTTGTTTTTTCTTCTTGTTTTAATTCTTGCAGAAATGTTTCATTTTTATGTATTCTAAACCCTTCAGTCCTCTCTGAAGGGATAACTGCTCTTCAGATGGGGGCTATTTATTTTAAAAATAAAGAACTATTTTAAAAAGTAAATTTTACAGAATAGTGTCTGACATTCTTCACAGAGATATATATTTTTTATAGATGTTCTCATTTATGCTGGACTTTTGAAAAAGCAGCTCTTTTCCTGTCGAAGATAAAACTGAATTTCTCTCTTGTTACAACCCAGAGAAATAGCATCATCTTGATTTCTTTCTCCTGCCCATGCACTTTGTTTCTAGTAACAAATTTTTCAAAATGAAGAAAAGTGATTGCCGTTTTAGAACCTGTGTTTATCCTTCTGTCTTTTCTCTGTAAAGCACCACTGTTTATCTTAGCTGTATTGTGTTTTCAGAGAAGAACAACAGCTAGACATTTCAGAGATTGGTATCATGCTGATAAATTGCCACAGACTGAAGAAAAGCTGCAGCAGAGCCATCATTTCTGTTTCACTCTGCAAGAAGCCTGCATAGAAACCACTCTGGCACTAGCACAAAATTCATGGCTAACACTAAGAAAACATAACATTTCCACCTCATTCAAGAGCATTCTCTTGGCCTCTGCTCTGCTGTCATTTGCTCACAGCATAACACCAATTTTCATGCACTTTAAGTAAGAGCTGAGTGCAACAGCTTTAAAAGTACCGGTGTTGGTATTCAGCCATCACTACCTGCTTACATGTCAGCTTATATAAAACTGGAGCAAGAAGTTGACAGCTAATGCCTGTCACTTTGACTGGTCTGTAGTGGAAGCAGTTAAACTTTTGAAATGGACAAAATGCTTTTTTGCTCCTAATAGTCTGTTCCTGCCAAACTGAATATATTTTGGCTGCTTCATTCTCTTCTGTTACAGCAAACCTGAGGAAGTGCTCTTCTATGCCAGTACTGCAAATTGCATTTTTTCCCATTTGCTTTACCTTGTTACATCAGTAGATCATTAACTACTTAACCTTGTATACATTATTACATTATTTTTCTAGATTCAAAATGATGTCTGTTTCTTTACTGGACAGTATGGTTCAATCAGAGATTGAAACAAAAATGGCCAGTCTTGGCTACCACCTCGATACATCATCTATGAAAATAACTTTTTGCATCTTTCACTTTTTCAGCCTTTTACCTCTTTTGTCTGTTTGACTTGTAAGTTTTTCTGAGCTATGTCCTAGTATACCAATGCAGAGAATTTAGCATAGAGTGATTTTAAAGCTCAGTTATCATTCTATGAATTCTGTGAATTAGAAAAAATAAAAACCACCATGATTTCACTACTCAGAAAACCTGAAGAGCTGCTGTTTTATTAAAGTTTTACCTGCAACAAGAGGTTTGTTGCACATTTGAGGAAGCACCCATAAAGTTTTAACATAATCACAAAATCCTTTATAAAAACTTATCTATGTAGTTATCATGTTAATAAATGTTGCTTGTTCTCTCTGAGTTTTACAAGTTCTTTATAATGTGAAATCACTTAGTTTATTCACAATAATCTAAATATTCTTCACCCCTTAAGTCCCCACACTAGCCCAGGAACAGTAACACTGATTAAAAGAAAATGAAGAAATGCCCTGGGAGAAATACCCTTTGGTGACCTTGTAGCAAGTGTGTATATGAAATTACATCAGAATTGTGTGTTTGACATAAATTGTACAAGCTATATATGCCTTTATCCCAAAAGACATCCATAAGCTAAGGAACCTACATGTGCCAGTGCAATGAAAGTCTGGGTTTTGCTGGAATTACACAGCAATATAAATGTCACAATCCATCTGGATGGGAGTGAGCCGAGTAGGAAGGATGAAGTCCATGTAGGAGGGAGTCTGGAAAACCAGTCTTCATTTTCAGTACTTTGACACTTCATATCACCTTTTTGATGCTCCTATTTCTTCATTAGCTGCTGATTGCTTTGCCCTTGTTGATGCCAAAGTCTGTGTGATATCCTCTAATTTGTTTGCGATCACTATGGGAATCAAAGAGCTAACTATAGAATAGATGGAAAAAAAAAGGGATGCATAGTCACAGCAGTACCTCAGGCAACCGAAACGCCTTTCCTGCAGTTGGTTTGCTTCTTATATCCACTGAAGGGAGAAGCCAAAGCTCCAGGGCACAAGTGTATAAACATTGAGCAGGAAATTGTGTCATCATTCCTTCCCCCACAATAACAATGTGTTAGTCTGGGGCCAGCTCTGCCAGGCGTTTGTCTGGGGTTTTCCAGTAGCAGCAGCTAGGCCTAAGGCTTGTTCTTTGGCAGGGTGTCCTGATGCTCTTTGGCACTACCCTCTTGCTGGTTTGGTTGGCTTCTGTGCAATAGAAATAAGCTTAAAGTTAGCCAACTACTGGGGATCTGGCTCGTCTTTATTTCTTTCTGAAATTTCCTCTGGTTTGAACAGAAAATGCAAGACTAAATTGAGGTTGGATTTCTAACACGGCCTTGCATTGCAAGGGTCCATTGCCTGTGGGTAGCTTGAAGGCAGTGCTTTGTTTGGAAGGGTAGGAAGGTGGAGTAGGAGGGATGAGGTCAACACAGTGACATTGTCTCAGGTCTAGAGGAAGGGATGGGTGTTATTCAGGGAGGTCAGATGATCAGATCTGAGCCCACACAAAGGCTGAGAGTTTC
The DNA here is from genome assembly GCF_037042795.1 of Molothrus aeneus. Classification (NCBI taxonomy): domain Eukaryota; kingdom Metazoa; phylum Chordata; class Aves; order Passeriformes; family Icteridae; genus Molothrus; species Molothrus aeneus. The sequence goes on along the minus strand of NC_089648.1, from coordinate 73,809,514 downwards.
AGTTTTGTTAAAGACATATCATTAAAAGTGGTGATGTTTTTCTTTGCCTGTCAGGGGCACTTAGCTGTTGCATCCATTAATCCTGGTTATGGAGTCAGATATATTGCTGTCCTCCTTCCTTTTCCTAATCTTCTTCTATGTGATGAGACTTAATAAAGCAGATCCAAGGCATAGCAGGGGCAATTGTGAGGTTCAAATTACTCCTGGGGATTTACAGAGCTCCTGCTCCCACTTAGCCTGGAGCTTGGGATCTTTCAGTATGGAAAGGGAAATGCTTTATTTGTTCAGTGCCCTTGCTCAATCCCTACCACTCTCAGTTTGCTCATGGACATGGCATTCCACTAGTAATTCTATTTTAATCCTTCTTCACATGGAAAAAGACATGAAGTCACAGGAGGACGTCTTTACCTGTGGTAGCTTGGGTAGTCTATTAAACTGCTAGGAATTCACAGCTGAATGCAGCTAAGCTGAAGAGAGAGAGGAGATTTGTTTTGGCTTGTCTTTTTTTTTCTTTCTTCTTCTTTTTGATGTTTATCCATAACAGCAAAAAAATCTTCTGAAACATGTCTTACATGAAGCAGACAAAACCAATACTTATTACATAACAGCAGCAGCATTGCATTTATAAAATATATCTAAAAAAACAGATCTACCACTGTATAAAAATGTCCAGGTCAAAGAAGTTGGCTTAACCTTGATGAATTCTGCTGAAAGTGTTTGTAGTTCAAAAGACATCAAGGCAGATTGCTCAGCTATTGGATTTCTGTGTGTATGGATATCTGTATTTTTTTTCTATATGTGTCTGGCACTTAGTGATAGATACACATACACTACTTCATACATGCACAAGCATGTTAGAATTAGAAAAAAAAATGTACTAAAGGACTTTATAAAAGCAAAAGGCTTTTATTAAAATCATTCTCTTTCAATGCAAGAAATTTTATTCCTTTGCATATATGAGGGACAAAGGCAAAACTGTAATTCTCCTGATATTTTTTTTTCTGGTTTAGCACAGAAAAGTTACCAAAGAGATCTCATTTAAAATCACATAATTCAATCTGCTCATGATTGCAGGAGACTGGTGTCAGGATAATTTTCTTCAGCTGATAACCCTTTCACCTTTAAATTCTTTTTTCACTCCAGGCTGTCATGTCTTCTAGAAGTGAATGCATTTAACCTACTAGTGCAAGATCAGTTTTAAACTCCTTGACAAAAAAAAAAAGACAGAAAGTTAAACCCCCCACACTTTGCTGTATTCCGCACGCAATTTTCCAGTTAGAGAAGTGCTTATAGGCTACAGAACAAAAAATGAAGGCTGTTTCAGAAATGATAATCATTTATATTCATCTTGAAAAGAGGTATGTATTTCTTTTGCTATTCAAAACTGAATCTCTCTTAAGGTGCCTAGCTAACAGTTACAAATCTTCTTGGTTGTTTTTACAGCCAAAGGAAGGTGAGCTCTCCTGATCAAAATCCCCACAGCATTTCAGTGTGAGTTTGTCAACACTACATACCTGGTTCAGCAGTTCTTAAACCAGCTCTCTTGGGTGTCAGTTTTGGATATGGACGTTTAGAAGGTTTTGCATTTGGGGGAAATTCTTTGAAATCCAATAGCAGAAGCTGGATTTTGCTTTAGACCTAAAACTTGTTCACAGATGTAGTTCATGGAATATGACTGCTGAAACTGAACTGGTGCATAAGGTGGGAATTTTCTTTGTAATGCTTTCAGCTTTCACAAGTGTGTCTTCTGCTGCTTATAGAATATTGCTGTGGAATATACAAGTATATACCCTAGATAATGGTTGTGTTATTTCCCTCACTTTTGCTAAAGAAACTAGTGCACATTAGTTCCAGTGTGAATTCTTGAGCACAGTTTTTGTATTTATGTGCCTGTAAAATAAACCCATCTGGAATTTAATCTGGTTTCATGTTATAAATCAGGAAATAATATATATGGGAAAGACATAAAGTCTAATTTTACAGTTGCTGGCACCCAGCCATTCAGCAGACACCTAGAACCCACCTGGCTGGTAGCATCACTGCAACCTGCAGTATCACTCAAATCTCTTACCCTAGGAAGGGGTATATAAATGAACTCATATCTAAATGAGTTTAATGTTTGTTGGAGATAAAAAAATAACCGTATTTATATACATGTGTCCAGTAACACCAGATACATCCCTTTGTGTTTTACAGCAGAGTTTCTGAACCTCAATATTTCCATTCCAAACACTTCTGAAAAACAAATATAAAAACTCTGAAATATTCTCCCCTTTCAAGGTAGATGCATGCTCTTATCAGAGCCAAATGAAGAAATACAGTAAACAGCATTTTCTTTCTTTTAGTAAAAGAAAAAAACAAAGCAACAAAAAAATCTCAGTGGAAGCATTTGGTGAGAGTTAAGCTCCTGCAATTAACAGACAAATCCTCTCTGATTTTATCTGAAGGGTCAACATCAGATGCAAACCCTTCTCTTCAAGAAACTAAATTCTTTCAAACTTCATCAAGCAGTCTAAAAGAAAAATGGTCCTTGGAAAGTAATGAAATCTTTTCAAAAAAGTCTGAATTGGAAAAAGGAAAAAAGTTAAAGTACAGTTCCAGCAAAGGCCAATCCCATTCAACACAGAGATCAAGTTATTAAATTTACTTTTACATTGCTTTTTAATTTAATAAGAAACTTGGTGTTAGATGCCCACCTTTGTAAATATGTGGACCTGTCATCTATGCTCTCCACTGAACACTGTTTCTCCCAGTGAATTGTGACATGAATATGTCATGGAAACAGAGACCCTGGAGTCAAGGTTAAATTTAGACTTAAGGAGCATCATCTAAGAGAGACCACTGCATGAGCAGCTTTAATAAACTTATCTGCTCGTATTACACTGAAGTAGTCACTGATAATAACATATGCAAACAGATTCAAACCAAACAAGTATTTTTCCTCAAAGGTTTTTGAAGAATGATACCTGTTCAAACTGAAACTTTCTCTTAATTCAGGAAAATAGGGGTAAAAAAAATTATCTGGTGAAACCCACACTGTATTTTATGGTCCCATGATATTCCATTGAGAACTGCTAACAATTCACCCAGAGCTTGGTTATGCTCACACAGCTCTTCTTCCTCGTATCCAGGTGTTTCTACAAGGTTCTACAGCACATTTGGTCTTTTCCTACATTATTTTCTTTTCTTGTAGAAGGTAGAAATAAGGCTGCTACAGTGTGTGAATTTTCTTCTAAGCAGTTTTCAGAAAAAAATGGGCTGTTGAAAGGGAAGTAAATGAAGAAATAGTGTCAGATGAAGAGCAGTGCTAGGGAAAAATGTTCTGATTTGAAGTGGAAGTGTGGACAACACAGCTGGAAATAAAAGTGGAGGGAGTGCAGACTGGTACTGCAGAGTGAGAATATAAGGAAATGAAGTGATGTGAGATTTTTGGCAGTGACAAAGTTGTGAAGGGCTGTGAAACTGAGTTCTTAGAGCCAACTTTTTCATGAATGGCTTTTAATTTCAGGTATCTGAGCTGAAGGAAAATGAACACAACCAACCAAAATCCCAATTTGGAAGGAGGCCCAGTTATTCAGAAAGCTTTGAGGTCAACCCCTCTTTAAGTTTGGAGATGGTTGTGTAATAACTGAGAAACCTCAAATTATTTTGCTCCCTGAGTATATCTGGATGAATAGGACCTCTTGAAACAATTTCACTGGTTCTGAATTGGCATTGAAATGTCTGGAAATTTTAGGTCACTGAAAAGTATTATCACCTAGGCCTGGAATTTATTGTCTTCAAACTACACTCTTTCACCAGAGAAAGAAAAGATTTTATAAGGCTAAAAATGTAATATTTCCTTTCTAGTGCACATTTGACAGTGAGAGTCTTATCATTAGATAAGAGTTAGAGTAGCTACCATCCCACATTCTCCAAATAGAGCCAGATGGTTTGGGGACTTAGTGAAAAAGCTCAATCTTCAATCAAACAAAGCAGCTTGCATCTTTATTGTACCATTTGTTTAGTACGCTGACATGAGATGCCTAACATCCTTAAATACCAGTATTCAGGCAGCTGCTCAATTAAATTCTCAAGGCTGCATTTGGATGGGGGTAATTAATTATAAATGAACAACAAAACATAAGCCCTTTCTTGCCCTCCTTTTCTCTTAGGAGATAATACTCTGTTATCAGTTGCTTCTGGCTCACCACAAATAACAGTGACAGCCTGAAATGAGTCACTGATCTCCACAACACTCCTATCCCCTACAAATTGCTCTCAAAATCTGATGAAAAGTAACCCAGGTGTTTTATAATAGCTTCAAAAGAAAAAAAGCAAAAAACATTTCTGGGTCCTTTGTATCACACTTAAATGTCAAAATCTGTTCAGGAGCATACTCTTGTTTAGCACTGGGAAGAGTTTTGTGGAACAGATTTTATCTGTTTGTTGGTTTGGTTTTTTTTAACATAATGGAACAACAGTATTACTTTACAAAAGGCTATTTCTTCTGAAACATCTTGAATAATCTAAATTTAACAGTTTTGGTTTCTTTTACCTTGTTAAAATCCATCTTGCTTCCTTTTTATATCTAAATGCCACTCTTGTTTTTCAAGGGTGTCATGAAAATGAGAGCAAATCCATGTGCTGTGCGCAGTTTTTGCTGGACACAGGAAATACAGCAGCAAAGAGATGTCTGGCTTAAACCTAAACTCCTCAGAAAATATTTTTTTTTTCCTGAGATGTTCTTGTGCTCCTTATTGAGATATCCCTTTTTTCCTCTAGATATTCATATGCTCCTGTTCATATGTAATCTAAAATCAGCACCAATATGTCTATTTTTGCTTCCCTGCCTCACAGTTCTGTAGGTGCCATTCTATACTATTTTCAGTGGACAAAGAAATGATAATGGGGAGGAAACTGATAAAGCTTAGCAGTATATCCACTATTCATTATATACATATGTAAATCTGTTAAATATCCATGTTTAGCAAATGTAATAGGCACTCTCAAGTCAAATATGGCTCTAGCATTGATAAAGCAGTTTAACAAACTTCAGGGGAGGTTTCATAAGAAATAAATACTTTTTTTTTATTATTTGAACTACTTAGGACTGTCTTTCATTTGAATTTCATATAACTTGAATCACGTCAAATAATAAAAATAATTATGATTTGTCGATGAGATGGAATTATTAATCATGATTTCAAACATTGAAAGCTGATTTATATTTTCTAATAGAAGGTGCTATACCCTGTAATATAATCAAGATTATTCTTCATTTCCCATTGTTCTTTGTCCTTTAGTCACATCCCAGACAAAATTAGCTCCTACTGACTGCAGTGGCTTATCCAAGGAGTAACTAATCTTATCTGAATTTCACAAATACCTCAAATGGTAGCTTGTGACTTTGATTACTAGGAGAGTAGGCCTAATCAGATTCCTTTTCTTAAAACAGTGGTTCATTCAGATCCTTCACTTTGAGAGATCAAAGCTGTTTCTTCTCTCTATCTGCAGGGACACTCATTAGGAGGAGGTTGTCAGGGTTGCAATCATGCAACAGTTTTACTTCTGGGTTATAACACTTTTCCTTTCTTATCAGTCTGTGAGGTCCAAAGTGAGAGGAACAAAGTAGGTATCACTGACATAAGGTAGTTTTAATACTTTCAGAAACCACTATGGTTTACTAGCTATTTTATTAATGTCTTCATTCTGAAAGTATTTTGCAAATCTATCTCAACTATACAACCAATTTAGAGGAGGTTTTACTTGGCTTCTAACATTTTAAAACCAGCAGCTATGTAAACAAGTTACTTTCAAATTAAAACTTCATCAGTTTGCATCATATAGCTGGTTGCATGAATTAATCTTAAGCATGTTGTATCATTTACTAATGTCCTCATCATTGTTTCCATGTATAATTTAAAATAGAAAACCATATTAAAATATGTTTCTTTTGTAGACTTCAAAGAAAGCCTGTTAAACTGTATGTCATGCAGCTAGAAGCTCTTCAAATTGAACTCTGCTCTTGTCACTGTAAAGTTTAGTAATTTCAAAAACATTCAATTTACTGTAAAGTACTTGATTCTGATTCCAGTGTTATTTTCTGTCTCCCACAGTCTTAAATTCTCAAGGTGTTTGACTATGGAGTTTTGGTCAGGGAACCACATTTAATGATAATACATTAATGATGATACCTGGTGCCTACTAGGTAATTAATGACTGAACAGGATACTTTACAAGTCAAACAATATGTATGATTTCAAGCCTGCAAATACATCCTTCATTTTTTGTACTCAGAGCCCCAGTAATTACAGATGCCACACTCATCCAGATAGTCAAAACATAAGAGGAAGACTTAAGGTACAAATAAACCAAACCATGGTAGCACGAAATGCAAACATATGCTTTAGATTCTTCTGGTGAGCAATTATTAGAAAGTAACCACTTTTCTCTAAACAGGAATTACTTTTGAAAATTTTCTCTGAATCCAAAATATCAAAACTTAATAATGTGTCATAGCGTTAAGAAGTGCATTAAAAAAAATACCAGGATCTGACTACATTGAGTAATTGATTGTGAAATGGTGGGACTGGAACAGTCACTGAATGAACTGCTCATGAAGCTGAAAGCTGATGATCATATTTGATGTGCAAGCCAAAAAAATAGAGAGCAATGTAATCTGAAAACAGTTACAGAGCTTCCAAGAGCTGAGCCTGTGAGGCAGTGCCTCCACCACACTGCTGTGTCTCTGGCCTGCCTGTGTTTGGGTCTGAGCCTTCCAGTTCACTTAGAGCTCGCTCTGCAGTGATGGAGTTTAATGTAGTGCCCTGTACACCATTGTCATTACAGGTTTCTCCACATTCTAGCATTGCACATTGCCCTGGGTTTCCCACCTTGCTTTGTGCAAGCTCTGCTGTTCCCTCCTTCATTCCTTTCATGAACTGATCAATGCAAAACACCATCTTGTTTCTCCTGCCTGCCTCTGGAGTCTTCCTGACATTTCATCCTCTGCCACTGCCCCTTCAAATTCCTCCTTCCAGAACTCTGCTATTGCCTACCAGCAGTAGCTCTTTCTCATTTCATCAGCCCGACAAGTTAGTGGGTCACAGAATGCCACTGTGTGTCACAGTTAGCTTTTAAGGGTGATATGTCTCGCAGGCAGCCTCTATTTCCTTGTAATGATCTGTTTACTCCATAGTCAGCTCTCTGTAATTAAGCTGTATTTGATGGTTCTTTCCACCATATTAGAAAAGTCAAAAGTATTATGTATCTCATTTAAATAAAGTAAATAAGAATTAATTTTAAAATAATCTATGGATTGGGGTGTTCCTTAACTGAGCAAAGAATAGTGGAGAGGGTTCTTCAGTTAATTGTGATGAAGAGGAGCTGAACAGGTCATGATTTCTGTAAGCACTTGCTACATATAATTTACTTGCTCAGAATGATGGAAGAAATTTTACTGATGCTTATTTCAAAATCACACTTTACCAGGGCATAGAAAGAACAGTGATTTTGTGCATTTGAAAATACATTTACACACAAATACATTGAAAAGGGACTATTTCCTGAAAATCATCTCTGTTTAAAGATGCATATGCTACGATCAAGAACTGTCTTGACATACAAATGGCACAAGGAATGAATAGTGCTGCTTTAGCAAATTCCAGATGGTGATTTGTAGTACTGGTCTGTGATATTTTCAAAGCTAAATTTCTCTGATGTGCCCAGCCCTGAACACATGTCCATAATCCTGCACAAAGCAATAGCAAATGCTTGGCCAACTGGACTGTGTGATTGGCAGAACATTCAGACATTTCATTTTGGAAAAGAAATGACGCTTCATAGAATGAAACTTCCAGCAGACTATTCCACTGCCACTGCTGAAGGGGAAAGATTCGCTAATTTTTCCTTTATATAAAAGTATAATACAATACTATTTAAACATGGGCATGTGCATGTAGACTTCTGATTTCTGAAATATTACCATGCAAGATCATAGGAAAAAACCTAATTGAATATTTTCTGTGGATCTTCTTCAGCTTGTTCCAATGACAATGTGAGTGTACTTGCAATAATCAATTTTACATCAACAGTTGCTGGTTTATACTCTAAAAATTCCTGTTGTTCTTCCACCTGTATTTGAAAAGTCCTTTTACAAAATCTACTAAGGAAAACAGCCTTCACTTTACATAAGGCATCTCTGATGCACTGTGTTTAATTCACTTAAGTGGCCACCAGTAAGTCTGAATGAAACCACGAGACAAAGCAAAAGTAGGCTTCTCTACTTGTGCCAAGAACAGGAAGTGTAATAACGTTCCAAAACAAACTCTGTTATTAGGTCAAGATGTGAAAATGAGGCAGCAATCGATTCCTCTTCCCTCCATTTTGCCAAATGTTGCAAAAAGTAATGGAGCTGACGAGAGAGCATACAGGCTTTCTTTATCAAAAGAAAGAAAGCAGGAATAAGTAAGCTATCCAGAGTTAGTGGGCTTTGATGGTCTTCTCTCATTGGTGTGAAATCACTGTCAGATTGATTTGTCTCACCTGGTGAGACCCCTAATAAGCTGTTTAGCTAAAGAAACCAGATTCTGGTTCAGACCCTGGGACAGAGGCAAAATGGATGAGGGTTTCTCCAAGAAGACCAGTAGGCCTAAATTTTTGTATAATCAAGAGGCTATCTCCATTCTTAACCAAAATCCTGCCATTTCCCTGGAACTATTAAGAGCTGACAAGGTCATTTTTACTACGTGACAACCTGGGACACTTTAGTTGAAATTATATAATATTCTACCATTAAGATTCTAGGACATCAAAAAAACAACAAATACAATTTGTATCCTGGGAAAAATGAAGTACTAGTTACCCTAGTCTCCAATCTACAGAAGGAGAGGAGAGAAGTAGTGGAGGTGTCCATCTCATCTGGCAATACTGTGATCCAACCAGAGACATCCATCTTGGATATCAGACAGACATTGTTTTTCCTCTGACAATTCTCTCCTAAGTGAGTATTTCTTGAGCCACAGTCATGGAGGAATGTATGAGCTGTTTTAGGGGGAGCTCTTGGACAAGCACCAGCATATCTCCTACTCAAGACGTCCAGAACATGAGCACAACTGAAAACCTCTTAAAAAAACCTCTTTTCAGCTTACATTTGGGGCAAAGATGGAGTGCTTTTGGACTGAAGCAAACAGATATATCTGTTCAGCTGATTAATAAAGAAGTTAAAAATAAAGCAATATGCTACATCAGAGGGGTTACTCATCGTAATCCCACCATTTTAAATATAAGTTCAGGATGATCATTTCTAGATTCACTTTTCATTTCCCTGAAGTCTTCACAGGATGTCTTGGCAATTGCCATGAGATCCATTTTTTTATGGCATAGACATTCAGAATAATAAGATAAGATGTTGCTTCTATTTCCCTGTAAAAATTTATCACAATTATCTTCCTGAAATGAGCAAACATAGACCATGAAGAGACCTGAACATAGCTTCTTTGATCTGTTTTAAGCTCTTTACCACTGACGCATCACAATGCACTCTGGCTTTATTGGATGCATACCATCTGTAAAACTCCTTCCATCAACAACTTCTGGAATGGAAAAGATATTTTTATGATTATCTACATGTCTCCATTCCAGGTCTTTTTGCCCTCAACATCATCTTCAGAACTGGTTTGGTCTCTTCTACTGACACTGCTTTGTTCTCTCCAGATTCTCCCTTGTGTGTGTGTACAGTAGATTGTGTTTATGAGCCCAGTGAGGTGTTCCAAGGAAGCTTGACTTGACACATTAACACATTTGAAGGCACTCAGTGCCCCTGTCAGTGGCAAAGCAGAATGGCTCATCACTCAGCATGACACAGTGTTCTTCATGTATGTGAAGTGGGAAACACTTGATTCGTTGCAAACAGACTATCTGTCCATGGAAATCTCCTTACTCACCTCCAAAATGATGAAACTTTTTGAATTGTGATGAAGATGTGGAAAGAAGGGAAAATATGACTTTGTCTTTATGCTATTTCAACTATATCTCATTTTTTATTTCTTTTTATTGCACTGAAATATTGACTCATTTACCTCCCAATGATACAGCTGGTATGAATATTGTTTATAACTTGTTTGCAACATTAAAGGTCTGAAAATATCCATTAGAGATATCATATGACTAAAAGCTGAATTAAAGGATGACAGGAATCTGGCAGTAAAAGAATATATAATATTGGTTTAATTTTAAAGTGTATAGAATTACCTTATTGTTCCAAATACTCACTCATTTTAACTAGCATTTATATTGTTTTAAGCAGCATAACGAATATGTAACATTCCACATACATTCATATTAGAACCTCCTGAGAAATTATGATCCAGAAAAACACATACATATTCTTCTTTTTTCTTTCCCATTTAAAACTGATCCCTGTTCAATTAAAAAAAAAAAAGAGAAAAAAGCCAAAAATACAATATACTTGAACATTTTTCATAAATTATTTTACAACTGAAATTTTATAAGACAGATTACTTAATGAAAGATTGTGGTACAATAATATTTAAGTTTTATGGAGATGAGAAAGATGGGGAAACAGATGCAAAGAAAATAAGTGACTTGCCAACATCCCTTTGCAAACTAGAGGTAAACCTGTAAGTAGAATCCAATGGGTTTTAGCTTGGAGTCCAATATTCTCTTTATTAAACCATACTGCTCATAATAAAAATAAACAATTAAATCACTAAAGGTCTGTACCATATCTTTTTTTCTTTAGTTGATTTCAATGGTCTTATGCAAATCTTTTAGTGAGTGACTTCTGTTAGTGAGCAATGGTGAAACTGAGAGCTGTAACAGGATGGACATTGGAGGGCAAAAAAGTTCAGTTTCTCTGATCTGTAGATGGAGAAAACATTCTATTTCACAGCTAATAGCACAGACATAGGCATAACAATATCTGCTGCGTTTTTGGAAGATTACTAGCTATATTCATGACTCTGCCAATGGAGGACGGATGAGTCATAGTGGGTGGAAGAAAAATGAGTGTCGGGATGCACAGCTACATATTATCACTGTTTTAACCTTGAAGAAATTTCTGTAGATGAGATAAAAATTTCAGTATATTGTGTCATGATCAGAGCAACAAAGATGGGGAAAGGGCAGGAAGGAATGTCCTACATGGAGCAGCTCAGTACCAAATGTTTTTCTAGTTTGGAGAAAAGGAGGCTTGAGGACAACCCTATTGCTGTCTACAGCTTCCTGATGAGGGGAAGAAGAAAGGGAGATGCTGAGCTTCTCTCTGGTATCCAGGGATGGAACAAGTGGGAATGGTTCAAAGCTCCACCTAGGAAGATTCATTCTGAACATTAGGAAGCATTTCTTTATTGAGAGACTGCTCAAACTCTGGAACAGGCTTCTTAGACAGGTTGTAAATGCCTCAAACCCGTTCATGTTTAAGGAACAGGTGGATGATGTCATTCTTTCTATTCTATTCTATTCTATTCTATTCTATTCTATTCTATTCTATTCTATTCTATTCTATTCTATTCTATTCTATTCCATTCCATTCCATTCCATTCCATTCCATTCCATTCCATGGTGTTCTAACTCCCATTTCTTCTGTAAAGATTTTTTTTCATTGAAGGAGTAAGGGGGTGGAGGATGTTGTTGGTAAGGAGTTGTACTGCTCTCAAGAGACAGCTGATAGCACATGGCCACAGAGTGGACAGGTCACATGTTCATTTCTGCAGTAGCTCACATTTCTCCCAGGTCGGGCGGGCTTTCAACCCATGCTGTTGGCTTTTCTCTAGGAGCTCCCTTGGAAAGGAGACAAAGGCATGCATGGATCTCAGGCAACAGAAGACAGGCTTGGGATTAGGGTGGGAAAAATATTGGGCTGGGAAACAAAATACCTTCTGCCTACAGATGTGTTTGCACTCAGAGCCCACTGTGGTTTAATTTGTTACACCAAAGGAAGCTTTTATTGTTACTGCAATGTGAGTTGAACCCAGTGGTCAACCCCACTCTCACTGATCTGATCATAACCAATTAGTTTCTATTCACTGGTATTGGACTGATATCTTGGAAAGAATAATTTTTCTGTCATAGACATGTAGCAAGCTACAACTGAAAAAAAAAAAAAGAGACTCTGTACAATCTATGCAGATTTTGCAGAAGTTTAGTGTCATGTCCTCACTCAACAATCCCTCAGAGAGGTGAATGACCTTATCAACAATCTCCATAGATCTTTCCCTAAAGACTCTCTTAAACTTTGATACAACCTGAGGAACAGAGCAGGGGTTTGTGTGCTGTCTGTATGTGAGAAAGGTGAGAGAAGTATTTAAGTATTTACTGGGGCCAAGTACCTGAACTCATTACCTGCTTTTAACCACCACAGCTGGAGAGGACAAAATCATGTACTGTTTTCTCACTTCTTTCATGGGTCCATAATCTATTGTTGTTGAAAACACATGAAGAATTTTGTATTATGATGTAATTTATGTAACTTGTCCAAAACAATATTAGATTTATTCCATTTGCTATATGAAAGATATCATTAGAATGTAGCCCACTTGGCAAAACTTGTCTCATAGTTCCAGGCAAGGATTCAATCACCTGTTGCTAAGATACTTTAAAAATATTGTCTGTTTTTAAATGTTCCTTTTTAATTGAATAAACTGTTAGTTTGAAATATTGCTGCTGATGTTAAAAAGGTTTAGAAAATCGTATAACTTTTTTACTGGAAAGCAAGTTTTAAAAAGGCTTAAATACAACAGCTGCAGTTTATATTTATTCTATTCTTTAGGTGGATATTAAAAGTTGTATTGAAATAATGACTGCTTGAAGTTTTGGGAACTGAGTTAAAAGAAAATTATCACAGATACAATTCAGATTTTGACTACCGATACATTTGATCTGCACTATCCACGTCAGCTCTGTAGCAATTATTTCCTGGAAATATAACTGTTCCTAGGGATTCTGAAAATGCACAGGGGTGCTATGCTGACACCAGTGCGCCTTATCTTCGTGTAACAAGACTGAAAGCATAAAAGCATATGATTCCTCTCGCTGTACATTTAAAATTATATAACATAGTGATCAAACACCCCTTTTTTTTTACATAATTAATAATATATCCCACTTTCATCAGAGGGATATTGTCAGGAACTAGAATTACACTGACCTCATATTTGATTGCTAAAGTATGTATCTATTGTGAAATTCAGGCAACACAGAACAGTAGAGTCCACTACTGACTGGATTAACTTTTTATCTCATTTCAGTAAAATTTACAGGCAAAAGGAGTGTTCTGCTTGCCTAATAAAATTGCACTTAGTTTGGTAACACTTCTTAGTCCTGACACTCATGGGTAAACACTGAATAGGACTTTTCAGACTTTGGAGTCTGAAAAGAATTAAGGATCTTTGAATTCATCTTTTGTAGTCTTTAAAGTGGAGGGAATGTTTTATACCACCACTGTGACTGCTCTGCTGGAGAACCGAGTGATACCCAACAATTTAAGTATGTAATTTTTATATTTCACTGAAGAATTTTGCCACAGAACACTTTTGATGGAAGCAGAAGACAATAAATCCACATTTTTGGATAAGAGGAAAGAGGAAAAATTATGTTCCTTATACTTGAGAGATCTGAGACAAAACAAAAGAAAATTGTGTAAATCAAATTTAGAAGTTGCTATCCAGATTTGATTTATCCCTCTATATGGGAAAGATCTGGTGTAAAACTTGGGTTTAAATCAATGCTAAGCTCTCTCTCAAATCTGTTGCTTTAGAAACAGTTTAGAACAAATAAGACTAGATGCAATGCTTTTGACTTTTTTCTTTAGTCTGATATTTAAAGTAAGTTTAGAAAAGAAAAAGAAAAAGCAAAACATTTTAAGTGCTGTTTTGTTGTTTGTTTTTTTCCCCCCAGAAGTCTTCCCTTTTGTCTTTTTATTAGCCCTATGAATAATGGGCTCATTTAGCCTGGAAGAAACTGCTGGTAGGTCATGAAGTCCATTTCCCTGCATCCCAGCAGGATTGATGGCTTTGCTCCTGAGCCATTCCCAAAGAGATGGGTGGCCTAGTCTTGAATACTGAAGTGATGGTGATTCCATGACCCCTGTTGGCAGCGTGCACAACTTCCCTCAGGTTTATGTTGTTTTCCCTAACGTTTAACCTAGGTTTCCTCAACTGGATTTCAATTCCATCACATTGTGTTCTCTCTTTGAGAATGAATGTGAGCAACTGGCCATCTGCTCTCATCAAACATCTCTGCACACAATACTTCATTATGAACCTATAAATTCAGGTCAGGGTTGCTGAAAGTTTATGTAGGTGTGTGAGACTTACAGACACTGACAATGCTGATGTGCTTAATTTTACTACAAAAATTTTCAAAGAGCTATTTCATTCCCTGAAAAATTACAGCTTACAAATAATTGAATTAATGAAAGGATGCTTTAAGAATTGTACTTTGTTGCGAGAGCTAAATTCCCAAAATTTGTAAATTTGTAAGCACACATAAAATATGTTGTGCAGAAAGTTATATCAAAAAAATAGAAAGACTTTCCTAGTAAAAGACAAACGAATATATATATATATATATATATATACATATGTATTAAAATCCTTGCAGCCTCCTCTGCAAACCTCATCTGGACAAAATGATTTACAGAGTGAGGCTGTGTCCTAACATACACATGTCTGAGGTGTTCAGAGAAAGAGGTTATTGAGGTTAAATCTTGATGTCTTTATCTGAGCTCCTTGCTACACTTCCTTTACAATGAATGAAGAACATAGTCTCTTCTGCCCTGTGATTCATGTCATCTTCCCATGACTTTCTAACATGACTCACATGAATCATGCCTCAAAAGTTCGTAGTTTCCTTCCTTAGCTGTTAAGCAGCCTGGAGCAATCATCTTACCTGGGGAAGCTGCATCTGTAGACAGTCCTGGCTGGATGAGATGGACATCTTGCTGTCACTTTAGCAAGTACCTACAAATGCTCTTTTACTTTTTAGCTTAAGGCGTGTCTGATACACAGTCTACTGACTTTATTTGTAATTTCATTTGTAATTTCATTGTGCAGAAACTTTTCAGACTTCAGCTGGAAAGTTGTCATAAAAACCTCATTAAGAATCTTGCTATATTTTAAATTGAAATCTCTCCTTTTCTGTCCTTAAATGAAGACAGTACATTGGCTCTTATCAGCTGAGGAGATGAGATCTCTCAAACAGCCAGGAAGTTATTTCAAAGCACTATCCCTAATCCATGAAGCAGTTAAGTTTCTCTTGATTACAGGGGATGAAGAGGCTTTAAACGTATTAGTTAAGTTTATTCAGAGGGCCTGACTCTGACAGATTTGTGGAATGGCGGCTGCACAGCCTTCAGATGGATATAAATGTGTTCTCCACCTGCACAGAGGCACAGCAGCATTGTCCAAATCTGAGGCATTTCAAATTGATTGAAACTATAAATAGTGCTGCTGGCAAAACTGCAAACAGTAACTTCTGGACTAAACTTCAGCCTTTGCACAGTAAATTCCATCGCATCAGTGAATAGTACAGTTTGTTGGGTTTAAGGTATGTCATTGAGTCCTCTGCTTCTCATAACATTGTCAGACTTACTTCTGTTTAATCTCATGCTGTAACAAGCTAACAGAGTTTAAATAAAAAAATCCCAGTATTAAAAACAAAAGTGATTATCTTTCAATCCCCAAAGGCCCAGCTATTGCCAACAGTTAACCACTGATGTGTGAGAGTGACCTGTAGGTCAAAAAAGATGCCTTTTGTGAGCAAGCTTGGTTTGTGCATGAGACAGAGCTGTGACTAAAAAATTTTACCTCTAGCAGATGAGGGGGTGCAAAACTGGTAAAGTATAACGATTAAAATGCAGGAGAAATGAAAAAAACAAAAACTTTTGCTGTGAAATTTTGCCACAGTCTTAAAATCAGCTCTGTAGGACTTGCCTGCATTACTGGTTATAAGAAAATCATAGAACCTTGTCCTTGCAAGATAGGTCCCTGAGTTTTTAAACAGTACAGTTTAAATTTTCATCCCAAATATGACTTTTCAATTAGAAAAACATGACTAAGGCTCAAGTTTTCCAACCAGCTGTCCCAAAATTTCTAATCTTACATCAGCTGTGTGACTGCAGGCAATTTCTCAACTCATTTATTTTTATTTATGATTATTTGCACGGCTGTATATCTAGGAGCCAGAGCCCTTTGTGCCAGGTGCTATAAAAGAGAACAGAGAGCAATTCCCACTGGAAAAAGCTGAGTCTACAGCTAGGGAACTGGGATCTACAATAAGAAATGAGTGACAAGCAGTGGCCTATCTGTATTCATCATACAAGATAAATGTCTCAAAGAGGGGACAAAACCCCCTAGTAATTTGATGATTACTGGGATCTTCAAAAGGTGAAGACATGGGACATGAAAGAACAAAGGTGCTGAGAAAGCCATCAGGGGAACAATCTGGGAGCTTCCTTGGTGGTGAAGGTTCACCCATGGCTGTCCTGTGATATGAAGGAGGTGAGGGCTGCAGCAGGACAGCAGTGTGGAGAGGAGGATGGCCCATGGAAACAAGCCCTTTGTCAGGGCTGCATTTGTCAAGGCCATGAAAGAAGGTCACAGCAGTATTCAGCAAACAATGGTGTACTGAGAGCTTCCTTGAGGAGTAGCCATGGGGGTTGGTGGGAGAGGTCGTGTTTTAGAAACATTGTGGTGAAGGAAAATATTTCAGATAGAGCTTGGATAGCAGTATCCACAGAGAAATGGCTTTGCACATAAATTATGAACTAAATGACAGGACTGATGGCAGTGTGGTGACACTCTTATTCTTTGAATAAGTATTTTTATATATTTAGGGAAGACACTACTCTTTCTGTAACACTTAGCAGGATGTGGCCCTTCCTACATTGTGGAAAAGAGCTAATAGAAAATAAGAGTATATAAATATGTCCCTCAGCTCTGTTAAAATTAATTTTATGGATCTAGGTGTTGAAAAGCTAAATTGAAGACTTAATTAAGAAAATAACAAACAAGGAAAAGAACCAAATATATCCCTGACACCTGCATACACCATGAATTAATTTTCTTTGGCAAAATTTAGAAATACACATCTTCACATTTAAACTAACACAATTGTTAACCTGGCCACCAGATTTCATGTGATTAATATTTATCACTGCCACGTCCATAGTGCTCCAGGATTTAATTCAAAATGTGAATCTTTCCTAAATCACAGCACTTAACTTCTGATCTTGTTTGTTTGTTTTGATTAAACAAAGATGTTCTGCTTTTTTTGTAGCAGTGATGTCACCTAATTGACTACATGTTGGTTTAGCCTCTAAAGCCATAAAATGTGATTCTATTCTTCGTAGCTTTTAAGCTTGATTAAAGCAAGCTCCTCAAGTTGTTCTCTAATAGCAGGCTCCCCAGAAATGGAGAGAGATTCTCAAGTGGTTTAATGTTTAGAAAATGAAGAAACGTCTCCACCCCCTCATGTAACCACAGGAAGCAAAGTATTAAAGTTGAGGAGGGGGAAGGAACGGAGAAAAAGAGAACTCAGTTCTCTGTATTTTCCCCAAAATGTGAACCACAAAGGATTGTTTTCCTTTCATGTGAAAAGATTTTTAGCATTTCATTTCCTTAGATTTCTATACAGTACGAGAAAAACTCTTAAATCACTAGTTAGCTGTTTCAATCTAAATCTCATCATCTAATTATTTTTACAACGCATTCTTGGAAGGGTAGAAATGGTTCTGCCAGGAGATGTTTCACAATAATTAGAAGCCCCAATGGGTCTCTTAAGAATGTTTAAAGGGTTCCATATGCAGGCTGCTATGGGGAACCATGCTGTACACAGCTCTTCGTTTGAAGCAATAAGTCTTGACAGCCCTTGTTGTATTTTATTATAGCAAACAAAATCCATGCCAACCAATCAGGTTCCTGAATGTCTTGCCATTCTTTACTAGGAAAAATAACAGTGGAGATCAGTTAGCTACAAAGACACCGTCATATCATTGCAAATATGGGCTGCTTGAAAGGCATTTTTTCTCACTGCTCTTTGTAGCATAGCAACTGAATTAAAAGGTGAATTTTGGAAAAACAAACCTCAAAACAAAAAAAAAAAAAACCCCAAACCAACCCAAAAAGTGCTTTCAAACCAGTGTTCCAGTGTTTAAAGTTGTTTGCTTTCCCTTTTACACAAAAAGCGTGCAGAACTGGCTTTTAAAGTTAAAACATGTACACTGGAATATGCCTTGCTAACACACATAAATGGCCAATTTGAGAGGCTCAATCCTCCTCCTATTGTGTCCATCAGCCAATGAATAGCTGCTGTACACCTTTTAGCTGAGTATATCTTGCCTGCATGGTCTTTTTGCTTATAGTAAGAGATGCCTGAAGAAAGTGGCTCAGACGAGGAGAGTGAGACCATATACTTTATAAATTTCTCTGTCCATGCTACATGAAGGTTTAGTAATGGATAGTTACAAGGAAGACAGAAGGTGAGAGCTCTCCTGCAGTGTAGGACTGATAAGAGAGTATTCCTAAGGAACACAGAAGCAAAAACAGGCATTGGAAGCAGAGAAGAAAATAGAAAACTGTCTATTTGAACAGCTGCTATTACTACCAGGGCCTGCAAGAGAACACAACTTTCCAAGAGCATCCTCTTCCTAATGGGTCTCACATACTGCTCTGTTTTCCCAACTAGCTCTTGGGGGAACTTTGCTGAAGCTCAGTCTTGGTCCCTGAGGGTAACAGACATTTTTCTGGATAACTAGCAATGTATGTTTTCAGAAATGTGATTTGCCTGCATATGTGGCATATTTGTGGCCATATTAGGCATGCTCATATGCATGCACGCAAATGTATGTGCCTACACTTCCAAATCTAGTCCATAATGACTTTGCCTTTGGATACAGACACGTCTCCCGTGTCAGCTGTAAAGTCATTGGCTTCATCTCTGCTTTTATTTTCAGCTTTGGCAAGGACTCGGTTTGAGACATCATAGTGTGTACAGATATCTGCACATAATTTTATATTGAGTGCTTTATGTGGGGTTGCCCAGTATTTAAATATCACAAGAAGTGGATTACTTCACTAAGGTACTTCATTAAGGAGGCTAATTTCATATATGCATTTTTTTCAATAAATAATTATTTTCTTTTCAGAATGTGGTTTGCAATTTTATAGCCATCATTTTAAAACTAATTGAGTTTAGCTATTTTGATGATTTCAGACAAAACTTCAAATTTGCATGAGCTCTTTAGTTCATTTTTTCTCCAGCAGTTTTAAAAAGAGTGACTTGTATATCTGCTCTCTTTGTAGTGTGGGAAGAATATCTTTATTCATCATTCAATTAAAGGTGTCATTGCTATTACCCTACCAAATATAGGACAGACAAATATGAAGATAAAGATAAATATGAAACAGGCCATATAGTTCAGCCCTTTACAAGTATAAGGTATCATACAGTAGGTAGAGTAGTTCTAATTTCTCAATGTGCATGTTTCATAAGTGCAAACTTAAACGTTTTCCAAAACCTCTTTTTTTCCTACCTCTGTGTCTTGTGTTTCTGTGTTTTTCATAGCTCAAGGAGAGAAGTAGGCTTACTCAGAAAGAAAAATTTGCCAACTCTCACGGGTTGAAACTCCTGTGGTAATGTCCATCTCTCTTCAGGGTCTGTAGGAGAAATCTAGAGCAAACAGTCCTTGAAGGTTGATAGTTCATAAAAGTGTCTCCAATTAGGCTTGAAGACTGTTACTCTAACTTTATGAATCAATACTATTAAACTGCCAGTTGCAAGCTGCAAAATATTCCCTAGCTTGCCACAAAACTCCAAGGTACCAGGTGCAAAGAATGCTACCAAGCATCTCCAAGACTCATAAAACCAAAGGCCATTGTCAAGAGCAACAGCATGGAATTTCAGAGGTGAATATGCTCAAGTAGCCCTGAGGAATGATCTGTGTCCTATGCCACAGAAGGCTGGAGCCAATCTCACCCACCTTGGACAGTGGGACCTGGTTCATCACTCCTGACTCCAAGCCTGGCAACTGTAAAGCTGAGCTGCACTAACCCATCATGTTAGAGATTTTTCAGTCTCTGGGATCACCAGCACATTCTTCCCGATGCTGCAGATTCATTTCAGGTCTGTCTCCAAAGGAAAATCTTCTCCCACTTCTTAACACAGTCAAGCTATGACACAAGGAGTTTAAAACAGAAATATTCCTTCCTAGCCCCACCTGGTATCAGAAGCAAAGCCAAAGCACAGGTTTAACATAGGACAAATGCAGTGTGAAAACAAATCTTAGCAAATGGTCACCAAGATACCCTTAGGGTATTCCTTAGGGATATTAAAAAAAAAGTATGTAAAAATTATTCCTATTGCATTGTTTTTATTTCTAGGTATAATGTCACTTTAGTCAGTCATGGAATCTTTTATTTATCCAAGGTTTCAGGGCTCATCTTGAAACAATTTAAGTTCCTCATATCTATCTATCTTCTATAGGAGACTGTCCTTAAAAATTACAATGTGGATAACTAGAAAACATCAAATTTCTACTCAAAATTTTTTCATAAGCATTTTATGCTCATACATCATCTTATCCTGTACCAATAACATCTTTGAAAAGAAATAACAATTTTTTGTCTTTCATGTTTATGATCCAGATGTCTTTATTACAAAAAGTTTTATAACTTAGGGGTCTTTATGAGACAAAACAAACTAAGATTTTTTTAAATTCTGTTTTCATCTGGTAAACTCTTCATTATATTAATCACCTATCAAATGTTACCTAAACCTACTACCATTTAAATTATTTTTACATGACTTACTGGAATTATATTCTTTAAAGATGACCATATCATTCTGTAGTGATATTAATTCTTTCCATTCCCTGTCACTCTTTTTATTAGTCTTTCCTCTTACCTGGAAAGAAATTTCAGATAAGGTCTTATTACATTTAAATTCTTAATATTTTCAGTGTATTAACTTTTACTGAATTGATCCATTTGTGCCTTAAAGTCCAAAACATTACTTTGATTCTGTATAGATTTCTAAAATCAGTTTAATTAGCTCACGCTCTCTAAATCCACAAATAGTTTCTATATTCACCTCTTCCATTAAAATCTTGTTTCCTCCTTTCTTTTAGGTTCCTTGTTTCAGGAATTTCTTGAGAAAGAGGACAAATCATCCCAGGCCCAGAGTGCCCCAGCTGGGGTGGTACAATCTCAAGAAATTTTATTGCCTGACTTTTATTATTAGTGCCTGTAATAATTTTTTACCTTCCCAAATGAAGATGGTTTTCCTCCTCCAACCCCACTTGACTATTAACAATATTAATATTACCACTTAATTGTTTCATGCTATATTTATACTTTGCCTGTTTCAGGTACTCCTAAGACAGTGTCTGTACTTTGAGAAAGTAAAATCCTCCAAAGGCATCTTGAAGGCAAACATCCTAAAATTCTCTGAGGACTGACATTCTCAAACTATTTGTTGACCATCATTATTTTGCCACTCATTCATTCTTCCCATCTGTGGAATTTAAGGTACATTCTCTTTTCACTGTATTCCATAAGATATCATAGTAATTTTTCATCTGTGTCATTTTAAGAATAGTCAAGACACTTATTCCAGAATAAGTAACTAGTTCCAGCTCCAACCAATCTTCTTGAAATTCAGAAATATTTCAGACTTTGGATGGATTTTGTATTTTTTCTCAGTCTTCACTCTAGTAAACCTGTCCGTTTGCTAGACTTTACATTACATACCTGGTAATGTATCCCAGCTATGTAGAACCATTTCCTATTATCAGTGATTCAACCTCTTGTCATGACTTTTCCATTCTCCCATGCCTCAGAAAAAGACTTTATAAGATGCAAACATTATTGGAACACTTTACCATAATCCAAATCCCCATGCTCGATCAGCTTCACAAAGAAATGATCAATGGTTTGTGTTCAAATCATAATATTGAAGGTGAAACATGAAGCAACCAACTATAATTCTTTAAAGTGTACCTCTGAAAATAAAATACATCTCTTGAACTGCAGTAATGTAGAATAATTCATGTTGGAAATAACTGGAATTCTGGATCCCTGCTCAAACAGGGCTAGAGTCCAAATTAGGTCAGGTTGCTCAAAGTTTTCAAGTTTTGAGTATCTCAAAGGACGGAGATTCCACAGCAACTTTATGAAATCTGTCCCTATGTTTAATTGGCATTGTTATGAAATTTTTCCTTTTATATCAACCCAGAATCTCAATTTTTGCAATTTAAGTGTCCACTGCTTGCATTTCTTTCAATGTCTGCTTGCCAAAAATATCTAGATCTGTCTCCTCTACATCTGCCTGATATTTGGAGGACAAATGGAATTTTTTTTAGCCTTCTCTTCTCTAGGTTAAGCAAACCCATCTCTCTCAGCCTTTCCTCATATGTCATGTGCTGTGGACCACTTCACATCCTGGAGGGTCTCTTCTAATGTTTCTCCTGTATACTAATTTCTTTTTTTGTTTTGGGGACCCAAACTGGACACACTGTTCCAGCTATAGCTTCAAGAATGCTGAATTAAAGGAAATAATAATTTTCTTTGATCTACTGGTCATGGTGTAGACGCGTATGGGGTTAGCCTTTATTGCTGGAAGGGTGCAAAGTTCAGTCCTCTGCAGCTGAAGAAGTGAAGAGATTTTCCTGTAACAGAGCAGGAGTTTTATAGCACTCTGACCACTGACATGATATTTTGCACCTGGGAGGTCTCTCAAGCAGCTGACTTGAACAGCTGACTGAGGTGTCATACTGAGATCCTGGGAAGCTGTCATTTGTGAGGAGAATTCTATTCCCAAGGGCTATGGATAATATGTTGATTTGTTTGGTGGCTATTTACAAAACAGTACTAAAAACTAGAGACAGGCAGAAGGCAGAAGTAAAATTCAGACTAAACAAAATGTTTCAAAATGTACAGTGTTGCTCTTGAGAATTTTTATTATTATTATTAATGATCCCAAGATACTTCAAAATTAATCATGGCTCTGAATTGAAATATTAAATACTTTCTTTTGGAAAACATTAAAATAGTCAATTTCAATTGTTGTGGTTTTTTTTCTCTACAGAAAGAGTTGACAAATTTGATGCTGGAATGTGAAATATTCAGGTCTTCCTTTTCTGAGTGAAAAAAATCTTTAAAGTTGAGAACCCCCAGTCATTCCACATATTTCTTCTAGACATTGATTTGTTCAGTAGAAAAAATATAATAATAGAAAGTCAGTTTTCCATTTAAATTCTTCAAAGCAGATGGATGAGCAAATAGAAGGAAAGATTACTTTTATTTCTCCAGGAAAAAAAAAACAAAACAAAACAAAAACAACCTGTGTTTAATGGTGGTGTAGGATTTGGAGTCTTGGCCAAGCCCAATTTGGATCAAAGTTGATAATTCTGTTATTGGTATAAAAAACAGATCAACAATAATTTATTTTAATCCTAGCATACCTTCTAGCATGTGTGCAATACTGACAGGCAGTGTCAGCAGTGGATGTATTGAAATGGTCTTCTGAAGCCAAACACAAGATATTTCTACTTACACTTGAGCAGATATGAGTGAGTTCTGTGTGCTGTGTGACGGGGGTGTGGCATGGCTGTGACAGTGCAGCACACACCTGAGCTTGTACAGCCCTCCAGATCACCTGCCTTTGTGGCTGACTGCACTTGGATGGGATGTAGCTTTTTGGCAGAGCTCTCTTCTGCTTTTGAGGGAAATGTCAATAATCCCATTTCCCCATTACTCTTGAAATCAGTCCAGAAATTGTAATTGCTTTCTTCCACTCAGCTTGGTTCATACTGGACTCTTAAAGACCAGTTTAGAGTTCTGTGATCACTTACCTGGAAAAATACAGCCACTTTATGCACTGCCTTCAAGGTCTGATTTAATCCTTAACAGAGTGCTTCTGCACTGGTTTATAGTTCATATCCACATAAAAAAGATCCTCATAAATAAAAGACCGTGGGTAACAGTAATACTTCAGTTTGTTTGAATTGCTAGTTTGATTGAATATGGATCATAAGAAAAAAAGTTTTAGTTTCTTTAATTCTGTCATAAAGGATTTTGTTACCCAAGAATAAATTTCCTGCTTTTTATATAGAAATTTCTCATTACAATATTCAGCAGCTGCCCTCAACTCTTCCATGGAAAAATTATCAGATTTTAAATTGCAGAAAAGAACAATATATTTAAAGGTAAAGAGAATATATGATAATCTGATAAAATAGAGAACACATCTAAAAGTAGGGACTGCAAAATCCATGTCCATGATTTTTGTCTGGGAGCTAATGTAAGAAATATATGGGATGATGGATGAATGGACCTAAACAGAGTAGTTGTGCTGTTATCGGTCACATTTTGTAAAAGCACAGTAGCTTCATTGCAACAAAGAATCCTTGTTGATTTAATTATAAGTATCTACAACCTTGACATCAAATGGAATCTTGTTTTCATCTTTCCAGTGAAGATATTGGAAGAAACTTGCTGCTTGGTGTGAATTAAATATCAGAGTTTGGCTTTAGTTGAAACAATAAAAAAATGAGTACACTCCAGACTGCTGTAGATGGAGGTAGCCTGAGTGACCAAAAAGTCCCAAAACAGTGACAGTAAGTTCTAGTTCATTTTAACTTATGATCAGTTCATAAGTTCATCATAAGTTCAATTTAACTTATGATCACCTAAATAGGAATTTTTGGCCTGAAACAGCAAACACCAATGACTGCTATATTCCTGTACATATTGGGGCTGATCTTTTCAGCTCTCAGTAAAGAAAAAAGCACAGTTTGATGAAGGCTACCTGTATTTGTTTAACACAATACAGACCTCCATGATTAGTAAAATGCCACTTGAAAAAGCTTTTATAACCAAGTACTTGGCTTCTGGCCCAAAACTATTGTGTAACCATTTGCAGATTAGAAGAGGGGGCTGAAGACAAATGGTGTCTTGAAAGTCAAAACGTGACCTTTCCCAAACAACATGATGCTAAAATGCTAAGTGGGAGATAGTCCTGCAGTGTGACTTAAAAGAAAACCACAACTTGTGTTTGGTTTTCAGCATCCACAAGCTATTATTCTGTAATAACAGAGGGAAAAGTTTTCTCCAGGCAACCCTTCCAGTGGTTGCAATCTGAAAATAACTTCAACCACTAAATGATGTTTAATTTTTTTCTTTCCCTTTTTTTCTCCCTTTCTATTTCATGCATATCCATGTTTGCACAGCAGAGCAAATGCACTTCTAAAGATGTGTCATTCTGAATTCAAAGCAGGCTCCCCTGAAGAACAGAAATATGCCATGAGTTGCACTTACACTCCAAAGGAAGTGATCTCTAACATCACAGAATTATGGAATCATAAAATATGATGAGCTGGAAGCATCAGGATCATTGAGTCAAACTCCTAGCCCTGCACAGGACACCCCAAGAGTCACGTCATGTGTCTCAGAGCATTGTTCAAACTCTTCTTGAACTCAGGTTTGGTGCTGTGACCACTTCCCTGGAGATCCTGTTCCAGTGCTCAACTATCATTTGGGGTAAAAAATTTTAATAATATCTAACATAAACTGAGGAGAGTGAAGAGGTCAGTGCCTCACTTTCTCTCATGGGGATATTGAAGACCGCAGTGAGGTCTCCTTCTCCAGGCTGAACAGACCAAGTGACCTCAGCCACTCCTCACACAGCTTCCCCTCCAGGCCCTTCACCATCTTTGTTGCCTCCTTGGATGCTCTACAATCACTTATTACCTTTTTCATACTGTGGCACCCAGAGCTGCCCCCAGCACTGGAGGTGAGGCTGCCCCAGTGCAGAGCAGAGCAGGACAATCCCCTCCCTTGTCCAGCTGGCCATGCTGTCCCTGATGCCCCAGGACAGGGATGGCCCTCCTGGCTGCCAGGGCACTGCTGGCTCGTGTTCCATTTTCCATCAGCCAGGACCCCCAGGTCCCTTTCCCCAGCACTGCTCTCCAGGCTCTCATTGCTCACTCTGTGCACACAGCCAGGGTTACCCCGTGCCAGGTGCAGAAACCAGCACTTCCCCTGGTGAAACTCCATAGGATTGGTGAATTTTCATCTCTCTGAATGGCAGGTCTCTCTGCAAGGCATCTCTACTCTCAAAGGAGTCAACAGCAGTTTCTGTTGGACCAGAAGTGAGTCAGAACTTTCCCATGATTTTCTGCTGTTTCATGTGTTACCAAGGGCAATTCACTTGTAACATCTCTGTGCCCCAGTGCCTTAAAATGTGATCAAG
This sequence comes from Molothrus aeneus, assembly GCF_037042795.1. NCBI lineage: Eukaryota > Metazoa > Chordata > Aves > Passeriformes > Icteridae > Molothrus > Molothrus aeneus. The sequence goes on along the minus strand of NC_089648.1, from coordinate 73,783,264 downwards.
CAAGGATGGTGAAAGATGGTTCACTGATTAGGCATTGAGTTAGTTTTCATTTTTCACTTACCCACAATTTTACATCTTACAATACTTTAAATCTTACTTACACTACTGGGACTTAAAAGCCAAAATTGACCTTCTTGTGCAATAAAAACTATTTTTAAAAGGACCTTTCAGTTTCAATGTTTGTATTTTTATGTTATGAATACAATCCTATGTTTTTTACCTTTTATCTTCCCTTTGATTCTAATGTTTAGCAAGGGTTGGCTGTTTTGTGTGTTTGTTACCTAGACTTCTCTTCAGATATTTTATGGAAAAGGAGGTAACTAAGAACAAATTTTTGGATTTATTTTAGGTGTACTAATTTGTGCTGGAAATACAAAATCGTCCTTGAATAAAGACAGATAGATTTGTTTTCTATTGGTAATAAAACAACCTTGCTGAATCAAAGGTAATAAGGGCAGAAAGAATGCTATTATCTACCTTGAAATTTCATGCAATATAAGCACTTACATTTCACAAGCTATTGACTTGATTTTTAGCGGAATAATTTGCATTTTACTTACATACCCAGTCTTGTTTTGAAGGTGTCATGAGCTGAAGAAAGCTCTGCTTTCCTTATATAAAAGTATTTCATTTTGCCCTTCTACCTTCCCCAGTCACCTTGTGTCTGTGTCCCCTGTCCCATCCCTCTTTCCTATTTCTTTGGTTTTTCATTTTTTCAAAATTATTTCAAGAATTTTTTAGATGATTAGACCAGTGAAAATTTGTTTTCAACTGGCTGTCCACTCCAAATCCCATGCTATAGTAACAGTTTCCACCAGCCAAGAAGAACCCAGAAAAAAAATACCAAAACCCAATAATATCTGGTTAAAGTTCAGGCAAATAAACTGTATTTCTGTAACAGTTACTTCAATAACCTCTGTAGTTGGAATATTTGGAAGTGGTTCTAACAGGGGCAGTTCTGCCATATCTTATCCTGGCAACAGAACCCCTGTAAGTGGAATTCCATCCTAGAAGGTCACTTGAATTTTTTTTTTTTTTTTTTTATTGCAGAAGCTGAAATCTTAGTGGAAGTGTATTTCTCATTCCACCCTTGTGTTTCTTAGCCACTGATTTTGTTCATGTGTGTTAAAATCTTTTCTGACCCTTGCTGAAGTTGTTTCTGTGGCTGTAACTTGGACTACATCTGAAGTACAACTGCAAGTAATATATGACATAGTTCATTTTATGCAGCACATTGAAGGTATAGAACAGATTAAAATGTTTAGGATTGTTGGCATTATCCCAGATAAGATCTAACTTAATTTGCAAATTATTTTAAAATAGAGCTCCAAGTTCCTCAGTAGTCCTCAACAGGAAGACTTCAAAGGGTTAAATTCATTCCTTTTATTAATCTATTTCTTTGCAAACTGCATTGGTCATAATGCACAGAAGATCCTTACAGGAGCAACAAAGAATATTACCAACACCTGTTTCAGGTGGACTGTTCCTTTTTTATGTCACCTGCCAAAATGGCCTTCTAAAAGTGTCATTCAATTGCGTTTTAATGGAAATCACATGGCTTTGAGCAATCTGTGAATATGCCAACTGAAATGTGTGTATTCCCTCCTCTCGTCTTTGTTTTCTTTCTCATGTATGTCTTTTGGGCCACAGCCCCATAATGAGCTGCATATGCAGGGAGCAGTGCCTGTGAAGGAGCCCTCTGGCAGCTGCAGAGCTCCATATGGAGCTGGGGCTCCATCCAGCAGAGAAACCCTCAAGTTGGAGATGTTGGACACTAAACCATTGGCAGCAGAGAGCATCTTCATTTGTGTCCTGTGCAACATCGGGCATGTTATGGGATGCTTTGTCTCTCATTATACAACCAAATTATATATAGAAACCACATGGGCACAGTGGGGTTCCAAACAAGCTTCTTTACTAAATATAGAGAGCATAGGAGAGCAAGTTACTTATACATGGTGGTGCTCAGGCAGGATTCTAAAACGTTGAATGCAGCAGCATACAAAAGTGCTAACAGACTACTTAGAGAAATCTAACTCTGCCCATTATTCATTCCCACAGACTACATCGTTGTCAAAAAAAAAAAAAAGAAATTTTCAGAAAATAAAAATGGGAATTGCTCCTGACTAGATATAATCAAAAGAAATTGTCACGAAATGGGTAAGTGAAAATTGTTGTAGTCTGAAATCACATAGTTTTTCAATAATGCCAAACCACCAGCTTTAAATAGAATGTGATTTTCATTAATAATTTTGCCTTCCAGTTTTTATGATTTTTTCAGCAGAACTTATGGATCATATGTAACAATAATTTGAGACATGCCACAAAAGGTCCATTTTTAGATGGGATTCCAGAATTTTTCTTGGTTTTATGAGCACTGGATCCTCACTCCAGTGGGACCTGCCAAAATTCCAACCACTCATTAACTCAAGACACCAACAAATTTGAATAAAATGCTATTTGCCAAGCTATTTATATACATTTTCATACATACATATACCCTTACACAAGCACACATATGTTTATGCAGATGCATACATATATGTTTCTGTGACTATGTATGCATATGTATGCATGAACATGCATATATATATACATATATGTATATTTGTATATATGTATGAATGAACATGCATGAACACGAACATATATAAATATATATGATCCTGGAAAAACATTACACAAAAATCATTGTAATCCTCTGACAGAGGTGAAAGTCTCTTTGAAGCCGTAGGAAAGACAAAGTGTGTGTTCAGCATTTAACTGTCTAAAAATGTCAAGATTTTCACTACCACAACTACAACCCCTGTTTCTAACTATATGGCAGATTTGAGACATTCAGAGACATGATACAATTTAACTAAGAGATCTCCTTTGAGTTATATTTTGGAGTACTGATTAATTTCTTCCTAGACTTATGGCCAGTTTGAGATAACTTGGAGGCTGTTGACTTCAGGAAATAATAATCCATAAGCCTCCTTATCCCCTGAACAATAGAGCCACTGAATTTTAAGCCAGCATCTTTGGAAAGCTGAAAATTATGGACAAAACCCTGGCAGTGTAAGTGAGATATATTTCCTTCATGTATCTGAATCAGTCATTCCAAAAGTGTTGAAGTCATCTAAATTTGTTCTAAATAAAGAAAACAGGTAGGGGTGAAAGCATGAAGGAATATCAAGTGCCTAAAGTCAGGCTACAAACATCTCCGCTTTTAAAAACAGACATCTCCTTTCATCCATTTGCTTTACAGAAAATCTAAGCACTAACTTGGGGAAAAATGCTGCAGGAGACACCTAGTATTCATCTGTAAATTGGTTAACAAACTTATATTGAATTCTTCCACAAGTTTCAAAACCTGAGATCTGAATATTCCCTACACAGCACAAGCAGAAGCTGGTAATTCACATGCTTGAATTTTCTACATATCACAAAAAACTCACAGAAGTTGTTTATGTTGGTTTTACTTCAGTTTCTGACATGCAGTAGCATAGGATGACAATATGAAACTGCTGGCAACTTAAATTAGATTTTGCCATTCTTTTGGGCTTTTTTTTTGGTTTGGTTTGGTTGTTTTTAGTTCTATTTTCATTATAGATGTAATAGGCAAACATTTAATTCACTACTTTATTGTATACTTGCATTCAGGCTGAATTTACATTGCCTGAGGAAAAGTAGACTGTCCTTACTTTTTTGTTTTTGTATACTTGACTTCAAACTTTACCTTATCTTTTACAACTTTTCTTGGTTTTGATTTATTTTACTGTATCCAGTCATGGTCTCCCCAAAACAAGAGAGACATGGACATACTGGAGTGAGTCCAATTAATGTGATTAAAGGATTGGAGCACATTTATATAGGGAAAGGCTGAGACACTGTGACTTTTCAGCTTGTAAAAGAGAAGGGATGGAGGAAGGGGATTTTAATAATGTATATAAATACCAGAACGAAGGGTGTAAAGAAGAGAGAGAGAGAGAAAGAAACTCTTTTCAGTAGCACAAACTGAAACAAAAAATGGTCTTCATGAGAATCAGAAAATACTTTTTCTCTGTGTGAGTGGCCAAGCTCTGACATAGGTTGTCCAAAGAGGTTGTATCTCTCTTCCTAGAGTATTCAAAAGTTGTGTGCATATGCTTGGTCAGGGAAAATGGACAAAATGGCTGTTACCATTCTTTGATTCTTTAATTCTCTGTTTCTGTAATTCTGTGATTCTGTGTCTACAGACAGGCATAATTTTTATATGTTTTTTAATAGAGGGAAGACATAATGAGACTGTTCTGGCTGTTAAGATGCTAAGTTGTAGCTCACAGCACTATATACCAGTTTCCTTTTTACACTGGATATCTTGATTTTTCAGATACACAATATAAACATCATAGACTGAAGAGGCACAAGTACTGTATATGGTCCACACTCTTTTCACTTAAAAATTACCAAAAAAAAAAAATAGTCATTTACATTCCAGAATAGATCTTGATTAGCCTACAGTTTAGTTAAGTACCCTAGACACCTATACTTACTGTAAGAAGCTGGAAAGAGCACGAATAATGTTGCAGGCATTCCCTATTTCTTGTGAGAATGTCCTGCCTGTGAGATTATGGCTGGTTCATGAGTGACCATCTTCAGAGTAAGCAGCAGGAGCAAGGCAGACCTACTTAATCTGCTGCTATTGTGAGTCTGGTTATACTGGTACCCATAAACTAGAGTACAGGGAGCCATTCTCTGTCCTTGAGTCCAACTGGAATGATCTGGCCACATTCACTCTGTGATGTTCCCAGAACAGATTGGGTATATGGTAAATTCTGAACCGTGTTTGGGGACTACTTTGGAAAATGATAACTGAGCCCCTGGATGTTTTAGCATCCAGGATTAGTTTAGCAGCTTAGCTGACCAAATTTTGGTGCTCATAGCCAATCCCAAAATCCACCTTAAATTGCTAAAATAAGCATACTCTTTATATATATACAGAATTCAAAAATCCATGGCCACAGGAAAGAGACACCATATTTCCTCCAGCCCACAGGGTGGACACTATCAGAGCTCCTACTGGAAATCTCAGTTAGGGAACCAAGCAAGGAGATGATCCTGGTTCCAGGTTTTATCTAAAATCAAATTATTCATGTCACATTAAGTATTTAGAGTTTCTATTGTATTTTGGGCCTTGGATTAAAGGATTGGTGCCACATACAAATATTTCATTGGAAAGGGAGACCTCTGACAAAAGGGGTGCCCAACCTCTCCAACTAGCTAGGTTTAGCTTCCTTGCTCTATTTTGACCATTGTTCATGTGTTTCTCAAAAGCCAGTCTTTGGAGAAAATAAACACTCTTATTAGGTTCTGGAGCCTTGGTAACTATTCTGGTTATTTGGGTTAGGTAACAGTGATCTTGCCCTATATACATTCATTCACTAATTATCCTTATTACTGAAGTTACTTACCTTCATGTTCTCCTAGTTATGTTTTAGATTTCAGCATTTTTAAAGCAGAAATCGGACACCAATTCCTGCTTTGTATTCCTTTAGTAAAAGTCTGGAGCATTTCCACTGACAGATTTTAAAGCTCTTTTGTGGGATGTATTCTGAACACTGTGTTCATTCCCTCAGGGCAGTGTATTTGCAATCATGATAGATCCTCTTTACATTCACCCTAACATCAACAGAATCAAACAGACTCTGTAAAGCATTTGTATTTTGACAAACAGGCAGATTTCCATAAAATCTTTTTTCTTTGGAATTTTTATGACCAACTTACCCATCATCTTTTTCACTCACGCATGAAAAATGTCAAAAAGCTATATAAATATTTAGTATGATTTATGATTGTTTTCTGGGCTTGAGAAAGGCTGTGAAACAGCTAAGAAGAGCAAAAGAAATCACAGGCCAGAGAGAATGTGGCGAGGCATCAATTGCTGTTCCTTATTAATCCCTAAAGTACATCCCAGTGAAATGAAATAAATTAGTTAAGCCTGTTCACCAGGCCTTACCATTGTCCCCAAAAGGAACAGCTCCTGCTGCTTAAGAGTCAGCTGAAATGCAGATCATCACATTACTGAAATTGGAAAGATATGATTAAGCTCTGAAGTTTTCCAATGCTCTTTTATTTCTGCAGAGACTAATACTAATTCCATGTAAATGGTATGAAAATCCGAAAGAAGGGTTTCTCTTATAGAATTTCCATCTTATTTTTACTGCACAAAGAATTTGGAATTCTTTGAACAAGGTTCAGAAAAGCATCTAAACTTTCTGATGTTCCTCCCTAAATTACATGAGATGCTGGGGACACATTAAAAGATTTAAAAGGGTAAAAAATGTACTATATCACTTTTTGAGTCCATAAGCAATTTTCTATTCTTGCCAACTGTACTCATGAGGCTCAAGGGCACAAACAGACAGCCAAAAAGCATTTTTAATGGATTTTTAACATAAAAATTTCATCTAGTTCTGTAGTTCTTGCCTATGTTTTTTTTTATCACAAAAAATATGCTTTAGCTATCACTTCTTAAGAAAAGAGAGATAAAATGTTTAAGCTACAAGATGTGAGTTTATTTTTAATAATCTCTCATGTTCATTGTATTAGGCATCCAGTGGATTTTAAAAGATTGGCAGACAGCCTACAAGTGTAACACTAGTACAGTGAGGTTTTATTGTTACTGATAAAATTTATTTTTGGGAATTCAAAAAAATAAGTGACACAAGGCATTTAAACAACAAGCTAGCATGGAATAAGGTAGATAGCATGCTATAGAAAACAGTGAGTTTGCTATTTATTTGCTCAATCAACAGTGCACAGAGTAATTAATTCATATGGAGGAAAGTAGGTATTCCTTTATTTCTATTATTTCTATTATTTTTTTATTTTTTTATTTTTTATTATTTTTTCAATTTAATTTCAAAGATAAGTTTGACAGCATCTTTCAGAACAACACTAGTTTTTTGAGCTTTTTTTAAGCAGTGTCTTCTGGTTTCAGATAATTCTTCAGGTTTGTATAAAAGGTTTTTGCAAAAATGTGTAAAAAGTTAATGACAAATGTTTCAATTTTTTACTGTTTTTCAAAATTTACAAAGGAAAAGAAGCTTCAAACTCAGAATATTTTCAGTAAGACTAAATATATTTTAAATGTCCCACACGAAAGATGACGTACAGTGACACACTGCTTTTAGTCCATACAGTAAAAAAAACCAAATATGTTAATCCCATAAAGGTTTTCTGTTACAGACAAGGCCGATATCTGCTCAATTTCTCTGATTAGCCTAACTATGATGAAGTCATCCTGGTTTGGTGGGGATATAATATTGGAGAGAGTGACACAACTAAACCATTGGAGGGAGTTGTGAGTCTCCCAGCTCACAGGTGTATCCTACACGAATCAGCTGTGAAAAGCATTGAGTGGCAATCTGGATGCTTTGACATGCTTTGACCAGCTACTATCGCTAAAAAACTTCAAACACCTTTTATGGCCATTTTTTTTCAAAATAGACCTCAGCCAGTTTTTAACAGTAAGACCAGTTGTTGCCTACGTGCCCAGCCCCATGAGCTGGAAGAGAGGATGGAGAACAGAATGAAGCTCCCATAATCCAAGGAGAAATTGTCGGTGACCTGTTACAGAATTTTGACACACACAAGTGTATGGGGCCAGATGGGATCCAGCCAGGGGTACTGAGGGAATTGAGAGAAGGGCTCACTGACATGTTTTCCAACATTTACCAGCAGTCCTGGCTAACCAGGAGACGCCTGATTGGAAGTTAGGAAATTGAATTATTTAAAAATGGGTAACCTAAGGCATTGTCTTATCTATATTCTCAGGTGAATTTCATGGAACATGTTGTCCAGAGAATAACATTATGTTCAAAACCTGTGATAAAATCCCTTTAATACTGGTGATGTTCATAATGCAATATGCTGAGAAGATTGATTGTACAATATAAACCAGAAGCTTGGAGAGGGTAGCAGTGTCTGCTGTCAGAAATGTCTGCTGGTGGAGGTAGGCACAGACCTAAGATCAGATCAGTTTCTTTTTGCCAGTCATCTGTAGACAGAGGAGATCATTGGCCTACTTTAATGCTTTCTTCTACCTGTTTATCCAGGACTAGATGTAAAACTAAAACATTAATAGACAGGTGATGAAATGTGTAGTCATGTTTGTAAGCAGAAACATTGCACTGACACAGTTAATTGCTGTTAACTACTGAAATCAACGGGCATTGTTGCCTGGCACAGCTGTGTAGTTTTCACACAAGCTACTGAATTCATAACAAATGTTAATTTCTGTCAGTGTAGTTCTTTATTTGATTTAAAATCTCAGCCACAAGGCAAGAGTCCTCAGTATTAATACTTGTCCTCTGAGTTAGAATCCTGCAAAATTGCAATTCAAAGGGTTATTTTAAGTTTATTTATTTTTAAAACCCTTCATATAATTTAAATAGCTCAAGGAATGCTGGACCTAAAGAAAAACAGATCCTGCCATTTTATGGCCTTCTTTTTTTTTTTTTTTTAGGGAAGTTGAGAGAAGCTGTGCATGGTCAGCATTTCAAAGGGCAGCCCTGTACTACACTGAGTTACTGCAGTGAACCCGACCTGCAGAGTCCAATAAGTCACTGCATGGGAACTGCACCTCCTGCTTCATCTGTAATCTTCAATGGGATGTTTCTTGAGTCATGGCACCAAGCTTCCTCTTCTTCTTTTTTTCCTAAACCACAATTTTGGGAAGGTGCTTCTCCCCATGGTCAGGGAGGGCTGCTTCCTGTGGCCCCTTATGTATGATGTTTTTCAAAGAGCAGAAGGAAAGAGCAAAGCTGTCTCACCCACAGAAAGGAAAATTGGTAGAAATTTTGAAATCAAGGTTTGAATCTCTCTTCATGGACTTCAGGAAAACAGATTTTTTTTATTACCATTGAATACACAGTACTTTACTGATTTTCTCCTATGTCTGAGTTCATATTATTCCTGCAACAAATAGGGACAGGAAGGGATTTACAAGAAAACATATGACTTCTGAATCTTTGGTTGTACTTTTAGTCATGTTACCATGACCAAAATGTATGTCAAATGCATAAATAAACTAGGGACCTCATTTGCTTTCTTCCTGGTACAATAGCACAGCTTCCAATGGAGGAGTAAGCAGGTTTGTATTTTATAACACACTATTAAGTGCTGGATAGAGAACTCTGTAGGTCAAGTTCCCTTCAGGCTGTGGAGATTTTGAACTCAGTTTTTAATACCTCACAGGTAAATCTGCTGCTAAGCTGACCACTCTGCAAAAGCCAATGAACACCACTTTCTTCTCCTGAAAGCTGTTTTAAAAGCTAAGAGAAAAGATTCTGGCTTGTGAGAGACATGGTCCTACTGCAACATATGAGCTGGGCTTTAGTCATGTTTATAGGATTAAGACCCTTAGGGAAATTTGGCACCATTCAGCTGAGTTCCTGGATCCCATTAAGGCCTGGGTAGATCTGGGCATGCACGCAGTGCAGAACTGCAGGTGCCTAGAAAGCATCCAGGTCCAAATGTGGTGCGACTGATGAGTTCAGATGTTTTCAGAGTTACTCAGATGTTGGGCTGGGATTGAAATGGGAGGAGAAAAGAGAATGATCTGTAGTTTACATCTTAGATATCTAAAGAATACACAAAATTCTATTTCAGATTATTATATTTCTCCTTTTTTTTTTTCTCTCATCAGGCCATTAAGACTTCTAAATGCAAGTGCAAATATTGAGTGTGCCCAAATTCCACTTACATGGATGGAATATGTTTTGATTTATGGTGACGTAAATAAGAGAATTTAGTTGAATAGCATGAAAAAAAAGTTATTCCATTCCATACTTTTCCAAGAAATAAATTCCCACACACACACCTCCCAGAAGGTTTAGAAATAAGCTAAGTAGATACCAAGTTTGGGGGCTAAAATTCTTTGCTTGAGAAAGAAAATGAATCAATGAACATCAGAGGATAATGAGAACCAGATTTCCCTAAGTTAATTTCTGGGTATATCATGGCTTTGGCTAAAGTCTGGTATAAAATATTCATGATGCGAAAAATTCTATCACCCATGAAAAAATACATTTTGTGAAAAAAAGGAAAGGAAAAATACTGTACTATGCATGGGGCCAATATTTTCTGCAACAAAGTTGTCAGTCTGGAATATTTCTCTTACTTTTATATATATGCATTCATACATATAAAATATATATCTATAGATTTTATATAGATCTATACCTACATGTATATACCTATGCACACAGTCATGAACAACTCTGTTAACAACTCTGTTACTACTGCAATACTCTACTGTTTTCCCAGAATCCAGTAAACCAATGTGTTGCAGTTATAGCAAGTATTTGCTTTGCTATCTATCTGCCCAGAATCCCAAATTAAGCCAAAATCTATGGGAAATTTTTTTACCTCCAGTGAATTTGTCCTGTTCTTATGTAGTAAACTAAGTACAGCCTGAGAGCTGTGTAGAGACTCCGAGGGATGCTAACTAAACCTGCTCTGATTTCTTCCTTGCACTGTAATATAGATGGGCATATAATAAAGAGGTAAGAGCCTGCTGCCCATAGTCCTTGGAGAGAGATATGCTGTGAAAGTAAGCAGTGCTGGACACTTATTTCAAATTCTTTGCCAATCTTTGGAAAAATGGGAAACGAGTATGAATTTTTAGGTCCTTAAATGTTAGTGGCGGAAATCTGGCTGCAGGCAGCTGAGGGTATGCTCACATCAGTCAGTGCAGGCAGACCCAGGGTAGCTGCCAGTGTGCTGAAATGGTTCCAGGCTGGATTTCTCAGGACTGCTCCAGCACACCCTTGTGTGCCTCTGCTGCTCTGCCTGGATTATCTCCTGGCCCTGCGGCACAGCCAGAGGACGTTTGCCCCTGTGCAATATAACAGCGCAATATGCAATTAATTTAATTATGGATCAAAAGCATATGTACTCTTCTGAATACTTATCCTCCTTAGTACGTCTTTAGAACAGACCAGTCCCTTGGAATATTACTGTTGTTCCAGCTTGTAGTCCTGCTGTAGATAAAAACTCAAGGGTTTCCCTGCTTGTACCAAAGGCAGGTCCTGCCATCACTTTCATATTCTGTCCTACTTAGGACAGAACTTCCATGTTGAACACTCCTGTATTGAACTTCTCATCCGCAGAGCACAAAACCTCCATAAAAAAGACATGACAAGTTACAACACAGGAAACTGAGGCATGCAGAGTGAGATTTGACTCATCCTAAGTTACACAGCTCAGCTAAGAAAAGAAGAAATTCTTCAGGAAGCAAATGCTTTACCCTGTGGCTGTTGCTGCCTCTTCAATATTTCTACATACTCTGCAATTAATGAATCGTTTGATGACTGTAAAGGTGGGAATAAAAGATTTTACATAACTCCCCATGGAGTTCATAACTTAAGCAAACAGTTTAAACTCTTTCAGCATAATAATTCTCATAAATAATTAATGATTGCCTTCCCAAAGACAATATTTTGCAGTAATTTTGTTAGATATCATGAGAGTAAGATTGTTAGATATCATGAGAGAAAAAAATGTATTAGGTCATAATCTATCTGACCTAAAGCTACATAAAATTGTGTAACATTCAATTATGTTTAATGTCAATTTTTGTTTGTTTTAGTTATATTTCCATGGGGGGAAAATGTTTTCTAATGCATTCTGGAGTCCTTGCAGTTAAAGTTAATTTTATTTATCTTAGAATAAAAGTTTCAATGGACAACCACCTGAGCCTCCTTCTGAACCTCCCTGGGGACCTCACTGTCAGATGCCACCAACATGAAGCAGCAAATGGTCTTACAAAGTCTTGGATTAGCAGGTACATTTCCCAGGTCTGTCTGTGATGCTAAAACCTAATTTACCCACATGTCTTCAGGCTGGGAAGTGACTTGCTTAATGAATAATCAAACTGAAACCAGTGTGATTCCACATGAACAAGAAAAAGAGTCAAATCCTCAGGATCATTTCCTGAACTGGAAAATGCACCTAGTACTCCAGGGAGAATTTTCTGACTTGAAAGACAAAAAGTTCTAAGAACTTTGGTAATCTGTAAATATTTTCCTCTTCATTACAAAGGTGGTGAAGGAAGCAGATCACTTTGCTCCATTTTTGATTCTTCCTAAGAATCAGCCTCCCATACAGATGCATATTTTAAAGCAAAAATGGAATTCTGAGGTGGAAAGTGTCCCTTATGTATAAGATATACTGTCAAAGCTCCAAACCACAAATGTCAGATCTTGAACCAGATATGCATCTTTAATTCCCCAAAGGATTTGTTAGTGGGGAAGGGATTGGACAGTACTGGGTCAGGAGTTCTGTCTTGGCTCAGCATGCAAATAAATTCAAGCCATAAAGTTTGGATCCAAATTTCCCCTGAAGTTAATTGGGGTTTGGATCAAATGTTCCATCTCTAATTATGACTCATATTAATAACATTGGGGAGTGTGATTTTTTTTCCAAAGTGCTCAGAATTGCTCTTATTATGATCCCATTGAATACTAAGCTAAAATTCTTATTTTTAAAGCAGGGAAAAAAATCTGCATTAAGCACTTATGAAAATTTCTTGTTCCTGCATTCCCTCCTTGTTTCTCTGCACCACTTCTCCCCCTGCACAAGTCAATGTGTTGAGCTCATTCTCCGTAAAAATTTCAAAGCAGTGAAAATACAATCTGTTAAAAATTCCAGTTCTGTGTTTTTGATGAAACGGCAAGCCAAGAAGTGGAAGTTTCAGTGATGGCAAGGAGGCGATATTTGCATCAATAATTTTGGAATACAAATCCATTTAATGTAGATGAGTCCTATTTCTATATTACTATAGATTAGATCAAATGCCTTGAAGTATGCAAAATTTTCTCCAGTAAAGCTCATGACATTTCAATGAGCTCAGTTAAAACATTTTCCTTCAAATTTTCTTAGAGCTGAAAACTGAGGAGTTACTTATAGGAGTTTTTAATTAGAAAGGAATCTAGAGATAAAATTACTTTTTGTTGTTTCTGAGAAGAGGACTGGAATGATTAGGCGAAGTTTTTTGCATTCTTCATCTTTTCAGTGGAAAATTTGAGGTAGGGGGGTGGTGTTTGTGTTCTCATTTCTGTTATGTTTTGGGAAGGTTGTTTTGATTTTTCTGTGGGAAATATCCAATATTTCCAATCAGCTCAAGTTACAAGTGCAGCCTCCAAACCCATTAGAAATTCTTTAGTTACTTTTTAGATCTAGTTGAGTTCATGTCAGTATCTGCACACCATCAAAAAAAAAAAAAAAAGGAAATCAGGATAGTTTGACCTACGGGTTGTGATTTTGGAAAGAAATGCTGGTCAAGGCCTCATCTAAGTGCCACAGACACATTGGCAGTGAATTTGAAGACAAGTACCTCTGTGCTCCAGCTGCTCTCAGGAAAATTCAGCCAATTAGCTCAAGCTCTTGCAGGGTGGTGGTGGAGGGAGGAATGAGCAGAATATGTCAGAAACTAGAGTTTGTGCAGTGTCCCTATGGTATTTCCCTGCAGCACAGCATGCATACATGACTATATTTATCTGTCTGTGTGTATGTGCACGTGTGTAGCAGTGCAAGGGTAGTTGATAAAAGTAGGAGAAGTTAAATAAGTGGTGTGGTATTGCAAAACCAGCACATGGTGTCTGTACCCTCCATCTCCACCATCTAAACACTTTTCTAGCAAACTCATAGCAGGGCCATGCAGGAGTTTTAATGCAAAGCCTTTAGGCTCTCTATTCTCTGACTTATCAAGGAGAAAGCTGCACATGAGCTGAGGTGAGCTGCTCAAGCTAAAATTTACGATGACATTTAAAATCAGCAAAGCTTGCTGTAGCCCTGAAGGTTGAAGCATACATGCACACTTCATATAATATGATCCCAAGCACCCACCAAATTGGAGGTTAAAAGCATTGTATACACTGCTACCAGTTACCACATCAACATTTCAGATACATGCATGTGATTTAAGTGCAGATGACCTGGAGCTTGCTGATGCCATAACTTAAAAAGCAATTGGGCTCTGTGCTGGGTCAGAACAACAATGCAGGCATTATAACAATCTCACTTGAGCGGCCATTAAGACATCTCCAGCACACTGTTGTACTACTAAAACATAATTCCCAGTAGACAATAATCCTAGACCCCTTGACTGTGAATCATGAGCAGTAAATGGCTGATGGGCAGATTAACAATGGGCTCTGTGGGCAGTCTGACATTGTACAGGTGCGCATCATCACAGTAATTAACAGGTACTTAAAGGAATGTACATTTAAGCTCAAAAAACCTGTTAAGAGACTTCCTAAGTGGACTGCTTTTTTTTGTAAACCCCACTTATATTTTATGACCAGGTAAAAGGACTGCAGAGCACAAATCCAATCTAAAAGTAGATCTGCAATCAATAGCTCTCCTATCAGCGCTAGGCTGCTCCATCAACAGTACTGTTTTATAACTTTGTGACATGTTCCTGACTCAGGATTTAAAGCAATTCAACAATGCAGTCTGACCCCTATAAAGAAAGTAAGAAAGAAAAAAAAAAAGTAATTTAACATTTTACCCAAGAAAAGGCTGAAAAAATGTTAAGAAATGAGAATTATTTGGAAAGATAATGCAGATAAAGGAACATGTATTTATACATGTGTGTATATATACTTATACACATACACAAACCATGAACTCCACCCGATATATATGTGCACAGTTTTTTTGGATAATATTGGTCTTATATGGGCAGGGAAGAAAGGCCAAATATGGAAGGAGAAGCAATGAACTTGGGTTTGCAGTGGGGACTGCAATTTTATGTGCTGAAATAATGAGTAGTAATGGGAGCGGCTAGAGTTCCCTCAGCGTTTCCTCTTCTATTTCTTCTCTCTCTGCTCCAGTAAATCCAAGTCTGGCATATATAGCAGATAAAGCATTTTAAATGTACAATTTTATCCAAGGCTCTTTATAGGAGTAACAAGATCATCTGGTTAATAAGTGCTCGATTCAGACCTCTGCCTGCAAAAGTCTGGCTTAACCTTCTAATCCTCACAGGATCATCTCCAGGGGCTGGTATCCTGCCTGCCTGGGTTGGCCAGTCCAGGTTTACCAGCACTTTTCCTAATGGCAGATTTGGAGCTGGTGGAAAAGTTGGAGGATTGAACCAATAGCAAACCAAGAAACAAGTCTATTTATTGAAAACTTATTTCTCCACAAAATGGCATTTGCATAAATTGTGAAATGCCAAGAAACAAAACCATCCACTTTGATGCTATCACCCTCTGTTTGGTCACAGGTCTTTCAGTTTTTGAGAATAAAGATGGGGTTGGTTTTACCTGACAGAGTGCAGGTCCCAGGGGTTTGGAGAACCTGTAGCTCCTGTGTCTGTGCTGGTAAACATGATGGGGAGGTCCTGCCTTACGCCTTGTACTGAGGCCAATTTATTTTGATTCAATACAGTGACAGTGCACTGATGTGCCTGCAAAGGCACAGGTCTGCCTGCTAAAGGCATGGATTAGCCTTTCTCTTGCTCTCTTCTCATAAATTAGAAGGTTTTCAGGGTCTCGGCCATGAAATTTCTAACTCCCTTCTGTAAAGCAAACCTACCCTGATTCTCTTGCGTCTTATGCCCAAGGAGGACACTTGGACCCTTCCCTGTCCAGGATGCAGCA
The DNA here is from genome assembly GCF_037042795.1 of Molothrus aeneus. Taxonomy (NCBI): domain Eukaryota; kingdom Metazoa; phylum Chordata; class Aves; order Passeriformes; family Icteridae; genus Molothrus; species Molothrus aeneus. The sequence continues at coordinate 73,767,629 of NC_089648.1, read as the reverse complement.
ATAGCTTTGCAGTGGAGGCTCTGCATTGTCACAATGCTCCTGCTTTCATTTTGGCACGGTAAAAATACTCCCATGGAAAGTGCTTCAAACACTTTGGACTACTTCTTTTGCTGCTGTAGGAGTCAAACCCTGAGGAAATCTGGCTCATTTGTTTGGACATTTTTGCATTAATACATTTTTACTTCAAAACAGTATTAGCGTGAGCATATGTTTGTTTTATAAAATCTTAATATCATCCAAAAGAAAATGCTTTGGAACCATTACACAGATACATGTCACAAGTGTACTTTCCAAGCTCTCCATGCACATTTCATGCTAAGTCTATGCACTCTATACTAGATGTTATTTTTGCCATCCATCTTAGTACTATCTCATTTTTCCCTTATTGATATTTTGATTTAATTTAATCTCCTTTAGTTCAGGAAATTTTCAACTGAAGCCAGAGTAGTTCCTTTGTGCAAAATGAACACTGATAAAAAATTCTAAACACTAGTTCACCAAGTTAAGGTCTGAAAGGCACTACTTGAAGCTATTAAAATGTATCGCTATTTTTATTCAAAGTAGATATGGTAATATATATTAGAAGTAGGAATCTCCACCTGGAGTGGGTTTCATTTCAGCTACCTAAATCTTCCTGGATATTATACATGTAAAGTAAACCACCTGCTGGATTTCCTTCAGAGTCAAAACATACAGGCTCTGACAGTTTTCCCTCAGACAGATGTGTGTATCATCCTCTAGAAGTGCCTAATTGACCAAAATATAAGCTTAATAGAAGATTAAAATTAGTTGATACTATGCATCTGTGTTGCTCATCTAAGTCATCACATCTAAAATCATGTGATATGAATTTCACCTCTCATGTAAAAAGCTTCACAGAGCAGAGTAATATGAAGTTGCTCTTTATCAGATAAGAATATGACTATAAAGGGTATTTTTTCCTTTTTTAAATACATATATGCAAATAAAAAGTTTTACTGATGACTAATCTTAACAAGCACACTGAAATGTTGTATATGATGTGTTACTGAAAAATAGTTTTAATATCCTTTGTATTCTATTTCCATTATAAGAACAATATAAGCAGAGGATAAAATTATTTCCAAATATTCAGCATACTTAGCCAGACCAAAGTGAGCCTCAAAGTCTGAAAAGTGCAGCCCTTAGACCCTTAACTTCTTGCTAATCAGGCAATTGACATAATTTGCAATGTTCTTTGGACATAAAAAGAAAAGAAAGTCTAAGGAGGATACTAGTTACCACTAACATATTCAGAAGCAAAAAGACTCAAAAATGATGAAATCTGATCAAAATAAATAAATACTTGCAAGCTTTCAGGTTATCACTTTCAGACAAAAATGTCTCTAATGTTAATAAGGGACGTAGGCCAAAGGCTTTAGAAGTTGCTATTCTTAAAAAAACCCATGATTTATTTGATTTTTTTCCAACTTGAATGTCATGAACCAGACATACATAATTATATTATTTGTCTTATGCAAGCGAACAAGAATAAATTAAAACTGGACATGTTGCAACAGGGCTGTTGACATTATATACAAAGTCTGCTTATTGTCATAAGATACTCTTAACCTTTCAGCCAAAATCTTTCAAAACTATTAGTGTTAAATCTAGCAGCTGTTGTCAAATTTTTCCCTTTCTCTGCTTTATGCATTGTGCTTTATTTGAAATGTTTGTTATATTTGTGTATATAACTTTCTGCAAGCTGTCCCTTGAAAGCTCAAGGGATTAAATAAGTAGGTTGAGCTGGTTCAAAGGAACAAAAGTTAACAAATTAAAAGAAAACTTTCTAAAATGAATGTGTAAACCATTAAAATATTTAGCTGTATTTGCATTGGATAGTTTCCTCTATATAAAACAATATGGATTGTTTAAATAAATGAGGTTAAAGGAAACTTATTTCTACTGTAAAGTTTATTAAAGCTTTAGGAATGATGACCTCCATCCTTCAAACGCTTACGTGTTTAACTTGAGGCATGGAATAATCTCATCCTGGCAGCATTAGACAGGCCTCACTGCTTCATCTTCCAGCAAGACAAAGACACAGAGGGCATCCAAAGACTGGAAAAGGAGGTACTGGGTTCCCCTGTGCTTTTGTCTAGCCTTGCCTTAATGTGTAAGCCACAGTCTAGGAATAGTTTCCTGGCTATCTGTGAACAGTGAGTGAGTTTCTGTAGATTTTATTACAAAAATAGGCTCAAGTAGGAAAGACCTCAGAGTTCACATAAGAAACAGAAGAACAAGCTGGAAGCTTTTGGTCTATTTCAGTGTTTTTGGTCTGTTTGGTCTGTTTCAGTGATTTTTAGAGTTAGTCTGCAGGGAGGTGAGGACATACACCATGGGTCTTGTAGCATAGAGTGTGTGCCATGACATCTTACAGGGTGCTGTGAGGAGGACTTGGAAGATTATCTGACTCAGACAAAGCACAAGGACCAACCACAAGTTTCTACAGTTGGTGGCTGTGCCTGGAGAACAAGGTCTGATTATGAACTGAGGCACAGTGATGATCTGATGCCCCTATGCCTTTCCCTGGCCCCAGGTTCTCTGTCTCTGATTTCCGTGTTGCGTTGGCCACGCAGCCATGGCTCAGACAGAGCTCAGGTGCTTGTCTGGCTGAAGAGGGGACAGATCACTTGGAGTCACCTGATTTCTGACTGAAATTCACACAGACCCTCCTATGACCAGAGGGAGGGACCACTCAGGGCAAGATGAAGCAGAAAACAAAGAGCTCTGATAAGAATTCAAGGAGATAAAAACCACTAATTATTCAGAAGGGAACAAAAATAAGGGAGTCTCTGAGAGAATAGAATTGTGTGCATGAAAGAAAGATCTTTTTGTTTGGAAAGCTGACTTATATGGATTCCCAGAAAGCGGGATAAAAAATTACTTTAAATAAAATCCCATTTTCTTGTTGAGTAGAGTGCTACAATTTATTTGCAAATAGGCAGGGCTGCACCTATCTCAGTCTGTTTTAAGAATTAGAAGATGTTCTAAGGTGTCAATCCTTGCCTTGTCAAATTCAAGTTTCAGGTTCAAAAGGGCAGAACTTTCCAAGAACTTCACAGAGTTACTCAGTAAAACCAGAGAGAACTTGTTACCTATTGTTTTTCCATGTCACTTTGATATTTCCAGCCAAATTGAGTAATGTGCTTTCTGAAATTTGTCTCTTGTAAGTAGAATTATAACTTCAGGTCCAAATGGCCTTTCAAATCTAGATTAGAGGTTGAAGTGCATATGTCAGAACAGTCTTTATTTTTGTATGTGCAGGTTTTAAAATACATTTCCAGAGTTAAGTCAAAGCTTTTTCTTCTAGGGGAAAAAGAAAAAAATAATGAGAAGAATGTATGAAAGGTTGTGCTTTTCTATGCAAGTCTTACAAATATTGTCACTAGATCTAATCAGCCAAACATGCTGAGTACATGACATTTAATATAGGATTGTTTTACAACTCTTTTTCTTCATTATTCTTGCACTATCTAGCCTATTATTTCTCATATAACTGTTAAAGAATTAAGACCTCTTACCTGGCATCCACAGCAAAAAACAAAGAATGTTGTCTTAAGTCATTATTCAGTCAGGTTTTTCAGTTTTCCTTGCAGTCTTAACCACTGACATATAATTCCCAGGAAAGCCAAGCAGATTATTGTTCAGTATATACAGAAACCTGAATTCAGTTTAAAAAAATGCCTGATAGTATAAAACCATTATCGTTTTGAAAAATCTACATTACCAGTAAAATGCTAGCTGAAAGTTTAGCATCACTTCAGTGCTATTTAACTATAATTATTGGGAAATTATATGGAAAACAAAACAGCAATATTAATATCTGCTATATTTCACAGGTTGGGACTAAGCACACAGGATGGACTCCTTTAGCTCTCTGAAAGACAAGCACAAAGACCAGGCTGTTTCATTAAACTCTACTTGTGATGAAAGATGAAAATAATACACATCTAGAAGACATTTTACTTAAAATGTTCTCCTCAGCTGTCTCTCTTTCTTTTCATCAGGACAGAGGGACAAAATGCTTAACTTCATTTTCCTTCTATGAATTTTATCCTCATTTTTCTTCTAACTGGACAAGCCTGTGCACCAGAGCCAAGGGAGCAGAGCTAGTCCAGCTCCCTAGAGATGATAAAAGTGATCTAACACAGTTTGCCACCAGGAAGTATGTCCTGCCTCTCACTAAATTGCTACTGCAGGCATTTCAGTGGTGCAGTGATACCACTGGTGACAATAAGTCTGGCTGTGCTTTTCTATCCATCACCACACTAGCAAAAAACCCTTGTCACATAGAGGAGATGGCAGGAGAAGCTGCCCTCGCTAGCAAGCAAGAGAAATAGATAATCAAAAAGGGTGCTGAAAATGATACAGAGAACAGAGGAAGCAAAAAAATATGAGAAACTAGACAAAAGATTTTGTAAATGTTTTGTTTTTTTTCCTGGGAATTGATTAAATGTCCATGTGAAAGAGGGGGGAAGGATCACACAGAGAGGGCTGCGAGGGTGGGTTTTGGAAGCCAAGTGAGACCAGAACAGAGAATCTGCCACAGATGCTCCATCAGCATGGAGGTGAGAATACTCACTGCACAAAATGTGCAGAGCAGCCTGGCAGTGCTCAGAGCCCTGCAGAGTGCATTAAACAGCAACAGTCCACACTGTTGTTGCTGTTCAAGCTGTCTGGAGAACGTGTCCTTCAGGCTTCAGGCACATGCTGCCTCTCCTGACTACCTCTGCTGCCAGAAACCCACCACTGGAACAGACACTGGGCACAAAAAAGGTGTGTCTGCAGTTCAGAAATCATCTCTCAGGGGAAAAGAATTAAAATGTATGCTGGAACTTTTTCAATAATTGACCCATCAGCTGGGCTGAGCTCTTATGCACCACAGATCCAAGCATGGAGAAGTCCTTGGCCCATTATAGTCTCCCTCCTGCACCAGAGGAAACTAGTGGCTTGTATTTTATTGTAATGATTTCTGGAGCTTTTGGATGGCTTCCTCTTTAAAGAATATGATACACTCAGAGTATACCTTCTTCTTTCTGGAAGAGGCTGGGGAGAAGGAGCCTGGGGAGCCCAACAGTAGAATTTTGTAACATTTATTTGTTCAGATAATTTACTAAGGATTTACAAGAATAATCCCATGGAAAGATTCGCTGTTCTTTCTTATAACACAGACTGGAAGCTTAAATTTGTTTGTAAAGCTCTAAAGCGACCTTAGTCTGATGGAAGATACATTATTTAACAAGCTCTCTGGTTAAAATAAGAAGCTGTTTAGCAGCAGTGAGCACTATCATTTGGTATTAATTGAAGTTCAAGCTCAGCTATCTGGACACAGGCAAGATGCCTGCTCTCCTGTGTTCATGAGGCAAATTGGGAGGAAGAAAATGCAGATCTGAATAGGAGATATAAGGAAATTGTTTACCTGGGACAAAAAACAAAAGAAGATATATTGCAGAAAACATATGGTTGCTATTTAATTTATGCTTTATCATTTTTCATTCTGACATTAACATGGTTATGAGTGGGGCGAGAGCACTGTACATTGTACAACGTAATATAAAATGAGGGCTACCACTCCTTGCCAGAGGAAACGTGATTCAGAAACAATTTGGGGGCAATTGCAAGTTGATGTGGCACAGAGAACCAGAAGCTATTGAAATTTTAAACATCATTTCTGGACAATATAAGACTTGCTCTAAAATGACTTGTAAAAACATGAAAACATTACTTTCCTGACCCCAGAGAATTAGAAATCTTTAAAAATCAGTTCAAACAATGCCTCTTAAAGGGCACCACACTTTTTCATTGCCAGCTACCATTATTTTTAACAGTTTGTTAAGCATACCTCAATGAAGAAAGATTAATGGCCAAGATATAACCCAAAAATGCGAAGGGCCACATTGAGATCTGTTACATGCAGGACATCAATAGTGAGACATAAATGGGGTATTTAAATAGAAAATTCAGCCTCAAAACATTAAAAAACCTGAAAATATGTGATTGGAATGGAAATTTAACGTTTGGAGAATACAGAGTAAAGGACATGAATTAGAAAGATAAAGCATAAACAATACTTTATTAAGGAGAATGAAAAAGTATTAATGGTAAAACCCTTGATAAAATCAAATACTTTAGAGATTGGAGAAATAGTACAATTAGACAATTATTAACAAGAGGATGAAGAGATGACAAAAATGTATTCACAAAAATATACTTACAAGTATATCAGTTTTGCATTTAATCAGCAAAGGAATCAACAACACCTGTAAGTCATGACTTTATGATATTTTCTAGAAAGATACCTAATTAAAAAATTCAGTAGAAAATTAGTTTGAGTAATGGAATTGATCTCACAGAGTTGCTACCATCTAAAATTTCATTGCCTATGTTAAGGTTTCTGAAATTCTTTCCTGAAAATGAGGAATGATAGGGATTTCTGCAGAAAGAAAATTAATCTATTTGTGAAGGATGAAAAGTATCCTAGAAGAGAAATACCTGAAAAAGTCCTGAAAAAGAAAAAAAAAACAAAAAAAGACCAAACCAAACCAAACCAAACCAAAACAAAAAAAAACAAAAACAAAAACAAAAAAAAATACAAACAAACCCACAAAATCTCAGTAGGCATTTCAGGATATGTTTTTTGAAATGTGTTTTTAATTTCTGAGGCCTGAAACATATTTCCATTATGAATTCTCAGAAAATTAGAAGATTTGAAGAACTCTAACTCTGAGAAATAAAAGGCAAACACTGTTTGTGTTCATGTTAAGGTCCTGAAAGTATTAAAGCGCAAATAAGGGTCCTAATCATATTTCAGTAATGAAATAAATCCTTGTTTAAGAATGTTCACAGTTTTGCTTTTCTTTAATACAAACATTAATTTCAAAAGGTAAAAATATTCTGTTTTTTCATTTGTGATATGAGATGTATTAGAAATTATCTGAAAATATTTAAAATTAACTGAATGACGAGTTCTGTGTGTGCATATGTATACACATATATAATCTGTATAAATAGAAAGCAACCTGATACATGAAGTTATGCACCAGTTCAGGCAGAAATTATATTATATTTTCTCCTGCTTTCTGGTCTCCGGAACATCATTCACTTTTGCTTTCAGAAGTTCTGTTCATTATGAAATTACTTCAAGCAGAGCTGAAGAGATGTGCCCCTGTTCTCCTGAAAGGACATTTATGGGCTGCTTGCCTAATGCTCACGCTCACTATGACCAGTTAGTTCTACTTTGCGCATCCTGGTGGGAATAAACTTGGTGTACAAAATGCAAAATGAACTGCTTTTTTCCCCTTGCAAACCAAACTGGCAATGTGAGACCCTGGTTGACTCAGATTTATAGCTGAAGAGAAACAGTTTAAACTACAGCAAACACTGAAATTCTGCTCTCCTTGATTTCAATGTTTTTAAATATACGTACCATTATTGTAACTATTTTTATTTTCATATGCACAGTATAACTTTATCCATAACTAAAATGGTCTTAAAAGTTTGTACAGATGTTGATAAAATTATTTCAGTGAACCTAATGGCAGAAAAACTACAGTAATGTTTTATTAAACCTGATATAGTCATCAGGCTTAGCATTGTGGAATATCTATAAATAATGTCTGAAGAGTTGATACTTAAATAATAACCTTTTAGTAAAGGCTAAATAATTTATTAGAAGTTATTATATACTGGCCAGATCAGCAGCACCTACTAATGTGCCTGTAACCATCCATAACAAATGAGTATAAGTATATACTAAAGTATATAATACATTTCTAATATCTGGTATTCAATTACCAACTTCTGTACAAGCCATTTATTTGAATCCTTAATATAACATTTTATTACTCTATTAGTAATTTACTTTGTCATGCTTGTGTGATTAATTTACTACATAAATCTTGCATCTGATCCTACTGCCTACATTATAGAGGAATCGTCTGAGAAGCCCTAAAAGAGAAATTAGAAAGAGAGGCAATTGTTGGGTTGGGTCTCTTATTTTCTTACCTGAAATGTTTAATATGTAATTTCTATCTTTGTCAGCAGGCTGACATTTTAAAGAGGTTTTGTAGGAAAATATCCTGGAAGTTACAAATTGCCCTTCAGGAACAGAAGAGTGAAAGCGGTGCTGGCTCTCCATGGTCCCTTCATGCTGGAAAAGCTGGAGTCCTGGTTCTGTGTCACTGCCAGTGCACACTGCCATCGAGTCAGTAATAAGCAACTGGCTGGTAGGTATTTCTGAGAAGAAAATGACCTATTCAGATTTGAGGAGACTTAGAAGTCTGCAAACAAACTTCCAAATCAAGTGAAGCTGATTTCAAAAAAGTAAGGAAAACAGTTTGGCAAGTTCAAATACATTGGCATATCGTTAATGCATTTGCCAAAGATCTCATCTGGGGCTCAGCAAAGGGGCTGCATAAGTCAGAAATTTTGTTTTTGAGTGAAGTCAAAATGTGCTTCTAGATGCATTTTTAGCACTCATCTTGCTTCACATCTTTTGCTCTTCCTTTTGGTGCCTCTGCTGAGGTTTCTTGGTGCAACAAATCAGTACATGCTGACAGTATAATTCAAAATTGGATCACCTATTTCCTGCTTCCTTCTCCCTCTTTTCTGTAACACAAATGCAGGTTACAAAGCTATCTGGGATATAAAATACTCTTATTCATCTTTCTTCTGAGCTCTTTTGGAGCAAATCCATAACCTTTTGCATGAACAGAAGCAGGAACTGCAACTTCAGCCTCTTCATGCAGCCCTGTAACATCAGAGTATTGAGTTGTTCTGGTATTTTCTCTGTGACCTAGAGACTGATTGAAATCTTTGCATAGCAGTAAAATGCCACTTCAGAAGAGTCTGTAGCCCCTTGGCTGAGGTACCTCTGCAGGAGATGAAGAAAAATGCAGATTGAGTCCTGCTAGAACTCAGGAAAACCTCTGATTTTGGCTAAAATCCACATAGTCAAAGTAATTCCCCCTATGGCTAGGGAGAAGCTGTCTAGAGAAATGAAAGAAAAAGAAAGCTGTAATATATAATTTTGAAATTAGAAGTCCAAAGGGGTAGTTCCAAAGAAATTGTATGAATGGAAAATCCTGCTGTTTGGAACTTTGGAAAATGTTGTCCACCCTCTTATTTGATTTCTGCAAGTGATTAAATATCATCCAGAGAAGATGACAACCATAATTACAGTAGCAAATAATACTGATATGATAAATTATACATTTTTTAGAAACTGAAAAAAATGAAAAAAAACTGCTTGTTTTCAATGTTGTGTAACTCTGATTTACCAAATCGTCAGTTTCCACATATCTTTCTTTCTGAAGACCAATAAAAGCCTAACTGATTTAAACTAGGTTATTAAACATTTGTATGTTTTTGGATTTGAATACATTAACATAATAGAATAATGGATTGTAAGTAGTTCATCAGTAAATAATCCACAATTATGGAGTTTGCAGACTGATTGAAAATAAATAGCAGCATATTGTATAATTAAGCCATAATCAAATGTCTTTCTATATACAAATGATAAAGTGTCCCCTTGGGCCATGGCCATGTGCTGAGGGTTTTATTTAGTTCAATAGCAAAAGTCTTTCTGTGCCAAGTTTACACAAAAGAAAAGTTAGTGAATTGCTAGGAATAAAGTTGACTGATCTCTCCATACAGTGTAATAATTAGAGCCAGCATTACTCTGTGACTCTGTGCACATTTTGGATACAGACTTTTGCAACAGCTAGCAAGATTAACCCTCACTGCTACTCAGCAGTAGCTTTCCATAGCCAACTATTTTTTGATTTGTATACAAAGCCAGTAATATTTCAATTTAATTATACTTCATATTCTATTAGTAATGCAATTCAACTTCACTTTCAAGCAAAGAAAGTTGAATGTCGTACATTTTAAAGTCATCTCAAAAATGGTGGGTTTGAGATTCTTAACAGAACTCAGTGTGGGTCTCGAGTTCTGTCTGAGACTCTGAAGTGATGGGTTTGGACATGCAAGAGCATATAGGAGTTCATCGTCTCTGTTTACAAGGCTAGAAACTGGTCAGGAATACTTTAAAGCAAGAATAATTGCTTTCCCAGTGTAGCCTTTCACTTAGAACATCCTGTGGTGGAAGGAATGAGTTGATTACCTTTCTTCTGAAAGTTGTTTAACATTTAAGAGTGAGAATACTTAGCAGAACACTTAAGAAGGTCAGAAAATCTTGAAACTGGGAAAAAGTATAACAGCAAGAAGAATATCCATCAGAAAATATCCCCTTTCAAATGAAGTCTAAATGCAAGCAGATGAATGTCACTGAAAAGACTGTCATTTGCACCCTCTCAGTCAGTGCTGCTAAACACTCTCCTATACCTATGTTTATTCTGAAGGGGCATAAACAGGAATAAACTTGTTATTTTTGTTGGTGCAGGCAGCACTACTGCCTCATATTGGATTTGTGTAACACCCTTTGCTTACCATTTTCCATGCTGTGTTCCCAGGTACCAGTAACACCCCTCAGAAATCAATGCTGCCTTCTAACAATCTGAATTCAAAGCAGACCACAGGTCTAGAAAAGTTCATCCTGGGATTAATGCAGCTGCAGGTGGTTTTTCAGGATTTGACTCACCATGTAAATGATAACCTTTGAGTGGTTCTCTGGAATGAAGAACTCATACAATGCAGGACAAAGTTTGATAAAGCCTTGAGCAGCACTCGGGGTCACAGTCCCTGCAGGGCTGTCAGCTTAGTGCCAAAAGCCAGTATCTCCAGGAAAAAACACTCCAGGCAAACTCCTAGGGCCTTTAGCTGTACTCTTAGAGCAGTGTCACACAGCACTGCTTTACAGCCCCTTCTCAGCTTTGATGCCCCTTTTAGTAATCACATCACAATTCTGGAGTCTGACTTAGGAAGGGAGAGAAGACAAACTCGTTCACAGCAAGGGACTCTTTGAAATAACAGCACAGGTTCTTCTGTCCTTTGATTCAACACTTTGCTTTGTGCTCTGAAACTCCTACACTAAGAAAAGCTCCTGCAATGTTTAGTGCTTGATGCTGAACCCCATGTTTCATACTGACTCTTTGAAGTTTAATTATTTTTTCATCTCTTAATAGCTTAAAACCCATTTCTGGGATTTCAGATGGATATCTGGACCAGAAGGAGCACCTTTCGCATTCTAAAGTTTTCATGGGAAGTTTCTGCTCCATATCAGGCAACTCATTTCACTGAAACAGTTAATTTACCAGTGTGAACCAGCCCTGTAACTATATTTTTCTTACAAATGGTTATAAAAAATTAAACACATTGGATGCTTCTGTTGAAGTCAAAGCTTTAAAATAGGCAGCAGCACATCTTATGTGCTACCTTACTTGTTCAGCATTGTTCACAGCCACATGAATAATTTACTTGGAGGGAAGCCAGATGACAGCCAGAAAATTAGAGCTACTCTGAGGTAAGTGAATATGTGGATCTTTTTTTTCTGCAGTTAATGTGATCTCACTTGTCCCCTAATAAAAGTTCATGAGAGGCTGAAATATAAATATTACAGAGCAGCTGCTGTGAGTTTAATCCACATTCCATTAATGAAGATATTTTGCTCCTAGTGTTGGATCAGAATCTGACATATTGTTTTCTTTCATTCCTTGCTCTACACCTGCAAAGTTTTTGGTTAAAAATATGTGATATGCTTTAGATAAACTGTTTTCTAAAACTATTTTTGGAATAGTTATACAATTGTGAAATAAGTATAGCTGTGGAAAAACAAACTACTTGATTATGCTCTGACTGTAAGCTGAAGGGAGAGGGCTTTGCAGGCTGAGTATAAATATACTACCAGGCCTAAGAGAAACAAAGCATAACACACAGTTCTATATGAGAGACAGGAAGGCACACAGTCCAAGAAGCAACAACTTAGTCAAGACCTTCTTTCACCTCCTTTAAATCTTGCAAATGCATATCATTCCAACTGAAGTATTTATTTCCCAAGGTGCTGAGCAAGACTTGGTCTTATTTGAATCAGCTCTTGTACCAGCTATATCCTTCTCTTAGAAGAAATCTGAAGAATAAAATAACCCTCCCAGTCCTTTTAACACTGGGAGAGGGAATTCAGAAAGGGGGAAACAAGTTATCACGGTTTAATTTGCAGAATAAGCCAAAAAAGAAAAAAAAAAAAAAACAGGACAAAAAAAGGTCCCTGATAAATGAGAAATAGTCCCATTATGTTATTATTCTGTTACCTAAGAAACTATCTTCAAAACAGAAGCCCTCATAAATACTCTGGAGATGCATCAGACACTTTTCCCTGCTGTATGACATTGTGTATATGGTTTGGCAGGAGTTCATCGCGTAGAAGATAAACTAGCACATAGTGCCAGGATTCTATTACTCTTGACCCTGACCTTTGGCTGCATGCTGTTTCCAGTTGCACTCCATCTTTAAAAAAAAAGACAGTGACCATTTTTTTACCCTTTCTTTTTTAACTTCTGTTTTTAAACTTCTTTACCATGATCTACCCTTTGTCTGATGCATATTTGAAAAACAAGTCTTGTGATCTCTTTCTTCTTTCTCTTTTTTCAACTTCTGTTTTTCATTCCTTAAACCAGCAGTAGTGCTCCTGTCAAATTTGGCTTTCCATTCAGACTTATCCTCTTTTTTTTCCCTCTCCAAACAATAACTACCTCAATAATGTAGAAGAGTATAATATATTCTAGCCATAGAGAAAATACATTCTTGGAAATGGTTTGTTTTTTCTATGCTATATTTACTATTCTGTGAATCCAATATATCAATTTACTGTGATTAACTAAACCTGTTAAGTCTTGGGAAAGGAGATGTTATTTTCATTGATACAGAATCAATGCTCAGAGCTGTCAATTCTACAGAAAGGATAGTGGAACTGCAATAGGGTAAGTGAAATTTTTAATGATGTCCTCTTCTTCCAAAGTCATGATCTCTATCAAAAGTCCAAACATACTGCATAAAGTTGTGGCAATTTGCAAAGCACTTTGATACAGAGCTACAATATAAGTACTTGGTAAATTACAGAGAGTAGATCAGGCTACAGGAAAGCAGAGGGATATTCTTGAAAGTTTATAAGGCTGCCTTCGGTGCTCCTAGTTCAGGCAAAACTCCCAGTGAAGTCACTGGGAATTCTGCTTGTATTAAGTAGGACAAAATTAGGTCTCTGTTTTCCCAGTAGGGATCAGGCTAACTGCCATGGATGAAAATGTTTTCAAATAGAAAGCAAAATAAACTTTTTTTTTTTTTAACTACCTCTGGCTGTCTACAGTGGACTTTTAAAAAATTAAATCCTGGTATATCCAATGGCTTTTCATTTAGTGAATGTTGCAGTAATCAGAGTATATCCTTTGTTTATGCAACTTTTAAAAACAAAACAGAAAAAGAAAATACAAAAAAACCTCCCAGACATGTTTTTTTCCTAGAGCATAAGTGAGAGAGAATTAATGAAAATTCACATAAATGCTATACTTGCAAGAACAGGAAAATTTAGAAACTATATGTATTGTAACTTGACAAAAGCCCTGGTGCATTAAAGTCAACAGAGATGTGTTGCAATACAGCTTTCCTAAATGTTTAGCTTACTTTGGAAAAAGAAAATGTTAACACTGTAATTATAAACTGTTAATACTCGTTTGTATTTGGGGGCCAGGACTGAAAATGATATAAACAAACTGTTGTTACAGAAATTTCTTCTTTAGTTAACTCTTTCATTCTACCTGTATTTACCCGAACTTGTGGTATAGTAAAAAGGAAGATGTTGAACACCTGAAGGGAATAAAGCCCAAGATCCCTGAGATTCACCTCAAGTCTTATTTATATACTTGATGGTGGTTTTCATTGCAACCAAAATTAAAATCTGATTTTATTAGAAAGTTTAGTTTTCATAATCTGTGTTAACAGGGAATTTCCAATGAAAACTAAGGAAGTCATAATTGGATAAAGGTCCTGATTTTATTTAATATTGTAAAAAAATTACTCAGCAGAAATACTTCTGTTTAATCTTCACAGTTATAAAGTTTAATCCATAGGAAGATTTTTAGGAATTCCAAAAATTATAGTACATAAAGAAAAATATGAAAAACATTACTTTAGAGTCACCTGCTCCCCTCTAACTGTTAGACCAAGGCCTTTTGAACAGAGGGTAACAAGAAAAGCAATATCTAGGCATATTTGTTGGCCTGGAAGCCAAATGACATGGCCTGGCCACAATCCCACTCATAAAGTCCTTTACATTACAGAACAGGGTGGCTGCATCCAAACCTCCCCTTGGGAATGGTCCTTTGGCATGTGCTAGTTCCCAGACGGATAATGCAATTTGACATGAGCCAAAAGGGCACCAGGGAATAGGTTAACAATTTAACCATACAGATAACAGTTCCTGGGCTGCTGCCCTGGTCCTGTCCAAATCACTAATACAATTACAGCCAAAGATTCTGGGTCCAAGATGTTTTACATACCTATTTCCAAAATGGAAAATCTCACAATCACTACATTGTGTGAGCATATAACAGATATAGAGGAAATAAAACTCCAATATTTCATTACACAGTTAGAGACACCCCAAAATATTCCATGTCCAAGAATCATAGAATTTTATGAGGAATTTTCTCTCCCAGATTCTCTGTTTTCTCTTCCCTCCCACAAAGTCTTGATAAAATCTGGTACACAAGCCAAAAAGACAAGGAATTATAACCAAGGTTTTAATCAGACATCATAAAATGTATCCAGTTCATCTGAAGCTAAGAAGAAGGAATATCTAGTCTGAGGTCTTCAGGATTGTGGGGATTACCTAGATTACTCCATTTCTATCGGTGTTGGAAGTAACACTGTGACTGAACAGTAAAGTGAAAAGAAAAGCTGACAAATCCAGTAAGTTTTCATCTGAAAGAAGACATATCTACCTATTCACAGTAATTAATACATTGTCACATAGAAGGAAGTATGCAAAAGCTCAATTTTTTTTTCTTTGTTGTTCAAAGCAACTGTTTCCTGCTGCTGCTGCTGCTGCTATCATTTCATTTTCTTTTTTAGGTTTCAAGGCTGATTAAGTAAATTTTAGTCCATGCTTTTCTAAACGGCTTTACTGCTATTTTCTACCTTTTCCCCAATTATGTGGTCATGTCCTCTTCCTTGCTCTTGGCAGTACACAGTTGCTTGGCTTAGAGAGCTCATCCAATAGTCTGTGTAGTCCCATGAGTAAGTAACTGCAATGCAGAAAAGCTAGAAAACATGACCATTTCTAAAAAACTGACAGCACTGGACATGCATAATCCAAAAAAAAAAGAGTTAGAGAAGAAAACATACTAACTGTATTCAAACCTAATACAGGTTTCTGAAGAGAAGAAAGGAATCTGTTCTCTGTGCCAGAAAGGGATAGAACAAAAAATAAAGGGCTTACATTTCTGCAAAGGTGATTAAAGTTAAACACTTGGAAAATCATTCCAGCAGTACAGATAGGGAAGGACTGGAACACATTGCTTAAGGAGAGTGTGGAATTACCATCATTACAAGTCTTTAAAACAGCTGTTTTTCCAACAGCTGTCCACAACGTCCTTAGCAGAGCCAGTTCTGCCTTAGGGCAATGCAAAGTACCACATGACCTCTCAAAATCCTGTTTCAGTTCCATTTTCTGTGACTGCATGATTGGCTTCAACAAGTTGTTAATCCATGCCCTGTCACAATTACATGATAAGTAGAAGTTAAGGAAAGAGTCACCATCCAAAAGAAATATTAGCTTGTTTTCTATGCAACCTAAGCCTGATTTGCCTGATTTCATCACACAGGGCCTGAGTGGGAGAAGAGAGACTGAGTCATAGGATTCAGGAGTGAATTGTGCCTGTGACAGGAACAGTTCTCTTCCTGAAAACTACAGATTGTTTTGCTTCATTTTCCTTCTTCCTAATGAGTATAATTCTTTCATAGGACTAATGACTGTGATTCTCCAGATGGAAACCTTTGCAGAAATGTTATGACATTACTGTTCTCTCTTATTTACAGACTTCTGTCCCAAAGTAGTCAGCGAAGATGGTATCTAAACCCAAATACTTCAGTTAGGCATAGGGCGTCTTCCTCTAGAGACTTTCTAAAGTACTTATCAAAGAACTGTTTCTGCTGGCAAGTTAGGGAATTTATTCTTTCAGGAGCAGTTTTTCCCTAGTCTTCAACAACAGTAGTAAATTAAAGAAGCCAGGGGCCACTCTCTGGTCTCCAAGTCAAAAGTCAAGACCAGGCTCCCTCGACACTGTTAAATTACTTGACCCTATAGAACACCTTTTGGAAGAGCTCTTGCTAAATCCTGAGTTGTGGTAGAAATTCTTCTGAAATGTGTTGATCGACCTTGTTCAAAAATCAGACCAGAGAATTAATGGTGCAGCTGCTGAAATTTCAGTGGCTGGGAGTATTTACTGGTTGTATTTAAGTTACTTGTGTGGAAGGCACATAATAGCTAAAAAAATGGTAAAAGCTGCATAGATAAAGTTTGATTGAATTCTGCCATGGAGTGTGTTGAGTATATAGAGAATCAGAGAACATTTTAACATATAATCATAGAATCACAGAATGATTTAGGCTGGAAGGGACCTTAAAGATCATCTAGTTCCAATCCCCTGTCATGGGTAGGGATGCCTTCCCCTAGATCAGGTTACTCAGAGCCCCATCGAGCCTGACCTTGAACACTTACATGGATAGGAAGTCCATAATCTCCCAGTGCAACCTGTTCCAGTGCCTCACCACTCTTCTAGTAAAGACCTTCCTCCTAATATTTAATCTAAACCTGCTGTCTTTCAGCTCAAGGCCATTCTTCCTTGTCCTATCACTTCATACACTAGAAAAAAGTCCATCTCCAGCTCTCCTGTAGCCCCTTTAGGTGTTGGAAGGTGATATAAGGTCTCCCAGGAGCCTTTTCAGTCCCAGCTTTCAGCCTGTCTTCACAGGAGAGCTGCTTCAGCCCTGTGATCAGCTTAGTGACCCCCTCAGGACTGATTCCAAGGGATCCATGTCTTTCTTGTGTTGGGGGCCCCAGAGCCAGACACAGTAATTCAGATGGAATCCAGACGTGAAAAATACCTTTTCCTTCACTTCTGTTCCTATGGCTCCTATGTGTTTGGACGATATTCACTGTTTTGGTAAGCTGAAGATTCTCTTTATGGCTTTCAAGAAGAGACTCATAAGCCTGCTGCTGAAGAAGCGCACATCTCAGTGATAAGGGGTTTTGCAGGAGGCAGTTGAGTACATAGGGAGGAAGGCTCTAAGAAGACTGATAAATTCCTGCAGATGCAGCTGTAAAGATAATCTTGGTCCAGTCATAAAAATCCTGTTAAAGTTGCACAAGCACCTGAAATTTTCCTTTTCTCAGTCAGATTATATGTGCCATGAGTGAATCCTGGGGGCATAACCCCTAAGTTTATCTGAGAAACGTACTTCCAAAACCTTCTTCAGTACATCGTCAGGGCGTGCCAAATAAAAGAATTCACATAAAACCAGGCACATCTTCAGGAGATACCTGCTCCTCAGGTAAACACTGCACAGTCTCACACTCATTAGGGGATGAGTCAAAAGAGAAGCATCTAGGAAACTGATACAGCAAGAGTAATTAAATGTAAAACCATTCCAAGAACTCAATTTAATATTTTGGGATATTATTTAGTAAATTTAAGAAACTAGAAAAGCATTTACTTATCAAAAATTTTTTGGCAGAGAAACAAAGTGAAGGATATCCAAAGGGTTCAGTTAGGGTGGAAAGAGTTTAAGGACAATAAGAAAAAAGTAAAGCAAATTGGACTATTTGTATTTGGCTACAGAAGGAGCTAAGGCAACAAGATATAAAGACAGCAAGAGGTACCAGGTTGAGAACTTGGTGTTATGATTGTGTAGGCAGTGTTCCCAGGACAGTTGTGAGGGAGAGAAGGTCCCAGGAGAGCAATCACAGGGAATTACCCATTTATAGAGACAGTTTTGTTTTAGGGAGTACTGTATGGTAGAAATGATTGATACACATTTTATTTATTTACAAGTGCCATGGTTACCCAGACAAGTTTTAGACTCTTTGTTCTGGGCACTAAGGGTAGATGAGGCTGCCCAGGCCCCAAGAAACAAACAGACCAATCAAAAGGGGTTGGAGGTTTAGATTCAGCTGCAAAAGTGATCTCAGTGTGACAGGAGGCTGAGATAAAACCACAGAGGTTCATCAACCTGAGCTTGCCTTAGCCTCAGGACAGAGCAATATCTCAAACTCAAATATAAATTTTCTTAGCCACAAGAACACGAGATGCTGGAAGCATTTTGGTCTTTAAAACAATAATATGGCCACCACACATGGCTGCAAATTCATTACTGACACTTTGAGCTAGGTACTACCTCTTGCAAGGCTGTGCTGTGAAGATTCTAAGAAGAATCAAACAGAAACTTCCAAAGAAGGCTTGTCCTGTGTATCTACCAGCCAGCAGACCTATGAAATGTCTCCCCAAAGGATGACATAGATGCAAAACCTTACATGGGCTCAAGGGGAGACTGGACAAGAACACAGACAAAAAATACACTGAGGATTAGTGACGCCACAAATCATGTCAAATGCAGGAAATCCACTAAAAATAGTTGGAATCTCAGAGAGTATTTGGAGTTGGTTTTGCATCTATTTAGGTGTTCCCTTGTCCAGTGTTACAGATGGTATAACTGCTCTCATGTGTGCTGGAGCAGCAGCTGAGGAACATCCTGATTCATACGTGGATTATGTCCAAGGTGCACGTCTTGGTCTTGTGTAACAGGGGCCACATGGCTCCACATGAAGCAAGAGCATAGCATGTCAGTCTCCCTCTTTCCCATTTCTTTCACCCCTCCTCCTCAGCAATACTGTGGAAGCAGCTGTTTATGTTACTTCTCCTTGGGCCAAAGAATGAATGATGTCTGCATTAGTTTGAAGGAATCCCTCTTTGAAGGAATTCCTCTTTGAACTGCTTTTTGAGTTCTTACATAAAGGTCATTCATCCTTGCACAGAAAGCAGAAGAACCAAAGTTTATGGATGTATATCTGAGTATTAACATTAAAGCAGAGCCTGATATTTACTACTTGTTTTGAGTGTCAAGAAATAAAGCCGGAGCTCTGAAAACTGGTCTCATAGGTATTGGTTAAATGGAAACATAAAGGAGTCGTATTGAACTAATTCATCATGTGCACTTCATTTTACCACTATTTCCTAAAATTTTCAGGTTTATCCTTCACTGGGAAGAAAGAATAAAACAGCATATTGTCATGGAAAAAAAATAACACTGTTGCTAAAGGAATAGTGATAAGAAGATAATTCGGTAGAAGCAAACAGCAACACATAGAACTGCCACTTTGGACAAACACCAGCTGTTCTGCTTAGATTTCAGCCAAGCACCAAGGGGTACTCTTCCCTCTACTGTGCAAGAAGGTTTTTTTTTCAAATCATCTAAAATGAAACAAGTTTTGCATATTTTTCATAAGCATATATAAATTTATATAGATACATATATATATATATATATATTTATATTCCAGTGCACACACACAGAGACACAGACACACACATATTTTTAAAACTATCTATAACTACTGTGTATATTACGCTTACTGAGGTATGTGTTAAGTAGGTAGAAATTATTCATTTTTATAATACACTATAATATAGAATGTGAGGAGGTAAAAATATAGTTAAGAGTTAGATGAGGTTTGAAAAAAATGTGGGTGAGACAGACAGCTACAGACATAGCCAAGTGCACCAGAAGCTACCTAATTTTCAGGTTTACATCAAGATTAAAAAAGATTCTGTATCATCAAATTTTTCATTTCTTTCTTTTTTTTTTTTCTTTTTTTTGCTTTTCTTCACAACATGACTGGTCATTTTCAGAATATCACTAGCCTATTAGGCATAACTGCTCTTGTGTAGATGAATAAAGCTTTAGGTACCTGTTATGGTCACTATTCAGAGCATTATTAAAGTTTTAAACCTAGCAAGCCATGTTAAGTCTCAAGTTTAAACTTATCTTGCTTCCCTTTTTCTGTGTGTGCATTTATGTGTCCTCTCACATGCATACGTTCTATTCATATGCTTTTTTAATTTGTTCATGCTAGATGTTTGGATAATACAACATATCCCTGGAAGATATAATCAAGTCTCATAGAAGTGTCTTTTTTAAAGAATTTTGCTGTTAATGGAAATCCAGAAAGAAATGTATATTCTTACAATCTTCTAAATGCAGTCGGCAAACAGGTTCAATAGAACTCATGTTCTGCTTCCAATTCAATTTGAATCCAGCTATAATCAGTAGATCACAAAGGTTTTATATATGTATGTGTGTGTGGGCATGTATAAAATGCACGAGTCAGTTTAAACACAGAACATATTTTTAAAATTAAGTCTTAATTTCCAGCTCCATATTTACTAAAATAAATAAAGTCTACAGTACGAATATATAAGTACAGCCTGAAATCATGGAAATAAATTTGACTTAAATGAAAGCTCAAGTTCACATATTTTCCAGTCTATACCTGGAAAATATCACCTTTTATTGCAACTTATCTGTAAGGGCTGGTTTATAAGAATTAATGCAAATAATAAGAGGTAAAGTAAGATTAAATCACCAAGATTTCCCTCCACATGAAAATGTTCAGATTTTTCAGACCCATGTACTATTATTGTCCATGAGCCTGGAAACAAACCCTGATATAAACACAGAATCCAAACCACAGAACATGACTTGTTTAAAAAGTTAAATTCTGTGAAGTAAGGCAGGAAACGAGATTTATCCTTCTGGGATTTTTTTGGCATGAGCAAGGAACTAGGCATGCTCAGTGCATGTCATATCCTTCATCTATCACTGCTCTCTGAAGTAAATCAATTTTTTTTTTAAATTCAAACCAAAAGAAGGCAACACAGCCACCATCTGAAATGTGTAGAAATCCTTCTGTTTGACATGGCATTAAACAGAAGAAGGCAAATTACAGTGTGTTGCTTTAAGGATTATTGTTGCACATTTTGTGCCTTCTGGCTGTGGCAGTATTTGTTCCTCCAAGTGAAATTAGCTGGGCCCAAGCCATTTTGCAACACTGTAAAAATAAATTGCTGCACTTGATAAGTGAATGTTAAACTTGTCACTCTAAGCTAACTGCAAATTGTTTTTAGTGTCTTCAGGATGAATTTGCAGTCTCTGATCAGAACTATGCAGAAGGTCAGCTTTGTCCCTTTGAAGTCAAGTTTAGGTTGTAGCTCAGGAACCAGAGCAAACACTCCTGCTCATGAGAAGGAATATTTCCAACACTGTCCAAAGCTTGCAGATTAGACAACATCAAGTAAAAAAAAAAAAACTGGGATCACACTAACACTTCTATTACATCATGTTACACTTGTAGGACAATGCTATTTAAACATCAAGATGACCTGAAGTGCTCACTTAGGAGATTAGAGAGGAGGGAAGTTCTGCAATAAGGAAAAATATGAGGAAAATGATCTCTGACTGGCCAGTTTTCTTGTGTGGTCAGAAGTGCTTGCTCCTGCAACCATCCTTGATGTCAGCCTCTCAGGACTTCTCAGCACTAATTGATTGCTGTAGCTTCCTTCAAACACCTGCAGGATTGTAGCAAGAAGGAAATGATCGTGTAAAACCATTACCTTTATTTGGGCAAAATTTTGGAATTAGGTCCTTTATATACACAGACTGTTTGGCATGCACTACAGCTGGGATTCAGTGGCTTTTTTCTCATGCAGACTTGTAAATCTGGGAGTCCATCAGTCAGTCAGTCAGTCAGTCAGTCAGTCAACTTTTCTGTTGGAAAGTCCCACTTCATAAAGTCAGCATGTCTCTTGGGGAATCTGGCATTTTGCTAAAATAACAAGTGATTTATTTTTATGGGGAAAAACTAAAACAATGTATTCCTTATTACCTACCTCAGGATGCCTGCACAGAGACAGTTCAGCTGACCTGCAAGCCCAGGCAGGCTGCTGGAAGGAAAGCTCAGGTCTGGAGGAGTCAGCTCCAGCATTCCCCATGTTGTGCCTCCATCTAGATACTCCTGCAGGACCTGGCTTGGGCCAGAAATGGAGCAAATGGTTCCTCACATGTGTGGAAGACCCTGGTCAGATCCTCAAGTACACCTGGCAATCTTTCCCCAGGTCTGGCAAGTAGGGGAAAAAAAAGTACTACTCCACTTCTATTTTTAAAGGAAGCTTCCTGGAAACATTGTGAAGAAGGAAAAAAATTACCTGAAACACTTCTGTCTATTTATTATTAAGTAATCAAGAAAATAATGTCAAATGGTAGATTTCAGAATGATTCAAGAAAAGAGAGGCAAAAGAAGGTGGTGGTTGGGATATTTCTCTTCAGCTCCAGTTTTACAGATGGATTCCTCTTTTCTGAGTGGTTTTGCTAACTAGTGGGAGCACTGAGAAATTTTTACCTTCTGTAGAAAGCATAGAGAAATTGAAAGATTTCCAGCACATGCTTATTACAAGGCAATGCAGCCTTACTAGTGGTCTCAAGTGGCCTGAGAGGGTGAGACAGTAGTTTAGAAACTCAGCCTCTGTAGTCCCTGATCCCTCTCTTCCAAGACTGCAGCTACAGATGCTTGCTCCAGCAGAGGCTTTTGTGATAATGGACACCTCCTCTGGGACCTGGATTAAGACCAAGATTAAGTCACTATAGCAACAAGTTTTACGGAGTTATTGCCAGTAAATATTATGGTAATTGGTTACTGAAATCTAGGGTAAGTCATTATTCATGGTCTCAGTATCAAATATAATGAAGAAACATATTTAATGGTGACTTTTCTAGACCAAGTTTCTTCAGATAGTTGACAGCATTTTAAAGTACATTTTAAATAAGAACAACAGAGATCTGTAATATAGTGAAAATGCACAGAATGACTGAAAGTTATAATGACACTCCAAGATATTTTTGGGGGTTAAAAGTGGAAGCCTTTTCAAACAAAAGGACAAGAGATATCCTGAAGGTTTAAAATAGGTTTTTCTAAGAAGACAGAGATAATAATAAGATAAATCAGTTATGTAAGCTTGATGAGTTTGTCCACTGACATACTATTACATACTACCTTACTCTCTCAAAACCCTCACAAGTTTTGCTTAGAGCTCACACACCAGAGGCCCAGAGACAAAATCTGCAACTCTTAATAAATCATTTTAATAAATCTTTTCACCCTTTTCACCATTCCTTCTTTTTAATTTTTTCCTTCTTCTTCTTCCTCCTTTCTTCTCCTGAGACACAACATCTCTCACTTTAAAATTACTTCTATTGCAAGTACCAAGAAACTGGTACATGATCAGCTGCAGCTTCTAGAGAATAGCTTTCAATTATGGTGAAAATGAAGAAACTTTTAAAATTATTCTGGTATTACTGGAATTGCTATTCTCACTAAGTTTCCAATTAACTTTCAGTCAAGTATGTAATTTCATTTATCTCAGAAATTATATCTGAAATATTTTGCTGAGGTAATTCTGAGTGTTAAGCTGCAAAATTTGGATAAGGAATTGCCTTTTGGTATTATTCACAAGGGAGATGCTTTATTGCACTTCATACTAATATACGCTTAATAATGGAAAGGGGTTTTTGCTTCATTGCCGTGATGGTAGAGAACTGAAACTGGTATTGCCGAACAAACATATCAGGATAGCCTGAGAAAACCCCACAGAAACTGTGAAACATAGAAGACTAAAATACAGGCAAACAAATGAATATATTCTTGGTTATTTGTCTTTGTCTCTCAATTTCTGAGACATCAAAGTGCATGCAGGTTACTAAATCAAAATTTCCCTTGCTATAACAATCATAAAATCATAGATTGCTCTGAGTTGGAAGGAACCTTAGAGATCATCTGGTTCCAACCCCTCTGCAGAGGACACCAACTAGTCCAGGTTGATCCAAACCCCATCCAACCCAGCCTTGGTACATTTCCAAGGATGAGACATCTGCTGTCTCTCTGGGCAACCTGTAGCAGTGTTGTATCAGCCTTATTGTAAAAAACTTCTTCCCTATATCTAATCTAAATTGACCCTCAGGTCAATTTAGGCATAACAAATGTCATGCCTTGTCCTATTGCTACAGGCAATGCTAAGGAAGTCTGTCCCCTCCTTTCTTATAGTCCCCTTTTTAGGTACTGGAAGGTGATCTAATTCTTCCTGGAGCATTCTCTTCTCCAGTCTGAACTGGCCCAGCTCTCTCAGCTTCACAGTCTCCTGTGGTCCATCTTTGTGGCTTCCTCTGGACTCACCTCAGCAGGGCCAGAGGATGTTATATTGGGCACCCCAGAGCTGGGTGCAGTGCTCTAGGTGGGGTACAAGAAGAGTGGAGAGAAGGGGAAGAATCCCCTCTCTTCACTTGCTGGCCAGGTTTCTCTTGATGCAGGTTGGCTTTCTGAGCTACAGGTGCACATTGCCGGGTCATGTTGAGCTCCACGTCCACCAGCACTCCCCAGTCTTTCCCCTCAGGGCTGCTCTCAATCCATTCTCTGCCCAGACTGTACTTGTGCTTGGGATTGCCCCAGCTCAGCTGCTGGATCTTGCATTGGCCCCGTTGATCTTCATGAGGTTCACACAGGCATCCCTCTCAAGCCTGTCAAGGCTCCTCTGGATGGCATCCCTTCCCTCCAGCATGTTGACTCCACCACACATCTTGGAGTTGCCAGCAAACTGGCTGAGGGCTCCACTGCTCATGTTGATAACAAAGATGTTAAATAGATCCAATCCCAATATAAACCCCTGAGGATCATTTGTCACTAGCTTCCACTTGGACATTGAGATGTTGACCATCCAGCCAATTCCTTTTCCCCAAGTGTCCCAAATGTCCCAAACGTCAAATCCATGTCTCCAGTTTAAAGAAAAGGATGTCATTCAGGACAATGTCAAATGCTTTTCTGAAGTCCAGCTGGATGATATCAGTTACTTTTCCTTTATTCACCAACACTGTAACCCTGTCATAGAAGGCCACCCAATTGTTCAGGCATGATTTGCTCTTAGTGAAGCCATGTTGACTCTCACCAATCACCTCCTTATTTCTCATGTGTATTAGCATAATTTCCAGGAGGATCTACCAGCCACTGAGGTGAGACTGATCGGCCTGTAGTTTCCCAAGTATTCCTGTTTTCTTTATGAAAAGACAGGGCATGTTCCTCTTTTCCGTTCAGTGGAAATTTCATCGAACTGCCACAGTTTGATGTTTCAGTTTCCTGTTTCCAAATACAATTGATAGGGGCTTAATCCCTGCATCTGCCAGTTCGTTCAGGACCCATGGATGCCTCTGATCAGGTACCATGGACTTTTGCACCTTCTTGTTCCTTAGATGGTCTTGAATATGGTCATCTTCTATGGTGGGAGAATGGGGATTCTATTATTCATTCTCCCAGAATAAATATTGATTGAATCCTGAAAAGAAAATTATTTTTTGCTCTACTGTGGAAAGTCCTTTAGCCCAGCTGGACAAATAAAATGCCCTTCCTATATCCTCTTGCTCATCAACAACAGCTTTTCTGTTTTGGTGGTTTTGGGAATTAGATTTCATTTTCTAATACAAAAGTTGAGGGATAGAAATAACATTGAGGCATTTTCACATGGCCAGCTCTTCTCACTTTATATTAAAACATCTCCTGCAGTGCCTATACAGATATGTCACAGGTGGAAATGAAAAACTGGGTTCTTCTGTACCACGTTAAAGGGGTTGGTGCTGACTATGGCCTTGTGCTTGAGAAACAAGCTGTAAAAAATCCTATCAAGTGAAGAAGTGATTAACCTGCCTCATGGGAAACTTTCTTCTTCTAGTAGCTGAGCTTACTTTAATCTCTGCAGTATGAATATAGAGGACAGCGGGTGTACATGCTGTGAAAAAACTTATGTCTGAACAGAAACAGAGCCGCAGGTCAGAAAACAGAAAAGAAAGTCGAAAGTCAGAAACAACCCCGTCTTTTTTTTTTTTAATTTTGATTATTATGTGACTGAAAATAATGCTTTATTCTTTTTCATTTATGAGCTCCACTTCATAAAAGAAATTATGTCTGTGTAAAGGAAGATTTTTCTATTCTGGGTTAAAAACTCTTTGTTACTGAATGTACATTGCCATATATTATTTTAAAATGTTTTTTTTGAAAACAGCAGTGTCTGGTAGTGATGTAATCACAATTCAAGTAATATTTGGGGTGGATATTTTAGTAGGATTTATAATCTGGTCTTGTTTCCATCAACAGTGATTGATTTTGACTAGCATACAATTGTTTTTTACTTTAGTGATTGTTGAATTAATGAGTATCTTCAACCTAAATGCCTCTTCCCTTTTTTTAATTTTCCTTTTAATTTATAACACTGAAACTTGAGGTAACATACTGGCTTAGTCATAAAAATCAGGATATCTGTGATGAACTTTGATAGTACATTGAAGACCACTTTCTGCTTCTGTGGGTCAAGATCTACTCTTGTTGAAAGACTATAGTTTTCCCAAGCACAGCATCTCTTGCCAGGTTTACAAGCATAGGACAGAGCTGGAAATAACAGAATTTTAGAGCATGCAGAAGTCCAAGCTGAAATATTACCAGTGCAGGATACTCCTTAATCCCTTGTCCAGTTACCCAGAGAACGGTCTCTAAAGACAAAAATCTTGGACAGCACCTGCACTGAGTTTTGTGGCAGCCTGACATACTGTAACAAGTATGTGAGCTTAACCTGCTTCTTGTCTTGGCAGAGCTGCAGCAACTCCATGGTTATTCCTAAACCAGTACATGAGCAGGCAGCAGAGCCAGGAGAGACAAAGGTGTGGAACAGGGAGCTCAGCTCAGTGAGGGATGCAGGAGCAGGAGGCTTCAGGGAAAAGCCATCATCCTGCAACCAGGATGGACCTTTCTCCCGCTGCCTACAGCCCCACACCACAGAGGTGAGGAAGGTATGAGCTGCTGTGGGTGGAGCTGTGGTTACAACTTTTACCACAGCTCAGTTAATGCATGATACTGGTTAAATAGCAGCAACTTGATTGTGTGTCTAGGCTGTAATTGGTGTGGCTTTGTCTACTGTGGTGCTATCTGATCTGGTAAGGGAGATGACAAATATATGGATTTATTTAATTTCTTCATTTACATTTACGATAATTTAAAAAGACGCCTTTCCAAGGCATCTAGCCTCGCTCTCAACATTGTTAATAATTCTATAAAATAAAAGTACCATTAAAGTAATCATTTCCACATGCACTGAGTCAGCCAGCTGCCTTCTGAAACTCCTTCCCACTCCTTTATCATTGTGGGAAGCCTACAATCATCCCTCTCCAAAATCTCTATCAGAAAAATGTCTGGACAAAGTGATGCTACATAGCAAGGCTGTAAAGCGTCTTGTGGAAGGCACAAATCTTCTTTCAGAGCACAACCAGATAGCAAGAATTTATGTAATTTTCAACCTGTAATCTAGAGCTGTCTTTGAGCTGGGTGCCAAAAACCAAGTTACCATTAGTACTGTTGTCTCTCTTTTTCAGTTAATAGTCGTTTCTACCAGGAGTTTTACTCCAGACAGCAATGGATCAGTTTCCCTAAATTCCCTCACCCCATTACCAATGGCCAATTTGCATTGAGGACTGCTCAGCTCATAACTGGCAGGATATAACACAATTCTTTGCCACACATCTCAGAGTGAGAGCACCTTTATTCTACCAGGTTTTTGTTGCAATTTCTCCAGTACTACTGATGTTCTTGAAAAGGTCTCATATGAGCCTTGTTTTATGCAAATTTTGCTCAAATTACACCAGATTATATAATAGAGATGATAACTTTAAATTGAGCAGTTCTCAGTTTCTGTCTCTGTGTATAGTCCTGTAGAAGTTCTATCCCTGAAGTCAAACTCTTCTGGGTTACCAGAGGATTAGTAGAGCCCATTCTAACAAACAGAATTACATATTACTCATGAGTTGAAAGCTGAAAATAGAAATTATATTTGTCTATAAACATTTATGAATGGAAAACCTTACCATAAACAATAATATTGAAGTAAAAAGACTAAAATTGGCAAAGAATTCAGGCTGATTGTTTTTGAGTATTAGAAGGGATAGTGGATAGTCTCTCAGGAACCATAGTGAGAGTAAAATGCCCCAGAACTTTTAGATGACAAGCTTGGAAAAATTTGTGCAATAGGAGGGGACCTGAATATGATCCCCCAAAACAGACCTTACTGCAGCCTCATTACATAGAAAAAATACTAAAATATGAAGTTGGGTTAAAATATATTTATGTGTGAAATGCATTCCTGTTATCATTATATCTTATAATGTCATATTGTGTTCTAAATGCAGTAACCACTTGTACCCACAATGAGATCTGCATTCCCTGACAAGTTTCCAATTGAAGCTCCTCAGACTATCCTTGTCTTGGCAGATCCCCTTGAGCTCAGGAGTGCTCTTCGAAGGTTCCTCCATCCAGCTGCAAGTCACTCTCTGACTAGCAAGAAAAGTTGTGCAGATTGAACATGTTTACTGACTGAAGATGTACAATTGCAGTAATTAATCAAAAGGTACACAAATGGTTTAATAGATTCCCTGAGAGAGTGTTGAAGTGCTGTGGATCCTGCTTTGGATCAGGAGAGGAAGAACAGGTTTTTTACAAAGTTTTCTTCCCATCTCAGTTACTCTGCTCCCACTTTGTGAGCATTGAAATATCTTTCAGTAAGCCATGATCTCACTCAAGTTGCATCAGTCCTGCCATGTTTGGGGACTAGCAGAGTAGCAAGACAGGGAAATGCTGTGCCAAAAGAAAAAAACAAATTGTAATTTACTAAATAGGAAATCATCTTTCCTCCTGAAAACCACAGTGCTAAAAAAGGAAAATGTTTCTTTTTCTAATAGCTTTGTGATTATGATATATGGAGGTAATAAAATCCCAACATGCAGAGAAAAATCTTTCTTTTTCAGAAAGCAGCAAATTGTTGTAACCCAAAGTAATTCAAGAAACACAAGCATTTCCTTCAATTTTTCTCCTCAGCAGGGAACAGATTTCCTAGGGAGGGGTAATGAAGCTCAGCTGAGCTTTGGAGAAGGTCTATAGTAAACTGTCCCTACATTACACATTTCTCTAGCTCTTATACTACTGGACTGAAGAATAAATAATTCTGCTACATAGACATCAAGCCTGAAGAGAAAAGCATGAAAAAGAATCACTTTTAAGTGATTCTCTTCTCTATGTTTCCTCAAATATGATTCTCACCTGCGCCAAGAAAGAACACAATTTAACTTTTCTAATTTAAAGGCAGATATATGCTGAGGGACAGTAGGGAATTAGGTTTATATGTATAAGTGTTTTTCTATTTCATGCAAGAAAAACATTTAACAGTGAAAAGGAAAAATAATATTTCTCCCACTTCCCAAGTTTTTCTTTGGTTCTAGTTACTTCATAGTTCATCTTGGGAATGGCTTTCCCTCACTATCTCCTTCCTGCAAGCAGGATTATATTGGATTGATCCCTTCATTTTTCCATATTTTGAATTACCTTTGCTAACTATCAAATACTAATTTGTCTCAAATTGAAGTTTCCTGATCTACCAATGCTATTCTTCTCTCATCTCCACCAGAACTGCCCTCACAGATGCATAATATGCATCACAAAGTTTTCTCACAACAACACTCTTATGAGACATTCACTTCCATTTTTAGTTTACCTTTATGACTGTGTCTGAGTCACATACACCCAGATCTGGAAGTAACCGAATCACCTACCCCTCAATCTGCTCCTTCATTTTGCAATAACACTTTACATTTAAATTTTCCTGGAGATAAAAATGATGTGTTCAACAAGAGTCTTAACAGAAAGGGTTGGTTTTGTCACAGAATTATGTGATGTTCTCTTTTTTTCCTTTCTCTTTTCCCGTCCAGGGGGGACTCTCAGTGCCTAATCCCACACTAATTTTGAACACAGATGGTCAAACAAGTGCCAAGTGCATTGTTGAATGTTACATTGTGCAGTCAGTTTACTGTCAACACTTTAGATGCCATATTTGGCACCGATAGTGTCTTAAGGGAGTCAATATGTTGTTGCTAAGCTTTTATGCCCTAAATATTTTTGAGTTTATTTGAGGTACTCTGCAGTTTCCTTATTCTTCTCTATGTGTTCAAGATAGGGGCTACTCAGTTAAAGGGCAAGAGGCATTCATTAAAGGAAAACTCTGGATGATGTGGAAAAAAAATGTTCATAAGAGGAGTTAAGGGCTGGAAGAACTTGACCAGAGAGACAATGGAATCTCCAACTCTGGAGACTTCAAAAGCCTGATAGAATAAGGCTTAGAAATGTGGTCGGAGAAGTTAGCATGTTTTTTGAGCAGGAAGTTGGATTCTTGGCCTCTAAAGCTCCCTTCCACACTGATTTTTTTCTATGATTATATGGTAGTGATTCTTTATGCTATTTAGCTGCTGCAAGCATGTGTTTTTGGGAAGAGGACAGACAGGGTTCTTGAGCTTTCTTTCTTGTCATCTCAGAGCCTGGGTTTACAAACTTTCCAGGCATGCTGCAATGACAGACTTCTTCTCACAGACTTTTAACGCCTCAGTGATTACACAGAAATATGTGGTTAGAAGAAGGATTTAGATGAAGGTTTATGACATTGTCAGGTATCACTTCTAAGAGAGGATATTCAAAAGCACTCGGTATTGGCTTAAATAGCTCCACTGACATCATTGGGTATTTAACCATGGATGTGAATGGCAGCAGTGTTAGGGCAAAGCCTTTTGCTTTAGAAAATCCTGTATTTTGGGATAGTCTGTGGTTTGGAAACCCCATAATTAGAAATTTAATGAATCACACTATCATAATGAACATTGTGGATTTCCTAGCTAAGCATGTTAAATTTTAGGAAATGCCTCTACCTTCCGATAGCCGTCAAAAAAAAAATCAAAATAATAAATAATTTTCCAAAGTTCTCTTTCCAAAAACCACATCAAAAGGAAATGAAAGGGATTAAAAAAATTTAGATCAAAGAAAAAACAAAAAAGGACCTGCAAAAAGAATTTTGTACTATTGATAAAAATACAGACTAAATTGAATAATTTTTCAAAATGACAGCTGTTTTACTAATGAATCACTAAAATATTTTTCATTCAGTCAAACAATATTTTAGAAATTGTGGTACATAGAAAGGATATCCCTTGCTGTGCAGAGAAACATAATATGTGCTCCGTGGAGTAGGAAACTTTAATGATATATGCAGTTTTGTTATTAAAAGTGAGTTATATATTTTGCTGTACAGTGGAAAATTGTGACCCAGTATAACATATCTTCACATTGTTTATAACTTGAGGAAAATCAACATTCTAGGTTCTCAGTTCGCACAGTAGGAATTACATTTATTTTGGCCAAATGTAATTTATATAACTGCAAGGAACAATAAAACATGAACTTTATAGTGTTTTCTTACCTAAAAATAATATAGAGCTTGTAAAAGTGAAGAGATTATTATTGTAAAGGAAAAGACAGTAACTTAAAAGCTGAAAGTCATTTTACAGCTATGTAAAACTTACCCCAGCTCAAGTATTAAGGCACCTGTATCCTCATTTTCATTTAAGCACAGTGATCTCTGAAAGCAAACATTGTTTTCTCAGTAACACCAATCACTGCTGAAGGAAAAAGCTTAGTATCCCAACGTATCTTTTCTTATTTACCAATAAGATGGATTTGCTGGAGTCCTAAGGGAGTCTGCAGTGATTTGTACCATCCAGGCTCCTCTCCTTTCCCATCCCATCCCATCCCATCCCATCCCATCCCATCCCTTCCCATCCTTTCTTAATGGCTTTGTCTATACTAATACATTAAAAGGCATCAAAGCACAAGTAAGGTCAGTGGAGCTGGATCTTGCCCATGTCTGCTTTGGAGTGGTTTGAACGGTCCAAAGAAATGAACCCTTTCCTGTGTGACACTTGCAGGGTTTACAATCTAGCCTGGACCAGAGATTATTCCAGTAAATGGTGGAATGCGTTCAGCTTGTTGAGGAGGCAAAATTGATTTAAATCTTATGGGCAGACTTCATGAGTTGGTCCCTGGGACAAGGACTGAGCTTTGACACTTATTATTTATTATTTATTTCATTAGTATTATGCAATGATTAAGCTAAAATAGATTTGCTGTATCAGAATGCACTCCAGTGGCATAGACAGTAAGAGAAATAAAATTTCATGAGTGATTTATTCTTTTTCTTATTCTTTCTTTGATGGGAGAATATACACAGGGAGAAGTACTACTTCAGTTTTTCAGACAGGAAAGATGAGTTTCAGAGATAAAGAAAGGAATCTTCCAAAATTTCATGAAGGATTGTGTCAGAGCGGAGAACAATTGCCTTGGTCTCTTATTTTCCAGTCCTTTGCTTTTTTTCAGAGTTAATTTAATTTTTTTTCTTGCTCAATGGGGATACTATACCATAATTAGAGAGAATGCACTATTGAAAACAGAAAAACAGAACAATAAAATGCATAGGCAATGCCACAAATGACAGCATAAACTGTAACCTTGCAAAAACATACCACAACTAAGTCATACATATGCTGTCAATGAGTCTTCCAAATTATCATCATGAAGCTTTTTAAAGCCATTTTTAAAGCTAGAGATGGTTGATTTGCTCCTCTCTGAAAAGACCTCAAATGGGACATGGGACAGATCTACCATTTCCTACCATTTCCTGCTGGGTCTCCTCCATTCCAACTCCCCTGTGCTCACCTGATCTGCTCATACATGACTGGTTCTCATGCAGCAGCCATCTGCTCAGAGTGGATATTTTTGTTTTCTAAAGGGATGAAATTAGTGGTCCAAAGACTCTGATCTTACTTGACTCTAGAACAAAGAATGCATTAATCGTGAAAAATAAAGCACAGAACATTCTGCTTTGGAGTAGTACCAGAATACCTGAATTTTTAAAAAAAAAAATTTAGAAACTGCATTCCTGCTATAATACTCACAAATACAGATATTTTACATACTTAGTCTTAGACACTTGCAGGAGGTATTTAAATTATATAACATACAGAGATCTGCAAAGGCTCAATCTAATAACTTGAAATTGAACACTGTTCTAGACAATCCATATCTTACCTTGAGACACAAAGCAAGACTTGGTTCTTATTTAAATGGCACAGCCGCATACTTGAAGTGGGATGAATCTAGAATTTGCACCTTAATTAAAACCACAAATGTAAGTCCTCTGTTGTTTTTTTGTTTTGATTTGTCATTGCTGATTTTCACAAAAAACTAAAAGGCTTTCCCTTAAATTCTAGTCCTCCAGTCATTTTTTATTTTTCTCAATTAATTCCTCCCTGACAATCACTATTGATTTCCAGTTGATAGAAAGCAACTATGAAGCAGGATAGCTGGAAAATGTTTTTGAGTCCTTAAAAATTGAAACAAGTCTACAAATTTTAAAAGCTATGTAATTTCAATAATTTTTAGTTTAAAAAAATTACATTTTCAATTGAATACCAGCTTTTATGGGAAATGAGTGTAATGAGAATACTAGGGAAAATGCATCTAATGTACAAGAAGTCACTTTTCTTCCCTCACCTTTTCAGATCAGTTGGGCTATCTAAACCTCCCTCCAGGCAGTTCTCTTCATGTTATTAATGACAGGGTATTGCTGTCCCATGTGGAAGATTTCAGAGAAGTACCATTAAAGAGGAAGGGCAATATCAGACACCTGGGAACTCCAGTTACAAAAGACACAACATCTCACTTGAAACAGTATTCCAGTTTTAGAAAAAACGCTTTTACAGTTTTGTGTATCCTCTTTCAAACAAAACAAAACAAGAACAAAACAAGACCCACAAACACACGCACAAACCCAGAAAACCCACACAAAAAAACACCATCCCCCCACCCCACACACAATTCTTAGGAAGCAAAGGATGCTTTAGGAAAGAACCACTGAATTTTCCATAGAAAAATTTAGAAAGTTTTTTAACAGTAAGTTTTTCTCATAGGCAAGTTGAATAACTGTGACATCTGCTTTCCTTCCTTCTCTTCTGGACATAGTTGGATATGCACAGCAATTTTATAACATCTAGAGGACATTGTTATGCCAAAAGCATGGATTGTCAGTAACAGCCTGAATACCTTGACCAGGAACACTGAGCACTCTTTTGGATAAAAGAGGTTTAAAATAGATTACCCATTTTATTGTGATTTTATCATTCTTGTGGTTCATTTTTGTTAATTGTCACTAATGCCTGGAAAACCCATGAAAAATTACTGAACTGCAAAGTAGCAATAAAGTGGATGAATGCAATAAAAATGAGGTAATGGATCACAAAATGTACTTTGTGTATTTTTTTGGACAACTGTCGTTTAGTTTAATTTTTTAATGATGCTCTATTGTATCCAGTAAATGCTTCTAAGATCTAGTTTGTGAGCAATAATAAAACTTTGGTAGCACAAGTTCTCAAGGCATTCCTTCCTAAGGGAGGAGAGAGATGGATTACATTTTTTGTCATGACTTTTCTTTTTCTCTTTTTCATTTTGCGAAGGGGAAAAAACACACAGAACTTTTGCAAGAAAATGTAAAAACAAAGGGATGATTTTCACTTACAGTGAGGTCCTTTTACATTATCCCAGCACTGTAAAGGGTTCTTATAAACTAAATGCAAAGACACCTGAATGTAACTGATTATCAAACCCAGTGTAACTACTATGAGTTGCCTATGAAGGAACCCAAAATGCTGGTAAGTTAAAAATGTAAAACACACACACAAAAAAATATTGAATTGCGTTTGGGGTCATAGAGGGGAGGGGGAACCAGCTAGTACATGGCATGTAAAATAACAGGGACTGGGGAAAGAAAATTCTCATCAGCTCTGGTGATAAGTTCTGTTTTGAGGTCAATTCCTACTGTCTTTAATTCCTGAGGCAAGACAACTGCTGTTAAGGAGTGCAGGGCTGGCTCCCTTTTGAAGAGCACTATGAAATCTTTAATGTTCATAGACTTCATCAGTGGCTCCAGCAGAAAAGGTCTGAAAAAGGGGCCTGAAAACTCACCAGCTTCTCTGAGGTCATCCTATTCAAGGTGTGGGGTTTCCTGTCAGTGCTATGGCCAGGCAATGAGCCTCCACATCCATCAGAGAAATCCTAAGAAGAAAGAATTTCATGGATCTGAGAATATCCATAGGGGGCTCAGTCTTTTAATCAAAACAGTTTTTCTTTCAGTATTTTCCTGTTTTTTCCTGACAACTGGGGTATTATGCAAGGGCAGTAAACATGCAAGAATGCAAAGCTATGTTTCCCATATGAATTTAATAAAAAAAATGAAATGTCTTACTAAAATCTGATGATATCCTTTGAATGTTGTATGGGAAATATATAGCCCTGGAAAAAAATGTGATTAAAATGTACTTCCTGTTGGGTTCTGATAAGATAGCAGACAATTAGATGTTCATCCCACTGTGGTGCACAGAATTTTATTGCTTAGTTTACTATGTTATGCCTATTATTTGTACACTGTTTCATGAACTTGTACACACACAGAGATCTAAACACAAATATGTATGTATATATATATATATGCATGAGCTAGAAGCATGCACTTTGGAATTCTGGAGAACTCAGAGATCAGTCCTGCGCTTCCTTTCCCAAGCCCATGTGCATCCACACAGCTTAATGAACAGAAGTGTTTCTCCTGACATAGTCTGTGCAAAGCCATGCTTAAATGCAACCAGAGTGAAGAACTGAGAGGAGCATGAGAGTTTTAGTTTTAGTTTAGTTTAGTTTAGTTTTAGTTTATCACATTTATGATATTATGAGAGCATATTTTGAAAGAGTTTGAGTTTTACAATCTAAACTAAGGGATAATTTTATATTTTTTTTCATAAAAGAGGTGTAATCACAATACTGGTATTTTAGAATGGGGAATATTAACTCTATCTAAGAGATGCAAATTTTGTACTAAATCTGGCTTTTTCTCTGGCAATATAGAGAAGAGAAAGTTCCTCTTTCCTGGTTCATTACATTTGCATTAGATAATGCCTACTTTTTTCCTTTGTTTCTTCTTTTTTTTTAACTAATAATGGCCTTAATTGTGCAGGATATGAAAAATGAGAAAAGCAGAAATCTGTGATCCTAGCACCAAATTCCAAAAAAACATCCATGAAACTGGACAAAGTGAATGATTTCCAGTGATGTACCCACTGTAACCATTTTCAGATTATGGCAGGCTTTCTAAATTAAGAGATTACTGAGACAGAAAATTATTACCTCTAAACCTTATCCTCCTGGGCTGGATCTAGGAAACCACGGTTACATCCTATTATATTGTCCAGGCTGGGAACCATTTTATCATAGAAGCTCTTAAAACTTTAGTTGCAACTGACATGAAACTACTCTGCTCAATTTTGAACTGTGCGAAACACCCGTTGTCCAGACAGAGGGCCAGGATCATGATTGCTGTCCATGAA
Organism: Molothrus aeneus; assembly: GCF_037042795.1. Classification (NCBI taxonomy): domain Eukaryota; kingdom Metazoa; phylum Chordata; class Aves; order Passeriformes; family Icteridae; genus Molothrus; species Molothrus aeneus. Next base: position 73,731,218 of record NC_089648.1, on the reverse strand, counting down.
ATTATTTCCTTTTGCTCAAATAGCCAAAAACTCAGGTATGCACCAAGCAGAAAATGTGACCTTCAGAACGTGAAACCAAATGCAAAACACTGTCCTGTGCTCAAGAAAACTGGGAAATGTGAGGAATGGATATCTCTTGGAAACATACAGAAGCCTTGGAAACTTATTACAATACCTCCATTTCTTTAATGGATGAAATAGTCATTTAACTGGGTCACACGATATGGAAACATGCTATAGTGAAAGCTGGGGTCATGTTTATGCTACCCTTATGCTAAGGGTAGCATAAAACAATTAGTCGTGTACAAGAAAAGAGCAACACTACAATTTAAAGGATTTTATATTAAAATTATCATGGTCTGTTTATTATCTCTGAGAGTGGAATTACCCTCTGTGAGAGGGATTAGACATTTATGAGACTGAATGAAGAAAGCTATTGCACCATCTTGTATTAGTCCCTTTTTTTATCTTTATTGACATATTTTTGCAACATGCTTGAAGTAGTAAACTGCTCTTTTAAATGCTCCATTTGATTTCATATTAGTCCAGTAAACTCCCACACAAAGTTTTTGCATTTTAAAAGAGAAGTAGCCACCTCCTGATTGATATAAACCTCTGCTACTCTTATCTATTTCTAATAGGACTTGTCTAACCATGTTGCTGATGCAGGATCAAATCTGGGGGCTTACTGACAGAAGCAAGACAGAAAGAATATAATGGTTGTCCATAGGCAGTAACATATTTGCACAGTTTACTTGGTAGGTAGTAGTATTAAAAAACCTGATGGACCAAGAAGGAAGCAGGGAGCATGTTTCAAATGTCCTCCCTGAGTCTGAAGGATTTAGCAAATATCCACTAGTGAGCTAATTTTGAAGAATGAAACTTGGTCTGAGTGGGGAAAAATTGCTGGCAGGAAGAGTAGTGCAAAGAAAAGATGAGGATCTGAGACCACAATTGAATCCTGTGGGAATAACAGTGGAGGAAAGCTTCCACTCTCAGCAGAACATCCCAGGCAAAATCTGTGTTTCCTGGGACACTCTGCCGCTGTCCCCAGGTCCCTGTGTTTCAGTGCACTGGAGGGAGCTGCACTGACACTGGGCTTCTGTGGGTACATCTGCAGTGCCTCTCCAGGGGGCATTTCAGCCCTTTCTCCAGACCAGACTTGCCCACCAAAAAGCTGTTACATTCAAGCCTGCACCGCGAGCACCAGGCATCCAGGACACAGACTTAGCTGGACTCTCAAGCACACACAGCCTCTGCTGGTGGCTCCCCAGCCCCTTCAGTCAGCTCACCCTTCTTTAAACAGCTTGAACATTTCAGCTCAGGCTGAAGCTGAGGAAAGAGCCAAAGGAGTGGACAGATAGTGTACAGATCATCTGGCTCAGACAACTCAAACCCATTTTCAAGACTACTCCTCACCTTTCAGTGTCTCAAGTCAGCTTTTATCTCTCAGCCTGAAAAAGTGCAAAATTACTTCTCTTATCCTACAGAAGTAAGGATGAGGATCATCAATATGTTTGAAATTATATACAAGGATCTAATCCATTATTAAATACTGTATTGTTACTTTTTTATTCCTGTTTTCTTAAACCCACTGCTGCTTTTTTGCTATATGATGTAAGTAAATAGCACAGAAAATATAATGTTGTTTAAAGGCAGTCATTTGGGAGAAATTCACTTTAGGATAGCCCAGCTATACTAAAGTAGGAAGCCAGTTCCTCTAAATTAATCACAGAGCCCAAAGGGACCTCTGCAGGAGCCTTGCTGTCTCAGTGGTCTGTAAGAAGCCTGAAATGGATGCCTGCAGTCAGGCAGCATGAATCACCTCCTCTTCGATCTCTGCCTCCTTCCTCTTTGTCATTCTTTCTCAGATCAGTCCTCTTAATGCAGGGAAGCTCCTCAAGTGCTTGTATTTTTCTTTTTCCCTTTTGTAGTTTAGCTCTCCATGTACTTTGAGATGAACACTGTCTCCTCTCTGAGAGAAAGGGGAGGGGGTCTGGTTCATAAGTGATCAGCATGCAGCGTTCTCCTGCAAAACGTGATGTTTTGTTTAAATATCTCTGCTGGACCTAGCACAGCTTGCAAACAGTTCCTGCTGTCTACATAGCTCAGATTTCATTGTTGCCTTCAGGGTTGCTCTATGTGCTGAATCCAGTGGAAGTATTGGGACTGCAGGGGAAAACAACCATGTGCACTAAATATCATCAGATACACAGCAATGGGACTTCTCAGGTAGGAAAAATAGGTCAGATTTCATCTTTATTCAACAGGTGAAGCATCTATCTTGAGATGTGTCTATGTGACTATCATTGTACCTTGGGATAGGTATAGTTGACTTGATTATCTGTAACTAGCTGGGGATCTTTTCCTACAGTCTGTAGATTAGTCTTGTTATGCAGGCAAAGCCTGAAACTGGCTTATTGGCACCTGAAAAACAGATGCTGTGTGAACCTTGATCTCCTTATCCCACAAACAAAACAGCTTTGTTTTAGAAGCAGAATCATCAACCATGAATTTTTGTGTATATATATATATATATGCATATTTTTACCTTGTCTTCAAAAAGCTTACGAAAGTCTCAAGCAAAACAGGAGTTTCATGAGTATCTTTATATGGTGGTAGCAAAAATAGAAGAGGAACAAGGTTAAGAGACATCTAAGTGGCTTCATATGAATCAAGAAAGCAGAAGCAAGCAGTTGCTCAGTTTTTTGGCTTTCTCAGGCCTAGCTGGTCAGATTAAATGTCAAAAGTTAGGCAATGTTAAGATGCTCTGGTGACCTGAAAATAGTTGTTGTTAATGTATCATAGTATTGGCGTGGATGACTTAGTAAAGTTGAATTTTAGATAAATGTTATTTGTATTGCAAATAAAAATGTCAACAAAAACAAGAGACAAATATGTGAATATATACACAGAGACTCACTCTAGAGAATTTATGAGAATAGATAAACTATGTAAAAGGGGGAGAAAACACACTGTAGATTAAGTGCCTTGCCAGAAACTTCAGGGGAAAGCATCTGTAGGGGGAAAATTTCAGCAGAACTGGGAGCTGACCCCACGTCCCTTGAGTTTTAGCCTAGCACATTCACTGCAGTGTTGTGTACACAGGGGTAAAGGCCATGTACAGCTCTGGCTTTTGGCAGTTAAAATATGTGTAAAATCCTGGCCCAGCTAAAGTCAAGAAGGATTTTGCCCCTGACAGCAGTGAGGTTAGAGGCTCTCTGACCCAGAGGAGTCTGAGGTGTCAAGGAGGTGTTGAAGCTTGCTGTTGGTGGCCACCATTGTCTCCTGACAGGCAGTTCACATGCTCTTAAAGGCTACCAATCTCCTAAGGTATCAAACTGGGTAAAAGACTCAGTGGCTTTGTTCATTCAATTCTCCTGGCCTTCACTGAGGACATAAAAATAATAAAGGTTTTATGGGCAGGATATTTCAATTACAGAGAAAGAGCGTATTAGGCTCTTCAAAGAAAACAGAAACATGAATTAATTTTGTTCTTGAGGTTTGCTGCATAAAACTCTTTTCTTGGTCATGTACAGTGATCTCAACATTCAGCTAGGCTGTTATAGATGATATTTCAGCTCTTTAGACTTTTGGACATCTGAACTCATGGCTCTTGTCTCCCATCAGAAGACTCAAAGCAAGGAAGCTGAAAAGAGTGGAAATGAATCTGTGGGTGAAGGATGTTCTCTCTTCTTCTGTTTTTGAGTTCTTCATACAAAGGGTCATTAGGACAAAAAGATACCATAGGCTGATATACATTCACATAATTAAATGGTTTGAGGACCCACTTCATTATCAGTGTCGATGCCAAGAATGTGTCTATATTTTACCCCCTCATTTAAAGCACAGATTGACTTTAAGATCTCCCTTTAACACTAGGAAATCTCTAATCACTAAACCCAGAGTAACGCTTATGCTTCGTCATCCTCACTGAGCCTTGAACTATCTTAGAGCATCAGAAATTCTTTAAACTAGGGAGAGTGGAGAATCATGGATGAGCAACTTCTGGAATTCCCCAAAAGTATCATTTTTCAAAAGAAGAAGCCTGGTTAGGAGCTTTAAAATTTGTTTAGAGGAAACAGCTCATGTCAACACACAGTGCATTAATCAGTTTTTAAGTTTATTCAGAACTACTAAAATTTATCTGATGAAGTCAGTGGCTCACAGTATGTGCAAAGCATGCTGGTGGCCTTCAAAGCTGTGGTCAGTTGGCAAACTGATCTGATCCCTGCAGGACAGCCTCATTCTCACATCAAAGCAAGAATTATTTTTTTTAACTCTCCCAACACTTCTACAGGAATTTTTCTGGCCTAAACATAGGCAGGACTTGCCCCTTAAATAAATATGTGCATTAAATAGGGAATTAGAAGGTAGTTATTGATAACAGATTAAAGTAGTTGACCCATATTTTCAGACTTCCATGATCATTTGCCTGAGAAGGTCACATGTGACAATTTGACCATGACTATACAACAAGGTCAAGACTTTTATACACTCATGTTCCTTTTTGGTTTCAGTCTTAGCTCACTTTCTGAGTTGGAAGATCCAAATTATCCTTTTTAATTGTACCACAGGTACCTTTTAGAAGTTTACTGTCAGATTGCTCATTAATGAACCACTTTTACAATATGTAAGCCTTGCTAACTATTGCTGGTGAGAAGACACTGCCTGCAAGAATAGCTCATATATGAATTATCTGGCAGATATTAAAAAATATTAAAAGATCAGCTTATTAATAAATACACATACTTTCCTAGAGTAATTCTTCTAAATTTGAACACAGGCAGATAAGAGGCATTGGAGTAACATAAGGGGAAAACAGCATTTTGGTTCTATTGCTGCTCAATAGAGACAATTGAGCTGTACTTGAAAGAAGTGCCTCTCATGTTAAAAGAACTGTGTTAGTTTTGAGCTCTAGTTCTAATTTATCTGAATTTGGCAGTCACTGATTCAATTTTGAAATATTTTGATTGAAAATAGTAGTATGAAAACAGCAGCACCTACATGCACAAAAACTCATCCAGTGTTTAAAGTCTCTAATTCTTACCATGCATTGAGATGACATCTGTATTTAGACAGCCAGCTAAATACTGACAGCTGTTTTTCCCAGTGTTTTTTGTGGACTGATAGAGAGCAAGATAGTGAAATTCCAGACAATGGTACAATAAACAAAAAACAGACTCTTCAGATCTTACAAATCTTAAATTTGTAAATTATCAATACTAAATGAATCCTAAATATCAGAGAGGTAGTAAAAATCAAAAGAAAATGCCAAGGCTTTAAATCTGAATAAAAAAACACTATCCGGTTATATAGTGGAATGAAAAAGCTGTAAATACAGGGATTGGTAAAGAAAAGCAGAGAAGCCAGAAGTCTTCAGAAGCCAAGAAGCCAAACAAATTCCCTCACTTCACAAAAAAAGACCAAACTTGTTAGAAAACACAAGTGATCAGATTCTTAGTGCTCTGAAAGATTTTATCATTCTTCATTTCCTAAAAACATGTTGATGTAATGGTTCAATGCTTACTTGAGGATAGTAATGTCACTTTTTGAATTGTTAGACCTAGTTTGGGAGTGCAGAAGCTTTCTTATATAGATGCTATGTTCATGCCAATCTGAATCGGCTCTGTTTAACTGTAGAGCTCAAAATGGTGTTGTTCCATGAAATCAAAGTTTCCTTCTCTATCCCGCAGGAAGGCAGCTTCACTAGTAGTGAGAGAAACAAAAAACCCACCAAAAATTAATTCAAGGGAGGCAAAACTGGACATGTATTTAATCTTAATGCTTCCCTGGAACTTACAATATTGTAAAATAGGAAAGCTTAACATTTATTGTTACGAATTCCCAAGTGGATCAAATTGGAAACAATCACTGGATATTGAACTCCAAGTAAGTATAGCTTGACTGCCAAATCTAATGACCCTACACCAACTTGGAGTTAAGATCATAAAGTTTTATTTTATCCTGTATTTTGGCCACAAACAGTCTTCATTAGCAAGGGCATGGAAATAAAAATGTGGCTGTAAAACCTTGGAATGAAACATGAAATTTAAGTATAAAAACAAAGATAAATGTAGTAAATACTGTTGTAAATGATGCCAGTTTTCCTGATTACCTAATCCTATGTAGTATATTATTAATTAGTAGCCAAACAATTAGAGATGAGAGCTGTGGCAGAAGAAAAGCACAGAGTTAGCAGAGAAATATAAATCTCCTGTTGCATATCAGGCACAAAAAGGGTAAATATGTGCAGCTGCATGTACTTCAAAGGCATGTCAGCTGCATGCTTATTCAGGGAACAAGAGGCCCATAAAGCAACGTTTCCATAGCTTTACAGAGACACAATCCAGTTCAACCACCTCACAGTTACTGATCTCAGGTTCCAGAGAGAGCAGTTACAGACAGGGCTAACCTGTGCTGGACTCTGGGTTCAGTCTATGCTTGAGTGCTCCCCTGACTTTCCTCTGAAGAAAGGATGAATGGGTCCTCACCTTTGACACATTTCATCACAGATATGCAAGCTCTACATCTGAGAGGAAGAAATTTCCCATTTGAAATATTACTTCTGTGCAGAGAAATTGTGGGTGTCCCATTCCTGGCAGCATTCAAGGCTGGCTTGGATGGGGGTCCAAAAGAATTGGTCTAATGGAAAGTGTCCTTGCCCATGGCAGAGGGGCTGGAACTGGGTGATTTTTTGGATCCCTTCCAACCCAAACCATCCTGTAGTTCTCTGATTTGATAGTTGTTATGGTGATGATTAGACCAGTGCCCTGCAGGGTTTTGTTCTGTCATTCTAAACTGTGGTGCTACAAATAGAAGTGTGAGAGGAAGCCTGGGCTCCCTCCCGTTCCTGCATCACAGGAGCAATGAGTAGGACTCAGCTCACCTTTAGACATCAGTGGTTCAGATGTGTATCTCTGGGCTTGTCATTCAGCTCCCTTCACAGCCAGCAGAGAGAAGTGGCCACCACTGGCAGTATGTGCTATTCTGCATGCCAGGGTGGGATGAAATAAATTCCTGGTTTTCCTTTTCCTTTCCCTCCAACCCAATCTTCATTAAACAACAAAACCTCCCTCCCCCTTCTCCCACCTCTGCCAACAGAACAAGGAACAGAACACAAGGAAAGGAATATTATGAATAAACTTTTATGTGAAGTTTTACTTTGGTGTTACCCAGCTTTAATAATGCAATATGAAGAGACGTGAGAACCTGAAACAAGTTGATGCAATCCTTTTTTGTACTATGTAAGGAACATTACATAGTTTTTAAAAGACATAAAGTATTTCCAAGTAAAATATTTTAAAACTTCTCATTTTTAAGAGAGCTTTTTTGCAGCAAAAAAGATAGAAAAATGTTGCCATTCTCATAAGTCCTCTTTTTGATGCAATTTCAGTACATAACACTTCACCAAAACAAAAAATGAGGAAAACCCCATTCCAATATTTTTGTCAATTGTTTATTTGGGAAATTCTTGGAAAGAAAAGCAGAAACAGTTGCAATAGTCTTCCAATCACTTTAACCTATGCTGTTTTGAGGAAATTAATTTGTGCCTAAGTATTAACAGATCATTCACAGACATGATGATCCTTATTCTCCTTCTCTGTGTCTATTACAGGCCTTCTCTGCCTTTTCTGGGATCAAAACAACAAGATATGGGAATATTATCATACGCTATCACTTTTTTCCTACTTCAGTCTCAGATAATTTTCCAAATATTTTTCTCTGGTCAATGCACTTTAACATCTAATAATAAGGTAAAAGTGGATATTGGCAGAATTAACTTCAAGAACTCCTTCAAAGCAGCTTGTCTAGTGCATGATGTGGCATAAGTAAAATTAGGGTTGTAACAGTAGTTGATAACCAGTACCTGCAACAAAAGTATTTTAACTAATTCAGATATTTTAACCAACTCCCCATTAATTAGCTCTTTTTTTCTAAAAAATGTTATTAAGTTTTTGAGAGGATTATTTGTTGGCTTGGTTTCTCTTAGTTGCAAAGATGCTAAATAAAAGTTCTAATAAATATATTAATTACTATGACAGAAAACAGTTCATATCAGATTTGAACTAATTTATGCTAGTACTCATCTTTATTTATTACAAAGGTAGTTTAGGAAAGCTAAAATGCTGATGCAGAAGTGTCAGATAAGTGGTTATTGTTAGAGGGAATGGAGCCAATGCATTATTATACATCAGTCTGACCATCCTCAGAATTAGTATTTTCATGAAGAAGTTGTTGCGATGGATGTTTTCCACTGAGAAAAAAAATTGAAAAAAAAAAGAAGTTATGAACCTCTTTTCTAGATATTTTTTGTGGTTTGAATTATCTACCATTCTTAAAGGAAGCAAAAAACCAGCAATAAACAATAAAAGTGAAAGAGAGGAAAGAAAATGCACTCTTGGTAGTTTTTTTTTCCTTGGAACCTGATTTTCTTTTCATATCCCCATTTTTGCCTTATTCAGTTGACAAAACTACAAACCTCTGAATTAATAGCTACACTTTTTAGTCTGAAAATTTGAAGAACTCTAAAATCTTAATATCTTAGGAAATAAATATTTTTTTTGCATTTTGTTAAAATAAAATGAAGCAAACAGAGATTGTGGATTTTTTTTTTTCTTTTTGGTACTATTTTATGGTTTTTTTTCTCTAATTATTACACTAGAAGAAAAAAAAAGATAGGAAGATGGAGAATTATGAGAATACATAGATGAGCAGGCAGGCAAGAAGTAATGTAGGAAAGCAGAAAGTCATGAAGGTAGGTTTGGTTTTTTTAAAATAAGGAATTTTGAAGTTTCAATAGTTCAGTCTTTTCTAAAGATAAAAATCTTTCTAACCATCTCAATTTCAAACACCTATACAGAATTTGCTTATCTTTTTTTCTGAGGGCAAGGATCTGGCCTAAATTTAACTCTTTCTCACTCACTATTGAAGCTTCTGTGCATACATTAAAGTGTGTGCATGTGTGCGCATGTAAAACCAACTGTAGAGCACTAGTGGATTTACAGTACTTTTATAATTAAGTCCATGCTCCTGCATGTTAAGAAATCACCCTATTAAGTGTTGCCATACAAGCAGTAGGTGGGCTAAAGTTTATATTTTCTTCCTTATTTAAAATGTATATATTAATGTTTGAAAATTCCCATTCAGTGTACGTAGTGCATTGAGACCAAAGCCAAGAGCATAAAACTACTGCCAACAAAAACTGAATATGTAAAACAGGTTCTGTTAATTCTACATCAAAGTTTTCTATTGCTTTGTAAAAGAAATCTACAACAATAGCAGGAAATTGTAACAAATATGTGATGGGGGATGGGGTCACTTGTAAACCTAATCTCATTCCTGTTTAAATTAATATATATTGTAGTAGTTTTGGGGCACTTGTGCATGATTGGTCATATGTTTCAGAACAGAGCAGCCTTACTCCCAAGAACAGAAGGGAAAAGTGAGGCCCACCTGGGGGGAGTAAGAAGGGCAGTTTGTCCCAGCTGCCTCCTTGGGCAGAAGAAGGAGGGGTCACCGGGCAGCAGGGGCACTTCCAGTTGACACCAGATTTTGCCATATATAGGCTAAATTCAATGAGTCCCAAAAAACATTAGGTTTGTTGTGAAAATATGTGAAGTCTGAGGCTGTTTAGACCTTGACTGTCTCATGGCTGAGTTTCATGATGCAAACATCCATATCCAAGACTTCAGGCATGCACTGATCCCTGATGAACAGTCCTGCAGTAGTCTTGCCATTCATGACCCATATGTAAACCCTTGTGCAGTAGTTCCAGGATATTTCATTAATAAAAGGAATGCTACACGTCTGGAAATTTTGAGCAAACCAAGCAGTTTTTCAAAACACACCCACGCATTATTTGTAGGTTGGACTAAAAAGGGACACAAAATGTGCTGGGACAGGAATAAACTAGAGCAAAGGGAGAATTTGATATTTAAAGTCAGCAAAAATGCAGAAGTGAAACTTTGAGGATGTGTTGGCCTGCCCATAGTTGGTATTGGTGCTGGGTGGTACTGCCTGACTTTTCCATGATGCCAAAGCCAAGTAAGTTATCACTATAGCTGGGGATGTAAGTATTACCCTTAAACCTTTTGGACAGGGGTGAAATACCCTTGAAAGACACTTCTCTCTTGTGTTTCCACTTGTTAGATGGGAACCTCCCTCCCTCTCTACTCACAGACTTACACGTTATTCATACACTAATAAACTAAATGCTGACAGGCATCACTCCCAGGCACTGGCACATAAACATCTCTACAGTTACACTGGGAAGTGTCCTTGGCATGTTTAATGCACTTGCCAACTTGCATTCTCTCAAACAATGTCCAAACATGGTTCAGAGGTTGGCATGATCCAGGGACCATTCCCAGTAGGGAATGAGCACACGAGCACTGCTGGCTCATGCCAAACCTGCTGTCCATCAAGATGTCCAAGGATTCTTTCTGTGAAGTTTCTTTCTCTCCAATTGGCCCTCGGCCTGCACTGTTGCATGGTGTGAACTCATCCCAAGTACAGGATTTTTCATTTGCCTATTTTGAAATTCTTGAGGGTCTAGCCAGAGCATTCTCTGTTGAAGTCCTCCTGACTGGTAGGTCTGCTCCTTCCAATTTAATATAGACTGTAAATTACCTCAAGATGTACCTCATCACAGTGATCAGCTCAATAATTAAAGCATTAAAAATTTCTGGGCCCAATATAAATCACTGTGGGACACCACTAATAACCACCACCAGGTGGACTTTATTCCACTAATCACAACCCCTTGAGCAGCAGTACAACCAATCTTTCACGTACATGATCACCCATTTGTACAGTCCATCTTTCACTGGTTTGGTTATTGTGATGCTCTGGAAGTCCATGTCAAAGTCACTCCTGGATTCAATCAAAACAACATCCATTTTTCTGTCTTCAGAAAAGCCACTGAAGGCAATTTGGGCAGTCAAATATAATTTCACTTTTGATAAGTTCCCACTATGGGTGTTCTTCTGTGCTGTTAGAACAAAAATATCACCAGATAGCATTGTCCCAGCTCTAAAGAGAAGAACAGAAGTGAAGGAGAGTGGTAGAGCCATATGTCCAGGTAGCAGATAGAGGAGAGGACTGGGTCAGGAAGAGCACAGAGATGTAAAAATGGAGTATCAAGAGAAGTGTGAGTGATATAGCCACAAGTAGAATCATAGAACTGTTTGGGTTGAGAAAGACCCTTAAGATCATTTAGTCCAACTGTAAACCTGAATCTCCATATCCACCTCTAAACCATGTCACTAAGCATCACATCTACATGTCTTTTAAATACCTCCAGAACTGGTGAGTCCACCACTTCTCTGGGCAGGCTGTTCCAAAACTTGGCAATCCTTATAGTGAATAAATTTTTCTTAGTATCCAAAGTAGATGTCCCCTGGTGCAATTGAGTACACTTCCTCTTGTCCTATCATTTGGGAGAAGATGCTGGCCCCACCCCACTATGCCCACCTTTCAGGGAGTGGTAGACACCAGTAAGATCTAATCTGAGGCCACTGGACTGTCATGGTATCGCTGGCTTTCATTGTAGACTGTGCAGCTGAGACAGAAATCCTGGTCACTGATTCAGACCCTAGTGATTGTAGTGCCACATCTTGCACAGAGAATTCTATGAATACAAAAAATTCCAGTAACTAAATTCCATTAACTTTTGGTGGCGACAAGAGACTTTATGGGTATGGCTTCATGTAGTATTAGAGCATGAGTATTCTTGAGAGAAAAGCAAAAGAACTATTGAGATAAGAAATCCATTTTATGGAATTTAAATGTTACAGTAAGTATAAAAGTATCACACATACAGACATGACTTGGAAGCACAAATTGGATCTATACATGCAATTTAGGCACATAAGGATCCCAGACTCATTGCTTTTCACTGGCTTGCTAGTTAACAGGGCAGCCTAAGATTGCTACATTGGTAGAGCTGGAGAGATAAGTCTGTCTGAAATGCAGAAGTTCCTCTTTCCAAACAGGTGACAAAGGGAAAAAGTACAGGGAGAAGATTTTTAAGAAATTCAGAAAACAAAAATTCATTTTGCACCTTCATGCAGTCAACTGAGAGAAGGAAAATAATCTAATGGCACACTAAAAAGGGGTTCATCTTTCCAAAAAGAAGCTGTTTTTTGTAACATGACCTTTGAGTGACCCATAATATCCCAGTCTGTGGTCTCTATAATAAAATAAAAAGATAGGGAATTCTACATAAAGCTGTGACATATCCCTGCTGGCTCAGAGACACTACATTGTGCTGATTATGTTGATGCTTCCTTCGTATTGCTGTACTTGGCGCAGGATCACAATGAGAGGCTGAAGCACTATTTTTTGCTGGCACAGAGCCACAGCAATAGTAAGGAATAGGACAGAGAAGTTCTCTGAGATATCTGTAGTCTTCTTACAGAAGAAAAGAATAGAACAATGCCTAAGAGTTGCAAATTCCCCACTTGCAGCCCAAGGGAATTAATCTCATTAAGACTGCAAGGTCAGTAGGGCAAGTATTCTGCTTTAAGCAAGAGAAAGCATCGCCAGCAAAATGAGCAAAATGAGAATGTGATAGGTGATTGTCTTCCCTCAGCAGTACATCCTAGCTCCTTCAAGCCTTTGCCTGTAGGACAAGGGGATTTTGCCCCCCATCTGTGTATACAACACTGCATTTCAAGCACTGCTGCAAGCAAGGCTTTAGAGTCCTAATTTGTAACTGCTCCCTCTTTGACTGGCAGCTTCTGTTATTCTCTCATTTGCTTCACGCTGCACAGCACCATACTGCACCGTGCTGCTCTGGGGAAGCAGAGTTGTTGGGGTTGAGAGATTTGGACTTATATATGGTCTATCAGAGGTCTTGCTTTATGTCAGTCTCAAGACTGCAAGGCCAGAAGTGGTGTAGCTCAAAATGAACTTTTGCAAGCTCTCCAGAGGTTGAGAGCTGCTGCTCCACAGCTGGGATTTCCTATGAAGTCCTTCTATATTGAAACATTAAGTTTTGTTTGTTTGGATTTTTTTTTTAAGAAGCAGAGCTAAACTTTCTCCAAAGGACAAGTATATCATTCACTGGGTACTCTCAGTGCAACTACCACTATGTTATAAAGGGAAATTATTATATGTTCAGAGTCCTGTGACACTCGGGGTGTCACCAAGAGATCCCTTGCAGCCTGATGTCCTTATTTATTGGGTCTATATTTTCATTTTTCTTTTTTTTCTTTTTTCTTTTGCTATGCATAAAAACTTTTCACTCATTAAAATCCACCAATAAAAATAATTATTTATATTATTATACTACTTGCTACTTTTTCCTAGCTGTAGCCCAATAAAATAAGTTTAAAAGAAATAAGACTTTGCACTAGAATCTTGGTGAAACTTGATGGGCACATAATGGCAGGACACGTGAGAATCGATTTTAAACTGAGTGTATGTTTAGATTGGATATTAAGAAGAAATTATTTACTCTGAGAGTAGTGAAGCACTGGACCAGGTTGCCCAGAAAAGCTGTGGATGTCCCATCCCTGGAAGTGTTCCAGACCAAGCTACATGATTCTTTGAGGAACCTGGTCTGTGGAAGCTGTCCCTGCCCACAGCAGAGGGAATGGAACTGGATGACCTTTTAGGTCCCTTCCAACTTAAACCTTTCTGTGATTCTGAGAAAACTGATAGAATATTCAGCACAATAAATCTGGTATGTTGAAAGCATGGTAATCAGCAACTTGTTAATTCAAAACACTTTTTCCACTTTTGTTACATCCAAATTGAGTTCACAAGGACAGGACCTCAATGTTTGCCTAGTCTGTACAGGGGCATAGTGCAAGCTAGTCATGACCTATATCCATCATGTCTTTGAGCAGCAGCAGTGTTAAAAACAAACATCAGTTATAAGGAGAAAATATAGGCAAGAATCTTCTCTCAATGTCAATATCTACTGTGTACAAAAAAAATGCACAATGGTGAATATCAGCTGATCAGGATGTGTTTGTCAGATGGTTTGAAATTTAGAAAAGTATGTATCATCAATGTGAAGTACGAACATCTGAGCGGTGTAAACGTTTGGAAAGATTGCATTAAAGTCATTGGTTCCCTGGATGGTGCTGCTCCTATTCAGGAAAGGTGGAGCTCACACCAAACTCACAGCAGGAATATTTAACTTTCCACCTCCCTGTAGTTCTTTTTTGTCTTTGAAAGAAAATTTATCTTTATTGCAGACTCTGAATACTGTGGCAGAATACTTAGATGTATCACTTAGAATCAGCTGCCTTTCCAGAAGTAATATCAATGGTAAATTTCTTTCTTTAATTTTTTTTGCATAAGACACTCAGAAAAGGTTTATTTGCTATTTCCAATTACATATCTGTTGGTTATTGGTGATAAATGCTCAAAATATGCTATTTTGGTCCAATATTTTGAATTATTAAGTACCTGAATTACTAAAGAATGCTAACATCTTCCAGAGGTTTTGTTGATTAAAAATTTTCTAATTTCTCTGTATAGTAAGGTTCTATCTTTGGACACTTAATTTTGTAGTTTTTATTGACTTTGGTTAGAGTTGAGTTGTTCTGAAGTTGAAGAGGGGCTGGATTGGGTTGTTGCTTGCAGTTTTCAACTTAGTAAAAAATCTGGTTTATAAATTCAGGCAGAAAGGAGAGAAACTACCAACTTGACAAAAAGCTTTGTGTAAAGGATGTGTCTGTTAGCAAAATGAAAGCAAGACATCATCCCATCTCTCCACATGGTTTGGCAGTTTATGAAACAAGCCAAAGGAAGCTGCGTGTGGCCTGAGCCCTGCTAAAGACAGCTCCATGAGCAGGCAGTTACAGGCGGTTTCAACACAAGGAGTCGAACGGCTATTCCTAGGACTAGGCCTTTTTTAATAAACAAAAACCAAATGAAAATGTCCCAGTTATTAACATTGGAAGAGTTGGCTACTGTGCACATACAGTATATTTCCATTACATTTTAAAATCAATTCATAAAGCTGCAGGCCAACATTCCAGAGAAGTACTGCTGGCCATGAATGATGTCCTGATTGTGAAATGAGATGGAAAATGCACTCCTAAATGCACAGTGGACACATTTTGCTAAATGCTAACAACTGGGACATTTTAATTTGTTTTTGCTTATTACAAAAATAAACAAAGTAAACAAAAGGCATGAGTGCAAAGCAAGGGAGTTATTAAAAAGAGCCTTTCACTTAAGTCCTTCTGGCTTAGCCATCTTTCTGTACAATTTAATTTCTAGAGGGTATTCTCTCAGCTGGTTCCATTTAGTTTTGACTACCAGATGTGAGCATGGGTCCATTCCTTGGCTTAAAGAGACAGCAATGTAGTCAATTAGAGCACTCTCAAATCTTTAAAGCATTGTCTTTGCCATTGTAAGAAACCTTTTTTTTTTCTTTTCTTTTTGATTAAGGCAGTTTTGGGAACACGCTGCCCAGTGAAGAATGGGTTCATGGCTGAAGTAGTCATCTCTTATAGGTGTGAGAGGGCATTTCCCTTCATAAATACTCAGCTCAGACTGACACCTAATAGGCAGTAGCCTGAAGAGTTTAAAACTCCAAAAACTCTATGAGAACAGGACAGACTGGGGGCTGGAGAGGAGAGGAAATCTATAAAGTATGGTTTGTCCTCCAGGGAATACCAGAGGGAAGAGCAGATTCTTCCCATTGTTTATAATTGCCCATGGAAGTCTGAGCATTGGATTGAATAGGCCTGAATAGGCCTGAAGGTTTAAAGTACAAAGGTATTAATTTACAAGGAAATCTAGGTCTTGTGCAGCTGTATGGAACACAGGAATTTAGAACTGAGAAGGATTTTCAGATTTCACAATTTGTCCTCATTCACATTTGGAAAGAAACCTAGCTATTTCAAAGGACTCCATGAAAGACAATGAAAATGGTTTGAGGTCAGTCAAAGCATTGTATTACAGTTTTGAGTTTTGCATTATATAATATACTATATATTAAAAACAAATCAAGAAAAGAGTCACTCTAAAATCAAAACAGCTTGTTCTGGAAAGCTGCAGTGAGAGGCTCTGGCTGTGTCCACATAAGCAAGTCATGCAGCCCAGGAGTGGGTCTGCAGTGAGAAGCTGTTGGTGTTGAGGACCTGACATCTGTACTAGACACGCTTTCAGGGGTTTTGATTCACACTAGCTCCAGTCTGTTCCCATGGTTTAAACATTTGAGACTGTTTGGAGTACATTAGCTGTGCTTCTGGAGCACATCTTCCAGTTGAATTTAATCTGAAAGGAATCCAGTTTGCTCGCTCAGAGACCGCTCCATGATGTGAACCGGAGTGTGGTAAGTGGGAACAAACGGGGGAGTCATTTCAAAAGTGCACTCGAGAGCTGAATGAACATGCTGAACCAGACTCTCCCTTTTTCTATCTTTTTAAGGCCAAATTTCAGAAAAGAAGACATTTTTTCCACCAGTTTTTTAACGCTAGCAGAAATACTGTTTCTGACAGATTGCTGTTGGGAGTTCTTTTTGCCAGCTTTATTTAACGGTTCTCCTTTTAGTGGGAAATCAAACCTGAAGCAAGCACCCATTTCAGTGCCCTACCCCACTCCACCCCAGCTGTATTGAGGGCAGGAAGGCTTCTTCAGGCCTTGAATCGCTCTACAGCAATGTCACCAGATCCTGCTGTATCTGGCAAATTCCCAGGGCAAACATATGGGAAGCATGTGTCATGATTTGGGGCAGGGGTTATTATTTTCTTAATCACTGCCACAACTGTACTCTATGTTTTTTCTTTTGCCTGAAATGCCACTGGATTCAGTTTGAACACAAGTGTTTCTCCTCCTTGCCCCTCTGCTTTCATACAAAGGCTCTGCTTCACTCAAGTGACATGGAACAAAAATGAACTCACTGAGAGATTACACCGTGTAGGACTAAATAATTTTGCACTATCTGTTCCTCATTTGTATTTTTCCTTTAAAAGAAAATAACAAAACCCCCTATCCATTACCCAGTAGTCTTTCAGGGTTTTTATATCAGCTGGTTACCAACTCACTCTCCTTGTTTTTCCTGATACTTTTCTTTTGCAGGTACAACAAACTATCAAACATATGGCTGATATCAAAGTGGCAGGAAGGGAATTTCCCTATATTAAGCAGTTTATTTAACTGGATTTTGGTTTCAGGTCCATTCTTTTACATTTTCAACTAAAATAATTGCCTTTGGTGCCTTTGGCAGCTGGATTATGACTAATTTTTTATTATACAAATAAAGATTTTTCTGGAGTACTTTTGGGTGCAAAACACTAAAAAAATCCTAATAGAAATTTCAGAAACACATTCTTCTTGTTTTTGAGCAGTTTAAATTTGACTTAATGTTTAGCTAATTAGCAGAATTTAGAATTAGTTAGTGAAATCCCCACCAGAATTTTGACTGATTTTAAGCTTATATGTCCAGTCAAGCAAAAAAGAAATTGTTGCATCAGAACCCAATAAGGGGATTTTAATGTCAGTTCCAAATCACAGATACAGATTATGGCAGAAATTCGTTGATTATATGGAAACCCGCCTGTGTACATTTATAAATGTCCTTTGTTTTTTGTATTCCTGACTGTCTTTTGCAGTGGATTCAGTCTCCTTTTTGCACTGCTGGTACAAGGTGTTTTCTGAGTACTTGAATTGTTTCCCTATATGCCTGCAAATATTTAGACACAGGGAAAAGGCAGTGAAGTTCCAGGTAGAACTTGGGTCAAAAGTTCTTGAAAACCAGAACAGCTAGAGTGAAAATACCTGCACAAGGAGTGTTTCTGGAACTGGTACACTCATCTTTCTGGAAGGTTAGAGGAAAACAGTACTGGGAGCATGAGCATGGTGTTCAGATGCAGAGCAGATCAGCCAAGAATACAGCAATTATTATTAAATATTATTGTGTCTTTTAGTCTTTATTTTTTTCCTAAATGACCTTACTATTTAAATAAGGGCATTCACTGAGTTAAGGTTTTGACCTGAGATAATCCTTTTGGCTGTGGATATTAAGATAGAAATAACCATAGCAACCATGGAGAATTTCATAAAACATTTGTTTGCTTCTGTTTAGCTAGAAAAGTCCAAATAAAAAATGTCATATATATCTGATGTGTGTTATACATTGTGCCATAAATGTCATTTGTTAGTTGTTTCTCTTTTTGTGGTTTGGGAGGAAATTCCAAATGTAGCTGAGGGAATCTGGCTTTAAACACACAGAGAGCCCTCATTCACGATTGAAATGCATTCTGGGAGGACTGCAAGATGTTTTGTGCAAGCAAAATTTGCCTGCACATGATAAGAGATATTTTAGGAAAGCAAAGTAGAATCAGAGTAACTGAGAAAATATAGACAAGTTTCTTAAAGGGGTGTGCTTATCATGATCCAGAAAAAGATGTTGTTTCATCAATATATTCACGACTGGAAAAATTCCTTGTATCTCAGAAAGACAGAGATAACAAAACCTTTTCTATAGGATAAATTTCTGTGCAAGCTTTGTCCCCAGCAAGGCTTTGTCTAATTTAATATTCCTCAGAGGTCTTCCCAAGAGACTTATGGATGGTATCATGTTCCAAACACTATTTAAGGCTACATTTTATCTTGTTTGATTTGTGACATGAAACATAAAATAAACATATCAGCACAGAATAATCCTAGTTTGAGACTGGTTTAATTTACCCCATACCCAAAAGGAATGTAATTGTCCAAACTAGAATTATCTTCTAACAGTTCAAGGCTGAGTTAATGACCATAGCTGGTAAAAATCTGATTTTGTATCTCATCTGGAAAACAGCACTTACAGTAGCATACTCTGGCACTGTAGTGCACTGCTTGATCAGTGGAAGAAGATTTTCTCAGTGAGTAACCCTGAGATTTCGAAAATGCTGCTTTTACAATCTTTCCTCTAAATTTGAGCATTTGGTCAGTCCAACAGGATTTGTTCAGAGGGAAAGATATACAAAATTGTAGTGAACTACAGGCCTAACTAAGGAATTGTCACCTCACCTCCTCATGTATTATGTTTCAGTCAGAGTCTGAGGAGACACCAAATTCAGTTATTTTCAAAACAGAGCTTGGTAAGGTCAATAGAGCTGTGAACATGGTGGCTCATGACAGTCTGCTGAACCAGAAGGTTGCTTTTGTCTTATATTCTGTGCCTATCCTGTGAGAAGATAAAGTACTTTTGTGACTGAGATGGGATCAGGATGTATCTTCACTCACCTGATAAGGCTTCAGGAAGAGAGAGAGAGACTGGCCATATGACACTTTTAGGCAGGGTGCCACAGGGAAGTTCTCTTGACAAGACAGGCCACAAGGACATCTTGGAGTCATTTCATATCTGGAATTTTCTCTAAGCTGCAAGCATAATGTGAGCTTTGATTTGAAGCTAAAGAAATGAAAATTAGTTTTTTTAATTTGATCTCACTGCCTACAGAATCCAGTAAAATCCAGCTGTCAGTGAAGCTGGCTTCCTGATGTTTTCATTGCTTGCTATATTTGCACATTACTCTGTACAAGTAGAGACAGTGGCCCAGGTACTGGTAACTCTGTGCAAAACACAGTCAAAAAAGAAGCAGGAGTTAATCTCAGTCTGGAGATATGCCAAGCACTGCTTAAATCAAGACCTGAGTCAAAGGAACTGAAGACATTTTGGCATCTTGATCCAAGTAGGAAGAAGCCATCAAAGGCAGCTTGAGGCAAAATTCACTGGCTGCACACATTGGAGTACTATCAAAGAAATCTTTGAGGTAACACAGCCAGCATCGTGAAGAGAAAGCCTCAAGTCTCTCTGCACTTCAAGGCTCACCATAACTCATGCTTATTTTCAGAATGGTTGGTTCCTCACATTATGCATGGCTCAACCATTTCTGCTGTATCTTCTCTCGTTGCACAGTTGTATGACAGCTCAGTGACCTTTCCAAAAGTGCAAATATCTGGTATCACATGCTGCAATGTAGCATGGGATATCAGTCCAGGCTGATCACAGAATCAGTGGGGAAAAATAAGAATAGGTCCTCAATGTGTTCTGGGCCTCAAGTTTTAACAAACACAACCCCTTTCTAACAATGATTCAATAATATGTGCTTACCAGGGAGCAAAATTGTCCTTTTTTGTTTCTTTTGTGGGGGTCATTGCCTATACTTCAGGTGTCAATAGATCAACAGTTATAATACGAATCTCAGAAGTTCAAAAAAACCTCAAACAAAAACTGTCACATGATCAAAAAGTAATCAGTTTGGGCCTTTATAAAATTTTAAAAAAGCACTGAATTAAAAAAAAGCACTGCCAGAAGCTTTAAGAGTGCTAAAAGGATGACAAATAATACATACCAATACAGAATAAAGACACAAATTGCAATGTATTTGGACAAGAGTGAAGTATTCACGCACAGATTCCAGAATATTTTCCAAGAGGGATGAACATATGGTGCTTCTGCAGATATTCACAGTATTTTATCTTCACCAGAAATATTTACATCATAAAGAACAAAAGCTATCTCTCAGCTTATATTACAAAGCCAAGCCCAAGAAAAAAGTTTTGGTTTTAGGCTGAAAAGAGAAGCTTAGAGATCTCATGAACTCTGAGCCTTCCTTCAATGCTATTATATAGGGTTTTTTTGGTCTGGATTATTAAAATAATAAAGCTGCTATAATTTTGCCAAAGGAGCATGTACTGAGAATGTTTGTTTTAAATATTGAATAAACACAACCAATTAATAGGAAAAAAATTAGTCTTGTTCATTACATTCTTTAAGTGCTGTTAATAGGTGGTTCATTTCCTTTTAAGTAAATATTGTCTTAAAGGGTACATTTTTCTGCCCCTTTGGAAGTGAAAACCAGCAGATCAATTAAGAGGTATAACCTGTCAACTTCTCTGAACTGACTCTTATCGGATCCTAAGTCCACATAAAAATATCCGTTGATTTTGTGGCATTTGATTTTGATTATCAAATGCCACCGATTTTAAAGATGTATCACTCTAATATATTCCATGCAAGTTTGTGTGCTTAAGGGATCAGAAATAATAGATGATCACTTATGAATCCCAGCATCACTATGGCTGTTGCAAATAGTCAGATCATACAGATGTTTTTCTTAGGAAAAGAAGACTTGTGATTTCTTCTGTGCCATAAGGTAACCATTTCTTAAGTGTCACATCTTAAGAAATACAACATTTGAAAAATCTATTGTCAGACTCAAATAAATAAACAACTTCTTATATAGCTCATATTTCTATTTTACTGTTCTTTAGGAAGGACTGAATGTCTTAAATGCTCTGTAAAGGACTGTGTTTTGCTTCAAGGGGTGGCATTCACTCTACCTTAACTTCATCCATCTAAGTTATTACTGTGAATTCTCCCAGGGGTGTACCCTACTTTTGCTTGTGACCAGACACTGAATTTGTGCTCATAAATTTTGGTTACTGAGCTCAGGTTAGATTCCTCAAGTAAGCCACATAGTACATTTTTAAGCTGTTATTTTAATCTTTGAGTTAGTAACACTGAAAAACTAACACCTCCATTATACACTGCCTAAGACCAGGTTGGCCTCAGTATGTCTGTTTATCTATAAGATAAATATGAACATCCCCAAACTCATGAGATTGAGACTAGACTCAACGCACATCTGAAGAGCTTTCCTTGAGAAGAACAGGGACTGCTTCTCTTATCTATTTTCCACAGCCTTACTGTAGATGAACCAACATCTCAGCTGACTTTGGACTGGATTCTTAGTCTTAATTTTAGTTTTAACCCGCAGATATGAGCAGATATCATGACAGGTTTCTTAGACTGGAGACAGGTTCAGTGATTCACCACAGGAAGTTAGTTAAGCATATTTAATGCCAATTTTGAATGGGTGGAGGGAGTATGATGGCATAAGATTTAGATTTTTTTTTAAGGGAATGATGCATCACTGTTATCTTTATGCATATATTTGCCATCTAGTTGTATACAAAAGTATTCACTCCAGTCTGAGCTCTATGAATACCATATAATGCATAAAGACAGAAGTAGATCTCACTTGAGAAAATTGTCTGCTCAGATGGAAGACAAATGGGAGACAAAACTCTCTACCTTATTATTTTTTGTACTGATATAATTAAAAAAAATCAATAAGACATTGGTCACACAAACAGAATCACACACAGAGTATTCTTCAGTATTATTGCTTTATGACTTAGATTTCAACTAACTAATTTATGTTTGAAATATTTGAAGGTATTTTCAAACAAAATATACAATTATTCTATTTTTCTGCCTGTCATAATTGAGATAAAGAAATCACATATGAATTGGTGGAAAATGTATTGTTACAGCATCCGAGTGAGGTTTTCAGCTTAAAGGACAAATTTTTTCCAATTTCTTTCTTTGATTTGGTATCATTTCAGTTTCACTGGTAGGAGAAAAATGAACACCTAGAGAAAGCCTAAGCTGTTCTAATCTAATAAATGTGAATATTAGTTAAAAAGTCAAGATTGTCCGCTCTATCTACATCAAAGTTAAATTGATACTTTTTGTCATCATCAAAACTTTGGCTAGAAGTGTTCCTTTGGGAAAGAGTCCCACCAGTAGAATGAACTCTCCTGTGTAACAAAAGAAATGACATTGAAATCTGGAGCTATTTCATGCCAAGGAAAAGAAAACACTGGTTAGCAGAGGAAAGGGGGCTCAAAAACACAGCTGCAGGAAAGAAAGCTTGAAAAGTAGCTTTGCTTTCGCAGAGGATTTTTGTATAACTCTATACACTCTGTATATTTGTTCCTGAAAGCAAGTTTATTCCCTTCTTATTGTTCTTCTTTAAAAAGTTACCCAGGTTTCCTTCTGCATTCTTAATATGTCAAAAGAAAATTGCTAATCCTGTAACATCAAACTTGAAGCAGATTTGTTCAAACTTAAGTTTTCAGCCTGTGAGAATCTGAGTATCACTGACCCGTTCAGTCCCTTAAAAATTCACATTATGTAATATTTATTACATCATTCCTCCCACTGCAGTTTTGTGGCACTTTGAACTTGAAGAAGGTTAAGGAATTAAAGTACTGAAGAAGAAACATGGCATAAGGGGAAAATCCTGCACATACATACCTGGATTCCTTTTTCAAGTATAACATCTTTACTAGATGTAAGTGACAATGACAGACAGGATAACAGCCAGATTTGAATGGATTGGGACAAATTAATACTAATAAAATACATCACAGGATACAAACAAGGTAAGATTTATAAATTACATTTTCTTAGACTAATTGATATAGCTATAAAACCACAAAAACCCTTAGGCACACAGGTTCCATATTAGGTTGAAGATATAAAGCCCCAGTTTAGGCATGAATAAGCCTTTCAATGCCCCATACTCTGGTTTGCTGGTCTAGTTTTTCCAGAGACTCTAGTTATTATTCTTGTAATGAAATGAAAAAATCAGGCTTTCTCAAGACTATATTAGGTTAGCAGATCACAGACCAGAGTCTAAAACCTTGCACTGATTTGTGAAATTAAAAAATTAGGGTTCTTGTCTCGTAATAGAAGATGTTTAGGAAGAATTGGTTTGGAAAATCATGCCAATTAAAGATTCAAGAAATTATCCAATATTATAAAACTAATCGGTCCAACAGGCCAACCCTTTCACCAATATTAGCTTTTTTATCATCCAAATGAGGTCATGTAATTCACATACACCTCAGCTATCCTTCTTTCATCTACTTTCAGTTCAGGAGAGAATGTGCCTCCCTTACCCCAAAATATCAGGAGGTATATGAAGAGCAAAAATTTCTGTTGAAAATAGATTTATTTTGGATGACATTAATACTTGGAAAGATTTGGCATCTATGGCACCTGATGGGCCTGCTGTCTATTCTGTCTGTGCTGCTTCTCCTTCATCACAAACTTTTACAATATTGAGTCTTTTAAATTTAATTGGGACCTTATTTGATTCTCTTTGTGGATCTGGATTTGGCTCTGCTAATCATGGTCTGAATCTTTTTCTGTTCTCCATATCCAGTAAAAATATTATTAGATGGCTCTTTGTTGTGGTATTTTGCAATCTAAAATGTATGCTTCTCATTTGAAAATATTATACACATCAGCACTGTATTTCAGAGAGAATCATAGCTGAGCTTAGGAAATTAATAATTCTCATGTGAAGTACATTCTTTAAATAAGTATTTTAATTCTGCATTTATTCAGGACTAGTTCTATAGATTTCTTCTCACTATTAGTAAAATAATAGACTTTTCCTGCCTGATATTTCCATTGTCTTGGGACTTCTTAACTAAGACATTACTGACCTTGAGTACATGGGAAAATGATGTTCCAGTAGTTGCCTCTGTAGGGATAAGCTGTAGGGGGATACTGGCTTAAGCATTGGAAAACCATAATGTGAGTGCAGAAACAAGAGTTTAAGTATGAGGACAGAAGTTATGCAGGTCCAACCAGTGGGCCTGACCCATACAAATAAGTCTAATAGCTCTCTTATCAAATACAGTCCTAAAGTTTCTTTTTACATTATTGTATACATATTGTCATATTCTATTTGATTGAGCTTTGACACATTAGCCTAGGAAAACTGCATTTACCTTGGACTGTAGATCAATTTCTTAATTTGAATATGGAACATGCTGCTCCCTGATGCTTATCCTAGGAACCATAACAGTCAGATGAATCTCAGCAAAAACTTAGATATAGAGTTGGTCAGGAAATGTTGCTTTCCATGAGACTATTTAATGAAAAGCACACCTAGTGTATTTTAGTTGCAATTTTAAATACTCCAGCAATGAAATGTTAAATCACTGCCATACATTCCTCTTCTCACATACAGGTTGGGTTCCCCTCCTAGATGTCAAATACTGCTGTATTCAATAGGACCACTCACACAACTGTGGGATTTTGCATCACATGAGAGTTTGAGGAGCCACACAAAATGTGAAGCTTGGTAAAATACATTATAGTACCCCAGTATTGAAGATTCTTTTCAGCAAATGTTATTATTAGAAAAATGTTTGTTTTGCAAAATATAAATTTTAAAAAAGGCAGCAGGGAAAATCTAGATTCTTCATTCAAATATATTTGAAAGAAAAACTTGTGATGCATTTTTATTTCCAATCTACTTGCTTGATGGATTCTCATTTTGCTATGATTGTTTTGATAATAAATATAATTTGTTTGTTGCATGGTAAGTCTCAGCTTCAGATGATCATATTGTGCCTACAAAAATGCAGAAACCACTAATGCCAGCACTGTCTGAAAGTCCTTTCTTTAAAGACATTCCATTTATCAACTAGAAGCACCAGAATCCTGAACCAAACTTTATGGATCTACAAATGTAGGTATCTCCCCTAACTTAAACAAAAATATACATTCCAGAAGAGATTATCAATGCCCCAAAAATACAAAAAACTAAGCAATTTATGGTTTGGAAAAAGAAAGAATTGTCATTGCCTTAACACAAGCAATATTTCTGTGCCTAAGAAGAAGATAAATTTATATTGTTAACTCCATGTAAGTCTATCTCATCCTTCTACTTTGCCTGATGGGGATCAATCAGTAGCAGCACTGAACTCACCTTTTGCAAAACTCCTGTTAATAGTACACCACTGAAATCAAACATAGGGTTACAAAAGTCTTCACATTTTTAAGAGGTCCTTAAAGAATGCCTACAAAACAGTAACAGAGTTTTGATTTTTCTACTTGCCATTCAGGTTTTCTCTATAACTGGAGAGCTCTGTTTGCCACTCCTATATTAACACTACTGAGTCATGAACTCCTTAAGAACCCAGGGAATTCAGTCATGTCATACCTGGGGTTCTATCTTTGATACTTGGCATCACCCCAAGCAATGCAGGACTTTAGGCACGCTAATGTAGTATTTGCATATGAGCCAAAAGACTTTTTTTTTTTTGTCTCTGGCCTGTCTTTATTTACCTTATAGCTTAGGCATTCTTAAAATGCATTTGTGTTGACGAGCTAGCGCAAAGGAGATTGTTAGTGCTTTTTGAGCAATGAAAACAAGCAAGCTAAGCAAAAAACACTTTTGAATTTTTCTAGCTTTACGTTGTAGGTTCACGGCTCCTTCCACATTGTGCTGTCAGCGTATTTTACTAGCCTATATCATTTTTATAGATCATGAACAGTAGAGGCCTAAATTTTGACCCCTGTCGGGCCCCAGTAAATCTAGTTTTCCACAATCTTACATAGCTTCTCTGTTTTCTGTTTTTCCATCAGCACTTTATGCACTCCCATGTACTTCCCTAGATCCTGGCAACTTTTAGCTTAAACAGAGACCAGTAGTATGGAACTTTGTCAAAATGTTCTGAAGATCCAAATAAATTATGCTGTGTTTTATCAGCTTTGTCTGCAGCCTCCTGAAGCATCAAGTTAGCCAAGACCTTTTCTTTCTAAATCATTCTTGTTATCTCTGTTAGTTTAGCACTATGTATTTACTTTTATAACATGTCCTTTACTATAGTCTGTATTAAATACCACAGTGATGGGACTGCAGTTCCTTGAGAATGCCCTTTTCAACTTTGTGCAGAGCTGTAGTGTATTATCCATTCATTTCATTTGTGGTATGTTAACTGAATAAAACAAACTCTACTGCAAGGCAACCCCAAGTGCTTCATGAATCCTAGTGCCTTTTTTCCCTCAGATTTCTATTTTACGTTCCACAAAGATTTCCACTGCTGCTTCATAAAGTTTGTACAGATTCATCTTTGCAGATTTATACTGAATATTGTGAAGCCAATAAAGTTTTTACTGCAGAAGTTTTCGAAATGTGCTCAGTAATGTATAAAACCTTTGAAACATAGTTGAAATATTGTAGACTATTGGTTTTTTGTGAGAGGATCTCTATGCTGTGAGTTAAATGAGTTTTCATTACAGCATGGATTACCAAATTTTGTAATGATTTTTGATTTGCTATCATTTATAAAGTGAGCTTTTGCTGGGATAAAAATTATTTTTATAATGATTAAAACTGGCTACTTTCTGAATCTCAGTGACTTAATATGAAGCCAAGTTTTGAAGAATATTGGAACAATTCAGTTTTCCAAATGTATATAGGTGGAAAATTTCTGTTCTTAAAAATCCCTTCACAGAACTCATTTTAAAAATACTTACAGATTTTTCATGTTTTAACTTTGAAACTGTAAGGTTCTTTAGGCTTTCTTTTTACTTTAAAGCTGAGGTAAAGAATGACTAACTGTTACATCTCTGGTTTTTTGAACCATTTGAACTACTTTCAGATTCAGCAGATTTCCACTTATTACAAAGCAGCTGCACACATGATGGTCAGAATAAATTTGGTTTTGTTAAATTATTATTATCAGTGACATTATTGTGTCAAGTCAAAATGAGCCTGAAGCTATGCTCCTGTTAGATCTCAGAAGCCAGCAGATGGTTTTTTACTAAATAAAGGACATTGGGTTTGCTTAGAAGGCTCAAATAATTTGCAAGATGTAGGTTTCCAGCATCATTTGAGAAGATTCAGGATGTTCTCCAGAAAAAGTCCCCCATATTATTATTATGAAAAATACCCCAGATTTATTCTCCAGAATAAATCACTTGTAGTTTTTCAGCCATGCCTACTAGAACTTTGCAGATGTCTTAGGGAATTTGCTGTGCTAAAATATGGCATGAGATAATTGAATCCACAACAAAGTTTTAAAGACTCCTATCTTTAGATACACTTACAGAAGCTGTTTTTTTCTGGTCTAGCTACCTTAATGGTATCTATCTATCTATTTTTTATGGTCTACTGAGACATAGGCTCTTCTAGTGCACAACCCATCTTAACTTACTGTAGGGCTCATTGAGGATAAATCAATCACATTCAGGAATCTTCTTTTCTCTCTCTTACTTGTCTCTTGGGTTTTGTGTCGATCCCATGGTACAGGTTTTGCTGGCCTGCATGTGTTGTATGCCCCAGTTCCCACAAAATAACAAAATCCATCACCAATGCAGTGCATGAGACACAAAGAAGACCAAAGCCCCATTGCTCCAGTGAGCTGATGGGTGCCTCA
This sequence comes from Molothrus aeneus, assembly GCF_037042795.1. Classification (NCBI taxonomy): domain Eukaryota; kingdom Metazoa; phylum Chordata; class Aves; order Passeriformes; family Icteridae; genus Molothrus; species Molothrus aeneus. The sequence goes on along the minus strand of NC_089648.1, from coordinate 73,703,225 downwards.
CTTCAATGTAAAAGAACAAAACATGCAGAATTGGGAAACAATATGTTTATGTCCATGTGTTCCTCACACAAGGTACTAAACTCCACTAAGGACATCCATCCACACAGAAGTACATGAAAAATCCCTGGGGAAGTACCATTCTACTAAACTCCTTTTGTTTAAAAAAATATTTTCCATAACAAAGCTATTAGGAGGGCAGGTCTTTTAGAGATACTTCCATTTCTAAAAGATTTCAGAGAAGGGATTTCAGCCCTGGGTTAGACTACTCTAATTCTTGAGCTATATTTCCTCCTGGAACTAGCACTGCAATATTGCAGTCTACAAAGAAAATTTTAGACATCTATATAAACAAAGGACCATCTAGACGTGCTGTTTACTTTACATATATTCAAAGGAGCAGCAGCTGTAACACTTAAAAGCAAAATATAAATTGATCTAAATCTCCAATCAATTCACCCTCATCTTTCCAGTAGTACTGTATTTGTGGCATTGGTCACCATGACTCAGTAATTTAAGAAAAAAGTCTTGAACTTACTGGATGAACTACTGGCTTTTGCTAGCTTGCTATGATGTTTAAACTGCTATTTAAATTTTAGTATGCAAGCCACCATCCAAAACCAAAACAAAACAAAGCAAAACTAAACTAAGCTAAACTAAACTAAACAAACAAACAAAATAATCCAAACAAAATAAAAAAACCTAACCAAAACTAAAACCAAAACCAACAAAAAAAGGAAAAAAAAAAAAACAAACCAAACCAAACCAAAGAAAAACTAAGTCAAGAAACCAAAACAACAACAAAAAACCCCCAAGAAAACAGCTCCATAAAAAACCACAAAATGAAAGAAAAGGTGGAGGAAAGGTGCTCAAGACAAGACTGGGAACAGAGGAAAAAACTGACTCTGTTCAATAATACCACATGGTCATTAGCTGTAACATTTTATTTTGGCCTTTTTTGTGTGAGAAAGTGCAATAAGCCTGCATTGATCTATGGACCTTATTCTTTGGGGAAATATGAGTCACAGATGCATAGTTTGGAGACACTCTTAAAAATATTATCTCTCAAGTGTTGTGTGAAGCTTTACAGACTTCTTCCTGCAAATCTTCTATGTCACTGTTAGAACCAAGTCCAAAATATTTACATCTAAACAACTTATGGCATCTGTCAATAAAAAATCGGTCTGCTCCAAAACATTTCTAAGTGCAACTTTTAAACTGCATAAACAGGAGTGAACTAGTAGCAGTCTAAAGTTGTCATCATTGACAGTTATGATTTATCTTAACTCTCCCTAGCCATTTGGCTAAAGTTTTAAGTAAACACTTTCAGTCTTCCTCATGTTCTCTTTACTGCCACCTCCCACTAATAAGAGATGTTGCCAAGAAAAGCAGCCAGACAGTTCATTTACCTCCCAAACTTGCCTGAAAGTAGCTTGCCTGGTTTAGACAAGGGTCGAAACTACTACTGCACATTTTCAACAGATGGAACAATGCTTCACAAATTATTTACATTGAAGTTATTTGCTTTCAGGATGTGTGTTTAACGAATGGTTAGTTGAATGAAATATTGCAGCTCAGACAGGGAATGCAAGCAATTCAAGCAAGCCATTTATGGTGATAGATGTAGCTGTGATCCTTAATTTTCTACAAAGCATTGCAGTATTTTGTCCTCATTCTTCAATAGCTCCTTGAATCTGACAAAAGTATGGTTTCTATTTTCACCCTCTTCCTCCTCTGCTACCCCCTCCCCTGCAGGCATATTTCCATTAATCAGCTGTGGTGCAATAATACCTTACACTGATAAGACAATCTTTCATTAACAGATCTTCAGAGATCTTCATAGATATGATGAAAACCTCATAATTATCACCATTTAAAAAATGAAGACATAAAGGCATTACAAAGTTTAATGTGTTAATTGAAGCCAGCCAACCAAATACAGACATGAAAGCTGAAAACCCAGCTCCTTCTCTGTTCAGTCTCACATACTGTGTTATTTTTCTTAAGAAAGCATTTGAAGTTGCTGCTAGCTCCCATCACCATGGTTCTGAAACTTTAACCAGGAGAAAGAATTGGAGAGGAACTTCATTTCCAGTGGTTGCTGAAGGAGAAAATCCATATGGAGTTTCCCCTGTCACAATCTGCTTGAATTGGACAGCACATCACTACTACATAACATCCCATTTCTTCAAAACTTTTATAAAAAATAACAGAACCCAGTCACTAAATGTGCTTAAGTAATTTTTAGACAGACTGGTGTGTTGCAAGAAAATCAGAGAGTAACTTCAAAAAGAAGGAGCAGTCCATCTTAAAATATTTTCTTCTCAATATCAACTCAAAGTGAAAGTCTCCCATTTCGTTTAGGTTTCTGATTTAAATGTGCCTTCAATATTCTGTTTGTCAGTAGTCTAATGAATAATTTCTTTAAAACTTCAGTCCACTAATTAGATTAGGAAAAGTTTCTTCTCAGTCTATTCAAAACAAAAATAATGTTCCTGACATCAGCAGACTTCTGTTTGGACCTGAAGAGAGGGGAACACCATTTGGAATCCCAGATAAATGTTTAACATTCGGAAGAATGAACAAATACCAAGAAGGGATTTTCCTCAATTTGTGGGTTTCCTTGTTCCTTCTGTTCTTCCAAGACGAACATGAGATAACACTCGCCAGGAGGATCTTCTGCCTTTTCATTGGAACTTCATGATTCTTTCACGCTTGTATGGAACACAAGGTGAAAACTAAGATTTACCAGCCTTTCCTTGGGCTGTGGACATCAAAATGGACTTGCCTGAAACATCCATTTTGTGTGAACTGGTGTCTTAAAATTTTATTCTTCATGTCTTTGAAATTGCCCCAAATAATTTTATATCTAAGACAAGTTTAAAACAGAAAAAAATGGGGGTTTTCAACAAAGAAAAAGGTAAAGTTCTTTATGACAGATGTGGAAAAGTCTACAAATGCATAGAAATAAAAAGCTTCATCCCATAATTTAAAAATAACTTTACCTTCTCCACTATCTGATATTCTCTTGCACCCTGTATTCTTCCTTTCCTAAGGACAGTGTCACTGCTTCCGTCTTCATCTTTTCTTTCACCAGAATATTCTTTTATGACCTTTTATTTAGTAGGAATTTAGTTCCACTGTATAGACAAACCATATGTGTCCTTTTCCCATTCTTTCAGCTTGGACTGAGGTTTTCATCTTCCTTGGCAGTTTGTTCTGAAATTATATTTATTCAAATTTATATCCTTAGCTACCATATTGTTGCTTTAGTGATCTGTATGTATGCAACAATCTGTAGTATGCAACAATTTACAGGTGGTTGTTAAATTTTATAAATCATATCTGAGAAGGTTTCACAGGACACCTGTTTAATCAAGCCTGTAGGACCAATTCACATGATCTAGCTTTAGGCAAAAAGTGCAAATCCCTTTAGGCTCCCTATATAAGAAATGGGGAGAGCCAGACGCCTCTACAGAGCAATTTGATGTAGGTAGCTCGGTCGGATGTAAATCCATAAAGCTTCTTTGTGGAGCTTAGTACACCCCAGCAGTGATGAAGGCTGCACTGGGCTGTACCAACAGAAGCATAGCCAAAAGTGTGAGGGAAGTGATTATTCTCTTATTTGGCACCCATCAGACCACATCTGCAATACTGCATCCGGTTTTGCAACCCCCTCCAAGCTTAAAAGACATCAAAAAGTGTGGTGGCCATGGCTGGAGTGCATGACTTAGGAGAAAAGCTGAGGGAACTGAGGCTGCTCGTACTGGAGAAGAAATTACTTTGAGGACCCATCCATACCTAGAGGAAGATCAGGCACATCACTAAAGTGTGTGGTGGGAGGATGAACAACAATGAACAACAATAAACTGAAACACAGTAAATTTTGACCAACTATGGAAAAAAATCATTTTCACCATGAGGATTGTCCAGCACTGGAACAATCTGCCCACAGAGGCTGTGCAGAATCCACCCTTGTAGGTTTTCCAGGTACAGCTGGGAAAGGTCCTGAGAAACCCAGCTTCATATCTAACCCTGCTGTGAGCAGGACATTGAAGTGGAAACCTCAGGACGTTCTTTCCAATGTGGATAATTTTAACATTATACAAAATTAGAGGAAAGAAATTTCTAGTTTCAATCCATAAAAATGGGATCAAATACAGTCTTAAAGCTCATAAGTCTTTTGTCTTCCATCAGTGGAAGCCGAGACATAACCGAAGTGCATGGCTACAAAGTGGAACAAAAATGCTCTAAGTGAAATAGAAATGGACCACTGGGTTTTATGTCTGTGAGAGCTATTTCAGGCTGGTGAAACCCTAAAGTGAATATCTCCCTTTTCTGCTTCCTGCCCCATAAGAGGACACGATACCTGTTTCCCAGTATATGGGCTGTGGCACTTTTAATCTGTTTCCTTTGTAACATCAGGATCAGAAATAAGTAATAAACAAACATTAATGCAGCAGTACACATGGCATGGAGAATGAAGCATTGCAAACCACTAAAATAATGGAAAAATGAAGCAGAGAGGGACTGAAAGAATAAAAATCAACACAAAATAATTTAAACACACATTCATTTAAGTACATGAGGACCTGTGCCCAAGAACACCCTGAGTGCTAAAGTGTGAACATGAAGGATGGAAATGAAAACACAATTAAAACTTTCATTTACACTTATCTGAGTTGCTTCTGGCTGACAGGTTTGCATGATCTTAAGAGCTATTTTAGACATCCTAGTGAGTAGTTCAAGCATATCTTGAGAGAAAAAGAGTACTCAGAAACAGTACAAAAATACTAGAAGGCCTAGAATTTGAGGAGGAAAGGCAGGAAATTATTTTGAGTGCTGAGCAAAGGGAAGCTGTCTTCCAAAGGGAAGGGAAGCTGTTTTCCATAGGGAAGACAGCTTGATAACTGCCAGCTAATATTTTTAATTAGAAAGAAATGGAAAGAAATGCTTCAGTTGTCTAATGGCAGAAGCTGTAGTGGTTAGAAGCCTAAGGAGAGAGGATGTAGGAAACACAAGGACAAGAATGGAGGAATTTGACTCACATGTGAAAAATTTTCCATGAGTGCGATATAGTATTAAATAGCAACATCCTTCCATCATTTCAGTGGTCATTTCTTTAGAGGGAGTTGAATGTAAATTGAATAATATGAAAAGTGTTTGGCTGAGAGGTTGGAATCTACAGTTTGCAATGTTGCCCCCAGCAATGAAAAAATGGCCACCAGTAGGCAATATCCCTTCTTTCTGAATAGCTCATTTCTCAAAACTGGGAGTGCTGTGCATATTAGAACATGTATATTAAATGTTAATATAGCACAGTGTGTCATATGTAACATAATAGCATCCAGAGCATGCTGAATAAAATTAAATGGAAAGTATAATTTTATATTATTCAATATTTAATATATAGCAATTATTCTAAAAGTGTGTAAACTCATTTTTCAAAAAAATCTGTGCATGTTATTCAGAGAATTCAGAATACAGAGAATTCTGTATTTGATAGAATGGCAAAAATATGTAAAAATAGTGTGATTTTGAATCATTTTGTCACAAAGTGAGTATTTATCCATCCTGAAAGTCATCTTCTTTCTTACAGAAAACTGGAAGAACTCACAGGTATTATTTACCTTTGGAAATTATAACTACATCCACCTCTGCAAACACTACATTGGGTTTAGCAGAAAGGCACTATGTTTTGGAGTAACAAGGCAGATAATTCAGTTGTGGATCTCCTTGCAGACACCTTCAGTTTAATTAGCTGCTTTTGCCAAGGAGACTGCCCTGAATGCAGACACACTACTTGGGATCAGTGTCACAGCCAGTGAATACCAGCTAAATAAATCCATGGAAACACCATGCAGGAGCATCTTAGTAACTTTGGAAAGAAATGGAAGCCAGCTCTGCACTAGGTGCCTGCACTGAAATCCTACCAAACAGAAATATATTTTACTTAATGTATTAACATTAAGTAAAATCAGGTGGAAGAGGGGTTTGATATGATTCAAGTTGTTGTGTGAAATTGAAGTTTATCTATAATTTATGATAAGAAATTTTAAAAAATACTGATTCTATGTAATTAAATATTTTACTAAGTTTATTAAAATCATATACTTGCACATAAATAATATCTAAAAACTTCTGTCCTTTTATTGCATTTTTATGACTGCTATGTAACCTTGAAAACAAATCACAAACATCTGATAGTTTTGGGGGGATAATGTCTTTATCTGATCAACTGTGGTCATTGCTGTTGGAGCATTTGACCACAAATCACAAATTTCAAATAGCACATGCGGATATGCAGTTGCTAGATCATGTAAACCACTTCCCCTTCTTTGTGTTTTTCCTTGCATTTTGCAAGATGACACATGCTTGGATGAAACAGCAATCCAATAGTTAATTTGCCCATTTGTTTTGTGCGTGCGGACAATGAAAACCACTGAAAGAGTGGAGAACCTCAATTTGGATCAGAATACTGTAGTTCAAGCCCAGTTTTTATATTTTATCTTTGACTCACAATATCATTATTAACAACATGTTTTTGCAGTTTATTGTGTCACTGTTATTATTTATATAGTATCATAAATGTACACCAAGGCTTAAAGCAATGATCCATAAACTGTCACTGAATGAAAATGGGACAGAAGTCAATCCTGGCACCTAAACTGCTCTGAGCTTTGGAGAAATGCTGTTGAAAATACAATGTTAATGGGAGAACTTGCATTTTGGAGAGGCTGGATCAAACTCACATGTTTGAACTTTGGTTAAGTTTGGAACGAGACCTCAACTTTTCTAGGCCAGTTAACTCTGCAGTGCATGGTTACCAAAGGTGGTGTCACAAACCCTCCTCTACTTTTCAGCCGTGTGCATTACGCAGAGGTGAATCATTAATCTTCTAGTAAGTTCATTTATCAGGGTCTTTTCAGGAACAAGGACTGAAATCGCTGTCTGATGACAAAAAGGGCTGAAATAAACATGTGTTACATCATCAATAACTAAGAATAAATATCATCTTGGCTGCTTCTAGAGACCTCAGTGTGGTGTGGGATAAAAGTGATGATTTATTCCTCTGATGACTCTAAATCTTGCCACTCTGAGGCAAGCTGGGCAGCTGCAACACCCACATGCAAGTTCTGGAATTAAATTTTCTAGCACTTAGAAAATAGCACTTAGAAAAAGACCTGACACAGTTGCTTGGCTGGTTCTAATAAAGTCATTTCTGGGTCAGGTCTAGAGCAACCTGTAGGACTGTTTCATTCCCAGTTTGCTGGGCATTTTTTCTTTTAACTGACCATCATATTATGACAGAATTTGCCTGTTCATAAAATGTAAAAAGGATGAAGAACAATTAAATGCAAAATGAATTGAATCTTCAAAATTCTTTATGGTTTTAAGGGAAAAGAGGCACAGATAGCTTTAATCTGTTTTTCTACAATACAATTTTAAGTGAAGACATTTTATACTCTGTAGATTAATAGTTTCCTTTTGAAATGGTCCTGTAGCTTTTAAAAGCAAGTGTTCTACAGAATTTGACTAAGTTTCTGTAAAAGATGCTTGAAGTAAAAAATTATGAAAAATCAGATATTTAAAATATCTTTAAATCATGTAGTGGAGAGGTTCTATGTGATGATTACTTTGATAACAACACTACCGAGGACTTATTGTTTAATACTATGTTTTCTGTTGAAGTCTATCAATGTTTCCATAAATCTAAGAAGAAAGGCACTCAACCTTTTTTCTCACTTGGCAAACCAAACCTTTCATCTAGTTAGAAGGAAAGGGATCCATTCCTCATAAACAAGTCAATTTTCAGGTCTCATAAAGCCAGAAATGCTAAAATTGAGTAAATAAGAATAATTTACTTTCTCTGACTGGTATAATCCTGGCCCAAATTAGGATAATTATAAGAGTAGCAGTAAAAAATTCTCAAGAAGCTATTTCTCATGATTAGGATGTTTGTGCCATAGACTGTCTCAATCTATGATGTTTAGCTGTTTTCCTACAGACCAGATACAAGCATTCTGTATAAATATTTTAAAATATTTGCTAAAGAACAAAACCATATTGAAGACATATTTTAAAACTTACTTTAAACTGACTTTAGTGTTTGAATAGCCACCGATGTTTATTCTTTGATCTGACACAGAAAATCTAAATCTTAATCATTTTCCATCCCCAGAGGTTATTTGAGCCATCCATTCAATAAACCTCAGCTTTTGCCAATTCTCCAATTGCTTAGTGGTGATAAAAGAAGAGAGAGAGCAAAGAAGATTCAAGAAAATCTGAGCTTTCCCTACTGGCCTTCCTTATTAATGTTCATTGCTTCAGAACAAAAGACATCACCTCCAAAGAAGCTGGCAGCTGGAGATGTCTGAGGCAGAAAACCCTGCTCTGAAGAAGAGCAAGTGTGTGATGATCTTTAGGTATCTTTAGGTATCTTTCTCACTTGCTGAAGGGGTCACTGCATTGTTCCTAAAAGACTGCCCAGATCTTGACTTTTTGGTCTTGTGTTCCTTCTTGAGGTCTGGCTCCTGAACTAGTGATTACTAGTTTTAATTTAAAAGGGAGAGAGAAGAAAGGACATGTCAAGTTTTAGATTGTGAAGAAATGATAATAAAATGTGACACCAGTCTGAACTAATGACTAAGACTACAGATAGCCTGATTTTCATTTATTTTCTAATGAAAAAATATTATTTTGTTTGTTACATGGCTCATGGTTTCTAAATTATTGAGGCCAGACACAGAGCTGTATGACCCCTCTGCATTTCATTAATCCATTTGCATTGTACTTCTTAGTCCAGACTTACAAGCACACAGCTTTGAAGCTCAAAGAACATCCTTGTTAATATCTATTAGATTTTTCTGTAACAGGATCTCAAGGCTTCCTGGTCATGCTTCCACATCCTCTTCCCAGACCTCTTCAACTCCCATGAAACATACCAGGTAGTTTTAACCTTAAGAAACTGGAAAGTAAGCCTTATAGGAAAACTTAATTTTTCAGTGTTTTATTTTCACCTAAATTAGATCAACATTTCAAAGTACTTTTTGCATACAATTTTTTTTCTAAATAAAATCATATAGAGATATCAAAAGGTATGAAATCAACAATATTCAGCTGAATCAGTGAAGTGTGTTAAAAAAGCTATAATTTTGGTTATTCATTGTCACATTCTTAGGTTTTGTTTTTCTACCTGTCTAAACTGTATTTCTGACAATGCAAATGCTTTGAAATTTTTGTGCCATTTCTATTCTCCCCTAGGAAAAAAACCCAAAAAATGGGAGAGTTTTGGTCTTAAATCATGATTTAACTAAGCTGTAATACACAGTTCTAGGAGTAAGGAGGGATTCACCTTCCTGTAAGAGAATTCTTACCCTTCTCTATGAAAGATCTATTACTATTTATTAATTCCATTATGGTTATATGTTTTAAATGCTAAAGAACACTGGAGCATAATCTTGGTACACATTAATATCCGCAATGCTGGTATCTCACCGGAAGCAGGTTTTAAGGATAGAAAAAACAACACTAGCCTGACTGAAAGTGCAGTTGAGAATTTCTTCCCAAGCATAAGGGGAAGTGGGAGAGGGTGCAGAGGCATCTGTGATGATGATAAGAACTGGCACCATTAGTGAAGTGATGGTGAAAGTTGACTGAACAATCCGACATTAGATTTGATAGGGCTGTACCAAGGATAAGCCAAGGCCAAGTGTTTGTGAAGAGAGTGGGAAATAGTTCAGACTGGAGCAATGCAGGATTTCTAGTTAAATTTAGATTTGTTATGAATTCACTGGAAACTGCAAGTCCTACCATATATGTGTAGTACACATACATGGAAGAGTGAAGTTGTGAGCGAATAAGGCGCCACATTTATATCCAAAATCTTACAGACAGGATATTCTTTTCTCAGTTCCCTCAACCTGGAAATTTTAGTAGTTTTATCATACCATCTAATACATTACCAAAATGACAAATTCCTCCTGGTGATATGACACTTCCATCTCACCAAGGACAATGTATCCCAAAGCATAGATCAACATTTCCTGGGTACACGGATAATTGCTGGGCCAAAAAGTCACTTTCACTCTCTTGTACTCTTTTTTAATGATCATTTAAATAATCATTATGATCTAACTCCATCCTGAATGTTTTCAGCCTCAGTGAAGTTGACTCAGTAGTGAAGATACCCAGCTGTTTGCTGGTGACTTCAGTTCAAACCCACCCACTCCCAGCTTCAGAACACCATGTCTTCCTCCCACCCCTGTGCCCTGCAGTTGTATGAGATGAGGCATTTTTCTGGAAGAGGTAAGATATGGCTTTTGATGCCCTGAGACAATTTAGAGAGTTGAGGCAGCTCCAGATGTCTTGTCTGTGGTCCGCAAACCTCTGCTACTGGGTAGGAAAGGATTAGTGCTACACCCTCCCATTCAGTTTGATCAATTTAGCCCTCACTTTCTATTTTCTGTTGGAAATTAAAAAAGTTAATTATGGCCTAAAAGAAACCCACTGCACTAAACAAACTTTATTTTATTTTCTCAGTTTGTCAAGATATGTAAAACCTGTCGCATTTGCTTCTCTATAAAGCCTGTTATACATTTTCACACAGTGTTCCTATAAGCATAAAAAGATAAGTCTAATGAGGTTTAATTTTCATTTTAGCATCCAAAAATTAAATACATACATATATATAAATAATTTTTCTTTTGATTTGTTTTTGTTGTTTTTGTTGGGTTTTTTTTAATATAAAAGTCACCAATGTATGCACTTGTCTGCAACTTTTAAAAATAAAGCCTTAAAACATTTACCATGGAAGGCTGTAGGAAAATGGCTGAATGCCATTCCCAAGTGATATGAAGTCATACAAGTTTATTGCCTCTGATTTCATCTACTATTATGTTACACTTTCAAAGTGTTCTGAGATGAATATGACAAAACTAAAGAAAACCTTCTGTAAGGTTTTCTTCCTTTTATGGGATGCTATTTTGTTCTGAAAAGTTTGTGGCAGAGAAACAATTAAACCAGCTATTCTAATTTTGCTATATAACTAAATTATAACTGTAATTATTTTATGTTTAATTAATGCACTCTTTCTAGAAAGCCATGATCTGAAGATGCTGTGAGCTGAAGCATCCACTAGTTCTGTGGATCTGCAAAAAGTTGATTGGTGATTTATTTTAACCTAAATTTCTTTTCTAATTGCTTTCTACAAGTAGTACAATTCCATTGTTTAGCATCTTTCTTCTATATAAAGCTTACAAATCTTGACTTCCCTATTAATTTAATATAAGTTTCTACAGATCATCTGTAAGTGATTCTAAAAATTATATAGCAGTTCTCTTTAAACTGGTAATCAACAGAGCTCAGGATCAACTGCCCTTGAAAGCAAGTTACCAGAGGTTGGAATAATGAATCTATTAGAGGGTGAACTACAATGCCATTAACGAGAATGAATGAGCTTGAACAGGATTTTGAGTAACATCAAGATGAAACTGAATTTTGAGCTAATAAATACCATTTGGTATCTGTCTAATGCTCAGAATTAATTTGTCCAGTCATGTCTGAAAATGCTCTGTATATTCCTGAACTCATGTCTCCAAGCTCTGTTGTTGTGCTTGGCTATGGCAACAACTGCACTCGACATTTTTATCAGGAACACAGTGGACAGTTGTTTGGTTGTTTTCTGTCTCTTTCTGTGCATAACATTTTTGGGTTTGTTGCTTGGGATGTTTTTAAAAAAACCTCTTCCTACAGTGCCATTTCACAAAACTTATTCTCTATGGTGACCATGGGACTCCTGGCCTTTCTCAGTGCCACAGTATGGCTTTGTGGTGACACAAAACAGGCTGCTCTGCTGGAACAGCCTGTGCAACCAGCTGCCACATTTTCTTCTGATAGTCTGGGTCTCATGTCTTGATGAAGCAGCCCTGATATCACATCCCCTTCTTTGGGAGCTGTGCAGACCAAAGTGCCACTCATAGAGATTGGGACAGTGGCTTGAATAACTGATAGGGAAATTCCCCTGTGGGTAACATTCCTGTTAAACCAGCAGCTTCCAAGTTGCATCAGGATTTTTATTTAGATTTTCCATACCCTGATATTGCTGTGTTTAAGCCTTCAAGTGTTTAAGCCACTTTAAGACAGATGCAGTTGAATAACATCTAATCATACAACAAGGATCAGAGAAAGTAGGCCATTAAATCAGACACATAATTGAATTTTTCATTAGCAGGGAAAAAAAAAACACTGCGAAGAATATTTGTGATCTTGTTTAAGAACTAAGTGTTTAGGCTTTCATATTCCATATTTATAAAATGTCATTTAAATTATAGGGAATCTTTAGGCATCCTTTTTGAATGTCTTTAATTTAATATAGGCATAATTTTAAAGTAATATACTGGGCTGTCAAACCTCTTACCGGCTTCTTTCTGACAAAAGCAATTCAACAAAATCAAGATAAACTCATGAAATGTTTTGGTTGTTAGGGATCTGTATTGCAATAAACTGCCCAAAAGAAAAACAAATACTTATATCTACTAAAAATCTCTTTTTAAATTTTTTTTTCTCTAGAGCAAACAAAACCATTTATTATGGCAGATTTTGACTATTTCTAAAAGAAGCAGAAACATACATTTTCATATGCTTTCTTAACTAATTGGGAAAGATAAGGTGTGCAAAGCTGTCTAGAACTTTAGGAGGGAAAATACTATGAAATTTGACAGAAGTTTGTCACTACAGGTCCAATCAAAATTTGAATATTAAAGGGGCATCTACTAAAAAACACATGAATATAGAAAAAGACAAGTTACTTCTTGAAAATCATCTGAATATTTAATTGCAATTAAAAAATGCAGATTTTAATCTTGTACATTTTCCATCTGGAACACTGTTAAAATGCACCAAGCCAAATTAGTTATTAAGAAAGCAATGCAATCAAGACCAAAAACAATAGGTGGCAACATCTCCCAGCGAGCCTGGTGTGTGAAGTTCAGTGCCATGTGCAATCTGCTGCCACATCCACTATCAATACTTTCCTTCTGAGTCACGCGTGAGTGCTGAGTAGAGGGGGGGTGTCCATGGAACTCGATGTACGTCCAGCAGGACGGCGTCTGTCCAGCCCTGTGGAAGGACAGACGTCACCGGGCTCTGCTCACAGCCACTGGTGCCTCATTCAGGCATTGGCAACAAGTGAGTGTTCAGGACCTGTGGCAAGCAAGAATTTCATGGGTTTTTGTTTTAAATAAGTGCTGTTCTACTTTATGCCTCTCTGTTTAGCTGCAGAACTACTCAGTCTCTAGCTTGTTCACTCCAATTAAGTAGTAAATGAAAGTGTTTTCTACAGAGAGTTGATTCATCCCAGAGTAGATTTTAGGCTTCTTTCTTTCTGTCCTTCATATTTTTTCAGCTGACTGGCTCATATGGGAATGGATAGACCAAAGCAATTAATTTGGTGCTAGTAGCAGCACAGAGGTTGCTGGAAGTCAACAAATCCAGATTTTATTCCTGATTTTGTCACTGAGCTGATCTTTTTTGAGGCCTCCAACCCATTTTTTGGTCTATTTAGAATGTGATTCCTCTGGATTAGGGTTTTGGGGTTTGTTCTCTTTACTACATGCCTGCAAAGGGCCTCTTGCTACAGGGTTTTGGCAGAAATGTTTATTAACTCCTGGAGAGCAACTCAGGGAACCTTTGTGGCCTCTGTGGTCCTGGAAGGCAAGATCCTTGTTCAAACAGCAGGGAGATATGGGAAACCAAATATCATCCCTTATCTTCCCTTCTTGTTCACTAACTTTAACTGCATTTGAAGTGACCATGCAAATGACACTAGTTAAAAAAAAAATCAGATAGCCATCTCTGGATTTTTCATCCTAATTTAAAAATAGAATAACAATTTGTGGTATAGAGAGCAGCACTTTTTAGCTTTTGATCTGGGGAGAGAGGTGGCATGTACAAAAGTAAGGAAAGAATATAGGGACATGATTGATCCTCTATATGTGTCTTGACAGCTTTGAAACAGACACATAAGCCACCTTCAGATATAATAGAATTTTCCAGCAAGATCTACTCCTTTGTGCCTGTTAACTGGCTGCTTAAAAAAAATAGACAAAAAACAAACAAACAAACAAAACTTCATTACAAGCAGCTGTTTAAAATGTTACTTTTTTGCAAGCCACAGGTTTTGAGCCGACTAATCCAAGAAACTTTTCAGTGTATGATGAGAGTTTAACCATCTACCTAAGATCCTGTCCATCCTCCTCTCTTGTGCAGCTGTTTGTGTAATGATCTCTATCATAGAATGGCCACAGATGGATAAAGCTATACACCTTGTTTTCAAACCCTAAACTAATGAACTGGTCTCCCAATTTACATTTGAATTTTGGTCTTCCATTTATTGATTTTACATTTCTCTCTCACTTTAAAATTTAATCTCGTTCAAGCCAGGTTGAAAGATGTGATTTCAAGAAATATTCACCAAGTCCACTACTTTCCAGAAAACTAAATCAGATACCAGCACTCAGTGCTTGCAAAAATCCAATAAATTAGTTACCTGAAATGAAATTATTTAGGCTGTCAAATGACTGGAGTAAAGAAAAGAACTCCTCATAATATGCTTTATTTAATCATTTAATCAGACCATTTGATGGTGGCACTACAGCCACTTCAGTTCAAGTCTGAAAATCACAAACTGCTTTTAATATCAGCTTTGTTGATATTCATCTGATGCTACTACTTGACTACAGGTTTTATTCTGAAAACTGTTGACATGGTTTGATATAGGTGTTGCTAAACCAAGAGAAGGCTTGAAATTAGGTAAAATGAAAGCCTTAAAATATGTTAAAATTAACTTAAAATAGGCATGTGCCTGTTAGTTAAAAGTTTTATAGTTGATAAGATGTTCACATGGAAAAATAACTCCTCTTTCTTAGAGAATGAGTTAAACAATACACATTAAAAGAGTTGAAACTAATATCTGTTTGAATTCCTGTATTGCACAGGAGAGAGGACTAGAAGATGGTGATAGTGCCATGATACAAGGCTGTGTCTTTTTCCTACTTCACTGTCCTATAGAACAATCTTGATAAATACATTAAAGGGTCATTCTCCATCTTTCTACAGCACCATCTTCTATTAAAAGAAACTACAAGCTAAAGAGCAGAAGCAAGAGAAGAGCTTGTGTAGGCTGGAGCAGGCAGATCCCTGACAGCTGTAACCCAGTTAGCATGAACCCAGTGGAGATTCTCAAAAAGCACCTGCACTCCTAACCCTTGTCCCAGGAATGATTTCATTGCAACTGTTACCCTTGCTCCTACATTCGAGTAATCATCCCAGTGTCTTGCCTGTAATCATAACCAGGCCTCCATCTGATTACCCAGGGGTATCTCAATAGTGGCTTCATTAATGAAAACAGGCTGCTCTCTGTCCCTGGGACAAGTGCAAGAGAAATATTGATTTGGTCTCCAGTTGGAGGTCTAGGCAATCTTGGACAAAAACTGCAATCTGTTTTGGCTTTTGTGGTATGAGAGGGAAAGAAAGATCTCCTGGAGCAAGCAGTGTGATGAAAAAATATTTTCTTTTTTTTTTTAATTTTAATAGCTATAATTCATATGTATCATTTTTATTATCAGCTACTTCATATTTTTAATCAGTGACTGATTTTGGTAAGATGAAATGTGTTAAATGAGTTGTTTACATCTCCTTGTAATTGAGCTTTGATTGAGTGATCAAATCTCTTAAGCTCCTTTGAAAACCCAACTCTTTAAGTTTCTTGGCAAAGTTGCTGTTAAAATTGAACAAGAAAAGGAAATGGGCCTGGGGGAGATTCATAGGGTGGGGACATAATAAAGGAAATGAAAAACGGAATGCTTTTCTTTCTGTAGCTTCACAAACATTTGTTAGATATTTAATTAACTTCATATTTGGTTCTGCAGGCTGGATCCCACATTAGTAGCTTCAGTTGCTAAATATGCAAAATCCGAACAGTTATTGCTGTTTTAATTAGCAAAATTGTCAGCCATGTTCTCTTGGTGTTGGTTTAGGGAGGCCCCATGAAGTGGCACACAAACATCCAGTGTCCTGCCAGTTTTGTTTCCTGTTTCGGCTGATTAATTCAGACACAGAAAGGAGATTAACTTCCTTGTTTTTAATGAATTATTATTGTAATGTTGAGTACTGATACCATCCTCAGTCAAGTGCAGACTCTGAGCACTTTTGTGCTCTTGTTACTCTTTTTTTTAATAAAACTTTTCCTCTTTTTCCACAACACTCTTCTTACCTCAGGGGACAGAGCAGATCCCCGACCAGCAGCGTGTGCTGGCGGCCACCCAGCTGGTCCGCAGGGAAAAGGGGTCACCTACTTCTGAATCTCTAAGAGATAGTTTGTGGGTTTTGTTGCCTTTTTTAGCTCTATCTCTATGATTTATGAAATAATCATGTCAACCTTCTACAGTATAGGAATTTGTTACAGATTAACACTCAACTATCAGATCCAAATGGGGGAAAGGTGAACAGTTGATGCTGCCTAACTTGGAGAAATATCTGAAGAGCTGAGCCTGTAGAGAGGATTAGAAGCCTGCAATGCTTGCCTGTAAAAACACAGCCTTTGATTTAATAAAAATAAGGCCTTGTTCTTATTTACTGCATGCTATGACTCACCTCTCCTTTACTTTGGGGTTTGTTTCTGAAGCTGAAGGAACAGGTTTCTTGTCTCTACTCAATTTCTGTATATTCACCCTAACAAAAATGTCTTTGTCCCAAGCATTCACTGATTTGTTCACTTTAGTTTCAAGTAACAAGACTGTTTTGTAGGAAAACAAACCTTCAGTCAAAGGTGACTCCACTCTCTTTGAAAATTAAACATAAATGTTAAATTTTCTCCAAATACCAGCATGTAGTTTACCTTTCAATGCAAGTACAATCATTTGCATGAAGACTGTTCACAGTACAGCCTGTAATGGCTGTGACAATTTTAAGACTCTAGATATTATTGAAAAATTCACTTTAATGTATTATTTCTTGCAAAAACATTCACAAAGGTTATCCTGTTTTAACTTTAGCAGTCAAAACAATAAGCAGATATAGGGCTAAAAACCACAAGCTTATATAAAATAGGGTTAATTTATGGCTTTCTAGTTTTATGCTGCAGAAGCTGTTTGCCTGAGAGGACTTAGATGAACCTCAAGACCATGTTATTAAAGACTGGGAGAGACATGGGAACATGTTAAGCTGGTATTTCACTACTTTGACTCCCTAAGTATATAAATTATACTGTGACTTCCATATGATTTTTATACAGTTTTTTAATTATAATTTAAAATTGTAAATATAAATTTTAAAGCATTTTTATGCAAATAAATATAAGTCTACTTGGAATAAACTCAGATTTCTACCTTTTCTTTTTTTCATCTTTGCTTCACTCTAAACATTTCTAAATATACTACACTAAATATTTCTGCCCTAAATATTTCAGTACACTAAATATTTCTGCCCTCACTATAAAATAACTTAAAATATTTGGACACTCATAATATGAAGGAACATTTAGTATTTTTAAGAAAAGCTCTTTACTGGATTTTTATTTACCAATTTCTCAATCTGTATTATATTTT
This sequence comes from Molothrus aeneus, assembly GCF_037042795.1. Lineage (NCBI taxonomy): Eukaryota > Metazoa > Chordata > Aves > Passeriformes > Icteridae > Molothrus > Molothrus aeneus. The sequence goes on along the minus strand of NC_089648.1, from coordinate 73,685,622 downwards.
TGTGCATAAAACCTAAATGAAATGCACTGACCATTTGTCAGGGTTCTTTTAGAAAAAAAGACCATATTTAGTGTTCCTTGTCCACCTAAAGTTCTTCTGTCAGTAGAAGTACTGGGAATATAGAAATGGATCCCAGGAGGGGTATATAGTAGCTATGAATAGTATGTTAGCTGACCACAAAGCAGAGCTGTTACTGGCACAAAACAGAGACAGCTCATTAGAGAAAAGAATATTGTAGTAGTGGAAGAAGTTCTGCTTCAAATTGCTTTCCAAATGTGGCGGTTAGAAATGAGATGGACTACAACACCTAAAAAGGATGGATGATCACTAGGTTAAGTTATGGGATTTTAATTCCAGAAGAGATCTTTGCCAGTGAGATTTGTGCTAATGGACACACCACAGGCTCTGCTCTGCCTTTGGTTTTTTTATAAATTGAAGTTATTCCACATGGGGGTACAGAATTTTTCTTCACTCTAAAGCCCTTAAATGGATTGTAAGATAGAGCTTTACATGTTCCCCTATCTACAAAAGAAAGAGTGAACCATGTAAAACTGGACAAAGACTTATAATTATTTACCTGGCATGTGGGTTGCTTGTGAAAATATTTGTGTAGTAACATTTTACAGGGAGGTTTAAAACTGTGTTTGCTCTGTTGAACAGAATAAAAAAATTTACAGCATTTTTCTGTTTTCAGAAACAACAGTCCTTTCGTATTTCCCAGGCCTCAGTACAGAACATAACGTGGCTTACTCAGTCACACAAAATTTCACAACACAGATCCAGGAGCACAAGGGACCTCCCTTGTTCAATATAAATATAAAAATATAAATGTTTCAATATAAAATGTCTACACAGTTCCTGGATGAAACACGAGTTTTCCCATCCTTCCTACCTCAGACACAAAAGGATAAATTATGTCTTCTTATGACAATGTGAGCTCTCTGTGACATTTACATGATCACTTAATGTGCTATAAACTACTTGGCATATCATATAAAATTATTCGATTCCTCATTGTTTCCTCTTTCATTGTAGCTTTCAATATAAAAATTCAGTCACCTAAGTGTTGGACTTATTCCAAGTTCAAATTAAGTTTCTTAAACATTTGGTATGCTCTCTCATTAAGGAGAGCATAATCCCTTTTGCTATGGCAGGCAACTGTAGATAATAACTAGAAATACTGCATTTCTAAAACCTACTTTTTTATGGTTCTAGTGTGCTTTGCAAACCTTTGGTCATTTATGAGCTCTTTTAACTGCATTTTCCTCATACCTTTTAAACTTCATGCTTTATGTAGTACACAGTAGATCAGCTTTGTGTAACCCACCAGAAATATTTGAACTGGGTCATAAGAGTCTCAGTCTAAATTGTTTAGCTTTTCCTTATCTGGTAAGCCTGTCTTTTCTCTAGCTCTAAGTCTAGAGTCCTTTCTTTTGATGGTCACTTTGTTAGATTTCAAGGTTTAAGTTATTTTTCCTTCCTTTTACCTTTTATGTTTGCTATGTTGAGATTAGTACTAGTGGAGCACATTATCAGACGTAGGGTCCATCTCTTCAAGCATTTGTCTCCAACGGTGTCCATAAAAAGATAGATCAAAAAATAATACAAGGTTTGGGTTTATCCAGTCTCACTAAAACAATGACATGTGGGGTAAATAAATTTTGTACTTTGCTAACTGTAGTAGATTGAACAAATGGGATTCAATCACCTTACTATAAACATCTCCGGTCTAGACATGCACATCTGAGCTTATCACTTTAGGCCCCTTCTAGTCAGTGGGTAGAAATAGACCCTGCTAAAGTGCAATTCAGTTTATGCTAAAGTCAATGCCTAAAATGCCTAAGATGAATTGTACTGAACCATCTATTTTGCTCCATTGAATCTGAAGGGAGCTTGGGGAAGGTACAGACAGAAAGCTTTTATATTTGGTCAGGTGACTTTCACCTGAGCTTTCAAACATTATTTAGTATTATGCCATCTGAATATTTTTACTGAAACTGCATTTTTAGAGACTTAAATGTAAGTCATTCTGTTATGGAAATTAGATAAAACTTGGAGTTTTCATAATTAAAATGAAGCAGTTCTAGGTCAACATCCTATGTTCTTTGAACATCCTGAGATGGCAGGACTGTGGGAGTGTGCTAATCTCCTTTTTCCATACATATATGATACTTTTACAAGAATTTTTGTTGTCTATGAGTACCCTGCATGGACAGATTTCCTCACAACCCAGCATCTTGTTGTCCTACCTTCTCTCCAAGTAACCTGAACCCCAGGGTGGTCAGACTGTTTCAAGACTTGCCTTCTTTGACTGAGTTGATCCCAGCTGTGAAAGCATGGTGGTTAAAATGCAAGCTTGAATCTACATATCAATCCTTTCTTTACCCATCTCAAACCAATATCTGTAGACAGTCAATCACATGTGCGGAATTGAAAATTTCACTGCAGGTAATAGATCTCTTCCAAATAGTTTGCTTTGAATAAAACAGTTTAGACAGTGAAAATTGACATTTGACAAAAATCTCAGATAACGTGTGTTTGACAAGCAGGTCATATGAGTGAGCTGGCATAGTGACATGCATGCCATGCTATAGCAAGCAATAAAAGTTGGGTGGGTCCCCAAAATGTATATAAAACCCCCTTCCCATATATTTTTATGACATATTAATTATTTGCTGGTGCTGATTTTGTGCCTCCACAGTCTAAAGGTCCAAGTCTCAGAGTGGTTGGGCATCTCATATCCATGGGAGCTCAGCACCGCAGGGAGTCTGAGCTCAGATACATGGTCCAAAACTGTCAGGTTGACTGAAATCCCTCTAAGGGAGACAGGATAAACAAATCTGTCCTGCTGTAGCTCCAGTGATGTCAAGACTTGGCTGGCTAAATCCACACCTCACCGGGCTGAGAACCAAACTCAAGGCTAAGGGAGTTTGTGATGCTGCTGTCAGCAAGCAATGCCCACCTGCCAGCTAGAACCACACTGTACTGTAGAACTTTACAATCAAATGTGAGAGGGGGAAAAGGGCTTATGGATATGTTAATCCCTTTAAAAGAGAGAGGGTAACTACTTTCTCTTTCCTCTAGAATTGTATTTAGAATATTTTACATTGGAATCGTTGCAATGTGTAGCAATTTAACATTTTTACCTTGGTAGACCACATATGTATTCTCAGTGGAATGAGTGGTAAATGCAACAAGGACTTCTGAAATATGAGATGGTCTTTTCCAACCTAAAATGATTCTTTGATTCTGTGTGTTCAGCCTGCTGGTGGCTGCAAGTGAGCAGTGGAAAATCTACGCAAACTCTTTCCAGCATAATGTTCCGAATGCACAAACCTGCAGAAACACTTAAATGTGAGTGCATAAAATTAAGTTGAAATGCATAATTTAAAATATGGTTTCATTATTGCATTTTTATTTTATAATTTGAGTCACTAAATGGTATTAATAGAGAAAACATTTAATTCAACTTCTACAATATGAGTCAACGAAAATAAGGTTTTAGTTATAAACAGGAGCTAGCAATTTCTCTCATAGCTATATGCTTGCACAGACATTCATACAGTGCAGAAAAAACAATATTTTTCTTTAAATTAATTTTTTTAGGCAAAAATAATATTTTAATTTTGTGAGAACTTTAGAAATATAAATGCTTTAATTTCTCTTTAACCTATCATATGGGTTTAAGAGAAATAGAAATATTTCAGAAAAGAAGATATTGAAGTGTAGCTTACATTCTGGTGGAAATAACTACGTGAAACAGCAGATATAAGGGGCAAATGATCAAGGTGTACATGAACTATCTGCTAAAAAATGGTAATACAGTACAAATATTATAGTACTTTTGGCAACATTTTAAAAAAGGATGTCATTGCAAAATTATCTGGGAAAAATTAACCCAAAGAAGCTGAGTTCTATGAGCCCTGTGAGGTTCTTCTTCAGGTACATTGGTGGGATTTCCAAAAGTTTGTATGAAGATTGTTGTAAGGCCCCAAATGATATTTTTTTCCTGAATACTTCTGCCTCATTTCCTGTGCTGTAAAACTGTTGATGGTGGGTTTACCCTTGCTCAGTAATGTCTACCAAGAGATGGAGAAGGTCCCTCACTGTGCAGGACTCACTGGTATCCCTAAAGAAAATATTATGGATGGCCCATGAGGTCAGTAGCAAGGATAATAGGAAACACGTAAACTACCAGGCATTTCTGAAAACAGCTAAAAACAGTGTTCTACCCTTTGGGAAAATTAGTCAATGAATGATAGTTCTGATGAGGTGGCAAAATTCAGCTTTCTGACTTCATTTTCATGATAATGTTCTTCTGGAACTGGGCAAAACTGGATGTCTTACCTCAAGCTGCTCATTCAGCTGAAATGCCTCCTTCCCTTGAGAAGAGCTGTTGCTGGTTTTTTTAGCTCAGACTCACAAGTGCTGTGAGGGATTGTTTGGAGTTTTAACATTCAGGGTCCACATGTGAGGAAAAAACAGTTCCCTCCAAACAAACACATGCTTCCCTGGAGATTATTCCTTGGATCCAGATTACTAACTGTGGGAGGAAGGCCAACACAAAGGCATAAAATATAATGGAATGACTAAAACAATGTGGCATGGTTTTTAGGGTGAATTTCCATAACCCAGTATTCATGGATGTTGACTGTTTGTTGTACAAGATGTGGTATAAGATGTTAATTATTTTATTTATAATTGTTGAAAATATTCATTTAAGTTTCAAAATAAATGTGTTTATGTCTTCTTGGTTTGTTCCTGACTTCCATTGTCAGAATTAATTTATTCATGTGATCTCCTACTATATGTTCTCTCTCCTACTTGTTCCAACTGTAGATTTTCAAAGTTCTGTACCAAGAACAGGACTTTCTATGTCATACATCAGCACAGGAAATAGCTGAAGAAACTGTAGTTGGGAGCAGATATGTTATAGAAAATCAAATTCCACACTGGAATGAAATATGCACATAATATATATATTTGAATACTTGATTTATAATCTTGAGCAGGTAGGAATTGGGACACTAATTGACCTTATTAATTAATTTAGATTTCTATAAAATGGTTTTATTTTATCAACCCAAAATTTCTCATTCAATATGTCTCTGAGCTATTATTTGAGCACACACAGTAAAAGAATAAGCTCTTTTAAATGATTCACAGAATCATAGAATATTCTGGGTTGGAGTCTTCAGATCAATATAAATACCCAAACCCAAATTAGGGTCCAAAAATGGCAGTCCACGGAAAGATCTCTAGTGAAGGAATAAGTGCTCTGGTGTTGTGTCAGATCAGAGAAGGTGTCATTTTAGTAGGCTTGGTTGGTCAGTTTGGTGGGCTGTTATTCAGCTGGGTCAGCAACGTGGAGGCAAGGACAACTACAAACACTGACTCTTCCACCTTTCTTCCAGTGCAGAAAGAGGGAATAAACAAGAAGAAATCTGTAATGCGCTTGGCTAGCAGGTTTGGGATTTGACTGTGAATCTATAACTTCAACCAAGGAGACTTTTTTTTCCAAAATTCAATTACTTTTGGTGTAGCAAGGCCTGGGCTTCCAGAACCTAGTTACTTGTCCTTGGATCTGAGCTCTGCACAAAAACTTAGTTGTAGTAATCTGAGCTGAGCTTTACTGCCCAAGTCAGCTCTCAAACAGGAGGAATTTCTTGTGTAAACATGGAAACATCCTGGTGAAGCCACAGCAGAAGGTCAGAGTGCTACAATAATATGGACTGGTCACAAGTCCACATGAGCTTCTATGCAACACCATTGGCCTACAAGCAAATCAGGGACTGGAGGGCCAGCAGAAATTCAAGAACCTACATGACCTTTGAAATACTTTGTGAAAATTGGGCATTCAAAAATCATTCAAATTGGAGTTTATTTGTTGAACAGCAGTGGGAAGATGGGCACCTGGCCCCTGGAAACAGCACTGAGATTGACATCAGAGACTTTCCATCTATGCAACTTGAGAGGTTTTAGACAGCATTTATCTGAGATAAACCACAACTTTCTCCCTAAATCCAAACAGTACCCATGCTTAGTGGGGGACTCAGAAGTGGACTTGAGTCTCTACTGCTTGGCTGCAGTAGAAATACTCTGGTAGAAAGGCTTAATGGCTATAAACAAAGCTGGACAAGAATCAGAATAAAGCAGACTGGTAAAATCTAAGGATTTCATTACCAATTCCTTGAACCATCCCACCTCTTTTGGACCTCTTTTGGTTTTCTGCCAATCTTCTCTCAGGTGACATTGTTTTGCCCCAATGTTCAAATTATTTAATAAGCACCTCTTTAAATGCACACAGAATTGGATAAGAAATACAAACCTTTTGAGGTAAAGCTCAAAATTTCTCTTACTTTTTTTAAAGTTATAAGAAAAAAAAAAACTTAGACTCTTTCCATGCCAACAGAAAGACAAGAATTTTCCACCTTGCCGCTTAATTGGCAATATAATAGTTTAGAATGTGCTTTTAAGAGGTTTGGAAACACTAGCTGGTCTTATCCCATCCAAATGGCATTAGTGCTTTGTTAACACTCACTCATACTGCACTTGACATGCAAAGAAAATTCTTGCTGCTATATCATACGGCTAATTTCTAAAATGTCTCCAAAATATTAAATGGTTGCTTAGATGAAGACTTAAATGAAGCCTTTGACATAACTAAATATTCTGAAATAAAATATAAATTATTATTCTATAAAATATTAAAGTTTTTTTTCTAGTAGAGGTTTCATTTTTTTCTGGTGTGGGTTCATCAAGGTGTAGTTGAGCACATTCTGGCTGAAAATGATGTTCCCCAAGTTCATGAGATGAATTTGCAGGCTCTAAGTATGCAGGCGTGAAATCTGGCACCTTCCAAGCTGCACATTTGTACTTACAAATTCACTCAGGATTTATAGTCATTACTTACAGATGATGTCATCAGCCATTGCACATATTCCCTACCTCATTTTCCCAAGGTAGGATTTAAATTTTTTTGAGGAATGAGGAACTGGCAATGAATACTGACAATGAGCAACAAATATCAGTGACAGTCTCAAATTATTTTTAATACCAGAACACAATTCCTTTGTGGATAATATTCTGCAAAACATTAATGCATCAGCAACTTTGTTACCACATAAATACATTTACCACAAATTAGAAGGTTTTTCTCCTACCTAAAATTTCAAAATTGCTAATGCAGCAAGAAGGTGACTGGCTCAGAGAAGCTACCCTCCAGAGAATGGACATAAAATCAAATCCTGCCTTAATCTAGCAGAATTACTTTTAAGATTAGTAGAAAATTTTATATGAGTTAGTCAGGTAGGTCTTGGACCATTTTCACTATAAATAAGTATAATTTAGTAATTAATTTATGGTAATGGGTTAAATTCTTCTCTGTAGTGTTTGGGTAAATCTGGAGTCATTGTATAGTTTTTCAGTAGGCTTTTTTCTGGATGGTCACCAGTGCAAATAAAAGTAGAAGAATCTGGCTCTTTTTGCATAAGGTTGCTATTTATTCAAAATATGCTTGTACAGGCTATTCACATTCTTTCTGCAAATATTTTAGTTGTGACGCAGGGCTATGGATTCAATGTGAAATGAATCACAAAAATATCAGACTTCTCATGAACAATACCTCCAGTAAAGATGAAATCTGTATTGAACAGTGATTTAAAAGGGTGCAGAGACATTTTCTGCTGCCCACAAAGGGCAGCCCTGAGTTATGACTTACTCCTGATTTGTCATAATTGCCTGCTCTACCCAAAGCCTGTATTTTCCTGAATGCATGTATTTTGAATACACAGCATTTGTTTATAGTTCCTACATTGGCCTTGAGATGGATTAGACCCTTGTTGTGAGCTGGCAGCAATGCTGAAGCAGTTCTTGATAAATTCTTTGGGATAAATAATGTATTAAATATATTTATTTTTTGTTCTGATTATTGATGTTCCAATGACAGGCTTACAAAAAGTATGTGTATTTTTCATCTGTGAAATAACTGTCAGTGTCTAGCTTTGAAGTTTTTAGTACTGAAAACCTAAATGCTGAGTTAATGGGGGAAAATTTTTATAGAACTATTTTGATTTTGCAAGCATACTGAAAGATCATGACTTACTGACTTACCTCATCTAATATTATGCTTCATTGACAACAGAATAACACTTCAAAGTCAATATATTCCTGGGACTGACCCCTGGAGATGTTCAATCTCTCCATTGACTATAGAAGGGGATTAAAATTATTCCATTTGTACCATAAGAAGTATTTGAATTTTCTGGAATGAACTGCAACCAAAGTTGCAGTTGCAACCAAACTGAACCCAAATTTTATTTATACTGGAAATGTCTATGCTTACAGATACTGATATTTATAGACATACAAAACTACCACTTTGGAAAGTGTCATCATCTTTTTAAATTACACCTAGGTATTTCCATAATTTAGTATGTCAGCTCAACAAAATAAAGTGTTATGGTTTGTCACATGAGATGTTTACCAGTCAGGAAACTGAGAGTCATACAAACAGTATGGTTTAGGTCTCCAAAGCATGCAGGATTTTCTGAATAGAAATGCTCACTGTTTACCCAAAGGGGGATTTTTGTTTAATTTTGTTTAGATTCAGTGAGGGGATTTCTTTTTGGTTTCTATTTGCAGTGAAAATTCAAAAGATGTTAATCCAAAATTTCTTCTAGGAATATTTTTTTCATCGATCTTATAAATAAATAGGAGATTTGGCTTTTCCCCACATTACACATTAAAACCTATCAAACATAATAAGCACAACATACCAACACTAACTATGAACTCCAAGGTCTGCAAAGTACAAAACTTCTTACTGTGTTTGTTTGAATCATCAGTTTTCTTTGGGTAAACCTGATTGCAACACAGAATGCTGCTAATTAAAATATCAAAGTCATGGCTCAGATACTCAGCTGCTGTGAGCCATTTGAGACTCAGCCATTTAAACACTGTCAGGAAAGGGAACTCATTTTACAACAGTTTTCACTGTTACCCCTTATGATTCTGGCTGTTAAAATTCTGCAGAAATAATTACTCAGAACTCACATTGTTCTTGTCTTCCTCCTTTCCTTTCCTTTCCTTTCCTTTCCTTTCCTTTCCTTTCCTTTCCTTTCCTTTCCTTTCCTTTCCTTTCCTTTCCTTTCCTTTCCTTTCCTTTCCTTTCCTTTCCTTTCCTTTCCTTTCCTTTCCTTTCCTTTCCTTTCCTTTCCTTTCCTTTCCTTTCCTTTCCTTTCCTTTCCTGCTTACTTTTTGAAGCTGGACTTGTTTAATACAGAAACCATTATTCTGTCAGCATTCAGCTTGGCCACAGCCTTGTGCAACTCTGTTTCAGTTCAGAAGATCAGAAATGCACAACAGTCAGTTCAGTGTTCAGGCTTTCTATCTGGTCCTCATATTACATCTTTCTTTTTTTTTTTCCTGAGTACATCTGGTAAAGTAGTTTTCTAAATTTGTCGCTATTAGAGCAATGCAAACTATTTATGAGAAGATCTCCAAAACACATGGAACTCACCTGCTTCCATGTTTCATTATACAGATGAAATTCAGCCCAGTTTCATCAAACATTGTGCAAAGTTCACAGATCTTTCAAATACACCTGGCTGAGGTATAGCTCTGTGTTTCAGTTATCCAAAGCCCAGAGTGCATGTGATGTCAAAGGAACGTCTTGAATTTTTGCTTTTAAATTCAGTTTTGTTCTCTACTGGCTCAGCTTATTCAGGCTCCAAATTTGAAATAAAACTTTTCCTTCTCCTTGAACTTTCACCCAGCTCTTCTCTGTCTGCCAAAAATGTGATCAACAGGAATAGTTCTGAAGACCTCACCTCAGGCAAAGCTCCCATTTCTATATTCCTCAAGGGAAGCTTGATCTGGCTAAGATGACACATAATGAGCTAGAAATGGTAGAGGAAGCCTCAAGTATTTTTAACACCAGAATGCTACTCCTGTGTCGTCAGTAGCCTGCTGTGAAATACATCAGCAATTTTGAGATGATGCTTCCAGTATTTGTCTGCAGTTGTTATTTTGTGTTTGTTTAGCATGGCCTGCTCAGAAGAGTACAAGACATGAGGATGTGTAAACTCTAACCAATAACTCAGAGTATGAACTAACATAACAATATTTTTATTGAGCGTTTAATGTGCCAAGGTTGATCTGGCTGGAAACAGGCTTAGTAAACCCAGGTTTTGTGTGTCCTAAAGCACCACACTAAAAGATAGACACTTTCTATACCATTAAATCCTAGGGAGAATCTTATTCCTCTTCATACCCCGATGCCTTTCTAAAGAGCATGATGTCATGGATCTAATAGATGTCGTATGCAGTTTATCTCTCTGCAGGGTGAGAGATACTCCATGCATATCATTGCATTTGGGTAACAGTTTTGGAGAGGAGGAGTGGCAGAGCTGAGTGATAAATGTGCTGGATGTATCCAGCGGAAAAGTGGGTTGGATGAACGGCATGTGATAGGCAGGACAACACGAGCGGCTGGGGGGTTTTCAACATTTCTTTTCCTGTGAGAATTAGTTCCAGAAACTTGGACCAACCTCTTGAAAGGAATGTTTTCTCCTCTGCTCAGACAAGTGTTACCTTCTGGGTAGAAAGCCTGGGGAGGGGATTTTGCATCCCAGGTTCCCACCCGGGTTCCAGAAGGATGCTTTGAAAGCCTGTCCACACTGCCAGCTGCAGACAGATTTGCTCCTCCTGTGTTAACCCCAGAACCAGAAGGGTGGTTCTGGATAAGCTGCCAAATCAGGCCTGGAAGGAGAATAGTCACGTTCACACACAAAGGGCAGGGTATATTTTCTTGGGCATGGAGCCAAGAACATGCAGCTATACTACTTCCAGATGCAAACTGGTGAGTCCAAGAAGTCCTATTCTGCACTTGCATGGACTCCCTAATTTGGAACTCTGGACTGTGGTATATTTTGCCCTTAGCTATCCTGAGCCTGGGCCATCAATCATCTTACAGGAAAGGGAAAAGATGTTCAACTCACTTTTTTCCTTCTTAGAGGAAACAGTGGAGGGAGAGGACATTCTGGGATAGTTATAAAGCTTGTGTTGGTTGGTTATGCTACTGCATTTAGTTGCAGGTTCTTGGGACAATGACTTAGATCCCAGATATATTGCATTACTGAATTCCAGATGGGAGGTGAGAAAATCTTGTATGAACTCAGACCAAGGTCTTCATCTACTTTGAGAGATTGAATCTACTTCTCAGAAAACAAGAGCAGAGGAAAAGGAAATAAAAAAGTGCTGAATTGAACATTGGAAATTTTAAGGATATTGTCTAAAAATTGAATGGAATATAGAATAGAATAGAATAGAATAGAATAGAATAGAATAGAATAGAATAGAATAGAATAGAATAGAATAGAATAAATTTAGTTGGAAGGGACCTACAACAGTGACCTAGTTCAACTGCCTGGCCACACAGGAGAATCATTTAAGTTCAAAGGGACCCTGGAGACAATTTACTCACCTGTAAACCTAATACTGCCAAGATCCCCACTAAGATGTGCCTAAGAGACACACCTACACATCTTTTAAATATCTCCACAGATGGTGAGTCAACCACTTCTCTGGGAAGCCTGTTCAATGCTTGACCATTGTAAACATCCCCTGATGCAACTTGAGACAGTTTTCTCTCATTCATTCCTTCTGTGAGGAAGATGCTAAGGCTAGAGCAGTTGGAGTGTGCACAGATGACAGCACTGGATTGTGATGGCATATTTTGGTGAGGAAGGAAAGGTGGCAAAACACTGACAAATATCAGGTTCATTATCTGGAAGAACTACAGAAATTCTACCAAATCTTTGCCTAAAATTATTTTCAGGTCAGACAAATTTCCCCATACACAGAAAAGGGGAAAAAATCTGACCCAAGAACAAGGAATGAACAACCAGTCCTGGGTGTCATATTGAGAAAGGCTTAGAGGACTCCAAGCAAACCACTGCCTGTCTGAGCAGAGTGGTTTCTTTACTCTGTCCCTTCATCCTGACATGGGGATTTCAAGTTAATGAAAACCAGTGGCATTTAACTCAAAATCACACTGTGTTCTTAATATCCGGGAAGAATCCTCGATGCCAAAGAGTAACTAAGATATGGTTTTATAGAAACAATTAGCTTTTTGTCCAAGAATGGGACTCTCAAAAGAAACTGATGACAGACAAAACAACAGTTGAGAATTGTTTCCTTCTAGAAATCTTCCAAGCTAAATAACCAAAATCTGAATCTTAAAATCTAACCACCTTTTAGAAACCAGCTTGAAAAAGGATACAAATACTCAGGAAACCACATTGCCATCCTTCAGGCAAAAATGGGATATTGAAAACTTTCCTTTGGAGAATTAGGGTGAAAAAGCGCAACTGAAAACAATATTCAGAATGTCCCACCCAATCTGTAGAAAGATTTTATTGTTCTGATAATCTCCAAACAGTTTATTTTAATTATGACCTAATAGTAGCTGAAATTATGAAACAAAAGGCTTGTGAAACTGAAAAAGCTGATATTTTCCGTTTTGAAATATTTAAATGAAATAGTTTCAAAAGTATTTTTAAAAATCTGATTGTTGCCCAAGTGTTAAAAAGTTATTTCAAGTGAACTTTCTTCATAGAAAGTTTCAAGATGAAAATGGTAAACACAGCAGATTAAAATTGCTTTGAAATCCTGGATCAGGTGCAAAGGTAGGGGTAGCTAGAGATGCGCAGATTATGGTCATCATCGTTGGCAATAGACATCATTTTAGCAACATCTCACTAATCTGGTTTTGTCATTACAATCCCACAATTTTCTCCTAAGGTCAATAAAATAACAGCCATAAGCTTCAGTCCCCAATGACTGGCAACTCAGAAGCTAAAGCTAAGATTTCAGGGCATAAATATTTTCAGCTTTGTGATGAAAATCCTCAGCTACCCTTAAAGTGGATTGGAGATTAGAGGAAGGGGAAGCAGATGTGTAACTAAGGACTCACTCAGGAGAGGAAGGGGAAATCTCCTCTGCTCACAACATCCACCTGCTTATTATCCACTAAGGTAAAAACTCCTCCTGCTTTAATCTGCCAAAACTATTAAACTGAAGGAGAGTTAAGAGAATTTAGCTCCACAGAGGACTGAGATGTTAAAAATGTAACATTTGTTACAGTCATTTTGTCACTAAAGGCAATAACAATTTTCCACTCTGTGTGTTTTGGTTTTTATATCTTGTTAAAGGCAACCCAGATTATTGGGGTTAAAGGGAAGAAGTTGGAAAATCATTCATTCTGGGTCAAGATGAATGGAAGAAAGGAAATTGGAGAAAATTAGTTTAAAATGTAATTTGCGTAAGTAACCGACAGAGTTATATCAAAAACAATTAAAAACTGAGAGAAGCTTGTACATAACAGTCTATTTTTTTTTTGAAAAGCACTGTTACTGAAAGCTATTGATACTATGAGTTTAATATGGTTCAGAAAAAGTCTGTATAAATATTTTATTAAATATTTTGAAAAAGAACTTTATTATGTCTGGAAAAAGCAGATATAATTTTACTTGAGCTATACAAATTATGTAAAATCAAAACAAGGGGGCCATTCTTGGGCAAAATAGGATTTCTTGTCCTTCTGTAATGGTCACATATCCACTTTTCAGGTTCACTTTATTCAGTTTTCATAGTTATTTTTTTTTTTCTTCTTTTAAACATATAATACAATTCAAAAGACACAGCAATGTTTATGAGGCTTTTCATCAATTCTGACCCAGAATGGATTTTGGAAACAATTTTTTTGGTAGGAATTAATCTCTACCAGATATTGAATAGCTGATTGACAGTGAATAACAAGAAAAATGCTCCAAAAGCCATTAAGGTTTTATATTTTAAAAATTTTTGGAAAAAATATTAACTTTTTGAGGATTTTAAATGATAATGAAGCCTAATGTAATTACTTCAGTATTAACTGCACTACTGACTTTTTACATATTTTCCAAGGAGAAATGAAAAATTTGAAGATAAGGGATCTTTGATTTTTTGTTTCTCTCTGCCACTCAGGGGAAAGAGAGAGAAACCCAAATGAAAAGAAAAAAAAGAAAGAAACAAACAAAAAATATCAATAAAACAGCGAAAGCTGTTAGAGATAGAGATAGAGATAGAGATTGCCAAAATACTGTCCAGGAGAAATTCTGCTAATTGCTTTGATTTGCTGAAGTATCGTGCACAGTGATACATCCCTAATTTGGACTTTAGACTGTCAGTAACTGTAAAGCAGCACCTTAGGAACTGGTGTGAGCACTAAATTTGTCAGTGGAGGGGATCATTGGTAGTGAGGTGTCACTGTGCAGCCTGCAAGCACAACTAACAGCAAGGGGTGTGTGAGGGAGTAACGCACCCCATCCTCCCAGGAGCCTGGGAGAGGTGTGCTGGGCCAGCAGGGGAGATGCCATTCCTGAAGAGAGGTCTAGGGTCAAACTCTGCCAACCTCCTCAGTGCCTAGAGTCAGAGCAGGATATATTGTCTTTTGCTATAATTGTGTTCTGAATTGTGTTCTGAAGTATAAAGGGAAAAAGCTTGCAGAGACCAGAGCTGCTTCTCAAGAAAACCAAACTGAAATCTTAATTTTTTTTCAGAAATTTTCACATTTTCATCAGCACTACAAAACTGCTGTTTTCCACACGTCCCCTGCATATTGTACAAGTGCATCATAAAATATTTTCCCATTATGGATTTCATTGTAAGCAAACTACACAAACACAGCTTAAAACCTAGAATTTGTCATATTTCTGAAAGACATAGAGGTTGCTTAGGTTGAAAGTGTGACAACACTCATATCCTGAATCTGAGTTTCTTCTGAAGAAGCAAAAACTGGCATGATTTTCCATGTATTACTATTCAACTGGATTCTTTTTCAAATAAATTACCACCTGAAATAAGGAAAAATCCTTTGCCTGGGCCCCACTTGTGATTTGATTTGGAGTAGATTAAAAACTCTGCACATATTTTTTTTTATTCATCCCTAATTGACATATTTCCCAACAGAGCACTCCTTGGACTCTGCAAGAGATAGAGATTAAGTTCATCATCATCACTTTTGCTATTTTTAACTTGTAGAGAGAGAGTTACGGTAACAGCTCTGGTTCCTCTCATATTAAAAAGTACTAAAAATTAGAGCTGTATTTACATTTTGAAAATTGAAGTTTCAAAATTTTGGATGAGATTTCAGAGAGAGAATGGTCTGAGTTTTTAATAAAAAAACATCGTAACAAATATTGCCTAATAGTGTGGACCTCAGAGTATGATTTCAAATGGTTTATCTCATTAAATGTTCCATTGCAGCTTCTAACATCACACAGAAATGTAGCATGTAATAAATACTATTTTTAGATAACACATTGCACTTTAATGTCATTCTTTGCATATAATACATTCTGCACAGTCTGATATCAACTTTAATTACTACTGGGCACTCTGGAACACTGGTAAAATTAACACAGAATATTTTCAGTATTTACCTCATAATTTGGCAATTATCACCTGATCCCCTGATGCAGGGAAGCTAGGTCTAACAAATTCTTTCTTATGGTACACTGAGAACTGCCACAAAGAAAGAGAAAGATATTTTCAAATGTTAAACCAAATTTGGAATGGTGTACAG
Source organism: Molothrus aeneus (assembly GCF_037042795.1). Classification (NCBI taxonomy): domain Eukaryota; kingdom Metazoa; phylum Chordata; class Aves; order Passeriformes; family Icteridae; genus Molothrus; species Molothrus aeneus. Next base: position 73,669,994 of record NC_089648.1, on the reverse strand, counting down.
AAGTGTGAAGTATTTATAACATTAAAGCTTTTGTCAGATTTTAATGTGGAATAAAAGCATAAGACACTGAAAATTAACACAATAATTCATCAAAATGACATTTTATTTCCATAGTTGGATGTCCTATGCTTCACAGCAATTTTCTAATTATTATGAAACACCAAGGCAAAAGACAAAGTAATGAAAACATAATTGCTTGAATACATTCACCGTCTTATTTCTTATTCACTAGCTTTGGTAAAACACTCTTAATAGAGAGAAATACAGAGAGGTCAAATTCAAATTGCTGCTAAAGAAATTCCAGGAACAACCAGCAAGATGAGGTAGCTGGTTATGAGGAATGGAGTGGTTGGAATGAAGTGGGTGTGGGGTTCATTTGTGGGGTCAAAATTGAAAAATAAAAACAGACGAAGGAATATAGACCAAAAAAGTAAACCAGGATGATGTCTTCCAAATATTAGCTAATGATGTAATTTTCCATGTGCTTTTTTTTCGCACAAGATGCTAGTTGCAAGGACACTGCATCACAGAAAAGTCTGCTAAAGCATAGTACAAAAAAGTCTATGTACCTTGCTTGAAGTTCTCAAGTTGTAGATGCCAGCAGCTGTTTATATTTCAAATACCCACCTTGTATTCAAATACCCACCTAAACCTAGACTGTCTTCCAGCCCTGGAAAGATTAGGATAATTTGGTGACAGGTAATATTTATAAATGTGCAGTATGTTAAATCTTACCTTTAAATTTGTTCTTTGGAGCTTAACTGTATGCAGATGTTTGGACACAAACTTTCAAGTAATATAAGGTATATGAGGGGCTGAAAGAGGTGCAATATTGTTCCAGGAATTCAAAGGTGTCATGGAAGTTTACTACTTTTGTGGATCCAAAAAAAGATATTGTACTTTTAATATATTATCGATTACAGGTTATGGAGTTACTCTACAGCAAACAAGAAATAAAAATTGGATCCAGCTTTCAGCTTTTGTAATTTTATAGCTCCATGATTTCAGTATACCTTAATAAGCTTGGCCAGTAAAGGACAACAACTAACCTATGCTGAAACATCAAAAGGAAAAGCAATTTTTCTGAGTACTGAAGGATACTGTTACTTGCTATAGTTGCTCTTTTGGACCACCAATGATAATCAGTCACTCAAAATATTGTTAGTCTTGAGCAGAGATATTACACACATCTGAAAAACAAGCACCATAGCAAAATGCAGACAGCTCAGTTCCAGTCTGCTTGGGATTTTCTAGTGTTTCTAAAGGCCAGCTGAAAGAGATGCTTGGGGGCTTCTTGAGCTGTTACTAACCCATCAAAGGTGACTAAATGGCCAGGGAATGGGTATGGGTAACTACTACTTCATTTCAGTGATTTCCACCTGCCCTTGTACACTGATTCATTTTGCTCATAATTGTTAAATTTTAGCACCTTAGGATGTTCCAAATTGTGCTGGGATCAAGCTGGGAAGACAAAAGTATCAGTCTGTGAAGAGCCCATCCTTTGTTTTACTCCTTCCAGGGCACAGCTCAGACAAACCTGAAATTTGAAAGCAACAGTGAATAAAAACTACAGCACATGGTGACTTATAATCAGGGGATGATTTGGTTCACACTACAGGCTGAAGGAGCCACCCACCCTAGGACTGTTATTTACTCCCATTGAATTCAGTGGGAAAAATTAAATTTGAGTGGAGTTGTATCAAGGCTCTATATCTGTTTCCAACCTTTTTGCTAATATTTTGAGGAGATAATATTCCAGAGCTTGAAAATCTCCAACTATATATGCTGCATATACATAACATATATTTCTTTACTTAGCAGTATATATATATTTTTGACAGGAGGATGAGTGCAGACTCCCTGTTAAACAGGCATATGCCAAAGAAACATCTTGCCCAGGGTTTTTAACTTAATTATGTCTTCAGCAACCAGAAGGTAAGACCAGCTGTCCATTCCAACATTCACAGTGTTGTGGTCTGTAACTGAAGTGTCCTGAAAGAAGTAAAATTATACAGGGTTCAGTGACATGTTTTAATCCACTGATCACTGCCTGGAGTGGATCTGACTGACCTTTCCAGGAAGAAGAATGTTCTTTTTGCCTTATAGAATTAGCAAATTATAAATCTTTCAAGATTGGATAAGGCTGAGATTAGGGGACAAAAGGCCACATGTTGTAGTCTTTTTCCTCTCTTAGTAGCTATTTTTGAGTATTCATTACAATGTTTTATCCAGGATGTAGCCTTTTAAAGTTGTGTCATCACTTCCATTGAAAAAAATGTTTCCAGCAATATAATGTGGTTTGAAATTTGTGTCTACAAAATCTATCTTTGAAAAGAATATATTTTTTAATTGTAGCAGACAATTTTTCATACTAAATTAAATTTAGAGTAAGCAATGTCTTCATTATTTTTTCTTGGCTATATTAGTCCATTTTCATAAAAACATAAAACTGACAGTCAAGCTTGTATGAAAATGAGAAATGAGCCTGAACCAAATCCCAAGAGAAAAGTATGAGCAGGAAGTTTGCAATCAGGCCATCATCTGCTTCTGAGTCCTTCAGCTAGATAGAATCTTTAGTTTAAAACAATATTGAATGCTTTAGGTGACATTGGGATGAAAGTATTACATCCATTTTGTGATCACCCCTTTCCTGTGTGGGTTAGACTCCATAAGTGCTAAGGAAACGTGACCTGCACAGCACCTGGCAAGAAGCCATGCAGCAAACAGGGAGCAGCTCAGCTGGGGTCACCTATGGTGGGACCAAGAGACCACTGAACTCAACTTCAGATTGCAGTGTGGGCAGGGGCTGTGTAATTGATGGCTTTCTGCTACTAACAAACATCTATTTTCTCTACAGTTGTAAGCACAAGTTGTCCACACCGCAGCATTGGGAATAAAGCACCTCATTCTATAGGATGTGACTTTTCTGTTAAGACTTCCCTTTTTCTTAGCTTCAAAGCAGGTATGGGAAGGGAATTGGAAGACTTAACAGATCTTGTCCTTTTCTTATATAGTGTTTGAGCTCTTTGCCTTTTATGCTTCATCTCCTTATACTGCTTGGGAATAAAAAATGAGAGCAGCTCATACTGTCTGTTCCTCTGCTGCAGGAATCAAGAAAATTTTCACTGAAATGATACAAGGAATTGCTTTAATACTTTATGTTTGTCACATTTTTTTCATCCCTCACCCTGTTCTCTGTATTTTGCTGCTCTGGAACTATGAACTGTCAGGAGTCAAGGTTTCTATTCAAGGCTGGGGGAGTGTTGATATTTATGGGACCTTTTTACATCCTCCCAAAGCTTCCAGGTTTTCTGGCTGTCAAAAATAATGTGTATTAAAATATGTAAGAAATTTTATGAGGCAATTCTGGGCAGGTAATTACTACAATGGCTCCCCAAAAGACAACTCCCTTAACATTTTTCAACACAATGTTGTGGAGATTCTCCAGTACAAAAAGAACTTCAGGGTGTCCTTTAGCGCCACAGGGCCTTCCTTCTGTGGTGTGCTTTTCCAATAAAATTTCTAGACCTCTCTAAGAAGACAGCCACTTTCTTCAAATCATATGAAATCAAACTTTTGCTGAAGAAAAGAATAAATTGGAAATAACAGCCCACATTTTTTTTTAAATAAGAAAATTCCCATCAAATTGATCTTTGATAAAACATAATTCCATTGTATTTTCATTTTGCAGGAAATATTGATGCTCTTCTACCCTTCTTACACTAATTTCATCAAGGAAACAATGCCCTGCAGAGGTTCAAAGGGTCAGTTGGCCAATTCCCTAGTTAGAGGTATGTTATGTTCAGTCTCTTGAATATATCTTATGATACTTTCCCATCTCTGGAGTATATAGCTGATCCTCTCAAGATAAACTCTGGTGCCACAATATCTTACAGATTTCATAGTTGAATGATCATCAAACTATTGAGTTTAATTCAGTCTTTGCATTCTATCTTTCTCAAAACCAATGTAATTTCAGATCAGATCTCTCATGTCTCTTTCTGACCTCAATAACACCAAATCTTTGTCCTTTCCTTCATTTTTAGGGAATATGGTTTCACAAGGGAAAAGTTGCAATTGTCAAGAGAGAAATGATTAGCAGGTCCACATCCAGGGTTTGTGAGCAAGAAAAGAGATTGTGCCTAAAGAACACACACCACAGACCATGGAGCTCTATTGCTTCCTTTTGCTGCCACATCTCCTACCACTATTTGAATATCTCAGCAACATATGCACAGAGTCTCCAGACTTCATCCTTATAATCACTCTACATACTAGTTCTGGACAAACCATGGTTGCAAAGCAAGTCAGTCACAGACTTTGTAAAGGAACTTCTTAGACTCGCTTATTAGTGGGGCTTTTCAGTACTTAAGGAGGGCTTATAAGAAAGAAGGAGAGTGATGTTTTACATGTACAGTCAATCATTGGAAAAGGGGGACAGTGGCTTTAAATGAAAAGAGGACATACTTAGATTAGATGTTAGGGAACAATTCCTTACTCAGAGAGTGCTGAAGCCCTGGAACAGATTTCACAGAGAAGCTGGAACAGGTTTCACAAAAGTGATGCCTCACCCTGGAAGTGTTCAAGGCCAGGCTGGATGAGGCTCTGAGCAAGCTTCTCTAGTGGAAGGTGTCCCTGCCCATGGCAGGGGGTTGGAACTAGATGATCTTTATAACCCATTTCATGATTATTTGGTAGGAAACACAAGAGAATTACAAATCTGCAGAAGAAAAAACACCATGTCAACTTTCTGCCATATCTGAAACTCCCTGGCCTTCAGTCACTTTTGCCATCCTTCTATGTCATCAACCTTCTTTTTATGATATTTGACTGATGATCATGACTATTTTTAAATATTAGATTATAACTCTGTTTCCTGCTATTTTATCATTCTATTGGAGTTCTACTTCATTAGAAAAAGTCCTTACTCGTACGGGGATCATCAATTGTTGATGTCCCTTCCACCTCAGATATCAAGCTCAGTTTTCACTGAAAGGCTTATTTTATGTTAATATAGCTTGTGGTACATTCAGAATGACATAATCAGGTAGATAGAGTTTCTTCATTTATGAAGTCAAGCCTGAAGATGCAGAATAAATCAGAACAGTAAATTTACTTTTTCTGTGTGTGCTGTGGCTCAGCATATAGTACAGGCAAAAGATAAAGCAGCTAAGAATTGCAGCAGTGTGCTTCAGACTTCAGCTAGGTGTGTTCCTACAGGTGAGTAAGGAAGGCACTGACTTTTCCAAAGGTAAAAAACATAACAAAAATTTCCTAATGGTCTAATTCTTCCAAATATTTAGTGAAAGCCTGTATTGCTTTGGAGCATTACCACTTATTTCACTGAGAAGTCATCCCCTGAAAGTTGGACGAGGATGTCCTTGTCAAAGCACTGGAATTACTCACTTTGGAGTTGAGTAATGTTACATAGTATTCTTTTGGGGTCATCCATTTAAAAAATAAAAGGACACAAAAATCTCCCTTTTTTCTGTTCCTCATTAAAATCACTGACAGAGGATTGATGGTCTTGGTCAACAGCAGTCTGTGTGAGGCCAGTATTCACACCTAGAGGAAGGAAGAACCACAGATAGCAACTGTTTTTTCCATACAAAGTATGCAACACCCATAGTCATTAACAGAGAGTGGGAGGGCAGACAGGTATTATAAAGCATGTCCTTCACTATGATACTATTAAGGCTTCTTTTGTACTGATTTTTACTGCTTTTTACCCTTTGGGATATCAATAGGGTTACATCAATAGCAGTCCTATGACAAACTACAACTTCATGCTTGATTTTTGTTACCTGAGGTTTAAACTGACTTTGTTCAAATGTGTGAGTTTTCATACACTGCCACTCATAAACCAGTTAAGTACATAAATGTGTCCCACTTATTTTCTTTTTCCTTTCAAATTTTTGATTGTAGTCTATTTCAGAGTTATAGGCAGATCTCTGATAGGACCATAGCAACTGCTTTAGGTATTACATTATTTTTGTGGTAAGAGGGGTAGGACTTCCTGCCCTAAACTTTCTACTTTAGTGCCTACAGTGTGGATGGTTCACTAAACCCCCATTGAAACCTGTGGGTGAAATGTGTAGGGAGAAACAGGAACTATGAGAATGGTGGAAACAGGAAAACAGGAACTGTGAACGAATGTTCAGCTGGCTAATTCTAGGTATCTTACTTAGCCTGGGATAAATTGAAGTCCAGAAGTGCCCTTTTTCTCTCCACTGAATACAGTGAGAGCTTGTAAGGACCAGTTTAGATGTAAACATCTATATTTGGCCAGATGGAATCCAGCTGGCTCTCATTATTTCTATGTATTGTCCAGAAGGCATCTAATTTCAGATGTTAAGCAACTAACAATAGTAACAAATTCTTTACAGAAAATATAGCAGCAACAGGCTCTTTTGGACACAGTGATGTGTGCTGACACTGGTCACAAGTCTCTACACACAAAAAGTATTTAAGCCTGCAGGAGTTCCTGGAAAGCCCAAATTAGGTTTTCCTCTTTAAATGTTCATTGATAAATGAAAACTCTGTAAGAAATCAAAATGCTTCTTTTTTTTTTTTTTTTTTTCCTTTTCACTTACATATCACCACCACTTGTCACATTTTAATGGTTAAAAAACAGTTACAACTGCTCTGGCAATAAACTCTGTGTCATGTGTTATTTGGAAGGAAAGAGCAGATGATCACATTGGAACACAAGATCCACAACTAGCCTGTGCAAACTGAGCAAAGAGCACTCCCCTTGGGACAGGATGATTTTTTGAGCAAGAATGGGCATGCAATCCCAGCCCCAGCTCCATGCTTTCCCTGAGCAGCCAGCACTGCACCTGTACTCTCAAACCTCATAAACTGCCCGTGTCTGTCTTGACTCACTTGCCTGATATGTGAATTCTTTTAAAATCTTTCTGAGACAATTTAAATCTCTCAGCATCAGGAGAGCTACTCCTTATTGGACTGAGCCACAGTTCAACTTCTCTGTCAAAATTGCTCTAACAATGAGGTTTTGTGCTGGGTGTCTTTGAGAGGTATTTATTACTTGAGGCCATACAGTCTTTTACAGGCCAACATACACGCTCATTGTTTTATATGAAGAAAAAAAATTACGCAAGGCTGGGTTGGAAGCTCCTTGGAAGCAAATAGAGAACTATTGTGTAATAACAGATGTTATTGTATAGCATTTTTCAACATTTACTCTAGACCAGAAAATAAGGACCCACTTTGAATGGGGGGCATTGCATTGACATGCCTACAAGTCAAGGCTGATCTTTCTTCAAGGGCTTTTTAATAAAAAGAAAAATTGTATCAAGTATCTAACATGGGCAAGTGATAATGCCACTAATGATAATCTAAAAGATTGTCAGTCACTAAATTAAATAAATGGGGGTAACATATAGCTGCTAATAATTTCTGAAAGTTTTAGATTAAATGAAAATGGCTGAAATTCTGTTGGCTGGAGTGCTGCACGTGGATAGCTCTGAAGGATAACATTCCCAGGACACAGATACAATGTCATTCGTGTAGTGAAATGGCACATACTCTGACAGTAGATGCAGAAGAATATCTGAAAGGAGGTAAGATGTTTTTGGGGTTTTTTTGGATAAAAAACCCTAATATTTTGCCCCATTAACTACTCAGGCTGGTTCTCAGTTAAACTGGCATTACCACAAGCTACAAAGAAAACCATGAGTGCTACTGTTCAGCTTGCACTGAGACAGAGGATTAACCTCTCTTCTGAGAACCTCACAGTGTCCTTGGAGCACATGGCAAAGAAGAGAGTGTTGTTTAAATAAACTGAGGCACAGTTTCAGCCTTTGTACCTTTATTAGTAACCCACACATCGTTCCCTTGCACTGTTTCCATCTGCATGAACTCAAATATTAGGACTTTTTCAAGGCACACAAAAAGAGCCCAGTGTGAGCTTAAATTTGATATGTCTAAAGCAGAAATCCCCACAAAACATGCCTAGCCTTATTTTTAGTTTCTACAGAAAGCAGCTTGGCATTATCTACTTACTGTGAAACAGCAGTCATAGCTGAGCTGAAATTTTTTCTGGATGCAGAATTTGCCCATATTGAATATTTTAAAGCTTGTAGCTTCTGGTAGCACACCAATAACTTTAAATGTACTCATTTACCCTACTTCTCAGCTTGCAATTAATCTTTTTCTGTCATGAATTTATTTACAGATATTTCAGATTACTCTAACTTGCATTTCATTCTGGTCAGTAAGTTTTTTTCCCATAACCAATATATATCAGACAGAATCAAAACAAGTTGGATATCAATACAAACTAGGACTTTCTAGTTTCTGTTCCTTTCCCCTCTGTATTCTTGATATAAATCTATCCTCTTTTACTTGCAAAACTTTCAGAAGACTGTTCCAAACATCATTTTGTTGGTTATTTCAGACCAAAATTTTCCTCTTTTAAAACTTCTACTTATTGTCTTTCATGTCCTGCTCCTCTTTTAGTTCTTCATCTTTCCCTGACAACAAAACATCACCTTCCACATCCATCTTCATGACACTCAGCTGAGGTGTGGCCATGGCCAGTGTGGTTACCCACCCACCACCCACGGTGGCTCCTGTTCCAGCATCAGCTGATGTGGAACCAAAACTGACAGCAGTGCATTAACCTCCAAACAGCACTTTTTCTGTCCTAAATGATCCTCACCTACACCACCTGCCAGTCCAATTTTATCAAAATCAGCTTTAAGCTTTATTCTTGCTATTTTTGTGTGGAAGAAACATCCACACATATCAGGACATATCAGGATCCTCTTCAATAACACTCTCAAACAACATGATAATAGTTGTTCTAAAAGTCAAAAGTATTCTTTTCATACTGTCATTAACAAATTCACATTTTCCTGTGTTTCAAGCTCTTCAGGTATGGGCCTATATTTCACTGTGTGTTTGTACAGCACTTAACACAATCCTACTGACTGCCAGCTGTGGGTAGCAGTTCAAGCAGAGCTCGAAACACAGGAAGCAGAGCTTGAACAAGATGATCCAAGAAAAAAGAATATCATGTTACTTCTCCAGTTACATATGCTCTGTGGGACAGTTTCTCATTTCAGCCACCACAGTGTAAATCTGGAATAATTCCACTGAAAAGCGGCTCTTCTGCACCAGAACATGGTGTATTGTATCTACTGTTTGCTGTTAAACACGGGGGATGATTTTTCCATTTATACATCATTTCTTTCAAGCTTTAACATTATTTCAGGCTTTGCATGCTAGGCTAGTTATGATTCATATGGCACCAAAATAAATCTCTTCCTCCTGCCTCTGCCTTTTTTTTCTTATTTAACAGAGGGGAAGATGTGCTAATTAAGTCTCTTCTTTATTGAAGACAGATGCACATTTTCAGCAGTTTACTGGAAGTGTCATTTCTAAAAAAATATGGGAAACTGCAAAAAAAGTCACCACTTCAAATATGCCTGCAGGAAGAAGGGATGCTTCTTATCTGCTATTCAGAAGTTCTTCAGTAGTACTAGCAGGCAATTGCTGTATGGTTTCACCTACCCCAGGCAGATCCTGTCCCCATGGAGCTCATGTCAGTTTTACTTAAATCTATCCTATGTCTAGGAACGTTCCTCCAAACCTGTCAGCAATGTTGACGAGGGCCTGCATCTGGCAGAAACAGCTGCTGGGTGCCCACTGGAGCGTGAAGCACTTTTGAGGGTTGGCTTTCAGAGCAGGTGTAGCAGAAAGCAGGAGGGTGGATGTGGATGGCAACAAGAAGTGTCAGCTGACAGGGACCTGGGCAGAAAGGACAAGGGAGTGGGCAGGAAGAAATGCAGAGATGTCTGATGGGGAGCCAGGAATGGTAGATATGCTGTTTTGGAGCAGCAATGGTCACTGGGGGCTTGGGGTGAAAAGGAGAAAGTGGCAGAAGTTCAGGGCTGGTAAGAAGGTTTGATTTTGAAGCAGAGGCACAGAGAAACCTGTCCTCTTCTCAGTTCTCATTCCACAAGCTTTGTCTTCACTAGTAGAAAACTGCCAACTGACATTATTAAAGTAATTTCCTTAGAGAGTAGTAGTGCTCAGTCTGACTGCAGCTGGAGCTGGGGGTCTTCAGCCCACTACGTTACATTAGAGGAAACTGCATGTGAAGTTCTTCGATTCTTCAGGTTGTCCTGAGACTCTGAGAAGTCAGGTGATAAAAGAATTATGTTGATTTGAAACTATAAAGTTCCCCAACCTATTATTGTTTTATAAATTAAATGAGTCAACCTTGATAAAAAAATGAATAATAATCAGGAATAAGGGATAACATCTCTGATTTTGTTGAAATTAATTTATTTCCAGACAAATAAATATCTTTAAAATGTCACTGATCAACTTAGACAACAGAACTAGAATGCTTTTTCCCAAGAATTTCAAGATATTCTGTCCAGTGGCCATGAAAGAAAGAGAGGAATGTCATCTGGGAAGGAAAGGCACTTCAGTAATTCTATTTATTTATTTCTGGTAACATCCATTCAGCAAGTCAATTAAAAAAATAACAACCACTGTAATTCTTCTAAAAACAGAAGAGTAAATAATGTTTCATAGAAAATAACAAAATAATAACAGTTTCAATGTCTAATTAGGAATTGTATCTATTTTGATGATATTCTAACTAGAAAGATTATTTTAGAGTCAGAGAATGCACTGGGATTGCCAGTGAGGTACTACAAAGGGATTTCTGAAAACTTCAGGGATGTATTGGCACAAGGACAGGTTTGTGAATGTGTCTTGAATTTCTTGGTGCTGGTTATCTTCTCTGATCTGTGCAACTTTCAGCATACAAACCACACTGTGCAAGCATTTTAAATGTCCTGTGTAACTATAAAAGTTAACGTTTAAACTGAGTCCTGTCCAAAAAGCATGTGGAGACTTAACAATCAGACAAAGTATTGGCTATGGCCAAATGTTAGAAAGAAGCTCCTAAGATCTATAAATAAGCAAAACCTGACAGATTAGCTGAGAGGAGCAAATGCATGTCTCTGCTGACTCAAATATTCACTCCTGCTACTAAATAGTGCTTTTATAAAGAAGCAATAAACTATATCCACTAACTGTCAATGTCTCTATTCTCAACTCTGTGTTATGAAGATCTCTATCTAGGAATAAACTTCCTCTAAGATAAAACAAGACTGTGAGCTTTAGAGACAATAGATAGATTGTCCCTGTAGCTGAAGAGACTAATCCTTAAGCATTTTAAAGAATACAGTGTATTCTTCAAATTGTGCCTAAAACAATTACACTTTGTTAAAAATTGGCTCTTGGCAATGTGGGGGATGGAGGAATAGGTATAATTCTACATTTTTTTTCTTTTCCTTCAAAAGACCAAGTGTCCACATTTTGTCTCTGATTGTCCTTTATTATCTTCCCAAAGCTGTATGTATGTACATTGAGGGATATTTTTCCATATGGCTTTAGGAAGTGTAGTACACAAATACATTTTCATTAAGTTAGCGACTCTGATACAGATAGCTGGTATTACATTATTGAAGTTTACACAAATGAATGTAGACAATATAAATCTAAGCTATGCATCAAGAATATAAAAAGGGAAAAAAATCATGTTACAATAACTGCTTTTGCCAGTAATGCAGCTGGCAATACAGCTGTGACTTTGCAGAAAATTACTTTTATCTCCAGTCTTTTTATGTAGAGAAACAATTAAGTAAAATAGAACCATATGATATTATGGATGAGAAGAGGTTCTTTGAAATACTTTTACTTAAAAAAAAAAAAGAAACAATATGAAAATGTGTCTTAATATACACTGGTTCCACTAGATCAATGTCAAAAAGTGAAGGGGACCATACAGCAGTCTGAGACTGATAAAATGTAATTGGCTCTACTCTGCCTGTGTCACATGTAGAAGTTATGCTGTTGCATAGTTTGAGCTACTTGTATGCTGAGACATTTCTAACTTCTTCCAGCTCCATCTTTGTCACACCCATGGTGCTTCCTGCCTGGGAGCCGCCCTCCCTGCAGCACACAGGTCACATCCATCTGCTCCATGCCATAGAGACAGGATGGCCTGCAGCTCTGATGATGCCAAGCTGCTTGTGGAAAGCACACACTTGTCCTGGACTCAGTGTCCTGCAGCTTTTGGAGGGCAGGGTGCCTTCAGCCTCTCTGAGCTTCTCTCTGGTATCTGGAATGTACATGTGCTCTAGTATAGGTGTTGATGGCCTCTTTCAGACAAAAGCTTTCAGCTCTCCCATTATCTGAACACCACAGGTGGTACCCTCTGGGTTGCCTAAATGCGGCTTTTCCTGCCTGACACCTGTGTGTTCATCTGTACTAGAGAGAGGTACAGAACAGAGTGTTCATCTGTACTAGAGAGAGGTACAGAACAGAGGAGACATGGCACAGACACACCCCTGACACCAAAGGATGGCCTGGGGTGCTGCAGCTTCTGTGAGGCTGTGCTGGACTTTGCTGGGGTAGAGTTCACTTTCTTCACAGCAGCTAGTTTTGGGGTGTGTTTTGGAATTGTGCTGGAAACAGTGCTGATAGCTCAGGGATATTTTTGTTATTGCTGAGAAGGTCTCACACAGAGTTAAGGCCTTTTCCACTCCCCACCCCACCCACAGCAGGTGCCCAAGGATCTGGGAGGGGACACAGCCAGGACAGATGACCCCAGCTGACCCATGGGATGTGCCAAACCATACCAAGTTGACCATATACAGCTGGAGGAAGAAGAAGGAAGTGGGAGATGCTGGAATTTGTCTTCCCAAGTCACTGATACTCATGATGGAGCCCTGCTTTCCTGGGGATGGCAGAACACCTGCCTGCCCGCTGTTGAATGAATTCTTTGTTTCCCTTTGCTTGTGTGAGTAGCTTTTACTTTCCCTATTAAACTGTCTCAACCCACAAGATTTCTCACTCCTAAACTTTAGATTCTCTCCCCTATTCCACCATCAGGGAGTGAGCGAGTGGCTCTGTGGGGCTGGGGTTAAATCACTGCAGAGGCACTTCTAAGCCATGGTGAAGAAAACATCTCCAGCATCCCCAGTAGCCAAATTCAGTGCTGAATATGAAGGGTGCCCCACTCTCATAAACTCTTACAAAAAGTGCCTTCTTTTAGGCAGAAAGCAGCTGAAAACGATGGCTGCCAGTGTGAAGGAATTTTCTAAATTTTCTAATTTCTGCTTTTTCTAAGTTATAATTCACATATGAGCAAAAAACTCAAGAGAAATGTCTTCTCCATTTTTATCCAAGCAAAGGCTGTCTCTGTAATGGCAATTTGCAATGCAACATATATCAATCAATTTAGCATTAGAGAACATTGATGTTAGGAAGTTTTGAGGGCTTGTTCCTGTGTACAAGTGAGTTTGACGTAGGTCCTATAGACACATCAGCTTTTCAGAAGCAAGTGGAGCTTGTGTCACAGCAAAAGTGTTATGACACCAGATGAGACTGAGCCATTTCTGTCCTCCAAACTGTTGTAACACAGCTCAGCATGAAGAACAAGCGGAATAACTCTGTGCTGTGAAGCTGCTACAAAGCTGCCTGGCAGACTGCAAGTGTTTGCTCACATAACAGGTCTGTCAGATTTAAGCATATCATGTGGGTCTGAGACAATCATCGAAGGCCTTTGGTTCTTGTCAACTTGTGACTTACACAACTCTGTTCCCATATGTTTTGCATTATTTGAGAGAAAGCTGGATCCATTTTACTTCAGATGAATTCTAAAAGAGATAAACATGTATAAATCTGAGAAAGAAAAATAATTTGGTATTTTGTCTTGCAAGACTGGCCTCCTGAGATGGGTGGAAAGGAGCCTCCCTCAACGGGAGCAGTGGGCTAGAAATTATATCATAAAACTTACTGTGGGATGTAATGTTGTGGTGATGCAAAGTCACCTTCTTGGTCTAGTCTGGAAGTAGGGTCTTGTCTCATTTTGAGTTATGACAAAACTCCTGGGGCAGCTTTTATTTTCTCTCTTTTCTGTGTCTCAGCTTTGTCAAGACTCACCTAAGCTTTCAGCATATGGAAATATTCTGTTTTTCACCCCAACCAAAGCTTCGTGACAAATCAGGAAATATGTAGGCCTCTCCAGAGCACAGAAAGTCAGCTTTCTGTAAAATATCCACTCTGATATTAAATGAATGTGAAAAAACGTGTTTTCAGTGTTCTGTGAGGAAAATCTAAGCCCCAAAGTGCGTCAGAATTTAAAACTGCACTGGGATTTTTGTGGGGTTTTTCTCTTCCAGAAGGGCTCTATAGCCAAGGAAACCAATAACATTTTGCTGGACTAAGTTTGTTTGTTTTGAGCTGGGCTGACTCAAACGGTAAACTTCACAACTTTGTTTTTTCTTAATTGTGTTGCTCATGTTTTGCCAAATGTTCTTGCTGATAATCAAAGCAATGATCTCTCCGGAATCTGCCAGGGCCATTTTCCACTGCAAATCTGTAGATGCTCAACCATAGTGTATATTTGAGCATAAGAGAGCAAATCTGGAGCTGAAATCCTCATCTATCAGGAGCAGGTGCCACTTATCTCAAACATTCTGCCCCCACACCCCAGCCCTGCATGGCTGGGGCCCACGATGATGTGATGGTTGCAGCTGCCCTCAAAGGATGGAAATGAAGGGATTGACCATTTTATTTCCAAAAAGAGCAAAAAGAGATTGAAACCCTTTGGGCTGTAAATAGATTTTTTTGTTTGTTTGTTTGTTTGGTGTAAAGGGAAAAGGCTGGGAGCGGTCTTGTTAGTTTGCTTTTAGTTTTGTAATGTATATTGTTTCGGGATAACTTCCTCAAGCTGTAAAGATGTGAATATTAGCTGGGAACTCTTAGCTATAAAGGGAAAATTGCAGCAGGACAAAAATAGAGTGGTTCCAATAAACATTCTAAGATTTCATATTATTTCACCCTGAATTTAGTGTTAAAATTTTAAATATTGAAATTGTTCTCCATGGGAGAGGCTCCAACTTGTTGTGAGTCACTAATTGATCGCTGTAATGTTCTGATGTTCTGACACACTTTTTTGAAAAATGAATTGATATCTCTGAAACTCATTGCTTCAGTTTGTTTTATTGGACAAAGAGGTACACCTTGTATTCCAAACCATCAGCTGTAACATTCCCAGAACCCTACTGATCCATTCAAGCTTCTTAACTTAAAAAAAAATCTGGTTTTAACATGTGGATCAGACTTTTAGGCCACAGTTTGTTTCCTGCAATGTATTATCAGATTTATCAAAGGGAGACTGTAAACATTTAATTTAAATATGAATGTTTTGTGTCAAGCCAACAAACTAGTAATGCCAAAACTCAAGAAAGTCTGAGTTGGACAGACCTGAAGCAAAATTCTGAGCTTTGGCTTTCCCAATGAAAAGCATTTTTTTCCCTCTAACATTGAAATTTACTTATGGAAAAGTGAACAGTACATGAACAATAATGGTTCTTGAGCTTTCATGCATATGAACTACCTGGATTTACTGTATAAGACTGGCTATAGCCCCCTGAAAATTGGGAGGAAATAATATATATGTATAGGTCAGGTCTTGTTATACTTTTTCTAATTATATAATTATACTTTTTCTAATTATATAATGTTTAATTGCATCAGAGACAAAAAAGCCGTGTGTGTCCTTATAAGAATACAAGGGAAGAGAAACAAGACTTTCTCATTATTTTGAAATGAGAAACTCCACCAAAAATTTTGTTGGATAATTTATCATGCTGACATTACCGTTTCTTAAATGTTTTATTTTTGTAAAAGACTTTTAAAACCAGTTTTTATCTCCCTCTTGGTAGCAAAAGACACTCTGAAACCAGTGAATGTATGTTAGAAAATGTTTACTTGAACTTTCTAAAACAAACTGTTCATCTTGGGTGTAACAGAAATGCTCTCTTTTATATTACTGTTCCCACGTCACTCCAAAGCAACTGGCCAACCAAAACACCTACTTAAAAAGATGAACTATACCATTGCAAGCTCCTTGGCTACTCTACCATTGAATTTCAGTCGATAAATTTGCATTTAGCTTATAATTTGTTCAATATGCCTTACTAATTTGGCAATATTTTTTTTGGCACATAAAATAGAAGGCAGCTGCTTTAAATGTCCTGCTAAGTTCTTTGTTTTGTTTTGAGAGGTTTCTTTTTTTCTTTTTTTTTTTTACCCTTTTCTTTTTCTTTCGTAAAAGGATCTAAGATATGAAAAAGCTCCAGTGTCGTGGACAGGGCTGAGTTTCCTGTTTATGAGTCACCATAAATATGAAAGGTGCTGGTTGACATTTCTCAGCTGAGGGATTCAACACAAGTCTGTGTTGAGAGCAAATCCCCAAGCAGGGTGGTCTTGCGTTGACTTGTCGACCTTGTACATTGTTGAACGGAATCACTTTTAAAGAACAGTAGTTAAAGGAAAAGTCAGCTCCTCTAGCAGCTCTTCTTACTGTTACTCTATTTAGAAAAGTGTGTTCTTGTATCTTTCCTATTAGAAGTGATTGTTGAATCATGGCTTTTACAGAGAGAGAAATTAGCGGCATATACTTGGATTTATTTTTGCAAAGAACTTAATTTCCCTCATTTCCTAGTGTTTTTACATTCCTTCTCAAAACTCAAGTAGCCAAAATATTGTGTAACTGTTACTAGTGGGCAACCAATGTAAACACAAGTAAAATTTTTTGTGTATTTTGTGGACACACCTGCCTGGTGTGTCTCTCAGCCACACCAGTGCTTTCATTACAGGGATTTCTTAAGCCTACTAATTGCAGGTGCAGAAGGGGAATGTAGATATGGTTAATGTCTGCTGAAAACACTGAGCTAGATAGAGGAGGTGTTGTAAAGAGCATACATGGAGGTTTGTGCTAGGATGTGACTGAGTCATAAATCAAGTGTAAGTAAAGGAATGTGCACTGGTAAGAGTGGCACTCAAACTGCCTGCTCTCCACGCTGTGCAAGATCCTAATTGCTGTGAGTGCGAGCGAGTTTTCCACCTAAGCCCCAGCATTTTTTGGTTTAGCTTTACATAACCCTGGGGCCATTCCCTTTGTAGCAGCATAATGCTGTAATATATCAGTAATTAAATCGGCAGCAGGTATAAAACATACAAGAATATAAAGGGAAGACCCACTGTGAGATATCCAAGCTCTGAGCAACACTTCCTTAACACACACGAGCAAGGGAACATTTCATGTCAGTGGCCACAGCTGTAAGAAAAGGATACTTGCAGGACTTTTGTATTCCTTAATTTTATTCTACAAGAAAAAAAGCCAAGCATGTATTTTTGCTCCATAATATTTTGAAGGTGAGCAGGTCTCCAATAAGAATGTAGATTAAAGGCTAGAAATTAAGAAGGAGGAATAGGGAGGAAGAGATTGAACTAAGTATCTGTGTAAAAGAAGATGAAACAGGAGATAAACTGACAGGAGTGTTAGCCAAGCTAGCTTGGGGTAAAGATTGGCAACAGCTAGCAGCAGTCATAGTTAACTTTTTCAGTTTCAGAAAACAAAATGTATTGTCTTCTTTAAAATTTGATGCAATTTTAAAGATACTTTAAATAAATTATGCATTTATTAAATTTCAACGACATATTCAAAACAAAATTTAAAATGTAGACTGTCAATATTCAAATTAATACATAAAATGAAAGTATTATTAATATGATATATGTATTGTAATGTTTAATATTTTATTAATATAAGTGTATTGATATTTTATATTTTGATTAACATTTAAAATATAAATATTGCTGTCTGTTAAAGTGCAAGTTTCTGCATTTAACTATCAGTAGCTTTGGAATGCCTGCCTTTTATTTTCCTTTTCTTCTTTTTCTTCCTAGACTTAGTCAGCTAGCATATGCAGGTGATATTCCAAAGAACCAAGGCTTTACTTCTCATTTAGCCAACATATGGCCGAATAAGTCAAGCATCAATTGCTCCTGATCCTACCTTTCTTACTTACACTTGTCCATTAGAGAAACATGGTAAATTTACATTGCTGAGCAAGAAATAGAAAAAAATTATCTAATATCACTTTGAATGTTCCTTTGACATGGATTAAATTCATGGAAATATCATGACACTATAGTACTGCTGTCATAATTCCATTCTACTGGGTGATACACAAACTGTGATCCAAACATACTATACCTACCATCATGTAATACAGAACATTTTCTTGACAGTAAAATTGTCTTTCTGGATAAATGTTCACAGAGTTGGGACACATGATTTTAGTGTTTTCTGGAGTGGGAGGGAGGAGAGAAAGTTCCTCACTTCCCTCATTTATTTTTCCTGATGTTCCCTAATAAGTAACTTCTGCTGTTCACTGCAAGATATTTTTTTTATATTACCCTAAATAAAATTATTTTTAAAATACTATGTCCAGAATTCAACAACATCTAGGATTCTTTCCTCCTCTCATGTGATTGAAATCAAGTACTCATAGAAATGATGCCAGGGTTAAATATCTTGGCTGCCAACATCTGCCCATGTCAAGACAAAACATTCCAGGATACTTTCATATTTTGAAAGAGGTAATCTGTTTTTCTTTCCCAGCTTTGGCCCAAGTCTTTCTTTGATTTATAAAGCCTGAGTAAGTGTGTAATAGTTTTACACATCTTCCTGCAATATATTCACAGCACAGGAGAAAACATGTTATTCAAACCAACAAAAAGCTTCCAAAAGGGCATAGTTGGCCTCACTCCATTTTGGGGGTCTAAAATGCTATCCACGTTCTTATTCTCCACCATGAGATGCAGTAAACATAATATAATACATAAGAGGAAAAAGCTGAAATGCAATTTATGTGGAAGGTTTATGTAGGCACATTAAGAGGAAAAAAATTCCCATCCTATTTATTCTGTCTTTCATACATTTTCTGACTATGTTCCTGTAGGTAAATGTAAGGGAAATTTTAAAGGGAAATCATAATTAAATATTGCTGGCTCATAACCTGAATGTAATAGTTTTCAGTTTCAAATGTCTGTTATCTAAGGATAACACATTTTGCTCACCAGTGATTTTAGTCCTTAAAATGAAACACTATATTAAATAATTCCAGGTAAGAGAAGAGTCAAATTCCACTCTATTCTAAAATATCCTGTCAATAAAACTAATTCCATATAATTTATTTTCATTCCATGTTTTACTGGTCAACTTGTGGCTCCTGTGAAATAAAAACAAAACTTCCCACAACAGTGGAATGTTTCCTGGCTTTAAGAGATTAGTTCAAGTTTTCTACAATGCTTACCAGCTGCTGAATACAATGTAGATCAGATCCTGCAAATATTTCAGGGAAATTACTCGGAGTAGTTTCTGATAGCACAACCCTAAAGAAACAGAAAATACATTTCTTTTGATGGTCTGACAATGACAACATGTAGCTCTGGATCCCTGCATGCTCTATTGATCTGACCCATAAAAGGCCCATGGTTCCATCTCTTGTTTGTATTCTTCATTTTATTATCATTCTCTCTCTAAGGTCAGCGGTGCTGGTCTCCCAGAGACCATTAGCATGCTTTTGCTTATTTAATTCACTAACTGCTGAAGTGCATGCTGCTTTTAGTGGCACTCAGACAACTCCAAGCACTGAACGGTTTGGTTTCATGTACTTGAACTCAAGTGACACAAATATTTCAGTGGTGAATCAATACTGGGAAAGGATGGTCAGTAAGGTAGGGAGTGTTTATAGAAGATGTTTCATCACTACTAGTAAAACATGTCTTATTGTTAGTTCAGGAGGTGCTGGTATTTAGCTCTTTGAAGGAGGCTTCTGACAAGCCAACAACTCTCAACCTGCTAGTAAAACAAAATTTTTAAAATTGCACAAGCTTAGAAAGGCAGCTTTTTGCAAAATCTCTTCAGATTAACTGTTTAGGAATTCTGATTTCCATAAAAAGAGACAACTTTTGCTCCTTCCCCATGAGCAACACTAACTATATGTAAATGTCGAACATAACTATATGTAAATGTTGAACATAAAGTATGTTTTTGGATTTCATTTGACCCGATTAATAAAAGAATATTTACTCTTTCCCTACAAAAGCCACATTGTAACATTTTTACAAATGTTCCAGGAGCACCTGGAAGTTGATGGTTGTCTCACAGGACAATCCTAGTTGGAACAGGAACAGCATTCCTGTTATCTGCTCCAAAACCAGGCTTCTACTGCTACATTCATAATGAAACACCAGTAGCTGTTAAGGCAATTCTGATTCAGAAATAGCATTTGAGGGCATTTGTTCAGCTCTACAATAGCCATTTCCCTGCCATATAAAGAAATCCATATAAATTATTTCATACCAAAGACAGCTATCTGTTCTTTGCAGAACTTCTTCAACTTAAAATGACCTTTTCTACTTTTTGAGAGAACATAGATGAGAAAAGGGAAGCAATACTATAAAATATTTTTGTACTTAAAATTATACCTGAACTGAATAAATTAGACTGAAAAGCTATGTTTTATTTCCTAGTAACACCACAAGGAACTGAAGCCCTTGAAGCACACTTGTGGCCAATCTTGGGTAATATAGCTGGCAGAGGGACCAAAAGAAGATTACAGTTATAAAAACACAAGGAGGCCTTTGCCAAGAAATGCAAACAAAAAGGAAATATTTTAAGAAAATAAACAAAGCTACTGAGTAAAACATACACAGGGAGGAAAAAGGGAACAAAAGAACATTTGAGTCTTGATGTCTTAACATTTTGTGGCAACATATGCGATAGTCCAGCCAGAGTGTGTGAAAGAACGTTACAGCTGTGTAAGCTATGAGATATCCACACACGCCTTGAGATCAGCAAGCCTTCAGGAAAGCCCACCTAGTCTGCCAGCTTTGCAGGTCTTCTCTGATTCTACTAAAAATAATAAGTTCCATCCAGTCCCATCCCTGTGATTGCAAAAAGCTACACAGCAAGTCAAGGGGCTGTTTGCAAAGATAGCTTTAAATAGAAACCCCTGCTCTTTTTCCAAGGTGCAATAGTTTATAGCAATTTCCTGAGGCTATAAATTATATATTTTAAAAGAAGACAATCTTCTTCTGTTCCACCTAGACTATGTTATTCTACTGTTATTGTGGCTATCTGCTACAGATCAGCAAGTGGCTATTGGAGGCAGAAGACTATCACAAATATTTGGTCAATTGTACAGCAGGCCATGGCAGGTGAATGGTGTTATATAGTACATTAAGGGAAGGAAGAAATCGATAGATATTATGAGCCCCCAAAAAATTAAATACACTAGAGAATCCTCACTTGCCAAATTCTCCATTCATCTCCACAGCCTTCCAGACAATATTTGCAGCATCAGAAGCTGCTCTGGAGCCCAGTCACAGGTTGAACACACTGCCTGGGCACTGCTTTGTGCTGTGGCTTCTGTTTAGAGCAAGTCTTTTGCTCCCTTCTCCCAGATTCACTCCACCTCGGGCCCTGTGGACACAACAGTCTCCAGCTCACAGTCTCAGTCTTGGCTGGTGTAGGCTGGACCTCATCTACCCAAGGGACTGAACAGCAACCACATCACTGTGGTGCAGCTCAAAGTTTGCACTTTCTGTCCAGAAACCCATGAAAAAAACACCTGGCTTTAAAGATAAATTAATCCAATAGAAGATCCAGGGTCAGTACCTTAATCTTTCATTTCTCCAGGCTATAAAGCATAGGACATTGAGCCAGGGTAGAAGAATGAATGAAAACAGACTGGAATTAAAGACAAAATATTTCTATAGCTGCTGTTTGCTTTAAAAATATGTGTATAAGGATATTCTTATACACATATAAAATATGTGTATAAGAATAACACAGAAGCTTTGTTTTATTGTTTTTCAAGAGGGTTTGGATTTTTCATTTTATTTTGTCATTTTTGCAGCAATTTATTAAAGGATTCCATTGCATTGTATACTATTTCAGCTGGACTTTTTTTTTTTTTTTAATAAAGTAACTCACATATTTTCTTTTAGTTCTTACTTGCTTTGGACTTTAGAATTCTGAAAAATTATCTGCTCTCACTATCCAGGACAGGGTATCTTAGAGCTCTGATGTAGCAGAGGTCCTCCAGAGTTATCAAAAAAATGTGCTGAGGAAGTGCATTATCTAAATCTTTGTAGCATGGCCAAAGAAAAGGAGATAGAGAGAAGAAAAAAAAAATTTTTTATTTGTATCCTATCCTTTATTCTTGCACTCACTCTGAGCAATAAATGAAAATTTGTGACATAACAGTAGGAGAAAATTGATGTCTAGAGAGACACTGCTTATTTCAGAATAGATCAGCACTAGTGTGGTTTTAAGTTTATGAGAAAATATTCTTAATATTGCTGCAATCAACCCTGGCAGACAGCTGGAAGACCTGAAAGGTATAAAAAATCTGGGACTAGAAAGAGCTATTTCTCAGTCATACATTTTCCATATGACAGTCAATGACATTTTTAGCTATGTCAATTTAGTTGATTTTTTTTCCACAAAAACATTCATTTAGACTAAATTTGTAATAAAGTCACTATTATGCAGTTGGAGTGTGCAATATTTCTTCACTGCCAGAGAATGGAAGACTAAGGCTGGATTTTCTGTTTTACTAAAGACTTCCCACTGAGGAATTGTTTTGCTCGTGTTTATTTTTTTCCTGCAAATGGAGAGTAAGAATCACCCTCTGCCTCACAAGGAGGACAAAAATTACTAAACCAAGAAACTTAGATGACAATGAGAAGTTTAAAAATTCATATTTCAGTTTAATTACTTATCATTTGTCATTCATTTGAATGTATGATATTTTTATACTTGTGCAAGAGTAAAATTCAGCTGCCTAAGGGCAAACAACAAGTAGATTTTAAGATCTGAAAGGTTTTTTATGTACCCAGGGTGGCAGATATCAAGTGGAACTGATGGAGTATTTGAATGGCAGACTTGGAGGTTGTCACAGGGCATTTCAAATGGTGTGGGATGCAATCCCACCCTCCACAAGCAATAAGAGACCCTGAAGTCCCTGACTCATCTACAAACTCTTACAAGGTGGCACCTCAGCCTCAAACTGGATCTTGCCCTGGGTATGTTCATGAGCCCTCTGAAAACCACTCCTGTTACTGACAACAGGGTCCTGGTGGTTAAGCATATGAAGGCCTGGAGTTTCGAAACTTTAATCTATAGGAGAAAAGATGATCAAGTCTGTCCACAAAGATACGTTCAAAATTTACACAAACTGACCTTGCCCTGAGGTTGGGGCTGTCATAGATAATAGGCAGAATGTTGGAGAAGGGGTTCAATTAATGTGAGAGGTGTTAATTCACATGTTCATATATTTTACAGCCAAGAGGAATGCTTATCAACATCTACCATAGTGACTTTAGAATATTTGTTCCTCTTGATATTTGAAGCTACAGCAAACATATAGAAGGAGTAAGATTATTTCAAATTTTATTATCAGTCAAGGATAATTATTTCAGCTGTGGCCCTACTTAAGATTTGCTGATATATTTTCATTTAGCATTGAGCATAACATAGACCCAAAAATTCAGTTCTTTTCCAATTCATAATTTCTATTTTAGGCACAGGATATTTTTTGAACAGGCTATTCTGAACTTACCAAATTTCTGAAAGGTAAGACAACTTATCATACTTTTATTTAAATTGCACCAGCTTAATGATTTTCATTGTCAAAAATGTCTCTTAACTTTCTACTGTAAACTTGAGTTCATTATAAAAATATTTGATAAGTTGTTCCTTATTAAAAATCAGATTCTTTGGAAATACTTCATAGTCATAGCCTTCACTCCAATTTAATTGTTTCAGCTTCTTCAGTGTCATTAGAAAGCATGCTTTCCAAACTGTGAATGCTTTTAATCCTATTTTTATAGACTTTTTCCAGCAGACAACTCCTTAAGATCCTGGCAATAGGAACTTGATTAATTTGGTTTTTACTCCCATAAAAGTTTTATTGATCACACCTGGTCTTAAGCTGCAATTCCAGAAGAAAATAAGTTTCCTTTAGATCTGGGGCTACATTTGCTACTCCTGCATGGACACCTTGGATATACCAAGTATTCATGGCTCAAAAGACATGAGGTTCCTCTTTCTAAGGAATGGACCCAAGCTCAAGAAATATTGAGAGTGTTGCAAGTATTGCCTGCAGAATTAGCATAATGTGTCACACCTGTGTTATGTGTGTCACATGTGTTGTGACACGTGTTTGTTTCCAGGCTACAGCTCAGCAAGGGCTTGACCAGCTACCTGTAATGATCAGTAAGTACCTTCTGAAATAGACTCACATTTTCTAGAGCTAGGATTCTCCTCCTGTTGTCTCAATAGCTCAGCTTCAGTAGGAAAATGATCTTTGATCAAAGTCTTAGATCTGGAAGATTAAAGATCTATGACTTGGTTTACTTATTTTTCTGCTAATATTCTTGGCACTCAAAGCTTTCATTGTCAACAAATACAGGGGTTTTTCTTTCATATTTCTGTCTTGCTTCATTTCAAGACCACTATTTCTTGCACTAAGTGGACAAAGAGGACAAGCTATTACCCAATTCTTTGAAGCACAATTGTACATATTTGAACACTGTTATCATGTCTCCCCTTCATCTTCTCTTCTCTAGACTAAACAAACCCTCTTCTCTCAATCTCTCCTCCGAGGTCACATCTTCTAGACCTCAGATCTCTGTGCTGGACACTGTCTGGTGGCTAAATGTTCCTCCTGATGTGTGGGTTCCTAAAACCCAGAAAAGCTTTAGAAAAGGATTAACAGTGTGGAGTAACAGGATTACAAGTCTCACGCTGAACTTATCTTCTGTGTACTCTACATATGAATCTTGCCTTTTTTTTCAGGAGAATATGACATCATGTTCCCAGCATCTCCTACAGGAGATGGCCAAAACCAGACTGTAAAAGTATTTTTAAGAAGGAGTAAAATGCCAGCTGAGAATTTTTATTAGTATTTGGCGCTAGAATAGAGTTGAATCACATACAAGACCATGAGCATTTCTCTTATTATTGGAGTTATATTTTCTTTACATTCTCATTTTCTATGAAACAAAAGTCATCCTCAAAGTAAAGAAAGTAAAAAAAAAAAAAGCAAAAAGTAAAAAAAAAAAAGAAGCAGAAGCATTAGGATTCAGTAAGACTGAAAAAGCATTTTACATCACAACTAAAATTAATATAAGTAAAGTGTCTTAAATATTAAATTAGAAGAATTTTTGTTTTTCTTTTTCCTGGAAGTAGTTTAACAACAAAATTTCCCCATACTAGAGATAAGTATATTTTAATTTTTCATATTAATTGTCAACAGGATTTCTGGTTTGCCATAGTACTAAAACTTGGCATGTAGAAAAAAAAGCATGAGTTACTTCTGTGTATTATTAATTTTTAAAAGAAGATATTTAGGTGATTGCAATAGCTTTCAAATTGAATGACATTAAGAAATAGATTTATTTCTTAAATCTCAATCTTTTTCCTAAAAAAAAAGGAAATTAAGAAATTTGCACAAGGAGAAAAGGAAATTCCATATGGAACAAAAGGTGACTCATTCACTTAGTCCATGTGTGTTCACTTGTTATTTTGACTGTTGTGCAAAACTGAAATGCAATGTTTTTACTATATTTTTGTTGCAAACTTTTCTCTCTGACATGTATACCATATTATTCAGTGCTCCTATTTAACTACAGATTACTTTAACTTTAATCCATGCACATAGAATGAATACAAAAGAATTTGACTCAATACATTTTACCACAACTATTTTAATGTGAAATGGCAAGCTTAGCCCGCAGCCCTCATCCTTGTCTGTCAGACTCTGATACATATGGCTAACTATGTCCATATGAGTGGTCCCACTAACTTCAGACAGGACTTTCAGATGCTCTGAAGTCACTTAACTCAATCCTGCCTGTCACTGGGAAGCATTATGGATCGGAGAGGGAGGACTGAGGAATGAACCTGCCACACACTGAACAACATCCTGGTCAAGCAGGAAGCAGGGGTAGATTGTGTTTCTTGAGCTGAGTCTCAGACTCTCCATCAAGGGTCACTGTTCTGGGTATAGGAATCCCAGAACCCAGCAGTCTGTATTAAAGCACAGATCACTAACAAGGATCATGTAAACTTGTGCTTTGCTTTACTTTTTAGTCACTTAATGCAAACTGTATCATTATGAAGCAAAGATTTCTTGTTTCTTAAAATCACAGGATTTATAAAATCTGTCGCTTTCTCTGAATTTTTAGAATGAAATTACAGAAAAGGTGTTGCAACTAGTCCCATTTCAACAGCAGATACACCTGAACTAAGGCCTCTTTGACTTATTAAGGAGACCATTACAAAAGCAAATAAGATACTATTTTAGAGCAGAAAAGACACTGGACCTTTGAGGTTCTATCCACTTATAAGTAATTAAAAAGCAATTATTAATTGCAAGTATGAATGGATTACAAAACACCATTTCTCTAAGTAAATTTAAACAGTTCCCTTGATCTCTATCAGTAAGCCTTTTTTTCTGTTAACTAATAACACATTGAAGCCAAACTTTTCACTGCCATCTGTTCAAATGGAAACATGTGGTAGTAGAGCTCTAATACTATGCCCTTGGTAAAGATATACCTTGGAGATTTCTTTTGGAAAACTTCATCGTTAGCAAACAATTTGCGGGCAGTTAATTTGCTCCCTTGCTGGGCTTTGCATTCCCACGTGTGAAATGTGCTATTCTGATGGTAACGTTAAATTAAACGAATGTACACAGGACCGTATTTACATAATATGGATCGTATTTACTCTGTGGGAAACTTGACTGTCCTGCAAAATATCATTATTGAACAGAACTCAGAGCATTTCAATTTATTTTTGTTGTTCTTGAGCTCTTCCTGTAGCAGAACAGATTGTGGAACGAAACGTCCTCTTCTTGCACCAGTCCAAGCCTTATTGCATTGTAGAAATGAAAAACACCTTCAATATATGCAAATACACATGGAGCCACACACACTCCTCTTGCAGTATAAATTCTCATGAGGCTATGATGACTAAAAAAGCATAATTTATTCACACCATAAACACATTTCCTTTGTTGTTGTGGTCTTTTTCTTTTTGCTAACAATCACAAAACAAACTATTTTGAGAACATCTTCAAAAAGTAATGCCAGATTTTGACACTTACGGTGAACAATGTATTTCTTCAAGCAGCAAAGTTCTTCTCCTGTGAGTATGGTCATCACAATTTTACTAACTAAAAAATTGAATAGATAGAACAATAAATATATTTTGTGATCAAAATTTGCCAATAGTAAAAGCTATTAATTTTAACATCGCAGAGTTTATTGCCCATATTTACCAAAATAAAATGAAGATTTAACAATAAACAAGCATTCTGCAAACTCTACTAAGTGTTTGTTTTAACAGAAAGAAAACATATATCATTCAAGGCCTGAGATTTATAAATTAATTCATCAGATCACCTGGTCATTACCAAACTAGTAGTTCAAGAAATTGCAAAAATATTTAAAACTGATTTAAAACTTCTGTGGCTTAAAGTCCACAAAATAAATACCACAACTATGCTTACAGTTCTCAAGTAATTTCCTTCCAGACCTACTTTTTGTATGAGGGGCAATGCAGCCCTTTCTTTTATGTCAAATGTTTGGGAGCAGCCCTGCACTGGCCAAAGCATCACCTACCTGCACCCCTGGATGAAGACCATTGCTAGCAGGGGAAACTAGGGGAAGGAGTATAAAAAGAGCAACCTGCAGGAATATTCATTTTGTTCCATCTTAACTCCATTTTCCAAAAATCAATAGCTTAAAAGCTTCTAGAAAGGACAGTCTGTACCTGAATTTCCAAATCTAATTATTCCATGACTTTTTGAACTCCTCTAGACTTTTTATTTATCTTTAATATTTATATGCAACAATAAGTTCCATGTTACAGGGAAAGTCTTTCTTTGGCTGCCTTTTTTACAAGTTCATGATATGAAAGCAGGGCATATTCTTATTTGCTGTCACTGTAGCTTTCTGATAGAAAACTCCCATGTTTTATGTTTTCAGAAGAACATTACAGTATCTCCCTTTTATAATATTGCAACTCTCTGTGGTAGCAGGATTTCTACCACACAGGAGCTTGTGTCTCTAATGAGGTGTCACTCTTGAGTGACATGACATCGAGAAAATTGTCTCTGCCCATGTCCCTTGATCTTCAAGGTCTCTCTCCCCATTCATTCTGTGATTTTATGACCACCTTGCCATTTCCGTGCAGGCTGATTTCTGCTCTTGCTGCATTTGCCTGTGCAGCTGTGCTTCCTTCCTGTTTGGCATCTATACTCTCAGCCATCTTCGTGGAAATTTTTCTTGCTTTTTGTAAATTAGGAAGTGAAGAAGAAGTAAAGCATCATTAGAATGCAACCTTGCATCTTCAAGATAGTGTGGCATTCACTGAAATGAAAATGTTACTGGGAACATATTTTTCTTAATGCAAAGAGTGTGGTTTGGGTAATTTGCATGAGAATATGCAGAGAATCTTTTTATGAATTCAAGTTTTCTTCATAGTAATATTCCAATAAATACATAAAATGCATAGTCTTACAAGGAATTTAACTGCAAACTGCCTTTACTGACTACCATTTCTGCAACTTGTGCACATAAGGTTATCTTGTTTTGATATAAAGTGATATCTTTGACATTTACAAACAGAACTTTCCAGCAAAAATAACAGTTGAAAAAGCCACATATTTCTCAAAGCCGAGCTGACCTAACACAATGTTAGTCTGAAGCTACATTTACATGACATGCTGGTTTGTTTGTTTTCAGTGGGGTTACCATCTTATAACAACATTTGGAAATGATAAAAGGATAAAGTGAGGACCCCCTGTCTGTTTATACTAACACTGTCTATTCATAAACAGGAATGAATCAGTGAGTACAAATCCCCTTAATTGTTTTATGGTTTTATTTATTTTTACTGCATTTTATGTATCCCGATGAGAAGCACTAGGTTATTAATCATGTAGTAAGCCATATTATGTATTAACAGAACTCTATGTAAAATGCCTTCCAGTTTGTTTGGCTGCCAAAGAGATTACTCTAAATCATCTATAAAATAATTCCACTCCTAGTATTTATTATAAATTGGCTAATATCACCAATGTATTAAGTATTTATGGTATTTTCTAAAATCATTTGTCATCATAGAGAATATATAACAAATAATGAAGATCTGAAATATTTCTAACATCTCAAAATCCTGCAATTCAGGCACTAGTCTTAGGAAAATTTCTTAGCTAAAACCTAAATCAGTTCCTGGGGCCTTCAAAAATTTTATTTGTATTATAACATTTTTCAGGAGAATATGGAAAGGGGATCATAATGTACATGAGAGACTCTATGCTGTCTTTGGGAGCAGCATTGAGTTAGGTGAAGAATCTTCACATGCTAGGAATAAAATTTAGTCTGAGAGGGAATGACCATCCTGTGTGCATGTGATGCAGATGGACTGGTGATAATTATACATGTATTATGGTGGATTTAGGTAGACATGAGAATAGCACATTGAGCTCAGTATTCTGACATTGACCATATAGGAACTCACGCAGATTTATTTGAGGCAATTAAATATATAATTTAATAAATCATGAACTGGTTCATATATGAATAGTATCTGTTCAGCATTACAGGCTGAACTGTACTATCTGGCAGAATAAGGCATTCTGCCTTAGAAGGCTGGTTTGCTATTAATCTATTGACCCAGAACATCAGGCTTTGAGGTGCACAGCAATAACTGTTTTAACAGTGAACAGGAAAACCATATAAGAGCTTTGATATAAAGTAGATAAGGAACAATACTGAAACCAGATGAAAACTCGGGGTTGTTTTTGGAAAATGTGAATGTAATCTCCCAAAATATTAAAACTATTAGGATAAATAAACTTTCCTGTAAAAAACCCCACTGTCGGATGTTTAACAACAAGATAGCTGGACTTCATTTCTGTACAATGCTGTCCAGCTTTCACCAGGTGTTGAAATTGTAATTTCAAAAAGAAAGATGCTTTTTTACTTCTTGTATACTACAATTGTGACCAATTGAAAGGAAGTAATCACCACAATTTTATTTGCTCTGGGAAGAAAGAATTCTATATTTGGGTGTGGAGTGGAAAGTCACATTTTTATAGCTCTTTTGATCTATTTGATCATTCAAATAGTGTAAAGGATCATTTACTGTATGAGCCAATTCTTACTTCAGAGCTATGGAATAAATTAAATCTTGTCTGCCTGGGTAATCAAGGCACCTGTGATGTCCTCATCACTATACCACTGGCAGTAGTGTCTGCTACCTTTGTACTGTTCTTTGCCTAAACTTATTTAACTACGAAATCATTCTTTTGTCATCAAATCATGCATTTCAAGTGTATCTCCGAATTTTTAGATTTTGGTAACATCAGTGATCAATTAAAGTGAGCACTCATAGAAATTTAATTTTAAAATATTGTGGATTAATCTCTGAATGTAAATATTTAAGGAATAAAAACAGATGAGATGATTGCAATCAATTACAGCTTAGCATTACAAGAAAATGTGAATTTACATAGCAGAGCTTCATAACAAATAATTAAGGTAGAGAAAAATCTCTTTACTGATGTCTCTGAAGCAAAAATAAACAGAAATAATTTGAAAACTTTAATTCTGAGCTATTTGCTTAGCTTCAAAACAAACTGTAGAGAACCTAGCACCATCTCAGACATGTTGCCTCATTTGTAAGAGAAAGAGTCTTAGCAATTACTATGCACAATCTTCTGTTCTATAAATACCTTTTTTTCTGAGGATTTTTGTCTCATTTGGTGCACAAAGAAGGTCACTAATGGTTTGTGTACATAACTAATACTTTGTAACTTTGGCTATGTCACAAAAGTATAATTCCTTGTTCAGTTGGCTGGTTAAATAATATACATAATATATTACACATATAATATTATACACAATATACATATAAATAGTCACAATGGAAATTAGAAGTCCTGACCAAAAAAAAAGTAGAATTTATGTTCTGAAATCCATTCTTTCAGGAGCTCTTGCTGGGAAGGCCCTGCATGCATGCCTGGGATTCTGTACAGGGTCAGTGTAAAATACTGTTTCCACCACTGCTAACACCCACATGGTTGCAGTTGCAACGGGCTGAGAGAAGAAGCTCTTCAAATACCAATAAAAACATCACCAAGTAACTTCTATCCCACATACTTGAATGAATTCATCCTTTTTTTCTAATGTATGTTCACTTATGTTTACTCTTGTTCCTTTGCACTCCATTGCACCGATATTGTTGGCACTGGAGATGCAGCCTCGGGAAATGGTGGCACATGGTGCAGGCATCCTCAAGAAATCAGCTGGAGGGGAAGGGAGTTTCCCTGACAGGCCCATGGTTGAGGGATGGCAAGCAGAGCACATTCTTTTGGGCACAGGACAGTGACACCTGGGCAGCACCACCTGCACCCTGCTGGCAGGCACACCAGAGCTAAGGTGTGCTCATCCTGCCACGGGGTGTGGTGTCACCGCTGCTGGCTTGGCACAACCCTGACTCAAAGGCTAGACGGTTTAGAAGAGTTATTAGATGATTTCACATGCCAGAGTTATATAAAATTGTCTCTATTTTAGCATATTTGAGCCAGCATCACAGATGTTCTAAATCTATTTAAGGAAATCGGTGCTGTGATTCTGATATTTTGGTTTTCCCAATAGTTAAATTCCACTGGAGCTGCTTCTGATTTGCAAGGGTGCGTTAACAAAAGGGATCGAGCTAAAGCTGTGCTTCCCAATCTCTCTCACACATCTTTGTATCTTTAAAAATATTTGTATTTCTTAAAAAGAAATTCCACTTGATGTTGGAGGGAATAAAAAGTTTCCAAAACACATTATTTCCCCAGACTTATTTTGTTTCCGTCAAATGTAGAACAATGCTCAGAACTGAACTGGAATAGCAAGTGTCTTTTATTTGAAAAGAATGCTTACATTGTTATATGCAGTGTTGAGTCTGCATAATAGGAAATCATGAATTTTGCATCCCAGATTAGTAAAACACTCAAGCATTTGCCTAAAATTAAACTTAAACATATGGCTAAGTGCTTTTCTGACTTCTAGTACTAATAAAGATGCAATCTGAGTAGGTAACCAGCAAGACCTGTAAGATTTTCAAGTTTTTATTCCATGGGTCTAAGCTGGTGTATAGCAGCAGAAGGTTTCAGATGCCTGGTAAAAGCTTGTTTAGAGATCTTTGATACTTTTAATGGCCTACAGAGATGTAGAATTTTATCCATTTAATTCATTTCCTCAATTTTCCTATCATAAATTTCTTGTGTGAACTTTAGATAGCCACTGAGGGTCAATTACCAACGGCATCTAATAAGATTTATAAAAAATTCCTTAACAAGCTGAACATCCTTAAAAATATTTTAGTATTATTTGTGCACTTTAAATATCTAGCCCAACTTATTTAGCCCATTTCCTGAGCTAAAATTGTTAAGACACTTGTAAATATACCATAAGTAACACTATCCTATTGATAATTGTTGACCAAGTATCATTAACATCATTAATCTCTACCAAATTTTCATGAGATTGGGTATATTTTTTAAAATACAGAAATAGATGCGGCATAAATATCTAAAATAATAGTTAACATAATTGTCACAGTAATATCTTTGTGATAGCACAGTGATATTCAGAGTCCAATATTTAGAATTATTGAACATTTTAGCCTGACAGGGATTTGAGGAAGCCAGTGGCACCTCCTGCAAGAGATAGCATCAACATAAGACTAGATTCCAAGGTATCCTGGGGACCTGTTTGCTCTTGCTTCACTGTGGGATATGTATTAGGGAATCACAGAATATTAAAATGGTTTGGGTTGGTTGGGACTTTAAAGATTATCTCGTTCCAACCCCTCTGCCATGGGCAGAGATGACAGTCACTAGACCAGGCTCCTCAAAGCCCCATTCAGCCTGGCCTTGAACACTTCCAGGGGTGGGACATCCACAGATTCTCCGGGCAATCTGTTGCAGTGCATCATGACCTTCACAGTAAAGAATTTCTTCCTAATATCTAATCCAAACCTGCCCTCTTTCAGTTTAAAATCTTTACCCCTTGTCCTGTCACAATCTGCCCTTAGATAAAATTCCCTCTCCCTTGTTTTATAAGTCCCTTTTCAGTACTGGAAAGTGCAGGGAGGACTTGTTGGAGCCTTTTCCAGGCTGAACAGCCCCAGGTCTGCCAGCCTGTCTCCATAGGAGAGGTCCTCCAGCCCTGGGATCATCTTCATTGCCCCTCTCTGGACTGGCTCCATCAGGTCCATGTCTCCCTTGTGCTGGGACCCCAGAGCTGATGCAGCAAGTGCAGAGCAGAGGGCAGGATCCCTGTCTCAGCCTACTGCCCTCACGGCCGGGGAGGCAGCCCAGGATGAGGAATTGCTGTGGTAGATCTCTGATCCTCAGTAT
The DNA here is from genome assembly GCF_037042795.1 of Molothrus aeneus. Taxonomy (NCBI): domain Eukaryota; kingdom Metazoa; phylum Chordata; class Aves; order Passeriformes; family Icteridae; genus Molothrus; species Molothrus aeneus. The sequence continues at coordinate 73,636,593 of NC_089648.1, read as the reverse complement.
CTCAGCAGAGTAGGGCTGGCTGTATCACTGCTTCCTCCTTTTGCACCTTGTTCTCTCTTGTCAGCTAGCCCTGGGGTCCCTTGTCACTCTTCCTGCTAATATTCCACAGTTGTTGAGTAGCACAGAAAACAGTGCCTCACTTTTGCAGCACATAAACCTCAAACTGTATTCATATTATTTTTCTTGCTCTAATGTGCTGCAAACTCACTTAAAATGCTCCCTCCATGATTCTGGCTCCTTTAGATTATTAGGTCTAATGTAATTTTTCACGTGATGCCTTTGTATGTTTTCCAAGATGAATCTCATTTTGTCATTCTTCCTGTTCATCTTTCTAATATTTCTGCTGATCTGTTCCAAAATTTATTGGTCAGTGTGAACCTTGGATCCATATCCAGGTTCCTTTTTACTATCTGTCTTTCATCACCTTTTGCAACTCCACCCTCTTATTCATCATACGGGACTTTCATTAATGGGTGACTTCTTCTAGATCATTAGAGAAAATGTTAAATAAAACCATACTGAATATAGATCCCTAAAGTCCCTCACCAGGAAAAGACCTTTCCACAGATCTATACTTTAATATTTTGTCTCCTGCTTTTGTTTATAGTCTTTCAGCCACTTTTCATTCCACAAGATAGTGCTCATGTCCTAGAAAATTTAAATTAATTCAGCATTTTCTATCTACTAGTTTCCACATTCTGGGCCAAACTCTTCCCCAGTTATTCACGCCCTCATTCCTTGATGTCAGTGGGATTACATACAAGCAAAGTATGAAAGAATCTGGTCTTTCCTCTCAACTACAAATTTTAAGATTTGTTTCATAGTTATCTGTAATTTGAAAATCAGTATATCTGTTCTCTGCATTTTCTCTGAGCATATTTCAAACTTTTGTCCAAGCAGATAGAATAATCTGATTGTGCCAAAAGAATAAGAAAATATTTTCTTAATCTCTGCAGTGTGGGCTTAATTAAAAATATGATAAAAACATGATGATAATTGAATTCCCTTTTTACATACAGGAACAATTATGCATACACACTTATAAGAAACAAAAAGTCTTCTTTCTACAATCTAATAAATTATAGAGAAGTAAAAATTTTTGAAGCTGAATTTTCTTTTGGAAGAGTGATGCCTATATTCAAATTAATATTTGGAACTTTCTGAAGTAGTGGAATGAAGTTGGGCTTTTTCTCCCAACTTCTTGTGTGTTGGAACAACTTCATTGACTTCATTGTCATTATATGGATCTGACATACTACAGAAAATGCATCTCAAAATATTTTAAGTGAAAATCTGAGAGAAAGGGAATCTGAATCAGAAATTATAAAATTTGCCTTAAGATCAGCCAACACAATGCCTTTTTAATTAGCATCCTATCTTGATACTTAAATAGTATCCCAAATTATTATTAATAAAACTTGTCAAAAACCAGATCTAGCTGGAATAGCTGAGGAGCCTGTTGGTAAAATTCCTAAGTCACTGATTAAATCCAGTACAGATCAGTAATGACTGAAAACTATGTTTGGAACCAAATATGGAACATTTTGGTTTATTCAGCTTAGTATTCAGTACAAAGGTGACAATATAATTAAAAAAGACATATTTAAAGCTGTTGTTACCCTTGAGAATATCTCAACAGAATACAAAGCTCGCAAGAGACTTTTCTGTGATCATAACAGAGAAGTCACAAGTTGCAAGATGAAAAATATTAGCAAATAATCTTGCCCAGCTGGAGTCTCCTCTTTCTCTGCTATGTTTATCCACATATATCAGTTGAATAAGGTAAAAAAATCATAATCCATGGGTCTTGAAAGGCACCTATCCCTTCTCCTTAACCACATAGGGAAATCAATCACTTATTTTATACAAATGTTTTCATTTGAAACATTAAATTTGAGTGCAAATCACGTACCTAAATTAGGGAAACTGAGTCCAGTCGAGTCCTAAAGAATTTTTAGATGTGTCTATTGAGATGAGCAACCCCAGTCCACTTAATTAAATTTTTAGGTTCTGTGTTGAAAGTTTCTTTCTGTGAGGAAATGCAAGCAGAGCAGTGTTCTTTCATGAGTTTAGTATTCACCCATTCAACATGGAAAAGAAATGTGATTCTGCTGACCACAGCCTGAGAGGTTTTATTTTGTGATAGAAACCCTTTCAACAAGTGACATAACAAAAACAGATAGAAGAAAAGCTTTCTTTTTTCCTGGATGTCCTACCTACAGAGATCCCCTTATGTGAAAGGTAGGTAAGCATCACCCCTGGCACCATCACCTCAACCTCACTCTTCAGTTTTTAGAGGTGCTCACACATCTTTTGGGATGGCATCTAAATTTCAATGGAACTGAAATACAGACCTCTTTTACATCTTACCAGACTGGAGCACTTGCAGGATGACCAGGAAGTTAGGATGTCCCAAATTAATCCCTCATCACTTTTTTCTGAGGGAAAAAAAAAGAAAAAAAAAGTGTGTTTGAAAAAGGAGAGAAAAAGAAGAAAAGAAAAAGAAAAAGAAAAAGAAAAAGAAAAAGAAAAAGAAAAAGAAAAAGAAAAAGAAAAAGAAAAAGAAAAAGAAAAAGAAAAAAAGAAAACAGCAGGCATAAGATAAATATACCAAAGCCAAAGACATGAAACAGACACTGCTCAGGTACACAGCAGGATGCCTGTTTAATGTCCACTTTGTACCTATTGCTTGTACAAATAGAAAGCAGTGGCTTCAGACACAGCCTTCACTTTACCTGCTCCGATGTTGAACAGACCCACTTTGCTACAGGAGACAAGAAGCAGTGGAAGTACAGGTGCTGAGAAATAATAGCCACAGGAAAAACCTGGACACACAAAATCAAGCCAATGAAACTTGGCTCTCACATCCTGGAAAATCATCCCAACCCTTTATGTTCTACATCAGAGGCAGGAATCCATGTATATGTACATAGACACACAAGACCATGTATATATATATATATATATATATATATATATATATATATATATATATATATATATATATGTGCATATGTATATAGAGAAAAGGATAGAAAAAGGAATGCAGAAATGCATGTTAGAGTTTATGTCATTTTATTAACCTAGTTGGATTTCAGTGCCAGTTTGACTGTTTATTACGCCTTTCTTTTCTTCACTGACATCTTCTTGATGCCAGTATTCTAACAATATGTTACCTTTATAAATGATAGCTTGAAATGAAATTTCAAAAACTGCCTATATTATACCAGTTAATTGTCCGGTGACTGTGGAGAAATGAAACCAGAACTATGTATTTCAAGTAATGCCCAACACATGGCAAACATCAAGTGAGGAATGCAAGGCCTATGCTAGTGAAGAATGCAATAAATATAGGCCAGATCATAAACACTGCTATAATAAGACAATTGAGGAAGAAGATTTGCAAAGATATAATTGATTTCTGTACCTTTTCTTGTGCAGGTTGGGCAGGAAATGGATAAGCTCAAAACCATCACCTCCATGTCTAGTTTGACATAAGCTTTTTTGAGCTCAGTATTCTTGACTTTGAAAAAGGGAGAAATATTCTCTCCACAGCCTGACTTAATCTGAAGAACTCTGGTTTGTGTTATGCAGGAAATAAGAGCTAGATGTTTACAGTGCTACCTCTGGTCTTGAAAATCTGTTAACTTTGAAATGACCGTGCTTCACATCATTTAAACATGGTAATCCACATCTTATTTGCTTCTCCCATCCACCTTACTCACTAAGACTGTTTCAGAGAGTTAAATGGGCATATCATAGTGCTCATTTGAAGTTTTATATTTCTCAGCCAAATGCTAATAATTTAATAGTGATACCAAAGACAATTGGCATTTTGTCAGAATAAGAATTATATAACTTGTCCCTGCACTTAAGATCTTCACTCTATAGTTGTCTTATCCCTTATTTTATTATATTGACAGTTTTTTGAATACCAGTAACTAGTTTTATTCAAAATGTGAATAAAACAAATTTAAATCCTCTTTCACTGGCCATAGGGAATATTATGCCAAAACAAATATTCAGTCTGTACAGTTTTGTTGATCAACAGAATTAGAAAATGTGGCTTTAAATTAGTTGAACATATGCTGCATTACTATGCTTCAAATTCCAGCTTTGTTGGTATAGATTGTGATTGCTTTAATGCATACCAAAAGAAAGCTTTATACTGAAAGTGGTGTTGGACCTATCAGTCTGATAATAAGAATTGTTTTATCAACCTGGCAATATAAACAATCCAGAGGTCCAGCTCCAATAATCCCATCTATTTTTTACAGGATAGAAAATAATCTTTGTGATCTCCGCTAATCATTCCATAGCATAGGAGGTGCTGATAAGCACTGAGCCCTTCCATGAAGGTCCTGGCATCTCTAACCCTGTCCCCAAGAATTGCTTGTATATTAGTTGAGATTTCTAATGGCAAAATTAGGATATTGGATAACTGGACCTTGCTTCACCTTTCCACCTCCTAACTGATTCTCTGTATGTGCTTTATGACAGTATTGTAAACTGTCTGTAATAAAACTCACACAGAATATACACACAGAGTGAGGGTTAATTTTAATCTTTCTAAAATGCTTTGAGATTCTCAGATGAAGAGCAGTCACAATATCTGGAAAACATCAAGCTTTTTCTATTCTTAAAAATAAGCAGAGAAATAGAGAAGATGTACTGCACACAGAAAGTATTGCCATAGGTATTTCTGGTTTTGCGTATGAAACTTTTTCCTTCCAAGGACAAATGTCCAGTATAGGTAACACCAGGGAGGTTCTACTGACCTGGTGTACTAGAGATGAGGTGGACAAAGTCCATCAGTCAGTGTGAGGTCATGTGTACCTGGCACTCACAGAAAGAGAAAAATATCATTGCTTTCAGTGCTTTCAAGGTCAATGTTTTTATATTTTCTCTAGTTAAATACATACAGCAAGTGAAAATACACATTCAGTACGACATCTTCTGGCTCCTCTCAGTTCAGATGGGTATTCTTTTGCAAATACATCCCATTTTTGATCCAGGAAGAGGTGTTTTGAAGTTTGCAGTATTTCAAGCTTTATCTAAGCTTGAAATCTGAGATCCTAAGCTTTTCCACTGACATCAAAGCAAAGTTCCTCTGACTTCTAAGCTGCCAGTTCAGCCCCAGACCTGCCTGTGAGAAACATAGACAGACAGCAGAAACTTGTATTTCCAAGCCTGAAGGTTTTCACCAAAGTTCCAGGAAAGAAAGTGTTTCAGCAAGGGCTCGTGTCACCTCCCATCGATGGAGACCGGACCTTCAAGGGGAGATCCAAATCATCCCTTGGTCTTAGGCTGCAGTAGAGATGGATAGAAATATCTGTCTCTTGCTTTCAAGAACAATTGAACAGAACAAGGTCAGAATTCAGCAAGAAACTCAAAACCTTAATTTAACTCTCCCCACAGTCATGTATTGCATGAGCCAGGGGCCCAAGAACCCTGAGTGGTCAGTGAGGATCAACAAAATCAAAGGTGCCCAGAGAGATTCAGCTTCCTACAGGCTAGGGACAGACTCAGCTGACTAAACACAAGTTTCTGGCACCTTTTGAAACACTGTAGGATACCTGGCAGACCTGATACCACATTATGTGACACCTTTCCTCCCTAGACAAACGTCTGGGTGATAGCAAGTAAGGTGTCCACAAAAGCATCGTGCTTTGGCATGTACATGTCTGAGTGCACAGCTGAAGCAGATGAAATCAGTCTCAACTCCTATTTCTCCATGTTGGAAGAAAAATTTAGAAGATGCTCCCAAGAATTGTTAATTGTATTAAATGTATAAGTTTTAAATGACAGTGAAAATAGGCCCCATTCAACTCTTGTGGCTGCTGTGCCTTCTGGTACAGATGTTTTTGAGTTTCACTGTGTCAAATAAATCCGGACTATTATTCCATTCAATACTTTAGGAGTGAGACTCAACAGCAGGCCATTTCTGTTATGAACAATGACTGACTCAGCAAGGGGAAGTTTGAGCTGGATTTGCACAAAAAAATTAACAAAGAGGCATGGGCTGTCAGAAAGCAGAGTTTCTAGAAAGCCATTCCAGTTCTCTTAAATCTTGGAGATAGATTGCAGAAATATATTTCCTGTTCCAGTTATTTAAACTGCCATTTTCATGTAATCATTCCAAAGTTTGGCATAAAAAAAAATTGGGAAGACAACAATATCATCCTGCTCAGCAGCATGGCTAAATAATTTCTGGACATATATATATATAAGGTGTAATTAAAATTTTTCAGAATGACAATCCACATTGAAAATAAATTAAATATATGATGATTAGTTTCTCTGAAATGCTATATTTCAGGTTTTTTTCCCCATCATTTGCTGACACATGTGGAACATGTGATTTTATAGTCACCCTGTCAAAAGGTTGTCCTATAGTCATATATAGCCATAAGCACATTTAATTCTGGTTTCAAAACCTGCTGATGTCCTGATCTCCATTGTATTAACTTTTTTTCACATTGTGGTTATCACTGGCATCAAATTGAATACATTAGCACAATGTCTGACTACTGTGAAACCAGACTGAAATCTGGTCAGAAAATAATAAATGGTAGAGCAAAATCTCTCAAAGCTGCAATTATAGCACATGCAAAAAAACCACAAAACCTCAGCACCAGTGCTTGTTTTCAGACAGATATGGAAACCTTGTACTCCACCTCTTGCATTCAGTAAACTGTTTAAGGAAAGCCCAAAGTTCATCTGCTCAGTTAAATTTTCCAGTCCTTTGTGCTGTCCATGTTCCCTAGTGACCTCATGAACTCCAGCCATCAGGATACACTGCACTTCACAAAAAGTTACCACTTACACATACTTTTAGATTTTGGATTTGTAGCATCTACTCTCACGGCATGAATGACAAAATCATATGATTGTTGGACAAATTTTGATAATAGGTAGGCTAAGTTTGACTAAAAGAGCTGAGAAATGAATTGCTCTGAAACTTAGACAGATGTTCTGGGATGGGATGTTGGTAACTCTGCAGACTGAACTTTATTGAGGGAAAAAACATTTATTTAAGACAAATTCAACTTATGGGGAAAAGCTCTCTCTGGGAAAAAACTACTTCCCCTCTTGCTTTGGTTCTGAAAATGTTGCTCTCAGACCAAGAGGTTTTAAAGGAAGTTGAAACTATGGGAACATATAGAGATAAAAAAAAGTACATTTAATCTCTAGGTGAGGGAATATATCCTAATTAGTTATGTCTGCTCTGATGTCTGGCTACCAGCTGACAGACCTGACTGATCTCTCTGAACCAATCCAAATTGGAAAAAGATTTGGGTTAGGGTCACTTTTTGAGTGGGCAAAGGTTGGGGCTGGTTGTTATTTGAACTGAACTAGTTTATTCATCTCTGGTTACCCATATGTCAATACAATGGATTCACTTAATGTAATATGCCATGGGCTAGAATCATTCTGTTTTGATTCTACCTGCACGTTTTCCTGGGCTGCTGCCAGGACACAAAGACAATACATCCTGGGACAGCAGGAAGTTCTGGACGCTTCTGGAAGAGTTCCAGAAGGCACTGAGTACAGGCACTTTGGATGTAAAGCCTTCAAGCTTTGTGTTCTTCAGGTAAAGATCAGGTCAGAAGCTCATTTAAGTGCCTGTAAACGTCACAGTCTATATGAAGATTGGGGATTTTTATACTTCAGACTCTCTGTCACTATTCACCTTTTAGGATGTACCAGAAAAACTCACAATAGAGAGCTATATAAAATTCAACCAAATCAGTAGAAATTCTTCAATTAATTTCAAAAGAAACTGGTTTAATTTTTCATCACGTAGGTCCCAGAAAAAAAAAAAAAATAACAATCATTATTTAATGAAAACAGTCCATTTTCTTATCTTACCATAATCTCTGAAACCTTGTATCTTCATTATTAGTCTTGCATAGTGACTTATGGAAAAATAAAGCTGCTCAATTCATAAATGAGAAGAAATAATATCTGAGAGTCAACCTAGGTGAATCATTAGAGAAAATTCTGCATTGGATATAGAGCTCATAAGTCCCCAGTCTACACCTAAAAGAACAGTAATGATAAAAGTCAGAACTGATAATCCCCTTTAAGTTAGCATTGTATTGCCAAGATAGAGCAGGACTCCGTTTTGAAGACAAGCATCATCATTATCTCACTACCATTAACATGAACACCGGTAGTTTCTCTAAATAATAGACATTTTTTTCACTGCCTTTTCTTTCTGCTTCAAGGATTGAGGTGTGGGAATATTTGTATTACAGATGATAGAGAAAAACAGGGTACATATATTAAGTAAATAAATTATGTCTGCTATTGGCCCTTCCATAGGCAGTTCATGGGCACTGTTTGGAAGTAGGCATGGGATGCATGGACCAGAGACTCCCCAGAGTCAGTGAGGTTGTTGTCCTCTGAATCCTCTGCAGACTGAAGGACTTTGATACCTCTTTGTGCCACTGACCCCAAAGCCAGAGAACAGCCTGTATAGAACTTGTATAGATACAGCCAGGGAGTCCTGGGAAGTGCCTCCAAGAGCTGTAAGTGCTCTGCAGTCCTATTAGGAATAGAAGGCAGATGAAATTAATATTTAAGGATTCATATCACATGAAAAGAGCAGAAATTTTTCCAGCAAAGCATTTTTATATTTTTACACTTTACATTGACTGACTAATCCTCCTGAGGTCAAAAACAGACAAAGCATAAACAGGAAGTACAAGGCTGTATATTATATATGGCTTATTTAAAGCCTAGAAAGGATCCTTCATTTAAGCTTTTTCCCTTTTCACAGATGGATGACTGGGTGGTATTGTTTTGCTACCTTCCCTCAGCTCTTCACATCTGTCCTCTGACATACTTTCCAAAACTTGCCTCCCCTGACCCAGTTCCCTTGCTGTATCCCACAGCACATGTGTAGGATGTGTATAAACTTGGCCATTAATTGTAAAATCTTGTCCACACACTTTAATAGAATTATGACCCATTACACTGCTGATTACTTACTCTTCAATACATAAGCTTATTATCTTCTTCCTTCTTGTGTTGTTGAAGAAGGTAACAGGGGTCACCAATATAAATTCCAAGCATGTAGACTCTGGATTTTCATCTGGCAAACATTACAAACTTCTCCCTTCATGATTATTTTCTATCTTTTTTTATGGCTTTAGAGCACTGCTCACTAGTTCCACTGATTATAAATTACAGGATGGGGAAAGATCTGATGAAAATATTCACCTTTAAGCAGCCCAGAATTTTATGTCTGTGAGAAAACACATATTTTTCATTACTAACAGATGCAGACCAAACCACAGCCAAACAACTGCTCATAGCACACAGATATACACCTATATTACACACATTGCATGTACATGTGAACACATATACTGTATTTTCACAATTATTCAGCTTTCACTTTATCATCACAAAAAAAAAACAATTGATGAACAGTCCAGAAGATGCAACACTTCTCTTTGTAGCTGTCTGGAATGTCCAAGTGACAAAGAGAAATGTCCATAAGATCAAAATTGGTCAAAATAATGAATGACAGCTGCAGAATTCTTTTTCCTTATGCCAGAGCTCCTAAATGCACCACTATTAGCATACCAGCACTCCTTAAGATCCACTTCAGCTGCTGGAAATAGTACTGAAAGGACCATCATCTTCTGTTTTTAACTGGAAACTAATATTCAAGTTCTCTATTTGGATGCCTCTTCACAGATACATGCTCCAATTTCCACATATGAAAAATGGGGAATAATGATATTGACCTTGGTAGAGCACTTTGAAATGCAAGGCAAAAAAAAAGGTTTTGAGAAAAGCTGGCATTATTTTTATTTTTCTCTTACCATCTGTGGAGGTAAATAAATGAAAATTGATATAACAGAAACAAAGACAATGTGTTTGACTATCTGCGTGGAGGGTGATATTTGCATGTGACCTTCACCAGTTTTCAAGAACAAAGACAACAAAAACTAAAAACCAAGAGTTTAGAGGGCACACCACTAGCAGGTTTTGGGTCTGACTTAAAAGAGGGATTGTAGACCAGTTAACATTCTATTCTTGTTTGGTAGTTTTATCCAGCTGTTGCAGACATGTAGCTAGAATTTGGTTTCTGGAGTCCTCCTCCATGCATGTCAAGATTTGAGACCTGGTTTTCCTGTTTTAAATTGGGCAGCCATCCTGGAAACCATAATAAAATGCAGCACTGCTGACAGACTTTGTCATGGAAAGTTGAACAAAATGCTATAGAAATTGGTGTATGCAGAGATGTGGTAAAAGCTTTCAGTGTCTCCTAAAATCCCTGAATGTTGTCGTTTTCTACCTTTCTGTGTTCCTTTCAGTTCTTTACTATTTTTTTTAATAAGATCACTTTTATCTCACAGTTTACATCAAAAAGCAGACACTTTGTCCAAGTCAATTGGCAAGATCCCTTTTATCATAAAAAATCAGTGACGAGCACACCTAGAGGACCATGTGGATCTGTGTCATATATACCTTTGGATGGGTTAAACCTTTTTGCTTTCCATTGGCTAATGAAGATGCCAAAAAGGCAGGCTCAAAGCTAGATGCCTCCATGTTTGATGGCTTGGTGAGACTTAGGTGAGAAAAATCCTGCTCCTGGTTGCACATAATAATGTGAAAATCTTCACAGAAAACACAGAGAAGCAAGGTCCTGTCCCCCAGCCCGGAAGCTCAAATCAAAGTGATGGACATACCAGAGAAGTGAGGGTATCCCAGCAAAAGCAAAAGTTATGGAAATAGCAGTACACAATTACTCATTTTAGGAATCCATCTGGTTAGGTGTGTTGTTTCATTTAAATGATGTGTAAATGCATTTACTTAATGGCCCTCATTTATACATTTATACATGTCATGTGAGCACTGCAGCACACACGGTTTTAATTTGAAAACCTAAGGCACAAGTAGCAGACCTCACCTTTGCTGGATGCCGTCGGGTGTCAAAATCGAAAAGTTCAGCTTGTGCCCCTTCCAAGGTAATATAATCCACACGCATCTGTGCACCCTGAGGTCTGCACACAGCTGCACAATGTTTTATGAGATGTTGCAGTGGCTTCTGCTAGACTTCCTGATGTAAAACTACAAACAATCAAACCCTCCTTCCCCCACATCCCATTCTCTCAATCAAATGCCTGAGAAAGGAGGTTTTTAAACCAACTATGTCATTTAAACACTTTTACTCTCCAGAGCAGAAGTTACCTCAGTATTTACAGGAGAGCAGGAGCTTGGGTATTTCAGCTTTGAGCAGAAGGAAGCCAAACTTCTTAGCTTTGGTTCAAAACAAAAGTTTCTCTCAATAAAGTCTAAATCAACCTTGGAAGGCAGAAATAAGTATGCTCCACTGAGCAGAAAAGCATGAGCTGACATTTAGAAACTGCTCACTCCTCTCCCAGCCACCCAAGAGAGAAATGATTCTGCATTAACAGAAAAAAATGCAACCCTGAAAATTGATATCAGTGTATTTACAACAGGATATCTGCAACACAGTACAAGGTCCTGCCACTCTCCTATTTTTATATTCTGACTTTTTCACTTAGCTTGTATAATTCTTCAACCAGTTCCAGGTCAATAAAATAGAATGGCTTTTTTGGTTTTTTTTCAATTTGAGAAACCAAAATATTTCCTAATTGATGCCGATTTTGGAGAGTGAATTGTTTTGGTTTTTAACTCAAAGACTTAATTCTGATATTTTCAGAATGAATTCATTTATATCCATGTAACTTTGCAGTTTAACAAAAGAATGGAAATCTCTCTGAGTAAGCATAAAGTAACTTCAAATTCCTTATTGTGTTTAAACTATCAAAAAATGAAAAAAAAAAATTAGTAAGTATCTCAGCTACTGCAAATACCAGAAACCCCAAATATAGAGTAGGATACACCTTGAGTGCAAAGATATTTTAACATTTATTTTCCTTTTTCCAGAAAATGAACATGAAGTCGTCACAATATTTTCAAACTTAAGACCAGGATGCATTAGAAATGAAACTAGTCACCATCAGGACTCCTCTGAGCCACCATCAGGCTCCTCTGAGTCACCCTTCAGATGAACACGTCCACATTAGTTTCAAAAATAATGTTTAATACAATGTTTATTGTACTTGTTATAATTTAGGAAACCAATAAGGGACTCCTGTTATCAGATCGCAGTTTCAGATTAGAACATCAGATGCATGAAATGATCAGTCTTTCAGCCATTTCACAGTGCCATGGGCTCTGCTCTTTGTGTTAGACTGGAATTTCAAGAAAACCTTGGGCAGAAAGTATGCAAATTCTAATACAGGTACATGGGAACTGAATGCATAATTACACCGGTGTCCCCTGAAAAGTCAAGCCTTGGTACTCTTATACAGACATTTGTATTTTCACTCAGCAGTATCCACAACAATAAACTTCTAGGTGGAAGTTCTTTGATGGTGGCCCTTCTCCTGGGAAATTACAGAGAAAAGAAATAGTTCTGTGAATGACATACCTCCCAGTACCACTTCAGTTAGCAGAGGTCCTGCATAAAACTTGAAGCACAAAGTCATGGTGGTGTCCTGCTCTACAAATGTTCAGCAGCCTGACTCTAAGGGATATATGATCACTCTTTTCAAGTGTTACCCTGGAAACAATTTGCCTCTTGGCAGACGTTGCATACTCATACAGGAAACTAAATTTAAATCCTTAGGCATAACATCTTGGTCATGCCTGCCCTTTTGTTTGAACTCCTTTAATAAAACTCTTGCCCTCACACTTGGCTGTACTAAATCCAAATATGATCTTTGCTTCCTCCTCATTATTAGTTCACAGGGAACACTCTAGTAGTTATATGTGGGGTTATCCATTACCTAAAAAGAAAATGTGCCAACTTGGAGCTCTGCTCACTGACTTACATGATGTTTACGCAAGGATTTTCATGCAACTGGCTTATAATGGCCATGTAATTTGCTTCTTCTGAACAGTTTTACAGAATGTGTATTCATCATCAACTCAGACTTTTCAGCATACAACAGGTGAGTCAGTTCATAGGTGAATTGGGAATAAACAACAGATCAAGGTGGAATATTTTAAAAAAGAGAGTTAGGTAAGCAGAGCTGCTGCAATCAATCAAAAATATGATTCTTAAATGAGTAGTTTCAGAAAGGGGTGATGACAAATAAATGGAAATGTTATGTACATAACTTAGAGTCATACCTGGCTGAAGGCATATAGTGCAACTGGAAATTTTGGAAAGAAATTTCTGCCCCCCTGGCCAGCAAGAGCAGTACTTTCTAAGCAGAAGAGAGACCAAAGCAGCTTTCCACCTTTGCTCACAAACATGGGCCCATGCAAACAGGACAGGGAAGAGGAAAGCATCTTGTTATTCTACAGGACACATGGGATTGAACTCACCCTGCCTGTTCCAACAACCATCCCTTCTCAAACACCTGCAGAGGGACAGTGGTGGTACACAGCTCAGGAGCCCACGTTGTCCTCTAATGATGGCAAACTGCCAAAATTTGTGTCTGAATGAGCACGTTCAACATCTCAGAGTCCTACTGGAATAGCTGAGACCTCTCACATTAATAAGGGGGTTTGGGGATTTTTTTCCTTGCCTCTTGTCATTTTCTTTTTTTCTTTTTTTAAATTGATGTTGAAGCAATCCCAGTAGACCTGGAAGCACATGCAAAGGGAGACTAAATTAGATCCAAGTCTCAAAAGGATGAAATAAGGATTTAACAATACCTCTCAGACTTAACTCCACTGATGAGGTAGGTGCTGGCCAGGGCCTGTGAGGAATTATGGAGAGTGCTGCCTCCTGCTTTTTTTTCTTCATTAAATAGCCTGCAAGGAAGAGAGTGCCTGAGACATGAGCAATGTTTTTGTTGGGAATGGATGAGTTTTAGTAGTGGGGGGAAAATAATTTTCAAAATTTACTTTTCACCACCATGCAACACCTTGAAAATATTTTGGCAAAAAAGCTAGGTGTTGCACAGTTCCAGGATTCTATCAGAGGCTCAGTTTCTTTGGTTGGTAGAATAGAAAATGCTACCAGCATGTTGGAAATAAGAACAGCTCTAGTCAAACTGCTCAACACAACAACCAGGAAAAAGAGAGTGCATGCAAACTTCCCTGTGCCTCATCTAAAGCACCATTAAGTATGAATTAAGGACAGTTCTCTCTTTTTCTTTCTTTCTTTCTTTCTTTCTTTCTTTCTTTCTTTCTTTCTTTCTTTCTTTCTTTCTTTCTTTCTTTCTTTCTTTCTTTCTTTCTTTCTTTCTTTCTTTCTTTCTTTCTTTCTTTCTTTCTTTCTTTCTTTCTTTCTTTCTTTCTTTCTTTCTTCTCTTCTCTTCTCTTCTCTTCTCTTCTCTTCTCTTCTCTTCTCTTCTCTTCTCTTCTCTTCTCTTCTCTTCTCTTCTCTTCTCTTCTCTTCTCTTCTCTTCTCTTCTCTTCTCTTCTCTTCTCTTCTCTTCTCTTCTCTTCTCTTCTCTTCCTTTCCTTTTCACAAATTCATCACAAATTAGGGCTGTGTTGTGCTGGGTGCTTTTCAGAGACATGCCAGGAAACAGTTGCTGTACATCATTATTTAATGCAAGTAAATGGGACATACAAAGGATGAAAGAAAAAAGTTCCATGGTCTTTTCACATGTCATGATCTGGAAAATGATGTCTTGCAGAAGTTCTCACAAAAAGGTTGTGATAATAAGGAACTGCATACAGAGCTCTCAAGTCTCACTCTAAAGGTACAAATGTAAGCATTTTCTTCTCAAAGGTTTCTTCTAACTTCTTCATGCATGTACAAGGTACTACTCGACTGATGGCAAAGGAATTATTTTTGCCAAATGACACAGCTAAAAATAAAAGTCAAAACTGGCCAAAAGCATAGTCACAGAACCAGATTCACCAATATGTTCCAGTGGTTTTATGTTACCCCAGTGATACAAGACAGCTATAAAATTAGATTAAATAATTTAAGGCTGCTGTGTGTCACCAGAAAAGTACAGAGCAGCTGCAACATATATGGCAAACCCATATTGCAGTGTTTTACCATTCCTACCTTCTCACTTTTCTGACTTTCTCATCAAAGATTAGTACCAATTCCAGATACTGTGAAAATATATGGAAAATGAATACTAGAAGAAAGAAAAACCAAGCATTTAACAGCAGTAACCCAAACAGGTCATAATTTCTTTTTCTTAAGTTAGTATGCAAGCAAATTTTCACTAATGTGGTTTTTAAACTCGTTACAAACAGATTTCTTTGTAGGAAGAGACAGCAATATCGAGTTGGCTTTTATTAGCACCACACCAAACTCCACAACTCTGAAACCAAGAGCTTTTGAGAAGCAATACATGAGGTCTAGAGCAGGCTGAAAGCTTGTTAACCTAACTTATTGAAACAATTTCCAAAGATTTCACATCTGCCATCTCTCATGTGTACCAGACTCAGGCAATTTCATTGTGCACAATCATCACCATTTGAAAATCATATAGATCTGTAAAACACACTTGGAAAACAGTTTCTTGCTGTCTAGGTATAGTCTAAATGTCATACAGTGGAGCAGATCTAAATTTTTCTGAAATGAAAAATTTCAAAAATTACAAATAAAGTGAAAAAAGATATACAACCTTTTCAAAAATTTTTCCCCTCTTCAGACAAATAAAAAATTTTAAATACCAATTTCAAAAACATGGCACAAAAATATTAATAGTCTGTATCTGAGGTTGCTTTCCCATATCAATTAATGTAACACTGTATTAAGGCTTCAAACTGAAATCTGAAAAAGTTGCTAAAGGGCAGAAAAAAATTCCTTAGAAAAACTTAAATGAGTTAGAATTTCCTAACACTGAGAATGATTAAATATTGGAATGACTTACTCATACTGGCCTATCTGTAAGAAAAGACAGGAGATGGCTCACAGCCTATGTGCAAAGAGGGAAGAAGATCTGGCTGAACATTGTGGAATGTGTCTTCCTGGCGTGGGAATCTCGGAATCTGGAGTCCTCTGTTCATCCCTTACCTTTTGTGCCATGAACATTGCTGCAACGTTTGCTACTCCATAATAAGAAAATGAGGCAGAACATACCTTCGGGGAATTTGAGGATTATAATAAATGAGGGGAAGTCAGTGAAAAGCTGAGTTGCTGAGATTCAGTCCAGAGGAAGCCGGGTAAACTTGAGGACAGAGCCAACAGAAAACTCCTGAAGTACAAAAAAGAGAAGTGCAAAGCCCTGTACCTGAGACAGGAAAGTCCAGGCTTTAGCACAGGCTGGGAACTCAGTTGTAGACCTGGTGGGAAGGTGAGCCCCAGATTGAACCTGAGCCCACGCAGCATTCTTACTGTGAATAACACGTGTTTGGCTGCATGAGGAGGAGAGCAGTTAAGGGTTTTAGGGACTCGCTGTCATCTTCCATTTGCCCCCCTGTTCTGTCCTGTTTTGAGCTTCTCAGTACCTGTTTGAAGTTAGACAATGGAGTTGGGATTTAAATATATATGGAACAATTCTTAGGGAAATAGCTTCTTGAATTAGGGTTGCAGATATTTAATGTTTTGGGACAAACCTGAGGTCCAGATGAAACAGTTTTTGCTTGTCTATTCTGTCCCTAAATTCTATGAAATCTAAAATAACCAGCTCTGTGAAGTCAGTTCATTTCACTGATGGTTTTGGCAGAGTTCCTTTCCCACCCTGCTGCCAAAAAACATGGCAGGGTAAAATGCCTGTTGGACTGTCACAGCTTTAGGCCTTATGACACGGAGGGACAAATGCCAAGGCAATCAGCGTGCTGAGGAAACTGCACACTTCCCAAACTCTGCAGAATTACGTGACCTTGCAAAAGGGAGAAGTCACGAGGTTAGAGGAGAAAAAAGAAAGGCACAGAAGAAAAAAGCAAGGAGCTACAGAGCAATTAATCTCCTCATTTAACCTGCACTGGACTACTACTGCCTCTATTTCATCTGAGCAGATATTATCTGAGCCGATAATCTGAATAAAGCAATACAAACAGAGAAATTCAACAATGGTAGCAAAATAATCTCTCCCTACCAGGAATGTGATAAGGGATTTTGCAAACCACCAGACAACACCTAGCTTTGCACCTTGCCTATCCTTGCTTTATATTGTGTCAGTTTGTCTTGTCTTGTTTTATCTTAACAAAACACCACTGTCTGAACTAGCTGAGATTAGCCCAATCCAAATTTTTCCACCAGATTTTTCAGCCTGTATTAAATTTACCACTCATGGATGAATAATCTGTTATCCTTCTGCAACAAATTAATTGCAGGCTGTTACAGAATGAGTGATGTGGGTACAAACTCTATAAGTGTCTGCTATATAAAATTCAATATAGTCTTTGCTGTTGGGATAATCCTGTGCCAATATATTTGGCAAAAAGTACAGCATGTGTACACACAACACAAGAAACTTTCAGGTCAGTATTGACAGATGAATATTTATATGTTTTTCAAAAAAACTTGAGAAGTTGTAGATAAGATTGTTCTGAAGTATTTCAACTACCCTATGTACTTTATAAACTGCCTTGGGTTCAACATATGGTGCTTTTTTTTAAAGTATATGTAAATAACTGCTCCTGATTGCTTTCAGAACTGCACCCAGATCATCACTGTAATCCTACCATAAAATATATGTCAGTTATTAAAAAATGAACAAAAAATCCACAGGCATGTGGATGTCATGTTCTGCTAACCTGACTTTGCCATCTACACATATGGTGTATGGAGGAGTGGAACAGCTATGGTATAATTAAGATTTAATCCTGCAAATAACTTCATACACTTAACAGTCACTGTTTGAGGGATGGCTCTGCTGAGGTCTGTACTATGTCTGCAATTCATACCACTTGCTGAAGCTGATTTATCTGGAAACTACATCATTAGGTACTGCTAAGAGTGCAACTATCCCAGTACAGAACATAGTATGGATAAATTCAATGAATCTTTACCCAGTCTTCTTGTGAGTTTTGCATCTTGGATCCCTTCCTACATTTCTAGCTATATTTCTAGTAGGTGTCCAGGCTAGTTTATTTAGAAAAGGTTTGTGTCTACATTTATAATTTGTAAACACAGAACAGAAAAATCCCCAGGCAGTGAGAAGTATTTGACACAATTAGTCTTTTGCAATAGTACCCATGAAAATATGTTTACACATGGATGTGGATCTTTTCTGGGGAAAAAGATTCCAGAAATGGGTATAGCTGCAGCACTGAATAACATAAATCCCTGCACCGAAGGGAGCTCTACTCAGAAACTGTGGCTAGTCTCAGCTTAGCATTACACTGTGTGTATTGAATCTGCAGCCTCAGTTGAGATCAGCAGGAGCTGCATGTGTGCAATGGAAGAAATCGGCCCTTTAGGACCTAATATGGCACATCAAAGGAAGATAGAGCTGGCATCTTTCAGAGGATTTTCAGATATTCACATGCAACTGTTCACTGTGGGTGGCACTGAACTGGGTATGAATGGATTGGAGCATAGACAGGAACCAGAGCAACTGCAGCTAAGAGGAGGTCTGCAGACCACCCCCAGCATGCTGTAAGACCACCAGTTTCCTTCAGAACAGTGAAGGAGGCAGGGGGAAATGGAGACTACAGGCATTACAGTTTCTTGCAACAGAAAGCAATTTACTGTTACCAATGGGAACTGCAGCTGGGAACTGCTTTTTTTTTTCTTCTTCTTCTTTTTCTTTTCACTTGAAACTAGCTCCTGAGATCTTATTGAGAAAAAAAATCAGTAAACTTGGCAAGTGATGAAAATGTGCAGCTTGGGCAGGATGGGCTCTCCATTTCTAGTCTACTCAATTTAGTATTTTTTGTCCAAGCATTTGAAGATTGTATCTTGTTATGATGAAATGCACACAGAGCAGCCTGATGTTATAGTTTATTCTTGTTTCATAATTCACAGGTGTATGAACACATGCATCCTAGGCTCTTTGTTTAGAGACTGGTTGCTCTTGCCATGGTCACAACTCATAGATAAAAGCCACATATCTGAATCCAATAGGCTGTGTTTAAAACCTTTAGATACACTGCTTTCTACACTCTAAGGCTGTGCTCTGGTTTCTCCTCTCCTTATGTGTGTGGGCCATTCCATGCCCCTCATTACTCCTCAGATTCATCGTGCCAGACCCCTCTCATGCTGGCAGCAGCAGCATGTGCACTTTGGTGATTTATAATTCTGGGCTCCTTGGGGAAGAGTGTGTTTCACTGGCAGTAAAAGGAGTTGTTGTGCAGGTGGAAACTTGTTTAAACAAATCTGAAGTTGTGATATAATGGAGGTTAGTACTTTAACATAGGCTCTGAGTGTCAAGAAAACCAATGTTATTTTATGCAGAAGAAACCTGCCTGAGCTCTTCATTTCAGAGATTTCATCAACTGAAAGGAAAAAGAAAGTACTATTGGGCAAATCTGAAACTACAATCAAATATTCATGTATATAAGATTGCAGGTGACATGCCTAAGCAAAAAAAATCAAAGTTCTTTTTGTCAGCATGGTTAACAAATGTGTTTTCACACCCCACTAAAGTCTTTGTCTTAAAATCCTACTTCCTGTAAACAAATTTCAGACATAAAAATGTCTCCCACATCCACATATTCTGCAAAATATGGAGACCCTAAGTGGGAGGAAAAAAATAAAAGTACTGACAAATAAATCTCAGATGTTGCTGTATAACTGTTCCTCTTTGAGTACTATACTCCTGTGATAATAGCACCCCTAATAATGTTATTATCTACAGCTTACAAATGTGATTTTCTATTCTGAAAGTTGAACATAAAGGTTCAGAGGGCAAGTTGTGTTCAGATAACTCTACAGAATTCTGAATGTTTATTATGAAATTATCTGAACCTATCAAATCTCCAGTTTGAATTGGCAGTCTCCTGAAAACCAGTATTTCATGTGAGATTTCTGGCACTTACCTTTCAGGTTCTGGCCAGAAACATCATTTTTGTGGTGTTACAGTTTCAGAACTTGATGGCAATTACTATTGTCATAATAAAAGCTCTCTCTCTACTTGCTCTAGAACTTCAAAAATATTTGGTTGCAGTTTGGTTCTGAAAGTGTGAAGAGGTTGAGGAGAAAGTTTTTATTTCCTTTTCCTTTTTTTTTCCTGATTCTTTTTGTGTCTTTTGAATCAGCTCTTCACTATGTCAGATTAAATGTCCCAGTAGTGAAACAATAAATTTTGTTCCATCTGATAGTTCTTGTGCCTCTTCAAAACATCAAACCTATGGAACAACTGTTACAGTAGTTTATTTCTTTGTCATCAGCTCTGTCTGTTGAAAATTAAAACACTTTCCTCATCTTGATGTGTGGCATATCTGACTGTGAAAGGCCTCACCATCTGGTTTAGGGCCTGTAGAACTTAGCATGGAATGTGAGCACCATTGTAAGAAACATCCAATGTTTGTTTTATTTCGTTTCAGACACAAACTAACTATACAGAATCTCAATACAGAGCATTTTGTTTATTTATTTATTTAATTTAAACTGCTTTAGATTACAAAAACAGATTTCACATCCTATTTTTTATGCTCCAGGAATAATCTGACTAGAGAACTATTTTTTTTACTGTACCTGACAAAACTCTGGGCTATAAGGCAAGGCTGAGGTTTCTCTCATCTAACTTTAGCTGTTTAAAACAGATACTGAGCTGAAGCTGATCATGCGTGTTCCCTCTGCTGACAAATGACAGCTCTCATTCAGCCCTAAACTTGTCAAAAATCTGAATCCTAAAGTTTGATCCATCTGGGTGAAGAAAAGACGTATTTGAATTGTGCTGCCACAGAGTTTCCTCTGCTCTCAGCAGTGAGTTCCACCCTTTGGAGCTCGGGACAGTTTAGCCTTTAATGTTTAACCTTTGCAGTCAAAAAAATCTGTAGCAATAAAGTAATTTAACTGATACTAGCTCAGTTACTTGACAGTATTATATTTACTGGTACAACAAGATTATTAATAGTGTGCAGTGCTTTCTCACTCAAACAGGAGACTGACAAAGGGTTACTCATGGTTAATTACATCTCTGAGTTGCTATTTGAGACAAGAGAACCTTCTGGATCTTCCTAAATGGATGAAGCCATACTTCATTCTAAAAAGGCCATCTCAAGGCGATCAAATTAAAGAACAGAGATATGCTCCTTAATTCAGGGGTGCCATATGCTCTTCAGGCTTATATGTTGTCATGCAAAAAACCTGTGTTTACTTCAAGCCTTGTTTCTGGTGTGTGCTTATTTGCCCAGGTTTATCACAGTTAGCATCTCTGCCCATTTATGCCTGTACCAACACACTCACACAGGAAGAAATCTGTTTCAGTTGAAATATATTTCCTATAGAGCCTGCAGGTTTCCTCACTAGTTAAACTGTGACAGGTAAAATTCTGCATCCTGCTTAAAAATCTTCACTGCCAGTCCTATGACTTTAATTTAATATTTCAGAGTGAGTTCTGAGAGTGTTCTGTTAACTTTCACAACTCAGCCACAAACCTGGATGCTGACTATTCTGGCTTATGAAACCAACTGTGAAACTTAAATCTTTAAACAATTATTGAAGCCTTGAGGTTATAGTGATTCCACATGAGTTAAACTAATTCTTCTAAGACATATCATCAGACTTGGCTGCTAGTAAGAATTTCTGCAGTAATGTACAATTTTTAATATACAGAACAGAAAAGAACCATTCATTCTTTATCTCTGACTGCAAGTTTGCTTGTAGTCTTCTGCAAAGTTATGTACCATTAGTCCAACAACTGAGGGTTATTTGGCACTCTTAAAAAAACCAGTAACTCCTTTCTGTCTCTGGTACACCATTGCCCTGAAGTTAAACCCCCTTCCTTAAAGTACAATTCAGATTTGAAAGCACTGACTCCCAAAAGAAGTTTCATAAATAGCTCAAAGATTAGGACTCATTTGTAAAATGAAGAGTATATAAGCAGGGCATAAACAGTATACATAGAGTGGGTTTGAGTGTTGCTTTCAGCTTAACAGCTCATCATCTGCTGATTATTTAGGATAAAAATGGGCAAATAATCCAGACATCACATGTTAGTGTCTCTTTACTGAGAATATTGACAGCAATGATGACTGTCTACACAATCAATGGGAGATTAAAGAACTATTGCCTATTCTTAGTGCTTAGAATGTAATCATGCAAATACAAAACTTTTTGCCAAATATTCCAAAATATAAATATGCCTGGGAGCAGGCTATGTGGTAGACAGAATCTAGTAAGAAATATAGCACTTGATGTCTCATCATCCTACTGAGACACACTCTTCAAAAAGTAGAAAACCTAACAATCCTGGGCCTGTTTCTTCCTGAAATTCCTTAGAAATCAGAAGTTTTCAAAAGTCTTCAGATTTCATAATATTGAGGCAACTGATGCTTTCCTCAAAATAATTTTTAGAAAATTGGAATTCTGGACCCAAACCATTGCCCTTTCATTCATGGAATTCTGGACCCAAACCATTGCCCTGGTCTCTTAAACACACAGTTTATGGACTACAGAGTGTAAAAAGCTATTACTTTCAGCTGTTTGATATGTTGAAAATAAATTTCCCACATTCTGTTTTTTTCTATTTTTTTACAAAGAGTTCTGTCAACATCCTAGCAGCCTCATAAAGCATTGTCTGGGGCCAGAAATTAAAAGTCCATTTATCTTGCAGTTGCAGACACGTCTGTGAGTTGAGTGATATAGTAGCTGGTCAATATTCTGTCAGTTCTTACCCGGGAGAATATCAGTAGGAGCCTTCTTGAAGCTGTAGTGGTTAAAAGCATAAGGACTTTGGGTTCTGGAGATCCACCAGAGATTATTTTCTAAGTAAAACCTGAGTATGGGATTGATAATTTGTTTGAAGATTGTTTAATTCTAAGGCATTGTTTTAATTTTGTACACATGTAGAATTTGGCAGGAAGTAGTGAACGTGCTTTGTTTGACATCTGCTGACCTCATTTAATAATTGTTATTAATTCTTCTATTGTAACTTCATTAGGATCATATTCCTTCCCACGTGGATGCCCTCTGGTGGTGAATTAACACCTCACCCTGTGCTGATCACCTCTGATCACAAAAACATTAATTCTTTTTTGCCTTAGTCATACAAATGATCTTTAATTTTATGTAAAGACTCTAATCAGAGATTAGACAATTTCTGAAACAAGGATGCAAATTTCAACCTGAGGGTGAAGGAAAAGTGTTTGCTGTAAGCAGGATATTAATGAATAATTATTCAGATGCTTAAACAAATTCAAAGTCAAACATTGTTGAGAACATACAAAATGGAAGACTGGTTTGGCTTCAGTTGAGATCGGAAATTTTGAAAACAGCCTCGTCCCTTGTTAATCTGCTATTTCTGTTTTGAAACCAAAACCAGGAAATCCAAGGGAGAACAAGGGAGAAAGAAAATGAAAAAACTCTCATAAAAATGGAAAACCAGAAACACAAAATGTTTGAAATGAAAGGAAATGTCAGTTTTCATTTTATTCAAATCAAGTTTGTTTCTAATCTCCAGTATATTTCTCCATCTAAAAGAATAAAAGAAGAAAAAATTCTGCTGCTAATATACGTATTTTCCTCTTCATGTGACCTGACTGCACACGGACTTATCAAACACTGATTTATATTTCCAAACATTTAAAACCATTCAAAACACAGTATGCATTTAAAATGAAAGCTAAGGAAACTAAGAGGTTAGATATTTAGGAGTGTAATTTGGTCAAAACACTCTAAAGAGAGGGGTGTTAAAGCAAATTAGGATAAACACATTTTTTTCTCTGCTGGGGAGAAAAACATGTGCTAATTTGTCAACTATCCACAGGCTTGGAGCCAATTTTTCTTTTTTTTTTAATGGAAGAGGAGAGGAGGAGAGGAGAGGAGAGGAGAGGAGAGGAGAGGAGAATAATAAACCTGATGCAGTACTGAGCAATGAATAGTGGGAAAAGTGAAGTCTAAAACACCTTCTGAATATACCTCGTTAAGACAACCAGTGTTATTGAAACCAGGCAAAACTCTTCACCTGTGACAAAATTTGCATAATTGAGGTGAATAAATGAGCCTTACGATACAGAATTTTACAGAAATTAAAAGCAGAACACCCTTGGCATCTCACATTCTCTTTTGTTCTCATATGTTGTCTCATGGTAATGGGATAAGTGAATTTTGAAGATTTGTCTCTGTCTGACAAGGAAGTATACTCGTAACTGAAGAAAAGGATAGCAATTCAGCTTACCTCTTAGCTCCAGTAGCTCATGTTATTGGACTGATTGTTCCTGTCCAAATCCTTATTTTTCAGCTGTCAGGAGGGTTGTCATACTCTTTTTTCTGTTTCAGGATAGACATTACAACATTTCCTTACTGATGTAATGGAAATTTTACCCTTTGATGGTATGAACGTGTTGTATAGTTAAATATCTGCCAGTCAAATTTGGAAATTATGTTATAATCCTATCTCAGTGTTACACTTTTTTGGACTTTTTGCATTAAATAATGGTGGTTTCCAATATTTTTGCACTTAGAGTCTACCTGTTTATTTATTTATAGTTTCAATTTGTCCTTTATCCTTTGCAGTGTTCATTAGTTACCCATCCCAAACAGAGAGGTCTTCACCGGGTTTCATGAAGCCTCTTGAAGATACTTCTGGTTTTGTAGCAATAAATGTTTGAGGTCATAGATTGGGAAGCAGGGATTATATGGGATTTAGAAATAAAGAAGGATACTTACATGATTATAGTCTTCTTGGTGAGAAGGCTACATGAGGAAAACTTTGAGACTTGGTTTAAATCTCTCATTCTGGTCTGTGACAGCATCTTTGCCCCAGATTTAGTGTGAACTAGTGTGTGTTGATGGACTGCAGTTTAATATTTTTAATGTAGCTGAAAAGTGATTAAAAATTAAAATCAAAGACTATTCCAGCTCTGAATCTGACTAGATGTCACTAGATGTCACAGGATTCATACCATTAAGCCAAGGTTTTTATGCTCTGTCTGATGCCAGGAAGGTGGCAGCTGTATTCTGTGCCAGCTGGAAATTTTAGCATGCTAAGTTTCAGATGAAACTTTTAATGAGGTTGCAAACATATAGAACACTGACTCCTTTCTTCTTTATCTCCACAGGAGGAAAGGATGCCATTTCCTCAGAGACTGGAAGAGAAAGAACCTTATTTTTCAGTGAATCACTCTGACTACTCTGCCTTGGAAAGATGTGAGACAGATCCTCCAAGCAGTGAGAATAAAGGTTACATTGAGTGTTACTGAAGGTAATTCTATTAATATTTTCAGCTAGGCTGCTTCATTAGGAAAGAATATATGTGCTGGACATAGCACCTGTAGGCATAGAATTTAAAGCTGCATGTGATGATACTGCAGCTGGACCAGCCAGCCTAAGCAGTTTCCTTCCTTCATCAAACCAAGAAAAATCAAATTGGATTCCATTAATCTTTTGCCTTTGAGATCTGAAAAAGGAAATGAGAACAATTCTGGGGAGTCAGTAAGAAGCAGCTGGAGCCATTTCTCCTGGGTCCTTGGGGAATCTCAATACTCACTGTGGCAAAGCAGCAGAGGTCCAGCTCACCATGGAGATATTTCTCGTGGCCACATCCGTGAGGAGGCACCTTCTAGAGTCACTAATGACACCCCCATGCTCTGGCTTGTGTGAACTGTGGCAATGTAGATGGCCATGTTTTTGAGTTGGGTAGACAGCACTTTCTAAAAACCTTTTGCTTGTTTGAGTTAATATCCACCCTCAGCTTTTTAAGAGTTTTCTTCCTACTTTCCTGCACACTCACCCTTTTTCTTAATATGCTTCTTTTCATCCTCATTCATTTCCTCTTGGCAGTAAAAAAAATAAATGTGTGAACGAGGGAAATTTATTTTTCTTATGTGAAGAGAGAGAAAACAACTGGAAACATTTCATCAAAATACAAAAATCATGTAAGGAATTTAGAAGGAAATACTTTTTTTTTCCCCTGCAATTTTTTCAGTATTTTTCAGCAAATCTACATAGGGTCTGTTTTAGCACTTTATATATTAAACATATAAATGTATATTCTAAACATAATTCATATGATGAATTATGATTCCTAGAAAAAAGAAATGCAGTGTGTTTTATATCTCTTTCCCTTTAAAAGTGTTGGTGTGCTGGTGCACTGAAGGAATCAGATCTATCTAAGGTTTTTTTATTCCGACATAAAAGCGATTCTTCTGAAGTTCCGAACAGAAGAAACAATCTTAAAGTATCTATACAAGTCTTCACATATTTTAGCCCAGACTTGTAGTCAACTCAAAACAAAAAAAATCTTGCAATTCTTTTTAAAAGTTATATTAGAGAAACAATTCCAGTATCAAGATGAAAGCCTGGAATTATAGACTTCGTTTGGGATCTTTACTCTTTTGGAGTTCCTATTTCTTGAGTTATTCTAAATACTGATTTCTCTTACATTTTCATCGAACTAATAGTAGGTTTATAGAATGGTAAACTCACCTCTCTGGTGTTCCAGGTACAGGTGAGCACATTTTCCTGCATGAATTAATGTAGTTGGACTCAGTGTAGCTGTGCTGACCTGTGCCTCTCCCTTCAGTTCCACCTCTGGATGGAACATACAATTGTCACAGTTTATGGTGCTTTGAATTCCAAATTAAAGAGGTATTTCTGACAGAATCAATCGCCCCACACGACTCCTCCAAAAAAAACACTTTGAAAGAACTTGCAGTGTATTTTATAACAATACCATTTAAACAAATCATCTTTGTGTTTATAAGATGGTGGAAATTGAGAACAAAAAAATCCTAAATTATCCATCTTGCTATCCTAGAAAAATGTCAAGTTTTGTGTCTCACACATCATCAAATCAGTGGCACTAGCTGTCTAGAGTTCTAGAAGTTTTACAAGCCAGGATACATGTTATGATTTTCTGTGCAAAGATATAGGAAAAGATATAGGAAATTTAAACACAAGAAAACTTTTTAGAATCATTGGAGGTTCAGTATCATTAATATTTTTCAGTGTCATGACTCCTGCTTTTTAAGACTCTTTCTTATGGTTGAACAACAGCAGAAACCAAACAATATTTTATTTAAAATATTTAGATCAGAACTCCTTGCAGCCTGAGGATACAGAGTGACTTTAAAACATACATAAACTGGAAGTGAATCATTTAATGCATCTTTTACAAGGAACATGGTAATGCCTTCATTTAAACAAAAAAAAATAAGACAGAGGAAAAGTTAAATGATGTTGCTTAAAAGAAACAAACAAACAAGAAGTCTTCGTTCCCTTGAATATTACTAGATGTAAAAAGTGGCCCAAGTTAACAGTGCCTTTCCAAAAAAGAGACATTTATATGAATCCATGTTTATTTGATGTGTGGATACCTCACAGTGTCTCTGTCCTAGTTCTTATGGAAAACTTCACAACACCACCTGACTATGTTACATAGGGCTGTTACATGTTTAACATCAGAAGCATCTGATGTGGAAGACTGTTGTGCTCACTCACAGAAGGAGAAAAAAATAGTACAGTGAAATTAAGAGCACTTTGATAGTTTGAGATAAATAGGTGTCCTCTTAGTTGGAGTGAGACTGGTCCTATGATTTACAGGGGAGAGTTCTTTGTTCCGCTCTTCAGGAAGATGGGTGGGAAAAAATACTTTTCTTCCAGGCCTCCAAAAACACTATGCTCTGAATTGGTATAGGTGGTTTTGAGGATATAGAGTTGCAGCCTTACTTGCCAGTCCTTATCCACCCAGAATGTGCTGGCTTTCTTTATACTAAGAAGTTGAACAATCCAGGGAACGTTGCTAAGACCTGGAAGTCGAGTGTCACTACTGTGAAAAATGCTAGACTGGTTGCTGGCAACGTTTTCACTCAGACCAACCAATATTCCCTCTCTGTCAGAGAACCTTTAGAATGGTGCAGCAGCTCCCTCAGGCCAAAGGCTTCACTGGATGGAAAGTTGGAGGGAACTGATATGATTTGGAGTATAATATTGTGCACATTGTCAGACTGTGCAAGCTGACCTTAACACAGAGAATAGACTCTGGGACACAGATTTACAAGCAACGGTGGAATACTGATTCCAGTCCAATAAGACATCTTTTACTGGCCTGTAACACAGGATTGATTGCACACAGCCTGCAGAGCACATGAGTAGAAGCAAATATTAGTGTACTCTCTGGTGGGTTTTCCCAGCATTTCTGATTTCTGGCTCCCTTATGCTTCTGTCCTTGCTAGTGGTACCTCTTTCAGTTGCCAGACATCCATTCCGTTAATTCTTATCATAAGTACATTTGGTCAAGGGGTTCCCTGAATAAATCATTGGTTTTTCCATGGATTTGGCTGAAACAGAGAAAAGATTTCTATCTTCATTCAATTTTGAAGTCAGGGAGATGACAACCTTGAGAACAGGTTTCCCAAAGCAAATAAGGAATCACAAGTCCCACAGTAGCCTGTGAAACCTTTGACCATAGTATTTTGACAAGACACTGGCAGGAATGTTTGTTGTGTCTATGTGACATCATAAATATTCCCCTCCCTTGTCTTGGTATCAAATATCTTTAAAGCATGTGAAGCAGTCTCTATTAGAGATGCTAGAGAATGGATTGAAGCACAGTAGTACCAAGTTATTCCAGGAGCCTGTGGAGGAACCATTTTAAAATTATTTTGTTGTCCAGAATTTGATGTAGACTTCAGGAGTTGACTAAGCCTCATAAGTAAGTAACTAACAGTCCATAATCAGTGGAGAGGGACCTGGCTGAGACAGATGAGGTTGTATAGCCTGGAGAGGAGAAGGTTCTAAGGAACTCATTTTTGTGGCCTTTCAAGGTATAAAGGGAGCTTATAAGAAAGACAGAGAGACTTTCTACCAAGGGATATAGAAACAGAACAAGGGACAGTGGTTTTAAACTGAAAGATGGTACATTTAGACTGGGCATGAAAAAGAAATGTTTTTACAAGGATGGTGAGACAGTGGAACAAGTTTTCCAGAAGTTTTAAATGCCCTGTCACTGAAAAGGGGAGGAGTTGAATAGAAATGGCCTCAATTTGCACTCAGGGAAGTTTAGATTACTGATTAGGATTTTTTTTTTCTTACAGAAAGGATTGTAAATCTTTACAACAGACTTCCCAGGCAAGTGGTGGAGTCATCATTCTTGGAAGTGTTCAAAAATATGAGGATATGGCAACTGAGGACATGGTTTAAGGGTAGCGGTGCTAGTTTGACACTGGGACTTGATCTTAAAGGACTTTTCTAACCTTCATGATTCTATGACTGATTGGATATGTTTAAGGTAAGGAATAATAATCTGCTTTCCCTCAGAGGCAACACCTCTATTACTAAACTCTCAAATGAGAGTTGTCTTTTTTGCAGTAGTTTCAAGGAGCACTGGAAAAATTTTGTGCTCCCCTATAGTTCCAGGAAACTTTTTCACACGGGTGCTTTCTGACTAGTCTGTGCAGTTGGGTTTTTTCTTTCTTAAGAGTTTCTTTTTTCCAGAATTTGTAGAGTGCACCTTAATGATAAGGGTAAGAGGCTGGTTTATACAGAGAAATTTTTCCCACTGAGGTTTATTTAGGACAGTTTATATGCTGGAATTAATAGAGAAAAATGATTGATGAACTTTTGCGAGTTTTGTAGTTATCTTTCAAAAAGGGTCGCATAAAGTGTGGAATAACTTAATAATAAGAAAGCTGAAAAGTATGATTTTTTTGCATATGATGTGCACTGTACCAGTCTGTTTATACATCTGTCATCTAATTTTTGGGTGTTAGGCTATTTTATGATGAGTCAGCCTTGGCTAACAGCCCAACACCCACCCAGCTGCTTGCTCCCATGTCACTGTCACCACCACACCTCACTGTGACAGAGCGGGGAGCAAATTGGATGAGAAAGCTCATGGGTTGAGAAAAAGAGAGGGAGATTTCTTCCTAATTACCATCACAGGAAATACTGAAAGTTAGGGTGATGGGGGAGGAAAGAATAATTTATTGTCAACTAAAATAGACTTTGGTGGTGAGGATCAAAAAAGGCAAACACTAAACCAAACACTTTTTCTTCTCCTCCTCTACCAGACTCAACTTCACTCCAACAATCCAACTTCATTTGCACCCTCCCCAGCAGCACAGGAAGGATGGAAGATGGGAATGGTGATCAATGCATACATAACAGATTTTCTCTTCCACTCCTTTTCCATCACCCATTCCAGCATGAGTCCTTCACAATCCCTGCAGCCCTTCAGGATGAACCTGCTCTGCAGAGCATGGGTTATTCATGGGCTGCAGAGAGCTACTGCTCTGGAGCTTGGAGCTCCTTCTTGGACCCTGGTGCACCCACTCTTCTCTCTCACTCGATTCTGCTCCCTCCTCCTATCTCCCTCTTGTATTATTTACCCTCTTTTGAATGTGCTTCCTCAGCAGCACCACTGATTCTCCAGAGGACCATAAGCTCCCCAGGTGGGCTGACCTCTGGCACATTGAATCTGCTGGAGAGGTGGCTGGAAGTGGCTGTGACAGGCAGTGTACACTCCCTGACCTCTCCCTGCAGCCTGCTCACCACCAAGACCCTGTCATATAAACCCAACACATATCTGAACGTCCCTGTGACAACTGGGACACCCCTGTCTGGGGACATGAGTTTTTGATGTTATCCAACCCTTCCTACAGTAACAACAGCTGTGCAAAGGCTCCAGCCTTTCTCATAAAGCTCTGTCAAAATCAAGGGAAGTAAGGAAAGCTTGAGGAAAGCTAAAAGAAAATAAAGTCTTTGATTTCAGAAAAGGCAGCAAGTATCAATAGGTACAAACCCAATTCAGTTTAGATTATTTTAAAAATCAGCTACAACAAGCATAACAATGCAGTGACATAATGGCCATGTCAAATCAGAGCAGAAGAGAGCTATATTTATTGCAATAGCATTTTTATGGCCAGAATATCATCCACATTATCAGTCTGAGCAACACGTTACACAAATAACTTGTGTTGAAATTGTGAGAGTATCATTTGCCATAAAGTGGTCTAATCCACATACATTTTATTAGTAAGCATTTCTCTGGCATTTTATTTATTTCTGTTATAAAAACAAAGCATGTTTACAGATGTTATTGTGCTGATTTATAGTATCTTTAGAGAAAGAACCTTTTCAGGTTACAAAAATTATGTCTCTTTCATTTATATTAAAATATAACTTCTCTGTGGTCATTAAGCAAATTATATTACTTGAGGTAAAGCATATTCAAGGATCTACACATAAATAAAACCAGGTACATTAAAAGCACTATTGTGATATTTATCACTGATGGAGCTTATGATTGCAGAACTATATAAAAATCTTTAGGGGTTACCTTAGCTTAATGGTGTTCTTCCCTTTCACTCACCATCCATTTCTTATTGCAAACATCTGCTTGGAAATAAAAAGGGTTTTATATTTCCCAGGGACATACTTGGCTCTAGTAGAACATTGCTCATTTTATTTAAGAAATACTTAAGTTTAATCAAGTTTTTAATTCCAGAAATATTACAGCCACTCATCTTGAATGACTTGCAACTCTAATCTATATATTTAAAAATGTCCTTAATGAAAAAGAAAAACGTAATAGCTATTGTTGGATTATATAGCAGAAAATTAACTTCTTTGCTTTCTCTCTTGATTAGTGCTCTGGCATTTATTCAGGGGCTTGGCCTTGCTCATTTTAGCCTTGGTGTAATAATAATAACAAATGAACTCTATTACTCTTACTGTTTGCTTACTTCTGTTCTAATGTTAGGTACTCTCCAGTTCATCTTGTAAATTACAGCTAATATAAGGGAGAAATATCTATATATGAATAAAAGAAAACAAGTTCCTTATAAACTTTACAAGAAACATTCTTTTTGAAATAAATCTAATGGTTTTGGGGAGAAGAAAATTATGTGTTTTGCACTCACACTGATGAATGCAAAATTATATACCGTATTTCACTTACTAATATGAACTAGTAAAATTCATGGCATGCTGTTTTACAGGCAGTAAAATACTTTTTCCAGATGTGGCTTCATAATTCTCCAAAGACTATCATAGTTATCATAAGATTTATGGGGGATAATTTATTAATCACATTTTTTTTAACTCTGGAAATCTGTTTAGCAAGATGAAAGGGAGCTTTAAAATTAGTCATTTTAACCAAATGTGGATGGCATTATGATATCAAGTTACTCCTTTTGTTCAAATTATTTTTAATGACTTTATTTGTTTTATAGCCTCCACAAGTCAGTACCAACTTGGTGGTAATGATATATCCGGCAAAACTCTAACATTTTGAAAACCAGCAAGAAAACTTTTTCTAACATACTAAATTAACTTAACTGTGCTCTACTATTGTTACAGCTTATTTAGGGATATGTAAGCTACTTAAATTTATTTTTATAAGATTTGAAGGAGACAAAGCTTATAAAAACTATGCCTCATGACTCTAACCCAGCTTCCTTAATGAAAGTTTGTAAGTGGATCATATGCATAAAACACTGCAAAGGCTGAATGCTGATTTAAATTCTCTATTTTACAACCAAGTTTATACTGCTGAAGCAGTTTTATTAAATCTGTATAGAATGTTCAATACATGATAGATCTGATCCTGGAAGCTATTTCATGCACAGTTGGCCTGATCCTCTGTGTAGCATGGCTAGGGTAAATAATTTTCTTAAACCTTGCACCTTTGGGCCATACCCAGAGCTCCAGGTTAATTTGTTTCAGCACCAATCCCATGACAGATCAATTGCTTCACCGATCCCTCCAGCTGAACCATGTGAATGGTGGCAAATGCAGATAGCCTGTGTGTGAGATTTGGGAATGACATCCCAGACCACAAGGTCTCCAATAGGCATCTGGTGCCCACTGCTTTAGCCTCCTGCTAGCTTCCAGTTGTTGAACCAAGACAATTCTGTTCCCCAAAAGGCTCACAACTTCCAATCCTGTCCATTGTCCTAAGATATGTTAGTGCTTTTTAAATTCCACTGCAAGTCTAGGTTTAGAGGAATGAGTTGAGCTTTAGCTCTCCATTTGCTCTAACAGGATCTCAGATAGTCAAATGCTTGTATCTGAGATTCCAGTTTCTAAGATCCATACTTCCTGACATCTAAAAGCACCTTAAATTCAATCCTGCCATGGGGGTCACCAAGCCAAGAAGGAGACATGAAGGCAATTTGATGCCAATTTGGCATTTATCTTACTGAGTTCAAGAGAAATAAAAAAAAATGAAATAGATTAGGGTTACTGGCATAAGTGTGAGAGAATACTGTAGAAGGAACTGGAGGAGATGGCAAGGGGTGACATCAGGTCCTGTCATGGGAAGGTATTCAGTACTTGGTATGCAGATTTATAAACTGATATTCTTAAGCAGAAATGATGGTGCTATTTTCCGTCACATATGACACAACTCAAGCTTTATCTTTGTCATGTGACCACTATGACACTTACCAGTGCCTTCACCACAACACAACAGACTTCATGAAAAAAAAGTGGAAATTAAGCATTTCCCTGCCTCTTAAATATTTTCATACAGGCTTTAGAACTGCAAATATTTCACCTTCTAAGCACTGCCTAACAGTTAAGCAACCCCTTAGCTCTGTTTCTCATAGAATGGTTCTTATGACTTTGGAATCTGAGGATCAAAGTGGTTAAATAATTCTACACCTTGTGTATTGTGTATTGTAAGATGATGCCTGTAGTAAAGTCAGCCTTAATAACCTTCTGGTACATAACTCATCTCCTCTTGATTTCCAAACACATGTATGAATGAGTTAAGGAAGATGATGTGGCATTCATCTGGAACCGAGCCTACAAAATAAGTGAAGGAACTTTCCACCACAGTGCTGCTGATATCCTTGCTCAGCTGCATAGCATTAATTTGAAAATCTTGTCTGAGTAACATGAGTTGTTTTTGTATGTGATGTTGCAGAGGCTATCAAGATGAATATTTCTGATATAAACCTTGATAGAGGTTATACATCCTCCACAAAGACAAGTAGATACATGTATGTGTTCACTTGCATGTACAGATTTTGAGGTAACTAATCTAAGAAAATTCAACTGTGTAGCTGATTTCTGTGCCCAAATCTGGAGTGGATACTCTACATGCAATTGCTATGCTATAGCTCTAAAAATAATGAAGGTGCCTTGCCTAACTGTAGACTGCATTACAGATGTTTACATCCAAGGTAGTCAATCATGTCTGTCTTTGTGTTCAACAGAGAAAAATAAACATTTTCTGGGGGTAATCCATCTGGACCATTTCCGATGTGCTTTAGAATGCAGATGAATTGTTCTGTGCAAAACTGTTCTGTTCTGTTTCTTTTTACTGATTACCTAGGGCCTGGAAAACCAGTTCAAACTTAGATGTCTACTTTGTAGATGTCTAAATTTAGGCAGATTAATCCCATACTCTGTGTTAAAATAATTTCCTACTGATTTGGAGTATTCCAGATGTTCACAATTTTACCATATCATGGTTTTATCCAGGCTTACAAAAGCAAATAATCTGCGTTAGGGGAACCCACCTTTTTAAATGAAGTGGCTTTTGTTCATGCTGTAGTTCTTTTTATTATTATCCTTGCCAAAATAATTTCCTTTAAGAGGGTGAAGAAGTATAAATCATTTTTACAATTTTGGAAATTGGTTTATAGTATTTTAAAACATTTTTATGATTTTGGAAAATTCTGACCATTTTTTTTCTCCCATTGCTAGAAAGACTGGTGTGATATCTGAAAAAATAAGACATCAACATGCTTATTTAATCTTTCATATGGTTTTATTTTTCATTTCCAACTGATTCAGAAAAAGCTGGAAGGCAGTTCACAGTCTCTAACAGCAAGTTCACACAAAGCTTTATATGCTCAGTGAAATCCTCCTCACTGTTGGTACAAAGAATATTGGAAAGATAACTTCTTGGAGTCGTCTACAAAAAATAAGATTTTTTTATGTTCTGACACTTAGCTAAACTTTTCCTTGACAAATAGTTGAGTAATGAAATTTACTGGTAGAAGAGAGATTGTATTACAAAAATATGTGTTTATCTTAAGAATGGGAGTATTTCACAGATGATTCAAACCATGATTGGGCTCTAATAATTCAGGCCCCACAACTCTTTAGAAACATTAAATATCACAACTTTACTACTTATATATGGTTTCTATTTTATAGCTTCTTTTATGCTGCCCTGAGGGCTAGAACTTTTTCAAGTGAATTCTGGCATATGCACATTTTATATAACTCATTGAGGGAAGAGAAACTACCAAAAATCACCAAATAAACAATAAAAACAAACAAAAAAATCAGTAAGCAGGCAGTCTTGTGCCATTCTCTAGGAAACTATAAAAGCCTCACAGATCATTGTGCCTCATAGAGGAAAGATGGTAAATGAAATCCTGACTTTGACATTGCTGTTCAACAGGTTAGCCTTCACCAGCCTGAAGAGCCCCAGTTGCTTCACATAGAGTTTGTTTTCAGAAAAGTTCTTCAAGACTTATTTCACAGAACCTCAACACCTAAAAGCAGAAGTCTGCTCCTTATTATGGAACTTTGTCCCTTCATAAAAAAACAGAAAAAATGGGCATTTCCAGAGTACAAACTCATACACAGGTGAATAACCCTCTGAAAGTGCCTTTTTTTCTCCCTGTGCACCTAGGAAAATATTCCTAGAAAAATCTAGGAAATGTTTATGAATTTTACTGTCATTGATTTTTAGGCAAAATGGGTCAGGCTTATTAAATATCTTTGGGGTTTCTGTTGCAAAGTTTCACCGATATTTTTATTTACTTATTCCCTGTCAATCATGTTCATAATTTATTGGAACTGAATTGGTAGGACTTCATTTTGCATTCAGAATTGCAACTAACATCCCCTTAATAAGAAATAACTATTATTTTGCTTTACATACAAGGGCAAGCATGATAATAGCTATAAGAAAAGGCTTGTGCAAAACACTAATCAGGTATTTAAGTTATTTGTCAGATGGCTGCCAAAAAGTAAATTGCCAAGAAGAACAGAGCGTGATGTAAAAAAGTTACACTATTAACAACCAAGGGACAATCATAAAGTCTAGCTCTCCC
The DNA here is from genome assembly GCF_037042795.1 of Molothrus aeneus. Taxonomy (NCBI): domain Eukaryota; kingdom Metazoa; phylum Chordata; class Aves; order Passeriformes; family Icteridae; genus Molothrus; species Molothrus aeneus. Next base: position 73,600,545 of record NC_089648.1, on the reverse strand, counting down.
AGATGTGTACTATAACATATATAATAAAATCTGCACTGAACTTTAAACTATTCTCCTTGTTAACAAAAATGTGTAAATTATGAACTGGTTGGCTATTAAAGAAAACATACATGGATAAGACATCTTCTCTAACAAAAGAATGATTGTAGCCCATTTCAAAGTATTTTGGAGCCATCCCAGACTGAAGAGAGCAATTCACAACTCTCAGGATAACATGACCGAGGAAGGCAGGCATTCTTTTAACAACCATGTTGGAACATGATCAAGCAAATACTGCGTTATCTAAAAAATGCCTGACAAGGATACCTGAGAAAATCTTCTAGAGTATCTGATTATAAAAACCCAGAGTACCTACTCCCTTAACTGATCAACAGCTATATTTTTTCACATTGCAGCTGTATCCAAAAACCACACAGAAATATTACAAGATATCATTAAATAGAATAAATATGTCCTTGACCAGTGTCTCACTTAAGAAGCTTATCAGCAGAACAGATGAGGACATCATGATAATTCCTTGCCTCCGAGATAATCTTCCTTTTCTGTAGGACCCTGCCAAGGTCTTATAACATTTTAACATTCCTAATCTCTATTCCAGGCAAGATCTGTACTTTAATTTTCTCTTTTCATTCAAGGGCATAACACAAACTACCATTAAAAACATATCATACCAAACAGCCTAAGAAACCAGGCACAGTCTAAAGTGCCTTGTTCCAGGACATCGTTTATAAGAAAGAATATGAACCCTATGAACTCCAAGATGGATACAGCAGGTTAATTGCAGAAAGGTTTTGTAGACCAGAGTGTCCCTCTGGTCTTCATCCTTGTTTATTAGTACAGCACACAATAAATGAATGTCGCTCGTTTACTGTCAACGGCTTGCTAGCCTCAGCTTGGATGTGCCTATCTTTCAGGACTGACTGAAAAGATGACCAGTTCAAACTAGATATATACTCTGCAGGTAGCTGACCTCAGATGCAGTAAATCACTTCCATTTATTTCAGAAAAGAAATTGGTCAGGAGCCACACAGAGTCTCAGTGAGACTAGTGAGACCTCTTTCCCCCACTCCCTTCTGCCAGCCCTACTACTCTGTCTCTTGGGGGATCCTGTTCGCCTCCTCCTCCTCCTTGGTCTTGTTCCCATGCCAGGATCTGATCTGGTTCAGGAAAAGCAAAGTGTAAGATGCAGGGCTTTCAGCACAGCATCTTCAGCCTCAAACAAAAGTAGCTGCTAGAAAACTCCAGAGCTCAAGGCTCCAGAGCTCAAGGCTGTCCCAGGGCTTTCAGGTCACCTCCATGCCATCCAGATGACTCTTTAAAGGAAGAGGCAGAGAGTTTGGAGAAGGACCCACCCCATCACACAGCAAGAAGGAGACACCGTGCCCACAGGGCCATTTATCTCTTCCATTTGACTGTTATAGTGCCAGCAGAACAGCCCTGGAGCCTCATCTCTCCAATTCCATGATGGCACCAAACCCCTCTGGCTCTCTGGCACTTGCTGGCTGGAAGGACCTGCACCACTTCCAGCTCAGAAATACATCTGTGGTGTGCAGGGAACCTCCAGGAAGGTGGGCAGCCCATATGTAAATTTTTATTTCATCCTTATTTTCCTCACTCACAGTATACCTTTTTAGGTTTTCATGTTCTATGAAATGAACGTTCAGATTATTGCATTTATCTCTATTTTCACATTGTTACTTAATTCAGATGGCTTTTTTTTCCTTTTCCCTGAATGAAAAAAAAAGGTAGCAACATCATGTAAATTCTACTGTCTGCATTGCCTTTTCTATATGCTCTTGGGAGGGGGAAGAATCACTGAATTTTTTAGATAAAACCAGCAACTTTAAACTAACCCTTTGTTGATACAAATGCCTGCCTCATGGCTTCAGACAGATCAGCTAAGCACTGAGGGTTGTTTACAGTCTGAAAAGTCACAGACAGGTACATGAAGTGATACCACATTTCATTTTTAATATTCAGATGGGGATTCAAAGGATTACTCAACAAATTATATACTCTGATTTCTTGAAATTGACAGATGAGTAGAAGTAATGTTGTACTTATTGCTTCTGATTTTACTGCTTGTAAAACTGATATGAAAGACTTAAACAGTAGGAGAGGACCATCTTTACTTAATTTCTATGTTTTATTCAACCAAAGGGAACATTTTTTCCATTTTCTGGGAGTAGAATGCACAGTGTCTTTTGCAATAACTGCACACATGTTCATCATGGCTCATAATGGCGGGCGGTTTCTCATCTTTATACCATCTTTTAATCATAAATTTTCTATGAATCACGGAATGTTTTCACTTGAAAGATTCATGGGATCAACATCTGTTGTATAGAATGATACAGCTGAAGAAGACCTAATGCAGGCAGTTTAATGTTACTTAAAGATCAGAGATTGCAGAGAAAGTCTTTATACATGCTCTGAAGCCATTTTTATGTCTTCCACAGATTCTTTCCAATCTTTCTATCTATCCCATCTCACACCATCCAGGCAAACTTTCCTTTTGCTTCTCTTGTACTATTTAAATGAGGACAAGAAAAAATGTTTGCTACAAGAAAGAAATGAGTCACTGTTTTATATAACCAACAACAAAACAATTTTGCAGAAGAATGCTTCATTATGGCTTATACACTATCTAAATGCACGAACTTGACATTAGTTATGGGCCAATAAACTCTTGTTAGGTCTAAGGTTCAATTTGTTCATTTGCAGGTTTATTTGCAAACATTTTATTGTATTTTCAAAAGTGAAGTCAGATAAATTGTGGGAAGAAAAAAGAAAGGTGGTGGGTTTTCTTTAGTTTTCAAATTTGAGAAACAAAGGAGTAGAAATCATATATTACTTATCATGATAACATAGGAAACCTATACCAGAAGCAGAAATTGATTTTTTTTTTTATCTAGGAACCCTACCAGAAATTTATGTCTTGTCTCTTGTCTTCAAAATCAGCCCATCATCACATTGTAGCATTTCTGTTGAATCTTATCTGATAGTTTTGCCAATTCTTAGACTGTGGCTTGGGAGATTTCCAGGTTCTGATGTACAGTGTACATGTTTGTTTCTTTGTGTGTGGTGTTGGCTTTTTTTTTAATAAGAGATTCAAGAACAAATAAAGGCATAGAGTGACAGTGAAAGAAATAATTTTCTGCATCACATCTTCCAATTATGTGTAATCCCTTTTGCATGTCATGTTTTTTGCATCTGCAGATAGTCAGAATAGGTTTCAGCAATAGCATGTGTGCACTCAGAAAACTTCTAACTGTTTGGAGCACTATATATCCTATATTTTTTGTAGTCTACCATTTTTAAATAGCAGAAGACTTCAAAAAATCATCAGATGTTTACTATGTCAGACAAAAAGGATAAGGTACACATGCAGGTAACTATAACCTGCAGGTATAGAAAAGATTTAATGATTGATGTAATTACATAAACTTTTCAACTAGACACTTCTAAAAGGTTTTCTTATCCCAGAGGTTGATGCCAGACTGCTGATATTGCAGGGTGCTTATGAATTTGGTAAAAGACCACGTTCACTTTAGACTCACTATGTAATACTGAGGTGTTATAAAACTTGCAGGATAAGCACCAGGGCAGCTCTTCCCTGGATCTAGCTGCTTCTCATTACCTGTAACCCAGGAATTTGACTCAGATGGTGTCCAGCCTGCCTCCACAGTCTTGTGATCTTTGGCAAGGGCAAGTCCCACTGGGACATGAAGAAGTCTGGATCCAAGGAAAGACAGCTTAGTGCATCTGGAAGATAATAGTAGGCAGCAAAGAGAATGCTGAAAGAGAAAAGGTATGATTGAAAAAATATGACTGAAGGGTGGGATGTTGATGAAGGAGACTGGCAAAGTGGGGAGAAAAAGGAAGAGTTGTGCAAAGACTAGTAGGAAAAAGAAAGGGGAACTGTTTCATTATATTAAAAATTTGGAGCTTACCAAAAAAAAGGAAAGGGATCTCTTGATTGTGTTTTTGTACAGTGGGTATAAAGCCTATGTGAGTCAAAAGAACTGAAATCAGCTGGATGAAAATATTGCTGAATTAATCCTGATGGCTTTTTGTTGTCAAGCAAGCTATCTCTCCCCACTCTTTCTGTGTTTGTCAGGCTGGCTTGGCCGACCTGAAGCAGCTCAGAGACACTCCCAGTGAATCTGTGCACCCTTGGATCTGGTCCCACAGGAGAGCCATTTCACCAGCCTCTGAAACCCAACCCTTCTTGCATGAAACACAGCTATTGTTATACAGTTCTGAGCAACAAGTTGAGGGCAGGAAATGAAGAATAATGTCTCCACTTGAAACATCTAATTATACTTGTGTTGATCTAGTGTTAAACTTTCCTGTTATCATTGGCCATACAGTCTTGTTTATCTTTCTTGTGCTGAGGTTTTCTAGTGGCTTCATCTTGTCTTGGGCTGCAGTCTGTGTTATGCAGAAATGTGAGAGAGACTTTTTCAACACCAGCTGCACCCTGCATTTCTTTAAGCTCTGCTTGCCAGTATAGATGTACTTTAGCACCAGATTCCTTCTGATTAGGATGGAACACCACACAAGTAAGAATGCTAAGAAATTTAAATATCACCTTTGATAAATATTATCAGCTAGCAATAAGATTTCTCCAAATAGGAGAGAACTGGAGACAATAATTTCAGTCGTAATATTCTCTGTTTTATTAAAGAATCTTCAGAAGCACAGCACCTTATATTTTCTTTTATCCTTCAGAAGTCCAACACTCCAAATTTTTTTTCATCTTAAAGTCAAGAATTTATTTCTGAAATTAAATCTGAATAGGATGTCTGTGTTGTCAAACTAATTCATGTAATCAGCACTAACACCTCTGTGACTAGGTTAGCTTAGCCTGTGATAAAAGAAAACTACAGCCTCATTATTGAGTCCTTCTCAGGGCTGCACTTATTCGCAGTAAAAATCAGACATTTTTTCCTGAAGCTGCTTAAGGTACTCATGAATTCACAACAAACTGAGGCTCTAACCCCTTCTCTGGTATCTACCCACAATTATCTTCTTGTCTACAGAAAAGCTTTATCCAGTTGAGGGATCTCCTCATTTCACAATGAGGCTGAAATACAAACCTGAGCTTCAGTTCCTTCACCAGCCAGCCCACACTGCACACACGACCAGAATTCAGTGGTGAATATGTGTTAAATGCAGAAGTCAGGTGTAATATCCAAGTCCACTCCATAATGAAGGCATTGCAGATGTACATATGTAGCTTTGGGGTTCCAGCTATAATCAGCCATGTATCCAGTGTAGCCAGTGTACCCTCAGGTGCAGACTGGCACAGAAATCAGAAGAGCTCCTATAAAGAGGCAGCAGGCATCACGTTTCCAAGAGTTGTCCAAGAAATGTGTTTGGGTGGAAAACAAAACTATTCATTCAGGCTGACATTTGAAACCTTCATAATTTGGGATGAAGAGAATGCTTCATATTGTTTTAGTTTTGTGAAGCTGGATTTTCATGACAACTTTGTATTATATTGTTCACATAGTGCCTTTCGTTGATATAAGGAACATTTTTGAATGACAGTATATTCCCCTTCCCAGACTTTTAATAGTAGCTGCAAAAGCCTACATGTGTTCCCCAAATTTAGAAGAAACTTAGTGTCTTTTTATTCCATTCTGCAGTGCAGAAGGAAAATTAGGTATATCTTTGCAGAACCCATATTTTTATATGTGTCACCTCAATATTGCTGCTTGTATCTTCTTTGTCTGAGTAGCATTGCACAGGTTTCTGGCTCTCTACAGCACCTACCTTTATGTAAGCATAATAAACAGAGGCAGGTCATGACCTTTAATTACTAGAACACCTCTTGGCACTGTTTTGATCCAAAGTAATACTCTTCCAGAGCATTACTTTGTGTGTAGACACAGCTTTCAGGTCTTAGCTGACTCAAAAACCACCATCCTGTTCAGAGGCAGTCAGGTGGTTTTGTAAATTTGGAGTTCAGCTGGCTGATCATGAGGTCACTCATGTCAACTGGTCACAAACCCAGAGCAGAGCCAATGTCCATTTTATTTACTGATACAAATGCAGCCTCAGAGTACTGTGTTGTGGCTACAACAGCATAATATTAATAACAAGTCAGTGTTTTCTCAATTCAGTTTCTATGTAAGGAAAATCTATTCTACATTTTAGTTTCTACAGCAGCCCCTGCAGTTTCCATCCTTTGCATTAGCACAGTGGATAACATATTTTAAAAGTTTGATTTGCCTTCTGTAGATAGGCACGCCATCAATTTGGATAGCTTCCATTTTGTTGAAGATGTAAGTAGCCAGGAAAACAAATGAAAAACAGAGGAAAGAGAATTTTATGCAGTGTGAATACATGACAGGCAAATAACACAAGTACATCTCTCAGCCAATAGGAAGAAACAGAGACTGGCCAAAGGTTATGGCTTACAGGCATGAATTTATCCTTTGTGATGAAATGTAACTGGATCCTGCCAGTCTCAACTTTAAGGTCTTCCTGAACCTGTAAGGTTACAGGTCTGAACACATCTCCACCCTTACTTGGCACACCTCTTGATCTTCTGCATTTTTTAAAATGCAAAATATAAGAAAGAAACTAAAACAAACTATGACATGATAGGAATTTCAAACACCTTAAAGAAACTCCACAGATATATATTCCATAGCACAGTTAATGATTCTTCAAAAATACAGGCTGCAATACTCAATACTTTAAGACAATCCTTTCACACATTTCTCCCTAAAAAGCATGTATACAGTTAAACAATAGCCATGGCATCTAACTTAGGAAAGAGGTTTATATTTCTTCTTCCAGTTGCTGAAAAATTTGCTTTTTAAAATTTTATCATTTGCAATCACCCATTCTGAGTACAATGTGAAAAAAATCAATAGATATAAGATTGGACAATGAACAGTCTGCAATGTTTCTAGGACTTTCTAGTGAAGTCTTTCAATTTCAATACTGTAAAAGGAGAGCTAACAAACTCCTTTGGTAAGGGTGATGAATGATTATTTTCTTGAGTAAAACTGTCTGTAATTCCCATCAGTAAACACACAGAGCAGGTGAATCAGCCCTGCTACACAGTCTTCTCCCAGAGGACACACCCTGAAATCAGTGAAACTACAGACAGACAAACACCTCTATTTACAGGGAATAAAAATATCAAGAGCTGCTCAAGATGCTGCAGAATTTTCTTACATAGCTATGTGGCAAGATTTGAATCTTGCCTAATATAGCAGTGTCAACAGTTGCTTCAGTAATTTAAAATTTTTACAGGATAGTGTAATTTTCTTTGGAGGACAAAGAGGTGTTTCAGTGCAACAACACATAATGAGCCCTTCCTGATAATGAGGGCTGGAATGAGATTAAGATAAGTTAATGCAATGGTCTTAAAGTTCAAGTCTTAGGCAGGCTTAAGACTTATGCAAAGTCTTCTTTTAGTCAGTGGAGAAAGAAGTGCAGGTACCACTAAAATGCAACTCCAAAGCCAGGTGTGACATAAATAATTTTGTCCTCACTGACAATAAAGGGAGTGGAGGCAACTGGTTTTGTCCGAACTCTATAACTTTCAGACTTAAGAACACAGCAGCATGTACTGAGTCCAAGAAAAGGTCCAGAAACTTATTTTCCTGCATTCAAAAATAGACTGAGTGAATGCATAGTGAGTGTACAAACAGCACAAACATCTGCAAACTTGTCCCTTTACTTCCTTTAAATTACTGCTGTTGGGATGGTTTTTAGTATACAATCATTCCTCCACCTGCAGGGAACTCTGGGTTTCAGAGACTTTCTCATAAATGTTCAAAGTCGTTTTTCGGGGGGTAATCCAATTTTGAGTGGTAAAGCTGGAAAAGGTTAGATGAAAACACCATCATCTTCCTGGGGGATGGGATGGTTAGATGTAGAACTGGTTATTTTTATTATTCCCAGAGTCATTCCAGCAATATTCATTTCCCTGTTAGAACAGTCTGCTGTCAGTCTGTATGGTCAGAATCATCACGCAGCACAGCAGTTCTGTGCCACGGGAATGCAATGCTCAAGTGTGTGCTTTCACCACAGATTTTTTTTTGTTTTCATGTTCTTAAAAAAAAAAATTGTCAATTAAAGTCATAAAAGCTGATGGGGAAGCAGTTTTAAAGTTCCAAAGTCAAACATCTGAAATCTGGAAAAATTGAAATGAAGCATTCCCCATACCACATAAAATGGACCCTCCACACTAGAAACTGATTCATGCAATGGAGAAAAAGGATCTAAGCAGAGGCACAGCCACCACTGTAAAGGGAATGGTGATGCAGCATTCCCTGAGCTTCAAAAAAGCTGATCCTTTCATTCTAAAGAACTTTCAAAGCAGTAGATTGTGCATGTGCACTTCTCAGTGCAATATGAGCTCTGTTCTACATGCAGTCAACCCCCTCTGGTCCATGTCTTCTCTGATCGAGACCAAGCTCAGGAAGAGCTCTGTGCCCGTAAAAGACAAAGCTATAACAGGAATTGTTTGACAACTTTAATTGCAGTGGGAGTGGCCTGTGACTTGTGCCTGGAAGTCAGTGCAGAGCTCTCAACAGCCTCCATGAGGCTTCTATTTGCTCCATGGTCATTAAACACCTGATCCCCAAGGAAATAGTATTCATTGCATAGGACAAAGCTTTTAAGATTCTGGCAAAATCTCCAAGTCTCATTCCCAAAAATTAGGGATATTTTGATTAAATTCCCTGAGGAAAGCTCTTTTCTGTAGGCAATGTGGTGCACCTAAAATTTTCTAGACCTATTTTAGTCTTAAGAATGTATTGTCCTCTCTTATTACTCCTATTTTCTAATAAATTCATAGAGAAAATATAAATAATGCAAATACAACTTGTTCTTGAAATTAATGAGAGATGAGGCAAAAGCCAAAATGACTGAAAACCTCACCTGAGACATCTCCATGGTCTGGAAATAGTACTGCAGAAACCCCAACAAGTGTGAGTCATGAACTTTATTTATACACTAATACAAAGTTGTCATGAAAATCCAGCTTCACAGGCTTTTTTAATTAGGCAGGAGCCTGTTACATGGCTTTGGTCAGTCCTAACTTCAGTGAGCTAGGAGTGCTTCCAGAGGAAACAGACAGTCAGAAAAAAGAGTGCTCAGTTACCTCAGTACCTTTATTTCCTGACAGATAAGAAAAGCAGCACTTCCTGAAGTGTCCTCACTGGATTTACATCACTTCTGTCCTCCCAGGAGCCCTAGCAGCAGAGAGCTTTCTCTCATGGGTCTGGTTTTCCCAGCATTAGATAAAACAAAGAATTTTTTTTATTTCTAAATCCCTCTGCTGTTAAAATTACTGTATAGACCAGGTGTAAAAGATGCTTTTCAAAACAGTACCCATTTTCAGGTTAATTTTTGAGGACAACATATCCGTTGTACATCAAAACTTAGAGAATCTGAAGGTTTCATGTAAATGTTTTTCTGAGTACTGTCAGGACCTAAGCTATTTTCATCATTATAGAAATATTTACGATTTAGGTCCCTGACCATTACAAAAGTCTTTCTAATTCATGACCAAGATATTTAAAAGAACATAATTTTGTTCTGAAAGCCCTCGATCTGAAATTCTATTATATTGTCTATACCTTTACAGAGTTTTGAGGGTCTATATGTTTATCAAGGACATTTTTATCAGACACCTAGGATTTTAGGGATTCCTGATATGCATGATATAAGAACTTTTTCTAGGGTTATGCAAGTTACTTTTGGAAGAGGATCAAAACATAGCCCAAAGCTCCCTACCTCCTTACTTACAGAGCTCCTGTTATTGTATTTAGGTTTGGATAAACTTTCCTCTGGAAGGTGATTGCTCACAGCAGTTAATTTTAAACTTGCAGGCTTAGATCTGGCTCTGTGTGTGTGAACAGGCTGTCATCATGCATTCCAGGTTACTCTTAGAAATGAATGTGTCTTTCCTCAACATTTCTCACTGCTGGGGCATCAGACATTCCTTCTGCTCTGCATTAATCCAATTACTAAACACCTGCAGACATGCAATAACAGTTTTTGTGCCAAGTCCCTTAGAAATGGTTTTATAGGAGAATGTAATCTGCTGTCCTGCTATCAGGAGTCACATTACACACCTGCCAAGTCCTGAGCTGAAAAATAACAATCAGCATTCTAATTCAACGCAAGAATGTTTCGGGGCACATTAAAGAGACAAAATGACATTCTTCTTAATTTTACTGCCATGGAGTCCATTAAACATTTTGAACTTGCAGTTAATTTTATTAAAAGCCAATTTCAGTACTAAAATATTTACAGTACAGCATGATAAAAATGGACTTCTTATGGCAACTTAGGCAAGTTCCAAAAGATCCATTAAAGGGAGAACTGTTTCAAGCACATATATAGTGTCATTCCAATTCTGTTCTTAGGGATTTATCTGATAATCACCAAAATGCACTTCAAAGTGGAATTTTAAACTATGAAATAATTTGTTTTTCTTGTGCTTTTTTTAAACTTTTCCCCAAAGATGTGTGCTGTTTGTGTCTCTGTTTTTAAAGTGGTTGTGCTCCTCAGAGCTGAAACAAAACCTGGTTTACGAAGGGAAGACTTTTCAAGGCACAAGATTTTGCTGGATGACAAAGAATAATATAGTAGAATGGAACAGAGATTTGGAGCATAAGTCAACAGCTGACTGCACCACAGATTTTTGTACAGCCTTGGGTAGGTCATTTCAGCCTTTTGTGGCAGAGCTTAATTTGTAAAATGCAAATCGATGAATCACAGGAATGTCAGTATGAATAGTAAAAAAAAAAATTAAGGCATTCCTGGAAAAACTCTTTGTTTTTCTACATGAAAGTGTGTCTTTTACTAAGCTGAACAGCTCATCGTTGCATCTGCAAATCTATTTATATACACCCAAACATCATCTTATTTCATCATGGCCCATTAGACTGAATTACAAGCATAGGAATTAAACAGTTCATTATTTAAAGAAATGCAACCATACCAAGCATACATTTGAATGAAATTCTCTAAAATAATCTGTAACATTGTTACCCCTGTTTACCTTGGCAAAGAGCATGCAGTGATAGCATGCACTCTGTTCAGGAAGAGAAATTGGATTTGACCAGAGTCACCTGCAGTTTATAGCACTGCAGTCACTGCTGAGGGTTGTATGTGGTGTCCTGAGGGGGCTTTTGCACAGCTGTAGGCAAGACAGCAAGAGAACTCTGGCCAACAAAGAGCATTCCAAGGCTACAGCCCTGTGTACTAACCCCTTCCAGCTAACTTTACATTCCCCCATCCCATATGTAACCTTCAGCCCCCCACTTGAAGCAGACAGTCTGACAGTAATAATAGTAGTCACAAGAAAAGGTAACCTCTGTCATACTAATAATTTTTGAAAACTTAAATGCCCATGATGTGATTTTAATTAAAATGCACACTGCCTGGCTTGTCTGTTTCCAGGACAAGGTTTCTCCTGCAGGAAGATGGTGACCTGTTGTACCTATTGCCTCCCACATTCTGAGGTCAGTCCCATCATTACACAGCCTGATTTGTCGAGAGCACATATAGCAGTACATAAACATGGGGATGAATCTGTTTTGCTTTAAGTTTGGTTTTGCCCAGTAACCTTTGCATGAACAGCATTTTGGAATGATCAAAACAAAGGAGATTGGGGTTTTTTTGTTTTACTGTGAAAGCTCCTGTTAGTGTTACAATTTTTCACAGTCTCTGGTATAATTTCTAGTAAGAGGAAGGTATTTGGACTGGTTATGTCACAGATCCATTATTATAATTTGTTCATAACTAACACATAGAAATTGTGAGATATGGATTTACAAGCAGGACAAACCTCTTCCATCAGTGTGTGCCATGCAGAGAAGCATGAACAGAGTTTTAGCTCTATAATTGTCTATATCTCCCTTTGATGATCTTAATGAAAAAATATTGAATCCTAGAACCAGATACTCTGTGATACCCATCACAGAGTATCTGGTTCTAGGATTCAATATTTCTTCATTAAGATCATCAAAGGATTTTATATAGCATTTTGGAGATTTGTTTTGTTTTGTTTTACAAAAGTGAGTCCAAATTTTCATGTCCTTTTGGGGGGAGTTGGACAGGGCATCACCAACACTTATGTTTATTCATAAGCAAACTGAGAGAAGAACTGAAGTTTTTAAAGTCAGTCTTAAATGCATTGGAGCAGGACTTCAGAAGCTAGAAAACTTATACCATTTTTTTCTTTACCTACAAAAAACTTGTATTTTTCCTTCCACAAAAATGTATAGCAAACTCTTTTCCCAAGGCAGTGCAGGTAAAATTCTCATAAATTATTATGTTCATGATCTGATGGCAATTCTAAGATACTCAGAGGGAAAGCTTAATATCACAATTTACTGTACAAGTATCTTCTTCTCCAAAGTAAAGAACTGCTTTGCCTCAGCCTTTCCAAACCCTTCTCTGCTGTCCCACTCCAGGGACTGCTGTTCCCTGCCCTGTGGCACTGCAACACCACCAGCTACTTTGCACACACAGAAGCTCTATTTGCAGAGAAACTGCAAAATATCACTCTGCGTGTTCCAACTAGTATGCATTTAAAACAGTCTAAATATTGCATTTGCATGAGTAATTCCTATGATATGGACTCTCAGGGATCCCCATAACTTTCCTTATTTAGATTCTGTTTTCCCAGAGGAAAGTTTAATGCCCAGTTCCCTTTACACAGAAGTCAGTGAGAGTCTTGATACTTACCTCAGCAGGAGGAATGTCCATATAACTGGGACTCCTGTGCTGCCTAAAAACAATTTTTTGGACAGAGGAAGGCCCCAAAGGCTCCATATGTTGCTCTCATGCTGGGCTAACTTATTTGAGAGGAAGGTCAGCCCATTGTGCAAAGGGTCAGGGAGTGAATAACACATTTGCTGCATGCCTGGGAGAGGAAGCTTGAAGCTGGGAAGCAGGTCAGGCTTTTTAATTCCCATCAGGCCCAGCATCCTTCAGGAGTTATTCCAGCTCAGAGTCTGTACAGCTTCAGCATGTGTTTTCAGATTTGTCTCTTTTTATCCAAAAGAAAAAAAAAATCTCTAGGCTTTGGAGGATTAAAATGCAGGCCTTGATTACAGATCAAAACAGGAGTCTTTTCTATACTGATGCTGTGCTTGAAAAGACAATGACAGATGTAAGCTGAAGAAAAAAATTTATCCTCCTCCATCTATTTTCTACCACACTATGTGAAATGATCATTCCCAAAAAGTGTTTCAAAGACCTTCATTCCCACATATTTTTTTTATCTTTTTTTTTTTTTTATATGTGTGAATCAGCAGATGTAAAGGAGGACATGAACGTTATACTAGTGGACTCCTTTTCCCTGGGAAACCATTCCCTTTCTATGACAGTCAGTCAAAGCCTTCCCTCTGGATAGACAGTAACTTTCACAGCTGTGCAGTCCAAATGGCACAAAAGCTTCTCTGTCAGAAATTTAGATACTATTACTATGCATTGGAGAGAAAACATACAGGAAAAACAATCAATTTTCTGTCAGTCTTGAATTGGTTTTTTGCTTATGTACCATTTGACTTTTTAAAAATTGTCTATTGATTCTAAAATCAAGGTCAAAATAAGTATAAGAAAATATGCTTTTCATATTTCAGCAGACAAAAGTCAATAGTTTTATACTTTGCACAGAAACAAAAAATAAATACTTTGACTACCTGCATGTTTTTTCTTTGATTAGACTTGAGTTCAGGCAGGATTAAGAATATTTAAAGCTTCTGACTGAATTTTACTAAAATGAGACTAAAGCACATGGGACAAAGACCACCATATAATCTGACTGTGAGGGACAAGTACTGCCAAATAAAATGATTATTTATTTGAAGCAATGTCCAGATGCTAGAGTTATCATCTCATGGAAGGAATATGTATTATATGCTGAAGGAACTGATCAGATAGAGCACCAGAAAACTGTCTTGAAAAGAACTAGCCACAACTACAACAAATTATCAAAATCCACACACAGAGCTAGGAGATGCTTGCAATCTCCTAAATTTATCCTCTTGCCTTGAACTCCTGCACTTAGCACAGCACACTCATGTATCACATCAGAACTATTAGAAGCCAGTTGCTACCAATCATCTTCAGCCTTTCAGTCCACCAATATCCTGTCCTCTCCTTTTGTAATCTTCATGCCATAGGATTATGAATGCCAAAAGGATTAATTCCCAGTTTAATTCTGCACACTGAACAAAATTAAGAATGTTTTGAAGAGAATAGACTTAAAATCAAGAATATGGAGTGTATAAAATACACAAAAATAGATGCTCTGACACAGTCTTGAATGAATTTATACTAAAAATTATCCTAGGGTCATGTATCAACATTTTAATGTTTTATCATCTAGATTTCACCTTTGCTGTAAGCCCACTGTCTGTGTTAATATCTTACTCTTCACTTGTTCAACATAAACTTTGTCACTGTATTTGGCTGAGGTAAAAATTGCTGAAAGGCATAAAGCTACTTTAACACCTTGGAAACCTGCATCATCTGCTCAAATCATTAGTGAAAGAATCAACTTCCTATGATACACAGATATGACAGTCACATCCCTCACCCCGTGAACTGGAGAAACAATTGAAAACCTGCAAGGATAAAGCTGTCTTTAACATCAGCATTGAAAGGAAGTTTCAGCAAAACCCATGGTTCAATATACTACACCATCTACCCGAGGATTAAGTGAAACAGCAACACTTTAGAAAATGCTGGAATGCTTCAGAAGACTTCAGAAGCATTATCCAGAGTTCAAGAACTGGAGCCAACTAGAAAAATACAATTTGCATGACATTTTTGAGAGTATTCATAAAGTGTCACTTGATCATCACAAGCCTGATGTCTCTAGACATGTCCTCTTCAGGGAGAGAAGCAAGGTGTGCTTCCCTGGGGAGCCTTTGGGAGTAACCCTATCAGACTGAGGGAACCTTTGTGAATAACCCATTTCAATGCAAAATCAGCACCCTGTTTGGATTACCTATTTATGGCCAGCTCTGGCCATAAATCTGAATGCAATGCAGAGTGCAGGTCAGGAGCAGCACCTCCCTCTTGGCTGGAGCCCAGTGGCTCTGGGTGAGCAGTGGGTTTAAGTGCTTTGCTGGAGCAGAGCCATGCTGCTCTGCACCTCCCCGGATGCAGCCCCAGATGGGCATGTGCATATCTGTGTACAGGAACTCCTCTGAGGTCATCAAGGAGTTAAAATGAGACAGTACATCTACTACAGCCCTTGGAGCTGGGATCCAGTCAAATTTTACAAGGTAAACAGGATCAAGAGGGGTCATACAAGAAGCAGAGACATATAGAGATCCCCTGAGAATGCAGGGAGTGATTTTAATAATGTGAGAGGTGGCACTTTTTCTCAGTGCACTAATACTAAACACAAATCAGACTCCCCAACCAACTGTGACTAGAAAAGAATCCACAAACTCTTAGGAAACAGGAAAGAGAGCAGAGAAATATGTTCATTTTAAAGTGCTGGCAGGAGACTGTTATAGTCCTGTTATAGTTAACTGCTATAGATAGCCAAAACAGTAAATATTTGCTATGAAAGGTTAAAAGTAAGTGGATACTATCTATTTTCTCAAACAGAAGAAAAAGAGGATGCTTTCAAATTTCTCTTTGACTTCTCCCCAAAATATGTTTCTAAACAACTGGGGGGGCCTTACCTTGAATATTGTGTGCAGTTTTGGGTGCTACAATGTAAGAAAGATATTGAACTATCAGAGAGTGTCCAAGGGAGGCAACAAAGATGGTGAAGGGCCCTGAGGGGGAGCTGTGTGAGGAGTGACCGAGGTCACTTTGTCTGTTCAGCCTGGAGGAGACTGAGGGCAGAGCTCACTGCAGTTACAGCTTCCTTGGGAGAGGAAGAGGAGGAGAAGGCACTGATCTCTGTCATGACCAGGGACAGGATCTGAGGGAATGGCCTCAGATCAGAGGAGGTTTAGGTTGGATATCAGAAAAAGTTAAAAAAGGTTTTTCACTCAGAGGGTGGTTGGGCACTGGAACAGCTCTGCAGGGCAGTGATCACAGCACCAAGACTGAGAGATCTCAAGAAGTGTTTGGACAACAATCTCAGGTCCATGGTGTGACTCTTGGGATGGTGCTGTGCAGAGCCAGGAGTTGGACTCAATGATCCTGATGGGTCCCTTCCAACACAGCATATTCTGTGATTCTATGAACAACAACAACAGAATTTTAAAAACTACATTTTAATTGAAAATTAAGCATGAAAAATATCCTCAAGTACTCATATATCACAAGGAAGGTCATCTGAACTCTGGTGATTCTCAAATAGTTTCAGATACATAAACAGTTTTCTCACCTTTTGGTCCCCAGTAATATGCATAGAATATAATTCTATTGTATTTTGGGGAGGTTCAATTGCAGAATTGCAGATGATGTTTGGGGGGGTTGTTTTGGTTTTCTTTTTGGTTTTTTTTTTTGTTTTTTTTTTTTTAATTTTAATTCTGAAATTGAAATATTTCAATGCACTCAAGTAGAAGTCTCACATATGGTTATCAGGCTGCAAGGTGTTTGGGAACACCACCAACAAAAAACCACTAATGCATAGCACATTATGCAATACGATATAGTTCGATCACAAAGTTGAGCAGAATTTATTCAGCCACAGAGGATCCAATATTTTCAGCCATTTATAATTAATTGTTAGGTAAGTCAACCAGCAAGACAGGCAGGTTCAGGCAGGCAGGTCCAAGGCCCAGACCCCAAGGTTTACTGCTCCCTGCTGACCCATTGTGAGTTTTTGCTGAAGAAGGGCTTCCTGCCCCAGGTTTCCTGCCCCAAGCCTTTACCATCAGGATGCTGAACACCCAAGCAAGACATGCTCCCTTGGGTGACCTTATTGCAGCCTTTCAGTACCCAAAGGGGCCTCCAAGAACTTTGGACAGGAACGGTTTACAAGGGTGTGCAGTGATATAACACAGAAGAATGGTTTCAAACTGAGACTAGGTTTAGGTCAGATTTTAGGAATAAATTCTTTCCAGGGAGGGTGGTGAGGCTCTGGCACAGGTTGCCCAGAGAAGCTGTGGATGCCCTTTCCCTGGCAGTGTTCAAGGACAGGTTGGGGCTTTGAGCAGCCTGGTCTAGTGGAAGGCTCCTGCCCATAACATGGGGATTGGAACTAGATGATCTTTCATGTTCCTTCCAACACAAATTTTCTATGACTCTACTATTGTCTGAAACCTCCACTCAAAACCAACTTCCCAGGAAACAGTGTCCGGGAAATAGAACAGCCCCTCAGGGGAAATTGCAGCACGAAGGCACCTTTGATGTTTCTCCTGACAGCTTTTCAAACAACGGCCTTCGACCCTCAGAGCATGGAGAGCAGCGCGGTGCTCCCGGCTCGGCCCGGCTCGGCCCGGACCGGCTTGGCTCGGCCCTTCTCGGCTCGGCTCGGCCCGGCTCGGCCCGGACCGGCTTGGCTCGGCTCGGCCCGGCTCTGCTCGGCCCGGCTCGGCTCGGCTCGGCTCTGCTCGCAGCATCTTCCAGCGCCACCTGGTGATCCCCTGCACCTCTCCTCCCTGTCTCGGCTCACGCACGAACATTTCCTGGCTGCTTTTCTGCATCGGCATGATGGAGCTGAGTATACACTGAAATACACCGAGTTCTGTTCCTGCGGTGCACCTAAACAACAGAGCTGGCTGGCCGCTGGATCTGCCTCTGCTGTGGGCTTTATTTACATTTTCTTGCTAAGTTTTCCTGAGGGAAAATAGAGTTTTACCTCTAAAGCAACAAAAGGAATAGTTAATGGAAAATAATTGCTTTGATAAATTAATAGGAGCTTGCCTTTTCTCATGGTGCAGAAGAAGGACTTCAAATAGCTGCCCAGTTCACTTTCTAACATGGAAAGGAGTTTGAAACCATATTTACAGTCAACGGCCAGGAGACAGATGAGAAGACCAAACAATGTGTTACCCTGGGAGTAGATCATGCACCCACTGCCCGGCAAAAGCATTCAGGCACTGATTTCAGAAGGAGCTGATTGTACTCAGTCACTGCTTGTCTGATCACCTGATGGATGCCACATTGTACAGGGGATGGAAGTGGGCATATATATCCCCGTCACCCCACAGGAAAAAGGTCTAAATCTGCAGAAAAATATTGTCATGAAGGGAATGAGGATTATATTATAATAGAAGTTCGAGTTGTATTTCATATCATCATAAATTCATGGATTGAAGCAAGGCTGTTCAATGTACCCCTGATACAATCCCAAAATGAACACTTAGGAAAGGGCAGAGTCTTCACATTTTTGCGTTTTTCTCTCTCTATTAATAATGAACGTATGTAGAATATAAATCTGGAAGGAAAACAATCACCAAAAAACACAACTGCAAAAGTAGTTTCTTAACAGCACTTATCCACCTGGTGTACACATAATAAAATTTAAGCTCAGTGAAGTGACTGCATTTGAAAACAATGGCTCTCTGCAGATGTATTACAAGATATCTCAGATACATAAGAAAAGATGGGTGCAGGAGTCTAAGTCTTGCTACTTTCCACAAAATCAAGAAATATTGTGGAAAAGACATTAATCCCTTTTAATTAATCCAAGAAGCTATAACAGTAATCATATTTATTAATGAGATTCTACTATAGAAACAAACACTAAACACAAAACCAGTCACTGGATTATTTGTTCCATTGAGTAAAAGAATTCCGGCCAGGTCTTCAAACATTTCAGTGCTCTGCCTGTGAAGTAAAACGAAGTCGAGTCACTCTGACAAAATATGCGATGAGAGTTTCAAAGTATGGGTCTTTGGTGAATGTGTAAGCTCAATCAGTTCACCTAAAATAAGTCCTGAACTTCTGTCTAAATGCCTTGGATGTAGTAAACTACAGTTCTTGCATTAAATTCTTACTTCTCCTGTGAGTATATGCCACAGAGACAGAACTTCTCTACAGGCACTCAAATGTATCCATTCTTACCATACACCATGCTGGAGAATTGGACCCTTCCATTAGAAGGCCTGGCTGCCTCCAAGTGGGAGCTGACAGAGTTCAAAGACACCACAGCAGAATGCTCCCAAAGAGGTAAAATGCTGTTTTATGGCACAGGCAGTTGTTTGCTTTCTGTTTCCTCTTTATGAAAGGTGCAACTGCACACCACCTTGCAAACATTTCCTAACTCTTTTCAAAGGCCTCTTGAGACCTTGAGGAAGAATGGAATGAAACTCATTTTGTGCTCCTGTAAAATTTGTACAGTTGGCCTGTGGAAAATCAAAGACTGACTGATTTCCAGTCTAATATCTGACACTGGTGGTACTCCAGCCTTGGCTTTTATCTGTATTCTAGAGCATGTGGGAGTACTTCTGGCTACCCTGTTCAATAAAATGCAAAGAAAATTAGATTCTTTCTCCTTGCCCATTTTAGCAGGAGTCCATCATAAAATATATATACCACTTCCAAACATATTTTTATTCCTAGTATTTATTCCAATGGTTCCCCAGCTATTTTAGCACTGATCTTCTGATTCTTCTTCCTAAGGTAGTTTTTAATTCATTCTATTTAAAATCACAGGTAAGTCCTCTACTGGGCTTCTTCTCACAATTGAAAAAGTTGAGTTTGTGGAGTGTTAATCACAGGACAAAATCACTGAGATGTTTGAGGGGTGTGGAGAGCCACTATTGCCCTTCCTGCTCTTTTGGAATTTCTAAGGGAATGCAACCCATAGTTTGTGTGGGCATCCTGCATTATCCCCTTCACATGAGTAAAGTCCAGTTTATGACTGCTAAATACAGCATAGCCAAGGTGGAATATTCTAGTTTCTACTGGGAAAACAGTTTTACCAATGCTGAGTATGTCAGTTCCAGTGGTACACTTCCATCAATGTGTTACGCCTTCCTTTTTTTATTTCCTCACCACAAGACAATCTCTCCAGTTACATACATTCTCATTTTAATTTTTTTTTAATTCACTCCACTTTTTTCAGTGAATTATTGCATACCGGAAAAAAAAAATGTTTTCTTTTTTTTAGACTTTAATAAGTGTGGTTGAAGTACTTAAGAGAGATCATTTCATGATAGTCAAGAAAAGGAAGCCTTTTTTCTGACAGGTTTGTGTTTCATGGTTGACTCACAGTTTTAGATGAAAGATACAAATGATATAGCATTAATTCACTCATTATGGTCCTTAGATATGAGGGAGATGCTGTGAATATTCCAAAGTGAGGGAAAATAAATTATTAGATATCACATAGTCCTTAGAGGAGAGTATTCTGCATCCTGCAGTGACTAATTATGAGCACAGGCCACATGAAGTTTTTCTCTGGTTTCTAGTGAAAGTAGAGTTTGTGTCATTTCCTTCAGCAGCAATAATAACACCTCCTACCTTTACCAAGGTGTCTGTTTTCACAGTGCATGTGAAATTTTCATCTCTGAAAAATGTATCAAACGTGGCTGAAACCACTCATTAAAATCAAGAGGAAGTTCTAGTTCTGAGGAGAAGTGAGGCAGAATTTATACTGTTCTGTCCTCGCTCACCATGTTGGGAAGAGTCAAGCACTGTGCAGACACAGCAGACATCTCTGGCATCACATGACCAATAAAATTTGCAAAGCATCTGTGGGAGACTTTCAGCTAGGAAGGGAGGCATCTACTACTTTTCGGTGGGTGAGTTTTAGGAAGAAGTTGAATACACTGAATTCTGCCATTGATCCCCAAAGAAATCAGGTTATAAGTAGTACTGAAAGGCTTATGCTCCATGCATAAGTAGCTTTTATTGGCTGAGTGGAAAACTAATAAGATATGAAAGATGTTTTTAAAAGAGAAATTGCAAACAGAAAGACTGATTTGATATTGGCTAGTGTCACATCTACACCAGAGAAGATCAGCATGACCCAGAGGATGAAAATGAACAGGCTGCTCCATCCAGCTAAATATCTAGAACCAGATTGCCCTCCTCATGTTGAAAAGTCCATTTCATGAAAGAGTAGAGACAGAAGAGGCCAAACAGGGAACTTACAATATAAGCAAAACATTTTGGCATAAGACTTTAAGAATGCAGAAAGATTATAATTTTGTGACTCGCAGATTTCTGCTGTACATTTGTGCTTAGGTAATCTCTTTCCAGATGTACATCTTTTGTTTAAAATGGCTTATGGATAATTCTTTTTGATTCACAGAAGGATTTGATTGGAAAGAGTGAATAAAGCTGGAGATCTTTCTTTTCAGTTGCCAGGGCAGAGGTTTCCATTGTTTGTTTGTACAATAATTTATCTGGAACAGCAGAGGGTGTTTTCAATGAATGAACCACCTGTGTAACAATATAGGAAACAGAAGAAAGATAGCTTTCAGCATTAGTTATTTGTATATGTGAAAAAAAGTGATATAGTTTATCTGTTAAATAACTGGATGAGTTTCTGAGGATCACGTGGGAATACTGTATAGAGAAATGCTACATCAGTTCCTTTCCATGTGCACACACTGTGCCAGTGAGATTTCTCAATTAGAATTTCTCTGATAAAATGTTGCATTCAATCTTCAGGCAATCATGCCAAAAAACCCTGTGACCAATTGCTCTCGTTCTTGCACTTTACTTGATCATTACTGAAGTACAGCAAAAGCACATTGAAACAGCCTTAGACTTACAACTGCCCCCTTCTTTCCTGTCACTTCCTTTCCTAACTTCTTTCTCCATTCAGTCCTTCTGTTGCTAGTAAAATATAATCTGAAATTTTCATGATTGCTTTAGTTGTGTGCGTAACAGACCTCTATGCATAATGGGGAAGGAGTGAATAGTAATAATTCATATTAGAATTAAAGTGGAACATTTTCAAGAATCTGGTAAAAAAGAAAAAAAAAACTGGCTGGAAAATTTTTAGTTATTTAAAACTTTTTTATTTCACTTTTGAATGACCCTCAAAAAGGATAAAGTGTTTGTTTGTTTTCCAAAAATTATACATAAAAAGTTAGAACCTCCATATTTAAACCCCACATAAACATTAATAAATTGAACTGTGCAATCCCTTTCATACCTGAAAATGTGTGCAAGATATCACCCTAATTTTGAAAATAACTTTAGTCAACCAGCATTTCATGTATTTACTCCCATGTTTCCCAACCTCTGTTGCTTACTTGTGGCTTATTTATTTCTTAATGTACTTATCTACAGACGCATATGTGGTTTTAATCCTCCTAAAACATAGTGAGCTTCCCACAGTCAAAACAGAGAGCTTTTTTTGAGTTTAGTATTTCTAGAAGCTTATGCTGAGATTTTAAAACTCTAAAAAAAAAAACTTCCCATTTTAACTTTACACTTTTTTCTTCAAAATTCTATAATGTATAAAGAACATGGTATTCATGTGCTGGGTAAAATTTTTTAGATCCTTTTCTTATTTTCCCTCCCTTTTTAGCATGTGAATGAGGACAGTTAAGGGTGAAAGTAGTTGTATCAATCCAAAGAAGTAGTGAGAGCAATGCAGGTATTTCCAGTGAAGCACCCAGGTAGAGGGCTCCAGTTATTGTCACTACTGCCACATATTCATCTGGTGGCCAACACCAAGGAAATAAAGGGAGGAGAAAAAAGCTGTGGTGTGCAAGCAGTGTGTGAGTGCATTCTTCTGAGTGCCAAGTACGTCAGAGTTGGAAAGAGCAAGGAGTGGAACATAAAGCCCATCTCACATACACTGGGAGGGCTGCATTTGACTTCACTGCAGTTACTTCTGATTTACTCAAGTGTCAGCTGGAGAAGGACCACAACCCATGCTTTAAAATGTTTTTATATGCTCCTCTGAGTAAAAAACTTGGAGGACTTTGTGAAAACAAGCTACTGTTGCTGATTTGCCAGGTAGGCAACCTCTCTGAGCTCTGGTTGAGAGCTGATCCAAATAAAATGTTTCTCACAGCTATGACTGTGTTGCACTAATTCAACTAGAATAAACAATTACATCAGAAAAGTGTGTTTACTTTGGTTCTGGGCCACAGAGACTGGGCCCAAATATGATGCAGAACATATGCCTGTTATTGCTTATAAGGACAAATAATTTTACAGGTGGACTTCAAAATTCCTTCATTTTGCTAAGTATACTCCTCCTGGCAAAGTACCTGGAATGTCTGTTTATTATTTATGGAATTATACATCAACTTACTTATTTAAATAGACAGTGTAAACAGTTACTCTGAGATTAGAAACAAACAGAAAATTTTATTTCTCTCTTTGTTTACAGGTACATGACTATGATCCTTTCACTAAAGATACAGGTGTTTACACCAACAAGGACTGACATCTTCAGCTCCTCAGTAATCTTGTACTGGGGTAGCTCAGAAATAAAATAATCAAAGCCAGCAAAATTTTGCTCATGTAAAATTAACATAGAGAAGATTACAATCAGTTTTGTACTTTTTTACTGAACTCATCAAGGAGTTGATCCAGACAGCCAAAAGCAAAGGGAAAGACTATTTAGGCAGACTGTTGGTTCATATCATACAATATCATTTCAGTCTAGAATTTTCATCTCTACTACCAAGGAAGTTAAACAGAAACATTACACCATTTTTATTTGCCTAGGTTTAGCCAAGGTGTTCCAGTACAGGTACCAGTAAAGGTACCTGTGTTCCAGTAAAGGTAAAGGAGGCATAAATTGGAGTTTAGTTTAAAAATACCTGATCTAAACTATCTGAGTAAAGGTGCTGTATTTATTGGTAAACTTTCTGTTGTTAACAGAGTTGAGGATAAACAATCAGTATGGCAGAAAATTTACAGAGTAAATATAGGGGATATCTCTGAATAAGGTATGATATGTACTTAAGCCATTGTAACACAGCAGCTTTTATACACATGAAACAACAAACCACTTTTTTAAATTGCAATTTAGAAATTAAATAGAAAGATTAAAGTGAATAAAACTGAGTCTAAAATTCTGCTCACATTTGTCCCAGGTTTAAGGCTTGTTTTAATCTAAAGTTCTGGGTTTAATCTATTGAAAGAATATAATGGGAGCTGTACAAATTTAAACTACATCAAAATTGCATCTGTCTTTAAGTTTGGGAATATCTCCATCACAGAGAACAAATAGAAATCTTTAGCTAGTACCATTGCCACCAGTCCATACAAAATTAAGCAATAAATGCCCATTGGCATGGGGAGGAGATTATTGCCAAGTCAAATTGGATGAAATTAGGATACTTCTGAACTTTTATTTTTGAATAAAAGTTTTTAAATTCAATCCATAATATTTTCTGAAGTTCCAGAATTGGGAGAAAATAAACTGAATTTCTGGGATATTACAACAGCAGCTGCTCATACATTTCTTTCTAGCCAACCTGATCTCTCATAAGAATGCTCTCACGAGATGCCAACTCCCCAGAAAACACCAAAGGCACTGAAATGACCCACATGAGCCTTTGGAGGGCTTTTGAGGTTCACCTACGTTTGGAGATCCCTTCCATTTACTTCACTAGCCCTGTGCAAGGTCTCATTGAAGTGACTAACAGTGACTACCTGACAACCTAGTGATGAGTAGTGACCACCTTCTGAGGGTAGATGGAACAAATTAAAGTCCCCTAAGGGAAATATTGTAATACTTATCTGTTTGTCCTGAACAAATTCAAACTTGGGTCAAAACATTGTGCTTTATTCCCCAGGCAGCTGTATTCCCATGCAGCAGACTTCTACATTCCTTCCAGAAACCACTCTGCAGCTTTTCAGTGCTTGCTGAAACTGATGGAACAGTCCCAAGGGCTTTACTCATCTGATTTCTAATTAACATAATAGAAATATTTATTCACCATAGATTTTGAGTGAATTTTTTTTTGTCATTTCTGCATGTCAAATTTTGATATGGCTAGAACTCCTTTTTCCAGAGAAAGAGCTATATGTCCAAGGAGAATATAAAAGTCTCCTTTACTTTGAAAATCAACTCTACACAGTCTCCAGGTATGGAGTAAAAGCAAGCCTAACAAGAAGGGGCACCTCTGAGAAAGTTGTTCTTCCTGGCAGAAAGTGAGATCCTGAGATCCTCCCGTGCAAAGCAGCAGAAAAATCCAATGTTTTCATAATTGATATGCACCCTAAACCGTTCCTTTTGTTGTTGTATGAGCTGCAAAATGGCTAAAATGTTGCTGGAAATGTCTGCACATTAAGGAAAAACTTATAATAAATTATGTTTGTGTGCTTTTATTAACCCTTGAACTGCTGCTGAGCAATGCATGTGTTTGAACAAGAGTTGAAAAGCTATTAAAATATTTGCTTAAATACTTTACTACAGCCTAAGAATTGAGCTCCAAAGCCTCTGGGATTTGAAGACTCACAAGAAAGTTAACTGAAGGAAGTCTGGAAGAGGTCAGCATGCTCAAGCACACTCCTACACAATCTTCCACCTCCCTTATCTGCTTTAATAAACTTGACTCCTACTTTCTGCTCTTGAAATTCAAAGGACCCATGCAAAGATTTCCCAACTATGTAGGCTGTGTTCAGAGCAATCTCATCCTTACTCGATGAATGTAGTCAGTCAAATGTCTAAACTTTGGACCTATTTTCTATTGGTTTATTCCAATTTTACACTTTCACAGTTAGCTGCTTTCTGTAGCATTAGGCTACACAAGAAGCAAGCCACCTGCAGATTTTATTAAAAATGACATGAGCTGCAAAACTACAGTATTACCTCTGATTTCCTTTCCTCAAATGAAATACTTTTCCTCCTGTGAGACATATCTTTTCTTGTTTTTGCATTTCATACACTTTAGCCAGATTTATCTCATGCCAAACAGTAAGACAGTTCTCACAGCACTGCCTGTAGCTCAGTTCACCTAATTCTCCTTTTGCCCATGCCCTTAAGTCTTTAATAACTAGCAATCAAATATAGGAGTCACACCTGCTTTTTCTTTCTGGCTCAAGAAATGTTTTAATCTTTTGTCCTGATAGAAATCTCCAGCAAGAAGGTCAGAGCTTTGTGAACAGGGTTACAGTGCTCCTGGAGAGAGTGGGAGACAACATTCCAGAATCTCACAGGGTAAAGGGGAACACAACCCTCCCTCTGCCGGGGAGCCTTGGTCACAGTAGGAGATTTTGCCTGGGGTTTTGAAAGAAAGATGCCAGAGCAATATTTTGTTGAGACTCCTCTCTTGTTGGAGCATGGTAGTGCTCCCTGAGAGGCCTCCAGCATTGCAATTCCCTGTGGATTTGAGAGAGATCTTTCTTTCAGAGCTTACTTGAGTCCAAGCACAAACTAGATGACAAGCTGCTCATTAATGTCAAAACTGTTCTAGTTCTCTATGTGAAAACTGCATAAACACAAACAGTGGGATTCATCTCACCCAAATATAGACCTCTGCAATATAGAAAACCATGCCTCAGACAGTACTCTGTGCCAGATTTTTTATTGTTAGTGACGTCTTATCACATCTAGTTCAGGTATTTACTTCAGGATGAGATGACTGTCACCTCAGAAGCTTTTTTTTGTCTTCACAGGTGGAAAAGGGAGTGTTGGCAGTAAGCTCAGACAGAGATCCCTGCAGTGCAGATGACTGAACTCCACTTCCACACCCAAAGAGTATTCATGTCAGCAGCACTGCACCTGGGGGCTACATTCTGGCCACTTTTGGATCCTATTTGTGAGTTGGACTTGGGTGTTTAATCCTTTATGGAACATAAAAGTTACTTACACTAAAGTCAGAGAGTCTTAAGCACCTTTTAAAATATTAGCTTTCTTTTGTTCTAGTAGGAGCGGAGTCACTAGGTGGTCATGTTAAATATAATCTTACACATTCCTTTTCTTAGTCTACAAGGAATACATGCACTTTCAAGGAATGTTGTACTGTTAGTTTTTGGTGTTCAGGTTTATGAGGGAGCTTTTGTAAACAACCAGGGAATTCAACCTATCTTATGCTCTCTGATTAGATTTAGTTCTTGGTGAAAATTATTTCCTGAGAACCTGAAAGTGGCTTTTGGGTTAGGACTTTTAAATAAGGTTTAGCCTGCATGTAGTCTATGACCACCTATGTTCAGTTTCTGTTGTACACAGTATAAATAAATGACTCTAAGATATTCTGTATCACTGATTTCTCCCCTGATAGAAAGCTGGGTTGCAAGCCTTCCAAATCCATCAAAACCAGGCAATAGTATTGTATTTCAGGGTCTATCCTTACTTTCCCAAATGTGCATAACTGCCATTAATTTTCATTGAAATCATTTGAACTCAAAGGCAAAATACATGTTACTTTGGGATGTAGGCAGTTAATATATGAGAATCTCGTGAGCCTTAGAATCAGTCTGGCTTGTGAGTGGGTTATTTGTTTGTTTATTTTATTCCTTATTTATAAAAGAGATGACAGCCCACCCAGTGGAATTTTCCCATCAAAAATAGTATGAAACAGAGTAATGGAATGCAAGATTGATTAGATGGTGTGCTTGTTGGCAATGGGTGCATGTACTTCTTAATCTTAATGGATCATAAAAAAAAATCCTTTCATATTTGCCATAATGCATGTGCTAAGATGTGGGTTCCTAGCCAATGCAAAGAAATATTCTATGATTTCCAGAGATGCAAAGTAAGAATTTCATACAGCACATAAGTGGGGCCTCTGTTTAAATGCAGAAAGATAATTTCTTAATTATGGCAATGATATTCATTAAAAAGCTTTCCAATAGTACATGCAGTTCCCACACTGGTCTCTCTCCCACTGTCTGACAGACAGACAGCTTGGTTACACATGCTCAGAAAGGAGGGTGGGGGCCCAGATTCTTGGCTGTCTTGAAGTGGCCACATCCTGCCATCTGCTGAATCCTTCTGCTATTGGCAAATCCAGGGAAGAATATTTCTGAGGTGTCTTAAAATATTCCACACCTCTGCAGAAATGTTTTATGTAAGCACAAGTATACAAATGCTTTCAGGGAGAGAGAAACAGGCTTAAAATACTAAGAGATGAAATATTTTTTTAAAAAATCCCTAAATTTAAAGAAAAGATCACAGAATATTCTGAGTTGGAAGCGACCCACAAGGAACATCAAATCCACCTCTTTGCCCTACACAGGACAGCAACAACAGTCACACCATGTGTCTGAGGGCACTGTCCAAACACTTCCTGAGCTCTGTTAGGCTGGAGCTGTGACCACTTCCCTAGGGAGCCTGCTCCAGCGCCCAACCACCCTTTGGGTGAAAAAACTTTTCCTGATATCCAACCTAAACCTCCCCTGACACAGCTTGGTGCCATTTCCTTGGATCCTGTCCCTGGTCATGACAGAGCAGAGATCAGTGCCTGCCCCTCCTCTTCCCCTCCCAAGGAAGCTGTAACTGCAGGGAGCTCTGCCCTCAGCCTCCTCCAGGCTGAACAGACCAAGTGACCTCAGTCACTCCTCACACGGCTCCCCCTCAGGGCCCTTCACCATCTTTGTTGCCTTGGACACTCTGCAATAATTTAATGTCATTTTTCCATTGTGGCACCCAGAGCTGCCCCCAGCACAGGAGGTGAGGCTGCCCCAGTGCAGAGCAGAGCAGGACAATCCCCTCCCTTGCCCAGCTGGCCATGCTGTCCCTGATGCCCCAGGACAGGGATGGCCCTCCTGGCTGCCAGGGCCCTGCTGGCTCATGTTCAACTTTGTATCAACCAGGACCCCCAGGTCCCTTTCCCCAGCACTGCTCTCCAGCCCCTCTTTCCCCAGTCCTTTAATTTCTCTCTCCAGGATCACTCAGCAACTCTCAATTCTGTATCATCTGCAAACTGTCTTATAGATGTGCCAGGAAGTCTCAGCCTTTTGGAAGGCTGGTGTCTAAACTTTACCATGTTTTGTTGATCACAGGAGTACGCAAGATTTAATCCTTGGGGTCTTTATAAAACTTGTAAGTCAAGAAACAGTCAGAGTTCATGTAGTAAAAAAAGACAGGCACCTTCTCCTTGGATCACCTTTTACTGTTGCAATCGCAGCAACTGTATAATATTTAAGATGCATATATTTATGTGTTAAATTAACAGAAAATTTCATCATATTTCTTCATTTTCCCACTCCCTTTCTCTATCTCCATTTTTAAAAAATGAACTTGCGATTTCTTCCAATGATTTCTTTGTTGTCTAAGAATTCACACTGTAGGTTTCTCACTTCTTAATCTCAAGATGAGATGGACCAAGATTCTCTCCTGTTCCTTAGCTGTCATTTAATGTGAAAAGTGTAATGCTCCCTAGAAAAAAATCTCTTAATTGTCCTGAAGCACCCTGGAAATTAACAGAAGAAGGTAAAAAACAACAATACCCCCTTTGGCAGCTGAACATGTTGCTTTTGCAAACCAAAAGGTTTTAGATTTTAGTCTTTGGGTTGGTGTCCCACACCTGAAGAACTTCGGTGAAACAGGATTATATATTCTGTCTAAATGAGGCTTATGAAAAATCCATATTCCTAACATCTGGAGTATGGTTCTTGTGCCATTTTGTCCTGGGAAAAATTTCTTTGCAGGATGGCCCTCCATTATTTCAGAAGCTAGTATTTTCTAAATTCAGTGTTAGTTTTAGCTACATAATATTTAAGCAATTCTTTTTGATTGAGCAAAATCCCCTCTGAAATAAATGACAGCTTTACTTCAATAGGTATGTTCAGGCCAGGCCCCTAATTAATCAGCACTGACATTTACAAGAATCACTGCTCTCTGCTATGCCAAAGGGCTTGGGTTCAACTCCCAGGAGCAGAAGATTTGGACCTATTTCATCATAAGGACTTCTGATGGCTACTTTTCTCTGTCATCTAGCCCATTTTTTAATGGAAAAACACTATAGAGCAATGAGTATGTTTGCAAAATAACAAAAAAATGTAACCCTCTGAAAAGAAGATTCTGTCTATAGATTGTAAATGTCCACAAAATTATTTTCTTTTTTTTTTTTTTAACTACATATGCCTCTTCTGGACTGGTATTACAACTGCTGCTGTAAAGTTTGTTTGAAACATGCCCATTTAAACTGGGGTCCATACTGCAATGTCTTGCTGCATTGTGATTTTTTTTTTTTCACTTAATACTAAGGTGGCCTCTAGAAGAGCAAAAACATATGCAGATTCCTTAATATTGTCTAAAGGGAAGTTAGAAACTACATCATGAAAAATTGATCATGTGTAAATGATATCTGACCTGCTGCAAACTGCAAACTATGCAGAGTATCTCTTGGAATAGTGCAAAGCCCAAAGCCCAAAACTATACCAGCAACTGTGCTAACTATTTTATAGTAAAAAGTAAAACTAGTGATTATCATCACAAATCGATAATGCCAGGTAGATCTGCTCTCCAGTTCTAGGTTTGCAAAGAAAACAGCCTTGTCTACAAAGGAGGAAATGGTTCATGACATTAGCTTTCTTTTCTACAACTGCGTGGGGAGGGTCACAGGCTGCCTCCATGACCTGGACTATCGAAGAACTGGAGATCCCCAAAGGGACAATCTCTCTGCAGATTTGGAGGTTTGAGCCTGGATTTTCTTCAGTCTTGACTTTCACATACCTCTGTGATTCCCTCAGCTGCCAAAACTTCATTCCCATCAGGAGGGTTAGTAAAAACTGAAGGCTGTCCAGGCTGCCAAATTCTGGGACAAATTGTTCCCTGCAGAGAACTTTTGGAGAGGACAGAAACATAGGACTGATAATTATATTATGAAATAATAAGAATATTTTCTTGGGGGTTTTGGGCCAACAGAGGGAGAAGAAATTATAGTGATAAAATCTATAAAATTGAAATTGCACCTTCTTCAAAAATCATCTGTAAAAGGCCAGGTATCCACAAAAGTCTGTGTGAAACATTAAAAGGTTCAGGATTTAAGAAACATCTTTCTTTTGCACTCATATCCCAGCACATGGTACAAAATCCAGTGGTAGTGCAGATGCATTGTTGTTTGCAGCTGCCGATACGCTGTCGGCCAGACAATTTATCCTGTAGGGTCTTGTAGGCTGAGAGAATTGTGCTGCAGCTGCAGAGTTCATTCCTGTTCATCTGGATGGGTTTTTAACAATGGTCTCTGCTCTCCCTACTGCCCAAACAAAACTATCTATAAATGGAAAACTCCCTTCCTCTCCCTTCAAGGCCCTGAGGTAGCAGAATGAATGCAGCACACATGGTGCTAAGTGTCTCAGAGCTAAAACATGCTTAATACATGCAAATACCAACATTAACCATTATGAACAGGCATGATTTATGTGCCTGTCAGCAAGACATCAATCATGACTACAGAGAGTCAGCAGCAGTATCAACAACAGTAGCAGGAGTGGAGGGTCAGAGCCAAGATGGGATGGTCCTTCCCAAGCCACCCGGGGGGAAGAGAAAGATGGATGAAGTAATAAGAATCCCCAAACAGTGTCTTTTAGGGAAAGGGATGCTAAATTTTAAACCATCTCTTCAGCCCAGTCAATGTCCCAAGATTATTTCTTTGTTAGATCTATAAGAAAGAGAGAACCAGCACAGACATTTGGAAATGCCATCGGAGAAGGGATCTGGAGATATCAAAAAAGTTTCAAAACTGTGAAAGGGATTGAAAGGGATCTTTTCAGGAGACATTTTTACCAGTGGGATCTGATTTACTTTCCTGTGCAGATGGCAAGTGTATTTAACTGTGAAACTTTTCTTTACCACAAATTAGAGCCAAGAAAGAAATTGCATCAGAGCTATCTTTGTACAGATGACAGTACAACTCAGAGAACATACATCTGAGGCCATTCTGTGACAACTGAGGCCATTCTGTGATAATTAACTTTGGCTTCTGTGTCATCTAGAAAATACCAGTTCATGCTAAGGATAGCTTGGGAACTTGTTACATTTTGGATTTCTTTTTGCTTTTTGTAGTTGGCAGGAGAAGGCTGAGCTAGAGGAGATGTTGGCTGAGATGACAGGAAAAAACAATGTTTTATTTAGATATCTCAGGCTGTACTTGCAGTTGGCTGGAGACATTAGATAAAGATACTTAGATTTTACTAATAAACTGATAGGTAAAGAAATTGACATCCCTGAAAAAACTCTGTCAAGGACAAATAGAAACAATTCTGTTTGCATGTATTAAGAATAACTGATTTGGTATTTTTGCTTCCAGCTGGGACATACAGCTGAAGTGATAAAAAATGTCTCACAATGCCTAAAAATGGATCGCCTGTCAAATTTACAGGCTCAGACAAATGCAGGTAGCATCTCATCCCCAAAGTGAGTGGACTATAGATCAAATGATGAATGAACATTTTGAAAGCAAAGTCAAAATTACTCCTGACAAAAATGAGGCCAAAACTACATAATTTTTTTTCTGGCTTGCATGGCACAAGGGGGTTTGCTAAAATATATCCTTTTTTGCATGTCCTCAGACAAGTTCCTCAGAGATATTAAGGTATCTGATGAAATTCCTTGGCAAAGAAGCACTAGAAACATCATAAATATATTGCAAGCTTTTCAAAGAAAAAAATATAAAAAATAAAGGTATGGAGAAAGGCAAGAGAATGTATTCATTACAAAGGAAGGAAAAAGAATCCAATTGAGGTTATATTCTCTGAGAGCACAAATATCCAAATTGTGCTTTAAACAGTCGACATCTTAAGAAATGTAAGCAAATGTAAATAGCAGTTTTAAGCAGAGGGAAATTCTGATCAAGTCACACAGTACAAAAGACCTAATAACATATGCTGTTGTGTGATGACAAATATTTTAAGAATTTTTTGCTTGTTTTCTTAATAAATATTGTAAACTGTTACAGACTTTCTGAGTTCCGCTCTAACCTGCTCTAACCAGCTGTAGAGCATTTCATGATATTGGTTTACAGAAATCAACAAAGTTCAGTTGCACAGTTTAAGTATCCACTTTGTAGATACTTTTCTGCAGTCCTCTAAGGGTCAAATTCATCCATGTAAATGCAAAACAAAATTGACAATTTCTGTTTCTCCATTCCACTACTGAACTTCTCTTGACTGATGTGGATGATTACCAACGGAAATATTCAGGATTTTTAAGGCTGCAGGGAATTTTTACTCTGCATTACCTTTGATAACTTCTGTTTGTGTTAGTCTCTCTCTCATAGCCACACAGTTCTGATGGAAAGACTGATATTAATGGAGAATTTATGATATTTATTTGAATTTTTTTTTCTGTTATTAGCTGCCTCCATTGTTAAGTTCACCTCATTTATAGATTGATTTGGCTACAGGAACTTTGAGGCACAATTCTCTAAAAACAGAAATAGGAGTGAAATTATTGCTTAAACGGTGCAATGAGACACAGCATGTTATCAACTCCAGATACGGAAGATAGCTTTTATACTCTTTGTAAAATTCTCAGCACACTGCTTTGCCTAACAGGAGGTTAACTTAAGCAAAAATATGATTGCTAATTTATTGACTTATTTATTTATTTATTTTTTCCAATTTTAACTAATATTTATTGTTAATGGTTTTTTTTCCCAAATCTTGCATAAATTGTTCCTGTAGTTAAGTGGTTTCTGATCACAAACTAGTCATAACTGAAAAGTAATTTCTTGTACTTTAAATATGCTGCTTTTTGTTTCAGTCTTTCTGGATATATTAGTGTTATTAATCAGCTCAACAGAGTTCAGTGAATTCTATTAAAATAAAATGCCTCTTTTTTGCAAGTAATCCCCTCAGAAATTTTGACCAGCCAATTAATTTTTACCCTAAATTAAGTTACTTATATGGATCAGGAATAAAAAATGTATAAAGAAATTTCATTCAGCTCCTTGGACAGCATGAAAATTGGAGGTTTGGTGGGAGTGGAATTTTTTATATGTGCATAGCAAGATTTTTTGTTAGGTTTGATGCTTGAAAGAGAAAGAAAGACCGAACAATGTACAAGATTTAAGCATTCAGTGAGTATCCACAGTTTTCCTTGACTTCAAATCTGACACAAGTCAAAGAAACACCCAAGGATGCAAGTCACAATTGTCCTAGGCTGCAAGTTCCCAAGATTTTTATAGCTGAATCTCAGTTGTAAATCTATCCATTGTTTTATTTCTCCTCTTCCTGTCTCCTTTTTGCTTTTTCATAAAACTGCCTTCCTCTGGAGTATATTTGCATGTCACTGGAAAGGTCTGTCTCATAGCTTAGAAGATAATTTTAGTTATCCTAAGCACATCAATTACATCTGAAGAGTGACAAAAATTTGACATTTTTATACAGTATTTCCAATATTATGCTGTGGTATTTCTCAATATAGCAGCTAAATTGGTGCAACCCGTTGAACTTTACTATCCCAAAGTAGAAATCCTATGGCAAACCTACCAGTATTAACATGTCTTCCTCTTTGGTGATGAAAGATCTTCTGAAAACCTAAGCTCTCAGAAGATACAGAGATGAATCTGTCACATGAAACAGAAATGCATGCAACTAGGAAAAAAAAAAATAAGTACTTTTGTATACAATGGATAACCCCCCTGTCACTTGCTTTGCATAAATGCAACTGCTGAAGGCGCTTGGAAATACAAAGACCCTTAAGAAGGCTTTGCCTATACTCTGTCTTCATTACAGTAAATGAGCTGTTCAAAACTTTTCATGTTAAACTACTCTGACAATTTCCTTCACACATATTTTGAAACTGAGTCTAATATGCTGAAGACCTCTAACAGGAAGTTTTCCTCTTTATTCAGCGTGTATGAATATTATCACTTGTCTATATTTAAAGACCTTTTTTTGGTATAGATCAACTGGTGTAAACATACCAGAAAGCCTTTTGCAGTAACGGTATTTTTTAACACCTTAACTCATTTTTTTCTTGTTAGATTAAGATTATAAAGAAAAATAAAGTGTTTGTCAGTATAACTGCATCTGGAAAGGAAACAAACAAACAAATGCATACCTATGTGTGTGCCTGAGTGCTGTCAATTTTAGTATAGACAATACTGGTTAAAAGTAAGAGGATGACTAATAAGGGAAGATTTCTGTTCTCAGATACATCAGTATAAAATCTGAGCACATAGTACTGATATCTGTAGCTGAGTCATGTTTTCAGAGATGCTGTAGCTCTGGCAAGAGGTACCTTTATGAGGGAATTACAGTAATAAGCCATTTCATTTGCACAGTGTTATGGAAGAGGTAAAATAGAGTTGGAAAATTCTCTTTATCATTATTTTTCCTTAAAATATCTTATATTATAGACTCAGTATGACTGCAAAGGATTTGCAGATGGACCTTGCTATATTTTGAGAATCAAAAATAAATCATAGGTGGAAGGGGGTTGAGTGCTTCTGAGTGTGTGGGGGGGAAGGTGGCCATGAAAATACCTTTTTATTCTAGATCTGTGTATGACTTTCATAATATGTTCATAATCCTGGTCTCTTATACATCTTGTGTAGTCAGGTAAGTTAAAATTATCTGTGAAACACTCAGATATGCCAGAAATTATAAATATATATCAAAATGACTTTGGAATTGCAATCTCATGAGCACTTGCAAAAGAATACCTAGAAATATTTCCAGAAAAACAGAATTTAATCTGTGGCAGAACCAACTGTAGGTGTGGACAGATCTTGGAAATTTCAGGTAACATCTGTACCAGGAAACTGAGCAGAGCCAAGACCCCTGGGCTGGCCAAGTGGCACAGTTTGGCCACATCTGTGAAATTAAGGTTTTTTAGTTTAAATTGTAACTCCACCCAAACTGCCTCCTGGCAATGATCCCCCAGCAATGTAGACTCCTGCACATTATCTAGGAATGCTTGGGAAGGGGTTAGCTGGAGAGGGTCAAAGCCATTCCAGGGTCTGTGCTAACAATTTTACAGTGCAGTGTTTCAGTGTCTGGGAATGTTTCCAGGTAGTCTTTAACTTGCCATTATAGAAGCAGTTTCAGAGCTCCAGAAGTTGAGCTCCTCAGCCAGATGTTATCTGCCTACACCTCCTGCCATATTTCCTTTTCTATTATGGTTTGTTCTGTACTGTTGGGAGGGG
The DNA here is from genome assembly GCF_037042795.1 of Molothrus aeneus. Classification (NCBI taxonomy): domain Eukaryota; kingdom Metazoa; phylum Chordata; class Aves; order Passeriformes; family Icteridae; genus Molothrus; species Molothrus aeneus. Next base: position 73,564,669 of record NC_089648.1, on the reverse strand, counting down.
AGGGGAAGGAAGGGGAAAGAACAAGGGAGGGAAAGAAGTTTTTTCTTTAAATTTATTCACTTTGACATCATTGACTCTGTGGACATCACAGTTGAAGGAATTCTGCCATTTTCCACCTGTTCACATCAGGAATTGCACAAGAAAGGTAAGAGAATAATAGGACAAAAGACTGTCATTCTTCAAGGTGGTAAATATTCTTAAGGCTTTAGTATCATATAAATGAAAACCAGATATTTGCACCTACATTTTTGTTAACAATCTAACAATATTTTATATGATTGGTTAAAATTAATAATAACACCATATTTTATGTCAAATATATTCATTTGTGTAAATCTGGAAAGAGTGCTCCTTTCTTGTTTTAGATGGTGGCAGAAATTTCATCCACCTTACTGTTCACAGGAAATCTAGGAAGTTCAGAAGATCAAGACGGTTTAATGTTCTGCTGCTGGTGGTGATGTGTTTCACTTAGAAATGTTAGGAATATTTTTTTTCTTCAGTTTTGTATCTTCCCCTGGCTTTGCCTTCATAGGAAATGAAAGCAGAACACAATCTCAATGTTAGCTATTTAAAAATTAACATCGAATAACATTATCTAATTCTGAATGACTCCTAATGGACTTCTGAGAGAAGAAAGGAGTGCAAAGTGACCTATCCAAGACAATCTCTAGACAAGAATTTCAGTATGATGGGAAAAACTATATGTGTATTTCTGAGGACTTCTGGGGCTTTTTAAAGTGGGATGGCTGTGACCAAATCAGTTGGTGGAAATAGTCCCTGATATTTTCAAACTCCAAGAGTGTGCCTAGTGATCATTTAGGGAAAATATTAAATTACCCAGGCAAATACATCAGGCACCACACTAGCAATCAAATATGAGTGGTAAATAAATTTGTGTCCTGAAAACACTATGTGTAATGGTTTAATTTAGTAGTGAGGCATGGCCATTAAGAGTGATATGGTTTAGAATTTTCATAAAAGAAGAGTTGCAGTGAAGAAAAGGAGTGTAGTTCAAAGATGTAGATTAGGTGAGAGCACTGGTAACACAAGGAGTATTGTGATTAAACATATCTGCCTTCAACCCAGTGAGTAACTACAGTGTTACATCTTAGATTCCTAGTTGGGAATGACTTATATACAATGCTGAAAAAGTCTTCAAACTCTGAATACCTGTTGTCCTCACCTTCCTTTTCTTCTCAGTACAAATATTGATTTTTTTGTGAAACAACAACTGAACTGCTGCAATCTAAATTATTTACAAATTAAAATTAAATCCCGTTTACCTTCTTATGCTAGACTCTAAAGTGCAGAATTTACTTCATAAACAATTCTTTTTCTCATACAACAGGGCAGGACAGAGCATTCAATGTATTAGCCTTATGAGATTTTCTACTATCCAATTTATGACTGAAAAGCCTTAAACAGGTGGTACATGGTAGTCATACCAAGAGCTCACCAGTTGTTGAGTGGTTGCTGTCTGGGAATATGTTCTACTACCACTCTAGTGTAAATCATGTGACCTCAAACTCTGTTTTTGAGAACATACAACTCATTGCTCTAATACCATAGTCATTCTATAGCTCTCATTTATGTTGCCAAAGCTTCAACTGGAAGTTGTATCTATGAGACCTGTAAATGGTGAGATAAAGCAATTGAGGCAGAAAAATGGTTTGCAGCCAGTCAGAGGGATGGACAGGAGAGGTTAAAAAGTCAGACACAGACAGGAGTAATCCAGGACTGAAATTTCCAAGAGATGCATATTTTCAGTACTAATCTTAGAAAACCATAAAGAAAAAACAGATTTTTGTGACCAATCTGAAGTATTATCCAGTATTTCCTGAATACTAACATGACTTGAATTATTCCTATTCATTTTCTGAAATAAATCTTCTAGTGCTGATCTATGAAAATACCTAAAAGCAGATAAAATCTTGACATCCCTGATCAGCCTCTCCACAGACAATGCTGGTAGCTTTTTTTGGACTGGAAAGCCCACTCCTTAGTGAAGCTAAAAGCCATAAGCTTTAATGATGGGAGACCTCCTTCTGCATGGAGCCATCTGCCCGAAGCACACTGAGCCTCAGGACTGTTTACCAAAGATGGATCTACAATGCTCTACACAGTGAGATGCTGGCACAGTGTTCACAGTATGCTAGGAACACTAGGAAGCCATAGCAATATTGGTCAGTCCTTCATAACTTCATTTCCCAAATGTTCATAATTAAACAATTTTTATTTAAGTAATCAGCATGAAATCCTTAGCTTTGTTTTTGCAACCGGTATTGTGTTTATGGAGCCAAATATTGAAAACTTTGATACTGAATACCTTGTATGTGTTAATTTTGGCAACCTTTAAAGATTCTGTAGATGCCTTGCTATGTTACCACCACCCACTCTTCAACCCCCCTGGCCATCAGTCCCTCCAAACCACAGAGACATGTTTCTCTTTTAATACTTTCTTGCAGTATTTCTCATGAAAATCACAGGGAATCGTGTGTGATTTCAGCAGAGTGAAACTTGATCTCAAAGTGTCTGTAGGACCAGAAGTTTTTAAAGAAAACATTTCTTAAATCTTGTGTTCACTGCTGCTTCAGCAGGCCAATTAGACTTGATGGGAATTCTAGAAAGCTGTCGCCAGGCATTGCAGCAGGAATAGCAAACAAGGCCCAAAGCAAATAAACGAATGGGTAAAGTGTGGCCATCCTCAGAACCTCCTTGCTGATGACCTTCTCGTCTCTGCATAGGGATGCTGAAGGTACTGGATGAAGGGACTCCAGGTTAATTAGATTTGACATTAGTTAACAGCAGCAATTACTAGAGAGTAATTAATCAGGGAAAGTCTCCAAACAGAAGGAGAATAAATAAACGGGCGGTAAGATTCTGATCCATTTACCCCCCTAGATAAGGATGTGCCCCAGGTGTCAGGCTGAGGTGGGACTAATCTGTCTTGCTCAGTTTCTCCCTGGAACTTGGGTGACTCTTCACACATCTATCTTCCTTCACATGGAAACAAACAAGCATTCACTAAGCCATTAATAGCACCATTCTTATAAAGTCAGGATAGAAAAACATTAAAATTCCTCTCTCCTGCCCACATTTTTTCTTTCATTCCCCCCCTCTCTTTCTTAAAGAACTCTTCAACAAAGTTCTGATAATGCAAATGAAATTACTTTCTACTTTCATTAATTAGAATAATTTCAATACCCTAGTAGTAGTGGTTTCTACATCCACAGCCAGCAGTTTTTCATTGCAGCCAATACCAAAGAGTTCCAGCTACTTAATCTGTAAAGAGCAAGTTCTCTGGTTTTCATTCTCATCCAGGCCAAAGGGGTAGGTCGCATGGAATATCCTGAAAAAAACTACAGCGAGCACCACCAGCTTATTTAGGAATCAGCCATGGCCTTACTAAAAGCACAGGCACTGGGGCTGCCCCAGGGGCAGCTTACTGTGCTGACAGAGCTGTGATGCAGCTCCTGCTCCTCTGCACTGATCCACAGCAGTCCTGTACCTGGCACAGGTTATTTCCACTCCCATGTGCTAGCTCAGTTCTGCTGGCTGGGGCAGCCTGGGAGTCAGATGCAAAGCTCAGAGCAGTCCCACGTACATGGAGCAGGACTAACAGCACAGAAGGGGCTTTCCCTGGCACAACCAGGTGAAAGATATCAATACTCCTTGCAAGAGATAACTTCTGAGTCCTTTCTGCCTTAGTTATGAACTGAATTCCAACCTCTCTTGGTTTATAAGGACAATTCTTCCCCCAGCATACTTTTGAATGTAGAAGGACTGAAGAGAGATCAACAATGCTCATACAATGTTAAGGGCATAATATTCAGAGTCATATTGCATTTGGTTACTTTATTCAGTAAAACAGGCATATTCTACAGGCAGAGTATTGTTAAAGTTATTGGGATTTCTCCATGAAGATGTCTTTTTCTTCATCATAAGTAAAAATACTTGAAATATTGATACAGAACCAAATTGCTGAATAGTATTCTATTGTTATGGACTACATAAATTTGATGTAATTCTGTACAGTGCATATTTTTTTAAACATAGCTAGGTTTAAATAACCTAAACTAATAAACTCTCTTAAATAACTACATAAAATCATAATTAAATAAATACCACTTGATTGTTTAGCTTTTACATAGCTGACAACATGTTTGGGGGAAAGGAGAAAGAAAAATTTTAATTATAAAAGTATCGTTGTTTTCAAATAGTTTACTGAAAGAAGGTAAGTTTATAAAACTCTGCAGAAGTCAGTAAAGCCACTATGGAAAAGAAAAAAGGGAAGCAAGGAAGAAAGAACTTAGATAAAAATAAACATAAAAGACCAAGTTATGAAAAGGAAGGGTAATACATCTAAATAACTGCACTGTGATTAGAAATTTGTTTTTGAACCTACTTTCTACCATCAAACTGAAAAAAAAAAAAAGGCCAAATAAAATAAGCAACGTAGATTTTTGGAAGATGAGAACACATCCCACAGAAGGTCTGTGGGTGAAAATTTGGCTCCTCTGAAGCCAAAGGCAAAATTCCTATTGACTGTAGCAGTGCTGGAGTTCTCTCTATACATGCAAACTCCCACTGACCTGCCGTGCTTTTATTCCCTTTTGCCTTTCAGACTTTTTTCTTTTATACTGTTTGTCATTATCAAAACTTAGATCGTATGTTGAATGGTAACTTAGACAACGTGCAACAAAACAGTGTGCAACACGTGAAGAGTCAGCAGCTGACCAGCATTCTCTGAGTTTAAACAATCCTCTGCCAACAACTGCAACTGGGCAACCTCAAGGTTTGCTCATGTTTAGAACAAGTATAGAATTTGATCTGTATGCTGACACATCTTTATAACCTGCCAGAAGTAAAGAAAGGGAGTGCTAATCTGAAGATGGGGCAAGGTATTTGAAGCATTTAATTCATCCTGGGATACTACTTAAATTATTTTGGCACTGCTGTTCAGTACATCAGTGAAAGGAAATGGACAGCTTGAGGGTTTTGAGTTAGATGGAGGTAGATGCTTCAAGTTACCAAGGTGATTACACCTTCCCTGGACTTTCTTTGTGACCATAGGTGCATCACTTAACCATTTTGTGCCTCAATTACTCATTTGTAGATACTAATAGCATTCTCTGCCTAAAGGGGAAGTTGGGTTAGTGTAAATGCAACAAAATATGTGAGGTTTTCAGAAAAGAAAGAAAGAGATAAAGATAAGAAAAGTACAGTACGTAATAGTTTATTGTAGATGCAAAAGAGTCCCACTTGTATTGGTGGAGTTGTGCAAGAGTGCGATGCAGGGACAGCTGCACTGGTTTGTAAATCACATCACTTCATTTGTGCAGAGCTGCATCTAGAGAAAAAGGTCTGAAGCAGGTTCAAAGAGGCCTGGTGACAGCAAGGCATGAACATGACTGTCCTTGTTATGGGTTCCTATCAGTGTGCCCACAGGGTGCTGATACACACGGAGGTGTCGCCGACTTCCATTTCTGTGAGCACAGGCATGTTTGCCTCACTCCACTGCAAATGTTGACATGTCCTCAGGTTTAAGGAATGAGTGATCAGAGATTCTAGGTGGAAAGCACTGTGAAACATAGGGCTTGGAGGATTTGGGGGTGTATTTGTAAATACTGCAAGATGATTTTTTTCCTACTTCATTTTAAGTGCATTGTAACAAAAGAAAAATCAATGTTCCTTTTCCTACAGCAGTGTGAGTTGACACAAGGCGAAAATACAAAGCTTGGTTTGTTGTTATTTAAACTTCTTTAATCCTAGTTACTGGTGCTTGTGGAGAGGGGAGGCATACTTGGAGAGAAGCCATACTTTTTCAAATTGATTAAAAACACCTTTTGAACAATAAATAACTTTAGCTGGCTGACCTCTAAAGCAAATGATACTGCAACGTTCTGCAGTATACAATAAGATTCCTTTTCCCAGCACTTTTAAATGTTGGCTTGTCAAGTATTCCTTTTGACAAGCTTCCGCCTAAGAGTTCTGTTGTCAAACAAGTATGCTTCCAGTAGACTTTACAGGTTAAAAACATTCAAGAGAAAACAAGATATTTTTGCTCAGTGTGGGTAATTTAAGTGCTGTTTGATCACATATAGATAACACTGGAGAAATTGCTGGCATTGTTTCATGTCATCTGATAGAACAAGGCAATAAATTTTACTGCAAGTTGGCAGCAGGAAGAGCTGCAGCAGGTCAGGTCTGAGGTGAGCACAGCTTTTATAAGTATTGAAGGAGACAGTGAAATTAAGTCAGATTGCAGGAGCTGGAGAAAGCAAAGAGCATAAAGCCAAGGGTTTGGACCTAGGTTTTTTCTTTATTTTTGTTTTTGGTTTGGGTTTTAGTTTTTTTTGTTGGGGTTTGTTTGTTGTTGTTTTTGTTTGGTTTTTGTTTTGGGATGTTTATTTGTTTGTTTGTTTGTTTTCCTCTGCAGAACTAATTGGCGCCATAGACATTCAATCCACAACATCTGTCAGTCATTTAAAAAAAAAATGTAATCGCTCAGAAAAGCTTAAAAAAGTACACAGGGTAGAGTAAAAGTGACATAAATGAGCAAGGAAAAAGGCATCTGGTATGAAGACACATTAGTTTACCCTTTGAAAGGATCTCACTCTGCAGGGATCTCACTTGCTTGTAAAGCTTGGCTGCCTAAATGAAGAGTCTACAAATGAAAAATATTGTTATTTTCACAAATGTCACCAGGCTGCAAGTGCTTGCCTACTGTTAACCCAGCTGTCTACCCAGCTCTTCTTGCTTCTTTTTTTTTTCCCCAGCTAAACATAAACTGATACATAAATGTCTTCTCAGAAAAAAAAGATCTTGTTATTTCTCCTCAGTCCTGATGTATCAAATTTCTAACTGTTTTCCTCAAGGTACAAGAGGACAGGATGGCTCAGCTCTTCTCCAGCAAAAAGCTTGCTGAAACCTTTGTATTTCTCCACAGATGCTCCTTTAGCAAAAATTTGTTTCACCATATCTGCTGCAATTTAAGGTGAAGGAAAGAAGATCCATTTATGCTTTTTATGAATTTCAAATTACATATGAAAGCATCAATCTCTAGTTCTAAGTGCTGAGTCCAGTAAAACCTCATCTCTCTCAGCTATAGCTGAAACTTTGGAGCTGCAAATTTCCTCCATGGGTTACCAGGTTCCATTGCAGTTTACAAAGAAAACACAAACATCATTAAAGCAAAGCATTTTCTTCAAAACTGTGTATTCAAGCTCCCAAGAGTCCTTTACAAGATGTGGCAGAGAATCTAAATTTCAAACTCAAAGCACATGAATTCTAACCTAAGCATTCAAGTGCTGCAATAGGCCATTGCTTCTTATAAGAAATGCTATTTCACAGGTATTGGAAAGTTTATTTTTGCCTTTTAAAAGGATGCAACACTTATTAAAAGTCAACTAGGAACTCAAATCTGGTGTCACCTTCTGACTGTGGCACATGAAACAGTAATGAACCAAGTCCAGAAATCTTAAGAGCTAATCCATTATTGTACATAAGTTGCATCTTCATGTCCTGCAGTGAAAGAGGTCATTTGCAGAGAAAAAGTAACTAAAAAGGAGGCACATCTGTAATTGTGACAAACTGTCTGAATTTATCTTCTTTTCATGGTCCCAAAGAATGAGTAACTTCAAGCAAATGTGATGCATCTTAGAGTGCAACACTGCAGAAACTGGGGCATCCTTTTACTTACCCCCTCATATAGACACTGGAACTTTTCAATACTTGGCATAAACACAGGCTTCTTTTAAGTTATATAACCTCTTTTATAGGTCACTGGAGCATTTGAGGTAGGCACTCTGAAATCTGTTTAATTGCATTAATAGCTCAAATTAATAAATTTTATTGTATTCATTTGATTCATTTTTCAGCGGAACAGAATTATCACCTACAAAGAGATAATATTTTGTATCATCATAGTAATTTTTTATGAACAGGTGAACATTCCAGAAAGTTTAAAAACCACCACTGCAATTCATAATTTTATCCAACATTACACAGACTTCACATCCCTCCTCTTAATAAAATGCAAAAGACCAGGATCCTGGAGGTTCATGTGTGCAGTTTATTACACAGGGAATGTCCACCACACAAGAACAGTCTTCTGAAAGTTCCTTAAAACTAGCTTAGATTCTGCATTGTGAAAATTCTATCTATCTATTTTAAAGAAAGAAACAAAGAAAAAAAAAAGGTAAGATCTGACTAATTTTCTTTTACATACAGTGCTCAAAAAAGTAAAGTAAAAATTATTTCTACTTTTTCAATATTATTATTTTGGGTGAATTCTCAGTTCTCTTTAAATATGTACATTACAGTCCACAACATTTAAATTTTTGACTTCAGTTTAAATTTGTTGCTTAGGTTTTTTTTTTGGTCAACACATAAAATTTCAGTGAAAAGAAAATACTTTTTGTCTTATTTTTTTTTCTAAATTAAAATATTTCAGACCATTATTTCTAGAATTTTTGTATTTATATAGAAATTCTGTGCCTGTCAAAAAGTGACATCTACTTCTATCCAAACGCTTGCAAAGTGAGTCAAAGTTGTGATATTCTGGCCAATTAAAAACTGAACTTTAGTATGAAGAGACATTTTTATGAAAACATCATATAAATCCCTACTATTTCAGCCAGCTTAAATCTGCTCCTTCTTAACCTAGAATTTTTTTCAAAGTACATGTGGGGTTATTATTCCTTCAGCCATGACTCATGTATCACCATCAGAATAAAATTTTAGTGCATCCTTTGAGGAAGAAAATCTCTTTTCTTTATTCTGAAGTGTTAATTGGAGTTTCATATTCAAGTTTTCTAATTTTAATATGAAAAAATAGTCATTGTAATAGCTATAAGCAGAGGGTATTCACGTCCATCGCCACTTCTATTGTCATCTACAAGGCCTGATAAATAGAAGTAAATAAATTATTTATTAAGATGAGTTTATTCAGTGGTTTTGTCCACCTTCCATTCTCAAACAGTGACTCAGCCACTTTAAAAAAAGGAGAATGGGCTTTTTTATAGTTAGTTTTAATGACTGGAGGTTGTTTGTGTAACCCTTGAGAAACTGGCACTTCCAGGGTGATCAATCTGCTATCCAGTGACCCCCTGGTGAAGCGTTAGCCCAAGGTCAGTGAGGACCAGGAGGGCTGCCAAGAGCTCAGCCATTCTCCCTGGATGTGGGAAGCACCCAGAGAGGGAGCCCTGCATCTCAGGAACAAAGACAGTCCAGTTCCCATCTTTGCCTCTGTGTTATTTTATTACCAACAGATGGAAAAGTGGGATGCTTAAGTCTCTGGGGGCTTCACTCCTGCCTGCTCAAAGGGTTTTTTAGGTGGCACAGTAATGTTTTAGATGCCAACGTAGCAGTCCTTTTCTAACTGATATATAGTTCAAACTGTACCACTTTAGTACAACAAAACTGACCTTTCTAGGTTAGACACTGTTCAACATATATAAAAGTACTTATACTGAAAAATTTATTAACAGTATAAGGAATTGTCCATGGTAAAACTGTCATTTTAACAATGTATAGCTTTGTCTTTTTAAGTATGACACAAAAAACCAGCTTGAATGGCTCAAATTCTCTAACTTCACCGTTTCTCAATATTGTAACTAAAGACAAAAATAAAAGAAAAGGGAGGAAGGAAGGAAGTGGCGGAAGGAAGTGGCAGAAGGAAGGAAGTGGCGGAAGGAAGTGGCGGAAGGAAGGAAGTGGCGGAAGGAAGGAAGTGGCGGAAGGAAGGAAGTGGCGGAAGGAAGGAAGGAAGGAAGGAAGGAAGGAAGGAAGGAAGGAAGGAAGGAAGGAAGGAAGGAAGGAAGGAAGGAAGGAAGGAAGGAAGGAAGGAAGGAAGGAAGGAAGGAAGGAAGGAAGGAAGGAAGGAAGTGGCGGAAGGAAGGAAGGAAGTGGCGGAAGGAAGGAAGTGGCGGAAGGAAGGAAGGAAGGAAGTGGCGGAAGGAAGGAAGTGGCGGAAGGAAGGAAGTGGCGGAAGGAAGGAAGGAAGGAAGGAAGGAAGGAAGGAAGGAAGGAAGGAAGGAAGGAAGGAAGGAAGGAAGGAAGGAAGGAAGGAAGGAAGGAAGGAAGGAAGGAAGGAAGTGGAGGAAGGAAGTGGCGGAAGGAAGGAAGTGGCGGAAGGAAGGAAGGAAGGAAGTGGCGGAAGGAAGTGGCGGAAGGAAGGAAGTGGCGGAAGTGGCGGAAGGAAGTGGCGGAAGGAAGGAAGGAAGTGGCGGAAGGAAGTGGTGGAAGGAAGGAAGGAAGTGGCGGAAGGAAGGAAGTGGCGGAAGGAAGGAAGTGGCGGAAGTGGCGGAAGGAAGTGGCGGAAGGAAGTGGCGGAAGGAAGTGGCGGAAGGAAGTGGCGGAAGGAAGTGGCGGAAGGAAGTGGCGGAAGGAAGGAAGGAAGGAAGGAAGGAAGGAAGGAAGGAAGGAAGGAAGGAAGGAAGGAAGGAAGGAAGGAAGGAAGGAAGGAAGGAAGGAAGGAAGGAAGGAAGGAAGGAAGTGGCGGAAGGAAGTGGCGGAAGGAAGTGGCGGAAGGAAGGAAGTGGCGGAAGGAAGGAAGTGGCGGAAGGAAGGAAGTGGCGGAAGGAAGTGGCGGAAGGAAGTGGCGGAAGGAAGGAAGTGGCGGAAGGAAGGAAGTGGCGGAAGGAAGGAAGGAAGGAAGTGGCGGAAGGAAGTGGCGGAAGGAAGTGGCGGAAGGAAGTGGCGGAAGGAAGTGGCGGAAGGAAGGAAGGAAGGAAGGAAGGAAGGAAGGAAGTGGCGGAAGGAAGGAAGGAAGGAAGGAAGGAAGGAAGGAAGGAAGGAAGGAAGGAAGGAAGGAAGGAAGGAAGGAAGGAAGGAAGGAAGGAAGGAAGGAAGGAAGGAAGGAAGGAAGGAAGGAAGGAAGGAAGGAAGGAAGGAAGGAAGGAAGGAAGGAAGGAAGGAAGGAAGGAAGGAAGGAAGGAAGGAAGGAAGGAAGGAAGGAAGGAAGGAAATTTTCTAGGCCAGTTAAATATGCCTTCCAAAGAAAATTTTAACAAACAACAATTTTAACATTATACTTACAACAAATTTTAAAATATGGAACATTAAATAAAATTCTTTTAGAAAATGACAAAATTAATAGGTTTGATCTTACAAAATAGCTCTGTATATTTCCTTTAAAAACCATTTCATTACAACTTTTCCCTCTGTAAAAGAATTTCTTTATGAATCAGCAATTTTCCACTGCAAATATATTCTGTGGGAAATTTTCCAAAAAGCTCTGGCTGAAAATATTACCAGTTTTATGGTACCTGTACAAAATAGCAAACAATAAGTGAGGGTACATGTATAAACATAAGTAATATACAATTTACTTGTCTTGCTTTAACCAGGATTTTGGGAAAAAATCAGTCTTTTTTTTTAATAGAGAATGTGTGCTTAATTCATGTACATTATATTCTGTTATCTACTTACATTTTTACATACTTTTTTTAAATAAAATTTATTTATGCATTTCTGGGACCCATGTTTTTCTACTTGTTTATAAAAATATTATAAAAATATTGGTCCACATTTCCTATGTTATGAGGTTGAGACTCCTGTGTTAACATAAACATACACTTGCACAATGGTGAGTTCCGCAGTGAACCTCTGACTAGTATACAATGAAAACTGAAAGCACACTGAGATTTATTTAGGCAAAGTTTTATGTGAGAGCTAGTAAGACTCATAACAATGTTGATCAAAAAAACCCAGCTCACTAGAAAAATAAATGGCTTGAAATGTATTTGCATGCCTAATTTTTTTTTAAGTTGCACTTTAACCTGAAGAAAAGAAGCCATGCATCAAATTTTTCCTCACAAATTGTTCATCCAATGACAAAGAGCATCACCACATTTCTTTCCAAAGGCCCTTGCATGCTCTGCACAGAGCAGTGAGCAAATTTAATTCTCTACCAAACTGGAAGTACCTGACCAACTCCCTAACTCCCTCCCACATCTCCAATCCCTCTCCAGATTTCTGCTGTCTCTATTTTCTCCATTTTGTAAATCCTTTAAACATAAAAATAGAAAAGAGGAAACAAGCCTAAAGATGTGAGGGGAACAGGGCTGAAAAGGGGGGGTTTAACAGGTTTTTGAGCCATGCATGTTAGCACATGGTTCACATTACAGGCCAGTGTGTTCAGAGCAGACACCACACCACGCAGGTGGAAGTGTGAGTCTGGGAGCCATTGAAGCTGGAAGACTGAGAACTTTCCCAGTGTATCACAATTACAGAAACATCTGTGCTAAACAACTTTGTGCCAATATGCTGTGAAAATTTGGTGTTCAGCAGCCCCCAACATTTCTAATTTCTTACTTGCTGTGGGGTGGTCTCATGTGACACATAGTGACCACAGGTTTCAGGCTATGGAATAGGTTCTTTTTCGCACCTTCCTTTTATGTGTGTGCTGACCAATTCAGAAGACTTTCTGTTTTCATATATAGCATGATGTGTACTTAAAGATAAGTAAAAATTAGATTAAAAATATATATATACAAGGGAAAGGTTTTGTGGTGGATTAAACATCTTAAACAGCTGACAATATTAATTCCAGGGTTAGAAGCAAAAATATAATTCAAAACTCATCTAGTATTGCCTAAGGAAGTGAATGTGGGAATGAAGGTAAAATTAGACACCTTTTAAAGATTATATTCCATATTTTATAAAAGGTCAGAAAGTGACCTCTATGCCAACTAGGGTACTTTTAGGTACCCAATAAATAGCCCTAACAGGACTGCAGCAATTCCACCTGGAATGTGGCAGAAATGAGAAGAAAATACTCTGAGACCCAGTATTCACAGAAGGTGCTCCTAATCATGTGAAGCATATACAGCTTCCTCACATGTCACCTGTCCCCTCTCACTTCTGTTAAGTGGCATGGCCAAATCTTGATATTATTGTAATTGAAAAAGAATCATTTAATAAACTGCTGAATTCAATCAACAGTTGACTGTTGCTGGTATTAGAGAATCTGCTCTGGGATTTGTCTCACTGACTTTAGCAGTTTAAGGGTTAGGTACCTGCAACAATATATGAAGTTCTTTCTAAATCTCAAGGAATCGGAAATGTATCTTCAGAGGACAGTCTGTCCTGTATCACAACCATCTTCTGAAAGCTGGGGTGCATCACCATCCAAAAAGACTTGTATCTATTTCTCCATTGCCTAAACAATGGACTTTAGTAACCAATTTAAACCAAATGTCTAATATTTGAATGGTTAAAGTAAGGTGTTAAGGATTCCAGAGTCAATAATGCTGTTAGGTCAGAATTTGTAGCATGACAAGTTTCTTCGAAGTATTTTTCAGCTTCTCCTCCAGTGTGCTGGTCCTTAGCTGACAGGTGGCTAGCAAAGCCCACAATCTACTTTTGGGATTAACCCTGATCTTTTCCATCTACACACAACCAATACAATTTTTCTCAATGATAGATGGATGATGACAGGAACAGCTTTTCTAAAAATCTTTATTTTTTAAATATAAGTGCTGCTGGAATATATCTGGGGCAAAATCAAGCTATTTGGCTTGCTTGCTTAACATTCGTATCAAAAAAGGAACCTAATTATTTGTTCTGTATTTACAATTGCATATTTGGTCAAATTGAATCCAAATGCCAATAAATTCCCAAATATAGAGTAAAGAAGAAAAAGGTAGCAGAAGTGGAAAGTTGTACCGGTGGTGATCATTGACCATTCAATCAAGACTTAAGCTAAGTTTCTTTTCTTGGTTTAGAGTATATGCAAAACCCATGCAGTAATTAAACTCTGAAAGATCAAAAATGTGACCTACTGAGATGAATCCATCCATTCTTTTCAGAGAGGCTTTTTAGTGATGTTGGATACTCTGTGTGTCAAAGACTTGTGTGACTTTCAAGTTTTAGGCAAGATGTCTGTTTAACCCAAATTTTTGAACTGTTTTTCACTCACTGCACAATTAGTTCCCTGAGTAACAGCTCATAGCTACAAACAAGAAATATACTCCATGCAAGCAGAGCTGACTTGCCAAAGATTCCCATTCTGGTCAAAATGTGGCCAATGTTTACCAAGCCACTTTGTCTCAAAAGAGGCCATTTCCATAGCAAGTTATGTGCCAGATTTTCTGCACATGAAAATGACCACAAGTTCCGTTTTTCCTATCAACATTTCTCCGTTTGTAACAACAAAGCATTTAGCTCTTCATCTTCCTCCTCAAGCTATCTTAATGAAGGCTGTTCTTAAAAGACAGACTTTTTGAGTTATTCTTTTTTATGGGGAAAATAATGGCTTTTTTTGTGGGATTGTTTTGAGTTTTGAGTTTTGTAGTTTTGTTATTCTCAAGAATTGCTGGCACATTTTTTACATAGATTTTCACCCAAAAAAATCACTTACAGACAGGAACTATGAATACAAATGTTGGAAATGGATACTGATCAATTAAGAAAACCATGAGTGAATTAAAGAATGGATAGAATGGAAGAGTTATGCCACTTTAATTATATTTGCCATTGCTCTTCCAGCTATCAGCATCCCTAAGTAAAAGTAAAGTATTAATATTTTTAATATTAATTTGTATTATTGCTTCACATTATTACGTTTTGGCTCAATTATATAAATATTAAATACAGAAGAAACAGTGTGTGTCTGAAATATGGGTTATTTCAAAGCAGCATGTTACTAATCCAAGAATATTGAGCCAATAAGGAAATTAATTTGATATTTAGCATCATTAGATTCACAATATCCATTTTGGCTAATAAACATTCTGGAAATGTTCTAAAGGATTTTTAGGATACAATATACAAAAGGGAACATAGCAGCAGATTGAATGAATGATGGTAGGAAGATGCACAAAAGGATAAATTAAATCTAAATGCATTTTAAGGCTAACATTTCATCCCTTTGTATCTTACACTCTAATTTATAGGATTAAGTTGAAGGTAAGAAACAGCACGAAATGCATATCCACATATTCCCTGCCCATAGCAGCAGAATTGAAACTAGATGATATTTAAGGTCCCTTAAGACCCAAAACATTCTCTGCTTCTATGATTTTTTTAAATGTAAATTCTAGATAATATATAAGAAAAAAAACTGTTTTAAATAATATGTAAGCAAAAAAAATAATTATCAAGGAGAGCAAAAAGATAATGGTTTTTTATCCTTTCCCTATGTAAGGAGTATATGGTTGGGTTCATTTCTATAGTTTCAAGAAAAATGAAAAGTAAAACTTATGTAGAGCTCTCGAAGGTGTTGCCACACCTCACTCAGTATAAACACAGGGTCAGTGAAATTGTTGTAGGGAAAAAGCAGAATTGCAGGCAGATGAGGAAGAGTCCAAAGCTGCAGAAAGGATCACTCATACAACCTTCAGTGCAGAACCGGAGCTTAAAGCAATGGTAATCTAAGTTGTTGCTGAAGAGGGGAAATAAAAAGAAAAAAAGGAAAGAGAAAAAGAAACTAAAAAAAAGAGAAGGAAAAATGAGAAGAAAAAAGAAAGAGAAGGAAAAAAAAAAAAAGGAAAAAAGGAAAGGGAAAGAAAAGGGCAGTTAGTGTGATTGCATCTCCTGAAGTAAATACTGGAGGCCAGTCTGCGTCAGGGGGCCAAAAG
Organism: Molothrus aeneus; assembly: GCF_037042795.1. Classification (NCBI taxonomy): domain Eukaryota; kingdom Metazoa; phylum Chordata; class Aves; order Passeriformes; family Icteridae; genus Molothrus; species Molothrus aeneus. The sequence continues at coordinate 73,549,085 of NC_089648.1, read as the reverse complement.
GACGTGGCATGACTCACACTCTCACCACATCAGCATTGCTGCTGCCAGATCTCTCAGGCGGCTCCCCAGACCTTGCCAGGCACTGTGCAGGAGCTGCTTGCTGGCCAGGGCTGAAACCATGCCCAAAACCATGCCCAAAATTGTGCTCACAGTTTAACAGTACACCCTGGCCATGTTTCACTCACCATTACTGACACTGCCGCGGGGAACTCATTTGAGGAGGAGTGTTGGAGAAAGGCTTGTGCAGAGAAGAGCAATGCTGTGACTGTATGGGGAGCTTTGCCTGTGAGTTTTTGTTATTCAGCTGAAAGGCCAACTTCCAGGGCAAAGCTGAACACATTTCAATAGAAGATCAAGTCTCACAAAGGGTTGCCCAAGTTCTTACTGTCTAATAAAGAGTCAGCAAATTTATGTTGTAGTAAAAACAATTGGGAGTAAAATTCCTTTAAAAAAATACTCCATTCATCTGACTACAAAGTGAGTTGCAATAAATACAGTATTGAGAAACAGAGCAGCTTAGCAGGGTTTTAAGTAGTCTCTGCATTCTCACTGCTGCTCCCACATATGCACACACACACAGGCTGCCACACTCTCCTCTCGTGCTGCTAAAAGCAAACAGTGGATATGACAGACAAACATTGCAAGCACAGATGTGTCCATTACAACCAGCATGAGCCATGCTCAAGAGGAGTGCTGTCACTTCTGAAAATCCAAGTGTGTCCGGCTGTGAAAAAGCAGTGGGGTGTGAGAACAAAAGAAAGAGATGTTGTGATTAAGACAGGGCTAATGGTTCATTAACAATATCCAAGGCCTGGCTCTACAGCTTAGAAGTTAAGGATATATTTCAAAATTACCTTTTTCCTTTTTTTTCTTCTTGTTGTTGCTGTTCATTTCTTTTCTCTGCCTTTTGAAAAGGATTTGTAGCTTCCTTCCTTGCCCTTTTGTCTGATGGCTCCTAAAATATGAAGCAAATGAAAACATAGATGCAGTGAAAACAATATTTTTTTTCTCTCTGGTCTCTTTTCAACTCTCTCTATGATGTGTGAATCTAAGGCCAGGATTGGGGGGAGAGGCTGCATTCCCTGGTTCAGTGATGGTCCTGCCCCAGCTGTTAAGGGTCCCACTTGGCAATCTGAGGGCTTGTGTCTATACTGATGAAGAAGGCCAATGAGGGGTGTTTGGTGCAGTAGGGCTTCTGTCAGATGTCCAGGGACAGTTCACTAATTAACATGTTCCAAAAACCTTAGGTCAGCTAGGTTTTGGAACAGGTTACCAAGACAAGTTGCGCAATATCCATGCTTGGAGGTTTCTGATCCTATCACAGAATCATAGGATGGTTTGTCTTGAAAGGCACCTTAGAGACCTTCTCACTCCTGACATAGGTTGGGAGACCTTTGACTGGACCGGGTTTCTCAGAACCCCATCCAACCTTGCCTTGAGCACTTCCACAGATGGGGCATTCACAATGCCTCTGGGTAACATGTCCACGTGCCTCATTACCCTCACAGAAAAGAACTTTTCCTAAAATCTAAACTAAACCTGTCCTCTGTGAGGTGGAGATCAGTGAAACTTCTTGTTTCAATCCAGAAATAGAAGAAGTAATTCAATTAACTACATATAAATCACTAAAGTTTGGTGAGGAGTATTCCATCTTGTATTCTGTCCTTTCTTTTGCCTACTGAGATTCAAACTTTCCAGTAACCATGTCCTAGGATGCTCCTGGAGGCCAAGGGACATCCAGAGGTTACCTTGTGCAGAGAGCTGTTGTAAAATACATGGATAATGCTTGTATAACCAAATAAAATGAGAAGAAGGTGCTAGCTAAAGCAGTGAACAGCAATTGCCTGTACTCTTCAGCTGTTAACACCCTCTCTATCATGGCTGTAGCTCCTGCCAGATGCCACTCTCAGACACAAATCTTGGCAACAACTGGGGACTACCTTTTTTGGGCAAAGACAGAAAGCCAAAGTGTGTGATTGCAAGCTGTGCTCTCCTGCAGATTGGAGACAATCTGTAACAGGCTGTCCTGCTGCCCTAACCATAGCCAGTGGACACTCCTGAGCAAAACTGGTAGGAGTGTAATCCTTTCATGATCACCACACTTCAGTTTATAAAACCTGTTTTATTTTCCTAATAACTAAATGACCTTCCTGTGTTAGCTTCATGACTGGAGATTAATACACTCTGGGATCACTGCCCAGTCACTTCTGCCAACACAGGAGCCATTCCAGGAGACATGTTCCTCTGACTCCCTGGTTAGATTTCAGTATATTGCGATTTTCCATTTGTAGATTATAATTTTTTCCAGCCCATGGTGCTCTGCTAACGTGCTAGATCTATTGGAAAGTAGAATCAGCAGCACTTTCCCATGCTAATTTATCTGCCACTGTGGCAGCATCTAAATGTCCACTTGAAATCTCCCTGACTAAATAAATCTTCCCCTATTGTAGTGAACTGTGCAGTAATTTTTCTTTAGATCATCCTGCTTTAGATGTTTAGCAGTAAGGCTGATAATTAGAGGAAAAAAATCTGTCATGAAATGTACAGAACATATTCAGCATCAAAAACTGATCACAAATGTGAACAATGCATCATTATGAATCTGATCCTGCCAATCCTTCATATATTTTCAATTTCAAGTTCCTGTGGGAATGCCTACAAGTTTATTTTGAGACACAAATTAATAACAGATACAGGCAGCAAATATACAGGCACTTCCCAGGCATGACTGGAGGCCACCACCACCCTCTCAGCTGAGCAGATCCCTTTCAGCTGTGTAGATGACACTGCTCAGTTTAAAGCAAGAAAACCATGAAGTGGAAGAATGGGTTAGAATCTCTCTAGGCTTGCTTGGATATGAGGTAGAGGCTGCTTTAGTATACATCCCTACCCCTCTTCTACTCCAGATGCCTTTTTACCAAATATATGGGCATCCACATTAGTAGATAGACAACTTTAGAATGATTATGGCATGGAAATCTTTCAAAATTAGTATCTTAATCAACAGCTCAGAAACCATTCACTGCAATCACAGTAATGATGCTAATTTTAACTAAATTATTCATACAAGAGGTCATGATGTGTGGACCTTTAATTTTTTTGCCAATGTTAGCATGCAGTTCTCCTTTCTCTTATATAAGTGCCTTGCTGAGAAAGTATTACCCTGCCAGAGTAAAGAGCTGTGGCTGACATTGCCCTGGATTGGAAATAAAACTGGCTGTGACTCTCTGGGCTGCTGGCACAGATGCACCATTCATGCCTGCAAGAACTGCTCTTTTCAGAGCAGCACTGACACAGGTGTGCAGCAGGACAAAGTGAGGTACATGGGACAGGGACAGCAGCACTGACCTGCACACCAGGAGAATGTCAGGGTCCTGGGGTGGTTTTATCAGGATGTGTGCACAGAGCTAAACAAAGGAATATATGTATTCCTTTGTAGAGGCTTAAATGGGCTTGACAAAAAGATCAGTCAGGTGAGGGACACAGGATTGAATCCTTTGGGGAGCATAAAGAAGATATGGAGGTCAGAAGTCAGGTGACCAGGAGCTGCTTCTCAAGGAGGGCAGTCCTCAAACAAAATCTGTTTAAAAAATACCTGGTTTATTTCAGAGACTTCCTCCCACCGCTGGTAAGCAAACCAGGGCACCAATCCTGGGGATGCTCAGCTACAAATCAAGGACAGACCTTGCTGCTAGAAAGGGGACTGACATGAGGGGCATTAAACATGTGGATACAGTTTGGGTGCTACTGTGATATGCATAATAAATAATAACATGCATAAAAAACAGACCTACCTTTTAGCAGCCATATCCCATCTATATTTGCAGAAACACAGCCATAAACATTATAAATATAGCTGAAATCACCCAATGTATATTGAATGCCGGTATTCCAGGGTGTCATAAAACACAGAGAAAAATGTGAATTGATTACATAAGCAGCTTTTTTTAATGAATAAGGTCTATAGATTTTATAGTATTCCTCACTCAAATCTTGTAAAATACATGGAAGTCTTAATTATAGCTGAAGATATCTGAACTATGTTAGCCTTTGATTTTATATTACAATATGCAATTCCTGCTCGCATAATAAACCAATAAATTCAGTATTTATTATAAATGAGTTTAAATTTATAAGACTATCAAAATACCTCCTGGCTCCTGTTAATGTTTAGGAAATATTTCAGAAATGTTTCAGGCTCCTGTCTGGTAGAATTGCCTCCCTTTCTGCTGAGCTTCTATTGATCCAAAGTCTTGAAGTAGTCAACAGTTATATGTACTATAGGAGTAACACACATGCAAATGTTGTGTGTGCAGATGAGAGAGGTATAGAAAGAATGGAAGGAAAGCAGAAGTAGCAGTTTCTGTGTAAGTACTTCCTCCAGTAAGAGGTTTGAATCCAAGAGGCCCAGCCTGAGCCAGCTATAAATCACACTTTGCTTCAGAAGGTATGAAATAGATGGGCTGCATTTCAGTAGTACCCTCAGATGCCTGCAGGTCCTGGCCATGGACGTTGAGTTTTCTGCTGTACAGCCAGCTGGTGAAATTCATGCAGAACTAGTCACGTGCTTGGCTTTGCAGCCTCATGTTGGGACTTCAACTCTTGGGTTTTGGTCAAATTCAATCAGCACTCATGCAAAATGAGTTCCACTTCTCAACATGGAGATAATTAATGTCTGGCTCACATCAAAAGGAACCAGGAATCAAGTGCTGTAGCTGAATATGGTTTAAAAATGTTGCCTCTTGTTCTATGAGTTGGTGCCCCTTGACGTGGCTCCTGCAGCTGCAAAGAAGCAAACCCATAGTTGGAAGAAAAGACAGGAAAAGGAGATGTGACTTGTTTGCTTGCCTTACCAGGTGAAATACATAAAAGGAAGAGACAACTGATTCTGCTATTAAAATTAAAATTTAGAGCATATACTAACATAGTTGGGTAATGTTTTGTGACAGAAAATTAGTAAAATTTTCTTGTCAAAATACTAATTACCACATAAAGGAGTTTCAGATGCTGTATTTAGGTAGATTAGCTAAATCATAGCATAAACTGTAGTTTCTTGAAATTATATCCCCAAGGCAAAACAAAAATGCTCAGTGGTTGGGGTTTTTTTGTTGTTATTTTCCTGCAAAAAAGAAAAAAAACTTTAAAATATCTTGCTTATAAAGTGTTCTACCTTCTAAATTATGCTGACTTTTGGCTAGGTACATGCTTTCTGCTGAAGTTCACACCATAACCTGGGACAGCTTAATTTAGGGTAGGTGTCTACTCAGTCAGCTGTAGAGAAGAACAATATAGAAATATCCATTTAAGGCCTTTCATTCCCTGGAAGCCTGAGGAACATTTTGGATATTGCCTTTCAGCACTAAAGCTGGTCAGCTTATGGTAGCATTTTCTCATTTCAGTTTTTTCAGGTCCAAACCACAATGATCCACAAGGGGATTAAAGCATATATTAATGAGCTTTTTAGCCCCTGTAGATTTTTCCTTCTAATTTGCCAGAATTTTATGTACCCCTTTCCTGACCCTAGAAGTGATATTTTCCTCCATCTGGAATGATTATTTCATGTTAATATGTTGGTTTGAATATAAAATGTAAGAATGTTGGTTAGCACAAAAACTAATGAAGGCTCTGGGGTTTTTAGATTTTTTGGCTTTATTTATGTTTTCCTTAAAGAAACATTACTCATTTGTTCAGGGCAAGAATGTAAGGTTTCAGATGTTATTCATGCAAATCTAATGTAAAACACAAACATAAGGCAATAAATCCATATTTAGGCACCTAAATAAGCAGCCTGATTTGACACATTAGCGTCCTGGTAAAAACCTATGTTTTATTTCCTGACCCCTGTCATCTGAATTCAGTCAGACTTATTAAGAATTCAAACTCCATCTCATAGGAGGGACTGTGTACTAACTGTTATAACCACCATTATTACAATTAGACTGGAAGAAGATTCCTGAGAAGATTAGAATTTGACAAACAGACAACATTTTATTTAGGTCTCTCATCTTGTAAATGACCCATTGTAAAATGGAATCATACCTCCCACTGGATGAAAATTCAGCTTGTACAGTTACCCATGCAACTTATCCCAAAGAGGGTCTGGTAGCCAAGTATATTTTTGAGGTCAGAATTTCCTTGTAATGTTCTCTTGCTGAGAATTTCAATTTGTTTCAATTATTTTTAGTTGTTTTTTTTTTTATTTGGATGGGGTTTTATGTTTTGTTTTCTTCCTTGTGTTCTACTTATTACAAACTAAAAGAGTGAGTCTTGAGTTAATGTAAATCAGTAATTGTTGGGCCCACTGAATTTTTAACTAAGCAGTTCTGCAAGAACAAGAAGTAAAAAAATACACAAATGGTAAACACGAAAGTGCTGAAGTGGATACCCATATATGGTAAAACATATGAGTTAAATACCAAAATATTTGGCAGAAACACATGACAAGAATCCCTGTCCAGAGCCAAAGCCTCATAGACAAAGGGCAGAATTTACCACAAGCTCCCCTATCTCAGCTGCACACAAAGCACGTTTCTTTTTTGGATGCATCTGGACCATCATCCATTATGCATTCCATATGACACACATCTCAATGGGGTTTACTTCACCTGCTTTCATGAAATGAACCTTATTCTTATTGCTCTCATATAATAAGAACATTTGCTACTGAATATTAAAATGTGTGCAACATGTGGCAGACATCTGTGGTGTGCTGCCATTGCACTTGACTTGCACAACAAAGTGAGCCATCTCACCTTCCAAAATCAACCCTGCCCCCTTCAAAATACATCTTATTTCACAAACACAGGTGCAAGGCAACACACCTCAGCAAACACTGAACAGTTATGAGCTTCAAAGAGGTTTCTTTTCCGCCGAGTTTTGCTTAGATGTGTCATGAAACAGCACAGGAATCAGTTTTCACTCGGTCTATTCCAGGAGCTTTCAGTAACTTGGGCTTTGGTTTTTCTTTTGTTCTGCTTTCACTCATTCTTTTTTCACCAAAATTTAAAATGACCCCTAAAAATGCAGGTGACTGTTAGTGGAAGGCAGTTTCGTGGATCCACACCAGGTGGTCCATTGGCAAAATCATGGCCATGAATGGATTTTTTAAACTCCAGTGGTGAGAGTGATGTGAAACACATGATCTTCTTTTACAGTAAAAGGGATTTGAATGAATACATCTTAATTCAGAGTTCCAATGTCTTAAGTGCATGCACAGGCCAATACTTTGCAGCATGTGTTCTTTTAGGAACCAAAGTAAGATAAATAGAATTGAGATCCTTTCCTATTACATGGGTTCCTGAAATCTTTTCATTATCTTTACCTAATCCACTTTACCATCTGATTCTCACTGCTTCTCCTGAGCATCATTGTCTCATCAAGTTCTGGCTTGCAGATTTGGAAAGTGGAAAATCTGCCTCTGCTCTTAGGCTGCACCCACAGAAGATGTATATGCAAATGTCAAGCCTCTCGTGCCCAAATATCAGCATGTGCTGCCTCTGTTCACATAACTTGGAGTAATCACTTGCACCTGTGCCATATGAGTTCAAAACTCAACGTTTCACTCTTATTTATTATCTGGCAATGCATGGACTTGAAATTTTATTTTTTTTTAACATCATTCTAATCGACAATAAGAGCATATTAAAATAAGTTCTCTCTCTTTCTCATCACCTTCTTCAGTGGTATATATTTACACTTGCTTTGCACTTGCCTGGTCACCAGCTTGAGGCACAAGAGCCTGAAAAACTCAACCTATTTTGTGTAGAAGCTGAACTTTTGTCTTGTATTAGAATTTTTCCCCTGATCAGATATTAGTATGTAAATGAAAAAGTATTCAAAATTTGTTCATCTTGCATTAGAATGAGAAAGATCATGAAATAAATTCAAAACAGACAGGATTTTTGGAATAAGTTCAAGTAATTCAAAAGGAAACAAATGAATTTCCAACACATAAGGAACTTCTACAAGCAGGTTATGGGTCATTCCAATCTGGTGTCTGCAGTTCCAGGATAGACAGTTCCAAACTGACTGTTCCAGGATAGCTGCATCTACCACCTGACTGTGACCCTGTGCAATCTCTGTTAGTGCAAGAGGAGGTGATGTTCTGGCTGTTCACAGACAGGAGCAGGAGCCACTTGTGTGGGTACCATGTGCCACAAGGTCTGTTTCAGTGCCAAAGTCCAATGCCCACAGACACATATGCAGTAAAACACTTATTCTTTGAAAAACACCTGGAGCAATGTCTGACATACATCACTATACTGGCTCTGCAAGGTTTACCAAGGTTTACTCTGTCATGAGTGTTGCAGGCATGGAACTCTTGTAATGGATCATAATTACCATTATTAAATTAATGATTACAGAAATTGAAAGCAATTTTGACTGAAAAGACCTTATTTTAATTCACAATTGGAGCACTTCTACCACCCTTGCAGCACAAAAATACCTTAAAATGGATATAAGTAATCCAGTAATCCTAATCAATCCCTCTCCAAGGGACATTTATGCTGTTTTAGTGGAAAAATGAAAGTTTAGGCTGAGAAGAATTCTGTGTGTAAAGCACTGGCTTTTTGGACCCATTGCTGTTGTTTCTTTGATGGCAGCACTTCAGGGCAAAGTACTTTTATGATTCTTCACAGCTTCACCATATCAAATTAAATATAGAAATATGCATATATTTCCCAGAGGGATGATCAATGCCCCATGGCTGTCAGTGTTTAAGAGACCTTTGGAAAATGCCCTTAACACTAACTCTTGGTCATCTCTGTAGTTCTTAGGCAGTCAGAACATTGTAGGTGTCTCCAACTGAAATATTCTATTCTACAGCATATAGGAAAATAATAAATCAATGGAAGCTATATACAGCCAGATCCAAATTCATGCTACAGTAAAATTTAAGATTACCCTAAAAGCATGGTAGAAATCAGAACAAACAGTGAAAAAATTACACAGAAAAATTATTCTGGTCTAAGCAAACACTGTGTATTTACTTTAAGATACTCTGAGGCTTTTAATGATGTCTGATACCACAGTATTGTCACGAGGGAACCGTTTTCTAAAATCTCCTGCTTGCAATTTCAGGCATCTCCTCACTGTGTTTTCAGGTGAATCCCAAGTTATTTGTTTGCCAAAGTGCTGTAAACATTTGCACACCTTGTGCTTGTCACAGCATAAGCATGAAAGAACAGTGCTTGGTTCTTTTCCCTTGCCAGCCTGCACTGCCTTTTGCAGTGGCCAGGCCAACTGTGCACTCACAGCCATAGGCTGTGTTGCCAAGAACTTGTTTTGGTGGCTGTGAGTGGTCACACTCAACCACAGAGCCACAGACCAGCCCCCACATCACTGTTAGATGTCTGTAGTTTGATGGACACAGGTGGGTATAGAACAACGAATGTGTTCTGGCTTCCCTTGGTGTACTTGTGAAGGCTGACCTAGAACAGAAACTAGACAGAGTTAAAGAACAAAGGAGGTATTTATTAGGAGGCCTCAGCAGATCCACCTTGGGCAGCACAAGAGCTCAGCCAGGGTTACACCCAAGACGAATCCAAAATGGTCACCAAAAGGGACAACTGGTCATGGGGTCTCGCACTTTTATAAGTTCTGTCCATTAGGATATTGTCCAATTATAGTTAATATAGTTATATAGTTAATTGTCCAGTTATAGCTTTAGCTTATGAAGTCCCATCCTTCTTGTTTTACTCTCTTCAGTCCGCCATTGTTTATGCTCTTGGACCTGAAACTTGGATCATTTGTCTTTGGTCCTCAGCTAGAGAAGGAATTGTTTTGTCTACCTACTCTGTGAAGAGAGCTTACTATCCCCAAATATGAAGCTCAGAACTACACACTAAAGCAGTACAGAATCTGAAATATATAAAAGCTAAAACCTGAGGCATCAAGAGCACTTCTGAGCAGCAGCATCCAGTGATGCCTGGAATAAAACACAGTCTTTCTAAAACAGCTAAAACTCTTTAGGCATCACCAGAGGCATGGGGGAGCTGGTTCAGTGAAAATTCAAACCCCAGCACGCCAGACATCAATCTGCTGCTTTGCTAGGCAAACCCTTATTCCTCCTGCTCCATTAGGATGGTGAACTATTCAAGGTAAAGTCTTTTACTGGATGTCAATTTGCCACCTAAGTTCATTGAGCAGAGTTACAGAATCATAGGATGGCTTGAGTTGGGAGACCATAAAGATCATCCCATTCCAGCTTCCCTGACATGGACAGGGACAGGGGCACCTATTAGAATAGCTTGCTCAGAGCCTCATCCTGGTCTTGAACACTTCCAGGGATGCACCATTCACAGCTTCTCTTGGCAACCTGTTCCAGTGCCTAACCAACATGAAATAATTTTTTCCTATATGGAAATTTATTGATTTTTGTTAAATCAAATAAGTCTATATAAATGCAGACATGGTATCTAACAGGAGGCATCATGTAGACAGGGAATTTGTCTAAGTCCCTGTATCACCACATAGCAGAGCTGAGCAAGTCAGGGCAAGGCTTTGCAGGAAAAAATTATGTGAATGTTGGAAGTAGCAGAGCCAAGTTAGCACATTGCTGCACCTGAACTAATAGTGCTGGCACCTGAACTAACAGTGCCATGCTGAGGTGATCGCATCCTGATGTGGGCAAAGTTGGATCAGTAGCTCTGCATTATACTTTGTAATGTATCTGTGCCACAGGCTGTCCTTCCTCAGAAAAGTCATCATAACATGGCTGGCTCCAAGCTTTAAAGAGGGGCACTTTGTCTGCTGTTTGGCAAAACAAGGAAGATGCCATCTGTCTGTGCTGCAGGTACAGATGTGGGTGGTGTTGCTCATGCCACACTAGGGAGGAATAGCTTCCCTGAGGACATCAGAGTCAGAGAAATAGGGAAAGTGAGATGTGAATTCAGATGCATTCATTTTTCCCTGTCCCAGCTGATGTGTGCAGAGAGTGAATGATCCTTGGCAGCAGACCAGGATGAAGGATATTGAGATCAAAGGAGTAACCAGCACACTATTCTGTACTTCACAGGATAGTGTGTATTTGGCACAGAAACACCTCTGATAAGCATTAAAAATATCTTTTTAATGGATATTATATTCTCTTGACAGAGACTATTTAGGTTTGAAAGTGACACAAAAGTAATTTATCCTCACATGTAAAAATGCACTCTGGAGATAGAGACATCACATTAATTTTACTTATTCATGTAACACTCTGAAAACTAATCTTGGGTTCCTCCCTCAACACTGTAGAAAGAAAAAATTAATTAACTTGAGTACAAGACAAGGAATTAATCTCCACCTGCTTTACTTTGAGATTCTACTTTCAAAGTAAAAAAACCTAGGTCATCTGCAAACAATCATTTTTTTCTACTACAAATAATGCTTCATAATATACTTAATATTTCATTTACTTATTAGCACATTTGTTCATGAATTTCTATTTCCCAGCACCCTCCACAGTCCATCATGTTTTTAATATCTTCAGTCATCTGACATACAGTGCATAATGCAGCCATGGTTGTACTTTATATTAATGTACTCCCTTTCAACCAGAAGAATCCCAAAGCAGGTTCATAAACTAGCTTCTATAAACCCAATGGTTTAGGACAAATGTAATTGTGAATCCATTATACGTTCATATACATTTTTCCTGTCCTTTTCTAACTGGACATGCGTTACAGATCTGTCACAATATTGGCCCATCAATACTTATTTTTCATGCTAATCAGGAAGCTTCTTCTCCTCTCCTTCATTCTGAACTTTCTCCTGGTTACTCCTGGTGTTCTTATCAAAATTATGAAGCATGGAAAAATTTAGCAAGATATTGCAAAGTTAGAAAAACTGACAGTGAAGGCTACAAGAGAGAACATTGTGTGCTTTCTTTGCAAGACTTAATTGCAACAAAACCAAAACAGAGGCCTGTGTTTGAAAACAGAAGTCCAGAAATCTTCTTAAAGGAAGCAAATTATACTTCAGAGGTAAAAAAGGTAGGAAATTATTGGAATTGCATATCTCCCACGGGGCAAATTTCAAGAGCTATTTACACAGCACTGTGAATTATCTAAGTCTCATGGAGCAGAATGAGAAAACTGCAGTGTAATGTGTTTCCTTGCTTAAAGACAGACAGACCCAAAGCACAAACCAGTACTTTTTGCAAGCTGCAGAAAGAACAGCTCTGTCATGTGGAGAAAAGGCAATTTTGCTTTGAAATGAGATTAGTAAGTTGAAGTCAGTGTTACATTCATCTATATTTAAAGCAATTGAAATAAGTATAGCCCCCATATTTTTTGTACAGATGTGTTTAAATATGGGACTGCATCCTTGGACAGTACATCATACAAGATATGTTCCCTGAAATGAACATGAATATATTTTGGAGAGCATATTTCTCTTGGACAATATTAATGACAACAAAACTTTTTCATCTATTTTTTTCAAGGAAATCAAGCAGAATCATAGAACCATAGAATATACGGAGTTGAAAGGGACCCACAAGAATCATCAAGGTTCAACTCTTGCCTCTGCACAGGACATCCCAAGAATCACAACATGTGTCTGAGTGGGTTGAACAAATGCTTCTTTAACTCCAGAAACAAAACAAAATTTTAGAAAACATTGCCTCTGAAACGGTTTTGGGGAGCTTGAAAATGAGCAGTTCTGATGCAAACTGCCTTCCAGCTCCTCAGACTCCAAACCAGGTCACATTTTTTGGTGCTGCCCCTATTTTGTCAGCTCAGTGAGCTGCTGTGCTGCAGTATGGGAGTCTTTGTAGTTTTAAATTATGCTTTCATGAATAATCCTCTCCCAGGGAAGAATAAAGTCTTCAGACTCCCAGAAATACTTCAGTAATATTTAGCAATATCTTTCTGTGTTTCCTGCACTACTATTTAAACAAAAGTCCATCCTTTTTTAGGGAAAACCAACACTTTCTCTTTCATGGCTACATTTAGAGCCTAAAGGCTTGAAAATTTTAGTCTGGGAAATTTTGATGAACCATGCAGGCTGGTGGAATTCAGAACTAACCAAAGCTTTCTCTACTTAAATTTTGGACCTTTTCTCTGAAACAATAAGAAGTCATCTAGCAGCTGGTCACACACTTTCCCTTTCCTTTATTAGCATCACCACCAGTAGATATGCTGGATAAAGTTCCTGTCCATGAATTTTGACTGTATTCCTAATGGAACAGGGCTAGGTACAGGATCAGCCAGGTTAATTCCTGTGATTTTCCCTGACATTGAATTCCTAAGGTGCTTCAAGGTACAGCCCTGGATACAATTACTCACAGCGCCTCAGCACAGCTTGGAAATAGCACAAACCAAGCAACAAACCAATTCCCACCCTGGACAGAGGCACCCTCTTCAAGGGGTGTTGTGGACAGGAATGACCCTTTGTCACTTAGCTTCAGGACCAAACAGCAGCTCTGCCTTATTTTTTTAAGAGTATGGATGTCATAGTGGTGAGATGAGTGATCCTACAGAAGTATCCTCCCATACTGCTGTTCAGGTGCTGGGAGCACTCTTCAGCAAACACAGTTGGAAAGCAGGATGAATTAACAGCCAAATGACTGATAGTTCCCACAAATGTTTCATGCTGCAGCTCATATCAATTACCCCTTGAGTCTGATAGATCTTTAGTTGGCAGGTTTTCATCCTCCAAGTAAGGTTACATGTATCCATCAGATGTATTTTATTGGTGAATTTGATTCAGTTATTAACCCATGATAGAATTTCCAGGGTCTTCACTTCATATTTTTAGCTCTGATGGTCCTCAGTTTAATCCACAGAGCATCACAGTGTCACTTTAGTATATTAATCTTCAACTGTTGATCTTACACCACTGTTAATTTCTGAGACAGAGTGTCCTGGGTCTCTAATATTACAAGGATCTGATTTCTCAATAAGCAGATTATGAGAATTTCATATGAATGTTCTAAATTAAATATCACAAAACATTCTCTAATGACACTGTTACTTACATGAAGTGATTTGGCTATTTTAGTCACTCTTAAATTACTTCATTGTGTATGAAAATATCCTTTCTACACCAAAAAGCCCTGAAATGCAGGAATGGCATATGTACAGAGTAGGGCTAGGTGAGATTCATCATTCATGACCTGAATTTCATAACATTGAGCAAGGCTCACTGTCTTCTGTGGTATTTCAATAAGACTTGAACCATTGCTTCGAGTCAAACTTGTTCTGTGTTGTTTTTCTGAGCAAAATGGGCTTACATACATCCCCCATTGGTCTGCTGAACCAGCAATTCTAAGAGCAATTAGTATCAGCACAAAGACCCCCACCAAGACATGACACTGAAATTCAGCAAAGGCTGGATAAAATTGCAGCTTGCATTCTTTAAATATTTATACAGTACATCAAAACAAATGAAACTGGAGATTCCATTTCCAGCATGAGCTGCAACATTGCTCGAATGGGGTCTCCAGTGTCATGCCACTTATTTTCATTTCTTTGATGATTTTTTTTATGACACTTCTACTGAATTACTAATCAGGGACAAGGGACAGAGTCATACTGTTTAAAAAGTTCAGTATTCCTAAGAATAAACAGATATCCAGTGAAGCAAGTTAGTGCAAGCTTTAACTCTGAATTATTTTGAGAGTATGAAAATCACTTGCACAGATCAAATTTATCACAGCATGAAAAGATGTGGTTTTATTAAAATTTGTATACTCAAAAAAAATCCACCTAAGAAAAATATACCTTTTTAAAACAAATTCCTCATTTAATTGATCAGGCCTGAGATACATAGTTTCTCATGGAGGTTAATACTATCTCTGCAGGAAAAAAAAATGAAGTAGATTTTAATAGCAAGAATAATTTATCCGCTACTTTATTTCTCTATTTTGATGCAACATGAATGCAGTAGCAGCTGTAATAGGATTGACTTCCATGTGAGTATGAAATTTCCAAATATTTGATAAAGTATTTAAATAAAAAATAGAATAGTAAAGTTTACTCCTGCCACAGTGCCCTTTTAGAAGCTCTTGAACTTTGTGGTTACACAGAGTTGTGGAATCCAATCCAAAGCAATGGTCTGCATGGATAAAGTGCAGCACACACACAAGTTTCTGCTGTTACTACTTTAAATACAGATTTTTTTCATGGCTCTCTCTTTAGTAAAAGAAATGACAAATTTCTTTTACTAAAGAGAGAACTGAGTATCCAGAATAAGGTCTTATCCCAAATGTGAACTCAGTATACAAAATAAAATCCTAAAAGAAGGGCATAATAACATATAATAGACTGCATCCAGGAAAATGGGAATAATACACTTTCTACTGAAGCTGAACAGACCAATAATAGTAGTTTGATAAAACTGAAATATAGAAGAGCCATTTTGGGCCTTAGGCAGTCACATTCAAACAGAAGTAAAATTTCTGGAGAAGTTGTAAACTCTTCATCATTGAGGGTCTCTAACATAGATTAGAAGGACTTCTGTCAGAAGTTACAGAAGTACAACCTTCAAGGCAGGAGAAATGCTGGCAGTTTCTTGAGGCCATTCCCAGCTCTGCGATTCTGTAAGCAGTTCTTACAAGAATCAATTGTAATCAATTCTGCTGGTGCTTGGAGGAGGAGATGGGATGCTCTGAGTTTTCATCAGAATGGTGTCTGTAAAGTTCATTCAGCTAAATATTGGAGGAAATGCCATTACCATTTTTCTCATTAAAGAAAGCAACAATCCCAGATCTCTTGGGTTTATTCTTCAGTTTCTTCATTTAGAAATGTAGTAGTAGAACACTGCCATCCAGCTTTTTGAATAGTGATGATTTTTACAGGAGAGAATACCACAGGACTAAGTCAATAAAATCTTCAGCTGGTCCAGTACATGGACTCCAGTAGTGACCAGTAGAAAGATGCCCACAGAGGAACAGAGAGCACATCTGAACCATCATTCCTTGTTTCCTTTTACCTTGCTTCAAAAGATTCTACAGACTTTTTCCAGTCCATTAACTTCTTCCACTGTAATGCACCATACTGCCCCATTTTAGAGAAGAAGGACAAGGCAGAAATGATGGTTTGACTCTTTTAGTCTTTCTCTGGTAGGAATTCAGCATTTTCAATGACAATAAAATCATTAATTGTAGTGAATAAACATACCTTATTAAACATATCTTATTATGTCTGAAACCTTGACACTGAGACCTTGCAAGCATGGATGTCATTGTTTCCCTGCAAGGGGAGAGGAGCCTTAGATTATGTCCAAATTCCACAGTTTATCTTCTAAAGAGTAGTTTAGAATTCATTATATGCCAGGAGGATGACTTCCTATCTTATAAATCTTACCTACCTTACAAATCCCATAGATGAGATATCATGTTTTAAAGCCTGTATTAAAAAATATCAAAATTTTATTCTTTTATGGTGGTGAAAGCAGTTTTTTTCTTGTAACTTTGTTGATAAAGTTACAGTCCACACAAAACTATCCAGAACTGTGTTGAGCCAGAAATAAAATTTCAAATAATCTTCCAAATGAAGTGTATTTTCCCAACAAGGGTGTCTCATGTAAACATGATCTCAGAGCACCAAAATAAAAGCTGTGAACCCCCTGGCTGAACTCAATTCAAGAGTAATTCCCATCAATATGAATTTGTGCTATTCCAGGGACTTAAGAACTAGTGCAGAATTTCTTCAAGCCCACGTTCATTCAGCCATTTAGGCCTGAGTTTCAGAGTTTCAACTTTCAGAAACCTTCCCCTGCAAATTCAGAGCAAAACCAAATCCACCAGCTGAATCTCATCTGTTTATGTATTTATGTATATGTTTCATTTATTTATTTATTTATTGGTCCTAGAATAGAAAGGGTATGAAATCCCCTGCCTGCTACTAGATTTTGTTTAACACCATGTGCTTAAGCCAAGTTTACTAAAGAATTGCTAAGATTTGTGTTCTATCCTTCCTCAGTTTATTACAGTAGTGGCCAAAGGCCAGTTCTTTCCTTTTTTCTCCATTTTCTCTCCCTAGCCTCATAGCAGAATATTACAGTGAATTTGCAGTGTCTCCCTCTGCCCATGATCTGAGCATGCTCATGAAGTTTTCAGCTCTCAAGTTCCTGAAGAAAATTCTGATTTGGCACAGCTTCAATTTCTACTTTTAAACACAAACACTATCTTCCTTGCCTTGGCACTCTCCTTGTTTTTCCTGTCAGCCTTTTCCCCTCCCTTCCTCCTTGCTATGTCTGCCTTCCCCCTATCTCTCACTCAGCTCCTCAGTGAATAAAGCTAACACTCTTAGAAATATCCATGTTTATACAGTGATTGTCTTAGCTTAGAGCAGTGCTACTGGGCAACATCACAAATGTTACAGGGCACTGTTAAACAATCCATATCTTGCTCTTTCTTAAACTTGTATGTGTTTCTCTCATTTGGAAAATTGTTTTACTCCCTGTCAATGTTTCCAGCTGTTCTAATTTTGTAGGTTTGGAATGATGCTGCTTAAGGCTTTGCCTCACTATTGCACTGATTTTAGGGAAACTTTTGAATTCGAGACTGAGCACTGCAATTTCCAGCAATGATAAAGTACTTCTGTGTGATCTAAAGTTTTCTGTGGTAACTAGGTGTTCAGAAGAAACATCTGCATCAACACCAGGAACACCAGTGCAGACAGACCAGGAGCTGCTGAATGATCCCTGAAGCAGCTCCACTCCCAACATCGAGCATTCTGCACTACGTGCCCAAGCTCCCAAGGAGCTCTGAATGCATCTCTTGCATCTGGGTACTAATGGAGAGGAGAAAATGATGCAACTGAACTTTGCCAACCTGTTACACAAGCCTTCTTGTGTTTTTTTTTTTTTTTCCTTAGGGGCTACATCTACTATTTATGATGGTTTCTTTCATTCACATTTGTGTTTTGTGACTTTCACAGGATCAACTAGTTGCTGCATTCATTGTGATTCATGTGCAAAGGAAAGCATATTCATATTAAGCATATAATAAGAGCCCTGGAACATTAGTTTACATTTTGCTGGCAATCACAGTGGCTTTGGCAACAGATTTTAGATGACCTTGACATTCACATCTAAAACATATGCAATAGCCAGCCTCAGCTTTCACCCAGACATTGTGCTTCTAAAACAGTGAACATAAGATAAAGATCTGTTGTGGTTCTCTTCTCAGCTCTGCATAACATTTCATAAATAGGTCATTTTTAGCATGTTTATATAAATTGATTCCCCTTCTGGGAATGCTCAGCTGTGATAAACAGTTTTTTCCAATTAATTTGCTTTGGGTTTGGTTTTGTTTTTTTTTTTTTTTTTAATAGTTAGGGATTACTATTACAGTGAAAAAATATTTTAAATGTAACTATCTGCTAAGTCAAGAAATTTATTTTCTGTCTGTAAGTGACAGATGAACTGCAAACGCCTGCTCCTGTTCAGATTAAAATCAATATATCAGTCTTTATTCATGTGGACATCAGTTTTTTGACAACACAGAGCAAAATGAAGATCTAGTGGGCAGCACAGTGCCCACTACCATGAGCCATTTTTGCCATAAAGAATGAATGATTGAGGCCAATGAGGCTTTTTTGGTTTCTAATCCCTGAATTCAACAGACACAATTGATCTTGTCATATTTGCTTTAGAAGTCATTCTGTTGGCTTACAGACTTGTGCATTCCTTCTGACACCAGCCATTCTTTTAATTCTCATTAATAACCTATTTTATTTGATTTTGTTAAGTCCATTTCTAGAAACAATTTTCATGGAAAGTCATGCAATTGGTGAATCCGTCATCCAATAACCTTCATCAGCAATGAAGATGTAAGAAATGGTAAGGAAGCATCACACAGGACACAGTGGACTTCTAAGTTTTCAGCCATTATTACTCATCTTGATGATCATATCTTTCTTCAGAATACTTAACAGAAAGATGGTGACAAATCTTGTGCCTTGACTCCTATTTTATCATATCATTGAAGCTTGAGGGGAGACAGAGGCTCTGAGTGAGTCTAGCTCTGCTGCTCAGTTTGTGGTAGGTTAGATCTGACAGCAGATGGAATCCCTGAGACATGTCAATTTAATTTTAGGTTGTGTGTCAAATGCACATGTTGCCAATTACAGCAGTGTATGATGTCTTTCTAGGGAGGAGGTCTTTCTCTCTCCCACTGGGTGAACATTCTAAGGATAAATTTTGCAGAAGTTTTTTTTAAATCTGGGCTCAGTCATGTTTTAACAGCCCACATGAATAGGGGAATATCATTCAAAGATTATTTCTGACTCTCCAGAAAGAAGAGATGCCTCTCCCTCTACTTTCTTATCCAGTCTCTTAGCACTAAAACTCCCAGAAACAAAGCAAAACCTCCAGGTTTCAGATGGACTTCAGCGTTCATGTGGTTGTACAATTTTGATCAAGACAGGAACTTCAAAATTCATTTGCCAGAGTCCCAGGACCACATATAGGAGGAAGAAAAAATCCCTAAATGGGCTCTCAAATGAGTATTCAGACCCAGATTGGTGCTATCTATCTCCTTGTTGGAGAAAAATACAGAAGAGACAGGAAAGTAACATGAGTGTCCAAGTCAATTTACTGTTAAATGCAGGACAGCTTCTGACAGCACTTTTCCCTGGGAAGGAGGAGGAAGTGACATTTCCCTTATCCAAGTCTTCTAGCCCTTGGGAGTAGTGAAAGGAGCTCTGCCTAGCAGAGTGAGGCAAATCCTTTGCCAGAGAAACTGTGGTGATTATTGAACCGCTGGGTAATTTTTTCTTTGAGCAAATATCATCCCTCTTGCTGGTTCTCTGTTCTTAAAAGACCTTGCCTGTTTTCCTCTCTATCCTGTCACTTCTGGAAGCCTCCACTCCCTATCACTGCATTGGCCTGTCTCCACAACCACACCAAACCATCACAGGACAGGACTCCAAATGAAGCTTCCACCAGACTTCCTTTTATCAGGAGGGTATAAAAAGCATTGCTCTTTTTCCTAAGGAATACATTCATGATACAACAGCTATAATTCCCAATTTTAAACATTGTCCCCCAGACATCACAAAAGGTTGAAATTATTGCATCCCTAAGATTGGTAGTTTTTTAACAACATGTGAAATAAGATGTTTTTGTTGTATAAACAAAGACTTTAAGTGTTCATTTTAACTGTGTATTCTTAAGTCTCAGAGTCAAGAGACCCATCCCTGAGCCACTTCACAGGCTGGCACTTTTGTAGCTTCAGAAGCATGTTATCTAAAGAGCCAACAGCCATGAGCAGTTTGGATGTTACCCTTAAGGCAATACAGGACACTGAAGCTGGGCTTTCTAGAGCTCAAACTTAACATTCAACCTTTGCAATAGCAAGAAATAATAAACTTATATGTGCGACATATAACTCATGCCAGCCTACTCAGACATCGTGTCTACATAACACCTATAAAAAATTAAGTAGAACAATTTCTATTTGCATATAATGTAGATGAAAATGTCAAAATATTTAAGTAGAAGTATTTTATCCTCCTCTTCAAAGTGATTTTTGCAACAAAAGCTCAAGTGTGGACATTGACTCAAAAATAGATTCTGAGACATTCCAACTTGACTGTATGTTGTGGTGTGATGTAATAGCCTGTGTCAGCTATCCCGGTTCTTTCCCCAGGTATGCCAATAACCTCTCCCTTCCCCTCCCTTGCCCCTTGCTGAGTGCTGTCTGTCAATCTGGCATTCCAGCAAGGGCATCGTGTGATTGGCAGAGTTCAAAAGATGCCTCTCAGCCCTGGGGACATTGGGCCATCCAGGTGTCATTTGTCCCCTGAGACTCCCCCCCCTTACCTGGTCGGTGGGACCCCTACCCCTTCCCTCCCCCTCTCCCTGGGGTTAAAAGACGCAGCAACCACGCGGTTCATGGTTCTGTTGGAGCTGTTGCTGCATTCAGAGGCCTGTGTGCCAGGAATAAAGCTCTGGATCGAAACCCCCCAGCAGAACCCGACTCCTTTTCCTTCACCTCACCTTGAAGCCTCTCTGCCAGAGGTAAACCTGAGCTCCTGCTTGCCTGGACTTGTCCCATGCACCCAGCTGCAACATCCAGCCAGCCAAAGGTGTCTCTGAGGTGAAACACCACAGCTGCTGCCTCTGGTCAAGCAGCAAGGGCCAGACGAGCCCAGGCACATTCCATCCGGCTACATTGGGATTAAAACTGTAAACCCTTCAGCATGATCATGATTTTTGCTTCTGGATACGTGGATATTTGTTTGACCCTGGCAACACACTACTCTGTGTCTGGAATTAAAGAAAAATAAAATAAGACATCTGGCTTCTGATTCACTGGCATGAGAGGAGCAACCAAGTGCCATCCAGCCACCATATGAGTACAGTGAGTTAAGCTTCACCTCTGTTGGAAAGTCTTACTCTAAACACTACTCCTTCTCCTGCCAGATGACCCCTTTCTGCAAGTTCCCAAGTTTCACAAGAAAAAGGGCAAGATGCAAACTGTGTTCAAGTCCAACTTGAATCTGACCCAGTTGGA
The DNA here is from genome assembly GCF_037042795.1 of Molothrus aeneus. Taxonomy (NCBI): domain Eukaryota; kingdom Metazoa; phylum Chordata; class Aves; order Passeriformes; family Icteridae; genus Molothrus; species Molothrus aeneus. Next base: position 73,527,631 of record NC_089648.1, on the reverse strand, counting down.
ATAAGAGAAGAGAATAAACTGCCACCCACAAACAGTTTGCAAGCAGGAAATAAAATTCAATTGTTTTATTTATGTATATTTATTTCTTTATAAGTATCTTCATTGTGTATTACCAGAGGATGAGTGTCTGGGTGTTAGGCTGGGGAAAACACTGCAATTCATTTTGTATAGAAATATCCTTTTGCTGGTTTTGTTAATTAATATCATCAAGCCACAACTTCCTTGAATTTTGCTGGCATAATGAATTCAGACACCAGATTTAAAGGAGTCATATATGAATATTCATGGAACCCAGAACTGCAAAAATATTAATTGGAAATATTACTCACACATCTAATCAGGAAAAAGGAATATTGCCAGGCAGCCAGTCTGGCCAGTGACAGTTTGAAAAGCAAATATTGGCTGTCCACACACAATTTACGTAGCAAAGATCATTTGGACAACATAAACACTAAAATACTCTCATATAGTAAATATTTGTTCATTAATTTGACTAATTTTGTATTATGCTTTAAACAAACATTCTGACTATATTTTTATTTTCTCCAATTTTGCCAAACTTCTGTTACAGATGGCTGCATCTAAGTTATGGACTTAAACACAAAGCCACATAATATGTGGCTTCATATGCTGCACACATACAAGCATCAGTGCTAAGTAAGAAGAGTGTCTGGTTTGATTAAATTGTTTTGATTCATTTTCTACTTCATCCTAGATCACAAATGCTGTTGATTTTTGTCTCTTCAAGACATGCTATCTAAAGCATTGATGTCACACGGTGAATATAGGATGGTTGAGTTGTCACTGTGAAATGTTTCCATGACAAAGAGATTTAAAGAATACAGGAAAAAGTTCTCAAATTGAAATATTACGAGGTGGTCTATACCATAAAGTGATCAGACAAACCTTTGGTACAACTAACTCACAATTTTAAAGCCAATGCCCATTTTGTAGCAAATTTCCTTTTGGCAGATCAATCCTCACTTCACATCAGCAGAAAAGGTGGAAGAGTTAAACCTAAGATTACCTTCCTCAATTAGCTTGTCAGCATTTTGAAGGATTAATCATTCCCAAGATCCAAAAAGTCTTGAAACTTTTCCTGAAATAGCTGAGAAAAACTATAAGCTCTACCATCTACACAAGAAGTTCCCCACAGGTCAAGAATGGTACATAAAAGCAGCCAAGGAGCCATGCATGTGCCTATTCTTACATGTATGTTCAGACACGAATTACTGCCCTCAGCAATGCCAAACTCAAGAGTAGTTCATATTCTCAACAGGATTTGGTAGCTCTTGCTTCTGAGAGCAACAACATAAAAAAAACCCAAAAATGAATAAATACTATTTTGGAAATAGAGAGCCAGACTCAGTATGTCTTAACCACCTTTCATTGTCCAATTTATTATTTTTTCAATCAAAAGTACAAGTTATAAATTCAAGATATGCTGTTTTAAAAGTCCTTTTCATGCCTATAAGACTAGGCAGAAGAAGTACTACAGTATTCTAGATAGTGTTGAAATATCACCATAAAGTGAATAATTTCATCCTAAATATATTTAAGCTATATTTCTACATGTTTTTACATTTTTGCAATGCATTTTTTGTTTATATAAATATGCCAATTTTTCTTGCAAAGAACATTTGAACTTTTTGTAAACTGTTCACTTTCAATCTGTTATGTAAGACTTTTTACCTGTGTTCCAAGAAGTTATTCTGCAATAAGTTTTTGAATCCAGATCAGGAAAACAGCCTTTTTAAGGATTAAACTGATTTATAGCTTTATTAATTCAAATGCATTTATTTGCATTTTTTCCTTGTTGTATACCTTGACAGCAAAAACTGAAAATAAGAGAGGGACATGGAGTTCCCCATGGAGATCTCCACCTACCACATGAGAAATAAAATACTACTACATGAAGCTATTATCAGTTTTTGGTCCACTGAGATTTTTGATAACCAGCTTAACAGTTAATAAACTTTCCTTCCACAAAGAGACATCACTTGGAGAAAACAGCATCTCAGAAGTTTCTGTAGATTTTACAATGTTTCACTATTGAAGTTTACTGAAGAGTACAAGCAAATACATCAGTATTGTAATGGAGAGCCTGATACAAAACTTTCCACATCTCAGGCTGACCTCCCAGTCTTTTATCAGCATAAAATTCAAATGTAGGAACTTAAAATTCAGTTTACATGACTTCTCTTACCCTGGCTAGAAAAGGGCTAAGTGCTATTCTGTGGTACTGCAGCTTGCTTTCTCCATAGCTGGATTTTCATTACTGCAGTTGCTACATTGAGTCATACGGCTCAGTGTCTGAATTAGGATTGGAGCCAAAGACAGAGCTGCTGTGCCACAGCTCCCTCTGCAAAGCAGCAAATGATGCTGAATGCTTGGACATTTTAGCATTAGTGAATCTATGGCATTCATTTATTAGCATAACAAGACTGTGCTGCTGACCTAGTTTGCTCGTTAAATTAATGGAAGTTGGAGAAACTAAAAAAGAAAATCCTAGAGGGGTTTCATTTCTGTGCCTACTTGGTTGGATCAGTAATTCCTTTTATTTTCATTTCTTTTCTCCTGGCTGTATAACCAGATGAATTTGTTTTAGATTATTTTCCTATTAACAAAAATTTCCCAGAGGTTCGTGGTATTTGCGTTCAGCTATTTCAGTAGCAGATATAACATTGCACTGGATACACCATCTACTGAAACAATGAAGTTGTAAGGAAATCAGACACATGTTCCCTACAGATGTTTGACCTAAAGCATATTGGAGTTGCCAAATCCACCTTTGAGTCACACTCTTCTCCATCTGGAGATCTACAAACACTGGTCCAAAGGCAAGGAGTGATTTATAAACTGGGTACTCTACTGAAACCAACAATCATGAATTTAAGTTCCAAAATCAATGCTGTGAATGCTAAATACTTGCAGCCAACAAAGACTTTAGTTGGGACTTTCTGGCACTTTGTATCTCTGAAAATTGGGACACCATGAGTTTGGTGCTTGTATGTTAATTTTAGAAGTTTGGCTTTGGAATTCTGACTTTCAAATCCCTGTTCACACCTCCAGGTTTAGTCAAGCCTCTCTTGATCTTTTTCTTCTATATTGTCCACAGTGGCAGGACATTTCTGCTTCTTTGTTTGGCCATGGAATTGCCCAGAAGAGGGACTTGTTCTCTCATTCACCATTCAGTACCTTCTGATGCATCTCATTGCTGCTCTCACAGGAGTGCCAGTGATAATGAGAGCTTTGTCCTTATGATCAGCTTTATCTGTGCTCATTCTACTTTTGCAAGATTGCTGTTGAAGGGAATTTGGTAAATCTGCACCCCAGGAGAACAGGACAGTATGTTCCATCCACCCAGGGATAAAATGCCTGTCTTGCTAAAATCATGATAACTGTATAAAAGATATTTCTCCCAAACTCAGAAGAAAAAAATTCCCCACCTGGTAAGGAATACGAGATGTCAGTAAACAAGACCAAAAGTCTGAAACTATATTTAAGACTTAAACTCTGTGCCAGAGGAAAAGAGAAGGAGGCTTTGTGGATGACAGTTTCTGAGTAAAAGGCACGAATCACTGAGTCCTTCTTGCTGGCTGTTTTATACTGAGTGAAATCTTTGCAGGAACTTAGTGTTGTTTCCATAATGCGATAATCAAGCTGTTACCAGTTCAGTGGAAAGGTTGTGTTCCAGAATACTAACAACTCTATCTGGTTTCCCCTTCTGTTCTCTCCAGTGGAGGAAATTACTTTTGTTACCCTTCATATGGTTTATATGCTTGATTAGGTACATTGGAAATCTAAGGAACTGGACCATTCATTTAAACACTGAGGTGCAGAAAAAAAGGAGTTTGGTGAAAACACTGTGTCTCTGTGAATTTTGTTCCTTCTCCATTTTGAAAATCTAGTTTTCATTTTTGCAGCACTTTGACATAGACTTATTAATCCATTGAGGGAAATAAACAGCTGGAAATAAACATTTCCCAACTGCTGGAGAGACACTAACTGTTTCCTAAGCCATATCCAAGTGGTCACCAAATAAAAGCATAAGGGAAAACCAATTCTTGGCCTGGATCTAAGTCTGTGCTAATGAAGAAATCAACAGTAGAGGGCTGGATGAGTCATCCTTCTTTAAGTATCATCAAATATCCAGATTCTTAATTATTTATTGGTTGCTATGACCAGCAGCCAACACTCTGCTCAGAGTTGTTCAGGGCAGCCTTCACCACACAGTCTAATTTTGACATACCAGAAGTATCCAGCAATTCACGGGATGTTCAGTAGACACCCAGCAATACACTTGAGGGGTGGTGAAAGCCAGAGATGTTTGTAAAGTGTTAGAGAAGTAATTTTCCAAGCAAAGTGCATTTTAAGGAGGAACACAAAAATAAGTACACAATAGGCACCAAATGAATTAACTGGCAGTTCAAAGAGAAGTCATGGAAAGTGGCACATTCTTGATGGTCTGTGATTTCTCCTTCTGCCACAGATGATGTTATTTCTTGTGTCCCTTTCAAGAGCACTTACATAAACCCAGTTTCTTGTGTGCAAAGAGATAGGGAAAAGAACCTATCTTACCTAGGGAAAAGCCAGCCTGTAGCCAATATAGTTTCACTCATAATACAAAATTTCTCATCTGAAGTGAAAAAAAATAATCTTGGGAAAAAAATAAAGAATTTTGTTAAAGTTCAGATCAAACCATTCCAAAACAAAAATAAAAGTATGTAATTAGCTGTCCTATCACCATGCTCAGTTACAACGAAATGCAACTCACAAGAAAAAATACATCCTCAAGCCCTCATGACAGTGTGGCCAGCTACAGCAACCCCTGAGCAGGTCCCAGTGAGACCAGCTGAACGTCAGACTGGAAGAGGCACCAGCATGAGGCTGCAGGTGCTCTCTGCATGCAGCAGAGACATCCAGGAAGGAGGAAAACATGCAGAACAGAGGTGGCTGTGCCTGGAACACTGAGGTGGCCTCAGAAGTGTGTGTAAGTTTGGGAAGAAACATGGGGAATTGTTATTCTTGAGATTTGAGAGTTTGACTACTATGAGATGGAAGAGCCTGAAAAGAGACTTTTCCTGGGAGGAGGAAGAGTCCCACAGCCCTGTGCAGCTGTGTATTGCTGACATCCTGCTTTGTTCTCTGCCATGCAGTGAGGTCCTCCCTCTGGACGTGTGTCTGTCCAGCCTTGAGGGCTATGGCAGATGAGGGAGGACAGTAGGGTCAGGAACACACTCATCAGGATGAAGCTATTCCCAAAATAGCACACAGACCTCTCCTACGTCATATAACTTTAGATGAGATCTGCTTTTACCTATTTTTATATTTTCTAACAGGGAAGGTTTCTCCTCTCTTCTCTGAAAATGTACCTGAGACTTCTTTTTTTTTAGCCTAGTACTGAACTCCTGGAGAATGAATAGATAAAAAGCAAGGCTCTAAAGAAATTCCAAGACATAAATAAACTGAAATATCTTTACATGCATTTGGAAGAAAGCCATGTTGTGTCTGGACAATCCTTGAGAGGATAAAAAAATTGATAAAAAATAGATTAATCATTCACTCATAAAATGTGATTTGAGCAGCTCCAGTTTGAAACCAAAAGGCCAGAAACAGAAAAGGTGTCATGATGAGAGAAGGCTGGAAATTATGAGGTTGTTTGAAACAAGTGAAGAAAGCAAGACCACGAAGAGATGAATTCAGAGACTTACAAAAAGAAAGATTTGTAGTGAATTTTGTTCTGGAAGACTTACTTGAGCATGATGAAGAAAAAAAGGTCAGATTGAAATAGAGACATCAGATCCAGTGATGTGGGAAATAAAAATAAAGTTCCAGCAGCATGTAGGTAAAGTAAAATGGACCTGAATAAAAGGCAGAAACACAGATTAAAATGGGCAGGACATGAATTCTATCAAGACTGAGGAAAAAAAAGATGAGAGAAAGAAGTATTAGAAATGTGAATTTAAAAAAATCAATATTACCTGAGAAATAAAGATTGAAGAAGGAAAAAAACCCAAAAACTATCAAGTCTCTAGTACAAGTTGATATATCCTGTTGAAAAGCTAATAACACTTTCTTTTTTTCCTCTCTCTTAAATGACATAGACTAATAGTGACAGAAGACAAAGTGGTAAAATAAAACTTACAAAAATTAAAAGTAGACAAAAAAGTGATAGTTGGTCTCAATAGTATGGGTTTTGTGGCAGCAGCAAAATCATTACTAATTCACAACTTCAGCTATAAAACTAGAATAGCTCTGTTTGATTCAGTCAAGTTGATGTAAAAGAGATGACAAGCCCATAATCTCAGATTTCTTTATTACACACAAATAATGTAAAAAATATTGAAAATTAAATGTGACTTCCATCATTTAAAGATCTAACAAAGACAGAAGGCACATTCGAAATCAGGAAAAGAGGCATGACATTCATCCCTTGGGAAACAGCTGAGGTCCCTCATATGACCAGAACACATCTTCTACTCAGACTTAGCAATACAGTTCTCTAGTTGTTCAAATTTACTGTTCCTTAGAAGATGCAATAAGAAAACAAAATTAACTGACCTTGCAAATAATTTAAGTGATTAGTGGTGACAAACTCTGTAGACAAACTTTTCGTAATCACTGATCAGATTGTTGGTTTATTTTTCAATAGCCACTGAGTCAGGAACTATAATGCTACTATAAACTTTTGTGTATGTTTGGTGCAATGTCAGACTCCAGTAAAGCATAGGAGTAAGGTGTAAGGGGAGTTAGCACCAGCAGCCAAGTCACAGGTGGAGGACAGAATGCCCCTTTTTAGTGATTTACCACATTCTCATCAGGTGTAACTGGTAGCCCCAGAGAGCAGCATAGAGGGAGATGTGAACTGGAAGGGGCAGAGACATTTGGGCATGACAGGGACCCTGGAAAAGCCAGGTCTGATAAAGGGCAGAGGGAACAGCCCGAGACAGCCCCGTGCTGAAGCCACTGCTTTGCTCACAGGTCTCCTGCTGGTGCTCCTGCCTGCCCTCTGCATGGACATGGGTCTGCTGGGGATCAGTAGGACCTGCACTTAGCCTGTGGACAAATGCAGAGCTCCATCAAAAGCTGGGAACATTTCACAGCAGCTAGGCTACTGTTTCTTTGAAGTTCTGCTAGATGCTGAGCACACTTCAGCCACTCCTTGAGTTTAAATAAGGTAAACTTGACTGTGCAAAAACAAGTCAATGGCTTTGCTTGTGTCTCCCAGACTGAGAACTGATTCTTCCTGAGGGAAGGGAAGCTTCATTCACTGCTGCAGCTCTCTGAGCAGTTAAACATGCATATGGCCAAACTTGGTCCTTGTAAAACCCAATTGACTTCATTCAAAAAACTCCTATAAAGATGACTGATGTCATTGGAGTCCCACCAGGGATGAATTTGGCCCATGCCACTCCTCCTGTGTAGTCACTGGATAGGAATGTAGAGAAGAAAAGCATACTGGGCTCTAGGACTCCATCTCTCAACAAAACTGCCAGGGCTGGAAAAGAATTACACGTGAATATAAATTTGTCATCCACAGCCCATTAGATCACCCAGATCAGCCCCTGCTTTCAGTTGCCCTCAGACAAATTGGAGTTTCTCCTTTCACTGCTGAGGGTTGAGCAGGAGTTTCTACATGAGTGTGCCAAGTCTCCTGGGACCAAAATCAGCAGCATTACCCCCAATTTACAGATGAAGAAACCGAAAGAGGGAGCCTAAGTTACTTCAGCTTACATGTGGTGACAGAGGTAGAAAAAGTATTGAAACTACTTATGGCTCCTCGCCACTTAGGCCATGTATTCCTGTGATATATCTTTTATTTTCCCTCTCCTTTCCCCATCTCGCTTCCCCCCTGCCCCCAACCCCATCCACAGTGTCTCTAGCCACACAACTGGGAAGCTGGGATTAATCCATCCCTAGGGAAACTGGGATTAATATACAACTCATGCAGAACCTTTAAAAACCCAATGATTTGTGGTCCCTTTTTCAGAGGCACATGCAATCCACAGCTGAAAAGTAACTATTTGCTGTTCCAGCGCACATTCTGAGAGAAGCTTTTGCTCTGTTTCATGGATGTACACTGAAGACCCCATCTGACAGGATTTCTTCCTGCATCTAACAAGAAAACAGGCTTAGTAGGGTGTGCAGAATCAGGCTCTTGCGGAGTACTAACAGTTTATGGGCAGAAAAAGAATGACTGGAATGCAAAGAGGGGGAAAGAGAGCAAGAGATGTGCCAACACATCTTTATGTTTTCCTTCTGTAACTGGAAATGGTTAAAAAAAATAATTAAAATCTAAAAATCTGTGTTTTCCTTATAGATCTTGCAGGAAGGGGCAACTAGAGTCAGGTGCCCGGTTTTTTACTCTTGCAAACTCCCATTCAGTGATGTTTTTATGATGAAAATGCAAAATTTAAAGCAACTGTGAAAACAGAATCAGCTCTCCATTGGCAGACAGAGGCCTAAGTAAGTTTTATTCACTGCATGAATGTCAAATTAAAACACATGCAAAGATAGAAAAGAAAAAGAAAGAGAGGGAAGGCAATTAATCATTTAAATTGTGATCCTGATTCAAAAGGCACATTTCCCCTCTAATTCCTTTCATTTATTTTGGGGTTTAGTACAACTTATCTCTTCTGACTCATGATTTCATCTTTACTTTGCTTTCCTTGGAATTGCTGAACTGATACTGCCTAGCAAATTTCAAAATGCTGGAGGGAAAAGGTGAACTGTTCCCCCATGCAGCTGGGAGCATGACCAGATAGATAGCCTTTGTTAGCACCAGGGCAAAAGTGGCTTTCTGGGCGGAGGAAATACACACACATTTAAGCGTAGTACAAGTGGCATTGAGAGGCTGTATGTGCATCCTGTGCTCAGCATGCCCACGTAGTTTTAATACATCTGTATTTCCAATTATGTCAGCTCTGGAGGTTTTCTTTTTCTTTTTAATTGCACATAAAAATGCAGATCCCAAGAAATTCTTGGCAGTCAGATCACCAAGCTTCAGCTTTTCAAATGAAACGCTTCTCATGCCCAGCTGGGAGGAGTGGTTTCTCCACCTTTGCGACCCCGCAGCTCTAATGGCTCCCAGGAACCAGTTACTGACACGGTTTCTTACCTCGCCACGGGTGTTTCAGTTTCCCGGTGTCAAGGAGACGGTGGAGCGACCGTGGGAAAGCCTCAGCGGAGTGACCAGAGTCCCTTCCTCCCTCCCTGTGGACCCGACTCGGGTTTCTGCCTCGTAGTTACGACCCCTGAAAACCTGGTTCCGAGCGACAGTGCCCTTTACTTTCTCGCTCGGCGACAGGATCCCGGGTGCATCCTTTTTCTCTTACTTGGTACCAGGAGCGACAGAACAGGGACGGGGAAGTCCATCGGGGATTTTCTCTCTGATTCTCCGTTTAGAAGGGCACGGAGGAGGATGAACCACCCAGCCTTCAGGCTGCCCTTAACGCCGTGTCAATGCTCGGGGCTGCTGGTCCGGCCTCGGCGCGGCGCGGGATGCGATGCCCCTGGCGGGGCAGCCGGGCACGCCGGGGGCGGCTGGCGTGTCCCACGGAGCGCTCCGGGGCAGTGACCCACGCCGCGAAAAGGCGGCCGCTCCTGCGGGGCTTGTGCAAGGCAATCCCTCTAAACCCCCACGGAGGACCGCGGAGAGGCGCGGGAGACGACACCTTCAAATTGCCTCCGAGAAGAGCTGCCGAGCAAACATCCCGAGCCAGCGCCGCGGCGGATGCTCCTCGCTCCAGCCGGGCTCCGCGCAGGAGATGCCGGCGGAGCGGAGCGGAGCGGCGCGCAGGGCTCCGCGCTCGTCCCGCCCTCCTCCCGCGCAGGGCCGGCCCCGGCTGCCTGCAGGTTACTGCAGACTTCACCCCGCACCCCTCACTTGCTGCTTTTCAGATACCACAACCAAAAACCTTCTCGCCGCGTGAGAAGCCAGTGCGGGTGGGAAGCAAAGCCGAAGCAAAGCCGAAGCAAGCCGGCTTCAAACTCTGCCCGTGCTCCCAGCCCCCGGAGCTGGGTGCAGGCACAGGCGGCACTTCGCATCCCGAGCTCCCCGAGGGCCTTCCCACGTTGGAGGTGGGTCCGCAGCCCGTCCTTGCAAGTGCCTTTTCATTAGTTACGGTGCGCTGGAATGGTTGTCCAATAAATAAGAGGGGGAGAGAGGTTTCTTCCCCCTCCCCTTACACTAAATGAGTTAGAAACGCATCTTTTCCCCTGTCCTTGATAGGATTCTTTGACCAAATAAAGAAATAATTACTAAAAGCGGCAGGTGAAGACGAAAGGAGCCGCACGGGACCGAGCGGCTGGCTCGGTGAGCATCCGCGCTCCGGCCGAGCATCCGCGCCGCGGCCGCGCAGGAGCCGCTGGGCAGCTCCGAGGTCACCTCTGCCGCGTCACTAATTTGCCAAAAAAAAAAGAGGCTTCTCTTATCGCGGGGGCACTGACTTGTGACGGGAGGAGGAAGGTTTAGGGTTTGCCGAGAGGACGAGAAAGGACGGCGGCAAGAGGCGCTTCAAAGGCTCAGGCGGATGCCCCAGCGCTGCGCTCTCTCCCCCGTCTCGATCCAAAGAGGTTTCGCAGTGGAATAAACATCTCTGATCTAAGACAGCTGCCGGGAATCAAAGGCCGCCCAAATCTGCGCGGAACCGGGCGAAGATGTGACTGAAAAATGGCCTCTCTTGACAAACGCGGGAATGGGGGTGCGAAGGCGTCTCTCCCCGCAGCGCCTCCAGGCACCGAGAGCAGCAACAGTTCACCCATTACTCATCTGATTTATTTTATAACACTTCTGACACCTAATCTTATCAGCTAATACCCACGATTTAGTTACCCAGGACGATTTTTTTTTCCTCACTAGCGGCAAAATTATTGGACTCTCCGCAGATGTTTACTTTTGTCAGGACTAAAAAAGAAAAAAAAAACCACCACCAAAAAACAAACACAAAAATAAAAAAAAAAAATAAAGGGAAGAAAAGGAAAATTAGAAGGGGGAAAGCTAATGCATAGAAAAAAGATCCAGACTTTCTAGGTAGAACGGTAGAAACAACCACTGAGAAAATAACAACTTAACTAAGAAAAAAAAAAAAATACGTTCTGAGTATTGACAAAGAGGGTTTACCAGGGAAGAGATCAGAGATCAGAAACAAAATGAACACATATGTATTCCATGCAGACTTGCCTGTAAAATAACAATTTATTTTAATACTTAAAAACCACACACAATCCAGTGATAAATGTCAATTACCAATAATCAGCATAAAGTGCCAAACAGCCATACAACTTTTTTTTTTTTTTAATAAACAGAACTTATTGGAATGTCTCTTAATTTGAATACACTGTTCAGAAAGCCAGCATTTAAAAAAATACGCTCTCAAGTTGAGATTTGTTCTCTCACACCAGGACACACGAAGACTTTAAGTACCACTAAAACCACGTTGTGCATACCGTCAGTTTGACGTATTGCCATCTTTCTTTCCTCTGGGTTTTTTAAATAAGTCCAGAAGTTACAAACTTCCTCAGAGCACACTAGACCACAAGGTAATAAAAAAGTTCTCCATGTCCCATGAACACTGATTTGTCCCAACACCAGGAACGCGTGGGTCTGAGATCTGGATGCATTTTCTAACACACGATAGAACTCCCCACTTGAGAGACTTAGGTCATTTCCAAACATTAATTTTCTTCTTTTCTGAAAACAAACTAGCAAATGAGATTTGCAAGTTGCCCCTCTCCTTGTCTTAATGGTGCTGTGATGAGAAACCACCGTTTCAGTTCTTAATTGTCTTCTGGAATTCTTTGTATTTCCTGAAGTGTAAAAATAAGAAGCTTTATACAGTCAAAAAAAAGTATAAAATAAGAGTTTGGATTTTTCTTAAGTAATACTTTTGGAAGATACGATTTTGGTTGGTTTTTTGGGGTTTTTTTTTTGGGTGGGGGCAGGGTTGGTCGGGGGTGTCTTGTGGGTTTTTGTTTGGTTTTAAAGAGATTCCTGTCCAACACGTGAGCACCACCTTTTGGCATAAAGTTTATCAAAGCCACACAAGTCAGCTAGCACTCTCTGTATCATTCACGTATATTTTCAATTCAAAATAATCTTTTCACCCACGACTTAGGAAGTCAACTGCTTGGACAGGGAAATTGAAGGGGTGCAGATTTTGCCCTTTTAAAAGTAGAAACAAAAACAAAGCACAAAGTCCAGTGCTCCCATCCTGAAAGTTTCGTTTCTGCTCTAGTTTTGGTGTAAAGTATGAAGGGGAGGAAAAGTTCATAGAAGATGGAGATTCAACACTTAAGTTTGGCAGGTTTCAGTTCCTTTACTTGCGTGTGCAGTGTCTTGTGGACCGCTAGTGTTCTGGACTGGCAAAATCCTTTCCCGCATTCTTGGCACTTAAAAGGCTTTTCTTTAGAATGGATATATCTAGAGAGAGAAAAACAATTGACATATCAGAAATAACTGGCCTAAACTCAGCAGCAAGCCACCTGAGGGAGAATGGGCTGGACATTTCTTATACCTACTGCTGAGATTGAGTGCTGGAGCGTGGTTCTTGGGCAAGTGTTGGTATGTAAGTGTGCAAGAGAGGGGGGCATCAGAGGGTTATAGGGTGCCCTTCTTAGGGATAAAGAACTTCTCTTTTACTTTGGGGTCACCAGACTGTGTGTCTTCTGACACTTCTGAGTGATCCTAGAGGCAGAGGACACATGATGCAAATGGAGGCTGAAAACATACGTAGAAGTAAAAAAGGAGGTTGTAAAAGTTGTCTTTATGGAGTGAGTGAGGTATGTCTTCCACTGTGAGTTATCTGGGCTCTTCCACCAACAGTGGGCAGAGGAAAAACTAGAGGGAAGACTCTTGGTTGGATGGGTACTTAACCTCTCTTATAAAAATCTTGAGTGTGGATTGGTAACTGGGAGAGTACAAATACACAAGGGAAAAAGAACAGGAAAAGAAAAATAGTTACCTGTGATCCCTCAGGTGATCCTGTCTTCTGAAAGCCTTGTGACAAATATCACATGTGTAGGGCCGTTCGTCAGTGTGGGTTCTTTCATGGATCAAAAGGTTGTAGGACTTGGTGAAGTGCCTGCCACAGAATTTACACACAAACTCCTTCTTGGTTTTGGATGGTAACCTTCCCCGCGTGGGTTTCTTTTCTGGAGAGAGTTTAGTCACCTCAAGCAAAGACCCCAGCCCTGCTGGTGAGCCCTGACTGTCTGCCTGTCCCAGTTTAGAGTGGTCCTCTTGCGTGGCAGCCACTGCTAAGTTGGCAAAGTCAAAGCGGGGTTTGGCTTTGAGGGTCATGTTGGCAGCCTCTTGCTTGGGCTGGATGACATGTGGGAAGAGTGGGAAGGTGGGCAGCTGGAACCGTGCATCCACCAGGCTGGAGACGCCGGGCACTTTGGAGAAGGAGGAGCGGGGCAGATGCATGGCCGGGTAGCCCAGAGTCCACTGGTGCAGGTGCACGGCGTGCAGGGCACTGAAGCCATAGAGGTTGGAGAGGTGGTCGGAGGGCACGGCGGGCAGCCCGTTGAATGCTTGCAGGAAGGAGTAGTTGGTGAGCTGCAGGGAAGGATGGATGGGCACTGGGGCCGGCAGGGTTTTACTTCCCATGGTGGCCGCTCAGGAGGAGGATCTTCGGAACAGGGGAGGAAAATATCTGGAAAATAAAGATGGGAGGGGAAGAGGAAGAAGTAGATTTATATTAAAATCAAAGCACCTTACCTCACCCCTAATCAATATCCCTCTCTAAAGCCACAGGAAGAGGTTGCCTTGGAATTAGAGGCCTCACCAGGTCTTTGCTGTGAGTGCATCTCCAGAGTCTCCCTCTCCCCATCTCTCTCTTGCACACAAATGTTATACTGCATCCACAATCATTCACTTCTCAGCAGCATCCCCTGCTGTGCAGATTTCCAATGATCTTGTACACGAGGAGAGCCGAGATGCCATTTTTGGCCCAAAAAGCTCAGTCATCTCCAAGTAATTTAAAATCCCTTCCTAGGTGACCTCAGCCTTTAGAAAATAGTGAGATACTGCCCACTACATCTGTCCAGAGAAGCTGCATTTAGCCCTGTCTCTTGAGGTGATGCAGGGAATGGGTGAGGAGCTTCCTGCCCCTGGGTCACTCAGCTCCCTGTGGTCTGGCCTCAGCCAAGCCTCTGAGGTGATGGAGGCACTTGGATGTTCAGAACTGCATGCTCTCCCTCTTTCAGAAAAATAAGATAATTTTGGTGAAAAAACATTATGGGGAAAATACCTGACAAAGTCCTCCCTCTTGTGTACTGCAAAAAGAAACAGGAAAATGCTGAATTTGGGTGACAAACCTGAAATGCCATTTGCTCTTTCCCAGGGAGAAGTGCCTGGATTCGAGCCCACTTCCTAATCTAAGCAATTGCTTAATTAGAGCTCTTCAAAAGGCTAAAAGACAAGGACTGGCAAGACCCTTCCCATGGGGCACCCGAGACCAGCAGCTGCAGAGCCTCAGCCCTTCCCTGGGCTGGGTGCCACCACTTTGGTCTGGGTTTCAGGGTCCTGCCAAGCCCCTAGCCTCTCTCCTGGGCCAGATCCCCACACGTCCCACCCCACAAGACGGAGGGGAAAATGCTACAAGGCAGCAGCATTCAGGCACATCTGGCCCAGTCTGAAAATTCAGCCCGGGCTGCTGTCAACCATTTGGCAGTGAATGCCTCCCGAGGGTTGTTGGTGGGGACACAGCTTCCTCCCTTTGTGGCTGTGAGGCACCCATGGCTTTTGGAAGAATCATATCCCTTCAGCCCAGAGAGCCTCCTCCTTACTCCGCAGTCCTCAACTTATACTCACTTTCCCCTCTGTGAGCTCTGGGATTTGCCTTCAGTGGGGCTATTTGCTGCCAGAATCCCCACATGTTTGCTGCAGTGTTCCCACAGGATCCACACAACAGGATCTTTGTAAGATCCTGACTGGGTTCCTGCTAAATCTCGGCAGGTTCCCCTACAAGATCCCTACAGGGGACTCCAGCAGGGTCCTCACAGTATTCAGATTAGAGTTCATCCCCATGTGAAGAGTTAAGCCCCTTTGGAGAAACAGGCAGCAAAGTACAGCAGAGCAGTAATTGTCCCTCTGAGCTGGAAGTCTGGGGGTGTGGAAACTGCTGGTGGAAGAGGTCTAAAGACCAGGGAAACAAATCTGATTTATATGTGTGCTGTTGCCTAGAAAGAGGAGCTGCGGCTGGGAGGGTGTGAGAGGGAGAAGCTTACTCTGAGCAGCTCTATACTCCAGGCCCACCTTTCACTCTGCTTTACATAAATCAGCAGCAGGAAGAGAGACTCAAACCTTAGAGGAATTCCACTGCAATGACCCAGAATAAGAGATTGTGACATTTTTTGGTTTTCAATTGGATACATTTCTGATAGTGACTGATTGAAAAATGCACACGTTATATTCTCTATTCTCCTCCCTTTGGTCTTTTTTCCCCTATTTCTATTTTTTTAGGGTTTGGGGTTTTTTGTTTTGTTTTGTTTTGGTGGGAGTTTTTGTGCTTGGGGTTTTTTTGGTTTTTGTTTTTTTTGTTGGTTTTTTTTTTTTTTTTTCTGAACTATTTAGGGCTGTTGAACCAACCAGACTGTTTTGTTGCTCTACTGGGGATATACTTTTATTCAGTTAGTACTGCCTATACACTAAGCATGTCCACATCACAGCACAAATGCTTCAGCTGGTGACCCCAAGAACAAAGTGCACAGAAAACACTCTTGTCCTCTCATCTGGGTACCTGAAAATGTCTGTTTCTGTCCTTCACAATGGCTCCATGTCCGTTTCCCTGTCTAGGTGGCTCTAGATATCTTAAACATGAAACAGGCTACTGCAAATGATCTTTATCCCTCTTCCTTTCTTTGTATTCTTAGAAAACACTTAATATGGAATATATAAGCAGAAATCTACTACGTCAATATGGGTAAATTCTCGCTTGAAAATATTTAAAAAATTCTCTTTAGATTTTCCCAATAAAGAACAAGGCACAAACCAAGAAGAAATGCAGTCAGGTCATAATAGCATCCCTTACACCCGCAATTTTTTGGTTCTTGCTAGAGAAGCTCTGTTAAATTAAAAAAAAACCTAAAAATGATGAAAAAGCAAAAGACAACAAGGGAAAAAAAGAAAAAAAGAGAGGAGGAGAAAATAAGAAGAAAAGAGGAGGTAGGAGCAGACTGTTCATGTTACTACAAGTTTTTTGGCACTTTTCCAGAAATGTAAGCTACACTTTTGCTCTGTACGACCGGGATAGTCAAAAATATGGATGAAGAGCAGGCTATTTCATAAAGTCCCCTCACTTCGGGACATCAAAGCGAATGTGTTTCACAGTGTAGTAGCTCTCTGGTCTCCCACTTGCCCGCAGAGAGATCAACGTTTCTTTGATTTCGGTGTCACCTCCACCTTTAATTCTGCTTCATGTAAACAGATCGTTATCGGGTCTTCTTTTTTTTTTCTTTTTTTACAGAAGAAGACCCCGCGAGTTCTCTGCTTGAATTCCCCCATTGCAATAAAACTGTACGTGGTTTTCTTTTTTAACACAAAGTAGCTCGGTGAGTAATTAAGAACAAAACACTTGTGTTCTGACTGAAACAAAACCCACTCATGCCAAGATAAATTTACCCTGCAAAATAGGATCATAAACTTGAAAGTCTACATCTGTCTCCAGCTTTCTTACCCTTTGCCCTGAGTGAAGATACGGTAATGCTATTGTCCAGTTGCCACTGTTTTAAAACCATTTCAATCTTAACCTTCCAGATTAAATTCTACCTACTCTATACGCCAGAAAAAAAAAAAAAAAAAAAAAATAGACCCGGTTTTCTGCTGGTAGCACAGCAAGAGGAGAAATTAAATGGATTTTTAAGTAATCTTGTGGCTAGTCGGTATTTTTCCTTTCTACATTGAATTATCAATTTCCGATGTATCCTTTGAAAGGGATATTTGTTACATTAAATACCTGACTCATAAATAATGAGGTTTGCTAATTAGTTCCACATGGAAGAATGGAGGAGGTAAATTACCCTGAGAACGTTGCTTATTTTTACAAACATGATAAAGTGGCGGGCATAAAATGATGCATTCTTGCGACAAACTACAGCAATCAGGTTCTTCCGTAAAAAAAATGTTCCACAGTTTTGCCTGAATTTTTTCAAGTCTGGTAGCCCTGTCCTTTCGGCTGCACGCATCGGTGTGCAGCATTTCGCCACCAGGTCGGTTATTTATTTTGTCTGTTTTGAGGGGAAGAAAATTTACCTTCCTAAAGTTAAAGCCGAGAAATTGAGCTTGTAAGTTATCTGTGTTTGGAAAACTAAGTGGAAAGGGAATAAAACTGCCCTTTCGCTCCGCATTTTTCGAGCGTGGTGCTCTTGAGGAATAAAATGCATTGTTCAACACAGATTTATTCAAAGTATTAATGAAGTGTGCAGAATCTATTAAAGCAGGTTTATTTGGGGCTAATTGAGCGTGAAAGAGTTAATTACTAACATTAATGAGGACTGGAAGGACTCAGTCAGCGTGTGCCTTGGATATCTCCGCTCAATCCTTATAAAATCATCATTCACATTTTATCACGAAATCGGTGTTGACAAGTCTCCCCAGACCACCGCTGCGAGCGCGGGTGAATGAGATGGGCTTTAGTTTCTCAAATAATAATAATAATAATAATAAAGAATAACCGGGGGGCGAGTGCACCAGCGATGGCCGCACTGCCCGGGGCAGCCTTTATCCAGAACAGCCGAGATCCCGAGCTCGGCCCCTGGGGGACAGCGGCTGCGGGGCCACGGGCGGGAGCGCGGCCCGCGGCGGGAGTGGGTGGGCCGGCCGCAGGGGCCAGCTCCTCACCTTCTCCCGCACTGGTTCTCAGGCAGGTTTGGGGGTGCTGTGCGTGTGCTTTTGCAATCCCCTCGGGTGTTGAAAGGCCCCCAGCACAACATTCGCCCTCGCTTTCTCCCTAGAGAAATACCCGCTGCCTCCCCTGCACAGGAATACATCGTCCTTCCTCTCTCCCGGCCGCAGGGAGGATTTCTTGCCTCTGCCCCCCTCGCTTCCCACGGCAACAGCGCGCACGGCCGCGGGCAGGGGCGAGGCTTTGCGGTGCCAGCGCCGGGGGCAGCCGGGGCACGGCGGAGCATCCCCGGCCCCGCTCCCGCAGCCGGGCTCTGCCGCCGAGCCGCACCCCGGGGCCCCGGGCCCAGCGCTGCTGCCGTGGGGGTCGGGCCTCTTTCCCAGCTGACTCCGGACTTACTGGACTGGACCTACGGTGCACCTGTCCGGGACCCTCCTGCCTGGCTCGCGATTTATCGAGCAATTCCTGCGGCGCTACAATAATCTCCAAAATGCTCTATTTTTATAGTTTCCCTGCCAAAAGCCAACTATAACAACCATACTCTAATCCTCGGCTTTGCACTGACACTTTATAGGCTCGGCCTCGAGAGAAGCTTAGTCTCTCCTGCGCTGAACTTGTTTCGATCAGACAAATATAAACATCAGGCTCATTCCTGTTATGGCCTTGGGAAGAAAGAGACGCGGCTTTTCAGATCCTAAAACACTGGAGTTGCAAGAAAAGGAGAAAAAGAAAAGAAGAAACCTCTCAGAAATAAAGAAAGAAGAGAAAGAAGTGGAAAGGCATGCCAATAATAGAAAGGAGAAAAGCTGGAAGTTCAAGGCCATAAAGGACATGCAGGCTTCTGTTTTGCTCGTATGTGTCATTTTTAGCTCGGGTTTGAAATACTGCTTCTCCGCAAGGGGGGAGACACAACTTTGAAAAGGGGAGGACAAATCTTAAAATAGCATCAAAATATCCGAGACCCATGTGAAGGCTTACCCCAGCCCTCCGCCCGCCCCAAAGAGAGCAGTCCTCCTCACGTGAACCACAATATCCACGCTTCTGCACCATCCAGCGGATTGTGGGAGGGGATGGGGGCAAAGAAAGAAAGAAGGTAGAGTAAAGGAAGTGTTTGAATCGATATCCCCAACCCCCGAGGCTTGGCAAAACAAAACCAAACAGAATGAGTTGTTCTTTTTATTTACCTAATCCCGATCTGTGCTCCACCGCTGGCAGCAGTTAAAAGATCCTGGGCTAAATTGGAGCTGGTAAAATAAAATAATGGAAAAAAATAGGGAGAAAAAAAGAAAAAAGAAAAAAAAAAAGAAAAAAAAAAGAAAAACGGAGGTTGGGCTAGGTCAGTGTATGTGCTGGCCCTGGGGGGGCACAGCTCACCCCACCCACCCCACTGCTCCTCCAGCGGGTACAGGCAGATCCGAGCGGGGCCAGGTGTCCAGGTGCTCCGGCCGGCGCGGCCGGAGGTGCTCTCCCTGCTCCTGCTCCCGGAGCCGGCTGCGTGCGCTGGAGTGCGAACGCGCCCGGGAGCAGTCGCGCTCAGACTGAACCGATCCCTTCCCTCCTGCCTCCTCCTTATTTCAACCCCCCCTCCCAGCTCCCCCCTCAACCTCCCACCGCACTCCGGGCATGCGCACGCGGGGAGAAAGTTCCTGGCTGGGAAGAACCAACTTTTCAACCCGCTTCTCCGGGAGGCACAGCAGCCCGGGGCTCGCAGCCCGCGAACCTCTCAGCTCTCCCCCGCTCCCCGCTCCCGCAGCCTCTCCCGGAGCATCTCCCCAGGGCCCCCCGGCGGAGCGTCCTCCCGGGGGTTCCCCCGCGGGTTCCCCGCGCAGCTCCGCGGGTTCGGGACGCTCGCCCGGCGCCGCTGTGCGGCAGCGCTCCCTGCGCCGGTCCGGCCCCGCCGCTCCGCTCTGCACCTCACGGCTGCGAGCCGCGCCGAGCCGCGCCGAGCCGCGCCGAACCGCGCCGAACCGCGCCGAACCGCGCCGAACCGCGCCGCTCTCGGCCGCCGCGCTGCGCCCCCTCCCCGCCGGGCAGAGCCGCGGGACAGGACTCACCGGGACCTGCCCAGAGGGCGGGAGGGGGACAAAGGCAGAAAGGATGAAAAAGTGGGGAGGAGGATGGAGGGAGGGATCTGCTCCCGCTGGACGGGTTTAGGGATCGCAAGTTGTTCTGCCTCTCTGAGAAGATCCTCAGAGAGGATCCCGGGAGCCGCTTACCTGTGAGGGGTCCACCCCCGGGAGGACGCTTCCTCCGCCCGTCCCATCATCCCTCCTGATCCCCACTTTCCGCCCCAGCGCCCCTGACCTAGGTGCCTTCCTCCTGTCCTTCCTCCCACGGGCTGGGAGGGTCTCTCCCCGCTCCCCGGAGGGGTTCCACGGCGTGCGAAACTCCGCGGGTTCCCCGTGGATAAGGAGCCGCAAAGCTTTGCTTTACGTCCGGGGGCGACTGCCCGGGCGACACAGGAAAAGCAAAATAACCCTCGAAAGAAAAAGGTTAAACGTGCTTTATAATTAATCCTGAGGCCGTAATCTCCTCGGTTATTTGTTTTTCTATTCATCCATCCATTCACACTCCTTTAGATCCGGGAAGGGGAGAAAATTGCTTGGGTACATTACATTGTCCCGAGAAGCCAGGGTAATATAGCACGCGAGCGAAGACAGATCCGTCAGGATAACACGGTACCGTGCTCAGGGACACGCATGTGTCTTTTTATTGTTCATGACACCCCTGTTATTGCCCCTTTTTTTTTTTCGCCATCTCCGAAGGAAAAACAAGTAAACAAATAAAACCAAAATCAATAAAACAGCAACAAGAAAACACTACGTTATCATCCTGCAGAATAAGTGCTCAAGAGCATGACAGTAGCGTGGCGAAGCAAGCCTAGCCCTGCCGTTTCAACCCCAAATCCTCTCTATTTTTATGAACAATTTGTGGTCCAACATAGCACTCTGCTCCAGGCAGGCGAAGAGATTTTCCTTCCCTTTTTTTGTAAACGAGTGGCATTTTTTATGAGGCTGAGGGGAAGCAAAGACGTTCCCAGTTCTTCCTCAGTTCTCTCGCGTTTCATGTTGTTATTTTCTCTCTTTCTTTATTATAACACTCACACACTCAACCCCCCTCCAAAAAAAAACCTACTAAAAAAAAACAAAAAAAAAACCAAAAAATAAACATACAAAACATCCCCCCGGACAAGCAAAAAAGAAAGAAAAAAAAAAAAGGAAAAAAGGAAAAACCCTCAAAACCCAAACCCCTAAACCTCGTATTTTCATTCCTGTCGAGAATGTGATCCTGTGTCCGGTACTGTAAACTGACTTCTTTGCATTTTCAAATATAGTTTAAGTCCAGTTGTCTGAACACAAATGTAAGATTCCCAAGTGTCTCCAGACCAAGACACAGACCGCAGATAAGCTCTTCTAACTGGAGATGTATCTTTTCCCATAGGAAAAATCTTGTTTTAGCTGAGGGTGGGTGCATGCACTAATAAAACAAAAGTCGCAATTCTCTTTAGAGAAATAGCAGATTAGCTGAGACGGTAAGCACAAAACCAGCTACGATACCTGCACGCGCTGCCTTTGAGGGAAAAAAATAAAAACCATGCGCTTCCAGGTACAAACCCTATCATTCTGAAATAAATACTTAAACATCGAAATGCGTGGCAGTAAATGATCTCATTGCCTACGGGGGAGGGAGACACAAAAAAAAATTATTCCCACGCGAAAGTAGTTTATAATCAAAGCAGATCGTTGACAAATCATTCTGTTCTAGAATATTCCTGGAAGCTGTAGCTGAAAGCTGCCTGCATAATGTGTCGTCTAATATTTACGTATTTGTTAAAAAATAAAAATATTTGGACTTGTCAACCCACTGGCGATAGAACTGAAGTTTCAGGTTAACTGTCTTGTTAAGTGCATTTGTTTTAAATGTATGGCGTTTAAGTTATGAAGCGTATGTTGTTCCAAAACCTTTATTCTCGAATGGATTTTTATGATGTCCCTTGCTAATTTGCATTATGTCAACTTACAGCGGTGGGGAACCTAATACGGGAACGGGGAACAAAACCAATCTGACACTCAGGGAATATGCTGCGTTTTTCCCTCAGAGAAGATCTGCTGTCGATTAGGAATGTTACGACTTCAAGAGAATTGTGAAAAGTGAAGGCATCTGCTCCCAAAGCTAGCCACGTTTGTAGGATTTAGACGTGACAGCGAAACCCAATTCGTTGCAAGAGAAACCTGTGGAATGACTGGGGAGACCGGAGCCCCCGTTCCTGTTTCCCACCTGTATCCCCTTCCCAGAATCCCGTCCCTATCCTGTCCCACGTATCTGCAGGTCAAAGGCCCCCAGTTCTATGCACCCCGTTTTCGGGGAGCAGCATCCCGGACCCAGCACACCGGGACTGCCTGTCCGCTGCGCTCCCGCAGCGCCGGAGCCGCCGTCGGGCGCTGCCGCCTCGCTCCGGTGCCGTCGGTGCCGCTGCTGGTGCCCGACCCGGGGGGAGCGGCTCAGCGACACTTGAGAAGCAGACTCAGGGGGCACGGGGAGAACATCTGAGGGCATTTCACCATCGCTCCCGTGGGGAGCCTGTTGCGTTTGTCACCTCCTCTCTAAGGAGTTCTGGGTTCAAGGGCTAGCCCTGCGCTCTGCGGGCTCTGGGGATCGCGCCTCCTCTGGTTCACGCTCTTCTGGATGCCGGTCATCCCTGGATGCACCTACACACCCCCTGGGAGAGGGTTACACAGCCTAACTGGTGTTCCTCTTCTCTGCTGCTGCTGGAATACCCAACTTCACCCACTTAACCTTTGCAAGAAAAACGATTCCCGGCCCCATCCCATAGTCATGGGCAGGATAAAACTCCTTTTTTCTTCCTGGGACTTTCTGCCCACCGGGGAACTGCGATAGTCCCTTAAAATTCTTTTACTGAGAAGAAACAACTGTGCTACTCGCGAAGCATCATCCGCCGCTGGGGCTGGGGGGAGCAGCGGCTGCGGCGGAGCAGGGGGAGGTTCGTGTGCTCGGCGAGTCCAGGGGCTCCATCGCCCCCGGAGTCTGGCGAACGTAGAGGCGGTGGGTGGGGGATGGCTGGGCAAAGCCGCCTCCGCTCGGCAGCCCCGCAGCTCCCGGCACTCCCGGGGAAAGGAAGCGGGAGCAGGACCGAGCAGCCGGCAGCGCTCGGCAGAGGTTGCGGAGCTTCACCGGGAGGATGGAGCAGCCCCGGCGGCAGACACGCAGGGGAGAGCAGGCACAAGTGCACTGAGCATTGCCCTCACTCCTCCCCGGGCAAGGTGTAATGCCCCGTTATCTGTGGCACCCGGGATACAAATACATGTGTATGTGTATATATGTATTCTGCTCTTCTTCGCTTTGCCTGGTTTCTCCTCTTCCTTCGGTTTTGTTGATGGTCGCGGTGAAGGATTAGAGCGTGTGGACTCTGCCCTCCCTGGCACGGCCCTCCCTGGACTGAGCTGAAAAGGGAGAGTCAGGAAGGGGCAGGGAAGGCCACGGGCTCCCGGGGGCCGAGCGCGGAGCGTGGCCGGGAGCTGCGGGTGGCGGTGGGCGCCGGGCAGGGCCCGCAGGCAGCGCGGGCGCTCCCGCACCCCCTTTCCCAAACTGATCCCCCCCCTCCCTCCCAACCACAGCTCTCTCCTCAGGTTCCTTGTACCCTTAGTATTTTAATAGCTGCTAATGACAAGAAAGGGAAGAATAGCGGCAAACAACGCGGGTGGAAACTGCTCCCGCGGTGCGAGTAAACGCTCTTCAAATAGCAGCTGCCGCCTCCATCCCTCAGAAAGAAAATCTGTGCAGAGATGGATATAGCGCTGTTCGTCTAGCTTTGGAATTTTTGTTTTTTTTTTTTTTTTTTTTTTCTTTTTTTTTTCATACTTCTAGGGCTCCCTGAAAATAAAAGTCAAACTTTGGAACAGCTCCATTTTGTTAACAAGGGACAAATCGTTCTTGCTTGATTGCGATGCTGAGATGTAACCCGGCGCTTTAATGTGTTGCCGCCCTTCTCTGGGGAGTTACTGCGGCGGGGGAGAGATCCGCGGGCGCGCAAGTCCCGGCGGGCCCCCCCTGCGCCCCGCGCAGCCGGCGGGGACAGCCCTCTGCCAGCAACTTCTGCGGGGTAGGAAAGAAAACCCAGAGCACGGAATAGAGCGATAGGGGATTTGTCTTCTTCAAGAATCACAATGGATTTTGCAAGCAACTAATTAAGCGCAAGATCCCCCCCACCACAAGTTTCCCGCCCCACACACCCCTTGTTTGCAAAGCGGTGTGAAGTGGGTTGTGTAAATGATTCCACTTTAACTTCCAGCCCCTTTAGATCACTAATAATGCCGTGGTGGTGCTGCTCACACTGGTGCAGTGAGAGTCAGCATTTCCATTATAATTTCCTATTTTCAGGAGTTTTTACAGTGGTCATAAAAATTCAATCCAGGCTCAAACTTGGCATCCTAGGGCTCCTCCCAGGAGTCATTTCTTTTTGTTGTATTTGAAAGAGGAAACCATTTATCTGTTTTTACATTGCGAGAGAGCAACAAAAGGAAGCAAAAGCAGGGTTTGCAGAACATTTTTGTATTTTATATCACTTGCTTTTCCTCAGCTTTACAGTATCTGCCATAGTTGTTAAAGGAGTACAGTACACAGTAATTAATAACACATGAAAAACCATCAGGTTATAGAGAAACCAAGGTCTGCAATCAGAACTGGTCGTATAAAATACTCTTTATCATTCTGAATTCCTTTGCTTTTCTAAACCAATAATTTATTAGCAATACATCCAAAATGTAATTTGATGCTGAGGGTCACTTTGATTCAAAATGAACTGATCATTTTGAAATCTGAGAAAGACTTTTGTATATGCTCATTTTTGAGAAAGTTTTTGTATGCGCTCATTTTTAAGGAAAATTTTGTAAAAGTACAGATGTTTTCACTGCAGATTTGAGGAGTCTATCCTCCAGCCTCGTCTAAGCAAGTATATGTACAGCAGACAAATAATCTTTGGATTTAGGTGTCCCTAAGTATTCATTTATATGATGGATTGTAATGGCTATATGGTTCCCTTGAAACCATTATGTTCTATCAGGTCAAAACCAGCTTCTTAAAAAAGTTCATTTAATACAAGGGTGGCTGGAATGATTTGTGTACATTGCATTTGCTCACATACAATTCCCATGTCTGCTGGAAATTGAGTAAGGATTTAATGATCCCGGAGGAGCTGGAGGCTTTGGTGACATGAGTTCCAAAGGGGCCTGTGAGACAAAGACCAGTGTGAATTGGGACACTGAAGTGAAATGCCAGTGAAGCCTGGACATCACATCATTTTGCTGTGGATTATGCCTATGCCACATGTTTTAAAGGGAAATCCTTTCTCCACTGCTATAAAATATGCATTTCTGCTAGCCTGGAAACCCAGTAGGGGCATCCTCTAACCCATCCAGCTCTGGTTTGTCTAGGAAAAAGATCACCAAAAGCAATCTCTCAGGCTTCAAAGAGTTACTTCTAGGTAGTATCAAAAGATACATATGAATTAAAAGTTACATGTGCATACATATAAATACATATACACTAGAAAAGGGAAGAACCTTTGTATGTATTTGTAAGTACAGAGAGATACTAACACAGACAGCATTACAGGATGAACAATGGAAGCAGGAGGACATCTATATTGAATCAAGGAATATCAATGACCTTTATACTTTTAAATGTTTTTGAATATACAGAACTTGATAAGCTTTATATTTACTATTGTTAACACTTAAAAGAGGACTCCATAACTTTCAGTGAATAAAGACAACATTTAAATGCCATGGTCTGTCAGTCACAGGACTGGAATCACAGAACTGGATTCCACAAGATTTATCTTCCATGGAGTGATTTCATCACAGTGTCATTGAGCTAGTGACCTCCAGTGGATCCAGCACTTCCTGGAAGCAGGGAACTTCCTGTTGAGATCATTCTAGAGAAACCTTTCCTTTTTTTCATTGACCGTATGCTGGTGCATACACAGACCCAATGGTTCTTGTTTTAGGTATCTCAATTCATAGCCTGAAAGTTAGGGGATGAGTATAAGTCTTTTCTATTTCTACATTTTTAACAGGCTTTATCTTCAGAACTTAATGAAGTACAGATCTGCAGTAGTTGATAGATCATACACCTATGTGACAACAAGCTTGTTACAAATGAAAAAAATGAAACATTTTCTGCACCAGAAGTGGTTAGAAAAGCTTCTCCTAGCTTAACTATAGCAATGTATCATGGCAGCAGTTCAGCATCTCCTTTGGGATTAGCAGGATTAGAGATAGCAACATAAATTGACAGGGCTCCACAATTTACATCCTAATTATTTGGGATCTTGTTTTGGCTTTGTCCACTGCACAGGTATGTAATGAAACAAGGCTCTGAGTTCAGTCAATTGCCCATACTCTATCTCCTCATGCCAACAGACTGGATACTGGAGCCCAAAGGAACATTCAATTCATGTCAGAGGCATGAGAGGTGAATGAATCATCACTTGTGCCACAGAGCTCTAGCAATCTGTCAAGAGCTGTGAGCTTTCCATGCCTGTGACACAACAGCTGCCATGCCTGTCTGGCACTGAAAACAGGGACAAGAGGTGCTGAAGAATGGGAAGATATTGTGCAAACCCACTCCACAGTCTTGGACAGGCCCCAGGGGCAGATCTGCTGGGTCAGGTCTGTAGAATCACAGCCTGCAGCTCAGAAATGTGGGTGGTGTTTTAAATATCCTGAACCTGAACCTTGGAAAGAGATCCAGGGAGGGCAGAACCTGGCTCAGTACCCAATGGGAGTCAACTTTAAAAACACGTTTGGGTCCTTCACTCTTTCAGCAAATATTTGAAACTGCCAGTACTTCATGTCCTGTAGAGCGATGGAAATTCACTACAGGACTGAGAGGTTCATGCACTGGGGTCACCTTCCCTGCTCCAAACAAATGTGTAGTCCATGGCTGCTGGTCCTGGCTCTGCTGCCCACTCCCTTGGCTGTAAGCTCATTGACTAGCGCTGCTGGCAGGCACAATGGCCAGCTCTCTGCAGGGGACAAGGGCATTTTAAATTCAATTACATCAGTCCTTGATCCTCTAAACCACATCTGTGGGTCCTCTCTTCTATAAAATGATGATTGCCAGAGGCCAGTTGGTCCTTAGCCATATGTACGCTGCTGACATGACTGCATGACGCTGAAGCAGCCACGGAGTTCAAGTATTCTTTCTCCCAGAGAAAACCATATGATTTTTTATGATTGACTTCAGTGACATTAATATCTAACAACTGTAGTATTGTGTCACTGCAGATCCAATTTCTTGGCTTTTACTCAGTGGAAAGGTGTTATTTTAAGAAAAAAATGTTGGTTTTAATAATACAGGACTTGTGTCTGGCTAAAGTATGTAGAAATATTGATCTGGTGAGAATTTAATTATTTAGAACAACCCTAAAATTTTGTTTATTTAGGATAATGTATATGAATTCAGAATTTTAGTTGTATAATCACTCACAATGGTTTTCCTGTTTTTAGCAGTTTCTAAATATATAGCAGTACTATAGGAAAAAGAAAAAAAGAGGGGTTTTTAGGGTTTTTTGTTTTTTTAGTGTTCACTTTCAAAACCGATATAACTTCCCTTTGAAACTACATGGAAATAAACCTGAGGGGCCAACTAAAAGTCACAAAAGCAAAGGAGGTTAAGAGTCAAGTTGGAAAGACAATTTTCTGTCATACACAGTCATGTTGAAGTGTTAGAGATAAAGGTCACCTAACAGGGGGGGCTTTGTGCCATCAGGCAATCCTAAATACCGAATAAGTTGCAATACACTGGCCCAAGGGGAAGATTAAGTAGTGACAGAGCTTCAACCCTAACAGAACTTCCTGCTATTCGTGGTTTGAGGTCAGGCCTTTAAGGTTATTTTGAGATAGGCTTTTGCGTTTAAAGCTGCAGGAATTAAACAGTCAGGGCATCACTGAACAAGAGACAGGACCATTAAAAAAAACCCCTCTTTTTTGGAAGTGCAATCCTGAAGAAAACTCGCCACCTGCTGGCCGAACGCCTCCTCGTGCTGCCCCTCTCCGACAGCTCTTGCTGAAGTCGGTATTTTCCAGTTCACAGCAGCTGAAATAACCCACAGTTCATGCTCTCGCCAGTTAAAGCCTTCATTTTGGGACCTTCTGTCTTAAAGAAAAAAATAATTTTCATCTGAAGTCTCTGTGTGACACTGTGCTGCAGTGATGTTTGAAAATACTACAAATCAAATATTTCAGCATGAATAATAGTCTCTTGAGGCTTAAATATTTTTGTACAAGTGAGTTACATTAAATGCATTTTAAAACTTATACATCCTCTTTCTTTCCCTTATGATTACATCAGGAATCTTTGTGGTTTCTTTTGTGATATTTTTGTTGCCACAGGGTCTTTTATTTGCTGTTACTGCTTTTATTTACTGTTACTAAACGGTAACTGGAGATTTTTGACATATCATTAGAAATAGTTCTCATTCCTGTAATGGGAAAGGGAACACCTCTCAATGCTAAAGCTTACCATCTAACTTTTTGTTATGCTGACATTTTAGTAAGGAACTCTAGATATTTTAGTGATAACAGGACTTTTTGCCAATTGAATAAGTAAGGTATATAATGTTGCCTTTTTTCATTACTGTCTGCTCTACAGTCAGCTAAATTAGATGACAGACCCCATTGATTCCAAGCTAATTTCGGTAGACCATTACACAGTAAACCAAAACACAATGTGAACACACTTCAGAACTAATACTGAGTTTACAATCTCTTGATGAGGATTGGGAATGCACAAGCTACAGGAAAAAAGCCCCACAGCCAGCAGGTTCTGGACACAGCAAGGGAGAGGCACTGGGCTCACCCAGACTCAGTGACCAAGTGTCCCATGGAAGGGGCAGTGGGTGGTGTGGGGCTGGCGTGCAGCAAGGTGTAGGAATTCATTTATCAATACAGCCAACAGTGGAGAAGGAAAAAAAAAAAAAAAACAAAAACATGGGTAGCTTTCCAAAATGGAAGAGAACAATAGAGAAACAGATGAGACCTAAACCCTGTTAATTACAATTTATATTGCATTTGAATTTCAATTCAATACTCTACATAATGAAAATTACAAAAGTACTGAAGTTAAAAAAATGTAGAAAGCAGGAAGAGTGAAAATTTTTAAAAAAACAGGTATATAACATAAATGCAAGCATAATACTGAGAACCTAAGATAGAAATATTGGTTAGAAGATCCAAAAGAATTAAAAATGGGCAATTGTTTTGAGTCATTAACCATTAACAATTCAGTCTCTTGCAACGCCAAAATAATTCTGGCTTAGTGTGTGGTAATAAGGATGATCAGAGAACAGTAGCAGAATAAACAAATTCAAGTGAAGCAGCTAAGGAGAGGATGTCCCTGGTGTAATGGTGAATGTGAATGCTAAAACCCACACTTTTCTACCCCAGAAAGGGGCAAAAGAGACAAAAGCATCTATGAATGAAGAGGTGTGGAATTGGATCAATTGCTTCTATCAAATTCATCTATAGCTTTGTTCAAAATACTTGATCAATTCTCTGCTCTGGAATATCCATCTGTAAAAGGTGGGTAAAAATGTTCACCTAACTGCCAGGGATTATGTAAAGAAAAACATTACATATCATATTTCAGAGAGGGGAAAATAGCTGCTGGCAATCTGCATTTTCTTCAGTTTGGCCTTGTCTCAGCTACTGTTGTATTCTGTCTTAGTTTAGTCACAAAGCAATTTTTAAGCAATTTGGGGAGCTTTTGCTTGGAAATGTCAGCTTGCCAAAATTACTTCCTAAATTGTGAATGTTTTCACAAAAGCTTGCTCACATAAAGCAAGTAAGTTTCTAAACTGCTAGCCTCTCTTTGGGGGCAGATTTTGGGCAGGACTAGAGTCATGGACTTTGACTTATAATTTGCTCTACTCTTTCTGACTCTGATGGAAAACAACCAGGACATTCTGTCTGCCTTAGAGTGTCCTGGATAGGAGTGGAGCCTCAAAATTGAACCTTTCCTCTTCCACAACAGTCATTCTCTGGTCAGTCATCATGACTTCTGACCAGTGGTCACCACCACCCCCTCCCAAAGAAGAAAGGCAAAGCTGAAACCAGATAATGCTGCTTTTCTCATCTGTGGATAGTTACCCAAGAGAGAGGTCTACACTTATATTTCTTGATCTCCTTTGGAAACTGCAGAGACTGCCTTTTGAGTTGTGACTCAGCATAATCCTTATGGAAGGAAAATAACTTAAAGGTACAACTCAGACCTTTAATCACAGGAGAAAATTAGGGCTAGAAACTGAGCTTGAAAAGTTTTCCTGAGTCAGGGTAGTTTGGTATCTGGTCTCTAGACATCCAGGTTTGTATTTTTGTCATGATTTAGCCCCAGGCAGCAACTCAGACCCCCACAGCAGCTCACTCACTTCCTGTCAGTGGAATGGGGGGAAAAAGTGGAAGGGTAGAAGTGGGAAAACTTTTGGGTTGAGATAAAGGCAGCTTAATAGGCCAACTAAAAGCCTCATAAACAAAAATTTTACCTGACAAGTAAAACAAGGATTTAGAAAACCATTTCCCCAGGTCCCAAGGGGAAGCAGGTGGTCACCACTTCCCAGGAAAGCTGGGCTCCATCACACATAATGGTGATTAGGAAAACAAAATGCCATCACTCTGAATGTTCCCCCTCCTATTTTTCCGCCTCTACTTTTTCTGTTGAGCATGATGCTATAAGATATGGGACATCCTTTGGGTCAGTTGGAGTCTACTGTCACAGCTGTGTCCACTTCCAGCTCCTTGTGCCCATTCAGCCTCCTCACTGGTGGGGTGGAGGAAGGATTTTGACTCTGTTTAAGAGCTGCTGTGCAATAATGAAAACATCTCTGTACTATCTACAGCATTTCCAGCACAAATATAAAACACAGACCCTACTAGCTGCTGTAAAGAAAATTAACTGTCCCAATCAAACCAGTCCAATTGTCTTCACATGGATTTCTTACACATAATTGTAAAATTGCTGAGAATTATTTTTGGTGCTTTTTTCATGTTTTTATCTCTATTAGAAAGCCATATCAGGTTCTAACATCCCACATCTTATATCTCATGGGCAGTTTATTATACCCATATGTTTTGTGCTAATTTAAACTGTTTATCTTCATTAATGTTCCTTTTCCTCAGTTTTCATATCCTAATGTAAACAAATCCTGTTCAGAAGGATGGATGCTTCATGTCCAATTTCCTTTTGATGAACTTTCTCTGCATCTCCTTCATTATGAATTAGTGGTCTTAATGGTGGCTTCTGCAGCAATTTAAGTGCCAAAGGTATTTTGTACCCAAGGTACATGGTTATGCAATGTTTGCATCTATAGTCTTATTAATTCATGCAAATAAACTTGATTAACATTGCCTGAAATAGGGCCTCCTTTGAAGTAAGACCATGCTATTCACAAACTGGACAGTGGTACAATTTAGCTCTTTTCCCAACTCAGTAGACCTGAGCAATATTGGTTACAAATCTCCTCTCTGAACAGACACATCCTGTCTGCACACACCCCAGTTCTTGCAGCCTTGCTGTGTGCAGGCCAGCTGAGTGTCTTTCCTCTTTTTTTTCCATCTGCTTGAGGCTCTCTCATCTCTCTCTTGGCTCAAGGGAGAGTGTTTACTGAGGGAAGAGGGTATGGAAAAGGTTATGACTTCCAAAGATAAGATCCTTATTGTGGTTTACTCTACCCAAGCACCTTTTCTTCCACTGAAATCCAGACAGTCCTGTCCACTGCATTGGGACTGGTCATGTTTCCATCTGGGGGCTGTTATCCTCTTCCAGGAATGTCTGCCATCAGCAGTGTAAGGCTAATTCAAACCAAGAGGACAACTGCACCTGCTTCCTCTCATCCAACAGGGCAGCTGAGCATCCAGATGTTTATAGTTGTGGTTGGTTTTAGATATTTTTCATCTACTTCTCACAGGAACTAACAGTATTGATTTCCAGCGACCATACAATCCTGACTTCCTGTCTTAGAGGACTATAGTATCCTTTCCACCTTTTCTATCTTCATCAAAGATCTTCCATTTATATGCATTTTTTAAATAAAACTTGTATCTGCGCTTTTTTGGTTCTTACTTTAAATTTTAAAGACAGTGTTTAAGTCAACTATTGCTAGATTTAGCTCAGCTACTGTATTGCTAAAGGAGATGCCTGGGAATAATTGAGCTTAACTTTTCAGATCAGATGAAACTTTTATATTTCACACTTCATGACACTTTGCTTATGGATTCTGAATGGAAGCTCTTCTTAATCTGTCTTTATTTTATACCATTTGATGGATAGCATATTAAGTTTTTCATTTGGCAATGAATTGCTTGCAAGCTGTTTGCAATGGAGACTTATTTGTGTTTTCACATGTTCACTAATTTTCTGATCATATATTACTGTTCTACTTTGACTCAACCCATTGTGTTAGAGCTCTCAACATGCACATGTAAGCTGTAAACATTTTCACAGAACCACTATTTTCCCCAGATTTCCATGAAAACAGAATTTCACTCTCTAAGACATTCTTACCAAAAATCATGACCAAAAACATGAATTAGAATTTTTAGCTGAATGCTGCTTCTCAGATATTACTTTTGTATAATTTATACAGCCTGATTTTGACTGTCAGGCTGAAGGTTCACTTCAAAGCCATCTTCTGCAATTCAGTTTTCCTTCAGTCTCTATGAATTTATAAGGAAAGTCATAACTGAATTTTGTTGAGATTTTTCCACCCTGGTATATGTATCGGATTTATTATGAATTAAAAAAGTAGGTGATACAGAGAAATTAGCAAAAAGATTTTTTTTTTCAGTTTATATTTACTTGGTTGTTTTCTTGCTTAACTTCAGTGACCAAAAGAGTGATTGCTGGCACTCACTACTAATTATAACTGAAATAATTCTCTTTTCTGGGCAGAAAGTGTGAAAAGCAACACGGAATGGCACTGTCTTATTCAGTTTTAGAAATCTGCAGTGTAGAAGTTTGCCCCTGGAGTAAGCGGCCTTGGCATCAGTGGGAAGAAGCAGGCAGTCACAGGGTGCTATTCATCTAACCTGTTTTAAAGCCTATTCTTTCAGCACCTGCTGCACACAAACACACTCCTGCTATATTTGGCAGAGAATCACTCTCTCATATTGCTTGTGGCCTTTGGCCCTTCAGGATTCAAGAGAGTGAAAAAGATGGCCCTCCTCGTTTGATCTGTACCTCCTGTGCCAATGCTTCCAGTAAGCCTTGCCAAGTTACCCTAGTGGTGGGGCACAGCCTTTGCAATGCACAATCCTTTCTGCTAGGACCTGGCCTGGACTCATCAAATCTGTTGATTCATATTTAGTTAAGTGAAGGTGACGTTATGACTTGATGATTTCTGTTAACCATATTTTTCCAAATAACACATGAATATGGCTGAGCCTTTAAAATTTTATTAAAGATTAATGATTTGAAGGGGCTTTCTTTCTGGCAAGGATGACCACACCATTTATTTGTCATGAAAACTGAACTAATCAGTATAAGGGCAGAACACTTAGAATTCATTCTTGAAAGGGGTGTGTGTTAGGGGTGGGAGGACACATGGCTCTTATTAACCTTCTTTGCCAGTGCTCATAACAAGGAAGGAAAGATGTCCAAGTTCAATTTTCCTCCTCTGCCATCTGTTCATTAATTGTGCCATTGCCTTTTAAGCAGGTAGACATTTCCTGGTGGGATGGAGTTAGAGGCTGTCTCAATAAGGGACATTAATCCCTATGTCCTATTCCCTGCTGTAGGATATAGATGTTTCTCACATTACAAAAGCAGTGGGGACATGAGTTTTGCCACCACCATATCACAGGAAAGGAAACAAGGTATCAGAGGGAGGGGGAATCTCTGCCTGTGTCCATGGTAGGTGAGAACAGCCCATGTTTGTAGCCAGGGCTGAGGTTTGCAGCTGAGCCTTAGGCTACACTGCTTTCACTAGCCCTTCATTCAGTATAAATATCTTCCATCCTGGTGTTATGCCATTCGCTTATGTGTTCAGTCCTATTTAAGATAAAAGGATACATTTCTTACAAATGTTAGGAAAAAAGGACCAAAAGGACAGATTTCCACGGTTCTCAGAGAGTAGTTCCAATACCTGGTCTCATGATTAAGCACCATTTGTAGGTGCACAGAGGCACACTTGGGTGTTGGCATGTCTGTGTGTGTGTGCACAGAAGAGTAACACACTTTGCCTTCTTTCATTGGCAGTCTTTGGGTACTTTCACTCAGGGTGGGAGCAAAAGGTCCAAACATCTTCAGGCTGGGCTGGGTCTGACCCAGCATCCCAGGAACAAGCAATATAATAAAATATGTTTGTCTAGTTCCCATCTTTTTTTTTAAGAAAAGTGACTGTTCATTGAGCACAAGTATGCTCAGATTATCTTCCCTTTCAGGTTCTGGGCATTGTAGGCCACCAGTGCTCAGGCTGGACTCAATACTCAGCTGTCCTATCTGGGACACTGTGTATCTGTCTTGGTTATCTACAGAAGCACTACAAGGTCAAAACTTTTTTACATACTTTTTGGAATTAATAAAGCTGGAATCAAACTATAAACCCCAAAATCTTTAGACAGAACTTAGGCAGACACAGCTACCTGACTCCCAGTCTTTGCTTGTTGCAGGAACAAGGAGGAAAAAACTTTTCTCTCCTCAATTCTAGGGATGCTCAGACTGCTGTTAGTTTTGTTCTTTCTTCCCATCCTTTTTCTTTTTTACACTGACACACTTCCTACCTCACAACAGCTATTTTGTTTCTTGGCACTTGCCTCCAGCAGATTATATGTGGCAGAAGATTTCTGCTGAGGCAATGAAGATGTGGACACACGGAGGAGGTCTGTCTGTGGTGGGAGCAGAGTCAAAGGCGATTAACAGGAGTTTGTGCTTCAAAAGCCAAGTTTTGACAATAAAAGTGTTTACAAGGTGAATTCTCTCCATCAGGCAGGGGAGTAGCTCCCCACAAAACCTTGCATATGCTAGAGAGAAGGTGAGGGATTTTTTTGGCGTTTAGACTGTTTGGACCAAAGTTAGCATACCCACCAGGGCTGGGTGGTGTGGGGACAAATTGCAATGCTTTTGCAACCTGGTTGGGCAGGATCTGGAATAGAGAGTGGCCCATATTGTATCATGGCTAGAGTGTATAAACACAGCATAGCCAAAACCCATGATCTAAGAAGACAGGTTCAGTGAAAAGCTCTTCACCTGCCAGCACGAAATTTTATAGGTTTCCATTTCTTGGGTCAGTGGCTTTATTAAGACCTGAAATACTGCTGGGTGAGTATTGTTTAACTTACTTCCAGCTGCTGGGGATATGCTTATTTGTAACATATTGGTTTTCCAGTAAGAGGGGAAGTTCAAAGAGAAATTGTGAGGAAAAAAGTGATGAATAATCCAGAAAACAGATTATATACCTAAATCCAGCTGTAATTCCAAGGTGTCTTTTTAGATGAATCCTGGAGATATCCAGGGTTTATCCACCATGTCAGTGCTTCCATACATACAATGTGAGTCAAATGTGTCTTCTGCACAAATACACAACTCCCAGTCATTCTTTATAGCTATTTTTGAAGGGTCCAGAGCCCAGGTTTTACGAGTTAATACACAGGCTACATCCCAAGCCAGAACTTTTTACCAAGCAAGCTAGGGAGAGAGCATCAGCCTTCATTCACATGCAGAGCAAAGGTGCCTCCTCCCTGGAGTCAAATACTGTGATTCAGATTGCTTTCATGAGTGGGGAAGAGGAGAATACATGGGGCTGTCACACACCAAATAACTTGTCCAATCTCTTCCCTTCAGATTACAAGAATATTGGGTCATTCATTGTGAGAAAGACATAATCTAGGGCAGGCACACAGCTTCAGGAGAGCACTGAGTTTAAAGCCAGAGGTTGACTTAAGCTACAGATGGAGTAGGGCAGCAGCCAAAAGCTGGAAACCCATAAAACCTCAGTATTCATTCTACCTACTTTTCTATGGCAGGTCCCAGCCACTAGGCTCTTATTTTCCCTTGTTTTATGGCCAATTCCCTGAGCAGAGCAGCCCATTCTTGTCTTTGAAATGACACCTCTCACTTGAAATAAGCTTCTGATAAGTCTCAGATTGGTGCTGTGATATGGAGGGAGGCTGTCATTCCCTGAAAGGACAGAAGGAGTCTTCCAATGGAAGATTCCTTGGAGTGATCCAATGTCTTCTTTGGGTGTGCTGGGTTGGTTTTTTTTTACTAGTCCAGGCAGTTATAAACAAAAGACAGCATTTTCTTAGTCACTTGTGTATAGAGTCACTTGACATTTTTTCAGGGGTTAAGGGTTCCACAGAAACACAAATTCCTTATGGTTAAAGTGGCACAGTGATAGAAATGCTGCCCAGGATTTATAAAAACCTAAGTAATAACATATTTCATCAGTATGGGACAGAGGATTAATGGAAGATCAATTAATGCCCTTTTATGATATATTCTCTTTTATCTTAACTCAGCAGCTGAGGAAAATGCTTAGAAGTTCTAGGGCTTGAGGAATCTAAAACATCAAACTTCTATGTGCAAGGCATCAAATAAATCGTAAATAAGCATATGAATTGTACTTGAATTTGGGATGAAGGAAGTGCAGATCACATTCGGGTTCCTTTAAAAGCCAGACTGATTTTTAAAAAGTTTCTTCCAGGGACCTGCCTATTTTCTCAGGTGTTCATTAAGCAGTATTTTATGTTGTTGTTTTGAAGGACATATCTAGCATATGAATTCATCTCAGAGTAAGATCACATTGAATTAAGGCTGTTTGGACTTGATGGAAAAATTGGACAAAAAATTAACTATGTATATCACACATAAACAGCATTTTTGTTGCTAGACCATGGTACTGGTGCTAATTCTTTGCCCTATCTTTCTTCTCCAGAGACTGAGATATTCCTGGTGCTTGATTTCTCCTATTCTGCTAACCAAATAAGGTCCTCAGCCTTCTTGCTGTAGGCTCCTCATCTTTCCTGAAACGGGAGTTTTGCTCAAAGTGCTCACACAAGAAGCCACATTCTCTGTTGACTTCTTCAGTAACATTTTTGGCTTTAGCCTTTCTGTCTCTTAGTTTCCTCTGCTGTAAAGCAAAGGTAATAAAGTTTAGGGGTTTTTCTCCCTAAGACTATTTTGAGGTCTATAGTAATTTACAGAACAATTCTACTTCCCCCAGGCTACAAATATTTTGGCTAAAAAGGATGTGTGATTTTCAGAGGTGCTTGCCCAACAATTTCTCCATCTTGGAGTCCTGTGAGGTGTGTCATGCTAAGCACCACAACATGGACACACGTTCATATGCAAAACTTGTAAAAAATGCTGCTTTTGTTCTTCCTGCTTGGTGTTTGAAAAACTATATCCAAATCAGTAAAAAGTAGCAATCTTCTATATAAAAGAGAAATATATATTTCCCTACAAATGGTAATCTTCTATTTTTTGGATATGGAACACCTATTTTTAAATTGACAAATACTTTGCAAAATAAAATTATCCTCACATACATTAAGCATTACATGGTTCCCTCCATAATGCATAAATTACAAGTGCTGCCAATAATATTCCAGCAAAGCTGTCATTGGTAAGATATTGTTTTAACTGAATACACCCTGGGAAGGAGAAACCTCCATTAATAAACAACAAGTAAGAATCACCCATACAGGAAATGGTTAAAAGAGGCAACAGTGCTGCAAGACAGAATCAGAGAACACACATAATCCCAGCTTGATGCAATTACTCTAACATGAATTTAAAATAAAATTAAAGTTAACAGTTTAAACTGATGTTTGAGGGGTTTTAAAAAGATTTAGTTTCCCTTGGAACCACTATGTTATTTGAGCCACTTATAATCTCAGAGCACAGTGCTCATAACTTCTCTCAAGCACTGTTACTACTAGATTATGCCCACAGGTTAAGTTACAAATGTCTAAAAACCTTAAAATTATTAAACCTAGATTAAAGTGTTTAGAGAATACAGTGTTATTTTAGTCTCCTGCCATATCCTACATTTACTATAAAACTGTTATATTGGCATTCTAATGAAATGTCATAAAGCAAGTATGTAAGGAGGTGTTTTGGGTTTGTTGCAGTCCGATGGAAGCCAAGTTAACATGGCAACCAAAATGTGTAACAGAAACACTTAAATGTTTTTCATAAACTGCAAACCTTGTAAGAGCCTAAGAGAATGTTGACTACTGGGCAGTGCATGACTGAAGATTACTGCCATATATTCTTGATGCCTCATCTTAAACCACTTTTACACAACTCAGTTATCTCAATTGAATAACCTACTTTCTTTCAGCCACACTCTTGCCCATCAGAGTCCTTTGACTGCAGCAGCTACATTTAAGAGGAAGAAATTATTTATTCCTTGAATGTTAGGAGCAAAATTATTACACTCTGTCTGACATTTAGAAAGATTAGAGCTGGAAGGTGCCTATGTGATCCTCTGGCCTGTCTTATTTTTCTTGACATTCCCCATACCTTGAATACCTTATTCTGATGCCTTTGAAATGGATATTACAACATTAACAGAGTCCATAATGTCTGTAATGCCTTCCTTTCTGAATATGGTCCTGTTATTTTTCCTCTCTGTAATGCACATGTTCTTTGTTCTGCTACACAGTTGTTTCAAAGTTCTTTATTTAACTTATTAAAGCAAAAGAAGAGTCTCATTATTAGACCTCAGTTGCTGTTCACAAAAATAGAAGGGTTCAATGATGTCTGGACTACAGCTTAAAATTTTACCTCATGTCATGCTCATGAGAAGATAGAGACCATCACACACAAATTAGCGCTCTATTCTTGTTATCAGGGAATAAAGTCTGCTCAGGTTCAGTTCTGAGAGAAAGAAAATAACTTGATAGAGTTCCTTTCATCTAATGAACTCCAGATGAAAGCTTTAAAAATGCTCAGTTCATTCACTTCTGATAAGACTTTCATTTCTCAGTAGCAAATCCTCCACTGAGAGCATTGATAGCTAAATGAGTACATTCACATACAGTAGAGCAATAGAGAGAGGAAACCACACAGAGGTGTGAAGGAAGAGGCAGAGAGCTCCCTGAAAGACAAATGCCGGCACTGTAAGGGGATTTGCCTTATTTTTATTCTCCTCAGCTGATTGGAGAGAAAAATGCAAGAAGGTATTCTACTGCAAGAGTCAGTGTGACCATTTACAGACCAGAGAAAAGTGTGCATAATAACCACCACAACAACAACAACAACAAAGATATACAACTGACCAGAGAATCAGACGATACACTTTGCATTGGTCAGAAAGGTTTGGGCAGTCTGGGGGTTAAAGTGCTAAGAGCATGGCATGAGGGAAGCAGACACCTCAGAGATCCATAACAGAAAATCTTGAGGAGTAGAAGGAGACCTATTATAGAGCCACAGGATAAGCTGATCCCATCAGGATCATCAAGTCCAACTCCTGTCTCTGCACAGGGCACCCCAAGTGTTACACCATGTTCCTGAGAGCATTGTCCAAACACTTGAACTCTCTCAGGCTTGGTGCTGAGACTACTTCCCTGGGGAGCCTGTTCCAGTGCCCAGCCACCCTCCGGATGAAGAACCTTCTTCTAATGTCCAATCTAAGCCACCTCTGACTCAGCTTCAGGCCCTTCCCTCAAGTCCCTGGTCATGAGAGTGAAGAGATCAGTGTCTCTCCCTCTCTTCCCCTCCCAAGGAAGCTGTAACTGCAGGGAGCTCTGCCCTCAGCCTCCTCCAGGCTGAACAGACCAAGTGACCTCAGCCATTCCTCACATGGCTTCCCCTCAGGGCCCTTCACCATCCTTGTGACCTTCCTTAGATGCTCTCTAATGGCTTAACCTCTTTTTCATACTGTGGCACCCAGAGCTGCCCCCAGCACAGGAGGTGAGGCTGCCCCAGTGCAGAGCAGAGCAGGACAATCCCCTCCCTTGCCCAGCTGGCCATGCTGTCCTTGATGCCATCAGGAGAGGGATGGCCCTCCTGGCTGCCAGGGCACTGCTGGCTCGTGTTCAACAGGTCAGTGACCTGAACCCACAGGTCCCTTTCTGCAGCACTACTCTCCAACCTCTCATTCCAAATGTCCAAATAGTAATGGTAATAATAACAACAACAACAATAATAAACTTGAGTGTTGTTAGTTAAAATTATTTAAAAATGAAACTTCATATTAATCACAGTTTTAGCTGAAGCCATTGTGAATTAATAAAATACTTTCTGCTGAGCAAGCATGTAGCAGAACATTACAAAATATTTAATTCTTAGTGTCTCTCCATCCGCTTCCAAACTCCTTCAAATCCCTACTAAACATTTTATTTTGAGACAATATTTAGAACTTGAGAAACTTTAATTTTTGATCTAGGGAACAGATCTTTCAAAGATAAAATAAGGACACTTTTCATTTCAACAATATGGTGAATTATCAATTATCCACTGTGTCTTGATAGCTTTCATTTTTGATAAAATAAAGAAACAAAACTTGAAAGCCAAAACACCTGAAAAGGAAGTGTTGACACAATCTCAGTTCCAACTGTGTCAGCAACAAAAATGAAAGTGAGGAGTGAATATAGGAAAATGACTTAAAACTGCCCACTAATCTCTACTTAATTTGAGACTTCTTGATAGGAGTGTACAGGTCAAACTCTCTTACTGTCTGTCTGTCTGATGGTAGCTGAACTTTGTCGCTGCTCAGAAACCCTGAGTAATGCCTAACAAGGAAGGTGCAGTTGTTGTGTAAATGAAAAGACAAGGCTGCAGCTAAGTATCATGCTCTCTCTGGTCAGAGCTTCTAAACTCTGAACTAATTAAATCCCAATTATTTGCAGCCCAAAGAAGAAAACAAAAGTGTTAAGCTGGCATCTGCAAGCCAATCACATCACCAAAATAGAAGTAGGTGTAGCAATACTGCAAGAGGAAACACATTATAAAGGCAAGGCAGGGGCTGCTTCCTGTCAAATCTACTGTACTTGTTTCCAATCAAGCAGTGGTGAGGATCATTTAGAGCCCCATCTGTGCCTCACATTTTCTCATGGAAATGGAGTGTGGAGAGTGTCATTAAAGCTTATAAGTCTTTAACAGAGAACTCAAGTTTGCAGGCACTGGTGGGCCTGGTACATCCCTTGGATCATTAATGGTTGAAGTGCATTGCATTTGAATGTCTCGTTTGACTGGCTCAGAGGCATCTCTCTTTCTGTTGGTGCAGCTGGCAGAACTCATAACCCTGTTCATTGTCAAAATATCTCCATCTCATGAGCTACAAACTTCTCTGCTACAGCTGACAGAACTCACCATGCAATAAGTGATGGTGCTTGAAAAGTCTTTTAGCACAAGACCTCACCATTCCCAAGAGGGAAACAGCTGTGAGGCAAAGTAATTCCAACATTTTGATGGCTCAAACAATAGACTGCATGGAGGACATAGTGGAGGAACAGTTGTGGCTCATGACATGTTCAACATTACAGATGGGAGCACTTACAAAATCTAGTTACAGAGGCAGATTAGAACAGGACCTTGAAGATTGCAAATACAAGTGTTACTGTCAGAGTTTATAATCTTCGGGTTTAAAATTTTATTAACTGTTCATTAAAAGGAAAACAGTGCCTGAATCTTCTATAAACCTCACCAGAAATTGCTGATGAGGTCGGCATAGAACAGAATAGGGAATTGTTTTATCAAATGGGAAGATTTTTTAACATATCAAAACTTTATTCTCCAATATGTAGACAGACTCTTCAATTTTATGTAATTAAGGTAATTTTCCTCCAGTTTCTAGTGGACTAAAATTTCCTGTGTGAATCAAGTGGAACATGAATTTCCCCATAACCTTCAGGCACTTCATAAAAGAACTATTTACTTCAGATAAATAGTTATGTTCTAAGGATAAGAAATTCCTTAACTGGAAAAAATATTCAAATTCATTTTCTGGAAAATGGTTATGTTTATGGACACAAGTTTTCATTTTGATAAATCAACATTTTTCAGCAGAACAAAACTAGCAAAGGGGAAAATCTCTAATCTCCTCTTATATGGGTGCTTTTGATATTTCACATTGGTCCAGATTAAGAAATATTTTCATGCAGGTGGGATCTTGAGAACTGCAGGAGATTTCAGAAACATATGAGTTTTTTTTTTATGCAGAGAAGTGCATACACATTGGTAGTATCTATTATTCTTAATGAGACATATCAGGTATAGTTTTTAAAAATGTTTTATTGGGTCAAAGGGTTCTGACAAAGGTCATTAATTCCTCAGCCTTGTTAAATTTCCCAGAAAACTCTGTCTTACCCCCAAAATAACTCTGAAGTAACAGAAGTCTACTTTAGCAAAACATGGTTGTAAAATCATACAGCTCAAAGACAGTTTAGGCAGACAGCTAATGTACACCTCTGCCCAAAGAAGAGCCATCCATATCTATGGTGTATTCTAAGATCTCCAGCAATGGAAACTTCACAAGCTTTTCTGGTTAAGAAACACCAAGACAGTTAATTTTTCTTTCATTGTCACAGGACAGCAAACATTAAGATATTTGTTGTCTAATGCATGAAAAGAAAGATGCATCCTATACTTTTGTGAGCTGTATTTTATTTGGAGGACCAATATAGATCATGTTCCAAGTCTTGAACTTTGGAGGCAAGATTTTATTTACTGTCTCGGCCAACTCTTTTTCAATATGGCTTTGGGTAACTCTTTCTCAGCAGTATTTTTACCTCAGAAACATAATGGAAGCAGTACCATCCTCTTCCACCAGGAAGAGTAAGGAGAAAAATCTTCAAGGAGATTGACCCATTGCTGGCAAATTTCCAGTAAAGTCACAAGGCTGTACTCTTCTGTAAATCAATCTTCCTGTCCTGGCTCATCAGGCCAAGACAGTGTCAGGATCTCAAAATCTCCTTTGAGATTCTTTTTTATTTGGTAACCTGGTTCTTTGGTCATAAAGAGGGCTGGTTTTGGCCAATGGAGTCAAGACTTTCAGGATATTTCCCTACTAGTCAACCAAACTTGTGGAAGCATGACAAAAACTTTTTCTCATGACCATGCTCACAACTAAACTGTTGTCAGGATCCCTGTCCTGGTTTGGACCCACACTCATGAGCACTCTTCCTTACAGTGCCCAGGCATGTGGGAAGAGATTTCATGGGCTAGAAACTGCTCTTGACAGAAAGTGTGAGACCAATCAGTTTGGAAATTCAGACTCAACAACGTAAACTTTACCAAGGCTCTTAAATGTCTGGAGAACAGGCATTGTGCCATTTTATGTACTTGTGGGAGATGTAGTCACAGCTCTGAAGGCCAGGAATAGTCCAACTTGACTCTAACCCACCAGCAGGAAAAATGGCTGGGTTGCTGTAGCATGTAACTCTCTTCTGACAGTTCTTGAGGGGCTTTACTACCCTACATAGTCAATCAGGAGAGAGAGGTACCTCAGAGACAGATGATAAACAAACATTGTGAGCCTTAGCTGGGTTAGCAGCTGTTAACATCAGGTTTAAGTTAAGTTACCAAATCACATTTAATGTAAGTAGCAACTGTAGTTTAAAAAGGGGAAAATCAGAGCATAGCAATGTGCTCCAGCATGAGAATTTCTAGCCCTGGTTCAGACCCAGACTGGCATGTTAGTTTTTAATTCTTCCACAATCAGAGATGTTTCACAATAGATAAACCTATAATAATGTGGATGTACTGCAGAAGCCTTGCACACAGAAGTCCTGCCAGCAGCCTTATTACACCTGAGTGATACCAACTCAAATTCCTCCCTTCATATCAACTTTAAAAGCACTGTTTCATGGGGAAAGAAAGCCAGTCTCTCAGGTAACCAAATCCCAAAACACTTAGGTCTTTATAGGTTAAAACCAACACCTTGAACTCAGCCCAGAAATTTATTGGCAGCCATTGCAGATTTTGGAGACTGGGGGGTTTTATGTCCTCTCTGCATGATGCTCCACTTAATAA
Organism: Molothrus aeneus; assembly: GCF_037042795.1. NCBI lineage: Eukaryota > Metazoa > Chordata > Aves > Passeriformes > Icteridae > Molothrus > Molothrus aeneus. Next base: position 73,483,787 of record NC_089648.1, on the reverse strand, counting down.
ACAGGTGGTTGAATTGTGCACACTAGATTCAGTTGCCAAATGGCCTCAAGATGTAGCCTCACACGGAGTGCATTAGAGTAATCTAACCTTGTGGTAAGAAAAGTATGGATAACTTGAGCAGGGACCACATGTGACAGGAAAGGTTATGCTCTTCTTGCCAAACACAGCAGGAAGGGAAAAAACCCCTCTTGGCTGGCTGCATCTGCTACCACAGAATCAACAAGCTGCCCAAGATCTGTGTGCTCCAGGACCCAAATGCTCAATGGGAAGCTGGACCTAAGTTCTGAAATAAGTTGCTTGGATTCTCCAGTACTCTGGAGCAGGAGTCTGGAAATTATGTGACACATTCACTTAAATTGAATAATGGAAGTTTTCATGACTAAATGTAAAACGAACGATGTAGCCTGTAATATAGTCCTTGTGTTATTTATTCTGATACTAAATGTAATTTTATGCTGTTCCTACAATTTCCATGTGGAATGCGCTTACTATTCTGAATTCATAGGAGCACAAGTTCATCACTGAAGTGGGAATATGAGGTTTGGGAGAATGTGTGTGGGCCACTGAGGATCAGGAGAATGGTGGTGTGAAGTGTGGCACTAAAAGGCTGCTCCTGCTAAATCTGCCATCAATGAAACAGATAAAAAATGTAGCCATCTTAACTGTCACTGTGTTGTCCAGCAAATTCTAAGTCAAGGGACTATGTTGGAAATCAACATTGCATTGGTGCATTTCTTCAACATTTTCCCCACTGTTGGGAAGCTGAAATCAGTACCTTAACACAATAACAAAGATTTAGGGTGATAGGAAAAAATCAAATTCTCCAGCAAACAATCTCAGCTGAAAGAAGCATGAGATGACTAAACCCTAGGCTATCATAAAAATCATCCTGTTGATTTGCAGTACTGAAGAAGGGTAACAACACGAAAGAAAGGGAGTCCTCACTTTTCCTTGCCCAACTCTTTGACAGTTTCTTATAAGTTCTACCTCATCTCATTCTCATATGTGTATTAGCTTCTAATAGTAGCTTTCACTGGATTCTCTCCATCCTAGTTAAACAAGGATGCAAAAAGAAGTAGATTTCTACCAACTAAAAACTTAAAGAAACGTTATTTTTGTAAGTTTTGCATCTTGTGTCAGTTTTTTCACGTTGCATCTGTTGTTTCCAGGGACACAAACAGTTGCTCAAAAACTTATTAAAAAACCCCAGGCTTTCTCATTCCCAATCAGTGGGAATATTCACCAGAGTATCTACACAGTGTAGGAACACACATTTTGCCTGCTTATGCAGTGTAAGTACCCTGATGTCTGTGCCCTATTGCCTTTACTGCTGTTTCATAGTGTATACTGTAAAAAATAGACATACAAAATATAGCCCTTCCCCTGTTTTAATCAAAGTACACTGAAAGGAAGGGCTGTGGTAAAAGATTCACATGAAGTCCAAAAAAGTTACTGATATTGCTAAATAACTGATTTTAACCACAAGGAAATGAAGAGTGACTAATGCCCAGGTCTCTTTTTGTTCCCAACACTATTTATTCAGGGAACCTGTTATAGGTGCTGTTATCGGTCCACTCTACCTGAGAAACCTTTTCCTTTGAGACAAGTCTATTTGAGGACCACTGAAGGACTGCTCAACTTCTGTACCTGATCTTGGTGAGGATGAGGCTGACATTGCAAGGGGGATAACTGCACAGTACTTTGATAAACTCAGTTTATTTTTTTTATTGGCTTAAGCTTTGCAGTGAAAACAGGATTTGCATGTCATTTTTATTATAATTTGGTTTCCTGTTCAGGCTAAAATGGCTTTTGAAACTGCAGTTTATCCACCCATGAACTAGAACGAGGTCTTGTAAAACTGTGCAGGGTTTACGCTGCTTTCCCTTATTTGAAACATGTGGAGAAGCTTATGGTTGTGATCTAGGATTAATACTGTTATAGGCTGGGTTAAATCTAGTTGGAACTCCTGGGTGTGACCGTCACTCTTCATTTAAGATAGTAGAAACAGGCTTATTTATGATGTGATAGCAGTATTTGAGTTGAAACAAAGGCACACCCAAGACCACTAAGGAATTCAAATTATCTCAGAGGATGGCTTTGCTGGCTGTTTTTTAGAAGGGTATTTGTGTACACGTATTCATATGTCAGAGAGAGAGAGAGAAAGAGAAAGAAAGAAACAATCAAAGTGCACAGAAACTCACACTATGAAACCTTTCATGGCAAAGTCAGGGTGAAAGTTCTCTTTCAATTTCTCTCTTTGCATGCTTTTCTCTGCTCTCCCCTTCTCCTCCTTTTCATCAGCTATTTCTGCTACTGAACCAATTTATGTGGCTCTGTTCTCAGGCATGTCTGTAAACTAGTTTACTTTAAAGAAAAAAAAAGCATTTATTTATCTACCACTCTGCAACAAAATAATTTCCCTGGTTGAGAGCATTGCCACAGAAACAGTTCCACTGTCACAAAGAGAATTTGTACCAGGGTCAGAGAGGAAGCAGATAGCTGGACAAGCTGCTGCAGTCCAGAAGGTTTAGGTTGGAAACCTTGACATAAAGGAATCCTAAATTATAGGAATTCAGATTTTCATAAAAATATTGAAAAATAACAAGTGGTAACATCACAGGCAATTCCAAACATTATTTTTGCCCTGATGTTGGTAAGCACTAGGAGGACCAAACCAAGAGTTTCCATTATGGAATAGGAGGAAACTTGGTGACAGAAGTTTTCTTTGCTCTAATCTGTATTGGTCACTCCAAGTTTGCTACTGCACCTCTTACAAGAACCCTGTGCTCACTGAATCAAGAATCACAGAATGGCTGGGGTTGGAAGGGACCTCTGGAGACCCTGTAGTCCAACACCCCTGGTAAAGCAGGTTCACCCCAAACAGGTTGCACAGAGTTGTGTCCAGGTGGGTTTTGAGTATCTCCAAAGAAGATGTGGGCAGATTTTCCTTACAGTAGAGATTTGTTTCAGATCATAGTCCATTTAGACATCTATCACTCTGGGTTTGCATTGTGATTTGTTTCAGATCATTGTCCATTTAGACATCTATCACTCTGGGTTTGCATTGTCTGCAAATATTCTGGAGCAAACTGTTGTACCAAATAAGTATGCATAGCTACGGCCAACCTCAAAACTGGGAATGCATCCATATCATGGGGTAAATGGTTGTGAATGTATCTCAGAAAAAAAACCAAAAAACACATTGGTAGAGTAGAACTATTAGTTTTGGACATTACAGTGTGAGATGATATGGTATAATTAGCTTTGTTCACTCAACAAATATACAATAAATCTTTCTCAAATTACTCTTATTTCAACTAGAAAAAACTTAGCAAAATTAAATGCTTACCAGGGACAGAGGAAACATGAGTCAAATTTTGTAAGTCATTTCAGCGATCAATTAACTCAAACATGACTAAAATTTCTACTTTGTTTCAAGGTTGAATTTGATTGCATTTATTTTCAGTCATGACTTCTGATAAGATGAAGAGACTTTGCTATTAAGTGTCAGTTCATCCAGTCATGTCAAACTTGATTCTTGTCAACAATCTCATTCACAGATAATAGAGGTGGAGAGGGGTTCCCAAGACTCAGCTGCAAAGGATCTTTCCTATAACTTTATGTCAAAGCTCTTTCTACCTCCATGATTTCCTACAGGAGTAAAGGTCAGTTCAAAAGTCAGCATCCTGGTAGTGGTTCCCATCACTGGTAGAGCTACCACAACATCCTCCAGCTTCCTCCAGATTCCTCTCCTCATGTATATAAGAACTGTATTACCCTTTTTGTTTCAGTGCTATACTGGGGATTTGAACTCATCTGCTTATCCTTTACACCTCACAAGCCATTTGCAGAGATACTTCCCTGGTCTGTAAATACAATCTGCTTCTAGTGAAAGCTATTTCACTTGCCTGCAGCTGAGCACAGAAAGCAAATTATTCAAAGTAACTGATTGTCTTTGCTACTAAGCATTCTTTCCTAATGATATAATCTCAAAAGAAGATATATAACAACTCTGTTTTCCTCCAATTCATCAATAAAAACATTAAATAGCAGTTGACCATGAATTAAAGCTTAAATTGAGCTACTTCATCAGAGATGCCTCACAAGTGATTTCTTGTTCACAATTCCACAAGGGTACTTAACCTGTCCTTTGTTTAATGGATTAATACTCTGAATTTATCACATATATGTTTCTTAGTCAAAGTAAAAGAAGATTCAAGTCAGATATCCTACAAAAATCTATATTAATATTATCACTGAATGTTTAATTTCATCACAGATATGAAAGTACAGACATGAAAAAAAAAGATACACCAAAAAATGTGTGTTTTCATTATTTTTTCATTCTGATATTCATTATGTACTTCTTTAATTCTCGATTAAAGAAGTGACAAATGATGCATTACATTATTCTGCCAGGGATTAATGCCAATGCTGACATCCTTATAGTTAAACTTCCACAGTGTTACTTCAGTTATACCCTTTTTTTACACCTCTACAGTTTCTTCAGTGTTTCAAACAGCTCATGTTTTCCCTCTCTTCCACTTGCAGATGTGGGAATCCTCACCTAGTGATTTATCAGCCTCCTGCTTTGCTCTAGAACTGGAAATGTTTTCAGCACTGCCCTTTGATAGGAATGCCTCCTCCAGCTCCATCCTGAATAAAAACCAGGAATGCCCATTGAACACTGCTTCCTCTGTGTCATAAGTAGCAGTTGGAATAATATTTCCAACTACATAATGTCATGGATGCTCTCTGGTTTTCCTTGGTGCTATTACACTTCTCTGGTTGGGAAAGTGTTCCTCCTTTCATTCTTTGGTTTCTTTCATAATTTTTGCTGCAGTTCCTTGTCTAATACTATTCTTTGCTGCTGGTTTTTGCTCTATTTCTCTTCCTACAAGATGAATTTTGATTTTCAAGTCTTCCACCATTTCTCCTCTCTACTAGATTATTTTACTTTAGCACTATTAACATCTTCTAATTCTAGGGTTGTGATTCTTGAGAAAACTTTTTAAAATACTTCCTCATTATCTCTTTTTTATTGAACACTGCTTTCTACAGGTGATTTACACTCATCATTCTTGTAGATTTTGTGAAATTAGCTCTCTCGAAACACAAGTCTCTACCACATACTAAATGAAAGAAAGAATGGATATTTACTTCAAGGCAATTCTTAGATTTCCCCTCTAAAACTGCTTACTTTGTTTATCAAGATGAGAATGAGGTAATTCCCTTTGGTTGGCTGCAAGATTTCTTATTTTTAGTTGTTACATATTACTTTCAAAAATTCTGATTATTTAAACAGAATATGAGGATTCAAGTAAAATATTAGAGTTCTCCAGGGTAATGAAGCTTTTAAGGATTTTTCTGGCATGGAATAGATATAAGCAAACCAACCATTCAGTTTGCAATGCAGATTGTGTACTACAGACTGTGACTTTCCTGTTAGGGCATGAATTTAGTAGCGTGTACTTTTATTTTTGTGTTTGGCATGGAAACACGTGGGTGAAGATCACCACCTCCTTTTCACCTTTGCTCGCTGATCCATTTTAAATACATTTTAACCCTTAGGGCTATCATAAGGTTGAGTTTCCTGGGCATTTCTTCCTTCTTCTTACAGAAAGTTTTATCTGGGAAGACTGGAAGGGGAAGCAGGCCTTATATATTTGCCTGGGATTTCCCTGTGGCTGATAACCCTAAATAGCTGGAGATCTCCAACTCAGCAGAAGTTCACGGGGGGCTAATTCTGTGCCTCAGTCTTTATTTATAGGAAGCTCTGCAGTCACTCTATAACAGCTATTGTCAGTCCAGCCCTTCTGAGAAGTATCTGTCTTTCCCATGTAGCCTGTGTGCACAAGGCTACACAAAAACTAAGGTGAGAACAGAAAAAGCAGTATTTGATTGGATCAAAGTGTTCAGCCCAGCAGAGTGCTTCTGACAGTAAAGGAAATCTGGGGAAAATAGAACAAACAGGGCAACACAAATTGTTGTTAGCCCAGGAAGTCTCCCTCAGTTCCAGCCATGAGAGAATTAAGGACTTAAATATTAGAGGCAACACCTTTGTGTTTAATAACCCTTGTAGTAACTCTTTTCAGTGGATGAGCCTCACCAGTTCTTGAACCCCCCTTGTCTTTTGGCATGTCTAGCCACTAGACATGAATTCCACTATTGTATTGTGAATAGAATGAAAAAAACTTGAATCTGCCACCCAATAGTTTTATCTGATACTTCTAGTTTTGAAATAAAAATGAAAATATTTCCTCTTCTAATGAACAAATTGTTTCATGCACCTAAATTTTACACAAATCATGATTTTGTATCCTCTCCCAGATGAGTTTTTTATAGTTTCTGTGTTTCATTGTGTTATTACTGTTCCATATGTCTGATCACTTCTGTTGCTTTTCTTTGTATTTTCCTTAGTTTTCCTATGGATTTTGGTGGATGCAGAACCAGACCTATATTCAAGAGGGGAATACACTGTGTATTTTTTCAGTGATATGAAAAAGATTAATGTTTCATCTTGAGTGTCACAATTTCATTTTAAATAAATAACAGTCTGATCCCCTTCTCCATTTAGCTCTCGATTTGGTATTCTCCTGACTCATCAGAAAAGCACATCCTCTCTTTTTAATCCTTTCCTTCCATGCACACAGATCCTCTTTGTCCTTTCCATAAACAGCTTCACTTTTAGCTCTAACAAGAGCACTGAGACAGAGGCAAAAGCAGTGGCTGGACCTGATTGACTGCAGCTAGAGTCATTCACAGGGGTTGTCCTTTCCAGAAGCAGGACGCAGAGACGCTCAGGATGGTTCTGGAGAGGAGCAGCACAAACCCAGCAAAGTTTTCCTCTCTGGGCTTTGTGCCACAACTCTTTGTAATGGGATCCCCTTCACTCAGCAGAAACCACTACCAAGAATTCTGATTCAATAGAACCTTTCTGATGTGGCTGTTGCAGAAGTATAGCAGTATGCTTTGCATTCAGGTTTTGAAATATTTCACATTAATTCTCATCCCGGTGATTTTGGCTGCTCATGATCAAGACCACTACAGAGAAAAAGTGATCAGTAAGTGAAATAGGTGCCTAGAAAGCCTTGTAGTAGTTACCTCAGGTTCTGGGTAAATTCCAGATCAGATGATTACAATCCACCCACTATAAATTCTCCCTATTATTCCACATGCGTAGGTGTTGAGGGACAAAATCAGGACAGGGATTTAGGTGATTATTTTCTTAAAACTTAACCAAATGGATGAACCAGGTAGGGAAAGCAGTTGTGCAGATTATTCACAAATTCCAGTATTTGGTATAAGGTTATACACATCACATGCATTTTAGATCAAAGGCACTCAAAAAAAAAAAAAAAAAAAGTAAAATTAGACAGGTATTATTCTAGTTCCTACTAACTGACAAAACAGTTTCATTCATGTGCAAGAAAAATCGTGTTTTCTTCTCCTTTTCAGATTTTTTTCCTGCAAAAATTTTTCTCAAACTGGCTCTGTCAGTACCAATTTATCCTGTGACATATAGTGGATTTCCAGCTCTCAGGGACCTATGCTGACTCCCAATTGTTGCCTAATGCAATTATCATCCATTCTATCTGAATATTAGTATTAAAGAGGTATATTTTTTTTCATAACAGTTTTGCGTATGTTCCGCATTAACATTCCAGTGCTGCTCAGTAAAAAGCATTGGCCATCTGCCCACTTTTAAAGTAAATTTTTGGTTTACCATTTTTTAAATTTGGATTTCTAATTATAGTTAGCTCTTCATAAATAGTTTAGCAGAGCTGGAGAGAGCGTTAAGCACTGTATTTCTGAACCTTTCCTCTCTAATAAGTAACTGTAACCTGGCTCTGACACCTCCAAAATCCAATATATTTTTGTAATTTCCCTTTCTTTGTTCTGGAGACTTCCCTAAACTTGCTAAGGGGAAACGTCCCTCTTGCCATTGACCCTGGCATCGAACCGCCATCCCTTCTGTTTGATGCCTCCCAACAAACCAGCTAGTGTCTTCAGCTGGACCTATGGGCCATCAGCTGGAGAGCTGCAGGTACTATGTCATCAGAGAGCTATTCTTTGATGATGTGGTCAGCCTTCCTACAGCTTCTAGTAAGCCAGTCTTGGCAGTTTCTTCTTACCAATGTGCCAGCTAATACAGCTGTAATTATAATTGAATCCACAAAGTTAGATTTAGTCTTCCAAGTCCATATATCACCCTTAGTTACTGCAGTTTTCTGCTACTTAAGCATATTTAATTTACAAACTACTGTTCACATTATATTTCCAGTGGCTTTTGAGATGTGTGGAAGGGTGTTGGTTCACATCAGAGGGACAAAAACTCAAGTAACCACACACATAAAAGAGGAAAAAAATAGGGCAGGCAATATGGAAGGATATAAATGCCTTTTGCTATAACAATATTTCAAATGAACATACCACCAGTCACAAGGGTGCAGCCAAAACTGGGCAGCAGTGCTGGGAGTGTCAAGCCAGAGCCTTCTGTACAATTCCAGCCCACTTGTCAGGGTAGAACTGCTCTTCCTATGGGTGACAGAGCACAGTGAAAGCACAGTACAATGTGGTGATGAATCATATTTTGGAGCTCTTCTCTGCGACACAAATGCTTTTCTGTGACCAACAGGGAACTCTTAAAAGCCTCAAGTGGTCCAGAAATTATTTTTTGCTAGTGTAACTCTCTACAAGGTTTGCACTAAAATCCTCATTGAACAAACATGTTCCTCCTCACTCCTTGTCTTCATCAGATTGTAAGGGGACAGGACATGATGCTACTCTGCAACTCTGTCTTCCAAATCAGCTGCATGATTTCTCGCCAGGATTTTTTATAACCTCTATTCCTTCAACATACTGTACTCAAATTGACCTTCCATGGGAAGTATTTCCATGGGAAATACTTTTCCAGTACCCAAAAATCATCTAACCTGTATCTGTTTGTATATCTTCATTCCAAAACTTTTAAAAACTATACTCATGCCATGTACAGATATAGAAGTATATTCCTATGTATATTTTTATATTGTCTAGTTTTCCTTTCATTTTCAAAAAAATTGTCTTTTATCAAGATGCATTCTCCAGGTTTCTCCTGAGAAGGGACTTTTCTTTCATAAGTGTCTAGAGGGATTTTATTGTTTTGCAAAGTAACAAGAGTAAAGAGAGAAGTAATCATAAAACAAGTTTTGAGAGAAAATTATTTCTGAGGGGAGAGGACAGAGAAGACAAAAAAAGGGGATATATCTGAAAATCACCAACAAAAATCTCTCTTGCACACAATTCAGACTATTTGATTTCAGATATTTTGATATGTCCTCTCATTGCAACTGACATGCTTCAAATTCCTACCTACTTTTATATATTGCACACACACAGCCTGGATATTATTTCTTATGATGTCCTATGCCTGAGGACTTTGGTAAGAATCCCTGTTATAGTTCTTCATGAAAAATGTAGTTTAAAAAAAAGAGTAAATTTAAGTAAAATGTAAGTTTAAGTCTAACAGAGGAAAAGTGGATATCAAAGGTAATCATTAGATGAGGATTATGGAATAATCTTCCCCTTCCCCCCCCCCCCCATTGTTTAGGATTTATTGTTAAAAATATTTTCTGGCTATCTCAAACAGAAATCTTCAAGACTTTTCATTAAGAATGGTTAGAAAGAGGACTTGCTTTACTGATCTCTGGGATACTGAAAACATATTTCAGAAATCAGATCCTCTCTTTTAACAAAGGTAACAAGCCATGAAGATCTTTCCTATTGCCAGCCTCACTCCATGGGAACAGGACAGCTAGCGTGCTCTGTGAGGAAAAGTTAAAATGACAAATGGGTTTTTGCCTATGACAGCTGAAGGTAAATAAACAGCTATACCACAAGGCTTGTTGCTGGACTCTGAATTAGTATTAGAATTTCACAAGAAGCAAGGGTGAGTTTCTTTAGAATAATGTACCATGTTCTGATATTCTATTAATAAAAATATTTTATTTTTATATTAATTAGTATATCAGTATCAACCAAAAAGCTCCATTTAAAGCATCTGTAGAATAATTTCATTATAATGTTGTTGTCTGTCAGAAAATGCTTTAAACTCTACTGTAGGCTCTGATAAGAGTAGCTGATACAAGTGGCAGAGGACAAAAATGAGAAGTCCTGAGCTGCTTCTCTTTCCTTGTTCAGCATCTCAAAATCTTGAAGAAATCTTTGGAAAGTTCTGGAGAACCAGCTGCTGTGCCATCGCAATGTAAATTTGCAAGTTTAACAATAGGTATGGAAGGGAAAAAGCAGCCTTAGGTTTCGGAACTGAGGCTTGCAGAGGAATGGAGCCTCAGCCACAACATCTGAGAAGAATAACGTGGAGGCATGAAGCTGCTGGGATTTCCTGTCATCCTTTACTCTCCCACTCCTAATCTCCTGAACTGCTTTAATTTTGACATAAGCCTGATTCTAGCATGTTCTTTCTATCAGTCTAAAGGACTGTGACAACACCCAAATTTTAAAAAGGTATCTTCAGGCACATTTTCCTCTCCCATCACTCTCTGGATGTTGCACTGCTCCTTGGCACATTCTTCATGCTGCAAATTCATGGGGGCCTATGGAGGAGAGTCCCACAGGGGCTGGGGGGTCTCTTTTAATGTGAACTGAAATGTCCCATTGGCCACCTCAGACACTGAGAAGAGCTTGAGCTGGGAGTGAGGGTCTCAGGATAAATATTTCGCCTTGAGATCACTTGGAAGGAATAGGACATGTTTGTAACCACTCAGTATCAACCATTAACAAAACACCATCTTTACATTCTACAATCTGGCAACAGCTTATGAAGTTCTTTGCTGACTGGTTCATCTCTGAAAAATTTTCATTATCAATTTTGTGTACAATCTGATTCTTCATTGTCTTAATCTTTTCCATTCTATATAATGCTTCGGCTGTGTAGGTGTTAGCAGATTTCCAATTTTAGAGCAAATACAGGCACATTTCAAATAATAAAAGATTTTCATCTTTCTTGCTTTAAACTCTCATTCAACTGTGTTAGATACCGAGCTGTTGTTCTGAAGATTTTTCTTTAGCATGTGTGTGACTTACTTGCTCTAGCTTTGTAACAGATGAAGTGCACTTATAAACCTCAATACCTGAGCAACTGTAATGTCTTAGCAATTTCATAATGAAATTCATATGGAATTTAGCAACCCAAGCCAGATTTGTGTCAGAATCTTTAACATGTTCCAGTTGCATGAAATACTAATTAAAGGCACTCATTGTTAACTGATATAAATAGTCCCCACTTAGCCCATTATAGGTATGGGTTGTAAAACAAACAATTATGTGACAGATGATACATGTTAACACAGAGAAATTCTGTAATGACATTTCTGTAACACTGTAACCTCTTCAACCACCATGTGTTCCACATTACAGGCTAAAGGGGGTGCTGATTGCAAAGGTGACGTACTTTCCAGTTTGTGACTTCTCTTCTAAGAATAGAAATGCCTTAGAGCACCTCTGAATGATTTACATTACAAATTTATTTCAGGCAATGAAATCATTAATGCAAGCTTGATTTTAACTGCTGCATGTGTTTGCTATTCCATGTGCCAGTGCCAAGTAGTTGACTGTGCCTACGCAGCAAACACCACCTTACCCAGACACTGCCTTGGTAATCCAAGCAAACGATTGTTTCCTATTTACCATTTCTTTCATCCAATACTCATTTTCCCACCACTCTGTAGTAGGAATAAAGTGATTTGGACCAAACAGGAAAGTGACTTCAGAATGCTTTTTTTTTTTTCTGTTTTGTTTTGGTTTTGAATATGTCATCAAACTTCAAGCTAATCATGGGATAGAAGCAATCTCTTGGCATTTGGATAAGATACAGAAATTATTCAATTAGTATAAAATGGTTTCTGCCTTTCCACTAGCCAACATATTCCTGTAACATTAGAAGCAGGTGGCCTCCTTACTCAAAGCACAAACACGCAGAAGTTGCCTAGTGCATTTAACCTGCCAAAAAATATGTATTTGCACATCTGTGAACTTACAATCCTGTGTTTAACCCTTGCAACTACACAGTTTCTAAAGCAGCAATAGAAGAAACGACCACGATATGTATGCAGCAAATGAAGGAAAGGTTACCTCGATCTATGGACAGTACTAAGAATTATATCAGCCATGAGTTTCAAAAGGAACTGCTGAAGATGGACACTGGGTAACTGAGCATTTTTTTAAAAAAGCAAGACAATTATGTAAATGCTAGCATAGGACTCAGAAAACTCCAACTTTGACATCTACTTTTAAAAAATTTGGGTCTTAGGGAACAAGACAAAATTATTTGTTAGCAGATATTTGCCTCCAAAGTGCTTTCTCAGAGATATATATTTCACCAGGACAATCCACCCTGAGCTATAACATGCACATGACAAAACCAAGCTTTTGCCAGTATTATGATGATTGATTTGCTGCTGAAAGTGAAAAAGTTAGAGCATGAGAGAACAGATGATGCAAAACTTAAACATTAATGGAAATAAGCTTGTCTTACATCACAGCTAGAAATTGGCTCGATTGGAAACCCTGGAGCTCTTCAGATTTGTCCTTGGGGGCGCTTTTTATCTGGGTCTGGATCCAAACTTTTTGGCTTAGAGTTATCATCTGATAAAATGTAGAAAGTCCTTTGTGACACCTCACCCTCACAGCGAGTTGAGAGTTTTCCAAGTCCACTGGGTTGTCCTCTCTGATGGTTCAGGGTCCACCAATTCCGTTCAAGAAGGGACTGCAAAATAACACCAAATTTCATGTCCAACAACTCAAAATTTAATAAATTAAGACACAGCCTGTGAAAGAACTGAAATCTCTGTAGGTAAAGTCAATACATAAAGATGTCTCATCATTCTGGAAAGACTGTGAGTGACACTAATATCTTCATGAGTAATTAAAGAAATAGCAGGACCGATAATTCCATTTTAATCCTTGCTTAATCTTGCCAACCTCAAGCAGAATCACCTGTAATTTTACCTAGCATTCAGTGGTCTTATCCCAGAATACACATTTCTTTCTGGAACATTTGAAGCCATTTGGATAGGACATTTGGATGATATTATTGTCCAAAAATGGGGATGTTCTCACTCTTTGGACTTTTTCCTAACCTTTTTTTTTTTGGTTTTTAGAACACAAAAATGATTTACCCTAGAAATGTCAAACTTGATTCAATGCTTGCTTGGCAAAGAGACATGCCTTTGGAGCCTGTTAGAGGGCTTAGGTGGGTAATTGTAAAGTTATTGTTCGTTTTTTCCACACTCATGGCATGGAGTGCATGGCCAGCTCATGTTAATAAATACCTGTTGGGTACATGTGTGGTTTATAAAGGCTTGATTCAAAGCCCACTGAAGTAAATGAAAAGAGTTCTCTGGCTATAAACAGGCTTGGAGTCAGGCTGTAAATGTAAATGACAGGATGGAAGAGAATCTGTCATGGAGAAAGTAGACTGGCAGAATCACATCTCCTGCAACCCTTAGAATCTCCATGGCAGTAGGAAGGAAGACACTCATTGTCTGTGGACATCATGCACTATAGGGGCCACAAAATGGAAAAGGGAATAGAATCTTGAAAAAGGGGAAATTCTAGGGTCACAGTGGGGTTAAAAATTATTCAAATTATAACAGCTAATGCTGATTAGATATACTTGGTTTTCTGTACCACTGGAGAAAAACAAAGGAAAGGAAAGAAGAAAGGAAGAGAAGGAAGAAAGGAAGAAAGGAAGAAAGGAAGAAAGGAAGAAAGGAAGAAAAGATGAAAGGAATGAAGGACGTAAGAAAGAAAGAGAGAAAGAAAGATTATGAAATTTAGATGAAGCCTTATCATTACATGAGTAATATAAAGGTGTTCAATGGCTCTTGAGCTAATATAGATCCATTTCCTGTGCCAGACCTATCTCATGAGCCATGAGTGCACATGTTGATATGGGGACTGTTGGATAATTGCTGCACCAATCTGTGGAAGGAAATGAGCTGCAGCAGCACATCACCCTCCAATCCAGCTGCCTGCCTAGCCCAGCTTATCATGCCTAGCACTGGAGTCCCAGGAGCCCCTGTCACCACCTGCCTGAGAACTATAGCCAGGGTCTCCTCCCTTCAGCTCTCAGAGGCATTCCAATTCATCTCATGGGTCCCAGATTTTGGTAGACAGCTGGGAGGGTCAAGGGAGCTTATGTGACCATTTCTGGCAACAAACATTTGCTCTGCTTCCATGAACTAGGCAAATGTCTGCTGAATCAGGCAGAAATCACTTCAAAGTAAAAATCCTTCTCTTCCCATCTCTTTTTGCAAAAAGCAGAAATCCTTTTGCAGAGTCTGTATATAAAGTCTAGCTGTTTGCATATTTGCTAAAAATATGCATCTCTACTTATGGCGTAATACATACAAAAAGTCTGTAATATCTCTCACCATACTTGATTTCTTCTTTTATTTACTTGTTCTCTCTCAATTTTTGAATACTTCTTTTCAAGTGGAAGACTTGTATGATGATTTGCCCAAGTAACATTTTGTTTTGCTGTGGGAGTGTGTAGTCCAGCAGTAGCTAGTTGGTAGTTTGCCACTCAGAGTTGAAAGTTCAACAGCCACCTGTGTCACATTTCTCCCTTTTCTGGAATGAAAGGGTGCTATAGGAAAGGTGGGTTAGCTTTTTCTTTTTTGGTACGGCTAAAAGTGGAAGGGAGCGTTGTCTGTGAGAAACTTATTTCCTCATGTAGTGAAGTAGCCAGCTGGCAGCCAGATGGCACCAAGCCATTAGGAGGTCAAAGGCCATTGGACAACTGTGTGGGATTTGTTTCTCACTCGATGTGTTTGGTTTTAAAATCATTTATTTCTGGAGTAAGTCATAGATATGGAAAGGGTTTTACCTAGGGGATGTTTGTTTCCCCATCCAGTTGAAACCACAAACAGACAGAAAGCTGGTCGCTGGCCAAAGTGAAAGGCCAAAGGCAAATTGTCCCATATTTATCCTTTACTGGGTCAAAACTCAAAAGCTGGACACTGATGGCAGTTCATAAATATTTCACTGCTCCAATCAACAAATGAGATATAAGGACATTGCATGTCAAGAAATTTGTTGACTCTTGCAGAGCAGATAGCCAGCTGGCATGAGCACTGCTATTGCCCTGTCTCAGAGCTGAAAGGCCAGAGTCAAATGGTGCCAGATTTGTTCCTGGTTTAGCTAAAATAACACAGGAATTGCATTTATGTTTTGATCTTGCTGTGGCATGTCCTCACTGTGATCCTCACTGGCCACGTGATCTTCACCTATGAGTAACAGGAGACTGAAATCCCCAGAGAGAAATTCTGCCTAAAGGTTTACAATTTCTGTTTTGTTCAAGCTTCCCATTCATCTCATATTTTATGCTCTTTTGTATTTGCAAGTGCTTTGGGAGTCATCAAGAGATGCTTGTAACATAGTGTAGGGATCTGATCCCATCCTCACAGCTCTGGAGGACTGTGGATCGGATTCTTCTTAAGTATCAACAAGCAAAAACTCACTGAGATCAGTAGAAACAAACCCTCATATGTCGTGCAGGTAAGGTTTGCATCCTGACCAGTGGTTTCCACTCTTTAACAGGAAGAGTGGGCCAGCCGTTTTATTCTGAAATAGTCAATGCAAGCGTGTAGCACCCCTCCTAAATATCTGGAAGGGTTAACACTTCAAACTTCTGCCCCTTGTTTGGAACAGGAGATAAATGGCCAAGAAAGAATCAGCTATATGCTTTCCATAGAACATGCCAACAGACAAGGTTCTGGCTCCTGGTCCTTGGGGTGGCTCACTGCCCAGCATCCAGTGGTCCAGAAACACACTGTTTTCACAATACCTGAAGCAGCATAGTTAAATTTAGATTCTGATCAGCTTGGCAGGCTGCCCACATAAAAACAAAGGGGTAGAGGCATGCCAGTTGGTCTGTTGTCACCAGCACTGGCTTCTGGAAGGCAGCTCCCATTCCAGAGAGCACAAATACTCTGAGGAGATGATTGAGTAAAGCTGCTGGTTTTCAGTTACCACGTAAAGGAGCATGAAAGAACAGATTTCCTTGGCCTCACACATGCTTTATAACCCTGTTCCAGGGCAACCCAGACAGTGACAGAAGGAACTTCCAAAGACTCTGTGGTGGTCCAGTTTGGTGTAACCTAAGAAGTCATGCTCTTCAGCTCTCTGCCCCAGCTCTCTGCCCAGAGGTTTCCTCCCCAGCAGCAGTGGTGGCAACAGAACACTTGGAGTGTTTGGTTCCCCAGCAACTGCAGTTGACTCTCTGGTATATCAATTTGAGTCACAGTCGAGTTCAGTTTGTGTTAATGAGCCTGATGATTTGTGAACTCTGCCAACAGCAGAGAGGCTGCACTGCTGCTGCTGCTGCTGCTGGGGAGGGAGCAGCCCCAGCAGTGCTGAGGGTGGCCAGGTAGGAGAGGAGAGTCAAACCTGACTTGATGAAAGGGATGTAGCTCTCTCAGACTTCGTCAGGGTCCTGCTTGTTTCTATTTACTGAGAGCAAATGCAAAGAAAGCAAACAGAAGGGACATGTGAGGAGTCCGGTTCTTGCTGGCCAGAAAAGCTGTATGGAAGCACACCTGGGAATAAACCAATTCACAGAGAGTGGAAGTAAAGGAGGGAGAAAGAGAATGTTGTATAGAAAGCTGTAACTCACTTTTGTTAGCTCCTATTCTCTTGTCTGCTCTCAGCAGACAGGGTATATCACTTTCCATTTTATTTTACTTTAAACTTAAAATTTTTTCCTAAACACAAGCTTTGAAACAGACAAAATGTAATGAGCCCTCACAATTCTGATCTGTTAAATCCCCATCTGACCCAGCTTTTTAGTATCTTATTTGAAAGAAAAATAGTATCTCGAATTTTTAATATCTTATTGACCTGGAAGATGTGACTTGATTAATCTCCAGGGCCAAGAAAAAGTACATTTATTGAAGGCTGTTACTGTCAGATCAGTTATGAAACTCAGATTTTCAACAGATACAAAGAGTCAAAATACTGATATATTAATGCAAATGACAGCAGCTAAGCTTCTCATCAGAGGCCACCTGGAGTCAGGTCTTTGTCTAAACAAAGGATAACAACTAGAGAGCATAAAAAAGTAGGACACTTAAGTAGCTCAAGTCCCTACAGATATGTAGGACAATTAAACTGATTGTTTACCAGGGTGATCTCCCCGGTTCAGAAACATATTTGTGCTTCTTCAATTTCTTTGCACTCAATATTAATTTTTTCATCAGAGAAAAGTAGTAAAAGCTTCTTCCTTTGGCAGGTACTATCTGTAACTGTGATAAATCAGTACATATAAGAACTTCTTGAGAACAGAAGGCAGTACGACTGGAGGCTGAAGTGTCTGTTAAAGATTCAAGTGTTAGCATAGGATTTACATTTATGAGTTCCCACAAATTATTCTGAAAAAACACTAGACACAACCTCCTCTGTGGTCTCTGAAACTCCAACAGCTCTGAGACTGCACTGACACATAGACTTGGACTACAATCCAGGAACAAAAATTGTGGCGTGGATCTATATCTACCAAGAAAGACCAACCCTTGTGTATTTGTGAGTCAGTGGTGCATGCATTTTACTTGTCTGTGTCTTCCTCACACTCCCTGCTATCTCTGTCAGCTTTCTCACTCTATCCCCTGGCATGAATTCAAAGCACACTTTCATGTCACTTAAATATCCAAAAGCTGATGTTACATTTTTGGTCAAGCTGGTTTTTATAAATAGGAACATGAACTTCTGTTTTATAGACTGGAACTCACAGCTGCAAGCAAAAAGACTGTATGCTACCTGAACTTCAGTTACTAACCAGTTAAAACCAGATATCTGCTCCTTCTGCATCTACTTACGTTTTCTCTCTATTAGCTAATGTATATGGATGGAATCTCATCAGCTCTTTCATGACCATTTTGAGATGTGTCCTTGCCAAAAGTGTTAAACTTCAGTCTTGCTCTCCAAACCAATGTATGGCTGAGCTAAAAATGTCATGTGTTGGCTTAAAAACAAAGCAAAAATAAAAATTGAGTTTTGCTGCTGCATTCATTTCAGATCTTAGGATAACTTCCATAAAGGGTATAGGCCAGATTCTTAGTGCATTGAAAACTGCATAGGTCCACTGATTCCCATGAAGCTACATTGATTTACAGCAGCTGAGAATCTGGCCTAAAAGGCTCAGGGCTATATATCTATCTTATGTTGTGTTAAAGTCTCTTGACCTCTTACTTGATTGCCTTGCTCCAGTGTGTGATGCTAGCGTAGGTAAATTATACCTCTGCTGGCCACTAAGCTTGTGGTTCTAGCAACATTAATAACCTCAAGGCTTCCAATTTTCTTACCAATGCTTACTAGACCTCCTCTGCAAGCCTCTGGGGCTGCTCTGACAATAATCCCAATATATATTGTTTTGAATGAAAATAAACTTTATTGCAACTTGTGCTGGAGGCAGACCCATGAGCCTATGCTCTAGAATGCCTACAAGGCAGCTGTGTAATCATTAGCAATACTATAGGGAACAGCACTAGGATCAGTTCAGAAGGGTTCTTCATCCAGCTGGGACTATAATTTACAATGCCACCATCACTACAATAACAAGGTAGCAGAGGGAAAACACTCTGGAAGGGGTGGCAGTGAAATTCAGCCATCGCAAGGTGTGGTCTTTGGGGCAAAACCTTTAATTGGCAGAAGGTTCACTAACTATTCTGGTAACCTCAGACTTTCA
Organism: Molothrus aeneus; assembly: GCF_037042795.1. NCBI lineage: Eukaryota > Metazoa > Chordata > Aves > Passeriformes > Icteridae > Molothrus > Molothrus aeneus. The sequence goes on along the minus strand of NC_089648.1, from coordinate 73,465,042 downwards.
CCTTTCATTAAATCTAAATATTCAACCAAAATGAACTTGAAAAAGCATCCACATGGAAAGGACCAGCCATCAATATCTCATTTTTCCATGCAAAACCAGAGAAATTTTGGTGTCCTGACCCCCTTTTTCTTGCCCTTCTGCCCTACCATCCTACTCAGTTCATCACATTGGACTTGCACAGCCAAAGAAGCAGTAGAAGCAATAGCAACTTATTAAGTTTTCCTTCTGTTTGGCATCCAGCTCACCCTGCCTTTTCCTTTACCCTAGTTTTATAAAAATCTTATTTAGACCTATAAAATTTTATTGTAACTAGAGCCAATTCACACAGGTCACTACTGGTCACTTTTATCTAAAGCTAGGTTATAGACTAATTTTACAACCAAATCCATGATGTTGAAGAGGTCCAAATTTGAGTTTGAAATCTCACGTGATCACTTGTGGTAGCAGATGTAGTAGACTGGATGAAGACAACTCACAGAGCAGGGCCTCCTCTTTCTGCAGGTGTGCTCTCCATCTGCATTCACTGCTAGCCTAACCCCCACTCACATTTAGGCAGATAATTAGATGAAATAAAAATTTTGACTTTTGAAAACTTTGAGTCCTTTCACGCCTCTGTCTTCATAAAACCCTTCTGAATGCTGAGTACAGCAAGGGCAAAGCCTGTGGGGTTTGAATGAAGGGCTGCTGCTTTTAATCAAAGTTTAAACAGCACAACTTGCTTTTCCTATTATTCTTCTCTTTTTGCTGTTTTTGTTTTTGTAAAACATCCTCCACAAGCTTCTGAACTCTCCTGTGACCCCTTAAAGCAGTCATGGCCCTTAATGTACAGAGCACTGCCAACATCCAGGAAAAGTCAAGACAGAAGGAGCAGGAGCACACACATATGCAGGGCAAGTTTTAAGACATGTATAAGACGTCTTGAAAATGTGACCCAGCTCTGCCCCTGTCTCTACATATGCTGAATTAGGTGAGTAATTTTAGGTGTCTCTCTGTTGCTTTCATTGACTGACAGCACACAATGGGGAGGAGCATAGGTAAGGACCTTAAGAATGATCCTCAGAGCATTGCCACCTCTGACAGAAGAAGGCAGCATGATCTGCTAACAAAATAGGTTAACAGCACTACTGTCTTGGCTTCAGCTTCAAAAGCCCAACACAGCACTTCAGCAGGTGGTTACAAAAAATTCTGGAGAGGCCTCTGCCTTGTAGACCTCTGGAATTGAAGGGTATCTGCTCTGGTGTTTAAAATGTCAGGTAGAGTGCCACTGGAATCCTTTATTCAATTGTTGAGAACCTCAATGAATATAGGATAATCCTAGCTCCTCCCTACAGCCATAAATGAAGGCTAAAAAGCCCATACTAAAATAAATGTACTGCTAGGCAAAGCAAGCATTCCAGGAGAATATTCAGTGAAGCTGTATCTAAATGAGTTATTTTAATTCAATAAATCAAAGTTTGTTTCTCTTCTTCTCCATCTCTTGTCCATGCTGCAGCATTGAACTATTTTCTTATATTTCCTTAGTCTATTGAATTATCTCTGTTACATCTCAGATTTTGTTCATTTGCCTGGTTTCTGAATTGATCACACAAAGTTGGTGGTACTCACATACTTTGAAAAGCACTGAGACATCTGTACATCTGCCAGGGCAATGACCAGTGCTGGTCTTGTTCTGCCCTGACCTGTGCATTGGCTTTGCCAAAGCCGTTTGAACTCTGCAGGCTTCAGTTTACCAGCTAAAAAGAGAAATTCTGGGTTTGGGTTTATTTTCTTACATAAATAAATAAACCAACCAAACCCACAGCAAAACCCCCAAACAAAACTCCACAACAGTTCTAGATCAAACTGGAGCTCTGGGCTTCAGTGAATGGATCGATGAGGATCTACAGCTCATTGATGTTGGAGAACCTCAGATTTAATCATGATTTAATGTCTCCAGCTTTAAAACCATAGTCCAGGCTTACTTTTGATAGTGAAAATAGAATTGACTAAATCATCAAGAGACCCTGGTAAAGTACATTGACAACCGTATATTACTGTGGTTTTGAAACTGTCAATGAAATTAAGTCCCCAAAATGCAACTGAATGTCAATGATTAATTTTCACAAGGTTTTGCAAGTACCAAGGTCACAATGAATATCATCCAAAATTTCTCAGGTGCATGAAGCCAGAAGTTTTCATATCAATAAGGTCTTACACAAACTCTTTGGGTATAAGAAAACAGTTTCCATACAGATCTTCTCATCATAGATTTTTGGAAATTCATCATACTCAGAAAATGCATGCAAACCCACAAAAAATTCATGACTAAAACACTGTCATCAGCCTTCAGGGGATCCATGGGGAAATACAATGTCCCAGCTTGAAAAAAAAAAAAAATTCCAGGCAATGACATAACCAAAACTTTAAATACACTAGATTTGACTTAGTTGACACCATGTTGAACATTGTTAACTAACCAAGAGAAGATACTAATAAATCTATATTGTTCTGATTACTTCAGCTCTAATTCTATGATAAGGATTTGAAAACTGATGCTAAGCTTATTATCATGTTAAAACCAACACTTTCTAGTCAAGGCAAAGCTTGGAGAAATGTTTTGCCAACTAATGGAAAAGCATCTCACAGGATCTAAATTATGAAATCAATGTGTACTTGGCCCTACAAAGTTTCTTCATTTCTTACATGAGTTTTTCATTAGCCCAGCTTTTTTCCTGAGTCTTATTTGATTTTTATGATCTGGGGTCTTCTCACACATAAAATGGGAAGTGAAATAGTCTTGCTTTTGTTGCTGAAATGTGAGATAAGGTACTTTCTGGTGAGTTTGTCTATGGTGCTGCTTGGATTTTGAAGTCATTTTCCTATAGCTGACACGCAGTTAACAAATTTTACAAACAAGGTGCTTACATCCAGTGCATGGGTTTCTAAAATGGATCAGTTTATGCATCCATGTATGTGATAGAGAATATAAATAGAGTGACACAAATGAAACTCTCTGTAGTAGCCTGAAATGCAGCCAGATGAAATCTCAAAGAGGACAACTTTTGATTTTGTGATTTCCCAGGCTCAGACTAGTTATCTGTACTGGTGGGCTGGTATTCAGGTGGATAATCATGGTAATCATGGTTAGCTATAGCAACCACTGATTTCCCCAAAACTGTATTTAGAAAATTTATCTTGGGCAATGTTTGTATTTTTCTTGAAAATGCAAGGATACAGTGAAGAACTGATGAGAATCTCTTTGGCTAACTGATTCCAAGTCTAATCAAACTGTGTGGTTTCTGATATGAAGTCTTCAAGGCACATCCAGTCTGCATTGCTGAAGCCTTTAGACAGAATAAACACAATGTAAAATCACATTCAAGATAGAAATCCCTCACTTACATATTTATGTCTTTAAACTTGGTGCCTACAAGTATCATGACAGAGCACGGTCCCTCTCTTTCTACTTCATTTTATCAATCTCTCATTTATCAGCCTCTAATATTAGTTTTCTCCTTGCTTGAATCTTATAATTTTTCTAAGGGTCCTCCAGTAAGAAAACAATCCTGTCTGGGGATTCCTTAGCTCCCTTATATGGAAGCTCATGGGTTCTCCAGAAACCCCAGCATTCTTTTGCTAACTCTTAGCTTTAGTATCTTAGCTAAACTTGCTGTTTCTTAGCTCAGACAGATCCCTTCCTGTGCAAGTACTTTTCTCATTGCACAGTCAGTGTGAATTCAGGCAGTTTAGTTTAACCAATAATGGGAAAGAGCTAAAAAGCTCTGTTTGCACCAATGTCAGCTGCAAGTGGTGACCTTTTCTACTGTCTGGCACTTTTCTGAAAAAGTACACACCTTTTATTCCACTGCCTCTGGTCTAGCCTTCCACCTTCATGGCAAACATCAATCTTAGGACAACCACAGCATTTAAATTGAGACAGATGCTCATTATTGAGCAGAATGTTGTAAGACACACTGAAAACAGATGTGAAGGGGCACCCGCACCAGCAGTGACAAGCTGGAAAGGGCAGGTAACAAGGGTCTGACTCAGTAAATGCTTACAGTACACCCTGCTTTGCATCTCTCATGACCTCAGCTAATCTGTTTGATTTAACTCTGCAATCCAGGGCTCACTCTGACACTCAGTGATCTGAACTCAAGGCAGTAAAAAAAGTGATAGCTCTTTCCCAGCTGAGATTAGTCCCTGGGAGTAGGATCCATCTCAGCTGATGTAAAGGTCTACATCTCAGCTACCCTCTCCTTGTAGACAATGAACAGATGTTCTTAAGGTTATCTTCATCTCAGTGTCATGGTGACACCTAGTATGGTTCCTGTGGATCACACTCCACACCATAAGTGTCTACAGTGAAGGAAGATTAATGTGTCCTTGCTAATTTAACACTTTCATATTTTGTTGTACCAATAATTTTAGCTTTATGATAGTGTATTATGATGAAGAGAATAACAATAACTAGGTCTGAGTCACAGGTGTAAGATAGGGCTTCCATGGAGACATGGTGTGGTGCTGAAGACGTTGTCTTCCCAAGAACAGTGAAGCAAAGAGGGAACTGTAGTAAGGCATAAGAGGGATATTGGAATCCTCCCTGCAAAGGGAGCCATTCATCAGACTAAGAAGAAGAACAATTAACACACACACTAATCTGTAGTTCTGCAATTCATCTTGCTTAGATCAAGGCATCACTACAGTTGCTTTGGAAGTCTTGCTGCCAAACTGGGGACACCAGCTGAGCAACTCTGCAGTGAAGACATAACCGTAATAAGTGAGATTTTTTGCTGCTGTAACCACATCCCATTTTTTTTTCTCCATTTTTTTATTATCATCTGTCTTGAATCATTTCCTTGTGGGGAATTTCAGCTACCAGTGTTAATGGTATTACATATAAGAACTGCCACTGGCACCAGCACAAAGGAGAACAAATTCTTTTTTGTTAAAATATAAAAATTCCCAGATCTATTTGAGCAGGGCTACATTTGAAATTTATTTTACTGCAAAAAAAAGTGACCTTTTGCACATATTTACCTTAAACAGAAAGCCAAAACTGACACATTTGGCACCTCAAGCAATAGTTGTAGTAAGGAGGAAGGGTAGAAAAGTAAGGTAAAGTTGACCCTGATACCAGGATTAACAATAAAACAAAATTATCACGTACTGTTTACTTGTTCTAACATCTGAAAGGAGAGTCAAAAAAAAAAAAAAAAAAAAGGCTTGTTTAATGTCTGATTTGCAGTCTGCCCCATTTTCACTCACATACAAGTTTACATAGTTTTTAGTTTACCCAGTTCCTTGTTGGCTCAATTAGGTTTCTGAGAAGCTTGGGTTTTATGAGCCCATGTGGGGGCTGTGTCTAGCAAGAACTTCACAAGACACTCTGCAACCTAAACCCATTGCTCTTCTTCATCACATGGTAAAGGACAATGGCCAGCATGAGTTAATCCAGCATCACAGGTTATTTCTCCATAGCATGCCTCGTGCCAAAACAGCCCATTCTTTACACAAGAAAAGACTAAAGAAGGAAAGAAATGTGTCCTAGCAAACAGTGAGATGAATTCCTGACGGTAAAATTGGAAACAAAAAATGAAATATGAAAACAGAAACTTAAAATATATCTGACTCCAAAGTTCCTTTTTAGTTGTTCCAGTATCTTGGCTACAATGAGTGCAAAGGTCTGGCAGTGTAATGCTTCTCCCTCTCTCTTCCTTTATTTCCCCTTCTTCTTTCTTCAAAGCCTGGCCTCACCTTGGAATTCTTGCTGTATTTGAGTTTTCTTTTTCACTGCAACTTGAGATCCTTCCTGCTCTCTCTCTCTCCCTTAGCCTGGTGCATGTTTGCATTCAGTGTCGCATTATGAAGTGGACTCTTCCTCTCCTACTGGGAGTTTTTCTCAAGAGTATCTGCCTGGTTTCTTTCTAAGACCCTGTCTTCATTTGGAATTCATACTTTCTTCCTGTGACAAAATGTTGGCCTTATCCTAGTATTTTCTAAGACATTGATTACATTGAAATTGTTGTACATGGTCTCAATCATTAGAACTCATGTCCCTTCTCCTCCTCATGGGCTCAAGGAAACCTCCTAGCTAAGTCATCCCTCCCTCAGTCATAAATAATGGAATGAGATGAAGGAAAGAAGATGGGGGGAAAGATAAGGATGTGGTGCATTTTACTTTTATTTTCTCCCACATCAATTAGGTGTTCTGTTTCACACTGGCCTCCCAAAACTTTTAAGTAGCAAACACTTGTCTCAATTGTCTCATTTATTCTAGTGTTTTTCTTCATGCAAGTAACAGTTCGTTGACCTGATGGGGTCAGATTGTGCTGTAGGTGCTCTTCCTGCTAGAAGTCAGGGCTGTGTTTCTTCGAGGTGCAAGAGCTTTCCCTTTCAAGTCATTTCATAATCCATACTGTTCATTGTAGTGAGAAAATGCAGCACACGACTTGTCATTCACACTCTCCCCTGCTGCTGTTTTACTGGGCAGCCCTTAAGACTACTCTTGACCTTTTTATTCCTTAGTTCAACCCAAGAGTCCTTTAAGTCAATGTAATTAGTGTTTTAAGCCTGCTTATGATTTGCTTCTTTGTGATGCCTGCAGTGTTGTCGTGTTTAAGCTTGGGGTATGCTTTGAGACTTTGAAGAGTTAAATTGGGGTGAACATTTCCTAAATCTTACATATGAATGACATGTGCCAGAAAAATTTTGAAACTACTTCTAACCATTATCAAAAAGTATGTTTTGCACTGAAATTCCCTTAAAAATCTGACTGCTTGAGAAGATATCTCCTGGAGAAAAAATTCTGTCAGATTGTATACTGCTTGTTCACCATGCATGTTTTCTTAATCTGAGGTTCAATTTATTCCTAATTTGGTACTGAAATCAAACACATCTTAAACTTCTGAACTGCATACATGAAGAAGGGTGATTGGGGGAAAAAAAACCCACAACCAAAGTTAAATGACATTCTCAGTCATCTGGAAAAAGTTTTTTTCTTTAAAATTGAGCTCTGAGAGCAGTAATGGAGAGAGGCTGCCTACAGGTGCAACAGAAAAAAAACACAAGAAAAAAACCCCAAATCCATTTTAGTGTGGTTACATTTCATGCATAGATCACCAGTGACAGTTCTGTTCTCTATCACTGGCAAACTCAGCTAAGATAACAAAGGATGTGATTCACTGGATAAATGAAAATACACTAATAAACTATAGCTGACTTGAAACTGTAAAATCTGCCTATGCATGTAAATTCTGTACAAATTCTGTGCGTAAATTCTGCGTATAAATTCTGTAAATTCTATAAATTCTTATAATTCCATATACTTGAGCAAGACTTTGTTCTCTCTTTATTTGTTTTTAATCTGTATTTTTACTGTTTCTTATGCCTGTGGTAGCACAAAACTAAAAGCTTCATTCCATGTCATACCTCTCTAGCACGACATAAGTTTGCTGGCAGGATGGGAAGAGCTAGTACTGGTACACAGCTCTGCTTAGCGTGGTGCAGAAGTTTCCAGCCTGCTAAAGTGGTGCACAACAGCAGCAGTTGCCAGGTCTGTCAAGGCTGAGGCATTTAGTGGAGCTGCAGACAGATCCTTCAGATAAGTACTTGAGTGCAGAAACATCTTGGCTTTCCAACTTCTGCCAGAAACCAGCTGTTTTCAAGGGCTGTTCTCCTCCCTGAGAATGTGGGACCAGCATCAGGAGGCAAAAAGCCTCTGTCAATGAAAAGCTTGTTGAAGTGAAACATGCAATAGGTGAATGTACAGTAAATAGAGGAGATGGGTTTGGATGGGTGCAGTTGGTGGTACCTGGCAGACAGGTGAGCATATTGGTGTAGGGGTAGAGCTGGGTCCCCACGTGAGTTAGAGCTCTGCCATTTCAACTGCTCATGTGGAAGAAACAACTGAGAGAATATGGAAACATGTCTCCTAGTGCCCATGTAGGCTACATCTTGGAAGCTATTGCTTCCACATCAACACTGGTGTGGCTGGAGTGCAGGATTCATCTCACCTAATTTTCATATCCATAAGTCAAACTATGTGAAAATCCCTAATTTAATTTTATGGAGGACTGGATCACTGTTTTTTCAGTTTCTTTCTGGGTAGGTCCATAACTACAAGTTTCGCTTGTGTTTCAGTTCCAAATAAGCTCAATATCTCGAAATGTAACACAGTCAAAACTGCCAAATTTAATCTGGTTCATTGTCAGAATCATGTGAGAATGTAAAGCATAAATCAGCAAAGGATCACTCAAATCTGTGCTTATGGTTCCCTCAGAATGTCCAATATTCTTATTAAACACGAAATCACATGAATTTCACATAAATTGGAGTAGCAGAGAATATGTTCCTCATGGCTCCATAAACCTCATTTTAGCACTTCATACTTCATCTTATCTGAAAATTGGTCTCATTTCAGTTGTCCAGACTGAATCCAAAATTTCACTGAACATGGTGATAATTTGATTATATCTTAAGAATCAGCGTCAGTTGGATCCGCTGGACGAACTGAATAGAGGAGAATGTTTGATGCTTCCAGAACCCTTTTGGAACACAAGTCCTTCATCTCCTTTAGACTGGAATACTTAGGGAAAACAAACATATCGACAAACTCCATGTGTCCTTTTATCTTGCTTCCTCATGAGTGCAGTCTCTGTAGTTTCTGTGCCTCAGAAGAGGAGTATCCCAAGTCTCTATTTATTTATGCTTATAATTTTCTGTGGCATTGTAAGATAGTTTTTACTGTATGTATATATCTGTACCTATATATCTATAGATATATCGATAGATAGATAGATAGATAGATAGATAGATAGATAGATAGATAGATAGATAGATAGATATCTCTCAAATATTCAAATATCTAACTAATTTCATCCTAAAAAAATACATGTTTAAAAGATGAGGAATTAATTGTCCTGTGCTTCTATGTGTTCCTGTGGGCATTTCCCTTCCCATTGGCTTCCTTGAGGGTCATAATGACCAGCTTACACTACTTAATTCATTTGACCTGAGTTATGTTGTACATATGCTACAGAGCTAAATATAACCATTTACAGTTTTCCCTATTAGGAAAATTTATATTTCTACCCAAAACCACTTTTTAGGCTACTTCAGAGCTCCAAGGATAATGCTGGTTACAAGTCTGGTTTAAGATTTGTATTTTTTAAGCCCAGCACTTTTATAGTTTTCAAAAACCCACACTGAAATAAAATACTTGCATTTGGGAGAGAATACTTACATTTTGACAAGCTAGTATTGGGGTGAAATAGTTATTTTCTCTACTATTGTGTAATTTTTTTGCAATAAGAAGTAGCTCAAACACAGAAACACTGGAGTTACTGAGAACACTTAATATGATGACTGATTATTTAAAATATGCTGTGAAACACTTCGGGTTTAGAAATAGTTATGCCCTGAAGACTATCATGAAGAATGGCTGCATTCCACAGCAAGAACAGTGTTTGGAAAGCTTAGCTCACTCCAGCTTACTCACAACGATGATAAATTGCATGCATTGTACACTGTATGCACAGTTTTTATGCAGGTGTTTCACTGGGAGGGGGGTGGTTTGGGGTGTGTTTTTTTAATTAAACAGTGTTCCTGATCACTTCCCTCCCACTCCCTCAAAGAGCACATAGAAAAATTATTTTGCTATTTGAGCTCCAAAACTACAAGTAGTACAACTGTTGCATTATCTCTGCAACAGGGATGTAAATCCTGATTTTCCAATATGTTCTGTCCCTAAGTACCCTGCTCTGTAATGAAACAAGGAAATCTCAGCAAATCTTTGACCTCAATGTTCATAGTGCTAACCCAGCTGGCCCTGTGCTGCCCTTTGCCTATTTCATTGTGTGGGAGGGAGCAAAACCAGGTCAGATTGAAGTTTCCAGGCTTTTATATTTGCCAGGAACAAAAACAAGGAGCAATTTCTTGCTGACACCTTTTCTGGGGAAAATTGGTTACATTATCATTACTAAGACAAATGGGTCCTGCAATGTTGACCTTGAGAGAAGCAACTTTGAGGGTTACAGACCTGAATTAAAGACCATGTACTCTTCCCCCTCCTTTTCCTCCTCCAAAAATACAATTCATGTATTCAGAGGGAAGCAATGATGGAGAAGAGTATGCCTGGGTTATGTGTCACCTCATCTTCTCTTAAAGCCTGAACCATTATTTGTTTATCTGTTTAGACACTGTTTTTCCTACTCACTGTTGCAAGTTATCAGGGAATCATTTATCTATAGTGACTCAGTTATTAGGTCACATCCAAAGGAATACACAGACCAGGGTTAGAGCATAAAGTCAAGTATGGAAGGATCATTCACAAATACAAAATTTTGACAAATATTTTACCCATACTGACTCTTACTGACCTGCATTACAGCTGGGACATCATCAGGAATTGGCATGTTGGGTATTTGTCTCAGTATGATGGTTTGGGCATCAAGGAGTAAAGAGACAAAGGAGTAAAGAGACTTTACAAAGGAGTAAAGAGACTTCATCAGCATAATTTTTGCACCAGAGGTGACAATGATCTCTGGTCATCTTATTTACTGGAATAGATATAGTCAAAGTGTTTTATATGAAATATATGTTTCTCATAACACTGCAAGAATCTACAAGGGCTCAAGATATACAGTTTTAATAGAGGCACACAGCCTAACACATTTCTCAGAAACTAAATATTTCATTATAAATTTACCAGCATGAACAAAATCGCTTCCTCAGAATTACGTCGAAATTCTGAAATCGGTGTTTATTTGTCGGGATGGAGTAAAACTTAGAGAGCACAAGATGCAATATTTTTGGCAAAGTAAAATAAGTGTTGCAAAATTGAAGATGCTGCAAATATTTTCCTATAACTTTGTTCCATGCTATGCATTTTGTCGGAAATATTTCATCGAGGTGAAACACAAATTTTTCTCACAACTCACACAGTGGGAAATAATGCAGTAAAAAAAACCCTCTAGTTTTGCCCTGTTTTTCATGCCCTTAAACTCTATTGAGCTAACTGCATTTATTTTAGGAATGTAGCCAACAGAGCATTTTTTCATATTAATGCACAAGATATTTAAGAGGCTCATCTGCTTATTTTTATTATTTTCTCAAACAAAAAGTATGGGAATTGTGCAAAATTATATGCAAAACAGAGAGACTTTGTCAGAAGCAATTTGATTATAGATTATTTCTGCTTTGTTTTGTTTCCTTTTTCATCCACTAAAGCCATTAGCACTTAATAATGGAGTGTAATTCACTGATTCCCCTAGGCAAGGAAAGATTGTAGGCACAAAAATGTTGGGGAGGGGGGGTCTTAAATGAGGGTCTCTAACCTCAGAAATTATGCTCTCAACAACCAATTTACAAGATAGAAGTGATTTTTCTCCTCAACCCTTTAGGAAGACAGTTAGTACTTCTTTTGAAGGGGATTTCTTTCTTACTTCTTTGCTCATTGCCTTCGATCTGGCTATAGGCATTTCTGTGCAGCAAAGGGTAGAGCTTAAGCCACAGGGTCTGTTCCTACCTTCCCTCTTCTCAACACCTCTAGATTGGGCAGATTGCTGCTTTATGTTCTGGTTTTTGAGACCCCTACTATCTCAAGGTAAAGGTTTTTGAGACCCCTACTTTACAAGGTAAAGCCCACATAGAAAATGGGTTGGGATTTCCACTCACCTGCGCAGCACTTGGAAACTTCCAAAGCTGCAAGGCACTGTGCTGTGGAGTGCAACACTCTTATCCATTGACTTTTTGTAGAAAAAAACCCCTCCACTAAATAAACAAAACCAGAACCTCCACAAATTAGATTAGGTTTTCAGTCTGCATATCCTATATGAAAAAAAAAAATAAAAATGAACCACCACAAAACTGCTTAGTAAAATAAAATTATGAATAACTTAATTCACAAAATCAATACAGAATAAGCTTTGCTTACTGAAAGGGGTTCTTAAATTCTCTTCTGTTCAGCACTTTTGATGTGATGCCAACAGCTTCCAGAGACACATACCTGTAGCAATGCTGACCTTTCCAATATCAAGCAAACTAGTCTACGACTGCATCTTGGCTTCAAATATGATTGTTCACCAAGAAGCAGTCACTGAAAAGAGTTCCACAGACTACGTGTAGAATAAGACCTGATCAACTTAAGTAAGATTATAACAGCCCGGCCTTTTATGAACCCACATAATAAAAATAATAAAAATATGTGACTCTATTTCTGCTTTGCTTGATCCACAAACCATCTTGACCACCCCTTGTGCAATTTGTAAATGAAACACAACTAACTTAGGACTCAAAACTGTCTATTTGTTCTTCAGAGCTGAAGATGAGATATGGGTTATGGTAGGACAGAATATATATGCCAGTTGAGTTACAGTCTGCAGAATACAACTGAAGAACTCAAGCTGAACTCAACTGGGTCTGAAATAGGATTAAACCTGGAATATGTTTATTAGGAAGAGAAGTTTTAAATGTTAAACACAGGTGCCATGTCTCTGTGACTGACTTAATAAGCATGCATATAATCTTTCTAACTGTTCAGAGATTGGTGGGTTGCTCTTTAGGTCACTAATATTTATACATGATACATGCTTCAGCTAGATAAAAAATTATACTTGATAGACTTCAGGAATGATACTGGGAAAAAATTCACCCCATTCCAACTAACTGCAGCCAAAAATCCTTCAAGAAATTAGCAAAGTAGAATAACATGGTGTGCATCATACTGGGGTATTTATTTATTTTGTTTGTTTGATTGGGTAATACAAACCCCTCATAGATAAGGTAATTACAAAACAGGAACAGCAGCCAAAGTCCTGGCACAAATTACTAAAATCCCCACCTCACTTTCATCAAAATCAGCATTGTTCCCCAGCCAAATTTCATAAAAAGGACATACTACTTGAAAACAGCAATGAGAAAGGGATCACTGGAGACTTAGAATCTGGCAACCAAGTTCTGGGAAATTCTTTTGAAAAAGTGACTAAACTAGAAGCTGAGAGAGGCCTTCTTGAGCTTTTAAGGGGATCTGTATCCTGGACAAAATACACTCATCAGAGAAAATTAGGTTTTGTATCAGTCAATCATTTTTCAAAATTCAGAAATTACAAGAGGATCTTAATTTTTCTGTCTATAAAAAGCCAAGACAAAAATCAAATAACTTTAAAAAAAAGAAAAAAACCCCAACCAAGCAAACAAAAAACCCCAAACCAAGAACAAAACCACAAAAATATTTTTCATTATCTAAGTTATTCTCTATGTATTTGTAGTGTGTCATATTAAAACTGTGCATGAATCATGACCATGACTACAAATGTGATGATGAAATGTCAAAACGAGTTTTCCCTTTCAGACCAAAAGCATCTTGTAACTTTGAGTGATCAGACGCCATTGACATTGTGACAATATAGCACATAATAAATTGCATACTTTATTATTAGCTGGGACAATCCATGTAGATTACTTCATTCTAATACTAAATACATTGGTTTGTTCTCTTAGACTGCCTTTACCAAACATTTAGTCCCACAACTCCCTTTTCAATTTTAAAAGAAACCTGGTCATGAGGATATCTATTGTAACTTACATCATGACAATCATTATTAAATATTTAAAAGGAAAAAAATCTGTTGTATAAATTATTTTGTTCAAGACATACATAAACTGCCTTTTAAATGGTAAAATTTGTAAAAAGCTTATGACAATCAAACAGTTGCCATGCTGACAAGCATTTACAGCAGAAAATACTAATATTGTAATAGAATTGCAATGTCAATTCTTCCACTAAGACCAGAATAAAAAATTGAATGTTTGTGTCCAAGTACCTCTGAAATCCTTATCCTATTTAATAGTGAAAACTACTCTTGATTTGACCTAGTCATAGTTTGATCTCAAGGGCTGGTGATCTCTTTACCTTTCAGGAAATGTTTCTCAGCCCTTAGAAGTCACTCTGCATATTAGACAAAGCTGCCTATTTACACATTTTAATCCTGGAAGGGTGGCAGTCAGTGGAATGATGGAAAGAAATGATCCATGACTGAATAGTGTTTATATTTCTCATACAATGTTCTATGAAATTTGTATAATGCAGTTTAAAACCATCTGATTTTCCTCATGCTGAAGTTTATTACCTTGTTCATATATTCACAGAAGGGCAAATTATATCAAAGAATTGATGATGGATTGTCCAGTCATAAACAGAACTTTTATCTCAGAACAAATCATGGCAAACTAGGAGGAATGGAAAAGGATTTCATTTAGTGATAAGCATTAGTTCTTAAAAATCTGACTTTGAACTGATTTCATCAAACAAAACTATGCTTAACACTTTTTCTTCTTTTTCAGGAAATTGTAAGGATTATAGAAAACTGAAATTTGATGAAAGGTAATATATGAGAAATACATAGAATTAAAAGTTTCAGTAAGATATGTTACATCTTAAAAGTTATATGCTAGGAACAGTCTTAATGTTCTGGTTTTAGATGCTCCTTCTCTTCATTTTTTAAAGTTTCTATGTTTATTCCTACCCCAAATGTAGGTATAGAAAAAAAAAATTATCCTGTATATAAAGGTAAAAACATATTGCAGACACTCAATAAATTTTTAATATAAGCTTCATGCTAAAATTAATTTCAAATGTAAGTTTAAGGGGATTTTATAAACAAGTTTCAGAATGCAAAGATAAAGCAGAATGTCATTGTGGACATATAAGCACCATTTTAATTAGTAAGATGGAATTAATGATCTCTGAATTGTATATTTGAACACATTTATCAAGGTAGACTTGAGAAAAAAAATCCTTGGTATGCCAAGAATTTTTTTTTTCCTGAACAATATTTTAAAAAGAGCACCACCCACCCATTTTTTAATGAGACTCTGCCTTTTTTTTTCAATCTAAAGAAGACAGAAAATATTTGGTGGGCTAGATCAAGGAAAGCAAGACTCTTTTATATTCACAGATGCATAAAGACATACTGCTCTTTGCTTGGCTTTAATCAGGCTTCTCTGAAGTAGGCTATGAACTTACTAAATGGGTTTTTTTGGCCTGCATGTAGAGCAGATAAGCTCCCGAAAAGAAAAGAAGGGATTGGGTATTCTCTGCTAAAGCATTCCTAGAGTATCTCATTTCATCTGGTCCTTAGCAGGCAGAAGATTTCCAGTCCATGGAATTCTCAGAAGATTGCAGACAGCACCACTTGCCTGAACTGACAGTAATGAACAACGCCAGAGCACAAAATTGCATCCCAATCGGTTATAGAGTAGCAGAAATGTAATTACCTTATTCAAAACTCTCCCAAACAGGCACAAAAATCTAGATAGCCATTTCCTATTGGTTGTAAATAAGCTATCTAGATGCCATCTTAACTCTGGGCTGTGAAGACCATTGTAAAAAAAAAGCAGTGTATTTTGCTGTAATTCATGTGGAAACTGTACTGCTTTGCAAAAACAAATCCTTCTTCACTGCATAGCTCAGTCTCTGATTAACTTGAGCTCAATAAAATCAATGACCTTGTCTTCTTTGCAAGAAATTTTTCCTAATCTACAGATAGGTCTTTTGTGTCTATGTGTGCCTGCCTGTGCACATGTATGTGCAACTATGTTTCACCTGAAACTCAGATTTAATAAGTACAACGTATTCTTAGGAGCTCATCATGTGAAATTAAAGAAAATCTGATAAATTAAATCTATTTGCTTTCAGGAGTTGCCCATTGGAGTAAATTCACCAGTGGTGTCCAACAGGGAATATGCCAGTAAGAACTTGGACATAGTCATCATATAAAGAACACCAAATAAACATGGGCTACTGAAAGTGAGCAATGATCAAAAAATCAGTCTAAAATGCCTAATGGATATTAAATACTTCAACCCTGGTGCTTAACCAAGAGGACTAGAAGAGCAAATGCCAACTATTAAAATAAAAGCATTACTTTTACATCACAGTTATTACACATCCATATTTTTCTGTGTGCTGTTGCCATCACTCTGACTTGTCATGATAAGTTGTTTCTGGCTCTTCCTCTATTTCTGCTGATCCAAGGGGCTCATTCAATACCCACTAATAGAGGCAAGAGAAATCTTTCCATGACTTCAGTGCACTCTGGATCAGATCTCACTTTTTCTGAAACTTTCACATCCTTTGAGACCCCAGCTCTCACATTTTACCTTAGACAATATTGTCTTCACAAATAGATATTTTTTTACTATGAAAATCAGTCTTTCCTTCTTGTTGAGGAAAGCGATGCCAGCCCCATTATTTATATCACATTTAGCAAACCCACAGGAGTTAAGCAAATCTGGAACCCTCCAGGAGATTGACTGCCTTGATGAGTGTAGCATAAGTCACCCGGGCTGAGGCCATTCACTCAGTTATTTCCGTGTGTAAATATTAAGTTACAATGTACTGTAATGGAACTAACAGTGCCTGCCCCAAGTCAGGTGCAACGAATGAGCTCTGCTTCAGTACCAATAGTTACACACACAGCACCCTTTGCTTGCACATGGACAAGCATTATCTGACACTGAGACCAGGTTCTCTGTAATTTCACATCCCTGAGACACTATTGCTTTCTTTTGTTGTAGTTCAGCTCTTACTCTGCAGGTGAAATTGCTCTCAGCCTGCAATTACTTGACTCCAACTTTGCTGGAGAAAGGATGGGACACAGGAGCCACCCCTGGAGAAGGGATGGGACATGGGAGCCACACTTGGAGAAGGGATGGGACATGGGAGCCACCCCTGGAGAAGGGATGGGACATGGGAGCCATACTTGGAGAAGGGATGGGACACAGGAGCCACCCCTGGAGAAGGGATGGGACATGGGAGCCACACTTGGAGAAGGGATGGGACACAGGAGCCACCCCTGGAGAAGGGATGGGACATGGGAGCCATACTTGGAGAAGGGATGGGACATGGGAGCCAGCCTGGAGAAGTGTGTCTATTACCGCTGTAATGGCTGACTCTTCTGAACCTAAAACCAAATCTGCCCTCCCTTAATGGTCCTCTTCTCAGTTTGGAAGATTACTTGCCAAACATGTGGTTGCATTTTGTGGTTTTGGACCACGAGAGGAGGGGGATGGTGAGACAAATTATTCAGTACATGAGGCACCTTACAAAGTCTTGTTTCACATGGGCCACTTGTTTCTGTGGGTTCTCTCTGTACAGAACTCACAAAACTTCTGTGCCACCAATTTGTAAACAGTAGTGCAAAGTCTATGTTTTCCATATTACTTACCAATCTTACAGAGGAGAAAATATCAGCGATATTTCTTCCACCCTCCCCAGAAAGTATCAAATGATTCTTCAATCTGGCCAAAACAGAAAGGACATTATACCTTAAATCATAAATTTTTATGAATTTGCTACTAAAATACCAGTTAATTTCACAATGCAAAATAATTAACCAAACTGCTAACAGGAGCTGTTTCTCTACACAAAGAGCCCTGATTCAGTTTGGTTGTTTTTTTTTTTAATGTACACAGAGGCATCTGACTTTTTTGTCTAAAAAACTTCCATTCTTTCATTATAAAAATAAATATTTTTCACATTACAAATATGTGAAAAAAGCTTCTAAAACTTCTTTATGTCTAATTAATCTAATTTGATGTTACTTTCTAGTAAGTTACAATCACTATTTTCCCTGAGCTCCTTGGTTCAGTCATCATTCATCAGTTCTCAGACTAAAAGGAGTTTTTACAGCTGGGTCATAAACCAAATCAATGGAAATGTTGATGCAGTATTAGCTATATCAATCCTTACAGGTGTCTCTGTAATAGCCCTTGTAAAAGAAACACCTCTATGCAGCTCACCAGAAGGCTCCAAGGAGTATGCAGAAGGAGGGAGCAGGGAATAATGAGTAATTAGGGTTTTCACTAACCAGAAAGATAGGTTCTTTCAATTTTTGTCCATTAAAAGTCACACGTGTAAGCATTGTGGTAATACAGCTCTCAGCTGCACATTTCCAGTAAATTCATGACAAAATAATTAAAAACCCCAAAGAGGAACGGCTAATCTTCCTATTAACTTCTTGTATGCAACCCCATGAGCTCTGCCACAGACTCACATGCAGGTGTCCATGTAATGGATTTTTAGCAAGGAACATGGTGTCTGTTGGAGTGATTGGTAAAAAAATATGTCACTGATCTGACATATTTATTGTTTAAATCACAGTTTAGGAAATGTCTTTCCACTGTGTGTTGGAAGGCCCAGCTGAGAATTTCCTGGAGAGGTGACCAAGAGCCCACTGCAGACAGCACCACCACAGCCCTTGGAGCTGCCTCAGGACAACAGCCTGTCACTAGGAGCCCTTTTGGAGTGCACTCCTGTACACAAAATACACTGCCCTATAAAGTTGGTATTGTGGTGCTATTATGTGGTTAATAACTTTTTTGAGCTTTCCTACCAATTAAGATCTCCCTCTGATTAGTGCAACTCCATCTATGTCACATGAATGACACCTTTCTCATTCCTTACTCCTCCTGCAACCCTGCATAGCAGCAGCATCTTCCTTATGCTTTGGACAATTGTACATCTGCATAAGCTAGAAGGATGTGTTAGTCAAAGCTACTGACTTCCCCTAGAGAAAGCTGAGGCTCCTCCAGTGGTGATTAGTCAAAGTTTTATTAACTTTTGTATGAGTCACAATGGGCTTAAAGTTATGATTAATTCAGTTTCTAATGACATGATAACCAGTAGCAAAAAGGACTGCATTGTGCAGAACACCTGCTCCTGGTCAAAACCCAAGAGCCTTTCCATAAGAGAATTTAAAAATGCAGGAACATTTTTTCATTTCTTAGATTGTATCCATGTAGCACAAAATGCAACAGTTTGTCCTAACCTCCAGAAAGCAACTTTACCTGTGAAATATTAAACATATTTATTGTGAAACACAGAAAACATGAGTGTTCTGTCACCATGGTGCTATTTCTAAGGAGTCTGCACATCCTTTTGAAGACAACACCTCACAGGATGAGGCGCAAGGGCCCTTCCCCAAGTGCCACACACCAAACATCTCCTGAAGCTTCCAAGCAGACAAAAGCCCTTGTTTCTTACTGCAGTCTCCTCCATTGTGCCTCACAGTGGCAATGTCCAACCCAGGTCAATGGGACTCAGAGGCACCATACTTGCTGGCTCCTTTTGAACCTTCTTTCATCTTGGAAAAAAAAAATTACAGTGAAGGAAGTGTCAAAAGGCTACACATGATAGGAAACCTTTTCTCTCTTAGTGAATGAATTTCACTTCATTATAGGGGACAGCCAATATTTGCCCCTTACTTGGGAACATTTACAGTTCCAATTCCTTTACAGATTTTTTCCCAAGGCCTGCAATGTCTCTGAAGACCATTACATAGAAGTTCTCCTCTGTAATTCAATATGATATTGCACAATAGGTTTAGAAACTGAATTCATGAAATGTTTTGAGCAAAAAGAATAAAGTTTCCTCATCATAGATTCCTGGATAGCTTGACTCTTTGCTGGTGTCATGCCTGGGGTTAGCCTGGGAGGGAAAGAAGAGAGAGGGAGGAGACAAGAAGCACAGTACAATAAGTTGCTGGAGAGTCTGTTGGGAGCTATTAAACTTGGATGAAAACATGACTTCCAGAGGGGCAGAAAGGCATAAAACTCCTTCATGAAAAACAGATAAAGAGCTCTCTTTTCCTACTTTTGGTATACTCCAGCACAAAGCCCCTTCTGACCTCATTAGCACAGCTAGAGCTCCCTCTTCTGATTCACTCCCTCCTCCTCTTCGGGATGTGGACCTTACTATCCTTGTGAGCAATGGCAGGAGCACCCAGCTGGAGCCTCCACCACTGAGGTGGTGTGCTCCACATCCCATCTGTCAGCATCAGATTGTGATTCCCAGAGACATAAAACTGAGGGATGCAAAATGTGGAACTGCATATAAAGAGCTCAACCCAATAGGCTTCTTTAGACATGCTCCAAATATTTGTGCAGCAGGCTGGAACCAAAGGTAGGACTATCTTCTCCAGAGGAAAACTACCATTTGGAGGTAATCACCCACCCAGGCTGTCTTGAAATAACGAGTGTTTGCTGTGTGACTCTCTTCTAATCCTTGTGCAAGATTGAGGTTTCTTTGAGGACATGAATCAAAGATGCCCAAAGAAATGTGTGCTAAAGTTTTTTATTTTTCTGTAATAGTAGCAAGATCCTACACAAAATCCAAACCAGAATAATTTGGCAGTCTCTCACAGCTAAAAATATTATTTTCTTGCAGTAAGAAAAAAAGTTAAGTACTACTTGACATTCATATTTTTATCATCTTGACATTATAAAACCCAAAGGAAAGACTAGAAATTCCCTTTTTGTGCTGCCAGCATTGGTCTGCCTTTGATTTCCACTATGCTATCCCTAAAAGTGCAAGTGCTTTTCGGAGAGGCCTGATAAAAAGATATTAAGCATGAGGAGTCTGTTCTTCACCATTTCTTTGGAGGGCGAACTCAAAACGGGGAGTCACCCACTTCTTAATGAGACATTCTGTTTCCAAGGCATGTTCATGTAGAACTAGCTCAAATTCTCTAAAATAAGAAGTTAATACTAAGGGGGAAACATTCCCTGCTGTTTAATCCCCTCTAGCACCGCATCTGAAATCCAGCAAAGTATCACATGTACAGTGCTCAGTATATACAGAATGTGTATGAAGTCAGCAAAACACAATTGCAGGACTTCTATTGAGAAGAAAACAGGACTGACCTTTTGACAGAGAAAATGCTTCTTTCTCACCCAGTTTCATCAGACTGGCTTTATATTTTATCAAGCATTTTGCTTGCCTTTTCATTTTATTTTTCTTCTTCTTTTTTTTAATTACTATTTAAAATTTTTTCCTGAGCATCCAAAACCTGTGGGAATAATGATAATGTTCATAATCCTTCCCCTGCAACCCTACTTCTGCTCCATCCCTTTCTTTTTTTAGCGTGTTGGCAGCCCTGATCAATGTTGATTCATTGAAGGGAACAGAATCTGCAAACTCCTCGGTAACACTAGACAAGCTGCTACTACAAGCAGCTGCAGTTGCAGTTCGCATCTCACTGGGGGTTTTTCAAAAAACCCACCCACAACACACAAGGGGAATTCTCCCGGACAAGCTGCAGGTGCTATGGATATTTTCATTTAATATTCATTCTTGCAATTCAGCACATTTGTAATCCATGTGGTAAACTGTTACTTACATTTCTCCCAATGGACCACAACCAGATGTCGAAAATAAGAAGTCCGGTGGAGATATCACTTCTTCCCCTCTTGGTTGTGCATTTCAATGGGCTTAAAACAAATCTGTTTTCTCAGGACAAAAGAATGTGCTTTTATGCATAAAGACACTTTTGTTGACACTAAGAACTAGTAAATTTATCCAGAAATTACACATACCTTGTAGATTTTGAAGTGCTTTAATTGGATGAGTGTTCTTTGGTTTATTAGAGAAAATGTACTCTTTTTACATGGTATCACTATCAAATTGTTAGCTACAAGGCCAAAAAAAGGATCACAATGGAACACCACATGAATTCATAGACTGATTCTGTATATATCACAATATTTTCCCAGAAGTGTCAGGAGATAGGGGTTTCTTTAGCTGTTTGCTAATATGTTTTTTTAATTGTAAGCTTTTCTATTTTACTCATCACTACAGTGTTTTTGTGTTCTGAAAGCAAAACAGAGTTATTGATTTTTGGAAAAAAAAAGAAAAATAACTAATATTTGAGGTTTTGTAGATTGCTTGGGTCTTTTAGTTTATTTGTTTACTTGTTTGGGGTTTTTAAAATATAAAAGAAAAACACAGCATTTTTATCTGATGCAGTTGCAGAAGTAATCCCCCACAATGCACATCAGTGACAGTAAAGAATCTGCTATTGTCTTTCTTCTTCTGTACTCTGCTCATTCCTAACACCTCTAGGCACATTCCAGCAGTACTTGAAATAATATTAAAATTTCCTCTAACAACTCCTCCACAGAGAAATAGGGGTGGATGGACAATCCCCTAAAGACTTAGATAGAAAAATGTTCAGAAAAATGTTCATGTTTTTATATATTTTTAGGGTAAAAATGATATTCTGCAAAAGAATGTCCCCAGCTTCCTGACTTATGCATGTACCTCCAAACTCATAAACACTGACATGACAGTAGATACAGGTAAGAAAATAGATGGTTCTTTCCTTGGACATCTTTAAATTTTGAAAAGATTTTCATATTTTTCTCTGTGTGGAAACCATTCTTGTTTTCCATTCTGAATATTTTCCTGTTCCTAAGGCCCCCAGAAAAACCAGTGTTCCATATGGCTAAAAGATGTACAATTTTACTGAGGTAGATAACTGTTGTCCTAAAAATTTGTCAACACAAGTTCAATCTCATTGTACAAAGTCATACTCTTCCTGGCACTTCTGAGTCAGAAAAAGAATAGCATCTTTATTGACTCTCCCTGAGAAGACAGTTTAAATGAATATAAAAATCTGGTGGATGAGGATACCACACTGATACACTTAATTGGTTTATTAGGGCCCCCAAAACTGGTTTCTTTTGCATCTGTCTCTCCAAAGTCAAGAATTCCAGCATAAGCTTAGGTCATGATTAGATTAGTGACCTCATCCTGGTCTCATATTGCAGACACTGGCCATGACCTCCAGTTTCAGGGCACATGGGGTGAAATCCTAGCTATACTGAAGGCAGAGGGGCCCAGGCAGGTTTTCTCCTCACATTCTTGAGTCTTTCAGACTTTGCAGCTGGGCTGCAAAAGGGGCATGGCTGCAGAATCCCAAAGGTAAATTGATTGTCCTTTCTACATGTGAAAATGATCATATAGAAAAGGCTTCCTTCTTTTAATTAGGAAAAAAAAGAAATGAAAATAGGGAAAAAAGATTAAAACACTTCTAAAGGATTGCTTGAAAATGTTTGGAAGAAAAGGGTGCTTGCCTCAGAGAAGACAGTATGTGAAGACAATGGAGCCACTATGCAGGGTACCAGAGTAAATCCTATAATCGTGCAGCTACCAAAGATATGCAAGAAATAACATAAGTATATGGTATATGCTTGAAATCCTACCTTGTCAGGGCTACTGTGGCTCCTTCATGAGAATTACAGATTTGTGTGCTGAGGTGGGAGAGAGCTGAAAAAGCTCAAGGGCCCAAAGGACTGCTTTTTCCATATGCCTTACCATTACTGAAACACCTGAGCTAAATAACCTATGTTAAGCTGCTGTAAAAAAAAAAAAAAATCCAATAGCTCTCATTATAGCCCAGAATTTCTCATTTCCTACTTGTGGTGGGATGCCGGTTGCACCCTGGGTTGCTGTCTGGAGCATATAATGACAGTGGTTCAGGGCCCTTTAAAGGTATTCTCTTTTTACAATGCCAACAAGGTAGTGGCAGTAAAAAAGAGAAGGGGGGGGAAAAATCAAACCCATAACAATACTGGTGAATGAGAAGCACATGTGCTGACAGAGGAATGAGTTCTGCGGGGAGCTGCAGAGAGTTAGTTAAATCCGGATGGCCGACGGGTTCAGAGATGTGACAGCAAGTAAGGAAGGCTAGTGGGAAGGTGACAGGAGATACCAGCACAAAATCCAGGTAATAAAAAGATGGGTGTTTTCACTTGTGACCATGACAGGAAGAACATTTTTAGAAGTGTTTTCAAGGGAAGACAGACGTGAAAAGGCAATGGCAAAACAGTTTCCAGACTCTGGACTCCATGGAGCTATGTAAAGGGATAAGAATTCAAAATGCTTAATTTACATTCCATTTTCAAAAATTATGTCTAACAGTTAAGATGTTATCTACTACTATGTTTCAGTGCCCAAGTCTCTTTTAAAAACAGAAATTCAATGTCAGGTCATTTAAATGGTTTGAATACTATATACTACTATACTTCACGATATATTGTGACACTTTTGTCTTTAATTAAACCAAGCTTCTGATAATTCTAGTAAGCATGTAAATACTAAGTAGAGTTTATTATTTAAATAATTTTAATGGAAATAATAAAAGACTATTGTTTCAGCAATATAAGCCATAGCTAGGAAACACAAGATTAATTGCATTCATACAGATTTCAGATAGTGATTTATTTTTGTTTTAGTCATGAAATAGCCACATATAGACTACACAACTGGTCAAGATGAGATATGAAGATGTTGCCTTGGATTGTCTCATTTCTGTGGTCATGCAAAATGAAAAGTCAGAGTAAATATCAAAAATAAAAAGTAAGAACTCAAGGTGTTGTTTTCACGTAGTAAATGCCTAGAGTTTCTTGTTCCGATATAGATTATCTTAGGAAGGAATAGTTCACAGAAAAGGTGTTTGAAAGATAATCTGAAATCTAATTAAATATATGCCTGGATACTTTGCATTTTATGTGAAGCAATACTAAATGCCACTATTTTAGTTAGCTTAGATAAATTTTTTGTGGAAAACTTAAAATTATCTTCACAGTTTATCTCTAGTCCATACTTCCAGCTTTTCCTTACTTCTTTCTCTTACTCTGCCCTGTCTTTTTTCCAATTGCCTTTACAATGCAACTGCTTCCCAAACTTCATTTTCTTCATTCATGAATCCAGAGCAAGACCTTTTCAAACCAAAATCACAAATAATTCAGATTTCACTAGATCCTTCTTCCATTTTATCAAAAGGATGTTCATGCCCTCTTGGTGAAATATTATAGCGTTAAAGTCTGCTTGGCAGTCCTTGCTTCCAGTTATCACTATGAGACTTAGGGCTGAATATCTTCAGGCTATTGATTTTTTTTTTTTTTTTTTTTTTTAGTTTTAACCTTTCTTGGTGAAGGTCCTAATTTATTCACTCAATCACAAAATCTCAAAATAAACTGAGTTAGAAGTGACGCACAAGGAACATTGAGTCCAACTCCAAACCACACCACCTGCCTGAGAGCACCATCCAAACGCTCCTCGAGCTCTGTCAGGCTTGGTGCTGTGACCACTTCCCTGGAATCTGTTCCAGTGCCCAACCACCCTGGGTGAAAAAACTTCCTCTTATATCCAACCTAAACCTGCCCTGACACAGCTTCAGGCCATTCCCTCAGGTCCTGTCACTGTCACCATCACCACAGAGCACAGATCAGTGCCTGCTCCTCCTCTTCCCCTCCCAAGGAAGCTGTAACTGCAGTGAGCTCTGCCCTCAGCCTCCTCCAGGCTGAACAGACCAAGTGACCTCAGTCACTCCTCACATGGCTTCCCCTCAGGGCCCTTCACCATTTTTGTTGCCCTCCTTTGGACATTCTCTAGTGGTTTAACATCTTCTTTACCTTGTGGCACCCAGAGCTGCCCCCAGCACAGGAGGTGAGGCTGCCCCAGTGCAGAGCAGAGCAGGACAATCCCCTCCCTTGCCCAGCTGGCCATGCTGTCCCTGATGCCCCAGGACAGGGATGGCCCTCCTGGCTGCCAGGGCACTGCTGGCTCGTGTTCCACTTGCCAGCAACCAGTGTAATAAGTAAATCTTACGCATATTAGAGGAATTACAGAATGTTCTCTCATTGTAGAAATTTAGCAGGTAGTCTCAACAAAGCTTCTTTTGATCTTCTCCTGCACTTTCTTCCTTTCTAAGATTCTTCTTCAATGCAAAACACACCTTTAAAGCTGAAATTTCTGGACTTTTAAGACTAGCAATAGAATTCATCCTTTCTTTTTCCATGCACAATTCCACTGACTTCTCCAGTGACAGCATTTGAAAGCAAAACCTCCTTGATTTACATTACTTTTAAAGACCTTTGCTCCTGTGGGAGTTTTGAACTAAATAGAGTCCATCAACACTTCTCAAACCTTCATTGCTTTTTAGATTTCCCCTTGCTTAGTAATGCTAGAAAGTAAGTGGTTCCAATTAAACTTAAATGTCAGTCCTTTGTTTGCCCATAATGATGAAGGATTCAGACAAGTTCATAACAAATAAAATTTAAATATAATTTTGATCTTGTATAAAAAAATTATCATTACTCAATTTAGATTCTATGAAACTCCCAACACATCTGGCAGAAAAGTTAGATCTTAATTTTCAAATCTCTGTATACTCCAGAACATGTATGGATGTCCAAACCTACTGCAGTGAAATTCCACATGAATACAGCCTTCAGAAAGTGAATGGATCACATCTGAGAGAGCTCAATTTCAAGGGCATGAAGAACTTTGCAAGCTGAAGCCAAAAGATATGATTCATATCAGATAAAGTATGCACTGCTTCTGCAAATGTAACCCTTGGGGATACCTAATATTGCTTATGAGGACATGGGAGTCCAAGGAATAAGGTCAGAAGAACTTTGTAACAAGGGAAAAAGATTTTAAAATATCAAGAGAAAACTGTCAGTGGGAAAAGGTTTCACAGCTCTCAACAGAAAGTC
The DNA here is from genome assembly GCF_037042795.1 of Molothrus aeneus. Lineage (NCBI taxonomy): Eukaryota > Metazoa > Chordata > Aves > Passeriformes > Icteridae > Molothrus > Molothrus aeneus. Next base: position 73,438,720 of record NC_089648.1, on the reverse strand, counting down.
AAAATATGCTTCTTGGAACTTGTTAGTATGTATTTTTTAGCTCCCATTTGGATTGTCTGGGAAAAACTCAGTCCTAAAATGCTCTGAGACATTCTTCATAATTGTCTGAAGGTGAGGGTGGCCTACAAAGTGTTTCAATTATCAAAGAAAATATACCAGCGCATTTCCCTTCAGCACACGTGGGCTTCAGTTCAGCAGAGCTCTTGATTTGGTGTGTGAGCTATAAGTGATTCCTTCACTAAGATCTCATTGGAAGAAAGGAAACCCAAGAAAAGCAGTGAGACTATTTAGTCAATGAGTTACCCAAATGCTGTTAACTGCTGGCTATGTCACAATTTTTAATCAGACTGAAGGTTTTTTGATATGGCTTCACATTTCTACAGTGATGTTGGAGACTCTCAAGTCCCATTGAGGATAGAAAAATATATGGGAACTACTTTTCTTTCTGCAACTTCATTTTCCTCTGTGCAAGTAAAGCTTACCATTTGAGGCACAAGGGAATAAAATGACCTGTTAAAGAGTTACTCTCTTTTGTCTTAGAAGAAGTTGGAATAATACTCTGACTAAACAATGGATCAATTTTCCAGAGAAAAAAAGATGGCAGTCTAGAGTTAAAAGCAAAATTTGTAACTAGAAAAACAAGAAATAACTGCACTTATAGCAGAAAGAGCTGCAGGTCCAAATAATGTGATTTCACAAGCATTAGTTAAAGGCATTAAATTAACTGACATTCTTAAAAATGAAGGAGATTCCTGAGGATTAGGAAGTGGCAAATACAACTCCATTAGTTTAAAAAGGGTCAAGAGATTAAAGACCAAGAAACTGAGACCAGGGAGTTTAACATCTGTTGAAGGGAAATCTTGGAAACCTTAAACTATGCAGTAGGAAGAACACCTGGGAAAGTGGTTTTGTTAAGCAATGTGGAATCAAGCAGTTTGTGTTAAACTATAAATGCCAGTAACTAATAGACCTGATCTGCTGGAGTTACTTGAAAATAACACTCTTGTGATAAGAGAAAGGGAACTTACTGGCTCTACATAGCAACAGTCAGGGAGACACTAGAATGTATAAAAGAAAGATGAGGCAATAGGCCAAAACTCATTCTGGGTAGTAATGATGTTTAAAAATGTGAAAGAAAGGTCGGGATCTTTTTTTATAAAAGGTTTCAAATGGGAATAAGTGACTGGACAGTTTGGGTTCTCTATAATACATAATATAGATGTAAAATATGGTTGGTGTAAAGCTATTGAAAGTAATATTTATTCATAAAGTAAACTTTGGGATTGTAAAATTGTGTTCGTTTATGCATTGTAACATTATACCGTTACTGACTTTAAAAAATACATGGATTTTGATTAGGAATTTCAAATGTATGTTGCCATACAGTCTTGCTTTTATGTCTTCCATTCATTCATTCTGATTTGCTCCAATTTGAGCTTGTTTGGAACTAGACACAAGAGTGTTTGAAATAGAAATAATTCCTATCTGTGTTTTTATATTGAATACAATGGGGTTTCAATAAGGACTAGGACCCTTAAATAGGAAGTCTGCAAAGGATTAGTCAATGATTATGTATGTATTTTTCTGAGCAGTGGCAGCATATAAAAGCACTAGAGCTCTCTAGCTTAAAATCCAGGGGTGGCTTTGAGGAAGACTAAAAATCCAGGAGCACCTGGGCTCCAATCCCAGCACTGCTGCAGATGCCTTGTGCTGGTATGTTCTTCTACTGCCCGTGGTTTAGTTTTCCCTTCTGTTAAACAGAGATAATAAACCCAGCAGGTTTTATGAGGTTAAAGGTGTTAAAGTTGTGAATTCCTGTAAAAACATAGAATGGGAAGATATATAAAAATACAAAATGTATTTCTTCAGAAGAAAACGTGTGGCATATTAAACACAGAAGGAGTTCTCATTTGGTGTGAATCAGAACAAGCACGTCACCTACTGTCTCAGGTTATAAACCTTTTGACAAGACTTGGATATTAATATGTCTCCAGATGCATTTGACCTCTTTTTGCTATGCCATCATCAAGCTCGTTACTGAAACAGTGATGTTGGTGAATAGGATTGGGCAAGAAAAGAAAACACAGCACAGGTTTAAATCCCTGTGCTGCTTCTCAGAGAGGGACATGGTATCCTAGGGAGGGTGTGTGCTCTCATGTGACACAGAATTAAGCTGTCACTAGAAATTCTTATGAGAAAGCTTCCTGACTCAGTTATTTGATCCCTGATGCACCAGTTTCTCTGGCAGATTCCAGGGAAGGGTCTGTCCCCCACAGGAGAACATCTCGAGCTGTTCTCCAGCCTGTGCGGTGACTGGCACTTGGGGAAACACGACTTGACAGAGTTCACAGACCCAAATCACCCAGAAGAGCGTGAGCTCACAGCTTCCAGCAGAAAGGAGATGGAAACTCTTTTGTACACTGTGATGAAACCAAATCAGGATTTTAAAGAATAATTAGATCAATAGGAAAGGAAACTTTGGTTGAAAAGTCTGTTTGAAAAGCAGGTTTTCTAAACAGATGCACAAATGCATTATGACTCCTAGTGAAAAAAAGATACTTATTCCAGTTGCTGAATGAAATGCCTCCCAAGGCACCTGTTTTCTGTGTTTATCCTCAAAGGATTACAAACTCTAGGTATTTTTTTCCCTAGCTTTTTAACCTAAGTTCTGTCTCCCAAAATGCAGCTGTTTGCAGTGTTGATTTAATCAATATTTTTCAGTATAATCCTTATGTTTTCCCCTTTGTTCAACAGGCAGAGGGGGCCTAAACAGGGAGCTGAAGTTATCCCTATTGGTTACTTGCCCCTAAGTATTAATTTGCATTCGTCATTCTAAACTGTGTTTGCTATTTTTTTGACCTACCTAACAGCTGATTTTTTTTGAGCACAATGCAGTTCTTAAGTTTTGGGGTTTTTTAAACATTGTATGTTCATCTCTATTTCATAAATCAATCTCAGACAAAAATATGATATTTCCTGAAAACAAAACCCTTGTTTCCACTACTGCCCTGTCCGTAGAACCAGATATAAATCAGTTTAGCTTCGTTGACTCCAGCTGAGTTTAACTGATTTTAAACAACTAAAAATCTCAGCTGTGATATATTGTGGTTAATTAGCTTCCTGAACTCTGGTCCACATTCACCCCATTTTGCTTTTTATAACTGACACACCTTCATTGGGAGCACACTCACATCATCTACGGTCTGTTAATAGAAAAGTAGAAATATGAAAGACAAATGTATTGCCAGAGATTTTAGCTGTAATTAATTTTTCTCTGGACATGTCAGTTTAGGGTGATTATGCAGCCAGCTTGCACACTCAGATCAGTACCTGAAACTGTGTGATGAATCTGAGCTTTAGATCTTTTCTCCAGAGTCACTGAAGGCAAGTGGGATTCAACTTCAAGTTTAGGCACTCCAATGTACAAGGTGCGCTCCTTCACAATAAATCTGGTTAGTCACTGAAAATTACTCTTAGGTTTATGTGAGGAAGACAGGGCAAATTATTTTTTCTGATACAAAGAGCACGTTTGTTTTAGCATGCCAAGAGCTGGCTGAATTTCCTACATTTTCCAAATGTAGGAAATTTTTTTTAAGAAAAAAAAAATTGGCTTGTAAAAGATCTTGTGTGATGTTTCAAACAAAAAAAAACCCTGAACACCTAGTTTTGTAGCCTTCTGCTTTCGACTGGAAGTTCAGGTTCCCTGGCTGAACCCCCTCTCCTAAGTGGTACAGTGATATCCAGCCTCAGTAAGAGGAGGTGACCCATTATGGGTCCTGCAGGAAGTAATCCTCTGAGCTGGGGCATTACAAGACTTGGACCTTTCTCCTGTTAGGATGCGCTAAACTCATCACTGCAGGGGAAAAAAATCCAAGTAAAATATTGTGATTTTCTCAGAGAGGTTTGGAGGAATTTTTGATCAAAATAAAACAGAAAAATACCCAAACACCATATAGAGAAAAGCACTTTTCACCATCAATAAAGTATATAATCCAAAATTTAGACAATGATTTAGACAGATTTTTTTTGTCATCTTCTACGATAAACTAAAATCCCAATAATCATAAAGTACATATTTTTGGTAGATAAACACTACTGAGTCAAAAAGAACTTGATTCTTCTCACATTTTCCATGTTCACCTGAGTGATAAGCTCTCTGAAATTACATTATTTCTGCTTTAAAAGCTCTTTTACAAGATCTGAAGCACTGTAAGCTGAATTTTGGTCTTATGACCACCTCTTTGCATGTCCAGGAAAACAGCCTATATTTTACCATCTTAATGAAAGATTTCATTTTTGTGGCACCTGAATTTGGTCTGGATCAGACACAGCAATCAGAGTAACAATGAAGGATGAGAAAGATGAGCATTGCACTGAAATAAGATTCTTCCCTCCTTCTGCACCACAGTCTTCCAGTTGAAGCATTTGTAAAAGCTTCTTCATTTTACAAAGAGAAAAGTACACAGCAGCAGAACCAATCTAGCAATATTTTCTGCATGTTTCAAAAACGTGGGGTTTCTTCATCTGCTGTAAATCAATAAAGCTCCACGTGAAAATCTGACCTGAAATTGAAAGTCATGGACAGGCTGTGCAAAATACCAGGAAACAAGAAGAGCTGAGCTGGGAAACTGCTGGAAGACCTAGGAATAGTTTTTCCCATTCTTGTGATGGGGAAGACAACACCTACCACCCTCTCCAGAGTGTAGTGCTTTGCAGGCAGAGACTAAGTGGGACTTTGCATGGGAAATCTTACACATTTTTGCATTAAAGCAAGCTGTCAAACAATGTCCATGAAGCTGCATAATTTCTTGCAGTTCAATATTTCTTAGGAACAGCCAATGGGAAAAGATCAGAGGTTTAGGAGCTAGACTACCAAATTTCCTGAAGACTTTGCTCCAAATATCCAGCGAAATAATCACACCAAATAAGCATTGCCAATCTGTATTTTGTTCCATAGCCAAATAATGAAAATTTGATAAGACACAATGTTTGTTTAAGTGAAAAAAAACACCTTAATTTACATTCCATATGGCAAAACTGGGGAAAATGGGCAATGAAATGTTAGAAAAGGGGTGAGACCAGTCAAAGCCTAGCTTGTTTTTCCAAGACTGTGTTAGGTTTAAAAAAAAATTTAAAAAGCAGCTTAAGTCAGAAATATACCACCAGAATTAATGTTTCTCAGATCTGTCAAGCCAATAAGCAGAAAGTCAGTGTATAAATAACAATGAGCCTTTTTATTAGTTTTTTTCCAAATTTTTCAATTTTCAGGAATCTTAAGATGGATTTGTTTTCTAGCTGCTTGTGAAAATAAAACATTATTCCTGAGCATTTTTGAGAGTGTGGTCAAGAGGATTTTAATTATAACCAAGACCAAAGTTTGTTCTTTTAACATCCCCCTATCCCCACTAAAGGATATAAATCAGAGGTGAATTAGGAAAATTAGCATCCATGATGCTTAAGAAAAAAATTGTTTGCAGGAAGGCAAATTGACTGGCACACTTAGAGACTGGGGAGTCATTAGCTGTCTGAACAGTCTGTTGTGAACCATTCCAGGCAGCACTTATTCCATGGTATTTCCATATGGTTACAGGGAAAACAGAATTGCATGACAGTGAGACACTTGACCTAAAACACATGGCAAACCTAGGAGATGGCAATTACAGTTCATTGTGGACAAATAGATTTGTTTTGCATATAGCAGGAACATGGTGAGAGAGAGCTGCTGGTGTGAGGCAGTAGAGAAATGAAGACTGTGCCTTCACTGTCCCTGCAGCATTGAAGAAGATGCAGCACTTTATTGTAAAGCTTTTATGCAAGACTCCAAGTAAGGGCAAAGAAACTAGGCCTGGGAGTTAGAATAAAAACATCTCTCTTTGGCAAGATGGATACCCAGCCTACCTTCTCCACCCTCGCCCAATTCGTCCATGACCATGGGTTAGAGCACAACACAGACACGTAAATTCAGATCATATGAACAGAACTATCTCCTTGCTAGACAAAAAATTCAGGCTGGTAAATATACGATAGCTCCATTCCTGTTTTGACAGTGCATCCAGCAATAAATTCTGAACTGATTTTTATTTGATCCTCTCAATGTCTCACCATAAATTTGTGCCAGTGCTGACTCTCAAAGTACAGATTATATGCTTCCCTTTCACATCATGAGACATTAAATTCCACATATATCACACATTTATAGCAGATGTTCCTAAACAGACAAACCAGGTGCTAAACATATTTTATTCTGATGGGTAATTTTTGAAATTATTGCAATCAATGAGCTAATAATGCTGGTGGTAATGATGAAGTCAAGTTATTATTACCCATTATATTTAATCATTGACAGCAAGTTAATTGGACCTAATTGGAGAAATCATCATAAATAACATGGAGCAGCTGGCAGACGTTTGTTTTTCCACTTCCAAATCTATCTAACAGAGTTATAGATAAAGTCTGGATGAACCAATATAAAAGGGCAGAGAGTGCGTATATCCCCCCATAAAACCATAGTTCACATCAGCAAAGTTGCAAGTCTGACAGGCACAGAGAGCTTTGACAAGGTTGGGCAGCTAAACAAAACTTTTTAGCTGTTACCCATGTCTGTCAGCTTTTTATACACTGGTCTCAATCCCATGCATGCAACAGCTTTGGAGGGTGATGGAGGCAACAGGGTGCAAATTAAAAAAGAAAGCAGGAAAGGGAAAACTGGTATGCTCAAACAGATGTGTTTAAAACACAAACTTCTGCATCTGACCTTATCACTGGAGATTCCTTTTGGTGAGAAATAGGTGCTTCCTGCGTGTGACTGATCTTATTCTATTGAGAGGCTGGAATAGCAAGCCAAACTGTTCTTTTCTACCAAGTGTAAATGGTGTCAGATGGAAATGTCAACATACAGATCTCCAAGTGATAGATCCCACCCAATATGTGCACATTGCACATATTGAGCCAAAGGGAAGTGTAAGAAAGTTTAGAAATATAGAAACTACCAACTCACCTAATCTGGCTTTCAGGTGAGAAGAGAGTCCTCGCTGCTTTTCCTTTTGCTGGTTTAGATCTAACAACACAGCCCATAAACTTGAGTCACTTTTTTTCTGAAGACAATGGCACTCATTTTTGTTGTTATTCTTGATTGTAAGGACAAAAATAAACACACACAGAAAAGGATCTGACATCTTGAGATATACCTTGCCTTATTATTGAGATATATGAGGAATGTATCATTTTGTTCCTGCTTAGTTCTACCTTTGTGCATTTCAGATTTTTCTCCTGTCTAGTAACCATTTGCCTGCTGTCTGATTTGAATGAAAGTGTCGCACTGACTTTTTTATACTACATCTAAACTGCAAGGAAAGGAGAAATAGAACATGCAAGTGTGCACTCTGGGCTGATGGTATTATAAATCTAGAAAAGTTATTTCTTTTCTTGTGTCAGTGTTTCCACTCATTTCCACATGCTCCCAAGTTAGGAAATCACTTGACAGAAGCGTAATAATTATTGTCTCTCTCATGCACCTTGTGATCAGTGCACATATCATCCTCTCTAAAGAAATGAAGAATTTATCATTAGCCTGTTGGCTTTCCTCTCATGTTTCTATAATGTGAAACCTCTAATCTCTTGCTTTAAAACTACTTTCTTCTTTTTAAAGTCTGACACAAATGAGTGAGTTAGAACTACTAAATCCCAGAGGCTGTACCCTCATTGCAGCATGCAGATTTCATACCCTGCCACACTCTTTGCTGCTCCCCTGCAGGGAACAGCAAAAAGTGTGGCATCAGCCCTGGCTTCTGATCTGCTTTCCTGGATTGCTAATCCATGCAGCAGGTGGTTTTGAGAAAAACTGCCTACAGTCAGAGCTTACTTCTAATTCCCTGCAGACAGAGGGTTTATATAATGGTTTAATATTCAACAACTAAACCACAATTAGGAAGTGATGAATTCTGAAGTCCATTGAACATAGCAGAATTTTTACTGACTCAGTCCAAGGTTATTTCATAAATTAAACCAAAGGTTTAAAATACCATAAAAATGGTATTCCAATCACCCACAACATGCAATTTAATGTGGTTTAGTTGATATACAATAAAAAGATTTTTAAGTGTTCTGGTTTTAAGTTGTCCAATTTTCCTATAAAGGTTTCTAAATTGTTTGCCTCACTGCACAATATTGTCATAATATTGTTTCTTTTAATTTCTTAAGTTGAAATGTCCATTCAATATCATGCATTAAATCTTGACCTTCAAGTCCAATCTAAATTGTAATTCATTCATTCATCTGTACCCATATATTCCCAGGTCAAAAGTTTCCATAAAGAAAAAACTTTCAGGAAAAATCTGAATCTTTATCACAATTTAAATGTGTGAAAAATTCCAGCTTTCCCATGCATATTTGCATTATTTTAAGACTGTATTGTCAGCTGTTGTAAGACTGTATTTATCTCTGGTATGATATCATAAAGAAAACCGTGCTCAAAAATGGGAATATGAGAAATTATTAAATTTCATCTCTCATTGTTTTCTGCTTTTTTTGTTGTTGCTGTTGTTGTTCTATTCTTTTTGCTTGTTTGTTTGGGTTCTTAAGCATAATTTATTTTAAAATGTGGTACTAACATGAAAATACTCATCTCTATCCATGTAAAAGTTGAGCATTTTGTGTGAACTAAGAATCTAGGCTGCCTCAGAAGTCAATGGGAAAAAAATATGCTTTGAGAAGGTGATTTATTCTATTTCATTTGGGTTCTTCAAAACTTTCTGACATTTCATTAGAAATCAGTGTGTTGAGTCTTATGAAAGAAGGTTAGAAAACCCTGACCTTTGAAAGTTACAAGTGCTCCCTAGGAATGTACATTGGGCAAATAACAGTGAGAAAGAACAGCCAGTAAACAGGACACAGTGGACAATAATAATTCATACAAGAACCAGTCATGAACACATTGGATCAAGAATTCAATGGATCATGGATTCAAATTCAAAAGGAGTGAGTTTCTAGAACAACATTCCCACTTATATCAGTTTGGTCACAGGTTCCTGACATGGATGCTGCAACCTGGGTACACAAGAAAGCAGATGACTGACTAAATGGGCAGGGGATTTATTTTTCTCTTTTTTTGTCTTCTATTAAAACTTCCAAGGTGTGTGAAGTTACATGTCCCTTGGACACTGATTCTTCAACAATCATTACAGAAGGAATCTTGTTGTCTAGACTAGAGTTGATGGTTAAAGTTGTGTGATTTACCAACCTGTAGTTCTGAAAGGCAGTGAATTTCCAACTCTAACAGAGAGCTAAAGATGCTGAAACTAGCAACTCTGGAAATATTGCATTCTAGATGGAAGTCATTCACCCTCCAGGGAAGCTGACAGAGATAGGTAATGGGGGGATTCAGCTTGTTCATATGCAAGTCAAATATACATTATTTTCAGTAAAATAAGAAATTATTCCAATTTCTGATGTTCCCTGACTGAATTACTGAACTTAATCAAAATGTTTTGAAGATAGTAATATTTGGAATACATTTTTTTTTTGTCAAAACATAAACCAGAGAACTTGATCTCCAACAAGTCTGCCATCTCCACCATCCATATATAATATTAAAAAACCCTTGCTGACCAAAAGTTCACCGGGCCTGTAGTGGTCCACTGAAATACTGTTACCTAAAACAGACTGTATGAAGAGGGCTGGATGACACACCACCATTAATTTTGACCACACACCATAATTTCCACACATCATAATAATGACCACACACCATAATTTTCCTTTTGCTCTCTCAAAGCCTCCAGCTGCTGTAACTCAAAGTTGTCCAGCATGTCCATGAAATTTGGTGGGCATTCAGAAGTTAAATGCAAATGTGATGGGCTGCACTCTGCTTCAGTACTCATCTGAGAGCCCAAAACTCACCAGAGTCAGCCTGGGCTCCCTCTGTTTTACATTGGTTAGTGGTCCCTAAGGGCTTGTGACTCCTCCCTGATAAGACACAAACACAAAGAGGCTGATGTGTAAAGCCTCAGCAGATAAACTGTTGTCATAACCACATTCCCTGAGCTGCCTTGTGAGTGGGCAATAGCAGCAATCTGTGAAAATAAAAGCAGCTGAACCAAACACAGCAAGAAATGCTGCCAAGTAGCTCAAAGTAGGGTCAGTTATGAAACACAGAAACTCATGCACAGAAGAAAGGCCAAGAAGCTGCTGTGTAGCAACAAACTTTGATCAGAATTTATTTAAAGTGATCTGAGAGTACAGAAAAATGTACTTTTATCTATTTTTCAGTCTTCTTAGACTTCTGAAATCTTTGCTTTCTTTACTTTCAAAGTGGGAGGACTTGGGTTAAATTTGAGCAGGATTAGCTAAGGCAGAACTTTCAATAGTGTCTCAGCTACACTTGCAGACATTTATACTTTACCCTTTTAAAGAGGAATGAGAAGGGGAAAGCTTTAATCACCTGCCAATTTAATATTTTCATAAGAAAATCTAAAGTTCTGTTAATGGACAGACAGTTAAAGTGCTATTATTAGTTAATATTAAAGAAAGAAATCCAAAGACTGGAAGAGGCTTTGGAAGCAAAAGCAGCTGGGAATCCTAGACTAATAGAAATCAGATACGGAAAAGATCTATTAAGTCATCCAATCAATGCTACAGTTAATATAAAATCACTCCCAACAGCAGATTTGCTAGTGGTCTGTCCAGCCTGGATTTAAATATCATGAGCAATCAGGTTTCTGACACTTCCCCACATTCCTGTGGACCACTCTGCCAGGAATTTTTCCCCCTGATATTCTGCCTATATTTACCTTTTCACACTACTCAATGTATGTTAACATTCCTAAAGTAATTCCTTTCCTCTTTTTTATTGTCAATTATTTTTACAAGACTTTCACTAGTTTTAATTAACCAACCTGATTTATACTTTCCATTTTAATGTTCTAAGAAGAAAAATTTTTAAATTACAGGACTTAACCACTTCTCAGTTTTGGTCTACTGGATCAAAAGTTCAGTGGAGCTTCTAAAGCATCACAGCTAATCTGGAATGGTTTGAAGCTGCTTAACCTCTGAAATGCTTGGGAAGTTATTTGTATTATGTATATATATTTTGCAAGTGAAAGAGATTTTATATTTTAGTGACATCAGCCAGGTCCCCTTCTTTACTAGCTGTTTTCCTTGCCTATGACCTTCTTTGATAATTTTGGAGTCATTCCTAAAGTTTAAGCTTTGTTACTGCTTATTGCCATTTTCACATCAAGATAGGATCAATTTATTCAGTCAGTTTTCCTGGGAGAACTAGAATTTGCTCACCTTTATTTGAGGAATCTTTAGGAAGCTTCCTTGGCCATTTTTTGCTCCCTTTTTTTCTATTTCTCCCATAGGAAGCCTGTTATTTCATCTTCCTATAGGTCCTGTTCTGGAGAAAGGTGCCAGTAGGAAGAGTTTTTCCCTTGTGAAAACCTTGGGGACTTTGATGACTACAAGGACTCTTCAAACAGACCAAATTGCTGGATCACATCAATGTTTTGAAAAAGACAAAAAAGGCATAGGTTAAAAATTAGAACCCTAAAAAATGTTGTTATTCAAAAGTGCTAAGTACACTGTTATTGTTGCTCTTCACAATACTGAAAAGCAGTGGATTTCTCTTGCAGGGCTGAAAGTGGTCCATGTACCCTTTATGCTTCAGGCTTTGATGATAGGGATGCAAACAGTGACAGCACTTATGCCCTGTCCAAGCCTTAAAAAGTAAGTTCTTGCAAGTGCAGAACCCATGCCTGATAAAGAAAGACTTGGCTCAGCACTTAGTAAGGAAAGACTGCTCAGTTTAACAGGGGGGAAAAAGAGCATGACAAGATAAGTGACTTGAACACAATATGAAGGTTATTTTTAAAAAATGAGGATAATTAGTCATTATCTAAGGATAGTTAAATGTTGGTACGCTTACCTAAGGCTATGACAGGCTCTTTAAAACTGTAATCAAATTTGAGACAATTTTTAAAAATATAAATTAATCTTTTTTCTTAAACAGGAGATATTGACCAGAGGCAAAGGCAATTGGATGATTACATGCTGAAGTTTGTTTTATATTGTGTTGTGATAACAGTCATGCCTCAGAGTCTATGTACTAATTTTATTTCAATGGAGGCTTGTATTTTCTTCTGAATCTGCACTAAGTATTCCTGCAAAAGAATGAGAAAGAGGAAAAAAACCCAAACACCACATTACTTTTCATGCTAGTAATTAATCCAAGATTATTGGAGAGAGATATTCAATTCTTTTAACATTTCTCTAACAGGAAATATACAATTCTTCTAACTTTATCCATAAACTCTAATTTTACCTTGATATTTAAACAGAACTTCCTGATTAATTAATCTAACTCCACCTGGTTAGCTTGTGGCAGTTGTGTAGGTTGCTCTAATGAGCAGACTTCTTGGCCTGGTGGCAGATTAAAATGTCAAATCAGCTGCCAGGTGCAGGATTCAGGAAAGCTGGGTTCAAAGCTCCATACAGCTTAGGATACAAAAGTATAATATTTCAGCAAAAATCAACACTAACACTTTCTAGAAGCCCCAGACTATGAAAAATTTTCTCTGATTTAATACTGTGTGTCACAATGTAACAAAAAATTATTTCTTTGTATGCTAGGCTGGGAAAATGTACACTATATTTCAGAAAAATAGTGATCACTACGCACAGAACAAATTTAACAAAACTACAAGGCTTCCAAAGTACCCCAGAATCATTTTACAGACTTTTGAGACACCTTATTGGCACCTGACAGACTTCTAAGGTTTAGAAACACTGTTTCCAGTCTAAAAGGTGAGGCAGTATCAGGTTAATATTTTACATTTATTAGAAAAAACTGATTTCCTGATGTAGCCTTAAATTATTAGTATTGAAATAGTGGTGTTAACACAGTTTATTGACCAGGAAAAAGTTTTGGTCAAAAAGAAATGAAGTGCAGAGTCAGGAAATCCAATTTCATTTCTTTCCTCTGGTACAGATTTTCTGTGTGGCTTTGACTGGTTAGGAATGTGTTCTTATATCAAAACACATATTCAGATTGACTAATTTAGATGCTGTATAATATTAAATTGTGAAAGTAAGGTATTTTTCTTAGGTATTTAAAAATCTCAGTGGAACCTGCTTTCAACTACTAAAAAAGGAAATTAGGTATCTAGTTTTATTTGTGTGAAAGCCAGGCACCTTCTTTTGGTGATCACCCTACTTGGAGTAAATACCCAGAATATGTCTTATAAAGTCCACTTATGGTGGTACTGGACTTCTAATATCTTTGGAAAGAAATTTGAATTACTAACAGTTCATTACCACTCCTTTCTGAGCTTTCTTTAAATCAATCCATTTTAGGGTGGTCTCCATTTCAGGCCACAGAAGTTCCTTCAGCATCAATTAATAAAATATACTCTATTAAGGAAAGAGATGGATTTTTGCAGTGGGCAGAACAAGAAAAATCTTGTGAAAGTGTGTATCAAAACCAATAGAAAAATATTCAGTTTTGCTCCTCTTCTACATAGTAGAATAGAAGCAAAACCATCCCAGGTGGTTTGAATGAGGCATACAATTCCAAAGGTTGGAATTGTAAAGGAAAACTTTTTGAACCAGATGCCAGAGCTGTCCAAAATTATCGCCCTAACAGACCCTCTCACTGTGAGCATCTTTTAGCAGATATACTCTATGAACAACCAGGTATTTTTATTTCCTTTGCATCAGCACAATTTGTGCTAGTCTGTACCTACTAAACGTCTAAAGAAATCACTTTAATTCACAGTTCAACAAAATTCCTATAAATTCTGAGCACAGACAGATAACATAATAACAAAGCTTAGGCTTTTTTGTGTGTCATTTTTCATGGTTTAAGTAGACAAGAAGTAGCAAACAAAAATTAATACCACAATTACAACTGTTAATATTTCATTTACATGTGAGTGACTAAACTTTTTGGGCTTATCACTTTTGGTTTTAGAGTTAGCCCCAGCAGTAAAAAAAAAAATCACTTGTCATCAGCATATACACATTCATTGAAATCTGCAAAACTGCTCACTCACACAGGGCGATGATAGACAATGACCTCTAGCTGTTTGAAATGCAGGCACTTTGTCTAACCTAGTTATCCAGGTTTACTATACATTTGGTGTAGAATCAGAGAGGTTACCAAGAGAAGATCAACCCTACCTTAAAAAAGTCCTCTAAGATAACTAAGATTTGACATTCTCCTCCTGAATTGCTTTTGTTTCCACTAACTACAGGGAAATTGTAGTCAAGACTGAGCCTAGATGGTTTAGGTCTGAGATTAGGTCAGATGGATCCCACCTGGCTGCTGGTTTAGTCTCTTAATTATCTTGCATTTAGGAAGTTAATTATCTTATTAGTTATAATCACAAAACTATGATTAAAGCCCATAAAAGATGAGCATAAACAATGGATTGAACAGTACAAGTCCAGAGGGACCCTTGACTCTAGGTAACATCGTGATTGGAAAAAGGAATCCCTCTATATCATCTCCTGCTACAAGAGATATGTGTAATTGATATTTCCTCTTTTCTGAGCACTCCACTTCAGCTTGTTAACACTAATGGTGGCAAACAAAATATTTCCATATAACAGAAGTAGATGGAAGTACCTACAAACTCTGATCTCATCCTTTGACATTTCCCAGATCAGTGGTGCTGGGCTGGGTTATGGATGGGAGTTCTCTAAAGCAGAACAATTTAGGTTGGCTTGTTTTAGATTGTGCTTTGCAGACTGCACGTTTCCCTCGGACTCTCCATTCAGCAGGGAGTATAACAGGCCAGTTGCAACATGAAAAAAGTTATGCCTGGCCATAAATCACATGTATTCCTCCTCATCAAATAAGATGCCTTGGACTGTGATAATTTCTCTTTTTTTGCCAATATATTTTTCAGCTGATTTATGGCACTTGTACTAAGTGTGTGATCTCTAAGAATTTGGAAAAGAAGCCGTGGGCTTTTGCCTTGAACTCACAAATGTCAGTCCCTGTGTTTTTGAGGGTGTGAGTGATTATTTATGCTGTCTTATGCTGGCTTTCTTAACAAAACACACTGTCTAAAATCACAAAACAAATGTTTGTGTTTTCTAGTGTCTGATTCCAGAACAGAACTTGTTCACAAATTTTAGCAAAGCCAAAATACCCCATCTTGCTCATTGGCAAGATGAGCGACATTTCTCTGGAAAAATGCATGTATCACACAAAGTAACTTTTCTGTTTGATTCTCTTAAATTATATCTTTAAAAATAAAACCCTTTACATACCAATGAGACTCTGTGGAGTCCTTGAATAATCATAAGCACCTTGAGAATCAGTCCCTGCTCTTCACAGAGTGCATTTGAAGCTGTGACTCTCCAGGCACTTGCACGTTTCATGCACCAGCCACTTTCTGAATACACTGGAACGTGCAGGGATTGGGACTTCACCAGACATGTGATCAATCCCTCTTTGTCTCACATCTTGCCATACATTGAAATCCTACTTATTTCTCCAATGCACAAAAGCAAGCACAAAAAGAAGTGAAGAGTTTAAGTTCCTCTAATCTATATCTTTTTTCATACACAAAGTCTAAAACACTGTCAACTTCATTAATTGATATGTAAAGAGTTCAGTTGATCATCACCATAATTGTGTTTTCACTGGCACCAGCACTTCAGAGCCTCACAAGCAATATGAAGTTATTCTTCTGAAACTTCAAAAAGGACTGGCCTGCCCCATTTATTGCTGTAGTTCAACTCAGCATTGATTTTGCAGTGTTTCTGCTGCTAGTGCTTTCACTAAGGTGTTGAAGGAAACTATGAATCTTTTCATATGCTAAGACCTTTCTGAGAATCTTTACACCACCGTTGACCCTGGGCAGAAATGTTACACATTTATGATGAATCCCAAGAAGTCTACCACCTCTCAGACAGCAGACATCTTTCTGCTGTTTAGAATCACTAACTGAAAATTGACTGTTAATTCATCTGGGTGCATTCTATTGTTTATTGCTATTGTTTGTAAACCTGTTCACTTCCTGTAAAGACAAATACAAAGGCAGTCTAGTCCAGAGAAATCTTTTCCCTAAGATATGGTTAGAGAAAGAGGATACTCAGAACTGCTCAGCAAATACCTCATGCAACCAACTACCTCTGCTCACTTCTCCTCACGAAGACCCTCAAGAGTTAGGCACCAAAACCACATGCCTAAGCTGGGGTCTACCCACAGGTCTGAAAAAAATGCAGTGGAAGGTCTTATATGTACTACATGTATTTTTTAACTTCTTAGTTTGGGTTTTGGAAGTGCTTTTTTTCTTCTGTTTTTATTATTTTCTTTCTTTTTATGGCCTTTGAATGAAGATTTGAATCAAGAGAGAATTGAGGCCACATGTTGGGATATCATTCACATGCCTTCCCGCAATGTTCTGCATTAGTGTAATACTTTTCTTTTGGCATTACTTCTGCAAAATGATAACAACAATTTACATCACCAGAATTATTCTGGAAGTGTGATATTTACTGTTATCTTGGCATTGCCTGAGCACAGAATTTTATTTGTTAAGAAACTTGTGTGATATTTTTGAAGGGAAAATAATTGGTCACTGAACAGCCTTAGAAGGTTGCCAGCACGAGTAGATGAGATGCATTCTGCCATTGGAATCAGCAGGTTTTGTTATTTCATTGGAGTATAGTTTTACTCATTAGCAATTATGCATTCACTAGACTAAGATTGCTTATAAATCTTCTCAGTCTGATCATTTTGTCTATTTTGCTGTAATTTTGCTAACTGAGTTTAAGTCCTAGACTTGAAATTCTTCTTAATTAATTAATGACAAGAAAATTTTTCATTATCTTAATTAATAGAAATGATCACCAAGTGAGTGCTCAAACATATTTTTTTTCTGGCTTCTTGGTGTTTAAAATCAGTATATTAAGATACTGGTGTCAGAGAAAATCAGGATAATAAAAATAAAAAACCTTATTTCAAGCTTATTTAATTATCATAGCTTTTTAATGACAAATTAGTTCAGAAAATCAGCATGTGATTTTTCCTCAGATTAATACAGTTTTAAGTGACAGAAAAAAGAAATAAAGTATGTTTATGTTATTAACACAGAGTAACTGTAGCTTCACTGAATTGCATGAATATCTATTGATATTCAAACACTTGTTCAGCTAGGTCAGGTTGAGAAGATCTTTAAAATTAAAAGGGCTAAAATTGTTACCTATCTGATTTTTTTTTTTTTTTGGTTTTTATTCTAGAGCTATCTAGAATGTTATCTAGGACCAGAGAAATTGAAATTAAAGTTCTCATTATACTTTAAGTACTCATATTAATGTATTTTTCCCTGGCTGATGGGTCTTTCAGGTTAACAGGAACACTGGAAAAGACTAAAGCAGGGAAGGGAGAATGGCAACTGAAAACAGGAAAGATTTAGAGATGTATAGGAAATAACTAAACCCAAAAAACAAGCAAATGGGAGCACTCCATGAAAATATCACCTAGAAGATTCACAAACATAAATACACAATGTTTTTCTTTCCACAGAGCAAAATTGCAGTGTTCATCTTCACAATAAATTTTGGATGTCAAAAGCATAGATCAGCTAAAAAAAAGTGTTACAGAAATATCTGAGCGTCCAGAGACAGGTCTTACAATGGACCTAAAGCAAACTGTTTCAGGACATCATGAGATGTTTTGCTTTTGAGATGTTGGGAATGTACAGCTGCAGCTTTTTTGAGCATCTGCTCCTGATGCTCCATCTCAGGCAAAATACTGCACAAGAGGAAAGCTGTTTTGCAAATCATTCTGCCTAGGACTCCTAGAACCATACAAGATCTGAAAAGATCTCTAAGATCATTAAGTCTAAACATCAACCCAGCACTACTGTCATGGTCATCATTAAACCATGTCTTCAAGTGTCCCATCCACATTTTTATAACACTTCTAGGGATGGTGACTCCACCACTTTCCATGGCAATGGGTTCCAATGGTTGACAACACTTTCCAAGAAGAAATTTTTCCTAATATCCAATCTAAAGCCTCCTCCTCCTGTCACTTGCTCCTTGGCAGAAGAGAGCAACCACCACCTCACCACAATCTGCTTTCAGGGAGTTGTAGAGGGCAATAAGGTCTTCCCTGAGTCTCCTTTTCTCCAGACTAAACAACCCTAGTTCCCTCAGCCTCTCCTCATCAGACTTTTGCTCCAGACCATTCTGCATCTTTGTTGACCTGCTTTGGAGATTATAAAATTTAAAACTGGAAGGTTTTTAATGTTCACAAGTTGTTTTCCTCGGACTTGCTGTAATTTGGGGGTTTATATACACAGAAAAATAATAACCGTGATTCCCTATAAAAACCAAATGTCTTCTATTTCAATGAAAGCTTCAAAGCAGCTTGAGGACACTCCTCCTGGCGAGGTGAAAGTAGGCTTGAGGTTTAGGCCCTTTATCAGTGCTTTTACTCACCATCTGTAGCCATGGGGTACATTACAGCTCAGCATCAGATAATACCCTGTGTTCTGGCACAGCAAGCAATGAAATGTGATGAGCATTGCTTCCTACAACCTGAAACCCCTTGTGAATCTGACCAAAAGATGGCTTCACCACCAAGATTTTGTTGTGTTGGGATGGGACTCATGTCTGGAATTTATCTGTGGGCTGAAGCTGGCAGAAGGATGGGCTTGGTTGGCACCTGGGAAGTACAATGACTAATTTAATAAGGGAACTAGTACCACGTGTGGAATATCCATACTGCTGCTAAACTTGCAAAGAGAAAGCAGTCAAAACCTCAGATTTAATTCTTCTTCAGGACTAGCATAGCTACTGCTATTAGTTCCTTTTTAAAACCGATTGAAATATTTGTGTAAAGAATATGTGTGGTAAACAGCTATGGTTTTGCTTTATTTCACATGAGGTCACCACTTTACATTTACTATGAGTCTAAAGTGTTTCACCCTAGTTTGAACTTCAGCCTACCACAATTACAGTGTTGTTCATCTGACTTCTCCTAAAACTCTTGGTGGGTTATTTTATGATTTTACTGATGAAATTGTGGAAATGTCACTGTATTGCTACTGCCGGTTTACTGTTTGTGTTTGATTTGGTGGCACTGAAAAACTCACACCACACATCCAAGCAAAGGACAACCACATAAATTAACTTTGTGTTGCCTATTTGGAGAAAACATGGTTTAAATTGTTGGTCTTGGCATGTCTCAAAGGACCTATGAAATGCATTTGGAGCCAGCCTTCTTCATCAGCTAATTTATGTGTGAGACCTAAATAAAGGAACCTTGGGGAAAGGTGAAAAAGGAGCAGATAATCAAATATTAGAAAAAGGGGAAAATAAAAATCTGATTTATACTATTTTTAATGGGGTTTTTTTACTGAGTTGACAAATATATCATGAGGCAGAGGTTAACCAAACAAACCCTGATGAAAACTATATAGAGTAACTTAACATAATAAAATGTAGCATGAAGCAGAACATTCTATGATGTTTCAGGACGTGGGGTATTCCCTTTCTTTCACTTAGAGGGCCTTTACTACTCAATAACTGTGTCTTGATACTCAAGCATGACAGATGATGTGGTGACAGATATTTAAGATTGTGAACTAATGTTCAGTCTTCTATAGAGAACAAGAAAAGCCAGTAGAATTTTTTCACCCTAACAGCTTGCCTTTTCTACTGCTCTCTGGAAGTGGAATTGAATGATGGTTCCTGAAAGGCCGGAGTGGGCTTTGGGATAGGAACACAAGAAACTGCAATCCACGCTCACAATTTTTTTTATTTTAGCCTTTTTATGTCTTTGAAACTGAATAACACTAGTAGGGATGCTCTAATCCTGTCTTTTCCAGTTGTTATGCAGATTTTAAAGAGCTTCTCATGTGACTGTCTATCTTCTGTCTCAGTCTGATACAGGATGAGTGTTATGTTCTTTTGGAGTTTCAGGATTTGTGAGATGGGACTCTGTTTTAAAAGAAACTTTAATTGTGCATGACGAGTTGAACAGTTAGGCACTCCAGGCAGGGTCCACCTTAACATCCACAGGATTGTAACAAAGCAAAAGCGATGACTACTGACAGAAAATTACAGATCAGCTGTAGGATCTGTTTTGTTATAAGCTGAGTCATTCTTAGGGCTGTCAGGTTGTGCTAAACAGGCCTTAATTGATTTGTTCATATACAGGCAACTAGCACCTCTGGGCTACATCTGCCACCTAAATCATCTCATTTAACCTCCAACAATTCCAGAAGGGATCTGCAGTAGCCATGTGCCATATTCACTGTTTGCAAGAAGATATCTCAGATGCCTTACGTATCAGAAAGTATTAGAAATTTGGTAGACAGCTGAATCAAATCCTTTCCCCACTTAGAGCCTGAAGCTGATTATGTCTAAGATTTTACTGTTCCACTCAGAGGAACCAAAGAAGAAGCAATCTTGTTGCACACTACTCTCTGATATATTTCAGCAAAAGAGCTTGATTTGTCATAGTAGCTCATTCTTCACAACTTCGTTTTGATTCAACAAGTTTCTTTGGATACGTAGCTCATTTAGGTCAAGTTCTTTTGTTGATTTTGATCAGTATTGGGTCATTTCCCCAACAGTGCAAGCTGTAAATGACTAACAGCAGAGTTTTGTAGTCTCTAGACATAACATCTGCTGTCCAGTTATTCTCAATGTCTGTTTTAGGATTTTATTTTACATGGCAGCTGAATGTGGGTGAACACACTGATCAAGATATGGCTGAAATTATAGGTGAAGTTTTACCAGTACTTGTCACTGCATAAAAGATTTCAAAATGTCCACACAAGTTCTGCTTTCCCATGTCATTCACTCTTGGGCAGATAGAAAAATCACAAGGGTGTAAATAGAACAATCCTGGAGCCTTGGTCTGGAAATAACCCGTAGGATTAATGACATCATCAATAGTTTCTTTCTCATGATATCTGTCTGAACATTTAAATCAGTATCGCTTCCCAGAGTACATTCTGATAGGGAAGATACTGGCTGGCAAAAGGGATCTGTTGCAAAATGGATCTGTCCCTGCGGCCATGCAAGGCCTCCATGAGCAGAGCCATATCCTTTCTTGGGTGATGCAGGTTTTTGAGAAGGCTCTCTGTCTACCCACACCTACTGGTAAAGCTCTGGTTTATTACTTGGCTTGTATTAGGATTCCAAACAGAAGTGTTCACCCTGCTGATTGCCAGGTGAAGGACCTGCTTATGCCCTTCAAAGAACTTACAGCTCAAAGGCTGGCACCAGGGAGCCTTCTCTGCTGAGCACATTGCATGGTCATCTCCCACAGCTCACACAGAGAGGTGAGAGGTGGAATAATGGAGAGATGGACACAAGGAGATGAAAAACAAAAACCAAACCAGTGATAGTATCAAAGGAGAAGAGCAGACAAACCAGATGCAAGGCTGCAGCCTTATATGGATCACCTGAGATTTTGTTCACCTTTATTGTTTCAGACCCACAATTAGAATCACATTTTTGTGCATAGACCTGTCTCCATTTTCAGTACAAAGGTGATGTTGTTTCTCTAAAACCTTATAGATTCCTCCAGTGCAGAAACAAGTAAAAATTATCTGTGCTATCCTTTACCAGAACACAGTAAGATGGAATGTTTTGATAACAGCATAAGATTCTTGGAGTTGGAGCTAAAAGGGAATTTCCCAAGGGAAAACTGGCATAGTGGTTTTTCTTCTCTTTTGGCAGTTTTCCCACTACAAATAATCAATACTTCTACCAGATAAAACCCAGTACTAAAGATTTCACATCCACACATATTGCACCAACATCCTTCAGTTTGAGTACATCTCTGAGATAATTCTGGTTCTCAAACTGAGATTTTTCCTCCAAGTAATAATCATTTACCCTCAGGAGTGTGAAGCATTCATGCTCTTCTGTCTGAAGAGGAGGTGCAGTTGAAACAATTCCCCAGCAAAGACACACAAAGATGTTCCACATTCCTGGAAGCTCCCTCTGAACCATAGTGTATATAAAATCTAGGGAAGAAGTTTTAGGATTCATCCCATGGTGCTTAACCACTGTAGGATAAATTATCTGTGAGAAACAAAGTAGGTCTCATCTCATGCCTTTGTGATTACACAAGATGAAGCACAAAGCAAACTTTTACGCTAGAAATCTATCTCTCTATCTGACTGAGCACATGCAACTGACCTTTTCAGACAAGATTTGCTGGCTCTTTCCTTTCCTTGGGCATCCCAGGGGTGTTTTCCAACTTAGAAAGCAGAGAAAGGAGAATAGACATGGGGACAAAATAATCTCTCTGTATGGGAACTATGTAAAAAATTGGAACCTCATCCTTTAGTCCTCAACATCAAATATGGCTAAAAGTAAAAACACTAGTGTTTTCTAGTAGTAAATAGGTGTTCTTAACAAATTAGGTCTACTTTCAACATCTTTTAGCCTAGGCTGAGATCCTGCAAAATAATGCTTTCTATAGACAGCATAAGTCAATCTACTAGTTTGTGCTCTTCTAATAAAAAAGGAAAGCAACCTGCATTTAAAGCATGTTTGGTATCATCCTCTGTTGGAAATGGGATTGTGGTCTAGCCATTGATAATAAGCCAAAATAAAGGAAAAGACTGATGGCCGAATTTATGACTCAAATGACTCAAATGACTCAAACAGAAATGAGTCATACAGATTTGAAGTTCAAATGCTTGGGGTTGTCCTTTTTTTTTTTTTTCCTTCTATACATTTTTCTCTATTTTCTGGTCTTAAAACTGCTGTGTTTTCGATTATAGTCTTTCATAAAGGAGTGTGCTACAAAGTAAACTCTTTACTGTTATGCCTACCATTTTTATAGGGCCTCTTAAGAGACTTTTTTTTTGGTAATATGTAAATAAATAGTTGTATCAAGTTTCTCATGACATTTTGGAGATCTAGTTTCATAGTCACCTTTGCTATCAGACATCTTCAGCCCTTTCATAACCACAAATAGTAAGAGCTGACTTATGAAACACAGCATACATCTCAGAGGATTTGCAATCTGAAAATCATTGCCTGCAGACCAAAAAAAAGTAAGTAGAAACATAGGGACAGCTTTGGCCTCCTCTTCCCTTCTACAAGATCTATGTAATTGATACGCCACTCAGGAGAGAACAGAATGTTTGGACACCTGTGCCAGCCAAGTACCTGTCCAAGATGTTTCATAATCACGCTTATTTCTGGATTCAGAATAGGATGCCAAGTCAGGTGGGAAAAGAGAGATAGCACTTAAGTCACAGTAAATATTACCCAGTGAGGGGGCAAGGGGAAGCAATGTTGTCAAGTGCAGAGTAGGGGGTGAGAGGGAGGAGGAAATTATTATAGAGAGTGATTAGATCCCACAAATAGCCAGAGGAGTCAGGAGGGAGAGGGGTGTGGTAGAAGAAAATGGAAGGTTTTTCCAAAAGTCAGGGAAAAGAAATAAACTGAACACCATAAAAACAGTTTACAGAATCCCAGTGTCTGAAAGAGGCTCTAGCAGCAAGAGAAAACAGTCAGTGTTAGCCTCTCAAGGATGGATGGGTGCCACAGGACTGAATGCAAAAGAAAACTCTAACCTGGTCTTCAGGAAAATGATGAAGTACCTTATCTGCTCCTTGGCTTTCAGGGGATGTTATTCAAAGGTAGGAGAGAGGAAGCACCTGGACACCTGGTTGACTTAGACCATGAAATGTCATTTGCTCAGGAAAAAGTCACTGGAGAGGCAAGCCACCAGAGTAATGAATGACGAGTAAACGAGAAGCTGAAATAGGAGGAGCAGACTTGAAATGGTTGATAGGGATGCTTTCAAACTCAGCGAGTCACCTCATATATTCTCCACAAAACTTTCAGTTTCTCCCTTGTGTCCTTCCCATTCAGTCTTTGTTTGACACACTTACCAATCTACATTTCCTAACAGCTTTTCCAACTCCCATTCCCTTTCCTGATATCCTTGCCAAATTCAGGCAGTATCTTTCACTTTTTCCCTTCCCCACATCACATACCAGAACATCATTTTCACAGCCTGAGGGTGCCAGCTCTGTGCTGTGCATTAAAATGACATTAAGCATTTTGTGGATCAACGGAAGTTAGAATATTTTTTTTGATGGGGTGAGGGTAGAGGGATGGAAGAGAAGGAAGAGGCCTTCCTTAACAGAATATCCTATAAGAAACATATGATAATGTAATCATCGCAGATATTTGACAAATGCTGCTCAGTTCATTTTTTCCCTTCCTGATGACATATCCCAGGCTTTACACTGAGCTTCCCAAAGATAGATTGTGCACACAGCAAATATCTAGAGGAATGCAAAAGCAAAAAACAGAAACATGACATTTGGGACACATTCCTTCACACTGACTTACTTCTTCAGCAAAATCTGTAAGTGAAGTTATTAAGATAGTTAACACAAGCCAAGGTTATCTGAAAGCAGCAAATATTTCATCATGAATAGTAGCATAATTTAGTTTCAGCATTTAAATTATCATCCCCACAGTAGGTTTTTTTGCCCCTTTGGTAGTATTATTTAACCTTCATTTAGTTGATTGCAAAAAAAATCTAAAAGCTAAAAAGCTTAAAAAAATAATGAAAATCAGAAAAATAATTTATTGAGAATCATATAATATTGTTTATTATTAAAATCTTATGAGATTTTGCTTTTAATTAATAACAGTTTAGAATGTTATCCTAGAAACACATAAAAGAAAAAGTCAGAGCAATCTTTCAGAAAAAAATAGTAATAATGCTTACTACATATGACTATTGTCAATTCAAGAGGGTATTTAGCAGAAAATAAGGCATAGTTGGAAATATAATTTTCATTTTCTGAATTCTGAAAATACATTTTTGAAGGCAATGCAAAAGTCTGCAGAATTTCCACTTTTCCTTAAAAATCAGTGTCATTAAGTTATTTTTCTCTCTTGTTTCCTATTTAAGAACTTTTGTTGAATGGAAGTCAGTATCAAAATGAGAAAAACACTTTTTCTTGTTTTCATATTGTTTACAAACTAGAAGGCATGGAAAGCAAAGAGTTACAGAAAAAGCATGTAAGAGAAGACAAGGAATGAGTGACACTTTTCAGAATATCATTGGACAAAATAGTCATAGGAAAAACATGATAAAAATCCAAACCTTTATGCACTTTGTGCAAATAGCCTTCCTTCCTGACCAGATTTTTATGTTACTTCTAGTATATTAAAATTGTCTCACTTGGCAGCAAAGGGGCTAATTGTACTTTACCCTTTAGAGCTCAGATAACAGCTGATCGATCTTGTTGAGTTAAATCTCCTTGGACAATGCTCAGAGTGAGATCAAGGCTTCATGTTCCCCCAATTCTCTACCCATGCTGAGGAGGTCACACTTTGATTCCTGGACTTTCATGCAGGAAAGAATTTACAGTCTCTGAGATGCTTTACTTTTTACAGATTTTAATTTCTTACCTCTCTTAGCAATGCATCAGTTTTATGTTTGGACCCCAAATGTCAATGAGAGGAAGGATATTCAGCAAGCCCCTGTGTTTATTTGACATTCCAGAATGAATACATGTTGTGTGGACAAAAGCAATGTTTTACAAGTTTTCACATCGCATTCTGAAAGGAGTGTTTTCTTTATAATCTATGTATCTTTATGTAGGCTGTAGGCCAGGTTAAGCAGTGTGATGCAAAGGCTGGGCAGAGGGCCTCTATTCACAAAGGAACACTTATTTCACTTCATCTTACATGACTATCTGTTCTGCCAAGCTCCCGCTGAGGCATGTTTTACACACCTCACATAGTGTGCGCTGTGCTTCTGACTCACTGCTCTACTTCTGTCCCGTTTGTGCAAACTGGGAGGTGGGACCAACAAATCTAACCATCGGCAGTGGTGATGGGGCAGAGGACAGCTTCTGAAAAGGGAGCCTATAATTTCAGCTGTTTGACATATCTTGCCATCAACCCATGTTATTGCCAAACATAATTTCTCTAGTTTCACAGTGTCATGCCCCGAAAGAGATTCCTTGGAAAGTGGTAGCAGAGCAGACCACTCTGAAGGGATGATATAGTGATGCTAACAGCCATAACATGGCATATTGCCATGCTCTTTCTTTGAAATGTGCAGTGAGAAATGGTCTGTATTTCCATGGAAATATATTATCTGCCTGAGAAGCAAATGTTGCAAAGCATAAAAATTCAACCCTGCTCCATCAGTAAAACAGATATTTTATCAGAAAGAGAGTTACTGGCAGAGCACTGGCAGAGATGTTTAGCAGAAAAAACGGGGGGAAATCACAGTCTCTTTAATGCATGGTTCAACTCAAGATTCTTTTGTAACACTGTAACTTTTTCATTTGCAGTCAGAGGAAGGGTAAAGGCTCCTAATGGCTCCAGGACTTTGGAAGAAGCATGTTCAATTCTTGTTGACTTTTCTTTTTGGCCCTTTGGGTAAATTTGAGCCAGTAAGTTCAGTATATAAAACTGACATCTAGTACATACAATTAAAGATGCAAGTGTCTTCATCAAAACCAAAGCAGAATTTTTAGAATTTAGGCACAACATTTTGATCCAAACCCCACCTACTGAACTGCCACTTCAGCAAGTATCTAAACTTATTGTTTCCTCAAGTGGTCTGCAGATGTTCTATTCTCTGTTTCTGCATATGGCCATGTGCCTGGGTTGGTGTATCTCTCCTGTCTACCTGTGGCAGGCAGGTGCACTTCTCCCTTGACCACAGACCTTCAGACTATACTCAGAGCATCTTCTATCTGCATAGTGATTGACCGGAACTCCACATAAAACATAACGCTGCCATTTTTTTTTCTAAAAACTGTTAAAATTATAGGTTGCAGCCGTATAACCTCCATCTCTGAGATGCAACATCCTTCCAAGCTCCTTGGGCTGCAGAATGCACCTGGTCTCCACAAGGTCCTGGCTGAGTCCAGTGATGGCAGGCACCATCTCACCCGCTCAAATACAATCACAGAGCAGAAACAAATGCTACCTCCATGACCCTGTAAAAGACACAAGAGACCACAATTCAGAGGTTTAGTGGCTAAGATACAGGCATGCATGAGGGATAAAATTCATTTTGCTTCTTTTTCCTAGATATTTTTGCAATCCAAGAGACATTGAACAACGTATGTAACAATGTATAATTAAATATAATTGTCTGTCACTGTTAAGGCAGTCACGACACAAAGCAGAGACTACAAGCAGTCTCAGTTGACAACAGTTTATTATTGAACATGGTTGACTTTTATACACTTTCTAATTGTTTATGCTTCTTCTACTTTTACTATTGGCTACAATAAGTCAACATAATACTATTGGTGAGAAGTTATAGTGACTTCAACTAACTTTCTAAAAATGCTTCGTCTAGCTGCAAGGTTCTCTTATCTTTCTTCTCTTGGTCTCTTTGGTTACAGCTTTGGAGAGAGCTCTTTATTAGCTTCTTCTTACTTCTCAGCTTCTTCTCACTCCTTTAGCTAACAGACTTGCTGTTAGCCCTTTCTACAATTGTCACTTGGAAGGAGGGACTGAAAGGCAGATTGTTCCTGGTGTTCCCAGTGAAGTAGACACATTTTCTCTCTCTTTCCCTATGGTTCTCATTATGTCTTCTGCATAGTGGCATGGCTCCCACAGAAGGGGTGGAACCTGCCTTTGATCCCATTTTACCTATAGCTCAACAGAATAAATTAAGCTTCTCAGCAGGATAATATTTGGGTATAAATCACTTTTTCTGAGAAGTACCTAACTCTCTATTTTCCATGGTTTTGGCAACTTCTAGACTATCCCATCAAAGCTACAGCATGGGTGCTGGCAGTGCCTTAGAAACATCCACTGAACTCACCAGCCTCCTTGGTGGAACATTTAGCTACCTGCCTCTAAAAAAATGGCAGGATTTAAAAATACTCTCTTCAGCATTGTTGAGTAATTTGTATGCACAAGGATGCTCTGAACAGAGCTTCACTGATGCCTTATAAGTTACTTAACTGAACCTGCAAGGACTGATGCACACCTTGCTAAGACTAGAAAGTTTGGCTTTAGGAGAAGCACATCTGAAAATTATGGTTGCAGTCAGGACAACTGCAACTGAGCTACCAAAGGAAGGAATTCCATAATGACCTCCCAGATATGCTGTCGTCTTCCAGTCATTCATTTTAAAACATTTTGCAAGACACAGATAAAGGTTGATGGTGATCTGTTGGCTAGTAGTGGTCTTTGAAGGTCCACTGATTTTATTTTTACAGATTGCAGATCATTCAAAAAATATTTGATGAGCCATTCTTAAAAAAATAACAATGTATGCTTTCTTGGATTCTAGGTGTCGTGGTTTAGGAATGGAACTCCCCAGTTTAGTGCTCCCTCTGAGACTCTCCAAACCACACTGATGCTTGTTCCTTTCCCCTACTCTCTTTCACCTCCCCCTGTGGTGGCTGGAGAGGAGAATTGAAGGCACAGATATTAAAGGTTTGATAAGAACATTTTTCTGGAAACAGCAGTTTGATGAAACAAGCAGTAACAAAAACAATATTAATGACAAAGGGCACAAGAAAAGAAACATTATTGCTCACCTTTGAACCCCCTGACAATAGACAATACTCAACCATCCTTTCTGCCATGTGTGCTCAAACAGTGTTTTAATATTGTATATGTTGTTTACCACGTATTAGCATATAAAGAATGTTTCGAAAGAGAACCCCAGGGGAATATGTAATTTACATACAGAGGGTTTTGCCATCAGAATCTACAGATAAACATTAATTCCTGCTTATTTTAGAAAGTGTTGGACTCAGTAAAGATTTGTCTCTTTTCCATAGTGTCATTAGAAGGAAAACCATCTTCGTGCAACTTCCAAGAGTGATGTGATAATAACAACACTACTTGGCTTCCCAAGTCTGACACTGACATGCACTATTGGGAATGTGTCCATACAACTGCACTAAACAAACCACTTGAGCAACCCTGCCATAGCCCATCTCTATTGTTAGAGAAAACGAAACCTAATGAGCTCCAAACAGGAGTCTCCAAGCATATTACATCATAGTCTTCAATTCTGCCTCAAAGCATTATCTTGGTACAGAAGTTTTCTGTTTTCTGGTATTACAGTTTCCAGAGTACATACAACATTACAAAATAGCATCAGTATTATTGAAATACAATGTAAAGTGTTTCTCTGTCAATATTTTTTTTCATTTAGGTTCATGTACATACATATCTGCCCTTCATGGTTAGATTTAAGTGCAGCTGCAGAAGAATTAATTCCTAAACATTTAAAAAGAATCCAGTTAACAACCAAGGGAAGAAAGGCAGAAAGAGTGAGATAATTGAAATGAATAAGCAAAGCAGGCTGCAATGAACTGGAACCATCTGGATCTTCAGCCATTTTGCACTTGGTTTCTGAAGTAGTGTGCCTAAATTCAACATCATTGTGATCTGAGCTGGACTTATTGCTGGAGATATTCAGATACTGAGCTGCAAAGTAATCATGGTGAAATCCTCACACTTGCTCTTTTCATAGTCAGGGGGGCCTGAAAGTCCATAATTCCAAATGACAGAGAATTCCCCTGACAAAAAAGATGGTTTTAAAGACATGTTTCAAACACTAATTTCAAGCCTTGGCTCCAGTATACTTGGGTTTATCTGCATGCCTGAGGTTTATGCATTAAAAACCACTTCGTAGTACTGACAACCTAGCAATAGAAAAAGTATTTTATTGTAGTGGAAGACAGTAATGCCAGAGCTGGTTTTTATTAAATTCAGTGATTATTCCAAATTACTTTTTTTTCTATTGAGGGTTTCCCTAAGAGTAAAAGTCTGTGGATTTATTTTATTTTGTTTGTAAATACATCACCTTTATGCAAGTGTTCAAAATGCAGAAACCCAGGCAAAAAAACCTTATTGCAAAAAATGCAAAAAAATAAAATTCTACTGCTGAAGTCACAGCATGTATGTTTCTTACTTAAAAAAACAAGAAACAAAAAAAACAACAAAACAAAAACACCACAAACTAATCAAATAAAAATAAAATAAATTGCCAAACTATGACCCTTCACATCAGAACTATGGCATTTTTATAGAGGACAATAATGTACAATGAACTTAATGCAAACACAGCCATTGTAACATGCTCATAGACATTAAAGATTTTCTTTCCATTTCATATTGATGTGCTTCTCTCTTTACCAAGTTCACTAGTAAGATTAACAACTAAATCTTTTAAAATTCCACTTCAACATATGTTAAGAAAATTATGTTATTAATAGCTTTGTGCTTAATATCTCAGCTCCACTAATTAGGAAAGAAATTGGTAGAAGCTGGGCCAAGGAAATGAATATGTTTCTTCATTGCTATAAAGAGAAATGTGTCTACCATAACTTCATCCCAAATTTGAGTTCAGTGCTTGTTCAAATGAAGCTACACATTCCGAAACCTCTGCTGTTACAAGAGTTTTAGTATTTCTGTCTGAAATTTCTTAAGATCACTTTTGAATAAAATGAAGAGTCAAAATATCTGCCTATCATAGGGCTTGTATTAGTTTAATTTTCCTACAATGAAAGAGGTGTGGATAAATGGATCATACTCTCTACGACCTGAGCTGGAAAATACTTTAGTCCCCCTCATTAGTTCTTGCCAAGATCTAGCTGTTGCAATAGTTTGAGATATGAGGTAGAAGTACATGTAACAATTGAGATTATTTTGTGTTTTCAAAGTCTGGCAATTGCAAGAGACTGGTCAATTAATCTCTGTGTAGCTGTCCTGGAAGAGCGATGTCCAGTTATGACCAGTAGACTCTGTGAGGTCCACAAACTATTTCAAAAGCACCTGTGAAAGGTACAAATTAATTGCTAGGGGATTAAATTCAGCATATGAGGAATCATAGGTTTACAGAATTTTTTTTGACTCAATCATTTAAAAAGGATGAAAACCACTGTTCCAAAGTATTTCCATGCCAGTCCACCCCATGAGGGTTAATGGCATACACAGGAGTTCTGCTAAATGTCACAGTAGTTACTATGCTCTAATCCTGATCCCCAACCTACTGTAGCTGCTATAAAATATATAGTAATAATTTCCTGAGGCAGGGTAATGTATAAGGAATGTCAGACCAGGCTCTGGACATATTTGCCTTAGCTCTGTTTTATTAAAGTGAAACTTTTATTAAGGCATGTGGTGAATTGAGCAATCTGCATGATTCATGCAGTTATAAACCTATTGCTATACTCACAATAAATCAATGAGCCATTGTCGCATGTTCATTGTAGAGTAGATTAAATAATAAGGGGAAAAATCAATGTGGAAGTATTATTCAGCCATGTGAAAGTATTAAAAATGTATTTTCAATGTATTAAAAGCACCAAAATTTAGTTGAGCTAAACTTTATTCCATGAACAAGTTTCCTTGTACACAGGGTATTTATTTACTCATGGTCTATATAACAGTCAATATAATTAACAAAGTTAAGTTATGTCTTTTGCTGAGTTATTTCTGATTGGAACACACTCTTACGATTCACACTGTAAAACTAAGGGCCAGGGCTCCAGCCTGACCTCTGCAAACCCTCAGCTGTACTGCTCAGAGGGAAACATGAGAAGGAACTACTCCTTCAGGACTGCAACTGTCATAGGAAAGTGCTGATTCATCACTCCATTGATGCTTGAGTTGCAAAGGGTCATTTTGGGTTGGGACTAAAAGGGATGGTTGTGGTTTCTCTGCATATATCCACATACCTCTGATTGTCTCTCAGTCCTCTCTGAATTCTTATCTCCTTTGGGCAGAGCAAGCCTGTCCAAGGCATTAAGGGGGTAAGTGAGAGTGAAATAGATTAAAAGTTCTCTATTCTTTTTTCATAAGAGAAGGCTGGAAATAGGTGAAAGACTCCTAACAGTTCCTGGATGGAACTGTGATTGATATTGATTCAAAGTGATCATGTAGAATACTGCCCATAAGTTACTTAAAGAAATAAATAATCACCAAAATTCATCATGCTTTAGAATTTACATGTGAATTACACTGTTTCATAGTAAGAAGCAAAATACAGATATTCCAGTAAATTTATGTAATTCTTCTTCTCTAATAATCTCATTCTCTCAGTGGTTTATTTAGATTTTTTGAAAGACTATTCAAATTAAATAATAATAATTATAATGATTATTTGTTGCCATTGTATTTCTAATGAGTTCCAGAGCAAAAGCTTGTATCTTTGCCATTATAAAGTGCTATGCTGAAATGTATTACATTTTCTTTAAAATTACAAGTTTAATCAATATAACGTAGATTCATTTTCTCTATGTTTTCCCCCTCAAACTGCCTCTATTACTGTTGTGAAGCCATTGGAAAGGTTGAACAGATTTCTGATCTGACCTACGGGACAAGAGCTTACCTTCAAGGAGTGGAAAGATCTGTGTGCACAAGGGATTAAGAGCGGACTATATGACAACCACAGCTCTCCAAAATCATTCCCAAAATATGCTTTAAAATCTACAAACCATATACTTGATAATCCTGACAAGGATAAATTGTCCAGGTAAAAAAGGGAGAATTGAGACTTCTGTCCAATTTTCAATATTCTGTCATGTCAAACAACCATTCCAAGAGTATATTTCCTAATTGCAAAGCTGATCAGGCACAGACTTTCCTCAGATGGGAGAAAAATTGGAAGCAGTCTGGCAAAATGTTTTTTGTTTCATTTCTCAGTAAATCAGGAAGTCAAGTGCACCATCCAGTGCTATGGGTCATCATGTAGATTTTGGGATTCTTCTTGGCAGGAATTTGGACCCACAGATCAACTAATGCTTTTCTAGAAATCATCTGTCTTTCTCATAGATTGCTGTAAGAATAAGGACAATATTTATGATTTATGTAAAGCAGTATAATCTCAAAGTCCAGTTCAGAAATGGAGTTTAGAGTGCTCAGTTTTATTTAACAACTAAGTGGTTCCCCATACCAGAGGGAACCCAGTATATGATGACTTGCTATGCACAACTTAAAGGACTATTGCAGGCATCCTCCATCACCAGCTAAAGCTGGTTCTACTCCCAAGCTAAAGCACCATATTCTACTTCACAACAGTCTCCAGGTCTTAAGGTTATAGGTTAAAAGGATGTTGAATAAAATAGAATCATAAAATCATTAAGTTGGAAAAGACCTCCAAAATCATTGAGACCAGCCTTTCATCAAACACCACTTTATAAACTAAACCACCCTCTAAGTGCCACATGCAGCCATTTCTTCAACACTTCCAGGGATGGTGACTCCACCACTTTTTCTTGGAAGCCTGTTCTATGCTTGAAAAACCCTTTCTGCGAGGAAAATCTTCTGATGTCCAACCAGAACCTTCCCTGGCCCAGCTTGAGGCCATTTCTTCATTCTGTCATTATCAAAACACAAAATCATGAACATTTTAAGTATTTCCTTCTTGTGGGAAGAGTTCAAATGCTCATGCAATCTTCTTCCACTTATCTTAGCCTAAGGTGGCCTCTTCATCATGAAGTTGGGCAGGAATAGCTTGAATGCTAAAAGAGGGAATAATAGAAGGAGGATTTGAACTGCCAGTACCTTCAGATTGATGCAGGACCCTGGAGCCAAATCTTTGTGATGCACTTATTAACTAAGATACATTGAAACAGGTTGGCAGAGAGCTGGACAACATCCTTCTAGTTTCAGTCTCTGCCAAAGTTAGTAGAATTGTGACATTTTTGATGTCAAATTTAAGATTTTTCAGTATATTTAGTGACAATTAATCACTGGATGTCACTTACATTTCATAAAGCTGTAAAAAATAGTCCAACTAAGCTTTTAGGATAAAAAGACAAGCTTGTGAGTTCTGTGAATTTTGATAAATTTATGACTTTTTCAGTAATGTTTTTCTCCATCTCTCAGATAATTTTTGGAGAAGATTAAAAAAATCTATTTTTCTGCTGTTAAATATGTTAATTACTAGGGAGACACAAATCTGAGCCTACAGTGATACTCTGTTTCTGCTGACATGAAAATTGTCATCAATCTCTTCACAGCTGAATAAAATTAGTGATGGATCTGAACCAAAAGTCATTATAACAATACGCTAAATTTCTTAAACCAAGATTCTACCCACAAACACTTCAAACATTCATATTTTGGGAAAAGTTTCTCATTTTATTGATTTGCA
Source organism: Molothrus aeneus (assembly GCF_037042795.1). NCBI lineage: Eukaryota > Metazoa > Chordata > Aves > Passeriformes > Icteridae > Molothrus > Molothrus aeneus. The sequence continues at coordinate 73,404,606 of NC_089648.1, read as the reverse complement.
AGTGATTGATATACCATAAGCTTTCAATGTGAATTAGTCTTTTCAATACCTAAACCACTTTTTAAAGCGGAATTTAGGCTCATAATTTATTGGGATGGTTTTGAAACTCACTTTTCAGCCTACTGTCAGTTGGACCGTTTAGTTGGGTCTTGGCAAAAATCAGAAGCTGTAAAACTGCACAAAATGTTCACATTTCTTCCTCGGAACTCTGGGACCTATGGATAGAAAGGCATTTCTGATAAGTACCCTCACTGGACTCTTAATGGATGAAGCAAAAAGAAAGACAAAAGGGGGAAATGTCAGAAGCAAGAGTATGAACAATCTCTAACTATTCTGAGATAGCAGATTTAACATTTTCATACCTGTGATGTTAGTGTATCTTTGCACAAAGACCTGCTTTTGTCACACCTCCAGTGGAGAATAATGTGGAAGCACAGTAGGGTTTATTAGCAGACAGACTTTTAGCTTGGAGTTGCTTTACTTTAGAGGGTAAAATAATTTCAAGACATGGTAATAAACAGATGGAAATATTGTCTCCATTGCACAAGATGAGATAACAAGTCAGTGGTCAAAGCATGTGCAGAATCCATCTCCTGACTCCCTGACTCCTTGGCTTCTCTGTTAGATCAAAGGAATTATGCATTTGTACTACCCCTTCATTTGACTATTTGAGAACCGTACAAACAGGTTTAATTTCAATACAACAAACGCCAAGCAGATAGAAATATATCAGGGTAAGGAAAAATAATCAATCATAACTATTGGTAAAACTTTCACCTGCACAGGTTTGTGGCTTAAAACTTTGGTTTGCAAGAGCTTATGAAACTTATCCTCTATTTTCCCTTTGCAAGGACTCATTCTTTTTTAACCAACAGGCTTTATCTGGTTGAGGGTCAAACCACATTTTCCCTGGCCCACACCTGAAATCATAACTCAGCATAGGCTTTCTTCATCCAGCCTCAAATCTTTAGAGTTGTGAACTCTGACAAACCCTTTAGAAAACCTGATGTAAGTTTCAGATTTGTAATGAAACTCAAGCCTGGTTGGGTTTTGGGTTTCATTATGAAAGTTCTGCACAGCTGCACTAAAAACTCAAACCAGGTTTCATAAAAGTACCTGTTGTATTTAAGCCAGGGAGTCACACTGGGAACTATATTTAATAAGTAAGAAGTTGTAGGAGTGCTGATGTAACTGTGTAAAATGTTTTTTAAAATACAGGAGATTTGACATGGAAACCCCTTTTAAAAATAGTGGGATACTTAATCCAGGACTGTTGTCCCTCTAAACCCAGCACATTACTTGACCCAGTGCAGTGCCACTTCTGAGAGAAAGGGCTGCCAATGATCCAAAATTTAGTTCTTTAATACGTAATTATTCTGTAATTTTTAACTATCACAAAAGAAAAAAAAACAAGCCAATATTTAGCAAGATTGGTGGCTAGACTACTTCTTTTGTAACAATCAATTGTAATACGGCCATGGAGGGGATGGTCTCACAGCTTTTATCTGGGCCATAATAAAATTCTTTTGATCTCTACAGCTGCTTGGTTATGAAGGGTAATCATTTCAAGAAAAATCAAATTACCTGACTCAATTCCAATGGGAAAGAGTTTCTACCCTCCACCAACTGAATTCCTTCTTTTCCACAAACCAACTGAATTCCTTTCTTTTCCAGCTGTGTTGCCCATTCCTGCAGAGAGATGCTCCTAGAAGTTTCTGTGTGATCTTCAGTCTAATTCTCTGCATGAAGTTCTGAGAAAGTGTCGAGTCTTCTATTCTGTATTTGCATCACATTAAACATAAGAGTGTGCTAGTCTATGGCTGGAACTCTTGCCCAGGGAAATTTTCCAGAATAAGAGCAACAATGACAATAGCAATGAGTTTTGATTGCAGTACATCAAGAGTCTCTTCTGAGCTTGGAAGAAACTAGAAGGATATTTAATGCATGCTTGGTTAAGCATACAGGTAGGCCAATTCATTCAATTAAAATTGAGGACATGTAGGCTGTTTTACAAGTTACATTCCAAAAAGAAAGGTGGAAAAGAGAAAGATGCTATCCTGAACCTAGGAAGTGAGGGAATGCATATGGCAAGACCCAGAGTCAGGCAATGATCTGAGTTCACTTCCAAGTAAAGGGGAAAAAATTGGATTGAATGGCACAGGAGAAACTAAGCTGTCAGGAGAATCAAGTAGAGATAGATGCAGGAAAACTAAAATGAAGCTCAAAGCAGCAGTGGACTGTTTAGATAGGGGGAAAAGAATTCTTAAAGAATCCAAAGAAGTAAATTAAGAAATGGAAGAAAACATCACCTTCAAAATAGCGAATGGCCAAGAAATGAACACTGTTAAGAATCCCAAAAGTAACCTGAACGGGTTTGTTGGGATTTAAAAAATAAAAAAGAAAAAAAAAGAGAAAAAAATTTTGCTGATTCTTTACTCACTGACATTGGCTTAAATGTCAATCCTCTGCATGCTTCATTTAGTTAAAGAACAGGACATTTTAGAGCCATTCAACACTGACATTTTCCTCAGTGGATCTGCACAAATATCCAACTGTTTCTGCAATTGTGTGACACTGAGAAAATCCAGTATTTAATGACTCTCGGATGAATACCTACACCTCTGAAGTGGTATGGTGATGTCGTTGTCTAATGTTATTATATTGGGCAATAACATAAAATATGTCAGAATATTGGCTGGGTCAACACCTGCTAAGCTTTTTTTTCTCACTGACACCATCTGTAATTATTACTGTGAATGTGTTCAGTCAACGTTTACATTTATTTAAAAAACACATTTTTAAAAATTTTATTTTAAATAAGCATCTGACCAAGTCAACTGCCAAAACATCATTATGACACAAGGGCAAAGCATGTGATTTATGTATTCTTTTTTTTAAAGCATGGTAATAGCCTGACACTTGAAAACAATTCTTGCTCATTTCATACATCCACATTCCCAAACTATATTTCATATCTGTTTTAATAGGCTATAAATTCTTTTAATCAGAGAATTTAAACTTTTGAGTCACCAAGTCTGTCTCATCATGTGATTCCCATTCTCATACAATTCCATCTTGGAATAAATAGCAACCAAATCTATAAAGAGCAAATGAAAACTTGGATGAGAATCCACCTCTGTTCACAGATGTTGAAATTTATGGCTGTGTAAATGGCTACCATTCATTACTTACACAAGTTAAATATTTAGTCATCTCTGCCTCTGTTAAACAAGAATTCTTGAAATACATTTCTTCTCTAAACTTACTGTATTATATATCAAGCATTTAGAACACACATTTATCTATATGTACACATTTGTGTTTGTAGAGAACCAACTGTCAGATTGTCTCAGAAGAAATTTTGTGCATATTCACAGCTTCTGCAGTGCAGTATTTACAGTATTAGGAGATTTTGTGCTCTCCTTCTTCTCTGTCTATCCATACATGAGTTTAGACTTTATTATGTCATCTGAACTTCCTTCATAATATGAGATTCTTAGCTGATAACAGAATTGAGAGTCAAGTCATTCTTTAATTTAGGCCACATCATTAGTTCTGAGGTGAGATGCACTGAAGTAAAGTAAGCAACTCCTTTAAACACGAAGTGTGGCCTCTGTGTTGAAAGGCAGAAGTTGTACCTGCTAAGACACAGAGCTCTCCCTGCTTTTCACCACTCAGAGAGAAAAGGCCTTTGACAAAGACACAGGGTTTTTCACTTTGGATCTTATGACTGCCTTCCCCTTTGCACAGGTTAATTAGATGTGGAGGAGTCAACACTGATCCCCATCTGTTCTGCAGCTGCCACAACGGAGGCTAAAGGCGCTGATTTTTTTCCAGTGTCATACTCAACAGTAGGTGTGCTGGGTGGAAAGGACTATGCTGCTACTAGTATGAGACCCACTGCTCTCTTTAAAAACTTTTAGAAGAAACCCAAGAGCTTTATTTGGCTTTAGAAGCTAAATAACTTTCTATTTATTCTCTTCTCCATTTTAATTTTTTTCACTTTAACCATTTAGTTTTCTCTCTTGTTTAATAGCTCTACTACTGTTCAGCTGGTTTCAGCCCAGCTTTGCTGAGAAATTAGTACTGAAGCCACTGAAAGTTCATGTGTTTGATGGGATTTAATGTGACCTACCAAGTTACTTGGGAAAACTAAGCTGCACCACATGGTCATGAGAGTTCTTCACTCCTTTTTCTTTGCTGCTGAAATAAGAACTTTTCCTCACACTTGACACAGGCTAAATGGATAAATGCGGGATTTTTTTTCTCACAAGTGTAGACACCTGGTCATCACTGACCAGTCTGGTAAATAAAGTCAGCACAAAGCACAAATAATCTCATTCTGTAGTAAATATCTAAAGAAACCCAGGTGAATCATTTTTATACCACCTATTTCTCTCCAATGAAGTAAAAGCAGCTTGGAATGATTAGACTGGATTCTTACACATATATTAAGACATCAAAAGATAAGTAAAATTACTTCAGCAACCTAAGGCATAATAATTTGATTTACTTTATGAGGCTTAATGTAGTCACTGCCATTGTTATTATTTGCATTGCAATAACTTCTAGAGGCAGAGAGAATCTGTCTGTGACACACCCTAAGTAAATAAAACATCTCAGTCTTCACAGATCATGTCATCCTCTAAGTCTCTGTCAATCAAAGAAGTCAATCAAAGCAAATGGTGAACCACAGTGGAGAACGGTCTAAAGGGTGACCCTCTCTACCAGTTCCACATATGCAAGTGCGTTGGACTGGATGGGATGCATCAAAGGGTTTCTTTCCATTGTTTTAAAGCTACTGCCTACTATTTCTGAAAGATTCCAGAGTTCAGGTGAAGCCACAGATTACTAGAAAAGGTCAAATATTATGCCTATCTATGAAAAAAGGCAAAAAGAAACATCTAGGAAAGTACAGACCAGTTGGCCTCACTTCTGCCCTGGAGAAAATTACAGCAGAGCTCCTCATGATAAGTTTTTCTAGACACATGAATGGTGCAAAGGAGTGGGATCATGAGCTCTATTCAACCCTTGCTAGGCTACATTTCAAATACTGAATGAATTTTGGTCCCTGCAACATGAGAGACATTGGAAAATTGAAGAGGGTTCAGTGAGGGGTTACCAAGATGATTAGAAGACTAGAGGATTTTACATATGACAAAGAAGGAAGTTTAAAATTCCTCAGCCTGGAGGAAGTTTAAGGGAGGACCTAATCAGAGTCTTTAATACCTAAAATCTGGCTTTAGAGAAGATGAATATACATCCAAAGGATGCAGTAACAGGACATAAGAAACAGAAGAAAGAGGCTTTAAGGGAAATTCTACCTAGATATCGAAAAAAATCATCATGACAACAATAAAATTTAAGGTTAGATTGATCAAAGAAGCATTGGATTCTCCATCTAAAAACATGCATGACTTGGCTTCATAGTGCTCTCAATGCCCTAATTAAGACCTGATTCTGACAGAAGTTCATACAAGATGGTCTCCAGAGGTCCTATCCAACCTAGATTTTTCTATGGTTTTATGATACTATAGCAAAGATAACTTCCTTGCCTCTAATAACCAAGACTACAAAATTATAATCCTAATTTGTTCCTTGGTTTTAGCATGAACACATTTCTGTGCTCTTTTGACTGTAATCTCCTTTGATTACAAAGAGAAAAGAAATTTCTGGTGATATAAAAACATCAGTATGGAGCTATCTCAATGAGTATCTGTGGAAGAAACACTAAGACAAAAGGGACTAAAGAGGACAGACAGCTCTTGGAACAAATGTGTTATTGGAGAAGGTTTCTATTCCCTGATAGCTGTTCTGTTTCACCAGCTGTTATCTTCCCCAGAGAGACATGGAAGTCTCTGCTGTAGCATTCATGCCAGGTCTAGATCAGTTCTGTATTTGGTCTTATTATAACGAGGGAAGTGGAAATCCCCACTAGATTTTGGGATAGCGTGGAAACCTTAAAAATCCATAAAAAAGAGTAAGGTAACAATCATTTGGGGAATGATAGTCAGTAAATCAGTCACCTTCCAACACGTCAAAAAATAAGACAAGGTATCAATAGGAAAGGAGCAAAAAGGGAATGATAATTCAGAGTATGATAAGCACTGGATAAATACGTCATGTTATAAGGAGTGCTAGTGATGCAGTTAAAAAAATTTGCACTGACAAGTGCCTCGATGGTGAGAGAGATTGCCGTTCAATTTACAGTGGTGTGGATGGGAGCAGCAGCCATAATTCTTAAGTCTCTCTGTTTCTTCTAACTCAAGGTGCAACGTGTTATAAGAGGTACCATTTTTCACTTGGGACATAAAGTGTGAGGTCCAGAGTTTGACTGTTCATCATTAATGATTGAATGACACTTTTCATAAAAAGAAAGGTGTCAAGTGTAAGGTTCAAGCCAAATTCCAAAATTTGAAATATGGCTTATTTTTAATGATCTGTAACTCAGGTGTGGTTTGGTCACTATTCATCAAAATCCACAGAAGAATTCTCCTTTTCCCTTGGAGTAAAATCCCTATGTATGAGGGCAAGTTGATTTTTTTTTCCCAAGTGAAAGTTATAAGGAAAATATATAGCTTTGCATTGGAAACTGATGACCACTGTAATTATTGAAAGCCCATTATTTTTTAATAATAAGTTAATAGAGCTGCTTACTTCTTTAGGACAAAACTGACTAAAAGTTAGTAACTATTAATTACACTAAAATGAAAAAATATACACAATATAAAGGTCTGGTCACCCTAGGTGGGGCACTAAAAATTAACATTATTTGGCTCAATGTATAAACTAGCCCTTCCCATTTAGAAAGTCAGATGTGTGTTGGCAGTCTTTTTAGACTAGAATTGAACAAATGTTTATTTCTGTATTAATTGCACTGATACTCTACCTCTCAAAATTTTTGATCATCAGGACTGAGTCAGAAGACCGCTGTCAGTGCAAAAAAAATGTTTTGCTGCACATTGCCTACAAAGGTCAAATAACATTTAAGTACCTTGAGACCAGAAGAAGAGTCTTTAAATCATATCTGAGGTTGAAACATAGGCATAGTATATTAAAAGTAAAATCACGACTCTATAATATCTCTCATGATCAATCAACAAAAACATAATATTCAGATATAAAATGTGGCCCAATTATATTACACAGAAAACAGATGAAGAGTAGGCATATGGAGCATCATTTCTTAAAACCTGAAAAATTATATATTTATAGAAAAGTCTAGGTCTTTAATACAAGGTTTATTCTTCAGCCTTGTACATTTTTGCAATGGTGTCTTTGTAATGTCATGACTAGAGGAAAGGAGCTACTTTTGTATGACCTATTAGATGGACTGCACTCGATGTCAAAGTATTTTCCATTGTTACCTTTATTCCAGAGAATGTCCAGGCCAAAGTGCATGAGTACAGTGAGCATGTGTTGAGGCCTGGAGAAGTGTAAGTTGATAAGACTCACAGAAGTGTTGGCTAGTTGGTCCATCCATCCAGTTCAACAATCACATCACCAGACAGGATCAGCTGTGGCTCTGTTCAGCTGAGTGTTGAAAATAGCTTAAGGATTGGAATTCCAGCAGTGTTTCTGACTGTCAAGTTTTCTAACCCAGGTGAGACCCAAGAGGCCATCCTTCCTCCAAAGCCAGCCTGCAGGGCCCCAGGATGCACTCACTGCATCCACTGCCCAGCACCTATGGAAAATTTTCAGTTTGACAGGGTGACAGTTTCAGAGGGAGCAGGCAAATTTCCTTTTAGTAATGAGAAACAGGGAGAAAGAGAGAGGAAGAGAAAGAGCCTTACTCTTTCTTAGTCTCCTGCTATTTTCTGCAATAAAATTTTTTACACCATACAGAAACTCTGATCAGTTGCTGTTTCTCAAACTATGTAATACTTTCACTGTCCTTTATCAGGCAGCTGCATTTTTTTAAATGATCAATAACGAAGGTGTCCATGATTTAAAGGTGAGCTTACAGAAACTGCTTACTGCTTTAGTGCAAAAAGTCTGTCTCTTGTTTTTACTATGCAATTGGTAGAAGCACTACATGTTCTTGGCAGGAAAAATGGCTAGAAACCTCAGGAATGCATGATTTCTAATTTCAACAGAGTGGTAGTTGATTATAAGTATTAACATAGCTTAACTTTATCCACTATCCAAACTTAATATTATCCTTTATTTAATACACTGAAAAAGAGTACTTTCCTTTGTATGACTCTATTGTTTTCACTCTCCAAGGCCAAAGTTGGTGTTGACACAAGCAGGCTCAAGTCCACAAAAATGAATGAAGTTAAAACTCATTTTGCCAGCAATGGAAGTTAGCCTCTGGAGCAATGCTAATTATGGTTTGTTTGTATCAATTAATCAACACAAGGTTAACTTTCAATCAGCAAGTGGAAAAAAATGTAACACAATTAAGTTAAAACGCATTACAAAGTCCCTCAATTTACCATAAAGTGGGATTTTTCTATAATCACATGGTACTCGTACAGGAAGAACTAACCAAAGTAGCTCAGAACAAGCAAATCCCTGATCTACAGCAGTGTTATAAGCAGGGCTTGGCTCAGGGACTGCCAGACCTCCAAGCTGCTGTCTTCTCACAGCTGGGCTGGTATCCCGTGTGGCACCACACCACTCCCTGTGGACATGCCAGCTTTCAGTGCAAGCTGACATGTCACAAGAACAGAGCTCTGTTGTGAAGTGTAGATACAGCCAAAATGTAAGGTGCGCTAAAGAAATCAAACTTCACTCACTAAAATTAGAGTAGGTTTCCTAAAGAATGATAATAATGCTCTGGGTTTTAGAAGCTGTCCACAAAGCAGCTGAGAGCAACATGAGGACGCTATCAGAGATACTGGAGAAATTGTACATAGTGAAAACACATTCATGCACCAAAAATTTCACTATGTAGTCTGTCACTCACTCTTAAGTGAAATCATTGCATTTTTGGCTAGGCGCAGTGCTCAAGACACATTAGACTGCCAGTATGCATTCTGAATTTGGAAGGAAAAGTCAGAAGCAAAGCTGACCTTTAGGCCATGACACAGTGTTGAAACAACTGATTCCCCCTTGCCTGTTCTTAAGAAAGAATGAAAGAACACTTGGGCTTCAGAGAACATTGCATAGAAATGTTCTCTCCTTGAGCAATTAGGTCTTGTACTTCTGATAAAATAGTTTTGCTACTTGTATATTAAGTGCTAATCAAAGTGCTCTGCAGCTGGATGTGTGACTGTGATGTGATGGATGAAGTATTCAAATGCAGATATGATCTAAATTCCAGCCTTCCCTTTAAAGAGAACAATCTGCATTATAAACAACGCAGGAATATTATTGGTTAAGGTTATGTAGGAAGCAAGTGGAGGAAAGCAGTCTCCTAACTCTAGGCTGAGAGATTTAGTATGAAAATCTCTCTCTTTCCTATTTGTTCCCAGCCTTGCAATTTGAGGATCCCCAAAATTACTGAAGGGCCAGCTCAAATTTAAATGACTACAGCAGAACATTCCCCAAATGACTAGCAAGGGAAAAGAGCCAGGGATTACAGTGCTTTTGTTAGCAAGTCAGCCATGGAAACCCATGAGAAGAAAGAAAATTTCATATTTTCCAGTGGAGGGTGGGAGAGAAGACCTGACTGAGAAATAGAATTTTTGTGCAGACTAAATTAGGTTTCCTAAAATGATACGTGGGATTGAGCTACTGGTATTGTTAGAGAAAGGGCTCATTATGGGCTACCAGTGAAACTGCTGAAGGAACTGCTTTAACATCTGAGACAATGTATTTCTAAAGAAGATTTAGGACATTGTCATCAGTTCTAAACAGCAACTAGTGCAGTCTTGTCAAAAGAGTGCAATGCAGCCAGTTTGTCCAGCAAACAGACAGACATTACTGGATTAAGAGCAGGGATATTAGACAAGCACACAGAGCAAGTAGCAAAGGATCCTGAGTGAAAGTCACCAATCAAAAGAATGATGGAGAAAGAGAGTTCATCATTTAGCAATTTGCAGGCCTTTGAATCACCAAAGGACATCTGTGTAACATTTTCATCAGTCTGACAGGAGAGCCAACATCAACATTTGTCCACAGGAACCAAACTAAATATTTAAAGGTGAACTGCAAAGCTAAAATGAAAGTTGAGTTAATCATGGAAATATGCACTGAGTGACCCTACTTACCAGGTTGTTGGAGACAATTCATCACAGAAACAAGTTGAAACTCATATTTATCAACTCTTTTTCTGCTTCTCTGAATTTTTCTCTAGAATTTTTGCTTTTCAGAGGGTGCTAGAGAAAATATCCTGTGAGACAGTAGAAACTCTGTGTTAGCTTAAATATTTTATGTCAAAGAATAATATATTGTGCAATCTTTTATGAGTGAAGAAAAGCTGGAGGATACCCTCAGATAAAAAAATAAAGTCAGTAATGTTATTGTAGGTAGCTTGATTTAACTTCAGGGTGCAATAGATGGGCCACAGACCTCCACACTCACTCCTTGGTTTGCCTCTTTAGGCAAAAAAAGAGTTAAACAAAAAAAAAGTGGGAAAACAAACAAATTTACTACAACTTCACTGAGTCAGATTTTAACAGAGAAAGTATTTGAGAAATATTAAGAATTCTTCCAGCCCTTACGTGATTTTGACTCAGGGTTGTGAAAGGGATGAGCCCTTTAGGAACAAATAGATTATTTATTCCAGGCAATTAAAAGGAAAATGGAAAATTATTTGGTAGAGATTTCAGAGTGGTTTCAAAATGAAATTTCATATTCTGTTTTAAGAGATTGCTGGAATTTCATTCTTGGATTTTCTTGACACTTTTTTGACTTACTTTATTCTTACAGCCATAAAGTTGCCCATAAACCTATTTTCCTTTATTCCAGCAGCAGTGCCCAATCTGTGGTGCACACATCAACTGCCACATAGCAAGCACACAATCCAGCTCATATTCCTTCTTCTGCCTCCTTCAGAAGCATGGAAACACACAGACATAGAGACAGGCTCAACACTCTGATTCAGAAACTTTGGAGTCCAAGAGAGCACAAGGACATTCCAAAGCATAAAAGTCCCAAACACTTATTCCAAAGCCCAGAGAAGCCAGTGGGAGTCTGGCCACTGAATTCAACAGGCTTTGGAGCACACACTCACAGGCAGGGAGCATTCACCTGCACAGCCAGCTGTAGGAAACTCTGAGCTAACAGCAGCATCTTTTGGAGGTGTCATCCCACTGCTGACTGCTGCCTGGGAGCTGAGGGGAGCAGTGCAGGGGTGCTGAGCACGGGTACCTGCTCCAGGAATTACCACATCAGGTACTGCACAACACTTATCCAGATCTGCACTTCTAGACCCATTTTTCTCCTCTTTCACTTGGGCCCTGGTGCAGCAGGTGGGCAACACTCTACATTCAACACCAGAAAGTCTCTCTGTGCAGGGTGGGCAACTGCACCAGAATGCAACTCCATGGAAGAACCAGGAAGACTTTTCCACCCTTATAGGTGAGCAGTCCTTACTCATGATTTTTCTGGCTAATTTTTTCCAATTTACTTGCTTATTTATACAAATAGTTGCTGCTTCCCTCCAGTGCTAATAAAATATTAGGACATATTTTACTCACTGAACTTGAGAACATGCAGACACTCCCTTAACATTAGTCCAGACCCTGAGTTTGGAGTGGGTTTTAGCAAATCAGGCTGATACTCAAAGTTAATTTGAATTATTGTGGAAATACTAAATCATTGATAAATAGTTAATAATTAATGATTAATCAGAGAAAAAAATAAGTAAAAGACTGAAAATTAATTTTTATATCTGGTGGGAAAACATGCTTCACCTCAGATTCACTGAAAATTTTTTTCTATTTATTATATGGAATTGATACTCAAAATCATAATAGAAAGAAGCCACATGGGACTGCATAAAGGTTCACATCAGATATAAAATCTCAAAAAAGTAATTTTATTATTAAGAAATCTGTAAAGTCCTAAAACCATGAGCCTGTTCCAGAAGCCAGATGGGAATTCGGCTGCTGATTTCAACAGGCATTGGAAAAAACTCCCTCTTAGCTAAGCACACAGCTATCAGTGTGGCACTGAGCCTGGGCTAACATACTCTCATTTTCATCAGGACTCTTTGTTCCATGGCACGTCTCAAGAATGCCTCACAGCTAGTCATTAACCAAGCATGCTCAAAAATACGTGAATGAAGACATTTGATGATGGTTTAGAGCATTGTCGCAGGAACTTTTAAAGACATCTTGCCTCTTGCAAGACACAAGGACAGCCGTGATGAGCGTAGCAAGGAGACAAACCCCAAGAAATTATTTTTCTGCAGTCTTTAAAAAAGAAAAGTTGATAGCATGAGGCAAGGGAATTGTATTTTAGCAGATAAAATGCCTCCCAACAGCTGGCAAGTGGAGCAATACAATTCAGGCATGAAATTGCAGTGAGGATTGCTAACCAAAGGAACAACACACTAAGAATAGTAGTGGATTCTAAATCGCTGAAAATGTGTTCATCAGACTGTCTTTTTTAGTGAAACATATACTCAGACATCCAGGGAATTCTTATGGCTTTTGCTAAGTAGGAAGTCAAGTTTGTTCCAATGTATTAATGTTCCAAAGCATTACAATTTGCAGCTCCTTGAAAAGCAAAGTATCATAAAAGACAGTGTCACTTGCAATTACTCATTCAGCATTTCTTTCTCTATGACCTGTCTGATTACACTTTAAATCAAACAATACAGAACTAAAGGGAATTCCACCCTCAATCCTCTCCAGTTTTTGGCTTGATCAATGATAATGAAGGAAAGGAAAAATGAGGGAACCAGCTGACAAACAGCTTGTTGACAAGGCTACATGTAACCAGAACAACAGCAGGACAGTCATTTAGGGAAAAGTTGACACCTGCTGTAGCAGAAATGAAGAGTTTACAGATGTTCCATGTTGGTAGTCGGTTTCTAACCCACACCCTCGTAACTTAAGCCTCAAAAAAAATCTCAAAACAATTGGAATAAAGAAGAATCCAAGAAGTTAGGAAACAGAAAAAAAACAGGGTAGAGCAGCTGTTTTAATTAGTGCTTTGCTTAACTTGAGAACCATATGCCTGGTCACTGGGATCTTTAAAATAAATTAAGTTTCACATGGGTAATGGCATTTTATTTTGGATCTTCTGTAGCATCACTGCTAGAGACAAGCATGTGCAGATAAAACTTGCAATATCTCACCAAATATTCATCAAAAATAAATTAAATTAATTTCAAATTACATACCTAGCACTAGGAAAAGGAGTTTTCTGGGCTCATCTTCATGTTCCTTTTATCTAATATTTTAATTTCCCATTGAACATTGAAATTTAAAACACAGCTGCTCACTGCCATTTTTATTCCTGGAGAGTGTTCTACCTAGTTTTATGAACCATAGTTTATGAAGCATGAACAAAACCTGTGTTAATATATTCATATGCACATGTATATGAATGGTATGTGGAGTCAAGGAGCTCACAGTAAATAGCAGGTGGTGATGGGAATGACTCTCAAGCTTGACGGAGTTCATAAGGTTCAAATTATATTCTCTGAATCAATCACACTCAGTTCTACTGTATTGTACAATAATAAACAGTGTATGAGCTGTTCTTAAATAGCATATTTAATCATAATCACAATAATAATCACAATATCATAAATATATTGTGATTAAATGGGTGAAGATGGCACCCAGCTAGTGGTGCAGAGAGTTGTGCCTTCACAGATGCCGCAGTGGTCACGAGCTGGCAGCTGCCCCCGCTGCATTCTCAAACACATCAGCAACACGATGGGCAAAATGGAATACAAAATAAGCATTAAAAGGCAGTTGGGTAGAAAAAATATTTTTGAATGCTTTTTCCATTCTTTGACAGCTAGAAACTCCCTTACTTGATTTGAGGAAGAAAACAACGTGCTCAAAGCTGGAAAGTTCTAATATTTTGCAACTCTGTTTTGTTTATGTTTGAGAAAGCTGTGGAACAGCAACAGGCAATGAAAGCATACATTGGCACAATTAAGTCTGGTAACTCAAGAAGCCAGATATTGTTTTCAGTTCTACACATATTTCAGTTGAAATTTGCCAACCCACTTGAATAGGCTATTTTGGAAACCAGTGGTGACAACATGTGGATAAAGTTCTGCTCTGCTACTTACCAAATAAAGGAGCCTTTGGCTGAAAAAAATAGTGATTTGTGAACTGAAATTAAAGGGAGCAAGATGAACCCCTGGAGTAATGTTCAAGAAGAGAATGACTACATATAGAAATGCTTATAAGGAGACACTTTTTCAAAAGTAAAATGTAGTTACTTTACAAGGAGTAAAAGGATCCTCACAAGTTTGTATTATTAAGGGATTGTGTTCAAAGAATTATAAGCATAATTCTTATTATAATAGAATAGAATAGAATAGAATAGAATAGAATAGAATAGAATAGAATAGAATAGAATAGGCCATATCATTCTGAAATCTTCCCTGTATATTCTGCATTTTACTATACTTCCCTCTTTCCAGAAAAAAAGTAGACCTAAAAAAACTTGTCTATGCAGAACAATTGAAAATAAATATATCTCTTGGTTGGGGAAGTTTCAAAATCAGAGCAGCCAGTGTCAGGAGAGGGAATGGTACGTTACTAACTAAAATGCCAAAAAACTACATTCAAGAAGTTTAGTAAACCAATTGATTTTTTTTTCCTTATATCACTAAAGTGCAATGGGAGAAGAAGAATGAGATTACACCCAAGCTAGCTCTAAGTCAGATAATTTTCAACAGAAAGATACTTACCATTATTTCTAGTGGTTAATTCCACTTAGAGTTGATAACTGGTCATATATCTCTGTACTGTCTTGTTTAGACTCAGTTCCTATAACAGGATCACAGCACTTCTGTGTTTGTACCAATTCTTGACATTTCTGGTGAAATCTGCTCCAAAAAGAGCCAGAAATTTCACTCTAAATTCCTTGAAACAACTCTAGGATTCTTTGTATAATCTTTTTTACATTTTTTTTAAATTTGTCATTTAACCTTATTTTATATTTCAATGGTCATTTCTTGAAAGATGTTGCATGTTTTAAGTATGTACATTTTAGGCAGTAGTTAGCACTGTAGGCTACTGAATCTATATTGGATTCCTAGAAGTTTTATTAACAAATAGTCAATTAAATACAGCAAATTTAATATTTTAAGCTACATATGTACTCTGAATTTGACATGGCTCCAAGATAAGAGTCATGCTTTTTCCATGCTTTGGGTTAAGTTTTATTTATATTGCTGTACACCTAGATAAAAGCCTAACAGCCTGTCTGATAGATGGCTCAAACCCTGATGACATTACTCATGGAACAGCCTAAAAGCTGATAAGAGCTGAGCATTTTGGTCCATTACAAAATGTTTTCTTTAAATGCTGTAGACTAGGTTTCAAGTAATTTCTGTTCTATTTAAAGCCATCATATTGTGTGTACTTTGCTAAATCAAATTTTGTCACTCCAGGCATGCTAAAGTTTTTGCAAAAATATCAGCAGAGCAGTTCATTTTTTAAACAGCTGTAGCAAAAAGGAAACATTTTCAAAGAGAAATTACAATGCCTTACCCAAACATGCATGCCTATACATAGGGAGCTGTGAACTGTACATGACCGATCTGAGCAACGTGGAATTGTCAAAGGTTCTCAGTACTGGTCTAACTCTGCTTTCTGTAGAGTCAGCTCAGGTCCTACCCTTGGCTGTTCTGTGAGCAGAGGTGGGCCAGCAATGACTGAGAGCCTCAGGGTATCCCACATTGCATATCAAATGCTGAACAATTCAATAACATAACTGTGCTCTTGGGTTGAGCTGAAGGTGCTACCCCATACAATCATTTTACTGTATGTAGGATCTGGAAATGCAGCGTGGTGCATTTCTGTGACTGCTAAAACTATAACTTCTGGAATGCCATCCTGGAAGTTTTCCAGGTGATTTCCATGAGGAGCACTTTGTAAAAGTTGTTACCCTCCTAAGCAGAATACGTTCCCAGGCCTGCATAGGGGCAGAGATTGGATTATAAAGTGCTAAATGTTTTTTACAACTGTATCAGCAACAATACTGTATGGATAACTATTCAAGGCAAATTATTTTTACAGACAAATTTAATGGATTTGCTCCAGTTCTCAATTAGATTCATATTTCTGGATTCAGAATGCAAGATAACTTATCCTATACTCTTCCCTTTATGAAGTCAGGATATCCAATCTGGGACAAGTATCCTCAGTCTTCCTATTTTTTTATCATGACTAGTTTAATTAAATTAGAGGAGAAAAAGAGTAAAGATTAAGGGAGAAAAAGCAAATAGGCAACTGAAATTTTTAGCACAGATGGTATGCAGTAAGGAATGACAAGTTTGGGACTGATGTGTGAGGAGACACTATAAGGAACAACAGAAAAAGGCTGAGGAAACTAAGGCAACTCAAGAAGTTACATTTTTTTCATAACTGGGCAGCCATGAAAAGGAGTCTGAAAATGTTACTCAGCATGTGGTGCTGAAGGAAATACAGCTTAAGTCTCAAAACCATCTCAAAGACAGAGAAACACCCTCACTACTCCTATTCTCATTGTTATTTGTCCTGTAAGAACAGTGTTTTGTTAATAATTTTAGTTCACATCACTGAAGCCAAGAGGAATCTCACAGCAAATGGCACAGCTGAGTTTTCCCTGTGATTTATACCTCTAAAACTATCTACACAAATGAGTTTTCTGGGTAATGTCTTACACACTTTCCAATATCTTTTTCTTTTCTCTTTTTGCTTTTTTTCCAGAAAACCACACTAATGAATGTGATAGTATTCACACAGTTGCCACACATATGGTGTGATCACAGGAAAAAGTGTTGGGAAAATAATATTTTTTTCTTTTTGTAGAGTTTTAACATTGTATTGTTTAAATCTATTTCTTGATTAAAGAACTGCAGTCATCAACTGCGTTTGCAAATTAGAGAGAATTGTTTCCAGCAAAATATTTCATGTTGCACATTAATGGAATAAATGGATAAAGAAGAACTGATGGGTTTATTCAAGCACAAATGTTTCCTGCATTTTTTCTTATTCAGTAAGAATACTGCTAGATTATGAAATGTTATAATAAAGCCACTGAACTAAGATTTTCTGAATGCAAATCTTAACCCATTTCAAATGCATTTATGACTGTTTGTTTCTTAAAAAATATGCTATTCAAGATATGTTTTGTAACTCCCTGATCACCAAGTAAATATGATAGGTTTTAACTGTCTTAAAGTTCTGGGTTAGCACCATCAGAAATAAGCTCAATTTGTACAGGTATTCAATGTATTTTTTTTAAAGATCCTTCAGATCAATGCCTTCAAATAAAAATTATATTAGACACTGAAATTACAGAAGTTCAATGACTTTTGCGTGTAAAGTATACCATTTAGTCAGGAAACAAATGTTTCTGAAAAACACCTGTGAGATCACTTTAGAGGCTGTTCATCCAAAGTTTGGGTTTTTGAATTTGAAAAGCTCAGGTATGCAACAGCTGTTTCTGTGAGCCTGTTTGTAAGCCTTCTGATTGGGGAAAGTGGAAGAAAACAAGACAACTTTCTCAACAAAAAATATAAATTCTCTTAAAATAAGAAACAAGGTCGTCAAAAAAAGAAAAGGAAAAAACACTCAAAAGACATCATTTCATAAAGGATGCAACATTTTTTGTAAGGAGTCATCTGTTATAATTAAGCCAAATCATTGAATTGTCAGCCATAAAACTTTTAGACCAGTGAAAGTGCAAGATTTGTCCTGCCATAAAACAGTAGCCACAACATTTTCTAAATCCATAGGATAGTAGATACTGAAATGGTAGAAAACCCACGCTTAAAGAACATCATCCCAATGGTTCCCCTTTCCTCCCACAGCTGTACATCTAACTGATACAGATATGAAAATTCATTTAGATTTATCCCTTCGTAGCTCAGCAAGACTGTGGCAGAATTTATCTCAAGGCTCATTTCTGGGCCATGAATTCCTTGTTTTTAAAGACAATAGGTTTGTAGCCATGATCATCCCTTCCTTCAGTACTCTTTTTATAGACCTTTTCTTCTGAAAGGGTTATAACTTGAGGCAGCTTTCCCCCATCCTCTTACACTGAGGCTCACAGTGCTGGATCAGTCTGCTCATCAAACAAGAGGAAAGAAATGGGATAAAGTTAAAGAACAAAAATATTTCAAGATTAGCCCTCCCAGTGTAAATCAGCATGTGGACCTTCACTGGGTCACATGAAAACCTCACGCTCACATTTAATTTGCCCATCCTGAAGTATTTTTCCTCCTAATGCCAAACACCATAATGCTCTCTGTCAGTGATTTGAAATTATTGTATAAGCTACATATCGGGTACACTATTGTTAATGAAATGCACACAAGATGATGAACAACTTCCTTTTCCTGCTGGAGCCCAGCTGCAACCAGGCCCTGTATCCTTGATGCTGTAAATCAGGGCTTTGTACTCCGGGAGGATTCAATCAGCTGCAGGTGTGGGCCCGCCGAGGCCGCCTGGGATTAGGTAGCAGTATTTGATATGAGATCCCAAACAGCACCAGCAATCTACACACCACATGTGGCCAGTCTTTGGAGAAAGCAAAGGAAAAACGCTGATGAAATGTGGCACAGGACCATGGAATGCAATTTCAAACTTCCACATCTGCAGGAAAGACAGAAAGAAAGTTCCTAATTTTACAATGATGATGTCATTGAGAATTCACGATAGTGAAAATGATGTGCCTAGGCTTTCATAAACTTAACCACTTAGGATGTTGTTAACCAAGGGTTGATATTCATTGTTATGAATGCATTAAAATTCTGAGGGTTTGCTCTGCCAGTCTGCCAAAGTGACACCTCCATGCTGTGAATTTGGCTTTGGGGAGTGAGCATCTAAACACTTGTGCAGGCACAACCTGAGCATTTGCTGAGGTTTGTTCACTGAACACAATCATTAAGGAGAGGTGATTTGATGAAATTTACTCCAGTGTGAAAAGGTAAAGCACTTGACTTTAAAAAAAAACAATATAAATGGTTGTTTAGTTCATTCCCTGAGGTTAAAAGTTGTGAAGAGTTTATTTTTAATGTAAATCCTTGATATCTAAGGGATAAAGAAATGTTAAAGCAGGTCTGGTTTTGTTATTACTGTAAAGATAAAGTATATTGAAAAGAGCATGTCCTTGATTTTTTTTCTTAAAAAAATCTGTTTTCCATTAGCTTATCTTGATAGCTGAAGTTAATCATTATTTTCAACCATATATGATTTAGATATTATGTCATTAATTCATGTACAATCCATCTGAATAATGATTGTGGTTTTCTGCTTTACAAATTCATCTACTTCACTGAGAAACCAAGAGAGTCAAATTCCATGCAACATCTGGTTTCCATTTTATGTAATTGCTATTTTCAGACTTATAATCATGTGTTATTGTAAGGACCACAGTGTCAATCATGCTGCTAATGGGGAAAATTCAATGCTTAAATACCTGAGAGAACAAGAAGCTGACTTAAACAGGTGCATTTAGACACTTGGTTTTAAGCATAATTCTAGTCTACCAATTTAAATAAATCATTTTAAGAAGAAAATTATATTCTTTCCATACCTTCTACTGAACCAAAATTTAATACAAGCTTTCTACACTGTAAACCTGGTTTTGTTCCCATCAATTCTAAAACAGTGGGATCTGATCCCATGCAAGTTCTATAGCAGTAACCCAATGTAGCTCAAATCCAGTTCAATTTAGTAAATGTCAGTTAAAAAAGTTAACTCCCTTTTACAAATATGAGTAGAGGAGAGAAAAATTTATCTCCCTTTAAAGGAATATAAGGTAAAAAGCTACTTTAGTTATCACATCCATTAAAATGTGCAGAAAACAGACATAGGAAAGACATGACAATCCATGTTTTCAAGTAAAACACCATACCAAAAGTGTTAATATAGTCTTATGACCTTAATTTAGAGTTTGATTATGAGTAAGAAGTAGACATTAATATTCAGAGCAGTTACAGCTCAAGGTACAGATCATGACTGTGAGTTCTCTGATCAAACTTTCTTCTTGTTTAACACTTCCTCTTTTTCCATAATGTTTTTGGACAAATTTTCAGGTACTGCTGACTAGTTTCTCCTCAAAAAATAAACTATAAAACTAATATAATTTTAATAATATACATAACTTTATTATGTATAGTTATGGATTCATAGAAAATATATCTACATGTGCAGTAATTTTTTATATTTTGGAGGTAAAGCAGTATATTTGAATGAGTGGGAGGTGCACAAAAAATACATTCATTTTTATTTCAGTACTCATTATGTCAACAAAGAGGTTGATAAAGGTAAATCCATTACTTTTGGGTAGAAACAGTCAGTGAATACATAACATATTGTTAGTCTCTGCTTTTGAAAATAAGATAAGGAGAACAGTGACAAATTTTGCAATTCCAGCAGCAGAGAACTTCTATGAAAATTACTCTTATTTAGAGCAGTAAAAGGCAAAACCCGGAGACATTTACATGTGTACTTTTTTGCATTAATACCTTCTGAAGATATTCATATTTCATTCCACCTATCCTCCTCAAAACCTTCAGCTGCCCAGTGCTGTAAGTACAGGACAGGAACAGGTTGTGTTCAGGAGCATTAAGACTGTGAATTACTTTCCTGACCTAACTTTGGAAGCTAATCTCCGCTAGTTCCTCTGGTGAATATTTGAAACTCAGACTGAGATGAGCTGCCAAGTTGGAAGCTGTGCCTGTTATTGCCATGAGAGACACAGTGGGCACACCCCACCTCTGCTTCCCTGGGGCTTCAGCTGTAAATTCTCTGCAGTCTCTTCCACAAAAGTAGTTTTGCATGTATGCACAGCCCCAGCTCTGCAGGGTGTGGTTAGATCCCTTCCCAGCTTGGATAAGTGCCTGCCTGCACAGCAAAGAGCTGCATTTACCCATCTGGCAATTTTATGGCCACATTCATTGACCCAAAGTAGGTTTCTGCATTTGCTGATATGCACACACCAGCCATGATTACAAAGGATGCTTAAAAAGGTGACTAAAACAGATAAGCAAGACCAAGACATTTGGGAAATTCAGAGCTGATGTGTCATCTAATTGCAGACAACAGCCTATTCCTAGTAGGAACGTGCAAGTAAAAGCAAATAATATTTTAACTTTCCCCAGAAAACAATGTCTGAGGTGAAAGTTCATCAGTACTGCTTGAAGGACCTGCAAAAACATGAAAAGAGACACAATTAATTACTCCAGATCTTGGTGGAGAACACTGCAACATATTCTGGGGTATTTTCCCGTCTGAGTTAATAAAATTATATGGCAAATATAAATATGCAGTTATACAAGTGAAACACACTAGAGGAGTAGTGAGTTAGCACTGGGGACCCTCAGTGTATTTGATTGTATTTGTTCTCTCAAGCCATGAATTGTGTTGGTTTCTGTATTTGATTTTTTAATCACTTTTCAGCTTACTACTATGTAGGGATGTTTGTTTTCTCTTTTTAAGAAGAGCATATCAAATCTGAAGAAACTCCTGAAGACTTCAAAGCTAACACCCCTGATGACAGAAGGTAAATCTAAATTCCAGATTTATGATTTTTTTAATCTTGTGATTTTGAAAGGAAGCAGCTCATGATTTGTAATGCACAGTGTCAGCTGAAATGCAGACGTACTCTGTACTGCATATTTCTGCTTAAAGCATAAGATATATACAACACTAGAGGTAGTTTCTGACTCCATAGGGCGGACAGCAAAATTTCAGGATCTAATTGCACAGCTGTTACTGCATGACTATCTGTAATGCTGATTTTGTGGGTATAAGTCTTGGTATATTACATTATCAGTTCTGTTAATAATTGTGTTTCCAAAACACTGTCTTAATCCAGGTAAATCAAAGGCAATCTTTCCATACACAACAAATGAATATGTTTAGTGGATTTTGCTCTTTATAAGGATTAGTAAGACCTTGTAGTTGTCTTTCAGTATCTTTCTCTATCAGGAGCCTGCAAGAAAGACAGAAAAGGACATTGTATATGGGCATGTCACGGTAGGACAAGGGGGAATGGCATATCAGCTACACATTCCCAAGTATGACATTGCCCCAATATGAATTTTGACATAATTTTTTAGAGGGAACAAAAAGCCTTTACCAAAGAGATCTTCACATCCAGCTAAAGCAAAGCTTGTCCAAGTGATGACAGTGAAGCAAAACTCAGAAGATTTGGCATTTTTAATCTCAGACATAGAGGGAGAGAGAAGTTGAATGTTCTAAAATTTTCACAAAAGTTCAAGTAATTTCTAGATCCAACAAAAAAGAAGTACCTTGTAGAATTAAAATTTTTGCAAGCTATTTCACATAAATAATTGATATGGAATTATTCTGCTTGTCAAGTAAATGTTGGACAATAAGAAAGTTTCTTGTCTGTGAAAACATTTTAGTTTGTGTTTTGAGAATACAAATATTTTTCTTCACAGTTATTTGCAAAGAAGTGTCAATCTCAATCCATTTCTTGGGGCTCGTGACTATGGTATTGCACTCAGTAGAAATCTAACATTCATAAATAAACATTCAAAGTACAGATTTCCAGAAAAAACATTTTGCAACTGCTTTCAGTAGGTAATAGATGTCCTATTGATTTTAGACTTTCAGTTCAGGTGGTACTCAGAGCACACAAGCTTCATGTTTGGTTCACTATATGTTTGGGGGACAGGAAGACACTTTTAATTCAGATACTCAAGCTTGATGCCAAGCCAGATGATAATATCCAGTGTAATATCCAGTGTAATCATATTCTTCATGCTCCATGCTTAGGCTATCATTTTAAAGCGTGTTTGGATTAGGTATCAATGGAGTACTCTTTAACTTTTAACCTCCACTTATCCTACTATAAAGTAGAAGTATTAAATGAGCCATCAGAGAAAGGCATTAAAACATTACAGCAAAGGGAAGAATCTGTATGGTTCAATTACCTGAATAAATACATTTCTTGAAAGCTTTGAGATCTCAATATTCATCCTCTGGAAATTTAGGATGAGATTCAGTTGTCTAAACATAGGTACACAGAAATATTTTAGATGGCCTAAAAACTTCCATGGTCTCCATGAGCCCCTCCATATATGTGTGGGTCCACTGCATGTCCTGTGTGACAGACAAAACATCTTGTGTGGCCATTTGGTAAATTTTGGGGCATTTCAGATGGCAGCAGGCATATTCCTGTGCAGAGTAATTTTGTCCATGAGATTTCACTCTCACAGCAAAGGACATTATGTAGGCTACTAAATCACACTGTGATGGGTAGCCAATAGAGTCAGACAGAACCAGGCCCAGGTGACTGCAGTGCTCATTTAGGATGGGCAGCAGGAGGCCAGCCAGAATCCCAAAATGATCTCAAAAGGACACAAGGCATGTACAGACAAAAAGATCAAGCCCCAGCTGTTCAGGCTCACAGCACAATTTCTAACACTCTTCAACGATTTGATGATGCCTTAGAAGGACTTTTTTTATTTTCATGGAGAAAGATATAAAATAATAGATAATAAGGGACAAAATTATTCAAGAAAATGTAGTCTAAAAGCCAGAGTCATGTTCCTAACAGTGAGATCTACTAGTCAGTGGAACATTTTCCCAAGGGATTTCATGGTAGAACTTCTGATTAGTTGCTTAAAGCAACCCAAAACAATATTCTTTACAAAAATACCCTTAAGAGCAAATATTTCTATTAGGAATGATTTTGTATGTGTAGGGAAATCAGCATGATCAATCCACAGACATTTTCTTTGAGTGTGTGATTGCAGGTAATGAATGTACAGACTCAGTGTAAAAATTAGCTGGCTTAGGAGGATTTAAAAAGTAAACATGTGGAACACAGTTTGAAATATTCATGTTTTCCTCTCATAGTAGGCCAATGTAAATATTATTCCACATGTTATCAAGTAATTCCAAAGCTAAATGTACTTACCCCAAGAATGGTCATGATCAAAATCTAACAAAGTCCTTTTGAAAGGGCTCAGTGTATATAAATTAAAGATAGCCTAAAGAAAGATAGGATTCCACTCCAGCTCCTGGGGAAAGAGCTGAGGAACACTTGCTCTTGCTAGCTCAGTAATCAGGTCTGTAGCTAGGGAGTCTGAGCTCCAAGCAATCCATATGCAAGTCAAGAGGAAACCTCTCTCCAGTTTTATGCCTCAGGAAGGTCTGATTCATGATGCTCAGGCAGAACATGGTTCAAGATCGTGGGCAGTGTCCAGAGTGCAGAGAGCAAGGCAACCACAGTGGCTTTCATCCCGCCTGAAGGAACTGACCCCTTGCTAACTGAGGAATGGTAGGACCCTGTACTGAGCAGGTGGAAAATTGAAGCTGATATCATTCCGTTTCAGTCATGGGGGCTCCTATTGTGTCTATAACAATTGCACCTGGAATTGTGCAGTGGCTCCCTGTGTTCCTCTTTTCCTCCAGAAAAGAGGAACACAGGGAGCTCCCTTCATCCATGCAGCCAACCTGCTTAATTGCTGTTGATAAGGATAAGCTTCTCAGAGAAGGACAACTCTATTTCTAAATCCCTCCCACATGAAACACAAGTCTTCACTTCTGAACAATTACTCAAATTCATACATAAAGTTCCTGAGCAAGATTCTGTCTTTTCCATATTGAAGTAGGTGACACACCCAATAAATATCCACAACTTCAGAGCTGCAGTTTGAAAGAAAATGCTAACTCCAGGTCCCTATATGAGACCTATCCTTTTGGGTAGGTTTAGACAGCTCCTGCTTAACTTTCAGGAGGAAGGAATAACTCATTAGGGGTCATTCCATTCCTACAGGGGCTATATAAGAAAATTATGTATCTGGAATCCCTGCCTGTGTCCAGATAGACATTTATAGACATCACACTGCCAGAAACAGATGCTGAGAGGGAGTTCTGAACCTGACCCAATGAGAAATAATAATGATGGGCCTGTCACAAATTAACCATAACTCCACAAATGGGCCAAAAAATCTTTTGCTGATTTGATTAATTTCTGGTGGTATCTATGGTTTTGGTTTTCAGTGAATTAATGCCTTCAATAGATAACATAATTGGAAAATATTCCCAAGAGTGACAAAACCAAAGAATTTTTATTGTTCCTATCTGTACCCTATTTATGGGTGCTACTCTGCTTCACTTATCAGTCCCTTATCCTAATCATGAGTTTATTGCAAAGCCTTAACTGTAAATAATTACCTCCCAACAGGCAAATCACATCTTTTAGACAGCTAAGTTTCTTTAATCAAGACATTCTTTAAAATATTCTCCAAGGTTTCCTTCACAATCTATTTCTGGGGAATTGTTGGTAGTAAAACATCTGTGCTACCAGTCACAGTACTCTCATCAGCCCCATAAAGGGCAGAGAAGCTGCTTCAGCAGGAATCATTTATGGATGAAATTTCTATATACATGCAGAGCTTCTGTGCAATGCTGAAAGCCCATCCCTTTTAGTCAATCCAAGATTTAGAAGAAAAGGAATATGTGACTTCAACATTGCCAACTCTCATAATTTGCATCCTGAATCTTATGGCAATTTGCAGTTTCTTTTCCATGAAACTTCATCTCCTGGGGTTATACGATTAAGATTCTCCGTTTTCCTCCTGTAAAATAAATATGTTCCAGTTTCTAGACCACAACTGCAAGCTGGAAAGAACCAAAAGAAACCTGGATTTTCCCAATTTTATTTAGTCATGTGATTTTTTTTAGTAACCTTTTGACTGCTTGACAACCAATACAAACAAATTGTGACTGTCAATGGCTGTTGGTGTAAAGGCTCTCCCAGCTTACTACAAAAAGGGAATAAAGGTGCTTACTTGGAGGGTTGTTTAAGAGCATGACAAAATCCAGGGAGGATATTTGAAATTCTGGACCAGTTGTTAAATGTATATTATCTAAAGGACACCTGCCTGGGAGATCAAGGCAACAAGTCCCCCCAGAACTATTGAGGGTGCTGATTTTTGCACTTCCTTGACTTCAGTATGGTTTTAGTTAACACATACACCTGCATAATTGAAATCAATCCAACCACAAGTGTTACTCATGAACAAAAAAAGTACACAAAACAAAACAGAAAAAATGACAAGAGTTTAGAGGACAGGCACTAGACCAGTAAAAATAGCTGATGAACCTTGCCAGCTGTTGGAAAACTGTCTGTGGGATCAGTTCCTTTGTTCTTCTCTAATAATAGTTTGGTTTATGTTTCTTTTTTTTTCCTATTCTTTTACTTTTACTGTTTTCATTTTGCTTTGATGTTGAAAACAGCCACAGCTGCAATACAAAAATTATTGTTCCTACTTTCATACACAAGTTCATGCACTCAGAGGCAACTTTCTTTATGCACACACATTATGTGTGCAGAAGCACACTCACACATGTAAATATATACATGCACCAACACAAGCAAAATATACATTGCTTGTGAATGTATCCTGATGTCAAATGACTACAAATAAAAAGGAATTAGGCTTTATCTAATGAAAAGGGAAAAATAAAACTTGAAGATCTTTTTAAATTTTTAATGACATATCAGACCTTCTTCAACTTGTGAAACTCTGCAAGACTCCTTCAAAGGTTTCATATCCTTATAAAATTATTCCTTTTTAAAAATTATTATTTAAATATTATAATTGCTGCACATGCCCTGAAAATCCTAGACAACCTTTTAACTTTTAAAGAGTCCTAAGTAGGATTAGAAGCAATATAAATATTACAGAAATCTTCCTTCCCAGATGCACAATATCAACAGAATCCCTCCTATCCAGCTTAGTTTAATATAGATCCTCATGTGCAGCAGAGATAAAATAGACCCTCCAGCATGCTCTGGAGTCTGGTGCTCTGAGCATATTGAGAACATGAGGTTGCAGGGTAACTTCCAAGAGACAGACCTCTTCTATAAGTTATTAATCTCATTTCTTAAGCTGGTCTCAGAAAACCTCCTGTGTTGTTAGTAGATATAATTATTCCTTTTTTGAAGGGAGGAAAAAGAACTGGGAAATGTAAATGGCTTATTCAAGGTGACACAGGAAGTCTGTGAAGAGCTGCAAATTGAACCCAGGTTCTCCAACTCCCAGTCCAGTTATTATATCAGTCACAAAACCTTCCTTCCTCCACTAGATATTTAAAAACAAATACATTTATAACTTGACAAACAGCTTTTTCTTCACACTCAAATTGGATGCCTGAAGTGAATTTTTCCTTTTGAATTTGATTCAATTTAGTACATAGTCTTAATTAGCACAATATTTCTTAAATTACTAAAATGATAACAGAAATTTCCCATTTAACACACTATTAGGGAAAATCCCGTTAAATTCAATGGAATAATTCATTTGAGTAAATGGTTGTGAGTGGGAACTAGAGTTACATCGGGAAAAGCAAAGATTAGATTCCTACTTGTTTATTATTATTATTAATTTGTACAGCATTACCATTTTAGTTCTGGCTGTCATGGCATTTTGTATTTCTTAACTAATATTAAAAAAATGACAGGTCCAACTTTTAAGAGTTTAGAATCGAAAAGATGAGATTATAACCTCAGAGATATGCTAAGCATTATTTGGTAACTTGTATCTATTTTCTAACTCATTTTTCTTCATTGTAAATGGAATATAATAACTTCTCCTTCCCTAGAAGTTCAGTTGCAAGGTCTACAAACAGGGTGGGGAGATGGTTTTATCTTTAAAACTTTAATTATAGAGTCACAAGGGTGACTAGCAAGTACTGAACTCCCAAACAAGAGCTAAATCTCTAAATAAATATCACCTTTCAGAAAAATGTAACCAGCTGTGAAATTTACATATCTGTGCATGTATTAAATATATGTATTTAAATATACAGATAGACATGCAGTAAGAGGAATAGTAATTATCTTGAAATGCACACACATGCACATACATATTAGTTGAAAATACTGCTGTCTCTTGCAAATGTCCCAAGAGCAGCTTCAACTGCTCATTAGCTCACTTTACCAGGAAGAAGATAAGAATTTGTTCCAAGTATCTGAATAGAGAAATATAATTTAAGGAGATGACAGGAACAAAGCTAGCAGCAGCAACAAATTATTTGAAATTTTTAACTACTTAGGTATTTCACTTCTAAATTACTCCCAGTTCATTTTATGGTGCCATCAGCCAGAGTGAACTTTCCTTCCTTTCATCCTGTCTGCTTCCTTCGGATACTTCCCATCCCTGCTAAAAACATTTTTAAAGTGTTCAGTGGTGTGGTAGCTCTACAGCAGGAAACAGCTGGTGTTGGCAGCTGGCAGGACAGGCGGGAGTCAGAGGGGCTTTGGTCCCAGCACTGCAGCTCCTGTGCCCCAGCAGGGTCTGTGGCTCCAGCTCATCACAGGGGAACTCTGCCTAGGAACAGTAGCACGGCCATCGGGGGAGGCACAGCCCTGCTGTGGAACAATGCTGACATGTGGGATGGTCCATTTGATAAGAGGAGAAAAATAGGATCCAATTTCAACCTGAGACTGTCTGTCACAACTGTATATGGTTTGTGATAAGATTTATCAGTGCACTCGCAGACACTGTGTTCATAATTTGTTATACAGCAGGAAGCAATTTTTATTATATGATTTGGCAGAGGAGGGGAAGAGAGACTATGTCATTTGTAGCTGGAGCCATTGTGAGTTCCACAAGAACAGCTCCAGTTTCCTCTTGAATTTTGGTTTTCCTGGGGAAAAAAATCTAACACTGTTTGCAAATGGGAGGAGGACTCAATGGGGGCAATCAAATGCTCTCCCTTTCCTCTGAAGTCAGCTCTTATAGTGGGATGAGAGGACAGGAAAAGCCCAGTTTCTTGAGGAATTAATTCTTCATGCCTAGCCTTCTTGCTCTAGATTAAGCCCCCAACATTTCTATTCCTGATAAACAGAGGAAATAAAGGAGGAATCATAAGATTGATACACTTACTTAAAGGTGCAGCAGAGAAAGATATCTGTATTAAGGATCTTCAAGATGATAAAAAATACTAAGGGAAGAATTAAGGCTATATGTCTTTGAAGGAGAAAAAAGGCTCCATAGGATGAAGAGAGAAATGAGTGGTGACAGAACCAATGAGACTAAGAAAGACAGGAGGGCTCCAGGAATAAGGGACTGAATCATCTTATCCTATGCATCTGTGGGAGCTGGAAATTCAGGGTGACCCTCTAGGGGATCAGGCACTCAGGGGCTGAAAAGGGGCAGGAATAATTCCAAAGCTTAAGACAGGCCAAGAAGTTCACTGTAGTAGTTTTAAAATAAATCAGATGAAATATACTGATACTTTGGGAATTAATTGCACAGTTTTGCAAATCAGGCTTGTGATTTTTGATCCTCTGGAACTGTCAACACCGTATGCAGTGCATAACCACAGATGTGATACAGCTTTTTGTATGGGTGCAAGCGAGAGCAATAAAGTGTCTTCCAGAGCATTTACAAGGCACAAAATGACTCTATTTTCCTCTCCCAGAAACCAGGTTCATGAAGAGAGATGGTCCATCAACAATTCTTTATGGGAAAGTCCACCAGAAGACTGAGTAGTTGAGTTAAGGGGTTTTCAGTTCTTGCCAGTTTAATAAAATTTACTGGTTCCATTTATTTTTCTCCTCTTGTTTTCTTGTCTCCTTAGGCTGGGATGTACAGTTTCACTGCCAAGATATAAGATGACAACATACTGATATGTTTTTTCTCATCATGCACCAAAGTACTCTCATGCTCCTTGGTTCTTCCACATACTCATTGGCCATTCTCTTGTCTGTACCACCCACAGGGATGGAGACTGGGTTGAGACCTTGGATAAAAACAGACAATTTTTGAAGGGGACCTTTATGTAAAGGAAAAAAGTACCTTCGTTTTTGGTTTTTTATTTATGCTGTCAGTTTTCTTCTGACTGTTGTAATCTGTTCAAACAAAAATTTTGGTTCTTTTGCTGGAGTAGAATTAAGCAAGTGATTACTGTATATTGTAATTATAGGTACAATGGTCTTCTGTCTTTCAAATTCTACCTCATACTATAATATATTGTATTGATTTTTTGATCTTGCTCCTTTCTAGTCCTGAGTCTTTTACCTTTTGTCTTCATGTCTGTCACTGCAATCCTTTTAAGTCAAACTACAGGTATTGTCTTAGATGACCATTTTTTTTTTAAATTTCAAAATGAGTGAAGTAAGGCCAGTGATTGAAAAAACAGGACTATCAGATTCCCATGAGAAGCAATATTTAGTTATCTTAGTTAAAACATGTGGTGTTGTAACTGGGATTGATCACAAATCCATGGACACTCTTGGGCAAGTGTGCCAACTCCAAGCCAGAATGAGTAATGGTTTGGAATGAATTTTCCTTCATCTCATTTCCACCATTTTTCATTCAATAGTACCCTGTGCAGATGGATAAAGGGAGTGAGATCTCTGAGATCTCTAGGTCTGGAGAGCTAGAACACCAAGACTATGGAGTACACACCAGTGAACACTCTCATCTGGTACACAACCCATGTCTACAAAATTATCTTGTCTAAGTTTTTCCACAAATAGGGTCATGAAACATTCCCCTAAGGCAATGTGTTGGCCTTTTACACTACAACTTCCATAAAGGAGCAATTTAAACAGGTGAGTAGAAGAGAAACACAGTAAAAAAAAAAATCTGGAAGATTTACCAACTAACTGGAAGGCACTGGGTGGTGATCTGGCCTAAGCATTGGCTAATATCAAAAAGTGACCTTTCACTGGTTGTTTGACTTCTTTGTGCTTTAGCAAGTACAGCTGGAAATAAAAGTAAGACTTCACTGGAAACCAGACATTGAGTGTAAACTGTGGTTTCCTAGATAAATAAATTACAAAAGAAAGTTTTAAAGGAGTCACACGGCCAGTGTCTAGCACTTTGAACAGACAATGGGTAACAAAAACCGTATGTGCAAATGCTCTGTGGCAACACTGCTGTACTGCAGATTTCCCATCCGAATTTGCAAATGATCTCAGCAGCCCCTCTTTCTGAGCCTTTGAAATGACAGTCAGCCAAGACAGGATTCCCTTGGGGCAGGACCCTGTCACAGCAGCATTACTACCAGTTGCTATATTTCACAGTAAAGTAAAACTTGATGGCAGAAGTGTGGAAAAATATATCTGTTCATACAATAAACAAGTATGAATCTAATCTTCTTTCCTTTTCTTGATATAACTCTAGTTCCCACTAATTTACTCAAATTAATTATCTCATTGAATTCAATAGGATTTTTCCTAATAGTGTGTTATATGGGAAATTGGAGAATGGCCCTTTATTGGCCAGTGACTGAGATTTTGAGCATTTTCTTCCAAATTTGGACAAGTATATATTCAGTTAAGTTTGGGTGAAAGGAAAACTTTGCCCAAGCAATTGGGGAAAGAATATGGGGAAGGCTGACTCATCAAGGTCCCAAATGAACAACTTATCTCTCAGATCTGAACTACAGCCAATTCATAAAACATTATTTCAGCAGACTTTCTAGAAGCCTACCATGGCTGATGAGATCTACTTCAGTGTTCAGTCTCAGATCACTTACTATCATTCATCATTCCCAATTTTCATAGAGTTAGTCATGTCTCATTACTGACCAAAACTGATATTTGGTGCTGAATACTTCAAAATAATTTGTCTGTATATTTTTAAACTCACAAAGTTTGTGGAACTCAGAAGATACATGTTGTGATAGAGGAAATGTGTTGCACTCAGGGTATTTTGACTTCATTCTTAGTACCTCATAAAACTGGCTGCCAAAATTGAGACCTATAGCAGTCAAATGGGATTTAGTAGCTGAATATTCCAGATCCATGTGGGAATTTGCACCCTTTATTTTCAGGACTCTACTCTTGACCTCTACTACCAGTTATCAACATACTGGACTCCACTCTGATCCCCCTTGTTTCACATTTGGCTGATGATATGCAACACCAAGAGAATATCATGTATGGCATCTGGGATCCTACAGCCCATATACCCATCCACTGTGAAGAACTTCAGTCAGAATGGTGGCACATGCTGAGAGCTCAACTGACCTCCACTGTACCACAATCCCTTTCACCTCTTTATAACTCACATCAAATCCCACCGACCCCAAATTTTGTCTTTTTCACTCCAGGACTTTTCAGCAGGATCTCAGGCAGAAAGAATGAGACTGTCATCTGCAGTGAGACACTGTCTTCCTGGGAATCTGATTATTTGACAACCAGCATTTCATTGCTTCAGAATTGTTCTGAATTGTTTCCACTCTGGTCAAACCTAGAGAGTCTTGCCAGCAGACACAGATGGGGTTGTCAAGAAAATCAGAAGTGCTGATATAGCCACGTGCAGACTATGACTCACAGTGGAGAAGTATCCTCTGTAGATCAGTGGAGTCTAGGCTGACAATTCTGCCACCAAGAATGCTGTGACTTGGCTCATGCAAACATTAGAAATATTTATGTGACTTACATGATTAAGAATCAGACAAAAGACCTCTAGACCATTACTCTTAGAGTGCAGTTTACATGCCACTAATTCAAAGGGATTTTAACTGTTGAATCAGCTAATACAATGACAATAACAAAGCTACTTCCTACTTCTGAATTAAAGTAGATTTTTATTTCATATGCTGAATACAAAAGTCTTTTAAGTTTGTTAGAGATTTGCTTAGGCAGAGCTCTACAAGACACAGGAATAAGACCAAAAGTTGTTTTCAAGTTTGCCAAGAGGTTGAAGAAGCAGATATTGCAGTATAGGTAGCCTGGTGTGGTTTATAATGCCACCTTGCCTTGTTCCCTGTCACATTCACCTCAATTCATTTACAGTTTGGAGAACATATAGCACAGGCAGCTCTTGCTGTGAGTGGTCCTTGCCCTGGCTGCACATGTGGCTGAGGAAAAAGCAGTTTCCTAATATACACACAGCTCTAGCCCTAGTTACTTTCACGAGAGCTGATCACAATGCAGCTCTCCAAGCGTGTGTGAGTGAGTTGCATTCCAGACTGCTGGATATCTATTGTTTTCCTCCTTGCTGTGTGAAAAGAGCAATTCTGTATATAAAAAGCCTGTTGGGAGAAACATGTTTTTTTTCCCCAACAGTGAGCAGATGGCTCACAGATTTTGTGCATCATTTGTAAATTATTTCAAAGTCTACTTATCTATTCCAAAGAGATTACTGGAATCTACATCTGCATTTTCTTGTAATTGTTTCCATGTCACATGAATGAGACATAAGAGAGTTACAGAGGAAAGATGATCACCTATAACATATCTGGCTGACATCTGCAAGAATTTGGGAATCTAACTACTAAACTCTTCCTAACTGCACCTCTTTCCTTAGTCCCTAAAACATTTTAAAGAAATTTCTCAGGGCATAACAAGAAATCAGTGTTACTAAAAAGTCTTCAAGATGATAAACCATGAAGTTACAGAAACCAGGATAGTGGGGATCTCAAGAAATCATCTATTCCAATCTCTGGAGGAAAACCAAGATCAGTTCTTCCCAAAATAGCCCTGAAAGATATGGTTTACCTTGTTCCAAATAACCTCAGGAAAAAAATATTATAATTTTGCTTGTTATTAAAACAAAAAAGGAAGAAATGTGAAGTATTATGAACTCGGAGAGATTTCATCTCAGTTGCAAATCAAGACCTTCCTAGGATGCAAAACACCAGGAAACTTCTATATTATCATGATCATAACAATTTTCAGGATCACAATAATCTTGCTCTCTCTTTAGAGTAGACTAAGTTACTTGCCAATGTATGGAGACAAGATGTTTTTAAGCATCTTTTCAGTTCTTGAGATGAGGTTTCTAGAGACAGAATCTCTTTGGAGGTGACCAGAAATAGGTCAGAAGTAGCTAAATCAGTAGATGTAGAATGACTACAGAAAACTGCATGGTATCTGAGAGTTTCCGGGGTGGTCTTGAATAAGTCAACACCAGAAGACTGCTTTGAGAATGGTATCAGGACCAGGGTCTGATCCTGTGATAAAAAGATAGAAACCTGTTGGACTGAACTCAACACATCTCCTAGGAAAAGACTTTCATGAAGACAGGATGGAGATCTGCTGGGTAAACCAGGCTAGGAGAGCTCTTTCAGGAAGTTTTCTAACTCATATTAATTTTTTAGCCATACTGAAATGCAAGCCACAACCCTCTCATTCAATCATTTTATTAAAAGTTCAAGAATGGAAGTACTCTCCACCTTCTTAATGAAATCATGATGAAATTTGATGGAGAAAAGATGTAGTCAGTCTTAAAAAATAAGAAAACTTATACTTTAAAAACAGTATCACTTAATTTTGTGTCATAAATGATGTACTAAACAAAATGTTTGCTTAGTTACACCATGATACTTGGGAGAAACCATTTCACCAGTTTTGCAAAAGCCCTGCAATCCTCAATAAGACATGATAATTCTACCTAGTGATTTACTTTTAAATATTATTTTTGCAATAGTCTGTAGAGTAAAGATTTGAGAGAAGCTTTCTGAAGGGCAAAAAGGGATAAGAATTTTACATAAAGACTTGTTGTTATAAATGGGGACATAGATCTAGTTATCTTAGTCACACCTTTTCAAAATGACACATATGAAATCCAAACCTTGGATAATATTCATGGAATCATACAATATGCTGAGTTGTAAGGGACTTATCAAGATCATTGGATCAGCTCCTTGCTCTGAGAATTATATCCCCAGAATCACACCATATCTGTTCTGTGTATTCCAATATCACCCCAAATCTGCAGTCATTACACACAGGAATTCCTGTCTTGAGAGTACAGCCATAGTTAAGAATAGATATCATAGCCAGCTTATTAAGGGATAAATAAGGTCATTGGGAGTTCTGTGGAGGATTTCACTTGAATGACAGGAAGGATGCTGTGGTCTCAATATAATTCAAGACATTGGAAAGGCAGAGTCCTAAAAAGTTAAGACAGGATACAAAGGGCTCTTCATTATTAAAAAATTTTTAAAAAGCATTGCAGGAAACCTACACCCACAAATTTTGGCCTTTTCTGGGGTTTTCCTGTTTTGTTTTTGTTGTTTTTCCCTGGGCTCTGAGTGCTAGGAGTGTGAACGGCAAGAGGACAAAGAACCAGAGATAAGTTAGGAGGATGATCTTTCCATCCTCTTCACAGAGAAATGGATGGTGAGTTGCACAGTGTGAAGTTTTAAAGCTTAAGGAACTGATAAATAATCTCTAACAATTTTCAGTTTTCCTCTCTCTTTCCATAAGGAGGGTTCAGCTCCACTGGATCTACACCTGAGCAAGTAATGAAATGCATCTTCACCTTTCAGTGCCCTTAATTTCTGTGTTACCTCTCTTGAGAGATAAAGTGCATAGGTTTCACTTATCTCTGCACTCCATACATGGCTATCTGAGGGCAAAGCAATGAACCTTGGTGTTCATCAGCTTAGAACAGCAATTGTTCTTTTCTGTACTTAAATATCTGTTAAATCTCTCTGAAAACACGCTGAACAAGTAAAATAGACAAAGTCTATTTCAAATTAATTTTGGACATTTGCTTTTAATTTTAGTATTTTTCTGGGGGTTAAGGGTGTTCTTGAAAATAGACTTCTGTGCACATTAAACTTCCCTGTTTTGTGTTTGTGCAAGCAAAGAGCATAGGTCAGGGCGAAGATAAAAAAGATAAAATAGAAAATTGCTGGGGAAGGCTTCTTTTGCAGAGAGAAAAATGTGTTATTCAGAGATTTATTTATCTATCTTTACATCACTGTTTGTCTTTATTATTACAAGAATCACAGAGTAATCATAAATATTCATAGTGGTATATGTTTAGCTGTGGGTTTGCAACAGTGCATCTTTCCCTCTTGGACCTGTATTTGCCTTTGTATAAAGAAACCCTGAGTCCTGGCCAAGGCTGTCACATTTTGCCTTCACACAGACAGATCACGCTAGTCTGTCACCAGCTCAGAGGACAGAAGAAGCTCTGGAATGTCCTGAAATTGTCCAAATTTGGAATTTGTTTAGGCTGTTTTAGCTGAAGAAATGTTTATGTATGTTAAGTATTCAAAACTCTAAAGCTACTGAAGCAATCTATTTGAAGCTTGACTTGAACTCGAACAATCAATGAAAGTTACAAAAGTCAGGCTTAAAGTACAGATTTTATTGCCATAGCAGCTGTGAGGAGCATATTGTTTCGTACTTGAAACTCAAGAAAAGTGGTTTTGACCAAACATCCCCAAAACACTTCCTTGTGGGTTTAGGCCAAAGCTGTTTAAGCCAATATTCCATTTTAGTAATTATTAATTTGTTAGAAACACCAAGGAAGATGGATTCTGTACCTGAGCCAGAGCAAACAAGAAGGTAAGACTGGGCAACATATACAAAAGACTCCAAGACTATAAATTTAACATTGCCACTATAAAGTGTTACAAGAAACCCTCTTGTGTTTTCTATATAATCTATTGACTGTTTATTTTGATTTCAGGGGGTTTTGCTTGTTTGTTTTTCCATTTCCATCTTCAGTGATTTTTCCTTAGAGACCTCTGTAGGAGATGGTGTCTCTCAAGGAAGTCCCTAAGTTTATGTCCCTGGCTGGTTTGATGCAGGACCCAACAGTCAGCAATTTGTGTTCACTTGGCTGTGAACTTATGAAACAGGGATTTCACCCAGTGATGGTGTCTCCCAAATGGATGAAGTCAGTCTTTTCATCACTATCATGCATTTTTTCCCTTTATTATTGCAGTGTTATGAAAAACACACAGAAACTTGGCTCTGAACACAGAGATCTTAAGGAAAGCCTGTTCTGGGTAGGGGCATGAAAAAAAAAAGGGACTTTGGCACGGGTACAAAAATGATGCACTTTCACCCAGATGCAAAATGTACTTCAGGGAAAACTGGTGGCGAAAATTTACCGTCTTGAGAATATATTTCAAGGAGAAGAATATAGAAGCAGGCAGAATTTTCATTGTGCCTTTTGAAAATCCTTATTTAAATATATTGTAGGTTTATTGTCGTGGTACAAATGTTTAGGATTTAGAAATGCGAATTGCAGTGTAATTTAATAGCAGATTGGCATAGAACAGAAAAAAAACGGACAAGATATTTGTGTAAATTTTTTTGCAATATTCTTTCCTCTTTTGGTTTTCAGTGGAGTCCCAAATGCACTTTTGAAACACACATTGTGTCTACATTCTCCTCTTCAGATATTTTATATCCCAATTTCCTTTACTATAAACTGTTT
The DNA here is from genome assembly GCF_037042795.1 of Molothrus aeneus. Classification (NCBI taxonomy): domain Eukaryota; kingdom Metazoa; phylum Chordata; class Aves; order Passeriformes; family Icteridae; genus Molothrus; species Molothrus aeneus. The sequence goes on along the minus strand of NC_089648.1, from coordinate 73,367,399 downwards.
ATGTTAGTATTACATGACGCCAAGCCTTTCTGATGAGTCCTGCATGTGGGATCAGAGAGTCATTCTGATGCCCCAGTGGACAGACCCAGGACAATGATAATGGTCAAATCACATCCACAGCTTATGCCTTTCAGAGCAATATTCTGGTTTGATGTTTACTCATTAATCAGAGAAAACTCCTACTGCTCAGCATCTGAACACAGAGCAGGGGATTGATTCTTTCCTTTGCAGAATAGTCTGTGTTTTAAAAGCAGTATTACAAGACTGGACAACTTCCAGTACAAGTTTGTCTTGCTGAGATTTTAAAAATTCTCTTCACCTTTGCCTTTGGACACACATGAAGAGGAAATTATGTTTATTAAATTCTTGTGGGTAGAACCACTGAAGAAAAATATGGGGCTTTTTTGCTGTGCGTTTAGGTCCAGATCTTATGCCTGTAACTATAAACTGACTTGCACTCTTACCAGTGAATTGCTCAATACTTGCACTTATTAGAATTAATGAATGCTTTTTTTCCTCCTGTCTGCAATAAAAGCTATCAAATGTTTAATGCCTATCTAGCTTCCTTTACATCATTAACAGGAATGTTGAGGCATAATCTAATTATAGAACCTGTTATTAGGCAAATTCCAAAGCATTTTTTACACTGTGTGGCATTTACCCAATCTGAATGCCATCAGCTTCAAGCAAACTTGTGGCTTCTTCTTTTCTATATAAAGTGGTTTTATTTTCCTAATGAAGATCTCATTAACTTCAGGGATTAACATAGCTGAGTAAATAAAAATTTCTGGCCCTTTAGGGAGATCATGTGGCATGGAGTTTTTCCAGAACTCCCAAATTTTCTGGAAGATATTGTGAGAATGAATGCGGTAGCATTGACAATAGAACTGTCAGCCAGCCTCATACAGACCAGATACATCAATTATACTTAGATATAGTATGAATTAAATGAAAGTATTGTTTAATTTGAAATAAGCATGCACATACCACCTTACTAAAAGCAACTACAAAAAAGAAAACAACAAAACCCTCTGAGAAGAAACAACCCTGCAATAAACTATTAGTCTCACTTCTGTGCTTGAATTTATCACTTTAATAGTATGTTTCAACCACGAGTCCTCAAGACCAACTCCCTGCCCATTTCATAAAATACATTCTACTGAAAAAGTAAATCAATAAGAATTTCTCCTTTTTCATGGCTTTGACAAGTGCTGGTGCACATTTACCCCTGCACACAGTGCCATTGAAGTCTCATTGACATGACTGCATAATGTGGTCTCAAGTTAGACAAATAAGTGTTGCCAGAATGAAAATCCATAGCAAGAATGGCGGTGAATACTCTTTAAAGAGCTTAAAAAAAAAATGTATCCAGATTACTTCATCTAATCACTAACTGCAAAGCATGCCGACTTGTGCTTTTCTTGTATGCTCTCAAAGATATTTTCAGGCATTTTCTCGGCATTTTCTGGAATGTCAGCTGCTACAGCCACATGACCATTAGTAATGGGTAATTTGACTTCTTGGATTCACCGCTGAGATAAAAATAGAACATGTGGCGATACATAAGGAAGCAGATACTTTAGCAAATTTGTGTTATTTTAGAGAATCAGGAGTACTCACTGCAGTATAATTCATGAGGGGAAGGATGAAATTAAGCAAAAAAACTTAAAACTTTACTTGCATCCCAAGTTTTGTTAGGGTCTTTCATAATTTTTGGCACTATTAATATTTGGTAAAGGAAGAAACTGGTAGCCCATTAGAAGCTTAAGTGCTAAGTAACACCATTTCTCAGGCCAGGAACAAAGCAATCAATTACCAGCAAACAGCAGCAACAACAGCTGGTAAGGAACATTGTATAAGAGTAGTGCTGAATAAGCTGAGGGTAAATGAAATGTGTCTTTGATAGAAATCGTATGTCAGGCCTTCACTGATGAAGCTGCAATATTTCCCATGGTTCATACTAATGAAAAACACTCCTCATGTCTTCTGGGAAAAGTTACTCTTTTTCAGCAAAATATTTTTGTTTTAATTTTGTTATTTCTACGGATGTTTTCTGGAAGAGAAAAAAATCATTGTTAATTATCTTCAAAAGTTTCCTATTTATAGCTGAAATCATTTCTCCATCATGCAGAAAGTATGTTCAATTACTGTTTAAAAAAAATACCAGAAAGAAATTATATTTATCTTCTAGTTCAGGTGCCTTAAAATTACTTGTAGAGGAGCAGTGTTAGTCCTACCTAAAATCAATGTCCTTCTTCCTTTTTTTCTATGAATTCCTTTTATTTTGGTCACCAAATACAAAGATTGGAATCTTACACATATATTTTGATAAGTTTTCCTTGAGTTTATAGTTCAGCCACAACTGTCCCTTTGACAATCCACTTTAGTTCATGACAAGTTCAAACAAACCACAATTGTTCTTTCTCAGTTTAATCAGCAGATAATGTAAACAGCATGGCCTGCAAATTGGGTAACGTTTGGGAGTCAGTCATCTCAGGCCATGGACACAGTGGTGAGAGAGAGGGGGAACATCCACCTCCTGGAGATGCCTGGCTTTTGATATGGAGAAAGCCCGTGCTGTCTGCAGGTGTTACACTGGCATGAACTCAGGCTGAGGGATGGCTGTCTCCACATCAGCTGTAAAAGGTACTGGGGGAAATCCTGATCTCCTTCTGCACTTAAGTGCCCATGAAGCTGGCACAACTCACCTTCTGACAACAAACATGGTTTTTCTGGATTAAAAGTTCCTCTTTCTTGAGGGGCTGAAATTATTTCATAAGTGGATTGAGTTGTGCATTTTGTGTTACACACAAATAGATTGTAAAAGTTCAAGGTATAATACTACCTCACAACTCTTGGTAGTGGAGCAAGCAGAGTACATTTGGATTGAACAAAGCTATGAAATCCAATGACATCTTTAAATCTTGCTTATCTCCCTAACACATCAGAACCATAATATTTAATACAATTAAAATAAAATATTGAGAAACATCAGAATAATACTGTGGATCAAACAGAAAAAGGACCAAGAGCCTGTCACCTCTCAATGACCATTTCTAACTGTGGCCATGCTAGGTGAATTTATTTAAAGTCCTCAAAACCCTCTACATCCAGAAGGTATTTAACAACCTCTATGAAATTAGTAAGGACTCTTTAACCAGATGAAAGCAGAATGCAAATCTCAATAGGAGATTGTCTCAAAACATCATTAGAGAAGCACAAGTTACAAGTCTTTTCTTGTGGGCTGAGTTCTGTTCTGCTCCCAAAATAGTGATTGAAAACTGTCTTTGCTAAAAATATAGCAACAACTCACATATCCCCAGTGATGTTTCTAAGTGTCATTAGTTGATGGGCTGCAATTCAGCAAATGTTAACTCCCTTAAAAAATTCAGGGTTTGGACTGTACTTAACATTAAATATTTCTACTTTTCTTCAAAGAGCCATTATATGATGTCACTGGCAGTGGGGAATTAAGATGGTTTGGGGGCATTTGCAGTGAATCTGCATACCATAGAATGTTTGAATTTTTTAAGTGCAGCCTTAGAGTTACATGAAGCTTCCAACTTGCAACCAGTTTGATTTATATTTCCCTCACATTATTGACAGGAATTTCAACTGTTATTCCAACTTTGGACATCAGAAGGAATAAAAGCTTGTTTCATCTAGAATACACCACAGATGAAAAAAACGATGCAGTAGATGCTTCAGAAGAGAAAAGCAAGTACTTTGTTCTAGGTTTCTCTCTGTAATCATAAGAACTTCTCATGACAACTAATTTAATGTAAATATATGTCCTTTCATAATGATAAATTGGAAAAAAATCTGTCTACTATCATGAAAATATCTAAACAATGGCCACCAACTCTTTTTCAACTGCTGAGTAAGCCACGGCTCAAAGGCACCCAGGTGGAATACATTTTACCAAACTGCCAGGCTGTATGTTAAGAACTTTGCCATTTCTCTACTAATAAAAAACAAAAAGGATATTCATAAATCCATAGCAATGAGCTGACATTTCAGCCCCACAGATACAATTGCCTAACATCAAGATGTAAGGGCTGCAGCAAGAATTACACCCCCAAAAGTGTTATAAAGTTCAAATCTGCCTGTACTCTTTTTCATGCTGTAAATCTGTGATCCTGTGTGAGCACCTCCTGCTGCAGGAGAAGGAGTGAGCCTCCAAATGGCAGCCAGTGGGAGGCTTGGAGGCTTTTGCGCCTTTAATGACTTCCAAATCAAAATCATGAAGACCAAAACACACTTCTCAAACAATTTTCCCATTCAGACTTGGTAGTCCACATCCTTTTCTCCTGTACCATTCCTGTTATTCTCAATACTGGAGTGTCAGTCTTTTCAGTGCATTTTTTTAACATGGAGAGAAAGGGGGTAGGGTGGGAGAAGGGATCTGTCCAATGATCTCAAAGCATATGTTTTTGATTCTAATAAGATTATGGATACCAAAGGAATAAAAATGGAAATCACTACTGCCAAGATATGAAAGAAAGTTTGCATAGTAAAATAATTTAAACCCTAACATTTGGACCCAATAAGGCTAACAGAACGTTTATTCCATATTTTTGGAAAGTATGCTTTTTCTGCACATTAAGTGGTACCAATAAAAAATAATGATTCTCACTCAGTTTATTTCTATAAATTATATTGTTTTATAGTTTTCCAGGGCATGGTTATGTGTCAGATTCTATGGCAAACACCTGGGTGTAAAATGCAATAAGCTTGTTACTTCCAGAGGGGGTTGAGGGGAGGAAAGCAACAGCCCTCCATTCTCCCCAATATGTACCTATTTCCAAGAAAACGGGATCACAGCTCATCTGAAAATGGCCACATTCTTTTTCACACTTTAAGAATTATCATTTACATCTCCTTTTGACTTGCTAGTGACATAAAACTGAACACTTCAGGAATCAGACCCAGCAACAGCTTCAGAGATGAACATGAGAACATGAGTTGGTGGTCTTTGCCCAGTGCCTAATGGGTGACTGCCCATACTGTGGTTTTGCCCACTGTTTTAACATGATTAATGTATACAGAATACAAAGCAGTACATTTACATTGTAATGTAATTAAAAAACATTTACATTAATTTTTAAGAAGTTATGAATGTCACAAAAATTTCATAACTTTAAAAAATTATGATGTTACAAAGACTAGCACTCAGAAGTTATGGAGAGAATACAGTCAGGAATGCCCTTACAGCAACAATTTGGCCCCTTTTATGTATGCTCTATAATTACAGCTGGTTGGAAACTTTCCATCTAAACATTTTTTTTGAGTAAAAAAAAAAAGTTTTTCTGTGGGAAAATGCAACTTTTTCCAAAAATGCTTCCATTTTCCACAGGGAAAATGTAAGCAAAATACATTCCTTTGGATCAAGTCAACTGGATTCTAAATACTTCATCTTGTCAAGCTGAATAAAAAGACTTCCTTTCAGGTCAGCACGATATTAATGTATATATGACAGATTTGCTGTGGTGCATCACATAAATTGCAGCTGAAATCAGCCCCTCTGCTTCAGGACATGGACAGTGTGGTGCCCTTCCTGCCAATTTCTCCCCCATCATGCAAATGATGACACAAGATCAGGCACCATGAAAGCAAGAGGACTCAGTAGCAGATCAGTTGTCACACAAACAAAACATGAAAATCATCTCCTAGTACCTTAGCCATCTCAAAATTAGTCATGGTGCCTAAGCAGCACACTTAAAATCTCTGATTAGAGACAGCAAATGCCTTCTGAAGACAATCTGTCCTCTCCAAAGATAGATAATTAAGGCAGGTGACACTGAAAGGGAGTTAATCTCTGCTGCATTTCTTCAGTGATTAAGGATGGATCAGACCTTGGACTAGACACCAACTTTGCTGAAAGCTGTGAGATGCTCCCACCCTTTGGGCTGACATCCTCCCCAGTCAGCTCTCTCCTGATTTTTGAGGAAATTTGTGTCTGTCTTAACTCTCAAAGTTAAAATGTTGGGTCAAATCTTTGAGCATGAACAGCGTCCCACTGATTTCACTGGAATTTCAGATCAGCAAAGACTTCTCCATTGGCCTGGCAAAGAGAGCATTGAAACAAATCAATCACATACCTTAGCAAAAGAGTATATACCTGTAAGGCAAGGTTGACTGTCATAGGAAAAATGACATAATTTTAGGACACAAAGAATTTTTTTGTCAAGAAAGGTAAATCCTTATAAATGATAGTCAATGACACAGCATATATTTAGATAAATATTTATTGTTGGACTGAGTTTTCTGCAAAGTGTCCAAAGAGCAATCAAGAGCAATGCATCTACACAGTAATCACTGCCCACACTCCATGGAGCAGGCATCCTTTTCCCTGCAGAACTTATTCCAACCTGACAGGAAAGAAGGAAGGTAAGAGAAGGAAACACAAAACTAGCTCACAATGTCACCTAGTGCCATGTTGGAGTCATGTGTAAGACATGCTTTTTGCCAAAAAGGAAGGCTATCCAGGGAGGAAAGTCACTGAGGAGAGAGAGGAGGAATGTGAGAGGGACAGGCAGGGAGAGAAGAGGAAGTGGAAGGTGCATATGGTCAATTACACTGCAGAGAGGGAGAGTCCAAAGTGCATGCCTCAATAACTTTTGCATTTCTTGAATTTACAATACTCACTTTTGCAACCTTATAAAATGTTCATAATATTGTTTTAGAATACAGAATATAAACCATATGTGCCTGTGTCAAACTACATATAATATGCATGTCCTGGGTATTGTGTTTTGCAAATTTAGCAACAGTCTCACACACACGGCTCTCATTAGCATACGTGCAACCATAGTGAAGTTAATAGGATTAGAGCTTGTCAGGAATTTTTCAATTAAACTTTTTTTTTCATTGGAAAATACCACTTCATTGAAATTTAAACTGTGCATGAGAACCTAGAGGTTTGGGTGCAATTTGCTTTAGGAAAAGTTCCCCAGGTCCTGGAATTTTGATGAAAACCGGGAAAAATAATAGCTCAGAGTAAGGATGCAGTCAGAGTACAAGGCTGGACACTGGAGAACCAAACATGAGAGCCTGCTGCATTGCTGGTACAGCATCAAGGAGATCCTGGCTTAGCCTGCTGTTCATCCAGGGGTGAATTCTGGTCACTTCAGCCTGAACTCAACTTGTCGAATCTTGGGCTTCCCATAGTGCATAACATAAAATAGTGACATCTGTCTAAGCTCCCAGAAGCAACCTGACTATCCAGTAGCCCTCTGCAGATGAGCTGTCCCATCATCTTCTTCTAATCTTCATGTAGGCTTTGAGGAGGGCAGGGGAAGGGTGTGGGTGTTTCTCCCCCCTGAAAGCACTTCCTTAGAAGAAAGGTAAAACACTTTGAAATCAAGAAGGTTAAGTTTTGCTTGAAATAACTCTTACATTTTGTGGAGGCGCTGTCAGAGTGTGGTATCCCTTTAAAGAGCAGCAGATATGCTGGAAAGGCACCAAAAAACTTCTATACTTTGTAAAAGCATCTTTAAAACAGCAGCACTAGAACAGAGGAAGAGCTCAGGGGAATGCACAAAGCCACTTACTCTCTAAAAATAAAGTTAGTAATGCTTCACTCTGTTGAAGTTACCAGTGGTCGGTCATTGTTGGTTGAAAACTAAAAATGTATACTTTTACACTCTTAGCATAAGTGCACGGTGCCAGCTGGCTTTCTGGCTTAGATCTCCAACCTAGGGGGCTTGCGGGATCTCGACATCTGCAAAATTATGCTTTGATTTCTGGCACTGTCAGATCTCAAGGGAACAAAACCAAAGAAGTCGCCAGCCAGAACTCACATTTTGACATGTTAAGCAAGGGGCTGCTCCTCAGAGTTTTTGCCATTTGGAGAGGAGCAGTGAGCTATATACTTGGAGGGGAGAGCAGAAAAAAAGAGAAGCCGGCAGACATCAATGTTACAGTATTTCTGCTACCAAAGAGAGTGGCTGTTGGAGCTAGAGTGAAAGAACAAATTATGAGAGACATGGGAATGGAAGGGAATTGGCAGGTTTGGAACGACTAGTGCTTACTTTTCAGTTGTACCATGTTCATTAAAATCACTGAAAAATTAAAATAACATAATTATCTACTATCTAAGCTGATGCTAAAAGACAAAGATGAATTCTAATGTTAGAGAATGTACTATGCACTACTATCTTTCATAAAGGCTTTTAAATTTTTTTTTTCACACAACTAACCTGGGATCTTTTTTAAAAACTTATGACCATGCAATCAAAAATTAGACTGTTTTATATTAAAAAAAACAGCATGTAAAGACTCTAGCAGACTGAGAAAATGTGGGTGCTCTACCTGGATGCTTTTATAGGACATTACAAGAAAAAATCTGAAAGTTGTAGGTAGGAACTTAAATTTTCTCAAGTTCTTCTACACTCAGCACTTCAGGAATTGCTGTTCCACAGCTCTGAAATTACTGCATGACACTCATCATGGCTGTGTGCTGATCCCAGGGATTTACAATAGCTCATTGGTGTTTAGCGACCAGTTTCTCTTGACACCATTTCTCACAAGAAAATGAACAGATAAAACTTTAGCTGGATCATTTTTTCATTATAAAAACTGCAGTGATTTCTTTCCCGGGCAACAGCATCATTTCCATTCATATCAGCTCAGAATATCCTTTTGGAAAATTATTTTCCTAGTACATAACTTTAACCATGCCAATTTCTGTCTTTTTTTGTTTGCTTGTCTCCTTCTTTAAATTCCTTGCTTTCCTCTATCTTCATGTCCTTCCCTATTTTTTTTTTTGCCTACCTTCCTCCTCCCATTTCTTATGAGTATGACAAAGCAATCTTCCTTGACATTGAGCCTGATCATCCACATTGTTCATTGGCAAAGAAGCATCTTATATCTTTCCTTCATGATCAAGAATAATTATTTTTGTAAGCAACTGAAACAAGGACATCAATAAAAAGCAATTTTTAATTTAAAAATAAAAAGAAAAAGGTGAAAGGTGAAAGCTGGTGAAGGGTCTGGAGCACAAGTTTTTCAAGAAGCATCTGAGGGAGCTGGGGGTGTTTGGACTGGAGAAAAGGAGGCTGAGAGGAGAAGTTATCATTATCTGCAAGTCCCTGGAAGGAGGTTGTAGCCAGGTAGAGGTTGATCTCTTGTGCAGGGTAACAAGTGACAGGAGAAGAAGAAATTACTTCAAGTGTCACCAGAGTAGATTATATTGGACATTAAGAAAATCTTCTTCATGGATAGGGTTTTCAAACCATGGAACAGACTGCCCTAAAAGTAGTTGAATCATCATCCCTGGAGGGATTTAAAAGCCATACAGATGTGGTGCTGAAGGACATGGTTTGGTGGTGGATGCAACAATCTGAGAGGACTTTTCCAACCTAAATGATTCTTCCATAACTTTGCAATGTCCTTCCTTGGCAAGAAGCATCCTTCAGACTCCTTTGTTGAAGTCTGCCATGATATCTATAGGAAAATGGAAAATATGTGTGTACTTGATGTGCTGATGCTGTTGAAGACTAATAATACATCACAGCTCACCCTACTCAAATTGTTTAACATGTTTTACATACCAGCACTATAAATTCACCACCAGAATGGTCCTACTGGGGCAGAGAGGGTCCTTCTGTCCCACATTTGTGTAACATTTAACACACCTTCTGTGCTAACCCAGGCTGCTCACAGGCTGCACCAATACAAATGAAACCAGTAATTTTAAAAAAGGCATGTACTGAGATTAAATTCAGGGTCCACCAAGATATTACGTCATGCTCAGGAAATCCCAGATTGTTGGAGGTTGGGTGGGAGGAGACAAAAGACAGAAATATCTCTGCATGACCTTTGCTGGCTATGGACACCTCCCTTAGTGTTTGTCAGAGCCAAGATACTGGGCCAAGGGACCTTTAGTCTGATCCAGTGTAGCTGTTCTCACACACATATGTCCTTTCCCTTTACTTTTCCCTACCCTTTTTTGCCTGATGGTCAGGAGTAAGCACTAAAATGGCTTTTTGGGGAAACAAACAGAGATTTAGCACATTTAGTACATGGCTTGTATATCTTTCCTGATACCTCTAAGACAAGCATGACACTTTGAGCCATAGAAGGACTGAGGATTGCTGGAAAATCAGAAACTTTTTACTTAAGAAAAGGAGACCAAGGATTAAATGTCTGCAGTCATCTTGGATAAAATCCTGTTGTCTTCACAATACTATTGCATCAAACAGACTCCAAAACTGACAATTCACAAAAGAATACAGACTGTTCTCTAGCCACAGCCAATACCACTGAAAGAAGATTGACACCTTTTGTGAACAGGAATTGATCCACCTACAGCATTGCAAAGACACAAGGTGTCAGCAGTATTTTCTTCTCCACTTCCTTACCTGTTCCATGAGTCTGGGAACAACAAATGCCTACTAAGCAGGCAAAGAGGAAGACAATCTGATCTCTTTCCATGAAGCTCTGTCATTTACTCCCAGCATAAATCATTATGTTTCTCCAAGAGCTGAAACTCCAATTTCATCTCTGGACTTAAGAAAAATCAGAAATCTGCTCCACAGCCAAGGTTCTGTAGTTGACTTAATTAGAAAGGTCTGAGCCCTGTCAGTAATTAGTCCCCACAACTTACACAAACCTGAATGAGGTGGAAAACAAACAAAACAAAAACAAACATACAAAAAAAAACCCAAACAAACAAAAAAATCAAACCAAAAAATAAAAAGAGGGGGACAAAAATAAATGAGAAAGGGAAATAGAAAAGAGGGAGTCTCAAACTTCAAGGAGAAGTCAGTTGTCACTTCTGGGAAGAAAGAATCTCTTACACTGCGGGGGAATGATCTTGGAGGTGACATGTTCTTTTCTAAAATGTGATCCCTTTAATCCCTAAATGTAGGGGAATACATTTAGCATACACTTCCCAAAAAATGTTAGCTGTCTGAGACTCAGCCTTAGAAATACACAGAAACACTAGATGTCCTCTTATTCATTTGGATTTTGGTCTGATATTGTGCCCACTTCTCCCATCACCCCCAGGTTCCCCCTAGCATGAGATATGGCTTCACTTTCCAGGAAGACAAGGGTTTAACATCCTTCAATCTTGGGCAATGCACAAATCCCAGCCCATCCACTTCCTCCCCTTGCTTCCTTCAAAGCAAGAGAAGGGCCTGGAGTCCTCCAGGTGACCCTCCCAGAGGGGCTCTGGCCAGGACACAGGATGGGAGCTGAGACGGCACTAACAAACAGAATGACCATGTGTAATCCTGTTGTACATTTCTCTCCTCTCATCCCCTTCATCAGCAGCCCCAAACACCATGCATTTAGCAGCCAGCCTCTCTCTGACAGTGGACTGAATACACATCAGCCACATTCAGCATGCGGGAAAAGACAAAAGCAGCTGGAAATGGCTTGGATGACTTGGTAGGCACATGGCAGAAGAAAAGGCTGATGGATGGGACAGCATTTATTTCCTAGCTGTGATTGACAGAACTTTAATTCCCATTTCCTGACTAACAGGACCATAAGGCTGACCATAAAGGGGGCTGCCAGACAGGATGGAGAGTAGAGACTATCAACAAATCCTTTTGTTGTTTTGTTCCCCCATTTTATTTTTAAACTTACAGGACATTTCCCCTAAGATGGCTTTACCTCAGGCTTTTCATTATTGTTTTGAAGGAAGAAAGGACAATAAGGCCTCAAAAAGCAGGCTCTGCCTGACCTGCCTGGACTGTGCTCACAGGCTGTTTGCAGTCTGAAGTGCCACACCTTTCTTGTTAAACCAGAGACATGTTAAAGTTACCCTCCAGCAGCTGTCTCTATTTCTGCATCAGTAGAAAGATTCTATCACTTTCTTATTTCCTTTTGCCACTGAGTGTAAATATCCCAAAGAGTTCTAAGTGTCTGGTTTGGCAAATCAGTATTAAAACTAACAGGAGAGAGAACAGTATTAGAAGGATATGATTATTATGCTGTGAACATGAACCCTAGAGACACTATTAAAGCAAATTCTAGAAATCCTAGAACAGTTGATAAAATAATAATAAAAATAATAAGAAAAAATAAAAATACAAAAAATTTAAAAAAATAATAAGAAGAAAAAAATGGTCTTCCTCCCTGCTGTATATTCCGTGTCAGCACTCCAGCTCCTGCCCTCACCTGACCACTTAATGACCTGGTTTAGCTCACTAATCAGCAAACAGATTTTTTATTTTATACTTCCTTACATCTAATCTAACCTAGCCTCTGTCAGTTTAAAGCCATTCCCCCTTGTCCTGTCACTCCATGGCCTTGCAAATATTCCCATCCCGCTCTCTTTACTGGAAGGTGTTCTGAAGTCTCCCCAGAAGTCACTCTTTTCCAGGCTGGACAAGCCCAGCTCTCTCAGCCTGTCAGCTTGGGAGAGGTGTTCCAGCCCTTAATCATCTTCATGGCCTCCCCGGAACCATTTGAACAGCTCTATGTCTTTGTTATCCTGGAGACATCAGAGCTGGATGTGGAAACCCAGACAAGGTCTCATGAGAGAAGAGCAAAGAGGAAGAATACTCCCTCTCAAGTCCTTCTCTGCAAGGGCTGCTCTCAATAAATGTCAATTTTGAAACCTTTCAACAACCTCTGCCATTGACTGTAGCACATGCCCTACTTGGACAAGACATCTGAGATGTCTTCTATCTCTCAAGTCATCCTTCTGAAAGTATTGCTGCGCTTTTGATTCTAGCATATGCACCTTTCCATGGACACAGGCATAGCAGGGAACTTTCCTCCTATTGCTCACATGGGATCTACTAGCCCATCTTTAAAAGTTTTTCCACCAATTGTGTAGTTTTGTCCAAAAAACAAGAGCATATTTAGATCTTCATCTAGTTCTTAATATACTGCATTTGCCTTTAAATGAAAGAGAAATATGACTAAGATTTCCTACTTGAGGTCTTGGAGACATTTGGAGCTATGAATGAACCTTTACCTATTTTGGGTGTCTGAACATGGCAGGTGTACCTGAGACCTACAGAACTTGCACATCTATGGGATGATGTCCAAACAGAAACAGGCATGCTACTGCCCACGAGTAGAAGCTTGAGTGAGGGAAGTCTCAGGTCTCTGTCTGTAATGAGGTTTTACATCACCAAATCAAAAGTTGTTCCGAGAAATGAAGAGAGTACTTCTGAAAACATCCTCCAAAGTTGGTAAGAATCACACCTTATTTGTAGGCTATCAAATAGTTTTGGGTAATATATTTAAGCATCTGTATTTTTGCAGAAAATAAATTTCCAAACCTGTTTCTGTAATTAAAAATAGTTCATCTTTCAGACCACTTGCCTTCACAGGGCTTGATATAACCCCCACCATTTCAAAGGATAAAAAAAGAAAGTTCCTTTCATCCAGTTACACAGATCTTTTTGAGAACAGTCTCTGGGTAAAGAAAAAAAATCCTTTTTATTTTTGCATTTACATTTGCACATACCATTATTAAAAAGGTGTTTGTGTACAACAGTATACTCGAAGCGATTGACTTTTTAATAACAAAGCAATAATTTTATAAAAACTGCAGTTGTTACATTTTTGCAAGGCTACTTAGTGACATTGACATTTCTTTAACCTCCATAACAAACCACACTTATTCAATACCACTCTTTGCATGTCACACTGCCCCAGTGTTATGTGATCACGTAATGAAAGACCCAATCATAAAAAATAATATGCACAATGGGAACAGAATTGGGGTTACTAAAGGAGTTTTAATTCTGAATTTCCTGACTCTTGTGGGTTTAAATCTTGAATTTAACATTGCATTAACATATTTTTAATTGAGCAAGAGGGGAAAGAAAAGCACATTTTAAAAGGCCTTTAATATTCAAAGATGACGATTTCCCAACAAACACATTTTATCTTTGCACTCTTCAATAAAAAAATTCTCTGTAATTTAAACCTAGCTGCTCTGTTCTCTTTGCAATGAGTTGTCTTAATTTTAAGACCTGTGATGTGACACAATTCGTCTTTATTTTCAATTTGTTTGATCTTTCAATCTCTGATCTTGCCTAACTAGTTCTTACTCCCTAGAAAGCACTCCCCAGCTCCTGTTAGCTGGAAAGAGGAGGACTTTTCCTATTATAATTTAGACATTAATAATAAATGCTTTTAAAGAAATAATGGCGGAGTAAGGGGAGCAAGTTCTTCTGGAACAAAATCTAATTGGAGTTGGTGTAACTGTCTAGAAAAATTTAATTTGTGCAGTTTGTTTAACTTCATAAGATTCAAGAAACAAAAGAAAATAATTGTTTCTTTTTTTATTGTTCTTTTTCTTTTAAAACAATGAATTTTTACCATAAGACTTAAGGTTTTATAAGACTTTAAATATTATATAACATTTTAAGCCACAACAGAGAATTTGGTCATATTTTTATTATTTTTTTTCACATAATTCTGTTTTACTCACCCTATGGAAAAATCAAACATTTGATGTTGACTATTGTATAACAATCCTTTGACATGCCTCTGAAAATATGGCAAGTCTGTTGTTTTTGGAGAAAATTTGGCTTAATTGCCTGGTATAAAATGATTTTATAAATAGAAATTCTCAGTATATGCCTCATTTAAGATTAATTAGAGTCAGAAGGAGAGATTTGTTAATCTGTTTTTTTATTCTTTTTTGCTTCTCTTCTCTTCTCTTCTCTTCTCTTCTCTTCTCTTCTCTTCTCTTCTCTTCTCTTCTCTTCCTCTTCCTGTTTCTCTTTTCTTCCATTTTCTCTTTTCTTTTTTCTTTTTTCTTTTCTTTTCTTTTTTCTTTTCTTTTCTTTTCTTTTCTTTTCTTTTCTTTTCTTTTCTTTTCTTTTCTTTTCTTTTCTTTTCTTTTCTTTTCTTTTCTTCTTTTCCTTTTTTCTTCTTTTTTCCCCTTTTCTTTTCTTTTCTTTTCTTTTCTTTTCTTTTCTTTTCTTTTCTTTTCTTTTCTTTTCTCTTTAGCTGTTAAAAAAATCTGATTTACTGCAGCTATTTAACAATTTCCTAGGACAGGCATTCCTTTACAAAGAGAAAAAATCTCTACCACCAAAGAAAACAGAGAAAAAATAACAGAAATTTCAATTTTGTGATTTACTCCCAGAGGCTTTGTCTGTCTTCATAAAGAAGACCACTGGAGGTGAAGTTCTTAAGAGGCAGGTCTCACAGTAAGGAATTCTGCATGAGCTCATCAAAAGGCCCACTTGATAAGAACAGCACTGTGCATGCAGTTTCCAAAAGGAAAGCAGGGTTACTTTGGTGCTGGAAGTCAATGTGTCATTTAACACAGCCAAGTGTCCTCCGAGGACCCCACTGGGAAATCAGCAGGGTTTTATGAGGTTAGCTGCAGCTTTTGTGTAAACACCATAACCTTTTATGATGGGAAGCCCAGTCTTTTGCTTTTTATGTAAAAATGGCATTGATTAGGGTTTTTATGTTGCATGTGGCTGAGTCGTTGGTGGCTGTTCAAAGTGTATCAGCTGCAGTTTGAAAGCCTTGAGGTTCAACACTAGATAATGGTTTATTTAAATTTTTTTTTTGTCCACTAAACTAGAGATTTGGGAACCTTTAAACCACTGAGGTAATGGAATAGATTTTGTTTTATGAAAACTAATTCTTAGATAATTTAAAATATAAAAATAGTTCATTTCACATTCATTTCTATTAAATTCCAAACATGTACCAGGTAAAAACCATCTGGTAATTTCCAGATGACACTATGGCTAGATTTCTAATCTGGGTTGTTTTCCTTCCTCAAGGTTCAGGATCAGTTCCTGGTTTTTGTGTTTATTTTCTGTGGCAGGATTTGATTCACACTGCCCATCAAATCACAACACATATATTAAAGATGACTCCAGCCTTCCCCTTGCAGGGATGTTTGGATGAGGAATTAGACTATATTTCAAGTGCTTTGCAGAAAATATGTATCTGTGTGTATGTTGGCCTGAGATCTAATGGAATTTCAATTATCCCTCACCAGTGTCCCTGGGTGCCACAAGAGGCTTTGCTGATTCTTTTGGGAAATATCAGTCCTCCTCGTCTCCTTTGGCAAAGGGGGATTGGCTTCTCTCCCTGGACAGGGGTGGGAGGATGGAAGATGAGCAGATATTTTGCTGGAAAAAAGCTGTTTGTCATATACCTGCAGTTATGTCTGGTCTTTGCATGATCTTTCCAAGATTCTCCAAGACATTCCAAGACTTGTAAGCTAAATCCTATGGCTATTTCCTTCCATTTAGTCAATAAAAGGTACCTGTGATTCCCAGTGTTGATAAAGCAAAATGTTATATTTAAAACCAGATACATTTTAAATGGCAGAAATATCAACAATGAAAACATTGGAATCTGTGGAAAATTTCACAACCCCTTCAGGAAATGTTTGTGACCTAGGTCATGGGTACAGTTATACTTCAGCTGGGAAAAAAATATTTCCAAAAAAACAACACCAGTGTGAAATAAAACTCACTAAACCTCCTTGTCCATCCAGTCCAAACCAAAGCTGCTCCTGGCAGACAGCAGCTCAGAGAAGTAAAATTTTATGGACTGTAAATAAAATCAGTGAAACATTCCTAAGGTAAAGGTTATATTTTTCTCTCCTTACTAAAGGTGGGATAGTCAAGGTCTGTAACCATCTCATTTGTCATCAAAGTGGCTTCTTAATTGTACAACAGACCACTGACTAAAAACATATCTGCAGATCTCCTGAGGACTTCTTTTATTTCCTTTAGAACGGCTTCAGGATTTCTTTTTTTACCAAGTTTTATCTGATTATTTAGTTAAAAAATTAGAAACTGAGCCTTTTATTTATCCAGAGTCCAGAATTTGCAGCTGCAGGACAGGCAGGCTTCCCTGTGCTGCCCTGGGGGTGACCCCAGCTCTGACCTGGGACCACCCTTACCGGAGGCACGCGGGAGCCAGGTCCCTCTCCCCAGGCAGACCCCGGTGTTTTATGAGATGGCTGCATGGTGGTGAGAGACAAAGCTGAGGCCACCACGTAAATCCTGACTCTGGCCACAAAGGTGGAAAACCAGCACTTTATCACTGAGCCACTGAAAGTCCTCAGTGTGATTCCTGATTATTTAAGAACATGCATAAAATTCTATAGGGCAAATTCCTCCCAGGTCTGGGATCGGCAGGCTCACTGCTTCAGTTTGTCTCCTCTCCAAGGAATTGCAAAGACTGCAAGCCAGTGGAGAATCTGATGGACTGTATTTCTTTTAATTTACCTCACAGAGTTCTTTGCACAGGAGATTAATTTCTTCTCTACCTAAAAAATCCACTTACCTGTCAAACTTTCCCCCCAGTTATACCACAGAACTGAAATAACATTTTAAAAACCTCAGCATAAGATCCCATGATGCTGAATAATTTAGACCTTTAGAAGCTGGTTAATTTTTAGGATCTTAGCAAAACCATACATGGTTGCTTTAAATAGCAATGAAAGGCTGATTCAAGCCATTAAATTTTATGTTGTGTGTAATGTTGTAATTGATGTCAAGCCTTTCCCTTATTCTTCATGCTGACATTGGGCAGCCTCCTAACTGCTTGAAGTGCAGTTACAAGAGTCCAGACAAAGAAAAGTACCAAGAAATGGGTGGCAGAAATGGGAATTTGTTGCTAAGAACAGAAAGGTTCAAATGTTAAATAATTAAGCATGAGCCAAATTTTGCTAGTTTCTTTCTCATCCATTTATTTTGGGGGATAATTGGGTGCATTAAGCATTTTGCTGCAAACTGTTTCTTCTGTGCATGCGCATAAAACTTTATTACCCTTGTAAAGACCATGCTGTGAATTCTGGTGCTTCTGTGTGTTTGGGAGCATATAATTATTCTCTTTACAGGAAAACACTTTTACCTACATCCTAAATTGAACAAACCAGCTTCCAAAGCAGCAGCTGCTTGAAAGCATGTGCTCAACTTCAAGTATCCCTGAGGAAAAAATGCAAATTCAGCTCCAAGTTGAGTAAGAAATCTTCTCTCCTTCCAGCAGACTTCAATACAGTGTTTTGCCTCACCTTTGCTATTTCCCTGGAAATCCTTAAGCAGTTTAAGAAAAGTGGTGGTGAATTAAGGTCTTTATTCTGGCAACACTAGAATGAGCTGAGTAATGTCATTCATGTAGGAGCAATGCCTGAGGTCAGCAAGAACAATCCACATATACAGATATGGAGATGCCACTGCCAAATCAGGAGAAAAATCAAGGGAACTTAGAAACATTTCCCTTTGCTACTCCATCTTTCTTTAGGGTTTGTTTCACACTAGTAAATCAAACAGAAACCATCCCATGTCACAGGTCACACATTAAATCAGAGGGGGAGCCTTTCCCAGCACTCAGTTTTCATGAAGCCACCCTGTTTTGAAGAATGAGGAGGTTTGCTAGCACAGAGATGTGCAGATCTCAGACCTGGTCCCAGAAAGATGTTGGTTTCTACCTCAGGTGTCCTCAGATCTGTTCTCCTGGTCATTGCACCCCAGAGAGATGCAGTGATCGAGCCCCAGCCTCTCCACAGTTCATACTGTCCTACTGTCCAAAGATGTCTCCCAGAGAGGTACCTGAATATCTCCAGCTTCTGTCCTGAGCAGCAGCACAGCTCCAGCAGCCAGAAGCTGATTTGGGGTTGGTGCCCAAAAATTTGCCCAGGAATCTGTGAATATTTGGAGACAGGCTTGTTTATCTGGATTTGCTTAAATTGATACAAACTGAAAGTAATCATCCAACCACTGTTGCAACCAACCAAAAAGGTACATGCATCTTTTTGGTGCAAAGTTTAGGACTTTTTTTTTTAATTTTTTGTCATGGTCCTCCCTGGTATAGCTGCTTTATACAACAAAAAAAGTGTGACTACAAACTTTCTCAGGGCTAAACAAATTCCCACAGGAATTAAAGACTGTCACCTCTCCCTGAGCACAAGTTGCAGTTCTTCACTCTCTTTATATTTCATCTATATTTAAAAGGAAAAGACCAAAACCAGAACACCCAACTTAAAATATTTAATTCCATCACTTCAGAAGAAGATGCAAAACAGAACAAACCACATGAAACAGATGTTAGTCATGCCAATTAATAGATTATTAGATGTGCATTCCCTATAGTGATAAGAAACACTGGTATAATGAATTTTTTTTAAATGCAATAAAACTTTGAATTGACCCCTGCAAATTACACCAGTTATATTACAATATTTGCCTCAGTCAGTGAGGCTAAGCACTAGTAACTGTTATGTGAGGTATTTAAATAGCAATGGAAAAAGAGTGGATATGAGACAAAAGGTAGGAACACTCTTTGAGCAGTTAGAGCATTGGTGTGAGCTGCAAAATGTGAGTGGGACTCAAACCTTTGACTGAGGGCGTTTTCTGTTTATTCTCATGGTCTTCCCTCCCCTTAGGAAAGGAGGTCAGGTTACTTTCCTAAGTGTAATCCCCTTATGGACTGCAAACTAAGAAAAGAAATGCAACTGGAACCTTCCATGGCCACACCTTGAGTATTGCATCCAGTTCTGGGCCCCTCAGTTTAGGAGGGACGTTGAGATGCTTGAGTGTGTCCAAAGGAGAGCAATGAGGCTGGTGAGGGGCTTGGAACACAAGCCGTATGAAGAACGACTGAGGGAGCTGGGGTTGCTCAGCCTGGAGAAAAGGAGACTCAGGGGTGACCTTATCACTCTCTTCAACTTCCTGAAGGGTGACTGTGGTGAGCTGGGGGTCGGTCTCTTTCTCCGGGCAACAACAGACAGAACAAGAGGACACAGTCTCAAGCTGTGCCAAGGGAGATACAGGCTAGAATTAAGGAGGAAGTTTTTCACAGAAAGAGTGGTAAATACTGGAATCATCTACCCAGGGAGGTGGTGGAGTCACCATCCCTCGATGTGTTTAAAAAAAGACTGGATGTGGCACTTGGTGCCATGATCTAGTTGAGGTTTTAGAACATGGGTTGGACTCGATGATCTTAAAGGTCTCTTCCAACCTAGAAATTCTGTGATTCTGTGATTCTGTGATGAGGGAGTGAGAAAGAGGCAGAGGAAAACCTTTTGGTGATTATGGTGCAAATGGATTCCAAAGTGTATCTGCCAAGGGGACAATCCCTTTCCCTTAACGGCCCATATCTCTAAAAATATGAACATTCCCTGAGAGGGAAAAAAGAGTGGTTTGATGCAAAACCACAACTCTGCTTTGACGGAGTTACTCCTGTGCAGAGATCCTGTCTTCCACTGGAAGCGAGAGCCTCTCCTGGAAAAGAAATTCATCTCACCAATCATCAGCCACTTAAAACACAAACCTATCCTCCCACCTGGCACCCTCAATTCCCCTTTCAGCCAGTGATACATCCAGAGTGCCAGTGGCATGGCCTGACCTATGCTGGGACATGTCAGACAGGTTGTATCATCTTCTGGATACATATGTCAGCTCTTGTCCTGGAAATTACAAAAATCATTGCTGGGATACCAGACCAGTGTAGCATCATGTATTTTATTTTAAATAAAAGAGTACACAATGTACAGACTTCATCCTACAAATCCTTGCACAAAAGAAAAATCTTTCAATTGCAGCCAAGAAAGCTATTTTGAGATATGGGGAGAATTCCCATGAGCAGAAGATCTATACAAGGAGGCCACACTTTGTCTTCTATCTCAGCCAGATCTGTCCATTTTAAATCCATTTTAATACCATGACCTTGAACCTTGGCACCAAAATGTGAGTTCCAGGCACTCCTGCCCAGTGCTTGGAGGCACCAAAGAGAGGTCATTTATTTCTCCCCCTGTTACTTTCTAGATTTCTTCTCACTGGAAGAGCTTGTATTTCCTGGAACAGATTCTTCTAATTTTCTTTTTGTGCCAAAATATTTCATTTCTGATTCCATAATTCTTTTTCAGAATTAATAAAGATCTATAGGCAGAACAGGGCAGCTGCTTCTTGACTACCACAGAAATCTTAAAATATCAGACTAGCAGGATGATCACCACTTCAGATCTTTAATTTCACCCTAAGCAGATCTGATTTGTTGGAGGAAGTAACAGTTTACACATTGCAAAAATAAATGGTGCAGCAGGCGTTCATACACAGTAGGAGGTGTGAAAAATGGGGGGGGGGAAGGAGGAAAGGAGACTGATGGAAGCAATCAGCTAATGCAGAATGAAAGCCTTTTTCTCTTCCCAAGTGGAACTAATAGGAACATCAAATACGTTAAACTAAAACAGAAACATGAATGATGAAATTGTTTTCCACTTTTTTTTAAGAACCTTTTATTTTCAGGAGTGGTCACACAAACTAGTGAAAGGAAAAAAAAGCAAAGGCTTTCCCCTAAGCACAAATAGTTTGAAGTGTCTGATTTTGAAAAATTATTTTTGTCCATCAATGTATCATGTGTCTGCTTAGAGCAAATAGCCTTGGGGGTGGCTGTCCATAGCCTGGGGATATTCCCACAGGTGCTGGAAGTCAAGCAATATCTTGCCAAGCCAAGCACTAATCAGCAGAGTAGGACCAGTAATTGTGAACATCGTCCAGGCCTTCAGGAGGCAGAGGTAGCAATTTCCAGTGGCTTCAGTGGCTATGTTTTATGTTTCATTCTGTTGTAGGTGATGCTGGAAGAAAACAAGAGCAACATCTGGTCCTGCCAAACATCTGGCCAAAGGAATGGGCATAAAAATGCCAGTTTAACTTTCATCTAGTACTGCCCATAAATACTGCTGTCAGACCATCTAGTCATCTGCCATTAAACTCAGTATTTCAAAGGTGTTTTTTCTTTATCAGAAAAGCCATTAGATGCCAGAAATCATTTCATCGATGATGCATTGTTTGGAAGCAAAGAGTTTCTTGTTGAGGCAAGGGCAAATTCTTGAAGGAAGCATCTTTGTCTCAGAGTTTAAAACAGTAACAAAAAGAAAACATATAGTGAGTGACATATTAGCCAAATTAATGTTAATGTCAGGGGGTTAAATTATAGATATTTATTCATGATGTTATCAAAACTTCCTATATGCTACAAGAAATACAAAACCAATTTTTTTCTGAAAATGTCACATAGAACTAAACTCTTCCTCCAGACAAATGTAATTGAATGCCTTATCCTAGCAGCCATCATGCTCACTATCAATGTTCATCCTTCTAGGGAAGACCAGGTGAGACAGCAGCTTTACTGGCCTCAGTCCTACATCAGTCTCCAGGGCCCTTCCATAAGCCTGGCATTTGTCCAGATCCTATTTGAGGGAGGGGGGCCTCTAGTTCAATGCTTCTTTTGAAACTCTCACATTTGGACATCCACATTTTAGCTCTCAGAGCTGAAGAATACAAGGGGCAAGGGAGGCTGATGGCAGAACCACTGTCACCTCTCTTAGACACTGTCACCACCATTGTTTAAAAGCATCTTGGCAGTGCTTGAAGAACTTGGCATCTTGAAGAATTTGGCAGTGCTTCGGTGTGCAGCTCCTTGGGACCAGGTGCTGTGCTTCCTCTGGAGCGCCTGTCACTGGTACAAAAATAATGACCATCTCCATGATAGCAAATGGCTAAGATCCCAGGTCTGGAACTTGGAGGTCTGTATCATTTCTTTGCTTAAAGTGTCCTTGCTACTATTCCCCGGCATCACTGAGTATTTAGTGCCGTGCATGTTGTATTCTTCATGGGGAATTAGGATGCAGAATCCTTGCTTAGAAAGTTGAGAGTTTAACAGGAACATGGCCAGACTGGGTCACAACCTCAGAGCTATATAATAGGCCTCAGCACTGCTTACTGGTGCAGATGTGGCCAGTGAACCATGCCTGATATGGGTGTGGATTGCCTGGCCCAGCATAAGAGCTGTCCCAATCTTGGCAAGCATTGCTGTTCTGGAAATTTATTATTTAAATAATAATATTTTTTAAATTTTATTTATTTTCTTTGTGCCAAAAAAATCTAATGGCATTGCACCAGTTTTCCTGTTCTAAGCATCATAAAAGAGCTAGTGATGGACCTGACGTGTTTAAATCTGGAAGCAGGAATGCAAGGTAATGCAGTACAGAGATTTGATCCAATCAGATCCAAAGCAGGTCAAAGAAGGAGAACAGGGGTTCGGTCCATCTCTTAAAACTCAGTACCCAGAGAGAAAAAACACTTTATGCTTCCAAGACTGCTCTTTCTTCACATATTACCTGGCCCAGCTAAGACTGTCATGACATCAACTCAGAAAACAAACCAAGTGCACTCCAGTCATTCTGCAGGTGATCTGACCCATTGCAAGGCACATGCCAATTTAGACTTGGAGTAAAATAACTTTCAATTAGAGCCTGAATGTATTTTTGGAAACAAATTATGAATAAGACAGAAGATTCCCTAAAAAAAGTCTACATTTAGCTAGGTAAACATCAATTCCATAAATTATTATATCTGTGTTTTTCCTATTGCAAACAGGGAAAAAAGTAAACAATTCATGGAAATGAAACTCAACTCATAAATTAGTGTAGCTACAGGTTAAATGATAAATAATTACAAGATGAGCTGATGCTTTTAGGGTAAATAGTCCCCTAATTAACAAAAAAACAACAACTCTTTTTGGAATTATTTTCATTCTGAATTTTTTCTACTGTAAAACAAAACTAAATAGAAGTCTGGTTGAAGTAGAGATGTGTATTTGGCCTGGTTTATTCTTGGTACTGACCCATTATTCTCATCTAATTACTTAACTTTTTCTTGTGAACTCCTTAAGAGTAAACAAACTGTGTTAGTGTCCTTTAGTGATGGGCTTCAAAAGACCAACAATTATAAATTTTATTGCTCAGCATTACAAGATGATGGTATCTCAAGAGAAGGTGACAGTGAGTTAACAGATAGGTCCCCAAGGGCAACTAGCCCAGACCTACAGACTCCCTTCTCCAAACAGAGAAACAGGCACAATTAGCAACTTTCAAAATGATAAATCTCTTTCCTTCATTCACCAAGCCTAACGTGGTTGAGGGGACTGTCTTTCATTCACATTTTGGTACTAATTAACTCATAACATTTGGTTTTGTCTTATAAGAATCCCTAGCTCTTTAGATGCCATCTCAGAGGAGAAAAATTCACACAAATGTCAGAAAAACCAATTACAAAATTAACTACTTTACAACTTTGGCAAACAGTTTCAAGGTAGGGCAAATTAATTCCAGGTACATATTTATTTTAGCTTTTTCCAGTGTGGCTATTCTGTTTTTCAGAATAGCAGAACCAGCAGCAGCAAGAGACAAATAATTGCCAGAAGCCTTTGAGGTGAGTATTGCTGTATTTCTAACAATCCCACTACTACATTATCTAATCATTAAAAATGATACTATTAGAAAGTAGAGCATGGGAATATAAATTACTGGCTGCTTGAGTTTATCCAATAAAACTGGGATTTTAATTTTTTAAATATTAAATTCAGTAAACTGAGATGTGGATATTTGGACCTGAATCTCTTTAGTATCTATGTGGGAGTCAACTTCTATATAGGGCTGTCATTTGTGTTTCATAAACGAATAAATCAGTTGCAAACATATTCAGGAGACTGGAGTTCTTCACTTAGATCCTTTGGTGCTTTGAACATCTCTTGGGTACAACCTAAGATTTTGTCAGGAAGCTTAACAACACTTTTTTGAAGTGAATTTTTTTTACATTGTCTATTTAGTTTTCCTCTTCAACTCATGATATAAGGCAGAACTGTTATAAATATAGTTATTTCCCTATTTGTTATACACTTTATTCCCTAAATGGAAACATGACTTGTCTCCTGGTCCATGCAAGAAATCTCTTTTCTTAAAGAAACTTTAATTCTTCATTTCTAGAATTGAAGTATCAAAACATAGGATTTGAATCCACAGAACACTCTTTTATGAACAGGGTCAGTAATTTACTGTTCTATATTTCCTCAGGACAATCAGTAACTGAAAGTGGACAAAGAATGTTATACCTGATTCCTGCAGATTTTCAGTTTCAAATAATAATTAAAAAACCCCATAGATTTCTACAGCTCTTTCTCCTAATTTATGGAGGTCACAGAAGTTGAACTCCCATCCAGCCATAACAGAATTTTCACCAAACTTGTCTAAAGTTTGCCCATCGCTATTTCGGGCAGAGAGCAAATAGTGTGTGTGATGCTTTTGGCACCTGCAGACGTAGCAACATAACTAATAGAAAGACATCTGTTTCTGTTATGATGGAAGGATGTTTACATTATGGCAAATTTGCAAGTTCTGCAGAGCAGAGGCCCTGTATTGGTGAAGGAAGTCATCATTTAGTTTGTTTAGCTCTGAACACTTACTAGGGGCCACCTTGATCAGTAATCTGGAAGCCAGAAAGTGTTGTGGATCTTGGCTTCCCAACAGGCTAAGTGCTTGAGCAGAACTTTTGGCCAGAGAGCAGAATCCATCTTCCTCAATTTTGACAGCGGTGACTTTGGTAAATTGCAGGGGAAGAAGAGGTCCCTTCCTCCAGTAGCTCTGCACTTGATTTTGTCAGGTGCTTTAAAACCAGATCTGTATGGCAAACTCAGTTTCCACAGCTTAGAAGTTCCAAGGTCAACTTGAATGGTCATGGAAAGTATCTTACACTTTCACTCTGAAAGTAACTATTCAAAGTCGAGGGTTACGTAATAGTGGTGGGTAAAAGCTCAGGCTGCTGGAAAAAGGCGGAAAAGGGAGAAAAACAAAGGCAGCAAGTGGTGATATCACACCAGCGAGCAATACAAATGCAGCAATTAAATAGAAAGTAAAGCTAGAGAACAGTTAAAATCACAACAGGAAAAATCACATGCTCATCAGGACTCAGTATGTAGTGTTTGTACTAACGCAGAACTATTCAGCAACAGCAGAGACCTCCCTCTGAGCTGAAAAAAAATGTGTATGAATATGAATCATATATGCATATGTGTATGAATCACAGCAAATAAATCTGAAAGAAACATCTAGCAGTGCTCTATTTCTCCTCCCCTTCCAGTACTGACAAAATTCAGTGTCTGTCATTCTAAACAGTTGCATTTTAATTGTTCTTATAGAATAACTCTTCAGGATCCCCAGGGCTTAATCTCTTAATAGGTAACACCTTTGCATTAAAATTTATTGCCTTTCATTTAAGCCCATTATTCCTTGTGCTATCCTCAATGACATGGAAAAGAGATTATTCTGTTGTTCTTGTAGTAATTTTATAATTATATAATCTATAATGTATTTTCATGTGTCCTCTGAGATACCTCTTCTCTGTTAAAAAAAACACAGGCTTTCAGTCATATGTGTTTCCAAAACTACTCTGTTGTTACTATCAGGACCTCCCCTAACAGACCCTCATCTTTCCTAAATTTGGCCCAAACTAGCCATAGAACTTCAAGGATACTCCACAGATTATGGGTAGAAAGCAAAAATTTTGCCATATATCTTATATTCCCATTCCTGTATCACTTCATTGATTCCTCTGCATCCTTTTGTGGTACTCAGGGGTGGGAGAGCAGGAAGTGAGAACAATTTGTGTTAATATCTGATCATACTAAATTTCAATCTGAGAAAGAAGAGTATGGTGCATAGAAAAACTCAGTAGAGTTAAGGTCAGTCCTTGAAGGACAACTGAGTGTCAGTGTTCTAAGGAAGGCAGATTCTAGATAGGAAGGGTCTTTCTGTCTGATAATTCTTGTCTGTAATGCATCATTTTCAGCATTACTGTTAGGAACACCTTTCATGTATTGTCCTCAGTATTATTAGCATCCTTGTGAGAGATCAAAATTTTGTCTTAGAATGTAAAACCTCAATGCCATAAACTGCTAGTCTTGATCTGACTTTTTCTGCAAATGATACACAGTGGGACAAGACTGGGCTATAGCTCCCACCACTGACAACCCCCTATATACCAGTGAAACCTGTCCTGAAGATCTGTGTCTTCTCCATTTCTGGCAATTTCTGTTCTCTCACAGTTCCAGTAACAGAGACCCCACAACCTTGTTAGTGATTTTTTTTTCAGTTTCTTACTGCTCTTTGAATATCAGGAAAAAAAATAAGCAAGAGGAAACTTTTCCATAAGATGTAGCTCAGCATTTTGTCATACATCTTACTGACCCATAAAATTTCCTGCCCATGTTTTCTCTTTCTTTCCTTTCTATTTTCCATTTTTACCTTCTTCATTTCTCTCATTGTACTGGTTTTGGCTGGGGTAGAGTTCATTTTCTTCATAGTAGATAAGGTGCTGTGCCTTGGGTTTGTGCTGAAAATGGGATTGAAAACATAGAGATGTTTTAGTTATTGTTGATCAGTGTTTACGTAGCATCAAGGCCTTTTTTGCTCCATCCCACCAGGATGTCTGGGGGTTCACAAGGAGATGGGAAGTGACACGGGTGGGACAGCTAATCTCAACTGACCCAAGGGATGTCCCAAATCATATGAATTCCTGCTCAGTAATAAAAACTGAGGAAAGAAGTTAATGTAACACGTCATGGAGCTCCATCTTCCTGGGGATGGCTGAACATCTCCCTGCCAAGGGGAAACAAGGAATTCATTCCTTATTTTGCTGTGCTTGTACAAATGGCTTTTTGCCTTGCCTATTAAATTGTCTGTATCTCAACCCATGAGAGATACAGACAGTCTCTTTCTTTACTTTATCTATACAGTATCTATATTTTACTTTTTCTGATTCTCCCTCAACCTGGTGGGAGGAGTAGTGAGCCTGTATGAGGCTATTACCTGCTGGGGTTAAACCATTACATTTTGTTTTGTTGTGTTTTGTTGTGTTTTGTTGTGTTTTGTTTTGTTTTGTTTTGTTTTGTTTTGTTTTGTTTTGTTTTGTTTTGTTTGTTTGCGGGGTTTTGGTTTGTTCATTTGGTTTGCTTTGCATTGCTTTGTTATGGGGAGGATGAAATAACCACCACAGACATATATTTCTCCCAGACTCACTCAGGAAGCAGAGGTTCTGGCAGCAATGGGCATTAACCCTCCAGCCCCACTTCTCTCCAGGCAGAGCATCAGCAGTGCCCACAAGGACCCAGGATATGCTCAGGGAGCAGTGTGCACTGCCTTGCTTGATGCATCTTTGAATCTTGGAAAATCCCTTGCACCTCTTCTCCTTATTTTAAACAAGGACCCCTGAGATTTCCCAGTTTTTGCATATTTTGTTTTCCTTATATTTCCCCTTTTTTTCCTGAGAGAGGGCTGTGAGATTTTGTCAAAGTTCCCCCAAATGTAAGAAGAAAAGCCAACAAATACAGAGCAAATATAAAGCAAAGCAGTGCTGACTCAGCACTTTCAAACCATCATGGCAGCTGGGGTCACAAGGGACCCTAGAGGAAAGGTATGTAGTGAGGGGGAGATGACTTTTAGTTAAAGAAGCAGCTATAAGTCAGAAAATCTGGGCTGCAGATGCCTATTTTACATTTTAAATAAAGTAAAAAATGCAGCACTGAATTTTTTTTAAAAAAGTTTTCAGTGTCAAAAACTACAAGAATGATAGATTCAGTTTTGGTGATCTCTCTTGTTTCTTTGGCTTTCTAAAGAGCAGTAATAGTGGATTCTTCCATTTTTCACTAAGATAATTTTTACAGCAGGTTCACACGTAAAGAAAATATAAACAGATGGTTTAACATGGTAAGTAACAATCTGGCCAATACACAGGAAAAGGGAGTTCTCCCACATTTAAATTCAGACAGATTTTAAGCTTAAAGTGATGAGACAGTAAAGAGACTTGGTTGAAGGCACAGAAAGGAGGAACAGCCTGATTACTGGGGACATACTGAAGGTCAGACATTAAACTGAAGGTTACACATCGAGGTGAAAGCTATAAATGAGTCTGACAATAAGACATGAAGTTTTGCTGATACAGGAATCTCTTACTTTCTTTGCCACAGATGAAATCTGTGACCTATTCAAGCCATTTAGCTTCTCCAAATCTTACTCTCCCTGTGTAAACTGAGACTAGTTCTTAGTCCCTTTAGTAAAGTGCTTTAAGAGCTACAGATTGGAAGTGATGCTTGCACAGCACCAGCCAAATGCTGGTTCCTTTCAAACTCATGGCAAAATTCCTCTGGCCTCTTTGGCTGTGTCACTATCAATAAATTACATGTGCCCAGTGCCATTCTCTGGTGTTGCAGCCAGCTGGCAGGGAACAGCCAGTATCTATATTACTAAGATTTTATACTGTCTTAAATAGGGTGGTCATATCCAAGCAGTTGGGAAATGCTTGTGCAAGATCCCAAGCTGTTCCTAGGAATTGTGTGCTGTGTGCAGGGTGCCACCTGGCCCCAACCCAGACCATCACAGGGTGCCTTGTGACACTTTAAATGTACAGACATTGCAGTCCCAGTGCCTGAAAATGTTCCTTAGAACCACCCACTAGCTCTGAGTCACTCTTGAGACAGGCACTGGACCTATTAATCTTAAAATGCAATACAGTTAGAAGCATTAACTCCATTAATATTTCTTTCAAGTGTTCAGATCATTTCCTTCTATCATATTTGCAATTATTTCTGTATTCTGAGGGTGCCTGTAAAAGACCAGCAGCATTCATCTTGGACTTAATCTGATTACTAGTGTGAAATACCAGCCTGTAAGAGCTCCATTTTGTTTTCCTTTCATCAGCTTATTCTGCAAAACTACCTTCACATAATTACAGAAACATCCTGCGAGATTTGTGAACCACTGTGCAGCTCAGATGGCTGGTAGAACATAGAGGTTAATCTCAAACCTGATCTGCAGCCAAGGTGGGCTGGTAAACTCCAGTGAAGCATAAAGAGCCAAATGATTAGGCAGGGCAAGTTTTTGCACAGCATTGCTCACTGAGTGCAAGCAAAATAGACTAATCCCTGAGCTACCAGAATCAGCTGGCTATTTCCAAAAACCAACAGCAGCAAGGAAGCTATTGCATGACTCCTTTTTGAACAACAGAAGGGAAGGTTGGAGAAAGGAGGGGCTGGGTGGGAGTGGAGCAGTTTGACATGTAATATATCATTTTTATTAGGCTGAGTCTGCAGACATTTGAATTGTGTTTTCCTCACTTTTTAAATGAAATGGAGAACAGTAACACTAGCGACATAGTTCCTCATGAGCGATAGAGTAATTTAAACTTCATCGAGTCTGCCATTTCAGACAGTGTTAATTCACATGTGAAAGAACCTGCAAACACAGAATTTGTGTTTAAAAAAAACCCAAAAACAAAATCTTGACCGGGCCGTAACATATCTGCCTGCAGTCACATGTAAAAGGCTTAGCAGGAACATGGAAAAAAAATAATATTCTCCAAGTACACGGATGCTTACACACACATGCACAGCAAGGACAGAGCAGACAAGGGGAAGGCAGAGGCTGGGTGCTCCTTGGAAGCTGTTTTCTTAACCTCTGCGACAGCCCGGCCTCCCTGCTGCGCTCCCCCCGCCCGCGCTCCTCGTGTGCTGCACAATGTCATCCCGAGCACCAACAACAGCTTGAGTGAAAACAGCTTTCACTGGGAACGGGAAAGATAGGAAGGAGATTACTGCTTTTCATGTAGAAACCTTGTGGCTGGCGACCAAAGCTGAAGACAAACTACAGGAGTGAGGTGAGGGCAGCGAGCATAAGGAGAGGCAAAGTCTAGGTGACTCAGGAGATAGTTTAAATCCATCAACAGATCTAAACTAGGCATCTGCAACCAGGGCAGAAATCACAGTCACAGTGTCAACGGCCACAAATCTTACTGCCTTTGAAGTGGCCAGTATTTTACCCCAAAGTTACTACCTCAGATTGTTATCTGGCTACTTGCTGGTCCATGTGAGACAAATTGGCAGTCTTTGGCTAGATCCTGGTAGACTAATTCCACAACACCACATTTGGCATTCATTAACTGTCCTGGCTGTGGTGCTAAGTAGTAAGTCAGAAAGGCTGAACCTCCATTTCACCCCTCAGAGGTGGTCTTTCCAGCCCAGCTTTATGTCCCATGGATAAATCAGTGTGAGGCAGTAGGTCCTGTAGTAGGTACATGGGTAATTAGATGACTTTGAAGAGCTCTGGATAATTCCTTCAGCAGCACTGCATATGGTTACATACTGCTTGCAGATTGTTAGCAGCATAGTGAAACCAGGTAAAAGCAATCTTTCACTTCCCTGCAAGCTTCCTAAGTGTGATTAGTGGAGAAAGGAAAAGAAATTGTTGAGATTCCTATAGAGAGAAAAGTGCTTAACTCAAGGAAAGGAAAACCTGAATACTGGTAATTGTTTACTAAATATTTTGTTACTGAGTAAATGTAATTTGCTTTTTCATTTTTATTGAATTTTCTTGGCATTCTCAGACAAATTGACATTGCAAACAATCCTCATTCTTAAGCTCAATCTGCATTCATAGCTTTTATTTAGATTGATTGCTCCTACATGGCAGCAAAGATAAATGTTCTCCTGAAGCACTCTTACTGTAGATACAATACAACCCGAGGAAAACCAAGTAAATCAACACTAAACTTGCATTCTGAATAACCTACTACAAAGCACTTTTAATGTTTTAAACACCATTTGTCACTGTCACACTGGAAGAAAAATTGCAGTTCACTTCAGCTAAGTGGTAGCTCACATCAACTTCATGAAAGTCCTCTGAACTTCTGCTTTTATTCTGACCTTGAAAGTAGCTCTCTGTGAGCTAAGAATTTGAAAGGAGGGGAAGAGCAGGAATTGTAGTGGAGCTTCATCCCTGCAGACAAATGGAGTGACTTGAGGTCAGTAAGAAGATACAAGCAGGTGTGCAGGTCCCTAACACGGAGCTCACTGCATGTCCCTGATTCAGCTGGACACCTGTTATAAAGATGAATTTCACATCTCTGCACGACAGTCTGTGGGACACACTGTAGATAAAACAGTGTGTCCCAAAGACTGTTAGCTGCCAAGTAAAGCTTTGACTGTCAAAGTGTGAAGGGGAAAAAAAAAATTAAAAAATTTTTAAAAATTGAAAAATTACCATGGTAAAGCTTATTTTACACTGATTTTTGGAAAAGCAAATTTTGATAATAACTGACTTGTAAAACTAAGCATGGGTCCACATTTAGAGGTGTCTGAAGAAAAGCTCTGTGAGGAAGTTTAGCATCTCAGGGCACCCTCTCTGATCCTGCTTTTTTCTGAATGGAAGTTTTGGGGAATTTTCCACTGAAACACAGTTATCCACTATCTCACAGAATCCCAGACTCATGGAATGGCTGTGTTTGGAAGGGAACTCTGGCCATCATCTGGTCCAACCTTCCTGTTCAAAGCAGGATCAACTAGATCAGGCTCAGAGCCATGTCCAGATGTCTTTTGAATTTCTCTGAGGACAGTCATGCTAGGCAACTGGTTCCAGTGCTTGACCACCCTAACATAAAAAGGTGTTTTCTTCTGTTTAAGCAGAATTTCTTGTATTTCCAAGTGTGCTCTCCCTGAGCACTGCTTAGAAATGGCTACACCTCTTATTATTTCCCCATCAGGTATTTATACATGTTGGAAAGATCTCCTCTGAGCCTACACTTCTCCAAACTCAACAGTCCCAGCTCTCAGCCTCTCCCTGATAATTCCTTGCATTTTATGTTCAAGCATGTGCTCAAAATTTTGCTGGGTCTGCTTTAAGACAGAGGCTTTTTAGTCTTTTGTGCAGAAACCTGAGATCTCAAGTGCACTAAAATGTCCATACTGTGTCAAAACTTGAAAGAGCCCCAAAATCCTGTCACCTCCTCTGCTTTCCGCTCTAACTTGTTGAAGCTGTTGTCTGCCACTTTATTTTTCTAATCTCAGAGGTCTTTTCTAGAAGAAAGCCCATTGTTTTGCTGTGCTCTGAGACTGCAGGCAGTGCCGGGGTCCTGGATGGGTGCAGCATGGCTGGCTCAAAGGCAGGTGATCCATGGGATGTGCCAAGGGGTGGCAGAGAGGTGACACCCTGCCAGCCACTGTCTTCTCTGCTCAGGATGCAGAGGGACATGATCTCCCTCTCTGAGCAGGGCTCTTCTCCTGCAGAGCACTTCTAGAAACTCATATACCTCTCTTGCTCAAGTGCTTCTTTCTAATGTCCATCTGGTTTTGAGTAGAAAAGTCCTCAGACAAAGAAAGAGTATAGCTCTACTTCTTTAACCACAATATTCTGATAAGGATGCATGAAATTCCTGTTAACAGAGGAGCCACATACTTCTTTATACTTTATTCATTCAGTGTTCATTAAATAATCAAGAAAGGATTTTTTTTTCCTACAGTTGAAGTTAATTTTCCCCTTTGAAAAATAGCATTGCGGGTACTTATGAGTAGGATAGTGATTTCACTAAAAAACCACAGTTTTTGCTTGCATTTTTTGAAAGCTAACAACAAAGTCATTTTCCCATACAGATTTAAGACTTATTTTCTGAGTTTTTTATTAATTTATTTGTCTAAATACTGAACAATTTTTATTTACTCAATAAATACTGGACACATTTTATTATGCTGAAATATTTAAAATTATATTTTTGGGCTTCAAGAGAATTTTATATTCAGAATAAGAAAATAGATAACTGTTTTGAAGCAATTTCAGCAAAAATGTCTGTTAAAAATTTGATGAAGTGTCCTTATCATTGAAGTAGCACAAAGGCTACTTTCATCACATGATTGTTTTTTTAATTTCCTTTTGCGAAGTTTTGTTTTAGGCAAAAAACTCCTTGCACACATTTTTTTGAGCAATTTAAGGCAAAATTGAATGCACTGGTAAATGAAATAGTGCAAGGCTTTATTATTATTTTTCCTTTTGCTTCAAGATAACTATCTCAGTATTAAACCCTTCTGGAAACAAAGCATGGTATGGTTTTTTCTGTGGGTTTTTTTGTTTGTTTCTTTCTTTTGGGGGGTTTCTGGTTTGTTTTTTTGGGTTTTTTTTTTGCTGTGATATACTGTGGTGGATAAATAATAATTCAATTCCTGGATGCAGCCCAGAGAAAGTAGACATAGATAATAAAGTAGCCCTCCTCAGCTTTAATTGTTTTTTTCAGTTTTTCTTTCTGCTTTTCATAACTTAGAAATTCCGTTTCAATAGTGAAAGGAAATATTTAACAGCATAAACATAAATTAAGTTTTTTTGATATGCATTTATTTTGTTGCACACTGTCTGCAAGTTCCATTAGTTTGTTGGAATGAATCCCAAAATAAAAGGAGCTGTTCTTTAGCAGGTTAACAGTTTTGCATATATTATGTGTTCAGTTCATGCTGAATTCAGTAAATTCAGATTATTCTTAGAGAATTTAACTTCATCTCTTCTCTTTTCCTGAGCCGAAAGTTAAAATGTTGAGAATTGAAAAGAACTGAGACATAACTAGCTGAGGAGTAAGAATAAGTTTGCTACATCTTTTCACACATTGTGGTAAGAAGGAATTCAGAACAGCAGTGACAGATTTTCTGCTAGGCTCACATAGTCAGACAAATGTGCATTGTTGATTCGGCTCCTTGAGCAAGAGACGCGCAGGACACAAACATGAGATAGGATAGAAATGAAAGCATTATGTGTAGATATGGCTACAGTTCTCATCTCTGGAAATACAAAAAAGGGGGAGAAATTATATCCTTGATTCAAGCAGGATTATTTCCATCCACTATCATCTCACACAGAATTATAAAAGCTTCTGATAAGGCAAATTACTCTTAGGGAGTTCACTTTCTGGAATATACACTGCTGAGTCTTTGCCAGACTAACAGGTCTGAGTCAGCCCTATCCTAATCATTTTATCCATAGCCTGATTGTCCATGTGCCTTATAATCTTGGATCTTGTTCAAAATAAATAATGGCAGTAACAAGCCACAGGCTGAACTTTCCTCTGAAATTTTTTTAAGACAACATCTTCTTGCACAAGGCAAGCAACATCTGCTGAACCAAATGAGGAAGAAATCCTAATGGCTTGGATGGAGGAGAGGAAAACAAGGAAAGATCAAGGAGAAGTCCAATCCCACAGAAACCACAGGGATTTCTACCTCGTGCTCCAGGCAAACAGGGAATTTGCTCCTTACCTCCATGCTCATATTCATCACATCTCTAAGCTGGGTAAACTGACACCTCTGCGACTCTTCTTCTCCAAGCTGAATGCAAACAATACATCCTATTTAAATACTTTCATTTTCTAATAAAAGTTTTATCCTCTTTGACTCTGCCTTGCACACCAGGCACTTCCCTGGTGCTTCCTAGATATACAGGCACTGCTGCTCATGCATTCCTATTCCAATCAGAGGCTGGTCATCTGCATTTGGCTTATTATAAAATCAGAATTTTTTATTTTCACAAACATATTAAAAAAGCTCAACATTAATTCTTCCTCTGTGATAACTCAGATTGCTTTTGCAAGTTGAGTTTGTTTCAGGTTTCGTCCTGCACTTCGACAAATTATGGTTTGTGACATAGCTTCATTGCTGGTAGGTAGGAAAGACCTTTGCTGAGAAAAAAGCACATTTTCCAGCCTCTGTGAGAATAGCAAAGCACTCAAGAGGTGTGTCCCACAGCTTGGAATTGCCTTTTACATTAGTGTTATGTTGAGCAATGTCACATTCAATCAGTTTTAATACTTTTCAAGTTGCATTTTCATATATAGAAATGTATCAGAAAAGTACAATAACATCCAACTGATGCTGAAGTTAGAGCAAATCAGTGATCCAATTGCACATAATTCAAACTCCCCAGATTTATTTCTTTCCACTAGAGAATGTCTGTCAGAGCCAGGAAAAAATTTTATCACCATGCTAAATTCATATCAACAATTAAATAATCGTTTACAGAAACGGCAATTTTGCTTTGCAAATAGCATGATGATTCCCTGAAGCCCTTTTTTTTCATCCTGAATCCCTCAATCCTTTTCTCTTTTGTGTTTTTGGTACATTTTTAGTTCTTTGCAGAAAAGTTGGGGGTTTTTTGCCTGGGATTATAACTATCAGCTATCTTTCATATAAAAAAAAGCACACACAAGCTGTTCACATTTGAGGTTGGAGAAGTATTTGTTTTTGTTTGAATTGATTAGCTGTTAGCAGTAAAACAAAATGTAAATAACTGCAAGAGAATGATCAGGACAGCAAAATTCCTTTTTGTCTCTGGTATCAGATCTGGATGAGATGAGAGAAAAAAAAAAAAGCAAGACTAAATCTCTGATGCTGTTTTGCCTGAGTTTGCTGGATATTTCTGTGATTGTAATGATTTGTTAGGATAGGCTTGGGATCTCCGAAGGGAGATGATATGGGATACAGGAATCGGAGTAGGAGTGACTTGATTTCTGAGGAAAGCACAGGACTGTGTGAACAATTGCAACTGATGAAGTTTCAGCATTAAGTCTCCCAGAGCTGCAGGTACTCTGTCTCTGCCTAAAGTCACACTGAAGTTACAGGGAAAACTGTGTCCGTGCAGGGAGGAACCCTCTGAAGGGAGGGGAAGCTAAAAATGGAAAGCCATTTGTACATGATTATCTATTGTAAACTCATAATCCAGACCATCCTTAATAAAAACATTGAGTTCACACAGACCTTTCTACATCCTTAGGAATGCAGAACTGGAAGAGAGCGCTGAATCACTGAGTGGAGTTTCCTGTTACTTTGGGCACCATATTGCAAGATATCTTTCACAAACTTGAAGTAAATGCCAAAATCCTTCATGGAGAAGGTGGCTATCTCAGCCTCCCTTTCTTCAGACGAAGCAACTTTTCCTTGAATAAGTGAAATAACAAAGCCATAATCATTCAGTAGCCCTGCAGAAATACTTGGACCAAACCTCCTTTTCCTGAGCACCTTCTCCATGCCGATCAAGGGCTTCTAAAGGTGCTTTCCAGATTTCAAAGATCAGTGTCCCACAAAACTCCTGTTGTTCATGCCTGCAATTCTTTGCCTTCCTGATTTATGTTAAACAGGATTCAGTGCTCCTCAGTAATATCAGAGAAATCCTTCAGCACACATTTTTTTCTGGCATTTCTCGGAACACAGAATTGCTCCCAAAGTGACTGGCTTCTGGAAGCTATTGGAAAAAAAACATGAAGTCTTTGTTTTTTGAATAAAACTTTCCACCTGTCCTCATGGATGCTAAAAATTAAAGTGTGCAATTTTGTCAATTACAATAGAAAATACCAGGGTCATTACTTGAGATGGCTGTGTATTAAATACAGACCACCCCAGAACACCTTTAAACAAGAGCAGGAAACAGCTCGCTGTTCATGGGGCTGGGACCTGCCAATCAGACCAAGACTGAATGCCTGTCAGTCTCCCTCATATTTGACTTGGAAGCAACTCATATCAATATGTAGTCAGGAAATGGCTCTTTAATCACTGCAAAGTCTCTCCTGATTTTAAAGATTAAATCAGCCACAGACTGCTGCAGTATTTTCCTTTTTTTTTAACTCCTCCAAGATAACTGATGATAGCATTTGAGAATGATTAGCCATGCTGCACGGCGCGAGCAAGCAGCTTGCTCTGATTTCATGCATTGCAGACCATGCTGTACAACACCCATCTCAGATAACAGGGCATCCAAAGAAACCTGACAGACCTGTCCAAGAGTTATATATGGGGAAAAGACAACTTGAAACACATAACGAAAATAAATTACCCAATATATTAACAACAATCTTGTTAGAAATGCTGTAGGGGTGGGCCAGAAAAGGAGCAGGGTCTCTACAGAGATGGGCTTCAAAAGGCACCTCCAGCAAAGTAGAGTTAAAAGTGCTACTGCTGAAGGAGCATCCAGTGGTGTGGCACATGTTCACAAAGGTGCCCTTAAGGCTAGCAAAACGGCAATTGGTGCTGGCAGCTCTAGCACTGCAAGGGACAGCCAAAGGTATCACATGAATGTGCTTTGGAAAAGCAGCAGAGGTAAGGGAGAGTGCAGAGAGGGAACAAAGGCCCAGGTTACAGGTCCCTGGAGCAGACCAAAACCAGGATGTCCAGGTGGGGGATGAGAGAAGCAGATGTGGAAGGGGCTATCTGCCAGGGCTGCAGTGAGAAACTGGAGTTTCAGGGGAAAGAGCACTTGTGACTTTTAAGAGAGAGGACACAGCGTGTGTCCTGGGGAGAGGGAGGTGTGAGGTGCATGGCAGGGGACATCACAAGTGTTTGTGTTTTGTGTAAACATCTGTGCACTTCCACAGCGGAAACTCGGGCAAGTATGGAGTGAGGGAATGGGAAAGCAAAGCCTAGATATTATCAATACCCTGAATCCATCCTGAGATGGCTTGATGCTCCCCTGGAGCCTGGGGGATTGATGATAAGTGTGGTAAAATGACACAAGGATGGCAGTGCTCCTTCCTCTCTGTCACCAAACAAGTTGTCCTTGGGACCGTCAAGTCAGCCCCTGTTCTCACAGGGATCTGGCTCACTTCAAGCACAGAAATACTCCCCAGCCTGACACATAGCCAAGCAAATCCTCTTGAAAGCTATTTTTCTCAGGTTCTGCATTTCTCTATTAACATATGTGCCATGTTTCACCCACCCTTCTCCACATTTTTTCTTTTTTTCCCATATTAGATTTACAGTGGCAATAAGGTACCGCTGAGGTAGTCCCTAACCTCACTCCTACCAGTAAACTTTTATTCTTTCCATGATGTTTAAAGGATAAAAAAAAAAAAAATGAACTATCAGGTAAAATTTTACAGCCAAAGCTTTTCCTTCTGCTGTGAGGGATTTTTCCCACAGAAACTGCCTGTTTGCAAGTTTTTGTTATTCAAACACATGCTAAAGCTTGCTCACCCACCTCATCTAAACTCAGCAAATGTGCAGCCAAATGGACTATCTTGTTCCACATTTCTGCCACTCAAGCACGAGTACAAAATGAAATGGAGAAAAGGCAGAATTCATTTGGTTCCTCAAGGCTTCTGGAGAAGCCACTGGAGTCAGCAGCATGACTCCTTTGGACACGTGCAGAGTGACTCAGGCTGTGCAGCCTCAGAAATACCAGCAGGACCACATAAGGGTGGGGGTGCTACACACAGAAAAGCTGCAACTGCAGGTGTACAGCTATTTTAGAAACTGAAAACCTTGAGAACTTCAAAATTACCCAAGAAAAGAATAAAAACAACTTTGAAACTTGTCTTCCTGAGTGTCTCCAATTGCAATTAGTTCTTATATAATTAACTATTAACTTAAAATCTCAGTCTCCTTTCAGAAATTTTTTTTCTTTGCTTTGGATTGCAAAACTTGAGCTCTTTCTCAAGCAACAACTGGATGACAAGATCACAGTCTCACTCCTGTGACATTATTCCCAACATAGACTTAAGAATTTCTTCTTGACAAATCACTCTTACAAAGGTAACCAAACTCTACAGATAAATTTCCAGATCGTCACACAGTAAAAATATGAGTAGAGGAGGCTGCACTCAGGGCTTTTTTCAGGATGCTCATTGAGCATTTAGGAATATCAAATATTTCACCTCTTTGATACCTCCTGTTTTATTCCAATGCTTTTCTTTAAAACCATGGAAAAAGAATACACCAACTCCACAAAATCAGTTCTTCAAGATTACTGACTTGATATCATTTGAATAACTGACAATACACTCTGAATAGGTAATTTTTTTCCATGAAATCCCTCCAACTGTGATATTGCCTCAGGCCAGATTGAACTAGTCAAACATATGTCAGCTGATCTCCATAGCTGATGATAAGTTAAAATATTTGAGATGAGGAATTAAAAGCTAAAGATGAGGGAGTAATCAGTAATGAATAGACAGTAAGGAATAGCCTACTGTATCAAATTTGTTTCCCTGTGTATACACATGGTTCTGCTTATGAATTGATACTGTTATCTCTTTTTCTAATTCTTTTATCAGCCAATTTATATGTTTTTATTTATATGAACCAATCTTGGGTCCTAAATTCTTTTAAAAACTTGTGAGCATTTGTGACTTGTAATATGCATTAGAAACTAAATTATATATTATTGTCTGTGCTCTCTTCCTAAATGAATGTGGTAGGTTTATGAATTAACATTGTAAATGGTTCACTTTTAAGCCAATATATCATTGTTGAAGGTTTGGCACTTGGGATTTTGGGTGTTTTTCATAAACTAGTCTGTGGATAGGAGGCATCTGCTAGAGATTTCAAAAGTGGAATGTTGCTAAAGCATAAAAGTACCAGTAAATAACTTTTAAATACATATTTATATATATAAACTTCTTTACTTATCTGACAGCTAGAGATTGAATAAAATGTTTGGAATTTTGGCCTTAAATCTCCTGAACCATGCACTTTTCTCACTTCATCCTGCTAAATTTTGTGTTTGATAAGATGTGACAACTGCTGCTAAAAATATTCAAGTTTGTGGACTGACAGTATAACTCCAGTCTGAACAAGAAAGGGCCAAATTCAGCTCCACTTAGAAAATATAAATTCTGAAATACTTTCCTGGAGTCAGGAGAGCTGGTCCAGATTTGCACCCTATGAGAACAGAAACTGACTCACAGAGTTAAAGAGTGCAATTCAGCTGGTAATCCTGCACTGATTTTTCACTTGGGCTGCACTCCTGCCAACAGGTTTTACAACTTTGCTTCTTTTCTGGTATTGACAAGCTCAGAATTTTTTGTGAAGATGACTGCCTTCTCCATTTCACCCATATTCACTTCCCTGACCCTTGTGTTCAAGAGGAGTTGCTTGGCCAGAGATTGGAGAAATCTGCACCCAAGCTCAGTGCTCAGTAATTGTGTTGATGAAAAGGCACAGCACATACAGGAAAAAACCCAATAGTTTGCAAATGCACCAGAGCAGCTTCTTTCTCCTAAGCTGCATCAGTACAAACCATGGTTTGCTTTTGCCTAGTTGTGTCTACTGCTGGGCTTTGATTCAGACATCTAGATGAGGTTTGTACCAGAAAACACTTCTCTCCTCCTCCTTCCCCCTCCCATCTTCTTCACAGCAGCAGAAAATGGAGGTGACCAGAAGAAACAATGTGTAGAACAAGGTATTCTCTTTTCAGTGCATCCAGGGCTGCCTAGAAGAATCTCCTCGAGTGAGACATGCAGGTGACAGTGCCATGCAAACAATGTCACCTTCAAGCAGCTGAAATCACACATATCAAATCTGCCATACTTCCCTCCCCTTTACTTACATAGTTCTTAAACATCAACCCATGGTTGGGTCATCTGTGGAATTATAAATGTAATCACAGAGTTCAAGGATCAAAGACCATATTTTTCACTATCACTCCTCTGCCAGATCAGAAGAACCACTCTGTAGGGCAGGCTAAGCAATAGTCAGATCCTCTTTATACTAAGAATGTCTTGTCCTGGAGTAATACACCTCAGAATTTTAAAAGAAATATTTTACAGGTAAAAGAGAGCAGGGAGTGGGGGCAGAAAGCAGCTAAAAATTACCTTCATTAAGATTTCCAGCTCATATCCTTGTTGCTGTCAGCTCAGCTGAAGGAACACCTTTAGGACCGTTAAAACAAGAAATTAGCAGCTCATAATATCTGAAATAGATTCAAATGTCCCATTGGGATAATGCCATGCTCTCTTCCATAAAGCATCCCCTTTGAGAAACAGAACTATCTGCAGTTTACCTTTCCCAACATAATGGAGCCTGGTTATGTTTTTGTGAAAGTTTAATTACTTTTTGTAAGGAAAATCTTTTTAACTGTCTGCTATGGCTGTACTGGTACATATATAAATAAAATTATCCTTTGTTACCTTTCTTTCAAATTTATTAATACTCTCTGGAGATGTTTAAATAATATCTCTCGGGACCTGTCAAAATTCAAGGGAAGGAGAAAACAGCAGCTTTAAACTTCTGGGTACTTTGGAATTTCATGCAATGCCTAGCTTCCATAAGGGTTTCAAGAGCCTGGAAGTTCAGTGATAAATATAAGTAGCCAGACTATTCCACAGTTGTCGGCACAATGTGGTATCAAAGTCCTCTATTAAAATGAACAGCCATCAAAATAGAGGAATGAATTTTCAGTTGTAGCCCACAGGAATTTCTGCATCCAGATCCCATTAATCATCGGAGCTCTGCATGGAGTTCCTTGTACAAAACTTTTAACATGCAGCTTAGTATGGTAAGTTATGACAAGCACGGGACCAGAGCCAAATTCTGCCCTCAGTTATATCTCAGCAATACCATTAACTTCTGTCAGGCTGCACAGCCGCAGCCAAAGTCAGATCTGGTCATTTGTCTGGTGTGGAACTCTTACAGTACATCAGTTTCAATGGGCCATTTATATTCTTTAAAACCAAACACATAGCTAGTGCTTGGATAAGCAGGGAACCAAAATTCAGTTTGAGATGTGTCTTCTTACACTAGGAAGAGTTCAACACTTAGATTTCTGCCAGAATACACAAGTCTGACGCTATCAGATGAAGAACGCAATGGGATATCTAATTAACAAAATTAGCCAGAGGGATTCAAGTTGTGGGTCTCAACAGAAAAACACGTGAAATATATACTGTGTGTTTAGATTTTGTGAATAGCTTCTCTTTATTTTTTTTCATAAGTTTTGATTTTTTAGTGCTTCAGAATAAATACGTGCTAGCTTAAAATGTTTTTTTCCATTCCACATGACAGAAGGAACCATTTAAAGTGTTGCAGTGAGCTTAAATGATGAAATCAACTTCATTTTTCTTCCATAGCTGTCTAGAACTAATATTTGCTACCCAGTTAAAGCAGTAGCTTAATTTCAGGAAAAGTTGCATGCAAAACATTTGGGTTTAAGAAACAGTTACAACTATATTTTTTTGGCTTATGTTCACTGAAGGCAAAATGGGTGGTTTAAACATAAAGAGTGGATTTTGCAGTACATCTTTACCATACATGGACAATGGGTGGGAAACACTTCTTCACAGTCCCACCAAGACTCAAAAGCTACAATTTACAGTAAGTGATTGCTAACAAAAGGAAAACATTGCTTCTGCTGCCCTCACCACAAAGGTCCATGCACAGTATTTTCTTGCTGACTGCTCAAGTTAGAGCTCAACCAATGAATCATCTACTGTTGCTTCTGTAAATTGTGCAGTTTTAAATGTGCTACTTTTTGGCAGTAAGTTTCTGATGGTTAAAAAAAGAATGCAAACCAGACACACAGAGAGGCCAAATCAGTGAACTTAATAAGAGGTAAGAAGGCTTGTGTTTCTGGGAGGCCGGGCATTTGCAAACTGTGTCAAATTGAAATCAGAAATACAAAACCAATGTTACCTGGCAGGTTTCCACATAAACTTTTTACATTTATAAATAAAAATGTCTCAAAAGAAGCATGCCTACTTGGATAAAGGCATTATATATATATGTGCATATATATGCATTCTTAGAGTGAAGCTCCATAAATCTGAAACAGAATTGTATTGACTTCATTCAAGCGCTCACTTGGCACCTAAATTTGAGGCACCTATGGAGTTAAGTGCTTAAATTCCCTTTACAGTCAGAAGGAGAAACACAGGTGTCTTTGAAAGGCTGCAGAGAGAAGGGGTCTGACCACTTAGACAGACTCTCTTCTGGAAACCTTCAAAGTCACCTGCAGTCTTCTGTTGACTGCAGCAGCAAGTGGCACATTTGCTTTAGGAGAGCTACTTCATCAGATTCATAAAATATAGGAATAAGTTAGATGTCTGAGTTAGGCTAACTGCATCTACCCTTGATTTCAGATCAAGACAGGGAAACTAATTAGGCTGCAGACTCCCACTGAGTTGCTTGTGTAGTACAAGAAAAAGAAAACAATCCATGAAATAAGTCCAACAAAAGCACTAGTAATCAGTGGACTATTTATTGAGACTATCACAAGGTATGACAGAGGCCAGAAACTCTGAGATTCCAGGCAGATTAGAGCTGCATCTGCACAATAAGAGTATCCATGTCTATAAATAGCAGAAATCCCTTATATCCAACTTCAAGAATTTACATTTTCAACCACCAATAGTACCAATGATAGTTTAAGTTTTCCAGCAATTTCCCCCCCATAAGTGCTTTCAGTGCCTCAGAAAATTTATAAATTAAGCCACTTTAGTTGCTTCATACTAAATTTTGAGCTGCCTTTAGCAAAATATTCTTTCAAAACTTCTTAGCCAAAAACCATCAAGGATTTCCAAGAGTTCAGCCAAAAGAGAATACATATTTTTGTCCATATAAAAAAAAAAAAAACTGGCAGATTTTATTCTTTCAGTAGTTGACCTCTCCTCCTTGTGAAAAGACATAATGCTGGACAGGGACCCTTTGTTTCAAGCTTTCAGCTCCCCCTAAGAAAATCTACCCTCACAAAGAGCTTCCTGCTGAGGCTAAAATTATTCTAACATTTAGCTAGGTCAAA
This sequence comes from Molothrus aeneus, assembly GCF_037042795.1. Classification (NCBI taxonomy): domain Eukaryota; kingdom Metazoa; phylum Chordata; class Aves; order Passeriformes; family Icteridae; genus Molothrus; species Molothrus aeneus. The sequence goes on along the minus strand of NC_089648.1, from coordinate 73,323,298 downwards.
TTTGAATAGATGGACCACCTATTTCTTTTGTCACCTATTTTCTGTTTAAATTAGACTAGAGAAACTAATGAAAAAGGTAATCTGTAGTTAACAATGGTAAGAAATTCAAAACACACTCATTTGGCAACAGTGCTTAGGGTCACAAATTTGGAACTGTGAATCATCTCCCAGAGGCACACACCTGCCCCAGGGAATTTTTCTTTACCTACTCAGTTAAGGTGTCTATGCTCAGATAGTAGGGTGCTCCTCCAATAAAATATCAATGTGAATTTTCTGGTTTTAGCACACGTAGAAGTGCAGGCTATACTGAAAAGGTCACTTTTACACCCAAAGGAGTCTCTGCATGCTCAGGGTGTGGTTACACCAGCTTAACTTCATCTATATAACTGGTAAAACTTTCCCATGTCAACAGGGCTTTATCTTCAGGAAATCTAACTGCATAGGGGAATATGAGTTCAAGGGGGTCTAAATTACTGTATGACCATCTTAGATTACAAGGAACCATGAATTTGGCTGAAACATATTGAGTACAGGAAGCATTATAGTCCTGCTTAGCTCTGGTGCTGCTTTTGTCCGTGCTCAAGCCTCAGTAGGCTACTGAGGGATAGCACAGACAGCTCAAGTATGCAGCTTTTGGCAGAAGGAAGCCAGACACAAATTGCCTTCAGCAGTGAAGGATAACAGGGCTCCAGCAATGCCTCTCTGGAGTGCCACAAACAGAATCACCAGCTTGGCTCTCAGCTCTGCAGGTTTTACTGCTGTGCCTTGGCCCCTCCCTGGCCACCACGGGGCTGCAGGTGTGTTGCGTGTCCAGCCACAGCCTCCACCCCACATCCCCATTTCCTCCTCTGGTCAGGCTCTGTGCCTAATCTTGTGTTTAGGACACCGTGCTCTGTTGCTATGGAGTTATTGGGATGTCAGGGGTTTAGCACAATGACTTCACTGTAGGGTAGAGCTGGGGGCAAGGAGGAGATTAACCATGAGAGAAACCAGCGCAGCAGCTGTGATTACTTGATTGCTCACATAGATGGAGATGTTCTCTGAGCCCAAAGTACAGCCTAAGAAAAGATCAGAAAGTGGTCTGAGGGGTGTTTTGTGTTTCACTTACTCATTGGATAAGTTTTTCTGAAAGATGCAGTGCTTGCACTCACCTTTTTAGGTTTCCCAGAACATTACACTTAATTTCTCCAACTCATCCCGCCCTTCTCCGATGAAATACATTTGTATGTATGGTAAAAGAAGTCAAAGTCCAGAGCACTTTTCTATGGCCAAGACTTCAGTTTTCTTTCTTTCTTTCTTTCTTGCTGGAATCTGGTGTTTAAGTCCTTATTGATAGTCCTGATTTGTAGAAGTGACATCCCTAAGTCCCTATCTTGTTTGGTAATTTTCACTCTAAATCTCAGCTCAAATCATCTCATGATAAATCCCTTTCAGTCATCATTCTCACCCCATCTGCTCTCCCTAGGGACACCTTTATTTTCCATCTTCCAAGCTCATCTCTTCGAACAGCAAGGAAGCTGTCAACTGCTATGAAGATTTGTAGGGCACTAAATCTTATACATTAAACCTTTAAATACATTTATCCAGGTAAAACATTTTGAAGCAAATATATAAACTCTGAAGGTTTGCTAGCATATGGCATAATGATTAGCAACCAGATAGCAATGAATTTCATCCCCTTTACTATCATTATTTTAACAGTCTAAAATCTATTTTCCATTTACCAGTTTACTTGAAAAATTGTTCTATTCAGTTTATCCTTCAACAGCTGCATCGTTCTCATTACTGATGTAATGGCTGATCCAAAAGTCATCAATTTCATTAGGTTAAACACTCCACAGCATGGATTCTGATCCTGTCTGCAACGCTTCTCACAGAGTTTCCTTTCAAAGTAAATATAGCATCAGAATTATCTTCTGATATTATCTTCTGATCATATATCTGTTCTTTTGATGGTATGGACCTCACTAGTTACCAAAAAAAGTAGAAAGTATGAAAAATAGTTAGAATGCATTATCCTAGATGTCCTGAGTTTCATTTCAAGGGAGGAACCACAACATGGTTTGCTTCTTTGTTCATCCAGCTCCATTCATCCATTGCCTGAGGAGAATATCAATCATTCACCAAACCTGTGTGCCAGGATTCCTGCCTACTGAAAGCTTTTAATATCTGACACTGTATCAAACCACAAATGTTTGGTTTTTTTCCAAACAGACTACTCTTATGATATTTTTCATTAGTTATGAAAGAAAAGCCTCAGAGATTTTGTGGCATATTGTACCTAAGCGTTGATCCTGTATAACTGAATACTTTGTGAGCTGCTTCTTTTATATCTCAGTTTGGCACTGGCAGGGTTAACAGGAAGATGCAGAGAAAGAATTGCAGGAATCTATGATAAAAAGGGACTAGGCAATCATCTGGTCCATCTTTTGCCTATAAAGGCCTATTCCCTACAGTGTATCAAAGTACAAGAACTTTAAACAGCCATTCTTGAAATGAAGAAGAAGCATCTGACCTTAACAGGCGTGGGTGAGACCCCAGCAGGACAAATTGGTGGCTTACTGTGATCCAGGGTAGCCAATGGCCAGAGAGCCACCTACTAACAACTGGATTACTGCACCCTGAGATGGATAAGCTTTCCCAGCCTATTTGCTCTCAGTCTCTGCTCCCTTCGGGACGAGCATGGGGATGTTAGCTTATTCTAGTTTCTGAAAAATACCCTTATTTTCACCCCTGATTGAAGCCATCAGATTGCATTGTTAATTCAAGGCTGTTCTTCCTGAAGAGACAAATTCAGATCCCTGCCCTATGGCATCGGAATGAACCTGCTGGCTCTGGCTCCCCAGCTCTCCAGTTAGAGCTCTTCCCTGCAGACAGCTTCTCTGTGTGCTCCACAGCAAGCAAGAGCTGCAGAATCAGGCTTGAGGTACAAAGATTTACCAAATTTAACTGCACAACACATCTCGTGTACAGTGAAATAAATGTGGTAAACCAGCAATGATTCATCGTATACTTATTGAAGAAAACAAACAGGTTTTCTTCTGAGTCACATGCATGTTAAGAATTTTTTCCTTCTCAAGCAAAACAAAAACCAGTGTTATTTCAAGGCCAGGAAAAAAAAATCAAAAAACAGTTTAGATAAAATAAGAGCTCCTTTAATCTTTATTAAAATCAGAGACTTGAACATAAATTTATTTGACGTTCTATGAAGTTTGGAAATTTCATTTTTCCACCTGCAGGACACGTTATTTTGCAACTAGGGGCCAGAGAGAGTTATGGAGGGTGGATAAGCTGGGATCCATTTGAAGGTCATGAGACCCTTTTCCTCTTTCCACTCCCCCTTTTGGAGACTCTGAGTGTGCTGTTAACAACGCAAACATGTTACATAAAAATCTGAGCTGAGATCTCAATTCTAGTGAAATGTGTCCAGTTAGTTTTCATATATCAGCAAAAAAGAGATTGTTCGATTTTTTAAAATCAGTAACCTACCACTGAGCACAATTCTGGAGAGACAAGAGGACAAGGAGAAAAACATGCATGGCTAAATAAAGGCACAAGTAAAATGACTGGAAAAACATTTCATTTTATCCAGGACTGGAGCAACTTTGCAACATAAAACAGTTCCTTTGTGCAGTCAAGAGCACTATTTTAGATCTCTATGCTTTGAGGCTTCAGGCTGTGAAATATATATGCGTTCTTTCGCCATTAGTTTAGGAAACTAACATCTGTCCTGCCTGCCACAGAGTTCAATCTTAAGCAAAGAGAAGTGCATGATGCATATCAGCCCAGGAAATTCCACAAGGATTTTTCTGAGGGATGCTGAAGATTGCTAAGGTTGTCAACACGTTCATATGACAAATCCTTGAAAAATTACAGACCTCCAAACTCTAGCTAAAATTCAGGATCTGTTTCACTGCCATATTCAATATAAATATTGCTGTGAACACACAGGTCTATCACATAAGCATCTTAGTGTAGCCTCTAACACCGTAAAAATATTAATATTTCTTAGCAATGTTAGTTAATTAAAAAATTGCATCCTTTTGGGGGGCATATTCACTGGGAAATCTATCTCTGTGTAACAGAGAAAATTTTGGGGATCTCTGTTACTACCTTTGACCATCTTTCTATATGTTATGCTTTCTACATCATGACTTAACTGACACATTTGCTCATGACAGCTCATATATCTCATTAGCACAGTGCCCTGTTGATACACAGACTGGGGAGTGCATTTGGCAAATGCTGTGGAGGAAGAAGCAGAAACGTTCATGGAGGAGAAATCTGAGTGGCAGAAAAAGGTGTGAGCTGCTGTCAGTAGTAATGAGGTGAAGTCTGAGACAGCAAGTTGTGTTTGAGGCAATGGACAACACCTCACTAAACCAGGAGAAGTGAATGAGATGACAGATCAGATCACAGGACATGAATCCTCAACATAGAGACAAGTTTTAAAGCTGCTCTAACAATAGTGTTTTGCTGCATCTCGGGAGTCTCCAATGATGTCTTCAGTTGAAAGAAGAAAGGAAAAGAGCAGTGTAGGATAAGAATTTGACAATATTTTCCAAGAAGTTTCAAGAGAAATAAGGAGACTAAAGATCAAGTGCTTTGAAGATGGAAAAGAACCAAGATGGAAGAGAGTGATGGAAGACAAAGAGAGAGGCTATCAACAAGAGCAAAATGTTGAAGAAAGTTAAAAAGCAGATCAGATGCTCAAGAGTTCCCCAAAGAAAGAGTTTTGAAGAATTCAATGTTTAAAGAACAAAAGAGGAGAGGGAATGGCTATGTGCTGTAGTCAGACCTCCTGAGTCAAGGTAGTAAGAAGTGTGTTTAGAAAGGAGCCTGTGGGGCAGGAAGTTACAGGGAAGTTACAAGAGTTTAGTACAGAGGAACGTGGAAAATTGAGAATGAAAAATGGGCTATAGGTAGCCTAGAGAAGATCTGTGGAGCAAGCAGAAAGGTCTTCCCATTTGCATAATGCACCATTCCATTATGCAATAGTGAGAGAGCCCTAGGAATTGGTAGCTGAAAATGCAGAGTCCCAGTGAAGGCCAAGGAGGTAGAATTAGATGACAGGGTTGGGACTTACCTCAGCAGACATACAGAGTTCTGTATGTTCTGCACAACTAATCTCATTCTAATGCAAACACCTGAAGGAAGGTGTGATGAGCCCCACACTAAATGTCCCCAGTTTTCTCCCATTAACTGCTAAAGGAGCCCAGGTGCAGTCATCCCCATTGTCAGTATCAAAACATTAACTTGGGAGGAAGAGGAGAAGGAATGACTATTTGAAGAGAGTGATGGAAAGAGTTAGGACACGACATGAAGGAAGATGCAAACACTGAATGGAAAAGAAAGGGGAGAAGTAGGATATAGAAGAGACCTTGAGACTACTTTAAGACTGCTATGAGACAAACTAAAATAATCTGTAAATTATAACCAAGGTAGGCTCTCTAATATCCACAGATCCAGCGGCATCCCCAGAAGCCTAGGAGAAGGGCAGTAGCAGATAAACCAAATTTGTTCTATTCATGCTGATGCCAGAACCATGAGTGGGGTGGTGTGCAGTGAAGACACACAGAAGCCCACCAGACATAAACCATTTTTACTCCAGGTGCAGCATACTCCCACTTCTGCAGTGCTGTGCCCAAGAAATGCAAGCTAGCAGAGATATTACATAGCTCAAATACAGCACCAAGTGAATGTGATTAAACCATCCCAGACTTCAGCTTGTAAGTCCCTATTGAGCCTATGGGCTGGAACATGTAGATTCACTATTTGGGTCTTTGCTAGTTCAGGAATCTCTACATCTGGTTGACATGACCTAAACTGCACCATCTGGATACTTGAGAAAGCAGTGCTTCCCAACTCATAAGTGATATTTTTAAACAAACAGGACTTTCTTGGGGGAGCAGGCCAAAGAAGAAAAGTATAACAGTAGCTTGGAAAAGCTGAATAATTAACAGTTTAAAAAACTCTCATCTTTCAGGATGCTGTGGCAGCAGCTCTGTGGCTTTCCTTTTGTTGTAGTTAGGACTGGCTATTGAGGAACTCATGATTATACCTTCCTTGTTGTACTGCTTCCAGCTCAGTGTCCAAGCTTGGAGGCATTCAGGGACATGCAATTTCCATGACTTTTACTACTGAGCTTAGCTGGAATCACCAGACAGGAGACGCAAGCAAGGACCAAGAAAACAGAGCAGCTCCATTTCCTGCCGTCACTGGGCTGCCGAGGGTTTAGCAGCTTTTCAGACAGGGGTGTAGCTCAACATCACCAGTCAGGCATAAGAAAAGATGGCAATGGTTTCACCAGAGACTAAAAAGTCCCCTGTACTACTTGTTTAGGGACTCTTATGCCTCAGCTTCTGAACAGGACTCCTCTGGGCTCCACCTCACATCTCTTCTTCCCCCTGATGCTTTGGCAGGACCTGGGCAATGCAGTCAGAACCTGTAGCACAGTGAAACACTCACCCCTCTCTGCTAAAGGGAGCATCCTCCTGTGCCTTCTTCCCTCTCCCCCTACTTCTGCTCTGTGTCCCTTCTGAGTCCCTCTCCATGCTGTAGGGTCTCTGGTCCAGGCATTTTGGAAAGTTACATTCAGCTCTGCCATTGCTAATGTCATACTAGAACAAAATTAAAAGCTTCCAACTGTTATGTGAAAGAAATTCAAATGAAGGCTTGGCTGACTAATAAATGTCACTTTTATAGAAGATACTGGGAACTTGCTCCTTCCCTTAGAGACATCTCTGCCTACTTTGAACTTCTCAAGGGAGGGGCTGGTTTTGCCTCCTCCTCTCCCTTCTACTTGGCAGCAAGGCTTGAAGGACACATTCCAAATTACTGTCATTAACTTTCAGTTACTTTAGCAGCTGGTACAGGTGGTGTGAAAAGTCCATTCCATCCCTCCAGACGGACAAATGGATGGCATGTGCAGTGGCTTGCCTGTGGGAGACTTTAGCAAGCCCAGCAACTGCACTGAAATGTCACAGGTGGTAAACTCTCTGGATTTTAATGGGAGCCACAGATAAACAGCATTTGCTGGAGCCACAGATAAATAACATTTGCAGGACTCAGCAGCTGGGACACAGCAGTTTTTGCGACCATGAACAGAGAGCACCTACACTTAGAGGCAGGTATGCTGGGTGTGAAGCACAAGCCAGCTCCTGCAAGTGTCCAGATGTCACAGGAGCAGCTGGGAGGGTGGACAGGGAGGTCACTGGGGCCCATCCCTGGTGCCACGGCCCCTGATGACGTCAGTGGAAGTTCAAGGCACTTAACACCTCCCAGGACTGGCCTGTGAGAACGACTTCCAGAAGGAAACAGTCTTGAAAACAGATCATGCACTGTTAAATGTAGCATAGATGCAAAAAGGGCAGAGCAGTCTTGCAAAATGTGTCTTCTTTAGTCCAGTATCCCCAAGCTGTGAGCTTATTCACTCTTGGCTCTCTCTTCCCACTGTCTTATCTGTTATGATGTTGGCACAGAGCTGAGTCCAGGGGGACTGCAGAGCTGGAACAAAACAGCAAATGTTCTCCAGGTTTTCTTTTCTTACAGAATTCCCTAACTCCCAACCTACTTAAGGGGGAGCCATGAGCTAAAGTAAAATTATAGTTTTGTCTTCTTCTCAAGCCAGATATCTCCAGAGGGAATTGTGCTCTCAGTGTAGTTTTCTTCCAGAACTACTACCACCCTTACCACAGCACCTTGTAATGAAAACAGATTCTTTCTGTTCCCTGACAAAGTTTTAAATTAATAAAGGTAAATTAAAGAACAGCCTTGAGTCAGTTCAGTTTTGTTGTCCTTTATACCAGTTGTTCTATGCACTGGAATTTTATATTTGATCTTTTATAGCCAGTCTGAACATTTATATAATGTTATAAAGTCTGCAGCTGTTAGATGTGATTTGGCAAAGAAAGGATACAGTATGTTTGGGGGGAAAAAAAGCTTCCAGGTCCCCTTATTTATTTTTAGAAATGCTACATTTCTAGTAAAAATATAGTTCAATCAATTAAAAATAGCACTAAGTGTAGCAGCTTTGATTTCAAACTTTTGAAGTTTTCTCAATCATTTCAAAGAAATTTTTAAGGGTTTTTCTAGCAGGAAAATTGAGCAAGTGTCGCTTTCTGTACCAGGCATAGTAGAAATATTCAATAATTCAGTGGCTTCAGAAATCTGTTCTCTCTCTTGTGTTTCAATGTCAAGGAGTGCTGCATTTTGAATACCAGACAAAAAAATCCTATCTTCTTAAATCAGCAAAGAGGACTTAAATACATAAGCGTATATGCATAATCCACCCAAAGGATATATCCTATATATGAACGATTATCCTATATCCCCATATCCTACTGGATATATATATACAGGATATTTGTGCTAAGAATTGATCCAGACTGAATGTCCAGACCTTGATAATTTACCCTTACATTGCATATTTACCTTGTTTGCTAATTCATTTTGTATATGTGGAAAATCCCAACGGATGTTGCCTTCTTTTTTACTGTGATGAAAACAGCCATAATAAAAACCAAACCGAAAAAACCCAATGTTTTAATTTTCTTCTGAGATATCTCTCATTTGCAGCCTGGAAAGCCAGGTTTCAGTAGAGGTCAAAGATGCTCAGTATAACACTGGGTTGCTGCCCTCTGGAATGAATGCAGAAATCCCTTTTGAGAAGTAGGAAAAGATCTCTGGCTCCAGCACAAAAGGTGAGATGACAGGATATGACTACACCAGGCTACACCCCTGGTCCTACAAAAAAAAATTAATCAAGAAACAAATAAAGCCCTAACAACTGCTATTCATCAGGAGGAATAATAGGAGACCATGCAATGGTCTACTCAACTGGCCATAACAAAAACACAAGACAGGTTAAGGGTCCTTCAGCCCTGTGGACACATTTTGGGAAGGCAGGAATCCATGACATCAAATATGACAGCTGGCAAAGATGGGGGAATTGCTTCAAGAAGATCCCCAATCTCTATTCTCTCCTGGAAAAAGACACCAGAGTGGAGCAAGAATAGGAAAAGAGAGTCATAAACAGTCAGCAAACAAATAGTTTAGCACAGAAGAAAATACAATCTGAGCTCTGGTGTCAAAAATGCTAGCAAGGATTACCATGGATATTGAGTGTTTTTTGACCAACATTACAGGAGTAGCCTAGAGGAGAGAGGGAATATTCCAGCAGAGGTTGAGAGTATTTAATAATTCTTTATTTATTTATGGTGTTCTAGCTGTAGTCTGATCGCATGGGAAACACAATGGAAGATTATATGGCAGCAAAGATCCTGCTGCATCCCTATCTGCTCATGTCCAGATTTCTATGTCATATGAGTCGCTTGTAACATGCTGAACTTTTCATTAAAAAAAAAAAAGAAAAATAATCAATAATCAAGTGTAAGCAGAAACAAAAAGGGGTCAGCTGGACTCAGCTTGACCTTTTTTTTTCCATAAACTAACACTTGTGTGTTTGGGAGCAATGAACTAAATATGGATTTTGCTCAAATGAAGACAGATTCAAGGTTAAGGGGGAGATTTTGTTGTATTACACAATGCTCTGGGATAGACTATTGTTGGCCCTTGCTGTGCAGATGTAGCCATGGCTGATTATCCCCACTCCCAAGCCTCTTTACTCACCCGCAGTGTTTGGTTTCCTAGAGGACGATTCTCTAGTGACTGATTTATTTCTACAGAAATGTGTGTATGTAAAACTAACTTGTTTTACAACTGTTCATTGCGCATCCTCTAGCCATAGCAACAGGCAAAAGTGATTTCACAAACATATAGTATTCCACAGTAGTGGTTTTTGTTGTTTGGTCAGCTTTATAATGTAGTATATGATGTGAAGATTTTATGTCATGAACCAGTAATTCAGCGGACTTGAGGATGCAATCCAGATTTAAGGTTACAGAAGGAAAATTAGTGGCACATCCCCTACTATCACCAAAACAAAACCACAAAAATAAGTATTAGAAAAAAAATTTGCCCTTGCTTGTGCTGTAGGGACTAAGAAACTAGCTCTAGAGCAACATAAAGGAAATACTAGCACTGAATATATGTTATGTGCAGTTGGATAGAGATGGGGAAAGATGTGGGTCAGCACAAACATAGGTAACAGACAATACACTTCATAAAATGAGAAACCTACTTTGTCATCCTTCTGGAAAAAGAGGCAGCTCTGTGTTTCTTTTATAATGAACTGAGTAGTTCCCAAATAAATTTCCTGGTTGCCAGAAGTGTTTTGTGTTTGCAGAATGCTCCTTTGAGAATAACAAAATTGAAGCTTCCTAACAGAAAATGGCGTTGCATAGGTACATCAGAAGGAACAGTATGTTAATCAGAGAAAGATCTCAATAACAGTATAGAAACTTCCAAAAAAAAAGAATTAAAAATTATGGAAATTCTTTTCTATGCAAAGAGCAAGCAAAAAGTAATCTCTGGAATCCAGAAGAAGGCCAGAACCAGGTCTGAGTGTTTCCTGTATTTCTCAGTGAAAAGAAAGGAAGCAGAAAGGGGGCATGTCAGCACTACAACATACAATAAACAGATAGCAAGGAGAAGAGAGGAATGCTACTTTCTGATAGCAAAGTTCTGAAGCTTTAAAAGAGTGGGATGTCCTGGAGATCAGGGACTCTATTTGAAAGTCAGGTGGAATGGGAATACGTGTTTTCAGAATAACTGGAGGGCAGAAAAGGGGAAGTTGTTTTAGTTTATGACTGAGAAGAGCAGATCAGAAAAAAAAAATTGAGTTTTCTTTAACAGGAGCAATAGCACAATAAGGATAGCATCACAGAATGGTTTGGGATGAAAGGGACCTTAAAATCATCTAGCTCCAACCCCCCTGCCATAGCAGGGGCACCTTCAACTAGACCAGGTGGCTCAGAGTCCAGCCTGGCCTGAATACTTCTGGGGCTGGGGTACCCACAACTTCTCTGGGCAACATATTCCAGTACCTCACCACCCTCACAGTAAAGAATTTCCTCCTAAAGTCTAATCTAAACCTGCCCTCTTTCAGTTTGAAGCCATTCCCACTTGTCCTGTCACTCCTAGTGCTCATAATGAGCCCCTCTCCATTTTTCTTGTCAGTCCCTTCAAGAACCGGAAGGACATGATTAGATTATTTTGGATCACTCAACTCTTTTCCAGGTTGAACAATCCCAATTCTCTCAGCCTGTCCTCATAGCAAAGGTGCTCCATCCCTCTGATGACCTGGTGGCCTTCTCTTTGGACTCTCTCCAACAAGTCCATGTCCTTCCTGTGCTGGGAGCCCAGGGCTGGATGGAATAGCCCAGCTGGGGTCACATGAGAGTGGATCATGAGCTGCATGAAAGCTCAAGGAACTGGAAGATATTTTCAGGAAAAGGAACAGGGAAACAAAAACAAGATGGGGAATTTTTAAATGAGAGAACTTGAAAGAGGGAAGAATTCAAGTTCGGGGTGAAAAGTTGATATGGCTCCATTAGGAACCCTTTAAGGATGTGAGACTGAAAAGCAACAGAGAAAGCTGAGAAGAAAACTGAGATCCAGGAAAAGCAACTAAGGATGAGAAGAAAAAGCACGGATGAAACTAGAAAAGCTACCACAAGAATGTGTGAAAAATGGGAACAAAATGCAGCTACATGCTAGAAATCAAAGGAGCACAGAGACTCTCCTTACTAAGAAAAAAATTATACAGAAAAGACTGTTACTTCTTTCACTGTTTGCAATAATTTCTAATAATGTCATCATTAATCCCACAATGAATCAGATACTTATATTTTTAAAAAAAAAAATTGTGGGATCATAAAGGGAAAAATATGTTTAGTAAAATAAAGATGTTTCATACCATTGAGTACGCTTCGAAGAACTTACCTAGAGTAACCGGAACCAGTTGTGATTATTTTTGAGGATTCATGGATGACTGTATGAATCTCATAAAAATCAATCTCAGCATACTGTAAAAACAGGAATTAGAAGACCAGAGAGGCTAATTTTCAGCTATTGCTTAAAATAATTTTAAAAGATAGAGAAAAATAATTAAAATATTAAAGGGAGAATTCTGTAGGTATATCAAAATGAGCTCATGTCAAGGCCTTTAAATTTTCTTTCTGGACATGAATGCCAGCCTCCTGGAGAGAGGAGTTGCAGAAATAGTCCTTGCAAGTGTCCTGACACTGACACTTCTTTTTATAAATAAATTAGGGAAGTAGAATTTAGGAAAAACACCCATAATATTCTTTCTCTACACCTGATTGGAAACCCTACTCTGAGCATACCTATCAATAAAGTTATTTATTGCTATTTGAAGACAGACACTATAAATAGGATATTTATATTCTACACACATAACATCAGGATGAAAGGGTTGACAAGCACTTGAACTACAAGATCTGAAATCAATGTCATCTTGGGAGATGAAATAGTCAAACAGGTCAATATTATTGAAAGACAATTTTCAATAGTTCATGTGAATTCCAGGCATCTGGGACAGTCGGGATGAATTGCCCTCCAGAGATCCCTGTGTCTCTGATTTGCAATTAAGTGAAGCCCTGGGAACAGCATAGACAGAATGCTTATTTTTTGAATGTCTTTCATAAGGTAAGATAAACTCCAGTACAGAAGAACTGAAATGCAGATACAGAGTGGAGAATATTTGTGGTTGGGCAACAGTTCAGCAGGAAAGATCTCAAAGGTACTTCAGATCTCAAACTCATGACGAGTCAAATGTGGTGTTTTGCAGAAGAAAAAAATTTCATTCTGGCCTATATTAAAATGATCATTCCATAAATGTCTTTGAGTATTTATTCAGCCCTTCTCAGAATTGACAAGGCCACAGCTTGTATCCCATGCCCAGTTTTGGAGGGATAGCAGAAAGAATCCATAAGGGAGGGCTTCAGAAAACATAATCCATTGATATTCCCCTCACCTTACAGCTGTACACTTCTTTAGTACAAAAACCTTCTGTCAGCTGCATGATTCACTTAATAAAATATTACTGGATATTAAAGTGTTCTAGTAAAATAATTTATGTAACAGAGAAAACCGGTGTTTGAGCTGTGGAAATCAGTTGTAAAGAGGCAACCTTGGCTTCCCTACACAGGAAAACTTCCTCCAAAGGCTATATTTACCCTGTTTGAAAACTATCTGGCTGGCTCCAGAGCAGATCACTCCAGCCCAGGGAGAAGTCTGTGTGTGCAGATGTTGCAGATAGGGATGGGATCAAATTCCTGTTTCGTGTTCTCATAAAAGTGAAGAATGAGGGAGAGGCTGCAGCTCTCTAGATCTGTCAAACTGGCATCTCTTGCCATCATTACACTTACATTACAATTGTAACTGTTCAACAGTATTTGTTCCAGGGTGTGAATTCTGGAGGTGAAAACAGAATTGCAGGGATGCTCAGTGGTATATCCAAATCTGCTCACAGCAACAGTGAGCATTCTCACAGCTGGTCCCTTGGTGGGGTCAGCCTAAGGCCAGGGATATGATCTGTCCAAAATTCTCCATTCATCCTGCTAGGAAAAAAAGAGGGAACAAGACATCTAAACAAGGTAAGGTTTTTAGTATCCCAAATAGAGTTCAACATGTGGACTGTTGCCTGTGCTGGAGAAGTTAAAGAGAAAAGCAGCAACTGAGAGGAGGATGCCTGATGCTGATGACATTACATATGTCATGTTGAGGAGCTGATGAGGGAATATTAATCGTCTTGACACATAAAAAATGTTAAAGACTTTTGGATGTGAAATACTGGAATTGGGTGGGAATCTGACCAGAAGTTGTCATCCTTTGGGCTTGTTTGGATTTCTTCCAAGGGGCACTTCAAAATTTTGCAATCAAAGTGCAGGATCTTTGAAACATCTCTCAGCACAGCAATGGTAGCCATTCCCTCTGTGAGGCACGACCACCATTCAAAGCACTGGAAATTTGAATTATTCATTAATTATCTTATAAAAGCTGCAGAGAATACACACTGTACCAGCTCATCAGTAAATCAATACAAACCCAGTGTCTCCCATGTGAAGCCCACTAAAAGCACTAGAAATCATTTAATCAACATTTCTGCAGTACAGATTTGTTTATTTTATAGAGCCAAAATAGTGGCTAGGTGAAATGTTTGTACAGGATGTAAAGCCAGAGATGAAGTGCTGTGCTGTGGCTTTTAGCTCCCCTTTTTCTCACCAATATTTAGGAGAAGGTCTGGAACCACATTGTGGGCCTAATCTTTCTTCGTTGATGCAGGGTGCTGGAGATCTGCACGTGTTCCCTGGCCACCCTGGGCTTTGACAGGTCTTGGGAGTTCCACCTTCTCCCTTCCCTCTGCTCTCCCAGGCATAAGAGGTACTTTGTCTTTCAGATGAGCTCTTTATATTTCAAAGCACAGGCCTTCAAAATAGACAGCGCTTTTTGCTCTGTCGAAAAGAGAAATAAGCAAAAAAGTGTCTCCACAAAAATTTTCATGCATTTTTTTCTCACAAAGTCCTGCAAACTGAACACCCTCCAAAGGCCCAAACACAGTAAAAGAGAAATATGTGTAAAGACAAAATAACTAATTTCTGATTCACCACAACATTCAGTCATGTGCCAGGCTCAAAATGTAAGAAATTACTGTTTTTACATTTTTAAAGACAAATTCCTTCATTTGAAACACAAACATTTAACCAAGAATTAGTAGGAAACTTGCAATGACAGTATTAGGAGACTGCTAGGTACATAGTGGAGTTCAATCCTCATCTAAATCTAAAACACGTCTCCACCCTTAAGCTGAATTACTCTCATTTTACACCATGGGTCATGATTTTAATGCAATCAATATGCAAAGTTAGCAACTCCTCAGTGGATGCAGATCAGTTTCCCACACATCAGTTGCCCTTTTCTGAAGACTTTTCAGCTGGGCTGACCTTTCTACTAGAACATAAGCTGTTATATATTTAAATATTCATATTGTACAGGCTTCTATAAACAAATATTTTCAATGTAATACTTGTCAAAGATGTAAGAACATAAGTTCAATATTTTATAAAACAGCTGTTCTTTTAACACTGTGCTTTATACACTTCAGGCATTTAACAGAACACCCAGTAGTAGCCAAAGAAAAGAGAAGAAAAAATAGTTAATATTCACTTTCTGTTGCCACAGACTTGTATAACATAAATTTTCAGTCTTATGGGAAGCTTTTTCAACAGCATTTTTTTAGCTAATAGTTAATAGCAATGATTTTTGCAGAGCTCTCAGTAACGTTGCATTTCCTAGAGTGCAAGTAGATAAATTAAATGGCAAAAGATGAACTGATGAAAAATTTGTAGCTGAGGATGTGATAATAAGGATAACAAATATAACGGCTGACCTGGTTTTGTCCTTCCTTTTTCATAGCATTTGATAGTGACCTGTCTTTCTCCCTGGGATGTAGGAGCTGCAGTTGTTTTGCACATTTCTGTGTAAATTTTTCTACTTCATCAGAGAAATATGCAACCATCATTTTAGAAGCATACGACCCCTGAAACAAGCGGCTATAGAACTGAATACTACCTGACTGGAAAATAAGAGAAAGGTCTACGGCAGACCCTGAGTCCTGATTGTTACCAGAAGGAGGGAAGTGTGGCTCTGTGGAAATGCTCAGCATTACAAGGACAAAAATATATCTTGAAATCACCCACCCTGCTGCATCTTTGTTGGCCTTTTTCTATGTTGTTGTTTATTTTCATTTTCTCATTTAGAATACCAGCCTAAAGCAAATCAAGCATCAACATGAGCATATTCAAATTTAGATGAACTACTGAATATCAGCTGAAAAGAAAATTTTCTTTGATTATGCTTATTTCAATTTCATGTAATGGAGAGTGATGATAAATTCACAATCAGTCATGAAAGATTCATGGACTTTCATTACTTTCTTCACTATTGTTAACTCAAACCATATCTTCCAGAAACGTGGCCAAGGTTCATTTCTTACACCATGGGAGCTGAAGCATTTGTCTTGGCCCTTGGTCACTAACTTGTGTCCCTATGGCCTGAAGTCACTGGAGCTGGAATGATCAAATCTTTACACAGACTGTCCCCTTGTCATGAATAGTTTAAGGAGAGTTTGATCTTTTTGCAACTGCTGGAGAAAGCAGAGCTATTGCCACTTCAGGCTGTGCCCTGCCACACGTCACAATGACTAAATGTGGGCAAAGAAGCCATCTGCTGAAAGACCCAGATGTAGTAACTAAATTCTGAGTAGTAAATTAACTATGCAAAGGAATATGAAGTTCAAGAGCCTTAGAGACACTGGTAAATATTTCCCCCACCCACCCTATCGTGTTCATTACTGAAAATCCATGAGAACTGTCTGACTGGAATGCTTTGGTTTTAAGCCTGATTGAATCTTGGACAAGATGCTGCATAAAAAGTATATTCTTCCAGCAACCTACCAATCATGCTAACAGTTGTTCATTTCAGATTTATCACTTCTCTTTAAAAACTCTATTGTTACAGCTTCCAACCCTAAGAAAATCTGCCAAAGGTAAAAGATATAGTGAAGATAATTAGAATTGAAGGAAATGAATTTTGTTTTTAATGAGTTTTGATCATGCATATACATGTTTGTTTCCATACAGTTCTTTCCAATTTATTGACATCAACCTTTGTACAAGAGCAAATAACAATCTCATATTTTAATTGTTCTTCTTCCTCACCAGATCAGTCACAATTCCTAATAGATTCATAGATAAAATAGTAGTTTATAAGCTGTAGTTCTGATAGCTTGCCAGATAAGACTGCAAGAAAGGATTCCAACTGTGCTACATTTCATATGTTTTCAACTATCTTGCCTCTGTAAAATTTCATATATTAATGATGGCATTCTCAAATTTGTTTTAGATGGAAGAAAAAAATTTGATGATCATTTTCAACTGCAGGTTCAAATATAGTCTTTACAAGCTTTTTAAAATTGAAAAACTAATAAAATTGATTATAGCCTTGCTTATTGCAAGGTTGAAATTAAAGGAGTTTAGTTATAAAGTTAGAAATGCAGAAGAAAATGATCAGATTTCATAAAACATGAATTGGTACAACCCGTTAAATGTTAGACTGCAAAGATTTCCCTTCAGCTGTAAAGAAACCTTCATTTCAGTTAAAACTGGTTGAAATTTCTGTTTCCTTCTGCATGTAGAGATGGACATTGACATTTCCAACTGAGATTTTGTTTCTTTATGAGAAAAATGCACTGGTTAGGCAGTGAACTGGAACTGGGGGTTTGGGACATTATCAAAGTACCATGAGATGTTACCTACTTTCCAGGCATGACTCATTTAAAGGTACACAAAAATGTAAAAGTAATGATTTCAAAATCAGACTGTGAAATCCAGCCTTAATTTGACCACTCAGAGAAGTGTCCTGCTATTACAAAACACTACGGGCACTTCAGCTCCCTCTTATTTTCATAAACAGCAACTGTTGATTTTTTTTCAAAGTAAAACTCATTAAAGGTCCACTTTCAGAAAGCACAACTACTAAAGAGGACAAAGGAAATCATTCCAGCTTCCTGATTCTCTCAGGAAAATATCTGTTTTGACACCACCAGCCCCCAGAATGGAGAAGCAGTAGAGACTCTATAAAACCTTGTTATTAGCTTATTAGTATTGCTTTCCTTGGAAGGCCCTTGATATTATAGTAACCAAAATGTAACCAAGCAGATCTTTGTGTGACCTGAAGTGACCAATTCCCAAGATAATAGCCTCTCAGAGCTACAATTTGGGTTATTTTACTTTGTTTACAGAGGTAGCATTTCAGTAAGATTTTCCAAAGGGAAAAGAGCTATTTTAGCACGCAAAGTGTTTTGGGCTAGGCTCGTAATTACCTCATCCAACACAGATACAAAAGCAGCTATGATGAGAAGTTTCATAATATTCCTTGTACATAACTGCATCTTTTTTTTTTTGGCTGCCATGCTCTGTATTTTACTCAAGTACCCCAAAACTCTGAGAATTGCCCTTTCTTGTTGGTATGTTCATTTCACGACATCATTTTTAGAGAGCATCAAGGTCAGTTTGGGCAATTGTGTGACCTTGTAGATTGCCTTGGTAACAGGAAGTCTCTTTAACACATGAAAATCCTGTTGGCTCTCAAACTCCTCAAATTAAAAGAGAGCTGGAGGATTTGAGCATCACCTGCAAACAAGTATTGAGCAAACAAGTCTGTTTCTCTCTACTATGTTACTGCCTCCAGCCTGAAGTACTGTCATGCACAGCACTGAGTCCAAGAGAGAAGTTAATTTCTCTCCCCAACAAGTGATAAAATCATCCTGAGATTCATGGTATCAAATAGAGGGAGGTGGAACCAATTCTAACCTTTAAGCACATGCATACAGAGGGCCCAACCCAGACGCTGCTACCAGTCAACAAATTACTTTGCTCCTAATTCATGCACCTCCTTTTTGCAGGACTGCCAGTGAGGAAGACAGCCCTTTGTCCCATTTTCCCAGCCTTGCTATCTAGAAAGAGGCAATGAAAATCAAACTTCAAGCTTTTATTAGTAAATCATCTGACTGCTGGACCTTTCCTCTAAAGAAACAGGTTCAGTACTTAAAATAAATTCCCCCATGTTTTCTAATCACTCGCAGCAACTAAAAATTGAAGATCATTATAAACATCAGGCTTGGCAGCATACTAAAATCTCTTTCCCCTCTAATATAGCTCATGCTGGAGGCCTGATCCATTGGCTTCTATTTTGGGTGGTGAAAGAAGGTAGTCACTGGGGTGCTATTAAAACTAGAATTTCTTCAAGATATTTACATCACTTAAATACATCATAAACAAAGGCAGAAGCAGTATTTACTGTGCTATTAAGGTAAACAAAAATAGCAACCCACAGGTAATTATGAAACAGATTGAGTCTGGCAGGTGAGTTCCAGCAGTCTGGTTTTGATTTCCAAACGAGAGATTAGAGCCAAGCTATAGACCTGCCATAATAAATTAACTATATTCCCATACTTACATGGCTTGTTTCTTTTCACTTCTACTTTCATTTTACATTAGCAGCATTTGGAACTCTGCTGTAGAAACAGGACTCCTCTTTTCTTAATTATCTCTGAGCCTGCAGTTTGTTTCATGGTGGAGCTACATCCACTGCACAGCAAACAGTGTGGGGTGACCCTGCTAGCCCACACCTGTGCAGCCCTGAGCCTGGGACCTGGCATCCACACTCAGCTCATGAGAAACAGAAAACATTCACTTACATTTTTTAGAGGAAATGGCTCATCAGTGAAATAAAGAGTCCCATGAGCAGAAACTGCAGGGGAAAAAATAATAAAAACCACTGCAGAAATATGATGGTAGGACCAAAAACTGGCACCACTCACGTGAACTGAACACAAAGGGTCAAAGAGGAAGGGTTGGAGCAAGTTTGTGGAACACAATTTAAAAAGGAATCCATTGGATTTTATTTTCTACTGCAGTCTTGCATATAAGCTGGCAGGTCTCTTCAAGGCATGTTCTCTGTGGTGAGACTGGCACTAAAGTCTGGCTCTGCTGCAATCTGGTACAGACTGCATGGCCCAGTACCCCTCCAAACAACCTTCCCTCCGGTGTGCCCACCCTACTGACTGCCTGAGCTCCATTCTGCACCTGTCTCTGGTGCCACTGTGCCACTGCCCGGCTTCAAACAGGCAGGGCAGGTGTGAGTACTATAGTGGGAGTACACCATGATCACAGCCCAGCAAATATGCTCCAAAGTGCCAGAAGGGCTTCCCAAAATAGGACTTACAGACTCGGAATACTGCTGTGCCTTTGCACAGCAAGTCCCACTAACTGGCCCTTGGGCAGGCTTTATTTGCCTATGCGATAGCTCTGAGTGCAGTAGGTGGGAAGATGATCTAGCCCTGAGGTTCAAGGTGAAAATCCTCAGTCTTGTGCACAACAGTAGCACTGAGAACAAATGCAAGCTCTTGGGTAGTGAGTATCCCATGCCAAAAGTGGAGCAAAGGAAAGGAGTGCCAGTAAGACTTACCCTTTCAACAGACAGCACTGTGATGAAATACCTGTTGCAACTTAATTTACAACTTTGATTTCTTTTGCCTAGACCAAAATTCATTAAGAAGAACCAGGAGGCTAAAAACTGACAAATGACAGAAGTAAGCTACTACAGCCAATTTTCAGTAATAGACCAATTAAAAAAAAGAAGAAATGGTGATATTTATTTCAATAAATTTAAGTTTTACTACAGATTCACATTTTAATGGATAAACTAGGCTTTTATGAATACACTGCCAAAAATTTTGTTGCACTTCCAGTTTCAGTGTTGTTCTTTTTAACATGCAAGGGCCAGAATTCAAAATTGTTTTTTTAAGTACATTTCTCATATAACCTCTTGTTTTGACCAGCAACAACTGAGTGTTCCCCATGCAAAGTTCGGTTTTGGAAAAAAGGCAGCATCTGGGGAAAGAAAATGTTATACCTGTAGGTCTTGCTAACATACTGACCTCACAATAAGATCAAATGACAAACCCCTATAGAACATCTTTCAAAGTACCCACCAAGACCACTTTCCTTATTCACAAAACCTCCTAATCCCACTCCTTTTTCAGTGACTCCTGCACCAACAAAGTTCCTGGCTGACTGTGGTAGATCTGAGCAGCCTGCCAGGCTGCCCATCATCCTTGGCAAGGCTGTCCTGCTTTCCACAACCTCCCAGCTCGCTGTTTGTGTCCATCTTCCCTCTCTTGTGCAACACTTCCACTGCAAACGCTCTGGGACACAGAGCATTTCTTCTGCTGAGTGTTTCTACTGCCTCGAGCACTCTGGGCTGCCAGTCCACAATTACACCTCCTAGGTGACATGATACAAACACAGACTGTGGTCAGAGCTGTATTTTCATCAAAAGTACATGTCATGCTCCTGGATATGAAAGATGAGAGATAGAACTTATTAAATCAATGCCAAAAATATGTTCTCTACTACCTAAAAGTAGAGTGATGACCTTACTTTATTAAACTATTTGCCACTTCCTTCCATTTAATAGGACAAGCTACGATCAAACAAATATTAAAAAAAAAAAAACACAACATGAATTAAATTACCTGACATAAACTTGTACAGGTTGCTTATCATCTTCATTAGTTTCATGGAGTAAGATGAAACTAAACACATTTCATCTTTGGGCCAGAGAATATTTATGTTTGAGGAATAAAATGTGAATAATGTTCATTTTTCTTGTAAAATCCAAAGCACTGTGTTAACACATTATTGCTACTTAGCAGTCAAAAGAGTGGTAAATAAAAATTAGCAATATAGCAGCAAATTGTTCCCCATGAGAGGAAAGAGAAATCTTCTTTCCAGAATGGAGCTCTGTGCTAGCACAAGCGGTGGATCTCAGAAGTGACAACAGAATAAGCATTGGAAATCCACAGTGCTTCATCAAAGAAAATTTCCTCCTCCTTGGAATTAAGAGAGAAAAGTTCAGATTTTCCACTGCAGTGTAAATAATTGAGAGAACAAGCTTTTGCTTCCTGGTGCTAACAGTGAAAGTAGAATAGGGAATATTATAATCTCTGCCTTTAAAAGAAAACTAAATTAGTTTTGTTGCAACACACCTTACTAGTGTCATCTAATGTCACAGTAAAGATGGCTTGGATGCCCAGAAAGGTAACAGAAATAACCAGAGTAACCACAGCTAAAGCTGTTGTACAGGATAAGGTGGTACAACCTTATCTGTAAGTGTTTGATCTCCAAATGTTTGACACTAAGAAACTTTATCATACGATAAATACCTTATCTCTGCTAACTGTGGGGTGTTTTGCATCTCCCTCTGAAGCACATGGTGCTGATCAGACTCAGCGTGGTGAGCTGAAGTGCCATGGGACTGAGCCAGCAAGAGAGGCAGGCACTATGCTCCTATTTAGAAGCCAGAGCTGTGGAAACCCCATCCCCAAAAATGTGAGCTAAGCACAGCAGTCATCTGTTCATGCTCACACCACTGAACAAAAGCAGATGGATAACCAGCTTGGAGATGTGAGCTCCTACACACCCAACTCCCTGCTCAGGTGCATGTGTGCACCTCTGCTGACACCTCTGAGAATGTAGAAGCAGAGGTTGTTGCAACCTGAAAAACTGCCTGTCTTACAGACAATATTTTTTTAACACAAAATATGAGGGTTTTGTCACATATTTTATTCATGTAATGGTTCAGGTTTTGAACCCTGAGGTATTACCTATGGTTGCACTATGTGATGAATGACTCTGCCCTTGAAACATAGCTGAGTCCCTACAGCTGTTTATCAGCACCTTCTCCTTCCTGTGGGAATTCCTATCTGCATATCAGCAAGGCACAACAGCTGTCCTAGGATCATGAAGACCTTTCTTAAGGCTGTAGCTGACACATTTTCAAGGCATTTATTCCATGTGAGGCAAACACTCAAACAAGCATAAAACAATGTATAGAGTGACAAACTGTCAGGAAACAGGTTCTCCATTAATGTAGGTGCCTTAAAGTAAGGATACATAAATAAGGATTTCAATAGGACATTTGTCATGAAAAGTCCAGGCAAATCCAGCCCTAGCATAATTGGATAGCAGGATCATCTATAAATTAATAAGGAGATTAAATATTTTTTAACTAACTGGAAATAGATTTGTGCTCCTTCACAGTCACTCAGTCACAGTCTTCCAGATCTCCCTCTTTTCTCTCTGAGAGGGAGTAACTCCTTTGATAAGCATCTTCAACATCTGTCATCTGATGATCAATGGCAGACAGCTCCCTAACCTACAGTCAGAGTCTGCCCACCATGTGGTACAACCCTTCGAAGGAGCAAATCTTATTGCAAATATGTTATACTAAATTTACTCCAAAAACCCCCCAGATTTATCTTTGGTGATGAGGCCTAAAATAACTATGAAATATTTTAAATTACCTGTAAGCCTGCTATTGGAATCAAGTTTTGTTCTCCCTGACAACTCTTTAACCTTCATCTGTAACAATTAGAAATATAGCTTCCAATTTGTAGCCAGTCATCTTCAATGTGGGTTCTCTGTTGAATATTCCTCAAGAAACAGGTTATTATCAAAATTGATCATTTCTGTCTAACAAATCCAAGACCAAATTCCTCATTCTTCCTTCAGAACCATTTTTCTGATGTGGGAAAAAAACAACTGAGTTATAAGTGTGTATAACTGAGTGTGGGAAACTAAACAAATTTCACTCCTCTCCTGAGCAAATGCAATGTATTTCATGGGTGCTGCTTGCACAGTTCAGTCAGAGGCAGTAGGTACCACCTCAGCTCTGGTTGGTGGAGTTGGCATTTAAGCCAGCACATTCCTCCCTGCAGTGAGGCTTGATGGACTAAGAGGGCATGCACAGTTTGGCAAATAATTCAACATAAAAATTTATTATTTTCTGTATCCACATAATGTGATGAGAAAGACTCAGTGCCATCCTCAATATTCCAATTTTATTTTCCATTGAGATGGACTTGGGCAACTCATTTGGCTGTAGAGTAGTGATCATAAGAAAAAAGGTTGGTCCTTGAACTGATGATCAGTGCCCAGGAACTCAGAAACTCATCAAGACTCCTCATCACTCTCTTTGCTGCAAGAATCACATCTCTAGGTCACATGTAGAAGTTATACAAACCCCTAAAGACATCAGCCCTGTAAACATGACCACAAGAATTGACTTGCACACATGCTAAATGCTAAACCTCTGATGTTCAGGATAAAATCAATATTGACTGTTAGCAACATATAAATTCTCTAAAACTGGCATGCAATAGGTGCACAACTGTAGCAGTCTGCCTCTTTTGATCAAACCAAAACATGTCTTGCAGTAGAAATTTAGGATCCATGTCTATGAATGAGGAACTTGTCATTCAGGCTTGGGATCAATCGCTGGATAATTGTGGAACTATGGCTAAATATTGAATAATCCATCTGATTTTCAGAGGGAAAACTTACTTGCTATATTTGATACTACAAATACTATATTCTGTCTCACATTCTGTTCCATAACACAGTGACAACAAAGACTGATGTTATACTCTAGGAATCAGGAATCAGTTTAGGTATTTTTCCTCCCCAATGTGTTATTATAATAGGCAAGGAAAGTGTTCAGCTCTCTTCTGTGGCAGCCACACTGCACAGATCATCCATTGCACATCAAGAAATTCACAGAGATCATTTGTCTTATGGTTTTTCTAGTTGCACATTATGATAAATAACTCCAGGGGATGGGGAAGAAGGAGGAAATGATCAGTGGCTGACACTACCATTTTGGTCTGGAGAACAAGAGAGACACAAATAAAAACTCTGCTCTTCTCCACTCCTCAGCACAGGCAACGATCTGTGGGAAGGAGTTCTCTGAAGCTGTGGGTGCATCTGGCCAGACTCCTACAGATTGTGAACACATCTGCACTGGTAGCAACCACATCTTCTCTCTGTGAATAAGTGCTGTAGGAAGTAGGGCAGGCAAACAAGACTATTTCTGACAAACTGTCCTGAAAGCCCAGTGCTTACTGTTTAGTGTCTTATTCACCTCATGTCATTTATCAGGAAATGCAAGTAGGACAAGGCAAGTGCAGAATAAAATAGATGGCTTGATTACATTCGCTGAGCTGTTAACAAAAAATGTGATTACAAGTTTCCTGCTTTCTAGACCACAGCTAGTCAGGGAGAGAAAATTAAACCTGGAGTCAGCACCACAAGAGTAAGACAGAAGGAGAGTTTGCTGTACTTGTTTCCTTCCCAGCTGCAACTGCATCTAGGGAACCTTTATTTTAAGCATTAAATTTGCAGAAAAAAAACAGCTTTCAGGCTTCAACAGATCTACTCTAAGTGACATTTTTTCTGGAGATGGCAGACTCAGCTCACCTGCCATTTGACCAAAATTAAAAAATGTCAATGCTTGAAATAAAAGTTCTGGCTGCAGCTTGAAAAGTTTCCTATGCAGGGCACCATGACTGTGGGCTTATTTTACATTTCTGAAAGATGCATGATCCCTCAAGCAAATGCTGCTGAATTTATATTCTGACTATGAACCTTCAGGATCTCAGATGGAGTTGCTGAGTTGTTCACCTTGAAATGAGACAGAAAAGATTCAAACAGCATTCACTGATCACACATGAAATCTGGAAAGAAAAACCCAAATGATGCCTTGACTGACATTCTTCTCAGTGCCTCAGACTGGGGTTGGAGAGGAAGGATCATCTGGGCAGCCAGGACACAAGTCTGGGAGAAGTGATGCTACACAAGGCAGAGCTGACTGAGCAGAAGGGTGCTGCCCTGGAAGCCTTTTCCTCTTCCACCCCAATGGGCCCAATTTGTCCATGGACATTGATTTGGAGCTTGAGAGAGGAAGGTGAGCAGGGTTGTGATGGGGCATTTGCAGTATTAGTTGGCAAAACAAACCAGTCAGGAGTAAGGTATGGAGGTAAGACACAAGGTTAAAAGAATGGCAGTGTTTAATGGTTTCTTCTATCACTGCACAATAAGGCACAACACAAAACATCACACCATTGCCTACACATTTGGCAGAATAAAAGTCCCAGCCCCCCTTCAGCCTTTACTTTAAGTAAAGCTCTCATGTTTTCATGAGGAGCCACCAAAATCAGCAGAAGCTGAAGCTTGGGGTTTTCCAGTTTCAGTGCAATTATCAGAGTAGAGCTGGCACAAGAGGCAGCCACAAGATAATTGCCAAGAACATCAGGTCACAGGGACTAAAAAAGGGGGAGGGGAAGAGCAATGAGTTAAATTTGTGGCATAAAGCATAAATCAGTGCTGAGACCACTACTGTTCAGGGCACTCCTTGGGATTAGGCTGAGTCTGACTCCATGGACCAAAGCTCCCTACACATGGTCTGAAGCTGTGTGAAGACCTGGGGCAGGTTTGGATCCCTACATGCCCTTAGGGAAACCCTCTAATACCAGCCTGGGACAGAAGCTCCAGTTGATTCTACCCTAAAAGCAAACTCTGTGCACACAAATCCTGCTCTATGGATGGAAGGAGCATGCAGCAAATCAGACAGTCCAGATCATCACTTCCAAAGAACAGTGTTCTTCAAGGAAAAATGGTAATGCAGATACAACTGCTAAAGGATTGGAAATTTAGCCCCCTCCACAGTATCTCAGTTGACCTCACATGTTCCTATAAGAATATTCCTGAAAGACCAAAAACTAGAATGCAAATAAAATAAGCAAAGGGTTATAATGTTCTGCAGCTCCTGACCACAGAAAACAGGAAAAACTACCTTGTGGATCACTGGAAATGCTCTATGAATAGCTAAGACATGGTGATTAATTAACTCACTTTTCAAATGCTCTTTTTTCATTTCATCTCAAAAATATCTAAATTGGACTATATTTTTAATCCACAACCTTTTCACCATCAGCCTGGGCACAACCCTCCTCTCTTGACCTTACCTTTTCAACTTCCTGCTAAGATGTGCGTTTAATGAAACAAAAATCTGCCTGATTTTCAAGCTCAGGTCCAGCTCTTTCCCTATCACAGTCATCAGCTAGTTTCCTTAAAACTTCATCACATAATCAAAAGAGACCCTGGGGACAAGTGTCCTAACCCTGTGCTGCCTGGCAGATGGAAGATTCCTTTCTTAGAAGTCCAAAGCTCAAGGCTGACATGAGTCCTTCAGGGAACAATGCTCATTTTTTCCAGGACAGTACCAACCCCAGGTCAACTATGGCACTAACTATAAAAAGCCAAAGACTTTTCCTGTTGGTCTGTTGCTCTGTCAATGGTCTTTAAAGCTAACCTGGAGGGAGTACCTACTCCTAATACAATTGAGCTAATCCTCAACAGAAGTGAATACATACATGCTATTTCATGAGCTGAACATTTGACCTCCTTTGTTGTTGCCCGGTTTGCACTGTACAGAAATATCCAAGTTATTTGTGTTTAACCAGTTACCCCTCCTAGTTCCTTCAATGCTCTAACTAAAAGTTAAATAACAAACTGGTAATCTTCACTAGTGCAGCTACTTACCTCTAAAATTCAATAATTAATCCCAAGTGGATGACAAATACTATCCAATTTATTCTCTCCTTGGCTGCAGCTTGAAGGAGCATGGACTCTGAATTAGTGAACTCTTTGGGTTCAATCTGGAAAGCATATGCTTCCCTTCCATCATTCAATCCATCAGAATGCAAAAAAAGGCCTGGGAAAGGCACATGGCACATTTTGATATTGTTCATTAACATTAATGTCCTTGTAATAAAGATATGTTTTATTTGCAGGTAACAACAGCCTTATGGGCACCTGGGAACACTTTGAATGATTGCCAAAAAAAAAGAAATTTGGGTCATAACATAATGACCAACATCCCCTTTTAATGAAATGAAACCATCATAATGTGTCAGTCCTCCGGGGAAACAGGGACCTTTCACCTTGCTGGGGCCTGCTGAGGCCAGCAGTAGCTGTAAGCAACCTTCACAAGTGGTCTTTTACTTTGGAGAGGGAAAATATGGAATCTATCCATCAACACACTCACTTCTGACACAGAATGCATAAAAGAAACTAATTCTGATCAATGGGTTGTGATGCTGCCTTGTTGAACTTGATGAAGTTAACCCATGCATTATGGAACTCCCATTTAGGGCTCTCCTGACACCACCATATCTTTCCCTGGAACCTGTGCTGGGTGGCCAGTGCTTTAACACTGAGGAGCCTTTGGGGATAAAACTTCAGTAAAAATATGGAATTCTGACTCCCTAACACTGCTGCTCTCTGCCTGCCAAACCACTCAATGGACCTCTATCATCCCAGAAAGCTCCTGTTGCCACTAGACTCCATCAGACCTTGTAGACAGCTCACAGAGGCAGGTAAGCTTGGGGCAGACAGCCTACCCTGAGGGAAACTAGAGGTGTGAAGCACCTGTATGTTTTCAAGTGGACAATCCCCCAGCCTTGTGACAAAAATTTTGAATATTTTCCTTGAAATAAAATCTGTATATTTTCATGAATGAACACTTCCTACTCTCTGATGTTTTATTTAAAAGTATGAACCAAAGGCCCCAGTTACAAATCACCCCATACTGAACATGCATCTCATGGAGATGAGAAAGCTTTACTGAAACCACACAAGTCCCAGCTGCTTGCTGACATTGCCCTGAATACTTTACAGCCATCCCCACAAATTAATGTACAAAAACACATCCCTGATGTCTCAGTGCACTTCACACTAAGAAAGGAACAACTGCCCTACAGGCTCCCTAAAGGCTGGCAGAGAAAATACATCCATTCTGGCTTTTCCTGAGGTATCAGAAGAAAAGGTTAATTAAACATTGTGCTCTGTATTTCGTTGTGAGATTTTAGGTAACTGTATTCTGGCTTTTTTCACTGCCACTCAGAGCCCCTTCAGTGAAATATAATATTTAATCTTCAGTTTTGCTCCAAATGAAATGACTCCCCAGATTTGTGTGAGAGCCTAATGTATATCTCAGATTGCTCCCTGGATAGTCTTTCATCTATCAAAGAAAGCAGCCATGTGGTGAGAGCTTTCCTATTAACCTACCCTGAGAGGCGGGCACAGGCTTTTTAACCTCACATTTCTGAGTAGCTCAGTGCCCCTATTCCTGCTCCATCAGAGCACCTCCTGCTCTGTGATGTACCACATCTGTGAGGTGAAGCTGGGCTGTCACGGCTGTGAGATACCAAAGAGATCCAAGCACACTTACATTAAATGTGTTGCTCAATGAGCAATTTAAGTCAAACACTGCTGCCAAAGCTTTGCTTTACTGAGGCTGCTCACACCCAGTCCCAGATGTCCCAAATTCCCTATAGTTGTGTGGCAAATGGGGCTGGCAATGCTTGTGGCAGCGGAAGGAGGGATGTTGGCTTTAGGGAGGAGTCCACCTCTCAGTAGCTGTGACCCCTCTCAACCACTGCTACAAATGCAGCAAAAGCCTTGGGGGCTTCCTCAGCATCCCTGGAGGTGCCTAGGAGGAGCTGGGAGTCCTGCTCACTGTCTCAAGCAGACAGAGAAACCTTACTAGCCCCAAGGCTTTCCAGGTGTTAAACTCACTGAGCATGTTTTAATTTTAATTAGTGAAAATGAAACCAGCTTCCACCATTGTAAGTGATTATAAGTCTGCCCCTGCCTGCAGTGAGATGATGCAGAGGCCTTAATGCAGAGACTTCCTCTGCTTCCCACTGGCTTACTTTCTGAATAAACTAAGGGGTGGGAAGCACTTTTCCAGGTCCCTTCCCAAGCTATTTTCTTTCCAAACCAAGTATGACATTCACCATCCTGTCAGTGTTTTCAGGTAAAGGCTCCTGGCATGTCGAGAACAGCACAGAATGGGACTTTAATATTTGAAGGAAAGGGTGAAGTATCACGTGCTGAATTTGATGACTTTGGATTTGGTATCACTTCTCAACAGTGGTGCTTTCTATCAGTCCCCTAAAACCAGCTGATTTGGAAGAAATATAAACAGGCCTGCCCTAACACCCAAGTTACTGAAGCTCATTGGTAGCCCTGTCCTCAGGACTATTAGTGCTCTTCAACATGACAAGACTCCTGACACAGGATATTGCATTTATTTACCTATCCTTTCCAAACCGAAGATGTTTTTGAGCTTTTTTCCATGCCTGGTTAGTGTTTTAGTTAGAAAGTCAAGAAATCAATAGAAGAAATATTCATCATTTGCAGCACACAGAAGAGATGGGGGCCTGACTGAGAAAGGACAAGAAGGGGTAACAAAGCTCATACAAGCTTTAAAACCTCCCAATTACCCTTCAAATATCTGCCATGGTTACAGTTTGCCCACCACACATTTTCAGTGCAAAAAAAAAAAACACAGGAAAAACTGAGCAGTTGTATTAAATAGCTGCTCTGAAGAGAGAGGGAAAAAAAATTCTGACTGAGAAAATCAATAAATGTTAAATCACTGCAGATAATTGCAAAATTATGTTTTGTTTTATTTAAAGTCACTCCTTTTTTTTTGGAAATTAGTTCTGCAAATGTTGCCTGTGGAGAAATAAGCTTTCCCATGAGCATCACTGCAGATGATGGACGGGACTAGGAAAGAATGCACAATCATGTTTTCTTCCTCCCAGAGAGAGGGCATTAATCACATCTTCTTCCATAATCCTCCTTCCAAGGCCCCAGAAGGAAAGGGAAGAACCTGTCATAGATCTAAAATTGGACTTTTCTAGTCTTCAGCATGGTTGTTTCCATGGAGCCTGCAAGAAATCTAAATGCATCCCTTGACCATTCCGGAGCACAGCAGAGGAAACTAAGGCTGTATTCCTGGGCTGTGTTTATGCACAGACCTGGCTCCTGTGCCCTTCTCCTTCCAGCACTTTTCCCATCCACTTTGGTCTCTGCCACATCCATAGTTCAGAAAGGAAAGAGAATTTTAAAGTATTTTGCGACTCCTTTTGGTGCCTTCCATTTAAGGCCCCTGGGAGCACTCCCTTTGGGAAAAGGCAGAGGTGGATGCAGACCAACAAGCAAGGCAAGGTCCTGTCAGAAGGGCCATGCATCTGCAGGACAGATGGCAGGGTGTGTGGTCACATGTCCCCAAAAGGGGTTGGTTTCTGGGTTAGAGGACTTTCTAAAGCAGGTGTAGTATGTCCTCTGTGCTCCTAGTTGGAGTATTGGACAAAGGATCAGCTCCAGTCCCAGGATGAAGTAGCAGCACAGCCAGAGTAGTTTTCAAGACTAGAAGGAGGCAAAACAAAGAGCACAAGAGAGGTTTTGATCTATAAAATATTTGAATATTTTTAAGGTCGCTATTAACAACTGTAGTCTCCCTGCTGCGGCAATTGAGTGGAGGAAATAATAATTGAGATTGAAAGGCATTCGCCATTCGACCTCTCACAACCCTGACATTCTTCAGTAGAATATGATTGGATTTGGGCACATCTGCTCTCAATAACAAATATAAAAAATGTATTGCAGATTTAAGGTCTGAAAACACATAGTTGGGTTAACAGAAAGGCATAAATATGTATATCTGTAGACTCAATATAACTTTAAGGGTACAGTAATAACTGATCATGGCCACATTGTGTTTTGGGGGGTTTGATCTCCTGGAAATGCCTGGGAGTGCATGGATGTAGAAAGTAAATTTCCACTGCACTTGGGCATAGCCAACCTCAGGTGACACACAGGGGCAATAGCAAAGGTCATGCCTAGCTGGTGTCCCAGCACCACCAAAGGCAGAAGTGGAGACCAGGAGCTGAGCCCCCACAGCTTCAGGTGCCTGTCTCAGGGCTGGGCTTGGCCTTTTTGCACAGACAGCACTGCCAGAACAAGTCAGTTTGCTGTGGGAAGCATGTATTGATACCAGGGAGAACTGAAAACACACCCAGTACTGGCTTGGCACAGGTTCTTCCGAACCTCACAGTGCAGTGAGCCCCATGGCTGTGACATCTGACAGAGGAAGCCAGTCATGCTGGGGACAAGTCTGTAACACACCAAAACATGGAGCATGTCCAGTCCTTCCAGATGCAGCTGCTCTACGAAAGACTATGCTATGAATCAAATGGTGCTGCTGATTCTTCCCATTCCCACTAGCACATGTGAGTCATCTGTCCACCCTGGACTGTTCACTGATGAAAAGTTTATTTTTAACAAGTACTAGTTAAAAATAAATGTAAACGTCATACAAATAAGTAAAGCACTCAGCCCCAAATTGTTATGAATGTGAAAAATTAGCTAGCTTGAATGCAATAGGAAACCTGAGAAGCAGTCCTTCTCTTACACTGGCATAAATCAGGAATAACCCCACTGAGATCAGTTACTGTTTCTATAAGGAAGCATTTTTAAAGCTCTGATTGAGACCATGCTCCATTAACCTAGTAGGACAATCCCTTCAGAGGTTTTATTATTACCCAGTGTTCACAGAAAGCACTCTGACAGTAAGGATTTAAATGCAGAGGTCATACCACCCTAGTGCTGTAAAAGTTAGCAATCTAATCCAAGCTTCTTGTTCAACCTCCCTCTACAAATGAGATAAATTATCGTGTTCCAACCCATCCTACTGTAGGTCCCAACAACTGGGAAAAAATGCCCTTTGGACCAGCAAGTAGCTCTGCATTGACTAAAGACAAAATCTGAATAAATGTCTTGCACTAGGTACCTGAATTTTAGCAAGACGAGCAACTTTTTCAGTGACAACAGCAGACAGAAGAACTGAATCCTGTTCCTCTCAGCTCTAATGAGACAGTTGAAGTGACTGAGGATTTTAAAACTTTGTCTAAAAAAGGTTGCTAATAGAGCATATGGGTAAAAGTCTGTAGTCTGAGATGCACAGCAGGACAAGCCAACAATCTTGCCAGGCCATCAGCTCTGGAAATAGCACATAAAGGGCCCTATCCTGAACTGCTTTGTGGCTTACAACTGTTAAGAAAGCTGCACAATATCAGCCACTGGATTTAGCCTGCTTCAACCAAAAAACACGTTTGCACCACATGGAACCTGACAGTTGCCCTCCCTGGGTTTTGTCATGGACACTAAGGTCCTTTTACATCTGAACAAACAGATGAGCAGAGCAGTGCAGGCACATGTGGTCTCCTACCCCAAGGGCTGACATCCCAAGGAGATGTTCAGTGTAAGAAGCACTGGAAGTGTGAGAGACAACTGAACAAGTCTGTTTAAAAATAAAATAAATAATTGGCACATACATACATTTGGATCACAGAAACATGGCAGAAGCACCAATAATTTCCCTTGCACATTTGTAACAAGCAGATGGCATCTGGTAATTTTATGGTGGGACTTTGAAGTGACCTGCTCTTTCAAAACATGAGACTGAAACAAATTTTTAAGAGCAGAGCACTTCCTTCCTGTTGTCTGTCATGTGAGGCAGCAGGGAAAGATGTGCTCTCCTTCCTCACCAAGCATTAAAAAGGGCTCAGCTGGGTTGTTCTTTGCCTTGAAGCATCGGTGTGGAGCTCTCCAGGGCAGGCACTGTCTGCTGTTGTGCCTGTGAGCTGTCTCCTCCCCACAGCACTGCCACACTCAGCCTCCTGCAGCAATAGCAGCAAACAGCTCAGTGTCTCCCGCAGAGCCCAGCTGACACTGCTGCCTGCCCCAGAGAGCAGCCCTCCCTCTCCTGCACCCACCTCTCCCTCCGTGCAGGTGGCCCTGTCTCCTGTCTGTCCCCTCCCTGGGCTGCTCCACACAGCCTGCAGGGAGATGATCTTCCTGAAACCTGCACACATGGATGGATGCAGGGTTCCCCTTACCACCACAGCAATGTCCAAGGAAGGAAACTCAGTCCATGGGAGCTGTAGGAGAGGAAAGGAGAAGACCTGTGACATGGGCAAGGGTGCCCTTGGAGGCCCTCAGTAACAGGCCACCCTTCTCTGGACAGGGCAAAGGGACACAAAGGTTTGGTGGCTCCTGCCTGTGCAGCCATGGCAGACTGTTACTGCACATTTGATTCACGCTTCACAGAGTTCCTACCTGCCAGACAAAGCCCTCCCACTCTTTTTGCTACTGATTCCCCAGTGTGTATCTACAGGGGTCGTTCAGGCCTTCTCATGCAATATTGCAGGTGAGTTTCACCCACAAAGAATGTGATTGGGAAAGCTTTTTATGAATAGAAAAAAAAACCCTGCTCAGCCTACAAGGTGGTCAGTAAAGGCATATGTCCTTGATTTGCAGTAGACCAAATCTTTAATTTGCTGTTGTTAATTATTTAATGCAACATTTTGTCCTTAATGGCCTCCAACTAGTAATAGGCAGTAACAGCCTTAAAAGGGGCAACTTCGGGTGCAGAAGAAATGTTCTTTATGAAGCATTTCCTGTGTCCTTCTGAGTGCCTTATCAGACCAGCATCTTCCACTGTTATTTACATTTTATCTTCTTTAAGAACACTTGTGGTATGGACTGAGTCATCAATAAGGGAACAACATGAAAGGAGGGATGAAAAATAAGCTGTCTTAAGAGCACTACTCTGCAGGAAACTTATTAGCATTTATTGTGCAGTATCAGGTTACCAGAGTTGAATGGAAAGAACAGAGTTTATTTAAGTGGCACAAAGCACAACTCTCTGGAAGTCACATTCGGTATTTCAAAAGTTCATGATGGAAAAGGACGTAAGAGAAATCTCTTAAGATTTTGCAGAAGCCACTAACAGGTACAAGTTGGGGGGTTGGATATTAAGGCTCACAAGAGGCTTAAGAAACAGCTCTTGGATAAGGGAAATGCCACAGAACTAGAGAAGAAGGTGTAATTTACAGTGGGGGAAGTCCCAGAGCTATCACATTCATAACCTACTTGCACAAAGCCTACATCTTGTCATTCTCCTACAACTCCCCCACCCCCAAATAAGCAAAGGAGACATACTTAAGAAGCAGCTCAGTAGATCTCTGAAACTTATTCCTGCATCTGGAAGACTCCTGAGCTTTTTCAGTGGCCAAATCACAAGCCTCACTCCCACATTAATAGACTGATTGCTACTGAAGCAGACTGCAGGAAAACCTTCGAAGCCTCTCATTAGGAGTAAAGCAGGATATATACTTACAAATGACATGCATGTGCTGCTGTAAGCAGGGCACACAACTAGAAATTAGGCCAGATTTACAGTTTTGAGCTTTCCTTGAGCTTGGATAATGATGAAGTGAGCACAGCTGACATTGCATTCCAAGAAAGCAAAAATATATGCAGAGAGAAGACTTCACCTTGCTGCAGGAGAAAATCTTATTCCTCCCCTGACTGTGTTCTCTCAAAGCAGAAGGTCATGATCTGATCTTCCATTAAGGCTGCTCAAAAATGCATCAAAGGTTCGATGGATAAAAGAATGTTATTTTCTAAAACCACTGGGACACTTCCTGTCAGTTCACATAATTGAGTATTACAGTATTTAAATTACAAATTGAAGATTATTTTTACAGGTGTCATTTTAAATATAATATGAAATTTCTTGACATTACCTCAGCCATGCTACACAACCCAGCTGTGCTCGGACTTGCATGTGTGATGCACATGGCTGAAATTTTGTCATATTACATCATGGGCTACAAAAACACACAGTATAAATAGACGATGTAATATTTGAGAGAGCAAAAACATATAGCGCTGGCCTGGCTTTATGAAACTCCAGATCTAATACGGACGTGGAAATGTAAGCTGTTATTAGAGTTCAGATCAAAACTCTTTCCAAAGGGTCAGGCAGGAGCCGGGGTCACACAGACGGAGCTCGGTTGCCCTCCAGTGGGCTCCCACCGCCCTTGCCTCCCTCCCCATCCCAACCTGTCCCAGGCAGGGAAACCATCCCACGGCTCCCAAAGCTGAACAAACGAGACAGCTGCAGCCCGTGGGGAAGACACACGCTGTTCACACTGGCAGATCTGCAGGCCAACAAGGAAAATGTTACATTAATTAAGAGAGAGATCTTTAAGAATCCTCTTGGCTTTCTGTCCATAATTTGGCGCTAGCGGCTGCAAAGAATTTGCCTTCAACTGTTCTAATTTAATGTGGCTTTCTAAAATGCTATTATCTCCATTCTGTAATTTGTTATTTCATTTTTATGGTTTCCAGCAAATGCCACGTCTGGAAAGGAAAATTCCACCTTCCCTTATACTCTGTTGTGACTTGCAATTTGCTTTCATTTGACATGAAAAACTCCATTCCCACTGAAGAATTCTAAGCAAAACACAAAAAAATAAAGAAAACAAACTGTCAGCAACTTCCTAACGTTGTTAACACAAAAAATGTCAACAATACTCACTAGATAAATTAAAGCTCTCCTGCCCTTTTGCTACCCTCTTCCTAAAGCAACCAACATGAAGCTTTAAGTCGATTCCAACCTTTTTAAACAGTTCCAGATCCAACACACAGTGACCACAAACTTTGTTGGGTGCCTGGGCAGTAA
The DNA here is from genome assembly GCF_037042795.1 of Molothrus aeneus. Taxonomy (NCBI): domain Eukaryota; kingdom Metazoa; phylum Chordata; class Aves; order Passeriformes; family Icteridae; genus Molothrus; species Molothrus aeneus. The sequence continues at coordinate 73,287,529 of NC_089648.1, read as the reverse complement.
CTCACAGCAATTGCCAAACTCAGGAGTGAGGAGATGACATTCCATCTGTAGGCTTGTCCACACAGTAAGAATAAGAGACTGATAATTGTAAGATTAATGGTGCAATTTTTGTGTCCTTTATGGCTGGGATGCTTCACAAAAAAAGAGCACAGTTTCGTGATTCAAGGAATAGATTTGGGAATAGATCCAAGGAATAGATTCAAGGAATAGTGGAAAAGGCATTAACATATTTTAAATCAATTTTGACAAGTTAGAATTTCAATGCATATGTAACTATTAAAGTGAGAGATCATAGCAAAATTATCACCTCTCTTAAGACAGAAAATTGCACAATTTTTAGTGATTTCAGTACAAACATTGTTATGCCTCTCACTTTGTATGTCTGTTTTCATTCTTTCATCCTACAAAGAGATATAAAATAATAAATAAGTTAAATAAGTTAATTATTTTAAAGTTTCAATTTCTCTTCCTTCAGTTTTTTTTGGTCATTGTTTTTGAAAGAAGCAGAAGCACCTAAATAAAATGGGGAATAAGATCTTCCAACATTCCTATTCTACACTGAAAGACCTTTTCAAGAAATACTGCACAGCTTGGTGTTCAGCAGTTTGGGCTGTCTCATTCAACAGAGTTTGCTGGAGAGAGAAAAAAAAATACAAAAATGGAGAGTGGAACAGTTTCTTATTGTGAAAGGCAGGTAACTCCTAACCTCGAAAACAAGCTCACTGTGTTGGGTCTGATACCAGGAAAACCTACCTGGTGAGATGTGGGGGTCACGAGGGCACAACCTGATCCAGACGGAACAGGAGAGGGAGCTCTCACCCAGCCTGTCGAGACAGGAAGGTGTGCCCAGGTACTGTGCTCCAGGCTAAAACAACGAGCCGTGAACCCCTGTAGGATAGGGGCTCACGATATATATATACATAATATAAATATTGTTATATACATTATGTAAATATTTTATATATATATATATATATATATATATATATATATATATATATATATATATATATAACCCCTTCACTGTTTATGTCTGAGAAGTCAAGCACTGATTTTCTAGGGTTAAAATTTCAGTACGGGCAGGTAACTACTGATGTCAACATTTAAGCTCTATGGATTCTACCTCAAAGAATGTAAAATTTCATGGGGTTTTTGGGGGTGGTTTTGTTGGGTTTTTTTTTCAGGGCTTCCTAACATTGATTTGCTGGAGCTGAGTTTGACCTCAGTGATGTTTGATTTGTTCACATATGCAATTCAAAGTCAAAATTACCAAGGAATGGGAGTTCATATGGATGAAACCCAAAGCAAATGTTTGCAGGAACCTCTGAGAAATGGAAGCACTGTGTTCACATAGTTCTAATTATAACACAGCATTTGTAGGATTCATATGAGCTAGGACCTGTGGAAGAGAAACATGAAGGGAAGCTGATTTAAAGAGAAGGCAAAATACCCTATGGAATTTGGATTGGAATCTTCTAATGTAAAGGAAATCTGCTGCAGAAAAGTGGGAACTACATAAAAAACAGCTGGAGAGACCACAAGTGAAATTCATCCTGGTTATAATCTAAACACAGAAAAGGGCAACAAAGGCCAGTTTGGTTAAGCAAGGATATAAAGTCTTGTACACCATGTGCAAAAAGCCTAATGAAGAGTCTTTTAATATAAATAACGAGGAACTACATAAAAAAGTAGACAGAAGCTAGTTAAAATTAATAATTAGGAGATGAAGGGGTTCTAATGAAAAGTAAACCATTAAGAATACTTTAGTTAGTCATCAAAGCATCTTGTATATGCCCATGGCAAAGAAAAGGAAAAGCAGTAAACCACCATTGTAATTTGTAAAGAAAAAAGATGGTGGATTAGACCCACTCTTCATGTTGAAATGGTGTTCCTCATTTAAAGCAGAGTACAGCTTTCAATATTTTCCCTCCTCAATCCATTTGTTTTCTGCTCATAGTATGAGGGATTCCTCTCATCATACCATAGCCATGTAGAAGAGGGACAGGCTGTCCACTCACTCAGGCACCACCAATAGTCAATGAGGGGACACTAAAGCTAAGTAAGGTCTCCCACCATGAGCTATGAATGAGAAAGTCCCGGTGACTAAAGTTGGATGTGAGGACATGGCTTTCCATGTTCACAGGCACAATTTTATTATAGTTTAAAACTTCTGAGGAAATAATTAATTGACTTGAAATCAATGAATCTTACTGGTTTACAAAAGCCATGGGCACCACAGCTTCAAAGTAGCAAGTTGCAATTGCAAAAGCTTTTTGTCCCCAGACTAAAAAAAAAAAAAAATTCTGCCCATAAGTGGCATCCTTCCATGTCAAACTGATGAATTTCATTTGTGAGTATCTTTCATGGAATGGTAAAGTTACAAGGGGTAAAAGGCTCATTAAACTGCAGACATGTTTGAACAGCATAGCTGGAAAGAGGCTGCTGGCTGGGGTCTTCACTCTGGTTAGTTCTGGAGCTCTCCCTTATTTTTATTTTCAATTGTTCTCTGTTATACCTTCCCACAATGCCACTTGCCTGAGTTTCAAAGAGTAATATGTTTTCTTTTTCAAAGAGTAATAATCTTTGCACAACAAATATCAGCCTCCAGATCTGTCTTCTTATATTTCAGAAGCACATCAATAAGTTACATGAGGTGCAGCCTGCATGACTTGCAAGGAAGTCTTGCATTGGTCTGCTCAGAGACCACATCAGGAAGTAAATTTCACAACACAGAACTAGGGCCATTTTTTTTTTATTAAATTCTTCTATTTTGTTTTAGTGACATAATTAAGTGCTTTTTGGAAGGAAAATTGCAAAGGGTTTGACTTGTGCTCCAATACAAAGTCCATTCTGCAGGAAAGGCCTTCTGGTTTACAGCAGGAAAATCTTTTTAAAAGTAGCTATTAAAACACTTGAGATTTTTCACATAGCAATGGCATAGTTTGAGTTTGAAGGGACTTTAAATATCATCTTGTTCCAACCCTTCTCCATGGCAAGGGGCACCTACCACTAGACCAGGTTGTTCTAAGCCCCATCCAGCCTGGTCTTGAATGTTCCTGGGTGGGGCTTTTTGTGAAATACAGTAATATTGAAACAATGACTGAAATAGATTAACACAAAATTGTCTTGTTCTACATGAAGGTGTCCATAGTAATAAATGTTGCTTAATAAGTACTTGCTATCAAAATCATCTTACAAATTCATCTGAGGTAAAGAGAGAACAAAACTCATTTCACAAAAGCCCTCCCTCATGAGCTAGTGAAACAAAATTATTTTCTCCCACTGAAAGAAGAGGTTTGAGAGTTCCTACTGTTTTAAGTCTATCCAGAAGTCCTCAAAATCCATAGGAAACCTTCCACTGAAATTCAGGTTTCTATCACAAAGCACAGAGAAGGGAAAGGTCTTAAGTACACAGGCAATTCTTGTTCTAGAAGAACATAAAAAATAGAATTTTCAGTTAGAAAATCACATTCAGAGCATTCCTAAGTCACAAATAAGTTGGTGATTTTCTCAAAAGTTGGATGTCAGTTGAATGAATAAATCCAATGGGATACAGCAGTGGTGTTTTCAGTTGTGTAGCTACATCTTCGAATTCATGGTTAGCATTAGAAAATCTAGTAAAAAATTTTTCAGGTGCAATGCAATTTTATTATTTTTTTACAGAAGATTTTTTTGTGTTTGTTTTGAGCAGTCATTAATCAGAGAAATGGAAAGGAAAAAGAAACACCAGAAATGGAATATCACTTAACAAGCCTGCAATTAGCAGACTAACAAGTTTGTTATTTTTGTACTTTTTCCCACTGTATGACCTAATGGAATAGCAGCAAGCACTGAACACGCCACAGCTCAAGCATGAGCAACGTGGTCTTCCACAACCTGTACAAGTGTACTGGAAGTCCCTGTGAATTTAGCTGCTGTAGAGCTAAAATGCACTTGATGTCTTGTCCATCTCAATTTATCATGATTCATATACCAAGAGCTCAAGTATTGATGAAGACAGCATATGAGAAGTCATGTGCTTGGACATTTTCCAGTGTTTAAGCATAATAGGAATCTTGAGGAATTTAGTCCTATCTTGATATTTGAAGAACAATGCAAATAATATCAGATTTCAGATCCATAAGAAACACTTAACTCAGAGCCAAACCAGAAAAATGTACAGGTGTCTTTTCCTGATCATTTCCAAAACCTCCCTGTCCCTCTATATTTCAAATTGCTGCTCATTTGAAAAAAAGAGAAGGACGGTGAATGCTTTTTGATTAGTAAAACTAAGAAGTTGTGCAACAGTGCAAAGGGAAGGTCAGAGTTCAAATTCAACACGCTGGATTGCTTGTCTCCCTCAATCCAATTCACTAAATCAGCAGTACTGAATTGCTATGATGACAGGAAGAATTTGGAAGGGGAGGAAGGCTGTGCTAGAATTGAAGACAAAAAATAAATCAATAAAATTATTGTCTTACTCTCTTTCCAAAGACTGAAGAATCTGTACATTAAAGGAATTAATAACTTTTACCTTCGCTGAAAAAGGATGAATGTGTGATTTAAGTGTTAAAAATGAATACACATTGTTAAGCTTTATTTGATTCTAACCCAAAATCTGTGTTAGATAGGAAACCTTTCCCAGTAATAAAATGTTTCTTCTGAAAAATGTCCATTAAAACAAGAAAATATTCTCCCTGAATGCTTGTGATCTAAAGGGAGCTTGCCACAAAACCAACCAAATATTGACTCTTGCCCATATTACCAGAAGTACTTATACACTTAGCTTGCATTTAAAATTAGAGGCTTAAATCCCTCTGGGACCCTGGACTCACTTAAAAAGTCAGATCTGAAAAATAATTCTTACTGAGAAATCAGCACATATTGTGTGATAAAGGCATACTCCTATTGAGACAAAAAACACTATTTCACTGAGAAATTAGCAGAGCAATTTAAACACAAAAAGACTGAGGCTAAATGTCGTTCTTTCAATTATTTCAATTTTTAAAAGCCTCAGCAGTGATCAAGTGCCAAAATGTGGTATTAATCATATCTTGTCTGAATCCTTGAAAATATTAGGTACCGTTTACAAAAACTTTTTAGTCTTGCAGCTACACTAAACACTCTTAGCTGCAACACCCACTGGACTTAAAAAGCAGACTCTTCACTCAGAAAGAGTTAAGTTAGAAAATGAGCTTTAGCAGAAATAATGAGTTTTCTCTAGAGCTTCAGAATTACTCAGCTATGCACTGTTGGAACTCATGTCCATCCATGGATCTCAGGCTTCAGTGGGTTTCCATGCACCTGGTCCTACATGAGGAAGAGATGGAGACAGGGACATGGCTCACTGACCCTTCATTCAAAACTTCCAAATAGTTACCCACTTCTCCAAAAAGTGCCTGGTGCAGGAGAAACTGCAGTGAAAGTGGTCTCATCCTTCTCCCAGAGGTGAGTCAACAGACAGGAAAGACTTCAATACCTCCCACCTTGGTGGAGTAGGGGCTAGAGAGGCATTGATCCTACAGCACCACTCCTTTAGGTCCATGGTACAGTCAGAGGGGTATTGGTCTGAATGGAGACATACCAGGCTGTGGAGCAGCATCAGCTGTAGGAGAGCTGAAACAATTCCTGAGATTTGGGTATCCACCTATTTCCCCAGGCTGGGCACCCTGAAGGCTGGTTTAAGTGACTTGACACCTTTGAGAAGAACCTAACCCTGATTTCAACAGCAATAACTCCCTGAGTATTTCTCCTTTGAGTGTTGAAGACCCTCAGCTCTCCGAAACCAGCTCCAGCACACAGCCAGACACCCTGGCTGTGATTTACCCCATTAATTTTAAACCCTTTAAAGTTATGTGCCTAGTCTAAACTAGCCACTGATCTCCCTTCTGATGTCCATGTGAAGAGATAAATCTGTCCAGGGAGGAATTCACTCCATTCATCCTAGACAATTCTCTTAATTTATTTTCTAAGAAATGGGTTTGCAGAAGGGAGGCCCTGTCTGTTAGTGCTGTTTCAGGTCCTGCAGATCTCAGAATATGACTACTGAAAATATATTGAACTACTGAATGCACCAAGGTGCTTTCAAACCATGAGCACAAGATTTTTTCTCACCATCAGCATCTTCTTAGTGTAGTCCCACAGCTGAGCACACCTTGTTTGTAAATCAGCAGACTGAACACTTCTTTAACTGTTGTTTTTCTCATATTTCAAGAGCTAATTATATTTTATACTATCTATAAGTATCTATCTATAAGTATCTATCTAAGCTTTCATTGTCAATGAAAAATCATTCCTTGACAAGAAAATTATTTTTCTTCAACAATTGGTTGTCATTCCTTTTCTCCACAGCAAAGAGAAGTTCTAGAAAGTTAGACATGCTCATCTCTCCAAGGTTACTAAAGAACCAAATGAACACACACCAAAAGAAGAGTTTGAGAAAAATAAAGCTAAATTGCAATTGAGACATGAGGGATAATCCAAGCAGCATTTTCATTGTGTTGTCCTAGAGAAGAATCTTTTCTTATGTATGCAGATGGTATGCAATTCAATGTGTCATTTTTTTGGATGTGATAGCAAGAAATTCCATGAATCGTTCAGCCAAAGGTAACTGCAAGTACAATATGATGTGTGGGCATAAAAACTGAAACCCATCATTTTGTGAAGCACTTCACAGAAGACTTGAAAAATCCACCTTTCATTAGAGCCAAGTTCCAACCTCAGATCTACACTCGGGGCTCTCATTAAAGGCTCTGGGAGCCAGAAGCACTTTGTCGAGGGCAGACTTCAACTGATTTTGGTATTTATCCTCACAGAACAACTCTACTGAAGCCTTGATTAGCCAAATGGAACAGAGACATGAAAGTAGTTTAGATTAACAGGGCTTGGATAAGTAGGAGAGGTTTTAGTGTTGTGTTATGTGCTTTAATAGATATGACCTTAGGCCACAAATCAGTGAGGCTCCTGGGCACATGCATAACTTTAACCATATGAGGAGATGAGTGCAGTCAGCAGAACTATTTGGGCTCTTAAACTCAGGCCCTTGTGTAAGTGCAAGGGAAAATAGTCCCTGATTTTGAATAAAAGGAGGACAGAGGCAAGTAAGGACTATGTATTACTCTGGTTTATTTTTCTCTTAACACAAGCGTCAAGCAATCACCCTGAGGCAGGGACTGCTTATTTGTGAGCACACAACACATTCATGCCAGCCAAGTGAATCGAGCTAAACCAACCAGCCTTGGGTGCAGGTGAGAAAAAGCTCAGACAGCAACAGTTCAAAATCCCTGCTAAAGAGCTTAGAGAAGGAATCCCAGCAGGTCTGGAAGTTTGTGCCTAACTGCACAGAAAAAGCTAATACTCCTTAACTTCCAGATCAAAATAGTGAATCCACACTGATCTTTTTGTCCCAGTTACTGAGGAAAATGAGGTTATTGGAGGATCTGTTCATGTTCTGATCTCACTCCAGTAACTTTTTAACCCATCTGCAGAGATGGCAACAAGCTGTGAAATCCTGACAGTTTCCCAACTATGTCAAATGCTGTGGTGATGGGACAATAAAGGAGTTAGGATAGCTTTGTAATTAAGTTTGCACAGTCTTTTATACTAAAAGTACCAAACTTGTCTAGTCCATTATAAAACATTGAGGAGCAGTAGTTATGTGCTAGCAAAGGCACATGACAACCCTATGAAATCTAAAACAGAAGCACAGAGCACAGAACTACGACAAACTGAGCTTCCCCCCAAAACTAACTGAAAGCTTTTCCCTATACTGATTAATAATAAAGTTTCCTGCCTAATCACCCAGATTTTTCACACTGACTGTCTAAAACATTTGATAGGTGAAAGCAGAAGTTCTGTGCGCTGCTTCAGAGCAGAGTGCAGAGGGCTTCACTCCTCCCCACACCACACCATAAGATGCAGCCACATTCTCCACCCATGCATAGTGCTTGAAAGTTCATATGTGAGCCAGGAGAGTCTGTCACACTGGCATGAGGCTGGGGTTTACAGGATGAATAATCTTGATCCAGGTTTTTTCAACTTCATCTGATTAGTAAGAGGGAAAGAGTTGAAAGTAAAACAAAGAAAAAAAAAACTAGCTCCTTGCGGATATTTCCATTTGCTAACAAAATAGGTATGTGAGCAAACCAGCACATCTGAAATTTGGAGAGGTGGATTTTTTTTCTGTTGTTTTACCAATGTTTTCTGTTGTTGTACCAATGTTTTATTAGCAATAGTTTTAATAAAGACTCTGAGAAAAAATAAAAAAGACAACTCCAATATCAATCTATTTTAGAAGAATAAACATCTGTGGCTTATGGGGCATATGCATCAAGCATGGTTCAGCTCCATGACAGCAGGATGGTCAATCTGCCTTTTCAATCTTAACTCCCACTGTGGGGCTGTTACTGAAAAGGAACTGGGAGGAAAGGTTCTTTCTTTATGAGGGGAAATAATACTGTATGTTTTAACAAATATGGGGAGACAACAGAAAAAAAGGAAGTCCTTTTGTTAAATACTCACGAGTTGAGCCCCTATATCCCCATGTAAGGACATTTCCTTGAAGTAAAGTCATGTCAAGGGAATTGGGAACACTGCAGTGAAAGCAAGTCAGTTGGGGGATGAGACAAATTTGTGTTGGTAACAACAGAACCATAACAGAGAGAGGCAATGCATGCCCTGTGTGTGTGCAGGCTGGATCCCTCATGCTTTCAGCAAAAAACTCAGTAGGAAAACATGCAGGAAAGCTTCTAGCCTGAGCTAAGATTAAAATTGTAAAATATCCAGTGCAAATAAAAATGCTGGGCCTTGAATGGAGAGATAATGAAGTAAAAAGGCATTAATGTGATGATAGCAGCAATGAAGAAAAGCAGACGGAGGTAAGTACGGGTAATATAAGTACCCCAAAAAACAAGGGTACTCAAACACTGAACTGTTTTATCCTTGCACTGCTTTCATTTCAGGCCATTGTTCTGCCACTAAGCTCAAACATCTGAATAATCTGTCACAGGTGAGTATGAGCTTAAAGTCTGTTGCAGGTCTGTAGCCCTGTGTCATGCGCTGGAGGATGAAACAACAATGTCCACCTGTTTGTGACCTCTGTCCCCTGTCACTGCTCCCCTTGGGACTATTTATGTCACTGATTCTGATCCATGTTTTGGGGAGAGTGGTAATGAAAGAATCAATAATAATGTCCCTAGAAGTCCTCCCAGGGTGCTGCAAAATAAGTGCTCTAGTGGAAAGCAGGGAGGATGGAGGCATGAAAACAACACTAACTTAAAAGCCATTTGTATGAAAGGTTGAAAAAATTACTATTGTCAAAAATTTTTATTTTATTATCTAGGAACAAAGGGTTTCAATTTCTTCATTTTTTTTTTGTATCAGACAGTACTTTGTAATGGAGCACATTGGTTGGGAAAGGCACAGAAACTGAAATTTTTTTCTCCCTTGTTTTCTAAATTGGGATCTTGAGCAGTAGTATTTCCAAATCTTATGGGGAACCTGATTCTTTTATCTGACTTTCTTTTGTTGATGACAACGCTTCATAGAAGAGTCACATGTAAATGTAGGAAATTGACCCATAGACTGCAAACCAAATAGCTCCTAATTAGATCTAGGTATGGCCTCACAGAAAATTAGTCAGTTAATGGTCCATATAAATCTGTGACTCTATTTAAAAGGGAAAGTTAGCTCAAGCATTTATTTTTCAGTTAGGAAAAAATAAAGTATGTATATATACAAACATAATGACTGGAGCACCTCTCCTATGAAGATAGGCTAAGAGAGTTTGGGCTGTTCAGAGAAGGCTCTGGAGAAACCTTAAAGCATCTTTCAGTGTCTACAAAGTGACTACAAAGGACTTAAAGAGGGACTTTTTATAATGGCACTGTGATAGGACAAGGGGGGATGATTTTAAACTGAAAGACAGCAGATTTTGATTAGATACTGGGAAGAAATTCTTTACTGTAAGGGTGGTGAGGCACTGGAACAGATTGCCCAGAGAAGCTGTGGCTGCCCCATCCCTAGAAGTGTTCAAGGACAAATGATCTTTGAGATCCCTTCCAACTCAAATAATTCTATAATTATATTATTTTTGTATTTATATATACACATACATATATGAAAAGAGAGATAGAGAAATACAGATGTAATTTGAACAAGGTTTAAGAAACTGAAGGGTTAAGTGATAGAATAGCATGTCAGAAAATATGTCCATTTCAATGACATTTTATGATACTTTCATGACATGCAAGATCCCAGACCTTCAGGCCACACCTGTAACATTTTACACTTTAAATGTACCCTGGACTGTGTTCTAGCTCAGGAGCAACTGGCATGGGCTGTTCCACATCCATCTTATCCAAATCTTCTGCCCTCCACATCAGGACAGCTACAAGCAAACTGTCTGCTGGGAATAATCCTGCCTTAAATCCCAGCATTCCTGGGCACTGCTCAAGGTAGTGCTGGTAGGCATGGGCTGAAAGCCTGTCCCAGACTGCTCTGAGGAACACTATAAATAATAAAGTTCATGTGTTCAGGGAACGTTTCTGGCACTGTTTGTTTTGCTAGTATAGACATATCAAGGAAAGCCCAAATTCAGGACCTTACATAACTTTACTGGATACAGCAGATTCTAAGAAATGAAATATCATAAGAATCCTGAATTTCACTGAATTTCAAAATCCTGAAAATTGTGTGGTTACTCTGGGGCTTTTATGACCTTCAAAAGCAAAACTGGTTGCACTTTAATGGCAAATGCTCTCAAGCATTTCTGAGGCCCTCAGTATAAAAGCACATACATTTTTACCAGCACCTTGTTTCATGGATATAGCACTGCACATTGCTGACATGTGAGAGTGCAACATGTGTAGCCAAACAATAATTCTTAAACTGGCCATTAATTTCCAGCATGAGTGTACAGATGAGTTCTTCAGTTTTCTCTGAAGAAAGTGCCATCAATTTCATTTCACGGGAGAAGGAGCTAAGGAACACACTCAGTTTTGTGTGCAGGAATTTGGGGACTTTGCCTCAAACCTCAGTTCCAGGTAAGTCTCCAAAAAAAACCTGTTACCTTCAGAAGTCTAATCCATGTCACATACCTAGAGTATGTCAAACGTGGAAGCAGAAATGACAAGTCTCAAGGCAGAGCCATATTGCAAACTTCCTGTTATCTTTGTCTCTCAGAGAGACTTAAAAAGAAAACAGGTATCACAAGTGTTTTGCAGGCCAGTGTTAAAACACCAACATTCCCAGTGTTTTGTACAACTGGGGCAATGGCCCAGAACTGGTTTCAGATTCTGCCAACTCCCATGAGAGGAATGGTGCTGTAGAAACCGAGTCCTGCACACACAATGTGAAAGTCGGACTCTGCATGCAGGATTTTTTCCAAATGAAGCCCTGTTCTGCCACCTCTCATCCATCTCACCCAAGAACACACAAGCACTATTTGTTATCCTCCTTTTCAGCCTCCACAACTATGTTTTTTCTGGCTTGTATCCACAAAGAGGAAAATATAACAAAAGAAAAGTCAAGGATGGATTGTAGCTCAGAAAGAGATTTAATGACAAGCACATTGGCATTTTCTCTTTTATTTTTAAATTTCATTTTGTCCGTTTCATTACAGCATTCTGCTAGGTGACATACTGGACTTTGTTTGGTACAAATAGCCAAAACTTATGATGGGCTCCTGCAGTACTGTATTGCTCCAATACCTCTCTGTGACTTCCCCTCCCTACCCTCCCTTATTGTTTCAAGCTGATCTTCAAAAGAAATGTCCAAGCTTTATAAAAGAGTTTGTGCTTTTTGTTAAGAGCTGGTTTTAAAATCCATTTTCTCTTCTTTTCTCACATGCCAAATGCACTTGGACATGTGAATATACTAGTGGGTCACATTAGTTTACAGGGAAGGTAAAGAAATGAGATGTTGCTGAGTTTCTAGGAAAGGCTAGTACATCCTGCCCAGGGAGGGTGTTTTTTCATGGAAACCAGGATTATATACTATTCTCCTGCATCTCCTTACATCATTTGAACATTAAAGTGAGATATCTAAATTGGAGCCTATTTTTCATCTATAACCAACAGATGCAGACAGACACACTCATTGCCTGTATAGGGAGCTGACGAGTAAGAACCCCTAGGCAAGTTGGTCTGGTGCCTAAAGTGAGGTGGAGTGAATCCAAGCTGAAGGTCTTCATCTTGCAGATTGTATTATTTTAATATGATTACAGCATCTAAGGCATAAGATATGTATTTTTTTCCTGGCAATAGGAAAAAAATAATGGGGAAAAAAAAGGTGATCTTTTGAGATATAAATGAGACTACATGGAAGAAACACTCATAAAATCCTGGTGAGACCATCACAAAAGCATTGATAAAGAGGCAGAATTTTTTTTTTTTTTAATAAGGTGGGGGAAAACTCTAAGAACATTTAGGGGTTTGGAAATCCATATCTATTAAAAGATAAAACTTCAACAGTGAGCTATGCTACTCAGTTACAATGAGATATAGTACTTATAATATTCCAGTAATAGATTTCTAGCATTGTCACCAACACATATTGAGGTTCTGGGCCTTAAACAACACATCTGGTGGCAACTAGATATATGCAGACTAAAGGAGGTGCTAATACACAATGGGATATCTTTGACTGATCTTAACAGAGAAAAACATGCCCTCACCATGGCATATCTGGGCTGGATATCTTCCTCAGACAGATTCTTCAGGTCAGCTGGAGATTTCTGCCCTTAGTGATGGGACCACCCTGGGGATATTTATGGCCTAAATAATTCTGCTCAAACAAAAGGTTCTTCATGGCTATAATTTATGTAAATGTTTAAAAATCCACTTTCCCTTCTCCCAAGACTCTTTTTCTCCCATTGATATCAAGAGGAAAGAAAGACGGAAAGAAAGATGGAAGTAGTACTGAGGCAATGCAGATGAAGCCATGAAGAGATATAAATGAAAACACTAAGCATGAAGAATTTTCTTTTCTTATCAATTTTTTGTGAAGCATTACTGAATCCTCCCATCTCTTTTACAAACCACAGTGAACTGATTAATAGTGAGGTTTGGATCCTTAGGACAGAGCTATAATACAATGCCACTACTTATAGTAAATTATTTGAGGATCAACTAATTAAAATTACACTGTAACATAGTACAAATAATTACCTGTATTTCTCTTTTAAGTAGGAGGTTAGCCTCTCTAACACAGGAAACAAAAATTGGACAGGGAACACCTGTAAAGATAATTATCAAAGCATAAGTCAAAAAAAGTGATTTATGCATGTATGAAATTAGGTTCAGACAGCCATTCTCATTACCAGATATTGCAGTAGGTGATGTCATCTTTCTTGCACACACATACACTTTCTTTCCCGTAATGTACCAACACCTCCTCTTGAAAAGTATTGTGGGACAAGTATTCCTTCAAATTATCACTTTAGTAAATGATTCCTTCAGGTCCCAGGTAACAGACAACATGGCTTCAGTAAGGGGAAATCATGCCTGACAAATTTGGTGGCCTTCTGTGATGGGGATAGAGTGCTGGTAGATAAAGAAAGAGAAGTTAAGGTCATCTACCTTGATGTGCACAAAGCATTTGGCACTGCTGCACATGACATCCTTGTCTCTGAAGAGACATGGATTTGCCAGGTGGACTCCTCTGTTGAGGAGGAATTGGCTGGATAGTTGCAGTCAAAGAGCTGCAGCAACAGCTCAGTGCTCAAGTGGAGATCAGTGGTGAGTGTTGTTCCCCAGGGGTTGGTGTTGGGGCTGGCTCTGTTTGACATCATTGTGACAATGGGGATGAATTCACCCACAACAAGGCTGTTGATGACATCAAGCTGTGTGGTGCATTCAACACACTGGAGAGAAGGCATGCCATCCAGAGGGGTCTTCTGAGGCTTGAGAGGACCATGAGAACTTCATGATTTTGAGACAGACCAGATGAAAGGTAGTGTACACAGAAAGCCAACTATATCCTGGAATGATGCATCAAAAGCAATATGGCCAGCAGGTCAGGGGAGATGATTTTTCCCCTCTGCTCCACTCTTACAAGATCCCACCTGGAGTGATGCATCTATCTCTGGGATCCACACATAAGAGGGATGTGGACCTGTTGGAGCAAATCCACAGGAGGCCACAAAGATGATCAGAGGGCTGGAGCATCTCTCCTGTGAAAACAGGCTGAGAGAGTTTGGGCTATTCAGCCTGGAGAAGAGAAGACACTGGGGACACCTTATTGCACCTTCCAGTACCTAAAGAGAGCTGGAGAGGGAGCTGCAAGAGAGCTGCCTTTTTACAAGGGTATGGAGTGATAGAACAAGGGTGCAAGGCTTTAAACTGACAGAGGGTAGGTTTAGATTAGGAAGAAATTCTTCACTGGGGTTGGGAAGCACTGGGACAGGTTGCCCAGAGAGGTTGTGAATGCTACATCCCTGAGAGTGTTCAAGGCCAGGCTGGATGGGGTTTTGAGCAACCTGGACTAGTGGGTGACATCTCTGCCCATGGAAAGGGGTTAGAAATAGATGATCTGTAAAGGTCCTTCCAGACCCCAGCCCATTCTACGAGTCAGTGATCCTCTTGGAAAGCTATGGCAACTCTAGTCTGGAACTTATTCTTCCCCTGACCTGTAAAAAGCTTTGGAACACAGCACAAGTGTGTTCACAATTTCATACCGAGTTATTACTCATTGGCTGTTAAATTGTCTTGCTTCACTTCACTTATCAGTATATTCATTTGTTGGAGTTTGTATATATGAAGACCACCTGGTCCACAGGGATAAACAATCTTTTTATGCAGTGCATAAATCTAACAAAGCAATTTTAACTTTACATTTAGCTTAAGTTTGTTGATACTTTAAAATCAGTAGTGAGTGTGGAATGAGAAAAAATTGCCTGTATTTCTCTTTTTATTCCAGTAAACCTATTGAAGAAAGCAAATGTCTGTTCCAAAGGAATTTTCCACACATCTACATATATCATTTTAATTTATTAATTCAAAAAAGGGCCATTTAAACCCTGCTCTTCTGGTATTGTAATTAGATTATGAAAAATAAAATTAGACCAATGATAAATTTCAACACAATTGCTGAATTAAACAGGAAATTTGAGATTAAAAACACCTTTAGTCTCTCTACCCTTCGACATCACTTTCTTCTGAAGCGTTTTTAGTAAATGTGATCAGGCTATGTCCTCGAAATTATCTTCCCAATTAGAGAATCCACAATGGTGAAAACCTGTGCTATGAGAAGAGCTTCTTTTATTAGAATAATTCATCCATTCAGCATGGCAGAATTTTCATCTCATAGCATCACGTAACTCTTCAAGGCTTTGGTGCTTAATGCAAGGCAGTTGTACCAATGTATTCCTGGAAATCACAAAGATCAATGAGAGAGATTTGAGGAGCAGATTTGAAGCTGGTTAAAGCTAGGAATAAAAGCAAAACAATGAAACCCCTAAGTGAATGGATTAATGGATTATGTTGTATTTCTCAGTCAATTTTTGTACCTCTCTAAAATTGTTTCTCAACAAAGCTTAATCATGAATAAAAAGATATGTGAAGGCATGGAAAAAAAGCTGAAGGACAGACTAAAATGCATATGGATGTTTCTGAATCAGGTAATAACAGACAAAACTCATCTATTTGATTATCAAATTAATAATTTATGGCCAAGGGATACTTGTGAGCTGATCAGTATGATTATCACTGTCACAGTGTTGTAACTAAATGACTTGCTTGAAGCTGTAGGCCCCATGGCTGGAAATGATCAAGATGGAAAAGATCTGGATGAATTTTTCAATGGCAATATTCAAGACTTAGGATGTAGAGGGAAAGGAGGGAGGAAAGGATGCAAGGATGAAGAAACATAAACACCATTTTCACAAGTAGCATCAAGACAACATTTGCTGTACTGTTTACAGTCCCACTGACCCAAAATCAGTTTAGTCTTGACAGTTAACCTATGACAGGAGAGTAGAGGAAATAGGAGTCATTATGACATTAAGAGGGAAAGAAAAACCTTTCTTTTGAGAGTAATTAAAATACATAATGTGTTTAGTCTAGCAATTAAAGTTAGAATGGCCTGCTCCATAAATATATCAAAAGAATAAACACAGGGAGGAATAAGTCCTATTTAACTGGAAAGTCAGGGTTATCACAAGAAATAATTAGCAGCAAATAACATTACATCTGGCAAGTAGAAGGTTTGTAACTGGGCTGCAGATCTGCAACCATTTTACAGTAGCAAGAAACCCAGCTAATTCCAGGTTGAACTTTGATGCACTCAAGAAAGATTGGATAGATTGGATAGGGGACAAGGCATCAGTATCCAGCAGTTCCTTCCAAGCCTATTTCTTCATTTTTTCTTCTAGCTAAAACAGAACTGATTTCTCTAAAACTCTTTAAGCATGACAACAAAGTAATGGGTAATGAAGAAACTGCCGGTATTATTTTTTTGGATGAGTGACCTTCGCAAAAGACTACCATGTAAACTTTGTACTTAATTACAAATTATTAATAGTAGGATGTACTAAAATTCTGGTTTTCAGAATATAATTCCCCATCTGTGTTCTTTCTCTTTTATACCTAGAATATCTGGCACAGAACATGCTGAGAAACAGGCAGACTAGATAGGGCACAACATTCATAGCAGTTTGCCTGAATGGCTAGTCCTACATTCTTGTTTCCAAAGGTTATACAGCTGAAATGTATTATCTTAGTCTTGGATTCTTCACTCTTTCTGTTGTGATTTTCTCTGACATAAACCATAGCAAAAGAGCCTACATGATTTCAACACTAGGAGATTGCAAAGTAAACCATTTCTACATACCATGTCTGGTAACACTTTAAAATAATAGCCCAGTTAATTAATGATGAACTACAGTGAATATTCTTATACAAGTACATATGACATTCCTATTACTGCCAAATGAGTTCATCATGATTAATGTTATTACAGTACATACCAGCAAAATTCATAAAAGCCATTACTCTGGATGGTTACCCAGCACCAAAAAGTGCTCCCCTCCAGCGAGCAGCCCACACTCAATAAGGAAGATGAACAAAGTTCTATTCTGAGATGCATGGAGTTGCACTATTATCAGCTCAGTATGAAATACAGGCCTTTAAAGGACATCTTCAGAGGAACCTTTAGAAAGTCAGTGACAGTAGGGCATGGTGGCTAATGGGCTTAAAATTCAGGTAACTAATGTAGGGTACCACAGGGCTTGACTTATCAGTGCAGGCAAAGGCTGTGGAGCTGCATGAGCTCATTCTCTTTAGACAACAATATTTTTGTCCTGATGTAAAGTATTAGCCATGCCTGACTGAGAGCATGCTTAGGGCCTGTGGGAAGAGGGGTACTGGGTCCTGCTGCCCTTTCTTTCCATCAGCAGCATGGCAGGAGCAACACTACCTCCCTAGGACATGTGAGGATGGTGCTTAGTGCCCAGATTTCCCAACTCAAGATGAGCTCCAGAGGAACTATTTACACCAAAAAACTCAACAGGGTCAGGCGACTGGCAAACATCAAATCATCCTGCTATCCATTGGCAGCACTTCCTGGCACACTTTTGGCTTGTGCCAGCTAGAGTTTCCCCTGACACCAGGCCAGCATGGTTCAGGGATCAGCATAGCCAAGCACCATTCCTCACAGGCATTTTGGATGTAGCCACTTTGTTTTGGGGGAATGAGCAAGTTGAAGTGCATCCACACAAGCTGAACTTAGCGCCAGGGAATGTACCATGATTCATTTCTCCAGCTCCTGGAGATACAGCCAGGCTGTGCCTCCTCAGACCCAAGCCAACCCTGATTCCCTGCAGCTGCAGAGAGCTTTTGGCTTTCCTGTTATCCCACCTCATGGCAGAAAGTGAAAGACAACCTCCTCTGGGAGTGGAAATATGTACAGCACCAATGCTGCTATGGAGGAGCAGGATGCAACTGAAGAAAGAGCTAAAGCTGCAGGACACTGGAAATGGTTGGCCAGCAAAATGCAAATTTGCAATATTATCACCTCAAGGGTATATTCTTTCACCTTATATCAAAAATTGTCTGTTTAACTGCAAGATGTGACCTCTCAGGAGTTTCACATGCTTGGAGACACGCTCTGCTGGGCTCCACAGCCACCGATAGAAGATTGATGTATGCAAGCTTTTAACACTAAAACTGAATCCATCATATGTAAATTATACTAAAGATCAATGGTTAACTTCCTTTGAAATGCAAAGGGAAGGACTGATTTTCCATCTCAGCATTTCTAAGGGCCAGAAAATTGATTTTTCAACTGTTCCAAAGTCATCATTAAAAGTATTCTGAAAATGAAGATGGAGGAGTTTGGAAAAAAGGGTATTTACTTTTGAAATATCTGGAATTTCAGAGAAAACTGATATTAAATCTGGGATATTTTAACTAGAAATATTGCCAGTAATAGTCCCCATTATTTATACTGAAATGTAATTAAAATAATTATGAGGGGAGTTTTCTACTAAAATAAACAGAATAAAAGAGAAAATCTATTAAGAGTATCTTTCTGAGAAAAGAGTCTCATATATTATACAATGAAGTTAATTTAGCAGGTAAATTAAACCTTTAAAAACAAATCCATTCCTTCTGAAACACTTGCCATTCACTTTTCCAATCTCATTTCTTCTGTTTTACCATAACGTCTTCATTCTGCAGAATGCCCCATATGGTTAAATATTTAATCAATAGTTTATCTTTAAGTCCCAGTGATATCTGTAGCTCTAATCATGCTGATCATGAGCGCATGCACAAACATACATGAGTTGTGGTAAAGTTTCTGTTTCTCCGTTTTCTCTGCAGTTCCTCTCTTTTCAGGCCAAATTAAGCCTTTTGTTTCTCCATGCCCTGAAAAATTTTCTTTTTCTATAGACCCAGTTACAATATCAAGCAGAAATAATTTACCTTTCAGATAACCTGCCAGGAACTGCCAACAAAGACTCTTTAAATTCTCAGTGTCCTTTATATCACACATCTCATATCACCCATTTCAGGACCTCCTACATCAGGGTCAATTGAAAGCACACAGTGCCCTCTTTAACATCCTGTAAATATCCAGTTGTGTAGCACCATAAAATGTGGTGTCTTGGGTCAGGAAAACCAACATAACTCAGTGCTTTACATGTCAAAACTAACCATCGACCTGCAGCCAGAAATGAATCCCCAAGCCATAGGGTTGGCCATGTATATTCCCTGTGAAGCATTTTGAAACACAGATGTGAATGCAAAACCTTGCCACACTTGATACTGTTGGAGGAGGTGGATATGCAAGAAAAGGGTGACTGCTGGGGAATCTGTTCTAAATTCTCATCTTGACTCAGTCAATGTTTCATTCTAGACCATATGTGGCTCAGTATTCTCAAGGGCTCAGCATGGATGATACTTTTCCATTTAAGTAAAATGTTGTGATAGCATGAATGATTAGGCAAACATGTTATATAGCAAGAGGGAAGTCACAGAATTTCTCCAAACTGAAAGAATAATAAAAACTAAGCAGATTCAAAGGAAGGGCATGCATTTCACAATTAGCTCTGGATTAGACATCCGAATAGCTGTGTCTGGTTAGGAAACTTGCCCCAGATTTCCCATTTTTAATTCTCTGTTCAGTGGACCCTAACTGTAGTTTAACAGTTTAGATTGCTTCTTCTACATAATTGGTGTCCATCACAAACTTACTTTAATTTTCAATTAATATGGTATCAATTCTGAAAAACAAAAATAAGGGCAAAAGTACCTGAAATCTATTTCAATGAAGCAAGGATTTCTTTTTTTTTATTTAAGAAACTTGAAGTCCAGCAAAAAAAGAGAGTTCTGTATATTAGATGTGTGATATTGCCCTCTCAAAAAAAAGGTCAAAAATAAGATTCAGAAAACAGTCTGCATTTGCAACTTACTTAGCAAAATCAGCCCTGCTCTTAATAAAACCATCTTGAAAATTGCCATCCCCCATTACCATTTTAGTCTTCTTATAACTCCTGGACAAAGAAGTAGGTTCAAAATGACATTTGTTCTCAGTGGCATTACCATTCTTAGATATTTTGCTTTACATCCTTCAAACATTTTGGCCCTTGTCAGCTACAGGAGGAAAGCCATGTATTCCAAGCTTTACCCAGGCACTCACTGATAGTGAAGTCTTCATTATTTGAGTGTCCAAATGATTTTCATGTTTGCTGTTGACTCACAATTATCAATAAAGATAACAACATCTGTATTTTGAACATCAACTGTGATACATATGACTGACTTTGGCAATTAAACAGACTTATGGTGTCTCAAATTTGGCATTTAAATTTTGGCATACAATGTTTTACCCCAGTGCCCCAAAGCTTTTGTGAAAGTGCTGCCCTGTACCTGAAAGGGGTATGGGAAAGTTGATTAACTCTCAAGAATTTTGGACATTTAAAGCCCAGATTTTAAAGTCATGCACAGGACAGAAAATACTATGGGGAAATTAATAATTCTGACTTCATAGTTCAAGTACATACTTAGCCATATGATAAGTAATAATTGTTCCCTAATTCAGTAACATCCACTCCCTCCCTTAAAAGAGGCAAAGGTCCCACTCAAGCACAGCATATTGGACCATGCAATTAGTGACAGCTTCATATGCACATGAGATTTTAATTCATGTTGTATGGGACAGCAATTTCCAAGCACTTGAGTATTTGACATTACAACCTGAATAATATCTTTTTAATATATCTTTTTAAAGACTCTGGAGCATTTGGAAAAATTATGGATTGACACATTGGTCAAGTTCTCCTTTGATGAGTTAAATTTTATTTTCTAGTACATACATATTTAGTACTATGCTAACATTTTTCCATACTTACACCTTCATGTCAAACCACTTTTAAATTTATTTCCAGAAGAGAAAAGCCCAAAGTTCAACCAGAGCAAACTTTATAAAAAAATTAGGGAAAGAATAAATTAATTCTGACACATCAGATCAGCAATTTGTAACATCATTCATCTCAAACTCCCCATACAACTGAAACCAAAAAAAGATGATAATTTTTGAATACAGTCTTCAACTGGAAATAATTTTCTATCTTCCCTAGCTCCTCTACTTCCCACCCCTAAAATATAAAGCATTTTACACAGTAACATCTTTAATCTTTTCTTTTGTCTCCCTAGCACATAACACAGATGGGCTGTGATAGCAAAACCTGGCCACTGTCCACTTCTCTCCTAAAGAATGAGAAACAAAAAACAATTGAAACTAACCCAACCTGCTCAATGAGCTACTTTCCAAAGAAAAAAATACGAAATACTAACCTTTCTATTTTTTGGCTGGTTTTGTTTGTATGTTATTTTTACTTTTGCTATTCACATTATGGTAATTTAGGGCCCTGGAACAGACCAGAGTGGCTTCAGGATAGTCACCATGGGAGAGAGGCTGCTGTCCCCTTAAAGAAATGTGATATACTCCAGTCCAGCCAAAGGCATCTTTTAATCACATACACATTATGGAAATGGAGCAGGGTGCAGGTGAGAGCAGTGGAGGAGGAGAGGGTAAAGAAAGGCAATGCAGGGGAAAGGTAACTATTTTTTCCCCCTCGAGGTTAAATAGGGTGCCAAACTGGACAGAGCTACATACAGCTAAGTCTGAAATCAAGTGGGAATCACAGTGCCTTCTCAATGTCCTGTAAAAAAGAATATGTGATGAAATTATGGCTTAAAACAAGTACATCAATCATTTGGCAACAGTAAGTAAAATTTCATAAAGGGAGAAATCCCTGATGAATATAACAAAGTATATTGGTTTTATCTACACTTATATTTATCTGCACACTAATAAAGGGCTCTTTCTATACTGAGTTATTCCTTTCCTCTTGAAAGATAGCACAGTGA
The DNA here is from genome assembly GCF_037042795.1 of Molothrus aeneus. Taxonomy (NCBI): domain Eukaryota; kingdom Metazoa; phylum Chordata; class Aves; order Passeriformes; family Icteridae; genus Molothrus; species Molothrus aeneus. Next base: position 73,265,681 of record NC_089648.1, on the reverse strand, counting down.
TTAACATTCCTTGGCAGATCTTAGAGAAGTTCTGGTGTCAATAAAGTCTCACTAAACTCAGTTGAGTTCAGATGATAAATGTCTCGTTCTTTTGTATCCCAGTTCCATTATCAATCAGATAGTTTGGCAAATCTAAATAATTCATTTCAGGTTAAAACACCAACTTCCCCAGCTCCCCTCACCTCAAAACAGAGTGCACAGTATTGTGAGTGAACTTACCCAAAACCAGGGGATACCTGGTTACTGCACACAACCTCTGAGCTTTAGCAGGGCTTATGTAGCACAGGCCAGTTGTACAAACAAGGGAGTAAGATTTAAAACATATTCTATTTTGAATACCACAGTTTCCTTAAGGGCAGTTTAATGCAGCATATTTTTCAGATTTCCTGTGTGTTGCATGCCACTGTGATGTAATCTAGCGAGATGCTCCAAACTGTGACAGACATTTTCAAATGTGAAAAATATGTTTCCAAAAAAACAAGGTTACTATCACATCAGACTTCAGCAATGAAGGAAAGCTGGGCTGACAGGTCTGAACTACATTTTGGGCTATCTCAAATCTCTCAGGGCATGTAGCCCTGGTAATATGTGCAATACAAGAACTTAAATGTACTCCAACAGCATCAAATGAAGATTCTGAACAGATCATACTCTTTATGTTTCAGAACAGTGGTCACTGTCTGAATGAACACCTCCTGAAAGGCCATGTAGCAATAGGAATACTTTTAAAATGCAAGCAAAAGTCCATCAGCTTTAGAAAGACTTCATCAAGTGCACTGCTCTGAGGAAAGCCAAGTCTATCATTGCTTTGTATAGGGGAGGTTCAAGAAATGAACAACTGAAGATAATGGAAAGTCTGAGGCACAAGGACAGCAATAATCTGCTCTCCTTGTCTTCAGGAGTGAAAAGTAATGGACTTTAACTGCATTGAGGAAGACTCATTTGATATTATGGAAAATTACCTAATGGTAAGGATAGTGAAGCACTGGAACTGGTTTCCTTAGAAGCCTCTAGGATCCCTGGAGGATTTTAAGAGCAGGTTAGGAAAGCATCTGGCAGGAATGACACAAGTTTATTTAATTTTGCCTTGAGCAACAGTTTAAAATGATCCTTGGAGGTCTGTCTATCATACCTTTATTTTCTATGGATCCATATTTTTGACAGCTGGAACGGAAGTACCAAGTTTAAAATGAAATTTCTCTTTAGGCAAAACATGGACTTGGGTCTTTGATTTAGCATAAAATCTTCTTTTCAGTTTTGACTGCCTCTGTATGGCATGGCTAGTTGAAGGGGGATCTTGACTATGATAAATAAAAATTTATGTGGTAAAGAAAACCAACAGGTTTTAAAGGACTTATTTAATGCAAAACTTTAGTAAGAGTCAACAGTAGGATGCAAGAGACAGATTTTCAAAGCAGAAGTGCATCTTGATAAAAGTATGAATCATTGATCACTGAAATTATCTCCCAAGGAAAATGATGGAACACTTTATCTTGAAGACATAGATTCAAAACTGGCTCATCTTTCCAGAAGATAAATTTTAGTCTTATAAATTACTGGACTCAATATAGAAATAATAAGTTAAGTTGCTATGGCTTCATTGTTCAAAAGATCAGCTTTTTCTTATGCAAATATTTATTTTCATATTTGTCTCGTAGAACCCTAATCCTGTTTGAAATTATTTGTATTCTATAATCAAGTAATCTGTCTCTTAATAATAGAACAATGTTGTTTTGATCTTTTTTTCCCAAAACAGCTATCTTTCCTATCTAAGATATTCAAAATGATCACCAATAAAATTCCAAGAACACTAAAATTTTCATAATTCTTTGGACTTTTGGATTCTCAGATGGGAAGAATATACCATTTTCTGTTTGTATAACTGCCTATTAGCAGAATTAGCTAACATTTCAGAAAAAAACGAGCCATTTTAAAATATAAAAATGGTCTTTTTGGTTTAAAAAATGTTAGTATGATTTATGATCTTCAAAATCTAAGTAAAAAAAATCAGTCAAATGAAAGAAAAAATTAACAGAACTTTTAAAAGCTGCTCACAAAGCAGCTTTTTCCAATAAAAAAATTATTGTTAAAAGTTCCCATCCCACTTAGCCTTTAATTTTTCTGCTAATAAAAAAACCCGCTGCTCTTTTACTTTAATTCTGTCACCAAAAGTCTTTTTCTCCAGCATTTTTATGGCTTGGGGTTTTGTTGATTTTTTTCCAACTCATCACCTTTCCTTTCAGGAACAAAAGGCTGGAACTAAGAAGAACAGAACAAAGAAAAAAAAAACTGTCTCTGTTAAGTAAATAATTATTTTATTGGACCAAATCATTTGGAGTACTTTGTGTAATCATCAGAAGAAATAAGTTTGACAGTATTTTTGTCTTTCAGAAATGTCCACAGGGATAGATGCACCCTTACTTCCATAGCACTGAGGGAAGATTTACACAGTTTTGGAGGCAGAAGCTCCCATTCTGTAGCTCTGCTGAAAGCATTTCTATTTAGTGAAGGTAACCACTGACAAGACTTTTAAGATTTTGTCATGTGAATCACAATAGACTCCAAGTACACCTTGCTGATATCATGCAGCGCTGATCCTTTAGTCGGAGTAACACTTGGTGCAATCAAAACAGTCCATCCATAATGTGCTCTGTCTGTGCTGTCACCAGAAAATCAACTTAATTTGTCATTCCTAAAAGTAAACCCCATATTTACCTAAACCATTTGTTCAGACGTTGGTTACATTCATGTGAACATTAATTTCTTATCAACAGAATTCTGTACCAGACTATCCATTTTTTGATGGGAAGGTGATGCCAGGTAGACCAGTCTACAGCTGTCTGAATCATGTCATTTCTGCTGTTTGTTTGTTGGCGCAATACTGCAATTCTTCCTCTGTTCTGGATGTTCCCCAAGATTTCAGGACTTATTTAAAATGAACATCTGTGAAACAGTGATGTTCTCAGCCAACTCTTTCAGAATCCTTAAGTGCAAGTTTGCCAAGACAGACGATATAAAAATGTTTATCCTTAGCAGATCTCTATTGTTTTCTTTCAGTACTGATGAGCTATGAAGGTGGTAAAGTATGTCACAATATATATTTCCAAATGGAGATGAGAAATCCTTGTTACTTCTGTCTTTTTTACTTCATCACTGTCGGTATATTCTGCTTTCTCTAGCATCAAACCTACCTCGTCCTAAAGGTTTCTTCTCTTCCTAATATCCTTATCCCTAGTCTGTAACCATGGACTTTGTAGTAAGTTTTATTTCTAATTTATACAAGTTGTTTACAACTATCTCTACTTTTTTCCTACATGTCAGATGTTTGGGGATGATTATAGCCTTGTTTTTCCACTGGACCAGAATTTATTTTAGCAAATTATATCCTATGAATGTGGAGTCAAGACTTACCAGCCAAATAATAAACTCTTGCTGAGGAACTCCCTGCTTTCATTCAGATTTTTACATCTCCAATTTTCCTTGGAGGCAAATTTATTCATCACTTCTCCCTAACTTCCACAAAATTTATTCATCACTTCTCCCTAACTTTCACAAATGTCCTAGTTGTTGGGGTGGTTCTCTTTTAATATATTAAGTATGAGTTACGTATTACTTACAATCAGATTGTGAACATCAGACCTGTAGCCATTAAAGGCTGCTGCACATTGTTTAATTCATTTATATCCATCAGAACAAGATCCAACATAAAATTACTCATTGTCAAACCCAGTATGTTTTGTGTTAGAAAACCGTCATCTATCATCCATCATTTTTAGAGGCTTCTCTACCCTCTGCATGAAGTGGAGCTTCCATCATTGCATCCTAGATTCAAGTCCCTCATGACAATTATTCTTTCTGGATATTAAAGGCAGGTGTTGCTGTGGCTGGATTCAGTGGGCTGTAACTAACTTACATTAGTGCACGCTCCTGGTCCTTGTTAATTAGCATAGATTCATGGCCATTCAGGACTGCACATTTCAGGTCTCCCTGTAGACTCCCAGTGTTCAGAACTTCACCTCACTATACTCAGCCTTTTTACTATTTACACATTTTTCCTGTATTTTTCATGTCTTTCTACAGACAGCTTTACTCAGAGAGAAAGGAATAAGGCCCTTTCTTGCATTAATGAAAAACATATCTGGAAATTAGCCTGTAATGGATTTTACATCTCCAAATGAGTTACTTCTACTCATAGACTTTGAGTCCTTACAAGACTATTAAAATTCTCCCTCCAGCCTGTGGAATAACACAGGTTGTTAGACCTCATTGTTTGTTACTGGATCGAGTTTATTCCTGATTGAAATATTTTAAAGGGAGTGATGGTCCTGGTATTGATAATGAACACTTTGCACCAACTTTATCTCCATTCCAACACAAAAGATAAGAGATCATGTTGTGAAACCTTGACATCAGCCAAAAGCATACCTGAATATTTTGCTATGGATTTTCCTCATAATAAGAGACCAAAAATACCCAAAAAAAGACCCAGAGTAACTAGTTTAGATTAATGATATCATTCTTCTGTACATAATTTTAAGTGTGAACCATAAATTCTACACTATGCTGAGGATTCCATCCTCAACAATATGGTGATAGACAACAAAAGAGTTCCTTTGCAAATGAGTAACGGTATCAAATTAAATGCAACTTATGAAAATAATTTATCATAAATTCTCTTTAGTTTTTTTAACTGGTATTACCATAATTCATATGAATAATATTTAAATCATAATATAATTGTATAGCAAGAGACTTGGATTCCTACATTCAAAATAATTTATTTTTTTAGAGGCCATGGAATGGTACATTGGAACAGCATATATATTTGACAGCCTCTTAATCTAAAAAGCTTGCAAAAATCCACCATTCACAAGCTGAAGAGCAATTTTCATAATTATAATTACACAGAAGCATGCACATAAACTTGGCAATCCCCTTGTAGGCAACTAGCTCAGACTAAACTTAAATTGTTAATGCTGCTTTGCATTGAACCAAGCCAAAGTGAGCTGTGAAACCTGATTTTGCTAATAAAGCTGATTATCTGAGATAACACCCACTAAACTGCCAACATTTGTTGCAGCTACAAGGTTCACTAAGGGTAAAAATATATATTAAAAATCTCCAGAAAGAGAGCACTGCTAATGAACATTTTCCATGTTGGAAATGGTTATGTCTGCCCTGCAGAAAACATACCCAGACCCTTTAAACACAAGTTAGTGGCACCAATGAGGCAGCAAGAAGTCATCTTGCTTTAGCTGAGGGCAAGAAATGGGGCCAAGCCAGCCACCATGAACTGGAGCAATGTGAAGGTGTTCGTGTCATGACCACATGACTGCCTTGTGCAGCCAAAATCTGGGAAAAGAATGACATTGGGAACTCCACGCCAGCTCTCTGTGTCTGCAAGCACCAACTAAGCTGATGTGATGGGCCCAGATACGCTGGCTGGAGAGTCAGACTGCGCTACAGGTTCAGCACAAAACATCCAGAGCACTCCAGGGAGTCTGGCTGCAGTTCTCCTGTCACGGGACTGAGTCCAAACCCTAATGCTATCCACACTTCTGCTGCGGGTAGGAGCATGAACTCCCTGCCCACTCATCCCTGCTAGAGTAGGTCAAGACAAAACCTAAACATTTGCAAGGCTTCAAAGCTCTGATAAGCTGCAAAGCTTTGCTGTTTCTGTATAACAACATGAGGCACAAATCTTTGGTAGTGGTAGACTTCAGGTTTGAGACTGTTCTAGGACCAGTTTATGTTGCTCCCATCATCTGTATGGTAACAATGCAGCGTTAAACCCCAAGCTCACAAGATATGCAAGTACAAGACTATCACAACATGTCAAATATGCTGTTCACCCTGAAAAATTGCATTTTCATTTCTCTTCTCACCCATGTAAGGAGTCTGACTTGGCTCTCTAAATTGCTAAATTTCCAGTGAACTGAAAAATGTAAGCAATAGTCTCAGGAAAAAAAAAAAAAAAAAAAAACAAACCATACAGCTCTCATTTGTACCCTCCAAGCAGAGCAAATCAAGGTCATGGAGCACTTTCAAATGACATTTTTTCCCTTCTTCTCATTAGAATGGGTTTCGGCACTGATTTTGGAAGGAAAATGGCTACCAATGAACAAAACTGATGCCAAAACTCATCTTTGAAAGTAAAAAATCCTAAGCTACAATACATGAACTCTATTTCCAAAGAGTATGTCCCAGACAGATTCTCTCTATAACAGGACAACCTTTCCAGATTATTTTCTGACCCATATCCATCATGGACTACATCTACTCCTTTTCTTTGCATTGCTATACTTCTGAAGAGGCAGAGTAGGACACCTTTCAAGCAGCTATATTTTATTTGAAAACAATCCAGGCAACCAACACTTGTGCATGTTGTTTACTTTTATTTTTGCAGGATGGTACGGAGACTGCTTCTAACACGTAAATCCTCAGATACTTCTCCGTGTCACTAAACATTGAGTGAAATTTTATTGAGTGGGATTTTATTAGAATGCTGGTATTAGAATATTCCTTAAAATAATATATAGATGCTAACATTTTAATGACTTATATGATTTTCAATACCTAGAATTATTGCATAATACCACTACGAAAACTGTACTGCACTTTTGAAGGAGATTGCCAAGGGATTTTTTTGACTTGAAGTAATCAAGTCAATGCAGCCTGAAACATGTGCCATTATCAATAGCTCAGGAAGACCTGACTGATCTTTAAGGCATTCCCCAAAGATTTAGTCATTCTGCAAGTATCTCTCTGGTCCCAGACACGCCGTTCTGCTCAGTGAGGCTGCACTTCTAGGCCAGAAAGAAGTCATCACGTTGGTTAACAAGCATCTGTGCTGTAAAAAATGCTGAACTGGAATGAAAAGAAAAAAATTGTCATATGTTCACCTATGATACTCATGCAAGCAGTGTCATGGGAACACACACCTGCATGCAGCTGGTACTTCTTGACCTGCCCAAGACTCCCCTGCTTGTCACAGGGCTGCTTTGAATGATGCATGGGTCAAGATCTGGTTGAAGTTCCCTAAACCTCTCGAGAGCCCTTAAATCACATGCCTGAATTGCAGCAGCAGCATTCTAATACTACACATGATCGAGCTGAGTGATTTCCATTTGTGGTGATTTAACTAAATTCGGGGCAATTTCAATTTGTGTTTTCCTCAGCAGGTTCATGAGGATTGCAGAAATAAGCCTTCCAAAATGGGATAAAACAATTCTGAAATCTGTTTCTAGTAAATTAATGTGTCTCATTGCATGAAAAAGACATTTTTAAAGTTCATGAAGACAGAACTCATTGCAGAATACTGTTGGCTGACCTTCACATGCTTCTTCTACTCTGTGCCCCAAAAGGCATTATATGCATGTAATTTCCAATATGGGAACAATTTGGGTTGTAATTAGGCAAATCTCAGAAGGTTCCGCCACTGATTTGTTCATTCTTTCAATATTATTCTATAGGACACACCAAAAACATTACATTAGGTTCAAGCAGGAGACAATTAAGAAAACTTTAATCCTGTTACAAGGGTATGTAAACATATCATCACTTCATAATGGTGTTATTATACTTTACATATTGGGCAGATGGGTCATATTGGTGTTCTGGCATTTACTATTGCACATGCTGTCTCCAAATATAACTTGCCATATTAACAGACACATTTCCCATTATAAGACCCACAGAATGAGGGTTTTCTGTTAGAAACTGTAATAACAAATCTGTCAAAAGAAGTAGTGGCAAAGTTAAGAGACTGGGACAACTTTTTTCAATAAGCCTTTCGGTATGATGAAAAAAGTCAACAGATTAGTATTACATTGAGGATGGGTCTAACAATACATAATTTTTATTTTAAAATTCAGTTCTATGATGAGAGGAAAGCACCACTGTCCTTGTTTGATATGCAATATTTTTTCATTTTCTTTCCAGGTTTGTAATTTATGTGTCATTTCTGTACCATTTATAAATACATAGTGTAAGTATAAAAAATATGTCTATGAGCTTGCATACATGAACACATATATGTATGTGTATGTGTGTGTAAGGCAAGGGATATATAGGACCCATTACTATAGGCAAAAATTGAAAGTCAGACCTTTTGTCCACTGGTTAGTACAGTTAAACTTAAAGATATTCTGAAGCTTATAATATTTCTTCAACATCCATTGTTGTAGAACACTTATTCTTTAAACTCAAAAAAGACCAGTTCTTCTGCAAATTACGTTAAGAAATAAAAATAAAATAAGCAAACTAATTGCATACATATATTATGTTCTTTTTGTCAGGTGATCAGTTACTCTAATACCATAAAATATAATCTTTCACCTTTACTTGAATTCCAAAGTGATTAATCTCTCAAAGTATTTATTTTAACAACAGGATAATATTAAAAATCAGCTTACTTAAAACAATATGGAATATTTTGGTATCAGCATAAATTATGGAGAAACATAAAAGAAGAAAATTTAAATCACAAATTTTGTGTGAACCAAATGCTCACAACATGGAACATGAAATTAGCAGTGTTAGTACCCCAAATTTAGAATGTACTCAATGGAGCTTTAGCACCAGTTTATATTCACTGCTTTGTTTATGGTCTTAATTTTGCAAGAAGAGCACAAAGATTGATTTGGGTCTGCGAGTGATAGAGGATGAATAAGAAACTGCCGAACAGGAGAAAGGATTCTTCATGCCTCTCTGGGCATTCCTTTCCTGCTGCCAGTAATCAGAGGCATAAGGACTTCCTAAGACAGAGATTATTTCTTCATGTTATTAGCCTTTGAGTACTCTTTTTCCATGAATTCATCTAATTGCTTTCTTAAATTCACATAAACTTTCAAGATTATAAGTGCCGCACTTTAACTATGGGCTGTTTATTTTCAACTTGCCATCCCATAACCTTCACAGAAGTCCCTTCATGTTTTGCTTTATGATAAGCAGTGAATAAAAATTCCCTATTTACTAAAATCATGCCATATATAATTCCTAACATGTCTTCTATTCTCCTCAATCATCCAGCACACTAAATTAACAAAACTGCATGTAAGAGGATCTGAATGTATTGCAGTCTTAAAACTAACATTCCCTGTCTGCTTAATTAGATTGTCTCTTAAAGTTCAAAGTGTTTGAACCTCCTCTCTGAAAGAAATACATATTTTTCTAAACTGTGCTTCAGAAAGATGAGCCTCTCTTTGTTGGGGCTGTGCTAGAGGATCAAACTACTGAGAAAAGAGAAAAGAGCACCACAGCATGGTTTTAATTCCAGGTGTGTAAGGCAGATGTTAGCTCATTTATACAGCAACTGTGTGTATGTGACAACTGTCAAAGGTACTTTTTTAGAAAGAGAACAGGTTGTGTAGATTTAACAGGTGAAACCTCCTCTGTAGCAAGCGTCCTTCAGGCATAAGCCAGGCAGTGACTTAAACAAACAATTCTCTTCCTCCTCCACAAAATGAATCATATCACACAGCTGGTATTTGGGCACCACTAGTTAAAGTGTGTCTGCTTCTCCAGCTGAGTCTGTCAAAGGCAATCTGATGGTAGCATTAGAGACCCAAGACAGCACAAAATGGTGAGAACAAAGGAGCATGTCCTCCCTACCAACAGAAACACAACACAAACAAACAAACAAAACCTGTTACTCATTAGGCTGACACATGATTTCCAGCTTGAAAAACATAAAAATATTCATTTCAATTTTCATTGCTGAACTCTGACATGGACTGTCATGTGCAATTACACTCTCTAGGTGTTTGACTGAGCATTACTTTTTATGTGAAAAGAAAACACTTCCTAGCTCTACCAGCCTGCCTTTGAAGGGGCTTTGCAGCTTCTCACTTTTTTTTTTTGTGTGTTTGTTTGTTTGTTTTTGTAATACACAGCTCCAAGATGCATTTAAGACAACAGTCTTCTCTTCATTGTTTTATTTGCAAATGGGCTCAGGCTAAACTCTTGACTGGAGCAGAGGAAGTATGGAAGTGATTAAACTTTTGCTCTCATTCAGGTCTGTGGCAGAGTGTAATGTTAAATTACCAGATTTGAAGAGCAGAAGCAGAAGGGAAAACAGTTATTCCCTGAAATGCTTGGGACTGGGGCCCCATGGGTGTCATGGAAAAGATGTGCTCTGAACTCTGGTCGGCAAATAGCTGTTGCTTCCTTTGGGCTCTGCTTCAAGCCGGTCGGCGTGAGCTGAAAACACAGATGAGGGAGATGAGCTCTTCTGTAGAAGACATTTTTTGGGTGTCATCCATGTGCCCCTGCAGCCCAGCCTGTCTCCTTTCTCATCTGTGGCTCCATGTGCCAGAGATGCTTGCTGGCATAAAGTCTCAAACCAGCCAGCACCATCTAGCCACTCGGGAGGCCAGGAGCAGTGTATTATCGCTCGAGCCCAGGAGGGTGACTCCTCTATAGCTGCAAGTTAATGCTGTCAACCCTTTCCTTTCTGCTGTCTCAACACCCACAGTGTTGTCACCCACAAACACACACAGGATCCTTCAAATGAGTCTTCAAATTCAAGTAAAAAAGACAAAAATTAAAGATGTGCCTCAGTCAGATGGTTAGGGAATACTAGGAGGAAGGTTTGGCAACCCGGACTGGAGCCTGCAGAAAGCAGGCTCCTTGTCTGCCCAGGTTATAGAGATGTGAGAAGGTAAGGACACTTTAGAAGCACTATTCAGCAAAGATTCAGACTCTGAGAAACCACTATAATTTTTACCTGCCTTTCAGTCCTGGTGGTTCACTTTGCAAAAAAGAGAAACTCGGCAACCAGACTTTATCACGGCTGTACCTTCAATGTTGTCAGAGTAACACCATGGTCAGGTTTTACAACAAAACTAGCAATACAGCAATGACCCAGTTATTTGAGTATTTTGGTCAACATAAATGTTCCTGACTGATAGCTAAAGGCAGCTGCAAGAACACAATTTTCTCAGGCTACAATAGTGAAGTCATTTTGGTGGGTTTTTTCCAAACAACTGAGCATAAGACCATGTGTTATATACATTTAGGATTTGGACAACAGAGGCATACACTGGAAACAGAACTTCATTAGGATTACACAGAGTGTGAGATTAACAAATGCAGAGGACTTCATGAACCCATAATACTAAATTATTATTCGTTTCATATTCAAAGAATTAGCAATTATCTGGCCTGTGACAACAAACCTGAGAGTAGTCTGTAAGCATTTCTGAGTAAAATTCAACAATGTGCCCCACCAATCTTATATTAGATCAATTCCATTTAAATTAGTGGGGTTACTAACAGAAGACAACATACATATGGTAAAGCTAGGAATTATTAAGTATTGGCTTAACACTTTTATACCTGTTCCTATGAATATTGAGAAGATATTAATTTTCAAAACTAACCAGATATTCCACAAGATCTTCCAGATCTAGTTTATCTAGCATGTAGACTTTTATATATTGACTTTCTGTTGTTTCTAGATTTCTACAGCTTTCTTAATTTTTATGCACATGTAAAATTGTATTGTCTAATATTCAAGACCCACCTTTCTTTGAGCTCTTCTAACTTCTAAATTTTTCTGCCTTGCTCTCTACTTAGCAAAAATGCAAATTTTAAAGAACATATCTTTTATAAAATGTAATCAATGCCTGTTTTTTTCTTATTTCATGTGCTCTTTACATCACAGTAGAAGAAATAAGAACCTCCCCATTGCAAGAGGGTCTCAGACACAATGACTGTATCCCTACCAATAAACTGGGCAGCTCCAGGCCCTGTTCTCTGGCCCTGTGAGCAGAAGGATGTTGTCATAATATGGTCATATGCATTTATTAAACTCTCCTGGCCTCTAAAATAGGGAGGTCATATCCAAACCATCTTTTTGATTGTCCCTGGCCCAGGCTAACTCCAGACCTGGAACAGTACGAGAGACTTTCAGTAAGCCCAAGCCAAGTCCATGCCAAGGACAGCTCTGACATTTTAAGGACAGAAATACCAGCATTTAGGGCCAAGACAAGAGCTCTGGCACTGCTGATGTGCCAGTACAGACACCAGAAAGGGATATGGATAATTGCCCAAGGGAGATGGGTGACTCTTGGCTGTACCCAACAGCCAACACAAACGTGAGTAGCCCCTCAAGAGCAGTGTAGGATCCCTGTATCAGGAGCCCAGGAATTCCCCTGCCCTTGGCATTCTGTGCCCTTAGTCCCACTCAAATGTGTTTTACACTCTTTTAAGGAGGGTATAACAGCACTACAGCCTTGCTACTGTCACAGTTTATTTCTTGGTCAGCCCTGCTGCTCCCCTTTTCCTCCACAGTGCCCTCCAGCCCATGCCACTTCCGGCAGTGCCCTTCCAGCATCTCTGCTCCTACAAACTTAGGCTAAAAATACCTGACTCCAGACAAAGATTAACAAGGCTGAGCATGTTCACAGTACATGGGCACGTGTCCCACTGAAGCCAAGAGCTACAGGAAAATAACCAAAGAAAGAATACACTGCAGTGAGATTCACATCTGCAGCATACTCTATTAGGGCAACACTGTGAGATTATGTTTCTAACAGTGCCTGAAATATCTGCTGCTGAAAGATAGATTCATATTAACAGCATGTGTCGTTTGTTGGGAGCATTGTGATAAAAACAACTATCACATTGCTAGATGTTTGATGCTTTATAAAGGCTATGTGTCATGCAGCAGTCTTATGTCATCAGTGGGAGAGATTGAAATGATACTTCTTGGCTTCAGAGAGCCAAGTCTAGCACTTAAACTGGAAAAGGTACAAAGTCACAGCATTTTACAATGACTATCTACTTTCTTGGCTTTATTCTCCAGTCTTCCCCTGTCTGCAGGTGACATCTCTCTTTTGCCAGCTCACAAGGCCACTCCTGATGAGAGCGAGGCAGATGAACCTGTTGTTGATGTCACCTGGGGGTGTCTTGCCAAGCTCCTGACATATCTACATTGCCCAGCCAGGGCCATCACCCCTCAGGCTAACCTGACGACTCCCCTGAACCCTGCAGTTCAGTTCCCACTCAGACACCTCAGAGGGACAGGACCACATTTCAGGACAACATAGGGAGTAATGAATGTGACTTTCCAGCAAGCAGGGCTATTTGTGTGTAAAAAAGATGAGTTCTGGGTCCTGGCTACTGCTTGTGAGCTTCAGCACAAACCACTGCAACAGCCCATGGAACAGCAGGTTATACCACCTGCTTCCTCCCTCTTTAGTCTTTTCCTGCTGCATCTAGTACTCTTTTCTACCCCTAGGAGCAGTTTCAAGAACAGGGAGAAGTAGGACCTTCCACTCTTTCCCCCTTTTTGCAAACAGCCTGATTGGGAGGATTTTTTCAATGTAGGATACATCCCCACATTAAAGAAAATCTTTTTCTACCAAAGCTTATCATATTCACATTTATTTTGGTGGCAATAAATAATAATTCTGGCCTCATCATTAAATTATTTGGTTTGCTTATTGAGCGGTTTGCTCACAGGATTATTAAGTAATGATGTTAGGTATTTTTAACACAGCAAATTACTTCTCCAGGGGTGACCATTTTAGGACTATCTTCTCTATAAGAACAGGGTAGATGTAAAGCTTAATTCACTGCAATGACTCCAGCTGGTTTTGGATCAAGAGCCAACAACCCTTACAGCAGTCAGGCCAGGCAGAAAATCTGCTAAGGAAAGTGCTTTCAAATTAAGTGTCCTCCCAAGGACTGAAAAGAAGTGCCCAGTAATTTTCTTCATAACTACCAAAATATTACCACTGACAAAGGAAAGTGGTAAAATGAAGCACTTGTTCAGAATAAACCAGAGCTGCCTAATCCCTAGAACACCTCACATTTTTGGTTTTGTTATCCTGGTCAGATACTTTTGGATCAGGTACATTCTGCAGCCCAGATGCATCTCAGGACCTGGGTCCTGGCTGCTGTTCTTCACCACGCCACAGCCCTGTGCCATAACCGATTTCACGGTTCTTTTCCAGTCATTAACACAACACCAAAGGGCAAGGAGGGGTTGTGGCTGAAAATTAATGCTATAGCAAAGGCCCATTAATCACAGCTTTCTGCATGCCAAATTAACTACAGAAGGTAGTGCTGGTAATATGACAAAAATTAACTACAGAAAGCTGCTAAAAAAATGTAAATACAGCCTAAGGTTTTGGAACATTTGCCTTAAAGAGATTTTAAAATAAGAAAACAATATTTTTGGTTTAGAAAACAATGTGTCAACTTTTTTCCTACACAGTATTAGAAGATTAGCCCAACAATAGAGGATTTTATTTCCTGTTTATTGTTTTTTAACCAGGATCTAATCTGTGAAGGAAAAAAAATGCTTTTATTTCTGATGCAATCCTGCTGCCTACAGATGTGCATTTATTGCTATTAATGAACAATTATTGACTACTAGACATACAAAGGTAGAAGAGAAAAAAAAACAACCAACCCTCCCAATATAATTAATGGCACTAATTTTCAATTAAACATCACAATTTCCTTAACACTTGACAACAGATTGTATCTTCTGAATAATGGGAAAATTCACTTTGAGAGGTTTTGCTGAAAAAAATGCCACTTTTGTTCATAATTCAAAAGTCACTGAAGTCTATGTAAAGACTTGGACTTTGGATCACATTGCAACTTTTCCCAGAAGGATTTATTTTCCTGAGGTGGAAGAAAGGAGTCACAATGTATAAAATTAGCTTATAGAGCATGCATAAAGAGAGTGGGCTTATCTCTGAAAAGAAACCACACAAGACACAAAGGACCTTTAGTTTGCAATTTCACGTTTGCAAGAATTTCGTACAGTAACTAAATAAACAATATCATTCCATCAAGTGGAAGATTTAAGCTGATCCTTCCAGGAAGTCAATTAGCATTTCCAAGGACTTTGTGCAGGATTCATCTGCCATAGTTTACACGTCTAACATTCAGGTATCTAAGTCTGATTTAATCCCTGCATTCCCTTTAGGGTCAAAGAGAGAAAGAGCCACCTCCAAGAAACTATTTATTTTATCCTACAGCCGGCACAGCAGTCAGGGCTGTGTGCTGGAGATACTGAATTCTCTGAGAGCTCCAGGGGTATATTTCCTTTTTCAGATACAACCTCAGGTCTGTGCACCTGGACTTGATGAGTCCCACTGCAATAATGAGCACTGATGCTTAGATCAATAAAGGATACAAGCATATATCAGCCAAAGGACAACAGATCTGTGCTTTTCATCTGCACACAGAGTAAATGAAAAACTGTGATTTAGGTCAAAATCTAAAAAACATCCGCTTGTATGCTCACTCTTTTTATACAGTATTGTGAGGAAAACTGTGAAGAAAAACTGTGGAAGGGAAAGAGGAAAAATTTTAAAAATACGAGATTTTCTACAGAACATTTTTACTCTTGGAGTGGAACTCAGTAAAAGTCCATTCTCTGCTGAAATTAAATTCATTATGCAAGAAAACAAACTGAAATCACTCTTGATGCTAACGCTTCACAAACATTAACATAAAGCTAATTTCTAAAATGGAACAAAAGGCTTTTTATAAAATTTCTTCAAATTAAAAAAAAGTTTGACACAAAAGTTTCTGAAATCCAAAGCAGATAATGTCTGTATGAGAGAGAGAGAAAAGGAGACAGTCCATCTGCCTTATCAAAAATTATGCAAGAGATTCAAATCAGGCCCTGACATGTGAGGCAAAACCAGATGTTTCAGCCCACAGAAAGCTTTTCATAAATGCTTGAGGTTTTGTTTTTCTTCCAATGCAAAAATGAAAATAAATAGTCATATTTTTTTAGGAGGTAAACAGAATCCACCAGAAAGGCTTTTTTTAGCCTGAACTTTTCTGGTTCTTAGATATTGGAGGCACTTAAATACTCACAGTCAAAGGGATGAGGAATGACAGAGACAACCAAGCATCACTGGAACCAGTATAGCATTTAATGACATTTTTTGTCCAGGGTTATTCAAGACAAACGGTGAAAGGAGGAAGAGGAAGGGGAAACAGACTGGCAGAGCCCCCATCACTCACCCAGTGAGAATGCAGAACAGCTCCCCTGCCCTCAGAAACATTCCTCTGGATTTACACTGGAGTAAATTAGAGAAGAATTCATTGCAATAATATAAAACTGTTTACAGTTTTAATAGGAAAAAAGGTTAAAAATACAAAGGGAACAGTGAAGCATCTTTTTCATATTACCAGTGTTTTTAAAACTTTATCAGACTCAAATTTAGCTTTTAAATGTAGGTCAGAATCAGAACCAGGTTTCAAATTCACCAGCCCGCCCATGTTTTGTGCTTTCTGCTAAAAAAAGAGGGGTAGGTTTATTAAATCAAAGTTCATGGAACTGGAATCTATAAACCCAAACTTATATATCCTGCTCATTGTTCTGTGTTGATTTGTTTTGTGAAGATTTAGAACCACCATAAGGCAAAACAGTGTCTGAAAAGAGAAACTATGGAAAAAGGAAGAAAAAAAATAGCAAAGAACATCTTAGCACACCAAAATGCTTCAAGAGAAGAAATGTGTAGAAATTTATCTAACTCAGAGTAAGTTTATTAGTCCATTGAGAATGCAACACAAGTGCTATATTTCTGTAAAATTTGAAGGTGACTGAATAACCTCATGCTGGAGCAAATACAGGCCCATTAAAATCCCTGGGAATCTCTCCATTGACTACAATAGGCTTTACATCAGGTCTCTTCTCCTTTTTTAGGCAAGGCAACACAAGATGGTGTGAAATTCTATCCCTAATGAAGTCAATGGGAGTTTTGCCACTGACTTCATTTGGACCAGGATTACACTCCTCCTCCTCCATTATCAGAATATGAAGTGTGTTTTCCGGATATAATCTGCTGGTTGTAAAAGAAAACAGGAACAAAAAAACTGCAGCACATCCAAAAGACAGCAGATATTATGAAATTACAATATTACCATGTTTCCAAGTGGAGTGAGATAATCTAAAGTGAAAGGCTGATGGAACATGAAGCAGCAGAAGTGTATAGTAAAGGCTGCATTACCCAAATTACTTCTCAATGCTTATTTATATTGCAATCAGTAACATTGAAATTTTGTGACCAATAAGAAGTCAGGAGTCACATGTCTAGAAATCCTGCCCTACCTATGCACCTCTGCGGGCATTTCTGAGGTTGTTTATCTTGTCAAAGTTACACAAAAAAATCTCAGACACAAAGAGTTTGCACCTGATTTTCCATTCTAGTTCTTCACTCTCCATGCCCAAATGAATTTTAAAAAACCCTCCAACCAAACCCTTTTTCTTTTAGTTTTCTTAGGTGTGGATACATAAAGCAAAACATTGTCTGTTTTTCTGGCCCATTGTGCTTTTGGGGGCCAAGAGTGGGGTTGAGCTTCTCTCAGAGCAGCCCTTGCACTGCTCATCACAGAATCACGTAGTCACTGGTCAGGGACAAGGGATGCAGGGAGTGAGGGCACATCTCTCAGAGCTCACCCCTGGCAGTGTCAAGCTCTGGTTAAAGCACAGCTCCAGGTGGGAAGCAGATGCCATTCGGGACAGATGAGGAGGTGCAGGAGGGCCTGCCCTGGTGGACACCCAACCTCCCAAATGAGCTTGAGCCCAACCTGCTCATTCTCTCAGAGCCAACCTGGGACACACACCAGAAAGCAGAAAAGGCACGTTGCAAAGTGAAACATCTGAAAGTTGTGTCGGCCCAGAGGCAGGCACACGAGAAAGGAAGCAGCACAGAATGCTGTGTCTCTCGGCACTGCCTGAGATCAGAGCCTGCAGGCTGGGCCCCAGATGGGCGCGGCAGGAGGCAGCTGGCGATGTCCTGACTCATGTATCCACTGACAAGTAGCAGTATTAAAACAGGGCCTAAAGATGCCACAACTCTGCGTGAGAGCTTCGTCAGCCAAGGCAGACACAAGCGAGAGCATCGGCAGAGCCAGCAGTTCCCAACTGGAAAGGATGATCCCAGAGCAGATGCACGGCTGTGCTCACACCAAGGCTCTGTCCATACCAGCAAAATGAACGAGGGCTTTGGCTTCTCCCCCCCAACTGTGCCTAGGGGAGATGGTCAGCACATGCCAGGGACCATACTGCCAGTTTCACAGGAGGAATGGGGTGGTCTCAGTCCCCCAAAGTCCTCCCAAATCCTTCCCAGGCCACCATCCCACTGCTGCTACTACCAAATGGAATGGCACCACCTGAGGTTAAAGGCAAAACAAACACAACCACAGACAGCAGCAATCCAGGTCCCTGACTTTCTGGGCACAGAATCTCTCTAAAGGGAGAGATGGTGGCAGCAAGTCTGGGAAACACCAAACAAAATCAGGAGGAGAGCAGAGCAGAGAGGCCAAAACAAAATATGAGGCAAGAGAGAAGGAACGTGGAGTCTAAGAGTAGCTGGAGGTCAGGCTACAAGGTGTGCTGAAAACAGAGCCACTCTGAAATTATTTTAGGATTCAAGAGCAAACCTAGAGCCATGAGGGCATGGTGGTGACTTCAGATAGTTTTCTTTGACATCCTGGACTCTTTAGGGCTCACAGCAAAGCCAAACTGAAGAAATCCATAGGGGAAAAGCATTAAATAGAACAATCTGAGGTGACGGATGGAAAATGAAAAAAGGGAATCTATTTGTCAGAGTTATGTTTTCAGAGAAAAATAGCTTTTGGTTTAAATACCAAGAGCCAGGTGATAGCACAGTGTTGCAAGTGCTTTAAACTGGTATTTTGGTCTCCAGACTTTATCCTGATGCCCTGAAGCATCTCAGCTAGGAATGACCCCAGCTTAGAGCAGACCCCTCTGCACAGGTGCTGCTGAGAAAACCGCCAGCAGCTGATGCCTCCCTGCCAGGCAGCAGACAGTGCAGAGCCCTGGATTTGCAGTGTCCCTGGAGCAGGGTGGGCAGGGCTGTGACACATTTCAGCAGCTCCAAAGCTGCACACAATATGGGCAGTGCAGTGACAGTGCTAGGCTGTGCCTCTCACAGGGCCACGTTCCAGGCTCCAAGAGGGGAGATGCAGGTGGATGCAGGAGTATCTGAGGGACGCAGAGGGCTGCACTAGTCCATAAGAGGATGAACCAACATGCTCAGCAGTTTGCCAGCATCACTAATTGTACACTGACAAATATGCAGGCCAGCTCAAAAGCTTTTTTTTCCCCCGCACCTTTTTCCTGGATGTGATTTTGGCAGCCAGTTCCCTGGTAATCACATCTCTTAGTCACTGTCTGTCACTGTGAAGCCAGAGTTCTTTCACACTGTAATTGCATCCCATATGTAAAGTTACTCCTGAGAGCTGCCTTTGATAATTGCTTTTTCTTCTTCACACTGGGTGAACATTAAAGAGCCAGGCAGGAGTGAAACAATAGACTGTCAGGATTCTTTTCTGACACACTCCATGGATGTGCTCCAGTTGGCCATTCACAGTATATTTACCCACCCAGCTCAGCTCCAAGGTAAGCACCTCTGCTCACTGCTAGAGTGGTGACAGGCTTTATTTACTTTTGCTGTAATGGAGTGAATTCTGCCACAAAAACGACCTTTGTTAACAGTGGGGGTATGCATGGGACAAAGACTGACACTGCAGAGGTGGACTGTGGATCACAGGAATCTGCTATAGGAATCATGATACAGCAGCAAAAAGTAGGGAAAAATCACTTAATTTGCATGCTAAAAATAGTAATACCTCCACACACAATTTGTTAAGAACCTTATGCAATGTGTCCAGCTCTGGAATTTGCATTTTAAAGCAGATCAAAAGTTGGAAAGGTTCTAGAAAATATATCTTCCATCAAGAAATGTAAAGAGTTCAATCAGTTTAGATCCTCAAAGAAACAGAATTTTGAAAGCTTCTGAAGTGGAGAGTCATGATATGAGCCATCCCTTAACTGTATCAGAGAAAGGCCCTAGAAGATCGATTGGCTGAGAGTGCAAAGCAGAGAAATGTAAACTGAAAATAGAACACAAATTCCTTACAGTGAGAGAGTAATTAATCACTGGAAAGTACTGCCCAAGGAAGTGGTAAATTCATCATCACTTGGAGCCTTTAAATTCAGATTGGATGTTTAAGTGACATGTTCTAGTAGTCCAACATAATGTTAAAAAACACAGCATCATTCATTTGTCTAAGTGTAAAATAATTCCAGTTCCTTACACTGCAAAAATCTTGCCTGCAATTAGGTGGCACTTGTCACAGAGGAGGCCAGATACACTGGGACAGTGGTCCCTGTCAGCTTCTCATTAATCCATCAACATTTAAATTGGTTTTTTGGTCAAACCCCTAACTTGGCTGTAAAATATCATGTACCTTTAATATGTTATAGTTATGCAGAAAACAAGATTTGCAGGTAAAGAGAAACTTAAAAAAAAAATAGCATATGTACCATCAACAGCATTAATTTGCAACAACAATGCGAGCTCTGGAATGTCCTACCTTCTCAGCTCCAGCTATTCAGGCTCAGCACTTGAGTAATTAATTATAGGAAGTTTTTGCTTATTTTATTTTTTAAACCTATGAATCATTTGTTGGTGAATTCATAAATCTCACTGCTTCAGAGAATAGAATATAAAGGTTTATGTACTTTGTTAATCAGAGACCCAAAAGTCTTTACAGATTAAATTTAGCTTTCCCTGGTTGACTGAGTGCATTGCCTTAAATGGATATTTTCAATCTGTGGAGCTGCAGTCCCTATTGACCACAGCAGAAGAAAGTCATTTATAATGGAAGTACTAGGTGGGTAGTATTATAAGGTAAATCAGATAATATTATAAGATAAATCAGATTAAGAAGTTAACTCAGATCTCTGACAGCCTATGACTGAGTTTTGGTATGTCACAAATGTAGGAACCTGAACATCCATGGGTCAATGCAATGAGCAAAGTCCAAAGGAAGTTTTCGAGGAGAGAGGGCAGAAGATTGTGAGCCACCACAAATGTCCAAGGAAAAAAGAGGATGATGAAGCAGCTGCCTATTAAAGAGAAACACATCCATGAAGTGTTGGTAACTCTTTATATGGATAAAGGTGAATTGAATTCTGAACAATGAAAGAGTGCTGGATTAGGAACTGCAGGTCATGAGCAGTTTCTATTTATTTCATGTAGGCAAACACAGTACAGGCCAAAGAACAAAAATATTTGGGTATTTCCAAGCAGTTATATTCTGACACTGGGAAAACACAAGAGAAATGTGGTAACAGGAAAAATGTGGACAAAAAATTATGAAAGACAATGGAGAGTTCTTCAAGGACTTGTTAGATAACCAGGCCTCACATGATCAATGGGAAAAGACAGCAGCACCTCAAAGCTTGCCTCAGTTCAGCGATGGAATGAACACCTGGAATTTCAGAGGTTTTATTCAAGAAAAAGGCATCAAAGACAAACCAAACCATAGAGATTAGTTTTTGTAAACAGCAGAAGGTGTGTAAAATGGGCAAAAGATCCTAAGGAAAACACCATGGTTGGCAAAACAAGTTGAAATAAAAAAAACGATATATAATGAGATCAAAGAAATTTAATAGCGATTTCTCAGTGACAAGTGCAAAAATCTAAATAGAAATAATTTTTAAAAATAAAATAAATATGTTTTCTATTTTACCATTATGTGTCTCAATCACCCAAGTATGATTAGTCATTTTTGTATTTCAAAGAATAAAAAAGGTACAAAATAGGGAATTAGATAATGTTATGTAGGGATGTATATTTTAAAGCCATCAGCTTGATAACTTGAACTCAAGAGTCAAAAATACTTGCCTAAAGAAATCACTGCTCACTTGTTGCTTATTTTTACTAAATCCCAGAATACCAAACAAGTCTGAAAGCACAAGATGAATGATCACCTTGTGCAAACATTTGAGAGCAGCAAACTACCTACCAGAGTTACATTACTGAATATCCTGACATCGACCTCAAACAAAAGAATAAAAAAAGCACATATGGAATTTAACTGATAAAGGAGAACAATATAATGAATACCAGACAACATGAAATGGGTTATGGAAAATAATGTTACTTAAACAAACTTGAGTTCATTCTCTAAGAAGTTTTTTTTGGATAAATTTAACTGTGTAGATGTAATAAAATTTTATGGGGTGTTTGACTTGATACCACACAATATTCTGATATAAAAATCAGCAGTATATAGTACTAAGAAACTGTATACTTAATATATTGAAAATTAGCCAACTGATATAAGCCAAACTATTTGTAAATAATGTAGCAAATAGGGCTGTTTCTAGGAGGGTCACAAAATGCTCGTGATACCATACTATCCTCAAGTATTTGAAAGGATATTTAAAATTACAGGTGATATTTTTTATGGATGATTTGAAAACAGTGAATGGCAGAAAAAAGTGGGGAGAGGGCAAGCAGAGTGAACTGTAGTGCACAGTAACCTGGGTCTACTAAAAAAGGGCTTTCCAAAAATTCATATGTGCAAGAAAGAAAAAGAATGGGCTGTTCCTGTAAAAGAGAAAGGTTCTTTGGATAGTAGCAGTTCAGTTCTGAGATGGATTTTAAAGCTCTAATGGGCCAGGCTGAGGTCCTGGCATCAAGAAAAAAGTGCTGCTGCAGCCCTGAGAGACCTGCTAAGGTGCTGTTATCTAAGATTAAATTCCTCCTGTATCTTTGGTGGGGCAAAAGCCACCACATTGAATAAAATTTTGACATTTTTAAAGAACATTGTTTTTCTCTTTTCCCCACTCCTCCCACACCCAGCAAGCACTGGCAGAAACTGAAGAACTCTACTGCATATACCACCAACACATTACTAATGATTAATAAAATTTTGGTAATTTGATGGTCACGTACCACAGTCTTATGGAAATAAAGTAATGGATTGGACAGGGGATCCTTAACCTATCTGAATACACACAGAAAATTATTGTCAATAGCCAAAAAGCAGATTTTCAGTTAAGCGCTTGAGCAATTTTAGATAGATCTAACAACAGAAGAAACAACACAGGAAGAAGGTGAACCACTCTTGAAAGGAAAGTGTAGGAGCTTTGCTCTTCTATCCGTGATTCAGCCAAACGTGACTTCTGGGCTCAGAAAGGGGTTAACTGAGTTACATGCAAGGAGGCCAAAGCAGATGATCTCACTGTCTCTACTGACTTTAAACACTATGGAAAAGGACTTTGTGATTGGAATGAGATGTTCTCAGATGGGCAATCCCAAATTGAGGCATTAAAAATACATCACCGCAGAGGTTCTATTAAGCAAATGAAAAGCTGCTGAATTTAAACTTTTGTAACTTCAAAATTACTGATCCAAATTTCTTAGATTTTTGACAGTTTCTTTTATACTCCCTTTGAGGCAGGATTATTCCTCGCCTATCTATAAAATACCTCATGCTGAAGCTACTTGGAATTTTCTTTTCTCACCATGGAAAATTCTGACTTTTCATAGGAAAAAAGAAAAAAAAAAAAAAACAATAATAAAAAAAATCTATTTTCAGCCAAAATACTATTTTTCAGGGGAAACTCTTTCCCAAGAGTGATCATTTCTTCACCAAAATAAATTACACTGTCAAAAGGAAAACCTTCATCCAAAAACAATTTTTATGGAAAATTTTCAACCCACCATATCTACAATAGTGGTGATGCTATAAATAAACAGATCAAAAACACATTCATTGTTATCAGTTACATGCCAGATAAAATAAATTATTCTTTCACTTTACCCTGAAACTTATTAAATTTGACCTTTGTGGGATGGCTTTAAAAAAATAAAGATTATCTCTGGTTTGTATTCTCTAGCTCTGAAACTGGACCACCTTTTTTTTCCTGTCTGTCCACAGGATGATCACCATTTGAACTTTAGCTTAATTTATAAAAAAACTAAATGTGATTTGTTTCCTACATGGTGAAAAGTTAAATAATCTAAGTGTGCAGATCTCAGCGGTGATATCTCACCACTGTTCATGGAGCAGTGTGTTTTCTGGGGAGCAGGAAGATTTGATGTGTCCCATGCCATGGGGATGGCCACACAACTTGGTGCCAGCCATGGGCACTGACTGCAAATGCATTCACTGGCTCAGGATGTTAAGAAATATATACTGCAGGGTGAATGTATCTACAATCATCTGCAGTGTGAGAAAAACTGGACTAAATTCCTCCACACCAGCTTCCTACTTTGATTTCTAATTATCTTGCTTTAGCTAATTTGTGTCAGAATTCATATTATTTCCTCTGTGGTCAGCCTTCCATTTCAGTCACTGCTAAGGAATAATATTTTTATTCTGAATATTATCGGGTGACAGTACAATACATTTCCAGATCAGAGTGTTTATAATAATAATTTTACTCCTTCTAAACAATACAGGTTTCCTCATGACCTTTGCTTCTAAGTGACAAAAGCCTTTTGACTGATGAGTGGCACGAATTTTCCAGGACAGGATCTCCTTAAGTTCACATATTTTAGCTGTGCAAGTAAAAAAGAAAACCACATAGGTCACATGTAGCACAGTGCAGTGCACACAAGTGTCACCTGTTGGAACTCACTTGGCCATCATCCCTCTAACCTAGTCTGGATCCCACTGGTTTTGATCCTACAGGACAAAAATCAGTGCAGTCTAAAAGTCATTGTTCAGGCTCCAAGATAAAATGACAAGATAAAATAATGAAAAACACATGCAGACAGCTCTAAGAGCACATGCAGGAAGATAAAGTGTGCTTTAAGATCTTCTTAGATAAGCCTATTGCAGCTGGCACTAAAAAAGAAGAAATTAGGTTTTGCCACTCCTTTAAGTAAAAGTAATAAGGAGGCTCATGGACACCCAGCTTTTTTCTAAGATTAATCATACCAGAGCATAATTTGTCATTAAGTGACGTGTCATGTCTGGAGATTAAAAAGAAACCTCTAAATGTCCAGGAGAAAACAGGTCTAGGGCAAGGATTTTTAGGGTCCACTGTGGAGAGGTGGAGGACTTATCTCCAGAGGTGGTTTCATCCTGCTGATGAAGATCATGGCTCTTGTGATGGATGAAGGCAGGCAAGCTCCAAGGGACTCTGGGACAACTGTGCTCTGTGAAGAGGTAGCCCTGAGCTCTGTCCTCTTCTTCCTTACCCTCCTTCTTTAGTTTTTCATACACTATTTCCCAATCTTTTCTATCTTCTAGCTGTCCATTGCAGGGATCCTTCAGCCTACAGACCACTGACATTCCAGACCAGGTTCTTGTTGGCAGCACTGGCTTTAAGCAATAGCTACCCGTGGCTGCAGAGATACACACAGCATGCCCTGAAGGCACACCCCACATCCCACACACGAAACAATCCACCCCTGAAAGGGAAAAGAAAAAGTTTTGAAGAAGCAGCAGAGAAAAAATGGAGGGAAAAGTAGAAGGGGTGAAATCTTGATCCTTGGTCCTTTCCACTTCCTTTATAGTGGAAGCTTTGTTACTAGTTGCAGCTCTTTCCTGAGATAGGCTTTGTCCTTTTGAGGACATGGCTGCCCACAAGCAAGTGCTGAAGGCCACAGAAAATCTGATCATATTGCTCATCCCAAATGATTTTCCAGGTGGCAATTCATGAACTTCATGAAGGATGAGATCCTGAGCACACAGACATCAGTATCCAAGAACTCCAAACAGTGCACAGGACAGTGACAAGTGACATAGGAGGGAAAAAAATGTGGGGCAATAACTGAAGTGTTTATGCCATGGGGTGGCAAGAAAAGGAGCTAGAATGCAGCAATGCACCTGGCAAACCTCACTGTTACACACTGGCTATAGGCCCAGCATAGTCCCCTGAAATTCAGACTGCCATTGTAAATTCAGGGAAGAAAGCAATCCCAGTCACCAGCCATGAGAGTTTGGCAGCTAGGACAAAAACCTCAGTGGTACCACTGATGGCCTGGAGAGGTGCTTTCAAACCAACCCACATCTGTCCTTCACAAGCAACTTTCACCAGCAGCCCAGGCTCTCTGAAACAACACTTTTCTTGGCTTCTGTCAGAGATTTGTTTGCCTCAAGAAACCTCTGGGTTATCCTCAAGGATAAAGTCAAAATTTTCTCTCCAGTTACTCCCTGCCAGTTTATGTTCAGTACAAAATGCAGACCTCAAAATTCTGGATGAATCCAAAGAGGCAAAGTCAAAGAAAGGGGGAAAAAAAAATGTTCTGGCAACCATCCAGTCACCAATGGAACTGGAGGAAACCCTATCATATGAATCATTTAAAAACAAGATCAGTCTGGACACAGCCCTGGAAAATGTACCGTGGGGAACAGGCTTGTATTGGCGGGGGAATGAGCAGGATGAGTAATCCTGTAGGTCTCTTCCATCTCTGGTTTCTGAGGGCCCAGTCCTCAAGGGACCTCGCAGGTTGGGCTCCCGCCATGCCCGATTGCTTCAAAGAGCACCAACAAGCACTAAGATAGAGCTAGGATCACATTATCACAGATTAGCAAGCACCTTTGCAAAGGTCTCCCAGGAAATAAGACCTGATCTAAAATGTCAGAGTGGTTTCGAGAACACTTGATGAAGGGTAAATGAGAAAGCACCTCTGACCAGACAGAGGCTCAAGGCTCAAAATCTCAATCTGATATTGTGCCTGTTTGGAGCTGGGATTTTAGTTCAATGTATCGTTAGAGACAAGGCCCAGCTGTGAAGCTTGGAGCTAGAGACAATCTACTATGGTATCTGTTTACATCCAGAAATTTGGGTTGAGACGTTATCTAGTCAGAAAACACTGGCAACCTGCCTCATCCTACTCCAAAAAAAAAAGCTCTGGATATTGCTAAGTCCAAACATCAATAAGACAGTTTTTGGGAGAAGGTGATGGAATAGAAAAAGACTCTGAACCTTCTTCCCAGTCACCACTTCAATAAACTGAAGTGTCAAGGGATTGCTGTGATCAATATCAAAACCTTCTCTTGCCTGCTCATTTTCAACTCACTGTGTGTAAATTTGACTGGAGAGGTGAGAACAGGCTTTCATCTACCAAGGCCATGAAATGAGCTACAAGATGTGAGGTTTGTGTCTGGTTCTAGTCATTGCTCACTTTCTCTCCCAGCTCCTTAACTTCTCTTTGCAGTGGCTCTAAAGGAAGCACTAATGCCTACTTTTTGCAAAACAGTTTTAAATTCTCAGCTAACCGGTGATTTCTCAGAGTGGAGTGTTAGCGCTGCTAATGAGGAGGAAGGAGAGGAACTGCGGAGGGTGGTGCAAGTGGGTAATGAGACAAAACCAGTAAAGGGATATTTTAGGCTGGGAATCAGGAAAAAATTAACAGTGAAGCCCATTAGACTGTGGAATAGGCTCCCAGAGGGAAATGCTGGCAGCCCCACCACTTGAGTCATTTCAAATAAGACTGGACAAAGCACTAGAAAATACACTGTAGGGAACAGCCCTGGGCTGACCTTCGGGGAGCGGAGAGAAGGAAGGGGGGGAAGTGGACTGTGTGACCTAACAGGTCTTTTCCATCCCTAATTTCTATGAATCTGTTACTGGCTAGTAAGAAAATGTGATGTAAGGGGAGCCTGCAGTGATTGGCAGACTAAATGAAGGTCAAGAGTAATTTTTTGGATGCCTTGAGCACAGTGCGTGTCCCAAGCACTGACCACACTCACTCGGCATGTTTAGCCACCTGGCAGCTCTGCTATAGCCAACCCAAATAGTTCATATAAAACTGAAGCGAAACAGCAAACAACCATCATTCTCAGAAATGTTCACTTTTCCTGGGATTTCTTTTTCTCTCATTTCCTTTTTTTTTTTTTTCCAGACAAACCAAAAACAAGTGATTGAGTTGAGGTACTTGCTGAGTGAACTCAGCCTGGTCAAGGCCGACTGGTGTCTGGTGGAACCATTGTTAGAAACAAATAAGTGTTTATAAGAGGAAAGTCCACCTGCTGTACTTGGATATCAGTTCAGGCCACTCCTGGGGCTGCAGACCGCTTCTCAAACTTGATAGACCATCATAAACTTGGGCTAGAAATCCTGCTTGTGCCCTCCACAGACAGACATGCTTCATCCCAGGCTATCCATGTTCCCTTCTCAGTGCCTTTTTTTCAGAAATAGAAGTAAAGCTGCACCTGGAAAGTCCTGACTAGATGTCATTCTCCTGCACTGCCAAAACCACTGTTTCCCACGATCACCAGTGCTTTCTTGTTCCTGTGCCCAAAGTGATATTCAATGACCCATATGTGCCAGTTTTGTGTGTTTTGCTGTGCATTTGGATTGCCATTCCTGGCCTTGCCTTGGCCTCTTCCAGGTTTGTCTGCTGGAAGGCAGCAGAATGAGTGTTGGGCTTAGCTAATGCAAGAGAGCACTCTAACTGGCAAAGGATCTTGGTAAAGCTCTGGAGAGGAAAGATGAGAAGAAAAAACATGGGCAGGAGGAGGTGGGGAAAGTGGGATCAGCCAATAAAAGAAAAGAAGGCATGACTAACTGGGGAAAGCAGAGAGGAGAGAGGGGATAATTGCCAATGGAAGGAGGATCTGGTGAAGAAGTGAAAAGCCAGAGGTTTAGAGTTAATACACAAGTGGTTGCACACAATTGAAATGCAGCTCTTCAGCTTGGGAGGATTTTCATGCCTTTGCTCTGGAAGGTTGCCCAAATTTTATGCCAGCTTTTGTTAAGGCACTTTTATGGCCTCCAAGCAGTAAAATCTCACTGTACTGGAAGCACTCAGGGTGGGACTGAGGGACCTGCGTGGTCCCTGTGTGCTGCCATCCCCAGCTGGGGATGCTCCACAGGGAGTCAGACCTGAGGGGGAAGCAGCAGCCCTTGCTGCTCCTGCTCTGCAGCAGCTCTTGCTGCTCCAAAGACAACCAGGAGTGTGTTCTCTACTCTATTCCCCATCAAAAGCCACCACCAAATCTGGCTCCACATCACCCCAGGAAGCTGATGTCCCTTTCCATGGTCCTCAAGTACAGACAGGGCAATGAAATTGCCCCTTTGACCGTATGCCATAGGATGCTTCCCTCTGCCAGTTTACTTTTCAGTCACAAGAAAAGGAAAGCAGGGAACAGAGCAGCCTTACTTTCCTCCTTGCTCTACCTGGCAAAGAATCCACAGGTTTATTTTTCTTACCTGTGGTTTTATTTGTCAGTCCAAGTATATCAAATCAAACATAGGTTTTGGTCTGGATGGATCTTGAAGGCAAAATGATACTTTCTTTCAACATTTTTTAGATCAGAAGAAGTTAAGCAAGGGCTCTAATTACAGTGGCATAAGCAGCAAGTGTTGTGGGAAGAGGGATCAGATGATGACCATCAAAATTAATTATGTGCAACAAGACCAATTGACCAGAGGCTACCATAGGAAAAAATGAGCCAGTATGCACTTCAACCTGCACAAAATAGAAAGCATACTCTGCAAAACTTAGGGAAAAGAAACTGTATTGCCTTATCATTGATGCATTCCTCAGAAGGACACATAAAGGTACAGTATGTCAGAGTCTTGTCCACCACCTGGTTTTCACTATTTGCTTGTCAGAGAGGAGCCAAAACAACAGACTTCCATATGAAGGCATGACCTAAAGTTCATTTGGTCATTGCTTAAAATTGAAAATGCCAAGTTATATTCATGCTGTTATTCTGAAAAAAAAAATAATCCCTTTCAGAATCCCTCACAGGGACAGAGCATGAAGATTCCCCTTTTGGTGTGGGTCTATCTTTTATGTTATGCCTCTGAAGTACACAGGAAGAAGTCTACAACCACACGAACAGTTTTCAAGTTTTTGTGACTAGGACATCTTTCGCAGCAGAGATCCTGTGGATCTCATCTAGGAAACACATACTTAATGTGTGACCTGTTGCAATCTGCAGAGAGCAGGCTGAACCCCAAATGCTCAACACTGGGGAAAAACAGGACCTGTCCCTTCACCAAACTACACTTTCAGGCTGACAACATTCCAATATTGTGGTCAGGGTTTTTTGCTATTCCCAAGCTTTATCTTCTTTTTGTCAGACAACATCAAGGTCTTTAGCCCATAACTCAGAAAGCAGCTAACACCTGCTTTCACACTAGACATGGTTGCACATCCAAACTCGGGGCTCCAGGGAGCTCATTTGGCACCAGTCTTGGCCCTGTTATTAACTTTCCATGTAGTTTTAGCCAAATCACATAAAATCAATATCCCCCTCCACAGAAGCAAGGATGTGATTTCTCCTTTTGCTCATACTCTGCCACCGCAGCTGCTACCAGTACCTCTAATAAACCTCTCTTCACAGAGAGCCCTCCTCTGGACCAGATCTTCTCAAACAAGGCTTTCACTGGAGAACACCTCAGGTCTTCTCATACCCCTGCTGTTTGCTGCTCTTGAGCACAGTTTCCAGGCAAGAACCAAATTATGATTCTGTCAGGCCAAGAGCAGAATATAGGAGCAGACATGAATCCCTGTCTGCCCAAGATGTAACAAGCAATTCAGTTTTAAATTTATTGAATATCAAACAGGTAGAGAAAGAGGACATTGAGCTGTTTCCCATGGTGTTCTCCCTCTACCTGAAAACAAGGCTTCTAGATATTTTGATAGCAAAACTCCCCTTTTTCCTTTTCAGTCAACAAAATGTAAGTCTCTTGCTCATCAGTGAGCTATGCTGGAGCAGACTGTTTTGCATTTGGTAATGAATTGCATACCATCTTTAGATAGAGATCTTTTGGACTCGTTTTTGGCATCTCTGAGGAAATATGCTCTCCACCTGCTCTCTGTCCAGTGCAAACACCATTCCCACAGCATGTTTCACTGCTGCAGACAGATCCTGCCACCTAGTGCATCCAGATGTGTACTAGCCCCACAGCACACCTGGAACAGCTGCCTGGACCCCCACTCCTCATCAGCAATGACCAGATTTCTCCATTACACCCCTTTCCTTCAGTCACTGAAATAAAAATACTGTCACCAGAAGCAATTTTCTGCGAGATGGACCTAGGCAAATATTCTCCCAGGACCTGGATCAGTTCTCAAAAAAGCCATTTTGATTTTCATTTCCGTTTAGAAAGTGGCATGTCTGTATTTCTCTGTTAGAAACAGGGAGTAAAAGAAGGGACCCAATCACAGTCAACAGCTTCCTTATGAGGAGAAGTGGAGGACTAGGCACTGATCTCTGTAGTGACAGCGACAGGACCTCAGGGAATGGCCTGAAGTTTTGTCAGGGGAGCTTTAAGCTGAATATTAGAATAAGATTCTTTAGCCAGATGGTGATTAGGCACTGGAACAGGGTCCCCATGAAGTGGTCACAGCACCAAGCCTGACACAGCTCAAGAAGAATTTGGACAACCCTCTCAGGCACATGATGGTTCTTGAGGTTGTCCTGCGGAGGCCCAGGAGTTGGTCTCAATGATTCTTGTGGGTCTTTTCCAACTCAGAATATCCCATAATTCTATGATAATAAACTAGGTAAGCAGATTCAGGAGCATCCTCTTTTGTTCTGCCCTACTTCTTAGGTTATATCCCTTTTCTCTGGCTCACTCAGGCCAGCATCCAGCCAGGAACAGTATTGTCTGGTTTTATGGTCTACTTTTGCCCCCTTATTCTTTGGGGCTTCCTCTATGTTGTGAAATGAACAGCCTTTCAGAAAGTCCTCAGTGCACTAACTTTGCTTCCAGCCATAGGTTAAGTAGTGTGGCTACTGAAAAAGGAGAGAGTACACAGCCCAAGGCTGGATTAGAAGCCCAAGGCTGGATTGTCAGGGAAACAAAATGGGACTTAGGCATCCATGTGTGGCCTGATTCCCCTCCATAAGACTGAGCTACTCCCTTTGTGTGTGTGTGTTACACAAAACACACTGTCTCCGTCTGACAAATCAGATCTGGGCACTGTCAGAGAGGGAATACCAAACTGGACACAAAAGATACGGTATTTGACAAATTCTGTTTATCGAAGGAAAATTCTGCTTTCATTTTTCAGGAAGACTTTATAAATCTTCAGTTCAGGTTTGGAAGTCTTAACTCTTCCACACTTTCCCCCTCACAGAGCCAATGATACTGTATTCTGACATGACAACCACTAGCTTTTTGCACTCTGCATTGAAAAAATATCCACTTCTTTCCTCATCTCTCATCTCTGGGAGGAAGGTATTTGTTTTCCTCCACAGTAGCAATATAATGAATTGCTTCAATCCTTCATTAGCTCCCTAATCCAATTCATGTCAGCTTCTTCTCTCTCCTTCTGCCCTGTGTTTCTAACCTTGCACCGAGAGAAAAGCTGTCTTTGCTATACTTTTTTCTCAAACTGTTGACCAGCCTTGCAAAATTTGCACTTCTCTTCTGCTCTGTTTCGTTTTATCCCATGCTTCTGATGCTAAATAGATTCAAACCAGTAAAGAGGTGTATGGTTTTTGCATCACTCATTGAACTGGCTTACCAAGAGCCTTGGTAGACTCTCTGCCACTTGTGTGTCTTTTATATAAGATCAGAGCCAAATCACAGCACAAGTGAGAGGAGCTGAGCTGAGCCCAGAGCAATGGGAAGGGAGATCCACAAGCTGCCTTCTTGTGCAGTGCCAGGAAAGAGGTGGAGGACCCCTCTGAGCTGCAGCATATGTGGGTGCCAAGGTAATGCCCTCATCCTGCCCCAAGGGAAGGATTGGGAATTGTGGCAGGGCACAGGTGGAGTGGGCAGCAGCTTATGGTGTCTCCTGCTACTCCTGGCAGCAGAAAGGACTGTTCCCCAGGTGTCCCCCGCCTTGCCTGCATGTAGCCCTCTTCCCATCCATTTGTGTTAGTCCCCTGATGCATGGTAGGACAAATAGGAACAGCACAAATCGGGGGTGTTTCTTGCCTCAGGGGGTCGGCAGGGGCTCAGGCTGTGGGGCTTACTCTCCTCTGAAGTATAGGAGCTGTAAATCCAGAGGGGAAAGGGTTTGATCAGGTGAGAATCCCTTCTTCAAATGACAGTTCCCAAACTACCCGTGTCTCCCAAATCCCTCCCGCCCTCCACTCATACCTCTCTCAACAGTTCCACCACTTCCATTCCCTCTCTGGAATCCATGACTTTTCTTCTCCATTTCCAGCCTGTAAAACTTCAATTTAAACTCCCTGGCCCTGTGACCTCCTCCTGAAGCACACACCTTCCAAAAAATAAGCTTAATCACCTCCATATCTTTTCTGCAGTTGTTTGTGATATTTCCTGAGCCTGTTTGACACTCGCGGTCTCCCAAAGCTTGCTAATCTCACACTTGCCTACTGGAGTCCTCCTGACCCATCCCAGCATTCTCATCCCCATCTCCTGAAATCCCCTGGCCCCTTCCAGCCCTTCTACTCTCACAGCCCATCCTGCTGCTGCCCTGAAAAGAAATTTTTGCCTACACTGCCAAAAAGCCTTCAGCCATCTCTGATTACAATGGAAAACTTTCTTCAAGTACTCTCTCTCCCAGCTGCAGGAAATCCTGAGGGGGCTATTCAGTGACCTCCATAATGAAATAGGTCAGATTAGATAACCACAATAAGCTTTCCTGGCCCTAAAGGCCTCCTGCAAAACAAATTGCATGATCTAGCACATAAGAACATGGATTAATAAGGACATTCAGGGAGGACAAACCACATGTTCCTAAAGCCTTTTAAACTCCAGATGCCATGAGCAGTCTAAACCTATAGACCTAAAGAAGGAGAACAAGTGTAAGTGCAAAGGAACAATCTATATACCCACAATAATGCCAGCATTACACCACATCATTTGTTTTGTATTATTAGACAAGTTACACAGACATCCCCTGTTCCCTAGTTTGAACTAGCAAAATGCCAGTGGACAAGGAAAAAAACCACAAAAGTTTGTTTTTGTAGGAATAATGTGATGACACATTTTCAGCAATATATACTATATTGTCAAGCCCTCATTAGACAAGCCAAATATTTTTGTGTAATTTCTGCAATAAAATATGAAAGCAGCAACATTCAGACAGAGAGGCTGGCTTTTGTTAGAGTGGGGCTCCAAGAATAACAGCTTGTGAATTACCAACACCATTGTTTGGGGGGAGAAAGTTGCTTGATATTAACAAATTCATTAAGCCGAAACTGACACGCCTGTTAAAGCAGCCATTAGTCTCAATCTTTACAAATTTGTGTCCCAAACATACCAAATAACACCAATCATGGGTACTGTGTTGGGGCACAAATATGTTTTCCAGCAGATGTTAAAGATGATTTATGACTCACATTTCTCCCATGTACTATGGCACTCGTACAGCTCATTTGTGCTACGTGCTTGCAAGAGTCATTTCACCCACCCACCATGCCAGGGAAAGGCAATTGCCTCCAAGGATCAAAGGCAGTGAGGCTTGGAGCTGTTACAGAAGCAGTACACAGGTGTCTGGAGCAGGGCGTGAGGAGCACACTCGTCTGCTAAGGCCCACCTCACCAAAGGGGCTCCAAGCCTCCCTGGAATTCATTCCCAGATCTCCCATCCTGAGTTATCATCCCAGTGGGCAACTGACCTGTAGCACATGTCAATATTGCCCTTTTCAGATAGGGACCATGCGCAGGGACAAGGTATGAGCCCCAACCCAAGTGCAGTCCAGGGCCTCAGCACGTGGCAAACCCTTTTTCTTTCTCCAGTAGAAACTGCCAAAAGGATTTAGGAAGATGGATGACAATTCACCCAGGAGAAATTTGGCCACGACACTGGTGTAAACGTTCCAACCCCTCTGATAAACTTCATATGATATTACAGATTTAGGTATGCAGCAACAGTGTCTGACTACACAAAGTTTATGTATTTGCTGCTTGATCTGTTGTTTTTTTTTTTTCAATCTGAAGGACAGTTTCTCCTTGTCTCCATCTCATATCTTTGAGAGATCTGATCCAGGACAACAGAAGGAAAAATTGGTTTCCACAGAATTATCAAGACAAATTACAGCAAGGCATGTGGGAATCTGTATTTGAAGTAGCCACATTGCTGAACATCCATTTTCCTTGTTATCTCCTCCTTTTCCAAAGGAAATTGTTCAGTCTTCCACCTCAGCTGAAACTCCCATTTGCACAGCAACTTCTCATTTATACTGTGTAAGGCTGTCATGTTAGACATTCAGATTTAGATCTGGAAGGTCACAAACTTTGGTGAACATCAAAGTATGACACCATTGTGGTGGAAATTCTCTTTCCATTTCTTAAAAAAACTATAGTAACATTAACAGATACAGAGACATTGAAAGATAAAAGTTTTTACAGAAGCAGCAAACCCTTTTAGGCTCAGGCTAGCCTAGGTTTAGTCCAGTTCGCCAAGAAATCGTTCCTGAAGCTCACATAAATCAATTTTAGACAAAGATTATGCTAATTTTCAACTTCGTACCTGTCCACACGTGTTTCATTTATCTCCAAAATGACACTTCATTGTCAAAAGAGATCTTGTGAGTACTCTGGAGATGTGCAACTCCCATCACAGTCAATTGACATCCTACAACACCATTTATGGAGCAGTGTCATCTGGAAAACGTTTCTTCCCTGCAGTAGTTTACAGCCAATACAGAGGAAAAATGTTAGATTTGGAGTGATGGAGACTTTCAAGTAAGAAAGAAACTTAAGGTTTGCTTTAATCCCTAGGTCCCTGGGAAACTCAGCTGCCAAGTATCTGTCCTACCCAACAAAGAAAGCCAAAGAAGCTCTACTCCTACGTGTCACTGTCTTTTACCAGTCAAACAGAGCTAAACTTTAGCTGGATTAAAGCAAAACTGCACAAACCACCAGAGACACATTATCAAACAAACCCTTAGACAGCATGGAGACTACCCTGGCAGGATCAGATAGGAAAGACAGATCAGTGTATTAGGCCTTTGTGCAACCAAAGAGTAGTATGAAGTAGCAGCAAATCATCTGTGTTATTCCTCCACCTTCTTCAGGGAATGCCCAGTGAATCCAAATCCACTTCTGCAGATCTTTCTAACAACCCATGGAAAGCCTGCTTCCTCCTTGCACTGTCACCAGTAACAAAACCTGACCCCAAAGCCCCCAGGCAGCCTGGTAACGACAGTGGTAACCATAAAGGACAAAAATTTCTGTCATGTTAAGCCTGCCCTGTGCCAATACTGGTCAATAACCTATGTAATGTGCCTGCCACCTGCATACAGACCCTACTGCCCACAAAAAGTCAGTGCCGTATTGACAACTTCTGCTGCCACTGTCAAAAGAATTACATGGAACCAAAAACCAAAACAGAGTAGCCACCAATTACAACCCAATCTATTTTGTCAAGAAATGCTCTGTTTCCATTACGAATGGAATGACAAGTAGATAATAAGGTAACAAGATAGATAACAAGATAATAATAATTCTGTGAAACATTATACTGGTAAACACAGGAAAATATTGTCACTGGAAGGCAAGCACTGCCCCTCTATTGCACTTGTCTGTGTTCACTGGAGTTTGCAGCACACAGGATGCTCGCTCTAGCTCACCTCACCAGCATAAACTCCCACAAAGTAACAGTTATATTCACAGCAGAAAACAAATGAGCAATTTAGGTGACTTTGTTATTTGAGAGGACTGAAGACAATATTCTAGAACTTCTCAAGGGCATACAAGCTGTAGCCCTGAGCTGAAATAGCCCCAAAAAATTGATTATTTGGAAGTGTGGGTAGAGTTTGTGGTTTGTTTTCCACTTTGCTGAATCTCTCCATTTACTCACTCTCTCTTCTTGCAGTCCCATGTGTAGTGGCTGAGTTCTGGCACCCTGTCCAAGTCTCCCCATCCTGGGAATACCGACCCCTTTGGTTCTGGAATCAAAATGACCACACGGCACTTATAACATTTCCAGACAGACATAAATACACAGATTAGTCTTTTCTGCATTTTTCCTCATAAAAACAACAGCAGCTTCGATGCTCATTGGCACAAGCACTGAGATTAAGTATTGCAACCTGCTATTGTTGGCAGGCTTGCTCTGGCTTCTTCTGCTTTCCCCACCTCCTTGTAATCCTCTCTGCTCTTGGAGAGTAGTTAAATGCTGTGTCCATTCATGTCACCACGGAGTAGTTTTGGCAGATGCACGCCCCAAGGCTGGGATGTTTTTACGAGAACCGTTTTCATATTTCACTGTTTTCCTGGCTGATCCTTTATCTGTTCTAACAGTTATACAACTAAACATACTGAACCTTCTGTCAGATGATTACATATTCCATGTTGAATTGCAGGATATGGAAATCCTGCCAAACACAGTCCTGATCTAACTCTGTCAACTTCAGTGCATGGCTAAGAATGAATTCAGACCTTAAACTCCTTTACACTGGTCTTTGAGAATAAATAGAAGCAAATCAGTAGTAACATGTCTTCAGTTTTGTGCATCTATGCCTTTCTAGGCCTAAAGGCTCCTGTGGATGCCCTTTAGCTGTGAGTGATGGGCCTGTATATACCACCCCTCTGCTCAGAGGTGTGTATTGAGGGGGTCAGTCTTAAGCTGAAAGCATTTTGGTCTAGAAGCAATGGTTGCCAGGCTCCTAATGAAAAAGAAAAGATGGCAGCAGATGGAGCCCTTCCCTTCACTCCTCACTGTTGACTCAGCAGAGCCAGGAGGGAGGTGGAGGTGAGGGAGCAGAGAGGAGCTCATTTCCCTTCTCCACCTGGCAGCATCTTCCCAGTGCCACCAGCTCTGGCTGCACAGCTCCCAGCGGGCTCTGGCTGCACAAACTCTGCTGCTGCTCCTGGTAGAAAAAATCAGGGGTTTTTCCAGGTTGCATTTAAATATCCCCAAGACCATGAGGTGTTTGAATTCTTTTATGAGGAAGACCTCATTCCTTTTTGAACGCATGATTCCCTAGAGAATCATGATTCAGATGGAAAAATCTGATCTTATCTATTCCCCTATCATTCAGCTATTGGTATTGAATCAAACCATTCATATAGCCTGAGGCTCTGGTGTGCACCTGCTCAGAAATGAAGCAGACCACATATGATCATAGCAAGAGTTCAGAAAGGGATTTTGTCCACAGGAGAATCCTAAGAGAGAACAGACACATGGAAAGAAGGAAAAGAAAATGTACCATTCATGTTTTAAAAATAGTTATCAAAGTGTTCTCTAACTTAGATTTCAAGGTTTTTCAAAGAGTCTCTGAGTCCCCCTATTAATATTAATATTAATATTGACCTGGACACCTCCTGGACATTTTAGCCACCTTTTTCATGCATTTATCTTATGTTTTCAGTGTTGTTACTCTGATCACAGCTGCCCACACACAACCAGCATTCTTTTGTAAGAAAAGCAGAGAAGGGTTGTTTATTTATTAGTTTTTTTGTTTCTGTGTTTTGACAAGAGTGGCAACCTCATCCCCTACCAGTGTTAAAACAACATAAATGAGGCTAAAGCAAAGGAAAACTCAGTCATTAAAAGGTTGAAAGGGAAGTTTTCAGCAAAAAAGTTCTTCAAAAGTATCACAGCAGCTGAATAATCATCCTCAACATCTTTGGGTCACTCACACACTGAATTTCTGAAAAAAAAGTCATGTCCTCTTAATATTAGTGTTTCAGTTCCTCAGTCTCCAAAGTTGGGGGACCACAGAGCCATTCCTCTCCTCAAATAATTTCTCCCTGCATGACTTCTGTCCAGCCTCTCACTATCCCAGCTTCTCTGGACCCTAACAGCAATTTCTGCTCACAGCAGATTTAATGAGGACTGCATGTTGCTGGCTATTTAGTTGGCTGTAGCTATAATTAGACAGCTGACAAAGACTGGCTTGTTGTGTGCTCTTTCTTTCTGTGATTACATATCATAGTTGGTCTATGTGCAAGACAAAAGATGATTTTTCTTCTTTGTCACTCCCCAAACTCCTCAAGGGAGCTGATAAGAGTACTGGCTGCTTTCTGCCACTTACCTCACTACTAGCAAGAGGACATTGTCATCATTTCTAAGCCAATAAGTGTGTTGAAGTGACATGTAGAGGAATTAAATCAGTCTCCTGCCAGCACTTTTCCATTTTTTTACAGAAATCCTGGGGGGTTTTTTGGGTTTTTTGTTTTTTGGGGTTTTTTTTTGGGGGGTGGAGGGGGGAAATATAAACCGATATTTTAATCTTTAAATGCTATGCTTCTAGTTTCATGAAAATAGTTGGTGGAACTGCATCTCCCCGTGCTCTGTGATGTCCTCACACAGAGAAGGGAAGCAGTGCAAGGTGGCAATTCTGTGACTACATCAGGACAGAGAGATGGGGTTAGTTCATATAAGGAACTGTGGACATGAAGATGGCTTGACATAGAACTTTCTAATAATGTTTTTCACCTGAAATATTTCTTGGTTTTACCCAAACCTTTCTGTTTCTCATGCAGAAGACTCAATCTTCCCATGAAATTAGAGCCTTTTAAGGAAGGACTCAATGAAAATTGGTTTAAACATGATGTGCTTGTAGAACATTTGTTAGTTTATTAAAATAAACACATTATCCTCAGTAATCACTCACAGTAAAAGCCTAGACTCAAATTCAGGCCAGAACATATATTTTGAGTGAGAAGATGGCATTTCCAAGACAGCTACTTTTCTAATCATAGATCAGGATCCTACTAACAACAATAAAACTATCTGTAAAAGTACATAGAGCCATTCTTCATCTCCAGTTCACTGAGATGAGCAAGCAGAGTATTATTACCAAGATAAATGGGTAAAAAAAATTCCTGAAAAATAAAGACAGATTAATTAAAAAAAAAAATCAAGGAAAGACTTTTGATCCCTAGTCTGTGAAATCTCTCAGTGAAGGCAATGGAAATTTTACTTGTGTTAGGACAAAGTTTCTACCCTACCAAAAAAAGGCCATAAACACAGAAAAGTCAGGTGACAGATTTAGGTGCAGATTTAGAGTGCAAATTTAGGTTGCACTCCTCACAACCTAAATTTGCTGTGGATAACACCACATCTTTCTAACCAGAACCTGTCCAGAAAAAGATGGAAGGGCTTTTTCTCCCAAGAGAAGCAGAAACCTCCTGTAAGCTTCTCACTCAAAGATATAGAATGGAAACGTAGCTCCTCTGTGGGCACTGGCCAGCAATGGCACTGCTGACACTAGGTTTTATTTCATGTTGTCAGAGGGGCAATGCAGGAATGGAAGTAAAGCCTACAAGGCTGCAAGAAAAGCTCCATCATAACTGTACTGTCAACCCAATTCCAGCTGCTACACATTTTCTATCAGGTTGCTTCTGGCAAGTGAACAGCAGAAAGCAAATTATTCATTTTAGCAGCTACCACCAATTTCTACCTTTCTTCCTCTGTCAAGAATGCCCTGGCTATTGCTTGGATTGCACACGAGCAGCTTTCCCACAGTCTCTCCTGCTTCCTTCCAGTGTTCCATAATTCAGCACAGCACCTTGTAATGCTCAGAAGTTATACCCCAGGGTATCATTCCTAACACCTTCCCAGTCCCCCACAACAGCTGCCCCCACTTGCCTTTTGGGCAGACCCCCTCACAAGTCAAGAGGGTTGGTAAAAATAGTTCTCCCTGTCTGCCCCACTTCTGATTCATGGTCCACTTAGGTAACGTCTCTTTCAGCTCCATGGAATGGCTGGGGCCTCCTGGACCCCAGGGACATTACATCCTCATAAATAAGGAGATTTATTTACAGATATAAATCAAGACACAACGTTTAGAACATGCTACAGGGAAACAGTAAAATGCAAGGAGAAGGAAAGAAGAATAATCAAAAGTCGAGGATTCTGGCCAAATTCTTCTTAAAATAGCTCTTCCAAGACATAGTGAACATTGTATCAAACTCACACAGGATCTTTGCT
This sequence comes from Molothrus aeneus, assembly GCF_037042795.1. Lineage (NCBI taxonomy): Eukaryota > Metazoa > Chordata > Aves > Passeriformes > Icteridae > Molothrus > Molothrus aeneus. Next base: position 73,225,102 of record NC_089648.1, on the reverse strand, counting down.
TCTTCATGACTCATTTCACTTGAGCTGGAGAGTAACAATTTCCTCCCTAGCCACCGACTCACATGGCTAGGACTAGGCAGATAGAGCTCAACCTGTTGTGATTGATCAGGCCCCTCTTTAGAGTAAACGATGCATTTCATCAAAGGCTACCATGCATCAAGATCAGCATCCAGAAAATCTCCTCTTTAACACACACTGACCCCCTGCACACCCACACACAGCCCTGCACCCCCAGCCTGGTGGTCAGGTCATCACCTGCTAGTGTTAACATGCGCACAAGCAATTACAGAGCAGACATCTGTGCAGGATGTTGCTCACAGGATCAGCATCTTCGCACTGAGATGGCTGCAAGCCTTTGAAGCATTTGTGTTCTGACTCTGCTGTCTACTAGTGCAGGATGGTTTGTCTGCAAACGTCCCTTGTGCTGGCACAGCATTCATTGGTGGGAATGATCCTTCTTCTGGTTCAGAGCTAAAGCAATGATGCTGATGGGGAAAAGCTAGCCTCGTGCAGACAAGATGAAGCCCACTTCTTTCAGTTGTCACTAAGTGGGAATTATGGAGTCCTGGCTGAAGGTTTTGCAGATTTTCCTATAAACAATAAATAAAGCGTCAGTATCATGTTCTGTTTGACAAGATAGACACCATCTCCGAGAAATCAAATAATGGTTTGGAAATTAAAAAAAAACCACAGGTTTGTTACAGGGTCTCATCTCAATTATACTAAAGTTTTAAAATGTTCCTCAGAATGAATGCCAAAGCAAAGTTTGAGTTTTCGCTGTGATTTCTGAATACAGACTGACGCAACTCCCTCTGAGGGCACTGGTAATATCTTGAGATTGTCCTTGAAGGTAATTAAAAATTAAACTGGACAGTGGTTGCCAAGAGGTGGTAAATGCCCTTGCCAAGTCCCTGGTCCTGTGTCCTGGCCTGTTGGTAGCAGAAGAGCATAGCCCTGGCCATGACACTGCAGAGGTCATCGTGCCCCAACTTCTGTGGCTCTACACCATCACACAAGTGCCAATTCTTTCTGTGCCCATCAGGCATAAAAAAAAAGCAGAAATATATTTGAAATACATGTGAGCTAGACATTACTCTGGACTTCACCACACCTGACCTCAGGTGATTATGAATAACCCATGGGTATCCCAACATCTTCATACATTCAGCCTAATGGCCCCTTCTCTTGTGGGCTGAGAGCCAGGCAGAGCAGTGGGATTTTCAGGATGGGCTAAGCCACATGTTGAACTTGGACCCCTTCTCTGTACCACTGCCACCAGATGTTGCAAATGAAGGGAGACGGATTGGGAGGAAGAGATCATGAGAGAGAGCAAGAGAGCGAGAACAAGCACTCTTATCTAATACAGACAAAACAAATTTTAAGCCTGCAGAGTTGTCTAATATTGCCCACACCAGGAGCTGGAGCCCACACACTGGAGCTGGACACAGCAGTAGCTGCACCTCCCCGTAGCACAGCCCCAGTGCCACAGCCACAGCACTTCAGTGTCAGGCAGGAGAGCAGCACACGTGGCACCCACGGGGGAACCCACTCATGCCCACCCACCACGGGGACCAGGCTGATCCCAAGTTCTTGGAGGCATTGAGCCCACAATGGACAGTGCCATTGGACTTGTGTTTGCTCCACGCTGAGGTGACGTGGGGAGCCAGTGCCAGGGCACCTGAGCTGGCTGCCACAGGGCACCTGGGCTCTTGTTCACACTCAATGCCTGTGCCATATTCTTATCCTGAGCAGGTATTCCATGGCTCCTCTCCCTGGACATGGTGCTATACTCTTATCCTGAGCAAGTTTTCCATGGCTCCTCTCCCTGGACATGGTGCAGCAGTGGCTGAGCTCGCTGGGCTGCCGTGGAGCTGGGAGCAGGGCGGGAGGAGGGAGGGATGGCCGACACTTCATTCAGTGATTGCAGCCCTCCTCCAAGGCTCAGACTTTGAAACAAGACATTGGCAGGACTGCTTAGAAAAATGATTTCATCCATGTATGAATTAAGCCAAAGAACACAGTACTTGTCCCTTTGGTGTTTATTTTAAAATAATTATTACATGTTCCCTTTTCTTTCAGGAACATTAAACACAATGCTGCACATGATTTTGTTCAGGAGGGCTGCAGATGGCTGCGATGGGGGAAAGTCAGTGGCAAGTACTGACATATGCACTATGGCAAGTAGTCAAAAATGAACTCCTCATTCCCTTCAGCCTGAGGAATGCTGAATTCTGATACCATTTGGGGGGAAATGAAGATCAATAATAGCTAGCAGATTTATTTAGTTGTTGATTTTTCGAGTGCTGGGCCACCAGTCCTGTTGTATTCCTACTCTTTAAATCGAGAGCAGACCTTTGCAACCAAGTGCCAGCATTTGGTAGCAAGAAAGGCTTTCCTCAAGCAGCTGTCCTCTGAAAAACATGCCGTGGTTTGACAATGTGGTTGCAAAATGTGGACTATGTGCACAGGAGTTATTAATGTTTGCAAGAAAATGTGCTGCTTCATCTCCATTATGGTCATTAACCACAGCTGTGGTTTTGCAAGCAAAGAATTCTGCACTCACTCTCAGAGCTGAGATTTGGATTTCAGAAGCAGAGACACAGGTAGTTCCTATAATTCCTCTCCCAGCTATAACACAAGCATCTATGGACACCGAAAAAATACTTCCCTTTATCTTAATGGACCTAGTACACAGATTGCAGAAGGAATTAAAAAAGGGGTTTAATGTCAGATATTTCATGTGGACCATATTTCTCACAGTGAAAAGGGAATATATATAATTTTTTAAATTTTTTTTTTAAATAAAGGGAGACAATGCGCTGTCCAGGAAAACAAAGCAAGCCAGCCAGCTCTATGACCATTTGACTAGGAGACAGCTCCAGAGTCATTCCAGTACTGGCAGTACAGCTAAGCCAGAATTCTCCTATAAGCCAGATGACACACTTGGAAAAATATATTCCACAGCTTGTTATCCATCCCCTGCACCTGCCAAATTTGCCCATATGGGACCACAGGGGTTGGATCAACCCAAGGAGGAAATAGATGGGAAAATGCAGAAGAGTATCAATATCTCAAGCAGTGAGTATTGTCAAGCCAGTGCTGAAGTTGCTACAAGGCAATTTCTGATGAAAGGACTGTGATATTTAGAAAGTCCAGTCCAGTCAAGAGGGTGCTTTTAGATACATGCATGGGCAGATATTTAAAATCCCAACATACAAAATGTAAATCCAGCATGGGATGCTCCATTTTCACACATATATGAGCACAATAGTTGTCAAACACATGTGAGCACAGGTGCTGGAAAGTACAGCTTTGGTGGCACAGGGCCTCTTTTGGGCAAATGACCATTAAGAAGTGATTCCCCAAGCACTGCTAGTATAACTCTCCTTACAGTGGTGTGAACAGGCCAATGCATTCACCCCAAATTCCAAGCTGCTCCTGTCTGGGAGTTGTATCTCTGTGCTAGTGTAGCAGGGTGCCCAAATGAACTACCACACTGAAAAGCAGAGAGCACTGCAATATTGGTAATATTAGCAATATTTATTAGCAAGATTAGCAAAATTTATTAGCAATATTAGCATGGCTGTGTGGCTTCTGGAGCCAAGACCAAAGGGGCTGAGGGCTCTCAGAACCATGGAGATGTAACCAGGGAGGAATTTGCTTAGCACCTGCACAGGTCTGATCTTTCTTCCAGGAGAGTGAGCTAAAGCAGAGTTGTCCTTGACTAAGTGCAACATACCTGAGTTTCAGTTCCAAGCAGCCTCAGGCTGCTGGCTGCAGATGAGTCAAATCCTGAGCAGCACACAGATCAGCACTATATTTGTCATTGGGAAAAAGCATGGGAATTCCAGCATCAAAAGTACAAAAGCCCAGCACTTGAACAGGAACGGCATCTCTTACACTGCCAGCTCAAGCCATCCAAAAGTTGCAGACCGGTTCCCATGCTCATGAACTTGTCTTTAACTAAAAATCACACCGCAATATATGATTTTAATAACACATTAGGGGTTGATTGCATTTGCTGTCTAGGGTTTTTTTTTAACCACTGAGGTCTACTTCCAAACACTTCCACAACAGGAAGGCTCAGAATATGTTATTTTATGCTATTTTTCAAATGAAAGCTGAGGTTCTTATGTAGTCATCTTAACTCCAGGAGCTGTGTTTTTTAAGGCACACACCAAATGTCAAGGGACTCACAATAAAATCTCAAGAATTGGCAAGATTGCCTTTGCTGGCTTTGGGGAATGAGCAGGTTGTTGTTGGAGCCACACATTAGAGGGAGACACACTCACATGTTCTCAACCAGTGAACTGTGCACCAAGGTATAATGGCAATTCGCCCAGCACTGACATACAGCAACAAGAACAGGATGCACAAAATTCCCAGGCCTCTTAAACTAATGGAGAAGCTTTGTTAGTTTCACTAACAAGGGAACCAATGACATAACCTGTCATAAACATGTTGGGACCATTATATGCACAGACATGAGTTATATTTGAACTATAAAAACCCATTTAATAACCAAAAAGACAGCTGCATAATGTGCACATTACACTCACAAAAAGGAAATAAAAGTAAAATGAACTGGAACATGTGTGTCTGGAGAAAAAAGGTGAGAAAGGCCTGAAGACCACTCAGAGGAATCTAGGACCTGTTTTAGCAGGAAAACACTGCTATCCTCCATTCTTTCTTGCTCTGTACAAACCCTATTTTTTCAGGGGTTTTTGGTTGGTTTTTTAATAGAATTGCACATACACTAACAATAGGACAATTTTCACATATGGGGAGTAAACTGGGAGAAGAACTTTGTGTCTTCCCATTGATGGTGTTAAAACCAATGTGTACTCATCTTGATGTCCAAATTATTTGGGTACCAGCACTTGAGATCAAGACAAATTCGTAGGAATAGAGTGAGCTAGTCCTTAATTTTCTTACATTGAAGTGCAAACACTGAGGCACAATATGGCAGGAAAAAAAGGACCTGCTCCTTCATCTATCTCTGCCTTTTTTCTTAAAGGTGTTGTAGATTTACGTGCAATAGGAAAACTGACTCAAACGTGTTTAACTAGGACTATGCTCACAACCTGTCTGGGGTATGGAGGCTTTTATAAATCATATTACTTATGTTTTGTCATCTCTATGAAGGACAGGTTTTAGCTCTATAATAACTCACTGAGGTTTTGTCAGGATCAATTTACATTTGTCAGATGCTCTGCAGTCTTCAAACAAAAGCCATAAAAAACAGCACTGCACCAGTATTTCATCTTTTTAAAGGTTATGATTTATGGCCCATAGAATGGAAAGAAGAGGCAGTGGAGGCGTGTATTTTTCTCCCAGCTGCAAACACTGATCTTCTCCAGAGAGGAACCAATGTACAAAACTCAGCAACATGTATTCCTAATACCAAAATACAGAATGAAAAAGCCCTCAGAGGTGCCTAAATGTCTGTATCTAATTTATGGGTAATTTACAATGGAAATAGATGATTTAAAAATGTATACAAATTGTATCCTTGCACATCAGGGCAGATAAATAGCTTAACTACAAAATAATGAACATAAAGTGTCTCTTGTGAGCTGCCAGGTAGACATTTTGATTGCCCAGATTTCGTTAAACTCAAACCAGAGCGAGCTTGAAGTCTTCCAAACATTCTTTAACTCTATCAAGTGTGTCGGTGCTCTACAGCCGATGACAATATATTTCACCAGAGTTGCCAAAAAATTGTTTAATTTTAAGCGATGCCTGTATTGCATTACTTTTACAAGTTAAGCCAGTGTGTAGGGCACGATCAGCTCCACAGAAGAATAAAGCCATTGCCAATGTTTTCTTTGCATCCATAAAACCAATTTCACACAGGCATTCCTTAACCAAGGAGAAAGACAACAAAAACAACAATAGAACCCCTGTCATGTCCTTGTCTCCTCTAGCCTTCCAGTCAGCATTGCTTTTCCCAACTTTGCCAATCAGACTCAAGCGAATGAAGAGTTACAGAGAATGTCTGTGCTGCCAAGAGCTATTTCCAGTGGACTTTGATCAAATGATGCTGTAATCCCTAATGGGAAGCATACTTCATTTATAAGGTATTCTTTGGTGTCATTCCCAAGGAGCAGGCATAGGGGTTTTGGAGCAGCAAAGCTCTTTCCCTACAGAAAGTCAGTGCGAGGGCAGCACTGCCAAGACCAGTGCAGATGTCCAGGCCTGCCCAGGCCAGTGGGATTTTGGTGTTAGCCATTGGGACAGTCTGGAAAGGCTCAAGGGGTCAGAGGCAAGCCTAGCTCTGGAATTCTCTCAGCCACAGACCTTCCTTCACCCAGCAGCACGACGAGCACACGGCAGCGCGCTCCGATTTTATCTCTTCCCGCAAGGAACACGACGACAGGCTGCTCTGACATTTGCACTTTCAGGCAACTCTGTTGAACTTAAGAGACTCGGGTTGTTAGGAACGGTATTTTATTTTCCCTGAAGACCAAGGACAATTAGCTCACATTTTAACAAGGAAGCAATGAAAGTGCATGACGTTCATGAAAATGATTTATCACGCTATTAAATTAGGATGAAAATCATCAAAGTTCATAATAGCCAAAGAAAAACAAATATAAATTATCTTCATACTTGGTTTGTACCCCGATGCTTATCAGCCTGAAACTCTTGTATTTATTCTCCAGTGCTGCTGTGCAACTTTGTAATTGTATCTCAACGTTTGGAAAACGTTCCATTTTCATTCTGCACTGTATTGCAGCCCTTTAAATTTAAAAGGCTTAAACAGCCCTTATCTGCTTAAAATTTTCTCAAAAAATAGATTAGGCTTACAGAGTTAATGGCACTTTGGACATCCCAAGCAACCCTGCTGGAGTCAGGTGTATCACTGGACACGAGTGATACAAGGAGAGCCCCTTGCCACCCAAAATTCACTGTTTCTCCCATCTATCCATTTGTTCATACATTTAAAAAAAAGTCTGCTCTCATAACCAATAAAAATACATTATTTTTTATGTGCCTCCACTTTTTTGTTAGGTTTTTTTCACTGTTTTTACATTCAAAGCAAAAAAAATAAGATGCTTTTACTGAAATGGCAGTTTCAAACCCATACATTATGCTCCCATTTTCTTCCCTAGCATATTTGGATATTGCATAGATATCTCTTTATTATGAGATATAAATATGTTAATAAATCCTCAAGAAGAAGCAATGAGACTATGCCCCAGTGGTAGTAATATAGAACCAGAGAGGAGTCTTTCTATTACTGTCTGCCTCTGTGATACTAAGAATAGTTGTCTATGCCTTTGTTTTGTTAGTGAAATTACAACATATTAACTCTTTCATAGGACTTTTGTTTGAAAAAACATCTGGGTACTTCTACAAAGAAGTATTATGGTTTTTAGGCAAGGTTTTCCAAGCAATCAGGGTTTCACTTCCATACCAATCTACAGAAGCCTCTTGTAGCAGCTTTCTGCTCTTCACAAGCATCTTTCATAAGACTCCTGCCTGCACCTCACTTCCAGCCCCTCAGATTCTGAGCAGGGAGCAGCTTCAAAATCTGGCAAAATCTGCATCCCTGCAAAGATCTGTTTGCACAAAGTTAGGGGATCCTGGTTTGAGCCTGCTGGCCCTTCCAGGGATTACAAACTGGTGAGAAGATACACCGAAGAATTGCAAATAAGGCCTCCTGAGCAGTAAAAATATCAGGAAACAATCTATCCCTCAAATAGGTAAGAGCCAGTTCAGATAACTGCCTTCCTATCCTAAGTTTGAAGCATGTGGGAAATTGAGCACCTTACTCATTAATTGCTGGAAAGATTCCTGGTTTAGATGTCTGAACTTCACACCAACAACAGAGTTCCTTATAGATTTAATTTAAGGGAATTGTTCATCTTCTAGCTATGTGTTAAATTGATTTGCTGAATAGGGACCTGTGTTTTAAAGTAATAAATTTCTGTTACTGTGGACACTGTTTCCCTTACTATAACTTGGTAAACATTTATTTATTAAAACTTGGATTATACAATTTGCAAGTAATTTTTGTAGGTTAAGGCTCCTTCATGACTTGGAAAGCGCTGTGCATTATCACATCAATGCAAAGAGAGCTAATAAGAACTTAAGTACATCTGTTTTCTAGAAAGTAAAACTTTTTTAAGTGTTTCAATTCCCCATTTCCTTAGCAAATCGTCCTTACTTTTTTGAAAAAGGGAAGCATTAAATGCTCAGTCTCCATGATGAGTTCTAAATAGATATTTTCAATGAATTATCCTGATTGAGCTGCCTGTCAAGATAATGGTATAAATTGCTTCTTCAATCTACATTTACAAACTGATTTGAACAGCCTCAGTAAAGACTCAGACAAAAGTTAAAGGAATCTGATGTACATCAACAATGAGATTAGTGTTCAGATCTCCTCTCACAGGCAGGCTGTGCTGCAGCTGAAGAGATTCGAGTTACAGTTTCTTTTCTGTTTTGCTTTAGTTTCCTTATTTCAGCTCTGTTTAAATTTTGAAAGTATGAGTGGCAGGCTAGAAAGAGTGTTCTGAGATAGATAATAAAATATTTCCAGAACTTCAGGTACTGCATCTTAAAGACTTTCATTCACCATGAAGGACTGAATTTTACATGTAGGAGATACATTCAAATGTTGAAAGACACACACAGAAAAAAAGGATTTTAAAAACCAGAAGTGTTAGAGTACTTTACATGTGATATGGAAAAAGTATTGCAGGTCTCATTAATGAACCTCAACCTCATTAAAAAAATGTTATTTTTAACTTTTCACTTACCTGCTATAAAAAAATACTTTTTTTACTGTGTTTAGTTTAATTTAAATAACTTGATCATTACAGTGATTGCCATTTTATTTTGTTTGGAATTCAGAGGATTTAGGTGTTCTAGTAACTTCTAGCAGCATGTTCCAATACCGTCTTACCTTCTCAATTACTTTACAGACATTTATAGAAAAAAAAAGGAGTAATGATAATTGGATATAACTTTTCAGTATTCATGTTCTGAAAAATGATTAGAAGCCTTGAAAAATGTTGACATACCTCACTGTTCTGTTTTGCTCTGGTTTAAATATCAGTGTATTTATTAAAGCTGGTTGGAAAATTTAATCACATATAATATTTTCTTTTTCATCAGATATGAATTCTTTCCAGGTTTTTCAAGACTCTCATTTTTCTACACATCTCAGAAAATCTGTATTAAATGAGGTAGGATTTATTCCAAGTTATCCAGTGCATATCTTCAAAGAAGTATGTTATGCAAATATCTTTTAAAATAACTTATTATGTAAATAGTCATTAATACAGAATAGCTGGGGAAAGATTACTTCAAAAAATGTTGGTCTTTTAAAATGCTGTGTGAGAGAGATTTAGCAAACATAGTGAATATCCTGAGTTATAGTTCTATAGTTACAATTTTTGCAGTATTTTATATTCATCAGATTTAACCCTTGAGGTTATTTTCTACAGGGTTTTTCTTATCATGGATCCAGGTTATCTGTTGTTTTCCTTAGCCAGAAAATAATTCCTGAAAGGCAAGATTTTTGTGTTTTTGAACTTGCTGCGTGATACATGATTCTCCACTGCAAACAGCTCGTCCGTGTGGTGGAGAGCCCTGCAGGTGTGGATGCTCTGACTCTGGTCTCACGGCTCCTCTGATCCCACAGGTCCTCTGATCCCACAGATCCTGCTCTGGGCACAGAGGATGGGTGGCTGTGGCCACCCGTGGCTCCAGCCACAGCAGCAGGACCAGCTCCGTCACCCTCCACAGCCCACTCCAGGTCAGGGGTAAAAGGACTTGAGAAATAACCTCACAGACATTAAGAGCTGAGGGTATCCCCTCCATTCCCCAGCTTTAGGGATGTAACTGAGGCTAGTTTGGAGTCCAGTCACTGTAAATTCTCAGTAGGGTCCTGAAAGAAATGCTGGCTCCATCTCCTCTTCCAGAGCAGAGCTAAGGCCACGCCGTCTGGAGAAGCTGACCTCTGTCTGTTGGCTGCTGTGGGAGCACGACCTGAGGAGATGCTTACTTAGGCACTTCAAGAAATTTCCTACAGCTCGGCAAAATGGATCCAGGAATAGAAGTACTGCAAGAAAAGTGGCACAGCTGGGTCATGGATTTTGCCAAAGATGCTTATTATAGGAGTGTTTATATAATTTAAGCCTGGAATGAAATCCTGCTAGACATACACTCTGTTATTTTTTTTACCCTCTGAGCAGATTTCCCATCAATCTCTGTGGTGGTAACCCAAGGTAAAACCTTGGTTTGTAAACACACAGAAGTCGAAGTACATGAGCAGTCCTTCTGAAGTCAATGGACTTGGCTTTCTAAAGTGGCATTACTTGGCATGTGTATAATGAGCAGGGCTTCAAAATGGTGATGCCCAAGAAAAGGCCAGAGGCTTTCAAAACAGAGAGGCAGGAGGCAGCAGCAGCTCAGTTCCTCTTGGTGAGAAGAGAGAGGAATGATTGCAATTGCTTCTTGAAACTGTTCTCGCTACCCAGGAAGCTGCCAACTGCCTGCCATTGCCTGAAGCTGTCCAAATTCAAGGAACAGGGGGGAACATGGCCAGTCATTATAGGGATTTCTCCCTTGCCAAGGGAGCTACTGAACTAATACAGCTTCACGTGGGATCACACCAGAAGAGACAATATTCTCACACTACTCAAAAAATTGCTCTGAAATTTTGGGTTGTGCTGGGTTTTGTTGGGGTTTGTTTTGTTTTGTTTCAAATTGTGCAAATGTGAAGGAAAACAACCTCAAGCAACAGAAGGTGAACTCCTGAGGTGCAAAGCAGGAAACAAGATTAGCAAGTTCTCAGTCTGGCCAACACAGTTGAAAGAGTTTTGATGCAGATCTTACATTCAGTATGATACTAAGTCCAAGTAAGGATAACCTTGAGTTAGCAAGTGTTAATTCCAGTTTTAGGCATGGCCGCTTCCACATGTTTTTCCCAGGCTGTACCACATCACTGATTTCTAGGGCTCATCCCGGTGAAGCCTGCACCCTTTTTTCCCAGTGTTTACTGGTTAGATTACAGAATACTGAATAGTCTCCTTGACCTCTCTTTATTGGTCTTTTATTCTTGACATATGTCACTTTCAGCCTTTCAGCAGCACAACTGTCTGGGCCACAACAGCAACACAGAGAGCACTGCTGGCACATTGCTGCTTTCATCTGTGCTTTAACATCAGTCCTGCACAGGCTCTGGACTGTTCCACACAGCTCAGGAGCCCAATCCCACCTCACTCACCAGCAGGCATACTCCTTGCTCAGGGCAATGGGAGAACACACTTCAGCACACAAGGATTGGCTTAATGACACACCAAAGTGTTTCTCTGATTTGCAGCCCAAGGAAAACACCTTTACTGTAACAACATGGATCTGCCTACTAGTTTGCTCAGTCTGAAGTCAGTAGTAAAAATGAAGGCAAAATGAGGTCAGGGAAATGAAGAGCAATGAAGTAAGATCATGACTACAGAATACAGGGAATTCTGTATGGTTAAATCATATTTAACCATATTCAAAAGACAGGATGGGGAAATGCCAGGGATGGGGGGGAGCGGATCAATGCAGAACACACTGGGCAGGAACACACTGTGGAAGGGGAGCAAAGAAGGGTCTGGAGAGACCCTGACAAGCTGGTGAGAAGGCACAGGTCAAGGAAGATGTAACCAAAGCTAAGAATAAGGTCTAAGGCTCAGGGATGTGTAGCACTAGGAGCCAAGCACAGAAATACATTTACACCTGTAAACTTACACTTTCTCTGGTTGTATTAATCTCATTAAACACTCCTGTCTCTGACTGCAGATCTCCTGCCTGCCTGTGCTAACTCTCAGATGAGCTGCACAAGTTTGCCCATGACAGAAGTGTGCAGGTGACCTGTACCCATACCCTAGATATCCAGATGGTTTAAGATACCAATGTAGATGTGCCCAAAGACATCACACAATTCACTAACCATTTGCTGTGTTACCTGACTGATCGAGCCTGGAGTCCATTTCCCATGTACACAAAAGCCCACGTCTTCATTCATTATAATGAGAGGACAGAGTTACTGCTACACTAATGGGAGTTTCACTTTGGAGCCTTAATATTCTTCAAATGCAAAAGGTTTCATACCATCTAGAAATTACATTATCAATGCACTTTTCTGGTAGCATGAAGATATGTTTGTCACTTCGTTGCATCTCCTTCATTAAATATGACTGGGGCCATGGGGGAGGAAGGCCATCAAGGGACAGATCCTATCTCAAGGCTACCATCACCTTTTTGCAGCAACAAGAGCTTTCTAAACTCACCTTCCTCTAGCCTGAGGAAAGAAACTCAGCTTGACAAGTATGGTCCTCATCAGGCCATTAGGTTGTTAAGGGACAAAACTAAGCAATACTGTTTCATGAGGGCTGTGCTGAAAAGTGGCTTTCCTTCAGAAACTGGGCTCAAGCCTCTCTCAGTCACATCTGTTTTCTGTGTGTGATCATTGCAGGGGAGAGAGGGCAGTCAAAGTGATTCAGTGCTTGGAGCCTCATCCAGGACTCTGCACTGCTTGGATCACCATCATGTTGGGAGGCAGAAGGATGACAGGAGAATCTGCTAGCAGGATGCCTCAGATTGTTTGTCCTTGCACTTAATCCACTTTATACTTCCTCTCATGCCAACACTAGCAACAACCAGCAGCTTTGAGACACCGGAGGTTTTGTGTAGCTCTTAAACATTGTTTTGCTTCAATTTTTTCCTCTCAGTGTTGGACTTTTTTTTTCTCTTTTGTGATATATGTGGTGGTTATGAAAGGTGTGCCTGTGAAAACAATACTGACAAAGAGTTCTATTCAGTTCACCCAGGAATACAACAGGAATTATACTAAAAGTATCCAGCTATTGTAAAGTCATGGAATAAATGAGGTTGAAAGAGACCTCTGGAGTCATCTGGTCAAAACTTGTACTCAAAACTTCAAAATTAGATCAGATTGCTCTGGGCTTTGTTCAGTCATGTTTTGAAAATCTTCAGGGGTAGAGGTTGCACAGCCTCTCTGGGCAATCATGCCAGTGGTTAACCACTGATTGTGAATGTTTTTTCCTTACATTCAGTCAGGATTTCCCTTGCTGCAGATTGTGACTATTACCTTGTGTTCTTTTGCTGTGAACATCTGAGAAAGTTCAGTTCTGTCTTCTCTGCAGCCCTCTTTTAGGCAGCTGGACACAACAGTGAGTAGATAGATGCTCCTCATGCCGAGAGAGCCCAGATCTCTCAGCCTCTCCTCCTATTTCATCACGTGCTGCAGCCCTCAGCCAGCTCAGTGGCCTTGGTTAAGCTCATTTGAGGATGTCCATGTCATGTTTGTACCAAGGGGCCAAACTGAGCACAGTAGGCCAGCACACAACAGTCAGGATGGAATCACCATTTCCCTCAGCCTCTGGCTGTGCTTTGGCTGATACAGCCAGGGACAGTGGCCTTGCTGGCACAGGGGCCCACTGGGGACTTCTCTTCCATTTGGAGTCCACCAGGACCCCTACCTATGTCCTTTGTTGCAAGGCTCCTTCCCAGCACTCAATCACTCCCCAGCCAGCAGTGGTTCATGGGTTTGCTCCATCCCAGGTTCAGGACCTCACATTCCTGTTTGTTGAGCTCCCTGAGGTTCCCATAGGCCTGTTTCCCCAGCTTGTCAAGTTTCTCTGGTTGGCAGTCAAACCTCCAGCACACTCAGAGCTCCCTCCAGCTGGCATTATCCACAGAGGTGCCTGCCAGGCCATCAGCCAGGGCAGTGGTGAAGGTGTGTGACACCATCCAGGCCAGTAACACAGCTGAGAGCTGCCACTCAGCACTGACCACCAGCCAGACTCCAGCTCTTTAACCACTCACCTCCGAGACCAGACAGATTTTCAGCCACCTTGAATTCCATGTCTCCCAGATTTGGCTACAGCACCTCTTTTGCCTGTGGACATTAGTGCTGTTCTGTGGTTGAGGAAGCATTGCAAACATTCAAGTGCAGAGATCAGAGGCAGGAGAGCTGGGCTGTTTCCCAGTCTCTGCTGTGTGACCTTCAGTAAGTGGCCCAAGCCACAGAGACCAGATGCTACATGTTGTTTAAATAAGTCAGCCTATGCCACAGATTGTAGATGCAGCTGCATCTGGGGCAAAACTCTGTTTGTGAGACAGCTGAACTAACATCACTAACATCACAACTAACAACAGGAGCTCATGCCAAGAATTAATAAATAAATTAAAAACAAAAATAAAATTTTTAAACATACTTCTGTAAAGACATTCTGCTCTGGCATTTAAATCTTAGCATAATGTTTTAGGCTCAAGGAGCCTAAAACATTAAGTCCTCCTGTCTACCAAATGGTGACAAGATGACCTAAACTCGTATGCTGCAGGAGTGCCACTGATGGCACTTCAATGTTGCATGTGAATAAAGAATAAAATATGCAATCAGCTATAAAACTTTTAGTGCCACAAAAATCCCATTGCAAGGTGATTTCAGATGAGGAGAAGCCACGGCAGTGACTGGATGATCTCTGTGAAGGCTGCAGCATGCAGGGTGCTGTATTGCTATTGCCTTCACAACCTGCTATATTTTGAGTACTAAATAATATTGGATCAGCAGAAATTCATGTCCAGTATCAAGATGCACAAAACTTGATTAATTTTAGACAGCTCCATGGGATATCACAAGGACTACACAGGAGCCTAACTTATTAGAGCAGACGTAGGATCAGAAATCACTGCAGAAAGAGGCAAAAGCCTCCCAGCTACCCCATTGCCAAAAAGGGCCTTTTTCTCACCACAGAAAGTCTCCAGGACATCATTGTCATGATTTCATATTAGGATTCAAGGAGGGGGGCAGGCACATTTGTACATGGCTTGCTATCTTGCATCCTTCTTTGCATGCATTCTCTTCACACAGTGGTAACACAGGGGAACATCCCAGGTCCCAAACAGGGACAGCACCTGTGTAGCACCTCACAGCACCTGTGACTGGGCAACAGCCCTTCTCTAAGCCTCCCTCCACCTTAGTGGCCTGCTTTCCTGACACCAGGAAATCTGGGTTCAGCCTGAAACTCCATGAAGCTGCAAAGTAAGTTGTATGAATACAACACAGATAGAGCTCTGTATCTGGGGAGGTCTGGTGGACAAAAGCTGGACATGACACAAGAGTGCTCTTGCAGCCCAGAAAGCCAATCATGTCCTGGGCTACATCCAAAGCATTGTGGGCTCCAAGGTGAGGAGGGGGATTCTGCCCCATGATCCTGCTCTCATGAGACCTCATCTGCAGTGCTGCATCCAGCTCTGGGATCCCCAGCACAAGAGGGATATGGATGTATTAGAGAGGGGCCAGAGGGGGCCACATAGGTGATGAGAGAGCTAGAGCACCTCTCCTGTGGAGACAGGCTGAGACACCTGGAACAGAGAAGGCTTGGGTGAGATCTCTAAGCAGGAAGGTCTCCAAACAGAGATGTCCTAGCAGCCTTCCAGTACTTAAAGGGGAAACTTAACTACTTAAACTACTTATAAAATAGAGTGAAAGCAAAGTTTACACTGGCAGATAGTGATAGGGCGAGGGAGAATGGTTTTAAACTAAAAGAAGAGAGACTCAGATTAGATACTAGGAAGAAATTATTTTCTTTGAGGGTGGTGAGGCACTGCAATAGGTTGCCCAGAGAAGCTGTGGATGCCCTATCCCTGGGTGTGTTTAAGGTTTTACCCTGGTCTAGTGGAACGTGTCCCACCCCATCCATGGCAGGGATGGAACAAGATGATCTTTAAGGTCCTTTCTAACCCAAACCATTCTGTATTCTGTGATGATCAGCACTGTTTGTCCCTGCCTGCTGGGACACTTGTCCGGAGCAGGGATGCTGTCTGCCCCAAACAGACAGGGACCAACACACCAAGGAGCCCCAAGGATCACTGTGCGGCCCTGAGAGGCTGGAAAAGGGCGCACACTGCCCTGACAGCGATGCCGGCAGCAGGATGCAGCTCCCTTCTCTTGCCAAGGAAATTTCCCGAGCAAAACTCCCGGCACAGCATCCATCAAGGCGCCCTGAGGCAGAACCTGCCGGCGGCGGCTGCGGTGCCCGGGGCCGGAGCGAGTCCCGAGCGGCGCTGGGGGACCATCCATCCCTCCGGCACGGACCGAGCTCGCCTTGCGGAGGGGAAGGGAGACACCTAATGGGAACAGGCGGGGACAGCGGGGTCCAGGGGCTCGGGAACGGCTGGGCAACTACCACTCTGAGCACTGCTTTTGGAAAGATATCCACCCGGCTAGGCTGTTGTTCACACAACCACACCATCAAAATATCATGCCTGCAGGCGACAGCAGCATCGTGCACCAGATCAGCCTGGATACCTGGGACAATCGGCATAAAAACTGTTTCCCTCAAGAAAACAAAAGGACTCTGCACCCTGCTCTCCCCTTCACTGTGGGCCGTGAGCACCAGGTCCTACTGAGAGGTGGGGAAGTGTGACAGGTCCCACAGAACACAACGGCTCAATTCCTGTAGCACAGCACTAAATTAATTCACCAATTTCTGGCAGTAGAAAGAGCACATAAGGTACCAGTGATATGAGGCAGTGACCCCATAGATCATTTTCCCAAACTGACCTCCACTCCCAGGGAGGCTGAACCTGGTGAGTTATAGATATTCTCGAGTTACCCAGCAAACATCCCCTACTAATCCCTTGCAAGAGTCCCTGGGAGCAAGTACTGTTCCCATTTCACAGGTTTTACATCCCCAAGCATGAGAGGGGCTGCAGCTCATCAGACTGATGGAAACAGCATTCATCCCCCTGACAAAAATGTGACAAGAAGAATCAGCCAGTGAGGCTGGGCAGTAGATCACCTCCACAGCCACACAGGCAAGCGTGGAGAACTCACAGAGAAGAGAGCAGCCATGAAAGCCACTAAGTGAAACTGGGATGAAACCTCACAGATCATTGTTAATGACAGCTGCTCAGCAAGGAACAAAGTGCTTCACACTGGTCATGGGCTGAAGCCCATGGCTGTCCATGCTGGCCATCATCTCAGACAGATGTACAGCGTTTGCCTGCCAGGGATTCCAAGCTTTTGTAGTCCTAACCCACGTTGTGGTAACCCAAGATAGGAAATAAAAGCGACTTCTTGCCAGCATTCCTGGATGTGCTTCAGGGTGAAAGCTGTCTGCTCCTCTCTGGCCAAGCTGTGCCTATAACTGTGTGACTCTGGGGAAGCACATGAGTGTTTTTGTGGTGAAAATGTGACTCAGCACGTTCTGTGCTCAGCCAGATCCTGGAGGAAGCCATGGGTGTCTGAGATGGAGGTGAAATGCCACCAACAGGCTACTGACAGCTCCTTGGGACACGGCTGCCCACTGGTGCAGGTACCTATGGGGAGCAGGATAGGGGATGCCACAGTGCAAGGCAGAGAGAGCACAGGTGCTGTAGAAAGACATGGAGATGAATAATACAGGTATTAGGGGTAGTCAGGGAAAAGGGTAAGAGAGAGAAAGGAGCACAGGGCTCCTCTACAGGAGAACAGGAGAGGGGAAGGACATAGTCACAGATGTCCCACTAAGAAGGAGCCAGGAAATTATGCTGATTATAGGCTAATACCTATTGTGGAACTGACTGCAATAAGCATATCAACAAAATATCTAGTTCTTTAACACAGTCAAGCTTTTTTCTTGGTTCCTGCCAGTGAAAGGCATGTCACCCTTAGCACAGGACACCAGAGGTAGCAGCACGGTAAGACACAGGTCTGAGTTTGGCATGCCCAGGGTCTGGGAAAGGTTTACTTGCATTTAAATCTTACTGAAATAAATGAGATTTAAGCAAGGGCTTAACTACTGCACTCAACAGAGATGTTTTCTTGAATCAGGCCCTTCATCAAGAAATGTTGATTAGATGTATTTCCTTCTGAAGACATCTATCTGCCTGTGAGGACAATTTCATCATCTCTGAGATGCTCAAATACAATAGTGACAAGGCTCCACGGTCACCTGGGCAATGAGAGTGCTGAACGTCTCAGATCCCAGTTCTGCTACTGCAGATCATGACAAATAGTGTTGGGGTTTTTTTTATCTGAAATAACATCCTCAATAGCTACTTCAGTCCTGCTTAACGCAAGACTACTCCTGATGAGTAAGATGACAGTCCAGTCTTGGGATTCCAACTATTCCAACTCCTTCACACCAGAACAGTCAGCTTTGAAGACCACCACCGTGCTGGTGTCACAGGCACCACAGAAACATGCAGTGCATGGTCCACCTCCTCCACCTGCACAGAAAAAAATCATGTGCCTTCAGCAGAAAATAAACCCATGCAATCAAATACCAGAGAGAGGTGGGGGAAAAGTCAGACAAATGAAATAGATGGATCAGATTCCAGCATGCCCCAAAGGTCACTCCATGCAGGGCCTGCCGGAGGGAAGGTGGGAGCAGTGTCACTCCTCCAGGGAGGGTGCCAAGCTACCAGTCTCTTGGTGATTAATCCTGGAGAGCAGGAGGCAGTGGAGAACACCCTGCCAATTGCAAATGTGGTGATGGGGCACTGGGGGCATATATATGCATCATTAGTCATCTGCAAGAATTTTGTTTTTGTAACCTTTGCATTTTTATCTGTCACTTCGAGCAATAAATATGCACTCCCGCCAGTGATTTGACATTACACTTGCTTTGGATGGTTGCCTTTCCCAAATATTAATAGTAACTCATTGTGGACACAGCATTGGTATTTAGTTAGATCAGACCAGCTTCTTTTAAAAAACAACTTTTCGTATAAAGAGAACAGATGTTTTTAATTTACACAAAGAACAAAAACAAAGTTCTATTGTTCAGTTATAGTGAACACAAACATTGCAGACACAGAGAAATTAACACCAATTGCATGTTAAAAAAAAAAACAACAAAAAAACTAAAAGCCCATCAAGGTACAGGTCTGCTTATTTGTGCTTTTTCCTCCACTTTAACGGCTTAGTGGCATGCAATGATAGCAACTGTTGCTTTTTGGAATTCATATGCTTTTAAGTGTAGTATGTTTTAAAGATAAAAATGGCATAAACACAAGGGCAATTTCTAAACACACATTATACAGACAATAATAATAATAATTATTATAATACTTTAATAATAACAGATTAGGAATGTAAATTCTCATAGTCCAGAGCATAAGCCAACTACTTGCTCATGGGGATAGGAAGAAATTTCCTCTTTCAGCTGATTTTTCTAAAGTTCCTCCTTACAGGTATATTTTTCCCTGCACCATCTGCACAGAAGAGTGAGGCCTCAACCCTCCAAAACAAAAATGTGCATATGAAGACAGACAGAGCAGTGACATCAGTCACTGAGATTATCTTGTACCACAGTATGAAGTTCAACCAGAACTATCTTTCTATGCTATTTTACCCTGGGAATTCAAGAGCCTTTTGAATGCATTTACAAGCTCCTGGTGCATGTGGGTGAGAGCAGAGCTCAGGCTCACGTTCCTGCCAAAGCGACCAAGCTGGTTCCAGAACAGCAATGCTACCCTGCAGGTGGAGGCCACTTGCACATCTCTGTCTCACAGACACCCTGAGAAAACCCTTCTCAGAGATAAAGCTTTACACCATTCACATTTCTCACCTTCTGAAGTCATAACCTGCTTATCTAATTCTCATCTTACTCAAAGGCATATCTTTTCCCATGGAGAAACATCTCTTCTAGCATCTCCTTGAAGATTATCTAGAGTCTGTCTCTAGCTGACAGCCACATCTTCCCTTCTTGGGCAGCCACTTCTAGGTCTAGAAACACTGACATAAAAATATTTCTATCTCTATTTCATGTTTGCCAGTCCTGCAGTTGGAAGAGGACGAGGAGGGCAGAGATACCTTATATTGGCTTTTCCCAACTCATAAGTGAAGATTCTATATAAGCAAAGACTGTTGCTCAGAGAAGTTGTGGCTGCCCCATCCCTGGAATTGTTCAAGGCCAAGTGGGATGGAGCCCTGGGCAACCTGATCCAGTGGAAGGTGTCCCTGCCCATAGCAGAGGGGTTGGAATCGGATTATCTTTAGGTCCCTTCCAACCAAAGCATTCTGTGATTTAACGATTCTGTGAATCTGCTTCTGATATGTTAAAACAAGACTTTGCCCCATTCCCTCTCCCATTGCTAACTAGTTTGTTGGTTTTTTTGTCCAATAATGGGTGCCTTTTTACTATATCCCACATTCAGACTAAGTATGAAATGATGAGGCTTACTTCAGATCAACACACAGGACATAGTGGGAGAAAAAAAAAAAAACAACCAAAGAAAAAAACAAAGAAACAAACAAAAAAAAAACACCAACACCAACCTCCTTTGTTGTTCTAACCAATTGTAGAAATAAAGTTATCATTAAAATTTGGTTTTAACCAATTTGGTTCTAAGCAATTGTAGAAATAAAGTTATCATTAAAAGGCCTGAGACAGAAAAATTTAAAAATCTTTTTGTGTAGCATTCATGTAACCTGGGGATTTCAGTGCCACAGAAAAACAGACACAAACACCATGACTCAAAGGGTTGGAGGCTTTTTCCGCCACTGAAAGCAAGCCTCACTGGGAGAGGTGCTGCTCCAAGTGGCTGGTTTTAAACCTTCTAACACATTATATAATACAAAGCCCAGGTCCAGAACCCATGCAGGAAAAACAGAGAAACCAAAACATTACATTCAAACAGTACCTTTCAGCTCAAAAGAACCCAAGCCATGAATCATTTTATCCACCACAGAATGCCATCACCTCGAAGCTGAAATGCAGCAGCTGTTTATTACCCTGCAAGAACATTAAGATGGGTGCTCCTTTGCAGCCAAAACAGAGAGGAAAACTGAGTAGACAAACAAAACAACCTGGAACACATAGGCTTATCCTCCCTACCTTTATAATGAGTACCAGAGGAACTTTAGGGACCACGAGCAGCTGATGCTTCCAGACGCCCAGTGCTAACAATGCTTTTTCCACAGCACTTAAGGGATCCTTGGAAGCCAAAAGCATTTGACCTGGACATGCTTTGCTTTGCTTGGTTGACAGTGAGGCCAAGAGCTGGCTATTACACACTGACCACAATTTCTATGTCACATCCAAAGTCACTTCTGTCACACTTAGAACCAAATTAATGCCAGAAACACAGTAATCACGATGGTCTGAGTTGTCCAAATATGCAGAAACTTGTCTCACTGCTTGTGGCAGCTAATTGCAGTTGTGTACCTGCCCTGACAGTTGACTGCTAATTAATAAATTGTGATCATGCTCTGTCAAACATGGCTCCCTCAGACCCTGACTCACAGTATCTCAGGGAGATGCTACATGTCTCTTGGAAGTAGCTTATCAAAATTGGAACTGTTTGCTATCCAAATATACTGAAGTTTTCACTCAAAATTCAAAATCTCATTGTTACACCACACTCATCACTGTGGTATCTGAGTACGGCCATTTCCAGCAGAATTCCAGCTCCAGCTGGATCCAATGAGGAGTCACTCGGACGCAGAGTAACGGGGGCCAGGATCACGCAGTCAGTCCTGCCTGGGCTCATAAGAAGTTGTGGCAGAAGCTGGACTTCAGTTCCCACTGAATAAGAAAGGGTCTTGTGGCCAAAGGACATTAATTAGGAGATTGCTAAAGCCCTGGGGCTCCACTCCAGAGCACTCACACAAGATGTGTGCCACTGTTCCCTGCTGCTGTGCAAAGTGAGCCTGTCTGGCTGGGCAGTGGTAGGGTACTGCTGTTACTGCACAGGTCCTCTGAGAGAGGCAGAAATCACACTGATTGCACTGTGTCCTGCGAGGGGATGTGCCCACTGGTTTTTGTTTATCCCACAGTGGTGGTAAGTGCACAGCAAAAGCAATCTGTTCTACAGCACAGCTCTGCTCATGCCTGTGAAACAAAGTAAGGTAAGAATGTTTGGTCAATGGCCCAAAATGGGGGCAAAAAGGAAATTGAGCTCTGGGTTGAAATGGCTAAAATGTCAACCTAAATCTCTTGTACTCCCCACCCTGCCCTGTCTCATCCATGCCACACAAGCTGTATTTTTAGCTGTCCAAGCCTCTCAGCCTTTCTTTCCTGGGTCACTTGCAGTCCCAGAGAAACTCCCATTATGAGCAAAGACTTTCCCAAGCAAGATGCTTGGCCATTTACAGACCTGCACATGGTCTGACTGATACAGAGATATTGCAGCACTTCTGAAACAAGATGTTTTCACCAAAACACTCTCTGATAATCAAACAAATCAAAGGGCAACCTAACTGGATCCACAAAAGCAAAATGTGCAGCTGCCAAAGTACTGCTGTTATCTCTGGCATGGCTGGGTCACTGAGACATTTCACAGAAACAAAAATGTATTTCCTGTGTAGACCCAATTAAAACACCTCTGGAGAAATGTTTCATGTGTTCTAAAGACCTGAAGCTAGAGTTACCCAACTGGCTTGTAAGGAATGAGAATACTTCCCAGGGGTTGATGGAAAGCCCCAAGTCTGCTGTACTCATTACAATTAGGCTCAGCAGCAGCCTCTGACCTTGCAGATATCTGGCAAGAGGGTGCTGTGCCCTCCCAGAGAGAGGGAGCTGCCTCCCCTGCTGGGAGTGAGCTCTGATAACATTGGAGGGCACTGCAGGATTCCACCCGGGTGTCATTCCACAACAGAAGCCACTGGCCTCTCCTGGTCCACACACAAGGTTTGGAGAAGACAGCACAGTCGGTGAAAGGTAACCTGTACCCCTGCTCCTGGGTCTGACCAAGTTCCACCTGCACACCTGGGTCTGCTTTACTTCACAGGGAGGAGGACTTTGCTGCCCATGCACAGGTCCCTGGGGACAGATGGAGGCTGTGGGTCACTTGCTACACAGGTAACAAGACTTTGGTTTCCACCTCCTTAATTTTCCATTTTGATCTTTTATTTTTTTCTCTCTGTTCTCCCTATTATTAGCTCATGTGCTTATACTGCAGGATCTGGCTGTTTTTCTTCCTGTTCTGGCTGGGACAAGGGAGGCGGATGGCTCCCCCAGGTTGGTGAAACATGATAAAAGCAGAGTGGGGAGAGAGGCAAGGATGAGAACTCAGTTATTTTGCTTGTAACACAATGTGCCTCTTCTCTGCCCTCCAGTCCCACTGACTCATCAGCTCTATATGTGCTCCCACTAGGTTTTGTAGAGAGCAGTTGCCGCTCCAGAATTTTTTGGATGAAACTGAATAAACTCTTGCTCCAGGGAAAGTTCTTCCAGCTGGAAATCTATGGTGAGTTACAAGTGGCAGCCCCGAATTAGCATGAAGGCTGGGGAATCACCTAAGAGATCCCAGAGTCTGTGATCTGGATGCTGCTGCCATCTATTGATAATTGGTAACTCACCCAAGGAACCTGCAGCAGATCCTTGTCGCCCTGAGCCAGCCTCTCCCACCTCAATTTGGGCACTAACCCTGCAGAGGAGTAACGCTGGCAACCACAGCCCCCTCTGCCCCGTGCTGCTGCAGTGCTGGAAAAGGAGAAAGGATGGTCTGAGGAGGAAGGACTGACATTTGGCTTTCATTCTTCCCTCTGCTGAGCCCTTACACATGTCCAGCAAGGAAAATAAAGGCAACATTGCAGATTGGATATGTCCTGAACAGCATAATGACAACAGCAGTATAGGCTGGGTAATACCCAGAAAACACACTCTCAATGAGGGCTGAGTGAGTGCTGCAGCAATTAAAGCACTTTGGAGGGTATCTTTAGTTCCTTTTTATTTAGCACCACAGGGGCATTTAAATACCATGATTCAGAGTGGACAAAGGGGTTCCATTTTCTGCCGAAAACAAAAACCTTCGGAACCAAAATGAAAACCAGAAAGTGTTCACATCAGATTGTAAAAGTATGTGATTTCACCCCAAACCTAATTAATTTCTCTTGAGATCAGCACACTCTTTTCTGGGTTATGTTTTTTTTCATTTGATTTGGAGGCAGAACTGAAAAAATCGAGTACGGAAAGGGTGTGGGCAGAAGGGATAGCATTTATGAGAGTAACTGATACTGCTGGAAAAAACAGACCAGCCTTCAGGCACAAAATGCTGTTTGTTTCTTCCAGCTCTATCAGCTGGTCTCATAAAAGCTATTCCTTCTTCTTCCAAAATTATTCCCACATATCTCCTGAGCCTATCCTGCCTGAAGGCATCCATCTACTGAAACAGCAGTGGTAGAACTGTCCAACATATAGGCATGACAGACAAATTTAGAAATTGCAGTGGCAGCTAGTTAAACCCTATCTATTTGTACAGATTCTTGTGTCTAACCCAAGACTAAAATGGTTCCTTAATCAGAGGGCAGATGATTAACAAAATACGCTGTTACTAATTCTACCATCATCAAGAGCTGAGCACGGCCAGTCCCTGTCATGTCTCTCGGCTCCCCCATAGGCCTCACAGCACATAGAGAGAAGCAGCAAACCTGATCAATATGTAAAAGTGCCCACCCAAAACAGATCTGTGACCACATCCTTTGAGCAGAGTGAGCAGCAGATTATCCTACCTTAATGATTTTTAGAAACAGATGGGTTTAATAGCCCATAACTCTTTTCTAGAGACCAAAATCAGGGAGGGAGAAATGAAGGTGATGCTTCAGAGAAACTCTCCTAATAGCACTTCAGAGTGGCAATGGCACAAGCTTCTGGACGCAAGGAAACAGGCATTGAAGTGCACATTATGTGTGTGAGCTTGAGTCATGCTAAGCTGTCTCATGCACTCCTACACATGCCAGCCCAGTGTCACCAGCTCCTTAGCAGCCATGTCACTGGAGAGCACCCAACCCGCACGGAGAAGAGCTGTGTGAGAGGGCCTCAGCACCACTCTGGCCCAGGACTTGCCTTGAGCTTTACATCCCACATCTCTCTCCCTTTTTCTGCAGATCCTTATTCTGGCCCAGTTCTGCTGGATGAGCAGTTAGCCTCTCGCTGTGGCTATGTGCTGTCAGAGGACGTGTGGGGCAATCCCGTCTTCCGCGCCTCGGTGCTCGGCTGTCACGTGGCCAATGAGGTAAGGCCCAGACACGGGCTGGGAAGCAGCTCAGGCTGTACATCTTCTCCAAAAACACAACATTGAGATAGTGTATGGCATTCTAATGGCATGTTTTGAGAATACTGAACTCAAGGGACTAGTGTTGGGAGTGTAGTGTGGAAATGAATAGGCAATGGCTCTCTGCTGGGAGGTTTGTTCAGTGTGACTGACATGGGATTTCCTCTCTCCGTGGAATGACACTTATCCTAACGCTGCTGAGTAGCTGCCAGTTCTCAAGCATATCCTTGTAGCTGCTGATTTGCCAGAGAGTTTCTTGAAAGCCTCTCTGGAAAGAAGTAGGCATCTGCTTGAAAAAGCAATGTTTGCAGTATGATTCTGGCAGATCATTTCCTGGCTTAATTTGTGTGGTAATGTGCCTGTTAACACATGCCTAGGAACATAGATCACACACATCTATTAGACCCAGATTTGCCTCACGTAACTTTAGCCATCTAAAAGATAATGTCTAGTCTAAACTAGTTGTTTGCTCTTCCACAATAGTCAATGGAGAGAAGGAGGCATCTCCAGAAGGTGATTCACCCCTTCCAAAAATATGTGTAAAAGTGTAGCCTGGATTTCTAATTTCTAAATGTTAGTTGAGATGAAATGTACCCAAAACCAGAACAAATCAGAGTAGAAACTTCATTGCTTGTCCATGTTTAGTCTGGTTAGTCCTGGAAGCCCCACAGAAAAAATATGGTAAAACTTTATAGGCAGAGTTAGCTAACAAGAACGGGGGTGTACAGTGTGCTGTGCAATGACCTGGATTTCCAGGCTGGAAATTTCTCTGTAAAGGTTTTGCCTCCTTCTGTAAAAAATACACACCTATGTCAGATAGGACAATCCATGGCTTTGTGTGTGGCTTCTGTAGACACACAGAGTCACAAAGAGGAGAAACATGAATCTCACAGTAAGGTAGGTCAGGTCTGCCCTTGACCAGCTGCTCCTTTACAGTGTGGCAAGAACAGAGCTGAGATGGGGTCTGAGGCAAAGGCTGTGAGTGCTGAGGCAATGTCCCTGGCTCAGTAAGACCCTGCATACAAACCATTTCAGACAGGGTGGTATGTTGGTTGTAGGAGCTGTTACTGCAGTTCTCAAGCTGTTCTCATCACTATAAAACACTCTCAGAAATAGAACACTGGGCTGCATGGTCCCATACAGCCACTGCTGGAACCTTCCACACCAGCTGCTGAACTGCCAGTTTTTCTTCCCAGGCAGATGAGCTGTTTTCACTGACTGTGAACATCAAGGTCTCCTCATTTTCAAGCATGAGGGCAGCTGTCACCTACACCTACCCTATGTACTGCTCCTATGCATCCTGGGCTTCAAGAGAAATTGTGTGTGAAGAAAACTACATGGAGGTAAAAACCTTCCCACTGAAGGCAAGGCTACATCCAAGCTCCCTGCCAGGCACAGCCACCTCCACAAATTCCTGTCAGAAGTTGATTGTACCCCACGTACCAGGCAAAATAGCAACCCGCTGATATTTAGTATAGTGTGTAACTGTAGATCTGATTAGTAACACATTTACATGCCATAAATATTTTGTATGCAGTGAAACTCAGTAAACTGTACAGAGGAAGTAAGTCAAGGCTCTGCAAGCAAATCAACAGAGAGGCTTAAGGCCAAGCTCTTAAGCTCATGAGAGTCCCTTTTGGTCATAAAGTGCTGCAGCAGTGAGAATGTCATCCTCATATCTGAAATAATAAAACCTAGAGTTTGCACAGCTGCATCTCTGCTGAATCACACAACTTCCAGGACATGACTGTGAAACAGGAGCTACCTCCTGCCCCGTGGTGCAATTGGGTTGCTCAGCCTGCTGCCATCACCTACACACCAGTGTAGAAATGAGGCAGCAAACAATCCAAATTTCATTGCTTTCTGCGCATGTCTGCAACAGGCAGGAGAAAGAAAACATACTTCTCCTGTCAGAACTCAAGGCTGTGCAGTCATGTCTGGGTTGCAACACAATGAAACCATGGTACAGGTGTCTTCTGACTGTCCTGTTTCCTTGCCTCACTCTGCAGCACATGTGGGAAGGATTTACACGACAGCACCTACCTTAGGTACTGGGGATGCTGCATTTTCAGGTGTTCAGCCTGCATGGGAAGAGAGAACCAGTCCTGTTAATGCCAATAACCTGCTTTCCTACACCTCCAGTGGACAGACCAAGGCCAACTAACTTTCATTTTAAGGCCAAAAATTACTGCCATCAAGAACCTCCATATAAACACTTTAATTGCCTCCAATGAATGCAAACTGCTAAATCCTGATAGATTGTTCCCCATGCCTGTAATAATACTGAAGATCTGTTTGCTCCATTGCTCCCAAAGATTCTCCTGTGTCCCCAGGTGTCAGTGAAGACTGATGTCCCAGCAGTTTCAAATGACTACACTGTAGCATGGATGTCAGCACTGCCAGAGGTATGAAGGGGAGTCTTTCCTAACAGTTCTAGCCTGCCTCTTCTCTCTGCTCCTGTGAGTCATTCTTGGGGCATAGCTCCATCTCTGACAAAAAAAGGGAGATGAAAAATTTGCCGTCAAGTACTGAAAACCTCTCAAGTATTTTTAGACCTTTAGACTGCAAAAAGACATTTAGGTGAGAGAACAGTCATACACTTGTTCCATTAGTGGAAACTGAGCTCAAGACAAACAAAGGTAGGTGGTTCTTCACACAATGGGTAATGAAACTGTCAAACTCATCACCAAAAGATGTTGTGGCTGCTAAAACCTTACTTGATCCCAAGGAAAGTCTGGAAAAGTTGACTGAAGAGAAATCCAATAAGACATACAAAATACAAAGAGGGTACAGATAGCTCAGGAGTCACTGAGATGAAAAATATTTGAGGCTGGAAAGAATGAGTGGGAAATGATGACAGGAGCATCTATCTTATGAGGAAAAGCTGAGGGAGTTGGGCCTGTTTAGACTGGGAAAGAGTAGGAGAGAATCTTAGCACACAAGTATCTGAAGGAAGGGCATCAAGAGGATGGAGACAGGTTCTCCCCAGTGGTGCCCAGCAGTAGGACAAGAGATCAGACAGAAACTGATCCACTGGAAGTTCTACCTGAATGTGAGGAAGAATGAAACAGATTGCCCAGGGAAGGTGTGGAGTCTCATCTGAAGAAATTCAAAAGCTGCCTGGACACAATCCTGAGTACCATGCTCATGGGGAACCTGCTTAAGCCGGGAGGTTGGACTAGATGGCCTCCGGTGGCTCCTTCCAACCCTAACCATTCTGTGATTCTGTCAAATATAAATGCTTGTCCCATGTTTCTCATGTCTTACTTGCTCCTGATGTCCATTTTCCTTTTGATTGTGCTCCCATATGGCCATCACTGCAGGGGACTCTGTTCTAGGCCAGTACAGGCATTGCTCTCTTATCTTTGACACAGTATGGCTACACACTATAATAGGTAGTCTGACATTTGGCCTCTGGACTGCTCCAGCAATCAGCAGACATGGGAACTATTTTGTCCACAGTAGATTTGTTCAAGGCCACCTATCTATGTTTCTTCCAGGGGTGCTAGAATATATATA
Source organism: Molothrus aeneus (assembly GCF_037042795.1). NCBI lineage: Eukaryota > Metazoa > Chordata > Aves > Passeriformes > Icteridae > Molothrus > Molothrus aeneus. The sequence continues at coordinate 73,196,572 of NC_089648.1, read as the reverse complement.
TATCTCAAGGGTATTTCTTGCCTGAGATGAGCTCTCAGTATCATTCCAGTTACTCTCACTTCTAACAGGGAAACTGCCACCACAGTATCACTACTCAGCTTTTTGAGACACAGAACTGATATAGCTCATCTCTCTCTTGCAGACTCAAAATGTTGCATACCAGCAATGGCAACTGATGTTTGTTTCTCCATCAGGGAGAAAGAGAATAACAGTAAGTGATGCAGTAAAACTGGGCTACAGCTTCAATAACAGCCTGTCCCGGGTGTACCTGCGAGCGCCCTACCACAGCAACGAGTCTGATGTCAGCGTGGTGAGTTGCTGATCCCAGCCAGACACAAAGCTCTGCTGTTCCCACTGCCTCTCCAGAGCGTCAGCTCTCTTTTTCTGCCTGGGCTCAAACAGGTCAGTGGTGTAAATATGAACATGATCACTTCCACTTCCATGTACAGGCAGCGGTGGCTGCTTTTGCTGATTGACACAACTGTCTCCTGTCCTGTTGGTAAGGATCTCTTCCTTCTTCACTAAAAATAACCACTGAAGGAGGTAGTAGAAAACACAGCCTTCCCGTTCTCACTAAGAGAAGAGGTTTACAAGCTTCTCTCAGAACAACATGAGCTAAGAGTCTGTGGCTTTGGTCCTGGACAAACACAGTCCCTGCTGTGACACTACATTACTTGTGTTCTCAGTGCAGAGTCATGTCTCTGGTTTCTCAAATCCCCACATTAGATGCAGAGAACTGGAAACAAGCAAAACTATAGAAGAGCCAGGGAGCCTCCCCTGGACTAATCCCACAGCCTTGGCTCTTCTTTTTCATACCATTCCATGCAAGGCATGCAGCTCTGCATCCTTGAAACTCACATAATCCTTTTCTCTGGAGAGGCAGGACTGGCCTGGCTTTTTGCAGAGAAGTGGTGGCTGCACCTGGCTCTCACAGGCATTTATAATCTCACAAAGATTATTAATGTGAACAAGTGGTGAGGAAGCACAAGGTTTTAAGTTGATGAGACCTTGAAGCCAATATTTCAAGAAGGTGCAAACAGGTTGCTCTGTGGGGTCTTACTTCTGCCAGTAAGCCCTGGGACAACAGAGTAGGTAGCTGAGAGCACAGCTGCCAGTTCTTCTGAATAAATTAATGATTCACCTGAAACTGGTGATTCAGGTCTGCTTCGAGTGCCAGGGTCTCTGTGACAAAATAGCCATCATTTGGCTCATATCCTACAAGGTGTTGCATCAGTGACAGCTGTAGAGATATCCTGGTGAAATGGAATCAGAGAAAGGCAGAGACAGGACTGAGTGGTAACTCCAATTGCCCCCTCTCTGGCACTGTCTATCTAACTCCACAGATGGCATCAGCTTCACCGATACCACACTAACATGGACTGTGCCAAGAGTTATCCCCACACTAGTGGTCCAGGAATCCACCTTCCTGTCTAAAAGCATTGTCATGGGAGTGGATGATCAAGTCATAGTGAATCCAGAGGAGATGAACTACTTACTGGAGTACAACGAGACACACATCAGAATAACCATCCCTACCGGAGCAGAAGGGGGCAAGCTAGAGGTTAGTACAAACCTGTCACACAGAAATACATTTGAGGGCCTGTACTACAGATGTGTCAAATCATGAGAAATCCAAATACTGATTGACTGCTGCTTAAAATTTGCAGATACAATAAATATTTGAAGAGCTAGATGCTTCTCTATGTTTTGAAAACACTTACTCAGAAACTAGGGATTTATAATGACAAAACATGGTCGAAGCAAGAGTCTGCCTTTTGTTAACAATCTATAAGACATACTAATACATTAAGAGTGAAGGGATTTCTGGACATTGGAATTTAATTGTCTATGTTGTTCAATAATGAAACTAGTCCTGATAAACTTCTGGCCTGGCTCAATGAGTAATTTCCCTGCCAATTTCCAAGACAGCATGATTTAACAAGGGACAGGTTCTCTGCATGTTGTTGGGGTGCAGTCACCCGCTTTGAACACAGTTTATTCCTCATCAATATATAATTTACAGATACAGAGACAATGTCAAAAGGAATGTTCAGTAGAACAGAAGAGAATAGTTTGGGCTGGAAGGCACTTTTAAAGACAATTTACTCCAAACTCCACTGCCATGGGCAGAAACATCTTTCACTAGATCAGGTTGCTCAAAACTCCATCCAACTTGAACACCTAGAAGGGAGTTGGCAATATTCCTACAAGATGGCATTGGTGTGATTTTTACTTATCCCCTTCAGGAGTTCTCCATTTGTGTAACAGACAGAACAAGAGACATGACTGGTAATCCAGGAATGGTAAAAAAAAAACCCAAAAAAACAAAAACCAAAAAAAAACCAAACATGGTGATGTGCTAAACTTAATGAGGACACTCCTGCTACTTCCTTATTAAGGATCTCAGCAGTATCTAGCCACACATGGACCAGACTAATGGACCAACTACCAAACAAACAAACAAAATCTCCTAGCAAAATCCATCCCAAACTGTACTAGAATACCATTTTCTCTTCCTAGTGTGAGAATTTTAACCATATTCAGTCATCTCTTCATTAAGCTACTGAGAATTAAGACTTAATCACACATTTTACCTCCTAGAGCTCTATATCTGGTGGTGTATATGGAGTCACTTACTGCATTGACCTCTTTCTGGAGCACACATGGACAGATGCAGATTGGCAAACCACGAAGTATACAGTCATCAAATCCATCACCACCCCTTTCATGCCTCAAATACCAACTGTTATCAACAGTAAGTCATTCCTCTCATTGACCCTTACCAATCTTCTGCTGTGCTATACATTGCACCACTCAACCTGTGCCACACATCTTCATTCACCAAAATGTTCTCAACTCCCACTTACAATTTTCTAGGCAAAGTCAAGATTCAAGTATTATAGTAAAGCAAACAAACAAAAAACCAGAAAAAACCCTTTAGCCTTAAACTTATAAGTTGCTGATAAAAACGTAAACATTCCTTTCATGTTAATGCCTGGATTTTTCCAGTGAGCACTGGAATAAAGATGTTGTGATGTGCAGTTATCACACTGGGAAGAACTGTCTGAGGACAGCATTCATTGATGGTATTTTCTTCCCCAAACTGCTGCATTTGATACCTTGGGAGCATACTGAAATCATTGTGCCACCCAGTGCTGCAGTCATGGTTTTTAAATTTTATTTTCTGATTCATTAAGGCACTAATCATACTTGGAATTGTCTGGATAAGTGATATAAAAAGAAAAAGGAGCCTCTTACATACATTATGATAATTTTTCAAATTTTATGTGACTGAACTAGATTCTAGATTTCTTTAAAGTTATTGTACATAATAGTGCACCTCTAGAAAGTCACTGAACCCACTTTCTATAAAGTTCTATGTATTTGTTGTTAATCCCCTGCAGCTTGAAGCAATTCTCATGAACTCAGAGTATTTCAGATCTGACTAGAACACAAACACTCATTAATCAGAGCCATTAAAGAGATGGCTGCTGGCTAAGTTTCCTGGAATTTGAATGGGAGGCCACCCCAACCGTCCTCCTTATTTGATCCACATCAGCAGTAATTTGATGCTCTCTCTCTGCAGACACTGTGCCAGAGGAAAGGCTATTTAATGTTGCACTTGGACACTTTCTTCCCGATGTCTCTCTGGTGGCAATCACAGTAGGAAATGTGCCATTTTCCCTGAGGGAAGCACAGCACCAAGGCTTCAAGATTTATGAAACTCCCTTTTCTAATGGAACAAAAGCATTTATCCTGGAAGTCTCTTTTGATGATCCCTATGTTCTGAGAGAGGTAGGATACAGCAGGTCACTTCAGCAGCAGAGTGGAGGAGGTGGGGCAGTCCCTTTGCAGAGCATGGTCCAGCTTTTATTAACCAATAACAGTTCCTGGATCATAAAGGTGTCAATGAGTCTGAGATCATCTGAGTTAAGATCAGAGGCTTTTATGTCCCCACCTAGCTCTCCACAGATCTCCAGGAGATCAGTATCAAGGGTAATTAGATGGGATGAAATGTTACTTCCTGTAGTGCCTGTCAGCATGGCTAATGTCTGGGTGCACACTCAACAGGAAGAGGTTTGTCAAGTCTGTACTAGATGCTGCCCTTTGAAACAGGAGTGTCTTGGAAAAAAAATCAATTATTGCAATGCTGGCAAACACCAGTTTCAAAAATCCAGTAACTCCTGAGCCCTCTGTGTGACTGCTAGCACAGGCCATGCCCCATGTGAGCATGCTACGGGCAGGCTCAGGGTACTCTAAATGTAATTTTGCTAAGCTTCAGACCATTTGTAATCTAAATATTTGTAAAAGGTATATACTCACAGAGGGATTTCAACCTCTCATTTCAGTGGGAGGATGTATAACTGCAAGTCCTCTACCACTCTTTCAACCAAACCACGCAAGGCTGCAATGCTGTTACAAGGAACAACATTGTGAACACACAGGATTTGTGCAAATAGTTTTCAGGCTGCAGTCAAACCACAGTCAAATTACATTAAGGATCAAAGCAAGAAAAGAAAAATCCAGAAGTATTTCTTTCAGGTTGAACACTAGGTTTTGCTTTGAGAGCACTTTCAGTGAAGGAAAAGAGGATGTTGAGAGGGATCTCTCACAGCATCTCCTCACACCTTCTATTCAACCCATTACTTACTCTCCTGGTTTCAGCCCACACTCTGAGTAAAGAAAAATAAGGATTTCGACCTGGATCTCCCTCTGAGTTTTTTCACCATTGGGGTTCAGAGGAACCACCACTGTGTTCATTTTCAATGTCTTCATTTTCTGAAAAGGCACAACATTTATATTTGGCTGAAAGAGCAGTTGAATCCAGGCCAAATTTCTGAATAGCTTTAGGCCAGCTGAAGCGATGCTTTTGGAGCCTGAGCTATTTGCAGGGGAGAGGAGGGTGTTGGAATAATTATTTAGTGTTGTTCAGAATATACATGCCTGCCTATTCTGAAAGCTGTTGCAGCCTTACTCTTCTCTCTCTTTCAGTATGTGAATAGAAATGAAACAAAATACACCCTCCTGGTCAACTACACCCTTAGCGTGGGTCCAGAGATGACACTCTACTATCATTCAGCAGAGGTGGAGTGTGTGGTTGCTGATATTGGTAAGCTTTCCTCTGACATTAACTGGTTTGCATCAACAGCATGGCTGTCACTGAATTCAGTGAGAGCATCAGAGTGAGGGTGAGAGCTTTGGGCAAAACCCCACCCCTCCACAGCTCATTGTTGGTAACAGCCAAGTTGCTGCTCCACTGATGGCAGCTCTTCTGCATACTGGCAAGACAGTCTGCCCTCGAGACACTGAGAGCAATAAAACAAGTGTGTAGAAGAAGTTGGCTTGCAAACTCAGAGAACAAGATGCCTCAGAACATGAACATACATCTACTGGCAAAACTTTCAGACATTGCTACAAGTTTCAGTTTGTCCTCAAACACAATTCTGCCTCTGCATCCAGGGCAGAACTTAATTGACTCAAAAACATTGCTCTAATCTCCAAAGACAGCATTTCTATAAGGAGAAATCATCCACTAAGAGCCGTATTTAGCAGGTTACTGAAATAGTCAGGAGGTCTGTTTGATATTTTCTCAAATTTATTAGATTTTTGCATGCCACAAAGATGACAGTCTCCTCACTGTCCTATTTTATCTCTGAAATAGCTCTTGGTTCAGCTCAAAGAAGGCTGGTCAAAAAATGTATTTACATACATAGCTCAGCTTGCCTTACTGAAACAGGGAACAGTGCTGGAAGCAATCTGGCAGGCCACTGCTGAAGCAGGACTCCCCATTCCACCAGATGTCAGCTGCTACACCCCTTACAACACAGCCAAGCCCTGCAGACAGTGCCAGCATGCACATAACAGGCTGCTGGGGTTTCCTACCCGTGACAGAAATCCCTGCCTGGGCCAAACCTCACCATCAAACCTTCCTTCATTGCTAACTCTTCATCCCACCTTCTTCCCACAGAAGTTCCAGAAGCAGTTGGTTCCTGTGATGAAGAGAACCTGTATCTGACCCTGCCCACTTTTGGCTTGCACCAGTACTGGGACCTGTACCTTGGTAACAAGCTCCTGAACCGGCACCTTGCCCTCACCAATGGGTACCTGGCAGCCACCAACTCCACACACCTGATCCTGCAAATACCTCTGTTTGCTGGGGGACTCATCTATGAGGTACAGGAGCTGTTCAGCAATGCCTTTTCTAAAGCACATAGGACTGTTTGCTCCCACAGAGTCCTGCAGTCACAGCCTCTAGTGCTCTGGTATTGCACATATTGGAAAACCTCCAGAGGGAAGGACTCTGAGACTGAGCAAGTGGGATAAGAGGCATTAGGCATGGATCCTTATGGTGATGCCATGTATTGTGCAATCTGCAGTCCCCATTTGTCTCTAAAAGATATGCACCAAGTCTTCAAAAACAAACTCCTCAGTGTTTTTAGTAAGATGAGGCAAAATGTCCCATCTGCACTGAGCAAGAAATAGTATTTCAATATAGCTTGTATGAAAGAAGCTCTTTTAAAGGAAATTTTGCAGAAATTTTAGGACATGGCAGGGGGAAATTGATGCTGCAATAATTTGAACTATTCTACAATAATCAGCCCAAATTTGTCTCTGTGACAGCGACTGATAAATCCATACAAGAAAACTTGTAGTTCTGACCTCATGTTGCTTCAGGCTCAAGCCTTCATACTGACTTACCTCTTGTGACTAGTTAGTATTCAAGTGGCACAAGCTATGGAGCAAAGCTTGGTACACGTGGATGATGTCCAGGGGGTAAGAGATCTCTTCCATCTCCTCCTTCGCAGGAAGTGTCCTTTCAGAAAATTAAAGCAAGGTTTGATGTTGCCCTAAGGAAAGTGAGAACTATGGAGACCTTACAGATGTTCTCCATTAGCTGCAGTTTTAATTCTTCAGCATTTATAAGTAAGTTATGTAACTGATCAATCAATAAAAAGATGTGTGATTCTTTCTTGATCTCAAACCAACTCTCTGCCTTTGTCAGTATGCCACCCAGATGGTACCATAATGGTATCTGCCCAAATGAAGACAGTTCCTGCCATTGACATGAGTAAAACCAAGCTAAGGGACAGCTCCTGCAAGCCTAAGGAGTATAATGAAGCCCATGCCTTCTTCAAGTTCCATGTCACTACCTGTGGCACCTCAGTAAGGGTAAGTCTATGGCCAGAGCAGATACACCTACTGGAACTCTCTGCCTCTCCTGCATTTTCTCCTTTGGTCCCCTGCCCCAGCTCCTGAAAAGAGTCAATTTAAAATGAGCTTCCCATATGCACAGTTTGAAGGTGACCACATTATTTATGAGAATGAAATCTCTTATGAGAAAGAGACTCTTCCAAGACAGAGCATACCAACAATCACAAGAGATCCAGACTACAGGTAGGAGCTGCTGCTGGCTGACACTGCTCACTTCTGTACAGCTGCTGGGAAATAGATGTGAACACAACAATTGCTGTTTCTTCTATTCTAGACTAACAGTCTTGTGCTACTACCAAGCCAAGGAGACCCTAGTGCTTGGTGCCTTCTCCAGGGACTTGGCCACATCCCCTCCCTTTGGCTCTGGGACGATGTTTCCACATTCAAATACTGCAGGTGTGCAATTCTCTTCCTTCATTTTTAAACCTCTCTTACTCTTTCAGTCCTAAGTTCCCTTGTTAAGACATGCCTTACTTTTGCCTAAAGAACCTCATTAAAATTTCCTTCTCTGCAGCTTACAGGAGGGTAAGACAAGCTCTGAATGTAGTTTCAAGAGTGTCCAAAGGTAAATCTCCTCCTATGGAAATCAGAAAATTTCCAAGTATGTTTTAGTTTAAATAATATTAAACAACAACAAAACCCCCTGACATTTTCTCAAGATGAATCCTTCATGGAGTTCTATGGGCCCAGCATGGCAATACTCAAACAACCCATGGAGCCTGTGTTCCTTGAGGTGGAGCTGAAGGACGAGAGCCCCAGTGTTGAGTTATACCTGGAAAACTGCTGGGTTGCCACATCTCCAGACTTCAACAGCACCCCAAGATGGAACATCACTGTGGATGGGCAAGTTGTATTAAATGTCCAATGAACTCATCGGCAAATCCCTAATTTCTACTTATATCTGTTCTTTGTCTCAAATAGGTGTAAGATTAATGGCAGTGAGTTTGCTGCAGAGTTCTGCCCGGTGCCTGTTAGCCCCCGGGTGAGACACCCTCCTCACTTTAAAAGGCTGGCAGTAAGGACCCTGGCACAGCAACTGGAACAGGTAGGATTGAGTGAAAGGCTCGCCTCCAACTCATGGACCCTATCCTGGAAGTCTGGATGATGCTCTTAGTTATGTGGTTTAGTTGAAAGTAGCAAGGAGCAGGAAGTTGGACTTGATGATCCATATGGGTCCCTTCTAACCTGAGATATTCTGTGACACTATGCTTCGAGAAATAGATTTAGGCACCTCACAGACTTAATTAGTCACCTCACATTCAACTCAAATACCCTGTGTGCAGCTTTAACTCTGTTCTCTTCTTAAATCTCCTCTGCCACCTAGCTAACTTGAGATTGGACAGGCTGGAGTAAACAAAAGAATGTTGTATATAAATATGATTTTTATATGGTGATTCTCGCTTTGAATAGGTTCAGATTTGTATCACTTCAGCTCAAAATGTCTAGAGCAGAAAAATCAACTTATGTGTCCCAATATCCAGATGAAATTCAGCTCTGTTGTCTCCCATCTGTCCTAGCCAGTCATCCATCTCCTCGGGTGTCAGAGAAGCAGAGGCATGTGGGTTTGGTCTTAAAGTTTGAGAACCTATTCCCCTCTAAGGAATAAAGAGAGCAGAGAAAAACCCAGGACAGTCCCCTGAGGGTACTTTGCTCTTTGTGCATCCAGCTGAGTGAACTGCCTGTCCTGACATGTACTGATACCAGCCATGGTGTTTTCACCCTGCCTGGGCAGCTCAAGCAACTGCACTGTTATTTACTCAGCCTTTCATAGGCACCTCAACTCTTGAACTTGCTAGAAATTAACATGATGCAATTCTGGGCTTGTGCTGCTTCCTAAGTGTGCAGCTGCAGCAGGCACCAGATTGAGTTTCTGTCTAGTTTTGATACCCTGCAGCACGTGAGGTTTTAACTTCTCCTGTCTCAGCCTCTGAGTTACCAAACTGCCTGAGGGCTTCCTTGACACCAACTTTAAATTCAAGGCAGGTTCAGCTAGAAGGTGCCACAAGAAGGTGTCCAGAGAAGCATAAGTCTAATCAGCTGTAGTTACTACAAAAGGCAAGGACAAAATAATGCTGTGCAAAGTGGGATTTTATATGAATCAAGTGGAACTTTTTCTTCTTCTCAGGTGTATGTGCACTGTTTGGTGGCAGCCTGCTCTCCTACCAACACACAACCTGGCAGCACCTGCAGAGGACAGTGCAGCTCAATCAGGGCAAGGAAGGGTAGGTTGTAAAGGAGGAAAAAAACCATTGCAGTGCACCCCTGACCTGATGTTTCTCAGAGATTTAGGAGCTCTGACTATGGCATCTGAAATGTCTCGAGCATAGACTGTAAACATTGATGTCACCTTTAAGCATGTACGTATTCTTTAAAAACTACACAAACACACTGCATAACGTTCTCAGGCTTTCCAGGTCACCCTTCTGACAGTCTCCAGGGCTATGTACTTGCTGGACCAGTACGGATTGTTGCTCCAGATCGAAGATGACACACATAAACTGAATTTGGTAAGAACACCAGGCCCTGTGTACTCACCCCGAGAGGTCACCATGCTTTGTGACACAAGCAATGCAGAGCCTGTCCTCAAGGACCTCAAAAATAAAAGTTCTGGGACAAGAACAGGGAATGGACATGGTTTGCAGTCCCATGGTCTCAGCTTGAGCCCATGAGAGAGGGAAGAAGGGGAGCTCCCTGCCAAGCCAAACACAGCTGGTGTGGCTCTGGAGCAGATGCCAGCAGCATAGCAGGGCATGCTGGACTTGGGTCATAGCAGGCAGTTTTGGAGCCAGGTATTATTTCAACAGGTTTTCAACAGGACTGCCCCCAGTCTGAGAGAAAACAGATCCAAAATTTTAGAAACAAACACTAAGGCACTAAGGCACGCTGCCATATTCCAAATGCTTTTGAATGGTTCAAATCCTCCAAAGAGTAGGGTTTCTCCTATAGCTTCATCCACCCTTGGACAACCAGAGCTGCTGAGCTGTCTGCTCCAGCATCACTCCTCACTTCAGCCTCTGTGTGTCTCCAACAGCACCTGAAGGCTCTGCTGTGCTGGCTGCTTTCCAAATGGTGCCACTGGACACAGGAGCTACTGCTTCCAGGAACCACCAGAACTATTCGCATGAAGTTTAAAGACCAGATGGTGGGACGGCACTGGAAAGTTCTTGAGTCTGCTAACAGGATCAGTAAATCTTGCAACCTGTTGCCTCTCTGAAGTGGCTACAGAAGAAAACTTAGCAGAAAACTACCCAAGGCTGCAAAATAACACATTGTGTTTCTTCCAGATGCTCAAATATGGACTTGCAGATCACTAAAATTATTCCAGTCCTAATTATGGCTGCTTCTTTAATACTTCATAATGTGGCTGCCAATCCTCCCATCTGAATGTAAAGTGCAAATCTGAAAAGTCAAATAAAAATACACCAGAGCAATGTAAGCACAGAACATGTCCTTGCTAATGTGCAACAGCAACCATCTGCTGTACCAACAAAGAGCCAAGCAGTCACTGCCAGAGCCCCTCCAGCAGGCAACACCAGGGCACACATTTCTTCCCACTAATGCAGTGCTTCATCTGTATCATGACATCAACCTGACCTTCCTGGAAAGCTGTTAGTTCCTCATTTTCTCTCACCTGCCCCTGTATGGAAAAAGCTAACTAAATGTGAGCAGATGGATACTGTAGTACAAGCAAAAAATGACACCTGATATTTTTTGTTTCTATGCACACAGAAAGCCTGGGGTTTTTTGGGTTTTTTTTTAATTCTTATTATTTTTTAGAGATCAAGTACAAACCTGCCACATGACCACCTGTAATCACCCACAGGATGTGTCTACAGTGTACCTGCAGGTGTGGCTGCGGCACATGTAGACATTCAACAGCAGTGCAGAGGGGGCAGATGGCACACTCGTGCTGACAGCACACTGTGTGTGCTCTCCAGAGGGTTTCCCAGCTCCTGCAGCCCCTGCCTTCCCAGCCTGGCTGGCCAGTGCACACACCTGGCCCACTTCCCAAAAGCTGCAGTCCTGCCTGAGATAATTGCTGAATAAATGCCCTCTTAAAGCTGTAGCTGCTGAAGGAGTAAGATCTGTGAAAAGGAACGGGAGGGTGCTGTGACCCCAGGACCCCCCAGCAGCTGCCTGAGTGCTGCCTTCCTCTGCTGCATGAGCAGTGCACTCTGCTGTCCACAGCCCACACTGCAGAGCCCAGCAAGTTACTGCATCTGCCAGGAGAGCACACTCCCTGCTTTTAACAGCAGCAGCAAATTTGTAAGTTTAGGTTAACTTTCTGTTAATCTGAAAAGCAGTCTTCTAGAAATTTGTACACTGGGATGAAGGGAAAATAATAATGACCAAATGCTAGCTCCTCTCAGCACTCTCAGGCCACACAGGTGAGCATCAGGTCTGCTCTGGTGTAACCAAGGTTCACTTTGTCTTGCAGCTTTGCTGAGTATGTTTACATAAACTTGTCTGCAGTAATGGGCTATCCCAGATCCTCCCCTTTTGCCCTGGAAAACCAGGAAGAGGTCCAGCAGCATTCCATACCCTTCCTCCACCACCTGACAGATGAGGAGACTTTTCTCTTCCACCTACATTGGAAGGGAGATGAAAGAGACAGACTTGCATTCCCATTTCAACAGGGATTTTAGGTTTCCTCCTTCCCAAAGACAAGCCAGAACAATTCCAATCCTTAGTCTCTTTCTCCTACCTTGGTTGCTGTTCATGGTGTAGATGATGATTTTCACACCAAATCTCATGATGTGTTAGTGTTAGGCATTCCCTGTTTCCCTTTGAGGGTGTCTTTCCCAAGGTATGATTCAGCCATGCAATTGCACAGGTGTACTGCTCTGCAACTCCATTCTCCTGGGATTATTCCTACCTCTCAGGTGTTGCACACGGAACTTCAGCACCTAAGTCCTGTCCTAGACTGCAGTTTTCAGGCCTGTGGGCTTAAGTGGTTCCTTGGATTAGCTTTCAGGAACCACTCTGGTCATACCACTGTAATTGAACAAGCCTTCATTATTCAGTGAAAGTGGAGAAAAGAAATTGGGAGAGAAGTTATTTTCAATGCACAGCCAGAGGCACACCAGAGTCCCCATGCTGGGGAGTCCCCAGCCTGGAAAGCACTGATCAGCCTTTTCCGTAACAACAGAGTTAGGCTGAAACCTACTCTTGTGAACTGGGACACAGCTGGACCAGCTGTTCCTTGCTGGGAGACAAGGATATCCTTCAGGCCCATTTCACATGCTCCTTGTACAGCACAAACACAAGTGATAAAAGAACTGATCACCATGAGCTGTAGGAAGCAATGATCTGGACTGCACCCAATCCCTCCCTGCTCACACACTAAAGGGATCCTACAAGGAGAATCTTGGAAATAATCTTAGGAAACAGACCAGTGTTCAGCTCAAATGCTCACAACATGCTGGAAGTGGGGCCTCCAACTTGACCAGATCTCTCAGGAAACTGTTTTCATACAAAGCAACCAGACCTTCCATTCTGCATGAAAGCCACAGGCTGGGGTCACTGCCACTGGTCAAATCTGTTTCACTGATCCAGCCCATATCTGTTAAAAGGATGAGGCAGGTGAACATCTGCTGACATAAAAGAATTTTGGATATTACCCTCCCACTAGCAGTCTTCAGTTTTGAACATTGGTGTTGCTTTTCTGAATCCTTTTCTGAATCCTGACAGGCAACAGAGAGCATGACCTGCATAGCTGAGCTTGACTGAGACAGAGGTGTTCAATTCCCACAAAAGTGGAATAGTGTACCTTTCTCTCCTCAGTCACTTTTAACAAGGTTACCTACTAGATGAGAAGTGCTCAGTGCAGCACTCACTTGCAACAGCCCAGGAGTTTCAGGCTTTCCATGCTGACCAAACCTCCCTTGCTCACTCAGAAGGCATCTGGAAGAGGGACTTATTCTGGCTACTTGACAACCAAACCCTTTGGCCTTAACATGCCACAGCTTTCCAATTGGAAAGGCTCTCTCTGTTCCCATGCTGCACTCACACTAAATATGCATGAAACCCTTCTCACACTGCTCAGTGCCCTGCTAACCTTGGCATTCTGTCAGCTTTCCCCACCTTTCTGCAAAAGCAAGGGAAAGGCCTTGCAACACTGATAGTTGTGTGACAACTCCTCCTCCTATGGTTCAGTTGGACAAATGGAGTGCTAGGAAAAGCAAAGGATGATGATGTTACACTTTGCCTTGTTCTGTAAGGCAGTGATGTTACTCTTTGAGATTCTTTAACGTGTAATGGAATTCACAGGGTTTTTCCTAAGTTTAGAGGTAAATCATCAGGTGAGAACAGTTACTCATTGCCAAATTAACCCTGCCTACAGGGAACAAGCCAAGCAGAGGGGCTGCCAGTGACAGCTGTGGAAGGAAAGTCAAGGGTTTGGGAGAGCAGGTTTATAGGTAGGAAACCTTGGGAAAGCAGCTGAGAATTATTCACGTCTGAAATATTTCTGGCCAGACTAAAGAGAGTCACAGTGCATTAGCAGCAACCATCTGTGTGACTTACTGGTGCAACCCCATGACTTTGACAAGGGCAGTGGAACGGGCAGGACTGACCCAGGAGCTCCACAGAAGAGTGGAATTCTCATGCAGAGACACCCCCTAAAGCCCAGTGAAGATATAAAGCTACAGCACCTCACATTGCAAAGCATCCAAAGCACACAACCCCGCTCCTTTTACAGGCTGAAAGGTTGCCTGAATTTCACAAAACATTACATAAAAGAATTTTATTACCCTCCATTAGGCTTTTAATTCTTAAACTTTTATAACAGGAAACTTTGCAGGACAAGGGGAGTTACTAAATACATCCTCCTCTTCAAGTTTTGGGGGTTTTTTATACATTTTATATACTGAACATTATGCCCTGTGGAGTATTCCTTTGGTCAGTTTGGATGACCTGTCCTGGCTGTGTCTCCTCCCATGCTCCCAGGCACCCCCAACTTCCTCCCCACCATGGCAGTACAAAAATCAGAAAAGGCCTCAGCTCTGTGTGAGCCCTGCTCAGCAATAACAAAAACATTTCCGTATTATCAGCCCTGTGTTCAGCACAAATCCAAAACACAGCCCCGTTCCAGCCACTGTGAAGAAAACTAACTCTACCCCAGCTGAAACCAGCAGGGCTATTTAATAATTTCAGGCTGAAAAACTGAAAGCCAGAGAGCTAAGTGACTTGTGTGCATGTGAAAGAGGAAAATGTGAAAACCCTACTGGCCAAAATTACCTTGAAAGAATTCCAGATTAGGCTGAAATGCATGATGACAGTTCATCCTTTCACAGGAGAAACAAGAAAATACTGTGGAGAAATTGGCAATTGCTTCCCAGCCCTGTGCAGTATTTCTGTGCCAGCAATTGCATGAGAAGTAATTAAGCAACATTCACAAAACAACACAAGCTGGAATATTATCTCCAGCATCTTTGTTTTCTAAAATACTTGTTCACTGTTAATATTTTGATCTACATCCTGTCATTTCAAGTGTTCTGTGCAGAATCACATCTGTGATCTCTCTTCTCACAGTAAAACTTCCTAAGTCACATCCAATTGTTCATTACTGCTTTTTTAATTGTCTTGGCAAGGTCACTCAGGAACATGTCTAGCTCTAGCTCACCTTCTCACCATCAGTCAAGAGTTGGTAGGATTGCTCAGTTTTTTAAGACTGAGGTGGCATGAAGTGTATCAAGTCATTGAATTATCTGTGTTGTTTTAGAGACAGAACACCCAGATAAATGGTGGCAAAGCATGTGCTTAATATATCAAGTCCAAAATTAAGACTTCTGAGGGGGAAAAATGGGCATTGCCTATTTCTCAAACTGTGAATGGTCACATCCTGGTACTACATATCTTATTTCTGTAACTTCAAATGGCTGCAGTCAAATGTCAAGAGCACGAGAGGTAAATGCAGCATTCTCTCAGTGCTGTTTCAAATTTACTCATTGTGGCTGCTGCAATTTCATCCCCACACTGAAAGTGATCTTGGTGAGGCTGCTGGGAAGGATGTCCAGAGGCTCCAGTCTGCTCTCATCACTCGCCCCAGTGGTCCCACCATGTGAGCCCTGTGCTTCTGCAAGCTCCCGGCTCATGCATGGGGGAACTTGGCATAAGAAGCAGAAATGTCACTGGCATAATTTAAAAAACAAAATCCTAATGCTCTGCAAGCTCCCGGCTCATGCATGGGGGAACTTGGCATAAGAAGCAGAAATGTCACTGGCATAATTTAAAAAACAAAATCCTAATGCTCATGTCAGCAATCAGAGAGTATTTATTTTATTAGAAATTGTGTTGCTATGAACTTTCAAGGGTGTTCCTTGCTGATGATTTACAGATTTCAGTAATGGTCCCTCCTACCATGTGAGAAATGAAGCTGCCTGGGTGTTCACAGCCAGCTCCATCAGATGGATTTCACACTGCATTTTTCAGGGAATTGATCTCTTTAATAAGGAAGAGAAAGCCACAATTCCTCCTGTGAATATTTTCTATGGTAAACTCTGCAGACAATTATAAGATAAAAAGTACATGTTCATTTTTATTTCCAATTAATCTGGCCAGTACATTTTTAATAAAATTACAAAGTATTTCTGTACAAAATCTGTACATGTGTCTCACAGAGATCAACATTACACCTTCCCTCAAGAATAAAAATCCCAAATCCAGGTTATTTTGCAATCATAATAAATTTTTAACTTATTTACCTAAGAATGAAGTTCTTCAGCAGGTCATAACAGATGTAAATGATCTTGTGTTTCATCCATCAATGACAAAAATCACATGTTTAGCGGAATATTTTCACATCACATCACAACCTGAATTTTCAATAACCCCGCTTCTCTTTTTCTTCTTTATCAAGCATAGCCTGTTTTAGACTCAATGCAGCATCTTCAAATTGGGGATTTAACTCTAATACTTTCCTGAAATCTTTCATGGCCTCATCAAAGTCTCCTGTCCCAAAAAAGAAAACAAAAAAAGTAAAATTATCTTTCTGTAACTGCTCACACTGACAAACCTCTGACAACTCAAGAACACCTCCAATACTTTCACCCACAAAGAAGCAGCTACTTCCTGGATCCATGGCATTGGATTCTCCACAGGCCTAACTGGGAGTCAAAGAGTTTCACATCAAGAATGGACTCAAATGCACTTAGGGCTCAGTTCAGCCAGTTTATTCCCAAGAGGAGGAGACAAAAGGCCCACACCAATAATGAGGCTGCCTTAAAGCTGGCACACAGGCACAGAGCTTCCAGCTGGTGCCCATGGCCCGGCTCCATTCTCCAGTGCCTCAACCTCTGCAATGGCCAAGCTCTAACAGAAGGCACGGGGCTGTCATTTTGGGATGGCGTCACCAAAAATGGGGCAGGAAATTCCCCAGAGGTGGCCAGCAGCCCACTGGAAATCGAGAAAGCTGTGCTACAGGTGCTTGGGAAATGCTTTAGCTCAGATTTAATGGCAGTTTTTGGAACTGGCTTGTTTCACCCCAGTGCAAATTTCTCCACAAGTCAACTACACCTTTCCTCCCATTCTCCACGAAGCAGCATCGTTTCGAATGACAGCAGCACAGCCTGCAAGAGGGGTGTAAGCGCACACGGGGGGCAGGCAGGCGCTGTCACTGCTGTCACCGCGTGTGGCGCCGGCCCCTCAGCGATGCCCGCCCTCGTCCCGCCCGTGACGCGGGGCTGCCCGGCCCTGCCGTGCCCGGCTCCTACCCAGCCGGTAGCGCACCAGCCCGCGGTTGTAGTAGGGCACCTCGAAGCCGGGCTGGCACTCGATGGCGGCCGTGAAGTCCTGCACGGCGGCGGCGAACTCCACGCGCAGGTACCGCACCTGCCCGCGGTCATTGAGCGCCGTGGCGAGGTCGCTGCGGGCACTGCGGGGACAGAGGGATCGGCGTTAGCGGGGCCCGGCCCGGCCCGGCGCGCCCGCCCCGCTCCCGGCCCCGGCGTTACCCCGCGGGGCTGCGGGCGATGAAGCGGCTGAAGAGCTCCTCGGCCGCCGAGAGCCGCCGCGCCCGCAGCTCCGCCCGCGCCGCCGCCAGCAGCGCCGCCGCCTCCCCCGCCATCGTGATGACGTCACGGGCACGCCGGCGCGCGCGTCCACGTGAGAGAGGGCGCTGGGCCGGGGAGAGCTGCCCACAGAGCACGGCAATACGGTCGTAGCGTCTGTAACAACAGCGGGGCCGCGGAGAGACGGTGTTTAACCTAAACCTGCTCTCCTTCATCCTAAAGCCATTCTCCCTTCTCCTATCCCTTTATGCCCTTGTAAACTGACCCTTTTTTACCACTTCACAAGGTGCTGGGCCGGGGAGAGCTGCCGACAGAGCACAGAAATACGGCAATAGTGTCAGTAACACCACCGGGCCACAGAGCCCTCTGCTCCTCTGCTCCGCTCTCCCGAGCCCCCACCGGCAGCACAGCGCCCAGCTCGGGGCCGCAGCACAGGCACGACGTGGAACCGCTGGAGCGAAGCCAGAGGAGACCATGACGATCAGAGAGCTGCAGCACCTCTCCTGGGGAGACAGGCTGGGAGAGCGGGGGGTGCCCGGCCTGGAGAGGGCTTGGTGGAGACCTCAGAGCACCTTCCAGTATCTAAAGGGGCTCTAAGAGAGCTGGAGAGGGTCAGTTTACAAGGGCATAAAGGGATAGGAGAAGGGAGAATGGCTTTAAAATGAAGGAAGGAAGGAATTCTTTACTGTGAGGGTGGTGAGACCCTGGAACAGGTTGCCCAGAGAAGCTGTGGATGCCCCATCCCTGGAAATACTCAAGAAGAGGTTGGATGGGCTTTGTGCTACCTGGTCTAGTGGAAGGTGCTGCAGCCCTTGTCAATGGGCTTAAAGCAAGATGGTCTTTAAGGTCCCTTCCAACCCAGGCCGTTCTACTACTCTGTGATTCTGTGGAGATGGGGTTTATCCTTACCTGGCTTAAGCTTAGGTGAGAGACAGAAGAGCTCCTCTGCTCTCCTCTCAAACGTGCCAAGGCACAATGTGACCGCCACAGCTCTTGTCAGGCAGCCAGGTGCTGGCCCTGGGCACAGTTCACCCCGTGCTCAAGGCCCTGCAGCACTGCCAGAGCACAAACCAACACAAAGGTGGGACAGCGAGACATTGTTCCTTGGACCTTTGTGTGTGACGAGGGTGACAATTCAGCTCCTGAAATCTGTTCAACAGATGCAGACTGCTCTCCCAAGCTACATGGAAAGTGCCAGGTTCCAGGCTGCAAGTTCATTGAGTTTCCTTAAGCTGTTGAAGATGACATCACCCAAGCTCAGGAGCCCAAGTGACACACTGACTGCTGCGTGTTTTCAAGCCCTTTATTTTACGGTGGGTTTAAATACACTTAGTAAAAGAAACCAGCACTAATGGATGCTTATACTGGTATCATCACTCTAGTAACTCTAAACAGTAGTACAAAAACATATATGGTAATATTATCAAAATTATTGTGACATTATTTCAACTTGGGAATCACTTCCCTCAAAAAACTGTGAATTCTGAGAAAACTCAGTAATTTCTTATGGAATTAGACAAAAAATTGAGCCTGCTCAGAGTAGAACATATTGATATGAGCCTACATTCAACTCACATGGTTTTGAAACTAAGCTCAATCTATAATTCAAAAATAATGCTTTTACCTTAAATCTTTTTTCAAAAGTGTAGAAAAAAATGGAATCTATTTACATGGTAATTTCTTCAGCTAAATGGAAGCAGCGAAGGTTTCTCTTGTGGGTTTTCTGTTTTGGTTTTGGGGTTTTTTTTTTAATCTTTCTATAATAGCAGCACTAACTGCAACAATACAGTACCTGAGTTGTATTTCAAAAGATGGTAACATTTTAGAGGCTGTTCTTAGCAGTCATAAATGCAGATACAGAGTCTTTATCCTCAGCTTACTGTGCTGTGGCACAGAGGACAGGCATTATAATGGCCTGCTTCTTTGGCTTTCATGCAATGCTTACACACACTGCACATCCAGAACTGATACTCCAGGATAGGGGCTCCTGTTGCAACACATACAGGAAGTTTACCATCTCCACTATAAAAAAAAGAAGAAAAGAGTAAAGCTGAAAGAATAAAAATGTGGTGTGCCAGTTGTTGATTAGAAGTTATTAGCTCATGCAACACTTCACTGTTCAAGTAACCAAGTATATAAATCTTCACACCAGAGAATGCCCACCCCCAGAACCATATAGTCAACAAATCAGGACCAGCAGATCCAAAAGATGGGGTGAAAAGAAGCAGTGAAGGCCATATAAAAGTAAGGCCTGATTAGACACCTGCACTGCTATTCTACTCTGTCCTCTGATGTCTGAAGGGTCAACAGAATCACAGCTGCTACTGAGATTCTGTACAGTTGCACTGTAGGATCAATCAAGACAGGTTAAAATCCTGTTTGCTAAAAGAAAACTGATTTACAATTGATTTCCATATTTACAATTTACATGCTCTCAGCAGGAGACGTCAAACACACTGTTGTGGGTACAGCCACTCCAAGGACTTACCCCTTAAATGTGCCCTTCACACTAATTTTAACTTCACATATTGCTCTTTTCACACCAAGTAGATTTGGGTAATTCACAAAACACTGGAGACCTGTTCATTAATAATGTTTAAACAGTCCCTTGTTGTTACTTTCAGCAGTCCACCATGGAGATGCAAACAGTAACATTCTTTAATGTCAGATGATACAGTCTCAAAGGTTCTAAAACTCCTGTGCTTTGTCTACCTGCATTTCAAATTAAGATGAAGTTACATCTTTGTGCCCAGATTCTCAAATGCAGTCAGTGTCTATTTTCCCAAACAACACAGTGCTGTATTACCTTCCTCCAAACTGGCTAACTCCTGCCTGATTCTTGCCCAATAGTTGGTTTAAGCAGCAAATCACCTAATTAATTTGGTCACACACAAAACCTGCTAAAACCCAAAACACAGCAAACAGCAGAAAAAAGTGACAGTATTATTATACTATCATATAAAAATAAACCCACCTCTCAAGAACATCATCCAGATCAGGTGTTTTGTTATACTTTGGTCTATATCTTGTGAATATCTCTAGAGCAAGCTCTTCATACTGTTGCCTCTGCTCTGGCTTAAGAGTTTCCAAGGATTCTAATTTAGCAAAGGCTTTTGAACAAGTATCAAATGCTCTGTTTGCACACGCACAGAGTGCCAAAAGGGAATAGATTTCAACTGCAGGTATAATGTCTTCATAATCTCGCAAATGAAGAGCTACAAAAAATGAAAAAAAGAAATCCAAGGAAATTATTATACATTTTCTGAAAAGTGCAAGCATCTGTATGAAATAGTTACTACTAGATGACAGTATTCATTCTAAAAATAGGACAAAATGAACCACAGTCTTTTTGTTGACATGACTGAAGCATTGCTCTAAAAAACAAATTAGCAGATTTCACTTGGAAATTGGTGTCTTCTTGAAACATTTTATTTTGGTTGGTTGGTTGGTTGTAAAAATATTAGAAGGATTTGAAATTTTCATTACTTGGACAAAGTACAAGGCACTCTTTGTTTCTCTAATTCCCACAGATTTTTTGTGAAGCCCTGCAAGGAGGTCTGATGTAAATTCCTGTATGCCTTATAATTTAGGGAGAGAAACAAAACAGTCAGCAGAACATCTACAGAGATTAACCAATTTACCAGGTAATATTTGGAAAGATTTGCATTTTCTTCAGCGAAGTCCTTTCCAGGTATAGTGACTACAGCCATATTCAATTCATTATATGGTTTTGGTTTAAATTCCATGGATTTATTAAGAACTGAAAAATGTGGCAGCTATAAATGAAGATATGTGCTGTTTTTACAGGGTTGAAAATTAATTCTTACCTGTTTTAAGTGCTGCATCTACAGAACCTTTATAGAGCTGTTTTTGTGCAAGTATGAAGAAGTGGTAAGCCTCAGCTCCTCGCCAAGCATTGTCTGCAAAGCGATTCGTTGAAGAAAGAACATCTTCTTCCAGCAAACCAGCCAAAGCTGAAGCACTCTGAAAACAAACCAGTATCACAAGTAATTTTTATATGAAACAGATACAGCAGGAAATGGGGATATATGAAAAGAGCTTTTCTATACTTGGTGATTACACCACTGTCCATGTTAAGTAGGCAAAATACAAATGGACCTACAGTGAGCATTGTCAGGCATTCTGTACAGAGCACAGACACAACATCTGGTGCAGATTTTCAAAGATAAATATCATATACGTGTGTATACAAATATATTTTGTGCACATCTGCAGACCGGTTCATAGTTTGGATTAATACTGCATTTCAACACCAGAGCTCTTAAAAATTTGTTTAAATTATTTCATTTGTGCACATGAACATGTAAGCAGAGAAAAAAAATTCTTCCATTTGCTTCCCCTGTATCTGGAGCCATCTCCCTGCTGAATTACAGGCAACATAGCTTAATCTAATCACAGATCACCCTTTGGGATCAATTCTTATTCCTAAATGACACAAGAGTCTTGCAGGAAGTTTCTTAGTATGGTTTTCATTGTTATAGTGAAAATATTAAGAAAAGCATGTTAAACTTAGGAAGCAAAATATCTACTAATACATACGATTTAAATGTTTTAAAAGAATACCTAAAACAGTATGTTTTCATGGAGGACTTGCTTGAAGGAAAGCTTTGTTCTTAGCAAGGGAAAAGGGGTATAAAAAAACATTATAGGCTCCCATGAAGATGGCTTGCTTTATTCTGACTAGCTAGCAGATACCAGAATTCAGAAAGGGGAAAAAAAAAGACATTACCTCTGAACTTTTCTCTTTAACTTTTCCCCTTTGTGCATTTTGCATTTGTTCATGGCACTGTTCCATAAGTAAGGCTGATAGCACGTAAAGCTTTTTAACTCGCAAAGGCTTCGTCCTTTTCTTTGACTCTTCACCTGCAATCTAAAAAAAAAAAACAAAGGGATTTAATTCTCTTGGACAATTGCATGCTTGTACAAACCTAGGAAATCATGCCAAAAAGTGATTCTGCCTTTAAATGTAATAATTTAGACTGCAAACAGAACTATAAATGAAAATGTCAAAGTGAAGCATGCACATTATTTTATATTTATTTAGCTAACATGTATATAAAGCCAGATTCTCAGGAAGGATAAATCAGTGTAACCATGTATAAGTCTAGTGATCTAGTATAAAAAGAAACTAAAAAAATAGCAATTTTTAAACACATACATAGCTTTCAATAAGGTCTGATGGTTTTCCCAGAAAAGAATGGCTTTTGAAAGTAACATATATTTTATATATATATATACTGCTATAAATACTTGCTGTAAAAATTACATATCAGTCCTACAAGACTTTAAGCTATGTAGAGAAATTTCTGCAGCCAAACCAAATCTAAGCAACATTTTTATCTTAAAAGCACACCAAAGCCATTTCTAATTGAAGAAATACCAAAATTTAACTTCTAGTTATTGACATTGCTGGTTTTGGGTTTTTTTAAAGGAGATAAAAATAACTCCCATGACATCTAAAATAATGTGGACATTGCACCCCAGGCCAGTCAACTATACTCTTTTACTAGGCAATGCAGGACATCAGGACCTTTCCTGAGGTGCAGTTCATCTCCTACTGAAGTGAAAGTCTCAACATAAATAAATAGATGGCTTGTGTCCCCAAAGTCTCCTCTCCGCTAGCTACAGAGGACACCCAAGGTAACTATTACACACAGAGGTAGCTCTGGGAGTTGGGTTCATCTTTGCAGTATCCTGTATGATGACATCTGCTTATTGCCTAGACATTGTTAAAACTAAAATAACCCCAAGGGAATAAAAGTAGCACAGAAATAGTAAGAGCTAGTCCAAAAACCCCAGTCATTCAACATAAAAATAAAACCTGCCATACCTTGAACATGAGCTTAGCAGCTTCAAAGAAATAATTGGCTTTACGATAGAGCTCTATAGCATCAAGGATTTTGTTCTTTTCCAGTAAATGACTTGCATATCTGGCTAACAAGGATCCGATCTCTTTCATATTGTGATTTTTGGCCAGCTCCACAGCTTTATTCCACTAGAAATTAAAGGAGACAATTATTAATCTCATTTTTTCAAATACACTCTCAGAACAAACCAGTTATCCATGAACAGACTGCAGCATCTGTGTGCAATATTTCATCACCATTTTGAACCAGACTACTATAAATTAACATAAAAAGCAAGAGAATACAAATGCTTACATCATTACCAATCATGTGATGCAGCAGTATTGAAAAAATGCTGGGCCAATGTTGGGGTACCCAGAACAGAAATTACTTTGGACTTTATTAGGATAAGAGATTTGATAACAGGATGCCTTGGCGAGAGCAAACAGAACTTTGAGAATTAAATCAAGATTGCAAGAAGATCAAATCAGATGGATTTACCAGAAAAAAGAAAATTACATCAGACTTCTGCAAGCAAGAGATGTTTAAAGTATAAGTTTGTTTATGTGATCTTTAATCCAATCATTGTAGTAAAACATTACTAGCCTTCCTAAAACAGTATATAAACATTTGTAGTCCGCAATAAAATCGGATTCTTTGACCATCTCAAAGTCTTCCCCATCTCTTTTCATCGCTATATACCTCTGTCCAAAACCACATATAAAACAGTTGCCTCTACTTTTATGAAAGCTATGCAAAATCCTTTCATTGTAGCTCGTAGCTGGACATGGGGATTTCAACCAAGAAAAGTCTTAACCAGCCTTGCAAAAGCATGTCTAAAAGAGGACCTCAGCCCAGAAGCTTAAAGCACACAGTAACTCTTATTCTCCTGTACACCTCATTTTGTCTGTGAATTTGACCGATCTTCAGTGGTTTGGCTACTGTGTTTGTCCCAGATGAAAAGTTTGGCAGGACTGAGCTCTTAACTGAATCTCACACCTTATAGCTCTTCAGAGCCATAAACTAAGGAATTGTTCACAAAAAGCCAGCCCTAGGCAGTCCTGCCATTCCCATCCACCGAGTTCCTCATCGCCATCCTCAGTGTCTCCCTTATTTGTATTGACATAGACATTTGTACAGGTTAAGTGATACCAGGAAACAGCTCTAGTTATAAACATGCAGATGAGTTTCCAGCTCTGCTTTTTCCAGCTACATCCTCATGCAGTCACAAATCCATTTGCATCTATACAAAGTAGGGGGATGTGGAAAATATCCAGAATGGACACCTATCTCTTCTCCAGTCTTGTCCCATTCCATCAGGAGGCAGCACAGTCTAGCTCCACAGAGGCTGCAAATCTCTGTATGCTGAGCATGCTGCCCACATACCCTGCATGTACATGTAGCTTTGCATGCAGCCCCTCCAGTGGTTTAATCTTAATCTCAGAGAAATGGTTTAAGCACTGAAGTATGAATTTTCCAGAAATTATGACAAATCATCTGACACATAACAAGTATTTGCATTCCACTGGGCATTAGGATAGAAGTCTCACTGTTAACCTGGTATTATTACAGTTTATCTCCTGCTGTTTTACCTGGTTGAGATGCACACAGGTATCCACAGCATCCTTTGGTCGATTACATTTCAGAAAGGCTGACACAGCTTGTTCACACATCCCCACTCTCACAAACATATAAGCTATATCCTGCAAAAAGCATCAGAACTGTATTAAATTCACATCTGCATTTTTAGTACATTGTGCAGCAACAGCAGTGCTCCTGTTTGGTTAATTTAAGTCCAAGAGGGTGGGGAATGGGTTGTTTGCTTCACGGACCCTGTGAAAGCACCAGGCATTGTTGTAAATCTTTAGAACAGTGTGCTAGGCTCACACACTGCTTCTAAATTCAATAAAGCTATTACAATGAGGTTAAAATAAAATGCTATGTTTTGATTTACTGGAAGAGGCATTAAAGGACCATGTTTTGCATTTTTCAAGCATTTTGGATTAAGTCAACCACAGCATAGTTTTAAATTAGCTATTGTTTAGTAGGTCATTTCCTGCTACATATACAGACCTATACCCTGTACACCTATATATCCTATACACCCTATCCCATCTACTTTCCCTCCTTTTAGAGTATTGTCAGTCAGGTCTTTCTGGGGAATGGGACAATAAGGGAAAGGAAGAGTGATGGATTGTGAAAATAACAGTAATACTAGAGATCAATACCACAGTAACACCACTGCACTTAAGTGAGTAGGTCATACACTGCATTCATTCTCTCGTTCTTAACCCTCCCAGGATGGGAAATTTTAAATAAATAGTTGGGTATAAGACAATGAACAATAAAGGTGCTTTTTGCTTACAGGAAGCAATTTATGATTCTCTGGAAGTGAGTTGGCCAAATTCTCCAGTCCTTGGTAGTCTTCTAGCATGTAGTAACATTCAGCTAAACGTTCCTGGTTTTGTCCTTGGACATAGTACTGTACAGCATTTAACCTAATAAGACAAAAAAAATCTCGTGGCTTCTGAGGTATAAACACAAGAGAAGTTTTTAATTCTGTAAGTCTTTTGCAGTTGTAAATTTAAAATCACATTATTCTAAATAGGTAACTTTGCTTGAAAAACTTTCATAGCTAGAATTTCAGTTTTTCCAAAATGCACTAAAAAATTTAATTTTCACAGATCATTATATTAAAAGTGTAGCAATATTGATTCTCTGACTAGCATAACATTAGGAAGCCAAAGAATTCTTAAAGCTGTACTCCCACGTCTGTAGAGATGAGGGCAGACAATGGACAACTTACAGCTAAACTTCCAGAAAAGGGCTTTACTGTTGTGTTTCTGTATTTTAAAATGCAAACACCAAGACCTCCAAGACCATTCTCCAAAGTTACCTAAAGCATCTAAAAGTCAACTTCCAAAATCTAATCTAATCACAAGTTTTCAGCTGCATTGTAACAATACAGTTTGGGTAATGGCAATATATAGTGGAGCTGTGCAACTCTAAGATATGGGCTTAGAAGGCAACAACAAACGTTCATGAAAAAAACATTCCCTGCAAGTTATTAGCTATGAAGACATGACCTCTGGCTCAGTAAGCACCTGACTGCAAAATGTGTTCTGGATAAATACCATGACAGGTGTGCACTGCCCTTAAAATCTTCCTTGGGTGCCCAGTTTGGGCAACAGCTGGAGACAGATCCAGGTCAGAGAACTCTGGACCTTCTCAAATATTTGTGGTTTGAAGCATTTTAGAAAATTCACTGGTAGTTAGTAATTATGTACTACTTTTAATCCCTTTTGGGTATTTTTTTAATATGTTCTATATCCAGCCTAATATAACTTCATAGGTATTTCTCTTTCCTTCCCTTCCTTTGAAGCAGACAGACTTCTGGCAAAGCAGAGATTTCTATGACCTTCACCCTTTAGGTAGCTGATCAACAGCTCTCTGTTTATCATATCATGGAACCATAAAGATATGAGCAAAATCTCATTATTCTAAAATTATCCAATGTATTGCATCCTGACTTTACTTATATCTGTCCCTCCTCATAACTTAAGTCTTGTCATCAGTTTCATAATTTCCTCTGTAAGTTCCTTGCTACTGGTGTCTCTACAGGCCATACCATTTCTGTCGGTCTGCAAAGTAGTCTCCGATGGCGTTGTGTGCCTGCTCCAGGAGGGCGTCGTCCGAGTCCCCCGAGCCCGACTTCAGCAGCTGCAGCACGCGGAACCAATCGCCCAGCTTGATCCGCAGCCCGATGGCAAGGTCTCTAAACAGGAAACAGCAGGGAAAAGTCAAGCACAACAAAAGAGGTAATAAACATCTCAAGAAAAGCATCCAAAAGTGTATCCAAAAGCATCCAATGCAGGTATCAGAGTGATCCCAGATAACTTGTTCACAATTTCAACACTATTCCATTAACGCAAATACTCAGGAGAGCTCCCAGGTTATATCACGCATATGCATGTGGCATTCACATTCCCTGAAAAAATCCCTTCGCTCAGGATTTTTCTGGTGGGAAGCTGAGAAGCCTCAGAGAAAAGGAAAACAATTCTTATCTCATTTGCTTCTCTTGTGTTTTGCTCATGTGGAATGTGTTTGGAGATTGTTTACCCAAAGGTGATTGCCTGATTGGATTCTGGTGTGAGTTGTTTTGACCCATTGGCCAATTATGGCCAAGTGTGTCAGGACTCTGGAAAGAGTCATGAGTTTTCATTATTATCTTTTGAGCAGTCAGTAAGTATCTTTTCTGTATTGTACAGTATAGTATTCTTTAATATAATATAGTATAATAAAGTAATAAATTAGCCTTCTGAGAACATGGAGTCAGATGCATCATTCCTGCCTTCGTCGGGGCATCCCTGCAAATACAACAGAATGTATTTCCTTATCAGCCACACTCCTGTGTGAGGAGTTAAATGAGTGAGACAGTTGGGCTGATGTTACTTCAGGTTCCCTCTTACTCTGTTCTGCATCTTTCACTGCTGACCCACTACAAGAGATGGCAGCAGCTGCAAAAGGCTAAAAGCAGAAGGAAGGTGAGGGGAAAGACCAAGAAGCAACAAATATGAATAGTGGAGGCTAAAGCTGAGATGTAATAAAATGGATTTCAGAGACTTATTTTCCAGATTCAGGGTGATTTTGGATAAAGGAGAAAGGACTCAGCAGTAGTTTTTCCTTTTTATTATTCATGCATACGTATGACTCACTGTGTGTCTGTCTGGCATGTTTTTTCCACCAAATAGAATAATTCAATATTACCTCATATAAAAGTAATTCTGCAGGTGCGTAGAAAATAAATGGGAGAGACCTATGCCCTTCTTTTAAAAATGCCCTCAACTTACAAGTAAATTAAGGAAGGCACGAGAAACTCAATGCAGTCAGCTAAGTAAGAGCATCTATCTAAAAACATTAGAATTTTATTTGAAAAATAGATTTATTTCATTGTGATTTATGGTAGATCCTTATCAGGATTTTTCTAGTTGTGAAAGTTGAAACCAGTAAACAAAAAAGTAAGTTTTTGACTTCTGCAATTCTATGTCGAAACTTCTCTTCAGCCATGTGAAAATGAATATGCCATATCTAAAACTGGGTGTTGCAGTGTGACTGAAGTGCTGAGGAGGCAGCCCACATCCCCAAACCACCCAACTGCCAGCAACTAGTTAATGACATGCAAAGAAGTTTTCATTACCAGGCACTATTGGGCATTTCTCCCCAGCTCCTGCCTTCTCTCTGCCCTGCCACTCTGTCCCCCTTACCTTCATTCTTACACCATGAAATAATAACTATTTTTTTTTCTCCATCATTCCCTACTGTTTTTCATGGCTCCATTAATCAAAGCTTAAAAATTTCTCATGTGCATAAGTGATTCATGTTTCTCCATGTTTGACCACCATCTACAGGCTACACTGCACAACTGCTGCTGATGATTTCTCATTATCCTTTTTCAGCAGAGACAATGCTCTGGCTAATTATTTAATGTTAATTTATATTCCCAGCAATACTAAAATTTTGCTTTGTTTGTTTTCATTCCTGAGAAAAAATTACACTGATTGGTTTCAATGTTTCACAGTTTCATCCAGAGTCTTTCTGTCTCTCCAAAGATTACAGTTCATTAAAAACTCTGTTGTTTGTATATGTAATTGAGAAGAATGTGTACTTGGCTACTAGCACAGAGCAACACCACATAAATTAAACATTATTTAAGATTGTTTGTATTTTTGGAATCCCAGTTGAAATACCGACAAAATACTTGTGAAAAAAACATCTATAAAACACAGCACAACCTAGAGCAGCCAAGGTTTTGTAAACAGTTTGGAATGCACTGGTTTACATACAGAACTGGTTATCTATGGATAAACCAAAATTCTCTCCATTTGATCCTTTTATGTTTTTGCAGAAACTGGTAAAGACTCTCCAGAAAAAACAGTCATGCCTGATTAAGGAATGCTTTTTTTTTCCCCCAGACTTTTCTACTGCTGAGATGTTTACATGCAATTACCTTCTGTCCATATCCAGATACATTCTTTCAGCTTCTTCAAATCTGCTAAAATAGGCTGCCACTTCTGCTTGCTTCATGGACTCGCTCTGCAGATTGCCCAGGCGCTTTACAAACTTAATGCCTTGATAATCTTTGCAACGCACAAAAGCTTGCTCAGCCGTCTGCAGATCCAGCTTCTGAAGAGCAGCTTCAGCCAGGAGTCGCCTGTGTGAAAAACAAACATAGCAGATGGAAGAGCAGCCATAGAGTAAATTAAATGAGGGTATATTTAACTAGTAATTATTTAAAGAAGACATACAAGTTGTTGCAATTTATTGTTTACTAGCTAATCTTAATACAGTCGTTTGTTTATTCCTAGAACATTCTGTGATCTGCCTGGTACTTGGTCAGGGAGAAAATGTTCAAATAATTGCTAATATTCTTTAGTTCAGCTGTTCAGAGGGACACTGGCTTGGGAGGAATGGGCAAGATTTGACTGTTACACTTACGTGAAATGTGTTGCTGGTCTCAGTGCAGTTCCATTTATTTATTTCTGCCTGTGCATTTGTGGAAACTTTAAGCCTTGATGGCAGCCTCAATCTAAGTGCCTCCAGCTCCACTGGCCACGACAAATAAATTATCCTTCTGATCCATCTGGATGTTCCTGGTCCTGTTAGGACAGCAGCTTGGGACAGCAGGGAAAACCTTTGGGGAGCTTTATGATTGGTACTGCCCTATTGGTTAGTTCTGCAAATAGGGAATTCAGGCCAACCTGTGTGCATCAGGTGCTTGAATGAGCTCTAGAATTTTCTGCAAAAAGCTGTTTAAAATTTAGACTGGCTGATTGACATTGTCAAACAAATTCAGTGCAGTGAGGCACTGACAAAACCACTAATATTATTGCTGTAATCAGTGATCCAAGCGATGCTCAGGCAGTACACAGTACCTGTGTACTTCTCAATCAATTTGAGAAGGTTGGTATCACTTAAACTCAAGTGCTCATCACAGACATCAAAGAAACCAATTGATCTACACATCACCCTGTTTGTTGCATTCTAGAAGCAAGGTCACTGTTTTGTTCTAATCTGGAATATATTGGCTTTATATCCAGCACTTCTAATGAATCTCTTCATAAATATGTGACTTGTTTTCTCTCATAATAAAATAAAATTCATGGCAATTCCAGAGCAAAGTGAACAGAATTTGACCTATATTTTGTGATTTTATGATATAGAACTTTTACTGAGATACAGACTTGCAAAACTAATAGTAATTTTTTATTAAGTGAACAGACAGGACTAGCAAAAAACCACATGAACAGTTTGAAAGCTCCAAAAATCTTCAGCTACTTCAAGACATTTGTAAAAATGAAGACTCAAAACATTAACATTTCACCCTATGCACTCAAGCTAATAAAATTATAGTATTACAGAAACTTTCAATATATAACTAGCAAATCCTGTTTTTCAAAATTAACATTCTGGAGACAAAGGAACAACTAGATAGAAAAGAATGGTTTTTGGGACAAACTTTTAAAGCAAGGTGTCTTGTCCAGTCTTTCAGCAACTCTAAATTCATCTCTGAACCATCACAACTAATAGTGAACTCTCCAACCCCCTTGATGCAAGCTAAGCATCCAATGCTGCAAGAGACCACTAGCTTCAAAACAGAGCCAAAATTACTGAAGAAAGACACAGGTAAGTAAACAGTCTCCAGAGAGTTAAGGAGAATTGGTCTCCTTCATCAAGGAACTTGTCAATGAAGTTTTAGGTTCTGCACTGCCTCCTCATTAAATTATCAGTAGAGGCCTTTACTCTTCCAGCCCTTACAAGCTGGGATATTAAACAGATTTCCAGCACTCCTGTTTACACAGGTTTACTCTCACATGTTTAGTCTGCAGCCATTTCAACTTTAGTTTAATAGCTGAGCCATGTTTAGTTTAAGCATGCCACTATCTCCATTTCTCAGATTACTTCTGAGATGCTCCATGGGAATACAGCACACCCAGCCCTTCTTTCTGACCTTCAAGGCCTGTCTAAATGCTACAAGGTTGTTCAAACTACTCTAACCCTACTATCAGTCTGATGTGTTCCCTTTACCAGGTTTTAAGCTCTTTAATGTTCAATATATAAATTTTATTTTTCATTTAACCAACTTGGTTAACTTGCTGTTAGCTTTTAATTTCCTTTAAATTCCCTCAGAGACACAAGGAACCCTGTGTTTTGGGGCCTATATAGCACAGAGCAAAAAGGTGTCCTGAGCCTACACTCTATACCTACTATCATGATACAGCACAAGCCTGACATTCTAGGAACTCCAACATTCATTAAATCTTAAATGATTGTGTGTAAAATGTATACTGCTTTGGCTGGTTTTAATTTGAGGGTTTTTATTTTCATACTGGATCTGTCTGAACAGGAAAAGAATAGAAAAGTAGACAAATTTAAACAAATTTGGTTTATAGGAGATTTTACCAAAGTCTGGGATGTGGATTGTCTTCTATGAATTGGGAAGATTCCTCAATGCCAACTTTTTCAATCAATGCTCGACTGTCTCGTAATGACCGAATCTCGAAATTGATGATGTAATCTTTGTTAGGATGTTCAGGATTCTAACATAATGGACAAAGAAACATATTTTTATTCCTGGTGACTTTTATTCTCACCCAACAAAACAGATATCTATCATTAAGAAAGACACTGACTTTTCCTACAAAATAAAACTAGTTATACTGACCTTTAATATTTCATCCAGAAGAACAGACTTGATTTCTAAATCTTCAAAGTTGCAAATATATCCAGATGTTTGTATAGGTTCCTGAAAGTTAAATAAATTATAAAGGAATGAACTTGTATTCTGTCTAATTCCTAAGTATACATTTAGATACATTCTTCTCCAAACTAGGATATAATTGCGCTTCCAACAAGAAACAAATACTATTATCATTAACATTATTGACAATTCTGTAAAAACAGACATCATTAAAAATCCTCATGCTTTCTGCAACTAAATTATGACAAAGAGACAGGTATTATTCTAACACCTGCCAATATTTAGATTCAACTGAACCGTTTTACAAGTATCTCTACTAAAACTGCATTTATGTATTCCAAAGCATACAAAAAAATACACCCCTGAAAATCTCATACATTTAAGAAAAATATGACACCATTTTTATGTTTCTAGGACTGACCATTCATTCTACCTATATGGTCCAAAACAACATTCCCACGTGAAAGTTGATAAGATTTTGAGCTTTATATAACCTGAAGCAAGTTTATATAAACAAACACTTGCAGAACTGAGCAGTAAACACAAGAATAATGCTATTCAAGAAAGAGCCATTAACTTAAGAGTGAATTTTTTTAAATGAGTAGTTTATGTATGTTGATATCTACCTCTGGATCCAAGTTCCTGAAGACATACATTCTTGTTTTCTCCATCATTGCAAACAGGTCCGGGTTGTCCTTGGCCCATTTCATGTCCCAGACGTCCTTGCGCTCCAGCCTGAGCTGCCCGCCTGCCTCTGGCTGCCCCGCGCTGTCAGCGGCCCGCGCCTCCAGCTCCACGAAAGTCAGAACCCCTGACAGGTCAATGATAGCAAGGCGACTACAGAAAAACAAACGGAGAAACAAGGCAGCAAAATTACACTGCTCAAGGCTGTGAATCTGAAATACTTCTCTAACCTGGCACAGCATAATTCTATAGATTCCATGAGATGCTGTCGTGTGCCAGAACCAGCATAGATCCATATGGTTTTCATGTACCTGCACAGCAGAGACCAGACACATGGAAAGATGTTCTTCATCTGCTCACAGGGGATCTGGCCCTGCAAAGGTTCTGAAATATGCCCATTTTTACATCCAGCATTTTGAAGATACATCAGATACCAAGTTGAATAAATTACAGGTCTGTTGCTCACCAAACTTTTTTTGACAAAGACTCAAATTAACAACTGAATAGAATGGGTTTTCCTTATTTACTTGGAGGCAATGAAGCAGATTATTAAATTAACAAGTCAGTGTGGTGAAGCAGACTGTTAATTCCTAAAATGTGATTTCTTGCATTTCTACAAAGAGTATTCTCCACTTTTTTTCAAAAACATTGTTAAGCATAATCCAACTCATCTTTGAAATCTTTATTTAAATATTGTGGTTGTTAATTGTTGCGGTGTTGTTGAGGGTCCCCAGGACAAGGTGAGAGATGAGCATTGACTCCAAGTTCTCAGAAGGCTGATTTGTTATTTTATGATATTATATAATATTATTTTAAAACAAAATTATATACTAAAATTATACTAAAGAAAGAGAAAGGAGACATCAGAAGGCTAGCAAAGAATGAATAATAAAAACCTGTGACAGACCCAGAGAGTCTGACACAGCTGGCTGTGATTGGCCATTAATTATAAACAATTCACATGGAACCAATCAAAGATGCACCTGTTGGTAAGCAACCTCCAAACCACATTCCAAGCAATCAGATAATTATTGTTTACATTTCTTTTCTGAGGCTCCTCAGCTTCTCAGGAGAAAAATCCTGGTGAAGGGATTTTTCATAAAATATCAGTGATAAAATATGGGAAAAATACAATTTCTAAAAGGCTACATTTGAAAATTTACAGTTGCATAGGTCTTCAGTGAATCATAGTAACCTATATTTACTACAAGGCCGTTTTAAAACTATTTCTAAATATTGACAGGTTGACAGCCTTAATTCCTATTAAAATTTCAAACACAATTTAGAAAATTAACCTCAAAATGCTTATGGATCTGAGCTTATTTCCCTAGAACAAAATCATTTAGCAAGAAAACAACTCAGGTTCAAAACAAAATGAATATAGCTCTGACTAGATCACGCTGCCTTTTAAGCAAAGCAATCTGGTTTTGGGCTATAGCTGAAGAGGCAAGAGATCTCTACACATGCATTCTGAATTTTGTTTGAAATGATGAAGTTATTTTGAAGGTATTAAAATTGCCTTGCAAAATCTTGTGTATTTTTGCCTTTTCTGCCAACACTCTCATGCATTCTCTTGCAAAAAAAAAAGCTGTTGAGTAGAAAGCAACTGCAGTATTAGCACAGATGAAGCCCAGGAGAACCAGACTTACTAGAAACATCAGCACTAGTTATAGACTGTTACAATGGAAAATTAAATGGGATGAACAAAGTTTGCAGGCTTTAGAAGGACACAGAAACAGAAAGAAGTCATAGATATGAAATTTCAGGTTATGACATAATTTTATCTATTTGTGTCATGATCAAAGAAAGGTTATGTTTGGTTCATCTAATAAAACAAAGGTATTTTCATGTACACAGGGTGTAAAACATAGGAGACCTTTACTAACAGTCTCTCGGAACAATGACTGACCAGATGGAAATAATTAGTAATAAATAAATGGTTAAACAACCATTAAGGACAACCAAAATTAATAAATTGTTTATACCAAATTAAAATTAGTACATAATGAATATAGAATTATAGATTTTACAGAATTAGTATTTGCACAAATGTTAGTGCTTCACTTTGAATTTGGATATCTGTGTTAGAAACAGGTCTGTGCTTACCTGGAGTTGCAGTTCAAAGACAGCTGATAGGCACGACGGTCCAGGGAGTAGCTCTGCACCACAGCCACACTAGGGAGGCTGTACCTCTGAATAGTGCCAGATTCTCTTCCCTAGAGGAAAGCATGCTGCCTTAGTGAGAGAACTTTTCTATCAGTAAACCTTTAAAATGGTCATATTTAATGCTGGTTTAGACAAAGCAGCCTTGGGATAAGTGACAGAGCATGAGTGAAAAGAGAGAATCATCACCCTAAAAGTTCTGAATTCTGGTATTTAAACAAGATACTCTAAGATGCTACAATTGACAAATCTACTTAAATCTGGAATGTTAAAACAGTTACAGTCCACATCCAGCACACAGAATTTCAGGAGCCATGACCCTCCAGACAGGGTCTACATAATAAAACAGGAGAAGTGTGAAAAGATTCTTGTCGCACACTGGTAAATCCCTTCAAAGAGTTCCATATAGCAGCACCCGCCCAGGTCTGAAAGCAGGACAGCTCTGCTCATGTGGGGCTGTCTCCATACCAACAAGTCTCACCAGTTACTGCAAGACCGGAGCTAGATTTAAAAGGAAATTCTATAAAATATACTGGTTATTCACAGCCTTGAGTAACAGGAAAGAAATCTAAGTACCAGTGTGGTTTATCTTTATTTTGCTGAATGAAACACCAGTTCTCCGTGTCAAGATACCACCACAGGCCATCAGGGTGAAAGGAGTGACATCCCTGAAATGAAATGATCACTGCCACTATTTTCTCATGGTCTTTCTGTAAAATGAATAACATATCCAGCTTTGTTTGCCTACTGTTCAACTCTTATGTTGAAAATGAGTCAACATTAAATTTCAAAGGAGTGAAAACTTTATTCCTTGTTTTCCTTCTTTCCCCAAAGCTGTCCCTAACATCCTCAGCATAAATTACCATTTTTGACTTTTTCACATATGTATACTGTATAGACTAAAAAGCAGATTAGTTCAGAAGTGTTAGAAAATTGAACCACTATCATTTGGATTCAGCTTCAGCACATTTATCCAGATCTGGTCTCAGAGGCATTTCCTCTCATTCCTTCCCTTTTTAAAAAAAAGTCACAGAGTAATTATTTTCAGAAGTTCATTTACATATTCTTCAAGCAGCAACAATCCCATAGTCACCTATTAACCATCACACTTCTTTTGTTCATGCTTCCTCCCATGACCTTCTGATTTTGTAAAATGCAGTCAAAAGATAAAATAAAAAAACAAAAATCCACACTAGAATCAGAACATGACAAAACAAGATCTTTCCTGGAAGGTGGATAACAGGAAGAAACACTGTTCTTTCTCTGTCTTTGTTCTGTTCAGTTAGCTTGCTTTAAAGCCCACATGTAAATTTGATCATCTAATGAGATCACTTTCCAGCTTAGAACAAAAAAATGCACCAGCTCTTTGGCATGATTCAATACCTCACACAACTGTATAATCCATAAGTATTCATCTGTATATAGTACAGTACCATGCACTATACCATTCATATGTAAACAGACAAACTTTGTAAATCTTTGTCTGTCTCAAATACTGTCTCAAAGAGACTTCTCAGGACTCAGATTACAGAATTAAGTCCTGATCTAGACTTTATAAAATCCTATGTGTAAGTATTAACTCAGGCAACTACTCTGTAATTAAATTGCAAGTACTTAGTGAATTAGCCTTCCTGAAGAAAGAATCCAAGTTAACAGAAGAAACCATTAAAGTTATCTTTGAAGAAGAAGAAAGAGGTTTTGTCTGTGTAAATGCTAAATTCAGAAATGCTTTGAAGTTATGACTGCTTATGAACATAGAGAGAAGAATCTTATACCTACAAGCACAAGAGGCAATTAGGAGTTCTGTTAATCATGTAGCTTACCACAAGTAGTATCTTATCAGATGCTGTTATTGCACAAATTGGATCTCTTGTTCCCTGAAAGTAAACAAGTGATATCAGTATCAGTTTTACTGCAAAGGTAAGCATGCCCAGCTAAAGAAAGAAGGTTATTTAAATAAACAAGAGTGTTGCTAAGTATCCACATGAAAAGAGGCTATCAAACCTTGTCAGCATAC
Source organism: Molothrus aeneus (assembly GCF_037042795.1). NCBI lineage: Eukaryota > Metazoa > Chordata > Aves > Passeriformes > Icteridae > Molothrus > Molothrus aeneus. Next base: position 73,159,861 of record NC_089648.1, on the reverse strand, counting down.
AGTCTGTGGATAGTTTGTAGATGGTATCAGTAGTCTTTGCTATGGCAATCATAACAATAACATTAACAGCTTCCTTTCTTTTCCTGCCCCTCCCTCCAGAAAAATAAGAAATCCAAAATGTAACAGGTGTTTAACAGAAAACACAAGAAAGCAACAATCCCTGGCTTGTGAGGGCTGTTAAGTAATTAATTTCAGGTACATTAGTAGGGACAGACAGCACTTGCACACACACATGAAGTGAAAATGGCCAAAAATACTAGAAAAGATAATAAAGGTTATTGAGTTTCAACAAAGTTATGTTTTGTTGAAGTGGGGGGAGCTGCTTCTGACCAGGAAGACAGCAGATGTCAATATACTGTACACACTCAGAATATACTTTTTCCATGTTCACTATAGTTTGCTATATATTTCCAGTAATACACAATGACACAGTAACAGCACCAACCAGAGGAAAGAAACATAACACGTAAAAAAAGGTAGAAGTAAAAGAAATTTTAAGTACAACCACTTCTACTAATGAAAATCTATGAAAATAAATAAATCAACACTAATTACTGCCCTTTCAAGCTACCAGTGACACCACAATAAACTAGGTCATAACATCACTCACTTCAAAAGCTTTGCTGTAATCAAGGTGACCTTCTCCAGACCCTGAAAAGGTGTCATCAATATGATATATCCTGTAAAGGAGGAGAGTGAGAAGAAAAAGTGAGTCCAAAGAAAGGATCAACTTTGGTAGCATCAGTATGTTCCATCCTGGGAGAAGAAACCATTGGAATTGGAGAAGAGAGTAAAAGTTATGCCTGTTCTTATGTTCAAAAGCATCCCCTTTGATAAACCTGCTTTATATTGATATACAGATATGGCAGTTGCTTTTCACTTTCACAGCCCCTGATGGTCTATTCCCTATGAACTGTAAACTTTCATCCTGTAACATTAAGTTTCTGCTGTTACAGTTAAGTGTCCTGCTGAAAACCATCAACCACTCAGTTGTCCTTTTCAAATATGCACTTCCATATCTCTCCAGGGTCTTCTCCATAACTATGAAGCACTTCACCTTCACATCCACAAAAACTTATGTATTACTGTACTCCTCAACACTTGTAACTTCTCTTTTGCCTTAAAAAGTAGCATTAGGAAAGATTTTAGAATGCTAAAATCCTCATTAATGCTGAATTACAAGTATCTACATTTTTTGATATTTTTATCAATTTATAATCTTGTACAAGGCTAGGACATCCAAGTCCTACAACAATCTAAATTATTATATCATGCACAAATAATTACTCATTATTAGGGATATATGGTGACAGGAGATGGTAGGTTTATAGAAAGATGATATAGTGTAGAGATTATATAGAAGAACACACAAAATAACTAAAAAGAAAACCATAACAAAGTTGCAAGCTTTGTGGAGGTGACAGAAAAGTTAATGCCACAAATGAGCACCTGGGAAAGAAATATTTTGGAAGCAAAATGATGTTGACTTTGGCTTGTTTAGTTTGAGAGGATAAAAGTCCATGCAGGATTAGTTGTCAAAGCCACAACCAGACACAAGTGTATTAGAGAAGAGCCAGCTGGACAGACTAAGTTCTTACAGGCAATGACAGATGAGAAGCAGTTAAAGTTATCAGAGGGAATGGAGCTGCCTGAAACTAAGAGCATGGAGGGGAAACAGGAGAGGGGTAAACAGGCATCAAGACACACAGCTCCATAAGGGAAAACATGCAGCAACCAAATGGAGACACTGAACAGAAACTAATCCAAAAATGTCTGAGGGATGTGGATAACAAACACATAGTTGTTATACAAAACTAGTATATCATCTTACAGGCCTGAAATTCAACAAACCTGATCAGAAAAATGAGAAGACAAGGGTTTGCATTTTAAACATGTCAGAATCCACCTTATCAATGACACTAGAGCAGAGGAAGAAAAATGACAAAGCCTGAAGACAAACCTTTCCCTGCCTTCCTTCCTGGTCCGTGCCAGCTGATTGATTTCCATGGCTGTGAGCTTCTTGGCCACCCGGTACTGCCAGACGTAAAATGCTACTTTGGAAGCCGCGATCACATGAGTTCTGGTCATTGTGACAAACAATGGCTCTGTTACAAAACCCAAAGAGTTGCAAAATTAGAGCAGCAAGCATTGGAGTAGATGCTGATTTGTACATACACCCATATGTTAAATGCAAAAAACAATGACCAAAAAATCTGCCCACACACAACCTAACAGCAGTTTTCATTAGCTGGTAGCAAATTTCACAGGGGCCTTGTGGACTTGTCCAGAAGAGCAGAGAACTTCTTTACAAGTTCTGACTTTACCATTAACACTTTCTTCTCCCTGCTATTTCAGCAAATCTTCATGCACTGATGCAGAAAACAGCAAATACATATAGACAAACTTTCAGGTTAATGACCAGCTCAGGAGCATCTTGAATCTCCTTAACAAGATCTAGTAAATACTTATTTAAGGCTATTCAAAAGTTGACAATCTAGAAGAGATTCTTTTTCTTAAAAACAATTCATAAATTTTAAGTTAGACAAGTCCTAGAAACGCTGTTTGTACCTTAGTTAATAGTTGGGCCAAATATAAAATCTTTATCTGACTGGCAACAAATTAAATATTTAGCAGACTGTATACTTAGTCTTATTTTAATATACCAAAAAATCACAGTGTAGGAATGCAGGACATTTTCTTTACTTCAGCTCTAAGCCCACTTAGACTATGTGCACAAATTGAGTATCTCATTCCTGTTGTCCATGCTCAGTGAAAAAAAAAAAAAAAAAAAGAAAAAAAAAAGAAAAAACCAAAACAGTGAAGGCATAGAAAAATAAAGAAACCCAGTATGCAAATCAGCCAATGTCTTTAAGTTCTATAAGTAAATCATTATGATACCAAAAAAAGCTAGATAAATTCCAAAGAATTGTGCAAACCAGCCTGGTAGTGGAACACTGAGTCATGCAGATAACACGATGTGAGTAGAAAATACAATTCTTTTACAGTGAATCTCTTATTTTTTCTCCTCTTAATTTTAGCACAGAACAGAACTCTGGAGGGAGCTATAAGCCTGCCACATAGAAGAACAGTGCTACAAGAGACAGATGGGGGAAGATTGATTAAACAGATTTCATTTCTTTGAAACCAAGAGGATTCTATAAGCTACCCAATGGCTGCAGAATACTTTTTAGTAAAAATGTCAATACTGGGCAAGAAGGCTTAGTGATGATGCTTAACGTGAGCAGCACAGTTGTTTACTCATTATATGCAACTCATGTATTTCATGTACTTATAACACATTCATTTCAATAATCAGTCACTGAAGGATACAGTCTCCTGTTTCATCAAAAACATTAACAAATTCTATGTGTTTGCTCTGGATTTTTATTAACTTCCAGCTGTATGTGCCATAACAACCAATGCTTTTATCCTTTAAAAATTAAACATGAAAATCTCCTGACCTGTGAGGGAATAAGGTTTGCTCAAATCACAGCACTTGTGTTAAGCCTCATATTTGAACTTAACTTCGTCAGCATTTGAGTACTTGTGGTCCAAGACAATGTTAAACCCCATTGCCATGCCAACCTCTGAAGCCATGGGCATTCCTCACACTCAAGAGGTGACTCCCCGCTTTGACTTACAGCTTCCATGGAGCCTAAACTTATTTGTGCACACCTTGAAATACCTGAATCTGGGAAAAAGGTTGTTCACATATGGTCTGTTGTGAACCAGAAAGAAGATGGCAAAGTATCCATGCTTTATCCATGAGAATACAATCAATTAGGTGTTTTATGAACATGCCTCAGACTAAACTGACAGTTGCTGCCAAAAAGCACATACGCACCAACCCCTGACACATTTTCCTGCCACTTCTTTCATATCAGCTCTAGCAGCAGCTGGACAACAGAGTAAATTTGATCAGTTTATTCATCTAACTGACCTCAAAATTAAATAAATAAAAGATTACATTAAGTTGGATTAAAGAGAAAATCACAAATGCTGGAGCAGGCAGGAATGAGCAGCCAGCATGGAGGGCAGGGCCTTCCCCTCTTTGCAAAAACAGGCTCAGCAATGACTGGATTTAAGCCAAATGTGAAATTACAGGGCACAGCACAGAGACACAATCATCAGGATCAGATCCATGCAGAGCCTCATCTGAGAGAGCTGAAAGCATTTCTACATGGGAACTGATGCTTTTACAGAATTGCCTGTATAACTTCAACAATTACATAAAAGTAGGACACATGGCATTTTTTGTAGGACTGTTTTAGCTTTTTATATTGGTCAGTCATTGAACAAAAAAAAAAATCAAAACCAGAAAAATCTGTGGAAAAAGAAACTCAAATGCAAGTCTGGACACTATGAAACATTTCTTTACAAGGGGGTAGACACTCATAGGAACAACCTCCTGGAGAGGTGGTCAGTGCCCCAAGCCTGTCAGTGTTTAAGAGGCATTTGGACAATGCCCTTAGCAACATGATTTTGGTCAGCCCTGGAGTGATCCTGGACTGGATGATCCTTGTCAGTCCCCTCCAACTGAAAGTATTCCATTCCTCATTCTTGCCTCAGAGCCTTCCACACTGGGCTATGCTCTGTCCCTAAAATGTTTTCCTTCTTGACTGCATGACAGCATAAATTCAACATGAGGGAAGAATGTCCCAGCCTCTTCAAGTTTGGGCTGTTGCTGGGCAGAGAAGGAAAGACAATATGCTCATTTCAATCCCTTCAGGCTGAGGAAGACCTAGAATCCCTTTCCAGGCAGCTGGTTTAACTACTTAAGTTTCCTTTAGTATAGGGAAATACCATCTTATACGGCAGCATTGATTTGCCAGCAAGCGCTGCTCAGCTGAGCATCAGTGCCCTTCACAGAACCTGTGCTCTGACTCTTAAGCAGACAGAAATGCAAGCACCTCAAGTCTGAAGAAGGCAAGAAATTTGGACACTTCTCAGCACTTCCACTACACAGCAGCTTTCCATGCTCAATATGTAAACTTCTTACACTGTTGAGTTCTTCCTGCTGATTTTGCCAATACTCAACTTCAGTATTAATGTCTTAATACTTAATTTTCAGACATTGAAAATATGTGAGAAAAACATTTAAACAGGTGCTTCACTTTTCAGATGCTGACCAAATACTGAAAAGGGTAAACACACCACCCCCATCAAAACAACTCCAACATGTGAAACAACTGCCCTTTAAATTCTTTCTGGCCCTCCTTTCTCTTCTCACCTCATTTCTCTTCACTACTCCTTCATAAAGCCTCCTCCCTGAAGGAAAGAAACTTTCTTTCGTATATACCCAGGAATCTCGAATAACCTTCTACAATGTTTGCATTTCATCCACACACACTCCATCTCACTTCAAAGCTGCTAGAAAACACCTGCTTCAGTGTCTAAACTTCTTGTAAAAATATAGACAGAAATCAAACTTAATGCATGACTACATTACTTCACCACATGAAAAGGCTGAGACGCTTTCTAGTCTATGAGCTAGCATACCCAAACAAGAAAGACAAGTGATCCCACCTAAATCTGATGGAAAGGAAGCAGTCTGACAGACACAATATTAAACTGTTGTTTTCATACAAGTCTGTTACAGGCTGTTCCTGAGAAACTGGAATGAACTTAGTCTAATCAATAAATCTACCTTATTTTAGAGCCTGATTCAAATATCTCTACAAGTGTTGGCTCACAAATGGAAAAAAATGTCAGGCAACAGCAGGGACAACTGAACATGTTGGGACATGTGGGACAACTCATGAACAACCACAGTTTACAGAACATAAATATTCAAAATCCGTTACAATTTACATTAAAAGGATCAAGTAAGTAACAGCAATTCAAGTGCTTTTCACATGTAGTTCAGTCATCCCTGTTATGGCATCCAGGAGGGAGGCAAGACACCTGGGCAGGACTCCAGCTCTGCCTTTAATCCACCTGTATGTTGGTCAAGCTGTTGTATTAATTTCACTGGGTGCTAACACACACTTGAAAGATAACTCAACACATCACTATGTCAGTGCTCCTAAGCACATGTAAGAAGATGATATAATCCAGCCTGAGTGACCTTTTCTTAGCAGATACCATCTGTTGTGTTTCCATTAAAAAGATATTATATAACAAGATATTTAACCTTCTGTAGTTTATATTTAGTTATTTATCAAAAGACTTTGACAGAAAGCCTGTGAGCCTGTAAAAGAAGAACACAAGACACTGTGCTGGTTAATTTTTGTCCCAGAGTAGGATGGAATGCAGTAATGTTAGACAATGAAGAAAAGAGTAATTTATGGGCTAGCAAACACGAGCTATTGTGAAGGACCTCAAACACAAGGCACAGGAAGCAGGGGAAGCAAAATGCCTTTGGACAAAATAAAAAGCAGTATGAGGAACAGCTGAAAGTGTAACCACCCATCAATGTCTAAAGAAAGCTAAAGTGATGGCCCTTCATCAGATAATGACTAATTAATACTTTATTGCCATCATTAACAGAGACAAACATTAGAAAGCTAATGACATAATTAAAAAATCAACAGAATAAAGGAAATAAGCTCTTCTTTTTTTGAGCCTTACTTGAGCTACTGGCTTAGAGCCCAACAACACAAGATTTACATCTCCTGAGGGTGAATCAAACATTGCATAATGTCTTTGTCATTAGGAGATTAATAGTGCTTTGTTGAAACAGTATTATAAAATATTATAAATTGACAATTCAGACAAATTGTATCTTAATACACGTTCTCAGATGCATTATTTAAATGCTCTGTCAGCTACTTAGCATCCCTACACGAGCAGCCTTTTTTCTCCACTATCCATCTCCTACCAGGACAAAATCCAAGAGGCTTTGCCCAAGAGGCCTGCAAGGCACCTAAGTCTCAAGGAGGAGTAAACGCTTTATGTTCAGTAGAGCTCCAGGTGATTCTTGCTCCAACAAGGGGCAGTCTGCTAAAAACCACAGATAGTGCCTGTTCAATCTGCAGTAATTACAGCCAGTCAAAAAATATAGTTTAGACTCATGGTAGTGAAGAGTGCACACTCAAGGCAGGAGCACACAGATACCAACTGCTCTGTTGAGGACATTCTACAATGTTACAAATCATTTTTCACCAGCATTTATGAAAATCAAATAAAGTAACAACCTAAGTGTATTTAAGCCACTCTGAAAGATGGCACTTAGAAGTCTGAAACAAGTACAAGAGTTCAAAACAAAAATTACCTAACTTTTTATGGACAGAACTTTATGCAACAATTTATTAGTTTACTAAAAGGAAATTAGCTGAAAATTTGTATTAGTAGAAAGAAGAGGGGAAAAAAAGAATTTTAGAAACAGATAATAGCATTTTTCATAAGTCAGTAACACTCATCCAATTATCTTGAGTAAGAGAGAAGTTCATTTTAATGTTTAACTCTTATTTCTTAAACAATTAATAATGACTCTCATCAGATAATTGATTTAATTAATGCTGATTTTCCTCATTTATAAACAGAACAAAAGGACAATGATTTTGTTAGAAATCATGTATCAACCAAAATCTTAGAGAACTTTCAGAAAGGTCTTCTGCCCTTAAAGTTTTACAAGATCTTCTCTCTCTATTGACTTCTGCAAGGCCAGACAGCTGCTTAAGTTCAGCATGCTGTCAACTGGAACAATTACACTTCCTATTGCCAAAAAGCTCCAACTGTGATAAACAGCATGATTTACTGTACAATAGAACCTTGACTATGTACAGCTGTCAACCTCTCACATCCAGTGACCTTATGTTGTAAATATTTCTAGTTGTTCTATAAAGTTGCATTTTCAAATATTACAAAAAGAGGAAAGTAACTATGATGAAACCAGCACAATGTGTTCCAAAAGAGTTGCATTCATAGGCATTTGCTTTTCACTTTTACCTTCAATCCTTCTGCAAGTTTGGAGAGCAAAATTTAAAGGAGTCTTACAGGATGCATATATTTAAAAAAAAAAAGGTTGAATCTTTGGCTGTGTAATACAGTAATGAAAGACTCGCTTATAATTGAGGCTACAGAAATTTTTCAGGACTCAAAAATGTAAATATTCCTAACCTCAGGTATTTGTCCATCCATGAAGCTGAACGTTATAATGCCAGCACTTTCACAAATGAACTCACTTCTAGGAAAGAGCAAATCTATGCACTAAACTGGTCCTCCAGTACTGGAGGGAACAGCAGCAGACTGCAGAAAGCTTTGTTATGCTAAAGGAAAAAATTATTTAATCAGCACAATTCAAGTACAGTTGGAAAAACAACAGCATTTTTCAATTAAATAGACTTTCTTTTTAAGTGTTCCCAGTTACTGAAAAAGATTCTTTTCTTGTGTACAGGCAGCTGTAGGAGATGGGTCCTACTGGCAGAATCATAAAGAAACCTTTGTTTATAATAATAAAAAAAATTGTTAAACTCTCACAGACTCAGAAAGTTCACATAAACTGAACACTAGAAAAATGCAAAGCAAAGAGTTTAAATGCAGAGTTAGACATGTACATGCAAAGCTAATTTTAACAGTGAGTGGGATTCATCTCACCTAATTTTAGACATCTCTGACAGAGATGAGCTGGCTGCCCTGGGTTTCTTCATACCCAGTGGAGAGCAAAAAGACCCCCTTCATCAATGATTCACCCAACTTATTTTAGATGTCAGCAGCAGAAATGAGAAGAACTACTCCCTCTAAGTCCCTGAACCCTCTCCCACCACCCCAATCCTGCCTGCCAAGTAAATCCAGGAAACCAATGGGCACATACAGTGTAGACATCTGATCAGGAGCAGAGATAGGACAGGGACAAAACAGGCACCCAACTCACACCCCTATCACCCATCACATCATCTTACTTCATGGGATTATATTTTGGGTTTAGGTTTTCTGGTTTGGGTTGTTTGGGTTTTTTTAGCAGGGGAGAGCATTGTTTGGATGTCTTACTGATGTTTTTTCCTCCAGTCTTGATAAACTTTTTGGTATTGAAGCTCCTGGACATGTTAGTCTTTCAGATTCTGATATGGCTCCCCCTATTGCAAAGGTGGCAAGAGGACATCAAAGGGACAGAAACAGAAATCACAAGACTAAAACTACAACAAGATTTCATAAACGTTCCATATGACAAAGTAGTCAAACTCATTCATCAGAGCATACTCTGAATTTTAATTATGATCTACAATATAGGGCACAAATTTCAAAATATATGTATGACTCAAAGCTGATTTCCTCCTGCTATCACTGAAAAACTGAACATTAGAAAATTATACTTACAATTTAATTTATATATAATAAAGAATAAAGCTGTTTAGACCAAAGGAAAATAATCATTTATGATCTTGATTATTTCTAGTCCTTGGTAGATTTTTTTTCCTACCTATATTCTTCTGTGAATTGCTGTTACTTCCTCGTTCAATAGTACTTCACCTTACTTTCCTCATCATTTCTATCTTACCAAAACTTTGCTAGACACTTTACCTATCAATTTTATCAGAGAGAATGGCTGTTTGTTCTTTAATATTAACACCAAGTATTAGCACTATGACTTAAAACTAACTTCTCTACTGAGACTAATTTACCCAGAAGTTTCTTTTTGCAGAGAGGATAAAACAACTGCTCTAGAAGGCAATCTGCATTAAAAAAAATTCATGAGGTTTCTTGTCATAATAGAGTCTTCCCTCTCATTCAAAAGCAAATAAATATTTTTATAAATTTAAATAAGTTATTTAGCCTTACATCAAAACAGGAGAGTTAATCAAAGAATCAAGGTTCAAAAAGAAAACTGCAAACAGTGTCTACTCTGAATCCAAATTCAGATCTATTTGGGTAACAAACCAAAAATAAAACAAAAACTAGAACAAATAAAAGTGGATTCATTAGTCAAAAAAAAAGATTAATTAGTCAGTTTAACTACAACTCCTTCATCTGTTTAAAGGGAAAATAATCAATGATATTTATTCTCAATGTTCTCTACCACATCTGCAGCAAACAAGCAGTAGGGAAAAGCTGGAATTCAGCACTAGTAAGGATTTGGGAGTGTTTTCATATTTGTCTTATAATCCACTGATTTTTTATATTGACTTTTAATTTACAATCTGAAACTACTTAGATAAAACAATTGTGATCAAGGTAAGGAAAATATATTTTCAACACTGAAACATAAGAAATTGATGCTTAAGTTATATGGAAAGCAGCAAAAAGTTATTTTTAAATGAAAGTCCAAATCTAATTATTTCACTTCCTCTGGTAAAACTGGACCCTTTTCAAAGTACTTATAAAGAAGTTGAATTACCACTGTTCATGAAGGAAAATCTGAAGTACCAAAAGATATCCATTAAAAAAAAAAAGAAATAAAGAAAAGTAGCAATTTTTTAAAATTATGTCATTCATAGTTTGCATTAACAGGAAGAATCAGTTTAAGTTGAGCCAATTTGACAAGGAACGTTACTGTTTGATAAGCCATTATCTTTATTAAAAGATAACTAACAGGTCAATTCCAACACAGATTACAGAATAAGACTATTGCAAGTTGCTTACCAATATCAATGTATTTTGGGTCCAAGGGTGTGCCAATAGAATTGCAGAGAACCAGCACATACTGTATGGAAATAAAAGCAAGTGTCATTATTACCATACTTTTTGTAGATCAGTAAGCTGCACACAGTTTTCTGTGGAGATGCATCTCATAACCCACAGCACACATTTTAATGGTCATCAGAAACAGAAAACAGAGAGACCATGACTGTAGCAAATATAAAGCAGCATAAGCATGAGAGCAATGGAGAGTAAACGAGACCTATTTGCCAATTAGCACTATAAATTAAGAACAAGCACAAAACAGGCAAGTAACCAGCTGTTTTATGCATGGGAGCAAATCTACCAGGCAAAATCCAAAGACAACACATGGGCAAGACAGGGAGCACCTCCCCTGCTGCTGTGCAAGGCACAGGCTGCACTGAGAGCATTTACAGCCATGATACAGCCCTGACTCAGGGGTTTAGCTCTCATCAGCTCCTCATGCAAAAGGCAATCTAATAAACTCCCAGAAATTAGGATCTTTGTTCTAGGCTTTGCAGATCTCCATCTCCTTGAACTTCCAAGAGGAAGTCTGGGGAGAATTGTCAATGAGGCTCTCCCTCTGCCTTGCAGTATCACAGGCACTACAGAAGTGAAGAGGGGGTTTTTTCAGTTTTTCCTTCTTGTAATCTCACTCAGGAAGGCTTTAATAGCACAGTTACCTCAGAGATTGGGCTGTTAAATTCAGGAAGATGCAAATACATAAAAATTCACTTGACAATAATGCTTTATTGTTGTAGTTTATGTATTTATTTCTTCAGGTCTAAATCAAGGATTAAATATCTGAATGGTTATTGCATAGGGAAATGCCTTGAATGAGAAGTATGGAAGTTAAGGAGCAACTTTTATTGTAAAGTTTTTAAACTTTAAATAAGTAAAATATACAGGGCTACCAAAATGTGAATTACCCATGAGCTGTTACCCTGACTCTCCTGGAAATGAAAGATAATTAGTTTTTCATGGCTCTTTCACCTCCTGAACAATCCATGTAATTGTGGTAGCAGACTACAGTAACTGTACAGCTAACCTTTTAAACTGATAGATTGACATCTTATTCATCACATGAGAGAAGCTCATTTTAGCTTTTCATCTACTGTATGAACTTCATTCTTCCAAAGAAAAAGAGCTGAACATGGATTTCTTTTGATTAATTTTTTTTTTCTGGTTTGGCCACCAAGAAGTACCTCACAAAAATAGTATTTTTCTTTCTTTGTTCATAAGTTAAACTTTTCACCAGCATTCTCAGATTTCTATTTTAAAAAAAAATGTTCTGCCTCTGCCTGTGTAGGAAAACACACATGCCTTTTTTAACTCTGTTTTTTATTTATATCATGCTTACATTAACTCTTCTCTGGTAAATTATCCCCACATTCGGTCTACAATAATTTTTTCTTTTATGTCCTTTCTAGTCATTTCTGAGACTCCAAGTCAGCAGATCAGAGCCTGTCAAGGAGTAGTGGAGTAAAAGTATCCAAGACAGGCTGTATGACCCACACACAGTGGTGCCAGGGAAGGAAGTTTCCATTGGTTGATTTATCCAGCCTTGTTATGGATATCAACATGAAGTCCTTAATTTACTGACACATCTACTTGCAATATCTTTAAACAGGTCCTGCTGAAATTATAGTCATTTTTTCCCATTAGCTATTGCTTAAATTCTGCCATTGTGAAACCACAATTCTAATGACCAAAATTTCTTGTAAACCCAATCAGTTTTTTCAGACAACAACTCTAATAACTGCTACCCACAAACCTATGCACTTCATTTCCTAAAACCTGGCAACTCACAGTGTTAATAATGACAATGGAGCCATTTCAAAACAAATGATAGGTCCTTACTATCTGTAATTTTCAGGTGAGAAAATTAAATCTTATTTATGCTCAATAGTTACACTAAGTCTCTCAACTGTTTGTTTCCTCCTTTAAAATTACAATTCAGAAAAAATTATTTTATTGCACTCAACTTCACCAAATGGCCACAATCCCATGTTTTCAATCCATATGAGACTATACCATTTATAGCACAATGAAGCAAAGCAGCACTACAGCACTTTTGGGGATTTTTACCATGGCACCAAATGACTCTGTCTCCTGCTCCTCCTTTGTAAGCAATATATAAGTGATACAGAAAATAATTCTGAAATGATTACACAGGAAAAATCATGTAACAGTATCACACTAACAGAACATTCATTAACCAAAGAATACATTTATCAATTGTGATTACACATAAAATAAATTAATAAACAAAGAAGTTTGTAGTAAAATGTAACACATCACCTAAAAATTGCCCCATTTTTTCCATTTCTGACTGACAAAATATTCATTACTATTCTCATGCTTTTACCTTGTCTCTGGAGAACTGTTCCAAATATTTCTGAAGAAACATTCATCTGGAAGGCTACAGTTTTTATTAGGTTACTAATGGCTACTAGGAGTTATCTGTAGATGCAGTTACTTTGAATCAGCTGCTTTGCTGTTTGTTGGGACTCGCTGAACCCATTCACACGATTCTGTCAAATGACAACTGACACAACTCTAAGGCAGATTCAGACTTTTACATTTCATCTTATTCCAGTTGTAAAGAACTGACATGTGGAACAGAGCATTTCAAATTAAAATTAAGACAGATTTTACCTGAGGCTGATTTTCATCTGCTTTAGTTGCTAAAACACAGAAGTCCCCATAAGTTGTTATGGAAATAAGGCTCTTGACATATTTCACATATTTCTCATTGTTTTTTGTGTCCCAAAAGACTACACAGCACTCTGGGCGGTCCGCTCGGGTATAGGCGTAAACAACGGTGTTGGAACAGTAACCCCACTGCCAAGAAAGACAATGTAGGTAAAACCAATCAGAAACTACAAGAATTCAATAATGAAGGGTTCCAGCCATGAAAGAGTTTATTTCATATACACAATTAGTATACAATATTTCTTACCTGTCAAGTGACAACCTGATTTATTATGAGAACACAGCTCACATAGTAAGATATTGGAATAATATTAAACTGGCAATAGAAGCTTTTCCATCACCAAGCTTTTTCTATCACCTTCAGAACTGAAAGATCAACCTTAAAATGTGACAAGATCTCACTCTGCCCTGTTTCCTCCTTGTTCAGCAGGTATATAGGTATATTTTTATAGTTCAGCAGGTATTCAGAAGGACCCAGTGTGATGATGGTTTTTTGCCATGGAAATGCTTGCTTTGTGACTACTGATTCAGAAACCTGAAGTTCATTTCCCAAAGAAATACAATAAATACCTTAAACAATGCAATTCCAGAAGCAGGCAAAAATAAGCAATTACACAGGAGCACTGTAATAACTCACATCACCTCTTCCATATTAGTATCATGAGAAAACCCCTCCCTTCCTCCCAGAAGAATGTAATTATTCCTGTAACAAGTAGGAGAAAGGGCAAAAAGGCAAAAGAAACAGAACATACATGAGGATGCATTTCATTGCATTCAACTGATTTAAAGTACAAAATATAATGATGAAAATCCTTTCTAGTACAACAGAATCAGAAATTAGGAAGGAGGTGAATCTGTCAAACAAATGAGACATAAAGCAAAACACTTAAAGATGATGATGCAATTGTAGAAAGCCTAATAGAATTCTCTGCATCAGCATCTACTAGAGAGGGAGAAGAGAAAGCTTATTAGTGTTGGCAAGAGAGGCTCCCACACTCCTCAGGAAATGAAACCAAAGTGATAAACTACAGCTACAACAGAAGAACTTCTAGAATAGACCCACAGACTCTAAACTAGTATTACAACTCCATGCAAACTATGAAAAATTTTTAAAAAGATCCGCTCAATCCACAGTTTTTACTGTCATGTTAATTTAAAGCCCCCTTTCTCTTATTATGGCTTATTGAAAAATAGAAGAAAACAGATTATTCAGTAGATTGGTAATGTGATATTAACTCTTCATCTCCAGGTCATTAATTCCAATCCAGCCTAAGATAATTACAGCTTTGAATCACTCCCATTTAATGACTGTCACCTTTTAGAATACGTAGCTCCTAAAAGGGAGTTACTTATATTACCAAAACACAGCAGAAGTATTTATTGAAGGAAAACATTTGTCATTCACCATAAAAATATTTAACATTGAAATAAAGTACACTACCAACATACTAAGATTATTTGCTGCAGAAATAAATTAATTTGAACATATCTCTTTCCTTTTCAATTGTGCAAAATGGAAAAAAATGAGCTTACACATGCAGTTCCTAAAACTAAAGTTCCAAAACATTATTAATTTGCAAACTGTGCTAGATCTTGAAACACACATGGTCTCCTAGATACTGATGAGTTTAAGAAAAAGCAACAGGCCTGTGTTCCAGCTGTTGCACATCTCCCAGAATAAACATTAGGTAGCATTTCTTGCAAGACTAATTTCCAGCTCAGATTTCCAAAGTCTTTTCCAGAATATTTACAACAAACTATTTGAAAATGCTTCCTAGCAGATTTGTGTTTACAACTCCCTGACCAAAATACATTTCAATATAGCTGCAGGATGTTCCTCACATTGCACTCTCTCCAATTACAGTGGCTACACACTGATAATTAAAGAACATATCCTATGCTGTGAAAAGTATACAATACTCTATACTGGACAGTAATTGCTATTATTTGTTAAGCGGTAAATTTAAATGAAATAGTTCTAACTCCTAAAAAAAAGACAACAAATGAAAAAACTCAGGTGGTAAACAAGATAAAACATTATTTAGAATTAGATGAGACACACTTTTAAGAAGTATATTAGGAACTGAAATGTAAGCAGGAAGTACATCTATCAGGTTGCATTCACTCCTATTGTTCAGGTGTCTACTCAACTTTCCAGGCTCAAATGAATAATTCATCACTAAAAAAAATGGCAGTAAAGTAAGGCTCAAACAATTCCCATCGTATGACTCAGCCCATCCTAGTTAACCAAACAGCAGTGAAAACACAGCAGCCTTACCTAATGACATCCTCAAGTCCTACCAAATTTAGAATCATGCCCAGTTGTTTTCTTATTGTGACAATGAAACTCCAAATGCATTGTAAAGGCAATGGCTAAGTCACTGCATCACCAAGACAGACCCTGACATTCCACTAAAACTGCAAGTCAGTAGTGTTGATCAAGCTGCAATCTTAAGTTAAGCACTAGTTTCATATATATACATATACACACACATATATGTATGTATATTAGAGCAAGCTACTTTTTCAACCTGATCAGAAAGACAGTAAGGAACAGGAAACTAATTAATACAATTAAGTTTCACATTACTACGTACCTTGTAATGTGGACGAATGTTTGCAAAATATATGTAATGATCAACAGCCAGTGCAATTTTCAGTCCACCTCCCTCCCAGGACAAGGAAGAGATCTGTTTGCCAGGAACTTTCAGTGTACGCAAGTGCTTGGTTAGAACAACGAAAGAAAAAGATTTGAATTTATCACAGGAAAGCCACTCTAAAATATATAAATTACTGTTTTGATTGTTGTTGAAAAAAGCCCTATACATATTCTTTACATAACAATTCTCAAACTGCAATACATATGCAAAGAAAGAGAGATATTTAAGGTGTACACCACAATGTGTTCTTTCACCTCAGGTTTGGTTTGTTTTTTCATTTGTACTTTATTTCTCCAGAGAGAAAGAAACAACAGGACTCAGTGATAGTATAAGCTTGAAGAAATAAACAGTAGATAGAGAATAACAGTATAAACATTATTCCCTTCGGCTGGTAATTTGAATCACCTTTATGATTTCAGTCACAATTAAAACACAGCAGTAGCACTGATCCTGACATGCCTCAGAAGTTTCACTGACACTGACAGTGTATCAGTCAGTTCACATACAACACTCTAAACTACAGCTGATAGCTTAAACAAATAAAAACATATCTCTACTCAATGTCAAGAGCACACAATTAATTAGCTGCAAAGGAACACAATTTTCAGTGAGGCAATGGACATTTTCCTCTTCTCTATCCCCTTTCCAAAAGAATCTAAGAAAGGCAATTGGTACACTTTCCATCTTTTTTCAAATATTTTTATTTTGCTGAAGAATTTTAAATTGAATGAAGGAAACAATTAGAAAAAAAATAATGTTTTCAAAAGCTATAACCTTAGTTCCACAGAGCACTTCTTTGGGTATCCTTCTAAAAGGGTACCATTTTAGTTGCAAATAATATAGATGTATGTAGTAAAAGATACAGTTATCTACTATTTATTGTACGTTTTTGAATAATCTTAGGCTTTAAAAAATATTTGAACATTGATGCTCAGTTCTAACTTTCCTTTTGAGTACCTATTTCATGCTTTTGATCAGATGCAAATACCAAGTCAAAATACTGCTCACGCATTATTCACGGAAAATACCATCTTCCAAAAAGTTAAGTCCATATCTTATGAGTATCAGAACGAGTACAAAACAATTCTAAAACCTGAAGAATTTACTTTAAACACTAAATACAAAATCTGGAACACCAGTTTCAGTTAATCCAAAGGATATCAGCAACCAGAGATGCAACATTATTGCCAAAACCTTTGGTTCCATTAAATCCTTTCAATTAAGGCAACCCCTATAGATGATGTTGGATCTTAACCCCCCATCACCGCACAGCTCTGAGCTGGCCAGTACTTCCTCTGAACAAGGGACAAACTTCATTGCACTCTGCTACACAACACTAACTCACTGATTTTCAGGTGTATTACCAAGAGGGAACAGGATATTACCTGGTAAGGTAAAAATAGCACAAAAACACAAAAAAAAATATATTGACCAGTTGTCTCTCAACTATCAAACATTTAATCTACTATAAAAAGCCAGGATGGACAAAAACCATTTACAAAACAACAGCCCCAACAGTCAAATGAAGAAGTTTAGAAAAAAAATTAGCTTTTTTCAGGTTTCTGAGCCATTGCTTTTGCTGATACAAGATGCCTTTTTGCCAGTTTTACTGATTCCATATAAAAGAGCAAATATCAAGTATTTAAGACCAATACTCATTCACTGCTGTATTTTCAGCTTCTAATCTAGAGATGCCCAGGTCTCTTACACAGCCAGTATAGAAAGACAAGTATTTCTGGATTTGATACACGGATGTTGACATCTGAGACTATGGAAGATAAGCAGTTTGGAGCTACCTGAGCTCCAAACTGCTTATGTTCCATAGTCTCATCTCAGGGATCTGGTGTTCAAAGTCAGACAGCATACTTATCCTGTCACTAGTGTTTTGAGAGAGGATTTTCACACTGGCCACTATGCTGCTGTTCTAAAAGGGTACATGGTCCTGTTTCCAGATCCATGTGGATATCCCAGATGGATACCTCAGAGCACTAAACACCTACATTTTGGCATCCAAATTCCACCAGTAACGACCCTGTAGCAAAACATAATAAAATTTAGAAAGAAAAAAAAAACCCAAACATTTACACTATGTATCAAATATTTTTACCTCACCAAAGGGAGTGTAGAATTGCACAACATTGATATCTTTATCTTGAGAAGCTGCTTTGAGGGAGCCTGCCAGTGCCAGAATGCTTCCATTGGAGTTCCACTGAATACACACTACATTGATACCAGCATCAATCAAAACAGGATCTAGTTTTTAAGGAATAAACATTAAGAATATTAACACATGTAGACATTTTGGGTCAAGGGAAGCTCAGTAACTTGCACCCTACATTTTGTACTTACTGTAGTCATTCTCATCTCTCATTATCTGGCATCTCCCATTGTCATAACAGACAGCAAGGCAAGGGCAGTTGGGTTCAATGTAGCCTTGGGTACCATGGTACCAGTGTATGCCAGCAATGCTGAAGGCTCCACTTAAATTCACCAAACAGCTCAGCTTCATTTTCACCTGCACAGGAATGGTTAATTCAGGTCATATAAAACATGTCATTTAAAGAATAATTTAAATCTCTACTGATACTTGCAAAAGACAAGTTGTCTAAGCAAAATTGTTTTCCTGTCTCAAGAAAAAATTTGAAGTTTTCAGAATTTTATGGGTTTGAAAAACTTCCTTATATAATCAAAGCCAGATCAGACATACAAAAACATATATTTTTAACTACAAAAAAGTACCCTAATGTTGGCATTTTCCATCTTTGAAAAGTAACTTAAAAACAAAGAAAACCACAACATAAAAAGGCCACCACTGACACATATACCTAGACACAAGAAACCCCCTGGAACACAGCAAAAAACAATTACTATTTCAAACCATTCATAGGCACAATATTTAAAAAACAACAAAAGAAAACCCAACAACAGCAACATCAACAAAAATAACAAAACAAAAAAACTTTTGTTTGCTTTTTCTTGACTAAAGTTTACTGAATAACATTAATTAATTAATTAATTGGAAAAAACTAGTGTCCAAATTAGAACACCAATTAAGAGAAGTTTTGCAATAACTAGCCCAGAACACCTGGTAACACAAGTAAGGGTTTGTCTGAAAGATAAGGGAATTCCTGAATCAATTCCAAGAGGAATGCCAGGTAAGTTATGGGAGAGAGGGGGAGAGGGAGAGAGAGCACAACCATGCATATTGTTGATATGGTGGGGGAAATGACAGCAAATTATTTAAAGAATTTCAGCAATTTGTAGCAGTTGGAAATACCATGACTCACACAGCGGAAAGAAAGAAAGATACAGTGGGAGGATAAAGAAAAGAAAATGGGAAGGGTAGCAGATACTTTCTTAGGAAGGTAATGGAAAGGAGAAGAAAATTCACCATATTAAGCTTCTGAAAGTTAAAAACACGGTCTCAAATACAGGGATTTTAAACTCACTGTTTTACTTAGCATTTTGTTATAGTCATACTCCAATACTTTAGGTAGATATAAATAATTAAATAAATCCAGATTGCAGGAATTCAGCAATATACTACAGCTATTTCCTTTTATTTTTCTACTCACTACCAGGATCTCTCTAAAGAATGATAGGAGCAATAGGAAAATAAACTATAGCTTTTTCTAAAAGCATGCTAATACTTTAGGAAGCAGAAGCTGTAAGAAGTCAGTATCCTTTAAGCCAGCATTAGTTCCTCCAAATAATGAAAGAAGGAAAAAAACAACAGCTAAAAAATATTAAATCTGACCTATCATTACAAACATCTTTGAAAGTAAAGATTTTCAGATGTCCCAAAGAGTTTAATTTCATTTCACCAGTCTTAGCATTCCTACTTTTACATTTTCAGTAACTATTGCAAGGCTGAAAGGCATCAGTTGATGTGATAATCATTTAGCTACCAAAAAAGAAGTAATTATAATAAAAAGCTGCAGAACTCTTGAATAAAAGCTCTGTAGAGAAGGTTGTCCAGTTCTCAGTACTGATGTCCACCAATTAAATAAACATTAATAAATTAAAAGGAAGTGAGCTTTTATGGCTATTGAAGTAAATTATAATCCTTATATGTAATTATTTTTATACCTTGCTATTATAATTATAATCCTTAATTATACCACAATGAACTTACAATAAAATTTCCCTGATTGTCATAAATGTGAATCTCTCCATTTGACATTCCAAAGAGCAAAATTTTGCTATTGGAGGACCAGGCCACGTGGCACAGGTGGGTGCCTTTCAAGTCTTTTCCCCAAATGCGATTGCCTGGAACAAAACAATGACTGCACTTAATAAATATATCAAAAAATTAAAAACAGGATGCAAGCTACCAATGCAAAAACTAAAACAGCTGAAGTCAAAGCCACAATTAATAAGTAACTATTAATTATATTTACCTAGAGAAACAGAGCCACTGTGTATATAACACTTTAAACAAATTTGTGTGATAGCACAATTAGTAGGACTTAAAATCTTACCATCCACCGATCCAACAATCACAGCTCCATCTTCATATACAATACAGATCTTCTGGCCATCAGCATTCCAGCTCATACTTCGAACCACTGATTTATTTCTGTTGTTAATCATCTCTTCATACCAAGACCCTATCAGAAGTGAAAGAAAAACTGAGTTACCTGTAGAGGACTCAAGGTACATGCTAATCACTGAGCTGCCCTTGCAGTAAAAGCCTAGCAGGACTACAGCACAGCGTCCCCAGAAGGCACAGACACAGTTACTGTGAAACCCAGTGCTCCCATGGGAGCTGCTCATTCCCAAAGCCGACCATGATGAATGAGGACTCAGAAAGGGGAGCCAAAGTCCAAAAGGGGCCTACAGAAATAGCTCTGTGCTTCAGGAATTTCAGAACTGACAATAAAATAGGAAACATAAACAGAAGGAACAACTGGCTTTGCTAGGAATAGGTAATAAGTAATTTACTGATTATTTTCCAAAACTAACAGATTATTTATGTGACAGTAGCCACCATGTATCAGCCAGAAAGACTTTTATTCTTTACTCCTGAAATGAGAAGAACAGCTAAGATTTTATTTGTTTCCATTTTTCATTAAACTAAAATTCCCAAGAGAACAGGAAAACCCTTTATTTTCTTTTTCTTTCCCACGTGTTGGAAAGTGGTTACCTTGACTGTGAGGTTTGCTGGCTTTTAAATGAATTCCAGTGAACCACAGTATATGCGTGTGTGAAAGGGTCAAGAGCAATAAAAGATAATTATAGTCATACACTGGTTAGTCATATTGGTTCACTACCTTAAACATTTCTAAAGATAGGTTTTATGGAGTATTTAATTGATGCTTTATGCAGTGTTGATAAGTTCTTGTAGTCTACTAACATGTTTGTGCTCACTGCACAATATATTTTTCATGCTGTATTCCAAGCAACAGAGATAAAAAAATTAGAGCAGTTTATCAAGCACATGTCTAAGTACTGATATCTTCATCTGTGGTAGCTCTGCAGGACAAATGCCTTGTGTCATGTGACTACACTATAAAAAATACAGACAAATATTACAATAAAACTTGAAAATAATTTTAAAACTATTTTGAGCTATACAATCTGCAAAATAAACACTCTGAAAAACAACAGTAAAAACTACGAGTGAGGGAAAAAAAATATTTCTCATGACACGGAATATTATGCCATCTCTAGTTTATCCTGCAGAATACCTCTGTACATCATCCACACAATGATGAGGCCATTTTGATCGCTGGTAGTCAATTTTTGATACTGTTCATTCCATGTCACAACCTGCACAAAACCTAGAAAGTGATAAAAAACTTTTTACTGGCATTATTTAAGTAGTTAATAAAAAATACAACATCCAACTTAATCAACCTGAAGCTTTTTAGAAATTTACATTGCTGACTTGGATTTAATTGTAGGCTTCTTTCTGTGTCATTTATTTCCTCTTTCAAAATTCTGCTCAAGTGCTCCTTTTGCTTCTGTATTCACCCTCTGGAGTAACATCCTCTCCAAATCCTGCTCATTGTTGATTCCACACCCAAAACCCAAATCATGGTTTTGCAGTTTCTGACCACCTCTGACACTCTGTGTCACTGACAAAATTTTACAGCTGTAGGAAGTTTGGGGTTTTTCTTCCTCTTAGTAGTGTGATCCTCACTATTGCTGCACTTTTAAAACATAATCTCCCTGACAAGTACCCAAAAGAGCACTCTACACACAAATCCTTCAAATACTCGAGCTTCATATGGGATCCCACTCACAGATATTTGAAACACATTTGAACTTTTATCAGTTCCATACTGCAGATCAAATTGTATCACACTTTTTCCTCCCCTCACTGCTGGGTACCCATTTTCTCTGTATCCTTTCCATTTTTAGTGTTTCAGTCAAGAACATTATCAACAGATGCAATCAAAGATATTCTGATTGTCAGAGATTTTTAAGGTAATAGTAATCTATTTCAGAATTGAAGACATCCATTCAAAGTATCTACTAAATCAATTCCTCCCAATTAATTTGTTCCAATCCTATTTAATTAAGCCCTTAAAATAACCTGACTCTTGGCAGATTTCAACTGCAAGTCCTCATAAAGAAGTCCACTTCCCCAAATAATGCAAGGATTTTAGCATCCTTTTCGTATCCCATTGTCCATGGCTGATGACCATCCAGCATTTCTCATGTGAGAAGTTAAGTCCTCCCTAATTTTGCTGCATTCAGTTTTTACTTTCACACATTATACTTCTCCAGCTTGCTTTCTAACCTCTCTAAACTTTGTACACTGCAGTCTATGCATGTACACATTCTGTAATTCGTCAATAAAGGAGAAAATTACCATATATTTAACACAGAAATCAAGTTTACTGAACCAATTTTCATTTCTTCAGAAGAAAATGGAAAGCTACTGTAACATGTAATCTCACAGACATGATTAAAAAGAAAACCCAAACAGCCTTATCCAAGATGTCATGGTAAAAATATACAGCCAAGCTGTTACATGTCATGCTGAATACTCACAGCCTTTATTTTGGATTTGCAATAAAAAGTTATACCAAAATTACTCTATCAGCTTCACAAAATCTTGTATTTCTATTCTAACTAAAAGTAGACCAAATGCCCAAATACACTTACCACTATGACCTTCCAGAGTTTGAGTCACAGAAATGTTGTTAGGAGCTGCTAGTCCTTTTATCTTCGCCTCATCTAAAAAAATAACAAAATTCACTATGAAAATAAATCTAACAAGGCATACCTGTTACCATGTTTCTATGAATACTCAAGCTGTAATCACAATTTACATAGATAAACTAAACCACTTAAAAAGAAGTACATAGTAACTGCAGGATGAAATTTCCACCCCTCAGTTCCATTTGTTTGCCATTCACATCTGTCATCCAAATTGATATACATGCCTTATGGTCTAGCAGTTTTTCAGGGATAAAAGCAACAAAATAAACAACAAAAAAAAAAAAAAACAACAACCAAAGAAAAACAAACCCCACAACAATATATATGGTTATCACATTTCGTTACATTCAGAAAAAAAAGTTTAAAATTTTTGAAAATGGATTTTACTTTTCCTGGAACATATTTATTTAAAAGAAAATACACAGCTTTCTCTGTAAAATAATTAAGATGGTAGAAAACACTAATATAAAATTAAGAAATAACAAAGTAAGTTCCAAAATAAAGAGGGAGCCTACACAAAAATAATTAATTATATGCCCTGAAAAAAAAAAAAAAGGAAGCAGCACTGAAGAAAACTTCAGCAGATAGAATGGGTAGACAAATGATTTGTGTGCCAAATAAGACCAGCTGGAGAAAAACTGTATACGTAAGACAGTGACGAAAAAATTTGATGTTAGAAGAAATACATAATAGCTATGTACAGATTTAAAACATATGCAATATTGTCAAGTAACTTGGGGAAGAAGTTATGCTTAAGTGTGGTGGGTTTTGTTCTTAAGATACAAATTTAAAAAATTTAAAAAAACAAAGAAAGAAACAAAAACTAACAAACTAACACACCCCTCCCATTTACCTGTTTGTGTTTCTAATTTTATAACTTTCAGTAATCCATCCTCTCCACCACAGGCTATGAAACCTTGGGTCTTATTCCAGGAAATACATTTTAATCGAATATTACCGGGAATTGCAATCTGAAAAAGAAGTATTTTGTATCTCTACACAGTTGCAATAACCACGTTTTATTTTATATGGTCTACCTGAACACCTCAGAGACATCTACAATAGCACAAGAGATAAATTTATTTCTATTAACAGACCCGTACATGCAAAAAAAGAAAGAAGACAGAACTGTAAGCACTAGAGAAACTGTGCCACCCTCAAGCAATTGAACTTATGCAGTAAATAATAATAACAGGACACCTGCCAAGGTGTGCTGAGCAACAAAAACAGGTGCCAGGGGTCACACAGTGCACAGGGCTTCGGTCTCCAGCGGAAAAGCCGCGTCCAAAGCCTCTCGGGGGAAACACTGCGGAGCTGCCGGAGCAGCGGGACACGGAAAAAGCCCCAAGCCAGGCCAAGGGAACCGGCGGGGCAGAGCGGGGCAGAGCGGGGCAGCGCTCCGGGAGTGCCGCACCGTGTCCCGGAGTGCCGCACCGGGTCCGGCCGCCTCGCAGCGGCCGCGGGCGGCGGGAGAGCCCCGAGGGTCCCCTCAGCCCCCGCGGGCTCCGCGCTCCCGATCCCCGGGACTCCCCAGGGCAGCTCCCCCTGCCCGAGAGCAGCCTGCCCTCCGCCGCCCGCGCCTCCCCAGCAGCACCTTCTTGCACAGGTAGATGAACATCGCGGCGGAGCGCGGGAGCCGCCGGGCCGGCCCTCACGGCAGCGCGGCCAAGCCGGCGCCGCGTCCCCCTGGCAACCGCCGCGGAAATGGCGCCGCTTCCGGGGGAGCGGCCGGCGCCATTAACGGTGTGCCCGCTCCGGCGGTGGGCCCGGATCACCGCGCTGGGCGCTGAGGGCATCGCCCGGCCCAGGCGGTTTGGGAGTGCTCGGCTCGGTTAGAAAGTACTGCTAGTTCGTTAATAAAGGTCACGCTGCTTTTACACCAAGAAAAATCCCAAAGTCTGTGAACCGCAGGTTGTCTGCACACGGTGTTTGTAGTGTAACTTACATCAACATAGAATCATAGAATGGTTTGGGTTGGAAGGGACTCCAAAGGCCGTCTGCATCCCTGCCATGTCCTGCCATGAGCCAGGACACCTTCCACTAGACCAGGCTGCTCCGAGCCCCATCCAGCCTGGCCTTGAACACTTCCAGGGATGGAGCATCCACAGCTTCTCTGTGCCAGAGCCTCGCCACCCCCACAGTAACGAATTTCTTCCTAATATATTACCTAAACCTGCCCTTTTTCAGCTTAAAGGCATTCCTAATCAAAAGGAAGGAGACTTAATAATTGAAACAAAGAGCAACTAATGTTTTAAATAAGAAGCTTGACTAAGCCAATATTCAAGCAGCAATCAATTTATTAATTAATATGGTAAAGTAGGATCAATACAGTGCTGGGTACAGTGGGGGAAGTTTTCCCTCCAACTGCACACTGATAGTTGAGGCTTATAGGTATTGATAGGGGTACTCATAAGCTTTCTCAGCAGTTTCTATTCCAAATTTTTACATCACAATTCTATACAATATTGTGATTTAGTTTTTCTCAGGATGTATCCCAGAAAGGAGTATCCCCAGATGGTGGTGGTCCAGTTTCCGAAAGGAAGAAGAATCCCATCTGGTGAAGTCCAGCTCCCCAGATGTGGGTCCACCTTTTAATTGCAAGGACTATAAATCTAATAACAGTGATGTCCAGCTTCCCTTGGTCAAAACCATAAATCCTTGAGGTGATGTTCATCTTCCTTTCTCAAGCTGCTTTTCTCTGTTTTGTTAAGGCATAAGATAAGCATGTTTCCTTTATATATATTCCAAAGCTATAGTTTCAGGGATACAAGCAATATTCTAAAATTATACTTCAAAAGTTTATTATTACAAAACTCTTTAAGGCTTAACTACAAGCAAAGAGCAACATCCTTAACACTTTAATTCAAATACTCCTAAATCAACTAAGGTAAATTGCGAACAAAAGATAGGTTCAAAGGCCTTCTTCCATGCTTTAGTCCTCAGTTATTATTAGAATTTGTCTTTATAATTGTCCTATGGTCGATTTCCACACATATCACAATCACAAATACACACACTGTCTGTATGTACCTGACACAAAACACAGCTTTGTATTTCACACTAACAAGTTCTCAGTGATGCTGAGGTATTAGAAAAATAAATTACTTGTCACTAATACTGCCATGTTAAAATTTACAGCTGGACAAGTTTTGATGATCTCAGACCTAGGGGGAGGTTAATAAAGCTTGGGAAGAAGGATGTCACACTGATAATGGACACAAAGAATGCAGACTTTATGGGCCACAAGGCCCACATTTGGCAGAACTCCCAAGATAAGAAGGAAACTAATAAAGTCAACTCAGCATCGTGCGGCAATCAGCTCAGACTGGGTAACGGATAATTCTGGCAGGGCAGATTGCAACCATCGGACCCAAGAAATCCACCAAACCAAAAGCAAAAAGAAAGACTGAGCACATGGACTGATTAACATGAGAAGAAAGAGAATCATTGACCAACAGAAGGTAGAACACTAATTAATAGAAGAACTATGTAACTTGTAGCACTGTAACTCCAGCACCCATTGGCATTTTGGTCAGGGACTATCTCCTCATCCAGGAGGGGATAAGAGACACAAAGATGCAATATATGAAAAGAGACTGTATAAAGTAAATAGAGGGGTTGATATAATATTGTGGAATTGGTATTGTGTAGTAGAATTTTGGAAAGCTCATACATGCTTGAGAGTGACAAGTGGAGTGTATGAAGTCATGGTTAAAAATCTTTCTCTTTTTGGGTAATAATGTGGAATGGGGCAATCAGTTAAATCTTCTCCTTGTTTTCCATTGGGATGTATTTGGAATCACTGGGAAAAGTTTGGTGGAGAACTTCTTATAAAGTGGTAGTTAAAAGAATACTGTACTCAATGGTGGCCAAAATATAAATTGGATGGTGATAAAAAGTGGCCAGAAATGGGAACATTAAATTATAATAACATGCTACAACTGTTATTTTGCAGAAGATTAGATAAGTGGGATGAAATCCTGTGTGTGGATTTATTTTTCTCATTGAGAAATGGTCATAAAACAAGAAAGAAATGCAGGTAATTGGTGTCCGATTCAAATGTGTTAATGATGATGGAAGAGAAAGAAATTATCTTGTTGCTGTTCTGCTTCTAGTATAGAGAAAAGGTGTCTGAAAATGGATAGTGAAGAAGAAGGTGTACAATTGTTGGTTTCTCTGAGAAAGAATCAGGATAGTGATAATTGGGACCAGGAAAGTACTGATGGTAAGACTGAATTAAGGGATGCATTTAGTCCAATTGCAGGTAGAATTTGGGCACACCAAAACCCTGTATATCTAAAAGTTCCCTTTTCAACCACTGATTTGATACATTGGAAGGAGTCTGCCAGGTTCTAAAAAAAAATTGAGAAAAATTTTAAATTCTGTATGGTACACCACATAATGTGAAACTGACAGGAAAAACTGACCAGATGATGTGGTAAGAGAAAAAGCTTTAACAGATTATCTCTTGTCTTTAAAGAGAAACCTGAGATTATTACACAGGTACTTGCTCTTTAGAACACCAGTCCCAATCAAGTCATCAATATATTCTTTCAAGCATGGAGATCAAGTCTACCTGAAAACCTGGAAAGAGATCCACTAGCTGAGAAGTGGAAAGGACCTTTTCAGGTACTGCTAACCACACACAGAGCCATGGAATTGAAATTATTGGACTCATGAATTCATTACACAGACCAAACGTATTCCTCCAACTTTGTGGTGGTCTTAACAGAAAGACCCCCAAAACTGAAACTGACTTGGGACTCATGAACTGCACATGGACAAAAACAGAATCTGTACTGCAATTTTATTGTATTCAGGAGAAATTTTACTATATTTTTGTGTTTTACTAAGTTTAAGAAGTTTTTATAGGCAATGTGCTTGATTTTTAGAACACCACTGAGCACCCAGACCTGGGTGCACAACTCTGAAATAAACAATCAGTCTCTTTTGAGTGTGTAATTATTGGCTTGTAGCACACTGGATAATAAATCCAATTTTTCTGAACAACAATATGTCCTATTTTAAACAAATCATTTATATCATCTTGGAGTTTTACTTGGTACTCACAAAGTGAGGCAGGTGATTGCTCAGTGGAATTGAATGTAAATATTATCATTTGTAAAACAAAATGAAGTTACAATTACTAGTGCATGAATCAAAGCCTGCCCAGCTGACAGTTTGCAAGATCCATCTGGCCTCCAGGACAATATTCCACTATCCTATAAAATTTTACATCTCATCTGACAACTGGCCTTAGTGTAAATAGGACTGATGTCATCCCCTCCCAATTGCCAAGAACTTGTAAAGTCTTGCATTAGATTTACAATTTGTTTATTACCAATTACAGAGGCCAAGGCATACTTCTGGCCCTGTAAATGCCTGTATAATACTCATGCTTAAGCAGAGGACATGAAAGTAAGCAAAGTGCTGGATATAAAAGTCCATGACTTGGAGAAATATAAAAAAAATATGCATGCACAGCACTTTGAAGAAATAAGTGTAGTATAATAAGGACGTCCCATGCTAACTTTAATTGTACTGCAGCAAATTAATATCAGTACAGGGACACACCACAAAATACAAAGCAGAGCCAAATCCAGCATTCTTGGAGGGTTTATAGTCTCATTTTTAGCCCTTACAGCTGAAGCTGTGTCCCATGTTCACTTGTGCTGTTTCATGTTATATTCCAGCTTCACATTACTGTGCAGGCATACCTGCAGTCACACTCCCATGTGTAGTGAACATAACTGAACGTGCTTGAATGTGGTATGTGCAGGGTGTGAAACAAGTACAGATGTTGTTTCATACATCCTTGGCAAACCAGTTACCACATATGATATTTTGTATCATTATATTGCAAAGATCTACAAAATACGTGGGATTTTTCCATTAAAAAACCCTATCGTTTTGACTCCTAATTTAAATATCATTTCTAAAGTATTTGGATGATTATAAATGCCAAGTGTATATAATTGGATTCCTTTAACAACTATTTTTTAATTCTTAGCTTGTGTGTTTTTTCCTAAAAGCCTGATTGACACAAGTGTCAATAAAATCTGTAATGACAACAGGAAAGTCTGACTAAGAACATAAGTAAATCTTGCAGGATAAAAATATTAAATTGGAGGATTTTTTTGTTCTCCTACATTTTAAACATTATTAGTACTTGAAATTACTGTTCAATCTTTTATCTATATATACAGTTTATACAGCTTATATTACAGACATCTAAATTTTAAAATCAAATACCTCTTTTTCAAAACATGTGACGTGGGGCAGTGTTCTGTTTATTTCTTCCATGTATGCCTCCTTTATCCTTGAAGTTTTGTTTCCTTGGGTTTTTTAAACCCTTTATTTCATAACACATGTCCTTTAGGTTGAATACAAAATAACTTCCAACATCAATGTGCATATCATATTGTATTTTATTAAAATAAGTTACAAGATCCCAACTTTCCCATTTAATTGAAAGAATACATAGGCACATTTTTTCATTCTGCCTTGCCACTTCAAAGTTTTATATAATGTAATATACTGTATCCATTCTTTTTTTCCTGTATTTTCTTTGAAGTAAGAGAATAAAAAATGCAGTTACTACAGAAAAGCAGTATCTGCAGTAGACACTGAAGCACAGCAGGTATGAGTAGCTTCATGGCTATAAAGTGACTGTACATGAAGATCCTTAGGGTCACTGTATTTTCAAGACTCTTGTCTTCCTGAAATCTTCTTGATGTTTGTCCATAATAATTAACCACTGCTGTTTTGTAAGCTGTGCAATGAAATAAAGCTTCCTGAAAACAATAAAAAGGCTTGATTCTGAAAGATTATTTTAAAATAAAGCAAAATGATAGCTCAGACAATCTGCTGTCTGTCTTGATATGCCTGCAGCTTCTCAGACACTTCCTCTAGTGGTCAGTTGTTAAGGACAATAAAATAGATGGCTATAAGGTTTGTTTTATTTACAGTCTTTCTCATTGTTGCATTTTCAAAAAAAACCAGTCTGGTTTCTGGGTGAGGTCAATACATGCTTGAAACAGAGATTTCCAAACATATTAGAGCTCTGTCAAGATCTGGCATCTTCTCAAATAATCTCAACAACCCTAATTTCTTATAAAGTGTTGGATCAGGTGATACCCAGGGACGAGGAGCAGAAGGTCTCTGCTATGTTTTCCAGATTGTCTTGATAGGATGCTAGGGATAGAAATGGCCATCAAAGAATAACTTTGAAAGAAAGCCTCGGTTCTTTGTATAAAGTCTATTCCTAACTTAAACCTACAACATTTTCTTGTTTAACATGAGCTCTTGGGGCAGAAAGATTGATCTCTGAAGGACATGCTACTACTGAGATGACATTACAGGTTTAAATATCTTGGTGTTCAGATTTAACTAATTAGATTCCATGGAATTATATATTATAATCCAGGAAAATGTGAGTTCTTCCCCTTGCTTTTCCCAGGCAGATAAACTGAACTCCAAGCACACTGCATGAAGAGGGATGTGCAATTAGATCTCATAAAAATAACTTTGAATTTATCCAAAAACTGGGAAAGTTTTGTGTCCTTGGCAGAAGTGTTTATTTGACTTTCAGAAACTTTGGCAAACTGAAAAATTCTTGTATCTATCTAAATTATGTATAAAGCTCTCCTTTTTTTTAATCTCAAATAGTCCACTCTTCCTTGATTTTGAAGCCTCAGAGATTGGGATGATAACTACAGACATAATGCTCCTTTAAATCAATTCCTATTTGAATAAGAGCACCTTTGACAAAAAAAAGCCTTCAGTCTCAAAAATTTTCAGCGAAGAAAATCTGTGACCTTCCTTGGTAAATTGTAGCAGTGATCAACCACTCTCACTTCTAAAAATTATGCCTTATGATGTACCACAGCTTGTCCAACTTCAACTTCCAGTTATTAGTTCCTACCATGTCATCTGAGGGCATTTATTTCAGCATTCAGTCTTACTGTGGTACCACAGAGATCACCACTTTCTCTTTGTTTATTGGTTGGGCTTTCTTTTCTCTCCCACATGTTTGTGGAATGTCTGATCCGGGGGCTGACCGCGATTCCCTTCCCGGCTGCAGCTGCGGCACTGCAGCAAACGCAGCCGGCAAATCCCACCCCAGCCGGCACCTCGGGTCCCCCACGGGTACCCGGCCTGCCCAGAGCCTCCAGCACCCTGCCTTGCAGCCCTCTCATGCTCCTGCATGCCTGCATATTAACAGGCTCACACGTTTTCAGGGAAAAGAAGGTGCTTGAAAATCACTTGGGACAGTGCCTGCCCATGGAGGTGGGATGCAGAGGGATACCACAGCTAATGGGACTCTTGTCACACTGCCCGTGAAGTTGTCCCTAAAGTTTTGGGACATAATAGGAGGGCTCAAAACTGAGTGTCTGATGTAACAGTAAAAGCCACCCAGTAGAATTATGAGTTTGATGAACAGTGCTTGATGTTCAACATGGCAGATATAATCTGGGGAGTGTGGGCATATGCATTTATTTTATCTGTATCATGTTGCTCTTCAATGAAATGTGAAAACATAGTAGTGTTTGCAACAACCTATCTTTTTTTCCATAATATTTCTAAAATCACCCTGAAAATACTTTCTTCCCTGGATATTTCTTCCCTGGTTAATAACAAAACAGCTACCTCTAAAATACCAGGAAAATGCTGAATGCAGGTGATCATGTCAGAAAAAGGATATATTTTGTGGACAGAGCTTCGAGGCGTGAGGTCACTGAGTCCTGGAGGGCAGCTATGGCTTCACACTTACAGGACTCTTCAGTTACAAGACTGCTCGTTATGGCTCCTAAGAGAGAAAACAGCATTTACTATATTTACTACAGTTATTGAACATTTAAATCCCAAGAATATTCTTGATCTTGTGGAAGGATCAAACCCACGCTGTGAGACTACAGCAAGCACTGCAAGCCAGGGCAGGTGGGAAGGAGGAGCAGCAGTGAACAGGGGCTGGTGTGTAGCCAGAGACCTGAGTGAGTCCAGGACAGGGACTCCAGGACAGAGAGCTCAACTCGAGCCAAGAAGGAAGCAGAGCAGGATGTTCCTCACCTGCCTACCTGGATCCTCTACACTCTTTAAATTAGACCATTACTGAGAAAAAATAAAAATAAAAAAGGGCCTGGCTGCAGAGACCAAGCAGCCTCCCTTTCAACTTTAATTGTGTTACCCCACAAGTACTCTTGGTTTCTGACATTTGCGACATGCATGCCTAGGGAGGATGGACACAAATCCATTCAAATGTCACATGAATATAGATGGAGGGAATGACATCATTCAAATACGCCCAAGTGAATTTATAATCTGGCAGAAAGACCCAGCAATCTAACTGGAGGAGCCAGTTAGCATAACAGGAGTTACCAATCTCTTCAGAAAGGGAAAGTGATCATTGCTATATTCTACAGTGCTTCCATTGAATCTGTTCCTAAGTCTTGAACTCAGTCTTCCAGACTTGCCAGGAGACCAACCTCAGCTGTCCTCAACAATTCCTTTTTCTCCATAATTCACAGAAAAAATCAGCAATGATGACAATTTCACTGTAGTATAATAATATCACGCATCAGTAGATGGCTGTGAGATCTTGGCTGTATGAAAGGCAATTTAACATCACCTACTCCATAAAGTAAATAAGTTAAGGCTGCACCACTTTGCTGAAGGCTGAGAACAAATGTATCAACAGCTACTGCAGCACAGGTACTGTAGTGAGTTCACCATCCACATCTGAGACTGGAATAATAAGCTTCCAAAAGCAAAGCCTTCTTCAAAGAGAGCCTACAAATACATTTTCAATAAGTTATCAAGAGGTATTACATGTATAAAATACCCATCTCTTAATAAATGGGGTTTTTTTACATTACTTGCAAAGGCAACAATAGCATATTAATAATTTTTTTCTCTAGATATATAAATGCATAGCTGATCAATGTCAAACAATGTGTATGAGCATTGTAACAGTAAAGTAAATTATAGAAACAGTAAATTGTACACAAGTACATTTCTGTTTTTCCCTGGACTGTTTTGGCTTCTTTTTTTTTTTTTTATTTGTTTTGGTTTGGTTTGGGTTTTGGTGGTTTTGTTTTTGTTTTTTTTTTTGTCAATCATGCCATTAATACTCCCATTTTAAAAGGAAACTGCAAAATCTATGAGGTTGCAGATCTGGCAGTGCAGAAACTCATTTGTGTTAAAGCCAATGTTGAAATTGGTGTCTCCTTGATTCCACTGAGGCTGTATTTGTTCAGCTCCCCTGTTTGGAACATTCCACTGGCTTTATGGTCAATGTACAAAGAAGAGCTGTTCAAGAGTCAGCTGGAGAAAGGCCAGTTCAGAACATCACACCAACATGGTTGGTTTCCAACCAACTGCCAGTTAACTTTTTATGTCTGCATTTAAATTCTCCAATGATAGATACTGATCCTCCTTGGATGTTGTCTCTTTTAAAAAAATTATTTTTCCAACCACCTCTGGCAATTGTTCAAAGGTATTCTGAATTCTTCTACAGTCCTACTGTGAAATTGAAAGTGTTCCAGTATTTGATATTCAAAATTTGGGGATTCCTGTTGCCCCTGGGATGCCCAACAAGACACACAAAGCATGCTAAGCTGTGTTTTTACACTGCCTTTGTGGTCAAGTCCAGACCAACAAGGAACTATTTTTGCAGATGGTGTTTGTCTATATCCACCAATTTTATAACTGTGCTCTTACACAGCATCTTCAGCCACTTGATGTGATGGCAGGTGATTCCCACTCTGAACCAGAGGTACAGCTAGGCAGCTCTTGAGGTCCCTTCCTACCCAACTTAACTTTGGATTCTACATCAAACTGTGGAGACGTTCTGCCAACACTTGATCCCAGTATTGCCCATCTGAAAACAGTTGGTGAGTTCATTCTTTCCCCACTGAGCTCAGAGGAGATGCCAAGGATGCAAGGTTTAGCATTGCAGCAGTTCTAACCTGAGTATTTGTGTTCCTCTGGGGACCCTCCAGCCATTCTCCAAATGCTGGTAGGCAATGGAGACTCACATCCCTGAGACAGATGCCCCAGAACCCTGCTTTCCCAACACCCCCAATTATTCCCATTTCAGGAATGCAGAGTGTATTTTTAAATACAGCGAGTCCTTCAAGGTGTGATGACAACATTAAACTAGCTTTAAATACAGCAACTGCTAAAACTAAAGGAGAAGAACCAAACTAGCTCAAAATATTTTGGAAAGAGGTATAAAAGAATGAAAAGGGATTATACTTCCTGAGAGCTTGTGAGTTGATAGACCATTTCTCAAACAGATTAAAGATGTTTAACACATTAAAACAAGGTGCTTCAATAAATAAACATATTCAGGAAAAAATCCAAATACTTGAGCATGTTTTGTCATCTGAATTTAAGATAAAGCCTCCATAGCAGTCACAGGTCTGTGATCACTCACACAGATCTGCTGCCAGTCATAGGTTCCTGGTGCACACACACCAGTTCACACCGGATGTGCTTTGGAGAAGCAGTTATCCAAAACTAAGATAACATTTTTTAATTCTTCCCAATGGCAATGCTTTTCCATGCTGGGAGCCTCTCCTCTATGAATCTTATCAGGGACTGCTGAGATGTGTAACTGATCTCACCTTGGAGCAGCAATTGTATTACTGGGGATTAATACATTAATTAATGCAAGGGATACCTCAGAGCTTGCTCCCTCTGACCCAGCTGTGTAACCCCACCAGATGTGAGATGCCACATCAGCTCCAAAGGCACACTAGGAAAGGTTTCCAGCATGCAATAACTTTACTGTAAGCAGACTGAGAAGGAAAGAAACACTTCTGAAATTGTTCTATTTTTACTGTAACACAAAGTCACTGAGAAGCTAAAGAAAGGAACAGCAAGATGAAATTCAGGCTGGAGGGGAGGACATCACCTCAAACTGTCTTGCATGGTGGTACACACATTCCACAGTACTGCAAAGTGTGTGACTAACCCCAGCTCTTCTCAACAACTTGTCACTTCTGGGTTTGCTGAATATTACATAAATTAGGGAAGGCCTTATTTATAAGTTGACAAAGACGGCATGGGGACTATTTACTAACATTGTTCTATATAAAGTTCTTTGTGTCTCTGACATTTGCTCAAGTGGGCACAGAACTGTTTTTTAACACCCAAGTGCAGGTGTAAGCTCCAAACTTTAGAGAATATCAACCCATATCCAAACTTTAGAGAATATCAACCCATATCCAAACTTTAGAGCTGGTCATAGTGATTCCCATTAGCAAATCTATCTTCATTTGCATTCACACCAGGATGTTTTTACTGCATGTCAGCATGCTGTTAACCAGAGCAGGGTGCACAGAGCATGTTTTTATCTGACTATCAACGTCACAAAATTAGTAGGAAATTTTGGAATACTGGCAACGCTTTTTTGCAGCTGTAACAGATGGCAAAAGGAATGGAACTGAAAGTGAAGAAGTTACAAAACAATTATCCAACAGAATTTCAGAGAACAAATATCTTGATTTTAAGAGACTATTTGGCATTATTTCAGCTCTAATTGAGTTGGAGAAGACACTGTTTTATGGAGTGAAAAGACCATTAACAGAAAAGTATATGTGGCTGCTAAAAAAGATGTGACACCCACTGCCAGTTACAAAGTGGGCACTTTATGTGTGAGGCTGCTGTTTTCTGCCAAATTTAACACGTCAATTCTGAAAGGGCAAGCTGAGAAGGAGTTCCTATATTTGGATATCTTTGCAGTAAGAGGGCCCAGCAAGGCACAAGAAAAAATAAAGAGTAGAGAAAGAAAGGAAGAGAGAAAAGAGAGCAAGAAAGAGAGAAAGAAAGGAGAAGGGAAAGGAAGCAAAGGAAAAGAAGAAAAAAAAAGGAAAAGGTAAAAGAAAAGGGAAAAAAAGACCCTCTCCCAGACCTAGACTATTTTTGCATCATTTAAATGAGATTCAAAAGGGAAAAAAAAGTAAGCATGTGAAGAAAATAATTTAAAGTTTGAGTAAGCAGAAGGAGAATCAGGGCTATGAAATGAGGTTTGGGATTAGACTCCCAAAGGAGAGGCCTAACTGAATTTACATTCCGTTACATGTTTATTGCCTCTCTGTAATGCCAGCTAAGAGCTCATCCTAAGCACCATATTTACAAAATCAGCTCCTAACCTAGGCAGGAAGAAATACTGAGACCCTCTGGCTTCACCTCTTTGAAATGTGAGACGTGTGACTTACCTTGAGAGATTTGCCCAGGAACTTCCTGGAACTGGAAGCCTAAATGCAACAGTTTGTCACACAAAATACAGGAAGGAAAAGGATTATAGTGGAACTGGGAGGAAAAAAGGATTTTGCCTAAATAAATCATGAGACATCCAAAGAAATTCAGAGTGAAGATCAAACCCTAATCAAGTGAAGATATTATAGAATAGATAACAATTTGTAGATAATATATACTTATGTGTACATCCCTGAGTACCAGCTACATCTATGCTCTTGTTCTCCACAAGAGACCAGCACTGAGAAGGAACATTTCCCTCTATCTTCTAGAGCCTTAAGGCTGGAATATTTTTTAAGGTCCAAACACATCCACCAGAAAGAGCAATCACACTCATGATGATACAGACTACAATCATTCTTCCAGCACAGTCCATGTTCTCCCTCATCTCATTCCCTTGTGCTGCTTTACTGCAGATTTTCTGACAGAAGTGGTCCAAATCCCATACTGGATATGGCAATTCATGCTCCATGGGTATGAAAATACTGTGAAGTCCTCAAGGAAATGCTAAATGGCATTTTAATTTTAACCAAATACAACCTTCACACTACTGCAGAAGAGCCAAGGATCTCATTTTACTACTGTACGTATGGAAAAACAAAGTTGCCCTGAGTTTTCAGGAGTTGTACAGAAACTCTGGGATAATTTATCAGAAAAAATCAATTAGCCAGATTTTTAAAAGCTGCTTGCTTTCAGTGGAACACATTTTTCCTTAATCAGATCTTACCTGAGCAAGTCTTCTTGTCTGGATTCAGAGTGTATCCTTCATAGCAGCCACAGCTGTAGGATCCATCATTACTCAGACAGACTTGGGCACAGTCATGCCTCCCAGGTGCACACATGTCCATGGCTGTGGTGAGCCATGGTTTAGGAAAGAAACCTGTTAATCCCTCCCAGATACTGTTTTAAATGCTCAACATTTTAAATTATAATTCCCTTATGATTTAACCAGTGTCCTACTACATTATTTTATTATGCTGCAGACAGGTCAATTCAGTTATTAA
Source organism: Molothrus aeneus (assembly GCF_037042795.1). Classification (NCBI taxonomy): domain Eukaryota; kingdom Metazoa; phylum Chordata; class Aves; order Passeriformes; family Icteridae; genus Molothrus; species Molothrus aeneus. The sequence goes on along the minus strand of NC_089648.1, from coordinate 73,122,507 downwards.
TTATTTAATGGAGGAGGCAGATACTGCAAGACATGACTACACCACATCTCATGCAGTTCTGTCTTTCATCAGCAATTCCAAGAGTCTTGTACATCCCCAGTAAGGATGAAGCTAAAAACCCCCACGAGATGAGCAATAACCTGCCCTGTGTCAGACTAAGCAGCTAAACAGTATTTATGGAATTCTGTGAAGAATAAACAAATAAAATAAAATGGTAGATAAGTGCAAAACTGCATTTTCTAATCAACAAATGTAAAGAATAATGCAATGTTACTGTTATTGGAAACAAGGAAAAGACTTCAGCTGAGTTCTCATTTTAGGGTAATTCACAGAAAACATGTCCATATCTCTATGAGTTTCATATAATCAAGTAGCCTTTAATTCTTACCTGAGCAAGTCTTTTTGTCTGGATTCAAGGTGTAGCCTTCATAGCAGTCACAGACATAGGATCTGTTGTTACTCACACAGATCTGGTCACACTCATGCCTCCCAGGTGCACACAGGTCCATAGCTTGGCAGGCATGTTAGAGACAAAACTTATTGTTAATAACAAGCAGTTTGAGATGGAGTGCACACTCCTATTTTTAAATAAATTTTGATTTGGAATCAGCTCAGAAATGGCAATAGTAATTGAAGGAATTAGAACAAGTGGTAGGAGAAAATATCTATAGTGTCTACATTTGGAGACTTTGTTCCAGCATCTGGCCCTAATGAATGGATCTGTAGGCACAATAAAAAGGACAGTGATAGAATCAAACTACATCTCACCATTACTTGCAGCTGAGTTTTATTTATTATTCATGTCTAGAATTCTTATTGAAAAAGATACACGTTTGTTGTTTCAACAGAAGCAAACAAGTAGCATCTCAAAACCACAAATAGTGTGGGTTTTTTTTTCCTAGTTGAACTCATTATCCAAAGGAATAATACCTGAGCAGGTTCTCTTATCTGGATTCAGGGTGTATCCCTCATAGCAGTCACAGAGGTGGGATGCCCCATCACTCACACAGAGCTGCTGGCAGCCGTGGCTCCCCAGGGCACACACGCTCACAGCTGCAAAGGGCAGTGACAGAGAGCTACTTCAGCCACCCCGGAGGACAGGAACAGGCATTACTCATTCATGCTTACACAAGTACATCTTGCACTGTTTGCTGGATTACTGGTAGTAAATGTCAGTGCAGTGTTCCTGTCACAAGTTACAGACCTCCTTTGCAGCACTCCATAGCCAGGAGAGAGAGGCCATAAACGGCAGGGAAATAACTCATACCTGAGGTGGCAGGGGAAAAGATGAATTGAAAATGAGATGGTTCAACAAGGAGAGATAGTAAGCATTCAGTAACATTACACAGGAACTCAACCATGAAAAGCTCTTCTGAGTCTTTGTATGCAATTCCTTTCTATTATGGGGAAGGGAAGGGAAGGGAAGGGAAGGGAAGGGAAGGCAAGGCAAGGCAAGGCAAGGCAAGGCAAGGGAAGGGAAGGGAAGGGAAGGGAAGGGAAGGGAAGGGAAGGGAAGGGAAGGGAAGGGAAGGGAAGGGAAGGGAAGGGAAGGGAAGGGAAGGGAAGGGAAGGGAAGGGAAGGGAAGGGAAGGGAAGGGAAGGGAAGGGAAGGGAAGGGAAGGGAAGGGAAGGGAAGGGAAGGGAAGGGAAGGGAAGGGAAGGGAAGGGAAGGGAAGGGAAGGGAAGGGAAGGTTTTACCTGAGATTTTTACTTAGATTTGTAGTTACTAATTAGTATTATTGTGGGTATGGACTACTGGTAAAATCAATCTCCAAAGTAATACTGGTGAGATAAAAAATCAGAAGCAAGAGAGCTTAAACCTTCTCATGTGTTTCTGAAAACAAGGCAATTTTGTGGCAACAAAATGGCAACATTCCCATTTTCTAAAACAAGGAAGATTTAGAATTCTTCTAAAAAAGGCTGATAGAGTTGTCTTGTCTTTCTTTACATTTTACATGAGCAAAATCTCTGGGTGATCTTTTCAAGCATAAGTGAGAAGCTTAGATTCAAATAGTCAGATTTTTGTGGTAGGAAAGTCAAACGTCCACTGACTTGGACAGCTACTCAAGGCTAAGACTTTTCCATCTCTGGGATGGCTTCATGCTGAATAATGCTCTCAGTGCATCAAGAACTTGATCTTAGCCAACTATTTTTCCCCTGAACATTAATTTCCCTGTTTTCAGTTCACCCTGCAAATAAATTAATTGCCTTGGTCAAAGTGAAAGAAAATCCTTATTGCCACTGGTGAGTCCAGATTTCTGACCAAAAAGCACTCTGGAGCTGTAAAGAGACCCAGTTTACCACACTGACTTAAAAGACCCTCTTAGATTCATTTGGTTTATAGGAGTCTTTTTAAAGACTGTTTTCCTTCACCCTGTTATTTTCATGAATCCCAGATTCTGGCAAACTGCACGCAAGCGACTCAGAGTTCCACTGGAAGTGTACATGTGTGAGCTCTCTGATTTACCCTCCAGCCTTGTAGGGGCCTAATTTCTATGCTACAGCACAATAAACAGTTTATTCCTAAGAACAAGAGATTTTTCTTTGCTACTATGAAAGGGCTTGGTTTGGTGAGAACATAGTGGACACGAGTGCTGTGTTCACAGCACATGTACCTGTCCAGCCGGGTGGGCACTTGTGAGGGTCTGGTCACACCAGCAGCACAACGTGCTGTCAAACCAAACCTCAAGGCATTTCCTATGCTAATTATTGGCAAAGTGTCCTCTCTGCAGATGGTCTTACACAATTATTTCATACCTAGAGAAAGAGGTTTATTCACTTAAAACATACTCAAAAGGTGTAGTGGTCATTTTTAGTAAGGCTCTGAAATAACAAAAGTAACACACTGCCAACCAAGTTCCCAAGAAAGTGGCTGTTATTTTAATTCTTTTACAATGTCATTTATACCTATTTTACCTATTATTTGCTGGAGATTTATTTTAAAGTAAATTTCTTAGAACTTCACTAGAAAAATCTACTTTGCACAAGTTTTTTAATTGTCAGAAAGTTGTATTTTGATTTTTGTGAGTAGGGCTGTGTCACAGCTATCTATAGGCAGTTTTAAATACTCCAGATGATCTTTTTTCCCTGTAAAAGACAGTAACAGCCCACTCTGGCCTAGCATTGTTAGGGGAGTTCTAGCCTAAACCAAATACATACAGCATTCTTTGAAGATGAGCCCTGAAAAAACAAAGCTAATTTATCCCATCCCACAGTTCCTTGTCTAAATCAAGTTGTAGAGAAACAGAGGGAGATGTGAGCCTGGCACACTGGAAACGCCCAGCAGTGCCTAAGGAGTGAAAGCCTGTCCTGAGATGATCTGCTGCTGCATTTGGGCACTTTATCCTGCACCAGATTGCTCAAGCCAGTGTGGTGGTTTACCTGCCACGCTGATTGTCCTACTCTGAACCTACAGGGAATCCCTTCAGCTCCACACTCCCACCCTCTTTCCTTCCCAGTGAGATGGAAAAAGAAACGAGCAGCCTGCTCAGCTCTGGTGTACCTTCAGTAATTCAGTAATTATATACAGTCAAACCTTGTCCAGGTTGCTGTGATTTCTCTTTCTCTCTAAATCTGACCAACTGCACAAGGAGGTTCACGTGAGTCAGGTCTGTCACCTACATTACACTAAGGTCACTATTCAAAATGAAAAGGCCATTACTTGGCCTCCACTGAAAAAGAGGGTTGGCTTGTTTGCCCAATGGATGGTAAAGGATGTGATTTAGATGTGATACATAACACTTCTGAAAAACGTCTTTCTTACGGAGTGCAACCACAGCAGCAGTCAAAAGGAGCCGAGTTACACTGCTCTCTTGGACTGCTCCCCTTACCACAGAAAGTCTCCCTGAATCTGGATGTCAGCTTTTCAATCACGCCGTAGGTCTCCACATAGAAGACGTGTTCATCCAGGGGCTCGCTGGCCATCATCCTCAGGGACTGCACGTCTGCCCGGCCCACTCCGACTGCGTAGATCTCGATGCCGGCCGTCCGCGCGCTCGCCGCCACACCTTGGACCTGGTCCTGCGGCCGTCCATCTGTCACTACAATGACCACCCTGGGGATGCTGAAGGTTGCTGGCCGGGCGCCCATTTCCTCAGTGAAGACTTCTTCCATGGCAGTTTGGATGGCAAGGCCGGTCATGGTGCCAGCAGACAAGGGCGCAATGCGGGACACAGCCTCCTTCAGAGAGGCTCTGTCAAAGTGGGTCCGGAGGGGAAACTCCACCTTGACAGTGCTGGCGTAGTTCATGACAGCCACGCGCGTCGCTCTTTCACCCACATCCAGGGTATCGATCATTTCTGACAGGAAGAGTTTCACTTTCTCAAACTCTTCGGGTCGGACGCTGCGGGAGCTGTCTACGATGAAGAGGAGGTCTAGAGGCCGGTTCTTACAGGCAGTGTCTGCCAAGAGGGAAGGAAAGTGCTGCAGTCATCTCCCACACGGGACAGGAGCTTCACCCAAGGGCAGCGAGTGCTGTCATGGCAAACTACTCGTGCCACATAATGCTGGTGATTCTTTATGAAGACGCTTCAAATTATAGTGAGCAACATATTAGAGAGCCGTAAATATTAATTTTGATTAATAAATAACTGGGTTTGATTAATAAATAACTGGGTTTTTCTAAGCATTAATAGATAGGTGCACATTTGAGCGCTCAAAATGTCTAACTATCCTTGAAACAAAGGGTGGTGGTTTTCATGTAACAGTCAACAAAGAAATGAAATAATTATATATAAATGTATTTACTGATTATTTTCATAATGCTTGAATTCCAGTTTTTATAAGATAAAGAAATAAAATGGCAAAACATCTGACTAGATCATATAGGGAATGGATTGTAATAGATTTTTGGATAGTAACAATATAAACTGCTAATCAGGAATTATTTCTTGTTTGTAAATCACAATCCAAAATACACAACAACAACAAATAAAGGCCAACCAGGAAAAAGACACAAATGATGTTGTAAAAAGGCTTCTCTGGAAATTGTTATTGTTTATGGCTTGTAGAGCAGAGAGAGAAAAATGAAATTACTCATGAAATAATTGTATATGTAAAAATAAACATTTACACACACATTTCCAAAGTTCCTCACTGCCATATAAATCTAGACAGAAGCAGAAAAGCCATAGCCTAGATCAGAGACAAACATCACCTCTAGGAAGACAAAAACCAATCAAGACAGTGACAGCAGGCAAAGGAAATGCCCCCTCCCTGTCCTGATATACCACATCCTGACACAGACAGTACCTTGTACTTAATTTATACCATCAAGGCTGGATTTGCAGCTGAAAAATGGGCAACCCAAAACAAGAGTATTTCTATAAAAGAGACATCTTGGCTCACCAGTGCATTAAATAGCAAAATATTAGGTGTTCAGTTTGAATTCACACCTTGAGGGCTGTTTTGGGAACCTGACCCACCTCTCCTGGCTACTATCAAGGTGACTTTTATTATTCCGTTCCAGCTGAAATTTTAAAAAATCTTCACACGTATCTTAAAAGTAGAGGTGAGAACAGCACTTTTTTTTCCCCCCAAGACACTAGAAACCTTTTTTTCTAATTCAAGTGAAAAGAGAGAGAAAAAAAGAAATTGCACAAATTCCCTCAGGAAGCACAGCAGCATAGTTGATTTTGCCTTTGGATGGAGTAATAGACCAGCCGAATCTAGGATCCCACACAGCTATATTCTATACAATTTTATATTCATCCTGTAACTCAGTTTCACTCAGTTTCGCCTTTGGGAAGCTGAAAAGAACATGAAGAAATGTTAGTGCATGCATGAGTAGAGACAAGCAAGGTTTGTCCAAAAAAAAAAAAAAAAAAGAAAGAAAAGAAAGAAAAAAGAGCTAGTGAGCCAGTGGAGCCAGTGGCCAGTGCAGTATTTGTAGGTAGAAAACTTCCCTTTTTTAGATTGAAAAGGAAAAAAACCTTTTCAGTAACCTGGTCCTTCCACGAGTCTGAAATAAAGATGTTTCGAGCAATGAGCGCAGGCAGGGAACAGCTACGCGGGGTTCAGGTAGGGAAGAGCTGCGCGGAACGGCAGCGGGAGCGCGGAGCGGGCCGGGCCCGGTGCGGTACCTGCGGAGCGGCCGCCGGGGCGCGGCTGCCGGCGCGGGCGGAGCGCGGGGCCCTGCGGAGCCGCGGGCAGCGGCGGCAGCGCCAGCGCCAGCGCCAGGCAGCAGCGCAGGATGCCGAGCGCCCGCCCCATGGTGCTGCAGCCGCCGGCCCCATGCCCGCCGCGCCGCCTTTAAAGCTGCCGGGAGCGGGAAGGGGGACGGGACAGCGAGGGGGCATCGGCCGCCCCCGCTGCCTCCTCCGCAGGGCAGGCCGGGAACCCTCGCTCCCCCGCCCCGACGGGCGCTCAGCACCGGGGAGAGAGACGGGGCGAGGATCAGAGCTCCTCGCTGGGAACGTGCGGCAGGGCCGGGGCGGAGCTCAAACCTGGGCGCAGCTGACACACCGTTCCTCCTTCCAGGCTAATTTTGCATTTCAGCCTCCAGGACAGTAGTTGCAAAGAACGGGAGAAAAGCTCCTAATGTGATCACCGAGGCACAAGGAACTGCCCGCTCTGTTGCCAAACGTGGCCGAGGACATTTTGGCCAGTTCCTGCAGGAAGCTGCAGTGAGCTTTTGGGAAAGCACGGCTTTAGGCACAAAGGCACCCTCATCTCCAGCACAGGGCGTTAGAAGACGCTTTTGCCAAATTGTATCTCGTCGCACTGCAGTGTGAAAAATAGGTATTTTATGATTGGCTTTTCGCAAATTTTAAAACTAATATTGTATGTGTTATGTTAGAAAGTTGTGTTAATTTTCTTAAGTAGTGTGTTAAATATAGTTTTAGGTTATAACATAATGTTAAAATAGAAACTATGCTATGTAAGATACTTTTTTAAAGAAAGGACTCACACCGAGATAGCAGCCACAGGACACCTAAATCTTTCAGAGAAAAAGAATTTATTGCTCACTTATCAGAAGAAAAGAACTTCTTTCCGCCTTGCTCAGGCATGAAGACGCCGTCAGGAGTAAGAGGAAGAAGCTGACACTGATCAGACAGAATCCTTTGTTTGAATGGAATTTATGCATCATGTATGAGATGTATGAATATGCAACAGGCTATTGCTTTTAAGGGTTAATCCTCTGTTAGCGTGTGTCCTTTTTCGGGCTTCTTTTGCCCAGAAAAAGGTACCCAGACCGTCCGTAACTCTTTGTTTTTATTGTCTCATATTGTCCTAATCCCAATTGTTCAAATTTTTATTACTCTAATTATATTACTATTTTTATAACCATTTTATTACTATTAAACTTTTAAAGTTCTAAAAATAAGTGACTGGCATTTTTGACATGCAGGATCATCTTCTCTCTCATCACCTCCATCAGGGGAACAGGAAGCCTTGATTTAGAAGAGGAACCACCAAGCCCCCAGCTGTACAGTATCAGGCAGACACTGACTCTCTTCAGCAAGTTCTACCATGAAAGCACAGTAGAAGAGGCCACCATCACATTCCCAAAGGCTGCAAACGGTGGCAGGGAAGAGGGACCACCACCCTTCAGGCAGAGAAAGCCACAGGGCAGGCAGGGCTCCAGGGGAGTATAATGGTTTCTCTCTCTCAGAAGACACTGCAGCTTTTTTGAGCAAGAGCACATGCACACACCCCCCAGACAAATTTCAGGCAGTGCCTGCTGCTGTCAAATACTACTCACACACATGGTCAGCCACCCACCAGGACAGTCTCAGTAAACAGCCCTTGGCAGGAGCTCTTTGCCCACTCATGATCAGACACACAGACACTCCCTCACTGCAGAGGGACCCAGAGCAGAGTGTGCTGGAATCCATGTTTGAGCAACGCCCAGTTTCAGCTGTTTCTTATACGGCATGAAACCACAGTCGCACTGAAACAGTCCGTGGCAGCATCTAAAGATGCCCTGGGGTTGGAGCCTCTGTGGGAGTTCAGATCCAGTGCAGCTCCTCAGAATCTGGAAATAAGAGTGCAGCTGCCAACAGCACTGGGCCCACGCCGGGTACCCCCTTGGGGTAACCACCAGGACAGCACTGCCAGAACAGGGCAGAGAGGCTCTGAAACCACTGCACTTCAAAGTGCTCTCACAGGTGGCACCCGAGTTAATTAAAAAGGGGAAACTACTGCTGGTAGCACAGCCCTAACAGAGCATTTTTAAATGTGTACAGAGATACATATTGAAAATACAGGAATAACCCCAAAAATTCTACACTGCAACAATTTGAATCCATTTTCCCAGAATTTAACACCGGGAAGCTCTTCTCTTCCAAAGCAGTAAAGTGTTTTATTTCTTCAGCCATACTAAATCATTAAATAATCTTTTACCTCTTTACAGCTCTTGATACAAAAGAGGAAGTGTGGAAAGTTTTTTGTACCTTGGTTTTTTGGTTTGGTTTTTTTGTTGATAGTAGAAGAACATCACTAAGTTATGGCATATCTCCAACAACTCTGGACATTTTCCAATGTAAATGTTGCAGTCCTACTGGGTGTCTGTCCTGCTTTTAATGCCTGAGCTGACCAGACATCAGATTTCCCCAAGGGCTCAAAGCCTCCAGTATAATTCCCTTTTCCCAGTTCATGGGTAAGTACCTACCAATCAGACAAGGGGAAGTCACCCAAGCATTTGAAATGCAAAGGTTTTAACACAGGACTGTGTGTTAGAGAGAATCCAAGTTCTCCAGCCACATAAGGACTTCTACTGAAGCATGGATCAACCACTAAACCTGCAACTAAGTATGCTGGACTGTCTGCAGCACACTGAAGCACTTAAACAAAAAAGTCACCAAAAAGATCAACCAACACTACTGGTAAACATTTTGTAAAAGATTTATTTAAGTATCATTTATCACAAAGAGGAAAATACATAGAAGATTAGAAGCATGCAACCATCTTCTACATTTCTATTTATTTTTCTTGCATTCCCAGCTCGTTGTAATAGAACTCCTGTGCCACCCTCACTTGTTCCTCAAAAATACTGTTTCAAGACAAAGGATAACAAAAAAAACCACAATAAAAGGTAAGATAACATATGAGAAAAGTGCAAAGTAAAAAAAAGTCACATATATACCACATTCAAACCCTTCCCCTTCCAAAAAATGGATAAAGGCAAACTGTCATTTTGCTGCACGATCAGATTGTCTTTATGAACTACTTTACAAAAAATTAATATAAATTAAGGGCATAATCCTGCAGACACTTATAATCACAGCTAACTTCAATCAGAGTGGCTCAAATGGTATTATTAAAAGCCACAAGTTAGTCACATGCATAAGTTCTTGCAGGTGTAAGGCCCTAAGGCAATAAAATGTTTAAGAGCACTAGGGAGAACAAAAATTAAAGCAAATGAAATCACTCTCAGATGTGTGTTGCTTAGTAAGTTTATATCAAACATATTTTAAACAGAACAGTTTGCTCCTAAAGCCCTGAATATTTCTATTACTTAAGCAGTTTTGCAAGATTAAAAGACAAAACCCCCAGGAAGCTGGTACAGATGTTAATGAACATAAAAATTGCTTCAGGCAGGTATGTAGGGAGGTGGAGGTTCCTTCTCAGGCATCTTCACTGCCATTTCATAGGTTGGCAGAACATACTAAGGAGAAGACATTTTGAAGTGATTAATGCAAGAGATTTCAAATGGGAAACAAAAAAAAAGAAAAAAAGAGAAAAGCATACATGGCTCATCAGCAACTTAATCCTCTGTTGCAGGCAAAGTTATTTTAAGAATTTACTGCTGTTCCTAGTAAGCAAATGAGGAAGTGAAAGAAGGTGCAGAAGCAGTTTACTGCTCTGCTGAGCCTAACCCTTGGTCCTTTATTCCACACCCCACTGCATCTTGACTTTGCAAAGCAGCAAGGAAGGTTCAGACTGGTGCAGTCAAAGTTTCCCTCTACCACAAGAAAAATATTCAAAGACTCCTCTCTAAAGACCCTTCTTTTAGACACTCAGAATTTAGTTAAGAAATAACCCGCCACAAAATTAGCTGCTTTATAATTTTTTATCTTTCCAGTCTTTCTTTAGAAAACTGGACAAGGCTTGGAAACATACACGGATGTGGTGATTTTTCTACTTCAAAATTAATGATACTGCTTCCTTTTAACTTAAAACGAGATTTTACCTGTGGAGGAGCTTCAAAAGCAGGGTACACAGCAATCTCTGGCAAATTTCTGCTGATGATGTATTTATAGCAGTTCCATACACAGTTAATTAGATATGCCTGAAAGAAGAGAGATTTTTCTTTTAAACACCTCATAAGCATTGGCCGATTCAGAAATTAGATGCTGGATGACATTCCTATGATAAAAAGGAGCATACATCAACTTAGACAACACATAGCTGAGGAATGGTTGCTATTTCACAGACCTGGCCACATACATATGTTGCTCTCCATTTTGCATTCACAGTGACTCATAGAGGATGCACCACACAGGTTTTAGCAAAGGAATTCACAGATCCATTCAACTAATCTCTGTCTGCCTCAGCAGTGCTAATCAAATTAATCCCCAACTGGCTGATGCTTCTGCAGATCTCAGTCCAAGCCTGCCAGGAGGAGGAGGAGGAGAGGCCAACAGTAGAATCCCACTCATCCCCCCAGTTAGCACTATAGCTCCAACTAACTGCCAGTGTTAAGGAGAGGGCTCAGACACACAACTGAGGCAGCAGCAAGAGCGTAGAGCAGTGAACCCCGAACTTTGAGTCAACACTGACTGCTGCAGAAAGAAACATTATCATGATATGATGAGGATTAGGGGTTTTTTATTACTAATTTGTGTAACATTACCCTCTCCAAATCTCTCACTGACAAGTTAGCACTGTTGTACAAAAGGTACCAAATTTCCCAATCAATACACAAGCGCTATCTACTGTATTAGGCTTTCACTCTCCCCAGTTAAACGTTCCTCTTGGAAAAAGTATAGAAAATCAGTAAAAATATTTTTCATTATTTATTTTTTCTTAAATGCAACCTGAATGCAATAAAGGAAAAGTGTCATGGCCAATGTATTTATAATATACATTTCTCTAATATACTTTGTCTACACAAGAGTTTTTATAAACCAAATGAATGCCTCATTATTTAGATCTTCAGAAAGAAACTGCCTGCTACTATCACCCTTCAGAAGGGAGGAAGATGCAGGTCTAGAATTAACTTACATGTTTCCTCATTCTATCATCTTCCTTCCAAAACTTGCATTCTGGTGTGTTAGGCACAGTGAGAGATTTTAAACATTTTGTTTAGAAACTTACATACATTAACTCAGTATTATTTCACTACAAGCCTAATTACAAATATTAAAATTATTTCCACATAGACAAAAAGTCTTTTTGCATTCCTCCTTTCTACTTAGGAAGGGCAGAGCTGCATAAGCACACCCCACTACACACACACAAGTTAGCTGAAGACACCAGTTCACAACAGATTAGACCTAAGTCATACTGGAACTGAACATCCTAACAATTGTGCTCAAAGAAGTTCTTACCTCAGCATTAAGAAAGCAGCTGGGTTCTAAATTCAGCATTGAGAATTAACTCAGATTGACACCATCTTAATATTTATTAACTCTTGAAACAGACACATGATTAAGTTTTAACTTACCTTTAAAATGATAAATAATACAAAGAACACCAGAACAATAAACAAGAGACAGCTGGAGTCCAAAGAAAGGAGATCCTCTTTGTATGGAAAATCCGGCTAGTGAAAAAAAAAAAAAAACAAAACAGGGGGGAAGGGAGAGAAAGGAAAGAGATAAGAATGAACACTGCACAATCTAATATGATAGAAAAATATCCAAACTTCACACCAAATAAAACAAACCCTTGTGTAAACTACTCCCCTGAAACAAAAAGTTCCATTTCTAACAAGTTTCCTCTTTATCCTCCCACAAAGCACAGTATTTATCCTGTCTCTGTCCCACAAGAACAGATCACTACCGTACAGTTTGTGTCCCTGTGTCACTTCATCAGTCTCATGCCAACACAGATTCTTCTTCACAGCTGCAGGACAGTATTTGTACTCATGGTCCTCTACAACTCTAATGACTTACTGTTAATTACATCCTGTCAGTCCAACCTGTAACACACTGGTGTGCAGTGTAAGATGTCACCCCAAACTTGGGGGAGCAAAAACAGAGAACTTCTGCAAACCTGTCTCTTTTCCTTCCCTGACCACAGTAACAAAGCGTCTCTCAAACACCAATCCAAGATTTTATCTGTTTTAAAAAGGACTTGCTTTTAAACATCTATTTGAACAAATCACAGCACCAGCCAGACAGAGCTCATGGTCTGTCAATGCAGCCAGTACATTCCATGTATTGACTCTTCTTGCAGTTAAAACACAGGCAGTGTTAGTGAGAACTCCACTGCAGTTTCCTTAGAAAGTGTTGCTGCAACTTGAGAAGAGACACACAGAATGTAAAAAGGAAAGCTCAGATTCCATGTGTAATGCTGTGGGAACCCTTACCTACACTTCTACAGTCCTTACCTATACTTCTCTTCCTGTTCCCTACCAAATAAGGGTCAACACATTTTTAATCTGCAGTAGCAAATGTGCCATTGAGCCCCACTGCTTAAAAGGCACAGGTAAGTGTGTTAAAGAACACACTTTCAAATCCAATTGTAGCCAACACAGTTTAAACCAGTAGTTCCCATCACAATTCTTTCCTTACTCTCCCTGGCTTTCCTTTTAGGGAGCAATGAGAACTTTAACTCTTCCACCTCTGGTAAGCTACCATGCCCATAATAACCACCTATGGCTGCTGCAGGCTGAATTCCTTTTTCTTATGCAAAGGGAAGTGTAGCTCAGTCACTGATCCAATTAAAAAAAAAAAAAAACTTTAATTTCAAATGTAAAATATCAATTTGAACTGAATACTTACCAACTGATCCAGGTAATCCTTGATTCTGGGCAAGTAGGTTAGAGAGCTGATGGCAACCAGACAACTGAGCACGAAGTCAAAGAGTTGGTAACAGAAAAATGGTATCAGCCAGCCTACACGATGCTAAGAAATAGAAAAAAGGAGGAGCATGTAAATTATTTAGTTAAAAAAAATCAAGTAGCAACTCTCAAACCATGGATTATAAATATACTTACAGCAATGGCACCATACACCATCATTGCACTGATTGTGAACATGAGGAGGGAGATAGCAAACAGTACACAGGCATTTTCTGCATTAAAAAAAAAAACAAACAAAAAACAAAAACAAAAAAACACCAGTAAGAATCAGTCATTTCCTGGAGCTGTCACACTGCAGCTGACAGGTACCCAAGCTTTGTCCATTACTATGATCTGTTCCCAACTGACTCAGCCATGCCAACTACCAGCAGCAGAATAGAGTAATTCAGATCCTTCGTAACAAAAAAAGATCTGGTTCAAGAAAACCTACAACTGCTTGGAAAAACCCCACTGCCTTAATCAAAAGCCTGACTAAAGCCCAGGAACACCAATTAGAAGCTTGACATAGTTTGGCAGTAATGCACCATAATGATGCTGATTTGCAATATGTGTCAGTGCTGAAAGTATGTGAGTGATTAACTTTACAACTGTACAGGATCTTAAGTGAAGCTAACACACTATCAACCTTTACACTTGAAAATGGTTTGGTTACATAATTTGGTCATTGGCAGTGGGAGCAGCACTGCTCCTTCAGTAACACTAAGGAAAACAGGAAATCACTGCGTGGAAGGTATCCCACTATTTACAAGAAAAGGCAGTTGAACAGAAAACAATTTGTAGCAAAATCCAGGACATTCATGGAAGCTGCATGATAAAGATTCTCCTTGTGCATCACAGTTACGGATTACAGAAGCAGAGCTGCTTTCCGCAAGTTAGATTAAACTTGTTCTTTTTGAAACACAAAGAAACCAGCCTGAGAGTCTATAGACATGGTAAATAAATGGGTTTTAGCAGTATTGAAGCCCAAATTTTTTTGTTCTCCTGCTTGAAAAAATTATCTGAGAATCCTTTCTACTCTGCAATTACTATCTACATACAGAGATGGCATCAAGGAAGAGTCCCCCCATGTCTGAAATGCACTGTGTTGATCAGACATAAGTCTCAGCAATCACCAGCGAGTGTGGCTGTCTTCTGAGGAGTTATTACTCACAATATACACTAGTACAATAACACCTGTAAGGTTCTTTCACACACACAAAGCCCTCCAGCCCAGATCCCAACATAAGGAATAAGAATTTTTAAGTCAAAAGCATGTGATAGATTTTACACTAAAGAGTGAAGAACGCACCTTCAGCTTCAGAAGCATCTTTCACTCATGTAAGCTTAAGGCTACCAAGTACCCCAAAGGCCTTTACAGGTCATATGACATTTTACAGACATCTGCTGTGATTTTACTTAATATCTTAGCCTCATGAAGAATTTGGTCCTTGCTCCCACTCCCATTTCATTAGTAGCAAATGTGAGTTACAGTCACAGGTCAGAACTGACAGATCCTCAACTCAGGTCATGAACAATTAATCCAAAATGCTCAAAACCAGTTTTGTGCTGTTCTATTTAACTTTGCTGAATCTGACCCTCTCTAAATTTTCATGTAATACAACAGACTGAGGTAGATTAGAAGTGCCATACTAAACATTTCTGCACATTTAAAACCAAGAGAAGCAAAGCATATGCTCAAGTTTACAGATACAATAATTAAAAAGCTTGACACCAATTACAGCTGCATATATATACACTTAGTAAAAGAGTGAAAAGTGGGCACAATTCTGCTCAAGGTGCTTTCTCTCATTTATTCTGCAGGTGAAACCTCGAGAAACACTTTGGCTTCACTCAAATACTTGGCATCCCAATTGTTCCTCTCTTCTTCAAAAGGTATCATGGTTTTCTTCTCAGTAAATTCATATGCAGGAGCTCTAAGGTATTTCCTGATCTATGAAGATGACCAAAAATTCTGAAGAAAAGACTTTAAACTTGTTTTCTGCTGCTTGTTTTACTGAGTCAGCAAAGATAATTAATGTTTATGGAGAAAGTGAGTCAGAGATGTCCCACACATACTTCAACACTCAAAGTATCAGAAGGCCAAGAAATCTCATGACTTAACATGCTTGGGTATAAAATTAAGTTATAATAATAATCCATAAAGCTTTCTTTTTATTCTTGTAGAAGAATTCGATCCCAGAATAATTGAAGAGAAATTCAGAAAACAAGATAACCATATTTATGAAAAGTCGTATGCATATATTACAACCTAGTGTAAGGCAAGTCCATGGTAGTGCATGCTGTATATTCCCATCAGCCAGCAGAGCTCTAGACCTACCAGCCATTCTCTCGGAAGCATAGTAATTTCCAATGACTTCATACTGGATATCAACAGTTGGAACCATATTTGGATGAGTCACTTCTACTGTCAACAAGATGCCCATCAGCAAGTTCACCACCTGAGAGAGATCACAGTTACCTCAAGGTTAATTACTTTGCAACAGCTAAGATGTTTTTAATGACCACTAATAATCCTTTATTTCAGTTAAAAATAAACTCTTCTCTTTGCCTCTATGTGGAAGAAGAAAAAAAAAAAGAGCCCAACTTACAGTTAAATTTCAAGCTCATTTAATTAAATGACTACTAAAACAACTCAAAGAGTGTGGAGCACTTGCTAGGTTCAATGAATCACCACTGAATAACTTGGCAAATCGAGGGGATGGTAAGATTCCTAGGGATTCAAATAACATAATTAAGCTGATGCTGCCTGATGAATGTACAGGCTTGTGAACTGAAAAACTGGAAACAGTTAAAAATGGTCAGGAAGATAAAGGTACAGAATGAGGAATATTTTGAAAGAATTTCTGCTTTCTACAACAAATTGAGTTAATTTAACATACCAATAAGTTACTGGGTTTCTGCCACATTTCAGCCTTAATAAGCTAGAGAGAAGATCTTCCTCTGCTTCCCAGGTCACTTATTAAAACCTCACCTTATCAAAAAGGTCTACACAACCACAGGGGAAGTTAAAAAATTTCACACAAAGATCAACCCCCACAGCGTGTGCTCACCAGTCTTTCCCCTCCCTCATGCTGCCACTTAAGACTCCTTCTGTTGCCCCATTTTGCTACACACCAGAAATGTCTTCAGTAAGAGCTCAAAGAATCAGAAGTAGCTGAAGCCTCTGTAAAATTGCCTTGACAGCATTTATAAGGTATCCAAGGTTTACAGGGACATAGTTTCTGTTACTAGTATCTGGAGACACATGCCAAAGGTTGCATAACACAAAAAAACCCTCATGCTGGTCTTTTCTAGCTGCAGACATTTTCCAATCAGTATTCAGTACTGTCACCACCACAAGCAGGATCCCTTCCAATTAGCCTCAAAAGAAAAAGAAAACTGGTTTGTAGTTTCTAACAACTGAAGAATATTTGCCAGGTATTTCTTCTTCTATGGACATGGTTCCAGAAGTCATTGATGGTGGCAAGTCTATGCACAATTACTGAAGATTTCAGAAAGGAAAAAAAATCCGAATCTTGTAAAAATTTTGAGACTCATAGTTCCTATAACTTTTTTCCCCTCACTGTTTTTATTAGTTTTTTCTTATTTTTCCCCTGGGGTTTACAGATATATAGTGATAAGCTTGCTTGCACTTTCTGCTAAAAGAACCCTTCAGTGGAATTAAAGTCCATAGTGCATTTCACTTTGTAGAAATGCAATCATCTCATCATGTATTACACAAATTTACTAGAATTTCCAGCTATTTTGAGCCACTTGTATTTCTATAAGGCATTTTATATAAAACATTGTAGCCAAAAGGCTGGCAGTGAAGAACTCTATTTAACCACCAATATCTTTAGCCTAGAACTGCACTTATTTTCACCCTCACAGGATACTTCTTAAAGGGCAAACTGTCAAGTTGCTCACCTGTCTCATTTTCAAATCTTATTTTGCTTCACTATTCATCAAAAATATGGAACACTTTCATCTCCCACCTGCTTCATCCTTCTGTACTCTGGCCTTCTGCTCTCAATGCTCTCTGCATTTTCAACCCTCTATTTCCTCCTCTCAGTGAGTGAACTGGGTATGTTGGAAAATACCTTTCTGCACTGTACTTGTTTCAAAAAGCCTAAGTCAAGGTTCGTGTCTCTGGCAGCTGAAATATTGATCTCTACTTTATAAAGCACAAAAGTACATGTTCAATTACAACTAAATCATTTCTTGTTTATACATAGCCTATCATGGCAGTCAAACTCATGACTATCTGCCTCAGGATAAGGAGTAAGCAGCACCTGAATTACTACAGAAGTACTGAAGAACTTGAATGCCTCAGAATTTTGAGATTGTAATTCTCAATCTGTCACTTTCTTTTTTATTTTCATCTCATCTGTGGTCCTAATTCAGTGTACCAAAGTTTTTGGTAATTTCACTAGTTACTGAGTGTAGTTCCAAGTATTAAAGGTTTATTTTCTCAACCATACATAGTATCCAAGTAAAACAGAAAATAAGAGTCATTCAAAATCCAATCTATTAGAATCAATGAGACAAAATAAAAATAGTTACAAACCAAAACAAATCTAAACAAAAACAAGTAACAAACTAAAACCATGGCAAATTAACACCTCAGAGTTTCCAGCGCTCCATTACTGCTGTTTACAAATCCATCACAACACTGAGCAATTAATTGAAATTCATATGTTAAATGCGATCAAGACCTAGAGAGCCAGAGCCTCTATTTTAACTACTTCCATTCTTTCCCAGAAGCTTGATAACAGCAAGACCACGAGGCTAGTTTCAAAATAATCAGTGTAATAGGCAGCAAGAATATGGTTTGGACCACAGAACATTGTTAGAGATTTTAAGTATATACTCATGGCAAATCAAATGTATGTTCACAAATGTTTACATAGAGAAGTCAGAAAAAATGAAACTCATGTATGCCTCAGTATAATATGAGGATTAAACCCACCACCATCTCCCCCTCAAAAAAAAAAAAAAAAAAAAGAAAGAAAAAAAAACCAAACTGAAAAAACCCCAAGCCTGACAAGACAGCACTCAGTGGATACTGCAGCACCCTAAAATAACACCTCAGAAATCTCAGCAGCATCATTCTGGTCTTTTTTGCTAAGAAATCAAAAATAGTAACAAAAAAAGTTTGCAAAAAGCATGTTCAAGTTCTTATTTAAAAAATAATCCCATTAAGATGAAAATAACCTTAATTTAGTTTTGTAATAGTTTAAGGAGTGTATTTTACATTTTCATATCTGGGATAGCTAAGTTTAATAGTTTGGTGTAGCTTGTATCAAAATTCAAATAGCTGAAATTTCAAATTCTCAAGTAGAAAGTCGTCATTTATTACACACTGGTAGCAGAAATATTAGCTCCCCATATGATTAGAACTCAAAAGACTGTGGAACTCTTAAGAAGCATTAGCTTTTTAATTAGTGAGTTTTATCTCCACAGTGTGCACTTTATGCCTCATCAGCTAAGTGCTTCAACTCTCTGGAGGCCCAAGCATGAAGTCAAGTTTTCCCCAAGCACTCAGAAGGACTTGGGCAAAACCAAGAATTCCTACTTAGAATTTGCTTATATTCTTTCATGAGGGGAAAGAGGGAAATTGCCTTGCACTACTACACTCATTTTCCTTTCACTTTTCCAGTATTTTTTCCCTAGACATGTTTCCAAAGGGAAAAAAAAAAGAAAAAAAAAACAAACAAGATGGAGATTCTGATTTGGTTTGATTTATTAAGATATTGAAATAGTAAAAACTGAAGAAGAGTAATTTTAAATAGGGTACTTCAGAGCCTCTAGGAGTACCAGTACCAGACTGACAGAAATGAGCCAGTATAACTAGTCTCAATCTGGTTCAGTGAACACACAATTGCAGAGATCCCCCTCATGCTCCTGCTAAGCAGCAGCAATTGCATCACTGCCTGCAGCCCTGAAGCTTGCTGCCAGAAGGCAGCAGCCCCTCCCTCCAGAACAATACTATTGGCTTCTATGCTGTTTACTGAACTCTGATCCCATTTTTGCCAGGGCAGTGTTCCTGCTTCCGGTCTCTGGAAAGTGCAGTGCCCAATATGAAAGTTTACAGGAAGAAACAAACTTCAAAGCAACACGACTGCAATTATGGAGAGAGGAACAAGAGGTTTCTTTTTCCTTCCTACACAGAACAGCAGTGGGTGTTGCAGAGCTAACCAAGCTTTATCAGACCTGGAACTCAAGTACAATTCTGCCAGAAATGTTCTTAACTTGTCTTTTGGTAAATACACTTTTATGTACTGATATGTACACAAACAGCAGCAGCACACAGACAGAACTGTGCTTGAGACACACTCTGTTCACACAGCATCAGCAGCAGACATTTTAGAAAGTAGTCCTGGTTCTCTCTGGACTTGCAGAAGCACACAGCAAGGACAGTAATAAAACTGTTTCAGTAAGGAGCAAAGTTAATTACAGGCATGATTTAAAAGTACACAAATAGCAAGGAATAGGAAAATGCCTAAAGAAATGGTTATGTAAGAATAACACATGTATTAAGAAGACAGAAGTCTTATCTTACTAAAACATCTGGAGTAGACTGCTGTGAGACTCCATTTTAAGTTTGATAGCAAATTCCTTCAGGACTGCACTGCACAAGAACACAATTTATACAGTAAATAGCAAGATTTTCAGTAAAATAAAACTATTCTTGAACAAAACATTCTCCCTCTCCAAAAAGCTACATCCTTCAAAAAACCCCAACAAAACCAAAACACACAAAACACAAACAAAAAGCCCCACCAAACCCACAAACCAAAAAACACCACCCTATACATAAAGTTATTACTACTTGTCCCACTGCAACTTAAAAGCAGAGATTACTTAATTTATTTAGAAATACTTCTCATAAGAACCTGAAAGACTAAGTTAGAGCTATTCGTAAATGGGGCATTAATTAACACGTCTAAAAAATCTGACATGTTCTGGACAATTTTTTAAAGCTTGGCAGAAGGCAATTAAATTTAACTTTCACTGTCAAAACTGTATTTTACCTTCAAAAAAAGTGTAATCTATATTTGAATTCTGATTTTAAAGCATTAGGGAAGACCACCATGTTATAACCTTTTCCAGCTCAAACAGCTGTTGCCAGACGTTAAAGTTCTCACCCTTACCCAGGTGACAGCCGAGAACTGGATAAAAATATTCAACGCACGGCTTAACAAAGTGTTCCATACACAGGGTTTTTTTTTTTAATAAAAACTCGCACTTTGCATGCCCCCTGCTACCTTGAACTCCGCTCTACTTTTCCCTGCAGCGACCGAGCGGCTGCGGTCACACGAGATCAAAGCCGCACTCCGCCCCTGGAGCCGCAGCCCCACGGGTGCCCGGGGCAGCCGCCACCGTCCCCAGCACCCATTCAGAAAGAAGAAAGAGGTGCCGCATCCAGGCAACGAGGGGAAACATAAGCACAGCAGGAGAGGTAGAAACTGGAAGTGCTACCAGGTCTGTGGCCACGGAAACAGCTCCCTGTCCCCCGCCCCCAGCAAGTTCCTGGGTTTAGGGACACTCCCGCGAACAGGAATCGCAGTGCGGAAGGCAGCGAGGTGCTTTTGTTCTGTAACAAGGATCACCGTCCCCCTCGCTGTTCACGATTTATGCTTTTACTTCAGGGACCAGAAGCATATTCTTGAACTCCATCCATCAGCACAGGGTGGTTTGCAGGTTTCCAAAAGTTTGATTCTCAAAATTCCAATGGACCTTTTCCTTTGAAATGAACTAATAATGGAACTTAATCGGCACCAAGACTTTTGTCCAGTTTCATTTTGAAAGAGATACCTTTTCCCTAAACTTTTGTTACATTTCCAACGCCCTACCCTCCCTTTTCCTCAAGTCCTGTCTCTCCAGAGACTTTGTTTGCCTGTGCATTTTTTTTTTGCCAACTGAGGGACCAAGATGCATAAAAATAAAGGACCTCCCCATACTTGTTGAAAATAAACCATAAGCTCCCCAAAATCAAACCCCATGCCTCTAAAGGCAGTTTATGTGCATGGCTGTTTCATATCAACACAAAAATTCCGCACTGTTTTTTTCTTACAATTCGGAGAAGGCCAGAGGAGAACACAGCTTTTGATTACAGCTTCAGAAGAACAGAAAAGGTATGATGCAACTTTTGTAAACTATCCTCTCATTTTTACTGCCCACGAGGGTTAAGGGGAAGGAAGGATGAGGAAATTACTTCAATAAAGGAGAGTTCAGGCCCCCTTTAAGGGAACCAAGGGAAGTTAGGGCTCCAGGCCTTTAACTTGCTGCTACTGTTTTCACTTTTCTACTTTGCCCTAGTTCAGAACTTTATTTCTAGTATTTCGTCCGCACTACCACAGCTCTTCCTCGGAGAGAAAGCACTCACCAGTCAGAAAAATGGCAGCGTTTTGGGAGCCAAATTTGTTTCTACTGCTTTTCAATCACTGTTTCAGGAAAAGAGTATGGAATAACCAGGAACTTCCCTTGCCACAAAGTGGGGGACACTCATCTTCCTCTCAGAGGTTGCACACCACTCACGGGTACGTCATCTTATTCCCCTATTACACACTCCAAACTCCACTCTCCCCCAATCTCCTCCCTTACACGCTCAGTACTGTATTAAAGTCTCAACCCCTCCAAACCAAGAAAGAGAAAAGTAACACAATCTCTCTGAAACGCAGATTAAAACACTCTGAACTTTGTCTTCACTTTCTTTTTGCAAACACATCAAGGGGAGCTGCCGAGGGACAGCAGGACTTCGTTAGCCCAAAGGAGACCTCGGGAAAGAAGAGGGACCCGAGCCCCGCCGGGTAACCCCAGGAAATCCCCTGGTGCAGCTTCCCCCGACCTCCCCAGCACAGGGAACGGCTGCCCGGGACGGGAGCGGGGACGGGAGCGGTCCCTCAGAGCGGCCGCGCGGGCGCCGCTCCTCCGCCCCACCGAGCACCCCGCGCACGCGCGCTGAGCACGGCCCCCACCGCCGCCCCTCCAGCCGCCGGCCGTCCGCCCCCGCCTCTCACCATGTACCAGGTGCCCAGGATGATGGTGCCGGTGCGCACATGGCAGCAGCCGCAGCACCGGGTGCTGTAGAAGCGGTCACGACTCCGCTTGAACGTCATGGCGGCAGCGCGCAGCTCCAACCGCCGGACGCACCACCCGCCCTCTCCAAGCAGTTCCCGACACCGAACACCGTAAAACCCCCGGCGCGCGTCACCGCCGCCCTGACCAATCAACCGCCAAGAGAGTGTCGTGGGGCGGGCCTTTGTTGCCGTGGTGACAGGTGATTGACAGCACCTCTAACCAATCACAGTAGCTCTGGTACTGACGCCCCGCATTCACCTGCGGCGGCGGGGGCCGCACCTGAGGTGGGGGTGGTGCCCTTTCCGCCATGTTGGGCTTTGCCCGCCTCTGCTGCCGGCCCTCAGGCGGGTCTGGCAGGAAAAAGTCCTGCCCTGCCCTGCCCTGCGCTGCCCTGCCCTGCTCGCCTGGCGCATAGGGAGCAGCTCGCCGGGCGTTTGGAGAACCGGAACTTGGCAGCCGGGGAGGTAGCGAAAAACCTATGCGGAAAGCTGCGTTGTCTAGAGACGTTCCCGTGTGTTTAGCGCGGGTGAGAGGCGGCTCGAATTCTCAGTTCTGTGTCCCTGAGTTCAGGAGGGACATGGAAGTTGTAGAGAATGTCCAGAGAAGGGCAACAGAGCTGGTGAAGCGGCTAGAGTAGAAGGAGGAACGGCTGAGGGTGTTTTGCCTGGAGAAAAGACAGCTCAGAGAGAATCCTACCGCTCTCTACAACTCCCCGAAAGGAGTCTGTAGCCAGGTGGGGTCGGCCTCTTCTGCCTCTTACCAGGCAGCTGGCAACAGCTTTAGAGGACACGGCCTCAAGCTGCGGCAGGGACGTTTAGTCTGGACGTCAGGAGGAATTTCTTCATTGAAAGGGTGATGAGACGTTGGAACAGAAGTCAGTGTTCCTGGAGGTGTTTAAAGAAAGACTGGACGTGGCACTTAGTGCCATGGTCTCGTTTGACATGGTGTTAGGTCATGGTTTGGATTCGATGATCTCACAGGTCTTTTCCAACCTAATTGATTTTGTGATTATGGACAGCCCTTAATTCTAATATAGTAATGAGTAAGTAATGTCTCCTGATGTCCTGATTCCAGCTGGGGTAGTGTTAATTTTTGCAGGTGCCAGGAGGGAGCGTGGCTCGGATGTGGAGGTTATTCTGTCCCAGCTCACATCATTGATCATTGCCAGGAGCAGGGGAAAAGGGTTTTTTCCTGTGGAGAAAACGTGGAGGAGGGAGCCGACTGGTATTGTGTATTAGGAGCGGGGGCAGGTTTCTTATCTCATTGATTTTTCCAGTATATTGTTGTGCCTCTAATTCTCAACTCCATCCCAATGCAGCAGGAAAGATGAGGGGAAGGGGGAGTGAGAGGGAGCAGTGTGTGGTTTGGGAAGGTCTCAGTGGGGGTCCTGAACTGAGAAGTACCATTATTAAACCGTGACACCTGGGCAGAGCATGAAGAGGTCTGCTGCCAACATCCTCCTGCTTTTGCTGAATTTCGCTGCAGAAGGTTTAGCTCACGTGAACCGTTTTGCTGTTCTTTTAATTCCTTGGATTAAAGAATAATATTAAGACTGTGTTACATGCTAAGAGCATATGCCATCAGAGGGAAAACAGAAGAGGTGAAATTTAGTCCACAGAAGTGCTTTACTTTGTTGGTGACTCCAAGCCCTACTCAAGCTCCTGCTGGTGAGTGGGTAATGGAAATGCTTCATTAGTTCCACTGAAGCCTGCGGGTGCTGCACTTTTGAATATGTTAATTAGAAATAACGTGTGTAAATCCAAGTGCTGTCTTCATTTGTGTATGTGATAAGTTTCGCCACCACTTAGACACACAGTCTCCTGTTCCCACATGGAGCAGGATCTGTAAACTTCCCCTGACCCCATGGTTTCTGGAGAGACCTGAGCTGTTGGTGCAGAAGTGCACACAGTTTTTTTAACCTTCTACTTGCAGCTGCAAGTATTTCCTTCTTGGCAGTGCACAGTCTGAGACACAGAACCATAAATATTTGCTGTGCCTATATACACCAAGATGTACGTCAGTATTGAGTTTTTTCACTTTGAACAATGAGAAGGTAATGGGGGTGACAGTGGTTGTCCTTTTGATACATTCCAGATTGTACAATTAACACATTTTATTGCTTTAGCTGCCTAGTCTGTTTCTAATGTGAGCTGTTGCTGAGTTGTTTGAAATTATTTACTTAAGGGCTTTAAAAGTGACCTTTTTATTTTAAATCCCCAGAGTTCCATAGTTGGTGTTTTTCTTCCTTAGGGCATATTTCATTTTTGAATAAACATGTTGTAAGTGCTGCTAAGATGGCTGTAATGATCCTCTTACAAACTATTGTTTGTTTCTTTAGTGCTATGATGTTCTCAGCCCTGTGCATAATTATCAACACTCTGATTTATGTAACAAGAAGGGACTAATTTTAATCAATATACACGTGTCCATGTAAAAAAAAATAGAAAAAAGAATGTGCATTTTGTTGTAATCAGTCATTTAAAAAATCGTTTTTCTTACAGATAGCACTTTGGGAAGCCTAAGCCAACTATTCCTGCTGCATGCATGCCTGAATTGATGGCATTGTTCTGCGGAGCTGAGAGATTCTCCTTCCTGTTGGTCTGTCCCTGTGTGAAGCAGGAGTTCACAGGATTAGAATGAGCCAGAAATTAAAGGAGGAGCCCCTCCCTCAAAGTTTGGACATCCACTTGGAAACCTTTAGATCCCACTCCCAGTTCAAGCGATTTGTGAGGGCAAGTGTTCCAGCTAAGAGCTTGCAGTTGGACACTGCCTTCGCTAAGATCAAGCTCTCCTCAGGCTCAGATTGTCAGGGCTATTTTCATGAGATGAAAGAAATCTTAATTAAGTGTTCATATCTTTGTCAGCCAGACTCAGAATAAAAAATGATGTGATTCCCTTGAGCTTCACTGCTTGTTATACTCTGCAAACGCTGCTTGTTATACTCGGCAACAAAGATACTGGGAAGAATAATGTGAATCTCATTTAACATCACAAAGAAGCTTTCCACAGCAGGAAAAGCTGATGTGGAACTATAGAATTTGCATTAAAAAAAACCTCTCCACTTTCTCCTCCCCAAAAAAAAAAAGGAAAAGAACGATTTAAAGAGTATTTTGAGAATGATGGCATTGTTTCTTGTACTTAAGGGAAGAGGTGATAGGGTAATGATTTTAGTCCTACCCTCTGTGAAAGATTCCAGTTCTTCCTTGCCACAAGCAGCCCAGATGACCTCAGGCAAGAGACTTCCTTCTCGCTGAGCCTTAATTCTCTCCTTTTTGCTAGTTCAAAGAGGATTTCTGAGGCTAAATATATTAAAAACTCTGGGCTCAGCTTAGAGTCATGACAGACCGAGCAAAATCTCAGAGAATCAGCGAGTACTAGTGATAAAACTTCCTCACGAACAGACCATGGCATGCAGGACCAAAGCATCCACAGCAGTAAGAGCAGGAAGCCATACACAGATCTGCAAGTCAGAAGCAGCTGCAAAAGAATGCTTGGGATTCCTTTACCAGCATGACGTTTTAACTCCTTCCCTCTCAGCAGGTAGGGAGGGTTTGATATCGAGGTGTTCCTCATTAGCCAAACTAGTCGGGCTTTCAAAACCCATGTCTAGACAGGAGATTTGCACTTCTGTCTTGAGAGAGCCTGACAATGTTTTACCAAACACAAATTAGTTTTGGATAATCAGATTTTAATAAGGTGACAGCAAAACAGCTAGGATGAGGTAAATGAGAGACAAGGCTTCAACTTCTTCAAAAATTTCAAGTCCTACACTTGCAAGATGTCAAAACAATGCAGCACTAAGACTGTTTTCTGCTAATTTTTGTAATACCATATTTTCTCTCTTTTGTGCTGTTCTTCAGTCTGTCCTTGGCTAGAAGATGGGGGTTGAATGCTGTAACCACACACTGAACTATAGCCAGGATGGCAAGATTTTGAAGAATAAGGTGCTGTTCTGCTTCAGCATTTGCTGTGTTGTGTGAATGGAAACCTACAGACTCTGAACTGATAATCATATGCAACCTCGGGCAGAGCTCACATTACTTTATAGTGAAAATATTGTCCTGATGGGGGTTCAGAAACTGAGGCACAGTGAGATGATCTGATCTGACCAACACTACTACAGGTCAACCAAAGTTACAGGAACACCTTGTCCATTGGCTTCTTTGCCAGGAGATAAAAGGTGCAGTGCAGGACATGTTGGAGCTCCTCCATCCCAAATGGAAGGCACTTGAGTATGAGGGCAGGAACAAGCTACTGCTATTTTTAGTTTTTTTTCCTATAACTTTATGCATGTGCCTGCTACTCTGCATTCTAAAACTAAAAAAAAAAAAACCAAAAAAAAAAAAACACAAAAACAAAATGGTTAGTTAGCTCCTCAGATTTGGTTATTTTCCATGCTGAACAAACATTTTTAGATTTAAAAAGTTTTTCAACGTCACAGAGAAAGTGGTATCTTTACATAGAAACTGCAAAATAAAGTATACTGTATCCCCTTAGCAGAATTTAGAAAAATCTAT
Source organism: Molothrus aeneus (assembly GCF_037042795.1). Lineage (NCBI taxonomy): Eukaryota > Metazoa > Chordata > Aves > Passeriformes > Icteridae > Molothrus > Molothrus aeneus. Next base: position 73,095,960 of record NC_089648.1, on the reverse strand, counting down.
AGAACTGGTGCAGAAGGTGTGAAAAATACCCAGGCTGAAAGTATGGATTGACTTTTTGCTTCCTTAAAAAAGAGAAGAATGTACTCGAGTAAAAGCAATGGATTAACATATCAATGAGAGGAAAAAAAGCCCTCATATAAATTAGTCAGGGAGAAGCTTGCCTGTTGGTGACTCATACAGCAAAATCACAGATATCCTGAAGTCAGCATTAACAAATTTTACCATCCTTTTTCTCCAAGATGAATTTTGTAGGAAAACAGCCTAATTTGGAAGATCAGTGGTTTCTTGTAAAAAGGACTAGAAAGTAATAAAAATGTGTCACAATGAGTTTTGTGATTATTGAATTTTACTCTTGTTTACTGAATTAATCAACTTCATTTTGGGATTCCTAATGTAATGTTCCAAGCTTCTGTACTATTTGTTCTAGTTGGTTGCTGTTAACAATATGAATTATCTTTTACCAGTATGAGTCAGTTTAACTCAGTTCCAAACCTTTTAAACTCATAACAGATGGGTCAGAAAGTCAGGGTTAGAAAATAAGCTAAAATATGACAGCATGATATAAAGTTTCTCTAAACCCAGGACTGTTTCTGGGTTACTCACTGTATACTCAGATTTTCTAAGTCTTAAACACCGAATAAAAATTCTTTTCTTCATTTAGAGAATCAAAATATTCAAAACTAAAAGAGCTGTGGTTCATTTATAGCAGCCTCCACACAGTTGAGGAGCTATGAAAATGTCTAAAAATAACATGATCTAAAATGGTACTTGCAATATCTCAGTGCTTTCACATGAACAACAGCGAGCACTGGAAATTGAAAATCTCCTGTACTCACTGGCAGCCTCTCCCTTCCGGCCTCAGCCTGGATTTGCCCCTCCATGAATCTTGGCGGGGTGAGCAGGAGGAGCCTGAGCACCTGAACACTGCCTCCTCAGGGAGGCAGGGAGTCACCCCCTAATGGCTGTGATTTCTTTACACATGAGCTCCTTGACTGGCTTTGCAGTTGGGGACACCAGCAGGTGTCCAGGAGGAACACTGTGGCAGGAGACTGGTGCTGCCAGAAGAGCTCGATGAAGCCGTTTATCGTGAGTCCCTGCAAGGTGTGCTGCACAGAACCACCACCAAAGGAAAATCATGTGTACTAGGAGAATCAAAGTTAGATAGAAAATAGTGTTTGCCAAGTTTCTGATACACTCTTGGTGGGATGACACAGGGGTCAATTACTCTTACAGTGGCCTTTTCCCCAGAAGACACAGAGTTGTTTCTGAGATCAATGCATTACAGTGTCTGTGCAGTCAGTACAGGAGGATCTTTCCTTTGCAAGAACACCCGCAGGGCTGAATGTCAGGGATGGCACATACTAGAAAGTTCATTTTACCTTGAAAAGATCCCTGGGTCTCGTTCAGTACAATCAAAGAAGGACAAGGTTTCCTATATCTGATTTTTGTGGCCCATGACTTAAAAAACCTCTCTCACAACATTCAGCTACCTTTAGAAAATACTCAGCACTACAGAATTGGCCCATGTTGTAAGCATAGCAAAGAAATTATTTCCTGCCAGGCAATTAGCATGTCTACCTGCTAGTCAGCTTGTGCACGTGTTGGCTGTGCCACTGATCTGCACATTGGGTGGGACCTTGATAATTATAGACAATTACAGTTATGGATAATTATGGAACAGCAGGCCAAATTCCTCTCTATGGTTGCCTGTCTTTACCCTGGCAGTGTTACACCATGGTTTGAGTGTGAACCTTCAGCCTCTACATCTGCATCCTGCTGTCTGCCTGCAAGTAAACACAACTTTGTAGGTCAGGAGCTTGTCAGTTACATAATCAGCCACATCTTAATGCCTATGGATTCATCACATCTGGACATGGCTCTTTTATTAGGGATATAGCCAATCTTCCCCCTTCAAGAGCTGCCCACAAGAAAGAGCACCATTAGAAAAATAGAGCAGACTGAGTTTAGGAGAAAGTGGAAACTTAAAGCCATGTATTTCATCATTTACAGCTGCGGCTGTACCAATTAATTGCTTGCCCTTAATGAGATCATAGACGTTTGCCAGCCACACTTCATCCCACATCCCACACTGTGGCTGCACCAGAGGCTCGATTTCCAGCTGCTGGGCCATTTGCAGGCATTTGGAGAGCTTTTGGCTGTTCCTAAGGCAAGTGCCCCTCAAGCAGCTAATGAATTGCTTAGGGAAAAGGCAGGGGGTGCCAGCTGGACCTGGCCCATGAACTGGCAATTAGACTACACTGAGTTATTGAATGACCAGAGAGAACTACTCTCTATTTACTCTTCTAAGGAATAACATTCAGTTATAGCTCAAGCAGTGCTTCAGCATGTTGGGGGGATGTTGAATCTTCTGTCTGAGGATTTTCAATAGTCTTCAGCTAGCAAAGATCAGAGACTGGGAGAATGCACACATCCAGCACACCCAGTTAACCCTCCTGAAGCCAGGAGCAGCAGAGCAGGCTGATGATCTGCACAGCCTCTGTCCTAAAAGCACAGAAACCAGGGATTCACCTGAACATGTGGTGATGAAGGGGAGTTTCTTCAAGAACTCAAAGCTTTGTCTGATTTTCAAAGCAACTGCAGAGACCATTTATTAAGCATTTATTAAGCTTAAGATGATTTTTCAGCCTCTGACAAATGGGAAGTGAAAGAATGGAAGTTGACAAGAGTTGCTTAGAGCTTTGTGTTCTGATTTGGTTGTTTTTGTAAATTCACTTCTCTCACTAAAGAACACTTCTGCATCCCTGGGAGCCTGTGCAGCAGCACTGCTGGGGGACGTGGTACTGGAAGGCTCCAGGCACTGCCACAGCCATATCAAACAAGCAACAACCAATATACCCTTTCCTAACTGCTGACAAAAGAGATTAATCACACAGGCATGCTGTACATTGCCACCTAATTTACCCTGAAAGGTGCTTTTCAATTATTTAGGAAGGCCTATGATCAAGAATATTTAGTTGTAGAAGTGTATTCTTTTTTGCCTACATTAGAGAGTGGTATTAAATAATGTACTGCTGTAAACTATTGAGCCCATCTCTGTATTACTGTGATGAATTCCCAGGGATGAAACAGTGAGGCCAGAAGGAAAATGCAACCCTCAGACACCACTGAAGTCAGGAAGAGGGGTACTGAAGAATTTGACACAAAAACAGTAATATCATTTGCTGCTGCTTGTCATCAGCACCTCAGTCAGCTTGTCAGTGTTATAAGTCTGGATTGTTCTTTCATCCCAACAACAAAAGAATGTCACTAGGATTTCCTAAACATTGAAGAGTTCAGATGAAGGGAATCTCTTAAAAAAATTATAGTACCTCAAAAAGGCTTGAAAATTGAATGGTTCTAGCAAAAAACACATGCTCTTACTCAAACACATACAAATTAAATAAAACACCTCATGAGTGTTGGGCTTTGGACAAAAGTTTTAATGTTTTATTATAAAAACAGTGGCATTTGAAATACTGAAAAATGTTGAAATAAAGCATAATTACAAAGACATCAAAACGTTTACAAGCAGATATAGAGAAAAAAAGCAAAAGAAATCTGTAGTCCACCAAGAGCTTTTCTTTATCTCTTTTTTTTTCTTTCTTTTTGCATGATAGTGCTTCAATGCTAAGCAAAGGCCATGGGCAACATCCTGGCCCCAATGAGGTCAATGAATGTTTTCCATTGGCTTCAGAGATAGCAGAACTTTGTTCATTACCCACATACTCATTACCACATCTTCTAAATCCTTGAACTTGCTGTACCTGTTCCTCCAGCAAGGCCATGTATTTTCTTGTTATGCATCTATTCCAAACCAGTTGCTTTCCCCATAAAAGCTCTTTGGTTTGTTCAGTCCATTCATGAACTGCCAATATTTCACCTACACTGAGACACAAACACCAAGATGTGCAGATCCTAGACAGTGGGCTGTTAAGTGTGATCAGTTAAGATTACCCATCCCCTGCCTTCTGAAACAACCCTACTGTGCTAAATTTCAGGGCACACAGTACAGCTAACTACCCCAAAAATCACAGCACAAGAGTGATTCAACGTATAGCAGCTTCAACATGTAGTAGCTAAACTCTAAACACAAATACATTGCTGCAGTTAATTGCTTCTCTGAAGGGTACAGCCGATCTGACAGCTATGCAACAGATGAAGGCCAGCAGGGAAAAGTGTTGAGCTGCAAGTAAAGCTTAGACAAGCTGGGATTGGGGATCAGGGATGCAATGACAAAAGCACAGAGCTCTCCTCTGGCTCCATGATGCAAACAGGAGTGCATCTGTGGCAGTGTAAAGCCACGGACATCCCTGGTTATTCACTATCCTAGTGAAGAGTTTCACAGCATCAGCCCAAAGCCTACAAATGTGCACACATTTAACATGCATTAGTAACTGTCCCCCACCATCTCCAAAGGCACAGAGTCAAATGCAGATGGAGATTTGAGAAAAACGATCTCATCCTTTGAGGCAGCACTTCTGGGATGGGTCAGGCAGAGTCTCAGGACTGTCTACCAGCTACAGAAGACCCCCAGCTACCACCAAAGCTGCAGCTCCGCTGGGGATAAAAGGCTTCTGCTTTTAGTGGTGTCAGTTCAGCATTGTTTATAAACCACAGTATTCTATTGTAACACATTCTCCTCCATACTATGACCCCTCTGACAAGGAGAAATACACACCCATCAATAAATACTAAACTGACTTAAAAACTTCATTCACAAATCTAGTTTATATTAGAATATTCAAGTGACAAAATGATAAAAAACTTCCAAACATCAGGTTAAGAAAAATTATTTTTAAAAGTTACCTCAGCCTACTATAAGTACAAATGCAACATGCTTTGGACATACAGACTTTAAACTTTAGCCCACCATGAAATCCAGGGGAAAAAATGGGTTTAGATCATCTTTCCAAACAAGTTAAAAACCTCCTTTAGAAATGTTCCTTGAGGAGCAAACTAGTCTGATGTGGAGTAAAAAGTATAAATATGGCAAGGTAAGAGGCAAAAGTCTGACTAATAGCAGCCACCAAGGATTTAAAAGAGTTAGGAGGTTGGAGAATGATCCATGTTATTCTCCCTTTGTTTCTGAACAGTGCTTCCTTCTGTACATTACTAGCCTGTCAATGAGCACCTCTGCAGAAATGCCAGGGGAGACCAGACTAGCTGGAGGATCCTCCACAGGACCAAAGTACAATCACAGTCAGGTACAGCCCAACTATTTCTACAATGGCATAGAACACTACAAGTTGACAAACAACGTGACAGCAAAAAACTGAAAGGACTTAATGCAACCAGTCAAACCCCATTCAACAGCTTTTGATCAAGGGCAGCAGCTTGCAATGAACAGCCACTCTGTTTCAAAACCACCTCCTGTGCACAGCCTGCTCCCTCTCTCCTCTCTCACACACTCACGCTCTCTGGCTCACTGCTCCTCTTCTCTTCCTCTCGCTGGGAGGTCTCCCAGAGCCTCTCTTTGCCTGGGGCTCAGCAGCATCGCAGAAAGCAGAATCCTTGCAGCTCATTGGCATGTCTGCCCCATCAGGTTGGCACCCTGGCAGCGACACAGCTCCCTCAAGTCTCTTTCTTCATTTTCTTCCTCTTCCTCCTCTCCTTTTTTCCAGGTACACCTGCCGTACAAACAACAGGGACAATGCACAAACCTTCCACATGCAATTGCATCTCTGAGAACTTGGCTTTTTGCCTGATGAAGAGGATTTAAAGGTTTTTAGATGTGTTTTACAAGGGCCACCTACTTTCTGGGGTAATTCAAAATCATGGGGAGGACTCAGTGTTTTTAAGTGGGCTCTGACTCACTCATATTTGCTTCTGTTTCATGTTGGAAAGAGCTGTGCAAAAATTACAGTCACTAAATGCAATACTAGCTTTTTTTTTGCTCAGTAACTCTGAGAGGAACAGCAACAAGTATTTGACAGAATAGCCTCTGACTAATACAGAGCCTCTCAAGGAATTAAAATATGCAGCTAAAGGAGAAGCATTTCACATATTCACTTAAAAATGCATTTGTGAATACTTCTTAGATTACACATTATTCTGAAAATTCATCAGATGTGCAAAAACAATCACTTACCATTATTGGGTGAATTATTAACAATGTCCAAGGATTTTTCGAAGGAAGCACTCACTGCATCACTCCTATCTCTTGTAGATATCAAGTCCCTGGGGCCTTCTTCCATTCTTGTTTGCAAACCTTGCTGGGGCTTAATTGAAACAATATGCTTCACTAAGCATATGAGTTAAACGAAGCATATGCAAGTACAAAATATGAGAGAAAATGTCATTATTGTGGGGCATTTAAAGAAACTGCAGGACAAATTAATTTTTATATGATTAGAATAGTTCACCATGTTGTCTACCTACCTCTTATTTATTTGTTTTAGAGGGGATTAAAGTGTTGAAGTTGTCTTTCAGTGTTATTTTTCCCCTTGCTTCTCCCAGTGAACAGAAGAGCAGCAAGAAATACTGAGATGAAAGTACTGTCATTGTGTAGTGACATTGAAGAGTAACATGTGCCCAGTGACTGCTAAGTGACTAGAGTCCACAGAAACACTGGAGTGGGATGAGCAACTTTGTGGATCTGGCTTCATAAGTAATTTCATTTTTTATGTCCAAAAAGGATATAAAAAGGTATGGCAGCACTCTGGGAACTCTAGGATGTCCTAATGATTATGTGGACTGTGGTCAGTCAGGCAGTTAAAACCTTTTCCTTAAAATGGGAGCATCAGGAGATCTGGGAGCAAAATCATCTCAAGCATCATGAGAGACCTTACAGTGGGTGTGAGGGGAAGACATATGATTAAAAAAAAAAAAAAGCAGTTGTACATGTCCAAAACACATTCTATGACAAGTGAATGAAATACAATTTGGACATTTCGGGCATTTCCCCCACAATTTCTCATTTCACTGAACACCAGTCACAGGCAAGCACTGGACCAAAAGCCAGTCAACATTCTGTTCCTGTGCACTTCCCATCCCAAATGAACTGACATTCTCCACAGCCTTTCTCTGTTACACTCTGAGACATTTTTCTCTCAATAAGCTTTTTAGTGGTATAACAATGGCCTTGTTTTATCTTCACTGACTTTTAGGAACCACCTTTTCATTACTGTTGATATCTCTGGGTGACCTTCAGCTACAGATGAGACACAGGCCAATTGTACACTAAATTTGGAGTGCATCTGGTTTTAATCATGGAAAAAATGTTTAGGCAGATGCATTCCAAGTTTAGTGCACAACATTCTGTACTGCAAAATCAAAGTGTTTTGAAAATATGTTAGGGAATACCATGTTGCAAAACTCCACTGTTCCCTGTGCTCATAACTGCTTTTTATGGGAAGACAGGGAGAAAAGAGAAGAGAAAGCCAGAAGACAGAGAGGAAGAAAAGTCTCCCTTAGGTCATCCTAACAGAGAAGAATCCCCCTCTGCTAATGGAAAACCAAACACTACTCTTGGAATACAAAATACTCACATGCCTCAGTCCAGCTCCACCCTTTGCTTCCTTCACTTCCATCTTCTTCTTCTTCCGTCGTGTTTTACTTTCAGGTCCAGAAAGACAGAAACGAATGCCTGCTTTGCCTTTCGGCAAATCCTGAAATCATCAGAGATTTTGTAAGAGGAGTCATGGGACAGCTAATTTTGGTTTTTTTCAGGAAAACTGATTACCTCCAGGAGTATGTGTTGACAGTGTACGAGGGGCTGTCTCTCTGGATAGGGTGCGCACCTCAGCTTAATGCATATCTTTGCAAAAAGCTCAGCCTGCTCTTCCTGCTGCTGCCCGAAGGGAACATTTCTCTGGGCTTCTAGAAAGCATTTAAACAGCAAGACTTCTGCTTCTACATCTCCACCCAAGATACCACTGTATCACTGTCACCAAACCCTCTTATCAGCAAACTTAAATAAATATGTCCTGGCTGCCTGAGATGCTGTGAAGCCTGTGTCAGCTCTGGACTCCACACCTCTTTTAAGGCCTGGGTATTTGAGAAGGTCAGCAGCAGTAGGGTGCAAACACCCAAGGTTTGCTGCTTAGGACAGTGATCACAGGGGGATGATGAACTCCCAGAACCAACCAGCTCTCCCCAGCCCATCTCATGCCTCCTGCAAGTGTGTTCCCCAGCTCCAGCTATCTTAGACAGGTGAGGCAGGGACCATGCCAATCATTTCCTCCCAACATGAGAAAGCCCCCACAACCAAAGGAGCCTGGCTCCAGGGCTGGACTGGAGACCCCAGTGTGGATGAGACTGACCCCAGTAGACCAGGTCTCCCTTGGCCATCAACAGCACTGCCTCACCTTCTTCTCATCCCTCGTCTGATGTTCCTCAACTCCAGTCCAGTTTCCCCACTCCTCCGTGGGAGCCTTCCAGTCAGAGTCCAGGTCAATCATGGAAGGGTCACCTATTAGGGCATGCATATGAATGAATTATGTTCAAATCCATACTACTTCCCAGCCTCACATGAGCAGCACAAATGCTGCAAAAATATCTTCTTGCTTGCTCATGTGATATTTGGATGTGCATGTATGCATGTCTTAAATGTGTTAAAACATTTACAAATTTATTTTAAAAATGTATTAAGACATATACATTGACTGCCAATTCACAATTAGTGACAGCACTCTCCAGGACAGGAGAAAAATTAAAGAAGGGCAGAAAAGCACATACAAAACCAAAAGCCCTTCTAGTTTTGTAAAGCTTGTTTTTCAAGAAAACTCTGGGCAATTATTCATATGGAAGAGTAATATTAACAAAGGATTTGTGCATTCATTATTGCTCTCATTGGTGTTTTCTTTCTTACAAAAAATAGAACCAACTACATTCTCAACTTCATCTTCCTTTTCTATTTTCTTTTCTTGAATGTAAGCCAGAAAAGCACCATCCCAGTACTGATTTCCAAACCTCCTTGATAAACAACTCTAAACAGGCACGAAATAGAGAACACCTACCCTGCGTCAATTCTGATAATTTCATGGGAAATGGGCAAAAAACTTTTCAAAATCGTTTAGGTTTCTCTGTCTTTCAGCATCTGGTACCTTTGAAAATCTGGCTGCAAGCCCTCAGCTGCCTCTCCACAAAGCACTGGCAAACTATCCTCAGTCAAGAAGGCAAAACAGACCAGTTTAATTCCTTCACCCAAACTGAATGAGGTGCAAAAAAGCAGATAAATCAGCATAAGATGTTGAAAGGACTACTTGATTATTTTTTAACAATTTGAATGTAACACTCTTAAGTCTTATCCTAACAGGAAGAATGACTTTAAAAACACAATATAAGTTTGAAAACATATAATAATAACTCTTAGCTGATTACTTCTCTTAAAAAAAAAAATTCCAAGCGGGATGGAAAAACTTCTACTTGAAACAGGGCCAAAACCAAAGGCATGCTGGGAATGATAAAAGAAAACTGTTTCCAAAAAGTTGCTCTGACCAGTTTGCTGCCAAATGTTATAAACATGATTATAAACATTGTTTAAGCTTCTCAGTTTAAAATCCACGTCCTCTATATAGACAATATGTCTTTCCTTCTTCAAAGGGGAAAGGAACAACTTATTTTGAATGCATTCCCCCATAAAATTCCAGTCCAAAACAGAATTCAGCCTCCTGAGCTGCAAGGCAGCAGCTCTGCTGATGATGTTCTTGTGGGTGTGCAAGCAAAACAGACCATAACTTAACACATGGAAAGCCACAACTGTTGTTTACTCCTTTTTAACTTCTGATGTCTCAAAAAGTGCATTTATGTATATGCTTCTAAACATGAAAATAGTTTTGATTGGCCTGCAATGGGCTTACATTAATGCTTCACCCTTGTCACACGTGGGCATGAAACTTTGCCAGACAGTAGTGACTGCCTCACCTCAGAATTACTCCCCCAAATTACTGTGTCCCAGGGGTGTTTAAAATCAACTCAGACTAAAATTAAGGGCAATATAAGATTCTCTACAATTTGCTGGATTTGATGGGGAAATCGGATTAAATGTACTTATCCCAAAGCTCTGATTAAATGTACTTATCCCAAAGCTCTGACTTAAAATCGCTTCTGTTGTGTAGCATATTTCCCTTCAGTAACATCTCCCACAGTGTCCTTAAACTTTGAATACTCTCTAGTATTTTTAAATTTGATTCTCCTTGGGTCATCAATTCTCCAACAGGCTAAAACTGATCATTAATGCCTGTGAACATAAACACTAAAAGAAATGTGCCATGCATGTCCCCCTGCTCCCCATGTGGGTTTAGCCCTGACAGAGGTGATATCTCTCTCAGAACCAACACAGGCCAACATCTTAGCAATTCCTGCTGTTCATTTTTACAAAAGCAATGCTGTTGAATGTCATTTTCCATTTCAGTTCTTGCTTGCAACCCACCCCAGTCCTCCAGCAAACTCCACCCAGACAAAGCTGTACTTTTCTGTTGGCAGCAAACATTTGCAGAGTGCATTTCAAGGCCAAGGTAGTTTCCATGTACCCCATGCAATGAAAACACTTTTAGATCCTGAAAGGCACAACACTGAAGGTGTCTTCAGAAACCAGGGAGGCTGCCAGCACCTCTGCAGGCAGAAAGTCCATCCCAGCACCAACTACCTGAACGCCCTTGGTCTCCAGTCTCTCTCCTGTGTAACGAGGAGCGGACGGGGAGCGGATGGCTGCACCCTGGGGGGGTGTTGGGGAGCAGGAAAACAGGGCCCCACAGCAGCAGGATCTGCTCAAAGGGGACAGTCAGCAACTTCTCTGTGTCTGCTGATAGGTAGGGTGGAGTACAGTACTGTACAGGCTGAACCTAATTATCTGGCCTGGAAAATGAAACTGGAAAGTATTGCAGCAAAACAGTCTGTGTCACCAAGAAGGGGATTCAAAATTTTCTAATCTGGAGTTGTACATTTGGATTCTAATCTACCAGCATCTCTCTTGCATGCTGTCACAAAAATGGGCAGCAGAAACTTAAGGGAGGCTCATCTGGCAGGGCAACCCCTCAGTAGGCTGCATATCGTCCATGGCACTGAGCTTTTCTGTGCCTGCTGTAGAAAACCCATCCCTTTGCAAAGGGCAGTTTACTGTGTTAGGAACACAGTCCTAACCCAAATCCTTGCCAAGACATCACTTGTAGACTAAGTGTAATACATTCAGTTGAAATGGGTAGATAATTTCCAGTCTAAAGCTTGAATTTCTGTGTTACAGGTCAATAGCTGGGTGGAAGAATCCCTTATTTGGCACCTTCCTTCAGCCTAATTCAGTAGAGGCAAAATATCAAATAAACCCCAGACTGAAGACTTCTTTTAGTGGAAAAAAGCTACTGATTCCCATAAAACAAAGGAATTACAATTGATTGTAACTCTGGAACAGAAGGAAGGTTGGGAGTCAGGAGACATAGGATCAGGAGACATTGAACTTTTCTTAAGGTTATGGGGAAAATTTGCTTTGGCAATCAAGAGGGATTCATTGGGAGGATGCCAGAACACAGATAAAAAGTGTCTCTCGTGGCCATGAGCTGTTGCATTTGCAAAGCAGAATGTGGATTTTCTGAGATTGCACTGCGCTGTTGCCAAAGCACAGGTCTGCTGCACTTGGAAGCAGATGCATGGGATAAAATTAGTATTCCCTTGCCTTGGAACCAGACACAAGTGCTCAAAAACAGCCCAGCTGGCCACACTGTGTGGGTTACATGTTTTATAACAGCAGAACCAGCCACAGCTTGCAATGCATTCTGTGGGACAGCAAAGCTCAAGTACATAAATGTCACCAAAGAGGCAGTGGCAGATGTGTGCCATAGGTACAACAAAGGGAGTGTTAGGAAGCACATGCAAGTAAAGCTTCCCAGGCAGAGAACAACCCTGCAGAACAGGAACAAGAAAGGCACCTGGTGAAAGCAGAGCACTTCCTGGGCTCAAAAATGAAGTGAATTATGTCAGGACCAGAAGAGGTTCAGCCCCCTTTCTTTCTCTTTGTGACAGGAATGAAAAGTATGCAAACACTAATGATGAGTAGGGGAAAAAGATGATGAGCAAAGCTTCCCACTTTGGGGCTCTCATGGCAGAGTCCTGGCCACCTCATCCTGCTGGTGGGACTGCTGGGACAGCAGCCATCAGTGCTGACCCTGTGGTTTCAACTCCAAGACACTGAATGCCCCCAGCTAACAAAGGCTCAGATTGCTAAGGACTAATTGTTTGAATATGCAGAGACAATGACTGATGACAGAATGACAATTTCAGAATCAATGAGGTTGGAAGTGGCCTCTGGAAATTGTCTAGTCCCACCTCATGTCTCTCAGAGGGCTCAGCTAGAGCAGGTTTCTCAGTAATGCAGCAAAGTTTTGAATATTTTGAAAGGTAGAAAGTCTGCAACACCTCTGGGCAAACTGTTCTGTTGCCTGACCACTTTCCCCATAAAAAAAAGTTTTCACTTATGGTTAAGTGGAAATTCACTTCTTACCCATTTGCCTGTTCCCCACTCTCCAGGCCATGACCCCATCTGGTGCTCATACACAGGCATGGCTGGACCTTCTCCAGTGTATCTCTGCTGTTTTGTAGTGGGGAGCCCAGAAATGGACACAGGACTCCAGATATGACAATAATTGAGAATTAACCACCAGCAAGCGTGTATCATTAATGAATGTCAACACAGGAGTGTGTTGTTTGGAAACCAGCCTGATTGAGAGTCTTTTAAATATTCCAAAAGTGACTGCCTAGTTCCCTTTACCACTAACTCCCTCTCTCCCTATGTGTATATATGCTTTCAGTTGTGCCAACACTTAAATCTCAAGCCTTTTGTAAGTGAGGGTGTTATTATTGCTGGTACTTCACAGAAAGATAACCCGATGTGGAGCAGGGAGCAGGCCAAGGCAGCTCCACCAGCCAGGCCAGAGGCAGGAGTCCGGCATGCATCTCCTTTGGCTGTACCAGCCCAGCACAGAACAAAGAGACTCATTACATGTACTGCCCTGGATTTGATGAAATGACCCCAGGTCATATTTAGGCTATGAATGGCTTTTTTTTTTTTTTTGTTCCCAAGCCTGCAAGAGCTAACAGGCATGTTTAACTGTCTAAGAGCTCATTTTGCTTGCAGCGCCAACCTTCATGCCAACCATTACCTCATCTAAATTCAGGGAATACATGTTCCTGATGCACCCCTCCCCTGCATCAAGAGCAAGGCTGATGATTCAAAGGAAAAAAAATACCAGGACAGAAAAGCAAGCTGTAAGACAGACTGAATCCTCTAAAAACTTCTGCTCTGATGTTTGCAGAAGCAAGCTCCTGAATTTGCTCCTATCGTTCTACTCTCAGACAGATATCAAACTCCAAAAGCAGAGCTCTGCTTGGCTTTGCAAGTGCAGATCAAGCCCAGAGTGTGCCAAGTCTGACATGTGCTAAATGTAGTGCAAGAGCTGCCCACACTGCCTCTCTCCATCCCATGTGGGCGCAACGGGGCTCCAAAGTTGGAAAGGGCCAGGCGCCCTTTGCAGCAACGCAGGGGTAAAGAAACACAGCACCAAGGGAAGGGAAGGCTCAGGGTTGGGGGTTTTGTTTTTATTCTTTTTAAAGCAAACAGTGTTATTTATAAAATCATGGCCAAAATGGTGCATCTGCTGCAGAGCTTCAGTTACCACTGAGCAAAGAAGGAAGACAACCACAATCTTTTCTCCTTAATGCATTCCTCCCCTCTGGGTTCTCCTGCAGTTAAGCAATCAGAGCAGCTAGAGAACAAAGAGGTTTGCTCAGCTCATCAGCCATCATTCCTGCAAGAGCAGGGAAAGGCTTCCCAACAACAGGGGTGTATATATATATATAAATACTTCACTTGATCCTGACCAAAAGGTCAAGTGAAAAGGTCATCTAATACCCACTCTGTTTATGCCAAATTATTCCAGCCACTCAGGACCCATGCTTGTCTTTCTTTTAAAACTAAAAAAACACCCATTACCAGTCATAAAAAGACTGAAATCCTGACTGCCACAATGCACTGGAGTTGTATTCTGCATCTGGGTTCAGGGCATTTCCAAGGAAATTTAAAGTTTTGGCAAAGGTACATGGAGCTTGAAAAGCACTGTCCTCCCATGGCTCTCCCCCAGCCACCCCACTGAGCCCAGGCTGCAGCTGCCTGGAAAAGGCCACTCTGCTCCACCTTCCCACATAACCATAGGAGGGAGGGAGGGAAACACAATGCTTCAGTTATGAAATCCAAACACAGCTTTGAACTCATTTCACAAATTTAGTAATCTGAGTTGACTGCTAACACATGGGGCTTTTTGAAACACAGAGCCCATCCTGCTGCCTCTGGCTCAGGAAGTCCCTGACCCACTCTCTGCAGGGTGTGGGGAGGGATCACCCTGTGCTTGCCCTGTTCCTGTGCTTATCTGCCCACAGCTGATAGCAGGGCACTGCTGCAGAGCCTGCAGACAGCCCCCTACAGCAGCTGCAGCTGCCCAGCAGCTCTAGTTACACTTTGGACCAGTATGTACATACCAAAACAGACACTACCTACCACATTATTTGTTTTTCTTCAGAGGGAAGAAATAAATAAAATGCACTTTCTTGCCTTTCTCAAGGGTTCCACCTGGACAACTGCTGCCCTGACTGACTCGCAGCAGCTCTGGGCACCTGCTCAAAACCAGACCCACATGGGATTTCTCCCTCATCAGCAAATGAACCCCATGGGAAGTGGACCCTGATGTCTGACGCTTAGGGAATGGACTGAAGAGAGTTCCTGTATTGGTCCACTTGTCTGTCTACAGAAGAAGGGCAAAGAGACGTACCCTGCCCCAGCCACGCATCATCTGCTGGGAGGAAAGTCGAGCTGCCATGCCAACAGCATCTGGAAGGACTGTCCTCAGATGATTTACTCTTCACGTTATCTGCACACAGGAAAGCATCTTCATTAAAAAATTAAACCCAAAAAGCCCAAATCCCAAACCTAAAAGATAATCACATAGGTATATTCACATTATTAAAACCAATTAGTCATGCCTGTGTCTGCTCGCTATGTCACGATGCCTGGATGTTATGTAATTTAAGCCACACATTAATCTCATCACTGTGGATTTATTGACAAAGGCTGGACGAGGACACTACATGCATAAGTTATTAAAAACAACTCACTCAGGAGTGGCTACACTAACAGCATTCAGAAAAGCAAACTTCTGGCACATCTCTGTTGGGGACCTAAGGAGGGAGCTGTAGTTCCTGCAGAACAAAAGCCTCATCCAGAGTATCCAGCTCCAACTCCCACCACTCTCAGTGAGAAGGCTTCTGCTCAAGCTAACAGAAATCCATAATTACCAAATTAATTGCTCCATGAAAGAGCACAGGTGAGAGAGATGCTGGAGGAAAAAGTTGCTTTGGTGATTACTTTCAGTAACTGAAGCAACCACTAGGATTCTCATGCCTCCCTGAATGACTCGCCTTAGCCCCTTTCTAAGGCCTGTACATAAAAGATTAGGGTATTCTTTACATCTTTCATAAATTGTTTTTTTTTTCCTTTCTTCCTTTCACCTAATAAACTCTGAGGTTTATGCAGTTGTGTATCATTTTGGTTTTTTACTGCATAAATGCACATGTTAAAAAATATTTCTCCTTGTTGAGTACTTATACATTAGGAACTGCTTGAATCCACTGACAAAGTGTTGGAAAACAGATGGTTAAATATGGCATGTGTTATATTAATTGCCTTATCTGGCTTTAGAAGCTGATTTCATCATTCTGGCTAACATCACACACACTGTTTTGTGCACAGGTATCTAGATGTATCTATGCTTGTCTTTAGCATCTCTAATAGACTCAGGACCAGACTTTGCATTCATCATCAGCTAAACTTTCAGTCAGAGTGAGTTTCTGGTAGGCAGGGAATGTATGAACCAGGGGCACATGCAGTCAATCAGTGAAGACTGACAGGTGCAAAGATGCAAAGTGAAAGCCAAAAATGAGGCTTAACTCAACGCAAAATGAGGAGATGCTCCATCCTTCTCAAGGCCATGCATGGAAAGGCTCAGGCAAGAAATCCCTCACTGTGCTGGATGAGAAGCTGCTGGCTATGCAACCTCTAACACAGTCTTTCCAAGCTGCACATTCACTCCCTCCCTCGCTCTGAAATTCTCTGAATTTGTTGGTTATCAGAGCACAACAGAAACCTTCTGTGTGAGTCAACCTAACAGAAACAATCTGCAGGGGAGGCAGTATTTTTTAAAATTTGTTCCAAGATGAGTACATGAGTTTGGAAAGCACTCAGTAAAGGTTCTAATGTTGCTCCCTAAAACACTGGTGTGCTGGATTGCAGATGTAAGCAAGCTCTACAAGGGAGAGTGACTAATGAGACGTGGCTCCAGGGGAGAAGTGCCATGTGTGATCCATGAGAGCTCTTTTCAGCCAAGCAGCTAGGAAAGTGATAGAAGAATTCAGACAGAAGTACAGCAAGAGGCCACTCACCTAAATCCCTGGAGAGATCTGACAATGTCCCAAAGGTCACAGGGCAGGATTTTACATCTGCAATATCCCATGTTCCTGAATTTAAAATGCAAACAAAATCTCATGTCATGTTCACAGTTTCCACCTCATGCTCCCAAGCTCACTACAGCTCTTCCATGTTCTCTTCATTCCAAGCCTACATTCACTGCTGTTGCTGAACAAGCATCCAGCAAGGAGAAATCACCTTTATGGACAGAGAGAGTCCAGCCCCATCACCATGTACACCTTCTCAAACCTTCAACGTGCATGTCACACCGGCATGACACTTCTCTGGACTTAAATTCCTCACTCATCTGAACTGATGCCCCCTTTATGCACTGCTGGCAAAGTTCTCATCATGTATTGGAATTTGGCCTTTTGAAAGCATTAGAGTAAAAATGGTAGTAATGTCCTCCCCCACCAACCCTGTACTTGGCAAGAAAAGAACTCTAGCAGAGAAGGCAACTCACATGAGGGCAACCTAAGAGCATTTTCTGAATCATCAGAGTACTGGATTACTGCTACTGAAGGTGAGTCATCATGTGGCCTTATATACCATTCAGTTCAGCCACCATGCTCAATAATCACTGAGAATGTAGTCAAAATCAAATGCTTTCAGTTTAGGAATATCCTGCCTTTTCCTTTTTTGAAATACATGGATATACCCTGCAGCCTAACTCTGACCATGTGTGAGCATCCTCAGAAGGCAAGGCTTTGGTTGTAAAAGACACAAATAGTACCTGTGGGTAGAAAACAACTTGCACCCAGCAGGTAATCTACAAGACAAGGAATTCCTGCCATAAGGACCCCTCTTTTCACATTGCTGGGAAATAAAGGGTTGGACAACACTGTGTGTGCAGGATGAATGCCAGTGGGGCTGCAGCAAGGACACAGCAATTTGTGAAGCTTCACCTCAGCAATACTGGAATGTCAACACTCACCTACATTGGAGAAAACATCATCTTCTGATCTGGAGGTTGCCAATTCTTCCCGTAGGGCTCCTGAGCCCTTCAGCACAGTCCCACACTCTGCCTTGGCAAAGAAAGCACCTTTTCCACCACCACCACTGTCCTCTGTGAGCGGCCACACTGCTCTCTTCTCGTCCCAGTCAAAGGCTGGCTCAACCACTGAGCTACCCAGAGATGCTCTGCTGGGGTCTTCTCGGGAACAAACATTACCACAGGATCATCGTTATTTTTAGTTACAAGGAAGAGTTTGTTCAAGAGAGAAAACAGAACAAAGCTTGATCTAAACCCATCAGACTCTCTCCAACTGAAATTATTTACAGACATGGTGGCAGTGAAACACAGCTCCTGGGATGGACACTGAAGTGGAGAACAGGAAGGCCAATGTGAGAAGGATGGCGCCACAGTGGCCTTGGGCATCCCTCCCTGGAGGGGAGGCTCAAGGCCTCCAGAGTCCTGCTGGGGGTCCAGAGCAGTAAAGGGAGAGAAAGAGAACAGCTGGACCTCCAAGAAAAAAGAAAGCAAACCTCTTGGATGTTGGTAGTTCAAGGCTGCTAGAGAAATCAGTGCAGGCATATGAATATCTTAAAAAATTACAGTTATCTCCAACATTTTTGTTCCAAAGGACTCTTCAAGCGTTTCATGACTCCAGCCTTCAGAATAGCAAAGCATTTTCTGGACCTCTGGTGAGGAGGAGACCACCAACTGCTGACACCAACTCCACCTTCACATCCCTTAATGGTGATGCTGCTGTTTCTCCCCTGCCAGGGAACAGCAGCCAGCACTCGGCAGGATTAGGGCTTCTTCCTGGATCAGATCTCACTACTCTGGAAATGCCCATGCCAGCATGATCAGGGGGTCAGCATTCTGCACTGCCCAGGCTGCAGGACTGCACAAAAGACTTCTGGTGCTTCAAATGAGACTTGGTGAACTGAGCTCCCTTTCCTGGGTCAGCAAAGCCTTTAACACCTGCATGACCTTAGGGTTAATCCCTGTGGGGTTTTGCAGATGGAGCTGGCACCACTGATGACAAGAAGTCAACTTACATGAAGAAAGAAATGTGGACCCATTCACTTTGCTGGAGAGAAAGTGGAGACCTCAGCACCTCCAGCCTCTAAAGACCCTTGATAAACCTAGAGTTAAAAATCTAAACTCTTGATATTTAACTCTATATAACCCAAATCATAGATAAAGTGGTCCCAAGGTGTCTGCATATTTTTCTACTGAAATTTCCTGTTCCCTTACCCTTCAATTTTAATAGAGCACCTGAGAGCACTTTAAGAGCCTTATTGAAGACAGTGCATTAACTCACACATATATCCAGCTACATCTCCTAATCCAGTTACATCTCTCCAATATCCAAACTCCTATCTTAGCTTCTAAATTACTCTAATATTATAAACCTAAAGTTTATTTTGATCATTTTATCACAGATCATGAAAATATTTCCAAATGTCTTAATTCCATGATCTGCTTTCATATAGTGGTTATTACATATAACATGATTAGCAGACGGGTATAGGCATAAGTGAACAGCAGACACCCTGAAATCCCCAGAGAAAAAATGTGGAGTGAGCACCAAGTGTTGTTTCATTTTATCTCATTAGGATAAGAGTATATTCCTTTTATAGTTCTTTAGTCTGGGCAATCCTGGACTAAAGAACCTGTTTAGAACTGAGAAAATTATTTGTGGTTTTAAACATCCAATATCCAAATTCCATCCAATTTTCCATATCAGAAAACTTCCGTCAAGCCATGCAAAAAGAACAAGCCAACGTGACACCAAGCCTTCAGCAGATCTACCATCTAAGAGACATCTGCTTTCCAAGTCCTGTGGGTAATGCTGTGTGCTCTGCTGTGTGTTTTAATGAGAGCATGGAGTAAAAGACAAGCTCCCAAGTAAAAGCTCCCAAAGCTGTTTTTTCTTAAGTAAATAGCCTCAGTAAGTGCATGGATTTTGCTGCCAAATGATAAACAGAGCAAACAGACACTGGGCTGTGGGGAGGGGTAAGCAGCCCAGCCAGATCAGGTGTGTAAATTGAGCCTGTACATTTACCTTTTTGTTTCAGCCTTTCCTTCCTTAAGTGTCTCTTTTCACGGCTGCTGATCTTGGTCTGCCAGACTCCTGCAACATAGAGCGAAGTTCATTTTTAAGCTATCAAACAACTATCTTCATTGCTTTTACTGCTCAGCAGCAAGGTAAATAGCCATCTGAAAGTTTCTGATGCTGGCTGTAAAAGAGGCATCAGATCTTGTGCAGCATGTCTCCTGTGTGCAGCCTTTGCTTCCTCTGCAGAGATGTGTTACATAAGAAATCCCCATCACAGACCTGTCTGTTGTGTCCTGACCCATGTAACTGCACATATTCTTCTGTCCTGTGTGTCAGGCTGATGTGACACCCATTCCCTTGGGAGAGGTGTCACAGCAGAGCATCAGCCACCTTATATGTCTGACAGTGGGGAGCAGTTAATGTAAATCTTAACCATTAAATAAGGCTTCTATTTACTGGGTTCCATAGCCCTAAGACTTGTCCTACAATGTGGACACCCTCTCCCACTCAGCTGGTTTACACACACATTCATTCACACCAGTGGGGCCACATCCTGTCTCCATCCATGCCCTCCATGGCCCAAGAAGTCAGAGGAGGTGCTGGCAAAAATGGTTAATGAAGGAAAAACACAGCCCTGGAGCTGACCAAGACACTTCTTTTCTCTGAAGCATCCCTGAAGGACACATGAAGCATTCCTGAAAAACACATTAAACAGTTCAGCTGGCTCATCCATTCAAAAAATTACAGATCCATTTGCAGGAAGCCTCTGCTGTGTCCCCTTCTCCCCCAGCAGCCTCAGAGGCCCCAGGAAGGACTCTGGTCCAACAGCAGTGAGGGCTTCTCTTGCTCTCACCACCACACTAATCACAATGTAATCTTTTAAGCCCAGAAAAGCTTAGAATTTGTTGTTTTCAGTGCAACCATGGTGGGGGGAGGCAGAGAGGGGCTCATGGGTTGCAATATATTTTACAGTGAAATTCTAGCTGCCTGAGCCTTGCTGGCCTCTGCCAGATTTCTCTGCAGATCTGCTTGAAACAAAGGTCTTGGGCTCTGCTCACAGGCATGCTGCAAGTTAGCTGTGAATTGCCCCAGCACCTTTACCAGCCTCAGTCATGGGCACAACAGTGTGCTGCTCCATCTTTGCATCAGCATGGCAGAGGCCACAGGATTAGGGGAAGAGCATGAGGAAGGACCCCTTGACCACTGGGCCTCTGACCACTTCAGAGATCCTTCCTCACCCGCAGATTTGCCCTCCCTGTGTACACAGTCAGGACTTGAGGAGTATGGCAGGAAAGCACATGGCCCATGTCAGAGACTGAAATGTTGTGGTTTATGGCTTAAACATCTTTATGAAGGACTTTTGCCCCTTATAAGAAAAGTGCATAATGAAACTGCACCCCCAAAGCCCTCCCTGGATGGGCCTCCTGACTGAAACCCCAAACTGTGAGTTAAACCCATAGGACAACTTGAGATAAGGAGAGTGACACTATTGTTCAGAGCATCTGGAAGAGCACCCATGGCCCAGCCCAGCACCTGCTTCAAGATGGAGGCCACAGCCCCAGGTTTATCAGCTGCCAAGCTCAGACAGACCCTGCACCAAAGCGGGGAGGAGGAAAGCGTTTGGGTGTGTGGCACAGCCTCTGGCCAGTGAGTGCCCATCCTCTGCTGTGCACACCAGCTCAGCTGTGAGGCCCCTTCACCCAGGACAGCCACATCCAAGGGACATCCATGTGAGGGACAGCAGAGGGGTGTCATGGCCCATCAAAGTCCCCTCCCAAAGGAGCCCCCAGACCCTGCACTGGAGCACTGCACGTGATGCAACAGATCCACAGTGCTGCAAGGGACAGTGTCAAACCTGCCCCCCTCAGGGGAGGCACATGGGCATTCCCACCTGCCCAAATGTATATTAATCCATGAGATTCTAT
Source organism: Molothrus aeneus (assembly GCF_037042795.1). NCBI lineage: Eukaryota > Metazoa > Chordata > Aves > Passeriformes > Icteridae > Molothrus > Molothrus aeneus. Next base: position 73,074,583 of record NC_089648.1, on the reverse strand, counting down.
ACTTTAAGGCAGGGGACCCTCACCACCAAGGAGACCACATGGAGGGAAATAACGAGACATGAAACCCATGGAGAGGTGATACATTTCTAACCTTTGTCACTCTCCCTGTTCCCCCACAGACCTCTTTTTCTATTTTTCTTTCTTTTCTCTTTCTTTCTCTTTGCCTCTTTTACTATTAAATAAAATATATCCATTTTTTTTATATCAACATCTAAGCTTGTTTGGTTTGAATCATGTTTTTTCGTTATATTCAAATCTTCCAGGGTTCGATCCATTTTATTCAAGGAGAGTTTAAAAAGTTCTCTTTCGTCCTCTGTAATTAAACCAGATCACAACAGCACCTGTCCACATAGTTACACATAGGAAGGAACAGGTGATAAAATAACTCTCAAACTGGCAGTTTTCCCCACTAACACAGAACTCTAGAATAGTGGAGAATACCTCCCTTTTGACATTTTTCATCCCATGTTATTATTTGGTAGTATTCATCAGATAACAGAAGAATCAGGTCTTTTGTTACCTTCTTCCTCTTGCAGTTTGTCTTTTTCCACAGAAAGCACATCTTTTGGCACTTCCTTGTCTGAGCACTGGGTTTTCCTCTTCTTCTTAGGCTGCAGTATGGAGGAGATATAGAGCAGAAAGATAAAACAAGTATTTGTTATGTTTCATCCGGAAGAAAAAAAGAGTCAGAGTAGTACTTGTGAAATGGAGACAACCCATGATACTCAGAGAGAGTAGAGGGTTGCTGGAGTCTTTTAAATGTGTGCAAAAGCCTTCCTGAGCAGATTTTATTGCAAATTCCAAACCAATAAACACTATTGCTTTGGATCTACAAATCCTAACTTATCTGCTAGATTAGAAAGTTCACATTTTAATTCAGGTACCTGCTCGAGTTTGAATACAAACCTGTAAGATTTGTATTCATTGTTCCTAAGTTCTAAAGTTCTTCCTCTGAAGGAGGAAAGTCTGAAGTATTTACCCCCTTTAAAATTAGAAAATCAGAGTTAGGACCCTGCCAATGCTTAACAAAAAAACCCCAGCCCCACCTTCCCACCCCACTTCAAACCATGGAACAGCCTATTTTTAATGAAGGTATCTGCAGTTTGCACTAATCTGAAAGGGCACGGGAGTAGCTGAGGCCAGTTGCATAAAGCTTGATGAAACGGTAGCACTAACCCTAAACCATAAATTTTGAATGTTCTAGTTTAAACTGTGGCTCTTGACTTTTCCAAGGTGGGAAACCCCTGCCAGAAAATGCAGTTCCATTCCCAGGCTCAGGGGCTGCTCCTCACTTAAAGTCACAAAATCACAGAATAGTTTGGAAGGAACCTTAAAGACCATCCAGTTCCAACCCCCCTGCCACCTTCCACTAGACCGGGCTGCTCAGAGCCCCATCCAGCCTGGCCTAGAACACTTTCAGGGACAGGGCAGACAGCTTCTCTGGGCAACTTGGAACTTGCTGTAAAGTCTTGGAGGCTCTTTAAAGCATTAGCCTCTTCTTCCATCCCAGTACAAGTGCTCAATGCCCAAGGTAAAACCCTTAAACAGACCCAAGGAAATGTCCCTGTCAGAGTTGGAATGGAAATACCAGAGATTCCAGCACGCAGATTCTGGGCTTGGATGATGAGACCATCCCCCTTGTGGTGGCAGTGACAAACACTACAGTGTGGCTGTGCCAGAAAATTAAATGGTCTTATATTCCTACATCATCTCTTAAGTGCAGCAAACCAAGGAAGAACAAACTATCTTAAAAAAGGAACATTCTTAAAACAACTGTCTCTTAAAAGATAATATGTAAACTCTAAAACTCTTGCTGTACCTTGAGGAGCTTTTTCTCTCTGATGTTGACTGATGTGATAAGATGGCCATTCACTGGAACCTAGGAAGTGGACAATAACAAAATGCATTATAGTACATATACATGCATGAGTATGTGTAAATATATATAAAAATATATTTAATTCAATACCTTTCTATAATACATTTAATAGTCTGAAAGATACAGCTAAGTGACCCCCTGTACAAATCTGGGCTAGGATTTGTGGCCTTATTCCAACTGGAGTAATTTATTCCAAATTAATTAGTGTATGCTAAGCCTTTATGAATGTAAATCCAGAAACTCCAGAAAGATTTATTCCAAAGCAGACATATTTGTAGTTTATCAGAAGATTTGTCTGGGATCAAAATCCTAGTTTTTGTTTTTGTTTCTAGGATCAAAATCCTTGTTTTTTAAATAGGGTAAACCTGTCTTAAAGAAACAGCATAGACATGAGAGGGCTTATTTTAATATTCTTATTTTTAATTCTTGTTTACCAGTTGGGGTGGGCCTTATGTTCCCTCTCAAGTCTATCTGACCAACTAAAAGAATAGATTTTATCCTACCTAGATCCAGTAAACAATAAATGTTTAAGGACTTTTCAAATTATAGTTTGACGAATGTCTCAGCTGTCTCAGAATTCCCTGGGAATTGCCAGCCACCAGCTACAGGGATGGGAGGGTGTAAATCTGCAGCTGAGACAGCAAGGGCTGTGCCAGCCAGGACCACTGCACACTATGCAGAGCCAGCAGCATCCAAGACAAGGCTGAAGCTCCCTCCATAGGCGCCTCTGTTTCCCCTGACACACAGAGCAGCTCCTTGCTGGATGTATGGCTGCTCCCCCTGTGCAATGCAGCTGCTGTTCAGCACTGCCCAGGCTTCCTTCAGCCCATCAGACCTGTTGGGCTGCCCAGCCAAACCCACATCTCCCAGAAGGGAGCCTGACTCAGGCTGTCACCCAAATATGTGATCCATCCTCTGCCTCCTCTGCCTGGGGCAAGGGGATCCCTGGCAGGTGAAGGCAGCCCTGCCTGGAGCAAAACCCATCTGATCCCTGTTGAATTCAGGTGCCCAGTTCCCTTGGGGAAGGGAAGGCAGCTGATGCTTCCCCCTGCCTCCTCCCTCTCCCCAGTCTGACAGGTCATCTCTGTCCCTGAGATGGGGCCATGATTAGTTAGGAGCAGATAAAATCTTGTGGGTGACTGCCCATGTCTCTCCCCAGCAGACCTAGTGGGGCTGCAATCCTTCAGACTCTTAATAGTCATCTCTTTGATATTTTGAGGATTTTAGAGCTATTTTTCACACGTCTCAGAAGGTCTGGTTTGAAGTGCATGACAGGCACCTGTATGCTGGCAAATGCTTCATCCCTGGAGGTGTTTGCTTGAAATTCCAGACCAGCTACAAGCCCATGGTGGACACAGAACCAGCAGTCTGGTGTTCATCCCAAGTTCCATAATGATTAGGAGAGGAAGCCCCAAAATCGTGGACTTTGCACACAGACAATACTGATTTGGGGTCTTCCAGTAAAACATCACAGCAGCAGGAGGCAAAACCCTGCCTGTTGTATCAGTAATTCCACCAGCTTCACATCACAAGCTTGAGCCAAAATCTCCCCCGTCTACCTCGGCTGTCAAATGCAAACAATATAATTGTTTACAATTATGTTATTCTGAACATCAGTAAAATAATTACTTCTCTGTTAAAACCCAGCAACATTTGTTAGTAGCTAGCAAGGCTGTCTTGTTTTTTCCCATGGGCACTCTCTTCTAAGCCTCTCAGGTTCATTTACTAGAGGCACTCCATAAATCCCACCACAAAGCAAATCATTTTCCATTTCCTGCTCTGCTCAAGGGAAAAATCCCACTCTACCTGCAGCAGGGAGGGAAGCAGCTTCTCACATAAAATGTGGGATATAAAATACAATACCAGGGGCATTTTGGTGAAAATTTGAACCACATAGATATGGAAAATCTTGAGTTTATATTATTCTTTCTTTCTCAGCATATGTTTCTGTCCAATTAAATATGTGAAAATACAGATGGATCTTCTCTCAGTAGACAACAATTCCTATGCAATATAGAATCTTGGGGGAATTACTTTCAATTATATGACAGCACTTCAGGAAAACTGAATTTTACCAGATGAATGCAAGAAGAGATGACTGGGGGAAGTCAAACAACATGTAAGTGAAATATTCCTTCCTGGTGTCATCAAACCCTGGTGTTTTTCCTGTTTTCCCATAATGAAATCTTCACTGTTTTCTAAAAGCTTTGCAAACGGACCTCCCAAGTGAAGGCACTTTGAGCAAGACTGCCACCATGGGCACAGAAATAGCAACACCAGCTTAGGAGGCAAGGAGGAGGATGCTTTTTTGCCGTCTTTCAGAAACACACAGATGAGAGGATAAGAGACACCCCACCTCCTGTTAGCCTCTCTTTATATCAAGATGCTTCTGCAAGCACGAGGGACTGCAGGCAGAGACAAGGAAATGTCAGGATTAAGGACATGAAAGTGCCTTCCTCCCCCAGGCTGGCTGAGTGAGCACAGCCCCAGGCTGTACAGGGCCCTCACACAGGCAGGGAGAATCCAGAAGGAAAATGCTGAGTGCAATAACAGATTAGGGAAGATGCAAATGATATTGGCTCTGACAGACTTGTCTCAGCTGGGGCAGGATCACGTTCCTGGACCTTCTCTCTGTATAAATGACAGCAAGCAAGGAGCAGGAAAATTGCAGCACTTTGTTTTAGTGCTTTGCCAACCTGACTGCTGCGTACGTTTACCAGACAAGCACAACTTTTGCTACTGAAATGATATTTCAGCTGCTAGACAAATATCCCCCTGTCTCTCCATCACTGGCTAGGAGGTTAAATATATACTGTTGACAGTCATTTACTATGTCCCAGGGGTCTTCATGATGACTGAGTGTCTATTCAGCCCTAAGTGCCCACCTGGGACTCCTGAACCTTGTTGCAGCCTTCCTAACAAGCATTTGAGTGCAAAAAAATGCCAAACCTGACCACTGCCTGATGCTCAGCAAATGTCCCACCACTGTGGTGATGCTCTTTTTTCAAACCTGAAATATCTCTTGCTTCTCTGCCATCCTTCAGTAATACCAGCAACTCCCTTTCTTTCATCACCAAGAATTTTTACTGAGTTCTATTTCCTTTCAGTGGAAATGTATTATGTTAGCCTGACCTTTTGTATTAAATCCTGCCCTTATCCAACCCTTTTTCAGGCAGTAAGCTGGCTGTGTGGCTGAGGAACCCCACCCTACCCTATTCTTTCCTTTTGAAGCCCTTAGGGTAGGGGATTAGTCATGCCTCTCTATCGTGCCATTTGGCCACTATGAAAAGGAAAAAGGAATTTTCATTATTTTATTTCATTTAACCTAATGCAATCATTAAAGATAAATTAATATTGTCAGGAGAATTTTTTTCTTAATGAAAAATGTAGTTTTGTACGGGGAAAACACATCTAAATACACCACATTAAATGACTATATTAAGTCTTAAGTGCAATTCCAAATACATCAAATATATGCAGAGAAACAGAATCAAGACTTTTAGTGGAATCAGACTTAGCATATTAATTTCTACTCACATTCTATGGAACAATAGAAAGATTATTTTTAGTTCATGGCCATTTGGTTCATGACCCAGTGGAACAGGATTTCCCCCCCCCACCCCCTGCCTTTTTTTCCCTTTTTTATGTAACTTAAGGTTATATTTCTGATGATTGTTCTGAAACTAGCAATTTCTGATTCTCTTGAGCTAGGGTTTAATTTATTTCATGCTTTTAATATAGTTCTACATAAAGTCACAAAGAAAGGAGGCAAAATGATACAACTCCAAGTGCCAAAAAATGCTGGGTTTAGTATATAAACCTTATATTCAAAGCCATAAAGCTGTACACCTAGAGACTTTACCTTTATGCATTTTAATAGTTTTGCTAGACTAGTCATTTTTATAAAACCCAACACCTTTGTGTCTATCAGATCAGGCTGCCTGCTTTCACATCTCAGTGCCACCAACTGGTTAGAGGGGTAATTAAAAATTGTGTGAATATCAGCTTCAGGTTCACTAACTGCCCTTTGTCCCTCTTGGGAAAGGTGCTTAAAATTGCCTTCCTGAGGAAGGCATGGAAAGGTTTGCCCAGTAGAGGGATACTAGGACAAAATAAACTCAGCCTATGAAACCCAAAGGGAGCTATTATGTGCTTCACACACTGGAAATCAGGAAATTCATTTAAGAACATGAATAAAGATTCAGAAAATTGTTCTCAGCTACCACTTTCAGAAAACTCAAATTAAGTGGGTTGGACACTGGAAATGAAAGGAAGCAAAAGTACCCCATTCTGGCAGGGGGTCTGTGAACACAAAACCATTTCCAGATTTAAGAAGTACTTCAATTAAATTGTTTCATAGTGTTCAATTCCAGTGAAAAAAACTGGAGGTTTTTTTCACTTTGTTACAACACATGAAAAATGTCATGGATGTAGGCCAAAAGGCAATACTGCTATGACAAAAGTAACACCAACAGGCATTAAATTAAAATATTAAGGCAGGGAGTGGGAGAAAAGAACAAAAAGGACTTTCTAAGCAGGGAAATAAATAATCTCCCTTAAACATGCACTGTTACAACTGAACAAAGTATGACTGCACTTTTCAGCTTTCTCAGTAGATCTTCAACAAGCTGAAAAGTAAGCAGGAAGTCTTCATCCCTCTCAGCATCCTCTGGAAGATCCGGTCCTTGCTCCCTACTCCCCATGCTCTGAGTCACATTATTCACAACACCACTTGAGGTGGGTTCTTGTCTCCTGTGCACAGAAGCAGGGGCAGGGCCACAGGGAGAGCAAACCCAAGTGCTGCTGCTGCTGCTGCAGCCAGACAGGGCTCGCACTTCTCCATCCACGGACAGCGAGCCATCGGCGAGACAAACGTGTTGGGAAACAAAGCAGGGCTGGCTTTCATTAACTCTGACTCATAAATGGAAGCAGACATCCTGGCCAGCCTGGCTTTGCCACATGGTCTCGTCCAGATGATGGACTTTGTTCTGGGAGACCAATTCCCTAAACCAATGGGGACCAGGTGAATGGGAAAAGACAAGCCTGCATTTGTCAGAGGAGAAAGGATGGGGTCTAGGCAGAGGCCATCAGAAAAACAGGAAAGTACCAGCTTCAAAGAAAATCACTCATTCAGTTCTAACAGCTAGAGAAAGGATAACAAAATGGCAATTTCTGCTCAGGTAAAAATGGAAAGCCAAAAAAAAAGTTGGGTTTGTTAGCAAAGGAAACTGAGTTGCTCTCCATGCATGGCAGAAGGACATAAAGGATCTTCTTTGGGACGTGGCTGCTCACAACACTACAAAGACATATCTGCAAAGGGGAGGGGAAAAAAAGCAGAATCCTGGGTTTTGATCAATACTGTAAGTACTAATAATTTTATTGTTAATAGCTGTTATTGATATATGGTAACACAAAGTTTTCCCTGGCAAAATCACTTCAGACAAATGTGTTCCCATTAGGAAAGAGGAGTTTGTTAGAAAGGAAAATTACATGGGAAACACTGCAATGAACAGACAAAATAAAGTAGAACTACACACTAGGAATATGTGAAATTTTCTCTTTCCCTTAAGGCACCTAATGTAGAAAAAAAAGGGGCAGTTCTCCCATCAAATGGATACTCCAAGAACCTTGTGGAAAAGGATCTGGGCCATCAGCACAAAAAACCCATTCATCTGCACATATTCCCAGGGATGGAGTTGCCCATAGGAACCCCTTGAGCACAAACACAGGTTGATAACAAGGAGTGGGAGGCAGGACTGCATATGTATGTAGCCATTCACATCCAAAAGCAGCTGCACAAGAAAATTTAGGGAAACATCCTTAAGATGATGCTGCCTGCATTACATGTCCTCCAGCTGGCCAGCCTTCCCTGGACACATGAGAAGCCACACAGCAGCCATAAACACAATCACACATGACACATAACTGCCTCAGTTCAGCTGCCCTCACCATCGGGGAAAAAAACATATCTGGGGAAAGACTTTCTGCAGCGTGAGTAGATTAAAACTACTGTTGTGAGGAGGGATGAAGAAATCAGTTTCCTGGCATCTTCTATTCTGATTAATTAGAGCACCATCTCAACAAGGCATAAAGGCTCCATTTTAAGGAGGCAATTACCAAACTCCAACACCTTCCAGGATACTTGAAAAATCAATGCTCATCCAAGATAGTTGTATAAAAATAATTGTGCAAGTGTGTTGCATTGGCATGAAAAATACTGTGTAACCTGAAAGGGTAAAAGAAAACGTCTGTTTGCGATTTGTGAAACTCTGGAGCTGAAGAGATGGATATGAAGTTCTGGTACTGTTAAGCAATCCTGCAAGATGCAAAAAGTACCTCCAGTTTATAAAGACACTTCAGAAAAGCAGAAATCTTTCTTTTGGAATGTATCAGATGGCACATATTTTTAGCAGCTTTTTAAGGAAGATGATGTCACTGCACTTGTAAAAAATGCTCTTCTTTACAACTGACCAATTTGCAGAACAGCCCAAAAACTTTGAATAAACACAAACCACCCAACATAACAACTGCCATTCAGATCAGATGGCTTCCAGCAAGTCTCATTAGCAATTTCCCAAAATTAAGGAAAAGGCAATTCTGAAAAAGACTAAACACACTCAGCATAATTTCTAGATGGGTTTTTTTTTGGTGTGTATGGCTGTGTGACAACAGCCAGAATGTAACTTTTTCTTCTATGCATAAGATGTGATCTCTATGCAGAGATCACATTCAAAATGTGCTTGTATGATTGTGTGGAAGCCATGTATCCATTGGAACAAAGTGGTGGGTGAGAGGCTGGACATAACACAGCCATGTGCTCTCACAGCCCAGAAAGCCAAGTGTGTCCTGGGCTGCACCCAAAGCACCAGGGGAAGGGGATCCTGCCCCTCTGCTCTGCTCTGCCCTGGTGAGACCCCACCTGCAGGGCAGCATCCAGCCCTGGGGCCCCAGCACAGAGAGGACATGGACCTGTTGGAGCGAGTCCAGAGGAGGCCACTAAACCAATCAGAGGGATGGAAAGCCTCTGCTATGAGGAAAGTCTGAGAGAACTGGGGTTGTTCAGCTTGCAAAAGAGACAACTTCAGGGTGACTGTCCTGGTTCTGGACAGGACAGGGTTAATTTTTTGCAGAAACTGTCAGGGGGTGTGACCAGGACCCCGAGCCCTTTCTATCCCACATTACAGTCATTACCAGGGGTGCCAGGGGAAGGGACTCTCTTTTGGGGAGAAGGGGCTCCTTCCAGTCTGGTATTGTCTATTGTCAAGAGGTTTCTGTGTAAATAATTTCTTTTCTTGAAGCCTCTGTCATTAGTATTACTCTTGTTCCTGTTTGTTTTCTTATCTCGTTGCTGTTTCCAGTAAATTGATCTTATCTCAGTTTATGATCTTTACCTTTTGTGCCTCTAAGTCTCAAGTCCATCCCACTGCAGGTGGGAGGGGAAAAGCTGCGGAGCAGGAGGGAGGAGCATGTGGTTTTGGGGAATCTTGGTGGGCACATGAAATTGGGGACTACCATTCCTAAACCATGACAGTGATCCAACTGAGGCCTTCCCCTGCCTGAAGGGAACTTCAAGGGAACACAGGGCAAAACTATTTACAAGAGCACAAGAGGACAAGAGGAATGAGTTCAAATTGGAAGAGAGAAGGTTTAGATTAGATATTAGGAAGAAGTTCTTTACCACGAGGGTGGTGAGGCACTGGAACAGGTTGCCCAGGGAAGTGGTGGGTGCCCCATCCCTGCAGGTATTCAAGGACAGACTGGATGGAGCTCTGAGCAACCGGGTCTAGTGAAAGGTGTTCCTACTCACGGCAAGGGAGTTGGAACCAGATGATCTTCAAGGTCCCCTTCCAACCCAAACCATTCCATGATTCTGTGAAAGCTTGTTCAACAGACTGATCTCACAAGGGCTGTTGAAGCCATTCAGTCTGGGTCTAACAGGGACCGTGGCTCCTGGACATTTGCTATGGGGAGTAGGGACACACAAAGGGAAGATCAGTCCTACACCATCCTGCAGCCAAGTAAGAGCAGATTTCATGGGAAGGCAACCTGACAGCCCACCCCTGGGGCAGCAACTGGGAATCACTGGCAAACATGCATTCCCAAACTGAAAAAATAATTAACCACCTAGGTTCTTTTAATTGAGATCTTGACTTATCCACCACTCCAGGATATGCAGATGTTTGGCTGCTGGGATGTATCAACACACCTGAGCACTGGAGGCAATTTGTGTCTTGTTTTTTTCATATCTCAGCAGGCAGCAGAGAAGGGGTCCCATCTTGCACACCTCATCTTATCACATTGGCCATGTGTATGAATGGGAGACTTTGTTATTAATGACACCTCTGCTGCTGCTTTGGTGGAGATTTTCATATGCAAATTTCAGCATATCAAAGGTGTTTGGCTGTTCTGGCATCCTCCCATCCGCTAAGTGCCAAAGCAGTGCAGCGTTTTACACTTAAGTAAGGAGATACAGTTTTTGCCTCAAGGATATGATGTTCCACAGACAGAGAGAACCTGATAGGAAATGACAAGGAGCAGTGGAGAAGACACGATGGGGAAAAGAAAACAAAAGAGACAAACAAAGGAAGGAAAGGGCACGGTACTGTCATGGGAGGACAAGCCTTCGTTTTTAATTTCAGTATGCAAGATATTTTCTCTGGGTTATCTATCTTTAGGATCTAGTAAGTTATTCTTCTTGATCACCCTCTTCTCGTCCTCCACCTCCTCAGGACCATGTTTTCCATACTCTCCACAATAATCAGTGGGTCTCATACAGAGGATGATGCTACTGTGTAAATGCAACTGCTAGAGCCCAGTCCCTAAAGAGCAGGGATTGCTCAGCACTGGAAAAGATGAGATTAATGGCAGAAACTGCACATGACTGTAAACAAATTTATCCCTTCAGTTTATCCCTCCTCCTCTTTGGTTTCTGTTACTTAGGCCTGTGAGATGCAGCATCTCTGACTAGAAGATATCTATTCAAATCAATGCCTTCAGCTTGAACTAATAACCCTGCCACATCACAGCAACTGGACTGTCTCTGACACATTTCTGTTCATGAAGAACAAAACCATTTATTTTATAGCACATGTTTAAAAAATCCCTGCAAATTAATTTTGTTTGTCTTTTTCAGAACTGAGACTTAGGAGATAATAGTAACAGATTAAACAATAAAGTGGGTGTCTCCCCTTCCTGTCCCACACTGCCTCCAGTACTGGTTGCTCTGGAAAATTTTCATTTGTTCTGCAGGCAACTCAAGTTATCTAGTATTGATCATTATAAAAGTATGATAAAAATTGTTACTGAAATCCTTCTTCACCCCTTGACACTGGCAGCTCTGTTCAGATTGCTTTTGGATTTAATTGTTCCTTACTAATTCTGGGGCATTTGTGCTGCCAGGTCAAGATTCTGCTCTGACTGATGAAAAAAAAATGCCCTAAAATGGAATAGCTATTTAAAATATAACTATAATGTAACTAAAAGCTAAAGCTTCCATGACAAAATAATAAACCCTTGAAAACTAGCATTACCATGGAAAGCCTGACACATTTCTGTTCCTGAGGAACGAACTCACTTATTTTATAGCACACTTTAAAAAAATCCTGCAAATTCATTTTGTTTGTCTTGCTCAGAAATGAGACCTAGGAGACAACTGTAACAGATGAAAATGTTAAAAAAGCTCGATGTATTAATTTTAAATACCTACTTAAGTTTGGGAAGTTACTCTGAGACCTTTACTTTCCATATTGCAGTGCCTTGGTGAAATTGTTTTCTGTAATTTACACTGAGATTTTCTGCTACAGACAGCTTACAGTGTGTCAAAGCAACAGTCATGACAATGTCATACAGAAACTTCAACACTGCATCAAATCAAACTCACAGCACGTATTCAACAGGGTGGCCATGGTCATCAGCTCACAGCCAGGTATTCATGCAGTAACAACAGAGCTTTGATTTGAGTAAATACATATAATTAGCACATTGTATTAACACCGTAGTATGGATACTATTCTTGTATATTCCTTCTTAATATGATGGACATTAACTGGAGTTTTCTCAATTCCCTGCAAAGAAAATCAATCTCATATGGAGTTGTGCTGTCAGACAGAACGGCGGATGAAAGGCCAGTGCCAGCCCCCCCATCCAGGTGCTCGGGCAACCTGCTGCCTTGCACTGTCATCTTGATTGCCCCACAGGATTCAGCGGGGAATGCTGAGCCCCTCAACCCTAAATCCCACCGAGAGGTTCGGGACGGTGCGTCCTGGGCGGGCCGGGATGGGATGGGATGGGACGAGACAGGGTGAGATGGGATGGCAGCAGCCCGGTGGGGCCGGACGCAGAGGGTGCAGGACTGTTCTCTGCCCTGAAAAGGTGCCGGGGAGGGAAGAGGGAAGGATGCTCGTCCCGTCCAGGGGAGCGGGCCAGGCGCGACCTCGCACTAACCTTACCTGCGCCGTGCGCCTTTGTTCCTCCGGCTGCCGCGCCGGCAGCGCCCCGGCCGCCCGGCCGCCGGCCCCCGCGGGACCATCCTCCTCCTCCTCCTCCTCCTCCTCCTCCTCCTCTTCCTCCTCCTCCTGCGCCTCCCCGGCGGCGCGGCGGCGGGGGGGTCCCGGCACGGCCCCTCGGTCCCGCAACCCCCGCAGGACGAGCAGCGCGGCCGCGGCGGCCGCCAGCACCAGCGCCGGCCAGAGCAGCGCCAGCAGCCGCCCCGGCAGCTCCCCCGCGCCCAGCGCCATCCGCGCCGCCGGCCCCAGCATGGCCGCGCCGCCCCCGGCGGGGATGCTCCGCTCGCTCCGCTCCCAAAGTTGGTGCCGGAGCCGCGCTCGCCGCCGCCGCCCCGAGCGGCACCAGCGCGGCTGCGGAGCGGGCGGGGGACCGGCCGGGCGGGCGGGGGATGCGGGGGGGCCCGGGGGGCGCGGACACGTCGGTGCTTACGGGAGCCTCGCGGCGAAGGGCGGGGGCGCCGAGCGGGGGGCGGGAGTGGGACCCCGGGCGCGGCCGATCGCTGGTGCGGGGGAGGAAGGGGTTAATGCACGGATTGGGTCTCCCCTGTGGAAGGATGAGAGTGGTACGCGATGAAAGGTGAAGGCGATGCGATTGGAAGCAGCAGCGTTGGTTTGAGAGCAGATGTTTGGCCGGGGATTGGGGTACGCAGGGATGCTCAGAAGTGATGCTTTTCTGCAAAATTCCCCGGTCTAGACGGAACAGTGTCTGGGGATGTACTTCTGTTGTCAGGCAGCGCCACAAACGTGTCGTTATCGAGCACCATGGCTGTGATGATGACAGGCGCTGCCATGTAACGCAGCGCGAGATGCGCTCTCATCTCGGGCTCATCTCCGAGAAGCAGCATCTCACCGCCGCCAGCGGAGCGGAGCGCCTCGAACCACAGACCTCTCTGCCGTGCTGGATGGAAAATTTCTACAGCCACCTGATGAATAAGTGCAGATGATGCTCTCAGAAAGTCTGTTTTTTCAAAGTCACCGAGTTTCTTTTGAGGTGGAAAGCTGAATTTTGCCGTGGTCAGTCTAGGGGGACAACCTCTGAGCAATTAATAAACGTTGAATAGCAGTGAAGGGAAGGAGTGAGCTCCTCGTTCTCTCAGCATGGTTGGGTCTTGCACCTGGCACAAACCCGGGGGGCTTACCAGGGGCCATAACTACCAAAAAAAACCCCAACCCCAACCCTCCCCCCACAAAAAACAAACAAAAAAAAAAACCCACAAAAATCCCCACAAACTTATTTAACTAAAACAGCATAAAAAGTCATGTTTGTAGTAAACCCAGCACAGAGAAAAGGCTGGTAAGAGAATGGCTTTTTATCTGTCATTGTTTATTTCACACCCAGCAGGGACTGATCTCTCTTGAGTGTGGATCCAAGTGCTGGAGCTCAAACTGAAACCCACTGAAAAGATAGCAATGGGGAAGGCTCATTATCCATCCTTCCATTGGATCACCAACTCTTCAGGGATTAAAGATTTATTATTCCCACATCCCGGGCTGAATTACAATTAATCCTAAAGAAGTCTAGGTTTTGAAAGCAAAATAAGGTGTTTATAGCACTCTAGAAATTTCCAGATGAAATACAGGAGAATTGTGAATAAAATGCTATGTTGAATGGCCTTATGGGAAGAAGAAGGTTTTGGGAGGGAGGGAGGGAGGGAGAAATGCTTAATATACAGGGGGGAGCTGTGGGGGTATGGTGGTGCTTCAAATACTGTTGTTGGGATAGGAAGCTTCTGCTTAAACACAGATCACATAAGTTATCATTTGCTGTCTGTATCTCACACTGCCTATCTTCTAAAATTCAGCACTGAATCATCTTGTGGTTTAAAACCTCAGGAATGTGAGTGTTTGTGTTCCTAGGCCTGATACTGATGTTTTGTGAGAATATGTCTATCTTGCACCCATCTGGAGCCCTGAGCTGATAACTGAGTAATCATGTGCTAATGTCAGAGAGGGGGACTTCCTCCATAGTTAAAAATCGCAGTTAGGTGGTTAGTATATATACTTGTGTTTTGGTTTTTTTCCTTATCTTGATTTTTATTTTTTGCCCTTCTTTATTTCTCTAAAATGAAGATACATCTCTTCAGGTCTGAGCTGTTAAAATGCATACAATCTATATCTCAGCTCATACATAAATTCACTACTTTCGGCTCATCTAAATTAGTTTGTTTTTCTTTTCCTGGGAAACATAAGCTGAAAGACATTTCAGGAGTCAGCATTGCTTAATTGAGTATGAGATTACTGCTTTGCAACATTCCTTTCTATTTCTTTTTTTTTCTTCAATAGAGGCAATTACTGTGGCTGGCCTCTAATGGCATTTATTTAAAAAGATAAACATCATCATATTAGACCTTTTTTTCTAGTATTATTACAGGCTCATTTGGCAGCATATCTCCTACATTATTGCTCTATGAAAATAGCACAAATTATTATCATGTCATGTTATATGGAAAGACTGAAATTTTATTGCAAACATGAGCAGATATTTTTCCATTTATGTGTGACATGAGCTAATTGCAAATTCCAGATGGGGAATTGTTCTCCCTTTATACCTGGACAGAAAGTCCAATAATTAGGAGCTGGAACAACCTATCTGTTGTAGATCAAAATGTGGTGGATTTCCACTGACAAAATAGTGCAGACACTAATGCCTGATGGGTCCTGGTCAAACCTGTCTGCTTCTGTGCTGAGTTTGTCATTCAGGGTGCTGAAATTATGAAGGTAGGTTTTGGGAAGTTTTCTAGAGAAAAATCCAGTCTTATTAATATTTAAATATTTCATGAAAGCTGTTTGATTTTGACAAAATCATATGATAACTGAAGAAAAAGGCAAAAATCTTGGTTTGGGCAGTTTTCATGGTAAAGGCAAAGCAGAGTTTTCTAGCTGAAATTAAAGCATTATTTTTATTTCAATTTTCTATTGAAACATTTAAAAATGAAATTTACTAAAAAAAGGAAGGAATTACATTATTTTTAATAGCATTTCACAGAAATTATAAGGTTCTGACCTGATGTATTAACAGTAGACTTAAGGATTCTTCTACAAAAGCTAAGAGAAATGCCCTACCCTGACACTGCTCATGTTTAATCAACAGCAACAGACATGATAGAAAAATTAGGGATTTCAAAGAAGTCAGAGATATAGAGAGGACGCTTTTAAATTGCCCCAGCAAAACCATCTTTTGAGGTCCCATCAAAACCACCTTTTGAGGGGCAGTGAGGAGACCTGTTTAATCAGACTCCCTAACCCTGAGGAGTTCAGCAAGCTGCATCTGGAAGAAGGCAGGGAGTTCTGTTTCCAAGCAGCTGCTCAGAAATCCCGGGGTCAGGGCAGAGCAGAGCAGGAGCTGTGCCTGCCCTTGGAGGAGCCCTTGGTGCTGACCAGGCTGTTCAGAACAGACCCTTCCCCTCTCTGAGCTTCAGGGATTTGGGGTAACTGGGTGGAAACCAGTGGGGGTTTGCACCCGTTTGAGTGCCATGGAGCAATCCCTGTGTTTCTGAGCCCACAGCTGGGAGAGGTTTCGGGGGAGCACTGTGCAAACATGGGCAGGAGGATGTTTGGACGTGGCTGAGATCAAAGCACAGGTCTCTGTTTCAGGCATTTGGGGGCAATGAGATGCTGAGTGAGGACGTGTCCCCCAGCAAGCTCCTGCTGCAGGCCCTGCTGTGGGCTTGGACCTTCCTGTAATGAAGATATTTACAGGCTGAGATGGTCTCACACCCTGCTTGTTTACAGGCTTGAGGGGACACTTGCACCAAGTCCTGAGGCTCATCTGCTGATGTGCAGGACATGTATTTGTCACATATTTGTGTAATTTGCAAACTTCTCCCATTTTTCCTCCTGTCCGAAGCCCTGGTGCAGCAGTGACTTTCCCTGGACATGTCTAAAGCTGATGAAGCACTGAGCTTGCTTAGCCTGTGGATGAGGAAACTGAGGAAGGTGGTGGCTGCACGCCTGGCAGCAGCGTGACAATGAGCAGTAATGAGAGAGGAGTGCTCCATCTGCTCAGACTATTCAGCTCTTTTGCACAGCTGCCCACATGGCCAGGTATTTGCCATTTAATAAGATGATTAATTCCTTGACAAGTTGGTATCTGGCCTAGCAGTCCAGCATTTCCTTTTGGCATCTGTGGCTGCTTTGAGGAATGCAGCTTTATAGAATTTTACTAATTATCTAATAGCTTTTCAATCTCTTGTTTCAGTACAGGGAACTGCTGTTAATTAATTGCAGATCTTCAGCATACCATTCCTAACTGATTCCCCTAGTAAATATGTTTAACACTTGCCTCGGTTTCCTGTACATGATTCATTCAGTTGGTAAGTGATCCATCTTTGTTCGCTGTCAAAGTCTTTGACTTGGAAGACTTTAATCATGCTACTTGGCTTTTCTGAATAGAGAGAAGCAACGGAGTCAAAAAGGCACGCAATGGTAACACAGTCAAAGAAAGACCATGGCCTGGGTTTCTTTCACCAATAAAAAAGTTGTGTAAGCTTCAATTTCCCTTTCATTTTCATAAAGAACATACTGGAAACATCTATTCAGCCAAAGACATGAAACTAAAACAAAGAAACAAAAAACATCTTGAAAGGAGGAAAGAAGGCACTTTCCCAGCTTATGCATTAATTAAGACCAGTCAAAGAAAACGGCTTCAAAGGAAGGAGGAAGCCAGTGGTAAGCACGGCTGCAACTGCTTTAATGGGCTATAGCAATGACATGCATGGCAGGCAGAGCCAGAGCAGGCATCAATGCTGCAGTGGCAGTTCAAAGGCAACAGAGAAAATGTTGGAGGCCGAACTGAAGTTGCTGAATAGTAAAATTGTTTCACTAGCAGATTTGTCAGCCACACTGTGGGACAAAGGAACTTGTTTAGCAGAACACATCATCTTGAGAACCGTAAACACTGCTGGTTTAAAGATAAAATCAAAGGCCTTGAGAGCAAAGCAGAAGTAGACATAAAAGTATGCATGACTGGCTTTCCTGGAGGTGAAGAGGTTTGCATCCCTGTCAAACAATTCAGAAAGGAGCTGTTAAGTGCCCCAGGTCACTCGCACCCTGAGCACCCATTCTTCCCCTGGGTGGAAGCCTGTGCAGAGCTGCCTGAATATACAGCAGGATTGGTAGGTTTTTTGCACATCTCAGTGGTGATCTGG
Source organism: Molothrus aeneus (assembly GCF_037042795.1). Classification (NCBI taxonomy): domain Eukaryota; kingdom Metazoa; phylum Chordata; class Aves; order Passeriformes; family Icteridae; genus Molothrus; species Molothrus aeneus. The sequence continues at coordinate 73,057,052 of NC_089648.1, read as the reverse complement.
GAGTCTGGCAGGGAAAAAAGAAGCTGAATGCAACTTACAACATACTATTATAAATATTTTATACAAGTAATAAATGTATTTGTTTAGCAGCAAAAGACAGGGCTTTATTATGCTCTTTCCATGCATATTTATTCTCTGTGCTTTTTAGCCTGTGTCCCACATCCAGCTGTCTGGGAAACCAGCTGGTAATTTGCTGTTTCTTTTGACAAACACTTCAAGCTCATGCTTTAAAGACTTCCTAGGTCTCTTCATCAGCAACCAGCAGCACGTGTGCAATTTTGCAGGAACATGATGTCTACAGAGAAGTCTCCAAATTAAGATGTCTCTCCTTGCTTTAATCCAAACTGGCACATGACACAGTGAGCATGCAGTAAATGAGTGATGACACACAGTTTATTGCTATCAAAACCAGCATTCTGAGAGATGCGTCTGACACACTGGAGGGAGGGCATCACTTCCCTCAGGGAGATTTTAGAGTCAAAAATGTCTGAATACACATCCACTGGTAAAAGTGTGACTACCCTGCAGTGTTGAGGCAGTTTCCCATTCTCATGAGATCAGGGTATCAAAGGCATGGCTGTCCCTGGATGTGCTCAGATAAACTTCGCATCTGAAGAGGATCTTCCACTTTGATCTGGAGATGTGGAGGTCTGAAAAATGTATCACATCCACCACATCCTCCATGGTTTCTTCTCATGTTTAGTCATCTGCCACGTGAAAAAAAACCTACATCTTGTTGCTAATTTAATGTTATCGAGCTCTGGTTTCCCACCACTGATTTGTGTGACTTGCTCTGACAGCGATATCATTCTCTTGTTCCTCCTGAGAAAGTGCTTCAGTGTCACATATATGTTACCTCTTAGACTCACTTCTTAAACAAAAAATATTAAAACTGTATTTCTCACCAAAAGGCATTTCCAACAGGTCTCATGTTGGTTTTGGAGTCTCTTATTTTGCACATTCCCTTGACATCCTTTTTCTGCATTTTCTTATGGAGAGGTAACATTCAGCCTTTGTAACCTATTAACTTGATCCTAGACACATGGTGTGGGACCATTTTAGCTCTCTTTTCCTCATAAACGTATGAGGGGCACCAGTGGAGCTGGCTGCTCACGTTTTTTCTGCTTCCTAGCCAGTTTACTAATTTCCATTAAATAAAATGTGACCCTGGATCCTTCAAAGGGGGAGTCACAGTGAAGGGCTGACTCTCCTCCATGGCTGGCAGTTGCCTGTGGTTCCAGTGCACAGAGGTTTGCTCTAACAAGGGCTCTGTCCTGTGAGCAGCCAGGCCCACAGGGCTACAGTAATCACAAAGAAAATTCTGGATCTGGGTTTTTAGTAGAAATCTCTATTAGCAACAAAGTCCTAAGGTTTTTCAAACTACCATTTGTCTGGATCCCAAGACTGTGTCCCTGAGTTGTGCCCCAAGGATCCAGACAATCAGGATTTGTTGGGTTTGTTGCTCTCCAGCTCAGCCTACACAAAAACCCCTCAGCCACTTGGGATAAGCCCCACATTTATCTCCACAACCCAGGGTGCCAAGATTTCACCATAAGGCATGTGACAATGAAATAAATGGCATCGATGGTTTCCCTTTTTATAATTGCCATGGCAACTATATTGTAACTTTTCTGATAACATTTCATTTCTGGGGCTGTATCTCTCACAACATGGCATAATTTAGCACTCAGTGCCATCCCACCAGCCTGCCAGCCACACCATACAGCAACATGTAGTTGCAGCAGTGCTACTGGAGACTCCCATGCACATGGTTACTTGTTCTTCCAGATTTCTTCCCAGATAATGCAGCATTTTAGAAAGGAAGGCTGCATATTTGGTAGCTGTTTTTTCAGAAGGGAGCACCTTGCAATTTTCTGAGTGTTAGCGGGAGTGTGTGCTTAAGCTGAGTTCAAGTCCTTTAGCAGTTCCTTACACTTCATGTTCCTTTCATGTAATGTTGTTCTAAATTTAGGGTATTGAGCTTAAATTCACTGTATGAGACATCTCCAGAGATGAGATGTGTCTTTTCTCAGCCTCCAAAAACTGTGCTGCCTGCAGCTTACCGTGGTCATTAGATACCATGCAACACATGCTATTCAAACATGCAAACCAAGAAAATAAGATCTGTTTACCTGGCATGGATCAGAGGCAGTCCTATTTTTAAATCCACCTCGGGAATGTGGCAAGCAAAGTGTCTCAGGAGGCAATCCAGGCTGGAAAATGTAGGCAGTTATGCCAAGGCTCAGTTTCTTTGTCTGAGTGGTGCTGCTGCTGGGCAGAGCTGTGCTGGCCTCGGGACAGGCAGGAGAGGGCAGCTGAGGCAGGAGCAGGTGGCTCCATGCCCAGCTCCAGCTGCCAGGTCTGTCCAGTGATGGCTGGATCCCAAGGCCTCCCTCCAGGAGGAGCTCACTTCCCTGGGTCTTGCTCTCACCCAAGCCCTCTTGGTGAAAAACTCACAGCTACTTTTGCCTCCTGCTTTCAGCCCTCCTGTTTTCATTTGCCTCCTGGTTCTGGCCCAAGGCTTGCTCTGAAACCTCCTGAAGCCAGGGAAACTGGGAAAGGTCTTCAGCATCTTGACCTCTGTACAGCTCTCCTCTAGTTAGCCTCAGGCTGCAGACAGATTGGAAGAAGGCAGCTCCCATTGAAAAAGGGCTTGGTGTGGATGGTAGGCCCTGTGGGAGAAACTCAGATCCTGGAAGGAAATGCTGGCCATCATTATGTCAAGGGTCTCTGCTGACACTTCATCCTGTTTCTATTTGAAATTGAATCATCTGCTGTTATAAACAAATTGTAAGACAAGTAAATGAAGCAGAGGAGGAACACCAATATTAGCCACATTCTCAGCCTGCAAAAGGGATTTTCTACTTGTGTTCCTGGTATTTTCCATTTTATTTCTCAACTAGAAAACAAACCATGGTTTACATGACCTTTGGGGGCCATGTTCACTTCCCAGCTCTGCTGGGTAACACTGGTGAAGTCATTTCAGCTCAGGAGCTAATGGCTTTGCTTTCACATCCTTTATTTGCTTGTCTTCTCAGATAAGCATTCCCCAAACTCCACCAGCCCATGGTCTACACAAGGCAACACCACCCCTTGCTCTCCCTGTGAGCCTCAGTTTTAACTTTGGAATGTGCTGTGCCTGTGAGTAGCACTGGGGCAGGTTCCACCAGCCATAGACTGCTGTGGCCAGCAGGGTCAGCTGGCGTGGCCAGGGGCATGGGCTGGCATGGCCAGGGGGTGACATTTTGGTGCAGGAACTGTTGATGGTAGGATGGACACCTAAAGCCTTGGGGACAAGTACTTGGAGAAGCACTGGTGTCGTGCCAGCTGCGAGTTTTAATGATGCTTGTTGATCTTGGTGGCAGTCACTCTACAACTGGGAGTTCTTCATGCTGCTGAGAGAAAAACAAGCCTTAAAACCTGCCGAAATCCTGCAGCAGAACAGGGTTTAAGGTGTATGCCTCAGGATTTCTAACAAGCTTATTGTGTGGTGTGCTGGCCATTCTCAGTTTGATCCCTAGGCATATACATCCCCCTCATTAGACAGGTGCCAAAGGTGCCAGGTCCTACAGCTCCCAGTAACAGAATCCTATTAACTAACTGCCCACATAATTCTGTGTGTAAAATGTAAGCATTTCCTTTTCTCATGTGTCAGTAGATAGGCATGTTGGTGATGTTAGGCAGTCAGACATAGTTATAACAGGAAGCAGGAGTGGGATTAAGACGTTCCAGGTCAGTCGTGTCTCTCAAAATGTGGTATTGTTCTCTTGGAGAGCTCATCCCTATACCAACTGCCTCATTTTTGGAGCACAGCATGCCTCTTCTGCAGCGACTGCCAGGAAAATGCCCTGCGTTGAAATGTTAAACTTCAAAATGCATTTGGGAATATTTCCCTACCAGTCTTTCCTGGTAGACCTTTGAGCACAGAAATGCTTCTGCAGAGGATGTGGGTTACCCTTGTGAGGAATCTGAGTACCCAGTGCACAATCATTTTCAGTTTTCCCAAAGCGGTATCGCTTTCATGTTGGCAGATAGGAGAAGCTTGTGGTTAGGAGTGTAATCCAGTTTCAGTAGCAGAATAATATCTCTATTGTTCAATCTAGTTTTTAATAGCTCTGTGATCCCACAAGCATATAAACAATGGGAACTAAAGTATAAGATTGGGAAGGTGAAATTGCCCATTCCTTAGTTGCTTGTGCACCTTCTCTGTTCATGGAACTGAAGAGCAGAAGGAGGTTCTATTTTTTTGCTAAAATTTAATATTGTAGAACAGGACTATGCATCTCATGTGTGTCGTACCACCTTTGATACTTCTGAGCAGGAGGGAAAAATGGAAGCTCTTACATGTCCGTGCCAAAGCAGAGCCCTTCAAAGCAGTGAAATAAATGATCCTGGGATGGTTGAAGCCTCTGACAGGGGTGGCAGTCACTCTACAACGTGTCCCCCACCTGGGGCAAATCACAGACGTGTGTGGCCAGGCCGTCGGAGCTGACTACTGCAGACTCTGCGGACTCAGGGAAATCTGCAGTTCCAACAGCAGATGGCACAGTCTTAAAACTAAAACCAGCCTGCAAGAGGAAATGCTGCCTGGGCTGTGAATCTGAGCGTTCCTTCAAGGGGATCCTGTGGATTTGTCAGCCTAAGCATACTGGTTTTGAAAACAGCGTGTTTTCTTTTTAGGAGAAATAATCATAAAAGAAACTGCATATATGAGACAATCTGATAGCAGTGGAGTTTCGTTTAAGATTCTCAAGTACAGCTGACAGCTTAAGTGTAAGTATCAGCTTTTTGCATCCATGCCTGATAAATCACTCTTTTGATCATCCTTGTATGATCTAGAAACCATTTACAGTGGTCATGGATACAAAGAAATTCTGTTTACTGGAAAGAAAGTGAAACCCCAGAATTATTTAATTGAACAGTAATGTCTAAAATATGCTTTTATGTGGACATAATCCTTTTGGGATTCTTAACCATCATCCAGAAATGTACCAAATTAGGCATAAAAAAAATCTTCTGTTATCTTTGGAATTTCATGAACTAAGTGAGATATGGGTAAATCAACTCCATATTCCCAGCCCTCCACATGTGAGGAAAGCAGTGCAGCAGACCTGGCACTTTGGTTCCATCAGCAATTAGCATTTGGGCAGGTAAATGCACTTAGCTTGGCACTTTTTCTACAAACTTATAGAATAAAACCTAGAGATCTTCCTCCAGTAGGCAACATGGTAAGCCTGGATGTATAATACCGGAAAACCATTTCATGATGTTGAAGGAATTAAGAAACTAATCCATCCTTTTGATGCACTAAGGAATTGCTAGAGAAATTGTCTAGTGGTTGTAGCAGGAAACTGTGAGTCAAGGCATCTGTTCCCCCCTTTGTCAGTGAATCATTTCCTCTTCTTTGGCCCCAGAAAACACCCAGACAGAATCTGTCCCCAAGTAAAATACACCCTTTATTAGATCTGGTCCCCATACAGCTCCCAGGCTTGTGGTAGAAGCTTTCACCTTAGAGTCAGAAAGATGTCAAAATAGAGAGATGTCTTGTAGTCCAGTACATGAATTTTCCCTCTGCAGGCTTCACAGAGCCCAGAGCTCTGTTATCAGCAGCACTGTGAGAGCACATGGAAGCAGCAATCTTAGCACAGTCCTCGTTTTAGCAGATGTCAAAGTGCAGAAAAAAAGAATTTTCCAGTGGTAAGATTCTGTATTAGCAGTGTTTGTATTAGCAATGTTTAAGGAGTGAACTATCCACCACTGTTAAGTATCCCATGACTTTCTTGCAGTTAGAAACACTGTTGTGTTCAGACAGAGATTCAATCTACAAATTTTAATTTTTTCCTTGGGATAGCATGAATTATTTTCTGGAGCTACCTGTCTCCACTGTTTGCAGAACGAAATGTAGAGCAATTTTACCCCTAACTTACTGCCTCAACTCAGTGCTTAAATGGGCATCCCAAACTCCTGCCATAGGAGTCAGACCACATTAATTAGATATTCTCCCTAATTAGATATTAGGAAGAAATTATTTACTGTGGGGATGATGAAACAGTGGAACAGGTTGCCCAGAGAAGCTGTGGGTGCCCCATCCCTGGAAGTGTTCAAGGCCAGGTTGGATGGGGTGTTGGACAACCTGCTCTAGTGGAAGGTGGCCCTGACCATGGCAGAGGGTTGGAACTCCAACTCAAGCCATTCTGGGATTCTGTGACTCTGTGATTCTGTGATTGAGCACCAGCTAAGTCTAACAGTACTGGTCACTGTGTTCTACTTTCAACAGCTGCAGTTGCTGCTGCTGATTTTGTATTTGCCACACATTCCCAGCCTCCCACCACTTCACACCAAGCACTGCTGGGGCTCTTCTGCCCAGGGGTGTTTGCCCAGAAACCAGCACCTTCCCCAAGGCAGCCTGAGGCAGCAGCAGAGAAACAGCACAAGGCTTTACTGCCCAACACACCAATCACTCATCCCCTCCCACTGCTAATCAAGCAAACAAAAATATGTGCTCTCAGAGATAACAGGGCTTAAAGGTTTTGCAGTTATTTCCCAGAAGGATTCCAGGCATTCCCATGTTTGCAGTGATTCCCAGAAGTTTACATCGCAGTTGCCTACGCAGGGAAAGCAGGGACTTTCAATATTCAGAGAAACATGAGCTTCAAATCAAATAACTTTGCAGAAATATCTCAAATATTTGAAATTACTCCTTCAAAAACATCTGTCTGACACAAGAGGAGATTAACTTCACCTAACTACAGCTTTCTAAAAGTTAGGCGGATGAGCAGGAATCCCCAGTAACCAATGGAGGCAGGGAAGCAATCTCAAACAATGCAAGTATGAGAGAAATAATGCCTTAAACAAGGGAATAACAATGGCCTATTCTGTTCTTCCTCTGTTTGTCTTAAAAACAATTCCAACTGTAACTTTCTCAGGGAGAAAATAATTTTCAGTTTCCGTTCTCTGTTAGAATTCAGTTTGCATTTTCCTGATTTCTCCCAACTGGTATGTTTTTTTCCTACTCATCTGTTGTCAGAGGCTGTTGTGGTTCAGGTGCGTGCGTGTAGGTACACGGATGGTAGATGTTTACATCTGATTTAGCTATTTTGGGCTCTGATTACAAATACTTCTGTGAGTGTTATTTGTCATTCTAGGGTAGAGTAGGCCTAATGAACAGCCCCCCAGAGATGCTTATTTGTCCTCATTCACAGTGGGGAGAGCCTGGGGTCACTAGCTCTGGCGTAAATATCTGCACTGCAAATGTCTAAAATTAGGTGGGATAAATCTCATGCAAGGAGCTTGATACTTTAAGCCCCTGTTCAGCAAAGCACTTACTGACAGCATAAAATGAAGCCTGAGCTTTAATGCTTTGCTGAGCTGAAGCCTCAGTTACTGAAGGAATGAGAAGACAGTCGTGGGGATCATAGCAGTCAGGCTTGTGCAAGGTTTATGTTGGATTTCCACCGAACAGTCCTACATACCACTCTACTCCCCTACAGAAAATACTCTTCTTCCCTTCAATTTCCTCCTCCAAACACATTTATTTCCTCCTCCCGGGGCTCCCTCTCCCTGGCTCAGTCACCCACACTGTGTAACCCAAAACAGGGGCAGGCGAGCCAGGGGCACCGCAGGCTGCCGGGATCCGCGGCTCTGCACCACTGCCTCTCACTGCTTCTAGCCTTTGGGGGTTTTGGCTTCAGTCTCTAGCATCAAATTCTTCACCACCCGGTTGAAAACTTTGTCTGAGAGTGGCATGGCTAAATAAATATTTGGTGGTGGACTGAGTGAGCTTTGTGTAATTTGGGGCTTGTTTTGTAACTGCCCCAGGTAGGTGGCTGGAGCTGGAAGTCTGACCAGCTTGTTGGGCATGTTGGCACCAGCAAGCTCCAGGCTTGCAGGGCACAGGTCCAGGCACAGGCACCAGTACCTGTTGGGATGTTGTTCCGGGTCACTGAGCTGTCCTGTGTAGCACTTGGGCACATCCAGCCCCAAAACACTCTCCACATCCTGCCCCCTCCTTCTGGCTGCCAGGGACACCTGGCTGTGGGAATAAACCTTGACATTATGCTAATTCACAGACTCACAGAATCCTTTAGGGTGGAAAAGACCTCTAAGATCATAGAGTCCACCCATTAAGCAGCACTGCTAAGTCACCCACTAAGCCATGTCCCTGAGCGCCACATCTACATGTCTTTCTTTTAAATACCTCCATGGTAGTGACTCAGTTATTTTTGTAGCCACCTTGAACCTTTAGGGCAAAAATATAATCATCACTTTTGTGCAGGAATAAGTTACATTCATCTCCTGAGCTTGGCCAGGGATTTTGGGTACAAAAAAATAAATAGTGGCAGAGATTTATTATTGTTGTGCTTATGCTGTAAAGATGTCTGAGGACAAGTCAAAACACTCAAACCAAATTGACATGCTTTGTTTATATGTGCCATCACTCTGCTACATAAGAAACAAAAAAATTAAATTACTAAACTGACATCAGCCACCAGAATGAATTGCTGCAACCCTGAGGATGTGCAGAGCATAGACTCAGTGGAAACTAGACTATAAAAACTAAAAAATAAAAATTAAAAAAAAACCCTAAACTATAAAAATACAGGACCACCAATGTGATACTTTTTTCCCCCCATTACCACAATTTAGGCTCTGGACTTCTTGCTGGTTAATAGAATCAATGGAGACTCAATCCCAAGTATTGAGCAATACTGGTATTGATAATCACAGACACATGAATTCACACAAGTCATTACCTACCTAGTAAACCAAATAAGTAAATTAAACCCATCAGGGGCAACAGATATGTAGCTGAGAATTCAGTTAAATCCAGTGTCTGTCACTGCCATGGGCATGGGGGCTACATTAAGGGACAAAGGAGACCACGTTCAGCATTGCCTAGTGTACACTATGTTTCTTCCGTAACTCTGCAGAACTGACGCCCATTTGCTTGTGTCGAGTGCTTTCACCATGTTTACAAGTGCAAATATGAATCATTATCAAATGCATTTTTGCTTGTTTTTCTCCTGATATTTTCTATAAGAATTGCTGCAGATGTCCATGTAAAAAAAAAAAAATCAAAGCATCCTGTCTTTCACTCCATTAGCACTCAAAAACTTTAGTCGATAATGAGGCATACTTAGGTTTCTGCTTTTTCTTCCTCAATTTTTAAATGAGAAATAAATAGTTTTTTCTTCCAATTAATTGTGTCAAGTTTTTATTATTAGGTTTTCATACCTACAGCAATAAATACTGTATTTTTACCTTTTTTACACCTTTTGTTTCCAAGAAACTATGTCAGTATTCTCAGTAAACTGGAGGCTGGAAAATAGATGTGTGTGTGTGTTATAACTTCCAGAAATGCTTCTTGGTAACATAAATAAATGCTTTTGAAGTGTTTCAAGGTGAGAAAACCTTTCTAATAGAAGTTAAAACACTGTTAATGAGAAATGTTTAATCTCTTCGACAAGTTCTCAGGGAGAAATGAGTGAACAAGATTTTTATTAGCTTCTCTTTTTCATTATGTCATGTATGAATTAAAATATCTCTATAAAATAAGCTGTACTGATAGGTTTAACTTTCCATTACTCTAAAAGCAGTATCAAGGACAAATTTGCCTGCAGTTCTTATTTCTAATTGTCAAGTGCTTAAAATGTAATGAGTAATTAAAAGCTACTAGCAGTGCAGAAAATGTACAAATTCAATAACAGTAATTAAACTCCCTCCTTGCATAACTCCAAGGTTTCACAATGCTCTAGCATTTCTCTTTTATATAAGACAACAACTGAGTCAGAAACTTCAACACATTTTTACAAGCTCAGTTGGTGCATGGCCCCTGTTTGCTTCCCAGCTATGGTCATGAGATGATCTACACCCAGTTAAGGCTCTCAGGCTGCAGGTTAGATATTCATTACACAACCCTGGTGACTGTGTGCTGCAAAATTGCATAATGTCTTTGTAAATCTCATTTCAATGAACCAGCCATTGAATTAAAAAGTGATGTAAAGCTTAGTCCTGCCCTTTCAGATGTTGTATTTCACTGTGCACTTTCGAGAATTAGCAGGTGGCAGGATGAGCCTTTGCTTTCCCCATGACAGCCTGGAGGCAATGGCTGGGCACCCAGGGTCATACTCTGAATTGCTGTCTCTTATAAAAGCAAGGTATCCACTGAGGAGTCAGAGTTTAGGCAGTTTATATTGCAGCCCCTATTCCCTTGGCATTTACTTTCGTTTAATTATATTAATCTGGGGGGTCTAAGGTTTCTGCCCACAGGAGGAAATGTCGTAAAATCTAAGGATACAATAAAATGCACGGCATTTTAAACCTTGGTCCTACAAATATAGGGGAAACTGAAACTTTTTTATTATTTTATTAATTTGCAATAATTTGTGGCACGTGCTTTGGCTGTGAAGATGGAGTTCCCATGTGCATCAGTGCACCACTGCCACTGAAAACCAGCACGCCTGAAGGGGAGGTCATGTAAAACTTTTTGTTTTGATGATACCATAGAGGCAGGAGTGAGCATTTATTAAAGCAACCTTGCCTCTTCATGCTGGTCTAGATCACAAGGCCCCTAAATTGCCTGCAGAATGCTGTAGCACACCACTGCGTTACATAAAATTGCATCTCTGGCGTCGCTCAGTACATTTCCAAGGGAAGAAACAATAATGCTCGCTGAGCTGCCTTCGGGTGTGAGCTGTGCTGAAAGCACTTACAGCTGTTGACAATGAGCCCTCAAAAACCTGTCCCACTTGAAAACCAGTCCCCAGCCTTTTAACAAGAGCAAACAGGCAGAGCAGATCAAGGCAGCGATTTCAGTTTGCCATCCTCTGACTCTGCAGGAGTGGCAAAATCGCCGTAATCCTGCTGATATTACTCACAATAGTGTAACTGATATCCAGCTCAAGAAATTAAACGTGTTTTTACCTACACGTAGCTCACCAAAAGTAATGCCTTTAGAGTTTTGTTCTTTTCCTTGGACAGTAAGAGCCTCAAACCTGGAGGGAGGACAATTTTTTCTTGCTTCCCTCAGGAATTAGTTGCCAAGAGACTGCAGCACTGCCTGAGATAATTCCTCTGCCATCTCTTTCTTTCGTCCGGTGAGATGCCAGAGGACTGGAAAGTGCACAGGGGTTTGCTGACAGTCTTCCTGTTCAAAACTGCCCCTATGCCTTGGCCAGGCATTAAATGAGAAAGAAGGTTTGCAGTGGAGTTCATCCTGCTGGGAGACAGGTCACAGCTTGGCAAGAAATCCAACTAGAAAACTGATTCCTTGTTTCACCACGGGGGAAAACCACTATTTTTTGAGATGAAAAAATAATAGGAGCGAGAGAGCAGCCTCTCACCTACTTCAGCATAACCAAATGGTCACAATCCTTATTCCAGATGTAGTGAGAGGTCATGGAAGCTTTCTAAATTTAGTTTTACAAACAGTATGTTTCTTCCTGAAAAAAAACAAAAAAGAAGACCTACCAAACTCCAAAACAAAAACCCCCACCAAAATCAAAACATCTTTAGAAAGAATAAATCTACTTATAAATCTGGGTTCAGTTTGGCCAAAAATATTGACCCTCAAAATGGAGACATATTTTTTGGAAATCTTACTTTGGTATCCCTTCTTGGCTTTTGCTAAACAAACCCCTTTACTTTTCACTGAAGAAAGCCATCTTGAATTTTAAAATTATCTTAAATTTACCAAAAAAGCCTTTGAAGGTTTAAGTTATATCTCCCCTAAGAGACATGTTGGTTTAGATCACAAATATCTTAGATATTAACAGAAGTATTTCTCATCTCCAGAAACCCTAAACTTCTGTTTCTCGGTTCAGCCTAAGGGAAAATTTATCTTCTAACTGTTTATTCAATCTTTGCCTAAACAGGAAATGTTGTTTTCATACTCAGATATAGATTGTAGAGGAAAAGTCGAGTCCCTATTTTCATGTCCAGCTATTTGTAGAGAGGACATTGGAATCCTGGTCTAGGCAAAGATCTCTTAGTTACCTTTGTGTAATATTTTTCTCCTGTGTTAAGCAAAAAAGTCACTTCCTTTTTCCCCCCCTCCAGAACAGATACACATACTCTAAAAAATAAGTTTGGTTCATATTAACCAACATTTTCAGATAGAGAAGGTTTCTGTAGGAAACGTTTAACCCTCCCTAGTTGCTGGGGCATTTGTGGGGTGATTTCCTTTCAAATTTCAACAATAGAAAAAGCTGTTGCGGAGGTGATAAATGAAGAAATTGGTCCAAAAAGCACCCATGCTGAGGGAGGCAGGGATTCAAACCACCTAGACCCCGTGGTAAGGGGGCAGAGGGGCAGCCTCAGCCCTGTCTGTCCTCAGCAATGCCATCAGGACTGGCAGGGAGAAGGATTGCTCAAAGCCCCTTTAATTTTTAAAAAGCTTGACTTAAATAAGTATTCCCATGGGAGCATATTCCAGCACAATGTGGGAGTCAATGAGCCCATGAAGCAATAACACATTACATATTTTAAAGGTTTTGAGAAGTAGTGGGAGAAGCAGAAGACAACCTGGGTAGAAGTTAAACCACATTTATGGCAAAACACCCTCATAATTAAAAAGAGAAATTCATTGTCTCACAAGCAGAAAGGCTTTCACTTTCTTTCCTCCTATGTAGGTAAGAAAGAGAAACCAGGAGATGAGAATCTGAGAAAGAAATGGTGAAAAAGCTAATTTTATTTCTGTACATTGTTGCTAACTTTAAGCCATGCAGATCCAGCCCAGGTGAGTGAGATCATCACAGCCATTTACAGGAGGGAGAGAGGTGGGATTTATCCAGAAGGGCTCTTCTGGTGATGGAGAAGCAGATTTCAGTAAGATTTATTTCATGAAGACACTCCATTGAAACAGGAGCCCAAACTTGATATTGCAAGGTCCCAAAATCTCCACCTGAGGGAGGGAGGGGGGAACAGGGTGGAGGGTTTGTGGTTTTTTTAAGACATTCTCTTCGATACAATACAAGTGAATTCTTGGCAGTTTTTTCCCCTTCCTGTAATGCAAGGATGTATAAAGATCAGCTGTAGAGAGGACAGACTATGGGAAAACAAAGATAAGACATCCTTTAATTTGTACTTAAGCATAAAATGGCTGATGCCAGCCACGGGGAGGGCTGCTCAAAAATCGCGTGTAAATTGTAACAGGGCCAAGCCAGGCATGTGGCAGCAGACTGATTTTTTGTTTTTCTTTTCCTCTATGTGAATCAGGACTCTTCCACAGTGAAAGTCTCCATTTCATCTCACAACTCTTCACTCTTGGCACTGCCGCTCCATCCCAATGCCCGTGGGGCTGGCGGCAGGCCCCGGGCAAGGCGGGCCTGGCCCAGCCCTGGCTGCTGAGGGCTCCTCTCCTCCTCCTCATCCCGCACCGGCCTTGGCACGGCGCAGACCCGGCTGCTGAGGGCTCCTCTCCTCCTCCTCATCCTGCACCGGCCTTGGCAGGCCCGGCCCAGGCATTTCCCTTCTCCTGAAACACCACGGGCCCTTCCGTGCTCCGAGGAACGCGGACATTCGGCGTGAGGTGCCCGCAGGGCACGAAACCCAGGGCATTTCTGGCTGTGACAGGGCGCGGGGAATGTCAAATATTTTACATTTCCCTTGATTAGTGTATTTTTTTTTTCTTTTTTACTGTGAGAGGGTGCGAGGAATGTCAAATATTTCTCGTTTCCCTTGATTATTGTATCTCCATGAGTCAGCCCCATCGGGAGCGGGGCAGCCCGGCTCGGGGGCACTGGGATGGGAGAGGCGCTCACTGCCGGCTTGGGGCCAGCATCTCTCACACCCTTATCAAAGCCAAGAGCGCCGTGTCTTGGTGCCAGCAACTCTCACACCCTTATCAAAGCCAAGAGCGCCGTGTCTCCGCTCCCGGGCCGGGCCAGCAGCCCTGCCACAGCCCCGCTCCGGCTCCGAGGGTGTCACAGCAGCCTGAGCTTTGTCCCGTGTCACACACGGAGCGCTCCGGCCCCGCGCCTCGCACGGGAGACAGAAACAATGCCCACGGGCTATTCTTCAAAAACCTGAGTGCTGTGAAGGGCTGGGTTAACCCCGTACTTCGTGTGCGCAATGCGAATGGGGTTTCTGTAACATGTAATAAGGGGGAGAGTACATCCTGGGACCCGGGAGGAAGGTTTTGGAGAAATACAAGTATAGATTGTAATAGCGCTTGGCAAACCTGAACCAGATGTATTTTGTGCTTGATAGAAGAACCTTCAAGGCTAATATCAGTGCTAAACATGCTGAGGGTGGAAATGAGTATTTCCAGGCTCTTTTGGATGTCTCTAGCACCAGCGCCATTGTGGCTGTCCAGGCAGGAGGTGTCCTGGCCTGCAGCCCCAGGGTCAGAGTGTGCCAGTAGTAAAGACTTGTAGGGGAAGAAGGTGAAGCACTGGGGTATCCTCAGCGAAAATTAATTATGAGTAGGATATGACTACACCATGTCTCAGATGGGCTGCCTCTCTACCTGCTCTTTTGACCCATTTCATATTATGTGCTCTGCCCACTCTTTTTTCCCCCCTTGCTGTTCTCTGTGTTTTCTTTCCTTACCTCCCTTTGTGCCATTCGTCCTCCTGTACTTGAGCACACATCCCTTTTCTTGGGCATCAGGGGGCAGAGGGATATCATTCCTCCTTACATCCCCATCACCTCTGGCCATTAGGTAGAGTTACAATCTACAGACCATGTATCATTGTAGCACAGAAACCATCTTTGTCACTTGCAATAGTAATACCTAGAAACTTTACAATTTTTGTCCTTGGTACAGTGAAAACACATGGTAGGAGAACTGCTGCACTCAGGAGGCTTGTAAACATGATCCTGGATGTTGTAAAAGGTGTAGAGTTCACCAGCCCCATTGGAGAGCCTGGAGGAAAGGCACCCCCAGCTTCTCGAGGGAGCTGTGGGTGGGTGGCCCAGAGGTGACCCAAGCAAGTGATAGCTGCAGAGGGGAGCAGGTCCCTGGCTGTAAGCAAGAGCTGGTACTTCATGAGCCACAGCACCCTGTGGCAAAACCTGTGGCTTGGAGGCAACTGGGTACCAGTCAGGGGCAATTGGGAGCACCTGCCTGGCATGATGATTCCATGGGGACACCAGCAGCAGGGCTGGGAACATTGTCCATGGATACTCAGAGCCCTGGAAATAGCCTGAACAGGCACCCCAGTGTAATACCCTGAGCACAGACACGTTTCAAGGTGAATGGGACCAGGCAGGAGGGCAGTGCTGTCCCTTTGTGCTGTCACAGCTGCAAGCAGAAAGAAGAGTCCAGGCTAATTCCTTTATAGCTCTGCTGAGGGGCAAGCCTAGGGCTGGCTGGGTGTTAATTCAGATTTCCCCAACTGTTGCTTCCTTCTGTTACCTTCCCTCTAATAAAGTTCTGTTCATTTAAAGCTTGCTGCTGTGACTGGTGAAACACTGCCTAATCCAAGGTGCACAGAGGAATTTAGTGTCCCAAGTTTCTGAATGTATGGTTGAGACAAGGTTGCTCCAGTTTCCAAGGACATGTGGTTCAAAATTGAACCCAGCTTAGCAGCACATGCTGAAAATGTTACAGAAGGTAGAAGACAAAACCCAAAAAATGGGATGACAATAATGAGGTGAGGGATGCTTCCAGAATCTCTCATAATCTCAAAATATCCTATAACCCAGCTATGGATCCCTTCCAGCCTGGGATACTCTGTGATCCTGTGACACAGCAGACCATCAACAGCACAGAGGAGATCTCTGAGATCTCGGCCTGTCTGACATGTCCCTCACAGGACTGGACATGGACATGTCCTGACAGATGCTAGGTCATGTGTTCAGGCTCAGTCTGGCAACTCTGAATGTGCCCAAGGAAGTCTCTACTCATTTATTTGCCAAACCACTCCGTTCTTACAATTGTCCCTTTGTTTGCTCTATTGGAAGTTCTCACTCTGCAGATCCTCAGGCTGAGAAATTCACTGTCACTTTCATAGAGGGGGCAGAAGCAGCATAGATATGTCCTAGGAATTTATCCCCACATTTCCTTTCTGCAGTCTATAAAAATATTAAAAACACTAGAGACCAGTGCTCCATCCAGAGACATGATCCACCCATGACCTTCTCTGAAAACACAATGCAATCTCACACAGATAAAATTCCAGTACCTAGAATTGGAATAAAGACTAATACAAAGTATGGAAATCCACACTGGTAGCCCTTGATATCTGTGATACCCCTCTATGCTTTGAATAAAACAACTAAGAGGAGCATGTCAATCTTTATAATTATCTTAATTAAAAGACCAATATATTATTTTATTTGTCTTTTTAAATTGATGACATTTATTACAAGTTTGAAAATCAATCCTTAGGAAGTTTGGGGTGGGTTTCAACTCTGTATTAAGAGGGGCTGTGGGCTCAGCTCCATTGACCAGACACGTGTCCTGGGATGCACAAGACTTTTATGTGGTGCTGTGGGAATTGACACAGCACAATCCCAAAGATGTTTGCACTGTTGTCTAGAAGCCAGAGAAAGTACCAAGAAGGTCTCAGGTGATAAAAACAACTTCTTCTTTACCTCACCTGTTGACACTTAGGTGTAGACACCTAAACTTAATGTAATAAATTTAATAATTACTTTTTTCTGCTAAGTCCTGGTGTCTGAATTGCTTCAGAGAGCTTCACTTGCTCCTTTCCTCTCATGTCCTGGCAAGATAAATCCTAAGATGTCACCACTGTGAACAAGAAAGTAGTTCTAGGACCCTTTCTGCCCCATGGCTTAGAGTTGTGGCATTCCTCATGACCACAGAGGTAAGCAACCTTCTCCCCAAAACCGAGTGGCCCCATTGTAAATGCCTGTTGGCAGTAGTTCAGCTCCTGAACCCTGCCTGAGCTGGGACTGCAGGAGCACAAGCTCAAGCTGGCCTGGGATGAGTGGTGGCCAAACCATGGGCCTCTCTACACCTCACTCATGGATTTGTATCATCTTTTCTGAGCACTTCTTGTCAGTGTTATATCCAGCTTTTACAACAATATTTTAAGGCCAGCATGAAATGTGAATGAAATTTTCTAAAATAAGTGTGTTCTGTATAATGAAGTGAAAATCACAAGCACAGCGTTGTTTCACTTAATCCAGAAGCTTTTCACAGATACCCTGCAAATGGCAACTTTACTCAGCTAAGGCAAGCTTGCAAAGCCCAGGAGTGCCAGATTTTCTGAGAGTCGACTGGGTTTTGCCCTTTCATCCCACCTTGGCTTCACATTGTTAAAGTGCAGGTGCTTAGGAAATTGCCTCCAGGTGTTGAGTGATCTGAGTTTCACAAAAATAATAAACCTTGATCTGAGCTAGATGACCTTGTTGTCAGCATAGGATCTTCAGGCTTGCAGAAGAGAACTGAAAAGGGTCTTTCTGCATTCCCTTGCTCCTTGTGGAGCTCTTTCGGAGAGTCTCAGAGAGATACAGAATTGCTCTGTTTTCTTGGGCAAGAGTTTTTTGATACACACCAAGCAAAAGGGTGATTTGGGGAGCTATGGGAACTAATGCTAAAGGTCCTTCATTCAGGTACTGTCTGCTAAGTTAGACGTGGCATTTCAGTACTCAGCATGGAGCAAGACATCTCTTTTGGAGGCATCCAGGACCATAAAGCTACCTGGTGTCTCTGCACAAAGGACTTGGAATGGAGATCTGCCCTCCAGTTCTCTTTGTACATCTCATGGACCTAAAGAACCTGGTTTTTCTGCCTTCGTTTCTTACACTAGAAAAAAGTGGCAGTACTATTTTGTTTTCTCTTGGGGGTTCTGTGTTAGTTGATTTATAAACAGGGATAAAATCGGGAAGTTTTTACATAGGGGCTTACTAGAATTCCAGTCCTTTGTCCCATGTCTCCCAGTAGACAAACTAATGCATTAGGGGCCTCTGATGTGCACAGTGGTAGCTCAGCAACTGCTGCCCAATTGTCTCTATGACCCATACAATATTTATTGTGCTGCCAGGTTCAACTGTGCTGCCAGGTTCAACAGTGCTGGAAAAAAATTAATTGTAGATGGAGTTTCACTGTAGAAATTGTTTAGAGCCTGCTAAAGCTTTAGCCAGAGCATGTGGGATTTTTTCTTCTATAAAAAGCCTGAGGGTTCGTGTCTGTTTAATATTCAGCAGGCAAGAAATGCTTCTAGCACTCAGAAATAGTGAAGAGCATCCTTGTGGGATCCCTGAGATGAGATACTAAATCCTGAACTTGCACTCCTTGTTCTCCTATTACAGCAGACGTGGAGGGGTAGCACTTGTGTCCCTGCACATCATCACCAGCAGCAACAAAGACATTAACTCAGTGCTGCTAATGAGGGCCGGGTGAGCACTGGAATAGGAAGCTGTGTTGACATTTAAAAGATCCCAGTCATCAGGCTCCATGTTGCCTAATTGCCAGGGCTGTGTGGGAAGCACTGCTTCAATGTCTCCATCTAGTATGGACATGACGGGCAGGAATACACTACTCCTATGGAATGTCAGTTACTTCAGGAAACAATTAGCCTTTCTGAATACTCAAAATATGTCAAAACATTCTTCCTTTTTCCCTTTTAGAGCTCTTCAAAGCTGTGAGTGTGTCAACATCATTCCACCTACTTGGAGGCGGCTCTGGAATATTTGATTCACAGACGTTTCTCTTGGTTGGTGTCAAACCTTGAGCTGCTGTAGCCAAATCAAATCTTTGCAAGTAATACAGGTGAAAATGGATTTTGCCAAAGGGTGGTCTGGTCAGCATATACCACTACTATATTCCTTTCCTCTCCAAAATAGAGTGCCCATGTCCAAATTTCCTGTAACTTTGGACTATGCTTGTTCCCAAACTGTGCTAAGTGTCTGGGAGAGGGCCAGTTGACCCTGGTCAACAACACGTGAAGGACTGTCCTAACAATTTAATAGCATTAAATAGCATGTTCTGGAGTCTGGGCCTGGGTCCTGACACTTTAATTTACTAGCAGAAATAGAGCCAGTGGGTAGTAAGAACAGGATCATCTAGTCAACCGGTCTGATGGTGTATCACAGACTATTATGTCTCACCTTGCTTCCCTTTCATAAGGGTTTGCCTGGGGCACCTCTACTAGGAAGACATCCAATTTTGATCTGAAAACATCAAGAGACAGAGAATCCAGCCCTACTTTTGGTAAGTAGTTCCCAGGATTAATTGCTCTTACTATTAATAATGCATGCCTGGGTTTCTTTGTATGAATTTGTTTGGCTTCAGCTTCCAGCCGTTGATTCCTGCTATGCTCTCTCCACTAGATGAAGAAGATCTTTTGCATATGGTATTATCTTGTTGTGGTGGTACTTGTATGCTTTAATCAAGTCATGTCTCCATCTTTTTGATAAGGTAAGCAGAGAGATTCCTTCCAGGCTTTCACTAGAGAGAGACATTTTTCTCTCATCCTCTCTCTGACCTGTCTCCAGCTTTTACAATTAAAACACAAGGCACCAGAACTTTATGCACTTTGCCAGTATTAGTCTTACCAGAGCAGTGAGGAAAGATAAAATCAGCTCCCCACTCCTACTCACTACTTCCTTGTTCATACATCCATGAATCACATTATCCTCTCCTGCTTTACAGTAGGAACTCACTTCAATTCAGTCTGCGGTCCTTGATTTCCATGGCTGCCTGCTGTCTATACAATAGGCTCATTCCCTGATCCTACAGCACTGTCTCTGTTAAGACATATCTTTAAAATCAGGTTTTCTGCATTGTCTGTGTTATAATGTCCCACAAGTGTGTTCTGAAGTTAAATCCCTGTGCTGCTCAGTTAGCATTTTTGTGCATGGAATAAAGAGAATAACTAAAAGTTGTTCCTTAGAAAATGAATGACAAAATTCCCATTAATGTCAATAGGAGTGGGAAGAGCTCATAGCATTTGTTCATCAATACGAATCTGTAACTAAATTTTCCTCAGAAAATGTAAAAGCTTTGCTGTTCTAATGCTTTTCATATACAAGATCTTATAACAGCTGTAACCAGTGAATACAGATTGACTCCTTCCCACTGCTACTGACAATATTTTCTCTTCTTAAGAAAAAAATAAATCAAGTCTAACCTGTCTTTCCAGCAAAGATTTTCTGTTCATTAAAATCTGAGCACTGCTGCATGGATTTCAGCTTGATAGGCAGAACGTACCCCATTCATCCCAAAGGCAAGTGTAGTCTGTGTGGCAAAGCCAGCATTATGAAGGTTTTTTTGAGTCAAATCAGAGCTATTCTTTGAAGGACTGTGATTGTGCAATCATCAAGGCATTTTTCAAGTTAGCAAGAAAAGACACAAAGCAAACTGATCTGACGCATTTTAGCGGGTATTTTTTAGATATGTAGATTGAAAGAACAGCCCTGAAACGTTTACATGAGCAATTCTTACATCTTTGGCCCTACTGATTTTGATGAGGTTTCTGCTTGGGAAAGGATTTCAGGATTTGACTTGCTCTAATACTTTCAGCCACTGATTTTTCCATGTAAATATGAGGTCACATTGATGTCATAAGACCAAGAAATCGGTCTTGTGGGCTCATTAACAGGGGACAAGCATCTAGAAGGCTACAGAGTTTTGTGGCCAGCTGAGGATTACAGAGTGAAACCAACATATTAATGCACGAAAGAAGAAAGTACATTTAAGTCCACAGAGAGCACCCAGTTCCTGTGCACGATACACTTTATATTAAAGCTCAAGAGCTCACAAACTCTGCCATTAAAACAGGAGTTGGTAATTCTGAGGAACACTACAGTTTGTATCTGAAGCTACTTTTAGAGGCTACCTGTGATTAATGTTCATGGATCCGTCATTGTCAGATGGACACATGGAATTAAATGCTTATTATTCCTGAGGAGCTGGGATGCTCCCTGCAGCACTTGGGAGGGGGGACGCTTCCCCAACAAGGCCATGGCTCTTGTTGAGGGCTGAGCACGAGGCTGGGATGTTTGTGGAGACTTGTGCCTCTGCAATATGCATCTCACTGTGGTCTGCTTGTTCTCCCCCAGGTCCCTGTAGCACACCCTGTGTGTGAATGCCTCTCAGTGATGTATTGAACCAATCACCTGCCTGTCACATGCGTCTCAGATGCAGGTTTGCAGCCAGAGAGGAGAACTCACCCAGCTTTGGGCCTGTCCAGCATGTTCCCATGCAGTCACATTCTCTCTGCACTTCCTAAAAGTTTAAAATGAGCAAGGAAAGTCAATCACATTTTATAGAAACACAGCAAGATCATGAGCATGAAAATCCGTGTTAATAACAGTCTGCCCACAAAGCATTCTATGAGCAAGGGGTGGATTTTTGTGTCAGCGGAGCCGTAGCTGTCCCTGGCTGGGTGGCAGTGAAGGTGTGCTGGCCCGTGGGAAACCTGACCCGGGGAGTTCCCAGGCAGAACGAGGTCACGCTGCCGGGTACCTGTCGGGAGAGCAGCCGCACACCTCACCCTGCCCAATGCCATCTGCTGCAGCACCGCTGTCTGCCCAGCCTTTGGAAACTGTTAGAAACAGTGGTCGGATTGCCCAGCTGCCTAAAAACTCTGCTGAGAGAAGAATCAAAATAGCCACATGCAAAACATCCCCTCCCAGCCTCAGCCATTCCTGGGAAGCTGACATGTGGTGTTCTGCAAATGCATCGTGGAGAAACCTGGCCAGCAGAGGTCAGATATAGATTTGAACAGTTAGGGAGAAAAACTTCTCTGAGATATTCTTTGGCTTGATATTGTCTCTTGATATTTGAGGATGGAGAGGTGTTTGGTGCTAGTATGCAGAGCTGGTATGCTTTGAGCCATTTTAGTTTATTGCTGTGGTTATATTTCCATCCTTATGGTATTTGCTGTGTTACTCTCCTTTAGTACATTTTAAATGGTAAATTTCATATATTGACTCAGTAATGAAAATTAGACTATGAGGAAAGTTATAATTTTAAAACAACATGTATGTATGTCCTTCCTTCCTTCCTTCCTTCCTTCCTTCCTTCCTTCCTTCCTTCCTTCCTTCCTTCCTTCCTTCCTTCCTTCCTTCCTTCCTTCCTTCCTTCCTTCCTTCCTTCCTTCCTTCCTTCCTTCCTTCCTTCCTTCCTTCCTTCCTTCCTTCCTTCCTTCCTTCCTTCCTTCCTTCCTTCCTTCCTTCCTTCCTTCCTTCCTTCCTTCCTTCCTTCCTTCCTTCCTTCCTTCCTTCCTTCCTCCCTCCCTCCCTCCCTCCCTCCCTCCCTCTTCACTCTCTCTCCTCTGTCATCTATTCCCTCTTTGTCTCTCTGTTTCTATGCCCTTTTTTCTCAGGCTCACAGGCCTGTTTTGTGAACCTGGGTACACTGGATGATAGAGTTACACCCACAGATTCACCCTCCCTAAACACATTCACAGTCAGACTTGCCACTGCATGTTTCCCTCCTTTCTGAAGGAGGGAAAGCTGAACAAATTGCACAGAAAGAATTGAAACAACTCAGATTTCCTTTCTAGTTTCTTTAGATGCCACAACAACTGAGATTGAGTTATTCTTGATTTACTCTGCAGATACAGGGAGCAGCACTCATTGCACAGAGGGGGGAACTGGGGTGGGTTAGTCACAAGTGATAAACACCCTGTGGCTGTTCCAGAGGGGCTGGATCCCAAAGTGAGTGATGTTGGCATCCTGGCCAGGGCTGGGGCAGGGCCTGGGCAGCCAGTGCCCAGCCACAGCTGCTCAGCCTTTGGGCTCATGATGCTTCTCAAAGGTTTGATGGAAGAAAATTAAGACAATGTGCAAGAATAAACACACACTTTTATATATGTAAGTGTCAGGTATTGGTAAACATCAAAGCTGGAAGCCAAAGCCATTTACTATTTGTACCCTGTTGACAGAAATTAAATACTTCTGGTCCACAGGTGGTTTCCTTTACATTAACTTCAATCATACCTCCAGTTCTTTGTATAAATATCTACTGGCAATAGTTTTAAAAGTTACATTTCTACTGCAGCTATTTGCTTCTTTCTTCACTCTTAGCATCTGTTGTAAGACAGCAGGTAAGCTGTTTTTTAGGAGAAAAGTATTCAGGCTAGGAAAGAAAGCACAGCCTTGGCAGAAGGGCAGCCTGTGACAGACATTTGCAGTTTTCATCATGAGCATCCTAACAGGAAAGATATTTGTTCAATCTAAGTTTGCCCTTTCCCCTTTAAACCACGTTTTGTTTGTATTATATAATTTCCTGAGCTCAAGAATGAGAAGAAGAGGAACTATTCTGGAGGAGTAGACCTCCTGTGAAGGTTTGTTTTCCTGCTGTGAGTCACACTTTCAGAGGGAGAGAATCCAGATTTTTGTCTCTCAGGAAGTGAGGTTCAACAATAGTAGGAATATTGTATCTTGATATAATAGAGCTGTACCAAGGTCAGGGTGAGAGGGGAAAAAAGGACGACACGAACTTCCCTCATCCAAGAACCCCTGTGAACACCATCACAATACCTGAAAAACACTTGAGGTGCAATGGACGTGGTTCATAATAAACAGCTCCTTTTCCATGTAAAGGTCTAAAAATGGCATTTCTAATAAATGCTGGAATTTATTAATCACCCAGCCTTAAAAGTAGGTTGAATGTTTCAACAGGACTTATGATGGTACCATTTGTCTCTGCTAACAAAGGCTGTAAGCAAGTGTGAAGAACAGGTAATACAATTTACACCAAGAAACATCTCAGTAAATGCCTAATTACACCATTTAAACGGTGCTTGCTGAAGCCCTGGGCTATACTCTGCTGCTTGAATTTTTGTAAATCCTTGACATTACAGCTGTTTAAATCCATGCCAGGAGCAATACTGGATCTGTCAAGCAGAGATAGAGGCTTCATTGTCCAAAATTAAAGATGTGTGAAGCCTCAGATAGGTTTTCACTTTTAGCTGCTCTGCTCTGGTGTTGGGGAGCCTGTGTAAGAGATCCAAAGTCCCAGCTGAAGGATCAAACCCTTTACCTCTGTAACATGGGCGAAGGTATCTCTAGCACAGTGTGTCTGGATCATGAAGATACAGCACAGCTACCTTGTTTCTGATTTTCTTTGTGCTTTGTGGGCTCTGGAGCCACTCCTGCACCCTCAACAAAGCAGAGAAGTGCTGCCAGCCCAGCCCTGTGTCTGAGTTTTAACTAAATTAACTGCAGTCCTTCCCAGTGCAATGCTAGATGTCACCTGTGTAATCACGTACATCTCCTTTGAGTGCACTTCTCAGGATAACACAGCTAGAAGAACATTATTAGATAAATATGCCTACAGTATCATCAAGCTGGGACTATTTTCCTGAAAATAATCACATGGGAATACCTCTTCCACTTCCTTTTTGGAAAAAAAAAATTGGTTGTAGAGAAGGGCATCAAGTCATGTGTCAACAGGAGAGTCAGAAATGGCCATAAGCAAAAGGAGTTCTGCCCAGATTTCTGCATAAACTCTTTTGCATTCTCTGCATTTTCAGAGAGATTAGAAAAAATAAAATTCAGAGCATGTGGACATCAGTACTCCCATTAAATGAGGCTTTCTCGGTCATAACACTCACTTCTCAATTTATCAAAATTGAGCTGAAAACTCAATATTTCTTCTTCCATCAGCCTTGCAATGGTGGGTCCTTCCTTTGGTGGGCACAAAACAAAGAAGTCAAATGTGCTGGGACACTAAAGAAACCTTGGCATACTTTTGTCAGAAGAGACATGGTATACTTGGGGATGAAAAGTAATTTCCACCATCTTCCAGGAATTCCTTGGAGATGAAGAGTAATGATAAATCTTTCCACTTCCTTGCATGGTTTAGGGTTGCTACATAGTGTTTGAACAGCTGCTCTTGTCCCATCCCTGAAGGTGGCTGCAAGTCAGTGGAAGAAGAAGAAATCTGAGTATATATCATTCTGAAGTGGAAGAAGGATGAGTTACTGGGATTTTTCCCACTGATAAATCCCTTGTTTCTGTTAGTGATACTGAACATGCCATGCAGTCATGACTGGGGAGTTTCAGCAACTCACCACAGTGCTCAGTGTGCCTGTCATGTAACAGAAAGGTTTATCTCAGTGTCCTGGCTCAAATTTCCTAATATACAAATCTCTATAAACTCCCTTTAAAGCCCCCAGAAGACACACCTCATGGAGCAAACTCCACTGTCCTGTGACTTGGGTAACTTACTAGTTACAGCTGTCCTGCAGTTTCCTAACCAGAGAGTTCCTGTAAAATAATGCAGTAAATATGTGCAGCCCCTTCTTAGAGGGCTTGCATGGAGTAAAAACGGCATATATGTAATTTCCCCCATATTTAGTAGCCTTAAAGGCATAATGGTCAAAGCCATTATTTATTGCCAATTTCCCCAACTGATCTAAGAAAGCATGATTTCTTACAGAAGAGGGAAATGTCTTCAGTCTACCAGTGATGCTACAAGACTGAAGGCTGGATAATTCCCCCACAGTGAGCACACATCCATGCTGGGTGCTCCAGCAGAGGAACCTCTAAAATACACCTCTTAAATTACCCCAGGGGACCTTAGTGAGTGACATCTCTGTGCAGCTGCATTTGGCTACGTCTGACTGGCATCTGACAGTGAATTTAAGCAACTTTCTTTGTGTCTGTGGTGGTGCCACTGATCTGGTAAACATCTCCATGGACACTTCCCAGTCTGCTGTGCTCAGTGTCAGCTCACTGCTTGCTAGCTTTCAGCTTTGCTGTGTCTCCACAGGCTCCTCCTGGTACACATCAGGCACAGACTCCAGGTGGAATCAGCTTCACTTGAATTTCAACATGTAAAAGTTGTTTTTAGCTTCTCTCTGCCTTCTGTGGCATCAAAGGACCATGCTGAGTGGAGTATTCTCCTCATTCAAAGGCAACTGTCAAAGTTAGATAGGAAGAAATTTTTCCTCCAACTTCCTTTTTTGCCTCTAATGACTTTAATGGGGTCTCAGAAGAGCTGAGACCTAAGTGACAAAATTTAAATACCTTAATGGAAGTGGTATGAGATCCATCATCTCTGTCTCTTAGTCCTTCCTGAAAGCAGGGGCCCACAAGCCCATTGCTGCTGGCCCTTAGGACAGTCACAGCTCCTAGGCAGGACAACCTGATCACTTTAATAGCAGGAGCTACCCAGGGAAGGGATGAGTTTGTGGAGCAGGTGGCAAGTTAGCACCTACACACAGAAACAGGCTTTGTGTGAGTTTTGTGGCTTTTCTTCTGAAAGACTAAAAAAAAGAGTTTAGATGGTTTAGGAATGCATAAAGGTTATGAATTCTGTGCAATTTCCAGCAGCTCATCTGCTGGAGGCCAGCAGACACAACAGTCCCCAGTGAAAGCAGATCCTGTCATTCCTCTCTGCTTCTCCTTGATCAGCTCCAGGAAGAAACCTCAGCCTCTTCCCTCCCAGTTCCCCCACAAAAGTTCACAGGAGAGCTATTTTGCACCAGGCAGTGAACACCTTTTCTCTTCTTGTCCCTTTTATAACAGCAGAGGATCAGTAATATCCTGTGGCTGGTCCCATGCCATCACATTTTCCCTCTTCCTGGAAATCTAGCTCAAAATTGAGGTTAACATACAGAAAAGCTCCACTGTCCCTTACTTTTATAAAATAAAAACTTCTATAAAGAGATTTGTGATGCAGAGAGTTTGCAGACTCCAAGATTATTTCCACCAGTTGAGGGAACAGAGGGAGCTGCCCAGATCCCCAGGGGGAAGGAGAGCTGGAGGGATAGACATTGCATCACAGCATCTGCTGTCTTCTGAGGGCAGTACAGACTGTTGAACCCTTGCTTTACTACAGTAATCTGAAAATCTGCAGAAGAGTAATTTTTCTGTAAAACTCCTTTGGTCAGATAGAATTTGAATTTTCTACATGTACAGTGGTTATCTCTTCAGATTTAGAGAAACGGTGAATGTATAGTCGGCACAGGAAAATGTGCTGAGGGCTTGTCCTAAAAATTGTCTGAGGCTCCCCAGAAAAAAATAAAGAACAGTTATAATTTTAAGAAAAGAGTTCAAATAACAACACAACTGTGCAGTCTGTTTTACAGCATGTTTCACATATTTCTAAAGTCCATATCAACCTAACAAGTCACCAAAGACTTCACTGCCATCTATGGAGCACCCTATTAAGGACTGGCAGTATAAATATTACATATATTTAGTTCCTAGCCCACTCATTTGAGTATTGGATCTTAAATGAATGAAAATTCTAAATCCAAACTCTTAATTCAATAACATTTCCATTTCAAAAATGTCTAAAAGTCTGAATGTGGATTTGGATCTGAAGTACACCCCCACACCATCACAGGAGACTTGCATCAACTCCCAGCATAAATGCCCCATACACTTTGGAACACATTGTGATTTAAGTCAGCAACTAGAAAGTAAAGCAATGAGTATTTCTCAAATGACTACAGTAAAAACAAATTGATGCATTTTATATGTAAAGATGAATAATTTAAGTCTTTCTGGCAGTATTTTATTTATTTAACAAGTAAAAAGCTATTTTGCATCATAAAAGAATGCCAAAAAGACAAAACTGACCAAAGCTGAAAAACAGGAAAGCCATGGGGGAAGGAGAAAAAAGGAATTCTAGTTATTTTACATAACAGATGGCAGCATAACAGAGAACAGCTGATGCTGGTAGCCTAAGGGAATTTTCCTGTGTCAGAAGAAAAAGAAAATTTAGGATATACAGAACCCCCCTTTAAATGAGTTTCATAAAAAGTGTCATACCTAATGTACGACCTCTGGAGTCTGTATATCTTGCCTGGGCAATTCATCCACTTTATGGCTCACTCTCAGTGACCTTTCTTCCCCATGAATGGTGAATGAAATATTCTCAGCAGTGACATACCTCTCCCACTCTGCATTTTCCCAACTGGCTTGTCCCATTACACCCCCACACACCCCCATCACACCAGGCTTAAGTTTTATGACAGAGATAAACTAAACCACTAAGACAAGCAGCTTGGTTTGCCTTACCAGAAGGTTTTGTGCAGCATAGTACCATGGAAGCTGACTAAGATACCCAAATCTGAATATCTTATCTAAACAAGGTATGCAGTGCACAAAGGAAAAGAAGCTGCAGTGAGGAAGCCCTGAAAAAGGACAACACAGGAGACAAAACTGAGAATATAAATGATCTGTTTAAATGAGAATATAAATGATCTGATGCAACAGACATAATCAGAATAATCTCAGGCAACCACATGGACCAGTGCTACTTGAAGGGTGATGGGCTCAAGGTATTTTGGACTACGTGCATATGAATGTCTGTCTGTCCCCGTGTGCAAGGGATTTGTGCACTGCCACTTGGAGAACAGAGGAAAAATAGATCCAGTGCCACCTGAGCTAGCACTGAACATACCTGTTATGGCTGTCACTGCAACGAGTAGCAATCATTTTACCCAAGTACACCATTGCACCAAAAGAGAAAATTGATTATTATTAACTACAGTCATTATTCACTAAAAGCAACATGGTAGAATTTTCCATGTACCAACCTAACTGAAGTCCTTTTGAATTAATGTGTTAATTTTTTCCCATGGATTCAACTAGAAGCAAGTCAAGGCCGAAGATCTTTGGAAACACCCATCCAAAGAAGGAACTTTGCCTTGTTGAGTACAATTTCTCTAAGACTTTGAAAAAGATGAAGTTTTACTAGCCTTAGAATCATACAATATGCTGAATTAAAAGGAACCCTCAAGGATCATCAAAGTCCAACTTCCTTAGACGGTAGTAGGTGGGATCAGCATAAAATTCCTGATGGTAGCACTCTTAGAGGGGAACTACTTCTTCCATCCATCTAAGTCCTAAGAAGTGGTCTGATGAATGATGCACTCAGAGCTGACTCAAAGGATCTGATCCTAACCCAGATTTCCCATGTTGTTTAAGGCTGTTTCACAGAATCATTGGAGATAGAAGGGATCTCTGGAGACCATCTGGTTCAACATCCCTGCTCAGAGCAGGGTCAGGATTTCCTCACTAGATATGCACGTTCAATATTTATTCACTTCAACTGTTTGTGGATGTGCACAAAGGTCCCCGCGTTCCTTGAGAGGGAAGTGCTACAGAAGTAAAATGCGTGTGACAACTATCTGGATATTTACCTATGCAACTTTGGTACCTGCAGGCTCAAGAGTGTGTTTATGTGTGTGTGTGTGTATATATATATATATATATATATGTATTTATGTATCCTGAGGATGTTGGCATGAATCAACACTTTTGTCCTAGTCACAGTTTTTATTGTGGTTGCTATTATTATTTATTTTTGCTATAACAATAGAGCTCTATGTAAGCTCTCTTTTTACCTCCTGTCTGGGTCCCCAGCACTCATCACCCTATATTACCTTTGGGTTTCTCAAGGTCTCTAAGCAAAAGGAGCTGCTACTCCACCAGCATCCCCTCACATTTAGTGGAGAAGGATGCCACGAGTCTTTGGTGCAGCCTGAGTGAGTTAGGTGTAGCCTGAGAACCCTGCTGGTCTGGGGAAACAAACACATGCCTATGACAGTCCTTAATGGAAACGAGCTCGGGCAATAGCAGAGCACCTGCATCTCCCAGCAGGGAGTGGCTGAGCAGATGAGGGAGCCTTTGCACAGGTACCTCATGGCTAAGGGGCTCCAGCACTTTGTTAGGCTTCCTGAGCTATTGAATTGCTCAATAATCCACAGGAACCATCCCCTGGAACAGAGATAACAAAAGATTTTCTAAGCTTGGACCCAGGTTTTGTGGGTTTATATCCTAGAGAAAATAAGGTCCAGATTTTTATGCATGTCATTCTGTTTGACCCCCATGAAGGCAGAGACAGGTCCTGAAGTTTGGCCATGGGGTACCTTTATACAAGGCACTGTAATGTTTGAATCACATTTCTATTTCCCTCCCACTTCTAAAAAGATCATGGGAACCAGACATGTGTATAGGAAGGGATCAGATGCTGATCATTTCAACAGCAAACATGCTTGGAAACAACACCCACAGGCAGATCTGTGCACTCTGGTCTGCCAAAATAAACCCTGGTGAAGAGACCAGACCTTTGCAGAATGCAGAAATAAGCTAGGATGTATTTTTCTTATTTACTTTTTTTTTTCTTCCCATGAAAAAAAGTTTGAAACATACCCTTATACATATCTGAGCAGAGTGAATCGGGCCAGCTGAACAAGTTTAGTATAGCAACACCATTCGATGTGGATCCTAAAGAAAATCTCCTGTAAGGTATCTCAGAGAGCTGCAGAAATAAATGTTGTACAGGCTGCCATCTGGCCACAGTGTCCACACATGGGAGGCAAATGAATATTATTTTCCTGGGTTACTGCAGGAGCTTTAAACAGAATTTTAGTTCTCACACTGTGCGCTCCAGCTGCCATCACAGCTCCAGTTCAACATCTGCAACACTATCAGTCACAAGAAATCACAAGTAATCCTTGAAACGAGGAGCACTGTAAATAAAACCAGCACTAGAAAGCATTCAAAACATCATAATCCTGCCTACTCCACACAGATATTAGCGAGCCCCCTTGGGACAGCAGCCTGTGCAACTGTGGAGGAACTGCTGTCTGCGACACTGTTGGAGATATGGGTGAAAACAGAGCAAGAGTCCGAGGAAAAGGGCAAACAAATGAGGAAAACCTTACAGCCTGGAAGGTGAGGGTGATGGCTTCCAAAGCCAGTCAGCAGATTGCTGGCAGTTAACAGAGCTATCACAAGTGGTTTTGATTTCGTTTCTAGTGAAAGATTTGATGAGAAGGTAGCTGTGCAATAGGATGTCAATGCACTACAGCTGGAGCCTGTTCTAGGGGTAATGAGCTAAGAAATGGCAAAGACAGAAACCATGTCTGATTCTGGAGGAGCAACAGCTCATTCTCTTCTTCTCTGGTATCATCTTCCTGACTTCTCAGTTTCCTTTCTCTTTGCACAGCTTTAATGGGTGGTGTTGAATTATTTCCACTATGTCACAATTGTCACAGGTGTTGTCTTCCAGTTTGCTTTGCATTTCTGTTATTACACTCAAAATTAACATGCATTAGAATGTCTGGTCCAATAAATCTCGTACAATCTTCTGCATAAATTGGATATGGAAATCCTTGCTTTATTATACATGTTTAGACATATCATAATTTAACATAGTTCCTTAAATATATTTTATCTGCTTCCTGATGAATCATGCTATAACATTTTAATTTCCTAATAAAAGATCTGTTCCATCAGATTAAGCAAATAACACTGAAAGCATTGAAAATTTGAGGGAATTAATTTGTCCTGCATAGAAAGTGGAGAGGTGAGCTAACTGTCGTTCCTAATTTCCGATTCTAATGTGAAATCTGAATTCTCATTTCACATCTCATTTCCACTGCTCCCCATCTGGGGCCTGTTCTCAGAAACAGAAGCTGCACTGGCAGAAAAATGGAGAAGACAGAAACTTCTTGATTTCAAAATTTTATAAACAGCTACAAAAATCACCCAGCACAGATGAGCAAAAAATAAGCATTGTTCCCCCTGTGACCACAATTTCTCTGCTCCGATATTGCCATAATAGGGCCTGGGCATCAGCAGCCACTAGTGATGCCAGAATCCCTCAGGAACAGACAACTCCATCTGGCAGCTTTTTCTGCTGTCATTTGGGGTTATCTCCTTGGTCATCCCATGCTGGCCCTCCCTGCAGACAATGACTTATTGCCAAAATCCACAAACTGATCGTTTAAGTCTCTATTTCAGCTTACAGCTCAGTCACTTGAGACATCCTGTGGGGTTTAAGCCAGGATGAGTAACTTGTATGTCTCTGCATCCTGCCTCTGCTCTGGCACAGTGTCTATGAAAACATCCCTCCTCCCAGAAGATGTGGCCTGGGGGCACGTACAGCCTGAGGACAGCGGCTCTGGCATGCTGGCAGGATGACTGGAGCTCCTCCATGCTGAGTCACATTCCCCCTTCTCCAACCAGCAGGGCTTTGGTTCATTCCCAGCCAGGAGCACAGGGCAGGCAGTCACATCTCTGAACACATCCACTCTGTATTTGGGTGCAAACACATACAGTCATGCTGCAGACAGGTAAACAGTGCTGCATTTTAGCTTTCCCCAGAGATCCGGGGTTACCAGAGCTCCTCTTGTCAAGCATCTCCATTCCTCTCTCCCCTGCTCCTCCTTGTTTCTCACTCACTGCTCCACTCTTCCAAGGCCTCGTTTGCTTTAGAGCAGCTGTACTTTGTTACTGGCTTTGTTGTGATAGCACCCAAAGCCCTGGCCACAGACAAGGTCTGTGTGGTCACAAACTGCTTCACTGGGCTTTCATTTCCAGGACTCATCTGGGTACTGGGGGCCAGAGTGATCTGTATAGGGTTTTGGAAAGAAACACAGCCATAAACCCCAGGGCAACACCAGCCTTTTCTGAATTTTACACAAGCTTCACAAAAGCTGTGTCAGATGAAACTATTTATAGTCCTGGGCACTGCTCACTTCTGGTTTGGACTTGCTCCTTCCCATTTTCCTCTACCCTTTTGGTGGCTTGAGCAGAGTTTCTGAGCCAGAGCTTTCTGATCTAACTCACCCCTTGTGTGGCCCTGTGTGAAGCCATGGACCTCTCCTGTCAGCCTCCTCATCTGCAAAAGGAGCGTAGCCCCTGCTCACCTCCATCCTCTGAGAGTGAAAAAATCAATTAATCTACATTTGTGAGACACCTTTAATGCTTCACAGAGCACGGACCGAGGAGCTAAATGTAACTGGGATGATTAGGAGCATCTACAGAGCTTGTGCATGGGGTTGTTACTTAGAAGTATTTGGGAAAGAGGAAAAGGTGATAAACACACAGCAAAAAGCAGCCTCTTCTTGGAAAGAAAACAGCAGACTGAGTGAAGGACAACTCCCCAGGGCAGCAGCTAAGCTGGAAGTGCTATTTTGGGGTCTTTTAGCCAGAAAGCCTCCTGATCCTCAGACTGTGGGCATAAGCAGGGATCTTGCACAGGTAAAGTTACTGCTGTGTTTGGAGGCCTGAGGAGGAACTGAAGAGGCTCTGAGGCTGGCCCAGGAGATTCTGAGTGTACCTGGAATGGGGATGGGTGCAGTCCTCACCCATGGCAGGGCAGCAGACTCAGATTTCATGCAGGCTATAATTTTGCCTGCTGCTAGATCCTAATAACCAAACCAAGAAGGGAATTTTTACGCCGTCTGAGGCATTCCTGATCCCCCTCCACATCCAGTGAAAACTTAATAGCGTGAGAAAATGCCTTCCTGGAGCGTGCTGTAAACCACAGGCAGAGCAGGAGCAGATGGAGGGGCTCCCTCAGGATGCTCCCTGCCAGGGGTGGGAGCAGCAAGGAAGGGCAGGGTGCACGGTGCAGTGTTCCATCAGTGAGGGTGAAGCCAGCAGAAATGGCAGAGGCTGTGGGATAACAACTCTTGCTGCTTGGAAGAATGTAAGTAAAAGGAGAGGGAGAGCTGCTTTTCTAAGTCTTTCCCCTGTACAGATGGAAGCATTTAAGATTCCTGCAGGAGCCAGGAGCGGCAAAGTTACATCTGGAAGTTTCCTGATGCCTGAAGTCAGGCCGTGGTGAACAATGCTCACTGGGCTGAGCAGGCTCTGCTGCTTTTATTGCACTTGGACTCATTTCAAGCCCTGCTCTGTGATTAACTGCACTTTTAAAAATAAAGTTCAAAACACTTCCCAGGAAGTTTGGGGAAGGCTGAGTGCTTCAGTGGCACCAGGAGCTCAGTGCTCAATGCAGTTTCAATACAGCAGCCCCAGATACAGCTTGCATTAGCCACAGCTTCATTTGACATGGGATCTTGTAACCCCATTCCATCATGGAGAGGGTGTCTGGCCTCCCAAGCCTCTCCAACACCTGCCAGACATGGTAGGGTTGCAGCAGGTGTTAGCCAGGCTCTCCACCCATCTTTTTTTTTGGCCCTTAGCCTGGGGCCAGGCTAGGCCTGTAGATGTCCTCTGCCCCATGAAAATTATGGAAAGGAAGAGCCTTCCCCTTCCCAGGGTGTTTTTGCCTCTCTGTCCCAAGGCCTCACTCTAACTCACAATTAAAAAAATAAAAGATAATGCTTTGGGAACAGGGGAGAAGGGCATCATTGGCAAAGCACATTCTTTGGATGCAAAAGACAGTTCAGAGGACTGAAGCTAGGTTCTTATTGCCATATAATGATGGTGGAGAGGCCAGAGGCAAGACTGAAAAAAGGAGAACAGTAGGTACTTTTCATTTCATACTAGGATGGAAGTAGGCTCAATCTCTTTGCTATAAAAACAAGTATATATTTGTGATAGAGAAGTGGCAGCTGCTCCAGTGTTACTAGTGATAGAGGTGCACAGCTCACACTGCCTGAGAGGAACTGGTGTGAACTGAATGGAGACCTGGAAACCAGGGTCATGGTAACCCATTAATACCCAACAAAAGGGTTGTGAAGGGCTGTTGCACATGTCCTGCAGCCCTTCCCAGGCACCTGTACTAGATGGTGTGAACTAAAACTCACACATCCACAAAAAGATTACCTTGGAGCCAGTCACTCACAGGCATGAGGGATACTCAAGGCTGTTTAGCTCTCTGTTAGCACCCAAAGCTGTTCCAGGAGCCAGTGAATACCTGCTAGCTCTTTGCAAGTGTCCTCTTCACTGCAAACAACAGAGACTGTTTTTTGTACAAAGGTCAGCAGAATAAACAACAAAAGATGTGCTGAACTGCTGGAAATTTTTGCAGGCAGGCAGCAAGAAAGGGAGCAGGGAGCTGCAGGCACCATGGGCTTGCCTTGGCAGTCTCTGCCAGCCAACAGAGCTCTGCACACTTGGGATTTCAGGTCGGGTGGTGCCCACCCAACACAAAACCCATGGAGCCCTTGCAGCCACGAGGCATCGCTGCACACCAGGCACTGAGGTGGACAGAGGCTGCAGAGCTGCGTGAGCCACACAGGAGATGGGTCACCCTGTGGGCTTGTGGTGGCTCTCGGTCTGCCTGGGCTTCTGGCATTCACCTCCCATTCCCAGGTGTGTCTGAAAAGCGCCCAAGCTGGCAGCCACTAGGGCGGGTGCGCTGTTGGTTTATATCACAGCACGTCTGGAGCGCTCCTCCCTTTCTCCTCCGCCCCCTTCGTTTCCTCCATGGAGCTGTCTTTGCATCTTGTCTCATGTTAGGACCTGATTTGAAAAATGATTTAACTGCTAGCTTAATTGTTGCAATCAGGGCTGGCTGCATGGAAAGCTCGCCGTGTGCCGGTGCTGGCGGAAGGAGCTGCTCTGGAATGATGGGCTGGGGGCTGCACCTCCCCTGCAGGGGCTGGGCATGGGGGGGCCTCTCCCTTCCAGGCCGCTCCTCCAGTGATTTTTGGCTGCATCTACACCCACTGAGTGGTTTGGCTGGGGGGGCTCTGGAGCACTGTTTGCCATGCAGCAGTGGTGTTCCAGGGTTCCTTTGCAGCTCAGGTCTCTTTTGTAATCCCGGCTTGGCTCGCCCTGGGCTCTGCTCCATTGTTCCCGGGCACGGAGCCCCCGGGGCTGGGCTGGTGTCCCGGCAGGTACCCGCATGTCAGTGCAGCTGACTGGAATACCTGGGAGCACATGGAGCCGGTGAGGTCACTGCTTGAAACAATACTCTTCTCATTGCAGAGCAGGGTTTTTCACCTATTTACCCATCATGCACAGATGCCTTCTGAGGTGAGGTCTGGAGTGTGTGGGCCCTTAGACGGGCAGCACTCCTTCAGAAATGCTCTTCTGATGCAAAGTGTTCAGATGCAGGGACTCATAGGGGGACTTTTAGAATCGCAGAATCACAGAACCATTTGGGTTGGGAGGAAACTTAAGGATCATTCAGCTCCAGGTCCCCTACCATGGGCAGGGACACCTTCCACTACAGCAGCTTGCTGAAAGCCCCATTCAACCTGACCTTGAACATTTCCAGTTAAAGGACTTACCCAGTTCAGCACCACCAAAGGGTCTGTCTCCCATTACCCCGAAAATCCCTAGGCTGGGTTTTTTGTGTTTGTCCAGCGTCAGGGTTGCACTGCTGAGGGATGCCCACTGCTAGGCACCTGCTATGTGTAACTGCAGCACCATGCACTGCTGTGGGTGCTACCACAGTGCTGGTAAACATGACTAAAAGAACACCAGGGGCTGCTCTGAACCCAGGGTGCTCAGCTGTTAGCTCAGTTCTCTCTCTGGTTTATCTCTTGTGTACTCTTTCCTTTACCCACAGCCCTGAAGGCATGAGTCTCAGTGGATTGAGGCTATATTGTATGCTGTTTTACATATATATCAAATAATAAATTAACAAGAAAGCGATTTTCCTGAGACAGATCAAGCTTCTTACCAGAGGCATGTATCAGAAATCACTGTACACATGTAAAATTGCAGGTGGAGCAAGCCCGCA
This sequence comes from Molothrus aeneus, assembly GCF_037042795.1. Lineage (NCBI taxonomy): Eukaryota > Metazoa > Chordata > Aves > Passeriformes > Icteridae > Molothrus > Molothrus aeneus. The sequence goes on along the minus strand of NC_089648.1, from coordinate 73,020,781 downwards.
CATGGAAATACCGCTCTTCACAAGCAAGAAATTACCATGCTGGTTTGTTTTTCTGTTTCGCTTTCCTCCTAGGAATTTCTTTCTGCTTCCATGCCTTATCTCCTGACCGAATTTCATAGTGCACGGAGGGGAGGAATGTGCGTGGGAAACACTTGGCTGGCGGGGCTGTGTCTCTGCCGCACACCCTCGCTCCCGCCCAGGCGTGAAGCCCTTCCCACCCTCACCCAAGTCATTGTCACACATTTCACCCGTGACTCACTAATGTGCCTGATGCTCATGCTGCGGCTTGTAAGCGATTAGTGCTTGTTCACACAGCTTTTCTTTTTTTTTTTTTTCCTTTCCCCTGACTGCTCTGATTCAGCTGATTTAGGTGGCCGATGGCCTCCTCGCTGCGTTAGTCACAGAGCAGCTCTGGGCTCACCAGCCTCCCAGCGGTGGGAACAGGCCAGTGGATGGAGGCCAGTGTTTGGTAATCAGGGATGGGCAGGTGATTTCTTGGCACCTCAAAACAAAGCTTAAGCCTTGCTGGTACCATCTGCCTAAGCATTTCACACAGGAAGTGCTAAAAAGGGATCCTGGAGCTTTAGGGATAAGTGTGAGCTGGAAGTAAGCACCAACAAACCAGAGAAACGGGCTCTGCTACTTGTGTTGGCAGGTGAGCAGCTACTGAGCAGATATTCCTTCAACTCTTTGAGAAATAAATTCCTGCTGCTTAGGCTGACTGGAGAGAGCTACTACCTCTCCAGTTATATTGTGGCCTTCAGGTGTATGGGGCTGGCATGCCTGTGGCTATCCATGGCATGGAAATACACCGTTCCATGTCTGTTCTGTGGGCTGACTGCTGCAGCAGAGAGAAGACAGGCAGCAAAGCTTGTTTGGTCTCTCACTGGGGCAAAAATGTTATTTTATGGGCAGAAATGGTTATTGAATGGCTGCATAGGGCAAGGTGGCATCCCCTTCTCCAGTAGAGACCTAATGGCCCAGAGAAGAGTCCTGGAATGGATAGAGCAAACTGGCAGCATTGCCCTTTGCAATGATTTGTACCTCTGGGACTGATTCTGCCGTGAGGGAGTTTGTCTGTATTTAACTAAGTTCAGGGCCCCATGGAACCCTGAGTCAGCAGCAGGAACTACCTTCATGCACAAAAGGCCATGTTGGGAGGGCTCCATGTTGGCCACTCATGACCCTAAAAATCCCTCCTGGACATCTGCTAAAGTTTTTCTTGTTTTCAGGAATGTCTGCTGCCTTCTTACCGACAGCAGTGAGAGCCCTTCCACCACAGCACACAGAAACGAGATACCCTGACCACATGCTTGCTTTTCTTCTTTCTTCATGTTTACCTGGGATTGCAGCCAGATGGGCACTGGAAACTGGTTTCTGGGAGCAGAATTTTGGACAGTGATAATCTAATCTGACCTCCTGTGTAACCCAGGTCAGGGAGTTTAACATGGTAATTCCTGCACAGGAAAGAATTAGTCTTCCTGGCTGCGCCATGAACCCTGCTCACCCCAACAATTTGTGGTTGAATTAGGTATATCCACTCTTGGGTCTGAGAAAACAATGAGTTTTCAAGTTTTTTTCTCCCTTGGTGGATAAAGATGTGGTTTATTTCATTAGATTTTCTTCCCAGACCCATTCAAGAGATGTTCGACAGCTGAATGAGATTAGAAGAATGGGACCCCCCTCCATGGCAGAGGTATAACTTGGATCTGTACAAATACAGTATGCCACTAATACTTTAACTTTGAAAATTCTGGAGTAGAAAGGATGATGATTACAATTGTGGTGATCTCCTGCAGATGACTGTGACTTATTTGTGCACATAGTTGTGATTCAGAGGCTGTAGGATCTAAGTGCAAATAATACAGAAGGAAGTTTATGACTTCCTCCTTCACTTCACCTCTCTGACCCTGCTTCTCTCTCCACTTCTGATATTACTTTGGTTATATGAGGACTTATGAGGGAATGATGGCTATGTTTCTTGGGGTATCTACTTGTGAAAACTGAGTCATGTTCTCTCAGGAGAAGAGTTTTTATCAGAGCGTCTCATCTCTTGCATAATACAAGAAAGAAAGGCAAATAGGTTGGAGAAAGAAAGCTAAATGTTGAAAGCCTCAGAGATCTTAATCTGACCCCACCACTCATTAAATGACCAAAGGGAGATCACTCTTAGTCAATCTTTCCAACAGAAAGCTGCTCCAGAAACTGCTCCTTGCCTGCCTGTCAAGATAAATGAGTTCATATGGAAATACATCACTTGGAGTATGCAGCCACATGTGCATTTTTTCTATATATCTACACACATACTTACTTGAATAATATATACAAACAGATCCCTGTATATACCTGAGCTACTTCAGTTTGAACCAAGAGCTGTCAGTGCTCATGACTTCCAGAAGGGGTGATACACACACACATCTATATACATATAAATATATATGTCTCATCAGCTGTCCCTGATTTCCCTGCCAAAGACAGGAATCCCTGTGCCTTTTAGCAGCATGGAACAGGCATTTCCATCATGTTGGGGATGGCTAGACCAGAGAGAGGTGCAGACATAAAGCAAAGCTATCCTGGTTGGGAAGGAGGAAAAATATCTAATTAACCAAATATATATCCAGGGCCCAATGCTGCCCTTAGTACAGCTGTGCTCCCTTTTTGTGCCACAGGCAGAATTTAATCCATAGAGTGAGCGGATTTATTTTCTTCTGATCTTTTGTAGTGGCAGATTCAGTCACTTACCTGCATAAAACTACTTCTTTCCCATAAAACTCTGTCTTCATTTTACCTAGTGGATTAGCACTGCTCAGTCTGTGGCCTTTTGCATCCATGCAGCCATCTGAGAAAACAAGCCTTTTGCCAGATAGCTTAAATTAATAAAACTGATTTTTTCTCTCCACCAAGGCCAGCAAACTGAAAAAGGCAGAAGCCCTGCAGAGTGGTTTTAGACATACAGGTCAAAGGGAGAGAAAGACAGGGGAGAAAGAGCCTGTACAAAAGTCAGGTGAGGAATGAATGGCAAATGTGTTTGTGTTCATTATCTTGTTCCTTCTAATTCTTCATCCCATTTCCTTTTCTGTGGGTGAATAGGTAAGTGGGTCTCAGGTTGTCTGTGTTTAGTGGAGTACAAGGAAATCCTGTTGCATGCACATCACTTATGGCACAGTTTGGTGGTGTAGGTTTTGTGACATTCAGGGAAAGAAGATCTTTTCATTGGCAGCTGAAACATCCTACATAAAACTAGGCTGGGCTTTCTCCCTCCAGTCAATGCTTGTGTCTCCCTGAATAAGAAGCTGTCTTTAAAAAGATAAGCTCAGCCTGGAGACTAGGGATCAGCTGGAATGGGTGGAAATCAAAACAAGGCTGTCAGGTTTTTTGTTTTCTCTTGGCACCTGATGAATTTTCCCAATGTAGAATAATTTGGAGCCAAGATTTTTTTCCAGAGCTCCGAGACTGTTACTTTGCCTGTTCACACACTTTCTTTTTCTAACAGGGTTTTATTTTTCAAACCAATTTTTCATCAGACCAATAACTGAGTAGCTTGTGGAGACCTGCTCACCTGTGAACCTGGAGAGTGGAGGGGAAAACCCAAACCAGTATTGCTGCATCGCTAATGGTGCAGAGCTCAGATAACAATTATGGCTGCTGGATATTTAGGCTCTACATTTAACCCACCCTTCCTGGCTACCTTTGTAGCTCACCTTTAAACAACAAGCATTTTCCCAAAGCTTTTCCTTAATTGGATTTTTGTTATGCTTTTGTTCCTTCTCATCTGTGGCTTAAGGAACTGTAAAAAATAGCTTGGAGGGACCAAAAAGAACCAGCACTTTAATTTCAGGCAGGAATTCCACAGCTTTCCTAGAAAGTCATTTTGCCTCTTGCTTACAGGATGGAAAGGGAAGGCATTTTGTTCTGCACAAGTTGGTCACGATCCTGACATGCAAGTTTAAATCAGCAATTGTATTTAAATTAGCATTTAAGGTAAAGGGAAGGGCTTTGGGAAGCTGATGACTTTTGTACTCTCCTTGCCCTGTACCTTTTCCTGTGGTCTTGCTGGCCCACAGGGTAGCAGAACTGGGACTGGCACAGAGCCTGCTTGACTCCTGTTCCAGTTCCCAGTGGCTGAACCATCCCTGTCCACAAGAACTGCACTGCTGTGAGTTAAACTGAGGACTTCCCACCAGGCTGTGTGTGCTTTACCTCATGAACAGCCCTGTCACCTGGGGCAGAGGGCACAGCCCTGCCCTGGAGGGAGAGGGAGTGCACCAGGGACTGAAACCCCTTCACCCACAGCATCACTGAAAGCATCCCCACTGGAAATAGAAACATCCTCTTCTGCCCCAGCCCAGCTGAAGGGTGGTGAACTGCAGCAGAAGGTGAGAGCAAACAGGGTAGGATCCCACCAAGGGCCCTTTGGAAGCCAAACAAGCAGGGCAGAGATACTCACTGCTTTTTCAGTAGATTCCTGCAATAACATTTCAGTCAGGAAATATATTTCAAATAATGTGGTGGAGAACTGGATATTGGCAATGAGGGAATAAGAAGGTATTTTGTACCTCACTGCATAGCAAGATTTCTCAGTACAGAGCTATAAAATGCCCCTGTAGTGCTCTGGAGTTATCAGTCTCCATGGCAGTATATCCTACAGACGTCCTTCAATAAAATTAGGGATTCAACCTTCTTCAAGAGAGCTACTGACACACACTGTGCATGTTTCTGCCCCTCCAAGATTTTCATGGTCTTGTGTCCCATAGACTCACAAATACAAACATTCATCCTCGTAGCACAAATGCTTCTGAAAGTTCAAGAGCAATGCTTGTTCTGCCAGCATATAGTTTTGCCAGTTTTCAAAATGCACTGGACACCAATTGCCAGCTTTTTTGAAGAAGCTTTCACCCACAGGCTTGAGTAAGAAACGCTGCAGATTTGGTGATAAAGGGATGGTGAGATTTTTCTGAAGCCACACTGATCACTGTGATGGCAGCTGAATTCAGGCCTGAACTCCTGATTTGGGGGATGCAGCTGTACCCCTCTGAATAAATAACAGCATTCAGTGGGCATCCTGAAGTCACTGAGTGCTAGATAGCTTTCTTCTTCTCTCCAGAAGATTGCAGCATCAGATTGTGTCAGAGCTGCAGCTGCTGCCAGGGATCTGGAGACCTGCTAGCTTCTATTCTACTTTTCTGGACTTTGTTGCCTTGTAAAAGAAGCAATCAACTGTCTTTCACAAGGACAGGGCTTTGCATTGCTGCAATGTTTGTCACTTCCAAATCACTTTACAAACATTCAGTGGTGCATCTCACACACGTCTAGTGGGCTGTGGATATGTTTTATCTTAATTTTATAGTTGTATTTAATCAAGTAAACAGGAAACTAGTTTCTTGTCAAATCTTCATCTTGTGGCCCTCAGGCTAGACCCAGAGGCACAGTCCTGTCCTCTGTCTGGCTTGGGGTTGGTCTATAATCAGCCTGGGATGGCATTGCTACAGGAAAACAGCCCAGAGAGAGATCTGAGGGCAAGGTGCCAATGCCAACACTAGGCCCAGGGTGACTGAATGCCATTGTTTTACCTTCAAGTGTAAATGTTTAAGCTCTTGGGCATTTGCAATCTTCTCTTAGCCTGTTCTAGACAGTGAATGGCATTTTGCAGCCACAGCTCATCCTCTCTGACCAAAGGGCTTATTTTATAGTAATCTATTCCCTCCAGTTTATAGCCACACAGGCCAACAGAAAATGACCCAGCGATAAAATGTGGTTGTATAAATCTCTCCCAAAGCATATTTTCATTATCCATTAACTCTATGTAGTCAACAGTGAAGGACAGGTAATAGACATCAGGGAAGCAGCAGCAGGATGGTTGAACACTGATGCTGGAGGAGACCAAAACATCCCATGAGCTGCTGCTGGGAGCCTGGTGCTCCTCTCCCTTCAACCTAGACACATTTTACACTCCCCAGAGGACCTAAATAGTTTTTAGTGACTACACTGTGTGTTCTTATTTTCCTGTCCTGCATCAGCATATTCACATATCCATATGATCAGCTTTTCAAATTTTAGTTATTTTCATTTTAGTGAATAAAATATATACAAATATCTATAAAATATATACAGGCTGCCAAGAGAAGTTTTGGATGCCCCATCCCTGGAAGTGTTCAAGGCCAGGTTGAATGGGGCTTTGAGCAACCTGGTCTAGTGGAAGTTGTTCCTGCCTGTGGCAGGGATGTTGGAATTGGATGAACTTTAAAGCCCCTTTGAACCCAAACTATTCTAGACTTCTATGATTCTGTGACAACCATCAGACCACTGTCTGAAGCTTCCAAATAACCTTATTTTTGATTAAGTATGCTCACTTTTTGCCTGATGATGCACTGAGATTTGAATTGTGGTTAGAAAGCTAAATAAGTCACCAAGAATACAACTTTGAGTCCCATCTCTGTTGCTCAGACCTCCTGGTCAGGATACAGTTCAGCAAACCATGCCAGGCTCATTTTCAAACTGCATTTTCTAGAGGCTCTTTGTAAATAAAAAGGCTGCAAAACCCTCCCTGACTGTTCAATGAGGGCAAACTCCAGGAAGCTGGAGTTCTTGATCTCTGTGCCTCACATTTGACAGCCTTTTAACACGAGAGCTTGGCAAAGGCCAATGAATCACCTGAGAGGAAAACCCTACCATGGCATGGTAGTTCCTCATTCTCAGAGTCTTTAATCTGACCATCAGGGTGCATCTGCTGAGAGGTTAAATCCACGGATACTGTTCAGGTTTCTATTTAACATTGTGAGGCCAAACACCACATCTGAAAACATCACAGTGCTCTTGTCCTTGCCCCTGTACCAGACTCCACAATTAACCCATCCATATGTGTTTCTAAAGCACAGTAAGACAAACAAAGGCTGAATTTCCCAAACTGTGACCACAGCATATGAACTTATAGGCATAAGCAGAAAAGTTCCCCACATCAATGGATTTCTTGCTGGTCTGGATCACTTGCATGTCAGTATTTCCTGTCACTATTAAGAATCATGGCTGTAATCCTACAGGAATGGTTCTTTAGTTTTTAATGTGCAGAGGGCGGGCAAGATAGCGCAAGCCACAGGGGCTGAGCTCCTCTGTGATCTCACCCAATTACACAATAGTGTGAGGAGCCCCAGTGGTGTAACATTGCACAGAACAAGCTCCAAGGAGTTTGGGGGTTGTAGACAGTCCTGAGGAATTATTTTATGTCATGGGAGAGAGGAAAGGGAATGAACGGGAGTTCAAAGTCTGGATTACCATTAGGCCAGCAAAACACATTCCTATAATCTGCAAGTATACAAAGACATCACAGTTGGCTCATTTCCTTTTCTCTTGCCTGTAGCAGCCACAGCTCCAGCCCTGGTTTATTTGCACTACATCAACGTGTCAATGAAATGTGGCTGTGGGGCCTCATCCTCACCCAGTAGGTGTGAGGTAGCTCTGTGTGAATGCCAGCCAGGGCTCAGGCTGGCAGCTCTGTCCTGGGCAGGGAAACATTATTTCCATTACATTACCTCTTTTGTTTATTGGCTTTTCTTTTTCCCCTTAAAGGGATTTATATTTAAACCATAAAATATGATCAGATTCAAACTGGTTCTGGACTGGCTCTCCTTAAAAGGGTTTGTATTTTAAGTTTCTTTTTAATTTTCCCATAACTATGATATGTCTGCTTGTTGGGAAGCACAGTGATAGGCAGGCTGGGCTTAAATCCACCAAATTCAGTTTGGATTTATATTATCTCTGAACTCTTGCCAGGGGTGAGGCAATGGCAGGCTGAAGGCTGAGGGAAGAGGTGAGGACGCAGGGGAGATGGGATCACTCTGGAAGAGCAAGAGAGAAAACAGAGGTCTGCAAAATGAGGGTCCCACCCGAAAGCCCGGAAAGCGTAGAAAGAAAAAAACTGTTAATCTACCCCTAATGCCAGCCTATCCCTTGCAGAGATTGCTGCCAAAGGTACACAGGAGATATTTTGCTCCCCAAGCCTTTGCTGGTCCTCATGTTTTAGAGCATCTATGCTTTTTCAGGGCTGACCCCTGGACCTCTCCCTGCTGCTGAGGGTGGAGCAAACTTGAATGCCCTGGATGTCTGCATTTACTTCTGCTGCCCCTGTGTATCATGGCAGGGGAGGGGGGTTATGCCATTTTGCTGGATTTTTGATGATAACTCATATGTTTCCTGGGCTTTGCCCTCAGCTGTGGTGAACACAGTCTTCAAAATAAACCTCAGACCCATCTGTGTGCTCAGTGCTATGCAGGGCTTTCATGTTTCGCAAAATGCATCCTAACATCTCTTCTGTTCCGTCCTGGGAGCCTTCGTGCAGCAGCCTCCTGTGGTTGTTTTAGTTATCTGTATACTTTTCTCCTTGAATCAGATGACTTCTCCCTTCCTAGACAGATTACACAAAGTATTCCTCACCCAGACACCATGAGTCTTTCCACCCCCAGCAATTGCCACACAGCTCCTCACTGAGCCTCTCTTTCCATAAATAATACATGCCCAGATTTCTTAAATTCTTGGTCATCTTCCTTGATTCAGCTACATGTCAATGACCTCTCTTATGACACACAAGTACACTTGCAGCTGGAATCCCATTTAATAACTTATTTCCCCTATTATATAAATAGAAATATATACTGTAGTGCTTTGTGTGTGGAGCAGCATGGAAATTACCACGATGGTTTCTGTGCCCTGTTAGCAGCTCTGACCTGATTTAGCATAGGCTGGCTCACATCACCTCTTACTCAATGTTTTCCATGGATGACGTGCAGACAAGCTGCATATGAGGAGCTCATGGATTTGTGTCACATGTGATGAAACAGAAGAGGATGGAGGGAACTCATGCCAGCTAACTGAGATGCTCTAGCTAAACTCCAACTCTCTCCCTATCCACTTGGTTTAATCCAATTTCCTTATCTCTGTCAGAGTGACATGCTTGTTTTTCCCACATTGCTCCCTACAAATGCTGGTACAAGAACAGCTTCACCATAAATGTGGTGAGTGGAGCAAAGGCATCATCTTCCCAGCATGGATCATCTTTATGGGTGTGGTAGCACGAGGGAGATTCCCACGCTCAGCCCAAAGAATCCAGTGGAAACAATGAGATCAGAAGCAGAAGCACATGAGATTCATTCCAGTTTAACCAGTAAAGCATCAGTTACCAAGTTAATAGTTCATTTTTCTCCACAGAACACTTTCCTGCAGAAGAGGATCTCCTTTATGTCCATATTGACTTTATCTCCCCTGTCTCTCTCCCCTTGGAAAGGCAACCTGTCTCATGCTTATTTTTATGACCAATAACACACACCATCCTTAAGAAGGAATGGATGCTTTCCACACCTTTTTTGCCCTTACAGCATCTGAGGACCGAATCCTCCTCCCTGAGCTGTCACATTTTTCATGCAGTACTGCTGTGTTGCTAAGCAGGGGGGCTGCTTTCCCAAATTTCTCCATTCCAGAGTTCTGCTGTTGTCTCATGCTCTGACCTGCTCTGTTTCCACACACATGGGCATCCTCCTTCCCCCACCCTCTCTCTGTGTGGGTAGCTCATGGCCCTGCCACACTCATGTGTTTCCCCTGTGGGGAGACATCCTCCATGTTCTTTATAGCCACCCCAGAACTACTGGAATACTGTGATGAGATTTCCCCTAGGACTTCTCCAAGGAGAAGGGACCTAACTCCTGTCTTTCTGCCAAGCCCCTGTGCTCAGGCATGTCCTGCTAGACACACCATGTTTACACAGGATCTGCTTGCACAGCCCGAGTTTACTGCCCATGACCCTGCCCCTCTGCCATGTTTATGTTCCATGGCCCCTGTTTCCATGCCCTGACATCCCAGGCCCTGCTGCCTGGCCCTGTTTCAGTCTCCCAACATCTGTGGCTCACTGCACCTTTGCTCTTGAGTTCAAAGCTCAAAATGAAATGCAGTCTTAAGCAGAAGATTAAAAAACCACAAGTGAAACAAGACACCTAAATCCTTGCGTACTTCTGCTGATGTCCTTGGTAGGAATTGATCCTTCCACCCCCCTTGATATGCAGCCAGTGGACCCTTTGTACTGTGTGGGATGCAGAGATCAAAACATGCACATTTAATGAGCTCGTTTCTAACAATATTTTGAAGTTGTCTTTTTCTAGTCTGTCTCCTAAATTCTCTCTGGCTATACTTTGCATTTCCCTCATTAGAAACATGCTCTTCCAGTCAGGCTGCTGACATTGCAGAGAAACTTGCTGCCCTCGACTGGAAGCTGAAACATAATTTGGGGTGCCTAAACTCATATTCACACTGACACACAAACATAGAGAGCATTAAAACTGTCAAACATTGAACTTTTTAACCCAAGCAGCTCACTAAAATTCAGGATTTTGTAAAAGAAATCCAGCTACAGAGAGAAAGCTGAAGATGGGTTCAAACATTTTTATATGGCTGCTTTGTCACAAGAAAATACAAAGTCCTACTTCCCTGAAGACAGGAGCAGCAAGTTACTGTTCACACAGAACTGGCTGTCTTTGAATCACAGCTCCCAAACTATGTGAGCTTTTCCCAGGTTTTCTTTCCTGCCCACTCTGCCCAGCAACACATGTCTTTGATTTCACAGGCTGCCTGCCTCCCTCTCTTGCAGCTTCAGAGCTGAGTGTCTCTGCTCCTCAGCCATGGGCTCACCCATTGCTCTGTTTGCACATCCAGACACTGCATGATCCATGGAAAAATGTCCTCACTGGGATCTATCGAATTCCTCTGTTATCAGTGCCTTTCTCTGTGCTTACTTTGGGCTTTGGAGACTCCTGGTTTCCTAAGACACCTCTCACAGTTAAATTAAACAAAGGCTGGGAAAGACATGCTGGCCAGGAGCTTTTGCTCAACCTCCATCACAGCTTTGTTCTGATGTTTCACAGCCAGGCTGAGATCCCCTTCCCTGTGCTGGGGATCCACTGGAGAGGCTTCAGCCAAGTGTCCTCCAACATCCTGTCACCCTGTGGTCAGGGCCAGCCCTTCCAGAGCTGTCAGAGCAGGGTCTCCCATACCTGCATCTCTGCTTTCAGCCTGACTATTTTGGGGCTACTCACCCACTCATACAAGGGCAGATCTGACACAAGCCTCCCGTGAAAGGGTGGACCAGGACAGGACCAAACAGTTCCTGCAGTCATTGTGGTGGCTGGGAGGGATGCCCACAGCCCCGAGCACTCCAGGAGCACAAAATGTCACATTTCCATCAGCACTGAGCTCTGGCTGTAAGGAGGATTTTGGCCTGCACTTCAAAAAGCTTGAACTCATCAGCATTTAGAGTGTTGTGCTGTCAGGGTCAATTATTATCATTATGCATCGTCCTGCTCTGTGACCCAACTCACAAATTGTTTCTTTTCACCCCACAATGGATTGCAGACAGAAATAAGCCCAATTTCATAAGTGTGTGAAGAGCACATGCTCAGTGGCTCCATGCACACCATGGGTCACACATATCCCATGCTGTCCATCAGCAGTGCAATGAAAGCTCCTGTCCCATTTTGTACAGCAACAGCACTCTCCAAACTGCAGCAGGGAGTTAGAACTTAATGCAACTACACATTATCCCTCCTCAGAGCCCTGCAGCTCACCTGTGGCTGCCAAGGTGTGCAGTGCTCCCTGGTGCACACACCACAGGTTGTGGTATCTGATACTGCAGCACATGTGCTGTTAGAAAAGTGCCCTTTTTTCTCTCAAAATTCACCTGGTTACAGTGTGCAGCCATCGCTTTTATTAACCCTTTCTTTTTTTTTCAGGTTTCAGTTTTGCAAAACAAATGCATATACTGTAGTCAAACTCCCTTCACTCTTGTTCTTGATAATTTGAGGAGGCTTAGTCTGTATTTTTCATTAGAGGTGTTTTGCTCAACTAATTCCCATGACACTCTTCTTGACTTCTTCTGTTTGCCAGGGTATTTTTAAAAGGGCACCAGAACGGCAAGATTTTTTTGTTTTCAGGATCAGCTTTAGACAATTAGAGAGGCAAAATATGTTCTCTGCTGCTACTAAACAACTTCCTTGCTTGTACAGACAGAAATTGCTCTATCCTCTTCTGTCACTGTGGGAGTTCGTATTGTGTTGCTTGACTGATAAGATCCCTCAATCCTTCCAGTGTAATGGCTTTTCAGGGCCAGCCTCACTCTGCAGATGGTCAGCTCTCTTTGCTATGAAATCTGTCATTTTCCAGCTCTCTAATTTAAAATACAGGATGTTTGAATCAGCTCAATTTATCTCTCTTTCCAGCTGATTCTGGATGACAGCCTTATCTTAATCATTATTTGTCATCCTGTCAAACTTTGTGTCACCTACAGCAAGTTATCTCAGCATGTTTCTTGTATGTGCTTCCAGAACAGTGTAGAAAATTTTGAGCAGCATTGATTATACACTGATCCCTGCAGTTCATCACTAGATGATTCCCCATTGACAATCACTGTTTGAGACCTATCAGTTAACATGTTCACAGTCCAATTAATGTGTGCTTTACTGGCAGTGTATGCTGGTCTTTGTAATTGCAATGATACAGGAGTACCAAGCTCTGAGAACCCCTATTTACCATCACCACTCAGCTGTTCAGTCCCCCAATAATTAAATCAAACTAGTCTGAATAAGACAGTGAACCATGAATTATGTTCTTATTGGTTCCTTCTTTGTGAAATGAATCTTGTTAATGGAATTATTCCCTTGTCTGAGAGCAGTGGGATACCTGGACTGTGGTTATGCAAATAATCCTGATTTCCACGTGTGACTGCCTTAACATGGGACCATTTCTTCCCTCTTGAACTTTCCAGTTTTTCCAATGTTTCTCATCAGTGCACTAAGTCTCCTTCCCCTAACTCCTTTGTGGCTCTGGAGTTCAAGTTACCTGGACCTGCTGATTCCCCAGCACGTTCACCATTGTCCTCTTAATGGACTGGGAAGCCATAGAAACCCACTGCTCTTTCTTGCCCCTACAGAAACACTTACTGAATGGGTCTGCTTTCTTCAGTGCATCTCCCAAAAGGAGGTTTCTGATTGCAGTTTTACAAGGAAGTTTTGTAGCCTGGTGCCTGTGCCAAGTTCCCCCATTCACGTAGGCTGTTTTTGTCTGGCTTAGCTCTATCTGGGTATGAGGATGTTGGCAAATAGGACTGGCAGAGACTTGCTGTGACATAATCTTGAGGCCTTATGATATAATCCTTTTCACAAACTGTTTAAGCTTAAAAGGGACTGGATTGTTTGTTTCTCTGGGAAAGGCTCAGAGAGTGACATTCCCCTGGAGGAAACTTCTTTCCAATTTCCAACCTAACCTTATTCATGGCTAGCTTATAAATAATTTGCTGCACCAACATTTTCCTTAAGCAGCCTTTCCATGTCTCACAGGTACCCTCATATTGTATAACAGCCATTTTATACAACACATTTTAACTTGGATGGCATCAGTTAAGGAGCCAAGGTGTTTTTGTTTCTCTATGTCTAATAGACTGCCAGTTCTTCCAGCCATTCAAGCTACTCTTCTCTGAGCTTGCTCCAGTTTGAATCCTTTTTTCCTTACCTTAGGATGACTAAATGATGTCTTATTGAGGCTTTACTCAACAATACTGATTTTTCCTTTTTTTTTTTTTTTGCAGGCAATACTGCACTTGATATGTCCCTCTCTCTTGAATGTCCTATTTCATGCATTTTTGATTCTTCTTATGAGATGGAGACAATGAGGAAATGGAAAGAAAAGTAAAAATACCAATAAAATAAATCATAGACTGTGATTTCCAAATTCTCCACAGTATCTTAGGGTTGCAATGTGACTTTCATGGATGTTTCAGCTCTAGTGCAGTTTTCTGTAGTGCTTAGGTGTGTGATATACATGTGGCCCTTACATTCAAACTCTGGTAAACTCTAACCTGCACATTTAGGTCCTTAAAACATTAGCCTTAAGCACAAGGAGTACCTCTGTAAAAGAATTCACTTAAATACATTTTAAAAGGATTCACTTAAATACATTTTAAACAATTCTTTTGGAGATCCAGTGGGCATGGTGTGCAGCTCTGAAAGCAGCATAGATGGGATGTGCCAGTAGTGACTAATCATGACTGTATGGAAAGTCTTCAAAGTATCTGGTTAATAAGAGGAACGTAGAATTTTCCTTAAATAGTCTTATACCAGGAAAAACCTAATACTAGTTTTTCCTAGAAGATTGAAGGGTAGGTCACTGAGAGACCTTGTTACAGAAAAGGAACATGTGTAAGATCCCTGGCCTTCTCACTTTTATCTCCTCTGGGAGTTGAGTGATCAGTATTTTTATGATATTGGCTCTCCTCTTTTTATATCCTGCTTGTCACCTTACACCTTCAGAATATTGTCCTTTGTCCATCCATCAAGGATCTAGCTTCCCACACATGGAAAGAGAATACCCAAGAAGGCCAGCAGGGAGAATGAGGCAGAGGATGGTCACTACATGAGGAAGACCCATGTGTGCCTCAGTTCATCTGCCATGAGAGGCAACTGAGGACTTAGAGATACATGTGTGTAAAATCATGAAGAGGGCCAGCTGAGAGGAACTGTCTGCTTTCACTGTCACTACAAGAGGAACACAAAGATAAGAGATGCAGATTCAAAACTCACAGAATGAAATGTTTCTTTTCCACAGTGCCTGAGCCCACAAGCTATGGGCATGTGCAGGCTGACAGAGTACATGGGGCAAGTGTCATGCTACATTTGCATTTTCCTGATGTATTTCCCCAGGTGCCCATTTTTGATCCCTGCTGGCAGCACGATGATGGGCTGCCTGAGCCTTTGGCTGGAGCTGGCACGAATGTTTCCTGTCTTTGTGCAGAGTAGGTGCACATTGCTCAGTTGTGTCAGCACTGCACCGTCAGACACAGCCTATTGACCTAATTCCTCGTGGTACTGCATGCATGGGGAAGCAGGAGAGAGGTTTGGGTGGAACTGGTCTTGTTCCTGGCTCCTGTCCTTGGCAAGTCTATATTGCAGCAGGCCTGAGACCAGCTGCATCTCTGATCACAACTGGTGCTATTAATTGCTGTGTTGTTATTAATTGTTTTCTCCTTGCTTGGCAGTAGTGTGCTGGAGTGGCTGCCCCTCATTCCAACAGCATGGCTTAATGTTACAAATAAAGCCATTTTGGAAGGAGCTGGTGTTTAAAGCAGTGCTACTGCTTTGCTTTCTCCTCCATCCTGGGCTGCACAGTCTCCTGCCACCTCTCCTCTGCTCTGCCATTTGTCTCACCCTACAGTAAGTTGATTCAGGGATTCAGTCCCGCAGACATTGTTCTGTGCATTGAGGGGTTATGGTTCCCCAGGGTCAGCACCACAAGGTGGTTCACAATGAGGTCAGAGTTCTGCTCTGGGAGCAGTGGGAGGGGATGGGAAAGGGGAGCAGGACTACACTTCTCATGAGCCACTGTTGGTTTGACTCTGCATAATGAACACTTTATCCCAGAAAACTCTGGATCTGCCTGGATGGAGAGTTTACACCTCTGTCCATATCACTTCACTCTGGAGCCAAATTTGCATATTATAGTCCTTTGAAAGATGATTTTGAAAAAAAACCAAAAAGATGGATATTTTCCTGTGTTTTCAGCTCAGACATTAATTTCCTAGAAACAAAAACCACTGTTAGTCATATCTGCATGAAAGATATAGAGAAGCTAAAATTATTTTAAGATATGACTATTGTTAATGGGGATAAAATAATTAAGCAGCCTGTAATTAAATTTATGGCAGTATTTTTCAAAACAAAAAATCAAAACTGTGCTTGCATTACATTATTGATATAAAGCCTCTGCTCTAATAATGTTAGGTATCTAATAGCAATTTCAAGCATTTAATTAGACTAGTTCTTTAGGTTAATATATATCTTGCACTTCAAATTATCTTTATGCTCTTTACAAATAGCTACTAATTAAGCCTTATGCTACTCCTGCCAAGTCAGTTAATAGTATTATGCCAGGGATGTGAGGTCCAAAGGGGTTTGACTCTTTCCTCTCCTCTCATGCTTCTCAGAGAAGGCAAAGGTTGGCTCCAACCTTATGCTCCTCTGCCTGGTTCTGAAGTTAGGTGACAGGGACCTGGACCCTGGAGGAAAGTGACCAAATGATGCTGAAAGAGTCAATGGTGACAAGCTGGGAGTGCTTGGACTCAAGTGAGAAATAGTTTGGAACAGTTTATATTTGGGATTCTGGTCACCTGGAGGTGGGACTCAATGCATTTCAGAAACACTTGGGTACTTTTAGCTGGTGTAAGACAGAAAAAGGGAGTGGGAGGAAGAGCAAACAGCACAGAGCAAGGTCAGGACTGCTGTGATGGACTCGGACCCAGGGTGTGATGAACTGCAGGTGGTGGCCAATGCTGCCAGCTTGGCATGGGCACCAGCTTGGTGATGTGCTCCAGGACATGCCTGTTCCCCTGCCAGCCAGGAAAAGCTTTACCTGGGACTATGAATATGGTTCCCTGCACGGGTTCTTTCTCATCATCAACCACTTCTCACACTTCTCCTGGTTTCCCTCCTCTTGCCCTCCTCTCAAGCCACACTCTGCTTAAGGGGCTGGTCATTTTTCTGCCCCTGCAAAAAGGCCAGGGAGGTCCAGAGAAGCCACAGGAGCTTCCTCAACACCTGAGTGCATGCAGAAGCACCACAGCTTTGAGGAGCGTTCCCAGCAAGGGGTAACCAGTCCAGGTCTGGCCTTGTCCGCACCATGGGCAGGTGGAAACTCATGTCCTTCCCTTGCCAGGAGCATTTTGTGTCATTGCAGCATTAGGCAAAACATAAAGTTAGACCAGGAGAGGGGAGGGTTGATCCCCAGTCTTTTGGCTTGTTGCAGCCAAGGAAAACTCCTCTCAGTCCTGTTTCACCAGCACCTACATTCTAAACAGCATTATCCCTGTTCTGCAACTTATCCCTGCCCAGGGAAGTGCCCTGCTCTGAAACCTGAATGCACAAAGGTTTTTGAAGGCCAAAGCTCAATATCTTCCACTATCCTGACTCTATGTTGGTTTGGGATAGGGCTAAAGAAGTCTGAATTATGCAGTTTTGAGCTCCTCCAAAACAATCTTGATCTCTTCCAGCACCTGCAGGTGTTTGACTCTCACTGCCAAATCAATTTGACTGTGACACTGCTGCCATACCGTGCTGGACTGGCACAGGATATAATGAATGCTTACCAAAAGTACAAAGAGGATTTGATGGAGGGCACTTGTGAAGTATAAAGTGATATGTAACCTGCAAAACAAGTTTAATGAAATGCTTTTAATTGCTGTAAGTTATGTAACCACATTAAAACAGTGGCATCAACACCAAAACATGAAGATAAGCTATGATTTTTCAAGCTGGGAGAGTCAAAAAGTGCTAAGAATTTGCCTTACTCACATTACTGCATATGCAGACAACAAATGGGTTGCTGATTTTTATGGTAAAAGTCACTACAGTCTGATAATTACTCTGTGTGTTGTTATTTAGAACATAATTCTCCACTTTTTCTGCATCACAGAGAGGAAGAGGATGGAATAAAATACTTGTTCCTTGTTCCACCAACCTGCCTGAGCCAGAGCTCTCCCTCTTTCCATGAATGAGGGACTGAATGACCCCACATTGTATTGACTCTAAGCAGCCATTCCTGATAACCTGCACTTCCCCCCTTTTTAAAAATCCTCACATCTAGACAAGTCTTTTTGCAATCTGTTCATCTCAATGGTAAATTTTTCCATATTTGGATTAGATTGATTTGCATTGATGAGATATGAGATTATGAGGGGTTTAAAATTTCTTTTGGGGAAGTAACTTTTTCACACAGACCAAATTTTGGTCTCATTGTCTAAATCCACATTCTTTAGTCTGTTCAAAGCTTAACACTCTTGGTTATGTGAAATCTTCTAACAAAGGCTGCTGATCTTCAGTATTACTACCAAGAGGTAATGGCCACATGAAATCACTTTGCCATCCAGTGAGATCTGGAAGGAGTCCTCATGTGCTGAAGCTGTGGTTAGAGATGAGCCCTCTCTGCCCTATGACAGACTAATTTAAGAGCAGGAAATTCCTCAGAATAACCAACTCCTAGTCCCAGCTGAGGGCTGGCTGATAAAAGCCCTGTGAAATGTTTAACTCTGCATAGTAGCAGAAGATTAAGAACAGATGTGATCTAGAAAATCAGCTACACCTATAGCAAACACAAACCCCTGCCCAGCATCCCTGGCACACTGTGCCTGGCTGGCAAGGGCTCTGCCTGGCACCTCTGCACCTTGTTCTGCTGCTGCCCTCTCCCTGCTGGCCCTTGGCAAGAGCTGATTTTTCCCCTTTTCTCAGGAAGAGGGAGAGCTCTGGCTCAGGCAGGGCTCAGCTGCCTTTCTATTTGATTGAATCACATACCCATAGAATGGTTTGTGTTGGAATGGTTTGTGTTGGAGAGATCCTGCAGTTCCAGCCCCTCCCCATGGGCAGGGACAGCTTCCACTGTCCTGGATCTGCCTGGCATAAAAACACCCCCAGCCAAATCCTGGTGTCTGAGCTCACAGAGGTCACAGTGCTGCTGTTCTCACCCAGGGACACAGGGAGAGCTCATGTTGCAGGGAGTGGTAATGCACGTTCTTAGGAAAACTGAGAGGGCTGGAAAAAGCAGACAGTGCAATCCCAGACCCCCTTTGCTACACATCTCAAGGACCTTCTGAGACCAAAATTTGCCTTTCTTCATGAGGAGTTGGACTCAATCACCCTTCCAACTCAGCATATTATGTGGTTCTATGATTAAAAGGGGTTATTTGTAAGGCAGTGAGCACAGAGTGGCTCAGCTGACAGGTACAGAGTGGCATTTGCAAAGTGGCCAAGGCATGTTTGGGCTCCAGACTTTGCTTGGGTATTTGCTGCCCACAGCTGAGCACTTGGATTACCCTTCTCTACCTGTGACCTACAGCCCTGTGAAGCAAAGAAGTTTTTATTGGGCCCATTTTGGTGCTAACTGGAGCTGTTGGGGGACTTCCAGGAATGTATTTCATGTATGCAGTGGTGACCTGGGTTGCTGCATCCCAGGATGGGTCAGAGCCCTGGAGGTGAGCTGGGGTAGGGGACAGCCAGCCCTCTGGGCCAGACCATGGCTGGCTGCAGGACATGGGTGTCTGATCCACTGCAGACCGGCCTTGGTTAGATGTCAATATGAGCTGCCTCAAAACAGGGAAGTGTTTGGAATTGAAACATCATTTTAGGATTGTCACAGGAACAGGGCAGAATGTGGATGCACAAACTCACATTTCAGTTTCTCAAAAGACATGACTCTACTTCCCAAGTGGCCAATTACCTGAGTTTTCCAGGTACTGACAACTCAGAGCTTTCAGTGACTCCAGTTGCAACATCTCTGACAGTATAATTTACTTTTTTCTGGGTGTCTTGTAAAGGGGTTCAGGAATGTGAATTTTGGTCCTGGGCTTTGAAGCTTTATCCAGTCACAATAATTCTCTGCTCCCTGGCTCTAATTTCATGGCCTTTGCTTTGGATTTACATTACTTACCTTCTCTACCTTTTGTTATCTTTTTGGTCTTACTCAGCAGATATTTTCATTAGAATTTATTTACTTGTAAGTGTTTACACAATAAATTCAAGGGGGAAAAGTGAGAGTAATTCCTTTGCACAGAGACTACAGTCACTCAGGCAATTCTTTCCCTCCTTAGGACCAAGGGAATGGGAATGGGATGTTTTTGGTTGCTATCCAGAGGTGGCTGGCTGGCTCTGACTCACTGCATGCAGCTTTACCTGCAGCCACTGAAACACTCTGAGTCACAAGGAGAGGCAGGGCAGCTGACAGTGAGAGGTAATCACACAAAGGATATTACAGCCATGAAGGCACTTCAGGCACTGCTCCTGGTGGACAGCAGCAGCGGGGCACAAATACATCCATGTAGTTCTTAATTAACTACAAAAAGTGCCTGGGTCCCTTCTCCCCCCACTCTCTCTTATTTCCCAGACCATAAACCAAATCTTCAGCAGGTATAAACTGGCACAGGCTTTCTGACTTCAAAGGACCTGTGTTGGTTTGAACCAACAAAGATTCTGGTGCCATATGGCCCTAATTATGTTAATGTGAGGCCCAAAGGATGCAGTGCAATAATAAAAAGGAAATACTGTGTGATCCATCATCACTTTGGCACTCAAGGCAGGACTTTCAAAGGTATTTAGGCACCAAAAGAAGCAGACAGGTGCGCAGAAGATTTTCTGTGCTCCATTTCCCCACGATAAAAATTTATTTCCTTTCTATCCCGAACCAGGCTTGAGAGCCCCCGAAAAGAGGGTAGAAACATTTTATTTTTATCACCATGAAAATAAGAAGGAGTCTTTCCAAAGTGGACCTCTAACTGCTTTGTTTCTAGACCTCTCTGAGTGCTTGGCAGGTCCCAGTGCTGGCAGGGCCCGCAGACACTCCGAAGGTCCAGGTGAGGCGGCTGCCGGGCACTGCTGGAGCAGAACTTTGGCACCAGGTGAGGATCTCCACAGGAGGAATGATTCCAGCCAGGCTCACTCGCCCCCAGGGAGTGTCTAAGCCACACTTCCCCATCAGCACAGCTCCTTGCAGTGTTATCCCAGCATGTGGGGCTGCAGGAGGATATGGGGAGGACAAGTGCCTGTCCTCAGCAGATGGAAGCCTACTGCACCCTGAGCTCCCATCGGTGTGGAAACCTTCAACAGCACGGAAACCGCCTTTGATTTAAATCCAAACAACTAACCACTGTTATTCTTGGACATTTATATTACATTTTCCTCATATTTTCCATCTCGTGGATGATTAAAAACAAATTATTGCATTAAGGTGTTTGAAGTTAGGATGCTTCGTGCAGCAGTTGTTTGTTTCTAAGTCCTTGACAAGAATTTCCTGTTGATCTGGTTTTACGTTGTCTTTACCTAAAACAAATCTTCTCCAGGGACTGAACTAGTCCCTAAATATTTTTAAAAGGGTTCTTCCATCTCAGGCTCTTTTCTAACAGCCTTGTAATCTTTGTCCTGCCAGGGAATGAAGCAAGATTGCTGAAAGCATATTCAGGTTGCCCTAAAGGAGTGGGAAACAGATTGCTTAATAAGGCAAGAACTACATCCCACATAATAAATGTCACAGTCATCTTTCATTGTTCTCATGCCTTTATACTGGTGCTGTCTGCAGTGTACTTGGGAGTGATGCAATGCTGATGCTGTAATAACCTGGTAAGCAGTTGCATAGATTCCCTTTAGAAAACAAAAGGTCACCATTTCACAGAGTTCCCAGCATGAAAATGTGTTTATTGATGGCTTGCATTTTGTATCATTTTGTTCTTCAGCTACTTTACTGTTCAGTTTACTCAGTCCCAGGGCACAGATGTGCTCATGGTGTGGTGCTGCTGCCTTCTAAAGAGCTCTCAGTAGTCGATGCTTTGGCTGTAATTCCCAGCATGTACTAATGTGTTAGGAGTGCACATCACCCTCAGGACTGGCCAGGAAATGCAGAAAGTGTAGAGTAAGGTAAACTAAACACCAGGCTGCCTGTGTGTGGGAGCAAGGTTTAAGTCTCTGCTCTGCCCAAGCCAAACCAGTTAATAGATATAGGGCTCCTGAAAGCTCCTAGATGCTTCTCTGCTCTGTTAGTCTGCAATGAGCCTCTCTAAATTTAATCAGAATTTTTTATTTTCCTTTTTTTTTACTCTTAAAAGCAACTCTCAAAGTGGGTTTGATCAAACCCAACATTTTTCTGACAAAAACCCTGGATTTTGCATTTTGACATTTCCTGGTGAAAAGACTTTTGCTGCTGAGATCCCAGATGAGCTCTGGGCAGCTGCAGTGGAACACGAGGGACACTGAGTCAGAAGGGTGATCCCAAATGCCTGCATGTAGAAGGTACAAACAGTCCTGTCACCTGGTTGCAATAGAGCCACTCCAATAATAAACCAATAAATGATGGATGACATCCTATGAGATAGAATAAAAAAAAAATTGTGAAAATCTATGCTGCTTAAAATAACATGGCCTTTTATGATTTTAATTTCAGCAAATGAAGGTTTACAAGATGAAACCCCAGTCCTGCACATTTTTGTGACTGTAACTAATGTCACACATGTAAGCAATGTTTCCCCTTTAACTCAAGTTATTTATTGGCATAAATATTTGTGAGATCAGAACATTAACACCTAGCTAACATGTTTTAGCATAAAATAGCAACAACTCTAGGCAAGTCTCAGTAGTTTCTGTATTTTTCTATAAAATACCTGGAGTTCCTGTATACTGTGCAGCAGGGAGCAACACAAATCTGCCTTTAAAAATTCACAAGACTTCTTGATTCATACGCAACTGAGAAAAAATGTGGAAAAAATATTTATTGCAAATTCCTCAAATATTTACCAGGTGAAACATCAATAGCAAGACCTTAAATAGACTCTTAATTCCACAGTGAGGTAGTTAAACAGTGTTCTGAATTTTAAACATGCTGGGAAAAAACACTGCTTATTGACACCTTTTCTGAAGACCAAAGAACAGACTTTCCCTTGCTATAGAAGAAAAACCTGTATTTAGGCATTCATCTACAACATTTTCATTGCTACTTCTCTTATGTGACATTTCATCCTTGTGCTTGGGTAAAGGATGTTCATCTAATCAGTAGAAATGCTTTGCAGCACCCAGGTATTGTGTTCTCATTAACTCACAAGCCTTCTTATGTTTATAAAATGCTCTGAATATTTACTGGGGACCAGGACAATGCTGGTTCATTGTTACAGAGCATAAGTGTATGCAAAAGCCTCTTTTGCCTTTCCCATATTTTGCAACCAGTTTCTTTTCCTCTTCTTAAGTCATAAGCTCTGCAGAGAGCTCTGTGATGAAATCCTGAGTACAATTAGGCTAAAGGATTTATTATGATTCATCCAGAACAGGGGTAACTGTGTGAACTTCAGCTAAAACATGAAGGCTTTTCCCCAGCATATACTTCTGTCTAAAATCTGATGCCACTTTTTCAATTTCCTCAGAGCTCCTGAGATTTTTAAACCATGTGGGCCAAATTCCAGGTATCTCTAATATCAGATCCAGGTATATCTAATATCAAACCCAGCAAGAAACTGGGTTTGAATCCAGACAAAATACTGGAGTTTCACTTTTGGCCCTGCTCCTGGAAAAACAAGGGATTTGATCTTTTATTTGATATAACATGGATCAAACCATCAAATCAGACACTTGGAAATGGCTGTGACTGAAGTGGGAAGAAAAAGGCTGGAAGGAGTCTAAAAGATGAGGAGGCTCCACTGTAGCCACCACATTATGCAATTTCCCTTACAAATATATTTATTATCATGTAAAATCAGCTGAAATTTTTGTCCCTGCAGCCTTACTGCTCACTACAAGAGAGCACAGGGATGGCTGCACACAACCAGGTGGGATCAGACATCTACCCAGGCCAGGGTCCCCTCCCTGTCCCTGTCCCTGTCCCTGTCCCTGTCCCTGTCCCTGTCCCATCTGGTGCAGGCAGGCCTTGGGAATGGGGCAAACAGATGTCCAGCCTACCCACAGTGATCTCCCAGCCCCTCTCACCCAAAGCACAGGGCCTTCTGCACCAGAGGGGGGGACTTTGCATTTCATACCCACATGGGCTTTTGTCCAGTATGAATTTGTTCAGCTGCTTGTTTGAAATCATGTGAAGGCTTAACATTCATAGGGTCACATGGAAATGGTGGGGCCTTTTTGGCTTAAAGGCACCTTGTTCAAGTACCTGCTGAGTGGTCCCTTCCACTTCTACAGCATTCTTGGAAAAAAATGGCAAAGCTCCTCTTTGTAGATACCAAACATGAGCTTTTAAAGCATCAAGACATGATTTCCACGTTTACAAGCCCAAAGGAAAAAGTAAAAATAATCCAAGGAGTATTGAAGGGATGCTGCAGAGCCCTTTGAGGAGCCCACTCGATGCCATGACATGGAACTGCCAGGAGCCCATGGAAGGGCAGGCACTGCTTGGGTCACTGTTTGGGTCACTGTTTAGCCAGACTTTGGGTCACTCTTTGCTCCAGGTGAACTGGTGTGGGCAGAGCTGCAGCCCCAGCCCAAACAGCTGCACAGAGAGAGCTGAGACCTGCTGGGGGGACAGCAGCAGCCGAGCTCCTCCAACAGAGCAAATCAAAGGCCTGGAGAAGTCAGGAGGAGTTATTTATGTGGAGGGGTAGTGTTAGCTGGAGTAGAATTGCTTTGGGGCTGCTCCTGGACAATTCTGGCTGCTCTTAAAGCCTTGCTTTCAGGCTGACCTCTCCCGGCTCATCTGGAGCCCTCTGCTGCTTCATTAGTTACTGTCAGGAATTGTAGCCTGCAGCCATGGGCCAAGGGAGCGTGGGGGAGAAATAAACCACGGCAAGAGGCAGGGATGGGAGGGCTCTGCTGGGAGGGTCTACTGCAGCCAGGCCTCTGCTGAGCCATGGCTTATCCATCCCTCTGCAGAGCAGAGCCACTGCAGCCTGACCTGTGGCTGTGCCCAGAGCTGAGGTGGAGGGGTTAAGGTGATGCAGGATCCACCAAGTGTAAACTGAGGTGGTGGAGGTAGTTTAGGAGAGTAAATGGCAGTTCTGGAGAGCTCAGAGGACTCAGAGCTGTGGGAGGAGCAGCTGGGACCTTTCTGTGGTTGTTTCTTCTGTGGCAGAGGTTTAGTCCTGGTACCCTGCTGGGCCCAGGCAGTGGGCTGGACATTCTCCAGCAAATTGCAGCTTGTTTTCAACCTGCAGGATCATGGATGATGAGAGGTGCCAGTTGCCACCAAGATGGAAATGTCATTTGGTTTCCCAGGTGTCTGAATTCTTGTGTATTCACCTCCACCTCCAGTGGCTGAGTCTGGCCTGGCTGGATTGAGGAACAGCTCTTCCAAGAGAATTTCATCATTCTGAGTCAGTTTGATGTGCTGATGTGCCGTGTGGCTTTATGGAGAGGCTTGAAACAGAGCTTTGCTGAACAGACTCAGAAAATCCCTGATTTTGGAGTAGTTGGATGCTGGGAAAGTATTTGGAGACACACTGTGTACACTCAATGAGTTTTTGCTCTTCCCTAGGTGTCTGCTTAATACAACTATTCAAATTTTTCATTTAAGAGAACAGAAAAGGGAGGAAGGAGGGGGGCAGTACCAGTCTCCCCCATATCCACCCCCAAAGTTCTCCACCATGAAACACACAGTGATGTGTGATGGAAAACCAGCAGACAGCCTTGTCCCAATGTCCTTGGACAGGCTGTGGTGGTAGGGACGGGGTGACACCTCCACAGTGACAGCAAAGGAGGAGCAAAAGCAGCAGTGCTCCAGACAGTCCTAGATGGACAGTAGAAAACCCCTGTGAGCAATTGAAAGGTGATAAGGATGTCTCAGCAGGCTCCTTCATTGCCAGCTGAAGAGGGAATTGGATTTGCCTCTGGATGGGAAAGAGAAATGTAGTGAAATTCCCAAGGAGAACTCTCTTCCCATTACTTCTGCAAGTTACCTAAAAAACCCAGAGTGTCTTTGATGCAAACTGCAAGCACTGCCATTATAAATAAAGTGGCACTAGTTCTGCACTGTATTGCTTCAGCATGCAACTTAGATGCTCTTTAACACTTTCCCAAAGTGTTTCCCGTATCTCTTAAGCAAAACAGACTCTCCAATTTCCAAATGCATCTGCCTACAGCTAAAGCAGTTGCAGTTTAATTGGGACATGTAAGCATGTGTGTGCTTCTGTGCATGTATACATGACCCTCTAATATTTCTTTTTAAATCTTCTTATATGAAACAAAAAATATTTTGTGCCTAGATAAGGGGGAAAAAAGAAAGTAATTTATTTAATGAACTTGTAAAGCTGTAGTTCCCAGGGACACGAGCACAGAGTCTTCAGAAGCTTCCCAAATCAAATTGTTAAGCTTTTTAAAATTTTCATGCCTGCTAATTGCTCTGTGCAGCTGGTTTTATTTAAGAGGTTAGTATTTTGAAGTTGAAATGAGGACATATCGCAAACTTCACCCCACAGTTCACTGTGCTATGTACTCTGCACAGCAGCTCAGACTGTTAATCATAGGTGAGGGTTAACAAAGCCAAACTGATGCAACTGCAGGGAGAAGTGGGACACAGGCAGACAGAGCAGCTCAGAGCCATAAACAAAGACACTGTCCCAGTGAAGGACCTGCCTATTGCAAAATATGTTAGCTCAGGGCATCCCTTGGCACTGCAGTGTGAGGAACACATGCACAAGTCCTGTGTCAGGAAAGGAACCCTCCAGTGCCACCAGGATCACGAGCCTGACTGATCTGCTCTGCCTGGGGGCAGATCTGGACAGGCTCTTCAGGCAGGGTCAGGGGGTCTCCACTCAGGGCTCTGCTGTGGTGCTACAGGAGTGTGAGCAGGGCAGACACTGAG
This sequence comes from Molothrus aeneus, assembly GCF_037042795.1. Lineage (NCBI taxonomy): Eukaryota > Metazoa > Chordata > Aves > Passeriformes > Icteridae > Molothrus > Molothrus aeneus. The sequence goes on along the minus strand of NC_089648.1, from coordinate 72,994,435 downwards.
CACACAGCCCTCAACCTTCTCTCTTCTGGAGGCTGTTCCCAGGCACTGATGCTGCCCCCAGGCCATGCCCTGCACCTGCAGGTGCTCCCTGCACTGCAGAGGGGTCTGAACTGGTTGGTGTCAGTGAGATCTGGCCTGTGCTTCCCAGGTGAGATGCTTAATGATCCAAATATTATCCAAACAATTCGAATACATACCCACCTTGACAGAAAACTAGGGAAGCACCTTCCCAGCTTCACCTTATGCATCAGATGGCACCAAATGTCAGCTATTTGGGCTTTTGTTTTCATCTGACTCCTGTAATTTCTGGTGTGAGAAATAGCTACTCACTTTTCATAGTTTAGGAAGGTTTATTAAACCTTATCTGAAATACAACAGAAGACTGAATAAAGAAAAAAGGTTACAGCACCGTGAGCAAAAGATTTTCCCCGCCATGTGCTCAGCCCCCTCACAATGGAATATTTTCCCTTTTTAACCCTTTAACCCTTCCCAAAGTTCTGTTCATCAACATCTTCTTCACTGTCCAGTGGTGGAGATCTCTTCCTCAAATCCTGATTGGAGGTCAGGTGTTGCCATAGTGACAAGCCTGCCCTCCCAGATGTCCCAACTCCAGCTGTCCCTCCATAACCACGCGAGGGGGTAAAACATAACTATAAATCTATAAACTTTTCATAACCTATATACATGATATTTGTCCATTAATTGTGAGAGTCAATCATCGCATTACTCATCTATCACACTGGTAAATAGATTCAACAAACAACTCAGTCAGCAGCAGCAAAGTTCAGACACAGCTTTCCCTTCATACATTCCCTCCTTCCCACCCACTGCTTGAAATTGTGCAAATACATAAACCAATTACATGGTTAAAACAAAAATAAACCATTTGTCCTTCATCAAGACAGTTCATATTGCACATGACCTAGGTGTGGCATAATGAGGCTGCTGCAAGGCAACCCAAATCCAAAACCATTTCAGCAGCCCAGCCAGTTGTGCTTGCTCAGGTTGAAGGTGGCAGTGCCACTTCCAACAGGCTGCTTCCCCCTTGGGAAAATGTCAGACTGGAAGGACCAAGGGTGTGGAGCAGCATTCCCAGCTCTGTTTAGCATTGTCCAAGGAATGGGTAATGTAAAAGGAATGAAAGGAATTGTGTCTTCTGGTAGAATTAATCCCTTGAGGATTTGCAGTCTGTAAGCAAGGTCTGGCTGGGCCATATAGAAGGCATTTGCCAAAAGAAAGCATTTAGCTGGGAGAACTGAAACTTTTCATTTAAAAAAAAATAATGAAGACATTATTTTTTTTCATTCTGTTTGCTTGCAAACAGAAGAAAATTAAAGAAGAAAAAAATAACCCCAAAACCAAAGGTTACTTTGGAAATTTAGAAGAGGAAACAGCTATCAATTAAAGTATGCCATTTTTTTCCAAGCCTCAAAAGATTGAAAGACTAAGTATTTTCAGTATCTAGACCCCCTTCACTAAATACATGTCCCACTGTTTTCAGGGCAAATGCAATGTAATAAAATTCTGTGTTTAAAAAAAAAACCCCAAGAATAATTGAGTTAAAAATCCAAATTTCTACCTGAGGGAAGTGTTTTCAAGGGTAGTTTGTTGCTATTGAACTTGCTAGTAAATTACATTCCCCATTGTCAAAAAAGGTTGTTAGCACTCACTGGGTAGATGGGCTACATATCTTTAGTATCTGGCATGTAAAATATTTTGTTATCAAAAAGGCTGATATTTTCCTCTTCTCCTGATATTTGCCCAAAGCTCCAAGGAGAGAGGAGCTCATGGTTGCTGTTCCCCACAGCAGGGATGTGGAAAAAGGGACCCTGGAAAGGCTCTTGCTGCCCTCTCAGCAGGGAGATGAGCTTCCTAGTTCTGAGGCAGGTTAAGGGACAGCCAAGGAAGAGCTGCTGCCTCTTAACCTTTTCTTGTATTGGAAGTATCTTTTTGACTTAACACCATTATCATCTTCCACTGGTGGCCACTTGACACATGCTTCTGGAGAAAAAGCTGGCTTCTGCTAACAGCTTCTGCCCTGTGGAGAAACTCAGAAAATGACTGAACCTTGCATCCAGACCTTCTTCAGTTTTCCCACTGTGCTTCCTGCCTTGCTGGCAGCAACAATCCCAGCAGAGACAATCCTGTGCCACCTGTTGGGATGGCAGTGCCACCCCACCTTCACAAGTGGGGTGATGATGTGAGAAAAAACACTGTTTTTTGTTTGTACCAGTGTGACAGAGGTGATGTCTGAGAAGCTGGAGGGAGCTGGCAGAGAGAGTTGGGGCAATGCTATTACTAATTTCCCCTGGGCCATGTGCAGAACTTGGAGGGGATTTCTGCTCCACCCTTCACTTACTTTCCTTTAACACTCACTAATCTCTCATTAGCCTGCCTCTGTACACTGGCTTGCTATGGGGACTTTCCCCCTCTGGATATCCACAAAGACCATTAATAAATTGTCATATCTGGGAGGCTGGCTCCAGACTCCAGTACAGGCTCAATGTGATTTATGCTCATGACCAGTGAAAGGAAAGAAAGCCATCATAGGCCTTATATTTTTTTTCAAGAGCATATTTGGGAGAGTAAGAAGTGTTAGATCAGCTGCAGGATTGTTCTCTTCCTCCAGTGAAAACTCTTCTAGTAAAACATTAATTTGAGAAATCAAAAGCGGGGGTTCAAACAGAGCCCGCTTCCTGGTTCAAAGCCTGGTTCAGACCTTAATCCATAAACCTCCAGACCTAAATTTCTCAGTTATGCCTAGATGTTACAGTAAAGAAAATGTTAGTGGAACATTTTAAATAAGTATTGAGCATTTCCAGGAAGTTGAAGTGTTTGTTGCTAAAATGTAGTGATCTCTCTAACATACATCAGAAGATTTTCTAATCAAAATACAACCTTGAGCAAGTAAAATACTGCTTCTTTATAATATATAATTTATCTTGGTGAAGATTAAAAAAACCCAGCAAATCTGCTACAGAATATGACTGTCCAGGGTTAAATTCTCCTCTCAGATATATCAGTGTAAATCTGATTATAACACCACTGCTGGTAACCTTGCTCCAAATTTGGACTGATGTCTTGAAGTAAACATGTCCCTGTGATTTCAAATACCCTTTACTACTCACTGAGGTATGCAAACTACCATCAGCAGAACACTGACACGCTTCTTTGGAATGAGAAAAGGCCTATTACATTAAAAGAATAAAAGCAAGATATAGTGAAAATTTAGTTAGAGGGCAGGTCTAAGTTCTTAGTGTTCCCCCCAATCAGCAGATATAAATCTCTTCCTGTACCTCAGACTTCATGTACTCCAAGCTTTCTTCTGAGAAGCAAGGGGAGTTTTCTATCATTATACCCATTAGTAGCTGTCTCAAAAACAGCTTCCATTTTTTTTAGATGAAAAACATAAGCCATGAGTTGTAATATGCAATTTCTATCATTAAATCTCCATTAACAGCCTGTCTAATCAAGTACTCAATTATTTAGTAAACAAGTGCTTTGAATGGTGATGACTTTATGGTTTACACAGATGTTTAGCAGAAAAAGGCGTGAATACAAGAAATATTAATATAATGTTATATAATTAATATAATAGATAATATTATGTATTTAATATAATATTATGTAATTAATATAATTTGATATAATATAATATAATATAGAAAATGCACAAGAGAAAGGTCTGTCCACACCTTGGTGTCAGTAATGGAAATGAAGGGGTTCTGCAGAAGGGTCAGTGTTTCTGGGTTTTATGGGAAGAAGGCATTTTAAGCTGGCTGTAAAAGGGGATGATATGTCAGATAAATAAACTAAGTGATTAGCTTTTTGAAAAAAACTAAGCAGAAAGAGCAAAGTCTCTGCCCTTACCCTGGTGTAAGATGCAAACTTGGCCAGTCGGTACTTTAGAGCAACAGTGGAGTTCTTTGTCTGGCTTAGCTGAGTCACACAATTATCTCAATAACAGTAAGTACCTAGCAACAGCCTCAATAAACACCCATTTATTTGATTAATCAGCCACTTTGAAACAGGTTTGGTAAACATTACCCTTTCACTTTTGGCTTACATTATTAAAAAGCTGCCCACTGAAGCTGCACCCCACGCTATGAATAACCACGCACAACCACCACTGTCCTGCCCAGCTCAGGCGGGTGGGCTGAGCTTCACCTGACACTTCTTGCCCATGTCAAAACACAGAAGGGATCAGTGTAGGATTTATCACAGGATTTCTAGCCATGGGCTCAAAATAAAACTGCTGATGTTAATGAGCGCTATCAAAAACCGCACAAGAATTCGGTCATTGTGAGACCAAGATAGGAAGAAAGAAAAAGCAGAAACTTAAGTTTCCATAAATGTAAACATTTGCATATTTGAGGATAACTTGCAGTGGTTGGAATGTACTTTAAGCACCAAAATGTACTTTAAGTACCAAAAAGGTTTGGAGTACTCAGAGATTGTGAGAAGTGTTTGCAGCGGATTGGCATCTGGGAACAAATGGAATTTTTTGTTATCATGGAAGATATCAAGATTATTTCCAACTCTTAGTGGACTCCTGTGAAAGGGAGGCTGTGAAGTCTGGTTACAGTGCATACAAATATATATGCAAATATATACTTCCATTTATATATATATATATATATGTATATATGGATTAAAGATGCACTCTTCATGGGAATGCTGAGGTGGAAGCACTTTTCTGCTTTTCCGAAGATCTCCAAAGAGTGCTGTGCCTGCCTCTTGTGCAGTGATGAGGGAAGTTTTCCTCTTCAGGGAACAGGGAAACTTATTTCACAGGTAAATGGCTTTGTTCAGCTGCACCCCTATTCTCTTCCCCTCAGGTGAATGCACCATCAGCCTGTTTGGCTCAAATGACCTTCCCTTAACCTTTCTGGCTGAAACTATTCTCTTGACCACGGAATAATTAAGTGTAGATATCTGCTTGCATTGCTACAATAAATAATTATAAATCTGAATTCCCATCCAGCATTTCTTTTCTTAATGCTGCCATAATGCCATTTACATTTGGATTGTTTTTCATCAATATACCAGTATTATCCCCAGTATTAAATTATCATCTAGCAGCAGAGATTATTCCCTTTCCTGCTGATTTTTAATGCACAAAAAAATAAACCCTTTTTATAATTGTGCTGAGAACCCAGTGTCATTAAAGCCATACAGAACCTGCACTGAGGTAAGATCTAAATCTAACCTTGCTCAGCAGAGAGGAAAGGAAGAAGAAACAGAGATCTCTCCTGCAAAAGATCACCCATCTGCTGGGTGGGGGTGAAGTTCACAGGTGCCCCCTGTTCTCCCAGCTTATCTCAACCACACATCACACATCTTCACGTTTTGTCATGCATTTACCTTTATGAGCACCAACAGATTGTAATTCAACACATTTCTGTAAAAAACTAGACATTATGGCAGAGATAATATGCAGTACACATGAGAGTTAATTAATGACATATTTTTCCAAATATTACTCTGGAGTAATCTCAGGATTTTTTTGCCTTCAGAACTTAAAAGCTGGGAAATGTGAAGATTCTGTGGAACCTCTATCCTTAGAGACTTTTGAAAACCTGTCTGGAAAAATCCTGTAGGCAATCTTGTCTAGCTCTGAAGCTGGCCCTGCTCTTTGCAGGGTTCAGGCTGAAATCTCCAGTGCTTGTTACCAAGTGCTTTTTGCAATAATTCTCTGGAACTCTGATTCAAAAATTGACACCTGAAGACAAAAGCCATGCCTCCATATAAAGTGTGCTCTGTTATACCACAAAGACCCTGGAGTACCTTTCATTGGTTTATTTCCCCCAAAAAGGGGAGGAAAGCCCCTTGGAATGTGAATTGTGGCCTTTGCATCTGTATTCTTGTAAAGCCCATTGTAACACATGAGGAAGGACAAACAGTAGCATTTTACCAGCTGTGATTACACAGACAACTTTATTATTTGCAGTTAACTGTACAGGAAGGACAAATGTAATTATTCATCCATTATGAGGTTTCTTTTGCTTTTTATATTTTCTTGCACATAATGTCTGGCAAGTTGTAAGTAGCACCAATTTTCCAACCTCTTCCACGCTTTCAAGTTAAGATTCCTCACCCCTGCATTCACAGTGGGTTCAAGTGGTGTTACTCAAGACTGACTTCAACAGAAAAGGAGAATAAATGCAACAGCTTTCACAGGTGCACATAGATAATCCAAGTGTCATTTTCCCCTGAAGAGTGAAAACTTTTCCCTGGGAAGGGTGTTTCTGTGGATGACATACCACTCCCTGAATAAACACACAGAGCACCACAGCACATGCAGGAAAATAAATGTGGTTGGATATACTCTGGCCAAAAGTGGCCATGGTGCAGGAATCAACTTGTTTCTTTTGCTCCCTCCCTACAGAAGATGTTTGTTATCAGGCAGTCTAGGGATGTATGGAAATAAAATGACAGGGAATGGGTATGTGAGCTGTTTTCCTAAAAGCAGCCAAAGTAATTTATTATATGAAATTTAAAAGATAAAAAAAAGACAGTCAGAGGAAGCCAGAGTTTTTTTAACAGCAATTGAAAATCTTTTCTTTCCTTGCCCACATGTCTCAGTAGAGAACAGAGCACATTTTAACAGCTCCCTCATTAAAGATGGTTGTTCAATGCAGAGAGAAGGTTGTGCAAGTCAGGGCAGATGTGAAGCGCCGTGCAGCTCTGAGAAAGAATACTTTGGAGCTACACTTTCATTGTGTGATTTCTTCATGAAAAAAACCCAAAAGCAAAACTTCAGAACACTGAAATAAAACATCTGATCTTGTTCTACCTGAAGAAACTATAATAGAGAGTCAAAATTTAAATTAAATAATCTCAGGGAGCTTGGAAATAAAGCATCAAAATTGCAAGGTGAAAAGTTTCTAATCCACAGGAGCTAGCCAGAACTTGTTACGTTCCTGAGTGATAAACACAAAGTTCAGCTGATCTTTCATGGAAAAAATATAGTAAATTTCCCTTCTGGGGGTTATATTTACCCAGCCTTTTCAGGCTGCATTATCACCCACTGTAATCTATTTAACTTCCATTCATGAGTCACTCTGACACTACACTGCTTTGCAGCTCTGTAAACAATACAAAAACTGAGCTCCTAGCTACAAATAAGGAAGGAATTTTGAACATAATGTTTTTTATCAATGAAACATATTGACACATGACTATACTGTGGTCAGTCATACTTCCATTGAAGTTAAAAGGAATAAGAGCAAGCCAATATTTGATAATTATTTCACAAATGTACTGCATAATCTCTGAAGACTAAGTCCTAACAGGTATTAAATAAAGTGATTCTACATAGTGATTCTATGATTTGCAGCACCTTTAATAATTTGCCACAATAAAACTTCCAATGAAAAAATGTGTATACTAACACAATAAAACACACTTTAAAGGTAAGCATAGTGTATATAGTACATGGGAATGTAATATATACTTTATTAAAAATGTTTTGCCATTATTTAAAGTTAGAAATAAAACAGTCATGTAACATTCAGTCATGTTACAGATTCAGTATTATTATAAGCAATAAATATATTACTAAAGTTAAGGCAGTAAGGAAGAACAACTGAGAATTCAATGGAGGCACATTTATATGCTATAAAGTTGGAATGTGCATTTGAGAATGGCAAGCTCCCATCACTGAGCTCCTACCCCTGTAGGCAGTGAAGTCTTTTTAAAAGATGTAGTCCAGATCCCCAGTCCTGGGGTGTGAGACTTCCAGAAAGAAGCAAAACTATCCAAAAGTAGATTTGTTCTGAACTCAGAGTCTGATCTCCAGGTCTGTCACCTGTGCTCCTGCAGGAGATCCCAGCCTCTCCCTGCACGCAAAGGCAAGCAGGCACAGGCATCACGTGGCTCCTTCCACACCTGGGCTCTGCACTGCTCTTCTTGGTGCACAATTCCTGGGAAAATACCTGCTTGATTGGAAAATACCTGCTTGATTTCAGCTAAACTTACCCAAGTAACCCTGGCTTTGCAGAATGCTCAGGCATATTTGGCTGGTAATGGTTTTTCTGTGTCAGTAACAAAGTGACAAATCATGACAGTGCATTGTTTTGCCAAAGGGAAAGTTTAGGAAAAAGCCATGAAAATTTTGCCCAGGTGCTGTGTCTATAGGAGCACCCAAGCCTATTTTTTGCACCAGGAGAACCCATTTGAACTTCCCTCCTAGTGCCCAGATGGGTCCTTGCACGCAACCTGCTGGGTTCCTCCTGCAGTTCTAGGTAGGCAAGTTATTTATTACTTCCTCTCCTGAACTGCTGGGAGCCTGATTACACACTGCTGATGTTTGCTTTCTCAGTTCAGCACTTGGCTGCATTTCCAAAAGAGGTGCTGTTTGTTAATGGTCAAAATGATCTCTGTGTCAGTCTCTATTCACAGCTAGAAACAATGCAGCAGCGCGGTAGAGATTTCTTGATGGGAAATGTGACAGTGACCTTGGAAGTCCTGCCTCAATCCTGCCTTCACACATACAATAAAATGCAGTATCCTTCATATCTGTTACACAATATATAAAATAAAGCAGTCTAAACATTGTCAGAGCACTATTAATGATACACCTTGCACCTTTATTCTCTGAGGTCCTAAAAACCACCGCTCTGCAAACCTGTGCTGACTGAAGGTCACTGACCAAGCCCATCAGCAGCTGATTATCCCACTAACCCAGACAGACAGCAGGTTAGCAATAAATAATAAATAATAGGCTGTTATTTGCTCAGTGTGTTGGATGAAAGGAGGAAGAGGAGGAGAAGGACAAAGATCTCCCAGTTCTGCTTCCAGTGCTGAGGCAAGGAGCCCTCCATGGAACTGTGAGGCTTCTCCAGGCTGCTGGAAGGTCTGGGCCATATAATAACAGGTCACAGGCCACAAAATTTTACACAGAGGGTGTGTGTGACTCACTCCTGGGTAATACCATACCCTCAGTGCAATCTCACCAGAGACTGCAAAAGGAGAAGGCTCAGGGATGGAGATGAGCACTTCATAAAATCCCATGTGTGACAACACTCATGGATTAGTTCCAGAAGGCTTTGAAGGAAGCACTTGGGCTGCCTGGAGCCTGGTTACTCGCCTGTCTTCCCAGGCAAGTTTTGCAACTTCCTGGGAAAAAAGTTCCGCCAAGGCTGGATGGTTGCTGACATCCACTCTGGGAGCCCTTTGGGCTGTGTTTTTGCAAAATGGCCTGGCTGCAGCACAGGCACCCCAGGGCCCTGAACCCCACTGGGATTAGACAAAGATTCATGATTTGGCACAGGAAATAGCATAAAATGTGATCTCAGGTCTGCCATCTCCCTCCTTTCTTCTGCATGGTGGTTTGGAAGCCCAGGCTGGACCAATCTCCTGTGTATTTATCCCCTTCTGTCCCAAATCCCACAGCTGCTCATGCAGAGCTCACAGGGCCCTTGCCTGCCCAAATCTTCTTGTTGCTCACTCCTTGGACCACAGAAACTCTGCTGGGGAGCCAGCTCCTGCCCTGGGGCACCACCCATCCTCATGGCTGAGATCCCAGCATGAGGAGGGGTGGAGCAGTGGTCCCAGAAAACTCTGCCTCACTGGGACATGCCCCAAGCTGGTGCTGCAGAGATGGAATTAGAATCACAGAATAATCTGAGCTGAAAAGGAGCCACAAGGATTATCTAGTCCAGCTCCTGGCCCTGCACAGGACCAACACAAGAGTCACTCCATGGCCTGAGAGAGTTGTCCAAACTCTTCTTGAACTCTGGAAGTTCAAATCCCTCTGAATTGTGGAAGGATGGAACTGCATTAAAAAAAAAAAAAATTCTTTCCTCTTTGCTGCCTTACAGGTGTAAGTAAAAGTGGTAAAAGTGTCTGGGCAAACATTTCACCCCTCAGGCTTGTTGTCACTCTTTTCTGAAGTTCTGAGCCTTCCCACCTGCTGAACATCTATATATCTGCTGGCACATCACAGATTGAAGGCACATCTTTTTCTACTTGCACATATTGAGGGGAAAACTTCCATTTGTTGAAAGATGCTTATTGAAAGATGTTTAACTGAGTTTTGTGAAAGAAAAACCCCTTCTAAACAATGCTGCTGTAAAGGTGAGCCTTGCATTTATTATGGAAGATACAAGGGCAGATAAGCAAGCCCAGCATGTGTTTAGCAGTCTGGCTGCTACAGCAAAGTACAAATAAAAAGCCCCTCAACAGCCACCATAGAAGTCAGTGGACTGCCTTTTTGAAAAAAGAAAATCTATCTTTGCTTTCAAAATTCACTCAATGCTTCCTTGATCACTCTGGCTTCAGGTAGCTGGCAATGCTCCTGAGCTCCTGGGCCAGGATGGATGTGTCCTGGCTCCCAGGGGAAGGAGGGGCAGTGGGGACTCCAGTGGGAGCCTGTGCCACCCTCCAGCTGCTGCCCCATCATCACAGCAAGGGACAGGACACTGCAGTGCTCCCTGACCTGCTCTAGCACGGACTCAGCTTTCATGAATCCAGGCACTGAATGAAAGGATGGCTCTGGGGCTTTGTGTTCCCAGCATTTATCCCTGGTGTGCTTGTTCTCTGCTAAGGCATGGAACAAGTGTGCTCACCCCAGTTTCTTCATCATGTCTGTAGGCTGGAAATAATTTACACTTAATATTTTTTAAATCCCCAATTGCACATTGTCCTAGTTTTGGCCAAGGCCATGAGGAGGGTGGAGCCTGGAGCTGTGTGGGCACCTCTGGGTTATTATTCTGCACCACTCACATCACTGAAGGGGGTAGAACTATGGAATTCTCACTTCCAATGAGAAGGGGAGATGGCTTGCAATCAGGAAGGAAAAGGTGCATGCAGAGGGTCTGGGTGACAATTTTTTTCCTGTCTCAGGAGCTGTGTAGCATGGGCTCAGGTCAGTGAGAATATTTTCTCTAGGTAAATTGCCCTCTTTTTGTATACTTTTGTTATTAATATTGTTGCTGTTGCTGTCACTGCTTGTTTTCTTATCCCATTGCTGTTTCTAGTAAATTGTCCTCAGCTCAGCTCAGAATTTCTGCCTTTTTTCTCTCCCTGTCTCGGGATGGGGGAAGGGAGCAGCTCCATGGGACTCAATTTCCAGCTTAAACCATGATGCACATTTACAAGTTACTTCAATTTTAAAATCACTTAACAGAGTGTACCCAGGTTTTGCCTCTCTCTTCAATCTTCATTAATAAATAAAATCAGCCAGGGACCATTTGCTTGCTCTGGGGCAGAGCAGCCCAGTGCAGCTCCCATGCACATGGCTGAGCTCTGTTCCTGCCCCATGCACTCTGGCAGAGGCAGAACCAACCACAGGGAAAAATCATCATCCTGTGGTGTTCCCTGATTGGTTCAGGGTACTGTTGGAGCAGTGCTAGGCAGTACCAGCCAGGAGTGGTGGGGTCCATGTTAACAGCTGGACATGCTTGTCATGTGTGCCTGTGGCTGAACCCCCACTCCAGCCTCATTTTATGGACCAGTATAGATGTACCTGGGAAGAATTGATTCATCCCAGTTTAGTTCTCTAAATCCTGATGCCTTCTAGATAGTTGTAGCATATGCTCCTAAATAGCATGGATAGAAAAAAAGAGTCGACAATTTTATTTAATTTATGTAATGATTTATCTCATTAATTTTCAACTCAGGAACTTCATGGCTGTGGCAAGCAGAGTGTCAAGCTGTGCAAACATGGCCTATAAAAGCTTAAGAACTGCATCTGCAAAGGTAAGAAAGTCAGAAAAAATACACAGGCAGATGGCTCAGGGGACAGAGCACACTCAGAGTACAAGGTCGAGAAAAAACTGACAAAACAAAAATAATTTTGAAATGCAACACCCACACAGCCACTCATGCTTTCACCATAGAGAATCATAGATAATTTTTTTTAAATTTTCCTAAGTGATCCTGTCAACATCCTGGAGAATGAGAAACTTAATCTGCATCCTGCCATGGCCAAGGACCACAAGGGTTTCTTCAAGAGGACTAGATAAACTTGATACATTTTCAGGAAGAAATAAAGCCCACAAAGACCATCACTTTGCTATTTATTCTTCACTAAACACCTGGATGTCTTGGACAGCTCCAGCCACGGTGTGAATGGGAGTGTGGGTTTTCTAGGCAACCCCTGCACAGCCAAAGCCCAAGGGCAGGTTCCTATGGTGACTGAGCACTGTAAAGCTTTTTGCCTGGCTCTTAGGAAGTGCTTTGCAAAGTAGGAATGAAACACTACTCTGCTTAAAACCTTTTCCACAGGATTTATTTACCTGTGGCCTGGAAAGTGATTAACCATCTGCATTGCTCCTGAGGCAAGTGATAGACACTTGAAGCCTTGAGTGAGTCTCTATTAGTTTTTAGGTGTAACCATTTTTAGGACTCAGGAATTGCTAGGGCTGAAAGATTGGAGATGTCTTATCTGTCATTACCTGCATAATTCTTTCCCGAAAAAAAGATGGCCTTACTGAACTTACACAGTGCTATTATGGATGACATCTCACATAGCAAATACATTGTACACTGGTGGCAAAGCAGGTATTAATGTAGCTTATTTAATTTTCTAGCAAAAACAATGAAGAGTCAGATTACACTTCAGGTAATTCACAATGTATGCCATTGAATTCTGAGCCCTGTGCAAGTGAAAAAAATTACCATCTCTAGCCTGGTCATACTAGTTTGAACTGCACGATGTCAATATTTTAGCCCCAGAATTCAACATTAAACTTTTCATTTATCAGCTAAAATGAGGGTTACCACATCTGCCAGATGAGATGAGAGATGAGTTTCCCACGTGGGTTCCCCAGGAATTGCACTCCCTTGTCAAACTCCTGCTTTCCAGAAGGATGCTCAAGAGCCATCTGGAGACTGCAGGAGCTCCGTGTGCTGCCGTAAGCTGCCACAAACACATCACTCCCGCTCACTGCTGTCACAGGCCATGTCACCTCCGGGTGCCAAACACGGGACTGCAGCAGCCACCTGGGGCCGGCACTGCCCCTCTGCCTGCAGCGAGATGCTGCTGCTGCTGCTGCTGCTGCTGCTGCGGACAAACGTGCCCGCAGGTTCTCGCTGACCTTTACAAATCGCTCCTGTCACTCCCTGTTAGGAGTCTTCTGAGCACTGACAGGAAAAACAAGTCACCCTGTGAGCAGCGGGACTAATTGGTCGTTTCCCGTGCTCGAAGCGTTCCTTACAAAGCCCTTTCTCTCTTCATTCAGTTATCTAACACTGGCTGAACTCGGCAGCCTCTCCCTCAGTCAGCCACTAATGGACTCTGCTTTCTTTTCCTATTTCTGTGAAATCCGTGGAAAATAAAGACCTTTGCAACGGCTTCCTGCTGTGCTAACAGTCCTGTGAGTGCAGGTTTTGTGTAGGTGTTGTACCTGACTCAGCTCATCAACACCGGTTTATCCTAAATGTCAGGGTCTCTTCCCTAGGAAAGGAGTATTGCTTAATCATGTTAATTTGATCCATTTTACCATACTTCTAATCTTGGTCAGTGTAGGAGGACCTCTCAAAGGGCTCCTGTACCTAACAAGCACACACAGTATTCATCTGATGTCAGCAGCCAGGAGTGCATGGAAGAGCTGCTAGATGTACCAGAATCCTGAAATGGTTACAGATGTCCTGCAACTGATTGCTGCTGAAATTTGATTGCGTGTAAATCTATTTTGCACATAGAATCACAGAATGGTTTGGGTTGGAAGGGGCTTTAAAGATATCTAGTTACATACAGATACTCTCCTGTCATGGGCAGGGACACCTTCCACTATCTTCCACTACCTCAGGTTGCTCAAAGCCCCATCCAGCCTGGCCTTGAACACTTTTATGGATGGGGCATCCACAGCTTCTCTGCACAACCTGTTCCAGTGTTTCACCATCCTCACAGGAAAGAATTTCTTCTTAACATATAACGTAAACCTACTCTCTCTCAGTGTAAAGCCATTCCCCCTTGTCCAATTACTCCACACCCTTGTAAAAGGTCCCTCTTCAGCTCTCTTGAAGCCCTTTTTGGTACTGGAAGGTGCTCTAAGATCTCCCCAGGGCCTTCTCCCTGCTGCTTATTTTGACATGCTTACAGTCCAGCTGGCTTTTTCCCCTGGACTGGCTTTCCATCAGGAAGGCAGGCACACATGAAGCTCCATCAGCCAGCTTTTGACTCCTGAGTTCTGTTCTCTGGGAAGCAAAGAAAAGCCCAGGTTTCAGCAATTCAGACATTCAGAGCTGGGGTTGTATTTCACCATGATTCTTGCTCCTGAAGGATTTTGGGTAGCCCTTTGGCCTTCCTCCCTTGCATAAGCAAAACCATGCAAGAGCAATGGGAACATGAGAACCTGCACAGGCCAGGCTCCTTCAGCCTGAGCTCTCCGGATTTCAAAAGCCACACAGTGACATTGACCACAGGACAGACAGACAGACAGGAAATTCCACCAACCACAGTGGCTGCTGGCATGAGGTCCTGCTCCTGCCCCCTCAGCAGATTCCTTCCTGCCTGTTGCTGATTCACCACCACCAGCTGCTCACATCTTTATGAACTCTCCTGCCTGGTGGCCCTGGGAAGCTGCTCCAGAGGAGGAGCTCCATCCTGAACTTCAGTTACTGTTTTTTTCTTTTTCTTTTAGTCAGATACACTTTGTTTTGCAAACGTTATTGTAAAACTACTTCACTTTTTAGCAACAAAATCATCATGTACTGGCAGATGCTGGTGGTATGTGATGTTTCCCAACAAGTGAACATCAGCTATGTCTGAATGGGGTCAGACCTCACACCACAGGTGATGCTCACTGGGTACACGAAACAGCACAAGGCTCCAACCAAAGAAGCCAAAGGAAAAGCACTGCAAGCAGAGTATGACTGATCTCTCAGAAAGAAATGTTGCATTTCTTTCTCTTGATTATGGCCTATCACAATTGATATTTAGTCATTTCTCAAGAAAAGAAAATGACATTTGGTTCAGGTTTAGTAAGTTCCATGAAACTTTTGTCCTGGTGTTTATACCTTCATCTGTGTATTTATAAGATCTTCCTTGTTATCTATGTGTCTCATGTCAGCACCAGTCAGGGTTTAGCTGAACTTCTTTGTAAACATAAATATGATTTTCAAGCCCCTCACAAACTTTCATTTCACACAGGATGGGGCACCTGAGAGATGCCTCATTCTGGTCAAAGCCACCCATCCCTAGGGATGACCAAGCACCTCAGCAGTGTTGCTGGCAGAAGGCAGGGCAGGAAGATAACTCCACCAAAACCCAGCTGCTGGTTTCACCCTGACCTCAGATGTGGGACTGATGACCGAAGAATAATCCTTGTAGAAATAGGCACTCACAGACTTTTTTGCTTCAGAAAAAAAAGGATTTAGGATTGAGCACAGATTCTATAAAACAAATTTATTCTATCAATTATGTGCATCAATACAGACTTTTGCTGTAGGATTGTAAAAACTTTCCAGCCTTCTCTCTACTAACTTTTCAATCACTACTTTTAAGGCAACATTTTTTTCCCTTAATAGAGAAAGATAATTAAAACACAGTTGATGACCTTGGTGGAGAACAGCATTACCACATACAAGATCCAAAGTGGATTAGTTGTGTGTCAGAGAATCACAGAATATCAGGTTGGGAGGGACCTCAAGGTTCATCTGGTCCAACCTTTCTTGGCAAAAGCCTGGTCTAGGCAAGATGTCTCTCTACCCTGTTGAGCCAAATCTTGGAAGTGTCCAGTGCTGAGGAACTCATCACTTCCCTGAGGAGATTATTCCCATGGCTTGTCTAGACTGTAACACATCAGCTTCTCTAGGAGGAGGCTGTGAGAACTCTATCAAAAGCCTCTGAGGAATCTAGGTAAACAATGTCCACTGCTCTCCCCACATCAACCAAGCAGGTTACTTTATTGTAGAAGGCAATCAGGTTTGTCAAGCACGATTTGCCTGTGGTGAATCTGTGCTGGCTTTGCCCAATCATCTTTCATCTGACTTGCGATAGGCCCCAGGAGGATTCCCTCCATAACTTTCCCAGGGACTGAAGTAAGACTGATGGGCCTCTAATTTCCTGGGTCCTTCTTTAAGCCTTTCTTGAAGATGAGGGTGACCATAATCTTCTCCCAGTCTTTTGGGATGTCCTTCAATCTTCATGACTCCTCAAAGATTACAGTCACCTCAACCCTGACATCAGCCAGGTCTCTGGACACCCTCCGGTGGATGTTGCCAGAGTCCATCCATGTGCAGAGGCCAAGCTCCTGTAATTGTTCACAGACCAGTTCTTCCTTCACCAGCTGTGGGTCTGTGCTTGCCTCAGCCTGGATTTTTGTTCTGAAGGCTTGAGGGTCCAGCAGCGCTGGTAAAGACAGGAATGAAGAAAGTGTTGAGAACCTCTGTCTTTCCAGTGCTATTGGTGACTAATTCAGCTTTCCTGTTGGATGGCAGGCCAACATTTTCTTTCTATTTCCTCTTTTTGTTTCCATACATGGAGAACCCTTTCTTGCAGGTTTTGACAGCAGCTTCTCTTGCTCATGGGCAGTCTGTCCCCATGCTGGAAGTGCAAAGAGCAGCCCAGCCCTCAGAATGTGACCCTGCTCTTCCTCTTGCAGGGACAGGAGGCACATGGGATTTAGAGACCCTCAGCTCTGCCACCATCTCCAGACTGCAGGGACCAGCCTTCAGTTGCCTTTCTTTACTATGTAGTGCAAGAACTTCTGAAAACATGTATTTGTTCTCTGTAATAAACAAGAGAATATTTGGGTCCAATATTGTCATTAGTATTAAAGTGGGTGAGGGAAGGCAGGGGGACAGGAAAAAGTTTAAACACTTATTCTTGAAACTTCAGCATACTTTTCAGCCCCCCTTGAGTCCTTGTGTACCTGAAGAAGAACCATGGCACAGAAGGTTGTGCAGCTGCCCCTGGAGAGGAAATGCCAGCAGTGCTGTGTGAAGACTGCACCATGGTGTTTCTCATTGCTCATACCTTGTTTAACGTGGATGAATGCAAGGAAAAGGAGCTGGAGGATTGATGGGAAGACAAGCAAACTTCTCAAGAGGCAGTGCTGAAATAACATGCAAAGTGCCCTAACTGGCCAAGGGATTGTGTAGTGCAGGATTTATTTTCCCATTTATGAAACTGGGGATCAGTGTAGGAACCCTCTGCATGGAATAATTTCAGATCTTTTTTTTTTTCTGTAAGATGTTTCCTAGATCAGTATTAATTCCTCCATGCTCAAGGCAAAGTTGGAGTTTATGCTGCCTCATGCAGAGAAAATGTGAGGAACCCCAGGTAACCTTCTATTCCTGTAGGTAGGGAAGGGGAGGCATGGTCTGAAATGTGCTACTGGGGCAGCAGGAACACAAGCTGGAGCAGGCATCAGAGGCAGTGGGGCTTGGTAAGGAGGGAAATGAGCTCAATGCATAGAAAACACACCCTTTCCCAGAATAATACAACTCCTCACAGTATGTTATTTTGTAAGTTCCTAGCCCAGCCTAAATTCCCTTTCCAAGCAGGAGCCAGGACGAGGATATGGCTTCAGAAATCCTAATGGAATTACAGAAACTGGCTGAGGATTCCCAGCTCCAGTTCCCAAACACAGGGACATCACCTTCAGAAACACCAGGGAGCTGGACTGCCTTGTTCTCATTGCCCAGTTCTCCTTGATATACTCAATAGGAATCTAAAGGAACCTCACTTCTTTATGTGAAAGGGACTTGTTGGTTGCTGACTTGCAATGGGACATGTGACACAGGCCTTAAGCAAATCAGTAAACACAGAAATTTTCTCTTGAGAAGTCAAGGGTGGGGCAGAGGACATGGTAATTACATGTTCTCCATGAGTGCTGCTTTTCTTTCTTTGCCCAAAGCAGCTTTGGAGAAAGCATTCCTAATTGCATATTTCTCATTTGCACTGCCTTTTTGTTCCCCTCAAAAAATATTCCCTTTAAGAGGGTTTGTCACACTTTGCATGGAATCCAACAGCAGTGGGGGGATAACAGAATACATGGCTGGTGGTGATGATCTGGGATGCTGTTCTGGAAACATTGACTTGTGTCAATACCAGCAGTATTCAGAGGCCAAAGTTCAATGCAGAGTGGCTCTAACAAGTCACATGTTCCTAGGGGTATGCTGCTGTCCTTTTTCTCCTTTTTCTCTAAGCTCTCCAGCTTTACTACCTCTGAGAAGGTGTGAAGAGCAGGACTTGGAAACTGAATGCAGGATCTGTACTTTGCTAAGAACTATGTAGAGTGGGACATGTTGAGAGAAGGACAACAGTGACAAATGGGGACATCCTGTTGAGCAAAAAGCAAGGCAACTTGCCACAGCATTTAGTTGTCATCTTGGCAATGAGCAAGGTTGCCCTTGTTCCTCTCAGACCAAAAGCTTCTAACCCTAAGTAATCTTTTGACATCACCTGCTTTGCCTCAGGTAGCACTGGAATCAAGTGGTTTATCACTCGAACAGTGTGAGTTCCCCTGCCTGGACCTGCTGGTTTGGAGACACTGGCTGGCTTGGCTCTACCTTCAAGACCTCTGTCCACCATGGCCCATGGGAGTGGAGAAGGTAGAGGAGTGCCAGAGGAAAAGCTACAGTGCACCTCAATAGCAAAATGAACATGCCAGTGAGCAGTCTGTTGCACAATGGAACAGAAACCCACCTCTTTGGAAAGGAGCAGCAGCCTCAAAGGGCTCAGTGTTTGGCTGTGATTTTCCCATAGATGTGTTTTTACAGCTGTGGTTAATATGTGACTAATCCTCACTGTGCAGTAACCACACAACCACTCCTTGGAGCGGCGCGAACGCACAGCGGCTTCGGATCGGAAGTAGAGATGGTAACATCTGAAAAGAATCCTTAAAACTGACAACACTTCTGAGCAGAGCTCTAATCATTTATGTCATGCCTGAGAAACTTGCAGCCAGGCTCCAGTGTGTGTGTATATATATATATGTATTATAAAAAAGACAAACCACCTCCCAAGAACAATAAACAGTTCAAAGGCTTGTGTTCTCAGGCAGCTGCTATCAAACATTAACTGCACTATTTGAGCAGGAAGAGCAGACTCAAACAGCACTTTCAAGAGCATTTGCAAACTCTCTTTTCCTCCAGTAGTACACTAATAGCAATAATAATAATAATAATAATAATAATAATAATAATAATAATAATAATAATAATAATAATAATAATAATACCATATTTTCAGTCTGAACAAAAGGTAGGTAATATTGCTCCAAAACAGCCATATTCATATTTTTCTCTGTGCCACCCTGAGAATAATAAAACTCCTAGAAGTTCTTGAACCATTGCTCTGTGTTATGAAGACTGAACACTCAACTGTTTCATCAAGCTATTCATAAAGGCAACTTGAGGCCTGCATGTTCTGAATGAGGAATGACATCAGGGCTGTGTGCTGCATGTGGCTGCATGTACAGTCCCACTCTCTTTGTGCCAGTCCCTGAAGGGCTGGCCAGGCCCTGGTGTCCATTTACATGGGCTTTGAAGGCCTCTGACCATGACTGACATGACTTCTGATTGCCAGCAGTCAGCTTTTCAGATCTTCTCCAGGTATGGATGGATAATTAGGCGGGCCATCTGCTCCCTTGTTTAGATACATGCCAACTCTTTCTTTTTTTTTGCTTTATTTTGAGGGATTCTAGTCTGGTTGTGGGGGTTGTTAAAATACAACCATGTTCTTTAATGGCTTTATGAAATTATTTCAGCTTCAATTCTGATTGGTTTGATTTTGTTCTGCACAGACATCCTAAGCTTCAACACTTTTAAGCTTTCCTCAGCTAAGGTTTTATGTAAGGCAGTGTGTGTGTGTCCCACACTGGCACCCAG
The DNA here is from genome assembly GCF_037042795.1 of Molothrus aeneus. Classification (NCBI taxonomy): domain Eukaryota; kingdom Metazoa; phylum Chordata; class Aves; order Passeriformes; family Icteridae; genus Molothrus; species Molothrus aeneus. The sequence goes on along the minus strand of NC_089648.1, from coordinate 72,974,650 downwards.
CACATCCCTAAGCACAGCAGCAGGCTCATGAACAGCATGTGCTCATGCTAAGGGGGCATCCAGAGAAGCAGCCCCTTGTTCTCAGCATGTACTACTTCCAAATCTGATGGGAGTCAGGTGCCAGAAGAGAGAGGAATCTTATGCACAACCTGCATTTCTCTGCTCCTGCTGAGTTTCTGCTGGCGCTCAAACCCTGTCCATTCAGGAGGAGATGCAACCTGGTTTGCCACATGAAGGAAACAGCTGTCCAGTCTCCTAAGGCACAGGTTCTCAGGCTTTGTTTAGAGGGAGAAATGCACTGGTGGCATCAGCATGTGTTTCTTCCAGGCTGCCCCACTCCTTTCCTCTGTGTCCCTGCCCTCACCTCAGTCACCTCAGCAGCCCCAGCTCTGTGTACAGGAGGAATCCTGCTGACTCCTGCCTATGGCTTCCAGAGGTAAGGCAGGTGAGATAGGTTTTGGTGGTGGATTTTTTGAGGCTTGGGGGTTTGTGATTGTTTTTCTCTGCACGCTATTTTCAAATGCATTGCATGTCAGAGGGGTACCACAGTTTGGGGACCCCTGGCCTTGTGGCACATGTTAAGCATACCACTCTCTCCCACACAGGTTCTCAAGGGCCAGGAATGCTTTGATGGTTGGCTCAGACAAGTAGAGGTTTATGCTGAGGACATTTTTATACAACAGTGTCACGTGGCTTTGGTTAAACTGGAACAGCTGTGCTCTGGGGTCTAGGATCTGTCCAAATCCTAATATTTATTTTTAAATCACACCTATTTATCCATTGCTCTATGCCATTTTAAAGTAGCATTTTTTACTTTTAAAAGCACCTAATATTTTCTGACTTTTTAAAGTTTAGTGATTCAGTGATTCCCCTTCCCTTGTTCCTATTTTAATTTTTCATTAGCACATAGCTGTGTGTCCGTGCAGATGCATAATCACATGTACATGTACGCATGTGTGTGTGCACACAGCAGAGTACATGGGTCCAAATCATCTTTTGTTATCATCTCAAAGAATGCTCCAGAACGCTGCCCATCTGCTTTTCCATGCTAAAGGAGGAGAGTAATAAATTAAGAGTAAATTAAAAAAAAAACAAACCAAACCAACCAACCAACCAAAAAAAAAAAACAAACCAAAAACAACTGGGTAAGAAAGAGGAAGGGTTTTTAATGGGCTCTGTGTTCTTTGCACAGACTACTGGCTGAAAGACATCCCACTGTCTCAGGAACATTTTATACTGTAATTTTCCTGAGTATCCAGCTTTGTATTCAGTACATTTGGATCTTTCCCCCTCACCATTAATGGAATGATTCTCCAAGTTTAATTTTTTTAATGTTTGTACTTGCCAATTTATTTTTTTCTTTTCTTCTTGTTCCCATATTATTCTTTTGCCTAAATTGTTCATCCCCATCCCTGGTACTGTCCTTTACCATGACAAGCATGCAGCAACTGTACAACCTGTCAGTCTGTGTTTTCCTGAGCTGGGCAAACCAAATACCATGAGTTTGCTGTGGGAAAAGACTCTGTTCTCCCACATAATGTTTTTCCTCTGTTCCTTCCCACCATGAGTTAACCCTAGACCATGTAGATGATGGTAAGCAAAGGGCTCACCAGTTCTTTCTATAATGATGCCCATGATGCCAACAATTCCCTCTACTTGCTGGAAGTATTTGCCAGCTAATACATCCTGTATTATTTTTTCCTTCCTTACAGCTACATCACACATAATTATTCTAAGATTGACTAATTCACCTAGCCTTTTCTTCCCCTTTTATTCTCAGGTTAGAGCAGAAATTCCTTTTGTTATCCCCTTCATGCCTGACCTTGTCATGTTGAAGTTGACCCTAAATGTTACTTGTCAGAATATTAATGTATCCTTCATACTCTAAACTGTCTAGGGTGCCCAAATTCCCAACAGCAAATGTAATTCTGTGTATTTCCTTCTATGTCAGACAGTATTTAGAAAGATGTCCCCAAAATGAGGTCTTTTCTCCCTACTAACTCTCTGCCTTGCATAGTCTGCTGTTCCTTAGCTGACTTCTCACCACTTTACAATTCCTCCACTAATCCCTAGCTTCCTCCTTTTGATTATTCATTTTCTCTGTGGCACTGATAACTTGCTTTAGTGAAGTCCAATTAGAAAAGATTGCTTTTGACTGAAAAAAACCTGCAATCAAAAAGTAAGATATCAGATTAGTCAGGCACAATCTACTTTTGGTGAATCTATTTTGTGCTGTATATGATGATCCTACCTTTTAATTTCTCTATCCATCAGATCCTTTTGTAAGACCCTGCATACTGCTGAGGCTGCACCTTTTCCTTTCCTCTTTCCTTAGTGAAGACACTGCGTTTCGTTTTCTACAGTAAAATTGCTGTCCTCTAACTTGACAAACTTATTAAAAATTCTGTCCATCAGGCTTGCAGTTTTATGACCTAAACACTGCCCCAGAATGTTAAGTAACTATTTGGTTTTGAGCCTCTACCTCACCTCTTGCATATTTAAAAGCTTGGGTTTTTTTTGTTTTGCAGCTCTCAAATGGAGCAAATTTCACTCTGCACCTTCATTCCACTACTCATTTTCATCAACATACACACTAGTCCTGATGAAGACTCAGATAAGGCATTTATGAAATGCCTGACATAGTTTTTCTTCTCAGCACCCCTGTAGAGTGGCCCTCTTTTTTCTCCTGTTCTCTATTTCAATTACAAGATTACACAGCCTTTTAGATTTGCTTTAGCTTCCTTTATAGGCTCTAATACAACCTGACAAAGTGAGAATTGTGAAAAGTCCTCCTTCTCTCATAGTTTGCCTTCTTTGACACTCAGTGCATTTACACCCTCCAGCTCATTTTTCCAGAACAAAGAAGGGGTCAAATTTTTCTGCCAGGCACATTCTTTGCATCTCACTTGTGAACAAGAGCAAATGTGATAATTGCTCCAGCATGGATGAAGAAGAAAGTCAGGAAGCACAGTGAACAGAAATGTGACTCAGGAAAACCCAGGCCAACCTGTGCCAACGCAGGAGGCAGATCAGCCTTCCTGTAAATAATTCTCTCTTGGTACAACAAAATTTCTCTGAAGTGCACACTGAGGATCAGGTAAGTGTTGCACTTACAAGGATTTTCACACAGGAATTTCTTACTTCCCTTAGCACCTCATTTTATTCCCTCCCTGCTGCTTTAACTTCAGATATTATCACTGACTAGAAAAGGGGAAGCAAAAGTCTTGGTAGCCCCTAAGGAAGTGAATTCACAGCTGGTAAGGCCCTGCAATGCAAACCAGCCAACTCTGATCTTACACAAGTCTAGCCAGTTTAAGGACTGGCAAAGTTGGCATGAAGTTAAAAAGCACTTTTCAGCTGTATTTAACTATGGAAACAAGTCTTCTAAATTCACCCCTTTTGCCTGGATTCAAAACTTTCTGATTTCCAAGATTCTTCCAAATGTTTAGGTTTTTTCTGTAAACATAGGCCCCCATGGTTCCAGTGTAAGCACACTAAAAATACAGTGGCCAGTTTACAGAACAAAAAATAAGTTTCTTGCAGTTCAAAACCTTTACAAAAGTAAGTAATTGCAAAGCTGCAGTAAGACCCACCCAGACAGACAGCAGCTCCTGATTTCCCTGTTTTGTGAGGGGAATAATTTTACTCTACTTCTGTGATGCTCCATCTCCTCCCACACAAGCCATAGCACCCCAGAGTAATTGATGTTGCACAGCAGAATGCTGAGGACAGGCCTGCTCTGTTCTCCTTCCTTGGGGGTACAATCTCCAATTCATCTTGGAAAGCAGGTTTTAGGGAAGGCTTGGGGCTGCCCTCTTACAGTCCTCAGTGCTCTCAAACTCCTGAGGGCAGAAGATGAGGAGGTGGAGTCTTCCCTGTGGAAGACTTGAAACTTTTATCACCATTTTGGGGATGGTGACATTCTGCACAAGGAGAGGTCCCGAAATCAGAACCAGCATGAAATGTTGCAGGGCTCTAACAAAGCCATTTCATTCTGCTCTCCACTGGAGCCCATTTGTATCCCACACCAGTGCCTCCAGCCAGAGCACCTCACTGCAACCAGGACACTCAGGGCAGGGTGAGAGAGAAGGCAGGCCACACTTTGACCCTTCAAGCGCTGAACTGAATCTCTGTGTTTCTAGCCCCAGAATTCACAGTTCTGTAACCCAAATTCCTTAAAGACCTAGGTGGTCTTAAAAACAACACCATCTACTTTTTGATGTATTATACACAACAATGTTCACAGACAGACTGTGTCAGACACATTCTTGCCAAAATGCCATTTATTGCAGTATACCTTTACATGGCATACAGATAACCCAATGTTGCATCTTCTGTCAGAACTCATATTTCATTTGTACCACTTAAATAACCCAGAATGTCATGTTTGTTTCACAAACTGTCAGTTAAGACTACCAAAATATACAGTTTTTTTCCTTTCCCCCTAACAAGGTTGTGAGGTACAACTGAATTTTACTACTTTATCTTCCTGTGCTTTACAAGAACCTTTTCATAGATAGACCTATCAAACATTTCTACATTCCTATACAAAGCAAAGAATTACAGCTGAAATTAACACCATCTGGTCATTGCATTAACCTATAAAAATTCATTCGGTAAAAAAAAAAACAAAACAAACCCAAAATAACGAAACAACTGAAAACAGAACAACCCTAACAAAAAAACATAATGGTTGTTGCAGTTTTACTTAAAAAACCAGCCAGCTACACATATGCACAAGTTCTCCACGTGCATAAAGAAGAGTTTGGAATCAAGGTATTTTGGGGTTTTTTTCTTGTGTTTGCAGCGAAGGCACCAATTTTAGCTGCATGGCAGCTCAGGAGTGTTTTATACTTCATTTAAATTACACAGGTTTTAAAGTTTGTCTGTTAACATGCAACATTTGTACCAACTGTTGCAATATTGTCCAATGTACTCTGATCATTCCCTCTAGCTCAACAGTACAAATATTTACATCAGTTGTAAACACTCCTCCACCCACCCCATACCTTCTGCACTGAGTGACGAGGAACTGAAGTGGCAAGAAGTTACCCAAAGGCAGAGCAGAAGTAAGGCTTGTACAGAACACCACACTTGTGTTTGCACGGTTTGAGATGCTCTGGAGAACTCCAGACCCCCAGTGAGGCCCCAGTGCCTGACATCTGACAGCACACTGACCACACACAGCTTCAGGCATCCAGACTGTGCTCAGGGGGTGCTTTTCTGCCCTTACTAGACTGACATCCCTGGAGTGGCTTCTCTCCAAAGTGCAGGAACAGCTTCCAAGGAGCCGTTCCGGAGTAGTGAGAGTCAAGCACACCAACTGTTGTATCTGTTTAAGGCCACCTACACTCAAGCCTTCCCCAGGCTCATTTCAGATGCTTCTCTACTTCTTAGCTGCAGCCATGAGGTGCTGCTCCCCACCTCCCAGCCCTGTGTGCCACGGCACCCTGTGGCACAGAGGGCAGAGCACGTTCCGAAACAGCCGCGGTGACCAGAGGTGCTACAACACGGCCCCGGTCACCTGCTACTGCCCGGGGTGAGATCAGGCAGCAGGACAGCCAACCTCCACTCAGCACCTAGGAAAGGGAATGTCTGAGATGAGACTGCTTGGAAAAAATCTACTTCTTACCTAAGCCTTGAGAGAGAGAGACAGAGAGAGAGAGAGAGAGAGCGGAGCATGTAGTGGGACAGCCCAACACTATTGGCAAAATTAGCTCTCCGCTCAGTTTTGGGGTTCTTGGGGTTTGTTTTTTGCTAGTGTACGTACCAGCTGCTTAGGAACTGGTTCTGAGTATGGGATAATGCTTCCAAAATATAAGTTATTTTAAACCATGTGACAGTCATTTGTTTACCCTGCCCCTCACACCTCCTTTTGGCAGAGATCAAGTTCAGCTTGATGTTTCATAGGCATTAAGTGCTCCAAATACAGCTGTCAGAAAGAGCTAGAGGACAGCAGTGTACCAAATGTCTGCCCAGCACAGCCACTTGTTACACTCGAAACACATCTATGAGTTAAATAGGAAGGACCCCTGCTATACAGAGTGTGAGCACTGGTAATTGGTTATTCTTGCTAGCCCTTTCCCTAAATATCAAGAGTTTTATACATACAGTGCTCCCTTATCTTCTCCCCACCGCCTGTCCCAGCAGTCTTTAGATAAACCAAGGTGAGTTTAGGAACTTGCAGCTCCAATTCTGTTAAAAAAAACCAAAAAAAACACAACAAAAAAACCAAGTTGTGCAAGAAAGCAGGGAATGTTCAATGAATCCAGATCTACTTTGTAGTTAAAAAATTTCCAATGGCAAAGTGGTAAGGGCAAATAACCCAATGATCATATGGCTTAAGTTTAATGCAAAGCACACTAGGAGGTCCACGTGCAGGGAGAGAAGAGTCCAAGAAAGATGGAATAAGAAGTGTCCTGAAGATCAGTGTTTATGCATAGAATTCCTCTTGTTTGTGTGGTTTTTGGTATCCTCCATTAGACTGTTTTGGTTCATCCAGTGAATAGCTGCCTTCATCTTTTTTCTTCATTCTGTACAGCATAAATGCAACTAGAAACACTGCAAACACCAAGCCTACAAGTCCTCCAGCAATAACACCTGGAAGGGGAGAAAAAGACACAGATTACTCTAAATGCCATACCAGATAGTGCTACTATGATTTTAAGTTTCAGATTGCTCCCTACCTATCCCTGGCTTAATGACTTAAATTAATGTGTCCTTCTGTCCCCTCCCAAACCAAGCACCTGCTCAAATACAGCAGCCAGTCCCAGGGACATGGATCTCCCACTGGGCTATGCTGCACAGCACACAAGGCTATGGTGCTCAACCCTGGTAATTTGACTGAGGCAGCAACAGAGAAATTTTACTGTAACTTTTCAGAGGAGTGAAGGAAGAGGTTTAAACAAAGTTGCAGATAAAGCAGCCACTGCTAGATGCTATTAGCAGACTAATATTTGCCCCTGTTAGGGTTTTGACATGACAGAATCATCACCCTCATTTCAGAGGTCTAACATAAAAGGTTGGCATCCTTGCTCAGAGATGTATTTGCACAACTGCAGCTTCTTCCAGGAGACTCCAGGAATCTGCTTTTACCAACTAGAAATCCAAAATATTTGGTACCTCCAAGAACTTCTTTTCTGTCCATAATTCCCGAGGCTCCTGCTGCTTTGGCATTCCTCTCAGAGTCAGCCAGTACTTCTGAGTTCTGGGTGGGGAGAAATTCCTCGTCTTTAGTCAAGATGAAGTCTCCCTGTTGGGACATACAGGGCAGGTTATTCATGTTTCTCATCATGCCTGTCTACCAACATAAACCAATCACTGGTTTTGACTAATTAACACCCATTCCCACCAAACAAACTTAGTACATGCTACTTAAAGACTACATGTTCCTGCAAAGGGTGTCAGAACTGTTAGTCCTCACCGGGTCTCCAGAGCCAACTTCAGAAACCTCCTCATGTGTAGGAGCGACATCCTCCGGAGCTGTGGCCGCGGGGGTGGCAGCCACCTCTCCCTCACCGTGGACAGTAGAGTGGGGCTCAGGGACATCCTTGGTGTCTGGCACATCAGAGCTGGGGATTTCAGGCTCAAGCTCATGGACCACAGCAGAGGCTTCTGAAGGAGTCACATGAACCACGGAAGGGAAGTGAGCAGTAGGACTTCTCACTGTTGTTGTGACTACATGGCTTGCTGGTTTCCCATCAGGTGAGCCCAGGATGGATAATTCGTCCTTCACAGCTACAACTGGTTTCTCTGTCACTGGATTACTGGTTGCAGAAGGAGATACTGCTTCCTTTTCAGTTCTGCTCTCAATCCCATGAAATGGCTGCTCACTGAAATCCACTGGTGCTGCCACTACTGAGGAATTAGTTGATTCTCCTGGGATTTTCCAAGTGTGAGACTGATCAGTCAGGGGACCTGCAAAACAAACAAACAAAAAATATTACCCTTGGCCAGTTTAGAGGCCTATTATAGTATCTTCAGGACACTGGTCTAAGGAGGATGCTTAACCTTCACAGTCAATTTTCATAATAACCAATGTTCAGTTTTTAATTCCTCATCCTTTTCAGTGGAATAAGGAAGGGACAGACCAATGTGGTATTCAGCAATACTTTGTTAGTCATCTGCTTCTCCCCAAGCCAAAAGTGCCTGTTTGTAGTGAGGTTGACAAGGGAAATCTGCTTTGAGTACACTGACTCCTCAGTGTAGATATCTGAGTCTTTTTCCATAAACACTTTTGATTCAGAGCAGTCACACCTTCAGTCTCAACTGCATTTGGAACGGATTTCAGGGTCTTAATTTCTTCAGAGTATAATCTAAAATACAAACTTGTGGCTGGAAGGAAGCAGAAGCATAGCATGCTTCAGCTTTCAATAGCTTGCTCTTTTCTCACTAGCATCCCCTCAACTTCAGTACTGAACACCAAGGGTCTCTCTCATGCAGTCTAACAATCATTTTTATAGACTCTTCCCCCTACCCTAAATCCCCCTTATCACTTATAAATACCTATGGCCCATGGGAACATGCACATCTGATGACAGATAAAGTTTGTACTTGATACATGTTGGTAGGCTGGGGTTTACACACCTTCAAACATTATCTCCTACCTGCTCATAAAGGGCCTTGTTATGATCTCTCTTCCCCATGAGTGAAGAATCACTCCAGTTTCATAACATTCTTCACACATCTCACAGTAGCAGTCACATGGAGTCTACCTCTGCTTCTGCTCCCTCTCAAGTCTCCTACAGCTCATTTTCTACTAATTGCTAGAATCTCAAGGAATACAAGATTAATAGATTAGGCTCTTTCTCTGTTCCCAGCTCTCATATTCTGGGGTAGGTGGGTGAGTGGATTCCTCTCTCAACCCCCTTCCCTTGGGTGCTTACTGAGATCTCAAGTGCCACATCCTAGAAGGATCAAGCACTACCAGCACAACTGCTAATAACTCACCTGCACCTGAACCTGAGAACGCGTCTTCCTCATCACCAGATGAATCAAGGTCTTCAGGGGGAAGGTCCAGATTTGTAGTTTGCTTTAAAGAGAAGAGCAAAAAGATGTGTCAGTGATGAGATTGAAGTGATCAGGTTGCTTGCACAGAGTCTTCTAGGGGTTCCAAAGGTCACACAAAATTTTTGTTCAGACTGCATTTTTTCTTCTTCCCTCATTCCAGCTCCCCTCCCCAGAAGAGGAGCTCTAGTGTTGGAAAGGTCAGTCTTGCTGTCTCCTTTCTCTGCACTGCTTCCAGGCTGCAGTTGCTTTGGCAAAGAAGAAAGCAAGGAATGCATTCAGTGTTACATCCTGGGAGCAGGCAATGCCCAGTCCTTCCCAGCATGTTTCAGGCGCTGACTGTGCCTTCCCTATCTACCAACCACTCCATCTGCAAATCACTGCATTAATTCTAAGGAGCAGAAGGGAAGGCAAAATAGTTTGTCTTCTTTCCCTTTATGACTCAAATACTGTTCACATATCTGAAACCAAAGCACTTAGCTTTGGTCTGAGCTAGCTAGAAGGAGAATCCAAGTCCCTTTTTACTATGTGTGGGCACTCAAAATAAGTCCAGAGATAGAAGCCAGCCTTCACTGTTGGAGAATAAGCCCTGAACTTTCTCCATTTACACTCCAAGGAGTGCACTGCCCAGCACTGAATTTCAGTTGCTGAAACAAGAGGCCAAATCCCTGTTCTATGGCACTTGTTTGTCAGAGCATACAACACTCAAAGCTACTCAGGATCTCCAAAGAAGACAACACTCTTTCAGTGTTTACTAGTTTACTAATTACAGAATGATTATTTCATGCATCTCATTGGCCTGTGCTGTATACACTTACTGCTCCTATCACTACAACATGCCTGACTCTCAGCTCATGACGAGCCTCAGGTTTATTTCTGCAGGGCTACCATTACCTAACCAGTCATTTTCCCTTCTCAGATTTCAAACCAAAACCCTCTAAGTCACTTCTTCCAAATTTCATCTTTCTGACACCCAACTACATTCCCCGTTTCCACAAATTTTGACTTCTAGCCCATCCTAAAGTCACCTTTGTCACCCCTTTCCAGCACTGCCATCTGCAAGTTTAGATGTCACATTGACTCATCCAAGCTGTGGGATCCCTATGATCCCAAGAAGTGCAAAGTCTCATTTTATTATGTAAAAAAAGGACACATATTCTTGCCACCAGGCCCACTGAATCTCTCTAGCTTGCATTAACACAGTGTCACTTTAAAATGAATATAACATTCATCCTCATCCCAGGGAGAAGTTAGCCAGCACCATTATGTATTGTCAAAACAATCCAGCTATTTAGTTGTCACTTTATTACCCACAATGGATGTGTTTATTGGTCCTATCTCCTTGTTATTCTTAAGATACCAGGTCTATCCATTTTTCTCTTCCATCCTTAATACTTTATCCATTCCCCACATTTCCACAGAACTAGTTTCCAAGGTGGTTAACTAGCCCATTAGATTCTACCTCTCTGAAGACAAGTAACTAAGTTGCCACCAGCCTATTCAGCCCCAAGATCTTAATAAGGCAATTATTGTAGCTATGATTTTTTTTTAATAAGAAAAAAACTAGGAATAAAACCCCCTCATACAGACATACATTTTTTTTAGCTCTTTTCTTCCCTACTAAAAATAAACCCCAAAGTACTATTCCTTAAGCTTCTGCAAGCATATTTCTAGAGTGAATTGCCCTTCGATCTCTTGCTTAACGGCAAGACATGAGGTAATTTTGACTTTTAGATTTGTCCCTGCTTGTTTGCACTGAGCTTTTGCACCCTTACACAGAAAGTAGGTCAGATAAGTGCTTCCCATGTGTTTTCCTTCTTGTGTCCAAGGGTGGTGACTCACACGGGCTGATCTCACTTCACTTCAAATATTAAAGAGTACGAACTGTTGGTGCATAAAGAATAAAGAAAGAACTGCCAGGCTGCCCAACTCAGCTCCCTCATGTACCCTTCCCAGTACTGTCAGAAGATAAGTGAGGCCTTAGAAATGGCACTGGTTTTGTTGATGGGGGGTTGGAGACCATTTTTCTCTCTCACTTCTCACACCAGCAGTGGCAAGCACAACCCTTTGTTCTTTCACTCAGCCTGGCTGAGTGCAAAAGGGGAATGTGCTGCTAAAGGTGGGGGTTGCATTCTCCTCCCAGTGGGAAAACTTCCTGGAAGCAGCTAGAAAGCAAACTCTCCAGCTTTTTATTGAAGTAAGGCACTGCCAATACAGTTTAAGATTGTATCACCATACACATTCAGCTAGGATCAAGGCTGCCTTCCCCCCAAATCTGAATATTCAGGGGTAGCTCATATAGATTTCCAACACCTGGACAGACTGATTGCCTGCAGACCTCAACAATCCTCCTGAAAGGATCACAGACTGCCAAGAAATAAAATGGCAACTCTTGATCTTGACTATTGACCCTGCACCCCTTTGCCTTGAGGGGTTGAATAGGTGTGGCTTGTTCAGCTGTGCCACATTTCCTTTGCTCTTAAGGAGTGTGTCCAGCCACCCTACCTTTAACACCTCCCCACACACCTGAGCTCCGAGCCTCTTCCCAGGCTGCTGCAAGCTCTGCTTCTCCACAGCCTTTGTTATGTACCCATTTGAATCCTAGTTTGATTCCTGTATCTGAGCAGGGATAGTGAGGGCCTCCTCAGAGGAGAGAAGCCCAGGGCAGCTCAGCCTAAACCAAGGGACACCCGAGGTGTTCCAGGGCAGAGCTGTCCAGCAGCTGCTCAGCACCCATTCTCCAAACATGACCCACCAACCCCTGAGGCTGGCTGCTGCACTTAAGAATAATAGAAAACACGAATCAGGACCAGCAAAGCCTGCTTTCCACAGTTTTATATGAGAACTTAGTGAAGTTACATGTCCCCAGGGGTCTTGTCCCCTCGTCCCAGCTGCTCCTCTGGGCATTGTGGCACCTCCCTTTAATCAGGCAGCTTGAGGCTTGGGATCTGAGAGGGACTTTCTTTGGCCCAAATACTCAAGGGAAGTACAGGATTATGCACATGTGGATAGCAGTCAGAATACCCACAAAGTGCTGTAATTTCTTGACATCATCCAATTTCATGACACACGAGCATTAAGGAACATTTGCCCAATTTATGTAACTGTATGGTTATATAAGGACTACATTTCTTGCTCCATAAATTACAGCTACAATGGGCATAAAAGATGGTTACCTCCCCACAAAACACAAGTACTGCAGAAAGGCCATGCTTCTATGATGATCTGCTGCTGAAGGATTTCAGACACAGCAAGGTTAGAAAACACTGACTCAGGACAGCATTGGAAGGGACTGAACTAATTTGGGTTTGCATCAGGAAGACAGACTGTGCTGTTCAAAGAACAAACACCTCATGGTCAAGGTTTTTCAATGACCTTTTACTAAAGCTGACTTACACCAATGGGAAAGGTTTTGATTAGCCAGGAGGATTAGGGGTACAGAACACTGGGTTATGCTATCATACAAAAGAGCTGAAAATAATTCCAGCTTAAAACAAGCTTACTTTACCTTTCAGAGAGTGGATCTTGGATGGTATCTCATGTACTCTAGTCAAAAAGTCATTACATTCTTATTGAGCACTTACAATATGTTGCTCTTTTACCATTTTACAAGCTTGTATGGTTTTATTAGCAGTTCAGACAACTGGTTGGAAATACTTGTCCAGTCCTTTTGATTTGCTGTCACTGAATTCAGTTGCATGTGAGGGCTAAAATTTTTAACTGTATTTTTGATATAATTTAACCAGTTCTCATTAACCAGTGGAAGACCCTCTTCCACAAGGATCAAAGCAGCCTGTTTAGGGGAAACCCTGGGGTGACTGTTAGCTTCTGCTCTTGCTGAGCACTGCATTGTTGCAGAACAATAGTTATTCAGTTCTGCTGGGACAACCAGAAAGCTGCTTAGTGGCATCTTCAATTTAATCAACAATGGGCCAGGCTTTCACAACTCATTAGCAATATTATTGGATCCAGAAGGCCGACATAATCCAGACTTTTTTTCTTTTTTAAAGTATCATTTTTAACTATTCTTCAGTCTTCATCTTGGTCAGAGTCTCAAAGCATGGGTCCTTCTGGGCTTATCCCATCAGCTGCTACAGAGCTCCCTCCTGCTACAGCAGAGATCTGAAGCACTCTCTCATGATGAGGGGGAGATTTGTAGTTGATTAGTTGATCTAACCCTGCCCCAACTGGGAACCACATTTATTTAATTTGATACATGCAAAAGGAAAGAGCTTTTCTCAAATTGCTCTTTGAGGTAAGCAAAACCACTAGCTTTGCCACAAGCTGCTACAAGCCCTTAACTAGATTAAGGATGATTTGTATCCAACTCTTCTTAATCCAGTTAGTGATCTGCAGTGTCAAAAACACTTGGAATCCTCCATTATCTGAATAAAGCTGTTAAATTTGCACATTTATTTCCCCTAATAAATCCTTCTTACTCAGCTGAAAAAGAATGAACTGTAATGAGCTCTCCCACCTCAAACAGCTCCCTAACCATCCTGTGAGAGTATTGCAACTGCATGGGAAGGAAAACCAATAGTTTGCTCTTGTTTAAGAGATATTCAAGAGCAAGACAAACATTTGTCCTGTAAATTGGCTACAATAGAGCATCTAGAAGAATACTTTCAAAAGGATTGGAACAATTAATTCTTAAATAAACTCAAACAGAAAGGTTTGTCTTTCACCTTTTCCTATACATTGAAGAGCAGAAATGCTATCTGAGGCAGAGCAGCACGAAGAGCTCTAACCTCAACCTAATATTGGTATTAGTGTGGGGGGAAGACAAAACCACCTGCTGAAGGAAACTTTAGCTTTGTTAAGCCTTGATATTCTGCAGTTAATAGCCCATGCACAATTAACTCCAATCCCAGATGTTCATGGTCAGGAGACAGCTTCAATGGTTAAGGTGGAAAAAGAAATTAAAAAGAAAACCACCCAACAATCAAAAAAACCCCAATCATATAAAACCCACCAGCAGCATCCTCACCTGTCCCCCTTCTTTTACATACATACAGACTCTGGAATTAAGTTGGCCATGCAGACCTTCTCTTTAACAGTCCGCCATAAATTCTGGAATAGCAGAAAGAGAGCTGATGCTTTTATATGGTAAGTCAAGATTGAAGCTTGCATGCAAGCCTGTTACTCCAGAACTCAGCAGCAGTGTGGCACCACCTCACCTAAATTCTCTTGCAGTTGTTTCTCCTGCTACTTCACTGCTCAAAATAAACCCTGGTGCTCCCTGGTAATCACATAGGTTAATGAAGTATTTCTCTTCCTAGAGGAGCCAAAGATGCAGACTAACAGCACAGGCCAAGGACAGCTACCAACCACCCCACACACAGTTCAAAGGCTGGACAGCCTAGATTTAAGCAGTATTTTATCCCTGGATAGTGTTCCAATCAAGGACTGCTGTGACAACAGGAGTGTTGGAACTTTACGGTCCCTTCCAACCCAAACCCTTCTATGATTCTACAAACCAAGTCACCAGCACTTCTCACTTCCTAGTGCCTTCCCTGTTTCAGATGGTGGTGTTCCCGAGCCCTCAACAACCTTTTGATGTGTATCAACAAGCTTCAGCATCCCCACCCTTCCATCCATCAATCTGTGCCACATGCAGCAAGGCTGGAGAATAGCTCAGAGGGTGCTCCTTCCACAGAGCAGCAAGTGGAAAGCAAAGGGAGCTCTTTTGCTCAGCAAGGCAAGCACCATTTTAGCAGAAAGAGGTAAGCAAGCCAGTTAATCTGGCTGCTTGTCTATCAGACCATTATTAGTGCAAAGAAATATGGAAAATCTTGGTTAATTGCATTCTTACTGGTGTCCTCTTCTATTTTTGCCTGGTGACTTGAGAGAGGAACTTTCTTTGAGGGAGTTATGTTTGAACTCCCTGATCATTACACAGTAGTTTCCTCTTGGCACTCAGCTCTCAAAGGCAGCAAAACACCTTCCAATAGCTGCTCAAAACAGGATGAGAGCTCTTAAGATCTATTCCACTATGGGGAGAAAAAAACAGACAGTAAACTGCCCACTGTTCACTAGGCTGTGATCCTACTTTTCTTCCAGCTGTAGGAGCATACTCTGATCCCCTGCACAAGAGGCAGTGACCAAGGAAGAGCATCCAGCTGCTCCACAGGCAGAGCAGCCAGTGCTTCTAGAGGCTCCACACTATTGCCCAATCAGCTTTACATTTTCTCCTTAGAGTGACAGCAACTTTTTTAATTAAGTAGGGCAGAAACACAGTAATCAACATGCCAAGAGCAAAAACGAACCAGCCTGTCGCCACCAGGTTAAGTTTCACACTGTACAGCAGGGCCCTTTTAACTCCCACCTCCCACAAGAGCATGTCACTTCATGCTTCCTGGACCATCCCCTGCACGTCTGTTTGTGCACTTTCATGGTGAACCAGATCAGGGAACTGCTCCTGTTAAACTAAACAAAAGGAAAAAGAAAAAGCAAAGGGAAAAAAAAAAAAAACCCAAAACAAACCTCCCGCCCCTAAAAAAAAAAAAACCCAACCCAACAAATCCAAAGAAAAAAGAAAAAAAATTAAGAAGAGGATAAAATATCATGCAAAGAATTTTCCGGCAGGACCAGTTTCCCAATCCTACTCAGTGCATGAATGCCCAAGTGTTTGTGTTGGCACAGGGCAGAGCGTGGCAGCCAGTGCTGCTTAAGCATTCACACAGGCTCACAGCCTGCACTCTGGGCTGCTGACACTCATTCCCCAGCCTGCCATGCATTATGGAAATGCACATCACCAGACTGCAGGCAACACGCAAATCAGAGCCTGACTCAGAGGGCCACACAGGTTCATACAAAAATGAGCAGGGACAGGGGCTGTAGGGAGGGTTCTGCAGTGTCTGCTCGTGGATCATGTTTGTTCCAAGGTCTGACAGCAGTGCTTCTGAGTTCTCCCAGTCCTCCTGGGAGGCTGAATACACGGTAGCAAAGGCTACACAGATGTGTTGCTCAAACCAGAGCAGTTCTGCTTTCATCCTGGGCCACCTGAACTTTACAGGAGGCCCAGTGCAATTGCCATTTATTCCTGATAAAGAGTACACTGAACATCCTTCATCAGAGAGGGCTGAGCAAAGCTGGAGTAGCTGGAGTCCCAGAGGGCCATGGATTCCTCAGCAGGGGAAGCTCATGGCCATGCCCATGGCAGCAGGGACAGCACAGCAGCTGTGCATGGGAGCCCTCTGTGCCAGCAGTGCACAGAGCACCGTGCCAGCTCTGATGCAGAAGAGCTCAGCTGCCTCTCAAGTACCTCTCAGCCAGCTCCACCAGAAGCCTGCTCAGTTCCTCAGCAATAGAGAAGTGAGTTACAGCCTGTGCTCCTGCTTTTTCACCTGGACTATGTATTAAACAAGGAAGTTACTACACACTGCTTTCACCCACACCAACCTGCTCCTTCCAGTGAAGCAATGCAGCCCAGGCCAAAGACTGAATTTCACCACAGACCAACACATGCACAGACGTGGCACACAACAGGCACACAGCTTAACTCTGTATCACTGACAGGCTGTCACAATACGGCCAAAAGTGGGGGTCCCTTTTGTCTCCCACGTTCAAGGCAGTTGGTGCTTTGAAGATGCAGTCTAATGAGAAAGCTCATTTCCCTGCAGCTAATCTCAAGAGAAGCAGCCAGTTCAGTTTTATGTTATAAACCACTTTTCTTTAAAGATCCTTCCCTGCAGCTCTTTAACATACTTGATAGTTCAGGCATTTGTTGCTTGAGCTAGCAAAAGAAAGCCACAGCCAATATATAAGCTCAAAGGGTTGTGCAAAGTAGGTGCACCTCACTGAGGCCATCCATCCTGGGAAATTAATTTCAATCTACTTAAGCTGGCTTGAGAGATGAGCACTGAGTTGCCTAAGTCAAGACTAGGCAAACCTAGCTTGTCTTAAAACCCTCTGACTGAAAGTCACCAGCACTTCCTACTTCCTAGTGTAGCAAAACCAGCAGGGAAGAGTGATTCTTACAGCAACAGCCACTTCATCTGCTTGTTTAGAAAGGAACAGACAAGGAATTGCTTGGTTTCAGCAGAGGCTAGAGGTGAGCCACCCATCCCTGAAACCTGACAAAGTAAGGCTAAAGAGGGGAGCATGCTGGCAAGCAGAAAAATCTTTATGGAATGGAAACCTATCCAGCAGAGGACTCCAGCAGCCCAAACCCACACATTGCCCACACATACTGGTAACTACAGCACAGATAAATGCAACCCTCTTGCCAGCAGAAGAAATGAGAAGTGACAGGATCTAAATACCTGCTGCCTCTTCCTCCCACACACTTGCAGCCCCTGCTGTGGAGTTCAGGTGAGAAAGAGCAACTCACCTCACACAAGGCATCAGCAGCCACAGCCACTTTAAATAAGAGACTGGACTTTGCAGTGCTGCCTTCAGCACATATAAACACACTGAGCTTATGTCTTCAGCATTCTTTGCCAATTATTCCCAACCAGCTGACCTGTGGTGGAGGCAAATTCCTTTCCTTGCCCCATCTCTTGACAGCACTCACCCTGTTCAACAATCAGCACTGAGAAGTGTCCTTGCAGTTAAACTTGCTGCAGAACCAGAGATCCTGACAAGTGCAACAGTGGGCTGGGGAAGCCAGGCTCCTTTCTCCACGCACCTCAGAAACCATCCAGCTCCCAGAGAAGCAACCAGTGGCATTACAGCCCTGAGGCTGCTGAATGGAGCCCAGGACTGGGTTTGAGGCAAGAGCTGCAGGTGGTGAGTGCTCCCATTTGTTCCATTTGGGACTGACTTGTCCCAGCAGCCCTGTGCGCTCCAAATGCTCAGTGTGGGGCTGTGGGCCACGTGCCAGGACACTGAGGGGCTCGGCCCTGCATGAGGGATCTGGCCCTGCATGAGGGGCCCGGCCCCACACTCGGAGGAGGACCCGGCCCGGCCCCTCGCGCTCCTCCTGGCCAGGCCGTGGCTGCAGGACAGAGCACAAGCCTGCAGCACACCAGTGTGGGGGCATGGCAGAGGCAGCTCAGAGATTTTGGTCCCACAGGAGCACAGCTTGCTCTTGTCATCTTCAGCCAGTCAGCTCAGGAAGTCCCAGCTCAGAAATCAGAGGTGTGCCGATAGCAAAGCAAGATGTGGTCTGTGGCATCTCAGGTCTTCCAATTGGGGTGGTGGCACCCTGTGCATCGCTGATGTCTCTCAGCAGCATCAGAACACGTGGGCCTCTGGCCTAGGGAAGCCTGTTTCCTGGAGAGAGATGCTGTGCAACTTGCTTGCTGTAACTACTACCCATTTCAAATGAGCTCCATGGTAGCTTTAATGTGATCAGCAAACTACCACAAGCAGTGCTACAGCTGCACAAGTGCTCTGACCTGAGCAGATGTGATCCCAGAAGTCAAAAAACACCTCATCACTATGCTACACAGTATTCTGAGGGAGAAAGACACTGTTCTGCTTCACCTGAGGAAGAGAAGCCAACACACAGCCAGGAACAATTGTCAGACAAGAGAAAACGCAAAAGCCTTCAGTGTCTAGACACAAGGATAGGAAAAGACTCAGGTTCTTATTTCAAGAGTTTCCCTCTTCTCCACCCTGAAGTCCAGCAATTACCTAAGGTGAGATATGCCAAGGAGCCAGGAGACCAAGCTCTAAGATTTCTTGAAGGATCACAGAAACATTTTCAGTCTACTACTGATGCATACATGTTTCTAATTTGAGCAAATTGCTTGCAGTGCTATATTAAATTAGTGAAATCCAAGTTTCAGATAAAAATCCCTAGTGTATCAAACTAAAAAGCCTGTACTTAGGGCAGGACTTATGGCTCCCAGCAGCTAGGATGTTGTTTAAACCTCAGCAGAAAGATGAACTTGCAACCCAGGAGTACCAAAAGTCTCAGCTAAAGCCATTGGTAAACTTAAGTAAGACTACTTAAACTTACAAATGCTTGGCCTTACAACAGCAAAAAAGCTGACCAGGTGTTCCAATTAGTTACAGAGAGTTACAGTGGAACTGCCCAGATAATGTTTTATAAGAGGATGTATTCTGCAGCAACCGGATATGGACAGGACAACAAAAGTTACCTTCTGTTTGCTCACATCTCAGTGACAGAAACACCTGCCAGCTGCCAGGCCTGCTGCTATCAAACTCTGCTTTATCTTCCCAGCTGATCTGCTCACACTCTAACTTACACCAGCTCCTTCAGATCATGACAACATCCCAAGCCTCAACAACCCAAGACAAAGCCTCCTTGATTGCTTTTGTGAAAATTCCACATTTTCTTCAGAGGGTGCACAATGAAGTCTCCAAGGCTTGTGAACTTAGTTTTTGCTACTGTCCTGCAGTGACAAGACCTAAGCCAGGACAGCTAACAATCTGTATTTTCCATACATGCATCCCAGACATGTTTTCCCTTGGAATGCTGCATTTCAATATAAATCTAAAACTCAACTTCCCAGCTGCAGCATCACCACCAGCCCTTTCAACCACAACCCCCACTGAAGAGCTGATGAATCAGGGGACTGGAAGCACCCAGAAGGAGCCGCCTGGCTTGAACAGGCACCAATGCAATCTCTCTCTCACATGTGCACACCAGATGGCAGAACCAGGGACATCCCAAAACCTGATTGGTTGGTGCTGTTGCTTGTCAGTCTGGCACAGAAGACCTTGACTACTTGCAAGGGAGCTACAGAAGCGAAACTTAGGCAGCAAAATGAGCCAAGAGTTGGCATTCCACAGCACCCTTCTGATTTGGTCACAGCTAAGCTCCAAACAGTTCTAAGTGACTCTGTTCTTGCTCAGCAGGGCTCACAGCAACCAGCACCAGTCTGCTAGGAATGAACTCATGAGTCCCAATCGACAGCCAGTGGCTGCAGTGGCTGGACTCACACAGACCATGCAGGCAGCTTTACATTTTGGGTTTGACCCAATGCAAGGCAGTTCCTGCCTCTTGGCAGGTCTTACACTAGCACACAGTGGATTCAATGATCCTTGTGGAGCTCCAACTCAGTATATTCTATAATTCTTGGTGTTCTTTTTATGTTTGTTTCTATGGCTCACCACTGCCAGCTTAGATCTGATGAAATCAAGTCTCTCCCCTACATTATGAGGCATGCTATCAACATTGTCTTATCCACAGGATCTCAGTGTTGACTAAGCCAAGGTTGTTTATAATGCACAAGTCATCCCTGTAACAGAGGCAGTTACACTGCCATGACTAAGCCATTCCCTAAAGGACTGAAACATCTCCCCCTGAAGCAGGAGGCACATCTCAGATCAGGAATACCCTGTTTCCCTATCCCAAGAGTCTTCTCAAAGAGGCACTTTCACCATTACCCCCTCCTTCCACAACAGTCCTGGCAGCTCCTGAAGAAAAGCACCATGCAAGTGTTGTGGGTGCTACTGGTCTCCTTGGAACAAACAGCAGCAGATCAGGTGGTCTTTGGGCACAGGCTGGACCACATTCCACTGAGTTATTCTAAGGTGGAACACAGGTCAGACTGCATGGATTCCCTCTGAGAAACATTCATGCTCACAAGCACTGGAGCACACAGCCAGGGATCTACCCACATGAAATGGCACAGACCAAGCTCACAGCACTCCCTCCGAGGACACTAATGGTCTCTGTGCTCAGGTTTACAAAAGCACTGCTAATCCTGCACATGCTACAAAGATCTGACAGCAGTTGCACCATTCACAGTTAAATTATGCAACACCTCAGTGAGATTATGAGATCTGACTGGTGTACTTCCATGCTGAGTCACGAGGGTGTTGAAGTATCATTCCAGTGATGAAGCACCAAATGAAATCCTCCCACCAGAAACGGTCTTGAAAAACCCTGCTGCTGCAATTGTGCTCCAGTCACCTACGGTTCCACTCATCTAATTAATGGACATTAGGCATTTCTTGCCCAAACACCTACTGGATTAAACTGACTCTGACCCAGTCACCCAGTTACACTGTTTCACACCACATTTGCACAGCAGAGCCGTGAATGAGGGACTGTTACAAGGTGAGATAAATCAGAGCTTCCTTTTGATCTCAGCTGTTATCCAAGCCTCATCTGCTGTCATTTTTGGGTGTACAGCTTGTTGACCTGTCTTCCCCAGGGCCTTCTTTCAGAGCAGCCATCAAATCAGGTGGGGAGATTAGAATTTAGTGGGAGATGCTGCCATGCTTGTGCACTCGGGATGCTCTCCTGCCTCATATGGGCAACTGTAAGATTTCAAGCTGTGATTTGGACATCCCTGTGTTTTACACACCTATACTGTGAAGAGACAAGAGCCACTTCTGTTCCATTAGACCACTAATGCCACTGCTGACAGACTGACAGGCACCACAACAAGTCAATAAAACAGCACTAAAATTGCAAGGCAAGGTGAATGTTTTACTACCAAGTTACTCCTAGCACAGCATGTCCCCTAGTTCAGACCAGTTTCTGTCAAGAGGTGCCATCAGCATAGCCAAGATGTGACATAACAACAGATCAAACTCATAGGACACTGTTTGAACATCACTAAGTTGAAGATATTTCATATATATGAATAAATGTCTGAGTCTACTCTGTGACTACCAACTCTAGCCAGCACATTATCCCTCTGAATAAAGCAGAGCACAAAATGCTGAAGGACCACTTTATGGGCCAAGTCTAAAAGCACAGGCTGAACCACTGGCATGTACCAGCACCATCACAACAACACTGAATGCTGTCCCAGGTGTGCAGTATTCACCTCACAACCCTCAGCTGATGGATTACACAAGACTTCTCACACAACTGTACTTGCTCAGCTCTCTGAATTATCCAAAATAGGCTCAGTTTCCAAGAGAAGAGTTGTGGTCCTCTATTGTGAACTTTCACTTTCTTGTACTGGATACTGCAGTTTTCTCAACTTCATAATATTCTGGGCCGGCAGCCAGAGACCCACTGGCTACATCATACTAGTAAATTAAATAATATCAGAGAACATCCCCAGGCACCAGAACACCACCAATACCATCATATTATTAGAATGATTTATGGCATAGTTTTGAGCCTTGCCAAGCAGTATGCCCCCAAATAAGCACAGGAAGGTTCTTAGCAGGCAGTCTGCTGAGGGGGGTGCATTACAGAATGGGCCAGACAATTAGATTTCCTACACAATTGTGGCTCTAGCATTTAAGTTGGTCACAAGACACCTTGTGTCTAACATGCTTTACTGTACTGGGTTTGCATGGTAGGATTTTGGTAGCAGGGGAACTACAGGAGTGGCTTCTCTAACAAGACAGAACTTCCCCTGTGCCTGACAGAGCCAGTGCCAGCCAGCCAGGACAGACCCACTGATGGCCAAGGCTGAGACCATCAGTGACACAAGCAGTGCCTCTGGGATAACACAGTCAAGAAGGGGAAAAAGTTATTGCACAGGAGTAATTGCAGCCAGAGAAGAGAGGAGCGAGAATATGCGAGAGTAGCAACCCTGCAGACCGCAAGGTCAGTGAAGGAGGAGGGACAGGAGGAGCTCCAGGCCCCAAGCAGATATTCCCCCGCAGCCCCTAGTGCAGCTGTGCCCCTGAAGCCCATGAAGGTCCACAGTGGAGCAGAGACCCACCTGCAGCCTGTGGAGGATCCCACAACAGAGCAAGGGGACACCCAAAGGAGGCTGTGACCCCACAGGAAGCCCATGCTGGAAGCAGCTCCTGGCAGGACCTGTAGCCCCCATTGAGAGAGAAGCCCACAGCAGACAAAGTTTGCTGGCAGGACCTGTCACCCTGTGGGGGACCCAAGCTGGAGCAGCCTGTTCCTGAAGGACTGCACCCCATGGAAGGGATCCAGACTGGAGCAGTGATTTAGACCTGCAGCCCATGGGAAGGACACACACTGAAGAAGTTTGTAGAGACAAACCTTTTGCAAGGGACCCCACACTGGAGCAGGGGAACACTGTGAGGAGTCCTCCCCCTGAGGAGAAGGAGCAGCAGAGACAATGTGTGATGAACCAACCACAGCCCCCATTCCCCACCCCCTTCAACTCCTGGGGGGAAAAGCTGGAGAATCTGGATTAAAGTTAAGCCAAAAAAAGGAGGGGAAAAATGGGGACAAGGTGTTTTTAAGATATGGGTTTACTTTTTGCTATCCTACTCTGAGTTGTTTGCTAATAAATTCATTTCCCCAAGCCGAATCCATTTTGCCTGTGATGGTCACTGGTGAGGGATCTCTCCCTGTCCTTATCTCGACCCACAAGTCTTTTGTTATATTTTCTCTCCCTGCCCAGCTGAGAAGGGCAGTGACAGAGCAGCTTCGGTGGGTACCTGGTGCCCTGCCAGGGCCAACCCACCACATTTACTTACAAGCACCAGTGTAGGAACATTTGGTGAATCTTTTTAACCCCTTCTGGCTGCATGCTGGGTATAGGGGGGAGGGTACACTGAGCATGGAACACTCTTGAGCTACCAGAGTAACAACTTCTAATTATTCATAATTGCATCTTCCAGCTTGTGTAGAAAGAAGCTCACCAGTGTTTCACAGCTCAATGCAACTACAGATGCAGACCGGGGAACTTTCTGCAGGTTAAACACACTTCAGAGGGAGCCGGTGCTGCTGCAGGATTAAGCCAGCAGCTTTCTTCTGCAGGCCATGAGTCAGTCGATGTGAGAGCACGATAGCACAGCACTCCTTGCCACTGCCCAGACATGCCAGAGTCAGCCTCTTTTGTTCCGTGCTTTGTTCACTGATGGGAAAGTAGTCACGATCTAGATGATTCCTCCGTTAGGACAGAAAGAGATTTAGAAGTCAAAGCTGTCTAGCTGCAGGCTGTTGGGCAAGTTTCGATGCAAGCCTCACCACCACTTTCCACTGCATGGAGGTGCCACTCACATGCTGCTAGAGCCAGTGAGGTGGACAAATCTCATTTGTCCATGAAATCTGCTGGTGTGAGAGTCTCTGTCACAGTTTCATAAGCAACAGAGCACAGCAAGTGAGTGAAGAATATCACACATATTAGCATCTGTGTTAGATATGAATTCAGGCAAGCTTTGTGGTTCCTCTACTTTGGGCTTTACCCATCAGCTTCCTGACTGAAGAAAGCCTGGACTCTGTCCCTAAAGAAGATCCCTATTAGCTGGTCAATGGGATAACAAGTTCTCTCCTCTGCAGATGCTTTTAGCAGAGACTGATGTTTTGGTAGATCAACAGGCTGCTCTGAGCTCCTGTGGTTGTGCAGAGCATAGGTATCAAATCTCCCAGATCACCATGCTAGGGCCAGGGCATACAGCCTCCAAGCTCTGCTGTCAGCTGGATAACAAGTAGCATGTGACAGGCATAGATGTCTCTCTCTATAAATATATACCTATATTTGTATTTCTCCTCTCTTCTGGTCTCAAAGCATAGGAAAAGACAACATGGGATGGGACAATGGGATCCTGTTCCGGGACAGGAAAGAGCCAGGTAGTCTCTTCCTACAGCACTGTAGCTGCTGGCTCTGATCCCCAGAGATCATATTCATACAAAGGCTTCCTACCAGCACAGCCACAGCAGCACCACTGCTATGACATGGAGCTCCACAAGAGCTCTCATCTGGAACTCGTTACATTAATCACCACTTGCTCTCTAGAAAGCAGACTGGCTCCACTCACCCCTGCCCACCTCTGGCTTCAATCTACAGCCTGCTCCTCCAGTAATCCCTATATGAGCAAGGGACTGGACTGGAGCTGCTGCCTGCCTCCGACCAGGATGTGTACAGCCACCAGCATTAGGAACTAATTAGCAAGAGCTTTCCTGTGTACAGCACAGGACAATCACAGTCTGCAGTGCTGCCCAGAAAGCATTCAGCACACTCCCCTTCCAAGTGGAACAGAGTTCAAGTTTCCTTACATTTAAAAGGGGCAACAAGCTCCTCATCACATGGCAGAGTCAGACAAAGAGCAAGCCCCAGTCTCCAGCTATGGTTTGTGTGTGCTCAGGTGATGGAGCCAGTGCACTCTGAGGAGTCCTCATGTGAACTGGCTGTACTCTGCAGAAGGTTGCCTGACAGGAGTGTGTACCTGGGACTGCCCACAGCCAAAAATCAAGACCGTCAGCCTTTGCTTCTACGACTGGCAATCAAGACATTGATATTACTGCACAGGCAGTGTAGAAAAGCTACACAGTGGAGTATGACAACACAGAGCCCTCATGCATGGCAGGATACCCATGAGTAGTTTAAGCTGGTTGGCAGGCAGTTTCCTACATTACATCAGCACCCTTGATTTAGTCAGGGGTCATTCTGCAAGAGCAATCCAGAAGACCTTTCAGTTATTAGAAAAGCCTGAACACCAAGACACAAAATGAGTGGACGTTAAGGAGAACCATGATGCAAAAACATGGGCTATGGAGAAGATAGTTCTGCCAGAGAGCAGAGCAGTAAGACACAGAGGTGAAGCAGCAAGAGTTCTTCAACTGAAAATACCCCAAGGAGTTTCTAACTAGAAGCCTAGCAGGGAAAGCCATGACTTACAACACCTCCATGACTCAGTTGTTACTGCAGCTCCAGTGACTCAACGGGAAGTTTTATTGCCAACTCCATCCAAATCCCACTAACACACTGGTTCCCATCCAGCAGAGCAAGCCTCACTGGTGAGACTGGTCTCAGCAGCAAGATACAAACATTACAGTGGAGCATGGCAAGGAGCCCAAGCTAACAGACTCCATTGGACCCATGCCGGTTCCACAAGACCCAGAATGCCAACTGCAGCCAAGCACTGCTTGAGAAACAGAGAGCTTGGGAAACCACCACATTAGCAGATGTTGCCCCACAAGAGTTGCTTGTAGGAGGTCCAAATGTTATCTCACCTTGAGGTTAGGCTTCACAGAGCAGTAATTTTTCCATGAGCATCCCCACAGTAGAAAGGGCACTGTCCCAAGTTTCTAGCCAGGCCAGATAAGGCTCATGGCTGTGGTGCACCAGTAGCCAGCAGAGCTGCAGCTCAGGTGAAGCACACTTGTCAGCCCTAACTTAGAGACCTGTTAGCAAAGCTGAACACTCAGCACTCCAAAGGAGGCACCACATGCCTTCTGCATCTGAGAATATCTTCTCGACTCAGAAATGAGCCTATAAGAAACATCAGAAGTCCTTTCACTCTTGGTCAAAACAACTTCCCCACAGTAAGTTCACTGCCTGTATCAAAGTCTACAGAGTAACAAAAGCTCCTCTCATCTAATCCACAAATAAACAGTGTCTTTAAATATTACAGTGCTCTGATGCTAACCCAACAGCTCATAACCATCCCCCCCAAATACAACCACTTATGTTTCTGCTCATATATATTTCACTCACTTCAGAATGCTGAGATGGGACCCAGCTATAATCCCTAATTTCTTCCACATTCTTTAGCAGAGCAAAACTACAGTTACACTAGAAGGGAGCTGCTGTTCTAGCCAGCAGCTGATGCTCCCCACTGCTTTGTTAGTTCTGTCCAGTCTGTTTGTTTATGGAGAGAATTACGATTAATTCCCACAGATAAAAGGTCCATCACTTTGAGCTAAATCGCTCTAGATAAAGGCACCAGAGTAAAGGTGTTGTGCTCCTCTATAGGCAACTTGAGATCTAGCCAATAAAGCCTTGACAAAGCAACTCACCTTGCAGCAGACGTGCAGGGGCTGGTCAGATAATCGCCCTCTTTGGCTCCACTGATTACATCGCCTTGACTCTAATGAGGGCTTAAGCGCCCAGCACACACAGACACCTACATTTAGGTGCTTCAGCATCAGCTGAACGCTGTTCTGAGGGACTAGTGCCATTTGAACATAGCAAGCCCATCAATCTTCAGCTGTCAAGGAGTGCTGTATTAGACGTCTTCTACTCTTTATTATCTCAAAGCTATTAGGATGAAAACACTAACGCCACAATGCTGAAGCACTGCAATTTTGTAATTGGCAGTACCTACTCAGGAGAAGGCCCTATCTTCTCCCTCCCAAGAAGCTCCCTCCTCCCTGTAAGGAGGGCCTAAAATCCCAGCTCCTCAGATGCCAGAAACAAGTGTGGAATGTCTCTCTCACAGGTATTAGTATG
This sequence comes from Molothrus aeneus, assembly GCF_037042795.1. Lineage (NCBI taxonomy): Eukaryota > Metazoa > Chordata > Aves > Passeriformes > Icteridae > Molothrus > Molothrus aeneus. Next base: position 72,947,660 of record NC_089648.1, on the reverse strand, counting down.
GTTCTTGGACACAGGAATCACTTCAAAGAAGGTTAGGACAGAGTGCTGGTATACAGGCCACCTGGAGACATCTGAGTACAGGCAATGCAAAACACATACTTAAAATGGACCGATTTTGCTGCTAAAACAGCAGCCTACATTTCAGGTTTGTGCACTAACTTAATTTTAGAAGGCTTACAGATTTCTTGCACTTGCTGTAACATGTCTCAGGTTGTTAGAGAGGATTGTTTGTTTCCAGAAATTTCAGAGTGCTGCCATTAAAACGTTAGCTCTTCTCACCACTTGAAACTGAGAGAAACCTGAAACAAAGACTACAAAACTGCACTAGAGCCCCCTTACACCATACAAACCCCAGCTCATTTGCTGCTGCTTTACTCAGAGCTGACCAGATACAGCAGTCACCATTTCAGCGGGAGGTGGCCACCAGCAAGTCAGTGTTCAGATGGAGCAGCTCTGTTTACAGTGCTAGATGAATACTGTGACACTGTTCTGTGCATACTGTAGAAAAGAAGTGTTTCCTCCTTACCCACCGCCTGCATGTTTAACAAGCAAGCTGGACTACCCAATTTCTTCTAACTAGTTTATGTTCAGATGTGACATCACCCTTGGAAAAAGGTTTGGCCTGCTCTGGTAAGCTTCTGTCAACCACCAGCAAGCACCTACACCAGACAAAACAATCAGAACCCTCCTCCGCTCACCATAGGGGCTGGATTGCCCACTGCCCTCCTGCAGCAGGATCAGTTGGCTTCTGGGCAGTGTTATACCTTGTAAAAGTTTCTATTTTAGAGAATAACAAGGTTAAACTCTTAAAATGGTAAGATGTATCAGCCTTCTAATTTCAAGGAAGTCCATGTCTCCATCATAATAACAGAGGGCAATTACTCTCATAAAGAGTGTTTTAAGCAATAGAGTGTCACCTTGAAGGAGACCAGGAACCTCCCCAGTCATTCCTGCATGTGAGAGTACTCAGGAAGAAAACAATTATTGTTTGGACAGTTTCTTGCTCCTGTTTATTATTCCAATGACAATATACATAGATGAGCCAAGTTACATAGCAACAACCAAGGGCCAAGCCATGTGCCAGCAGGAGTGGCATCCATCCCAACAATCAGACCACCAAGAACCCAACACAACCATGGCAATGCCCATAGCACTGCAGTCTGGCAGATTCAAAGTACTGTGCAAGGCCACCCTGCTTCAACACAAGAGGTTTTCAGACACTCAATGCAAAATCATAATTATTCCAGATGGGTGGGAAAGGCAGATAAGTCCATGTCACTGAAATTCTGACATGGGGAAAAAAGCCATGTGATCACCAGAAGGGAAACAGCCTCAGTGCTGAGTCATCCTGGAGAGCCCCAGGAACTCTGCTCCTCTGTGTGCTCACCCTTGAAACCCCTTGAAAGGCCAGCCAGGCCTGAGCATCTCACAGGCACAGGAGAACTCCAGACAAGCATTTACTTCGTGTCCTTCTCATTTCTAGTAAAGAATATTTATCACAGGGGAATTTTATCCAAATAGAGTACAGAGGCTGCAAATTAACTGCAGTTTCCCCACTTCATTAAGCAGAAGCTTACTCAGAAGTTGAGAGCAGAGCCTTCCTTCCATGGAACAGTGCTGCCTACACTCACGTTTGTAATTTTTAGCCATCTCATAACGACTCACTGCCATGTGGGCCAGGAGGGTCAACGCTCAGAACTATAGGCAAAGTTCACAGACAGAATGGTACAGCAAAACCAGAGGTATTTTGAGCAGCTCAGATCCCACTGTGCACTTTGTTCTGCCACTCCTTATTCGACTGGTGCTGCAGTTTACCCCTAAGCAAGTTTTAAATCAATCATTTCAAAAAGAAGAAACCCCACTAGTTTTACTTTGATGGCCCTGCCTGCTCAAACTATCTCATGCTCCACTTTTTTCTCCTAACTCATCCAAAGGGGAAGACTCCACAACCGGTTCACACTCGGGTCTGGTGAGGGACCACATGGGAAGCAAAGAAGCATATCCCACATCTCAGAAGAAAGCGACGGGACTGGGGCTTTGCGCCCCTCGAGGCGCGGCCACAAGATCTCCTGCCCCGCACCCTCCGACCGCACACGGGGCTCGACGCCGCCCAGGCTGCGAGCACAGACCTGAAGCGGCGAGCACAGCACTTCACGGGGCTGCGGGGCCGGGTTTCCGCGGAAAGGCTCTCGCTGGCGGGGCGGGAGCGGGAGCAGAGCCATGCCCTGTCCGCGGATGACACCTGGCGGCTGCTGCTGCTGCGGGACCAGCGCGCCCCGCGGCTCCGGGCTGCCCCGAGAGCGGCTCCCGGGACACGGCAGCCGGGACGGGCCTCGCTGCCGCGGGGTCACCACGCTCCGGGGAGCGCCAGCACCGGCGCGGCCGTGCGCCCAGCCGGGCAGCACCGGGACCTTTGTTCCAGCGGCAGAAAGCAGAGTCCGGACCACCGTGCCCTGGGCCGGGGCTCTCAGGCACAAAGGCGGCGGAGAGCCACCAACCCGCGCTCCCCGGGGCTGTGCCGGGGCACGGCAGGAGCGCCGCAGCTTCAGGAGCCACCCGTGACTTGGCCACAGCCGAACCACAAAGGGCCACATGCCAGCGCTCCCCGGACCCGCCGCTCACCGCCGCCGGGGCGCGACGCGCCGGAGGGGCGGCGGCAGCATCCGAACCCCCCCGCCCCGGCCCTCCCGGGCGCACCGAGGGGTCCCGTGGCCGGGGGGGTGCGGGGAGCGCCGCCCGCCCGCCCCGCGGCGCCCCGGGGCGGAGCCGCCGGCAGGTCGGGAGCCGCCGCGGCGGGTCTGGTTTGAATTAAGGCTGCCGGGGCAGCCGGGCTGGGGCCCGCCGCCAGCACAAAGGCCACCGCAGCCCTCCACCCCGGCACGGCTGGGCACCGCTGCGATCCCCTGCGGGAACCCGTCGAAGCGGGGAGCCGGGCGGTCCCCCCGGCCCGGCCCGGCCCACCCTGCCCCGCCGCCCTGGCCCCGCACCCGGCCCCGCTCCGCACCCGGGCCTCGCCGCCCCACGTGCGCCGCGCCCGCCCCGCTCCGCTCGGCTCACCGGGACAGCAGCCTGGAAGCAAAGGGCCACCAGCCACAGGGCCACCACGTTTATCATCCTTCCTCCTCGCCGGGCCTCGGGAACGCGCAGCCTGCCCCTGCTTCCCGCCGTCTCCAACGCCGCTCTTGCTCCGCTCCTCTTAGAATTGTTTTAAGTAGCTGCGGGTTTGCTCCCTTTTCTGGTTTCTTTTTTGTTTTGTTTTATTTCCCTCCTTTTTCTACTTCGCACGCAGCCGAACCAGCCTCCCAGCAGCGCTCTGCGATAGCGAGGAGTTGAACTCTGTCTTTTAATGAACCCACTGCAACAACCTTCACCTTACGGCCACCCCCCGGCCGGCCCCGCCTCCGCTCCGCTCCCCTCCCCTCGGCTCGGCTCGGCTCAGCTCAGCCCGGCTCCCCAGCCCGGCCCGGCCGGCACGCCCTGCCCCGCCGCCCGCCCCCGCTTCCTGCCGCGCTACCTGCGCCGGTGCCCCCTCCCCGGCCGCTCTGCCCCGCTCCCCGGCCGGTCCCCCGGCAGCCGCCGCTTCCCTTCCACTGCATTCCCAGATTTCCTCTCTGGCAGAGGCATTGCTCCCGCCGAGCTTCCTTCCCTCTCTCTAAAAATAATAATTCAAAATAATAATAATAATAATAATAATAATAATAATAATAATAATAATAATAATAATAATAATAACTGTTACAAGCTTTTCCCCCCTTTCACTGTGGGAAAAGCCCGGGGGCGCTCGGCTGTCTCCCCCCGGCGCCGCTGCGGAGAGAGGGGCGGGAGCGCTCCCCGGTGGCCCCACACCCAGGGCAACCTTCCTAGATGCCGGTCACCTCCAGCGGGGGCTTCTCCCCCAGAAAATTCGTGTCTGGGGAAGTGAGGTGTCTTCCCTCCTGCTGGCGGGTCCCCGGGGCCGGCCCCGTAGCCTCTGCCCGTGCCTTCGTGCGCACGTTTTTCTGCTGCTCGGAACGGGATTTCTGGCAGCGTAAAATGCTGCGAGAGGTTTGCGGCAAAAAATGCCGCTTTGAAAGAAGCGCCCTCCTGCAACTCACCCTTTTTTTTCTGGAGTTAAAAGCGACTTCAGTGCTGCTGTGGCTTGGTCTTCACACTCCCACCGAGGATGGCAAAAATGAGGCAACAACCATCCAGCAAAAACACACCACAGGACGAATTGTATCACCCTTCCACGGGGTCAGGGCTGGAGTTCCTGTTCCAGTCCATTCATTTGTTTTGTTTTATTTTCTCTGCTTGTGCCAGCACATGTTGAAATGTTTGCTATAAACAATGCAGCTGAATGTGTGTGCAAATATTATTTAGAAAAAAAAAAAAAGCCGTTTTTAGGAACTTTTACAGCTGCTGGAAGCTGTAGCAGCACACACTGGCCACATGGCCAATGGGCACAGCATGGCCATGGCACAGCTGGATGGATGAAGGATGTGGTTAAGGCTGCAGCCATTGGGCCCTGCTGCCCTGGAGTTGCTGGGGAGAGGGGTAACCAAAAAAGAGCCTTAACTGGTGTTTCTTGGTTGCTCTGGAGGCTCTCGGTGGGTGTTGGTCAATCTGTGCCAGACCCAGGATCCCTTCTCACAGCTGTGCCCCAAAGGCTTTATAGCCCTAATTGGATATTCAATGTGGCTAAAACTGTTGAGATTTTATCATGTCTTTAATTACCTTGCTTTCTTTCCCTCTCTCTTAAATTACTCATGCAGCTCCTACCACCCTGCCTTTCCCTCATGTGAGCTGTGAGCCGTGGCCACCAGGTTCTTCTTCCTGCCATGTCTTGGACCTGGTGCCACCAGAACATTGGACATGAGACTTTTGGGACAGGGCTTGGGTCAGAGGTGCTTGGTGCTGGGCCTGCAGAGCATGAGGCTGAAAATATCACCCAGACTTGATGGGTGGGTGGTGACATCCATCTGCATGGTCATTGCAGGAAATGCATGCTGGGCACAGCCAGCCTTTTCAGCAGATTTTGATGGATCAGGGGTCATTTTGGCGAAGGCTGCATCTGGTGGACCCTGGCAGCACAGTGGAGGGAGGGAACACTTCCAGAGCACTCCTGAGAGCAGTGCCAAGCACTACTGGGGTTGAGTGGCACTGGGTTTCATGCCAGCATGGGCCTGTGTGTGTCCTCAATCGAATAGGACTGTGGTGCTTCTTGTTGGATTGGCCAGAAAAGGTTTAGAGCTTGATTGGGATGTTCTGGTCGGGATCTGTGAATGGGGTGAGAGTAGAACAATGCAGCGTTTGGAAGCCAAGTGTTTTCAGTGACATTCCCGTGCCCTCCGCTTGATCATTGAAGCATGTTAAGTATTGTGGTTTCAGTCAAAAGAACTCCATGCTGAAAAGCCAGATGAGACTTGTATGGAGAGGAGTTTCTTGGCAGCCTGAAGCTCAGGGGATCATAGGAGCTGGTTGCCTCTGCCCAGTACAGTGGAGCTGTGGGGATTTCCCAGAATTGGATCAAGGGCTTCCAGCAGTGTAGCCCAATTGAACTCAGTTTCCTTGGGGAAAAGGAGCTGGTTTGAACTGTGTGCTGCCATGGGAAGAGAGGAAACACAGCCATGGGAGGAATCCTGCTCACTGCTTCTGCTACCACCAGAGGCGAGCTGGGAGCAGGGATGGCAGCTGCTGCTGTTGGGCAACCACCACCCTTCTGCACTGGGCTCTGGAGCAGAAGCCATTGTCCCCTGCCCCGATGAATGTGAGTGTCACACAGCAGCAGGAGCTGCCTGCCTGGCTTGCCAGGTGTCAGAGCCACCCACAGTAGTGTGTGAGGATGTGCCACTGTTACTCTTGTGTCCTCACCTCAAGCTGCACGTCAGCAGCAGTGCAGCCTGCAGAGCAGGTGACTGATGGATGACTCCTGAAGCCTGGTGCCATAGCCTGGTGTCCTTAGATGGCTCATTAATGGTCTGTGACCAGGTGGGATAGGGTTAGAAAAAGGGTTAGATTCTGCTTTGAGTTCCTTAACAAGGGCTGGACTGTACCTGTGGCATCAAGCTGGACAGAGTCACACATCACTTCTCAATGATTTCATCAGCTGACAAACTTGTTTAAGTATGCTACAGCCCGACATTTTGGGATGGAGAAGAGAAATATATTCCCTAACACACAGTGGAAGGTTAGAGTATGTGCAAGTATTGAGATTGCTGTAAGTGTCCAGGCTGCCCACCTGCTGGGCTTGACAGCTCACTGCTCACATGTGCTATTTCTGGTTGGCTTCATGTAGCTGGCTTCCGAGGTGATGGTTGCCATTTTCTCTGTTGTTGTTTTTGTGACAGAGAAAGAAGTCTGGTTTTCCCCCTGTGTGGTAGCTCAGTTGGCTAAAGGGGATTTGTAAGAACAGGAAACCCACAGCTCTTGTGTGTGTTTCACTTCTCAGGTATAACATATAAGCAAGGCTTTAGGCGAAACCCTGAATTTCTGTGGTGATAGCTGAACAGCACAGAGAGGAAAGAGGGTGCCTCTGGACACATGAGGCAGTAACAGGATGTTAAATATATTTAGTTAAATGCATTCAGATTCAGTCTGCCCTAGAAACTTATTGGAGTGAGGTGGGAGATGCACCCAAAAAAAAAGGGATGGTATCTGGGAAGGGCAAAGTACTGTCACTGACAGTGCCTTTGACATCAGGGTTTCCCATGCATGGTGCCCCAGAATGGTGAGCTGACAAGAAGCTTTGATCAGTGAGCTAATACCTGCAGAAGGAAGAGGAAGGATTGTCCTGACAGGAGTAGGTTAGGACAGTGTGGCTGGTGACCTATTTGGAGACTGTGTAGACCAGGAAGATTTGCAAAGTTTCATTTGCTGCTAGCCTGGAGCTTCTCTTCTTCTTCCCCTTTCAAGTTCCTCAGGCCAGTGTCTCTATTATCCATGGCCCACACCACATCCTTCATTTTCTAACTCCATGCAGTAACAAAGGGGCAATCTGCCCAGTCAGTAAATGAATACAAGCATTAAGAACGAGTCTGAAGAGGAAGCAAGCTGGATCTTCAGCCTCAGATTACCAAGAGCTTGTCTGCCAGAGTGCAACATTTGTTGTCCAGCCGTTGTGCTGCTCATCTTCTGGGTCCCCAGACACAGGGGCCACTGCTCACCAGGCCATTTCTCTTTGTTCAGGCTGGTGGCACCAAATACAACTAGCTCTTCCTAACTCCTTGCATGCCTTGGCAAATTCTGTGCATTTTGGTTTGGATGTCCTTTTGCACTGATGTAGAAATAATTGATTCTGACCCTTTCACATGCAGCTGTGACTTCAGCAGGATCACCTGAACGCACCCAGTTTGCTTGCACAGTGATATCTGATTTTGCCTGTTCTGTCCAGCCGCCTTTGCAGTGAGTCAGACATCTCTGAGCAATTCCATCTCCTCCTGGCTTGCACTCCCAGGAAGTGAGAGACCGGAGGAGACTCCCTATGGCCCACCCTAAGGTGTGGAGTGTGCAGTTAGCCTGAGGCCATGTCTGCTCTGATCTCCTTTCTTCTCCTGGTGTAATGCTCTGATGGAAAGGATGACCTTGCTTACTTGGTCAAGAATAAATCTTCTTGTAAAAAATCAGAGGTTGGGGTTTTTTTCTGCTTAAACAATGCAAAGTGTAATGGTCCAAGTGTTAGGGTAGCTGTATTGTTGACTTTATAGTTGCTAATTGAATCAACTTGGCTGCCTCTCCCAAGAGTTTGCTGACCTTTTTTTTCTCCTCTATCCCCTTTCCCTTTGTTCTGCTAGTGAGAACTTCTGTGTGGACACTGAAAACTATGTATAAATATGTCTGTGCCACTAACCAAATAATTCTTGACCTAATTAAGCAGACCTTCCTTTGGCAAAAGCTCAGCTGGCAGTGGCATGCCACTTTTGTGATAGTTTTCATAAACAGCTGTAATAAAAGCAGCTGCATTGCTTTGATGCTTCATGTGAGGGCCTGGTAGGATCCTGCATGCTCATTCCAGAGAGCCTCAGAGCTGGATTTTGGGGGCTGGTGCATGAAAACCTATGGAGGGGTTTCCCATTAGCCTGGAGTTACACGGGTGTTGCCCACAAGAAAAGACTGACTCGCTCTCTCTTAATGAGGACTTTTCCTGTAGTACTGGATGCTGCTTTCACTGTTCAACAATTTTCGCCCACCACTTTCAGAGCTTGTGGACTAGGCAGGTATTTCTGAAAGCACTCATCTGAATAACCACTTTTTTTGTTGTTCTTTCCCTTGCCCAGAGAGATGCTCTGCTGCCTTTCCGTGATGCTCTTACCCGTAGTCAGCTCAGGGCAGCTCACTCACGGTGACTCATGCTGGCTTGCAGTGCATGATCCCTCGACCTCTGTGACCCTAAATAATTTGAACACAGAATGGGATTTGCCCTGGCATGAAAATGAGCATGGAGAGAAGGGTATCATGACTCCCAGGAACATACAGGCAGGCAGTGCAGGAACTCTGGGGAAAAGGCAAGCAGCACAGGGAGGACAGAGCTACCCTGTTTCCACAGCACCCCCTGCTTGGTACCTGTTACCTTCCCCTCTGGCAGCCACCCCGCTCTTCCAGGGGAGCTTTCCATTGATCCTCTGGTCCCCCTGGGGACAGGAGCTTTCTTCATGTGTTCAGTGGGGAAGTGCTGAGAAGAAGTTTTGCAGATTGCCTGAGTTGCACACCCTCTGACCATGAGAGAAGTTGGACCCTGTACAGCTGCCTGCCACCCTGCAAAATAGGAACTGTGATACTTGGTGCTTTTATAGTACCTCAATAAATGACAATAAAATATGTGTATTTTTAATCCTACAGCTGGCTCTGGCAGTGTCACAGAGACCCATTATTTGCCCGGGGGAGATGGGGACTCCAGATCAAATGAGGTATAATCTCTTGTCAAAGGCCTCCTGTATCTTCTCTGTATTCCTTTATTGTCCTGATTTGTGATAGAGGCTTATGCTCTATCTTATGATAGGTTATACTTGAATAACTTGCACAAAACTTTAATAAAAGTTCTCCTCGTGGAATGTGGTCCCTGTTCCTCTCTGACCATACCCAATATACAGCATACCCTTGAAGTTAGCTATCAGTTTTTGCACAAACTAGAGCAGTACTGCTCGTTAAAAAGTCCCAAATGAAGGAAAAAATGAAAGTGTTTTAGCCAAAATATGGAAGTATTCAGTCCACATGAAACATGTTGACTATAAGTTTCAAGACTGTCACCTTTAAACAGCCAAGTGTCTTGAGTTAGGTGTTTCTGCTGCATGGAGAATTTGAGTAAGCACGTCCAACTTCAGGAATTCTGCCAAAGCAGGTTTAATACTCCTACGTATGCAAAAAAGCTGGTCTTGGGAGAAGCAGATGCTGCAGCAGAGCAGTTGTGAGAGCAGGGCTAGACTGCATCAGAGATTTTAGTTCCAATTCAGTAACAGCTGATTAGAACAGATATTTGGAACATGGTAAAAAATACTGTTGTTTTTTTACGTATTCATCAAGCTGAGGTGATCTGGACCCCAGACTGGCTGAAAGTCTTTGAGGAACGATGGCTCTGGGGCCAGCCACAGGTTTTACCATTTCCTCTTGCCACCAGTGGTGACTAAGTGGTGAAATTGATAGACACAACGTACAGGTTTTCTTCCTGATTAACCAAACGGATGCATCTCGCTGCAATTATCACCCTTCATTTCGCATTTCAAGGGCACTTACCCCCTCCCGCAGGCATCGGCAGCCCTGGCTGAGGGCTGAGTGCAGTCACTCCTGGCCGACCCCTCCAGGCGGTGCAAGTGCCTCCCGGCCCTGGCTGCCAGAGCATTGATTCAACACCGATCCCACCCATCCTGTCTCATCCCTCATCCTGGCCCTTCCCATGCATTCATTCAAAGCGCCTTTCCCCAGCTCCCGGGGGCGGGGATGCCCCTACCGCGGGTGGATCGGTGCTGCAGGGGTGGTGCAGGTGCAAGGCTGAGGCAGAGACCGGGCTGTGCTCCAGTGTCTGCCTGCCAGCGCCTTCCTGGGGCTGAGCCACCTCCATGGGGGCATCTGCCCCACTGGGGACCGGCACAGGGAGGAGGGCAGGGGCACAGCAGGGCACATACATGGGCGAGGAGCTGGAGGGAAGGACGGGAGCAAGGGCTGTAACACTGGTTGGGCAGTGGGGGGGTCCTGCACTGCTGACCTACATGTCTGTGGGCAAGAGAAAGCTGTGGGTTTACCAGGGGCTTCAGCTTAGTGTGGAAGGTGTGCCTGATGCCTGCTGCACTCTGACAGCACTGACTGTGGGTGAACAAAGATATTTGCAACAGGGGGTGAACACAGATATTTTAATTGCCTCAAATTTTATTCTGTTTCCTTTTTTTTTAGTTTGGTTTCTTTTAAGGTGACGGTGAAATTAGCTATACTTCACAGGGAGGCCTGGAATGAAGGTTTTGCAATGCATAAAGTGTTCTTTTTACTATTATTACTATGTATGTATTATTACTATTATTACTATATTATGTACTTTTTAAAAGCATCATTTAGGTGCTCCTTCTGCCTTCTCCATCCCTTCTCCCATTATTTGTAATCCAAAAGGTCCTTATGGTTGTTTATTGCGCTGTGGTTGCAGAAGTTTTGTGTGTGTGTGTAGATGTAGATGCTTTATTTCATCACCTCTCATCCCATTCCATTCTTCAGTATAAAGTTGTTCTCACTCCCACTCCAAACAAACCCTTTGGGCCTAGTCCTGTCTTCTCTTCCCTCCCTCCCTTCTCTTCCTCCTCCTTTTAACCATTGATTTATAAAATGTTGCTTACTGATTTCTGGTATGTTCTAGGTGAAGAGACCAACTGTGTATATTAAAGTGTCCAGTGCCATCTAAGACATTCTGCTGGAATAAAAGGTTTGGCTGAGGCAAGCTCCTAGAGAATGTTTCCCTGCCCTGCCCAGATGTCTTGGATGATCAAGGGTTCCTCCAATGGCACCAGATCCCAAAGTATGCAACAGGATCTGTTCCCAGTGGATGAGTCTGCCTGGGAGCATCCACATTTAAACAGATTTGGTTTTAAACTGGGATGGTATTTCCCCCATAGCCTCGCTGGTGGGGTGTAGCTGCATGGCCCTGTGGGGTTATCCCTTCTCCAAGTGGCCAGTGAGGGCTGTGCAGCACTTCACAGAAATGTGGGCTGGGTCACCTTTAACACCCTGATCAGACTTCTGAACTTTTGGTTCCCTGCATGGAGGGGGTGGCACATGAGGAAGGGCTGCATGATAGAGCCCTTCCCTGCAGGATGTGAACTTGTATGACTCCCAAACTGGGATGAATAATCAAACTCTTAGTTCTCATGAGACACGTGATGTTTCAAGGAAACAGGAGACATCATGTGAGTTTTAGAGTACTTAAGATGGTGAGCTTTCATACAAAAAGGCTTTTTAAGAGCCAAATGGCTCTCTTGAAAGAGATCAGTGTATAGCTTGGATCTCTGATAGGGTTGAACTCTGTTCCATTCATCCCACCCCTCCATGCAAGGGGTTGGAACAGACTCTGTGATTTGCACTGAGTTTGCCCATACTCAGCCCAGCTTCAGCCCTCTCATTCTTGCTTACTGAGTGATTGCTGTGGTTGTTGTACCAGCCTCTGGATCCAGTTCTCACACAGGTGTGGAGCAAGGAACAGCATCTAGGCACACCCAGGCAAAGGGGCTGAATCCTTCTCCAAGATCCAGCCTGTATGAACGGATGGCCTCCCAAAATCTCTCCTCCTGAATTGATCCTGTACAGAGAGGAATGGAAATACTTTCTGATCCTGTATTTTAGCTGTCTCAGAGAAAGGGAGATAAGGTTTATATAGGGGAGGAAAGAGAAGTCTTCACTCCCACCAGGGAACCTTTAATTTTTGATCCTCCAGTTTAGACAGGGAATGGGGTGCCTATATTTGGGAGAAGAGAATGTAGCTGTGAAATGTGCTGTCATCATCTCCCTTGTTAGCCAGTGTTTCTGCCACCACCTGCGTGTGTTCCCTTGCTGTAACACTTCCCTTCTTAGTTCCCATTAGCCCTCAGTAAGCAGTTGTATGTCTTTGGGGACCTTTACTTTGGGACCTGACACCTGCAACTGTTCTGCTTCCCCAACACTGAGGGAAGCCCTTTGACAGGAGCAGACAGTGGCCTCACAGCCTGAGAAGGCACAGCCAACATCGCCTGTAAGGAGAGGGAGCTCAGCAGGCTTGGCCAATGCCCCCCAGAGCCCACGAGTGACACTCCTCTGTGGCACTCAGGTACTGGGGCAGCTCTGCTGCTGTGGGTACGACCTGCAGCCAGTCCTCAGAGCGAGTGTTTGTGAAGCTGCAGCGTGTGAACCTGCCCTGTGATCAGCAGACAAGCAGGCAGCCCTCCCCCAGCCTCCAGCACCTGAGCACGGCTGTGCTGGGGCAGGGCTGCCTCGCTCCCCGAGGCTGGGCTGGGAAACGATCCAGCAGCCAGGCTGAGGAAGGGCTGCGGTGCTGTGCGGCTGCCAGGAAATCTGAGCCCTCCAGGCAGGTCTGAAGCTCAAACGAAGCTCATTAGGGCTCAGCTATGTGAGGGGTTTCTCCCCGCCCACTCGATGTTCTTGCACACCAGCTGTGTCACCTGCAATGCGCCCCGGCTCTTGTTTGCAGATCTGGGGAGTTTGAGGTTGGGTAGGCACTGTGCAAGCAGAAGAGCAAGAGACAGAAGGCCTCCTGTGCCCACAGTACTGATACTGGTGAGAAGCTGAACGTTTTATTCCAATGTTTGTTCTTATTAACGAAAGAAAGAGGGTCTTTAGAATAGGTCTTCCTGCATTTCAGCTGCCTTTTATAAAACCTCTGGAAAGTTTCCAGTCTGATAATGATGGGGGAATGCTGCTCCCGAGATATATTTTGCATTGAGTCTGGGAGAATCGAGGTGGAGACAAGGATCTCAGGTGCAGAACTTCCAACTCCCACCTGCATGCTTTAGGAGTCATGCTCCATCTTGTGCTCTTTGTGATGCAATGAATGGAGCTGTGCTAAAGGCCCAGCCCAAATTCAGGAGTAGAAAGTAAACCCGCCCAGCTCCTTGTGGTTAGGAAAATGCTTGTGAAGTGAGGGAGGTGGGTTCAAAACCCTGAGGCTGGTAATGGAAACTAATTCAAGCATCTCGTTTGCTGGGCGCAAAGTTCCCTAACCACAGAGCGAGCCTGCAGAGGGAGCAGGCTCCGTCCAACGCAGGAAACGCCCGTGCACCTCCTCACTAGGAGCACCAGCAGCTCAGGTAAATCCCTAAGCTTGGTCTTCCCCACCCCTCCCTGCCTCGGTGCAGGGTGGTCGCTCCCCCACCCCACAGCCTCTGTGTTCTGACACCTAATGTGTGATGTTGGGATCTGGTTCATTCTCCTGGCCAAAGCAGTTACTGCCTTTTCTGCACTAGCTCAGGAAGGCCCATGTCCTGTATCAGCTCTGGAGCACTATCAACGCTGGATGGACAGACATCCTTTCATCCTCTCCATGTGTGACTCTTTCTGTGATGACTGCTGGTTTTTAACCCCTTCTGGAGTTGGGCTGGCCTGGGGTGCTCTGCTGCACAGGAGAGCAAACACCCCAGGCTCACTCTGCAGCATCTCAGATTGTCTCTTCCTGGGTGGCAGGATCTACACTTGCCAAGTTCTCCCACACCTCCCTAGCCCAACATCAGGAACCAAGCAGAGCCCCAAGAGGGATATATCCCTGAAAGGAACCAAGCTTCCTCGTTCCCAAGCCAAGAGGTGCTTGAATCAGCATCCTTTGGGCACAGATAGTGCCTGTGTATCTGAAACTGTTTGGGCTGAGTAAAGCACTGCCTGTAGCTCATCACATCAGTGCTGCCCACAGACCAATGAGACTTCAGGTGCTACTGGCAGCGTGGAATGACGTGAACCGCTGTGTTAACAAACCAACAGCCACTCCTGCCCTGCCGTGGGCTGCAACAGCTCAGACCACACAGCTCATGGGGCTCCCCTTTCCTTCCTCAAGCAGCAGAACTGTGTCACCACGGGGGCAGGGTCTGCCACTCTCAGGACACAGGATGCTCAGGCACCGCTCCATGCAGAATTCCTCACTGGAGTGCTGTGGCCACCCTGGCTGCAGGGGCAGTGCTGTCGTTTGCCCCGAGTTCTCTCCCCAGATGCATGACTTGCATGCAATCTGCTGGTTCAATGACCAGTCACTGGCTGTTAAAATGCTTTTGCATTCTCTCAGCTTCCCCGAATGACATGGTGGGAGTTGTCATCACCCCACTGTTAACCCACTTTCCCAGTTACTGGAATGCTGAGCATCAAACACTCCCATGGAGCCCAACCTCACTGTTGTGCTGCGGTGAGCATCTCTCCAAACGCACGTCCCTTGGAGAAGAGAAAACAGTGACTAAATTGGTTTCTGAATTTGCATCAGCGCTTTAAAACGTCTAAGCATTATGACCCCAAAACCTCAATTTTCTCCATGCTCTGATGGAAAAGTCAGGGATGGAGGGATGGGCATTATGACTGTTCTGTCCACAGGGGCCCCTTAGGTGAGTTATTTCCCACCAGGCTCGTTTCCTGTGCTGTCAGTCCATTTCACTCTACACTTTCAGCTAAAAACGGTCTTTTGAAAAACCTCCTGGGAAGTAACAGAAATGAGAGTGGATCCGGGGGTGCCACAGAGAGCTAACAATTTCTTCTCTCATTTGAAAGCAAACCCCCTTAAATGCTCCTGAACTCATCCTGAATGCAGGGATGTAAAAAGAAACTGTCACCAGGCTGTAGCTTTCACTAGGCATCAGTAAAGACATTGTATAAAATAGGAAGGTTTAGCCGCTCAAAAGTGCCCTCTCAAAATGTAATGATCTAATCCAGGGTTCTTCAATAATTGCCCAGTTCCTATCAGAACAAGTGAGCGAGCACCTTCCCAAAGCTGAGCTCCACAGACACAGGTAAGTCACAAAAGAATATGGCTGCTTTCCTACAGGAAAAACACAAGACCAGATATATTTCACACAGTGTTATTCACACATTTTCATTTTGATTTTTACAGTATATACACGTGAACATTACATTATTCAATACGAGCCACCTGGAGTCAAACCTAATCAAACTGGTCCGTAAACAATCTATATCAAAAAGCAATACTTGAGCAAAAAGTCTAGTGGTTCTACCCAAACCTTAAAATAGTTGAAAGGAAATCCAGTGATTTTCATGTTCCTGGATAGAATTTGTGCACAAATGATCTCAGGAGAGCAAGTGGAAGATTATACTCAAGATATTGAAAGCACCAAGGATGACAGTTACAGGACTGTTTAAATTCAACCATGGCATGAGTGCTGCAGGGACAAAGTACAGAGACATTTTCAGTTTCTGCCTGGACATCCCCAAAAGCCTGCTGTACTGTTTTAGGTGTTGAAGGAATGCCGGCTCTGTGGATTATAACACACGGCACAGGTTCACAGGGTAAAGACAGTCACTGAGAATTGATGTGTCCAAAGGAGTGGCTCAAAGTCATCCTTTGGGTGACTACAGGAAAGCTCTGGCTCCAATGACTGGGCTGGTACCTCTGGGGAGGAATTTTGTGAACTGCCATGCAAAAACTACTTGACAATTAGAATTGTGCTTACTCAAAATAACGAGGCCTCCTACTTCACTTCATGCAGGCACTGGAAGTAGGCCGGAAGAGACTTTGCCATTTGCCTATTAAGGAGTTCTCACTACCATTAGAAACACAGCGCCTCAGATGTCTGCTAGATAACAGTTATGTAACCCTGGTACCAACAGTAACATGACAGAATTCCTCATACAAGTTTGTACCACTACTATTTTCTTTCTCATGATCACACCCCTACCAAAACAGCCTTTTATTTGATCAATGCTCAAGACGTTGTTTCCAAACTACCACGTTGATCAAAACTTTAGGTTAAGCCATCCAAATGAACATTTTACACAAAATACTTACTTCAACAACATACAAAGCACTTTCTTTATCTTTCAGAAACTGAATATACAAAGTAAGCTTTTTCCAAAATATTTCCATAGGCAAAGGATTAAAAAGGATTTTAATTATACACATATGGTCACAATTCTGCCTTAAAAAGATCATTGGGAAATGTACATAAGGCCGCTTGTATATGTACATCATCTTTATGTTACTGTTACAATGTCTTATGTCCAGAGAAAAAAATCGACAGTATCATACATATTTGCTTTACGCTGCGAGAAGGCTATTCAAAAATACAGTACTCTTCTGTACAAAAAATTCATGCCACATTTATTAAGATGGAAGAAGCATTGGTTTCTGTAATAACCAAATATTTCAGTCCACTTCTTACTATGCTTATTTATCCTGATTTAAAATTTGAACAGATTGATTTCCCAAAGTGTCCATATGAACAGATTCAACAGCTATGTTATAAACAAAACATAATGTTTCTCACAATAGATAAAAAGAAAGCCGGTTCATATTTTTGAAACCATATAAAGATAGAATTTTAAAAAAATCACTCTTGATTTGCTGAAATAAATTTACATTATACAACACTATATGCCGGGGGAAAGAAGGGAATGAGGATATGAATATACACTAAAATGCAAATTTTTGTCCCAAAAAGGAGTAAAACAAATTACATTTACAGCATGAAGGTTTACAAATGTACATCTGTACAACCAAGGTAAGCATCACTACTAAATTAGCAAGGCTTTGTAATAAACATCGAAACGAGAGATTTGTTTTCAAACTGTAAACTTACACCTATTAACTACACGTATACAATGCATATATTTATAGGAAGCAAAAAGCTATCTGAATATTTAATCAATCATGCTTAAATGTTGAGCTATCAAGTTTACTTTTCAGTGGCCCCTTCTCTTTATCATTACCTATTTTTTGCATCTACAGTGAGAAAGCAAAATAAATGCTCAACACTTTCAAATCCTTACAATTCTATATGCAAAATAAAAAAATACATATCTCTACTCTTCCTGCATTGTAAAACTGACTGTAAAGTTAATACAGGTTCACTCCTTTTCCAACAGAGTACTTTGCTGAATGGAAGTACCACCATCATTTTAATCGCTCTACCTTGTACAACAATTAAATATATAAGTATATACAGCACTTTATTTTTAATACATCGCTAGAGAAAACCTTAGGGCATGATTTAAAAAAACCTGTATCCACAGCAAGTGCCAAAACCTAGTCTTTTAAAGTTTCCATCGTTTTGTTCATCCCTACTTTAATTTGCTGTGCCCTGTTTGTTATTTGGATAGGATGTTGTGAACCACCAAAATACAACTTAACTTTTCAACATGTTAAATAATGTTTATGCAGCTGATCAATTTTAATCTGGTATAAAAGACTTCACACAAAAGGGAAAAATAAGGATTAATTCTATATACAACTCTATAAACCTGTTGTGCTATGATGCTGGGTAGACCTACCAGATTGCAAGCCAGTGTATTAAAAGAATACTGTACTTTTTCCCTTTAAAAACTATTTCAGTGACTTTACAAGGTAAAAATTTACAAAATATGTGACAGCTATTTTGATACAATTACATCATATACAGGCATTCTGTGCTTTGCCAGCCATCCAATCTGATAGGTCTCCGGATCAGGGCTGGAGATTTTTTTTAACAATTCACTCCCCAAAAATATACACAAGAATAAAAATTTTACAAATGGATGAACAAAGTCAATAAATAGATTTAAAAAAATCAGAACATTTAGAGTTAAGTTGTAGGTTTTGATAATTCACAATTTAATTTTTCTTCTGTTTCTCTTTGTCTTTTACAGCATCCCATTTGGTGGTCCACCAATTGGCCCCAGATCAGCACTGTTCTTCAGATAATACTTCTCCAGCTTGGCCAGAATGTGTTTGCCATAGGTGTATTTACGCAGAGTCGTGATGTGAGGTCGAATCTGTAATAAGAAACACGTTTGGCTTTTTTAACATCCACACTTTTAAGTAGAGGTGACTACACTTTGAAAAAATTATGCAAAAAGATGCCAGAAGCCTGTATTTCAAAGTGCTGGGAGTTTCTGGAAAGATGTAAAACTGGTGATTTTGACTCATCAAATAACTGATGTTCCTCTTGCAGGAAAACGGAG
Source organism: Molothrus aeneus (assembly GCF_037042795.1). Classification (NCBI taxonomy): domain Eukaryota; kingdom Metazoa; phylum Chordata; class Aves; order Passeriformes; family Icteridae; genus Molothrus; species Molothrus aeneus. Next base: position 72,929,576 of record NC_089648.1, on the reverse strand, counting down.
GCAGTACTTTGTGGGAGAGCCCTGTTGGTGACTGGGGGAAGCAGAGCTACTGCAGGAATATCTTGGGCCCTGTGTTAAATAGCCTCTGGCCATTATGGCAACAGCACACTTCTCCATGTCTGGATATTCTTAAGTAGAAATGTGCCTGGAAGTAGAAATGCTAGGAAGTGTGGGAATCTCTTTTTGGGGGAACTGCAGAGTGGATTTATACCCACAATCAGGAAATAAAAAGAGAAAACAAGTATTTCTCCTGTTATATTAATAGTGATGACAGATACTACATTTTCCTGTTAGAAGTATTTTCACATAAAACCTGGCATGAAGACAGAAGATGAAATCCAACTACTGAAACTTTCCTTTTTTAGCTCAGTGCTCAGACACCTGAATGTTTTCTCCTTTACCAAGCTCCACTGAATGTCATGGAGCTTGGGAAATGTCATCAAGCTCTAGATTACAGAAGCGTTGAGTTTTACATCTGCAGGGGAAGGTGCTGTGGCAGAACAGCTCCCAGACGTTTTTCCGAATCCCTGCAAGCATGCACGCCCATACCTTGTGCATGATGATCTTCCTCTGGGCGGGCTCGGCCATGTCGATCATCTTCTGCACGACGTAGTTGGCGTACTGGTCCTTCATCATGGTGTATAAGGCACTGTGCGGGCCGTCGTTCTGGCAGCACACCTCGTCGATCAGCAGGGCTCGCTCCGCGCGCGACGCATGCGTCACGCACTTCTCCACCACGTTGCTGAAAAAGAAGGCAAGTCCATGGTGGGACTGTGTGGCCGCATTTCTCCTCACAGAGAAAAGCAAGGCACAGCTTCCCAAGGATAAGTTCTGGGAATTGCAGCAAGGAACCTCAGAGAAAGAAAAAACCAATTCTTATCTCATTTACTGCTCCTGTTTTGGAACATGTGGAATGTTGTGGAAGATTGTTTACCTGAAGGGAATTGGTGATGGGATTCTGGTGTGAGTGTTTTGATTCACTGACCAATTGAATCCACGCGTGTGTGTCGGGACTGTCGGCTGACAGTCACAGGATTCTGTTCAGTTGAGTTGAGTGCTTGTGCAGATTGAGTTTAGATGTAGTGTAATGTAGTATGGAATAATATAGTATAATAAAGTAATTATTTAGCTTTCTGATATCAATGGAGTCAGATGCATAATTTCCTCCCTTTGTCAGGGTTGCCTTGATTTCTGATAGGACTGGAGGGGTAACATTCTTTCAGGTAACTACTATTAATTTCTCTGGAAGTTTACCAGTTCTTAATGCCAGTAAAGAGCATATTGCAAACGCATCAATTTCTCATTTCCAAATTTCCAGTCTAATGACTGAGGAAGTTAAGTCACCACATCACAATTACTTCATCCATGTGACAGGGTTATTTTCTGATTATCTGGTAGGAGAGACTTTTACACTGAACCTACATAGGTATACTGGACTTCAGGCTGCAGATGTGTTCTAGCACATCTATTTTGGTTGTGGGCCCTTTGAAGACCCAACAGAGAATGCCAGGTATGAAGACTCCTGCTTTTTGAATAAATGCACTTTCCAGGAGCATGCCTACATCAGAGATTCCATCAAATATTCTTTTGTAGAGCAAGTCTCTGACCTTCCAGTTTATTTCAGAAGCAGGAGAGGCCATCAAAGCTTGTAACATAGCAAAATGATCCCAGTCCTAAAACTGTGCTTTAGAAATTAAGCAAGTTAGAGAGTTTTGAAAAGTTCTATTCAGGCAAAAAAAAAAAAATCTAAATAAACTGGTTTGCTAGCAGTTTTTAAAACAAATGCTCCCATAAAGTCACAGTGCATTACTATGTCATTTTGATGACAAGGTTACTCTCACTAAATCACCTAGAATGAATTCTCAGGTGTATTTTTTCTTCACAAAAGGCACATAATCCATATTTCAGCAAAAAGCACAAAGGGAGGAGTTGTAGGTTCCAATTTCAGAATAGTTCAGTCCTCCTACAGCAGTCTTTCAGACTTTCTAACACAGAAAATCCTTGTCAGACTGAACTACCATTTTTTAAAGCTAGCCTTGTTTTACTTGCAAATTGCTAGGCTGGATTGAGAGTCAGCAGGTCCCAGCTCATCGTCATCAGCAAATCACTCAAGTTCCAGCAGAGCTTTTCGCCTGGCTCTGGGCATCCTTACATGAAAACCTGGAACCTGTTACCTGCCCTTGCACAAAGTGAACAAAAGCCATCCCATAAACCCACAGAACCTCCTTTGTTTTGCTACAGAACATTTGTCTCTTCCCTTCCCCAAACCTAGTAAAAAAATATCACTACCATTCATCTCTATAAAAATATGGAATTTCAGGGGGTAAGATAAACAAAAAAAATTATTGTATCCCTTTAGTAACACAAGAAATAAATCCAGTATTACAACTTTACAAGGTTAATGAATTTTTAGTATATGAAAGTTATGCAATACCTGGCAAATTTGTGCTGACTCAGAGCTAGAACTTTTCCTCTTATTTCTGAAACAATTTTGCTTTTGTCTTCAGGACGACCATGCTCCAGTACATGTTGAATAACGTAATTTCCATATTGATCCTGAAAATAAGATGACTTAAATTTTCTTTTGTGTTCATACCAAATAATGAGTACTGACAGCTGTGGTATGTAAGCATACAGTATGAAATTACTCTTTGCATGGATACAAGGAAAAAACAATAATGTCAAAATTACAGAAGCAAAGTGATGCAAGAAATATTTCATCAAGAATTACTTAATGGACCACATATTTTACATGAAAAATGTAAATAATTTGTAAAACCAGTGTTCTGCAGAGTATCTTTTATCCTCTTAAAGAAAGAAGTCCTCAAATTTAAGATCATACTTTTTAAACAGCTGTAATATTCCCCTGAACACCAAGCTACAGTCAAAAGTGTAAGAAAATTGCTTTTTACATCTTCTTTGCCTCCCAACTTCCACATTCATTTTCATTAAAACTACAGAAGGAAAGAAAAACAAAAAAAAAATCAATGTCTACAAAACTAAAAAGAGGCAAATGCATTTAAACTAGGATACAGGAGTAAATGATGATAAGAAAAAACTCTGAAGTGCATTAACAATGAGCCTACATGCACTGACCTGCACCAGCTGCTCTGTGTGTTGATGCAGCTCTTCTAAGATTGGCAGAGTCTGCTCAGCAGTGCAGTGCTCCAGAATACGCTGGATTACTCTACAACCATATGGATGAGTTGAAAGCACAAATACCTTGAAAACAGGATTGCAAACTGAATTAAACCAACTGAAGCTCACATCTATTGCAATATTGCTGCATTCGAAATGGAACTGAACATACCAACTACTACTAAAAAAAAAGTTTTGTCTGCCTAGACCAGAATTCCATTTCCAGGAAAAGTCAGGAAAAGATGAAAAAGCAGGTTTTTGTGTGTCAAGGACTCCAGAAAACATACAAGAACCCAAGTGTTCATTACAATGTTTCTAGCCTACATAGCTGCAGAGGAAAGCCTGGAAGTATGACCCTTAGGTAATTGCTGTTAAACTTTCAAGCTTTCCTTTTTACATTCTTTTCAGATTTAAAGACTTTGACCCCTATAAAAAGGAATTCAGTAACAGTGGCTGATTTTCACCAATGCCATGTTCCAGTAAACACAATAAGCTCCCAGTTACAGATACAAAGTTTGTAAATAACTACTCAAAACACACAGCCAAATCTTGCTTATTCCTTCTGCTTGCTTCTCCTGAAGCTACATTTGTGATTTGGGAAGTAATTCCAAAAATGTCATTGCTGGTCAGGACTAAACACAGAATCTTGTATGATTAGGCATCAACTCAAATGCGGGAGAAAATTATAAGTAATATCACAAGTGTGACATTTTTCATTTGCCATTTCACATTAGCTACTATTTTCTATATGCAATTACTTGGTGCTTAGGATGGATGTTCAGTACATAAACTCACACTTTAGTCAAGGAGCTCTATTTACAGTTTAAAAAATGCATCTCACGTACCTCATACACCCTCATACACACTTTTTGGTGTAAAAAGACCAAACCCTAGAAACCTTTGTATGCAATTTAGTACTATGTACAACAACAATTCAGGTATTGCTGTTGTGTAAAATGAGAAAGATATTGTACATTTTATTAGGAAATACATTTGGCCATCCATTAAAGTAAAATTTAGTTATATAGCCAAGTTAGTAATATTTTTACTATTCTATTTACAATTCTTCTCAAGACTATAAAAGTACACACTTGTCTCAGAGGATTAAAATGTTATTTAGCTGCAGCACATTCACTAGCCTGCAGCACAATATCAATCTTACAGTAATAATGCTTTTTTGGAAACAAAACAAAAACCCCAATCTGAAGTAAACAAATACTACACCCCCTTCACACTAGTCCATATGTAGGGAACAGATTAGTGAATTTCATCACTGCAGTTCCTTAAGGACTGACATTCATTGGGAAACACTGAAAGACACATGTGCAACAGGACAGGAAAATGTAATTTTTAATGAAAAATGTATACTAGAGAGCAGGTACATTGTTATTATTATATAAAAAATGGCCCTGCCAAGAGCTGTGAAGGCAATGTCAAATGGTGCTATTGCAACACACAAACACAAAGCCTGGGCATGCAAAGTCCCTTTTATGTATTTATATTACATAAATATTTATTATTATTTATAATACATACACAAATATGTCTTTCTAGAGCCTTATCTCCAACAAATTCATTTTTTTACAGCATGTTAATTGCCTCTCCAACAGCTTTTCATGCCATCATTCCCTTTTTCATTCTACTTAAAATAAGCTGAGTGCAAAGTGGCAAATGCTATCTTGTACATGCAAATGATGGACAAAAACCTTCAAATCTTCTTCTGTGAAATCTAAGCAACCTGCAAAGAGGAAATGAACAATTGGCACTACCTGTCCTTTGAATGCATCAATGATGAACTGGAGCGACTGGGGCTGAACACACTCAATGCATTTTTGTACGACGTGGTTTCCATTTTGATCCTTCACACATTTCAGAACATGGCCATCCAGCTCTTTCACCATTTCGTTCTGGAAAAACAAAGATTATCCTTGTCTTTATGATGGTATTTCCCCCACCCCTCCTTCCTTAAATGGGGAAAAATTTAATTTCATCCTGACTCCAACCTTCATATTCAATGGTGTTAACTGTGTACCTCAGTACTTTCATTTAAACACCTACTTTAGCCCCCCAGCATATTTCATGATGAAGGGAATAATCATCAATTTAATCAAGTAAAAGGAGGGATACAATAAAAATAAATAAAATGAAAAAAGCATTGCTCTAACTTACAATTACCTGCTGGTCAGGTGAGATTGACTCGAGAGCTTTCTGGATGACACGACAGCCGTACATCTGCAGGGCCAATGGCAGAACGTGACCACGGATGCGTGTTGCTAGGGCTAACTTCTGATCCAGGCTTCCAAACTAAAAGGAAATAAATATGCTGTTAACAAATGAAGACATACTGCAGCATGCTGGAATTTACATGTCAGAGTAAATATTGTCAAGATGTACATGACTGTAGCATTTGAGTAATTTTTCACTTTGTATTTTGGTGGGGATATTTACCAGAAGCTTTTCTTTTCTAAATGCAACATTTTGTAATATTCCACAACTAGTTCACATACCTGCTATCAAATGCATGACCTTGAAAGACAGCAGAAGTAATAATATAGTTTATATTTGTCTGTCTGTAGGAATATTTAAGTGCAATAAACCACTTTTTCGAATAAATTATACTGCCAACTGATCACAGGTCACTATTATGTATGAATCCAAATAAATTTTCTATCTCAAAACTTGTGTAGCGTATATCACATCTTGTAAGAGAGGACACAGAAGTGACCAGCTGGACAACCAGTTGGTGTCACAGCAATATTCTTGCAGCATTGCTGAGAATTGTCAAACTCCACACCTGTAGTCAGCTCTGAAGAAAGCCTGACCAACAACTTCAGCTGCCTACCTTTACAGTAAAATGAGGTCCCCTATTACAAGTAAGGCCACACGCACTTTTGTTGAGAAGTGTTCTGCAGAATTAAGATGAAAACACTCAGCTAACAATGATTAACTGTGTGTTCATCCAACTTAACATTATGGAAAAAACAGCAAATGATGACCCTTAAGCAAAATCAAAATCTTGTATATCATATGTCAGTGACAGTTTACAGAAGATATTTTGACTGGTTATTAAAAAAGAAGTTAAAAAAATGAGCACATTATTTTATAGACTATTAGAAATCACATTCTTGTTTACAGCAAGTATCTTATTCTTACTGGACATTTTCCAGCTTCACCTTCTCACCACAAGTCTTTGATATGGCCCTTGATTTAAAGTACATTATACTAGATACCTTTCCTACATATAACTTTTCCCAGGACACAGGCATTACTTTTCTCTTCTCTCTGCAAGCCAAATCTTGTAATTCTTTGATGAAGCTTTTTTTTTACCACATAGTTTTTAAGAGAAGACGAATCTGTTTAAAATACTAGTTGTAGTAATATTGGATGTATCTTATGATGGATACCCTTTACTCAAAATTCTTCTGCCTTTGTACATTTTATGGGAGTTTCCCCATACACAGCACTGGATGAAGCTCACACAGACTGGTTGAGCGCAAGTGCATTTTCCAGACCATTCTGTACCACGATGCAGTAACCAATCAAAAGCATTTTCCAAATACTTATGTTCCCTTTCATCTGCTGAAAGTCCCTGTAAGTTCTGCTCAGAGGTTTGTGAAGCCTCAATGTGCAAAGTTTCACCAACATATGCACCATCAGTGTAAGGAGAAACCATGTCCATTATGGCAAAAACCACCGGATACAGAACAGAAAACACCCATCCAGAGTTACACCCTTGGGTTCTGTGGAAGTCATGCAGAATTCTGCTATAGTGTTATGGCAAGACCAGTTAAATTTAATCAGATTTACAGCACTTCATTTGCATGTCCATCCATACACTTAGTGCTATGCTTACCTCAAAGAACTTCTGTATTACATAGTTTCCAAATACATCAGTCATCAACTGATAGGCTGCTTGCAGGATCTCATTAAATACCATCTGGCGCTCAGCTGGAGTAGCTCGCTCCAGCTTTTGCTGTATAAATCTAAGTGCAAAAAAAGGTACATTATGCTTTGCATCAACAACAGGAAAACCTCTCAAACACTGTTTCAATGAGACACCTCAACACTCTAAAGAAAGCAGTCAACATTTATAAAATTTATTAAAATGAAAGTAGTGCCTCTGCATATAAAAGGATACATTTTACTAAAATTAAGATTAAAAACTTTCATTTGAAAAGCGTTAAAGATGAAAAGAATAACAGTAACTAAGTACTTGATGATGTACTGACAAAAAATAGTTGTACATTCCAGATGCCACATATTTTGTTTTCTTAATCAACGCCTTTTTGATACCTTAATACTTGAGTTTACAAGTCTAGTTATGAGGCTATTTCTACACAGAGAACTTCTACAGGCAGCTAAATTAATAGTACTTTTACAATGAAATTTCTTAGAGAAGGTCAGCCTAAGAGGGTGTGCCCCAATTAAGATGCTTTGAGTTAAGATGACAAGCACCTCATTCAAAAGTTTCATATTAATAAAACAATATCAAAGCAGTCAAATATTATTAACTATTTTTATAATAATTACCTAGAACCATGCTGGTCTTGGGAAAATTCAACAATATGCCCAACAAGGTCCCTTAGCTGAAGGTTAGGGAAACGATTGTTCCTGAAATCTTCCAGCAGCCGGCTGCGTCCGGAAGGCATAATGTCAGACCTGCTGTAGCGGAGGCGCGAAGGAGGGAAGAGCTGGCTGCTGGAGCTAAAGAGGCTGGACGTGCTCGCCGCACTGCGATACTTGGCTTCGGCTCCGGGGGCTGCAGAAATATAGCGACCACTACCATTTGTCAGTCCTCCTACAAGGAAGCAGCTCTGTCAGTCACAGCCATGAGAGGGAAGTAAGCAACAGCAAAACAGCAAGTGAACTAAAACTACCGATACACCCTGGAGCCAAAGAAAACAACAGTGCTGTCTTGTTATTTGTATTTACCTCATTGTGGTCAGAGGAGTTAGATAGCTTTATCTTGCAATAAATAAAACCATTATCCTCCTCATTTTTATGTGAAAGGCACCAGGAAAAGAAGTGTCATTAGAAGAATATATCAAGGTAGGTAAAGTGAGCACCCACTCAGCCTTACAGAAACTTTAGAACTGGGTGGGCCTTAGGCTTAGTGGGCAGATTTCCACTTCGCGAGTCATACTGGCTTATATCCTTGTTAGTAGTCTTGAAGTTAGCCAATTGTGTCAAAATGGACCATGAAATCTGAACTACCCTTCAGTCCCTACTGAGATACCTTTCCAGCTTACAGCACGTTAAGGGCATTTTTGGGGAGGCACATCTGGTGCCTCTTGCCAGCTGTACCTGTCCTGCAGGTTATTTGATGACTTCAGCATCCTAAGCTTTCAATGTGGTACCTCTCCTCAGCACTAAATATGTCACATTTCCAACCAGGTAACTAAGAATGCTCTACTTAATTATCCAACAACCATAGATATATCAAAGTGAAGCTCCTTTTAGAAACATGAAGTTCTTTCCTCACTGCACAAACACTCTCACTTCATCCTTCCTCGCTTTCTAAAAACTGAATTGCCTTCCTGTGTCTATGTCCTGCTCCTGTTTGCTAGTGATTCCACTTACAGCTCCTGTCACTCTACAGTCCTGTGCATTTCTCCTCACACCCTGCTCTCTAAGCAGTGTGTGTCACTCTGAACTTCTCCAGCATGCCTCTTCCCTCCACTTTACAAAAGGCAGCAATTATCATAAAACGCATCCAAAGCATTTTTCCCAACTGCTGTAAGATTTTTCAGGGAAATACTCTTACTATATTACAAGCAGAAATACTCAAAGACAATTCCCACATAGAAACCTCAATTCTACTACTAAAACCAAACTAAGGAAAGAAAAAACCAAATACTCCCTGAAAGTATTGACTATGAACTGGAAAAGGAAAGCATTGTGTCTCCCTGTCTAGGAAGTAACATTGTAATTAAAGCCCTATCAAAGTCAACAGAATAAATATCTACATTTGAATTTAAAACAAATTGCAGTACGTGCTGTTTGAATGGTGCTCTAGTATAAACTTTTTAAAAAAGGAAAAAAAAAAAAAAAGGAAAAGGAAAATAAAGAAAAAATAAAGAAAAAATCCAGCTGACTGTGCCCTAGCCAATCCTTCATTTGGTTCCAAGTATTTATAAGGCCAGGCAACAACAGTGTTACAGTGGACTGGCAATGTATTGATGGTGAAGTTATTTTTCTCAAAAGGTCAAATTCTAGTACCAGAATCTGAAATGTTAGTGCTCTGCAAGACACATCAAGCATAACATTTATTGCACTATATAGTACTATGCCCTAAAATAGAAATAATTAGTACTTATTTTATAATTAGTCTTCAAAATTCTGTGATAAACATCAATAAATACTTTATGTCCCACAATACCTTTTAAAAACTACTAGGTTTTCTCTTAAATTAAAGTCTCTTAATTCTCTACAGCCAGAAAAATAAGTTTTTTGTAACTATTGTTTTTAGTTTCCATTGACAAACACTATGGTACTAAAAAAAAAGAAAAAAGAAAAGAAACCCAACATTCTGCAGGTGAAGCAGTGTGCAGAGTGATGGTCTGCCATAATTTCTCCTCTAGGAATGGACTTCTACAGAAAAAAAAAGTTATGCAGCTGAAATGATGGTATTTCTCATCTGGACTATGTAAACATTGCACACCAGTGCAATCCTGGCTCCCCTGTAGGTGCTGTGCAGTAACACTATTTAATATCACAAGAGGGCACCAGAGCCCATCTGAAAGGAACTTACAGGCTACCTTCCTGTTGCAGGATCACTATTACTCCACTGATCACATGCTCAATTCTGTGCCAGAAACTAATAGGGCAGTTTTGATCATATGCTCAGTCAACATACACGGTCATAGAACTGAACATGTGAATCAGGAATTGTTTCAGCTCGTTTTTTTTTTAACTAAGCCTTCATTTCTTTAAATCAAATGCAACAATTTATCCAGTAACTAAAATAGAAATATGGTAGCTTTTAACAAATGTGCTAGTTATGTGTAATATGCATTTCCTGCTGAGAATTAGTAAGCCCTTTTCAGTCTAATTTGGGAACCATCACTTTTTAAGACTTGTAAGACAACTATGCTGTAACTGGGAGGCTCCTGTCTAGCCTGTGGGACTATTTTGGACAATCACGTTAAGCAGGACAATAATATAGGAAGGCTGTACTAAGAAAGCACATCCATTGTGCCCAGAAGAACCTGTGGTACTCAGAAAGCAGAACATTGTAAAACACTGGATACTATTATAAAAAAGAGTAATTTAATTAGTAATTAGCTTTTATTTTCACATAACCTTCAATTACAGCAATGTTAGGGCTCAGTGGCAACTCTGCAGATTTGAAAAACAGTAAAACTCCCAAAATAAAGGCATATTGTCTTAGATACTTATTACATGCAGATATAATTATGAGTACAATGGCCTATTTTCTTCACCAAACTAGGCAAGTAATAGCCTATATCTTGTAAGTTATTTGGGGAAGATACTCTACTGAATAAAGCACTGAAAAATTCAAGTACTTATTAGACATCAGTATAGCCACACAATTCCAAACTCTTGGGGAATGAAGTGTGCCATTTGTTCTTCAGATAATCAATTACCTACCACTTCTGATCTCATAAAACAAAGACCTCCAAAGCACTGAGTAATACTAAGATGGTTTTACAGTTTAATTGAACTTAAACCCCCCATGGCTAATCCATAGGTAGGAAAAGGCAGAGAGATATAAAGGGGATATAGATCATCTAAATCAGAGCCTAAGTTTCAAGGACACAAAGCATGTTAAATTATTGACTCCTTAACTCATTTATTGTTAAGGAGAACATGAAAAAACATTAAAAACTAGATTCAGGCACATGTATTTTGACAGCATTAGTCTGTTAGTATTTATCAAAGTATTTTTTCAATTATTTCTAATAAAGACAGAAAATACGTCTACTGCAGAGTAACTTATTTACATGTGTCAGCAGTTTTTTCTAGTAACACACATACATGTATGTAAATGTTTTAAACTTAATTTCTATTAAGTATTTGCTCATCTGTAAAAAAGTAGCTTCAGCTCATCCTAAGCTTAAAGTTTCATCTTCATATGAAAAATAGAATTACACAGATCTATGTATATTTCAGGAATCAATGCACGTGTTTATAATGACTGGTTCCCTGCAGCCCTACAGAGGAGGGGCACAGCTGAGGCAATGCAAAGCTCCCCACACTGCCTTGCCCAGGGGCCTTTACTCTTAACCAGAATGACCATCTCTGAAGGTGCAACAGCAATCCCAACTGCTAACAAGCCTGGCTCCCAACACACAGGAAACAATTACCTCCAAAAGCCCAGATTTTAGAAATTCTACTCTACACCAGATTTCTATTCTTAATATGTTGCAATTACCATCAAACAGGGTAAGGACTACCAATCTAAAAGGATTTTTTATGACAATGGAAAACCACTTCCTCTTGCAGTTCCTTGTACTTGGGAGTGAAAGGGTAGTTCAAATTCATGACCTTACTGCTCCAGCTGATTACAGTAAAGAAGCAGTTACAGACAACTGACAAATCCCTTCAAATACAGGAAAACTGACACTAGCACAAAGTCATTAACACATTCCTATTTTAGGATGTTGGATAGAAGTTGGTGAGAAGAGATAAAAACAGTAAAATATCACAAATTTCTTGTAAAAGGGAAATTGTTCTTTTAAGCTACAAATTGCAACAGTGTCTGACAAAGGGGTTATAAAACCATGCACCCTTTCCCAGTGTAGTGCTCTAGATTCTGGCAGCTGAAACAGGAGCAACCGAGTTTGATGCCCATTTTAAAACAAGAGTTAAACTTAGCTGAACCTGTTGATACAAGCAGGCAGGACAAGTTTGGAAGGTGGAGGGAGAGCTGCATTTGACAGGCATTATCAGAATACCAATGGAAACTGCATGCAGACATGAACTTACAATGTTGTTCTACTCTGAAAAGTGACTACATGGTAACCATACCCCTTATTAAAGTACACTCCCTGTTTGATTTCAGGTGTAAGTTCTCACTTAGTGAGAAACCTTTGATTTTTTTTTTTTGTATGTGAGAACAAAACATGCTTCCAAGAGTGGTTGATGAACACACCAGAATAAATATAACAAGACAGACAATTAACTGCAGAAATAACCTTAAACTCTTAGATGGCGCACTTTGAAGGCAACTGTGCAAAAATATGGCACAGGGCAGAAAGGCTAAAAAAGATTACTGTATTTTTCTGCATTTTTTCTGAAAGCAAATATCCAAAAGTCCTCCATTTCCAAATTTCAGGCAGATTTTGTAATATAGCAAAAAGTTTTTATCAGTAATCAAGGTCCACTTCATTTGGATGATGAAGAGGACACATGGAAGCCAACAAGGTTGTGTCAATTTTCAGAGTACAACTGTATATTCTGGCAGTTACACACTGATCTAGTACATGATTTTAACAAGCTATTAGGCTTAGTTGACACTGCCAAACAGTTCAAAATGGGTCAAAGTCAGTATTTAACAATTTCTGCTGATAGAGGCAATCCTCTGTACTGATCACAGCCTATTTTCTCAGAACTGAAAAAAAGTCTTTTAACATTTATCAAATGTGAAACAAACAAAACTTTGAATGGTTTAAATTTTAGATAATGCCTTCCAAAATTTCGTTTAAGTATAGTTTTCAGCAATATGAAAACTATGGTGAGAGTACTTTGAAAAGAAAGAAAGAAAAAGATTTCCATGATAACCCCATTGTCAGATGTTCAGAACTTTCTCAAAAGCCTCCATTTGGGCTGAAACTTTCCATGCTTGGTCTCAGCCCAAAGGTGCACTTTGTAGACCTGAAAAAGGAAAAAAGGTAAGTAAAAAAAAATAAAACGTGCTGAAACATCCCCTTGCCCAGTTTTATTTCGGGTATTCAGCACTTAACCTTGAAGGGGATACTGTACTGCAAATGTAATATATTTAATTATTTACCCTTGTTATACAAATCACTCACACTTTTCTCACTAAAGGTGTATTATGGTAGGCATTTAAAATATTTGTTTCCTGTTTTATCTGCAGTAAGAAGTATAGGGGATTATGCTGCCTATTGCAAGCATGGAACTGTGCATTGAACAGTTACTGGAGCAACTGACAACTCAATCTTGAATTACATCCAGTTCCACTGTATGATTTTAGCATCTAAATTAAATGACTGCAAATATTCGCAGCAGAAAAGAAAAAAGGTACTAGGTAACCTCAGGTTAGAGGCATTATCTTCTAAATAAACTGTTTACTGTGGTGGGATTTCTTTAGATCCTTTGTTTTTTTTAACCTTTTTTTTAAAGAAAGGTTGAGCTCCCATGTTATCTTACTAGCCAAAAAAAAATTTGAGAAATTATTTTCAGCATTCCTTAAAAAATACATCTGATAACAGAGAGCCACCACTAACAATGCCTTTGCTACTTCTTTGACAAATGTTTTTTTTGTCTCCTTCCATCAGTCTGGTGATAAATTACTGTCTTCCTGGCAAAGTAATTGGGCCATGAGGCTGACTGATTCAAAAATCACCTTTCAATACATTTTACATTGAGAGAGAGCACTGCTCACTTTTCTACTTTATCATGGCAAGGGGCATTAATGAAAGTCACTTCACTGTTAAACACATCATCTAAAATGTCCTTAAAGTGGCAACACAGTGGAGGAGAAACAAAAATAATGCACCTTTGCTTGTCATACTGTGGAAACATAATAGAAAAAGGACCAATAATTCTTACTGGGCTTCTACAAGGGAAGAAAAATCAGTTGTTGGCCCGATACTGCTAAAAGCTGAGTGCCCTCCACTGTCAAATCAATGAGCATCTGAACGTGCTCTTCACCTTTCAGGAATGGCCCCTCTTCATTACAAAACTGTTTAACAGCAAAGGTAATGTGACATCTCTTATGCAACACATATTTTACACATAGAAATACATACACACATACAAACAAAAAGTGTTTTTTTGGTTTTTTGTTTTTGTTTTTTTTACCTAAATGCAAACTGGATGAGGATCCATGTGATGAAAGTGATGGCGGTGGCGTAAGTGAATGTCCTGGCGTTTGGCTTGGCAGAGGCATGCCTATTGGACTTGGAGAGGAGGAAAATCCCAGACTATTGTAAAATGGCTGCCCTATGGGTGCTAGGCTGCTACTAGATCTTTTGTACAAGTCAGAGCTAGTAGATAGAGAATCTCTCCTTGTGGCACTACTACTTGCAGAACTGCCAACTGAAGAAGAAATAAAAAGACCCTAATTACACAGTGTCAACTGAATAAAACCTATCCCCAACTACAGCTGGGCAACAACAGATGCGATCACAATAATTACAGCAATCGTTATGACAAAGACAATCACTGTGATAACCACACATGCTTTTAAGTAAATCTAAGTGGGTATAAACATACCACTGGCAAATAATTTCACCAATGTCCATGTCTTTCAACATTTCACACTAGACTTCTCACAGTAATATTGCAGTACTCTGTTTTAAATGCCTGACTTCAGGCTTTGGGACAAAAATATGGAATTTATAAGATTAGATTACACTGTCACTTTATTGGATAAATTATTCTAAAAATATTGCCGCTAAATTATTTGATAATTTTTTTCCACCATAAATTATTAGTCAGACAGTGACGCTCATTTCAGGAAAAAGTCTAGAGGAAATTTGTTGTTGTTTAAAGGTTCACAAAATAATTTATATTGATGTTCAGCTGTTTCTGAACTTCCTTGTTTGTGAAACCCTCACCTGTAGGAAAAAAATGACTACTTTAAATTCCCTATGAGAATTATGGCTCTCAAAGAAGTGTTTTGAAAAGATACTATAAAGAGGGAATAGGCCAAGAAAGAAGATGAGAAGCACAGCAGAGATAGGAAAATTAAGTGAGAAATTAAAAATGTGATTTTACTGCTATCAGTGTTTCTGAAAGTCAAATTAGACTAGAGGTTTTGGATAACAGTGTATTAGTGAAGGACTGGTTATCCTGCACAGCAGCGTTCAGCAGGGCGATGAGCAGTCTAGGACAAATTAGGAGAACAATAAAAAGCTTTTAGAAATGTTAAATTCTAGTATCTGCTGCATACTAGTGAAGTATTAAACTAGAGTGCCTGTTTTAAACATTGAACATTATTATAATCATGAACCAAATGAAGATTATGGATATTTTAATAACGAATATCTTTCTTAAGCTGAATTTGGAAAATTGATTACTACTATTGACTATTTCAACTTAAAAAGGAAAGGTCACAATTTTTACTTCCATCACCTTTGTCCTTTTCAAGTACTTTCCTACTAAAGCTGGCAGCATGGAACAATATAAAGGTCGCCTGAAACTTTCCATTTTTAAGACATTAATTTGTTTTCTCATAACATTAACAACTTGGCTAATATTTTTCATGGCAGGAACTTGCTCGGACAAAATTTTTAATAGAACTTTTGTCTAAACACTGCCATTTCAGAAATACTGTGAAAGAAAGGTGCTTTATCTTTACCAAAATAATCTAGCTACCTCTTTGAGAAGTTGATGCTTTCATGCACTCAGACCAAATATGCTAGCAACAGGAGACCTTTATTTTCACACTCTTAAACTGGATTAAAAATCTTTGCAAAATCACAGTTCACCCAAGTTCAGCACAGATCTGCTACAGACTCATAGCTGAAAATTTAAACTCCTGACCATACACAGCACGTCTGAGATGGCTGATTAAGGTTGTGCCCGCAATTGAACTTCAGTGTGTCATGTCAAAAACAGACTTTGAAACTGCTGTCCAAGATTCCACCTTGTGTTGGAAAGGCCCACGAGGCAATGAGGAAAGGAAGTTTTCTATTTCAAGTGGCAGGGAGACGAAAGCCAAACACAAGAAGTAGACTAGGGAGAGGGGAAAGAGAAAAAAGGAAACCAGAAGGAAGCGAGAAAGGTAAGACAAAGGAGCCAACAAAGAGACTGCAAGAAAAAGTGGCAAGCACTTTCAGTGGGACTGAGGATGAGAAGAAAGCAGATCTGAAGAAAAGTTAGGCTGTAGAAGGTGTATGTGACTGTGGGGCAAAAAGACTGAATAGTAAGCTGATGATGGGAACATCACACAGTACAAGTAGAAACAGAAACATACTTAGGAGGGAAGCAGGAGATAAATGTTGCCTGGAAACTGGGAAGGAAGACATACTAGAGGAGAAACCAGAAGGAAAAGATACTGGACTAACTAGGCAAGGAGATTGAGAACAAGAAACCAGAAGAGCAAATTAAGGCAACAGTTGAAAGAAATCTCAAGCTCTGAGACCAGCTCTACAGGCTCTGGCTCAGTGAGCCATATCAATGTTAATACAATGCTACATGATGGACTGCCATTTTTCCATCTTTCAGCGTTTCTTATTCAGCTAAATTACTGCAGCTTAACAAGTTACCACAAAGCAGCTGAGCTGCATTTTCACACACAAAACAAGCAAAGCTCACAAAACCCAGAAGATAAGTTGCATTAGCTTACTCCTCTTCCCCCCTCACTATTTAATCCAATTCCTTTACAGTTGTTACAAGCCAGAAGGCGGCATCTGGAAAGCTGCCACAGTTGATCTAATTCTTGGCTACCTGTTAAGCTGCAGTGACTTATCATCATGCACCTAAACCTTTAAAATGGAGTATGAATAACTTTATTATAAAAGAACAGAGACTGTGAGTACATACAGTCATTTATATGGTATGTTTGCTGCTTTCAGCTGTTACTTTGTTCAGTCATTCAAGCTAGAACATGCTCACCTTCACATTTTTTGCAGCTATTTTTGCCCCCTGCAAAAACTGAAAACATAAGGGCAAATTGTGTTCTGCCATCTATCAGTCTTCATGGCTATATTTTAACTGAAATTCAACATTTTCAACACACTGATGGGAGTTACAAAGAAACTGAAACCATGGCACATAAAAAATTAAACTTTCAATTTGCCTCAATATGCACAAATATCACTTGTTTAAGTGCTCATCTGTATAACTCAATTCATATATACACACAGGCCAGAATTCTAAAAAAAAAAAATAAATAATCAGGAAGCATTTTTAAAGTGGCTATTAGGGCAAGTACAATTTATACTTGGAAGAAGGGCACTTTCAATATACTTTTATTCTAATAATACTACTAAAAATATTTCAGGTTTAGATAGCACCTTTCATCAGCACTTCTCAAACTGCAAAAGCATAGGGTTCCTGCTTCCCTGTGCAAACTACCATGCTAATTAAATCACCATGGATACTGCTCCAAGATTTTAGCATGTGCTCTCTGTGCTGAGGGCTTTGGATAAAGCTCTGTAACTGACCTTTGCTACAAGAATAAGGCTTAATCTCCTGTGCCAGAAAAAGCTATGATGATTTTCTTAAGTAGATACACAACTAAAATTTGTGTTCTATGGAGGTTCTTCAGATAATGCAGGATAAAAACTTTTACAACTTATATCTATTCTATCTAGAGGCCTTAAATAGTTGCATGGTATTAAATACATATATTTATTATGACTATCAACAACTGTAATGAACTGTCCCTAGAGTGAAACACAGCCGCTAAGGATTCACTGAAACCTTACAAATAGCTCAGGACAAGTTATGTTATGTAATATTGGATAGTACAGTTTTGTAAATAAAATTTACTTGCTGTAAATTAAGGAAAAATTAGGAAAACCTACACTACTGAATAGCCTGAATTTTTTTTTTTTTTAATTGAACATGGGATGTTTTGGGTCTCCTCTTTAAAATCAAATACTGGACAGGATCACTGTAAAAACCTGATTTTGGACTTCCTAGCATTAGTTTTGTTAAAGTAAATAATTTTTCTGATTATTTTATGAAAATTAACACTGAGAAAAAAAACTGTGTTTGTATGCAACATATTTGATGTCACTAGTCACACAGTTACCAAACAACTACCATGACTAACACTGAAGGGTGTGCTTTTCCTTCTGTTTTTTCTCCCCCATATATTAGGTCATTTTGTAATTTTATAAAAGTTGCTTTCTTTAGTGCTAGTTTTCCTTAATTTTGCAAAGAATTATGTTAGAGTGCATAAAATTCCCCCAATTTCTACCCATTTGCAAGATATGCAAGATCAAACATGCTCCCCTGATTTCATTAAAATAATATTAGTAATAAGAAGCAATTCAGTGCTGTAAACTTAGAGATTAATAGCAAAAGGTGATTTCTTAAAAAATGTTTATCTTGCTTTACTAAAACTGAATTTGAAATATAAAAAACCTACCTTGCATGTTTAAGAACTGTGAATATGAAATTTCTGCTTTAGAGCAGAAACGTGATAGAATGATTTTTTTAAAAATACAAACAGGTTGGTAATATTTAGGAGTATCTGTTGAAACAATTAAAGGCCCCAAACATGCACAGAACTATTTAGCTTAACTGTATCCAAGATTAAACCTGCTAGAGCTAACAAGGACTATTCTTTGGTATTAGGTATTTTTGTTTTATAAATTCTTTAAAAAAGTTATGGAAACAAGCACTTTGATATTAGATCAAATTTAGAAAGTCATATGCTCTAAGAAAATTAGGAATTTTTCTGATATCATTATTAAAACAAAAGAATGTATACCTTCATTATCATCAATTGTTACTTTAACTACAGAATGAAGACTTTCTTGAAAACAAAAGCCGCTTACAGAAACAGTAACAAATTTCTGGGGCACAGTTCAGTGATCAGTACGGAAAAGTATTTTGGAGATTCCTGTGACTACAAGATATTGTTCAAAAATGCATCTTCTATACAGAACCCAAGTGAATTTAAAAAACTTCTTTTATTTCTCCCTCTGATTTGCTTTAAACTTATATAACCTATTTTTGCATTTTTTTATAAATGTTTGTATATATATGATGCCTGATACAGATACATTTTTTTGCTTAGCACAAAAGTCTCACAGAATGTCCTCACTATATTAACAACCTACCTGATGAGCCAAATCCACCAAGTGCAGAGCCGATAGCTGCTCCTAAAGAGCTGCTACTTCCAAAGCCAAGAGATGTGCTTCCTGGTTGGCCAGGACCATGTGAAAAAAGGGAACTGCTCTGGGAGTTATTGGTCAAAGAGTTACTGCCATAAAATGAATTGGATTGTAGGCTACTATTTGTTTGCTGTTGCTGTTGCTGTGGCTGGGCACCAAGTGGCCGAAATAGACCGTTCGTGGCTCCCGCGAGATTGTTTGCTGTTCCTCCAGCTGAAGCAGCTGCAGCTGTAAAACACATGTTTTCAATCACAATTACTCTCTTGAACATTTCTGACTGAAAATGGATTATTCAGAACTAAATTGTATTTTCTTGAAGCCCTCTTAAAACAAGCAGAAATTCACATATTAAAGGACTAAGAGACTTAATAGTATTATACAATCTTACTCAAGGAAAAAGGGTGAAGACAACACATGTTTTAGGCTAATCAAGGCTGCAGAACTGTTAATGTAATTGAGGGAATTTCCAGTGTAAACATATAAGACATTACTGTTTACTGAACTTTTATATCCAAAATTGCAGTGGCAGAACTGCAGCTAAGAGTCATTCAAAGACATCTTCAGCTACTGTCAGAAGCAAGCTCTGCACAGAGAAAGAAGCTGATAGATTAACTTAAAATCTAATTTTCTGAACAGATTAAGTTAATTAATCCAGGGTTAATATTCTAGATTTTAATTTAACAAATGCAATAAATGGTTCAGTAAAGTAATACTAGACCTCACACCTGGTAAACAAGAAGGAAACTAGAGAGTTTTGATAAAACGAATTCTCCTCTTTTGTTTTCCATTCTATACATAGCTTTCTCCTTGCCACATTTTTCAGGAGAAAAGAAGTTTCATGAGAAAAGCATAGCAAGGTTCCAGAGCAGTCCATCTTCTGCCAGGCCGAAGCAATGAAATGATGCTACCTAGAGGACACCATTTAGGGGACTGATGAGAAGTGCATGTTATAATGCATGGGGAGAGGAAGGAGAAAATGTCCCTATCTGACAAGTAACATTTGCAGAAACATGCCTGTGTATGTATGGGAAGAAGACTGTAAATTCCAATTAAAAATGGAAAATCCCATCTGTGAGAAAGAACAGAAGACAGAATAAAAAAGCAAGCATGCACAGTATATCCTTCACAACTAGAAAACTTCACAGATGCACAGAAAAACACTATGTCAAATATTAATCAACATTACTGTTAAGATTCAGTAGAGAAGTGAAAGAAACCTCTGTGCAGTATTAAATATTTACCTGCTTGTGCAGCTGCAGAACTGATTAGCACAGGAGTTGAGGCCACCAATCTGACCGGTGCGCCAAGGCCAGTTCTTGCTCCAGGGCCTACGACTAAGGCACCAGTCTGATCGTAATAGGCAGTGGGAGCCAGCACCTGGTAACCTGCACCACACAGGAGACAAGGATCAGTGCTACACACAGGCTCACACAGCCAGCATTTCCTCTCCCCTTGAAATATTCTAACCACAAACTACAAACCGGCATTTCTGCCACAGTCTCTGAATATCAACTGGACATCAAAGCAAATGCAATAAAGATCATAAAATACTGGGAAAAAATAAGATTTAGAAATACTTCAAGTTATTTTTTACAACTAAAATAATTGCTAAAATTAGTAGTCTAAAGTTGAACTTACTGTCAAGGTTAAAGTTTCTAACACCATAGTGAGAAGGTACAGGTACAACACAACCGGCAGATTTGGACCATTATCAAATCAATTTCTTTCAGTAGTTTAAAATACTTTTCTCTTGTACTCCTTTGCACACGGAGAAGCTCTTGAGAGGAGTACAATTAAAAGGCTAAGCTAAATGCAAGTCTGGCGATTCCACACATTACCTAACCACACTTAAAAGTCCATCTGCAAAAAACACATTAGGAAAGGAATGCTGTGTGTGCAGGAGTACCTTGGACCAGCCAGTTTCACAGGAATAAAAAAGACTGTAATCCAAGCATAACACTTCATTCAGTTGACAGTTAAGAACTGGAATTGATGAAGAAAGGGAGGAGGAGTTGAAAAAGGAGAAAAGCAAGCAGTTGGAAGGAATACAGGATACAATATATGAATGAAGAAAAGCGAAAGATCCAAAAGAAAGCCAAGCAAAAAAACCCCTTTATTTAGAACTAGAGCAAGAGAATTAATTTTAAAGCTCTTGACACTTTATCGTGAAGTGGATGAATTGGAATAAGAATCCCTCAAAAATGGAAGACAAGCTACAATAATCTAAGAAAGGGTGCTGATTTAAAATACAACAATTTCTAGTTGTTAGGTTGAGTATTCTTATGAAGCAATGAAACAAAACCCAATGGAATTACAATATTCCTCCCATGTTCAAATATATACTAACAGTATTAAGAAAAAAGACAAGATTGCAAAAGTCACACATCTATTTTTGTACATGTCAGAACAAAGATTCTAAGTCAGCTGTTCCCATCAGTTGCCTGGTATGTTCAGAACTAGGTCTAGCAGATTTCTCTCTGAAATACATATGGACCTGAACATAACTGGACCTCTGATTTAAGGTGAGTACCACAATCACCAGCCTTCCAAGTCGTATTTTCTCATCCTCAATTTCTAAAACATCTCTAATCTCCTCTGCCTAGATACTAGCCAAAAAAAGAGCTGGAAACATCATCTGCCTTCTGGCCTGGTGGTTGCAGTGCTCTGCAGGGAAGATGGATACACAGGTCCAAATTCTCACACACTAAGAAAATATGAAGGAGACTCAGGTAGCCCTGAACAGGACAGGAACAATGAAAATCCAGATTTTTAGGTTCAATTCACAGTTCTGGAAGTGAATGCATTATACTGGTTATGAAAAATCATCATTGCTCTAATTCTAAACCTGTTTGTTCTAACTGCTCACTACTCGCCTTGCATTCCAGGGACATCTACCTTCTCTTTCCCACCAACAGCACAAGACAGTTGCCCTCCACATAATTTGTCTGAAAATTTGGCCAGTTAAAACCAACCAAAATGGGTTCTTACACTTGAACTAGATAGAAATACTTTGCTAGAGGTGTCACTGCCTCTTCCACCTACAAAAATGTGGTCTGCTCTACCCTTTCCACTACTAAGAAAAGTTGCTACATTCCCAAGGTAGGGAAAGGTGACAAACTATTGTCTGTTTTACTGTAGTTCTGCAGATAACACAAAATATGAGATTAGTGACACAGTACAGAAACTCATTATAATAACACATGTTCCTGCACACATTAGCAACGTTTAATTACTAGTACCTACATAATTTCTGCTTCTACTCGTAGCAGGTTGAACTGATAACAACATGCTGGTTCTGCTGTTTGTTCCTGCTGTATCTTATAAAACCACTTTTTCAGAACCCAGAATTGGCTAATGCTTAGCAGTATTTACTCTGCCCACCTACCCTCTTCAAATCCACAAACCTATGGATAATGCTGTGACTGTTGAAGTAAAACTGCATAAAACACCCACTGATTTTATGTTTACACCCTTCCACTCATCTGAAGCTGACATACAGCTTTTTATATGACTTCAAGCCCACAATGTAAACAAGTCTATTTTCCAATGCAAAATACCTGGAGGGGGGCAGGGGAGATAGCTTACACATTGCATAAATTAAATTTACTGCAATTAATACTAATGCATTATTATCTAATTAATATTAGATTTTCTAAAATAATTTACTCATATGACTGCTAAATTAAAAAACTGAAGCAATTTGCCCTTGCTCTTTGCATTACAAGATGTCCAAGCCCTCTTGATACTTCCCTGACATTATATGAACTTGTGATCCACCCCCAGACAGTACATTTAAAATAAGTAATGATAAGCTAGGTCAATAGCATCCAGATACTGCCACAGAAGGTTCAAGATATGAATGAGAACTGATGGGTTCATTTCTGTTTCCAATTTCTGAAATACATTCTGAACCAAAATAGGCCTCAGCTTTCTACTGAAATCTACCACAACAAAGCAACATAGGACTGGCTATTTGTGAAATTGCTAAAACCTTGCTAAGTGAATCTGCAGCCTCAAAGGTATAAAATTTTTTGCTCTGATTTCAAAAATAAAATTTCAGAGAGACCATCCAAGATCAAATTAAGTAACTGAAGAAGAGCTCTCAGAACAAACTTAGAGCTTCTCCTTTCCTTTCCACTATTCCACAAATTGTGCCTCATCCCAGAAAGCTGAGCACAAATCTAGAAACCCCTGGCTTCTCTCTTATCAGAGATAAGGTGATGACTTGGCAGATCTCTTCTCTAATTCCTCCTCTTCCTGTTTCAGTTTTTATTACCTTCCATCACATCACCATCTCTCACTGTGGCTGTGCAATTTCCCTTCAAAATTAACAATTATCAACCTTACTTCAGTGCCTTCATATTCAAGTTCTCTATGGTGTTCCCATGCAGTGAGAAAACTAAAACATACTGTTTCCTAATCAGTTCCTAATCAGACCTTTTATTTTAGAGTTCAATTGCTCCATCTATATTTACTGTCTCTGTATCAGCAGGGAATGTGAAAGTAAACAATCTAGTTTAAAACGATGGTGTTTTGCTGAAATGATTTCTAAATGTCTCCAGAAACCACAGACTCCGAAAAACTTTCTGATTCTTATCACACAAACCTTGAATATACCTAAGAATGAGAGGAAATGAAATCTGCTCTCTTGGCTCATATATCTCATCCTTAGTATTGCCCTTCTCCATCCAGCAGTGCAACTTCCCTCAGTGATGACATCCAAATATATGCCAGTTTGCCACTTGTCTCTACACAGTTTAACAGCTGTAACACTCCTTACTGCCAAGTCAATTATCTGGTCCTTTTAAAAATGCCATCCTCTACCCTCCCCAATTCTCTTTGTCCAAAACCTGAACCCCTATAACCTTTTGCTTGTACTGATGAAGACATGCTCAGCCTTATCTCTGCACATCCTCTCACAAATCATATTCAGAACTTACTATCCAGCCAGTAACCCATTTATACTTTCTATAACCACTGTAACTTTGCCTATACTGTATATCTGAAACAATGAAATCTGACTTCTTTTTCATACTTCCCAATGCAATGTCACACTTCAAATTCCTCTAGGTAATAAAACAAAAAAATGCTAAGCCAATGGACAGAAATTGTTGATTTACATGCTTTTTACTTGGGTGTTTTTTCCCAGACTACTCACTTTACATGTCCACCTGCAAGCCAGATGCACCATGACAGCTTTACTGTGTGAGCTCCATAAAACCAAGTGGTATCTGATCTAGTCAGTGCAGTCAGTGGAGCTTCTGGTGGGATTTGGCTGACCTGCTGTTACAGACATCTATTTCTGGGTAAGCTGAGCAGCTCTGCAGTCTCTTTACAGCAACTGCACAAGGAAGATCTCCACTGACTCCTTAAGACAGCTGAAGTCTCAAGTAGACTCCTGACTTTGGATGATTAAGCCAAGTCCAGAAGTTGCCTGTGATAAGAACTGGTTTTATTCATAAGCAGAATGTATACTAATTGCCCTATGAATTTGGGAATACCCTCTGATACTTTCTTGCACACATATATTAAGGCAGAAACACTGTTTTTCAAGAATCTTTGTTATTGAATGACTTGCTCAATTAGGATAGGAGAATTTAAAATGGTATTGTGCAACTTCAATGCAAAATGCATTTCACATTAAGTGGTTTTAAAAAAGAACCTTGAGTTTCACCTTTTATCAGCCTTTCAGTACCCAGAGGGGCCTACAGGAAGGCTGGGGACTTTTTCCAAGAGCATGAAGTGATAGAACAGGAAGGAACGGCTTCCAAATGAAAGAGTGCAGTTTTGCATTGGATATTAGAAACAAATTCTTTACTGTGAGGGTGCTGAGGTACTGGAACAGTTGCCCATAGAGGCTGTTGCCACCTCACCCTGGCAAAACCAGGGTGGATGGGGCTCTGAGAAACCTGGGCCAGTGGAAAGTTCCCTGCCCATGGCAAGGGGTTAGAACGAGATGATCTATAAGGCCCCTTCCAATCCAAACCATTCTATCCTTCTATGATTTCTGAAAGGAGACCTAACAGTACCATTATGCGCAAAGTAACCTGGATTTCAGGCCCCTTCTCTCTGCACACAGAATGAGATAGGTACCTTAAGTGACAGAGGAATACATCTTCCTTAACAGCTAACAAAGAAACACATGAAACATCAAATTTCAAAATAAAGCCATTAAATAGTTGGGATAACATGAATTTCATCCAACACAAAGGCTGTGACAAGGAGAAAGCAGCTAAAATAATTTCAAGACAGCAGTATGGACAAGCTAAACAATACATTCTGACTTGCTAGTTCACAGTGAAACAAACTACAAATATCCTCTCTGTAAAGAGTATTTAAAAGCTTGAAACTCAATTCGGACCTTCATATTCTTGTAAAATGTGATAGTCCATTGAAACATGAATTTCACACGAAATCTTGTTTATTACAGGTGTTGCTCAGTGGTTGCTGTCTGGGATTCACTGAATCACATTCTGGTATCTAGGTATTATTTAGTCATCCAGATTCAATTTTATAGTAAGGTAATAGAAAAACACATCTCTGGAGCCAAACTCGCTTTATCCTAAATCAGGAAACTAAAATAGAGGCAGACAAATCAAGAGTAGAAGTTCCTATTTCTCTTTGCTTATAAATGGAGCCCAAGCATCTCTCTCAAATACAGACACCAAACCCAGTAACAAGATTCCCACATATTTCATTTCCTCATTCTATATTCTTCTTAACCTAAAAAGAGGAATATCACCATCACCAGCACTCCTGAGTCACTACAAATCCATCTGATGATGACTGAAAAAATGTCTTTATATTTTGAGCTCTATTCCCTGTAATAGTGTGGTTGGTAAAGCTTAAGTCAGTTGCACACAATTCCTATTATACAACAGTCTGAAATATATTCAGAAGAATTAAATTCTTTGGCCATCCAGGCTTGAAGCATCAGATGGGATAAAGCAGGAGCCTACAAAAGAAACTGAATAAAAAGGCTCCTGCCCTCATGGAAAACCTTTTAGGACTTGTGGAAGAGGAAAAAAAGTCTTCAAGTACCTTCTTCAAAGGACAGGCTCTTGCACTACTGAGATTATGTATCTGACCACTCAGTATTATTTTCAATCATCCACCTGGGCGGGGTTTATGGGTTTAAGAACTACTCCTAAGACAGCTACTACTCCAGATCCAAAGAACTAACAAGTAACCATAAAAAAATGTACACCACACCCCCTCTCAAAAAAAGAAAAAAAAAAGAAAAAAAAAAAAAAGTTATAGCTAAGCCTTTGAGGCTTGTGCAAAGATGGTTATAACATCTCTTACATGCCTCATTGTTTGTACCCTCATCCACTGCTTCAGTGAGGTGCAAAGTACCACGTGGCAGGTACCAGGACTGTACTTTGCTGATTCCTCATTTTTAGGAGAAAGATGCTAAAAGCTGAAGATAACTACTGCATGAGAAGAAATAGAAATTGCAGTTATAAAAGAAAACAGGAAAAACATCATAGCCAGTCTGCTCTGCAGCTAGAATCAAAAATGTGCTCATGGGAGGCCAAGTGCACGATGCAGCCTCAGAACGCGTAGTGAATAACTCTGACTCCAGGCTGCAGGACATCTCACAGTGGTGTCGACCAAGGAGAGAACTTGCACAGGTCAAAGGAATGGATCAACATGATCTAACTCAACTATGCAAAAACATTAACTTTCATAGTGAGGAACGGCCATGTATACTGAAACTGCTCTTGCTCAGGTAACTGTACCAAACACTTAGATGGTTGAACTTCAACCTAGCCACTCCACAACACATGAACCACTTCTCAGCAAGTCAGAAGCCATGCACACTAGAAGAATCTGAGGCTCCAACATTTGGAGTTCTTCCAAGCATTTTGTGATCTTCAGATATGATCAAGTAGTAATTTTTTTAAAATGTCTTAATTTTGGATTCTGAATTTTAGATATTATTATGCCCCCCCAAAAAAGTTATTCTAGCAAAACTTAATACTTCCTGCTGCAAAGGAACCAGAGAACAAATTACTTAAGATAGCATGTAGTTGCTTCACTATATATAAAATTACCTTGCAAAAATCTTTATTTCTTGTGCATTTGTAACAGCAAACACAGAGAAAATGCTCCAAATAACAAATGCTAGAGGAGCCTCTTGTGCTCTAAAAATACTGTGCCAGTATTTTAAACCAATTGAATAACATGAAACTATAAAACTCAATTCTAAGCAGCTTATTGTAAATGGAACAGTACTTTGTTAATCTGTTACCTAATAACACTGATATTCTTACTTTCTGTGAGTCTCTTAATCCACTGATAACATACATACCTGGCATGCCTGTAGCAAGACCCTGACCAAAAGCCAAAGCTGGATTTGCTGCTGCAGCTGCTGCAAGTGACTCTGCCTGCTGCCCTTGCTGCCCTTGGTTGGGAGTGAGTGGGCGCTGAGTTGCTCCAGCTCGCAGGACCTGGAAAAGGCCGACACAACACCCCTTCCTTAAAAGGTAAGGAAGCCGATCTATTATGTACTAACAAAGGTCTAGAACAGTTGCTTTGAGTATCTGATGCCTCTCAGCCCTGATTTTCACTTTGGGAATCCTGCACCTCACTGGTTTCCAGAATATACACATACAAAGAATAAAAGGTATACAGCATTTTGTTGACCCATGCGACCATAAAACATCTGCCCTGCTTTGGACATCAGGACTCAGGTATGTTCCATCAATGGTAATGAGTATACAGGAAGGCAGAAAATCTGTAAGAGTGATACATTTTACAACCTACATTATTTATTAACTGAACACCTGACCTTCCTTGATAAACACATTTGTTGACATTACTTCCAGGCAATTGAATGATGTAAATCTGAGTATTTCAGCACTTGTAGTAACTTGTCTAAATAATTAACACTCCACTGCCAACAGTGCTGTAAATAATGCACCCACTAAGTTTTAAACATTCACATAACACTCCATCACCATGCAACGCAGGCATATTTTATTATGTTCTGACAGCAAATCTCTGGGAATCTGATTGAAAAGCAATCTAAATTCTTGCAACTACTCTATTCCTCTTGGTTAAAATCAGCTTTTTCAGGTTCAAAATAAGGGAGAAATACAACTCACAATATATTCCCACAAAGAATTGTATATGCTATTTGCATAAATCAGTACTAACTTTATAGAGAAAACAAAAAGAAACTGCAGAGACAATATATATTCAGTTACCAATGCGGGTCACTTATAAAAACAATCAGTAGAAAGAAATATCCACTTGAACATAAAAACAGTAATGAAACCCCTGGAATTAAAGGTATCTCAGACTTCTTAAGTTACATTTCTAAGAATGGCATTGAAATTAACCATACTGCTGGAAAAAAATTTAAAAGGCTTGCATTCATTCAAATGCAAAGTTTTTGTAAAATTCGGGGTTTTCCTTTGTCAAAATTGCCATTAATTTATACTGAAAACTCATACAATAGTTTAAAAATGTATCCAGAGTAACAATAGAAAATTAGCACTTTTCAAGAAATACTTAAAGAAACTGAATTTTCAACAGATTCTTGTAACAATTGCTTAGTCTTGCATCACCAAGACAAAAACACCATATGGCACATGGTGATGCTGCAATACAATTAATGTCACAGAAAAATAAGCTGGGCAATCCTTCCTTCCTGTGAAGCAACAAAACTACTGGTAACACCTTTATTTCCCTACTTTTCAAAGGGACAGAAAAATGTGTAACATTCAATCTTCCAGCAAATTCATGAAAACACAGATCTGTTTTTCCCCAAGCTTAAAAGAAACAACATCCTCCTAAAATTACCAGAATGTATCTTTTCATCCCTTTATGTCACTTTTCTAGATTAAACTTTACATTAATTTACTACACAGGAAGCATCAGCTACACACATAAAAGCAACTGGAAGAAAGGAACCACTTTAAATGCTTATTGTTTTAAGAAACGAGACTGTAAAATAACTTTTAACATGCTGTGAGACAGTGACAATGAATAAGGAAATCGAGAGTTTTTAACCTTCATTTATTATACAATAAAATGCAACATCTGAATGATGTAAAATTTTCCAGCAGCTGACCCTTACACACTGGGATGTTAAGGTAAGGCAGCTCTGCTTTTCATGTTGAACGTACCGGTTGCTGTCCCTGCTGTGCCTGGGAAGCCGCTTGCTGATTTGCTGTGGTATTTGCTGCTGCAGCTTGCTGCTGGAATAAATTGGCTGGATACACCCCCCATGGAACGCCATAATACTGAGGTGGAACCACAGCAGGACCTAAAACCAGAAAGCATGATTATTCCATCTAGTGCAGCTGTTTAAAATACTGTTTGTAGCATCCCTCATTGATCCATCTTCTCAGTTTCAAAAGAGAAATCAGTATTAAAAAGAAAAAAATCCCACATTAGCTAAAATGACACACAAATACAAATGAGTTAATTTTAAAAATTCACACCAAGCCATAGCTTTATAAAAAAATGAATACCCTTGTGAGACTCAGATGACAAAGTAAAACCTTAAAGCATTCAGAGTCTGTGTACCAAAGAACATTCAAAATCGGTTTTCATGGTTGGAAGAAAAGATCATTTCAGAACATCACAGTATGAACAAAATTTATCCTCCTGATAGTGATGTACTGAAGACTTTGATAATCTTTGATTCCTCCTTTCTGTATGATGCCCTTGCTTATAAACACTATTGCCTGTGCCTCCCCTGCACATACATGATGCTCTTCAAAGGGGCACACTTAACTCTTCTAGTCTATTGATGAAGAACCTGTAGAAGAATAAGCTCTCTGTATCATGGGATTGTACATATAAACCATTGTGTATACATGTCTTTTAGTTTTTTCTACTGCCTTCCCTGTGAAACACCATGTGGAAACAAAGGAGTTTTTTGGGTTTTTTTTTAATGTTATGCACAAGTCTGAGCACTAGCTAGGATTTGCATATGAAAGTCCAGTGGCAAGAGAAACTTGGAATCCATATATAACAAACTGAAATTCTTTCTATTGTAGTAAGAATTTTCAAAATGGCAGTACTCATTTTTTACAACTCTCTCCTTCCTAGAACTATATTTGCAGAGAATAAACAGGACAGATTTCACTTTTTTTCTCTTTTTGTTCGGTTGCATTATCAAGACAGACACTTCCAGTGTTCAGTTACCTGCCAGGGTAGCTGCTGCAGCTAATCCAGCTGCGGTGTACGGGTCAGTCCCTGGAGGAGCGGCGCTGATAATGTAAGGGTTTGGCACAAAAGCAGCTGGGGCCAAGCCTGCGGAGAACACGCCTGCTGCAGTAACAAACAGAGCTTCATTACAGCCAACATTCTTAGCAAGCATCATCATATTCACACCACCCAAATCACACAGCCTATCTGTTAAAATCAGAACTATTTGTACTTTGGAAGCTCTTAAGACTAGGTATGTAAGTGCAGAAATCAACACTTCTACGTCATCTCATCAGTCCTTTCTTACTAATCCCAAAGCCTAACAGCTTTGTTTTGTTTTGTAAGACTCCAAGGAGCTTCATCTCATATGCATCCATCCATCCTTACACAGAAGGGATTATTCAAAGTGGAATTTATCTTGCCCAACTTTAACTATCTGAAAGTTCAACTAATCTTGCAAGGAAATCTGTAGCAGACAAGTCATCTAGTGTGTGAAGCGAATCAGCCAGATGAAATAAACCACCTGCTAGAGACAAAAATCTCTCTTCACTGACAATTAGGAAAGAATTTAACCACATAGTTTAAGTTAGATACCTAGCTTTAAACAGCCAGATATGAGATGCTAATCTTACTTCCCAAGAATCCTAATTTGATATAGGAATTCCAATGGAATTCCAACTGCAGAACTGACAGTTGCAGAGACAACTGCAGAAACTCAGCAAACAAAGCATCGCTACCCAGAGTTTCCCCAGTCGGTCGGGTTCATGTACTTTATCCAACACTGAGTCAGCAACTGTTGCAGCAAGCAAGGCACATCAAACTATGTTCCTTCTTCCAAATATTTCTTGATAAATTTTTATTAATATGCACATGAGAAGAGGCTGCATTTTAAAGAGAAAAATTTCAGCTGCCTACTTAGTCAACACTTCATACAAAGTAGAGGCTTCTCCAAAGTTTAGAAGCCAAAGACATGACCTGTGGACTCATACAAACATCTCAATCTGCCATGCTTCCAGCTCTCAGCCTGTATTTGTGAAGAGCTGTCACTTTTCAATCCCAGCTATAGGCTACTGATCCTGGTCTAAACAGACCTCACAACCTACCTAAACAACAAGCTGGTGGGAAAACTTATTTACAGGAGAGCATGGACACAAGTCACTGGAGATACTTCCTACTTTTGCCTGCCCGTCTGATCCTGAGAATCCTTTTTTTCTCACAGAGGAAAGATGTTTGTGCACACACCTCAACAGCCCAGTGGAGAGGGTAGAAATCTGTAAACCTCAACTACCTCCCTTCCTTAAACAAGGAATTGCCTCCATGTGTGTTCCAACCTCCCTCCCCCCTAAACACCAACAGCTTCTCCACAGTGAAATATAAAATTGTTGTCACTGAAATGAAGGCTCCTTGTCGAGTTGCAGCACTTGAAGAACTTGGTGTATTTAACTAACTCACTGAACTAAAGGCACTGAAAAAATGCCTGCTAAAGAATTAGCTCATTAGGGTACCTGCAAGAAGAAAGAGCTGTTTAAATGGTGCCATTGACAAGGAAAAATTAAAACTTAATCAACACAACAGCATGATTTCAAAATTCTACTGTGCAATGGTTTTTAACTGGATTACTAGAAATATTAAACTGCAATAGAATCTTAGAATTGCATACTGGTTTTTAGTATATAAAGCTCGTGTTTCTATTACTACTTATAGCAGTAAGCATTTTTAACTTTTACTCTCACCAACATTCAACTGCTACAGAAGCAAATACAAGTTTTATTTCCTTGTATACAATTCTCCAAAGGGAGAAATTCACAACAGAAAACATCCACTAAGGACAGTACAGTCATAGGCAGTCATTCTGAGCAGTTTTCATGAGAACCATTGCAATGGGCCAAGTGATCAGTATCTATCTGAATGAGAAGACTGGGTAAATTGAAAGGAGTCTATCAAAACAACACACCCACTTTTGCCAGGGACACTTGCTGTATTGTGCAGAAACCTCACCTATGTGCGGCTGCTGAGCTGCAGCCAGTGCATATTGCTGCTGCTGGGCTGCTGTCAACTGCTGAACAGTCAGAGCATTAGTCCTCTGGAAAAGCTATAGGGAAGAAAAAAAAAAAGAAAAAAAGATGCATTTCAGTTTTCCAAAGTCAGGGCTATAATATACTTGGATTTGCTTATGGAAAAAAAATATGTCAAACCAAGCTTCCGTAATAGCAAGTTACTAAACTAGAAAATTATGCAACAATATTCTTCTAGATTAATTATACAGTTATTTGCCCTTGACTAAGTCACAGACAAAAGAATATTCAGTGCACTGAATGGTGAAATGGCTGATTATCAAGAGGACAATCAACAACTTAGAGGATCAATTTTCCAGAGTCCATTACTAACCTGCTGCTGAGAATTGTAGTCAAAAAGTCCTACAGTAGCTCCTGAAGAGTCCATTTGTACCTGATTGCCAGGATAGTCAAACTGTAGAGAATCCAGACCAACTTGTTCCATGGCATCTAGATTCTGATTTTCTGGATTTGAAAATTCTTCTACCAGAGGCTTGTGGGCTGTAGGATTGGGAAGTGGACCTAATCCTTCTGTGCTGCTGGGATTGGGGCCCAAGCGTTCAGCTACTTCTGTTGGGGAGGCTTGTCGACTTCCAGGGGTACGACTGTTCAGAAGGAATTTGAGACAGACTCTTCAGTCTTAAATAAAGCTGTCCATGGACAGAGTACAGTATTTCTACTTTCAATGCAGCTCTAACTCAAGAGACTTTACAAAGGGAAGTGACAGACTAATTTTATCATTTTCAATCAGCATGCACTGATGGCTCAAGATAAAGGATGCATTTAACTCTAAAGCATAATTTTATTTGGTTTTTTGGTAAGTTTAAGACTGACTACAGAGCTCTTCAAATCATTTGTGAGAAAAATAAACTGATTTGTGAGGCTGTTTTGAGTCAAATGGAGTGAACTGTGGTCACCTGCGAATTTTGGGATGTCTCTTTATTGTATTTTTGTACTGACGTGAAAGGTACTGCAGAGAAATTTAAAAAAAAGAAATGGCTAAGGGCATTTCATGCCAAAGAACAGAAAGACACAGCAAAATTTCAACTGGAAAAGACAAACATACAATACAGTAACCATTTTTCACATCTGAAAAGCAAGCAATATATTTTTACCTTGAGTAAAATGAACTAATAATCACTTCATTTAGCATGTGACTAAAACATTTCATTTCCTACACAACTCATTTAATAGACTATACTACAGTGATGACTGGTGGGGAAAAAGGGTTCCTAATATAACCCTGAAAAGAATATACAACATCAAAGATACAGTATTATATATAAAAGCTGAATTGCTTTCTCATCTGACTGGCAGTCTACAGGGGACTTTTTGTACACCTATAAACATCTACAGGCAAACTGATGAGGTGAGATGTCAACAGAGTAACATCCTAAAGAGATTCCCAACACTATTTGGTTAGATTTAGGAAACTTTGAGTGGTATCCCACCTTCTGTGGGAGCCCAGGTTGTTTAGACTATCAATTTTTGCTGGCAAAAATCTAAGTTAACTTCTAGGAAAGAGTAGTGTGAGAAAATCTATGATCCACTAACATTATTGTGTTGGCAGAACTTTATGATTATATATTGTTTCTCAGGAATTGCAGAACTTCAAGTTTAGCTGGCTTTACTTGTGAAAACTGGGCTCAAATACCAAATGCCATCTTGCAGGAAGAACCTATGTTTATTCCAGCAGTACAGTGCCAGACCAGTCTGCTGTACTGCTAATTCTAGGTCAGAGACACAGCCTCAGTACTACCTGTTCTGCTTCCTCTCCGGGGCTCCAGAGCCAAAGTATCTGTTCCTCACTGAAGCCCATGACTAATGCAAAGAAATCTACTAGCACTTATGTAATGGCTGATAATACCACTTAAGTCTGTACAGCTAGAAATCAGCCTTTTAGGGAGTTTATTGCAGCAACATAGTATGATTTATTACTCTGGACAAAATATGTCACAGAAAGGAAGAGGTTTTTGACAAGAGGCTTTTTTAATGTAAAAAGCAACCTCATGAGGATTGCATATAACATGCTGGCTTACCATCTAAGTATCCTAGCAAGCAACCATGTCTTGCTGAAAACTTGAGTTTAAGCCATTTAATACTCCCTATTTTTCCCAAGTGAAATACAGCATAAACAAAGTGAAAAACAAAAGGAAAAAAGGCAGTTATTTCAGTACATACTTAGTTTAAAAATGCTACAAGTACAATAAAAATACAATGAGGAGGACAGGATGAAGTTTCTTTGTTAATACTTATGGTTAGCTAATACAGGTTGCTCCTTACATTGGTGCTGTTCTGTTGCTATAGTTAAAGTTGTGTCAATACTTCAATTATAAACCTCAGTTTGGAGGGCTCTATACCATCACTTTATATGGCCCATTTCATTTAGATGGCCTTATTTTTTTATTTTTCTGAGAGGTTTACTGGCTTTGGATGCTTTTTTGCATTTGTGCATTTTTCAATAACTTCTCTCTTTAAATAATACAGAAGGTACTTCACAAACACCTATTTCAAAATTGAAATAGATACTGGTAAAGAAAAGCAGGATAGAAGTTCTTCTGCATTTGCTATGGGTAACAATGAAGTTAACTTTGTTTATTGTGTATATTGCAGCACACAACTGAAAGGAGCCAACGTGAGCTCTCTGGTACACTTGGAATTGTATTATTTTCAATGATATGTCTTGAAAAATAGACCTCAAGAATCTCTCTTTAGCCTCAGGTAAATACATTTTTTTAAAGGGTAGGAAATACTTACATATGGGATTCAAACATGCATTTTATTATACTTGTTCAGTAATGAACTAATGAAACCACAACTATCTGGTCATGTTTATCACATTAATATAAATTTATGAGCAGCACTCTAGTTCTCTATCTTTTTAATTCTTCTGTATGACACTTACAAATGCATCACAGTCATTCAAGAAAGAAGAATCAGCCCTTAAAAATACTCAATTTAAAATGCAGTTTAGTGTTAGAAAAAAAACCAGACTGGCTGTGCTGTCACATAAGAGTTCACTGTTCAAAAGCTTGAGCTTGGTCGAATCTATTTTTCCCTACAAAAACAACCAAACCGCAACACCGTTCCATGGGTGACACTGAATTATATGAATAGGAAAATACATTGCTCCACTAGTCAAAGATATGGCTTCTATAAAGACTTATGGGGAAATGATTAGTTGTGTTAGGCTGTGGTATCCACTAGCAAAATCAGAAGGAAAATTAAAATTCTGTAGGACTTACTCTCTACAACACTCAGATGCAAAAGAGCATTAAAAAGAAGCAGAGAGAGAAAGAAATTTAGTTTGATATTAAAAGGGTTAAAATTTTCATCCCTCTTTAATGCACCACATCCAGAAGGTACCCATTTACTTTTAATAGTTACTATGTTAAGATGAATTTGTCTCATGAGAAGTGACACACACATTAATGACATCCTAAGAAACATGTGGCACGGTGGGAAAGGGAGGACTCGAGGGGGGAAGAATCAGTCTGCAGCTGGGTAATGTTTAAAGCTGACACACAAACCAGAACTGTAATAATGCCCTTAAGAGACATGCTTGTCTTCTTGAGAAACAGTTAAAAGCTTACTTAAAATCTTTGCAATCGGCATCCATTCCATTTGGCAAACCTCTGCCATTTATTTTAGTAACATCCTCATCATCTCCTTGTTTAAGATCTCTGTTTTTGTCCTCCTCAAATGGAGAAGCCTTGCCTTTCTGATCTCCTTTCTCAGGTCCATCTGTTTCAGCATCTCTAGTGCCCTGAGGAAAAAGAATCTGTTTGATTCTGAATATTGAACAGAACACAATAGGAGCACCACAAGGTGACCTAATTCTACACTACAGTGCACGTAAACAACACAAACAGTTTGTTGTCAATGAAATTGCATTTGGTGGGTCACTTGATCATCAAGTTTCAACCACATGCAATTAATAACTGCCAAAATGTGAAAAGGAATGCCAAGATTTATAATGGAAGAGCTAACTCAACCTTAACTATAGCGGTGCTGTTAAAGCAGTAACACTTTGAATTAGAGAAAAGTTTCTATTATACAATTAAAACATCCAGTTACAAAACAAACCCGCATGAAAACATAGAAGATCTAGAATAAAGCTCATCACACATTATAAATTAAGCAATTTGCAGTCTTTTCCCTACCTTTAAATAAGGTTTTTAGGAAAGCACTTTAAGACAGCTATTTACTTAAAATTCCCAAACCACTTCCCTCTTCTGCCCCCTCCAACCAAGGAAGACAGACAGATAGCAACTACTTCCTTCTAAAGAGTTAAAAAATTAAAAACAGACAAAGAGAACTGAAAATATAACCACGTAACAAAGACCATAGCAGGTAACCAGGCAAGCTTAACACACTGTATTACTTACAAAAGCTCCTTTCCTAAACCGGGAATCCAATTTATCAGCTGGAGAGGAACTTAACACATATTCTACCATGCTCACTCCAAGGCCACCACTTTCTGATCGTGGAGACAATACAGCATTTACTTCACTGTTTCCATGAAAACCCTGTCCAGGCTTTCTCTGTACCATAATAGGCTGGGACATAGAATGGTCTGTTAAAAACAAACAAATAAATAAAACTATAGTATTTTTTAAAATACAGCTTGTAATGTTTTCGCATTTCATCACAACAGAAATATTAAGACAAAAAATTAAACAAAAAATTCCAAATCAAACTTCCAAAAAGTGCTATTGAAATACAATCACCATGCAGTTTACATTTTCACAACTAAAATGAAAGGAAAATAAAATTTAAGATTCAGTTACAAAATTTGCTTTGAGTAACATTCAGTAATCATGACTGATTTTTCAGTACATATACAACAATCACTTACGAGGAGTTCCCCATGCAGTCTCTCTCCACTCGTCACCAAGGAATATCCCTTTTTGTCCATCTTTTGCTGAATCATCAGGTTCCCAAAACTTTTTGGCAGGTAAAAGCTGTTAAAAAAGAAGATGATGGTTTTACTTAAATATGCTTATAGATGGGCAAAAATAGCAGGAGGATATTAAGAGGATATGCAAGTAATTAGTTTTACATCATGGAATCACAGAATGGTTTGGGTTGGGAGGGATCTTAAAGATCATCTAATTCCATCTTACCTGCCATGGGCAGGATTGCCACTTACTGGAGCAGGTTATCAGGGCCTCATCTGACCTGGTCTCGAACACTTCCATGGACAGGGCAGCCACAGCTTCTCTGCGCAGCCTGTTCCAGGGCCTCACCACCCACACAGTAAAGAATTACTTCCTTACATCTAATCAAAAATCTCTCCTCTTTTAATTTAAAACCACTTTCCCTCATTCTACCCCTATCTGCCCTTGTAAAAATTTGCTCTGCCTCTTTTTTTGTAAAAAAGGAATTGCTAAAATAACTCAAACAGCATTGAAATTCTGAAGTTATGAGGAGGAAATATAGAATATAGAAGCAGCTGTGAAAAAAGCAAATCAAATTAATCCCTGTGTTAAATCAAGATAGTCTTCTCAGAAGCTTTAACTAACAGTGCCTTCCTGCCAAAGACTCAGAAGTTTGGCTGTTAACTAATACTGTGATAACTAGAAAGAGCTGCAGTTCATTGTGAAGTTCTCTTCACTTGGAAATGCATCATGTTCCAAATTTTAGAAAGTGACTAATACATATGGTAGCAAGTCAGCTCCTTTAGACCATAGGGCTGTTAAAAATCTGTGACATTCATATGTGAAGTTCCACATACCAACACTGTTATTTAGATGTATGGTTTTTTTCATTCCTACTTGTAAAACAGAAGGTGTCATGTTAGATCAGGATCACTTCTTGTACTGTCTTCAACAGCAGAAAGACTTAGTGTGACATGACAGAAGCACCACACAAACAAGAATTCCTCAAATACTAGCATTCTTTTTGCTCTGATTTTACTAGTTTATTCCTGTACCTTTTCCCATCAGTTACAGTACAACTGCCAAACTCTGCATGTCATATTTTCCCTATATGTAACTAAAAAACGATATTCTTAGACAGAATAGGTACTTTACAAGGTACATCAACAGAAAGGAAAGTGAAAACAACTTGCAATATGTAGGGAAGAAGAAAGCTGCACATTCCATCAGATTCTGCATAATGTAATGCTTTATTTAGAATTTTAAATTTTGTGAAATTAGAAAAAAACCAAACGTAATCTGATGAAGCTGTCTGCAATAAATGAGTACATTCTGGAAATTTGCTTCTTCTGTAACTTAAGTGACTAAAAAACTCTTCTGAACTTCACAGCTGGTTAGTAATGAGCCTTGATGAAACTAGTAACAGGAGTCAGTATATAATATAGATATTTCTTAGTATGACACTGAAAGCACTTGTGAAAACAGCCTCAAGAGGAGGTGGATAAGACTGCCACTTGCAGGCCCCAGCACTAACAGTGCAACAAGAGGTGACAAGAGCTCCTCTGGACAAATTAAGGATTGCTGTTTTTCTGTGCTGCCCAGAGCTCTTACCACAAATGAAGGTGTCTGACTGGTTAACCTCAAATCCCTGGGTTCCTTACAGAAATTCATTAACAGAGAAGGATTCAGGTGGGAGGATGATAAACAGCCAAAGCTCAACAAAATGACAGGAGAATGTTATGCTTGCAAGAATTGCTGTACTGTTGTGATCTGCCCTGACAGAGATGCCCACTTCCAAATGCATTGGAGAATCACCACCAAGTGTCAACCAAACATAATTTGTGAGCAGCAGGATATAAGTTTACGTCAAATTTAAGGGCTGAAGTTAGCCATCTGAAGGCAGAGAAATAGATTAATGGAATCTTACAACTGCTTTTCAACTAAAAGCAGAAGATTACAAAATCCAGATCTGCCTATGGAATACACACATATTTTTTAGCTTTCTATTTGTATCAGGCTTGCAATACTACTTAATTTTCATTTTGTAAGAGAGTGGTAGAACAGAAAGCAAGCATTTAATGTTATCTACAAAATCTTACTTTTGGGAATCATATTTTATTTTAAATGCTGTCTAAGCTAATTTCAAATATGTGTCCAGCTGAGAGCTTTGAAATACCTAAGTGAAGGTGTCACCACCTCACACAACCCTGTCAGAATAAAACAGATCTAGTAATATCTCAAGTGCCATAAAATGAGAATTACCTGAAGTATGCTTACCCAGAAATTAGTAAATTCTACTATCAGACAGGTATGTTCAGACAACTCAGTGTTAAGAAATAAGCAAATTTAAAGCAGAACACACTGCAATACTGGTTTTGATATAAAAACTCATTCATATGATTTGTATGAGAGGGAAAACTATCCCCTGGGAGAAAGACACAATAATACTCACTGCAAAAGTACAAGTTGTTTCGGAGGGGGGGGGATTTTGCTGCTGTTCTTGTTTGTGTAGGCTTTTTAAGGTTTGATTTGGGTTTTTTGAGGTTTGCCTTTTTTTTTAAACTACTTACTCTCAAATTTCAAACAGACAAATTCAACTGCTTTCAGTTGTACTTTGGTAGACAAAGAATATAAAGTATCTTTAACACAAAACATAATGCATGATCCATACTGAGAGGCTAAATTTAAACTACTGAAGATTAAACAGATTTACTGAAATGATTTTCACAAACTTTGTACACAACGAAGTCCCTCAAATATTTAAATAAATGCAATTTTACAAAGTTAACAATGCTGCAACTCCCTGAGAGGCACTGATTTAGATTTATTATTTATTTTGACAGATGGGTATGACATACACTATGCTCTTTTAAAATGAAGGTATTAGCTCTTGGATTGTCAAATAAACAACCCTATCAGTTGTCAATTCTTTTAATTGTGGAATTCAAATAAAATAAGTACTTTTCAGAAAAACAAAACAGACAGGAAAAACAATGTGTTTGATTAGTTCTACCGAAAAAGACGTCATCTAGAAGTCATCTCATATCAATACAGATAGTTAAAAGCATTGTGCTTTACTCTGATAGTGTTTTCCTCAACATTTTCTGCATTTAGTGTAACAAAACACAAACTTTACAAAGATACATCCAATTATAAGTAAAAATAATGGAGAAGGTTGTAGTATTTCTTACTACTACTACTCTCCCAAAAGTACACTAAATGTGTCCTTTAAAGTACCAGCACTGATCCCTGTTAGGTGTCTGCCAGACAAAGACAAACAAAGCCCTTTACTACACACAAATAACAACAAGCAGTTATGCTAATGCTGTCTCTTAACCAGCTCTCCGATATGAAACTGCACAGTCTCCATTACTGACTCTCGAATGAAGGATTTTAAAATTATTTTTTAAATTTATCTTTAAGATCAGAAGTCATTCCTACAGAGCTCAAAGAACATCTCAGCTGAATTTCTCTGAAAGAAGTTTTGACACTGGAAATGAATACTTTGTTCCTAAAATGAACTCTGTGTGCTTTGACCCTGTAAGTTAAACCAACAGACATTATCAAAAAAGATGTAGTTTTCTGTGCTGTTTGGCACTAAGCTTTGTGTGGCTGTAGTGGGTCACACTAAAGTCCTGCAGACCATTCTGGCTTGCCCTGATATAGCAAACAGATGCCTAGAGAGAAACAGTGTCATGTGCTCTTATTTCTTCAGAATACTAAAGTGACCTTACAGGTCACCATAGATTTTGGGAGCTGGAGCCAGAAGCATCATCTGTGAATAACCAATGTAACAATTTAACCAAGCTAAAATTGTGAAACACATTTAGAGAAAGATGTCTGCAACAGATTTAACAGCCAGGTATTGATACCCAGTTGTGAAGAAAAATATCAGTAAGGATTAGAAAAAAAAAAAATTCAGTTCAGAGAAAAATCCTGGCAGACAGAGAAAACAAGGAACATAATTTCCCAATAGCTAGAAACAGTTCACTTGACATGACCTCTCTTTCACACCTTTCAAAGCATATGGAGGATAGCATGTAGGAGCCTCCACCAATTCTAGCTTACTTTATAAGGACGTTTCCTTTAATATTCTAGAAGGCTATAATCAAAAGGAAGATTAAAACAGCCATGGAATGTATCCCAGAGCTACTTTACTGTTGTGCAATGCATCAAGAAAGTTACTGAGTATGCCAACCTAGCTATGTTAACCTGTATTACCTCAAAATACCTGGAAGACACCATTGAAACAAAAGACAAAATAACCTGGTGAGTGCAGGGTCACAATTTCATATCAATTTCTGATGCTGCAGTACTGTACCAAAACTCTGACTCTTTGTGTGTGGCTTTTTAAAACATCTTTATAGATCCACTGAATGCCATGAGAACAAACCAACAGAATCCTAATCATGCAGAAATACATCCCTCCATCTGAGATAACCTAAAATAAAGATTGGTATGAACAGTCATATATACTGTAATTTAATTCCCAGGCATTTGTGCCATCCTTCACTTTCACTTTTTACAGCTTTCAATCTTTTTACAGTACTTTGTGGGTGTCAAAAGACCAAATACCACCATGAATTTTACCCATCCACTCTATCACACTGCTAGTACTATCACAGATACTTCACTAACACTTTTACTTTTCAAAAGGAGTCTTAAGAACTGGGAGGGGAGCAGCGTGGCTACTCAGGTTTCTTAAGAACAGGGCTCCATCTATTATTTCTTTCAAATGGGAGATGGTGCAAAGACAACTCTGGATGAAGCAAAAATTGCTGAAAAGCCAAGTGATTGCTTGAATGCTTCATTAAAATAAAAAAAATCAAGTAGGAATGGCCATGTCTCAGCTCAGAAACACTTAGCAACTAGAGCACAGCACTTATTTTTTATCAGTAGTTATGGTTTCCATAAAGACTCCTACCATCATTTTAAGAAAGTTAGGCTGCAATATTGTCACTGGTTCAACCATTAATTGAATTAGGTAAATACCCAGCAAGACAAAAGGATCCACATTTGAAATCTTAGTTCAACATGAATTTCTTTACCAGATTCCTGTCAGGGCAAATAACTCTAATACTAGTCAATTACCTTCTAAACAGTTCAGGGAACTGTTTTTGAAGGAGTCAAGTCATCCTGCATGTTCTTAAATTCCTTCCCCCAACCTTAAAGTACACTGACTTAAAAGAATCCAAACAAATCAAATCAGTCAAAAGAAATAGTCCTTCTTCCCTCCAGCTAAATTACATAACAGCACTCTTCAGCCTAGTTAAAATCTTTTAAGGAGTAATTACCAGTGAAAAAATAGTAAATTACCACACATTTTTGCTGGGTATGCCAGTTCATTTTTCTGGAGCCAAACCTTTTTTCCAAATCCCAGTTTCCCTGGCTTCTCAGGAGTAGCAAGTTCCACTAGCTTAGATACAGTGAGACTGAAAACATGCCCTCTTTCACAGAATTGTACACTCTTACAAAAACTTACCCTTTCAGTTCCCTAGAACTATCACCCATCTAACAAGAACGACAGAGAACAGCAGAACTAGTGAATAACAATCCCAACATTCTTTAACGTAACTAGTTTCCCTTCACCTAAGACAGAAACAATTAACTTGTTCTTAAGAGAAGCTCCTTTGCTTCATGTTGTATTATTTAGACTTCTTAAACTGTACCAATGTTTCCAAACCACCAACTGGATTTTCAGCCCTCAGTAATTACCTCTCCCATTCCCCGAGATTCTAGGGCAAGAGCTTGAAACTCATGATTCATCTCATCCACAGATCGAACCTGCAGAGGGAAAACCAAAAGAAAAATCCATTAGTCAAATATCTTTACAAAAATTAGAGTTTTCAGTACTCCTGAAGATTTCAGAATATTGATAGCACACAAAAAATGTGATTCCCCATTCAGTCTGAACATGAGTCTGGATTTCATTACCAGATACAGTTAGTGACCAATTTAATGCACCCTGCTAATATAATAACATGCAAGAAATTCCAAGGGACTTAAACAATTTCATCTCCACATATCTGTACAGATAATGCTCACTATAGGAACGGTAGCCAACAGCACCTTTGCAATGAATGTCAAAGAAAGAGGTGAAATTAAAGATTTGGCCATATAAAATCCTTTAGAAAGGAGAGGAACTGTTGCACACTGTTACTGAGTACACCTGGCAGCAAACAAAGAAAAGCTCACCAGGCAGGTCACAAAACCTACTAGCAATGCGTGGCTTTAAAATCTAATAACTGAGTGCATTATCACAATTCCTCATGTCTTCTTCCAGGAAATCACATTTTTCCTTCTCCACAGCTTGGTGTTTGGTTTGTTTCTTTTTTTTTTTCTTAATTGTTGTAAATATGAAAGGATATTTACTAAAGTAAGAGTTGCTGCTGCAACAAACCACCTCCTTTTTCCATGGCACAGACACAGTGCACTGGGCTCATTCTTTTCTGAGAAAATGGTTTTCATAAGGAATTTTCAAAGCCAGGATAAGTTTAGAAAAACAAATAAAATAAGGAAATTCAGAGTTGTTTCTTTCCCTTCTCTTCTCCCCCAATAGTGACATCCAGCAGGCAAAGTTATTCAAGTTCAAAGTAAAATTAATTTCCCTCCCTACACCACTCTCTTGAGGAGTTACTTTCACCAGTAAATCCATCTGTTTACACCAGCCAATAAACCAAACTGATGTTATTCCACACAGCTGATAACACATAACTAACACTTTTCAATAGATGCTCAAATACTAGACAAAGAAACAATCTGGTGCGTTCAACATTCTGGCACAAACAACTCTTTCTTAGGATTGGAAAAGTGGCCAATAGATACTCCATTCTCAAAAATTTACTCCCAAACTATTGTTATTGCCTCAATCATTCTAAGCCATTAACTTCTGAGACTGTCTCTGTGCTTTTAACAAAGAAATTTCACAGCTCAAATATTCCCTCAAGAAGAACAATATTTTAGTTAAGATGGAGTCTGAAATCACTTTCCAACAATTTCATTGAGATACTGAAGAGCAAATTTAGTTTCAGACTGAATTATGGGGTAGGCACATCAGCACACTGGCTTTATTCCAGTAATCCTGACATTTAATTAGGTTGATTT
Source organism: Molothrus aeneus (assembly GCF_037042795.1). Classification (NCBI taxonomy): domain Eukaryota; kingdom Metazoa; phylum Chordata; class Aves; order Passeriformes; family Icteridae; genus Molothrus; species Molothrus aeneus. The sequence goes on along the minus strand of NC_089648.1, from coordinate 72,885,233 downwards.
TAGTTTTTTAAAAACTAAAAGCAGACTTTAACATAGCCTTAAAAAAGCTAAAATTTTTCTTCAAATTTTAAAAAACAGATTCATATTTTATGCAAAACTTTTATTCACTCCAAGGGATAATCGAATATTTGTGCATGCACACAGAAAATATAACAGTAGAAGAGCAATTACTTAAAAAGAAAAATCAGAAACTCATACCTTCTGAATTTGAATATTACAGTTTCTGAAAACATAATTTCTTCTAGATTGCTGAGAGAGCTGATTATCTTACCTAGCTAGGCCACTGTTTGTGCTGAGGTCATGCACTTTGGTTTCAATTATAAACCAATATTAATTTAGGTACTTCTGTCTCAATATGTAGTTTTGATCTAATGATCTTTAAACAAATATGCAGGTAAAGCTTCCCAAATTCTATTTACCATGAACACTACCCAAATCACTGTTAGATAACAAACAACCAAGCTTGAAAGAGGCATCATTTTTTTGGTTGTGGTGGTTTTTGGGTGGATTGTTTGGGGTTTGTTGTTCGGGTTTTTTTGTTGGTTTTAACTTTCAGTGGTGGTGGTTTTATTTGTTTGTGTTTTTCTGGTGTTACAAGACCTAATAATAAATGCTTATTTTTCACAATTCAGTGAAGTCCAAAACCACGACCACCCCTCTTTCCCTGTCTCTGAGAAAAGACAATCCAAGAATCGGGGTAAGAGCACAGCTAACTCCTTTTTTCCTCTAAGCTGTCCCAAGACCATTATAAGAAACTGAAGTTTTATGAAACTGTAAATACATTTTAGCACAACGAGCAATAATTTTGCTCACCGGCCTCTTTCTTAAAAAATTAAAATTTAAGTTAGCGTTATCTATTGCTTATGAGCAGCAAGAAAAAAAATACAGTCCTTTTTTCCACCAAAAACAACAGCCTGTCCCATATCACAAGAGCCTGTCCCATATCACAAATTTCTGTGTCACAGATCGTTTACAAACTGGAGAAAGCACAGGCAGCACCAGTATCTCCATGCCTTTCTTCAACACTAACCCAGCCCTATCATTACAACACCAGAAGAAAACATCCAGAATGACACCCAGCTGGATCTTCTATGTATAAAGACATGCCCTTTCCCCAAGGGAGAAACTTTGGTTGGGATCACCTGTATTACCAAGGAGTTCTATTTTCTCTAACTCAATACCAGCATTAACTTAACCCATAGGTTCCAGAAATAAACATTTTAATACTTTTTAAAACACGAATTCACAACACTAACCCACTCCCTTTTTCTATTTTTATTCATACCCTGTTATACAGAATAATTCCTAAGTCCAAAAGAGGCCTGTGGAACATACTGCTCAACATTTACAAGGTTTTTTTTCTGGTTTTGTTTGATTACATCAATACCTCATCCCTGGAAATGCTCAAGGCCAGGATGAACAGGGATTTTCAGTAACCTGGTCTAACAGAAGGTGTCCCTGCCCATGGCAGAGGGTAGGATAATGGCTTCAAACTTCCAGCACACAGCAGATCATTACACAAGGCCCCCAAATTACGCACAAACAGATATTACACACCGAGCTGTCTTTAGGTAAAAGAGTTCCTCACATGCTGCTGCTAAGTAGGTAGAATGGCAGAAGCATTTATGATTTCTTCCCCCTTAACACATCAACAGAAAATTCTCATCTTCTTCTACAGGCTCTAGATACAACATACCAGCACATTTCAGTCCATTTTTCATTGCAGCATTAGCAAGGAGATTTTAACACAAAATTTCTGTTTAAAAACAAAATTATGTCGTAGTAGACTCTTTCTAAAGTTTACACTTCCTTTCTCTCCTTGAAATTTAAACTATTTTTTTATAAATCTAGAGGCCGACACAAAACCCGTTCCTTTACTCTGTTAAGACTCTGTAGAGGACAGTCCTGCCACCCTTCACCCAACAGTTTTTAGCACTCCCCCTAAATTAACTTGGTAACCATCAAGGTAACTGTTTGATTCAGAAGGTTTTTTCACTCCTTTTCCATGCATGAGAATTTCACCAGATCACCCAGAGAAGAGGCCACTACACTAAAACACCACAGAGAAGAGGACACTAGATTTGACAAGAGCAACAAGGAGAAGCTGGTGTGGAGTGAGGTGGGACAGGAGCATCCACTCAGTGCTGCCTTCATGGTAACTCAACCAGAAACGTGAAACTCTGCCCTCCATAACTCAGGGCAGACTTAAGGAGGCAGACTCTTGACTGGAAATCATCTAGGACTACCACAAGAAACACTGCTTACAGTAATATCCATTTTTGAAATCCAGGCATCCAGACAACCACTCTCTCAAATAACCCTGAATCTTGCCAGAAATAAGCTTGTAACCATTTTCTTGCAAAAGCAAAGAACAGCCCCTTCTTTGAAAAAAAGCCTGTGGAAAATAGTAACAAAAAATACAGTATCAAAGAGAAAAATATGACTTTATTTTATACATCAAAAGTGGTTAAACTAGATGACCAGAAAGTAGGAAACCCACTTTTTCTGCATTAAGAAATGCCAAATGCCATCCCTCCCCTCTCAGGTGAATACCCTTACCACTGTGACAAAGAAGACATATTTTGCAGTTGAAGTTGTGTCCTAGGCCAGAAATTCAACACAGAACACTTGCTATTACAGCACTGGGACTGGAAAGAAAGGGAAGCTGCTGTTTACACTGCAAATGCTTCCACTTTTTTCTTAGTTTTACTGAATGTCTTCAATGCAAAATACCTTTCCAGCTTTCTACAGGGGTGGTTCTTCCATAGCATTTATCTTATGCAATATATATGCTTATGGCAGAGACTTAACATTAAGATCAACTTAAACTACTTTGAACACCCAATACATAGCAATTCTGCCAATCCTCCATGAAGCTGAACACTCTATTGTAAAGCCATGTCAGACACGTGACATTTAAAAAGCTCCCAAACAGACAGCTCAACAAAAACCTTTCAGATAGGTGGCCAACTTGAAATTACGAAATAAAAATAGTATTTTTGATACAAATATTAGACGGAAATCTAGAACAGATTCATAACAAAGGACAAGAAAGAATAACTATACTAGCAGCCTAAAGTGCACATCACCAAACCTATTATGAGACTTCTACTCTATCATATTTTTGCCAAAATTACGTAAAACATCCTTACTGATTAAGAGGCCAACCCACAATGCACACAGACAACAAACGCTGTTGAGTAGCTGAACAGGAAACTACGAGAAGCACAACAGAACTGTTTTGTACCCTAAGCACCAACAATTTTCTGTAACACTAAAAGAAAACAAGACATTTGTTTGATTAAAGCTGCTTTTGAGTAGATGCATCTTCTCATACCTCCTGGAAGCATCAGAGAACCAGAGGTTCACTCACTACCAAACTGGTTAATGAAAGTTGCTGCTCCCAAGTAATTCAAAGTCAACAGGTGCTGTGTTTTGATAAGAGGCAAGGTTTTCTGAGGGCCACACGGAAGAGTAGCACAACTAAAAATTTCACAAAATACTCCAAAACATCCAGGCTCCTTAAGCTGTCCAAATAAAGGTATAAGGCACTTAGGCAACCAATTTTAAGTTCTAACATATATTTATATGGCTACAATCTCAAAAGTGCATCTTCCTCCAGTGAGCACTTAACAATTTTCACTGTGTTAAAATAGAGTGCTTTAAAACCAACCAAAACTTTTGCAGGGAAGTGAATAATTCTTCAACTGCAGTATTTTTGGCTTCTTAACTCATTCTCAGACTGAGCAGTACTGTACTACTGCACTGTATGACTCCTAGTACATCCAAATATTCTAACAAGATCAAATTTCTCAGTTTAGTTGGCTTGGCTCAGCAATCACTCTGGATCTTAAGGCTCTTGTGCTTTATCTCCTTTGAGCTTTGTATTGTAGTTTGAGAAGCAATCCTAGCAGCACTGAGAACGCTGTCAATGACAGAAAAGAGCAGATTTTGAGGTGGAGTTTCTGCAGCACATTGAAGGGGCAGGGAAATACCCTCAGCCAAAGCAGAGTCCAGCCTGCTGAAAAAGCCAACTCATATTCTTTTCTTGCTTGTTTTCAACAGGAATATCAATAACCTCAAAGCCTGCACAGAGGAGAAATGAATTCTGTAGGTTTTTATCAGCAGCATGTATAAAAATTCATATATGTTATTATAGGTATGTCAAAGTATGCTGGAGAGTATACCTTGTCACAAGTCACCATCAAGCTTGGAAAATACTGATTTACTTAGTAAATAGTCTTTACTTAGCACAGTCTTCTGCCAACAGATGATACAGAGAAATTATTATTATTATATCATCACTGTCCACAAAGAAAAGCAGAGGAAAATGATGGACATCTTGCCCCCTGTTTCAGAACTACAGGAAGGTTCATTCAAAGCCAGCTAAGGATTCTAAAAAACTGCACTTGCTCCCCCTAAAAATGAACTCTTCCATCACATAAGAAATTTGCCTCTTCTTTGCATGGGCTGTCATGATTCTCCTTCCCACCCAACCAGTTCAAGCTTTGCCCTAAGACTGGCAGAACTGTTTGTACAAGTTTTCCTAAACTACTGTCAAATGTCCTCAAGTTCAGGATTTTAATCTGTACAGCCAAATATTGGCAGAGCTACCAGGCTCACATAAATTAATGTGTTTATACTAAAACCAGATTTCATAACCATTGGTAACAGTCACACTGTTTGCACCATTTAAAAAGCTGAAGTGATATATTCCTACATAAACAGGGCATATAGTTTAGACTACATAACCTTAGCAGGTTTCTCACTTTTTTAATTGTGTAAGTAGTTATCCATTCAAAAGAGTTTCTAAGAAACCTACAGCACAGCAGGGAGGGTAATAGAAGTTTGCAAAATAAAAATCTAGAAATGTGATTAAAATGTAACATAATTTTACAAAATGGAAGAAAAAGCCCATAAAAACTTGTCCAGTGAGAGCTTCTGTAAACAGAAAATTATTTTAAAAATTTAATTAGAACAAGTGATTAAAATAATATTTCCCATACACCTTTTAGATAATTTAAATGAGATACATGAAAATGTAATTCTTAAAAAAAGTGGCTGACTGGTCCTTTACTGCTCAGAAATCAAACTGAAGAACTAATTTTCATACAAGAATTTTTTTCCACACAGGTTTAATTATCAATATGAAATAGTTTAGGTACAAATCCCATGTAGTTTGGTGAGACTCTTCACTTTCCTTTGCCACACACATTATTCTGCAACTCTCACTCTTATGATCCCTCATAAATATACCAGAAACAAAAAAAGGAAGACACTAAATATATTCAGAAATTTGAAAACAAAGCTGTGAAATGAAATATGAGTTGCAGTTTCTGTCTAAACATGCTTAATTTAATTGGTTCTGATTACTTAAATGCATATGACTAAACTCTTTTTTTCCTAATTTTAAATATCTACACTTCTTGTTAAGCTGGTTAGTCAGCATCCCCTTTCTGGTAGCAGTAGCAAGTGCTGCAAGTGGTGTAACAGAAGTTTAGAGGAATTTAAGAGCCAAATTTCTAACCATTATTATCCTGTTCTACACAGAAAGGCTCTGTCAGTGAGTAATAACAATCCAGCTACTTCTATACAGAAGCGTGATATTAATTTGATGTGCTGCTGTTTTGAGACGTCAGCTTTCATTGCTTCATCATTTGCTCTCATTCAAAAGCTTTATTTAGTAAACTAAAAAACTTTAAATAAAATTTAAGTATTTTCTAGGCAATATACTATAAAAAAAGGCTTAAAACTTTGCCTTTTCTGAAGATGAAAACTGTATAATCTCTAGAGATATCTACACACAAGCAGGAACTAGGGACAATTCATCTCGCTGTATTTTGTAATGATTAATGAAACATAGCTTTCCATTCTAATAGAGTCAACAAGCTTGTCTTAAATGTGTTAACAAGAACTGGAACACTGTAATCCACAGGCCTCAAATCAAGTAAAATTTCCATAAATGAATTTTCTACATTTGAATCAATATTCTTTCTGCAGATGTGTTTTCTTTAGAAATCTCAATTATCTTCACTTTTCTGTTTATTACCAAGAAATCTGAAACAGAGCATCTCTCCTACACAAATGTCTGAAAAGTGGGAAAAAAAAAAAAACAAAAAAACAAACCAACAAAAACCAAAAACCTAGACTAAATTTCTGTTTGACAAATTATGGGGTTTTAACACCATCTTAATGTGATCCTAAGGAATTCCATGGAACATAACTCATTTATACATAATATCATTTATATGAAGAAAATTATTTCATATGTATGTACATACACATGGACACTGCACCTATTAAAAGTGGGGCTGAGGAAATTCCAGAGGTCACTCTAACAGAATTTTCAGGAAACAGTTTGATTTTGTGTTATTGTAGAGCTGATATCATAAACATTCCTCCCACCCCCAGCAACTGATAAGTAACAATCCCCTTCATCAGAGCATTTACTTTCATTTTGTTTCCTCCAGAATATGGAAGATTCATTTGCCATAGAAAATATTAATTTCTCAAGGATTTCGTTTTCAGTAACACTACATGGAAAAACTGAAGTTCTCCCAGTAATTCTGCTCAGAAGTTTCCAGCATTATGAATTCTTCTCCCTCACGATCCAGTACCATTTGAACTAAATGCTGGCCTTTCGGTTTTGCTTTTTTTCCCCCCCCTCCTGAGCAGGCAAGAAGAAACACAGTCTGATCTTCTCAAAGTGGGTGCTACAACCAGAGATGAAACTACTTAGTTCTTTTACAATTAATTGAACAGCTGATACTACAAAAAAAACCCCAAAAGAACATAGAGCCTGGAATTTTTAGACTCCTCATTCAACTACAACTAACTAGCTTTTGCAAAGAAAGGTGCTGACATGACACACAACTTCTCTGTATCCCCAGCATAAAACAACAGTGAAAAAGCCCAAGGTTTCAAGTATATGTCAGTCCGCTTCAAAATCCACCTTGAATTTTTTTGCGCTTTTAAACTCTGCATAACTTCAAGGAGAGCCAGGGAATAGTAAAACTAACTTCCTTCAGTGTATTTTTTTAGTTCCTCCCTTGCTACAGGGAAGCACATGTGTCTTTTACTTACCTGTCTACAGCAGGTGAATGGACCTTTAAAGAAATTGTTGTTATCAATGATTTCAGCTGTTCTCTAAGGATGTTGTCTTTGGACAACATGCATTTAAACTACCTGTAGATTTCTACAATTGCCTAAAAGCTGGAAAAACCAGCTAACTCTAAAAAAACACAACTAGAGACTACTTTTAACTCAGTAAGTATCACTTCTAATTCACTAAGAGTTGCAGCCTAGCTTTGGACATTAATATCTCATTAAGTGCTGGCTAGCATAGTCCTCCAAAGGAAGTAAAAAACAGTCTAAAATAACATCAAAGACTTTATACCAATGACAGTAAACAAAAGTAAAAAATAAAATTAAGCAGGCTATTTAGAATTGAAATTGAAGCAACAAAAGGTTTTTAACAAAAATTAGTTCAAAGATTGCTATTGATACATCTGTGCTTCAATGGATTTAAAGCCAAATACTTCAACTTTTTCATTTAAGAAGCCAAAAATTTCAGAGCAGTTACATGTAAAAGCCGCTATCAGTACATGAACAGACACAGTATGTACGGCAGGCAAAAGCAGAAATTGTGAATAGAAACAACCCACATTTGAATTATCATCTAAAAAAATATCAGACAGTGATTTTATGAGCAAAATCTCTGGTGAGATGTCTAAATTCCAGGTTATTCATCTTCACACAAAATAAAGTATTCCCTGAAATCATTTACCCAGCTACAGGCTTCCCTTCACTATTTATCCACTTTGCTTTTCTCCTCATCTTTACACTGAAGAGAAAAAAGCTTTCACATAACTCTTCACAAAGACACACAAGGGCCTTCTTCACCCTGACTTTAATGTCATGGTACCAAGTCAAGGTAGCTCAGAAAGCTAAATGCAGCTCCTCTGTGCAATACAGCAGTTTCATATTTTCAAAACCACCAATTTTAAATCACATTTACAAAAAGGCAAACAGCATCCTAAACCCACAGATAAGAACTTAGATTAAGCAAAAGAACTAACACTAACTCACATTTTTATTTTCTTGACACCATGAATAATGCAAAGAAATTAATAAGAACTTATCAAGAAATTTGCTGCAAATGCAAAAGGCTTGAAAGCCTATACACAGCCTTTTTTAGCCAAGTTTGGCTTGAAGGCCTATATGCAGCCTTTTTTAGCTAGGTTTTCTGGCTCCCACCACCTGGATGTCACACAAACTCTCCTAGAATGCCTAAAACAAGTTTTAACTTTAGGACAAAATTCCACAACTACACAATAACCGTGTTTAGAACAAGGTCTCACTCACAATCTCATCTAGAACCTGGAGCACATGGGAATGAATGCAAAAAACCTCTAGCTGGCTCCATACACCACCAGCTCAGGTCTCTGGCTCCCACTGCAGTGCTCCAAGGCCACTTCCAGCCCACACCCCGTCTGGAAGCAGCAGTACTGTTCAGGTTTATGCTGCTGCCAGTAACTCCTCACAGACCTGAATGGACTCTGTGCAGAGCCACTGCTGCACAAGCACACACTGAAGTTTATCTATATATATGTAAATAAGATAATGCACAGTTGACCACATGCCATTTGTTTCCTGTAATATCAAACCAGGCTCTCCCTATGCTAATTACTGAATAAGCACTAAAGTATGAAGGACTCTGCTTCAAAGAACTTTAAGACATAGTACAAAGACTGATACAACAAGAAACCAAATTGGTAAAGTGAGATAAGGCAGTCATTCACATGAAGACATTCTACAATGCTTGCCAGGTATTTGGAGACATCAAGGCAGGTGGAACTATAAAGGAGTATGTTGGACAGCACAAGGACATTGGTGAAGATATTTAATAAAGACACAACTAACACAAAGTCCATGTGCAGGAGGTAGCAGCTCACCACCTGACACCACATGAGACAATATGCAGTGGGGGGAAACTGGTCAAGTTCCTCACTGGCTGAAACCATCACCTGCAGTTTGAAATGCTGCTGAAAAGGTCAGAAACTGTGCAGACATACAGAAACAGCACATGTGACTGGAAGGAGTGATTAAGAAAAAGTCTCTAAAGAACAGAAGTCACACAGAACAAACGTGCTTGCACAGTCAGGTGACTGCAATAACTCTCCTTTTCCCTGCCCTGATGACAGTCCACATTAAGCTGCCTATTCCATGCACTACATGCTGGAAAATACTAACAATACAACCCAAGTATCTGCAAAATTCAGCGCTGTAATTTTCCTCTCTCTATCTAGGGAAGTGCTTTAAAGCATATCACCAAAAATTTCTCAGTGCTTTTCTTTCGGTCCAAGTACATGAAACCACATGCAATGCATCACAAAATACTCTTTTTCAGCTACTTCAAATCAAAAAGGGGAAAGACAGACATATTTCCCCTTTCCAGCCATGTCTGCTATCCAGACTGACAGTCACAAGCAGGCAGGCAATAAGGTGATAGCTCACTAATCAAGTTGCAAGACATTTAATTTTTTTAACAGAAAAAAAGGCCCAACCTTACAATTCACTCAAAAAACTCACAGTATTTGCCCCATCTCATGCAACACTACTGTGACAGAAAAATTTCTCCAGGAACTTATTGAACGAGATTTTTTAACAGGGAACAGATTTTCCAAAACAGGAATCAAATTCCCTCCCCCTCAGCTCTCCTCTAGGCACAACGGAAAATCCTGCCAGTCTAAGATTTCTTCTCCTAGTTTGTGAGGCTTGGAAAGTTTTAGCTATTTGCAAGTTTAAGAAGCTGCTTAAATCATACATTCAACAACCATAATCTGGGTTTCTAGTTTGGTGGAGCTAAATGCTACTGGAACTAATTGATGACAATGGCAAACTCAAAATTAAACCAGAGCAAACACAAGCATGGAAAGATAATACTTAAAAAAAAGTTGTTAGAGAACTTGTTCCTTGCAGAAACAGAAATAAATGATCTTCCAAACAGCTTCAGAGGGATGTTACCTTTACAGGGAGAACACCCCCATCAATCAGCTAAGATAAAACTTGAGCTATTACAATGAAAAACTAACAAAGTATTTGTGTGTTGTATAGGTGATTAACACTTGAAAAAGTCTTAAAAATCTGTTGATGAAAATTTGTTTGAAATCACTTAAAAATTGTTATATTTCACAACTACACTTTTAAGCTGAAGTAAAAGTTGCAAAAAAAGATTGAAAATAAAATTGGACTGCAAGCATATTTAGATTTCTAGGGACAGTTTTAAGTAAAATTTATAAAAGGAAGAACTAATGATTGAGGAAATGCAATTCCCACTGTAAGGTCAGGAAACGGATTATGTTGTTTTCAATTTGAATGAAGAGATTATGTTCATTGTTTCAAGGAATGGCTACATGACTGTGAGGTCTCATACGGAAAAATGATTTCCCAATTTGTATTGCACAAACATATTTTCTATCTTATTTGAACAACAAACAAAATAATCTTATTAAAAAAAACAAGGCAGAATTTTTGCTAGGAATTGTCCATTTCATCCTGTTAAGTATTTGCACATTTTGCTGGTTTAATAGCATCTATACATTTTCTCATGGCTATATTAGTTCTAATAGACCCCCACGGAAGTCAGGATGGATACTTACAAATATACAGCTTCTCCTCCAGACCACAGAATTACCAAAAAGCTCTTGAACTCAGTAAGACTCTTTCCTTTGTTCTCTCCTCTTCCCCTCCAAGAAAGGGTTTTTCTTTGTTACAGCAGCTACTCACAAAACTTTGAGATGTTTGTCAATTCTAACACAAACGAGTTGCAGCAACTGCAGTTCAATTGAAACTTTGGGTAAAGACACAATTTATGTTCTTTTGTTTATAGCACCACTACCCTTTGGACTTTTGGAAAAGGCTGCAATAGCCAAAGCTTTTCTCTGTCAGTCTTGCCTATCACCTCTTGCTTCTTCAAAAGCAAGACACAAAAACACCCAGGTCATGTTAAAATTCACAACCTAAAGTATTCAGATTAAACTAATGAAGTGTTTAACTACCTTTGCCATGAGGGAGGGAAGTAGATGGAGTTGAATAGGAAAAGACAGGACAAGTAGCCTGGGCAGTATCACACTGCTGTAGCTGCTTGCTTTAGCATGTGGAAGAACATCTGCAAGTAGTCTGACATCCTAGAAAATATATCCTGACTTTACAAAAAACTTCTCTGTAAATCCAAATATTACATACTGATTGATGATCACTAAACCTTTCTATCCTAGATAATTCTTCATTCCTGAAATTATGTGAATTTATGACAAACAGATCACTAACCTATTTGCAGCCCCATGGGGATGTGAACAAAAGGACGATGCCACAGCACACAGCAGTCTTCCTCAAATGCTCTGCTACCAGAGACTGAAATGCTTTTTTGATGTTGAGGGAAAGAAAAAAAATGTCAAAGCCTCAAGTGAAATAGCTTTCATACTTAGTTTGTTATCCTTTATATCTCTTTTCACTATTCAATATTTTAAAGAAAGATTAATGACAGTCAGGGATGATTATCTCTAGGTTAAGGAGTTTATACTTAACCTTGTCAGTGACTGGATGGTCACTACTGTTTTAATATGGAAGATGCCAATGGTGGTGTCCCAACTCAAATTAACTGTGCTGGCTTTGACATCTTGTACTGAGGAGTTCTGCATGCATGACTATTCAACTGAGTGTCCAAAGGTTTTTGGCTATTACCTCTCATGCAAAGCATGCTCCTCTAGCCTCTGCTCTCTTCTATGCTGCAAATTATTGTTTAGAGACTTCCCCTCTGCCCGCAAAATAGTTCAAGTCTCTGAAGTGTTGACCATTAGTAACCGTTGTCTACCACTTCAATTTTTATTGTGCAGCTGAAGCAGATATAGATGAACACATCAGACTGAGAATAATAACAACTGGCATGTTTCTGTGCCTCTTATGCTGAAATGTTCTGTAAGACAATGATGTTAGTTCTGAGCCAGTGGTTGGTTAATTTGGACACCAATGTGTCAAGTGGACACTTAGCAAAAGAATTTTCCATTTCAACCAAGTGTTGAATCCACTTGTGGTGTGTTTGAATTTCCTCTTCTTCTTTTAAATGTTTGTGCCACCTGGAGTTCTTTCATTAGTCTTGGTAATTCCCAATTTAGGTACACTAAGCCTCAATACTACCATGGATCTCCAGGATAACTCACTTGATCTTTCTCTGAGCAATCAAAGGCCTACAATGCTACTGTGAATTAACTTAGAATATTTCAGCTGGAAGGAATAATCTAATCCAACTACTTGATCACTTCAGAGCTGACCAAAAGTTAAAGCATCTTATTAATGGCATGAACTGCCTTCCAACTATTGACACTTCCGTGATAATTCCCACAGTTCATCCCTCAATAACTCCTTATCAGGGACACTGACAAGTAACTCCTCAGTCTTTAACCACAGTAAAAATTATATGTCCTAGTAGACAAGTAATTATCTTTACTAAAGACATCGTCTGCCTTATGTTCAGTTCTTCTGAAGTTATTTCAGATGGCTTTCAGAAGACCAACATAATGTTTCGGTAGTCTTCCCAGGAATTAATTTCTTGCAGTTAATGAAGTATATTTATCAACTTCTTATTTTCCTACAGAGATTCTTTAGCATTTTAACTAATTTGAAGATTCTTCACAATCCATTAGTGACTCCAACCAAGTTGGTCTGTTTGTCTTACGGCTTGCAACAGCAACTCTTTCAACTCACTTCTAAGTATCACTTAGCGTCATTCAGAAAGTATCAGGTATCTTCTAGTATGAAAGTGGATATAAGGTTTTTCCACATTCTCTATTAACTTGAAATTAGCAATTAAGGCCTCAGGCTCATGGGACTTACTTGACAGAAGACAATCACTGTGGAATCCTCTGAATCCCTCCCCCTCAGGAAAATCCCCAGAGCATTGCCTTGGAGAGACTTAACATAGTTTTCCCAACCTGGGTGGACAGAAAGGACTCCCCCATGGACTCTTGCTTAACACTGATCCATCCCAGTTCCTTTCCCCAAACTTCCCCTGGTTTCTCTTTTTCCTGTTTCCTCACTGGTTGTGGTACCCCTGGTGGCCAGCCCAGTCTCCCCTGTAAGCCACTGCCCTTTGCACTGCCCCTCTGTCCCCCCTACTTAACCTTGTTGTCTTTGTCCGTGCTCCCTCTGGCGCTGTAGATGCAATAAACCCTCGCTGGAGTACATCATACAAGGATCCTTCCTGTCTCTCCTCTGCTGAGCTATCTGGGCCTGTGTGTGTGCAAGGACTTGAAATGGCTGCTCTTGTGGCCTTACTCTGAGCAGCTTCTGAAGGAGACACTTCAAAGAAGGCTGCAGCACTTCTACCACCCTGTAACATACCCCTGAAAAGCTGCATGGAGCACAATGCTAAGGAGAAGTTCTTGGGGTTTTGGTGGAGAGCTGGGGTTGTTCAGCCTGGACAAGAGAAGGCTCTGAGGAGACTTTAGTGCACCTTCCAGTACCCAGAGGGGTTACAGGAAAGCTGGACCAAGGCATGGAGGGATAGGGCAAGGGTAAATGGCTTTAAACTGGCAGAGGGCAGGTTTACAGCAGGTATTTGGAAGAAATTTTTTATCATGAGGATGGGGAGGCACTGCTGGCATCAGCTGCCCAGGGAAGCTGTGGATGCCTTATCCTTGGAAGTGTTCAAGGCCAGGCTGGATGGGGCTTTGAGCAACCTGATCTAGGGGAATGTGTTCCTGCCCACGGCAGGGTTGGGGGGGTTGGAACTGGATGATCTTTAAGGTCCCTTCCAACCCAAACCATTCAGTGATTCTTTGAACATCAGACATTACAAGATATTTATCTACTATATTTGCTTCCATTAGTTTTCTTTCCATTTTTTCTTTGAATGCACAAAAAATTTCTATTTTTAGTATTTTAACCTATGCAGTCTGTGTAGTAGACACAGAACATAATCCTAGCTAAACTCCTTCCACTGTTTGCATAAATACAGATTTTAGAAAACCCATTTCTTTGGTACATCTAATTCTATAGTTTTCAAAAACAAAACCCCCCAAAACAGCAACAAAAACAACAAACAAACACCCCCCCCCCCAAAAAAAAAACCAAACCCAGAAAAACCAGAAGCACCTCGAACAAAACAGTAACCTTCATCTTAACTAAATCCCAAAGAACGCTGGTACACAGAACTCAAAAAATTGAAATGGAGAAGTCCCCTGATCTGTCCTTGATTTCTGCTGGTTTATATTGCTACTGAAGAAGGAGAGCAAATGAGTCAAAAAATGGCACAACAGTAAGATGATGATGACAGTAAGGTGAAAACTGCTATTCCCACATGGATAATGCACAGCAAAGAGCAGCTTCCCCTTCACCAAATCTTCATAATGCACAGAACCAGTGAAGCACTTCAAAAATTAAGAGTAGCTCCTCTGCATCCCCCATTCAAGTTACCAGAAAACACATATGAGGTTCATGACAGTCACCTGGCAAGAGGAATCCAGAAGTATTTGGATGTTTGGATGGACCTAACTGAACTAAACAAAGCTTCTGATAAAGGCATGGCTCTGATCACTAGGGATGGAAAGCAGATGGCAGAAGGGAGATGCAACTGTTATTCAGCACTTATTTATCTGGGAATAATTTCACCTACACAACCTATCAGCCTTGAGAAATGCTAGTGAAAATCAGAACCATTACTTCTGCAACTTCCACTAGTGAGGAAAAACTCATCATTTTCATTCTCAGGAAGTGTATCCAAATGGACAAATAAAATATTGTCAAACTTTAGATTTATGAAACTTCTTTATAGCTTCTGCACAAGTAATAAAGAGTGTGATACAGCATGAAGCAGGACGTCAGATAAAAGGTTTTCTATTTTGCTATGTAGGTCAATATAAGAGGAAGAAAATAGTAAAAGGGAAAGCCAGAAACAAAATGCCAGAAGAAATCAAAGAATGAGAAAGAACAGGTGAAGAAGAAGATGAAGACACAACAGGCATTCCTGCTTATAAGGTCAGCAAATTTTGCTTATTTACATTTGCTCCAATACTTACTACATTTTTATGTACGGTCCCTACATACTTGGGAAGGTGCAAGAAGTTCCTTGTGGACCTAAACTGTGCCACGCTACCAGAATCCTGGGGGAGAAAGCAATTCCTACCTTCAAATCCAAACAAAAGTTTTTAAAAGAAACTTGGGAAGCTGTGTCAAACATTTGAGGGCAAAAGACTTAAAACTGGGTTTTGTTTTTCTTCTTGGTTACCATATGCAAAAGGAGAGTTACATTTTAAACTACACTTAATTCAATTTCTATTTCACCTGAATAAAACATTCTTATCTCTAAGTGTAACAACTAAGACTCAGTACTAAATGCATATTACTTCTCATAAAGCCTACCAGGAGAGAATGCTTTTTCAAACTGAACCAATTGCTTTGCATAAATTCAAAACTAATTATTTTATCATGTTCTGATAAAAAACAGGCACTCAGAGAAATATGATATGCTTATGCAAGTTAAAAAATCGTTCCAACTGAACATTTCAAAATTATTTTATGCAGTTAAATGTATAACTGCTTTAACAAAATGAATGGTAAGTTTTAGGTTGTATTATTACAGCATTGAAAAATCAGCTTAATTCACACATATTGTTCTTAAAGATGTGGATTTGACACAACACACAGCAACTGTTTCAATGAAAAACCAATCTACAACCTACTGGATGACTTATATGAACCCCATCTCCTGTGGGCCAGCAGGGCTTGCCAGACACAGCTGCCCTCCAGCCTGCTGCTGGAAGAAATTCCAACTGTGGCATGGAGAACCTTCACTGAGGGGTAGCTGGGCACTGGAAGCAGCTGACACCAGAGTTACAGGGATGGTGTGAGGGGTGTTTCCACCTGAACTGGGCCCTGATGTTACTGCAGCTACTGCTTCAGGTGGGGCAACCCCTACTCCAACCCCACTGGCTTCCACACCAATGCATCATTCCCCTGATCTCCAGCCAGGACACTTCATCCATGCCTAGGACACAAAAAATGTTCACTCCACATAGAAAGCTAAAAAGAAAAACTTTTAATAACAAAAAAGGCTCTCCTACATATCTTTAAATATATAGCTCTAATAAATTAGGACTGGAAAAAAACAAAAGAAGTCCAAGCAATGCAAGAACAATACTTACTGGGAAATATGTTTACTGATTTAAACTTTAAATCTTAAATGCCACTGCCAAACTACGACTCTACAAGCAAAAAAAAGCACCACAGAGGTTTTTACAAAATAGTATATTAAAATGGTAGAGCTCCATACATTATAAATGCTTGCCCACGTATTTCCTTGCTAAAAAAATCAAAATACAATTTTCAATCACAAAGGCAGCAGTTTCTTTTACATTATTACTCATGATGTGTAAAACCACTAATTCTGTTATACTGCTATGTCTGATTCTATAATTAGGAGACTATGTATCAAAGTAGCAGAGAAAACTAACTTTTCTATGGGAACTACATCTCACTCTTAAACCCCAGTCTCAATTGTTCTTTCAAATGTGTTAAGCCACACAACATTCTAACATAGTAATTGACATTAAAGGTCTCTAAGCCGCACAACAGTACATGTGGGGGTCTTCACAAAACAAAGATTTCAGACTCAGATTAAAATTAAATTCAACAGCTCACTTGTGAAACATTTAAGACTTGGCTTAAAACAATTAAAAATGACAGCAGCAAAACACTCTGGTATTGACAAAATCTTGTCAGGAAAAAACACCTGTCTCTGCCTGAACACCCACACTTAATGATCTCCACACATTCCTAATCTTCCATAACTGATCTATTATCAGCCTCTTGGTATCTGAATGGACATAAATAAAGCCCAAAATACCACCTACAATCTCAGATAAGTACTTCTTAAGGGAGAAAAAAAATTCAACTCTTAGAAATGTCTTATTTTTCATGCTAAAGGAAAATGGCAAGTCCAATTAAAATCTAACATATGTGGATAGATATTTAATCAGACTACAACACTTAGATCCTAAATATAGACAAAATAAACCAGTCCTTTAATCCCTCTACACAGTTCTACCATATTCACGGAGTCTTACAGACTACCAAATGTCACATCTTTAAGGAAAAATATAATATATAGACAGTTATATGGTAGGAGTATTTTTCTAATCTTGAACAATCTTGGTTTTGTGAGTGATGCAAGATCTAAACCTACTTTGTCTTATCAGCACTGTTACACTACGTATTTGCTTATTGTCAAAATACCGTAGTAACATAAGCTCTGCAACTTCTTCAGACTGTGTGATTAACTCATCATTGTACCATGCCAGAACTAAAATTTAAGCAATATATATCATAGAGGAGACAAGCAGAAGATACTTGAAATATAGGAGTCAAGCTAGACTTATTTTTAGATCAACTACACAAAGTCATTTCCAGCAAGTCTAGCTTTGTATTTAATCAATACACACATGTGAAGAGTTACAGAATTAATGCAGCTTTTAAAAACTCACTTCCTTTTTGAAGAGATTTATGATCTAATTCTACATTAAACTTTCCTATCAGCCATGCAAAATGACCATATGACTAGTTCAATCCATCACCCAAAATTCTTCCTAAAAAAACATGGATGAAATCTAAGAGCAAAGTTATGAACACATAGATCTGACATGACTCCACTTACTTCCACTAGGATTTACATACTGAAAGCATTATATGGAAAGACAGACAACCAGATCTATTACCTGTACCTGAGACTTTTGCCAACACCTCAGTGAAGCAAGAGGCAACCTATCCTGGAGTTGTATGAAAAACTAAATTTAAAATAATCATAACTACAAAATGTAAACCAGATTATTTAGTCCAAGGTACACAAATATTTGGTGTCAAAAAATAAGCCTGCCTAGAAAGGCTGCAGATGTGTTTTTAGCATAGCCTGCAGAGGACAGCAGATCATATCACCACTCAAATTTAGCGCAAAGAGATGCATATAAAGTGAACTGGCAAAAAAATCTAGTGTGGCTCCTTACTAAGATGGTTTTGCTATGGAGTTAGGCATTTTCTTCTTAACTCCTAAGATGGTTGTCATAACCTCCTCAGATGTATTTCTTCTACATACCTACAACTGCTCTTAAATAACCATGTTTAGAAAAAGTATCTGTTAAGCAATAATGAAATATAATCTTTAGAGAAAAGATCTTTATTTGTAAGCTAAACATTTCACATATCAGCTCTTGACTACTATTCTAAAAGCCACAGCAGCTACTCTGAGTGAGATCCAAACTAAATCTTGCTGTAAAGTTTCAGCATGCAAGCCATTGTATAAACTCTATATAACTTGTTTGAAATGACACTGAAGCAGCTAGAACTGAATTCTTTACATGTTTTGATGCAATTTAAAATGCTTTTTCACTATATGACTGTGAAGTGCCTCCAACTTCATTACTTAGCAACACTACACAATTGGTATTATTTGTTTCAGGAGCTTTTAAAGGAAAGATTTCTTTCCTCATTGCCAAGACAAAGGCCTGGGCACTGGCTTATGTGCAATAAGCAAGACAACAGTTATGTTATGGGTGGGGAAATCCCAATTAAATGAGGCAAACATTTTCACCTGAATTACTCGAAAAGAAAGAAGATTGATAACTCTCTTCCATGCCTACACTTTTGATACACACAATGAGAAGCACTCACACACCATGTCTACTGTCTTATGTTGTTTCCTCTGTAGAGTTTCTATCAAACTTTGTAAAAAGAAAATACAATGTACTAATGCTCATTTTACAGGAGATTCTCAACAAAGAATTTAACATTAAAGAGAATTTATGTTTCTTCTTAGTGCAATAGACAGCTGATTTTCATATCATTCCACATTCAAAAAAAAAGCAGGAAGACATACAAGCAGGAATTCAAACCTTCTACTGGCTTACTTGCCTCTGTGTATAAAAACTTGGTCTAATAATTTGGGGATTTTGGAAACCAGTGTACAAAGAAAAAGATGAAATTATCAAGAAGAATGCTTCTACACACGCTAATTATTCAGAGCACACTCAAATATCACTAAATGAAGGAGAGGGGGCAATATCTAGAAGGGCAAGAACTAGAAAGTGCTGTTTAAAAATCAGATCTAGTTCACAGTTTCAGCAAGCTGATGTTCTGTTAACACCCTTGCCCCAAACATGTGCAACATCTGGCCCACTGAGAGCATTGCAGAGGAACACCCAAGGAAAACAGCTACATAAAGCCTTCAGTGTACTCCACAAGCCACTGTAAGATTTAATATAAACTGTCATAACAAGAGGCATCTTCTCATAAAAAGGCAGGCGAGTCCAGCTCTTTCAGCCAGCTGCTTGCACTATTAGCTCAATCACGATACCAGATACAATTACAATTGCCTCAGCGCTGTGCCAACATCCCTAACACAGAAGATTTTTTACTACAAAGTGACACTCCAGGAAAAAATAAAAACAAACCATTGTTATTAACGCAGAAAAAAGAGTATTCAAATAACATGGACTTTCCTATGCACACCATCCACATTATAAACTGCAGAATGTGCATTATCAAGCAGTTTCTCACATGCATTTGCCTACTAACCATTCTGCTGGGCCAAATTCCAAATTTTCAACCCTGAACACTTCAGAAAACTGTCAGGTGATTTGGTGTCATTTCCACCCATCTAACCCAAACTACACCACCACTAAATTAGCATTTCCCTTTTAATGTGAGTTTCCTTCTCCCACTTCCCTAGCATATTTATACTCGTGTTGACACAGAGTTTTGAGCAAATCAGGCAACATTTGCCTCGGCTTCTCAACAAAACTGCGACTGTTGTTAACATCTGGTTCTAAACCTAGACGTGACTAAATATAACACAAAACTATGCTTTATGTGTAAAAACGGTAACATGGCATAGTTATTATATTTCAAATGCATTCATATCCCACATACCTGAAGAGCTACACCATCAGCTCACTGAAACTATGAAGGCCTGATCTCTCGGTGGAGATGCAACAAAGAGAAAGTAAAATAAACCTCAAACTATTTCGTTAACATGCAGCATATATAGGGAATATTAGGCGAATTAAAAGTTTTACTGATTCACATTGCTCATACACATCTAATTGCTCAGAAAAAAGCATCCCGAAATCAGGTGATAAGAACCTCTTTATCACATCTCAAACACGCTGCACATTTTGGTATTAAGCCATCTTGCTACAAACTGTAAACGAGAAGAATATAAACCGTCCCAAAATATTTTCTCTCAAAGAAATAAGGATCTGACCTTAGGAAATACACGAAAGAAAACAATGCCAAAACAAAACCCGAAAATCTTTGCACAATAACTGCCACGGAGATTAACCCCAAACTGTTCGCTGTACGCACGATCCACTCAGGACAGGAGGCATTTTCCTCAACTTTTTGTTTTTGTGGTCTGCACGGGCAGGTTTGAAGCAGAATCAAACCCTAGCGCTTCATTGTGTGCCACCAGCTACTAAAGGCATTCGGCCTTCTCGCTGCACTCTCAGGAAGCGGTTATTATCTTTAAGAGCACTAAAAAAATAACACAAGTTTTTCGTACGTTCGAACAAAGCCCGTGTGATCCCAGCCACGCAATGGCCCGTGGGGTCCGAGCGCCGCCCCCGTCTCCGCTCCCCCCGAGCCGGAGCCCATTGTAGCCCCGGTGCTACGTCCGCCCCCGTCTGCCCCGGGCCCCCGAGGCTCCCCCGAGCACCAACGCGGCCCCGCACACCCCGCCGGGCCGGGGTCGGCTCCCCCCGAGCCTCTCCGAGTGCACAATACCGCCCCTCCCTCGCCCGCTCCCCCGGCGCCACCGCCCCTCACGGCGCTCCCTCTGTCCCCACCTCGGCGCCGCTCCCGGGCGGACACAAAGGCGGCGAGGCCGCCGCGCAGGCCCCGCGCCGCCCGGTGACCTGCCACAACATGGCCCCCTCCCTCTCCTCTCTCCTCTCTCCTCTCTCCTCCCTCCTCCTCCTCCTCCCTCTCCCCTCCCTCGGCGCGCAGCCGAGCCCGCAGACAAAAGGGGGCTGGAGGAAGGGGGGCCCACCCGCCCACTCCGCCTGCCTGCGGCCTTCCCAGCGCGGCGCCGACCCCCCGGGGGTACTCACGGGCTGGCTGGCGGCGATGGAGCCGGAGCGGCCGCTGGGACACGCCTGCCCGCCCGCCGGCCCCTTCCTCCTCCTCCTCCTGCCGCTCCCGCTGGGCGCCGCTCCTTCCTGCCTCCCCTCCCGCCCGCCCGGGGCTCACAACAACATGGCGCGGAGGGACAGGGACAGCGAGAGCGCGGCTGAACCTCCCCGGCCGCTCCCCCCGGCCGCCGCCGCCGCTCGGCCCGCCCGCCCCGGCCCCGCCGCGCCTGCGCGCCCCGGCCCGGCCCGCGGGGAGGCGGAGGGAGGAGGCGGTGGCCCCCGGCCCCTTCCGCCGCGCATGCGCCGCCCGCCGCCCCTCAGCGCGGGCACCGCGGCAGGGGAACGTCCCTATCCCTGCCCTTCCCGCCGCCAGACAGCGTTAGTGTCGGGCTCTGTGTATTTGTGCTCACTCTCACTTACTGTCTCCACCTCTGGGCTCCTCAGTGCAAGAAAGACAAGGAACTAATGGAGAGGGTCCAGCGGAGGCCACAAAGATGCTGTGGGGTTGGGAGCATCTCCCGTATGAGAAGACACTGTGGGAACTGGGCCTGTTCAGTCAAGAGAAAACAGAGGGGAATCTCATTAATGCATAGAAATATGTCAAAGGCAGGTGCTCAGAATAAGAATCATAGAATTTGCTGAGTTTGAACGCACCCATCAGAATCAAGAAGTCCAACTCCTGGCCCTGCATAGGATGACATTCCAAGAGTCACACTATGTGCCTTAAAATGTCCAAGTGCTTCTTGAACTCTCTTGGTGTTGTGTCCACTGTCCTGGGGAGCCTGTTCCAGTGTCCAGCCAACCTCTGGGTGAAAAACCTTTTCCTGATATGTAACCTAAACATCCCCTGACTCAGCTTCAAGCCACTCCCTTGGATCCTGTCCCTGGTCACCAGAGAGGAGACATTGCTGCTTGCCCCTCCACTTCCCCTCGTGAGGATGTTGAAGATTGAAATGAAGTCTTCCCTCAGTCTCCTCCAGCCTGAAGTGCCTGGCTGGTGCCAGACTTTAAGGGGTGCCCAGTGACAGGAGCAGTGGCAATGAACTAAAACACTCGAAGTTCACCTCAACATGAGGAAGAACTTTACATTGAGGGTGGCAGAGCACTGGAAAAGGCTCCCCAGGGAGGCCTTGAAATCTTCATCTCCGGAGACATTCCTGTGACCCTGCCTTGGCAGGGGCTGCACTAGGTGATCTCCAGAGGTCCCTTCCAACCCTAACAGTTCTGTGATCCTGTGATTTTAGGCCTTTCAGGAAGTGTGGCAGTGGGAGGTGGTGCCCACCTGAGGGCCTGGGAGACAAAAGGGAGGTGAGCCCTGTTTGAGGGGTCCCCAGTGGCCCCTGGTGACTCCTGAGGTCCCCACATCACCCATGGGATGTGTGTTTGCATGTGTGCGTTACACCAAACAAAAATGCATCTTAGCAGTTACTAATTTATTAACTGCTGTGCTAATAGTTATTGTGTGGTGATTTGGGGCAAAGAGCCAATTATACCCTTCTCATGAGAGAGTTAAAGATGGCATCACTGGTACAGCAGGGAGATGCTGTTGGTAAATACAATTCTGGTGCTGGTAGGCATTACCAGCACTGCATCTCGATAACCTCAATCAATATGAGCATAAATTCTGCATATTCAGCAGCCCCTAGAAATTAGAGGGATCTCTGCATGTCAGTGACATTTTAAAGCCTGCATTTCACAAGAAAATCCCTTATTTTGCCTTTTTAGCCATTTTTCAAGAGCCTGGTTAGAGAATGCTCCATTGCAGCAAACAGTGACTGATACCATGCACGGACCAAACCTTCAGACAAAACGTGGCTCTGTGGGTCCTGTGGGCACTGCACAGTGGCTGCTGCTGACCCACCCCTGGCTGTGCGGGCAGGGAGGAACCAGGCCCTGCCTGTCGCAGGGACTCCAGGCCCCGAGCAGGGCTGCAGGAATAGCACCTGAACTGCTGCTACTGCTGGCACAGCAGTTGTGTGGATGAGATGTCTGTGACTACCAACTGTGTTCTTAAAAATAGAGATGTCTCAAAGGAGAAAATCCTCACTGTTTTCAGTATTTATAGACATGGTTAAGAACATAAAAGTTCCCAGCTCCTGATAAAGATAGAAACATTTCTGCAAGAAATGAAAATGATTTCTTGAGTCTAATACTAGTCAGCTAAATACTTAGATGTCTGCAGCCTGCTGCCACTCACGTGGCTAATCTCTGTGATCCCCAGTGTCCCATCCCACTGCCACCTGGGGCTGTCTCCAGGGAGGCTGCAGGGCTGAAAAGCCAGTTCCTGTGCTTACTGAGGAGGAAAGGCCTCTAAGTCACAGCCTCCAAGCCAGCCCTTCCCTTCATGCAGACCAGCTGGGACTGAAGGAAACCCTGTTATGCTCTTGGCATCTTGAACACTTACAGCAGCTAGTCTACATTATACCAGCTCTCCAGCTCTTCCCTTCTGAGGACCCTGTTTGTCCACAATAATTATAATCAGTGTTTATATAAAGCATCAAATCTTCACAAAGAACTCAACATGCATTTGAAAAGCATAAGCTTGAATGATTTCCACATCAGTGGGCTTCTCAGTGTGCTTTTTCTCAGAAAAACCCAACCTGATCATGAAACAGAAAAATGTTTAAGTGCAATCAGTTTGGGATTTGATCTGATAAATACAATTATTTGATTATTTTCTAAAGTATCTTTAAAAAAAAAAAACAATAAAACAATTCCACCATGACACATCTCACAATTTGATAGTGGCACTCAAGTTTTCGACTCATGCTAAAATAGTTCAATAAATTCCACTCTCTCTTTGTTCTGAGTGGAAACTTTAAAATTACTTAATGCTTTAGATAGTTTTACTTGATATCAATCCATTACAAAATGTTTTTCGTAGCTATTCCTCTTGCTAAGGATGTATTAACAGCTGTCTGGGCTCTGCTTACACTCCAGACGTTTCAGATAAACTCCTCCAACATAGTAATGCTTTGGTTTCTGTGAATAAGTATCCTCAATGAAAAATACTAAAAAGATACACAGTCTACAGTTTAAAACAGTAGCCAAGGATATGGAAAGCCTGGATGCCTTTGCCTTCCTCCAGAGTCTTCCTCTGACATCTTGAGTAAGGCACTTAACTGAGGAGCAGTCACAGAAACTGAAAGCTGCAGCCTGAACCACCCCTGCTTAGCTAGTGCCTAATCATGAAGAGGTCTACATTCTCTAACTTCAGGACCTAAAACTCTGGACATAAACAGAATTTATCCTGCTGTGCCATGACATTTATGTCCCCTAGCAGTTTTGACAAACTGCGCTGTTGGATCTATCAGGGTAGCAAATATTTAACCTGTATTAATTAAAACGAAGGTATTCTGCCATGAAAATGAAACAACTAGATATGGCAGACTATCTCCAAAAAAAATGCAGCTTGCACTCTTCTAAAACAGAGTGTGTGACATCCTTCACTCCCAGGATGGGGGGAGCACCCAGATTTGATTCCTTTGCTCAAGGTTTACAGGCATTACTTCCTTGGAAAGAGTCCCCAGATCAGCAGCCTACTTTGGCTGCCCTCTGCTGCAGCTGGTCTGTTCTGCAGGGAAGAAGTCCATATCTTCATCTCAGATCTTCTGCTTGCTGGCCTTGCAGTCAGAGAAACATTGAGTTGTTTGGGTTGGAAGGGATTTAATGACCTGCTAGTCCAAACCCCAAGTCTAACTATTCCCTGTCTAATCCCCAGTCTGGCTGTAATCCTACATCTTAGGAGGAACAGTCATGGATGTGTGAACCTCTGAGTTCTGTGAAACAACAGCTGCAGTTAACTACCTACACCTTCACTGAGGGACAGCCCTGCAGCCCAGGAGCCATTGGAGCTGTGTGTCCAGGGCAGTGCCTTGGAATGGTGCTTTATATCCTTAGCATGTCCCTTGTGAGCTACATCTTGGTAAATTATGATGGTCTGGATGTATGTTTCATGCATTTGCAGGAGCAGATCCCATCCTGAAGTTAACTTTCCCACATCATCACTGCATACCAAATCTAGGCACCCAATGCACTGGGTTCTGCATTCCATTTTGTCAAGAGACTTAATTAATAAAATCAATGAGTCTAAAATGCTGCAGTCACTAGACATGTTGCTAGATGCATTGCTATAGGAATTTGTTTGTATTTCATGTTTTAGTCTGGCAGTGACCATAATACATAGGCAGATTTACTGCAGTAAGAACTCTGTCCCAATGAGCCAAGGCTCCCCATTGGCTAATCTGTAGCCAGAGCCTCAGAGAAACAGGCTTAGGAGCTGCAGACTCTTTTCACAGTGGGACTTTCCCATTCCTGCATAGTTTTGTCCCACCATTGCTTCACAAGCTCAGCCTTTCCCTACCACAGCCATTTATGTGCTAAGTCAGGGCTGAGCTTCTGTTCTATTGCTGTTGACCACTAACCTGCTCAGCCTCTGCAGCTTCTCTTTGTACTGATACTGTTGTCTGAATTCCCTCAATCTTCACAGCCTGTATCAACCCTCTCTTCTGATATGGATACATTTGACCCACATTATGCAATTGCATCCATTGTCTAGTTTTAATGTTTAAAACTACATTTTAAGCTTTTAATCCCATATGTGGGAAGAACTCTTCTGAGTTATTTATCCTTCAAATTTCCCATTTAACACAAAAACTGGTAAAAAAGGCCTTCCTCTAGTATTATTCCCATAAACTCATTTAACAACAGCCAGCCTCTAAGTATGCCGAAAAGCCAGTCTGCTCTATTCCTCAAAATTGTGGTATTATTTCCATTTGTTTCCCCCTACCTGTATGTGCACCTGTAAATTTCTTCAAGGAAGGCCACATAGTCTGTTTTTTTTATGGACTAGATAGCAACTGGCATAACATACTGAGCTAGTGCATATTAGTTTAGCACCTACAGAAAATTCACAATTGTATTATAGTAAATTTTGTCACAAATCCCATTTTTTAATGACTCATTACTATACTACTGTTCTAAAATGCTGGCTTGCCATTCAGTTGCACACATGGCCATTTACTCCTGTAGACATTATTAGCAAGATAATTCTGCAAGAACAAGAGCAAGGTATTTAAAAGAAATGCATTAGAGGAGGTGTCAGTGAGTAGCGTGCACAGCCCTGCAGCACAGATCATCATGAACTTGTCCCAAGAATGAAATGTCTCTCCTGGAAATGCTTTGCTAAGTAAGTCTATGCTATAATGGTGGAGGAGACTTGTTTCTCTTGCAGGATGGCTTTGGTCCCCAAGTCATTCATCCCTTCATAATTGGCTGAGGTCTGAACAAACTTCATAAACATACCTCAGAGTCACAGCCACCAGAGACTGTCACTGTAACACAACAAGAGTCATTAATGGCATCATCTTATGTACATGAATGAATGTCAATAGGTGTGGAGAGCAAAGCCAGAAATAGTGCTAGCTGGTTTTTATATTCACATTCACTTCATTCACAACAGAGTGGCATCAATGCTTATCTTTAAAAAAAGAACTTGTGTGTCTCAATAAAACTATACTTTTCTTTCCAGTGGAGAATTTAGTTTCAGGAACTCTCCATGATAGAGGCAGTCTGTGGCTCTTAGACCTGAAGATTGAATATGATACTCAGTACAAAAAATGAAACCTCAGAATTGGGCATCAAATTAATTGTCACTTATTTCATATATTAAGCAGTAATGAGTAAACATTCTAATTTCTAAAAGGGGGAGAAAAGTTCATAGAAATATCCTAGTCAATGGAAGCAAGCACAAGAACTCTGAGTAATTGGGAGGGGTTTTTTTTGCACACTTAGGATGACATAATTCAGCCATATCAGAACAAGGAAGAGTGGGAAGAATGCATTTTTTTTTCTCTCCTAGGGAAATATATTATAAGAACCCCTAAGAGCATATCCAGAAGTTTTGATTTTTTTTTTTGCATAAAGTTTCACCAACTTAACCTGCATGAACTAGAACTTCTCTGTATCTTCAAAAATGCAAAGCTGTAGTGCAAAGAATAAACTGGAAGAAATATCTGCAACAGTACTTTGACTTACATAATTTCATGTCTTAGGTTCATTAACACCCTTCTACCTCTTGCCATATCAAATACTGATCCTCCCAATTGCCAAAGGTTCTTCTGACAGGGCTCTGAACCAGCAGCCTTGACACCAAGTGGACTTTGCTTAGGGTAACATTTGGACATCTGCAGTCATCTCTGCTCTTCTGGTGTAATCACTAGGCTATAATTTTTTCTTCTATCTTAATTGCACCTGAAACTCACAAGAATTTCCTGTTCTTATACAGTGTCGAGGGGGCCCAACCGCAAGCAACAAGATGACTGGACACATCATTTAAATACCAAACTGGAGCACAGATGTATCAGCTCAGAGCTAGTTCAGACCTCTGTTCTGACTCATCATTATAGCATGAAGACATACCCACTGGCCCCCATTTCCACATAGAGAACCCAAACCTCCTTCTGTGCCAAACATGCCTCCAGAGCAGCAAGGCACAGCACAGTGAGTATAGAATGCCAGACACAGACTGAGGAAGGGAAATTCCATCTTGCTTCCTGAACATAAACAAATGGTTGAGCACTGTAATACTGAAAAGTAGGTGCCAATGTTATGCACATATTACATAAATAATAACAGTGTTTTCATACCTCTGTGAGCTTACCTTTAATTATATCTGCAGGTTTTACAGACTTCTAAAGTACTTCTCTTGTTTCTGATGCACCCTTCTTCCTAGGCAGTTAGTCAAATACAGAACAAAATAAGAAATCCATTGAGCTGAAATAATGTGCTTTTAAATATTGCAAAATTCAAGTTCTTTTTGTGAGTCAGCTCTCCCTCTCTTGTAGTACAGGACCCTTGTCTTCAGCTAATCTATTATCAGGGCTCAACAGCTGTTTGTGCATCTGCACCCCCAGTGCTGGGGTGGGGACCCAAGGGTGAGCCAGCATCTGGAGCAGAAAATGGAAAAGGCAGGGCAAGAGGGAAGATAATTGCTTTGTTTCCCTGTGGGAGCTGCTGGGGAAGGACCCCACCACCCAGCCAGCTATACCTTTGCTGTCTCTGTGACACCTGGAACGAAGAGCTTTGCAAGTGGGAAGCAGAGATTAGCTCTTCAAATGGGACTAATCAATTCCCATTTCCCTGGCACAGGAAAGGCACAGGAAAAGTAGGCACAAGACCACATCCTGCAGCTTGCTTTGCCTACTGGCTTGAGCTGGCTCCAGACAGAAATCCAGTTTGTCTGGAAAACTTCTTCCCTTGTAATGCATCCTGTTAGTGGATTGCAAATCAGGAAGTTTTTATGTGTAAATAAGAGGTGCCTTTCCACTCATTTTGGCTAAGGACTAAGAATTAGAGGACATCATCTGTAGATGCATCCAATTTTCATTTAAGAGAACAATGCTACTTAAGAGTGATTCCTGTACATCCATGTTACATCATGCTGACTGCATCGCTGACAAGGGTGATTAAGGAGCTATGATCTCTAGACCAGCAAGAGTCCTCCAAACCTTTTATCACAGGTTTTCTTTCCTCCCATCTTTCCTTCACAAGATCTCAAGTGAAAATTTACCAAGTGGAATGAAAACCTGTTCCCATCTCCCACACATACTTCTCCATAAGGCCAAGAAAAGATGCTTAATCCATTTCATCCTTCCTTTTATTTGTATCTATTTTTAGCTTTAACCAAAGCATACAGATGGGAGGAATTAGTCTCAACACATCACTATCTTCCCAAGATCATTAGTTTATCTATTGGTAAAAATGCACAAGATGAAGCATCAGTTGGAAAATACGTTTGTTGCAGCTTCATAAAGCAGCAGCCAGAGATGTTAAAGAGTGTCACAACTTACTTGACTTTTCCAGGCAAACATTGGTTTTTCCTTTATGTTTGACAGAGTCAAAGTGATGTTATAGTTAAACAGCATTAAAATTACCCCCTTGTCCTAGCTCTTTGAGAAGCTAGGCAGTTACTGGACACTGGCCGAGCCCCCTTGACCCTGGCTAAGCTTATCCCAGGAGATAACTTCACAGGGCTGGAAGCATGGTTGGCCCAGAGCCCATCATACAGCTTATAGCCACTCCACAAAGAAAGTGTTTTGGGCATGCAGGGGCAAACCCTGCCCTCATGCTGGCCCTGACTGCGAGCTGAAGCACATCCCACCACTGCGTAGGGGGAGAGCAGTGCAAGGGTGATCTGCCTCACACATGTTTACAGCTGCCGTGCCAGGCAGGGATAAGCCACCCAGCCCCACCCTGCACTCCCAACTCTGGCCCAGGAAAAGCAAACAGGTGGAGGCAACTCATAAAACTTTCACCAGCTGCTGCAAGCAGCCTTACCCTATTTTCCTTCCTGGTTGTTGTTCTCCATGTGCTTTTCCTAGTCCCCTAGTAGTAGGGCAGGTCCACTGCTGTGCCACACTACCAAAGCTGGTGCTTCCCTCACTTTTGTGATTAAGAAGAAAAGAGGCAGGTGGGCAAACAGCCCTTCAGTCCTTGGGGTTGTTAGGAAGATGTGCCAGCAGTGGGGCAGGCTAGGGAAGGGAGCTGCCTTCTGTGTGCCCTAAATGTCACTTCTGGTCCAGAGTTTCATTCAAAAATAGGGATCAGTTTTCATGAAATTTTTAAGGAATTCAGTTTAGTACCTGCAGTTACTATGTCCCCTTTTCACCTGAGGAAAACTGGAATTATTTGGGTCAATGTTATTATGATGTTTCTGACATGAATTATACAGAGAAAACTATTTTATTATAGAATGCTACCTAACAGAATGACTATAGATTTACAGGTTAAGCTCTAATCATGCGTTGTAAAAGTTTATATTAAAAATAATAAAACTATCTTGTGTTAGTGAATGCATTATTGTGCATCTACTCAGAAATGTAGGAATGCATTTCAGTGATTAAACAGAATTTTGGCATGTTTAAGTTCTATTTTTAATCTTGTTTACTAGAAAGTTTTCATGAAAATGTTTATTTGTATTCTGGTAATGATAGCATTTATTTGATAAAGACTTTGTATAGGACAAGAAAATCTAATCTTGAATTAAACTTAATAAATAAATGAAACTTAATTCCAACATTTAAAAGGCATTCTTAAGAGTACAAACTAATGCAAATAAATTATTAAGGTTAAATTGCTAGGAAAAGAAAACAGGACAGATTGTGTGTGTTTGTATACACAAACACACGCACAAACACACACATATTGTATATATATATAGCTATAATCCCAGGAAATACAGAATGAAGGAAGAAATTTGTATACTTTCCTTCAGTTGCTGAAAGAAAAAGTACCAATAGCCCTTGACAGATTAACTCGACCTGTGCAAGCAGCGATGGGATCAGTACTTTTCCCTAGTTGTAATTATTTCTTTTCAGTTGTGGTTCTCATTTCATCAGTGTTTCATCTTACTCCATCAGTAACTTCTAGAGCAGCTATTATCATAGAATCATTAAGGTTGGACCTCCAAGACCATCAAGTCCAACCTTTGACCAAACACCACCATGCCACCTAAACCCTAGCACTAAGTGCCAAAACCAGTGGTTTCTTAGTCACCACCAGCAGTGGTGACTCCACCACTTCCCTCTGCAGCCCATTCCAATGCTTAACCACGTTTTCAAAAAAAGGTTGAAAAAATACTTCATGACAAACAATGTGGACTTTCTTTGATGCAGCTTGTGGCCATTTCCTCTAATCCTCAACACTCTTTATTATCTTTCACAGTGGTGGCTAGATTGAGTTCTAGCTGAGCTTTCACCTTTCTGAAAGTCTCTCTATACATACAAAGTCTCTCTCTTCTGAAAGTCTCTCTACATGACGCAATGACATCCTTGTATTCTTCCTGAGTTGCCTGCCCCTTCTTCCAAAGGTCATAAACTCTCTTTTTTTTTTTTTTTTTGCCTGAGTTTCAGCAAAACCTCCCTATTCAGTCAGGCTGATTTTCTTTCCCACTGACTCATCTTTTGGCACATAGGGACAGCCTGCTCCTGAGCCTTTGAGATTTCCTTCTATCTGGATCCCATTGTTTCTAAGGAGTTCAGTATGGCACTAGCAGCTTCCTCTTGAACATATAATATTCAGTGCCTAATTGGAAACATGGGATACCAAATACATTTTAATAAAGCATATCTATATAACAAAAGCAAGTCTTTCAATGTTTAATAGCTGCAGAACCAGAATATGCTGAGCCCTTGCTCAGCAGGAGCAGGGAGGCTCAAGCTCAGCTGCAGGCTGTCTGCAGACCCAAACAGGGAGCACTAACTCAGCTCATGGTAAATTATTGGGTCTAAGATTCACTCTTAACCCCCCAACTTCAGGTCCGCTATTGTGACATGACAGGGAGAGGCAGTTACTCTAAATATAACAAGCTCAGTTTTAGTGATGATTCTTGTTGTGAACCCTAGGGCTGTCCTGCATCCTCAGAAATGTCATTTCTACCCCACCATCCTACTCCCAGTAGCCCAAGCTGTGTTTTCGTTTTGCTAGCTGCAGCTCACATTGGCATTTTTAAAATCCCAGCCAGAGCTCTGCTGCACAAGGAGCCCTGTTGTTATGCCAGAGGCACTGTTGCCTTGGGGGCAACCACACACTGCTGGCCCCTGGGCACATCATGAAAGAAGCTGGTGGGTCCAGGCCAACTCCACTGGGATGGAGGCCCAAAGCTGCACTCTTTCAAGGCTCAGATGTGAGAAGAGCTAGGATGCACTGGGGATGTAGAGCATTAGAGTCAAACCCACGGGGCACCTGTTCCCCAGGCAGATACCTCTCAATGAGTCCTCTTTCCTTTGTCTGTTTTCACACAGGATATCTGGGGTATGTTGTGTGTCTGCCCCAATTTTTCTTGTGGGCTTGAGATGTATTTCAGAACTCCACTTTCCTGGCCTTTATTTCCTCTCTGTTTTCAGTCAGGCATCTCTACTTATATGGCAAGCACAGGCATCAAGATCTGCCCGCAACTGCAGTTCAAATCTTGCATTTTGGAGGTGAGAGTATCCAAGCTGAATTTGTGGGTTTCCACGTTCTTAAGTAGAGAAGGCCATCAAACCCACATCTTATGTCCTGAATGAATTCTCTAACCTTTAGTACCTCTCATCCAACTTGATGTTTGTTGTTTGGTGTTTTTTTTTTTTTTAATTAAAAAAGAAAAAATCTTGATCCCTGCACAAATTTAGAAGTATACTATTGGTGTCTGCCTCCAAAGAAAGTTATGGGCAATGGTTTTGGCCACTCCACTCTCAGATTACAGGTTATTTTTAATCCCATCTAGAGATTTCTGACTCTTTTCCAAGCGTGGGACAGGGAAACCAAGCCCATAACTGTGTTCCAAATATCACTCCTGGGACCTAAAATTAAATATTGCAAAATATTTGCCCACATGTTTTTCCTAGTTTTTACCACTGACATTGACCTTTACTTTAAATTAGTCCTCATAGTTACTCCTGAGATAAAAAAAAAATCCATAAAGACATTAAGGAGATTGTTCATTCCCATCTCGAATATAGTCTATTTGTGCTGTCTTAATGTTGAAGAAGTAATACGTACAGTGGACTTTCTTTTCAGCCAGGAATGCAAAATACCAAACCCGAATGCGGACTGAGCCGTGTTGCATTATTGCTCGGGACCAGTAGATGGCAACCACCCATTGCAGTGTCAAAGGTAAGTGAGACTTGTTCAGGTAGGGGATGTATTAGGTGACAGCTTGAGCAGCAAAGCTCTGCTACTCCACGCGAGGAGAAGGCAGAACTTGTAATTTTTACTCCTTCTTATAGCTCTCCCATTGGGAAGAGAGCAGTGAGTTGCCCTTTTCCATACTCAGTTTTGACAAATTATAATTGTGACAATTCACTTGACTAGACTGTCTGCTGCTGCTCCTATCTGAGGCTGCTCCTTACTGCTAATATCAGTCAAAAAAAGAACAAGACAATGGAAAAAAATCCAAAGCAATTAGACTACCTTAGCTTCCACAGGAATAGCCTCAAGTTCTTATCATTATTAATTAGATTCCTTATTACTTTAGGTGGAAGCAGTTAGAACTCAGTAACAATGAATCTGGGATTGGAAATAGACTTCCCTCTAGAAATTGACTGAGGCTATTGACGTACCAGTTAATTAATTCTCATTATATGAGGGGCCTTACAGAATTTTTTTTACATGATCAAGTTGGAATACATTCTAACTTTTTCCCCCCCCTACAACATTAGATTAAAAGTTGTTCATTTCTAAGAGCAAGAACAGTAAAGGTTTGAAAAAGTCCCCTCCAAGAACCTTACATTTACACTTCAGAAGAGAAATTCCTTCATAAAAACAGGAGAACTGTTGGAGAAATATATGTATAGCTTTACTAGAAGGACACTTAACTAGCTGTAGTCAAATGAAATTTTCCTTTAGCGTTGATTTAACCATATTTGTGCCTTTGTTTTCAATAAGGATTGGTATACATAATACATGTGTTGATGCATACAGGAGTGTCAGTAGTGCAGGAAAAAAACACAGACCTTTGGACCCGTAAAGGATTCCTGCATTGCCTTACAGTGTCATTTGCAATTTTAAAGAATACACTACAAATAGCTAAACCAGACAAGAAGAGCGCTGTCACTTAGTAAAAACAAACCAAAATACTCTGCATTACTGGGATGCCTCCCTCCAAGTTCTCAACCACTTTGCAAACCATTAACTTGAAATGTGTTAATTTGCACCCTTTCAGTACAAGGTGTATGTTTATTCTCAGAACTCACACCTTTGCTGGGAAAGCTTAAAAAACCTACTTGACAGATAAAGTATAAGCTTTCACTTTTGTTACAACTACCCGTTGATCAGCTGTGAATTTCCATAAGGGACTTTGAAATTAGGAGAAAACCAGGTGGCATCCATTTCCTAGTGAATACTAGAGGTGATAGTAGGAATAGCTTCTGAAATCCTTTATGAAACCCAACAAACTTTTCATTATTTCCTTAATCTAATAATAACATTTATACTCTAAACCCCTCTACTTTTTAATGAGATTTGAGAGCTTTTTTCTTCTTTAGAGAACTTAAAGTACTTGAACCTGATGATAAAATTTGAGCGCCTTTATTTGCCTTAGCATGAGAAACTTGTATGAATTGTATGTGTGTTTTTCTTGTGGACCCATGAGTAGTTTTGTTAAGGCTTCAAGAGTTATCCTGGACTCTTCTTGCAGAGAACTGCAAAGCTAGTTAGATTTTTTTTTTTTTTTTTTTTTTTTGCAAAAAGGTAAAGAAAGAGAAGTCTAAATGATTTAGAAGGAATTTTTAGAGAAACAATAGAAATACTGCTCTGTTTATAGTCATGCTTTTTTTAGATCAAATATTTGAGAAGAACAGATAAAGATTCAAGGTCTGTGGTTGCCATGAAGGGCAGAGAAAGGTCTCACTTCTGGTACTTATCACAACAGAAGTTTGCAAGAGACCTCCAAGGACAGTAACTCTGCAGTAAAGTTTAGTTCATGTTCAAAGGAATCCACGTGGAAGTTCCCTTCCGCTCAATACTTCATCTACATCTCAAATCACAAAATACACCCTTATGCACTGTAATGGTCATATTTATGGTAGAACCTGCCTCAAGGTCTGGAATTTCATGTGTTAGGTATCTAAGTAGGGGTCAGGGGTATCTTCAAAAGCTTGTACCACGTTTCTGTCATGTGTGCATTGAAATGTGTGTACAATGAGCTGTGACAAAGTGCTCTGAAGATTGTGGTCTGGTAGGAGCGCGCACACCTTATGTACAATGGTAAAAAGGCCCTGGAAAAATGTAATTGTAGCCTTTTCACACTTCTCCACCTCCACTTCCTAAAATTGGAAAAAGCCCATATTGCCCCCTACTGCTGTGCAGAAAAAATGTCTCTGGACTGTTTTTTAGCAAAACCTTTCTGTTTCTTTGATCAAGACACTGAAAATGTTCCTTGTTGAGCAAAGCCTTAGCATGTTGGCCAGCAGACTTGTTTGATCATGTTACAGTGAAAAATGAAGATATGATTGAGCACTGAAGCAAATGCTTGAACATTGACTTTTCAGCAAAGAATAAAGTGCAGATTTGCATGGGGACTTTGCGTACTTGATCCTTATTTCACATGCTGTTTGAGGCATGATTTAAAGAAGAGATAACCAGGATCACAGTCCAGTAATGTGCTGAGTGATTTTGAGGTCGTGCTGGATACTATCCATTACAATTGCTTGCAATGAAATTCAGGGATAATCAAACTTGGCATAATAAATTACCAAGATAAGATAGGTAATGAAAGAATGTGAAATGGAGAAGATAGGTTTGTGCTTCTTAACAGCGTTCAGTGTGACTTCTCTAATTATTAACTAAACCTCCAAGTCTGAGGTAGTCCTTAAACAAATGCCTTAATCCTTTTTCAGATTCTCTCCTTACAACATCTCCTGTCTCCTCACATTTCCACAATGAGGGAAAGGAAGGCAACAGATCCACTCCATTCATCCACAGATCTGACTGAAGGGAAGGAGAAGTTAAGACTGAAACAAGAGGTTGGCCTGATTAGCAGCGTGTCATTAATTGCAGGTACCATGATAGGCTCAGGGATCTTTATGTCCCCTGAGTGGGTACTACACCACATGGGGAACCCTGCCAGCAGCCTGCTGATCTGGGCAGCATGTGGTCTCCTGGCCACGTTTGGAGCCTTGTCGTACGCTGAGCTTGGAACAATAATTAAAGAGTCTGGAGGAGAATATATTTACATTTTGAGGATTTTTGGTTCCTTTCCTGCTTTCCTTTTTGCCTACACTTCTGTCATCCTGGTGAGACCAGCTGGTTTGGCAGCTGTCTGTCTGAGCTTTGCTGAGTACGCCATTGCGCCGTTCTACCCAGGATGCTCATCTCCGCAGGTTGCCATCAAATGTACAGCTGCCGCCTGCATCCTGATTTTAACTATCATCAACTGCCTCAACGTGAGGCTGGCAACATCTGTTATGAACATTTTTACAGCTGCCAAACTCTTGGCTTTGTTGGTGATCGTGGTGGGTGGGTTGGTGCTGCTTGCCAAGGGACAAACTCAGAGTTTTCAGAATGGTTTTCAAGGCACCACTGCAGGTATTGGGGCAGTTGGAGTGGCGTTTTACCAGGGGCTCTGGTCCTATGATGGATGGAACAACCTAAATTATGTAACTGAGGAACTGAAGAAGCCTGAGGTGAGTGAGTGAGTGAGTGAGTGAGTGAGTGAGTGAGTGAGTGAGTGAGTGAGTGAGCGAGCAAGCTGGGTTTTACTTACTTAATCCTGCTGTTAATATGTTTGATTCTATCTATGATTGTGTTAAGAGTGGTAATCAAGGGATTTACAGTGAGGGTGGTGAGACACTGACAGAAGAGACATTGCAGATGCCCTGTCCCCAGAAGTGTTCAAGGCCAGCTTGTGTAGGGCTTTGAGCAACTTGGTGTAGTGGAAGGAACCCCTGCTCATTACATGGAGGTTTGAACTAGATAATCTTTAAGGTCCCTTCCAATCCAAACCATCTTGTGGTCCTATAAAAGTCCTAAAATAACCCACTGACTGGAAAGAAATTATTAGACAGAACTTGGATGCTTTAGGGATGAAGTTTTTTCTTAGTGTTTAGAGGATCTCACTGTAGACACCTAGATTTATTCAGAAAAGCACTCACTGCTATAATCCATAAAGGATTCTTAACAACATGTATTTTCTTAAAGACTTGATCCATAATCTATGCTTTAGAAAACAAAGTACTTTATCTCTCCCTGTTGCATCAAAGGGCAACTTCAGAGCAAGCCAAGCCTCATTGGAAAGGGAATCTAACTCTGTGAATGATCCCTGTCTTTAAACATCTATATTTTAGCATTGTGCAGTCCATGCTGTAGGCACTGAAGTAGCTCAGCTGCATCTCACATCACCTTCTCTGTGCCATATTATCCATTTTCACAGATCAAACACTGCAGCAGTGAACAACTCTTATTTTGCAAGAGTTGTGTGAGTGCAGAGTTTATAGAGTGTGCTTTGTACCAGTGCAGCACACAAGATCCTACAGATCAAATGCAAATACACAGTTAAATATTAACCTAAATGGCAGCAAAGATCCCAGGGCCACTCTCTCCCACAGGATCATGAGCACTGATATTCAGGCCCTTCCAGAGTGGAGACACCACCATTAGAAATTGCTGTATCTTGTCCTGTGTTGAGAATGGGGAATGCAAAAATTGATATTTCAAGTTCTTAGATGCATACAGTTGCCATTTCCCAGTATTTTCAGTTGCATAAGACACTGTTGATTTTATTGAGTCTTAAAATGATCCTGTGGTGTTCTAAGACACAATCCTGCCACTAAGAAAAAATAAATATTTCCTTCCTAGTGCAAGTCCCCTTTGAGATTTTGAGATCAAACCCCTCTTTTGATTTAAACTGTAGAGTAGTTAAATGTGATACAACACACCCTGGAACTTTGTCCATGGCAGTGAGGTGTTTATGGGAAGATGCAGCACGCCAGGAGACATAACATACTAATAACAAATAAATCAATATTAAAATAATCAAGAAATATGCAAAAGGCATCTTAGGCAGCTACAAATCAAAATCTTTTTAATAAGATTTAGTGGGTTCTTTTTGTTTGAATTATTTTGTTTGGTTGGTTGTGGGGTTTTTTAGACTAACTTTGGAACCGTACAAGACTGGTGTGAAAGCTGCCATGTGAATCTGGATCTATGTCTTGTTCTGAGGAAAGGTTTAGGAAGTGGAGGAATTTCAATGAGAGACGTGGGTGGTGGCAAAACCAAATCAAACAAAAAAAGCACAGTGCTGCACCTAACACTGCTGTCATCCCTTTTCCAGGTGACCCTTCCCAGAGCTCTGATGATTGCCATTCCTTTGGTTACATGCCTGTATTTGCTGGTAAACGTGAGCTACCTGGCAGCCATGACTCCCTCTGAGCTGCTGTCTTCAGGAGCTGTGGCTGTCACCTGGGGGTGAGCACTGCGTGGGGCAACATGGGCAATGCAGCTCTGAGAAACACTGCTTCTCTCCTGAGTTTCAGGAGATTTAAATGTTATTCCCAGAGGGAATGGCAGCACTGCATTGGTCAGGCCATGTTACAGAGAAGAAGAGGGTGACAAAGATGCTCAGAGGGCTGAATCACATTGCTGTCTGAGAGAGGTGGGACTGTTCAGCCTGGAGAGAGAAAGCTCCAGGGAGACCTTACAGCATTTTCCAGTGCCTAAAGGGGCTACAAGAGAGCTGGAAAGGAAGTTTTTACAAGGGCATGTAGAAGTAGGACAAGCAGGAATGGCTTCAAATTGAAAGAGAGTAGGTTTAGATTAGACATAAGGAAGAAATTTTTTACTGTGAGGCTGGTGAGGCACTGGCACAGGTTGCCTAGAGAAGCTGTGGATGCTCCATCCCTGGAAACATTCAAGGTCAGGTTGGAGGGGGCTTTGGCAACCTGGTCTTGTGGAAGGTGTCCCTGCCCATGGCAGGGGCTTGGAAAAGGATGATCTTCAAGGTCCATTCCAAATTGTTCTATCATTCTATGGTTCTATGAGGCCAAGGCTGACCAGCTCCATCTGACCGTGGTCTCCAAGGTGCATCTAGGCTGCCAAGATGGCAGATTCCTTACTCCCCATTCCCTTTGTTTACACTGGGAAACTGTAACTCCCCCAACTCATGTTTTACCCCATGAAAAGTGTCCATAAGGGAGAGGTGAAGGTCACACCAGGAGCATCTCCCCACAGGCACTGGGAATGCAGTGAGGGTACATATCCAGACTTGGAACTGAGAAATTTTGCACATTTTAGATATTTCCAGGGAAACTGGGAGGGCCATGTGCTGCCCTGCTAATGCAGAGGCAGTGGGTTGGGAGTGAGACAGGAGTCAACCAGCTGAATCCTGTCTACTTGGCACCTGGAATTTAGAGCAGACCAGAGTCTTATGTCTCAGTTTCTCCATCTGTGGGGAAATGGAAAATGGTACTGATCTCAACACCTTTGAGAGCTGTTATACACAGGTTGGGTAGCCTTTGGTAACTGCAATTGGCTTGTGTTTTTCCAGACCTGCACAGAAACAATTTCTACCTTTCCTCAACCTGAAGTATTTGGTGACATTAAACAGTTTCTGTACAAGATGAGGAATTTAGGAAGAGAAGGAAGGGATCATCATGAGAGGTATAGACACCATCAATGATCTTCCACCAGAACATCCAGCCTTAGTCTAGATATTTCCAAAGACACAGAATCCCTGATAGCCCTAAATGAGTTGTCTGGCAGAAATGATGACATGGTGTATCCACAGATTACGTGCTGCTCTTCCTAAAAAGTCAGCAGCAGCTTTGCTTCTGTGTGCATTTCACAAGATCTCCCATTTGAAGATCTGACTGAGCTCTTGCTGGATGTGTTCTCTAATAGCCTTTCATTATGAGTAGGAGCTTTTAAAGGTCTAGTGCTTTGTTTGAGCATGTCACAAAGCCTCACTAAGCTGCAGTGTCACGAACTTTCCCTGCACTTCCTTTCCCATCATTCCTAATTAACAAGTTATTTGTGAGCTTCCTCCTTTGTAACACATCTCCTTTTCCTGTCTGATTAACCTTTTCACCCAAGAGTGCAATTCAGGAAGAAATATTGAACTAGTGACAGGAAATCTGGGCACTCAAAGGCTGGGGAACAGGTAGGGAGCCAGTCTGAGGAGGAGGTAAAGTTTGTGCCTCACAAGCAAGACATGCAGCTATTCAGGCCATTAAGAAAGAATGGGAGGAGTATAAAGAACCCAGAGGAGGACTTGTCACATTTAAATGCATTTATTCCCTATATAAGAGGAAAACTCCCAGAAAGAAACATTGTTCAGTGGTGAGAGGTGCAGCGACAAAAAGAGCTCAGGAAACTCTTCCCAGCGTTTCTTTGATGACAGCAATTTAACAGCAACCACAGGTTTCAGTTTGCTTGTAAATAAAGTGATCTAAAAAAACATTTGAGTTTTGGATTTTTGCCAATTAGATAAACAGTGTTTGTGTATGTGACAATTACCCCAAACACCAGCATTTATTACTCAATTAATACTCTTAATGCTGCTTCATTCCAGAAGACAATCTTCACTTTTAGGTGAGAAAATTATCATTCCTTCCAAATATTTACCTTGAACTCTGTAACTCTGCTACTTCTTCTGTTAAGTAGTAAGTGAAACAGAAATGTCTGTATATGTTATACAGAACCAAACATCTGGAATTCAAACCATTTTTTTTGGCTTAAGTCAGATTCACAGGAGAGCAGTAATAGGTGCATGTGGGATTAAAGGGTTAAAATCCTATGCATATTCAGGAAGAGGTTGTAATGCAGAATATTTCTTCCAGTGTGATGGGAACAGTTTTTCTGTAATTTCCGAGCTAATGTTATTGGTTGTGATATCTTCAGGTGTTTTGCCACAGCTTCAGTACACAAAAAAATGTGGTTTTGCCTGTTGTGACCTCTTTGTACACCATTGCAGTGTGGACAGAATATATATAGCAGGAAGAAAGGCTGTCAGACAAGGCAAATTTCCTAGTCACTAAATATTATGGGAATTGCAAGAAGACTTTAAATCACTAGAAAGACCACAGAAAAAGATTATGTTCAATACAGAAATACTGGAGGGATGCAACCTGTCTGATTCTACAGTGAGTATTCAATACATCTATGAACTGCATCTTATGCTGTGAACTCTTTCCCACCTCAGGGACAAAGTCCTGGGCAGCTGGGCGTGGCTCATCTCCTTGTCGGTGGCCCTGTCTACGTTTGGTTCCTCGAATGGGACGTTCTTCAGCGGAGGCCGTGTATGCTACATTGCTGCCAGGGAGGGCCACATGGTGAGCACAAAGAAAGGGGTCTGGCTTGCTCTGAGCAACTTCACCTTCCTGTGACACTAAAGCAGAGAGGAAAACACTGTGTATGTTCAACTGGCAGAGTGATAGCTCTTCAAGGGGTTTGTTCCTTGCTCATTAATCTCCATCTCTTTCAAAAGTAAGGCGTATTGTCGCTGTCATATTTTCTGAGAAATCCCTTTGCCCAGGATTCTTCTCCTGGGAAGCTGAGAAGCCTCAGAGAAAAATGAAAATAATAATTATCTGATTGCTTCTCCTGTGTTTTGCTGCTTTGGAATGTGGAGATTGTTTATCCAAGAGGTGGTTGTTTGATTGGTTTCATGTGAATTGTTTTTACTTAATGACCAATCACCATCCGGCTGTGTCGGGACTCTGGAAGAGGTCACGAATTTTTCATTAGTATTTTTTTAAGCCTTCTGTAAGTATCCTTTCTCTATTCTTTAGTATAGTTTTAGTATAGCATTCTTTAATATAATATAATATCATAAAATAATAAATTAGCCTTCTAAGAGCAGCGAGTCAGATTCTCAATTCCTCCTTCGTCCTGGGGACCCTGAAAATACCACAGTGTATGTTGTCTCTGGGCTTTCTTTTTCAGTCAGGTGCTTTCAAAAAGATAACATAATCACATCTAGCTTGAATTTTAAGAACAGCTTTGAAATGAACCACTCAAATATTGCTGCATTGGAGCACCAGGCACAGGGTGTGGGGTGACTTAGTCAATATACCTGCCAGGAAAGGAGAACCTGGCCATGCTTGTGTGTTGTAAGGCACCTTTGCTCACACTGGGAGGGTAGCCCAGCACCAGCCAGCTGCCTTTGCAGCTGTTATGCTGACTACACAGGTTCATCTCAGGGGTGATCCAGCCTTCACATGGGTAGTCCAGCTTAGATGCAGCATAGGACATCTTTGCTCTTCAAGCTTCATAGCAATTACAAAGTGACACCAAGCTTTACATCTCTCCTAGCTTGGGTTATCATTGGTTTTGTTAGGTGGGCCAAATCTGGTAACCCAGTGGAGGTCAGGCTGCTGCAGCTCCTTTCTCCCTGGTCCAACCAATAAGACCAGCATGCATTCCCAGTAGCCACACCCACACAAACACAGGTGTCAAACATATTTATAGACACACATACATACATACATGTATAGCTGTATATATGCATACAGAGCCAGAAGGGAACATAGAGCTCAACGTACAGACATAGCTGGGGCTCACACAAACACCAGCATTAACAACACCAAGGGCCTTTCATTCCCTCTCTGGCTGATCAGGGGTCTATTAGTGAGAAATTAATATAAAATATATATACAGTGTGGGCCCCTCCAGCAGCTGGGCTCAGATACTCAGCCCCTGGTCCCAGTCTCCCCAAGTTGGTATCTGGGCAAACAAGGCCCCAGGGCTGCTGCCACATCCCAGCTGCTGATACAGACCCCGCTCACTCACAGGTACACCTCCACACACACTTAACCACACTGCTCCACAAGGAGGAGAAAAAAGGTTGAGCTGCATTTGTCCTCTGTTTTGAGCAGGCCTCTTGTGTTCCTCCTGAATCTCTCTGCTTTTTTTGGTCCTTCCCACCCACAGCATCTGGCATTTCTGTCCTCAAGTGTGAAGGCACTGAAATTGGTTGAACTGAAAGAGGCTGTGGATCCCTGGAAGTTTGAGGCCAGGCTTGATGGGGCTATGAGCAGCCTGGTCTAGCGAAAGGTGTCCCAGCCTACAGCAGGATGTTGGAATTAGATGATCTTTAAGATCCTTCCAACCCAAATCATTCTATGAATCTGTGATTCCACACCAGCTCTGCTCCTGGTTCATAGCAGGGAATCTTTTATGCATATGAATGACCAGGTTGGTGGAGATGACTGGACTGGTGGTTGCTGTTTTTGGTGGTTCCTGATTTCGGTGGTTACTGTTCCTCAACCTCTCTCTCTGAGGATAATGCCTGCTCTATCATGGCAAGCTCTGTGCTGAGAATGCACAGATGGTCTGAATCTGACCATACTATGAGCTGAATGCTTATGCCATTTCTCAAACACTCACCTCTAGCAAAGGTTCTTGCATGATATTTTGGTTGGGAATTAAGAATAAAATAAAGATTTAAAAGCAGTCTTTCTCATTAAACTTTCCCAATGAAATAAACAATAAAGAGGCTACTAATCCTGAAACAAACCCTGGTGTAATTTGTATTCACATAAATGTTTCAGGACTAGTCCTTGTCTCATTTTCCAGTCATCCCAAGAGAAGTCAAGTCCCAGAGAGACATGACAGAGGGCAGAAGACTGGGCCCATGGCAAAAGGTCCTGATGGTGGTCAGGAAAGCTCTAATTTGACTCATTCTGTCACATCAGTAGTTTGAAAACCTCATTTTGCCTGCTCAAACTGATCATGTTTGATATGAAACCAGTGAGACACAATAAAAATGCCCTTGAAGGAGTTTCCTGTATTTACACTCCTTGGAGTTGGTCTGGTTGTATATAGTGCTTATTTGCTGATTCTGAATGGCTCTGGCTGCAGGCAAAGCTCCCACCAGCAGCTGAGGGGGATGAATAAGGAGCTCCGAGTCCATGAAATGATGATGCTTTGCTTTGTTTTTCAGCCAGACATCCTGTCCATGGCGCATGTGCGACGCCTCACACCCTCCCCTGCTCTACTGTTCACATCTGCCATGTCTTTAATAATGATAATATCAGGGAGCTTTACCAGCATTGTCAACTTCTTCAGGTATGTGTGTGTAGGGTTTCTGTTTGCATCCCCTGTGCTCCTGGGTTTTACACTGTTTACAAGTACTTTCTTGCATCATCCTTTTGAGCCTGGGCTATTGCTTTCTAACCTATACTGGGGAGAGGAGGAGGGAAGAAGGAAAAGAAAGAGATTGGGAACCAGCACCTTTGCAATGCATGAATGCTCCTGTCACTAGAGACTTAACTGAATGCGATTCATCCCCATTGAATCAGTCATGTTCAGATAATTCTAAACTTCTCATCATTTGTGCTAGAAAGGAAATGAATGGAGGAACTACTAAATTTATATCAATATTCACCTTTTTAATTGGAGATATGAACATCTGGGATCTGCAAGGCAGGACTGACATTCCTGGATGATCTCACCCCAAGTGTAATGCTGTCTAATTTTTTTCTTTTCTTCAAGTTTTATGGCATGGCTTTTCTATGGAATGACTATTTCTGGGCTCCTTTATTTAAAAATCAAGAAACCAGAACTGCCAAGATCTTACAAGGTAAGATAACATAAAACCCTCAAATATTTTCCTATATTGTTCAAGTGACTAAGAGAACATTTAGAGAAAAGACTGAGCACT
This sequence comes from Molothrus aeneus, assembly GCF_037042795.1. Classification (NCBI taxonomy): domain Eukaryota; kingdom Metazoa; phylum Chordata; class Aves; order Passeriformes; family Icteridae; genus Molothrus; species Molothrus aeneus. Next base: position 72,840,920 of record NC_089648.1, on the reverse strand, counting down.
GGTGGCTTACAGATTCAATGTGGTTGTCCTTCCTTTTTTAATTTCAAGTTTTGTGTCAGCAAAGCCAACAAGGGGTGAGACAGTGTGAACATACAGGCATAAGTCAAGATTGAATTCTCTTTCTTGATAAGCTAATAATGCCCTGCCTCCTCACTCTGAAAATATATCTACCATATCCTCTTTCTTTCTAAAAGATTTAAATGGTAAATGAAGGATGATTCTGATCAACATTGTAATCACCTGTTTTTGCTCACAGACTTTGGGCAAACTCCTGGGAGGGTAGCCCAGGTGCTAGAACCTTGCAGAGGGAAAAATAACTTAGGTGGAGTGCCCCAAGTTCTTTGAAATGACATAGGGACAGGTTTGTTCCCCATAAAACAGATGAAAGGAGGGAAATCAAGAGTCACATGTTCTTCCCCTGATGCCATGAGTGAGCTGATCTTCAGTGCTTCCTCAGTTACTGAGGATTATTAATGAATGCACAAGCCACCCTCCTTTGAGGAAGGGTGGCTTCAAGTTGAAGTTTAAATGCTTTCTGACCAGGCTTACAGAAACTGCCTCTAAGATTGCCTGTCCACCTGTCTGTAAACACATGGATAAAACTTTATGTGCAAGGGTGCTAAAGTACAGTTGATTTGAATACAATTGCTCTGTGTTTTGTCTACAGCTTGGCTTTGAGATGCGCGGTAGTAGGGAGACCAAGAACAGGCTTGGCACTAAACCCAGTAGTTTGCATCTTCAGGTCTAGGAGGACAGGAAAGACCAGGGGTTAGGGTGTGATATGGCGGTGTAGCCCTTGCAGGGATGTTCAGCCTTGGGGTGGGGGTAGGCTGGGAAACAGGATGTCTTACATGAGTATTTATGCTGATGTTTTGCTTTCACAGGTCCCAATTATCATCCCCATAATTGTGCTGATGGCAGCTGTATACCTGGTGTTAGCTCCCATCATTGATCAACCCCAAATAGAGATCCTTTACATCATCCTGTTCATTTTCAGTGGCATCATTTTTTATTTCCCACTGGTTCGCTTCAAGTACCACCCTCGCTTCTTACAGAGAGTCACTTTGCACCTCCAGCTGTTGCTGGAAGTTGCTCCAACTACCAGGGATGCAAACTGAGATAACATCCTTCCTTCACGTGGCTGCCTCCACCTCATGGTTTATCCCTTGGTTTTCAAGGCTCAGAAAATATTCTTCTGTAAAGAGCAATGAGTAGAATGCAAGTTACACTAAGTGTCCAGGTGAGACAGACTGCAGCTGTGACTCCTCAAGTTTCCTTAAAATTTTGGGGACATGTTTTTCTTCTTTTCAGCTTTGCCTTGGCAAAAAGCTGAAAGCTTATCCCTTGGCAAAAATCCATATCCATTACATATGGATTCCAAAGGAATATGTGCTTTTGTATTTTTCATCCCACAAAGGGCTGTTTCTCAGGATCATATCTCTTATTTCAAGATAAAATGCAGCAAAAGAGAGACAATGAAATATTATTCATATAGCAGGCCGAGTCCCATAGCCATATCTGGCAATGCCTTTAATTATTTACACCTAGTTCTGCCCACTGTGACTGCAGAGCTTCTCAAATCAATAAAGCAAGGGCTCCCCATGGCCACAAGAAATAAACCCTTTTTCACTCAGGTATTCACTCTGGGAAGATTATGCTTCTTCCAGTTCCAGGTGCACAGAGACAACAGTCCTTTCTCTGTCTCAGAAAGCATCCCACATCTCCCACAGAAAACCCTCTGTCATGAGACAGGAAGTGCCTTAAAGCTCTGTCAGTTTACTCAGTTGAGAATGCACTTGTCATCTGGGATCCATCCATTCATGATAAGGATGCAGGCAGCATCACTCAAGTGCCAACATTCACCCATGTCCTTCTGGTGATCCCCCTGAAGAAAAAAACCTTATTTTGTGACAAAGTGAAGAAAAAAAAAAGCCACCAAAAAACCCTAGAGCATATGTACCAAAATACCAAATATGTACCAAAATACTCTGACTAGGAATTAAAGAAACCACATACTGAGCTACATTAGAAGTGTGGCCAACAGAGCAAGGAAACACTCTGTCTCTGGACTCAACTCCTGAAATCATGCATCTGGTGTTGGGCCCTGCTGCTCAAGGTGGAGTTGTGAAGACCACCTGGGCCCTTCTTTATAGTGGCAGCTCAGAGCAGGGGTCACAAGCTGTGGCTTGAGATGTTCAGGCTGGACTTAGGGGAAATGTGCTCCACGAGGGCAGTGCAGTGTTGGAGCAATGTGCAGAAAGGTGGGGAGATCTCAGTTCTGAAGTCCCTTGCATTTTCTACCACAGCCATTTCCACCAATTTCTGTGATTCTAAAGGCACAGCACAAAAGTCACAGGCTGTGCTCTCACCCACACCTAACACACAGAAGTCACTCTGGTTTCCCATTATCCTGAGGCACAGCTGTTTTTTCCTGCTCTCAGGGAAGGAGAGGTATTATAAACTGTTTTCTTCACATTTTTCCAGATGGTTCCAGGATGATACCTGTCATAGACTAAAAAGGTCTAGGAGCTAGTCCCTAAAATGCCTTGTTAAAGTACTGAAAGTTAACTTTTTGTCAGCATTCTTCTATAGAACCTGCTACAATCCTGCTACCTTTTACCTAACCTTCTATGACCCTAGAACACAGGTTACTTGATCCTCCAGGCCTTTTTCAGCCCATCTCAGAGTTGTGTATCTGATTACAATCTCATTCTGCAATGTTACCCCTTCTGCTCCTCTGAGTGGTGATACCAGCAGCTACAGGGATGCACCCACAGTCTGTTTTTCCAAGTGTTAGGTATGATAATGGATAGGCCACATGCCACTCATCCAAATCCTTAGCTTAAATAGTGTTTGGGAGGATTTTCTTCCACTGATTTTTACTGGAGTTGCCAACAAAGGCCAGTGAGGGAACAATTTTTCCTCCTGAATCCCTTGACAATACAAAATTCTTGGGATGTGTCTCTTAAAGGAGAGGATATTCTCAGAAGGACTGATGAGGTTAGGAGCTCTATGTTACCTTCCTCCCACTGCCCCAGGCTCTTCATCTGATGTCAGGGAAGCTTCTTAAAGGAGCTGCATCTCAGCTACTTACCTAAAAATTAGAATAATACAATTTCTCTGATCATAAATTTTTGAAACAATCTTTTTCTTACGTATTTATGAAGCCTATCACACAGGGCTGTGCTCTAATAAAGAACATGAAAAGACTTAGTACTTTGAAGAAATAGCATTTACGTGCTATTGGTTTGTGTATGGATATAGGGGAACTGGAAAGCTGCAACTACCATACACTGCACTAATCTCATTTTCTATAGATATTATCGTAACAAGATGTTATTTTTTATTTATGTTGCCTAGGATTTGCAGGTGTTTATAATGCCAAAACAAGATGCTGAAAGCTCAGAGAATTGAAAGATAATTACAATAAAATGGGCATTACAATGAAGTGAGTTAATGTGTCTGTTTCTGTTTTTCACCCAAGAAAAACAATTCCATAGAAATTTTACTGCATGATCATAAACAATCAGCATCAGGCTTATCTCTCCTTGGTCAGAAGGTTTAACAACATGCGTGGGTGTTTATATGTGCGTACACTCATTTTTCATAATGACTGCTTATCCATTCAACCCCAGGATATGTAAATTGGAATCTCTTTTTCCTTCATGAGACATTTACAATACAAGTGCCAGGAAGAGGCAACACATCCTTACCATTTATTCCTGCAGCATAGTGACAATGTGACAGTGGACTGGGCTCTGTACCTGCAGCTTGTACAGGTTATCCTACAAGATCTTATTGGGCCTGTCTGTTTCCAAAGCTCCAGATCCCTGTGACCTCTGCTTAGACCCTTTCTTCATAGGCTCAGAAGAAAAATGGACAATCAGCATTGACCTCAAGATAATCATAAGATCTCTACTTCACCTCTAGGCCCTGAGTATAATTGACTCCCATCCTTCAGCTGGCAACCTGCAACAACCTGTTGGGAGCTTTACTTTGGTGCACAGAGCTGAACGTATTCTGGGCTTTTTCCTGACTTCCTCAGAAGCATCAGAGATGGACTACACCTAGGGACAGTAAAGGACAGTCCAGTGTGTGAGAGAGGTCAGAAAATCCTCCTTTGGTGATCTTCTAGTCAGGCATGCTCATATGCCCAAGTTCAAGTGATTGCCATAATTCGTGGTTGAGGACAAATTTCCAATTGGGTGGGACAGAGCAGAATTCAACATAATTTTAGTTTTCCTCTGTTCAGGAAACACAGTTCACCCACTTAGACTGAGTGGATTTATCCGAACAGTTTTCAGCCAGTGCAGAGGATTTGGTGTTTAGTCTCTCTTGCTCTTTGCTGGGACATAGGAAATAAAAAAGACCCCACTGAACTCTCTCAGCAGGGTTAACTTGCTCTCCAGGTCATCACACTTAGGGGATGAAATAAATACAGTCAGTTCTGGGAATCACAGACCATTCCAGTGTGGGTTGGAACTGACCTCCGGAGGTCTCTTATCCAACATCCTTCTTGAAGCAGGACTATTATCATGTAAGGTCATTTACCTGTGCCTCTGACTCATGTTTTGGAAAACACTGAGGATGGAGAGCCCACCATCTCTCTGCACCACTCTCCGGATAAAGAAATTTTCCTTAAATTCAATCTGAACATCTCAATCTGCAGCTTGTGGCTGTTGCCCTTCCCTGTATCACCTACTGCCAAAGTGGTTGGTTCTATCCTTTTTGTAACTCTCCTTTGTGGAGCTGTAGGCTGCTGTTATGTTGTCTCTTTCTTTTTGCCAGACTCAAGCCCAACTCAAGAAGCTTTTTCACGTAGGCAAAGTGCTCTGGACTTCTGTCTTAGGAGCTCTTTGCTGAACTCCCTTCCAGTTCCTCTGCTTTCCTTTTGAACTGGGAAGGAGCCAGAAAATTGAATGCAACATTCCAAGTGTGCCTTCACAGGTGTCAAGTCTACAGAGACACTGACATCCCTTGGTCTGCTTAGGCATCTTCCCTAATGCAGGCCACTATGTGTAACCCTTTCAGTCAGTCACTTCTGAGAGCTTCAGCTGACTTAGTTGAAGGCAATGGAAAACCCTTACTTTGTACAGTTGGTACTCTTATTAGAAACTTTATCTAGGCTGTGATAAATCCAGCATCAGGATGACTCAGTCTAGCAGTGCAGAGGGATCTACATCTTGCACTTTACCTTTTATTAATGAGTTAGTTGGATACTGTCAGGGTCTTCATGTATGTGACTCATTCCTCATGAAGGAGTGCTTTTGCTAAAAAAGGATGCACACCCACAGTCATACAATAAATGGGTGGTCTTAGGTTTGTGAACTAGCAGTGAGATTAATGGCTAGTGAAATAGCCCATCTGTTTCTAGAATCAAGCTACCATGTCATATTTGTCCTCAGAGACAGTGAACCCTATGGCTTGAGTGTCTGGCAGATAAATGATCATCTTTTCCTTCTAAAGCTTGGTCATCAGTTGTTATTGTTTAATTTAGTGGACTATGCCCTAGTTTGCATACAGTGACATGAAAGGCAACAGGGGAGCTGAGAACAGGAAAAATGAGAAGTAGCTTGAAAGAGAATTACTGTACATACAAGTCTTGGCTTGTCTGTCTGAATTAACCTATGTAAAATCCAGACATGGGCAACACCCAAACAGCAAAGACACATGCCCAGAACTTTTGAAATGACAGAATATTTTTTTTTTTTTTGCTTAGCAGTAATTGATTTCCTTCCTGTTTGTAGATTCTGGGCCTGTTCTTCAGTTCACAATCTGTTTTTCCCACACCATAACTGCGCCATTAACAAAGTAGAGCAACAGGCCAGCCTTTTTTCATTGCTCAGTCTGTGGCTGCCAAACATCATCAACAGGTCATGATTCCTTTGAAGAGAGGGCACCAGAATGCACACAGATTTCCAGTAGAAGGTACAGACCCTGGCACAAGGAGCACCACCAGTTCCTGAATTAGGAATCCAGAGCTGTCCCCAGGATCTCTCAGGATATTAGATCTGCTGTCCTCTTCCCTTTGCTATGGCCTTACTCCGGGGCTCTGAGTGCTCAGTTTTCCACTCACATCCCACCCTGTTTAAAATTGGGTTAATGAGACTTCAGCCTGTCTGAGCTGTTATGAATTTTAACTCATTCATATTTGTAAATAAAAGGAAATAATCTTATCTCACTAAAGAGGAAGCAGGAGGATCAAATGATGCCAATAATCTTCTTTCTTCCTAGGCCAAGTAGCCCCTCTTACCTATACTTTTACAATCTATATTAAGTGCGCAGCAGCTGCAGAAAATACAGAGGGTGTCATTCTGGCTGAAGGGCCACTCTGTAAGTTGTACCAGCTGAGCCACCCTTTTGGTGTCCCTGGATGGCTCCCAGTCCCCTGGGCCATGTGGGCACTATGCAGGCAGGAGCCATCACTCATGCCCAGCAAGAAAGGACAGAGGAGTGTGGATGTATTTGAGCACACCCAGGTGATGCTGCAAACTGTCCCAACTACCAGGGCCCCTGGGATCCCCAAAACCTGCAGAGTGTCCTTTGGAGCAAGACAAAAAGCTTGGACCAGATCCTGCAGCAGGTTCCTACCAGGATTCTTAGGTACCAGACACACAGGTAGTACCATGGGTAAAGAAGCATATGGTGACTTTTCATTCCCTTGGAGCTGCCTTGTGGAAGCAGAAATGGTCCTTAAAAATCCATTGCAGTGTTCATCAGCTTCTCAAAGGGTTCTCTCATCCTATGTCCTCTTGGATCAAGCTTTCCTACTCCTCCTGCCCTGAGGGCTGTGCTGCCAACATGCCCAGCAAACCCCAAACCCTGCCTGTTTTTCCACTCTCGTTTAGTTTACTTTCTGCTTAAAGTAGCATTCCTCAGATTTACAAATGCAAAATATCCCTCAGACAGCACCAAATTACTTTACTCAGGAGTCCTGAATATGGGCAAAGGACAGGGATTGGGGGATTTGGAATAGACATTGGCACATATGGGAATGGTGGGGAAGACATTGCAGTAATTTTTGGCTGAAACCTCAGTTTAAGGTTGGCTTCTTTAAAATCACAGAATCATTTAGGTAGGAAAAGACCTCTATGATCACTATCATCAGTCCAACCATTGACACAGCATGGCCAAGCCACCACTAAACCATGTCCCTAAGCATCATATCTACACTTCTAAAAAACCCCTCCAGGGATGGTGATTCCACCACAGCAGTGGGCAACCTGTTTCAATGCTTGATTGTTATCATTATATTGCAAGAGTTCTATTGTCATTACATTGGAAGGGTTCCATATTGCTAGAGTTTCATACCTCCTTGATGTTTCTTGTAGGCAGCTCCTCCAGGCCTGACTCTTCCTTGTCCTCACAGCACCCAACTGACTCCAGTTCCCCTCAGCCAACCAATCCACTCTTTTATAACACTCTTCTAATTGGCTACAGGTGTGGCCTGTTAACATCAGGCCTGCTCCTAATCCTTAATAATTGGCCCAGCTGCAACTCTTTAGGCAGTAAGATTACTTTCTATACTACTTTACTTACTTATGTTCTATCCCCCCACAATTCCCCCTTTTTCTTTTAATTACAGAGTTGCAGCATTTCTAGAAGGATGTGTTCAAGTAAATTAACATTATAACATATTTCATTCAGAACTTTACAGTTACACAAATGTTCAGACATTATAGTACAAATATATCTATATTTCTGAGCGTTGGTTCAGTTTTGCAGCTTTTTTCAGTTTACAAAGTTCTTATCGTCAAAATCTTTTAAAGCTGCAATTGATATATTTCACCAATAGTTTAGTATTCAAGTCCTTTTCCCAAATCTACAGGGTTATGTAGCTTAGTCCTGAACCCACAGGGTTATATAGTTGAGCCCTGTTTCCCCAAATGCACAGGGTTATATAGTTGAGTCCTTTTCCCCAAATCTATGGAGTCATATAGTTTAGTATTCAAGTCCTTCTCCCTGAATCGCATTGGGATCACCATTTGTTGTCATTATAGTGCAAGAGTTCTATTGTCATTACATTGCAACAATTCCATATTGTTAGAGTTTCATACCTCCTTGATATTTCTTGTAGGCAGCTCCTCCAGGCACTGACTCTTCCTTACCCTTGCAGCAGCCAACTGGCTCTGGATCCCCTCAACCAACCAATCCACTCTTTTATAACACTCTTCTAATTGGCTACAGGTGTGGCCTGTTAACATCAGGCCTGCTCCTAATCCTTAGTAATTGGCTCAGCTGCAACTCTTTAGGGGGTAAGATTACTTTCTACACTACCTTTATTTACTTATGTTCTATCCTCTTACACTTGTTAGCCCTTTCAGTGAAGAAATATTTCGTAATATCTGATCTAAACTTTCTCTAGAACAACTTGAGGCCATTTCCTTTTGTCCTGTGCTCATTACTTGAAAGATGAGACTCACACCTCATTAGTACTCCTCTCAGGTAATTGTAGAGAGCAGAAAGGTCTCCCCTAAGCTCAGGCAAGTTCCTGTGTCTGCTGTGCCCAAGGCAGGTGAGACGGTCCTGGGAGCTGAGGGGCATGGAGGTGACATGGCAGGGGACCATGGGGCTGGCAGGTGTCAGTGGCAGTCAGGTGATGAAGAGGTCAGCAGCATCAGCCTCTCCCCCCCTGTGGCTGGGCGGGACAAAGAGCTGAGACGAGGAATGGGCTTGGTGGTGCCCAGGGAGGGGTCTCACTGTGCTGCAATGGACAGCTGCGTGCAGCCCCCGCCCGCCCAGAGCCAGCTTCTCCAGTGGAAACAGAAAAGCTCCTTTTGGGGCAGGAGAGTGAGATCAAACAGCTCTGACAGATGCCATCTCTGGAGCAAGGGAGAGGGCAGTCCTGGGGCTGGAAGTGAAATGATAAAAGGGAACAAGTCCTGCCCTCTGCAGTAGTGGCCTCCTGGTTCCTGTGTCCTTCTGCCCCAGTGTCTCTACCCCAGGCACCCACAATACAGCCCCCACCAAAGCCACCTGCTGAACAGCACTGGGGACACTCCTCTTGGGCTGCAGCAACTGCCCTGGGACAGGGACTGTCCCCAGGGCCACAGCTTTTTTTCTTGAAGCAATAGTGATTAGAAGGGAAGGCAGCTTTCAGGCTGAAATCAGGATGAGTCCTTGTGAAGTCAGGCAAATACATGAAAACTGAATTATTCATCACTGTATTCAAAACATATCCATCACCCTGCCATTTTGGAAATCAAATGAAATGCTTTTGTGCTGCAGTTGGATACCCCTAGAGATACTTTTATAGTTTTTTAAGAACCTGTCTTTTTGTCTTGTCTTGAGAGCAAAGCTGGTTGGGAAGTAGGAGCCACCTCCTGGAGCAGGTAGGACCTTGCCCTGCTGAGCTCAGGGCTTGCTGGAAACCCACAGAGTAAAACTCAAGGCTCAAGTTGTGTAACTGAGCACAAAGTGAATATGACTTTTTCATTATTCAAGGTGAGTGCATACAGATAAACACAGAGGGTAATGGGGAAGGGTTAATTACATATATTTTTTTCTGCAGATGGAGTAGGGGTGGAAGAATGTTATCACTTATTTAGAATGTGTTGGTTCCTAACACAAAGAAGCTGTAGCTGTGAGTTAGGACCTGCATTTTGCTGTACATATGCAGAAGTCCCCTCTAAAATTAAACCATTTGCCAGAGACCATCTCAGCATAATTCTGCTATACAATGCCTGAACTGCGCAGAAGAAGAACATTTGTGTTTTAACTAAATGCAGTTTACACCCTGGAACCCCAATTACTGTGCAGTTGAATAGGCTTTGCAAAGTGTGACCCATGGGAATGCTTTGTGGGATAGTGCTCCCTCCAGGAGAGTTTTCTCAGAAGAGGTGGGACGGGCAAACAAACTCAGTTTTCCTTTTCCAGAATTCCCTCAGGTAGGGCAGCAGGGGAGCACATTACTCCTGGGCCAGAAGAAAAAACAGAACTATCAGTCCACCAGCTGGGCTTGTCCACAGGATTTGTCTCCTTGCCCTGCATTCCCTGTAGGGAATACCTGGATTCATACTCATGGTGTGTCAGCAGCCACAGAGATGTTTTCTATGGCTTTAAGCAGAAATGAAGATATCTAGCCCATATCATAAATCTTTCAAAGGAAAGGATACACTATACCAGCATGTAAAGCACTATACCTGCTCTAGCATGTAAGAGATTATAGAAAATAAAGTTCAGAAGGGCAAAAACTTTGGGTGATGGCTCTGACAATGTCCCAGGCAGATGCAGTCTGTCACAAATGGCATCAGCAATAGCTAATTAATTCCTAAAAGCACTTTGAATATTAGCAGGTCACTTCAACAATTGTGTCTTTGTTACTACACAGAGAAGCAATTTCTGCAGGGTTATTTTAGGTTCCATTATCTGGCTTTTCTCAAGCCAGTGTCCTGGGACCCATGTTGCCCCTGAGATGGTGACCATCCTTTCCAAGGGAGGATCCACACTGTCTATAACACTACCTTAGCATTTTGTGGGGGTGGCTTTGGCTTATACTGGCTGGGGGGTGTAAGGGAGGACCAGGCATAGCCACCAGTAAAGCAGGAAAATCAACCTGATATAAAACCTGCATCATTAAGCACAAAGCCTTAAAATCACCTCCACCCTCCACTGTCACAGAAGTGCCATACTGGGGGTAGATGTGGCCAAACTGCCCCTCACTTCCTGCTGAGGTTCTCCCAAAGCCCAGTGCAAGACACACAGGTCTCTCTGAACTCCTTTCCCCACACATCCCAGCCGTGGTCACATCCCAGACTTTAGTCTATGAAAACACAGCCAGATCCAGCTCTTGTGTCTCACAGGCTGGGTGGGTCATAGGGAGCTTTCAAACAATCTGATGCATCTCCAGAGACAATGGATAACAAATGGGATCCAGATGTGTCCTCCAGCACAAGGCCTTGCTTTTGGAAGGAATTTCCCCAGCTCTTTCCCCAGATTTTGTTCTCAGGGTTTCTTTCATATAATGTACATCAGCTTCCCTTCAGCTGCCTGTCATCAGCATTGGCTTCCCAGGGTGAAGGCATGGTCAAAATTTTGCTTGCTCCTTTCCATTGCCACAGTCTGCTGCCTGTCATCCCCTACACACAGGGAGTGGAGCACCCTGAGCTGTCCTGAACAGCCCACACCACTTCAGAATGCCAACCACATCCTGGGATGCATCCAAAGCTAAGTGGAGAGCAGGCCCAGGGAGGGGATTCTGCCCCTCTGCTCCGCTCTGGTGAGACCTCACCCACACTCTTCCATCCAGCTCTGGGGTCTCCAGCACAGGAAGGAAATAAACCTGTTGGAGTGAGGCCAGAAGAGGCCACAAAAATAATCCGAGGGTTCAAACACCTCTCTAGGCTGAGAGAGTTGGGGTTGTTCAGCCTGGAGAAGAGAGGGTTCCAGGGAGACCTTATAACAACCTCCAATACCTAAAGGGTACTGCAAGATGAGGACAAACTTTTTAGTAGGCGCTTGTTGCAATGGGATAAAAGGCAATGGTTTTAAACTGAAAGAGGATCAATTCAGCTATAAAGAAGAAAGCTTTTACCATAAGGTGTTGAGAAACACTGGCACGGGTTGCCCAGAGAGGTGGTGGGTGCCCTACCCCTGGAAACATCCAAGATCAAGCTGAGCAGCAACAGTTGCTCTGAGCACCCTGATCTAGTTGAAGCTGTCCCTGCTCCTGGCAGGAAGGTTGGACTAGATATCTTTTAAAGGTTCCTTCCAGGCCAAACTGCTGTGATTCTGATTTTGATTCTTCCTTGGGAGTCCCCAGCACACAGCCTGAATTTCATGAAGAAAACAGGGCATTGAGTTCTGCTGTATTGACATGAAACGAAGCTCAAAGCTCACAGTGAGCAGACAGTGGAGCCAAGAATGGAGCCTGGGCTCCTTAAAGCCTCCCTGCACCAGAAATTATGATGAAACATTTATTGATTGCAATGAAGCATTGCTGCACTAAGAGAGCTGAGGCAGGAGTCCATATGGCTCAGTGTTTCAAATCCTTTGCCTCAATATTTTTCCAGCTACAAAAATGTATGGTTTTTTTCCTCTCAGGCAGACATTTAGCAGCAGAGTTAAGTGAATTCTGAGGGTGGTTATAACTTAGCCCCATCTTTGGGAGCCCAGTGATGCATGAGAAAGAGCTCTGTCTTTACAAACTCCTAAAAGCACATATTACTACTGCATACTGCTTTTCCATTGAGACTTACAGATAACTTCCAGCAGGATCACGGGTTAAGCTGTGGGCAGCCTAACATCAGTGCTGTGTCTTCTTGTCTGTTTATTTGGTGAATTCTGGTTTTCATAATTAATGCAGTAGAGAAATTTAACAGAGAATTCACTTGGGGGAAGGAAATATGTCTGGGACTCCAAGGTTGAGGAATTTCAAACAAACTCTCTTTCAGTAGAAGCAACCCATTAAGAGCATCTTGATTACCTATTTGAATATTTCAATTTAAAATGCTAGTTTAAAAAAGTAAATAAAATATGCTTCAGTTCTGCAAATTAAATTTGTCCTCAGTTAAAGTCTATTGAGAGATACCCCCAGGGCGAATTTTCCCTACATCTCATTTCTGCCCTGGGGTGTTTTCATAGCAGTCTGAGTCATCCAAAGCTCCCAAGCTGAATTAATTCCTGAATCTCCTAGTTGATATCCCACAGCCAAAGCAGGCTTGTGATTCAGAAAAGCACTGATTAATACAGAGTGGGAGGAAGTCGGGCACTGTCCCTGCCCATGTCCCCAGCCTGTGTCCCTGCCCATGTCCCCAGCCCGTGTCCCCTGCCTGGCTCTCTGCAGGCCCCAGGTGATGATTCCCCATTGGGTGCATGCAGAGACTGGGCAGACTGGATGGGAAGCCACAGCAGTGGTGTGAGGGTCCTGTCCCATCCCTTCCCCATGCCAGCAGCTGGGCAGCAGCTGCATTCTGAGCACCTCTCCAGAGGCAGCAGCCAGGACTTGTGCTGCAGCAATGCCCTGTGAGCCTGGCCAGAGCTCTTTACTCGTGCTACAGATTGTCTGTCATCTGCTGCATCCTTTCCTGGAGCTCGGTCCAGCCTCTCCAGCCTGCCCTGGCCCTGCACAGAAGGTTTTCCCACAGATTGTTGCTCCTGTCTGTTGGAGCAGCACTAAGCTGGGTTAGGAGGATGAGGAGGAGGAGACCCTTCCTTGCAGGGCAGGTGGGGCACTCACACCAGAGCCTCATATCGTGACAAGTGACAGTCCATAGCCAGTGACCTCTGCCACGGGATTTCTCCATCCTCTGCATGTTGATGAGGCGCTGAGGAGCTGCACACACCAACAGTGATGCCTCAGGCATCTGGAATTTTCAGCATTTTTGACTCCTCTGTTTTTCCTGTGAACATTTGACTGGTTTTGGGCACCAGGCAGAGGCCCTGCCCCCAGACATGGAACAGAAATACAGAGGAGACATGACAGAGCCCTCCATGAACTCTGCACTCCCAGTCCCCAGATCCTCCTGTACCTTCAGCTGGGCTTGTTTCAAATGCAGTGAGTGGTGCAAACCCAGCTGGGCCAGGGCTCTGCAGCCACTGAGAGGGTCCTCAGGCAGGGTGGTTCTCCTGCTGCAGTTTGGTAGATGGGCAGATGGTGCCATCAGGATGATTAAGAGCACTGAAGCCAGTTTGCCAAGAGCCTATTGATTTTCCAGAAGGGTGACAAATCTGACAAATCTTCTCCTTATGTACCAACACTGAGACTGAAGTAATCTGCTTACAGAAGGAGGGAAGTCAGCTTTCAGTGTGATTTAGGGAGGGCTGGGTTGCATCCACACACGCACACCAATATGATCTTTCCTAAGTGCTGTTACACATTGCCTTAATAATTAATTAGAAATAAATAACATTTATGTTTAACACTAATTTGTAGCTGAGATGAGGCAGCAGACTAAGTGCCAAGACCAGATCCTGCACAGGGTGGGTAGCTTCCCAACGAGTCAAAGTGAGTAAAGATTGTCCCAGGGCTCTCTCTTTCCCCAGCATTCTTGGTGGATGACCACATAGGGAAGCCCTGTGCTAATGGCAATGTATTAATGTCTTTTCTTGACAGTCAGAGAATCTGGGGAGATCTCTGGTTAGCAGAGTTTATCAGATGTGATGATTTGCTATGGTCTTAAAGCAGCTGGGTTGTGGCCAGACAAACAAAGGACATCACGAAATACTGTCACCATCAGGGGCACCTCCCTCTGCTCTAGGTTGATACAACCCCTCATGTTTGGCACTGGATGAACACAAAACCAAACGGCAGTGCTGAGTTTGCAATCTCATCTCTTGATCCATATGGCAATCATCACAGAAGTGTGTCCAAAAAGGCTGGTGGGTGTTACCATGAGGCTTTTCCATATCTGTCTAATTATAATGGGAATCCAGCTGTCTGGGTTGTAGTGGAAGAAAATAACAAGCTTGTTTTTGTGATGTTGGATCCTGCTCATCCCCAGTCCCTCACCCTTTCCTCTGTGGTTCCTGCGTGAAGCTGAAGCGTTGGTTTACTGAGGGGGACCGTGGTAATGCTCTGACAACCATGGCAGAGACAGACCAAGTCCTGTGGGTCTTGATCTCCAGTTGCTGGGAAAGAAACCAGTGTGCTTTTTCCAATGAGACTGGGATGAAGACAAGAAAAAGTCTGAGCTGCCTCCCTCATATTTTCAGGGCATCATAATCTGTTGGCAATTTACTACTGATGCAGCGTGTGCCAGGTTTACAGCAGGTCACTGGAAATGTACCCAGGCCCATTCATTGTTTTTAAAAGCAAAGCAATGCTTAAGTGCAACATTAATTTAAATTTACCTTCCTGCAGAAAACTGGTGGACAGGGAGCCTTCCAAAAGATGCATTTTTATTATCTCTCTCTTCTACCTCTGGCCATTGATAAATATTTATTTAGGCTTTAACCTGCCAAAGGCTTTAAGCACAGCTACATTTCACTTCCCTCCAGGCTAAGTGTTGGCAGGCAGCTGTTCTTGATGGGCAGAGCCTGTGTGCACACCCAAAAGTCTCTTCCCATGGCGGCTGAGGAGTGTGACACAGGAACATGTGGATCAGAGGCAGTGGGGGGTCTGGGGTCTCTGTGGTTGAGATGACCCCCGAGGTATTAGAAACTCTTTTTTTCCCAGCCCCATGACCGAAGAAGTTGGTTCTGCTTTTCAAGGTTGTTTACTTTCTCTTATCTATTACATTCCTTCTCTGACCTGCTGAGATCTGTCCAGCACGTCGGGTTGTGGCACCACGAGTGCCCTTGGGGTCGTGTTAACTTTTTATCTTACAAACTACATGTACTTTATTTACAGTTATTTTCCAATACCTATCACCTATGTTAGACATACCTATCACCTATGTTAGTCAATCAAAAAGTACCACCATCACAGCAGAAGATGGAGGACAAGAAGAAGGAGAAGAAGGACAGGACATGCCCAGATTCCTCCATCTTGCTTCTTGAACCCCCATTCTAAAACCCCAAAATTCTACTTTTTCACCTTGTGACAAATTAACTATCATTCTGCTCAAACTCTTGTGGCTTGTAAATCTTCATACAAAGTTGGTAATTTTTTCCATGGGCTAAATCAAAGGCACAGGTGTTTTTGACTCTGTACCAAGGTCTCTGAGCCCCCTGCCAGGGTCTCGAATCACCCAGGGCAGCCAGAGGAATGTCCTGGGTCCCGACAGGGGGAAGTCCAGAAACCCCAGTAGGGGACATGAGCCCCGGTGCAGCCCCTCTCAGGGCTGTCCTGGGGGTCGCAGCCTGGGGCACTCCTGAGCTAAAGGGAAAGGCTGCATGGACTGAGAGGGGTAAGGGGTACAGGACACAGTACGGGACACAGAGGAGGAGCATCTTGGAATTGCGTAAGACTTACTATGGGATCTTTAGAGGAGGAACAATGCAGGGGGAAAGGGAGGGATCTTGGTGGTTTGGAAAGGAATAAGGGTGGAAAAACACAATGATAAGGGGATAAAAGGGGCCAGAGGCATTTCAAGGGTTGGCTGGTTGCTTTGTCTGGCTGGCCATGCCCTGCACCTGGTCAGAAGGGCTTGTCTTCTCCTTTAACCCCACTTCAGAGGCTTTTCATGGGTGAGGGACTCTGCTCTGTGTGCACATCTGTGTTGGGAGTCTAGGGGAGCCACTGGTGAATGTCAAGTTGGAGTAACAGGTCAATAGGATAAAAGGCTTTAGAAGACAGGTACCAAAGCAACCATAAGCCTGGTCAGGATGGTGGAAGCACCAGAGATCTCTGTATTGGCTACTGGAAGGACCAGGGGGTCCTGGCCAGCTACTGGGGGTATTATGAAGCCTGGAAGTCAGCTGAGAGACCTGATTGTGTGTGTCTGTGCAAGAGCCAAGTGGAGATGAGAGGATTCAGGGACCAGCTACTGTGTAGACTTGAGTGTTTCAGGATAGTGACTGGAGGGATCCCCACTGTGTAGATGTAAATATAAATATAAATATAAATAACTATACATATATATATATATATATATATATATATATATATATATATATATATATATATATATATATATTCTATTAATGGGCTTTCATCATGATCTGCCAGAGAGCAGAACAGGATGAGGCCCTTGGAACTGGTTGTGTTTGTGTGTGTGTGTGTGTTGAGTGTTTCTGTGGAACAGATCACATGTGTACCCAAATATGAGTGTGTGTTTGTGTTCCTGTGCCTACTGGGAACACACACTGAGTCCCACTGATAGCTGGCCCTTGGGCCAGGGACCTGCAGCAGCCTTGCCTCTACTGGGCCACTGGATTTGTCAGCCTGTGATAGTGACCTGTTCACTTGAGCCTGCAGTCAGGTGGGAGCCAAGGATAGCCTCTGCCAAGACTGTCCTACTGCCTGAGCAAAAGAAAGAGAAAAAATGCTCCTTTTAATGTCTTCAAGCTTACAAACTCCCTCTTGGTCAAGGCTGGATGATGAGAGGCAGCTAAATCCCCCATTCCCAGCACCCAGGCCTATACACCTTGCAACAGTGCTTGGCTCAGCCACACCTGAGCTGGCAAAGTTGCTTCCAATGGCCCCAAACTGCTCAGAAACCAGTCATGGGCGTGATTCATGAGCTGAATGTTTGTCTACCAATCTGTCCCCTCAACAGGCACAGCCTGAGGGATGTGCTGAGACAAGTCCTCTCCAAAAGCTGTGTCACCCTGACACAGGAGGTAGCTGTCATGAAACATGTCTTGGGCAACTGAGCAGATTGAAATGTGAACACATCAACAGTGCAGTGATGGACAAGTCCACTAGCAGAGATTAATCTTTCAAAGCCTTAGAGACACACAGAATTTAGTTTTGGCAAAAACTTGCAGTCTTTCCTCCTTTTCATATGCTATTCTGAGTTGCTGTGGAGGAATACCATGATCCAGCCCTGTATCTCCATCAAAATACAATAAAAAATTCCAGGCTCTTGTATAACTTTGACATTCTCCAAGTGATTGCAGAGGTACAAGATGATGAATTATTTAAAACAGATGCAGTACATTTCACAAAATGAATTTGATTGAGTGGCAAGACATTATGAAGAAAATTGAGACAAAAGCCTAAGAGAATCTATTTTCATAAAAGAGAACGTGCTTCCTGTCTGAAGATAATTTTGAGTAAACAGATGAATTAGTAGGTAGACTGATAGATTGTCTACTAGGAAGATCTATTTACATTAGAAACTAATGCAAAATGGATATTGGTCTTGCTAAGCAAGACATATTACCCTCTCTCCACTGCATCTGCAAAACAGGCAATGAAAAGGAGAGAACACATTTTTTAAGTTCCAAACTGCTCCTCATTCCAAAGCCCTGCACTGGTGCTGTGCAGGGAGGTTTTTGCTAAAGCACTGCTGATAAATCACTTTGTAGTTATCTCTGAAGCCTACAGGTTCTTCCTACATCTCTGCACAAAACACATTCTAGATTGTCATGGCTTTTGTGGCTTATCATGGGCTGTAGGGCTCTATGGGGGGAAGTCAGGCCCTTTATCAAGCAGGATCTGGAGGAGGTGTTTGAAGACATAAGTGTCCAAGAACTTGTCTGTTGTTTTCCCAACAAAGTCAGCTTGTCTACAAACCTTGCCTTGATGACATTCTTAAGCATGCAGGCTACTACAACACTATTTCATGGAATGAATAAGGTATCTCTGCAATGAAAATTGAAAATTGCTCTCACATACTCTTTTCTTATTGTTATGTACTTTATTTATTTATTTATTTAGTCTTATTTCTACTGAATACATCAATATCATTTATATGCATATTTGCTTCACTGAAATCCCAAATTGTACTGTATAACATCATATTCACTTAATATAGTATGAATTCCCCTGCTGTTTCAATTGGACAACTATGGTGATGGGGAGCAAATACTGTTTTTCATCTTAGAAATGGCCCTGTTGAATGATATATGAGCTTCATTTAATTTCCATCTTCTGTTCCATAGTACTTCTTTCCTTTGTTTTTTATTTTCCTAATAAATACTCATGTTTAATATTTAAATACACAAAAGTAAGAAAAAAAAAGGTTAATAAAACAGTTTCCTCTCCCTCTCTTTCTTCTCCTTTCCCCTCCAACACTGGCAGCATGACTTACATTAGAGGAGAGCATTTTAGCCTGGGTATTGACTGCTGGCAGTTTGCTTCTGTATGGATTCATCACTGTTAATTTTTGTTTCAAGCTTAAGACACGGGCATGTATCACTTTCCAAATATCGGTCTCCTACAGACTTTCCAGCTCTTCAATGGCTAATGTCTGAGCTCATCCACAGGTAAAGTCTGAGTTCCTCCCATGAGTGAGTACAATAGCCATGACAGTAGGCCTGTGGGTGGGAGCCCAGTGTCACCTGGCAGGTGTCTCTGCACTGGGGTCTGCACAGGGTCCTGGGGATGTGGAAGCCCAGGGCACCGGGAATATTTCTCTGCCTGCTCTGGGGTGCCCTGACCCCCAGGGGAGCACTGACTGTGACTCTCATTCATGGAGAAAGTTTCCTAGACTTCAAGGAATCCACAAAAGTTTCCTAGACTTCAAGATAGACTGGAATCCACAAAAGTGTGAAATAGATTATAGAGAGTAGTGTAAGTGTATCACTTGGTGAGAAATTTGGGTTTTGGAATTTTTAGTATGTTGTGGATGGAAGCAAAATGGAGGGCAGAGGGTGTCATCCTGGATTTCTTCTTCATGCTGCTTCTTCCTCCTTCTCCATGGGTTTGGGTGGCATTTTGTAATTGAGCAGAAAAGTCCACATTGCAGGCTCTTTGGGACCAGTTATTGGGTTAAAAGGGAAAATAATCTAGGTGTCAGCTCTTAATTGGATAGTTTAGTCTTAAAAAACCTTGTAACAAGAGATTGTTGGCCATTTTGTGCCTTCTAAAGAAAAGCTGCTGAACTCACAGTAGTGAGACTGTTCTACTGTTAAGAAATAATAAACACTGGAGTCCAAACATGAATTTCTGTCTCAAGTGCCTTCAATCCAGACCTAGAGAAACCAAAAACTGGGACTCCCACAGGGGACACATTCCTAAGTGGGAAAGGTGAGCTAGCATCCCCTGCCATGGGGTACTGCTTCTTTCCAGCTACTTGGCAGGGCAGACATGCACATCCTCTTGTGTACAGCCACACAGACATAGCCTGAGGTGGAATAGAGAAGCAACCCCAGATACAGATGCCTTAGGACAATACACTGACTGATGGATCACAGAATAATGCTAAAACACAGAACAGGAAACTATCCAGCCTGGATTTCTCTTGGGAGACAGATGCCCTAAAATATGGACTTCAGCCAAATCAATTTCTTAGCCACATAGTAAACATCTTTTGAAGAAGTGCTCTGAGACAGATACAGAGGAAGACTGTTCATTTTTTTCATAGAAGTGGCAAAAAAGAGAAATTATACAGGTTAAGAAAAGATTATGAAAAACCTCCTCTGAGTTTCTCTTTTCCAACTGCAGAGGAGTATACAGTGGAAACACATTGCCAACTTTATATTTCCCATTTAAAAAAACCAATAAAAAGATTAATGTTAAGAAACAGAAACTAAGGTCAGTGTAACAACAGTTTAATTCAGAGATATGTACAGTGAATACTGGGAGTGAAACCAGTTACCCTTATCTTGAACAAAACACCCTTCTGGAGGAAAGCACTTGTTTATTTAGACTGAAAACAGACACCAGCCAATATGCTGCCCAGTGTCTTACTAAGCACCAGGTAGTGTGAGCTCTGATTCACCCAAGTGGTCTGAACTTTCCAAGCAGGGGGAGAAGCAAGTACTGAGAATCTTTGCAAAACTGCCTCTCTCCAGTTCAGTGCTCCACATCAGAGGCACCTGAGACACCTGTGCTCTTTAACTTATCTGCAGACTAATCCTCCCCACCCACACATGCACATAGAGCATGGAAATAACAATTTAAACCTATTTACATAAATACAGCTCTTTGAAAGGCTCAGTTGATGCTTCTACCTGAATGAGGAGAGCACTTATGCACAGCACACACACGCCCAAGTTGCATGCGGGGGGGCAGGGGGGAAGAGTTTTAAAGTTTGGGTACAACATCAGGTTTTATCGAAGGGATTATTATAGACAGAGAGGGGAGGAAATTGAGATTAAGAATGGCCCAGGAGACAAAAGGAAAGGGTATGGAAAACAAGAAAAAGAAAGCTCCAGGAAGTAGATGATTCACTTTAGGCAGCAGTTTAAGTTTCTCAGTTTGAAGATGGAAATAACACCTACTTATCACCAAGAGATGGTCTGGTAATTCATGTTGAAAAGCACTCACAGATTCTTGGAAGAAAGGTACTTTTGGAAATGTCATCCTTGAAGCATTTGTTGTTATGTCACAGTGTGACTGGGGACTTCAAACTGCTACCAAAAAGTGATGTAGGAGGAAAGCAGCAATCCATCCAATACTGAATACTTGGCCAGCCCCAGCATTTCTACCCATGATATCATCAACAGACAAATAATGGTGGGAAAAGTGGGTAAGAAAAAAAATCTAAATTGTGTATTTTGCTAGGTCTCTCACGTGGAAAAGCTCATTTGCAAAGTGTACAGCTCCAGGTGCACAGTTTAGAAATTTGTCTTAGTTCTCATTTTGTTTCCTCCTGGGAAACTTTAACCAGGCTGCCAGAGTGATGACACCAGCATCAAGGAAGGCAGCAAAACAAAGGGACAGATTTCCATGTTTTCCTAGTTCATGACAGTTACACTCAATTAGTGCTGTACCTTCACTTCAGGATCAGAAGGGGTTTACCTTAGAATATTTCTCTGTCCATTTCTGTGTTTCAGCACGTGCCTTCAAACCCTGCAGTCACATTACTTGCCTGCTTCCAGCCTTGTGCCTTTAATCTCAGTTCTTTGTGCTGCCAGGACTCAGTGGTTCTCAGAAGGGAGGAATGGGGAGTTGCAAAAAAATCTTTTCATTTTTGTCCATCTCTGTGCCTCTCTGAGATGTTCTGCTTTAGTTGACAGTATGTCTCAGTCTCTTTCCAGATTTTTAATGACTTGCAAAGTTGACAGCATGGTTGCTGGCATTCCCTCTTCTTTATGTCCTCTGCCTGCAAGTGCTATGGAAAGACAAAAAAAATTAACATACATTTAGATTATAAGAACAAAGAGGTGTAGAAACTGAAGTCTTGTCTTTTCCTCTACTTTTAAGGTAGGAATTCAATCATGAACAGTTTATTCACCTGTGCCTGAAGAAGAGGTGGAGATAGCACTGCCTCCATTGTACTCTATGCTATACATTGCATTCCTGATGCATATATGGAACCAAGCCTGGGTCAGCTCTACAAATGAATCCTAGAGAAAGTCAGACCTGCTCTGCCAGCCAGAAACCTGCTGCTATTAGCACAGCAGACTATTGGATACTTGTGTGGTGACTCCCTTCCCTAAGGACACCCTTCAAGGAAGTGTATGGAAGGAAACTGTGTCAGCCCAGCTGTTTGCCACTGAGTCCTAGTCCAGGAGCCTGGGATTAGATTCACTAAAACACACGTTCTTGTGCTTGTCCCAGTAGTGTTGGTTTATGTTTCTGTCCTAGCCTCTGTGTAACTCCCTTGACCAAAAAACCTCCATGGAGAATGGTAGCTTGGTCATTTCCATTTCTCAGGACTGGTTCCACATCTCAAACCTAGAATTGTTCTCTTCAGCCTCTATTGGAGGTGGAGAAAGAAATAAATCCAGCTTTCAAGTGTGATGCTTTGCAGATAAGGGATATTTTCCTTCTATAACACATAAGCAGCCTTTATAGCACAAACACAACAGCAACAAAGATACCTGCTTACCTTTCCACATGATGAAATCCAACCACAAAATAATGTTCCCTTCTCACAAAATTTGGCAGTGCCTTTTAGTGTTTTTTTTTCTCCTCCTTTCCTCACGTAATGCACTTGGTAAATGATCTCCAGGCCTCTATCATCACCTTCTTTTGTCTTGGCAGAACAGCCCAGGTAAGCATATGCCCCAACAGGCTGGCAGCCTAAGCTTTTCCTTCTGTAGTGTTAATTGTCTCCTTGCCTGGAGTAGTTTCTTCTTAATACCTTAGTTCTATCTTGGCAGCCACTGGAATAATAGATACCGTGAGGCAGAACACTTTGATTTCTAGAACCCAAAAATCAAGGATGTTTTGCTGTAAGCCAGTCCTGTCCATGAAGAAGCACATTAAAGTAACATCTGTAGATGTCTACATCCTTGTGGAACACTGGGCAGAGGTCTCAGTAACCCACTTTGTCCTTCCCTGGCACATCCAAGAGAATGAGTCTCATCTCTTCCCCTTCTATCTCTGTGTCAGTAGTGTCAGCATTGGCTCACAGGACTTGGGAAGGTGTTCATGGCACAGAGCAAAGAGGAAGCACATTCTACCACAGGGGTGATCTCCAGCTACAGCTAACTTTCTCCTAAAAGCAGCCACTCCTTGAAAATAAAGATGAAGTACAAAATGACAAATTCCCAGGATGTGTTTGGATTTTTTTTTTTTTTTAAGCTTTTGTGAAGGGTAGAATGAGGAGAGGAGAGAAATTCCATTAGTTTGGAATTTCCCTTATCTCCTTTTTCTTCCCCATACTCCTCTCTTACCTTTCTTCCCAATTTTTTCCATCTTTTAATTTTTCTGACATCCAACTCTTCTGACATTGTGACTACCCTGTTCTTGCCTAATATTATAAATAAAAAAATAAGGTATAAGCCAAATGTGTATGTAACCAAGACTCCTGCAGTACCCTATATTTCTGTTTTATCATCTCAGATACTGCTTATGGTCAGTGTCTAGTCCATAACAGATTTATTTTTTTTTAGATTGAATGACTTAATTTTGTGAGTGAGATGGAATGCAAAACACTGTAGTGAATAACTTTCCAGATTGGTTTTATTGACATTTTTCCTGCCATGATCTGCTAGTGGAATTCTACAACAGCAATAGCTCTTCTGTGTGCACCCATGCTGCTTTTGCTCACAGATCAGTGATCAGGTGGGAATTAAGAAAGTGTTCTCAGTCTTCATAGAGTCATGGTTAATTTATATGAAATAGAAGTTTGTTGCTTACAGGATAGTAATTTCCACCATCAACTGCCTTCCCTCAGATCAGTTTTTTCCAATATTGCCTCAGCTTCCTCAAGTCACGGGTTCCCCTGCAGAGAGAACTGACCACCACACTTGAAAGAACACCACAAAGACCACAGTAATGAAAGGGATAGGTTAATGTATCTTAATATAGCAAATAATTCTACATGGAGAACCATATGACATCATTGTTTTTTAAAGAAATCTACTTTACTGCCAATGAAGTGGGAATTACACAAATCATTAACAAATCACAACATGTTTACTTCAGAAGTTTCCTTGTTCCTATTGCGAAAGACTCATCCTGTGCGAGCACTTCAGAGCTGAGTGTGCCAAACTCCCTGGTGGAATGTGGGCTGACAGTGCTGGAGTGTGAAACAGGAGCACACCTGCCAGAGAGACCCCCCCCCCAAACATCACTTTTCAGATCTGCTGAGGCATCACAAATAAATGAACTGCAGAATCAAAGAATGGATGAGGTGAGGAGGGGTTATCTACTCCACCCTGCCCTGCTGAGAGCAGATCAACTACAGCAGGTTGCTCAGGACTGTGTCCAGCTGGGTTTTGAATATGCCCAAGGATGGAGACTCCACAGTCTCTGTGGGCAGCCTTTTCCAGCATCTGACCATCCTGAAAGAAGTGGAAAGAAGTACATCCACTGGAGAGTCTAAAGACAAAGAATTTCCCACTGTTAAGGATATTATCTTGAACTCCAGATAGAGAGACTGAATTCCCTGCTATCTTGTTGGTGTTGGACAAGCAATTTTAACTGTCTCAGTTTTCCTGGTAGACAAAGACTGCAAGGTGTCTGCAGTCAGTAAAAATTGAGAACAAAGGGAACCAGAGGGTGACAAGTTTGGTCTCTCTGCAGAGAGAACTGTTTCCAAAGGCATTATTGGTCACGTAGATAAGTAACATGACTAGTATCCATAACAGTTATGTGGTCAGCTCATTTATTTAATTCAGCTACAGAAGGGTTCTTCAACTGAGATAAGGGGTTGTAGGCCTAAAAATTCTAGCCTAAGGATGAGGCACTTGCTTTTATTTAATTTGAACTCAGCTGGAGACAAAAGGCCACTTTAATTTACTGTAGTGGTATAATTTTACTCTGCCAACCATATTTCCTGAGTCCTATTAAAGTATGAATTTTATATATATAGAACTGCTATAAGAACTGGAAAAAAATTAAAACCAACAGCTTCCAACTGACCTCTCTTATTCCCTGGAAGAGCAATGCCAGTGGACCCCATACAACTCTTAGTCATGAAAGCATTTCTTTTTTGGGATGGTGTGCTTTCATGTGCACTGTACTTAGCATAAACCTCTGTATGAAAACACACAGGTCATTTCACCTTCTCCTGCTGTGCCTTGGCATTCCAGTTTCTTGGTAGATCAGTCTGGATTGTCTGCTGAGGGCACTGATCCCAAGGGGCCCTGAGAGTTAAACTCTGCTTTTCTCCAGGAACGCCGGAAAGCAATGGACCTGCAGTGACACACAGTAAGGTCTGGTTCCTAAATGTGCCACAAACTCTTTATCTTAGGGAGACTGATACTCACCATTTCTGCCTGTTCTCTCACATCTACCCAGAGCTTTTCTTGTGCTTTTTCACTAGCTGAGCTTTTTCACTAGCCTGTGAACTGCTCATATGTCACTGCCTCTTGCCTTCCTCGCTTTGCTGAGAAGCTTTGCCTGCACAAGGACTGCAGGATGCCTGATGCCTGCACTACAAGCCAGCATACAGGACTTTGTGTGCCATTAGAGGACACATGGCTCCCTCAGCATGTTGTGCCACAGCAGGCAATGTACTTAGTTGCCTACTTATTGACAAAAGGGAGAAAGATTGCCTTCCCCACTGAGCTTTCGTGCTTTTGGTACAGATTTATGCTTGAACAAATTATCTGAGTTACAGACATGCCCTTTAGAAAATCTGCTTAGAAAAGGAGCAGGGGGGAATATAATCTGGAAACAATCTCCAGTAATTGACAGGAATTGTCTTATCAACAAAAAAATGCCACTTGAATTAAATAATAATAAAAAAAACCCAACAAAATCTGAGTTTTAATCTCAAAACCATGAGCACAAGCAATAAAAGCAAATAAGTGGAGTCTTCTTTCTCCTACTTCATGCTTTCTTCATCAATCATACAGATGTATGTGGTGCAGCAGAACTACTGCTGTACTTAAAAAGTGCACATTTTTGGATAACCAGAAGAGAAGATTCAGGCTGCTTAAAGAAGTATAGTTCAGCATATCATGGAGATTCATGCAGAAAATTTAAAAGCTGCAACATAAGTTAAAATTCAGCCCTAAAATACATGAGCTGGATACATTCACTAATTACAGATGTGTAATAACCACAGTGACTTAGATGTTCCCCACAGAGGCTGTTGCTGGAGTGTACTCCACAACAGTGAAATAAGTGTGATCGCACCTGAGTTGGTCCCAGGGCTGAGTCTCATCATATAAAGTTTCTGGAAAAAAAGACTTACAAAGCATTTGAAACCCTTGGTCAAGGAGTTACATAGCCTTTGCTGAAGTCTGTCTTGCAAGGTGAGAGATGAAACATCAGGCACTTTGCTTTCAGTGCAAATGTGGGGAAGACCAGAGATGTGAGACTTCACTTGAAAATGAAGCAGTTAGGGCTCAGACCATAACTGGTTGCTGCAAATATATGTGTACTGCTCATTTACAAGAAAAAAAATCATGCTATGGATTTAACTTGGGTTAGCTGGACATTTGTGGAGTAATTCCTTTGCACAATTTGAAAGCTGGAACCAGCAGACAATTTGGATGAGGTCACCCTGCTTTGAAGCCTTTAAAGAGTTAAGCAGTATGAATGTGGGACACTTGAGGCACACGGTAATTGCCAGCAGCACTCTGGGCAACAACTGAGCCATGTGCTTTGAAATGAATAAGCTGCTTATTTACCTCCCTTCCGTGGCACAGCATAGATGAGTCTATCAAAGTAACTGGTCATTTGCATTATTCCTTTTTTTATCTAACAAAACGTTTTGCTCCTGAAAAGACAAAACGAAACACCCAGGCGTGATTCAAAAGTCAAATACAAGCGGAATCAGAAGTAAATTTAAGCAGCACCTCTCACGCCAGATGAAGCAGTCGCAGCTTCTCCTGCTGCTGCCGCAGAGGAGGATTTTTGAAGTGGTGGATTTTTGCAGCTGTGGGTTTTTCCAGCTGTGGATTTTTGCAGTGGTGGATTTTTGCAGCTGTGGGTTTTTTGCAGCTGTGGATTTTTCCAGCAGTGGGTTATTCCAGCCGTGGGTTAGTCCAGCTGTGGGTTTTTCCATCTGTGGGTTATTCTAGCTGTGGATTTTTTCAGCTGTGGGTTATTCCAGCTGTGGGTTTTTGCAGCTGTGGATTATTCCAGCTGTGGGTTATTCCAGCTGCGGGGCCGCACGGAGCAGGCGCAGGGCGGAGCAGGGCGCAGCGCGGCCGCGAGAGGGCGCTGTGGCCCCGCGGTGAGCGCGGTCGGCGCGGCCGAGGGCGGCGCGGGAGCGGCGGGTCCGTGGGGCGTCCATGGAACGGGGGGAATGCACGGCAAATTCCCTCTGTCCGCCTCCCCGAGCGGCACCAACCTGCTTGGGACTGGGGGGAAGATAGCTACAAGCTGCCAGTGTACCACTGCCAGAGGACACGGCAGCATGGGGATGATTTCCACACAGTTTTGTGAAGAATTGAAGCCTATGAGCAGTGACAGGATTTAAAGAGATGATGCACGCCAGAAATTTGGCCCGCTCGAAGGCCACAGGGGCAGAAGAACATCCATGTCTATGTCTACACTTTATTGCTGGATTCTTTAAAAAGTCAGTTTGAATTTGTCATGTTCACATAAAATATGCTGTGCAAACCCCTGTAAGATCAAGGTACAAATTCATCCGTCAGCATCTGGGGACGTGCTCTTTTGACTGGGAGTAACAGATATTACAAAAATCTAACAGAAAATGAATTTTATTTCAATGTCTAGGATTAAATGAACATTTTGCCCTATTGACACACGTCCCTCTGTAACAGTCTGCTGCAAGTAACTTGTCAGGCAATTTGATGTACTCAGTGATGCATTCACTCTCCAATTGGGTATTTCAAAATACAATTTTACAACAGTATTGTACAAACCACTCATTTTTGTTCTATTCACTAAAGCCAGTGCTAGCTGGGAAAACGAGACACTTTGAATCCAGCCCTGAGAGGCAGTAGCCACAGGACATGGCCTGTGTGGGAAAGCTCGCAGGGAAGAAGTTTGGGACACCCGGCTGAGCAGCGACAGCTGCACCAGGGACCGAGCGCGTCGCTGCCCGCAGTGTCCGTGTGTCCCCCGGCACTGCGGCCGGCCCGGCCCGGCCCGGCCCAGCCCAGCCCAGCCCAGCTCAGCTCAGCTCAGCCCAGCCCTGCCAGCTCAGCCCTGCCAGCTCCTCCCGTGGAGGGACTCGACCCTGCCCTCCCAGTAACCCCGCACGGCAGCGCTTTGCGCCCCTTTATTTTCCACGTTCATTTTATCATTGCTGTGACTTCCGATATCCCTGTAAACCGAGACCCATGACCAGTTCATTTCAAGCCTGAACTGAAGCCTGCTTCTCCCGGTTTACAATTCCTCCGCTCCCTTTTGGCCAAGAGCTGGCGAGAGGTGAACATGATGATTTTTTTAAGGAAGGGAGTCGAGCGCTTTTCCAGTAGCACCCAGCGGACGCTTTCATTTCATTTTATGCAACCGCCTGCAATACTCTCTGTTCACTTTGCCCGGGCTTTAAAAGCAGCACCAGGGACGCAGCGGCGCCTCCCGTTCCTCTCGGGTGCCCGCCCAGCCTCTTCACACCGGCCATCCCGAGCGGCGAGACTGTGGCGGGAACCGGTCCTGCCCTGTCCTGGCGCCGAGCCGGGATCCCCCGGGGCCGGAGGGCTCAGACCGGGGGCAGGGAGCTCCCGGCCGCCCCCGCCGCGACCCTGGGCCCACCGCCCCGGCCCGGCCCGGCCCGGCCCGGCCGCTGCCCCGCCCGCCTCGGCCCCGCCTCCCGCCCCTGGCCACCCGCCAATCGCAGCGCTCTCCGCCGGGGATGACCTCACTCCTTGCCTTCCCATTGGCCAGCTATATTAAGAAAGTCGCGAGCGCCTTTAAATAGCGGCGCCGGGCCGCAGCTTGCGGCAGTGGCTGTGCGGAGCTGGTCTTGTGTGCGTGTTTGTAGTGAGGCCGAGAACCGGTGGCACCGCTTCCACCGCAGGGTTCTGGGGCCAGCGGCGCTGCCCTGTGGCCGTAGCGCTCCCGCGAGGCAGGGGACGGCGGCGCGGTGCCGGTGAGCAAAGAGAGCAGGGTGCGCCCGCCTGCCTGCGCGGGCCGGCTCGCCACGGTGCCCTGTGAGAAGCGAGAGGGAGCGGGAGGCGGCGGCCGCGGGGAGGAGGGCGCTGCCATCGTCCTGCTGCACGGCAAGGCCAGCTTGGCGAGCCTGGCCATGGCTGCCATCCGCAAGAAACTGGTGGTGGTGGGGGACGGTGCCTGTGGCAAGACTTGCCTCCTCATCGTCTTCAGCAAGGACGAGTTCCCCGAGGTCTACGTGCCCACCGTCTTCGAGAACTACGTGGCGGACATTGAGGTGGACGGCAAGCAGGTGGAGCTGGCCCTGTGGGACACGGCCGGCCAGGAGGACTACGACCGCCTGCGTCCCCTTTCCTACCCGGACACCGATGTCATCCTCATGTGCTTCTCTGTGGACAGCCCGGACTCGCTGGAGAACATCCCGGAGAAGTGGGTGCCCGAAGTCAAGCACTTCTGCCCCAACGTCCCCATCATCCTGGTGGCCAACAAGAAGGACCTTCGGAACGACGAGCACGTTCGGAACGAGCTGGCCCGCATGAAGCAGGAGCCGGTGCGCACCGAGGACGGCCGGGCCATGGCCATTCGCATCCAGGCCTACGACTACCTGGAGTGCTCGGCCAAGACCAAGGAGGGTGTCCGGGAGGTCTTCGAGACTGCCACCCGGGCAGCCCTGCAGAAGCGCTACGGCACCCAGAACGGCTGCATCAACTGCTGCAAAGTGCTATAGGGCGTGTCTGGAGCGCGGCGCTGGGCACAGCGCCTGGGTCACCTGTTGGCAGGTGGAGAGGAGCTGGGTTGTACACGCACACGGCATTTGCCCGTCCCCTCCGCTAGGGACTGGCTGTGCATGGGGTGGGGGCTGAGGGAGGGAGCACGCTCCTTGAGCCTTGGCCAAAAAGGGTTGTGCTTGCTCAGCCGTGGGGACGGAGGGAGGGGGGGATTGCATGCCCTGAGTCTTGGGAAAAAAGTGGGGAGAAGCTTTCTCCTACCACTGACCCCTGCGAGTTAGTCGTGGACTCAACAACAAAAAGCTGCTGAGACTGGACTGAGCAATCGTTGCACCCGGTTCTGCCCCTTTGCCAACACCTGCTGCTCCCGGGCAGCCTCCTCTCTTTTGCAAGAGGAGGGCGGCGGAGCGGAGATGCTCGAAGGGACTTCTGCCTCCTGCCTGCATGTGCCTCCACCCAGGCGAGCTGGGGAAAGGGGCTGCCTCTCCCAGGCTGCCTGCGGCATCCTTGCTTCTCCCTCACATGTTTCAGCCTGAGCTTTAGTGCCCTAAAGACCGAGACTGGGAGGGGAGGGGAGGGTCATCCCAAGCGAAGCCTGTATATATGTTACCTTTTTTGTCTTGTGCAAACTGGGGTAGTGCAGGGGGTGCTTACTTAAAGTGAGGTGGGGAGGGGGTGCCCAGGTGGGACTTGTGTTGTGCAAAGGAACTTGCCCTGAGTGACTGATGCCTGCTGATAACAGGAGCCATGAACTGACTCCAGCTGCAGAAGCCACCAGGCCAGAAAGTAAAGCTGAACTGTCCTGCTTGCTGGATATCCACCTCCTGACAGATGAGGCAGGGTGAGCAAGGGGATGATATTGCCATATTATGATTTTGGTGCCTGCTCCTTACTTTTAATGTTGTCTCCTGCAAGTGTGTTGATTTGGATTTATTTAAAAGTTTATTTTCAAAAGATGTTACTTTGCACAACTCGGTGGATTTTTCTATGTTTAAATTAAACACTCAATGCACTCATCATCTGCATACAACACTGTAGCATTGGAAGCATTCTTACTCAGTAACCTCATCTGGGTCTTGTTTAAAACTGATTTCAATACAAGACAAAATAAAACCACTGTATATTTTTGCCTTGGAAAAAAAATGTGTGAAAGCACTGTTACTTATGCAGTGAGTACATCAGACTTTAGTACTAAAGGGCAGTTTAAAGAATCAAGGTTTATTTAAAACTTATTTTCACAAGGTGGTCAACCTAGGTGAAAATAATTTTCTGTTTCTCTGGTTCAGAGAACAAATGTATCCATTTACGTTTGTTTACTTTTCTCCCTCTTCCCTCAACAGTGGTACTGAGACTGTTTTTAATAAACTGACATGGCAAAAACTGAGATGTATATGATGTTTACATAAAACTATAGTGTATGCAGTTTTTTATGTAAAGTATTAAAAGATTCTATGCTGACACTTGTGAGAGCAGTGTTGTGATTCATGGAGACCATCCTCTGGTTGCAGCAGTACCCCTGGATAGAGTTGAACTAGACCAGAGTTTGCTTCTTGCCTACACATTCTTTTATTTGGCTTTTTTCCACTGGCTGAAATACCTGTCTGGCAGCTTTTAGAGGATGGTGGTTTTAGTTCCCTTTGGGGGAGCTGCTTCCTTAGTGTTTTTTTTCTGTGTGTGGCGTGTGGAAATGTACTCAAAAGTCATGGTGGTGACTAATCCATCCTTGTTGCCTTGAGCACGGGCAGCCTCTGTGGCTTGTGCTTGGGCTCCCAGTGAGCTGCTGGTGCAGCAGAACAGGCACAAAACTGAAAAGCAGCACCAGCTGTAAGGATTATTTTCCAAGGAAGTATTTAGATAAAAGCAGTTTTTATTAGTGGTCTCCCCTTTGCTTGAAGTGCATGGCCCCACTTGCTGCAGCAGGGCATGGGGGCAAGCACTACTCTCTGTTGAACCAGGAGTCTCCAGAGCTGCCTGGATGAATTTCCCAATTGCTGGCCTCATTAATTCCCGTGGCAACCTGAGAACTCTGGGCCTCTCCGTGTCAGGGATCCCCCGCAGGGCACTGTGTCTGTCCCTTCCCTCCTCTTGCCTGGGCAGGTGCCCAAGGCCCTGTGCTGCTGCCTGTGGCTTTGCCTCCTGGCAGGAAGAGGTGGCCTCATGCAAAATGTGATTGTTGCTGAACAATATGACCTGTGCCCAAAGCGCTGATGTCTCCTATTTTTTTTCCCTGGAAAAGCTTCCTTGGATACCTTCAAGGGAAATCTCAGGACAGGTTTCTATTTTCATAATCTTCTCTACTACTTTTGCAGAGCTGTGAGAAGAGAGTTGAGCTTTTTCTGGTTTTGACTATGAATATCTGCTAGGGTACATATAGTTCAGAAATGTTAACAAATACCAAAGCAAGGGAAACACAAGGAGTGTCTTTTGCTCATTTACTCACAAAGGGCTGAAAGTGATGGGCCTTTTCAGGCAGACTGACATAGAAATAACAGGTTCCTTGTTCAACACCTGCAAAGTCAATCAGCCTTAATGTGAAAATACTGGAGTACATGCGCAGTCCATGCTGTGAGTTTATTACACTGTTTCCTATGATCCTTAACAAAAGACAGACTCATTTTCACATAGCCAATTTAATCAGGATTTCTTGAAAGGTACTGAAATCCTAGGTTTTGGATATCCTTCTCAATTCTCCTGATATTCAAATTTAAATTTCAGTTCTCTGGATAGTCAATGTGTGAGTTTCTTATCTTCAATTTGAGAACACTAAAATCAACTTCTTTTGAAAGAGATCTCAGTTTTGGATGCTTAAAGGGCCATGACCAAAGGGGCCCTCATTCTTGCAGAGGCACTCAAATCCCCAGCTCTGTGCAGAGTAACACTCTTACATGTGATGCCAGCCATTGATGTTAAACCTCCACTGGAAACCTCATTAAAATGATTGCAATAGCTGAAAACCTTATCAATTCAGTTAGACTGCAGCAATAACTAATCTTCTCAAAACCCCAAAGGAGAAACATTAATATTTGTATTTTAAACACTGGGAAATGGGTTAGGATTGCATCCCTGTATAATTAACTATACCAATATTTTCCACTGAGGTGCTTACAAGGTAATTACATTCATTATTTCCAATTGGATCTTTGCCCAAGTCAGGGATACAGCCTCTGGCCCAAGGGGGAAAAGCTGCAAGAGAGCACATTTTGGTTTTAGCCGAGCATGACCTTTCTCTGCTACCCATGATGCTGAGTAAGGCATGGGGATGAGATCACTGTGGGCGTCCACCCATTGGGGTCAGATGGTGGGATCAGAGCTCTAACAGAACTCCTTTACTTTGTGTCACATTGCTGGGCTTGCTTTGGTGGAGGGGAAACATAAGGTGTGGCAAATCCCACCCTTCATGACTCACTCAAACACCCAGACAAGGCCAGGGCGACAACCCACAGTGTGAGAGTGTCACACTGACCAACTCCATCTGACACCCAGACAGGGCCAGGCTGACACCCCACATTGTGAGAGTGTCACACTGACCACCTCCATCTGACACCCAGACAGGGCCAGGCTGACACCCCACATTGTGAGAGTGTCACACTGACCAACTCCATCTGACACCCAGACAGGGCCAGGCTGACACCCCACATTGTGAGAGTGTCACACTGACCAACTCCATCTGACACCCAGACAGGGCCAGGCTGACACCCCACATTGTGAGAGTGTCACACTGACCAACTCCATCTGACACCCAGACAGGGCCAGGCTGACACCCCACATTGTGAGAGTGTCACACTGACCACCTCCATCTGACACCCCACAGCGTGAGAGTGTCACACTGACCACCTCCATCTGACACCCAGACAGGGCCAGGCTGACACCCCACATTGTGAGAGTGTCACACTGACCACCTCCATCTGACACCTCACAATGTGAGTGTCACACTGACCAACTCCATCTGACACCCAGACAGGGCCAGGCTGTCACTCCACAGCAGGGGGATATCACACTGACCAACTCCACCCCACAGCTGCATCCCCCCAAGTGTACCCAGAGGCTCTTGCACCACTGGGGCCAGGCAGGCACCTGAGCTCAGGACAGGTGTCTGACAACCTACACCCTGT
The DNA here is from genome assembly GCF_037042795.1 of Molothrus aeneus. Taxonomy (NCBI): domain Eukaryota; kingdom Metazoa; phylum Chordata; class Aves; order Passeriformes; family Icteridae; genus Molothrus; species Molothrus aeneus. The sequence continues at coordinate 72,807,219 of NC_089648.1, read as the reverse complement.
ATTCAGACAGAGGATTGGTTTCATCTGGACCTCCCCTTGCTTATCTTCATCTGGCCCCCTAATTCATATTCATCTGATCCCCCTCTGCCTGCTGTAACCTTTTGGCAGGAGAAGCAGAGATGCTGAGCAAGTCAGAGCATCAAAGAAAGGTCAAGCAAGCATTGACTCACCTCACAGTCCCCGTGCACACTGCTGGGCACAGAGGCTTTTGCCAGCTGTGTCCACACACTACACAGATGAGTAAGTTGAGGAAGGTTGTACCTTCCCTGATTCTGTTCAAGATGAGTTCAGCTTCTGCTAAAGTTCTTTCTTATGCGAGCCAGAACCCTGTGATGGTGCTGTCACTTCCTTAGCAGCAAACTCTGGAAATGCAGAGGCACCTTGCTGAAAGGCTCACTCATCATCTCCATCATTCTCTATTTAAGAGAGGAAACCACTTGTGCCCTCCTACAAGGTTCCCAGGCTGAACCCTCTGGCAGTGTGAGGGTGTCTTGTCAGGGCAGACTGAAGATGAAGCCACCCAGGGAAGGTCAGAACCACCTTTTGCTCTTCTTTTCACTTTTTACCCGCAGCAGCTGTAAGTAGCCCTTGCATGATCAAATAGAGGATCTCTGTGTGGAAAGCACACTCCATAGGGTATGTCAAATACAGAATAAGTCATCTTTGGTGGGAGAAAGAAGTCATTAAATCTCCTTGGTACTTTTGGCAGAATATTTGTTGAAGCACTTGTTATGCATTGGAATTAGGCTCTTTATGCTTGCTAGTTTTTTAACCCTCACATAACTCCACACACTCCAGGAGGGTTGCACAACTGCAATTGCAGACTTTAAAGCAATGTCCTCTTAATGGCTTTCTGGATTTGCAACAATAAATTAGTTTAGCTCCATTTGCCTTACATTATGTTGGATGGGTTACAAATCTTTTTTAGCAACTCAGTATGATGCCTTAAGTTTTAGCTTTCATATTTTCCAGATTCTGTACTGCATTAGTATATAAATAACTCTGAACTTCATGTAAAGTGTTAGAAGTTCTCCTCACAGTTTAGTCAGACAAAACAATCCTTTTCCAGCCCAAGAACCAAGGACACCATTGCAGCTTCAGGCCCAAAAAGTATCAACAACAGCGAATTGAGGAGAGCAACCTGGGAGAATGGGACTGCATAACCTGAAGCTGTAATTGGACAATTGACCCCAATATGTAAATGGACCAGAACTTATAAAAGTGTGAAAACCTGTGACCCATCATCCATCTTGGGTGGAGCCACGGCCAGGCTCTTGTACTGCCCAAGGTGTATCCTTTGAAGGCCTTTTAATAAATGCCTACTTTATTCCCATAACACTGTCCAGCCTCTGTTCTAGGTAGCCTCTCAAGGCATCAAGTAACGAATTGACACAAACCCCTGCAGTAAAAGAAATTTTAAAAAATTACTCTAAGGGACTCCACAAGTGTTTTACTCGAATCAGTGTTACTAACAGTATTTCAGTCCCAGATTTTATTCCTTGGCTGCAGAACTAGATGATGTTTAAGGTCCTTTTCAACACAAACCACCCTATGTTTCCATGACTCTATGTTTTTAAGTGCTTGATTTCAGTAGCCTGATGTAATGGGTGGACATTTTCTTCAATGCTACTAGAGGAAAGAATGAGTTGCACTTTCCTCTTCCTGCCTTGAATTTGTCCAGTTTTTTGTTGAGAGCAAATTTTCTTCAGGCTTGATCCCAGTGGCCACAGTAACTGGGTGGTAAGCCAGTGGTAAGCCACAGTCTGTGAAAAGCAGCAGACAGGTAAATTCAGTTTTGTGGCCATGCACACAGCACAGGACAGACAGACCTCTATCCAGTTTTGTCATAGGGGGGGCGTGAAGTGAGAGGCTTTGAAAGTCCCCTGTGAGAGGTGTATGTGCCAGCAGTGTATTATCCATCCATAACCCAGAAGTTTTTACCATTTGGTGTAATCACAGCTGCGGGCATGTCTGCATTCCTTCCACGATCATCAAACTGGCGCTGAAAGGTGGGGTTGTTAGAGGGCGGTCGGAGCCGGGGGCACTGATGTGATACCTTGCACTGAACTGGAGCTGCAGAGTAAGAGCATTGGACCGTGCCTAGAGCACCAACTAACTCAAGGCGTGCATTTCTCTCCTCACTTGCCAGTCTGTGTGGGCTTTGTCTGTGTTGCTAAATCTTGCTTTCCAGTAAAGGGGACCAGTGGGTGGGATTTTATGCTAAATGCTTAGTTCCGTTGTTTTTAGGTCATTCATCAGCTTCTGCATTCAAAGCTTGCTCTGGCAGGGCTGTAAATATGGATTTGGAAACAAAGGGGGTTTCCTGGTGGGAAATTACCCTCATTTGCATGCGAATGTCCCCTTCCCTCCCGGCTGCAGGGACAGGAGGGTGGTGGTGGCAGTGGGGAGCCCCCAGGGCCTGGAGAGGGCCCAGGGCATGGGGAAGTGGGAGGCAGGATCTGCCAGGGCTCTCTGGAAGAGCCTTTCTTCTGCTCCTAAGCTTTTGTGCAGCGGGGCTTTTATACCGCCAAGTTTGACCCTACAGCCCTTGCTCTGTGGGGCTCTTCCCCTGGGCGCAGCAGCACAAGTCGGGACGGCAGGATCCGGTCCCACTTTGCTGGGTTCCCTGGCGTCTGATGGCAGCAGCCCGACCCTTCCTGCTGACAGGAAACTTTCTCATCTGGCGAAAACAGAGTGAGTTTTAGACCAGGGGTTTTTCATAAGGTGTGTACAAAGCTAGATGTAGTCACACTACTTGTGTAAATTATAAAAAGATTAAAATCCAGGCTTTTGCTTTCAAGGTTCTTACAAGAGTATCTGGACACTTGTTGTATTTTTGACAAATGATCAGCTTGGAAATATTTGAGGAAAATCACTCCCTGGTGTGCAAGTGTAAGAACATCAGAAAGACAAAGATAGATATCTATCTTTTTTGGGAGGTTTAAACCAATCAACTACGAGTGTCTGAAAGAAACTCCAAGTTTCTAAATACTGCTTTCTAAAAGTACTCAATTAATTTCCATTTTCTCTGACAGTCATCTTGGAGGGACAGTAAAATGTTGGCATCTGGAGGCACAAGGAAACTGGACGGGAGAAAGCTCATGTCAAGACACCGTGTACCAGCACACCTTCCCACGGTGAGGCGATGGGCAGGAGGATGTGTCTCTCTATGGAAGTGTTCCCAAACAAGGTGTCCTTCAGCTGGGGAGCTCATTCCTTCTTGATGGTGACAGAACACTTTGCATTGGCAGTGATTGCTGCATTTCACTCAAAACACTCCCAATGATTACTGAAATGAGAGGCTGGAAGAAGACACACAGACACACAGACACACACACCAGTAAAGTGGTGACAGGGAAAGCAAATTGCAGTAATTATCTTGCAGCCAGGAATTTAGCGAAGGTGTGCCTAATGCCTGAGCTCTTTGCTAACAGCCCCGGCTCCCAGACACCGGTGGCCTCTCCTCTTGGGTGGGCTCAGATCTAACACCATCGTGTGAAATGTGTGAAATTCAGAGCAAGTGTTCCCAGCCTATATTCATCCGGGAAGATTTCAGACTGAAAGGAGGGCTTTGATTCCTGAGGGATTCTCTGTCTTTTCCAGCGGTACCTCTGGGTTTAATAAAAAGCCATTCCTCTGCACATTTTTCATCTAGAAATGCTCTTAATTCTTCATCATTCCAGGGAAGCAGCTAAGTAAGGATGGCAGGATGTTTCACTTGCACTCTTTAGCATTACTGTAGCAGTTGTAATTTGTTCTCTAAGACATTGGTTCCAGCCACTTTTTACTCTCCTTAGCCTAAGCATATATTTGAAACCTAAACTTCTGTAATTTTACATCTCACAAACTAGGCAAAGGAATATGCCAGACATATTTCTTCCATCTGATCACAAGAAACTAATGACCACAGTCATTTAAAGGAGTCTATGCTGGGCCCCTGAGCTGGGTGCAGGTACCTGGCAGGTTTAGGGACCCCCATTTCTCTGCACACCCTGCTGAAATGCCCATGGAAGGAAGGTTTCTTCCCTAGCTGACTGCTGCCAACACCATGCAGAAGGTGTGCAAATGCTGTGGAGGGCCCAGGGCAGATGCCCTCAGGTAGCTGAGGGTGGGTGTGTTTGGTGCCAGCCCCCTCCTGCCAGGGGACACCCTGTCTCTAAGGGCTGGGGGGCTGGTGCACAGTCACCTTGCAGGGAGATGGTCTCCCTAATACCATATAGCAGACAAATTATAAATAATGCATTGATTCACTCTGCTGGTGATGTTAATCTCCTGAAACCCTTGTTAAATTTTGGGATTATTCTGGTTTGTCTCAGAAGGTCAGTTTATCAGCAGAGTCATTCCATGTCAGCATGATTTTTGTTGCGCTGGTAAAACTCCTCATGTGATTAGGGGCAAGGTTTCCCTTTTGCAGGTTACTTTTCTCCAAACAGGACTGTGCTGTGGCAAACTCTGCTGGCAGGATGAGGACAAGAGTCTGGACACAGCAGCACACTCCACAGGCAGCAGCCGGTGGCCGGGATTGAGCTGGAGACACAGCTCAAGCCGCCATGGCTGAAATTTCACTGCAAAAGTTTCTTGTTTCTCCTTTTGCTCCTTTGATCTGTGTAAAGATCAAGTTTCAGGGGAAAATCAGCCAGGACGAGCTGCAGAGGGCTAGAATTACAGCATGAGAAGCAGCAGGGCCAGACGAGATCGCTTTCAGGCTGCAGCCAGTCCTTACCCGACTAAAGCCAGAGCCCGGGACCAGGGAGGGCCATGTCAGCTGCTCCTATTGTTATAGATACAGATGTTTAAAATTAAAAACAATTGTTTATTAGGCATTCCCAAATGACTATTTCATAAAGCAGTCACACACTGGTCTCAGAACTTGCAGCTCTTCCACTAACAGACTGTGTTAAGTCTGTGCATGAATGGTTTTAAAAAACCCAAGAAAAATATGCATTCTTACATGTTAATTCTGCAAGCCAGTCCTGTGGCTGTGCTTTAAAAGTTGACAAAGGAAGAAAAGCAACCGAGAAGGTGCTCACATGCCAAAAATCGTTGCATTTTTGGATTAAATGAACAGGGGAGACTGGTGGGCCCTTCCAGCCCTGGTTGGAAGGCCATGACTCAGCTCTTGGCACCACTGCTGGGTGGCACTGAGCATCACTGCATGCTCTGCAGTGAGCTGGGGCCATACCCAGCCTTCAGTCACCAGCTTCTCAAACCTACTGCCCTCACACTGAAGGAATTTCAAGTAAAGGTTGAGTGTAGACTGCTTCCCAGTCCAGAAACATTTGTTGGACGGTGTATTCCTTTGAGGCTTTCTGGGTGAAGGAACTGTTGCAAATAGGGTTATCAAGGTGTCTCAGCAACACTGTGGATAGCACAGATGGGGGACATTTTTGTGGACAAAAGGTAGGTCTGCAAAACCATGTGCACATAGTTATGTTCATAGGATTTCATCCATCATAGTGGGAGGATTTAAATTTTCCAGAATTTGCGGCTTTGATGAATGTCTTGCAGAATTTCCTGATGTCTCTCATGAAGCTTTTCAGCTTTTTTTAATAAAACAACTCCAATTAGACAATTCCTGTTGTGCTTGAAAATAATGCTATAAAAATAACTAATAGCAAGAAAAAAGCAAGAAAAAAACCCAACAAAACTATCAACCAAAAAAACCCCAAACCCAATATCCAGGATTAGAAGTTCTCTCACAGCGTGACAGGCATCATGCCAGCACTCACTCACACTGTCTGGGCTACCGTGGCACGCTGGGAACAATTCCCAGCAAGCTGAGTCCCTTGGCTGAAGGTTGTAGATCCTAGAAAGTAGCAGTCCAGCTTTTTCTAATGGTGCTTCATTTGCTGAGGGCTTTGTTAACCCCTTCTTTTCCCTGTGAGCCAAAGCCCTTTCACCCAGAGGTGGGGCTGTGTCCGAGGGGAGCAGAGCACTGAATGCAAAGCTCAGCCCATGGTGGGAGCCAGGATTGTTGTTTGTCTTTTTCTTTGCTTGTCTTTTGTGTGTGTTATTTGTCACCAAGCAGAGGTTTGGTCAAACAGAAGCTGCCTGTGAATTCTGAAGAAATAAATGCCAGTGATTTACCTGGACTAATGCCAATGTTAGCCCAGCCCTAACCAGGGGACCTCCCAAGGTCCTTCCAACCTAAATTACACTGGTTCTGTTCATCAAAGCTTAGCTGTCACTCACAAAGTTGGGAGGAGGTCAAACTCACGTTTCACATGTTATTTCCTGAGTAGACCTATGTTTAGTGGTCTCCCTTCTTTGAGGGACAGCTTGGATGTCTCAGTGACTGTCCTGCCCACCACGCTGCAGTTGCACTGGTACTCACCAAGCCTGCATGATCAAAACTGACCTCTTTCCATCCTGCTGGACTCTGAGGGCATTATTTAAATTGAGGGATGATGAGTGAGTTTCACAGGTGTGACAAGGACCAGAGAATCCAGTCCTCACCCACATGGGACAGGAGATGAGTGAGCCAAGGTGCTAGTGCAGAGGAGAGGACCTTCTCCAAGCTTGCTCTGTCCAGTGACAGGGCTTTTCCTGTGCTGTGGCTGTGCCCTGCACTGGGAGGGTCCTCACTGACCTGTAGGGTATGAGACTCCATGGCTTGTGGTCTTGCACCTATTTCTGTGCAGCTTTGTGCAGCTCAAAAACTGAGGTGTGCTCACAATGCTTTTGTCTCCGAAATGGCAGCCAAGCACCAAGGGGAACTTGATTTCTGCTTTGCCACGTAATTCTGATTTCCATGTGTGAAAGTGCAGTGCTGGCAGCATCCCAGTTGTCACTGGGATGGACAGAGATGAGTGTGCTCCAGCTGTGGCTCCTGCTCCAGCCCTGCCCCTTTGGCAGAACAGGATCAGATGGGATATCAGCCATGCAGCAGGCACAGAGGTCAGGACTCTCCCCAGCCCACCCACCAAGCCACTGGGCACATCAGCCTGGAAGCTCCTCCCCAGCCACAGTGGACCCTGCTGTCCCTGGCACTGCCCCTTTGCTTGGGCATTTGCAGCTGCACTGAGAGCCCTGCTCCTTGCTGCAGACCCCACCTGGACCCAGACAGGGGTGCCTGTGAGCTCTCTCCATCCAGGGCATGCTAATTCCCTGTGATTGTCCCTTATTATCCAAATCTCTCTGGAAGTCCATGAGATTTTGGTTTTTTCCTCTCCTGACCTCTACTTCTGGCATCAGAAAGCTGCTCTGAGCATCACCTCCTTGGAAGATCAGACTTGGAATCTGATCTCCAGCCTATTTGCTGCTAATAGATACTCGTTTATTAATATGCCAAGATTAATGGACCTTTTCCCTGGTATAGGAAAACCATATTGCTACATTACTGAACACAGATCTTTCCTGTCTGTACAAACTGTGAGGAGATGTTGGATCAAATCAGTTCCTCAATGGGAAGCATTTAAGCCTCTGTGCTGAGAAGGTTGTGTTGTTGCTAGGATTCACATCTTGCCTGTGCACTTCCCAGTCATTCCTGTCTCTGCCCATGACTGTTGTTCCTCATTCCACTCTTCATACATGAGTCTGACATTTTTAGAAAGAAGGCAAATGTCCTCTGTCCTGGCAAGCACCAGTTTTGGTCCTTTCCTAAATGTTCTTAGAAGAACTGGAGTCTGGTGAATGCTCCCACCTTTACAGATGGAAAATTTTCATCTGAACTTCTCCTATGGAGAGGTTTCAGTCCCTGTTTTTCTCTTGGGCATCACTAGGGGAGATTCATGGTTCCTGTGATGCAGCAGCACGTGCCCAACATTTCCCTGTGTATGCATGAGCAAGAACTACTAGTTTTGAGTATTACCTCCAGCCTTTCTTTTGGCTTCACGTGGAGCCCTCCTGCCTGTGCCTGATGAATCTTTTGTCATGGGGAGCACCGCAGACACAAATATAGCACACTCCACTCCCCCACCGCCCTCTGCTCACATGTGGCTTTGGGGGACAGCTGAGGGAGCTGCAGGCTGTCCCCCTGGCACACAGGGACACGTGCAGGGCAGGACACACACAGGGACCACAACTGCAGGGCTCCTGTGCTCAGCTCTGTGTCCATCTCAGGGTGCAGCACAGTCCTGAGCCCCCTGCAGCTCCTGCCCCTCGCTGAGCGCCTCTCGCCAGCAGCGGCACCAAACCTGCACTGGGGACGGTGACAGGGAGCTGAGTCACTGACGGTGCTCGCTCATTTTTGTGGCCAAAACAATCCACTTTATTTTCCACAGCTGTCACTTATGGGAAAGCAGCTTTGTTTTTGTTCTGTTTTCAGCGAGGAAGGAAAAACAGGGGTGAGAGTCTGCAACCAAGTATTACTGATTAGAACTGATGGAGCTGGGCTGCTCCTGCAGAACATTTATTCCTCCTACACCCTCAGTAACTCAGCTTCATGCTTCGAGATCAACAAATTACTCCTACAAAACTGCACTGTCAAGGCCGAGGTGTATCCTCTCCCTGCTCAGGCTGTAGTCACCGGCCTAACAAAGGGATTCTTCCTAGGTGAGCTCATGGATTAAATGTGTGTAGCACTGCTTGTGTGCTTGTGCTTTTTGAAGCTTGCTCAACAGTTTAATCAACTTAGGAGGCAGCTTGTGCAAGCTTTTTTTTATTTTTTGGTTTTGGCTATATGTGTTTTTTTAGCAGAGGAAAATACTCTGCCCCTCCAAAGGCAGCAGTATTTCCCCCAGGCCGGGCAGATTATCAGCTGGAAGTGAGCAGCCAGAGTGAAGGGGATGTGGAGAGTCCCCTCCTTTCATATCAAACACATAGCATGGCTGTCAAACTCCCAGACTGCTTGATAACTGGATAAGAAATGTCACCTTTATCTGACTCTCTGCACAGCTCTTATCTGGCCACAGACATTCCCTTCACCGTGCTTGCCCTTCAGCCGTGTGGTTTCTGGACGGCTGAGGAAACTCTCAGCTCTCCTTGCTTATGTTTTCACCCTTGTAGATAAGAAGTAAATGAGGCCAAGAGGTCCCAGGGACACCTGACTCTTCTCCCTCTCCTCATGTTCCTTTATAGCTGACTCACAAAATAATTTTTTTTCCTCTCTCAGTATTTCTTCTTCTCCTTTTGAAAGCCAACTGCCTGCTGTGTACAGGACCCAGAAAATGTAAGGCAAAGGAGATATCACCATGTTCATCAAATGAACAGCCTGAAAGGTCTTGAACTTGTGACTGTCCATCCATCTTACACTTACATGTATTTTTGTCCAACCTGCTTTTCTTCCTTACAGGAAGAAAAGGCTCTTTAAATCCTGCCCTTGGTGTCCTTTACCAACAGAGGCACCTCTCTCCATAGTAACCCCAGCTGGCAGCTAAATATTTAACAGTCTGAGAACATCTTTTTTTAGTCACAGAGCTTGTATTTCTTGGAATTACCCAAAGCTAGCGTTTCTACACAGTCCCTTTAATCCAGCAGCTGATTTCAAAGTCTCTGGAGCTGTCACTGAGTCACAGGCTCTGACACTGCAGCACATGCTGAGGTGTTGGTGGGAGGGTTTGATGCTTCTGAAAGGGTTTGCTGGTGAAGACATTTTTTTCAGGAGAAATAAGTGGGGTGTGAAATGCCCCCTCAATCTCTTCACATCTCAAGGATGTAGGGCTAATGTTCCTTATAAAAGTTCCTCATTATTGGCTTGGTTGTGTCTAACAGCCTCAGCCACCCTGAACATCTGCTCTGATCTGCATTCCTCTTGGCAGGCCTGGCTCATGGATACTACTGGGATTAGCTTCATGTGAAAAGTGTTTGAAGCAAGGAGATGATCTAGAAATCCCTGAAATAGCACTACCAGTGTGTCTCAAAGTGTGGAGGTGCCATGCAGCAGTTAGCTGGTCTCTCCCCTCAGTGGGACTAGCTACAATCACATACATGCCTGCATCACTGTTTCTACAGTGTTTATATTGCTTATTTATTTTAATAAGCTCCTTTCAGGCAAGAAAAGTGTGGTCTACTATTGCACTGCTGCATAGTGTTTAGAGACTTCTGCTGTACTCCTGGGTTTGCTGCTGATTTCCTGGACAAGACACATGATCCCTTCAGGCCCCTTCTCCCCTTACATGATTCTGAATGTTTCCATCAGTTCAACTGGTTCTTAAGAAAACTGGAGTCTTATTTTTTGAAGGGCCAATGTAAGGCACAGTTAAAAACACTGAGGTAATGCACTTTTCACAACCAAACCCTCCTCCTGTATGAGCTGGTTTATTAAAGTGCATGGAATCATTAAGCTTGGAAAGGGCCCTTCAGTTTATGGAGTCCCACCATTAACCTAACACTTCCAGGTCCAACACTAAACTATGCCCCTAACCAGGACATCCACATGTCTTTTGAATACTTCCAGGGATGATGACTCTACCACTTTGCTGGGTATTGTTCCAATGTTTGACCCCCTTTTTAGGGAAGAAAATTTTCCTAATGAACAATTTAAACCTCTCCTGGTGCCACTTGAGGCCATTTCCTCTTGTCCTGTCACATCTTCCTTGGGAGAAGAAACAGGGCCCCACTTTGCTATAACCTCTTTCCAGGGAGTTCTAGAGATTGAGAAGGTTCCCCCTGAGCCTCTTTTTTCTCCAGGTTCCTCACCAGACTTGTTCTCCAGACCCTTCTGGACACGTTCCAACACCTCAATGTGTTCCTTCTCTGGACACGCTCCAACACCTCAATGTCTTTCTTGTCGTGAGGGGCCCACAATTGAACCCAAGGCTCTCAGTGTGATCTCACCAGTGCTGATTAAGTTTAAAGAGATTTTCCTAACTTTTGTCTTGCTGATGTCTAGACCACCATGGCTACAGCAATGCTACTGCTCCTGCCCATGTCTCCATTCCTACTCTGCAGCCACAGCAGGACAAGGACATTAATAAAGGCACTGCAGAACCCAGCCAGGCTTGTCACTTCTGGACAAGGAGCTGCACCCTTCTGTGAGAAACATTAGGACTTAGGAAACTTGCATGGAGATATTTATAGCATGGCTCCTTCCTGGGATGGATAGAAACTTATTTTTGAATACCAGAGAGCAGAAATAGGCCAGCTCTGAAGGTGAAAAGGTATGAACTTCTATTTGGGGAACACTGCATGATCGCAGTCACATGCAAAGGAAACTAGCAGTGGGTAGAGTCAGTTCAGGTTCTGCCTTGCCTTGCAGTACCTTTGAGACCCCCAAGGCCAGATTCTGCTCCCCTATTTAGTGCTGAAACCAGATCTGAATATAAGGAAGGCAGAATCTGGACATTTCACAGAATCACAGAAATTCTAGGTTGGAAGAGACCTTTAAGATCATCGAGTCCAACCCATGTTCTAATACCTCAACTAGATCATGGCACCAAGTGCCACATCCAGTCTTTTTTTAAACTCTTCGAGGGATGGTGACTCCACGACCTCCCTGGGTAGATGATTCCAGTATTTGACTACTCTTTCTGTAAAATACTTCCTCCTTATTTCTAGCTTGCATCTCCCTTGGCGCAGCTTGAGACTGTGTCTTCTTGTTCTGTCTGTTGTTGCCCGGAGAAAGAGACCGACCCCCAGCTCACCACAGTCACCCTTCAGGAAGTTGAAGAGGGTGATAAGGTCACCCCTGAGTCTCCTTTTCTCCAGGCTGAACAACCCCAGCTCCCTCAGTCGTTCTTCATACGGCTTGTGTTCCAAGCCCCTCTCCAGCCTCGTTGCTCTCCTTTGGACACGCTCAAGCATCTCAACGTCCCTCCTAAAGTGAGGGGCCCAGAATTGGACGCAATATTCAAGGTGTGGCCTCACCAGTGCTGAGTACAGGGGAAGAATGACCTCCCTGCTCCTGCTGGCCACACTGTTCATGATACTGGCCAGGATGCCATTGGCCTTCTTGGCCACCTGGGCACACTGCTGGCTCATGTTCAGCCGATTGTCAACCAGCACCCCCAGGTCCCTTTCCTCCTGAGCACTGTCCAGCCACACTGTCCCCAGCTTATATCGTTGCAGGGGGTTATTGTGGCCAAAGTGCAGGACTCGGCACTTGGACTTATTGAACTTCATCCCATTAGATTCTGCCCATCCCTCCAACCGTTCCAAGTCCCTCTGCAAAGCCCTACGTCCTTCTAACAGATCCACACACGCTCCCAGCTTAGTGTCATCTGCAAATTTGCTAATAAAGGACTCTAAACCCTCATCCATGTCATCAATAAAAACATTAAACAGAACTGGCCCCAGCACAGAACCCTGAGGAACACCACTGGTGACTGGCTGCCAGCTGGATGCAGCATCGCTCACCATCACCCTCTGGGCCCGGCCATGCAGCCAGTTCCTGACCCAGCACAGAGCACTCCTGTCCAAGCCACGGGCTGCCAGCTTGTCTAGGAGTATGCTGTGGGAGACAGTGTCAAAGGCCTTGCTGAAATCCAAGTAAACAACATCTACAGCCTTACCTGCATCGACTAGGCGGGTTACCAGGTCATAAAAGGTGACCAGGTTGGTTAAACATGACCTACCCCTCCTAAACCCATGCTGGCTGGGTCTGATACCCTGGCCATCCTGTAAATTTTGCGTGATGGCACTTAATATAAACTGTTCCATTATTTTACCAGGTACTGAGGTCAGACTGACTGGTCTATAATTACCAGGATCTTCCTTTGCACCCTTTTTGTGAATGGGTATCACATTGGCCAGCTTCCAGTCATCCGGAACCTCGCCAGTGAGCCAGGACTGATGGTAAATGATGGAGAGTGGCTTTGCAAGCTCATTTGCCAGCTCTCTCATCACCCTGGGGTGGATTCCGTCTGGTCCCATAGATTTATGAGTATCCAAGCATTTCAATAGTTCTATGACTGCCCCCTCTTGGATAAAGGGGGGACCATTCTGCTTCCTGTCACCATCAACCAGCCCAGGTGGGCAGGTGTCTTGAGGGCAAGTCATCTTCCCACTAAAAACTGAGGCAAAATAGGCATTAAGCACTTCTGCCTTTTCCTCATCTTCAGATACTAAGTTCCCTCCTTTGTCCAATAAAGAACAAGGGCTGGTCATACCTTTCCTTCTACCATTAATGTATTTGTAAAAACATTTTTTATTATCCTTTACAGAAGTTGCCATTCTAAGTTCAAACTGAGCTTTGGCCTTCCTAATTTTTTTTTCTGCATGCTCTAGCAGCCTTCTTGAATACTTCCTTAGAGACCTGTCCCTTCTTCCAATGCTGATACATCCTCTTTTTATTCCTAAGTTCCTCCAAAACCTCCTTGCCCAACCAGGCTGGACGTTTACCCCGTTGGCTGATCTTTCGGCACACAGGGATGGTCTGTTCCTGTGCCCTCAAGATCTCTGTTTTGAGGTATGCCCACCCTTCCTGAACTCCTTTGTTTTTTAGGACTGCTTCCCAAGGGACGCTCTGAATAAGTCTCCTAAACAGGCCAAAGTCTGCCCTCCGGAAGTCCAATGCAAGAGTTTTGCTGGTACTCTTCCTGATTTCACCAAATATTGAGAACTCTATCATTTCGTGATCACTTTGTCCCAAGCGACCTCCAACCACCACATCTCCCACCAGCCCGTCTCTATTTGCAAATAGCAGATCTAACATAGTCCCTCCCCTGGTGGGTTCACCCACCAGCTGTGACAAAAAGTTGTCCTCCATACATTCTAAGAATTTCCTGGACTGCCTCTTTACTGCTGTATTAAGTTCCCAGCAGATGTCTGGCAGGTTGAAGTCACCCACAAGAACAAGGGCTGATGATCTTGAAACATTACCTAGCTGCTTATAGAATAAGTCATCTACCTCTGCTTCCTGGTCGGGTGGACGATAACAGACTCCCAGTATGGTGTCAGCCTTGTTGGCCTTCCCTTTTATTCTTACCCATAGACATTCAACTCCATCTTCCTTAGTTTCAATTTCGGTGGCATCAAAAGTCTGCTTAATATAAAGGGCCACCCCTCCACCTCTTCTTCCTTTCCTGTCTCTCCTGAAGAGCTTGTATCCATCCAGTGCAGTACTCCAGTTATGTGAGTCATCCCACCATGTTTCTGTGATGGCAACTGCATCATAGCTCTGCAGTTGCACCACGGCCTCCAGCTCTTCTTGTTTGTTGCCCAAGCTGCGTGCATTGGTGTACATGCACCTCATCTGGGCTACTGACTTCTCCCCTAACTTAGCCTTGTAATTCTTGGGCCTGTTTCCAGATAGCTCAGCTGGTTCCCCTTCCCCCTTCAAACCTAGTTTAAAGCTCTCTCAATGAGGTCTGCCAGTTCATATCCTAAAACCCTTTTGCCCTTAACAGAGAGGTATACCCCATCTGGTTCCAGCAGAGAAGATGCTGTAAAAGTTTCCCCATGATCAAAGAATCCAAAATTTTGCTGATGACACCAACCCTTGTTTTGTATTTCTCCCCATTTTTGCACTGTTAACCAGGTATGTGCCAGGTCGCAAATGTTCCTTGGAAGGGAATCTGAGAGATAATAGGTGCTGACGTGAAGTGACAGATCTGCAACTTGTGATCAGAATGAGTATCCAGGATTGTGGTGGAGTTTATCCCTGCATTTTTGAGAGAGGATGGAATGATGTATTGAATACAAACTGCCTTTCCATTAGATATGCTATTATTGCCTTGGATCAAATTAGCCCTTTAAGCAAGGCCTGCTTGCCATTTTCACAATTCTGGCTTTTAATCACCACCAGCTTGTAAATTCCTCGTTCATAGGCTAAGCCTGCTGGAAGGATTTCCATGGAGCTGACAGAAGTGCTTTGTAGAAGCGGCCCCTCTTTTGTCCTGGGGAATTACAACCCTATAAGTCTTCATTTTACTTGACATTCCAATTTGCAGCTTGGATGCCACAAGAAATGCCTTGGGTTATGGTTTAGTGATGAAACTTGTGATATTGCAAGTGTAAGAGAAAAATGAAGATCTGTAAAGGCCCGGGTAAGCTTTCCTTTGTACATAGCCAGCCTGACAGGAAGAAAAACCTCTCTTCAGCTGAGATATGTAGATATATACTTACTGTCAAACACAACAGCCATGGATATGAGGTACTGGGTTGGTTTTATCATGACTGAGATTGGCTCAACTGGTCAGAGCATGGTGCTGATAACACCAAGCTTGTGAGTTTGATCCCTCTATGGGCCATTCATTTCAGAGTTGGACTCGTGATCTTTGTGAGTCCCTTCCAACTCCAAGTATTCTATGATTCCGTGACAACAGAGGGAAGAAGAAAAGTGTGGAAAGCCTTATCTACCCTCAGAAAGGGTTGGCTTTGCTGCTCTGTTTTATATTCTCTGTGTATGGGGATGAGTGCCAGTTTACCAGCTGGAAGAGCTGAGGTTTTCTGGGGTGCAGTAGTAGATGCCAAATTCTTACACTCATAGAATCATAGAATTATTTAGGTTGGAAAAGGTATCTAAGATCATCGAGTCCAACCATGAACCTAACACTGCCAAGAATATTAGAGCACTTCTTGCTTTCTGTCTAGAAGACCTTCCTCACATCCAAGTGAGTGCCAAGAAAGTTGCTGTCACACAACCATGGTTTGGCTTCCTCCCTGGCCTAAGGGATTCATTCTATTTTCATTTTCCCTTCTCTTCCGTCCTCTGAAATTTGTAGAGGGGATGACACATAAACTAAAAAGGCCATAAGTGTGGAAAATGGGCTCCTACAGGCAAAATTTTCCCAAGAAGCCAAAAAGTTGGACATCTGGAAGCTTTCCTCTCCATCACTCAGAGTAAGGATGGTTTGTTGCCTTGAGTAAGAAGAAGCAGGATTTGATTTGATCCATAAGCCCCTCACCTCTTCTGCAATAGCCCTGGTCAGCCATAAACTAGCTGGGTGGCAGGGACATCCTACTGTGCCTCTATTATTTTGTTCTCAGCCACTGACAAAGCAGAGACCATAAGGGATGATTTTCTAGTCAAAGAGGGGGTGCCATGAGGTGGTTGTGCCATTATGGAGATTTGTCACCTTTTGCTCATGTAACAGGGAGAAATTGATGCATGGAAATAACCATTTTTCTCTCTCCTGAATAACTCAGTTCAAATCTGTAGAAGGCTTTTTGGGGATTCTCTGCTTTCAGCAGGGATTGTGCACAGAGACAGAACAATTTTCTCTTGGGACTGGTTTTGCACTTTGTTTCGAGGCTGTCCAACGTGGGAACAACACCAAAGCAGCTGGCCCTTGTAAAAAATATTCCTTTTAGCAGAGCTACTTTTCCCTGCAGACAAAGGGAGCTGTAAGGCTACTCTAGCTGATAAGTTCTGGGAAAGTGTTGTAATGCTGTAGTTCCACCTAACTCTGCCATCTCCACTCACATCTACCAAGGCTTTAAGTGTCGGAGATATCTGCTCCCCATCTGTGACCTTCATTTCTGCAGAGCACCCTTATTTTCTGCAGTGCAGAAGACACAGCAGGAATAACCTTAGCAATGACATGCCAAAAAAGCCAAGAGCAGGCTGTCATTAAGACACATGCACTGGGGACCTTGTCCTGAAGGTGCACCTTGCATTCTCCATGCTCTTTCCCTTCAGTCTGAGGCTTCCCCCAAGCATGGCTTGAAGCAATATATCGTTAAAACTGGGACAACACTTTGGTTTTCTTTTCTCTCTGCTTCCACAGGCTGAAGGAGAAAGCTGTGTTCAAGGTGGAGTCCTGGAGCTGAAGCTGGTAGCCAAGAATTAACTCAATGCCTGTACCAGCTGTTGCTTTCTATGCTTCTCTTATCAAAGGCTGGTGCTGCCTTTGCTGTGCACCAAGGAGGAGGCAAGGTGCTTTTTAAACTCCTCATACTCTTTAACATGGCTGCTGATTTATGTGCATGTGCTCAGGTGCTAAATGACTTTCCTGCAGCATTTGAAGTTTGGTGAATGAATAACCACCTCTCACCTGGGCAGAGCAGCACAGACTTTGTGCTGTGCTGAGGGCAACAATAAAACCTGGTCAGGCTTCTCCAGCATTAAGTTGACATGAAGGCAGCCTTTGCCCCTGTGACAGCAATCCTGAAACATGTCATGTACTTCATGCCTGCTTCTGAAAAGCCACAGAAATTATTTTCAGTGCTTTTGCTCCCTGCTAAGCTGTTAGATCTGGTGCAGTCTCAGTTCTGGCATTTCTAGGCTGGAGGTGAAACCATACAGGTTTCCCAGCTCAATTCTCCATAAGCCTTCAAGGAGGAGCAATCATTTGGGACCGAGCTGAGTCTCTCAGCTAAAAATGAGAGGAAGGTGCCCTCTGACAAGAGACAGTGCTGTGAGCCATGGCAAAGCTCACATCTTCCCTGAGGAGGGGGTGGATTGCTACTTTATTTTCAAGGTAACATCTAGGTTTATGCATTCAGGGCTGAATCCTCACCTTTGGGTGGCCACAAAGCCCTTGAGTCCAATGTTAGCTGTCTGTACACTGTAAGGGATGAGCTTGCCTGCTGCTGTGGTGGGCCTGGCATGCAGATAGGCCTGTCTTTCTAGGGAAAGCCAGCAGTCCTGTGGTCACAATTACATCAGATTGTCCCCATCTCTAGGTTCCCTGCAGACTCTGGAGGAGTGCTGGCTGACCTAGAATGCTGACCCTCCACTGTCTGAAGCAGCCTTTCCCAGCCAGATCTCTGCTCTGCTCCAGTGTGCAGTGTGCTACTTAAGCAGAGCAGCAGACACCTCACCCACTCTGGGAGCTTGTTCCTTGTTCCAAATGGTTGCTTGTGTTATAAAACCAAGATTTGCCTGCATGGATTTATGTTGCTGTTTGTGCTTGTGAGCCCTGTCTGTGAGCACAGCTAACATGTGAGGAGGGCTTTGCCAAGAGCTTGGCCTGAGGGTGGAAGGTGCTTGGTGCAGCAGTGAGGGAGGGCACCTGCCTTCCCCAGGCAGGTTACAGCCAGCTGCAGGTCGTCTGTGCTGCCTGGCTGGAGACTGGGCTGCTGCCACTGACCCACTGGGGTGCCACCCACACCCCAGCTGAGCTCTCAGAGGCTCCTGAGTGGATGTGCCTGTGAGTGAGAGGAACAGGTTGCCCAGGGAGGCTGTGGATACTCCATCCTTGGAAGTGTTCAAGGCCAGGTTGGATGGAACCCTGAGCAATCTGATCCACTGGAATGTGTCCCTGCCCATGGTGGGGGGATTGGAATGGGATGCTCTTTAAGGTTCCTTCCAATCCAAGCGATTCTGTGATTCTGCAATTCTGTGATTCCATGATTCTGTGACAAATAGTTGCACGTGTTCTCATGCCTGAGATCAGTTGCCTTTCTCTCACCACACGCTCAAAAATGCTACACAATCTTTTTGCAAACAGAAATTGCCAGTCTCAAACAAAACACACCCCTCAGTGACTTAGCACTTACACAGAAAAGTTTGAGCTCACACAAAATTGACTTTCCTGCTTCTGTGGGTCAGATTGCTGTGTATGTATTAGATTAGTCCTCTGTTGCCATTTGGGAATGTTGTAAAAGAGATCTTCCCCATGGAAGATGGGAATTGTTTACTTCTGACATGGCAGAAGCCAGTTGCTTGCCCTTAAGAGCCCAGGGAAGCCCTGTACCATAGGAAAACCTCTCAGGCAGAATTTAGGATTGCAAAATCTCTACCTGCCTTAATTAACAAGTTGCATAATGCTTCACTGGGCAAAGAATGCCTTAATTGTGACTTTGTGCAGAAAAAAAAGCAAGTAGGTGGGTTAAAAAAGTGACACTTCCATAATTAGCTTCAATACCTGACATGGCAATTTGAACACATGTACCTAATTTCACTGTGCTTTTTTCAGTCTCTCCTACTCAGTTATGTATAACATTAATACTGGGCAGGTCTGTGTTGCACAGATGATGTGGAAGTGCCTGTGAGGAAATGCCTGTGTGTCAGAGAGCTGCATGACAGACATCATATGTGCCATGGGCTGCTTGGAGCACCTTTGGTGCCAGGCTGATGTTGGGAAAGGAGCCCTGGAGCTCAGTCATACCCACAATTCCTACCTGTTCAGTCCTCATCAGGGATCACCTTTGACTTTCTTCCTCCTGATCCACACAATTGTGCCCTTCTCCTCATTCTGGGTGGACTTGACAGGAAATCCAGTCTGAAAAAAAGAAAAGCAAACCACAGGAAGCTTCTTTGCTCAGCCCTTCCAAGTGCTGCTATTTTTTAGCATATATCTATATACCAACATAACAGCTTGACCTTCAATGCTTTTGAAGTTTAGAAGTGGTCAGATAACATTTGCCTTTCAGTTTTGTTTGCTTTCCTGGCTAAGACTGCACGAAGAGCCTCCCTGTTCACACAGGAGAGGTTTCACTTGTGGCATGTCTAGCCAGGAACACACACAGCAGAGCCAGGGGACTCAACAGGAAAACCCAGTTGTGTGAGGCTGCCAGCCTGCATTTGCAAAGAGAAGGTTCAGAAGGTTCAGACAGACCTCCAGGTCTTTTATGCTTTTCCAAACCATAATTCTAAATATTCTGACAATTATCCATGACTAGACAAATACTCTTGCAGGCATAGTAAGCCAGTGAGGTTAGCCTGTTCTGTGAATAATCATCAATTTAATGGGTGTTTAGGACATCTGAATTCTCACCTTTCTTTGAAGCACGCTGAAACTCATACAGACACATCCCCTTTGTGCCAGGGTTGAAAATTGTGATTATTTTCCATTGTGGTTGACCAAATCTCTTACTTTAAACATGAGATTTCCTTTGAATGTTGGATTGCATTTAGACCTTATCACTAACTCTTTCCAATCTTTAAAAGTCTCTAAAATCAACTTACTTCTGCTTGTGGAGCTATCTATCAGCTGCCAGCTCTCTGCCTCCTCTGTCCAGAGCACATTCCCAGCTGGCAGTTGTCACAGACACATTTTATGCAGAACCCTTTCATTAGGATTTTTTCTCCTGAGAAGCTGAAAGGCCTCAGAGTGAAAGAAAAACAATGATTATCTGCTGCTGTGGAATGCAACAGGTGCATCTTTGATTGGTCTCCTGTGGTTGTTTTTAATGAATGGCCAATCACAGGCCAGCTGTCTCAGACTCTCTGGTCAGTCACAGGATTTTATTATCATTCCATTCCTTTCCCTTCAAGCCTTCTGATGAAATCCTTTCTTCTATTCTTTTAGTATAGCTTTAATATAATATATATAATAAAATAATAAATCAGCCTTCTGAAACATGGAGTCAAGATTCTCATCTTTTCCGTCATCCTGGGACCCCTGTGAACACCGCCAGAGGCAGTTGCCACCAGAGACCTCCCCACTGTCCTGTCACCATGTCAGGGGTGTAAAGGTGATCACAGCACCATCACCACCTTCCCAGGTACTTCTGCCTTGGGGCTTCTCTGTGGCTGAGATGGTGCCAGGAAATTAACACAGAGCACGGCAGTGAGGAGACCTCTAGAACAGAGGCAGAGGATGAAACCTCCTGAGCAAGCTCAGCTGTGGGAGAAGGAAGGAGGTCTCTGGAAAGCCCAGCAGAAGGCACCAGCAGCTCCCACAGCCAGCAGCTGCTGCTTTGCCTGCTGCCCATCCCTGCAGCCTTACACATCCTTGTTTGCAGTCTCACCTGAGCTGGGAAGAGGGAATGTGGGCTATGTTTGTGTGTGCCTTGCTGGGGCAAAGGGAGAAAATTCTCTAGATCTTCTCTAAGATCTTTGGGATCCTCAGTCAGTGACAGGGAAAAATCTCTGTGCTGGCTGCAGTCCTCCAGGGTCTGCACCTGCAAACTGTGCAAACTGCTTTAGGAAAGGGCTGGAACCAAAATGAGCTCCTCATTTCTGCTTTCCCAAGGCTGTGAAGTGACTCACCCTCCCTGGGAGCTGTTCCTGAGGACGGGAGTGGGAGCGAGGTGTCAGAAACTGAACTAAAACCAAAAGTTAGGTTCGGGCCCAGGAAAATTTCCTGCTGCTGCTGTGGGTGGATAATGACACAGCCTCCACAGACACAAAGCAGAGCCTCTGAGAACTGAGGCAGAAAGGTGAACACAGGCCAGGACTATTTAAAACTGAAAGTCTGTGCTTTGGGTTTTTATATGGGAAAGACCTAATTATGGGGACTTAAATCCTGTCAGAGCAGCTACTTCAGATGACCAAGCGCAGGGTTGCTCACAGCATGGGGGAGCATTCCCAGGTTGTTTCAGACAAAATATTTCAGGACTTGATCCTTTATCCCTTTTCACACAGTCAAACCTCTCTCACGCCAGCAGCTCATGGAGATCAAGGCTGCTCCACCAGAAATAGCTCCTCTGCAGAAGCTGATCACTGAGTTGGTTGAAAGGTTTTAGTCTGAGTCTTTTGCTGTTACATGGGATGGGCCACGCAGGACAAAGAGCTCTCACACAAAGGAGCAGCACAGCTGGATGCACCTCCAGCAAGGAGATGGAAGTTAAATCTGCTGCCTGTTAGGCTGGATTTGAGTCTAGCCTTTTCATTCCCTTCAGCAACAGTAGGACTGTAGTAAGCCCTTACCCTGCCAGATTTCAAGCTCTTGGGGGTTATTAGAAAAGAAATTCACTGAATACTGCTCTGTGTCATGCTTTGCCTGTGACTGGACAGGAGGATACTGCTGGAAGTAGATCTGTGCTGCAGAAAAGTACCAGTGTTGCTAAGAACAGTCATGACCTTGTTCCAAATGGTTGCTTGTGTTATAAAACCAAGATTTGCCTACATGCTGCAGCAATCTCCTTGGTTTAAAGAACCTCCCCTCTTTTAAACTTGCCTATCCCACAACAAAATGCTCTCCCTCCCCTAAAGCACAGACAAGAAACCTTTCTGTGAGTCACCAGGACAGCTCCCACACATGCTCCCTTTCCCCTGCTGTCAGATACAGGATCTAGGCAGGGCCACACGTGAGCTTTGCTTTTAGCAGAGCAGAAGATCCCTTTCCCATCCAGTGCAGGTCATGGCAGATTTTCACTCTGGACCCCTCTCAGCTGTCCAGCACTAACTCCATCTGCTGAGGATACTGTGCTTTGTGTGGGCTCAGATATGGATCTAGACAGGCATAGTCCCAGCAGGATAACTCCCTGGGAATGGCATTTAGCATAATTAACAGTGACATGGGATGAAGCATATCTAGTCTGTGTGAAATCTCCCATTTATGTCAAGGGCTCTTTCTTACAGGTATGCAATAACTCACCCACATTTCTCTTGTTGCAAAACTGATTTTATCTTTCTCTACTTTACTGGGCAATAGTTCAGTATTGAGCTTTTTACACAAAGGAAAGCTGCAAGTTTTAACCCCTCAAGCTTCCCCCTTGTTAGAAAAAACAATCCCCTGTTCTTCAGCCTTTGCCTGTAGGTCACAGTTTTGAGTCCTTTCATCATCCTGGCTGCTGTGCTTTAATCTCCCCAGTTTGTCTCTGCTCTCTCTAATTGAGCCACGGTGGTCTAGTTGAGGATTTTCCAGAGTGGGTTAGAACAGAATAATTATCTCCTGTCTCACAGAGTCTCATATTCTTGGTGCATCTTTGTTTTTTGATCCATTGTAACTCCAGGCCCTTTTTTGCTGCACTGCTGCCAACCTACATGTTCCTTGTTTGTGTCTGTGCCTCTGATTCATTCTTCTCAAGTTTAGTATTTTTCATGTGTGTGTAATCAATTAAATCTTGCAGACTTGGGTTAATTTATGATTTTCTTTCAAGCTTTTTAATCTCTGAATTTATCTATTGGGGTATTCTTGTAGCTAGCAAATTTTTAAAGTATTCCATCTTGTTCATTGTCCAAACTGTTCATAGAAATGAACAGTAGCACTGGAGCAATACTAGATCTAAAGCAGAGTGCCACAGTACACATTTCAAATGTCTTCTCAGAAGACCTTTGAGGACAGTTACATGACATACCCTGCCCCATAAATGAAACCCAAACAATTTTGTAGACATATGCTTTGTCAGTGAAGACTTCCAGGTTTTCCTGTTCAGCTGTCAGCATTAGTGGCACTCACAGAAATGATAGCACT
This sequence comes from Molothrus aeneus, assembly GCF_037042795.1. Lineage (NCBI taxonomy): Eukaryota > Metazoa > Chordata > Aves > Passeriformes > Icteridae > Molothrus > Molothrus aeneus. The sequence continues at coordinate 72,784,372 of NC_089648.1, read as the reverse complement.
GGCTGATGGAACAAAATTTGTCATGTAGAGGTTTCTTCCTGTGAGTTTGGAATACCTCTCACTGTGTCTGTGGCACCCTCTGGAGAAGCCTGGCTGGCACATTTGGTCCTCAGCCAAGCCAGTTGTCAAATGCCAAAACTTAGCAGGTTCATGGAAGGACCAGGGAAAAGGATGAGATTTTCCCCCAAAACAGATAATTATTTTTTGTTTTTACTTACTCGAACTGTCTTTTCCATATCCCTGGAAATGTTCAAGACCAGATAGGATGGAGCTTTGGGCAACCTGGTCTAGTGGAAGGTGCTCCTGTCCATGACAGGGGGGCTGGAACTGGGTGATCTTTAAGGTGCCTTCCAATCCAAACCAAACCAAGCCGTTCTATGAACTCACAAGCCAATCTGTTACCTTGCAAATGCTCAGAGAGGGTATTTGTGGCCTTTACTTGTAAATGTTTGGAGACCATTCATGAATCAGACTGGCGGATGATGAAAAAAAAATTACTGTATGTTGGCCCTGCTGTTGTGTTGATGGATGGAGGCTGGACAGCTGAGAAGAAAACTGCCTCTAAATTCTGTGCATTGGCTCAGGGGAAACATATTGGTGATAAAGGCAAACTGAGCTTGAGCTGTGAGCAACTGAACATGCTCAGGGTGGAGAATTTCCTGTAGAGTGGGGTAGGGTGGGCAGAGCAGAGGACTGAGCCTGGAGCATCATTTATGGTTGTCCAGGGTCACTGTATTCCTCTGAATGAACCTTTGGTTTTGTTCGTTTCTATCACGTGAAAGCAGGCAGACTGGCTGAAAAGTAGGTTCAAAGCTGAGCAAATAACTTCTCTGTGAATGTTCACTCAAATAGAGACAAGTTGCAATTTCTTATAGTAGAGTTATACTGCCGATTCTGCTGCATGCTGGCTTTTATACCAGGCTCATCTTCTCTGAGTACCTTCTAGCTGTGAATTCAGTGGTACAACAAATTCTCACTGACTCTGAACACAGAGATGTTTATGATACTACCTGAAATGGCAGAAATCTCCTGCACAGCATTTCTAAATGAAACCCAAAGTACTCAATTTGAGTGGGGAAGAGTCTTGTGTATGCTTCCCACAATAAACAGCTTTTGGGCTGGTGTACTAAAGACACATAGACAATAAAAATAAACCAGGAAATTACAGGAAAAGAAATAGTAGTTTCCAGTGAAGAATAGGACACATTTGGAGCATCCGATTCAGTAAAGTCTGTTAAAAATTGCAAAAGTGAGGATTCTTACCCAGGGTGATAATTCATCCTTTCTGCTCAGGATCTTCAGGCTCTTTCAAATGCTGTTATGACTTTGAAATAGTTCTCTATCTCACTTTGATGGTAATAAGAAACACAGATTTATGGATAACTAGCCTGAAGTCAGTGGTGCCCTGCCTAGAAACTGAAACCTTTCTGCTTTTGAAAGGGATCTAAGACATCATATCTGAGGCTTTAAATCCAGTCAGGTTAGATGGATTCAAACAAGGAAGGGTTTGATGGAATACACTCTGGAGTACCTAAGGGCCAACAAGATGAATTTCTAAACTATTAAGCTTTATTTTATAGAGCTTCTGAAGTGCACACACAACCTTTGCAGTTTGGGAAAGGACAGATGTAGCATCCATCTTCAAAAGCAGTACAAAAGAGACTCTGTGAATTGACTTCAGATCCTGGCAAGCCCCTTGACAGCCCAGCAGCATGGGGCTCTGTCCTTGCGCTATCCCCAAGCCTCACCCACACCAGAACAAGTCCAAAACAGACACCCATCCCTGAGGGCTCCCATAGAGAAGTGTCTGGGACTGGAAACTCTTGGCTGTCCTTCCTTTCTGTCAGTGGCCCCTTCAGAGCCCTCAGGATCATCCTGCTCTAGCTCCCCCATTTATTTCGAAACTACTCAGATCTGGGGCAGAGAGTGTGTTATTCACAGATTCAAAGAATATTTTGAGTTAGAAGGGACACAACAAAGATCATCAAGTCAACTCTTAAGTAAATGGCCTGTACGGGGATTGAAACCACAACCTTGGTGTTATTTACATCCTTCTCTGACCAACTGAGCCAATCACAGGGTGAACTGACTGAAACCACAGAAAATCCAGGGCTTTTTGTTCCTGGGCTGCAGCAGAGCGTAGGCTTGGAGAGTTCAGCACACCTTGTGTGGACATGGAAAGGATCATGGACTGAGGTAAGGGCTGCAGGCAGCATAGCCTCAACTGATCAGGAATAATTTCCATTCTGGAACATTTTTCTTCTTGGAAATAGTCATGGGATCCTAGAATATCCTGACCTGGAAGTGTCTCACGAGGATCACTGAGTCCAGCTCCTGGCTCTGCACAGGGCAATCCTAAGAATCTCACCATATTCCTGAGAGTGTTGTCTAAGAGTTTCTTGAGCTCTGTCAGGCTGGTGCTGTGAGCATTGCCCTGGGGAGCTGCTCTAGTGCCCAGCCACCCTCTGGGTGAAAAACCCTTTTATAATATCCAACCTCCCCTGACACAGCCTCATGCCACTGCTCACCAGAGGGAAGAGGTCAGTGCCTGCCCCTCTGCTTCCCCTTGTAAGGGAGCTCTAGACAGCAATGAGGTCTCCCCTCAGTTTCCTCCAGGCTGAGCAAGCCAAGTTACCTCAGATAGTCCTTGCATGGCTTCCTCTCTAGAACCCTTTACCATCCTTATGGCCTCCTTTGGATCTCCTTTCTGCTGCCCACAGTAGATCCTGATGCTGCCACTGCTTCAGCATTTTTTAGAATTCAGGGTATAAATAAAAGGTGTTTCTGAATTTCTAATAAAGAATGGAATATTAGTCCACAGCTGGATGTCCAAACCACACAACACCATGTCTCATCCTATACAAATCTAAGAAGAATGAATTCTCTGAGAAAATGCAGGTCAGCTTGTCCCTTGCCAGTTACCTGCCAGGGTTTAAAAACAAACAAACAAAACAAAACAAAGTAGACTACAGCATTTATTTCAAGTGCAAAGTGCTGCATCTTGAACAATGTACTAAAATATCTCAACAAAATAAGCCACATGAAATGACATATCACAACAAGTCCCAGCAAATGAGGCAGTGAAAATGGCTGGAAAGGAACAGGGAGCAAACTTAATGGACTGTTTTTCCAAAAAGTTATTAACAACTCTTACAGCCCAAAATAGTGCGTGTATCAAATGCTCAACTATATTCCTCTCCAAAGCTGCTGCCCTGGGAAAGAGTTTGGGCTCCATGGGAAAGACAGGGAAAATGTGGGGCTTTGTCTTCTCTGTCACTGGCAAATTAACCACTACTGGTTTTTTTGAAAGTCATTTGAAGCTTCAAAGATTTGCATCTGTCATGTGCTGCTTTTGTTCTGTGAACCTTGATGCAGGAGCAATATTCAGAGAGCAGACAGGGGCACCTGGCTGGCAGGCCCTGCCCAGCTCCACTCAAATTCTGCACAGAGTGAGGGAGGCTCCTGCAGAATAAGGTGCAGGACAAACCTGGAGAATCACAGCTGCATTGGAGTAACTCTGCACAGACACAGGTTTAGAGGGAACCAAGGCCATAGAATCATAAAGTAATAGAATGTTTTGGGTTGAAAGGGCCCTTTAAAGAGTAAGTTGCTCAGAGCCCTGTCCAATCTGACCTTGACTATTCCCAGGGATGGGACATCCACTGCTTCTCTGGCCAACCCATGTTTTACCATCCTCACTAAAAAGAATAAATTCTTCTTTGTAGGAAATCTGAGGTGCTAATGGAACTCTCAGAACAGCTTTGTAGCTCTACTGTAGAGCTTATGAAGTTTGCATTTTTTTCCATCTTGTTTCTTATGACTTGGGGGAAGAAATGTGTTTGTCAATATTTTAAAGGGGGCTCTCCTCCCCTATTCCCATTGCTCTCAGGGAGCTGAAGTAGCAACAGGTGAGTTCATGGACTTGACTGCACTGAAACCCATGGAGGCACCAGTGGGGTTTTGCATGATTGCAGGCTGAATGATTTTTAGTTAAGCATGCAAAATAAACATTTTAAAACCACCTTCTTATAACTATTCTAGATCTAGACAGCTGTTTTTTAGAAACAAGAGACCTTTCAGCTTATTAGCCAACTCCTCTGCTATCACAGAAATCTCTTTTATAAGCTTTTGAAAGAATTCATCCTGAAAGTCTGTGTTCAGAGAAATGTTATGTTTTGCTTTTGGAAGAGATTCTGATCACTTTAGAGGCAAGAAGCCTTCTAATTTTCAGCCTAAGTATATTTGTGGACAGTGTGTACCTATTTGTTCTCCTGCCAACGCTGTGCTTTAGGTTAAATGGATCCTTTCCTCTCCTCTGTTTGCTTTCCCCTTCCTCCTTGCTGTATTTATAGAAAGCAATTAACACACCTTTTTAGCCTGTGAATTCCTAGGCTCAGAAAACCAAACTCTGGACACCACTCAGGAAGCCATCCTTCCCTGAGAGAATTGTTCAGACATACTTGCTGCCAGACCCAGTTTCCTGCATGATATGTGTATCTGTAACATTTGGGATAGAATTAATTTAGTCCCTGGTTCAAGTGCACTAGGTTCCTTGACTTCTTTTCTCCTCAGATAATTTCCTTTTCAGCCCTCAGTGTGTATCCCCATTTAGCCACCTTGCCTTGTCCACACAATGAACTTTGGCATCCTGGTTAAAACGTGAAAAAGTACTATTTTTGCTTCCAGACTTTGTCTATATGATCTGTAGATGTTGTTCCACATTCTTTCTTTCACTTTTCCCCCTTTCTGTTTATATAGTCCCTTTTTTTCATTCCTGAGGTAGTCCCTGCTTGTTCTTACTCTCCCTTGAAGCCTGTGCACTTCTCACAATTGTCAAAATGCTCTTTTAATATTGTTGCAAGTAGCTAAAATCCTGAGCATCTGAAAGATGCCCTTATTCATTCAATAGTGAGATTAAATCACCAGGAAAGGGTTGTGCTTTTGTTCCCTCCCTCTGTAGTGCCTTTTAGTGAACCACAACCGCATGTGAGGATGGTGCCAGGTCACGATGAAACATTCATCCCGTCCGTCACCGCCCTGTCCCCATTTGGCATCGTGTTCCCCTGTGCCAGCCCAAGGATATTTCTGGCCTGCCTTAGTTCCTCAGTCATTCTTCTAGAAGCAAGCTGTGTTTTCTGGTGCAGTGACATTTCTAGGGGGCAGGGGAGGATTTTGTGAGATAAGTTACATCTCTTGTAAGCCAAGTTTTCCGAGCTGTAGGAGAACCTCATATTTACCACACAAGGCATAAAACCTCTCAGATCAGCATGAAAGAGCTCTTACAGGACTTTTTTTATCTATGCCACAGGGTGGGTGAAAGCTGAAACTCTCTTTGTCCATCCAAGTTGGCATGGACATCCAACTCATGGACTTTGAGTCTTGTAGCAAATAGTTCATCCTCCTTTGTTTTTTCTCTCTCCTTTATCTGGAGATTAAATCACAGAATCATAGAATGGTTTGGGTTGGATGGGACCATAAAGATCATCCCGTTCCAACTCCCCTGCCATAAGCAGGGACACCTTCCATAAGACCAGGTTTCTCAAAGCCCCATCCAACCTGTCCTTGAACTCTTCCAGGGATGGGGCATTCACAGCTTCTCTTGGAAACCTGTGCCAGGGCCTCACCACTCTCACAGGAAAGAAACCTTCTCCTAATATCTGACCTAAACCTACTGTTTTAATTTTAAATCCATTCCCCCTTGTCCTGTTTTTACGTGCTCTTGCAAAAAGCTCTTCTCCATCTTTCTTGTAGGCTCCCTTTGGGTACTGGAAGGTTGTAATTAGGTCATTCCTAAGCCATCTCTTTTCCAGTCTGAATGAACCCAATTCTTACAGCCTTTCATTGTAGGAGAAGTGCTCCATGCCTTCAATCATCTTGCTGGCCCTCCTCTGGACTTGCTCCACCAGATCAATGTCCTTCCAAATGCAGCATTTGTGTCTCTTTAGGGGGATCATTTCACTAAATTGCAATAAAGCAGCATCAAGTGAAGAAAAGCTGTTCTTGCCATCCCTCACTCTACTCTTCCGAGTTGATATCCCGGAAGAGGAGCAAGTGGTTGTTTTGTAAGATTTCTGGTGGGGTCCCAGAATTATTTGCCAGGATGAGGGGAAGATGAACCCATGGCTTCTGGACAACAGGATCAATCTTCATGAGCAGCCTCTATGGTCTTTTCCCTTTTGAAAGGGCTGTCAGGTCTGAAAGAACATCTTCCCTCTCATGTCATGGGGAAGGTGCCTGCACTGTGCTGGTGTTGTTCTCTGGGAACAGCATCAGCTTGAAGTGCCTGCCAGCTGTCTAAACCACATTTAATCTTTAGAATAGCTGTGCAAATCTAGTCAGCATGCCTTGCTGCAATCCAGTCCTGTCAACACTGCTCAGAAGTGACTGACCTTTTCAGTCCCTGTGCAGAAGGAGTGAAGGCTCACAAGGGGCCATGCTGAAAACTGCTGACTAAAAAGGAGCAAATCCAGCATAGTGGTGTTGTTCTTCCTACAGCACTTCAGTCTGTTTATGTGACTTCAGCACTGTCAGCATTTGGGGGATGGCAAATTAAACTGAGGGGAGCAGAGCTGTGAAACATTTCATGGATCTTTTCAGGGAAGATCAGCATGGACAGGGTAATACTGAAACATGCTTGGCTGGGCATTGGCACTTCTCCTCCTGACAAATCTGTCTTCCCATGCTTTCCACACAAAGTGACAGTTCTATTCACCTCCTAATGACTGGCACAAGGTGTGATGCTGTCCCACTTCTGGGTCTAATATGAACTAGAATGTTGATTTCTTCAAGAATAAGGTATTTCTGGGAGAATATATGTTGTCAAGCACAAGCTTGTAGCTCTTGTATAAATGGTTAAGTGTAAAAGTTTTGGATGTTCCAGAGGCAAAACCAAATGTTTACATAGTCCCTTCTGGCATTAAATTTAGTATATAATCAAAATTAATCTATTGAACATTTATCTGTGAGCTCTGAGTTAATGATATAGGTGTGCAACAGCATGTAACAATGCAAGTCTTATGTTTGAAAAGTTTAGATTCATTTTCAGCATCTGATGATGAATTTGATGAAGTTGAAGTTTTTACCTTATCTGAGATCTTAGCCCCTTTTTCTTCCTCCTTATTTTAATTCTATACAGGAAGAGGAAGGCCAACAGAAAAGAACCTTCAAGGAACAGATTGCTTGTAGGTGCCACAGCTTAGAATTTTTGAAAAGAAAACCTGAGTATTTAGATATGGCATGGCAAAATGTAAGAGATAACTTCCAGGGAGACAGGAGTGAATGGTATTATTCAAATAGTAAAGCAGTGTGCAGCTCTCAATTCTGGTTGCTGTTTCACATTGGAATGCTGGTTGTAAGGGACCTCTGAAGGACTCTAGTGCATCCTCAAGCTGAAGTCAGGACGACTGCCAGCCAAACCATTGCTAGTCTGATTTACATTTTGTCTCTAAGGTGCAGGCTCTACAATTCCTCTGTATGGCAGAGATTTATTCTTCCAGGACTATATTATTCTCCTGCTTAAGAAGTTCCTTAGGGCCAAATCTGACCCCATCAAGGTTCAACTTGGGGTCATCTTGAACGTAAAATAAGGACATCAGTATGCACCTTGTTCTTGCAATGTTATTGTAAATGTTTAAAATTCCAATATTAAATGATGCTGGACTTGAAATTCTAGCTGTTCTACACCTGACAAGGGACAAAAATACCTGATCATGTTAGGTCCCACTCAGCATCCCCACAGATTGACTAGGGAGGATCCATAGACACAACAGGGAATGGAAACATGACCAGACCTGTGGCTGGAAGCGTCCACTAAGCCACTGGGTGGGATGAAGCAGTCTAGTGTGTCACACACCACTAGTGGATGTGTAGGCCAGTTCATGGAAATGCAGTCCTGGGTGCAGGGGGACCTTTCTCTCCAGGCACTCAGGTCTCCTTCTCTGCAATTCTGCCCATGGAGGGTTTGAGAGTCCTGCCTTGGAGCACTGGATCCTCTGGACATGGTAAAAATTGATCTGTTATGTGGATGTGGAGAAGGAAGAGAGGAAGGAGGTGACAAGAAACACCTACAGCCTTCTCTTTGTCAAAATTGTCATGAAAGATAAAGACACAAAGCTATTAGAAAGCATCCAAAGGAGGGCTGGAAGTTGGACTTGATCCTTGTGGGTCCCCTCCAACTCAGGACATTCTATGATTGTGGGATTCTGCTGCATTGGTTGAGACCCTTGAAGACCCTCATGGCCTATTGCTGGCTTCACAACAGTGTCATGCTGGCCCAGGACACGACTCTAACACCTTACTAGGATGTCACAGTTTGCCTTAGGCCACCAGTGTCTGTTTGTAAGGGGTGAGGTTTGGAGTGGGACTTCTTCACATTTCTATTTCCAATTATATTTCTGAGTAATTTAAGGCTGGAAGCCAAGTTACTGAGTCTGGTAAGGTAGCACAGTGTGGGAGAAGAGCAAGGGAAAATGTGGGGGTGTATTTCTGAGAAACCAGTGGTAGGTGGATACCGTAATTTTGAGATTTGCATGCAGAGAAATAGAGGTTTTTTTTGTCCAAAGCTTCTATACCAGCGCACACTGAAAATTTTGGTCTTGAGAAGAGATGGGAGCAGCATAACAAAGGTAAAATGGCTTGTGCTACAGACTGTAATAACTGATAAATCTCATCATCTGAGTGAGACCATGACTCAGGGTCAGGCTTGAAGGAGAACATTTTCTTTAATAAAAATTATTTTTAAATTTTTGAAGAAAATTATTTCTTTTACCATGGTATATTGTTTAAGGTGAAAATTAGAAACATTATTTTTTTGGACTATTTTGCTGGGAGGTGTGTGGGGGGAAGATGGGGTGAAATGACTGAAAACCCCACTTCTAGTTCTGCCTGGGAGAACTTGGCAGAGAATTTTTCACTGGGCAAGAGTTAACCTGATTTATGCAGTTCTTAGGAAGATTAGACAGCTGGACAAATATTGGGGAAAGATAAAAATAAACACGTGTGAAATTTTAAAAACATTTGCCCTGACTTACACTCATCTTCGTGCTTGTCGCCCACAAACATCTTGGCACAGAGTTTATTATCAGGAGGCCTTGCTGAAAGAGCAATTCAGTTCTGTGCTGCAGAACAGCCAGGAGCTGTGCTTGCTCTCAGGCTTGATAAAGAAATGGAGGCTGAGGGGAGATTTTTTCACTCTTTACCTGAAAGGAGGTTGGAGACAGGTGGGAATCAGTTTCTTCTCCCAAGTAACAACTGATAAGACAAGAGGAAACAGCCTCAAATTGCACCAGATGAGGTTCAGATTGGCTATTGGGAACAATTTCTTCACTGAAACAGGGATCAGGCTTTCAAAGAGGCTGCCCAGGGAAGTGGCTGAGTCATCATCCCTGGAGGCATTTAAAAGACATGCAGATGTGGCACCTGGGGACGTGGTTTAATGCAGGGCTTGGCAGTGCTGGATTAATGATTAGACTTGATGACCTTAAAGAACTGTTCCAAGATTTATGATTCTATGGAGCCAGACACATTGCATAGTGTGGGGAGAGACTGCGATGCTGGGCCACAAGTAGAGACTGTGTGTGTGGTCTGTCACAGGCAACAACTTAAATAAGAAATGAATGAATGAATGAAGACTATAATCTGATCTTTCTAAAGAGAAGAAAAAAAAGGTCGAGCTGCTAATTACTCCCATCCAAATGGGAATGCAGATACATGGGTACACATCCCACTTTCCTGAGAAATTTGTGTGTTTGTGCAAGTAAATGAAAGTCTGTACATCTTGAAAAAACCTGGAAATCATCAGGCGGGCTTCACTAAGGAAGAGCTGTAGCAGAGAGTCTGTTACCCAGATCTTCCCACCCTGGGTGTAGGGGGATACAGTATGGGTAAATTAAGGTGGTATAGAAAGTAATCTTGCCCCCTAAAGAGTTGCAGCTGAACCAATTATTAAGGATTAGGAGCAGGCCTGATGTTAACAGGCCACAGCTGTAGCCAATCAGAAGAGTGTTATAAAAGAGTGGATTGGGTGGCTGAGGGAACTGGAGTCTGTTGGGTGCTGCAAGGATAAGGAAGAGTCAGTGCCTGGAGGAGCTGCATACGAGAAACATCAAGGAGGTATGAAACTCTAACAATATAGAACACTTGCAGTGTAATGACAATAGAACTCCTGCAATATAATGACAACACCTGGGCACAGGGAATTTTCTCCTCATCTCATTCAGCAGCAATGCTGCTCCAAGCCTGGCCTGGGGTGGTTTAAGAGACACATGCAGAGCAAATGTACCTAGTGCACAGAGGAAATGCTGGGAATTGGCTGATTCTGTTCCAGTGCCTTGAGAACACATGGAACAGAACACAGGAACTCTGTAAAAAGCAAAAGCAAGCTCCATGGAGAGTTCCATGGCCTCTGAACAAACTTCAGTGAAACACACTGCTCCACTCATCCTCCAAACAGGAATAAATGGTGTCTGCCTGTGGTCTCTGGCATCAGGTATGTCTGGCAGTGCTCTGTGCCTACTTCTTTGAGGAGAGGCAGCTGATTTACCAAAGCTCCTTGATGAAAGCCTCAAACACACTAATTCCTATAGAGAGGGAAGTTGCAGGACAAACAGACTCAACACAGGGATTTTTTACTTACTTTAATTACAAACAGCACAAATTTCTGATGCCTTACAAATATTGACCAAGGAAAAAAAAGAACACAAACAAACACCTGTCCTCCTTCCCCTAAATCAGTTATTATGTCCCCTTTCCTAGCCTCAACTTCCCTGACTTTCAGCCCATGTTACAGTTATCCTGTTCTGATTTCTCTAGTGGTATCATAATTTCTCCTGAGGCTGTGCTTGGAACTGTATCTTGCTGATGCTTTTTGCTTGTTCATTTTTCTCTGTCACCATTTGTTTCTCTAGGATTTTCTCTGCTGCTCTTTGATTCTAGCTTGTCTTCAAAGGGGTTTTTTAGTGTCCCCACTATGGAGAGGTTCACCTGTCTGCAGTCCCTCAGGGTGTCCCTGCACTGCTGCCTTCCCCATGTGCACAGTTCCTCCAGGGTGTGTGGGTGTGGGTCACCTATAGCTGCAGTCCCTCAGGGATGTCCCCACACTGACATGGGTGTTCACAGCCTCAGCCCCTTAGGTTTTGGTTACCAAAACCAGAGTTAAGGATTATCTCAGTGCAGGGAATTTGGTCCTCTTGACTGCTTCAAAGCAGACTTTCATATTTCCCTGTAGAAAATCAATTTGCTATTACCAAAATAAAAGAAGAAAATGAAAGGATCTTTGTGTTACCTAAACTATTAAAAATAAAGTCTCTAAATATATTTAAAACCAACTGACGTTCAGAAACCACTAGGGTTGATGCTTGCTAGAAAATCTGCCATTGAAATGTGAATCAGCTCCCCTCCTCCCCATGCCCAATTTTCCATTCAGACCCATTTCCATTCCCCAGACATCATCCCCAGCGCCCAGCAGCCCCCAGTTTCATTTCTCACTGGGTTGGGTTGTGCTAGAGAAGAGCAAATTGCCTTTTGACAAATCTGTCTACCCATGGGGGTGCTCCTGGGCTGCCCAGACAGGCTCTGGGCTTGTTTTTGTTCTGCCCTGGGGATGCTGTGCTCCATCTGAGTGTGCCTTCTGCGTGTCCTTTGTTGTATTCCCTGTATTAAGGTATTTTTTTCTTTTCATATAACTTTGAGCAGTGATAAATGAAACTTCAAAAAACCACAAATCAGGTACTTGGGAGACCTCACAAGAGACTTTATTCACTTCAAGGAATGACATGAAAGATGTATTTGATAGAAATATCTGTATAATGTTTTACCAAAATGCTTATGCGTGGCACATGACTTTTATAGCTGCAATAAACTGCTTAAGAACCTCTCAAATATGTTCAGCCAGTAGCTGGAGCTGGGGGCAGGTGAGGTAACATGCAGATTTTAAATTCAACACCTTATCAGCCCTTAGAGAAGATAGCAAGTGCTGACAGCAGGTGTTTGCTGAGAGCTGTGAGGTCACCCCAGCCAGTGGAGCATTGGGTGATGTAATGCTGCTGCCATTCCTGCTGCAGTGGCCCTGGAGTGATACCTGACAGACCCTGCTCATAAATGGCAACTGGAGAAATGGGATGATCTGAGAAAACAAATGTGATATTTGCAACACTTTTTTAAAGAACTTTCCATGGAGACTTTGCATTGACATTTAGCACTTGTTGTACACCTACCAGAGAGAAGATTGAGATTAACCAGAAGCTGCCAGGGGTTTTGTTGTGATAAGATGTTTATTTGATCTTTGCATTACTGTAAACTTTCATATACCCCCTGCCTGCTGTGCAAATGTGATGCTTCCTACAACTTTCATGAAAAGACATAAAAGGAGGCAATGAACTAAGAAAAACTTGATGTACTGTGATATCTCTATTGTGAAGCTGCTCAGACACTGCAACATGGCACCCAGAAAAGCTGTGGATGTCCTATGCCTGGAAGTGTTCAGATTGGACAGGACTTTGAGCATCCTGGTCCAGTGGAAGGTGTCCCTGCCCACAGCAGGGGGCTGGGAATGAGGTGATCCTTAAGGTTCCTTCAATTCAGCAATTACATGATTTGATGATATTTATTTGTTTGAAGTTATTGCTGCAAGCAGTATTTAGAGTGGGGGTGATGACCTTAAAAATGGGTGGAGCGCAGGGGTCTGTCCAAGGGAGCTCCAAGGGAGAGGCTGTGGGTCATGGACAGCAGCAAGAAGCCCCTGAGGGGTCCTGCATGAGCTGTTCTGTGCTGGGTTGGGGGCTGAGCTGCTCAGAACCAGCTTGCTGCCTTCTCTGGGGGTGTCTGTCCCATCTCCTGGGCAGGAGTGCTTCACTCACAGCCTTGCCCTTTGCCTGCCCTGAGGAGCTCATTTAACATCTCTCAAAGATTCTGCAGGCTTGTTTTGAAGGCACTGAGTGCTCAGAAGCTCCCATAGGATCAGACTATAAACTTGAATCCTCAGGCCACATTTATTATTAAATCTCCAACTTCCTGAGTAGAAAATGATCCTTTTGCACTGAACATCTGCTGCATCTTGCTCATTCTGCCCAAAATATGAGACACTTATTTAAAACAATGAACTCTGGGCTATGTTGCTAGCCTCAGTGGCAGTATTTTTGCTTCAAAATAGGTTTTTTTCTGTTATGATTTTGGTAATATCTTAGCAGTCAGATAAAAAGCATCATCAAAAGTGCTGGTAGTGTTTCTGGAGTATGTGGTCTATGTATAGTTTAGGTAAGGAATGTCTGAGGTCTAAGCATTCTTTGAAATACTCTCTGGAGATCTGGGTATGTTATACCCATCTATGAAACTGGTGGACATGTACCTCAGCTAGGACTACTACTAATAAATCCAGGGTTATTGTTAATAACTATGTCATGTGCATCCTGAGCATGAATTTACTTTTACCTGTCTTATAAATGAACATAAAAAGGATTTAACCTCATTAACCATTAACCTAATGCTGCCAGGTCCTAAACCTTGGACCTAAACCAAGTCCCTAAGCACCACATGCGCACACTTGAACACTTCCAGGGACAGTAATTTTACCACTTCCCTGGGAAGAGCATGTTCCAATGCCTGACTACCCTACCTGTGCAGAAATTTTTCCTAATATCCAATGTAAACCTCCCCATAGCTCTTTGTCTGTAATCCCTTTTTCCTGTCCCTTAAAGAGCAGGGTTTGCATTGCTGGTGGGACACATCTCAGTGTCTCTGAGCTCAGGCATCTCTCTCCAGGAACAAGGATCTTTGTCCTTCCAGATTTAGTATAAGTTCCAGTGTGTTTAGGACTACACACAATGCCAAAATTTAAACTAGCAGGGAAACAGGAAGTTAAAGAGGAGCTGTCTGCTGACTTCTGAACTTGAGGAACATTAGAATGCAGAGAGGCATAAATAAAGAGATGGAACCAACTGGAGAACACCAGTTTCTACTTCAGACACCTCCTAGCATTATGGACCAGACTCCTCTTTGGTTATGCTTCTTTCTCCATTATGAAAGCACTTTGTCCAAAGATCCCCTAGAATTTCTCCAGGGAGCTGTATGAGCAATATTTCCATAGAAATCTTCATCATTGAAGGAATGCTTGGCAATGCTATGCTAAGACCCAAGCAAGTGATTTGAAAACCCCCTTGCACTGGATTAAATGTTTAGACCATCCTCTGCTGGCACAGTAGTCTAAGCCCAATTGGAGTCGAGCAGCCGGATATCCACAATTTTCATGGATATCCACAATTTTCATGGAGTAAGAATTGCAGAGGCTGATCAATCTCATTATTCAGAGTGACTTTGGGGAAGCCCTGTTTTCTCTCTGTTTTTTCCTATCTGCTCTGACCACCATGAACAACCCCTTCTCTGTTTTGTATGCACATGGTCAGTTGCTTGGAGATGATGTGAGATCGTCATGACTGGGAAGGCTTGTGGTGGACTTCTGAGGAAGCTGCTACCAAGTACATGAAAGGAGGCTAAAGGCAGCTTTTAAGATTAAGATCAATGATTTCTCAACATTTCAAAACACCCTTATTAAAAGAATATGTACTTTGCTTGTCCAGGCTGGTTTCTGGGAATGGGATGTGATGCTTTCTCCCTTATCTGCCTGGATTTTTCTGCAGAGACAGTGTCTGTCTTCAGTCAGAAGAAAGTGGCAGATTATTTAACATGCATCTAAAAAGTGCAACACTCATCTGTGATTCAAACTGGATAGCAGGCCCTAATATTCAGGGTTACAGAGAGGTCAAAAGGAGAGCAGTTACTCAAAAAGGGGAAGTTTAATGTAATTTTTAACCATTATGTTCACTGAAAGATGAGGACTCTGCTAGTCTACAGGACAAACGTTAAAGACCTCCTGAATTGTTCCTCTGTTATAAAGGAGTTGAACTTTACCTGACCCTTCCACTAGGAGCTAAAGTCAGTCAAATTTGCTGACTTCAGGCTCCTTTTTGAAACTCTTATAGAGAAAAAACAGAATTAAGGATGATCTCAGTGTGGGTTGAATGCAGAATTTGATGCTCTCGACTGCTTCAAAGCAAATTTTATATTTTGCCTGAGAAAATCAAACTGATATTACTAAAATAGAAGAAGAAAGAGAAAGATACCTTCATGCTACTTAGCATTAAAAATAAAATCTCTGGCATATGTTTAAAGCAAGCTAACATTCAGAAACCACTAGGGTTGATATTTGCTAGAATATCTGCCATTGAAATGTGAATCAGTTCTTTCAAGTACCTCCAGTTTGGTGCATTGCTGTGAGTTTATAGCCTTCTGAATTGTACTCCCTTCATATGCAAAGGAGCCCTGCAAGTGCATGTCACACACACACACACACACACGTACGTGTGACATCTTGCAGCAAAATCTGGGCATGCAGCAAAGGTTCTGAGGCAGGGCTAATCTGGCTGAAAGCACCACTGGTGTGGATGTTTATATCAGAGCTAATCACCCTGGTCTCCCTTTGGAGTCAGTGGAGGGAGCCAGGCATTGCAGGAGTGTGATTCATCTCCTGCTGCAGCAGATGTCTGAAATGGGTCAGGCACCTATTTCTGTCATTATCTTCAAAGGCTGCCTAGCTCAGAGACGGCTGAGGGGGGTGAGATGAGCATGAGTCAGCAGTGTCCCCTCACAGTGAGGGCAGCTGGCTACATCCTGGGCTCTGCTAGAAAGTCCAGAGGTGGTGACTGACCCAGCTTTCAGCAGGTGGCTGGACTGGATGACCCCCCCCCCAAGTCCTTTCCAGCCTGAATTACCCTGTGACCCTGTTGTCTATTCATCACTTGTGGGATTGCACTCGGAGTACAATATCCTGGTTTGGGCTCCCTGTTACAGTTAGGTTTTTAGGTGCTAATATTGGTTATCCTTCCCATATTCAAACAGCCCTCCAAAGAGGCTGAACCCTGATTATCCCAGTGATTTTGTTACAGTGCAGTCTCAGTTTCAGTGGCACAGCCAAGGAGGCTGTGATATATGGGATGGGTACAAGGGAAAAGGGAAGCAAGATGTAGCATTTTACCACTGATGCTGATATCTCATGGTGTTCAAACTTCAGTTCTGATCTCCTGGTCTGGAAACAGTGACTCATTTACCCTTGATTCTTCTGTCTAAAATGAAGCTACTAAAAGGAAGCAGCTGGATGCAAAGTCCCAGCCAGCTTGACCATATCTGAGGTGGGAAGTTACAAAATCCCCGCACTGCTGCATGCGCAGGGGCCTCCCCAGCTGCTACTGTTGGACAAGCAGATCCCTGTTTCCTGCCTGCCACCTAAAAGTGCTGACTTGCCATGGCAACCAGTCAGCACTCAAAGTGTGTTAAAGCTGCTGAGGAAATGTCCCCATTTATGTGCTGTCACACTTTCAGAAAAGGCAGAATGTAGTAATAAAGTGAACAGCCCCACTGCTTGCCCCAGCTGAACCTGACTGTGAGGTTCAGAGGCTTACAGCCAGGCTGATTGTGAAGATGAGGTCAGTTTAAACATAGTTCTATACTGGAGGATAAGGCAGCAGTTCAAGTTCCATTTTTATTACTAGTTTCTATTATCAGTCCCATGTCTTTAATGTTTTGCTTAAAGTCCAGATTTCTGTAGACAAGCAATGAGTTGGGAGCCACAGTTCAGTTGTTCTAAGGATAAAACCGAAATATGCTTTTCCAGATATTGCAGAGGATAACCAAAGGATGATCAAAGAGCTTAATTCTCAATAATTTCCTTCAGTAGAGGACTTGCTCTCTCTTTCTCATCTTAATATTTTTGTTCCTTGTTTTGAAATCTTTATATACCATCTAAATGGCATGAGCAAGCTCGTAAGCCTCAAAAAACAAATGGCAAAATTCAAATAACCAAAAGGTATCTTAAAAAAGGAAAATTGTCAACATTTTATTTAGAGTATTATTTTCATGATTTTCATGATTTTAATCCTCGTATTTAGAGTATCCTCTTCATGATTTTTATGATTTTCATCCTCATTAATGAGGATACACTACAGTATTTGAGAAGAACTGAGTCATGTGTGCTGGTTATTCAGAGTTAATCTCCAAACTCTGAAGCAGCAGAGCTCTGAGTAAATTGTGTGCCAGTGGCACTTTCATTAGTGAATTTCACATTACCAGGGTTTTGCAATCTTCATCTCATAAAGAGGACACGAAAAACAAAACAAGTCCTCAAGCATCTGAAAGAAGATAAAACAAATGACATTCTGCAAAAGTGTTATTTCCTTGTTCTCCCTGAATGCTGAGTTACCCATTCTTAGGAGGACACAGCAATAAGGACATTACATATACCTGGGATCTCTTGCTTCGTTTGTGACAAGCGAAGAACATGATGGGATGGGACCTGCAGCCATCTCTTTTATCCTGCAGGCACTCCCTGTTCCACAGTTTGCTTTAGAAGATGGCAAAGCAGAGAGCTAAAACCTTGCCTGGGGGGCTGTGTGAGCATGAGGACTGGGGCAGGGCAGAGAAGCAAAACCTGCAGCCAACCTCTTTACAGAGTAACAGAGGGGCTGTGAGGTCAGGGCAGGAGAACCTGAGTTGGGTGAGCTGCCATCCAAAACCACCCCATCAGGGCTGAGCAGGAGGAAGGTCACTTCTGCTGTTTCTGCTGTCACCAGAATATTCCCTGTCCGTGTTAGTCAGCACCATCACCCACTCTCCTGCTGCTCAGACCTACCCAGAGGCAGTGGCTCCTATGCTGTGCCTGGGAACCCTTGGCTTTGGCCTGGAGTCTGCTGCACTGAGCTGTGCTACTGTGAGTTAGAGCTTCCTCTTCTCATCAATTCTCCTGAGTGCAGTGGAGAACCTGCACCAAATATCCTTCTTCTGTGAGAGGAGGAGATCATCAGGGGGTTGTTCAAACAATGGCTTTGTCACTTGCTGCAAGCTGAGCTGTCCCTGGAAGTGTTCAAGGCCAGATTGGATGCGGCTTTGAGCAACCTGGTCTAGTGGGAGGCATCCTGCCCATGGCAAGGATTTGGAATTAGATGTTCTTTCAGGTCCCTTTCAGCCCAAGCCATTCTGTGATTTTATGATTGATTCAAAGGCTGGAGCAGCCACTTCTTTGCTGGGTGGCACCTTCATAGCAATAACAGTGAAACAGGCAATATAATAAAAATATCTGTTTGGAAAATTGCCCTTGTTGTGGAGTAGAAGAAGGTTTTTAAGGAGGTAGATATAACAGAAGAGATTAAACACAGAGTTCCTGCTATTCACTTTGTGCTATAATCTGTTCAAGATCTGTGAAGAGCCAGCCTGGATTGCAGCTGCTGATGCCTGCTGAGTTTGGGAGTTCTCATGCAATTTTCAGACTGTCACTGAGTGGTACAAATGGAGAAAATTTTGCATACAGGTCCTGGTTATGTAAATTACAGAGATTTAATCAGTTGTTCAGACTCTGCTTCTAGGATGGAAAAGAAATAAACAACACACTTTCTGGAACAGTTGGAATAGTGGGTCAAATTTGATCTGATTTGATGATATTGCCTAGCTGGAATGGGATTTGAGTATCTTTTTTAGAGGCTCCAAGGTTTAATGAGTCACTGGAAGGCTCCAGTGAGAGGCAAGAGCTGTATCACTTGAAATATAGGCATAAAAGAAGAGTAGGGAATAGTTTTTGGAACAAAAGAGTTTAATATTTTATTATAGCTTTTCCCACTCACTTGCTCTGTGACTGGATGAAAAGGTCTGCAAGGCAGAAATCATTAGCCAGCACATTACTGACTCCAAGGCTCACCCAGATCTCTCAACGAGTCCACACCAAATCTTATCTTCAAAACCAGAGTAGATGTCAAGAATATAATCAACAGGACCTTATCACCTGCCTATCACAACCTCTAAACAGAGGCTAAGCTCTCCACTGTGCATGCCCAGGCAAAGGGCTGGCATCTAACCACATGGTTGTTTTCTAGGAGGAAGGGAATTACATATGCCATAATGTGCATGGCATAATTGGCTGCTGTTGCCAATGGTCTTGCAAGAGTCAACTCTGTGGTTAAAGTACAAAAAGTCTTGCTGTCTATTTATGTCCTCATAATAATGCAAAGGATATTAACTTGACTAACAAAGTGCTCAATATATTAAAACAATCCTCTCTCTGAAAAAGTAAAGTAAATGAGGAGTTGTGATGGGTCCTTGCAGTGAGAAAGAAACATCAGAGCCTGTAGAAAGCTGCTGCAGCTCTCTTGTTGGAAAGATGCAGATAAAGAAACCTTGCAAATGCTTCTGGTTTGGCAGGGCACTGGTTTGTCAGGCTGCCCCAGCCACTGCTCACATAAAGAGCTGATTTTTTCTCTTATGCTACCAAAGACCAGGAAATTATCAGATGCATTTCAATCCAGTGCTAAAACTGGTACTGGATTCCAGAGACCTTGATGATAACAATCTGGTTTCTTACTTCTCAGCACAAACTTAGAAAATAAAAACCACAGTAGCAGCAGTGGCAGTGAAAGTCCACATCTCCAGAGCAGACTGTGTTCGTATAAACTGTTATGGAATGTGACTTACAGGGATCCTGATGAAAGGAAAGAAGGAGAGCATCCATCCATCCATCCATCCATCCATCCATCCATCCATCCATCCATCCATCCATCCATCCATCCATCCATCCATCCATCCACCCATCCTTCAGGATTTGTCCTTCTTTTCTTCTTTCAGCCCCATTTCTCAAGCAGCATTTGAGGGAAGACCTAAGGCACTGGCTAAGCTAAGGTCTGTCTGTAGCCTCCAGGCCTGAGTTCATGGGCATATTTCAGTGATTACTTTAGAAAACTGGATGCATTTTTCTGAGCTGGTTTTAGTCAGACACCAAGCATTTATTTCTTACTTTGGAGAGATGTTGTACTGTGGGATCTCACCGACATTGTACATTGTCCAGCTCTCAGGAAAAATTTTATTTGGTTTTGGTTGCCACATTAAAAAAAAAAAAAAAAGCGTTCTTTCCCTCAGCCCTCAGCCAGCTGTGAACACTTAAATGGAATAGTTCTGGATTTTGCAAGGGGAATGCTTGCTGGAGGAAAAGAACAGTCTTCTGGTTTCACTTAGCAAACTATGAGTTTTGCACAATATTGAGACCTCTGCTAAAAACACAGTTGATTAATGACACTGTGCTCTGGAATGGTCTCTATGGATTTGCAGCTTACCCATGTACATAGGTATGGTGCTAACCAGTGCTTGGAGACTACTAGGTGAAGGTGCCTCACTAACAGAAGAAATACAGCTCCTAGGAAAACAATGGGGCTCCTGAGCATTACAAATTTTACTGCCACCTGACAGCCAACTGCATGTCCCAGTGCCTGAATCCCTAGGTAGGAGCCAGAGCTTTTTAGCCCAATCAGGATCCTGCTCCCATAGGATTTTAAGTAATTGGTAGGTACACTCCTTCTGGGTCAATGGTTCTTTTACTTCTCCCTTTGTCCCTTCAATAGTCAGCCTGAAGAAGGATTTGCCCTGAAGTTGTGCTCCCCCATTCCCTGTGAGTACACAGGGGTAGGACACAGAGTGGGAAGACAGAAAACCCTCCCAAGATGCTTCTCTTCTTGAGGAACACACACTGGTACAGAAATTATTCACAACTGGAGTAAAATCAATTGCTAGGCAATGATTACGCAGAATGCAGGGTGATGGAGAACTTTTCCTACTGCAGCCACTCTCTGCCAGGTTTGGGCAAAGTGGAGATGGGCTTTAGGTCAGTGCCTAGAGTTTCTGATTGCTTAGTTCCAGGCCATCAAGGATATCTAGGCCACAGGGAACAGCAGTCTCAGATGTTTGGGCTGGTCCCCAGCTGAGTGGGATGCATCCTTTGATCTGTGTGATACTCATTCCTGACACTGACAGTTATACCTTAAGAAATCAACTTTGGGAATGTCTTGATATTCATCTTTCAATGACTCTCTTTTTCTTAAGAAAATTGCTTTTATGTGAGTATGAACTTTTCAGAATTATGCCCTTCTTTGCATTTATATGGCTATCAGATACAGCTAGAGCTTGTAAAGCCAAGGATTTAGACTGATGATGGTGTGAAGAGTTGGGTAGAAAAACATAAAGCAGCTGGTATTTTTTAGAAGTAGAAACATTAATGCTTAGAAATCTTGGAAAACACCCAAGATCTCCATAAAGTCAGAGAGTATGAGAAAAAAATACAAAACCTTTCTGCTAAAATGAAAGAGAAATAGACATTTCAGATGACAGATAATTCTGTAGGACTAACATTCACAAAAACATTTCCCTTATTGATGTGCACTATGAGTCGTGATATGAAACTTCCATTTTTCAAGACAATTAGGCAGTATGAATCCAAGTAAATCAATGAAGCTGAAATCCTACTTTTTCTTGAAACAGAATGAAATTTCCTTGAGATCAGGTGGAGCTAGGATTTCTGCCTGGGACTACAGTTTATGCTGTCAACAACCAACAGACAAACAAACAGTAAGAAAATATGAGCAATTAGTTAGGCTGTTATCTAAGCTTTGGCTAGTTAAAAAAGTAACTGATCTCATCCTTTTATGGTATTACTGGGAGTTTTTGTGTTGAAAACTAAAAATATATATACCCAGATGGGGCTTTAGTTTAGAAGAAATGCAGTGAGGATTCTGCTTGGATACAGCCTTGGATTTGCCTTCACTGAATTATAGCCACTTACATTTCCTCTATAAGACTATTTGGCAGAATGAGTTAACTGTGGAATTGTTTTCTTTTAACCAATGATTATAAATCATGCACATAAAGTAATTTTTAAGATCATAATCATGAATCTCACACAGGAAATATGAACCTGAGGACAACTATTACACAGTCAGAGATCACAAATATGCCATTTGTTGTGGGCCCCCGATTTGAGATTGTGTTTATTGAAAACAAAAAAAACCCCACCTTTAAAAGAACTACTGGAAAGAGCTATTTGAAAATAAAATATGTGAAATATTACTATAACTACTGCTATTACTACTACTAAACCCAATTTTTAAAAGTCAAAAGAATTTTTCTTTCTGCCCCCAAATTCCCAGAAGTGCTTTACCAAATCTGAATCTTTTCACTATTATGCTTGTATGGAAAGGTGAACTATGATTTCCTGTATTCCAGAGCAAAGTCACACTGCTTGTTAGCTTCTGAAACCCAGTAATCTCTAATCTCTGCATGAACTGTTGATTTCCGTGATTTAGCATTTGCCTTAAATTGAACACTGATGTAATCAGCAAACTGCTGCAGCAGGGTTTATCTCTTTTTGCAGTGGCCATGCAATTTATCAGGCAGCTGTCAGGCACAAAGGAAATACACAGACCTACAGATAAACACAGCATCACAGAAAAGAAAAGACCATATCCATGCCCACTCTTCCCTGCAGTGCAGTGTAGCTCTGCAGGTAACCACATCCCTGTTTGATAAAGCACATAGACTTTTATGTATTATGGATTTCAGTGGAAATTTACAGAGCAGCTAAGTCCAGTTGCTGAAAAAGGAATATTTAAGTGATTTGCAATCCTAGAAAGGGACAAGGAAGCTGGTGAAGGGTCTGGAGAACAAGTGAGGGAGCTCAGGGGTACATTATTACTCTCTTCATGCCCAGGGAAGCTGTTGAGTCACCATCCCTGGAAGTATTTAAATGATGTATAGATGTGGCACTTGGGGACATGGTTTAGTGGTGAACTTGCCACTGCTGAATTAACTGTTGGACTTGATGATCTTAGAGGACTTTTCCAATCAAAATGATTCAATGATTCTACAATTGATTCAATAGTATTGATTGCTTAGTTAGTTCTATTTCAGTGCTAATGGACAGATAGGAGATAGTACTTCTGTTTTAATGTTTTCTCTTTCAGATGTGATTGTACAATATGCATGGAAATGCACCTATCCAGCAACTTAAAGTTTCTTAAAATAATTGCACTCCTAAAAATAGAAAAGGAAACTCTCAATTAATTTCTAGACCACAAATACAGAATAAAACTACAGACTTAGAGTGGGTGGTTCCATCTTCCTGGAGTATTTGAAAGTCTGACAGAGAATTTTGACTAGAAAACATTTAGATTAATAGTTATCAATTTCCCAAAACCCTACATTTATCGTAACTTGCACAGACTCCTAGAACCCTGATTCTATCTTAGAAGGGAGAAAGAGAGGGGATGAAACTTTGATCAGCAACACACAGACCATTGATAGCTCAGCCTAGATTTGAAGCCATATTTCCTTCTGGGGCAGTAAGTGGCCAACCCACCTCACCAGCCCATAGTCCTTGGACTGTGCTGTTGTTCCTTGTTGTCCCCAGCAGTAGGGAAGTAGTAGTGACTTGCCCTTACTTGGGAGGTAATTTCTCAGCAGAAACTCTTGGTAGGCTGCTGACAGTAAGTAACATGGTTCTTTGGGTAACACAGAAGGCTGGGAGAGGCTTGTTCCTGCTGAGTGCAGGAGGAGGATCAAAGGACAAACAGGCAAGGTGAGAGTGGAAATGACACACTTGCCCACTGCTAAGCTCTGCCTGCCTGGGAGTGGCTGGTGCAGATCCCCTTTTCATCCTGCAAAAAGCTGTAATTGAGCCATAAAAGAAGATCTGCAATCTGAGTTACAAGTAGAGAAAATACTTTTTTTATTCATTCTGTTAACATCAGTGTTTGTCCTACATAAATGACTGCAGTACAGCAGGACAGGAGCCTCTGGAAGAGTCTGTGCAGAACACAAATAATTACTTAGAGACAAGCTATCCCTGTGCATGTTATAATTCACTGTCATGCCACAATGGTATTTTAGGCAATTACAACACAGGACTGTACATTTTTGCACACATATGTTTGCTCGACAAAACAAGCCTTTGTTTGCACGTGATGGGCGATTGCTTGTCCAAGCATCTTATACAACTGCACTCACACTGGGTGCAGGCAGAAGAGGCACAGAGGCCCTTGCATAAAAACAAGGGATCCCAGAAACATGCTGAATGAATTTTTACTTGAACACACTGTCCTATAATTGTACTCGCAGCAGCATGTGTGTGGGGTTCCTGAAAAAGCTCTTGGGAGGGAGGGTAAGAAGAACAAAACAATATCAAAGAAGATCCATGTGGTGTTGACGGGGTTTGGAAAAGCCATCTTGCTAATTGTTTGCAGGATGCATTCCAGGTTACTGCAAGCCAAGAGGCTGCAGGGTTTGTTGGGTTGAACTGCAAATTACAGTGCTCTCTCCTGTCCTTGTCTTTCTTGATTGATGGGAGACTCACATCCCCTTGGGCACTCACAGGAATTAGGATCTGCTGTGTCCCACTGTAGGGCGTGCTGCTGGTGGGGCTTTGATCAGAGTTCAGCCTTTGTTGTTGAAAGGATATATTTAATCTCAGCAGATCCAAAATAGAGATGGGCCCTTCAATGCCATTGCCACAGGACTTGTCTCCCCTCCCTTTTCCCCAACAAAAGATGAACAAAAATAAATAACCAGCCAAATTATGTTTTGTTTCCACCAAGTAGACTGTTATGAGTTGCTCGTATATTCATTATTACCAAGACTGAAAGACATCATGCTGGGCTGATTCCAGAGCTGTTCCCTATTAGCCATAGTTTTTAATGTGAGTATCAAAGTCATCTTTCAAGGCCCATGACCTTAGAAAAATACTTAGCATCATACATCTGAAGTTCATGCCACTAAGCCTTGTAATTGAAGCAAGCCCAGTAAATATTCAGGAATGAATAGTGAGAACCTACCTATCCTTCTGTGTAAATCACCCTGGTATATATGCTCTGTGCTATGTGCTTTCTTCTGTCACCAGTGCTGTAGCACTTGGGCCACAGCTGGCTCCTTGCTAGCAGTGTTTCAGATATTGCAGCATTTCGGACTCTTTCAACTCAGAGGAACCAGGTTCAAGGACTAGATTACAGTGAAGGAATAAAAGCAATTAAGGCAGTAGCTAGCCATGTTCTGCAGAGCTGGATGGAGATCAGGTGCAATGGCAGGTACCAGTCAGCTCTGACTGACTGACTCCATTTGGTCAACTGGGATCCTGCAGGCTCTGGGGTGGAATTCTTGGTGAAGCAAGCCTAAACACCAAAGTGATGTACAGACCTGAGAGATCTCAGATATTTCAACAGGTGAGAGGCATGGTACTTCTGGGTACTGATGCTCATCATGAGATCTGTACACCCTTATCTTCACCCTGAAAGCACCTTTCTTACCACACATCTTTTCAGTTCTCTTAGGCTTCGGGAACTATTTGTGAAATGATTCTTGCTGCCCCTTGAGTTGTTCCTGCCCTTTCTGCCTCCTGTCAAAGTTCATTTTTCTCAAATGAAGCAGTGTTCCAACACCAGTGTGGGAAGTGGAGGGAATTCATGCTTTCCTGGATGCCCCTGGCACGCCATATACACATGGGATTTGTCAGTCCCGTTGCTGTTGTCTCTGATGTTCCTGGGAACTTTTCTGGCCATGTCTTCAGGTTGACAGGGCAGATACCACAGTTAGGATATAATGGATTAATCATATTGAATAAATGCTTTAGCTGTTGAGCTGGCACATAGTGACAGACCCAAGAAATAACTCTTCATTCCATCAGGTAGACAGACACTTTGATGGATGGGGACTCCAAGGTAATTCACTGAGGTTAATGGACTGGTATGGCAGAGGCTGACAAAAAGAAGGCTTCATTCACCATTTAAACAGGGTCCTGGGGATACCTGGATTTGGTGCCAAGAGCTGGAATTGACTGGGAGCTGGAATTAGCTTTCTGCAGAGTAATTGGGAGATGTCTGCTAGCTGAGAATGTCTGTGCATTACAGCAGACGTCTTCCCACCAAGCTTGGTAGCTCCCAGCAGGTGAAGGTGTGAGCAGTCAGCAGTTTAACAAGTCACTGCCAGGTCAACACTTTCTTCCAGTTTCCTGGGTGCTGCTGAATGCCTTTCTAAGAGGTAGGTAGCAGGTAACACAGAACTACAGATGGGTAAAAACTGAGAGCACAAAACAGCCTTGCCTGTTATTTGGGGTACAATAAGCAAAGGCTGTTCCAGATCCATGAGGAAAGCAAGTGTTACTCCAAACCAGAGGATTCTCAAGTGTTCAATTTTGGGCTGCACCATAGAAAATTTTTAATATCTCTGTGAGGGCACTTACAGTAACTAAAGCACTGGGTGTGAGTGTTCAGTTACCTGTTGATCCAACCCTTTCCTTGGAGACCCTGAGGGGAGCTCAGATAGCAATCAGCCTCAGTCAGCCCCACCAGATGGGTTTCTATTATGCAAAAGAGGTGTCACAGCCTGACCCTCACACCCCATCATTAAAATTCCTCTGGAGCTCCAGCCCAGTCAGGGGCAGATTCCAAGTCCTGAGGGTGAGGTCATGTCTGCAATGAGCCCATGACAATAATTGCCATTATATGGCCCTATTTATTCCCTGGGGACACATTAATGTTGCTGCAGACTGAGGCCGCTGGCAATAGAAAAAGCATCCATTTGTGACTTTATGGGTTTTTTACCTTTAAGTTGTTAATCTGTTGTTTCCCATTGCCTCGGTCCATCACACTGGTAATAGGTCATAGATTGCTGAGTCTAGTTAATCATAATAGAATATGATTCTATTATATTAATTAATATTATACATTATACATTACATATTACATATATTATATTTTATTATATATAACATAGAATATATGCTATATTAATATATTATATTATATTAATATAATATAAAAATTCTTGTTTTAAATAAATATAAAGAAGAGCTGAAGAGCCTAAGTACTTGCATCCAGCTAGGGTGTGTGTTGATATAGTTTGCACTCCGCTTTTACAGTGCTGCTGTCCTTCCATATCTTGTTTCTAGGAGGCTTGTAAATTGTTATCTTCAATAGCACAAGGGCTTGAAAAGTACCTGACCAGGATTTTACAGAGGTCAGCTGTGTATCAGTGCTCTTGGGGTCGGAGGCAGAACAGGTTTTGGGCTCAGGCCTGGCTCTAGCATAAGCTCTTTCTTTGTTTTTCTACTTCTGTTGTCTCCCAGGTGAATTTACTTTTCTCCTTCATTATTGTTTATATTTACAGAACTGTTATTCTGTTGAAATAAACCTCTGTGCTCCTGTTTAACTTGAGTAATGTGAGTTTAACAGTGGGTCACACCCAGGAAATGTGCAGACTTTTTAGAATTTCCTTTGAAGTTTGTACTTCCCACATCACCTGTGCGTGGACCGCAGGAGTGTTCTACCCCCTTAACTGGGTCTTCCTTATTTATTACCTTCTGTGTCCTTCAGGGAAGGAATGAAATTTTAAAGATTACTCATTTACAGTTTCTGTAGGTTCAAAATCCTTGTTGCTTTCCTGTGTGCTTCCTTTCTACTAGTAGACAACACTTCGCAGAGAGAGTGGATAAGATTTTTTATATCTGTGGCCAAAGGCCTACTATCAGTGACAATTCTTCACTTTTTTCCACTAAAATTTACAAAGGTCCATCAGCAGAATGCCTTTTAATACACTACTGAGGCACAGGGGGAATAAATCTGGGACAAGAGTGAATTAGTAAGAATTTATCACTAGGAGATAAGATCCAAACAGAAAATATAATTAAACCAGCATTATGTAGCCTAGATTTTTATCCTGACATTTTTGCCATTTTGTCTGTGTTATTCGGTGTTTAAAAAAACCACGTTTCTTTCAGGACCTTTCTGTTGCCAGTAATCACACTGGACATTTAAAACAATTTGCCAAGTTTGATGCCCTTTATGCCAGAAGAAAGCAGAAAAGCAGAATTAAATCCAGGTATTCTATGCAGTGAGTCTGGTCAAAGGGAGAGCGTCTCTCTCTCCAGATCCTAACTTGCTTTTCTGTTTGTTTGGGGGCTGACTGAGGAAGTGATTTAAAACAGTAGATGACTTAAAAATCTATATTCTTTCATGATATATGAACACCTGCTCCCCCCAGCAAGGAATTAGCAAGAAATGCTAATGAGGAATGTAGAGAAGGTTTTTAACATAGATCACAGCATTCACACTGGTGTGCTCCACTCAGTTCTTGTCTCTGCATGGTTACTGAGTGTCCATGTTTTTGTACTGGAAGAGAAATTTATGGCTTTCTTGCTTTATTTATTCCCCTTTCACATAATACTCCTTGAGGTGGCTCTGGAGATAAATCCTGCTTAAGCTTCAGACATAAATCAGAGTTGGGGTTGATGTGCACTCAGAAGATGTCAGCTGTCCATAGCTTGTGTTTGCAGCCTGAGCAGCAGTGAACTGCTTGCTACAAATTCCGAGAAAGCCTCTGCTTCCCACTGCAAATTCTTTCCCTGGGCAATTACAGATCCATGGAAACACTGTGCATGATGCACCAAGAGTTAAAGTTTTTAATCTAATTTTATGTGAGCCTCTGCTTTGTTGCCATCCTTTGTCTGACAATTACTGTGCAATGCACAGGCACAACTTCAGTGCCATTTGTGCCACTGTGTTCATCAGCATGGGCCATTCTGAGCTGATAAAACACAGCTTGTGCAAAACATTCAGCAACAGACCTGGCCCTAGCCTTGAGTCTTATGTGTCATCTGCACTTCAAATTCCTGAGGATTTGCTGCATTTAGCTCAGGGCTTGTACTTACAGTACCTTTAGCAAAGAGGAAAGAAGAGGGTTTAGTTTGATGGGTCTCACAGCTCGGGTGTGTGCTGGGCAGCAGCACCCACAGGTGTCAGTGGGTCAGGTCTGAGGGCAGCAGGGGAATGGGGCAAGGGGTATTTCAGACATCTGGGCAGGTGGGTGCAGCAATGGCTGAGGAGCTCTGTAAGTGAGGTGTGAGCTGACCACACACCACTCAGACACTCTGAAATGCTTTATTAAAACAGTGAGTGTTTCATGGCTCTTGTGAGCAAACCCACGCACACAAGACAGGAGTCAGGACACCATGAAGGGTTTGGGTGCCTGTTCCTCACCATCACTACTGCCTGCTTCCACACTGCCAGAGGTTGTTATCCTGTGCTGGACTGTCCCCTGCATGGATTATTGCACCAAATTTTCCCATGGGAAATTTTCACCCAGCAAGACACTTGAGGTGTTTGCACTTTTTGGAACAGGGCAAGGTTCCCTAAGAGTTCTCTGGAAATCACATCCTGGAACATTCCTCAGGCTTTGCTCTTCCAAGCTGGTCTCCCCCTTCCACATCCTCCTGAAATCTGAGAGTCACTTCTCAGCTCTGGAGGTCACTTCGCCTAGATCCAGTCAGAGCCATTCCTAGTTTATATTTATTTAAAACTGCTGTAACTAATCACTGCAGCTTTCTTTCCATTTGTCACTGAGTTTAAAAGTAGACATTTGGTGCATCTGGATTTGTTCCAAGGCACATATTTCTGGCTTTTTAGATAGAATAATTTTCTCCATTTGTATAATATTTTAGAGGAGTTGTATAATTATTTCTTATCTTGATCAATATATCATCAAAGTGGAAATCATAACCATCCTTCTGCTCATTCTAGTGAGATTTTTTTTCCATCTAAGAATCTACAATAGCATATTTACTTTTTCAACTAAAATAAATATTGCCCAGCTCAAGATCCTCTTCTGAGACCAAGATTATGTAAAGATTTTCCAGTATAGCTCTCCAGAGAAAAAGGCCTCAGACTTTGCTGGTCAGAGGAATGGATGGTATAACTGAGCCAGTAGCTCACTAATCTCTGTGTGGTTTGCATGAAAATCACAAATTTACCACTTGATTTATGTTCTGCTTTTGCAAATTGTGTTCCAACTGGCCTCAGCAATGGATGCTGGACAAATTTCTAATGGATCAAAAGAGCTTGAAACCATCAGCTGACCTGAAGTGCAGGAGTGGCTGGAGGAGAGAGTGGAAAGTTGATCAAAATATTTGAAAGATGTGAAACTGAAAAAGGAGACTGGGATCTGGTCACTCTAAAATTCTTATTGTTGTGGAAAAACTGTATTTCTCTTCTTGTCATCATTTGAACTGTGGTGGTAATCCAACTTCTCCATCAGCTGTTTCCCCAGTTAATAGGAGTATCATTTTGCAGATATTGGAGAAAGGCACCAAGAGTGTCTATAAAATTGGAGATGAATTTGAGAATTAGGCTGTTCAATCTGAATATTGATCATTTTAGGCACTTTGGAAATGACCACCCAAGAGAAAGAGGTATAGTACTGGCTGAAAAAAAAAATTTTCTTGAATTGCGTGAAGCTGGGAAGGACAGAAGCATGAGAGGCAGCATAGTGAAACATTTTGCTTGGAAGGAGAAGTATAACAATCTATAGAATATGAAGACATAAAAGGTAGACTCCAACAGAAAATGTTCCCAAGCTGTTCTGGGTATGTGTCAGCCTGACTGCCTGCTGGGACTGGGTTTACAGGGACTGGAGGTCTGCTGTCTTTGGTGTTTGCTCCAAATCACAGACTCTGAGCTTCAGCTTCCACTACCTGCACAAGGCAGATACTTGAGGGAGGGGGTTGGCTTCTCTTTGTACTGCTGTGCTTGGGAACTTCTTGCTGCAACACACCCTTGAGATACATCACTGCTCTAAACCTCTCAGCTTCAAATCTTTTGCAGATCCCTTTTCGTATGACATGTGAAGTATTGAAAATCCCTCCGTGCACCACCGTGTCTGTGCTGTTGTGCAAGGGGGAGCTTTGGTGCACTGTGGCAATTCTTCTCTGCGGGACAGGAGCTGTGAAATAGTACAAAAAGGTAGGTGTGCAATGGAACAAGAAAGTAGGTACAGCTCCCTTGGTCACCTTCACCAGAAAAAAAAAAAAGAGAACATGAGCTCAGTATACATTTGTGATGGATTACGTGCAGACACACACTGGTGAAGACCACAGAACACAAAAATCTCCACAGGATCCCTTGGGAACATCAGCAACTCTAAGGGGACACCAGGACAGTGGGATAAGCTTTGGTTGGGCTGTCTTTGACTCAACCAGTGCATTTTCCATTGTCACTGAAAGTTTGCCCCAAGGGGCTAGTGGCTGTAGAGATCTTTGCTGGAGAGGCCTTTGTGCAGCAGGGCCTTTCTGAGGCTGAGGGGCTGTGATGGCAGAGCAAGGTTGACAGCCTGGCCCTTGGGCTGTGACACTCCACTTGTGCTGGGTTTTGAAAAGATTCTGCCTTCCAGCAGCTCTTTGAACCCTGTGGTTAAAAGTGATGAATGGGTGGTCAGTGAAAAGACCTAGAAATAAACCACTGATTCAATTATGAATGAAATTGGCCTAGCCAGCACTATTAAAATAAATATTTTGCCTTATATTGACTAGGGAAGGGAGTGATTTTACAGCTGTGTCTACAGCCAGGGTGATGCAAGAGAATTCAGTTGAAGTTGAGCAAAAGCTGTTGCTGAATGTGGAAACATGTTCTGGGTGATGAAACACCCTTGGTCAGAAGAAGCCCTTTACTTTTGGGTAATTTAATAAACTACTGGATAACACATTGCAGAGAAATCTGCCATAATTTTTCAGATCTGAGTCAAATGCTTCCCTCCCTGGCGCAATTCTTACATCTTCTTCTAGTTGTTTATAGTTGTTATAATTACTATTATTATTACTATTATTATTAACATTAATATTAACATTAATATTATTGTTGTCATGTTATTACACATTTCCTACAACTTTCTGCACTGCCATTGAGTGTGCCATTTGAGCAATGGTAGTTTCACTCAGCATAGCACATGTTTGGTTTCCTGGGACAGCATTTGAACAGCCTGACTGATCTTCAGGTGAGCACCATGGTGTGAATAAGGTGTTTGCATCTCCTCAATGAATGCTCCGGGGTCTTAGCAGAGCTGAGAATATGCAACTGCATAGATTCTGCTCACCCTGTGTTTGAAAGGAGCTCAGAAAGCTGAAGAGGTTTCAAACACCAAACCAGTGCTGTTGGATACAGTGAAGATGTTTCCTGTCACCCCCCAAAAGGGAGCAGGTTTTGTGAAGCCCTGGAGGGAAGTATTTGTCCCATACCTGCAGGGAGGTCCTGGAGGACACTCTCAGCTCAAAGCTGAACACTCAGCCATGTAAATCACTGGAGCTCCAGGGGCACTGAATGTACCTCTGGGGACACTGGATAAAGAGATGGTCACAGTTGTGACCTGAGGGAGAAGCATGGTCTCACACTGCACATCCACGCAGCAGTTCCTGGAGAGTTATGGGACTGCTGCTGGTGAACAAGGGTGTTCACTGCACTTCACAGACATTAGAGTTCATAGGAGTGGGTAGGAACTCTCATGGAACTACACCTGAATATTGTCTGTGTGGGTGACTTTGGTGGCAGGTCTCAAACATGTCATGTTTCGGAGACCGTTCACACCATCTCTGTTCTGGTCAGTGATAGCCACCTTAGTAATACTCTTCAGAACAGATGTGTAAAGTAAGACTTGCTGAACAGGGAGGAATCACAGAATCAGAATTTACCACCTTTACATTACAAAAAAAAAAATCTCAAAATCATGCAAGAACTCAAAATGAGGGCAAAGAGAACTAAAATCCATACTGAACTCTCAGAGTCATATTTCCTACTCTGTAGTCTCCTCTCTGCCCTATATCATCAGTATGCATGGAAATCCAGGGAAGTAGTTTGTCTGTGTGTTTATTTGTTTTTGTTTGTTTCTTTGAGCTCCATGCTCAAGTTGGAGGAGTGCTGCAAGACTCATGAAGTGCTTGGTAATTGAAAGGCAAAGGGTACAGCTAATAATGTTGTCTATTTGAAGAAAAGGCAGAGTGGATTTGGATGGATGACAGATATTATGAAAGCAAGTGCTTGTTTCTGTGTGTGCGTATTCATGTGTGTGCAGTCTGTCCTCCAGCCAAAAATGGGACTAAGAACAAGGGTTAAAAAAAAAAAAATCCCAAAGCATAAGCAAAAAAAAAGGTCATTCTACTCTTTTGCTCATTATACTCCAGCTACAAGATCTTCTCTGAAAACATTTAAAACTCTGTGTCAAGGCATACATAAAATATTAGAATTCCAACCTAAATAGCAGAATAATTTTACAGCTGCTGTTTCTCCCCTCCATTTTCAGGAGTTTCTTTTCAAAGATGTCCTTTTCACCATGTGAAATGGATCTTTCTTATTCTCTTGCTGCCTGCAGAATGCCTGGGAGAAACAAAGCAGTTAATGGAATTAAAGAGTGAGGCTCACTTCATCCCCTAAAGAAATTAATTTTTCCCCACTTGCATTTTGCTCTGCAGTGACTGGTGTGGCCCACATGATCCTCCTTCCAGGAGCTCTGCTACCTCAGATAAAATGGAGGGGAGGCATAGGAGGGGAATTCCTGTTTTGTTTCTTTTTAAAATGTATTTTGGATGTTGTCTACTCATCTAACCTTATGCATCTCTAGGAAGTGTCTTGGTCAGAATTTTCTGAAAAAGGTGAAAGTCCAAGACCAGCCTATGTTTGATGATTTCAGAACTAAACCCAACCAAACCAGTATTCTCAG
The DNA here is from genome assembly GCF_037042795.1 of Molothrus aeneus. Classification (NCBI taxonomy): domain Eukaryota; kingdom Metazoa; phylum Chordata; class Aves; order Passeriformes; family Icteridae; genus Molothrus; species Molothrus aeneus. The sequence goes on along the minus strand of NC_089648.1, from coordinate 72,750,997 downwards.
CAGTTCCCATTAATATGGAATTGCTTGGGGTTGTCATCACTGGGCTAACTTCTGGTTCCTCCATTTCATTTAGTGTCTACTCACCCCAGCATGTTAGCTACTAATGGAAACTACTTCTGAAAGCCCAAAAACCAAAGTAAAGCCCTTAAAGAAATGCATTCCCAGATTAATCAGATGTGAGATGCAGGGGGTGAAGGTCAGAGCTGCAGCTGGCCAGGCCAGAGATACCCAGAAGAGAGCACCTGTGCTCATGAACAGATCATTTTGGACCCAGGATGGGCAACTCTCATCCCCCTGCACACCCAGGGTATCTCCCTTTCTAGCCATCTTCTCCTGGTTTTCTGAGATATAATTTGCTTTTGCTTTAAACAGAACATCAATTTTGACCAACATCGAGTTTGAAACCAGGCAATAGTGACTTTAAAGAGAAAATATGGTAAATAAGAAACTGGACATTGTTTCACAATAAGCACCTGGGGCCACAATGGAGTCAAGGGGTGATGTGTGCAGGCTGTGTGTTGTAACTTGCTGTCTTGCTCTCTGTATGTTTGTAACTCATCATAAAGATATTCCTGGAACACTCCACAGGAAACACTGACTTCTTTAGTGAGAGACATGAAAAATCATGTACTGTTAAATTTCACTCATTAATTGTCACCTCAAGAGCACTCACTTGCAAGTGTATCCCTGGCCAGCCTGTCACCAGCCCCACTCTGGAGCAGCTCCAGAAAAAGATGAGGAATATTTTAAGTCCTGATTTGAGTACCCCTTTTCAGGTGTCTGGGTTACAGAATGTGCAATGTTATGGGGGCTGAGCTCCCACAGCAGGGCTGGTCCCAGTAAGAGGGTTGTGTACAAATACAAAAGTGAAAAAAAACCCTAGATAGAAAATATATTCTTTCACATTTTTTCTCTTCTCCTCCGAGTAACAAGCTAAGCTAAGAAACTTGCAAGTAGGAGTTTTCCATTCATATTTTACCTCTCTTGCACCCTCATTTTTTTTTTTCTTTCCAGTAAAGAAAAGAATAATCAGAGAAGAACAAAGAGGGATAAAAACCAAATGCTGAAATGTAGCATTTTGTTCCTCTGTGCTGGGCTCATGCTATGGAATTTGTTAGAGAATTAATTTCTTATGATGTGCAGGGGACTGGATGAGATTCCCTTCTGGGCTGGCTTCCCATGACACTGGAAGGCTATGTAAAACTTAGGAAGGCTTTTAAATAAGGGAAGTTTCTGGAGCTGGAGAAACCTGAAAGCTTTCCTTTGGCCCAGTGAGCATAATATAGGTCAGTGAGCATGATACAGGTGTGAAAGGAGTAAGGAGGATTTTATTTGTGACCACTGGCAAGGGGTGTAGGTGGTGCTGCATGTAGGGAGAGAGCCATGGGGTCCTCTTTCTCAGACTACCTTGAACCCAACTTGGGCCACCTTTCCTTCCACTCCTGTGAGTTCCCCCACAGCAATGGCATGGTTTGTCTCTGAAGGACAGAAGCCATGTCTATTTTAGCCCAGTTTCTAGCCTGGAGGCTGGATCCTGTCCGTCAGAGGGCTGGTTGTGAGGGTGAGGGTGCAGGGTTGAGATGCTGTGCAGAAGAACTCCCCCAGGTTTCTGAGGTTGCTGAGGTCCCGTGGAGCAGGACCTGCTGCTGGCCCCTCAGGGACGTGTGACACAGCCAGCACCCGCGCCCTGGGCTGGCTCTTGGCGCAGCCCCACTCCCCAAGTGCCCTTTCAGCAGTGCCTTGTGGCAGACAGAGGCGGCTGCGGGCCTGGGCAGGCAGCAGAGCCAGGGCCGTGCCCGGAGCCTGCGATGGGGCTGCGGGAGCTGAGTCACTCCTGAGGCCTCGCCCCCTGGCTGGTGCTTGCCGTGCCCAACCTGTTCAGGGGCCTAAAGCAGATGGGTTTGGCATCAGTCTCCCATGGAGATTAATTAGCTTCAAGTCCCTGACCTGGTGAACAGTTAATGATCTGTGCAAAACTGAAAATCTTCAGCTGAGAGAGCTGAAAAAGGCAGCGGCCTAATGAGCACTCGGTGCCTCTGAGAGCCCAGCAGCCCCGTCCCCTCTGCAAACCACAGCAAGCACAGCTAATCTGATCCTAAATCCCTTTCATCCTAGGTGAGAGCCCTAACCACAGCCCTGTGGGCTGTCTGCCTGTCTCTCTGCTCTTTCATTTCAATGAAAGCAGTAAAATAACTCTCTTTTCCCTACACATGGAAATGGGAGTGATTTCTGAAATCCCAGGAATATTTGCAAGGCAAGAAAAGCATTTCCTGCCCAGCCACAGGTCACAAGACAGTCTCTCTATAATTGTACATTATGCTCAAATGTATTCACTTTTATGAATGTATTGATTTTTTTTTTTAACTTCTACAGGGTTATTTCAGTGTGAGAGCAGCCCCAGACCTGATGAATATACCTTTGTGTGCAGTTCTCTAACTACACTATTTCTAGGTTAACACTCATGGACTTAAAAGCCAGATGAGATCTTGGAGGAAACTTTCATAAAAGTAGTCTATCTGTCTGGAATAAGAGCCCAGAGTTTGCAATGTAAAATAGTTGCTTATGAAAAATGCATTCTTCAAAAGTGAAACAACATAATCCTCCTGGCAAAAATCCAGAAGTTGGGTTTCTCTTCCAAAAGCTGTCAAAAAGCAGACAACAGAAAAAATGCCTGTCACATTTTTAATTTCATATTCTGTGTGACTTTGTGAGCAGATTAACTACAGATGAAGAGAAGAAAACTTCCAGCACAGTTCAAAGAAAGAAGTCAAAGTGGGACAAGAGGAAGAGCCACCTCCCAGGCTTTTCCTCGTGCTTCAGGCAGCGAAGGATTCAGACTGTGTCTGGGAGCCTCGTGTGTTCCCAGCTGCAGGCAGTGGAACTGTGCACAGCAGTGGAGGCATCGTGCTGTGGGGACATTCATGGAGGACTGTCAGCTGGAACTGGCTTTATTGTCCTTACCTTCATGGAGGACTGTCACCTGGAACTGACTTTATTGTCCTTACATTCATGGAGGGTTGTCACCTGGAACTGGCTTTATTGTCCTTTTCCTTGTCATAGAACATTGCTGGGAGCGAGCATCAAGAAGGTGGGTCCTGGGGAGCCTGGTGGGAGGAGGGCCAGGCTTCACCTGGATGGCCACAGGCTGCCAGAGCATCTTTCCCAGCAGGAAATCCTCAGCCTCTGTGCTGTGCTCCTTGGCACAGGGCTGCAGCACATGGTATTGCTGGGCCAGGCCCTTTTATAGCTCCTGTTTTCACCACAGACCATGGTTTTGGTGGTTGTTTCATCACCACTGCTTTTAGCAGAGGGTTGGCAGGGTATTGCTGGTTGTTTCTAATACACCCCTAGCATTTTACCCTAGAGGGATTTTAGAGATGCATGAAGTTACTCCTTGAACAGCAAGAGCCACTGTGTAGCTTTCATGGAATAGAGGAAGGGAAAATTTCTTTTTCACTCAGAATAGAATTTTATTCTGGCCAAAATTTGCTGTTCCTTTTCCCGTTTGTTGTCAAAAAAACCCCCCAAAAACAAAAAAACCCAACAAAACCCAAAACAAAAACAATCCAAACCCCAAAAATAAAAACAACAAACAAACAAACACAAACAAAAAACCAACAAAACCAGAACTGGAAAAGCTTTTCACAGGGGCAAGTTTTGCAATTTAGATGCTCTACATCTTCCTTTTTCGCCCTGAAGGAAAAAAATGTAATCCTGAAACCAGCTCTCTGATGTGCAGACACTTCCTCAGGCCAGGGAATGATGTGAGCTCCCATTTCCTGCATCCTGGGGTTGTGTATTATGGGAAAAAGGCACTCAAGTGGGTGTGGGAATGGGGCTCTCCTCTCCATGGGGCTGTGAACACCACCCAAGTACAGCACCCTTGGGTGGGGTAAGGCTTGACACCACCTCAAGATTTCTTTGTGACTGGCTTATGTGACTCCTTGCCCTCTGGGCTGGTTTGTGGCTCCTGTTTTCAGGAAACTCTGTTTAGGGAGCCGCAGTGCCTCACTCAGCCCTGTGCTGGAGACAGTGAGCATCTGGGAACCACCTCGGTGCTGTGGAGCCCACACACTTTGTGTCCTGTCCCCGGTGCCTCTGTCTCCTTGGAAAAGTGGATTTAGACTCCAGAAGTGCTCAATGCTACTTGGCTCTTCACCAGAACTACTGGCAATGTCAGTTCCCACTGCATATGACCAGGCACATGAGTTGTAGAAAATGGAGAGCTCAGTACAAAACCCCTTCATTCTCCTGCCATCCTCAGCTCATTTTGCCCTTGCTTGCAGGTACAGTGAAGAGTACATGAAGGATCTATTGCAGCTGCTTAGTTGTGAATAACTCTTGAAAAAAAGATGTTAATTTCCAACACCTTGTGTTTCCTGTGTGAGTTCTTCATCTGCAGTTTAATGTTCACTCTTAGCCATTACAATTGTATTGAATCCATTGGGTTATAATAGTGCTATTAATCCTGATTAGTATTTTCCTTTGTTTTATCAGAGTGTTGCAGTGTGATGCCATTCCGATATCAGAGTGAGCTGTACAGTACCTTAGGAAGTGAGAGTGGATAAATTAATAAAGATTGTAAATAAATAAGGGCATTGCAAAGTCAGGATGATGGGTCACCAGAGGCAGAGAAATGCTTGCACAGCTGGACAGTGGCCCTTGTGAGGAACAGCACAGCAAACCAGCTTCTCATCAGCCACAAAGTGTGTAACAAAGATGTGTGACATTGAGGGGGCACCAAGGTATTTTGAAAACAGGGTCAGAGAGGGAGGAAGCCCTTAGAGATAAGTATGGTGACCTGCAGGAGATCACTCTGTGAGGACAGGATCACTTGTCTTTCAGGGAACATCCTTTCTGTTGTGCACAAGAGCAGTTGCATGGGTTTAGGATGGTCTGGTGTTTAGGACATAAGTGTGATCTAGGATGACTGTGGTATTAAAAAAGCAAACAAAAAATTATTTTTCTGTAAAGCAAAACTGGAGCAGTGTGCCAGAATCGAAGTGTGTGTTATTTTGCATCAGGCTGACAGGTTAGACCTGAACCATAATGCCTCCAGACACCACTCCTGCATTTCAGAAAGGCTGTTCTATAACAAGTGCCACATCTTCTTATTTAGTCTCTGCTCAGAAGCACTTTGGTCCTTGGCAATGACAACTGTATCAAAAGGGTAGTAAGAAATCCTAAGATTGACTATATATAGTATTTCCTAAAATCAAAGTAATGCATTGATTCACTTCCTTTTGTTTTGAGATATAATTACATGTGCTAAATTACGCTCAGGAAAGTGATTAAAAGAATTTTGCCCTCCAGAGAAAAACATAAGAAAGATTGAAAAGCTTGCTTGCTTGCTTTCTCCTGTAAAACAATGTTCTTTTAAATTAAAGAGGATGACATTAAATTGCAGTGCTAGAGACGTGAAGCAAAATGAAATAAAAAATATATTTTAAAGGGAAGCTGAAACTGATGATGAGAAAAGTTGGTGTGAAAAAAATACAGAAGAGGTTAGTGGAATCATACTTCAACCTGACTTGCTTCAGAGCTTAGAGCCCTTTCCCCTGAGATTAACTTGTGTCACTATGGGGAGAGGGCCTGCGAGGTGAGGGAAAACCTTATGATAACGAATTAAGGTTTGAAATACATGAGTGTCTGTTTGGATATTAATTGCAAAGCAAGATTAGTGCTATCAAAGTATTAGCAACATAGAAAATTCCCATAATAATGCTGTTCAGACAATCCTGAGGTACTTGATCTTTTTTTTTTTTTTAGCTTTTGAGCCAATGCAACTGGCATGGTCTTGTTTCTTTTGCAGTAAATATCAAAATGGATTTTAATCATTAGTTAAAGTTAAATTTTAATAAAGGAAGAGAGAATTAGCAAACTGGCAGTCTCTTGCCTGACTTGTACATCCACTGTGGTAGGAATTTATCAGTCCTCTGAATCAAGTGACTGTCTGATCAAATATGTAATATGTGAAATCTGGTATGCCTCTGAAGAATGGGAATCATCTTGCTCATATTCAGGATTCAGGTTCCAACCATAAAGACTGAAACTCAATTTTTTCAGAAGGTGAAAGCACTGGTTTCCAGCAGGGCTCTGTTGAAACCTAGTGCAATGCACAAGTGTGAGAGTTGTGTTTCTCTGAAGATCTCAGTTCCCAGATCTGCACAGATTTCTCACGTGCATTTGGTTCTTCTGCTATGAACAGCTCCTTCTGAACTTCAGATACCACACATTTTACTGGCACATTGTCTGAATCATGTAGGCACTCTGGAGAGTTTGAAAACACACTTTTACTTATGGAGTAATAATTCTCTGTGGTAATATTTCTCCAAGTTGTCTTTTTCAGAATATCCCCTCACCAGTTTTTGCTCAAAAGGCACTCATTCCTGCCTCAGTGGAGATTCTGGAAATGCTGTGTATGGGAATGTTATTTACATATCTGTGCACGGAGTGCTTCAAGTATCAGCACTACAGAAAATGAAATCCCTGCAGAGTAAATTGAGTCACAAGATTTGGCAAGGTGGATGTGTAAAATGAAAGATTAGCATTTGAGAAGATGTATTCATTCCTACAGTATATGCCTGGAAGTCTAAGGAGTGGTATGAACTTGAAAATCAAGATTGAAAGAGTGGTTAATTTTTCCAGTAGTGAACATCACTGTATAATCATTATGAAACAAATTTACTGCATGCCTATTTTTCAGTTTTCACCGTTTCATTCAACCAGAAGATCACATTTCAACATCAGTCTTATACAAGAGAACAATATGGGGATGTGAGAAAAAATACACCTGAAAATCAGATCTAACAAGAAACACTAAGTATATCTACTACCAAATCAATAGAACTGTAATGATGTATTTTTTCTTCCTTTGGCAACACATATCTTGTAAGAAGATCTGCAGTTTCACATTTTATGGTGTGAAGTATAAAGATCACTCCTCATCTTCTAGCAAATCTCCAAGAAAATCAGTGCAATGAAGTTAATTATATGCATATGAACAAATTAGTACCATTCTTGTGTTCAGAAAGAGCTTGTCTCCATGGAAAAATTTCCCAAAGAATATAGTGCTGAATAAGCTGTTTATATTCCTTAGCACACTTTGAACTCAGACTAACATTTTTGGACTGAAATCCACTTTTGTTTTGGAGCAGAGTTTGCTCATAAGGGGATATTCTGGGATGCTAATTGTGAAATTGTTTTTCTGGCCCGGAGATAGGCCAAAGGTTTCTCTGTAACATTTTCATTATGTCAAAAACTAAAGAGATAGTGAATGTTATTTATTTCTGTCAAGGTGTGTTTTCTCAAAAAGGGCTCCTTTATGAAAGGGAAGTCATGCCTCAACATATTTGGTGTAATTATTGGAGTTTTTAAAGCATGCCTCTTTAGGAGAGATTTCGGGAACTCATCTGATTTATAACATAAAGGAGAAGGTTAAGGAGTGGTTTCATCACAGTTTACTCAGAGAAAGTATCTAGTAATATATTTCTTTTTAAACAGCTAATGGACAAGGCATTAACAGGAACCAAGTAGCTGAAATTTGAAGCTAGGCATACTCAGACAGTAAGCCCAGCAAACCTTTTTAAGAGTTATTAAAACTATTACCCCCTGGAAGATTTCCCCAAGGCATGATAGATTTATTATCACTTACATTTAAGTATGGTATTAATAACACTGAAATAAGCTGTGGAACTGCTTGCCAAAAGATGTGAAGGATGCTAAAGCTTTCCATGGATCTCACATACATTTAGACAAATACATGGAATATAAAGTAATTGAGAACAGTCAACTCCCAAAAAGGTTCCAGCTCTGACTGAGGAAATCCCTGAACTCCAGGGACTGTTGGCCATGAGGGCAAGAAATGCATGGCCTGGTTTTGCATCCTTCTGGCTGGACTCCATTCCCTTTCCTTCCCAAAACAGGGAAGCCTTGTCCATAATCACCACCTGGGAATGTTCTCTGGCCTGACTGTCACCCCTGACAGTGCCTCAGTATTATTTGGAAGGGCTGGTCAGGGCCAAAACTCACTGCTAAAAGTCAAGTGGTGTGAGTGATTTTGGGCAGCGCTGGAGCTGGGATCGCAGTTCTCAGCACCTCACTGGTACTGGCACAGCCAAGGACACCATGGCTGCTTCTGGTGGGGTTTGTGGAGGACAGCTGCGAAAAGCAACTGGTAAAAGCCTGGAAACTTAAATTCACTACAGACAATCTGCAGTTCTGGACAACCAACTGGGTGAGATTCCAACCACAAGCTTGGTTCAGCCAGAGGCAGCCCATGGGAGCCCTGGGCAACATTTCCATGGCCTTTGTGCCACTGGCAGCCAGGAAAATGCTCCCACATATCTCTTCTCTTCTTAAAACCCCCTCTCTATGGGAACTTAACATGCTATTGCTGTTGTTGATGTGATGATTTTGGAGGAACTGCATTGGCTGGGTATATCAGGAAAAAAAGCTGCTTTCATGAGGACCCCACATAACCCAAAGCCACTCAGCACAGAAAGAACTGTGTAGTGGTAATATTGTGATTTTTCACATATAATGAAAAAATAGCCTAAACACCATGTAGACAATCACAGAAGTAAGGACTTTGAAAACTTGGCCATCAGGTACCTTGTTTTTTATAAGCTCCATGCTCTTATATACTTTAAAGGGTTTAAGCCCTTTTGTGTTATGTGAGGTATGTGCTTCAGGGATGGATAAAGAGAAAAAATTGAAAAGAAAGCATGAAAGACAGTAAAGAACATCAAAATGCTCTTTTAAAAAGAGCATTATAAAATTTTGCTCTTTGATAAATTTTGGGCTAAGAAATCATAATGAAAGGACAAGGATGCATGATTACCTCACTGTTGGAGAAAGATCTAAAGAAGTTATCAGTTTCCTTTGAAATGACAATCATAATACTCTCTATTGCAGTTTAGGGGTCTCCCCAGTCAGCATTTTCCAACAAATAAATGCAGGAAAAAAGGGGTCCTTAAATGTAATCCTTTAAACAGAGAGTCTTTTGTCTTATGTCTGTGCAAAAATACTTCAAACAAGCCATTTCAAAGAGAAATCTTTTGTAATGCTTTGAAGAAATCATTGTTCTCAGATATTCTAGATTATCTGAATACCTCTTTGGATTTAATATTACTTAAGTGATATCCTTTATTATTTGAATTTATAGGATTTCCATTTTTGCACATTGTGTTCCACATCATAGAAGTTTACAGTTGTGAAAGAAATAAAAAAGTCAGTGAATAATTTTTTATTATATTGCACACCAGCAGTCATGATGGCTAAACCCTCATCTAATTTCACTTTGAACTTCCCCAACTTTATTTTTAGGTCATGGATATTATATTGCCAATTTTGTTTCAATTTCACTGATAAGACTGTAGGATCCAGTGTGTAATAATTAGTCCTGTGAACACATATCGGCATCATTTCTCATCTTGGCATTAGTAGGAGAACAAGGAGAAATGGTGTGGAAATAAGAATATCTGTTGGCATCGACACTGGCTGCTAGGAACCAGATTCTTTCAGAGGAATTAATTTAAAATACCATTTCCAGCAGTTCAAGGAAAGATGGAAGTCCTTTTTCAATGTTTTCTGTCTCACAAACTGATAAAATTCAGTACAACTTCAAGTCTCAATTAGAAGCCATCTACTTTCAGAAATAAAGACAGCAGTCTGCCCTTTACTCCAAATCTTTACCACTTTCATCACGACACATTACAAGGCTTACTGTAATCTTTTAAGAAGAGCCACCAACTGTTCAAGGTTCTCATGGGAACTACTGAAGGCTAATAATGACTAACCTAATTTCTCTGACGGCTGACTTTGATCATTTTGAAGTATATTGTCATCAAATATGCCCAACAGTCACATGTTTAGTTAAAAGGATGTTTTCGTGTAGGTCTGTCATAGGTGACAGTCAAAAGACTGAGCACAAGTAATTCTGCTTCACTGACAATATGCATTCAAACAACGTTTTCTTTCACAAAGAATAAGAAAAGTATTTATAAACTTTGCAGCCAGTCATTTGCCCATGGCTTATGTGCATCAGCCTGTGATGCAGGCAGAACATACCAGTGGATCTTGGTGTCAAATTGAAACTTAGCCATGATGTTCTGCTCACTTCACTAGCATAATCACTTTTTTTGACCAAAGCCTTACCCAGAAAGTCTTGAGTTTTTTCTGTACTTGTCCGGAGTTTCCAGATGTTAAGTGACCAGTTTGGAGTTAAAAGGCAATAGATCTATCTGGGCTGCCACGTGTCCAGAAACCTTGCTGGCCATGGTGTGTGCACAAGTCTGGTGCTTTTGGAAAGCAGTTCACTTTACTGTGCCACTGCAGCCCTGTGGCCGTGGGCCTGAGCCACCGGTCCCACTGCCACTGTGCTGGATGGATTTACTGCACATCTGGGCATTGGATGTACACTGCAGATACAGTAAACTGGTAATTCTGGGGAGCAGTGGACTTGCACAATGCGACTGTAGCTGTTTGATATGTAGAGTCATCATGAAGTGTGTTCAGGCCAGCTGGAAGGAGCAGGTTGGCGTTCCCACCATGGTAGCTGCAGACTTCCTGGACATATGGACATTTATTTTATCTTGAGAAATCTCAGATGTGAATGCGGCAACCTAGACTTAAGGGATGGCAGGGAGAATCACAAACTTATTTGTTGCTGTACAACGTGATCCAAGTGATGTGTGAATAGAATAGAAATAGAGGACCTGAATAAAAAAGGTACAAACACCTCGTAGGACTCTGGGATTCAGTTTTACAATTGGATTCAGTTTTACAATTATAAAAATTCAGAAAATCCTTGGTTGGGATCCTAATTATGTGGTTCACCAGCCCCCAAAACTCATCACACATTAACAGAAGTCTCTTTCTGCCCACCTTCTGTCTTGGCATTCACTGAGAGCCAATTTATGTTACTGCATTTCCTCCTGGCAGCATTTCATGGTCTTTATGTAAACTTCCTTAGTTATGGCTGCATAAATAAATAAACTGGGGAGACAGGCTGGCAAATGGAGCACAACTTTTCCTCTGAGAACTTTACCTGCAGCCCTAAAATCATGCCAGCACCTGCCTGTTTTGGTCAAGTTCTCTGTAATAATCAAAACGTGTTGTTCAGGATCTTCAGGTCCAAGTGGTAAAATCAATGTACGTAGGTAGTCTGGGAAGACTCAATGCTGTCTTTCGAGTCCTTATGGCTTTTACCTTTATGATATGATTTGAAATGGAGTTCTGGATATCTTCTAGACACTGGAAAGCATAAAGGCACATTTCTTCCCACCTGTTTTCTGATAAATTACCTACTCTGTCCCTTCCAGACACAGACTGAGTTTATGTCATTATAATTCATGTCTGCAAGTTCCAATAGAATATTCTGTGATGATGGATATGTTCAAGTTTTATATATATATATATATATATATATATCCAGAGGATGATTAAAAAAAACCCAAATGCCTTTTTTTCCCTATCTTTCAGCAAGAAAAGTAGGCATGGAACAGAAGAGATATTATCTAGAAATCTAGAAGCCAGCTCATGTAGAGCTGTATGAGAATCTCTTTGAGCAGAATCCATGAATGCAGGAAGGGAAGGTCGGGTTTTTCTGGGGAGAAGTCCTGTGAGTTGTCCTGGCTTAGCTAAGGGAGGGAATTATGTCAGGGAAGACAAGAATTTGTGTTTATTCCTGCAAGAAAATAAATGGTTGTTCTATTCTGGAGGAGGAGATGGGTGTCTCAGCATTGCATTAAGAATGTGCTTTTGTGCTGTGCTAAGGTAAAATAATCAATTGTGTGGCCATAAGCATGGAACACACCTTCTATTTCCCACCATTTATTAGATGTGGTGACTGTTAAGGTGTAATCTGGAGAGATCCCACCCCTGGGGAGCTGCCCAGGGGGTCCTTGCAGGCTACCCAAGGAGCTGGTGGGTTGCTGTGGGTGCACAGATGGTTTGTTCATCATTCTCCATCTGTTTATCCATCCTTCAGCCCTTTGGGAGAATAGAGTTGTCAGAGGCTTACAAGCCATGTCCAAAAGCCTTGGTTAAGATATGCTACAGAGATGTAAAAAACTCTGATTGTTGAATAATTCCTGAAACAACCAAGATTCTAAATTATTTGCTTGTCTGTACCAAAGATGGGAGGATCACTGCTTTTGAATGGGAAGAGTATGCTTGGCACAAGGTGATCCCATGTCCAGCATGTGTTTTTACTCCTTCCCTCTAATTCCAGTAGTCACTAAAATCTGCCTTGGTGTCAAGTTTTAGGAAAAATTCTTATTTTTACATGTCCAGCAATGACTCACTTGAACTTTTTAATTTGCACTGCAAGTGGTGTATCTGCACAGATCCAGTGCAGGGAGATTTGGGACCACCCTGGCAATGGCAGAACACTGAGACCACAGGGCTTGGCCTCACCTTGTCCCTGAATCCCACTGAGCCCAGGCAGGAGGGATGCTGCTGCTAAACAATATTGAAAGAGAAACAGAGGGAGATGGATGGGTGGTGAGACATGAGGGATGGAAAGGGTGGAAAATAAGGGAGAACTGGAAATGCATAGCAGAGAGTCTGGAAATGGGGAGCTGAGAATGGCTGAGCAATGAGATTAATGAGAAGGAGAGAAATAGGGATATGGCTGGCAGGATGGGGATCCTGGGACTTCAGTGAGTGAAGTAATTATGTGACAGGCCTGGAACTGGGACATTTTAAGGGGAAAGGACAGAACAGTTCAAGTGCAGAATGGATGCGAAGGAGAGGATATGAGAGCTTATTCACCAAATGTGGCTGAAGTGTCTCCTCCTTCAGGCTGCTCTTAGATGGGGGTGGCAGCTTGAACCACTGCCAGTGACTTAGGTGGGAGAAGCACCCTGGCACAGGGTTCATCTTCCTTTTAGAAAAATGAATAGGGGAGTCTCCCCTTGGAATTTAAATGCATAGATGTCTTTGGTTAAAAGACTTCCCCCAAGCTGCAGACTTAGTCATTCAAAAGCCAGGGTTGGCTGTGCATTTTTGGTTCACTTTATTTGGAGATGGACATGTGAGTATATTAAAAATGTCTCCATGTTTGGGGATCCCTAACTCTGACATTTCCTAATCTCAGTGTTTTTGCTTTTGCTTTTCCTGAGAAAACTCTCCAGAAACTTTTACAAATAAAGACTTGAGTTTTGTTTCCTGTTTTTTTCCCCCAAGACTTTGGATAGAAAAAAAAAAAAAAAGAAAAGAAGATATTTTTAATACAAGGCATGTACTTTCAGAGCAAATAGAGCAGGAATTGTTAATGTAACACTGAGGACAATACTATTATTGCTTAACTTTAATTCTTAGAACTGTATCAAAATGAATAGGCAGTCTTAATTCTGCTGTTCCCTATTCAGTGTACTTGACTGCTGCCTTTACAAAACATTTTTAGCATGGTTTTGTGTAGGTGACTGCGTGTGTGTAAGAGAAAGATGTCATCTCTTTTCATTAGCCCACTCATCCATACGCTGGGATGAAAACCCAGCGTGTTTGTCTGTGTACAAGTATGTCTGTCTGCATAAATTAGAGAGTTTGCATCTGAATCAAGTGATGTGTTCCTGCAGCAGACAGAGCTGCCTTTCTGCTCCAGGGCTGTTGAGCCTGCTCCTTGTTCTGAACTGTGCAGCCAAGAGGCAGAAGTGGTGCTTTTACCCATTACTCACCATGAAACATATTTGTTAATATCCCTGAATAAAGCTATGGAGCCAAAGCTATGGAGCCAAAGCCAGCTTCAGCCCTGGCTACCTGGAATTTGTCCACTGACATTAACAGGACTGTGATTAGACCCAGCTATAAACAGTTCAAAAAGAGATAATGTAGATGCTTTTTTGTTTTCCATTGGACCACTTCATGTGTTGCACTTAGCAATGTTTTCTTAGCATCACATTCACCCTCCAGCTGGCAGGTACCTTCATTTAACTTTTATCTGCCAGCTTTGCAGTCATCCTGTCTTTGTGTTGGCCTGTGTTGGAAGGCTGAAACAAGACTTGGTGCACTGGTGCTTGCTTTTCCTCTTGCTTTCCATCCTTCTTTCCCTCTTTCCCAGTCATCTGTGGTCTGAGCTGCCTGTGTGAGCTGAACTGTGCTTTGGAGCTGCAGCTTTTCACAGATGTTGTAGGAGCATCCTCTTGTGAAGGGGACAGAACAAGGCACAGTTAAGGATGAAAAGTACCTATTTCTAGGGCTTGAAATCTGAGAAAAAGCCCTCAAGGAGTCAGGATGGAGGAGTGTGTTTTCAGCCTATGATTTCTGGCAGCTGTGCAGCCTCAGGACACTTGTGTGAGCGAGAGAAAATGTCAGTGTCAGTGCTCAGCTCTCTGGGGATGCCACTTTGGTGGCTTCAAAGACATCAGTCACCCCTTGCTGTCCCTGAAGGTGTGGGGGCAGCAGGGTCAGGCAGCTACAACTCTAAGCCCCCAAGCCAAACTCAGCTTCCAAACTGGTAGAGCTGCAGCTTGTTTGGGCAAGGATGGGTTGAGCAAAGGAAGTTGGAGGCTCCTGTTAAAGGGACTTCTCCTTTTTTTTCTCCCCAGCTGTAAAAAGGGTCCCAGACAGGCATCAGCAGCCTTTTTATCTGGGCTTTGGCCATGCCTTTTCCAGCAGCCCAGATTTTCAGGTGAGCTCCCATCCCAGCACTCAGCAGCCTGCCTCAGGGACAATCCTGGGAGCTGCCTTCAGGGGATTTGAACACTTCTTCCCCAGAAGTAAATGCACCCAAAGCACTTCTGCTTCCCTGTCCTTTTCACTGGGAAGGTGGTGAATTACTCTAGGTTTGGAAGAGTGAAGTTTTTAAACTTCCTGGGCTGCAGCTGTTTCTGCAGGCTGTGTCAGTCAAGCTTCAGAGCATTAGACTTATTGGCTTGGTATCACCCTTTATAAAATAGATATTTTCTTGATAGGTCAAGCACCAGTAATTCCCTTAGTTCCATAAAGAACATGAAAGAATGGGTTTTTGATGCCCCAGGGAACTCGCAGTGTGCAGTGTTTAAAGGGAAAGGCCCTCACTTCATGCAGTGCTTTGGATTATTGTTCTTGAATATCCTGTTTCACATTATTTATTGCTGCAGATTTTTTTTTATTGTCTCTTTCCCAGGCAATAAAACACATTGCTGTAACACAGACACTAATCAAAAGAAGAAGGATCACTTCACTTCAGGCATGTGTTGGCTCTGCTAATGGACTTCATGGTGTCCTCTGGCTCTGCCAGCATGGGGCAAACAGGGAGCCCAGACAGTGGGGAGCACGGCTCTGGCCCCATTCACCACAGCTTGGTCCTGGTTTTGGTCAGCCTGTCATCAACCCCAAGGCAGGGGAAGGTACACTGTTACTTTCTGAGCAAGATTTCAAGGAAGGCATGTGTGAATTCATTGTAAGTAAGAGCCATGGTGGGCTCTGCCTTTCTGGCATGGTTGTATCTACTTGAGGGGCTTGTCCTGATCCTCGCCTCTGCACAAACACATTCTGGCCCCATGTGCAGACTCTTGACTTGCACAATACAAGGAAAAGTGATACCAGAACATAAATTAAGAGGCATGAATGGGTGAAACACAAAGGAGCTTATTTTGTGCTAATAGTTCAGCAAAGGCATTCAGACACTTCTAAAGTTAGCACATTGTGCTGCCAAGAGAAACAGTTCAGCAGGGGAAAAATACCTCCCTGGATAGCTGTCTAGCAGCAGATATGTCCTGTTTTTCATCCCAGACAAATATGGTGTGTCTCTGCCAAGTATACTCTTGGTTTTCTTTGCCTTATGTGGGATAAATACTTCCTCCCCTCCTTCCAAAGTTAGTATAGTAATTAACAAAAAATCAAAGCTGCACCTGATAAAAATGCAGTGCTTTATCTCTATATAGACTTTCAATCACAGAAATTGCTTTGTCTCATCAATTAGCTGGGACCTTGCTCAGCCTGTAATAGGGGCTGACAAATCCACATGTGGCTTCTGATGGCTCTTCCCAGTACTCCTAATAGCTTTGGTTACCATTATATCAGCAAAGGGGCTGTGTAGCAGAACTGGAGGAGCAGCACAACAGGTTTGCAAATGAGAGTTTGATGACCAAAAATGCTGGTCTCAGTCACACTAGGAACTGGGATGTTAGCAAAACCCTTCTTTGAGCTGTTGTACAGCTTGATTTGGGTTTCCTTGTGTTTGTTTTGTAACACAGCTGCAAACATGAGATCCTGTAATTAAAGACCTTATCAAGCACACATGCAAAAGTAGACTAAATAAAGGACAAATTAGCAATCCTATTTCTGGCACTTCTCAGCTCATGAGTGCCTGATGCTGCAGTTTCAGTGTTTGTGCAATCAAATTTTTGTGTGTAATGGACAGTATTAAATGACCCCCAAGCCCCCCTGTCCCTGAAAGAGGAAGGGGTCTCAGCTATGCACTGCATATTGTCTGTAACTACAGTAAGTAACAAGTCCTGCTGTGTTCTATCCCAAGGGCCAAAGGTTCCCATGGAACCCCCCATAGCCATCCACAGGGTTCCCTGTCCTCTCTAGAGTGGAGCTCCTTGCTGCAGGAGCTGCTGGTGCAGAACCTTGCATGGCTGGCTCTGAGCCCCTTGGCAGAGGGGAGAGCCTGATCAGTGGCTGAAAGAGTCACAGCAGGGACAGTCGGTCCATGCTGTTCATGATTTCACTGCTAGTAAGCAGCACACTGCCCTGGATCAAGTCTGGGATCCCACAGGGATGTGAGCAGGACCTCAGTCACTGCTCTGGGGCTGGGGCTGAGCCTCTCAGCTGAGACTTGCCAGTGCTGTGCTGGAGGTGCTGGGACCTAGGGGGCCTCCAGGACAGCCCTCCCCTCCTGCAAGAGCCACCAGTGGCTGGGAGCAAGGCTGAGCTCGGGTCCAGGCCTGCTGGGTGAGGAGGAGATGCCATCACTCACTGAACTCCTCCTTGTAGCTCCCGGGCATCCAGCTGGGCAGCTCCTCCTTCCCTGGCTGCTGGGCGGTACAGCAGCACCTCCAAGGTGCTGCTGGGGTAAGAAGCTCTTCCCCAAAGCAGCCTGGGAGCACACAGGGAGTTAGGCATGTGCAGAAACAAGCTCTGTGTTGGCAATGTGCCCCTTTTACCTTTAGTCTAGGGTTGCCATTTTAGTGTATAAATCAGAGAAAGTTTTGGCAGTGGATTAACTTGATGTAAACCATATAGCATTCCTCTTCTGCCAACATGTCCAGCCTTTAATTTATATTCTTCTTTTTTTGATAGATTTCTTTTCTGAGAACAATTTGCACCATCACTCATTTTAAAGATAGATTGTTTTGCTGTGTTTGATAGATCAACCCCAGTGCTTGGAAAGCTGGCATCCAGATGTACAGCTTGCAAAAAAATTACAGTCTTGTTAAAGGGAGTGGTGGTGGTGTGAGATCACCTTATATGGCCCTTGCTATCTTCCCCTGTGAGCTGAGAATTGATTTCTTTTGCAATGAAAATTCCTCAGAGCTATCCTTTATCACTTGTAGAAGGAGCACAAAATGGGGTAGTACAAGCCAGTGTGTTCAGAGCAAGGAATTATTAACAGTAATGTAACTTAATGGCACGACAGCAGGGATAAATCTGGCTCGTGGACTCTGAAGTTAAGGTTTGGGAAACAGCAGTCTTTGCTTAAAGATACAGCCCAGAAATTAATCAGGATGAATAATATGATAATACACGAACAGCAGCATTTAGAAACTCCTAGGGGTTTCAAGGCTCTGTTGAAGCAAGCACACATTCTAACAGACTACCCTGCCAGAGAGAATTTACAATCTTGTAAGTCAAGGCTGATAAACAGTGGGATAAAGGAAGGATTAATATGCTCATTTTGCAAACAGGGAATCAAGCCACAGCATGATTAGAACCTAAATTTACAAAAAGTGTGGAGGCTTTGCTCTCAGATGCTGCACTCGCTGGAGGCCAGCACAGAGCCAGCAAACTCCTGAATGGCTGCATGGAAGAAGTGCCAAAGGATGGGATCTGCTGGAAAAAAAGGCCATGGGGCATGGGTGGTGCAATTCATCCTCAGTGAAACAGGGAGAGGAGGGAAAAAGGGAAGGAGGGATGGAAGGACAGAGGGATGGAGGAATGGAGACGTCTGTGGACACCTCAGTGCTTATAGCTGTGTTTCAGGGCTCTTATTCAACATATTTGCTTTCAATAAGTTATTTTTTCTTCACATTCAAGGTGTCAAATACTTGAGAATATTTGCTGTGAGGAACTGAATGTGACCTAGTTATGTTTCATGTTTATTATGCTCCTCACCAAATCTCAGCAAACAGCAAAAATAGTTGAGGTAACAAATGGCCCATGGGTGTCACTGAGAGAGTTGAGAGATGGGCAAGCCACAGTTCCTGCCTGCCCTGCCTGGTACATTTGCATCAGCAGACACAGGAGCAGGGGGTTCAGATTCCCCAGGTCAGTGCAGGAGGGAGTGTTTCCCAGCTTTTGTGCCAGCATCTCATCCTCTCACATGTTCCTTTCCAAAATGTCACCTCTAGTATTACAGGGGACTGCTGGGCACTAGCAATAAATAAATGCAGAGATGGGTTCAGCAGAGGAGGCTGAGGATGCCAAGGGCCTCCTGCCTCCCATCCCCTCGGAAGTGATGGGATCTGTTGTGTGACAGAGCTGTGCCCACACTGCCACACTGGAAGCTGTCACAGTGCCAGGTTTGTCACCTCCTCCTCAGGAAATGGCTGGGGAGGTGCAGGTGCTGCTCCCAGCAGCTGATCATCAGATATTAGCTATGAAGTTGTAATGCCACATGTAAATGGTAAAATCGTAGCCTAGAGCCATCTGTGAGCAGGTGAGCCCTGCAGGAGGAAAGCTGCTTCAGCTTCATCCTTGCAAGCCCTGCAGAACCCCTCTTCCCAGGAAATCCCCTCCCCACCCCGTGAGGCCACCACTTGCTTTGAAATTCAATCCTTACTGCATGTAAAATACATGGAAATCAGACAGGGAAACATGACTAAATGTCACAGGGAAGTGAAAATGCATCTCAGCTGTTTTCAGATGGTGAAGGGGATCTCTATTTTTCCTGGTGCTACACAGTACTGCAGGGAAAGGCATTAAAAACTGAGGTCTCCTGGAGGGCTGAAGTTACTCAGAGCAGAATCTATATGCTGGGTCTTCTGTAAAGATGATGCCTTGATGTCAGTTATATATTTTTTTCTGATATCAAAAACCAAGAAGATTTCTCTTCCTGGCAAATGAATCCAGTAGCCCAAATTCCTCTCTCCTCTTTGGCCTGAATTGCTTAAGCATATTACACTGCAAAGCTCTAAATCCTCCCAAAACTCACTTTTAGACATAAAGAATTCTTAATATTGTGTTGTGTTGCTGTCAGACCTTCCTCTACATTTCTGCCTAGCTCTTAATTTTCTTAGATGGTGCCTTGCTTTATTTATGTTTATTAGGGTCACAAATAAAACACATCTTCTTGGGAGTTTGCAGACTTCTGCCTTCACCTTTTAATGTACTTTTCTGTTCAGAAAAGATGACATACTTGAAAAATGTAAATTGGACATCTTTTATGCTTTAAATTGGACATCTTTTATGCTTACACGAGGAAATGTATTTTCAAAATAGATTTGTGTCTCTTTCAAAACCTTTGAGGTGAGTTATTCAGCTGAGATTGAAATGCATTATGTCTTACCACCAATAAATATGTCTGTTTAAATGAGAAGCAGGGCCATGTTTTCTCAAAGCTGTGTTTCCACATTGCTTTGTTTTATAATTGGAAGTTACTTCTGAGACTGCTCCAGGTTTACAATTTGCTTGTTTTTTAAGCAGATTTGAATAACATAATTTTGGCTTTTCAGCTTGTAGAGAAAGCATTAATATACAGGTTGCATATTTTCACTGATCTAGAAACAGAGGGGCTTTAATTAGGCTCTGTATAGCAGACACTCATGAATGAAAATGAAAGTTAAAAAAACCCTTGTTTTACATGTTGAGTTCTGAATCCAAAAGAAAGAACAACAAAGGCCCTCTGTGCTCTTCCCCCAAAGGTCACTTCTTACTGTCTGCTGTCCTTGTGTCTGTGCACACACACGTTTGTGTGTGACCAGCTCTTCCCTTCTCCCCACCATCCTTTTTCCCAGCTCAGGTGCCAGCTGTGATGAGCAGAGGTGCCCCCATTGTCTACCCCAAGTCAGTGCCTGGAGAAGTGCAGGAGACAGGATGATATCTGACTGCATCTCTCTTCTCTCTGATTAGAGCAGCTAATCAGGCAAATGGAAGGAATTCAGATGAAGAGAGCATATGAATCCCAGTTGCTCCAAGCATGTAAGCATGTTTTTCAAACCTTTGAGGATCTCAGCACTTCTCTGCTCACAGCAAAGGGAATGGGAAAGATTGTGACTGCAGGTGCATCCAGGGATGATGGTCCCTTGCTGATGCCCTCCCTTTGATCCCTGCAGGCACTGATTTATGGTGGGTGTGCCAGCAGTGTCTGTAATCCACTGGAGGTGTCTGCAAGGTGTTTTGAATGTTTAAGGAGGGCATGGTTTTCATGCCAGCAAACACAAATGTTACAGCAGTGCAGACCTCTGGGCTGCTGCAAATGACATTGGCAGTGAGCAGAGAGGCTGGAGGAAGTGACAGAGAAAAACATTTTCCCATCCTAGCCTTTTATTTCTAAAAGTAAACCCAAGAGGAACCAGATTCTGGTATCTAGGGGACTTTGGCCTCATCAACACTAGTCAAGCCCTGCCAGAACCTGGCCCCTGCCCTGAGTTAGGCTGGCTTGGCTGCCCTGATCTAAGCTATGGACCTCTCCTCACCTTCAGAACTGTGTGGCTCTAACCAGGCTGCTTTTGGGAATGATTCCTGCTTTTTGCTATCTCCTGAGCACTCTGTGGGAGACAGTAGTAGATGCAGAAGAAAATGGAAAGAAAATGGAAAGAAAATGGAAAGAAAATTCTGCCAACAGAAAATTGAATTCCCATGTCCAGTCTGGTGCCCTGGCATTTTTACTTTACTAGAATTCTGCACCTCATACCTCCAAGTGCTCACACTGGGCCTATCACATCTTTTTCAAATAACATAGTTTATTTTGAATGTGCATCAAACCAGTGTGTTGAGTGGGACTAGCAACCTTTCCAAAGCACACCCTGAGATCTAGAATTGAGGATGCATGTTTGGCTCCTAGCACACACATTTCAAGAATTTCAGAGAAGGTGCCTGCCAAAGTATCCATGATTACTACATACAGTATATTTATTTGCATGTATGGAGTGCTTGGGCTGTGAGCAGTATGTCTGTTACAAGACACAAGCCTTTTCTTTTAGTTTGGCCCTTAATTTCTGGTAGAAGGAACCAAAGGTACCAAGGCAAGCTGATTGATTTGTCCCAGCCTGAACTCTTAAGATTTGTCACTGTTGTGGGCACCTTGATAACAGCACAGATACTCACCAGTGCCCTACAACAATACTCATGCCTCCTCTCCCTGGAGCCTGAGTCGCTGAGAGGGAGCAGAGGAGCTTTGTGGGCTTTCATGGTGTTGGGAGCTGTAATTCCATGATGTGACTGCCAGCTCTCTGTGCAGGCAGTACCTTAAAATGTGCTTTTCCCTCTCTCTCCACCACAAGTAGATTGATGGACTTGGTAGCCAATAGAAGGAACTGTGATGGCTCCTCCTGCCCGTGGTGTGAGGCTGTACCATGAGCTGATGGTGGACTCCCACTGGTATGAGAGTCCTGTGTTGCTGCCTGTCCCTGATGTGGAGCCTGTGCTTTTGGCATCACCTCAATTGGACTATTTTAGTAAGAGGCTTTAGCCATCTTCCTGGTAATTCCCTTGGTCTCTGGGTGGTTTGGCTCTCTGACTCAGCTAGGTGATCTAGCAGGAGCTGTGTTCCACAGAGTGCAGTGCCATTACTGAGGAAGGGAAAGAGAAGGAAACAGAATGTAGCAGCTCCTCTTTAACAGGAAAAAAAAAAAAAAAAGGAAGAAGAAAGGGATAGCTGGCAGATTTCTGGTTTTATTTTGTGTGTGGACAGTACTATTTAAACATAATTGAGCTGACTGAAAATTATAGAAGTGATTTTTGTTAATATTTCTGAAATTTCATTACTGTCTAGGATGTTCTTTGTGAGAGATTTCTGAGATCAGTTCCTAGTGACAGACAGTGTTTGTGCACTGAGAGGCTGATGGAGAAAATGAATGTTATCTCTGGCTAACAGGAGGGATATTTACTCCCTGCCAGTGACTCAATACTCTTGTGTTGGTCAAAGGCTGGGTTAATATTATGGGGTTTCTTTTGAGTTCCCACAGGTGGATGGCACTTGAGATGTAACAATACAAAGTGTTAGACAGCCTCACATGGGATGGACCAGCCAGGATAGGGTGTGATGAACAGACTGGGAAATCACAAATCACAGACTCCTAAATAATTTTGTCAGTTCTGCTTTTTTTTTTTTTTTTTTTTTTTAAAGTAACAAACCAGAACAAACTGTGCTCCTTGCCCCAGAGAAAATGTGGACTTTTAAAGTGAGACTTTATCCTCCCATATGGCATCCAGTTGCCTGTTAGAGCCAGGCAGTAGCCTGTACAGTCCTTATTTTTTTTTCCCAGGAATCTCTCTCATAGTAACCAGTGCTGGGCAAAAGTTCCTTGGCAGCATGTCAGGGAGTTCAGGCTTGGGTCAGAGGCCACTCCCCTGGGCTTGCCTGGAAGTAGCCATGCAGTTTGGGAGATCAGGAGAGTTTAGTGACACGGTGGAGGCCAGGCTATGCCTTTTGTTCTCAGGATGGAACACAGATGCACCTGGGCCTCTAAGTGTGTGTGGGTACACAGAGGCACAGGACAGGATCTATCAGACAAAATGATTGAGAAAGAAACAGATTAGTCAAAACTGTGCTTGGAGTCCAGATGGTTAGGAGCCTTGCATTTACAATGTTATTCACTTATTTATAGTGAAACCAGAACAGGAAAAATTCCCCTGAGGAATCCTGAGCAATGGCCTTGGCTGACATCACTTAATGAGCATCAGCAGAACATGTCCAGATCCAGCCTCTCTGGGAGGACTGAAATACCCCGGAGAAAAGGAAACCCAGTGACATGAACCACTGAGGAACTTTGTGAAATGGTGATGCATTTCACAATTGGCTCTGCTCAATTCTGGCTCTGCTCCAGGAAAAGCCTCTGTCACCTTTCTAATTAGTGGGGGTCTCATCGGGGAGTGTGGAAGATTCATGACCATTTTACTTTGCATGCTTTCCTGTAATTTACTGTTCTCATTACAGAACATGAGATTATTTTTCACAGCAGGCCTGGAAGGAGCTGGAACTGTGGAAGCATTGTCCAGGCTCTTGTGTCAGGGCCTGTTTAATGCCTAAGCTGATTAAATGCCTACCTTCTCACAAATCACATCCCATAAAGGACATGAGGGTGCCATGAAGAAGAGAGGGAAAATTTCATAAAGGTGGTGAATCTAAAGGACAAAATCTTATGGTTGATTTCTAAAGGTTTGAAATCTATGCAAAACAGGATCTGGAAAAGATCTTCGGCTCCCCACCCATAAAAAAGCTTCATTTTTTTTGGTGTTGCAAAACCCTGGGTATCAAAAATGAGGAAATGTGCTACTGAATGCATTGACATCCAGAACATTTAGGTGTTGCATGGGAAGGGGACCTCTTGAGTTGTCCCTCCTTTATTATCTGATAAAAACTCTAAGTGCTTTGAGAAGATTAAGGCTGGAAGGTGATGGTTTTCCCTGGTCTTTCCAAGTGCTGCCCCTTACTACTAGCAAAGCCACAGCTGCCAGCCTTCCTCCTTCCCTGGTCCTTTGCAAATGGGAATTGCCTTCATCTTCCCCTGTAGCCACAGCTGATGCCACAGAGCAGGGTTAGCTCCTGAAACAGGCCTCCAGAAATGTCCTCTTGCAATAGAGCCTGCAATCCACACCATGACCTGGTTGCCCTCCCCACCCCTGGAACACTGGGGTAGGTGATGCTGCTGCAGACAGTGGTGTAACAAAATAAATTGACAAGGCTGTGTGTATAAACTGTGCACCCAGCTTGTTTCCACCCATCCCAGCAAGGAGCAGAAGTACACCATGCAAGCTGTGTTCTTAGACCATGAGAGAGCAAGACATTCATATTCTGAATTTCAAATACAAACACTTGTGAGGAATTGACCTTGCAAGACTTGGCAATGCCCTGAAACAAAAGGGTTTCTATTGCTTTTAAAATCGTTTTCTCAGATCCGTTATTCCCATTATCCATATAAATGTCTAATCCTCCTTTGAATTGTGCTAAGCTCTTGGCACTGGTGCTGTCTTGTGAAGTAGATTCCAACGTTGTAATTTTTTGAGGGTTTTTTTTGTTTGTTTGTTTTGTTTTGGGTTTTTTTTCCCTTTTTCTTTTTTTTGACATTGTGTAGTTTCTGGCTTGCAATTTCATTGAATACTCTCTCTTTCTTATGTTATGAGAGGAAAAATAATTGCCTTTTTCAGCATTTTACCCTTGTATTATTTTGCTTGCTTCAACCACTTGTCTCCTAATCACCCTTTCTCTGAGACAAGGGATCCCCATCTTTATGCCTTTTTTCTCTGGTGATTGCTGTGTGCCCCTGAACACATCCTGAGTCTTGCTGCAGTGGGATCCAGGCAGGGCTACAAGCAGTTAATAAAGTGATGAGCTTATTTGATGAAGACATTCAAGGAGGGAATGAATGTGAGAATATTACAATCTCCTCATGAAAAATAAGAGAGCAGAAAAATGGCTGGATTAATGAGGAAATTATTCCTTATGAATTACTCATCCTGTTCTGTCACTAGCACTTTAATGTTAAAAAACTTAGAATCAAATTCATCATCATGAGTAGAAAGAAACAGTGTGCTCAGGCTATTTGAAGGCTCAGCTTGGACATTTATTTTGGTTTGTCCATACTGATGTGATGTATTTGATCACTGATACTTATAACAAAGGTTTCAATAAAGAATAGTCAGTTTAAAAGCCTTGCTGACTTTACCCCAAATGTTCTTTTCTGATGTATTTTGTGTAAGGACAAAGAATGGACAATTCCTGAAAGGGGGGGATCTTTCAGTTTTTTGTCTTAAAGTTTTAAAGAACATTTCAAGTCCCAGAATTATTTATGTAATACTTCTGGAAATGAAAATCTTTGAAATGCTTGCATTCACTTAAAGCATAGCATGGAAGGATGGCAGTGACAGGGGCTGTCCTGGTGATTTGATTTGGAATCATAACAGACAGGGTTATTGATCCCACGTTTCCTGGGGAATGTTCTGTCCTGTGCACAGCTCTCTCCCAGCCTCACTCAGCCTCTCTTTTGCTTTGATGACCTTTCATGGGATTTTTCCTTGGCAAAGAACCTTTCATGGGATTTTTCCTTGGCAAAGAACATGCAGCCAGTGACGCTGCTGGCAAGTAGCCCAGACATCAACTTTTACCTCATGGCCACCTGAAACCTCTTGTGTAGTGCTTGGGAAACTGCAATAACCCCTCTGACATCTTTCCTCCTTGCTTCCTTTCCAGGACTGTCCTGAATGGGTTTCTCAAACACACAAGCTTCTTACATCTTAGAAAAATATAAGTATATAAGTAATCTTCCATGCACAATAAAAGCTGATGGCTTTTTAGACCAAGAATGTTTAATGGGCTGAAATTTCCTGTGTCTTCACAGAAATTTAATTAAATTAAACTCTGGTGATTAATTTATAACTCCCAAAAAAGTCAGAGAGAGCCTTTGTAATGCGTACATAACACTGTAGCTTGTGTCTGCATAAAGAATCCCATCAGCTGGGACTGCTCTGGTTTGTAGGTCAGCTGACAAACCTCAGGAGGCTTTGGCAGAGTGGGAAGGTCAAGGACAAGGAGGGTCAAGGAAGGTTTCCAAACATGGATTCCCACTCATCTGGCTGTCCAGGCAGGGACAGCAGGGATGGAGGGTGATCTGGCACAGATCTCTCATCCCAGCCTCTTGTCCTGAGCCTCTCCAGAGGCTGGAGGGAGACTTTGCTCAAGCAGAGCTTGATGTTCACAAGCAATGGGTTCAGTTGGCTTCCAAACCAGCAGCACCTAATGGGGCCTGTTGAGCTATTTCCCTTCTCCTGTGGCATGAGGTAATACAGCATCCTTCTCTCCTCTCCAAAACCCCATCAGCAGAGTGAGAGGGTCAGCAAGTTTGTAGGGACAGCTTGACATGGGTGGTGGGGTCTGGCAGCAGCAGTGTTTCTGCACAGCACCCAGAGCTTGCTTCCTCACTCAGCTCCATACAGAGAGTCTGCACAGAATAACTGAATTTTCACATGCAGAAAAAGAAATGGCAGTCTGCAGTCAGACCACTGTGCCTGAAAGCTGCATTGTCTCCATTTGTAATACATTTTGACCGATCCATAAGAAAAAAGCCTCCCAGTTATAGGACTGGGTCTGTTTGTGAGAGAAATTCATGGTGTAAAAAGGGTACCAAATTTTTAGGTGAAATTCAGTCTAGGCTGCCCCAGCCTGAGAACAATGGCTAATACAAAGAGTCAGCAATTTTATTAGTAGCAGATTAACATTTCAGACCAAGTATTATAATAAGTCTATAAACTGGCAAGCTGATATCTCACAGTATTCAATAATTCAATTCCTGATTTCATCCCATAATGTCCAAGAGGAAGAGTAATAACCCATTTAAGGCAAATGTCAATGAGCAAGACTGGATTTGTGCTGGATTTGTAGCTTCACTCCTCTGCAGCTCTGGCTCTTGCTATCACCCAGAGCTGATTACAAAACACATAAAATCTGAAAACAGGAAAACACAAACCTGTAAATCATCTCTCAGAAAAATCCTCAAGGTGGATATATTTTGCAAAAGAAATTATACGTTACTTGTATGAGACAAGAGTAAGCCAAACCCCTCAAAATTAGCAGCCTGAACAAGTATTTGAGGGCTGGGAGTCTGGCTTGGGACCATGGCATGGTCTGTAAGGGGTACAACAAGGGGGTCTTTGCTGAAAGACAGTGACAAGCCTGAGTAGGCACAAGGCCAGAGCTAGAGGGACTGAGCAAGGCAGGATGTGAAACATGTGAAACATATTGCCTGCAGTGTCATATTAAGTGGAAAAGTGGAATGTATACATAAACCATGGAAAATTATTAATTTACAGAGTTATAGGCACAGAGGTTGCATCACTGTTAGCCCATCCAAATCCCCTAATCTTATCCAAGCTCTTAAGTTATTTCCTAGTAATCCATATAATTAGAATTTTCAAAGAGCTGTAATTATGCCCATTAAAGTTTTAGCAACAGCATATTTATATGTTATGAAAGAGCATCAGCTCTGTATGAAGTGAATAAACATTTTGAGACAAGCTGAAACTCAGGAACTTTTCTCTCCCTGTTCCAGTTATCTGCTGAGCTCCAGCCTGCCAGGACTTTGCTCAACACAGCTGTGAACAAGGAGTAGCAGAAGGGAAATTCAGGGGGGAGCCTGAAGATGCTTACAATGTCCATCTGGAAAGCAAAGCCAGGGATGCCATTAATTTTCTGACAAATAATAGTGCCAGAAGAGCCCAAATGCCAAAGTACTTTCCTTGTTAGGCTGCTTCAGTTATCATAATCAATAAGAATCTAATTCTGGGGAGGAAGCCATGCCACCAGTGAGCATCATTGCTCTGTGCTGTGCATATGCTGAGGGGTGCTGGCTGGCAGAAGAGCTGCATCTTGCAAGGGCAGGCACAGACACGACCCCATGGGCAGAGCCACGGCCGTGCCCCGGTGTCCATGAATGCCAAGCTGAGCAGGGCAGAAGGCAGTGCCTGGGAGTGAGGCATGTGGCAATGTCACAATCTTCATTTCTCCCCAGAAATGATGGATTTAGGGCTTCATGAAAGACTGAGTCATGCACAGAGCTGTGGGGTTTGGGAAGCTGCTCTTCCCTTCCCCTATTGCCTCCCTGTTGTTTCCTCTCTGTCAGCTCTGTGTCTCCTGTTGTGTCACAGCAGGGGTGGGGTTGAATGTAGTTATCATGATGCATACAATCAGCATTAAATTTTAAATTTTCTTGTGTTCTTTTACTGCAGTGGCTCCTCCTGGTTGTGTCTATGGTGTTTCACAGTCTGCTTTCCCTACAATCATGCCTGCTTTATTCTTAGAACAATCTCACTGCTGATAGTATATTTGTTCCTTTTTGTCACTGTTTGAGTGTCTGCTTAGAAACTTTCCATGAAGATAAAGCTTGGTCTGCCTGAATAACTTGACTGGATAGCTAGGGAGAGACCAAATAGCCTAGGCACAAGCCCAGCCTCTTCTAAGATGGCACTTTTTTAGCTCTACCTGTGGGTTCCATTTCTTGCCTGTGCTTCAGTATAAAATCACTGCTTATTTAACAGCACTTACAAAATTCTGTGTGATCTTGCAACTATTAAATTGCATTATAATTCATATAAAAGTGGTGCCTGTGTGTGTAAAAGCCATCAGACTGCTCCCTGGAGCTTCCTTTCTCCCTACTTCCACAGTTTTATCACAGTAGCACAGAGGGCTCTCGAGCAAAAGCAGAACAACCATTTTGCAAAACCATTGTGAAATATAGATTCTTCCACCAAGGGTGAGCTATCTGAATGAACAAGAGGGTAAAGGAAGTGATTATTTCACACTGACAAAAAATATCATGTGGAGAAAATAAGTGATATATAGGTCTGACAGTGCTAGGAAGTTATTTCTGAAGCTCAGGGGAAGGAATTGTTACCCATAGTGTTCAGGGAGGACAGCACTTGATTTCTTCTTAGCACATGCCAAGGAAAATATTCAAACACTTTAAATATACAGTCCTATCAAGGTAGTTAACTTGTATGATCAGCAAGGAATGAAACGTGCATAGTCCAATCAATTAAATGTACAATCTATAAAATGTGCAGTCTGCCCATAGGAACGAGGTGGAGCACAGCAGATGAAGGCTCTGTCAGGGTGACACAGAGCACATTTGGAGCCTCACCACACCCTGTGTGGGAGATGCAATCTGCAGTGTGATGGCACAGAACCAGAGCTGCTGTATGCACAGAAAACCATTCCCGTGTACATCGTATGGAGATATTTATCATATTCCCCATTTGCTTAATTCCCCACGCGCCTGGGGAGGACGATTCACACCGTATGCAGGGGACACCAAAATTCACAGGGCTGAGATGTTCCTGTAAAAATAGAAGTAGGGACCTGCTTTAAAACAATTTGAAACATTGCTCAAGCTGTGTGGTGCCACAGGGAGAAGCACAAAGAGGGAAGCAGTCTTTTATCATAAATCCCGGGTTCTCCTCGAGTCCAGCTGGGAGGGGATGGGTCACAGGCCAGAGCATGGCCTCTGCTGCTGAGGATGAAAAGACATTTCTGTTCAATGACTCTTCATTGATCTGTGTGAAAAGAGTTGGTGGAGACCAAGCTGCTTGCTCCCTCCCAAGGCCCTTCTTTTGGAGCTGTGTGGGTGGATGCTCTGAGCACATCTGCTCGTGGGAAGCCTGTTTGTGGCCAAACACAGGGCTCTGGCTTCCACCAGCAGTGGAAACACAAGAGGTTCTTTAAAAAAAAGGTCAGGGACTGCTTTGCTTTGTAGGACACATTTCAGTCTCTCAGTTGCAGAAGCAAGAGACTTGACTCCTTGCTGGTTCAGAGGGGGCAGATGGGCAGACTGCTTGCTGAGGAGGTGGCCTTGGTCTCTGGAGAGCAGCAGCCAGGCTGTGGCTGTGCTAGATGCCCTGACAGATGGGCACCTCTTCATTAGAGGTTGCACTTGCCATCATCAGCCCCAGCCTCCCAGGACACAAAAAATACTGTCACAGGCAGCTCTGCTCCTTGTGTAGCTGGTTTATTTGCTTGCAGCTCTTTGTTTTATCCCTTCTACTCTCTGCCCTGGGCTCCAAGACCCGTCTGCTGGGAATTGCCCTGGCCACTGGCAAGGTAGGGATGTCCACAGTGAATCCACAATCCCCATAGGAATCTTGCATCTGTAAGTCTGTAAACACTGCCCTTCTCTCTCCCCGTGCACTCCTGGGATTTAGTTGCACCAGGGTAAATTATATTTAGAAATCCAAATAAGAGCCTGTAGGGTACCCGGCCACTGTGGCAGTGTGGGAACGCTGGGAACAAAGCATCCCAGTTGTTTTCAGACCTTTCACTTTTATTTGCTCTTAGTTTTCCACACCACTTTTATCTTTGATCTATGAGTCTCTGTTTGTCTCAAAAGCTGCAGTCCAGTTTTAAATTATCCAAATTAAAATGCAGATTGTCTAAATGCTACAAAGGTTCTCCAGTTGAACTACTGGGATTCAAGTGACCCAGAGTACTAAATTAATTTCCAAACCCTTTGTGTCACATCTCTTACTCTTCACCTCATCACTGTCCCTCATGCTGGGACAAAAAGCAGATTTTCTTGCTTCTGGAATCATTAGAGCCTTTGCTATTTTAACAGTTGCGAACTGCAAGGCTTTGCAGTCCATATGATTTCAGATGGTTCATAGGAAACCAATTTTAGCTGTGACAAAATGTTCTGAACTTGCTACAACATTTTTATTGCTCTTTGGCTCTGGATTGATTTTCTCTTATTAGCTGGAGCTGACTGTGGCTTTTTTTATCAATTTTGGAAAGCAGCAAATCAGTCTGGAGCTCAGCTGCACAAAGTGAAGTTGCTTTGCTTATTGATGCATGCTTTTAGATCACTTAGAGTGTAACAAGAGCCAGCAATTTAGCTGAGTTGGTTTGGTTTTCAGCTTTGATTGAAATTCACAGTTTAGAACATTAGCAGAATTAATTTGCTGGAGATTCTTATCTTTGCCACTTAATTTGAATGAAGTGAGGTATGTAAATGTATGTACTTTGCAAGCTGTTATCATTACTATTTCAAAACAAGATTGATTAAGGCAAAACGCTTAAAAATCCAAACACAAAATGATTGCTGGAGGCCTTGACTTGGGAAGAGGGTTGTTATTTTGCCTAAAGTTTGTAGAGAAAGCTTGATAAGATGTTTTAGCAGATCCAAGGAAGGAGATAAAGGCAATTTTGACAGCAGTGAGTCATTTAAAGGCAGAGAGAGCAAAGATGCCTGGCTCTGGGAGGCAGATTATCCTCGGTAATATTTATAATGGAAACTCTAGGTGGGAAATAGCCTCTGAGGAACCTGTGGGAGACAAGACACAGCTGGGAGACAAAGCTGAAGAAGATCCTGGAGATGAGACAGGGCTTTCAGGAGGCTTTGGAGGGGTGTTGGACAGCTGAATATTTTGAGGTGTATGTTGAATTAGATGATTGATCCACAGGAGGAAAAATTACCAGGGAAGGAGCTGTTGATCATGGAGGCAGGGGAAGCAGCTGAATCAGACATGAAGCACTGACTGAGCCACAGAAGGGAAAAGAGAAATAGAGGGATGAGAAGGCATCAGGAGAGCAGCCAGCTACACAGAGAGAGGTGATGAAGAAGTACAAGAGGTAGATGAGAATAAGATTCCCCATCACAGAGGCAGAGCAGGAATACCTTTGCCCTCCCCCTGATGTTCCCAGAGTCCCAGTCTCCTGCTGGATCTTGGTTTCATATCAGTAGGAGTGCAAGTGTTTGGGTCCAGGCAGGCAACAAACAGAGAGGTCAGGTGTGAACCTGGGAGCTGTGAAAGGAGTGATGCCCATGGGGGAAGCTGAGCTTTGCTCACAGATCAGCCAGTGAACAGCAGACTACAGGTGACCCTCTGGAGAAGAGGGATCACCAGACATCACCAAGCTGCTGCTTCTACTGACTATCCTTAAATTCATACAAATTTGGTGTGCTGTTTTAGAGACCCTGGTGAGCAAGAGTCTACATGGACTGAGGGGTGATGGCCCACACAGAACAATGTTTTGCACTGATGCCATTTGCCACATTAGCCTTCTAGAATCACAGGATGGTTTGGGTTAGAAGGGATTTTTGAAGATCCCTTCTAACCCAATGATTCTTTTTGAAGATCATCTTGTTCCAACCCCCCCACTATGGGCAGGGACAGCTTCCACTGGACCAGGGTGCTCAGGGCCCCGTCCAGTCTGGTCTTGAACACTTCCAGGGATGAGTCATCCACAGCTTCTCTGGCAACCTATTCCTGTGCCTCACTACCTTCACAGTAAAATATTTCTTGCCTATATCCAATTTAATCTACCCTCTTTCAACTTAAAACTCTTGTTTTTTCTCTTGTCACCACATAGCCTTGTAAAAACTCTCTCCCTCTCTCTCTTTGCCCCTTTTCTCTCCCATACAGCTCCCAGTGGTTTTGTTTGGTTTTTTTTCATCCCCTACAGGAAATGTGATGTTTTTTTATTACTAGACTCTGATTTGTTTTCAGGGTTGTAATATATATATATTTATTTCTTGGACTGAAAATGATAAGGTGACACAGTTTGCTTTTACAGTGGAGGTTCATGTCAGCATGATTAATTTGTGGCATTGCATAGTCCTGCACTGAAGCCATGTGCTTTTGAGATAGTTTGTCCATATTTTCATATTAGGAAGTATTTCCTTGCACAGCATTTATGCTTGTGAAAACAACTTTCCTACAACAGTCACATTTTCCAGCAAGAAGGAAATAAGCATCTAAATACGCCCTCTTTCAAATGCAGTTTCAAATCTTTCCTGCCTGGAAAGAGGGAATCTCTAAATAAGACATGGCAGTGATCCCAGTAGGGAAAGGGCTATGGCAAGAGGCGTTGGGAAAAGCTTTGCTTTCTCATGCTCATGGACCAGAGACACTGTCAGCAGTATTTGATTTGTCCCCAGCGATGGCAGGGCTGGCTGGGCAGCCTGCCAGCAGATCCAGTGAAATGATCAGTTCTGTTCTAGAGGGAAAATGCTGAGGGAGAGCCACAGAGAGCTGCAGGACAGAGCAGCTCTCACTGAGAGCCCCTGGGTCTCAGTGCCCTGGCAATGTCTGTCCACTGGCTGCATCTCCTCTAACTGGGGAAACTCAGCACAGGTCATCATTGCCTGGTCCCCAGCACCAGCTTCCCTCCCATCTGGTAAGATTTAAGGATGAAAGCAGGATGCCTCCCTCAGCTCGTCCTTAAAAGGAAACATTGCTGAGAGCTTCAGTGGCCTTCGGGGTCTTCCCTCAGCAGAAACAAAGAGCGCTTTGCCGCCCGCTCCAGAACAGGCTGCAACAGCCATGCCTCTCAGGGCTGTGAGACACAAAGATAATAAAACTTTCAAAGAAAGCTTTAAAGTCCAATGTGTGGGAGTAGCACAAAGGGCACTAAGCAAGACAAATAAATACACGGCTGCAAAGCCTTTTTTGTTGTACCACAAATTGCGTAGGATGCCGTGGGCACGGGGAGAAGCCTTATGGCTTCCCTCTTGGTGGGGTTTTTCCGCTGCAGGTGACAAGTGTGTCACATCCATTGTCATCTGGATCCTGTTTCCTCAAAGCATATAAAAAATTGTTCCAAGTCGCATTTCCAATTTATTCCACTGAACACCTTCAAAACCACCCCAGAATAAGGGAATTAACAGCAGCACTTCACATTTAGAAGCTCTAAGGATTACAGATTGATTATGCAGGATGAGCAAATCTTCCTTTTCTGAACATTAAAATAAGTCTTTTATCCAAAGTTGAGCACAAGAGAAAATGAGACTCATTTTTAAAGCACTGAGCACTCCACAGCTTTGACTCCTGAAAGAGCCATAGGCTGTTGAATACATTTGAAGATCAAGTCATTTATTGTAGTGCTTACATTTTCACTTAGAAGACCATTTCCAAAAGCACTCATTTCCAAAAACCTTACCATAAATTATTTGCCAGGAACATAAAATACCACATGATAGATGTAAACCAGGAGAAAGCCAGAAGATATGATTTCTGGCTTTGATGCCAATCATTATTTATCCCTGCTCTCCCAGTACTTATTGTGAGTCTTAAAACTTCCACCACTGTTATTGTGCCATCAGGCAGGAATCCCAGTTTTTTGGAAACCATCAGGTTGTTCCCCAGTGACATCATATCCAGAAGGGTCATGAAGAGGTTCTGTATTGGAAATTTGTCTGGAATAGTTGATTTCTTGGTTGCACAGCCAGACAGAAAAGTAGGGAGAAAAATTAGCTGTCAGTCAAACCCAATGTATTCTGCAGCTCTGTGGGCATTTCTCTCTGGATCCAGAAACTTTTTGAAAATTGGTGTTTGATTTCAGCCAAAC
Source organism: Molothrus aeneus (assembly GCF_037042795.1). Lineage (NCBI taxonomy): Eukaryota > Metazoa > Chordata > Aves > Passeriformes > Icteridae > Molothrus > Molothrus aeneus. The sequence continues at coordinate 72,716,853 of NC_089648.1, read as the reverse complement.
TTAGGCCTGCTATGAATTGTCTCATTTTTACTATCTATGGGGAAAAGAAATCTCAGAGTAAAAGTGTAGGGGTAAATAGTGGGCCTGTGTTTGTCCCTTTTTAGGGGGCAGTTTATGTTTTCCAGGCTTTGCCCAAGGTAGAGGGAAACCAAGTCAAAAATGCTGAACTGGTAACCCTGTGAGGAGAAAAAAAGAAACAAAGCTCCCAAGTCACACATGGCACTGGAGGGACTGTGCACAGGAACCAAAGTTTTGGAAGGTACATTTGCTCTGTTTTTGAGATATATTTTCACTGCCTTTTGAAGTCTGGACACCTATCTCGCATACAAACCCCATTCTCTTTAAAGAATCTTGGTCTGGAGAGAGAACATGATATTAGGGAATGGCTGAAACAATTCTCATGTGGAAGACAGCCTCAAATGAATTTCAGATTGCTTGCTCCAGAAGGAAGGCTTGTGTTGACCCTTTGTTCTAGGTAACAACCTGTGTTAAAACAATGTCTGTACATCTAATACAGCTGCTGAGAGACCACATCGACTGCAAATGTTGCCCAAATATAACTTGCAAAAGGTTGTTAATATATTTTTATGCGCTTAATAGAAAGTATGAAAGTAAAGTGCAGTCTTCCACAAACCACTAATCTTACAGAACAGATTTTCTGAGAGCTAGGCCATTACTATGTAAGTGGCTTTTTTCCCCAAGAGTTTTCTAATTTGCATGCATACACTGTTTATTCTGGGCAGCTTAATGAGCAGCCATCCCTGGGCAACACACTACAGTCACACTCCTATTCTTTCAGGCATCACCCATTCAATACTAAATCTTTACTAAGCAGATCCATCCAGAGATTACACATCCCTTACAGTAAAATAGATATGACTCTGTTGAATATGGTGGAGACAGCTAAGGCTGAAACAATGGATGTTGGAGCTTTCTTTCTCTCCTTCCTCTTTAGAACATCTTTTTTGTTTGGTTGGGGGTTTTTGTCAGATATTTATTTTTAAGCCTGAAAATCTAAAATTAGATTCATATGCTGAGAAGGAGGCTTTAAGAAGTAACCTTATGGGCTAAAGTAATTCCAGTTTTATGGGGAGAGAGGCAAAAAAGGAGTGGAACAATCCTAAAATAGCAGGCATCAAAGAAGGGGGTGGTAAGAGACTATGAACAACTTCCTCTCTAAGAACAAATTCAGAATAGAATTTTCTGGGAAAAAAACCACATAACTGTTTGTCTGGTGATTATTTTAGTGTAAATACAGCAGCATGTTTTACAACTGAGTGGGAGACTTGCATTAGAATTTATACTCCTTTATTCTCGTGAAGTAATGACATCAGGATTCCTACAAACCAGCTGTTTATGTATTGAATACTTCTGCCTTCTTTTTGCATTTGGTTTATTTTTTGTAGTGCCCAGGTTTTGCTAGGGATATTTAAACACTGCAGAGTAATGAAAATGGAATAAGGTTGAAGGGACAAGCTAGAGAGAAAAGCAGAAAGGAGAAGAGAGATGAAGAAAGTAGAGATTTGGAGGAGGTAGGAGTAGTGTGTGGGGTTTGCTCACACTTATTAACTCAGAAAAACATCCAGATGCAGAGTGTGAGCTGAGGATGCTTTGGGCAGAGTGCACTGAGGTAACTTAGTAAGATCACAGTGCAGACCCACTTTGCAATGGTTGTAACATCTGCAGATGTGGGGGAGCCCTGGAGAGTGTGGCAGCTGTGGGAAGCAGCTGCTGGGTGATGAGTTCTCCTGCAGCTTCCACCACACCTCAGGCTGCAGTGGTTTCTTTGTGTTGTGGTGCCCAATACATTGGTGGGCTCCAGGCACCTTGCTCGTGTATGACAAGATCCACAAGACCATGAAAGCACTGAACAATCCAGATGTGCTTGGATTCCCAGATGATGCTGTGTGCACTATGCAGCTGACTTGGAAAAGAGACATATTTTGATGTTAATACAGAAGTGAGCTTGGCTACAAACAGGACCATGATGGGCCTGTCAGAAGTGAGGGAACACTATCACTTTAATGGTGCAAAGTAACAGGGTCTCCCAACAGTTTCACTTTTAAATGCCATGTTTTCCCTAATTTTCTCACTAAGTTGAGATCTTGGTTCTTGCACTGGGTGTTGTTTGGATAAGAGTTCTTTTCCCAGTCTGTTCTCCATTCCTCGATGTTTGTGTTTTCTAATCTGCTTATGGAGGGCTGCATATTTTTCCCTGTGAAATGCAGCTTGGTGCCAGCATGGAGCATTAGTACCCAAACCACATGGTCCCAGGAGCAGCCAGGGGGAAGGAAAACACTGCAGATCCCATGAAAGCACGTGGAGGAGGACAATTAACCTCTCAATGAACTTCTAAGGGCATGCATGGGCTCCTTGCTACCTGAAACATTCAGAGCAGGACTAGACAGCTTCCTGAAGGATGTCTCTGAGACCAGTCACCTTCCATCCATGATGAGCAGGTCTCTTTGTCATGCAAAACACAGCACTGCTTATGTTGTCCTTGTAAATAAAAACACAGGCCTGAGGCTGTGAGGAGGCAGAGATGTGTTGTTCCCCCAGATGACTTGCTGTGGTGTGGCCCAGGGACAGAGGGAGCTGGGGACCACTGCTGTGGGCCAGCAGCAAATTTGGGGGTGATGAGTTGGACTGTGGAGTTTTAGACAAGATGTTCAGTAGTCTCATCCTTGAAATCTAAGGATAAATAACTGAGTCTATTGAAACCAGTGGAAGTTTTGCTCTGGATTTGGCAGAAGTCAGCATTTTGCCATCTTACATCGGCCCCTCTGGCTCTCCTGTGGACTTCTGAGGAGCATGAAGAGTCTGTGCTCTCTTTTACTAAGTGAAATGACCACTGAGTGCTGATACCCATGAGACACACTGGTTCTGCTTGGCTTGAAGCCCTTCCTGCTGGGTGGACAGCTTCACCACTGTGCCAGTGAGCACAGGGCAGCTGAGGGGCAAACCCTCCCTGTGGAGCAGAATTCAGTAGGTCCCTGCTGGCCTAGTTCCACATTCTGCAGAGCAAAAGTGCTTGCACAGTGTCAGACTTTCCACAGGCATGAAATACTCGCTAGTTTTTTTACTCAGCATAATGGCAGGAAGGTATATATGTGCTTGTTATCCTCTTATCCAGACGTTGTCACGCCTCAGACCTTCCTGTTTGGTAGACTTGTTCCCTTTAAAGAGGGCTTGGTGGCTCTGCTCCATCACTTCTCAGATAGGGAATTGCCTTCCATAACAATGAGTGGTGTTGCTTTCTGTTTACAAATAAGGCCCTTTTTTCCTGGAAGCTGTGTACCACACAGCCTGGGGCCATGCTTCCTGGCAAGTCATCTGGATTGTCCATTACTCACTCACAATAAAATCGAGACTCAGCTTTAGCTCATGTTTCTCAGAGCCAGGACACAGCCCTTGTAAGGAGACAGAAATTAAACAAAGCTTACATTTTCCCCTTTGCAGACTGTGACATTTATTTCCCAGTGCAGTCCTACCCTTCCCTGGAATATGTGCAAGACATTGCAGTTACTTATCTGGTAGGACAGACAGGAATCAAATAGTCCTGGGCACATGATGTGACTCTGGGAGCTGTCCTGTGCTGGGCCAGGAATTGGACTCGATGATCCTTGTGGGTCCCTTCCAAAGCAGCAGATTCCATGGTTCTGCTAGTCTGTGATTCTGTGTGGGCAAATGGGTTACTGTTAAAGATGTGGAAAGAAAGTTTGCAGGTTAGGTAGGATTGGTGGAAGTACAATGCCAACACATATTAATCCCAAGTAAAATGCAATTCTTGAGAAAACAAACTGAAAAGTAAGCCTAGAATCTGGGATACAAACATTTGCCAAGAGAAGATGATGGAGTATTTAGACTCCTCAAACTGATTCCACTTGCCTAATCATAATCAGGTCCTAATTTCTACATGTCCCAGTTCTCTTGTCTGAAAAACAAGACTTGTTTGGGGGTAGATTTGAAGCTAAATCCTATTTCAGAAAACGGAGCGATGTAAATTCTGGGGTTCTTGTCCAGTCTAACAGCACAGCCTGGGGGCAGAGTGAGCTCTGCCTGAATAGGAGGGAAAGGGATCTGTGTGTCCTTGTCACCTAGGGGGGGTGGCTGGCATCCCTCCCTGGCTGTTGAAAGGTCAGCACCCTCTGTCCTGCTGAACCCACATTTATGAGAATATAAATGTATGAAAATTTATTGTGTTATTAATGGAGTAATAATAATAATAATAATAATAATAATAATAATAATAATAATAATAATAATAATAATAATAATAATAATAATTATTATTATTATTATTATTATTATTATTATTATTATTATTATTATTTTGGTGAAAATATTTAAAAGCACTCAAGTCAACAAATAAACTTAAATAATTGACTCTTAAGTGAGGAGCTGTGAAGAGGTACCTTGCAGGGATATTCCCCTGTGGGAAGGAGGGAGGCAGAAGGCACAGCTTTGTGCATGTCTGTGAGCTGATGTTTGGCTGTACTTGCAAGGCTTGTGAGAGTTCTCTGTTGAGATCAAAGATTCAGCTCATGTAGAGGTCAAGACATGGGCCTTGGGAGTATTTTCAGCTGTGCCCCCCTCCCACAGGCACAGCCCCTCCCTCCCTCTCCCTTTCCTGATGTGTTTACAGCAGCTAGGATTTTCTAAGTGCTGCCTACCCTTTGTGACTCCTCAAGCCTCCTCATTTTCATGTGATCCACACTATTTGTGCATCTTTATCTGCGTTGAAGATTACATTACTGTAAAAAAAAAGCAACAAACAAAAAAACCCCAACAACCTCACAACCAACAGAGCCCTGAGTCTGCCTCAGGGACACATATTTGAGTCCTTCAGTCATGGCCCAGTCAGAGATGCCATGCAGTTCAGTCTGGCAGCTTCACCCTGTCTGGACTAAATTCCTCAGTACATGAAACAAGGGGTTCATATTACTATTTTAGCTGGTAGTATATCATATGAAAATGATCCTGTGTCCCTGTGCAGTGATGTAATGGGACAGTAATGCTGCCACAGCTCTTTTGGACTTCTTTGGGATGTGCATGGCACAAAGATAGCTGCCTGCCTCAACCTGGCTGACACTGAGTCTGGTCTAAGGGGAACGAGGTCTCCTGGGCACGGGTGAAGTGTGAGGCCAACAGTGCCAGGGTCAGGAAGTGCCAAATGCCAACATGTGCCTCCAGGATTAGGGACAGGGTCATTGTCTGGGGATGAAGGAGTAAAGGCAGGTCTCTCAGGCAGCCCTCGAGAACATCCTAGCTATCAGACTGTCTGAGGCTAGAGTGGGGCTTTCTAAATGCTGGGGTTCTGTGGATCTTTCACTTTATATGAAACAATTTATTCTTCTTTGGGCCAGTAATAGCTATAATGTGCTATGAGTCTAAGAGTCGGTGGATAAGGTGTTCAGTGCCTGCTTCAATAAATGTGTACTGCTTTTGTAAGACTAGAACCCCTTCAGCAGCAGAGACAAAGTGTGTTCTATCTCTCCACATCATATAGTTTGCACCCTCCATAGTGATGGAAGATGTGAATCTAGAGGAACCTAAACCAGATCTCCAGTGACTGGTGTTGTGGCTGTACTAATGAGTAAATAAACCAGCAAGCTCCCTGTTTGCTTAGTGTGATGTGTACATCATGGCCCAGCTTACTTCTATGAGGATGACATCTCTTCCTTTCCAAGTGAGGAGACTGCTCTTTGGGGAGACTCTTCTCTGGGTTAAGCTGTTCTGGAGTCTGTGCTAAGAGTTCTGCAGGATGATCCAGGGGTGTGTGAAGCACCAGGGCCAAGGCCCAGACCTCTCCCTGCTCATATTATTGGTATAGGAACAGTCTGGCTGCACAATGCTCATCTGTGCATCTTTCTTCTGCAAGAAAATGGGACTCACCAGGATAAGGTGTTTAATTCTGGCTGGAGAGAAATGACTGCTTAGCCTTAGTGGATAATTTGGGCAGTTCTCTCGTATCTTCTGTAAATCTCTTTTTAATGGCCTCTCTCACAATGAATCACAACCTGGGGCAGTGAACTGTAAAATCTGAGCCTTACCACAAAGACTACAGGCAGTACCTAGATAAATCCTAGCTGTGAATCAAAGTCCCTGCTGTTTTACATTTGCTCTGAAATGCCAGACTCTGCGCACTTTCCACGGGAGGCAGCTGGAATATAAACACAGAGATGTCTGACTGCCAGCAGCCACCCTCAGCCCCAGCTGGGGATCACAGCTTCTCCCTTGCATCTTTTCTGGCAGTTTGAGGGTTGGTCCAGACATTTTGTTCTCCTGCTCCCCAGTCCTGGTGGTCCAGACAAGAGCCCTCACTGCTTTCCCTTTCATTCCACACCCTCATGCACTGACTCTGCGGCTCTTCATTGTCCAGTGACAGGTTGCTGGCAGTGGTATGTACACTTGATACGTAACAGCACCCCTGCACTCCTTCCCCCTTCCTAGCTCCTTAAACAGATGATGTGCTAAGATTGGAGTTATGACAGCAATCCCAGCAGACCAGAGCTAAGCTCCTGAGTTCATAGCCCCCATCATTTTGCATGATTTCTAGCTTCTCTGAGTGGCTTCCCACACTTGTATCAAGAGATTTAAGATCTTGTTGCTTTGCTTATGGCATCAATCCTTATCATCTGTCCCTGAGCAGGACCATATTTGCACTTGGACTTCATCTATTCAGAGGTGGAAAGCTGTTCTGAGGGATGGAGCATCCTCAGCTTCTGCTGAGGCCTTTTGTCTGTTTGCTTCATGCCCCTGCTTCCACTTTTCACTTGGGACTGGGCCAGAAAAACCTGTCCTTGCTCTTTTGCTGGTGGCATTTGTGGACCTGTTGGATCTGTGACACTCACAGAACTGACCAGACTCACACAGGACACAACCTTCCCAGATTTGGGCTGTAGCCTGCCCCATCCACTGCCTCTGCACAGGGCTGTGGGCATGAAAGAGCAGTGGCAAACAGCCCTGGGTAGAGACCTGTGCTGGTTTGGGCTGGGGTAGAGTTCATTTTCTTCACAGCAGCTGTGGGGCTGTGTTTTGGATTTGTGGTATGGGGCTGTGTTTTGGATTTATGCTGGAAACAGTGCTGATAACTCAGGGATGTTTTAGTTATTGCTGAGTTGGGTTTACACAGCCTCAAGGACTCTTCTGCTCCTCATCTCCCCCCACCAGCAAGGGGTGCACAATGAGCTGGGAGGGGACATAGCCAGGACATCTGACCCAGGGATATTCCACAGCATGTACATCGTGCTCAGGATGTAGAGTGGGGTGAACAGGAGGAAGGATGGACATTTAGAATGATGGTGGTCACCTTCACAAGTCACAGTCAGGTGTGATGGAGCCCTGCTCTCCTGGTGATGGCTGAACACCAGCCTGCCCATGGGAAGGCATAACCTGATTCCTTGCTTTGCTTTGCCTGTGTGTGTAGCTTTTGCTTTCTGTACCAATCTGTCTTTATCTCAATTTTACCCTCCCCATCAGGCTGGCAGGGGGAGTGAGCAAGTGGATGAGTTGCCAGCTGGGGTTAAACCATGGCAAGACCACACCAGCATTTTGGGACACATCCAGCCTAGTCCACAAGTCTGCCAGCATTGCCAAGACAGGGACCAGGGACAGGGAGGATGCACTGAGGACACAGGAGAGCAGAGATTGCACAGCTCTCCCACTGGGGATAAATGGAGCAGGGGACACCATCTTCCTGCAAAAGTGGTTACTATCCACAGGCAAATGCACAGGGATGAACTTGGCACCTGTCCTGCCATCACCCCACCTCTCTGCTCCAGCAGGACCAGTGGCTGAGCTGGGGCAGGTGCCTGAATGCTCCATTGGGTCAGGGTCCAAATTAATGGGTACGGTGGTAAGGAGGGATGCACCGTTTAAGCGAAGACAAACTGGAGGTGCAGATGGTTGGTTATTTATTTCCAGACGTGGGTATCATGAGCAGCATGACCTCAAAGGACTGTTCAGAGCCTTTCCCTGCTGTCTGCAGGGAGTTTCACCAGCACTGCCTGCTGCAGGGTCCTGCTGACTGATGTGCCAGCTACACCCTCACAGGGCTGCTGCTGCTGTGGGAATGGGACATCAACAGCACTGTGTGACTAAACTTCTTTACAGGAATGGTAACTATTAACCCAGCTGTACTGTGCCCCTACAGTCAGCCAGTTGAGCTCTGGTAGCCAGGCCAAAGAATTTGGACCTCCTGGAGTCTGCTCCTTGATCTGGAAATGATACAGAGAATGCTTCTGCTCCATTGGAAACAAAGCCACACTCCCCTTGGTTTTAGTGGATGACACAGATTGCTGATTTGTAACTTCTTGTTTGTTTTGGGACCATGCCTGAGAACATAATGGATGAACAAGAATGCTTCTGTGCTAGGTATTGTAGAAATACAGGAAAAAAAATAGAGACCTGGGTACATCTAAATTTCAAAATGTTAATTCAGTGGCTAAGACAAAGCACTGCTTTAACTGTCATATGGAGACTTGTTTGGATTGCAGCATGCCCTGAGATCACTTCAATATTTGCTGTAGGAGCCCAGGTTAGGTAGATTGGCTTGCCCTGGTGGTGCTGACCTGGAGCAGGCATGGCAGGAATGACCACAGAGGAGATTGTGCTCTTGCTGCTACTTCTAAACAGATTTTCTACCTGTTGTAGTAGGAAGCTGGATGAGAGTGCATTTGAGACCATCCTGGGGCTGGGGATAAAAAGGGAGGAGATACCAGATTGGAACGTTACCACTTCATCTCAACCCAAAAAACTTCTGTGAGAGGTTAAATCAGCAGAGAACATGTAAGCAAACTAAATAGGGCTGTTTCTAAAAACATCTTGTTTGCATTCAATGAGAATGCAGGCTGAAGCTTTCATTTGCTTAGATCTTTATTGGTATTTGCAGCCCTTGAAACTGCAGATGTAAGCACAGAGCATGCCCAAGGCAGGGACAGGGGGAAGGAGAGGAAGAAAGACTGCATTGATCCATATTCATGTTTCCCAGGTGCTGGAAACCACCCAGTGCCAGATGGTGATTCAGAGCTAGCATAAGGGAAGGCTGCAGCTGATGCATGAACCCCTCTGGTCTCCAAAGCCTTTGGGTGAGCAGGACAGATTGGAGGATGCAGATGTCTCAGATCTCTGTCTCTTTGCACAACAGAAATACCTGAAAGTAGTGCAGAATGAGTGCCACCTCTGTGGCAGGAATTTCCTCCCAACTGGGGACATTTTCATGTGACAAGTATTGCTCAAGTGTGGCCCTTGCAGGTGACATGGGAGCAGGATGGAGAGATGAGCCAGCATTTGTGATGTATTTTCCCATTATTTAAGCAGCAATAACGTCAGGGACAGCAATCATGCCACCCTGACCTGCTCTTTCGGGAACCATTGAAGTTGTTCCTGCAGTGTTTAGTTTTCAGTACAGAATATATTTACAGAAAAAGCAGCTGAGAAAATTCTAGGGTTTTTTTCCTTCTTTTTTTTTGGTTTTTTTTTGGGTTTTTTTGAGATGAAACTGCCCCATGCTCACCACCCATGGTGAGTGTAGATCCTCTGGTGGCACAGAAAGCACTTGGTGCAGCTGGAGGCTGCTCCTCCATGTGGGCTGGGGCAAAGCAGAGAAGAGCAGCTGCAGCTTTTGGGTGCCCATCCCAGTGAGTGCCCTGGATGCTCTCTGATAGCCATGTGTGTGACTGCTTGGGCTGGGGAAAATAGCTGTGGGACAGTCCCCATCCTCGTGGGAAGAGCCACCTGCCCTTAGGAGAGTGACACAAGAAGGGACAGCGCTGATCCTAGCTCTTTTGTTAGGGCTGTAGGGTTTTTTTGCCTGAAGCCTGAGGACCTAGTTCTAAAAAACACCTTCTATTTTCTGGGTGTGTGGGAGAGTTTTTATTCTGAAATTTCCAGAATCCCAGGATGATTTGGGTTGGAAGTGACTTTCAAGATGATCTAGCTCCAATCCCCCTGCCATGGGCATGGACATCTTCAGGTTGCTCAGGGCCACATCCAGCCTTGCTTTGAACTTCCAGAGATGGGGCATTCACAGCTCCTCTGGGCAACCTTTTCCAGTGCCCTCACCACCCCCTTTAATTTAACTAAATGGAAGTCTATCTGCATGATAAAAAGGAATATTTGAAGTCCAGCAAATGTCTCCTCTCTCCTTCTCTCTCTTGAGTGGTCCTGATTGAGTGGTCCTGATTGAAAAGGAAGAAATCTTTTGCACATCCTCCCTGGGGCTGTCTCTGTGGAGCACCCAGCTTCCTGGCAGGTGAGACACCTCCTGAGGCCTAGGATTCCTTCCCCATGGAGCACAGGACTGGTGCTGTGGGGGTGGGATGGTCTGTCTGAAACACAATGGTCTGTCTGGAACAGGTCCTTCCCCAGCAGACTGAGGGCTGGTGGATCTACTTTACCTCAATGGGGCTTGAATAGCCCCCATCAGCCTGGAGGAATGACTGGAATTTGCCATGCTATGCAGGCAGACCCTGTGGGTCTTGAAATGCCCTATCTGTGCGTGGTTTTGAACAATTGGTAGAAAATGAGTCAAAATAAATAGTGCTGCTCAACCTCTGACCTCTCCCCTTTTGTACTCAGGAGTTCAAGAAATTCCAGGGATTGGGAGCCAAACATCTGTGTTCCCCCTTGGGAGGTGCCAAAGTGTGTTCCTCCTGTGAATGGGCAAGGTATATTTAGAAATTGAGATTCAGAAATCACTGGTGAGAGCTGCTGCTCTCCTGGCCAATGTTTGCAGAAGCTTGGGCATGTATTTATATCTTCATCCACATGCACTGGATCCTGCATACAGAAACATGAACTGACAGGCAATCTACCTTGTAAGTTTGAGCTTGTGTTGTGCATGACAATATTTTTTAAAAAGTGAGGATTTGGGTATTGTCAGTCTGGTTTCTGAGCAGAAATGCAGACACTCTGTGCCATGTGGGATGCCCTTAATCAGCCAAAATGTCTGCCGTGGTTGTGAGATGGGCACAGAGTTTGCAGCAGTAAGGAAGCAAAGGCCAAAGGGTGCCTTAATAGCACTGGGCACTGCTGGGCACTGGTTAGGGAACTAAATTGAGCCTGATGCCACTTTTAAGGCCACTTTTATTGCCACTTTTAGGGAGAGCAGCTGGGACACCATTCAGGCTTTAGGGCCAGCTCTGCACACAAGGGCTTCCCAGCCCAGTGGCATCCAAACTTCCCAGGGACACAAGGGAAGGCCTGAGACCCCCCTGTGGGCTGGGAATAGCTAACCCACCTGGTGTGTTCAAGCAGGGGACTTTCCTCCAGGCTTGCTGCCTGCAGAGACAGCTGATCCACCCTTCCAAGCAGCCTTTAGGGGACTGCAGAGGATGATCTGGGTAGGTCCTATGTCTTTTCCATCTAACCCATACCTGGAGCCTTGGCTCTGCAGCAGCTGCCCTGTGAGCTTGCATAGAGCTCTTCCAGCATCAGTGCTCAGAGCAGGGCCATGAGGTGAGTGCTGTTTCAGGGCCATGAGATGAGTGCTGTTTCAGAGGCACGTTGTGCTCCCACTCTCAAATATGTGAAATGGTTGCATATCACAAGAAACACTTCTCTTACCTCCAGCCTCAATGCCTAAACTGCTAACAGCATCGGAGAAGAACCACTGTGCAGTTTGAGGCTGAAAACATTTAATTTTGACTTGTCCAAGGTGCAGAGACATGTTAGATTTCTGCCTGGTTCTGCAGAACAAGGTTGTGGTTTAATTTCATCAACCACCAACACCATCTGTCACATTTTCAGCTCAGGACCTCGTTTCCCCAGGCAGCAAGGAAAGTACTGCAGAATCCCACAACATGGCTTGTTCCTTGTGGTAGTGCTGAGACCAAGTGCCTGGAATCAGGCACCTCTTGGGTGCACAGCTTGGACTTGTATGGTGTGATAACTGGAAAAAGGAGCAGCTTGGGGTTAAAAAAAATATCAGAGAAGTTCTACCTTCTCATTCTTCATTTTACAGGTTGAAAAAATGGGAAACCCCCCACTTTTATTATGGTACAATTTTTTTAGTGTCTGAGAGGAGCTACTCAGAGAAATGGTTAATGGTTAAATTAAAAATGATAAAATAAGGAGATGAGCTACAGTACTTTGTTGTTTAGACATATTCAGTTTGTTCTCCTGCTCTTTGGAGGGCAGATGAGAAAAACAGAAATTTAGGTCTCCTGATGGCTTATTGGGAACAGTTTGTGTTCAAGACATTGCCAAATTCAAGCAGAATTTCTCCTAAGGACCCAAGGAAAAACTTGTGACTACCAAGATCCCTACCAGTTTGTCTTGTGTCCACGCTGCTGTGTGTTTTGGATCCTGATGATACATGTGGGATGACTGGAAGGTGGCTGTTACAAACTGTTCCCTGAGAGGTTTCACCACGGCTCTCAGGACAGGATATACAATGCCATTAAAAGTAACTTGCTACCAAGTTGCTCATGCTGACCCATTGCCAACTCCTTTAGCAAGACTTCCTCCTGCTCCCTCCTCTCCCTTTGCCATAAACAGGCGCTCCTGCAGCCGAGTGCAGCTGGAATCTCCAGCATATTTTTGCAAGCCATAAAGAAAAGCAGTGTGTCTCCACAGCAGATTATAATATTTTGATATTTCCCAGGTTGCTTGTGCTCTCAAGCTTTATCGCTGCCCAGCGTCTTTCAGAAGAGCCCTCATCACACACGTGCCCTAAATAATGTGAGCTCTGTGCTGCTGATATTTATAGCCATGCAAACCTGCCCATTTCTGCCTGTGTTATTTCAAAAGAATTCTTGAGTGATGGCATTTTTCATCTTTAGTGTATTTTTCTTTAGCTCTGAACACCGAGCACATTTGTAATTATTGTCATTATTGCTGCTGGATGCCCTATTAAGCCTACAAATTGCACTCAGGTTTAAAGGTAGAATTCTAATTACAGCTCAGGCTTGGGGAGAAAGGACAGCATTTGGAGGTAAATGTACTTAAACATCAAGAGAATGGCAGCACACACTGCAGTCACTTCCATTTCATAGAAATGTTGTTTGATTTTTAAGTTCTTGTATTTGAGCATCCCTCTCTGGAACTCAGGAAAGGACGTGTGACATCCCGTGCCATTGTTTTTATGGGATCACAATGGCCATTCATAGCAGGGAATTGTTTTGGGGTCATCGAGCTCCCCTTGAATAGCTGCAATTAGTCAAAGTTCTGCATCTAGGAGATAATCACACAAAAGAATTCAAAATTGCCTTATCTCCAAAATACAGAGAGAAAACAGGAGCATGTGACTGTCATTGTAAGAGGTTTGCTGGAACAACAGAAGTGTGCAAACTCCTTACAATGTTGTGTAACATTGCTCTGCACATGTTCTCTTCCTTCTGCTTCTGCAAATCATCCTTTTAATGTAATTATAGCTGCTATTGGCAAAAGGCACTGAGAGAACTAGCTGGCTTCTGGAGAAAACTGCTGTTGAGATGGGAACATTTTCAGCTCACAGGAATTTAAAGAGATTAAGAGGACACTTTCAGCTTTATGCAGTCCACTGAAAAATTATCTTATTGCCCCCTTGTTGGTGTTTGCCTCTAGATTATAAATAATAAATCAGATCTCTTTCCCATCCCTTTGTAAGAAACTATGCTATCACTGTCTCTGGTCACATTTTGTCCACTTTTGGAATACCAAATGCTGAATCCAGAGCATTAATCACTGGGCTGTGAAAATTAGACTCACATGGATGCTTGTTTAGATGGGACATTCCTTAGGACAGGTGTTCAACCAATGTGAGAACTCTGATCCAGCCAAAAGATGTGAGTATACATCTGTGTCTGCATTCCTTGGTCATGAGCATGGATCTGACTGCTCTGCAAAGATCTAGAGGGCCAGGCTGGATGGGGCCCTGAGCAACCTGATCTAGTGTGTGATGTCCCTGCTCATGGCAAGGGATTTGGAGCTAGATGATCTTAAAGTCCCTTCCAACTCAAGACTTTCTTGAAGTGTCCTAGAAAGATCTAGAATTTCCAGTAAAATTGTTGCTCCAGTTGGCTTTTATCTCCCGCTGTGTGCAAGAGGGACAGCATTGCTGGCTGGGTTTAGGTGGCTTTCAAGGAAATTTAACTTGGATATTGAAACTGCTTGCCTCAAAAGACTCTGCAGGGACATGAGGGCTGGCAATCCCGGGCAGCAGATGGTTTTAATTCTCTTGAATTTACTGCTTGATGCCTCTGGCTCCCTCCTGCAATGGTATCAGTGACAACACAAGTGTTGGGTTTAGGGTTTGGCACAAACCTTTGGATTCTCTAAATCACAACAAACTAACCCCTGTCTCTGGTGGAAGAAGAGTTTTTCACTTTGCCTGGCACAGGCACTCTGCGCTGAGTGAGGGCACATGAGTTGTGCCAGAGGATTGATTATCTCATGCCCCTTTCCTTTCCCATCCTCAGTACATCCTGCACTGTCAGTAGGCCAGGCAGGAGGACAAAGCTCAGGCAGGGGGATGTGATTGACATTATGCACCTGTAAAGAGGAAACTGCTGCCTGACTTGTGTGCTACCTCTCTTTGTGAAAACATCTTCAAAACCAAAGAGAAGTGGAAACATGTTTCTGAATTGCATAAAAAAAAAAAAAGAGCAAGCAGTCTTTGAATTTATCCTCCATTTCTTGCCTGTGCTTCAGTATAAAATCACTGCTTATTTAACAGCACTTACAAAATTCTGTGTGATCTTGCAACTATTAAATTGCATTATAATTCATATAAAAGTGGTGCCTGTGTGTGTAAAAGCCATCAGACTGCTCCCTGGAGCTTCCTTTCTCCCTACTTCCACAGTTTTATCACAGTAGCACAGAGGGCTCTCGAGCAAAAGCAGAACAACCATTTTGCAAAACCATTGTGAAATATAGATTCTTCCACCAAGGGTGAGCTATCTGAATGAACAAGAGGGTAAAGGAAGTGATTATTTCACACTGACAAAAAATATCATGTGGAGAAAATAAGTGATATATAGGTCTGACAGTGCTAGGAAGTTATTTCTGAAGCTCAGGGGAAGGAATTGTTACCCATAGTGTTCAGGGAGGACAGCACTTGATTTCTTCTTAGCACATGCCAAGGAAAATATTCAAACACTTTAAATATACAGTCCTATCAAGGTAGTTAACTTGTATGATCAGCAAGGAATGAAACGTGCATAGTCCAATCAATTAAATGTACAATCTATAAAATGTGCAGTCTGCCCATAGGAACGAGGTGGAGCACAGCAGATGAAGGCTCTGTCAGGGTGACACAGAGCACATTTGGAGCCTCACCACACCCTGTGTGGGAGATGCAATCTGCAGTGTGATGGCACAGAACCAGAGCTGCTGTATGCACAGAAAACCATTCCCGTGTACATCGTATGGAGATATTTATCATATTCCCCATTTGCTTAATTCCCCACGCGCCTGGGGAGGACGATTCACACCGTATGCAGGGGACACCAAAATTCACAGGGCTGAGATGTTCCTGTAAAAATAGAAGTAGGGACCTGCTTTAAAACAATTTGAAACATTGCTCAAGCTGTGTGGTGCCACAGGGAGAAGCACAAAGAGGGAAGCAGTCTTTTATCATAAATCCCGGGTTCTCCTCGAGTCCAGCTGGGAGGGGATGGGTCACAGGCCAGAGCATGGCCTCTGCTGCTGAGGATGAAAAGACATTTCTGTTCAATGACTCTTCATTGATCTGTGTGAAAAGAGTTGGTGGAGACCAAGCTGCTTGCTCCCTCCCAAGGCCCTTCTTTTGGAGCTGTGTGGGTGGATGCTCTGAGCACATCTGCTCGTGGGAAGCCTGTTTGTGGCCAAACACAGGGCTCTGGCTTCCACCAGCAGTGGAAACACAAGAGGTTCTTTAAAAAAAAGGTCAGGGACTGCTTTGCTTTGTAGGACACATTTCAGTCTCTCAGTTGCAGAAGCAAGAGACTTGACTCCTTGCTGGTTCAGAGGGGGCAGATGGGCAGACTGCTTGCTGAGGAGGTGGCCTTGGTCTCTGGAGAGCAGCAGCCAGGCTGTGGCTGTGCTAGATGCCCTGACAGATGGGCACCTCTTCATTAGAGGTTGCACTTGCCATCATCAGCCCCAGCCTCCCAGGACACAAAAAATACTGTCACAGGCAGCTCTGCTCCTTGTGTAGCTGGTTTATTTGCTTGCAGCTCTTTGTTTTATCCCTTCTACTCTCTGCCCTGGGCTCCAAGACCCGTCTGCTGGGAATTGCCCTGGCCACTGGCAAGGTAGGGATGTCCACAGTGAATCCACAATCCCCATAGGAATCTTGCATCTGTAAGTCTGTAAACACTGCCCTTCTCTCTCCCCGTGCACTCCTGGGATTTAGTTGCACCAGGGTAAATTATATTTAGAAATCCAAATAAGAGCCTGTAGGGTACCCGGCCACTGTGGCAGTGTGGGAACGCTGGGAACAAAGCATCCCAGTTGTTTTCAGACCTTTCACTTTTATTTGCTCTTAGTTTTCCACACCACTTTTATCTTTGATCTATGAGTCTCTGTTTGTCTCAAAAGCTGCAGTCCAGTTTTAAATTATCCAAATTAAAATGCAGATTGTCTAAATGCTACAAAGGTTCTCCAGTTGAACTACTGGGATTCAAGTGACCCAGAGTACTAAATTAATTTCCAAACCCTTTGTGTCACATCTCTTACTCTTCACCTCATCACTGTCCCTCATGCTGGGACAAAAAGCAGATTTTCTTGCTTCTGGAATCATTAGAGCCTTTGCTATTTTAACAGTTGCGAACTGCAAGGCTTTGCAGTCCATATGATTTCAGATGGTTCATAGGAAACCAATTTTAGCTGTGACAAAATGTTCTGAACTTGCTACAACATTTTTATTGCTCTTTGGCTCTGGATTGATTTTCTCTTATTAGCTGGAGCTGACTGTGGCTTTTTTTATCAATTTTGGAAAGCAGCAAATCAGTCTGGAGCTCAGCTGCACAAAGTGAAGTTGCTTTGCTTATTGATGCATGCTTTTAGATCACTTAGAGTGTAACAAGAGCCAGCAATTTAGCTGAGTTGGTTTGGTTTTCAGCTTTGATTGAAATTCACAGTTTAGAACATTAGCAGAATTAATTTGCTGGAGATTCTTATCTTTGCCACTTAATTTGAATGAAGTGAGGTATGTAAATGTATGTACTTTGCAAGCTGTTATCATTACTATTTCAAAACAAGATTGATTAAGGCAAAACGCTTAAAAATCCAAACACAAAATGATTGCTGGAGGCCTTGACTTGGGAAGAGGGTTGTTATTTTGCCTAAAGTTTGTAGAGAAAGCTTGATAAGATGTTTTAGCAGATCCAAGGAAGGAGATAAAGGCAATTTTGACAGCAGTGAGTCATTTAAAGGCAGAGAGAGCAAAGATGCCTGGCTCTGGGAGGCAGATTATCCTCGGTAATATTTATAATGGAAACTCTAGGTGGGAAATAGCCTCTGAGGAACCTGTGGGAGACAAGACACAGCTGGGAGACAAAGCTGAAGAAGATCCTGGAGATGAGACAGGGCTTTCAGGAGGCTTTGGAGGGGTGTTGGACAGCTGAATATTTTGAGGTGTATGTTGAATTAGATGATTGATCCACAGGAGGAAAAATTACCAGGGAAGGAGCTGTTGATCATGGAGGCAGGGGAAGCAGCTGAATCAGACATGAAGCACTGACTGAGCCACAGAAGGGAAAAGAGAAATAGAGGGATGAGAAGGCATCAGGAGAGCAGCCAGCTACACAGAGAGAGGTGATGAAGAAGTACAAGAGGTAGATGAGAATAAGATTCCCCATCACAGAGGCAGAGCAGGAATACCTTTGCCCTCCCCCTGATGTTCCCAGAGTCCCAGTCTCCTGCTGGATCTTGGTTTCATATCAGTAGGAGTGCAAGTGTTTGGGTCCAGGCAGGCAACAAACAGAGAGGTCAGGTGTGAACCTGGGAGCTGTGAAAGGAGTGATGCCCATGGGGGAAGCTGAGCTTTGCTCACAGATCAGCCAGTGAACAGCAGACTACAGGTGACCCTCTGGAGAAGAGGGATCACCAGACATCACCAAGCTGCTGCTTCTACTGACTATCCTTAAATTCATACAAATTTGGTGTGCTGTTTTAGAGACCCTGGTGAGCAAGAGTCTACATGGACTGAGGGGTGATGGCCCACACAGAACAATGTTTTGCACTGATGCCATTTGCCACATTAGCCTTCTAGAATCACAGGATGGTTTGGGTTAGAAGGGATTTTTGAAGATCCCTTCTAACCCAATGATTCTTTTTGAAGATCATCTTGTTCCAACCCCCCCACTATGGGCAGGGACAGCTTCCACTGGACCAGGGTGCTCAGGGCCCCGTCCAGTCTGGTCTTGAACACTTCCAGGGATGAGTCATCCACAGCTTCTCTGGCAACCTATTCCTGTGCCTCACTACCTTCACAGTAAAATATTTCTTGCCTATATCCAATTTAATCTACCCTCTTTCAACTTAAAACTCTTGTTTTTTCTCTTGTCACCACATAGCCTTGTAAAAACTCTCTCCCTCTCTCTCTTTGCCCCTTTTCTCTCCCATACAGCTCCCAGTGGTTTTGTTTGGTTTTTTTTCATCCCCTACAGGAAATGTGATGTTTTTTTATTACTAGACTCTGATTTGTTTTCAGGGTTGTAATATATATATATTTATTTCTTGGACTGAAAATGATAAGGTGACACAGTTTGCTTTTACAGTGGAGGTTCATGTCAGCATGATTAATTTGTGGCATTGCATAGTCCTGCACTGAAGCCATGTGCTTTTGAGATAGTTTGTCCATATTTTCATATTAGGAAGTATTTCCTTGCACAGCATTTATGCTTGTGAAAACAACTTTCCTACAACAGTCACATTTTCCAGCAAGAAGGAAATAAGCATCTAAATACGCCCTCTTTCAAATGCAGTTTCAAATCTTTCCTGCCTGGAAAGAGGGAATCTCTAAATAAGACATGGCAGTGATCCCAGTAGGGAAAGGGCTATGGCAAGAGGCGTTGGGAAAAGCTTTGCTTTCTCATGCTCATGGACCAGAGACACTGTCAGCAGTATTTGATTTGTCCCCAGCGATGGCAGGGCTGGCTGGGCAGCCTGCCAGCAGATCCAGTGAAATGATCAGTTCTGTTCTAGAGGGAAAATGCTGAGGGAGAGCCACAGAGAGCTGCAGGACAGAGCAGCTCTCACTGAGAGCCCCTGGGTCTCAGTGCCCTGGCAATGTCTGTCCACTGGCTGCATCTCCTCTAACTGGGGAAACTCAGCACAGGTCATCATTGCCTGGTCCCCAGCACCAGCTTCCCTCCCATCTGGTAAGATTTAAGGATGAAAGCAGGATGCCTCCCTCAGCTCGTCCTTAAAAGGAAACATTGCTGAGAGCTTCAGTGGCCTTCGGGGTCTTCCCTCAGCAGAAACAAAGAGCGCTTTGCCGCCCGCTCCAGAACAGGCTGCAACAGCCATGCCTCTCAGGGCTGTGAGACACAAAGATAATAAAACTTTCAAAGAAAGCTTTAAAGTCCAATGTGTGGGAGTAGCACAAAGGGCACTAAGCAAGACAAATAAATACACGGCTGCAAAGCCTTTTTTGTTGTACCACAAATTGCGTAGGATGCCGTGGGCACGGGGAGAAGCCTTATGGCTTCCCTCTTGGTGGGGTTTTTCCGCTGCAGGTGACAAGTGTGTCACATCCATTGTCATCTGGATCCTGTTTCCTCAAAGCATATAAAAAATTGTTCCAAGTCGCATTTCCAATTTATTCCACTGAACACCTTCAAAACCACCCCAGAATAAGGGAATTAACAGCAGCACTTCACATTTAGAAGCTCTAAGGATTACAGATTGATTATGCAGGATGAGCAAATCTTCCTTTTCTGAACATTAAAATAAGTCTTTTATCCAAAGTTGAGCACAAGAGAAAATGAGACTCATTTTTAAAGCACTGAGCACTCCACAGCTTTGACTCCTGAAAGAGCCATAGGCTGTTGAATACATTTGAAGATCAAGTCATTTATTGTAGTGCTTACATTTTCACTTAGAAGACCATTTCCAAAAGCACTCATTTCCAAAAACCTTACCATAAATTATTTGCCAGGAACATAAAATACCACATGATAGATGTAAACCAGGAGAAAGCCAGAAGATATGATTTCTGGCTTTGATGCCAATCATTATTTATCCCTGCTCTCCCAGTACTTATTGTGAGTCTTAAAACTTCCACCACTGTTATTGTGCCATCAGGCAGGAATCCCAGTTTTTTGGAAACCATCAGGTTGTTCCCCAGTGACATCATATCCAGAAGGGTCATGAAGAGGTTCTGTATTGGAAATTTGTCTGGAATAGTTGATTTCTTGGTTGCACAGCCAGACAGAAAAGTAGGGAGAAAAATTAGCTGTCAGTCAAACCCAATGTATTCTGCAGCTCTGTGGGCATTTCTCTCTGGATCCAGAAACTTTTTGAAAATTGGTGTTTGATTTCAGCCAAACTTAGGCCTGCTATGAATTGTCTCATTTTTACTATCTATGGGGAAAAGAAATCTCAGAGTAAAAGTGTAGGGGTAAATAGTGGGCCTGTGTTTGTCCCTTTTTAGGGGGCAGTTTATGTTTTCCAGGCTTTGCCCAAGGTAGAGGGAAACCAAGTCAAAAATGCTGAACTGGTAACCCTGTGAGGAGAAAAAAAGAAACAAAGCTCCCAAGTCACACATGGCACTGGAGGGACTGTGCACAGGAACCAAAGTTTTGGAAGGTACATTTGCTCTGTTTTTGAGATATATTTTCACTGCCTTTTGAAGTCTGGACACCTATCTCGCATACAAACCCCATTCTCTTTAAAGAATCTTGGTCTGGAGAGAGAACATGATATTAGGGAATGGCTGAAACAATTCTCATGTGGAAGACAGCCTCAAATGAATTTCAGATTGCTTGCTCCAGAAGGAAGGCTTGTGTTGACCCTTTGTTCTAGGTAACAACCTGTGTTAAAACAATGTCTGTACATCTAATACAGCTGCTGAGAGACCACATCGACTGCAAATGTTGCCCAAATATAACTTGCAAAAGGTTGTTAATATATTTTTATGCGCTTAATAGAAAGTATGAAAGTAAAGTGCAGTCTTCCACAAACCACTAATCTTACAGAACAGATTTTCTGAGAGCTAGGCCATTACTATGTAAGTGGCTTTTTTCCCCAAGAGTTTTCTAATTTGCATGCATACACTGTTTATTCTGGGCAGCTTAATGAGCAGCCATCCCTGGGCAACACACTACAGTCACACTCCTATTCTTTCAGGCATCACCCATTCAATACTAAATCTTTACTAAGCAGATCCATCCAGAGATTACACATCCCTTACAGTAAAATAGATATGACTCTGTTGAATATGGTGGAGACAGCTAAGGCTGAAACAATGGATGTTGGAGCTTTCTTTCTCTCCTTCCTCTTTAGAACATCTTTTTTGTTTGGTTGGGGGTTTTTGTCAGATATTTATTTTTAAGCCTGAAAATCTAAAATTAGATTCATATGCTGAGAAGGAGGCTTTAAGAAGTAACCTTATGGGCTAAAGTAATTCCAGTTTTATGGGGAGAGAGGCAAAAAAGGAGTGGAACAATCCTAAAATAGCAGGCATCAAAGAAGGGGGTGGTAAGAGACTATGAACAACTTCCTCTCTAAGAACAAATTCAGAATAGAATTTTCTGGGAAAAAAACCACATAACTGTTTGTCTGGTGATTATTTTAGTGTAAATACAGCAGCATGTTTTACAACTGAGTGGGAGACTTGCATTAGAATTTATACTCCTTTATTCTCGTGAAGTAATGACATCAGGATTCCTACAAACCAGCTGTTTATGTATTGAATACTTCTGCCTTCTTTTTGCATTTGGTTTATTTTTTGTAGTGCCCAGGTTTTGCTAGGGATATTTAAACACTGCAGAGTAATGAAAATGGAATAAGGTTGAAGGGACAAGCTAGAGAGAAAAGCAGAAAGGAGAAGAGAGATGAAGAAAGTAGAGATTTGGAGGAGGTAGGAGTAGTGTGTGGGGTTTGCTCACACTTATTAACTCAGAAAAACATCCAGATGCAGAGTGTGAGCTGAGGATGCTTTGGGCAGAGTGCACTGAGGTAACTTAGTAAGATCACAGTGCAGACCCACTTTGCAATGGTTGTAACATCTGCAGATGTGGGGGAGCCCTGGAGAGTGTGGCAGCTGTGGGAAGCAGCTGCTGGGTGATGAGTTCTCCTGCAGCTTCCACCACACCTCAGGCTGCAGTGGTTTCTTTGTGTTGTGGTGCCCAATACATTGGTGGGCTCCAGGCACCTTGCTCGTGTATGACAAGATCCACAAGACCATGAAAGCACTGAACAATCCAGATGTGCTTGGATTCCCAGATGATGCTGTGTGCACTATGCAGCTGACTTGGAAAAGAGACATATTTTGATGTTAATACAGAAGTGAGCTTGGCTACAAACAGGACCATGATGGGCCTGTCAGAAGTGAGGGAACACTATCACTTTAATGGTGCAAAGTAACAGGGTCTCCCAACAGTTTCACTTTTAAATGCCATGTTTTCCCTAATTTTCTCACTAAGTTGAGATCTTGGTTCTTGCACTGGGTGTTGTTTGGATAAGAGTTCTTTTCCCAGTCTGTTCTCCATTCCTCGATGTTTGTGTTTTCTAATCTGCTTATGGAGGGCTGCATATTTTTCCCTGTGAAATGCAGCTTGGTGCCAGCATGGAGCATTAGTACCCAAACCACATGGTCCCAGGAGCAGCCAGGGGGAAGGAAAACACTGCAGATCCCATGAAAGCACGTGGAGGAGGACAATTAACCTCTCAATGAACTTCTAAGGGCATGCATGGGCTCCTTGCTACCTGAAACATTCAGAGCAGGACTAGACAGCTTCCTGAAGGATGTCTCTGAGACCAGTCACCTTCCATCCATGATGAGCAGGTCTCTTTGTCATGCAAAACACAGCACTGCTTATGTTGTCCTTGTAAATAAAAACACAGGCCTGAGGCTGTGAGGAGGCAGAGATGTGTTGTTCCCCCAGATGACTTGCTGTGGTGTGGCCCAGGGACAGAGGGAGCTGGGGACCACTGCTGTGGGCCAGCAGCAAATTTGGGGGTGATGAGTTGGACTGTGGAGTTTTAGACAAGATGTTCAGTAGTCTCATCCTTGAAATCTAAGGATAAATAACTGAGTCTATTGAAACCAGTGGAAGTTTTGCTCTGGATTTGGCAGAAGTCAGCATTTTGCCATCTTACATCGGCCCCTCTGGCTCTCCTGTGGACTTCTGAGGAGCATGAAGAGTCTGTGCTCTCTTTTACTAAGTGAAATGACCACTGAGTGCTGATACCCATGAGACACACTGGTTCTGCTTGGCTTGAAGCCCTTCCTGCTGGGTGGACAGCTTCACCACTGTGCCAGTGAGCACAGGGCAGCTGAGGGGCAAACCCTCCCTGTGGAGCAGAATTCAGTAGGTCCCTGCTGGCCTAGTTCCACATTCTGCAGAGCAAAAGTGCTTGCACAGTGTCAGACTTTCCACAGGCATGAAATACTCGCTAGTTTTTTTACTCAGCATAATGGCAGGAAGGTATATATGTGCTTGTTATCCTCTTATCCAGACGTTGTCACGCCTCAGACCTTCCTGTTTGGTAGACTTGTTCCCTTTAAAGAGGGCTTGGTGGCTCTGCTCCATCACTTCTCAGATAGGGAATTGCCTTCCATAACAATGAGTGGTGTTGCTTTCTGTTTACAAATAAGGCCCTTTTTTCCTGGAAGCTGTGTACCACACAGCCTGGGGCCATGCTTCCTGGCAAGTCATCTGGATTGTCCATTACTCACTCACAATAAAATCGAGACTCAGCTTTAGCTCATGTTTCTCAGAGCCAGGACACAGCCCTTGTAAGGAGACAGAAATTAAACAAAGCTTACATTTTCCCCTTTGCAGACTGTGACATTTATTTCCCAGTGCAGTCCTACCCTTCCCTGGAATATGTGCAAGACATTGCAGTTACTTATCTGGTAGGACAGACAGGAATCAAATAGTCCTGGGCACATGATGTGACTCTGGGAGCTGTCCTGTGCTGGGCCAGGAATTGGACTCGATGATCCTTGTGGGTCCCTTCCAAAGCAGCAGATTCCATGGTTCTGCTAGTCTGTGATTCTGTGTGGGCAAATGGGTTACTGTTAAAGATGTGGAAAGAAAGTTTGCAGGTTAGGTAGGATTGGTGGAAGTACAATGCCAACACATATTAATCCCAAGTAAAATGCAATTCTTGAGAAAACAAACTGAAAAGTAAGCCTAGAATCTGGGATACAAACATTTGCCAAGAGAAGATGATGGAGTATTTAGACTCCTCAAACTGATTCCACTTGCCTAATCATAATCAGGTCCTAATTTCTACATGTCCCAGTTCTCTTGTCTGAAAAACAAGACTTGTTTGGGGGTAGATTTGAAGCTAAATCCTATTTCAGAAAACGGAGCGATGTAAATTCTGGGGTTCTTGTCCAGTCTAACAGCACAGCCTGGGGGCAGAGTGAGCTCTGCCTGAATAGGAGGGAAAGGGATCTGTGTGTCCTTGTCACCTAGGGGGGGTGGCTGGCATCCCTCCCTGGCTGTTGAAAGGTCAGCACCCTCTGTCCTGCTGAACCCACATTTATGAGAATATAAATGTATGAAAATTTATTGTGTTATTAATGGAGTAATAATAATAATAATAATAATAATAATAATAATAATAATAATAATAATAATAATAATAATAATAATAATAATTATTATTATTATTATTATTATTATTATTATTATTATTATTATTATTTTGGTGAAAATATTTAAAAGCACTCAAGTCAACAAATAAACTTAAATAATTGACTCTTAAGTGAGGAGCTGTGAAGAGGTACCTTGCAGGGATATTCCCCTGTGGGAAGGAGGGAGGCAGAAGGCACAGCTTTGTGCATGTCTGTGAGCTGATGTTTGGCTGTACTTGCAAGGCTTGTGAGAGTTCTCTGTTGAGATCAAAGATTCAGCTCATGTAGAGGTCAAGACATGGGCCTTGGGAGTATTTTCAGCTGTGCCCCCCTCCCACAGGCACAGCCCCTCCCTCCCTCTCCCTTTCCTGATGTGTTTACAGCAGCTAGGATTTTCTAAGTGCTGCCTACCCTTTGTGACTCCTCAAGCCTCCTCATTTTCATGTGATCCACACTATTTGTGCATCTTTATCTGCGTTGAAGATTACATTACTGTAAAAAAAAAGCAACAAACAAAAAAACCCCAACAACCTCACAACCAACAGAGCCCTGAGTCTGCCTCAGGGACACATATTTGAGTCCTTCAGTCATGGCCCAGTCAGAGATGCCATGCAGTTCAGTCTGGCAGCTTCACCCTGTCTGGACTAAATTCCTCAGTACATGAAACAAGGGGTTCATATTACTATTTTAGCTGGTAGTATATCATATGAAAATGATCCTGTGTCCCTGTGCAGTGATGTAATGGGACAGTAATGCTGCCACAGCTCTTTTGGACTTCTTTGGGATGTGCATGGCACAAAGATAGCTGCCTGCCTCAACCTGGCTGACACTGAGTCTGGTCTAAGGGGAACGAGGTCTCCTGGGCACGGGTGAAGTGTGAGGCCAACAGTGCCAGGGTCAGGAAGTGCCAAATGCCAACATGTGCCTCCAGGATTAGGGACAGGGTCATTGTCTGGGGATGAAGGAGTAAAGGCAGGTCTCTCAGGCAGCCCTCGAGAACATCCTAGCTATCAGACTGTCTGAGGCTAGAGTGGGGCTTTCTAAATGCTGGGGTTCTGTGGATCTTTCACTTTATATGAAACAATTTATTCTTCTTTGGGCCAGTAATAGCTATAATGTGCTATGAGTCTAAGAGTCGGTGGATAAGGTGTTCAGTGCCTGCTTCAATAAATGTGTACTGCTTTTGTAAGACTAGAACCCCTTCAGCAGCAGAGACAAAGTGTGTTCTATCTCTCCACATCATATAGTTTGCACCCTCCATAGTGATGGAAGATGTGAATCTAGAGGAACCTAAACCAGATCTCCAGTGACTGGTGTTGTGGCTGTACTAATGAGTAAATAAACCAGCAAGCTCCCTGTTTGCTTAGTGTGATGTGTACATCATGGCCCAGCTTACTTCTATGAGGATGACATCTCTTCCTTTCCAAGTGAGGAGACTGCTCTTTGGGGAGACTCTTCTCTGGGTTAAGCTGTTCTGGAGTCTGTGCTAAGAGTTCTGCAGGATGATCCAGGGGTGTGTGAAGCACCAGGGCCAAGGCCCAGACCTCTCCCTGCTCATATTATTGGTATAGGAACAGTCTGGCTGCACAATGCTCATCTGTGCATCTTTCTTCTGCAAGAAAATGGGACTCACCAGGATAAGGTGTTTAATTCTGGCTGGAGAGAAATGACTGCTTAGCCTTAGTGGATAATTTGGGCAGTTCTCTCGTATCTTCTGTAAATCTCTTTTTAATGGCCTCTCTCACAATGAATCACAACCTGGGGCAGTGAACTGTAAAATCTGAGCCTTACCACAAAGACTACAGGCAGTACCTAGATAAATCCTAGCTGTGAATCAAAGTCCCTGCTGTTTTACATTTGCTCTGAAATGCCAGACTCTGCGCACTTTCCACGGGAGGCAGCTGGAATATAAACACAGAGATGTCTGACTGCCAGCAGCCACCCTCAGCCCCAGCTGGGGATCACAGCTTCTCCCTTGCATCTTTTCTGGCAGTTTGAGGGTTGGTCCAGACATTTTGTTCTCCTGCTCCCCAGTCCTGGTGGTCCAGACAAGAGCCCTCACTGCTTTCCCTTTCATTCCACACCCTCATGCACTGACTCTGCGGCTCTTCATTGTCCAGTGACAGGTTGCTGGCAGTGGTATGTACACTTGATACGTAACAGCACCCCTGCACTCCTTCCCCCTTCCTAGCTCCTTAAACAGATGATGTGCTAAGATTGGAGTTATGACAGCAATCCCAGCAGACCAGAGCTAAGCTCCTGAGTTCATAGCCCCCATCATTTTGCATGATTTCTAGCTTCTCTGAGTGGCTTCCCACACTTGTATCAAGAGATTTAAGATCTTGTTGCTTTGCTTATGGCATCAATCCTTATCATCTGTCCCTGAGCAGGACCATATTTGCACTTGGACTTCATCTATTCAGAGGTGGAAAGCTGTTCTGAGGGATGGAGCATCCTCAGCTTCTGCTGAGGCCTTTTGTCTGTTTGCTTCATGCCCCTGCTTCCACTTTTCACTTGGGACTGGGCCAGAAAAACCTGTCCTTGCTCTTTTGCTGGTGGCATTTGTGGACCTGTTGGATCTGTGACACTCACAGAACTGACCAGACTCACACAGGACACAACCTTCCCAGATTTGGGCTGTAGCCTGCCCCATCCACTGCCTCTGCACAGGGCTGTGGGCATGAAAGAGCAGTGGCAAACAGCCCTGGGTAGAGACCTGTGCTGGTTTGGGCTGGGGTAGAGTTCATTTTCTTCACAGCAGCTGTGGGGCTGTGTTTTGGATTTGTGGTATGGGGCTGTGTTTTGGATTTATGCTGGAAACAGTGCTGATAACTCAGGGATGTTTTAGTTATTGCTGAGTTGGGTTTACACAGCCTCAAGGACTCTTCTGCTCCTCATCTCCCCCCACCAGCAAGGGGTGCACAATGAGCTGGGAGGGGACATAGCCAGGACATCTGACCCAGGGATATTCCACAGCATGTACATCGTGCTCAGGATGTAGAGTGGGGTGAACAGGAGGAAGGATGGACATTTAGAATGATGGTGGTCACCTTCACAAGTCACAGTCAGGTGTGATGGAGCCCTGCTCTCCTGGTGATGGCTGAACACCAGCCTGCCCATGGGAAGGCATAACCTGATTCCTTGCTTTGCTTTGCCTGTGTGTGTAGCTTTTGCTTTCTGTACCAATCTGTCTTTATCTCAATTTTACCCTCCCCATCAGGCTGGCAGGGGGAGTGAGCAAGTGGATGAGTTGCCAGCTGGGGTTAAACCATGGCAAGACCACACCAGCATTTTGGGACACATCCAGCCTAGTCCACAAGTCTGCCAGCATTGCCAAGACAGGGACCAGGGACAGGGAGGATGCACTGAGGACACAGGAGAGCAGAGATTGCACAGCTCTCCCACTGGGGATAAATGGAGCAGGGGACACCATCTTCCTGCAAAAGTGGTTACTATCCACAGGCAAATGCACAGGGATGAACTTGGCACCTGTCCTGCCATCACCCCACCTCTCTGCTCCAGCAGGACCAGTGGCTGAGCTGGGGCAGGTGCCTGAATGCTCCATTGGGTCAGGGTCCAAATTAATGGGTACGGTGGTAAGGAGGGATGCACCGTTTAAGCGAAGACAAACTGGAGGTGCAGATGGTTGGTTATTTATTTCCAGACGTGGGTATCATGAGCAGCATGACCTCAAAGGACTGTTCAGAGCCTTTCCCTGCTGTCTGCAGGGAGTTTCACCAGCACTGCCTGCTGCAGGGTCCTGCTGACTGATGTGCCAGCTACACCCTCACAGGGCTGCTGCTGCTGTGGGAATGGGACATCAACAGCACTGTGTGACTAAACTTCTTTACAGGAATGGTAACTATTAACCCAGCTGTACTGTGCCCCTACAGTCAGCCAGTTGAGCTCTGGTAGCCAGGCCAAAGAATTTGGACCTCCTGGAGTCTGCTCCTTGATCTGGAAATGATACAGAGAATGCTTCTGCTCCATTGGAAACAAAGCCACACTCCCCTTGGTTTTAGTGGATGACACAGATTGCTGATTTGTAACTTCTTGTTTGTTTTGGGACCATGCCTGAGAACATAATGGATGAACAAGAATGCTTCTGTGCTAGGTATTGTAGAAATACAGGAAAAAAAATAGAGACCTGGGTACATCTAAATTTCAAAATGTTAATTCAGTGGCTAAGACAAAGCACTGCTTTAACTGTCATATGGAGACTTGTTTGGATTGCAGCATGCCCTGAGATCACTTCAATATTTGCTGTAGGAGCCCAGGTTAGGTAGATTGGCTTGCCCTGGTGGTGCTGACCTGGAGCAGGCATGGCAGGAATGACCACAGAGGAGATTGTGCTCTTGCTGCTACTTCTAAACAGATTTTCTACCTGTTGTAGTAGGAAGCTGGATGAGAGTGCATTTGAGACCATCCTGGGGCTGGGGATAAAAAGGGAGGAGATACCAGATTGGAACGTTACCACTTCATCTCAACCCAAAAAACTTCTGTGAGAGGTTAAATCAGCAGAGAACATGTAAGCAAACTAAATAGGGCTGTTTCTAAAAACATCTTGTTTGCATTCAATGAGAATGCAGGCTGAAGCTTTCATTTGCTTAGATCTTTATTGGTATTTGCAGCCCTTGAAACTGCAGATGTAAGCACAGAGCATGCCCAAGGCAGGGACAGGGGGAAGGAGAGGAAGAAAGACTGCATTGATCCATATTCATGTTTCCCAGGTGCTGGAAACCACCCAGTGCCAGATGGTGATTCAGAGCTAGCATAAGGGAAGGCTGCAGCTGATGCATGAACCCCTCTGGTCTCCAAAGCCTTTGGGTGAGCAGGACAGATTGGAGGATGCAGATGTCTCAGATCTCTGTCTCTTTGCACAACAGAAATACCTGAAAGTAGTGCAGAATGAGTGCCACCTCTGTGGCAGGAATTTCCTCCCAACTGGGGACATTTTCATGTGACAAGTATTGCTCAAGTGTGGCCCTTGCAGGTGACATGGGAGCAGGATGGAGAGATGAGCCAGCATTTGTGATGTATTTTCCCATTATTTAAGCAGCAATAACGTCAGGGACAGCAATCATGCCACCCTGACCTGCTCTTTCGGGAACCATTGAAGTTGTTCCTGCAGTGTTTAGTTTTCAGTACAGAATATATTTACAGAAAAAGCAGCTGAGAAAATTCTAGGGTTTTTTTCCTTCTTTTTTTTTGGTTTTTTTTTGGGTTTTTTTGAGATGAAACTGCCCCATGCTCACCACCCATGGTGAGTGTAGATCCTCTGGTGGCACAGAAAGCACTTGGTGCAGCTGGAGGCTGCTCCTCCATGTGGGCTGGGGCAAAGCAGAGAAGAGCAGCTGCAGCTTTTGGGTGCCCATCCCAGTGAGTGCCCTGGATGCTCTCTGATAGCCATGTGTGTGACTGCTTGGGCTGGGGAAAATAGCTGTGGGACAGTCCCCATCCTCGTGGGAAGAGCCACCTGCCCTTAGGAGAGTGACACAAGAAGGGACAGCGCTGATCCTAGCTCTTTTGTTAGGGCTGTAGGGTTTTTTTGCCTGAAGCCTGAGGACCTAGTTCTAAAAAACACCTTCTATTTTCTGGGTGTGTGGGAGAGTTTTTATTCTGAAATTTCCAGAATCCCAGGATGATTTGGGTTGGAAGTGACTTTCAAGATGATCTAGCTCCAATCCCCCTGCCATGGGCATGGACATCTTCAGGTTGCTCAGGGCCACATCCAGCCTTGCTTTGAACTTCCAGAGATGGGGCATTCACAGCTCCTCTGGGCAACCTTTTCCAGTGCCCTCACCACCCCCTTTAATTTAACTAAATGGAAGTCTATCTGCATGATAAAAAGGAATATTTGAAGTCCAGCAAATGTCTCCTCTCTCCTTCTCTCTCTTGAGTGGTCCTGATTGAGTGGTCCTGATTGAAAAGGAAGAAATCTTTTGCACATCCTCCCTGGGGCTGTCTCTGTGGAGCACCCAGCTTCCTGGCAGGTGAGACACCTCCTGAGGCCTAGGATTCCTTCCCCATGGAGCACAGGACTGGTGCTGTGGGGGTGGGATGGTCTGTCTGAAACACAATGGTCTGTCTGGAACAGGTCCTTCCCCAGCAGACTGAGGGCTGGTGGATCTACTTTACCTCAATGGGGCTTGAATAGCCCCCATCAGCCTGGAGGAATGACTGGAATTTGCCATGCTATGCAGGCAGACCCTGTGGGTCTTGAAATGCCCTATCTGTGCGTGGTTTTGAACAATTGGTAGAAAATGAGTCAAAATAAATAGTGCTGCTCAACCTCTGACCTCTCCCCTTTTGTACTCAGGAGTTCAAGAAATTCCAGGGATTGGGAGCCAAACATCTGTGTTCCCCCTTGGGAGGTGCCAAAGTGTGTTCCTCCTGTGAATGGGCAAGGTATATTTAGAAATTGAGATTCAGAAATCACTGGTGAGAGCTGCTGCTCTCCTGGCCAATGTTTGCAGAAGCTTGGGCATGTATTTATATCTTCATCCACATGCACTGGATCCTGCATACAGAAACATGAACTGACAGGCAATCTACCTTGTAAGTTTGAGCTTGTGTTGTGCATGACAATATTTTTTAAAAAGTGAGGATTTGGGTATTGTCAGTCTGGTTTCTGAGCAGAAATGCAGACACTCTGTGCCATGTGGGATGCCCTTAATCAGCCAAAATGTCTGCCGTGGTTGTGAGATGGGCACAGAGTTTGCAGCAGTAAGGAAGCAAAGGCCAAAGGGTGCCTTAATAGCACTGGGCACTGCTGGGCACTGGTTAGGGAACTAAATTGAGCCTGATGCCACTTTTAAGGCCACTTTTATTGCCACTTTTAGGGAGAGCAGCTGGGACACCATTCAGGCTTTAGGGCCAGCTCTGCACACAAGGGCTTCCCAGCCCAGTGGCATCCAAACTTCCCAGGGACACAAGGGAAGGCCTGAGACCCCCCTGTGGGCTGGGAATAGCTAACCCACCTGGTGTGTTCAAGCAGGGGACTTTCCTCCAGGCTTGCTGCCTGCAGAGACAGCTGATCCACCCTTCCAAGCAGCCTTTAGGGGACTGCAGAGGATGATCTGGGTAGGTCCTATGTCTTTTCCATCTAACCCATACCTGGAGCCTTGGCTCTGCAGCAGCTGCCCTGTGAGCTTGCATAGAGCTCTTCCAGCATCAGTGCTCAGAGCAGGGCCATGAGGTGAGTGCTGTTTCAGGGCCATGAGATGAGTGCTGTTTCAGAGGCACGTTGTGCTCCCACTCTCAAATATGTGAAATGGTTGCATATCACAAGAAACACTTCTCTTACCTCCAGCCTCAATGCCTAAACTGCTAACAGCATCGGAGAAGAACCACTGTGCAGTTTGAGGCTGAAAACATTTAATTTTGACTTGTCCAAGGTGCAGAGACATGTTAGATTTCTGCCTGGTTCTGCAGAACAAGGTTGTGGTTTAATTTCATCAACCACCAACACCATCTGTCACATTTTCAGCTCAGGACCTCGTTTCCCCAGGCAGCAAGGAAAGTACTGCAGAATCCCACAACATGGCTTGTTCCTTGTGGTAGTGCTGAGACCAAGTGCCTGGAATCAGGCACCTCTTGGGTGCACAGCTTGGACTTGTATGGTGTGATAACTGGAAAAAGGAGCAGCTTGGGGTTAAAAAAAATATCAGAGAAGTTCTACCTTCTCATTCTTCATTTTACAGGTTGAAAAAATGGGAAACCCCCCACTTTTATTATGGTACAATTTTTTTAGTGTCTGAGAGGAGCTACTCAGAGAAATGGTTAATGGTTAAATTAAAAATGATAAAATAAGGAGATGAGCTACAGTACTTTGTTGTTTAGACATATTCAGTTTGTTCTCCTGCTCTTTGGAGGGCAGATGAGAAAAACAGAAATTTAGGTCTCCTGATGGCTTATTGGGAACAGTTTGTGTTCAAGACATTGCCAAATTCAAGCAGAATTTCTCCTAAGGACCCAAGGAAAAACTTGTGACTACCAAGATCCCTACCAGTTTGTCTTGTGTCCACGCTGCTGTGTGTTTTGGATCCTGATGATACATGTGGGATGACTGGAAGGTGGCTGTTACAAACTGTTCCCTGAGAGGTTTCACCACGGCTCTCAGGACAGGATATACAATGCCATTAAAAGTAACTTGCTACCAAGTTGCTCATGCTGACCCATTGCCAACTCCTTTAGCAAGACTTCCTCCTGCTCCCTCCTCTCCCTTTGCCATAAACAGGCGCTCCTGCAGCCGAGTGCAGCTGGAATCTCCAGCATATTTTTGCAAGCCATAAAGAAAAGCAGTGTGTCTCCACAGCAGATTATAATATTTTGATATTTCCCAGGTTGCTTGTGCTCTCAAGCTTTATCGCTGCCCAGCGTCTTTCAGAAGAGCCCTCATCACACACGTGCCCTAAATAATGTGAGCTCTGTGCTGCTGATATTTATAGCCATGCAAACCTGCCCATTTCTGCCTGTGTTATTTCAAAAGAATTCTTGAGTGATGGCATTTTTCATCTTTAGTGTATTTTTCTTTAGCTCTGAACACCGAGCACATTTGTAATTATTGTCATTATTGCTGCTGGATGCCCTATTAAGCCTACAAATTGCACTCAGGTTTAAAGGTAGAATTCTAATTACAGCTCAGGCTTGGGGAGAAAGGACAGCATTTGGAGGTAAATGTACTTAAACATCAAGAGAATGGCAGCACACACTGCAGTCACTTCCATTTCATAGAAATGTTGTTTGATTTTTAAGTTCTTGTATTTGAGCATCCCTCTCTGGAACTCAGGAAAGGACGTGTGACATCCCGTGCCATTGTTTTTATGGGATCACAATGGCCATTCATAGCAGGGAATTGTTTTGGGGTCATCGAGCTCCCCTTGAATAGCTGCAATTAGTCAAAGTTCTGCATCTAGGAGATAATCACACAAAAGAATTCAAAATTGCCTTATCTCCAAAATACAGAGAGAAAACAGGAGCATGTGACTGTCATTGTAAGAGGTTTGCTGGAACAACAGAAGTGTGCAAACTCCTTACAATGTTGTGTAACATTGCTCTGCACATGTTCTCTTCCTTCTGCTTCTGCAAATCATCCTTTTAATGTAATTATAGCTGCTATTGGCAAAAGGCACTGAGAGAACTAGCTGGCTTCTGGAGAAAACTGCTGTTGAGATGGGAACATTTTCAGCTCACAGGAATTTAAAGAGATTAAGAGGACACTTTCAGCTTTATGCAGTCCACTGAAAAATTATCTTATTGCCCCCTTGTTGGTGTTTGCCTCTAGATTATAAATAATAAATCAGATCTCTTTCCCATCCCTTTGTAAGAAACTATGCTATCACTGTCTCTGGTCACATTTTGTCCACTTTTGGAATACCAAATGCTGAATCCAGAGCATTAATCACTGGGCTGTGAAAATTAGACTCACATGGATGCTTGTTTAGATGGGACATTCCTTAGGACAGGTGTTCAACCAATGTGAGAACTCTGATCCAGCCAAAAGATGTGAGTATACATCTGTGTCTGCATTCCTTGGTCATGAGCATGGATCTGACTGCTCTGCAAAGATCTAGAGGGCCAGGCTGGATGGGGCCCTGAGCAACCTGATCTAGTGTGTGATGTCCCTGCTCATGGCAAGGGATTTGGAGCTAGATGATCTTAAAGTCCCTTCCAACTCAAGACTTTCTTGAAGTGTCCTAGAAAGATCTAGAATTTCCAGTAAAATTGTTGCTCCAGTTGGCTTTTATCTCCCGCTGTGTGCAAGAGGGACAGCATTGCTGGCTGGGTTTAGGTGGCTTTCAAGGAAATTTAACTTGGATATTGAAACTGCTTGCCTCAAAAGACTCTGCAGGGACATGAGGGCTGGCAATCCCGGGCAGCAGATGGTTTTAATTCTCTTGAATTTACTGCTTGATGCCTCTGGCTCCCTCCTGCAATGGTATCAGTGACAACACAAGTGTTGGGTTTAGGGTTTGGCACAAACCTTTGGATTCTCTAAATCACAACAAACTAACCCCTGTCTCTGGTGGAAGAAGAGTTTTTCACTTTGCCTGGCACAGGCACTCTGCGCTGAGTGAGGGCACATGAGTTGTGCCAGAGGATTGATTATCTCATGCCCCTTTCCTTTCCCATCCTCAGTACATCCTGCACTGTCAGTAGGCCAGGCAGGAGGACAAAGCTCAGGCAGGGGGATGTGATTGACATTATGCACCTGTAAAGAGGAAACTGCTGCCTGACTTGTGTGCTACCTCTCTTTGTGAAAACATCTTCAAAACCAAAGAGAAGTGGAAACATGTTTCTGAATTGCATAAAAAAAAAAAAAGAGCAAGCAGTCTTTGAATTTATCCTCCAGGGTTTACTCTCAGTGACAGATTAAGTGACAGAAGGCAATGTTTTCATGGTGCTGTGCCTGTGGGCAATCAGAGGAGAGAGGAGTTTGCAGCTGAGTGCAACAAGGGCTTGGTGAGACTTGGGTCTTGTGCTGGATCACTTCAAAACACAGAGACAAAACAGGGCTCAGCTTCAGAGACAGGCAAAGAGCAGAAGGAAGAGAGTGTTGCTCTCATCCCTGAACATTTGGGCACTAAAAGTGCAGCATAGGGATTAGTGGTTCAGCAGTTTACCCAGAACCTGTTTTGGCTCCTGGCAAAGAAAGGATGCTGTGTTCCTGGGACACCTAGTCCGAGTGTTTTTATTTTCAGGATCACACAGAAAGTCTGAGGCAGTGCCAGCAACTGAACTGAGATATTTTCAGCCTCAGCAAAGGACACTCACCAGAAGACACAGTGAACATGCATTTCTTAAACAATCAGTTTCTCAACTTTAGAAACTTCAGGAAGTTCTTCTGCACATTCAGAACATGTTCATGGACCCAGGGAATAATTCAGGTTGGAAAGGACACATGGAGAGGACGTGGTGCAGCCTCCCATCCTTGCCTGAAGAAGACCTGAAAGCTTTAAGCATCAGAGTCTAAGCCTGGAGAGTCCCCTCAAACCCTGCTGTTGCAGGGCTCTCCCTTGCACCCATTCAAATCAGCAAGTCTTTATACAGTGGCTTTAAATCTACCAGTATCAGACCTTTTATTAATATTGCTTCTGTCTAATCTGATCACTTAAAAAGGCTTGACCCTCCCTACTCAAGCTGTTACATCTTTCTGAACTTGTGGTTTCATCTTTCTCCCCTAAGAGCAGGTGGCTTTTGTTACCACCCCCATGAGGGGTCACAGGGTGCCTGGCTGGCACAGCACCATGCCAGGCTTGGGGCTCAGCCTTGGGATGGGTTAAGCCATTTTGCTGAAGCAAAGTGTGTTCAGAAACCCTGGCAGGCACTTTGGTGGCTGAGCAGGCCAAGCAGCCCCCAGCACCATGCAGGAATGCCCCCTGCTTCATGGGATTTATGCACAAATAATCTGAGCTGACAAATTGAGATCTCAGCCTCGGTGGCATTTCTGTCATCCCTTTGGGCTCACCAACAACTGGCTCTGTTTGGATGAAGCAGGAAGGAGCTTTCTTCTTCACTGCTTTGCTGCTTTGTGCTTGTTTGGAGTTTCCCATTTCAGTTTCTGAGTAGCAGTGAGCTGACAGGCTCTTTGCACCCCAGGAGCCAGCCTGGCACAGGCAGCACCCTGGCAGGTCTCTTCAGGTGTCACCAGGACTCTGCACTTTTGTGCCTTTCCTGCTGGCTCTGCTTGGGACCAGCCAGCTGTGGGAGTTATTTTTTTGTTGCAGTTTCTGGAGAAGGGCTATTTTGACACACTTAAAGCTCATGCTTTGCTTATTTGAAATGCTGCCTGGGAGTCCTTCACAACAGGCTTGACTTTGAAGGGATTTTGAGAAACATTGCATTCTTCCAAGCCTCACATCCCAAATTATGGCTCAAAAAGAGCGAAGAGGAGACTCTGTGGTAGTTCTTACAGTTTGGGCTGGGATCTAAGAAAGCCAACTGCCCCTTCCCAGCCCTGGGAGAACCCATGGTGAGACATTAGGATCTTTCCAAAGGAGCCCATAGCCCATCAGCTCCCAGTCATTCCAGAGGGTAAGCATGGCATTAATTAAAGCAGTAAAAATCTGGCATAAATCAGTGCTTTGACACTCTATTCCACTGTGTACACAAACACCATGTTCCAGCAAATCAGTGAAATCAAAGCAGCACTGAGGGGTCAATTGAGCATTTATGGACATGTCACTTGCAGCAGACCCTGCCTATTGAATATTAAAATCTAAAATAATAAGGAATTTACAATATTTCTGAAATATTGAATTAGGCCTTTGATGAATCGCTCCATCAAGATCATCCTGATGTGCTTTTGCTACACCACCATATGCATTTAAAAAACAGATTGCTTCTGTGTGAGAATATCTGTCTTCAGTGGAGGATGAACAGAGCTGCACATTGGGGCAAGAGCACGCAAGAAGTCTGATGGAAATCCTGCACAGGAAGTGTTCAGCAGTAAAAAATGTGGCCGGAAAACAACAGCAACATCAAGAAAAACAAAATTTATACTCACCATTGGTGTTCAGGGGCTTAATTTTTTTAACTTCCTCCTGCTAAGAAACAAACATCAAACCAAACAGTCTAATTAAGGAAACTTTGTTGACTTGGATAGTTGGTGATAAAGAGGAGCCTTAGTTCATTTTTGTCATTATTTTGCAATGTGCAGTGGGACACTGGCCTGTGCATTCCCCAGATCTTTGCATACCTGATGTAAAAGTCATTTATCACTTAAGAAGGGCATGATCATATTGGTGTCATTAATCATTCCTCCTGTTAGGACAAGGTAAGAAGGATAGCTGTAAAAGAACTGGAAATTCATACATGAATTTATCAGTGAAGACACTGACTTGCAGAATCATGTTCAAATGAGAAACCTAAAGGGTTAACTTTGCAAAGTTAAATGCAGTGCTTTAGAGCAAGAAAGCAGACAAAAAAAAGATGAGGATCCAGGCAGAAATGGTGGGTTCTGGCTTTCCACAAAATCATCAAGGGCAGACTTCCTGGCCCATGCAGGACTTGACTGGGGAGGACAGATCAGACTTTCAAATGACGCCACAGCAACCATGATGGCTAAGGCCACAGCAACTTAAACCTCTCTGAACCAGGGCTGCCTGTGCTGGCCTCGCTGCTCCTGCAGGGAGCGAGGTGAGGGAGCTGAGCAGACTGGAAACTCATCACCTTTTGGGCCACAGCTGACTGACCCATCACCCCTGCAGGTGCAGGAGAGCCATTACCAGCTCCAGGATGCTGTTGGGGTGTGGGAAGGTCGTGCACTGTCACTCCCCAAGTCAGGAGCTGGTCCTACCCTGTGCACAGCTTTGGCCCCAGGGACATCCTTCCTCCTGCAGCCCAGGACCAGGCATGGAGCCACACTCCAGTGGCTTGTCTGGCACAGAGACCGCAGCTCCCAGCTGGAGATGACAAAACCAACTTGGCTGGGGGTGCTGCTCACCATTCCCAGCACATCCCAGCTCCCATCAGGGCTGTGATGCTCACGTGGGCTTTCGGTTGCTGGTTTGACTGGCCACATCTTCACTGGAGCTCAAGTTCTCTTAGGAGGTAATAATGAAAATGTGCAGTGACAGGGATTTCTCATCTAATTTATGGATGAGAAATTTTTTAATGGCTAATTTAATGACTTGCTATAGAGCTATTTAGTTGATTTGAAGGGCCAGTTGAAATAGTTTATCCAATTTATGGACTTAGCTGCCAAGGGGGCACAGGGAGACAGGGCTGTGCAGCAAAATTCAGCATGAGCCATACAGAGCTTAGGGATATTTTCCCTGTGACTTTCTGTTGCAGTCAGACTTTAGGTTTCTGATTTTCTGACAACAGGGTCAGCACATAAACACAGAACTTCCTCCAGAAGGTTTTGTTAAGAGAGGTGCTATTAATAAATAAGAAGTTTACTTGATTTTGAACCTGTTTTCAAAGGTTGGGTCTGGACAGCCTGAAAACCTTTTGTCTCTTGTGAAAGCCAGATTTGGGTTGCTGCAGGGAAGGAAGCAGAGTTCAAAGTGTGAGGTCCTGTTAGAGTTTCAGGGTTTATTCTTATCTCTGCACTGGACAAATCACAGAAGCAAACCCCCCTGATCCAGGGGGTGGGCAAGGGCTGGGGGCTGGTGTCAGGTACATCTGCAAGGTGGGGCAGCTCCAGGGCTCAGCCTTTCCCCAGGGCAAGGATGCAACAGCAATGACCAGGGAAAACGAGGAGAGGAAGGTGCCTGTGAGAGGGATACCCCCTGTCCCGGCTCAGTTTCAGCTCCTGAGCTCCCTGTTCCAGTGCCTTTGGAACAGCACAGCAGTCCTGGCTCTGAAAGCTCCTGGGGCCCATTGCAGTGAAACAGTGATAGAAATCTGTGTGCAGTGATGTTGTGTGTGGTATGAAACCTGCTGCAGGGGAGGTATGGGGAGAGAGGGAGGGAGAGAAATGCCTGGGATTATTTCTGGTTTGTACTCAAGGGTGACATTTGTTCATCTAAGTATCCATAGCAGAATAAAATACTTTTTATTGAAACATTTTTTTTCTCTTGCTGGCAGCCACTCCACTCCAATTATTTCTTCCATCGTATCCCTTGAAGCCAGGCTCCAAGGTAAACAAGTGAAAACCTGACAGCTGGAATGCAAAGCCTCAGCTGAGACTGAAAGCTTTTACCAGATCACATTCTGCACATTTATATTGTCTGGGGTATTAGCAGTGGAAACAAAAATAGAGATTTCCTAATCTCACCAGAGACAACACCTTGCTGCCCCACCTTTGAGAAATCTCCAGTCCACAGCAAAGACTTAATCCATCTTAATTAACAAAGAACCCAAGTAGGCACACTCTCAGCTTGCTTCTGATCTGGATTTCCCACATTCCTGAGTTTTGGTGTGTAACTTGCTAAGAAATTATTTTGCATTTGTAAAGAGTCACTTGCTATGAAAATACACTGTAAAGCAAAGTTGATTTAGCCTGAAATTTTACTTCAAAAGAGAAGATTCACATTATGTAGATGTGTCTGGCTTCAGAATAAAACTTTTTTTTTTTAAGTGGGATTTTTGATTTGTTTTTCACTGCAGTGTTGGATATCACAGTTTAGAATTTAAAAATTGCATCTTAGCAAAACAGTAGTTTTGAGAGAACATTACTTTTGTGAAGACATGAAATTTCAGGATGATTCAAATCACTGTGCTCTTTGCAACACAAAATTTTGATCCTGGGTGTGTTTTCTCTCCTCTCCTTGAAGACCTGTTGGGCAGGTGGGAGAGGAGAGAAAACCATTGTTGATTTTTTTCCATGATAAGGACAACACCTGAACAACAGCTCACTCTGAAGATGTGCTGGTTTGTACCCAAGGGTGTGGGTAAGCCTTCTGCTTAACCACAGAGACTTTTTGAATTTCTTCTACTGGTTTTTGGACAGAGGGAAAAAATCTTCATGTGTCTGGGATCATGTTTGCAAGGAATCCAGGGGATGATCTTCTCATCCCCTTCAGAGCAATTTAGATTTTACATTTCTCCAGAGAAAAAACAAAGTCCAGGCTCTGGCTTGCCTGCAAGATGGTTCTCCAAGAGAAAGTCTTCTCTTGCAGAGTGATCCTCTGCAGCAGCAGCAGCACCAGCAGCAAACTGACACACTGTGAGGCACTGCATGGAAAAAGCAGCTGTGCCAGGTTGTAACCATGAGATCTTGTCTGCTCCTGGACCTTGTTTGCACAGACATGTTCTCTTTTCATGTGTTTTAAACTCCATTCCTTGGATCAGCTCAGTGCCCTTGTGCCTGCTCAGTATATCAGG
Source organism: Molothrus aeneus (assembly GCF_037042795.1). Lineage (NCBI taxonomy): Eukaryota > Metazoa > Chordata > Aves > Passeriformes > Icteridae > Molothrus > Molothrus aeneus. The sequence goes on along the minus strand of NC_089648.1, from coordinate 72,676,358 downwards.
TCAGGTCAGTGATCAGGCTTGAAAATCAGCCCAGCCAAAAAACCCTAAAACCTGACCTAAACCTATTTTCCAGCCATATCAGAAAGGCCATTCCACAAAACTTCCAGTGTCCCTCAGCAAAACTGATGAGGAGGGAGAAGAAGACTGCAGGGATGGGACAGTGGGAGAGCAGGACTGTTTGTTAGCAGCTGAACCACTGGGGTTAAGCCAGTAATAAGCCACATCCTTGGAAGAGCACAGTTTGTATTTGCAGAGTCTCCTGGGACTCTTTAATTCCAAGTGGTAAAAATTTCTTACACTGATGCCATCATCTGTGCTCAATGCCCATCTACAAATGCCATGAACACATGTGGGTAATGGAGCACACCCACCTTGGTGACCTCCCCTGGGCTGCCCCACACAGAAAGAGGAGCAGCCACGGTGCACAAAACTGCTTCCCATGTCGTCAGCTTTTCTCCAGGCAGGGTCATCTTCTGTTTGTGTTATAAAAAGCCTCCATTTTTCATGGATGACAGTCAGGGAGCTCCACATTTGGCCTGGCCAGCTCAGCAGCTCCTCCCAGCCCAGCTGTATCCTGCTCCCACTGCAGATCCATGACACCCTGAGGGTTGCTGCTATTTTGTTCCTCCCAGCCTGACGTGCTTCCCACCAGAGGGTGGGAGCTGGGCTGGGTGGAACCACAAGCAGCTGTTCAAAGTCTGTGCAGAGGCAAAAATCCCCAGCTGTAGCTGTCTGTTCAAATAAAGGCTCTGAGGCCAAGGCACTGCAATATGAGAAACACATTCCTAGAGGACATGGATTCACATGGGGTGGCATGTGAAGGGATCAGGGGAGACCAGCCCCATGGCTGTCAAAGAGGTACCACACAGAAATCAAAGTGCTGAGCTGTGGCCACCTGCAGGATGCAGCAGGTTACCCAAACTTGATTTTCAAAGTGAAGTTTTTACCAAATTGCATGGAAAAATTCGGGTATTAAAAATAGCCTAATTTTTCCTGGTGAAAATCTAAAGCTTAGGATTCAGCTGGGTCTCATGAACAACCTAAGGAGCTGGAAAATGAGGAGAGTGGCTCAAAAGTATCTTCCTCATCTCCTCTCCCAATCTCATGGCCATGGAGTGCTAAACAAGCACTTGGTAATTTAGACATTTCTTTGACTTTTCTGAACAGGGCATTGACTCCACCTCTGAAAGAAGCCTCCCATTCAGAGCACTGTCACTTCTCCTTGTCCCTCTGTGGTGCAGAAGCAGAAGAAGCAAGGGAAAAGCAGCTGTGGAGGACTTAGCACAGAGCTGGAGCCCAGTCCTGGATGCCTCCTTTCAGGAGGAAAGCTTCAGTGTTCTCTTTCAGGCAGGTCTAGTAATGCTGAAGGGATGGGAAGGAACAGGGATTTGCTTCTCTCCAGCAGCTGACCGGGAGCGGGGAAGCCAAATGTCTGAGCATGGACATCTGCAGAGCTGCTGCCTGTGTTAGAGCCAGCTGTCTGAGACTCCCAGCAAAGTGAACAGAGAGAAGCTGTTTGAGGATGTGATTCATCTCTGCTGCTGTGGGAGCCTGAGTCAGGGCAGAGGAGATGCTCTGTTGCACTCTAGAGGAATGACTCCCACTGAGGGCTCAGAGTGAACTCATGGGCTTGTCAAGAGTTGGGTTTCTTGTTCATTTTCTGCCACAGGGTCAGTGCACTGGGCTCATGATCAGCTGAGGAACCTTCTCTAGGCTCATTCCCAAAGAGTCTCAAAGATGTTGGGTGATGTGCCCAGGCAAGGGCAGTGGCAAGAGGCAGGAGTCTGCTGCACATTGTTCACTCTCACCCTGAAGCCCTCACTGGAAGCCTCCACTGCATGATTCCCAGGGAGAAGATTAGCTTCTGCATGATTCCAAAGGAGAGGATGAGTTTCCTGCAAAGTTCCTTTGGTTTCTGGGTGTAGGTATATAATGGTGGCTGCTTGGTTGTGTCAAAGGGCTGTAGTTAGCATGTGGATTGCCAGCACAGAGAGATCACAGTGCCACAGAACTGCCCTCATGGATCTGCCTGTGGGGCTTGGCCACATGTGGGACATGGTTTGGACACTCTGCAGTGCTGCAGCTCCTGGGGCCCAGCAGATGTGGCACTGCAGAGAATTGGCTAAGCTGGGGCATGGGAAGGTGAGGTAGTAGGTACTACAACTCTCCAGGTCTTGAATCTATTGCAGAAAATCTGTGGGAGCTGGGGGTGCAGTTGTGGCCCAGCTGGGCTCTACAATGGAACAGCACAAAGGCTGTGGCTGTGGCAGCCAGGAAGGCTGGGATGTGACAAGGCTGGGGAAGCAGGAGTTTGCACAGGACTGTGGTGTCAGCTGTGCTGGAGGTGTGAGAGCAACCCTCAGAGAATTAAACATTTCTGAATGTGACTTCTGATGGCAGAAGTTTTGGCCATGCCCCAAAGAAGGCATGGTGATTAAAACAGGTACAAGGCCATGGTTCTACTCTGAGGGTTGTCAGTTCAGTATGAGGACTACACAATTTATTGTACCTATAGCATGATGTGTCCAGACTCAGAAAAAGGAACAGATAATATTGTAAGAAATTTGGAAGGTGAATTTGGAGAGGAGGTGGGGAATGTTTTGATCCCAAAGGAGCATGGCAGTGAAAGGGTTGCAGCCTCCAGTTCAAATGTGGAAAGACAGTGCTGAAACTCTTGCCACATATGTACAAGGTTATGATCTTGGTCTTGCATTCCTGTCTTGGGCAAGGTTGAGGAACACCAGCTGCTTTAGCAGCCTCTGCTCCTTCTTTCAGGACAACTTCCTTGCCATGGGGACCTCACCTGAAGAAGAGTTTGTTGTGCAATTTGTGCTGCTTCTCACAACTTTTGGCAGCACAACCTCACTGGCACTTACCCTGCTGCATGGGAAGCTGAGCTGCACACCCAAGCTGTGAGATCCTCCAGAGAGAAGCTGCTATGCACAAATAAAGAACGTTAGAGAAAGTATAAGGGGATGTGGCAGGTGTGTGTGGGCTGAAATGGAAAGCCAGGGGCTGGTGTGATAGATTTATGACAGGACTGGAGGAGAGGTTGAGGAGATCTACTTATTATAGTTTAAAAAATGGTCCCATCAGAAGACTGCCAAGAGTGCTCCACTGTGCAAATTTATGACATGCAGTGGGAGTGATCATGTGTTCTGTACAAGCTAGCTAGAAAAACCCCCACCTTTTTACCATGAATATTATTCACAGAAGTGCATAGATTAAAAATTAGAATTTTTTTTCCCCCAAGGTAGTTGTTTGCCTATTAGTGGGGGAAAAAACGCTCTTACATTAATGATAACCAAAAACTGACTTGCTTTTTGCAGTTGCAAATTTGAGATATAATATTTGTTTGAAATTCTTTTTAATTCCAGTTTTTAATTTTAAAGCAAATACATTTTGTTTTTCAGAAATACATATAAATGTGGAAAACCTATGTTTTCCTGCTCAAACATATTTTACACTGGGATATGTCAGCTTTTCTTCTTAACCATTATTGATACCTACCAACAAAAATAGCTTGCATACGTTGCCATATAACCTGAATATTATATGATTTAGTAATAAAAAATAAATATTTCAGGGTCCTGAATTTAAACAATTCTTCATGGTAAGCAAATTTGGGATTTGAAGCTCTCTGGAAGATTCTTTAGGAGCACAGCCATGGAGCATTTTGCACCTAAGTGTCCCCAGTGCCATGAGAACTTGCCCTGTGAAACACTAAGGGGTGTGGGGGTTCTCAGTCTGGGAAAAAAAAAAAACCCTTTTTGGGAAGTCTGATGTCAACCTGCCAGTGTCTGCTGGAGGAGGCAGAGCTATCCTCTTTTTGAGGGTGTGGAGCAGCAAGAAGAGAGACAGTGGTCACAAAATGTTCCTGAGAGGCTCGAACACATGGAGAAGAGGTTTCCCCCCTAAGGACAGTGGATCCCTGGAGCAGATTATCCAGAGAGGTTGCACAGACTGCTGGGCTGGCCTGTGTGCAAGTGAGAAGGGCAGTCCTTTCCACCAGGGGTTATTTACTGAGAGGAAGCTGAGCTATAGGCTCTGCATTAATGAGTTTTTGGGAGAGAAATGGCAAAAAGCAGTAGAAAGAGTCCCACAGAAATGTCAAAAGTTTTGAACCTGGGCATTTCTCTGTCCATGTCCCCCCAGGAAGGAAGAGGATTTGTATATATGTCAGCAAGATAAATATGTCTACAACTGAAAAAACAGACAAAATTCAAGCAGATCAGTGTTATCGCATGTATCCTATGATGAATACACTGAAATGACTGAAACTTCATATTAAGGGGCAAATCTACTGTTTCACAAAATGTCTTACATCTCTGTTTTCCCCTTTTCATCAGGTAACAAGATTGGATGGTGACCTTTCCTTTATTTTGATTAAAAATAGCGATTTTCTCATAAGGGCTAATGATGAATTCTGAGTGTATAGAGTGATTAAACATTAAACAACATTAAAAAAGAGAAGAGTTTATCCCTAAGAAGTTTTATTGTTGGTGGGGGTTCACAGGTTGAAAGCTAACTTCAGACCCTGAGTAGAATTGCTCCTCTAAATGTACCACATTTTTTGTAAGCCAAACAAACATGTTATATGCATGCTAAGTAGGTAATTTTGCACTAGTAACAATTATGGGTTGTCTTTTTCAAGGTTGGATTTTATATGCGAGGGGCATACATAGAGCATTTCACAAAAACTGCCCTCCCTTGACTCTTCAGGAAATCAGATAATTTTAAAACTATACTTTATACATGTTTTTCTTAGTGAGTTTTTAATTATCATTTTATGAGTGTCCATCACCTTAAATGTTTATTCAAATCCTCAAGCACAAAGCTGGAAAACAATGACCAGGTCTTTGCAGAAACCAGTGATTTTCACATTCATTTATTGTAAGAAATAAGTTCCCCTACACTGCCAAACTGAAAAATCTTTACAAGATTTCAAAGAACCCTCTAATGCCAAGAAGTGTGCAGCAATAAATTGTCTTGGGTTTTTTTCTACATCCCATGAGGACAGAATAAGTTCAAGGACCCAACTGCATAATTAGTTTTGAGATTTGAAGAACTCCTCGATTTTAGAGGCACCTGACATTTGAGGCCAGTCGGGGGTAACAGGGTCAAGTAGCAAATAATATAATAAACTCACTGAAATTTATAAATCTGCAAGTTAGACTGAAGAATTTGCTTTCATCTTCAGAGCATCTGCTGCTTCTCAGGAGGACAGGCAGGAATTTTTCCATTTGTCTTTATGTTTCTTTTTTCTAAATTTCAATCACAGGGACTACTTCTAAGTCAGGACTTAAGAAGCTGCAGAATCTCTTGGTGTCTCTTCTGGATTTCATTGACTAATGACCAGACTGGAAACACTGGCTCTTCTGATTTTCAGTATCTAATGTTGGTCATGCTGTGGCTGAGAAAAAAGTAGCTTTAGGAAATGGCCTCAGCTTGCATGACTGTGAGGGGGTCTAATTTATGCTGCATGAAGAATAAACATAAGTATATCCTTTGCCAGGGCTGCCAGTATTCAAAGGAGTGGATTTTGAAGCATTAAGGTGACTAACAAAGTTGCCTGGTCTGAGGAGCTCAGAGCCTGGAGGGTGGAAAAGATGGATTTCTTTAAGGCACAGATACTATAACTATCCAGAAATGGCATTCCAAAGACAAAAATACACAGGGAAGGGCAATGCTAGGGTAAGCAGACAGCAAATGAGGTTCAGTGAAAGAAAGAAAATAAAAGATGACAAATAGATATAGCTGTGTCAGAGGCAGGGAAGAGAAGATGTAAAATGAGAACTGCTGAGTGGAGAAATTAGTTAGACCTGACAGAAATAAAGCAGGAAAATGTTCTTTGCCCATATGAATAGAATAAGAAGAATGGAAAAAGCACCAAGTACGGACCAAGGATGCTCTAGATACAGATCCCAGAATAAAGAATCAACACTCAAGCACCTAATGTGACACTTAAGCATAATATAAACCCCCAAGCCAGCTGCCTCCCTTTCTGTAATGACCTGGCTGCAGGTCACGGGGGCTCTTCTGTTTGCATGTGCCCATGCTGCCTTCCTTGCATGCTCTTACCTGCTGTGCAAATCCCCATTTGGGAAGGATTTGCGAGCTACATATGATCTGAGGCAGGCAGGTTTGCTCAAGATGGCATTTGACAGCACAATAACAACAGACAGTCATGCACCTCAACCCCAGCAGTGGAAAAACAAGGGGTGAGTGAGCAGACAAGGCAGTGAAAGCACAGAGGAATGAATCAGATAATACCAGCATAACCACACAGGCTGCACACAAGGTCAAGACCACAGAAATGAGGGTGGGGAGAGCTGCTATTTAGACTAAGAGGAGCTGAGTTTTTAGCAAATACAGTACAGCCAGGAGTTAAAGGTCTTCTCAAAGGGTGGTCTAGGAAAACTCTGTTACTGTGGTTGGCTAAATCTGCCTGATTCTCTTGCTTCCAGTAGTTACAGCATAAACCTCACTCTGGTATCATTTTAGGAGATTTTCCAAAAGGCTTTCCTGCTGTGGTGCGCAGATAAAATGTCCTGCTTTAGCTGCCCTTGCTGGTTCTGTCCCCTTCTATTCTGGTAGTCAGTGGTCAGGAGATTAATCAGTACGTGGGGAGATCCTGTTCCCTGTGTTTAACTTCATAACCAGATAGAGGCAGTCAGGTATATTGATCCAGAGCCACTTGTGATGCCACATCTGCTCTGCTGTTCCTAAGGACTTGGGCATAAGTACAGCTCATGCTGTTGTTGGGGTCCATGTGTTGGGGAGAACAGTGGTCAAAAAAATAAGACTGAATTTGCATTGAGATGATCTGAAATAAATTCTCAGCTTGACTGAGATTTTATTTATCCCTGTCTAAATGAAAAAACCCAACAAAATAAAACACTTCCAGGCCACTCATTTGTTTCTTACTGCATAGCATCCGGAGAGAGGAAATGTATAAAATATCTTGTGAACCAGCAAGACCTGCTAGGAAACCCTATTATGTTTCCCTCTCTTCAACAGGCTGGAAAGTCTTAATGTTTCCTGTCATCTTATACTTCCTCTTTGCTTTATAAATAATTCCTGGATGCAAAACATTTTCTAGTGCTTTGGCCCTGCACTGAGGAATGCATGCTGAGACAAGCTCCCTGAGACAAAAAACACTCCAACAATTGTCCTCTTGATGCACTGCCAAGCAATGGAGATTTTCAAGCAGGCCCTACAAATTGAAATGCAGCTATGCAGACCATCATCACTTGGAAAAAGGGAAAATTGCTTTACAGGATGAAGGGTCTGTAGAACTGGTGAAAATAACTTTGTGTATCTCATGCTGATTTGAATGGAGAAACTGAGCCAAATTGTCATTCGATCCTGTTTAGGGCAGAAAATCTGGAAAAGCACAAACCAGTGCAGAATATCTTCTCTCATATACCCAGTGTTAGGGAAAGGTCAATCCTGGATCTTCCCTGAGAGCATCCAGGACCCGGAGCTGGGAACAAAGAAGGAAAGACACCTCAACTCCTTTCTCATTCCCCTCTCTGCTCCTTGAGCAAATCCCAAGAGGTGAGTGAATCTGACAGCTGTGTGAGCTGCCCAGATCAGCAGGACTCCCAGGAGCTTTCTCCTGGGGTTTGCTCCAGGGTATTTCACCTCTGCTCATTCAGTGTGGGCAGAGCTGGGACACCACAGCTGAATCCTTCAAAACCAATCTAAACCTGCTCACTGCAGCAATCCTGCTGCTAATTCATCAGGTCGATATGTAATTGTTTCTGTTGCTGGAAGGCTCCATCACCCCCTTCATTAAAATGCAAATTTTACATTAATTAAAAATGCTGGGAGCACTTGCACAATTTATGACCAAATCTTAGAGTCCAGAAACCCCCACGCTGGGGAGAGGCAGCAAGACAGTTTTGAAAATGCTAGAATAAATCCTTATCTCAGAACACTGAGGATGTTTTAGCTGATAAAGATTCTTTGTGGACTTCTAAAATTAATTTGTTCCACTTAGATTAGGAAACAGACAAAGCAGAAGGCATTCAAGTAGAATTATATTCCTACAGATAAATGCATCTAAAACTTTTCACACACAAGAGAAAGGAAAAAGAAAGATCCCATTTTATGCTCTGATGCAGCAGTAAGTGATCTTATTCCTTCTCAACCTTCCTTTCCCAACCAGAAATGTTGCATATTCCCCTGTATATCTGACCTACTGTTACAGCACTGGGAACTCGTCTGCTGAGATTCCTCAGTTTGATTGGTGTGAATCCCATCTGCTCCTAATTAGTCAGTAATGGTAGAATTTCTCCTGAGATGTGCTGGGGTGAATGGGGAGCTGCTCCTCAGTGACACAGAAAGGGCCAGCAAGGGGAGACCCTCAGGCTGTGGCTGCCTGGTTTGCATGCACTGAGCTGGCACCTTTCTAGCTGAGTTCTGCTCTGGGGTGGGATCTGGAGAGGTGCTGGGGGAGCCAGGGCTCACAGGTGCTCCTCAATTGCTCCCTTACAGGTATGGCTGCAGTGGGGTCTGTGGCTGGCAGGGGGGAAGGTGGGAGTGGGTGGAGTGGGAAAGCCTCCCTGAGACCTCATGACACATCATGGCATGTGAAGCCACCTGTGGCATCTTGGCATGACTGGAGCCTTTCACTCTGCCCTAGGGAGGAAGCTGTGTGATCTCCCTGCTGGGAAGTACCTGGAGTGAAGGATCAGGCTGTAGGAAATCTTTGCTCTTCCTCCACAGGATACCTCAAGGCTATGGCCGGAGGCTCTGCCTCCTCATTCAGCTAGCCCAATTTCAATTTCCAGTGCCTTCACCTTTCCTGAAAAGCAGGCAGACACAGCCTGAGGGTCTCACCTTGCTGGCCTGGTACGTGCCACTGAGATGAAGCCTTCTCTTCTATTTTCTTTAAGCCATCAGTTCTTCCCACCTGGTTTACACCCTTCTGCCCCAGGGAAACCTGTGGCAAACCTGGTCCTTACTTCTTCTGGGAATGAACAAATCACAGTGTGTCACTGGGGAAAAAATATCCCTACAGTTGCAAAAATAATCCTGAAGTGAAAAAAACCTTCTGCCCTGGAAGTGAAATAAATGGCAATGGAGGGTGGTGGGTCTGGGCACACCCTGGCCCCTTGCAGGAACAGGAGAAGCAGGAGTGTGACCAGCATCCAACAGTGTATGGCAAGAGCTAGGCAGGCTGGCACAGGGATCTCTCCCAATGTGCCACTGGAAGTGGCTGCCCCTGGTGCCTCCATGCCTGTGTTTGAGGTTCCTGTTTCTGTTCTTCATCTCCTGGAAAGAATAAACACACACTCCTAACTCCAGCAGTGCCTGTTTCTGGCACATGTATAAATCAGCAGCAATTTCTACCAAGGTAAATTTTGTTAGTCATTATAAAATGATTGTAAGTTAGGTCAGAATCCAGCCTCCTGAGGGCTGCTAATGGGCCCTGGGGAGTCTGGGCATGCGCGTGTATGTGCATGGATACGTAAGGAAACAGAAGGGAGGCCAGGACTCAAACCACTGCTGTTATTCTCATTGCAGTGCCTGTCCTTGGAGAGATGGGCTCCTCTGGTGCCCAGCTCTCTGCAAGCCAGGAATAAAGCAAAGGTTCCTTCTGCAAAGAGCCCACTCTGGAGTAGGGACAGCTGTAACAGGTGAATGATATGGAAATGTGTGAGTGTGGAAGAACAGGGTGATTATGGACACTTGCCTTTGCTCGGTCTCACTGTGGGCACAGTGGCACTGCCAGTCCCAGAGCACATGTGCCTTTCTGCAGATGAGATTAGTGACTGCAGATGGGTGAATTTCTGCAAATTTAGGGCATTGACGGGTCTGGTCTGTTATTTATGCAGAGTGATCGAACACAGACATTAATTTCTGTGAGGCAAGGCTTTTTATGGCTCCCTATGGATCACAGAGTGGATACTGGATTGCTGTCCTTCTGGTCGTAGATAAATCATCTATGAGAATCCAGGACGATCTGAGACTACATTATTAGGATAGTTTCCACATTCTCAGCCCTGGTACTTAAACACAGTAAATAAAGAAAGGAAAGATGATTTGTTTTTCACTTGGTTGAACTATTCTGAGATTTCACGGGGGGAAAAAACATCAAAAATCATCCTGATAGGTCCAGAGTTAAAAATAGCAACACTGCATGTACTGGGGAAAATGCTGCATTCCTCTGGGTTCTTGTAAGAAACAGGATTAAGAGAATGTGAAACTCATAAAATTTATGGTGGCCCTTGGCCGGATGTGATGTGTCAGTGGATGCAAGGCACATACCAAACGTGAAGTCAAGCAGGCACTGAGGATTTATATCTGCTGCATCTCTGTCCCAATAGCACCATATGTTTATATGGACTGTGCATTTATTACTGGAAATTGAAGGACTGCCTCATCGTTTCTCACTGGAATCTCACAGATTTGTTTTCTGAAGGACACTGAGAGCAATCCATGCTCCCACTTATATCCTGGGTCTATTTTAGTTTAAAGTAAAATCTAAAATATGTGTTCCTTCTTCTCAGCAAGGAACAGGATTCCTGAAATTAGTGAATGGGAGCAGGCAGCAGCCAGCCACCTCATTTCCATGCTTCTTGTTGTGAAACCATGTCTTCATATGTAGGATTTTATAAAAAATTTACATTTTCCTGGTACTGTACACATATCCCATCATTCGAGCCGGGTGTGAAACAACTCCCCCGACTGAAAAGCTGCCAAAAATCCAGGAGCATCCCCGGTCTGCACCAGGAATAGTCCTGGAAATCTGTCAAAGCAGAAGAAGTGAGAGATGGGGGCTGGGGTGTGTGTGCTTCCCCCCACACACACCCAGGCTGAAGCTTGGCCCCAGTGCCCTGGTTTGCCCCATGGGTGGCAGGGACGGAGTGATGGGGCAGAGCTGCTGCTGACAGAACTCCCACATGGGTGGTGGAAGGGTGACAGAGTGCTGCTGGTGAGAGGGACAAACATGGGAAGGGGAATGGGCAAGAGAAAGTCCTAATGTGCTGTGGGACATGATGGGCAGGGTGGCTCAGTGAGAGCTGTCCAGGAGGCACTGCCCAGCTCAGAGCCCTCCCTGAGCAGGCAGGCAGCCAAAAACACTGTGCTGCTGTTTGGGCTACCTGTCCTGTGCAGCTGGAGGGATGAGAGCCATAACATGCCAGAGGAAACCAAGTTGTTTTCCCAGGCATTCATTCCTGGAGCTGGTGGCAGGTGGGGATGACCTCGGGATGGGGGCCCCCCCAGCCAGGGAAGGGAGGGTCCCTCACACCCTCTGCTGAGACTGAACTTGTGCCAGCAGCAGGAAATGATATCTTAAACAAGCACAGCCATGGGTACTTGTGGTAGCTAAAACAATATTCCAGACTCCATGGAGATGGGATTGTTGCGGTTAACCAAAGTGTAACTCACCCTATTAAGCGGTTCCTGCTCATGGTGAGGGTTACTTTATGCTTAATGTAATTTTACTTACCTACAGTCTAAGGTGTTGCTTTTTTTCTAGTCTAACTCAGGCCTCTGTGAATTTGTCACTTCTACTCTGCAGAGCTGCTGTTAGGTCGCACTTCTCCCAAGGATACACGCACATACACTTTTAGGGTGTATCCTCACTGGGGAATTTAAACAGCCAGGAGGTGTTCCTCAGCCTTAGGCAGGTTATCTGCCCATTAGTGGCATCTCCACATCTCCAGCCAGGCTGCCCACATTCAAACAGCCAATTGGGAAGAGCCTCTGGTCCCTGTCAAATCCTAAACTGTTCCCAGGGATTGCAAGGGCCGTGCTGGGGGCCCAGCCCTGAGCTATGTCAGTGCTGCCAATTTAGCAGCACCTGTGATCAAGTTTCAGGGCTCAAACCTGCACACCTGGACCTTCAGGATGAGTTTGCTGCTATGGATGTAACCTCTGTTTTCTTCATGGGGAAGGAGAATAAACAGGAAAAACCTCTCACTTATTTACATAAACTATTATGCTGCTTACCCAAAATGCTGCCTACTAACACATTACCTTGCCTGGAATCTGTTTAGCTTTTGATTTCACAAGCGATAAAAGGCTCTGCACGTCACCACTGCTGTGAAAGGAAAGGGCAGCAGCAGCAATGGGCATCACCCCATAGCTCAGACCTGGGCTTTCAAGGAGGGCAGCACTACCTGCAGCATGGTCTGGGCCAAAACCAATGTGCCCTCAGTTAAATGGTGAGCAAAATCCAGCTGAAATAGAGACAGGGATACCCAGCTTTGAACTAACTGGTCACATGCTTAAAAGTTATCTGACCCCACACACAACAGTGTCACTAAGGCTGAGGAGATCTTGCCTCTTGTGGGGTCTGGCCATCAGAAACACATCTGAAATCACATATGAGATGTTTGGAAGAAGCAGGGGTGGAAGCAGGGCCCACCCGAACCTTGTGCAAATTAAATCCAATCTCTGTCTCACCTCCCTAAGTTTGATTTTGTGCTGCAAAGACCCCAAACACGTCCTGGTACAAAGTGAAAAGGAACAGAGAGTGATGTTTATTCTCCAGACTGGCAGCATTTCAACCCTTGGACCAGGCTTCTAAGCTAAAAATTGCCGAACTAGCTGAATACCTCCTTCTGTTCCTGGATTAATGTGTTTGGCTTCTGCTGATTTATGGGAGCTGTCACTCCCTGACCTCAACACGTGCTCTAAAGAAAGTGAATTTGTGCTAGATACCAGGAGCTACCCACTGGAAAACAAAGCAAAGAGAGATGGATCTGGTCTGTAATTGAGCCCTGTGCCTGGGGCTCAGGTGTCCTGTGCTGTCACCATCACAGAACATCTGTGGCTGCTCAGCTGGGAGGAGGGAGACAGAGAGAGATGCCACTTGCCATTCCCTTCCTGAAGTGCTCAGTGCCTTCATCCCTCCATAACCCCACTGCCTGCACATCCTCAACTGTTCCCAGCATCCCTGGGGCTTTCCTGGAGTGTCTGATCCAAGGGCCAGAAGAATGCCACTTGATTACAGCATGATCTGATCACAGACACTCTGATGTATTTTCCATATTTGAGTGGAAAAAGCTGCAGCTCTGCCCCATTGTAAAGGTAAAAGACTGACCTGGTGGGTCTGCAGAAGGAAAATCCTCACAGGCTTTCAGCAATGGAAAAAAGCAGAAAGACAGACCAGTGATAACAGAGGAACAGCTTTCTATACACACTGAGCTGGCAAGGACACAAAGGACACACACAGAGGATTCAATATTTTTTTCTAATTCCATCTGACATTTAGCAATCGTAACTTTTCATTTGAGTAATAAATGGATTTGTCCTTTCCAGCAAAACTGCTGTGGACATATTATTCCCTTTATGGTGTGTTTTGCTGAATTCCAGATGTTGCTGTTTATTCAAGTCAAAGTTCAACCAAAGAAGAGTCAAAAACAAAAAAAGTTTTGCTCAAAACAAAAAAGGAAATAAAAGATTTTGAAAGCAGTTAGTTTCTGCAGGTATTACTGTTATATGAAACTTTACACTGAACTGAATCGCAGCAATGCAGTGTATCATTCCAGGGGAGTGAAAATGACTGTCAGTGCTTGCTTCTCCCATTAACCTTTTATAATGTGAGCTTGTAAAATAATATGTGGTCTGGGAGATGAGGGAAAAAAGAGTACTCATTGAGACAGCCTCCACAAGAGAAATTGTCATCTTTCCTGATGTAATGATGAAGGAAATAACCCTTTGCTTATCCAGTCTACACCTATATCAAATGCCTCTCTCTACAGGAAGATTGAGCAAACAGAGGAAACACATGGTTAAAGATGGGGCTTGTTCAGGTTATGCCCAATTGTTTCTTTCTCAGGTGAAATCCATGTGCTCAGTGCTGCACAAAGCAAAACCTGATCCTCACTAGAACACTGATAGGCACCTCAAGTCCTTGCTTAGAGATAAGAATATGAAACATCCTTCAGATGCTTCCTCAATAATTGAAATGTAATTGCTTTCATTTTAACTAGATTTTAATCTTGGGAACCAGTCCCTCTGGAACCAGCCCAGGTGGCTGCAGAGCAGCCTTGGAATAGCAAACCTCTGACTACACTTGTGTCTTGGTTCTGGAGTGAGAAGATGACATAAAGCTGAATTTTTTCTCTCTGCATAACCGAGCTAAGGCTGCGCATTTGCCTCCAGTTTTGGTAGATTTCCTCCATATTGCAAAGGAAAATAAGCAGAGCAAAAGCAAGAGATTTGTTTTAATCACATGGAAGATGTTCAAAAGAGTAGCTTGCTACCTGCTGTTGCTAGCTGAAGGCTGCTGAGATATTTAGCAGCCTATTTGAACTAATTGCATTCCCTGGGACTTCATTTTTAGATCCTAAATCAGCCTTTCATCCCTGTCAAGTGGGATGAAATCACCCCTGGCGGGTAACCCACTCCTGCCTGAGGAGGTTTTGATGTGTGCCTTCCCATCCTTCACTGGGCTGCTGTGATGAGGGACAGAGGTGGAGAGACAGAGTTCCCTGTGGCATATGGACATGATGGAGAGGTTTCCTGAAGCCATTGGGAACTGGGAACCACCTCCTCAGGAGGCCAAGAGGCTGATACCTGCCTAGTCCAATGGAGGTGAAAATAAAGGTGTGTGGCATCTGGAGCAAAGAGACCTTATACTGGGCTGGAAATGAACAGCAGTGCAAAATCAGCACAAAGCACAAAGAATAGGTTGCTTTTCCCTGGCCAGTTTTAATGTTTGGCCAGCTCCTGAGCAGTCTTTCCCTTCAGTAACCCTTGGAGCACTCCAAGAGCTCATCAGGTTCTTGTGAGCTGCTCTTGCCCTGTGCAGACACGAGGGATTAGTCACAACTGGGGGAGGCGTGCTGGAATGGCCTGTGCCCTCCAGCAGCTCACAGCTCTGCCTCCATCCTGCAGCAACCATGGGATCATGGAACCATTCAGCATGGAAAAGACCTCTGAGACCACCAAGTCCCACCATTAACCAGCACTGACAAGTCCCCCACTAAACCATGTCCCTTAATGCCACGCTACACAGTTTTTAAATACCTCCAGGGATGGTGACTCCACCACTGCTCTGGACAGCCTGTTCCAGGGCTTGACTACCCTTTCCATGAAGAAATTTTTCCTAATAATAGATCTAAGCCTCCCCTGGTGCATCTTGAGGCCCCAGCAACCCATCTTGTGACAGCTTTGAGGTGGCCTTGGTGGCAGTTTCTGGGTTCAGGAGACTGCCACACAGAGAGAAATGCTGGTGATGGCAAGTGAAGGGCTCCTTGTCCTCTGGTTCTGTGTCTTCATTCCAGGTGAGACATGACTGGGAGACCAGGAGGACATGTCAGTGCTGGGACTGGTTGCCTTGAGGCAGCAGAGCTGAAGTGCAAATTGAAGACTAAAATGTGAAATGCTTGTGCTCAGACAGATTTTTTGAGTACCTTTGCCCCTGTTCATGGGAGGTTTGGTCTTATTTCACTCAGGAGCACTTTCTCCCCATTCAGAAGGAGCAGAGGCACTAATGGGTGGCTGCCCTTATGAACTTTCGTGGCTTCTTGCCACAAAAAACTACCAGAAGTCATTTGACAGCTCCCTAGGGCTTCTGTTTCCCTTAGGTTTGGTTTCTCCTTAATTAAAAACTTACTAGGTATCAAACAGATTTTTATTTTCATTTGATTTGGCTGCCTTTGAGAAGGGGGAAGGGGAAACAACCTTTCCTCTACTTCCTAAAAGGAATATTTGCCTATGGACAGAGCCTAATCCGATTTTCAAGCAAACAGATCAATATTTGCTTTTCACCACATCGAAATTGCTGTTAGCATTCCTGGTACAGAAATTAATACATGTTGATGTTAGTTAGGGGGCATTGATTTGTCTGGTGTATGTAGGTATAGTCTGCTTCAATTCAGCAGTCAGTAAATTCCATCAGAGAACTTGCCCTCATATATTTCACAGTTGTATCAAGCTTGGTTTCCTAAATGAAGTTGGAATCAAGATAGAAAAGAAATGATGAATGGAGAATTAACTGCATGAGATCAAACAGGAATCAGCATGGGCAGCTGGGGGTGTGGGGGAGAGCCTCATTTCAAGGAGGGGAGTGCTGTTGCAGGCTGGGTTACTGCTATACCCTGCCTGACTGCCTAAACCTGCATATCTCAAGTTTCCCAGGTCACAAGGTTATTCATATATACTTCCATTATAGCCTCTGCTGGGGCACTGATGCATCACTCCTTTGGTGTTTGCCATGAGGAAATACATAGCATTAGTCTGCCTGCAGTCTACACAGACAAGGTAAGTAGAAAGTGATAATGCTATTGTTATTTATGAGCTGGGAAGGTTCAGGGAAGGAGATTAAGGGACATGCCTGTGGCAGTCTGTGGCAGATGGAACAGACTGATCTCCCAAGATCCCTGATAGTGTCCTTCATGTATGGCCACCTCTCCCAGGACAGCACCCTGGTCTCATTGGGATAAATGAAATTTGAGCTGTGCCAACTATTCTTGTAAAATGAACTTTCCAAAACATGGATGTGTTTTACAAATAGATAGATAGACCTTTTCTTTACAAATTAGTAATAGGAACCCATTAGACCTACTGCAGGTATCTTTGGCCTAGTACCAGTATCACCAATGCTTTGAATGTTGCCATGGGCAGGACTTTCTTCCCTGGGCTGGTAAACACTCCAGTGTGTAATACAGTGGCTGGTGAGGAGTGGTAGCTTGGAGAGACATGGGTTCAATCCCCAAAGAGAGCACTCAGGACCTGGAACACGTGCACTGCACTGTGGTATGATCTAAGAAGCTATTTAAGGTCTCAGCTGGAAAACAAACACAGAAAAGATAACCATGGATTACAAGGCTGTTTGAGATCTATGTAGATACACTGTTTTGACAGCAGAAATTATAAACAGCTCATTTTTGTTGACCTGTGCCCTACAATCTGTTTGAAAGCAATTCCTGCTTTTTATCTGAGAAACCCATGGTGGAAAACATTGCTTGCATGGAAAATATTGTCTGGGTCACCTCTTGCCCAATGGTTTGTTTCGAAATTCTGATTTACCAAGCTCACTCTTCCTTGGCAGTACCTGAGTGTGAGTCCCCAAGGCTGAGGCTGACTGATGGGTCTGTGCTGATGAGTCACAGCCAACATGTCTGTGATGGACTGATAAAAGGAGGATGACACTTCAGACAAAACAAACCATGAGAGACCAACACACATCAGCCTGTTCCACGATACTTTCACCAGTGGTGGAGGAGGAAAGTGGAAAAGGGAGATGGGATAAGGAGAAAGGCAATAGGAGGAAAATCAGGGCATGGATCAGACATTAAGAAACATTTCCAAAGCAGAGAAAAGTGGCTCCCACACAGAAATCTGCTCTGCCTTGTCCTGCTTACTTAACAGAAGTGCTGCAAGCTTCCCACACCTCTCTTTTTGTTACTGGTGACAGAGAACCAGGCTGTTTTAGCATGTTTCTCTTACTCACTAGTAGACTTGACCTGCTGTCTGCTCTTTCCTTTCTTGGGAGAGTGACAAGGTGGAGGCAGGGGACTGGGGTTCAGAGCATCCTTGCTGGAGGTAAGGCCAGCAAGGCAGAACATGTAGGTTTGG
Organism: Molothrus aeneus; assembly: GCF_037042795.1. Classification (NCBI taxonomy): domain Eukaryota; kingdom Metazoa; phylum Chordata; class Aves; order Passeriformes; family Icteridae; genus Molothrus; species Molothrus aeneus. The sequence continues at coordinate 72,658,811 of NC_089648.1, read as the reverse complement.
GCAGGTTTGACCAAACAGTTGTTGCTGTGTTATCGCCAGGTGCTATGAGCAAGGCAGAAACTATAAGGGGAGGAAGAAAAGTCTCTCAGACTGCTAGAAGCAGTTTAGGCTGATGTCACTGCCCTCTGAAGTGTGCAGGCAGGGCTCAATGGTACCTGGAGCAACAGCATTGCTGCACCTGTGACAGGTAGAGGATTTTGCTCAATTAGTCTAAAGAGATTAGACCTCCCTTTACAAACCTGGCTGGAAAAGGAGAATAGCAGCTCATTTTAGACACTCTGTGTTTCTCTGGGACTGAGGTTCAGCAGGCTCAGAGAAACTCCTACCCAGTGAGAGAGCCATTGCTAGACCTGTGTTGACCCAATCATGGGTCTGCCCAGTTAGCTCTGAGAAACCTTCTTATGGAACTATCATTGCAGGCCATTTGCTGGTGTGGATCAGTGCCTGCTTTTTGCACATGTGTTTGTTCTTTGACCTTTCCCCAGCAGCATTGCTGCCAGGGCCAAAACTGGGCTTTCATTGTTGCAGTTCTAGGAGTCATTCAACCTGCACAGGATGCAAAGCTGAAGCCAGGCCAGTCTGTTTCTCTCCAGAGACTGGTTTTCATCTGCATGTTATTTATGTTAGAAATCTGCATTTATGGAAGATACTCTTAATACAAGAGCAATTGAGACCTCTTGTCTGGCTGTGTTCTGCCTACCCGCTGCTGGCCAGACAAATTGCTCCCAGGACATGACAGCCATGGATGCCAATTCCAATCTGCTTCTGTCATTTCTAAAGCACTGCTGTTGATCATCTCTGACATAAGTCAGTTGTCATCAGCACCTCCCCAGGTTCATGCCATAACTGCTCCCTGTGCAGGTTCACAAGCCCTGATCCTCTCTCCAGCCAGGTGTGCTCTCCCCTCCATCCTGAGGCCACCTCAGGTAGGGTAGACACAGAGAACCTGCCTGGTGGGCATAGTCCATATTTCACACCCTGTGCAGCAGTTGCTTGTGAGAGCATTTGATGGTCTGAGGACAACAACCATGCTGGCAACAGAGCTAATATTCTATTGATATGGAAGCCTCCAGGCTTGTGCCCGGGTCCTATCTATTCCCTAAATCAGACATGGCCCAAATGACTTAGCTTCAGTAAGCTATGTAGGGGAAATATCAGTCTAAAGCACCATAGAAGAGAGACCCTCACTCTGGGAGTGTAGTAGATCCTACCCAAGGCTTCACAAAAGCCCTGGGGGCTCTTGGTGCTGCAGGGAACACAACAGCTCTGTGCCCACACCAGTGCTGTTCACACCCACGGGGCAGCATTTGTGCTGCTACCTCTATGGTCTTTGGCTGCCAGACACAACTCAAAATTAAGCAATCCCATTTTTAACTCAGTATCTTCTACTCTCGTGGGTTCTTACAGAGCAGGATCTGGGCAGGAAACATCTGCTTCAGTGACTGCAGCAGCCAGAGCCTCAAGTGGGCTCTGGCAAAATGGGGAGTAAACAAAGCTCATGCATAACAAAGTGGTGTCCTGCAGCAAATTCTTCCTATCAGAAAGAAAACTGAATCTCACCCTTGTTTCCCTGAATCCTGGCTGTTTCCCGGTTAAGCCCCAACGATTTCAAGCATCCCAGGCATGCAAGGAAACACTGTTGATGTCAGGCAGGCTGCAGGCTGGCGGGAAGAGGGGATGGAGCTCAGGAAGTCTGGGCCCCTGGCAATGAAACAAGTACTGTGTGGAGAGCATATTCTGGGTCATAAAAGGGTTTCCCCAGTGTTCAATCTGTCTGAGACAATTTTCTATTTAAACTCCCCAGCTGTAGCCTGAGGAAGGGGCAGTGGAGCACAAAGTGAATCACCCATCCTGTCCAAGAGAATCCTGAGGTGGGAGATTTCCTGCCTTTGGAAAGAAAACAAGATACACAGTTGGGGCTGGTGCCAGAGGGGAATCCAACGCCATCTAACTGGAACCTCAGTGAGGCCATCCATGAGCCCAGGCATTTATTCCATCTGCCATTGATGCCCCATGCTCAGGAAAACGTGAGCTGGGGGCTCTCTCACTGATGGGTCTGCTGTGCTGGAGAAGGCCCACAAAACAGGGCAGGCTGTCCCAGCACAAAGCCCAGCTGAGTCAGGCTGTGCCAGTGGAGGAGGTGCTCACAGTCACCAACACCATGCTCCTCCTGGCCACTGGAAGCAAGGGGAGCCTCCCTTCCCAGCTCCATTCCTCATGGAGGCACACTGTTGTCAGGGCAATCGAGTCCACACTGGTTCATGAGCTGCATAGTGTGGAACTCCCTGCTCACCTCACCGAAGGACTCCTACAGAAAATTATTCATCAGAGAAAGGTTCAAGTTACAAAACACCATTATTCACTGAATCAGCACTGAATCATGTCCATACTCAGCACGTAAAGCAGACTTTAGCCACAGGAATGCTTAAACTGCTGACTGTGATGAAGAAAGTTGTGAAGGTGATAAAATGTAGGGCAGCATTAGCTGAGCTACACTTATTGAAACCCAGTTATCTACAGCACTCAAGTATTAAATTTGTACTTCAGGCTAAATTTTGTGTCATTTTGTATATTTTAAATGGGATTAAGGAAGGTACTTTGAAAATGTTTTGGGTCTATTTTCCCCTACATTGAACCATTGAGAGTTTCAATGGGAGCATCCCAGGGAACACAGAAAAGTTGTAGGTATGTGTTTCAAGAATCACTGCAGTCAGACATGCAAAATGCTGACCTGCTAAAAATTCAGTGAACTGATTCAATCATGCTCATATCATTTTAATTAGTTACCTTTTTACAGGAAGGTTTCATATTGGATCAGACAGTTTTTATTGTGTCACTCCAGCTTCACTTGACATGGAAAAGCTGCAGGTGATGCAGGTCACCTGTCTGTCAGACAGGGACTGCCCTACAAGTACTGTTTTTGGGAACTTGTTCTATTTAATAGTGAGTGATATTTGCAACCATTTTCTGTACCATGTTATGCTAACCAAAAAACCATTTCCATTTATTTGACTAGCTTTGCATTAGCTCTAAATTAAGCATTGTATTTAAATTTAATAATAGGTCCTTATTTTATTCATTAGAGAAGTAAATTTCTACTTGAAGTATTTAGTAAACAAATAAGGGGAAGTATCTTTCTCTGCAAGTGTGCTAGAGGTATAGTCCTCAGTCATGGTGTCTTTATGGAAAAAGTTTTTGAATGTTTGACAGGAAAGGTGGGAATTGCCCAACCAACTCCAGATGTTCACACTGTAAATTTCTGCCTGTGAGCTAAGAGTCTAGAGTGTTTTTATAGTAAATGGAAAAATACAGGCACTTCAGGATGCATTTCCCCTAATCCTAATGTCTGCAACAGCTCTGATATCACACCCTGAAAGTGCTTGCTTCTTTCTCCTGGCTGTAAAGGGAACCCCTAAAGTGACTGGCACTGATGCAGATTTCAGGCTATGTCTGCACTAGAAAACTAAAATGCCAGGGATCATCCCTTGGCACTGAAGATGAGGGGCAAAGAATGGCACAAAATGCTCTTGCCCTCAGAAGCAGTGAGGTAGCCCTCAAGTGACTGCTACTGCCCTGCTCTGAGCCCACCAGGCCTTTGGGAGAGCCCTGGGTGGCCCAGGTTGGAATATGGGAATATAATGCCCAGGACAAGCAGCTGGGATGGTGTAGAAACACTGTGGATGGCCACAGGAGGCAGCTGCAGTAGCTGGCCCAGGAAGAGAATTTTGTGTTGTAGGCATGCCAAAGAATAGAAGTGAATCCTACCAAATGTCTTGGGGATGTTCAGGTGCTCCTCTTCTGCCTTCTCTGCCTGTAATTGTGAATTATTTGGTTGCTGCTTGGAGGCTGTTGGTGTTTCTTCTGCAACAGAACTATGGTTTCTGGTTAATATGTGGCTGTTCTGACCTTTTCTCTTATCCTTCCTGAAGCAGAAAGGTATTTTTTGTCAGTGCCTCCAGCTCTTTTCACAAACTATGCAGGAAGAGAATGGCTCATTTACCTCCATAGAGATTTCTCTAAATTGATTTGCCTCTAGTGGATTTGTGCTGCTGGAAGGATTAAGGTTTTCACTTCTTATTTGGTGATTATGAAAATCACTGGGGACAGAATTGCAAGATCAAGCAATGCTAAACCCAAAAGGCTTCCTGAGTGAACCTTTGCTGTTCCTTTGATATCAGCACATGACTCTCCTCATCCATACCACAGTCAGTTGCCAACTGCACCCACAAAAAGCACCAGTATCCTTTTGTAAATTCTCAGTCTGGTTGGAACATAGTTGTTAATATAATGGAAAAATCTAATCCTTTATTTTGTCTAGATTTCATAGTGGAAGCACACTGTTTTAGGTTTACTTTTTGCCTTGTAAAAACTGCTTGTTTGTAAACAGTTTCATTATTTTGAAACAAATTTTCTCATTTTTCATCTTTCAATAGCCCTCTCTCGTGTCTGCAAGACAGAAATATCACTGTCACTATGATCTATTGATGTGGGTATGAACTATGTATGCTAAATCTATCAGACTCTGACCACAGTTTTATTGGTGCAAGTATAGCATGGCCATGATCAGAGTCTGTCTGCTGGGGAAATAACACCTGAGTTAATTTCATGCAGGTGGGACACCTGATTCTTCACATTTTTTTGCTTTGTCTCAGCAGTTTCAGAGAGACTTCTCCATACAGCAGCATAAATGAGAAGTGAGTCTGACCCCAGACACTGAGGACAGACAGAAATGAAAAATAAAGCTCAAACCCAAGGAATTGATGTTTCAGTTCAATTGCAACATAAAAAGTAGCAGAAATGGGATGTGAAAATCTGAGGGGAATCTAGAAATCCTGACATGTCATTACAACTGCTTCTTTTTAGTATGAAGTCTTGTTCTTTTGATAATACATTACTGAGTAATTTTATCTATACACCTTCTCTTCCATATAAAAATACTGGTTTTTCTATTAAGGAAGCTTACTTTTGTTTTGAGTAGTTAGATTTTATTCCTGAAACTTTAAAACAGAATAAAAAATATTGATAGGAAGAGTGCTCATATGTATCACAGGCAAAATTCCTAAAGACAAGGAGTTCTTGAAAATTGGTCTCTAGACCAATTTTTGCACAAATGAGAAGTGCTGTGAAAAATGTGAAAAATGATAATCCATATTAATTAAATCTTTTGGTGTTAGAGAACAAATTGAGGCACATCTGAAAGCTGAAGGGATTTGTAATGTGACTCAGTCTTTTTGCCTCTAGGTCACCACTTCAGAGTTGGTGTAGGCTAGTAGCAACTGAAAGTCATTATTCTCTGACAGCTGTTTGGAGACCTCTGGGAAATGAGTTTGTGCTATCCGGCTAGCAGTGGTAGTGACTGATGCAGCATCAAGTAATCTATCCTCCCTGCAGGGGGTAATTGGTATTTTCCTCCATGATGGCAAACAGAGAGTCTGTAGCTAAAACTGGCATAAACCAAAATTATCATCCTCTCATTGTATCACCAGCATCAGCCACATATTTTAATGTTCAGCCCCCAAAGTGCTGATGCTGTGTGCAAATTATCACCATGGGGGCTGGGCTCTGGTCACTGGCACTGCCAGCAGGAGGGACACCAGGACTGGCACTGTGCTCCTGGGAAGGGAAGGGAAGGGAAGGGAAGGGAAGGGAAGGGAAGGGAAGGGAAGGGAAGGGAAGGGAAGGGAAGGGAAGGGAAGGGAAGGGAAGGGAAGGGAAGGGAAGGGAAGGGAAGGGAAGCTCTCCAACCATTCCCTAGGATGTGTTGTTACTCCACACCACGCGTGCTGCCTGCAGTGGCACAGCTCCTGTTTGTTTCTGTTCATGGAACTTGGGCTCAAAGCAGTGTAAATGGCCAGCTGGTCAGGTTCCTCCTGCTCACTGCCTGACTCCCTCACCATTCACTCCTGTCCTCCTGAAATTTTGGGTTGGTTTCCTGATTGGTGGCACCAGCATGTGTGCTGATGTACCTCTGAGCACAGCATCATGTTAACCAGAGGATGCAAAGCAGCTTTAGATGGGCACCTGAAGTTAAACATCAACAAACTTTGGGTGAGAAAAAGCTGACACAATGCATTAGGGCCTTGTTGGCATTTTTTACATTCTTGTAAATATTTTGCAATCTTTTTTGCAAAAAAAATCGCAAAGAATGAGTCTCCATCACATGTTTTTATCTAGTACTAACACTCCCTAAATTCCAGGTTTATTGTCCTTTGTCACTTTTAGAGACTCTGACTCACATCTCAGTCAAAGCTCTCTCAGTTTAACCTGACCATGTATGAAAATTGGGGTCCAACCTCCACTGGAATTTCCTGTTATTTCCCCTGTTGGGTCTGACTGAAGGAGAGATCTCATCTAGAGGCACTTTCCTGGCAGACTTTTCTTGCCATGTTTTTCCCATCTACCTCCCTGTGCTCTCAGGCTCGCTGTGCTTTGTGACTGATGCAGCCTCCTGCAGACACTGGTGGTTCACTTAATGCAAAACCAATTCAAACCAGAAGTGTTGCCCTCCAGAGAGGCTTGTCTCACCCCACTGTCTGAGAACTGCTTGGAATGATGCACTCACACTTATGTGTGAGTACCTTTGAGGTGCCTGGTAGAAGGAAACCTGCATCTTAGCATGTGCATTTCTGGAAAGAGTTAATAAAATGGAGCCAATATTCAGAAGAAATTTTAAAAAGTACTTTGTAGACCTGGAAAAATATGTTAAAAGATTTAAAGTGATCAGTTTGATTTATAAAGGAAAAGAAGATTTAGTGGCAACTCAATTTACAGTCAATAAAAAGGCTGCAATGTTAAAGAGCTTTTTAAATCTAATGGAGAAAGACATGACAAGAAACAGTGGCTGGATGCTGAAGCCAAATTCAAGTGCAGTCTCATAAACTGTAACTCCCATAAAGCACTGTGCAACCAAGGGGAAATGAAGTTTAATTATGTTCCTAACTCAAAGCAGGTCATTGCTGGGAGGTGACAGTTGTGCCACCATCTACAACAAATTTTTAAGCATTGGGACTATCTGGATGTAGTGATCAGACTCAACTGGCCAATGTGTGATCTGAGCACCACAGTTAAAACCTGGGATCCTCATGCCATTTGAAGAGTTCTGGGAAGTCTGAGATACCCAGACAGGACTGGCCAGACATGCCATAAGACCTACAGAAGACCCTTTTGGAGTGAATGAATCTGCAAGGATGCTGGACTATGGCAAGGAGATGGCTGAGTCTAGTCCCAGTTGCCCAGAATCCTCTTACAGACAGTGCAGAGCTTTAAGTAGGTCACTGGGGGTTCTGAAATAAATCTGATGAACCATGACATGAAAACAACTATTTGTCTTTGTGCATTGTACAATGAGAGCAGGAATTTGGCTAAGATATTGATACCTTGCTGTAGGCATCTAATACATATGAGATGAATACAGCACTCAGTGATTAAATGAAATGCTCTGATACCATAGCAATGTTTTTAGATATGCTGGATTCTAAATTTTTAATTCATCTGAATTTTGGATAATAAAAAAACAGCTGTAAATTCAATGTTTTACCTTGTCAAACTAAAAAAGTAAGATAAGAGTACAAGTTATTCCAGTGCTCTCAATGAAAAAAAAAAAAAACAACAAACCAAACAGAATAACCCAAAACAAACATACACCCATTGAAATCAGAAATTCTCATTTCCCTCCCAGAAACATCCCAGGCCAGCTTGTGAAGTTTGATGAATGTATAACTACTGATGTGCTGTGTATTGCTACGGCCCAGAAATCCCTTTGCCTGAGTACAGAATCCCAGCAGTTCAGTGACAACCCCATGCCACGTGTGTGTTGTTGTGCAATGTCCAAACATAAGACTGAATGTTGCCCAGCAATGCACAGTGAAGCAATTCTGGAAGAAAGGGAGAGGAGAAAATAACCCAGCCCACAGTAAGGGAAAGATCAGAAGATCCTTTGGTCCAGTGGCCTTTGACATCCATTTGCTGCTGTAGCTCAGGCAACATAAACTTTCTGCTTGGGCTCTCCAGCTGGAACAGACCATTGTTCCCTTTGGATGACTGCATTTCTACCACTCCTGCACGAGATTAGTTGTGTAGCCCAGGTCTGAATTGTGATGGCAAGTGGCAGCAAAGACAAAAGGTGTGACCAAGGCTGGCAGAGGTGTGGGACACTGAAGCCAGCTGGGTGCAGAGGAGCAGCACTTTGCCCTATGCACACCCAGTGCTGTTGGAGAGGCACAGGGTGGTTCCACACCCTGCAAACACAGAGCTGCCAGTGAGCAGAAGCACGCAGGGGTCAGGATTATTTTTAGAGACATGAAATTAATGGCCTTCTCTCCTGAGTCATTGGAAAAACATTGTTTGGGGGCAGTTTCTGCTAGGAAATGCACACCACCTTTACAGGTGTGTTTACCTTCTCAACACCTTTAAATGTCTGTTTACCTGCTGTACATATGGGTTGGGCTTCACAGGACAGACATACCAGAAGAAAAGGCAATCTCTCAATCACTCACAAGAAGGTCTTTTAGGACAAGCAGATTATCACATTAAATTGTTCAACAAGTGCTGGAGTCACAGGCCAAGAGGTCCCTATAGTGCCTAAAGGAAAGTGGGCTGTGGTTTGAGCCATGCCATGGCATCTCCTCTTGAAGAAGAGATTTTTAAGGTGTCAGCAGGGCCTGTCATTGTTTTAGCAGGTGTTGTCTACAACTCCCCTCTCCCTCACTGGCTTCCCCTAAACTGACTATTTAAAAAAATCTTGTCTGCAATACTATTTTAATGCTATTCATTATTACTCCAGGAGTGCAGAGTAATTTCAACAAGTTTTCCAACTTCTGGAAATTGAAATTGTTCTCATTTAGCAAAAGATGGGTCCTGGTCCTGGCCTCACAAGGGATAGAGGGATAGGTGACAGTGAGATGTGACTCAAGACACATCCTTGGAGTTATGCAGTGTAGACTTTAGTCCTTGGAGCACAAGTGCTTCTGCATGTGCTGTTACCTGAGCTGGTCCTGAGCTGAGCTCTGCCAGCTCTCTATGGAGGGAGTGCTCTTCGGTTTGATTCCTGAGTGCTCAGGGTGCTCGAGAAGTCTTATGGCATCCATGTCTTGAGAGAGCCAAGCAGATGGATGTGTAATTCCTGCCTTAGCCCCAGGGTCCTGGAGCTCCAGGAGGGCTCCCAGACTTCAGGGCTAAAGAGGAGTTACACATCCATCTGCTCAACTCCACCAAGAACACAGCACTGGGCCAGCTCCCACTTAGATACTGCAGAAATTCAGAAGGTAAAACACAAGGCTCTGGTGGGGTTTTGATGCCCTAGGCAAGCATTGCAGGCTGAAGTTCTGGATCTAAAAATTCCCCACTTTCGGGGAAGTTTGGGTTGCAGCTGCCCTTCTTAGGGTCAGTGCACTGCAGTGTCCCTCAGGTAATGCCGCAACACATCATCATGCCAAAGTCCTCAAATGAGCCAGGTGGCTGAGTATTCATCCTTTGCCCTGTGATGATGGGAAGGTTGATGGCTGGATCCTGTCCAGATAAGGATGGAGATCCTGGACGGAGCACATGCCAAAGCACTGGGAGAAGAAAGATCTCCCACTGGCTCTCATCCAGACTTTCAAAGCAGCAGAGCCAAGGAAATCATGTGAAACCTAAGCACAGTCAGCACTTTGAGGGCTTCAGAACTTAAATCATTGGCAGTCACAGTTGAAAGTAAAAACTTAATTGACCTCTCTGTCTGATACCTACCTGATGCATTCCACCAAAAGTATGCTGGTTTTTTTTGTTTTTTTTTTTTTTTTTTTTTTGGTGAGCTACATTACCTTCTTAGGTAAAAATTTAGGAAGAAAATGTCCATTAGCAGTCAAATGAAATGGCAATTACTGTATAGTCAGACAGCATGGAGCCTGTACTTTTAATGCAATTAATTCTCTCATGGCTTAATAAATTAATTACACTAGTGTAGTCAAGACTGAAGTTCAAGAAGCACAATTGTGAGGGTTCTTTAGTTTTTAAATACATAAGCATTGAGATCCTTAAAAGGGAATTTTGCCTACTCTGAGGCCTTGACTGCTGCATTATTGAAATAAGGCACCTACAAAAATATGTGCTTTTTTGACATGGTATTTTTATTTTTTCACTTTGCATATGCTTTGGACTTTTTTTTTAATGTAAATGATATTACCAGCATTTTTGTATCCTAAAATCCTTTGAAAACGAAAAGGAATTCTGCTTTGCTATGCACCTGTGTATCAGAAGAGCAGGGCTTTTGCAGATGTTCACCCTTCCTTAAAGGAACGCAGGAGACACTTATATCCCTTGTAGAAACGTGCTCCCCATTTTTCTATAATGGATGACATGGCAAGAGGTTCAGAGGAGATAGCAGGAGGTTTAGGTGGGAATCACCCAAATCTCAAAAACATAGGCAGCATTAAGTCACAGTCAGCGGCAGGCAATTCTCACCTTCTTTGCCCAGGCTCCACCCCCTCATTCCCATCAGGCTTCCTGTGACATTTTAGGGCTCTTGCAGTTGTACAAGAAATAGGTCTCATGGGAAAAGAAACAAAAGTTGCCTTCTGGTGGATCTGTTCCCTGAACTGACTTGGTGCACGTTTTTTGGCTTTTGTATTCCACTGGCATGAACCATCTTCTGATGGCATTAGTCAATGCTACATGGGCTTCTCTTCATTAGGCAGTGCTAGTCAATAATTGTTCCTTTTGCTTTGAGGCTCTTGGGAGTACCAAGGCAGAGAGGCAGAGTGACTTTTCAGGGCCCACAACGACCAGTCTGTGTTTCTCAGCCTGGTGCTGGGTGTGAGAGCATGGCTCACTCTTAAGGAATATGAAAGAACTTTGCAGAGCGAGCTGTTTAGATTCTTCCATGCCCACACAGCCACAGACCAATGTAATTTCTGCAAAAGTGATAAAAGCTTCTTAAATCCTGGCTTCCTATGGCTTAGGCACAATCTCAGATGCCTCAGTGCTCATTTTAATTTGCTAGCTCTGAACAGCCAAGGAGCAAGGTGAGGGGATGTGCCACAGCCAACAGGTGCTCACAGGCACTGTGGTTGTGGCTCACATGCTGAGGGCATTTACTCACACCTGCAGCACTGGTGGGTGTGCAGGATGTCTGCTGCCTCTTCATGGTGGTGACAGCTCTGCACAGTCTCATCCCTCAGTCACCTTGTTCTTCAAGGACTGATCCCCATAACAGGTGGAGGGAGCATTGCCATTTATCAGCACCTAGCTGGGGCCTAGTATGCAGCTTGGTCACTGCACTTGCAGAAGGAGAAGCTGGAAGAGCTTCAGAGGGGAGCAGCATGAATGATTTCAGGTCCAGAAGATAAAATTTGTGGATTGTGAGAAACAACTGCTCATTTTGAAAATTTAAAAAAGTTTATTAAACCTTGACAAAAATACAACAAAAGGACTACATAAGGAAATAGCTGCAGTGCTGGGAACTGCCCCTCATGGATACCACGTGGCCAGTTCACCTTCAAGATGGATGCTCAGTCTTTTATACTCGTGGGGGTTGCATCAGCTAACTCTGGCCCCTCCTAAAGTCTGTCAGTCAGCTCTTCTTTGCTATTTATCAGTGGAAACTGCTTTCTTGTAACTTGGTTGGAGGTCAGGTGTTGCCATGCCTCGCCCCCTAAGCAACCCCCTGAGTTTTTCCATTCCCAGCTGCCCCAGGTAAGGGACACATGTGCAGCGTTCTTTGTACCTGTCCTAGGCAACCCCGGCTGTCTGATGGTCACAATACAGGGGGAAAGGAGAACAGAGGACATCTAAACTACAATAACATAACTATACATCACTAAAGCTTTTTTTAATATTCACACAATAGTAATCTTTTAATTGAGAGAGCCAATAATCTCATTATCCATCTATAACAAATTCAAAGGACTTGGGGAACATCAGTCTGGGCAACAGGTGACTGCCAGGGAAAGATAAATGTTTGAAACAAGGCAAAAATGCCCTTAGAAAGGAAGGGAATAATCCATCTGTGCCTGGAAAGGGGTCAGAGATTATGGATTTTAACTACAGCAAAGACTTCAGTGAGAAATTATGAAAAACTTTCTCAACCTAAAATATTGAAGCAAGGAGTTGGACACCCAAGGGAAGCTGTGAAATCTTCACACCAGTCTTTCTGAGGACCAATTAGAGAAGCACCTGTCAGGATTAGTTTCAGTACTGTCAACCTTGTCTTGGGGCAAGGGATCTGTATAGCGACCTCTCAAATTCTCTCTCAGGCTGGTTTTCTCTCATGATATTAACCTGTGAAACTTTGTCACAGAAAGTCATTTCTCTGCAAGGATGAGATGCAGCCAGGTGGTACAACAAGGCATGGTTGTAAAGGTGCCACAGAGCTGCTCCAAGCTGGAGTCCAGAGCCCAGGAACACAGCACAGGAATGCAAAGCTGAAATGGGAATGAGACTTTAATTAAGGGTGCAGCTCTTGAGAGGAGTGTCCTGCAATACTTAAGGACTGCAAATGGTCAAGACCTCAGTCAAAGATTTGAAAGGGACTGGGTATTGATTTCTCTAGGGAATCAGGTTATATTTTCCCTAAAATTCAAAGCCATTGCAGACTCCCAAAGGACCATAAACTGTCTGCTTTGCTGATTCATTTCTGTACAGAGGAGACTTCCTCCCCTAACAAGCCAGTGAAAACTTGTCTCCTCCACGTGTACCTGAGCAATCACCAGTAAATGTAGTTTTGTTCAGTAAACCTTGACCCATGATGTCTGCAGGATTTTGGAACTCTAAAGCCAAATGTATCATTTGCAAAAGGGCTTTTCTTATTCAGATGCCACAGAAATGCATGCTCTTTGAGATCCTGCACTTCATTTGCCATCTCTAGAGTGGTAGATCCTGCCTAGGTAGTTGGAAAATAGCATGTCAGGAGTTTTCTCATTGTAAACATATTATGAGCTGAGATAAATCCTGGGCAAGCCAAGCTCAGAGCAGATGAAAATAGAAACAATGAAAAGTTTTCTAGTCCCACAGAGGGGGTGGAGCTGTCTCTTCTATTCAATGGGGGGATATATACCTCTACAGGTATACGCAGGAAATGAGAGGTGTTCCTGGTAATCCTTTTTCCAGTTGTGAAGCAGTCACAGTTCACAAGCACTGAGCCAGGCTGGAATTGCACCTCTTGCATGTGATGTGTCTGCACAGGGGAAGCTGGAATCAGGAGAGGACCTGGCAGGAGAGGGAGGCTCTGAAGGAGGGATGCAGACCCAGAGCAGGAGGTGGGAGAAGAGGAGGCTGTGCTGCACCCAGGTGCCTTACATGAGCTCCAAGCAGAAAGCACAGGATCCATCATGGGACATTAAGCCCATGGGTAATAAAACTGCAGCATCTCAAAGCATCTTGAGGCTGTGAGGAGCACCAGTCAGGCATGTTGTGGTTGTGTGGGCATTTTTACACAAAACCCCTACTGATTGTATATAGATCATTTTAGTTTGGGATCATCCCAGTGCAAACATGATCTGGGTTCATATGCACATTTTTCAAGGGGCACTGTCATGGCAGACAAAAAAGGGATGTATCACAATCCTTGACTCTCAAAACCTCACCAGCTTCCTCCCCTCTGTTCTCAGTGATGCACTGATCAGTGATGCCAGCCTCCCTCCATTCCCACCTTGAGAGCCACAGTGATCCTGCACACACAGCTGCTGTTACAGGCTCTGTGTTTCAACCAGCCCTTGCTTCACAGTGCAGCTTGAAAAAGGCCTTGGGTGAGCCTGGATGTTTTGGGGCACCTCTGAGAATCAAAGGTAATGAAAGTTCCTTTTACATCATCTGTCATGCTGCTTAAGTTAAATGTTAGCACTGGTGTGAGCATTTGCCACAAAAAGTTCCTAGAGAGTAAGAGAACCAGCCAACCCCTGTGGCATTATCAGCAAATGAGATTCACTAATATTTCTCTGGTTTTGAGACAGTGAAAAAAGATGTGATCTGGCAAAAAGCTGTGGAAAGAAAGACCATATTTCTGACCTGCCAAGGCTTACATCATCATCTCCAGGAATTTCTTCTCTGCAGGGAGCACAGAGCAGCCTTTCTCTAGAAGGTCGACAGGGTTACTTAAACTTTGGTCATTTTACACAGCTGGCCAAATGAATCTGGTGGAACTGAGGTGGCAGAAGCCTCTGTCAGTGAGACTGGAAGGGATGAGAGACAAGGATGACTGTCTGGAGCTACAAACCACTGATAACAGACTGTTCCCAGTTGAAATAGCTGGTCTGATGGTATCTTTTCCATTGCAGCCTTCATCACCCATCACTTGTTCTGGGATGGGAGTACCTGACCAAGAGACCACCCAAACCCAGTGCCTCTACTATTTGCTCCATACATTAGGGAATAACACTGGGAAAGCCTTAGGAACCATTTCTGGACTGCAGCATGCCCCAGGAGCTGCTCCAGTTAGCCAAGCTGAGACCAGAGTGCTCATCCTGGAGGAGATGGATGCATGCTGAGCAGAGAGTGGTGCGTGGGAGGACTGTGCCCACTGCAGGAGCAGGGTCTGGTTGCACATTCCTCAGCCCTGAGTCATGTGGGGCTGCCTGCTGACCCCTAACCTCGCTCCAGCCCCAGGCACAATTTTCCTGCCTTAATTCTGTGGGAGAGAGTGCCTTCTCAAAGAGGAGTGATGAAAAGCAACCACTGAGGTCTGTAAAACACCACTCCTCTGACACCACACTGTGCCAGCAGGGCTCAGTTGGAGATGACTCACTAAGGGTTTTCTCCTTTCACTCCTGGCCTTAGGGGGTGAAGGGGAGCCCAAAAAGCTTGTTAATTTTGCAAAACATGTGAATGGCATTATACAACAATGGCAGACATCTGCAGAGCATGCAAATGAGAGGTTTCAGTCTTTCTATTTAGCAGAGGTTAATGAATGATCAATAGATGATCATTAGCCAGATGCTCTGTTAGATGCTGCTCATAAACAGGTAGCTTTGGAGGTTGCTACAAGCCCAAAAAGGCCTCATTAAAATGTTTCAAGAAAAAGCTTCTATAGGTAGAAACTGAGGCACAATGTTGACAGTAGCTCCACACCAGCTCAATCCATGTCTGATGTGATCATGACTTCTTGTTGCAGACAC
Source organism: Molothrus aeneus (assembly GCF_037042795.1). NCBI lineage: Eukaryota > Metazoa > Chordata > Aves > Passeriformes > Icteridae > Molothrus > Molothrus aeneus. Next base: position 72,643,725 of record NC_089648.1, on the reverse strand, counting down.
AGAGTTCCCATCACAGGAGTTTCCAGCCTCAACAAGGTCACAGAGGAAAGGCCAAGACCCAAGTTCTGGCTGCAAATCCTGGGGCTAATAGTTCTCTATCTTCCATCTGGGTTTAGTGTTGTGACTTCCCCTGCCAAGTGGAACCCATCAGGAGGGGCTGGTCTAAGCAGTTGTGCCCATTGAGCTGTGTGGGATCTGCCTGACAGGCAGCAGACAGAGCTGCATTTCCCAGGGATGATAGAGGGGTTGGAGCACTTGGAGCCTTGTCCCACCACCCCACTAATCACTGCAGATGCTACAGCACAGCAACACTTAAGGCCAGGAGGGGAGGGTGCATTTCATCTAAATCTTGATGCCTGCTCCATCTGGACTAGGAAATGTAAAATCCCTCTCTGGTTATTACATAGAAAAAGACACTTCTAGAATTTGGTTCATTTTCAAAAAGAAATAAAAAATGAGAGAAACTAAATTGCTCTCTCATATCCCTGCACCTGACCCCCATGAGCAGAACAGACCCATGAAACCTTCCTGCATTTTTCTAGCTCTCATCTGAAGAACTTCTTGTGTTGGCTATTCTTCTTTAAAACAAAAAAATTAAAAAAAAAATCTGGATTCTTCTTTAAACAAATATTAAATGAAGTAAAAAGAGCTGAAAATTGCCAGGTTTGCTACCCTGCTGCAGGTATGTGAGTAGTTAGTCTTGTATAAAAGGAACAGATGTTGCTTTTTTCCAAATGGCTCTGCCTGTGCTCAGGGTGCAAATATAACATTGTGCAGTGATGGTGACAGGGAGGTGATACCAGTGTGTCTGTACATGTGCATGGCAGTTAAATACCTGCTTAAATGCTCCAGCAGGCTGCAATCCCAGCTGACAGGTGAACGAATTGGAGTAGAAGAGAAGAAAATGTAGATGGTGTTTTTCCAAAGAAGGAGCTTTAGTCTTCACCCTTCCCTTACCAGCCTAAAAGGAAATCATTGTCTCAGAAGACAAGCAAACCATATTCCAGATGTCCAGAGTATTTGAAAAAGGATGTTTATTAATGACCTGGGGACTGAAGATAAACAGGCTGCACAAAAATAACCCCTGAGATACAATGGTGGACTTAACCTCTGCATGCCAGAGGTCTGGGTAGTCCAGGGAGGGGGCACACAGGGCTGCACAGGCTGTGGAGGCAGCTTCAGGCACAGCTCAGAGCTTCTACTCACAGGTAGTAACAAATGCAGTGCTGCAGAGGGTGAGTACAGATCTGCTGGAGAAGTGTCTCCTATTGTCTGCTTCCGTGATCAATTATAACCAGAGAAAATCCTGCCCTCATCGCTCATGTCAAAAAGAGCAGCCAATCCATCTTCCTGTAGCAAACACTGTCATGAGAACAAAGGGAGGTTTTACCAGTCCTTCCTTTTGGACACACATAATTTATAAACCCACAGCAATATTTTTGCCAGAACAACATCCATGCAAAAACAACATCCACAATAAAAGAAATCCTCTTTACTTAGCTTTGCATGCCCCCACCTAGCACAGAAAAGCTGCCTCTCAAGATCAATAATTCATGTTCTGAGCAGGGGGAGATCCACTTTCCCCCTTCTGCACATGCATATTCCCACAGGGAAAGGCCCAGGGACTCAGATTCCTCTTCTGAACTGCATTGCACACCCTGAAACTCAGTGAGCCTGGGCTCTGTGATAGCTGTAGAGAAGAGATACTCATGTCAAAGACACGCTGCTAAATGGCCTTCCTGCCAGCCCAGATTAGGCAGTGTCAGCTCCAGCTGATTACACTTATCACAGGTCTGCCCAGGAAAAGCTCAGCTCCATCCACCTGCCCTTTGGGGTGGATTTACCACACCTGTTCTATGGCTTAGTTGGTACCCAGTGTGAAGGGACACAGCAGCAAATTGCCTCTACTTTAAAAATTGCTTCTGCCTTAAGAAAGTTTATGTAAATAAATGCATAAACTTACATATAATGTTTACATAGAAACCAAATAATTAAATACAAAATTAGTAATATATAACTTTAAAATAAAAACATTTACATACATAAATAAACAGCTTAAAGAAACTCACAGCCACAAAGGTTTGGGTTTATATTGGCTAGGGCTCCCTGCCCTGAGATGTGCCTGGCTTTAGTCAAAGTCTGCACTGCTCTCGAGTATGTGCAAGGCGCTCTGATGGATGTAGGCTCAGGACTGGAGACAAGCCCCTTCTACCACTTCTGAGGAGCTCCCATCCTATCCAAGCTACTCCCTGTATCTCCCTCATCTACTCCCTGTATCTCCCTCATCCCAGCCCATTTCTCCTTTCACCTCAGTCTCAACAGCTCTGATCCTCATTTGTTCTGTTTTCCTACACTGGCCTCTGACATCTCCCTTCCCTAGCCATTACTCACACTCAGCAACTGATATTTTGGATTTGAGGATCAGGGCTGGGGAGAATTCTTGCTTGACCTTGCCTAAGCCATTGAATTTCTTTGTATCAGTTTGTAAACTGCCAAACTGAGTCATAATTCCCATGTCAAACTGTGCATCATCTACTGAGGCTTCAGGGAAAATCCTTAAATCTCTCTGGTATATAACTCAAGAACTGAATATCCAAATAATGTGGAAGACTTGGGCCAAAGCTCTTTTGAGATTGTGTAATATCTTACTACATATAGGTGTATAAATCTTTGTGAACCTTGGTCTTAGCTGAGACCTATGCTGAGCACTGATGATGTTTGTGCAAACCAGGAATCCCATGAAGATGTGTCAAACACCCATCCTGCCCACGCACAAGGAGCTTCTCTGGCTTATTCCCAGGTTTTCCTGGTAGAAAATGGTTAACATGACCTTTGTGTTCCAGACACAATGAGACCAAGATTTAAGACTTTTCAATATATAAAAGAAAACAAAGGTCAGGTAAAAATAAACTGATGACAATGCCTGGTACATGGCAAAGTAAATGGAATGGCCCCCTTGTGAAAACTTCATATTTGACCTCTTCAAAAAGGTATGAAGAATACTTCCCTGACTCATCAACTCCTTACCTCATTTACCTGCTGTGTGCAGTCTTCCCAGGCTAACTGGAATCAGCTGGAATTCAGCTGCATTTGCAAAGCTGCTGCTGACGACTAACCTAATAACTCATCATTTCTGCCAGTGCCTTTATCTCATCCAGGAGAAACAATTTCACATTTGGCTGGAGTGAGGGCCTGTTGATTCAGGAGAGCCCAGTCTCCCCAGGCTGTTTGTGCACTGCTGGCTGAAGGTCCCCTCGGCAAACATGCCACAGTGTCTGCAGTCTGTGTGCTGTTTACCCAGCCCATTTCTGGGGCTCTCCCCAGAGGAAGCCCCAGGCATTATCATCAGTTGACACTAGTTAACTCTTCTACTTAATGCATTCCTACAAGAGATATTGCAAACACACATATATCAGCTGCCATTAAGCTGGAAAATAACTCAGGCCTCCATTACAAGCCATGGCCAGTTGTATTCATGCTTTACCGCAGTTACTACCTTGAGGTCAAAAGTTGAAATAAAAATGTCTAGTTGGTATTGTATTTATAATGTTCTTATTGGCAGTGAACTGAGCTGGCTGGATCATTGTACTAATCCTTGTATTCACTGAGTGGAAACTCCAAAATATTGACAAAGTGCTGCTATTTAATCTCCAGGAATGCTTTTTGTTCTAAACCAGAGGCCTCTAAGACATTACAAATGATACCAAGAGGCCGCAAGTTTATCACAGAATCCCAAGGTTTGGAAGAGAGAAGATCCAAAATAGAACTGCTTGAGAATTTTTAAACTGCCATTTTTCAACCATTGCACATCAGCTTTTTGAAATGGAAGTTTTTAGTGGAAGGATACTAGTTCTGGTGAAATACAGAGTTGTAGCTTCACAGTTCGCTTTGTGTCTGTCACTCCTGAATGAATACACTTCACTCAGAAAATTAGAGATTGGCTTCAGGTCTCTGCTTCTGTTATTCAGAGCAAAGAATACTCTGGAAATGCCATGGTTCAAGCAAGTGTTTCACTAACTATTGCTGCAGGCTATTTTGATTAGCCTTGTTCTTTTAAAATGTCAAAAAAAATCACAAAACTGAAAATGATCATTTTCTCCATTGACCTTCTCTCCAAATGGACATCAGATGAGGGAAGGGATTCCCCTTTCTGTCCAGGGTGTTCCATATTCACAGGTTCCCACTGCCCTGTGAGGTGGCTCAGCAGGTTCCTCTCACAGGGCTGTCTCCTGCCTGCCAGTGCTGAAGAAGATGGCTCTGGAGGAAGGCCTAAATACTGAATCAGCAGGGGAGCAGTCTGGAGTGAGTCCATCCCGTCAGCAGGGAAATAATGTACTTGGTTCTTCAGTGGCTACCCACATCACTCCCACTTTGAGCCACCAAGCAACCAGTCGGGTGAGAGTTACCCTTTCCTTGCTGTCAGAACTTGGGTGAGGTACCACTGCATGGAAGATATCGAGCCACCACCATCTTTCCCAACTTCACCAGCAACTTACTACTGATGGGATACACTGTCCTAATAATACTGTGGCAAAACCAGTGTTTTGGGGGATGCTGGTCAAGGGCTGAGGTGTCAAGAGGGACCTGTGCTGGCACAAATCTTGCTGTGCCATCTTTAAGAAACACTCAAGCACCTGGCTGAGAGCCCAAGCTCCACCTGGCTGAGGGAAGCCTCAGATCCATGACTACTCTGTCCCTACCTCTGCTGAAAAAAGCCAGAGGAAGTAAAATTTGGAGATTTTGGGTTCCTTCTGGGCTTCCATTTTCCTCTCTCATACTCAGTGTTTTGTGAAACCAAGTATTGTTGTTTTGAGGAGCCTGTAAATCTGCCACTGGGGAGCTGGTTGTCCTTGGAAACAGATTGCAATCTCAACATGCTTCGAAATGAACAAGAAATATCTGGAGATTGAACTGAATTTGTGGGACAGAAAGAAAAGCCATTAGCCCTGTGCTTTAAAGCTGCCAGGGAAGATTCAGTTTCATGAGGACATTAACCAAAAAACCCAGCTAAGAACACTTTCAACATCCCCAAAAGAATATGAGCTTCTTTGTAATTAAGTCCTTCCTGGATGCTTATATATGTGCAAAGTGAGAGGGTCCCTGGCATGACAGTAGCAATGCATTTTGTTTGGCAAAATACCACTTTCAGTGTATTTCAGCTCATAAGTGATCGTTTTCCCTGCAGGCAGCTTTTAGCCTTGATATAGCAACCTCCAGCACACAGGGGAAAAAAGCACCTTTCCTCTGAGCAGATTAGCAGCAATTAGGGAAGGAACACAATGAGTTGGTTGAACAAATTCTTTCAGCTCATGGCTGGTTTCTGAAACCTAAACAGTCTTTTGGAAGGGAAGCACAGCAAGGCTGGTTGTGTTTATACTCCAGATTTAAATATACTGACATACTGCCAGGTTTGGAGCTGTGTATCAGACGAAGGTCAGTGAAAACTCAAACTCCTTGTGACAGGTTATTTTGCGCTTAAATAAATTCAGATAAAACATACAATGAGTTTATCTGTAGCTTTCAAAAGACTGACGTGCACCATAGCAAGGCTGCAGGCAGTTGGCCAGCTGGTGAAGGCAGTGGCCAACATGGCCCTGGACCCAGCTGTCTTATTGGAGTACAAATACCTGGAATGAGTATCTTTTCCAAAAAGAGGAAGCCTCACAATAATGAAAAATGCTGGAATATTGATGATATTATTTACACTTGTAACATAAGGCCTGCTAGTGCTTTCAAGTTATGTCCCAAGTAGCCCAAATATGACCATATTTTCTCAGACTGTTATCTGTCAGTGGTTGGTGGAGCCTGCAGAGGAACCAGTGTTCTACTCAGCCTCTGTGGATGGAGATCAGACCTGTTCAGCCTCAGCTTCCTGTGCCTGCTCCTTCTGACCTCCAAGGCACTCTTTCTTTTCAAAGCCCATGCACAGATCTTGGCTGCACAGCTCAGTCATTTTCATGCTTTTTCGTCAAAAAATGGAAGGACTTGATGTGTCAAACCTGCATTGTCCACTTTCAATAGCACTAAATTGTCAAGTGTTCAGTTTAGAGCTGTTCATGCTTTGGCCAACAAGCAGAGCCCCTCTCCCCCAAAACCAGACAGGCAAGGAGCACAGCAGGTTTACAAGGAATTTGTTACATGATGGTTCTGCATTATAGGTTTTATTAATTGAGATGACTACTCCAGTGTAGCAAATTATAACATTAATTATTCATCCTTTAATTCTCTCCTCCCAGCTTTTTTCATTTCAACCTGTTTCTTTCTTTTTCTCCTCAATTGCTTCAAGACCAGCAACATAATCTTCTCCCTGTTTTGCAATCCTTTGTAATTACGGTTTGGCCAGCGTGACCCCATGAAAATCCTTGCACTGTGACAAAAGGAGTCAGGGTTGCATATTAAGCAGAGTGAAAATCTTCATTTACTTGTGTCTTAAGAAAGACACTCATCAGAATATAAGCAGATATCAAAACTGTTATTTATCAGACCCAAACTTCTATTTAAGGGAAGCAATGATAAAGCAGTAGGAGTAAAGTGGAGAAAAACCTTGCAGGATTCACACAGCATTTGTCTCAGTAGAAGACAATGAATGAGTTGTGTCAGTGATGTTCAGCTTGCTCATCTTTAATTTCTCCTCATTGATTTATCAGAATTCATTTATACTGCCATTAATCAGGAATAAGCTGCTGCTCTACATTTACATGGCAGGATGATTATTTCTCCTGGGAGTCAAAGACTGTATCTGCCTGTGCTGCAGGATATTGGTAAAATACCTGGGAAGCTGGGCTGGAAGAGGAGGTGCAATGTCCAGCTGCACTAAGTCTGCATTTTGAGTAATAGAATCACAGAACTGCTAAGTTTGGAAAAGGTCTCTAAGATCATTGAGTCTGACCATTAGCCCAGCATTGCCATGTTCACCAAACCATATCCCCAAGTGCCACACACACACACTTTCACATACACACACGGGTGTCCATTTTGAACACTTTCAGGGATGATTTCACCACTGTCCTGGACAGCCTGTTCCAAGACTCAACCATTCCTTCCTTCAGTGGTGAAATTGTTCCTAATAACTAAACTTCTTCTGGTGGAACTTCAGTCTGTTTCCCCCCATCCTGTCAAACTTGTACCTTTGGTTGGGACACAAGTTTTCACATGTAGAGAGGGAAGTTGAGCTAGGAAATCAGCCCACACACCTCCTTGGGAATTGGTGCCTCCTGGGGAGTATGTCCCACTCTTCTGCAAACACCAAGACTGCATTCCTCAAATCCACCTGCTTTTCCAGGCACTGGCAGGGGTAGTTGCAATGAAAGCTGTCTCTCTTTGGAGGACATACTTTGGTGTGGGTGGGTGTAGTGTGGATTTTCTCCATCCCATGTAGTTCTCACCTGGTTAATCCAGGCTAAGGCATGTGCTACTCAACAGCAGGAAATGAGCTGGGGAAAGGAGAGTCCAACCTCCTGGGAAAGGCGTGACAAAACACATCCTTCTCCTCTGACTGACTCAGAAAAAGGTCCCAAAGTTAGCTGTGGGATTGAAGAGGGTTGACCAGACAGTCCTGATCTTACCCATGAGCAGTCAGGTTTGCTCGGAGGCAACCAGCCTTCCAGAGGGGAAAACAGCCATCTGTTGCCTGTTGCCATCTGTTGGCACTTAAATCTGAGATCCATGTCCACTGGCATTTTCCACTGGGACAAAGAAACCATTCCAGAACAGTTCTGACAGTTAGGGCTTTCTACACATGTTGACATTTTGTATCAGTAGTCAGAAAGCTGGGAGGGAATGTCCTTCTGAGGACACACTAGGCCCTATCATGAGGTTTTTATTGACATAGCACTGTCCCTTTAAGTCAAGCCTGTTTCAGTTCACAGCATTAATAACAAATTACATTTATGTTTAAAACCATACCAGTATGTAATTACTCCATCCTCCCTTGTGGATAAGTCCTCCTCATGACTTTTTATGAGCTATCCATAAATACCAAATGATTTATCCAAGAACGACCGTGCTGTAAACTTGGTCACATGGAACTGTTGATGAGGGACAGCCATAAATTTTAATTATGCCATTGATTCTTGCTAAAATATTAACTTGAAGCTGGCTATAGGATACTCCAGCCATTTGAAATCAAATGAAATTATAAAATGTCCTGTACTTTGAAGATGTGCAGCATGTACTTTTCAGGTAGTGACCTACAGGAAAAACCTTTCCTTGCCTGCTATAAAGATAACCTTTTGTATTAGGATTTAATGCAAGCAGTTATAAAAATCAGAGCCAAAAAGGATCTATTAATTCACCTCCTGATTCTCTGCCAGCATAAGTTTGTTCCAAAAAAATGTATTATTGAGTGTTATTGGTATAGCAAAGCTTTCAAAGGGCCATCTAATGGGAATTCCGTAACTCTTTTTGGATGTTGTCCCCCAGGCTAATAGACCTTGGCTTTGGAAAAAGCAGCTCTGACATTTAATCTGCAGCTTCTCTTTTTCAGTTTCACCTCACTGCTTCCAGTTGTACCTGCTTGAATCAGCTTGAATTTTGGCTCTCCAGCCCAGGTGTTGCACAACCTCTAACACAGAGCCTTTCTGCTCTTCTCTGAAGAGCCTGGGTACTTGGATAAGTTTTTCAAAGCAGGCTCAAGGATCCAGATACAGCTGTAAAGGAGAAAAACAGGAACAGACCAGAAGATTCAGCCATATAACTTTTCACTTATTTTTTGTGGGCATCATGTAGTTGCTGCCCAAAATTAGCTTTGAAAACCTCACCTGTCTGGTTCTTTCTGTCATGCCGAAGTGGACATCCCTCCCAGCCTCCAACTTGATTTTCCTAAGGTTTTTAAGTTTTAATAATTCTAATGTTTAAATATTTCTTTAACATCACTATCAATGAAATTACTAGGCCAACTTCCACATTACTGAATTTTGTCTCCTAATATATTATGCAGTTTGCATAAGTAGTTATATGCACAGACATATCCATGCACAAATCTATAGTGGCACAAACCCATGGGGTTGGTCTTATCTGCATCTACAAGCATGTTGAATTTCTTTGGACTAACATTTTAGGGGGCTAGGTTCTGTTCAATTCCACAAAATTACTGGTTTTTTTCATCTGCAGAGTGTAGTAGACATTCAGCAGGCTGAAAAGCCAACAGCACTAGAGTGGTGATATATCTGCCTAATTTGCTTATGGCAAATCCCCACAAAGCCAGACTGGCCTGGAAGCAGATCATCTTCACTTCTTGTGTCATTACTCCCCATTTAATGCCAGTCTCTCCTCATCTGTAGGCTGGTTTGGAAGAGCCATGGATGTTCCTTCCTGTTAGTGAAGGAAACAGATTGCTTGGAGGAACCCACAAAGATGATGAGCAGCACCCAAATGCTGACTCAGGTCTCACCTGGTCCAGATGAAAGAGCCTTGTCTTTCAACACAGATGACTCAGTTACTTTGGAAAGCAGCAGTATAGCCATCAAGAGCTAAGAAGTCTCTAACAAATGAGGATATTTTTTATGGCTTGTGGCTCCCTGTATCTAACAGTAATACTTTAAATTGCAGATTAGTGTTCCTCTACCAACTGTGAGAAGAGTCACGTGGATCATGTGAAGTAATCTCCAGAGGTAGTTCAAAGCAGCCTGAACTCAGAGTTGAACTTACTCATCTGAACACAAAGTAATTTATGAGGTAGTAAAAACAAGGTTATAAGCTGTCATTTCCACTTTCTCTCTCATAGGACCATCTGAGTTTGGTCACTGAGGAACCTGGTGCATCCCAGGCAGCCGTGGCTCAGAGGTGATGGGCACCTCTTCACTCTGATACAGAGCCACAGTGAGCAACTAGGCAGAAAATAGAATTGGGTGCCCCTGAAGATTTATTGGGTGTGACATGTCCATGAAATGCAGTTATATTAATCTTGCTATGGACTATAACAGCACATCCCTGCTTTGGGGAGATTCCAGCACTGCAGTAAAACATCACAGATGTAACTCTGATCTATTTAGGCTTGTATTCCTGGGTTTCACCTCAAGGCCTTGATATTGCACCTGCAATGATTTCCAGCAAGCAGGGGAGATGCACTGCAAACATGAGCTGTTTGAATAAGTCCTCAGCAGCTCCGGCTTTAATGACTTATTCATGAAAGTAAATTGGCAGATGACAGGCCACCATCTCTGGAACAGAAAGGTTGCAGCTTTAATTAAACTCTTTAATTGGCATGGCCATCTCCTCCCACACAGAGCATACACTGAATAAACATAGAATGTCACTGCATCCTTATGAACAGACATGGAGCCATTTCAGAAAATCAATGACAATGATTAAGAGAGCTTTCATCCCTTGCTCCTACCTACATTTTGCTTTCCACACCAAGTGTATTGACTAAATGTCTCCTCCTAGAAGGTTATGTGTACAGGCTTTCAGCAGACAGCACCAGCCAAATTTCTTGTTAGAGGCAGGCAATATTGCTCAAATTCCTAGCTAGCACCTTCCTTTGCTTTTGCAGTACAAATTCTGTGGGGTCTGGGCACTGTATGAACCTGGCAAGATATACGCTGACCTCAGACATCTTCTGGTCACTAGGACAGAGTAAAAGTGGTCAGGGATGAAGTGAATTTTGTCTGCTTGGGGAGACAAGCAGTAGGAGAGGGCATATGGCTCCTGGATAAGGACAGAAACCCCATCTTAGAGTCTCCTTTCACTATCCTGTAAGCAGAAAACTTCCTCATCAGAGAGGTCAGGCCAGCCACTGTACCATCCCACAGCTCAGCCCATTCAGGAGAGTTGCTGTGGTGTCTGAAATGCAGCTGTAAGAACACCATGTCCAAATGAGTAAAACTCTTGAGAACTGATGGGCTTGTTTGCCCAGCCTTAGCCATCCACTCCAGCTACTGCGCAGTTCTGGTGATGTTCAGGTCTGGGCTTGAGTCTCAGTGTGATACAAAGCAGATGGAGCTCAGTGACAAGTCTGGCTCCCAGATAATCACACTGCTGCAGAGCAACCTTCTTGAAGAGCTGTTTCCTGTTTTGCTTAAAATCAGCAGCCAATCCAGATTAGGAGCTTTTACCATAAACAACAGTATTTTGTACATACTGCAAAATTTCTCAATTTTTTTTTTAACATCTTAAAAAGTTTTATTTATTCATCAAAGTTTTATAGCTAATTTGTCACATAAAGGCCTAGGGAGAAGCATCACAAGAAGTACTGGTGAAACGTGCTTCAGCAGCTCCAGCAAGGAGCAGAACAGCCTACATCTTGTTTCCTTACATGGGTTTGAATCTGTATCAGGTCAAGTTAAACAAACCTTCACCTCCTCTCCTCAGAGCTCCAATGAACACAGATTGCTGTAGTTGAATCTATATATGAAAGGCTCAGAGCCTGGGCAATAGTGACAATCCAGCCTAATACTGCCAGCTTGTTAATGCCAGCTGAGCCATGGTGGCTGTGCTGCTGCTGGCCAGGTTTGCCCTTCCAGCCCATCTCTGGAGCAGAGACTGCTGGAGTACCTTTCACCCCATCAGCTGAGAAGTAAAGTGACTGATCTTAGACCTCAATAAAAGAAGTTTACACTGTGTTGCACATGAAGACTCAGCAGATGAGTACATGAGCTTCACTGGCATCAGCTGATGGAATGTAGTTCATTGAGCTTCTGCAACTCAGCTATGTGTCCTAGCACTGAGGGGTTGCATATATGTATGTGTATGTGTGTATATATATATATATATATATATATATATATGATGTAAATATATGTGTGTGGAAGTGTCTATCACAAAGTCACCAAGGAGCTGAGGTTGGAAGGGATGTCTGGAGATGATCTAGTTCAATCCCCTGCTCAAATCAAGGCCAGCTACAGCAGGTGATTCAGGGCCATCTCCTGTGAAGTTTAGAATGTCTCCTAAGGCTGAAGCTCCACAGCTTCTCTGGGCATCCAATTGTGGTGGCAAAGCATGAAGCCAGGGCTTTAATGCAAGCTTCATGGCCTCTGCAAACCATTCCAGCACTGTAGATGGCCAGGACAATGTGCTGCCTCTCTGCTGTCCTCCAGTGAAGGGAGCAACTTTTGTGATGCAAATACACTGCTGAAGAAATGTACACATATATGAACCTGTATGCAAGGTCTCACCTCCAAAGCTATCAAAGTATTTTGGAGTCTTTATGCTTTTGAAATGCTTCGGGCCTAAAAGACCTTCATAGTTGTGGGGACTATTTGTAAGGCTCCAATCATTGCAGCCTAAATGTCCTGTGTTCTTAAGAACATTTTTCCTTATAGTGGCCCAGGATATGTAAAGAAGGATTTAAACTATTTGTCCCTGTCAGAGACACATCAGTGACAAGGACAGCAACTTGCTTCACCTGAGCCCCAGACCTGGGACCTCAGTTTGTCTTCCCTCAGTTCATCCATTCCAGTAGCACTCTACAAATTGGCAGCTTTAGAGAAAGGGAAGTTGGCACATGCACAGGGCTTCAAACTGCAAATATTAGAAATGGATTCAAGCTCTTGGATCTAAATAACCCTGGATCTGCATGCAAACCTCACAGCTGATGCCTAAGAAGTGGGAAGGATTTGTAAATTGTGTCTCAGGAGACATCTCAGAGCTACTGATACTCTTAGTGGAGGATTTGAATCGTGCTGCTGATTTTGTTATCAGGTCATGACTAAGTAACAGATAAAAACTAAACTATGCAAAGTTATGACTGTTTCATGTGGGGGCTGAATGACTTGGCCAAAAGGCAAGTGTCCGAAGGAGCACTGAAACAGAGCAGCTGCTGTACTGCTGCCTTTCCTCCTCCTCCTCCTCATTCACCTCTTCCTCCTCCTCTTGCTTCTCTGCAACAGTTGGAGCTTCTCAACTGCTCCCCAAACCCATGAAAAGCTGTGAGAGCACAGGAGATACTGCTAGACACAATAATTCAGTTTTTTTCTGCCTTTTGACATGCAAAGGCCCTTCTCCAAGTTCTCTCACATGGATATGTATTTTGTATCCATCTGCAGGCTTTGTGTGTTGCATATAAATGGAATCATAGAATCAGAGAATAGTTTGGGTTGAAAAGGACATTTTAACCCCTCTGCAATGAGCGGGGACTTGTTGTTTTGTGGAAATACTGAGGGTGGGCCCTACATCTCTGGGCTACCTTAGAGAGGATGTACCCATGGATGTATCCACAGAGGCTGGGTGAGTCACAGTCTGATTGTGCTGGACAAAGTGTAAATGTTCAGACAGGGTTTGGGGACAGCTGAGCTCTGTGGGTTAGGGATCTGGACTGCTCTGCAACAGCAACTTTCTGTCTAGCAATTTTAGGTCTCCCACCACAGATTTCCTTTTCTTAATTAATTTTTTGCACAACTGCTTCCAAGTAGCCCAGAAACCTTCCAGGACCTGCAGACCACAGTTGAAAAGCACTGGTTTAAAAAACAAAACATTACTAATAGTTGAGACACACAAGCATGGAAAAGGCAGAAAAAAGTAAATTGGCTCTGCATAGTTATTAGCCAGAGCAATTACCACAATCTCTTGCCTTCTAAACCATCCTCAGGCTGCAGTTCATAACACATGCTGTGGAACCCTTTATTTTAATTTATATTTTTTTCCCCATGTTTTAATTTCTAACAATGTGTATGAGGCCAAGTCTCTCAGGAAGCCACATGCTTACACAGCAATCCAGGGAAAAGCACAGCAATTGGCACTTGTTTCCCTGAGCAGCTGTACCTCATCTGATGTGCACAGGGTCAGTGTGGTCAATAAAAGAGCTCAGTGGAAGGTAGGAATTATTAGGCTCAGCATCACTTCTGGTGGTCATTATTGCCACACTTTCCTGTGAATTATTTAGGAGGAGAAGAAGCTGGACAGGAGGTCCTTGTGGGTCAGTGAGGGCAGTCTCTCAGAAGACACCAGCCTCTGCTGTCACAAGCCACCCTGTCACACATATCCCCAGATGTGCGGCCATCACCTCCCAAAAGGTGATGAAACCAAGATTCACTCCTGCTTCCAGTGCTCTTCCTGCTTCTCCTGTTGTATCTGAAGCACTCTCCTCCAGTGATTAGAATGACTTTTAATTTCAAGTCTAAAGTTTCCTGTGGCTGGCTGATATCATTTGTACTGGTGCCAACAGTGGCTTTAGCTTACATGGTTTTTTTCATCCTCTGGTGTGTATCTGCTTGATGTATTAGTAGACAGCACAAGTTAATTGCTTCTTAGCTTTTGTTTTGTCAGACTAAACTGGCCAAATTCACTCAATTTCTTCTCACTGGACATGTTTGCTGTTCCCCCCAATATTTCTTCCTTGCATGCCATCCATTTGGGATGACTCTGGGCTAGAGGAGCCCATGATTAAACACTTTTTATCCCCAGAAAACATTGTAAAGGAGCAAAAGGATGCTTTCAGAAGCCTCTCTCCTGATGCAAGCTGTGACCGTATTTGCTGTCTGGTGCACATTTCGTGTTTGATCAGAAACACTGCTGTTTCTTAGGCCACATTTATGGCAAGCCAGAACAGTGAGCCAGGGCCTGATGGTGAGGCATGGCTCACATCCATGACTCTCTTAATCTGCAAACCAGAGTGACCTCATCCCCACAGCTCCTTGGAAGCTGTCCCTGGCCGCTGCTAATCCCCAAACCATGCCTGGGCATTGTCTAGCAGGGAATTGCTCAGCCCCGTCAAACAGTGCCAGGAAGCACATAAACATTTATCCTCACTGGTGATCATGGGGCAGTTCATAAACCTGCCCTGGCTCAGTTTAATTAATTAGTGTAGAGGGAGCCTCAGTGCATGCCAGGCACTTTGAACTCTTCACTCCAGGTCTGCTGATCCAGCTCTCCAACACAATGTGTTTTTCCTTTCTGCTATTCCAGATTCACTGATGCCTCCCAACCGTGTTTGTCTGCAAATATCATTAGCTCTTTCTTAGTTTTTGTTCCAGAAGAGAACTATCTAAAACTGTCTCCAAGTAATTTCACCCATTATGTCCCCCTGGTCCTATCATTTTCCTTTCAGAAGAACCTGTTGTGTTTGTTCTTTGCTGTTTCCTGACAGACCTTCAGCTCAAATACCAGTCCCTGCTTCTTCCAACACAAACAATGATTTCCCATGTGGCTCTTTTATCAGAAGTGTTGCTGAAGTCCAGACAGATTAGATCTAAAGCATTTCCCTTGTCTAAAAAAGCCCACAGAGAACTTTGTTTGCTCTTTTTTTTTTTATTTTCTTATCAAGTCAGTCTGACTCAAGTGACCTTGGTAAATCCTGGATTTATTTTTATCATATTTTGTCTTTTACTACCATGCCTTCAGGTGTTCCTTCAAAATTTGTTTGCATGTTATCCAAACATCCAAACATCCAAGCATCCAAACAACCCTTTTCAGGGGGTTCAGCCCTTTTCCTCTGAATTCATGTAAATTCAGTCCCTAAGTAGTCTGTGTCACTTACATATCACAGCCTCAGGAGGTCTGAAATTCTCCCTGCTGTGTGAGGACCCTCAAGAAATGTGGTTATTTTAAGATGAGGGGCAGAAAGAAAACTCAGAGCTAGAGCTACCTCAGTGCAGTGTGGGAACACCCAGCCTCACTTGTGCCAAGCTAAATATCCAGTCATGTCAGAAAAAAATCACTTGCATACTAATCCCCATCATAATTAACATTTAGGCCAATGCCCCTTGTTTCTCCAAGGGGGTTTTGCAGCTCTGTGCCTGCCCTACTGACCAGTCTGTCAATGCTTCACTGCCCCAATCCACTCACATCCGAGTTTGCAAAGACAGATGTACAAGGACCTGCAGGGCCAGCACTGACACTGCATAGCACAAGGCCCAGCTAGTTTGATGTGAATTTTCTGGAACTCATCTCAGAATACAGTTTGGTCAGGACTTGTGGTCCCCTTTTAAGGGATTTGGTTGCTATCCCTGGTGACTGTGACAAGTGCTGCAAGTGCTCCTAGTGTATTTATTTCAAGTCTTTTTTACTCATGTTACACCTCTTCCCTGGCAAACGTGTCCCTCAATCAGTATCTTTCCATAGCCTCCTTTGTGTACATAAATACATATCAAAATAAAGTATATGAACATATGTGTATATCTATCTATGCATATGAAATCAATGTATTTCCAACAATTCCCTGTCTCTTTTTTTGCCCAGTCTAATGCACACACAGCAATAATGTAGGAGAGTCCCACCAGCTGCAGACAAGCTCCTTCCCCAGTCTCCATCAGGCTCTGATCCAAAAGTCTGCTGGTCTTAATCTGGGACAAAGGAGCTCTTTCCCTATTTAGCTGGAGGGTAGCTATGGCAACATGGCACAAAGACATCTCAATAGCTGGCTAAGGCCAGACCAGCCCCCTGTCTAGCAGACAGACACTGCTTGCTGGCACTTTAATTCTCCTTTTTTTTTTTTTTTTTTTTTTTTTTTTGGACAAAGGGAATGTTTATTACCAAAAACTGGGCCCCTGGCTCAGAATGTCCAGTAGCTGGAAGTGAAAGCAAGCACTGCAATTCCCTCGACAAATGGGACATTTCAGGGGATGTCCATGAATAGGTCTTGTAGTGGGTAATGAAAGAAGCAGTGGAGAGGGAGGGGAGGAAATGGATGAGCAGAGACTGCAGCAGCTAAAGAGAAGCTCGATGCAGGAGACGGGAAAGGGCGCTCTGATTTATGGCTTGTCTGTCTGGGAAAGTTGCACTGATAGAGCTTTCCTTTTTTGTCTCAAATGTGCTGCCTGTGGCCACACACAAATTGTCTCCCGTCCTTTGGTCCCACCTTTCAATGGAAATGCTGCTTTCTTTTCCTGCAAGGGCTGTTCCCCTCCTTTGTGTTGTAAAGACAAGGGTGCAGCCACAGCAAATTGCTGTCTGCACCTACCAGCCTGCACGTGTGGCCATCACTGGCCTTGGGGTTTACCAGAGGCGTGTTTGGGGAAGCTTTAGGGAAAAATGGCCTCTAAACATCTCACATTTAGCAGTGTACCTGAAGATCTTTTGGGGAGCACCAGCACAGCCACAAAGGAGCTGCACTTCCACATCCCCACATAAAGCTCCACTCCCACACTTAACCTCCCCCCCCCCCCATGACATTTTATCTTTTCTCCTATTTCTAACTTCTTTATTTTGGGGGATTACCCTGGCAAAATCAGACCCTGTTTCAGCCTGTAGGCTGTGGCAGCTCAGAAGTCACTAGAGCCCCCTCTGCTCTTGCCATTGCTCCGGCCAGAGGGATCCCAAACACACCAGTTCTGAAGACCCAAGGCAAAGGGCAGTGCAGAAGCCTAAACCAGTAAGCATCCTTTTCTTTCTCCTTCTAGACACTGGCAGCATTCCTCCCTCCACAATCTTGGACTACAAAGATGCCCAGGCTGCATACATAGGCCTGGCTGTGCAGTGTGGGGGCACAGCCATGGGATGTGGGCCCTGTGGCCCTGATCTCACCCAGCATGTGCTTCAAGCAATCCCACACATTTATTAAAGAAAGCTGGGGGTATCTCCTGCTCCATCCTGCCTCACAATCTTTCCAGCAGCAGCAGGACCAGGAAAGGCTTTTGAGCACTCCACCACCCAGGTAGGCTCATGTCAGCAGCCATTGGTGCTGGCTGACGGCTTTAGGGTTGTGGTGTCACTGCTGGCACACACAGGCACATTTATCACCATTTAGTTTCCTTAAAAGTGCCATGGAGGCTGCAGAGCCACCAGGCCCAGCACAAGGCCATCTGTCTGGCATTCCTGTCCCTGTCACCTCCTGATGACAAGTGGCTGGAGAGTGGCACAGCAGCTGGTGCTCAGCAGTCACCGCTGCCAGCAGGACGGCTTCGGGCTCTCTGTGTGCTCCCAGCTCCACCTGCTCTCCCTGAGCCCTGAGGGTGGCAGGGAGTCGGCTGTGCTGCTGGATCAGCCTCACCTGCCTGAGCCCCAGCCCAGCCAAGCTGGAGGTAGCAGGCAGGGAGTCAAGGAGCTGCCTTGTGGCCCTCTGTGCCCTGCCAAGAGAGGCAGCACCAGCTGGCGACCAGCCTGTGCTGGTTGTGTCCTGCACTGACACATCCAGGGCGTACAGAATCCTCTCTGCTCACTTGCAGGACAGCTGGAGGCATTCAGAGGATGGCTGTCACCTCACATGGCCACCAGTTCAACTCAGCCTCGTGCAGGTGTGGAGGTGATCCATGACTTGCTTCCAAACATGAGTGCGGGAGGCTCAAAAACACCTGAACATGATGTTAGCAAACAGCTCATGTTTTATGTTTGCTGCTGAGGAAGGCTGATGTAGTAGCAAGCTGTTTGCAAGGCAATGATCAGTCATCACTCAAAAATATGCTAATATATTAGATTGGGTAATTTATATTTCATCTATGCTCCTCTGTATTTCCATAAGTAACCTCCCTCCTGCTATTGAGCCCAGCAGACTGTACTTACCTGAAGCAAGGAATTGATTCAACTCATTTAAAGGGGAGAGTTGGCTGCTGCCAAAAGTCTAACACTTTTTTGGTTCTTCTTGGCAAGCAGCACTGGTTTTGGGACCAGTGGGGATGCTTGTGTGTACATCCATGAGAAACCTGCTGGCACTTTGGTACCCTCCTGCTTCTCACAGTTGCTGTGGTGCTCCCTAACCCTTTAATTGCCAGTTCTCTGGGCCTGCCCTCTACTCTGCCTCAATAACTCAGCACCATCTGCTCCCATAGAGTCACACTCCAGCTTTCACCACAGTCTGCCTGAGCCATCTTGGATGCTAATGCCATGAACGCCACTCATTTGCTTTTCTGCATGAGGGTGCTGAGAATTCCAATGTACCCCAAAGCTGGGGTGAAGGGAGGTAGAGGAAAGGGAGAAGGACCCTCATGACCTGGGTGTCAGCATTGACATGACCTCTTCTGGCTCCTCAACTTGCTGCTTTGCCCCAGGCACATTACTGTGTGCCATACAGGTCAGGATATTTTTTCCTGGGCAGCATCAATATACCTGTTATTATTTTTCTCTTTCTTCCTGTGGGACCAGAACCCACCTTTTCTGAGACCTTTGCCCAGCAGCTTCAGCCAAATTTGATGCAGAGGCACTGAAGGTGCTAACTTCCAACAAATTCAAGCAGCAGGAGAGAGACAGAGAGAGAGAGAGAGAGCAACCATCTGGAGAGGGAGAACCAATGGGTGTTTCAGGTTGCAGGCACACCAGAGGGCAGGCTGGGGTCTGGGGCACAGACACCCACAGTAGGTGTGTATGTATGTGTGCCTCCTGGCATCCAGCAGGGTCCAACAGCCATGCTCTGTCCAGTAGGGTACGTGTCATCACTCCAGGGTCTGGCCCCTGGGAATGCCAGGAGGGATGTCCACCAGGATTGTCCCAGGTGCCTGTGGGGATGGCAGAGAGATACTGAGATGCTGCTTTTTGGGTGATGAGAGTTGTTTCCCCCCACTCCTGGAAGATAGGAGTGTTTCCAGCAGCCTGGGACACCTCAGCTGAGCCTCCCAGGTGACCAGGGACAGCAGACACTTGCATTTTTTAGCTTTATACATCAGACACCCAAGGAATGACATCAGTATGACTTTGTCCAGACAGGGTGGAGGCTGGATCCCACCCTCCACAGCACTGCTGCTGAAGAATCCCAGCACACAGGGAAAGGGAAGCTGGAAGCTGCAGCTTGCTCCCAGTTTGGGCATGTCTTGAGTGCAGACCTTTTCCTTTCCGGTGGCCTGAAGCAGGGAAGACTGCTCTTATCTAAAGGTCAGCAAGGAGACAGCTGACAAATACCTCTGTCTTCAGCCTGTCACTGTGCACATCACACAGATGCTGAAATAATCTGCCTGGGGGTCTGCTGGGGGGGTTGGAGGGGTTCTGATTAGTTCTAGAGAGAGATGCATTACCTTGTGCTAAATGCTGTGTTACAGCCTTTTCCTCTGCTGGTTAGATGAAAGGGGAGGGGAGAAGGAGGTCTGGAACTTGTAGCCTCAAATAACTTAATGGTCATGATCTGTACTTTGAAGCAAGATAATAAAAGATGTCTTTTTATGCTATTCATTTCAGGAGCCTTTACTCTTCAGCCAGGATTTTTCTGCCTGCTGGGAATGGCCTGATGGAAAAAGTTTTAAACTTTCAGAAATCCCATCTGAGACTTTTACTTTGTTCTTTACCTCTGAGGTTTATGCAGCATTTCTATGGCCTTATACATCAGACAGGATAATAAACATCAAGAAACTCCAGGTCCCACAGGGACCAAATTGCCAACTCAAGCTCAGCTGATCTCTTATAAGTACCAGATGCTGCACCAGAGCAGTTTAAACACCAGAGAGCTCTGGAAAGCCATGGAGAACTTATCCCTCAGACTCTGACTAACTCCTGAAGGTGCTAAAACCCAGTAGGAATGACCAAACTGAGCATCCAACAACAGGCCTTGATGATGGTTTGTTCATCACTGCTGACATATGCTGCAACATCTGACTTTGAGTTCTGGAAGAGTTTTAGGGAGCTTACACATACATGTGGGAGCTGAGCCTTAAATTGGGGTTTGAAATGCCCCAAGAGACACCAAAATTAGACATTGCCAGGAACTGTCTTTTAGGTATCAAAGATGGGGGTGTGATCATGAGGTAAATGTCAGCTGCAGCAGCAGCCCCAGCACCTGAGATAGCCTGGGAGGGCAGGGTCACACCAGCAGGTTTGGCTGTAAGGTGGACTGAACCCAGCTAAACTGATGTATCCAGGCACTACAGGAAGAAGTTCTGGTTCTTCAGAAAATTCATGGTAAAATCCTGAGTTGCCCATGCAATGCAGGAACCTCCACAGACAGGCAGAAGCTGTGGAGATATCTGCAGAGCTGGAGGTCAAACCTAGACTAGGTCTGAAACTCCAAGTCTGGACCTGTACACATTTTGTCATGGTTTTCCCCTATTTCTCTAGTCAGTTGGAGGTTAATGCAGACCATCTTAGCTCTCTTCCAGACATATCACTACAATAAGCTGTTCAATTTTTAATGAAGCCAAGAGACTGCTTTCCTAAAGACCTTCTGAAAATCAATAGTGCTCTTTACAGTGATACTACTTTACAATGGTAGGTCAATAAGGAAGGAAAATGCAAGGCCTCTGTGGGAAGGCTGCCTTCTTACCTGAAATGATGAATTTTATGTGACAAAGTTCAGTTAGACATATGAATGATTTGAGGATGCACCACCACCACGTCACTTGCTCTTTAGAGTTATTAAATTGGTTGTTGGCAACAATTAATTATTCAGAGGTCAGAGATGGTTTAGTATTTTAGAATTTTAGTACAAGATCATTACTGGTCTGAATTTCTTACAGCACTTCCTATACCATTGGGGTTTTTTATAATAATAATAATAATAATAATAATAATAATAATAATAATAATAATAATAATAATAATAATAATAATTATTATTATTATTATTATTATTATTATTATTATTATTATTATTATTATTATTATTATTATTATTATTCAAAAAGCAATTGGCAAATAGGAACACTTTTAGGTAACCTGTTATTAAACCTGAGCATCTGTATTCGGACTTGTCATGTCAGGATAGGTAATCATCTGGAAAAAAAATTAAACTCTGTGGTAAATTCACATAAGTAATAAATGTCTTCATTGATTAGTTCAGAAATGCTTTGTTTGATTAAAAAGTCAACAACTAAATTAATCTGGATCCAATACGGGAATTCATATAAAACTCTTCTTCATATGTTTTTTCTTCTTTGATTTCAATGAGATTGAAAGAAATGCCTGAGGTTTTTCCTAAATTTGGAAATTTCCCAAGCTGAAGTGTATGTTTGTGAGCTCTGACTCACGCTGACCAAAGCACATTCACACTGCCAACATTTGGACATCTCTGCTGGAAGTGATTTACTGGTGTTCCTTACACCTTTAATGGGGAGAGCTGGGAGCTGCTGAGCAAGGGTGCAGAAATCCTGGATCTGCGTTCGTGTAGCGACCAGCCTCCCTTCTCCAGCCCTTCCCAACATTCTGCAAACTTTAGGATTTTCTCCACTGCTGCTATTGAACAATCTTGGCAGCTGCTGGCGCCTTTGACTCATCTGTGTTTACTTGGTCTGCCCCCAGTGTGGGGGAGATGTGACGTTGGAAACAAAATCTGCTGGACTTGTCTCCATCCCACCCCCACTTCCCTTTGCACCCTTGGGCGGATGTTGTCTGCACTTAATGCCTTGTCAATACCAAGAGGCTTGAAGCCTTCACAAGCTATTTAAAGGTTTATCTTACAGACTTCCTGATTTTTCTGCATTTCTCTCTCTAAATATCTTTTCACCATTTTAGGTAAAAGTCTGTACTTCTGAGCTTTGAAAACAATGGCCCAATAACTCTGTTATTACTTTTTTTTTTCAGTTTATATTTTTTCCCTGTATCATTTCTGCAAGGAAAAATCACTTCTCCTCTCCTAGTGACATTAATCATAAGTTTTCATATCTTTTTGGTTAATCCTGCTGTCCAGGGACACTGGGTCTTATTTTTGTCAATTTTCTTCTTCTGTATTTTGTAACTTTCTTGAAGTTTTATTCCCCTTTCACCTTGCTCCAAAGTTTTTAGGTGAGAATAGATATCATACATTCATGGGTCACCCTGGAAACTGAAATGACAAGGCATTAGAAGTTGAATTGAAGGATAACATTGGATTTGGGTGCTTTGGATTTTAACCCAGTTCTGGCAGAGTGGAATCAATAGCCAGGAGCAAATCACTCAATAAATCCATCTAGTTTCAGCTGTCTTTGAAAAGGGAAGAATTTTTGCCAGTCTCTTATTGCAGCTCATTTCAAACATAACACCTTGGTCAATCGTGGTTGAAGGGCACTGGAGAGATCTCAGATAAAAGTCTGGCTGGGCCCAGGTAAAACACTGTACAGGGAAGAGACAGTGAGATAGGAAATTCTCTGCTAGTACAGCTCATGGACACCAATGTGGCAGATGTACCACAAGTGTTCACAGGGGAAATAATAGGATGAACAAAAGCAAAGTAAAATGAAATTTATGCGATGCATTTGTTTCACACCAAAATCATCAGGTCTTTCCTGGGTGACATTAATATGAGATTTCCTTACTTTAACACAAAGCCCAGTTTCAACACCAAAATAGCTGACAATTCAGCTGGTATCTGCATCCACGCTGGACTTCAAAAAAGCAATGTTTTCTTTACAAAGAACCTTGTTGTTTTTTGGGACTTTTTCACTGAGCTTGAGATGAGGTTCCTGGAGTTGAAATACTCACAGTGGATGTGCAGCCACATCTGAGAAAGGGATTAAGCATTGCAAACCTTCCCACAGCACTACAGTAGGGAATAAAGATAAAGGATTCTATATCCAGGAGAAATCACATTTATCTTGCAGTGACAAGCAGGAGTGAGAACAATGCTCTTTATTTTATCCAGCATCAACCCCTTCTCATCTCCTTTGCAAAATACTTTCAGTGGCCAACTGGGCTGTGTCCTGGAAAACCATATTAGAGATTAATTAGTAATGGATTTTTAACAATAGTGGAGAAGATATGCACAGGAGAGAAAGATCAGGCAGTTCAATTGAATTATTATATTTCCATAGGTTTTCAGATTGACTACATTATGCTTTTGATTAAATGATTATAATTTATGTGCTTTACAAGTAGCAATCTTCTCTGAGAGATTATTTTCTCTTGACCCATCTCCATATAGAATTATTTCCATGGTAAAAGTTTGAGTGATTTGTGAAATGAAATTATGATCTTCCATTACTATTGGGATAAAACCCTAAAATTTTAAAACCAAAATACAGCAGATTTTGGCTATATAAATGATAAAAAGTAGTGTCTGAAGGAGTCACATTTATATAAAGAGGAAATTGAAACTTGATCTTTCATTATCTCTTTGCAACAAAAATGTTATCTTCCAAATAGGGTTATAAATTGCTATCATTAGACCAAATAAATCTCATGTTTATATGCATTTGAAAGTATCTTTGAAAGTATGAGGCTTAAAATACACAATATTTCTCCTGAGTCAGCAGACTGATAAATCAATGCATAATAACTACTATTTGGTATATCCCTGGAAATTTCCTCAGTGCTGAAATGTTTGAATCAGTTAAAGGTTTTAAATGTGAGGCATAAATTAGAGAAATTAGATAAGCCATGAGAGGCAGATGACAATCACCCAAGGGTAAGTGAGGGATCAGCTGAAGTGCTCCTTGAAACATTAACAATCATCTCTGAGTGCAAAATGAGGGTGGAAGGGGAGATCCCAAGAGGCCAAAGAAGAGCAAGCAACAGAAGGAAATGGAGAAGGTTGTGGACGGAGAGAAGCTAAACCAGTCAGACTTGCTTTGGTACCTATCAGGATTCTGTGAATTATTTACAACTTTATAAGCACCAGCAGGATAAAATGCAAATACAACAGAAGCAGATTTTTCAGCAACAAGTCACATGAGTCCAGCCTGATTCCTTTCTTTGGCAGGATAACAGGTCCCAAGAACAGGGAAAAAGTAGCTGCTGTGTTGCATCATGACTTCAGAAATGCTTTTGTCCTGGCTAGATGACGTTCTTACATACTATCTAACAGAATGTGAAAGAGATTAAATCACAGCAAGGTGGGAACTGAACTGCTTGGCATATGGCCCTGAAGGGCAAGCTGTAAATAGTTTGCTCTCTAAAAAATTTGCAGTGTTTTTAGTAATTTTTTTTCACTTTGAGTTCATGGTGGAGTAAAGGATGCACTTTCATTTGCTGAGGGATGAAGCCTCTCAAGGGAATTTTCAAATCTAGTTGAGGCATGCAGCAGGGCTCAGAGCAATCTGCAAGACAGGGGAAAAGCACAACCAGTGAAGGTGAATGAAATAAAATGCTGAATTTGGGAAGGGGGGTTCCAATGCGCAAATACCAAGGAAGCAGCAAAACAACACACCCTCCCAAAAACAAACCAACCAAACAAATAAACAAATAAAAAACAAATCCCACTCCAAATATCCTTAAGCACAAGTTTTTATTAGATAGAAGATGAAATGTGAAATACAAGGGGAAATGCACTAAATAAAAGGGAAAATGCATTCTGGGTTGTATTGGTATCACAAGCTGTGGTTTTGCTCTGCTCTTTGTTGATGAATCTTGGGTTTACACACTAAATCCAGTTTAAGAAAGGTTGGCTGCTGTCCAGGATGGGCAGCTGTGACAGAGATTTAAGAACAATGAGTCAGGAGGATTGGCAGGGAAAAGAGAGGAGTGAGGGGAGAGGAACATGCAACAGTCACTGAATGTGGGATGGAGGACAGCAAGGGACTCCTGTCTGGTTGGTAGCACTAGGCAAAACACGTTTGATGGAACTGCCACAAGCAATATTTGTATGAGATATTAGGAAAATATCATAACTATAGAGTGCTGAAGCTGTGGATTGAGGGTCCTGGAGAGTTCCTGAACCTCTTGCACTGGGGATCATACAGACCAGGTTAGGCAAGTCTTCAGCAGGGAGGGTCTAAATAAGTTTGTTCCTCCCTTAAAAGAGGGCTAAGAAGAGGTAAGTGCTGTCACCTGTGTTGGATGGTGCCTGCATGGGAGGTCAGCATGGGAAGATGCAGCTGGATGACGTTCTCCCCTTCTGTTTGAAAGTTTTCCTCATGCCCAATGGAAGCTTTCTTTTCCAACACTCAGATGTCAGCAGAAGAGATCTGGAAGCAGGAGAAGTACCAGGAGCATGTTTTAAATCCCAGGTTCACAGTCCTGCCCTATGAAATCCTCTTGATGCCAACTCCCTGACTACACTATCAAAGAGCATCTGGGCCTCTCACAGCTCTGTTCCTACACCCACAGGACACTGTCTGTCCTGGGCACCAGCCAGACTCATACCTCAGAAAGACCCTTTCATATATATATATATATATATATACATATATATGTATATATATACACCTCAAAAAAGACCCTTTTAATGTACAGAGTTGTCATTACCAACCTGCTTTGAGTATCTGTTTATGTATCTGCTTACTTTGCTGAACAGAGCCCAGAAGAAGAGTAGCACCAGGAACAGAGTCAAATTTGCCTGAAGGCCTCCCAAGGCACCTGCAGGATTTATCTGGAGTTTCATTAGTAAAAACACCTCCTTCACCTAGGCAGGCTCTAAGCCTCTAATCTGATCCCATCAATAAACTACTATCAAGAATCCTGTATCACAATGCTGAAATTGCTTATTCTGATGCATTTTTACACTGCCCTGTGCCCCCTGGGCAGAGCAGGCTTTCCTGCTGAAAGGTAATCAAGGTTTATGCCAAGGGCTCTGCTGGGAACATGCACACTGGGTAATCCCTGTTGTTAAGCAACAGAAAACAGAACTTCCTGCCCAGCCCATTTAATCCAGAACATGAAATTCATTTTGGATGGTTTCTCTTTCTCAAATCATAATGGATAAAGGAAGAAGTGTTTTATCAGATTGTGTTGAACATCACTCCTACAATTTTTAGAACCAAATGCTGCCATGTTCACAATGGATCTTTTCTTCTTCTTCTTCTTCTTCTTCTTCTTCTTCTTCTTTCTTCTTTCTTCTTTCTTCTTCTTCTTCATGTTTCTTCCCCTTTTTTGTAAATTTTCAGGCTTCTCTAGGGATTCTTTTTAAACTCTAATCCTCTAATCTCAGTGTGATAAAGTCTCTCTTAAAAGCTAGCATTGGAAATGCTCTTAAAAGTTGTTTGGAATGCACACAGGCTTTCAGAAGAAAAAAATTCATGCTTATGTCTTCTTGCTAATTTAGATCATGTTCTCTGTGCAAGGAGGCTTCAGCCAGGATAGCTAAAAATGAATAAGGGAAGTTTATTCTAACCACTGCAAAACTTTCCTCTCTTGTGGTAATTGGAAATTAAATATTTTTTGGGGCAAAAAAGTTGGCTATGTGGAAGAAATAGACAAGATTGGTTTTAATAAGAAGATCTTGTCTTCATATATTATTTTGCACTTTTCAGGGTGCAGAAAATCCATTAATAGTTTAATTTGAATTTCCAGCAGATGTACTTCTTGTCCCATCAAATTTTGGTACTGTCTGAGTTCAGTCAAAGCTCAATGGCTTTGAAAACACTAAAATAATCTTCTCCAGGGACATTGCTATCCTGGCTGCTGCCTGCTCTGGGTCAGCATGTTCTACTCCTTCCCACAGGGAGTCATTAGGGACAATGCTCTGTGCCAGCATCTTGGGGAACAGGACACCTCCCACTCTGGGCTGCTCAAACACATAACTTCTTACCCAGCTGTCTTCCTGGCTAAGGAGATTAGGTATGTTCAAAAGGAGATTCTGGGAAGCAGTGGGTGCAGGTTTGGGACACACAGGCACTGGGATATTTGCTGGTGGGATCCAGGCATTGCTCACAGGCCAGAGGTGTCAGTGAGCTTTGGTGCCAGAGCCAGGATTTTCCCATCTGGCAGGGCACTTGCCACCCCAGCCTGCCACTGGGGGTTGATCATCTCATGAAAAGCCCATTTTCATTAAATAAAAAGAGCCTACTTCAGGCTTATTTTTTGATTTTCAGCAATGGTTTTACCTCCATTTGATTAATGTCACAGCACAAAGCCTTGGATCTAGTCTTGATAAAAGAACACTTTAGAAGATAAGTGAACACACAGAAGACCAAGTTCAAGGTGAAGCAGCCTCTCCTGAGCCTCCAACTGAAGGACCAGAGTGAAAACCAGAGAGCACCTCTGTCTCTAGTCCCTTCCACAGTATTTTTAAAAGTCATCTGGCTGCCCAGGTATGGGGTACCACTGCAAATAAGCAGGCATGTGGCACTCCCTGATATCAGCCTCTGGGCCATGACTGGGACTTGCTCCTGCCCAGGGTTGCAGTGCAAAGGCAGGGGAGAGCCCGGTGCTCCTCCTGTCCCAGCCATCCCCTGTGTCCCTGTCCCTGCAAGCACAGGTGCCTTGGGGAGGCTGAAAATCACACCTGCTCCCAGCACTGGCAGCAGCAATACCCCTGCATCTCTGCTCCAACCACATTGGGCAAGGTTTGTCCAGCTCCTACTGCCCTTTTGTTCCCTCTAACTACAAGGCTTGACCTTTTAAGGGCCAAAGGATCTACAGGCCTTTCTCTGACTTAGGTATTTTTAAGCTTTGAAATTCAGTGGTGATCCTTACCTCCTCCTCATATTTGAGTTCTGTCCTGTTGAGATATGAGGGAGAGCCTGTCCTTCCTTCAACTTCAGTCATCACCTCCTCATTTTAGAGGATAACAGTCTCATAAACAACATAGACACTTATGTTTCAATTTCACAGGGAAGCTTAATTTTTGTGCTGCAACAGCTGAAGATTGAAGGCAGAAGAGGTCCACAATCAATTCATCAATTTGGAAGTGCCTTTACCCACCTTCCCTATGTTTGCAATACTTAGTTAGGCATATTAATAAGTGAATAGAAATCAAACTGTTCTCAGACAGGCTGGGCCATCAGTTCAATAAGAACAAAGTATTTCATTAAAAAGAGCTCAATAAGATGTTCTCAAAAAGAACACTTTAAGACCAATTTAGAAGAAAAAGGGCAACAAACCACTATCCATGCCAATTGCAAACCAAAACCAATCAGAGTTTGCAGAGATACTGGTTTAATCACTAACTGAAAGGACTATTGTTCTGCAAATCTCGAGGCTGTGTTGCTGTTATGGGATCCAGCCCAGTCCCACCACCACAAGTCCCACTCCTGGCATGCTGTCTGTGAGCAAGGGGGGCACGGGGCTTCTTCTTGGCATGGAAAGTGTCACACCTTCCTTCTGTGCCTCCCTGAGCCCAGAAAGTAAAATACTCATCTTCACGGGCAATTTAGCAGGGTGAGAGGCAGCTCTGCCATCTGCATTCATTAGCACTGTGGTCAGTGCACCCCGTTCTGGGCACAAGCAGGTTTCTGTGTGCTGCTTTTTGGGAGGATGCTTTGAGTTGTGAGGCCTTTTCCATAAATAGTCATGGCCAATTCAGCCCTGCCAGACCATTTCTGGTAAATGGGACTCTGGGTTTCCCATATTCCGAGGGGGGAACTGGAGCGTCACATGGGAAAATGCCAGGCACCAGTGGCAAGTCTTTGTGCCACTTGTGTTGGTTTCAGCAGCATCTGTCTGGATTTAAATAAGAGCCTTTCAAGGCCAGAATGTAAATGGAGCATTTATGGCTCCTTTGTCCCAGCACAGTAAATGTTGGGAACTGTAGGTCTGTTGCAGCAGTCTGGCTCGGCTGACGGGTTTTTTGTGCAGCCCAGATTTATGTGACCTTTTGTCCTGAGATCTTCTATCTGTGGCCAATATTTCTGTGTCCCCTGGGACATGGAAAGGCAATACTGCAATGACTCTGCATCCAGAGGTGGCAGCTGGCTCTTGGAGAGCTCTGACAGTTGGAGTTTGGTCGCTGATTTCACTTTGATGCTGCACAAAGCCACCTGTTGGGAGAGACACAGAGCTGCCTGAAGCACATCCCTGTGCAGTAATTAAATGAGTGGGAAAAGCTGTGCCCTCTTGGGACACATTTTATTTTCGCCTGAGATAACTAAAGATAAACTGCAAATTGCCTTACCAGAAAAGAGATCCCTGTTTTTGGCCTCTCCATCCTTGTTCCCATGGATCACAGGGGGACAGCACAATTTCCTACTAAGGTGACAGGGAAAGGCTCTCACCCCCCAGCCTTGACAAGGCTGGTGTTTTCTCATTTTCCTCCTTCCAACCCCATCAGGTTGAAGACATCCATCACTCACAAGCCTAGAGCCTTGTCTCCCAGCCTTATAACCCCATGGGAGTCATGGGGAGGTTTTCCACCTGAAATAACCTCATACTGTTGAGGGTTAGAGCATTCCTGCATACAGAAACTGTGGGTGCAAGTTTTGTGGAGTAGGGGACAAAAGAAGCAGAGAAAATAGGATTTTTCCTCAAGCAAAAGCTCTGACTACTCTCCTACAGAGGATGAATATCAGCTTGGCTTGTCTGTTCCTGAGCACAGACATGGCACCATGATGAGCAATGCTGACAGCTACACACTTGTGCAAGGCATGCATG
This sequence comes from Molothrus aeneus, assembly GCF_037042795.1. Classification (NCBI taxonomy): domain Eukaryota; kingdom Metazoa; phylum Chordata; class Aves; order Passeriformes; family Icteridae; genus Molothrus; species Molothrus aeneus. Next base: position 72,613,779 of record NC_089648.1, on the reverse strand, counting down.
TCTGGCTGCTGCTGAGGCCTTGGATGCAGGGGGACATGGAGCAGTGTCAGCAGCCTGGTGTTATGTGTCACCTCCAAAAGTAGTCTGGGTCCCACAACTGCTTATTCTATGAATTTAAACCCAAACCTCAGTGTAAACTGCACTTTAGTTGCATTAATGACATTTTCCTTATGCCACTTTCAAAAGATCTCACTTTTCCAATCTGGAAATTATATTTCTAAGTATTAAAACACCTGTTGATATGCTTTCCCTTGGTGTAAATTACCTGTGAAATGAGGTTATTTAACTGGTGTAAAATAATGCTGGCTGTGTGCTTACATCTCAGGAGACAAGAAGTCTGCAGCAGCAAGGATAACAGTGGTTTTTTCATCGGGTGTTGGCACTTTTGGAAATGGTTGGCAGTGTTTGCTTAGAAATTGGAAAGGGATCAAACGATCCAGAACTAATCTAATTTGCATGGATATTTTACCTTAAATGCCACCTTGAACAAAATTACAATTCTGCAGAAATTTTAGGAAGGCAGATAAGACTGAGGAAATGAAGACAAACAGAAAACAATACATATCTTAAGAAGGTTGAATCATCCTCTGGGAGTTCTGGTCTCTCCCTCTACAGAGAGCTTGGCAGTACTCAGGTGACCAGCTATGACTGTACACCTTTGAGCACCCAGTGTGTCACTGCTGCTTTCTGAGCATGAATGGCAATTGCTCCTCACTCTCTTGAATCCAGTGTCTGATGGTGATGCACTGGCTGTCCCTTAGTTCAGTGCTGTGTGATGTTAATAAGACTTGGCTTAATAAGTCCAAATTGAAAGTTCAAACAGTTAAAGAGGAGGAAATGAGGCCCATTTGAAGGCAGGTAGCATATTTGAAAAGTCATGACAACACCAGAAACTTACAGGAGGCAAAAGGGAAAAAAAAACAGAGGATAAAGCTTGTTAAAGTAGAGGGTTAGTCAAGGTGAAGGCAGTCAAACTGCAGTCTGCCTGATTCAGCCCCTCCTAGAAAAGAAGGATTAGAGAAGAGTTAATCCTCTCACTGCTTTTTGAGTTGCAAAATAAGTTCTTATTTGCTTTCAGGTAGGAATGGGACTTGGCTGTATTCCTGAAGAAGAATACAGCAGAAAAGAGGAAATATTGCAGCTTTGCTGAGCTGCTCAGGGCTACTAGGCATAAGGGTGACTGCAGATGCATGTCTGCTGCATGTCTGCTCCATGTCTGCTGCATGTCTGCTGCATGTCTGCTGCATGTCTGCTGCACGTCTGCTGCACATTGCCTCCAGAGAGCTGATGCCTCAGTGTTGCAGGATGTTGTGTTTCAAAAAGGGCTGTGTGACACAGGAGCCCAGCCATCTCTGATCATCCCCAGAGATGCTAAAAAATTAAACTTCAGTTTTAAAAGAAAGAATCTGTCTATGAGGAAGAAGGTTCAATGAACAAATTACTACATGTTATACTGCCAAAGTCTGTTTATGGTTATCTGCGGAAAAATGAATGACCTCACCAACATTTGCAATTGCAGATCATGAAGAAAACATCTCAGGATATGATATCCTTAAAGGAAAATCTGGCAATTGCCCAACAGGAATGTCTAATCATTTGGGCCCACAAAAACTCCATAGAGTAAATTTTCTGGGAAAAAAGGGAAAAATTAATCTATAAAAAATTTATCCAGTTTTACCTGCTTCTGCTGTGACTAATATCAAGCAGTGCTCTATTCCTCCTGCAGCCAAAGAAAGGGTAAATGAATTAATTAAGAATTTAGAACAAAGGGGAATATATTTAGGACACATTCCCCATAAAATAATCCTGTTTGGCTGCTAAGAGAACCAGATGGGACCTGGCACTTAGCAACTGATCATCAACAACTTAATGCTAACACAGAACCACTCACTGCAGCTGTCCCAAATATTGCAAATCTCACTGCTGCCCTGCAAGCAGCTGCACATGCATGGATGGCATTTTTTAATATTAAAGACATGTTCATGGTTCTGCCTCAGGAAGAAGACAAACCCACATTTGCATTCATTTGTGAGGGAACACAATACACCTTTAATTGCCTGCCCCAAGGGTACAACTATTTACCTACCACAGCACACAATGCTTTAGTTGAACTCCTTCAACAAATTAAAATCCTGGAAGGAGTACAAATCTATCAATACACTGATGATGTGTTGACAGAAGGTGAAGAGGGAGATGCAGTAAGAACAACAGCACAGGATATATGGAATAAATTAAATGACAAGGGGATAGAAATGCTCCTACTAAATGACAACACCCTTCTAAAGAGGTAAAATTCCCAGGAACCTGGTGGGTTGCTGGTCAGGCTGCAATCCCAGATGGAACAATTACAAAATTGGATGCTATAGCCACTCCTACTACTAAAAAGGAACTTCAAAAGATTGTGGGTACTTTAGGATACTGGAGAAATGTTTCTGAATTTTTTCTCATAGAAAGACCATTGCACACATTAATGAGGAAAAAACAGACCTGGGAGTGAAAAAACAGGCCTGATAGTCACAAACAGACTTTGCAAACATTGATAGAAGAGTTAAAAACAGATCAAGCACTAGCTCCTGTTCATTCCAGTGATCCTATAATAGTTAAATGGGGTTTTTCTGAATATGGGACTTATTGTAATATGTTCCAGAAAAGTCCACATGTACCCAAACAACCATTAAGGTTGAGTTCCACAGGATTGAAGGATACTGATATGAAATACATTGATTGGGAAAAGGGATTATTATCTCTGACCTGAGCTCTTAAACAAGCAGAAAAATTCAACAGCATCAACCTGTGCAAGTCCAAGGACCTTTTACCTGTCAGTTAGTATTAAGAAGGGCAATGCTTCACCAGATGGAATTGCACAAAGACCAACAGTACACAGAAGGTTCGTCTCAAGGATCAGATGGATATAACTGAAGGGACAACAAAACCTGCAAAATTACATAGCTGTGACCCCAGATAGCTTTGCAACAGCCGTGTAAACCTAGTCCTGTACTTGATGCTCCTGCATTTACATTACTCTCTGAAGTTAAAGATGTCTGGTTTGTTGGTATGTCAGCCAAACATATTGATGGTAAATGGAAGTACAGACCAGTTGCTTTTAACATTCAGACAGGAATGGAAGCAATAGAAGAAAGAATGGGAAGTGCACAGGTGGGAATGTTAAAAGCTGTATTGCTGGCAGGAAGAGAGAAAGCAAAGCAATATAAGTTGACTCTTATGCAATCTGTGCCAGTGGTTGTGTCAATGGAAAACAATAGTGTGGTAGGTAAATGGAAAAGAGGCGTGGCAGGAGGAAGATTGGAAGTGATGTGTTTACAGGCTCAAACCCAACCAATCCACATAGAATGGGTCCAAGCTCATGCCAATGGTCAAGCCTTCCAGGACAACCTGAAGGTGTTCCAACCTGTCAAGGTCAAACTCCCCCAGCTGGGATTGTACCTATGACTCTAATGGACACTTGAGGACCATTAGCCTGGGTGGCTACAGACTCTAATGGCCACCAACACAGAATCAGTTCATGGATAATTCCCACCTTCTGAACTAAGGAAATTAACCTATCCTATCCAGCACAGGTGCCAAGATACATATTGTTTTATTTTACAGATCAATGGCTGCTCCTGGTCATCATCCTGACGGCAAGATCTGGAGCATTCCAGTGGAAAATATCCTTCAAACAGCCTGGAGGCTGCTGAAGTGTGGACTTGCAAACACAACAGATCTCATGGGCCAGCAGGTACCTGCCTACAAGTGTCCCTCTACAACTTGGAGGTGGTGTTGTCGTGCAGCAGCACCTCTGGGAATGAACATTGCCCTGGTTAAAAACTATTGGAACATCCTGATCTACACCAACTGGTACAACTGAAGAAGGACAATCGAAAATTATTAATCACTGTCCATCATGATATGGAAAAATACACTGTTGTCCTAGAGAGAGTGAGAAGGGATAGAGAATGTTACTGTATGATGACTTGTTTGGATGATCCCCAACCACGATGGGCATTCTGAATTTATTGTTACACCCTGTTATTCTAATATTATTATTAATCAGAATCTGGTTTCTATAATATTTTTTTACATATTTTATATGTAAGAGTGTGGTACTTAATACAACAAATGAGGATACTAATGAGTCCAGAAGTACATAAATTAAAATAATAACAGTGTTTCTTGCCAGAATCAATAGCTAATTCTATAGTATGTTCCATTTAATATTATTAACTAAATTCTAACTGATTTTTATAATCATTTTCTATGTAAAAGTATAAGGTATGATTATAATATAGCTAACACTATTTCAAACTATCTACCGATAAAATAGTAAAACCTAGGATACTGATGAATCTCAACATATTTAACAAGACTGGGGTTTTGAGGATGCTCAACAAGGATTCTCCTCAAGGTTAAGAGAAAGAGGCCTGCCCATGAGTGTTGATATTGGTGAGTTACATCAATCTCTACTTAAAAGTAGTTTCTTATTGTCAGCATTAATATAATTGCTTTAATATGGTCCATCTATTATACTATACATTACTAGTACTTTTAGCTTTTATGCTATATAGTGAATAATCCCAGTTAAGATATTTTTTCTAGTAATTTTTCATAATAAATAATTAATTTTATGTAAATGCATCTGATTGGACATCTTTCAATTGGGGTGGGAGAGGGGGAAGTTACGTAAAGTGTTGACAAACTGAGAGGCTGAGATTGGCTCCAGCTGACCCCAGGCTCCTCTCTGAGGAGGAGTTAAGAAGGCAGGGGAGTCCTCTCTGCACCTCGTGGCTCAGCAGTGGTGCTGTGGTGAGAGCAGCACAGTCCCTCAAACTGGTTGCAGGTGGGTATCAAGATGGGTTTTTTGGGTGGTCTGGGCTCAAGGTTTTCCATTCACACAACACCAAATATCACCTCTGGCTCACAGCTGACTCTGGGCTGCAGTGTGGGCACGGTATGAGGAGCCAGAGGATGGTATTGCATTTGTTTAAATTGCAGTGGGGATTCTGCTGCTGAGTAGCAGCTAGCATTCAAACTGTTGGTCTCAGTATTTCAGAAAGAGTTCATTGTTGTGCTTCTTCCTTTTCCTAATTTAGATGGCTGCAGGGTGCTAAAGAGCAGCTCATTGGTGTCCCTGCAGCTCACCAGCTCCAGCCTGCCCAGCATCCTCAGCTTTAGAGCTTCAGGCACTGGCATGGGTGCAAGATCTGTCACTCACCACATGCTGCAGAGAACAATGGAGACCTCAGCACAAGAGGAGCCAAAGATGCCTGGAAAACAGCTGCTCCTTGTTCAAACATGCAGGCTGCATCCATGCAAGAAGTCAGACCAGCCAAGAAGAGAGTTTTGAGAAAAGGGCAGGATTGGCATTAATCTTTATCTAATAGTGAGGCTTCCTGCTTTCTTCTGAGCTCAAATTCAGCATTAATTAAATTGCTCACCTTTCTCCACAGAAATAAGTATACTGATATACAGCATGGGATTTGAGTGTAAGCTGACAGGCCATGGTTGCTTGGGTGAAAGGTGGAGAGACATGTGATGACAAACAGCCTTTGCATGCAGGACAAAAATCTGGGTAATACTGGGGAGCCACAATGATGACCAAAATTATGTGTAAAACCCCAGGTTCCATCCTGCACTCAGTCCTCTTGGCTTCCACAGAAATACTCCAGTACTGGTGGGCACCAAGTCTTGTGGGAATTCACTGCTCTTCTTCCAGCTCTTTGGGAAGCTGGGTTGATAAGAGATTACCTTCAACAGAGGCCATCACAACACCTCGATATGTGACTGTTCCCCCACTGTGGGCTAAGAGTGCAGACACCACAACCTCCCTGGGCAACCTGTGCCAATGCTCAGTCATCTTCACAGTAAAAAAGTGTTTCCTAATATTCAGAAGGAACCTTCTGTGTTTCAGTTGGTCCCCATTGCCTCTTGTCCTGTCACTGGAAACCACCAAAAAGAGTCTGGCTCTAACTTGATGGCAGCCTTACTTCAGGTATTTATGTGCATTGAGGAAATTCCCTTTGAACTTTCTCTCCACACTGAAAAGTCCCAGTCCTTCCTCACAGGAGAGATTCTCCAACCCTCAATCTTTTTCATCAGCTTTTTCCAGAGTCTTTCTGGTATGTCCATGTCTCTCTTATATTGCGAAGCCCACACCTGGACTCAACACTCCAGCTGTGCCCTCACAAGTGCTGAGTACACTGGAAGGAGCTTGACCTGCTGGCAGTTCTTTGTCCAATGCAGTCTATGGTACCATTTGCCTTCTTTCTCAAAAAGGCACACTCCTGACTCGTGTGCTACTTGGTGTCCAGCAGGACCCCCAGATCATTTTCTGACAAGGTGCTTTCCAATGGGGTACCCCAGCATATTCTGGTGCACGGGGCTGTCCCTCCTCAGGTGCAGGATTTCACATTTGCCCTTGTTGAACTTCATGAGGTTCCAGTTGGTCCATTTCTCCAACCTGTTGAGGTCTCTGGATGTCAGTGTGGCCCTGTGCTATCAGCCTCTCCTCACAGTTTTGTATCATGTGCAGACTTGCTGAGGGTACACACTTCCCCCTCATCCAGACCACCACTGAAGATGTTAAACAGGACTGGACCCAGTGTAGACCCCAAACTCCCAGTCACAGGCTTCCACCTAAACTGTGTCACCACCCTCTGGACTCAGCCATTCAGTTTTCAATCGCCCTTACTGTCTGCTCAACTTACCCACACATCAAGAGCTTGTCTATGGGCATCTAATGTGAGATAGCATTGAAGTCCTCAGAGACATCTAGGTAGGAACTATCCACTCCTCTTCCTCCGTGTCCAGGCCAGTCATTTCTTCATAGGAGATTGTAAAATTGGTCAAGCATGGCTTCCCCTTAGTGAAACTGCGCTGACTGCTCCTAGTGGCTTTCCTGTCATTTATGTACCTGGAAATGGTTTTCAAGGATAAAGTTGAGGCTCATCAATTTGTAGTTCTTTGGGTTATCCTTCTTGTCCTTCCTGAAGATAGGAGCAACATTTGTTTCCTCCAGACTTTGGGTGCTTACTCCTCTTATTTTATGGGAAAATGTGTCAGTCCTTAAAAGATGTGGTAAAACAGCATCATCACTGAAAAGACTGCATGTGAGAGAGAGAGACTTTTCCTGGCCTGGCTGTGCTGGCAAATACTTCAGAGATAAAGGGTGTCTTGGAAACCAGAGGATTATTTTTGATGCTAACCTGTGTTTCAAGTCCATCCATGGATTCACAAATAACCTCTGGCACGCCTCTGCTTGGTGATCTTGTGGGCTATAACAAATTTGTGAGTGCAAAGACAGGGAAAAAGAAGTTCAAGTCCCTGTGGACATCTCTCCATAATGATTCACTCCTGGCATGACAGGGAGCTTGTAGCACTCTCCATGACTGATCTGTGCTCAAGAGTGCCAGCTCTGCAGTGAACTGTGTCAACCATTCCCTAAATGGCAGAGGAAATGCCCTAATACTCATCCATATGGTAAAGGAATTAAGGACATCAACAACAAAAAGATAATTAGGGAAAGATATCCAATAGAGATGCAAATTAACCTCCCTCCACAAAGCCCTTTATAAATCCTGGGATTTTGTGCATTTATTACTTCTATTAAATGTGACATATTTAAAGCTTCCCTTTGCCAAAAGTGCTCTTTCACTCTGACCTCACTTAGCTAGTTCATGAACAAAAAGGCAGATTAAAGGGGAGATAAATACAATTTATTAAACACTTGGGACCACTGGAAAAAATACCATGTATAAAGCCTTCATGAAACATACAGTATTCTTAAACATTTTATTTTGCTGAAGATTTTTAACTATTAATTACCAGTAACATTCCAAAGTTCAATGTTTCTCTATCAACCATTCCCTTGCTTGCTAGGAGCTTAACCTCCTCACCACCTTTGCTGCTTCTCTTGTTTCCTCTTTGCATCCAAACTTGTACCAACCACTGCTTGATCTAGGTGGAAAAAAAGCACTAAATATACCTTGGCTCTAGGCTACAGCTCAACAAAAAAAAGGGCTTTTTAAAAAAAAATTGGATGAGGTGTTTGCCTAACATGGAAGGTCCCTGGCAGGCCAGCACACAGCCAGTGCAGTTTTTTGGTATCCAACATGTAAGGTGAAGCTCAGGGTGGAGGTCATTTGGGGCTGGGTCAGCATACTGGGAAGCAGGTTTTGCAGAGTGGAAGTGGTGGGCTAAGTCCGTAGCAGCTGATTTCTGACTGACTTCAAGCAGGGGTGGAAACTCTTCCCTTCTTCTTCTGCCCCTCTGGGGCTTTTTCTCATTTCCAACAGTTGTCATTTGCTGCTGCAGGGCATCTGGGTTTTAGCAGGAACATCCTGTCCTTATTTGCAGCTGGAGCTGAGCGAGTATTTTGTCGGTGGAAATCTCTGGGGAGGCAGTGCCACCACACGGTGCATGTCCAGCAGGAGCACAGCAATCCCACCTGCCACCCCATGTGTCAGACAGCTCTGGTGGCTGCAGGCCAGCATCCTCAGCAGGTGTGGAGTTACTGACACAGCTGAATGCCAGGAGACCTTGGTGCTCACTGGACAGCATAAGGTTCCAGCACTTGGTGTATCCATGGCAGGACACGGAGCTTGGATGGATCCAGCACTGCTGTATGTAAGTGGAGACAACACCCTAAAATAGCCGGGGGCAATCATGGAAAGCATATTCTGCATGGAAGACAGTCAGACACGTTTCCTCCCACGTGCAGTGGGAGTTGTCATGGCTGTCTGGACCAACATTTCAGCCTTCAGGAGATATGAGGCAATCTGGTGCAGCTGTATCCTCTTTCACTGCGAGCTACATGATGTCATACCCAGCCTCTGCTGCCAGGGCCTCACATCACACTTGGGCACTTGCTGCTGCTGAGGAGCTGTGTGATAACCTGCCAATCTGCAGTCATGTGTCAGAGGATCTTAATGGGTGCAAATTGGGAGCAACTCCATAAAAGTTAATTACACTGGTGGAAAACATGGGCAGTGAGCCTTCTGTGCACTTATCAGTGAGGCTGGGCCTATTAGTCATGATTTACTCAAAACTGAACAGAGAACAACAAATGTCTGGCTGGCACTATTGAAGTAACTGCTTCAAGTTAACATTTATGGGAAATGGTCTGTGTAATGGGAAACAGCTCTTTCCTTCTGAGCTCATGTGCTGCTTAAGAGTTTACTTTCTTCTGCATGTCCTTGCCAGTCATCTTTTGTTATGTTGAGAACGTCTTGATTTTATTAACATCCTTTGGGAAGTTAAGGTTACTTTGGGAATTAATTTATTTCAAAATCATCCTCCTTAAGATGGAATATATGTAAAAAACTCATGTAGCATAGCAAGAAAAGAGGGAGTTCTGAGAACCGCCATGTTCTTCCCTCACTGCAAAGCTGCAGTCCCCAAGCTTGGCTCGGACCTTTAGGGAAAGTCAATCTGCACCAGCCCAGGGTGCCAGCACCAAAAGGACTTTTTCAGTGATGCCATAATGGACCTTTTTGGTAGATCCCTTGGGGTGTATTAGATTGAAATTACACTGAATGACTGGTATATACATATCTATTTTTAAGGGTTATTTTAGAACAATTTGGTTGCAATGAAAAGGAGGTGTGTAGCCATTTTTGTTATTCTCTGTAGAAATGTAACAATACAAAAGTATAAAAGCATCACTTAAGAAAATATATAAGGAAAAGTAAGACAGAAAAAAAGGAAAAGAGTAGACAGTAGAGACGAAAGGTATCATGTGGCAGTCATATTTTCTGGAAAAATCCCTTTGCCCAGGATTTCTCTCCTGGGAAGCTGAGAAGCCTCAGAGAAAAAAGAAAACAATATTATCTCATGTGCTTCTCCTGTGTTTTGCTGCTTTGGAATGTGGTTGGAGATTGTTTATCCAACAGGTGATTGTTTCATTGGTTCCTGGTGTGTTTTCACTCATTGGCCAATTACGGCCAAGCTGTGTCGAGGCTCTAGAAAGTCACGAGATTCATTAGTACCTTTCTAGCCTTCTTTCTAGCATTCTGTCTGTATCCTTTCTGTATTCTTTAGTATAGTTTAGTATAGTATTCTTTAATATAATATAGTATAATAAAGTAATAAATTAGCCTTCTAAGAACATGGAGTCAGATGCATCATTCCTTCCATTGTCGGGGGTCTCTGAAAATACAAGAGTATCATAACCCAAGGATCTAGCAATGAGACTTCATTATTGCAAAGTGATGGCTGCAGTCTTGATCCATCGAGGGTGGATCTGCTTCTTATCTGCTTTTTCTCTTAATTGGCTCAAAAATCAGGGAGTTGCTAAACAAAGGTTGGTTTGCAACAGTCATCCTCCAGTGGTGGGTGTGCACCTGGGCTGTGCTTGTGCACATCAGAGGTTTCAGCACCACACACCCAGCAGGTCTCCTTCTCCCCTTCAGCTGGGGGTGCAAACCTGGGCTCAGCAAAGCACACCCTGCTGCTTTTACCAATGGTCGACTGTTTGAATCATTAACCCTTAACATTTCAGTCTCTCACAGACGCCAAGGTGGTTGGTGGTCCCTGGCACACATCTGGTCCTGATGATGTCCCCTGGTCTGGGGGCCAGCTCACACCATGGACCACTCCTAGAGCAGTGTGATCCCCCTGTGCCACTGGTCTCAGTGCTGGACGTCCTGCAGGGAATCAGCTACCAGTAGGGTTGTCAGTGCTTTTTAATAAACACCTGAGCGTGTCCTGGGCCAGCAGAAATGATGTGAGTAGGCTGTGGCAAGAAGAGGTTGGCAGCACTGCTGGGAACCAAGAGGGATCATTCCTCCCACGGCAGGAGGGCAAGAAGCTCCTGCTGCCCACAGCCCATCCCAGCCCAGCACCACTGAGCCTTACAGCACTGTCAGGCTTTCCTAGACTGAGGCTTAGATTTCACCATCCCAGGTGGGAGTTCTAGAGAATGTAGTGTTGGAATGATGTTCCCCAGGAGAGGGCAACCAGACCTGCTGAAGAATGTGGCCATGAAAAGGGGGCAGGAAGCAGGAGTCACAGCAGGGATGTTGAAGGAGAACACATTTGTTAGGTGGTGATTAGGTGGTGCCACCCTCTGTGCCAGCACCTCTGCCGGGACACCCATTGCCATGGTCCCCAGGACACGGCAGCCGTGGCATTTGCTATCCCAGGGATGTGCTGATGCACCCTGGCTGTTCAGTGCTCCCCAGCTCTGGGCTGATGTGCGGGCCCAGGCCAGTCATGGAGCTGAGGGTTTTGTTAACATCAGGGTTTTGTTAGCACATTCATCTCAGCCTGACCTTTTGTCTTTTAAATCCCGGTGGCAGAGGAGTTACTCAGATTAGGAACTTAATTGGCTGATTGAAGCAAAGGTTTCTGCAAGGTTTCATTATCAACAGAAATTTCAGCTTATTGAAGCAATTTTTGGAGTCTTTTAACCTTACTCTAAACCCAGCAGTTTTACCCTGAAGAGCAGGGAAACATTTGGAAACCTATTAGACTCTCTACTGTTAGCTATTCCTATGGGAAAATGGAAGGTGGCTGTAGGAGCAAATGAACAGTAGTGATACCCAGCAAGTCACTCCCTGCCATTTTTACTGCACAACAGTGCAGATCACACAAGTACTGTGTCTGTACACATGAAACTCAGCACCTGGACTCTGGTGTTCCCCCAGCTTCTGTAATGAGAAATATCTCAACACTCCCAAATACTTCAATTAAATGCCAATCCTTCCTATACAACATGAAGGCAATGTCAAATAATCACTTGAGGTACAAAAGCCCCAGGGTAGTAATCCCTTTAAGATCAAAATATCCGTGGAAATTTTTTTTAAAGCAAGCACAGGTTTCAGGTTCGGGTGAATTTATTTCACTGGGGTGTCAGAAAGGCAGTAGTTAAGTATCAGTGTGGCAGCTCATGTGTGCTGAACTAGAGAGGGCAAGAAGCTCCTTCTGCCCACAGCCCAGCCCAGCCCAGCACCACATGGCCACACGAGCAGCTGCTTATTGCAGGTCAGTGGAACAAACTGTGCTAAACACATGTCTGGGGAGAAGGTGTCCAGGGCTGTGTTTTATGTTCCAGGCCAGCACTCAGGCAGGTGGTGGGGGAAACGTGCACAGCTGTGCCTCCCTTAGGGGAGACAGACCTGTGCCTCCCTCTCAGTGGGTAGATGCTCTAAGTGTTCACCCCAATGCTTCTATAGCCCTCCCAGGGTTAACACTCATGAAGCAATTTTTAGACTCCCTGTGAAAATGTACTTTTGTCACAAGGCCAGCACCTGGTAGAGAGAGACAGACCTCTGTTCCACAGGAGATGAACCTTCATGGCTTGAGAGGAGCCAAGTCCCTCCTGGGACAAGCCACTGTCTCTCCATTTCCCCTTGTGTACCCACTGCCAGCGCATGCTTAGGCCAGCTCATCTGTTAGCAAATGACCCCGAGCACATGTGCAGAACAGGACCAAAATAACACTCATGGCATGATTCCAGCTGATGGGTCCCAGCCTGGAACAGCCTCCTGAGAGCCAGCTGCCTCCTCTGCTAACAGCCCAGGGACACCCACCCTGACTCTTGGGAGAAAGGCTCCTTGGGCAGGATCCCTTTCACCCAAGTTTAGATGCTCCCAGCCTGCAGCTGAGCAAGCTAGCCACAGTCCCTTGGAGAGGAGATCAGGCACTTCCAGAGGCCTTGTCACCTCACCCTGGGTTACATGGAGGTCAGATGAAACAGCCTGGAAACACCAGTTGTTTCACAGACTATAAAAAGGTTCTCAGCTGCCAGCTCTGGGATGAGATGCACCATCCTTGAGGTTTGGTTCCTTTGCCTAAGCGCAGATGTCCAATATCTGCTTGGCCTGCAGCTGCTGGCCCCCAGGTCTGTCTTGTTGCCAGATCCAGGCTGATCACCACGTGCCACAGCCCCTCCAGAGCAGGACACTGGTGGCCAAGAGTTGTGCAGGTCTTGCTCAGCATCCTCCTGCACTGAGCTATTGGAGGAAAGATGTTGTGCCCAGTGACCAGCTGCAGATGGGCACTGACAGTTCATGGCAAAACGTACAGAATTGCCCACAATATTTCAGTACTGGCAGTTTATACATCAGGCTTTTTCCTTTTTTTTAAATTTTCTTGCTTTCTTTTTTTTTTCTATTATCATACACACAAATTTCAGAAGATGTGGGGTTTGTCTGCTTCTGATTAATAAACCAAAAGGAACAACTTTGACATCCAAGTGATTTCTATGCTGATTCCCAAACCATTCTTTCAAGCTTTGAGACCATAAAGCCTTCTCACCCACAGTTCTAAGAAAAAATATAAGTAGAACTTCCTACAACTACTTCATATGAAGACTCATGAGCTGTTTGAGTTGAAGCATTCTTACTATCTCAAGTGGAGCCAAATAATGGGGCACGTGAAATGTTATCCTGAACAATTAAAACCTGGCAAAGTTTAAGGAACTGAAAACAGGAAAGAAAAACACAAAGGAAATGGCTAGATGTATTTATCTGCATCAGGAATAATTTGCCACTTAATTCTAATAAGGATCATGTTCATATTGGTTTAGCCAGGTGCCAAATGGGATTATTGTCTCATTTGTGACATGTAATCAATAGGGAAATAATAGCAGGAAGCGTGCTGTGATTAGAAACAACTCAGATCCCAGGAATCTTCGCTTCTATTCCTACTCCACGACCTCACTTCTCGCTCTGCCTGCTGTTCCCCCTCCCTCCCACACCCGTAACGGGGTGCGGTGACAGCGCCCGTCGCCACCGGTGACCTGGCAGGTTCTGGGTTCAGTCCCTGCCCTCGCTTTCCCTTTCGGAGCAGCGCATAGTCACAGTGCCGGCGGTGCCCGGTTAGTCAGCATTCCCTCAGGCTGCGAGCATTCCCGCAGTCCTGGTGTTCCCAAGGAGCGGGGCTGCGGCCGTCACTGCGGGCCTGTGGGGCCGCAGCGGGAACGCGGCCCCGGCTCTGCCGCTCCTCGGCCGTGCCGGGGGACAGCGGCTCCGCTCGGCTGGGCTGGGCTGGGCTCGGCTCCGCTCGGCTCCGCTCGGCTCCGCTCGGCTCGGCTCGGCTCGGCTCGGCTCCGCTCGGCTCGGCTCGGCCGGGCTCGGCTGGGCTCGGCTCGGTTCTGCTCGGCTCCGCTCGGCTCGGCTCGGCTCCGCTCGGCTCGGCTGGGCTCGGCTCCGCTCGGCTCGGCTTGGCTCGGTTCTGCTCGGCTCAGCTCGGCTGGCCTCACAGGGCAGCCGCTCCTGACGCTGCAAAACCGCAGGGAAAGAGGCCTATCCCATATCTATAGCCAGTACCTGTTTGTCGGAATTCAGGACGTCCCTCCGGCTGTCCTGGATTGCCAGGTCCCCTGCCAGGGGGCTCAGAGACCCTGGCACAGAGCACAGGGGCACAAGACCCCTGTGACTTTGATTATGACCCATGGAGCAAGTGACCAACCTTGTATGAGGATCTGCTAGCCACAAAAGTAGAATAATAATAATTAGTGTAACAATTAGTATATATAAGTAGAATAATAATTAGTTTGTCACAGGGAGGAAAAATAGATTTTTTGGAGTTTTTAGAATCGGGGTTCAGGGGGCAAGATGGAAGAATCTGGGTGTGTCCAGCCTTTCTCCTTCTCCTTGGCCTCCATCTTCTGCTGTGATGTTGGCACTTACAGATTGGTTTAGAGTAGAAGCTCACTGTCTAACACAGGTGATAGGTATTGGGAAGTCATTGTAAACATTGTAGGTGTAGTTTTTAGTATAAAAAGATAACACCGCCCCGGGGGCAGGCAGAGTGCCTCTGAGCAGACCTCGGCAGGCCAGGAGAAAGAGTTTTATAGATAAGAAACAATAAACAAACTTGAGAATGAGAAATGAAGAGCTCTGACTCCTTCTTCGAGCACCAGGCTGGGAAAAGAGACTTTCAAATGCATCCTGGGGACACAGTGACCAGCTAAAGCCCTGAGACCTGTTCTTTTAACAAACCACAAGGCCTGCAGTGCTTCATCCTGGGGAAAGCCACACTGGCAGCTTTCTGGTGTCTGTGCCTCTCCAGGCATCTCTGGGTTTTGCTGTCTCAAGTGGTTCATGAGTTCAGGAAAAAGTTTCACTAAAAAGTTTTGTCTTACAGTGTTCTGACACCAATCCAGTTGAAGTTTTATTTGTCCTGATTCTGAGCAGGCTGTGGTGACTGAATGGTGACTGGTTCAGGGACTTGAGACTGATGGGGGAAAGATGATTTTTAAAGTAATTTAGAGTTTGAACCTGTTTTTCTGACATAATAAAGAAAACACTTAAGCTTTTCCTCTTTTATTTTTAAAGGTCAGTCATTTCCTTTTTATATTTTATTGGGAAAAATAGGAGGAAACCCAGATTCTCACACCCTTAGTGTTGGGAAAATTCTTTAGCAATCCTAACAAACATTGTTTTTCTCACAAATATAGTTACATATTTTAAAATTCAATAGAAAATCAACTGGAAAAGAAATGAAAACCTGTAGTACCAAAATAGATAGTTTTCCCTCCTTTCATCTGTCACAATGGGACCAGTTCACTGTCTGTCCAGCAGACAAAGCATATCCCCAAAATTCTAACAAAACACAGAAAAGGCAGGCAAATTTTTTTCAGAGGATGAATATTTGAGGTCATCCTTATGCATATCACAAAAATGTGAAAACAAATCAGAAAATCCCTTAACCCACAGGATTGTTTGGTTTATATTTTTAGTTTAGCCTTGAGGTTCATGGCCAAGATATGAAACCAGACAAATCTTTTCCTGGCTCTGCTACAGAGTCCCTCTTTAACTATGGGAAGGTTAAAGAGCCTCTCTGATATTTCCATGTTCTCATATGTACTATATATTTACATATTGTCAGACAGAGGAACACAGGGTCTATAAATTACTCCCAAGCATTCAATCCCAGTCTCTACTGAAGTGTTGAAAATAACTGAGTTGTTTTCATGTTATTAAAATAGCCACAGGAAAAGGAAAGGGGGCAGCAGGTCTCCGACAGTCACAGGAGTGAATGCTCCAACCCCAGGGCAGGGGCACAGCACTGTCACCCTTCCCCAGCACCTTTTGGAGTGTCACTACCAAGGAGCACAGTGCTCCCAGCCAGGTGAGACAGCAGGCAGCAGTGGTACCTGCCATCTCCTGGGATCTCTCACTGGATTCTAATGCTGCCCTGTGTGGATCTCTGCTAGAATTACATGGAATTTGTTACTCAAACATGGCTCTAGGGAAACTTCTTTTTTCCACTAAACTCCCCATTTTTTCTTTCTCTTCTTATCCTCTGGCTGAACAAAAGAAACTCCATGATTTTTTTAACAAAGCTGGAAAATCTGCAGGTCAAGTGGAAAAAAGAAAAAGAAGGAAAAAAAAAAAAAGGAAAATGAAGAAATAACAACAGAAATGGGGAAAAAAAAAGCTGTGGTAAATGAAGACATTGCAGATTTCACCTGCAGTGATTCAGGGGAGGAGCCACTGCAGGTCAGTATCTGGGGAAGGCAGTCAATCTGCTAATTACTGCATTAAATGGAGATGGGTGAGCTCATGGCTACTCTACAAAACCCAGTTATCATGCACACACTTGGAAATATGGGCAAACTGGAGCTGGTACATGAGGAAATGCTACACTATTCAGAACAGCCTTTGCTTGTCAGCCCTAGCTGAAGGCACACCTCAGGGTGGCACAGAGCTGGCACACACAGCCCATCCAGACTGTGTGGTGCCAGCTTGGAAATGGGAGAAAGGAACAGCATCTCATAGTGACCCCCAGTGACAGGTTTTTAAGCCAGGCCTGGGACTGAGTCTCCTCTCTTGTTAAATAAAAAGGAAATTTTTATTTCTTCTGACTTTCCCTGGTGCAATGCCTGCTCACCCAGGAGGGCAGATGTGCAGGCCTTTGCCCTTCTGAGCCACAGGGACTTTCATTTCCATTTCTCCAGCAAAGAATCAAGGCAGTGCCAAAATCATGCATTATCTTCCCAGCTGAAACTGGAAAGAAACAGGATTCCTAGAAGAAAAAACAGAGATTTTACTGCAAGTAGGAGAGCAGGAGTTTGTTTTCTCTCCTGACATCCCCACACAATACAATTTTTTCCTTTAGTTGAGCCAATGTTTGCTTAATGCAAAACTCACAAACAGCATGGGCAGCAGAGACAGAAGATCAGAGGCCAAGCTGTTACAGCAGGGGACCTGGCTGGGTATTGTGAAACCCACCCCAGCCCCTGCAGACCATGGAACACCTGAACCTCCCTATGATTTTGCCCTTCCTCCCTTTGCTCCCTCAGTACAATCCCTCACTGCAGAGCTGGAAGGGAACTGGCTGAGTTCAGGGGGATTTGGGGCTCAATTTACCACCAGCTGCAGAGTGGAAGAGCTGGTGGTGAGTCCCCACTGCCCACACCTGGGGGAGGTTATTTCTACCTCTGGGTGGGTCTCTGGACCCAAGTGTCTGGTTTGCTGCCATGGCAGGTCTGTGATGGGAAACAGAGTATAGTTAGGTGAGCCAACCAGATGTGCTATGAAAATGCTCCCTTGAGCTAAACTAAACCACTGATGAAGACAGCCTCAGATTTCTTTTCTCATTCCTCATGAAAAAGATGAATTTTCCACACAATTCCATGTAAATTAGTTTTGTTTGTTGGTTTGTTTTGTTTTTGTTTTGTTTTGGGTTTTTTTTTTTTGTTGTTTTTGTTTTTTTTTTTTAGATAGGCATTGCAGCTATAATTAGAATGTAATTCTGGACATAGAAAATTCCTTTTGGGGATTGTACACAAGATTAAATAAGTAAGCTATAAAAATTTGAGATGGGGAAGGCATAAACAGGAAAACAAATCATAGTAGCCTGCAGATTTGATTGCTTAAGACAGGGGGGAAGCATTAGGCAGTTTTGTTCTCAGTATCCAATGTAAATAAATGATTGGTTGTTTCACAGTAAGAACTTGTTAACATACCCAGACATTACCAAATTGACTGTTTCATTAAGCTCTTTGGGAGCACAATCAGTATCATTAAACCATTATTGCAAAAAAAAAAAAATCTGAGAAGTTTGTAAGTGTTAGACAAAATCTCTGGGAGGACTTAAAAGGCAGATAGATTACCAGAGAAGTAAGAAAAGTGCTCCATAAATACCCCAGGAATTTTATAATTTTGTGTTTTATGTTCATTTGAAAAACCATGGAGCTTCTCTCACCACAGAATCACTAAGCTAATTGCTGATTCCAGTCCTACAGCTGTGATATTTCAGGGGAATTGAATGGCTCTGGAGCTGTGTGTATAAATCAGGCAGATGCCTCCTTTCATTTTACCCTGTCTCTCCTGTTTCTCAGTGTGCCCTCCAAGCTTATCAGTGGTGTCACATCCCATTCTTTTACCTCCTCTCTCCAGCATCAGCAGGACCAGGCTTCCACTGATCTGCACCAGGTTTTGACAGCTTGGATTGAGAGCATGACCCTCACAGCAGTCAAAGGAAGCAACATTTTGATGACATCAGAAACATTGCCTTTGGTAGAAAATAGCTAAACTGCATTCTGAGAGTATTTAATGAGTTCAAGGAGAGACTGGTTTGCATTTCTTTTACCAAAACCCAACAAAATGATAGGTTTTCATACATTGTTAGGATGTTTTGGTGACTGAAGGACCTCAAGGAAGATGTCACACTGACCATAATGCTTCCCCATGGCTTTAACAGCTCCACATCTCCAATTTAATACTGTGATTCCTTGGTACTTGATAATAAAAACAATATATCTGAGGGTAAGAAACCATGGTAGCTGTTAATGCAGCAGGGGGCAGTGGGCTGTGAGGTCTTTTTGTATTTGCTGATGACTTCAGACTCTGGGGTTCCTGAGCACCTCGCTGAAAAAGATCATAACATAACATCAGCTGCTCTGTTTGGGGTATTCCACTGCCATTTGATGGTGTTGTGATGATGCCCATTTATTGCCAGGTTACTCTGCTAAACCTCCTGTGTGTGACATCCTAAGCAAACTGTAGTGTATCCTAACCTTCCCATCCAGGCTGGCATCAGAGTCTCAGAACAGTTTGGGTGGAAGGGACCTCAGAGATCATCCATTTCCAACCCCCTGCCATGGGCAGGGATACCTTCCACTAGACCAGGTTGCTCAGAGCTCCATCCAACTTGGTCTTGAACACTTCCAGGGACATCCACAGCTTCTCTGGGGAACCTGTTCCAGTGTCTGGGCACCACTACAGTAAATAATAGTTTCCTAATATCTAATCTAACCCTGCCTCTACTTTGAAGCCTCTTTTCCTGTCCTATCACTACAGTTCCTGAAGAAGATTCCCTCTCCATCTTCCCTGTAGCCGCCTTCAGACACTGGGAGGCTGCTATGAGGCCTGAACACAACCTTCTCTTCTCTGGGCTGAACAACCCCAACTCTCTCAGCCTGTCTTCTCAGGGGAGGTGCTCCAGTGCCCTCACCAACTTCAGGGCATCCTCTGGACTTGCTCCAACAGCTCCACGTCTTTCTTATATCAGGGACACCAGAACTGTGTGTTGTATTCCAGATGGGGAATCCTCAGTAGAGCAGAGGATCTGGATCTGGAAGGGCATTCAAGAATTGTTGGAATCTTCCTCTGATACCATCTGAACTTTTACTGCTCACTAAATGTCAAAAATGGCTTTTGAAAAAGTATAGATTGGAAACCAAAATTTCCACTGACTCCAGGACTTTCTCCTGAGTAAATGGGAGAACCTGCTTTGTTGTTGTAAGGCCAGAGGAGGGATCTTTGGGAGGGTGCTGGGAAGCAGGGTGATAAAGCACTGAATATGTTCTGTTCCCTCAGTCATCAAATCCTCCCTGAGTGACTTATTCCATGGGAGTTTTGGGTTAGCCCAGAACAGTATTCCTTACAACAGCCAAGAGCAAATCACTCTAGGGAAATATGACAATATCTGGCTGTTGAGTATTCTCCTTGTTTCCAGTAACTTGTAGCTGAAGGACTTTCCAAGCTCCGAGTGGCATAACCATCAATTGATTTATCTTCCATGAATCTAACTGGTGTCTCCTTGACCCCATTTAAATTTTAGGCACCCATAACATCTTGGTGTGAATAAAACTTAGTCCCTAAATATCTAGAACTAATCAATCCTTTAAGCAGCCTTATTGACTTCTGAACTCTCACAGCAGCACTTAATTCGAAAATTAATTTAATAAAATTAATTTAGCACCTTCCGGTGCTAGTATCTTTACTCAAAGCAGTGCACAAAATTTTCCCATCACCTGAATTCTTTATTAGGTTCAATGCATCACATGAAATAACAATATGCAGGAGGCTTTAAAGGAAAATCAGTGATATGGTGAGGGCTGAAAAAAATTTGATCAGGAGGGTTTAAAGATAAATTAAGGAAGAAATGGGCACAATACAGAAAGCAAGTGACTTAATTTACTCCAGTTTTTGATGTTGAGATGAAAAGTAAGAATACAGATAAAAAAATACAGATAAAACTTCATAGTAAGAGTCTTTTATCTTCTTGACCCACAGACATTTAAACTGTCACAAATGTGTGATCACTTCAATTGAGATGAAATGTGGTTGATGCATGCACACACACACACACAGAGATTCAAGACTCCTTGGTGAATAAGGGACAGTCACATTTTTAAGTGAAACATCAGTGCTTTCTGGTACTCAGTATTAAATCTAACAACCTCAGGGATTGCTCATTTACAGTAGGTAGTGCCCTTGAGCATGCTGGATTTTCATGGCCTTAATCAGAGATTGAATTGTGTATTCTGCTGTACCCAGCTCAGCTTCTTTGCAGAAGCTAACATCTGGGCAAAAATTAGCAGAAATATCAGTTTCAATTAATATTTTGTTTTACAACTCAACCCAAATTGTCACTGACAGAACTAGGCCTTAAGTGCTACATGGGAATTAGCTTTCCTAAAAATTCAGCAACTGAACAGACCTGAGTAGATGACCCACAACTCATCTGTGAAATACTCAGCTTGGGGAAATAATTTGTTTAACTGTGACCCAAATAATGAAGTATACAGCATTAGTTGTCAATTAGTGCTGTACCACAGAGCAAGCAGAATGTTACGCAAAACAAGAAGCTGCTTATAAGGCAATAGAGGTATCAATTATGAGTTCTAACTAACCTCCCCATCTTTTCTAAGGATTTAAATATAACTCTTTCTTGTCAAATCTTTTGATGAACTCTATTACTGATGTTGGAAGGTGATGACTGTCAGCCAAGAACTACATTAGAGTCCATAATTGAATTTCAAGAGTGTCAAGAGCAGGCTAATCAAATAGCTGCTACTAGAAGTAAAATATTAAAAAGAAAAAAATTAAAGTTCTCTTCTGGCAGGATGCAAAGTATGTTGTATAGTTTCCCTATGTCATTTCTAATAGTATGTTCCATTTTTCTCAGCTACCTTCGTCTGACATTCTTCTCTTGTATAATAATGATTCATTATATATAATATATTCAATGACTGTAACTCACCTCTTAGTGCCCAAAAATATGACTGCAGCTAGGCATTTGCATTGTAAAACAAAAGCATAACACCAGGGTTTATGAAGGATTCTTTTATATTAGTTTCTTGACGGGAATGCAAGATTTTTTTCTGAAGTAAAATACTGACCTCAAAATAGTCTTAAAAATCTAGCACAGGAAACAATTTACAGCTCTTCCTTCCCTGTGCTTAGGCAATTTGACAATTTTAGGGAGAGCTGGGGGGCAAAATATTCCTTGGCCATTTAAGGAGGGTGAAGAATTGCACTCACTGTACTGATCATTAAATCCATGGCCTGCAGTTGGGAAGTTTTAGCAGTGTTCAGGCTATGAGATGGGTGGGGCTGTGGCCCCAAAATACAGAAATGCAGGCAGAGTTCCCAAACAGTGCTGAGTAAAATGGAGCTGATGCTCCCTGAGCCCTCAGTTAAATATAGTGGTTGTTCATGACA
The DNA here is from genome assembly GCF_037042795.1 of Molothrus aeneus. Lineage (NCBI taxonomy): Eukaryota > Metazoa > Chordata > Aves > Passeriformes > Icteridae > Molothrus > Molothrus aeneus. The sequence continues at coordinate 72,591,880 of NC_089648.1, read as the reverse complement.
GCAGGGAGTGCAACAGGAAGGCTGCCCTGAATTAATTTTTCCTACCTGCTATTCCCTGCTTGTTCTTGGGCAAGGCATTTATTTTCTCCTGACTGTTTTTATTCACCTTTTTTATTCCTAATTGCACCGGGACACTGAGGGGACAGACAGGACCAGGTAGTACCTTTGGTTCTGCCTTTAGCTGCTCTCAAAGGAAATATGAGCACAGCTATATTTTCAGTTTCATAGTTATTTACACTTTAACACCACACAGCACTCCTGAGCTAAATGGAATTGATTCTTTGCTGCTACTGTACAAGCCAGAGAACAACAGCAACAACAGTAACACCTGCAGGTTAGCAAAATGTTTTATTATAGTAAAACATATCATACACAGAGGAGAACCAATGGTTATATTTTATCTGTCCCATCAAAGCAAAATACCTTTCTAATATTTCCCCCTGGCTTAAAAAGGAAATGCTAATAGAAAAAAAATATTAAAAATAGATAATGTTTTCTATTTATTTTGTTCTATATTAGAAAGGCAAATATTGAGATGATGATATGGCTTAAATATATTAATATTTTCCCTCTGGGGAGCTTGTCTTCATCTCTAGCTAGACCACACATGGAATGAATTCAGGAAACTGCATGACAGCAGGTATCAACCCACATTAGGTGTAATTTTGGTATCTTCAACCAGAGTACCTGAGTTTGACAAGAAGAGGGAAAGTCTTGGATACCTACTCTACAATGTTTTTCTTCTCTTGCATATTAAAATTTCTCCAGTATATTTTCTTCCTATTTTTTCCCTCTAGATAATGCCAAGTTTGTCTTCCCTTGTTTTAACCATCACATAGTAAAGAAGAGACCACCATCTTATCACACAAACTCATTTTAGCTTAGTGGAATTAATCACCATGGCTGGTTCTTAAAAATTCTGGGAGAAGTGAAGGAATAGGAGAGAAAGAGTGACTCCAGAGAGCAACTCAGATTTCCTCCATTAACACACCTGCAGTGAATGACCTCCTGGAGAAGCCCCTCTTTCTCTCCACTAACTACAGTGGAAAACCCAGGAAGACTTGACTGGAAAAAATTAGCCCTTGTGAATCTGGAGTTCACAGGAGTCCTACAGCATCCAAACCTCCTGGGCACTGCAACTTCCATCTACGTCTGGAGAGTGTTCTTAGCCACCCCCAGTCATCTGCTATTCTCCCTGGGAATCAGAGATGCATAGCATGGTCTTTGCAGGCCTAAAGTTCTCTTACAAGTTGGCATTTGTGCAGCAATTAAGGCAGCAGGTTGTCAGGGTTAGCTGGGATTTCAATGTTCCATGGAAAGACAGAGGAACTGTTAACTACATTTAGCAGTTCCTGTTAAAAATTACCAAAATACCAGACAGGGAGGAAGAGGCTTCTACAAAAACACACTGGATAAAAGGGAAATGGCCTTTCCACTGAGCTGAAAAACACTATCTAAAAATGACAGGAACAGCATCCTATCATGCCTCAGACCATTTGTTGGACATTATTCACAGTTCCCATGTGTACAACATCCTCACCATTTTCAATCAACTGGCCAAAACTGTACAATGTTGATACTAAAATAGCAGTAGACAATCTGTAGTGCTGCATCCTTGTTCACATTGCCTGGGAAACCCTGAAAATCTAAGGCAACATTAGATCACAGCTGCAGTGTTTTGCAAACCTCACAGGGAGGTTCTGCTGCTCTCTGTATCCTGGTACACAAATGAGCCCTGTGACAGCAGAAACACCTGGTCAGTTCTTGCTGCTGTCACTGCAGCTCACTGGGAGGAGGGCCAAGAAGCCATCAGGACATTTTAAAAATACATATGTTCAAAAAAGACTGGTATCCTGGTTGTTGATAGATTCATTTTCCTGGATATACTGGAGAATGTCCACTTCATTCATCGTCTGAATCCTGTTTTCCTTTTGCTTTGCCAGTGAAGGTGAATTAGTGCTCCTGGGGGCAACTGCTGGCTTCTGAGGCAGAGGTGGCTTTGGTGGGACCTTAGGTTTTGGTTTGGAGGTAACCTCTAAGAGTTTCTCAAAATCATCTTCAACTCTGGAATGAAAAGAAAACATCAGTAACATCCTGGGAATTTCTGAACTGCTTTTTGTTCTGTAAGAAAATGCCATCTTTCAAAACAAAACTTTCTGCAGGAAAGGATCTACTCTGATAAATTTCTCTCTCCATAGAAGTTTCCAAAAGAACCATCTTTTTTATAATGTGGCTATACAAGTTAACTTATACAAGTTAATTTTACAGCATGTTTTCAAATGTCTAAATTAAATGCAATTAGCGATAACTAAAACCACCAAACTTTATTTTAGTTTGGGAAAAAAATGTATTTGTGACAGGATGCTTTGCTTCCCCATAAATTTTCATGGGAAAGTAAAATTATCCACATTCATCTCTGTTTCCTCTTCATCCCCATCACCCAATACTGAGATTGGGCATCCCCATGCTCAATCATGAGAAACTGTAAAAACACTAATGGATTTTAAAATTCCATGTTCATATTTAGTTCTTTGACACTGAAGAAGTTTTGCAATCTCTGACCACATACAACAACTCTTTTTGATGATAATTTGCTGCTGATTCCTACTGAAATAACCCAGAACAACTCAAACACTTCAGGGTATTTTCTGCCTGCATTGTTTGACCTTAACAGATATGCAGCAGGCTGTGCATGCCCAACTATGTTCCCACATGAGCTGTTAGAAGATTTCAAGAGAGCCCTTATCACAGATTATCTGGTGACTCCAAGAACTGTGTGCCTTTGAAAAGTCAAAATATGGAGTAAAGAAAAAGAAGGATTCTCTTCAGCAGCTCCACTCACTGGAACAGGATATGGTGCTAGAGTCTAAGGAAGATGCTTTTTTAGTTTCTTCTTCTCCATTACCTATAGGTAGGCAGTCCCTGGAGCATGAATAAATCATTTCAAGTCATGTATTTTTTGGTTCTTCCTCTCATTTGCCTTTTGTAGTTAGACTCATGGGACCATTGACGATCCTGATCTGGAAGGGACCCATCAGGATCATCAAGTCCAGCTCCTGGACCTGCACAGGACATCCCCAGGGTCACACCATGTGCCTGAGAGAATTGTCCAAATGCTCCTTGAGCTCTGTCAGGCTGGTGCTGTGAGCACTGCCCTGGGGAGCTCTTCCAGTGCCCAGCCACCCTCTGGGTAAAAAACCTGTCCTAATATCCAGTGTATAACTTCTCCACTGCCAGGCAATGAGGCATCTTGGGGCGTTACCCAGATGTCTGTGAAACCCCTGGGATAATTTCTGTTTCCTAAATGGGACAGTGATTCCTCCCTTTCTCTCTTTGTTCACCAGCTGCCTCAGGAGAGGTGCTGTAAATGCCTCTACCACACAGCAGTACAACTGGTGGGGCTTTCTGCTGACAGTTAAAAGTAAAGCTCAGCTTTTCCATAATTTGGGAAGCAGCTGATGAGGCAACTGTCCGGGACGACCAGGAACGTGATCAAAAAACCAACATCTCTGAGACACTTTATTCCTCCACCCCCAGTGAACACTGTTTGAATGTTAAGACCATAGGTATTTCAAGAGCTAGAGCCCCCTCAAGCTAAGGCTCCCACTATTACTATGATAAACAGCATGATTTCAAGGGTTTCTTTTTCATGTTCACCCTCATTAAAACCTGAGAGGAACTTACAACACTACTGCCCAGGCTGAGACAAACTACACTCACCATGAACCAGCCATGAAGTTAATAAGGATTAGCCTTAATTTTCTGGTGTAGAGACAGTCAGAACTCTTTAAGGTAAAACCATTCCTCAAGTCAGACAGATCTTCTTGTGACTCCCAAAGGGAAACTTAAAAGAATCACTTTTAACCAAGGCTGCTCTTGTAAAATCAATAGCATGAACACTGATATCTAAAAGTAGGGAGCACCTGAACAGATCAGCTGATGGACAGAGCCATTCACTGCCCCAGAGTTCTGCACCTTGAACTCTACCTCTTGTATTACAGCAAGCAGCATCTCAAATTTCATCCTCTAAGTAACTCTGGAAATTATATTCTTTTTTATTTCGATAGGACTTTTGATGTCTTTTATTTTCCATCATTCTTTGTGGGTGACATATCCTACTTAACTTACAAAACACACTCAATGTATTTCTGAATTCCTCATCTACAAAGAAATTAATTTCATTTAAGCCCAGGCCTTTGTGCTTGTTGCAAACTCTGATATCCAAGAGGTATCACACCTGTGATCACATTGCCAAGACACGTTCTTGTTCTCTTTGCTGTGTAATAAACAAAACTTGTTAAGGCTGGTATTTCTGAAGCCTTCCTTCTTGGCATAAACAAATAGTGAATGAATCAGTGTCCATGTCATAAAGTTTTGGTCTTAAATAACAGAAAACATAATAAGCAGAGGAACAATGTACAATACATAGAGACCATACGGAGGAAGCAGGATTTTGAACTAGATGCACTACCCAGAAAGGGCAGCAGTAAATCCAGCTCACTAACCTGGTATGATGATACAACTTCCTGAATTGTCTACTCCAGTTTCTGTGCTAATCACAGCAATAAAACCCCTCAGCACAGCCAAAAAAATACCCCCAAAAGATCCAGTCCAGTAGGTTGTAGGGGGTCTTTAGGGGGTGGGGGTTTGGTGTTCTGCTTTTAAGCCAAAGATTCTGCAGAAGAAAGTCTGGAAGCTGATGATGTAATTTCCTTTTTCTGTCCTGGATTTTTTCAAGACCTTGGTTAGACAGAAGTCTCTTAGAGAGAACACAGCAGATAATATGTGGTCTTTGTCTCAAAACCTGCTTTTCAGCACCGCAGTGCTAGGCAAGCTGTTTGATCCACTGCTGTTTGATCATGTGAGACACAACTGTCTTTGCAAAACTAAAGAGGTAAAATGCAAAATGCCTCAGGCAGAGATAGAAACAAGGACTTCTACTTCTTGAAAGCAAATGAATTGTTACAGTGCATAACTACCACCATATTTAACTCCAGGCCAGGAGAAGGAAGAAAAAAATCAAGCAATTATTCTGAAACATGATTAAAGGAAGAACCTTCCCACCCCGTCTTTTTATAGAGAATCAGACAGAGAATCCATGTAATTAATCATTCTTTAATTAGTCTCTTTCTATTTCTGTAAAAGAAAAGCAGTGCCACATTGTTTAAAATTCTCGCCATATTGTTGTGCCGATTCACTGACTCCATTGGTGGAAATTCTCTCAGAATTCCAAAAGAAAGCCATCAAAGCCCTTACTGAAGAAAGGCTGTCACAAAGCCCTTCATGACTGCTGGCATGTGGACTTTCAGACAGTAAATGAGTTCTGACTTGGAGACAGATGCAGCTGCCACAAGAACATCAACATTTTTGATGCCATTTCTCTGGACTTTGTCACTTGTCTCTGGACCAATCTTTGGGACAGGAATGACTGTCTGTATGTACAACGTGATAGGGACAGTGACCTCTGCTTGCTGGGAATGCTTTAATGAGGAGAATCTGTAATGAAAGCAAGAGACAAAGACCCCCATAATTTGCTAAGAATCCAAAAGGCTCATGCTTGAAGCTCAGTTGTGTAACTAACTGCAGTTCTTGCAGAACAGACTTTCATCTTTTGCTATCTTATGTTCTTTATTTTGTCTGGTGTTAATTCCAAGTACAAGAGTACTTGGTGAAGCCTTGGGGAGTGCTGTAACATCACATCTACAACTTGGGAAAGGACTTGTGCCCAAAAATAGGCAGGAGACTTCAAAGTATCTGTTACCCATCACATCTGCTATGGTCAGGAGAGACAGTGTGATGTCCAGCAAGGCCCAGGGAAAGATACAGGCTGGAGTTAATCCCAGGAATGCCAAGCACTGGGGGCCGTGAAGATCTCTCCCCTCCTGCTTCAGCTTTCCCCTGCAATCCATTACAGGTAAATTCACAATGATATTTTAACCAGGGCCAGGAAATATGTCTGGACATTGGAATGTGACAGTCTGTATTGTTTAAATGCTGCAAGAACCACTGGCATGGCTTTGGGCTGGGAGAGATCTGCCCTCCTCCAAAAACCTCTGTGGCAAAACTCGAAGCTGGAGTGGGACAGTGACCATTCCCTGGAGCAGCTGCACACAGTGCCCTTGTCCTGCAGCTGCAGAGTCCAAGAGGATGGATGCAGGCAGCCTGGTGGTGCTGCCTGGCTGAGTGCCAGAGAACAGATTCAATAGTGCAGGTAAGTCCCACAAGAAGCCCTCTGAGGAAATCAGCCTGCTGGTTATATCACTCACCTTGGAAATGAGAAAACTCAATTTTTCCAGTCTGAAAAAGTTAAAAACCTTTCTCTCCTGCCTCTCTAGAAAGTTCCCCAATTACCAGTCAAAGGCACAGCTGGGGCAGGGGAGAGCAGGCAACTTTTGCCCCTTGAGCTGATGATGTCTGTCAAAATGCAAACAACCTGGGGCAAGATGGTTGAAATCTGGTGGGTCTCAACCCATACATGTTCCAAGGGGTGGGGCAAGGATTAATGTTTCTGGTCTAGCAAAATACTGTTTGTTTTGTTGGCAAGTTTACTTGATAGCTTTTCTAATGGTTGTAAGTAGCATCCCGATACATCACAGGAATGAAATAAATTCTTGAAAACCATCACAGAAAAATTTGTTTTTCTGTAACCTACTGCAGCCAAATCAAGGACCTTTCCCCACAGCTCCATCATAGCAAGCAAGAGAAACTGCCCTGGAGTGGACAGGAAATTTCTGACTCAGTTATTGCAACCTTCTATTCCACCTGTACATTGCCCAAATAATCCTCTCCCCAAAGGATCTACATATAAACACTTTGGAGTTTCTCAAAGCTTTTTTCCCAGCTATAGTGTTGTTCTCATACTCTCAGGACAGGGAGCATTGGTGCTGGAAGTGCTGCTCCATATGACTCTTGGATAGGTTGAAGATGTGTTACTCTCTGAATTCAGCATCTGCTAATGCCTGCTGAAAGAACACACAAACATTTTCTCCTTCAAGGGTGACAACAGTTCCCTGGCAAACCTGAAGCTGATGAACCTGCTCAAGAAGCTCAATGGACTGAATGGTGTCTGGGGTGCAGTGTCACAAACAGCCTCAGCCTTAAAAAGTGTAATGCTTCTGATCAGTGTAATCCTAAGAAGGAACACCCCAGATCTGCCATCACAGGGCAGCAGAACTGGGATCCTGCTGCTGACACTTTTTTTCAACACTGGAAAAAGACAAATGTGCTTACAGCTGCTTCCTTCCATCTCAGCTTCCTATTCATTATCAAAGGTGCAGCTAATTAAATCTCTCCTGAAAAGCTGCTCAGACAGCTGTGATAATTATTTCAGGCTAGGATGTGTGATAATTTATGTAATTCTGTGGGCACACAGAGCTGCTGCAACATTCATAGGATCAATTCCAGCATTGGTTTTCCACAAAAACCTGATCCATCACACCAGGCAGGCATGATTGAGATTAATGAGGCAGAAGAGTTCGTGCCTGCAGGGCTATGATCTCATTGGCATCATGGAGACATGGTGGGACAGGTCCCAGACAGGGACAGGTGAGGACTGGAGTGTTGGAATGGAAGGATACAGGCTCTTCAGGAAGGACAGGCAGGGGACATGAGGAGGAGCTGTCACCCTCTATGCCAGTGACCAGCTGGAGTGCACAGAGCTCAGCCATGAGCCTCAGCTGAGGCGCCACCCAAGAACTCAGGGGTCAGGATCAAAGGGAAGGCAAGGACAGTGACATTATTGTGGGGGTTTGCTACAGGCCACCAGACCAGGAAGAGTGAGTGGATAAGGTACTCTACAGACAGGAGCAGCTTCCCATTCACAAACCTTGGTCCTCATGGAGAACTTCAACCACCCCATCATCTGTTGGAAGGACAGCCAGCAGGGCTTAAGCAATGCAGGAGGTCCCTCAAATGCACTGAGACCAATTTCCTCCTCCAAGTAAAGGAGCAAACAAGGAGAGGTGCTAGGCTAGACCTCATTCTCACCAATGAGGAGGGGCTGGTGGGGAATGTAAAGCTCCAGGGCAACTGGGCTGCAGAGACCATGAAATGGTGGAGTTTGACTCTCTCATGGCAGTGAAGTGGGTACTCAGCAAACCCTGGATTTCAGGACAGCAAACTTTGGCCTCTTCAGGGATCTGCTTTGTAGAGTCCATGGGATAAAGGCCATGAAATCTCCCACTGCACTTAGAATGCAATTGGTTCTTCTCAACACTCAGCTCTTGTTAATGTCAAGTTGGTGATTCTATTTAAAACAGTAATTCTCATTGCATATGAGCAAGTATCCACAGAGAGCACAGTTTTCAGTTTGCAGTGAGAACATTTATCAGATTCTCTTCTCCCTCAAGTTGTGACAAGCCCAGCCCACGCACATTTTGCAGACTCATTTGTCTCCTTAACAGCCTCTGCCTCATGAGTTACAGCCACTGCTGAGGATTCACTGCTGTGCTGACACTGCTCTGGGCTACTGCTGCTCAAACCACCCAGGTACCATAAAGATCGCAAAGGATTTGGTTGCTCCTGTGTTCTGTGCTGGACATTATCTTCTTGCCAACCCCCTCTGGAAGAAGGTTCTGCCCTCCTCTGCCTTAGGCAGCTCTCTTCTAACTCTGCCCATGATTCAGAGTGAGTCAGACACTTCTCAGATCTACCACACACACGAGAGCAGACCCTGAGGTACATGTGACTGTTCACTGCACCAGCAGAGAGCTCCCACATCTGCATTATTCAGCTACTCCACTGGAGTGCAGAGAACATGTCCAGGTTTCTGGACCTACCACAGACCTGCTGGTGCATCATAGCTCAGGACAGTCCTAGATCTCAACAAAATGTGTCCACATAAACTTTTGGCATGATAGAACCGAGTATGTCCAAGAGACCAAGGTTTCCATTTCCATTTCCAGTAGCATATCCAGCTCTAGCCTGCTAAAGGAATGGGTTGTCACAGCCCCTACTTTGATCCGAGGGCTGCAGAGAGATTTCTTCAGTCCCTTTTGGGAAAGGAGAGCAATTGTCAACACATACATGGCAAAGGCAAGACTTATTCTTAGGCCTCAAAATAAGCTCAAGCTCCCATGCAGGGACATTGCAGAGTGCAGCTTATACTAAACATTTTGTCACTACAAAGGGTCACTGCCTGGAAAAGAGCCTGTAGTACTGCCCTGCAAGAACATTCAACACCAGTTTGGTGGGAAGAGAAGGGGGGAGAGGATTCAAATGCTACCTCTACATTTCTGAGACCTGACTGTTCTGCTGAGGCTTCCAGCTGAACAGAAAACAAAGTGCATTTTGCCCTACCACTGGATTTCAGGTGACTGCAGTGAATTTGCACAGGGGGAGGTGAAGTGTTGCACTAGGTTAAAACAGCACTGCCACTCCTCCTCCTCTCTTGGACAGCAGCTTCTCCTTTACCCTCAACTGCCTTGCACTGAGTTCACCAGCTCTCTATGATGTGCAGATAACACCATGAATTGGGTTTACCAGGGGAATTTCAGAGGGTGTTAGGCACCTGAACAGGTCAACAGATCCTGATCTATGTGCCAAAACCTCTTGCACAGCCAGGACCTGCATCTGGATTCCCATAGCAACTTTCCCATTGGACCACTTGCATGGTTTTCTGCTTCATTACATGTATTCAATTCCAGCTGGACCTCAATGACTTATCAACTATTGGAAGCACTGAAAAAAAATCAGGAATAAACAAAAACTACTGGAATTTAAAAGAAATTACATCTTTTCCCATGGGTTCCCATAACCATCTGGGTGTGCTGCTGTCGTTGATGATCCCAAACTGATCTGAAAGCATGGTCTATTGTTCTCAGAGCAGACTTCAGAGACCTTTCTGAACATATATAATCCAAAAGACATTAACACAACAGATGGAGAAGTTCTCTCTAGTGGATAAAAATGCAAGGACTGCAGTGGAACAGGCCCTTCTCCTGTAGTCATATGAACACTCTGGATGAAGTGCTGTATGCTGAGATCACTAGCAGACAAGAAAGTATTGCAAGCACACGTGTGTTTGCTCTCAGTATGCTACAGCATGAAATCAGGTCATGTCCTGCCCCATCAGCTTCTATAAACATCAGGTGGGCTGTCAGGGTCTAATGCAAGATGGCACCCAGCCCAATTTAACCTTTGTTTAAAGTCAGTCAGGTATTACTGCTGAGATAGCCAGCACTTTTCCATGAGTAGAAAGCAACAGCTGCAGAATTACCTGCTTCAGGAAAGCTTTGAAACCACACACAGAGTCTCTCTCCTGGGTTTAGTACCTGCTGTGGAAATCATACATCCTAACAGGAGCTGGTTGACACAAATTAGCACTGGAAGCATAATTCAGATGCCAGCTTGAGACCCAGAAGGAAGGAATTTGACTCATTACTGCAGCACAGATTCCCTGTGTCTCTCCAAGCACTGGTTCCCTGCTCCATCTCTGGAGGATTATCAGCACAGGTGAACCAGCCCTGTGAGGGAGGTGTCAGGGATAAATGCATGGTGTGCTGATGTGTTCCAGTGCTGCACTACCAAGGGAGAAGCAATATATTATACCCTCCTGCAACTCTGAGCTCCAGCCCTCCTTCCCACTAGATTAAAAATTAAACACAGGGTGATAGAGTCCTTTATGGCTGTGGAGGTATGCACAGGATCCCTCCTGGAAACATGCACAGAAGTCTGTGAGCCATCAGCATGAAAATCATTCCTCCTGTGGCAAGAGCCCCCGATTTCAGGGCCCTGAAGCTGAACTGCTCTTTATCTCTGGGCTTTGTTCCCCACTTTTCACAGTGGAAGTCAGGTTCCCTGTGGATCATTTGCAGAAAGCAGAAGTGTCCTGTTAGAAAACAAGAACCAGATAGCACACCTGGGGCCTTCAAGGCTCTTCCTTTGGAGTCACAGAATAATTCCTTGCACCCCACCTCTCTCAAAGGGTCTTCCTAATTTCCTTTTAAATGTGTTTGATGTCCAAGCTCCATGACACACGTTACATTTTACTTGATGATACAAGTACTGATTCACAATTTGCATTCTGAGTATTTAAGTTTTGTCCCCAAATTCATCTCTTTCAAGATCTAAATAGATCAGAATAGATCAGACCCCCTTCATCCCACATGCCAGATTTGAGATGAGTACCTCAGCAGCTCCTCAGTGTCCTCCTCAGGATCCCTGCTCAGCACATACTTGCTGTGCTCACAGGCAGCTGGCAGCAGGAGTGAGTCACCCAGTCTCACCACCCCACCAAGGTCTGGGTCTTCAAATAACTTCAGATCTAGAAAGGGGAATCAGAAGCTGCTGTATTTAAATCATGCTATGTAACACAAGGCCTGCGCTAACACTAACTAGTAAATCTGGCTAGGTGGGTTGAAAAAACAGATCATGCAGACAATTCTTTTTTTCCAAAGACTTCCTGTCTACAAAGTGCAGTGATACTCTGCACTCTAAAGACTTGGTAAATCTGCTTTTTCCTTGCATTCAAAAGTAGGTCACATTACTCCTGTTAGTGTGGCATGAATGACTGTGGGACAGCCAGCTCCCACAGACCTTAATATCTCAGTTCAAAATGTTTACAGAGAATAGCTATGAGAGCTACAGTTTTCATTTGTTCTTTCTGAATGATTCTAGATGATTCTGCCCAGCTGAAGATTTGCCTTAACATTTCCAAGACATTATTTAGCCTGTATACTATGCATCACTGTAATTTAAAGGCTCAGTTATACACATGCTTTAGATAAAACAATCTGTGTATATACAAATATAGAACAGATTTACTCTCTTTAATCTTTCTTCTGGGACCGATTGATGAGAAATCTTTTTCTGGACCAAAGAGTCCTTCATTTGGATCCACCTCCTCTTCAAAAATGGTTAATTTGGGCTTCTCTTCCTTGGCTGGAGGAGCAGCTGTCTTCTTTGGTTTTTTGGTTCTAAAACATAAGAGAAAAGAAAGTTAGCTGCAATTCTGCCTTTAACAAGCAAGATTTATGGCTAGAAAGTCTCATAAGCTGAAAACAGACGGTGGGAGGCTAGGAAAGGTTTAGACAAAGGTGCAGAGGCATCTGTTAATTGCTGGCAGGAATGGGATACTGACCCGGAGGGACAGTTGGTCTGGCATTTTCTAGCTGGACCCATGTTGTGTATTCTTAATATATGTCAAGGAGTCCAATGGGAATGGGAAAAGCAGAGCTAACAATACTGCACTGTGCAAACTACTACTCAGAAACATTTAAGCAGTTTTACTGCTCCCACACAGAAGGCTTAAAATAAGAAAGATCAGTTCCATCAACACTGTTTGAGACAGACAGAAAAGGATGGCTTGAAATACAAAGTGCAAGTTGGTCCATTGCACTGATCCCTGTGGACAGGTTTTAAAAAATCCCTTTGGCTCCATTTCCTTGCCAGCTCCTGCTGCTGTTTATGATTGCTGCATACTCCTTTCACAAAGGTATTAGACACTCCGCTCATTTGCACATGGCTTAAACAAAGAGAGTTGACTTTTCTTCCAAGAGCAAAATGAAAAGCACCTGCCTCTTGCTCTCATACCCAGCACTCACATTCCACCAGCTGAGGCTACAAGGCAGCTCTCACAATAATTGAGCTTGAGTTATGAGGCAAACCAGATGGCACAGAAAAGAAAATTTAGAGGACAATAACCTTTGGGTGAAAAGTCCAATTCAAACTAGGCTGAAAGAGAAGCAGTCCCTAGGACAACATGCCCTTCCAAAGTAATTGCCATATTTCAGAGATCTTCACTCTCAGCAGCCCTGGTACTGCAATTTCTAGGGTAGCCCCTTTTGAGTGCCCCTTCCAGTAGAAGATCTGATCTTCTCTGCAGAGAGCAGGTCAGGTTTCAGCCTAGAGCAAACCCAATTATCAGCACTTAACATGCCATACTCATCAAAAACTAAGAACAAGGTCAAAAGATTACACACACACTCCAACTACATTAAAGAGTCTTGTAAAATCCTCTTCCAATTACAGCTGCACACAAAAGCAGAGTCCAGTTACTTCCAGATATTTTCACAAGTTTATTATTAACAAACTGGAACTCACAGATGGTATTATCTTGCTGCCACCACTTTGTCACAAATGCAGCCTAAAAGCAAGCACCAGGCAGAACCTAAACAATGCTTTATTTGGAAATAAATATACCCTATTTGATACTCTAAAGGTATCTGCAGGTGTCAACAACTACTATTCATGACAAAAACTTTCATTTTAAAGCAGCAGGAACTTTAATGAATTTTTTTCTGCATTCATATTCATTAGGGATATGCCTTGAGTAACTTCTCAATTTGAGCAACTTTTGAAAGCACAGCTCCAAGGAACTGCTTCAAAGTGAAGCATTTGCAGAAGACCCTTCTTCTAAAACCTGTCAAAATCTAAAGTTATAATATGTACAGGCAGCTTTCACTCAGGATACTACACAAACTCAAATCCATTGCTTTATTAACTGTAGTAAGGGATTTATCACTCAAATGACCCTAAGTATTAAAGGTAAACCAAACAACAACAAAACTGGAAGAACAGTAGGACTGAGTCATTCAGAACTGAAAAACCCATTAAAAAAGATTTAGCAAACACAAATAAATCTGATCTACTATGGAAGAAGCAACCTTTATTTGCATAATTCACACCTCTCAAAGTATTCTTTGAGAGGTGAATGACAATACAGGTGAGGACTTGCCAACCTACAGAATGCCAAAAGTCTTTGACAAGAACTCTTGTCCATTTAGAGTTACAACAGCTCTCCTGATGCTTAAGAGCCCATCATGGCACAGGTAATTATATACAGGAGCCAGTACATTGCCAAGCAACAGGTCTCCACCCCAGTGAAGTTAGCAAGGAATTTACTATTAGTTAGCTCAAGTTTTTGCAGTGAACAATACCAGAATAGTGGAAACACCAAAGAAAGGGAAGAGAATCATAAAGAGCATCATACAGAACAGCATGTAAAACAGAAATAATGGAACTGAAATGTCCTGGTAATAACCTTTTGTGTGGTCTGGCCACCAAACCAGCCCACTGACACCGGCTCACTTTCTGTTTGGCCAGGGACTCCACTGGCAGCTACAGGGCACAGGGCCAGACCCGCTGAGCTTGACTGGCACCGGTAGGAACAGGAGGAAATTGTTTTTCTGCCTTCAAGTTGTTTCCCTTTGCTGCCCTTCTAAGGAAGCCACTGTTGGACTGCCAAGTAATTCCAGCGTATCCATACAGGGCCACTGTTGAGGTCAGTCCCTAAGTGGGAAACAGGATTCCCATGGTTCTGTATTTAGCTGTGCCAGTCCAGACTGCACTGCTGAGCAGAGGTTAACAGATGAGAAGGGGGTGTGGGAAGTTTAAGAGACTGTCTGAGGTTCTGCAGCTGGCCTGAGGCTGCATCTGCCTGCCCACCCATCCCTTCTCTGTATGTTGGTGCTACCTCCCCATAAGCAGGGCCCAGGGACTGTGCTGGAGCCAAGCTGATTGTGAAGCCCCAAGCAGGCAGGCATGCAGAGGAGAAGCTGCAAGGAAGCTAATTCAATGATCATGATGTACCAGGGTGCAGTAAACTTGTGCAGGAATGTAGAGTCTTTAGAGAAGACTCTTAATGAAGGAACATTAAGTCTTCCAAAGTATTACTGTATTCAAACCCTGCACTTCAATAGCACCTTCTTCATACATCATGCTCACAACCTTGGCATCTGACATTTTGAAACTACCAGCATCCAGCTGGCAGAAGATGACCCATGTTATTGCTATTTCTTCATTTATGAAACAAGTGAACTTTTGGAGCATCACTCTAGTGACTTTTAAAACATTAACAAAAACCAAACCAGCCCTAAAGATGACGTGATCCTTTGTTCAGCAGAAACTATTTACTCAGTTGACCCTACTGATGTCTACACAGGAAGCACTGAAACACTGTGAGAATAACTCAAATAACCCCCCTGTCTCCTGCTCTAACTAAAAAGGAGCCTCCTAAGTGACTGTACATAAAGAATGACCTTTTAACTGACATGGACCAAAACTGGATGATCAAAAGTTAGAGTATATGAATCCACCTAGTCAGGCTGCTGGAACACTCGAAAGCCCAGCTGAGACTCCTGCCTCCCATATGATCCTCAAATCACCCATGAAAATGTCAACAAAACCCTGTATGCAGACACTTTCATACCCCACTCACTTTGTGAGCACAGTTCTCCTGCTACTGTTTACTGACACAATGTAGGTCACTCATCTGGCAGCCTCCAGGTCTCCCTGGCACAGCAGCAATGCACAAGAGCTTTCTGGTCAGCTGTGGAAAACAGCAATGAGGATGACTAAGGCACTTCAAAGTCAGAAGATTTCCAGACCTGTGTGTGACAGCTGTTTGTGAAACACTGGAACTACAGATCTAATGCTGGGTGACCCTGGTTTAAATCACAGTGTGTCTACTGTCTCTATACAGAGAGGAGTCCCTGCCCCGTGCTCACTGCTGGGTTAAAACAGTGAGAGTTGTAATCAAGAGCATGAGTAATCTCAGCACACAGGCAAAAGTCTTCAGGTGTTATTATTTTGAAAATATGACCATATCTTTTTTACAGAACTAAAATTATGTTTCAGAAAAGGAGTGCTACAGTAATATTAAAAAAAAGACTTATTCAGAATATACGTACTTATATATTAGGCATACATACTTATATATTATATATACAATATATATAATATATACTTATATATTAGACATACATACTTCTACATTAGGCATCCATGGAATTTTACAAGGGAAGAGCTCACTAATATAAATGGACATCCCCACTCCCACAGATCTATGTTCAGGCTTGAACAAAAGAGCTGCAGCCAGAATAGCAGCAATATTTGCACATCTTCTTGAAAACCACGTCTGAAAAACAAAGATCCTATACAATCGTTTGTGCAGAAAACAAAATGTCATCTGCTGCTTTCTTTTCACTCAATGGTGCTCGTTTTCCAGAGCTGCCTGATAATAAAAGACAGGACAAAAGGGGTCATTCTCAATTGCTCTGGCCAAGGGATGCCCAATAGAAACTCTAAGCCCATCAGCTCACACAGCCTCACTCCTAAGCATTAAGCTGCCACCACAAGTGCTGGCTGCAGGGATACTGTACCTCACACAGCAATCTTTTTCTTGTGGACATCATGCTAATTTACAGGATTTTAAATGGCTTTGGCATGTCCCAAATTAGGATAATGTGTAATTGATGGAATAAATCTCCAATTAGAAATAATTTGGAACAAGAGTATCCAGTTGCAAAGTTTGTCTGCTGCTGCTCTGAGATTAGGTCAGCCTTGGATTATTGTTCCAGCAGAGCAGCAGACAGGAAAGAAAGCCTGAAGGAACAGATTTTCAAGAGTTCAGCTCCCATCCAGGGTCCTGCTTCTGTGGAGAGATTTTTCTGAAGGGCTCAGAACTTAAGAGTACCTGTTCTTCCTAAACAAAGGCAAGCTGTGTTTATAATCTGTCCTCAAGTTTTCTGATTATATCCTTTTCCAAAGTAATTTGAAAGCAGATGAGAAGACCACAGATGGACAACTTTTGTTTAGTACACAGGTCATTAGCAATAATCATAATAGAGAAACATTTCCTAAAATGTTTTCAACTAAATAACTAATAAAACACTCAAGCACTCATAAACCTGGCAAGAGAACTGGGGTTAGAGACTAGATTGCAAAGAAGGAAAATTAACATAAAGGAAATTTCTTTATCGTTTTCCTCTGATTTTCTGGACTAAGCCAGAGTGTAAGACTTGCTGAAACAAGTTAAAGAACAACAAAAGACAAGTTTCAAAACATAATCATGACTAAATTAAACCACAGTGGTACAGAACAAGAGAAGCGTAATAAAATTGTCAATAATGATGTGAAAAAGCCAAAAATACTCATTAGTATTTTGGGTTTTGTCTGCAAAGCAGCAAAATGGTAGTTCCAAGGTTTCTGACAGCAGTGAAATTTTTCTTATCCTAATACTCATGCTAATGATGAACATTTTCAGATATGCAATACTGGATAACATGAACTAAGATGTTTTGGAAAAAATTGGCCAGGCATTTTCCACACCCTGGATGTAACTACTCAACACAGTTTAGAACTCCAGGGAAGTTACACAGGGCTAAAAATAAAGCTATTTTAGAAATCAGAAAAGTTAAAAAAGTAGAACATAAGCATGGGCCAGTGAGCATTGCCTTGATGCTCAGTAAAATTATAGAAAGGCAGATTATCAGATATAACCAGTTAGTAATTAAAAGAGCCATGAAAAGCATTCATTACTAAAATCTGTCCAGAGTCATGCTATCTTCTTTTCATCAACCTACAGCCTTGATTAATAATGGTATCTTACCCCAGGTGTGACATAGCAATCCTGAAAGAGTCCATAATTTCTTTCTAAAGCAGGAGCAGGACAAGGGAAGTTTCTCTCCTCTGAGTCGTGCAGACAGTGATCTCACTGCACCATTGCAGGAACCTGCTTCTCTGTGGAGATCCTGAGCCATCTCTGCATTAACTTGGACACTCAGATGCCACAAGCAACAGGGGATAAAACCACAACACTCTTTTGATAGGACAAGGACATGAGAATATTATGTCTGTCTATGAATTAGTAAAAGAGCTACAAGGCAAATATGACGATGATAGCATCAGGGCTTGATGCATGCCAGCTTTTATCATGCCCTTGATTCTCTATCTGTATGTCTGGCAGAACTTGATTTTAAATTGAAAAAAAGGAGAGAAGCATTGATTTTTGCTCTGCTTCCCTCTTCCTGGTGCACCTTTTTTCCTTAGGTCCAGCCTTTACAATTTCTGCCCAATTCCGTCCTTTTTCCCCTTTTCATCCTTCCTCATTTTCCCAATGTTTCTGGCCAGTATCAGACATTTTCCTGCTCCACCTCCAGAATCTGCAGTGCTGCCTTACCCTCCAGACTGACAATAAGGCCTCCTTGTCATCTTGAACTCCCTCCTTCACATCATGTACCTCTTACTCTCCAGACCTCTGTTCTGGACTCTTCTTTTTCTGCTTTAACCCTGAAGATTATTATCATTGGTCAAATTATGCTTCTGAAAAAGACCCCAGGCAGTAACTGAAGAAGAAACAGGAAACTTCACTCAGAAAGTGGGAAAATGCAGATGAGAAAAGGTAAGGGGAAAAAAAGGGATAGAACTAAGGAGAGGTAACAGAAGGCAAAACAAGAGAAAGGGGAGAGGTTGAAGCTGATCACAAATGATAACTAGCTGTAACTGCTAGCCCCTAAAAATAAACAACATTACTAGTCAGTTTTCAATAAAAGGCAAAATTCACGTCAAATCTTAAATAAATGCAATAATCTTTCTGAAGAAACAAAGCTTTATCAAGAAAAAAAATGAGGGAGAACAGTTTGCACTTAAAAAATTCTGCAAGACATTATCCCTTGGTTTATTTCCTTTAAGGTAAAATTCAAGCTAAAGGAGTTACTTTCAGGAATAGTTACATTTCAGGAGTTACTTCTCAGGAAACTTTCTTTCAACCCTATAAAAATTGCACTCTAAGGAAAAAAAAAACATTCCCTTACATTATTTAATGATTGCTGCAGGTCTGTAGCTCCAAAATGAACAAATTCTTGAGTAGGTACTGTGTTGCCTGTCAAGTAATGTCTATATGCAGTATACCTCAGCAATAAAATCTGCCACAAGAATTTAAATTTGACCACTGTAATGAAATCAACCTCCCAATATCATCCCTTTATGAGACATGCTTCACAAACATCCTGAGAAGCTTCACGATCCAAGTCACCCAAGCTGAAACAGCGTGTGAAAAAAAAAACTTGCTAGTAAGCATGTTTTCTGCCACACTCTCAACAGATTTGGGAGCAAACACTTTAAAAGAAGACCTCACAAAAAGGGGAGTTAAAGGTACTAAAAGTATGCAATGTCATGTTGAGAATTCTTACAAGTAGCAGCTATAAGTGACAAATGCAAATAGCAACCATTTTGGAGAAGTGATGTTTCTTCTACACTGAAATGGTGAAACCTGTTCCCCTCCTGAAATGAACATACTACTGTAGCTTCTTGTTAGATCTGTTTTCTGGAAAAGCACTGAACATGTGAATAGTTGATACCCCATTTTCAGATGTGTTGGGCACTCACAGCTCATGGAACAGTGGAGTCACAAAATGGTTTGGGTTGGAAGGGACGTTAACATCACCTATTCCAACCCCCCTGTTGTGTACATGGACCCCTGCCATTAGGCTGCTCAGGGCCCCATCCAACCTGGCCTTGCACACTTCCAGAGGTGGGGCATCCACAGCTTCTCTGGGCCAGTGTCTCATTACATTTATTGTGCTTATATCTCACCTAAACCTACCCTTTTTCAGTTTAACACCTAAAGTTTTATAAAGTGTCGTCTCACTACAGGCCTTGGCAAGGTCTAATCAGCAACTGTTTGCTTCAAAGGACAGGCAGCCTGTTTGCAACTGCTACCTCTACTTAATAAAGTTTTAATTTTGGGTTATTTAATCTTTACCTCCTCACAACAGAATGCAGTCCAGCCCCCTGGACTCACACTGTGCTCCTCAGGAGGAGATAATTTCCACTTTGCTGCTGCCTCACCTGAATTCCCTCCTCACCACATCTTCCAGCATAGGGGGCATAAGAGCCCAGACTGCAGACTCAACTCTAACTTTTCTATCTGTGAACAGAAAAACTTCAAATAGGATAGAGGATGTTTGCATAAAAAACTTCTGGCCTCTCTAATCCCTGACACTCCATATAAAATTCAGTCTGAAAGGAACCTTTGCTTTTCCTTGCTGGTACCTGCACAGACCAACCCCCAGCCTACCGAAAACCTCGAGCGTAACATTTTGTCTGACATACCTGCCACAGCATATCTAAAGAGCTTAGGAGAAGCTCGAGTCACCAAGGCAGTGAGCAGATTCCAGCAAGGCCAAGCAGGACTTGCATCAAGTCCAGGAGGGATGATGGGGCTGAGCCTGGCTCCCCACTGCCTTCCCTCCCCCACATCTTGCTGTTCACAGAGGTCACTTTTTCCTCTTGGCTGTGCCATGGGTAAAGCAGACCTCTCACCACAACTCAGAGATGGCTCCACAGGAGCTACAAGAGAGAAGGACACAGTGAGACATTGTCAGAGCTAAATGGCACTGCTGTTGCAGACACAGTGCTGCGCTCTGGCTGCTGCCTCTCCTGCTGATCACGACACCAAAAGAGCTTCCATGAAAAGAGAACATTGCTTTCCTGCCTACAGGTTTCTTGTGATGATTTCTTTTTAAAACAGAGGTAAGATAAAATTGCTCTGGGTGAAATATTGCCTAGGCCATGGATATACCTATTGCATGAAGCAATTCCACTTGTGATGCTGCAGACACTGCTGGAGGTCAGGCTGCAGGAACAGTCACACCAGAGAGCACCCCAGACACAATCCTTCCCTCCTAAGCCAGAGACTGAGGCTCTGCAGTGGCAGCTGCCCAGGGGCTGCTTTCTGCTGCCTTCTGCTTTCTGCATTTTTTAAATTGGATTCCTATTTATGATTTTATTGTTAACTAGCTTGATTTCTCAGCAGAGAAGTTTTTGCAAGGTCAGTAATTCCAGGGGCTGGCACTGAGCTCAGTGTGCCAGTGGCTGGCTGTCAGGCTGGAGGGGGGTTCAGTGGGGAAGCACCACAAACCCCTTGGGGAGCACAGTGGGGCCAGGCGCTGAATCACTGGAACCTGCTAAGCCACAACACATGACTGAAAGAAGAAATGAGCAGTCTTCACAAGTGCTCTGGCTTATGCATGTGATCCAACAGTGCTGGTGTTATTTGGCAGCCATGACAATATTCCAAAATCTCAACAAAATTCACTCCCCTCCTACTGGCAAAAAAAATCTCTGAGCTCAGCCCAGCCAGAGGACACTTGCTATTCCCACAGCACTCTTCAGAGCTGGCAGACAGATGATCTCAGGCCTCCATCTAGCATCTCACATCCCCAGAGGATTATCACCTGACACAAACAACACGAGCCTGTAGATCCACACAAGCCTTGCACATCCCCACTCCTTCCTACTGCTCAGCCACCTGATGATCTGCTCCTGCCCACCAGCCCTTGAGATGGCTGTATTAAACCCTGAAGATTCCTGTGCTGAAGGGTGCAGCAAGAAAAATGGATCAGGGAACATTTCTACCCACAGACTGTGGGTAGAAATGCTGGTAAACATCTCAGGCTCTCATACCCCAGATGACATGAGATCTCAGGCTTGTGTGGGGCAAACATAGAGTTCCAGCAGCCAAGGAGAGCTCTTTCCAGGCTTAGCTACTGGTCACTCACAGGGTGAGCCAGGTTTAGCTACTGGTCACTCACCTGTGAGCTAACTTGATCCTTTGCGTCAGCTTGCTGACTCACAAATCCTGAATTCATTCAAAGAACATTAAAGCTCTATGCTGTGAAGAATCTTGTACCATCTAGTAAGTTGGAGATGTGAGAAATTACCTGAGGTTTGCTAAAGGAGGATCTTTGATTGAATACAGAGTGGGAACACAAATTGTATCACTGATGTCTGTCAGTAAGAGGGATGACTGGAAAAGTGCTGAAATGATGCTGATGAGAGCAGGGGAGTAGCAACTACAAATGACTGCACAATGTTCTGAGCTTTTACTCCCTTGTGTTACAGTGGCTATGGCAGTGTTGGAGGAAGAATGATCATTACAGACAGAAAATACAGACCCAGGGCACTTCAGGATTTGGATCCATAAGCAGAAATGCTACAGCAGACCTTTCACATGCCACACAGCGAGGACAGAGAACACCACAGGGTCAGTGTGGTTGCAAACATACAGTACATCAGATATGGTCAAAATGCTGATTCACAGGGCTGACTTCTTCCTGTAGCCAACCCCTTCATGCTGCCTACCCAGCTCCTGGCCTCACTCCTGTCTCTCTTCATCTTCCTTTGCTCTTCCAAGAAGGGACATTGGTACCTGTACTGGGTTGCATGGCAAGGTTTTGGTAGCAGGCAGGGGCTACAGGGGTGGCTTCTGTGAGAAACTGCTGGAAGCTTCCCCATATCTGACAGAGCCAATGCCAGCCAGCTCCAAGAGGGACTCCTCAGTGGCCAAGGCTGAGCCCATCAGCCATGGTGGTAGTGCCTCTGTGATGGCATAGATAAGGGGGAAAAACTATTCTGCAACTGCAGCCCGGAGAGAAGGAGAATGTGAGAGAAACTGTCCTTCAGATGCCCAGGGCAGTGAAGATGGCAGAGAAGATGCTCCAGTGCCAGAGCAGAGGTTCCTTTGCAGCCCCTGGTAAGGCAGCTGTACCCCTGCAGCCCATGGGGGAGCAGAGATCCACCTGCAGCCTGTGGAGGATCCCAACCCAGATCAGAGGAATGCCTGAAGGAGGCTGTGACCTTGTGGAGACCCCAGTGGAGCAGCCTCCTGTGGCCCATGGACAGAGGAGGCCATGCTGGAGCAGGTTTGCTGGCAGGACTTGTGACCCCAAGGGAGTAGGATGTGAGGAGTCCTCCCCCTGAGGAGAAGGAACAGCAGGGACAACGAGTGATGAAGTGACCCCAGCCCCCATTCCCCATCCCCTGCACTGCTGGTAGGGAGGCAGAGAAAAGCAGGAGTGAAGCTGAGTTCAGGATAGGAGGGGTGAGGGGAAGGCATTTTATAATTCAATTTTATTTCTCATTGTCCTGCTCTGATTTGTCTGGTAATAAATTCAGTTCATTTCCCCAAGTAGAGCCTGTTTTGCCTGTGACAGTCACTGGTGAATAATCTCGCCCTGTCCTTACCTCACCCCATGAGCCTGTCATTATCATTTCTCTCCCATACACAGCTGAGGAGAGCAGTGATGGAGTGGCTTTGGGAAGATTTTGATACTGAATTCCACAGCAGAGGCGCAATGAACACGGGAGGCAGCACACACCTACACCTTGTGCTGAACAAGAGGGCCAGTCCAGGAAGGACTTAATCCATACTTTAAAACACTTGGCCTTGGTTTTCCCTTGCTCTTGGTTGCATTCTGGAATTAATGTTTGTTCTGTACCTGTTTTTAATTCCAAAGTGCTTGAAATGACATGAGGGTTGTGCTAGAGCTCTGCAAAGTCATAGCCTGAACTGATGGTAATGACATGCTTTGGGCACAGAACAAAGGCACATGGGGGTGTTTGAAGAAGCAAAGGCTGGTGTGATGCTGCAACAGGACTGTATATGGAGGGAAGCTTGATGTCCCTGTCACCTTCTAGAAAGGGTCTTTGTGAGGGGTTCTGGGTACCAGCCCCTTCCAGGAAGAACTGATAAGCAGAGAGCAGAAAGGAGACTGCTGTCCTTTGCCATGTTGTCCATCTGGCTGTAGGGCTTAAGGATACCTCATCATCTTTCATAATATCCACCAGCAGCACACAATGGCACCATGGCAGCATCCCCCCTGAGAGCAATGGTGCTGGGCTGCCAACAGCTGGAAAAGGACTGGCAGACCAAGGAAGTTCCTCCATGAGAGTAAGGGATACAATGGGCTGGGTAACATCTCCAGCACCACCTCCCAAGGGCAGCTAAACCAATGTTTACTGACAACAAACCACAATATTTGGATAGCCCCAAAACACCTCACAGCCTTTCAGAATTCAGTGTCTTTGCACTCCTGCATGCCAGCATTGTTCCTTTACAGATCAGGAATGAAATCTGGTCCTGAAAACCAGAAGTGAGCTATCTGCAGCCTAAACAGGATGTCTTTGAAATGAAAAATTGAAACTTATTCTCCTGAGACTTTGGTGTACAGTTCTAGACCATGTGCTTCTCCTTCCTTTTCCAGCATCCTGCATTGTGTGGCACTGCCCTTGTCTCTTGGCAGCATCACTGAACAAACAAAAACAACTCCAGTGAGGTCAGGGTTTGGTGTTACAGCCCCTGAGGGACGAAGTGAGGGTTAACCTTCAGGAGTCTCTTGAGAACACATATGCTTTTTTCCATATTACAGCTGGGGCCATGGCTCTGTCACTCATAGCCAAGAGGAGAAAGATGGATGATTCAGGAATGAGTTTCCAGGACAAGACTGTTAACACACGACAGCCAATGCTGGCAGATAACCCATCACACAGAGGATAAATGAGATGTCTGCTGCAAACAGGTCTAGATAATGTAGTGAGTTCTCATTAGCCATGGAGGCACAGGGCGCGGCTTTCCTCCGGCCAGTGGCACGGTGACTGAAAGAGGGCTCTGCACAGGCAGGGCTGCAGGTTTCCTCCTGCTAGTGGGGTTTGCAGTTTGTTTGTTGTGTTTTCATTGGTTGGTTGGTTTTGAGGTTTTTTGTTAGTAATGGCTTTTACCTGATCAAAAACTGCAGTTAGTAAAAGTTTTTGTAGCCAAACAGAATCCTCCAAAAAGAATCCATCTGTCCAGACCCCTTACTGTGCAGAGTGTTTGAGCTTATCAGTGGTACCAAGGGGCATTGCAGAAGCCTGATTTCAGTGTGAACGGGTGAACAATCTCTTTTTGATGGTGGCCAAGCTTACGGAGGAAGATGAAAGACTAAGGAGTATCAGGGAAAGTGAAAGGAAATAGATTGGTGGGGTTCTGCCCTTCCATCCTTGAGGGAGGCCCATCAGGAGTCAGAGGACTCCCATGTCTCCTACTGTCAGGCAATAGGAGGACACCTGGTATCCACCAGCGGAGTGGAAATGGGTCCCTCCTCAGGGAGGTAATAAAAATTCCTCCGAACCCCCATCACCTATTGAGGTGCCACTTCAGAATAAGTATGGGGGCCTGGATCTAGAGGGTCAGCCAGGTGATGTAGAAGAAAATGATCTGCCCAGTGAGCCTCCCAGTTATTCTTCATCTGTCAGACAGAGCACCTCCTCTAACATTAAAAGAAGGGTAATCATGGTGGATGACTCCCTTCTGAGGGGAACAGAGGGCGCCATGACCCATTGACTGGACCCATCCCACAGAGAGGTCTGCTGCCTCCCTGGGGCCCAGGTACAGGATATCACTGAGAGACTCCCTGGGCTGATTCAGCCCTCTGCTTATTACCCACTGCTGATACTCCAGGCTGGCAGTGATGAGATTGAAAAGAGGAGTGCCAGGGGAATTAAAATGGACTTTAGGGCACTGGGTCAAGTGGTTGATAGGGCAGGAGCACAGACTGTGTTTTGCTTAGTCCCTTTGGTGGCAGAGAAAAATGATGAAAGGAGTAGGAGAGGCCACATTCTCAGCAAGTGGCCCAAGGGTTGGTGTCATCAGCAGAATTTTGGGTTCTTTGATCATGGGGCCACTTTTATAGCACCTGGTCTGCTGGAACTGGATGGGCCCCTTCTCTCTGTTAAGGGCAGAAGTATTTTAGCTCATGAACAGGTGGAACTCATTGAGAGGGCTTTAAACTAGGTTTGAAGGGAGAGGGGGATGCAGCTGGGCTGTCTGGAAGCAGGCCCAAGGGTGATAAGCCTGAATTAGGGGTGAAATCAGCAGCCCAGCTGAGGTGCATGTATACCAATGTGTGCAGCATGGGCAACAAACGAGAAGAGCTGGAGGCCATGGTGCAACTGCAGAGCTATGATGTAATTGCCATCACAGAAACGTGGTGGGATGACTCACATGGCTGGAGTGCTGCACTGGATGGCTACATGGTGGAGGGGTGGCCCTTTATATTAGGGAAGCTTTGGTTGCCATGGGTATTGAAACTAATGTTGAATGCCTGTGGGTAAGAATTAAGGGGAAAGCCAACAAGGCTGACATCCTACTGGGAGTCTGTTAGCACCCACCCAACCAGGAAGAAGAAGTGGACAACTTATTCTACAAGCAGCTGAAGAAGGTTTCAGGATCACCAGCCCTTGCTCTTGTAGGTGACTTTAACCTACCAGACATCTGCTGGGAACTTAACACAGCAGAAAAGAGGCAGTCCAGGAAGTTCTTAGAGTGTGTGAAGGACAACTTTTTATCACAGCTAGTGGGTGAGCCCACCAGGGGAGGGACTATGTTAGATCTGTGGTTTGCAAATAGAGATGGGTTGGTGGGAGATGTGGTGGTTGGAGGCCACTTGGGGCGGAGTGATCATGAAATTAAAGAGTTCTGGATATTTGGTGAAATCAGGAGGAACATCGCTAAGACTTTTACATTGGACTTCTGGAGAGCTGACTTCGGCCTATTTAGGAGATTTATTCAGAGAGTTCCTTGGGAAACAGCCCTTAAAAACAAAGGAGTTCAGGAAAAGTGGACAGGCTTCAAAACAGAGACCCTGAGAGCACAGGAACAGACTGTCCCTGTGTGCTGAAAGATGAGTTGACAAGGCAAATGTCCAGTCTGGATGGGCAATGAGGTTTTGGAGGAACTTAGGAACAAAAAAGGTGTATCATATTTGGAAGGAGGGTCAGGTCTCTCAGGAAGTATTTAAGGGAGTTGCTAGAGCATGTAGGAAAAAAAAATAGGGAGGTCAAAGCTCAGTTTGAACTTAATTTAGCAACTTTTGTAAAGGATAATAAAAGATGTTTTTACAAATATATTAATGGCAAAAGGAAGGGTGAGACCAACCTTTGTTCTCTACTGGATGTGGGAGGGAACTTAGTAACTGTAGATGAAGAGAAGGTGGAAGTACTTAACACATTCTTTGCCTCAGTTTTTAGTGGGAAGATGGCTTGTCCTCAGGACAGCTGTCCTCCTGGGTTGGTAGATGGTGTCAGGAAGCAGAATGGTTCCCCTGTTATCCAGGAGGAGGCTGTCAGAGAACTTCTGAGATGTTTGGATATTCATAAATCTATGGGACCAGATGGGATCCATCCCAGGGTGATGAGGGAGCTGACAGATGAGCTTGTGAAGCTGCTCTCAATCATTTACCAGCAGTCCTGGCCCACTGGTGAGGTTCCAGATAACTGGAAACTGCCCGATGTGATGCCTGTTCACAAAAAGGGTGGGAAGGAGGATCCTGGTAATTATAGGCCAGTTAGCCTGACCTCAGTACGTGGTAAGGTGATGGAACAGTTTATACTGAGTGTCATCATGCAGCACTTACAGGATGGCCAGGGTATTGGACCCAGCCAGCAGGGGTTTGGGAGGGGCAGGTTGTGTTTGACCAACCTGGTCTCCTTTTATGACCATCAGACCCATCTGGTGGATATGGGAAAGGCTGTGGATGTTGTCTGTTTGGACTTCAGCAGGGCCTTTGGCACTGTCTCCCACAGCACACTCCTGGAAAAGCTGGCAGCCCGTGGCTTGGACAGGAGCACTCTTTGCTGGGTTAGGAACTGGCTGGATGGCCGGGCCCAGAGGGTGGTGGTGAGCAATGCTGCATCCAGCTTGGGCCAGTCACCAGTGGTGTCCCTCAGGGGTCTGTGCTGGGGCCAGCTCTGTTTAATATCTTTGTTGATGACATGGATGAGGGGATTGAGTTTTCATTAGTAAATTTTCAGAAGACACTAAGCTGGGATCATGTGTCCATCTGTTGGAAGGTAGGAGGGCTCTGCAGAGACACCTGGAATGGCTGGATGAATGGGCAGAGTCCAATAGGATCAAGTTTAATAAATCCAAGTGCCGAGTCCTGCATTTTGGCCACGATAACCCAATGTTATAGGCTGGGGACGGTGTGGCTGGACAGTGCTCAGGAGGAAAGGGACCTGGGGGTGCTGGTGACAGCTGGCTGAACATGAGCCAGCAGTGTGCCCAGGTGGCCAAGAAGGCCAATGGCTCCTGGCCTGGATCAGGAATAGTGTGGCCAGCAGGAGTAGGGAGGTCATTCTTCCCCTGTACTCAGCACTGGTGAGGCCACACCTTGAGTGCTGTGTCCAGTTCTGTGCCCTCAGTTTGGGAAGGACGTTGAGACTCTTGAGCGCATCCAGAGGAGGCAACGAGGCTGGTGAGGGGCTGGGAACACAAGCCCTGTGAGGAATGATTGAAGGAGCTGGGGTTGTTTAGCCTGGGGAAAAGGAGACTCAGGGGTGACCTTATCACTCTCTGCAGCTTCCTGAAAGGTGGTTGTAGTCAGGTGGGGTTGGTCTCTTTCTCCAGGCAGTAACTGACAGAACCAGAGGACACAGTCTCAAGCTGCGTCAGGGGAAATACAGGTTGGATATTAGGAAAAAGTTTTTTACTGAAAGAGTGATAAAGTACTGGAATGGTCTGCCCAGGGAGGTGGTGGAGTCACCATCCCTGGATGTGTTACAAAAAAGACTGGATGTGGCACTCGGTGCCATGGCTTAGTTGAGGTGTTAGGGCATGGAGTTGGACCCGATGATCTTGAAGGTCTCTTCCAACCCAGTGATTCTATAAGATGGTTTTGAGGGCATGACACTGTGTTTTGTGTTTAATGATGCCATCAAGTATGCCTCAGATGCTATTACGGACAAAAAGCAATAAAGCAAAGACCAAAGAAGCTTAGAAGTCTTCCATTCAAGCCACTCCAATCCATTTGTGTATTGTGACAAATAAAGAGCAGTTATTACAGAAAATGGTGGTTCAGAGAGCAGACCTCAGAAAATAACCTACACTAATGAAAATCACAATCAAGACCTTTTCCAAGCCATGTGATACACCGTAGCTCACACCCACAGGGCTGAACTCTGTTACAGCTCCAAAGAGGCAGGCTGCACCTATCCAGCTCCAGGCCAGCTCCTGAACTGGGCCACCACTCAGAGAGTGCCAGCTGAGAGGAGCCAGCAGCCAGAACCTGGGGGTTTATGGCAGGGAGCATCCTCAGGTGACAGTCATACACTCAGTACTGCCTGGCAACTCCTTACAGGGCCCCAACAGCTCCAATCCTCATTTCTAAAAATGCACATTCCTCAGGCTGCCCAGAGGGCAAAAAAAAAAGGCCAACAACAGCAAATAAATGTGGTGGGTGCATGGGCTGGGATAATGGTGCACAGTAACCGCCTTGTGAGTTTGTAGCATGCTCCCCAGAATGAATTTGGCCCAGGCTAATTATTGCTTTCCCAAATGATGGCTGGACAAAGTTTAGGGATCAGTACAAGCTTAGGGCCCTTGCTGTTTTGGACATGGCCAGTTTGCTCTGGGGAGGGGAAGGATTCAACTGTTGGACAGAAGCTACTTTATTCTAGCTGGCAAAAGCAACACTACACTTCCTGTCTGCTTTTATTTACTAGTTTAGCCACAGTCAAACCACCTACCACAGCTGTGTATTTCACTTTCACAATGAATATTACTCCCCCTATGATCTGGACATGACTGGGCATATCAGGCAATATGGAAAAAAAGGGTTTGACTCTTACCCAAAATGTACAGAAGGTAATGGAAAGCATTTCTTTTGCTTCAACAACAATGTCATTAACAACTATCTGAATGCCATATTTCTGTGCAAAGGGAAAGTTTTCCCCAGGCAGATCTATAAAATCAGTTTTATTCCTTTTACTAAAGGGATAATGGAGAAATCTAACTTTTAAGTACTGTGATATGACCCAAGAAATTCTAGTGCAGAATGAAGAGCTGCTGAGTCCAAGATGCATCGGTCCTTAGGGCCATTCCTTTTTAATTGAAAATTCAGGTGATTCCAGACCTGGCCAAATGCTGCAAGGGGCAGCAGTAAAAGATGTGATCCCCAGGTGTGTTAATTAGTACCAACCTATAGTTAATACAGCTAAATCATGCATTTTTGGCGAAGTTTTACAGATTGCTTTCAAAAATGGTTTTCCAAAAGCTGATTCTTTGATCCTTTGAAATGAAGACAGAAATGTCTGCAGCAGGTCCATGGGGAAAATGAACAATGGTTTTATTAAGTCTGCTGAATTAGGAACCTGACAGCATCAGATGAAAGGAAAAACAAGTCTCCCATCTCAACTTAAACTGAGCCCACATTCACCCCACAGACAGCTTCTTCAGTGCACAGTAAAGCAGTAGGGCAGCTCTGAATCCATCCCTCATTAGCAGTCTGTCTCATCTATGAGCAGTTCCCTGCATCTGTTGATTAAAGATTTCCCCTGCCTTGGTGAAAGGAGCAGGCTCATCGATGAGGTAATGCTTTTTTATTCTAATTAGGGATTTGAGTCATCCTATTATTGTAAAGTCCGTGAAACAAAACATGTTTAAATCTGCCCAATTACATCATGTTCAATCCTCTTCCAAAGGAGAAGTAAAAAAAAAAAAAAGGCACTTCTGATTCTGTGCAGTCATAAATTTATGCTGTGGCCTCTCTAAAGGATCTCCTGCCTTCTTCTCCTCTCTTTCTCAGTTAAGTAAGGACTTGCTGGATGTGCTCACAGCAGCTCCTGCACACCTTCAGTGCTGCCTAGCTCTGCTACAAATGCCTGCACGTCCTGCCAAACAGGAGGGGGAAACCAAAAGCCAGGAGTTCACTCAGAGGAGTATGGGAATTATTTGAAAGCTGGTACCAGCTAGTGGCAGTGGCATTTCATTCCAGTTCCCTGATATTACTTGGCTCTACAGTTCTTCTGTATACAGAAAAATGTATGTTAACTTTTATTCCTTTAGTACATTGTAAACAATGAACCAGGTCTGTTAAAAATCCCGTGAAATCTTTATCAAAAGGAGACAATATACTTTGGCAATGTGGTGAAATTCCAAGCTGGGTATTTGCATTTACATGGGTGCAATTCTCTCTGCATTTCCAGTTGAATTAAGTGTTCTTCATTTATAGTGCTGCAATGCAGTGTTGCATGAAGCAATTAAGTCCTTGCTGCATTTTACCCCAGGTGAAGTCACATTTGTGTTCTGCTTGGAAGCACCACTGGATGGTACACAGCTGTAACACTACACAGACTAGAGAGCTATTTTCAGCCCTTTGGGCTTAGGATGATGGCATAAACACAAATTAACTATTTATAAAACCCATTAAAGTATATTCAGTGTTCTAATCAGAAAGAAAATGAAGCACATTAAAATAATTACTTAAACTCTTTCCCAGAGGATTCTCATGTTCCAGCTGTGGATGTACTGGAATCACTCAAGCCTGTCATGACAAAAACTCATCACTGAACTTTAAGCCAGGCAATTGCTTAAAAACCTGGGGAAATAATGACTGCACAATCTCATGGGACCAAAAATCCAACACTAGACAGGGAAATATGAATGCAGATAAGGACAATGCTGGCACGGGGAGAACTCACACAACTTTTCCTTAGGTCAGGGAAATGACTATTTCCAAAAGAAAAGAAAACACAGAGCAGCCAACTTTAGAGCTGTGACTTGTGTATCCACTCCCAACCTCTCTGACAGTGTGAGTGCCCTAGCTCTGATCCAAGGTATAGTTCTTTCTGATTGCCAGGTGCTGACATAGCAGCAACCACCTGTGCAATACACTCTCCTGAAGGAGTGCTTATGGATATGTCAACTACAAGTCCAGGAGTACCCAAAAATCTCAGTTTTCCTGAGCATAATTCCATTCAGTCTGCCCTCCCAAAGAAAGCCATGAGAAAAGAGGGCCAAGTCCTTCACATATCCAACTTGATTTTCCTGGCTGGGAAGTACAGCTAGGAAGGGGTCTCAGTTCCACTACTCAGAGCCACACAAACCTTTGTAGAGTTATCTCAAAAGATCAGGTTTCTGCCACTCAGAAGACTTTAAACAGAATGAATATGGATGAGTCTGTGAGATCCAGCAGTTAAACATGGTTTCATTTTCCATTGTTTTCTTTCCATCTCCCTCAACCTCCCATTTGTGGGGGCACAGCAAGATTTTCAGTAAGGAAACACATTGGAAGCTTTTCTCAGGAGATGGCATTGGTGGCAGAAAAGAAAGGAAAGCCCTCTGCATAGGAAATACCACTCACAAAGCACCTATAAAAACAAAAATATTCAGGAGATAAACTGAAGGGACAGAATTCCTGCATGGAGAGCATTCCTGCCAACCTGCTTTACTCCCTAGACACTCAGTTAAAACAGTCCAAAGAGAGGCTATAAGGTTGCCCCTAAAAAAGGCTGAGACCAGACAATTTCTGAAAAGTGAGGCAGGCTTATCCTCTAACTGGTTAGGTAATACAGAATTTTTGCTCCCTTTTCTCCTTCTCTCTTTGATGGAGAAGAACACTATACCAGACTATTATCTTTGGTTTTCAGAAAAATTTCATCTGTCAGTAGAAGACCAAGAGGGTTGTTTACTGGGATGTTGTGAGTTGCCAATCTGACAGCAGCTGGATTGGAATTGTGACAAATACTTGTGTCACTTGGCAAAGTGATGGTCAAGCATGCCTTGCAACCTAAGCTTGTGACTCAACAACTGACAGAAAATAGAGATTTGCCTGTTTAAATCTCTGAAGGCCTCACAGCTGTGAGCATAGATACACACACTGCTAGGAAAACAAAGCTCTATTTTGCCATTCATTGTTTTGACTATCTGAATTTTGTTAAAGAAAAAAATAACCTGTATCTTCACTCTTTGATGTTTTGACACCTTCACTCTCTTTTAGCTGACCAGGACAAACAGACAAGTTGTTTTCATGCTGTGTATAAATCCTACTGGATTCAGAGGGGAAGCAAACATGTACCTGGCTGGACCAAAAGGCAGCTGTGAATTTGTGAGTGGCTGAGGAGCAGGATGCCTGAGGAGTGGCAGCAATACAATCCTGCCAGCCAAGGAGCAGAAGGCACAGCAGCTGAATGCACATTTTGACAGGTTTGCTCCAGACCATCTGTCCAGCAGACAGCAGCTGCGCTGCAACACCACTCCAGCCTGCAGAAATTTTCTTCCTTGGAGGGGAAAATCCATGAGCAAGTACACTGCCCTCACCTATTACAGCTCTGGGCACTCCATCAATAAAACCACTTGGTTTTATTGATGGAGTGCCCAGAGCTGTAATAGGTGAATCCTGCTGAATGCAGGATTGTGCCCAGAGCTGTAATAGGTGAATCCTGCTGAATGCAGGATTGTGCCCAGAGCTGTATTAGGTGAATCCTGCTGAATGCAGGATTGTGCCCAGAGCTGTAATAGGTGAATCCTCCCAAATGCAGGATTGTGCCCAGAGCTGTAATAGGTGAATCCTGCCGAATGCAGGATTGTGCCCAGAGCTGTATTAGGTGAATCCTGCCGAATGCAGGATTGTGCCCAGAGCTGTATTAGGTGAATCCTGCCGAATGCAGGATTGTGCCCAGAGCTGTAATAGGTGAATCCTGCCGAATGCAGGATTGTGCCCAGAGCTGTAATAGGTGAATCCTGCTGAATGCAGGATTGTGCCCAGAGCTGTAATAGGTGAATCCTGCTGAATGCAGGATTGTGCCCAGAGCTGTAATAGGTGAATCCTGCTGAATGCAGGATTGTGCCCAGAGCTGTAATAGGTGAATCCTGCTGAATGCAGGATTGTGCCCAGAGCTGTAATAGGTGAATCCTGCCGAATGCAGGATTGTGCCCAGAGCTGTATTAGGTGAATCCTGCTGAATGCAGGATTGTGCCCAGAGCTGTAATAGGTGAATCCTGCTGAATGCAGGATTGTGCCCAGAGCTGTAATAGGTGAATCCTGCCGAATGCAGGATTGTGCCCAGAGCTATATTAGGCGAATCCTGCCGAATGCAGGATTCCCCTTAAGCTGATTTCTGCCTCTCCATCAGCCACTCTCAGCTGCCCAAGGTTTCTGGCAGAGGAAGCAAGATCAAATGATGCCACTTACTTCTTCCCCAAAGACAGAAGGCTGAGGCTGTTCTCAGCTCTTCTGCCACAACAGGGAAGAGGAAAGGAAAGGGAGCACTGGGATCAACAACTCAGGAGTCAAGCTCTAGCCTGACTGCCACTAAGGGGCTGGGAAACACAAAGGCGTAGGATGCAACCCAGAAACAACCCTGGCTTGTGTGCCAACCTACCCTCCCTCCTGCAGCCTGCCTGGCTCTACAGGCTCTGGCAAGGCCAGGGCTGGCTCCTGGCTGCTCATTCCCTGCCAATCTGCTGCTCCAAGCCATCACCTACTTCATCTGCAGCCAGCAAAAGCACTGAAAGCCTTAATAATCTCCTTACCAACTAAACCCAGCAACAGCAAACCTCTAGCACTGGAGGTGCTTGAGCTTGACCCCAGCAATAACCAGCTACAAAAAGACTTAAAAAACCCCTGGCAGAAGACACCCAAAAGGTCAGCCCTCACCAGCCCCATCCCTTCCTAACTATTGTCAGGACTCAACTGTGTCTGTATTTAAACACACCAGATGCAAAGCTTCCACCTACCCACGTGTCTGTATTCCTCAGGAGAGGCACAAATTTGGATGAGGAGAAGTCATAAGGAAATCCTCTGAAACAATAGTAAAGGCACAGAATCAAGATAGAAACTCTCCAGGAGCCATGATGAGACTGAAGAACTCTTGCCTAAGGAATACTCACCTCTGTGCAGTTTGCCAGGAAAAACCTATGCCTGGGGAAATACATGCTGTCACTGAAAGATTTAGGGAGGCAAAGGAAAAAGGACGGAAGGGAGGAACCCTGTGTGGAGGAGAGGCTCCTACAAGGGCTGCAGAGAGCTGATGAAGACAGGAAAAAAAAGCTCAGGAAAAGGTGGGTTCTCCCAAAGTGGTGAACAAATATTACCTCAGAAGGTAATTGCAGCTGAAGAAATGCATGCACTGAAAGGGCTGCTGCAAGTTTTAACCCACGAGGCAGCCACACTCCTTTTGCAGAATTGCTGCTGCTTTGTTCAGAGGAGCTGGTTCACAGTCATTTTAATCAGCTGCTGTCTGAGGTTTTTTGGAATGAACTGAATACAAGTACTAAATTCAGTTGTTGTGACTACAAAGTGGGAGGAGAGGGATGCTAAAGATCTTGGCTTCAAAATATAAACAGTGGAACTCTGTATTTCACCCACAGAGGAAGAAGACAAAACCCAATTCAGTTGCTGTGATGTGTTTTTAACTAGCTTTAAGAAGAATACCTGGAAATGTGAACTTCATCTTGCTTGGATTAAGCACCCAAACTGGATGCCTGACCTGTCTACAGAAAGTCAAGCCCTAAGGTAACTTGAGGGCAGAGTGGAGTAAAGATGGCAGCAGGCAGAAAGCTCTGTGGGTAGAAGAACAGGGGCCATACTAGTTTTTTGAATAATTTCTTCACAGCCTGGGCCTGAGCACAGGAGCTCAGTTCAACAATTCAAGCTGTTAGAACAGCCCCTGGTATACCCTGGCTTGGGACAACCTGCCTTCTCCCAAACTATCCCAATCACAGCCCAGGAGGGAGCCCAGGCCAGCAGGCACTTGCATTCTGGACACAGCCAACCTCACTGAGAGGACAGAGAATGTCATGGTACAGCCACAGCCAGACACTGGCCAGTCAGCCCTGGCTGAGCACTGCTGCTGCTCTGGATCCCTGCTGCACACAGCTCCCCTCACTCCCTGCCAACCTCCCTTCAAACCACTGGCAAATCACACCTTTTTTCCATTGCAGAATTTTCAACAGTACTATCAAGTTCAGGTGAATAGCTCATCCAACTTGCGCTTCTCT
Source organism: Molothrus aeneus (assembly GCF_037042795.1). NCBI lineage: Eukaryota > Metazoa > Chordata > Aves > Passeriformes > Icteridae > Molothrus > Molothrus aeneus. Next base: position 72,556,563 of record NC_089648.1, on the reverse strand, counting down.
TCCAGGCCTTGTCCTTCAGATGTATTAGCCTCTTTCAGGCTGCTCTTGTTTCTTTCATTCCTAAAGGCATGTTAGTTGGAGAACTCCCTGCAACTGAGACTAGCCACATGATATTATTTTGCAATTTATGAGGAAAATCCTTTAAAACATTTTTTAAAAATACTGCGCCTTTAAAAACTCCAATACCAAAGCACCATAGTAGCCTACTAAGGATTTAAAAATATGTATCTGCAAATGGTGAGCTCTATGGATTTAAAGAAGAGTGACAAAGAGTGGTGACAAAGCTAAGTCAATATACCTAATATTGTCCCTACAATGGGGAGTTAATTATGTATCTGATTTCCTACTTATCAGGGAAATAAAATATTTTAACAAAGGAATATTATAGTGATTTTGACTCAAGAGAAAAAAAAAGGAAACAAAACCCCAAACCCAAGAGATGCACCTTTAAAAAATGCTATGAGAGATTTACAATGACTTACAAGTCACTGTATACTTAAAGTACTAAGAAGAGTGAAATAAAGCTATAAGTGTGCCACTGCTACAAACGTGAGTATACTATAATTCATTCCCTTATGCACAGCTGATATCAAAGGATAGTCTTACTCTGCATTAGGAGTTATTTTTCCTACAGGACCTGTATATTCTGTCCAAAGCTGAAAAGATTTCTACAAATGTCCAGGAAAACCTGCAGAGTAATTGGTGACAATACACTGGAATACCAGCACTCCAAACTATCAAGAAAGGCAGAGGGTGAAGAGAACATATTTCAATGAATTTCAACACTGCATCCCACAAATATAAGTTAATATTGAGCACCTTTTATTCTAGGAAGAACCTGGCTTCTGGGGTAAAAAAATATAAAGGAGGAGGCATGTTAAAAGATGAAAACTTAATCAGAAATATCTATTGTTTCTGACATGTTCCTGGTTTGGAAAAAGAGCAAAACCCCAAGCCCTCCTCTTGTTAAGAGGAGCAAAATCCTGTTAAGAGTAAGAATCCTGTTAAGAGTAAGAATCCCAGAATCATCCTGCTAACACAGAGAGAAAGCTTTGAGGCATAAGAACCATACAACAGAGAAACACGAAGTTTGTAGATCATCCTTAATACCCACAAAAGATGAGAAGCTGAACTGGCAAGTTTGTAGATCATCCTTAATACCCACAAAAGATGAGGAGCTGAACTGACATCAAAGAGCAGCTCAGACACAGCCCTGAAAGCGAGGCAGACAACCAGCACCACCGGGATGTCTCTTCCAGGCAAAAGGAACCAGCCCATTATGAGCTTCCACCTGGATGGACACCAGCAATACAAAACCAGAAAAAAAAGCCCCTAGCTTAGCATTTTACCCCTAAGGCCTGATATTTAACTGGATACTGGGTGGTTCAGCAGCACAGCAGCAGTGCTGGGCCAAATCCAACTCACAGCCTTCTGGCCCAGGAGAAGTTGTTACCAAATGAAGCATGCTGACAGCATATGGAGGCCTGTGCTACTGGAGCAGTTTCATCCTCATCCAGAAAGCAAAAAACCTGTAAGATTATGCCAAACACATGATTCAATTTAGGTTGGAGCTCTGCTGCTCAAAGCACTCTGGACACCACTACTTCACCAAATGGACTGGCTTGTTTCAGTGCTGACTGTACTGCTTTCCAAAGGTTTTTCAGAGGGGAAAGGAGCATGGATTTTTTTTTTCCTTTTAAACCTGAATTTACTAGGCACTAGGGGACAATTTACTACTAAACACATTTATCTATCTGCTTCACCTCCTGTTTATTCATTCCCATGCCAAAGTAACTTCAAGCACATGTGAAGCACTAAAGCTATGGGGCTTCAGCTCCCTCTTCAAAGCATGTAAGCACCAAACATTTTAACAGGCACAAAGACCCTAAGATGTCCCCTGAGAACTGCCTATCCACTGACTACTAAGCTCCTGCCTTTGGCCTCTCACCTAGACACCTCTTACTAGAAGGCACAGAGCTGGGATACAGTGCTGATGTACAATCTGATCTCCATTGATGTGAGCTGAAAATAACTTCCATGGAAGCAGGATGAGTTGCAGGAGAACAGAGACAATGAAAAATCCACCTCAGAATTCTTGTTTTCACTTTCATGTTTCTGCCCCAACACTGCACATGTGAGAATCACAGAAACAGTAATAAACAGATATGGAGATGTCTTTTATAGATAGCCAGCCACTGCTTTAGGGTGAAAAACATCTGACTGCATAACTGCTGCTGCAGAGCTGCAGCTCTGTCCCAGTGAAGACCATACTTCTTATATAAATGAAGCTATTTTGATTCAGTAAGAATTTTGTACTTGGAAGGAATGGAAGCAATAAACTAAATGAGGATTAAATACCAGGTCTTGTCATCCTTCAGTGCATTAGAAGACCAAAATAATCAAGATTTTCAAATGCTATGTCAAGCTGTGCAGAGCAGAAAAGCAAACTTCTTGCTTGTTTTGGCATAGCAAGCTTTTTACAGCTTCTATTTGTTATAAGTTGGAAAATATAACATTGCATTTGCTAACCCAATAGATCATTTTCCTATCCAAAAAAGGACAGCTGCTTTTGTAAAAATACAAACTAAGGACCATTTTGTGGGAAGTATTGCTTTATCTAACTTCTTGTTGTAAATAGTTACTTAAATTTTTTAACTCTCCTTAAACAAAAGAATAATTTTGATGCTGAGTAATTCAGCACATTTTATCAAAAGAGTAATAGTTAATGTTTTTCTGGTGAATCTTTTCTGATTTAAAGGATTAAATACTTCAAGTAAAAAGGACAATATCTGGGCATCCACAATTACATGATTATAATAGCAGGAGGAAAGTCCAAATGGTGCTTCCAGTATTATTCATCTTATTTGACCAAACTTAGTGTAGGAGACTCCAGCTTAGACCTAGAGTGAATGATCCCCCAGAAATGATTTAATGCCACTGGGAAACACCAAGAGAGGGGTCTGGCTTGTTACTCTCAGTTACTTCCTATTGCTATGCAGAAGCATTTTGAAAGCACAGTCTAGATCCAAGACAACACTCAGTGGTGGCTGGGACTCTGGGTGGCTGGAACCATCCACTTGGGTCAGTCAGTGCTTACTGAAGATCAAGAACAGCTACACCTTCTCCACTTGGACATCTAAAGCCTGAGACACCCTAAAAAGTAGTTGATATTCATGATCCGAGCACAGAAAAGCTTAATTTGCTTCCAGAGTTTAGTAGAAATCGGTTTGGAATTCAGTGAGAATTTCCATCTTGAAGGAAAGAAAGTAATTGGCTGAAAATTACTGGACACCCAGATACCAGTATCAGGAAGCTTTGACCCAATTACTGTTTCTCAAGCTGTTACTGCATATGCCTTAGTGGCATTTAGCATCTGACACCTTCAGACAAAGGAAAAAGGAAAGAAAAGGCACAAGTGAGCTCAAAAGCAGTTCCAGACACTGTAATCAGAGTGTCCTGTGTACTCCAGAAGGCACATCCACTGGATGCTCTGTGGTGGAACCCTGCAGTGCCCAGCAAAACACCTTCTGTAGCTGGGACTGCTACCAAGGCACTCATCATGTCCCTGTCACTTCAATGTCCTGAGGAATGCACTGAAAAGGCACTACCGAGTCTCTTCCCTCTATCAAAGCACCTCATTCATGAAGTGTAGAGGCCCCTCCTCCCCTGTGAAATTTAGCAATGTGGGGACAGTGACATACAACAGCCTTATTCAGAAAGGCTGAAGTCTAAATACCTAATTTACAGGATTTTAGGCATACCTGATTATACCAAGAGGGTCTAAAATTTCTTCTTCTTCCTCATCTCCCCCTTCTTTTTTCTCCCCTTTTGTGACATCTTCCACTGATAAAAGCTGTGAGATTAAGTCAGGTGTCTTCTCCTCTTTGAAAAAATCCAATGCCTCATTTTCTTCATCTTCTTTCTCCCTGTCATCAGGCATGTTTTTACCCTTGAAGTCAATGGCACTGGAAGATTTTGTTCCTGCAAAACATAGTAATGGAGGCAAAACTGAGTATACAAGATAAAAAATACAGTTTTTTAATACCTTGCACTTGTTGCTGAGAGTTTTGTTTAAGGAATGAAGGACATGATCAGCTTTTGTGAAACTCTTTCAAAACACTCCCACTGTTCCCTTTATGTGTCATCCTGTGTCTGATCTGTTTACTGATTCAAAGTAGTTAAGTAGAGAAAGATAGAGGAAATGAACTTTATCTGAGACACAGCAGCACATGTCAAATCTGTTATTTATGTTCCTTCTACAGTCAACAGAAACAATAGAATTTCCACGTGGTGATTCATCCTATCCAAATGAAGTCATGTGAGTTTCTCTCTGAAGTGCTTATTTCTCTTCTACTGGCTACAGAGACACTGTAAATACTCTGCATAGATGTAGGTAGTTAACTTTCACATAGCTAGTAGAGATAAAATCCTCTTTTTGATACAGTTTAATTAACTTGGGTTAAAATTAGAGCATTGGACAGCATGTTTCTACAGCAGCTCTTCAGTTTACACTGAAAAATGAAGCCTGAAGTTCTAACACCCTTCAGTATGCAAGATGCATCCAGCTCAGCAAATTCAGCCAACTGAAAAATAAAACTAAGTCTTCTCACCACACTTGTTCATGCAAAGAGCAGCAGAATGAGGAGAAAATGGTTCTTTGTTGGGGAGTTTCTGAATGTCCAGGGAAGCAATTTGAAATCATGAGCCCAGGTAAAAAAAAGGCTACTGAAAACTGTGATGAATAAAATTCATGGCTACACCATTTTGACTATTGAAGTAACATGGCATGGGAGACTCATCTCACCCAGCTTTTCATGTCTGCATCTGCCAAATCAGGGTAAGACTGACATTATTCTAATGCAAATTCTGATTTCACATTACTTGCATCCAACCTGCCCACAGAATGAAGTCCAGCCTAGTTTACCTACAGATGTGCACCATGGTTAGGTTAACCAGCAAGCAAAGATCAATCAACATAAATTCTGAATACTATGTGCAAGGGATCTGCTTCCAAGAGAATACTGCTCAGGGAAAAAAAACCCAAACAAAAACCTTACCACCTGGATTTTGCCATGCATAAGCAGCTTTGCCCCCTTTGACTTTAGGAAGCTCCCAGTTCACAGAACTAATCTGGCCACACCTGACACTTCTGCAAAATAGGCTGTTTACACTTGTTAGCTTCTTGCAACTTCACTTAAAAGTAACCCTCCACTAAGAATCCTGCACAGCACCAGGCTGGAGTACTCCCTGTTCAGCAGCCCTCAGGTGAATTAAAAGCAGAGAACTCATATGTTCCACCCATTCAGTAACTCCCTGCTATGCCCAAGAGACAGCAGAAAAGAACTGTAAGAATCACTAGACAAAACAACAAGAGCTGGACATAAAGCTAAGGAAAACTAAGAAAAAAAATTAAAACAAACTAAAAAGAAAAAAAAGCTAGCTATAGAATGTGTTTAACTAACAAAGAATCTGTCTTCCATTTAAATCATTCCCAGAGTAAATAATTTGCAGGAAAACCAGACAAAACATGGAAGAGTTGCTCACTAAGAGAGACCCTGCACTGTCCCTTTAGGGTCCATCTCCCCACTGAAAACATATGACTATTAAGCCTTCTAAACTTACATGCTCTGAAGTACAGCAGGAAATCAGGGACAGGCTAGCACAATGCTTGTTTTGTAGGTACCTATCAACATCTCTAAATGAGGCAGGTGTCCATTGAGAGGAGGGAGAAACACTAGCAAACATGACTGTGCAGCACTGTAAATGCACATGAGGATATTTTCAGGGACAGCCTTTATTCTGGCACTCTCTAGTTTTTGGCTGCCCAAGTCAAGAACTTAACACTTCCATAAAGCACATTCCTGGGAGAGGGGACACTCACGTCTTTTAGTTACCTAAAAATTCCAGTAACTCAGGACTCGTTGCTAGATCCTCATCTTTGGAGATGAATTTCATGATGTCATTGAACATAGCTCTTCGCTCAGAGATGTCAGATTCCCCCACAAAGAGAACTTTTCTAGGCAGGAGTGGCAGAGAGACCTGTGGATACCGTGCTGCCAGTCTCTGGTAGAGCTCCTCGATCTCGCTGTACTTCTTGGAAACCTGCAATGAAAATGTATTGCCTGGGTTCATTTCTTTACAGGTGAGACAGAAGCAGCAAAGCAGCAGTGAAGTGCTGTGAAACATTAACTGTGGAAGTGGAAAACCATGTATTAGCAAGGAGCTTTACATATGACCTAGCAAAAGCCTGTTATGTACCCAGTGAATCCTTAAGCATTGTTGCTAGCCTTCTAATTCTGTTATTAAAAATCCACTGCTTAATCGAGTTAAAGTTCATTCCAGAATTCATTTGTCTGACTCATCAGCTAATGAAATACTGGGAAGGTCACTGCTGCAGATACTTTTCTGACAGCAGGAATCCTTGTCCACTAAAAGTGATGCCCAGTCCTGAGAGACAGGAGGGAAGAAAAGCCCTGCCTGGTTGGTACATGGTGGAGAAAGCTGCCCATGTCTTTGCACCACTGTCCCACTCCTCACTCCTGGTGGCTTCAGTGCCCTTTGGCTGCTTAGGCCTAAAAAACTGTCACGTTTTCTGCCCTGAAGAGCACATGACACAAAAACCTAAGGGCAAAGAGCTCAGCTGACTCCTGACTATTTAGTTCATCCATGAGAAAATAAAAATCAACAACTTGGCCGTGGCCTAAAAGGTTCTCATACAGGGAGAAGATGCCAGCAGTGAATGGAGTCATTCCTTCTGTGGACAAAGACAGGAAGCCTGAGGAGAAATAAGGCTCAAGATATTACAAGGAAAGCAATAGCTATGGGAATGTTGGTTAGAAAAATTGTGGCTTTTATGCCACATTAAGTATTGAATTCAGTACTTTAAACCAATACACAAAACCCACACACAAACAAAACACTAAGTGATGTTACAGATGCAATGAGGGTGACTTCCCTGCTCTGTGGTGTTACACAGATTGTTGTATTTGTCAAAGCCCTCCCTGGATCCATAATCTACCAAACTGTTTCAATTAATACAGAGATAAAAAACTACTCCAAAAACAGTGCTAAGGGAGTGCATAAGGGACAAATACTCTTTTAGTGTCCAGCTCTAATCCTCCTGTAACATGTGTTGCTGAACTCTAGAGGAGTGAATCCTAATTAACACTGCAATATGTGCAGTATTGCGCATACTGAGATGGATATAGAAGAAGGAGAGACTCAAGCACCACATCTTGGAGTGGAGTAATGCAGAGTTCTCCCATCAACACAGTGATAAAGAAAGTCAACCTAACAAAAATCACAGAAGGGAAATGAGTTATAGATCAGTGCAGAATCCCTGCACTGCATCTATACAGGCAAACTAAACAGCATCAGGCATATTCCCAGCCACTGGAACCTGAGAGCACCTACTAGAAACCTCATTTACAGTGTCTACTGGAACCTGACAATGTCTGGCACAGTTTCTACACTCTGGGCAGCTATCATGCTCCCAGATAACTCTTCAGCCCAAAATCTGGCCCAGTGGAGAGACCCCAGAGCAGCCAGTTTGGGCACTGATGCCCACTGCAGATGGTAAGGAAGTTTAATGCTGTGCATGCAGCCAGACTGTGTGAGCTGCCCTCCAGGCCAGGGAACAGGCCCTGGCAGTAACAGGCACACCTCAGCCAGTTCACTGATTCAGATGTGGGCACAAAGAGCAATAACCACCTCAGCGTCACGCTTCCCTGCCTTTCGCAGTAATTATCAACCTAGATATGGATGATGATTTGGAAAAGCATTTGCATTTCAGCTGTACAATGTTCACTGTGGGTTCAGTGCCCAGGCACGAACGGCAAGCAGCTTTGTAACAAAGATCTGAAACACAACACCCAACCTGAGTCGACAGGGGAATGAAAACCAAGAATTTTAGACTTGTCTTGTGAAAGCAACAAAGGTAAAGTGTGAGTAACACTGTGCTCCACATGCCGGATCTGAAATGACATTCAGCAACCAGGCACTAAAGTGAGGGCAATAGAGATGTTCCAGAACATCACAATCTTCCCTCTGAAAGACTCCCCAAAAAGAGAGGGGAAAGCAATTCCAGACCTTCTGAACTGCTGTACATTTTTAGTTTGCTAGGTCCCAGTAGTGCTCTGAGCAGGGTAGGATGCCTGAGCCCCTCCCAAACATACTATGTAAGCACAAATATAAGGGCAGTAAGGAATTCACCGGTGCTCTTTCAAAAGAATAAACATCATTACCCTCCACCCAGGAAAAAAAAAGTCTGATTTGCAAAAAACATTTAACATCTAATTAATTTCAATAATAACTACCAAATTAATTTCTGAAAGCATTGCAAGACAGCAGCCAATCAAGATTATGCCAAAACAGTTTTTTAAAAATACTCTAACACTGAACTGAGATACACAAACTTATTTCTTTCCCCACTTAATTTTCATTCCTCCTCTATCAAAGTCTGTAAATTATTCATAAATCTCAATTTATGTCTAATTACACCACTGAACCTAAAGCAAACGCACACCCTCGCATCCCATCGCTAATTGCGCCTTTGTGGATCTACGTGGGCTTTGAACAACAACGCCGGGAACGCACAGGCGACACGGAATACCAAGTGTGACAGCTCTGTCCCCAAAGCATACTAATGTGCTTCCCAGAGCCCGCAGCACAGCGGGCCGGCCGATAGATATCCTGCAGTGCCGGGATGCCCTCTGCTGGAACACCTCGATGTACCAGCGAGGCGTCAGCCCCCAGAACACCCTGATGGACCAGAGAGGTGTCAGCCCTCCAGAATAGAGGTGTCAGCCCTCTGCTGGAACACCCAGCTGTACCAGAGAGGTGTCAGTTCTCCAGAACACCCAGCTGTACCAGAGAGGTGTCAGCCCTGCAGAACACCCTGTTCTACCAGCAAGGTGTCAGCCCTCCAGAACAGAGGTGTCAGCCCTCTGCTGGAACACCCAGCTGTACCAGAGAGGTGTCAGCCCTCTGCTGGAACACCCAGCTGTACCAAAGAGGTGTCAGCCCTCCAGCCAAAACCATTCCCTGCTTACCCAAGCCCAGTGCTGGCCCCTGCCAGCCCCTGCCAGCCAGGCTCCTCACCCACTGTCCCTGTGCCTCCAGCCCTGGCAGCCACGGGCTCCTCGACACCCTCAGTCAGCTCTGCTGCTCGATTTACCTGGGGTTTGGTGCTGGAAATGCAGTGGTAAGGCTGGCTGAGCCCAGCAGCCCCATACTAGTGTGCTGAGAACCACCAAACAGTTTGGGTTAGAAGGGACTCTAAAGATCATCCTCTTCAATATGGGAGGGACACCTACCCCTGAACCAGGCTGCTCAGAGCCCCATCCAACCTGGCCTTGAACAGTTCCAGTGATGGGGCAGCCACAGCTTCTCTGGGCAACCTATGCCAGTGGCTCAGCACCCTCACAGTCAAGAATTTTTCCTTACATCTAATCTAAACCTTCCCTTCTTCAGCTTAAGGCCATCCCCTCTTGTCAATTCCAGGCCCTTTGTAGCCAGTCCCTCTCCTGCTTTCTTACAGCCCCTTCAGGTACTGGAAGGAATCCAGTGCCACCCTGGAGCCTTCTCCAGGCTGAACAGGCTCTCCCCTCCCTGTGTCCTCACTGTCCCAGCTCTATGACCACTCCTGTACCCTTCCTCTGGATCTGCTCCAACGGGTCCATGTCTATCCTGTACCTGGCACCCCAGAGCTGGATGCAGCAGCACAGAGGCCTTACACAAGTGCCAGACAGGTTCCACACACTGTATTTTTTCAAGCAAATCCCAGACATGATGCAGGGCATTCTCACATCTTTCTAGTTAGAAAGCACTGCTGCTGCAACAATTCTGGACCCTTTCAATTTGACATCCTCTGTTAATCTTCCAGGAGAAAGGTGTATCAGCATGTAACAAAATTAAATCTTGCCTTTCCTGGTTATCACTTACAGTGCTTTGAAAATCCTTGATGGATCCTATGGCCCAAAATGTCAGGATAGAAAATAAGCACTGCTCTAAACCCCATTTTACCAATCCTATTAAATAAACAAAGTTTGATTAATATTCAGATATTTTTCTTCTGCTGCCTGTAATTCCTCCAGGTGTTGATCCTGCAGTTATCCTCCCCCCTCCATGCCTCTAACTGAACTCTGTGAACACTGTGGAGCTAAACCCCACCACCTGTAAGTCAGCCTGAGTGCACACACTTCAAGGAGTTCTGTCAAGTCACAATATCAAAGGCTCAATCTGCTTCACTTCAAAAGAGTTAATCATGCAAATACAGCAAAGCATGTGCACATTTGCCAGGTCAAGACCTTATTTGCCTGTAACAATTAACATCCAACACAGAACTTAAAAGACAGACAGGGATGGGTTGAACATTTTTTTGGGTTTTTTTTTTTTCCCACTGGGAACAAATAAATAAGTCGAGTGTGATCAAGTATAGCTAGAAGGTTAAGAAAACCACCATGAAGTTCAAAGTGAAAGTCTGAAGTTTGCTACTAATCCTTCAAATCTCATGCATGTGCCTTGCCCCCCCTCTTCCCAAGGGCCTCACACAGGAAAGTACACACCGGAATGGCTGTGGGATACAAGCCTGGCACTCACAGTTGTGTGCAGAATTTGATCCCACTCAGTATTAATGCCATTTAATGCCTCTTACCCTTCAAAGCTCCTTTTACTGCCCCATTTGTGACCTCAAACTTGTCTTCATATGCTTTATATCTACTGCAAGGATTTCAACAAAATGGAGATCTCAGAGCTAACTTGAGCCCCTTGCCAGCCAGAGCACACCAACAAAGAGCACACTTGATTTTACAGTATTTCGTGAAAACCAGGGCTACAGTGACCTTCTTCTTACAAAGTCCACTTCTTAACACTGCAGAAAAGGGAGATCCAGCATCTCTGTCCTTTTAAACAACCACTAGTTTTGGGTACTGGAATCAAAACCCCTTCTCCCAGGCAGCACAAACCAAGCTTTTGCTTGGAAACTCCCAATTCAAGGCATACCAGAATGAATGTTGCTTGGTGACCCCGTGGGTGTGCATTATGGTAGATTTTAATTACATGACCACATGCTGTTCTCCTCATCTGTTTTGCCCAGCAGAAGAGCATGAACTGTAATATTTCCTTTTAATCAGCATGAATCCTTAGTGGCTCCTGAACCTATTGCTACACTGAGCATGGATTTTTTTCCCCTCCTCTCACATCACAGAAGCTATAAGGTGAAGGAATTTATCTTCACAACATACCTGCACAGTCAGGAAAATGCAACTCCAATGCACAGATTTTCAGATTTTGAGGCCCAAAAAAAAAAAAAAAAAGGGCAACATATGCAAAAAGGCAAGGATGAAAACATAAATGAATACACACCCACGTATTCATATACTCCCTCATTTTAAGAGAGGAAGATAGTTCTATAGTAAATGCCTCCCTAAATTGTACTATGCCTGTCAAACACCAGTACTTATTTGTTCAGCTTTGAAAAAGAAAAAACTTGACTAACAAATAACTTGTACAGAAGAATCAAACTGGATGCAGATACAAAGAGAAGGCACTAAAGGCTGGGTGGATTTTTAATAAGGCTGGGAAGGGAGAAGTTAATTGCTAAAAAAGCTAAGGTGTGGCTAGAAGAAATGCCTTTAAGAAAAGCAAAGCCTTTTCTTTTTATCACAGAAAATGGCAAATCTACAGGCAATAATTAAATATCACCTTGGTAGCAGTACCGAAGAGAAAACCAATTTCCCTCTTTTGATAGTACAAGAGTATTCTGACCTTTGAAAGAAATGCAACTGACTTTTCCCTTAATTACCAAATATAACCTTAAGGTTATGCAGTTCTAAAACCCATTTGCCCTATTTTACAATTAGGATTTTTTTAAATTAAAAAATCCCTCCACTTTCTAATAATTTAGAATGTCATCACAGAAGTGAATTTCTTATTCTGTTAATTCTTCACAAATATTTTAATTAGAGATGTTGTGATGCTGATTTTGCATAGTTCTGTTAAGGCTGGAGAATAGGGCACTCTGGATTGTTTAGACCCACAGTAAAGGTTTCACAGGTCAGATCTGAAGTCTCTTTTTGATGGTCATCTGGTTTTTGTTATCCCCTTAACACATCTCTCGATCTTGACAGGACGAAAGGACAGAGCCTCAAGCTGCACCAGGCAAGGTTCAGGTTGGACATCAGAAATAATTTCTTCATGGAAATGGTCATTAAATATTGGAATGGACTACCCAGGGAAGTGCTGGAGTTACAATTCCTGGAGATGTTCAAGAAACATCTGGACATGGCACTTGGTGCTCCAGCGTAGCTGACAAGGTGATGATCCGTCAAAAGCTGGGTCAAGGATCTTAAAGGCTGTTTCCCACCCAAATGATCCTATGATTCAATCCTGGAGACCACAGCCAACTTAGAAGATGCTTCTGCCTTGCTCACCAGCCTTTCCCAGGGAAAAGAGGAGCTGCTGGAGCCGCTGGTCTCACTAACCAGCGCTCGCTCAGCGAGGTGCAGGCCCCGAGGGCAGGGCAGGAGCAGCCACTTCTCTGAGGCCTCAGGGACAGCAACAGGGCAAGAAGGAGCCAAAAAATACAGACCTGGCTCCCCAGCTGGCCAAAACAGAGACAATCCAAAATCAGCATCCAGAGACAAGGAAAATCCTGCCACACCTGCCTGCCTTCTCTAAACTCCGTGTCACCTCAGCGCTGTGACACTGACTCCTTCCTCCAATTTGGCAGTTTCAAAAAAAGCAAAAAAAGATGCCCCCCTCTCCCATTCTGCTCCAGAACAGGCACATAGTAGTTTCCTCTTCCTCCTTCAGATGTCTCATATCTCACTCTGCTTTGTGATACAAATTTGATGTGTTAGATCTGCTGCCCATTGCAGCCTCGTTCTCCTCTGCTGTTCCTCAGGTACCTCTCTTACACTTCACCGCAAACTCTGGGGAAGGGTCACAGCTCTTGTTTGTGCTGCTCCAGCACCCAGCGGAACAGGGCACTGCACAGACACTCTGGGTGCAACCTGCCTTCCCCAGCAGCCACAGCACTGGCACTTCTCTCCAGGCTGAGCCATCTGCCTACATGCATGAGGTATCTCAGCTCCCATGACAGTCATTGTAAAATGAGATTTTGGTGAAAGTGAGTGAAGCTCAACTTGCCTGAACACAGGCAGCCAGTGGCACCTTGGATGCTGCATGTATTCTTGCTGTTTCAGGGCAGTGCCAATGCCTTTATGCCCTCTGTCACTCCTGCCAGCCCTGTGCACACACCTATGGTAATTTAGGGTTTCTCAAATGGTACAAGACATTTATGTTATGCAAAGTGGGTTCCCCCACCCCACAGATGCTCAGCTACATCATTTTCAACAGCACTGCACCAATGGGGATGGGAGTTTAGAAAACCAAACACAGACATCTGCAGACTGTTCTGCCCAGAAAAAGGCATCCCATGCTATCTGAGATGCTTTGGGGTGTCCAAAGGGCTTGTGTGCAGCAGGCTAATACCACACAAGATCTATAGGAAACACACAACTTCTGAAGGCCAGGTAGAAAATCCCAGGGCACCTCCAAGTGCACAGTGATTTGTGTGCAACTCTACTGATCCTCAAGCATTTCAGCCTGGAGTTGAAGCCCCCCACTGCAGCTGTCTACAATGTAGATACTTCCCCTTTATGGTCAAAGAAGAGAGACATTTCCAGAGGATGAGTCACATCATTCCCCTCCTCCCCACTGACCATATAAGCATGGACAGACTCAGATTAAAATATCCAACTTACAGAGAGATAAGTTACGACAGGTGAATCCCTCTGTTCCCCCCAGTAATACACACAGACAAGACTCATCGGAATGAATCGATGGAAAGCATCCATCCTCAACCTCCCAGCTCACAGTTTTAAATTACTCTCACACAACAAACTATATAGTATATCATATTTAGTCAGCTGAAAAAAATGCAACTGATGAGATAAATGTTATTCTCGTCAGGCTCCACCAGTTATCTTCTTCATGAAGAATGAAATGTCAGGAGACCTCACCAGAGGAGAAATGAGGAAGGTTCATTTCACTTGAGAAGAGCAACTGAGTGCTGAAAATCCTCCCAGAGAGACATGGGAACAGACAACCCCAGCAAGCAGAGGGGGCTGCAGTACAAAGTCTGTTTCTCCTCTTTATAGACAAGCTGATTTTATCAACTTGTTCTGAAATGATACAAAATGAAGTTAGATGACGACAGCCCAGTTCAACACCTCAGGTGTAACCAGATTCTTTCTTCCACAGAGCTGTGTGGAAAAATTACATAATATAAGCAGGCATTGATGCATGAAAAAAAGCAACTGCACATCCCCGTCTCTATCTGCCCCTGCCCCCTCAGGTGCTTCCCTGCCCTAAAAGAAACTATAATGATACTGTGCAAGTCACAGACTCAAGGAACAAGTGTAAATCAGTACTGAATAACAAGCCCCAAAATACCCATTTTTAGCCAGGAGCAGCTCCTCAGCTGACATTATGGAATAGCCACATAACACTGGGACACAAAAGGAAACACTGCAGGAGCAAGAACAAGCAGTCAGGGATGAGCAGGGTGAACAGAACAGACTCCTATGCCAGCATTGCTGCTTTTACCATGGTTATATACAGCACAAGGTGTGGAATAAATGCAAGAAATCTCATTTGTTGTAAAGCATTTCTTTACAACACTGCTAGATATTTATCTGCAAATCAGACTGTTTAAATAGGCTTTTATCAGCTATCTTCCACAAAGTGTGAGTTACACTACAGGGTCATGGTCTACCAGGTAACCACACACTCACATCACTCTGACATTATAGTTATTGCCAAAACATCTGAAAAAAGCAGATGGTCACAGCATGCAACAAGGTGTGTTCCCTTATGGTCAATGGACAGAGAAATGCACTTCTTGGGAGTGCTTCAGCAGGCAGCTAAAGAAGATCAAAGAGAAAACCCTAAATGCACCTTTTCCCATCAGCTTGACAGACAGTCCCAGGAGCAACAGCTTAAGTGGATGTGCACACGCCGTAGATGAGATTAATTTCACCTGTTTTAAGTCATGTGCTGTGCTTTCAAACCTTTACTCTGCAGGTATAGTGAAAAAGACAATCCAGCTAAATCATGTTTTATATGGACACTTCCTTGGAAACCTCTCTTATGAAGTATTTTAAAATCTGTGTCCAGGTAACAGACCCATTCAAATAAGCAACTATATATTTATTTCATGTTTTTATACAAAGTCTAGTACTGATACATATATTAGAGAAACTAATTTGCAGTAGAACTTACAAAAAGTTTAATTGGTTTCTATTTGTTGATCCATAATGAAAAATGCCTTAAAGGCAACAACAGCATTGCCACTTTTAGCTCCTGGAATAAAAAGTTCAATTACTGTGTGGATAATGTAATATGCATAATGGAATAGGAATTGCAGAAATGGTACAGACTGTGTTGTCCTACCAAGGACCTTGACCTGGAGAGACTGGGATTGATGATGAAGCATCTGCCACATCATGACAGAAATAATTAAAGGTGGTTAAGAAAGTGATCACTAACACAGGTCTGATGAAATATTTACCATAAATTGAACCACATCTTCAGGCTTGTGCTTTGATGATTTGAAGGCAGCCAGTCGGGTAACAACAACAATGTGATATTCGACATGGCCAGACATCATCTTCCCACGGATTTCCTGGTATTCCGGTACGGACAAATCCAGCCCCGTGTGTGTATTCTGAATTTGCCTAGGGGAGAAAATACACAGAGTTCAGGCATTGGCACAAAGACTTTTAGCTGTCCCTCTCCCAGTTACAAGCCCTAGAAAATCAATGCAAAAGCTCTCACTGGAACAGGACATCACACAGACCCTGTTCCCAACACTTCCTACTCTGTAACAAGACTAACTGGGACATGGCCTGTTTCCTATATTCCATCCCAAAGCACCTGCCGTGAGCCTCTGCAGGCAGCATCCCAGGAACACATAATTTCTGTGAAGAGATGTGGTTTCATTCAGAATGGGACTTCACTTGCAGGAGCTGAAAGTCCTCTTAGCCCACCTGGCAGGTGAGAAGATCCAATGATCTCTCATCAGGTTTATTTTGAGACAAAGGTCTGTTCATAGTGACTCATGCCGAGCCCTATCCACCTCTCCTTTATCTAAGGACATTCCCAGAAATGACAGAGACAATAACTGAAAGTGCCATGAAAGAAAGAAGGAGCTCCCTGGAGCACAGGGACAACTTGTGAAGAGTCAATCAGGAAAGTGGATTAAAGCCAAAATACAAAGGATGCTGCTGGAGCAGACTGATGGGCCAATTGCAGTTTCCACTTGTGAAGATCCTTGAGGAAAATCAGACAAACATCAGGACTGAGCAAGTTAAAGAAGGACATGATCCCTCAGAGCTGCCTTCTGGTTTTGACTATCTGATACACAGTCTTGCTGCCAAACAGCCTAAAGGGCACACTAGCCAAAACATATCGACTTTCCCACAGAAGATCCTACTGGAAACAGATACCCGTCCTTTCATACCCAGTTAAATAGCATTAACCTCTGAGAGCAGTCATAACCACCCATGGTTCCTCCTGGAGGAAAATGCAACAGGGGAGTTGCTGCTGCAGTTTACTCAATGGATTTTTTTCCTCCTGACCTCTTCAGATGCACAGAACTGTGGCACCACCTGCCCCCTGGAGCGCCCCCTGAAAATATTTATGATGTTTTTGCAAGAGGAATGCCAGGTCATATTAGAGTGCCCACACATCAATAGTAAGACCAAGCAGTTGCTGTTGGAGCATCAATTGGTACATATAATGAAATAAACAGTCTGTTTCAATAGCCTGAAAGGCAAAACTGATCAAAGACCCCTTCCCCAAAGTTACCCTGTGCCAAGCCATAGACCACTTGCCAGAATCAGAAGTTCACTGTCCACAGCACTCAATACCCTCTGAACACATCTCTGAGCACATTCTTCCTATGTGTGAGTAAATGTTTTTTAGAGAAATCAGGAGGGACCACTTAAAAGAAAACTAAACTAGGATTATTAAACATTTTTTCTGTCTTTAAACTTTAACCGTGAGGATTATCAAGTTCCATCTTCCCTGGATTTCCTGTGGAAATTCTTAACCTCTTCCTTCAGGAAATTTAGAATCATTAACACAAGTGCCCTTTCACCTAAGGATACACAATGCATAGAACTTAATATACACTTTCAAGAGGCTTAAACAATCTGGTTTCAAACAAAGTTTCAAAAGATCCTCTCATCATGTCAAAACTTGATCAGTTCTTATGAAACTTGAGCTTCCCCAAGAAGACAATCTCTGAATCTCTAATTCAAAGCTTGAATCAAAAGCCTTTTAAAGAGAATATCCTGAGAGCTCCTGATAAATAGGATAACAACAAACAAGGACACAGACTCAGTTTTGTACCCAATCCTCTTTGCAAGCCATATTTAAAGCATTAGGGCTTTAACAACAGCTCTTACCATCTCCAGTATTTTGGTGATGCTATTCTGTCTGCTCTGGTTCTGTTCTTATGTTCTGCCAGTCAGGGACTTCACTTTACACATCCAGACAAAATTTTGTTCTCAGTTACAGGTGGTTGGCTCTAAAACACAGGACCAGTAGTGCTCATGAGTGAATGCACAGGTGCCTGGCTTTCACACAGCAGCCTGTGGGACCTGGGAGTAACAACCATCAGCTGTAACTCTGCCTCTTCCAGTAGCAGCCAAAATGCTGGCCCTAAGGGGTACCTGCCAGTTACCTCAGCTGGATCTGGACTTTTTTAGAATATACCTGCAGCAGAGGATATGCTCTTAGAAGAGACTTACAGCTCACAATAGCCCTAAACACTATTAAGATCACCAAAGGACTTTGCCCACTCTGGCAGACTGTATAAAGAAGCAACTCCTCATCTGCAACCACCAATGCCTCCACCCCAAATCTGCCCCCAGGAATTCCTGGAGATATGGACAGTAAATTAAGCCACATGACAGGGACTTGAGATAAGATAAAGGGAGTACTATTGTCCAAGTTATCTCAAGCCTAAGGAGAGATAAACAAGAGTGGGGGAGAAGAGTGTAACACTGCAAGGAGTCCATGGAGAAGGCCAGCTCAGCGACTGTGCTGAAGGTCAGCTTTTGACTGCAGGAGACCATAGTCCACTGACTCCAAAGAAGAGACACACTGAGCACAGGACAGTCACACTCCTATGTAGGCCTGAGGGTACTTATCCCTTCTGATGGGGCTCAACTACACAGGCATAGAGGCAGCTGCCATGTCTTAAAAGGTGTCATAAACCAGCAAAGTCACCCAAAGCACCCCCAGATTTATTTCTGGGCCATCAGAGGATTGTACATGATTCACAGTGTAGCAAAAGACAGTGCAAAACTCCACCCTGCAGGGGAGGTGCTTGGGCATGCCTCTATATACCTGAATGCATATTAGCCCATTAAACTTTATTTTTTGTGGGACCCTTACCACTAAAAAGAGTGAAGAAGGACCAACAAAACAATGCTGGATCCACAAGGCTAGTGATTATCTTTCTACTTAATTGTTCTCTCTCTGCCTTTCCCTCCACCCTTTCTGTGTCTTTGTCTCTCACACATTTCACTTAATAAAATCTGCATTATTGATTTTTAGCAATGATCTCACTGGCACCTTAATTTGGGTAGAAGTATCTCTCTCTAATAATCACAATAATCAGATCTTAACAGCTCTCCAGATGTACAGTCACTCAGGTTGTGACTGCAGCTATGGCAGCCAAAAGGTCTGGCACTCATACTCAAAAGTGACCCACAACCCCAGGGAAGTGTGTGATTACCAGTCCTTGAAAGGATGTGTGGAAGTGGCACCTGGGAACAGGGTTTAGTGTGGACCTGGCAGTGCTGGGTTAATGCTTGCAGTTGATGATCTTAAAGGTCTTCTCAATCTCAAATGAGTCTGTGATTCTACTTCTGTTAACACAGAGTATAAATGACTAATTAACCTGCTTTTCACCTCTAATATAAATAAAAGGAGTAATGACCAGTGAACCATCCTCAATGGCCTTTAGCTGAAAACAGCAACCATGTACAGATGTTCTGAGATGACACAATGACAACTTCACTGAAAGAGCTGCTGCATTAGAGAGTTCTGAAACTGCAATGAAGTTAGTAAGTACCTAGTAAAAACCC
This sequence comes from Molothrus aeneus, assembly GCF_037042795.1. Classification (NCBI taxonomy): domain Eukaryota; kingdom Metazoa; phylum Chordata; class Aves; order Passeriformes; family Icteridae; genus Molothrus; species Molothrus aeneus. The sequence goes on along the minus strand of NC_089648.1, from coordinate 72,537,400 downwards.
AGGGTTTTTCTTATAAAGTTGTTAGAAGTCTGTGCTAAAATGTCATGGAAATTATTAGAGGGAGGGGGAATAGCTACATTTTTGTTTGTTCGCTTTAGGCCTTATGATCATTTTCATTATCATCTCCTACAGGAAACCCAACCCTATTATCTTCTATAGCAATAGGATTTCTTTTTAAATATAAAACTGATTCTAAAGAAACAGAAATCAGCAGGGAGGCTGAGACAAACAGAGCATACTATCCAAAGTGCTCCCTAGTTCTTGTAATGCCTTCAAAATAAGCAGCCTTAATGTTTTAACTAATTAAATACTGTTATTGTTATTCAAACAGAATTAGCACCTGCAAACCCCAAGACAGAATATAGTTTCACTGCATCTTTCACATAAAACCAACTATTTTTACACTTGTATCTTTAAAAAAAAAAAGCAGCAAAAGGAGAAAACTGGTTGTTTAATTTGGATACACAGGTTTATTGCTTGTACTCTTTATTTGAATCTAGCTTATCTCCAGTTTACACTTCTGTCTACAAAACAGACAGTTCACCAGAGACCTGGGCACATGGTTAACCTTCCTAACAGGAATCACTTCACCCAAATACAAGGAGACTGTTCATACCAGCAGCACTGCTGTGAATCAGAGCATTGCACAATCAGATCATGCAGGAGAGGCCCAGAACAGAGGAAGCGCAGACTATAAAGGCCAGCTGAACTGAGCAGCTTCCACAGTTCATGGAAGAGCTGGGTGTTCACTCCTGGTTTTTTGATTTGCATATAATCATTAAATTGTATTTCAATTAATCTGCTTTCTGTGCTGAAAGGCCAACATGGAGGGTGGTCAATAGGCACCTCCAGAAAGAAAGTAAAACAAGAGATGCAAGTGCTGTGACCAGAGAAACATTTATTCCAGCATCTGTATGGCCAGGAGAGCAGAGTCTATGCTTCCTGCCTTGATAAACTCAGCCCTGCCAGCAGCACCCAGCTCCAAAAACCTCTCTCCAGAAGGGACCAAATTGTGACATTCCTGGTCATAACAGAAGGAGAAAAAAATGTACAACCAGTTTTATTTATTAAGTGAAGGGAAAGTACTCACCAAACAGTTTATTTCTCTGTCTGGTCTAATTACAAGTATACAGATTTTATAGGCTCCCCAGAGAAGTGATCACAGCACCAAACCTGACAGGGTTCAAGAAGTGTTTGGACAATGCTCTCAGGCACATGGTGTGACCCTTGGGATGTCCTGAGCTGAGCCAGGAGTTGGACTCCATGATCCAACTCAGCATAGTCTGTGATTCCATGATTTATATTACCACAGCAACTAGGAATCCTATTCCCAAAACAAGTATGTGGAAAAAAGAGGGGAAAAGGTCACAACTATACAGTTATTTCACCACAGAAGCTAGAAAGTATGTCCACTTACTAAAGTCTTAATCCCACACATGCATATATACCCAATTTTATCACTGAAAGTATTCCAGTTTCAGTGGGACAATTTGCAAGTGGGTCTTTTTCAATCTAACAACTGTAAAATTAATCCAGGTGTTCCAATTTCCATTTCTAAGGCTAAACTTTATATAAAGTCAGTCCTGCAAAACGTCTGTTAGTCACATTAGATACATTTGAAGGTTCAAGGCCACTGCTTCAAGGAAAGTCCAGCCCTGATACAGCCAAATATTTAAGGATTAAAATAATGACTTTGAAGTTAAATCGACTGAAATACTCATTATTTATGTCCTAGGAGGTAAGGACCTTGCTGAATCAACACTTCTGCTTCTCATGTCTCATCTGATAGGAAACTGCTTTCATGTGGTCTCAAATATCTCATGGGGATTAAAAAAAAAGAGAGAGAAAGAGATCTATCAATTTCCCTATAAGAGATTGCCATAAGCATTTTCTTCTTGAGGTATTTCTCATCAGGATTCCTTTACCACACCTAGGAAGAAACAGGGTTTAAACATTTAATGCAAAGGAGAAGAGCGCCCCTGCACCACGCAGGGGGCAGCTTCCAGGAGATGGGAAAGGAGAATAAACTCTTTTTCTGCCCATTCCTGGGCTGCCGGCCAGAGGGGACACGAGGAGGGGACACAGGGATACAGGGCACAGCAGCGGGCATGGGCACCGGCCAAAGCACTGGGGACACCGCCGCACACCGCAGGATAAACCCTAATTCCTGCCCACCCACCGCCAAACACCGCCAAGGAAAGGATGTGTCCGGTGGGCAACAGCACCCAAAGCTGCGCCAGAGCGGACGGCAAAGGACGCGGAGCTGTCACAAGAGGAGAGGGAGGGCACACAGGACGGGCCAGGGATCCCCCCGGCTGTGGAATGCAGGAGAACTGGAGAACATCTGAAGTGCCCCGGGGCAAACCCACACAGCACTACCCGGCTTCCCCTCAGCCTCCGCCGCTCCTTCCTTTGCTTCCCCTTCCCTTTCTCCTTCCCCGCTCCCCCCGGGCTGCCCCGCCGAGGCCGCGGCCGCTGCGGGCGCGGGGCGCTGCCCGGCCCGTCCCCGGACGGTACCTGGTGGTGGCCAGCACGGCGGGAGCCGCGCCGCGCTGCTCCATGGCCGCGGGAGGACGTCCCGCCTCCCTTCCCGGGGCCGGACCCGCCGTCCTGCCGGATGTCAGGCGTCGGCGGCTCCGGTGCAAAACGAGCGGGGGAAAGAAAACGTCCGGCACGGGGAGGAAAAGAAGAGCGCGGGTCGTAGTCGGCAGGATTCGAACCTGCGCGGGGAGACCCCAATGGATTTCTAGTCCATCGCCTTAACCACTCGGCCACGACTACACCGACGGGCGGATGTGTTGCCACGTGAGCCCCACTAACTCACCCTGCAATTCCTCTTCCTCCCGGACCCAAACTTTCTGCAACTTCCCCCAAACCTCAGTGAATCCCTGGGCGCTTCTCTTCCTCACGGGAAACAGCTCGCACGCACCTCCCGCTGACACAGCGGGCACGGCGCTGCTTCCCCAGGCAGCACCAGCCGGGTGCGAGGCACGGCCACCCCCGCAGCCTGGCCACACACCTCGGAGCGGCTGTGTGTTCCGAAGTTTATTTTGGGAAAGAAGAGAGAAGCAGTCCTTCTGCTGCCCTTGGGGCACCCGCGGCTCGGCTGGGCTGCCCTGGTTTGTTTGCGGGCTGCTGGGCGTACCCGGGCCCTTGGTTATCCCGCGGCCTCTCTGCGCTCCTGGGCACGGCTCCTGCAGGGAAGCGCCTGGGAAAAAAGCTTCGCAGCGGGCACAGCTTCGTGGAATCACGGAATTACAAAGTCCTTATGGTTGGAAAAGACCTCTAAGATCATGGGATCTAATCGTTTACTCATTCACCATGTTCACAACTAAACCATAACCCTAAGTGCTACAGCCACATGTTTATTTGAACACTTCCAGTGACAGCAATCCCACAACTTCCCTGAGCCGCCTGTCCCAATGCCTGACCACCCTTTCAGTGAAGAATTTTTTCCTAATATCCAATTTAAACCTCTTAAGGTGCAACTCGAGGCTATGTCTTCATCTGTCACTTGTTACTTGGGAGAAGAGACCGACCCTCACCTGCCTGCACCCTCCTTTCGAGTGTTTGTAGAGTGATGGGGTTCCCCCCAAGCCTCCTTTTCTCCAGGTTAAACACCACCAGCTCCCTCAGCTGCTCCTCATCACACTTGTGCTCCAGACCCTTCTCACCAGCTCTGCTGTCCTTCTCTGGACAGACAGAAACCACAGCCCGAGAATATTATAAAAGTGATAAAAAAACAGATGCTGATACTGCATCAGTGCAGCCAGCCTCCAAACAGGCTCAGCACCTCAAGTGGGTATGCAGCAGTGTCCCCAGAGAGAAGCAGCCCTTGAAAGATGACCTAGTGAGTGGATTAAGACTTTTCACCCCAGAAAGGAGCATTAGAGGAGTTTGGGAGTGATGGAAATGTCAAAATCGAGAGCAGTCCAAAGTGGCAGACACAGAACAATCTTTTGATGCTTGTGGTGAAACAAGAAATCTGGAACATGAAACCCACGAGTCAAAACAAAAAAAAAAGGGAGACTTCATGGGTGGGGTCCCTTCCTAAATCCCCATTGTTTTCTCTCCCTGCCACTACAAACCTTTTGTTAAGCAGAGTGTAAACACCACCACCCAGCTGCAGCCTTTCTGGCACAGGAGTTGCAGTTTCCAGAAATGCTGCAAGCCACCAGAAAGTGCTTTTGGAAGATTAATTGTTCTCACGTGGCCTCTGAAGGGTTAAAAAGCTCTGGGGTTGAGTTCCTGTAAGCTTATAATGAATAGTTCTATGGCTAAACAAATTGCTTCTCTAATGGCATTTTTATTCCCATTTGACTTCCTGGATAATGCAATTTATTCAGGTAGTAACAAGGAGTAAGCAGCTGGCAGCTTGCTGTCTGAGACAGCAAAAATAGAGCAGGACCTGAGCCCGTGAGTTCCCACTGAGGCTTGTCGTGCTCACTGAGCAGTGTCCTTCCAGATGTTGCTAAGTGCCTGTGAAGGGGCTTCAAAAGCTGGGGATTTTCTCCCCAAACAGAAGTGTCTGCTTGGCTTCAGTGAGCTGCCACTCTGTGTCCTGGAGAGGCTGTGTATGCTGTGTCTGTGCACTCAAGGAGAAGTCTGAGCACTGCCTGTTTATCTGATTTCCTAACAAGTCTTATCATACATGGCATTTTTATAACTCCACAGCCCACATCATCATAACATGTGAATAAAACAAGTCCCTCAGTGGTGCTAACCTCTGAAGTTGTGGAAATAATCAGCTGATTTTCCCACAAGGTTAGGGCAGGGTCTTTGTTCAGATGGTGACTGTGTAGAGTGAACCTCTGCATAAAAGGTGGACATAAATCAAACCTGTCAGGAGAAAACTAATATGCCAGTAGAGCTATCTGCAGGACATAACCATCAACTTGCCTCTTTGAGAAGCAACTCCCAGAATACTTGGAGTTTGATTCCCATGTTGCTTTGGATGCTACACAGAAAATTTCTTCCACTGAACCAATTTTTTTACTCAATTATCCACTGCAAACATGCAGGGGGATGCCTATGGGAGAATGTCCAAAGAATCTGAGAACCAATACCAATAATAATCATCACTTATAAACTTATATTTTCCTACCTACTACTTGGGTTACCCTCAGCTGTTTCTCTCCCTTTCATGGTCCCTTCTGCCTCAGTTCAATTCTCTATGAGCAAAGGAAAGACAAAGAAACTCTCTGAAGTTTCAGGACTATTTTCTTTGGGATTTATGCCTTTTTTCCCTGCCTCTTAGCTCTGCAGTACTGACTGGTGTAGTAGGTTGCTTGACTTAATTTTATCCATTCTTTTTCTATTTTCCGTTTCTTTCCATATCCCCAACAAACTCAATCAGCATAGTCACACAGTCTGTATTTACTAGCCTAATTTATGCATAGTCTCTATAGTTAAACAATTAATTTGCATAGAATGACTGCCTAATTAGGAATGCATGTTCTTTTACTGCAGGTCTGTGTGGTACTGTACTAAACCCTCTGTGGTTTCTGCATAAATGAGGCCAAGGCCAAAGATGACTGCTCCAAGGGAGAGAAGATACTCGAAGAAAATGTAAGTAAGTCTGATTTCTGTCAAAAGCTTCTAGAAAGTCAAGGAAAAGAATGAGTGGGAGACAAGTAATTAAGCTCAATAGGAGGCTGAAGGAGGTTTTTGTTGTCTTCAAGACGTCTGAGCATTGGGAAGTGTCCTGCAGCAATGCAGCTGCGAGAGAGACGTCCGGCTAGCTGGCCAGCACCGCTAGCAGCACAGGGGGCGCTTGTCCCGATAGCTCGGCTCCAGGACAGCGCCTACAGCCAACGCCCAGCGTTGCAGCTGTAGGCATTGCCTTGTGCGGGACGAGGCCGTATCGAAGCCGCAACCAGCGGAATAAGAGGGCAGACTCCAACTGCAGTTAATCCAGGCTTCAATGAATCCTAGGGGATGCAGCAGGAGAAAACAGGGAAGGAAGCACTACAGCAGTTTTTAAAGGGTGGAGGATGTAAGGGAGGTGCCAGTCCCTGGACCAATAAGGATACAGTGGGGAGTGGGATCCAAAGGACTGACATGGGGAAAACAGCAATGCGGACAATTCTGAGGAGGGGCCCCGGTCCCTGAACCAATCATCCAACTCTCCAGCTGGAAACTTCTAGCAACAAAGGTGGGACTGGAGAGTGACTGGCAGGGCACTGGGGAGGGGTTGAGGAAAGGATACATTGGTTTCTAGGGAAACCGGGGAGGAGCTTTAAGAGATACAATGACAACTGGGGTGGAGTTAGGGTGACGGACACTAACAGGCACAGGAGGGAGGACTGTGGCAGAACCATTACCAAACAAGGAGGGAGCAGAGCGGTCCAACTTTAACAGAACAGAGTACAACAGTGTCCACGTAAGAGGAACTCATGCTGAAAATGGTATTGTCCAGGAAGGCTAAGATAACTCTCCCAACACAGTGGTGATGGAGAAGCCAGGCTTTAAGCAAAGAGTCTATGGGAAGACGCATATAACCTCTTTAACTAGAGGTGTTGCTGTTTCATGAGTCAAGTGGCTGTTCCTGGTTTTACTACCACCACCATAGAAATCTTTTAGCTGTCATTTCACAGAATCAAAAGGAAAATGAGTTATTCTTAGAACTCAAAACTCAGATACCTGTCTCTGTCTCTCTGCGAGCCTCTCAGGAACCCTCAGCCAGTCCCGAGTCGCCAGACACTGGGGACAGCCCCGACACGGCCGACAGCGGGGAGACACTCTCTGTGCCCCGAGGGTGCTGAGGGCACCTGGGCTGGCAGGGAGACACTCTCTGTGTGTGCCCCGAGGGTACTGAGGGCACCTGGGCTGGCAGGGAGACACTCTCTGTGCCCCGAGGGTGCTGAGGGCACCTGGGCTGGCAGGGAGACACTCTCTGTGTGTGCCCCGAGGGTGCTGAGGGCACCTGGGCTGGCAGGGAGACACTCTCTGTGCCTCGAGGGTGCTGAGGGCACCTGGGCTGGCAGGGAGACACTCTCTGTGCCCTGAGGGTACTGAGGTCACCTGGGCTGGTCGTCAGCCCAAGAGACACCAGAGACATCGGTAGAAGATAAAGGGCCGACTCTTAGCAGGGGTTAATCCAAGGTTTTATTAGGATCCCAAAGGAGCTCCTGCACCTCAGGGGGTCTCGTGCCGAGAGCCCCGGGAGATGTGCCAAGGTCACATTTAAAGGGAGGTGGAAACCAAAAGTAGATAACATTTTACCAACCAATGAGTGACCCTAAGGGATGGATGCTGGGGGACAGACATTTAGGACAGCGTATGGGGCAAGGCTTGGGGGCTGACTCCCGGCCTCTGGCTAATCACTCGACGACCTGGACCGAAGCTTCTGGATGGAGGGGATGGGATGCTGAGTGATTTGACAGAGAGCCAGGGTGGGCATTTGGGGATGATCTCATCCCGGGAGAGGGATAACACAGGTAAAGGGAGGGGGGTACAGTTTGGGATAAACCATTTGGGAAAAATATGGGGATACAAAACAAAACTACTTCAAAGTATTACAAAATATAAAAACGCACTACAACAGATACCTACTATAAGTAAATCCCAACTGCACTACAATATTCTTATAAATGTCATGATTTTGGGACACCTTTTGAACATTTGGGTTCAGCAGTATGGTTCTGCTGGTCTGGGAATACCTACTACATAACTATTTTATGGCTTGTGTCCTGAGCTGACTTCTTGATAACCTTGGTTTTTCACACTGACATAATCTAGGTTTCCACTTTACCCAGTTGCTTATCACTTTGTGCTATGAAACAAGAATATTTTCCCTCAGAGCTACTATGTACAGCACTGGCAGGGCTCTCAGAGCAAAGGGCTCCTGAGGCTCAGCAGCAGCTGGGAAATGAGTCCATATAATTTTTCCCCACTTCTTTCTTCCCTTCCATGACCAATGTTGCTACTCTCCTTCCACAGTACCTCTGCTCTTCTAACCTCTGACTACACACAAGAGGAGGAACTGCAGGTGTTTCCTTCAACACAAGGAAAAGCACTGAAAAATACTGTAAAGGGGTGGAGGTGGTTCTTGTGAGTCAGAGCTTGTGAGTCAGCTCTTACCAGGTGAGGTGGGCATCCCCTGCCACCCTGCACTGCTCTCTCATCAAACCTCTGCCCTGAAATGTCACAGATCAGGGAGACCTGGCTTTGAGCCCCCTTCCCAAATCCTGCTCCCAGATGCTCAGCACAGGCCCATGGTGTGTGGGTGTTACAGACACAATGCTCAAACACTCAGCTGAGAGTGATTTAGGCTCAGGGACAGCACATCAGTTTTGTTCGCCTCTGATCCGTTTTCTGTCCACTAGAGAGCACTCAAATACCACCTATGGACACGGGACGGGCACTGGTGCTGACTGCAGTCCCCAGCTGTGTCTCATCGGGCTGGTTTTGCTTGCAGCAGAGTTAATTTTCTTCATAGTATCTGCTAAACCGTGGCACTCCCCCTTTGGGAGCCCACTGCCCAGCCCTGTTTGGCACCATTCATTCACACACACAATCCCAGCTCCAGGGTAACCCTCAGCTCATGCTCACAACCAGTTACACTGGGATTTTCTACAGAGCTAAAGTCAGTCAGAGATGTGTTTGCAGTTAGGACTGATGTCTGTATTTACTTTTGATACACAAATAGTTAACTTTCACTGACACACAGGCCAGAGGGGTTTTCTCAGCCACCAGCCTCAGCATGGATGAAGGTGGACCTAGTGGTATGAAAAAGGGGAATAATCACCACCTGTGCTCGAGGACTGCTCACCAGCCATCTCCAGCAGGCACTGAGGTCCCACAAAGGGTTAAAGCAAGGGAGAAAAACCTCTCAGAGCCTGTTAGAATATTGAGTGATTTGTGGCTGGGCTCTGTTCATTCTGTTCGATGTGAACGGACTGCAGCCCTACAGTTTAATCCCTCTCTGTTCTTCACAGGGGCACGGGGAGATGAAGGGTCTCCATCAGGGTCAAGGTGTGACCCCATGAACTCATCCCAGGGTCATGTCTGTCTCCTGTACACTGAGCAGGGACCAGCTCTTGCAGCACTGCATCCCTGCTTGGGTGTGATTCTTGGCAGCTCATGGATTTGCTTTTCATCTCCTCAAAGCAGCAGGAGAACAACAGTGAGTTTATAAGCCCAGAGGAAATTGTCCACCAACTTTTGAATCCCTGGCAGAGGACTCTAGCTGTAATCATGGCAGGATGAGGGGAAATCAGAGCCCTGCTTAGGGTATAGTAAATAAAATGTGGGGGGAAAAAGCAAGGGCAGAGGAACATATTTAAAAACAAAATAAATCAGCAGTGGAAACACAGTTTAAAAGCTGGACATGGAACTTTTTTCCAGCTTGATTTGGGAGAGATGCAATATAATTTCATTACTGAAAAAGGCTGTGCTAAGAGTCCAGTGAGATGATCACTCACTTATCACTCCTAACACTATTTGTTTTCAGATGACAATTACAAAACCCAGATGTGAACCACTAGGAGATTTTATATTAGGACTGGGCTTCTCAGTGAGTTTCAAAGGTAGCCAAAATGGTAGATTTAAGGTTCACTCTTGTTATATGATGTGGTAAGGTTGTTGATAGCCTGTCATGGCAGTCTTTTAATCTGCACACCTCCTAAACTCAGTATAGATTTATTCTGGAGAGAAGGGAGCAGAGTTATAGAGCTGTTATTCATTATGCCTCATGCTTTCCTCCCTGCTTTAAACATTTAACCTGTAATATGATGAGCCACATGTCAGGAATAATCTAGTATAAACCATAGGTAATCCCTGCTGAAAGATAAGCCTGGCTCTTGACCTGCTGCAGCCCTGGAATTAAAATTCCACCTCTCTTAAGTTTGGGGGTACTAGGTAAATCATGGATCAGTTTCATGGTAGCCAGTGAGGAAGAAAAGATGAGATTTCCTGGTTTCCCTCAGTTTAATAAAACCAAACCCTAAAATGCGGAAAGTTGTCTGTATTATTCAAAAACCACATCTACAGTAGAGAGATGCAGTGATTTTAATTTTTTTCCCCCCAAAGAAACCATAGGTTTTGGGTAGTTAAGTCTTTACATAGCAGCAATGGAAACTATTTCCCCAGTCCAGGAAAAGTGAAGGAACAGTCAATAACTGCACAAGTTTCCACCTAAATATGTTGCCAAGTTTTTCAAGTCTGTCTTCACCACACACCCGACCAAAGCCCAAGGATTTTACCATCGCTTCCCTCACTCCCACCAAATAAGCTCTGGAGGTGTTTATGTTTGTGCTAAGTAATTAAGTTGGAGATGAGCAAGAGCCCAAGGCCTGCTTGGTTTTGGTGCTGGCTCCTGGTTGCTCATTACCCATGTGAAAGTGTGGAAGTGACTCCCTTCCTGCAGATTCCTGACTGTAAGTGTAAAGGCTGAGAGTGATGGAGACCCAGGCTTCTCTGCTGAACTGCCCACCAGGGCACAGTGTGAACCATCCTGGTTAGAGCTGGCCAGGCTTTGTTCCTGGATTTCCTTTTAAAATTAGGAAACCTTTCAGGGTCATTGTTGGAACAATTCCTCCATTTTATGAGTGATTCTGGACCTGACTGAAATTCTCGCAAAAGGAAAAATTTCAACTTTTGGAATTAGCAAGCAAAACAAAAAGGGCTGGGAGGTGAAGGGGTGTTAGTATTTTATTCTTCAGCACCTCTTCCTAAAAAGGTGTGTGCAATTGCTCTGTCTGTTGCTCCCTGTATCTGCCAGTCTCTGTGGCTGCTCCCCACTGAAAAACACTGCAGTGACTCAATGACCCATTTGAACCAAGCACAACACAGGAGGAAATGGCTGGACAAATTTCAGCTCCTCCAACCACTGTAAAAACCTGGCAGCTCAGTAGGTGAGAGGCCAGGATTTGTGTCCCTCTAAGGGAAAAACTGAGGCATAAACTCAGCAGATACCTGTTTGATTTGGCTCACTAGCCACTTCTCATATACCTCCAATGTGAGGGAAATAAAAGGCAAGTACAATACAGGCTTTTTGGTAAACTGAGTCACTTTGGTTCTGTTGCATTTTTTCATCCCAAGATAACTAATTTGGCAGATGCCATGAGAGCCATTTCAATGGCCCAACCTTTTCTAGGTGACAGCAAGCCAGGATAGAGTGACCCAGTTGTCCAAGGAGATCTGCAAGATGCCTCTGTCTCATAGCACCATCAGTACAACCCATCTCATCAACCAGTCATTCAGACACAGCTGGGGTAGGAAGGTGAATATCTTGCCAGGTCATTGCTGTTTCTTTCAGGAGCTGAGTTTAGCCCACAGGTATTTTACAACAAGCATTTTGAGTCAGATGCTCTGATGCTTACTTGGAAAGTGGCTATCAGAGTCTGGGTTTCCCCAGGTCATGGACATGGGTATTTACATTCATGGGTTTTTAATTAAGATATTTGTGGCTACAATTGTAAAGGTGTTATGAAGCAGTAACTACTTGCTTATCTAGTGTCACACAGGGAGATTATTCTTGCTTTAAATTAGATTTTGGCCTGCACAGCATCTTGCTCTGTGCTGATCTGGTAGACTGGCTTTGTAGTCAATGGACAAAAGGAAAAATTCTGATCCAAGGAGTGGCACAGCTGATGTGTCTCTAACAAATCTCATGTTGTAGATCAAGTGAAATGAATCTACCCTAAATACTTCTTTATCACACTCTTCCAAAACAGTGAATACTAAAGTGGCACTATATGGGTGTTGGACATTTTAGAGAAGTGGGTGATTGTGCTTCAGAAAGACAGAGGGAAAAATTTCCCCAGAGAGAGATGTAGCCTTTTATGGTACAGTGGTGTAGCAAACATTTTGGATATTTTTCTCATGAGTCAAGTTTTTAGTTTTCTCTAGTGCAAGAAGCAACCACCACCTGGTGAAAGAAACAATCACCCTGAGGAGAATGGAAATGAAGTCTCCTTGGGAGAGCACATTGTTCAAGCTGGTCCTACAACCAGCTGTTTTCATTCCTGGTTCATATGATGGAGCCTAAGCTAGAATCAGTCACTGGGGCATTGAAAGCTACAATTACAAAACCAGAATGGTAATTGCTACCCAAGCATTGCACAGTCAGGGGAAGTGGTCTAGGCAGTGCTGAACTGGGAAGTAAAAAGGGAAATGCAGGAATTGAGAAAAAACTGTTTGCATGGAAAGTGCTCTTCCTTCCTGACACTCCACCAGGAACATCCATTCCAATCCTATGCAAGGTTGTAAATACAACTTTAGTATTTCCTTAATCCTTTTCCCAATCTGCCCACAACAGCAGTCAGGGACCTGTTGCAAAAGAGAGGGAAAAACTAAGATGGGAAGGAGTGTGGCTGCCCCAGGGTCCCAGCCATCCCTTCCCAAGGCAGTGTTCTTCACTGCTCTTGCTGCCAGCTTCTCAGCTCCCCACCAAATACCAAGGGCCCAGACCTTTCTTCCAACAAGTAAAGCCACTTTTTCTTGGCTGGCTAAGGTTCAGCCCAGCCATGCTGGAATAAGCTTTTGAAGGAATGAAGGCAGGGTCACAGACAATCCTGACAATGACCTAAGTTTTATATACACAAGCCTGTCAGGTACCCTGCCCTGATCTCCAGGGTCTCCAGTGTTTCATTTACCCAATAAAATTAAATAATTCCAGGGAGCCAGCTCAGCATTGTCACAGAGTTATGAGGGTCTCTGGTGTGTTTTTGGACTCAGACCCTGATGAAGAGTTCCTGGGGCAGTTCAGTTGTTAACAGAGGCTGGGGACCTTTCTCAGCTGACAGCTTGTACATGACCATCAGCCTTGGAGATGATGGGAGTTTATCCATGTGGACATAGGCTGATCCACAGCACATGACCTTGATACCAATGAGTGTTCCTACAAACATTTCATGTACATGTCTAGATGTAGCCCAAGTGGCTACCTCTGCTTGCACAATTATGTCTGCCTGAAGAGCTCATGAGCCTTTATATTCACAACCTCTCCTATAAATATTGTATCCAGAAGCCAGTACTGTACAGAGGAAAAAACTGTGAAGAAGAGATTCAGAGGAAAAAAGAGAAGAGTCAGATCTGGGTTCACTTGCAGTTTCCACAGTGGTAATTCATCAAGGCCCAGGACAACCTTTAACTGTCCTTGTGCCTTTGACTCTTATAAAAACTGTCAGCCAGGACTGAATCTGCATGCAGGGTGAGGCCCTACAGAAAGGACAGAGGCAGAATTTAGCACCTCCTTGTTCCAAGTGTGAGGTGCTGGTTAGCAAATCAGCAGCTGCCCTCCCAACAATCATTTTATTTCATTTCATTTCATACAGGACTCAGTCATATTAAGTATTTTGAGCTGTACTTTTCTTCTGGACACAGATGAAGGAGCCCAAAATGGCATACCTTGACTTACTAACCTTGAGATCAATGTGTGATCCACAGAAATAAGCAGAGCTCCCTGTACACTGCTGAAGTGACCCACACACAGTGCTGTGCTCTTCAAGGATTTCTTCAGTATCAGAAAGTCCATTTTATTTTATTTTTTTTCTACTAAATTCTGATGATCTTTTCAAAAGGTCACGTGCTCAGGTGCTAAAATAAGTACCTGGGGTTTCTTTGCAGGATACTCAGGACTCACAGAATCATTTAGGTTGGAAAAGGTCTATAGACATTGTGCTGGTCAATGAGGCAGAAGGTTAGAAGGCTGTCCTCTTTTCTGAGGCAGCAGCTGGAGGTCTGGATGTCTCAGGTAGCACCATATATTCACATTAAAGATCTGGTATTGTCTCAGGTGCCTGAACCTGTGCATAAGTGTTCTGGGGGGTAAGGACAGACAAGTGGGCAAGGCAAAGCAAGTGTGTTGCCTGCATTAAATATAAATCATAGAGTCATAAAAAGGCCTGGGTTGGAAGGGACCTGAAATATGATCTTGTTCTGCCCCTCCTACTGTCATGGCCAGGGACACTTTCCACTAGATCAGGTTGCTCAGGGTCCCATCCAACCTGACCTGTACACTTCTGGGATAGGACATCCACAGCTTCTCTGGGCAACCTGGGGCTGTGGCTCACCACCCACACAATAAAGAATTTCTTCCTATCATGCAAGCTAAATCTCTCCTCTTTTAGTTTAGAACTATTCCCCCTTGTCCTGTCTGTGTCTACACATATAAAAAATGGCTCTGTTTCTTTTCTATAAGCCTCCTGTAAGTACTGTAAGGCTGCAGTGAGGTCTCCCCAGAGCCCTCTCTTCTCCAGCCTGAACAGCCCCAGCTCTCTCAGTCTGTCTCCATAGGAGAGGTGCTCCAGCCCTGGGACCATTTTGTGTCCTACTATAAATAACAGGTCTGTGCCTTTCTTGTTGAGGCAGAAACAGATGCTCCCCAAATACTGATGTCAGCCTACACCAGCTTGTCTGCAAAGAGCTGAGATAGGCAGTTGAGAACACACAATCAAGGTCATGCCCAACAGGGCACTTGACATTCCACACTGATGTGTGTCACTGGCTCCATCCATGCAGCTGTCCCTGTCCAGAGGCATGCCTTTAACTTTAGTGAGAGAACTAAATAAATCTGCAGGGGTTGCAGGATGTAATACATTGCACGTATCTCCTTTTATTGCATTTACCAATGGAAAGATCCATAGGCAGAAAGCTTGTTCTAAGTTACATCTCAAAACTTTGCAAAGGACCCTTCCTTAAGTAAGATGTGATTTGCTCTTTGTATTAACTCGATGACTCTTTGAGACAGTCCCAAATGTGAAATAAAATGCAACTTCACCTGACACACCCATAGTAAAAACTTTAACACCTGATCCTGCAACTCACACTCAAGTCTGTCTAATGCACAGCAGAGAGAAAAAGGGGTGTGCCCAAAAAATGTGTTCCCATTTGCAGCCAGTTTCCCATCTCCCTCCTTTTTACAGGACACACTTGTACAGGGTTGCTTTATGAGTATTTCACAGCCTACGCGGAGAGAAACCAGAGTGGGTGCCTTCCGAACTGCTAGTGCCTTCCACATTCCATCCGCTCCTCGGAAAACGCCTTCCACGGAGCCGCAGTGCTATAAATCCCTTCTCCAGGAGATGGTGCTCCTGCCCTGGGAGAGCCCTTCCCAGGGCTCGCAGGCTGCCAGAGGATGCTCGGTCTCTGCTGAGCTGGGACGGTGCGATGGCTCCGTGGCATGGGTTCTTTTCCGAGCTTCTCATGCTGCTCGGCAGCTGAAGGAGAAAGAGGCACACAGCAGGAATTTTTGTTTACAAAACAAAAAAGTTTGAAAAGGCAAGATGGAAAAGGAAAGCAGAAATAGTGGGGTTCAAATGCAGAACTGGGTAGGAGACCAGGAGGTGTCAGTGGTAAGAACTGGTTTGTGAACTGCTCAGTTTGCCCCATGGTGTGTGCTGGTGTCTTTGGGGCCTCTCAGGTGAGATCCATCTCTCCTGTGGGGCCAAACCCCCCACGTGTGTCATGGAAGGACATGCTGCCCTGGCAGGGAGGTCAGGGACAAGCTTTGGTGGGAGTGATGCAGACCATGCAAAGCTGCAATCAAACACGACTTTGCACCACATCTTTTCCCCCACCCATACACCCACTTTCCTCCATTCCTCTTCCTCACAGCCCATCAGAGCAGCAGGCACAGAGGAGTGCTGGGCTGGGGCTGAGGGTGGCAGGTCTTCTCTGGCCGTCAGCCAAACTCAGCACACCTCAGCCGACCCCCAGTGCTTGCTGGTGTCCCCAGTAACTGTCCAGGAAACCAGATTTGCCAGAATTTAGTTCCATTTGTCAGGTCTGTGGCAGAAAATAAAAGCATGGGATTAGAACTCTGAAGTGAATGAGAGAAAAAAGGTAACAACAATACCAAAGGATAGGAGGATAACTTAAAGGGGGGGAAAAAAACCCAGACACCTTCCTTCCATGTTCATAGTGGTGAACAGCTGCGCCCAGAAAGTTATGAGTGAGGTAACTGGAGTTATTATTGGAGTTATGACCCATAACTGGAGTTGGTGGTAAGACTTTGCATTGCAATGGAAAGCAAAGAACTTGGTTTTGTATGGAGAAATTCTGTCTCAAGTGGCAGAGAAGTGAGCCTGACACAGCAGTCATGAGCAGCACTGGCTGGAAGGGATGGGGAGAGGGCAGAGAAGGAATCTCCTAGGAGGAGCTGGGAACTGGAAAGATCAGGGAGATGTACTCTGTTCCTTTTCTGGTGTTCCTTTGGGTATCTGCTGGCAAATACTCTCCCAGCCAGGTGTCCCCTTCTCCTCCCTGATGCCCCCCAGATCTCAGGAGCCTTGACAAAGGGACTGGGAGCTGGAGGACAAGAAGTTGGGGAGGATGTGATGTGGGAAACTGGTGAGAGAAAAAAAGACTGAGTGGAGATCAAGGGATTTAATACATAAGAATAAGGAATCATGGAGCAGAGTTTGAGGAGAGCTGTAGGGCAATGCCTCCCCTTGTAGCATGTTCATCCAGGGGTGGGGAGGAGACAGCTGACAGCTTTCTTGACCTCTGTGACAGCTGTCTCAGCTGGGCTCTGTGTTCATGCTGCCGGAACTGCTTTCTGGAGGTACTGCTCTCCCTCCAGGAACTAGTAATGGGAAGAAGGTGATTAGTTAGACTGAAGAGGAACCCAAAATTGAAGGGAAGTGAATCCCACCCCTTCCAACCAGATGCTGGCCTAGATTACCACCGTGAGGACACTTGGGGTGAGCCATCACCATGATCCAGCATCTGTGACGGTGCATTGGCAAATTACTTGCTGACTCTGCACTTTTCAAAAAGCAGAGTCAGCTTTTAAATTTTTTTTAAATTGACAGAGTGCTCAGTTGTGTTTTGACTCACTATTTTCAGGTTGCTTATGCCAGACCCTGTCAACCAGATGCTGAATAGGACAATTTTCCCTGAGGGGATATTGAAAAGCTTTTTTCAAGAAGCTTTTTTGTTTCCAGAAGGATTGAACTCTCCACAAAGCATTTCCTGTCCCCTAGATAGAGCTCAGTGCTCAAACTGCTCAAACAGAAAGTGATGTGAGACAAGCACAGCTTTAGGCAGCCAGACTGAGCTGACGTCAGGTCTCTGGGCCTGAAGCAAAGCAGCCTACGGGGTTCTTGAATCCATCTGATGTTTCATGCATGGAGTTTGTACCTTGATTTGTCTTATCTTCCCTGGCTATCCCTGAGCAGACAATCAGAAAGAATTCAGCTTGGCCTCAGTTTAAGTAAGTTTTGGAAGGAGTTGCTGGAAGATTTGGAAAGAAAACGATGCTGTTGCTTAGCTACTTGCTGAGCTGGCCCTGCCATCACTTGTAGCCATCTTGCTAGAAGACATTTGTTAAGTGAAGCCCCAAGAGGCTGCTTGTGTGGTCACTACATGAAAACACACTCTTCCAAACAGCCACTGGCATCAATGGTTTGATCACTGAACTTGCTTAAGACTTGAAAATCTGGTGGAGCCCCACTGGCTCAGCTAACAGCTGCAAACACCTCCAGTTTTGAGGTGTGGAGGGGGTTTGTCACTGCAGCTTATTTCTATTCCAGTAGAAAGGGCTGATGACAGGGAAGGTGCAGAGCTCTGGGAATGTAGCTGAGACATGAGGCACATGGTTATTCCTTGAGGATTTCCCTTCTGCCTCAGTTTCCTACTTTGGGAAGTGGTCTTCCATGCCTCGTGGGGTTCTAGTTAAATCAAATTCACCCCTGTGCTGAAGAGCATCAGTAGGGCAGCCCTTCTGCCAGGCTGGGACCTTGCCCACAGCTGTTCAAGAGGAGGTAGCCGTGGCAGGGTGATTCACCATGACCAGGACTCAACCCCTGAGCATGGAGATGATTCAGTGCTCCACACACAAAGGTCCCCAGCTGCCATGGACAATGCAGAAGGACAAGGAGTCCCCCCTCAGGAAGGGGGACTGCAACAGAGGGGACAAGCCCAAATTATTCCTTCCTGACCCTGAAGCAATCACCATGCAAAAAATGTTCCCAATAATAAAACTGGCTTAGTGAGAAGACTGTCCCCTTCCTTCCAGAAACCTGACCAGAAGGGTCTATTGGTCAAGGAAGGGAGAGACGGTAGTGGGACATGGTGCAAGCTGTCTCAGGAGTCAGGATCCCTCCTGGGCATACAGCCATTGGCTTCATGTTACTTGGGACTGGTTCTTAGGGAAAAAATAGGGGCAAATGTGGCCCTTTATCTTCATCTTAGGTTTTGGCACACTTCCGATTTAATACTCTGTGAACAGGGTGTCAGGACAGTCTCAAAACTGTGTTTTCAGCCCATGATAGAGATACCTAGAGGATTCTTAAGTGTAAGAGCAAAGAGAGATGGAGCAAGTGAGCAGGGCTGGAGCCAGGATCAGCCCATTGGTTGAGGGGCCCCACAGGCAGGAGCACATTGCTGTGCCCACAGCAGTGGGGAGTGCCCTCAGGAAGAGCCAGTCTATTTACTGGTGAAGCTGAACGGACAGAAAATCTCCCTCAGTTATGTGGGTGTTTTTTTCTGTATAAACTTGCTAATTGAGTTGTAAAATAAAACTGCAGCCTTTCCTCTCCAATTTCTGCTGCTGCAGCAGCGTGCTAATTTGGGTTTGGAAGGGGGCTGGTAGAAAGTGGCTTTTTGCCAGGGTGAAATTATGCACAAAAGTTTTGCAGGGGGAGAGAAGGGAGCCCATCCCCAGCACAGGGAAGGGCTGGGGGCAGGAGCTGCTGTGCTGCTGTGCAGGGCTCAGGAGGCTTGGGAAGGTCCTGCAGCTGGTCTGGGCTGGGCTGATGGAAATTCAAGAAAGCCCAAAAGGGTTTAAATGAGGCTGCAATGGAGAACAGATGGGAAAGTCAGTGCCTGTGCGTCTCGATAGACACTGTGTGGCTGGGAGGATGAGCTGTGGGGTTTCACATCTACCCTCTGGCTCAGCTGGGCAGGATTTGCTGCTTGGGTTGGGGTACCTGTGTGTGTGTGTGTGTGTCTGTGTGTTCATGTGCCTTCTGGTGCTCCCAGACGTGTGTCCATGTCACTGGGGTTGGGTGGGGGTCTGTGTGCCTGTGTCTGGGTCTCCATATAGACAATGAGCACAGGGATCTGCCTCTTGTCACCCAGCAGTACAAGGCTCTGTCATGGGGACAGCTGCACACAGGGACAAGGATGGTGTGGTGCAAATTGATGCACAGGAACCCACTGTTCAGCTCTGCCAGCTCGCAGCAGGGAGGGATTTGGCCCTGGTGCCCACACTGGGGGCTGAGAAGAGAACTGATCTGTGGGCAAAAAAAAGTTGTGGGGGAAGAACAATCAGGAGGCACAGCTTTCTGTTGCATCAATGTAACTTTAATTTTTGAAACATACAGATCAAAAATGCAGTGACAATGACAGTTCCAGTCCCAGGGAATTTGGTGAAGCTTGGGGTTCCACAGGTGTGCTACATGTGCCCCAGCCTGCAGGAGGATGTACAGACTTGGGGGCTTGAGGCTGAAGGGTTGTGGGACTGGGGCCCACACTCACCATTTTTGTACCTTTCACTGTTTCCCATAAAACTGACTGTGTGACATGGTTCCAGGCAGGATGCCCCAGAAACCATTGCAAGAATCCCGGAGGTTTATGGATAGACATGTCTGCCCATGGAACAGTCCTTCCCACCTCACCATCCTTCCATCCTTTTGCTGACCCTTTTGATCCCTTCCTTGGGCAGCACTGAGTGCTGCCATGTGCTGCAGTGGGAGCATCAGGAGCACAGTTTGGAGCCTGGGGCTGCTCTTTGAGGTGGGATAAAGTGGGACAGGACCAGAAAGTGCTTTTCAGTCTTCTCATCTTTGGGAAGAATTGCTCTGAGCCCTGCTGCCATGTTCTGGTTCTGGAGGGGCTCCTGAGTGGAGCCTCAGTACCCTGGCCAGGGGGGAGTGAGGCCTCAGGGCTGGGAGGTCTTGTCAGATGGTTTTTAAAAATGACCTTTACTATCTGAACAGCATCAGGCTGGATTTAATAAGGGACTGACAGAAGAATAACAGTTAAGGAAGCCTTCCTCTGCGAGCCCTTGCCCTGCCTCCTGCCCCAGCTGGGTTAGGCTCCCGGGGGTCAGTAGCTGCTGGGGGGGGCTGGTGTGGGCAAGGCCCCGTGTGAACACACTGGGTGTGCAAATGCCATGCAAGCCATGCCAACCCCATGGGCAGGCTGTGCAAGCCCTGTGCAAAGGCTGTGCAAACTCCACAAGTGCTGTGCAAGGTGTGCAAATGGCTTCAGGCCTGGCCATCTAGCGTGCATGGGACAGGAATTTGTTGGGATGGGGTTTTCTTGGGATGGTGTCCTGGGAGTGCCGTCCGTGTCTCTGCACAGTGTGTGTGTACATACCGAGCAAAGCCGCTGGTTGGCATTAGAAACCTGCTCACAATGCTGTGACAGGACACCTGTAAAATTATAGCAGAAAGAAATCCAAGAGGCTGCAGTGACAAATGCTTGTGAGAAGCGATTGTTTCGGGGGGGAGAAGAAAAAAAAAAGCCGTGTTTGTTTTGGCGAAACACCTACATTCTTTCAAATAAATCATCGCAGCGCTTGTTTTTGTATTTGTGGAGAAATCGCAACAGACATAACCAGGGACTTAAGAGACTTGAAATAACATCCTAGTAAATACCCCACTTTGTTATTTTAATCGAGACCCAAGGAAACATCTGAATTTTACCAAGGAAACCCTCCGCGCGAGGGAAAACATCAGCCCGCAGCCCGGCTGGGTCTTTGTTTTGCTCCGGTGTCGGACTCCCGAGGCGGAATTACCGGGGCCGATGGAGGCTCGGGGCAGCCCGGGGCATCTCGGAGCGGTGCGGGGGGAGCCTGGGCCCCGGGGCCGCCCCACAGCGGGTCGCTCCGGCTCCCCCCGCCGCTCCCGGCCCGGCCCCGCCGCCGGCATCACCCCCGCGGTCCAGTGTCGGGGAAAAGGGGTCTGCCCGAAACATGGGGTGGCGGTTCCTCCGTTCGAAACAGAGCCGCGACAGGCCCCATCTCCAGTGTAGGACCGGGACCCCCGCCCCCGTACGAGGTGCTGAGTGAGCCGCTCCAATACCGGGAGAAGTTTCCCGGTCCAGTCTTCGGTGGTCTCCCGGTCAGTCCCCGCTCCGAAATATGACCCCGGCTAACAGAGGTGGTAGTGCCCCCCAACCTCCCGCCATCCGAACTGGGGTCGCCTTCCACAGTCAAACACAGCCCCATTCCACCCCACAGCCAGGCTGGGGTGACGCCTTGGCACGGGGCTGTGGGACGCGGCTCCCCCCGCCAAACGAGGGGTGCGGGTGCCCTCACCGGGTGCTGGCCCGGAGCCTTGAGGGATCTCTCACCTGCCGGGGGACACGGGGCGGGATCCGATGGAGGGTCCGGGGCTTCCTCACCTGGCGGAGGAGGCGGGGCGAGGTCCAGAGGGGATCCGGGGGTATCTCACCTGCTGGGACAGGCGGGGCGAGGTCTAAGGGAGAATCTGGGGGTCTCTCACCTGCCGGGGCGGGCGGGGCGGAGCCCGAGGGGGCTCCGGGGGGCTCTCACACCTGCCGGGGCGGGCGGGGCGGGTGCGAGCGCGGGCGGCGCTCGGGCGGGGAGGGGCGAGCGGCCGGCAGGGGGCGCCCCCGGGCGGCGGGCGGCCGCGGCCGCGGCGGCGGCGGTGGCGGCGGCGGCGGCGGCGGCGAAGACGATGTTCAAAAGCGGGCGGGGAGCGGCGGCGGCAGCAGCTCCGCGCCGAGCCCCGGGCCGCCGCCATGCGCCTCTGCGCCGCCGCCGCCGCCCTCTGCCTCTGCCTGCTGGGCGCCTGCCGCCTTCGCCGCGGGCTGGAGGCCGCCGCCGTGCGCGGCCCGTCAGCGGCCGCTCCCCAGCGACCCTCGGCAGCCGCGCCTTCCTCCGCCTCCTCCTCCTCCGCCGCCGCCGCCTCCCCCTTCTCCTCCCCGCCGCGGAGGGACGGGGCTCTCCGCAACGGCACGGTGGTGCCGCATCATTACATGGTGGCCCTGTACCAGCGCCTGGCCGCCCGCCGCGCCCCCGGCCGCCGCGCCGACACCGTGACGGGCTTCGCGGAGCGGGCGCGCAGCGGTGAGTGCGGGGCAGCCGCGGCCGGGCCGGCGAGCGCGGAACGGCCGCCCCGCCGGGGCTCCGCCGTCGGGCGGGAGAGAAGTCGATGCCCGGGCTTCGGAATGGGCTTGGGCATGAGGATGCGGCTTGGGGACGGAGACGGTGCAGGCGTGTGGGGATCGGCTCCTGTGTGCATGTGGGGATGGATACACGGGGTTGTGCATCACTCTGAGCGTGAGTTTGGGGACGTGGTGGCACACGGAGAGGATGCTCACATGTTGGTCTGAGCACAGGGCTGTGCCCGGGATAGGATTGTGCGCTGGTTTCCGCACGGGGTGGTTGCAGGGGCTTCACGGGATAGGGGCTGCGCATCCCGGTTGTTTAACGGGAACGAAGCCGTGCGCGAATCTGAGCGTGGCAGTGAGGGCGAGGACAGGGCTGGGAGTGGGGCTGTGCATGAGCATACGGTTAGGAGGGTTGACGATGGGGGCAGCAAAAGATTTGTGCCTGGCACCGGTGAAGGGGCTTGCCGGCGGAGCTGAGCGTGGCGCAGAGCGGGGCTCTGGGGTGGCGATGGGGTTGCACACGCAGTCGGTGTCGAGGATGGCGCTTGGTGCTGGGGATGCGGTTCGGGACGGGGTGCGAGGTGCAGCCGGCCAGGACGGCGTGAGCGGCGGTGCGGGGCTCTCGGGACCTGCCGCCACCTGATGCGGGGCCGGGGCGTGCGGCGCCCTTTGAGAGCAGCTTCTCCGCGCCGCATCCCCCGTCCTGCCAGAGCCTTTGCAGCCCGAAAAACTCCGCGGGGCACCGCGGCGGGCCGGGCTGGGCCAGGGAGGGAGCGCAGCCGCGGTGTCCCGGGGGGTGCTCGGTCCCGGGCGGCCGCGGCGCTCCGGAGCGACTGGGTTAGCGATTTCTGCAGGTAGCGACTCCCGCTAACGCCGCCGGCTGAGCTCGGCATCGCGGTCCCCTTCCCCCTCTTCGCCCTCTTTTGCCCTCTTCATACCCGCGAATATAATAATAATAATAATAATAATAATAATAATAATAATAATAATAATAATAATAATAATAATAATAATAATAATAATAATATCCGCACCTAATGATAAACTTTTAACAAATACATGTATATATGTACTTCGCGCCCTGCCGGCCAAGTTCGCACGGCTGGGGGGGGAAAGTAATACATTCCTGATCGAATAAAATGAAAAGGCAAACTGAAAAGCAGCGCCAGCCGCACCCCGTCCCTGTCGCTGGTGGGAGAGCCCCCCCAGTCCCATTCCCACACCCAGAACGGGCCGTATCCTGCCGGCAGCCTTTGCGGGAGGAGGTTTACTGGAAACTGATGGGGAAACGTCGGGGGAGCGAGGCGGGACCGGGAGGAGGATGCTCCGGTGGAAGGGTGGGCAGTGCTCGGCTTGTGAGTGCTGGGCGAAAGCTAAGCACAGGTCCTGGGAAGTTTCAGCGCAAAACGAAACCAGATGAACTCTTCAAAGAGATCTCCTTATCTGCTCTTATCTGCTTCTCATAGGAATTTTAGATCTGCTTTTCAAATAGTAATTTTAATAACCATAATGAATAATAATAGTACTGTTAATGATAATAATAGCAGCAGCAGCGAATGACAGGGAGAAGCAGTTTCCCCCCGCGGGCAGCGCAGGCTGCGCCGAGCGGCGCTGCCGGCGGGGGTGGGCGGGTGCGGGGCGGGGGGGTCGGGCAGGCTCTGCCGGCAGCGGGTCGGGGCGCTCCGGGCACAGCAGAGATGTTTGCAGCATGCCCAGGTCAGGTTTCTCGTTAACGAGGGAGAAAACAAAAAAAATCAACCCTCCCAGAACTCAATTCACCTCTTCTTCCCAGCTCCACCTCCTTTGGTGCTTCTTTTTTAATTCACATTGAGTATATTTATTCAGTGCCAGAAACTGCACAAGTCTGTGTCAGGTCTTTGGATGCACTAAAAATAGTGCCAAACTGAGTCTGGGCTCGCTTTCAGCCGCTCTGGTTGCCTCTATCAGACCTGTGTGCCTGTGACTGTCTGCGAGGGGAAAGTGGAATTTTTAACAGCATGTGTATGTGAGTGGCACTTGGGGCAGAAGAAATAGGTGACAAACTGCCGATTGAGGCTGGCAATGTGCTGCACAGGTTCAGGTGTGGCTTCCGTGCCAAATCAGAATAGTGTTGCATCTGGGGTCACTGGAACACCTGGGAGGAAGCAGAGAAGCCTCCTCAGGATGTGGAGAAGAGTGCTGATGAGAAGCCACTTGTTTGAATTGATTCCTCCCTCCCTCTGTACCTTCTCCTTTCCATTTGTTTTCGGTGCCCCCAGGCAGAGTGACGCTCCTGGATGCAGGGCACACAGCCTGTGTTCCGCTGGGATGCTCAGGAAGCCGTGCTGCACAGCGAGATCTCCCCCATTACCTCTGCGTCACTTGCACCTCCCTAATGGGCGCTTGGCTTTGGCTTGCTGATATTTAAATCTTTTTTTCCCTTTTTTCTCTCTGTGTTATCTCTTCCAGATGCCTCCCCGTCGGCCTCGGAGCAGCGGTACCTCTTTGACATCTCCAGCCTGCCTGAGGCAGAGGAGGTGACGGGCGCGGAGCTGCGGATCCTGCGCTCCGTGCCCGAGAACCGGAGCCTGGCCCTGTCCCCCGAGGGCTCCTTCCACCACCTCCTGCTCGCCACCTGCCCCGCCCGGGACGGCGAGGAGCCCCGGCTGCTGGACTCCCGCGCCGCGGACATTCTGGACGCGGGCTCCTCCAGATGGGAGGTGTTTGATGTCCGGGAGGCCTTGCGGGATCAGAGGGAGAGCTCGCCCCCGGGGGAGCTGCTGTGCTTCCAGCTGCGGGTGGTGTCGGATGGCTCGGGGCAGCCGCTGCCCCCCCGGCAGCTGGGCTTCGGCAAGCCCCGGCCGCAGCCCCACGAGCGAGCCCTGCTCGTGGCCTTCTCCCGCACCCAGAGGAAGGAGAACCTCTTCAAGGAGATCCGGGATAAGATCAAGGCCCTGGGCAGCCCCCCCTTCCTGGAGCCCCCCGATCCCGGGCAGGAGGTGTTCCTCAGGCGCAGGAAGAGGAGGACCACCATTGCGGCCCGCTCTGGGGGCAGAGGCCACGGCAAGAAGGCGAAGACGCGCTGCAGCAGGAAGCCCCTGCACGTGAACTTCAAGGAGCTGGGCTGGGATGACTGGATAATCGCCCCCCTGGATTACGAGGCCTATCACTGCGAGGGGGTCTGCGACTTCCCGCTGCGCTCCCACCTGGAGCCCACCAACCACGCCATCATCCAGACCCTGATGAACTCCATGGACCCCGAGTCCACCCCCCCCAGCTGCTGCGTGCCCTCCAAGCTCAGCCCCATCAGCATCCTCTACATTGACTCTGGGAACAACGTGGTTTACAAACAGTATGAGGACATGGTCGTGGAGACGTGTGGCTGCAGGTAGCAATTTCTGCAGCTCTCCCTGTCCCTCCTGGTCTTGCTTAGCAGCCCTGCCCATTTTATATATATATATAAATATAAATATATATATATAAAATATATATATAGATATATACACACATACACATTTTGGTGTGTGCCTTCCCAAATGCCAAGCTCAGAGCAGGTGTCCCCTGTCTTCCCTGGGCCACCCTGGCCATGACCCCAAGAGGGATGGGGGGTGCCCCTCTGAGACTGAGGCTGCCACCATCTCTGTGCCTTGGGAGTGTCTCCCCAGCCTCTGAGCTCTGCCTGATACACTTGGCTTGCCTAAGTGGAGCTGACAACTTCTTTCCCAAAGGTTTTGGAAAATGTCTAGCCAAAATTGTCTTGGTCAGAATGATGACCTGGGGTGGGGGGAGGTGGAGTGGTGTCTGCAGCAGAGGGATCAGGTCAGCATCACCCTCTGGCTGTGGCAGTGGGATGGAGGTGAGATAGAAATGCTCTTTTCTTGAGTCAAATGAGTTTTTCTGGCAGTCTTCAAATTGCTGCCCTGAGTTTCCTGGTGGAAAAATAAGGGATCCCTGGGGGAAGGCAGGGGGTGGAGAACCTGTGGCTGGTGTGGGTTGTAATCACTTGGTCCAGACCTGTTTGCAGTGTGGAGAGGTTTGTGAGTCTGCTGGCAGAGACAGGAAAGAGGGAGAACCAGAGGCTAAAAGAGTCAGGTGTGAAGCAGAGCTTGTGCTCTTAGAAAGATGGGAGTGGCCCTGGGAGGCGTTTGCTGGAGGTGCCTCCACTCCACATGGTCGGAAGCGCTGGCTTTGTTGTCTGTGTCTTGCAGGAGGTACTGGTGGGCGAGTCCCCTCCCTTTCCTGCACAAAACTGTGTTTCCAAGGCATACTGGGAACCCAGCATCAGACCTGCAAGTCACACTGCCATCCTGAGCATGTCTGGAGAGAAACAAAGGTCCTAAGTTCCCTAGGGAAGAGCCATTTCACTCGGGTTCTTCTCTTTCCAAATAATCTCTATAAAAGCACTAAGCTCCACCCTGTCTTCCTTTGGCATCGATTTCCCAGGGAGCTGTGTCCCTCCCTGGAGTGCTGGCTGCTCCCTGCTCCATTAAGGGAGCTGGATCCTCCAGGAACAGACCTTTCCCATGACAGAGGGCTGAGCGCTCCCCTCAGGGACTGCTATGTGAAGTGGGCTGCTTTGACGTGTGCTGAAAGGGTTTTAGTAACTCAGGAGCTGAGTTAATAAATTACCTTTAAACCAGAGAAGCTCTTCATCCATGCCAGAGTGTGCTTTGGATGCTGGGAGGCTTTGCTGCTTCACCTCTGTGGGTTTTGGTACCAAACTTTGGCTTTGCTGGGTGGCTTGGCTTAGACCAGAGATGTATTTGCACAGAGTTTGTGTTTGATGGTTTGTTTTTTTCTTGTGGCCAGGGTGTTGGTGTGTAAGCATCAGTGCTTATTAGCGTTGGTAGTTTGCTTTTGGAGAAGGTAAATCCCTGCTGGAAACATGGGGTTTTTCCTACATAGATCCAGTTTCCTCCATGGCAGGGGTGTTCTGCTGGGAGGGCTGAGCCTGGCCAGGGCAGGGAGGGGGTCACCTCAAAGAACTCTACTGAGATCCAATTGATTTCAAAGATCAGAAAAGCCTTGGTGAGGTTCAACAGCCCCTTCCCCCCAAGTGCATCAGTAGGAAGTGAATGTGTCCATGGAAAACAGTGACAGATCCACTGGGATAACCCCCCGGCCTCCCTCCATCCCTGCCCACGGAGCCTGCTCTGCATCCTCAGGCTGGGGCTGGTGGCAGCTCAGGGGAGAAAGCGTGGGGTCTGCAAGTCTCATGTACCCCCTTGACACCTGCAGAGCTCCTCTGGCTTTACATCCATGCATCCAAGAGGAAAACCCATGTCCCTACCTCAGCATGCATGCAAATATATGCTAATGATGTACCTGCCTCCAGGGGTCCAGGGGGATGCTGAGAGATGGAGGTGGGGGGAAGAGGAAGGATCAAGTCCATGCCATGGGTTTTCTCCCTGTCAGCATTTGGGGAGGCTGAGGTCCCTGAGTGGGTGAGGAGGGGTCAGAACGAGGGTTTGTGGATTTCCTCTGCCCTTTGCCTTCAGCACAGCTGGCTGGGGAAGGAGGTTGGCACAGCAGTGCTCGAGCTGCCAGATTCCACATCAGTTATAAAGTTACCAAGCTTTGGAAGTACCTAATTTTTCAATTGCCTTTGGTCGGTTGATAGTTTTTCTCACTGCTGAGACAATTTTTTAAAATGTTTTTGTTTCCTTTACCCCCTCCCCTTCCTCCAAATATTTGTGGTGAGGGTTCATGGGCAGTTCACATCCAAGGAAGATATGTATAGCTCCTGGCAGCCCCTGCTGGCTGGTGGCTCTTGTGAGCCTCCGCCAAAAAGGTGTCCTGAGACCTGCTCCTGTGGTCCTGTGTCCCAGGGGTGGTAATGCCAGTGGCTCCCAGTTCTTGTGGGTATTTTTCATCCAGAGTTGCAGGGAACAGACAGATGTCACCCACCTCAGGTCTGGAGGTGGCTGATGGAGAGTAGGGTGACAGGTTGGGTCTTGCAACTCTTCACCCCAACCCCAATTCTGGGGCAGTGCCCACTGCTGGGGCTTTTGTCCTGAGCCCAGTGATGGCTTTGCTGGTGCTGGGGACAAAAGCAGTGGCTCAGTTGCTGCAGTTCCATGGCCTGGATCACAAGGATAAACAAGAGGGGAAGATTTGGGGGGAGCACAGAGGCTGCTGCTGCTGGCAGTGATGCTGTCCATGGTTTCACCCATTTGGGAACCCAACCTGGCTGTCCTGGCTGTGGGCACCCCTGAACCAGGAGTGTTTGGTGGGGGAGCAAACCTCATCCCCCCAAGAGAAGCCCAGAGGTGCTGGGGCCTGTGCCAAGTGTGCCAAGTGTCTCCTGTTCTATTCCTGGGCAAACAACCTCTGGAGGACAAAGGCAGGGCAAAGGATGGAGTTGGATCCTCCTTCTGCTTCTCTAAGGAGTCAGGGGAGGCAGCTCCCTGCCTGGGGCTGCTCCAGGGGGATGGGTATGAGCAAGGCAGGGCTGGAGGAGAGTGGAGCTGAGGGCTCGGGTGGGGAACTGTGCTGATCCCCCCCAGTGAGCTGTGGGGCTTGGCTCTCACATTGCTCCTTGCTCCCAGAGTATTTCCAGAGCAAAAGCCACCAGTGTCCCCTTTATGAATCCCTGCATGATGACTGCAAGGGCTGCCTCTCCATCCCCAGGCAGATTTGGAGGTTGCACCAAACAGTGGGATTAGTCTTGGGCAGCAACCATCAGAGCTGCTGCAAATGTGTAGAGGTTTAGGTTAAATATTTGGGGAAAAAAGTCACCGGAAGAAAGAGTTGTAAAGCTCTGCACAGGGAAGTGTAGTCACCATCCCTGGAAGTGTTCAAAGACTGTGTGGACATGGCACTTGAGGAGACAGTTTAATGGTGAATTTGATGGTGATGTGGGGTTGATGGTAGGGATATAACCTTTTCCACCCTTAATGATTGCATGATTCTGAATGGGAGTGGTGGGTGTAAAAGCCTTTCCCAGGTTCTCTCAGCTGAGTTGTTGCAGCCCTGCACTGTTGGGGCAACACAGGGATGTGTCTGTAGAGGGCATGGAGCAGTGAATCCTGCCTTTGGAGAGGTTGGTGGGGCCCTGACTGCAGGATAATGGTGGCCCAGCCCAGCCCCCATCCCTGGAGCTGCTTCTCCAAAGAACATCACGCTCTAATGCTAAAGGAAAGGCCCAGAAAAATGTATTTCTGATCAGTTGCCTCCTGCCTGAGCTGATTTTTGGGCACATGTAAACTTTATGAGACTAGAGGTTGAACATGGACAAATATTAATTCAGCAGTCTCAGAGTGATTTTAATGGATAATTATAGGTTCTCAATCTGCAGTATTTATACAACCTTTCCAGTTAAAAAAAACCCAAACAGTTTCCATGCAGTGCACATTCTCCTGGAGGATTTGTTTGACCTTGAGCACCATTTTTATCTGCAGGATATAATTACAGTGAAACTAGAAATATTAAGCATTTGAAAAGGACTATGTATCCATGCTTAACTGGCTCCCTCCTCTCTGACTTGGGAATGTAATTGCACAGGAGTAGGGAAACTTGCAGAGTGATCTCATTTGACTTAGAAGCACTGGGGCTGGGATCTGGGGGAACTTGCCCAGTTGGGACAGGGACTGACTGGTGTGTGTGCCTTATCCAGAGATTCTTTGAGTTTCTGCTCAAACCATTGCCTTCAGGAAAAGTTGGGAGCAAAATTACTTTATGCCCTGTTTAACCCTGGTCACCAGGGGTGCTTCTGGCCTAGAAATACTTCCCAAGAATCACAGATTTTTTTTTTTAAAAGGAAAATTTTATTTTTAATTATCTTAAAATAGGGGGCTTTTCTAACCATGTGTTGCCCCCCTTTTTTTTTTTTTTTACATCATACTTAAATCCAATGATAGGAGGGAAATCAGTATCCTCTGGCAGAGAGAAGGATTCATATGGAAAAGG
Source organism: Molothrus aeneus (assembly GCF_037042795.1). Classification (NCBI taxonomy): domain Eukaryota; kingdom Metazoa; phylum Chordata; class Aves; order Passeriformes; family Icteridae; genus Molothrus; species Molothrus aeneus. The sequence continues at coordinate 72,507,481 of NC_089648.1, read as the reverse complement.
GCTTGATGTGGCTTCATCCTGGCACAGCTGCATTGATCCCAGTGCCCTCACATCTGATCAGCACTGGCAGATGGAGCCACATCCTCTTTGCTTGTTGGCTGATGGTTGGCATACCCATGAGGAAAAGGCTGCAAAGGCAAAATCCAGTTCTGGTTAAAAGCAAACCCAAGCCTTGAACCTTCTGCTCAAGTTTGAGTGCCAGTGACTCCTGAGTGCGTTTGCACCCAGGGGGTTTTAACCCAGCCCTTGGCTGCACAGCTCTCACTGGGCAGTGATTTATCCATCACACTCCCCTTGCAAAACAAACAGCTCCTTTTGCAGTTTAAGCCCTTATCCCACAGGCACTAAAGTGGTATTTGAGGAGAGTCACCTGTGCTCTGGGAGTGCTCACCGGAGCTCCTGGGAATGCTGGTGCCAAGGGCTGCATCTGGGCAAAAGGAGCAGAGCACCTTGGATGCTGAGGGGCTGCCATGGCTTTGCTCTCCAGCCTTAACAGGAGTTTTTTGTCATGGTTGTATCAATAGTAGTTCCATCAAAACCCACAGGACCCACTTTAAGGGGGCAGATACATCATAAATACCAGCCCGGCTCATACTTGTGTTGTACTAAAACTGCTGGGAAATGCCATGGTTTCAATGCTGAGCATGGAAATCCATGCTGAGTTCTGAAATCCAAGTGCCTTCTCTTTTGTCTGTGCCTGGGCAGCAGGGCCATGTGCCAGAGAGGAAAAGCCAAAAACCCTCAGCGAGAGCCTGGGTATTGCGCAGAGGCTGCCACCTGAAATGGGGCTGGGTGCCCCACATCTGTGTGTGACAGATGATCAGAGCAAAGGGCTGTCCCATGGACCTGGTTGGGCAGTTCCATCAAATCACTTCCTGTGCCCCCTCTCCTGGGTGCAGTTGGAGTTTTGGGTTGAGTTTTTCTCTCTTCACATCATGCTCTGAGGGGTAGGTGAGGGGATGGGAAAACCTGTGTGGGAAAAAGCAAGGTCTTTGAGAACAGTGTGACTCCGCTCATGATCAGCAGGTGATGTGTGTCCCACTGGCCTCAGAGCAGCTCCCTTGGCATCAGGGGTCCCTTTATGTGGGGTCAGAATGGAGATGCAGGGTGGCAGGAGCAGAGTGTAGCAGTGTCCCCACTGTGGGAGTGTGTCCTCCATGGAAGCACAATGAGGAAAGGAGCTGGGGAGTACCTGTTCTGTGGGCGGGGTGCTGCTGATGGTCAGGAGCCTGTGAATTTGTGTGGGAGGGGGAGAGCTTTTTGTCTTTCCTATCTTTGAATTAATGGCTGGTAAAAGAGAGAGATGTTCCACCAGGCTGGTGCGTGTGACACCTTTAGTTTTGTCATAAGCTGGTTCATGTCTTCCAAGGTAAAACCAGCTGCATTCAGTCCTTCTAAGCTCTTTGTTCCCAGCACATGTTGTGAGGTACATAGAACTGCAAAGATATCTCTGAAAATCACTTTATGTCCTACCAGCCAGTGATCTGGGCCTTCAGAAAATTACAGAAAATTTGGAATTCATGCTGGTGTAGCCCACTGACCAAGGAGCCTTCCCTGCATCTTAGAGGATGTTTTGCATCTTTGCACCTCAAGACACAAAAATCCCTGTGTCTGCTTTTCACTTTTACTGGCTGCAGTCCTCAAACAGCCCCTGAATTTTCCATGTTGGAGAGGAGCCTGATACAGGCGGTGGTGGGAAGGAGAATGGGCTGGCTGATGGATGCAGCATGTTGGACTCTTGCTCAATGGATGGACTAGGGTGGGAAGCTTGGGCAGCAGAGCATTTGCATGGAACTGGTATTGAAAAATCTTAAACCAAAGCCTGATCCATTCCCATCCATTCCACGGATAAAACCAGAACTCCACACATTTTCAATGTTTTTTCAGCAGGTTTTGCTCTCCACTTTTCTGTCATCACCACTTAATAGTTCAGTCATACATTTTGTGAGCTCATTTTTCTGCTTTGATACTTGTGCTCATGCTTTGGGTTTTCAGGATGGGGAGTGTGGAGAATTGCTGTGGTGTTTGGTGGGGCAGGAGGGTGAGGAAGGGAAGGCTGAGGCTCAGCAGCAGGAGGAGGTGGTGCAGTCTGTCCCTGTGGTGCAGTCTGTCCCTGTGATGCAGTCTGTGCCTTTGGGCAGGGGACAGAGAGGAGACAGGTCTGGCAGGGTTGAAGCTGGTGGGAGAAGGAGACCTGCAAACAATGGGTCACACACTCAAGTGCCTTTCTGATGGAAGTTGGGAGTGTTTGGGTCTCTCCCTTTCTCTTTGTCACAATGTCAGCCTGTGCTGGTGCCACCCTGGTCTCCATCGTCAGAGGAATGAGACCCAGAGGCTGGGCCAAGCCTCTCCGGGAGCTGTGGCATTGGTCCCAGTTTTTGGGGAGATGGTAGCGTTCCCTGTGGTGTTTCATTCATTTCCTCCATCCTGCCTTGGTGAAGAGATGGGAGGAGAACAGTAGGGAATAAACAGGAGGCAAAGTTCAGGGCTGTTTTGCTCCCAAGCTGGTCATCCCAGGGAGTTCCTGTGTGCCAGGAGCTGCTGAGCACCAAGGAGCTCCCAGGAGCTCAGCCAGCAGCAGCAGTGTGGAACAGCATCCACAGGCCAGGAAAAGGGATGGTCACATGGGGACAGGCCATTGGTCATTGAAGGTGCCAGAGTTAAGCTGCTGTGTAGGAAGTGATCAGCTGGGATGGGGCATTTTGTAGGAGCAGCTCATCCTGTCCTTGCCCAGGGAGGGGGTGATCATGCTGCCTACATCCATCCCACTGCTGTGAGTGATAAACCTTTTAAAGAAAAGTCTGAGGTGCTGAAGGTCCAGAGCTCCCACATTTCAGCTTCAGCTGAAGTCACATTTGTGCAGTGCCTGTGCAAATGGAGCTCCCACAGCTTGAGGAGCAGTCAGGGGCTGTGCCCACCTGGAGTCACCAGCTCTGTCCAGCTCTGCAGCTCCACTACAAAAGCTGGTGGAGATGCTGCTGAAAGGAAATGGACACTTGTCTGTGCAGCACAGACCTGCTCTGCTCCTCGTGCTCCCTGTCTCAGATGAAGCAGAGCGCAATGCTGATCCAGTTTGCTCAGTCCCTTTGTATCCCATCACTGTTCTCTGTTTTTGGAGTCAAGTCAACATTTTCTGGAGTTCCTCTGACAAAACGAGCCTCTCTGCTGGTCAGTCGTGGTTTTATTTATATGTTTTTTTCTTTGATTAGAAAGGAAAATATCAAAAAATTAAAAAGTTTTTAATAGCTGTATTTCTAGTAGTTATGATTCTTGAAGCAATACTCGTATCCCTGTGTGTGCCTCTGAACTATCCATGTATTTGTGCAGCTTTTTCAGGTCTGGGTGTGTGAAATATCTCTGAAGAAGATAGCTCTGTACGTGATGGTGTAAATGCATTGTTTGTATGTATCTAAAGTTTAAATAGATTGTACATATGGGATTGTAAATGAACTGTAAACAGCAATCTATATTTTCTTGAATATATTATATAGCAGTATATATTTGTTAAATAAATATTCTTGTATACTCTTCAATAACCTTTTTAATATTTTGTACAGATAAGTTTATTAAATATTTTATTGATAAATAGACCTCTGCAAGATTTTCTTTTGATGACTTCTGCTTGTGTCCTAAAACCAGATGTCAAGAGCAGCCTTTGTAAACCACCTTTATTCCCTGGGTTACCTAAGGTGTTAAACCAAAAATGAAATACCCATTCATGTTAAACTGCCTTCCAGGGAAGCCACAGGTATTTTCCAATAAATAAAGTCACAGAACAGTGAGTGTTTGTGATGGATTTATCATCAAATGTACATCCTTTTTCTTCTCCGTGTTTCTGAATAGTGTTCACCTGCCATGATGAGAAGCTATCCAGTTCCAGACAGCCAGCCAGGATTCCCTCCATTGACTCCATCAACCTGGACAAGAGAAGGCTCCATGGAGACCTCGTTGTGGACTTCAGTGCTTAAAGGGGGGCTTGTAAAAAAGTGAGAGAGCAACTTTTTACACAGGCAGATAGTGATAGGACAAGGGGGAATGGTTTTAAACTAAAAAGGAGAGATCTAGATTGGATATTAGTTGGAAATTCTTTCCTGTCAGGGTGGTGAGGCACTGGAACAGGTTACCCAGAGAAGCTGTGGATGTCCCATCCCTGGAAGTGTTCAAGGAGAGGCTGGACTGAGAGTGAGGTGCTTTAGTAGGTGCTCCTGCAATGGACATCACCCAAGTGCCTTGGAGACAGAGTGAAGGCAATAGGGATTATTATCTCTCCTACATCCCTAAGCACACAGTACTGTGAACATGCAGGTGTGGGGTACAGCACATTTGGAGGCATGGAAGACATCAGGTATGTGTTTTAGACATAACAAAGCAAACTCAGAAGAAATGTGGAGAACTGAACTGGAGCGAGGCATGGTCATTTCTATTCCCAGTGCACACTGAGTGACTGACCAAGCAGGACCCACCTTTTGGTCAGTGTTCTGCATTCCCACACACCCATTTTTTGGTGACACTGGCCAAAGAGGAGATCTTTTGGTAGAGGTTCCCTGGGCAGGGAGGCAGGATGACATTTTGCCCCTGGCCCACGCTGTGAGCAGTTTTACAGGAATGTGCTATCCTAACAAGCTGTTTTCAACAGAGCAGTGAAGGGTGAGAGCAAATGGTTGTTCACAGGCATTGCACCACATCTTCACTGAAACCAGTGGGAGTGGTGGGGTTTGTGTTCAATGGTTTTCACTCCACAGCACTGCAGACTACTCAAGCGATTGACAACATAAACTAGGCAGTTTGTAACTGAAGAGAAATCAAAGGCACAGCAAGGACAGAGGAGATGTCCAAGGTCAAACATGAATACAACAGAAGAAAATGCCTAGCACTGGTAAAACAGGACAGGATCTGAATTGGGGCTCAACCATTCTGGATACTTAAAATCCCATGGGTTTACTTTGTGGGTGAAAATACAAGTTCTTTCCTATAATCGCCAATGAGTTGCCATACCCCCTGCATGATGAGAGCATGTTAGGACATCAAAACATTTATGTTCTGAAAATGGCATTCCTGTGTCCTACAAGTTAGATAGGACAGTGGAATACTTTCCAAATTTTAAGGGTGCTGGTTAGGGAAGAGGAGTAGATGAGTCTTGCCATTAGGAAAGCCTGTTTTTCCTAATTGTAAGTTATCTCATCCCATGGATTCCTTCTCAATGCATGAAGCACAGTATTTCCGAGTCTGGGGGCTTCGTTGAAGATGTTCACAAAGGAGGAGAGCAGGAGGCCCCCCTCATATCCTCCTTCAGTGTGAATTGCTCCAAACAGGATGGAAAAGATCTTTGAGTGTCTGACTGGCAAACCCTGCAGTCAGGTACAGTCAGTCAGATGTTTTAAAAAACACCTGTATTTTATTAGCTGCTGCGAACCACTTTCTGCAACACAACTGTTCTCCTGCAAGCACATTCCTGCAATAGGCAAAACCCAGGCTGTTGACTATCAGCTCAAGCACTCTGAAAGAGTTTTTAATGAAATCCCTTCCTGCCTGTCCCATCTGAGTGTCAGCCTGTTCCGTAACTTCTGCCTGCTGCTACTGAGAGCAGCGATCGCTCCTGGCAGCTGCTTGTGCTGTGACTGCTGGGTCTGCTGCTTGTGCTCAGCCCCATCAGCTGTTCCAGAAATATATGCTGTTTTAATAGTTCCTGGTCACTCACAAACGCTCTCTGGGTCCTTATTTTGTAAATGTGCCAGGAAAGAGAACATTTGCCTGCAAGTGAAGAGCCTCAGAAACTTATTGTAGTTTTTATTGTAGCTGGGAGTCTGAGCATGACCTGTGACACAGAGTAAAACAAATCTCTTGGGTCTAGTGAGTCTATCCAAACCCACTAATAGTTTGAGTGACTTTAAAATGATAACATTGAACGTCTTGTTTAAAGTCTTTGCTGGCAATTAGCTAGACCAAAGAAAGGGATGGGGGGTGGATGCACATATAAACCCATTTTCTGTAAAATAAATACATAAATGACCTCAGCTGCAGAGAAGAGATTATCTGCTGTGGCTCATGTATGCAATCTGTCTCTGTGAGTCAAGAATCTGGTGTTTAGCTTGGAGTCCAACTCCAAATTCTTCACCATAAACACTGGGCAAGCACTCATCCAGCTTCCTGAAGGGACAAGCCTCACTGATCCACACACTCTATAGCTCATTCAGAGCAGCAAACATGGAGCTGGAAGCAGCAAGGGGAAACTGATTGATTATTTTGGAGAGGCTCTGGATAAAAATGCTTAAGAGAGTCAGGTGCCTACCACCCACGGATTTTCTGTGCACTTGGCAGATGTCTGCATTGCATGTGAAATTTGGGGTCTGGAAAGTATTTTTGTAGATTTTGTATGCATGAAGTAATAAAAGAGCTGAACTAGAACTAAACAAGTTACCAAAACAAAGACTCAAGTTACATTTTACCATAAATTTCTTTATTTTTGTTATTGGAGCTGTGTACTTTTATTAAAAGGTATCGATCTAGCAAAACACTTGCACATGAGTCAAAGTCACTGCACTAGCAGGGTTACTTGTGTGGTGAGAATCAAGCACAGATGTGGATAACAGTGAATAGGTGCTACAGCTTACAGTCAATATATTTGTGATAGGTTTTCCAAGAATTCTTAAATAGTCTAAAATAGGCAAAAACCACACTGTGTTTTCATGGTAAATTGGCACATTTGGACCACAAGCACTTTTGACACTCTTTGCCTGGGGTGACAATGAACACCACGGGCTTCTGAGGAGCTGGATTCTCACTGTGTGGGATCTGCTCCTCTCAGGAAATACAGCTGTGGAAAGTAGGCCCATGTGTTTTAGCAATGAACAGAGTAGCAAATTTTCAGATCTTTGCCTTACAGTAACAGCTTCTAGGCAGAAGGTAGCAATTGAATCAATATGGTTTTTATTTTTAATACTAGAGAAAATTCTTTTAAGAAAATTGTAAGGCATTCTTCTGCAGTAGATCTGGTCATCACTGACCAGACCTAATCTCAGTTTAGGTCTTAATGCAATTAGGATTTAGTATAATGGATTAACTTTTGTATAAAAGGCATACACAAGTCAAGTACAAGTATTGCTAAATTAATTCCTCATACAAAGTATACGCATAATGCACTGTAAACAACTGCTTCTCGTAGGTGCTTCAGTTTCCAGGCTGTAGTAGCTGCTTGTCATCTTTGGTTAATGCAAGAATCTGTCTGGTCTCAGGAGATCCACTACAACAGCTGAATTCCCACAAACTGAGTCTTCGTCCATTCCCTGACTCCACATACTTCAAAGAACAAATGTTTTGTCCAACCACACCAATGTGCAAACCAAAACAACCAAGTGAGCTGTGGTTTTTATGCTGCTGACATACAGACAGGTGCACATGTACATATATGTGTACATTAAAGTATCTCCACCTATGGGCACGTCCTCCCTGGCTTTGCCCCAGGGAAAACCTCAGCCAGCAGATGCAGGGAGCATCTGCCACAAGGCCATCCAGCTGGGATGATCCCAACATCTGGGGACTATCACACGCACACACACAACTGTGGATTTCGACAGTGAGCACAAAGATTGTTTTGATTATGACTGAATATGGACCTGTAAAGATGGAAAGTCCCATGACTCTCCAATAGGCAGAATCAGTTGCATGGGCAAAGTCTCCTCACTTTGAAAGTGTCTGGTTCCTCCCCACGCTGCTGAAACTGTGCTCCCAGCATTCCTGCCCCACTCATCATGGCCATTTCATTACGTGGCAGTGTAATTGGAAAAACCACTGGCTAGTCTCAAAAGCTAAACCAGTTTCTGATTCAGAGAAGGTCACTTAAATCCAGTGTCAGTCTGCAGGTTTGAAAACTAGTCCCAGATATCCAGGAACTGAACTCTATTACAAGTTGCTCTAAATATTAGTGAAAGGTTCAAGGGGAGTTTAGAGAGCAGTGGAAGGGGTGTGTATAATTGTGTAAGAAAACAAAGCAACTAACTGGTCTTTTTGCATCACAGAGAACATTCTCCAATACCATTCTCACACGTATCAAAACTGGTAATAAATCATGTAAGTTAGATACTCAGTGCATCATCTAAATTCATCTTTTTGCAAGGACAGGACCTCCCCTGACTACTCTGTAGTGTTTTGCTTATTTATAAATGTCTTTATGAACTCTACAGGGAGACTTTTTCACAGGTTCATGGCTAGAAAGCTTTTCCTGATTACACTTGGCTCTGTTCCCCTTACTTGCAATATTTTCATTTCTAGCTATTCCCTGCAACTTCTTTTGTTATCACAACTGGTAGGAGGCTTTTTTCTTTTTTTTTTTTTCCATCTGTAAAGGAAAGGGTTCACCAAATGTGAGGAACAGGGAACTTGTCAGCACCATGCAAGGGTCTGGTTCTCCACAGTAACATTCATGCCATGTCATGGATGCAGCCATGGCACAGTAACAGATGTTTTCTGATGGTGAACATACCTAATTTGTGGCTTGGCAGAAAATTTCATACTTCAGTCCTTAGAGCAAAGAACTGAAATTTAGACATGCATCAAAAGTGGTTCAATTCTTTAAAGTTGCTGAGCAAGCACTGTTCTCATGGACTTCATTAGGAGAGCTAGGCCACCTAGAAGTTGTTATACATGGATTCTGCGATCCATTTTAACTTTTAAATACTGGCATTTTTGACCAGTGTACTTTCCCTTCTCTACAGTCAACTGAAAAATGAAACACTTGGCCATGTTCCAGGTAAGAGATCCTTATATATTCCCTTACTGAGCAGCCACAGATACCTTACAGCATTTCTAATACCCTGAGGAGTCCTGGCAGTGCCCCAAACCCATGGTGAGACTTGGAAAAACTGCACACCTGATCTCCACATCTTCCCTGAACTCATCCCAAACTCAGCCGGACCACCAACCCCCTCTGACCCAGAGGAGACAAGGTCAGGGCTGCCCAGGACCCATTGCCAGGACCCACCCACATGCTGACACTTCTGCAGCAGAGAGTGGGGTGGTAGCAGCTCAGGTACAGTTGTGTCAGCATTGTCTAGAATGCCAGCAGTCAATAAATATTCCACCCTTTGCCATGTCTTCCAGAGTCCAGAAGACTCAGGATGAAACTACATAAGCACTGAGTCAATAAAACTATACTTTGGACCAGCATGTCTCTCTTTAACTTTCTCTGAAACATCTCAATAGAAAACAAGCCATAATCTATAGTAAACAGAAAAAAAATAAGACAGACTCTCTCACAAAAAAAAATTTACACGTTCACAAAATAATTACTTCTTTTTCTTGTTGATCACTGAATTAGTGTTTATAATTTGGTCAGATCATCCTGTAGCCAGTCTGTGATCATGGCAGCCATCTCCTTGCTGGCATCGAGCACGAAGGCGTGGCGGAGCCCCTTCTCACAGAGCCGGATGTCCCCGTCTGGAAAATCCATTTTGATCTCGTCGTAGTAGTGCTGTGGACACCAGCTGTCTCCAGTTCCATAGTAAAAAATCAGCTAGGAAGAAAAGCATATCAAATAATCACTGTGGAATGTTACTGATGGAGCAACCAATGCAAGAGTTTGGAAAGAAGTAACGCATCAAATCCTGAGATACACTGTGAGGAATAGCAGACTGGTACTTCTTGGCTGTTTCCAGGTCTGCATGTATGATGAAGACAATTAAATGCTCTGCAAAACTGTGGAACACAATACAGGTTTAACTCTGAAAACAGAAATCTGCTGATGAAAGCCTGGCTGACTTAGTAAATTTCTTATTATGGCTCAAAACATTGACTTGTCCATGAAGTCCACCCCCAAGCAGCCCAGCTGTTGTGTTTTTCATAGCTGTTAGCAGTTTTCTATGTTAGCTTTCCAGCTATTTTAAAAAAGCAATGACAAGGCACATCTTCACCTATATTAGGTTGCTCAAATCCCCATCCAACCTGATCTTAAATGTTTTCAGGTCTGGGGCATCTCCATCACCTCTCTGGGCACCCTGTGCCAGTGTCTCACCACCCTCATTGTGAAAACACTTCCTACCCACAGCCGGTCTGAATTGATCTGCTTTCAGTTTAAAACCAATGCCCTTTGTCCTATTGCAACAGGCCTTGCGAAAAATTTTCTTACATTCTTGATTTTCTTACAGGTCCCTTTAGGTACTGGAAGGTGCTCCAAAGTCTCCTGGAGCCTTCCCTTCTCCAGGCTGAACTGTCCCAACTCTCTGTCTTACCCTTGTGAAGCCTGTGTGGAGTGCAGGCACCTCCCAGAGACCAACAAACAACTTTCTTCTGGGTTGTAACATGGAACTAAAATTCTGCCAAAGTCCATTTTGTTTTGATCTTGCCCAAATAACCTTGGCCAATGACATACATGAAGCAGGTGCTACCTGTCCTAGGGCCCACCTAAACATGAAAGTTGTAAATTCCAGGAAAATGCCATCTTCAGGGAGTGACTTTTCTCTCTGTTAGAAGCAGTGAATGTCCCATTTCCCCATGTCATCGTTTCTCCTCATTTTCAGCTCAACTTTGCCTGCTATAGCTATGCTTTTCAATTTCTATAAAGTATATGAGGGGAAAGTAGTTTTCTGGGAGAGAGTAAAAGCCTATGGATTTCAGACTGTACAAGGACAAGATTAATGGGGAGCACTCTTCATACTAAAATGTTTGAATGCAGGTACCAGAAGGATGCTGATTGCTCAACACATCACACACAGCTTGGCCCAATTCCATTATTCACATTTGTTTCATATTTCATTTCTGTACTTCAGTGAATAATTGAGCAATGCTAACATAAATTAGGGGACAAGAAGTTTTCCTTTCATCACAAATATCTTCAATTCCATCATTTTGTAGCCATGTGGAATATAAATAAATGGACCCACTGGGGTAGAGGTGGGCTAAGAGCCCAGACTGCATTTCACAAACTATTACAAGGTTTTGTCTAACTCACTTTTCTCTTGGTAAAGTTTGCCCAAATCTTGTATATTATTGACTATTGGCTGTATCCAAAATATAGTATCTCAGTAGCACAGACACCAAGGCCAGTTATACTTCTATTTCTGTGCAAAACATAGAACATAAACCATCTCATATTAACAAACATTATTGGTTTCCTTTGTCACTCACTACTTGCTGAAAACAAGGTGTGTGTTGCTTGCTCTAGCAGAAAATTTCTTTTGATCTTGCCTTCAATTACAAGATATCACACTAGCAAAAGTTCTTCACAAAAGCTAATGTAAAATGTCCAGATGCATTCAGGCCTTTTGGAAGCAAAACATCTGACCAAATTATTTTTAACCCTGGGCTCCATTACCAACAGATACAGAACTAAAGATTATGAAACTGAGGAGGAAAAAAAGCAATGGAGAAGCTCCAATTTAATGGAGTAGTCCTTGAAATGGTTATATTTTTTGAAAGGCAAATTAGAGACTCATCACACAATCATTTAGAAAAAGATGAAAAGCCATTTACACTTACAAAGGTGGATGAAATACTTGGCTTAGTCTGCATGGACTGTGAAATGGGCTGTTCTCCAGGTAGGGTTGTAAACTTGAGAACTCACAGATTTGAAAATGCCTAAATAGAAGATTTATGTGCATTCTTAGCTTGCCCCTGGTATATTTGCATTACAGTTTAATCTTTCATTGCATGATCCAAAGGATCCTTGATTCACTCAATCCACTGACAGGATGATATTCAGCTGATGAGCTGCTATTTGATAGTATTTTTCATTTTAAATTCTGTGTGCGGTCTGGGGATTTATTTACTACATATTTCATGGTTTACAGACAGGATTTATTTTCTTTATGCTCTGCATTCCTCTGGCATGCACTACTACAGGATTCACATGCTCACATTTATTAATTTAGTTTTGCAACACCTTAGTGGCAATTTTTATCTTCATTTTGCAGGTGGGGAGCACAGAAATTAATGTCAAACTACATTTATTAATATGAAAGCATGTAGTGTAGAGTGAAACACCTCAAGCTGGTTTTCCAGAGTGTGCAGCATTACACAGTATCGACTGTACTCAAAGAACAGCATTCCTGGACTGCTTTTGCAGGTGTTCTTAAACACAGTTTATCTGTCTGTAATACACATTTCAAGGTCTTAAATGAGATATTCAGAAAAATGAGAACAAACTGTGACTATCTATGAAAAATATTGATGACTTCACCAAGAGCCTATTCTCTTCAAAGTTTAGGTGCCTTTACCATCAACTTAGTCCCTTTTATTTCAATAGGCATTTTACCCCTTCTGCCACAGATGAGGCTGGACATCCTGCTGTCTCCTCCATTACACACCTTTTTTGGCTAATGAAAGAAGAAAAAGGAAAATGGATGTTTTAATGAAAGATCAGTGCTGCATACTTACACAAAAGGTGTCTGAATTGAGGTCAGTGCTCCCCAGCTGTGAAATGCTTGGTAATGCAGCTGGTTTTAGCAGAACCTGTGTGTACAGTCTGCTGGGCTTTGAGGAGGTAAACCAAACCTCAGCTATTTCACATGTGGCACCTACAAGTACTGCCAACAGTGTCAACACCTCTAGATTTGCTGCTTTAGGCCTCTGTTCCTTAAGGTCATGGTGTAATTGAAAGAAGCAGCACTGTCAGCTTCTGGCCAGAGAAGCATGGGACACCTTCCTCCTGCTGTCACGTTGGAGGCATCCAGCACAGAAATTAATGATTTAGTTTGAAAATCTATGGTGTGTTTTTGAAGCAAACGTCCAGTTTGTCCATATTTACCATACTTTGATTACCATATTCTGGACCACATGGAATCCTTCCAACTGAAACTAAAGCAAAGATGCTCTCCAGGATCACACTTAAAAACCTCCAGTCACCAATGGACATTTAGTCAACTGTTGGTACCTCAGGACCTGGAACACCAGGTCCTCACTACTTACTATCCATCTCTACAAATTCTCTTATCTTGTTCTGCTTCTGTTCTCAAGGCAAACATAGTAAATGGCATCTGCTGAGAACAAGAACAATAAGATTTTGGAAATTTAGGTTCCATTCCAAGCAGAAAAGGGCAGAACTTTTACCAACTACTGGTCTTGTTGTCCAGTCATTTGCTCACTCTTTACAGGTGACTTTCTGAAACCCTTTCTGGTCTCAAGACTGCCCTACACCACCTTTGGTTCTTTATTTTATTTTTATTCTCCATATCTCATTATTTCCAATTGGTAATACTTCTGCTTCTAGTTCTAGTCCCCCATTCTTGCCCTGCAAAGTCCAGATTTTAGTCTCCTGGGTCCTCCATCTCATTTTGAGTCCCAACTTCAACCCTAGTTGTTTTTTCTAGAGCCTCTACTCCCAGCACTGTTCCTCAAGCATCTCTCAGAGTAGCAGTTGTTCCTGTCAACAGGGCTGGGTTCAGTTCAGCATAAAAACATCTTATGTACAGGTGACTGTACTGTGGCGTTTACATGTGTACCAGGCATCCCAATTTCCATCACACATTCAGGAAAAATGACCTTGCTTGGGTAGTTCCAATCCATCACCTCTTATAGCACCAGAAGCTTGCCTTTGGCCAAACAAACAGAGCCTTTGGTTCTTCCTGCCTCCTCCTCCTCTCTGTTTACTGCTCCCTCACTAGTTACCTCTTTACTAGCTCAGCATATGTCTCCTCTACACTGGAATGAGAAGCTTCCCTCTCCAAGCTAGGAATTGCTACCATGAGAAAACAGTGCATTTTCCCCGAGCTTTTGCAGACATTGTAGAATCCTTTGGATTGAAACAGAACCAGTCAAGGTAGGACAGACGTGTGTCATACCTGCAACTAAGTAAGGTTTGGGTCTGTTATAATCAACTAAGAACAGTTTTTAAACAAGATTTGGGGAACTTGATGGTGCAGTTATTTTGCCTGCTTATTTCATGCGCAGGTGTTGGTGTGTGCACTCTCCCCATGTGCTCACGCCTGCACATCCAAAACTTTAACAGAAGTGGTTTTTAATTTCAAATTCTTCCTTATTACTGGATTATGAGAAAGAGCAAGACTGCAACAAAGATGTAAATTTTCAGTGATCCAGATGTTGGTACAGGGCCTAGGAAACCTGACAGCTACTTGACTGCCATTTATGAGATTGACCATCTTTTGAATAACAAAATGTATCTGTTCTTTGCCTGTGTCACACACAGACAAGAAATACACAGATTTTAAAATGTCCCCCTCTTTCCTAATACATTCAAGCAGCACTATTTTAGATATATTTAAATGAAAGTTTCCAGAATCCATCTTCCCATTTAATTTTAACACCAGGAGCTTTGCTATTGCAGCAGGCAGGCAGGAATAATTAACAAACCATGTGTAACCAGAGGCACATGGGATCTCCATTAATGTAGGGAACACTGGCATGCACTATATGGCCTGCATGGATCTGTAAAATGCATATTTTCCTGTGGATGGTGGATGGCTGTAACGACAGCCTGAGTCAGCACAACCACTGCACCAGCAATGGAAAGCTGCTGCCAATCTAAGCATTCAGAAATGATGAGTCAGGCCCCCAAAATAATTAGACTAGATTAAAAATAAACAGATTTGCAAAACAATAAATAGGAAGTTCTTTCTGGTTTTGCTGTGGGCTTAAACTTTCCAATATTTGCATTTTTTTAAACTTTTCTGCCATGAGGGTGAGAGGATTATCTTTTATTCTTTTTCAATATTGAATGGTGAGACTTCCAGGTATTCCTGACTCAGAAGGGAAATGGCACCTACCACTGGACATGACAAAGACTTTATGATTCCTGATGCAATATCCTGCTTGCTATGAGTGACTCAAACATGTCCTCCTTCAGGATCTGCTGATCCTGAAGGCACAGTGAAGGGGACGTGGGCTGTCTTTGCCAGCCATTTCAATGCTGCATTTGAAATAGTTATGCAATTTTTAAACTCCAAATAGCTTTAAAATAACAGCAGTATTCTTAGATGATGATTTATCATTAAATGGCTCAGAAGTATTTTCAGCCTTAGCTTCTGTAAAATAAAACACAAGTCCAAAAAGTGTTCTGTCAGCCTCATACCCCGTAATATGGTATTTGTACTCTGACACTGCACAATGATGGCAGCTGCTAAGTAAACATCAGAAGAATCTGAGATTTGTATCAACAGGATGTTTACATTTTAAAGAGTTTCTAAGAAAATAATAAAGATTTCCTGCAGTTGACTCCATTGGCACTTGTTATAGTATGTATGACAGTTCACAGAAGTACAAATTACAGAGAGATTTCTTTTCTGCCTCTTCTGTAACTGTCAAAGACCAGCACTGAAAAAAACCAAAAAAAGTTAAAAGATATTAATTGAATTTTTTTTATTTCTCTAGAATTTGGTACATGTTATAACAAATTTAGGATCTTATTACATGGGCAGGCACCACTCCAGCTGATGGCCAAAAGTGAAGGACTGATCTCTGTGGATATAAAGGAGTGGCATATATGCAACAGCAGGACTGCCCCAGTGTCCTTGCTGAAATCCTTGTCTCTGATACATTCACATTTTATCAGTATTACTCCCACATGCATTCACTGGCTGCTCCAGCAGCTTCTCTCTGGATGACATCTCTCAACAGTAACCAGTTTTATTTGTTCTTGGATGAAAACTAGTTTAAAAGGCATTATCCCAGAATTAATTTCAGTTTCAACCAAGGTTTATAGAAAATTACTTAGCTTCTCTGGAATTATGTAAGTGTCTCCACCTTATCCTGCCAAAAGAATAGGGGAACAGACTGGTTTGGGACATACTTTTTTAAAATTTGCTTCAGTTGTATTTTGGCTTCTGGGAATTCAATGAGCTGGCATTGCCTTAGGAAGCCCTAAATGCTTTGGGATATGGTTCTCTGAGATACCATCTCTTTCCCTCGTGATGCTGCCATGGTTGAGATCAGCCAGTTTGATGGTAAGGTCCTGGGGAACTTGCTTCTCAGCTTGTTTTATCAGAACTGGGTTTTCTCAGCTTTCTAAGAGCAGTGTGAAACCCAATGTTTTCAGTTGAACTGTTTGGAGAAAAGGCAGTTGACAATCTGGGGTCCTGATGCTCTTTTTAAATACCCACCTGTAGGACTTGCAGTGAAGGTGTAATGGGTAGTTCAAGTGCTTGTGCTGAATTTATTTAACATAATGGTGGCCAGTGTTGTTAAGCCAGCATAAATAAAAAACAAAACCAGCTTCCCTTGCCCTGTCTGGAAAGGAGGTGAAGAAACATTTTACTATCAGAAAAATTAGGATGCAATCTCTTAGATAGGGCCTGATGTAGTGGCTATTTTGCATGTGATTCCAGGTGTCTGAGGGCTCTCCCCAGTGAGAATATTCAAATATTCTCACACAGTTTTCATGCCTTTATCGATGCTGAGACTTGGTAAATCAACAAAGGGAAAAGGGCTTCTCTAACTCTGCTGCAGTTTATTATCAACACTACTGGCTGCTCTGCACATGAGATCAACAGAGACCACTTTTATTTCCACTTTCTCACAGATAACGATGGGTCAAACTCAATGCAAAGTAAAACTGTGCTTTTAAAAAGGATGCACAGGATTTATCAACAAATCAGAGTGATTAACTTATTTATATTATCTATGTTACTTTTAAAGACTTAAAAGCATTTTGAGGATATATATTTAGATGTGTCAGGAACATGAACATCTCAGAAGTCAAGTCTGTATAAATACCAAAATAAAAACAAACAGACCTGAAACCCCTATTTAAGCAATACTACTGCTGGGACAGATTCTTCCAACTGTATTTACTGCAAACAGTTTTTCCCTCTGAGTATCAGCCTGACATAGTCTACATTTAGTAGGACTTAATGTAAGTCAAATGTCTCCTGCAACAGCAGGATCAGAATCTGGCTGTAAAAGGCAATGCTCCCCAGTGGGAAGCGTTGCAAAGGGGAACTAAGAAATAAAGGGGTAGTAAGGGGTTGATGGTAACTTTTAAATATTCTTCAGAAGGCTGGGGAAAGGATGCTATCTTTGCTCACTGTGTGCAGCACACACCTTATATCCACCCCAAACATTTTGGAAATTCTTGTCATCACTTCTTTACTAGAATACCACACATTACAAATGATGGTAACAGGCACTCAGTTACAGAGTAAATTAAACATCACAGGTAAGTATATAGTGGTACACTGACTTTTTAAAATGCTCACTGGGATCCTTTTCCACCAAGGAGAGAAGCTGCTGATCCCTGATTAGGCATTCTGGGCACTTCAAAGAAAAGCTGGTTCTTCTGGTTAAATGACACAGACACCAAAATCCCCAAGCAGATGTGCAACTTCCCTGGCTTCAACTCTGCACCTCCAGGGAGTGCAAGCCAAAAAGGATGTGAGACCAGCCAAAAAAAGAGGTGTTCTTGGCTAGAGAGAACACTTTGCACCTATTCAGAAAGAGTGTTTGAAAGGTTTTTCACAAATGTAGGCAAGCACCTCACTCACGCTGTGGGCAGGCAAAGTATTTGTAACAATTTTTTAAGCACGTACCTTCAGATCATGCTCCTGTCACTGTGAATCACTACTAACCCACATGGATGTCCACAGAGACTCAAACAAAAAGACTAGGCAACATCAAAACAGTTGCTTCAGGGGTCAAAATAGTTCTTGGTTGCTTAGTTAAAAAAAAAATTCTCTAGCAAGGAGAGTTTTGCAAAAGAAAAGAAAGAAAAGCCTAGCACTTCTCTGTGAAGAGGAAATACTTAATTCTTCAGCCTTTATTCTAAATCTCTGCATGTCACTGTTTAGTTGATACTTTTGGAGAACATATTATCTACGGTATCATTGGCGTGACATAAACTTGCACTGCTTTAAATTCTAAATACACCATTGGAATAAGCACAAAGTAGTAAACACAGACTTCATTAATTCAATTTTTTCAATACTGTATTTCTTCCCCACTTAATCATCTATAAGGTCTATAAGCCACCTACAATACAAACTTCCACAGTTTGAGTGAAAATAGGTTAATATGTTGATAAATTTCCAGTTTGTAACTTTCTTATCAGACAACAGGTTGGGTTTTTTCATCTTTGTATGTCTACTTCAGATGTTTCCTGTCTTTTTCCTTATGCAATCAATGCAACTGCTACACCAGACCACTGGCAAAAAGCTCAAGGAACATGTAAATGTTTTTGGACTAACATGCCAACCAAAAGAATCCTGATTTGCAGTTGGAGGAGATGGCTTACGATCTTAAAAAATTATGAACCACTACAAATGTTCACTGATTCAAAAATTGCTGAAGCCTGTGGAAGCTCTTCAATGGATTTAAAAGGGCTTTGGAGCAGATCCTACATTTTAAAATAGGACTATTGTGTATTACACATGGACTAATGAACCAGATACATCTCTCAATAAACACAAAATCTGAGGGGTGATTATTTTAAGAGGGGTTCCTCTGTAAGCACCTAGTTTTACCCTCTCATGCAATTATCTTCTTGATCTATATAAGGTTTATTTATTATAACAGGTTTATATGCTTAGAAAAAGACTCAATAACGCTAAGTCTTAAAAGAGAGCATTAAACAGGACACAATGCAAACTTAAAAAGCTAAGTTCTGTAGATAATCTCTATAAGGAAAAATCATTGTCCATTCCAGGCATGCTAGTGAATGCCCAATACATCCATTTTCTTCTGCCTTTTAAATTTTTTTATTCTGTTTGTAAAAGCTTCATGATGCCTAGCGCTGATCCATCTTTTAAGAACATGGAATTACACCCACTTCCTTTTGTGCAGGAATTACAATAAACTTCCTCTAGTTCAGTAGTATCTTTGCCTCCAGCTTCTGTTAGGAAAGGGAGTTGGTGTTATTACAGTGAAAGAACACAGGTAGCTCAGCTTAGACATGATCAGCTAATAATTAACCTCCAGGTCTGAGGAAATCTTTTATCAGTATCCCTTACCTTATTTGTTTGGATTTTCTGGTTTATCACAACCCCCCATGTCACTGCAATATGAAGTTCAAACTCCTGTACATCCATGTACTGCTTGATCTGGACAAATAGTTTTACACAATATTTCAAAGGCTCTATCATATATTACTTTGTTAGAAGACAGGTCTCCATCCTCCTCATACAGTTCCACTGCTGTCTAATGTGCACAAGTCCTGACTTTAAAAGAGTTTAAATGAAAAACCTCACTTAATTATCCAAACAATATTCCAGCTCCCATTCTTTCAACATAAATCCAAGCAATTAACTTTGTTAGACTAAGAATCTGCAGTCTGGTGATAAAATTTCTCCTGGTCCCTAGCTAGTATTAATTATAGTTAAACATGGACATGGAAAGATTGGAATAATTTTGTGTCTCTTCTTTCAGATCACAGAATGCAAATAAGATCCAGAAATAACTTTTCTATTCCACAGCAGCTGGCAAAGTCAGGTGTTAAGATTGGCTTTTACCATATGATCACAGAGACTACTAAACAGTATAAATTTTTTGAAGTAACAGCTTGCCAGTTCTATAGCAACTTGGACTATAGTTCCTGTTTTTATAAACTTCCAACCTTTATAAGTTAAGCCCATTTTTATTGTCAATACTCTTCAAATTTAACATGATGCCAACTGAAAATTTTTCCCTTAATTCTTACATTCCCAGAAATTACTAGAAGATGAAAAAAGAGAAGCATTTAACTTCACTTTAAGACTTGCTTTTTCTTCAGTTAGCTAACTCTTACAAGCTTGCTTCAGCTTTTTGTTTTCTTGAGTATGTTTGCCACACATGTATGAGGACATAGAAAAATCAATAAAAGAAAGTTAACACAGGTTTAAACCAGCTCCTGCTTGCCAAGGCCATGCTTAGGTTGACAGAGTCAACAAAAGCACAGATGGAGCAGACTAGGACACCTGCAAACTTTACTGTTAGTTGTGGGCCTTCATTCAGTACAAGAAATCAGAATTTTTGTAATGTGAAGCATCTGATTGACCACCTGAAGTCACTGGAGCTGCAGCTGATTGTCACCACCACTGTGCCACCCAACAAAGCATTCCTGCTTAACTTCAAGCACGTGTGCTTGTGATAAACATTTCCTCAAGCACCTGGAGTCCTGCTCCTGCACTCTTCACTTTGTAGCCTGGCCAGCACAGGGACCTGCAGTCCCACCCTTCAGGGCACTGACAGCCTCACCAGCCCTGCCTGGCCCCAGCCCACACCTCCTGCGCAGGGCTCCCGGGTCTCCAGCTCTGTCCTTCTTTAGTCCCAAGCTACACTGTGGAGTGACTCCAGCCCTGGCCCTGTGTCCCAGACCAACATCAGATCTACACTGTACACAGCTTGACACCTGGATGGCTCCCACCTTGCAGCCTCCCTTCTTCCATGTCTTTGGTAATCCCTCCTGGATAGACTCTGGACCCACGTTGTAGCCTTGTCTCCACTCCTGTCTCTGCCCCTGTCCCCTTTTGCTCCTGACTGGATTCTCTGGAGGGATGCTGGACCTGTTACATTGCTTTGCCTTGTCTGGGACAGTTGATAGACCCTGCTCCTGTGCTCTGCTCAGGTGCTGTGGGACTGCATCCTGCTTGGAGAGGGCACTGCCTGCCTGTGTGGGGTCAGCCTTGGCTCATCCTTCAGGGAACAGGCAGACCCTCCAGCTCCCTGACACTCAGAGGAGTGATTCAGTCAATAAAATCAACCATTTTCCTTGAATTCACTGGGCTTTGGATCAACCCATGGAAAGCTTTTTAAAGACAATGGGAGTATTTGCAATCTGCAAGGTGAGCCCTTCAGTCTCTTCTCTGAGATTCCCCACAAAGTGCAGAACTTTGAGTGCTCTGCAACAAAAATGAGAAAGCCCAGGCATGCCAGGTACAGTGCATGGATCCCTGTTAATGTGTGCTACTTTAATTCCTTTAAAATATGAACACACCTTTCAAAGTGCAGAGAAGGCAAATGGACTAACTAAAAAATAAATATTTTCAGCCACAAAAAGAAAGACTGTTTTATGAAATGAACTTTATACCGTTTCTATTTAAAAGGCACGGAGTAATTTTAGAGAGATCTAGGACCTCTGTCCTAGAAAACTCCACTCTCTGAGGAAAATCTCTTCCAGTGCAAAGTGCTAGAGTCATTCTTCCAGCAAAAAGACAGGGATGATACAGAAAACTGTAGAGAAGGAAAGGAACACAGTAGAATATGTTACCCTGATTATCTACTTTCACAGGGGCTATCACAATAGAAGTTTATTAAATGTGACAGTTTTCTGGCTCATAACCCATCTGGAATTGTCTGACCACGGTCACATTTTAAATTATTTCAGCCTCCAAAACACGGTGACCACAGGGTGACCACATCAGAACTCCAATTAGAACAGTTCTTGGCCTGTGCCAACCCTTGAACCATGACTGGGAAAATGCGATTGGTGCAGATAAGAACTTTACAGAATCTCTTTCAACAATAAATCCATACAGACAAGAAAGCTCAGTGTGATAAAGGTCCCTGAAATGAATTAATTCACCTGTAGAGTAGTGGCTCCAGCCTCTGAGGAATTTCCCTTATGTTACAGTCCAATGGGTGAAAGGGTGGAGCCATAATTTTGCTGACTCCTCTCTGTTCAATTCTGAAGCCATGAAGATTGAGCCAGGAGAATCCCATGATAATAACTGACACCCCACCTGTGTGATCAGAACCCAGGTAACTACAGGCCCCACTGGGAGCCACACCTCATGTCCAGCCAGAACACAGACTGCTTCTCCTCCAGCAAGGAAAACAAACCAGATGGGTTGGTACATCTGATAGTGATGAATGCTACATCTACAAAGGTGTGGATCAACGTGTTTTAAGAATCAGTGATCCCTTTAATGGAATGACGCTCACAAAAAAGCAGAATCAAGCCTGCTGAAATTATGGTTTTGCATAAATATAACTGTGTGTAACACCTCATGCATGTGGGCTTCCTTTGAAAACTGAGGATTAAACAGTTACCTTCTTTAAATTTTGCTTTATGGTTGTACTGTCTCTTTCCACCACCTTCATCATTTCTTGGCTTGCCATGTACAAGATGTTGGCTACAGAAAAAGAAACAGGAAATAATGTAAATACATAGCAAAACTGTTAAAAAGTACAATACATACACAACTCTGCAAAAAACCAGAGCAACTCGAGCAGTCATCATCTTGACAATCCCATGGAAAATAATGCCACGGACAGAAAGAGAAGAGTTTGTCTCACCTTACAATTAAAAAGGCATACAGATTGATTTAACTCACCTCCTATTAATTAATTCCATAATTAATGGAGAGGGAAAGGATTTTTCAATTGTAACTCAATCCATCTATCCTACAGACTTCTAGATCAGCCCATGGCGATGACTTTCTCTCCTGACCAGAGAAAGAACTCTAATGATAGATTTCATTACATGCTTTTAGAAAAGTAAAGGTCAGCATGAAAATCCCATATGGAGGGTTTTCAAGACTGGGTTTTAAATACAAAACATACATTACAAGGCATTATTAATCAGTAGATGATTAAATTATTGACATATCATTATGCAAGTCATTCAAACATTCAACACAAAAAAATAAAAAAAACAATGGCAGCTACAAATATGTGGTTGTCCTTCATAAAATGATGGCACGTGTCCAGTTAAGACTGGACGGGACACCAAATGTCTAAGTCTTAGCTCTCTGGAATGTAAAGTATTAAAAATAGCTTAATGCAATTTATTTTGAGTTGATCTGCAAGACACTGTCTTAGAGACATAAATGAGTGAGTCTAACATTTGGACACCTAATTAATTTTATGAAGTCTTGAGTTCAGGCATGTCCCTTATATGTTAGACAGCAATGGGAACTAAGCACTTCTGAAAAGTGCTTAGTTGGGTTGGTTTTTCTGGATGCCTAAATATTCCCCAATTTAAACATTCTGACACAGAAGGATCACACTGTCCACCTAGCCTGACTTCTCATACAACAGACCCTACAGAAGCTCATCATACAGTCCAAAGCCTGGCTTTGAACAAGCACTGCAGATTATGAATTCTGCTGCTAGAAAAAACCTTGTATTCAACTGCAGAATCAGGAGTTGCTCCATGCATTATGTTTCCAGAATATGAGAGAGTGTTTTAATAAGGGCTATCCATTTCTGTCATCATCACGCTGTACTGAAGAAATGTGAAGCTAGCCAAAGAATTAGCACTTCTTTTAGCCCTTTTTTGGACCAGTTAGCTTACTGGGCTAATAAAATGGCCAAGCCTCTCCTGACCTCTGATCACAGAGACATTCATAACCTATATGTGGGAATAAATGACAATATTCTACTTTCTCACCGGTTTGTAAAACCAACATGGCTAAATTATCAAAAAATTTCAATTTCTAGGTCTCAAAATAACTGAAAGTATTTTAAGATACTAAATCTTCTCCTGAAAAAGAGGAGAAAATTGAAAGACTTTGATAATTTTAAAAATCCGAACCAATTAAGTTTTGTGCACAAGTAGTTAATGACAGTGTTGGATTTGATGCTGCTTTGAAACAGGAGTAAAACATTCTCACAATGTGAGATAGGGGAGGAAGTGGCAATCACACAGGTCTTTGGTGGTGACCAAAACATGGAGTTGGCCAAATTCCAGCAGTGCTCTAAGGAAACAGAATGCCACTGGAGAGATGAGTGATGCCACTGGAGATCAAATGTTAACAGACAAAGCCAGTGCTTTCAAATGAATAAAAAAAATCCTAGAAAGTAATATTTACTTCTGAGCCAGCCAAAGCAGATGCAATTCAGTTACAGGCCTGCAGAGCTCTGCCTTCTTCAATTAAACATTGATTGCAGCTTGTGCAAGTTCTTCCTTTCCTTGACAAGATGAAAGGGTTGTCATAGACAATCCAACAAATCTGCTGGTCCCACCCTACTCTGCTGGGAAAAGGAGTCTCTGTGCAGTTTCATTTCTAGCAACCCAGTCATCCAATCCTGTGGTGCAGCTGGCAAAATCTGTGCATCTACAGCATTGCTAAGTTCATATCCTGACACTGGTTGTTGTCCTCTCAATTCAGCCTCAAACTGATGGATTAAATTCCTTGTTTTTAGAAGGATGCACATCTTTAAATGTATCTTCAAAAATCATCCAGGAAAAACTTAAACAAGAGATAAGAAAGACAATTGGAACATGTCCAGAGGAGAGTCACTAAACTGACCACAGGGCTGGAACACCTCTCCTGTGAAGACAGGCTGAGAGAGTTGGGGCTGTTCAGCCTGGATGAGAGAAGGATTTGGGGAAGATTTATAGCACTTTCCAGTATCCAAAGGGCCTGCAACAGAGACAGAGTAGGAATTCTCACAAGAGCATGGAGTAATAGGACAAGGGGGAATGGCCTTAAGCTCAAGACAGCAAGTTTAGATTGGATATTAGGAAGAAATTCTTTACTGTGAGGGAGAAATTCTTTACTGTGAGGCACTGGCACAGGTTGCTTCAGAAGCTGTGGATGCCCCATCCGTGGAAGTGTTCAAGGCCAGGTTGGATGGGGCTTTGAACAACCAAGTCCAGTGAAAGGTGTCCCTACCCATAGCAGGGAAGTTAGAACTGGATTATCTTTAAGGTCCTTTCCAATCCAAACCACTCTGTAAGTCCATAATGAGGAATTCCATAGGAATGCAGTTAATTTCTGATTGAGTTATGTTTCTAATGTGGTAACTCTATGACTTTAGTGCTCAGAACTATTACCTATAACTGAAGCTGTTTGCCAAAAGCCCTGGTCTGTGTCAGAAGGCAGGATGTGGAGAGCAGCCCTTGCTACTCTAAGTGCTGGTTATTCAGGTGACCAAGTTGTCTCCCTGGATTTAGAGGATTTCACAAAGCACCAAGTGCAATAGCCTGGATTTGGCAGGATATCTGTGGCAACAGGACTTGTACCAAACACCCTGTAGGATCTCACTATGTCAGGACTTCTACTTTTCAGCCCAAAATGCAATTCTTGTTAGCAGGCCACAGGAGATAGCAGATGGGCAGTCAGAGCCGCTGCATTACCTTGCAGTACCTGCAGTGGATGGAGGCCAGGGATGACAATAGCAGTGGCCCTCAGGGCAGAACCTGGCAGATTCAACACTACTGGGATGCTGCAGGCAGCTCTCCACTCCCAGTTCAGTCATACAGTGGGAACAGAAGTACTGTCCTGCTCCTCTTCTCCCATCTTCCTGGTTCCTCTGTCCTACCTCCTGGTCTCAGTGCACTCTGCTCATACTTCTGGATGGGTTGTGTGTTTTTTTTCAGTAAATAATAAGAATTGAAGTGAAATTCACACATGTAGTAAGCTGAGTCACAGGGATACTAAAAGTAAAACTGTAAGACAGCAAAGGCAGTAAGGGCAGTACTTCAAAAGGAAATGTCTCTGAAATTTTGGGCACTGTGCAAGAAAGGGAACCAGGAAGGCAGGATTAAGCTAAACCGGATGAACAGCAAGGTTCAAGAGTCTATTTCAACCAAACAGGAATCCTTCAAATTTTGGAAACATGATCCTAGGGAAACCAATAAACAGGAACTTAAACTTCAGCAGGCATTAAGTAAGAGGAAATTGCAAAGAGCAGAAGTAGGTTTCCAAGAACAAACATTAAAGGATTTAAAAATAAACAATAAAATATTCCTTAGGTATATCAGAAACAAAAGGCCGACAACAGAATTTGTATAGGCTAAGGGAGCAGCTAAAGAAGATAATGATGCTGTTTGGAAAATAAATGACTTTCCTTTGTGGCATCCAACTTTCTTGTTCAATACATTCAGGAGGGTTTTGCTCTCTATATTCTTTTTCTGGTGATAACAATTTCTCTTTGAGTAGTGAGATATCGAGAAGAAGCAACAGTGGGGAGAGAACACAAAATACATTAGGGCTAGAAGGTATATTTAGGGTTTGAAAGAACTCCAAATTGAGAATTGCTGAGTTAGTAGCAATCTTGCTACACAAGAATCACCCTGTTCTATGGCTTTGGGAGTAGAAAATACTATTTAATTGCTACTGATTTTACAAAGGAAAATAGGATTTTACTGATCTTTAAATTCTGAAGTATGCATAACTAGATTACAAAAATTACAGGTCTTTAAAAAACTCTCTCACATATGACACAACAAACTTTGGCTGGAATTAAACATCTATAAAACGAAAGGCTTTAATATGATAAGGAGTTTGGAAGCAAATAAAAAAATAGGCTTAGATAATCTGGTCTTCATAACAATAAAGAAGGTCTAGAGTCATCACAATTTTAAAAATAATAAATTTATAATAATAAAATGTAATTAAATCCTAATAAATTAATAAAATTTGAAATTTTGTTTTAAAATCTCTAAATAATTACTGAACATACCTGGCAAATTAATAATTTCTGCTATGGATTAAATCACTTTTCAAGATGACTCTATTTTCAGGGATAAAACCTTTAGACCTTAATCTGAATTAATTACTGAATTAATTAATTACTAAATTGAAGTGGAATGAATCCTGGCCGAAGATTCTAGTCCAGGTCGATATTAAAAACAAATGGGTACCCGATTTCTTAATCATCTGGTAAACAGATAAGTCCTTTATTGACAGCATTTACACAGGACATGATGTTAGTTAGGTTGTGAGGAACAGGCAGTGAGAATGAGACAGAGCCAATGAGAAGAGAGAAAAAAAATCAGCGCAGTAATGAAGTTCAAATTAAAGAAATCAAGATACATGCAGGAAAAAACCCAGTGTTTTTTCCATTACAAGCTTATGATCAATGCAAAGAATGCAATCAGAATCCAGAGATCGCCAAGATGACTGGTGCTCACTGTCCACATTAACTCAAAAGTCCAATCAGACCATAGACCAAGTTTCTTAAACAGTAGGAGGAAGATGATGCAGAATTCTGCACTACCACTACACCATGTGACCACACCTGAAGAACCATTTACTCTGTATGCTGACAGCCACAACCCCTGAGGGACACTGCAAAACTGACAATGGTGGGCAAAACAATCAAAGAAGTACAATAAACATCTGTTGCCATCACGTTTGTGTTACTTTATGACACACTGGTCTTCCCTCTCTTAGAGCACAAAACATTTAAATACAAAACAATAAAAGGAAATACTTTTTAATGTCATATGCAATTAATTATGAACCTTGCTGCCACAGGAAACTGATCTGTACACATATTTGACGCATTCACTTTAAGTGTGTTGCCCTGAGCTCCTCTAATTGTAAACACAGTTAATAAAATTAATTTTAGGGCAAATCTCTACAAAGGCCAGATACCTTATACTTACATCAACCTCACCTTTTAGATACCATTCTCTACATCTGCTACTATTCTTTCTTGGTTTCCAGTAGATATGACCAGTGGCTCATCTCTCTCTTGAATTTTACTGATGCTGAATTTCAGCTCATGCCAGTGAATCTCTCTCTCTTCAACAGCAGAGCTGCAGCTCTTTCAGCCCTTGTACCTCTTCATATGTATGAGAATCATGCTTCATTTTACAACACATTCACCCACATGAACTTGTGACACACAATATTCCCATTATATTTTCTTGTGGAACTATTCCTTAACCAGTAATTTACCACCCTTGTAAGAAATTTACACAGAGAACAACTTGGCTCCCTAAGGAATGACAGCATTGTCCTCTCCTTGCTCCCCAGCACCTGTCTTAGCTTGTGAAGGTCACTTTGATCCTGTCCCTCTCCAGCACATCTGCAGCCTATTCTAGTATGGTGCTTTCTGCAACCTCAGCAAACACACACACTGTGTTCCGCTGGTCACATAGGGAACAGCTACTAAATACTAAAGGAATGAAGATAAGACTGTCACAAAACCCTACTAGATATATCTTCCTAGTTTCAAAAATCTTCCTGAATCTCATTTTCCAGGCAGTCATACATCTGTCTAGTAGGTGCTGTCAGGTATGTCATATTTCCCAAACTTTTTTAAAACAATGGGAACACTGCAAATATTTTTATTAAAGTCAAAATATCCTAAATCCACTGCTTCCCTCTAATCCACATTACTGTAAGATGTTTAATGTTTGGGGAAAGCTATATTTAAAGCTATACCATTATAAAGCAGGAACAGTAACCTTCTCTCTGGCTGCTATGGAATGTCAATCAGGCTTCTTCAAAAAAGCTATTTTTCTCAAAAGCTAAGTCACAAGTTCAGGGAGAAATCTCTCTGCTATTTCCTAATACTACACTCTGCTAACCTTGGCATTTTTTGAATATTTAGTTCTTTCCTTTTCAAAAAAAAACTTGTTCTGTTTCCTTATTTCATGAATACCAAACGGCTTTTTCTAAGGAAATAACTCAGAACTTACCTCTTTTGTGTGCAATTAGAAAGCCATCTAAAAAAGCTCTCAAGGACTGTTACTTTGAGCTTTTCAGCAGTTCTGAAAATCAGGTTGTGAACTGGGCACAACCAGGTACTGACACTTAAAAAATGAATGGTGTCTGAAATCTGTCACTGGGTTTGAAGAGGAAGGTTGTCCTGTGAGATCACCTGCACAGTGTTTGCTACCTGGTGTTACTGACTCTGGAAAGATTTCCAACCTGTGCCAATGCTTGCTTTAGCAGGAAATCTCTAGAATCCCAGAATCATTACCAAGAGTCCTGGAAAAATATTTATTGGGTTTTATTGTCATTATTTCAAGTAGAATATAAAATGTAATGTAGAGCCCACATGCTGAACTTCCTGTGTGAAGCTGTTTCACCCAAGCCTGCAGAACCATTCACTGCACAAAAATAAAGCACATCCAGCAACCTGCAGAACTGTGGCTCAAAATACAAATGTAGGAAATGCACTTAATGGTCTGTGTGGAAGCTCTGCTGGAGCTGAAACCTCAGTGTCCATCCTGGGCTAGGGTGAGTGTGTAGCTTCCATCTGTTTGGCATCCAGCACCGTCACCAAAGAGAGAAATATCCAGGGTTCAGTAAAAGTAAAAGAAGACTGAAATTAGTATTCTGAAAAATCATTACAAGTGAAAGATAAGACTGTGGGATGAAAGGTCAAGAGGCCTGGAATTTTTGTGAACTATCACTGAAATCCTCTGAGACCCAGTACAAATTAAAAAATCTCTATGTCTCAGTTTTCTCATTTTAAAAACACGCTTCAGGCTGCTATGACAATGAAGTGTGTTTTGTAGACTGTCTTAAAAATACTTGCAAGTGAAAAACATTGTGTAAAAATGTCTAATAATTAGTCCTTGAAAAATATATTTCTTTATCAATAATGAAATTTACAGAGCCAAATTCATCATATTCCCTTATTATTGCTCACCACTACCTTGAACGTTGCTTTTTACAGTGATCAAATAACAAAATCTTCACAGCTATCTGATGAAGAAAACCTCAAAAACAGAGCCGAAGGTTAGTCTGAAAGTACCCGAAGTCAAAACATGCCTCTCTGAGAAAACTGTGCTTTTTGAACTTAAAATCTTTCTCTGAACTGGCTTAGTGAAGCCAATACCAAAGGCTTGGAGGACCTAATACTGCACACACACACTTCTGCCTCTACTTTTAGCAGGAATGTTTGAAGTGACAGTGTTAAATATCTGAAGGATGACAAATGTCCTGTAGTTTGAAATCTGTGTGTCTTCCACCAGTCCCTAACTGATATTTAGTTCAACTGAAATAAGCTGATCCTGCCATAAAATGAAGGTGTACGGTGTGGTTGATGAGCTTTATGAGAAGTTGTGCACTTGTAGAGCTTCCTCCCAAAAGCAAGAAGGGACCGAAGGAGGGACTTCACCCAGTGATAAATCATGAGAACATTCAGGGTCTGAAGAACCACAGCACTGCTGTGATGGGATGTGTAAGTGAGATGTACACCACTCACATCAGCTCTTTTGGTAACGAGCATATTCAGACCCTGAAATGGGGAGGGTGTTCTCACAGACACGAGTGTGAGTGCTCCACAACTCCAGTCACAGACACACACAGTGGATTGAAAGCTCCTTAGTGGGCAAGGATGGTTTGCAGTATCAAGGCTGGAGTTAAATCCTAAATCCTGTCTTGCAGGGATGTGACTTATGAAGCCATCTCCCTACCTGTTGAGGATACATAAACTGCAGTTCTCTCCTGAAAAGAATTTAGAAGAAAGGAACAAAAATTATTTTTTCTTATCCTTTGCATGGAAGGCAAAAGTCCAGTGCCCCTGCACTCTCAATTCCTATCTAGGAAACAGGCTCCTAACAATTTGGCTTTGAACCAGTCAAGGATTTCTAGGAAAACAAATATAGAAGCTCTTTAGCTTTTCCTGTAAACATCTTTTTGCTTATTCAATATGTTGATCTGGTTTAACAGTCTAAAACAAATTTGAGTGGGCTTTGTTCTTAATTTTCATGGCATAATCACATTCCTTCAAATGTGTACTTTTGCATATACTGGACTGATGCATAATGAGTCAGTATGAGTCAGTGGGATAATCCAAAGCACAGAAACTGAAGCTTATAACACGAATTTTTCCAGTATCATGGCCTTTGTAAATATTCCTTCATATGGTTTATTTCTAACAAAACAAACAAAAAAATGTGGTTGCAAACCTACAGAAACTGGCCAAGGTACCTGGTGACAGCTGTAGAACCCCGAAGTTTTTATCATGTTCTATTCCATCTCAAGCTGCTGATACCCCTTGTAATTCACAACCAGGTTACCAAGATTTAGTAACAAAAAAAAAGCTAGTGTTAATTAACTATTATAAACAATTAGGCTGAAGAGCTTAAAAGTGAATCAAAGTTTAAACAGACAAATACCATATTTATTGTGTTTTTAACACATAAATACCATAAAATGCTGTAACTTTTGCAGATCTTTTATATACACAGATTACTTTGAAAATGAAGCTCCTCATTTATTCCCAGGTCAGGCTTATGAAATTTACTGCCAACTTAGCTTCTCCCCATGATCCTGCCAGTGACCTTTTTCCTGCCCTGGTAGGATCATTCCCTCTCCATGGATTAAAGGTGATTAAGGATCAGTGTCAGTTCAGTCTCATACATTTGCTAAGCAGAGACGACAAACTGTGCCAAAATGTGTTTGATTTATTTGTTGGGGTTTTGTGATAGAGGAACCCTGATTGGACTCAAATCAAGGATCCAGAAAAGAATAGAGTGCTTTATATCATTGGTAGCTCTTTAACCCAAAGTGTCACAGCAAGGACTTAATATCCTTCAGCTAAATTATTAGTTTTCACAAACAATAATGACTGAAATCAATCAAGCTTTTCAATGCTTCGGGTTCTTTAATCTCCAATTCAAGCAGCCAGTCATTAGATGGATACCTATATCTATTGAGCTAAACTTCAAACACATTGATACAGCCACAGTGTAGCCAAGCAAACCATGTGTGAAATAGAAAACTTCCTGATTTTTAAGAAATGCATGCCTAGAATTATCATTGTTTTCTAAAGATTTTAGAACAATAGTCAAAACTAATTTCTCGTCTGCTGACTCTCTGGATATCAAGAGATCTATGCTAGAACTTGGGAAGTTGTGCAAATTGCACACATTTCTTACTCAGGACAGATAAACTTTATACTTGATTTTTGAAGCAATACAGAGATTTCCTGTACTTGGACAGAAATATGTGTTTTTCCTCAAGTCTTTAAAATTCTTGCTTGATTATTGAATATCCAAAGAAGATTTGCCTGCTTATTTGCAAACAAAAGATTAGATTAGGGCTAAATTAATCATAAACTCACACTAAAAACTGAGGGGTCACACTATGTTGCCTGAGAAAATTCGAGATGATCTGGAACTATGTCTTTATGGAAAGAACTCTTGAAAAAAATTACTTAAACACAGCGAACATATCCATAAAATACAAAAGGTTATGTATTTCTGACTTAATCCTGATAAATTTTCAGAGATATACATGCCCTAGATTAATTTAAAAATAGCAGTGTGTTGTAGTGCTGTGACTAGAGCTCATTCTGTTTGGTTTGCTCTGTATATTAATTACTTAAGTATTATTTTATTATTTAAATATTATTTATGTATAAATCATATAATTTATACATAAATATAAATTTTCCTGTATATTAATTACATAAAAATGATACTGTGTTCTTTGCTGGGCTACGGAAATGAATTTAAAGTGATAGAAAGAATAGACAGAAAGAGATGCCATACTAATGAAACAAGGGACAATAACAAAGGAAAAAATCCTTTTCAACTTCATTGGCTAATAGTTTTCAGGAAATCATCAAAATAGTTCCTTTTCCAACAAAAATGAGTGGTTGTGAAGATAGCCCCAATCTAGACAACTTAATGGATGCACACACATTCTTTAATAGCTTGTTCATCAGACAAACATAAGACTACAAAGGGTTACCCGAGCTCACTTCATTTCCCCACTGCTGCTGGCTTTAGATTATGTTGACTCTATCAACAAGATTGTGGCTGTAGGTGTAAATTTATTAAGTCCTACACACTATTCTATTTTATAAGTTAGTAGGAGCTATGCTCTGCAACGGATACAAGGAGAAACACAAAGCCAAATTTTTATTTCAAGGTCCAAATAGTACAGTTTCAGCAGCATCAACCTTGGAAGAACATACTGTAACAGTTTCTAGAGTGGACAAATTCAGAGGAAAAGAAGAGCATGGCCCTGCCTTCATGATGCTTACAAAATGCAAAGCTGGTGCCACTACTCAGATCAACCAACCCCTCAAGCAGATGAATACAGAGAGTGGAGAGACACCTTAAGTGTTTTGTGAAGGTCATACATACTAAGATACTGTCTTTTTTTCACCAAGAAATGACTAAAGAAGGGGGTTTGTAAGAGATCAGTGATCCCCTTGTGACTGTGGTGCAGGCTGTGGGTATTCTCAGTACTTCTGCAGGGTATTCTGAGACTCGGCAGCACAACAAGTTTAATGGCCCTTCCTGGCCACGCTCACTCACTCACTACTTCTGGCTCCCTTGATTCTGTTCCCTATCTATAGAGAACCTATGCTTTAGGTATTTAAAAAAAATTCTTACGGATTCCATTAGCTTTATTTTTCCAGGTTGAATGTCACTCAGTTAATTCATTTATTCTTCAGTAAAACAATATTTTGCATCTGGTCTCTGTCCTCCCTTGTGTTTGATGTTGTCTTTTAATGAAAGACAGCTCACTAATGATTAAAAGCCACAAACCTGATGTGCAACCAGGCCCAGAAGAGAACTCTTGAGTTATTAAAAAATATTTTGCAAATCATTTGTAATATAAAAGAATATTAAGAAGTAGAAAAACATGTGAAAGGAAAGCAACTTTACATCAGCCCATTACAGTAAGAACCTCTCAGGGCCAAGAAATTAGCAAGAGAGGACAAAGACACTGGAAGTCAAGAAATATTTAGAATTCTCTTAACATACTATAATTTAGAGCTGCATACTGTAACTACAAATGCCTCAGGTCTTTAAGCCTTTACCTCAAAGAACAATGCCTTTACTAACTGGCAGACCTTTCTAATGCAGAATTTTTGCCTATTTATTGGAAGCATTTTGTTCTGACTATTGTTGGAAATGAGACCAGGCAAAATGGACTTTGGACCTCATTTCCAGCTATTATTTCCTGTGTAAGTCAACAGTATATCTCAGTATGATGGTGTTTATATTCATTCAATTTTGAGCTAATTTTTCAGCAATATTTGTCACTATTTCTTAAAAAAAACAACATTCTTGTTTAGTGTATTATTACAAGTACTGAACATCAGTTCTACTAGACTTGAAATAAAAAACTGAAGAGTGGCTACAATTTACTGAGCTATTCCACATTTCTTACACAGAAATCTGAGCAAAGCTCTTTATTAGTTTGCCCTTCATTGACATTAGTGCCTTACAGGTTTGTTCTTAAACCCAGTGCATAGTATAGTTCTCCCAAACATGGCCTGATGGTTTGGAAAACCATCTCAATTATAGTGCCTTTCATTGTACCTTCATCAAGTACTCACTGGTTACAGAAAAATCTACTACATTGTTCCATAAAGGCCAGGCTGTAAAGCACATATTTCCACATTGGCTTGGTTTGGATAGTCCTTTGTCCCTTCACTGATGAACAGCTTAGTAAAAAGCCTTTCCTAGTCTATTTTACCCTTCTGTCAACACAAAATGCACCTTCCCAGCTTCTGCTATGACAATTGTGAAGTCAAACTTCCACAGTCTGTTTTTAACAAGCAAACTGTTGTTGCTTTTGCAGGTATGAATGTAGGCTGTATCTGCACCAGTGTATGAAGTGGAGCCAGAAACTATTCTGAGACCCTGAGGCCAAGTGGAATAGAATGGCTTGTTTCCACAGAATTAGATTCTTCCCCCACCCAATCTGCTTATGGGGACGATGCATGGCAGTGCTAACTCAACTGAGCCTGAATAGTTGGAGAATGCTAACTGGAGAAAGTTAAAAACATACCAGAATTCAGTCACATTATGAACTTTCATATTTGCTTTTAACTAATGTCTGACATTAGGCATGCTTTACCTTTATTTGGGTTTCCTCAATCATTCTATGTTGCATCTGTTCACCTGTTTTGCTTGGTTCTTCTAAGGTAAACTGTCCCTCATTAAGGGTTCTGAAATTCTCAATGCTACTCTTGTCTATTTAATCAGTGTGTATGACATTACAGGGCTGGAAGGGATCTCCATTGGTGTCTTTTTCTTAAGATGAATCAATGGTACTATGTTATTTTCAGCAGGTACTTATGCGTCCTGTCATTAGGAAGCACACATGATGAAAGTTTCATTATCTTCATAGGAAATCCCATCTAGAATTCTGCTCATATCATTAACTAAAATCTAATCTGAATCACTTTTGTTGCAATGTACTCCATTATATATTACCTCATCTACCATGGACATGTAAGTTAAATTACTGCCCTTTACTTGAAAACTCTTTCTATGTTCTTCATTTGTCTCCTGTTCAGTCTAAACAACTCTGTTTTATGCCTGTCATAGGATTCACCTGATTAAATGTGGGTATCTAAAGCTTAATTTTTCTTTCTTCACAGTCAGATGAAAGTACATGGTTCATCTCATCCTTAAGTACTGACTTAGACAGATTAGACAAGTGTTACCTATTTCTCCACTGACTATGGCAGGATTTTAAGGAGATTAGTGAGTGAATAGAGCTTTATGTTGTAAATGTGTTAAGCATTTCTGTTCTAGCAGAGGTGCTACCCTTTTGTGAAAATATGAAGCCAATCTGCCTCATCTTCAAATGAGGCATCATCCTCTGTATCAAACTGCCATAGTAAAAATT
Organism: Molothrus aeneus; assembly: GCF_037042795.1. Lineage (NCBI taxonomy): Eukaryota > Metazoa > Chordata > Aves > Passeriformes > Icteridae > Molothrus > Molothrus aeneus. Next base: position 72,472,334 of record NC_089648.1, on the reverse strand, counting down.
TCTGCCAATTTCTTTTTCTCCTCTATTACATATATATTTTTATATAGATATATATATTTTATCTATATAAATATATAGGTAAAGCAATGCACTGTGAGAAGTAGCTGAACAGTGTATGTTGTGGATTCCCTACTCTACAACCATCAACCATATTACATATTGCACTTTGGATAGCTCCAAATTTTCTTAGAAGTCCCTTAATTCCATCTGTCATGCTCTGGTGAATGTAATATTCAACAGGTCTCTTGTCTTTAATATGTGGATGCTAAGACAAGCACATCCTCCTCCTTTCTCCCTGCTCTTCTTTCCCAAGAGTGTTAGGTCCCTTCATATTTATATTCCAGCTCTGTCAGTTCTCCCACCTGTGTCTGTTAAGACAATTAACTAATAATTTTGATGATTTTTAAAGGTTTGCAATGTGATTTTATTTTCCATACTTTAGAAATTTACATGACCTGCACATCACCTGCCACATCTACCACCTTCCAGTAGTCCTTTTCTCCCTTATGATTTTCTTTCTCTACCATAATTTCACATCATTCATGAGCACAAATTTGCTCACAGTGATAATCACAGTGATAATACAGAGGGATTTTTTATCTTTTCCCTTGAATTCATCATCAAGCATCCTTTACTAAATGTTTCAATGTTAATCACCTTTTCATGGCTAAGGAAGCCAAAGCTCCCATGACACTGGTCTGATTGAAAGTGCTTCAACCACTGTGCATACTTTAAAATATTCTTTTGAGGAAGCAGAGTGATTTTAATAGCCAAGTCTTATGCCCTGTGAAAAACAAGCAACCTCATTACCCTGTCATTAGTCTCTCACTCTCTACAGTTTGTTTCCATACATCTTTCTTTCCCATATTGACACTACAGCTTCCCAAGACACTTCTGATGCTCTGCCTTACAAAACCATCATTTACTGTCAGGTTTTTTTCACAGAATGAATCTGCTATTTCACCATTTGCCATTTAATTTCTATTATTGCTATTACATCAGACTGTTGTTTGTGTTGGCTAAGGACCATGCAGAGACTGGGGACATCTTTTGTCAGGTGCTGGCAATACTGACATGGAAAAGCCTGAAGTGATGCTTTCTTCTGTCACACAAGAGACTTCCACAAAACCTCCACAAATTCTCAGTCTCTTTCTTCCAGAACATTTAATTAATGCCTCCCTTAGCAAATCTGCCTCACAGCAGGATAATTTCACAATAATCTGTTATTACAAAATGCTTCAGAAATATTTTAAAATATGCACATTGACAACTTTAAATTCCCACTCCTGGCCTCTGTAAAGGTAAATTGGACAATATAAAATTAAATTTATAATTTTCCAGTAATTGTAACCAAAGGAAAGAGTCCTGAGTGCCTGACTTGGTCTTTTTTTTTTGCATCTAAGAAAGAGTTATACTGCATGGGAGTGCAAAAAGCCCCAGTCAAGTTGGCTTCAGCATCACAGAGGCTACTTAGGCTATCAGGAAAAATAACATTTCTGCTCCACAGATTTTACAGTTTATTTCTAAATTGCTACTGCTGAACATCGAGTTGCAGATACGCACACAGAGTTTTTCTTGTCCTTCCAAGGGACTTCATGCAGACAGTACAAGAATAAAATAATTTGACTTCAATGTGATGATTATGGCCAAAGACTCTCCCATGAGAGTTGCGACTGTTCAGGCTGGAGGAGCAAAGGCTCTGGGAGACCTTATGGCACCTTCCAATACATAATGGGTCTATACAAGAGCTGACAGGGATTTACAAGGGTGTGGAGTAATAGGACAAGATGGAATGGCTTTAAATCAACAGAGAACAAGTTTAGATTAGATATTAGGAACACATTTATTACTCTGAGGGTGCTGAGACACTGGAATGGGTTGCCCAGGGAAGCTGTGGGTGCCCCATCCCTGGAAGTGTTCAAGGACAGGTTGGATGGGGCTTTGAGCAGCCTTTTCTAATGGAAAGTGTCCCTGCCCATGGCAAGGATCATCTTTAAAGTCCTTTCCAAAACAAACCACTCTGTGAGTCGGTGATTTTCATGTGCTGTGCAGTTTATCTGAATTTTGACATGTTGCAATACAGCTCTTAAATGCTGCATTTGTATCAAAATAACCTGCATATAGTTGACTAATTTTTGAAAATAAGTTTACCTCAAGAAATATACTACTATCTGATCACATTTTCTTCCTGGTAAGTTGCCTGTCTTACTGTAAGGTTCTTCAGTGAAGTGTAACATTAGTTTCATTTCCAGTTTATCCTTTGCTCTTGAGGAAGCAATCTCTGTCATTCCTCTAAAGGAGTCAGAAAACAGTGGTAAGAACTAATAATACCAAACAGCACTGTAATTTCCTATGAGGAAAACATATTTTCTACCGGTAATTATTGCCAACAGCAATCTTGGAAATATCGTATAACTTATTGTTTAAAACATCAAACAGAAGGAACTGCTTTGTATCAAGGATGACTAATGCAGGAACATGTGCTTCCACACATGCACAGACACATTAGATAAAATGTTGATGTTTAGAGGTTTAAAAGATATAAACATTGACTTTGGGGTCTGCTTAAGTTTACACTTGAATTTAGAATGCAAACATAGCAGTTAATGTATAACCATGATGGACATGAAGAGGCAGAAACAGCTGCAATTGTTATGGATGGGCTTCTCCAATCTGCTTGGTACTACAGTTGCAGGAAGAGCAGAACTATACAAGAAAATCAGTCAGCTGTGTTTGAGAAAGCAGAGTAGAGGCTAAAGGCAAAAATAAAAAGTTATTCAACAATTAAACCCAGGTGCTTTGCAAACAATAGATGCTTTGTTACGGAGTGTGAAAAACATTCATTTACTTTGTGTGATGAAGCATGTGCAGATGAAGTGGCATACGTGATGGAAAACTGAAATGTCCACAGGCTTAATCCTGCCTGAAGTTACTTTGGAACTACTCCCACCATCTTCAAATGATAGAACTGTCCTTTAGGTAGAAAAATTCATCTCCAGCTTAAGCTCTCATTCTGTGGCAGATGGCTGTGATGCTGGGAGTTCTGCCAGCTTCCAGACTTTGGTTATGGAAAGTGTCTGCAAGAGGGACACAGAAGGGTCTGCTGTAGGTGGTGCTCAGTCCATAAGGAATGGCCAGGATGGACACTGTCTGCAGCAATTCAGCATCTCCACCCTGTGGTTCCTGCCCGAGCTCTGTGGGATTACCCTGCTTTGCTAGACAGGGATCTAGCCTAGGAGTAGCTACATGGAGGTCAGTTTAAGTGCCCTTCTGGACTGGGACCTCGGGCTGATTCTTTACTGAGGAAGCCTCATGAAATTCAACATCTGGATCACCCATCCTTTGAAAAAGGTTAACATTCTTCAGCTGGAGTGGCTTTGATTCATAAGAAAGGTGGACTTTATACCACTTTGTACTCATAAACAGAATCCATTCTTTTAAAGCTTGCTTTAAATAGACCTGGCCTTTAGACTAAGCAGAAAGCAATCTCTTGTGCCACTATGTTTGCTTAAGAAAAGCCCGCATTTCCTTCTCAGATCCATGAAGATTCTGTAGGAATTTTTTCCTTGTCAGTATTGTCACATTATAGAATTACTGAGTGCTGGTGGACATCTTCATGACAAGGAGCAGCAGCAAAGTGGATGCTAGAGTAGCTACATGTAGCTGATCATAAGAATTAAAACCAGTGTCCCCTTCAGTCACATAATAAATAAACCCTAAATAAATTACCAGCTTTGTAAATGTCATTTTCAGAAAAAAAAAACTTATTCTAAGACAAATGTCTAGAGTTTACCCATGGGTATGGATTTAGCATGAGTTTAAGTGCTTTGCTGGTACTGCATGATGAAGGAGTTTGATGGATCAAGCTAAATTTCTAACCAGTAAACACAAGTTATATCAGAGCCATGAATTCTACTTTATATATTCCTTGGGGGAGTTTTGGCAGACAGGTCTCATTCAAAAGGCATGTGCCTACTGCAGAAGGGAGTCCTTCCCCTGAATTCAGGGGGGCTTGTATTGGCCCAGGAAAAATAAAGTGCCAGCTCACAGATAACTGTCTGGCATAGTTTAACACAAAGCAACTGTAGCTGGTAGCACTTCACTGGCATATACTTATTTTCAACATCCCTTCTGCTTTGTTGATGTTACCTCTTCCTTTTTCATGCCATTTGCAACACATCATTAGACTCACTGTAAATTTGTGGGCGTAAATCGTGTCCCTGGGGATGAAGCCTCACCAGGGGTGAATAAACAATCTCCCCTTCCCCAACCAAATCCCAACTGTGCCTCACATTTCATGGAAATGATCAGCAGTTCCACTATCAAAACATTCACGCCTTATGAGTAATATTTATGATGGGAGTTTTTTATGTTGGGTTTTCCCCCAAGAAGAAAGAGAGGAATAATTAACAGAAACAGACCAAATGAGAAATTTCCACATTATTACTATTATTTTCATAAGGCTTTCACAGGAAAGTAAAAGCTTTTGCAAGTAATAAAAGTCCTCATTAAACATCTTTCTTTCTTTTGGAAATGGGGTAAATTATGAAGCAGATTAACTTTAATAAATAAATAGGACTATAAATACATAAAAGTCATTGCCTTCCTCCAGTAATTTAATATGAGCATCCCACTCTGAAATAAGGAAAAGTTTATTCACACAGAAAGAATAGAGCAGATGTGAGGTTTTTCCATCAGCTTAAGTGCTGCCTTGGTAAGGTGAGTTGTCCGACTACATTAAACAAACATTTTAGTCAGGCATCACACAGGAAAATAAACAGTAGCAAAGGAAACATGAAAATATTAAAGACTGTTATTCTTTGGCGCCTTTTCTTTCGAAGCAGGTGATAAAATATTACTGTGTTTCCACAGGTAAGGAAACACGCTCTTAAACACTTTGCAGAAACACATATTACGATCATCACTTAAAATGTCAGAAGTGGATAGGACTGAACTGTGACAGCACACAAGAGGCTGCTGAGAAACGCTGCAGGACCAGAGGTTTTTGCACACTGGGCCAGGCTGCTAGGCTACCAAAGCAGCCTTCTGGCAGAGCAAATTCAGGGGGCAAAAAACATCTTTCAGGAGATGGCTGTAGAGTTACCTGATTTTAGGACAGATTTCTCTTGAAGCCTAATTAATCAGATGTTAGTGAAGAAGGAGAGACTATCTGTTGTATAATTTCTGACCTCTTTCTGTCCCACTGAGCATCAAAGAATGCACATAGGAAGAGAGGAGACCTGCTGAGCTCCACTGTTTTTGCCCACCTGTGATATACTGCACTATTCTGCACAGATGTAACATGATTTAGTTTATGTAGATGGAATTTATGTACCATGTCAGTAATTTCTGTTCACCATGAAATTTTGTCTGGCTATCCATCATGTCTGAAATTCTACACATATTTAAATATAAAACATCCTTGAAATGGTTTCTGCATTGTAGCCAGAAGTTATCTGCAATGTACATTCATCAGAAGAAATAAAGCAATTACTTTTTACTACCAGGACTTGGATTTCCATCAGCTTGGAAAACCAACTTGAAAATGTTCTGGTCTGGGTTCAAAGATCTGCACAGTTACCCAGTGCCCAGAGTACAGGGAAAGCTTTTATTCTCCTGCCTACTATGATGGTAGGATGGTAAAGATGTAGGTGTGAGATTGAAAGGTGCTACCTGAAATCCTTTGTAGTATCAGTTTCTGTCCCTATTTTAAAATGCACTGTATGCACCAGCCTGTCTGGCCAGTGTGGTTTGGGGAAGCTGCTCATGACTGACATCCATATATGTATTTTTAGGTTAAATTAGTGGCTAGGCAGGTTCAGTAGATCAAGTTGCTGCCCTGGGATGCAGGTCTATGTAGAGCTCTGCTGCTGACCAGCTATGTGATGCTGGCCAATAGCTCATCCATTGTCTTGAACACTGGGTTCTTTTTTAAACATGGTGGTACAGCATTTGAAAAATAAAACCTAGATGAGTACATAATGTGCATATCCTCCTTGGCTGTGCATGCCTCAATGGATGGGTTTTGTTCCATTCAGCATGGAAGGCAGAGCTCTTCTGATTTTTTTCCATAAAACAAAATAAAAATCAATAGAACTATGCCTTCTGTGCTGAATTTCCATCTGCTCATCATAACTTCTGTTGCATTTTAATTTAAAAAGCAGAGCAAGAAAGAGCTATGTAATTGCACATATAAACTAAATTTTATATGTGCAATTACATAGCTTTTAAAAACATTTTTCAGGAGCAAAACCTCTTATTTCACCATTTCACGTGAAGGTTTTTATCAAGTGCTTACCTAATACCTTAAGCACTGGTTTTTATATCTGAAAAATACAAGCAGAATAGGTGGAGGTGCTACTGAGTTCCATGAACACAACAGGATGCACTGTCCTTACCCAAGCATTTTGGTTAGATGGGTATTTCCACAGCACTTCAGTCCCAGGAAAAGATCTCAAAAAAATTTCCCATCTTACTTGTCAGGAAATTGAGGTGAAAATGTAAAATGAGTTTTCAAAGAAGGCAGGAAACAAATAACAAGACTCTCACTAGAAATCAGCAGCTGTAAATTCTAATGCAGACAAAGTATGAGATATCTGACTGTCCTAGCAGCAAGGGTAAAAGCTGCACAGAAAATCAGGAACACATTGTTTTCTGGTATCTGAAGCAAAAAGAACAGTCAGTGGATTCTGAATGACATTTATCTCCCTCTGCTTTTGGTTTCTAATAGAGAGAGTCCCTCTGTGATCAGTAAAATGCATCAGTCATTGCAGGGTGTGATTCGCCTTTCCTGCTTTAAAGCCAGCTACTCAGACAGCATGATGTTCATAGTGATCAGATGAAGACCAACCATAATGTCACATTTCAAATCTCTCTGATAAATAAAAAGAATTGGAATAGAAACAGATCTCAAGCCATGATAACTCCTGAGGCTGGGTAATTCAAACCCAGAATGCTACCTCCCAGTTGGCTTCCTGGAAATAAACTTTTAAAATAACTTGAGTCGTCAATGTAAAAACTTCTGTTCCATTTTCATAGCAACTGGAAGCTTACATTTTACTGGCTTTTGATGTAAATTAATCTCAAAGATGCTATTTTATAGTTGTGTAAAATGTATCCCACAATAAAATCTTTTACTCCCTGGCACCTCAGGGATTTAATTTTGTCATCCTGTACATCTGAGAGGGAGAAGCAGCTACAGCTGGGAGACAAACCTCAATACCTCAGATGGGACTTGCTTTCTTTACAGTCCTGTGGAGTGCCTGAAACTGCTATAGCCCTTTTTGCCTCTGTAAAACAAGGGAAATTTAAACCCTCCACGTGAAATCTGAATGTTTCCACACTTGGAACAAGATAAAATTTGAAACACAATTCTGGAGTTTTATCTTATTTGTTTTACAACTTCTGTTGGATGCTTAAATTAACTAGGCATCTCTTATTTCCAGCTTTCACTTATGTGACAGCCTAAATGAATCTGATAGCCTTGTTTCAGGCTTCTGAGTCCCCTCCTTCCTAACCTGCCCCAACAGTACAAAGCAGACCTCCCCCTGGCCCAGGCTGCAGTGCTCCCCTGCTCCCCGACCAGGTTAAACAAACAGGGAGATTCCTCCAGGGAAGTCACAGGTTCAAGATCACAAAGGACCCACCTCATTTGGGCCAGTTAGAGGTTTTTCTTGCTATTGTGCTTATCTGTATCTTCCCTGTCATCCAGACATTAACCTCTGACCTGTGAGCCTGCCTCTCGAAAAAGCTGTGCAGTGTTTACCCATTATGTAATGTCTGTGCTTTTGTGGAAATTTTACAGAAACAAATGGAGGAAGTTTGCCAGTCGAACGGCTGGACAATAAATCCTGTTCCATGTAGATAGAATGGTTTACTGTCACTGTAAGTCTGCTACTGGCATCTGTCACCAAAAAAATGTTTACAAATTTCAGGGCACTGGAGTGCCAAAGTATTCCTGCACTTCAGGACTAAACATGATTTGTAGAACCACCACTGCTGTGTTAGATAGGGGTAGCCTTGTTTTGCTAGCCTGAATAAACAGAGTGACAATGTTTCAGATAAGTCAGGGTCACTAATGTTTAATATTTCTGTCTATTGATCTCCTAAGTTCATAAATACAAGTACCCAAATGCTTGTTTGTTCATTATAATGCTTTTTTCTGCCCTAAGATATCTTTGCTAGAAATTAAACCAGGTAAGCAAAGGCCCTTCAGCCCCTTTTGCTTGTTTCTTATAGGTCCTTTATTATTTATACACTGTATGTTCCCATCCTTCCTTACAATCCATCTTCTTTACAGTCCCTGCTGTCTTTTCTCCTTCTGTACTGTTTCCTCTTTGGGACAAGACATTTTATTATGTTCCCTTTCTGGACAGTGTCATCACAATTCCTCTTGCTGTGTAACTGGGGCTTCCATATATCATCAACTATGGAGTTAGAACAACAGAAAGACGTGTTTGGATAAGAAGCAGGAACAAACATAATTTGGAAGTGGGGCAATAATAGGTAATGTAATTCTTCCTTCACTGATTCTTTCAGCCAATGGCCTGATCCTGCAGCAACTGAATGGAGCTTTTCACTCTCAGCGTCAATGGGAGAAGCACTTGGTCTTAGAATTCTGTTCTAATTAAGTTTTCAAATCTCATTTCCTTTCAGAGGAGAGAAAACATTGTTGTGACTAAGCTTTGGATGTGGTAACAAATCCCTGGCAGGTTGGGGTGTTTTAACGGACGTATTAGATTTAAGGAAACTTTTACCATCTTTTCTGCCCTTAATCACAGCTTTTATTACAATTACAGTAATGCAACAGAGTTACATGCCAAAGGCAATATGTATATTTTTAATGAGTTGACATGCAACCTTCCTGGAGAGAAGAAACAACCTCATTTGCTGAATGTTTCTGAACTATATCTAGTAATTTTTTAGGGGAAAAGGAAGTGTTCAGAAAAGCGTCTACCAAAAATTCAGAGGCTTCAGTAACTCACAGATGAGCAGTCTCATAAGACACACTCAGTTGTTGTGCTAGATTTATCAAATTTTGCTGAATGCTAACATTTTCTATTGTCCTCAAACAATAAAAGAGAAGGTTAACAGGCAATATCCGGATGCTCAGAGATTATTAATCCACACATGTGGTCCTGAGTCACTGGGCTGTAAAACACCATCAGTTTCCAAAGATGCAAACCAAAGGGGAATTCTACTTGAGAGAGATGCTATCACAAGCCCAAAAGAACTAGTTCCATCAATAAGGCCTATTTATGCAAGTTTTACAAGACTTTGGCTCCCAGGGGTTTTCATTCTGGTAGAATTAATTCAGGCAACAAACTGAACATAGGCAGAGAACTCCCATGAGTGAAGAGCCTTCAGCCTGGTTTCTTGCCTCACTTTACCTTACAGCTAGGACACAGGTCAGACACTGGTACGCAGAGGAAATTACAACAGGCTGACAGGCACACATCAACCTGGCTCATTCACCTGGGGACTAAAGAGCTCAGAGGGTCAGCCTCCAACAGCAGAACACAAAATCCGTTCTGTTCAATTATTCCTGCTGCTGCAGTGTGGCCTGGGCCAAACAACACATACAAACAATGGCTGGCCCTGTTTTTTGGAGGTTAACACAGGCCAAGGACCATTTCCAATACAACCTTGACTGTGTATAACCTGTATTTTAGAGGTACAAGTTTATCTGTGGGGACCAGAGAAGGATTCCTGGCTTGTGGAGATGTGACCTCACAGACCCCCACATACCTTTTTCTGAGACAAAACTATCAAAGGAAGACACTTGAGCACCTCATGTAGGTATGACTGCATGCTTGCTTTCTCCTTGGTCACCACGAAACTGTCATCAATTAATAGGAATTCAAGCCACAAACTATAGGAGTTCAATCAGAAATGTGTATTAGCAAGCAGGAGTCTGCTTTTGTCAGGCACAGGGCACTGCAAGGGAGTGACTGTCATTATGTCCAGTCTGTACAAAAAAAGTGGGGCTGTCCAGGCTGGCAGCACAAACCCTACAGTCGTACAGGGAGCCTCCCACACAGAGCCACAGATCCATGAAAGGCACAGCCCCTCACTGCAATCCCAGTTACTCTGGCACATCTGTTTGGATGATTAGTAAGTAAAATTTAACTGATAGAAGACAGAGCCCAACTGGAAATGTAGGAATGTGTTTTTACTACTATTAACGCAATCAAAACTTCCTTCTTGCTATTATTACTGCGTTAGCATGTCAATTCCATTCCAAATTGTTTTAAACTGTTAACTTACCAAAATACCTGGAGTATAGCACAATTCACATTCTGGTTTTCATTCTAAACTTAACATAATATATCTGAAATTATTCTGCTTCTTAAAAGTTGTTTCTCTTGCTAGAATGTGTAAAATATATGTACAATATACACTGGAGGAGCGTTAATCTTTCTCTTTGTGCCCAAAAAAGTGCTGAAATTCAGTGCATAAAGTAACTTCTATGAGTCTTTGTAGACTGAAGGTCCTTTTTTGAATTTACCAATATTCCAATTCAGATGACAGAATCTACACAGCTGGCTAAAACAGCTTAATAAAAACAGATGCAAAGAACTCTTTGTGAAACTGATTACTGATTTACATTCACCATCCAATATGAATGAAATGCAAAAACTAAGCAGATGTAAGTCACATAAAGTACATTGTAAAAAGAGTGTTTTAATCACATGAGAAATCATGTCAGTAGTATAGGTCAGTTTGCTTAAGAAATATATATTCTTTGTGAAAATATTTTGTTATTTTGCCTTTAAGATTAATTTACTCATACAAGACTTTCCCGTACCCATGGTCTTAATTTTAGAAAAGACTAGATCTGTTATTCCTCAAAACTCATGCTTTAATACTAAAAAACTAAATCAACATTTACTAAATGAGAAAAATACAAAAGATGGTTTAACACAGAAAGGTGCTCACCAATGCAGTCGACACTGAAGAGATTTATGGAGGTTGTTATTGAAGACTCATCACAGGTCTTCATCCCCCGCAGAGCAAACCTCACCAGGGAGGCCTTGACTCCCTCGGGCAGGAAGGACAGCAGGAACACGGGCATGTAGAGAGCGTAGCGGAGCTTGCACAGCAGGGGCGTCATGAGCTTGCCCTGCGGGGACTGAGCCATGCGCTCGATGGTCGGGAACAGCAGCACGGAGCGCAGGACCTGCCAGGGCACAGAAAGCACCGTCAGCAAGGGCACAGCAGCACAGCCCAGCCTGCAGACCCAACCTTTACAAGAGTCTCCATCGCAGTGAGACTGAGCTTCCAGGCACAGCAGCACAGCCCAGCCTGCAGACCCAACCTTTACAAGAGTCTCCATCGCAGTGAGACTGAGCTTCCAGGCACAGCAGCACAGCCCAGCCTGCAGACCCAACCTTTACAAGAGTCTTCATCGCAGTGAGACTGAGCTTCCAGGCACAGCAGCACAGCCCAGCCTGCAGACCCAACCTTTACAAGAGTCTCCATCGCAGTGAGACTGAGCTTCCAGGCACAGCAGCACAGCCCAGCCTGCAGACCCAACCTTTACAAGAGTCTCCATCGCAGTGAGACTGAGCTTCCAGGCACATTGCCCCAAAGGTGTGTGATGTGCCCAGATTCAGTCTTTTAAAACAGGAAGCAAACAAGTACACAGTTACAAAATGATGTTTTATGATAAGAACTCAAGAGGTGAGTGGCCTTTGGAAGCACCAGCAGGAGTAACCCCAGCAGAGGGCAGCAGGCAGGAGCCCTCGGCTCAGTCCCGGCGGGCTTTTTATCACAGGAAAAGTACACCGCTTTTCATTTCACCTGGTAAACTGCTTTCTCTAAGTAAACCAAACAAACGAATTTAAGTGTCAGCTGCTGTGATGGTAACTTTAAAAATTGACAACATACAGGGTTTTCAATTTGCAGCTTAATACAGGTAAACTTGGTCAGAACAAGAAGCATACAGCCTCTTCACTACAATGGGCACACTGGCATAAGATATTGCTTTTTATTTCTTATAATGAAATAGACATTCTGAAGGTGGTAATTAGTTTATGTTACAATAATACACTATAGCCTTAAAGTAAAAAGAAATTAATTAAAGTCACACCCACCCATACTTATCAAAACTGAGTTAATACATTTACTCATAGTTATATTTCGATGCTAACATCAAGCAAATATTCTAAAACAATAATTGCAACTTTTTTTCTGGATGTAAAAATATATTGCTATAACTCATATAGGAATAACCCTCAAAGAGACACAGCCCTACCTAACAGAAGTATAATAACAAAATAACAAAAAGTAAGAGAGGATCTGGACATTGCATTGGTAGATAATAAGGTATAAACAGCTGGGCTTTCTTGGTGACTCAATATCAATAAATGTAGTTACATATGCATACTATATACATATAGTCTGCTTAGTGCATATCATTCTACATGTTGTGCAAATTAGGTTCTTATTTTTGTAAAATATATTTTATATTTCTTTACTCCCAGATGAGATGCAGCTGATGTATGCCTCTGCACCTGTGTGCAGCACTCCCAGTCCCAGCAGCCCTCCAATGGAAGGCAGGGAATGCCACCCAGAGATGCTTACACAATCTGGGCATTGTAACAGAACAAACTGCAAAAATTCAGGAAATATAATAAAATCACAGAATCCTTTAGGTTGGAGAAGGTCTTTAAGATCACTGAGTCCAACTGTTAGCCTAGCACTGCCACATACACAAATAAACCATATTCTCAAGTGCCACATCTATACATCATTTAAATACCTCCAGGGACGGTGAATAAACCACTTCCCTTGGGCAGCCTATTAAGTGCTTGGTAACCCTTTTTGTGAAGGAATTTTTCCTGATATCCAATCTAAACCTCCCCTGGCACAACTTCAAGCCTTTTCCTCTTGTCTTATCACTTGTTCCTTGGAAAAAGAGACTGATCCCCACCTGGCCACAACCTTCCTTCAGGTAGTTGTAGAGCAATATGGTCCCCCTGAAACTCCTTTTCTCCACTCACCTCCTCAGCCACTCCTCATCAGACTTGTGCTTCCCAGCTCTCCTGCCCTTCCCTGGACACACTCCAGCACCTCAAGGTCTTTCCTATCATGAGGGGCCCAAAACTGAACTCAGCACTCGAGGTATGGCCTCAACATTGCCCAGTACAGGGTGACAATCACTGCCCTTGTCCTGCTGGTCACTGACAACTGTGTGTCTGTGCTGGGTAGGAGGTCACTAACCATTTCCCCATACATTATGGGGGCTTCATTCTGCTCACTGTCCATGTCTGGATACTCAGAGAACAACTGGTCAGAGTCAGGTACTGATCTGCTGGCTCTTCCTGTTTCTTCCCTCATCATTCCCTGCAGCTGGAAGGCCAGAGAATACTAGCTGTGCTTTTGATTCCTTAACCAGTTGTCCCAAGGCCCTGAAGTCTCTCTTGATTATCCTTGGGCTGCTTGTTACAATTTCATTACTATCTACCTGAAGAACCAATAATTGATAATAATCCAAGAGCTGTACCAGCGTGGGAAGATGGGAGGCTTTCTGTTCACATCTTTAACCCAGCTCAGGGAGGCAGCAGGCTTCTGTAAGAAGTGGGTCTGTTTTCTTCAGAAGGAGTCTGAAGGAAAATGACTCGTCTGGGTTTTTTTCATGGTAGCAATTTTTAGCTACCATGCAAAGGTTGTAGACTGACAACCTCAGCAACACCTTCAAGCCAGGTGAACCATTGTTCTGGTTACTGTTCTTGCAGAGCCTCACAGCTGTCACTCAGGGGCACCTGGAGAGGTGGAGAAGTCCCAGAGGAGACACACTGGCTGTGCCAGGCAGGAACTTGTCACCACTGTCCCCTGTCTCCTAAGTCACTGTGTTCAGCCAGACAGAGAGAGGGAAGGGAAACCTCTGTGTCATGCACCCACCATCAGAAACTGTACTTCTTATAGAATTTTAAAAGCAGAATTTTAAAGAGTTATTTATATAAAAATACAGAACTATTTTAATAAATCCTTCTGCTTTCCAGCTGATACTGCTTTGGTTTGAGACAAAGAAAAATACCTTCTCAGGGAAATCAATCCTGGGCCTCTTTTTATTAAAGGCAACCAGCAGCTGAAGTATTGGAATGCAAAACTTGTACTAAATTACATGGTAGTTGTGTGATATTTCAGCTAGGAGCTGAACCCAAACTGTTGTGATCTAAAGCAGATTTGACCTGCGTTCCCAGGCACACTTTAATCCTTTGACATTGCAGTTTATAGATATAGGATTAGTTGCTTGGATGGCTGTACTAACCACAGAGAAAGCTGCTAAACCTTGGCAGAAAAGGGAGAAACCAAGAAAACTGTTGCCCCATCCTGTACATTCCTGCATTTTGTAATGACCCACAAATTTAAAAAATGGAGGATAATTTTATTTAATTTCTTTTTTAAACCCTTTGCAGACAATAACAGAGAAATGTAAAATTCATATTTTTCAAACATTTATCCACTATTTCTTAATTTACTGCTGAATTCCCAAGCCATGATCTTGAAATGTGCATTTGGCTGCAGAATTGCTTAAAAGATTTAGTTCAACTTCTTTGCAACAGAAATGTAGATATGAGATTTAAGCAATTTTGTTATAATGACACATACAAAAAAGCATGTCCTATTTGTGTCTTGAAATAAATGAAGCAGAAATATTCAGGTAAAATTAAGGAAATTAATAAGATTCAAATGCTCACCATCAGTTAATAATTTTTTGGGTTTTTTTACTTTTTAAATGCCTGGAATTTTTCTATACACAGTTTACACTACCTGAAATCAGGCAGATGGCACAGAATTATATTCAAGTTAAAATTTTCAGAATTAATATAAAACAAATTATTCTGAAAATGGAGGACACTGGCTATCATAACCACCATGTATTGTCATAACTATGAATGATACATAAATACCATTAAATAATGTGCAAAGGTTAATGATCCCTTTATTTATAGTAACCCTCCTCATAATTCATTTAAGTTTCTTGAGAAAACCATCAGTCAAAATAAAAGAAGTATTACAAATATTTATTTATATAATAAAAATATAGTATATTTTACCATAAGTTTAGATATAATGCACAAATATTAACAATATTAGAGAGTAACATTCAGATTCACCTAGTTTAAACTACCCCCAATTCAAAGTCCAGTAATATTTATCTGTTAAGCACATGGAAAGGCAGAGAGCTGAGCAAGAGAAGACTCTGGAAACAGAGACTCAAATGGATCCAGGGACTACAGGAAGTTGGCCAGTGATTTGACTGAAGGCAAACACACCTCGTGGCCAGGAGGTGTACCACCTATCCTTGACTCTGCTTTGGTCAACCCACTAAAAATAGTACAAGCACTCTTAAATTATACTGTAATTGTCACTATTGATGATTGTGACAATCAACAGTATTTGTACAACTGGCCAATTTATTTACCAGTTATTCACTTATCATGCTATTGAACTGTGAGATTTCAACACTCAGGACAGCACCTGCACTAAAGTTCACTATTCAAGGAATAGATGTTCTTTTGTTTAGTCACCAAGGCAGCTGCTTCTATTTAATCATTAATTTTTAACTCTACATTTCACAGGGCTCCAACCCCAAATGGTTCAAGGGCCTACAATCTGATGCAGTGTCTCAGAAGTTCTACATTTTGTTAAGAACCAAAAGCTAACATTACCTGCAAACTCTTCACATAACTCATGTGGATGCCAAGGCAGCTCCTACTCCCTCGTCTAGCAGTGTGTATATATCACAGAGAGAATGAAATGGTGCATGGCCTGAGCATGCATCCAGAGAACAAACCAGCCCAGAATGTTCTGCTCTTGATTCTTTCAACACACACCACAGGAGGAAGGCGTGGGGACTTGGGGAGTTTCCCTTTTGACACTGTTTATATATTTCTGTATCTAGAGCAATCAGTCCATTAACTTCAGGAATATATGACCTGCACAGTAAATTTTAGAACACAGAGGGAAGAGAAACTACTTCTTTTACAGGAAAAGTGAGCTCTCAAAACAAGGAATATTAAATACCCATTCCGTAACAGCATGGTATTTACCAAGGTGCTTTGTTTAGGAAGAATCCCCAATGAATATGATTCACTTCCCAGGATCACTGGTCCATATAAATATTAAAGAATAAAGCAAAGGCTTCTAGCAAGATTCCACACATACATTCCTGTACAATCCAGGCTTTCAATTGAGCTTTTATCTAAATCTATCCAAAGCAACATGACAAAATGACAACTGAGTACCTTCACAGCTTCACTGCATAAGGGTTATGTCCAAACTTGGGTTTGGATTTGCAGTAAAAGTTGCAAGTTGTTTTGTTTTGATTAAAACGAGAACAGAGTACAAAAAAGCCAAACCATTAAATTTCCAATAAGTTGCTGCTTAACACTGCACAATTTAATAGTTTCAACCACACCAGCAAAGGATTTTTGTAAAATGTTTAAATGGTTTCCTTATAAAAATACTACAAGTATGCAAATTGGATAAAGTTAAAAACATCCCCACAGTAATATTTTCCACTTTATATATTTATGTGCCTTCTACTGAATGAGTTGAAATATATTCTTCAGCTACAATTTGAAGTTTGAATGGGTAATACCACTTCTTTGAGGGACTGGTAAATGATGGTGTTGAGAATGTAAAATCATGCTTGAAAACTGGATGCCACTTACAACCAGTACTGAAAGAAGTCACTTAATTTTCAGAGCAGTTAAGTCCTTCAATGCCAACAACAGGAGGTCAATGCTTTTAAAATCAGCCAGTTTTGATTACACAAGAAATGCTGTTTTCAAACTCAGGCCCCCAGGTGTGTGCCTTCTGAGCTCACACAGCCAGGGCCTGGAGAGGGCTGTCACACCATGCTACCTGCTCTTAATACAAAGAGACATTTTGCTAAAAGAAATAAAACAGGAGAGAAAAGCAGTCAGGATGCAAAAAGGCAAACATTGACCAACAGAAAAGAGCAAGAGCCATTTCAAAGATTTTTTTTCAGAGGAGGCTCCAAGTAGGTGAATACAGTAATTACAGCCATGCTTTCTCAGTCTTGTCCCTTGGATCTCAAAGAACAGACCACCCCTGCTCATGACAGACCACAGGTATGCTGAGATATCTCTATCAGAGCCATAAAATAAAAATATTCTGGTCCACTGAAGAAAATACCAGAAAGTGGAACTTCCTCAGAAATAAATCACCGATTCACTCTGCTTTAATGACAGAAGCAGTGGTTGCTGGAGGCTCTTGCTGGCTTTTGAGCAGGGAGGCTTTTGGAAAGCACTTGCTCCTGCTGCATAACCCATTCTTGATAACTGGGATGGCAGAAATGGTTAATACAATAACCACCACCAAAAAGATCACAAGGCTCAGATCCCACACCAGTTATGCATTTCAGAGCCCAAAGGGAACTCAGACTTCAAATCAGGGGGCAGAAGGAAGGAAACAATCCATGATGTGTTACATCAGAGTCACTGCACCATCCGGTGCTCAGTAATGGAGAGCCTAAGCACAGCACTGCACCCACACAGCCAGCTCTGGAAAGAAAACAAGTGAGGAAGTTTAATTTAAAATTCCTTCAAAACCCTTCAAAAAGCAAGAGCTGCTTCTCTGTCAAAAGCAGCATTTCTTTTGATATATATTAGGTCACTCCATGTATTAGTTTGTTATTCCCCTCTTGCGCTGGCAGAAGAAAAGCTATTATCTGTCAGGTGAAACCTAGTACATTTCTCAAAGATAACATAATGATGCACTTAATGGTAATCTACAGTCTATCCTTGACACAGAATGCCACATTAATCACACAATTTCTTCTACTCAGTATGCAGAAACTTGCAGGCAAAACAACAAGGATCAGGGAAGTATTCTGTGCTTTATTGCCACAGCTGTGCTGAGCAGATTTCCAAGAAAACGCACAGGATAAACCAGACAGTGTTGGCTTGGGCTGTCCTCTCCCCACAGCAGGACCTGCTGGTTTTGCCCGTTCACTTCACTTTACTAACTCATTAATAGAATATAATATGTAAAATATAGAGATCTACTTTAAAATCTTGAATAATTTCTTCTTGGTCAGTTTAAGATGTCGTTGGTTTTTGTACCAGTGAACTCTGTCACAGCTCAGTATCAACAAATCCACATGATTTCATGACAGCAAAAGAGCCAAAGAATGGACACAAATGACAAAACACTTTTTTTCTCCTGGTGCAAAATCAAAAACATACTGTATGCATTTTCTTCTACTTTACCCTATGGATCTCCTGTAATTCTAAACAAATGTTTGGCATAATTAAAGAGGTAAGAAAACAAATATCTCAAACACCAGTTAACAGAAGATCTTACAACTGTTATTTCAAAGTGCTTTATTAGAATTAAGCACCACAGAGAAGTCTTAGCATGCTTTTTATAGACAAATAAACTGAAATTTGTGAAGTTAGATGACTCCACATGAAAATATACGTTGCAAAAGCCGGAATATTTTAAATAACTGTATGGTAAATTACAATTCTCTGCTCTAACCGAAGGTTACTTTTCTGGGTAACCAAACTGTTTCTGTAAAACAAAAATGTAAAAAATTGTAAATAACCAACATTTTGTAGGAAAGTTTGTATTTTTTGCTACAAATAATGTCATGGTGGCTTAGTTCACTAGTGGCTGCTTAGTGCACAAGAATCTTCTGTTAACATCTTCTATGGACTCCTCCCAACATACAGGGACTATAGAATAGGGTAGAGGAATGAGCACTTGATTTCAAAGTTTCCTTTAAAATTTTCTACATTTCCTGTTTCTTAGTGCCCAAATTTTCCCTTTGTGTCCCGGCATCAGATGCATTCTATTTTTTTCTATTTCTTTCTTTCCAGACTTCTAATTCCATTATATAAAATCTGTGAGATTAAGTGACAGAAGGAAAGATTTTTAAATTTTCTACAAAATGTCTTCTATGAGACACATAATATGCTCCCTGAAGAGCTGAATTTATTTTCCAGACAAATGCAGTTAGTATATGCAACTCTGTGAACATGCTGGTAAAACTAAATAACACTCTTAAATTCTCTGAGGGGCTGAAGGAAATCTTGCTCCCAAAGAAAAACAGACTTTTTGACTGTCACCAACAGCATCATGTTCATGTTTGTCAGCTCAACTTCACTAAGGGTATTTGAATTGTCATAGTTTGAGAACAAAGTGAATCAAGGATCCAGGGTGGATCACAGGACCTTCTGGTAGAATTTCCATAGGCATCCTGAGGATCCAGCTAGGGATTGAGTTGTTGAAGGGAATCAACACATGCAGGGCTGTGAAGGCACATTCAGGATGCACAGACACACAGACAGAAATTCTCTCACAGCGTCTGAAGAAATTACTGTTCAGCAGAACTACCTTATGCCACCTTTAAACATACAATGACCCAGTTCATGTTTTCATGTAGGTTAGAGCACAGCAGTGTAAATGCAACAGAGGACAGCAGCAGAGAGCAATGATCCTAAGGATGAACATGATTTACAAGGTCAGGATGCTATTTTCCTTTTACATAGAAACATATGCACCCAAACAATAGCGCCAAAGATATAAAACGTGAGTATGTAAAATCAAAAGAACTTTTAAGGACTGAGCATAAAAGCATGCAAGCAGTCCACAGATCCATTTCCCACATAAACTTTGAATTAAATTTTGCTTGACAACTTCAGTGCCTTTACCTCTAAGGCATTAGGCCTTGGCATTACCTTGGGCATGTGCCAAGTCCAACACATGCACACACACACACGTGCACATACTCAGGTACATGCTTCTAATTCTTCCCTGAATAAATACAGCAATACCTAGAGATCCCCATCCAGCACTCTGGTTACATGAATATTAATGACATCTTACACTAAAAGAGCAAATTCACAAATACAGTAAAGCATGCATACATGCACAGAGCAGCTAAGCTGTGCCAGAAGAGCAGTATAACTAACAGTTCTCTTTGTCAGCACAGCAATAACCTGAGCTTTATCAGAGCAGAGGCACTCCTCATTGACTAGCTAGCATGGTTTTTTCCCCTTGTATGTCTTCTGTAAATAGAAAGAGGTGAAACCAGTACAAAAAACGTTATCTCCTAACATGTGATAAAACCAACGTTTTCCAGTCTGCATCATAACCTCAGTACTGGTAAGTGAAACCAGGCTAGGGCCTAAGCTCCAAGACCAACACCTTTTAGTATGTTCTCTGGCAGGATTCTGGCCAAAGGCAGCAGGACATCTGGGCACAGGTTAAAAAACAGTGTAGACCAGGGATTCTTCTAAATACAGAACGTCTGTGAAGCAATCAAGTTTGGGTCTCGGAATATTCATGGCTGGAATCTTAGCTGTATTTGCCACTTGCGGACAGGAGCCACAGGGTGGGCCCTGGTATGTTTTATTAAAAAAAAAAAATTAAATACAATTTTTAGCATATTTACCTCAATCAGTCAGAAATACCTTGACCTTTTCAGTGATATTTAATAATCAGTTTTGTCTGCATGAGATTCTAAACACACTGTGGGGCAACCTTGGCAAGGATATAAAGATCTCCCCTCTGTTATCAAGGGATCATTCATCAGATGCTCAGCAAAGAAAGAACAGCCCATCACTAACTGTGTATGCGTTTACAAACACAGATATTAAAGGTATCTGCTGAAATTGCACCATGAAATGGTGGGAAAATAACTGAGAATAAACAACCTTCGCCCTTTCAGAGTCCATCTTGGTTCAGTGTTATCCAAGTTCACTACTGGTTCTAAACTGAGGTGCCTGAGATAGGAGTTAAATCACCCAAGACTCCCAACTGAAGTCTGTCTTGGACAGATCCTCAAAAAATATCAAGTGATCTAAAAACACTTTCTAGTAGAATTATCTGCTTCCCACTAATTACAGAGGACCTACAACTTCTAACTAGGAGCTTCATCATATAGAACAAAATCCAGGGAGAAGCAGCAGGGCACACTTCTAAACAATACTTTGGAAAGAAAATGCTACCATTAAGCAGCATCTGAGCAAGTGGTCTCTAAAGAGGCCCATCCACTGCAGTGTATGATCTCTAGCACTGAAAACACTGTAAATACACTGGTGCCCCTTAACATGGCAATGTAAGAAGACCAGAATGTATTACTTCTGTAAAAACTGAAAATGTGCAGTAATTATGATATCAGGTGCATGTTTGAAGATTTGATCTTCGAATTTCAGATAGGCAGTATAAGACAAGAAGCTAGAGGTATTTCATACTGACTGTCACTACCTCTTTTGTAGCTAGACTGCAGTTTCCATGGATATGGTGTTTCAGTACATGCCAAGCCACCTTTCTGAGATCTAACTTGGGTGCCTGTTTTATGATGTTTAAAGTAGTTTTCCTAAGCAGAAGTTCAGAAAATACCTGCCCACCAACAAGAGCCCCAAATTAACACCCACCTTCACCCCACTCCTGAACTGGAAAGCAGTGGTGTCACAATGAGGTTAAGTTAAATTTGGTATTTTAATTATTCAGCTCACAGAACAAACTCAGAAGCTACTACTATTTTTAAATATGCTAAGTAAAAATAATCTAAAGCATGAATGAGTAGCAAAAATCTTGGCAAGCAATACAGTGATAAAGACAAGTGGGAGATGCAAGTTTGCAATATGATATGGTGCAGAAAGCAAACAAGAGAGAAGCTCTGCAACTTCATGTTAGACACAGTGAGGAAACACATCACAAATGCCAGAGGAAGCTCTGCCTCTGGGAGATAATGCAGATTGCATCCTGTGCTCTACATCCTAAATGGAAAGATTTCAACCAAGAGTGAGCCACAAATACAGCCTAAAATTAACAAGGGGCTTGGATGATAAAATTTCTGGAAGAGGTTATATTTACAGAAAAAAACCCACATTAATTGTATGGCAAAATGGGAGCAAAAAGGTAATGGGGTGGAGAATCATACCTGCACAACATTTTAAGGGCTATAAATGCAAAGGATACTCAATAATATTATGAGTGGAACAAGTGACATAAGTAAATGCGATGGAAAGAAATGAAAAATCTAAAATGTTAAAGCAGGCATTAGGAGTCTGCATTGACACAAATTTTTATGCTGCATCAAGGTATAGTGTCCCAGCTGTTGAACTGTTACCAGCAGGAATGGTGCAAGAAAGAGAAATGCCCCCTTACATGGATGTACAGACAGCCTGGACTTCCCAAACAAGAACATTGTGTCAGGGAGCTGTAAAAAACTAGTTAATATAAAGCCTGATGATGTTACTTATATATTCAACTTTTCTCATGCAAGTACATTGCCCTGGGACCGCATATTACAGATGTTGACTAAATGAATGATGAAAAGCAAATGCATTCACTTAAAAAGCGAGGGTTTTTCCCCCGCTATTCCTTTTTTCGTGTAAATGTTTAACACATTCAAAAATTAAAAATGTATTTATGTTTCACTTATACAGCAAGATGGCAGAATATCTGCAGGGTTATGCTCAGGAACGAAATATATCCTTTCAGAAGGAGAAAAACAATCGCACATTATTCCTAAAGCCTTCACCCTTCCTCCAAAAAAAGAGAAAAAATCAGAAAAAAAGTGAAGTTGAGAAGACCATGGAAAAAATACTTATAATTCAAAGTATTCTGTTAATAAGATGAACTTTTCAACACTCCAGCACAAGATTGATCATTAAACCCAGTCCACAACCATTCTGTATTTCCTTCCCATCAAGCTGTAAGAAATCCTCCAGCACCCAATGACATATTTTATGATGCTTTGGAAAAAGATCCAAACCCCCAAAACTGATGATACAGCACAGGATGAGAGGATGGCAGACTCACAACACTCTCACTCTCATGGGCCCCCTTTTCTAATATGGAACTCATTAAATTAAAATATTTTAAAAGCCCAGGAAAGGATTTTTTTTTCCAGCCTAGAGAAAATGCTACCAAAACAAATCAGAAATCAGTGTTGGTGGAGAATTCCTTGTGATTTCAAATACTCAATGAATTTTACTGTGAGCATGTAGATGAGGTTTACAGTGCTATAGAGAACACTGTATATACTCTCTACCTGTGGACATTTTTTACTGCTTCCAAGGAAGGCAGATGAGGGCATCATCTGATGATGAGGGCACAGAAACTATACCTAACATCAGGACAAAAAATATTTGGTGGACTATGGAAAAGTCCATAAATATCTTAGGTATTATAATAATAATAATTAAATTTCATAAACATATATATATATATGATATTTACAATACCTACATGGTGCAAACCTACAGCCACCATAACAGATGTACTCTCTTATCTTTCTTTACAGTCTTTTCCATTAACTATTCACATCCTAAGCTCAGGCTGGCTGTGTGACAAGGGCTGTTTCCAGTCCAAGTGCTGTTTTCCATTTACCTTTGATGTCAAGGATGTCTTTGCCTCTTGGTGTCTGATGCACTCTCCTTTTTTCAGAATTAACTTTATTATAAGTCTTTAGAGTTAAAATTACTTATAGCATACTCTAATAGATTGGGATATTCAATTCAGCTTGAGGAGGAGACCATTCTTGTTTCTGTTTGATCATAGGTACAGCCCATGCAGACCTCTCACCTCTAGAAAACTTCATCACTATTTTACTGACCTTAAGGGAGGTGGTCAACTTAGACAGATCTCCATCATCCTGATTTATAAAAGAGAGAACTCCAGGGACTACAACAGGCTGGCTTCATGACAACACAAATTCGTATAACCACATACCCCATGGTTTTAGCTATTCCTATCTGGACCTACACAAGAAGTATCAGCTATATCAGCTCTTCAGGAAACAGTGTATATAGATATATACTTCCTGGGAGGTTTCTCTAAGAAAAAAAACATACATATAAATCTTCCTGAAAACCTCAGAAGTATGTTGTTTCCAAACATTTCAATAGCATTAACTTCCTTCAAGATACAAGATAATGAAAGCTACAGGGCACACTGTTTCACCCATCTTGTGAAACTGGGCATAACTCAGTTCTCACAACTTCACAATGTTCTATAATGGCACCAACTGATGCAAAATGTAAGGTCATATTTGGATTTTTTTTAAGGGAATTAAGTTGTATGGGCAATGCTTACCTCAGTGATATCAGACAAAGTCACTATTTGCAAATGGCAGAAATGTAAGCCAAGAAACAGTCAAGTAAATCTAAGGGAAACTTCCTTTTTGTGTAAGCTGGTTCATATTTCTTGACCATAAGGTTTTTTGGTATCTTCCTTTTTGGTACCTTCCTTTACAATGGAGCACAACAAACTGAATTTTTATGTTATTTAACTTATTGTTTCTTACATTCAACATATCCAATATTATAATATAAATGATACCTCCTTCAACATCTGAATTTGACCAACTATTTTAAAATATTTATAATCCACACATTTTTTCAAATGGATTAAAACTTTTGCTTATTTTTTTACTATTTTCTTTTAACTTCTACCTGATGATATATATATAGCAGGTAAAATTTGCATCTGTTTAAAATACTTTACAGTGATCACACGGTTTTTCCATGTCCTGGCACCTTTTTTATTTAACATACATTATCCAATTTTATTTGAAGTACACCTATAAGACCCCAAGCTTCCAGTGCTTCCTGGCAGTTCCACTTGGATGGAAACAAAATTCAAGGACCAGCATTTTTATTAATATATTTGTATTTCAAACCATGATCTCCAGTGTAATGACAAATACAGTGCTGGGTACAATGATTACATCCTTAGGTATGTGGATCTGAGTGTCATTTGCACCAAGGTGAGGTGTGATTAAATTTATGTCTACTTTAAGGCCACTTTCCACTGACTTAGCATAAATTTGATTCTGAGCCTTATGCACTGGAGTCCTGCATCCAAACTCATTGGACTCTCCATATGAAGAGTCCTGCTAAAACATGAATCACCATCAGGCTTCTGCAGTATTAACTTTGTGCTGTATTATTATGAGAATACTAGAAGTTGCTCTGCAGAGTTTAATTACAAAAGAACTGGAATGGGACAAAGGTAACTGAGGACAACCAAGTGAGAGGCATGGAAATCTCAGCTGTATCCAGCTACAGCTGCTGAGAGTAAGAAATCACCTTTATCAGTGATCACAAACAGAGTAACCAAAAAGAAGAGCCCTAATGAGACTGTGCCCAATGTCCCTCTGAGTACTCCTGCTGGTCTGTGACTGCACCTACAGTACAGGTGGGTGTGTGATATTGCTCCTGTTGAAACTAGTGGCAAAATTTTCAAGAATTTAATATGTCTTAATTCTGCCCCAGGAATAAATTCTGATCAAAGGATCATTTCCCAGATATTAAATGTGACAGCCTACACTCCATGTAGGTATGACCAAAGTTACAATATTCCCAGCTCTAGAAACCAAGACTCTCTTATCTATTCTTGGATAGACAGATGAAGACCATGGCTACCATAAAACACTAATCATGGTAGTTAGAGATTAATCTCTTGGACTGACAAGTAAATTGAGACCTTTGACAATTTCCTTTGAAATAAATACACTTTCAATCACACCTTTCAGCTGGTATCAATATTTTCTGTGTACTTTACTTCCAATGCTGAAACCTGTTTTATAGCAATAGGAGAGGGACTTTCCATACCTCACCTTACAACTGGGTCATGGCACAGGAAAAAACTATCTGTTGCTTCACATTACTTGAAATATTTTCCAGTAAGAAGTACTCCTAGAATTTTTCCAGCTGAAGCTCAGAATTCTGTTAAATACACAAAAGTCTCAGAAGTATTCTCTACAGACACTGCAAACTATTTTTCAACAGGTCAGCTCTACGTACTGAACTATTTGCAAATTATTAAAAATATAAAAAATATTAAACACACAGACTGTTCATTACATTTATAAGTCTCACAGGGCTGAAATGCAAATTACTCTGTACTACAAATATTTGGGTAACTGAAAACTTGCCCAAAATGTTTGAATTAAAAAAAAAAAAAAAGCCTTTTTATGGGTTAAGGTAATAATGAGAAAACTGTTCTCCCAAAAATCTGTATCTTATTGTTGGACTGAAAATAGTTTAATAGAGAAAATATTCATTGACAGGGCAGTATTTTACATAGAGAATTAAGCCCCATCAAAGTGGGCAATGTCATTCCATCTACAAGGGAAGTGCCAAAGGAGACAGCCAAAATTTGCAACGGTGTGATAATACCAGCAGGGATGGATTTGTTGCTATTATGATTAAAGCATATAAACAGAAGAAGATTAGGAGGGGTGAGAGTGAAAAGAGAGGAAGAATAGTTTATTGGTTGGAAGAAGGGCAGGGAGAAGCTTATGTTGGAATGCAGTGTCACAGTTACACACCATAAAGCTTTCAGTTGCTCCCATTACATGAATGTCAGAATGCAGCTGCCACTTTCCAGCAGAAATTCTTTCCGTTTTCATTTTGGAAGAACAGGGTGGGTTTTTTTTCAGTGTAGCACTCCCGTGAGATCACCACATTGCATCTACAGGTACTCTTATGGCACAGGGACTGGCAAATGTGACCTTTGTACACATGCTCTGGCACATTTACCACTTAGGATGAACCAGCAATATGTCCTTAAAGTGAAGAGGTGGCTCAACCAAAAGAAAGCATTAAGAATCAGATTTTGTGTTGTCTTGAACCAACTGCTTTCACAGCCATAGATGTACAGCCATACCTACCAATAAATCTCAATGACAATCCATTCAGTTTAAGGAAATGGAGCTGAACAAAGTAAATGAGAAACCAGCTTTACAATTATAATCTCATTCTGCTGATGAAAAGGAAAGGCCATGATTTTCCATCAGTGCCTTGAGATCCCTGGACCTGTATTTTTAAGTGCTCCACTCATGACATTTGGAAGGGGTTTATTTTACCACTCACTTAAGTCAGCCCTCAAAAAGGCATCCAGTCAAACCAGATCCATAGTCTTTCTCAGCTCAAAGGGTTAGGAGTTAGACAAGCTAAGCTGGTATTGAATATTGGAAGGAGTTCAGGTCCCTACCATTATAACTAATTAAAGTTGCTTAGTGGCTTAATGATGTACGCCAGAGAAAGAAGAACAGTAATGTTCTGCCTTGTGATATCAGTGAAAAACAGGATGAGTGAATCAGGAAGTATACACTAAGCAGAACTTCATATTTTTGTCAGAGAATGAAAAGAAACCATGAATATTTGAGGTTTGAGAGAGAACTTATATCCCAAATTCTTGTCAGGATATCAGAAGAAGGTAAAAAGAGAGAGAAGGGAGTTAGGAATTCTCTCAGTTCATTTTTCCATCCTTGCTTTCATCTTTCCAGAACTGTTAGGATTTTAAATAGTAAGGGGAAAATAGAAAATTCCTTCCTTTGCAATACTAGAGACTACTGCTAGCCTTAATTATTATAACAAATTGAATATATGCAGGAATCTGCTAGGAGAGAAAAATTATCATATCTAATTTATCACACAAATAAAACTGGTCATCAGGTAAGTAAGGGTTTTAGTGCAACTGAAAACAAGAATTTGCAGAATATCTTTCAATTGCCAGTGCCAGGTAAAAAGTCTGAGCCATGCCAGCTGCCATTGAAGGTCGCAATTTAAATTATATTTATTGAGAACTGGGGTTTGTACCTTCCATTTCAGTAAAATACACTTGCAGTAGTCATACTACTGTTTTAAAATAGAGGAGCAGAAATTCAGTGTTTTCAAGAACAATTAAGACTCAGTAAATTCTGCTCCTTATACAAAACTATGCTTTGTTTTGGAATTTGAAACAGAGCGGAATGTTCTTAAAATTTTCCAGTGACTAAAAATGTTGTAACAAAGTTATTAAAAGCATATTTTCATTAACATAAATTCAATTTCCTTACAGGACTTCAAAGGTAATAAGTTAATTAAACACATTGTCCTTCCTGAACTTGTGCTAAAATGTATACTTAACAGTCAATTCCACATAAAAGAGCAAACAAACTCCAATGAGTTTTTTTTTCACAAAATGCCACAGATAAGTAGACTTGCATCCAAACACCAGAAATTAAGTATTTCAAACACTTACACATTGAAACAAATAGAAAAGGAAGAGAACTTCTATTACATTTAATTTGAAGATAGCTTAAGTCATAAGAGTACAGATGGGGATTCCTAAGAAGAAATCTAGGGCTTGATTTAGTTCCCTAAAGAGAGGCTTATGGTCATGGAACACATCCTCAGGTATCTGAAAAGATCAATAATGGTATTGGCAAAAACTCCCCTACAATAATCAGCAATCAATGAAGTACTAGAGTGATACAGAAAAAAAAAAGTCTCCAGTATTTGCCTGAACTTAATTCTACAGGGTATTAAAAATGCCCTCCAATGCAATGGATGTGCTAACTAAGCTCAGAGATGTTATAAGTGATTGGTATGAAGTTTGTGTCTTTTTCTGATTCCTTTCACTCCCGCAGTGAACTCTTCAAGCAGGACAAACCATTCTTGGGTAGGAACCAAAGCAGCAGAAGTACCCCTAGGCTTCACCATGAATCATGTGCAATGAACAAATGAACAATATGGCAGAGTAGGAAATATTTGCAATTACAACCCTGTCCATCTTCAGTAACCCTCTTTCATAAAGTTCCAAGCCAAGTTCTTCCTCATGACTTGAGCAACTGTACCACATACAGCATGAGGCAAGAGCTGACAAAGTAGCTCAGCTTCTTTGCTGAGGGCTCTAAATTGGCAGCAAAATCCCCTTTTAATATAGAGCTTCTAGGAACAGATATTGGTTACTAGAGCTAAAGCTGAGCTCAAAGGGTTAATTGTTTGCAAAGTCTATGTTCAAAAACTATACAATATCCCTTCACCTGCTCCTTTCATGAACAACTCTTCAGTGTCCTAACTGGCTATGTTCTCCTTCACCTACTATTAAAACAGCATGAGAACTGCTAGATTTTTGGCTCCGTTGACTTCTGTAAAAGCACATTAACTGCCATATAAAAACATTAAAAAAATTCAAGCTATGTGCAACATATACTGAATTCCAATCATTTGGCCCAATTCTCCAAAGAGATGACTCTCTGATTTTCAAGAGCTATGTGCACACATCTGCAGAATTTCAAAAGATCTCACCTCCCAGCATAAAATGTTCTTTGGAAATCTGGCTTGTAGAAGGGCGTTGAGTTGAGCTCTTCTTAAAACAGAAATACAGAAATCCTAATTGTTTTTGAAACTCACTTCTTGCTTTCAATTCCCTCATTTTTATACAATCATTTCAGTTAGTTATTACAATATGAATCTAATTTCTGGAGATTCAAAATAACAAGATTTTATTAACAAATCTGTAAAAATTCAAAGTACTTAGTAAATCCTGTTATTCTGCCATTTACCATTTTAACCATCTTTTTATTTTTAGTCCTTCATTTCCGCCTCATTCTCATGTTTTACTTTGGATTCCTGATGAATGATCATAGATTCCACTTTTCAGTTTATTTTTCTTTCTTTTCTGTTTATACGTTTGGCTACTTCAATGTCTTTTAACTTCCTAGAAAAAATAATTTTTATAGGTGTATTAGAATTTTGACTACATACACTTGAAATCAGATGTTTTGTTAGCAGTGAAATAAACGCAATGTTATGAAAAAAATCAAGTCTCCTGAAATCAGAATGATCGTTCTTAAGTTTTACTTCATTGAATCATCACAGATCAAAATCTTGCTTTTCATATTGTTTCTATATTCAACTGAGCAGTAAGCCAGTATATTAAACAAGTTGAGAGAAGTTGACATTTCAGTGAACATTATTAACAAAACATAATTTTTCACAGAAAATTTTGGGAATTAAGCTTTATCTCAGGCCTTCTGATCAGAGGCTTATGATCCAAGTCTTATGGAAATCTTAGGGCAATGCTGCTATCAACTCTGAATTCTCACTCCTAAAATGTGATCAGTGTTAAAAGCAAAAGCTATCATTCATCTGCTTGGTAATTACAAGCTGACAGATCCAGTGTTGCTGATTTTGTCAAGCCTGTCTTTTAATTGCAAAAATGGTCACTCTGCTATTCACCAATCTCATCTTCACTTATGGAGAGCAAATTTTCTTGACTTAGGAGATTATTGAAGGATATGTAATCCATTATTCCCCATAGAGATCTAGGATAAAGCAGGTGACACCTACCTGCCTCACCCACTTCAAAAACCACACAAAGTACACTATGGATACACACATGGCAAACTGTTCAAAATTTAAACCTCCCTCAGGTACATCACATCTTAAGAGTTGTATCACCTTCAACAGGGTTTATCTCATTTCATTTTAAGTTTCCTGAATTTTTTTTTGCATCCTTGAGACGCTTAACATTCTTTTGTTCGCTGTATTACAAGGTGGGGTTGTTTGCCTGTGAAGTAATTTCTAGCAGACCTACACAGCACATGGTAATGGACAGTGCCTGCTCCTGCTGACAAAGGCTGTCCATTGAGGGTTATACAAAAGAGCCGTCTGCCTGTTGACTGCTGCATTTTCTTACAGTTTACATTTTTAAAGCTTTTTTTTGAAGGGGAAAGGTAGAAGACAATATAACTGGATCCCTCAGGGTTAGGGTCTGTCATCAAGGCAGTGAAAATAATGGTTGCTAGCAGTCTCTTGGGTGAGCTGACACTTTCAACCTCATTCTGCAGTTATCGGCCTTTTGCTGATGGTGTTTTCAAGGTTTGTTGAAATTTTAAATCCAAGCTTTTTATGAGTGTCTCAGTCAAAAGTTACTATTTCCCTTAAAAACCTTTGTTTGCCATGAACCCATCTCCTTATTTTGCAGCCTCCCACCCAAACAGAGAGCATATTTTATATTTGCCTTAGCTTTTCATGTGAAGATTTTTTCATATTTTCTTTTTTAGGAAAAAAAAAAAACTTTCTACAAATCTTCATAGCAACTTCTTTGATGCTTATTTTATTTTATTTGTATCTTATTTATTTTATTTGGTTAGATTTAATAAAGTATCTTACAATATCTTATTTATTTTATTTGGTTAGATTTAATAAATCATCTGCATTCCTTCTGTCTTCTTCCAGGCGAGCGAGCTGCATAATGTTTGCATATGCCCCATGTTCCTATTGCTGCTTTACTGCCTGCTCCATCAGAATTACTGATACTGCCTGAAGCATTATCCAGAGTTCCAAGGTGGATTTTGCAGACTCTGTAATGTGTAAACTGTCAACTAAAGCAAATTTTATTTCAATTGCTGTCTCAGACCGCCTGGGCTTCCTTGTATATGCTTCCAAAGACTCGATACACCAAGAACTGATAGAACTGCCAAATCTCTCTCTGTGTCTCATAAAAATAATCCAACTCAGAGACCCACTTAAAACACCTATAAAGTTAAATTAACACACTCATCTCCCTGAAGGCAACTGAACTTATATCGATGTTTAAATCTGTGTAAAATTGTGTCAGAGTAAGTCTTTTCTTGCTTCCTCAACATGTAAAGGGGGATGAAGGTGAGTGTATATGAGCCCAATGCCATTTGCTTGTTCTTTTAATATGTATTTCACATTTTGTATGTGGATGCATGAACTGAAGAAGAAAACAACACCAGACCCAGTTTAGTTTTATATCATGGCCTAGAAAATCATAGCTCTCTTCACAAGATACACATTTATCTGAAATGTACACCAATTCCCTTGTGAAGTCTGCTAAGCATAGCCATCTGTTTCTTTCCCTGTATAATAATTTCACAAATATTGTCACTGAGTTTGTGTTACTGTAAGTCTTTTACCCATTTTTATTTTTATGCTGATTTTTTTCACTTTTTCATTTAGGCCTGCAACTAACAAGAAATTCATATATTTATTACTCCCTCTCTCAATAGATATTTCTATAATACTTGTCTATTTTATGCGGTCTCACTGTACTTTTCAAAACATCTGAGATAAGCTTACTGTTGAAAAGGAGCATTCAAGGTGGTTAAAAATATGCTTTGCCAAGCATATTTTATAATAGACAGTGAGACCATCGGAAGTTAATTCACCAAGACAACAGCTATATAAACTGACTTTGTTTAAAGTACCATGACATCTAATTTAGGTAATCAACAGTGGAATCAGATGCTATTATATCAAATGAAACTTTCAAATATGGAATAAAAATTTATATTCCTTTTTCTCTCATGATATATTTCTCTCAGTTATATTTTCATCTTTTCTCTCTTTCCATAAAACACAAGAACTTCTAGTCACAACCTGCTACATTGCTATCCTTTCAGATGATGTTTTCTGTAATGGTGACACCATGAGTATTGGATGACATATTTAGGTTCTAATCATAGCAAAACAGAAACTGAACGACTGTCACTGCTTTCATATATTCTTTCCCCCTTCCTTTAATCCTGCTGAAAAGATTCCCTACGATCTCAAAGGTCAGACATGCTTAGTAGTTCCTGTACTGTTAAAAAAATCTCCCTCCTTCAATCTCACAATCTCACAGATCCTGTAGATTTCCAGTAGTTCCAGAGTAAAGAACTTTGTTTTCTTGTTGAAGTACCCATATTTAAAAACATGGTTGTTTTCTCTTTCCTAACATTATGAAAGTGCTTCCCATACTCACAATCAAGTGTTCAGTAACTGAAACTAAATAATCAGTATGTGCACAGAAATGATGTGTCAGGGTTTCCAATTTAGAAATGTGTTTTATGCACAACTATTCCAAGTTCTGTGGTTTTAGCTATCATTTATGAAATCAACAAATTCCAGCAATACCCAATATTTCTTCACACCACTGAGACACAGTAGCAATGCATGGGTTTGATTTACATATTACAGAAATTTAATTTTCTTAATTTGATAAAACTCAGAGGTTTTAAACTCATCCTCTTCAATGAGTTTTACAGGAAGAGCAATATTTATATTGTACTCACCAACAAGAGTTAATTTACTACCACAAAGGTGTTAGCATTTCAAAAGCATCACTGCAAATGAAAGAGTAATGCTGTAAGAGATTGAATTTCACTAGCAAGGAAACTTGTCAATCTTTGATTAAATTAATGATTAAACGGAGTGTTTTAGGAAACACTCAGTAGTGTTGCCAGTAAAATGCAAGGAAATTCTCCAAGTAAGGATTTCCATTTTAGAATAGAATGCGTGGAGGATGTAGCATATTTATGGGTCAGATGCATGTTCCAACAACTGAGAAAATAATTTTGTCACTGAGCTTCATTTTTCAGTTCTGTTGTCTGAATAAAGAGTGAAGAAGATTATGAGGTTAAGAGCAAGTATCAAGGAATCAAGGAAGCTGTACATTACTGCAGTTTTCCATCTTCACAAAGTGAGGCTGATTTTTTTCCTTCCAAGTGCCAAAATTTTTTAGCAGTCTGGCAAAATCTGGATGCTCTACTTCCCACGGAGAGGTGAATGTTCTTAAGACTTGAAGCCCACCATGACAACTGGAAAGTGTTTGTGGTTACTCGTGAGCCAGAAAACAGAGCAGCCAGGAATTATTCTGCAGCTTTTCACTGAACAGGAGGGCATGGGATGGTCTGTGCTCACATAGATGAGTCTCCTGCCTCCAAAGAGGATGCCAGCATCCAAACTAACTACTGGGAATGGTCCTGGACCTCAGCCAAGCCCAGAACCATGCAAGAGTGCTACTGGGAGTTGCTGCTTCCTTTGGGCCAGAAAGTCACTTAAAGACAAGTTTAAAGCATCACTGTCCCAGTGCTAAAATCTGTGCCATAGCCCTGCTTAGTTACAAGTATGGATGTAACATGTGTGCCCTTCTCTACTAATCAGACTTGGTTAAAGGCACCAACCTAAGAATAAGTTTGTGTTAATGGGTCTCCTGAAGGAACACTCAATGGAAGCCTCCCTGAGAGTCAATGGGAAAATAGGGATGGGCTCCAAAACTGAATTAATGCTGGAATAAATTGGCAATTCCTATTTCATTTCTCTTAATTAAAGAGGAAAGCATTATTTCACACAAGTTTAAGGAAAAAAATGCAGTACTCCATTTAGCTGCAGAACACAGGGGCCATAGATAGCAGCAGCATTCAGGTTCAAAGAAGGTCAATAAAGCTGGTAAAGAGTCTAGATGACAAGTCTTATGGAAAGTGACTGAAGGAGCTGGGTTTTTTAGTTTGGAGAAGAGGAAGCTCAGGGGAGACCTCTACAACTGAAAGAATGCTGCAGTGACATGGGTGTCAGTCTCTTTTGCCCTGTCTCAAGGGAAAACATATGAGGAAATGGCATAAGGGAGATTCAGATTAGTTATTAGAAATTGGTTTTGCACTGAATGAGTGGTTAGGCATTGAAATAAATTGCCCTGGGAGGTAGTGGAGGCACTGTCTATGGAAGTGTTGAAAAGGCATACTGGGTAAGGCACCTGGGGATATGGGTTAGGGATGAATATGGTGGTCCTGGGTTGATGACTGGACTTGATCTTGAAAGTCTCTTCCAACCCTGATGATTCTGTAATTCTGTGAAAATTGACAGCTGGAGAGGAACCAAGGAGGAGAGAGAAGGGGGATGTACTTTCTCCTTTTGATGCATGCTTAGGGAGGAACAATCTAGTCTATAAGTGGTTGGACTACAGAAGAGCTTTAAATTGTGAAACAAAAATGTCTTCAGTGAAGCGGGGTCAGGCACTGGAACAGACTGCACAGGGAAGTGGTTGAATCACCATCCTGGAAGTATTCCAGAAACACGTGGATGTGGCACTGTGGGGACATGGTTTAGTGCTGAACACAGCAGTGCTGCATTGACAACTGCACTCAATGACCTTAGAGATCTTTCCCAAACTTAACAATTCTATGATGCTGTGATTCTAAATATCAAATCTGCTAAACATACATTCCAAATATAAATGTTTACTGGATTATTTGAATAAAAAATACAACAAATTAACCTCCAGCTCAGAATAATAAATTGTAAATAATGAAAGGCTCTTTGCAAAGCAGAGAATTTAAAGACCAAACCCAAAATTCATATAATGAAAAAATATCACCAAGAAC
Source organism: Molothrus aeneus (assembly GCF_037042795.1). Lineage (NCBI taxonomy): Eukaryota > Metazoa > Chordata > Aves > Passeriformes > Icteridae > Molothrus > Molothrus aeneus. The sequence goes on along the minus strand of NC_089648.1, from coordinate 72,437,395 downwards.
TACACAAATATAAAATCAAATGATCTAGCTACTAAAATACACATGTGCTCAAAATCTTGTGGGAATCAAATATTCCAGTAAAAATAAAGGGAGAGATGGAAACACAAGTTTCTTATTATCACACTTCATATGTTATAAAACCTAAGAGTTAACTTATTTTTGGCAAAGGGACAAAGATTGCACAATACTCTCTGGCTTACACAAATATTTTCTATTGTTGAATGCATCTTAAATGTAGCTTGCCATATATTAACTTTATGCACACCATGCACCATGAGGTCTAAGAGGGTCCCAAAGATCCCTACATTTCAAAATACTGACAAAAAGCTGCCAGCATCTGGTGAGCCAGGTGTAAAAATGCTACTCAACAATTTTTAGTTTAATTGAAAGTAGATAAAATCACTTGAGCAATAAAGACTAAAGATTTTGACTCCTAAAAAGTTGGCATGTTTGGACAAATTAATGCACATATTTTCTAAAATGCTCCTTTCTGAAAATATAATTTCTCTTGTTTAAAAATATTCTTGTTTACAATCACAAAGTGAAATATGCCTGTTATTATTATATGTCAGTTTATCCTCATGTTTCTCATTTTTAGTTCCTTTTACCTTTAAAGGAAGAAGTTAATGGTGGAATTGGTTATGAAGCAGTGGATATGCATATATTAACCACATACATTACATATATTAACCACATGCATATATTAACCCCAGACTTCATGTCACCACTAACATGGAACTTCCTTCCACTGAAGATTTTATAAAGTAAAGGAGGAAACAATCATTTAGTAAGAGTGAATGTTTAAGAATAAAAACTCCCTATTCTCCATTTATCAGCCACTAACAGACAGTTAGTACTGAGCACAGTTTGCCATTTACAGAGGGCAAGGATATGGTCCTGCTTCAGCCTTCTTACTGCTTCACAGGGACAAAGGAAAATGTTCAGATATACAGAACATGCAGTTACAGCTCTTACTCTCATTGAGTTACACAAACCAAGACTGAATTGCAGAAGCAGTGATATTTGTATTAAATTTTAAAATCAATGTCTTTCATAATTTATGTTACTATTCATTCCTATACATTTTCCCATGTCTAACCAGCAATCAGTTTGCCTCAAGATATGAGATCACTATAAAAATCACAACCAGTCTTAATTTTTGGTGTAACACATAATGCAATTGCCAAACATCTAGTGATTTGCTTATAAATCAATTAAAAATGAGAACAAGGAAGTCATAAATATGTATTTATTTGTTATTAGGATGTTTGTTACTTTATATGTTACTAGGATCAAGCCTTTTTTTTGTTTGTTTGTTTATTTGTGTATAACAGAATCGAGTTTCGACAGGAAATACATGGCATTAGCCATAGGCTGACCACGTGTACTGCTTTGCTAATAAAGCAACTCCCACTCCAGAAGGTTCATGTACCTGAAGTTCTGATGCTCGTTTCATCATCTCCAGGGTGATGTAGCAACCAATAGAATGAGCAATCAGTACCAGCTTTATATCTTTTGATACATTCTTTTTGAGGAAGTTCAGCTTATGCTCTACTTGTCCGTTAAGTCCAAAAACATCCTCTAGCTCCTTAATATCTGTGTCTGAAACATAAAAGAAAAGAAGTCTTTTGGTTCAGTGAATAAAATTTCAGGCATGTCTTTTTTTTTTTTTTTTGCCCCTCTTCTTTGTAGAACACTGAAATAAAAACATGTATTAATTTTAAAAAATCCAAATAAACCAAACACAAAAAAAAAAACCAAAAAAGCCCTCACCAGACCTAAAAATTTAATTTTCAATTACCACTACTGGAAAATACTGACTGATAAGTCACATGCACAGGATGTAAAGCCTTATGTGTAGCGTGGGAACCACCACAAGATATGTAAACACATGGAGATTTCATAGCACATCATCCACTATTTTAATCTCCTTCATTCAGAACAAAACCAAACTCATGGCATTGGATCAGCTTAAATCAATCCAACTTTACATTGAGAGATCAGGACCTACAACAGCAATACTGTCCAGGTATGAGTCCCTCCCCACAGAAGACAAGCTACCATATATGTCATCATGCACTAGCAACCTTCAGTTATTCAAAATATCCTGTATTAAAGATGCACAAAAATGTCCCAGGGAATGAGGAAAAAGAGAAAATGCCTATGTGTCAACACAGAACACTAGCACCTACATAAAATATCCCTGTTAAAGCAGATTCTTTTCATTGTCAATTCAGCTGCAAAGAGGAAAATCAAGTTAGAGCTTCATGGTTCTAGATTACTGTACAATTTCATTCCTGCTTTGCCATGGACCTTCTAAAGGAGCTTGGGCAATCCCTCATGATGAGAATTTGGCTGCTTGCTTCCTGGCAAGTCAACAAGACAAATTGAACTGGTGTCTGTAAAAATATACAGCAATTCAGGCATCTTTAACTTGCTTACTACAAGGGTGACATGCATCTGAAGTTCCCCCGTCTAAGGGGGTTCACAGCTCTTTCATCTGCTAGAAAAGTGCTTTACCCACTAAACTAAACGCTAAGTTAAGGATACACCACTCCAGTTTATGCCGGACTACTCTACCAACATGACTGTAAGAAGAAATACAAAAAAAGAGTTATAGAAAAGAGACAAAAAGAATGAGGGAATGAATGCCCTAGCTTATCTAGACAAGATGGAGTGGTACTAACATCACTTAATCTCTTAAATCTGTGCTATTATCTCAGGATTCAGTTTCATACTACAGATTAAACCTCTGATCTTTTATGCTCCTTACAGGCTGACTAGCAGTGCAGTTTTAGCCTGAAGTAAGCTAAACCTCCTAGCAGCATAGTTTGGACACACAGTGGGGACCAGCAAGTTACTGAGCCATGGTCCTACAGACGGCTCCTAGGCTTCTGGCAAAAGCCACCCACCTCTAACAACTCAGGAGCAGCTAACAGAGTGCACACACAGCCCTAACTGGCCCAGTAAGGTGTTTAACTTCCCACTTGGTGTCTTCTGAGCTCTGCAACAGTCCCCTGTGTGAAAAATAAATGTGCAAGAAAATGTCCATCAGGCAAAGACATTGTAAAGATAAATACATTAAAAAGACTGAAATGCATTGAAAAACTACTGTACAAGAAAGTCAGAATCGTAGTTCTGTTTCAGATTGTTCTGCACCTGCTTGAGGAAAGAGGTAACTATGAGTTAACTGCCTATGACTGTGAACAGGATTTATCAAAGTATGGTTGTCAGTGCTTTAATTCATACACAGTAAATTTCATGGCAACTGGACAGTAACCTCAAATACTAAAGATTACTAACACTGCTGTAGTGAAGTTATTGGGAGGTTGACAGAACTAACTGGTAGCCCAAGTGGGCTGGCACTACATCACCTTTTTGATCATCTGTAGGAAACATACCCTTTAGAAGCAAAATAATTGCTCAAGATGGATGTTTTCTGAGTTTAAATAATTACCATCAAAGTCCCAACAAAGTTGTTCTTCAGTTAAACTAGTATTTCTGCTAAAACTACCGATGCTCATATCCCAGCATAATTTAGAGCAATTTACTCAAAACAAAAAAGGGTTTACCAAAATACACCCAAGGAATGCAAAATTAGATGAGAAGTGATGCTTTGTTTATTAGGCTTTCTTCATGTAATGGAAAACAAAGAGTTTGTTCTATTTTCCAAAACCCTAAATAAAAGCCTAAGGCAAAAACACTGTTTTTAAATTTAGTTTCTACTTTTAGCAAAAGCTGCCTTTCCTACATGAAATTACACAGCAGCTCAGCCTCATGCAGGAATTGGTGGTCTACATCCCAAGTCTAATTACAGGTATACGTAACACAAAAAACACCAGCATAGTAGAAACATGATGGCCCACTGGATAAAGCAACAAGAGAAAGAATAAGTTATATTAAGTATATATATATATTTCAACACAAATTGCAATATATATGTGTTGGTAACATATATAGTGTTGAGTAATCATTGTTTCATTTGCTATAATTTCTGTATTGTTTCACTCAGGCCCTGCCATCTCAGTTTATCAGCACATCTTTTAATGCTTTACATTTGATTTCAATTATTGAAAATAAGTGTTTTCAGCTTATTTTCCAGTTAAAGCAAGGGAGATGAGGTAAAGTAGGTGTATGAATCTTGTAGAGAACTTTTCATGGTTCATAAGACCCCAAAAACCAAGGAGGAAACAAGACAAATTTTTATTTGTATTATTCAGTCTCACGAGGTTAATGGCTTTTCCGTATACGAATTCAGCATCTGCTAAAAGAACTGCTGAAGACTGCTGCCATGAAATTAATAAATAGCACAGCAGAGACAGTGTAAGCCCATCTCAATCCTTTCCAAGTTTAGATTAACTATGTTAGACAAATACAGTTAATTAGCTAAGACATTACATACCTAATTTAATGTTTATTTACCTAATAACTAGCAGTGTAGGCATCCTGGCCAACATATCGAAAGCTATTGGCCTGTTCAGAACAGTTGTGTTGCCAGAACAAGAACCCTGAGGAAGGACATGGCTGGGGATTCAGAATAAAGTGAAAACAATGGCTTTTGCCTCCTTGCTTTTGGCCAGACTTGAGAACACTCAATTCAAGCCTGTGCACCAGTGTTTCCTTAAGGGAGCTAGGGAGAGTTGAGGCTGCAGAAGCGATTTTTAATTGGATGGATGGGTCAGTTGTGACTGATGATGATCATGGACACTCATTCTACTGTGGGCCAAATCACCCCCAGTGCAGCCCTCCTCACACACTCAGAGCAAAGATGCTCTGATTCCCTTGGCTACTGGCCTGTGTTGCACACACAGAGAACCCCTCTGAGACTGCCAGTGAGTCCTGACAGCTGACTCCAGAGAACTGTTTCAGCTGTTTAATACAACCTTTCCTTTTCTTCTGAAATAGTGGTTTATTGCCAAACCCAATCACCTTGGAACTATTCCTAGAGAAGCCTCACTGGGGAATGAGCATGCAGTGTGGGGTCTGGTAATCCTCATGCAGAACTCTCATCGTGGACCAACTCCACACTCCTCAGGTGAAGCTGCAGTATTTCATAACCATGAAATACTGAAATAGACATCCTATTTGACATCTGGACAAACATAAAATTGCCCACGCCTCGTGTCACTTCATGTTTCCCCAACACAAATGCTACACTTCTAATAGTCCAAAATGTGCAAGAGCTGGGCTGCATCACAAGTTGGAAAGATTTATTTATTTATTTTACAGAATAAAATCGCCCAGGGATTATCCAAAATCAACATGAATTTCTTGGGTGGAGAAGCTTAAATGGGTTCTTTGTGTAAGCAAACAGACTTGCACAAACACACTGGCAGTCAGCACTCCAATGGCTCGACATCAAAGAAGAGACCAGAGTGACTTCACCTCAGGTGTGGAATACATGCCATGGCTGAAGGAGAGCGCATTTAAGCAGTTTTCAGATAGTAGAAATTATACGACTTGTACCTTATGCTACAAACACCCCATCTGGGCCAAGACATGATTTTAAGACTTTATTTATAGGTGTATTAAAAGAAATACTGTATTTCTTTATTTTTTTTGGCAAAGCGTTAATTTTCTGATGTGCCTTTGGAAAAACAAATGCACCATCACTTGAATGAATGTCTTTTTCTAACCTCTGCTAAAACTACAGGTAGAAAACAATGATAGATTAAAATAAACTGTTTGCTCTAAGAATAGTAAACAAGTTAATCTTGCTAGGAAAGAGGACTTTGGTTTTCAGGGAAATAACAGAGAATTGTGTTTGCTTGTTTTTCTGCTGTGTGTGCAAGGGAAATTCTTACGCAGAAAAAAAGTGTAGCAGTTTTATGAGCAGACTTGAGGCTGCCAATTCATAAAAGTTAGCCTTTCATTAAAAAGTCTGCTGAATCATAGACTTTTTTTTACTGGAAGATTCAAAAAGATACCAGAGGTCTGACTTTCTAACAGGACCTTCAAATCTCTGCACATCTTTGCACTTCCCAAATTTCACAATTTTACATGTCCAAACTCTGAACTGCCCTGGTCACAACAGGTGACTGAGTATTTGAGCTCAGTATATATGGACACTTGTCTACTTGCCATGGAGTGCCTTTGAAGTATGTCCCAAGATCAGCTCATAAACAAGACCTCCGAATTACTCCTGAACAAGTAAAGAACCATGAGGAAAGGTGACCTGCAATTACACATAATGAAGGAAAGTGAAGTAAAAACCACTGGTCTACCTGCACTGTATCTTCCTCTTCCATGGACCATTGACTCTAAGAAATGGTAGCAGGATATCTAAGGACAAACTTCAGTCAATCACTTCTATAAACTCATGTGGTTAAGAATTTTCAGAACTGGACCTTTTGCAGGGAAAGGACAATTGTCTGGAGACTGAACTAATGGGGTAGTTCAGGGACATATAAATTCCTCTGCATCTCCACCAAATACCCAAGTAAAACCAACATATTGGGTCAGGTGTTTTAGACTTTACATACCACCTATTTTTTTCCACCACAAACACATAGAGACTGGTGGGAGCAGCAGTAGTTTTGACTGAATAATCTGTGTTTAGATGAAGTATCACCAGGAAAGTTTTTCTCTTTTCCTTTATGTAGTAAGAGGCAGAAACTGTAACTGAATTACTTAGATTAGCTGTTAAAATGGTGTGCATAATATGAAGTCTAATTCTGGAAATTAAATAAATAATTTGAATGCTTTTTTTCTTCATAGCAAAAGACCATAATTCCTCAAAACTGAACCATGCCATTTGAAAGTGTTAAAATAGAACTGTAAGCTTAAAAATTGAGACTTAATGTTTGTGGGTCTAGTATGGGCATCCCCTAAAGATATATTGCTCAAAGCCTGACTGTTTCATTTTCACTTGATTAGTGAACCATGGATAATTTGTATCAGCAAGCAATAAAATGCCAAAGAAATAGGATGGAAACCCTGAAAGAATGTTAAATAAATATTGAAGAACTCCTCCTGACACTAAGAACCAGGTCTTAAAGCATTGTGTTTTAGATTAACCCTTAGACCTTAGTCTGGCCCTAGCACCCTCAGGAACTGTTCATGCAATTTTTAAGATAAACACACCACTCATTAGTGTTTATTAGAGCAATTACTTTTTGTAAAGGTATCCTCCACAAATAAATTACCATTTACTCAAGACACTGAAGTGGTCATATGTAATACTTTCTTTACTAGAAAAATAACAGGGCCTTATTATACAAATTGAACTATTGATTTCCTTTGCTTTCTACACACCTATTGCTGGGACACTTGTTTAACACCTAATATGTTTTTCAAAGGAAGCTGTATTATAATTAAATTAGTACAGGAGTAGTCTGACAGAATGAACTAATAAACATGACAACTACTGAACCCCAGATTTTTATTAAAAGCATACAGGAGCACTCTGAACTTTTAAAATTATCTCTTAAAAATTTATTTTATTTTACATTTCCAGTCTTGCTCCCCTCTGTTCAGAGTAACTATTATCAAGTAATTATGAAATAACAGTACAAACTTTGAAGCAGAATTTTGTTGGTTGTCCCCAGTGCAAGGCAAACACCATTAAGAAGTGTTTTATTATGCAGTTCCACGCCAATCAACATCTCCATTCCAAGCACTTTAATGAGCATAAAGCAAATGTTATATGGGTGATTTACATAATGTATAGGGTAAAGTTTTCTATATTTGAATGACTGCACTTTATAGTCAGTAAGCTGAATAACTGCAGGAAGCGAAATCTGTAAGAATTCTCAGCATTGTATTATGAAGAGAGAAAACAAACAGTAAAACAAACTTACAAAAAACCCCACACTTTGCAGGGTACAAGCTAGAGACCCATCCCTGTATAGGAGCAGATCTGAATTTCCAACATAAAATGACCTCAAGGAGCAAAAAGCAAAAAGGTCTGAGTCCCTGGGAAGGTGATTGTCCATGCTATATTTCTTGTTTCTGAAGCCAAGGGCAAGGCTGTGCCAATGCCCCCCACTCACCCACACAAACAACACCGCACACTTCAACACAACTTGCTTTTATACAGATTAACAATGGAAGAAAACCAGAAGAATGATGTTCTGCACACCACCAAGAATGGGGAGGTGTAGCAGAGATTGTACGGAAAGGACAGTAGAAACTGTGTACTGAAGCGAACAAAAATAGATGAGTATCACTTCACAGGCATTGATTCCATTGGTTATGACAAATGAGGTGCTGCACCACAGTAGGCAAGTCCAACAGTCACACCTATTGAAAACAGCACTTCAAAACTTTGGGAAGTTTAAACAGATACAAATAGAGAAAGAAGGACTGAGAGCAAACAAGGGAGAGACACAGTTTAGAGCAGAGTAGGACAGCTGGCCAAGGAAGACAACCCATGTTATTTCACAGACAGGAAATAAAAAGAATTATTTTCAAAGTAAGAGAAAATGGGAAGGTGCACACCATGATGTTAAGAGAAAGAAAAGGGAAAAAGCAGGGAGTTAAGAGGGGCAGTCATAAAACAGCCCAAGTTACAATACAGAATCTGTAGTTCACAGTGATTGGACAGATTGATGGGTGACATTTTCTGAAGTGTTTGATGCTTCTACTGAATTCAAGCTGTAACTTTTAATTTGCTAGGCCAGCCGCAATTTTTCTTGAAAATCTATCCCAAAATTTTATTCATTAGTGTGGTATCAGCCAAGACTGACATGTTCAATTAAGTATGACTCTTCAGAATAATACTAAAATAACAGTAATGCACTTCCTGTTTCACCAGCTCCTATAATAGGCATCAGGATGGCAGCCAATAAACTTAGTCTTTTTCTTTGCCCTTGTGAATATTCATCTTGGATGACACTGTTTCAATAGAAGTATAAAGAGAAGTGTAGGTTTCTATGTTCATTTGTCCATAGAAATGTTAAATTTAATATTGTAAATTATGTAGCAACAACATCCTTTTTAAGGAGTAAATTATCTACTTAGGCAAGTATAACATTTTTCCATCTTTCACCTGTATCCCTCAAAACTGATAGATTATAAGAACCCTTCAGAATTATTATCTTCTATTCCCTACTGCAGTAAACTGGTAGCACAGAACTGACTGCAAAGAGCTGTCAAAAACTGCAAAAATATCAGTTTATGGCAGCAGAGAACATGACCCCCTGCTAGCAGTGCTGAGGGCTGTAGCACAGCACATCTGCAAAATATTCTGCAATGCAGTGCCACCTCACAGGACTCAGTCAACACTCCCAATGCTACCTGCCTTGAAAAGCTTTGTAATCTCTGCCTGGGCTCCTCTTCACACAAAGGAGTGGGACCTGACAGCAGAGGGAACCAACCATGGCTCAGTGACTCCCAGCACTGATGCCCACTGGCAAAAGAAAAACAGACAAAACAGCCCCTGCAAAAGTCTGAATTTATGAAAATCAATGGTAAAATTCGGCAGAGCAAATAGAATTTCACCTTGTACTTTGTATAAATGTAGCAGGTTTCTTTATCAGTTGCTGATGCTTTAAGTAACCATTTGCATATGCTGTTCAGTGCAAATTTTGTATCTTTGGGGAAGAAACACATTTTTGTGAAATGACTGCTTTAAATTCTGATTTTTATCTTTTCTTCTCCAGTGTTCTGTTACACTGTTTAACATTTAATTCTCTGTTACCAAGATAGCAGTTTCCTTTTAACCTTCCTGAAGAAAATGCTGAAGGTTTCTTTCTTAGCCACCCATCTGAAATGCCCAGCATACAACCATGGCAACCTGCCCAAGGTACTGCTGTGATGGCTTTATTCTACTTGGAGTTTTACCTGATAGGTGAAATAGAGACTCAAGCGCCACCAGTACAAAACTGAGTACTTAAAGGGGCTACAAGCAAGATAGAGAGGGACATGCCCTTTTTACAAGGGCATGAAGTGATAGGAGAAAGAAAAATGGCTTTAAATTGGAAGAGGGTACGTTTAGTTCAGGTATAAGGAAGAAATTCTGTACTGTGAGTTGTGGATGTCCCTTCCCTCAAGGACAGGCTGGACTGGGCTTTGAGCAGCCTTATCTCATGGAAGGGGATGAATAAGGGATTTTTGGTGTTCATTTGCACATGTGAGAGGTCCTTCATGGAAAGTAAATCAGTTCACCACAAGCAGTTCTGGAGTCACGGTTGTAAAAAGTCTGGTTTCCTCACTCATTTACATTAGCAGACATTGAAGCAACAGCTCAATACAAACATTTTGAAACTGCCTGAGGCTTTACAGTGTAATTTACATAATAAGACATTACCTGAGTTTTACCTGCACTCTAGACATAAACAGCTCCAAATATGCTTAAGTACTTTCATACTGAAGTGTATTTAGGAACACTGATATTACCCTCTTTGTGATTAACTGAAAAAATCCCCCAAATCACGTAAACCATAGCATGGAAGGAAGCAGCAGCAGGCTCAGCAATAATATGCTTGAAACCATAGTTCTGTTCTAAAAAAAGTGCCAATGAAAGTGCCAAAGAATTTTAATTATCTACAATGTTTAACCCAATGGGGAATTACTTGGCAAACAAGTAGTCACCTGACCACACCAAGTAATTCAATAACTGTAGTAAATTAGGTTATTTTTATATATTTATTAATTGACAAAACCTCAAATTCAGCCTTTAGAAAGGTAAGAATATGTCTATCTTAAAAGAAAGACAGTAGTGCCACGTGGTATCAAAACTAGAAGAAAGAAAAACTTCATCCAGCAAGCAGCAATGAGACACTCATTCAATCTGAATCCACAGTACCACATAATTTTGTTCTTTATCATTTCTTCAAGCACTCTGCCTCTACTCAGATCTTACAAATTTAAGATACCCTAGAGGTAACAGTAATTCATTACTGATTATTTAAGAATGAGGCCATTTGCAGTCACTTCTTCTGCCCACTCTGCCTTACAGTTTCCTGTATTTTCCTGAGATGCATACATTGCTCCTCAAAGGAAGGGAAATTCCTAAAACTGAAACAAAACCAGAAAGGGTCCATGTTCCAAACCTGATTATTTTTTAGAATCTGTAATGATGATGTGCATTACTGATAGTTTCTCACTCTTACAACTGTAGATCACTATCAATTAAAAATAAAAATGTCATTAAACCTTGGACTGATCCCATCAAGATCTGCACCACTTGTTGCAAGTTTTGTGGGTATCAAAATTAAATCAGAAGTCTCTAATATAAATTAGAATTGCTAAATTAAACTATTGATCAGCTTTCCTTCCTGCAGCCAACCTGTGAAGTGAATAAACTTTTTGACTCAACTACAAAAACAAATCCAGGCCTCTTACACCTTCAGACATAATGATTATTCCCTGCTGTGGGGTTACTTTGTTGCCATTCTGTTAGCAGATGCAAGAATATCTTTCAAATTGAGTTGTGTTAAAAGATGCCTAAGTATTCTCCCTGGCGAAAATAACCTGATCATCTAAATATTGTGGGTTTTTTTTTCAAATTACATTAGGTTTTTACTTTCTCTTTAACAGTATGGTAAACATTTAAGCAAGCTACTCTAAAACATCATAGCACTGCTCATCCCAGGGAACTGTGACCTGACTTCAGACAGATACCAGAAGATGGAACTGTTACCTTTTGACCAGGTAGAACATTCTTGAGCACTTCCACCCCCCCAATAAAAGCCACCTGCTTCTAAACAGAAATGCTGGTATCAAATCAGAACATACCTATGTCATGGGATGAAATGCACAAAATAACCCATAAACAATTTCAAAGCCTACATCCAAAGTTTCCTGGAATGCAGTAAAGACATTGCGCTCTCTAATGGATGAATTCTTGCCTTTTTTTTTTTTTTTAAACAACTTGTTTTCTGGATAAAGATCCAGAAGATTGTATCAGTTTTCAAAAATCTTTAAAAACAGAATTATATATTTCTTATTTGTAGGTATGGATAAAAAATTCTCGTTCTTTTAACCAAGGAATTAGTTGAAGATACTAGAATGGATTAAAAAGCTTTCCACATAGACATTTTTTAATAATATTTCAATAGATATTATGTCAACAGACTTAGTGGAAAACCCTGAAAGAAATAGAAGAATGCAGAGAACCCATTTTTCATATAGACATAAGAAATGTAAAGACAAAGTCCTATTCCTTGTAATGTCAGCAACAATTAGTCACTACTCCATCAAACTCAATGGGATATACATTGTGGTATCAAAATGAGCTTAATAGTGTTTAATTATCTTTATAATTAAATACATGGCTGCTAAGGTATGATAATATAAACAGTTAAAATTGTTAACATTTTGAATGGTCAGAAAAGAAAACAACAGAGCAACTTAGAAATACTTCATATATGGCAAAATTTTAATTTTCTTAGTTTTGATTTTGAATGGAACAAGACTTTTAAACACATGCTTAAAATTAAGCAGGACTGATAAAGTCAATGCCAAATGCCAAGATATCACTCTAAGGATGTATTTGCATAATTATGGGCATGATTATGGGACCTCCATGAATAATTAACTGAATGTGGTTTAAAGGAAAGTAACTGGAGTAGTGCAGCATCCCTAGGGCTGCTTACTTTTCGCACATCTAGATTTCAAGCATTCCAGTGGGTTCATAAGATGAACTGACCATTTGTTTCCTTAAAATAGACACTTAGTATTAAAGCCATACAGTAAAATTCAGATCTTACCAGGTTAAGACAAAAACCTCAACATTTAAATGGCTCCTAATAACTTTTACACATGCACACGCGCTTCCTTCCTTAGGCTGCCTTTTCCAAGAAAGGAATAAGGTTTCTGGGCAGCAGCAGTTGCTGGATCACGAGGGGCAGCAGGACTGCACTGCAGGGACAGTTCCTGTCCCATCCTGTGACAATAGCCAGTCCTTCTGTGCACACCCTGACCTGGGGTCCCTCACTGCTGACAAATACCACGTGAGGAGCTCCATGTGATTCATCCGTGCCAAGGCCAGCTCTGTGAACAGGAACCTTCCCCTCTCTATACATTAAAAAACAACACTTGGTATGAAATAGTTGTGAAACCAGCATAATTCTAGGGTGATGGCATGCTCAAAACTTGGGTTTTTTATTGTATCTACAGTGTGATACCACTACACTGGGAGACATTGTGTCATATAAATCTGCATTACAGTTAAGCAGAATTTTAATGTATTCTAGGCCATAAACATGACTGCAGAGTTTTCTGCATCTGTAATACAGAAATATAACTGACTAAACCTCAAAGGAACTTACATTAAAGATAATTCATCTTTCAATGACTCTCAGATATTTTAATTGATATGCCTAGGAAGCAGAAAATGTTGCTGAAATAGAAATTAATGTGAATTAAATGTATGTAACATCAATTAAATATGTATATGCATAAGCTTAAAGTATGTACGTGAAATGCCAGCCCAGCTGCCTTCCTACTGCTTTTCTCCCATATAGATGAATATGCCAGACATAAATGCTTTCTAAACACATCTATCACTGAATACCTCAGTGTGGCCACATATCTGCTGTTATAACTAATCATACAGGGCTGAAGCATAGATAAGGATTTGCAGGTCAAAAAACTTCTGAGTACAACAGAGATTAATTCTGAGGTGTTTTTGTACTGACCAAAGAAACTGCCAGTATCTCTGATCCACCTGATTCAGCAATGTAGGTATTTTCCCTCATCAGAAATTGCTAAAAACATCTATTCTACTTAAAATAAATGAGTCACAAGCCAGCAAAAACTACCAAATGCATACAGAGTCCCTGTGTCCATGTAACTTCTGTCCCTGGAAATGTTTAAGACCAGGCTGGATGGAGCTGTGAGCAACCTGGTCTAGCAGAAGGTGTCTGTGTCCATGGCAGGGGGGCTGTAACTAAATGACATTTAAGCTCCCTTCCAACCCAGGCCATTCTATAATTCTGTGATACACAACAAGGAAAAGTCCCTATTTTTAGGAACCCAAGTTCTTGGAACACCAAACTTCCATGACCTCTTCCTCTCCTGTTTGCAGCAGTGCAGACCACAATCCCACTCCTTGCCAGCGCCACACATCACGGTGGCACAACATCTCCAAGGGCACTGCAGCAAATGCTTACACAGAAGTGTTATTGGAAAAGTATTCTTAGTTACTATTCATTCCCCTTAGCAAGTGGAAAGCAGCTAAAGTGCCAACTGCATCTGATCAGCCAGATCACAGTTTGGGAATCATGGTCCTAAATAACTCATAACCTCTTCTTACAGAACACCACACTCTTTGTCTTGCTCAGGCTACTATTTTGGGCTCTTTCCTGCCAGCAAAGCATATCATGATGGTAAAAACTTCTGACTCATATCTGCTAATCATGCCCACACTTCTATCTGTCATTTGGTGGACAACTAGCCAACAATTAACAAGATTATTAACTTGCTGAAGTATTAATTCAATTTTACCCAAAAAATTTCAGTCATTTTTTCTGGATTTATACCACTTGAGCTAGAGGCAGATTCTCACTCATAGCCAATTCTGCAGTTTCATTAGAAGCCAGAGGGCTGCAAAAGCAAACTCCATTCAGATGAATTATAACAACAGCCAAGAAGCAATATATCAAATAAATTTAAGTTACATACCACTTCCAATTTTTCCTGTAACACTAGAATTTATTTCTTTTTATGCACAACTTAATTTGAGTTCAAAACTTCACACTGATGGTACATTAACATTTCAGGTTCACATAATCAATGCCTTCACAGATAATTTATTATTCCTTCACCACTTCTCTGCTTTTCCCATACTGTTTCTTAGGATGTAATTCAGTTTCAAAATGGTCTGAAGGCCCTACTCCCCCTGTGTAAAGAGCAAGCAGTGGAAACACTCTTTTGATGGACTAGAAATCAATCATTACCTATCTTTTTTCACCAAGAACCATAAACTAAGGCTAGTTTAGCAGATTTTAAGGACACACTATTATCTTCTACAGTCCATAGAACATTGAAGATCTAACTACAAATTTATTTTGTAAATTGACTATTAAGAATGCCACTCAAAATTTCCTGTCATTCAGAAGGAAAAACATGCCTTGCTGATTTGACTGTGTCTAACTCAATACTCATCCATATTGTTTACCAAGTTCTAGAGATTTATCTTGAATATTATTTATCATTTGACCAAATATGGTATCATTAAGTAATGAATGCTGACTAGCTACTAATTAGGTATATGACATTTTAATACATCAATTGTGCCTCTTTAGTTGACTAAGATATGAATCACAGGATTCCATATTTCTGTAGCACTTGGCAAACACAGACTATTAGGCAAATAAATTAATAATTTATTTCTGATTTAATTTTTCTTACTCTCAGTCTCACTTTCCTACCAAAAGTAGTTTATTGGCAGTCCTAAGGACAAACAAAAGCATGCCTTCCATCTTCTTGAAGGACATTGAGGCATTGGAGTTTGTCCAGAGAAAGGCAATGAGCTGGGGAAGGGTCTGAAGCACAAATTTGCTGAGGAGCAGCTTAGGGACCAGGGGGTGTTCAGCTTGGAAAAAAGAAGTTCAGGGAGGACCTTGTGGCTGTCTACAGCTACCTGAAAAGAGGGTGTAGCCAAGCAGGCAGGGGTTGGTCTCTAAGGGATACAACAGGAGAAAACAACCTCAAGTTGTGCCAAGAAAGGTTCAGGTTGGACACCAGGAAAAATTTCTTCACTGAGAGTGGTTAAGCATTGGAACAGGCTGCCCAGGGAAGTGGTGGAGTCACCAACCTTGGAAGTGTTCAAAAAACAAGCAGATGTGGCACATGATATGGTTTAGTGGGTATGGTGGCATTTGGTTGCCTTGATCTTTTCCAAATGTAATGATCCCAAGATTCTACACTTCTGTGTGAAATGTTCTATTTCTTATTTCTCATCCAGCCACAGCAGATGTACACAGAATTAGACCACTTTAAAACATTGCTATGTATGTACACCTGCTGTCTATGCATAAGTTTTATGCTAATTTTAAATAAAATAAGAGAACTAGAAAATTGTTCTCCTTTTTGTAATTTTGCCTACACCTAAGGATTGATGTTGGCCTGTTTTATGTTCACAGTAGTGTTCAAAACAAATGTCTTTTTAAAAGCTGAGGAGGAGGATAAGGACTTTGAAACTGAGGTATAACTTCTGTATTGTATTCAATGAGTAAAATTAAGTTTCAAATAGTTTTGCACAGTGGATTGATTGCTGGGAGCAGAATTACAGCAGAGAAATGTTCAATTAATGGTGTGTGCCTCTGTGGAGCAGGGCTTGCAAGAGTTCTCTGAAAAGAAGGATATCATACAGAAGTAGAAATGAAGGGTGTAGCTTTGTTCAGTTTCCAAATTGCTAAGTGATATCCCTCCAGTCAATTAGGAAGTAGTCTGTGATTGATGGCTGCAGTTGGAAAACTTACTTTAGTCTTCATTAGACTTCCAAAATGTACTTGAACTTAATCTTATCAGGCATATTATTCCTTTGTAGTTTGCTACATTTAAGACCCCTTTACAGGGCAGCATAATTCACAAGTCAAGTGCACAATTTAAATGCCTGCACACTCTAAATCAGTGGTCTCCAAAGTGGGGTGTCAGCACAGTGTGATATAGGAAGAAAATATCAGAAATGCTGATTTATGCTACGCCACTGTAGCTTGACCAAGTCCAGAGGACTTCCAACATCAATCAGCTTTCAGGACTTCCAACATCAATCAGTATTCACTGCAGGTTCCCCCATCTAACCATGCTTGGAGCACCATCTCTTGCTGCAGATCTGCATGTCAAAAGACTCTTAACAGATACACAAGCAATCTCTCCCCTGCAAACATCCCATACTCTAGTCTCAGAAAGACTTGCTTCCAGGTAATTCACTGATTTAGTACAGCTCTTTTTAAATTCTGAGATAATTAAATATCTTCTAACGTACTCAATCTCTGAACTGGACATTTAATTAAAAAATGTACTTTTCTATCTACTCTTCTCAACATAAACACATTCTAGACCTTCTTCACTGTAATGTGTCTCTAACAACTGCCAACAGTAAACTCTCTTATTCTCTTAACAGCACATATTTGTCTGGCAAATCTAATTTACTTAAAATACTTCACTAACTTCTCTTCTCATACAACTGAAAATTGTTCTGTGGATATACAATGGAGACATTTAAAACTCATGTCAATCTGTTTTCAATAAGCACAAGTTTTGCCACTGAAACTGGAAGGGTATAAACAACTGTATGCACAGGTTACAATATTGTACCTTCTATCATTTCCATCCCATTCGGAGGTTTACAGTGTCCAGCATGGCTCACAACCCAGACAGGATACTGCTGGTTCAGTCCACAATAAAGGGCCTGTATAAAGGTCCTGTAATAACCTGCCAGTCCTGGGTTACCTGCCAAAAAACAAAACATAGAAGCACAGTCAATAATAACCTTCCAACAGCAAGCAATCTGCTTCAAAACAAACTAAACAGCATTACACAGCAATTTGCTAATTTATTTTCTCTAGTACATTTCCAGTTTTCATTTCCCCAATGTTATGTTCATTTCCCCTATGCTATTCAACTTGTTTAATTCCAGTGACCAATGGCACTCATGGGAAGCATTTTACAGAATTGCTTCGAAATTGCAAAACCTAAAATTGAAGTCCAACACAAGTGAAAACATCTTTTTCCATCAGAGGTCAACCAGCTTGCTTATCTATCCCATCCAGTTACAGGAATGTGAAACTAAAACATCACAAAGTCTACAGTATGTATCACGTGATCCAGATGCCTGCTCTCCAAATATCTCAGTGTTACCACTTCAAAATAGGTATGTGGCATTGTTACTATACAAAAAGGCTGTCCTGACCCTAAAAGAAATGATGATTTTATCTTAAACACATTGGACCAAATAAATATTTTCCTGCTTGCAACTTCATTTTCTATCTGTCCCTTTTTATACCAGTGGAGAAGCTCTTTCCTTTTCAACTCTTCTGCTCTAGAACCATGGGATAACCTGTCCTCCCTCCTGGTGTCCCAGCAGCTTTTGAGGACTTCTCATAAAAGGCTGGTATCTGAATGGCCATGGCTTGCCCTGGGAATTCAGACCACCCTACTCTAAAATCCACTGTTAAACACAGAGAAGATCAACAGTCATATACCACTGCTGAAGTGGAAACTGAAATACTGTCCCAAAGATAAAAGTACATCTATGAAAGGGATCTCTGGATTGCCAAACAAAACTCTATACTGTGCTCCTCCTTTTTTCTTTCTCGTTTGGATATCACTAGTGATGTAAATTGGAGAGGAAATTCATATGAAGACAAAGCAGAACTTTTCTAATTTCCATATGATGCATAAAATTTCCACACAGACATCAGAACATTAAATTCATATTTATTTATTTATTTATTTATTGGTTTTCCAGAGTAGTTACACTGATTTTTTATTATTGTTTAGACACCAGCAAAGTTCACCATCATGGCTTGGATTGCTCAGTTATGTGTCTTTCAACTCCCACATCAGGCAATTCTTAGTTTGGGTATCATCAACAGCAAAAGGCAGCATGAGCAGTATTGTGTCAAAAGGCTGTCATTTTTTAAGACAACAACATTCCAAAATAACACCAGTGCATTACAAAACAAAAAAGCCTTCATTCAAATTCTGTCAACTCCTCTATATCCATCTCATTGTAATAACAGAGGCTGAGCTGTGAAAGTATTGATAGTGACAGAGAAGGATTAGACCTATAATCAAATTAGTACCTGTGAAAACGGTGTATGGAAATAAAAACAAGGGTTATTCCACTTCTCTTTCTGTGGGTGTTTTCATATTTTCTTGTTTTACTTCCACCCTTTTGCTGTTCAGGTAGCACACAGTAAGTTCACGGCTGTCTCAAGAGGTTCCCTGAGCCCAGTGCCACCGAGGCACCCAGAGCCACCTGGAGCAGAGCCACGTGCACGGGAGGTGGTACCGCAGCTTACCCTGGGATGATGCACGAGCACAGGAAGGGAGCCTTTCCCTCTAGGTAATGTATCTCACACACTTCACCCCTCACTTGCAAGTACTAAGTGTCTCTGGGGGGTTTTAAATCTTAATAAAACTAGTGATCTTAGACAAACATTATTTTTACCGGACTACACAGATGTGGGGGAAAAAAAAATCCTCAACCCCAAAACATCACAATCAGTTATTATGTATTTCTAAGCATCTCTTTGTAAGCTTGCCATTAAAGGAGACTTTTAAAAAAAGAAACTGTTGTTTTGTAAAAACTCTAGAACACAATCAAATTTGTGCAAGTTGATTTCCAGGAAAACAATTTAAAATTCAAAAGGTTCACATATCCATACAATTGAATCACACTTTCATACATCAAAAATATATAACATGAAGGGCCCCAGAGACAATAAAACATAATCTTGACATCATTTGTCAAGTTCCTTGGATTGATGATACACAAAGGAAATCTGTCTTTCAGCAAGGCAGAAGAAAAAAGTAGCAGCAATCCAAAATCAATTGTGTCTTTTGTAGTACAAATGATCATAATGTTTTGCATTATGTTTAATCCTGGAATATAACACTATTAGGAGTTTTGAGATAAAGGAATCACAAAATTAATCTCAATCATAGCATTTTTTCTTTACACTTTTCTCTCCTTTAATAATGCAGAACAAGGATGGGGAGAAATGACAGCAGCTTAGATATCTTGGTGCTCCTTTCCATCATCAGCAGGTGAACCTAAGACGTAAAATCTGCTCAGGATTTGGTCATCAGCTGAAGAACAGTGAAGCTTTGCATCAAATATTATACAAAGCCTAAGAAAATCTAATACTTCTTTCAGGGAAAGGAGACTTTTATCCTGTGATAATTTGGTGTGTTTTTTAGGCAGGTAAAAGAGAAAATCCATAAATGCAAAAGAAACCCCAATCCTCATAAGCGTCTGCTCCTGGTAAGAGATATCTGAGAGATCTGACCTGTTAGAACTGCTACTGGCATTTCAAAATGCCTTGAAGGGGTATGAATGAGAACTGCTGGCACACAGGGGAATGAAAATCAACCAGAATTTTAATAGCAAAAATTTCTGCAGAAAATTTCTACAGCAAAAATCACCATGTGCAAAACAGCTATAAATTTATTCTTTATTGAACTTGCAATTCCAATGGAGTTATTCCAGATTTGCAATGACCTAAGTAAATGCAGATTAATAGTCCCTGCTCTTGAAAGCTGGCCTCTACAATATTTATGACTGAATAATGTTTATCTCATATGTCTTCAAAGTAATTTTGTATGTTCTTGATTGAGCTGCTGTCAAAATACTTTATGAGAGGAAACAAAAAAAAACCTGGACTGATTAAGATTTTCTTCATATAACAGAGTAATAGTAACAGCTAATAGAAATAACTGGGACTTAATACGTACAGCAGTCTGTGATCAATAACGTTTTAGGCTGATCTTTGCAACTGGACTGTGTTCAATTAAATTATTTTATTTTATAGATAAAGAACTACCAGGTCAATCACAAGGGCACCCAGGCAGTGCTCATTTGTGCTTTAGAAGGATTTCCCAGTACAGTAAACCAGAACTGCCTATGCTCTATCACTCAGCAACTAAGTGTCAAAAAATGGAAACCATAAGTAAATGCAGTGTTAACCCTCATGGTTTGAAGGTTACTCCAGTTATTTGAATACCCCATCAATCCTAGACACCTCAGGGCAGCTGAATCATTCATGCATGCCAATAAATCTCAAATTGCAGTCATCTGAAGCATGAAGCACATCTTAAGCAGTTACTCTCAACTGTGCTTAATTTTCAACAGCATTTATGTTGTTTCAGAAGTCTTTTAAACAATAGCTGTAAATGGTGACCATAATAGAAAAAGAATCAAGACTGTAATACACTGAGGATTTGTCTAATTTGCAAAAGATTTCCAAGCACTTCATGGAAAGACTGTGTCAAATGGACAACTTATACAGTGAATGAGAACAGCAGGACTACTTTATCTGATGTACCCATAGGCTGCAATATGCAAAAGACTCCTGCCATACTCCCTGTTTTTCTCTGTAACACATGACATTTCACCCAGCTATTCTACATTAAGCTCAAAGTCTTTCCATTTTTAATTTGAAGACGGGAATCCACTGCTTCCTTTTCCGATCTGTTCCACCCACAGCTAACACAAAACAGTACAGAACAACCAAGAGTGCAGAGGTGGAACTTAGAGCTATTTTAGGAGGTAAATATTCTCCATTTCTATATACTGCAGATACAGGCTTCAAAGAACTAGAACTACTACTCTTTAGTCACCCATATAAGTAGAAATACAAACATGACTTATAAAGATGCATTTGCCTACCTCTCACTTTCAAGCATTTTCCTGTTAATGCTTTTTCCATCAAATCAAGATTTTTAAATGCCATCTGCTTTCTCAATAAGACACTTAGGCAGTGGAGAGAGAACAACTTCTATAAACAGAATATTTACCCGGAAATCACTTCTAAAGAATAACCTTTATCCTGATTTCACATTATTTCCTATACAATGCATCACAAAGTCAAACTTGGCCTGTCTTAAAATGAAATACTAATATTTGAGATGCTGCACTTCCACAAGAGAAATTATTCAGATCTGATAAATTTAAACTTATATATAGTGCACTATCAGTGCAACTCCATCAGTTTAATTATGAATGGAAAACAACAAACACATCATGCTCACGTAAAGAGTCACAGACCATAGCCATTCCTCACAAGCAATGACAGCTTTTATGGCTTACAAATTGCTAAGCATTTTGAATTCTTCAGCAACAGAACACATTCATCTCAAATGGAAACCACAGGTAAGAGAACACAAGCATTAGATAGCCCAATGGAAAAAATGTTCCAGGTTAGAAATGAAGATAGCCACCAAAACAAGAAAGAAGCCTTCTCTGCAGAAAAAATGTAAGTCAAAAATATATACAGCTTGCTCAAAAGAAATTGAGACTAAAACATAAAACTAAGTAATTTTTAGCAGTTCTGGAAGGGATAGCTGGATTGAGAAAGATTTATTTAAGCAGTATATAGTAAAAGCCAAGAGTGGCAGGGAGTGAATGAAAAATTGCCATGTAACTAAAGCCAGCCATCCCAAACAATGACAAGGTTTCTTGCACCTTGCTTAGAAACAAGCATTTGGGTTCCATGCACTGTCCTGTGAGATGTTCCCAGTGCTTCCAGTGGTGTCTCCAGGAGCCTGAACATCCCTGGGAGCAGCGGCTGGCACTGAGCTCTGGTGCTTTATGCACTTCTCTAGCAGTTGCTTTTTGCTTGCTCTGGGACCTCAGCAGGACCATAAAGTATAAAGGCAGCTACATGAATACAAGAAGGGAAATACACAGCCAGCAGTGGGTTTACAGAGAACTTTAAGGAACTGGAAAATATGCCAGCAATTACCACAAATGTAATTTTAGAAATAACCCACAGTTTCAGAATGAAGGGTATGCTGCAGTATTTACACTATAGTCTCCTGCATGAAAAAACAAATGCAGCTTCTAAAAAGAAAAATAAAATAAAAAGAGCAGCTGTAAATCAAATTTGAAATCCAGGGGTGCACAGCAGGACACATGAAAATCATTTTTGTGGTGATGATTCTCACTGCCTCTTCACAGAGCTGCCAAAGCTCCCAGCTCCAACTTGAAGAGCCTCAGTGACAAGTTCCTTGCTCAAGGAAACTTAATCTGCCTTTGGCATCTGACCAGCCACCATGGAAGAAGATGCAACTCCCCTATGTTAATGAATGGAAAGCAGCCCACGCAGATGTCAGAAGAATTTAAATGGAGCATGCAAAACACACAATGATGTTCTCACACTTGGGAGAAAACTGCAGAATCTGACACCGTGGCTGGTGAACAGGCCTTAAAAGGCAACACACAGGTCTCTCTGACATGCAAGGTCAAGGGATTTCATATAAAACATGTCAAATAACATTTGAGTGACCATCATAAACTCATGTCAATGAAGCTTTCACCTGTTTGCACATCTCAGGGTCTGGCATTCTTCGTCCTGTATCCCTTCATAGTCTCTACTCTAGGGGAGCAGCATCAGCCAAGGAGCAAAACATTACAAGGACGTTATACAGAAACACATGTGAAAACTCTGTTTGATCCTCTCTAACTCTGGAATAGTGAATTTGGCTGGAAAGCACTGTAAGATATTTGCTTGGGTTGTGAAAATAGGGAATCTCAGAAGGATTCAGCCAGGTGTCTGTAACACAGCTTATTAGATAGGTTTTTCAAGAACATTTCACATTTTTTCCCTATATATACCTACACACATACACTGTTATTAGTTTGACACAGCTATAAAACTTACATATAGGATTTTATAATACACATTCTTTGTATTATATTTTGCAAAGCCAATAAGCTTGTCTGTTGTTCCCTAATGCTGCTTCACTTTTAGGATAAATGTAGGTTCATTCACCTCTAAAGAAATCCCACAGACAGTCTGATAAACCTGAATTAACCTAACACAGCTGTTTTTGCCCGAGTGACAAGAATGCCTGAAGCTTGTGAATTAAAATTACCAGCTAAAAATTGTGACAGTATATGCTGGTTTTGCCATGGCAATAATTAACAGCATCTATCCAGGCAGATAAGATATGAAGTACAAAATGCTGATTTCATCCACTGCAAACCTACTGAACTTTGTAATTAAGCAATCAATATTGCAAGGGTTATAAAGTCCACAGATGTACTTCAAAATTACTTCTGCCATCTCAACCAAAAGAGGTACATAAATACAAAAGAAGCCTTGATTTTTATTTTTTAATGTGTCTGTAAACTAATGTTTCTTGGAAGGGAGTTAAGACTGAGACATAAAACTGAAATAGAGTTCTCAATGGAATAGCCAATTTTTCACACTTTTCAATAGCAGAACCCCGAATTTTCTAGTGCTTACAATTAAATAATTTTTGTGTGTTGTTTTCCCCATAGTAAATGAAAAATTAAAACATTTAGTTAGATCTCCTAGTACACACCTACACATACACAGTCTCTTAAGCAGATGAAGATAGATAAAAACTACTTTTAATACCCCAGAGGTGGTTGGTCTGACCCAAACCATCCTACAACCAATGCTGGCTGTTCTGTGCTGGGTCTAGAATTCCCAGTGGGAATTTTTCAGCCAGCTTCGTGGTCTGAAGCAGCATTGGACCAGAAGAAAACAAACCTCCTAAAAGAAAGAGGGAGAACAAAGGAAGTGCATGAAGAGGAACACGAGACTTGATGTCAAATGGGTTCACAAGAAAGCCTATGAAACATCTGAATAACACAGTTCTGATGAGACAACAGCAGCAGGAAAAAGACAAAGATGGGAAAAAAATAATTCAAACCCAAGATAACCACAAATTATTTGTTTTGTGCAGATACACAGCTCTGAAGATTTGATCAGTTTTGAATTGTATACAAGGATAAAGGAACCAATACACTCAAAAGGCACCAAAAATAATATTTTCAAACCTGTATCAGATTTTCCTATATTGTACCACTGGTAAGAATTAAAAAAAAATAAGAAAACACATAGGTTTGGGTGCGTTGGGGTTATTAGTTTTGGCTATTGCTTGTTTTGTTTTATCAAGGTAGTAACAGACAGGAAATAAATGGCAAGAGAGAGCACCAAGACAGTTAATTTCAGAAAAACAGACTGAAAATGTGTTTCTGCAATTTTTGTGTATTGAAACTTCAAGAATGTTGCATTTGAAACCAACAATCTAAGGTGATTTAGAGAACTAATTTTGCATTTGCATCTGCCTTGGGTCTTCAGAAATGCAAGATAAAAGAACAAACTGTTCTGAACATGGATAAACCAAGATTTACCAACACACATCCTTAGGAACAGACTCTTTGCATTGACACCACTGTTTTTCTGACTGAGGAAAAAGGCCCTGTAGGTGGGGTATTAATACTGGTCCTAAGTAGATGCTCCATGAAGACTTCAACTGAAACACTTTTTTCAGGAAAACATAAAAACACAAATCACTTCACAAGCACATTTATTCACCCATTCAAGATCTATTGCCAAGAGCTTCTGCCTCTTAAGAGAAGGCTGTGACAATGGATAAAAAATATCTAAAACTTAGAGATGGAAGGCAGTATTTATGTATCACTATGTATTTACTTATTCCTATGAGAATTTTTTAATCCAAGTAGGATAATCAAGGTTTGTTTTCAGAAAGGGAAATCAGGACAATGAACAAAATCTCCCCTCATGCCCATAACAGAAAAACAAGAGCAAGAGTTATGACTGAGTTTCTGGTCATACTGTTTTCCATAATCCAGATATTGAACATAATGGGTCATATTTATTTCTAGTACTGATTCAGTGATCCATAAGAGTTACTATCAGACAGAAATAAGATCATGTGTTAACTAGAATCTGAAAGAGGATTTTTTAGTTTTCATTCTTTTCAGATACAACTAAGTCAAAATGTTTAATATCAAGGCAAATTTGTAGTAGCTCAGGTATTTCTGGTATCAGCTCCCAGAAAGTAAGTACATTATACACTACTGCTGTAGCTTTAAATGTTTTAAATCCTTTGTTTGTACATAATGCACATGGAAACACTGGATTTCCTTCATAGGTAAGTCCTTCACTACGCAATTTCTTCTTCCCTCCCACCTCAGACATCCCATGAAGAGAAACAGATCTTTTTTAAAATTTTCAAATCAAACAAAATACCCTAGAACACAACTTTTCCATAACTCTGGCCAACTCAAGCCACTGCATGCTGCAGGAGAGGGATCACTTCCTCCCCTGATGCTGCTCACACAGCCAGGCAGGAAGGATCCATGCTGAAAATGCCTCATTAGTAGGGAGAGGACACCAAAAGAAGGCTGTGGATTGAGAAATTTCAGTAAGTCACTTCAGTAAGTCCCATCTGCCACCCAGATTTAGTGGAGGGAAGTACTGTCAAACACAGCTGGACATTCAACCATCCTGTCATTACTCTGCCTTCTCAAACTTAACAAGCTCAACTGTGCCAAGCCCCCATCAGAGTTACTTCTGGAGCACTGGGAAATTAAAAAAATGGCATATTCCAAGTCTAGATCTGACATACAGGCTCCTCTCGGCATGAGGAAGTTTTTATTTTTAATGAAAGACTATGTTTTTTTCTGTTCTAAAGACAATGGAAGCTCGTGGGCTGACCCAGTAAACAAAGCTCAACTGTCAGCATATTTTAAAATATTAGTCACAAACAAGTAGTCCAGAAGCAGCAAAAATATAGAAGAACAGTGTCCTAAGAATTTAATTTTTTAATATATAATGTGGGATAGAACACACACCTTTCCTTCAGGGGGTACTCTACCAGCATGCATGCCTTCCAGCCAAGCTTTTATTTTGCTATCCTTTGGCATCCACTATGTCTCAGAAAAAGCCTAGGGAAAATTCACTAACATATTCAAAGTTTTGTGTGGACTGAAAACAGAAATCAAATAGGTACAGACAAATTAGTATTATCTATTACAAATAATGTCCTCAGGAAGTCAAACTATTTACCTCAGTAAGTGAAGGGGAGGTTCATGTGATACTTATTCACATTTTATAAAGAAGAAACAAACCAAATAATCAGTGGCTAATAATACTTTAATTTTCATGCACAAACAACTCCAGCTTACAGTATCTTACATGCATGATCACCTGAGGAAATTACAAGGCTGATCTTGTAATTAAGTCATGAATATTTGCATTAGAGCTAAAGAAATGGCTAGGAAAGTTGGGAGGAGTAGCTTTGGAAATATCAGGTAGATATGGGTGGGTCGTTTCTTGATTTGTGTGTGTTTTTGTGTATGCTTTTGCTGCTGTGCAAAGTGCACATACACAAAATATAATGACATACACCCCATACAAGCACAAGAATAAAAACTGTTTTCCAGTGTTTATGTCTCACTGAAATAAAAAAACTGTGCTGTTACTTCCTTACCTGCTGATAAGAAGACCAATCATAGAGAAAAGGAAAAACATTTTATCTTACTCTATATACTTCTACCTGGATTGTTATGTGGCACAAACCTTGAACTCAACAGTGTAGTCTGTTCTCAGTGATGACTTTTGCATCCCCCATACCAGTTACTGGAGAGTAGGAAAGCCAATTCTTTTACTCAGAAAAAAGGAAAAAGTTCATCTCAATGTAAAATACAAATTCTCGATGTCAGAATCTGAGAACTCAGGGTCAAATGTAAAGAGCTGGCAGCTTCAGCTGGAGCTGCAGTGGAAACAAAAGCAGAAGGCTCAAGGGAGAGGCATTCTCAGAGAATCACTACCACCTGGAGAGGCTGGTGGGGCACCAGCTCCTGTCAAGGTCTCCAGACAGAGCATGTGAACTCATGTATGTGCTGAGTGCTGGGGACTGACACCATAATTTAACAACAGAAAGTTCTGTGACAAATCCAGCTGAAGGAACTCCCACCTTCCCCCCTGACTATCATTCCCACCCTCCTACCACAGCTCACCAGCCCCTGAATTACACTGGCACAGCTCTGTGGGGGCCCTGCTGTGAACCCAAACAGGGAACTGTTCCAGCTGTAAAAAGACCCCAGAAATAAATGTATGTATTTATTTAATTCACAGCATGATCTCTCAAAGTATTGTTCTGGCATAACTGAGGGGTGGAATGGCACAGCATGGTGGGAAAAGGAATACCCTATGCCAGTATTGTTGACAAACATTTTGAATTGCAAAATAATGGCCTCAGGAAGTTTTTTAAGTGCTCCAAGCAATAATCTCTTGGATTTCCATTGTCTGGTGAGTATTAATGAACACTCTACAAATAGTTTCTAACTTCCACACTACTTTACACTCAGGAACATCTGCTTTACACCTAACATCATGGTTCTAACAACTGTGTGAAGGCAAGAGCCATATGAATGGCCAGTCTCCTCAATAGCTACCCACATCTAAAGAGAGGTTCAATTGCCAAAGTGTTACCTGCTAATCAAAGCAGGTAATGGTAGAGACTTTCCAGGAAAATTCTAATTATGTTATACTGATCATGTAAGATTATAATACAGAGAGGTGGAGTACAGAGAAAGACATTCTTGAAAATTTTAGGAACACCAGGTAGTTTTCTCTGAGCCAGTGCAATGAGCAGCCCAGCAGGCAAATAACACATTCAAAGATCAAGTGGTTGCTTCAATCCCTATGCTGCAGGTGAGGCCATGATAAAAGAGCACAGCATTTCTCTTCCTCTCTTCAGGAAAGCACTGCAGATTCACAGCCATCCTCTCCACACAGTAAGGAACAATGTTTTATAGTAAATAATCCAGTATAGTATCTGCAGAACTAAGTTTAATTTCAAGCACTGCAAATATCACAGAATGGATGAATGCTACTGCTAAGATAAAATGTAAAAGAGAAATTGTTCCTAAATAGAGTATTTGTGCACACACAGAAGGAATTCTGCTCAGCTGTTTGGATATGAACAGCATATAATAAGGACACAAATCAGATGCAAAAGTCAGACTTTTTTTGGTTCCTGCTGATCAGCCACATGTGACTCAAGTGTGCCAGCTGGACTAGCTGCCATTCTGAGCTCCATAACCCCCCAAGTGCCTTGTCAAGAGAGCCAAGACTCCAATCAAACAAGATTTTTTAGTTGATTCCCTGGACCAGATGTGCAAAATAGCAACATCTTCACTTTTGAACATCTAAAATTTCCTTTTTCTCTGCTCCATTGTTTCAGCTGAGGATGGACAACAGAAGCACTACTCTCTTTGGGATGGCATGATCAAAATGAGGAAAGGCAACAGGACTCATGAAAACTTGTACCTTACACTAGTAGGGGTAGGTAAAGATAAACACATAAAGTACAATGTTAATATCATGGAAAACATCCACATAAGAAACAACCTCAGCTTTAGATCACCAGAAATATGTGACACAGGATTAAGAAAGTGTTATTGTATGAACAGGGGACCTCTGGAGCTTTTTTCAACATAAGTACTAGTGTGCTTACACTTTCAGAATTTCACCTAAAATTCTCATTGCATGTAGAAGCATTACTTAATTCAACCCCCCAAATCCAAAGTTAAATGAATGATTCCTTTAAAAAAAGACCTGAAGTACTTTTATGTGATGAGTTATTTTCCTTAATGTCCTCTGGCTATTTATTGCTGTACATTGGAGGTGATACCTGCCCTGGCACAAGAATTTTTCACAGTGAGTAAGAGTGGAGCTGCCCATGAAGCTGGTCAATGATTTAAACATTCCAGGGAGGAAGTATTTGTTGTCTCACTCTATGCAGCTGTGCTTCGATGTTAATTTATTTACTTGGTGTTAGCTGTGAATGCTAGCTTAGAAGCTTAGGTTATTGTATAATTACAAATACTGTAAATGTGAATGAAGTTTTTTTTGGTGCTTTGGGACACAATTTGTGAGGATGACTGGCCATATACTGAGAAGAAACCCAATGGAAAGGTGGGAACAGAAGCCCCTGCACTCCAATCTTATATTCTCTGCTCTAATTTAACTTGCTTTATCTCACTCCTCCTAATGCAGGTAAAAGGCATTTGTATGACCCTCAACAACTAACATAACTGGTTAATCACTGTAACATGGTCTTATAAAACTACTGATTTTCTTTTTTTTCCTGATAATAATACAGTAGAGAATCAGTCAATGCTTACCTGTGCATTCAGAGGAGAACGTGAAGCCTGTAGTATGATATATCTGGCAACTATAGCAATAACTTTGCCAAAACACCCTTTTTTTTTTTTCTAATCTTTAGAACAGCTCCCTCTTCTGGCATCCTCTGCTTATACTGTATTAAAGTAGCATACTTCATTCCTTACCAATTTTTAATTCTATTTGGTTCCCAACACTTAACAAACACAGTTTCATTGTTAAAGGTTTTCACTGTTCAGTACAGCTGTGAAGCAAAATACAGTTTTTGAAAGGATGACTAATTCTTATCAAGTATTTATCTAAGATTATCCATAGATTTTACTACCTTTTGAAGTATCCCAATAACAACCAAGACCAGAATCCACACATGGTCAAGGAGCCTGGATGGCCAGTTCAGGGGTCACATTTGCAGGATCATTGAATTTGGAAGGGATCATCTAAGATGTGAGTCCAGCTCCTCCCTGCTCATGCAGAGTCAGAGGAGGCTGCACACACAGTGAAGTTTTTATTACCTTCACAGCTGGAGATTCACATCTCAGGGCAGCCACCTAACCCCCCAGTAGGCAGAAATGCTCAGGGTGCCATCCCTACCCTCTGGTTCTACAAACTACCCAGAAATTTATGCTCCTTCCTTCGGCATCTGAATTAGCTGTTTAATCAGGCTGGATGAAATTGGGCCTTAGAGTCCCTTTCTGAACCAGGTGTCATGTCATGGACTCAGTTTGACCACCCCCTCACCTCCCCCCGCCAAAAAAACCCCAACAAACCACCAAGAAAAAGTAAACAAACAAACAACCAAACAAAAAAAACCCCAAACCAAACTTCCTAAGAGTTCCTCTCATAATCCTGCCGGTAAGTGACAAAACTGCAGAGAACACATGAGGACAGACTTTTTTTCCTGGATGATCCTCCGGTACTATTCTTCCAAATAAGAACAACCAACCACAAAACTAGAAAGAGGAAAAAACTGCCTAATGCATTCAGACAGAACAGGTTCTCAACTTTGTTCACAGAATTGCTGCTGGAGCTCAGTCAGTGCCTTTAGGCACAAAATATACATGACCCAGAGCACCCCTTGCCCAGGAGGTAAGAAATCTATTTTCCTCCTAATATGTCTCTCCATTGCCAGCAACATTCCCTTTTCTCCAGCTGCATTTCAAAGGCAAATCATGGACACTGCTATGTGCTGGGGGAGGAGACCCTGGCTGCTGACTTGGAAAGTAGTGTCTGAGAAGATAAAGCACCTTCCCCGAGTAACTTCATGGTCTTGACTCCAAAATCAGATTTTGCCTCACATAAACAGTCTGACCCATCCACATGAGGTGCCAAGATTCCATGCAGGATTCCAGATTATATCCTGGCTAAGGTTGCCAAAAGCTACACACTGCAAGCTCACCTGCTGATACTGAGAGTCCTTACTACATCTACTTCAGTTGTTGCAGACCAAGTTATAACGGGAAGATTTTGTACCAACAAGGGCATTCAATCACATAAATTTTGTATAAATCAATGCCCATTCTAAAACCAAATTGAAGAGAATTAAACATGCTTTACACAGTTTGCTGAATGAGGAAATAGATGCTTTTACCCCTTGGTCTCAGTGGTGACAGTAGACCCTCCTGAAGAACAATTCATTCCAGTAACTGCTGCGCAGAGTGAAAAATTAATAACTTTCAAGAAGCTGGTTTGGTGAGAGCCAAAGAAACAAAATACAAAGAAACTAAGCTTTAGGACTATACAATTAGTTTTATTGAGAAGTATTATAACATAGTGATTCTTATTATAACTTTCCTTATGCAAGTGTTGAGGGTGATGACTGTTAAGTAAAACAGCAGGTGAAGACAAAGCCAGATAAGGTACAGAAAGCTTTTTAGAGTCCCTATGTTACAGTTAAAAATGGCAATTTAAAGATTTTAAAACTAACAGGAACTCTCATCTCAAGAGAGAGAATACTAAAGACTTGTCATAATCCAGACAAATTGTTTGTACTGCTTTCACTGCTAAAAAATAGTTCAGCAGTCTTCAAGTGAAGCAGTGTTGTTGATATAAGTACATGTAACTACTCCTAAGAGATGAGAATCCAAATATGCAATTTATGTTGTGCATACTCAATTCTTGACTCAGAGAATTAGTTCAGAAGAAATATCTTTATACTTGAAAAAAGTGTGTGTTTAGGTCCTCATAGCCCTTAAACATCACCAAGTGACAGCATGAGTTGGTAAAACAGTAACATTATCCAAAAACCCAGCAGTGATTCAACTGCAAACAGGCAGATCAAGAAACTTGGCAAAGCACAGGGAGTACTCTGAATGCAGGCCAGAGAACCAGATTCTGAAATTATTTCTGTATATTAATGAATGAAACTTGTGTAACATGATTTACCACCAAAAAAAACCTATTTACATTATATATGTTTACCAAGTACAAGACTGTAAATTGCAAAATTGCCTTGTTTACAGCAACGGTAACACAAATTAGGAAGCCCGAAACAAAGGTATCCCAATGTACCCCTGCAATGAAATGCAAGAAAAACTTTGATGAAAAGCAAAATGTCATCAGCTAAACAGCACAGTGGTTTTAAAATTTGTAGAGTATTTATTTACAAGACTAAATGTTTCATAAATACACAGGCACAAATAGATACTACTAAAACAGAAAAAAATTCCATTACACTTTGTGAATTATGTTTTTCAATGAACACAAGACATGTTAAATATTGCTGTAGCAGATTTTGTATTTCACTGCTAATTTTAAACTAAACAAACATTGTAAAAGTGAAAACAGTCCTTTAGGACACAAGAGGAAAACCAGTAATTCCTGTCCTTTTCATGACATCTACACATCCAGAAAACCATGTACCTGATCCTCCATCTGTACACACTTAATGTTACTCTCATGAGTAAATCTCATCAATTTTAACAGAAAAGAATTTATCTTCAGAAAGTCAAACAAGTATATGCATATATTCTAGACTGAGGAAAAATTAAACTTTCTACACTTTAGTAGACACATTATTACTCCTATTCAGAGGTTTTGTGGACACAAGACTAAATGCTTCATGAAACAAAGTGTGTATTAAACATTTCAATTAATACAGTAAAGCTTTATTAAAATTATAAGTTCACTCGCACTGCCACTAACAAAAAAAAAATTAGCTTGTTGCAGTTAAATGAGATTAAACCCTGCTGCATGCTCTGTTTTTCAACTGCTTCAAGCACAGTGAGCTATCAGCTCTCAAGAGGCAGAATCCTGTTTCATTTTAAGTCATTGATTTCAGAGTAGAAGAATGTTTTGGAGGTGCTTTTTTTAAAGAGTGAGGAGAGGGAGAAAGCTAAGTTGGACCCAAGAGGAATCCTCTCTGTTCTGAAGTAACCTGATTAAAACACAAACCAAAAATAAATACACACAGGATTTATTCTCAAATCTCCTGCAACAATTCAATTCCAACAGAAGCTGAGAATTTTGTCACCTTTCTCAATACCCACCCACAACTCTGTTTGGTTTGACCATGTGTTAACAAAATCATATGCCTGAATTTCACTAAGACTGGAAAAGTATGTACCAGAGCAGTTTAATACACAGAACAGAGTAACAAATGCAGCAGGACCAACCACCTTCAGTTCAGATCACTCAACACTTGCCTGTGCATGCTCTCTTTTTTTAAAGTCAGAGCTGCCCTTGTCTGAATATTGCTTTCCTTGACTTGCTTTCCTTGGCTTTCCTTGACAGTACCAAGCTGTCCTTTTGCCCCTCTTTCCCTCATTCCATAAAGAATCTCAACCATGGATACATGCCTTTCAAGTGTGAAAATGGCTGGACTCCAGAAGGGCTCCACATTTAATACTCAGGAAGTCACAAAAGCACAAAGGAAATGCTATCTAATCCTGATTTTTAGGTACATGAACACATTGACCAAATGTCCATATCTCTCCTAAGGCTGTGTTTTTTGCACTGTAGATAAGCGTTTCCTTGAAGGCTAAAAATGAGGCATGCAACAGTAGCAAAAAAGCCTCACCACTTGTTTTATGAGAAGCAAAACTGCACTTTGTTATGCCAGGTCCCACTAAGCTCCCTGACAGCCACAGCAAGAAGCTTGGGTAACTTTATTCACTACTGAATTTGGGCACCTAAAGTGAAGAGAGCATTATAGTGGTTGCTGAGGTCTTAAATTGTTTTTGCAGTGAGAGAAGTTCCAGCTTATTACCAACATAATTCCGAAATAAGAGCAAAACCATAAATCAGCTGCTTGCAAAAGCCTGAAGACCGTGACAGAAGTACACTGAATATTTCACTGATGTCTATTTCTGAGCATCTATCTTAAGATGTTATTAAGGAGTCTTCACAGAACTGTTCTGCAAGAAATCAGCTCCGTGTAGCCCTGCCACTACATTTTTTTGCATTAAAGGTTTCCTATGATGAATATGGAGACCATGCAATGAATGTGACTTGGTACATTTTGAACAGAATAATTACATGCCTTGCAGAGGTACCATGCCTTGGATGCTAATGTTTGACTTTTGTGCTCCTCTCCGACATATCTTTCCACTGATATAATCTAGCTTTACAGATTTATCTTTGTTACAGCCTCTACTATCACCCCAAACAGAAAGTATCAGTCTGAAGACAGATGAAAGCTCCAGAACTTGTGGGGAAAAGGAACTCTAAACTTAGCTGTTCAATTAAACCTTCCACAAGTGAGAGAAAGCAGCAATTGAAAAGCATGAAATCAGGCTTGTACCTCCAGAGAGGTACTGAAGAGATACTGCATAGTGTATTTGGTTTAAAAGGTTTTTCCTCACAAAACAGGAACAAGATGTACTCATATATGGCTTCTTTTCAGTTAGGAAAAGAATTTGAACTTCACTGTCACTGGCTTAAGAAGTTACTATTCAGCTCCTGGAGGCAAAGGCATAAAACCACTGTGCCCAAGGAAACGAACATAAAATATTCCAAATGTTCCAATGGACCTTCCAAATCATTGGAAAAAAAACCCTGAAAAATTGGACCTGTGTTCTCTTTCACCACTAAAGACCAAGCCACACACAGTCACATAAATAGCCACTAGGTACACTAACAGTGAACCAAAGTTGTGGATACTCAGAAAAGTCATTATTTGTACTACTCATTCTGGGAGAAATAACAACAGTATCCAGAACATCCAAATAAACAACAGAAAGCATTAGAAATCTGCAAACTGTAAGGTGGTCAAAGAGTCACAGCTTGAGTGGGTTCAAGCTTTACTTTTGCTAAGATCAGGATTCCTACAGTTCATTAGTAGACTTCAACAAACTTAGAATTTCTCCATTAATTTTAACATATGCCAAAGGCAAGTTTAGAGCTCTCATTTTAAGACAGCCACATTTAAATATAATTAGGAGCTGTACAATACTCACTGAGTTCAAGAGGGTCAGCAAAAAAATTCATGTGTAAAAATCTAAGTTAAAAAACTTTTCCTATTAAAAAACCCTAAAACTAAAAGAAACAACTGGATCTAGAATTTTTCCTCAAATACTGTAACTTTCATCTGTCAGTTTGTACACAGCTGACATTGCAGTAACACTTCAAGGTACAAGAGATAAATAGAAGAAGAGCAATGAAAATAAACAAAAGCCCACAATGCTCTCAGTAAACCACCACCACAAAGAAAATGAGTAAGACATCCTAATTTCTAAGTGCTGCCTTCTGGTACTGTTAAAAATAAAGGTAGCAGTAGCAATCGAATGTAACAAAGAAATTTCACCACTGTAGTATTATTGAGTTTTTGGCCATGTGCATGAGCCAGAATTTACCACTTAGATAGTGAGAATTTTGAAAATGAAACTGGACATGCCCCTTTCAATCAACAAACTTCTAGACTTAAACACAAAAAAAGACCCTTACCAGGAATAATCATGAACAAGAGCCTGGGTAGATTTTTACTTTCATCTTTTGAGAGGTCTTTCCAGGGCCCACACTTTAAGACATGGGTGGCAGCTCCACAACAGTAGATAAATTCTTCATGTAAGGGCACTGGCTCTTCTGACCCCATGTTTGCTGTTGAGCAGAATAAGATACTGTTATAACAGGTCAATACTTACAGAGCTGTCTCTTTGTCATTATGCCTTCCCCCAGAATAACTGCAAAAAAACCCAGCCAAACCACCCTTCCCCCAACAGCTGCCATATCCAGTAATCTGAGGCCCAGTTCAGTATTTGATGTTTGAAGGGGCTGGAGAGGGTGATACATGTTGCTACTATATGAGAGAAAGCATCATCTTTCAGTTTCTGTCTCAGAAATACACAATGATGAACTGGACAATAAGCTCTATTCTACCTTAAAGGCAAATTATTTTAAATTTCTTGTTCATACTTGTCCACTGAGAAGATTAATCTGAAAGCTGTTTGAAGGCAAACAAATGAAAAAATACCAAAAAAAACCAATGCATGAATGTCTTCGCAAGTTCTTTAACTGTCAAAAGCATAGTTAAAAATAACATTAGGTTTTCAACTATTTTTGCTTAGTGAAAAAGGACCATTCATTTTTGAGTACAAGGACACAAAATCTATTTCCTAGTCAGTTTGTGAAATTTCAGGCATGTAAACCAAAGCCTGAAAGATCTACAAGGTCTGCTGCACTATTAAGTGGGAGGCACTACCCTCAACTAATAGTCACCAAAAAATTTTCAGTGCTACACAACTTAAAAGGAACAGATCTGACTGAAATTTTAAGTAATGACACTTGACAACATTAGAAAAGTACACTTGAATAAACAATATTTCTTTACTTTTGCAAATGTTAATCTGAGGTTTTGAAAGGTTTAAGGTAAAGAACAATCAATACAGAAAATGTTTTGTTTTGAATTAGCAAGTACCGCCATGAAAAAACCTGACTATAATACAAACAGAAAACACTTCAGGAGGGAAGGGAGAAGTATTCTTTAATGCTGCCAATTACAGCACAATTCTCTGGATGAAACCTTGTACCCCCATCTGCCCATTTCACCCCAGCATCTCCAAAAAGTTATTTTAATGATTATGCAGACACCTTTACTACTTCATTGTTTGCCATAATATTATCTAACTTGTAGTAACTAAAATGTAAGTAAAGTCAATTTTGCCAAACTATAAAGAGGTACATTTTAATGCATTATCCCTGCTTGTATTTCTTCATTATTTAAAGCTGAAAGAAGCCAAGAACAGTTTCAACAAAGAAATCCAGTTACATCAACAACCACAGTAAGTTGTCACTCCTTTTCTGAGGTGTTTACAATCCAAGAAGCAAAATTTACTAGTTCTTACCCAAGAAAGTAGGTTTTGGACAAAGTTTCTGATCATGATCACAAACAATAAAATCTGTTGCATATTTTCATTCTGAATTGATTTCACATAACAAATCTAAATGGAAATCCCATTGACAACTTTTCATTCAAAAGAAGTATTTGCAACATTAAGGTCAGAACTTAAGCAATGAGAACAGAAAACTCAGCAATAGATTTTGGACTGGCACAGGAGGATTTTCAGGTTCACACAGACCTGCTGTTGTAGCTTTGGTCCAGTCTTTAACTTAATTTATAATTTCAAAAACACATAGTGTTGCAGTACCTGAAAAGAAGACTGCACACCAGAGAAGAAGAAATGGTTATTTGAAAAACTGCCTGTCTGAGACAATCCCAAATGGCTTCTTTGTATTAGCTCTATGTAGTGTCTGAGGGATTTTTTATTTATTGTTAAGTCTTAATTTACAACTTTACAGCCTTTGGTAATATAAATGGACAGAAGAGAAAAACAGGGGAAATACAGTGAATATTCTCCCAGAATACTATTCAGACCTGTTTCAAGATGAAATCAATAATAGACAAAAATACCTCTGGATCTCCTTCTCCTTCCTAAATGAAGCTTTGAAGAACAGTATTTCTATTACAGGCATCTATTTTTGGCACAAATTGCCTGCATTTCCCCTAGAAATATCATAAGACAGTCTATCAATTTCCAAACAGATTTAACAGGCAGAGGTTTCGAGAGATGAGGCTCCTACTGACTCTGTCAGCCCACAGAGAGAGCACAGTTTGTGCCACAGCAGCTCCAAGAATGTTGAGCAGACAGAAGGACAAACTTGACTGGTGGGATTTTCACAAGTTATCATGGAGAAAGGTAACAAGACTCAAAGAGATGCATCGACCTAAGAAATCAGACCTTATTACATCCCAAGAAGTATTTTCTTCCTTCTCTTCAACCCCTGCACATGAATTCTGCAACCAAATGTAGGAAAAGTATTACAAGAAATTCAGCTTCTGTCAAGAGTGCTTAATCTAGTGTAAAAATTTCTGTTAGAATATTGAAATATTCGATTCACAGGGCTTTAGCTCCAGATTAACACACCCTTAATGTAGGTGTCTACCAGAAAACAAACTCCTGTTACAGGATACAAAGCCTTAGGTGTCACTACATGAACTGATTAGGGGAAGAATTGTGGGATCAGTTTCTTGGTTGCCACCTCCAGATTAGAAAAATCCTCTCCTGGTTAACAAAGACCATCGTAAAAACATATGAAGACATGCAGGTGCACCTGCAAACCAACACATGTATTTAGGTGTCTCCCTACTGATCCAGAAGCCACCTGCAGTCATTTTTTCAGACAGGAGTACCTGGAAATAGAGTTATCCACAAAAGGGAGATTATCTCTGCTGTAGGACCAATTCTTTTAGTCTTTGGTTCAACTGACTCCAAAGTAAAATGCTGATAGTAAAGCTAAGTGAACTTTGCAAGCATCGTGCTAATTATTTATGCCTCTTTCCCGATAACATATTGGACTTGACATTTAATTTCAAAGATAACTTGGAAATAACAAAATTTGATTGACACTTAAAGAGTGTTCAATAAAAGAGTTATCACAAACTCAGACAAGCACCATGTAATGTAATCAGAGTAATTAAATGGATATCTGGCATATAAACTATTCAATCACAAGACAGGACAAACAGGTTGGTGTACCTATTCTGAAACAAGATGCTGTAGTGAAACATGCAATGATAACCACAAGGGCAAAGGTAACTTGCATAAAACAATGGTGATACCAAAATAAAGGAGAAAGGACAACTGCAGCAGATTTGACATAAAAGGTTCCACAAAATCATAAGAGACACACCCCAAGGTGTTCATGGTCAAGGCTACTGTGTGGCCACTCTCTATCCTTTCTGGTAAGTTACAATGACATTGGAAAAAGCTACTCAGGAGAGTGGTGGAATTCCTGGAAGTGTTAAAAAATGTGTAGATGTGGCCCTTGGGGACATGGTTTAGTGATGAACATTGAAGTTCTGGCTTAACAGTCAGACTCTATGATCTTAGAGCTCTTTTTCAACCTTAACAATTCTATGATTGGAAACCATGCCTGGAAACTGAAAAAAAGAGGCAACCACTATGGTTAGAGTGTCCAGGGAGCTCTAGGCCAGTCAACCTCATCTCAGTTCACAAAAAGTTATTAAAAAAAAAAAAAAATCCCACTCGAAGTTGTACCCAAGAACATGAAACAAGCATTAATGTACCAATGATGTCTTTCAAGGATGAGTATTGGGCAATAATGTCCAATGTCTCCACTGAACACAGGACAGGAGCCACTCTCAGAAGGGTCCTGCAAAATGTCTGGGGGAGGAGGACAAACCAACTGAAACACTGGAGGGCAAGGCTGCTATCCAAATGGATAGCTGAAAAGGTGGGAACTACATGAAAGCCACGGGCAAATAGAAAGTCCTGCACCAAGAGTTCAGCAACCCAATGCAGCAACACAGACTGGGGGCTCAAAAGCTAGGAAGTGGCTTTCCAAAAAAAGACACAAATTATTAGAAAGCTGAAAATGAGCCAGTAATGAGCCCCTGTAACCATCAAGCTCGAGTGTATACAAGGCTGCACAAGGAATAGCCTGCAATCTTGGAATGTTTGTATCTCCTGCTGCTTGGCATTGGAAAGACTGCATCTGGAGAACTGTGTCTAGTTTTGGACTCCTCAGACAAGCAAGACATCAATGTACTAGAGAAAGCCAATTAGATTATATGGATGCTGAAGCATGTGATGTATGTCCAAAGGACAAGGAAAAATAGTCAAAAGTTGCAGTGAAAGAAATTCCAATAATAAAGGTTTCCCCTACATGCACAATTAGGACTATCAAATAATGCAAGTTGCCCTGAAAGGCAGGACAGTCCCCAACTGGACAATGCTTTCAGCAACGTGACCTGCTTTGACCTTTTCGAGAAAGGACCTGGACTACATGTTAGGGATAACCTACAAAGTTGGATGCGTGTAAATTCGTGAGACTGGACTAGATACACCATAAAATGTTAATTGCAAGGATGCTGTTTATCAAAAACCACTGTAAATCAGTGGAGGTCTTGATGGTCAAGGATGAAAAGATATTTAAAGTCACGGCCATTTTCCAGCAGAAAAGGCAAGAAAGAGCACCCAAGGCACTATAGGCAGTTCTGACTCAGCTGACTCCACAGGAAAAAGTCACAGGAGCATGTATTGTGTAAGTTCCTCTGATCACATAAAGGAAGAGATGTTAATCAGAAAAAGAGACCAGTCTGCCACGAGCAAACGATGCTAAGCAATGCAACTGCCCTTAATTATAAAATACCTGGCCACAAGAATGAAAGAAAATATGTAAATGTAATGCACACTGCGTTATTAAGAATTTTGGCACTGTCTCCCACTGCATTCTCTTTTCTAGGCCAAGGAAATGCAGGCTGAATAAACTGACTCGCATATTTTGAGAAGTAACTAAACAAGCTTAAAAGATAATCAACAACTGTCTGTCAGCTGTCAAGTAATCTTGGGTCAATACTGGCACCTACAAAACTCAGGATTTTCATCAGAAACATACCTCCAACACTGAGCCCAGCTCTGTTCAAGCCCCTCACATCAAGAACACAAGAAAACTTGGGAGGGTCAAGTAAATAACTAGGCTAGAGGAAAAGCTTTATGAACTGTGCTTTTTCAGTCTCCCATGCTGCAATCAAATAGCAACCTAGAGCCATTTGAAGGAGATCGGCAAAAGCGGCATAGCCAAAGCTTTCTTTGCAATGGAAGATGGTAAAACAAGAGGCAACAGCCACAAGTTGTGTCTTGACACTCCAAGGCATCATAAAAAACTGGTTGCTAAGAACGCAATGGATGATCGCTAGCAAGGCAGCGGAATGTTTCTTGGATGTTTTTAAGACTCAGCTGGACAAAATGGTAATTTTGATCTCAGCAGAAGGATGGACTAAGTTTTCTCCAGAGTTTTCCACAAATCAACAGTTTACAATTCTTATGGTCCTAAAACAGCAGAAAAAAATAAATCAGGAGATAAAACAAGGATCTCAAACAAGTTTTCTAGTACCATAGTAAATGCAGAGTTTCATGAACATAGTCCATGACAATAACTAAGTATTTAGGTCAGAGAAAAGTAATCTAAATGAGATCAGCTCCCCAAAAATATAGGAAACTAAAGTAGATGTATTCTATTGATTAACTGTATCAGGTTAAATAAAAAAGAAACCCTGCCCTAATACGTGATTTTATGTGACTGAATTCAACACTAGAATGTAAAAGAATAACTGGAAAAATAGCAAGATTCCTTCAGCTGCCTTCTACACGAAGGCTCTGACAATTTCTATGTTACTCCCACAGGAGAATCATCTAGACCTGACATAAGCTCTTTGATCTGCAGACTGGAACCTACAGGCTCATAGCTAGGAACTAGAAAGGGACAGAGTGACCTGGTAAGAAAACTGCAAAGAGGAACAAGGGAAGTGGGGATTTCATGATGTGAGAGATGAGCTATGACATGACACACGATGCCCAGATCTCATCTAAGATTTATCTGGACAAACAACAAACAATGGACGCCAGATTTTCTCAGGGAAAACAATAAACACAGGCCAAAGACTTTGCAAGCTGTTGTGACATCAGTCACAAATCTTGACCAATTCTCTGTAAGAAAAGCAGCAGCAGCCAGTAGCACATAAAAATGAAACATTTCTTCATTGTACTTTCCAGCACAATTCTCTGTCAAAGTTGTATACAAGTCCCTTTCACACTAGCTCTGAATTAGTAAATAAAACTGTTAGGCATTATTTGTAAAAATGAAAAAGCTAAAAAATTTACACTGCAGACACATCAATCGAAGCAACATAGTTATACAAAATAACACTGCTTTCCTCTAAAACCAGTGAAGCAATTAGGAAGCCTTGTTTTTAGTGATCACTTGGTGAGCTTGCAATACAATGCCTTCACTTTGTTTTGTTCCTGTGTCATTCCCCCATGCCACTCCCTCCAGGAGTAAAACTGCTGGAAGAATTTCACTGAAGACTGTATAAAAATATCAGTGACACGTGGAAATGGGGCACAGATTACTCATGTTTAGGGTTGTAATGATAAAAAGCTGAAGTGCAAAATGAAAACTGGTATCACTTCTCAAGCCTGAAAGTAGTTCATAGACAACATATGGGGTACTATGCAAAGACTTAAAGAAGGAGAAACTTAGTTTAAAAACTGGATCTACCTGCAAGACCTTGTAATATGATATTACCATTAATAATCTTGTAGCAATGACCAAGAAAGTGTGCACAGTCCCAGAGTTAGAGATGCAGGGAAAATAGCTTCTGGGTATTCATTTTGTACCAGACAAGGTGCACATGTCACTGCCAAACATTATAAAAGCAATTATCGAGACAGCTATTCATCAAAGCAGGACAGGACTCACAAACCAAAAAATTGTTAGCTTGGAAAGATCCATTTGAGGACTCAAATCAGGAACAGATGGATTCCCCACCAACCTTATTCCAAAAAGGTGCTTTGCTCTGAAATAATTTGAAAGAGTTTTGGAGTTAGAGAATCAAGAAATCGGAAAACATTTTCAGATCCCACAATGATACATTGGTGTGGCACAAAATTATTCAACAGATAAGATGATCAAAACCCTGGGAAAATGGATCAGGAAGTACTCTTGGCCTTGACTTCCTTGCTACTCTCAAGAAGGTGAAAAAGCAAATGAAAGACTTCCATGGGGATCAGGCACACTTATGAACCTTTATGAAGCCTTTATGAAAGCAGCCACGCCTCTGAAAGCATCAACTGGTGGTCCACAGCACTTAACAGTTGGCAAGCAGGTATGTTTCACTATGGCTCTGGCAACAACACTCTTAAGTTTGATGCCTGGTCTCTTTCTCTTTTGGCAATCACAGACCTTCAGCTTAACAAAGGTCACAAAACTCCAGTTATGCTTGCCCAGTGCTCCAAGAGCAGAGTCCATGTCCTTTGTTACCAGCTAGATCAAAGCTCCTCCATTTGCCATCAGAATTAAACACTTGGTTAGAAACACAGAACACTGGAGTGAGAGTGAGCATGGAGGAATCCCTGAGAAGTTACCCTGGTGTGGCCAAGGGTCCCTGAGGCTTCACACAATACCAGACACCACAAATGTATCCAAAAGAATAAGACATGACTTTCTAAAAGTGGAGTATGTTTTATCAAACACATTTCAGGATACAGTGGAAGAGGTCCTTCATATCATGACTCGCTATTCTATTTAATCACAACAAGATGGTAACTTTCACTTTTTCAAAAACAAACTGGTTGTGAACTGTTGAGAGCTACCAACATGAAAATGACCCCAAATGAGTAAACGTTTTTTGTCTTGGTTTGTTTTTTCTTAAAGTAACTTCATAAGCAAAATCAAGGTTGGGAATCCCACAGATTACAAGAAAGTGGTAGCTATTCTCCCAGCAAATTCCCAATTTCCCAGTCAATGCACAGGCCTGATGATAACACTAAGAATGTCCATGACCTAAAATGAAATGAGCAAGAAAGCTGCTGCTTAAAGAAACAAATCTACTCTAGGAAGTAATGATAGTTTCATTTGCATGAAAGCAAAGAGGATGCTTCATTTGGTGTAGTATGAAGCATTTTCCAGAACAGAAAGTGGGATTTTGGGAAACCTTTTAGTCTCAAAGGAAGAAAAAGCTGCTCATTTGTACGCACTATTGAAATTTACTGGTGAAATAAAACAACTTTTAAAGATCTCTTTCCCTCCAAATACTGCATTAAAGTACTGGATCCAGAGAAAAAACAGGGCTTTTAAAGCTGAGATCTCACAGGGGAATAAACAGAAGGTAGTAGGCATGAATAACATGTAGGTATAATAAATATACTTTATATTCTGAGACTAAACTGCAATGTCAGCAAAAAACCTCAGTCAAATAGAGTATCTACGTGAAAGAACATAAAAAGCTGCTGCTGAAGTACAATGTCTACATGGTAAGAAAGGTTTCCAGGGAAAAAAACAAAACTATGCCGGTATAATAAAGCCTCTATTCTGGCCTTATTATCAAGCAGTGCAAGATAGCCCGGGAGCGCAGTCCTCAGGGAGGCAGGGTGCCCGAAAGCTAGGCTAGCTCAAGGCCGATCGCCACAGGCTAACCCCCTTAGCAAGCTCGGTGATTATCAGCTCTTTAGTGATTGCAAGCTCTCTTAGATCTCAGCTCTTGCTTGCTAGGGTAGGTAGCCCTTGGCTTGAGGCTGCAGCAGACAGCGAGAGAGGAGAAGGGAGCGCCGTGGGGTTCCACAGCGATGTTTATTGGGGCAGTCTGTGAAGGGTCCCAGCGACAGCTCTTCTTCTGTCGAATGGGCTAAAGTAGGCCCCTTTTATAGGGTTAAGGGGAATCCAGACTTGACCAATAGTAAGGGTTAAGTAACATAGCCTATAGGGTTACAGAGATAAGCTTTGGGGCGGGGGTCAGGGAGACAGGAACTTATGTTGCTGTCTCAGCAGTTCCTATTGGTCGATTCTCCATGGGGCCTTAGCCAGGTCCATGGGATTTACTACAACTCCACTTTCTGTTTTTAGAAAAAAAGCGTTCGCTATAGTTCTTTTGAAACAGTGAACGAGGCATGAGAACACAGCTAACGCAATAACAACTACAAGGAGAATCCACAACATTCCCTTAACCAAAGATGCAATCCAT
Organism: Molothrus aeneus; assembly: GCF_037042795.1. NCBI lineage: Eukaryota > Metazoa > Chordata > Aves > Passeriformes > Icteridae > Molothrus > Molothrus aeneus. Next base: position 72,392,833 of record NC_089648.1, on the reverse strand, counting down.
CCTGTTAATCCCCATTGCCCGAAAAGTTCATTGACCCAGTCTGGGATTCTCTCTACTTTCAAGTCCTTCACGAGATCTTTCAGTTTCTGGATGTTCGCATGGATGGATTCCGAGCGTGAAGAGAGGTTGAAGCTGCACATCCCTTCGAAGTCTTCACAGCCGTGCCCATGGGCAAGCAGCAGGAAGTTGATTGCTGCTCGATTTTGGAGAGAAGCCTGTCTTGTGGTCTCTTCTTCCTTTAAGAGATCACTCAGGGCTGCAGATGTAGCATTAGCTTGTTTACTGAGCCAGCACCCGAGGTGATTGATTTCACTGAGGGCTTTAGCTGCAGCTACCCAGGGTAAGAACAGGGAGACAGCAATCTTTTTTGGTTTGTTCCAATCGTATAATTTAGGATCACATTTTCATCAAATTCCGTGTAGGACCTTTTTTAGCTTTTGATTTGCTTTCTTTTTTCCAATTATGTAACAGGGTGATGTTTGGAGTAAGGGTAGAAAGTTTTCCAAGGGTACAGGGACCTCCCTGGAGTCCGGAGGGGATCCCCGCCCATACTCTGTCACCACAGATGAGAAACATTCCCTTGGGTAATACTTTGGGATGGAGAGAGGACACAGAAATCCCACGAGCCGTGTAATTGCACCAATCGTGAGAGTTATTGGTGATATCTCTTTTCGATATGTGTTTTTGTTCTGGTCAATTTCTGGCCAATTGTTTTTTGGACATCTAAAGTAAAATTTGACACAATATGTGGCCTTGGAGGACCCCAACAGATCTAATTCTTGGGGTTCCTCTTGAGCATCGGGCAAAATTTTTGTCCACTCATCCCAAGTATCAGCCAGATTGGGTCTCTTACCTGTGGTGTGGAGGAGCTCTGAATTATAGACAGGCCAGTCATCTGCTACAAGGGGAATTCCTACTGTGTGGAAAGTGGGTTATCAATGCTTCCCATGGACAAGCATATGTTGTCCTGTTTTAATGTTTTTCTAGGGTTACCCAAACATTATGGCTAGGCTGTGGGCTAATCCAGCCAAAGGCACTCAGTACAGTGAAGAACATCCAGGCAGCAGTGAGGACAGCACCAACAGATATTTGATATTTTTCATCTTTGGCCGGAATAGGGCTTCTGATAGGGAATATAAGCAGAATTTGTTATCTTTATGATGAGAGGGATTTCTCCCTTGTTCTTTTCTCTGTTCCCCTCCTCCCCCCCTTTTTTTTAAATTTCCAAGCTACACTAAGGGAGGGGGAGTGGGTAGAAGGCTAAGGGGTTTTAAAAGGTTAGAAAGAGGGAATAATAGGGTTTTTTTGAAATACAAAAAAGGGTAACAACACATAATTCAGAGAACACTTTTGTGTTAAGGCTATCTAACATCTGCTTGATGCAGCAGAATGTTATTTAGTTTTCAATTTTGTCTGCTGTCTTGTGATGGGGCGGTCTGTTCTTGTGTTTGTGGGTATTCGGCAACGTCTTCATCTCCAGGCAGAGCTGGCTTGGTTTTGAGGTGGTCTTGTGTTTGCCTCAGGAGAGTTCTTGTCCGTGTTTGCAGGAGTAGTGTTCGCAGTGCCTAGGTATGGTTTTATGTTTTTTCCTGGGTACCACCTCAGACCGGATGGTAGTGGCACACACACATATCCTCTACCCCAGGTAATCAACTGGTAAGGCCCAGAAATTTGGTGTGTTTCAGGGTCCTTCACGAGCACAGGTGGTTTCTCAGTGAGCTTTGCTTGGGTGGTATTTGCAAAGTGGCGAAGTATTGGGGGGTCAGGCTCTGATGCTGTGCAGTTCAGGAAGTTGATGACATAGAGAGCCTTGCAAAGTCTTTCCACTAGAGATATGATTCTCATGTCTCTGTCCTGTTGATCGAGGACTCTTTTGAGGGTTTGATGTGTCCCTTCCACGATGGATTGTCCTGTGGGGTTTGCAGGTATGCTGGTCTTGTGTGCTATGCCCCATTCATTGAAGAACTCCTTTAACTTGCGGGAGGTATAGGCAGGTCCATTATCTGTTTTAATCTCCTTTGGTACTCCCAGGGCAGGAAAGGCGAGGAGAAAGTGTTTTATTGTGTGCAGTGTATTTTCTCCTGGATGTGATGATGCAAATACTGCTCCCGAAAACGCATCGACTGATACATGCACATATTTTGACCTTCCAAAAGGTGCGAAGTGAGTTACATCTGTCTGCCACAGCTGGCAGCTATTCAGACCTCGGGGATTGACTCCCGTCCCCATAGATGGTATCTGATAGTTTTGACAGTTCGGACATGCAGCAACAATAGCCTTTGCCTGATCCTTTGAGAGCTTGAACATTCTCATGAGGGCAGGTACGTTTTGATGAAAAAACGCGTGTGACAACTTTGCCTGGGCAAAGATGTTAGGAACATTAGCAGTTTCTGCTGCCATTGCTAATGCAGCCACTCTTCTGTTACCTTCTGCAACAAAACCTGGGAGGTCTGTGTGTGATTTCACATGCATTATATGGTAAGGTTGCTTTCTGTGGGAGATCAGGTGTATCAATTTAGAGAGCAGTTGGTACAACTTTGGATTGGAAACCTCTTTGAGAAGAGCATGTTCTGCTCTCATAGCTATCCCAGCAACATAAGCTGAATCTGTGACCAGATTGAAAGGTTCGTTTTTAGATTTTTCAAAGGCTCTGACAACAGCTGCTAATTCTGCGATCTGTGGAGATCCCTCCACTATTTGTATGTCAGATTCCCAATTTTGTGCTTGGGGGTCTTTCCATGTAATCACTGACTTGTGGGAAGACCCTGAGCCATCTGTAAAGAGGGTTAGAGCTTTGAGAGGTTTTCTACTTTGGATTCGTTTTGGAATCAAATGGAAGGTTACATCAGGGTTAAAAAGTTTGTGTTTTGGGATCTTAACTGAAGTTTGGCCCGTATAGCTATCTAGGGCAAACTGGAGGCTCTCATTGGTCTGGAGCAAATCCTCAAAGTCTGTGAGGGTTAGTGGCAAGTATATGCATGCAAACTCACACCCTGAAAGAGAGTGGAGGCGAGTCCTAGTCTTTTTTATTAAATGTGCTATGACCTCCTGGTAGGTGGTAAGTGTCTTTGTAGGCTGGCTATTTGTAAAAATCCATTCCAATATCAACAAAGGGCCTCGAAGCAGGGAGTCCATGGAATCCAGGTGCTTTTTCCAGGATGATGAACTGGAAAGGCAGACTGGGCTCGAAGCAATGGGCTTTGTGTGAAGACAGGGCTTCCTGGACTTTGGTGATGGCACCTCTGACTTCTGCTATGAGAGTGTAGGGAGAGTCCAGGTCCCTAGTCCCATGAAGAAGATTGAACAGGGGAGCAAGGCCCTCTGTTTTAATTCCTAGCAGTGGACGTACCCAGTTGATGGATCCGCACAGGCTGTGTAAGTCCCTCAGGGTTTTTGAGTCATTGTTTATGGTGAACTGCTGGGATATGATGGTCCTTTCCCAGATCTGGACTCCAAGGTAAGGCCATGGGTTGGTGTACTGTATTTTACCCTCATGAACCTCCATTCCTGCCTTTTCTATGGTTTCAATAGTCTTTTTAACTGTTTCGTCCAAGTAAGCTTTATCTGAAGCACACACCAGGATATCATCCATGTAATGGTGGATGATAGCGTCTGGAAATAATTTCCGAACGGGTGACAGGATGTGAGCCACGTACCACTGGCAAATAGTGGGCGAGTTTTTTAGGCCTTGAGGAAGATAACACCAATGATATCTTTTGAGCAGAGCCTCTTTGTTTAGAGAGGGAACGGAGAAAGCAAACCGTGGAGCATCCTCAGGGTGCAGAGGAATGCTGAAGAAACAGTCCTTAAAGTCTATGATAGCAAGTGTCCAGTCTCTAGGCAGCATCGATGGGGAGGGCAGGCCAGGCTGGAGGGGGCCCATGTCCTCGTTCACCTCGTTGATTCTGCGACGGTCCTGGAGGAGCCTCCACCTGTTTGTCCCAGGCTTTGGTAGAACAAAGACTGGAGAGTTCCAAGGGCTGTCGGACTCCACTATGTGGCCTTTTGCGAGCTGTTCTTCCACGAGGGTGTTTAGGGTGCACAGCTTGGCTTTATTGAGGGGCCGCCGTTCAATCCAGATTGGCTTGTGGCGTTTCCAGGTGAGACGAGGTGTATCTGGCAGCGCACGTGCCTCAGTGGCTCTGATTAGAAATCCTGAGTGGGAATACGTAGGGAAGCTCCTCACAGGGATAGAACATCTCTGCCCCAAAGGGTGATGGGGGCCCTTATCACAAATGGGCGGATGGTTGCCAGCTTGCCTTCAGGGCCTTCAACGAGGACGTTGTTCTTGCTTCTCATGGATACTGTAGCTCTGCCTTATGGAACTCATGTTGCTGTCTCAGCAGTTCCTATTGTTCGATTCTCCATGGGGCCTTAGCCAGCTCCGTGGGATTTACTACATGCCAGGTCTCTTCTGACCAACAAATTTCAAAGACAGTAGACTCATGTCAAGAGTATCTTGTAAATAAACTTTCCCAGAAAGTCAAAGGGAGAATAAATCACTTTGGAATGGATAGCATGAAAAAATTGTCACAAATATAGTAAAGTTTGCAAAGTATGCAACTTGTTTATTAGAATTGCGTTGATCATCAGTATTTTGGGAGGCAGTGGGCAAAACTGAAATGCAACACCACGATTACAGACTGGGTTAAAATTTGTGTGAAGTTAGAGGTGGGAATGTTATACTTCATGAACAAGAACCCATCATGCTTATGTTTGGATGTAGAAGAAACATCCCTGACCTCTAAACTTCAGCACAAATCACCATACAAACCAAAGCATGTTCAAAAGTGAACAGTTATGTGAATTATGGGAAGAAGACATGGCCTTTTACAGGGTATTGCTTCAAAGGAGAGAGAGAAATATCAAAATATGCGGGGAAAAAAAAAAAGAGTGAAGGAACAGGTTATCAAGGACACATGGACAAGAAGAAACTGAAAACAGCATTGAGAGAGAGGAAACATTCATGCAAATAAGCCTGCTTGTGGTCTAAGAGTTTGGGAAAAAAAACACTTGCCCACTAAAAAAAGATGATGCTTCTTCACCATGTGGTTCCTACTATTCCTAGGGAAAATGAGAACTTTTCAAAAGAAAAAAAAAATGCCAAAAAACTATTTGGCTCTTCAACCATATATTCTATGCTCATATTTTTTCTCCTACATCGAAAGAACTACAGGTCCCACATTTCTGTTGGACAGATGTTTAAGTAATGCAGGTAACCTGCCTAAGATTCAATGAAACATAAAAATGCAGCAATATAAAGTAACAGCAACCTACGTATTCACTGACACCACAGCTCTCAGAAGTTAAGCATTTGAAGAAACATCCATCTTTCAGCAGCAATAATAACAGGCAAAAGCAGAAAAAAGCAAATCTCTTTCACCTTATGTTTGATAACTCCTTTCCTCCTCCTATCAGAATAAGATTCACCACTTCATGGAGAGCACTACCCTTTCTTTTGTCTTGTCACGTAATGCAAAGTTCAAAGAGCATAATGAATACTAGCAAGAAGCAAATATCAAATTTTAAAAAAAAGTCCACAAGTACAATTTAAAAAAAAAAAAGTCCACAAGTAGCATCACAATACCCTTGATCTGGCTTCCCCCATCCTTTCCTACGCTGTTCAGGATAAATCTTCCCACAGAACTATCCCTTATTTCTTTGTTTCTTCCATATTCCCATGTTAGTTATTCTCCTTTAACCAAAAATATGCTCCAAATTCTAAACACCTTTTTCTTCTCATTTTATTATTTCAACTTGTGTATGTTCTTACATCAACTGTTTATCCCACCTTCAGCTTAGTTCTCCAGCTGCTGCTGGTTTTCTTGCTTTCTAATGAGGACAAACAAGAATTAGTCAAAATCCCATCAACTCACAGTAGACCAACTTACTAGTCACAGCTGCATTCTCAGTAACCTCTCAACCCGTGCTTGCTGCTTACCACCTCCTCATGTTTCCTGCAGCAGCTGTACATTCTGATACTCATCCACTCACCCAAACAGGTTAGGAAGGCATTGCAAGCAGAGACATGAAAGCAAACTATACAGAGCTCTGTGCAAAGGACACAGAAGTCAAACAGGAGAAGCAACGATCAGAAGACATGAGTAACAGCAGCATTAGATCCCTTTCCAAGTCACTACAGCAATATAACTGTCTGTACTACTGATGTGAGGCCTGGAGTCCGAGTCCTTCCCAGTAAGAAGCACTGGCTCTGCTCATCAGGAGAGCAGGACAGGGAATTGAACAGCCAGGCTGGACACAGTGGTGCAGGAGCCAGAAGGTTTCTCCAGAACCAGTGCTGCAGGAAGGCCCACACATCCCAGAGCTCTGACATACAGACCTACAGTCCCAGTCACAAGAGGATCCAAAGACAATTCACCATGCTGGGAAAACTGCAGCTTGCTCCTCACCACACCAGTAACCCCTGAAATTACTCTATTACAGCATTTTGCACAAGAGCCCAGCTCCTCCCATCAAGATAACTCTGCTAAATCCTGATAACTCATGATTTTGAACAAATACATACAAGAACAAAGCCTGTACTCATCACAGCTTCAAATAAAAATCTAATTATCACCTGAAACTCATTCCAAATCTCAGACTCTGCGAAAAGTCTGTATGGCAAGTGCTTTGGTTTCTTTTTTAAACTAAAGATTTGAATAAATAATTGGTCTAAACAAAAGACAATGGGAACAGAATCTAAACAGAAGCTAGAGATGAGATGGAAAAAGGAAAGAACCAAGTGAACAGCGTGGTAGCAGCAGGAGGAAGCAAAAATACTCAAGAAAGAAACAAGGATAATGATGAGAGAAATCCTGCCAAACCTGAAGTTGTAGCATCACTGGTTAGACATTGTTCTGGCACATCAGGATTACCTAACATATGGTAACAAGGTGCTGTCACACTACATGAGGTGGTTGTGCAACCCCAGTGAGCTAAACAAGCAGTTCTCATTCATTTCACCAGTGATTATGTACTCAGGCTCGTATTCAGTGTGAAAACTGCCATTTGTTTCACACTTAATTGTTCTTTAAGCTCAGACATTTCATATTACATGGTTTTTTCCTATTATGAATATTTTTTTACCAGAATAATTTACTTCCCCCAGTATAAGTTGTTTACAAGCCTCACAAGATATCTAAATGTCATCATTCAACATGTAAACTGGAATCCAATGTTGTCAAACATTGCAGTGTCAACACAGCAGTTTGTCAGTTGCAGAAAAAACAGTCACATTGCTATTAAGAGTATGCCTGAATTAAGTAAGGGAAAACTACCTGTCCTTCATATCCTGCAAACATGTTTTCTGTACAAATGCATACATAGCATGCTCTAAAGCTGAAACCTTGAAATTCTGATTCTAATACTCAATAAAAATAAGCTAGACATCATCCAAAATTGGAACCACCCCTTTTTCCAGACAAGGTGCCCTCATTACAACAAACCACAAGAATAGGAAAATAAAGTTTCATTTAAAAGAAATCAAAGCTATCAACTAAAAACAAACAAAAAACAGCACTGAAAACAATACAATTAGGAACCTGTAGGGTAAATCTTTTCAAATTTACTGACAAGTTCTTTGGCTTGGCCAGTCATACTGGAAATTTTGTTTTACCATTACTCATACACAATTTATTGTAATTGTCCTTGTGAATCAAATGAAATAGATAATGCTATGTAGAAGTAGCAGGAAGTGTCTCAAAAACTAACAGATGTTAGTGAGTTAGTGGATTTCTGGCCCACAGAAGTACTTGAGGCTGGATGTTTGGAAAACCAGAGCTACCTATGAGTCAAAGGCAAGGATGCGTTGATGGGGAAATCCACAGTGGCTCTTTAAGACCTCAGCACATCTCTTCCAGAAAGTTCCTGGACTGCACCTTATTGCAAGTTGAATGGATACTCAGAGTATCTGAACTACATAAGGAAGAACCATACATGCTTGCCTGTCTCACAGGCATTGGCTTAGTGTACTGTCCAAGATTCATAAAAAATCACTGACTTTGACTGCTTTGATATAAACCTTGTAGTAATTCCATGATGGAAGGTATAAAGTCTTAGTGTCGCCGCTTACCCAGGCATGTAAACGTGTGACCACTTCCCTCATTGACATCATAAGCAAATGTCACAAGAAAATAGGAAGCTGTAGTAATCACAATTAGTAACTGAAGGCTTCAGTCTCTGAGGCACGTGGAATACAGATTCATATCCAGATTCTGACACAGACCCATGCGGATGGACTCTCAGGCCTTAACTGGGCACCATAAGGTCCCAGAGGGCCAGGAGTATTCAACACCTAAAAAAATAAGAGTCTGCATCACTCAAGTCATTCAAGGCTTTATTATTATAGCTAAGTCTCAAGAAAATAAGCTGTTTCTAAATTTTTGCAATGCAAAAAAAAACTTACCACTAAGAAAGCTCTCAACAACTGTCATGCCTCAAATAGCCCTTCATCATTATCCTAATTTCTTTCACTGCACATTTCCATTCCAGCATTTACTTGTTTCCTGAACCTGCTGCTCACCCTGTCTGGCACAGGCACCTCTTCTCCTATGTAGTAAATACAGGCATGAAGGTGGGTGATGACAGGGATGACGCCCCAGAACCAGCAGTGACAGCAAACCTGGCAGACAGCAGGTTTGGAAAGAGGGCCTGAGCCTGCAGGACGCCCTGCTTTTCTGAACCAGTACCTCCATTAAAATACACCTCTTTCCACTTAAAAAAATCTCATCTCACTTCTAGCTTTTAAGAATTTGTAATCTTATTTTCCTCTTTTCCTATTTATAGGCCCTTCAGGTCACAGACTTTTCCCTCGTTTCTTGTTTTATAACACGCCACCAAGATAACAAGCATCACTCAGCTCTGAGAGATGCTTCACAGGAACAAGCGCTAACACACAGAAAAAACACCACAAAGAGCATCACCTCAGTTATTTTCTGGCAAAGGAGACACCACTTAGGACTCGTTTCATGAAATCTCCTCCATGACAAAACAAGTTAAGGGAGCACGCACGAAGCGTTTCTTTCGGCATGGGATGTGTCAGTCCATCGTCAAGCACACGCCTAGAGATCACCAGTTATTCGCTGCAACGGGTCCGTAATAGAGCTGACACCCGACACAGCTGGGCTGGCGGCACCTCCCTGCTGGGCGAAGCTGCGGGTCAGCCCCGCACGGCGGCGGAGGGGGGACGGCCCGCGGGCTCGGGGCGGCTCTCGGCCCCGGCACAGGGACGGGGGAGGCAAGGGAGGGCAGGGCAGGGCCGCTGCGACACTCACCTTCCCCGTTGGCAGGCTCCCCGGCTCCCGGCACGGCGGCGGCCGGCGCTGTCTCTGCCGACACCGGGCGGAAGCAGCGGGCGAGGAGGGGCCAGGCCGCTCCTTCCGCCGGGGCCGCGGGGCGCGCTGAGGGCGGGCCCGACCCGCCCCCCGCCGCCCGCGCCGTGAGGGCGGTGGCTACGACCCCCCTGAGGGAGGGGACCAGCCTTACTACCCAGCCCTTCCGACCCTGCCCTTCCTAGCCAGCCGTGCTCACCTGGCCTCCGGCGCCCGCCACCCGCTTGGGAATGGCAGGAGCAAGAGGGGAGGTCATCCCGGGACGCGCGTCTCGGGGGTTTCCTCCTGCCTGTCATTCACTCTCTCACAGGTCACGGTTTCTTTGGGAATTCTGGCAAAGGAGAAAATGAATAGGTAGTTTTGAAAGAGCAAAATGAGCTGGGGTAACTAAAAAATGGCAGAGAAGGGGGTAGCGAAGTGCAGGCTTATCCTTCAGTATGTTTGAAGGCTGGAATTGTAGAATCACCAAGGTGGAATAATCCGGTCCAACCATCAGTCCTCTGCTGCTGCTGCAACCCCAAAACCACTAAACCACATCAACCCGGCACCAGATCCAGACACCTCCTAAACATCCCCAACGGTGGTGACTCCACCACCTCCCTGGGTAGCCTAATCTAATGCCTGACAACTCTTACAGTGAATTTTTTTTTTCTAGTATCTAATCTAGATCTCCCCAGTCTAAGGCCATTTCCTCTGGTCCTCTCACTGTAGGCATGGCAGAAGGGACCATCACCTTCTGTCAGGTGGTTTTAGAGAGCAAAGAGGTCATCCCTTAGCTCCCTCAGCTGTTCCTCATGATACCTCATAATGTTTTCCAGACCTTTCATAAGCCTTGTTGCTCTTTGCTGAAAATACTCCAGCACATCAATGACCTTTTTAAAATCAGGGGCCCAAAACTGAGCACACTACTGGAGGTGCAGTCTCACCAAGGCCTAGACTGGCTGGCAACATTGTTCTTGATATGGGTCAAGATGCCATTGGCCTTCTTGGCCACCTGGGCATGTTCTTGGCTCATTTTGAGCTGGCTGTCATCCAGCATCACCAAGGATGTTTCCCTTAGCTGCATCTAAGTGAGGAAACTGGACCAGCGCACCTGGACTGTTGCAAGACACTAAATTGTACACATTCCTCCCCACTTTTTTTTTTTTTTTTTTAAATGATGTTTTGAAGATCAACTTGCAAAAGAACACCATGCAACTAGCAAGAGGACAGGAGGACATAGTCTTAAGTTGCACCAGGGGAAGTTTAGGTTGGACATTGGGAAGAAATTCTTCACAGAAAGGATGATTAGACCTCAGAGTGAGCTGCCTAGGGAGGTGGTGGAGTTACCATCCCTGGAGGTGTTAAGGAAAGACTGGGCATGACACTCTGTGCCATGGCCAAGTTGACATGCTGCTGTTAGATTGGACTCAATGATCTCAGAGGTCTTTTCCAACCTAATTGATTCTGTGATTCTGTGAAGATAATAAAAGTAGCCATAAATTTTTTCCCTAAGCACCAGGAACCTGACACAGAGTCTGTATGCCCGCTGGGTAAGGTGTGAGAGGAGCGCAGAGAAAATGTAATAAATAAACTAAACCCCATGCTTATCAGAGAGGAGCTCAGGGAGGTTTTCATGCTAAAATGCTGCTTTTTGGGTAGAAGTGTTGGAAGAGATGTTTCCAGTAGAAGCCAGGGTAGCAGGTAAATTGAATAGTAACTGAGGGAAAGGTAAGTCCAGCAGTAGGAAATAACGAGAATCAGCTCATTGACCAGTTACTCTAAACAAACTCTCAACTCAAATGGAGGAAAAAACTGTGCATGTGGACTAATTATCATGAGAAACAAGGGTTATAACTAGCATATAAGGGGTGTGAGTGCTAATTAATGAAAAAATTGTGTAATGCTGATGGCATTGTTGGCTAAAACATATAAATAGTGTAAAGTTTTGATGACTGGGGAGCCAGCCTTTTGTGTCTTACAAGCTCCTGACTTTGCACAAACTCGAAAGAAAAATTGGAATACTTCACCTTAGTGTGTGAATTGGTGGTGTGCACTGGTGAACAAGCTCCATGAGATAAAGATTACAACCTTCAGATAGGTGGATACTTGGTAGAAAGATAGGGTAGAAAAGAAAGGTTAGGAATTGATTATCATCTTATTCAATGGATTGTGTAACAGGTAGGGCTTAAAAGGAGTTTGTCTGAAGGTCAGTACTGTTCAACACAGGTATAAATAATCTGGAAAAAGGGGCGGACACTGGAGTAGTAAAATCTGTTGTTCACACTGAGCTATTTAGATTTAAGAAAAATTGTCAGGTTGCAGAAGGACTTCTTGATTCCTACTGAACAATAAAATGAGGGACATGTTGACATATGAGATAAAGGATATAGGAAAAGAGATAAAGTTGAGTGTCTAGATGCATTATAAAGCCTTGTGCTTCCACAATCAGGTAATATTTAGCAGCCATTGGGAAGTGAATGTCATGATTCTTACTCTGTGTTATGGTGACATGCTCTCTGCTTGGACAGGGACTGCAGTTCCTATCTCTCAGAAGGGGTACAGTAACTACAAAAGATATGGAAAATGTGACAAAATTTTTCACAGATCTGAAATTCCTCCACATAGTAAGTAGAAAGTAAAATAGAAATTGGAAGACAAGCTAATGAGAAAAGTAGCTTGGGGAAATAATGGCAATGGTTTGTGAAACCAAGTTGAATGGACAGAGATTCCTCATTTTAATTTCTAATGCAAAACCTTTGGAAAACAAATTAGGCTAATAGGCAGCAGTCTCAAAACAAAAAATATTTTAAGTAGTCTTAAACTTCATTGGAAGTGTCACAGATTCCTAAAATTTCACTGGAATTTGCAAAAAGATACGGCAGATTTATGGAAAGAAAATCTATCAGGGACTGTTAAACATGAGAATACTCTTTAAAGGCTCAGGTAGCCCTAAGAGCTCTCACTCTGCCAGAGTTTGCACCAGGGAAGTAGCCTGATGTACTTGCCCTTTCCTTGGAACAACTGTTGGAGGCTGTCAAAGACAGAATGGACTTTTGGCCTGATCTGATACAGTTTTCATGTTCCTATTTGCAACTAACATCACTTTTTTTCTGAGATTCACATCAAATCCTTCAGGTAATTTCTTATTCCAGAACTCAGTTTGTCTAATGTGCAAATATATAAAAGAACCACTGAGGTGCTTGATGTATTGTTGATCAGAGTACATTTTATTAAACTGTTTATAAAATTGGTTTGTCAGCAGCAGGTTAGCTCATGTGTGATATTAAAATAATGAATGCCTGTATTTCTTTTGATATGAGCAAGAGTTGGTAAGTTACTGTAGTGAAGTCACAGAAAGCTCTTTCAATTTGTAGAAGAGGCACTTTGCCCTGGTCTGTGAGCTAAGGGAAACTTTAGGTAGGAAAATGTCATTATTCCACATCTCCTTGGAAAAAAATGAACTTGACATAGTGTTGATTTTCTCATTGTGCCTAATAGTGTGAGTACATGCAGATCTTGTGCCTTTGAGTTATGTTCATATCATAAATGGCAGCAGTAACATTTTTGTAGGTATTCCTGTATTATAAGACTAAAAAATACAACTGCAAGGCTTTGGAATCAGAAGTTTGAAGGTTGTATGTATAATCTATTTTATATACATATATATATGTATATAATATTGGTTTCAGGTGCTTTTTTTTTTTTTTTAATATATAAAGTCACAGTACAGCAAACACGAAACTTTGAGCATGTGAATGATCCAACATAGAACAATGGTCCCAGAGTTTCTGGACATGCATAGGCTTGCTTAAACAAACAGTATCCTGAAAAACAGTGATCTTAAAGGGGCTCACATGCATAAAAAATTCTGGTAGATCAGGGTGGAATACAATAAATACATTTAAGGGCTCCTTTAATTCAGGCATAGGGAAAAAAAAATGTTATGAAAGCTTGGGGTAGCACTTTATAAGGTCAGATTTTCATGAGTATTTGGCATTACTTCCCTGGTTATGTTTTTACTGATACATGAAACAGGACCAGTGAGTGTCCTTTAGTGCTGAACCACTGGTTGTTCAGATTGGTCAAGCATTGCCCTGTTCTGGGCCTGTGAACACTCTGATGAACAGTCCTGGGTGCATTCAACGGCATGGACTTGCACCAGAAGCCATGTTAAGTAGTCAGGATTAAAAAGGCTCCACCAAACATGATGTTTTTCACCTCATGTGGTCTTCCAGAGCTGTTCTAGCAGCCTTTGCATTCTCACCCAGCCCATGCCATCACACTGCATCCAGCCCACATTTTGTGAAACGGAGAAGTCACCCTGGAGGGCTGCAGTACAGTCTATGTATTTTTCAGGCACTTATGAATGAAAAAACCCCTACACAACTATAACAATATAACAACTTTGTTTAATGGCCACAGTGGTACCACCTAGCTCCAAAAAAGAACGGAGCCAAGTACTAGCAAGTATAGATGTGGCCAGGCTGCATGCTTTGGATGGCTAAGGGTCTCTGGTGCTGCTTCATTTTACTGCAGGGGCATGGCTCCTGACCCATGGCCCAAGCAGGAACATTTTATATAGCCAGGTACCAGGAAGGCCTGGAGGAATATTGGTGCTGAAACAAATAAGCCTGGAATATTTTTGCTGGCATCAAATGAGAGGCACAATGGCATTCAAGCAGGTTGGAGAAGTTAGTTGGTAGTATCTCTAAGCACCAAATAAATCTGCAGGAGTTAGGTTCTTCTGGCCAGAGCCCTGGAGGCCATCTGCTGCAGACTTGTTTAGTAATATAAATAACACAATAATTGCTATGACCTATATATTTAAAGCTATTTCATAGTTCAGTTTAAAATGATTAATCCAAAGAAAGCACAATTAATGTCCAAACAAAATAGAAAATGCCCTTTACATGTCAACAGTTACAGGATAGCAAATCCTGTCGAGGAACAGATGGAAGTGTCGTTGTTAGTGTTGCCCACAGATGAGTGGAAATTAGTTTTAAGGCAGCAGAGACAGAAAAAAGTGCATGTATGTGGAAAATAACATACCAAAATCGCTGAAACTGCATAAGCACATGAAAAAAAGTTGCTGGTAAAACTTCCTGAAGAGACATTTGGTTCTTGAAAGTACCCACTAGTGTAAAAAGTGTTTGTAGCTAGCTGTTAATGCAGCTGTGTGTACTGGAACAACTCACACAGCAACTGCCTCATATTTAATAGCTGCAAACTGTAAATGAAATAAAACATTGAATTTCAAGAAAATAAATTCCATTTATAAGTACGTTTGAGAACTAGTTGAATAATTTGTGGTTTCTTTTTCCTCTTGCCTTCTCCTGTTGCTATCTAAAACTGACCATGAGAACTGTTAGTCATGAATGAGAGCTGTGTTTGGCTAAGAATCTTCATCAGAGATTTTCTGATGTTTCAGGAGGTGCAGGCTCCAGCTCAGGTACAGAACTTGGTCTCTTGTAAAAAGTCACTTCTAGCCCAACCTTTTGCCTCAGCAACATGGATCACATTTTTGCTTAGCCTTTGCAGAATATTGAATTTTATTCTGAACTGTTAATTATGATTACTTGTATGTGGTCTCCCTTTAAGCAGTCATAGACCCATATGCAGAGTTAAAGGGCGACAATGAAATACAAACCACTAGAAAGTGGTAAACTTTCCAAACACCTTTCTACACTATTTCCTTCTTGTTAGTGATGGGACCAACTACTTTGCCCTTGAGGTCAATATGGAGCAAAAAACCTGCTGTGGTAATGTTTTGGTTCTAGTCCCAATGCAGATAGTAAATTAAAATTATTTCTGCTTCAGCCATTTAAAATGTATCAAATTGTTCTTTTTTACCACAGCTTTTGCATAAGTTTTACTACATTAAATCCCCTAAAATGTCATGTGTGCTTTGTCTATACCTTTGATAATAATGCAATATTCTTTATACTCTAAAACTGTGTTGTTGGTGAAGTAAAATCTGTGACTGAATTTTAATTTAATGATGTATTATAATTTTCATTTAATTTATGTCAGTGTTACATGAAAGAAAGTTCTAATATTTTAGAACCCTTGTTCTCCTTTCCCTGCCACCATTATATTGTTATAGTACTTTATAGGGCAGAGTAGGTGACTTTGATTTTCTATTCCCTTGTTTAATTTTGGAAAGAGATATCGTTCCAAAACAAACACGAGGTTTAGACATCAAATGAAAGAGAGGTCAACCCATCTGCTCCTGAGTCTAGCACAAATGGTGAATGGAGTACACAGACAAGTGTAACTACGTAGTTATAATTTCACTCTAGAAGTTAAGCATAGAAAAGACAAAGCAAAATGTTATTTTTCTGCTTTTTCATCTGCCCTTTTAAACTACAGTTACAGATACTCACAGGAAGGATAACATAGGAAGGGACTCTGGAGATTTTTCTAGATCAATTCCCCTGCTCAAAGCACAGTTAGCTGCAGCAGGTTACTCAGAGCTCTATGACCATTTGAGTTTGAATCTCCCCAGTGATAGAGGCTCCACAAGTTTTCCGGGCAACCTCTTCCAGTGTTTGACCAGTCTCACCATAAGAAAGATGGTTTGGGGTATTTTACTTTTTAATCTTATTTCCCTTATTTCTGTTTGTGCCCACTTCTTCTTGTCATGTCACTGGCTCCCACTTCTTTACTTCCTCACATCAGCTATCTTTACTCCCCTAAATATTGATGGGAGCTCCCTGAGATTTCTCCAAGTTGAACAGTCCCAGTTCTCTAAGCCTTCTCTTGCTTCTATCCCTCAATCATCTTTCTGGCCCATTGCTTGACTTGCCCATGTAAGTCCATGTGTCTCATGCATTGGGATCCCATGACTGGACACAGCGCTCCAGATGAGGCCTCACCACTGCTGAGTGGAAGACAAGGATCACTGCTGTCAGCCTCCTAGCAATGCTCCTCCTGCCACAGCCCCAGGACACCGTTTGCCTTATTTGTTCCAAGGACTCATTGCTGGCTTGAAGAAAACTTGTCCACCAGGACCCCCAGGTCCTTCTCTGCAGAGCTGTTTCCAGCTACTTGTTCCCCAGCCTGCTTGGGTGTGTGGAATTATTCCTTTTCCCAGTGCAGAGCTTCATACTTTCCTTTTTGCAACTGTGTGATGTTCCCCTATGGCCATCTCTGCAGCCCACTGAGGTTGCTCTGCGTGGCAGCACCTTCACCCCACTGCTCCCAGTTCTGCTGAGGGTCCGGCCCATTGTCCAGGTCATGAATGCAGAGGTTAGGCTGTGCTGGTCCCACTATTGACCCCTGGCTGTGCTGTTAGTGAGTGGCCTTCAACTGAACATGGGGCCACTGATTACAGCCCTTTGAACCCAGCAGTTGTTGATATTTTGCCATGATTTCTGGCAGTTTCCCAGTTTGCAGCAAATCAGATTCTCTTACATTTCCCGTGAAAGCACCTATAATGGTTCATCCATTATTCTCTGATAAATTCTTCTGCCTTTTCATCTTGTGCTTGTGTTTCTGACTTCACAGGACATCATTTTCCCTGCACAGGAGAAGGGAACCTCTTTTTGGCTTATTATATTTTCAATCAGTTAGCAGTAGTGAAGAAACTTTTCCTGTGTGCCTCTCTCTAGAATGCTGCATGGACACAGACTGTGCAGAGTCTGCATCTTTCTTTCCGTAACATTACTACACTTTTTTCTTTGCAGGCTTCTAAAAGATGGCAGACTTTTTCTTCTGGATTATAGACAGACACATCCCTCCAGTTTCAACTGGTTTTATTATTCAGGTCCAAGGCAAGTTCAATTACAAGATAATTGGGGGAAAGGGTGAGGAGGAGGCCAGAGGTGGTGGTCTTTGTCTGTTACTCTGAAATACTTACCTGTTTAAAAACATAGAAATATATCAATGACACAAATATTAGACTGTGGCTTGCTGGCACATGACAAAAAAACCAAGAGGGTAGATTACATTTAAGGATGAAATTATTGAAGAGCTTGGTGAAACACTTTAACAGGTTGCTGAAAGAAGTGCTGGATGCCCCATCCCTGGAAACATTCTAGGTCAGGTTGGATGGGGCTCTGAGCAGCCTGATCTAGTTGGAAGTGTCCCTGCACTTCCAACTGCAATCACTTCCAGTTGCAGAAGGGTTGGACTAGATGATCTTCAAAGGACCTTTAAACCCACACTACTCTAGGATTCAGTGATTCTATGATTGACAACAAACTCCTCTTAACTTACAAGGTACATTGAAATAATAAATCCAGACAATTCCATTTGAGAAATGCTGTGTAATGTTCTGTGGCTATTTTCCATTATAGTCTGTGGGAACCTATTATTTTGGGGTTTTAGTTTTCTTGGGGATTCCTTTGCGGGGGGTAACATTTCAAGTAGTTGCTATTTTCAATACAACTATTTTTTAATAGCACAAAGGTGAGGTTAGGCTGTTACTGGAGCTACTGAGCTCAGCTGTTTCACTGTTGTGGCCAGTTTTGCTGTTCACTCTACTTAGAAAGTCATTGGAAACTGGATTCAGCTGCCTATGTGTAGCAATCTAGTGCTATTTGACATGTTCTTGTGCACCTAAGACATATGTAGGGGTCTGGCACAGGAGAGACAGGACCTATCAGGTCCTATCTTTCTGGTCTGGCAGCTGATGTCTGAACATCTCAGGACACAGAGACATCCCCTGGGACATCTTGGCTGGGACTTTCAGGTGTTTGTGTAACCCAATCCTGTCCTGGCAGCCTGCCATCATTGACTGAATTCTAGTGAGCAGCACCACCTTACCAACTGTATTTAAAAAGACTGAAATTAGCAACATTTCCAAGTTTACCAATAAATTCATAGTTACTGTGCTTGAAAGAGAGCAGAAGAAACATGTATGCATACTGATAACTGTGCATGTGGAATGTGATTGCATATGCAGTGGGTTGATGGGAAGACTATAAAAAGGTCTTTAGTAAAATTATGTATTACCCAGATATGAAAAACAAAAAGACAGTATTTAATTAAGAAAACAATTCTATTTGCAAACTGGGAAGCACACACACTTAGAGAAGAATACATTTGGTGTATTTTTAGAAGTTCTTAACAGTCTGTGAAACAGAAGTGAAATTCTTGCACTGAGTTTGAAAGTGTTAACTGGCCTTAGTATAAATGTGCATTAAAGCTGCTCTTGTTACACATGGACTGGAGCTGGGGGCATTGTACTCATGTAAGTGCCGAACTTTCTCCACTAGTTCCTGGGCAGGAGCCCTGTAATCCTCTGGGAAGGTATTTTGACAGTCCTTTTCATTGCTGAAAGCAGTGCTGAAAGGAATTTCCTGCCTTGCATTTCAGAGGTCTATTGGAATTGCTTTACTGGGGAGACTGACTCTTCAGCAGGCAGGAGGGAGGTGGCTATGGTAGGGCAATGCTTGCTCCATAAAACTTGGCCTCGCTACGCCTTCCAAGAAAAAGAATGGAAATTGGTCACTTTTTCTTCAGGCTCAGAAGTCAGCAGCTTGAGATCCCATAGCATTTTTGAACCTTCTCCCCTTCTTTCTTGTGCTGTCTGTATAATTTAAGTAGAACAAGTGTGTTCAAGAATTTGCTATCGGCTTTTTCTAGGTCATATTTCTGAAGACCTCACAAGCATCATACTGCCATTTGCCAAAAAATTAGCATAAGGTAAAGTGAAATTCCAGCATATGGCTGGAAGAAATCCAAGTGAGCGCAATATGTAAATAATCAGAATTTCAGCTTCTGCCCCTTACTAAAGGTATTTCCTTTGCTACAATCAGTAACAATTCATTATTTGAATATCTCATGCCATTCTTTTAATCACCTAATTCTCTTCTATTCCTAATTTCTTCCTTTCTCAAATAAAATTTAAAAAGTATGTTTTGCTAAAACATACTGAGTTTAATACTGGAGTTTTTTTCATAATGCTTCAAATTAAATAAGCTCGGAGTATCGCTTTATTTTAAACCTTACATTGCTAAAAAAGGCAAAGGAAGTTAGAAAGGATAATAAGTAACACCTTTTTTGACTGCTGAAATTCAAATTCAACTAAATATAAACCCTTTTTTCTCCTTGAAACTGAGATCATAAGCAGACAGCCAAATCTTTCCCAACTCCAACTGACTAAATCTAGCTGTAAATTTATTTTAAGCACATAATGCCATTGCTGATTAATCTTTTATATGTTTATCTTCACAATATTCCTGTGAATGTAGGAGTTGCTGTTGTCTCTCCTTAGAAAACAAAGACATCAGTTGCATTAGGTATTAAAACAATTTAAAATCTAGCCTAACTAGAATGAGATTTTCATGTATAGCTGGCTTCTTGCATGAGTTTTCAGAAATGTATTTGAATTATTTGTTAAAATTCTATAATATTCATAGATAAAAAGAAAAGTCTCTGAATTCACATTGTTATGCAGTAGTTAATTGTTCCATCTGAAGCAGTACAATAGTGTGAAACAATTATTTTCCTCTAGCACTGAAGGAAAGTTCTCAGAATAAGGTTTTCCCTGGCCTAGGGGACATATGCCTGTGAACCTGAGAAGGAAAGCCTCTCTTCTCAAGCAACCATGTTCTCTGGGTACTCAAGATGAGCCTTGCTTGGCCACAACTACCTCTGATTTCTTTTCCTACCTGTACTGATCTGGCAGATGATGAGCCCCTGAAATTTAGCCAGCTGCAGTCCCTCCTTTGATCAGTTAATCCCTGCCCTGCCACGTATCAGTCGCAGGAGCAAAGGGGTGTGATGTACACGGGGTTTGTTGTAGCTCACAGTTAGTGAGCATTAGCAAGTTTTGAATCAGCACCACAAGCTCCCACTGTTTATGCTAAAATTGCTCACTTTGGATGCTGAGAACATAAATTAGCAAAATGAGGTTTCAGTTGGTTTGGGGGAGTTTTTTGTTTCAGAGGTTGCCTTTTCTTCCTCTGCTTTTTAGAAAAAAATTAATTAAGCTTTAATATTCTGGGTACATTTTTTAAAAGTATAGTCTATGTTTATATTATTTGTCTAATACTATTTGTATGAAGTGGCCACCACCTGCATTTAATTTATCTTGTGACAGGTCTTTCCTGCCTTGATCTAAAATTCTTTAGAACACAGAAGAAGTGACTATTTTCTGCTTGGACTTTACTGGCTAGCTCCAGTTTGATTGTTGTGGGCCTCTTCGAGCCTAAACAGATAGCATACCTCCAGCACACAGGTTTTTAACTAATAATTAATGTTCTTAAAGCACTTTGAAGAGTAAAAGAACAATACATGTGTTAATTATTATTAAGAACTTAGCTTTGAACATCATGTTCTGATATGAAAAATGTTTAGTGAGTCCTCACCAAATTGTAGCATTATAAATGTATTTCATTAAGAGGTCATTAAGACATTAAAAGGCATCATTACTAATCTATACATGATCTAAGCTTGGCAAACCTCTGTAATCCAGACTCATTATATTAGCATGAGTGCCTTTCCGGCCAAAAAAGTGCTGAGATTTTGCATGGTAGCCTTTCCATTTATCAACGATATTACAGATGAAATAAAACCTCTGATTTTTGGAAAATCTCCCTTTCTAGTCCCATTACTTTTTCCTGGGCTTGATATGGTGCAGTTGTTGTTTCTGGCATTAATGCCTCTTAGGTTCAGTGTTGCACACATTATTTGAATTGAGTAGTCTTATACATGAAGTGCAAAAGATCTTCAGCAGGCTCTGTCCAGGGGTTTCTTGGATGTGCATCAGTGGATTTTGTGGGAGAAAAAAATCTTTCTGGTACATAAGAGTTATACATGTTCTTTGATAATGTGTTCTAGAGAAACTGTTAATTTTTCTAAATTACCAATTGTGATGTGTAGCACAATAAATAGACTGTTGAAAATCATGGTGATTTTCTTTAAAGTATGTATGATGAAAATAAAGATTAAGTGATGAACTTCCAAAATGAAAAATCCTCAAAGAAATCTGCTAAGAAAAATCCAAGAAACCCAGTGGGCTGCCTTTTCAGTTTTTCTGCAAGCTTTTATCTGTCACTTCTAAGTTGTTTCTTAATTTGAGCTTTTCTGCTTTGAAAACGAAAAGTGTGGCCAGCCATTGACATGTGAAGAAGAATCCCAGTGTTCTTCTTATTGCAATGTACTTCTCTAAAGTGTGATAAGAAAATTTAAATACTTTCTTAAAATGTGAAAAAAAACAAATTTTCAAAATAAATTTGATGGTTCAAAATATGAACATGTCTTTTCTGGGATAATTTAATGTACTATAAGAAAGTGTTAATAAATTTTTATAAACATGTTAAATCAATCTAAGGATAAATGTGGCAATTTAATATAATGACTGAGATCCACAAACCCTATTTTGCATGTAATTGCAATATTGTAATGGTACAGTGCAATCATCATGTCAGTATTCTTGCTTATAAATTCTGAAGTATTTCACCAAAACCATCTACTGTGGCCAATTTATTTACTTTACTGTAAAATTCATTTTATCTGGAAGAATGCAGAAGATTTTTTGAGGTCCTGTACTTGCAAATGCTCACATATCAGGTCATTTAATGGTCACTTAATATACTGAAGTGCATAAATATGCAGTACTGGAATTTGCAATGCTTCTAAATGTCTAGTTCTACGTATATAGTTAAAAATTAGGGATTTTACCTCTGACTTCCTTTAAGCTTTCTGTAACAGAATTCTGGTCAATATGCTGACTTGGAAAATACTTTCTTTCCAGTTATGGAAATTTATGCTTAATATTAGATGCCAAGTCAAAATTCTGTTTGGGATTTAGATTCAGATTCAGATGCAGGCCTCTAAATTGGGTTGTCTACAGTACAGCTAGTATGAATTACCTAGATAAGAGAACAAACTATATGGCCTTAATGCAGTTGTCCACACTTGAGTCTCTGCTGCCGCCTGAGATGCCCCTGGGCTTTTGAGACAATGGCTTCTGATGCAGATGTGATGGAGAGTCTGTGGGAGCTCCTTGCCTGGCTGGGAGGTGGCAGTGGAAGAGTCCTGCATGAAGGGAAATATATTGACATCCCCAGGAGAGTATGTTGGGATGATATCATTTAGATTGTGACATTAGGCTGTTGTCCTGGAAGCTATGAAATTCCAGGAGAAAAACAGGGCTCTCAGCCACAGAATTCTCTATCTGAACTACAGTTTTGCAATGTAAAAAAAATGTGGTAGAGGCTCTAGTGGCACCAGCCAAGTGAGTTTAGTCCTATTTTCAAAGGTGGCATAACACTTTTAGGTTGAGGATTTTGCCATTGTTGTACAGTGCCCTACTAGAGATTCTTGAGTGGTTTCCAAACAAGCTGGCAGGCTGGTACAGCACAGCCCTTTTGGAAACTGACACCAAGGGTCTTGAGACTTTAGGCAGACACGTTTTAACAAATATTCTTCAATAAGGAAGACTTAACAACCAGAAAATGTAAATATTTTCTGAAAAATGTTTTGCTAGAAGAATACTAGTGATGCCTGCAAAATAGAAATTGGGAAATTGAATATTCTTTTTATTTTACTTTCCTTTTTGTAAATAATATTAAGTGCACTCTGCAAATATTACTAAAATAATACCCTTTAATATTATTAGAACTGGTTTATGATGCAATGTTAACATTTTCTATCAGAACTTAAAAGCTTTGTACAGAAGACTGGCCTAGTATAAATAAATTGAATATATAAGACCTACACCTTTTCATCACAAACTGACTCCTTTATTCCAATCAGATCAGTTGAGTCATAGTACAGTGTTACAGAGCACACTCTTGAGTATCAGATAGCAGACTAATATACTGCAGATTGCATTAATCTTTCATGTTATCTTTTCCTCTCTACTCTTTCTTTCCTATTTTTTGTGGTTTTGATTCTATGTTTGTTTTCATTGTTTCATAAGAAAGATTATCTTTACAGGACACAAACTATAATTATGTATACACATGCCTCCTATATCTCATTCACCTATGACTGGTGTTTGAACTCTTAATTTCTTTGCTAGATTATATACACTTAATAAAAAATAGTTTAAAAAAAAACCCTGGCTTAACTGATTTATAAGCTTTTGTGCTTATCAGAACAAAGCTCAAGAGCACTTGGCTATGATATTAAACATGTAGTCATGGATGAATAAAGACTTCCTCAGTTGGCACACAATTAGATTTTAATATCTTAAGCCCCTATGCATCAACCTACAGAGTAGCAGCAATGTCTTTTATATAGAAGTTTCACAGTTTCATAGTTAAGATATGTACCTAACAAATTTGATTGGGACTGAAAAGTTATCTCATTAGTCTAAGGAAGTTTACTAACCATGAAACTGTCTGTCAGCTGAAGACAGAAAAAAAGGCAGTAAAATGGTTAATACCTTACCTCTCTTGCTGAAGTTAAAATATTTTGTATCTACAAATGAGAAAGTAATGGTGTCTGGAAGGAGACGAAGCACCAGGAACTCTGATTTTGAAGTTTACTCAGTTTTCACTGCTAACAATATGGAAACTGGTTTTACATTTCCCAGTGACTGAAATAAACAACAATCCCAGTGTCAGCATCTCTTATCCCAGCAGAGTGCTCTTTCCTCTTTGCTTTTGGGTTTTATTATCAAACTTATTAGAGTGACTTCAGTTTTTATGGTGACCAAATGTTCTACTTGCTATAGTTTTTGAAAGACAGCTGTCCACATCTAGAGGGGTATTTCAATATCAGCAGTGAAGAGTCAGGTTTCATAGTCATCCCCTCAGAGTGCAGCTGAGGTTGTCAAAAATCTCTGGAGGTTCCTTAGTCAAATACACTTGCTCAAAGCAGGGTGCATTAGAGCCACTTGCACAGAGCCTTGTGTCCAGTTGGATTTTGGGCATCTTCCAGGACGGAGTCTCCGCAAGCTTTCTTGACCACTGTTCCAGTGTTTGATTATGTTTGCAGTAAAAAAAAAAAAAGCTTTTTCTTCTTCTGAAATGGAGTTTCTTGTGTTTCAATGAATCTCATCCTGTCATCTGGGGACAGTGAGGAATCTGGCTCCATCTTTTTCATTCCTTCCCATTCGAACTCTTTTAACTAGGAAATGTTGGAAGCTTTTAGACTGTAGACTGTACAGAACTAAAAGCTTCTGTAAAGTAAAATAATTTTTAACAAACTTAGATAATAAGTTTGTTAAAAATTATTGTAGTTCTGCTCAAATACAATCATCTTTTCAGAAAGGCACAGCCAAAAGCTTGAGAAAAATCTTAAGCAGTCTTACAAAAAGTCATGCCTTGTCTTAAAAATTAGTAAAAAAAGATGAAGGATCCTGGAACAAAAAAGTATCATTGAGAATACCACACTATTAATAGACTTTAGTGTTTTAATCTCTATACTCTAATGTCAGGCCATGCAAGTAAGCTGCATTTTTAATGCACTATAAAGAGAGGTGATATCTATCAGTATTACATGACCAGAGTCACAGTGTTTTTTATCCAGAAGACAATACCCTCAGTTCTTTCCTGAGACAAAAATAAACCTGAAGATCCAGGGAAAAAAATTGAAAGAATTTTCCCTTGAGTAAATGGACTCTCCAAAACAAAACATATTCATGAGTGCAGAAGAAATATATGGATATTTCCACTAAAGTCCACTGACATGGAGATAGATGGTAAGTATTCCCAGGGCCGAGAGAATCAGAAAGCCATAGAAGAAAGAAAATGCTTGACTTGCTTGAAACACATGTGTTTAGGAAAAATAAGCACAGTCGGGAATACAGTCATGGTAATAAGATGAGAAGGTGATCAATTACAGGAGAATCTAAATAGATTGCTTGGAAAAGGGTTATTGTTTTTTCTATATGCATTAAGAGAGTGATTACCAAAAGAAATAAAAGAGTTAGTTGAACTAAAGAAAAATCCCTTTGATTTTGAAATGAATCTAAGATTATGTAGCAAATACAAAGCCTAACTCTTTTTGCAACAGGACATTGTTATTTCTCCTCTCACAGTGTGATCTGAATGCTTAATAGTTATATTCTGTCTCCTATTAGTTAGGTCATTAATGAAAGTGTACAGTGAGGTATACAAGCTACTTATGTGCTTAAAATTAATTGGGCACATAAATGTTTGCAAGACAGATTCCTTTGTGGTACATCAGTCACAGAGGTTTTTGGCAATTTTATACTTTTTTAAGCAGTTGAAGCTTTTGGGTTTTTTTTTGGTTTGGGGTTTTTGTTTTGCTTGGTTTTTTTT
Organism: Molothrus aeneus; assembly: GCF_037042795.1. Lineage (NCBI taxonomy): Eukaryota > Metazoa > Chordata > Aves > Passeriformes > Icteridae > Molothrus > Molothrus aeneus. The sequence continues at coordinate 72,367,338 of NC_089648.1, read as the reverse complement.
TCAATAAAGCCATAAATTGCAAAACAGGCTTTTTAAACTTTTCTGATATTCTCCTTTTCTGACCTATTTGAAAGTGTATATAAATCTTATCTGCAAAGTTTGGAATTTCCCATTAATAATAATGAAGAAAAAGAAAAGAACAATAAATGGTTTGAGAAGAGCCTGGAATTTTTCACTGAGAGTTATTCAATAGAGTAGAAAACTGAACAAAGATATAAACATCAAACAAATGAAATTTTGATTGTCATTTATGAGGAGAAAACATCTGTAATGGATAGAACAAGCAATCTTGAATGTTAATATTCAGACTTTAATGAGTAAACAGATATTTCACCATCTTGTAAAACAATAGTATTATGAGCTCAGTCTGGTTAGAACTACTCGGGTGCCTAAAGACAGCCTTAAGTGTTTTTCTGGATCAGGCCAGAATGGTCAGCACCCTGCCAGATTAGTTCTTGGAAGAGTTTACGAAAGATAGTGTGAAAACTTCTTGTGCATAGCAAGAAATCCAAAACAGTGACCAAACAATGTGTATTGACAACAGGGTGAGCCAAGTTCTTGAAGAGAATGATCTGAGGTACAGAGTGTCAAAGAAAAAAATTATTTTTCATCTTTTTTTTTACTGGAAAAATTTTTGTCCTCAGTGACAGTTGAATGGGTTCCAGGCCAAAGCAGAGTTCCAAAACTTTTTTTTTTTTTTTATCTGTAAAACATCAGGTTTGAAAACCCACTTCCATTTGCAAAAGTAGGTGAATGAGCTCACTTGTGGTTGGGTTTGTGGGAAATGCTAATGTAAAGAAAATCAACACTTTCTCTCATAAAACAGTGTAAAAAACAGGGACTGTGTCTAGATGTATCAAAAACTGCTCAAAACTGGTAGAACTTTGAAATAACTTGCCTGTCTTGCTGGCTTGATAACCCCTTTTCATCAGAAGAAAGAATTTGCATGTACTGTTCACATTGCCGTGTTTTCGAAAAAATGTTTTACACTTATACTTCTTGCATTACATCCCCTTCTTTTCTCCCCACAGGATGGGTGTTATTCTGTAATATGGCATGAGGATGAAATCCTCCACCTTCATGAAACATTTTACTTTCTCCTCATTGCCATTTGTGTGGGATCGCTGAAACTCTTGCAAACCGTTGAAGGCCAGGTTGGATGGGACTCTGAGAGACCTGGGCTAGTGGAAGGTGTCCTTGCCTATGGCAGGAGGGTTGGAACTGAATGATTTTAAGGTCCCTTCCAACACAAATCTTTCTATGATTCTATGTGGTTTTAAGGACAATGGGATCCTTGGTCAAGTCCCTATTTGCTGGTAGTTGGTGACTCTTCTACATGCTTCCTCCATCCACATTTCATCAACCCAGTTATGCTTTAATTAGTCTTTATTATGTATTTACTATCCAGCCACTCAGACAAATTCTAATTTCCCTTTGGCTCTGCTTGGGATGGAGTTAATTTTCATCACAGCAGCCTGTGTGGTGCTGTGCTTTGGATTTGTGGCTGAAACAGTGTTGGTAACACATTAATGTTTTGGCTTTTGCTGAACAGTGCTTGCACAGCATCAAGGTTTTCTCCCCCCTTGCTTACCCCAGTGAGAAGTCTGGGGTAAGGCAAAATATTACAAGGAGACACATCTGGGACAGCTGATCCCCACTGACCAGAGGGATATCCCATATCCTATGTCATTGTGCCCAGAAATAAAAACTGGCAGAAGGAGGAGGAAGGGGAAGTTATGGTATTTGTCTTGCCAAGTAACTATTGTGTGTGCAGGGCCCCTGCTGCCCAGGAAGAGGCTGGATATCTGCAAGCCTAAAGGAAGTAATGAATTCATTACTTACTTTGTTTTTCTTGCACATGCAACCTTTATTTTCTCTGTTAAACTGTTATCAACTCAGTCTGTGAGTCTTCTCACCTTCCTTCTACTTTCTCAGCCTTGTAGGGGAGAGGGGAATTGACTGAGTGAGTGGTTGGGTGTTTGGGAGCTAGCCAGGGCCAACCCACCATCTTGGCTAATTAATAATTGAGTAGGAACTCTTTCACTGTATAATAATAATCTATGAAATATATCATTTGGATTGACCCTAAAAATATAATTCACCACAAAGTGTGTAAAATCTGGAATTTTTTTTTTGTTCCTTTTATCCATCTTTGTTCTATAATGTTTAAGTTTCTTATGTGTTTTCAAGTCTGTAGGAGAATTTTATGTTGGCAAAACTGCAGCAATTCCACAGGCTCCAACCTCAGACACATATTTCAGGTTTTCAGAGTTCTTTCACCATATACAGTACATCTGAAGGCCTTGTCAGTTTGTATCCAATTTTACACGTTTTTGCTCTCTCTGGGTAGACTTTGGCCTATTTTACAAGAAGAGTTAGCTGATCTTGTCTTTGAAGTCTGGAAGCACTGCTGCAGAGATTGGCTATTAAAGGAAGGAGGCACAGTGCCTGCTGTAAGTGGATTTCAGTCCTCATTGATCTCTAACATTTCCAGAAAGCAAATAATCCTGGTAACATGGTTGATCAGTTCAGGGTAGTCTTTAAAGCAGAACCATACCGATAAAAGCAGAGGTAAACTCAGTGAATTGTGTATGTATCCTGTATTTACTCAGCTCTGAATATTGCAGTGGTTATTTGTGAGGGTAATGAATACTGAGACTTTTTGTGGATAAGCCTCCAACACTTAATTAGTGTTCCTTGTAGGAACTTGAAGTACATATCAATTGAGAAGCCAAAAATAATGGGAATATCTGTAATTTTCTGACCTCCCTGAATTCTGTGGTAACCTGAAAAGCCAAATATTAGAACATTGTTGCACAGTATTGTATAAGGCACTGGAATTGTCAACTTCTTTACATGCAGAAATAACTACTCTACCTGTGATATTTTGGTTGTTGCAGGCACCCATCAGTAATCAAGGAAACACCAATAGCAAATCCTCATGAACAGGACAATAATTTTGATCCCAGCAGGGCCAGTGATTTACTGATTTAAATAATTGAATTATTTAAATATTTAGTTTAAACTATTAAAAAAATAAAATAATTTAAACAATTTAAATATAATGAGATTAATTTAAGAGCGTAACATAAGCAAGTCTTCCTTTTGGAAGCTCTGGATCAAATACAACATTATTAATTCTTTGGTCAAGCATTGTGTGATGCAATGAAATGTAAATTTGCTCCCTGTACAAAAACCAGTGTAAATAAGAAAAGGTGATGGGTTGTGGTAGTAAATAACTCCCTTCTGGGAGGTACAGGAGCATCCATTTCCTGGCCTAATGTGCTTTCTAGAGAGGTGTGCTGCTTACTGGGGGCTGGTGTCAGGGACGTCACCGAGAGACTGCCAAGCCTTGTAGAGGACACAAAGCATTATCTGCTGCTGTTGTTCTGCATGGGCACCAGTGGTACAGGCAGGAGCAGGCTGAGCAGGATCAGGAAGAATTGCAGAGCCCTAGGAATAACAGTAAGGAACTTTGCAGAGCTGCTATTTTTTTCATCAGTTCTCTTGGTCACAAGGACTTAGTCACAAGGGTTTGAAAGGGCCAGTCAAATCTGGTTGATTGACAAATGGTTACAGGACTGGTGCCACAGCTAGGGGTTCAGCTTCCTGACCACAGGAGTTTGAGATCTTTGGGGTGGCAAGGAGGGCACATAGCAAACTCAATACCCTGGACTTAGAGAAGCAGGGATCTGCTTGATAATGTACTGTGGGATAGAGCCCTCAAGGGAAGAAAGGCATAAGAAAGCTGGCCAGTATTCAAGGATCACCCCCCCTCCAAGCTCAGGGGCGATGCATTCCAACAAAGTAGAAGTCAGGCAAAAGCCTTAGAAGGCCTGTGTGAATGAACAAGGAGCTCCTCGACAAACTCAGATGCAAAAAGTAAGCGTACAAGAGGGAGGAAGCAAGGAGAAGTAGGCTGTGAGGAATGTAGAGAAATTTTCTGAGGACCAGGGATCAGGTTAGGAAAGCTGATTGAATTAAACCCACCCAGGGACATTGAGGGCAACAAGCAAAGCTTCTTTGCTTGTAGGTACCTCAGTGATGAAAGGAAGACTAGGGAAAATGTCAACCCTCTCTGGAAGGAAATGAGAGACATGGTCACCCAGGATGAGGAGGAGGTTGAGATACTCAACAACTCTTGGTCTTCACCAACTTGTGTTCCAACCATACTGCCTGAATTCCAGAAGGCAAAGGCAGCGATTGGGAGAATGAAGAACCACCTGCTGGAAGAGATGATCAGGTCTGAGACCATCTAAGAAACATGAAGATGCACAAGTCCATGGAACAGATGAAATTCATCCACAGGTCCTGAGGGAACTGGAGGATGAAATCACTAAGCCATTACCCATCATATTTGAGAAGTTGTGGCATTATGGCAGAGTTCCTACTGGCTGCAAAAGGGGAAACATAACCCCTGTTTTAAAAAAGGATAGAAAAGGAAAACCTGGGAATTACAGGCCAGTCAGTCTCACCACTGTGCCTGACAAGGTCGTGGGGCTCAACTGAGGCAATGGAAATCAAGGAGTTGATTTGTGACAGCCAGCTGTGTGCTTCCCATGCTTACACTGGAGGATAACATGAAGAGTAGGATTAATCTTCTGTAACTTGAGAGGTAGAATTAAAATTGCTTTAAATTCAGAATGAATTTCAAATTCAGAGCCTAAACCTAAATAACTGTCAATATTTGTGCATCTGCATGTGAGCTGGGTATCTAAGATTCCCTTACTGATGACGTAGGCAACTGTTTGATTGCCAAACTATAAATTCCTGATGCCTGTGACATATGGTACCCAAGATGTCCCCCTGGAGCAAGCAATGTACAATAGACCCATCTGGAGGCCAGAGAAGATTCTATAAGACATATGAAATGTCATGGGACTCCTTTGTATTAACAACTGCCATATGCCATAGAGCTAGATGAGACAGATCATTGTCTATGGAAAGAGTATTTAGCACAAAAGGAATTTTTATGGTCTGCAGTCCTAAAGAGGTGGCTAAGACCACCTTTCTGTTTTACACAGGCTATAGAGAAACTGTCAAATGGCAATAAACAGTAGCCAAAAATTACTTTGTTTACATTCTCAGGTATCCCTAGCTCTGTTGTAATGATCCTGTGTGGGGATTTTTCTTTTTCAAAGGAATGTTACATTTAATTATATATTGGCTTTTCATAATAACTCCTCCCATTACTGTTATGATCATACAGTCCCTTCAGGATTTGATGTCTTCAGCAAAACTTTATGTCTCTTGCAGCATCAAGTGGGTGGGTTGCATTATCTTACCTTTTGACTGCTGACCCAAACTATTTACTGTTGCTCATTGTGTGCTTGATAATCACCATAACAGCCATACATATAGCAGGTCTATATTCTTAGGAACTTCTGATATGCAAGAATAAGGTCAAAGAAAGAAGAACTTGTGGCTGCTCAGTTTGGCAAGTATAACTTTAGGTAGTTTATCTACAGAAATTCAACAAGTTGCACTGCAAAACATTAAATGCTGCTTATGATGCCATGGTTTACGTGGAAATCTTGGTTTTTTAGAAAAGAAGAGATAATAGTGTAATTTCAAAACATTCCCTGTAAAGTTATAATACAGCTACATTCTCTGACTCCATGAATCTTCATAGTTTTGCTCATATGTAATACAGAAGTACCCATAACCATCTTAAAACACAAGATCTATCATAGTGTGCACCTCTGAGGAGGAATATAAACTTGTTATGTTTAAATCTGTAATATCCTAAGGCTTTTTTTTCCTTTTTCATAAGTATGGGAAGAGATTAGAAACTCAGGCATGGAAACAAAGCAGCTCTATGCTGTTTCTAGCCTCTCTAAAGGCAGCCAAGTGCAGAAACAACCTTCTCTGAGAAGGAACAAGTAGCAATGACTCTTCACTACACATTCTGCTTTTGACTTTGTAGATGTCTATAACATATTTTTTTTTGCCTTGTTAAAATATGTTTTGTAAAGATTCTGCTGTGAATCATTAATTTATCCTAATATTTTTATTATCCTTCTAATAGTCTGCAGCTTCCTTAAAGGAGACTGAAGGCTTACAGGCTTTGAAAAAAACAGTTATGAAGAAGATCCTTATTGATATTTTGGGTTTTTTTGAAATACTGATGTTTGACATAAATGTTACAGAGTTTTGTGAAATAACAAAATTCAAAAAATATTTAAAGAAGGCATAGATGCTTCCAGCTGAGTGCTAGGGCATCCTGACCGCAGATCTGGAACTACAAAAAACAAGTCATAAACCTCTGGACCTTGGAATTAAGAAATCTGGCTCAAAAAGGCAAAACCTTTCTGTTCATCCATAGTTAAGAGTTACGCCTTTTTCACAATTGTTTATGCAGAAAAAGACACATTTTGTTGAATAAATGTCAACCTAGGACAATAAACAATGCTTACCTGAAGCAAAAACAACTGATGCTGTTGGAAAAGTGTGAAGGACATTGAGGAATAAAATGATCATCAAGCTTGAGGCAAATGCAGAAAAGGCAAAAATGAAATGCATAAAATAAATGTTTAAAAGACAACCAGACCTCTGGTGCTTTCCTCATCTAACTTTGTTTCATTACTTGCCTTTTTTCATGCTCCCTAATGCCAATATGTGTGTACAACAGAAACCGAGGTACAATGGAGAATCTGGGAAAAAAAAAGACAAGAAAGGAAAAGGAAAATAAGAGAAACTGGACAAAACTGGACATGAAGTAAAAGAAAATGGTATATATGGCACTAATAGAAAAGAAGACAAGTAGGAATCAGGAGGGCGAAATGATGATTCACACAGAATTATGCATAAGAGTAAGGAACATGGTGGAAAGAAGAGAGAATCTGCAAAAGGAAAAGATGAAACTAGTTACTGATAAAATGGGAAAAATTAAATTTTCTAGGGTGTAAGGGAGAAAAAAGAAACCAACCCAAAACATAAAGGAAAAAGTAGGTAGGGTACCACTAAAAAGGAAATGGAATATCAAAATAGAAAAGAGTAATTGAGCAGAAGCACCAGAACCTTCTTGAACACCTGCAAGTCGACGAAAATTGAATAGACAATTGCATCAAACTGCCAAAGTACCTCCCGGGGACCGCACTTGCTAAGTATCAGTTCCTTCTGATGATGCCGTTCCTTCCTTCCTTGCTCCTACACAAGAAGTATATTTTATGAAACAAGGTTTCCAATGTACCACCTTGCAAATCTTCCTTCTCATCACCAGAGGCATTATTCAAGTTATTTGCCTTTGTATTTTCATGCCAATAAGATAGTCAGGTTTCTGTAAACCTGCCAGGTGGTCTTCTTCCTAAAATTCTCTGTGTCTAAGGCAGAGAGTTGATGAATTGGGGAAGATTAATAAAAAAGGGAAAAAATATGGCAGTTCTAATTTCATTGCATATACTTCCCACCTCACTTCTAGGAGGCTGGCTTAGATCTGAAATGTGATGTTGGGGCCTTGTTGGTGTTTTATGCCAAAAAACCCCAGTAGTAATTAATATCAGACTGCACTAGGCAAAATAGATCAGTAGGTAGAAAGAGCAAAATCAATTCTAGTGTAGAAAGCAATTCCTCTAAACAGGAAATCCTGTGGAGAGAAATACCATTGTTCATAAATTGTTTCTCTTTCTTAGCTAATTATGAAACAGTTTTTTAGTGTGGTTAGGCCTCAGCTGGCTGGGATGCAAAATCTGATCATGTGAGGCTTAATGAATTAAAATCACAGTTTTCCTGTCTATTTGGCTTGCAAAATTTTCCCCATGTTTCTCTTATTAAAATGAAAAAAGAAAAAAAAAAAAAAAGCTTGTTTTTTTGTAATATTTTGTTTTACGTTGATAGCAATGAAATTTTTTGGTGAGTCTCTATGCTGTCTTTTATCACTGATTCCAGCCAATAAACTATGTATGACTTCAACAGATGTTTCTTCTGCTACAGACAATAAGATGTTTTGAAGTCCTCAGAAGCAAATTAAAGTAAGAAGCAGAAATTTTATGGAAATGAGAGACATTTTTCCATGAAGATTAAAAAAAAATAATAACCTTTGATGTCCTATTTAGGCCTAATAATAAAAAGCAGAAAGTTGTTCAGGTAAAGACATAACTCTGCGTAGGAAGAAACCTCTACAACATTCACAATTAGTCACAGTTAATGTTAAATCTGGACTTTAGATGCATCATGCCAGATTTTCCTTCAGTGTGACCGTAACTATGACTTTGATAAAGCTGGATGGACTGTTTTATATCAGGTAGGATCTGCCCTTCTGAGTCATATTGTGAACAAGAAGAAAAGAAGGAACAAAACTTGAAGAAGGATTAGCAGATGCCTGGTTTATATCTCATTTAAATTCCTGTTGGTTTTCTAAAGCATCGTGAAAGTTTTAGCATTATGTGATGCTGTATGCAGCATTGTTAAAAGTATCTGTAATGTAATTCTTCTTTAAGTAGAAATTATTTTGATTCAGATGTTAGATACATATTCAGATATAGAAAAAATGCTCATAGTATTTCCTTCTCTTTTCCTCTCTGGGCTAAGCCCAAAGGTTTGCTATCTTTGCCCATTTCTGTAATATTTTTTTTCTTGGAATGGTGCTTAATTGTCTTATAAAGAAATGTTGAAACCTTGGAAATATGGGGAAAAGAACCACAAAATCAAATCCTGGATTCAGTGTTCATGGGACTTAGAGGTGAAACTACATAAAATTAATGCATTTCTGGTAGCATTACTTATCTTGTCCATAAGAGGACAATACTGGAGAATGTCATCTAATGAGACTGATGTTCAGGAAAGCAGCAGTACATGTGAAGTGACCAGTTATACTCCATAAAGTTGGGGACAAAATTCTGCTAGAAAAAGGAATGATCCCAGGGAGAGCACAGAGGAGACGAAGGAGGAGGTGAAAAGGCTTCATTAGTCAATTTAGAAAATTCCCATATAGCTGAGCTCCAACCAACAGCTTCTACTTTGGTAGAAACTTTGATCTATAGGCCAAATTCCAGAGTAGGGGTGGAACAGTGGTGATAGACTGTATAAATGGGATTCATGAGACACCACGTATGAGATCCCATGTGACTTTCAGTTCAGGTGAAAGGTGTGGCTTTTCTGTAGTTCTGTTTAATACCTGTCAGAAGTTTCAGATATCTAAAATGGCATCTAAGATGGCTTCTGATGCCAGGGTCTCACCAGAGGATCTCGATTCATTTTCTTCCCAGCTGCTGCTGCTGCTGCTGCAGAACATCCATCACTGTGTGGTTATCTCAGACACAACAAACCTAACGTGGCAGTAGACACATGTGGGCAAATGAAGGAAAACCCAAAAAAGTGACCATGTAATTCAGCTTTATGACAGTGTTTATTTTCAACGAAGAGGAAAGATTACCTCCTCTCTCCTACATAGGTCTGTTGGGATGGGATGAATGGATATTATGCCCAAAGGGCTCTTACGCTTCCCAATGGCAGCAGATACCTTTGTTTAAGGAACCAATTCCTACCCTAAGTGTGCCAGGTGAGTTGAATTGCTGTTTCAGTGCCACTGACTGTACTGCTTAAACTAGAAATTCAGATTATAATGGGAATATTATTCTTTCCTGACTCACTTCCAGCTGCTGCTCTAGAAAACTGTTGGTGGTACATCAGAGCTGCCAGTTCTGTGGGTCCCTTACTGTCCCTTATGTGTTCAGCCCCTTCACCCAAGTATATGACATCTAAATTCAGGTGGCTGAAACAATCTCCTAATATTTGTTAGTATTAGAATTATGTGAGAGATATTATAGCCTAAAGAAATGTCTGTACATAATTATTTAAAAACAAAAAGGTATTTAGATCACAGAACCTTTAGTATTTAGATATGCCCTTCTGATTCTAACTTAGGCCATGAATGATAGTCATATGAGATATTACTCAAGGCATTCAATAACTGAAGTCACTACTGTTTCTTGGTTATTATGTTAATAACTATATTAGAATGTAATACTATCATAACTAACTATGAAATTGTTCATGGGGCTTATTTATTGATTTCTATATATAATCATATTACAGTAATAAGTGGGGAGGTATAAAATAATTTTTAAACACTTAACAAACCAAATAAATAACTGCCTTGATAAAGACACTTCCTGAAAGAAAAAAAATTCAGAACATATATTCAGAATTGAGCTATAATTTGTTGAAATAAAAATACATCATTATTTTTAAAATTGTATTATTTTATTATTTTTGTTGTAATTATCTTCATCATTATTAGATTTCCTCAGTATTTTTTGCATAGCATTAAAATCTGCTCTCAAAATTCTTTAGGCTGGTTCAAAAATTTTTCATCGACTGGAAGGAAATTTCAAATTTTTGAATACAGTGGAATATTCTGAAGATTTATATAGAGAGCTAATCTGAATTTTTTTGTTTCTCTATTAAATTAAACTAGTAATATACCCTCAGAGTTCCAGCACAGATCCCTGTTCCTAAATTACACTTCATGACAATCAGTCAATATTTATTTAATGAATGTCTGTCTGTATCTGACTTAGTATATAAGCATATAGCCTGTAAGTTTTCAGAATTGTATACAAATCCAAATCAAACAGAATTAGTTAATTTTCTATTGCAGTAAAATATTGCTAAACTAATTTGCAGGTGTACTGTCTGGAAAGAGGCCAGGAGAAACTTTTCAAAATTGCACAGTGAAATCATAGGACTTTTCAAAAGGTTATGGGTTGTGATTCTACAAAGAGATATGGATCTAAACATGCAAAAGGGGCTCTAATCATGGCTGACTGAGTTTGAGGAAATGCCGTCTTGTTTTGTGTTTTGTAAGTTGCAAATTTTCTCAATATTTTTGCCTTTTTTTCAATAACTCAGATTCTTACTGACAGCCTTTTAACAAGTAACAGTTGCTGTCTTTAAGATAAAGCTTTTCCTTAAGCAGGAAAGGTGCCATTTGAGAACCAAACAGGTATAGAACTCTGAAGAAGTCTGAATGTTTACTGAATGCATTTGAAAATCTTTGTCCTGTAAATTTGGCTCATATAAAGAGACATATGGGTTTAATCCTCCACTTCAGTACAACAATTTTGCACTGGTGTAACTTTGTTAAAGTTGCAAGGGTGTAGAGTTGGAATAACAACGTGGAGAATCAGACCCACATGTGTTTCATATCCCCTGGGAGTCATGGATCACGTGCTTCTCAGATCTGATGCACGCGGAGTGGCATGGAATATCCATGAGACAGAACCTGTGTCATGTTAGCTATGTGAGCCAATATATTATCACATATATGGTAGTGGATAAAATATGAACTTTTTAAGGGGAAGAAAAGTGATATAAATTTATGCAAAACCCGCTGTTGGAATAAGCAGTAAGTAATTTCAGCTCTGCCTGTGTTCTTGTATTTGAGCTAAAGAGTCAAGGCACTGGTCCAGTACTTAGGAATGGCTCACCTCTAAGAAAGGTGAGGGAACCCAGTATTGATTTGCAGTGAGTACAGAGAAATGAATAATTTCACTTATGGAAGGCCATCACTACTTCTAAAACCATCTGAATGGGGGTTTGAGGTTTTATTTAGCTTTGTTAAAATTGCAACAAAGCTATGACCTAGCTCAAGTCTGTTTATGTTACAAGAACTGGTGGATCTGTAGTACAAGGCAACAAGACTTGACTAACAGCTGTAGGAAAACTGTGCAGAGTCCTGATCTGTGTACAAGATTCACAGCATATGTTAAATAGTTATTATGCACAACGGAATGAATTTAATTGTATTTAGCCATTCTGTAATTTGTAAACCAATTGCTGAAACATGCTGCAGGATGTCAAACTCATATTTTTAATAAGCTGGGCAAACTATCAAGTGGTCAATGTTCTTGAGATTCAGCCTTTTTTGATTAGTTGCCTTGCAGGCGGGCTTGGACAGTTATATGGAAACAATACAGGGATGAACAAAGAAGAAACTGGAGTGATAATTTGAGAGAGTAACTGGGAAATTGGTCAAAGGAGAAAAATGCATGATGTAGATGGTTCACGGCATGTTGCTTTTTATCCTGGTCACTTAAAAACAATGTGCTGTAATTTATGAGTAGACAGACCTGGTTAATGCTTGCTTGGTTTATGTAGATGCTTGGGTGTCCAAAAGCCCTAAATCAGTTTTATAGTATGCATTACATGTACTGTTGACTGGCTGACCTGAATAAAATGAAGTTTACAAACTGGTTTTGATTAACCATGTCTGAATGTAGACATTTAGCCTATTATTAAATTTAGAAGCCACTAGTTTATATGTTGTTTTATTGCTAATCATCTTTTACGTTACTGTCAGAGTTTCCATAATGTCCAATTAAAAAACAAACATTGTGCACAGATAAATAAAAGCTCTCCAGGCTTGTGAGAATGGTGTAGACTGTGTTTGGAAAGCTCCCGTTCAACTGCATTGTATTTCTATGGAAGAATTACTGCCAGAGACAAAAGACATCTGAGTCTCCTTTCTCTACAGCAGACTGGATGGATGGTCTGTTAGTTTGACCAACACAGTTCCACTGGGTTTACTTACAACAGCAAAAACTTCTGGAAGCACAGCTTCCCTGCCCGTTCATCCTGACAAACGAGCGCCGTCCCTGGACGTGGCATAGGTGCTCATTGAGGTACTTCTGTTTGGAGACTTAGAGTATAGGGCACCAAAACCAGTCCTGAGGGTATCCCACACAGGCTCTCATGGCTACTTAATGCTTTGACATTAAATAATTGGAGCTACACGCACTGACTCCATCTCTTCCAATAAAGTAATCACTGCTGGTGCAGGTCCAGGTACTGCCACATGTTGTCCATATTGTTTGCTAGCATACAGGCTTGGGTGTGCATTTTACTCATGCCAGGAAGCTGTCTCCCAGGTGATGCCTGAACAGACACCTACGGGTGGCACATACCAGAGTTCATTCGCAGCAAAAAAGTTTGCAGGTACCACTGGGTTTGAGCAGTTAGGCTGCTCAGTTGTACAGATGAAACCTCTGCTGTGTCAGCTGGGTAGAGACTCAGTCGTGCCTCATTTTCATTACTGCTGTAAATGTGGCCATTAAGTTGCAGAGAGGCATGGCTGTTCCTGAGGTATGTACTGCCTCAGAGGAGGCCCTAAACAATCTGTTTGCATGTGTGCCTCTCTGAAAGGGAAAACACACAGTTTGAAAAGCTGTTCTGCTTGGGGATGCTTACAGGGGGCTTAACTTCCATCTGAAATCTATTTTTCCTGATTCAGTGCCTTGAATATGGCAACTCATTAAGATATCAAGTATCTTAATGTGTGTTACCAGCAAAAATACAAACTGTAGATTAAAATCTGTTTTGCATTGAACCTGTGGGACTGAAGTATTCCATTCCAACTCCAGCATTTACTTTGAGTATGTGAAAGGGCTGGGAGCAATCAACTGCTGAAAAAGACTCACCTCACCATATCTCAAGTTGATTTCCAGCTTCCATTTCAGGGGAAATATCTGCATATTTTCCCAATAAAAATAGTGAAAAGAGAAACAAAACTAGAAGTGATGTGGTAGCAATTAAGGAAACATTCAGCTAGAATTGAAAGCGGGAGGTAATGGCACATCACAAACACCTTTCACACAGCAGGAGTTAACCATGTCTTGTTGCATGTACCTCCACAGCCACTGCTCTGGCTTGATTTCAAGGTGATGATTGTGGAACAGGACATACTTACGTGTGGAGGAAGGTGGCAAAAAGTCATTCATTGTCTGTGCCTCAGATCACTGAGTTTTATCAGACTTTTGTGGGTATTGTTTGCAGTTCCCTTGAGATGTACATAAGAATGCAGCCCTTATTGCCTCCAACCTTCTCTCCTCCTTAGCTAAGATTCAAGTGTGTGTCGTACAGTGTCACTGCTAAGAAACCACCCTCTCCAGCTTCTTGACATCCACAAAGTAAATATTGCATCTCGTAGAAGAAACCAAAGCTTTTAGGAGGAGCAATTGCAATGGGTCTCTGCACCGCACTGCACGGTCTGCAGAGCATAAAATGTGATGTGAGTTGGGAACACACTTCTTCCTTCATAGGTCAGGAGGGGATTGCTATTTCCAAATTACCACACCTGCTGGGTCCAAACATGACCTATCCCTGCAAACTGGAGAAATGTGGGTGCTGCAAGAGTAAAAGAAGCCCTGTTTTCCATCCGACCATCCAGTAACACAGGCCTACCTTTACCATCCTTCTACATCCCATGGATCAACCCACTGCCTCACTGGAGGCCTTGCAGAAGGCTGAAGTTCCCCATTCCTGCTTCCCTGAGGAATATTTGAGCAGACAAGCAATGTGAACAGAGACAAATGCTGCATGGGAAATCGGCATAAAAATAAATCTGATTGAGAAAAAAACCAAAGCAGACCAAATCTATATGAAATCTATTTTCAAAAAAATTGGGAAGGAAAAAATTGGGAAGTCTTAGTTTTATAGAATGTTCAAAATGTGGAACTGATTAATTATTTTACTGTCGTAAAAGCAAGCTTTCTCCTGTGAATGTTTCATGCATCACTGCCCAGCTGGTTATGTTTTTTTTACCTTGACATCCTCGCAGAACATTGTTGGACTGTGTCAAGAAGTTCAAAATTTCTTGTGTAGGATTATTTTTCCCAAAAAATTTGAAGATCGAGATTTCCTAGGCTTGAATTTCTAAAACATATTACTGCATCAGAATGACATGTGGATTTCAAAATAAAGAATTGTTATCATCACAGACTATAAACTACATCCTATAAAGTTCATGACCAGAATAACACTATATTAATCAAAATAATTTCATTATGCAGAATAGAAATGGTAAATATCAAATAATTACTGCTTCTGATACCTTGTGGTTAGTTAACCTGCAGTTGCAGGAGAGTCTTGATCTGAAGATACTAAGAACAAAACCAAATATCATATCACTGTGTAGTTTGTTCCAGTGAATACTTTTGGAAACAAGTGCTTTTTCCTACTTTAATTTTTTTAACTTAAGCTTATACTTATGTGTAAATTGTCAAACAAGAGCTTGCCTGTTAAAATTTTCAAGTGTTCCTTTTAGCCTATGGGACTTGGCAACTTTTGAAATGTTAAATTTTGAGACATTAACAGTGATATCTAATAACATAAAAGTTGTAAAAGTTATAAAGCTCATAAAAATATAGTGGGATCATTCTCATAAATTCAGCTGTAACTCAGTTATAGAAAAGTATTATCTGCACAAGTTAAAACTCACTTAGTAAAAAAGACCAAATCTCTTTTCCATTTATTATAGTGTAGGTAACAGCAGGAAAAATGGCATCATCTGACAGATTTGATTATCCTGCAGTAGGCCTGAAAGTCATAGCTATATTCCAGAGAGGTGCATATGATGGGGTGGTGTCAAAACACCTGGGTGGAATTCTGTTAGCTCCTTGTCTCCTGTTTGTGTGATTCCTATGTGGCTGTCAAAGAGGCTCTACAGTGTGTCAAGTTTAATAAAAGCCATGAGTGAAGGGAACGAAGCAATTGCAGAGCCATTCAGTTGAAAGCAGGTCCTTCACAAATGATTGGATAATTAAAAATATGAATGTAGCTAATCCATGTTGACATTTTTATAGCCTTTACATGAAACAACCTTTAAGGGTATGTTGGAGTAGAGAGATAAAGTTCTATGGGAGGACCACTGGCAGTCGATCACAGAAAAGAAAGATATTGTGTGAAGAAAATGCTGGTTAAAACAGAGCATAAGTAAATAAACTGGATACCTAAAAATAAACATCAATGGGAATCTCCTACATAAAAATCCCTGCTAAAGTAGTTGTATATATAATGATGAATCTGTAAGAACAAGCACTAAGCTATTCCAAGGGCAACTGAAGTGTAGTGTTGCACACCCTTAAGTGACATGGGGACTGGCAAATAGTGAGCAGAAGTGGGGACAGTATTCTGCCTTTTATATCACTCATACAACTTACTAATTTAATACTGCAACTTCTGGCATACTCTTCATTTTCCATGTCCATATATTATTAAAATAGAAAGCCTAAGAAGCCAAAGAATGGTCCACAATTTGAAAAATAAAGCATAAAGGAGTTCAGTGATACATAAACCAAATTAGCAGATTTATGCAGATGTATTAAAATACATCCATGTGTACAGAGAACAAAGTAATTAATATTCCATCATTCTTCATTGTAATAAGGAAAAGGCATGAAAAAAATATGGTAGCACAGAATTTGTAGACCAGGGAAAAAATAGAAGTAGGCAGCTTCATTTTCACAGTGATGTCTTTCCCAGAGAGTGTTATGCAGTGAGGACTGTGATGGGTTTGACATCATGTAAAATAAATACATAATGGAAGTCTTTCTAACTGAGAGATTCTAGTTGTCAGTGGATAAACCATGGAACTTGGTATATAAGTTCCACTATTTGATAATGCTTGGTATAAGGTATTTAACCAGTGCTATTAAACAGACAAAATCTTCATACTATGCATTGGAAGGTGATGGATTATTTTGGTATTCTTCATGTTTGCATGACACTAAACTTTTTAAATCAATCAGACATAAAGTCCAAAAGAGTTTGTACACAGAGGTAGTTTCTAACCAGTGTTACAACATATGACCTGGTAAAAGTCGGGGACCACTGGGTTAGAACAGCATAAAATATTTATTATATATATAAAAATCATATTTATAAATTTATAGTTATGCTATATTTTATTTATAAACTATCAAGAAGTCTTTGAAAGTATAAGCGGCAGGGGTAGGAGTGGAGAGGTTTTTTGTCTTTTCCTGGCTCCCACGACACATTAAACTAGCCCTTGAGAATAGTTTAATACATCAACAGATCTCCTCAGCAGCCCAAGACCTTCTTTCTTAGTTCATGGTGCCTGAATAGCTGCTGCTGTGCTTACATCCTCTCCCTCTTACCTCTTTCTGCATATTGGGCCACACTCTCCTTCCAGCTGGGGAATATGTTCCCACTACAAAATTAGGAGTAAAACTGTCCTGGATGAATTGGGGCAGATAATTCATAGCAGCAGTCAGTGAGATTTTGGCATGAATCACCTGTACAGAATCTGAAATGTCATGGGCATAATAATGAAAAAAGGGAAAACAGACCAGAAAAAAAATTACTCTTTATAAAAGAGGTGATGCAAATCTGCACTGTGGTGCCCTGGGATGTTGTGTAGGTGGTGTCAGCACATTCAAAATAGGATTAGCCAAATTAATGGGCAGCAGTCCATTGACAGATATGAGAAGGACCACATAGGTATGCATTTTCTGGCATCATTCATGTATTGGCTTGTGGGTGTGGGAATTTTTGAAGGGCATGTGCTACAAAAAGTAACCATGATCATGGGCTGTCATGTGCGTCTCCTTTTGCCAGTGGGGACAACAAAGTTAAACAGTATGAAGACAAGTTCTTTTCTCCAGGATTGCCAGAAAAACACTCTTGTTGAACCAAGTTCTGCTGTCAGTATTAACCAAGGGAAGACTGTGAACTAATTTTACATTTGCAGATAACTGTGGAATATAAAGCAGCACATTTAAATTTCAAAGAATACATGAATAAATTTGGCACAGAATACCTCTAAGTAGAAAAACCTTTGAAGAAACCTTGATTGTATTCCTTTAGATCTCTATGTATAATATTGTCTTTATTTTATTTTCTATAGGAAAAGAAATAAAAGGTAAAAAGGTAATTTCTCATCTGTGTAAATTGACAGAGGTCACTTGAATATGGTGTAAATATTCTGCTATGCACAAGTTGAGTGGCTGACTTAAACTTTTTAAGTCAATGCACTTGAAGGTATTAACCAACTACTGAGCTAACCCTGAAATCATGGAAACTTTGACAGAGGTGGATCCCAAGAAATTTAAGTGAATTAGTCTCATTTCATGTGGAAAATTGGAGAGAAATATGCATACATTAAGGAAACATGCAAGCTGATGTTCTAGATGTTTATTGTTTCCATGTGTTTATTTCTAAACAGAGTAATTTAAGAAGTTCATTTTGGGCATATGGAAAAAATATGAGAAAAAATCTGACCTAAAATATAAGGAAGCAAACCTAAATTGAGAAAATTTTTGACCTTTTTCTTCAGTTCTTTCCATCTGCAGGAATGATTTTTAATAGTGAGTTTCTTAGGCCACTGGTGTTACAGATTGGTGAGCTGCTTGCTCATTTCTCTCTCTGCTCTCCCTGTTTTCTCTATTTTTCTTTTTCTCTTCTCTTCTCTTCTCTTCTCTTCTCTTCTCTTCTCTTCTCTTCTCTTCTCTTCTCTTCTCTTCTCTTCTCTTCTCTTCTCTTCTCTTCTCTTCTCTTCTCTTCTCTTCTCTTCTCTTCTCTTCTCTTCTCTTCCTCTCTTTTTTCCCCCTTCCCTCACTTCTTTCCCTTGTTCTCCTCCCGGCTCTCCAGGTAGCACTGCAGAGCCTTCTTCCTTGGCCCTCTACCTCTCTTTGACCCACTTTGGTTTTTTATGCATTCAGTGAAACATTTCATCCTCTCAGCAGGATCAACCAAAACCTGAGTACTCACTTTCCTTCCCACCAGTCAGCACCTGCAATTGCACCTGCTCACCAATGTCTATATTCATATGATGGATGCTATTTTTTCTGATTTTTAAAATTCTCTTCTGATTATTGTCTTTACTTTCTTCATTTTAACTTCAAAACCCCTTCCTGTTTCTTCATCCACTTGCCAAAGTATTCCATCATATCTGCTTTCTTTTCCTTTTCCTTCACAGCAGTCACTCCAAATACCTTTCCCAGTAATATTTCTGTCTAATATAAGCAGCGGGAGAGTGGGAGGGCCATGTTTATATTACATAAATGTTGTACCTGCCTTTTCTTCCTTCTCAGTGTAACTTAGAACTTTTCTAGATTCTTTCCTCCCAGGCATTGGCCACTTGAAATCTTGGAATTGAGACATTTCCATTGCAGTAGAAGAGAGGGAGTCAGTTAACTTGTTCTCTGGTATTCCACGAGGAAATCTGCTCCTAGTTAAGGGGTGTGCTTTCTTTTCAGTCAGCAGGTGTAACCTCATACTTTTTATATTGGAGAGGATCTTTTGGAGTGGCTTGGAGTTGATTTATTATGAGTGAGTATTCTCAACTAAGTAAATAAATTTAAAAAATGTACAAACAAAACTAGAGGACCATATCCCATGTCACTGCTGATAACAATGCCATTGAGCTCAGCTTTGTACATCAGGCAAAGAACTTTTCTGGAGGAATTGTACTGCTGGACCAACCAAGTAGTCAACCCAACTCCAGTAACAGGAACTGGGTGAACAATATCGGAAGGAGGTAGAAAAGATGAACTCTGAAAATAATTCTTTTCTTTCCCTATCCTTACAGATTTGCAAGTAAACCACACTGAACCAAAACCCAGTGATTTCATTATTAGCTGCAGTATTACTGAAATGTTTCAGATCCTTGGGATCCCGTTGTGCTAAGTGTTGTAAAAAACAAAGGAAAAGAAACCTGAAGGAATTTACAGTCTTGTTATAAGCCAAGAGAAAACAAATAATTATGGGGGAATAGGAAGCACAGGGAAACTGTAAAGTAATTTTGGTCATCATGACAAACAGTGATCTCAGCACTTGAGCCTTCTCACTAGTGGTGTTTTGTAGATGTCATGGAAAATACTGGGTGGAAACAAAACTTCTGTTGGTTGCTATAAACAGAAGGTTCCAAAATCTTTCTGTGGTCTGTTACAATTTTAGAGCAATCCATTTAAAACTGACTGATACAAATTTTCCTCATTGTGTAGCAACAACACTTGTAATTTAATACAGATAAGTAAAGAACTGGGGTCATGGACTTTGTCTTGCAAGGAATTTTCAAACAAAAAATTCCAAGTGAGATATACCTAAGTCTTACTGAATGAAACGCAGCTTTGCTGATAGATGAGGCTTGGGCCAAGATGGCAACTGTAGTTAGGATCATGGCACATCATAGCCATGGTGTTATACAAATATACATATTTTATTAAATGAAATAGTAAAAGTTAAACTCCAGCTAGTCTTCAAAATTTCTGGGACCATGGATTTTGGTTCCAGACTCCAGGTCCATGCAGAGAAAGAGGCATGGCCAAGTCAGAAACCTTGGAGAAATCTTGTTTCTTCTGCCACTATCCCAATCACATATAAAGGGATCAAGATGGCATCTTGGTGAATCAACAGAGATGTTATTATGAGTTTCTGCTCAGCATACTCTATTTCTCCTGCTTACAGGTTTCTTTTGCTTCCTGTGAGATGAGTCTTTAAGTTATAAAACTTCATGACTAAGATCCTAATTCAACTGAATGACAATTTTTTGACAACACACCCTTTCACTATTTATTTGAAATGGAAACTGCAGATTCTCTGTTTCACATCTGCATTGAAAGTGTGTTCTGATTTTGGCTGGGATAGAGTTAATTTTTTTCCTCCTAGCTCATCCAGTGCTGTGTTTTTTGGATTTAGCATGAGAATAATGTCAACAACACACTGATGTTGTAGTTGTTGCTAAGTAGTGCTCACCCAAAGTCAAGAACTTTTCAGCGTCTCATGCTCTGCCAGTGAGGAGGTGCACAAGAAGTCAGAGGGAGCATGGCCAGGACAGCTGTCCCAAACTGGCCAAAGGGATATTCCATACCAAGGAACCTCATGCCTGGTTCATAAACTGGGGGGAGTTGGCTGGGACCTGCCAATCACTGCTCAGGGATGGGCTGGGCATTGGTCAGTGTGTGGGGAGAAATTGTATTGAGCATCACTTGTTTGTCTCCCTTGGGTTTTATTTCCTTCATTTTCTTTATTCTCTCTCTTTTAATTATAATTATTACTTATTGTTGTTTTTATTTGTTATATCGTATTTTATTTCAGTTATTAAACTGTTCTAAACGCACGGGTTTTACCCCTTTCTGATTCACCTCTATGTAGGAGGGGCAGTGAGAGCAACTGCATGGTACTTAGTTCCAGTCTGGGATTAAAAAAACAACAAAAAGCAGCAACTTTTAGCATAAAAGTGCTCTTCAAACAACGTATAGCACTGGGAAACTATTCTAGATGATCAAAAGAACAGCAAAATATTTCAACATACCCAATTTTTCTATCAATGTTTAAATTCCTGAACAGGAACACATACATCCTAAGTGACACAGTAATGAAACTACTGGACACAGTTCAGACATGTCTCTGCTCAGCTCTATAGAAAACCTAAAGCACTGGTGTGCTGCATGAATTAACAGCAGGAGCTAAAGGTCTATTATGTTGTGGATGTCTAAGATGAGATCCAGAATAATACAAAGTTGCCCAGAACACAACTGATGTGAAGCACCTGAATCCAAGAATAACAACCAGGATTGTTATAAGGTCTGGAATATTCTGGTAAAAGGTTGAAGTGTCTACAGTTTGGCTGCTGCCTGTGCTTTAAGGCACCTTTTGCTACAGCTGAATGTTTTGAAAGTATGTCCTCGGAAGGCTGTATAGCTTTTGCACAAGAAAATAACACGTGGCACCTGAGCTGCCTGGTGCATAGGTGATGGTAAATCCACATGGAGCATAACTTAGAACACAAAGTCAAGGGAGAAAATGGGGGATTCAAATCAACAGCTACTGCTTCTATTCCCAGGACTGTGGGTCGCCGAGCAGATTACACAATTGGACTCGGTTAAGTGTCTGTCTGGCCCCATGAATCTTGAATTCTTGGCAGTGTCACAGGACAAATTTCAACACCTTCTTCCCTTCCTCTCTCTGTGTACATGCTCACATGTTTGCACAAACAAAGAGTGGTGCATAGCCTGCAGTTCAGCATGCTGGGAAATGGGAGCTGAGGTTTCAGGATCCTTGTAGCTGAATGGGAAACTGAACTCTGGGTCTGTTCCTTCTGCTCCCCGTGCTTTACGTACAAGGCTGTGATGGTGTAACAATGAGCTCTTCTCCAAGGTTTCACACTGACTGAAGCAGGCATAGAACCATAAAATGGTTTGTTTTGAAATGGACCTTAAAGGTCATTTAGTTTCAGCCTCTGGCCACAGGCAGGGACACCTTCCACTAGACCCGGTTGCTCAGGGCCCCATCCAGCCTGGCCTAGAACACATCCAGGAATGGGACAATCCACACTTCTCTGTGCAACCTCTTCCAGTGTCTACTACCCTATTAGTGAAGAATTTGTTTCTATCTAATGTAAACCTACCCTCTTTTCAATTTGAACACACTCTCCCTTGTCCTGTCACTTCATGGCATTGTACGAAGTCCCTCTTCATCTCTTGTAGCCCCTTTAGGCACTGGAAGTCCACAACAACATCTCCCCAGAGCCTTCGCTCCCCCAGACTGAACGGCCCTGACTGTCTTATCCTGTCTTCATAGCAGAGATGTTCCAGTCCTCTGAGCCCCTCCTCTGGACATGCTACCTCCTCAGACACGCTACCTCTCCTATGCTGGAGGCCCCAGAATTAGAGTCAGTATTCCAGGTAGGGTCTCAGGAAAGAAGAATAGAGGGGCAGAATTACTTCCCAGAATTCCTCTTTTGGTTTGGCTTTCTGGGCTGCAAGCTCACATTGCTGGGTTACTTGTGTCTCTCATCCACCAGCTCCCCAAAGAGCTTCTCCTCAGGGCTGCTTTCACTCCATTCTCAGCCCTGCTGTATTTGGATTTGGGATTGCCCTGATCCATGTGCAGGACCTTGATGAGTGTGAGGTTTTCACTGGGTCACCTCTCAAGCCTGGCAGGTCCCTCTGGATGGCATCCAGATGGCATCCGGATAGTCACACTTCCATGTGTGTTATCAGGAATTGGTGAAGGCGTATTTAAAGGAAAAATTAATGACACTGCAGCTGAATGAATAGTTTCAAGATAAATTTTCTTGAAAAGAAAGCTGATGTTGAGTAGCCTGTGTGATGGGTGGAGCTTGCCACGCACATCAGAGAAGTGCAGTGCAACATATGAATACAGTTATCTGCTGAGACAGTTCTGATTAGTGGAGCTGACATCAACCTATGGCTGAACTGGTTCTTCAAACATTGTCAAAGTAGCCCTGGTCTGGGTTGTCAAGTGCCTCTCCAAGATCCAACAAAAGCAGGAACAAAGCACCAATAATTGTTACCATGTTTATTTCATGTTTCTTAGTTTCAGAAAATAATTACAGTCCAATAAAAAAAATATATATAAAGTATGTGAATTCAGGATCAATATACGAGTGTTATCTGTATAGGTCTCACAAGGTAAAACAGATATTCAATCCAAATGCAAGTCCTAGGGAGATGAAAACTGTTTTTTTCTGTCTGTGTCCTGCTTATCTTTCTGTCTTCAACTCCTCATCCTCCTCTTTCCCTTCTCATTACTTTAGTTAAAATCCTGGATCATTTTGTATATGTTTTTTAAAAAGTCTGGAAAGGGGCAAATGCTGGACCAAATCAGATGGCTAGTTTATTCTAATCAAATTCAAAACACTTAATTAATGCAAAATTCAGATTACGGAAGTCAGCCAAGTCTCTGTTTCTGTTGGAACCTTAGCATGTAGATTTCTTTATGATTTCTAACTGCACAAGCCCATCAGAAAAAATACTTCTTCCATTCTATTTCTTGCTTTTTATCCCCAGATGAAAAGATTTGGGATTTGGGGGCAGGAGAGGACTTAGGGGCTTGCCAAAAGGACATGAAAGGTTTAGCTAGGAAAGTTCATTGCCATTTTGCTAAAAAACTAGAAGTTGAATAGCTGTTGCTGTCTGTTACCTCCCATGAGGGAGCCTATGATGCCTATACAAAGGAAAAGTTCTAGCAGGAGGCAGAGACACTGTAAAGTCAAGCTTCCTATGTTTACATTTTATATATTTCTACTCATAGCAGTTAACCAATATCTGACACCACTACTGTCTGGTTCCAGCATCCTTCATGCAAAACTCTTTCTAAGGAAGATACAGTCCAATGGGCGTGATGTGTCACACAGTCATAGAAATCACTCAGGTTGCAAAAGACCTCTGAGATCAAGTCCAACCTATGACCCGACACAACTAACTAAACCATGGCACTAAGGGCCGTGTCCTGTCTTTCATTAAGCACCTTCAGGGATGGGGACTCCACCACCTTCCTGGGCAGCCTGTTCCAATGTCTAACCACAGTGAAGAAATTCCTCCTAATGTCCAACCTAAACCTTTCCTGGCACAGCTTGAGGCTATGTCCACTCATCCCGTTGCTGGGTACCTGGGAGAAGAGTCCGACTCCCACCAGACTATCACCTTCTTAAAGAAAGTTGTAGAGTGCAATAAGGTTCCCTCTGAGCCTCCTTTTCTCCAGGCTAACCACCCCCAGCTCTCTCAGCTGCTCCTCATCAGACTTGTGCTCAAGACCCTTCACCAGTTCCATTGCCCTTCTCTGCTCTCATTCCTGTACCTCAGTGTCCTTCCTGGAGTGGCCTGGAACTGGACACAGCACTCTAAATGTCCCTCAGCAGTGCTGAGTACAGTACTCTTTCCTAGTCCTGCTGGCCACAGCATTCCTAATACAGGCCACGATGCCATTGGTCTTCTTGGCCACTTGGGCACACACTGTACAGCTGCTTTCAACCAGCACCTTCAGGTTCTTTTCCTCCTGGCAGCTTTCCAGCCACTCTGTCCCCAGCCTGTAGCACTGCAGGGAGTTGTTGTGGCCAAAGTGCAGGACTGGCACTTGGTCTTTTTTAACCTCATACCACTGGTCTTTGCCCATAGATCCAGCCTTTTCAGATCCCTCTGCACAGCCCTCCTACCCTCTAGCAGATCAATACTCCTGCTCAACTTGGTGTCCACGAATTTACAGAGTGGTGCAGCTTGGTGGGACTGAGCTGTTGAGCAAAGCTTCCCTGGGGTGGAAGGGAATGTCCAGGTGAGGAAAGCCCATAAACCTGCTTGAACATATCTGCAGGCATGATTTCAGCCTGTGACCCCATGATTTATCATTGCATGTTTCCTGTCTACCATGGGCAAAAACTGGGATGTGACTGTTCCAGCCTGGATGTGGTGTTGGGAATACATTCCCTCTCACTCTTGCAATGGAACAGAAGAAACTGAGGGAGAAGGAACAGAGTGAAGAACATTACCTGATACAGCACAGCCTGATCCTTCTCTTTTATTTGTTCTCTGCAGTACATGGGAGAAGCAGCACTGCAGGGAATGGGAATGTGGTTCAGCTATTGAATAGGTCTCTCTACAAAATTGGAGTGTTTCATCTGCACCACTGTGAAAATAATTCAAAATGTGCCAACATTAAATATCCCAGCTTTAATTGTGTTATATCTGCCCAAAGTTCTTAGACTTTTTGAAAATCATGGCCTTACTTTCAGCACAGTGCTCCAACTTAACACTCAGAGCTCAACCAACGACTAACATGGGTGAGCCTGATTTACTTAAAGAATAATAATCTACTTTATTTAAAGGCAAGAAAAAAGAAAAATAGCAAGAGCAATAACAGGGCACCTCCCTGCTCTACAGCTGCAGGCTCCTTCTCTGACTGATCTCCTTTGAGAAATGCTTGCATGCTATTCCTGCCCATCTTTCCTGGCTAACTGCTGGAGCTGACTGCCTCCAAATGCTTTTCAAGGATCACCAGACAACTGGCCTTTATCTCTTGAGCTGATGTCAACCCAACCCACCAGGATCTTTTTGACAGACTCACACACTGTTGGGGCAGCAGAGTACTGCAACTATACTGGTAATGCCCACAAAAGCTCCTCAAAGGAGAGATCAGTTAGAGAAGGAGAAAGAAATCAAAGTCAAAGTGGTTCTCCACTTTGAGGTGTTTTTTGTGTGGCACCCTTGCTCATCCTTTCATGCCATTTTCACTAACAGAATGTTGCACTGGAGGGGTCTGCAGGGCTCAGCAGAATCCTGCCTGAGCGTAATGAAGTACAAGAAGTGCAAACTGTTATTTTAATTTTTTTTTTAAATGAATGATCAAGTTGTTTTTTTTCCATGCAGGTCATTAAATATCTAAAATCCCAAATCAGCTTAGATGTACCAGTGAGAAAGCATCAGTGAGGTTTGCAGAAGACTGCAGTGATTCAATTAGGCAGCATCAGTTTTACTTTAGGCTTTTTCAGAAGCCCAGAACACAAAAGAATGTCTGGGAGAGCTTAATAAGCAGAGGAACAGAACTGTATTCTGTGATGAATTACATACATAATGAGTAATGACAGAGCTTTTTGCTTTTCTTTTCAGTTTTGGTCACAAATAAGCAAAGTAATTAACCAAGTCCTCTCAAAAGGGAAATTTTTTTTCTCAGTGAGCATCAGTGAGGATTGTATTTTTTTTTTTTTGTATTTTTTCAGCTGCGCTGATTCAGAGTATTTTGTATCACCTTTTACAAAGCCAAACAAAGCTTAATGGTATTTCCATTAAATTTCAATTGAAATACTTCCAAAACAGTTCTTCCATAAAGATAGGCTATTTGTCCTGATTCAGCTCTCTGATAAGACCTTATCTGGAATAGCATGTACTGTTCTGCTAAGCATTTTCCAGAAAGCAGAATAAGTTCAGCACAATAAGTGGAATTAATTTCTTATGAGATGTGCTGGAAGTACGAAGATTATTCGGGGCAGAAACAGGCAGGGGGTACCACTTGCTGCCAAGTGACACCTATCAGAGAGGGGTGAACACACAGAAGGAACAACTACTGGACAGTGCTGCCCAAAGAAAAATTGTTAAAGGGTCATGAAGTCTGACATGGAGAGTTGAAAAGGTTTTAAGCATCATTCTTGGATGTCATTCCGGTGGATGTAAAGGGCTTTATTTATTTTTAGGACCAAACTTGCTCCCTTCACAAAAGAAATTGAATAATATAGTTCCCTCTGACAAAAATGGATATTCCTTTCAGTCACATTTCCCAAATGAAAGCAAGTCCTAATGGATGTGTTCTTTACCACCTCCAATTTTTTAAAGGCAAAAATAAGGATTTTTAAAGTGAAGCCAGTCAAACTGGGCAGGGCAAATACTGACTCTCTCTGAAGAGAACACATTATTAGAAACACAAGCAAATCTGTCTCTCTCACCGTGCAACCATTCCATGGTAAACCAAAAAGCATCAGGTTGCATCAAGAAAAAGAGAGGAAACGGATTTAATGGCTCTGTTTCTCTTCTCATTGGTGTTAATAAGTAACGACTGTGAAGTAAATAGAATTATATCAATGAGACTAGAATAAAATCCAGCCTTTGTATGAGAACAAAATATTGGAAAAATATTGAAAAAAAAATTTTTTTATGTGTGATACATTTAACTAACTAACTACTGAAACTGGTGAAATACTGCTGTCAATTTGGTGTAAAATTATAGCATAGAATTATGTTTACACTATAAAATATTGGAAAAAACCCGGCAGTTGATTTTTTTAATGTGACTTAAAAGGTTACCATGCTTGATCATATCTAGCTATAACTTTGTCTTTTCAAGATAGGCATTTTGATTAGAAGATTTCCATAAATTTTCAGGAAGTGCAGTTAACACATGGGACTTCAAAGTTATGTGCATGATTGTTGGAGCAGTTGTACAAAAACTTGCAAAATTGTCAGTTCTTGCAGGTAGTCTTCTCTATAGACTACCAGCAGCTTTAAAAAAAGCTTCTGAAATCAGTGGTCCCTAGAGATACTTTTCAGAGCTTTTCCTGTTGCACATAGAGTTCTATATTGTTGTATTATATAGGAAAACACTGGTTTCTACCTTAAATAATAAGTGAGATTATTTCTCAGAAGTTGTTGGCTGTTAGTATAATAACTGGATGAGGTTCTTTATATGGAAAAGACAGAGCTTAGGGACCATTTGTTACAATGAAAGTTGTCATCAAGAGGACAAATTTAGCAAGACAGTACTTGCTATTTTAGAAAGGGCATGTTACTCAGTCATGCACTGACAGCCCTCTTGATCAACAGGAGTTTTTTTATGACAGTTTTCCAAAAGAACTGGTTTTCATGAGCCATGAACTGATACTCTCCTCAAAGGGATTTTATGTAATACTTGAACAACAAATATGAAATCTGCAGAGGGTGTTTGAGTAGTGCTGTGAGCTAACACTGTATTAAAACCTGTGATTACACAATAGTAATGTATGGTTCATATACACCACAGATATCATATCCTTCCCCATCCTTCTGGCAACTACAAGCAAGCATACCAAGTAATGAACTTACAATTTCCTTTTATTCCTTCAAATTTCTGTCATATCTTTTTCTCTCCTTTGCTTTCATCTTGTGGTGACTCTCCAGCCTGCCCAAGGCATGGAGAAGAGTGTCACTTTTCACAATAGGTTGAGTTGGTTTCATGATCTCCCTCCCTAGCTGTGGGTCAGAAAAGGGCTGCACAGGTGGATGGGTGGATGTCTTCCACAGATAAAGCTGTGGACACCTTTATTTGGGCTCTCCAATCAAGTCATCTAACTGGCCTAGACCTTTTGAAGACTAATAGTAGAGACTGCCCGGACCAGATTTCCAAAATCTGCTCTACAGAAGACACCTGAAAAGCATTTTTGAAAACGGTGGGGTCAAATTTAATGCAGCACTACTTGCAAATGAAGTGACACAAATCACCAGTGTGCTTTTAGTTTAGTTTAGAAAATGTCCTTTTAGCTGATAAATCCAGAAAGTGTTTTGAAAATTGTCATTCATTTCTTGGAAGGCTGATAAAGCTTCTAAGCCATGCTTTTTCCTTAAATATTGTATCATAGGAGTGGTAGATCTCCAGAGCTCTTATAAAAGCAAAACTGAATTTCATTTAGAGAGTACTCCTTAGGTCTTCTCATTCTAGCCCCATTCTCATAAGAGTCTTCTCCTTCCCTCTGCCCATGGCAGAGAAATAGAAAGGTCAGGGCAGAGTACATTTTAGTATCTTTTATAATATTATACATTGACCAAAAGTTTAAATATGGAAAGCGTTACAGCACTATGCTATGTTACATGATTAGAAACACATTTTGCTGGAGATACAATCTGTGTTACCAACAAAATAAGCATGTATAAGATCTGGTTTAACTTAGTTATCCTTTTGTCCTTTTTTTCTGCTTATTGTTATGTAACAGTTGTGATGGTGAAATGCATAATGACTATTCCGGAGAGTATGATAGAGCATCATATGGCATTTATATGGGAGGGTAAAGCATATAAACATATGAAAGTCATTTAAAGATACAATTAAACTTCTAAACAAAGAACTTCATAAATATTTCATTTGAAAACTCAGCATCAACCAACTACCTGAGGGCTAAGGGGACTTTTTTTAATACAACATAATAAAGATTTAATAAAAATGCTGTTGTTAGAAGTGCAAGTGTGTTAACTCTCTCTGACAAAGGGCTATTAAAATGTATCCTTCAGTCAGTTCATTCTTGCATTTTATTTAAACCAGCAAGGTTCTGTGAGTTTACTGCCTGGGATTATGGTAAACAATAGAAGTAATATATAATAGTAATATTGTATCATATATATCTATATAACTCTTTAATTTAGATAACTCTTTTTATCCCAGGGACTTTCTGCCAGTTGATATGAATTCTGAACTATCCACATAGCCTGTGATCACTTTTATTCAAGTCAATCCTCTGCTGCCCTCAGTACAACAGAACAGACTTTGTGGGTTTTCTTTCAATGTAGGGCTGGTGCTGTATTGTCTGTTTTTCATGACTAAATCCACTGTTCCAAAGATGAGGTACATTTGCCATGACATGAAGATTTTACATCCAGAGTGAATATGATTCTGAATGCTGTTCTCTAGCAAGTGAAAAAATTATGTGAATAATCCAGAAATTATTGTGGAAGATTTACAGAATATTATCCAAGACTGATTAGGCAGTCATAAAACCCTCTTTGACTTTAGAAAGTAGGGACTATTGAATAAATGTGATTTTTCAACTGTCTTAAGCACTCCCAATTGATATTCCTTGAATATCTCTGGTGTATTTAATTCCAGGAGGACAGTTCTTTTTAATAAATTTGTTCAAAAGTTAGTGAAAGACATTTTAAAGTTTTGAGGTAAGTCCTGGCCCATGAGACTGGAATCAAGGGCAATAGATTTTTTATTACAGAATGGAAAAATGAGAGAGAGATGAAAAAAGAGGCTTCACCAGATTGCAGTACATAGAAAATTAAATGCATTATTTGGAGATTCATTAAGCTAAATTAAAGGACCCAGAAAAATATCAGAAGTTAGGCCCTAGACTATCCATACTTTAATACAGGGAAGGAAGGAAGCTCAAGGACTCTAACTTAATATTTTTCTTTTTAAAAAATCTTCTGGCAGATTAAAGCTATGTTTTTTGTTCTTCTGTTTTTGGACTGAGGTGAAGAAAGCTCAAGACACATGCTGTGTTAAGGTGGAGAAGTATATGTGTCTTTATTTTTCAGAGTCAGGATGTGATATTTCACATTTTTGTATGTTTGTTTTTACTCCATTTCACGAGGACACTTTTTAAAAGGACTTTTCTTGATATTTGTTTACACAAATAATATTTTTTTATGTTTAAAGGTTTTATAGGTGATAGAACTGCCTATTATTAAAATTACCTAATACTTCCTATTATGAAACTTTGATTTTCTCTACTTATAATAGTGCCAAACTGTAACTGCTCTGACTGAAGTTTTCCATGCCAAGTAGCTGTCCCAGGCTGTACTTTTCTGGAAAGCTCTGGCCAAAACAGTTCTGCCATTTCTAGGAATGATGCAAGGAAAAAAAAGTATTTTTTGCCCATGTCCTTGAAGTTCTTGAAATCCAGGCTTTGAAATGTGCCAGTGCCCCTATACTTAGGGCAAGAGAAATTAAAAATTTCAGGGGGCTGATTTGTAAAATGAAAGTATGCCTTCGGTGGTTATTTTCATACTTCGGTGAAGATACAGATAAGAAAACTTAAGTTTTATGGATTAAAAGCTCCAAAGCATCCTCAGGTGTCTGATTGTCCATAGATCTTTCTCTGCTCAGTAGGCACCATCCCTCACCACAGAACTGAGCATGCCTCAGCTCACAGTGGTAGAAAAAAAGGTGGACTTTATCACTTCTATGGTCACTAAAATGAGAGCAGGGAACTGGTCTGACATTACATTCTTTATGACAATTATCTGTTTTCAGTTATAAACCTTGTTCTATCACAAAAAATGTAAAGAGGGAATCGTGCTCAGATGCAAAAGAAACAATAGCTAAATTTGAGAAAGAAAAGGGCTGGACTGAAACAATATATCTAAAGAAACAAGAACTCAGGGATGTAAGGGAGAACTAAAGGAAAACAAAAACTAGAGAGGAAATTCAGAGAATCATAGAATCATGGAATGGTTTGACTTGGAATGGGGCCTCGAAGACCATCTGGTTCTAAGCCACTGCCAGGGGCAGGGACACTGCACTAGACTTTGCTGAGCCTAATCCAGCTTCAACTTGAACACTCCCAGGGATGGGGCATCCACAGCTTCTCTGGGCAGCCTGTGCCAGGGCCTCACCATCCTCAGAGTAAAGAACTTGTTCCTAATGTCTGATGTAAAGCTACTCTCATTTAATTTGAACCCATTCCTCCTTGTCCTCTCATGACATCACCATGTAAATTGTCTTGATCCTTCTTTCCTGTCGGATTCCTTAAGGTACTGTAGGGCCACAATTGGGTCACCCCAAAGCCTTTTCTTTTCCAGGCTGAACAATCCAAATTGTCTCAGCCTTTCTTTTGATCAACTTGGTGGCCTCCTCCACACTTGCTCCAACAGCTCCATATCCTGCCTGTGTTGAGGACCCCAGAGCTGGATGCAGCACTGCAGGTGGGGTCTCACCAGAGATTAGAGGGGCAGAATCTCCCCTTGCCTGCTGCCTACACTGCTTGGAATGCAGCCCAGGACACATTTGGCTTTCTGGGCAGCCAACACACATAGCTCGGCTGTGTCCAGTCTCTCATCCACCAGTATGCCCAATTCCTTCTCCACTGGGAAATTACCTGGGCATGGAATCAGTAACAGGGAAAATTGGAAGTGTGAAATGAGACATTATGAACATTTAAGATTCTAGGCATCAAAGAGTAGGGAATTCTACTTTAAAGATTTGTCTATGTATGATGGCAACTTTTTAGTTAGAGGTCCATGTTTTTACCTCTAGGATCTCTGTCCCCATGAGAGGACAGAGAGTATCTTTCTGTCCACAGAAAGAGTTTGTACCACAGATAAGGTTGTCTTCATCACCCATTTGTTGCAGAACTGGGAAGGAAAGTAAAGCTGGAGCAAAAGATTTTAGTAAGAGAAAGGGAGAGCCTCATTATGAAGACTGAATACAGTTATTATGAAGACTGAATGCAATTCTAGACACTGAATTCCCATCTCAGCTCTAGATATGTGACTGAGGAAGTAACAAACTTTGCATAGATTGCTGCTAAAAGAATGTATTTCATATTTTTGGTAGCCAGCTTCAGACTGGGGAAACATATTGGGAGACATGCTGAAGACTCCCAACTTCAACTTAGGTCAATGAAATCAAACCCCAGGTGTGTCAGACAGGATACTCAAAATTCATGGATATTATTAAGTGTAATCTCCTCGCTTCAGTCTCATGTTTCTAGGCTGTGCATAAAACTCACATGGATACTGTGGATATAATTAATATTTGTAAAGCTTTCAAAATGATACTGATTAGCATCATAAAAGAAAACTCATGGGGAGGTTAATTAATGTCCCTTAGAGAAGGGTTTGAATAGTGTGCAACAAAGATGGCACGAGGCCATCCATTGAACAATGGGGCCATGTACTGAACAATGAAGTAAATATTGAACAGCTGTTCATTAAGTAAACACCATCCACTCTGAGAACTGAAATGGCTGGTGTGCAATGGAAAAAAAAAAAGTTAATGATCATGTAATGAAGGCATGTATCAAAATGCATATTCTCAACATAAATCAGTTGAGGTTGCATGGGCAAGCTTATTTCTGCCACACTCTCACTTCGGCATGTAACTTTAAAACATTTTTTGATGTTATTTTTATTCATGCATGCTCTATAAAAATATATGCTCACCTGCTAATGAATACAGTAAGCAATAGAGATAAAAAATAGAAAAAAAATTGGGGGTTGTGGTTAATAAAAAATGTCTATGAATAGAACAGAAGAATGAAGTGGATTCAGAGAAGGGGAAAATAGGGAAGGATGTTCTTATCTCTGCCAGGAAGGTCTGCAGGAAAACATGGAAAGACTAATTCTCCATCATATAAATGTTTCATATTCCCAGTTGAAAAGTGTATTTAAAGTAATGATCTTCAAATCCTGTTCTGAAAATGAGACAAGAATCCCATTGATTTCATTACGTATTGACCCTTTTAGCTGATGTTTAAAGGTTCCCAGCCTCGAGTTTTCCACATCTATTACAGATCAATGTGTGCTTCATTGGCATCCGTCTTCCTAAATAATATTGTTTTTCCAGGAGCTTAACAAAAAAGTGAGTACAAGTTCACAGTTCTTCACTTACCCACTTGCTTCCATCTCATTCAGCATCTCCCATCATGTTTGAACAAGTGTCTTACTCTTTATAGCCTATATTGCAATATTTTCACCTTGCCTTCTACTGTGAAACAAGCAAATTTAAAATAACAGCTAAGAAAAATGTCTGAAAATAGTTTGCACAAGAGTTGACATTGGACGGAGAAAAATCATGTAGAATATACCACAGTGCACAGTCAATGTGCACTTTTCAGTGCACATTCACTTCTTCTTTTCAAATACACATTTGTGTCCCTTTTTATTTTTGTCCATGCTGTTTTGCAGATCAGTCATGAACGGTCACTGAGCAATTGCTGTCCATACTTCTCTCACTATTATTTAATGTCTTTTGGACTCATTAACTCATCATCTTCTAAGACAGGTGCTCTTTGGTACAGTTATTGTGATTTTTACAAGATTTTTTAATATTCTGTTTGACAAATTTGGAACTGCTATCTGTTCTAACAGTATATAAAAAACTACTCCAGAGTGAATTTATTTCATTAATTTTTAGACTAAGACTAAAATAAATATTGCCCCAAATTGCTCTTAAAAGTAAAGAACCAGAGGCACAAGGAAGAGTAAAATTAAGGAAAAGATAGGCTGGGTGCAGTTGCTATTCATAAATACTGGTATTTTATTCAAATATCCTCATGATACTGCTATAATCTGATCTTTCAAGAGAGCATTCTCAGTAAAAGTTATGCTGAAGATATTAAAATATGTTTCTTGATGTAACCATTTAATTTTAAGAGAGGTAGGGATGATCATAATGATTTTGAGGATCTCTAGGTCAGAACTAGAGGTTTTTTAATAAAAGCTTTATACTTCACATAGCTTGACCTTTATACTGGAATTTTATTATTTCTATAACATATCCTTTCCATATAATTACTTGTGTTTCCCTAAAGTCCTAGGGTCACCTCTTTGGAATGATGAATTGTAACTGCATTTTTTATGGCACTGATAGAAAAATAGGTAAGAAAGCTTTTTAAAGAGTCTATTATTGCATTCTGCAACACAGGGCACTATGTTAAATACAGAGAATTTCCCTTAAATACATGATTCAACTTTGTTGTTAAACTCTATTTGATGTTTTCTTTACTTAACATACATTATCTCAGTGGGCAATTGTTCTCTGGAACATTTTGAAACAAATGGTAATCTCAGTTCTAACCAGCACAGTCTTTCATACAGCATTCTTTACCAATCATCATGCCATGTGCAGGTCAGTAATTTTAAAATCCTTATCAAGGTAGAGAAGAGAAATGCACGAATCATGGGAATATAGGATATTTTGATTGTGCAAATGAGCCTAACAATATTATTTCCTTAATATATAGGCCTCAAAGAAAGAGGAACTATGGAATCAAATAAAAGATGATAGTGTACATGTGTGCAATGGGCAAATATTAGGGTAAGTACAGTAAAAAACACCCATACTGCTTCAAGAATTTTAACAAGCTAATTATCCATAACATGTTTCTTAAGAATTTATTGAATTTTTACTTGCTCGGAAACTAAAGAAACTTGAAACTTGGTGAATTCAAAGCAGAATTTAAAGTTAAATAAAAGGACTATGAAGCAAATTTTGGCATTTTTTTAAGTTCACATCATTTAGTAAATCAAATTACTTAAAATAATAGGACTCAAAAGTGGATTTATACTGATTCTATAGAATTCTGAACTAAAATGAAGCTTGAAATCTGGCCTTTTCCATCCACATTTGTATTCAGTTTGTGAGCAGGTCTTTACTGTGCTCAGAATTTATGGGACTATCAATAATCCCATAACTATTTCAATCAAAGGAAATATTAGAAATTTTAACTACTTAAATCAGTTTAAATTAGCATTCTTGCACAGAAAGAATACACAACCATGGTTTTTTCCCCAGTACACACAAAAGCCCGGAGTTATTCTAAGGTCTAGTTACTGGATTATATAGCATAGTTATTTGGTATTCAGTATTTTGTAGCTGCTCACTAAAAGTTTAGTTAAAGCCTTCTGGTCAATATGATTCTAGAATAAATGACTGTTCTTGGAAATTACTAAAGAAGAAAACCACCTTGTTTCTAGAAACCTCATAGATATCATTATTGTTGAGTGATTACAGTGCAATATGACACAATTACCCCAGCTAAACAAATCCATATTTTGACTTTGTGATGAAAAATTATTCTATATTTGGCTTGTTAAATTTTGTTTGCCTTCAGTTTAACTCACTGGAAGGTACAACTGCCAGCAATTTACTCAAATTTATTTTGGTATAATTCTTTTTTGATTTGACAAAATTTTAGAACAGCTGGATATGCATTAGTTTATAATACGCACCCTTCTTACATAACCCTCAGATTCTCTTTCCTTTGAGGAGCAGTTAGTTTCAGGTGACTGTAAAGGTGTGTGGAGGGCCATTATCTTATATTTGTGTGATACAATTGTTGTCATCTATCTTTGAATGCAAATACAGTTATTAGTGTTATTTAGAATGTGGAGCATGTGAACCATTCCTAGAACAGAAGTACTCAAACTCTTCTTAAGTCACTGGAACATCCTTCAGAGTTTTATAATTCTTAGGCAACTCACTTCTTAGGGTTGAAGTAATTTGAAATTGGCTGTCTGGTTTTGAGGGCAGATGTCTTGGGGAAAAAAAAGGCAAAAGCAGTCTTCATCTTCATCTTGTTATTAGAATATGAGTGGAAGAGGGAGCACAGATGACCTCTGGACCACTTCCATTTATTTTATCAATTTATGCAATGCATGTTCCGGGGGACTGGGTCTGGTATCCCACCCCTGCCAAGGGGATTACTGCTCACCCCTTCTCTGCCCTTCTGGTCTTGGGACTTTTGTATCCCTGCTTGTACATTGAATTAGCTCCAAGGCTGACTTGGAAAATTTTGAACAATCTGCTTGGGAAGAGTTATCTTGGAACATAGAGGATAAAAAGCATCAATGCCCCTTGAGTTTTACATGGGGATATGTTGGAACCCAGGACATTCCTCTGACTGCCCTGGATGGCTCAAGACCCTGGCAAAGGGCTCAGAGACCTTGGCACAGAGTCAAAAACACCTGTGCCATCAATTTTAACCCATGGAAAAAATTATCAACTTTGTGTGAAGATTTACAAGCCACAAGGGTTTGAGTAGAATGAAAATTAATTTATCACAGGATAGAAAAGTAGAATTTTGGGGATTTAGAATGGGGGTTCAAGAGGCAAGATGGAGGAATCTGGGCATGTCCTGTCTTTCTTCTTCTTAGTCTTGTCCTCCATCTTCTGCTGTGATGGTGACACTTTTTGATTGGTTTACAGTAGAGACAGACTGTCTAACATAGGTGATAGATATTGGAAAATTATTGTAAATAAAGTACATGTAGTTTTTAGAATAAAAAGTTAACACTGCCCTGAGGGTGGTCAGTGTGCCACAACCTGACCTGCCAGACAGACCTCAGCGGGTCAGAGAAAGAATGTATTAGATAAGAGAAAATAAACAACCTTGAAAAGCAGAGCTGAGGAATCTCGACTTCTTCTTTGGTCATGGGGCTGGGAAAAAAGACTATTTAATGTCTTGGGAACCATTTCAGCAACACAAAACCCAAGAGGGATAGATTTTCCTGCAGAAGGCAATTCTGTGTATGGCAAACAGGGTGTAGGGCATGGGGCAGACTGATACAGCTCCATTGACCAATTGTACAAAGAGCACCTCACTTTTGCCACTGTGGCTGGAGCTTGGAGCAAGAGGAACTCAGGATTCACACTGGGAAGGTGGGATCACTCTTTCAAGACCAGGTGTTGGAATGCAAGCGTGGGTTTTCTGCTCCCTAAGGGCTGGGTAGATGGGAGCCATGGCCAGCAGGGCAGGGGCCTTGCCAGCCCCATCCCATTGCCTCCAAACAAGGGAGTAAGGCAGGCCTGGGGATGGCAACTGGGATTGGCCAGGAGTCCAGATCACCTGCTAGTCCATGGTGACAGGGGAGGCCAGGGTAGAGACAGAGCATGAGTCAGGATGGGGGTCAGCTTTGGTAATGGTAACTAGAATTGGAGACAGTCTACTGATCCCCAGGCTGGTCCAAGATTGAGCCTGCAACTGGGTCCATAGATCTGAGTCCAAGTCAAAGGGTCTGTGGCCAGAAACAGAGGCAGGTGCACCTATGTTATGGCTCATGGAGGAGGTGAAGGCTCCAGCTTCAGCAGGGGCTGCAGGGCCCATGGACTGGAGGCAAATGTGACAGCCCCAAGTCAGGCCAGTCAGGACTAACTCCAGATGTGTGGAGTCACATTTGAACCTAGGATATGTGCCCCAAGAGAAGTATTGATCAGCAGTCTTTAATTCATCCCCAAAAGAGTTATCAGCATCTGGCTTCTTGATCTCCTTTATTGACTTGGTCTGGAATGCTTTCTTGGCTTGGTCCAGTGGCCTTCTTGTCCTCTTCCTTTAAAGAACCTGAGAGAAGCTTATCAGAATGAAATTTATTGAGTGGCACAAATCAAATGCATCTGTAGGTACAATTACAGTTTTGTTCAACAGGATTATTTCTTTTCTGTTCACAGAGCAGCAATTCAGGCCAGCTAACTATAGGCATCAAGTTTTGTGACATTTTGTAACGTGCATCATGTGCAGCCTATTCAGGTGTCTGGGCAAGCGTGAGTCCCCAAAAGAGTGGAAAAATTAGAAATGTCCTCTGAAGCAGTGATTAATCAGTGAATAAATTGCACCATGGGCAGTCACAGTGGAGTAGGATACTGGGAGTATCAGTAAAACTTGTAGTGAGTGGTAGGTAAGAGCAGCTGGTGACCAGTCAGAAATTAAGACCTGGGAAGAGCAGTCAACAAGAAATAGGGCAGGGAATTGCACCGTTCCACCTCAGATCTGATGAGTATTTGAAGGGAAAAGCATTCCACAAAAGATTTAGGCCAGTATATGAAAAGCCATGGGTGCTTACTCTTGTAGCTGTAGCAAGAGGAGTAAGGAATTGGACTAGGCATTGCAAATCTATGCTCCTTCAAGTGCTTCTCTAGACTCTGATGAAGAATTTAGGGCAGAAAACTCATTTAGGCATTCTTTGGGGTAGTCTCTCTTCCCTTCTGTTGATACCATAAGAAACATGCAATTTAGGAGGTAGAGATGTTGGTCACTTAAACTTTTCACATCTATATTTGTATGTTTGTGGGAACTGTAGACTTGTGTACCAAATATTAATGGATTACATTACTGTAATCTAATCTAAATCTATTCTACATGTCTTATTTTAGATTTTGTTCCCCTTCTATAAGTGCTTTGTGGAACTTCCACTTCGTCTTTCTTTTCAGAGTAGTGTAAGTTCTTAATATTCCCATGGGCCTTCTGAGGTTAAAAGCTTTTTGTCAGTAAATTTTATTTCTTCTTTTAAAAAATCCATTTTGAAGCTCTGTGGAATTTAGAAAGAGTCTTTCCATGCACTTTTGGTTGTATTTAATTGTTTTTCTCATAAATCACATACTTTGTTTTGATGCAAAACACAGCGACAGAAGAGAATCTGACATTTTGTGTAACTGGCATGTCATTTATAAGATCTCCATTAGACAAAACATTTGTTTAGATACTCTGTTATTCATTTATTTTCATGTCAACACCAAAACCAACTACAGAAATGAACAGAGATGAATAATAAGACAAACTGTTTTAGTATCAATGTACTCTGCCTAAGGCAATATACTGTGCAACTGGTGAAGAATGCTTATTTCCTTCCCAAAACCTCTGCTGAGAACTGGCCCTTATAAACAATCTCTTACTCCTTTGTCTTAAGGGACTATTTTCAGCTATCTCCAAGAGAAAATTTCAGTTTATATTTCACTTAGAATATTTTTCATGGTAAATTGGTAAATAATAGCTTTTAACTATAGCTATCTTCTCAGCAGTTGCATTATCTTTGCTGTGTCTGCTCTTGGTCAATTGCTTTTCTTGGTGTGGTATATAAAAAAGACAGCATACAGGAAATAAACAATAGTCTCATTAGCAGACAGATTTTACAAGATATGGCTTCTGAGAGAGACATGTAAATTTGATAGACATTACAAACAAAAATAAACATTTCCACTGATCTACTGCAGCAATAGGAATGCTCCTTGCCATTAGAGCTGGGAGGTCTTCCTTGAAGAAAGATGGTTAGGAAGTAGCTGAAGTTACTTCAAAGCATGTATCCCCTAAAGTTGCTTTGGGAAGAGAAAGGCAACCAGGAGTCAACTGTCCAATTATTAATAGCAGAGGACATCTCAGACATCATCTTTGACAGCCAGCTAAGGAATCCCAGGGACATCTGGGTGAACTTACACTGGGTAGCATATGTACAGTAAGTGTGCTGGTTCCAAAACCAGCAGAAATCCTTGATTCAGATATGTGGAAGTAATGCATGTGCAGCTGCTTCACAGATGTGCTGTACCTTTGCTGCCGTCTGGGAGCTCTACACCTAAACACATACAGAAATTGAACACCTGAACCAAGTTTTTTTTATGGGAAGGCATTGATGTCTCCCAGTGTTGACAAAAGAAGTTGCAACTTACCCAGCCAGAATGATTAAACAGGTCTGTGTTTTGGACTTTAAAATATATGGTTTTTTTATATTCTCTGCTTAGCATTTAACCTTCTGAAATTCACATATTCATTTAAATCAACTACTATAAAACGTTGGACAATTCATGTACTTTCCTGTGTAATCCCTCCAATTTATTAATAGCTTCCAAGCACTGAGGTAGAAAGGACCATGGCAGAATCCAGAGATAAAAGAAAAAAAACCCATTCCTTTTCCTCTGTATGTAGTTCAGAGATATATTTGCCTCTATAAAAGCCATATAACTTTGTGAACTTGTGCTAAATTTGCATTTGCTTCTTATACCAAAGTTTTTCCAGCATTAGTCCTTGCTCGGTATCTTCAATTTGAATGGGGTGTCTCTGCTCTGATCTGTTATTTTTTCTAAGAGATTTGGGTTTTTCCATGTAAAGTAATCTTTTATCTATTAGCATTTTATTCTCTACACCCTTGGGTTAATTATATGCATTCAAAGTCTTGAAGGACTTATTATTTAATATAATGATTAGAAAGCTTTGCTCTCCAAAGACCTCCAATGGAAGGTGGGGGAAGGATTTTTTAGGACATAGGGAAGTTGGATTCTCTTTGGCAAAAAAATAATCAGGAGCATCAGAAGATTTAAACCCCAATAATAGTTTGGTGGTAGACTATACGCTTAAGGGTCTTAGCTTGTGTTTTATCTCTATTCAAAACTTTTCTTCCTGACCACTAGATATAAAAATGTCTCATAGATACCTGTAATAGCCTATAAAGGGCAAAGGAAAAGGCTTACTAGTAGAAAAACACATTTTTGATTCTGAATACTGTTATCAGCATCCTTGGGTGGGTGTTTGGGACTAGGAGCTAGACCCCAGTGTTATTTCTCTGCTTGTAGATACTGAAGTTTTTATTTCTGTGGAAGACGGATAAATATACTGCTATTTTCTTCTCTTATTTCTCTTAACATTAGTTAAATTAACAAATTCTTCCCATGAAAAACCTTTTGCAGCCATTTGGCCTTCTAATGAGTAAAAGAAAGAAAACACTTTCTGCCAATATTTCATATGAGCAGGATTGCCACACACATGTGGAAACTATTTGAGTTTCCTTAGGATGGCAGAAGGTTGAGCAACCTCTTTAGTAAGGGTAGAGAGTTTAACTTCCAAATTTTGGTCAGGTAAGAAATAGTCCAGGAGTAGTTTACTGACTCTTTTACTGGTTTAGCCTGAAATGTTATGTTGGTTTATGCTGGTTGGTTCACAAATCAGGGTGGGGGCCAAGGAGGAGAAATTACCAAACTATTCAATCTTTTTTCCAAGTTTATACAAGAGTATGAGTTCATGCTTTGTAATAAAATAATTGCCAAATTTTCAGATGTGTGGCAAGCCTGAGAAAGAGAGTCCAAACTGAAGCTGAATGACGAGAGATCTGCAAATGAAAGACATTCCCTGAGAGAATTCCATGGCTCAAGTAATTAACTTCAAACATCCTCAATATTCCTGATGAGCTTTGTTCAGCATTTAACTAAGTATTGTCTGTGATGCATGCCCAATCTATACTGGTTTTGGGTTGCCACTTAATGCATATTTCTTTTTTGATATGTTTATTGATGAGGAGTTTATAAGAACCATGACTGTTAAAGCCCTGTTTGTCGCTGACAAAGGTGATTTCTGTATTTATAGGGATTCCTCCTAGAATCATGTGAGACTGCAGAAATCATTCCACCAACTCAAAGATTTTCCTCTTGATGCATTGACTAGAAGTGGTAAAATGGAGAGAAAATTAATTAATTATTTGTTTACATTTAACAATAAATCTCTGTTGATCATCCCAACTAGACAATAAAGGAGACATTTCAAATATTTCCAACCTGTCCATAGAATGCAACCCAGGAAGGTGCTTTTCAAATAATAAAAAAAAGAAGTGAGGGAAAATGCTTCTCTGGTTGAAAACCCACTGTTTGTGTTTTTTTTACACTTGTAAATATGCCCATTTTTTACACATGTAAATATGTCCATATTTTAGTTTTTATAGTGCAGAATAGCCAAAAAAGGATTTAGGCTTTTCCAGCTGGAGGGATTAGTCTGCCCCCCCCCCCCCCCTTTTTTTTTTCTTTTTCCAATAAATATGGAAGAGATAGGAACCTGCTTGATTTTCAGA
Organism: Molothrus aeneus; assembly: GCF_037042795.1. NCBI lineage: Eukaryota > Metazoa > Chordata > Aves > Passeriformes > Icteridae > Molothrus > Molothrus aeneus. The sequence goes on along the minus strand of NC_089648.1, from coordinate 72,325,240 downwards.
TACTTCTGGTAGACCAAGTGGTCGTTATGTTCCTGTCAGATGTGTTTTACTTTTTTTCTTATCTTTGAAGTGTTCTCAGTGGAATCTAGTATTCAGAATACAATTCTAGATTACCTGTGCCTAAAAAAAAGTGGAAAATTCTTCAATGCCCACAATTAATATTTGTAATAACAAAGGTCAGATTGTGAGGATATGATAGATTCTTTGCATCATTGTAAGTCCTTCAGTCATGACTGAATGCTGTTTCAAGGAGGAGAATGTCAAGGCAAACAGTAGTTAAGAATACAATGTATTAGTTATTTGGCCTATTTATTTAGAGAGTTCAGACCAGTGGCTTTTCTTTACTTTCTGGATCTACATAAACTGTTGGTACAGGACAAAAATAGTGGGTTCCTCAAAAAGAGATTACCTAGAATGTTGTTTTATGAGATGGACTAACTAGACAGGGAGTAAAAATCATAAAGGCAGTGACAATGATGTCTTTTAAGAAAATTATTTTTTTTAATACTGATTTAAAGTTAGAAGTGGTAAATTTTCTCATTTCTAGTGCCATGTATGGACACAATCAGCTATGACAAAGTAACTACTCCTTGTCATCACCATAGAACTTCCTTGTAACAGCTGTTTTCCACATACCTGTGAAAAGGGTTAACATTGCCCCAGCTGTAATTTTGGCATGGTGGTAACTTCTGCTGTGGTAGCACCTGCATGAGGTGATGGTTTCCTTGAAGGGGGTTCCCCCTTTGCCAAAAAAATGCCGGATTATTTCCTAGTCTCTTGATATGTTTTACAAAGAAAACAGATTAATGTGTGGTTACATGGGCTTTCCAGAGTGTGACTGCTTTCTTTCTAATGTGCTGGCTCTGTTGCTGATGTGTTCTTTCATGGCTTGTACCTACTCCTGCTGAAATCAGTGGAGAGGTTCCCACTTCTTTGCTGAAAGTAGCACTGTAGACTGGATTCCTGATTTGGTGAGTTTTACCTGTTTATCACAGTCCCAGTGCCAAACGTCCCTGTTGGATTGCAGCTCCATGGAAGTGCCCAGAGGCATGTGGAGTCAATTCCAGCTGAGCAGCTTTGTGCCTTGCAGTCATATCTTGCTTTTTCTTGCTGTGCTTTCCCAAATATTGTTTTCTTTGAGAATATCCACTCTGTACAAATAGAAGGAAGGAATTTTTAAATGACTATACTTAGTGTTTGATATAGTGTCAAATTGATACTGGGGAGAAATCTACAATTTAGCTCACCTGCTGTCCCAGCTGTGCTTGCTGTCTGTCTGCCAGGATTTTTCCCTCTTCCTCTTTTTTTTTTAATAAAAGGAGACCAAGAAAATGGAAATCAAAATCACAATTATCAGAACAATAAGAAACAAAAGTTTTGTGCATGCATGTATTAAACCCTGCTGTACCTGAAAGTTAACTTTCCTTGGGCCAAAAAAGCAAAGTTGTAAAAGGCTGAACTTAACCAAACAGATTGTATACACCTTATCTGGCAATATTAACATGCACTTGAAAGTTATTAGTGCCCCAAACCTTTCAGTGCCAAAGTGTGCCCTAAATGTTATTTGATATTAGATGTTACATAAATTTGTATTTTCATTACTAAGCAACTTTAGGATATGTAGTGTGTGTTTGAAAAAAGGCATGGTAATAACTCACTAATAATGGGTGCCATGTGGGGGGAAAAAGGCAATATTACCTACCAAAGAAATATAAAACATGGTTTATATTTTCAACAGTTTGAGAATGAAATGAAAACAGAATATTTGGTGCACCTGTAAAAACATATTTGATCATAATGGCAAGTACAGCATTCTTAGTGTGGGATTCATATTTCATAACTCATGTTCAAACAAGAAAAATGATTATAATGTTAAGTATTTCCTGAGTTTATTTTGATGGATGGCAGAATAAGTATCTTTTACTCATTAAAATACAGATTGGTATAATTTAATAAATGAATTTAATACACAGATGTTCAAGACTGTTTGAACAGAGTGCATATTAATCAACTTCTCTATAACTGATCCTCTTTTATATTTTTTAAAAGAAATTTGCAGGAGCCAAAAGTTTATTAGATCTGCATGATCTCGGTCCGGTATCAGATATCAAGTATGTTGTTTGAATCATGTCAGGTGATCAAAGTGTTTCTTTTTGATTGATGAACCTGTAAACACCAAACTATTTGAATGGTCATTGCTTTTGCATCTGTTTGAGACCCTGACACATCCTTTGAAAAAATGGCCAAGATTTTTAAGAGTGACTTGCAATAGTGAGACTTCACTTTTGGGAGCCTGCAGAAGACTGATTGTTAGACAGCATTATGTACTTTGGTTTGCAAAGCTGTTTCAAGTTAGATGCTTCCAAAACAGGGCCCCAGAATCATTTGTCACACACAAGAACTGAAACTAAGAAATGTAAAGCCTGATTTTTCCTATAGTTTGTTTTGCTTTGCCAGTTTCAGTCACTGGTTTCAGTGAAGTTGCACCGAATTTGCATGCACATAAATGAGAAAATAAATAGGACCTTCATTTTTTAAAGCATGTGTTATGGAAATATGTGGAGCTGCAGGGTATCCAAGTGGACTTAGGAGATATTTGCAGAAAAGACTGGATCTCAGATAAGCTTTGGCCTAAGAACCATAGAAGATTGTCACTATTCTCCTGCTCTTAAAGCACCTGAAAGAGCTTGGGGTCTTGAATGGGCTCCAGAGCCTGGGGAAGGTGTCTGAGCATGCTGCAGAATGATGCTCAGGGGTGAAGAACCTGATTTGTGACACTCTGAGGTGCTTTTGCTTGCCAAATTCTGAACATTTGCATGTTTCTAAAATTAGTAACATAAGTGCCTTTCTTCACAATCTGTAATTTGGTTGTCTTTGGTGAAATAGTGCTCTCTCTGGTTTTAGTGATAAATGAGAGGGGTTTTTGCTCCTGCAGTGGGATGTGTGTAGGGTGCCCTCCTTCCTGCAGCAGATCAGGACACCATGGTGCGATAGATTCAAATTCTTTCTCCTCCACTGAGGAGAAGTGATGTAAAACATCAGGTGCTGTGCAAATCTACAGTGTGCATGAGTGAGTTTAAGCCCCTTTGCATAAAGGATCTCACACTGTCTTATACTAAGGGGGACTGTGGTTGAGCAGGCATTCCCTGCAGCTGACTATACACCTATAGTGTAGATACCCATCCTCCAAGGATCATTTCCCCTACCCTGATTTAGAGCTCTTACCATTAAAAAATGAGCAGAATGAAAGTTATTCCCCTCTGTCTCTTTCAAAATATTTTGGTCTGTATCTTTTGTTCTAGGTTCTTGTCTTGTAGGTGAGCTCTGAGTTTACACCTCAGCTTATAAATGCAGCAATGCAGGGGCTGGCAGCCTGGCTGTGTCTTCCTATTGAACAGGGGGTTCAGATACAAACAGCCTTTTGGGAATGTTTCCTGGCTTTTGCTAACTTCCTGAGTGTGCCCAGAAATTTATGAGAGTGCTAGATAACCTGGGCTACAGATATGCCAGGAAGAACCCTAGTAAATTCACAGAGTAGCTTTTTGAATGCCATTGCATATACCTAATATACACCAGTAGATATATATATATATGTATGTATGGTTTTCAAATATATATATATATATATATATATATATACAGAACCATACATATAGCCTCATGGTTCCTCCTGGTTTAAACACTGCAGGTCAATCTACCTGAGTGTTATCTATTTTGTGAAAAACCTTTGAGAGTCAGCTGTATTCTTGTCCCTCAGGGCAAGAAGCTTCGTGCTTGCCAAGCTGCAAGGAGCCCTGCTGAACATTGCTAGGGTCAAAGAGCAGCTAAGGAGGCTTCAGTGGCCAGAGCAGGTGCTGTAGGAGTGCATGAGCATTGGTGATGTTTGATCATAAAGGATGAACTGATCTTTCATTCCAGGCTTTACCCATAAAGTGGAATACCAGATTAGAGGGTAGAAAGTGGAAATGAAGAGGCATGTAATTTTAAAATTATTAGAGGTTATTGTTCCACTTAATGACCACCTCTTCCTAGGTGCATCCTCTGTGGTCAGAAGAGGACACTAAAGAAAACTCTTAGGTTATCACACAATTTTTCTTTCTGTTTGCGCTTAAACCTTCTAGTTCCCAAATTAAAGACTTCTTGCCTTCACAGCAGAAGTTCCAGTTTTTCTGACATCAAAATTGGTACCCAGGTAGGCCACTGATAGTCAAATGTCTTTTGTTTATCCCTCACTCTGCTCCTTCCAATTTACCAGCACATGTGGAGGGAGGCAGTGCTGCAGTGACTGACAGAGTTCATCTGGGGGCTGCTGGTGAGCTCACAAGGTGGCTGCCTGGTTTGTAGTCAAATTCCCAAATCTTTCTGAACTCTGTGTTCTTGCTCCTTCACTGTCCAGCCCCTTCTAGCCATTTGCACCCTAATGGAGTGAATGTAAAAAACTGCCAGTTCAGAGCAACACTTCTCATCTACTTTGCCCAGGTTTTAAATGCTGCAGAACCTGCAAGGCAGCAGGATCTCCTGCTGAGGGACTCTTTTCAAAGTACATTGTCCTACTTTCCCAAAAGGGGAGGAAGGCAGGAGGAGTATGTGGAAGGATTCTTTGCGGTAACCTTTTCATCTCTAATAGTCAACAGGAAAAAAAAGCTCTGCTTTGTTTTTCAGATAGCTTAGCTATGATATCATAATGATAAGAACTTTGCCTTAATGTCCACTTCTGTAATGTATCAGCCAGATAATCAGTTTCTGCTTCAAGAATTTTAACGAGAGGTTTGTGGTCTGCAATCAGAACAGCTTCTTCCAATGTAAAGACTCGTGGAATGTCCTCATACCAAAATACAATAGTCAGAGGGTGAGTCTTTTTTCATATGTCTCGTGGAAGTGGAAGAAATTAGCATCTTTTTTCCATTATTATTTTAGGTGAGAAGCATCTATTCCTACATCAACTGAGCAGGAAGAAGGGGAAAGGTAATGTTTTTATATCTCTTCTTAACTTCTTGATTTAATTAAATAGTTTCTAAAAGTTTTCAGTCTCAGACTGCCCAAAATGCAATTTTTATCATTGCAATTATTAATGCAGATAAGTCATAGAGAACTTTGCTATAATAATTAGCTGTATGTGAAGAGGATCTGTAACAATGTATTCTTTGGCATGGTGCTTTTTTTGTCATTCATAACCTCACTTTTTCTGGAAATAGTTTAAAGCCTAACAAGTCACTTCCATAACCCAGTCAGTTGCTTGTGAATAGAAAAAAGCCGTGTTTGTCCTTTGTATTACCTTTACCAAATTGTGTTGGACATTGCAGCACAAATTCCAGGCTTCCCAAGTGTTTTTTTTTTCACTTGGATTTGAATAAAAATCTCTTTCCAGTTATATCTTGCACACTTGTCATATTATAAATGGAGATGTCACTAGTACACCAGCTATGTGCTGCTATTCCAGAAATGACCCTTATTCATGTTAATGATGATGCATATCAAGACTCGTTCCAACTCCATCTGCTGGTAAGCCTGAGACAGATGAATCTTTGTAAGATGCTGCTCCCCATTTAGCAATGGAAACACTCTTCTGAAACTCTTGCAGAGGTCCCAGGATTAATAATTTCATATGCTACGAGTCACATTGCTATGAGATTACACTTGACTACAGAATGTGATCCTCTGTGCTTCAGAAAGAGGCATTATTTGGAGTAACCTTAAGAAGTCTATCCTCTGGTGTTAAGGACAGAGATTTTTACAAAACTGATCTTTTATCTTTTTCTCCAAGCCTGATGTTCTAATTGTAGCTATAATAATTGAAGAATATGTATCCAATTACAACTCTGTAAGTAACATAAAATATTTCATTAATGCCCACTTATTAAAAAAGACAGTGCACAGATTCAAAGACAAAGGTTCTCTCTTTACATCTGGATTAATTATTTCCCAGTCTCAGACTGAACAGTTAGTATTTCCATTCTAAAGTTAAACAGATTAAGCTGTTGCTGAGCATCACCCTGCCTTCACTTTTTTATTTTAATGTTAATGTAACTTAAAGAAACTACAACTATGCTCAACAGAATTGACCTGTGCATACTATGTTTACATAAAGATGTGTCCACTTCTGATGTTCAAAGAAACACAAGCCTTAATTGCTGTTTTTAAACAAGAATCTTTACAGAGTTCTGCTGGCATCAGTGATTTACGAACTAACATCACTGTGATGTCTTTCTTTGGAAGTGTTGTGCTACTAGGAACAAGTTAGTATCAAGTTAGTATTTAGTTACAAGTTAGTATATAGTTACAATCTTCTGTAGTTTTGATTCTTGTTAAACGTGACTCAGAAATCTGGGCACTCTTGGCAAGTTGCAAAATATCAACTAATAAGCAGCCCACTGAGAAATCTCTTTATGTGTATTTTTTTGTGTGTAAAATAACTCAAAGAATTTTTTTCAAGAATAATGAAATCCAAGGTGAGTTGAATGGTGAGCTTCAAGGATTATGTTTTTATAAAACTTCCCCATCTTTTGTGCTTTTGGCACTCCTCTTGCAACAACAGATATCAGGTACCTCACTTAAGAACTGCTTATTAAAGCAATAATCACTGATCTTCACAGTGGGAACTGCAGTACTGAGCCAAAGTCACAGGTGCCAACTCCACCATATTTGGCTGCAAACCTTTATACATCATCTACTGTCCTGCTGCTTTTTTGGCTGTTAGTCTAGGAATTCCAGTCAATTGGCAGGCTTGTCGGAGAAGCTCAACAGTTCTAGGGAAGCTGCCCTGTGCTCAGAGATCCTGAGCAAATGGCCACTGCAGATGTACAAATTGACTTCACATTTGTCTAGAGGATATGTCAGATCAGTGTATCAGTGCGGCAAGGCTGCAGCAAGTTGAATTCCATGTTATACTAGCATGTTAGTAAATTGGTCAGTGCCAGGGGATGTTTCTGAGGGCTGGACCCTGGTTCTGTTCTGGCAAAGTGTTTGAAGACATCTGTCATTGTTTTGCCATGGACTTGAAGTAGCATTGTCCAGTTAAAATACGTTATGGAGAGGGATACTTCAGTAGCTCAAACAGGGAGCAGGGCTGGTACAGCCCAGCTGACTCTGACAATGGGCTTGTGTGTCCTACATGAAGCATTTTGGGCTGGCATTAACTGCTTGTCTCTGCAGCAAAAAGGGGCTCCTTTAGGTTGGGAGCAGAGCCTATGGGAGGAGGCAGCTCAGACATGAGAGCAGAGGATGTCTTACACTGGGCCAGGGCACTGGGGCGATACTCAGAGACCCCTGAACCAGCCCCACCCACCAGGCACGGAAACATCGCACAGCTGTGCCCACTGGAAGGGCTCAGTCCCGTTAGACCTGTGTGTGTCTCTGCCCTGGAGAAGCAGGAGTCATCTTCTCATCCACCACCCTGTCCTGGGTCTAGCAGGAGATTTCTGCCTTGCACTGCCCTGCACAAAGAAGATGTGTTCTAAGGCTAGCACAGATCCCAAAGTCAGCGGTTAGCAGATCTTAAAAGCTGAGCTGTTACATGAACTCTTTACCATCAAAGTTACTAGTTGAGCTGTATGTACAGACACCATACATATCCACACACATCTGAATGAAAATTGACCAGACACACAAATTTCAGAGACTGGAAACAGGCAGTTCCACTATTAAAAGTTCTTCAAAATTTTGCCAGGTTAAAACAAGCCACTTTAGGTGGGAGATTAACCCATTGCTAAACATGTAAACAGCTTCTATATCCAGTGGAGAAAGAGAAAATGTAATTTAAGATATTAAAAATTACCTTTTGGTTTTTTAACTACCCTGAATATTCCAAGCTTTATTGCAGTTATGGCAGTATTATTGGAGTGATGAGTGAGTAATGACCTCATTAGAGGGCAGAGGGAGCAGGGCTAAGCACAGCCTCCCCAGGTGTGTTTCGCTGCTTGTGATGCAGCAAAACTTACAACAAAAGTTGAAATTAGAGTGTAATTAAAACACATATATATCTATATCTGATACTTTTTATCTTACTCTGACTTCATTTAAATTCTGATCAAATCATAGGAATCTCCCAAGTGCTCCTTTTTTAGCATCACTACAAACAATTCTGGCAAGCTCTGTTGAGAAAAAGCTGTTTTCCAGGTCATACTTCCTAAAATTAAAGTACACTATCTATAACAGATTATTGGTTAACCTCTACCTCATTTTTTTCTGATGTACAGATTAAATTTGAATTTCCACCTGCTTTTCCTGACTAACATCCAACATAAAGATAGATAGATAGATAGATTTATGCATATTTTAGTACATTGTAGTGAAAGTAATAAATTTTGTATTAGCTTGGCAGTTTAGAAATATGGAAGGGAAATATTGTCAGTCAAGGCAATTGAAATTATTTTGATTTTTATTCAGACAGAAAAAATTGAAAATATTTAGAGTAAAAAATGCTTTGTTTCACTTGAATTGTTTTGATTCCTAAGGCATTTTATTTTTTGACATTTAAAAAAAATACATTTGAAACCCATTTCAAAGCTTAGAGTCACTTCAAATGGGAAACCAGGAATCTTTCAACTTCTAGGGTGTTTTCCAGTTCTTTTCTGTTAATGAAAAATTTGTTGGAATTGATTAGAAGTAATAAAATGTCTGGTCTCTCTGAACCTATATTTTCCACAGAAAAAAAAAATGGAAAATGCCATGAACTATTAATTTATCTACCCAGAGGAAAGAAAAGAAAATAAAGAAAACCAGAACCCAAACCAGAGTGGAGGCTGTGTAGGCAGCTCTCCTGGTTTTTCTTGCTCTTAGCTTCACATTTTTCTTTCCCTGCTGACAGACCCCTCTCACCCACTAATAGTAGAGAGAGGGAAGGAAGTGGTATAAGTTCCTTTCCAAATTGGCTGTCAGGTACTTGGTCACATATTTGCTACTTGCTTGGATTTTACAGAGAACCTGTAAATTTTTTTAATTCCTCCCCCCCCCAAGCTTGTATTTCTGCTCCTGAATTTCTGATGTGTCTTGTGTTCTGCCATATTCTGTTACATCTTTTCAGACATGGCAGTGTGAAATAACACAGTGTGACAGCCAGCAGCCAGTCATAGATTGGAACATTGTACAGCTGGGTGGAAGAGACTTCCACATTTCCTTTTTGAAGATTGTTTCAAAGCAAAAAGTAAAGTTAGCATGACACAAAAATACAAATCCAGTGATGTTATTACACATGACTTTGAACAAGGTAGTATTGCTGAACATTTCTCTAAAGAAATGCACAGTATATACAATATCAAAGCAGCATAAATTAAAGTTATGCTCACCTTTATTTTTAGCTTCAAAGACAAATTTGACTGTTTAGCTGATCTCAGCAGAATCCAATCCAAAATCAGTTTTGGCTTATAAAGTAGCAAGTTTCAGAATTGCACTGCAGATGAGCTGGACAATTACTGTCATTTCCATTGACATTTTTAACTAACATTGACATCCTTCAATGCAGAAATATGTCAATTTATTAATTTCTCTCCCAAATTGTGTCCCATACCTTGTATTTTTCATGTTATTTAAAAAGTCTGGGTTCATAAGTCAAATAAATACTTCTAAGAGGTTAATGGGTTCCAAATCTAGCTAGGACTTTTTTCTCTCCAAGCTTGGGTAATATCTGTAAAAGACCATGTCATTTGCAACAGGAGCCACTGCAAATTAACAAGGCTTGTGCAATCCAGGCATTTAGATCCATTACAGCATCTGGCTTTGAGCTCCTGCTCACAGGGACACCCCTGACTGACAGAGTGGGGACTTTGGGCACTCACGGGGGCTCTGACTACCCCAGCTTCCTGCACTCCACTGGTGCTATTGCAGCCTCATCAGCACTGATAACTTGCTAGGTTTGCTAAAATAAGCTTGAGAAGGTCTCTGGAGGCCAACCACACCTGATTGTCACACTGACTGAACCAACTAGACATGCCTCCTCCCTGGCATACCGATGGGAAGACAACTAGGTCACTTTGTGTCACACCTGGCTGCCTTTGTCTTTGGTACCCACACAGGGATTCAGCTCAGAGCTACCTGATTCTCACTCCTCAAATTAAGAGCATTCAGAATTGAAGTCTGACTTCCATAGAATAGGCAATTGCTTTTCTGGCATATTGTTTGTATGAAAGCTGCATCACATCATGTTTTTTCTTTCTATATTGCAGCACTATGCATGTTTTTAAGACCAAACTGTGAGTTTTCACATCTCAGTACTTACTAGTTAATGTTTCAATACTTGCTAGTTAACAGTTCAATTCTTCCAAGTTAATCAGACATTTCCTGACATACATACAGAATGCATATGATTCCAATGTAGACACACACCCCTACATGTGAATTATATCAGCTCTCTCTCGAGCAGATAAGCACACACAGGATAAATAGATCACCCTGCCTACAAAGGCGGACGAATTTCCTTAATCAAGATGATGTTTCTTATGCACCTACGCAGATTTCATAGAATAAAGCTCTGCTGGAATTTGCCTGAAAATAACAGGGGGCAAATTAAATTTTCAAGTGGAATTCAGAACAATAGTAATATTTCCTGAAAGGCTACTAATTCTAGTGAAGCTATTTCAAAGGCCACATTCTTTGCAGGTTGCTATGGAAGGCTTGCTCATGTTATAAAATGATAGCACCCTTTTGTGGTCTGTGCTCTCTGTTACACCTGCTGTGCCCACTTTTTTCCCTCCTCATTTTTGGTTCTGCTTGGTCTAGCATGGACTGGTGCTGCATGAATAGAAAGCAACAATATAAAGAAACCTGTCCCATATCTCAGGGATTTTTTTTTCCTTTTTGACTGTGTCTATGATGCAATTAACTTCTCATAAGACATAAAATAACATCATTCAAAGCCAAAATTACTAGCTGGTATTATTCCATGTGTTAAATTACCAGAACACTGAAGCTAAAGATGGGAAACACCCTATAAAATAACTCATTATGAACAATGCTGGTTTTATCTTCTTGTTATTTTGGGTTTGCACATCCCTTTGATAAATTTTGTTAAGAGGGATATTGCACCCACTCTATTGCTGAAGGACTACAAGAAAAAAGCCTGTTCCAATCATAAAATATTTTCAGATGAACCAGTTGGGTGTAGGCTCTAGAGCTAGTTTATATTTATTTAGGTTTCTGAGAAGATGCCAATACATGTCAATTGCACTTTTAAATAAGCACGTGCAGACCATGAAGAAATGTACCTGCATGTGAAGCTCAGCTCCTATAGCAAAATCTGTTCATAACCTGTAAATACCCAGAGGATGAATCAAATCTTCCTCTACTGTGGCTAAATTGGTCTCAAAAGCATTTTAGTCATAGCAATATACCTGCTAACTTATAATAGCCTTCTCTAGTATTTTTCCACAGAAGTTTCCTTGTTTTCAGTAAATCAAAATCTTGTTATTTTTTTCCCTCCAGTCAGACTTGTCTGATCTCTCATGTCCCCTAATTCCCCTGACTGCCCTACCCATGACCAATGTATCTTCATAATCCATGGGGAGTCTGCTCCTGCAGCTACAGAAAGGGAAAAGATAAATAATTGACAAGCAACAAAATTCAGACTTGAGAGTCTTCTCAGATGGAAGGAACCAGAAAATCAGAAATTAATATTTTCACTTGAGATAGAGTCTTGAATACCAATGATTTAAAATTAAGCAAAAAGATATGGGGAAAAATGTAAAGTGCATCAGGCAGATAGGGATGCCTGTGAAGAAGCAGTGCTGAAAGATACAGCAAATAGTTTTGCACTCAAAAAAGAGATAAGTAGCAGATCTTTTTACAACTCTGTGCTTTCTTTTCTGTGCTGCTCAGGTTTGCAAAGTGCATTGTCAAGAAAACACTGACAACCTACAGAAAAGCAGTGCAGGTGGTTCTGGGAAAAATGAATAGAGAATTCAAGTTTCCTGTGGATGAGTCATGTGCCTCTTCTCATCACCCATCCACTGCAATTATCTCAGAGTCTTCCTTCCCTATGTCTGTGATCACCTTGGAGCATCTCCAGTTCCCCACCTCACATCTGCTGGACTCTTTCGCAAGCTGCAAACAAGGATTCATGTCTGTTCTCATGCTGGAGACTTTCCCACAGTGGGCAGAGTAGCTACTTCTCTCTCCTCTACTCAGCCCTAGGTTTATGCAAAACTCCCAAATAGTGCAGAGTAACCTCTGTAAATACAGAATTTGGCCAATGGCTCCCCATGTTTTTAATGGAGGACTGAGAGATAAACAGACAGATCCTGTGATCATGTAACTTTCATCACTTGCGTAGGAAACCGGGATAAAAAATAGTTAGAAGCCTCAAAGGACTGATTTATGAGGAAAGATGATCACTGTGGTATTTGTTATTATGAGATAGATCCGTCTCCCTCTCTCCCTGTGGTTTTGACCAGAAATTCCATTCTGGACCTGAGAAAATTTTCCCAACAAAAGTTTTCTAAAACTTGCATGTTCCCATGAAACATGTCAGTTTCTAGGACTGGCATTTTTCTGAAGAAAAAATATTTTCTTGAAACACTTGACCAACTCTAGTGACCACATGAGCTATAATAATTTGTATTTACAGATTGGGCAGAATGGAAGAACAGAAAATGTTAAACCAAACAGCATCCACCCAGGCTAGAATAACTGAGAGAGATTCTCAATCCTTTGTTAGAGGATATCAGCTGGGAGTATGAAAGCTTTCATCCTCTAACAGAACATTATAGTTTCAGATTCCTATTCAGTCAATAAACTTACTTTGCACTACTTCAGGATAGAAAGACCTGAAAAGTCCACATTTATTTTGAGGAAAATTCTTGTGGGATTTTTTCCACGACTTTTCTTGGATGAAAGCTTGTTAAATGGTGATACCTCTTCTCTTCTGTGGTAGTATTTCATTGCCCACAAAATCTGTGATTTTCAGCATAAGCCATGGCATCAAAATCTGCCTGATTTTGGAGTTCAGTCACTCTTATCAGTGACTCCATGGCCAGGAATGTTCACTGTGGAAGTGACATCAGCTTTTACTTGGAAGAGGCGATGGGCTACAATTTAACAGAGCAAATACTTTCCATTTTGGACATGATTTTTTGCTTGTTTGTTTATTCTATATAATATTTTCTGGGGTTCTACCTAAAACCCTGTTCTTCACTAGTCCATTGTTTACTAAAAGGTTGCAGGCTAACCCCTGCAAAGCAATAATTAGAGAAGTTTCATTTTTATTGTTGTATTTAAGTATTCCTGGATCTATGGCTGCTTGGCTGGAGGAGAGGGAGAAGTTGATATACATTTTGTTTCTTTTTAATCTGACATCCAGCATCTCTACTATTCCAACAGTGGGCCTCCTGATTTTGTTCATTGTTTTAAAATTAACTGAAAAAATGTTGCTTTTGAAAGGTGAAAGAATGAAAAATTACAAGCAGCCCAGTGAGCTTTGCTACATCCTTCAATGTCCTGCTTCTCACTGGTAGTCCTAAATCATTAGCTGGAGGAGACAAGCCATTTTGAAGAACTTAATGCATTGTGCACTTTATACTAAGAGAACCTGGAGGATTTTCTTTCCTTTGTCTCTTTCCATTTGGCTCCTTTGCAAGTGGAGCCTCTACTGACATCCACTGGTAGCCACAGGACAGCTGCACTCCTGCAAGCTGCTTGTAACCCACCCGTGCTAATCCCCTCTCCTGCGCCAAGTCACTGATTTAGTACCGTGCTAGATGTCAGCTCAAATGTAAGGTCAAAATAATGTAATCCTTCCAACTTTTCCCTCCTTCCCAGAGGAGCAGCCCCTTTCCCCTTCCATGGTGGTAAATAAATTCAAGAGATGAAAACCTGCTAGGAATTTCTTTGGCTGTGCTCACCAATTAGCAATACAGAAAATCAAACCACAGTTTCCTAGGTGTAGTGGGAATTTATAGGGAATGAGAGCTACCAGAACATGAGCTTGTATGTTACTCATTATACCTTTTTTTTTGTTGTTTAAACTGCAGTAAATTAAGACTTAATGATCAAGGGTGCAGGAATGAGAACTAGAGAGCAGATGGGAAGAGCTGAGGGTGCTTTGCTGAACATGCTGTGCTGCTGACTCTTTCTAGTCATTAATCCCATGGCCTTGTTTGTCCATAAGTACTACAAGTACTGCAGTGTGAGATAAGTGTAAATATAATTAAGAATACTCCTATCAGCATTAGCTTCTTCTGTTTCTGTGTAACTCTTTCCAGATTATAGGGGCATGTCTACAATATAATCAAATTCCAGGAGGTGTGGGACTTTAGTTTGGGTCCCTGTAAATTTGCATGTCTTTACACAAAGGAAATGGGGAAAAAACTGTGTTGTAAATGTTGTGAGACATAGTGGGTGAATCAAGAGCCAAAACAGTGGGCTCATGAAAGTTTGGCCAAGTATGTTATTTTCTATAACTTTTAGCAAGTTCTTTGCACACTGAGTTATTTCTTAGTTAACTAGCTTGATAGTTATATTCAGTGATTCATTAACAACACTTACACTTACTTGTAATTGCTGTATTTCTCCTGTGTATTTCAAATTTTTCTTATAATCATTTTATGGTCACCTTAGTCACATGTTTCTCATTTCTGGCTTGATAAATGTAATTACTAAGGAGGGCTGCTAAAGAAAAGGAGGCCACATTTTGAGCCATTCACTTTTTACTTTTGAAGAAGGAATAACAGCCATTTTATTTACATGGAAAATTCTGGCAGAAATCATTATGGTGTCTCCTTTTTTTGGCATCACAACATCTGCGCCAACCTGCATCACCGTAACTGGAGCAAAACACTGAATATAGTCATGGAGGCTCAGGAAAATATTTTGCTGATCCCAGATTTAGAGGTCTGCCTTGTAGTCCCACCAAACCTAAGGACTCCCAGCACCGAAGATGCAGTATGCTTATCCTTCACAGAAATTTCTAGAATAGGATTGATTTAGAATTTTCTGGAGAAAAGCGCCAGCTGTGCTGGTCACTCATGGTGTTGCTTCTGAGTCACACTATTTCTACAAATAATTCTCCCTGGTGGTAGCTGAGAAAACTGAGAAGCTGAGTTGATGAAAGCAGCAGCAATGTTGGTGAGTACATGTAAATCTGAGGTCCTTCCCTGCAGCCATGCCATCAGTCCTGGTGTGTGCTACGTTTGAGGTTGGCTTTTGCTTATGAGGAGCCTTACAATGGGCCTAGGAGAGGCAGAGTTGTCACTGCTCTGATAACATTCCCAGTGGCTGCTGATGGAAAGATGTTTGTGTTTGCTTTGAACACCCTCTCTAAGCTCCCTGATCTTTTCCCAGTGGCCCCACTGGCTCCCAGCCTGCATTTAGGAGGGTCACTCCAGCCCTTCATCCTTGGCTGCCACATCAGGGTTGTGTCTCTCCTGCTAAGGAGCCTCAAATGAGTCCTGCAGCAAATGGACAGTAGTTTCTGTCGACTGAGGTGTGGAAAAGCCTTCTGCTCCTCTGTTTCTGCAGATCTTTAAGATTTATGTATTTTCAAAACCACAAATGATTAATCTGCAAGAAAGTGAAGCTGAACGGCTGAGTGGTGGGATTCCCAGGGATGTGAAAGGAGTTGTCCAAGCAGGCTGTTAGTGGAACCTAACTTTATTTGGCCAGGTCGTTGAGCTCCTCTGTTCCCCCAAGCTATTTGATGCTATTTTCCACTGTGCATATGCATCTGTTCATGTAATTTAGAAATTAATAGTTTAAAAACACTCCAGAAAATTACTTAGTATGTTTCAGCTACTTTTAAAATAAAACCTATAAATTCTCTCTGAATGAAGCTTGGGGGAAAATGGAGCATACCTACTTCATTGCCCAGGCTTTGCTGTGCTAACTGGGCCATGCACATCATCTTTATTAAGGCATCCACTGCCTAACATCCTAAGGATAAGCATTAGTGTTTTCTCCTGGACCTCAAGCACTATTTAAATTGGAAGTTGGAATGTCAAAGCCCAGAGATCTGAGTGTGCCTTTTCCTTATGGAAAGTTCAGTGCTTGGGAGTTCTTAATCAAGATTGTCAGACATTTCCTGCTCATTTTCAGCCACCAACGGCAGGCATAGGTGACTCCCTCCTTGCTGTCGGGGGGCGGACAGAGCAGTGCTGTGTGATCTCTTGCCCACTGAGCCACCTGCAAGTCGTTTCGCTCCAGCTGTAGCAGACCTCATGCAGAAACACAGCCCTGAAAGAGCTGGCTCCTGGCCAGCAACACTGTTAGGGGTTTTTAGCTCAATTCTTTCACTGACCTCCTCCTGAGGAGCATAATTCATTAAGTACAGTATCATAAAGGCCATGGCGATTAGAAACAGAAAACACTGCCACCAGTGTAGCCCATAAAGGAGGAATCAACAATACAGTGTGTGTATATATATATATTTATATATTTTTTTGTTGAGTTCATGTTAGTTTATTCTGGTATTAGGAGCTGAGAAGGAAATGTCTCTGGTCTTGCTTGCTTGGGATCTCTATGTATAAGTTTAAATGGATAATATTTAGTCTATGCTACTGTAAATCCCAGTGTGGGGCACAGCAGGCTGTCCAAAGTCATCATGCTCCTAAGCAAGGATGTGTGGCAAGGATAAGGGTCACAAATCAGAGCACTCCATGGAGTCCTCTGCTGTGAATGGAAATGCAAAATCTCACATCACCTCACAGCATCACTACTTAAGGGGAAAAGTAAAACAAAAGAAGGTATGATACGTAGGGTTAAGCATGCTCAGAGCCCATTTTGTATATTTTTACATGATGACCCAAAAATACTTATGTTTGAGAACAAATATCATTCTGTTATCTGGCAGATGATGTTTTGAGTAACTCAGGGTTATGACTTCCAGGCAAACAATCTTGTTAATAGATATGGTTTTGAGACATCCTAAAGGTGTAAGACACTGGACAACATTTTTTGATCAATCAATCTCATTGTAAGTAGAACTATTATGAAGCTATTGTTAGGCTATACCCATAATTACTTTTGAATTGCACCAAAAGAAGAAATTTTGGTCATCTTCAAAGTCTGATGACTTGTAATGATTATTAGGAATAGCAGACTTAGAGGGTTTTTCATGCAAAAGATGAAGGAATTTGGAATTTTAGTTATGTGCCATTGTTGCTCTTTCTTGTCTGATGGTTAAAAAAGAAAAAGAAGATCAGTATTCCTGATGCAGGTCATACCCATTGTATAACCATTATACGTTTAATCACAACCATCCTGCTTCCTCTTCTCCAGTCTTTGGTTTCTCAGTTAATTTTTTTTTTCCAGGAATTTATCACTTTTTCTTCAACTTGTCTGTAGGTGCAATCCAGATTTCATGTCTGACCAAGGCATTGAGACTAAGAAATACTGATAGTAAATTACAGCTTATTTTAATTAAATAAATACTGAATTGCTTCTTTTTTTGCACAAGGCTCCTACCTTCAGATGTAAATAATAGTGGAACGCTGTGAGAAATGGAATTAACAAAAGAGTTATCAGGAATCTGCAATAGAAGCTACAGTTGTAATTTTTTTCTAATCTAAGTTGTCTTGCTTCAGTTCTTTTAGCAACTTGGATTGTTTTAATTCTGAGTTGGGATTTTTGGTGGATATTTTCAAATTTTTGGGAGCTCTAACTCCTAGGGGAGAATGAGAACCTTAGAGTTGTTTTAACAGCTACTGCAGTAAACATTGCAGCATTGTTTTACCTGTTTCAATGTGCTCTTAATCTTCACAGAAGTAATACAGGTTACCTCCATTCAGAACCTGGTGAGTTCTTGAAGATCAGATCATTTTTTACAAGGAATGACAATTTTTTTTAAAATGTAAAATATGAAACCTTCAGAATTTAATACTTATCCAGCCTTTCTGAATGTTTTCCTGACTCAGTAGCCATATACACATTAATATGAAAACTGTTTCAGACACAGGACTTGCTTGCTTTATTGGCAGCATGATAAACTTAAACAGGTATCAATCATCTTCAGGACTCGAAACATTCAGTCTCTGCTCATAATTTGAACACAGCAGAGTACAGCACTCTGAGGGCTACATTATACCTTATACTTCATCAGGAATGAAGTGTTGAGGGATAACACTGCAACCATGAACTCCCAGGGCTTTCCCAGTCAGTGCACCCCATCTTCAGTGATTTATCACGCTAGAAGAAAGGCAATGTGCACCTTTTCCTTTCCTGAGTAATTCCCCTTGGAGGCTTAGATGAGTGTAGGTATATAGACCTAATTTTCCACCTGATCAACTCAGTTAGCTCCTATTCCTGGGAAAGGAAAATCACGAGAAAGGAGTTGGCTACTTGTTCTGATTAGGCTTCTGGTCAAGCTATGCCACTTGCTAATAAAATTTCCTTACTTGATTTTTCGCTATTGGATACTCAGGACCAGATCCAGAAGGAGAAGGGAGTCATTATAGTGTCCAGCGTTGTGATATTTAAAAAATATACATAGGAGTGCTATTCAAAATATAGGGGTGTGTGCCAAAGTTGCTGAAATATCTACAGATGAGTGGTAGGCAGCTCAGAGTGAGATTCACAAAAGGTATCTCTCTAAGTGAGAAAATAAAAAAAACTTTGAAAGGAGAGATTTCTCTTGACAATTTCAGAATTGCAGTTAGATGATGCTGTGAGATGGATTCCTTGTAAAAAACCCCTCCTGTTTTTTAGTTCCAATTCTGGAAGGTGACAACTTCCAGATGCATCTGACCTAATTAAAGATGATATTTTCATTGTTTGTCAGTGTAATTCTTAAAATACTTATATAAAGCCCTTAAATTAGTATTGAGAACAGTGCAAGTTTCTCTTGCACTGGGGTCAGACAATTCCAGCAAAAATTCAGCAAGCATCCCATCTGAACTGCCCTCTTAGGGCTATGTGTACTAACTAGTAAATTCAATAATGCTAAACTTCCCTCTCTGGCCTCTAGGCCAGCTGGTCCTCTTTGATAGTTCCTCTATTATTACATTCTCTTATTCTCCAAAGCAAGATGGCTGTGCTGAAATTGCCCATGACAAAAGTTTTTGGCCTGTGGTAATTCTCAGATTGTCTGGGGGAGTACAAGTAGGTCTGGGTCAGCCTTCTCTGCAGATGAGCAATAATCATTTGCATGGTCACACTGCAGGGCACCTGTTCATGCCCTGGCTCCATGCACTGAAGCAGCACAGAGGCACTTTCTCCCCACTGATTTCAGAGTGGTCTCAGGGGGACTGGAATCCTTATTTAGGAGTTTTTTCAGGTGCATATGTATGGGTCCAGCTGTTCCCAAAAATATCTGCTGGAGTAGGTGCTCCATGTTACTCCAATGATAATGATCCCCCCTTTGGTCACCCAATGAAAGAATTATCAATTATCATGCCCACTGAGGTGACTTCATGTCTGGGCTGATCTAAACTTTTGTCACTAGTTTAAGCACATCTAGGAGTTCTGTTAGTATACTGGCCATGTCATTGTGAAAAGACTGATACCACTTTCATGCAGAAGACACATTTCTGATATCTTTATGCTCTGTTTTGTTGTTGGTGGTAGATGAAATCTGGAAAGCATAGCAAATTTTTTAAAAAATAGTGAGTTCTTATTTTTCTCTTTAGGTAATTTATCTTTCTCTTCTCATTCCATAAATTTATTTTATTATCTGTATTTTGAGGTTTTTGTTTCAGGACATTTTGCTGAGTGAAAGTTAATTTTGTTTGAAAATTGATTTTTAAAAAGGAGATGAATAGTAGAAAGTTCACAAAAGTTATAATATCTGCTGTGAAAGGGCACCAGAAGCAATCTGGCATAAAATTTTTAATTCTAGTATGTTGTTTATTCCTAATTGTGGTTCTAACAAATTCTTTATTGCCTACAAATTAATACACCTAATTGTTCTGGCTATTGCATTATTTTCCCAAAAAATGCAAAGAAAATAAAAGCACAGGGTCAGAAACCCAGTCATCAGCTCATATGAGAGAGATCTGCAGGACCTTGATCCTACAAGTTCATATAAGAAAGAAAGAAAGAAAACATCCCCTCTTTCTTCCACTGTTGTTCTGTTGTCACTTGGACCTGAATATTGTAGGCACTGCAGCAGGGCTGGGGTCAAAGTAAGATGACACTGAATGTGTTTAAATTAACCATGTTTTGCCTTTGCTTTTGCTAGAGTTTTCAGCCCTTTATTCAAGGTGTTCCACCCTTACCTAGTTGAATTGTGACCCAGAGATGCCTCTGACTTGCCATTCACTCTAGAGGGAGCATGTGGTGTAGGTGGCTCAGGAAAGTACCTAAAGTGGAATAATTTAGGCTTCTAGATACAAAACATTGTGAACCAATCTGATATTTTGTTCTGTTTCTTGGCTGAATGGTTAAGTGGGCAGGAGCGGCTGCCTTCCTTACAGCTCAGAGAGGAGCAGCCCTTGGGGAAGCCTGTTGGTTGCATCCCAGGAGAGCAGGAAGGGTTAACCCTTCAGTGGTCACCAGAATCACTCAAGAAGTCATTTCCTATGCAAAGCATATGCTGCTTGTTAAAACAGATGGGCAGTGAGCTAGGAAGGCATTCTTAAAGTCCTGCAGTGCTGCCTGGTGCAGTGAAAATATGTTCACCTGAGCCAATCAGAAAAATTGTTTGTCCAAAATGCCATACAAGAAACTAGAAAGGAAGAATCTCTGGTGATTCATGACAAGGGTATTATGAGTGGAAGAATTTTTTAGTTATGGAGAGGTTATACGACATGTTATAGGACATGTTTGGAGCTGGGCCATTTATGGCTGTAGATTTATTGGTGAAGCTCTGGTTTGTTATTTAAGGATGATTAAATGATGTGATTTTGACTTTTTAATTCTACAAGCCTCCTGTCAAGAGATATAGATACCTAGCACAGCATTAATACATTAGCAAATGTAGGTAGCTATAACATAGACAAGTGTCAGCAAATTATCAAAACTCCTCATACAGTCAAGGGAGAGAAACAGATGCAGCCACCAAAACAGACATCTATGTTAAGTGAATCATTCTCTGAAAGATTTTTTTTCTCTTGTCAACAGGACAATTTAAGATTAGTATTTCAAATATAAATGTAATAATCTATATTCCCTGTCTCTACAAGACAGTGAAACAGGCAGGGTAAGGGGTAATATGGATGTCTTAGGCAAGAGTCATTGATGGTTCTTCCATTAAGTGTTACATAGGATCCATCTTCATCTTTATTAATTACAGGCATTTTACTGTTGTATTTAATTTAGGAAGCCAGTCACCAAAAGTTGCCCTACAGTTTCCAGCTGTCCTTCAGTTTCCATTATATGCAATGGAAACAAAAGGCATAATTAAAGGAGGACCTGGGGCTGAGGTGGACGGAATAGCTCTCTGTAAATGCTAATTTGAGTGAGGGGTCATGGGCCATGTGGTACAAAATGTTTGAAACACCTTCAAATTCCTCTCTGCTCTCTCCTCCAGAGCTACCTGGGTCCAGAGGTCTATAAATGCTGAATCAAACCCCCCAAAATACTCAATCATGATTAGAATATTTGATATCAGAATTGTCTAAAAACAAAAAGGATATATGCTTCAGCCCCAGTGAATCCAAATCTTTGTGTGGAATAGTTTTGATCATACCATCTCCTAGTTTTGATGTCTCTTAGGAATTCCAATTATATTTTACCTCCTCCATGTAGCCATCCTTCCATCAGCCTTTGCTTTACTTTAGCTATAGATATTCCTCACTCACATTTTTAGGTGGATCAAGTAACCATTCTTTTCAAGTAACCATTCCTTTCTCTAGGGAATGATTAAATAAGCAAAATGCAGTAGGATGATGAAAGAATTATAGTTTTTCCCAGCAAAGACAGGAAGAGAAGTGGCTGGTTTGGGTTTCTGGAGACTTTCCTTCACCTTTCTTTCTACATTCACTACCTCTGAAACAGCATCACCTTCCCAGTAGACTGCAGCATCCCTGAGTAATTCTTTCTGGGAGAGATCAACAGGAGGATAGAGCAGTCCATCAACAAAGGTTTCCCCTCCTCCCCCTTCATCAGGAAGTTGAGAGAACTGGCTGGTATTTTGGAATGAGCATTTACCGTGCTAGTAGCCACTGCAGCCTACCTAACTGCCTGTATACACTGACAAACAACTCCTAGAATCTCAAAGACAAGGTTAAAAATAGACCAAACACAGGAAAGTTATCAGTGCACATGTCCTGTCCAATGACAAAGCTGGAAAGGGGAAGGTATCTCATTTAACTGACAAATCCATCTAGCACAAATGGACTCAGTTTGCAGCAGCACCTGAGGTGTCTTCACACCTCCACTGACTGGATGATTGAAAAAGATAAGCACAGGAGCTGTATAGAGGAGAGTGCAAAGGAGAAAAGAGGAGCCTGCACAACAGTGAGGCAGGAGGTGGCTGATGAAAAAGCATTGAAAAAGTAGTTGGAGTGAGGAAGAAGAAATGCAGTAGGACCTTTCATATGAAAAGGGAAAATTTTCAACTGAAACAGTCCAGAAGGTAGATAGAGCAATACATGTAGAAAAAAAATCAGGTTTTTGGTACTTCTGGGCAATGCAAAGAGGAATGACTTAGAAAGACAAATTCCCTCATTAAAAACAAACAATTTACAATAAAGAGTGATCAAGTGCATCCCACATCAGTGCAATCACACATCAATTAGACAAATACTAGTGTAATTACATATGGAAAGAAGAGCAGACAGAGAGGGTGATTACATAGGTGACAATTAAAAGTGCATCCTTTCTTCACAGGAAGGTTAAACTAACTTTCAAAGTGCAAAAGGAGTAGCATTGCTTGTGGAAAAAGATGGAGCTGCATGTGTTTCAGGGATAGGGACACCTTGGCATATCTTTGGTATTTAAACTGTATTTTGTTAGTTGTAAACCTATGGATGAAGTAAATTTTGTGTACATATCAGGTATGTGTGAGGTTGTGCTGGAGTGGATAAAGTGTGGCAGCATGTTGGATCACAAAGTGCATCCATGCTGTCATGTGCAATTCTGACTAGGTGGTGGTGGGTGTTTTCAGTGCTGTTGCGTCCATGAGAAGTAATTTCATTGTGTTTCAGTGGTTACAGGGATAGGAAAGATAACTATGCAATTTAAGTGTAGTCTGAATTTGGCTGCATATATGAATGTCTAATGTGTAATGGCCGTCTAGATTGAACCACCTATTTTATTACTTTTGGTAACCGGTTGCTTTTCGTGTTCTATAGGATTAAAAAGGGTTATGAAAATGTTGGACAGCACAGGCCTCCAGCTCCAGCACAATTTGCTTTAACTGCAGATGAGCACCATGATGAGGTGGAGGACTAGCTCTGATATATGGGAAAGAAATGCAGCATTTCCTCCTGCAAGGACCATGTGTTGTCTTTCATAGGAAAGTGTGCATGCTTTTTTCCTTTTGATCTTTATACGGTATTTTCTCTGTACTGTTGAACTATACCAAATGTCTCTTTGAGAGTTAGGCAAACAAGTATTAACCTTTTGCCAACTGGTGTGAAATTAAAAAAAAAGGATTTTTAAAAAATCTATTTCAACTGCTTTTCTGTCAGACAATGATTGTATAATTGAAAGACATCCAGTTGATAAAAAAGAACATGTTTTTTATTGGCAGCACAGTAACATGAGTTCAAAGACTGTATTTGCCAAGAGTGCATAACTCTGTAATGGCCGGCATACTTTTACAAGTGTTCTGTGGTATTACTGACAGAAAGATCACTTTGGTCCAAGACAGATGTAAAATACTTCATTTAACAAATATTTACTCCACAATTATCTGAAAATGTAGAAAGTACAACCTGACATGTTTGAATATCTAAAGAACCTGTTTATGGGGTATTCTATTATTGTTCCTACATAATAATCCAAAAAATATAGTTGCAGGGGAGGCTGAATGATTTAGGATATTGGTAATAGGATACAAAGCCTTTCACTTCTTGGTCAGCAGTTCAAATCTGGCTTAGGCTGGTTGTAACTCAAAATGATCGCCGCACTGTCTCTAGGGTTAATCACAGGTTGTGCCTCCCAGCTTCTGAGTCCACCGCTCCTGCAGATCGACCATCATGGGATGCTGGCATCTGTTAGGAGAGATGGATGTCACTAGAGCTGTCACAGCAACAGCCATACTGATGGAAGACTCTGTGGCACAATTACTGATGGGTAATCAAAAGACTTGCTGAAGCGTGAGGTTTATCTCCGTTTTTATTTGGTGTTTTGAGTTTGGGAAGAGAACACTGAGGTTTTGATCAGCAGTGTAGATTTAATGCTTGAAAGAGAATGTAGTGGCATATTTCAGATGGATGGAGGGCTGCATTTGATCAAGTCCTATGCCTATCCCTGATGTTCCTGCCTTTTACTGCGAAACCAAGGCTGCTGATGCCCATTTCCTCTCACCAGGACCAGCTGCATGACCTACCTCACAATCTTCAACCTTCTTACTGTCCAACACAGGACATCATAGTAAAGTTACTGACAGTAACTGTTACTACAGTAACAGACAGTAATCCCTGACACCTGCTAATGCCCAGAGTGTGCTTGGGAACAGTTTTGGAGAATATTAGCTGGCCCAGGGCAAGACCAAACCAGGGACCACCTAAGAGGGTAACACTTCAAAAAATCCTGCTCTGGTGGTGGGCATATGGTCAGGCAGTCTTTAATTCAGTATTGTAAGGACAGCTGTGGGAACCTATCTAAGAGGTTTTGTTTTCCTCTTGAAGTGAAGATTCTGGTATTTTTGGTTCTTGCAGATTTGGATTTTTTAGAATAAGATTTGTCAATTATTAGAACAATGCTTCATAAAAGGAAACTGATTTGATCCTCATCTATAGTCCTGTAGACTTTTCATCTGGCATGAAAATAATGGTAGGTGAATTTAAGTTCAAGATTCACAAGGTGTTGCTGCTCTAGCTGATATAATTTTACAGAACCCCAATTTACATCTGCAGTTTTCCTCTTCCAAATACCTAGGCACATGGTGAGATTCTTGGGATTATCCTGGAAATGGCTAGGAGCTGGACTTCAATGATCCTTGTGGGTCTCCTCCAACTCAGGATATTCTATGATTCTATGATATTTAACACCTTTTCTCTCATTAATTCTCTCATTTGCAAACTGGCAAACTGGGAAGGACTGCTGTGACATCTTGATGACTACAGAGTTTTTCTGAGGAAGGGAACAAATTCCAAGACTGCTGCTTTTTTGCTTTTTTTCACTTTTTTTCAGAAAAAGGTTTCAGGTTGTTTTAAACTTATTCCCTAATTTCAAGTTCAGATACTTGGCAACAGAAGGTGGTGTCCTGACACCATTGCTTACAGGAATTTCCCAAAATGGTCCAGTGTACTTCTACCATTTCAGTCCTACTTTTCCTTTTCAGGTAAAAGTGATAGATGTCTTTACTTTAAATGATATTCTTCCTCTCTTTCAATGTTGTGCTCTCTAGCAATGAATGATGACTCTGCACTTTAGGAAGTTGTTTAAAAATGTGCATACCAATACAGGTGGTTACTTAAGTTACATAAGATTGAAGAAAAATGTTTAAACAGAGGCTTGGATTCAGGCAATTCAATTAAGATGCCAGAGTTAGGATCAAAGCCACAGGTTGTTCTCTCTAATTATTGGAGAAATAGGCACCACCAGGAGTAATTCAGTATCCTCCAGCATATAATTTCTCTGTAAAACCTGAACTGCCTTCTGCAGATCCCCATCTGCACTGATGGATAGACAAAGGCAAAACCAATCCCATCCATGGTGGTGCTGCCCTAGCATGGCATGAACCCAGGCCACTGCAGCTTAGAGGAGCTTTCTTGGCTTTCAGCTGCTTCTCAAGGATCTCAAATTGGGCATTGGGAAAAACTTTTACCTAAATCACTTTCAGATACCAGAGTCCATATAAACTGACAGATTCAACAGTGGTAGACTCTGAAATAGGCAGAGCAATGTTCTCCATCAGAGAGGCAGGGACAAGGAGAAGTCAGGCCCACAAACCACTCATCTTGGACACTTCTATTTGTTTGTTTTCTGCCACATGACAGTGGATACCACTTGTTATTCTGCAGGACAAGAAAGCAGAAAGCCCTGCACCCCGATGGCCTGGTGAGGGGCAGGCAGCCTCTGCATTCCCTGGTTCACATCCCTTGGCTCCTGGGACAATCTTTGCTGGCTGCAGTAGCCCCAAAGGGTTCCTTGTTTGTTTTATGCAGGTTTTTCATTCTGAAACACAAATCCTCTCTGGCAGCCATATGGAACTGTGCACCCTTTATCCTGCCTTGGGTAATAGAAAATGGAGGAGCAGGGGCTGTTTTCCCTCTGCACATGTTCTGTCTTCATTTGCAGGATGCAGACCTGTGCCAGCCCACAGGCACAATCCTCCCTGTCTTGTACACACCTTGCCCTGTTGATTTGACCATGGCTGCTCAGTTACAAGTGATAATGAAATGATATTCAATGCTACTGTGTGGATGAAACTGAGAGTGGTATTTTGGTATTTGTTTGGTATTGTTCATGTACTCATAAATGAAAGAGAAAAAATAAATTATATCTTTTAAAAATGAAAAACAGATTTGAAAAAGTTGGTCTATAGATTTTTTTTAAATGTACTTCTACTGACAAAGCTTATAAAAACATTCCAAAGTAATGTAGTGTGATGACCTTTGCTCATAATCACAGAAAGCCTCTCCAAGTTTTTTTATTTTTTAATAAGTCTATCATTAATCTTCAATGAAAATAATATAGATTTTATGAAGAAAGCTCAACAAAGTTCTTGGAAAACTTACAAGACATTTAACAGCTGAACAGTGTATCTCACAAATGGACTTTAAAGGTGCTCTTTCAAACTGAAGCCTTTATTTGATCTGGTTTTATAGTTAGCAATTTCTTTGGTCTGAAACTTCACCCATTCTTTCCAACTAATAAACAAAAGAATCCTGAAATATAGCACTTGTTGAAGGTACAGCATGCCAGCCTCTGATCCAATTAGTATTACATCTTAGACTATTGAGTTTGGGTTTATTATTTGTTCTAAGACATCCTACTGTACCAGAACTGTATATTTGTATTTACTGAACAACATAAACCACAGGATTAGCAGTATTTATATACATATAATAAACATGCAGAAGAAGTAATGTTTTTTTTTAAAGTTTTCTCTTGTGATTTTATTTGGTAACATTGAGCATTACCCAAATGTTTTCTCCAATAACTTTAATCTGGATTTCCTTTCTGATAAAACTCTGGTTGTTTGCAGATCCACCCGTCAGTTTTATGAGGATATCTTTGAGACATCACAATTATAAAACAAACTGGAAGGAAGAGCAGCTGTACTTACAAACAAACATCAC
Organism: Molothrus aeneus; assembly: GCF_037042795.1. Classification (NCBI taxonomy): domain Eukaryota; kingdom Metazoa; phylum Chordata; class Aves; order Passeriformes; family Icteridae; genus Molothrus; species Molothrus aeneus. The sequence continues at coordinate 72,297,968 of NC_089648.1, read as the reverse complement.
AGGCACAATTAATCTGCTTCAGGGTTTATGAGGGGAAGCATAAAATATCAAATAAAGGGTAATGGGAAATATTTAAAAAATGCTGAAGCTGGTAACAATCCCCAGAGCAGAGCAGCCAGTGCACGTTCAGGAAACAAAATGTAGCTAGTAACTCATTTGGTTGGAAGCCACCCATTCTCTACCTCCCAACCTGAACTTCAGGGCTGTTTCATGTTTCTGAAACAGATGCAGTTCTCTCTCTATATATATAGAGAGAGAGTCCATTTCCTTTGTAGATTACGATTTAAAAGATATTATTTTTTTAAGTGAAGATGGTAATAAAATCTCGAGAGGCCCATTTTGTTTTCTGTTGTTCAACTTAAACCAGGCATGATCCCACTCTTGTGGTTGAAATTTATGTCCCTGCTTAGATAAAAGCATATACATATAAATGCTCTTTTGAGCTCCTTTTTGTTTTCACTTACACACCTCTGTGCCAACAAAGTCTGCTGGAAGCAGGCATTGAATCAAGCAGGTGTGTGACTGCTTTGGATAATGTTTTTTAAACCTCACTGTATAATTTAAAATTTTAAAAAGTAATGATTCTTCTATATATAACAACAAATTAAACCCTGAAATTCCATTTTAGAATCTGAATTAGCTGGATAATGCATTTGTGATTTTTCTATAATTTTCTTAACCTTAACAGAAAGTTTCACCATGTACCAAACTGAAATAGTTTGCTATATAAAATTTCTTGAGGCTTAGAATTTGAGACTTCATCTGCTCATGTCACAGGATTTTTTATCAGTTTTTGTCTCACTGTTCATAAATTATCAAAGAGACTCTGGTGGTCTGATCTGCTCATTGTGGCATTTCTGCCATATCTACTATGTATTTCTAAGATGTTTCTTTTTTATGTGATAGAATGTGCATTAATGGATAGATGTTGGCATTAATATGATATGAATTTCCATTTGTCCGAGAGAAGAGGATTTGCTCAAGATGCACAACAAATATAATCGGAATGGTTCTTTAAAGAAAAGAAAAATGCTTGCCTCCCCTCACTGGAGCACAGAGCAAGAAGGTTCTTTTTATCATGACATTCACTTGGCTTTGGTTGTACATAAGCTTTTTATCAGCAGACTGTCAGCTCAGGACACTTCTATGAATTGGTCACGAGTGCCACGTACTGTTTCAAAAGAAGCTGCATGTTAGATCCTTCTTAGAGCTCTATAAACATGGAGGCTTTTGTCACAGGGACAATTCCAATTTAAACTTTGGTTTCAAAGAGTAGTTTAATTAGTGTTTTTGAAAGGACCTGTCTGTGGCTGATTCTGATCTCACTTAAATTTAGGCAGTTCTATAAATGAAGTATGAGATTCTGTCTTGTAAAGCAGTTCCTTGCTGCCTATTTCGAGGAAAATGTATTAAAAAAAAAAAGTGTAGAACTGAAAATGAATCAATTTTTAAAACATAAAATAGAAACCCATGTTAAAGAGCAACAGCCCAGTGAATTTTTTCCAAGATGAAGGCAGAGTCCCTTTGGATTCCTGTCTGTTTGTACGTATAAGGAATGTTGGTGTCTTGGGATAACCACACTCCTTGTCATGTATTTTGCTTTACATGGACTCAGAACTGTCATCGCAATGCATATAAACATTTTTTATTTTCTTCACCTGCTCATGTGGCGCACACCTGGGGCCTGCTGGCAGCACACTTGGCTTCAGCAGGCGAAGGAGAGACACTGCCAGTTTGGAAAGCTAGCCCTGTTCCCTTCATGTAAGCATAGTCAAGTCGATCCCCCACTGTTTTTATGGAGTGGTTAAGGACAGGGCTGAAAAACTTCAGCTTCTACAGAAAATTCAGAAACATGGGGGGAAAGTGAAGCACAGTAGAGACTCAAACAGCCCCATCAGTGTTTCAGTGAGACCTTTGAAGCAGAGGTCCTTCTCCTTTGCCTTTCAGCTCTGAAGTTTACCCCGGGGAGTTGTCTGTCTCTGCAGCATGAGCAGCATGTGCGAAGCGCTGTGCCAGGTGGGCAGCGAGCAGCCCTTCAGAAGTCAGACACATGGCACAGGGTCTGCTGTTGCTCTATTAACGTAATGGCTTGGACTGAAACCTTTGCTGCTGCTTAGAGCTTCCTGGAGGAAAGGAAGTGTCAGCTATGGATTGCTCAGAGCTGGCTGAAACATTTATAGCGGAACCGAAATTTTAATTGATTTGAGTTCATGGGTATTACATAAAAATTCAAGGCTTCCTGCTAGGTTTTTTGCATTAGTAAACATTTTGTTGAAACACTTTCCAGTGTCTGGTTGTCAGTCTCTGAGGCCTGAAAGCTGCAGGAGAATGGAAACAGCACAAGGGTGAGTTGTTGGAAGTTGTGAGTTGTTAAATTCACTTTTGATGAACAGTGAATTTAAACTTCAGTGCAAAGGCATCTTCTGGACCATGAACAGATGTCATCCTTACAGATGTGCCCACCAACACACAGGTATGGATATACGTGGGAGTTAAGGGACTGAAACCTCACTCCTGCTCAGAAGGAAGAGGTGTTACCTCTTTTTTTATTTTTATGTCTACATGCTCTTACTGATTCAGTGGCCAAACTGTGTGGGCCATTTTGGGGTAAGGAGAGTCAGAGATCTGTTCCCTCCCATGCCTGCCACCTTCGTTTACTCATACGAACAGATTTTCCCTTGCTTTGCTATAGTGGGAGCTGCTTTCTCTTGGAAAAATTTCATTCCTAAGCGCCTTTATTGCTGCAGGTGCAAAATGTTGTGGTCATAACTGAATTTGAAATAGGAGAATTTTGTTGATTTATTCTGAGGAGACAATTTGTGCTTGGAGTTAAGACTGACATTTGTTACTGGTGGGGAGAAAAAACTGAGCACACTTGGATTTGATTTTTGGGTGTGATCTTTGAAAGTGAAACTCTGCAGTGAGGGGTATAATGTAAATAACAGCACCAGAACCAGAAGTTTGGAATATCCTGTGTATGTCTGGCATCTTGTTTCCTCTACATACCCAGTTATCCAGAGGATGGATGCCTACCTGTATCTTTAATCAACCTAATTCACAACTATGTCAGTGCTCAGAGTATTTTTAGGTGCAGTGCTTTATGAACAGCATTCATATTTCAGTAATCCCAGCAAGGCTGTCCTGGACATGAGTATTCCCACACACGGTGTGTGGCATTCTGCTGCAAAAAAAACCCAAGGGTGTTTCCAGTTAAAATCTGGCCTTTGCATCAAGTTCATCCTTTGGCAGAAGAGTTTGTATTAGGTCATGAAGAAGTCCAATAATCCTATAAACACACATCCTTGAGATAGAGAGCTTTTTTAAAATTAAGACGATGTACCACGTTATCAACATTTATCCAGCTGGTCAGAAAATGAAAAGACGGAGTGAGAGACTATGCAAGTATGTATATGTCTTTAATAGATTACTGAAACAAGCAGAAGAATGATTCAACTGTCTTGGGCTAATTCCACAATGATTTAAAACCAATGTTTATTATAAAGCATGGAGTTCAAGCGGTGGAATTTTTCTCTTCACTTCTCGTGCCTTTCCACTCACACTCACCAGCACACACTGAATTCAGCACTATCAGAGAGAGAGTTTGTGATGGTGGCAGGGATTTGACTGGACCTGTTTCAGGGATAGAAACTCTGAATAATTTCTGACCTGACTGAGGATTTTGATTTCAAATTTCATGGCTGTTCAGATTCCAGCTGTTGATTTTTGCCCACATCTATTTGCTAACATGTTTGTAGCTGACCACTGTCAGAGAAAAGATTTTGGGCTAGATGGACTTTTGATCTGACCCAGTACATCTGTTCTTATGGCAAGTGATGCATTGCAGAGGAAGTAGGTGATGCAACTTCACAGATTGCTGGTTAGGTCTGTACTGGGTGAAAGATGCTCTTTTCCCCCCTGTAAAGCTGAAGATATTTTGCACTTTGGCCACCACATAGATGCGCCTCTGTTCTTCAGGGACACTCCAGATAGCTGTTCCCTGATGGAAGATAAGGACTGTTACTAATACACTCTGCCTCACTCAAACACATTTTTCTGCTTTGGCCAATAAAATTCCTGATTTGTAGATCTTTGGAACATTCTGTCTGGTTTATTTATTGATTTATTTATTTATTCATTCTTCCTGGCAGAAGGAAAAAACTTGCTTGTTTGTTGGACACTAATTATGAATTTTATTCTGAGGTCTTCATGACTTAGGTTAATTAGACAATGTTACTGAGTGTTTCTGGATTTAAACACCTCTGGGAAGTAGGGAAAAGGATTCTTAAGATGTTCCATGGCATTCTTTGTCTACATCAGCAGACCAGGCAGATCCAGGACATGCAGTCACCCATATTGCCAAGTTGTGCTCACAGTTCTCAGTTAAACACCACTTCCACAGACAGTTCTACCCTACCCTCATGTTCATTCCTCTCTTGACTTTATTAGTCAATGCTTTACCAAAAGTCAGGTTTGTTTTTTTTGGTTTGTTTTTTTTTTTTTTTTTTTTTTTTTTTTTTTTTTTTTTTTTAATTCTCTGAACAGTTTTGCTGAAAAGGAAATGGCAGAATATCTATAAAAATAGTCATTATTACCTTCCATCTGAGATTTGTGTAACCACATCCAGGGTCCCGCACCCTGTCAAGAAAGACATGGACATACTCAAGCAAGTCTAGTAAAGAGGAATAGGAGTCTTTCTGCTGCCTATAGCAGCCTAATGTGATGTATGGAGAAGGCCAGGCCAGACTCTTCTTAGAGATGCTCAGTGATTAAATTCTGATATGAAAACCACAGAAAATTCCAACTACATTGTAGGAAACGGTTTTTCACCACGAGGGTGGCCAAAAACTGGAACAAATTATCCAGAAAATTTCTGGAACTTTTAAACTTGGAGTTAACTCAAAACTTGACTGGACAAGAACCTGAGCAACCTGATCTAAGTTGACCTTGTTTTGATTTCAGGGTTGGTTTAGAGATATCCAGAGGTTCTTTCCAACCTAAGTTATGCTATGAATCTATGACTATATCCAGGTGATAAATCTAAGGGAAACTTATCTTCTTCTCCTTCATAGACTATTAGTACTCGAGGTTTCTAAATCCAGAAAGGTACATATTTTGTTACTTATTTTGACTTTTACCCCCTTTATTTACATCAGGTGTATCTACATTTCTGTAATTTCACTCATTCTATATAAAATTCTAATGAAAAGACAATTCTAAGAAAAGACAATTCCAATTCCAATTTTAGTTTTTAGCTCTATTCTTCCCTATAGAGAAAAATAAAATACTAGTTCAGAGAACTATGGGGCTCATTTTTGAAAGACTTTAGATGTGAATATTAATTTTTGATGCCTCAAATTCACCTAATATAAATTCCAAAAAATCTGATTTTTTTTAACATTAGAGCTGTTTTTTTTGGCCTCAGTCACCTATAACCCAGCTGCAGTTAACAAAACAGAAAATACATCAACATGCCCACAAAACAGAAAATGAGTTTTTGAAATTGGATGTGCCTTATAAAATCTGCGATTATTTCTGAAAATCTTATAAGCCTGAGTAAGTGAAATCCAGCAATCAGAATAAATGCAGAATGCTAATCAATTTGTAATAAGTTTAAATGCTAATAAAATTGGTGTCAGGCTGTTTGATGAATGGCACTCTTCCTTTTCAGATATTCAGTGTTGTAAAGACAGATGCCCAAATCACAAGATTAACCATAGAATTACTGTGACGAAAAATACGAAAGGATGTGATTTATAATACTCAGTTAATACACTGAGCTTGTCTGGTGTGAACTGAATGTTCCTGAAACTTGAGCAAATAATTTGTATTTGACTATTTATGGAGTCAATAAAATGAAGGATCTCTGTCTTCTCTCCAGCCAGCTGACTCTGGAGCATGTGTTAGATCTCAGAAAGGGGAGTGATGACCATAAAAGTAGTGCTTTTCTAAAGAAAGAGGAGACATTTAGAACCTCATTTAGTTTTCAGACTTGAAAAGGTTTAGTAAGGGAGAACTCTGGATTATTGCTGTGAATATAGTCTCTCTTTCCTCAATCTCTGCATTCATCTGTAAGAATCCATGTATCTTGGGCTGTTGTATGAGTCCACACCAGCTAGCTATGGACCCTGGCCCACACGGTCTTACATGGACAAAGCAAAAGACAAGAAGCACTCTTCTCCCCGTGGGGACGAGTGTCCTGTTTATTGGCTAGGGAAGGGACACTTCTGGCTCAGGTGACCACTCAGGTGGGAAAGAAGGCGTGATATTCTTGCAGGGGACCTTTATACCTGAGAAATGGGGGCAGGGGAAGAGGACCGTAGCCAATGGGATACCATTGAGGAGGGCTGAGGGGAGGGGTAACCAGGGCCCAAACCACCAGGGGGTACAGCAGAGAGGTGCATGAGGGAAAGACCATGTGATGGGAGAGGGGAAATAACAATCTACATGACATAACATGCTCAGTACAAATTTCCAATCACCCAGTGCAAAACAACAACTAAATAAATTATTTAGTGCAATACAACATTCTTCCACTTTTCCAAAGTAAATTTAGAACCGGAAGAGATGAACAAACTAGAGTTAATTTTAAAATTTCTAATATTCATAGCTATGTCATGACAGATAATTCTACACGTTCTCTAAAAACTGGATGCAACATGTGTTTGTGTTTGCCCAGCTTGGAGTGTGTTTGTAAATGCACTTGCTTTGTGATGACTGGCAGGGAAAAGAAAACACAAAAGGCTGCACAAAATTGGAAGAACACTTACTCTGAAATGGCTTGAGTTGATGTTACGAAAATGCTAGAATGTAAATACAAACTATTTTCATGCCAACATCCTGGCCCTTGTGAAAAGTGATGTTCATTTCCCAGACCTTTCTCTGGAGTAATTTGCAGTAATTTATAGCCACTGTGAATAGCCATGTCTCCTTTGTGCGGCACACATTTGTTTGAAATATTAATCAGTTCCATGAAAGGAATTGCATTTTTGAACGTTTCCCACTGATACATGACAGAATATATAGTCATTACTCTTTCCTGTGGTTTTCCTAAAGGTCTGTTTTCCCCTCATTATTACATCAGGAGAATGGAAGGCATTTTCAACACCTGCTACAGTAGCTCTAAAATGAGAAGTCAGAAGAAGACCATCTGCTTGCCGGCCCTTCCTCTTGTTACTCTGTTTACACAAACTTCTCCTGAAAACCACCCACTGTTTCCATACTAGAAGTATAGAAGTATTCTTCACTTCTGGAGAAGGAGTTAACTAAGAAGAGAGAACTTTATTTTATGAAGCCCTACATTTTAATTGAATTATATCCATAAAACCTTGCTAAGCCACTGCCATTGTATATTACACAAAGTACACCAGTCATTAAGAAAGCTGCAAGTTTCAATGAGAAACCACTGAGATATTTACTTTTAATCCTACCCAGTAACACAGATCAAACAAACTGGAACTTCAGAGCTAAGTGGTATTTTTCTTAGCACTGAACTATCAAACATCTAATGAAGGAGTTTCAGAATCCAGAATTATTTGGCCAGGTTGTTTTTAGGTACTCTAAATATATAATATTTAATGTTTAATACCAGTTTTACTCACCTGAAGATTTATGAGGTTACAAAGTGCCACCGCAATGTACTAAAGTGTATGTACTATAACCAAGAGAGATTAAAATAATTTAATGGAATGATAAAATAATTTAATGATTTTAATTTAAAATAATGTAATGATCCCATAGACAGTGTCAATGTTTGCTAGTATTTTTTGAAGAACAATTCATCTTTCCTGGAAGCCAGAAAAACAGTGGTCTCTAGAGTGGATATTGTTATCAATTGTCATTGAAAACAACATTTATATTATTATGTACCATCAAATTAACTGCTATGCATAGGATGATAGAATCATAAAGGCATTAAAACTGAAAAGTATCTCCAGGATCAAGTCCAAGCTTTGACTGAACATCGTGTCAATTAACCCACAGCACTAAGTGCCACATCCAGTTGTTTCTTCAACACTTCCAGGGATGGTGCCTTCACTACCTCCCAGGGCAGCCCGTTCCAAGGCAGCCCATTCCAAGGCATAAGGACCCTTGATGCCCAACCTGAACCTCCCTTGGCACAGCTTGAGGCCATTTCTTCTCATCCTGTCACCAGCTGCCTGGGAGAAGAGGCCAAAGCCTACCTTGATACACTCTCTTTTCAAGTGGTTGTAGACAGCAATTTTGTCCCCCTGAGTCTTTCCTCCAGCCTAAACACCCCCAACTTCCTCAGCCATACCTCACATGGTTTACTCTCTAGAACCTTCACCAGCTTTGTTGCTTCAGCACCTCAGTGTCTCTCTCGAAGTGTGGAGCACCTCATTTGTAAATGTGGTGGAATCATTTAAATCCTGTTCTGAGGATATTCATCAGAGCTATTATAAATGTGCTGCAGGCTGGATTAATTTTTCCTGCCTATAAGCCCTTGTGTTATACATGACATAGAACCTAGAAGTTTGTTAAACAAACATGAAAGCAAAAAGACAAGGGGTTGTTTGTGTTTTTCAGTGCTAGTCAGATTCTGGTGTAACATTAGAAAATAGAAAACAATTATTTGCATTCTTGATATGTAATGAGTGAAAAAATACCATCTGTATATATTTGGTGCTTTATCACTCTCAAGATTCTTGCACCAGCTCTCATATAGTCATTCCAATGGATGTGGAAAAGTTTTAGTAAAACATGTGTTCTATTGTGGTCTCAGAGCTCACAATCCTGAGTGCAGTGACACTTCATTTTAGACAGTCAATGTTTAAGAAAAGTGCTTGCACTTACAGCAACACAAAAAACTGCTTGTGATGCACATAGCCTGGACAAAAGTTTTCATCTTGAATTTTTCCAAATTTCGAATGATCTTTTCTTGGCCATTTCTCTGCTTTATTCCTGAAAAAATCCATATTCCTTTCCTTGGCTGAAGTGTCTCTAAGAGGCTTCCCCAATTTAACTGCCTGCTGCTGTGTTCCAGAATTGCAGATCACTTAGCACATATGGACCCCAGAATATTAGCCTTGGCAAGATCCCCAGGCTCTTTGCAAAATAAGAATTCACATTTCCCAAGCCAAGTGTAAGTGGAAGGTTCCCACAACATTGGTGAATCCAGAAAGGTTCTTGAAGGCTGTTCACATCCAAACAACTGAAGAGTTTAAAGCTGTTGATGGGTAATTCTGCTTATGGTCCATTCTTGTGGTAAGAAGCAAGTTATTAAATTTTCCTTTTGAAGGCATACTGCATGAAGATGCCAGAAAATAAGAACTTTTCTTAGCCAGTGCTAATAGCATGCAGTTTAAGCTGGAGAATTTCAATTTATCTAAGTTCATTTTATTTTGCATGGAGGAAAACCTACTCCTTAGTAACAATTTGAGTATGGTAAAAATAAAAGTTCAGTGGAATTTTTTTGTCTGTGAGTCCCCTACCTACTTATCCAGTAAAAACATGGATTCATCAGTCCATCTCAATGCTTGCAGATGGAATCAGTGGGAATAAAATCACAAGCAGAGGAAAATTATACTCCCACGTTGACTTTAAACTGGCTTTAGCAAACCAACCTTTCTCTGCTATATTGGTATCTTGCCTCCTAACCCTTGACTCAGAGGCAAGTATTAGAAATACTTCCACAGCTTGGTTTTACAATGTAGCAAACACATGGCTCATGGATTAAAATCTCCAGGAATTAATTCATGTTCATCCAAGAAGGCAAAACTGCATGTAGGTACAACAGCAGAGGAGATTCTCCCTGAGTTTTCACAGACCTGGTGTGCCCTTGCACACCATCCTTCTGTGGGAGCTTGATTTTAACATCGGGAGCTTCATAACAGGGTTCATTTAGGGGAGGTAGGAGTTACTCAGTGGTTTCTGCTATACTGGTGGTAAAAAGACTTCCATGTGGTGTTTTTATAGGATTCTGGAGTATCCATCCATTCCCCCATCTTAAAATTCATTCTTCCACATTGCAGGTTCTGTCTGTATGTAAGGTATCTGTATAGATCCATGCAGCCATCTTTGCAAGTTCAGAAACCCCCTGTTTGATGCTGACATCAGACCAGGGTACAGGCTGGTACTGAGAATTTGGGGCCTGACTTCCTTTTGTACTCAAATGGACTGAACACTGTCAATTTCCCAAAATACATTCTTCCTTTTCATAGGGAATGATACACTGGTCATCAACAGCATTCCACAGAAAATAATGGGAAACTATGGGAAGAGTTTGGCACTAAATTTTACTTTTGCTTCAACTCATTTCCACAGGCCAGGCAGTAAGAAATCATTAAAAAATGCAGCTGGAAATATTGCCCTTTGGACAGTTTTGAAACTAAATTTAGCATAGGAGCAGGAGTGGTAAAACATTCCTCCTCCAACAAAGAGATGCTTGTAGGATTTATTTTTAGTTAAAATGTATCTAGGTACATACACAGCTCTTTAGAACTCCATCTAGAGTTCAACTGCAGCTTATCTTTTCTTATAAATACATTCTACAACTGTAGTAAAAAAGTGATATGCAGATTTATTCCAGGTTCCTTTAATCTGACTGATTCAAGTATCAATAAGAACCTATGGAAGGCAACATACACCTGACTGTGGGCTGTATGCCTGTCCCTCTTTTCACTATTCCCTTAATTAGATAGATGAAGAAAATCAGCTTTAAGCATAAAGTGTAGTCAAGCACTTCTCCTTAATCAGGATCACATACATGATGAGATATAATGAGATATAATGATGTTGACAACAAACATCAAGAACCAGAAACAGCTAGGAGAACTACTAATGGCATTCGGAAATGTTAAAACAATACTTGCTACATATTTACATACATAAGTAGGAAGCCAATTAAAAGAAAAGATTCTACAGCATAGTTCTGATTTCTGTACACACAGCACAGTAAAAAGACTCTTTTCTTTCCTATGTTCACATGCATTTGTTATCTCTTAGCCAAACAGTTTGCAAAAATATGAAGTGATAGAACTAGCTGAGTCCCTACAGAGAAACAAGCGCTTATCTGACAATGATGTCTGCTGGAAAAGGCCCAGCATCCATGGGTCACTTGCAAATTATAACCTCAGGCCATTATCATCTCATAGCCCTTCAACTGCTTGTGTGAAATGTGTTGATGGTCTCAATCCAATTCCTAGCAGACAGGTGTCTGCATCTCTGGAATCACCAGGTGGAGATGACTGCATTTTTTCCCATTAAAAAAGGTGATTATAGCTAACACAGTTTACAACATTAATATAAAGTACTTACAGTTCCCACAGCAGATGTTACAGAAACTTGGAATCCTGCTCACTGGAGAAAATTGTGCCCAGATGCTTGTACTTAAACTTTATGGTCCGAACTCTGCCCTCAGATGTACACATAACTCCCAGAGATTTCAGGGGGAGTAATGTTCATGGATGTCAGGGCCCTGTCTAACTCCTTTCACAGAGTCCATATGGATGTTCAAGTGTATTTTGGGATGTGTGGTCAAAACCCAGCAGCATAACTGAAGATGATGAGGATGATAATAGCAGAGTAGCTCATATGAGCCTCATTCAACTTCAGGATCAAAAGATACCAAGTATTTCTCAAACACAGATTCATGTTTTGTGTTCAGATAACTCTCAGCTTCAGAGACTGGGAGCCTTCAGGCAGTTTTGCTTTCAGGAATGGTCCAGTAGGCTCCTGTGGAGATGTTAGCTGTGTCCTCTCTCTATAACTGCTCTACTTGTGTATCAGCCACTCCCAGAAGCTCTAGATTGTTTCAAGACATCAGTGTGTGCACTGACCCACCAACACAGGTCTGTTTGAGGTCACACACTGTGCCTGTCACCATAGCATTTGCATGCTTCTATATAATACCTTGATCTTTGACACACTTAATGAGAACATGAATTTTAACCACTACCTGAGCTGCTACACAATTGTTATAGTATGTACATCCTGATTTATTATTTGGGTTTTTAAACATCAGAGCATCAGAAGAGCCCAAATTAAAACTGTGTTTAAATAAAAGTTTAAGGTATTTCTTATTTGCACATGTAATTTGGAAGATGTGATATGATGTGCCATAAATTTAGCTAACACACTGTGTGATTAATCTGACAGCATAATCTGCAGATAATGTCCTAAGGGCTGTTGTAAATCAAACTCTTAACAAAAGCAGAGGCTAGAAATAATGTTTTTAATGGTCATTAATAATGATATATAGAAAAAAAAAGGATTTCCCACTTTAATGTGGGATTTTGAAAATTTAAGTTCAGCTCTGAATGCTGTGTGACATGCTCCCTGTAAGGAAACAGACACATCAAAATGTGTTTAATCTGATCCTGAAATGTGTGGAATGAAACCTCACTAGGGACTCCTTCATCTTTTTATTATGACTATTGAGTAATCCCAAGAGAGCGAATTTAAATAAAATTTTTACCTTTCCCCTCACCAAGAAGATTATGCTGGAAATGTATGACTAACACAGCTACATTTGTCTCTGAGCAAACTAACATCTGAGAAGGTATGGTCCTTTAAATAACATCTGTGAAGATATGGTCCTTCAAATAACACCTGTGGAGATATGGTCCTTTAAATAAACATTTTTTTTCAAAATTTCTTGGCTCTGCAAAATGCACAAATTTCTGTTTTGGGAGGATCAGTACCAGTTGTACTGCGGAGATGAATAATGGGTTGAAAAGTATTTTGAAAATATCCTAGTTAGTCATTAAAGAGCTTTTTATATATTTTGGAATAATAATAATAATAATAATAATAATAATAATAATAATAATAATAATAATAATAATAATAATAATAATAATAATAACTGAGTTTATTTAGTACTCAAGAAAGGAGACCAGGCAACAAAATGAGATAGTTATAAGACATTATCTTTGCAAAATTAGAAGAATAAGGATCAGGCAATATTCTCCACAGTTCTGGGAAAAGGGCTTGTGTGTTCATGGTCTGAGCACAAACAGGAAGAGGCTCCAGCAACAGAGACCTTCCTGAAGGTAGGCTTCCCTGGCTTCCAGGTCTCAGTGCAGCTGATATGGAAAATGCCTGTTCTTTCACAGGATGGAGAGCTGAATATTTTGTCCAGCCCTCTTCCAATCTTTGCAAGGCTCTTGCATTTTGATGAAGTATTTTATTACTTCTGGTGGAAATAAAAGGCTGTATGTCAGGCACTGCAGAATTTCAGGAGAACTTCTGGAGAACTGAAGTTCTTGGAATTTCACAGTGAAACCAGATAGGAAGCACTGTGCTGATAGAAGAAAGGAAGACAGGAAAGCCCTGAGAACAGTGTGAATTTTTGCATCAGAAAAACTAAGATAAGACTTTTACTTAAAATATGAAACACAGAAACCAGTAAGAAAAGGAAGATCAGTACAGATGAAATATGAATTCATACATGGCACTGGTATGAAGTGTAGAAAATACATGATCATATCAAAGGAGAGAAAACACAAATAGTAAATTATGAAAAATAATCATTAAATGTGAAACTTTCATTTACCTTGAAAATTCTTAGTAGATGGCCAACCTGCTAAGAAAGAAATCCCAAATTTAGAAGCTGCTGGTAGGTGGAATTCTTTTGCCTAAACATGGGCAACCAGGTACATTTGAGGTACCTCAAACTACCCAAGAGATCTGACTGGAGCTCAGAGTTTCAGGCCTTCAAGGAACTCTCTTCTGCAGATTCAGGTGGAGGCCATGCAGGACAAAGCTCACTGCCTAAAATTATGCTGAATCCTTTTGTTTTAGGCAATGGAATCTCTTCCTGGGTTACCAAACAGATCATGTAACTGCTGGACCACCCTTATGCAGGTCTGGAGAGACAGTGCTGTAATAAACTGTACCAAGGAGCCCAACCCTTCTCTTCCAAGTTCATAGCAGATAAAAATCTTTGTTTCACTGAACAGAGGAAAATTGGATACCACTAATGCTAAATTACCCCTATCTGAGTAAGACAGATGTTTTGATTTTAAATTTCTAATACAAAGTTATTCTTTCTGACACCACAAGCGGCTGGGTTTGATCAGGTTGGCTTTTTGACCTCTGCCCATGAAATCACCTGTTCACTTTAACCTCCTAATCTCCGCCTCTTCAGTATTTTCTGACTGCCTTATTTAATGCTAATGTGATTATAATTCAGTATTGGAAAGAACTGCAGTTTGCATTTATATTCTACTATGCTGCTTTTCATACTGTGATGTTAATTTTTTTCCAAATTATTCTCAGAATTGGTTGTTATGTTCAAGTCAAATAATCACCTCCGATCTTCAATACCTTGGGACAGATGAAGGATTCCTTTTGGGAGACTTCAGGAGTCTGGGAAACTCTGGCTGGTGGCTGCATGTTGCCAGAACTCAATGTCCTGAGAATTTGAAAATATTGTTCATGTTGATTGTCTAAGTCAGAACGTTTTGCGTCCGGCGCAGGACAATCCTGTGTTCGACACTTGAGTTAGTAGAAGAATTTCCCAATGCTTGTGGTTCAGCTCAAGCGTTTGCAACTTGATTGCAGTTGCTTTGAATAAACAACATAAAATCCCAACCATCTGTGCACAGCTGTACAGTGCACACACGGACCCATGGCCGCACGCACTCGGAGCGCTCACACACACGCGCGCGCATGCATTAGTGCCTGCAGCGTGTGCGCCTGTGCGTGTGTGCATGTGTGTGCATGCCCTGGGGCTTGGCAAGGATCACTCTCACAGAGCTGAAAGTAATTACAAACCAAATCATCTGGGAGGAAAATTTTAATCAGAAAAATGTGAGTGGTAATTAAAAACTGTTTACTTCAAACACTAAACAGCATAATCCCACGACTAAAAGCCTTGTTTAAAGAACCAAAATACTTACCAATGGAAGGAGCAGTTACCTGTATCTGTAACAGGTGTAGCAAAAAAATCCCAATTTATAATGTGTGTTTTGTTAGGGTTTTTTATACTGGGAGCTGTAGAAAAATGGACACTGTAAGAGGAAATCTGGCTGTTAGTGTTAAGGACAGCATGAGGAAAGCAGTTTTTGGGAATAAATAAAATGACCAGGTTATTGATCTAATTTTAGAACTGTAGATAACAATACATACAAAGACGTGTTTCATATAGTTTTTTACTCTGAATGAAAAAGGTAAATTATATGTTACACAAAATATTATTTTCTAGTAGTAATCAATGCTCTTATATGACAATCAGCATTAGATCCAGTTTTTTTTTAATTTGAAAGTTTTAAAATAGCTGCCCAAAGAAGATTTTAGAATTTACAGCATTCTATTTCAGTGAGTATTTAAAGAATTTGGAAATGCCAGACTGTTAAAAGAAACATAGTGCCAAGACTAAATGTAAAAGTAATAATTATATTTGTGCTAGCAATTACAGGATTGCCAGGGAGATGCTGATTTCAGACAAAAGTATGGAATATATGTTAGTTCAACCAGATTCATAACAAAATTGAAGAATTTAATTTAAGGCAAGCATCATTTGCTTATGAAAATAGATTTCAAAGTACTTTGATGTAGCAATAATATTACAGCAACATATTACACTGATAATAAGAGAAAAAGGTCAGTGTTATATATTTTTATTTTTGTTGATGTTCTTTCATTAAGAAGGAAGGGGCATGGAATCACCATTATATTAAATAGAAGTAATCTGCCTAAACAATAGATCCAATAAATTCTTTTAAACAGGGGATAAAGAAGGTAATTTCTTTAAAAAGGATTAAAAATCATGGTCGATAAACATCTGCAAACAGACTTCTAATGTGGACTAATGGATTCATTCATCAATAGCTCCTCAGACTTAGTGAAAACTACCCTGGGGCCTTATTTTGATGTCCACAGTGCAAAGCTCTGTGAAGAGCAATGAGATGGCATTAGAGAAGGGCACCAAGGAGTGAATCAGTTTTTGAAGAACTCACCAGAATCTAAAAGTATTTAGCTGGGTTTTAACACCAGCAGGAAATTAAACTCTGAAGAAGTCAGTTCCCTTCCTCCATCCTTTTTGGTATAGGAGGGGCAAAAAAGGAGAAACTATGGGTTGAGATAAAA
This sequence comes from Molothrus aeneus, assembly GCF_037042795.1. NCBI lineage: Eukaryota > Metazoa > Chordata > Aves > Passeriformes > Icteridae > Molothrus > Molothrus aeneus. Next base: position 72,281,918 of record NC_089648.1, on the reverse strand, counting down.
ATTTAGTAAAAGCACAAAGCAATGGAACAAGACACAATAACCATGGCAATATTAATAGCAAAAGTATACAAAAAAAGAGATGGTGTTTTATCCACAACAAAATATTCACCACCAGGAACAAAAACAAGAAGGTGGACACCTCCTGAAGGTCATTTCTGCATGGTTCCCCCTGGCAAAGGCAATATAGTGGGGAAGCTCCCACAGATAATGTTTCCCACCCCCCAGCCTGAAATATCAAAAAATGGTGATAAAACAAAAACATTAGAAGCTAGATTGTCTGAGTAGGGGTGGCACTGCCCCCCTGACAAGCTCAGTTCTGTGCAGGGACCTTCAAAACAACTTCTTCTGCTCTGCTGCTGCTTTTATTACCTCTCCACCATGCTCCTTTCAGCGTGGCTTTCCTGGACCTGACTAGGTTGGGGCCACCCCCACTGCCATCCCCTCCCCTTTGCATTGTCAGTACTGCCATCAATCACCTTTCCTCTGCTGTCCTTTTCAGCACCAATGGTCCATAGTTTTGCTCTGGTGACAATTCAGAGGGATGACAAAGGGACCTGTGGGATGGAGGGGTGGATGCAAACACCATCCCAGAGTGAGGGAAAATGGCCAACTTTAAGTAAGGACACCCTGGCTCAGCAAAGAGGTGAGCGATATTGGATAACAACCTGGTCACATCCACGCAGTGCTAAACTGACCCCTCTGAAACCAGGACATAACCTTTAGTCTTCTCTTAATCCACTTGTCTGTTTTCCAAATCTCTTAAAAACTTGATAGGTACTAATTATATGTTCCTTCAACAACTGTGGTTAAATTTGGTAAAAAAGGTCAAATTTATTAACAAGCTGGGAAATATAGAATCACAGAATGGTTTGGGTTGGAAGGGATGTTACTGGTCATCTAGTTCCAAACCCCTGCCATGGGCAGGAATATCTTCCACATATGTACCATCCAACCAGGCCTTGAGCTCTTCCAGGCATGGAGGATCCACAACCTCTCTGAGCAACCTGTTCCAGTGCCTCACCACCCTAACAAAGAATTTCTTTAAAATATTTAATATGACAAAATAACATGATTGTGTGTCAAATAAACCCTTCTCCGCAGTCACCTTTCCTATCTCTAGCCGGATCATCATCTCCTAAAGTGAGAAATGCCAGAAGATTGTTGAAATCTATTATAATGCTGCCGTCTTCAAGTCCAAGGCATGTGCAACCATGATACTGATAGTGGCAGTTCTACCAACATATAATACACCTTATACATATACACACCTTATAATCTTCTTACCCAAACTTCACATGGTGTCTGGAGCTGCTGCTTGCTGGGATGGGGAGTGTGTGGCGGATAATTTCCTTCAGACTCTTACCTCCTATTGCCAATGGGATTCTACCTCCCATTGCCCTGCCTTAAACCCATCAGGGAATCTACAGCCTGGGCTATCCCTGCCAGGCTGTAACTGCAATGTGTGCAGGTTTTCCAAGTTCCCTTGGGTTATATTGATAATGAGATAATTTTGGATTGCAGCATGGAGGTGGCCTGTAAGTCGTATCAATGGGCTGGGAGTTGACAAAATTCTGTCTGTGGTTGCCTTTTCCTGCATTGGCAGAACTGTGGTCTCACCATCCCTTGCCTCACTTCATAATCAGAGGGAAACATTCTCCCAAACCCTTCCCACTGCAGCTGGGCTCCTCAGCCCCTCACTGGCTCTCTGTCTTCAGGTACTGGCTAAACATCATTTGCCCATGACAGAGCAGAGCCAGCCATTGGGCATTTACAACTTTTGAAAGGAAAGTTGGATTAGAATCTCATTCACAGTAGGTTTTTGCCATGGAGAAAAATCTTTTAGTGATTTTAAAGTACCTTTGGTATTTGTTGGAAGTTGGTTTTTCTAATGGCCTTGTGAAAACCCAATCGACTGGAAGTGCCAGTGATTTGCAGATCTTTTATATTCACTTTCTTGATGAAGATCCAAAAGTTCAATTATTTCAGATCCCAGCTGTATCACTGCCGTCAGTTACCATAGTCCTTAAAATGCACATATGCGCTTACCAATAAGCAACAAAAACTTAGTGGAGGTTGACTTCTTATTTCTTTTAATTCAGGGAATGGCATGAACCTTATTTTATTCTTTGTGTTTTTCCCCAAGGTGATTTAATTAATTTTTCACTTGTAAAATCAGTTCCGTCTCTCAGGCCAAGACTAATGCTGTCAGTGTTGTCAATCAGCTCTGCTACTTATACATCCACAAGGGATTTCTTTTACAAGAAAGAGACAAAAAGTACAGGTGATAATATCATAATCAGGGGCTTGCTTTGACATAAACCTTGAACCACATCTTGCTCCTCAATAGGACCAGACTAGTTGTTCATTCCTAGCTTTCCTACAAGAAAATGTATGATCCAAACATGTTGAGACCAGCCTATGTTCATGATTGCAAGTTGCTTTTTTTCTTACCTTATATTATTGCATTTTTCTCCCATGGAGTTTTCTGGTGTATTAACAGGGCTAAAGAAAACTTGCAAATATTTTGCTTAAGGTTTTATGAATTTATTTTTCTTACAATCTATATATTCCATTGTAATGTTCTCAATGTGGCAACTTTAAACATTTGCTTTTTTAAAATAAGCTAAAAGGCTTGTAAATATTTTAAAATTAAAAAAACTTCAGAATTTTGATTATTTGTGAAAAAAAAATTTTTTTTTTCCTTGCCATTAATCTTAATGTCCTGAATAGATATTTTAACAACTAGAACAGACTGAAATAGTCTAAAATTTAAAAAATGAAAAGAGAGGATAATTATATTTATTGGTGCACTGAGTTCTCAATGGCAAGGGAAGTTAATTAGTCTGAACATTTTCCTTGAGGAAGATGAAAATAGAATAAAAATAGACTCTTCCATTTGTTAGAAAATATCTTATAAGGATTGATATTGTAATTACAAGTCTTGTGTAACCTCTGTGCTAGTTATCTTACTGAGCAGAGTAGATTTAACATATGAAGTTGAAGAAGTCAAATAAATATTTTGCAAAACAAGTCAAAGATCTGAGCTGAGCCATGGCGACAGTTAAAGTCCTGTCCTCTGGGAGAAGGGAGCTAGTTACAAACCTTCAGTGTAGATGGTTCTGAGCAATTTCCTTTCTGACTTCCATAAATCACAGAATACTTTAATTGCGAATGCATTACCAGCAGACCATGGCCTAAACAGGATTATGGACTTTCACTTGTTCGTAAGATTAACCCATGTTTTTGTAGTTTACTTAAGACCCTTTCAAATATTTTTCTCTTATCTATAAACTATATTAGTGATTGTATTTCAGGCTGCTTAATTATTAAACTCCATTAAACAAATGTAGTAATTATATATTATTTGATATAAAGCCAAATTTTGTTAAACACTGAGTTCATTTTCTTGCTAAATGAAATAAGAAGTAGGAGAGAAAAAGACAAATATTGAACTTTTCCTGTTTAAGCCTCACATTTTTCAAGTTCATAAAGTAGTTACAAAACTTAATTCATTTTGCAAATTTCTGAGAGTTTACAATGATGTTTCCATCCAATATACAATTTATATTGTATATAAATATAAAGTTCTCAAAATGCTTTTTCAGCCTCGTTTGAAATAGAATGATTGGTTCAGATTGCTCAGTTAATCATAAGGTGTCCATTCTGTTAATTAAGGCTTTCCAGATATGCTGAATCCAGCCCATCTAGTCAGGGGGCTTCAAAAGCAAATGTTTGTTTTTCAGGAATCCTTAAATTACAAGAAAGTGGAATAATCTGCTGTTCATAGCCATAATCCATAGAATAAGATGTAACCAATTTACCTTGCAGAGAGGGACAATTTTATTATGCATTAAATAAAAAAGGCACAGTTGAGGAACAGAATAAATTTAATAGAGAGGCTGCAGGGTTCTGGTCACCAGAGGATTTAAAACTAGAAATGCTTGTGTCTGTAATAGAGAATATGTGGACTCTGTATGGGTATGTGAATATACTAAATGTTTTAGTTATATAATTTGTGACCCTTTTTAATTTTATCCTCTGATTTTATATCCTTTTCCCAAGTGTTCCTCAGAGTAGCAGTAGGATACTCAGTGTGGCAGCATGGAAAGAAGGATGTGCTAGTTCCAAAGCAGTGTGGAAAAGAAGAACAATAAATGAGAATGAGCAGGAACTCACAGTATATGCAACAGATAGTATTTGCATCACTTAACATACCACTGGCAAATGATTAGAATTTAGTGTTGGAAAGCTTATAAAATCTAGACTTGAAAAACTTACCCAGGCCAGCACAGTAAGGTAGGTAGACATTCTTGATTGTTCCTTGAAACACAGTGGAAAAGAACAATTCTTCTACAAAAGCCAGTCCAGAGAGAGGTATGCAAGAGGCCCTTTTTCAACATAAGGCTCAACGAATGTTGATGAGGAAATTAAATTTTCTGTTTTGAGGAGAATATGTGATAACACAGTTGGATTGAAGTGTCTTCAATAGGGGTGGTCTGTGTGAAACAGGGAACTGGATTTGGTAGTCTTTTGCAGACTCCAGCAGCCATCTATCATGAGATAATATTTAGAATTTTGAGATGATTCAGCTAGCTGAAAGCTTGCCTTCTCTCAGCTTGTTTTGCTGTTGTTTATATTTCCTGTGCTTGTATATTTTACGATGAGGGTAATAAACAATAAAATATTCTTTAACTCTATTTTATAGCTTCTAGCAATAAATTATAGTCGGGACATATTTTGGGTTCCTTCTAGGATATAAATTAGCCTGCCTGCTACCCTTCTGTATCAGCAGTAATGCCATCTACTTTCCATTGAGCAGTGCCAGAAGTTCTTGGAGGTCAGGCATTCCAATGCTGACTTGGTTCCTGTCTCAGGCTGAAAGCGGTGAAGATGTTGTATTTCAAGAAAGGAGTGTGCCTTGAGGAAGATATTCCAACAAGCTAATCAACAAAAATCAAGTGTCTGCTACTAAATTTGCAGGGTCTGCATGATTCTTTTCCCCTCTAAATATCCTGGCCCAGAGTTTTAATATAAATGTTTATTAGTCAAAACAATGAGAGGAACTTTAAAGAATTAGCTGCAATGCACAGAGGGTCCTGTGAGAACACTGACAGTTAAGTGAAGCCATGTGAAGGAGAAACATTTTAAAGACTGTATAGGACTCAGAAGATCAAAATAAAGTTGTCATGGACATGGGTGTTACATGAACATATCCATGTTTATCAAAGAATGCTATAGAGTCTGGCCTTAATCTAAGGCTGAGTGTAAAGCTTGGAAGAGGGAAAGGTTGTCTTGCAGTGACGATGGAAGTGAAAGGATCTCTTCTTCGGTGAGAAGTATTTTTGGAAAAAGTGGAATAGAAAACAAAAGCAAAACAATATAGCAACTGAACTAAGATCATGCAAAATTGAACCAAGATCGTGCACTTGGCCAAGGAGAACACCTTCTTCATAAAAACTGCACATGTGAAATGACCTACCCAACCATGACAGAAGTAAGCTGGGAAAATAGAAAGGGGTGTTTCTTTGGCTCATTGAAATTACAGTTAAAAATCCTAATGGGTTCACTGCAGCCATATGTTTTATTCATGTTTTTTGTAAAGACATTTTATCACCTGATTATGTATTCAGTCTGGTGTGAAAATGCCAGCTCTTCTGACAAATACACATGGTCAGAGAATACCTTTTACAAAGTGTTTTTCCCTCTTTTTTTTTCCTTTTCTTTTTCATAAACTGGTGAAGAAACTCTTTGACATAAAATATCACCAAAAAACTGAGCAACCTCCAGCAAAAGGTAAACGTAGGCTCAAGACATATGCCACAGAAGCAAAAGGGTCCTGTATTTTAAGCTGAGGTAGTACCAATTGAAAACTATGGGCAAAAGAAGTTATTGACTTGTCAAGTCTTCCTGGAGAAAATGTTCAGCTCCAGAATGAATATTATAAGAAGAAAATCAGAGGATATGATGTTATGTCCGCCTGCAACGTATTATATGTGTATAAGCACTGTTTGTGCGCATGTGTGTTTATGTGAATATCATGTGAATATTTAATGGTAAGTGAATCTAATGCACAATTTTTGATCAACAATACATAGCTGTCAATGAAATAGGTGGATCTAGAGTTGTACTTGTCTGCTAAGAGGATCACAGAGGAGCTGAGGAGGTCCTACTGGAGTTAGTTGCCAGTTCCCAGAAGATGTGTTTTTTTCCTTTTAAATGAGTAGATGTATTTCTTCACAGGAGGACTAAGAATATATCCAGAATATAAGAATATATGACCAACACAGTTTTGAATAAAAATTTCAAACTATGAAAAGTGTTGCAAAGTTTCAAAGCCAGCAGCCACCGGTAAAAATTTAGGTGATAAGTGCATGTGAAATGCCCAGGATAGGAAGAGCTGTTAAGAGTATGGATTATTTAAGAAATGTCATGCAAATATTTTGTGCTAACAGTCTCTGCCAAGCATGGTCACGTGGCATTTACAGGCAGGATTTCAGGAGGACATGAATATACATGTATTAGATCCATTTTTCCATCTCCTTCTCTTCAGGTGAAATATTAATGCAAAACACTTCATGAGTTTCCATATTTTTTTCTCTCTTCCATTAGACTCACCACAATCCCACACATCCTAAAAGCTGAAATGACCAAGGAAGAGCGTTGCAGCTGTTTCCTTACTGCATATGGAATGTTTTTGCAGGTATTGACCCAGTGCAAAGTTGAGAAATGTGTCTAGTCCAGGTTCATCAATTTGGAGCAACTGTTTAAGGAAGCCACTGCTCCCGGAGATACCTCCAGGACCCAGGACACGACACTCCCAGGGGATGTTGGCAGAGTGCAGCAGTCTCCCTTGTTTGACTTGCTGAGTGAAAATGAGTGAATGGAGGTAGTGGAGTCCAGGTCAGTGCCTCGCATGTCATTTGGTGGCCTTTCAGTTGTTGATTGCTTTCTCCATCGTAAGGCCTTTGATTTTAATTGGATCATTGTGTGCACATATGGATATTCCTGGTGGCCTAACCAGTGAACATAATTAAAAGAAATGATTGCCTTTCACTTTAAGCAAACATCTGGTTTTACTTGAAGCAAGATGACTTAGCTGTTTCAGAAACATTCTTGTAACCCTGGATTCACATTTTCATCTTAAAATATATATTTTCTCTGTTCAAGCAGCATGTTAATGTAAACACTATATATAACTGACAACCAAAATTTTCAGAAGTATTTGGTGCTCTGAGCATTAGTGAAACCACAAGAATTATTACATTTTTGATTTGATCTCTGTAAATCTGTTTCAACAGTCACTCTGATTTAAACAATTATTCTGATTTATATTCCAAGAACTATAATTTGCAGAAAATGTAACCATGTGAAAACATGTTTTTGTATAGTATATCTTGGCAACCTTGTTTTGTTGTGATGTCATTGCCTTAGGTTTCATGGAAATACTGAGGGAATAAAAGGAAAACAAGACCCTCTCTTTGAAGTATATTTGTGCATCCCCTCTCTCCACCTCTAAAACAGTTTTAATGTCCTTTTTCCATAATGACACTGAGTTTTCTGTTATTGCTTGACTGACATTATGGCCAGAAATATACTAAAGACTCTCATGAAGGGAATTTAATTGAGAGGGAAGGATTTTTCACCTTTCACTTCTCCCTATCAGGTAGTAATCATCATTTATATAACAAGTTATTTTGTGATCCTGGGGTTCTTTACTTTCATGTTATTACAATTCCAGTTTCTAAACAGTTAAACACAAGCACGTAAGCAAGGTACACAGAGCAGAGAAAATGAAATTTCAGACCATTTATCAACAGCAGAAGTAATGCTGGAACTTTATCCATTAAAGCTCTATCTAATCTGGTTTATTGTAACATCTGAGAGAAGATGACTGTGCTTTATTAAACCAAGAGCTCTCATTCACTTCATCACATCTGCTCTTTCTAAAAAAAAATAAAATAAAATAAATACAAGGTTATTAAGAGTAGCCCTTCGTTATAAAAAGCATAAGTTACAGATACATGCAATAGAATGAAAAATGGCAGAAGAAAATGTCTTCATATGGAAGCAATCCATCTGGATACACCTAGATATCCTATATGGGGATTTCCAGTACTATTAAAAAGGTTATCCCTAGTACAAGATATTAAAAATATGCCTTGTATGATTTAGGGATTTTAAACATTTCCAGTGTTTTTACTGAAAGAAAAGGAAAAGAAAGCATGGGGTAAAGGAAAGCATCACATTCAGAAACATTCCTAACTGGCTTCATATTTTTTGTTTTTCCAGCACCAACAAGAAAACACATCAGAGACAAGCTCATGCCTGTCAGAAGTGATAATATGCTAAATCAAATGACACAATTTGCTAATTTCATTTCCCCAGTATGTGCACTTGTGTGTCTGGCTATTATGTGTCTGGGATGTTTGGAAACTGCAGATTTTTCTTATCTGCTTTGTTTCACAATGAATTTTTCTGTTGGGGCTGATTGTGCACTTGGTCACCTTATTGCTTATCATGAGCAATTGATTTATTTCAAAGTATCTCTAAGCTGATTAAGAGAATGGCTGGAAAATTGTCACTACTGACCCTGTAAATTCCATCAACCACTTAAATGATTAACTACTTTGAGTTCTCTCCTTTGGCACTCTCTATCAGGCATAGGACTAGGCAAGAAATGCGTCCTTTGACTAGCACCAAGTCTTCATAGGATCAGATGGGATAGATGTTTTCATAGGAGAGATTTATTTTTTTAATGTAATTTTCAAGCAGTTAAAAATCGCAAATAGTTTGTGCTGGTTCTGAGTTTATGTATTTGCTTTTAAGTTATACTTTTCATTTAGCCTACCTCTACATATCTTCTCTTCAATATATTATTATCAAAAAATCCCTTTAATTTTGTGAATTGGCAGCTATTTCATCTCCTCTTGCAAAATGAGCAAAATGTACATTGGACGTGATCTCAGCACTAGTCATATACTACATTCTAACTGTTGAAGGCAATGGTCTATAAATCTCTACAGGTATATCCATAGATTTGAGTAATCTACCATATTTCCTTCAAAATGCCAATCATGAACCTCGTCTCTAACAAATTTGGTACTTGTTACAATAAATAAAATTAATGTTCATGTATTAAGAAGAGCCACTGTAAATCATTGCTCCCTCTTTCAGGACTATTGCTTTAGCAGTTGGTGTAGGAAATGAAGTCGTTTTAGGGGGTAGGAAACAGCACGAATTGTAGAGTACGTTTGAAACTCAAGTTAAAGCTGAGCTCAGCCCACCTCCACGTTAGTCATTCCAAGGTCTACTGCAGGTGGTCTTCACACAGAAGCTCAAAAGAGCCCACTTGTGCCAAAACATGGAGCTGGGAGGGGAAAGTGATGAAGCATTCAAAGGGAACAATAAAGCTTTCATACTATGGAAAGAGTAGAGAACCAAGCTGAGCAACTTTCAAAAAATGTTAGCAGGTAGAAGGCAGAAATGAGCAAATAAATTTAAAAAGCATGCAAAAAAGAGGACGGACTTTGTCTTTGGATAAGCATGGAAGCAGTTCCAGAAGAGACACTGCTAAATTGCTTATCTTCTGTGAAAATATTCTTTTATAAAATAAGTAGAATCTGATCCCAGCTGAAACAGCAGTCAGTATTGACAATTTTTCCCAGTTCTACCTCAGTTGAAATTAATTATTCATTTTAATTTTTATTGCACCTCCAACATTTCTCCTTTTTCCCAGTCCCATCACTTTCTCCGAAGTTGGCTTTTCACCCTGCTGGAACTAAAAACTGAGGGTGAAGTCTTGGCACTGCTGAAGTTAATATAAATTTGGCCTCTGCAATGAGGTCTGGATTTTACATAGATGTTCAAGAAGTTCTTTGGGAGCATTCATGCCTTCACTCAGGCATTTGTCAGATTTTAAAGTCTCTTTCTCTCCACTGACCTACAAGGATCTCAGCTTAGTGTATGAGATTAGGGGTTTACCCTGCATTCCAAAGTGTCACTGATGTTATTTTATTTTGAATTTGCACAGTTAAGCCCCTAATGGGGAATTATGTCCTCTAAGCTCTGTGAAAACTTGGGCTAGAGGAAGTAGCAATCCCTCCAGACATGACAAGCATGGGGTGAAGGAAAAGAAGTGTTTCTCCTCTGCAGACAGACTGAGAGATTTGGAGCTGTTCAGTCTGGAAAAAGAAGGCTCCAGGGAGAACTTAGAGCACCTTAGATACTAAAAGGGCTACAAGGGAGCTGAGAGGTACTACAGACAAGAGCCTGTAGTGATAGGCCAAGAGGTAATAGCTTTAAAACCAGAGAAGACAGATTCAGACTAGATATTACAAAGAAATTCTTCCCTGTGAGGGTGATGAGACTCAGGCACAGGTTGCCCAGAGAAGTGGTAGATGCTCCATCCCTGGAAATGTTCAAGGCCAGGTTGGATGGGGCTTTGAGGAACCTGATCTAATGAAAGGTGTCCTTGCCCATGGCAGGGGGGTAGGAACCGGATGATCTTTAAGGTCCCTTTCAACTCAAACCATCTGTGATTTTAAGTAGTGCAGAAAAAGAGCAAATAAGGTTGTGATGGCAAGCATAAACAATTTGCATGACAGGTAAGATCTAAGGTCACTGAAAATTATAGATATCCTACTAGGGGATTTATTTGACTATTGCCTTTGCTGTTTTCCCAAAGAACACCCTATCTAGTTGTCCTAGATCAGAATCTGTGTGAGTGTAGTAGAAGAAAGCTGAGTCAGGAGATTCCATTTCCCACAGGACAAAAGTGAACTCAGAAAATTCCCCACTTTCAAACAAACTGTGCTGGAAGATAATGACTGGGGTTTTGCCAACACCATCTCTTTGGTAAGTTTGCTGTTCCTCTGCTCTGTGGTTAAGCTAGGAATCATACTGTAGCTTACAGCAGAAAAAGGGATCAGACTTTATAGCTCATCTTCTATTTATAAAAGCTACATACTTCATCCCCCCTAGTGCAGCAGACGAGATTTAGTTTCACAGATATGGCTTCAAAGCAAAGCAAATTCAGCAAACTTTACCATGACTTTAGTTGTGTTGCTAATGCAGTGGGAGAAACCCACATGCTTAGGTTTTTGCTGAATTAGGGTCTAATTCTGCTGCTTTCTTCTAAGCAGGTATTTAAAACAAATTTGGAACTAATCAGTGAAAAAAAGAGCCTGAACATCAGTTGTTATTCCATGTGACAACCTTAATGAATTTTCCTGTAGAAGCTGTCTGTGTCTGACTGGCTTTGAGCACTGTCACTGATATAAGTAGCAAATGTAATGTCATTTCCAGGTGACAGATTAGCAAAGGTACAAGGAGTTAGCTGAGGAAGAGTTTCAGAACAAGTATGTGAGTGAAAGACTGTGGGTGTTATTCAGCAGTTGCTGATGGAGGGTTATTTCTGCTTTAAGAGATAATCTTCACAAAATTTGATGTTTAATAATGAGAAAAGCCCCATGACATCTATGTCTCAGAAATTCTGCTTTTCCCATTTTCAAGTGCAATTATTGCTATGGTAGTTTATAAACAAGTTATTATTGTGTAATTCTATGTTGTCAGCATTTTTGAGGGTACATAACCAATCTTTTACAGGGCAAAAGGAATCTAACAGACACTCAGAGTATCCCAACACAAGCTGAGCTTAAGATTTGCTGGTTTACTCTTTCCCCACAGGAAATCAAGGGTTGTCACACAAGAGAACTGACTGCAGTGCTGAGGTTGTGGCTCTGAAAATTTTCGTATTCTGTATGTAAGTTAAAATCCACTCTTTTACTGTCTAGGTTGTAGGCCTTCTGAGATTTGGCAGAGATCACCATAAAATAATCTGTTTCTATTAAATTAATTAGTGAACCAGTGATTATCTCTAGAACTACATCATTGTGAGATTACAGTGCGTGCCAATTGCTGCAATCATATGTGTGGTTTAGATGGACATGCAGAGTATTTATAGGACTGAGTGAAGCATTTGTGCCATTTATTATGCATTTAACGATCAAGGTAGAAGTAGAGAGTGAAATCAGCATCCCACAGTGTGATGTGGGAGGGGCCATGACATCCTGCCACCACCATGTGCCTGGCTGGCAGGGTTGCCATCCTCACCAGCTGTATCATGGCTGGTCTGCACTGTCTCCTCTTCCCATTAAAGCCATACATACAGCAGACATGTGCTTTTTCTGCCTTATTGCCCTGTCACACGGAAGAGTGGTTTTGGGACACTCATATGCCTGTGTGCATGCCAGACTACACCCCATTTTGGACCCTACTATTGTATCCTAAACTTATGATTTATAGGAATTGAGTCCCAAGTATCAGTTGACCTCTTAAATAATGAACTGTACCTTTAGTGTCACCTGGATTGGATAAATAAAAATGAACTCAGAGGTAACAAAGCTGATCAAAGAAGTATTTTACAAGCACAGAAACAAAGTGAAGCCTTTTTACAGGGAGTTATTTGAGTGAAATTTATGCTGATGAAAAATTAAAGTACAATGCAAACCTGAAATTTTTGAGACACATTACATGGCTGAATATTTCATTTATTAAACCACAGAATATTCCATAAAACAATGGTTCCCTCTTTAATGAAACTCTATTAAAGAAACAGACCTGTCAAGGGAATACATTTTTATATCCAGTTAGGGTTTGTATTTTACAGATTCCCACTTTGTATATTTTTCTGTGGTAGCTGCTAAGTAAAATATATATACTCTTGAATGTTTGCTTACTTCTGGAAGAGGAAATTTCCACACAATTTAGTGATTTAAGAACTGATTCTAATATAATAATAATAATAATAAAAAACCCCTTTGGGAATACTCAATGTCACTCAGCCTGTGGAACAACAGCCTTTGTTCATTTAGAGCATCATCTAGTTCCCAGAGTCTTTACAGAGGTTTCATGGGGAGCTGAACTGCACCCTGGAGCCACCAGTGTGCCAAATTGCTGATCTGACTGGTGCTCGGGCATCATTAGATCTTCTGAAGAACAGTTCTGGGAGTTTATCACCTTTCAGTGATTACTGAGTCACTCTTTCTTGCTTTCTTAAGTAGATTAATAATAAAAGATCCCAATAATGATGGTAGTCAAAGTTCAGGAGGAAGCACAGGAAGGCTCAGATAGATCATCGTGTCACTGTTCCTGGACAAGCGGCAATACATCTGAGGTGCTCCTACTGACTCTGAACATTCTGTTAGCACATGGAAAGGGCCAAGTAGTGGAGTAAAGCTGTCAGGGGCAGAGCATCTAAGGCTAAATTACATTATATTTGCAACAGTACATGCTTGGAGAATTGTTGCAGTCCGTTGGTATCTTTTAACTTGTTACCTATCTGCCATCATCAGGGATTTGGTCACCTCTCAGCTCCACAGTGCCTCACTAGTCCTACATAAAGAAAGGGGTCCCTTAAAAGATTTTAAAAAAGAAGACATCCCAAATCACAAGTCACTCACACAAATCTTCTCATTATTATCAAGAAAGAATGAAATACTTCTGAACAGCAAATTTGATTAAGAGTTTGCAAGCCAAAGAGCAAGCAAAGTCCATTAACTGTTTCCCAAGAGCAAACAAAGTTCATAAATTTCTTCCCCATTACAATAAATAAAGAGCAGCAGCTTTGAAGTTCTATTTTACCACTTATAGAGTCACAGGATCATTTAGTCATCTGGTGCTCTTGCCTGCCCAAAGCAGGGCTGAATCCAAAGCTAGATCATATTATCATAGAATCAGAGAATGACTTGGGTTGGAAGAGATGGTGCATAACACTTCCAGAGATGGGGCATCCACAGTCAGTGTTTTCTTCTGAAGGTTATAAACAAATCCACAGATAGAAGTTTAACAAATTTTTCATAATGTTGGTTTCTAATCAACCATTATCGTAAATTTGGTATGCTTTCTGAAACTCTAGCCTGGCAGATAAAATTGTTATTTTCAGCCTCTGGACTAAAATTTGGCGTTCAACCCCAAGTCTGATACAGGGTTTAATTTAAAGATTTTTTTTTTTCTTAGTTATTGAAATAATTAAAAGTTTCTTTACAACTTGAATCCACAAGCAAAATTCCAATCTGGATAGTGAGTAAGCATTTTAGTAGTGGAAAGTAGAAAAAAGGTGTAAAATACAAGCTCCAGATTGTTGTTCAGGTTAAATCAGTGTTTTTTTCCTTTGATCTGGTAGATCAGCAGCTTTGCTAGTCATCTCTGCCATTTTTCACTGAAATATCTTTCTCTTCTGTACATCCTGCTCAGCTATGAAAAAAAAAATGGAAAAGCCACTTCCTGACAGTTTCACTTACAATGACTACAGCCACTTGATCACCTTTTCAAATGATAATAGAAAGTTGTAGAGGGATAGAACATAAGTCAATAAAGGTAGTATAGCCAGTAATCTTACCCCCTAAAGAGTTGCAGCTGGGTTAATTATTAAAGCTTAGGAGCAGGCCTGATTCTAACAGGCCACAGCTGTAGCCAATCAGAAGAGTGTTATAAAAGAGTGGATTGGTTGGTTGACAGAATTGGAGTCCATTGGCTGTTGTGAGGATAAGGAAGAGTCAGTGCCTGGAGGAGATGCCTATGAGAAACATCAAGGAGGTAGGAAACTCTGGCAACATGGAACCTTTGCAACGTAATGACAATATAACTCTTGCACTGTAAGGCAACAAATGGTGACCCCCATGTAATTTGGGATAAATGGACTCATATACTAAACAATATGACCCTGTGGATTTGGGAATGGAAGAAGAACTCAAGTATTAACCAATGTGATCCTGTGGTGATTCAGGAAAGAAGACTTAAACGTTAAGCAATGTGATCCCATAGTGATTTGAGTAGAGAACTGCAAGAGGAAAAGCAACAAACTGAAAGAGGAAGGAGAGAATTTGCTAAAGCAACTGTAAGAACTGGAAAAAAAATAGTTCTATTATTTGGAGTAATGTATTTATTGATTGGTGAAATATATCAATTGCAGCTATTAATGTTTGTTAAACATGAGTATAAAAGATTTTGAAGATAAGTACTTTGTAAACTGAGAACCTGCAAAACTGAATTAACACTTAGAAATATATATATTTGTACTGTAATGTGTTTGAACATTTATATAACTATTAGTTCTGAATGAAATATATGAATGTGTCATAATGTTAATGTATTTGAACATGTCCTTCTAGAAAAGCTGCAACTCTGTAATTGAAAGAAAAAGGAGGAATTGTAGGGGGATAGAACACAAGTAAATAAAGGTAGTATAGCCAGTAATCATACCCCCTAAAGAATTGCAGGTGGGTTAATTATTAAGGATTAGGAGCAGGCCTGATGTTAACAGGCCACAGCTGTAGCCAATCAGAAGAGTGTTATAAAAGAGTGGATTGGTTGGTTGAGGGGAACTGGAGTCAGTTGGCTGCTGTAAGGACAAGGAAGAGTCAGTGCCTGGAGGAGCTGCCTATGAGAAACATCAAGGAGGTATGAAACTCTGGCAACGTGGAACCCTTCCAATGTAATGACAATATAACTCTTGCACTGTAATGACAACAGAAAGTCAATGAGAAGTTGTCTGAAAATATTTCCTGTATTATCCGATTCAAACCACAGTGACTAGAAAGACTCTACTTAATGGAAGTCAGAAAGTGTGGATGATGCCATCCAGTTTCCCTTTCCAAGTTCTTGAGATACTTTTTCTGTAAGTAGCATTGTAGGTATGTTCAGATGTAATAAATAAACTCAAGTACAGCTGCTGCATGTTTTCTGTATGAAAATGCAAGATGCCACCAATCCTCTGGCTGAAAAATGTCACCTCATCAGTTCTCCTTTGGGGCCAGACCCATTTTAGCTGTGTAATCTTTGGCTTGCCTTAAAATGTAACATATTAGTAGCCTCTGTCTTATAGATTCTTCTATAAAATGTCAGTGAGATATTATGGCAATGTAAAGAGGCTGAAAGATATCCACTCTACTTACTTCAAGGTCTTTTTATATTGGCATAGAAGATATAAAATATCTGTATAATAAATATAATGTATACTGCATAATGTGTAATGTACTGGATTCTAAAGCTTTTTCTAATAGAGGATGGGACAAAGGTGCTTTGTCAGAGTGTCCCAAATCATTCCATTCCTTTGCACAAAAATTATTGACTGAGCACTCCAGCACATTGGCACAAGTCACACCGTACCCCAAGCACTTCCTTCTGTTAAGGGATAATTAATAGTCGTACTTGCAAAATCCCTTTGCCACAACAATACAGCACTTTTCCAGAGGAATGCATGTACAAGGGATATCAGAGGAAAGGGAAAAAGGCATTTGTAGAACAATTTCCCTACTCAACATTTTCTAGTTGCACATACATTAGTTCTATTCATCTGTACCTCTGCTGCAGCTGAGCACTTCACTAAAATATCTCATTCTCTTCACCACTTTATTTACAGAGAAAGATGAGCCTTAAACCATTCCAGTTTTGCTGAAATTTTTTCTGAAGTGATTTTTCCTCAACTGTTTGTTTTCATTTCTTCACAGAAGACCTGCAATATGTGAGATGTTTGGTTGTCAGCAGAGCTCCCTGATTACTGGAGACGATGCTGCTATAGAGAGAAAATATACTTTTGTATGGCATTTGGCTCAGTTTCTTCCAGGAGCAGACAAGTGAGAAATTCTCCTTGGGCCTGCCATTAAAATGGAATCCCCAAATAAACTCAGTAGTGAGCAAGGCCAGCACTTTTCATGGCAGTGAGTGCAGAGAACTGGTTGCAGCTTCTCTTTTTAGCCCTGGTAGATGGCCAAGAGTTTAGAGCAAACCCAGGATCAGGAAGGGAAAGAGAAGGGACAGGGTTGGATTCAGGCAGGATAGATATGCAAGATGTGTAAGCCTCTATCCCATCATATTCTTCAATTTGCCATACAAAATGGACAATGAGTATTTGCCAAGTTTTTGTATTTTGCTAAGTTTTTTTCATTTCCATTTCTTTCTGCTTTATTTGGGGTTTTGTACACCTGTTATTCTGACACAAAACTTCTTTAAGGGTAAGCAGTTGGAGAACAAGTTTTATGCCTAAATATGGATATCTAGTGGTACCCTTAGGAGCCTGGGTATGGTGGGCTGCCAAAGGCCAAATACCCACCCACTTACTCCATCACCCTCAGCAGGATGGAGAGAAAGTAGAGGGAAAAAAACTCTCACAGGTTGAGATAATGATGGTTTAATAGGGAAAATAAAAGCCATGTGTGCAAGCAAACTAAAAAGAGGAATATGCTCAACATTTTGTATTGGTGGGCAGTTCCGCCCTTTTGAGGAAAGAATGTAACTGTTGTGAAGAAAAATGTAGTAACTGTGAAAATCCACCTCCCATTTTGCCTCCTTTCCTTGAGCTTTTCTTGCTGAGCACAGTGTCATAGGGTGGGATTGCTCTTTGGTCAGCTGGAGTCAGCTGGGTCCCCTCCCAGCACTCCCCACCTCCTCAGTGGGAGCAAAGTCTGGAAGAACAACTTGCTGCAGTACAAGCTGCGCAACCACTGCTGTGTTATCAGCACTGCTGCAGCTGCCAGTTCAAAGCACAGCGGCCTACAGGAAAGCTACCCCCACCCCAGCCAGTCCCAGTACAACAGGGTGGTCACTGGAGTAGGTGAGTAAGACACAGGACCTGCCAAAGCCTGCAGCCTTCTGAGGCTGCAGATGAATGCCAGGTAGGATGCTCTGAAGCACCTAAGGCAAAAATAAACAGCTCTTCTGGGCATGCCTGTGTTTTGTAACACTTTGGGTCCTGCCTTTATCTCATTTGTATTAGATTTTTTTCCTCCCATGATGCCATATTGCTGCATGGTGGCAATCCCTGATTGATACCATTGCTGAATGAGAAACAATCGCAGCTTCTGAATGCAGCAGGCACTTGCTTGGAAAATATATCTGAATGCACGTGCATGTGGATTTTTCTGTCTCTACCACTGATAACCACATGTTAGCCCAGTTGAGCCCATTTCTGATCCTGCCAGATGTGTTGGTATCATGTACTTTAAATCACTTAGAGAGGCTTTGTGTCTTCCACAGCAAATTCTAGGAACAGGGAATGAAGCATATGACAAAACATATGACTCTTTTATGACAAAGAGTCATAAAGTGGTAAGTGATTTCCAGTCCTGGGATAGGACTTGGCTTATGCAGTACACATGGACAGTTTTGACATGACATCTTTATGTCTACTCAGTTAGTGCCTCTGAAACATGTGCTAGCAGCCAGGTAGATGTTCAGATGCTGAACGACTTTTGGTGCTCTTGATTTGAACTGTAAATCCACACAAATGTTATTTCTAGTGGAGAATTTATTTGCTATAAACTAAGGAGGTGAACGCAACATATGTAGTTCAGAAGAATTATAACTCTTGACATTTTCTTACTGGCTGATGGGGCAGCATTTTTGGCTTGGTATTGCTTCAGAAAGGATTTAGGTAAATTGTACTCAAGGAGCATTTAATAATGAGGAAAAAGGACAAGTGGATTTTACCTGTCTAGATGACTGTATCTGCATGGGATAACCCCAGCTGGCAAGTATCAAACTCTGGACACACTTGAGGTGCATCTCAAGATTGAATCCCACAAATAAATTAGCTTTCCTTTTCAAAAAGAGGCATTTTGGAGTGCAGGACAGTCACCCTTGACTTGTGCCTCTGCTGCTGTGGAAATAGAGCAGCTTTGCCAACAAGCCTGTCCCATCCTTCCCTGGATGGGGCAGTTCTGGTTTCTGCAGGTCAGGGGTACAACTGCCCATGACCTGAGTAGTGAAACTCTCCCATCTAGGCAGGCCATTGCTTTCAAACTGCTGGATAATTTATTAGCACCCAAATGCTGTTGAAAAACACAGCATTCATAGCTTTGGCACCAGAGTAAGTGTTAAATGGCTGGCAGGAGGGCTATCTGCAGGGGCATGAGTGGTGTTTCACACCTAATTATCACTTTCCAGTGTCCTCTGGCTTGATAATTGAGAACTGCAATATGGAAAGGTTTCAGAAATACTTTGGAAATGTAATTACCTAGCTAACAGTTTTTATTATGCTATAGTAAAGCCTTTTTCCCCTGTCCTTTTGAAAGTGTTTTCTGCTTTTTTATTTTCTGGAAACAAATTGGCACAGGAAGGGTCAGTTTTCCTGAAACAAAACAGGGACAATCATGTCCCTGTTTTGTCAGTTCCCTCCCTGCAGACATATATACTGTAAAACATTACCAAAACTGATATTAGATGAGAAGAGGCACTCAACAATAGCATGTGACAAACAGGTGGCAGAACAGTATGAAAAAAAATGGGGAGATTTCTTTCTTGCCATCAGCTCTGTCCTGTCTGTGGGGGAGTTGGGTGATTACTGGAGAAGTAGTGGATCTGGGTGAAGGAGTACAAAAAAGGCCTGAAGGAGACAAGGCCACTCCTGCCATAGAAAATCCCAACCCAGAGCTCTGTTGATGAAGTTATAAACTCTTGAGAGAAGGCAAAAGCTATTTGTATTCCACTCTCCCTCTTCAACAGTCCTCTAGTCCAAAGATTAAAAAGGGTTTCTTTGTTTTTAATGTGCCATCTGCATTTATTTCTAGAGACTTAATATCTATTTAGTTTTCTGTCAACGTTTTCTCCAGTTTCTGGCAGATTTATTTTCCTGATGCCAGTGTTGCTCCTGTAAATTTAAATAACAATTACTTTTTTTTTTCCTTATTTTTAGAGCTAAAGCTAGACTGCACAGGTGTTGATTGAGTCTTCCTGTAAAAAAAGACCTTGTTTCTTTCACAGCTTAAATTTACCTTTACTGAAAATGGAAATTCAGAAAGGTTTCTAAATAACCCAGTCACACAGCTCTTCCCAGCTGCTGTTCTTTGCATTCATTGCTGTTCTCTACATTACTGCTGGAAATATTCTTGTTCTATAGTATCCTATGTGATGGAAATGTTGCTATGAGAATTTACCAAGCGAAATCAGAGGAAGAAGCTCCTGGAAAGACTGGTGGTCTGCTGGGACCTGGAGGAAATGAGCTGTGAGCTGGTAGGTTGGATGACTCCTCTCTCAGAGTGAAGATTAATGGGATAACCCTGCTACTGATTAAAGGCAGCTGAAAAGGGAATTGTCAACAGCAAGGGACCACTTTATGCATTTGCTGTTTTCACAAGAGACTTCCTGAAGGTGAGGAGGAATGAGACAAGCAATATAGAAAGTCTTGTGTGTTGGTAAATTAGGAGCTGTAACATGGGGGAGACCTGTGGTGTTTTGCCACCACGATGTCCAGGTCACAAACCTCTGCGCAGCAATTTGTTATCACTACTGCTGATAAACTCCAGAGCCAAGGGCTCCAGATCTTGCCAGTTTAATGCTGAAGTCTCTAGACATTTTTTAAGGGAACAAGTGCCTCCCCACGTGTATCTGTGATGGCAAAGCCTTGGAATGTCAAAATCAGTCTTAAGTGACAGCATTTATCACAGTCTGATTACCAAAACTTGTGTTAACTATGTCACGTGTAAACTACTTTAGAGAATGGGCACAAAATTCTCTCTCCCCTTCAAAATTACCTGAAGCCAGACTTTTCTGAAGCTTGGATTTTGATGCACTTTATTGTAGAAGTTACAGTATACAAATAATCATGAAGCAGTAATTGTTCAGAAAGAAAGATGATGTTTTAACTAAATTGTGCAGTAATACTGACACTTCCAAGTCAGCAGGTCTGAAGCACTAGTGCTAAATCCCAATATTTCCATTTAGACTGATGTTTGACAGTATTAGAAAAAATGGTGATGTCAAAAGGACTACTGTTCCTGTGGCTGACAAGGAAACCATTTTATATAATTGTTTCAGCCTACAGAAGAGGGTAATTCCTTTGGACATTACTGGGTTTTATTTTCATAAAGAGTGAATAAATTATCTCAGTCCCCTGGATCAGAGGATGTTAAGTTCAAATCCTGTCGCTGAAATAATCACTACAAAATAGTTCAGTGTTGATTCTGCAATTTGTGGGTAGTTTTGGTGGGAAAGGCATTTTTCCAAGTTTGCTCTCTTGATGTGTTGAAATTACAGAAAAACTGAATTCTCAAAAGGGTGGCCAGGATAGTCAAAATGGCAATTGGCTGAAATATGTCCAATAAAAAGTAGACTAAATTCAATAAAATGCAGGCCTGCTGTTATATTAGATATGTTATATTTTCATATCTACCAAAAGCCTATGACAACTTAACTAGATCTGGCTTTTTAATGATTTTTAAGATGTCTCTCTTAGAAGTCCTAGGGAAAGAATCCACATGAGTTTTAAGAAATCTCACATTGAGTTTCTGCAGAATTTAAAGGTGTTTTCTTGTAAGGTTTTTTTTGACTGAAGGTTAGGGAAAATCATGATCAACCATATCAAACATCTGATTCCTCAATACTTTATTCAACATGGACTTCATTAATTCAATTCACATTTATACTGTTTATAGTTCAGATTTATTAAATTTTTATTTTAGAACTACTTCTGATCAATCAATTTTTTTGGAAGCTAAAAGCAGTTCTTATTAGCTTGCAAACAACATTGTCAAGAAAATAATCCATAAAACAGGGCAGAAGTACAGAAATAAGAAACCTTTACCTTTCTAGTCATTAATTATACTTAATGCGTTATTATATTATAAAGATATTTCTTTTCATGTTCTAGTCTATCCTTTTTGTCCTTGAAGAAATGAAAAAGGTATTTCTGGGTTTTATGAGGTTTTGTAAGGTATTTCCAGGGGGCTTTATTAGAAGTGTAACATTACTGATTGCAACCAATGTGTGTCACCTCTGTGAACCATCTATTGTTACTTCACCACTCTGCCATTTCACACAGCAGGTGTAGAAAACACAACCAGTGAATCTCCTTTCATTTGATATACAGACTAAACTTCTGGTCATTGTTACTTCTTTTCTTCAGGCAAAAATAGGAATATATTAGCAAAGATTCTCATAAGCAAGACATAAAAAATTATGACAAAATTCTTTTTGTCTAGCTGATGAAAAAGCAAAAATCCCCAAATCCCCACAACCTGAGTTAACCATTGGTGAAATGATGAAATGACAGCTGCTGGGACACAGTTGCTAGAGGTGTGTGTCCACCAGAGTAAGTGAAATTGATCAATTAGATAATTTTTTTTTTAGATTGATATTTAGATCAATTTTACCTAAAGTCTTTAAAATGTAGGAACAGGTAAATCAGTGTTCACTAACATTGACGATTTATTTTTTTATCATAACAGATGACCTGTCTGCATCTTACTCATTTGGTTGTTTTCCTGCTAAGTAATAATTTTCATGGCCAGTCCATTCTCAGCAACCTGCAAGATCAGTGTCACTTATAACAACAGAGAAGTCATAGAGATTTGAGTGGTGAGTAGCTCACTGTTTTGTTATGGTTGTAGCTAATTACTCTTCAAGCTCTGCTACTTCACAGGGATTTCACTCTTAGGGTCTCTAAACAGAAATCAGTTAGTTTTGGCAGCTTCTGGTCTGCTGTGTAACATTCATCAGTGTCTTTCCCTGGCGTTTCAAAGGCAACACTTAAATGTAATGGTTTTGCTGTGAAACAAAACAGAGAAGGAGTATTGTGGTGTTGAAAACACATTTCACAGGGTTGTTACAGTTTTTTTGGAAGGATGCCCTTTATTTAATTAATCTTGCTGCATTTTTTTTTTGCATTTTCCATCACCATTTTATTATTCTCTGATGGACTTGGTCCCCAGAGCTGGCTCCAGGGAAAGGTCTGCTGGATTAGACTGTGGTGCCTTCCACCCGCAGTATTTCCATGAGCCCTTCATGGTTGGCAGTGTGGCGTGCAGGCCTACTGTGAACCATCAAATGATCTGTTTTCTTTTCCCTTGAGGTGAACCACATTCACTTGTATAAGAAAGCAAAACCTCCACAGTAGACCTGAAAAGCAGCCTACTGCTTTGGAGAGGGCTCCAGCAGGCCTTGATGTAAAACCCTGACCCCT
Source organism: Molothrus aeneus (assembly GCF_037042795.1). Classification (NCBI taxonomy): domain Eukaryota; kingdom Metazoa; phylum Chordata; class Aves; order Passeriformes; family Icteridae; genus Molothrus; species Molothrus aeneus. The sequence goes on along the minus strand of NC_089648.1, from coordinate 72,258,964 downwards.
GTTAATGGCATTCTATTGCCATAAAGCCTCCTTCAGACATTTATTTATTAGACGTGTATTTATTATATAAGGAGGTGATGCCAGTGTGCTCTGCTGGATTAAAGGCTGTTGAGCTTCATGATTATTCTAGAAAGATTTATTTTCCTCTGCACGCAATTACACACCAGTCCAGTGAAATGAGCACAGTGGAAAATCTCACCCCACTGCTTTGATGGACTAAGCTGGTGCCATCCACAGTCTGTAGACAAGGGCTAAAGAAACTGAGACATTTTCATAATGTTACTGAATGACAGCTGAGGTGTTAAGTAATTTCTGTGGTAGAACAAGCACCTGGAAGAAAAAAAGTAGCTTGCCTTTGGCAGAACTATGGCTGAACTCATTGTCCAGGCTGGGATTTATCCAGACACGTCATGACTTTGGCTACATCTAAATAAACAACTTTGAATGCTGATTTAGAGGTATTAATGGGTTTCTTGAATCATTTATGACTATGTGTAGTGACAATTGTGCTGCAACAAATCCACCACATAAATCAGGTGTGTGTTTTGGCATGGTCAGTCCTGCATGGAAGGGCAGCTTTTAGGTGAAGAAAAGAAAAGTTGCCTCATAAATGTCAATAAGATACTCATTCCATCAGATGCCAGGAAAAAGAGAAAAGCCCCTAGTAGCAATAGCAGAGTTACCATCCATGAATGCTGATGAGCTATCAAGTAACTGTACATTCAAAACAAACTTTTGTTGTGATTAATACTCAGTCAGAGAGATTAAAAATAAGCTGGCATCACTTTCTTTTTATTATATATAGGGTTTGTATGCATGTCTGTGTGCATATCTGTCACCTGGCAACCCACCTGCAGTTTATTTAAATAGTTTTATGAATTATATGTATTTAAGAGTTGCTTTAAGCTCTCTTGCAAGTTATGTACTGGCTGAATATAACTGTAGAGTAAGATGGATTAAAAAGTCATGTAAAGCAGTAAGATTGTCTGCATTTTTGTGCCTGATGGTGTGGATCCTCATTACCATTAGCTGAGATGTGGATTCATATTAACCACACATAACTGGTGAGAGTCACATGATAAATTGTTCAGCTGCTGATTGCAGGCTTGAGCTCTCGCTTTTCTGTATAGAAAGTCTGCATGAGCTTGAAGGCTAAAGAGGTTTTTGAGAATTTACAGGAAAATTTTGTGTTTATTTTGTTTTGAATATTGGCAATTTTGAAATGAGGTTGACATTTCAAATGCTGCTCTCAGTTCTGGAACTTAGATCCATCTTGGGTATTCAGAGCCATTTTAAAATCTAGAATACTTTACACCCCCAACAGTCATTGAAAAAAGACTCTCCCAGGGGACAATTCAGAAGCTGCACCCCATTCAGGAACCTTCTCTCCATCCACTGGCCACAAGAGGAACATAAAATCTTATGGGGTCCTCTGACTTTTCTAGAGCTAAATGCTTGACATGAGGTGACTGAATCTGAGTTTGAGTAGGAGGAAACAGGTAGGGAGGCACAATTAATGAAAGAAAAACAGACTTTATCCTGACTTCTTTTTGTTCCCTTCCTCTTAAAAAAAATTAAATAAATAAAATTATAGAGTCATTAATTTTTTACTGGCTTATAAAAAATTCTCTTTGTGACACCCTATTTCCAGGTCCTGTTCTTCCATGATCAATCTGTGAAATGGAAATTCAGGATACTTGATACCAGACTCTAGAACAGCTCTTTGCCCAAGTTATACCAGTATAACCAAACTGGAGCTGCCTTTTTTGGGAACCAACAATACAAATCCTTTCTATGGATTAACAGACATATTCCTGTTTTTTAAAACACGAGCAAAGGTTCCATCAAAATAAATATTTTGATAAAATAAAATTTGATGGAACATTTGGACCCATAAGTCTAACTTATCCAAATATTTAGCTACAGAACAGTGCTTTACGGGGCTTGCCAGGTCTACCTTCCAATATGCTATTATCTGTGTTTAACAAAAGAAAAAACAAGCAAAAACCCAAACCAAACCAAGTAACAAACAACCCCACTCCCCAAAAAAGAAACCAAATGCCAAAAAAACCAAAAAGACCACAAAATGCAAATTTGTTGAAAAATAACAACTTGCCACACATTCCAGCAAGCAAGAAGAGGTGACCCTCTGGATGCTATGATTTCCAAGACCTTATCCATGGCAAGCAGAATATGAGTTACACTTTACTTACTCTAAATCTCCTCAGCCAGCAGGGGTCATTTCCCCTCATGGGAAGAATGAGGCAGATCTTAAAATGAACTCACTTTTTGATCTTCTCCATTATTTATGAAGTCTTTTAGGAACACACTCTTTGTGTGTGAAACTGAAATGAGGAGTAGGGTGAAAAAATATATTTGCTTAGTGTACGGGTACAATTAGTCATTAGAAAATAAACCTGTGTAAGGATGCATGATTGAGATGTAAAAGCTGGCAAAACTTAGTTTGGGAGGAATACACCTTTATTTCTGTCTATAGTTGCTTCTGATTCAGATGATGATATGATCATTCAGGTGCTGTAGTGTGTTCAAAGTGCTGGAGCATGTCTAAAGGGGGTAATGAAGATGCTGAAGAGTCTGGAGAACAAGTCACTGAGGGAATTAGGTGTGTTTAATCTGGAGAAATGGAGGTTCAGGAGGGAATTTATCTCTCTCTATAACTACCTGAAAAGAGGTTGTGTCGATGTGTGGGTCACTGTCTTCTCCCAGGTAACAAGTGGCAGCATGAGAGAAAATAGCCTCAAGCTCCACGAGGGGATGTTTATATTGGATATTGGGAAAAATTTCTTCACTGAAAGGGTGGTCAGGTGTCTGAAAAGGCTGCCCAGGGAAGTGTTTGAGTCACTGTCCCTGGAGGTCTTTTAGACATGTACATGTGGCACTTGGGGACATGATATAGTGGGGGATCTGCAGTGTTAGGTTGATGGCAGCACCTCATGATCTTAGAAATATTTACCAAGCTTAATCATTCTATGAATCTATGAATTTCTTGCCCAAATATGGCTGTGGAACTGCCTTTTTCCGGTGCCCCATGAATTCAGCAGGATGGCTGAGGTGCAATGGTCCAAGCTGGAATAGGATCTAGGCTGTAAGAAAAATGTTCCTTGTGGATGAAACTCCGCTTTGTAATTTAGTGAAACATATTAACAAATGGGTTGCTGTAATAAAAGGTAAAGTGTGAAAATAGTCCTGGACTGCTCAGCAAAGTGGTTTCTATTTTATGCCTTTTGGCAGCCTCATGTTTTGGGTTTCTCCTGTATTAAAAACATACAGAAAACCCAAGCTCTTGGGTTTCTGGTATATTAGCTGGTTTTTACTGGGGGTTAGCTCGAGTTGTTCAGGCTGTGTTTACCCTCAGTACAGCATCACCTGTCCGCTGAGCTCAGCTGTGATCACTGCCAGTGGAGACTGTTCAGTGTTATTATTGCAATCTACCCCTGGGAACCAGCCCTGAGCCATCCAACTCCTTCACCCTTGACTCTTGCATGCCTCCTTGCTTCTCAAGTCCTGTGGCAGCATTTGGCCAGGCAGAGAGTGCAGACTGGTGCACTCCAAGAGTTTTCTGTACATGGGATAGTTTTCTCTCATGCAGAGATATTTACTTTGTCATGGAGACTCCATTATATCTGAGTTGTTTTTTTGACAAAACAGGTTGGATATGAAAAAGTTGGTAAAGTCTATACACTTTGCGCAATGTGAATGTTGTTTCAAAACCTACTTAAATGATTTTTTTTCCCTTTTAAAGTTTCTAAGCGCAAATATTCTAAGTAATTATGCACAGGATTAAAGCCATTTTAGTCATATTCATACATATGCCAAAACCTTTTTACTTCTGATCAATATTTACATTTCCTTTCTATCTACTCTTCTTAATTTCCCTCATCTTCTCCTTGGGTCATTTAAATGAATATTAACAGCAGGATACATTCTGCCAGATTTCCATTTTTCTGCCTTCCTCCAAACCAGTACCTTGAAGGCTGAAAGAAGAGTTTTATTGCGAGCAGAGATGTACAGTTAAATATCTCACCTTGCAGAAATACAGAATAAATCTGGTCACTTCAGTATCATTTGTCCGTTTGCACTTGGAATAAGGTGCCTTGAGGAGTCAGGTGAAGACAGGACAGAGATGGCAGACACGCTGATGTTGTGGCAGCCCTTTTCCCAGCCTCACTGTACCATGTGGTGCAGCTCTGAGTGGGAGTAGCAGTGCCAGGACACAGGAATCTGTGTGGACCAACAGCCATTATGACACCTGCTGGGTGAACACACAGATACAGAGACAAAAAAACTCCAGTTAAAATGCCCTGCAGCATAAACAGCATTAGACACACATCAAGAGATCTCTTTTTACACTGTGGGGCTGCACCAATTCTGCTGGTCGTAATTTTCTGTGTCACAATGGTATAAAACTGTTTATAGACAAACACTTCATATCAAAACAACTCTGATGAGTACTATCCTCTTCTCATTCAGAAGAAGAAAATGTATCTTTAATAACAAGTTTGAATACAGCTTTTCCATATTAATGATAGAATGCCTTTTCTGACTTATCTCCAGATTTGGTGTGAATGGAAAAGAGAAGTAAGCCCTTGAAACACTTGTCTTTAGCTCAATTCTTGAAGTTTTCTCCTTTTTTCCCCATAATGCCCCATATTTGCAAAGAGACAGATCATCACCCTGTTCTCCTTTTGTCTGTAAATCATATGAATTGAGGATGTATTTTTTCCCTTGGTTTCCATCGTATTTAGTTAAGCAAATTTATGCCAAAGCTGTGTTGGAAAAGGAATGTTTCAAATAAAGAAGTGCTTCCCAAAATCACATGAGGAAACCCATTAATCCAAAGAGTTACTGAATGAGTTAGCATTCAGTTTCGAAATGGACGTCTCAGATGTAAAACAAAAGCTTGAACTGAGCACAACATAGTGATGTGGTAATGCTCAATATTTCACTGTTTTTCACTGTGCTGAAATACAACACTAAGTTAAAATTACACACATTTTTTTAAACACAATTGAGCGATTGCACTGAATTACAACAGCCTAAATTTTGGCATAAAGCAATTAAAATTTTCTGATGAAAACAACATTTTTTGCACATCTTTGATCTTGGATGATGCATTAACAAATTGGGAAACAACAAATCACTAAACTTTGCATCCTTGGCCTGTTTCTGGTTGCTTAATTGCAGGCTGGCTCCTTTGCAGTTTTAGAGGAGGTGGCATCTGTCCCCCCTGCTTCCTGTTTAATTTTAAATGGTTTCACCTACACTTCATTGAGGCCTGGACCCAATCTTGTATCACAGCACCTATTTAAGGATGAGAGGCAGAATAACCAGAATCACCATTTTTCTTGCTCTGGGGAGCCAGAGAAATGTTCTCAGCATTTTCTGCTGTGCCAGGAGTAGAGTCAAGCCCTTCTAATCTTCCTGAATGTGGCAGAAACTCCTTTGCTATAGGATTTCCTGCTATGTAATTGAAATGTTTGCCTCAGATGAGGAATTTACTTCCACCAGGCACCAATCTATCCTTACATGCCAGACTGGCAGCTTCCTTTGTTGTTTTGAAGAGGCTGGAAATTCTTTCAGGAATTCTTTCAGAACCTGTGGGACTAAGCCTACTATTTAGTTACTTTCAATTGTATCTTTGTGGGATGTTGAAGGTTGAACAATGCCATTTCAAGAGCCCAATTCTCATTCTTCTTTTATTCATTATTTCTTACATGCTGCCAAGTCATAATTGTGACCCTCTTGCAGTAGGTGTTCCTTAAACATTTACACAGTCCCTCTCCCAAAGAGCTTGTAATTTAGCACAAAGACTCAGTCAAGGAAAGATTAAAGGAAAAAAACTCAGAAGCCAATCACTTGGATGGAGTTGATATACACTGTGTCAGGCAGCAGTGTTTGCTGAGGTGTTTTCAATTCCCCTTACAAACTTCTTGCAGACTCCCTAATAATGGTTAGAATCATCATATTTGCATATGTATCCATTTTTAAAAAAAATTTTCTTCTCCCACACAGAAACCATTGGTAGATACTTACGCATACGACAGACACCACATTGAATTAAATAATATGGATAAATAAACCAAAAATTCATCCTATTGTAAAGAGGGCTTCATCTAACATCTTATCAGAAGATTCATTCCCTCCCTTCAGCACACATAATCAGGGCAATCTTGACTGAATGCACAGGGATCAAACCACCAAACATTTCTTGCTGATGTGTTACAGAAGGTTTATTCTGTCCAAGTTCTGTGACCTCCTTTGGCATCTCCAGTGAAATGTGGCAGATCCCAGCTGGCTGAGTTAGGCCATGATGCAGAAGCAAGTGATAGAAGTAATTTTTCAGCCTTTCTCAGAAGAGGTGGCCATGGAGGGCAAGCAGAGACTGGTGGGGAATGAAGAAATCAAGCTTCAAAAGTTTTGGAGAAGGCTTGGAGGAGACTTTATTGAGGCCTGCCATTATATAAAGGGGGCTTTCAAGAAAGATGGAGGAGGATGGTTTACTAAGACCTGTAGTGGCAGGACAAGGGGAAATGGTTTTTAACTGGAAAAGGGTAGGTTTAGATTGGACATAAGGAAGCTGGTTTTTTAGATTTGATGGTAGTGAGATGCTGGAACAGGTTGTCCGGAGAACTTGTGGATGTTCCATTATTGGAAATATTCAAAGTAAAGTGAGATAGGACTTTAAATAACCTGGTCTAGTGGAAGGTGTCCCTGCTCATGGCAGGAGAGTTAGAATAAATGTCTGTAAAGGTTCCTTCCATCCAGGAGCATCCTGTGATTCTGTTTGCATATCCATTCATAAATATTCCTCTTGAGGCTCAGTGACCTCAACATCAGCATGTGATGAACATTGATCACATGGATGGGTGATGGATATGATGCCCAGTGGATCAGTAGGAAGAACACTAAGTTTTGTGGCTACTAGCACTGTTCCTTATCTGAAGGGTAGGGCAGCTTTCAACTTCTTCTGGTTTTGGGCTTTTCAAAGTGCGTTCAAAGATGTCTGTGGACAATGTCTCGTTGGCAGCCACTGCCAGTCACAGGGTCTTTGCAGTGCACATTAGAAACCTTGTTAGATGTGGGGAGAGACAATTTAACTTCTCATATTTGGGAAATAAGATTTTTTACTGTTTCCTTTTCTTTTACTTTTAGAACAAGATAAGTGCTAAGGTTTTTTTCTCTATCACCTCATAAACATTAAGTAATTCTGAAAACTGTGCTAGAAGAAACACTTCAGAATGAACACGGGGCAGTAAATAATATAATAAGGTTTTTAATCAAGCCATGTTTATTCCCATTTGTAGAAGACAGAGTAGACAAGCAGAGAGATGGACAATACCTTAATAGTGACACATTCACAAATATTCCTAGAAATACAGAAATTGAAAGTGTTTTATAAGTGTGCTGTTAAAAATGCTGAAAAGCCTGCTCGTTTCTTGACACTGTATGTCTGTTACTTGTATTAAAGGGTTCAGAAACATTGTTTATGGATATTGCATGACCATGAATGCCAAAAATAATAATCCTATTAAGTTTAGTCCAAATAGCATGTAATGAGATTCAAAATGATATGTTAAATACACATTCTAATAATGAAACTCAAATTGCTTTACAAATAGCATCGGAGAACATTAGCCTATTTTGATTCTAATAATTACTTGCATCCTGTGTTCCAAATCTATTCAATATGCTTTGTGTAAGAACAAATATTTATTCTACTAATTGTTCTGCAATTCTCCTGGTTATTTTTAAAAGGTTAAAGGGCTATACAAGACCAGCAGTTGTCTCTTAGCATAAGATATGGTTGTTTTTTTTACTTTAATCATCTTACAGAATTTGAAGAAATTAGGTTCTCTAATACCTCTGTCTTCTGTCCAGATTTCAGTTGTCTGTGTTTTGTATACTATCATTAAACCACTTTTCAAGTGAATCTTTGCCAGACTAAACATAATTTTTCCTCGTAGAACATTCCATCCAAACCACATACAACCACTGTAGCCCTTTCTGGATTGTCCTAAGATGTAGATTGTTGATTTTTAGGCTAGGCATTATTTCTAGTTTACATATTAATTCTTAACTATTAATATATTATGATCTTTTCATATTGTCAGTTAAAAAGGAGCTATCGATACATTTTTGACTGCAGAAAAATGTAAACTATCTATAAAGAAACCATATGGTTTAAATGTTTCAAAATATTGTTTTAAATAGAAAGAGAACAGCTATGAATGGGAAAGGAGCTCAGCTTTCGTTCACTTCTGGCTTCACAATGAAACAGCCTGGGATCTCAGTGGGTATTAGAAATGGACCAGAATTGTATAAATGCTACTTTATCTACCCCTTGAAATATTTATTCAGGTTTCTCTCCTTAAGTCTTTTACAGATGTGAAGTCGATTAGTCTTCAGTCTCACTGCCACAATCTCAAAGACCCAGTGTGTGGCCTCCAACACATGGAAAGATGACCAATGTGCAAGATGCACAGGGGACTTTTCAGATCTGAAGCCAACAGTCTGAAAAATAAAGTACCCAGGGAAAGTGTGTCTTCTTTCCACTGACAGTGAGATCAGGTTCAAAGAGAAGCTACGCATGCAAGTTAAATATCAAGACAAAAGTCAAGCAGACAGAACACAATTGTCTTAATTTTTCACCACACTGTATTTGTATTTTGTTCTCTTAAAAAGTACTTTAATTTTGATTTGTACCATCCAAATGGGGAGTGTCTGAATACCACTGTTATATCATAATTTTTGATAACTTCATCTCTTTCCAGTTTTCCTGTATTCTACTTAAAGAAGGAGAGGAGAAACAGTCAGGTAGTAAAAATGCCCACTGCAATATCCTGGCCTTAAAAGTATCCTGTGTTTGAATGGCAATTCTTTTTTTTCTTAGCTGAGTTGCGTGTAATTCTTTTCACATATATGGAATAGTCCTGGGTATTGAGTACAGCTGGGATTTCTGAATACAAATTCAACCTGACTGCATACCATTGAAATAGAACTCAGTTGCTTGGAGAGTCTATTGGAGAATTCCTTAAGTCTCATTAATCACGTATGTGGTGACACTGGAGGGGGCTCTTTACTTTTTTATTTCTCATTTGTCTCTGATGTTCCCTGTTTATTACAAAATCCCTTCCTTTGCTGGATTTATAATGTGGCTATTTTCCAATACAGTTGTATCCTTTCACTCCCAAGCGGAGCCACCCATGTGTGAGAGCTGGGAACCTGGAGCTTTTTGATGAATATCCTTACTTGCCACAGAGCAAAGAGACCATGACAGACCTTGGAGATGCTTGATGGTGTGGCCCACCAGGAAGATGACAATTACAGATGGAGTTTGCTGATGCTGCTTGCACAATCTGATTCCAGTTCCCTCTACAGCAGAATGTGTCTGTCCCTCCGCTGTTCTTCTCCAAGAAATTTGTCATTTTTTAAAAGAAATATGCAGGTCTAATTAGGAAATGTATGAATTAATCTTATTTACAGCATAGTTTCTGTCTTTTAATATTGATGCTGAGATGAAAATTTGCAAAGATATTAAGGTACCAAGATGTTTTTGAGGCTATGATTGCCAGCTACCGATGTCTTGAACAAATCATATTTCCCATTTCCAATTTTCTCATGCCTTCTCCTGCTCTCTAATCCAGATTCCTCTCTCGATCTGTGAGTGGTACATCATGACCACATACTTTGAAGATCAGTTGTTCCAGTCAGCTTTTCACACAAAGGTGAGATGCTAGGTACATGGAATGGATTTGCAGAGGGGGTTTCTCCTTGTGTTGGCAGTGTGGCAATTGAAAACACTCCAGAGGTCTGCAGCGCATGCTATTGATACTGCACAGTTACAGCTCCGAAACTCCACTTGATTCTATGTGCAGAGCACAAATTTTCAAGTGCACGTGAAAAATGTCATGTTTTTTCTGTCTAGTGCTCATACTTCATTTGTCCATAGACATGAGAGCTGAGCATGAAACCATAATTTTCTGTTAGGAGGCACCTAAGGTTCTTTTCCTTGTAAGCTCATAGCAAACATTCTTTATTTGGAAAAATAGGATCTTGCAGATGAAAAACTATGTGAGGGTATAGGGGCCAAGTAAAAGTTGCAGATATGAAAAACTTACTAACCTTGGAGAAAAGAAGGACTAAAGAGGAATTTTAGTTCTGTTTTAAAACATGCATATGTGCATGACATATATGCAGCATACAGAATATCTAAGCATTACTCATAAAATCACCCACACAAATAAATTTCTAACAGCATTCATGGAGCTTGACACCTTTTTCCCCTCATTCCAAACAATACTTAGATGGTGTTTCTTCTCTTTATTTGATGGGGCTAATTCCCTTTCTGGTTTTGTGGTAGGAATTGACATAAAAGAGAGCACCACTGCAGTGATTTCTATTAATTGTCATGTTAAGTAACTTGATGCTAAGAGCTACCATAGGTGTTAACAAAAAATTGCTTCCAGAACATAAATGTTCTGGAATTTAACCTCAGGCTGTAAGAGTAACACTGAGACATGAGGAGCTGAAGTGGAGTTCTGCCAGATTTCCCTGTGCAAATTATGCAGGTGTTTCCCTAAAAAGGAAAAGTTGATAATAGATACTATGGCAATTTATTTCCTCCAAAGGATAGCACAGGCAAGTAGACTTTTTGGCATGAGTTTTGACCAGGAAATAATTGTGATCTCCTCAGTACTACTTAAATACATTTTTATAGAAAGCATAAGGAAATTTATGTTAAAATATATCATGTGTCAAAATCCCTGTATTTGATAAATGAAAAATGTTAGTGGCTGTTCCCATAATGCTTTTTGAATTATAAATATGGGGAAGAATCAAGAAAATGGAAAAGATAAATACTTCAAAATGAAAACATTTGAAATAGAGAAGGTTTCTTTTTTTTTTTTTTAGCAGCTCTACTTGGCAATTTCAGGAAGAGTTTGTTAAAACTTAATCTGCTGACTCTGCACCCTGGGATGGAAGATTACCTTCTACTGCCTCAGTTGTCAGGGTCAGTCCAAATAGGTAAAGGACTGTCCCACCATGTCCTAAGTTACAGCAGTTTCATCTCCAAAGACACCAGCTGAGGTCATGCCTTGGTAGAGAGCAGAAGTGTAACCTGTAGGGCTGCTTCTTCTCTCATTTGTAACGGTATAAATGAGCTAAAAGCAATGGAGGCCTGATTCAGAAATGGTAGAAGGTAGGGGCTTCTAGATTCGACCCTCCCCAAAAGCCCATAATATTCATAACAGAACCAGATGACTCAAAGTTGCTAAATTCAGATGCTAAGGGATTCAGTAAAACACATATCCAGCACTTGGCAATGACAAGAGCTCACTCCTGGAGAGACAGACCCACAGGGTGATATTTAAGAGCAGGGTAAAACAGGTGAGATCGGCAGCTGAGTGACCCAAGCGAGCGTAGATGCGGCCCTGGGTGAGGTTAACCTTCACTCAGCCTACTCACCCCCTCACCCACCCACTCAGCTGCCACAGACACAGCAGACCCCTCAGCCTACTCGAGTATGCTTTATTGAGCAGGCAGGATGCAGTTCAAACCCCACTGTAGTTGCTCAGAAGGCTTCCATGTATTTGTGAGCTGTAGGATGAGGAATACAGACATGGTTTGCTTTGGGAAACAGCATTACTGCATGAAGGTATCCTGGAGTGAAACAGCTTGGAAAAAACAGTCTCACAGCAGTGATGTTTGAGTGGGATCTTCCTCTGCACATCCTCATCTATTCCCTCCTCATCCTTCCATATATGTACTGTAAATACAACTGAACTCAGTGTTGAAAGCTTAGGAATATTGTGAGAAACATTATTCTTGGAACAACGTATATATGCGTTGAGGGATGAAAATGACTGTGCTCCAGTGTAGGGTGGTTAAGGGGGCTCCAACCACATTTAGATTAAGGCCACCTTTAACTTCATCCCATGAATTTGATGAGCATTTTATTCCTGTTTGCCAAAACTTAAAGCTGAAATGGAGGACAACTGAGGGAAAAGAGGGAAATCAGCACATTTACAATGTTAGTCTATGTGGGTTATTAATGAATAAGGTTAAAAATAGAGGGGCTCTATTAGTGAAAAAGAGTGAATATTAACCAATGTTTGCTATAAATGCAATCCCAGTTTAAAAGCACTTTGAAATGGGGGATCTGCAAACCAAAAGCAGGCCTGGTGCTCTTGTCTATGTCTAGGTTTCATCCTGTCATGGGACAATAAATGTGTATCAAAGTCAAGGCATAAACTCTGCTAATTCTTCAGTATAACCTTTTCACATCACTTGGCAACTGCCCATTTAACTGAAAACTGCTTTAGGAATATGCTAACAATGAGATTTAAAGGTCTTCTTTATAAGATCAGCATATCTCTCTCCCATATAAACTCTGAGAAAAAGAGTAACTAGTAAACAGAGCTGTAAATCCTTCTCAGTTTTTGAATTGAAATTTTAGCTTTATTAATGTAGCAATTTTTCCTCTTCAAAATAGGACAGAAGTACTACAAAAAGTAAGATAAGTTTTTTTTTGTTACAAAAATATTTTCTGAGTTATTTCAGATGTTGTTTTAATTTCTTAAAAAGGAAATTGATTATGAGTGGTACTGTCAAAACCTGGTTTTTAAAAATTTTTCAATGCAATCGTAAAATCAAAAATGTTTTTCATGCAAAAATGTTGGCCAACTATAACAATGCAATGTTTGAACAGTACCTTTTTTAAAAAGGGCAATGCCACTCATGATGATCAGTCAGTCACTGATATTCCTTGCTGCCTCTTGTTTTGTAGTGTGGCATAGGAAAGAGGACTGTTAAAATTCAGCTGATAGTCTAGAATGATTCCTATGTTTTATGTGGAGGGCTGCAGAAAAAGAGAGCTTTGATGCAGCTAAGAAACATTTAGCTTGGATTGTATCAAGCGAGGTAACTTCAAGAACTAAAAAATAAATCTCTCAGGCTCTGCTGAAATGCCTTTTCCCTCCAATTTCCTTCACAAAAAAAAAAACAACCCAAAAAACCAAACAAACAAACAAAAAAAAAAAAACCAAAACCAAACAACACAAAATGGAGTGGAGAGTTTGAGCCACGCACAAGATCAGCAAAAAGATACTTTTCAGCCATAAGAACCAGCTTGTTGCCAATTTCCGTCAAAATAATTCCCCAGGTTAAATCCTGGTGCCATTGAAGTCATTGTCCAAGTGCTCATTGGCTGTGAGGGGAGATGAGGATTTGTCCCGTTCAATTCATTAGTGATGGTATGAACCCCAGCAGTATTACGCTTCCTTTAAAGAAAGAGAAGCTCCTACTTACTGTTTATATACTAACGTTATTTCTCACACGTTTATTGTGTTACTCTCCTTAATTTGGTGCCATGCTGGGTCCCTGTGGGATGCCACTCAAACATTATGTCAATGTTCTCAAAATTGAACTCCAGTGCTTTATTTTACAAATGGCTTCTAGCAGATGTGTGGCACACTTTATTAACTTAAGTACCCATTAGTTGAAAATTTCATTAGTTTGGGGGAAAGGGATCAGTTTCATCAATAGATCTGGTATGGGTGGACCCTTTGTGTCAACCTGACCCATATCAAAACGGATTATTGTTGTAAGTGAGACAAGTGACCTAATGTTCTGCCTATTATGCACACATGATCTATAACCTTTTAAAATACTAGTGTGGGAAAGGAGCACACTTCAGTGCGTCCCCAAACCATGGATTCTTAACAGGTGGCAGTCCCTCTCTTAGCAACGTTTGCCATGGGCTGTCTGCGCCAGCATATGAATTATCAGGGGGTACAGTTTCCAACCAGGTAACCAGGGGAAAACTGGGATGGAGAATGAAACCAGAATAATGAACGGCCAAGCAGAAGTTTTAATGAGTGCAGCTGGTGGACCTGGGTCTGTAGTGCCATCGTCTGACTGACCAGTGCATTTCAGCTGAAGCATTCCGTGTGCTGTCTGGATCTGTCAGGCTAATAAAGCCCCAGAGGTAAGGCTGGCTGTCGTTACAGGAGGAACATATGGTACATTTTACTCCACAGTTTTAATGTTTTGAGGCTGTTTGTTCTTTGAATGATGGCAGCAGTAGTTTCCAATGCATTCCCTTACCTTGTTTTGGAAACCATTTTAGGGCCAACTTGTAAGTCCATGCAAAAATATTTGGTGGGACCACACACTGAAATGTGCACTATATAACCCTTTGGCTGTTTTGTGCAGCAGTTCTCACACCTGCCTTGAACTGATTGACCTTCTGAAGAGGAAAAAGTAAATCTGCCTGGAAGCGATGAATCATAGAATCATTGAGGTTGGAAAAGACCTTTAAGATCATTGAGTCCAACCATCAATCTGACACTGCCAAGTCCACCACTAAACATGTCCCTAAGTGCCACATCTAAATGTCTTTTAAATACCTCCAGGGATGGTGACTCAGCCACTTCCCTGGGCAGTCTGTTCCAGGGCCTGACAACCATTTCCATGAAGAAATCTTTTCTAAATAGCCAAACTAAATGTCCTCTGATGCAACTTGAGGCCGTTTCCTCTTGCCCATTGCCTGTTATTTGGGAGAACAGAGTGATCCCTTCCTGGCTACAACCTCCTTTTAGGGACTTGCAGAGAGCAATAAGGTCTCCCCTGAGCCTTCTTTACTCCAGGTAAAACACCCCCAGCTCCCTCAGCAGCTCCTTGTAAGACTTGTGTTTCAGAGCCTGCACCAGCTCCTGCACCTTTAGGGTCTCCCTGTCTCAGAATACCCAGTCTTCCTGAACTTCTTTGCCCTTCAAACCATCAATCTGACACTGCCAAGGGAAGGTCACACAGCTCACTTCTTCTGAGCTCTGCACACTGTGGGGTGAGAAGCAAGAATTAGGCTGGACAAACTGCCCTGTCTGGGACAGCCTGCTTCAAGCACCATCCTAGAGGCAGACACTTCCCTGCTGTATATTCAACACCAGAATGCTGGTGATATGATTAGAGGTGTGAGAAAACCAGGAAGACACCAGATGGGGTAAACTGGAGTGGTCTGTTGGAGTCTTTGACCTGATTTACAGCCAATTACTCCCAGCAATGTCTGGACGGCCCACAGATGGGATCAGCCAGTCGCATTTGATGTGGAAAAAAGTCTTCTTTTCAATGCTGTAAATTTGGGAGACAAAGGGAAGGTTGGTTGTGTTCAGTGTTTGTAGAGAGAAAATTGGTCTTGGAGCCACCTGTTCATCTTTGGTAATAGAGAAGGGTTTTCCTGGAACAAGACACTTCCCTCTGATAATGAAAGTCAAAGGCAAAATACAGTAGAGTCCAAAATCAAAGGAACTGAGATAGGCAAACTAGATTTCCTAGTTCAGTGGTGACTTCCTTTCTCCTTCTGCCAGCTTAGATTGATCCTCAAAGTTTGGGGTTTTGTCACTTGAACAGAAAGAAGTTGTTTAGCTTCTGCAAACCTGACAGGTATGCACTTATTCCTCTAGGAGACACAGGATAGGTACAGAAAAAATGGCTGAGAAAATCAGAAGAATGGAATATGTGCCTCAGTCAAACTCCAAGATTCTAAGTGATTGTGGGACACTTAGTTCACTTTTAGTTCTCATGCTTGTTTCCCACCTCTGAAATTTAGGTCTATTTGCCTCCTACAGAAAGTGTTTTCAGGTAGACTGAAGAAAATTTTATGAGAGGATGAAGTATGTCAATTATTCTACAGTGTCACATCACCACAATAATTTTCTGAAACAAAACCATGCTAATGTTATTATGTTTAATCTTCTGTCTAGTGCTGAGCAGACAAAGAATTTACAGAGATTTAATTCCAATCACTGCTTCTACTGACAAGCTGAAGTCCTCCCTCTCTCAAGTCAGTAAGGAAACATGCAGTTGCTTCTTCAGCTCAGGTTCATTGCAGTAATTTCAGTATATTTTGCTGGAAAGTGCTTTCTCACAGCCAAGTCTCCCGTGATACCAATATGAAGTGTACACTATATTCTTTCCCTGTTTCCTCAAGAGCCTAATATATCCTTTGCAGCACTTTCAGCTTGAAATGAAGTGTATGACCTAAAGTCTATAGAATAACATGAATCACTGTACAATAATTTATAGGGTCACCTCGTAATTACTATTGAGTATAACATGACTCCGTTTATTGGAACATATACAGGAGAAAGGTTATTTTTGAAATTTTTCTTGTTTATTCAAGCCAACATTACTCCGGATTTGAATGGATTTATTGACACCACATTAAAAGTAATCATTGTCAAAACAACTGGGAGAAAAAAAAAATTAAAGGTAGAAACTTCCTGCTCCCGAATCCTTGCAAAGAGGTGGGGAGCAATCTATGGCTCATGGCTTTTCTGTGAAAGGTGTTTTTTTTCATATCTAAAGAACTGAAATCTGCTCAAGGATTGGTAATAAGAATGGACTAACTGAATGATAACAAAGCATGTTGCATGGTAGTGTTCCAAAAAATAATGTTTTATTTGGAAGGAAAGCAGATTAAAGCAAAGAGAAGCCAATGATTTAAAGGAGTAGAGTTATGTTCTGGGCTTGTTTTGGAGATTTTCAGGTTTCTGCACTTACTATCCCTAAGTTATACTTTCCCATGCCTTTGTCCATAGCATAGGACAGGGAGGGGTAGAAAAGGAAGTGTGCTCAAACCAGTGGTGCCCTTGATAGTAAATGGAAAAATCTTCAGGCAATTCCAGAAGTAGTGTTGTAAAAAAAGCACATATTTGGCACATATTTGTGGGACCAGAACTAGAGACCTTGGTGAATTTTACCAAAATTTGATGGGTTAAAAAGCACCAAGACTCTTCACACCACAGGGGTGTCTGCAGAGGCTTGACAACCAGAGAACATCAAAGCCAGTGCTGTGTTAATAAATATAAGTGCTGTGTTCAGAAGTTCAACTTGTTGCTCTTCTGGTATTTAGGATCTCTTAACACCATCACACATTCCAGATGTGCAGCCCAGGCTGTGCCAGTTCTGAACCTATGCTTGGCTTGACCAAACATGGAGGGTTTTATTCCAAATAGAGATGTATTCATTTGCAGTCATAAAAAAATGTATATTTATGGAGGGAATTTTGGGTGCTGTATGCCAACACACCAATTAAGAGTGTGTAGAGTAAAGAGGTACTGTCAGGCTGCATATGTTTCAAATATATATATTCAAAGACCAAAATACTTAGAGACAGCAGATGGATTAGTGACACATTCAGAAAACTATGGGTACACATATTCTGGTAAATTAAGCACTGTCAAAGCATGGACACATGCACTGGGATTTACTCATCCACACTATTCAATTGTTAGAACAGTCCTTGCTGTGGTTTTGGCCTAGATCAACTAACAAACTCCCAAAAAATTCCTAGGTATGGCTTGTGAGTTAGTTCAGGCCAGGGACCATTGCCAGCAGGCAACATGCAGGCAGCTGTCCTGTGCTGGAGGTTAAGAGAGTTTAATATTATGGATGCGTCAGATTGTTCCAGATGGCTCAATGGCCCTGACACTATTTAGTTTACTAATATAGATTTAACCTTTAGGTTTTTATACTCATCCACTTGGACCTGTGACTCACGCACACCAAACAAGCAGCTGTGGTGATTTAAGATGTTATTGCACCTGAGCTCTTTGTTACTGGCTCTTGCTGGAGGCTGCTGACCCCACTGTAGAGCTGCCAAAAGTAATGTACTTCAAGTGTTTCAGGACCAGTGAAGGTCAAGCCACGATGTGAGGTGCGTACATGTACTGAATATGGGGAAAAGATCTGTTTAAGATTCTTTCCCCACGCCTTGAATTCATGTATTTATAGAGCATAAGGCCAGAGCTCTCACTGGTGCTGTTGCTGTCACAGTCCTCAGCACAGGATGCCCTTAATCATGAGTGACCTTTTGGATAATGACCCTGTCCTAGAGCCACTATTTGGCTTTCATGGGCTGCACTGCTTTTCGTGAATCTGTGTTTTCCTCTGTTTTTCCTGAATCTGTCCTTCCCTGACTGTTGTTGTGCAAGAGTTTTGCACCCTAAAATCTATGATATTTTCCCTATATGCAATCATTCCTACCTTTAGAGGCAAATTAGCTTTATAGATAATTAGTTTAAAGACATTAGTTTGATGTCTGTTCAGTTGTTCCAGGTAGGTTTATTGTGAATAGAGCTTCCAGCTGCCAGGAGGACTATGGTGGGGTACAGAGATGCAAGGTGGTGCATGGCTATGAGGAACTATCACCTGCTGGTAGCACCACAATGATGGGACCAGCTGGGACTATGCCTCTGCCTGAAAGGCAAAGAGGTGCAGGAAGATTGGATATTTTGAAACATGGAGATCCTAAAGGTGCAGGAGCTGAAGCACAAGTCCTATAAGGAGCTGCTGTGGGAGCTGGGGGTGTTTTACCTGGAGAAAAGAAGGCTCAGGGGAGACCTTATTGCTCTCTGCAAGTCCCTAAAAGGAGGTTGTAGCCAGGAACTCTGTTCTCCCAAATAACAGGCAGTGTGCAAGAGGAAACAGCCTCAAGTTGCATCAGAGGACATTTAGTTTGGCTATTTGGAAAAAAATTTCTTCATGGTTGTCAGGCCCTGGAACAGACTGCCCAGGGAAGTGGCTGAGTCACCATCCCTGGAGGTATTTAAAAGACATTTAGATGTGGCACTTAGGGACATGTTTAGTGGTGGACTTGGCAGTGTCAGATTGATGGTTGGACTCAGTGATGTTAAAGGTACCCTCAATGATCTTAAAGCCCACTTGCTAATGAAGGGCAAAATATGGAGAAATCCACCATGGCTTCCTACCAGACACTTCTGGGGCTGTATGTGAACAGACATGAAAAAGGCATAAAAAACTTTAAATGGAAGAGACTGAAGAAATTACAGCCTGCTGGAAAAGGTTCACAACCTCTGGTGTACACATAGCAGTGCTACAGACAGTCTTAGGAAGATATGCATGTCTGCATGAATGGTCTTTTTTGTGTATTATTTCTCTGAGTGGAAATCATCTCAAGAAAATTATACTTGACAACCTGATAGCAAAAGGCAACTCAGAGGTAAAAATAATTGGATATAAGCTTTTTGTCTTTATCAGGGTCTCCTTGTTTTCCTACAGTGCTTCTTTGGCTGGAGAAGCACAGAGCAATAAATGTAATTTAAAAGGCATCCTTGACATTTGTGAGATCCTTAGCATCATAGCACATGCCATTCTTGCCCTTCAAAATATGTAGGGAAAGTGTGGTCGTCTCACACAGAGCATAAGAACAGCTGCTGGTTAATGGTTCTTCTAATCACAAGTGCATTCTAATAACAAACAAATTCTACTACTTCTTACTTTAAGCCAAGTTTATGTGTTTATTTTAAGAACAAAGGCTCAAATGCATAAAGTGTCAGAGTTGCTCTAGCAAAAAAAAATTTGTAGGCATCCCATCCCTCCCTTCCCCAAAAGAAAAAGGAAGTGTTATCTGGTTGACTGAAAGAACAACATTCTTAGATTAATCTCAAAAGGCATCTAATGAGTAAGAGGAATGCATTACATCAAAACAAAAGATCGCATTTACTGGCCCATCTTCCCACCAAAACAATTTTACATATGTTGAAGATAAACAACAGCAGCAAAGCAGGGACTCTATGACTACTAAATATTGTGTAGAGCAATTTTCTGTGTCTTGAAATGTTAGTGGGAAACAGTTCACTTACATTTCACTGAATAGCTTTGGGAGCACAAGAATTGCTGCAGCCATGTTTGATACACATTTGTGCTGCATGGTCAAATGTGAGTTCCACTGGAAGATATTCCTGTGTAGTACATTCATGGTTAAGCTTTTCTTTGAGAAATCTCTGTTATTCAATGGGTGTGAATTTTCAGCCTTTCAGTGGTTCTGGGAGCCCAACCCCAAAAAGGGGTTTAGGTCTTAACATAAACAGAATAATTCAAAGTACCTGTTGTGATCATTTGATCCAATACCCTACACAATGTAGGGTTAACTTGGAAGTTATGTTGAATTTTGAAGTCAGATGAAGTTTGTGAATGTTCCCATCTGAGTTCTGAACATGTCCAAAGAAGAACATTCCACAACCTCTCCTGGATCTATGCTAATGTTTGATTATTCCCAGGGCAATATTTTTAACCTTCATATGGCTTTTATTTATTGCTTTTTGTCTTTCTGCTCTGAGAAGAGCTTGACTCTGTCTTCTCTATAACCATGCAACAGGTCATGGAAAACAGAAATAATGTCTCTCCTCAGTCTTTTCCTCTTAAGGCTCAGCAAACTCATCCATCTACCGCTTGTTTGCATGCTGTGCACTCCAGCCCCCTGAGTAGGTTGCTGGCCACTGCTGAACTCACTCTGGTATGTCCATGGTTCTCTTTCACTGGGGATCCCCAAACCAGACACAGTAATCCAGATGTGGGCTCACAAATGCCAAAGAGAGGAGAAGGATCTCCTCACAGACCTCCAAGCTACAGCTTCCCAGTATGTGGTTGGCCTTCTTGAGCAAAAGACCATACTGCTGACTCCTGTTCAACTTCTTGTCACAAGCAGAGTACAGACAGGTAGATATAACATGTAAATGCATATATTAGACATTGCACATTACATATTATATCTATATATATCCTAAATTTTATCCTCCCCAAAGGAACAAAGTGGGCTTAAAATGTTCTCTTGCAACCTTATCCAGAGCGGAACAAATGGGCTATCTGCTAACTACATTATGGTGGATATCAGTAATCACTATGGGAGTACTCAACTTCAGAAACACAGACTGGCTGCAAACCAGACTCAGAACAGAAGTGGGGGTAAAGAAGCAGCTGAGCTTAGCATCAGACTTTCTAATATGTGCTGACTTTTCAGTATCAATCTTTGCAGGCTATGCTTCTCTACTTTAAGCACTTTTTTTTGTTTCAATTATTTGTTTTTTTAATGGGGGGAAAAAAGGGAATGTAATTAAATAAATCATCTTCTCCCTGTAATATCAACTAGTTTTCATGCCTTCCTAAACATTAAACCAGATGAAATGGGACTTGGTTACATACAGTTAAGTAGCACACTCTTTGTGCACGGTAAATGAGATTACTATTTGTTATTTTTAAACAAATGTTCACCCGTAAAAAGAAATATCTCTATTAGACAGAAAAGTGACTTCACAAAGGTGCATTATGTGGCAGCCAAAAAACTGAAATGGGCAGCAGATTATTTCCAAAGTTAAAAGTTTATGGTGAAACCACGATATAAATTAACTGCTAGCAGCCGTTGAGTCCATTCCTCGGATCATTTATCTGTATGAGAGTGTTATATGTTTGATGCCTGGTATGTATGATGGTTTTGGGGTGGACTAGAGTGTTTCTGAGTGATTTAGCACATGAAATCAACTCCAGGTTTCTAAAACAATAAACACAATGATGAGAGAGAGAAGTCAATATCTGTATCTTGATTTCTTGTTGCCATTACAGTGTGTCTATCTTCACGGTCTTCAGCAATATGAGACTTATCAGATTATCTCCAAGTCATGAGTTAGTTTCATTCTGACAATTCCATTGAAAAAGCAGAGAAGTAGAATTCCTATTTTACTCATGGGAAACTAATATATGAGAAAATGAGGTGGATGAACGATGCAGTGGATAAAAAACTGGCCTAGAAACTGAACCCAAATACAGAAAGTGAGTTATTAAAACTTGAACCTGTCTCTTCAATGGGTAACACATTTCAAGGGAAGTCAGGAATGGGGTATACATCAAGAAGATTTGTAAAAAGCAAAAAGATAGTGATGTTCAGTGAAAACCTGAAGAGGGACAATACAGAGTGCAGACGACACACATATACATGGCCACAAAGAAGTTACCAGGTCATTTGCTACCATGGGCTAGCAAAATATCAACAAATTTTTTCTTTAAAAAATGTGTGTTTCTAAAAGTATTGGAAAATTTAAGCTCAGTGTTTTGGAAGAGGGACTGGCCATTGTTGAATAAGATCAGCTGTATCACTTTACAAAATTGTGCAATGTTTTCATCAGCATGTTTCAGCTGAAATGGACTGCAAAAAAAAAGGAAAGCTACCTCCCTGCAGGACCCAAAAACTATAACTTTCTGATTCAGTGTTTAAACAAAAATTGAAGTTTTGGAAGATGAACCTGGTGGAACACCACTGGTGAAACTGCTGGATTAATAGGTCCTGAGTGGGAAGAGCTACATCAGCTCACTGCTGATGGGAAGGCTTGGATGGCTCGATGTGCTGAAATGATGGGGATGACCTAAGGATTAAGGATTAACTTTAGGCTTTTAACTTGACGGTAATGTACATAGTACGTGTGTGTGTGTTTGCATGGACGTTTGCACATATAGACAGATGTGTCTGAGAGAGAGACGTTGTGGGTTTGTACTGCTGGAATATGGGCTATGTGTGAGAGATGTGTGTTCCTTCAGATTTGGCTGGTTTTCTGTTCTTCAGCTTTAAAATAAAATGCTTTTGCACAACTGTCCATATTGTTTGCAAATAGTTATAAGCCAGTCATTTCCACAGAGAAAAACAAAGGCTTATTAAATAAACAAATATAGTAACAACAGAGAAAGAGCATTATGGAGAGACAAACAGCCTGCTAAAAATGGGAAATGTCTGTGCAAAGTGTCATGCAACAAAGAAGTCAGAGCTTTTTTTTTATCCAGCTTCTCTTTGAGAACTTTCAAAGGTAGTAATCTTGAAATAAATTAAATTAATACCTATGCTGAACTTTGGAGACAGTGATACCACCTTTCACTTTTTCTTCCTTTTTAGCAGAATAATATGATGCAGTCTCAATGGGATTGTGAAGTGAAAAGGAGTGTGCATATACCTGGGAAATAGGGAGTTTCTGGCTAAATGCAGAAGTTTGATCTTGTGGCTTTAGTGTAGGGGCCTAATGGCACTTTGTAACTGGCTTTGGATCTTCACTTCCAGCCAGGAGAGCCACTGATTTAAAACTTAAGAGTGTTACAGGTATTAGAAGCAAAGAAACAAATAACCTTTCAGAGTGACTGCTTGGCATAGTGTGGGGCTGCTTATGAGACTGATGACAAAACAGCATGTTAGCAGATAAAGAGATTTCTGAGGGTTCCAGTGCAAAAACCTTCCACAGATGAAACCAACCAAAAGAACTGCAATTGCCACTGCTTTTGGCAGAGCTGAATACAAAGACGTCCATAAAATACTTTCTACAGAAAACAGTTCTGAATAAAAGCAGTATCAATTTTTTTAGAAATAAAGTTCTGTAGTCATTAAAAATACTAGAGCAAAATAACAAGTTAGCAATTATGTTAACAATTTCCTGCTAATTGGCACCAACATTGGAATACATCTTAACTGTGGCAGAGGTAGTGGAAGCAGGGAAAACATGGGGAAAGAAAAGTATGGAGCCTAAGTGTTTCCTTTCCATCCTTAGTCAAAGCTGCACAGAAAGCAGAGCAGAATATTATCCCTGTAAGAATAACTATGTTGCCCAGAAACCCAGGAGTCACCAGCCTCTTTCAGTAGCGTAATAGAAATGGCAGGCAGCACTTAAAAAGTTGTCGGTCTGATACTTTTCCCCATGCACGGCCTTAATTAACACCATCTTTACTCATCCAAGTGGCCTCTTCTAAGTATCTAACTATGCCATTTGTCTGGTAGATGCAGTGAATATTTTAGTTCTTCATGCTCTCTCTGCTGCGCATTTGGTTCACTCCTTGCTTCAGACCAAGTCTCAGGTCCCCCAGGCACCTATGCTGCATATGGCTTTTGGCTCACTCTTAGAGGAAACTTGGACACTTGAACAGAGAGCTGTTCCAAGACTTATTTCCTATATGCTATATAATGTTTGAGCTAGTTTGTATCACTTGTTCAGAGACTAGAACTTGCTCCTTGAGTCCCAAAGGCAGTATAGATTAATAGATTTATCCATAAATTCAAGATTGTTTTAAACATGTCCCCTTGAATTCATTTGCTGGGACATCAATATGAGGGTATAACTTGTGGTGGGTCTCTGCTTACAGCAAATACCTGGCAGATTCTTCACAACAGATGCATGGTATAGACATTTGACCTCTGTTACCTCCCCAAGTTTGTGGTGGATCTGCTACTCATGTACTCGATCCTCTCACTCTGACAAGGCTCAGCTTAGCAGAGGACCCTTCTTCAGCCACTCTGAGAAGATTTGCATCTTATTCTTCTAACAGCTACCACAATCATGCTGTCAGAATATGAATGGTTATAGTCATAACATCAATTCCTGCATATTGGGAAAACCTCTATGATTTGGTATGACAGAGGTATTCACATGAAAAGCATACAAGAGGAAAGATGCAGAACCAACTGAGAAGGCTTCAATTGCTAGAAAGCTTCAGGGAATTTTAGGATGCCTCATGGTTGCAATCAGAATGAGGTTGTGTTTACATGCAGGGGTACCATGAAATTTTCTGTCTATGTATAATGATATATTACAATAATGATGCAGCAAATTGCTTGTAAACCATTTACTGAAGGGTCAGCAAAGTGTTAGAGATGGCAACCTAAAGCCATATCAATTTAGACACAAGAGAATCACAAAGTAACTCAAGTTGTAGGGGACTTTGGGAGGTCTCTACAACCTACTTCTCTAAACAGAGGCAAGCTTTAAATCAGATTGTGTTGCTCAGTAATTTGCCCAGTTGGGTCTTGCAAACATCAACACAAGTTTTTATTCTGTCCCAGATTCCCTTAACGCCTTGAATGGATAATGAAATGAGGGTGATGAGATGTATGTGTATATTTCCATGTCTAAGGCCTGGGACCAGAACCTAGAATTTTTGGCCCTGACAGACTTTCTCTGTGATACTAAGTAACACTGGGTAAAAAATTGTAAAGAAGCTCTGGTTAATGTTGTACAGGCAAGCTTCATTCTGATCTGACTCAAATTTGTTAGTGATTCATTTTCTTGTCTGCATGTTTTTTCAACGATATTTTTGTGTAGATTTTATTAGATAATAATATAGCTTTGTCCTACAGGATCCCAGAGTGCTTCTCAAGTTATACATCTAATTGGCCAAAGCCTACTTCGGCTGAGGCCAACAGACATTTTGCTATTGATTTCATTTGGGCCAGGATTTGGCTGTGTAGAAATGGAATACGAGCAATTCTGTATGTCCGCATGGCCTTTAATAAATTCTGGTTTCCCACCTGGGCAATAAATCTGCCAGCAGAAGAGTAGTACAAATTTTGGTGTCACTTACTGAACAACTAAATATTTTAATATAAATTTTGAAAGGTATCAGTAGGCCATAACTGCAGTTGCTCTAAAAGTATCAATAGCACAATTTAGAGCCAGAGGTGGAAGATAGTTTGTGTGGATGTGGATAAGCGTGTAGAATCTCCAGATATGCAGCAAACTATGCATGTACTTTTAAATCACTTAATAAAAAATCAGCTCTAGTTGGTTGCATAATCTAAATTCTGGAACATTTTTGCTGTCCTACGTCTGCAAACGTTTTTCATTTAGGAACACACACGTTTCTTGTCAATGTTATTTCTACAATCACTTAGTTAGAGCAGGGCATATTGTTCTCTCAATTTCTTGTTAAAATGTTTCACGTAATTAAACTTTTACAACCAGTTCTGCTCTATGTCTGATACCTGCTGTAAATTATAAAGAAAAACTCCTCTGGCATTTATGAGAATTCAGATGATGAAGACTACAGAGAAAAAGAAAAGAAAGAAGTAGTGTCACTGAGCCCCAAATAGTTGCTGTTTCCCTGTTATCTCCCACACAATTTGATTTAATGAAATAGAATATTTCCTGTTATATAAACTAGACTGAACAGAAGCCAAAATAGAACTAATAATATTACAAATTATTATATTGCAAACATTTCATAAGTTGCAACACAATTTGAATAATTGTGTTTTTTTCTATATTTCTGTAGCTTACTACATGGGAAATAAGGCTAAAATTTTTGAGATTCTGAAAGAAAACGGCAGAACAACCAAACAACAGGAAAAGGATTGGAAATTAAAGAGTCACCTTGTTGTAGTGCTTGTGTCACATGTGATGCACACACACAAGCATAAGCAACCTCTTCCTGTGTCAAAATATTGCTCGAGTTTCAAAGGGGAGCTTGAGATTACCTTTCTGGTTTGGAGATTTACAAATCAGGTAAGTTCCAGTAAGATCAATTTTGAGAGCAGTGTTCTGCTTCCAGGCCCTCCCAGACCAACTGTGGGATGACTGCAAGATGGCACATCGATTACAGGATTGAGAGATTTAATCCAGTTGGCAGCAATGCTGCTATGAGACTTGGAAATCTCCTCTAACCTCTAACCACAGTTTAGTGTGCAAACTATTGTGTTTGCTCTTGGGAAGCTTCACTTTTGCCAATAGGAGCCAGTATTTATACTATTTGGCATATTTATTATTCAGTTAACCCATTCCTTATAAGTAAATAATTTTTTAGCATTTAAAATCCTTCCAAGAACAATGGATGATGGACAGAAATAAATAGACATGAGGGGAAAAACAAAGGAAAACAAAACTTTAAATTGCTCTTCTCCCATAACTATTATAATTTATTCTATTGTCCTTTGTTTCACAGGGTTGTTTGTCTTGATGAAGGGAAGCAATAATCAGTCAGTGGCTGAGAAATCTGGTTGTGTTTAAACATTTGTGTTAAAATTCAGGGAAAAATTCAGGGAAATGAGTTGCGCAGTCTGACATCCAATAAAGATCAGGTGACCCATAGGCTTTGATTTCCTTGTGAATGAAGGTGAAAGGGCTCTGCAGCCAACATCTTTTTTACTGGGAGCTCAGTAGAACATGTAAACAGGGATTTTTATACCTTTGGTTCCACTGGGCAGGGCAACATATGCAGATTAGTTCTATTCAGAATCAAAACATATTTTGTAGTTCACAGGGGACTATTCTATCTCCTATTCTGAGAATTTTTGCTGTAATTGTGATGTCTGAAAGCTCTGAAGAGAAAATTGATTTACCTTACTTTCTAAGAGATAACCACTTGCTGTCAGCTAGATAGGTGTGTGTATAATACCATGCTTGTGAGATTCTGACTTCTGTGTTAAAGGTAAGAATCTGATAAGTACCTGATAAGAATCATTATCTGATAAAAATCATTACTGGTGAATTTACTCAGATAATAATATTATCTATCAATAGGGATATCAAAGTCTGGGTGCTCCATTGCTTCATGTATGTACTCCATCACACCATGGAAGGAAAAGAGCTCTGTTTTTCCCATTAATGAACAAGCAAGAACCATATTACAGAGTGAATTGATTGTATCAAAACAGACATGTGCACAAAATTTCTAGTGTTCTTTGTCAAAAAGTTTATTCTCAAAGAGGCAACATTATTTCAGCCCGAGCATGCATTTCTCTAGGACTGTCTGTATAGTACACCACTGCAGCTCAACATATTTTCCACTTAAAAACAGTCTTATTTTGTGAGGAACTTCTTCAACATCTTAAATTCATCTTTTAAGCTGACAGTTCATTTAAATGGCCTAAGCTTCTGCCTAAGAGGGGAAAACTTTTTGACTTCTATCATACACAGTGATGTCCATGAAACTTTGACACTTGAGTAAACTCATAATAAGTAAAACAGACAATTTAAAGTGAAACCAGAAATATCATGGGGAAACAGGTGAGAAAACCCTGTATTTCTGAAATATAAATTAGCCAGTAGAAAGAAAACTCATATAAAATTCTTGGTGTAGTTGTCTGAAAACTGACACATGCATAAATTAATTCTTATTAAAAAAACCTTTGTATTATTATCTGAAAATTTCCAGGAGTCAGATTTCTACATATATTCATATTTGTATGTTAATTTTCAATTTTTGATGCCATTTTCAGAATTTATAATTTTTTTAATTCATGGTTTTACACATGCTCTTTTCCTTACTTATCTATGAAGGTATCTCTATGCTGGGAAATAGATGTGTTTCCAAGTCTTCCTTCAACTGGCTTATGAATGTGACCTTTATCTTAAAACCTGTTTATTCTATGTATTCCATAGCTTTTGTGACTATTTACAATATGCATTGCACATTATTAACTTGATCCAACATATTGTGAAATTACAGAAAAGACTTCCCATTGACCTTGAAAATTGTTGGATTAAGCCTTATGCTCCAAGTAAAAGTAGTTGTAATGAATGACACAAAAATGTAATAAAGAACTCATTTATTGGCTTATTAAGCTTATTAAAATAACCTAGTGTAGATTATCAAGTTTTCATTTACAAATTCAGATTCAAACATATATACCTGAAGCTCCAGTATACTGATTGCTGTTATATTTAAATACATTTTGGTAGAAACTTGCTACTTCTCCTCTTCTACATGCCCATTCAGGTGTTCATGTTCTGCTGGATATTTTCCATAATCTCCTGAGGACTCACTTACTCAGTGTCAAGTTGTTTATTAGTGAAGTGTTGCATTTCCTTCCATTTCTTGGAGCCTTTCTCAATGCCTTGCTGAATCAGTATGTGTGTCATTTCCACTTTATTCCTGAGTGCCTGTCTGCTTTTTTGGGGCATTTGGTAAATGGCCTTCCAGTCACATGGGCACCTGTATTCTAAGCTCTCCTTGATGAGCAGCTACATACGGCTTTATGCTCTCAGCTGTTATTTGCTCAAGCCGGTGAAGAAGCTCTGAGAGATATTGCAGGAAAGCAGAGTAATTCTCTATAGTTAAATCAATTAACCTTTTGGCTTCACTGATTAGCTTTTCTTGGGACTGACTAAGCTGCCCATAGATCTCCCGGAGTTTTTCTTTGAGTTGCTTGTTATGTTCATCAATTTTCCTCTTAGCAGCTGCAGACCAAGATCGGATTTTTTCTTGAGCAGCAGATGAGAGTTCCATGATCTTCTGTTTTCCTTTTCCTTCAAAATCAGTTATAAGGTCATAATATTCCTGACTGTAGATTTCCACCAATTCTCTTACTTGGTCTGTCAGGCGTGTAGCAATGCCAGCAAGATCTCCAATATGCTGGTTGTGCCAATCTACGAGAAGATCTATGATATTCTTCAGCCATCCCAGTACTTTTTCTTCCACCTCATTGTATTTCACTGACAATCCAAGTGTAGTTGGATCAAAATATTCCTCCCGCAATGACTTTACATAGAGGAGGAGCTGGTGCAGCTTTTTTGAAAGGTCCTGGAATGTCTTCTGGCTAAAGTCTTTGAACCGAGAAATGTATTTTTTAACATCTTTTGTCAAGGATCTCAGCTTCTGGGCAAATTCTGAAGCCATTGCATCTTTGTACAGCTGTTGTGTTTCGACTTTGATGTCTTCAAAAGTTTTGGATTGCAAGCTTCTAACCATTTCTTCTACCTTCTGAAAAACTTGTTGCACTGCTTGTTTCAGTTGCTTCAGCCTTCCTGCAAAGTCAGCTTCCTGAAGAGTAGCAAATGTCTGCCTGATTTTGTTCTGCAAATCTTTCAGCATTTCTTTAATTTGATCAAGTACATTACGGCCTCTAAGAATTGTTTCAGAAGCAGGAAGTCTGACTTCCAGCTCATTGATAGCTGCAATCAAGGCATCAAAGTACTCCTGAAGTTTTGAAAGGCATACATCAGCAGTTTTTGCTACCTTCTCTGTAGTCATGAGGTATATTTCTGCACCACTGTACTTTTCAGACAACCCAGGGACCTGAAATTTTGTGGTTTTCAGGAATTCAGTGGCTGAGTCAATTACGTGTTTTATTTTCTGGTGGTACTGTTCTATTATGTCAATTAAAACATTCAAAACTTCCGCTTTTATTCTTTGATAGTCAAAGTGTTCAGCCTGATCTGCTGCTCTTCGATAAAGCCGTTTAGCTTTGAACTTCAGCTCCTGATATTTGTCGGAGGCCTCATTGGCAGCTGTGCGAAGCTGAGCATCTATTTCATCTATTTGATTTGCAGCAAAAGTGTATGCTTTTTCAGCATTATTCTGCATTATATTCTTCATCTTTAAGGTGGCAGCACTAATTTCCAGTCCCGTATGCTCCTTATGGTACCGATTAACATATCTATAGACTGCATGTGTCATTTTAGGCACTCTTGCTTTCAGACCCAACAGCAAGTCTTTGGCAGCATCCTCATTCCAGTTGAATTTCATTTGAATCTGGTCAGGTTCTTTAAGGGATATCTCACCTTTTATTATGTCAATGTCATTCTGGGGAGCAGACTGAAAATACAAAACAGGGTAAGAAAACTCCAATATTATTTATGAGAGTATTTTAACATTCTCATTATTGCATCTTTAATTTTACCATTTATTAAGACAAGCACTCTCCAATTTTTTGTTCACTGTCTGTTTGCTGTCTGTTTGCTCTCATCTTGAAAGTTTATTTTGGAAGAAATTATCTTGTACCAAGCTATTTCAAGCTCCTTCAAAGCACAAGACTAGAACATAACTTAGTCTGGTCTTTAATATCTGACTGCAAATAAGATTTTTCCTGCCTTTGTATTAAATGCCAATCATGCCTCATAAGGCAGGTGAATTACTTGGGAAAATGAGCCTTCTACTCATTCCTGAAATCAATTAAAGTGAATTCAAAAAGGATTTTTTAAATATGAAAATGTTAGAGGATTTAATTTTGTAATCATTTAAATAAATGAGACAATTTAGACAGTTATTCAGAGAAATTAATAAATCCTCAAATGAGAATATATTTACCTGTATAGTTTTTCCATTTTTATAATAAATAGTGAATTATGAGTTGCTTCTGATCCCTAATTTAGTATATAAGTTTGGAACGTAATATTTAATTTGGAAATTATTGTAGTATGCCAATAATAAAAACATGTATTGTAACAGATTAAAAAATTAATATTAACACATTAAAAAAGACACTTCACAGATGGTCTGACCTCTTCTAGTCGCCTTATTCCTATAATGGTCACTTATGTAGTAATTCCAAGTAGCCTGATGGCTATCTATTAAACCTGATGGGTAGCTTATCTAAAACTGACTTTGTACATTCTTCACTTTCAGTGGATGTGCCTTCTTAACCACAGGAGATGGAAAAAAATAACTCTGTGAAGGGCTTGAAAACACCTCTTTACACAGATATTATTTTTAGTACTAGAAAGGCCAGTGTAGGGAATGAAACCTTTAATTACTGATACTATAGTTTTTATTTGGTGGTTAATTTATATCTCAACATAAACACACACAAAATTTAAAAGGGAACTTTTCCTCTGACCACACCATACATTTTTGCTTTTTATTGCTCATATCAAGCTTACCTGAGTTTGGTAGTACATTCTGGCAACTAAAGTTTCATTGTCCATTTCCATGACATAAGCAAGGGTCCCAGCTGAGGGTGAGGATATTGAGCCTGATGATTTCCATTCATTCTCTTGGTAACGTACATGAACATCTGTGAAAGTTGGGCTGATGATGTCTAGTGATAAAGTGTCCTCCATGCCTCTGCAACCACAGTAAATACACAGCTATGAAGCAATGCAGAAAGCACAAGCCAAATGATGTATGTCTGAACATCATACCACTTATAATTTCATATATATATATGTTAGTAAACAATGCTTTTATGATGAAAATAAAATATCAGGTTTATTATCCACATTTCTTAAAATTTATCCTGACATATTCAAAACTTCATGTCACTCCAATTTTCCTGTTTTAGATAAAACTATATTGAGCTCTGTTGTGAATTTTCATTAAATTAGGGCAGGTAAACAAAGGCTGTAGCTGTACCATTATCAGCTTTCTACAGATTTCTACAAACTGACAGCAATTTTTCCACCAACACAAGTATAGGCACTACTGTTTATTTGCATTTGTACTTGCCTTCACTGATTCTGTCCCTTGGATGTATCAACACAACACTTGCAGATTGAAACAGGCAGAAAGAGAGACAAGTCTAATTCCTGGTGTGGGCACTTGTGAATAAAAATTACTCTGTACTGGCTTGTGGTGACAGAGGGATCCACTGGGAAGAAACCCAGCTATGTTGATGGTTAGATCTAGAACTGCTCTGATTATAAAATACTGCGTTTATGTCTCAGTGGTTTTCTGACCACTGAGGTGGTGAGAAAAGCTGTTCTAGAAACCCTGAGAGGGAACAGCTTTCAAGTTACCTTGAGAGGGAAAAGGACACAGCCCATAATGGCAAGGTAGATATACATACAGGTTCTTATTAATTACTGCAAAGCACCCTGGGGTATTAGAGATCAAAGCAACAACATATCATTTGCAATTATGTGTATTATAAATTACATTATTAGAGCAAATCTTTACCGAAATCCTGAAATAGTTAGATTTTCCTGGTAGTTTGCACTCATGTCACGATGTGAAAAGCTGCCAGTTGTCTTCATAACAAACACACCTTCTTTATATTCGTAGTTTGAAACAACTGTGAAAAAGATTTCAAATGCGTATATTACCAACAAAAAATACAAAAGACATATCCAGTTGCATGTTAGATAGCCAGTTTTGGGGTATTTCACTGATATGTCCAATTATGCTTCAAGATACTGAATACCCATAATGTCCCAAATAAAAAGACATGAAAACATTTGTTTAACTGGAGCATTTTAAAATTCACATTATATCTCAACATGGATATGACTGATACACACGCTATATATATATAGTCATTAGCCTTCAGAGTGACTGACTGAGACTCTGATACTAATTTATGAAAAAATGCCACTCCTGATAAAAGAAATGTCATCTAACATCAATGCTAAACAGGCAGAAACACCTTCATATGCAACACTCTGGGGAAAAAAGATCTGGAAAATCCTAGAATACAACAATTTTTTCCCTCAAAATCATGGCATATAGAATTTTAATGTCTTACCATTCAGGTCATATTCCAGGAATTGCAATGTTGAGCTGCAGGTAGAGTCAATGGAATGTTCAAAAGAATCCTTCTTATTTGTCAAGTCTGTTCTCCATGTGACGTTGTACAAAGGGGAAACAACTTTGAAAGATCCAGTCAAGGCACCAAATGAAGGGATGTAAATTCCAGCAGGCAAGGATACTTTCAGAGGGGGGATCTCAATTTTCTGTTCAGGAATGGTAATGGTAGGCATTTCAAAATCTGCAATTTTATTAGCTACTTCATCTAGATCTACAGAGAAACTGCCAAATGAAACACTCTTTGGTAAAGTGAATTGAGACATAGTTATTTGGTATTCAGGTATTGTCACCTCAAAAAATGGCATTTTATATTCTTCTAATGTAATATAATTTGCTCCTACATCCACTTTGGGGAATCTCAGCTTTGGCAGTGTGGGTAAATGGACATCAAATGGCATTGTGCTTAGTGTCTGTGGAATTTTTATGTTGCGCAAGTCAACAGTGTATGCTGGGACCTGGAGAGTGGTGAAAGGAAGGTTGAACTCTGGAGTGCTGAGGACAGGGCTTGGAGCCTCTAGGTGTAACCCAGGAATAGTGACAGTGAAGCCATCGGTCAGCTTATTCACAGGAATGGGGAAAAAGTAACCATCCTCACTCTTGGTGTACACGAGTGATGCTGAGCCATTCAAGTACTGTTTCCTGTCAGCACTGGTAGTGACGTCCAGCTTCAAAATATCCCATAAGCTCTTCTCAGAAATGGGACACTTGATGACTTTGAGGAAGTCCATGTATCCTTCCAAAGAACCAGAAATATCAAATTTTGCTTTTGAGTTTTCATTTGATAACTGCATATCATGACTGAGAGATAATGAGTGAATTTGGCCTTCACCCTTCCATCCAGCTTTCTGGTTTGCAGGACTGATTTTCACTACAACAGCCTCATTAACTGATGCCATGCCCAGGTAGGGATTTGGCTGAATGGCTTGAATCTGGAGATCTGCTGATACATCCCAAGGAGCCAGCTCTAAGGTGGCTTTGCATCTCTGAGTTCCCGTTGTTGTGAAACGAGATGTACATCGTGCATAATTCTTCCCATTGTGCTCCCAGACTGCATAAATACGATGGGTAGAGGCTTCAACTGCAAGTAATTCTTTGATTTCAATCATCCAGAGTCCATCTGCTTTAGAGTGGGCCTCGAATCTGAGGGATGACCGAGCTCCATTAGCATTTAAATAGGTATTTACCTCATGGTCTAACCTCCCAGAAAATGCATTTCCAGTGTAAAATACTCCGTCAATACCCCCAGTTGTAGAAGATTCTACTGATATGTAATATGTCAGGCTCTCTAAAGCAAATTTGTGAGCAATTTCTCCCTTAGCACTGGTACCATATTTGGGAGTATTAAAATCATACATTAATTTTATCCCTGAGGAAAGAGTGGGTTTAGATTTTGTATTTCCAGAAAGTTCTTGGCTGAAATTCATTTTTAAAACTGGTGTATCAACTTCTATATTTGTTGCCACGGTAGTCTCCATCATCCTCTTTAAGAGAGTGATAGTGCTATCATGGTTTCCTCCTAGATATTTGTTGTTACTCAAGGACAATGCTGTGGCCAGCTTCAACCCCCTTTTTCTTGTCAAACTAGTTGAACCATCCAGCTTAAATTGCAGAGCCTCAATGACAGAAGAGGATGAGACACCGAGATGTCCAACAATATCTGACTGATTGAACAGCCCAGCATTTGCAGTTAAAGTGATTACACTGGATTTAAATGAGAAGTCATAAGTAATGTTGCCCATGGCAGGAACTAAGATGTTGTTTGCTGAGCTGTTGATTCTGAATCTAGGAAGCTTTAGAGTGCGTAGATCCTGGGGGATATGAAGGACCGGAAGCTCAAAAGAAGGTACAACTAGTGTGTAAGATGGAACTGAAAAGCCAATTATTGGGACTGTGAATCCTCTTGTGCTTATTTCTTTTGGAAGCGTGAAACCAAAGGCTGGCATCTCAGCAGTGAAAGGAGAAACTTCAATATTCACAACTGGAATGGTGTATCCTGGAATTGTGAGGGTCCGTGGTATTTTGTTCAGTGATGTTTGTATTTTGTATTTGTCCAGTTTTGTTTTGGCTTCATTATATGACTTTGTAAGAAAATCTAAAGCTGCATTTCTCCCTTTCTCAAAATGCTTGTTGAATAAAAGGATGTTCTTATTAAGTACTTCATGCACTTTTGCTAGAGGAAGTGGGATTGCATGCATGTCTTTGTTTTTCTCATACTGAGCATTCAAATTTAAATCAAAGGATTGTCTTGTTGTCTTCAGTAATTCCTTCAGGCCTAGCTGTTCCCACAGTGAATAATCTTTCAGCTGAGGAGTTTTGATTCCAGTGTAGGGAATCTGAATCTGAGGAATGCTTAGAGGAATGTTTAGGAAGTCCAGGTTGGCATCTCCATTCATTTCAATATGAGCTTCAATTCTGTCATCATTGCTGCCAGCAGACATATTATGGGAATATCTGTACTGATTGAATCTGCCAGTAGCTTGCCAGTTGACCTGCTGAACAGAAGAACTGAGGGCGAACCCATAGTTATTCAGGAAGTCAATTTTGCCAGTTAGTTTCATTGGGAAGCTGATTTTCACATTTCCATCATTGTTTGTAGAAAGACGAATTTCGGCAGGGTTTGCCAAGAAGGAAAGTTCATTATTTACAGTTCCAGTAATCCGTCCATGGAGCCGAGCATTGTGAGAGCCTGTTAATTCTACTTTCATTCCTAGAAGATCTCCTGTGCCTTGCACATTCAGAAGGCTACGTCCCACACGCTGTGACTCCATTTCAGACCGAATCTGAAGCACTGCAAACATTAAGGAATGACATTCATATTTCATGGCTTGGTTGACTTTCAGGTACTTATCATTTATTCTGTTGTTGGCAGAAAATGTAATACTGGGGCCCTCAATCTTGAAAGTGGCAAGTGAATCATGAGTGCCTTCATTGGAGAAATTAGGTGAAGCCCATTTCCAGTTTCCTCTACCAGCAGAGGTAAATGATATGTATCCTGCTTCTACCTCTGTTGTCATGTTATTGATCAGATCAGCCTGGCTAGAGAAATCAGCTTGTGGAATATTCAGTCTGTGAGAATATGCCAATCCACTCTGCATCCAAATTTTTCTTTGCAGCTTGACCATTAAGTTATTCTGTAGTTCTACTGAATTTTTCTTTGTATTTAGGTTTGCTCTAGTTTCAGCTTCACCTACTACTGAGGTCCCTAAAAATACCACTTCATTGGTGTGATCAACTTTAAGGAACCTATGGTTGACTTTCATGGCATTTTTAAGGTTCAGCTGTTTCATGTCAGGGGCCAGCAGACGTGAATCTGCAGTAACGCTAAAAACTAGGAAGTCTAATTTGGATGTTGTTTGAGCTGAAATGGAGGTAACAAATTCTGGACTGTTTGCAGATGTTGTGGTATTACGAAGCTCAGCTTGTGTAGACAGTGTGAAGAATGGAGAGGTGACTCTGAAAGCACCAGACAACTTGCCAAATGTAGGGACAGTCACAGTATGTGGGATATGTGGGAGCTGGAACTCTGGTATCTTCATGTTAGGAATCTGGAGCTCATTTAGATTTAGCTTTGGAATCAATAATTCTGGTATTTGAACCTGAGGCATTTGTATTTCTGGGAAAGAAATATCAGAAAAAGGCATATCTTTCATCTTCAGATCTTTCAAATAGACATCGATAGATGGGAACTGAAATTCTGCAGACATGAATTTGTCTATTGTTCTCACAATCAGAAGCTTAATTTCAATCAGGTCAATTGTGAAGGAAGGAATTGGAAAGGTATTTAGAATTTTAAATTCTGGGGTAGTAAATTTCATTGGGATTTTCATGTCCTTTAGTCTCTTAATATTGATTTCATAGGAGGGGATACGGAGATCACTCAGTGGGACAATGAATTCTGGTGTTCGAAATGTTGCTTCCCGAAGACTTCGGAGACTAACCTCAAAGGCAGGTATAGTGACTATAACTGCCCTGATTTCAGGGACTTTAAATCCAGTTTCAACAAACTGTTTTACATTTTCAGCCCAATTTTTTAGATCATACCCTTCAGCCAACGCAGTGATTTTTTTGGAAGCTGTGTTCCATTGGTCAGAGATGTATATGACAAAAGAATTGTAGAATTGGCTTATCTTCTGAAGACACCACTGGAGTTCCTGAGAAATATCCATTTCAGAAATCCTCTCTCGCAGGTCTTCCAGATGTTCATTTACCTTGGCTTTGAGATTAGCAAATGTTGTTGAGTCTATGAGCTCCCTAAACCAGTTAATTACTGCAGCAAGCTTCGTGTCCTTTACCTGTTCCATGTATTTTGAAATCACAGTTCTAAAATCTCTTATATACTGTTTCAGGGCTTCTGCTTTCTGTGGAAGTTCTAGATTTCTGAGTTCCTCATTTATTTTCTGAGTCACTTCTCGAATTCTGTTATTTGTGTCATCTACAAATTGGTCATAATCAAAAGCCTTGAGCTTTTTAATAACCATGTCAAGGTACTTGTTGACTTGCTTTATCATCTTTTCATAATCAAAGTTTTGCACTTTCTTGACAGCATCATCAACAAAAGCAACAACTTTCTCAAAGCATGACTTCACATCAGCATTTTGCAGGTAGATGGTCAGTTTCTGGACAGTTTCTTTTATTCTGTACGTTTTAAGCAGTTCTATCATTCTGTCAATTAAAAAATATATCTGCTTATCAATTTCATATTTTATAATCAATTTGTGCATACGACCACGAAAAGCGCTGATCTTCTCAGATAATTCATATTCCTCTATCCAATTTAGAATAAAGTCTTTGATTTGTTCAAGAATTTCATTAATTTTTTTGATTGGCAATGATCGCTTAAATTTTTCTAAACATTCTTTAGCATCAAACGCTTCAATCTGTCGTTTCAAATTTTCCGCAATGCTTCTGAGATCAATATTCTGAATCTGAATCTTGAGTGATTCTAGTTTTTCCTGTATTTTAGCTGTAATTCCGTACTCATCATCGAGATTTTTAATCCAAGCCAAAGTGCTGTTTCCGATTTCGTTAAGATCATATTGTTGGAAAAAAACCCGCAATTTTTCAATGATGTTGATTACAGTTGTTCTTACCTGATATTTGTTTTCTAGAGCTGTCATTGTTTCAACTATTTGATCAAGAAGCTGTGCAATAAGTGCTTTAATGTCGTACTGCTCATAACAGTCTTTGATGTATTCCTCAACTTTTATCAGATAGATCTGTAGCTGAGACAGTATTTCTTGAAGATTGTCCATGGCTTTTTCCAGCATAATTTGGAGATCATCAGATGTTACTCTGTAGTCCTTTGTGAAAGCAACAAAATTATTTTTCATGCTGCTAACTTTGCCTTTGATATCTAATTTGTCCATGTAATCATTAATGTCCTGTGGCAGTTTGTTCAAAGTTGCCTTGTATCTTTTCATGTGTTGTTCTATATCTACGCTCTTCAGATAACGTTGTATGGGCTGCAGTATGGATAGAATGGTACCTCTGAGTTTTTCAAAGTAAACTGGCAAATTTTCCAAGAAGGGTAGGCTAATAACATGCATATCTTTATTTTTGTCATACTTCACAAAGCCAGAGATGCTGAATTCTTGAGGCTCTGATATGCTGTTCCTGAGACCCAATAGATCAATTAAATTAACTTCTTCAGATGTTAATGGCAGTATGAGTGATCTGTCCATTACAGAGAGATCTGCTAAAGCTCTTCCATTAAGTTCCACACCGATTTTTTCTGCATTATTGTAAGTGCTGAAATCTTGTGAATATACATTATTGTTTAGCTGACTTTTCAATTTCCAAGAACTTGACTGCTCCGATGGAGTAAAAAGCATCTGAACTTTGTTGTCAAGCAGGGTAGTGTACCTTCCTCTAGACTTCAGGTTATGGCTGGTAGAGCCTCTGTAATCATGGGAGAAAGTGAAAGCAAGAGGCTCTGCTTTAAACAGCAATTTGCTGTACAAATCTCCTGTGTGTTCACCCACAGCAAGCAGCTTTCCATTAGCATTGGTGTGTACATCAGCTGTGATGACAAATGGGGCCATAGTGGAACGCACAGCATTGCTGAAACGGAGAGGTTTGGAATCACAGTTTGTGTTCATGGTAACTGAGGAAGAAAGTCCTGCCACATCCAGATGAATTCTGTGACTCACTGCTGCACCTTGAACATTTGCCACGGTGTCTGTTTTCAAGTCTGCAGTTAGACCAGCACATGTAAGGGTGTAGGTGTGCCTTATTTCATCTGTTCCATGGGCTCCTCTGACATTGCCAACCAAGTTCATATTCAGAGGCTCGAGAAGAAGTTCTGCTTTGTTGGAAACTTCCGTTTTAGTGTATTTAAGATTATTGCTCAGTTTAGCTGTTAGTGAGCTAGGCTCCAGTTGAAGGTCAAAAACATGTTTGTGAAACTTGTCAAAGCCGTAGCTGTTGTCTAATTTTGAAACAAATGTTAAGGATAAGCCTGGAATATTCAAATCATTTGTGTACTCCAACTTAATCTCTTTGAATGATCCCTGCAAATTATTTGAAAACTTGAGTCCTTCTCTATTAACTCTGAAATTTAAAACATGTTTGTTGTCCATACCCAGAACCGTACTCTGATATTCACTTCCCAGCGTTATTTCTGTTAGGCTCACTCTTCCACCTACATTGAATTTTGCATTGTTTTTCCCATAGCGCCCGGAAGAGGACAGTGACATGGAGCCTCCAGCAGTGTCGAGCTTGGCATTCATTTCACTCTGAATTGCCAAGGGACTAAACTGCATGTTGGTGGTTGCACTGCTGGCTAGACCATACCGATTGACATTGAGTGATGACTTATGTGCAGCTCGATTCTTCTGATCAGTCAGGGAGATATCAGTGTTGAAAACAAGGTCCTGGGAATTGAGAGAACCTGCAAACACAGCAAAATACTGGATTTGCTTGTAAGTGGCTTGGTATTCGGATCGAAGTGCTGCCATCTTCTTTGACAAAATTATTTCAAGCTTATTGATACCAGCAGTATGTTGATACCTCCCATTGGTTTCAGATGACATTTTCAGCTGGCTGTTTTCAAACTTCAGTGTAGCTGTGTTCTTTAATAGCTCATTTTGTACATCAGAAACTGAAGTAATGGAAAATGAACCATCACTGTATCTGCCAGATATCTGATTGGTAGCCTGAAGGTAAGAAGACTCCAACTTCAGATTTGATTTTCCTTCTAAAATCCGTCTCTTTTCATTGTATGTGGTAGACAGAGTGTAAACACTTTTTGCATACACTGAAGCCACTTCCAGCTGCCCTTCCATATTGACATTATTGGTATTCATGTTATTGATCTTTTCAGAAACAATTTCACTGGAAAATGAAAGCTGAGGACCCAGAGTACTTGATGCTGTAAGTGATAAGGTGTAGTTTGCAACTGGAACAGGTTCATAGTTCTTTCTGCCAGACAGCTTAAAAACTGATGTTAAGACTCTGTGCTTCAGGTGATTTTCGTATGTACAGATGAATCCGTTTCTGTTATATGATGCTTCTCCAGAACCTTTAATAGGAAAAAAGAGACAAAAGGTAAGTGTGTCTATACCTTTTCATCTTTGAGCACTTGTCTGATGCCACTGAACTTCTATGCTACTGCTTGAATTGCAATTTCTGTGATGACATTTTGTTTTAAAGGCCTAAGTTCTTTGGTAAATACTGACTATTTCAGTAAAAATAACTACTACTTTGATATTTGAAGCTAAAGTTTTGAACTAAAAATAAATTAAGTTTCTACACTACACTACTAAATATAGTAATGTGAAATAGCATAAAATTATGTCATTATTTAAATTAAGAAGATGGACTCAAGAATAGTCCATATCTAACATTCCTAGATTTTAGTGTTTTCTTTATCATGCCTCAGTTATGGTGAGGAGTTTAGAAGAAAATGAAGTCAGGTTGTCCTTTTGCTTTTTAAGAACCCAAACTGCAATTTTAGGGGAACCAACTTAAAAATACCATCTTATGACAATATATGGACATAAGACAAGATAAGACAATTTTATATACATATATACACATATTAATAGACTGAGAAATAAATTGTGGGCATACCTATACACACACTTGCACACCTGATTTTGAAAACAGTTGATTTACCAGCTGCACAAGTGTTTGTAGAATCATGCCTTCAGTTTTGAAGGACATTTTCCTCAGTAAGGAACATCCAGGAAAATATGGACTGTAAAAGTCTTAACTGAATTAAACTGACTTCTTCACCTTCAGTGCCTGAATAAACAGACACACCCAATGTCTTTAAAATCAAAGGGAAAATGATTCGAGATCATGCAACACCTGTCTTTAAATAGGAATGAATGTACTGTACCTGATATAAGGGATACAAAATAATTAAAGTAGGTTTGCAAACATTGCTGTCTAGCAAACATCCTTACCTTTCACACTGTAGGAAAGCAGCTCCAAAACTGAATCAGCATTTGTGTTATAGGTAGCTTTAACGCTGGTTGCTCTCTCTGTGGTGCTGTTAGTCACGGTGTACGCGGCTGTCCAGTTATAATAGTTGCTGTACACATTAGCAGAGACCTCCAACTTGCCCAGCAAAGGCACATGGAAAGGATAGGATTTTGGAACAGTAAATGTTGGGATTCTGTATTCCTGAGATGGCACACTTATTCCCATGGACTCCACTATCAGAGGAGGTGTTTTAACAGTCTTCGGCATCCATATCTCAGCAGATGATTTTCCCGCAAATGGCAGTGGAATATCAATTACAAAACTGTTTTTATTGAAGTTGTATCTGATTCGGCCTTCACTGGAAAATAAAGATAGAAAGATAGGCTGTTAGAAACTAAGTTCATAAAGCATATACAGGAGTTTTCATGATTTCCTCCTCTGCCCAAGATACTGAGCTTACTTACATGCTTATATCAATGTCCTGATTTTAGTTTTAGAGAGAAATGTAACTATCAAACTTTAATGTCAACATTTTCAAGCACTCATTCATCAGTATTTATCAAAAGTATTTTTGATACCAGGGAATTGTTTCAATGTTTTTTCCTCTTATTTCATAAACAAAGGGACTTGTAGGTAAAATTTAAAAAAATCCTCCAAAATCACTAGCACACTTGTGGGATGCTGAGTACCAGAAAAAGGCAATTACGATTTTTTAAAAAGTGATGTATTCTTAGAGAAATGCATGAAATCATATTAGCGTTAAGAATTTATCTATCTTTCCCATTATAAGCATTTCAAAAGTTTCATCTAAATATTCAGCATTTTTTTATTCTGAATAAAAGGAAATAAAATCTAAGCATGCGACCAGGAACTAGGACTAAAAAATGGATCATTGGCTGAAAACGTGTAATTAGGAAAAGGCAAAACAGAAAGAAACTTGGCCTTAATTTCTGAATGAACAATAGGCTGGCAAAGATACTTTTCTTGTTTTCATAACTGGTCTTTCATATTGCAAAATCTTGAATTTTTACACTTAGAACTACATCCTAAGATGAAAATTAAGCAAATGCCTTTGAAATTTTGTTCCTTTACAAAAAGATTACAAATTTACAAAAGGAAATTTGTTCCTTTAAAAAGCTACATAAAAGAGCAGTAAAAAACCCCCATTATTATATTATTATTAGCACAGATGATAACAACCTAGGAGAAAAAACCAGTTTCTTCCTTACTAATACTTAGCTCAGGAGCACAATGGCAGCAATAGAGATGTGTAGCATTAACACACCATACCATACTAGCACAATAAAAGATAATACATGGAAAAACAGATCTAAGAGATACAAAATTGAAGACTCTTCTCCATTTGTTTTTCGAATCCAATCTTACACTAGCCTCTGTTGTCCTTTGCATTTATTTCAGCATTTCATTTCTATGAAATTTAACAGAAGGGTAATGGCATTCATACAAGTCCTGTGAAACTCTAGATGGTAGAAGAGATAGGACCAAACTAGTGCACGCATCCAGTCCATATGAGTACAACTTCCCTGTGAGCATGTCAGGCATGGGAGGAGGTCAGGTTGCTCTACTGGTGGAGGTTAACCACTATGTGTAGGGTAATGGGAAGAACTGTCCAACAGGACTGCACAGGAAAATGTAGAGCTATGAGGGTGATGGCCAAAGTGTCAGCAGGGATGTAGGATACAAATCTATGAGAAACATGGCTTCAGTAGTTCTGTGGCTTAAAGACTGTTGAATGCTGTATTTTTATTCAGTATGCCTTATAATACAATACAATACTTTGGGATCTATTCACATACGACATGAAGTCAAATCTGTATTAAATAAGTACATCAATTCCTCTGTATAATTTCATTTCTCTGACTGTAAAGTTCTTTGTTATCATTCCAAATTTATGCTAATGTTTACAGCAATTCAATGCTGTTTTATAAAACCAAAGCAAAATAAAGTAACACTAAAGTGTGAACAAATATCTATTTTCAGTTTCCTTTTTCACTATCCTAATTTTATTCCCTACCTTTTCAGGAAAAGTTCTTCAGGAATGGTGATAACAGGCAGGTTAAGTTTCTGAATGTTCAGTTCCTGCAGTGCACTTAGTTTGTCTTGCAGAGTCTGGGCATAAGGGACATCTTTTGATGTCTTTTGCAGCCAGGTGTTTGTTGCCTGCAATGAGGAGAAAAGTTTTGTAAAGTAAATAAAAAGTTTTAGGACTTCTCAGCAAAGGTATCTGAAAGTTATTTGAACTACCCAAATACTGGGGTCTAGGTATCTGCTAAAGTGACTCATTCTTATCAAAGCTGGAAATACACAGCTTAT
Source organism: Molothrus aeneus (assembly GCF_037042795.1). Taxonomy (NCBI): domain Eukaryota; kingdom Metazoa; phylum Chordata; class Aves; order Passeriformes; family Icteridae; genus Molothrus; species Molothrus aeneus. Next base: position 72,215,341 of record NC_089648.1, on the reverse strand, counting down.
TCAATTTGATGAGTGATTTTACAAGAAGATCTTATTTTGGCTTTCATGGGGGAGGCAAGAATTCCTCAGGGCTATGTACTGGATATCCACTGCAGGTTGAAAACCATACCACGATAAATTGTGACACGATATGTCGCAGTGTCATATCTGTATGAGCCACTTTCCGATCCAGAAGTTCGTTGGTACGCTTCTCTAGAGTTTTTGGGTAGTCTGAAAAGTCAAGTGGGAAGGCAGAAGACAGTTTTTTCACAGCAGCACTGGCACCTGAATTCCACTCTAGCTCAACTTTCTCAGCATCTAAAATTCAAATTTTAAAAAGAAAATGGTAAAATTAGTAATATTCTTATTTTTAGAAATACTATGAACTAAAATAAAAATATGCTTAAATGTACAGGTTGTGTATGTGGATCATGTTTTTGCTCCTACCATATCTGAGAAGAACTCTTTTTGAAATTGAGTTTCCATGAATTTTTGCAGCTGAGCTGATCTGAAGATATGCTTTGTTTGGTGAATAATTGACCAATGCTTCACTTCCAAGTTCTGTTTCCAGGCGAGGAAAAGAAATGATGCCTCTTAACATTGTCTCTTCCACTCCAGCATATCTGTGAAAGAAAAAATACATGTGAATAAAAATATTTAATTGTATTTTTTCAGGAGCAATTTCAGCATTTAAATCTATAGCAAAGGCATAATAGGTGTTACAAAAAAATTAGATTGAATCAAACTTGTAAACAATGTTCTAATTCAATGAATATTTTCAGCTTATGCTAGTTACTTTGGAAAACCTGTAGTAGACTATTATAATGCTGCTGTGCAGATACACACAGATTTGAGTCTGTGTTAATTTCAAAGGAGTGAAAAGGATGGAAATATGTACCTGTCCTGGTAAAGTTGTAACTGAACCAAATTCTAAATGCCTTACTCAAACTGAATTCTCTGCTCAGGATACAGACTGTGGCCATGAATCACATAGAAACAAAACACTTGGCAAAATATATTATGCCAGTGGGCTTCATTTTCCTTTATTCACATTTATTTTATATCTCTGTAACTTTGTTGACTCAAGCAAACTTCTAATGTTATGTTAGTGCAAATGAAAGGGAATTGAGGTCTCTGACATCTGTCCAAAGCTCCCACTGATATCAGAGGCAATTCTACATGAACAGCAAAGACAAAGACTCCCTGGGGCACCATCAAGATCACAGAATTCCATGGAAGACTGAGGTTTATTAAAGAATGTGATCAGCCCATTTCACTATGTGCTTCTGAGGCAGACAATTTTAGAAACCCTGGCAGGCTGAACATTTTTGTTAGCTCCCCTGTAGATGTTCCCGGAAATATTCTCATCAAGAAGCGTGGGAATTTTTACAGGAAGCTCTCAGTTATTTTTGGTTTTGTTTTTTACTGAGTGCCATTAGATTTCTTCATGGGGAGATGTAATAACTTTTTTTAGAGCCAAGCATATCCAGTAAAAGATAATACCTCTCTGAACAAACCTTGCCTTGTTTATATCCTTGGATTATCACACCTGCAATAACAGTAGTACAATGCATTCTTGTAGTCATGTGTGTGCAAACATGGAAGAACTACCTCAAGGAACTTGTAATACAAATTATCTATATATATACATATAGTAGGAAAGATCAATCAATGTGTAACATGTATGCATTTGATACATTAAAAATAAAATAGTTTAAAATTTTTCTATAATGGAGTTTCAATGGCAAGTTTATCTGTGTTGGTATTTAAGAAATTTCTCCAAAACAAGATAAAATTTTGCCCAATTTTTACACCCAGTGAAACCTTTTCAAAGGGAGCTGTTAAATTCTAAATGTTTTCCTGAGTTACCTTATCTGGCCAGTAAGAGTAACTTCTGTAATCTTCTTGTTGTTGACATCTAAGACAAAGGTGTATGCTTTCTTCCCAGAAATGGATTCATCAGTAATTCTGAAGTTTGTACCAAAGTCAACACCAACATCTGGAATCTGGACATCACTGGTCAAAATTTTTTTGCCTCTGTTGTACCTGAAGGTCAATGTGGCCTCATGCTGGTTTATACCTAGAAAATATAATGTACTTTGTTTATTCACAACTATGGAACCTGTTTGGACTTTTCTTAAAAGGAGAACAAAAAGAATCAGCTGACAATTATATCCCACTAAAGATCTAACACAACTTTTAATGAGTCTGATTTGCAACTGGGCCATCTTTTTTCTTCTCATCTTCTAAACACATGATGGACTGACCCACTGACCCATCAATACTTTTATTATTTAAATGACCCTACAGATGTTTTGTAAGCTTTCATTCCATATTTCATAAGAAACATATTTTTCTCATGCTTATATAGACCCCCTCAATATCTCCTCTTCCTTGCTTCCATTCACCAACATCATGCTTTTATTAAAATCATTCAAAATACAAAATCAGCCTCTCATCATGAAAATCTTGCACTGAAATTGCATGAAAGGAAATCTAGTTAAATTGTGGGCCTGCTTGGATGTGAAAATAGTATTCTATCTTACACTGTTAAGAATACTATTAAGATTTATTAATAAAAATGTCTTTTCTATAAAATGACAGTTCAAAACCTAGAAAAACCACACAGGGTTTATTTTGACACTTACCTTCTGCCTGGACAGCAAACTTTAAGGTGTCTATCTGGTCATTTCCCTCTCTCTGCAGCTCATAGTTTGCACTTGCAGAGTATTCCTTTACTTCGCCTGTGGACACTAATTCAACCTCAAATCTACAGAAGAAGTAAACAAATGTAACTTTTTTGTCCATGACCACAAACAGAAGAAATCATACAGTTCTCAACAGCTCTCTTTCTGAGCTGCTGCTGCCAGTAAGTTTTGAAAGATTTTTTAAAGCAAAGCTTGATGTGAGAGACTATTGGAGACTAAGCGGGAAGGTAGTTAGCACAAAATAAACATGTCTAAGTTGACATGGCTTACCTGGATTCTCCAGTCAAGGGAAAATAAGGAACTGCCTCTGTGTCAGTGGAATTAGGGTACAATACTTTGGTGCAGAAATTTAGACCAGGAATGAAAGGCTTACAAGAAGTTGAGGTTTCTTGGTTCTCTATCAGAGTTGGAATCTCTTCAGTTTTGGCTGGAGACACCAAATGCAGTGTATTGCTGGAACAGAAAAGTCAGTAATTTATTCCCAGGACAGGTGCTCAGATGTCCTATTAACACAGTTACTTCTGAATAAAATTCCCTTATTGATGTAGGAGCTAACTGAACTAACATCTGGATTTACATGATGTAGGTATTATTATTGATAATTATAATTTAGTGTATTGAGCCATTTGCTCTCTCTAAAATTAATGTAAGTAGTCCATTTAAATTCAATTTTAAAATATGTATTGCTATTGTAATAATTTTATGTGAAAGAAAACAAAATAATGGAAATAGTAAGAGTCTTGTATAAAATTTTAAAAATAGTGACAAATAATCTGTAAGCCATGACTCTAAGTCACCACTTATCTGGCATATTTGCTTGTCTTACAAAAGAAGTTATTGGAGTTTTACAATGTCTGGGATTTTTCTGAACTGAAAACTTCTCCATGCCTGCCCTAGATTTTCAATTCCACCACAATAAAAACCAAGAACAGAAGGAAGAACATAGCCTTGAAAGATCTCATTCAGTTCTCATTACCTGATACTGAGGAGTTTTACTGGACTCTTCGGAGCAGGAATGCTGAATTTCAATTGTCCAGCTTTTACACTAACATGTGCCTCTATTCCAGATTCATGGAAAATATTAGAATTCATCTCCACACCACTTCCAGCAAATTCAGGCATATTTATTCCCAGGTGTGTCACAAACTCAACTGCTACTGAAGGTTTAGCAATGAGATCTGCTTGCATCTATTTAATAATAAAAAAAAGGCGTATTTATTGGCCCAATACACTTCTTGCTAGTTATACAAAAAAAACCCCATACCACTCCTGTTAGTAACAGAGGAAAGTTTTACAGAATTGATTTTGCTATTCAAAAAAATCTGATTCCCAAATCACATAATCAAATGGAATATATAAGTGGTAACTGTGGTATAAAAAACCAGCAAGATGATAACATCAAGAATCCCTACCTATTTTAATGTAAAAATACTCATGCTTCAGAAAGATTTTATACATGGAGCTACTTGCATGTATTTATAAATCTGAAGACATGAGCCAGTTCTCCATTGTAAGAAAAAATAGCTCAAGACAATGAGCAAACAAACAAAATGATAAAAAAGAAATGGATCCAAGATTTGAATTTCTCCAAACACACACTGGCTTATTCTCAAGCTTTTGCTTTGGCATTAAGAAAGAAAGGACAGAATGCAGAATTCTGGAAAAGATTCCAAAGCTAGCTGAAGGGCAACAAGTACTAAATTTGAGAATTTATTTCTTATTTTGATTTAGATCTTGTATATGGTAGAAAATGAAAAGTTTAGATTAACTGACACTAATAAGAAATTATAGAAAATATTGACTAGATTAGAGCAAGGTAGTTATTGGAACTGTAAAAAGGAATAGAAAAATTTATTTTCTTTTAATTTTAAGTGGATAATTAATTTTGTGTCATATGCTTTTTCCTTGCTACAATTTTAAGATGTTTCCTCTCAGGTGAAAAAATATTTTACTTGAGTCAATTTTCAATATTTCTTTTAACTGCTAATCAAATTTTTTCTCTTTCAATTGGCCCCAACAAAATGTTTTGTTTACTTTTAGGCTTGAACAGCAAATTCACATAGTGTAGCTTTTCTACTGTTGTATTTTGAGTGCAGGGGGAGAGAAAGAAACAGATCAAAAAGTGTTATTTTTGAAAGAGTGATTGAAATACTTTTAATCCATACATTTTATTATGTCTCATTTGTAATTTATTATATGCATTACTCTTAATCTAATTTAAATGTCAGCCACAAATTAACCAAAGACCTCTAATGAGTTAGGGTTTTTTAATATTGAGAACATTTTGCAATCTTTAAAATGCTTCTAGTGTTACAGTTTAATCCATAAATTAAAATGTAGATTATAGAAAAATATAGACAGCTATTGGAGAGAGAAAAAATATAGACAGCTATTGGAACTTACGCTTTTTTGATGAAGCTTTGCAGCTACTCTTGCCCCAGGTGTTGCTATTCCAGACAGGGCAAACTTCAGTTGCAAACCTGCTCCAGTTGGAAGCTCAAACTCATTGTCCATGAATATGTAGTGGACAAATAGATCCCTGTCAACACCTTTTGAGATGGCTTGTGCAATCTGGGAATCAAACAAGGAAATGAACAGTAACAAATCCGCACTTTGGAATATGCACATTTTGTACTTTTCAAACTGATCAGGGAATGATTGCAACTCTATAATCCAAAAGTTAATTTCATATGGAGTAAGAATCTAATTTCCACAGATTCACTGCTTCAAAAAATATACTAAAAACTGTCAGAAAAAGCTGAACTTTAAATGAATAGCAGATTTTTTACCAGCCTTGACACACACAGGTTGTCTACCTTAACATACACATACAAAGGCAAATTGGTTTAGATACCATGTAATATTCTGGTTTCCCCAAAGACAATGGCAAAGCATTATTTTACTTCAATAAAAGAAGTATATTACCAAATATTCCCAAAATGTACTACATCTTTTCTTTTTAACTTGACAAGGATGACATTTTTAATATTAACACATATTTACATAATTTAAAATTTAGTCATGTAACTTAGTAGCCAGTACCAAAGTTTTGGGAATTGTTCCAGTAGATATCTCAATAATACAATATGATCTGAACTTTCCCTTTTTTCTTCCCCTCACCAACCCTCCAGGAGGACACCACTTGGTTACTGGGGAGTCTTCATAGATTTCTCAGTCCTTCAACATCAGCCTGGGTATTTTATTTTAAATAATTATATTTTCATGCTGGTATCAAATATTTTTGCATAATAGTTAAATACAATCTAAATCATAAAAAAAATCTGTTTTAAAAAAAAAGTTGATAATGCACATTGGTGCATCAGAAACATACCATTTCAGGAACAGTCTGAAGAGTTTTAACACTCTTTAAAATCAAGCTTCCCAGCAGTTTAAAATCATTGAGTTTCATGTACCCAAGTTCTTCTCCCAGGATCCTTAGATATGCTCTTCCTTCTGGAGCTTCTTTGCTGCCCAATTCTTTTATCAGTTTTTCAAGGTTAAGTATTATTCCTTTCACAATATCCTGAAAATTCAGTCAGAAAGCAATAAAACAGACTTATATGAAGTATGTAAGATCATATATCTAGAACAAGTACTTCATGAATGTCAGCTATTCTGCACATGCACTTATAGATTTCTCCCCACACAAAGATCCCTCCAAATACAATTAAGAAAACATGTTGTTAAATAACCTTAAGGATTTCTGTTTATCTCACAATAGAGTAGAAGGAACATATAGAGTAAAGCACTAAGTGCTGTAATTACTGTGTAAAAATAGGAATGCTGTGATGCACAGAGAATGTTTTCAAGCTATACCTGATCCTGCTTGCCATCCTGTGAGTAACCAAAATAGTCAAAAAGTGCCTTGGAAACCTTCTCTGGCACTTTGCCATCAACCCAGTACAAGGCCTTGGTTGCAGTGTCTGGGAAAAATCCATTCTCTCCAAACAATGCTTCCAGTGTTGGTTCAAATCCCTTTCCATCCAAGCCAAGCTGAAATGAACAGAAAGGACAATGCATAACTGAGACAGTTGCCTCCTTTTCTTTGGAACTTTACAACAAAGAGACTTTCTGGGGAGCAAAAAATGCATTTAAAGTGTATCCTAGAAGCCCATGACTCTTAACAGAAGATATGCAACACTATGTCTTATAATTCATTTTATCTCTATGGTGAGGTTCAACAAAAAATATATGCATAGGTTGTATCTCACTTAAAATCTGCTATGAGTACTTCAGTGTGTCAGTGATGATTCATTAGCACAAAGTCAATGTGTTATGGATGGGTTCATTTTGCCCTGAGCCCTTTAATAACTTCAACAGGGTCGTCCATCCAGTCAGTGGCAAGTGACATCACATAATGAATGACTTGCTCTAAAGCCCAATGAGACCAAATCAAAGTCCCCTTGAAGTCACAGTGATTTCTCCCAAGGCTTGTAAAAAAATACATTATTCACAGAAAGTTGTTATAAGAAAACAGAAATGAGAAAGAAAGCAGCTGAATACTAGCAAATGTTTTTGATAATTGTTGTACCTCAAAGACATCACTTGGTTTGAATCCATAGGCTTGCAGGGTGGTTTTCAGCATGGTCTCTTTAGGAATATAGCTGTTTGGATCAAATATCACGTTTCCTTCTACTTTGGCAGAGATGGGGTCAATTCCAGGTACAGAAACTCTTTTTGAAATCTGATAATTTTGTGAGAATTTTCTGAAATCTTTGGCTGTTGGGAGCTGATTTCCTTTCAGAGCCTCTTCAACTTGGCTTTTTAGACTAGGGAGGAGGATAGCAATTAAAATATGATTAGTATATATTCCATACACTCATTTAGTCTTAAGGGTTTTTTTATGCCTTTGCATACATTCATACAGCTGTGCTGATTTCTAATGGATAGGTCTCTGCACATATTTAACAGTAAACATAAGACTTAAGGAAAAGACTATAATCTGGCACTGTCCTGACAAAGCCAGTTTACTCAGCTGATGTGCTTGTTCAAATAAACAGAAAAACCAGTCAAAAACTCCACTGCTAGATAACTACTACTGCAGCTATGGCAAAACTTTTTTCTTCCAATGAGACCAATATAGACATAAATTTCACTTACTCTTCGATGCCCAGTTCTTCAGAGTCCAGGATGTTGGCAATGTGTGAGGCAACAAAGCTTTTCACCTGCTCACTCTTCTCCTTTGTGAGGACTCTCAAAATCTTTGCAAGATCACTTGGAGAGGGATTTTTCATCACTAGGAGATAGGATGCTAGACGTTTGTCTGTGGGTGCATCCAGTTCTTGGAATGCCTTGAGAAGGGCTGAACGGTCCTACACAAATAGAGAAAGGTTTGCATTGATGAACTGGCTCATGGATGATATTGCTAAACCCTTTTGGGAATATATGGGGTGAAATAATAACAAAATATTCTTGATTGGAAGGGACCTGTAAGGATCACCGAGTCCAAGTATTTAGTGACTGCATACCTATTTTTGTACCTTCTTTCTACAGCCCATCACAACAGTTTCCTTGAAGTTATTTTGTTAAACTTTCTTTTGCTAGAAAACATCGTAGAAATTATGGCTTTATTGAAAGTGATTTTCATGGAATCAGAGGATCACAAAATCATTTGTATTGGAAGGCACCTTTAAAAACATCTAGTTCCAGTTCCTCTGCCATGAGCAGGGACACCTTTCACCGGACCAGGCTGCTCAAAGCCCTCTCTAACCTGGCCTTGGACACTTCCAGAGATGGAGCATCCACAGCTTCTCTGAGCCAGAGCCTCACCACCCCCACAGTAAAGAATTTATTTCTAATGTCTAATCTAAAACTACTCTCTTTTAATTTGAACCCATTCCCCCTTGTCCTGTCACTAAATGATCTTGTAAATAGTCTCTCTTATTCTTTATTTTCTTATATTTTTAATACACTTTTCCCCTCTTTTTTCCCCTTATCTTTTTTTGTTTGCTTTTTTTTATCTTTTATTTTTTATCTTGTACATACAGGTTACACTTTTACTTAAGAATTCTGATTTTTGATCATTGGGAATCATGTGTGCAGACAAATTATCAAAATTTGGAAAAAAGATCATTCAATTTAGGAAAAGAAGATGCTCAAAATCTACTGCTGCAGGAAAAATAAAAAACATAATTTAAAATTAAGTAATAATTAAAAAATTTAAATGTATTAAACTGAATCTGAGGATATGAGTTTCAGGTGCTCCCAGTCTCCCAGACTTTTTAAGCCTTATCTGGAAATGAGAGCATATCTTTTAGAGAAGAAATTTTTCAATATTGAAACTATCTCACCATACTGAGCAGAAATGCTCTGTATAATGATACCTGTTTTGTAAGGGATGCTGTAATGTCACTGCATTGTAAACACACATCTACCCAGTACTGTTACCAATGACAACAAAATGCAAGTATAAAATAGGGACATGACTTTTTTCTTAGTTTAATACATTTAAGTCTGGGGTAATTACTTAGTTAACACCACTTTTAAATAAGCAGAAGACACTTAAGACACTAAAAGGAACAGATTTGATCTTCCCATTTAAACTGAGACTAACTAGACAAAGAAACTGCATCTCAAAAGAGCAGCACCCACAACATCAGGAGGTTTCCCAGCTATGTGTATGGAAACTTACTAAAGGGGTTCTGAAAAGCTGGAGCCAGCTAAAAGGGAGATAGCAGAATTGAAAAAATGGGAATAGCTTTGCATATTCAATAACTCCTGTGAACAGTCAAGGTGAACTGAGAACAGATTATCCTGGTTCTTGCACCAATTTACCTCTTCAGTAATTGTCATTTTCCTGAATGCCTGGATGGCTGCTTTCTGAACTGAAAGTGATGCAGCTTCATTTCTGATACATGTCTTCAGAGAAGATTTCACACTGGGTTTAGCTTTCTCCATTACTGCACCCATGTTTCCAATAGCCTGGCAGTGATGAAAATACAGAAAGATGATAAAAACTTCCTCTCCACCAAGAGAAGTAATGTGATAATAAATATCATATCATATCATATCATATCATATCATATCATATCATATCAATCATAAATATAATAGAATATCATATAATATCACATAATATCATATCATATCATATCATATCATACAATATAATATTAGTATTATAATAATAGCCTGCATAAGGAAAGAAGGAAATAAAAATACCCGAAGTGTGAGGTATGTGAGTTCATCTTCCCCAGAACAATCAGTGCCAAGCAGTGATACCATGAAGTCTGCAACATCTGCTATTTCTTCTGTCACAATCTTCTTCTCATTGTAGAACCTAAAGAAATAGATAAACACATCAGAAACAGAAGAGGAAGTTGGGAAATGTCTATATTTTATTCCTAAAGAGCAAATCCATGAAAATAAAAATATCCTCCAAAAGTGAATACTCTTTGGGTTTACTCAAAGCAGTGTAATTTTGTACAATTGCATGCTATCCTTACTTACTTAGTAACAGAATGACTCAAGCCATAGAATGAAGCTCTACTTGGCTGATACTGGGCCATGTTAAGAATTTCCCGTATTCTTTGTGGAGTTGGAGAAGGCAACAGTCCCAGGGTGTATGTGACCAGGTCTGCCACAAGTGGATTCACATTTCCAGTTCTCAGGATTTGAAGGATTGCACTGTAGCACTCTGGAGTCCCACACTGGGCCAGGGCCTGGACAGTGATAGAGCTGAAAGGAGAAGAGATCACTTTTATTAATTAATTCCCTGTTTGCAGTTGTTGCTGCATGTTGACTGTTTGAAACAAACATATGGCAGATTTATTAAGGTGTTTTAATACAAAAGATGTAAGCTTATGTGTGTCAGGAAGCAAATTATGTCAATTCTTACCAAAAAAGAAGTTTCTTAGTTTTAAAAGTTATACTAATAATCCAATTAAATTAGAACAAGTAAGTATTAATGATATGATCATTACATGGACATATCTTTTTTTTTTCCTTCACAACAGACTTTTCCACAACTTTAAGTATTATCAACTAATATATTGACCCAGACTGAGGCTCTAGTTCCTTTACAGATGGAGGGCATAAAGGATATGTAAACTGGCTCAAGTCCAGCTCGGACAAAAGAGTAAGGGTGTGGAGTGGAGGGCAGGGTCAGACCAAACAGTAGCACTCTTCCAAAAGTGTCGCACTCAAAACTATGTGATCTTTGCTATAAATTACACTTGGGGGTTTGGAATTACAGCCATTCTCTTTGAGCAAAGCTGCATGAAAGATATTTGGCTATAAAAACACATCCAAAGGACTGTGTCAGGCACACACAGTTGGCTTGAGGCTCCCTTCCTTATTTCCCTCTCTCTGTATAGTTCTTATAACACTTATCTTTCTGAAAGACACTCATTACATCCAATACATCTCTAATTTAAAACCATTTACAGCAAATCATCAACCATAGCATGGTTTTGCCGTGGCATGGATGTATAGTGTTTTTGCACTGTGAACTGCTGAAACACACCTTGAGGTTTCCATCATCTTTGGTACAAGAGAGCCAAGAGTGCTGTTATGCAAACTCCTCAGCCCAGAAACAAATCTGTAAAAGAGTCTTGCTCTCTGCTGGTTCTCCTGGGAGGCTGCAAGTTTCTGCATTTCCTGCAGGATTTTCAGAACAGCATCACCCTGCCTGGACAGTTTGGCATCTGTACTTTCCAGTGCAAGTCCCTTCTCTTCCAGTGCATCTAGAAATTGAAAAAAAAAAATGCATTCTTTATGTCTTTGTCAGGGAGCTATGTTAATTTTTATCTTTTGTCATACGTTCAGTGTCATACATTCATAAATACAAAGTCTGTACCTTATTTAATAACTGTTGAAGTTTTACAGCTGAACAGTTTACAAAAATAATGGTGTGGAATTTAATATAATTGTCCCAAAAGTTGAATATTTGTGTACATTCTTTTGTATTTTAATGAAGATTATTCCTTAACACCTCTCATATTAGCATAATTTTCTTTTTAAAATTTTAATAAATATATGTTATAAGAAGTATTTTATGAGTGGGATTAACAGCTGCAGGTCAGAAAAGTATGTTTCAGAACAAAATATGTAGTAATAATGGATTGTTTACATTTGGCACTGAAGCGAAAAGATGCTTAAGAAATCATGGGTAGCTGAAAAGGGTTCATTAAACTCATTTCCAATAAGATTAAAATTACTTTTCAAGCAAATGATATATTTTTAATTTTTAAAGAATAATTTAAAAATTAAAATGAAAACAAAAGATTATTTAAAATTGGGGGTGTTTTTAAACTTCTTGGGTTTTCTCATTTTATACTCAAACTTTTCCCTACTAAGTTGGTAAAATTTAATTTAAAAGTATGAGTTTATTTGGTCCCCTCATCTTTAATTAATTCACTATAAAAAAAAATCACAAAAATATTTCCCTGTATTTTTATTTGTCTCTGTATTTATAATATTGAGAACTGCAGCTATACCTCCATCAAAATTTTTGTTAGTGATCTTTGGGGTATCTTCAAGCTTCAGAGTCTGGTTGACCTCTGTCATGACACCATAGCGATTTCTAGGAAAGAATGACAAATTTAGTGCTTTAGTTAAGTCCACGTGCTTTTACAAGGTCTTGACAGGCCTCCTGCCTTCTTAAAAACAAAATGTCCATTTAGGGATGAAGTCAGGGCAGAATGTGATACATCACCATTTAAAATGGATGTTTATAAATATAGGCCAATGATAAATAGTGAGCAACCTACTTGGATGAGGAAGGCAGAAACAGGTGTTTTTCACTGCAGACAACATCTCTTATGTGCCTTTTCTTTGCATCAATATTGTAATGACAGAACTGAGTGCTCTTCAGAAGGGCAGATAACGGGGTGTTCTGTAAAATAAATAGTTTGACAGTCAGCTTACTGAGTAGAATGGGAAGCAATCATAGTTTTAAAGGTTGACACAGTTTTACTGTAAGATTAACAGTTAAATATTGGAAATTGCGGTGCATAACTGGAATCATTCTTACACAAAGACAAAATTGTGCCAGTAACAATCTTTGGACTTAAGTCTCTTCTCAGGCAAAAGTCCCACTGAAATGTTCCCTCAGGCCTTATTGAGGTGCTGGGTTAGTAGTTACTTCATGACTGATCCCCTGCTGCCTACAATAAAGGCTCCTTCATAAAACCAATTTGTAATTTTTCGAATAGTTCAGTCCCCTTGTAACAACTGCGATGTTCAGTCTCATGACACAAACTTCAAAGATTTCTACAAAAAGCTGTAGAAGTGGCAGAAGTTATAAAATGTGTTTTCCACATTATATGAAACCTTTTTTTTTTTTTTTTTAGTTAAAACACCCAAAAGCACAGATGTCTTCATATCAGAAAAAAATCTGACCATATTCATGCAAGCAACTGCATCTGATCATCGTGGATTAAGAGGCAGACTGAACATTTTGTCAAACCACTTACTTCAGGGCAGCTAGAGCCCTAACCTCCTGGACCTTACACATACTTTAAGAGTTTTAGAGGTCTACATGTTTTAAATAAAATTGGAATTTTGAAAATTTTGACCCAATTTGGCTATGCTCTGATAGATTATTGAATAATCAATAGGACTAACTCCATATATGAAAAGCTCTCCTTTAAAATAGAGAACATCAAAGAAGGTAATTACACTCTTGCTCTGCATCTGTTTTTTTCTATTGACAACCATACAGCAGTCTGATCTAATGGAAGGGTGCAATAAAACTACGTTTTCAAAAATAAATATAAAAGTAGTCATGGTAGTGGTTATTTATCAATTTAAGTGCTGGTGTGAAAAATGTTACATTATATAATTTTTAATGGCATACTTACTAGTCCTTTTACAATGGCAATGGGGCTGACATGATCTCTGATGGGACTGAAGCTGTCACAGCCTTTCAGGTACCTCGTAATTGAAATATCTTCTGCAACATTCCCTTTTCTGGATTTGAATTCAACTTCACTGTCACACTTTCCGTACACAGTATCCTGGAAAGAAGAAAGATGTCAATGCCTTTGCTCGTGCTGTCAGACATTTTCTGATCTACCTGAAAGGCACCCTTTCTGATCTGAATGTCCAGGCCTTTTGAAAATGATGCTCAGGAATAACTCTGTCTAGGTGAGCTTTTTTCCATTGGTTAACACAATAAAGTGAATGCTTTCAAAAGACCTACCATTGGAATTGTTTTTATGTTTTCCACCGTTTCTGTTGGCACAAGGAGAGCTGAGATGATACCTCTCTTGAGATTCAGTACATTCAGAGGCTCATCCTTCTCTGGATACAGCTTGACTTTTGTTCCATCCTGAATGCTGAATTTTAGCTCATTCCTGCCCCCCAGAAAAACAACATTAGTATGAAATCATATTAAAGCCACACAGTGAAGAACATGTTATCAATAACCTACTGGGCTAGAGATAAAGCATCATGTTTATCTTGGTCTATCATTATTTACTATTCACTGCTGTTACTAACAGAAAGTACTACTATTAAAGCAACAAAACTCTAACCAAGGACATTTTGATTTCGCCAGATTACGTCATGTAAGGGCAAGCAAATACCAAGAGCAATGGCTGAAAGTTGGAGTTGCATAAATGCAGAGAAGAGATAAATTTTTAGAATGGGATAATCATTAACTACTGCAATAAACTACAAAATGATGGGAAGGATTCACTACTAGTCTGAGTCTTTAAAGAAAACTTTAACTGTTTTCTGTAGAACATATTTTTACACTGTCTCTAGTTGGTTTGAGATCTATAGCTAGTGAGACAAGATGACTACTGAGGCACTGAAAGAAGCATGAAGGTGCATGACTAAAATATGCACTGACAAGCACTAGAGACTAGCTGAGTGGAGGGAGTAGAAGAAATTACTTACAAAAGCAAATAGGTAGGGAAAAGATTAGCTACACAGATTGGGACTGGAAATCTGGACTTCAGTCTCAAATGCCTTTCTATTGCACAGTCTGTTAGCAAAGGAAAATTATCTTAAACCAGCTGAGTGCAGCCTTTTGAGAATGTGCTTACAAGAAGTAATAATAATTACACATGCAATAATCTTTTGAGGCACTACCCAAGAACTTCCTGATGTAGATGACAGAAATGAAGAAACTATTCCAGGTGAAAGCGTTGTATGTAAAATTCCCTTCCCTACTTGCAATTGAGAACTATGTAAACTCTTAAGTGTATCAGGCATAGTTTTGCTGTGGAACCAGCTTACAAATCTACCATGTGATCATGAAATGTGTTCCATGCCTAGTATAACATAATCAGGGTTGACTGTTACACTGCAGCCTGTTCCATGTTAAGGTCCCAAGTCTTGATGATAATTGACATTGCTTACTTTGACATGGCACTTGCAAAGTCCTCAGAGTTCTTGGACTTTTTCAGAATAGCCCTTCCCTCAGTGTCAACACCAAATGTCTCCCTCAGGGAGCAATGCATCGTCCTCAGGATGAAGCGGCATAGCTGGGGTACCTCCAGCTCAACCTGAAAACACAAATATTATATGTTATTCTTTTTAGCATTATCACATTTCCAGGACCACTCTGCTACTGCTTTGGAAATTCCTTGGGATTTGTAAAGTGTCAGGATCACCCTGCTACCAGCTGTTGGGAAAGACTCCAAAGTGCTCTAAATGGCTTAAGGTAATTCCATGGAGAAGATAAGAGGGCAAGTATTTGCTTGGCTACTAGCACGGATCATACTAAACGAGCAACTTATTTTCTGAGAATTTTGAGTATTACAACTGTATGAAAACTTGAGTCATTACACTGATCAATGTGTTTAGACTTTATCAGAACAGCATGTGCTAAATAAAAATATTTTTCACAGTTACTCCATTTCAGGAAAAAAACCCCTCAAAACCAACATTATGTTGAGAAAGTTTTGGGCAAGATAAGGTGACGTTGGGTAGTTAAATGGCCTATGGGAGCCTTTACTCCTACAGGCCTGATATTGTCTTGAGTTACCATCAGCAGGCTTTCATGGGATCTTCATGGCATCAATGAGTTATTTTAATTCAACTTCTAGAATGTTTGATGGACATTGGTAGACCAAGCCTGGGAGCTAAGGAAAAATGAAGTACCAGGTCTTTCCCCTTTCTCATGTAAAAGTACAGCCAGGGATTGAAATGCATGGGCACAGAGGTGTGAAGGACTTCTGCCATCCTCAGTGCCTCTGTATAGAACAGGGGGGGGCTTAGTCTTCATGATTCTCAATATGTGCCCTCCAAAAACATGATCTTGTTTGTAAAATCATTGAAGGATGCTCCCCAGCAGCCAGCTCCCATGCTGTTAAGGACACAGTCCCCAACTGTGTGTATTTACTCCTCTTTGCCTACCTTGCAAGTGATCTTTGAACCACTTCGAGAATCTGCTGTTCCTGTGATCCCACTTGATGTCTCTGCTTCATATGAGTAAACATATTTTCTGAGGGGTTTAAATCTGGTTGCATCCTCTGCAATTGGGAAAATGAGAGTGGTTTTATGACCTAAGTAGGATATGCATATGAACTCGTTACAGTGCATGCTTAGCGTTGTGTAACTGCAATAAATGCCAGAAAAAGGAAGCCTGAAGAGCCATGCTCCCACTATTTCCTTATACAGAATATCTTTCAGACAGAGAAGTGATGCCTTCATGTCAGTTGGATACTTTATGAAGTATAGGACAAAACTTCAGGGAGCAGCATAAGTTTTGGGGTCCACTGTTCGGATGGGATCTGACACTGTGACCCCACCTGTCCTTCAAATCATGCCCAAAAAGCAAATGAGAAAAACAGGAGAAAACTTGAAGTGTGAAACTGTTTTAAAACTACCCTATAGTTTCTAAATTGAGCCAATCAAATTGTAATTTTCAAATTGGTAATAAAAAGATTCCTTTCAGCTCAGATTTTTCCATCATAATGCAAATACTTTGCTTTACCAGTCACATGACAGACTGAAAGCAAAACCCATAGAAATAGACAACACACCAAAACTACCATTCTTCAATATAATTTCACCTGAATTTATGGACAATCTTTCTGCTTCAGACTCTCTGACATATGATTTACTCTAATTCACTTATTAGATCAGAAAATTTTACTAGGGTAGATTATTTTTAATGGACATAAGCTTTACTTAATTGGAGAACATCCAGAACAAGGGAAAAGCACTAAATTATGACCAGAACTATTGCAGGAGGGAGTATTTCCAGAGACGATTCTCTTTCTATCAAAAACCTAATAGGCTTCCTAAAAAGAATGAATTTCACCTGTATTTAACCTCTCCCTGTTGCCCTCAAACCCAACCCTCTGTAATTTCAAACCCTGCAAGCACGAATGAAAGTCCTAATAGAAATAAAAAAAAAAAAAACTCTCTATGTCAAATACAGAAATATAAGATATTACTTTGGTGTCTGAAATGAGTAACATAACCCAAACAATATCCTCGATCACAAATCACTCCCACTAAACTGCAGGCATTGTTTCAAACTAAAGATGATGATCAGGCACTTGAAGTGTCTGTGTTGGAGCAGTCTAGATCAATCTGAAGCAAAAATTACTGTTCCCTTGGTTTAGACTGAGCAACTCACTGGAACTGATTCTGTTGTGATCCTGAATGAAAGGTAATTTCCTAAATCGCTCCTCTGTCGTTATTTGTGACTGCCTGACTATATGCAGTCCTGATTTACCTTTATAGAAAAAGCAAATAGGCAATGCTGGTGTAAACCCAATCACCCACCATCAAGTCTGTATGACTCTGCCTGCCTCTCCCAGCAGGAATGTAGCTTAATCTTCTTTTATCAAATCTTTGTCACATCAGAAGCCAATGGTAATGTTAACATTGCCCTTTATGTCACACAATTTCATACACAGGGAGCAAATTAGTACTATAAATCTCATTTCCTCACTGCATTATCACTTTTATAAGCTTTACATACTTTAGCTGTGATTATTTTCATGTAATTGCTAAACAGAATTATTGCAATAATAACTAACTGTCATACAGTAATCAGCATCTTAAAAACATTTGAGAACTAAATTAAATTATCTATTTAACCCTATAATTAGCTGCTATTAAAAGATTCATCACTAATCCTGTCACTTTTGGCTATCCTAGTCTATAACTGCATTCAGAAAAATTTGCAATGCCAGTATCTATATTGCTAGAGTGAAAATTATTGGTTCATATCCTGATTTTAAACAGAAACCAATGAAAAAGGAATAGAGAAATTATAAGCTTAGACATACACATAACAAATAACTAATTGTATCAAAAAATAAACAAGAAATTGGCAATGAAGCCCAGCAGTCTTTGAGGTGGTTCAGCCATCTGAAGTAAACCAAATCGCCTGGAGGTGGTGCTAAAGCACGCAACAAAGGGGAAAAAAAAAGCCCTGAAGACTAAGAACAAACTAACTCATTCAGTACTTTGACCCTGTGGTGGAACATTATGTATCTAACAGAGCAGTCAGCACCAGTCAGAGTTCATGACAAAGATAGTGCATGAAGTCAGCATTTCCTGACTCTTGGCTTGTTTAAAGAAATTGCTGTCCTTGCTGACAGAGTTGATGATTTATTCTACAGGTATTTAGTTAGAAATCTAAGTGCAATTATGTGGGCTTAGCAGCAGCTGTGAAGGGTAAATAAAATGTGAGATTTGGTCCACACAGAGGTGTAGTGTACTTAACCTCACTGTTAAAGCTTCACATTTGGTAACCAGGGATTTCTAGATTAAGGAATTTGCATCCGACAATTAAGAAATAAATAAAAAAACCCCAACCAAACAACAAACCCACAAACCCATCAAAAATAGGTTCTTTAAGAAAGTTCAGAAACTTAAACTCAGCTTGTCCAATCTTAGGAAAGTTTTAAAATTATTTGAACCAAGCCTAATGGATAATTGAATACTTAAAATGAATGGCAAGAAGGACTTAAGAATATTACCATCTCTTTCATTTAAGTTATTTCAGAAGAAAAGATTAGGAAAACTCAGGCTTTGAAAGATGTTTTCAGTTAAAACAGTGAAATAAGATAACAAAAGGAAATACAAAAAATCACTCACTTGAACATCCTGGATTTGCACTTTCAGGTGATTCTTCTTCTGTAAAAAACCCAAACAAACAGTATTAAAAAGCTGGAAAATGAAAAAGCTGTTTCCAAAAAAGTTTGTAAATCAAGACAGATGAAATGTACCATATAACACATTTTACTTTTAAATTTTGGTCTATTTGACCACACAAAAATACTGCAAAATGGATGAATGGCTGTACTCTGGTTTTTGTATGTTTAAAATAGGACAACTTTGAAGGTTAATACAAAAATTCTCTGCCAAGAAATCTTTTCTGGATATTGAGAGTTTATTCCTTGAAGGAAAAGAATGCTGGTTGGAAGCTTATTCAAGTTAAGAATTATTTGTTCCAATCAGTCTTAGATATGTTCCATATGACTCTATTAAAAAAATAAAATAAAATAAAATTAAATTAAACATAATCTACTAAATTTTTTGCATTTATTGGATGCTATGTCATTCTTTGGGATATCACGCATGAAGGCCAGCACTTTTCACAATGTTCTCTGCACACTTTCCACGTTTTCATTCTGGAAATTCTAAGTAGACCACTCTATAGAAATAGACTGTAACATTAGTCACAGTAACAATAGCATCAGAAATACTACTATTGCTATTTAAATAAAATTAATGATATCATTAACAGCAATTAGAAACAAGGCTTATTGTATAGCAATACATTTGTGTAACATCAGTCAGGAACAGAACATTAGATAAACAATAAAGATGTCCATATGATGAATTAGATCTTTGTATAAAACCAGACCTGCATAATTACCTCTAGACTCACTTTTCTCCTTAAGCTCCTTGAAGCCCTAGGCAACACTACAGAGCTGTATTCTAAAAAGCCACTTCTTGGGAAGCAAGGATAGCTCCCAATCCATTGCATCATATTCATCTCAGTTATCTTTTATGATCTTAGGAAAAAACCCCTCTACTGGCCTACTTCTTTCTCTGATGACTGTGTCCCTTCAATACAAAATTGCATTTAAAATGCCTGCCAAATACAATTTGCTTTACTGCTCTCTCTCTTCACATTTGCTGCAAAATAGGTTAGCAACAGGTGGGCCAAGTCTGCATGGTATCTCCAAGCTATAGTAGCTCCATGAGAGTTTAAAAAGACAATGCTACAGAAAAACAGTCAATGCCTCACAAGTTGCAAAATACATTAAATCAAAAGCCATCAGGCAACATGAATGACTTTCCTACAATGGGATCCTCCTATGACTGCCCATTCCCATGAAGGGAAGAAATTATACCTGCCACACTGAACCTTTCTAATTCTAAAAGCCTTGGTCCTTTTGAATTTTTTTTTCAATATTGTTGTTTTATTGGGCTCATAAATAAAGCAGTAGAGAGCACTGACATAAAAGAGAATACTTACGTGTGAGAACACCACTGCTGAGCAGCAGGGAGAGCAGCAAGAGCTGCACAGGGCCCATGGTGAGCCCTGGTCCCTCTTGCTGCTCTTTCTTTATCTCTTTTTTCTTCCCTCTTCAAGTCTTCCCTGCTGCCTCAGGGAGAGTGATCCTTCTGACTTGGACCTTCATTTATATAGTCTGTAGCAAGCAGCTGAGTCAAACAGTTTAGAAAGCTCAGAGCAAATTGCCAAAGGTCCAAAGGTGAGAGTCCCAGATCCTCACTGCGCTCCACACCATGCCCTGCTTTGGTTGCTGATAGTCACAGAAACATTTAGGTTGGAAAAAACCTCTAAGATATTGAGCTAACCTCCAGTAAACTCGGGATTCTCCAGTTAGCCAGGAGTGTTCATAAATGATTGACAATGGCTCAGTGAGCACTCCTGCTAGCTCCCCATCCTTCCTCCTCTGAGAATCAAAAACCCTCATTTTGTGAACTCTGATTTCATGATGAATCCCAACACTCCTAAAATACAGGGTTATCCTCTTCCTTGCCTGCACCTTCTGAAGAGTTTAGAGCCCTCCACTATGGCAGTCCAATAATTCAAGTCATCCCACCATGTTCCCATGATGGCCACTACCTCACAGAATCCCTGCTGCGCGATGGCTTCCAGCTCCTCCTGTTCCGTACCCACGCTGTGTGCATTGGTGTAGGTGCACTAGAGTTGTGCTTCTGGTCCTGACACCTTTTGAGGGGAGATGTTCTAATTCCTATGTGATGGTTCTCAGGTGCATGCACTGTTTGTAACACATCAAGAACTCCTGTGTCTTTGCTGCCACAAAAGGGGGTCCCCATGCCCTACCTCTGCTGAGATGGCAAATGGAGGGACCACAGTAGGACACGGTCCCTCAAACACTGGCACGCTGCCCCCAGGCGTATCTGAAGGAACAAGACTGAGCTAGAGATAAGTCACTTCCAGTTCACTGGTCTTTCCCTTAAGCAGAGTTTTAAGAGCCAAATCCCCCAGCTAGAGACTTAACAATGTATTCAAATAAATGTACCACATCTACATAAGTGATTACAATGCATAAATTGGAGATAGAAGAAATTATCATTGCATCGTGCTTTAGTACAGATGTTGATAAGGACAAGAATATAAGTATTCTGACAAAATCAGAATATTGTGCAATTACTGGCAGGAGATTGAAAGTGGTTTTTTTTTTCCATTGGAACAGAATTTGTCATATGCCTTTTAAAAATATTTTACTTTGACTTACAATATTCAGGTAAAACAGGTCATGCCTATTTTGAAAGTAATCTCTGCATAATTCTTTTTTTTCCTTATTTTTAGGTTCAATTTTTTTTGCTAATAACAGCAAAAATATGAAAACTAAATGATAAATTTTATCTTCTAAATTTTATCTTCTTAATGAAGAACATAAACCTATGAAGAAAATAAACTTGATTAAATGCAAACAAATCCCCCTTTTTAGGGTTATGTGTATTGGCAAAAAAGGCAAGGTTTATGTCATGAGAAATTCTAGTAGTTTGAATTCTTTCTCTATTCATATTTATCAAAGCTAACTGCAGTAAAAAATTGACTATGGAAATATTTAAGAACATTTTGTTCAGTAAATTTAATTTTTCATATATCTGATCAAATGGAAATGTTTTGACATTCACATACTTAAATATTTTTCCTTAGCTTGTTGAATCAAAAATCAAATTTTGGCTTAGCTAAGCAGTAATTTCTATAACCCTGCAATGTTACAATTTTACCATACATCATGGCAGTTATCTTTAAAGTCTCATATTTCTTCATACCCTTTCTGTCTTGGACTTAAGGATTACATTTCCCAGGGTGCACTGAGATCATGTAACTCCTAACATCAGCTCAGCCAAATGGTAACCATTGATGTATGATGGCCTGTATTTTCCAACAAGGGAAGCATCTTTCTTGTAATCAGGATTTTGTCTGATGACATTAACAAAAGTATGCCATTTCATAGACATTTCCTGCAAAAGTTCCTTTTGTGGATTCATTGGTATTGGAGATACCAGAAAGAAAGTATTTCTTTGATTTTACCATTCTGGTTTCTGTCCTTGGCTTATACTAATCACAGACACAGATTTCAATAAAAATCAAAACAGATTTTTATTTTTTTACTTAAAAAAGTGATGTGTTTTGTTTACTTTTGTGTCCACAGCTGCCCCAATATGTGCTGTGATCTATAAAAATTACTTTTTCTTATAGTAAGGTTGTACCAAAGAGACTGCACAAAGGTAGCATTTTGTTCATAGCATTTGATTAATTTTTGCATGCAAACATAACAGCTTTGACTATTTCCTAAAATCTATTTACTTGTTCACTGTAGCACTGGAAATAAACAGAGCTCTGGAGTGCCCACCATTCAGAGTTAGATATTTCCCTATTTTGCCTGTGTCTGTGTCTCCTTACTGCCTTCAAGTGGTTATTCACGCTGAAGTTGAACCTGACTGTATTAGTATCATGTTGCATGGCTATAAAAAGGTTACAAACGTTATGACTCAGCCCATAAGCATGTAGGTAACATATACCCATCTGCTGTGACAGTTTTATTCTGCTGTATTACCTAGTGTCCTGATTTTGGCTGGGATAGAATTAATTTTCTTATTTTTAGTAGCTGGTGCAGTGCTGTAATTTGGATTTAGCATGAGAGTAATGTTAACAACTCACTGAAGTTTTGCTTGTTCACAAGTAGTGTTTACCCAAAGTCAAGATCTTTTCAGTTTCTCATGCTCTGCCAGTGAGGAGATGCACAGGAGCCTGTGAGGGAGCGTGGCCAGGACAGCTGTCCCAAACTGGCCAAAGGGATATTCCATACCAAGGAATGTCATGTCTGGTGCATAAACTGGGGGGAGTTGGCTGGGACCTGCCAATCACTGCTCAGGGATGGGCTGGGCATTGGTCAGTGTGTGGGGAGAAATTGTACTGAGCATCACTAGTTGTTTCCCATGGGTTTTATTTCTCTCCTATACTTTACAATACTTCTGGGTCACAAAGACCATTGTTTGTGCATTCTTCAGACATTCTGCCTATGGACTGAAACAATTGGTCACAGGAAATGTAGGAAGTAGGACAATACTTCTGATACTGCTGAAATACTTCTGAAATAATTTTATACAGAGAGATAATTTGTGGGTGTATATTATGGATATACAAAATCTCTTACATGCTGTGAAAGCCTTGGCAATTATGGAATTGTTAAATGTATAGAATTGAACAAAAAAAATTTCAACATTCAAACTTTAAACAAGCTGATTAAACTGATTTGGGTTTAAATTTTGTTTCTAAACCATGTTGTGCATTACAATTTATTTTTTGAAAACTCTTAGTTGTAGTTCTTCTGACATTCAGAATCTAGATTTGTTTCTTAAAAGAACAATTTATTTTATGAAACTCTGTCTTCAGACTCAAGTTTTTCCACAACTGCATGGAGAAATCTGCATCAAATCACTCATCTGAATTCACTCCATCCTACACTTCTGTCTTCTAGAGAGGAGCTACTTTACTCATGCCTATTTTGGCAATGTAACAATATTTTCTTAATGCTGATATAATTAGAGAAATTCTATTAACCTTTAATTATATATTCTATAGTGTGTGTGTGTGTATATATATATATATATAAAAACAATTGTATCTATTATGTATGTGCATATATTATATTTGGCATGATATATTATAGAATGTAGTCTTTTTGTCTGCTTGGTGATACTGAGAGTTTCTTTGTCTCTCGGAGACTGCTCAGATGTTTTGACAATACTTTTATGAGAGATTTTTGCATAGTCTTAGGATAAGACTTCTTTAATTAACTCATTGAAATACTTTATTAAGTTTTGTATCTCATTTTCATTCAATGGCTTTTGCAAGAAAACAAAACAGACAGTTTATAGGAGCAGTTATGGTTAGTACTAAGCTACTTATATTCCTTATATTCCTTCCTATTTATATTCCAAAGAATCATTTTGTCTTTCCTTCTATCCCTCTCTTTTCTCTTTTTCTTTTTCTCTCCTTCCTTCCTGTCTGTCCATTTTCTTCCTTCTTTCTTCTTTTCTCTTCTAAGAAATATACCCACTATGTGGTATTCACATTTATTTTTATCTCATTTAGGTCAAGGCCCAGCACTTCTGTTATTTGGGAAACATTGGTCTTAGCCTTCTACTGTGTTTCCCAGTTCACAGTGTCATCTGTTCAGGTCTTGGCATGTCCCTCATCAGAGAAAAATGGTTGTATTTTCTGGTGAAACACCTCTGGTGCTAACTATAACCCAGTGGCAATTGGGGGAAACTGTGTGTCCCAAAGGAGGTGTTGGAGGTGCACAAACATACCCTCTGTTTGTCTAAGAAATGCTGCCAGAAGCCTGCTGAGGCATCAAGAGTTGAAAAATATTTGGCATAAGTCATCTCCTCCAGAATTTCTCTCCTTGTAGGTAGTGGAAAATGTTTCCTTTTTACATATTTATTTAGTTCTTTTGAGTATATTCTTGGGCAAAGGGTCTGACTTCTTTTAGCACTAACAAGAAAATGTACTGAATCCTTTGAACCTTTTATTCCTACTCTCCTTTCAAAGTATTAAACCTCAGTTCCTTCATTTTGTTTTGTCATTAGGCAAAGGAATTTGCTTTTCAAAACTGTGGTAGGTTGGATCTCTAAATTCAGTTTTTCATTTTCCCAAGACATTCCTACAAAGATGTAGCAAACATCTTTAGTCTCTCTCATCAACAAGGTGACATTATGAAGTGCTTGATGTATTTCTAAACCAGTATTTTTTCCCTGTTTCTTTCTTATTTGTCCATACTTTGTATTCAAATGCTTGCTTTTTAGCTCACCACTGGAAGACTGATCATGTATTGTCCTTTTAGTATTAATAATACTGTTTCTGGTACAGATGTTCAGTGCATCTGCAAAAAAGGTAAGGCTAAGAAATAACCCATTTACTCTCAGAATGACAATCTGGGGATTTCCTGTAGTAAAATTACATGCTGCTGTTCTAGTAACTTCAATTGAACCAGTGGCATTTTGTCATCCTTTCTGTTCAGGTTGCAATGTTTCAGTAATGCCTGCCCTGCCAAAACATTGTACTCATGACATAAGTGGTTCAGTGAGCCATGGTTCTTGAGAGCTCCAACTTGCAACTCTGTGCACCTTTTTGCTTCATCTCTCCCATGGTTTCAGGTCTCCATCATTTTCATACTGCTGGAGCTCATGCTGTGTCCACAGGCTTTCATGTACACAGGATGCCATCCCTGCCTGCAAAACTCCAACTGCTTTCCCAAAATTAATTCACACCACCACTGTGCTTTCTATGATGCTTTTCCTCATCTCTGCATCTAGGCACTTCTCAGAGTCTCAATTTTTTTTCCAGACTTGCAAGCTGAATTCATCAAAACAGAAACAGTTTATTTAAGTTTGGGGTTTTTTACAAAATTATTATTGTTATTTCTTTTCAAATATTTATCTGTCACATGTCAATTTTCTACAGAATACCATGTTCCTCAAAGAATCACACTATAGCAAAATAGCCTTCTGCACTTCAATTAAATGGAAGCTTTGAATGTGAGAATTATCATTCATGGTAATTGTGCCTTGCTGTTTTTCTTTTTGCTGGCTTCTACTGCTCACAAATACACTGAGGAGTAATGTTTAAATATTTTCCAGTTGTTTTGGGAGCTCATTTTTTCCATCACTCTGAGCAGTTCATTTTTCTTTCTCCTTTTGAGTGCTGTTCAGTAATCATTCAAAGCCAAAGACTCTGACAGGTCACTTTCAGTCTCTCTGAGCTGATCCATCAATTTGATCCATCAGTTTAAGCTGATTGATATTGTGCAACACAGCTTTCTACACAACATTATACCGAATTTTACTAGATCATTCCTGAGTCTTTTTAGGACATTGTTCTCCTTGGAGAGGACAAAAAAAAAATCCATCTTCATATTAGTGATAGGGAATAAAACCACAGACTATAACTTGCCTTACAGAGCATAGGAAGCCCTCAATATCAGCTGTCCCTAATGTTAGATAATTAATGCAGAAGATGCCCCTGTGACACACCAGGTGCTCAAAGGCCACAAGGAAGTCTCTGTGGACTGAACTCACATATGACAGCTAAGGAAATAGGTGTGACACCCAGTGTCTCATCTGAGGAGGAGAAAGAGGTATCTATACATAATTTTTTCCTTTACTAAGGTGCAGATGAAATACAAGGAAGAAAAAAAATGAGTCAGTGCTTTTGCATGATACCAGAAATGAAAACAAAACACGTGAAGCCACAAGGGTGACGACGGCAGATATGGCTGTCAGGTGGGGACTGAACTTTAATCTCTGTATTGACCAGGTTATAATTCTCATTCCTGGATGATGAACTGCACCTGTTGGGCTGGAGGCTCTGAAAAGTTAGAAAGAAGGGGGACATGTTCTACATCTGATTGGTGCTGACATCAAAGTTTTTTTACTCTCTGGTCACCTTTGAAAATGTAGCCTTAATAAACAGTGGGTTCATCTCCCTTCCCTGGGTAAAAATCCTTTCAAAATTAGATACATTATTGTAGTGGTTGTGATTTTAAATTCTAGGACAGGCCAAAAGTCACAGAGATTTGAAAAAAATCCCTGCCTTTTATTTCTAAACATGGATTGCATCATTGAAATATCTTCAGCTTACCCATACACCTGAGTATTTTACTGGTTAAACAGCACAAACTACTGATGTTATCCAAAATTCTTTATTTTTAGAAGGCATCTGAGAAGAAAGGATTTTTTACCCTCTGAGTTGCTTTCTAAACTCAATATACCACCCTAAATTAACATAAAACTAACAGAAATGAAAACAATATTTTAAATAGATTTTAATATATTTTAATACTAAGATAATATTATTGCATGAAATAATTGTATCCTTACTTGTATGGGACAATATATGGACAATATTTTGGTGCACAAAAATACTATGTATTTCCCTATCACAGGAAAAAGACATCTAAAATATGCTGTAAAATCTAAACTTTTACAATGTATTTTAATGTATTTTTGTAAGTAAAGCATTTGCTGTACTTCGTGAATTTTTTATTCTTTTTATTTTATTTTGCTTTATTTTATTTTATTTTATTTATTTTCCTTGATTCTGTGTTTTTATGATTCTATTATTATCAGTTTGGACTTCAAAAAAAATTATCAGTCTTCTAACTAGGATAAGACTTTTTTTGTTGTTATTGTATTCCTGAAGAAGGAAATGTGTCTCCTAAAAGTCATAATAGTAAGAGTTATACGTTTGCAAAGGAAGTTCAGTTTTGATGAATTATAACCTTGATGGAATATAAATCATCATGAGAGAGATGTATTTATTCAGTATAGTAACTTGTCTCTATTATTTCACACAGCGAATAGGAGTTCTACTGTAAATATCTTACATGTGGAATGGTTATTTCCTTACTTGTCTACAGATACACACTTCCATACATTGATTAATACAGACTTCTGACTAAAACAAGGGGGTTCCAAATCTAAAGATTTGGATAAAAATTATTTCCAATATCACTACATTTTTCTCAGTAAAATCTGGTTTTTTTTAACTCCACCACACAGTCAGAAAGAATGGTTCTGGAAATAAGCATGCTACCCTTTGCTGGCCCTGCCTACCCATTGGATGATGTCCCAGGGGCTAGACTGACATCGTAACAGGATTCTGTACAGAGCTTCTGTCTTGGGGTCTGCAGGTTTAAAAATCAGTCCTTGACATCTGTGGAAAACATTCCTCTCAGGATAATAGTGAGTTGCAGACAGTTGCCACTTAAGCGAAAATTTCTTTATTCAAAGATTTCAGTGAAGATGGAGCATTTTGTCTCATGTTAGTGCATGACTGTCCAATTACCTCTGCTATCAACAGTGTAGTGATTCATTATGCTGATCACTCAATTGAAACCAAACCTCATTTAACACTAAGATAAGGTATAAACTGTGAAGATAGGTTAAGGTTTATCTTTCAATAGCAGCTGGAGCTCAGAAAAAAAAAAAAATTGGGAACATCCTGTTGTTCAAATAGTATTCAGTTCAGATGTTATTTAGTAACAGAAAGAAAACTTTCAGAAGTTAATTTTTTTTAAAGTTCTTTGCAAACATGCTTAGTCAAGGTAAATAAAATATCTAACTATTTATTTGGTTAGCAAGAGTGAGGATTTCTTATTTAGACTTTTTGGCATATACTTCCAACATATCGGCATGTCAATTATGGCACATTTTAATGAAAAAGGAAGAGACATGTAACACTAAGGGTCACTTTATCTGTATGAATGAATTGGTTGACCATGATGGAGTTTTGTTTATCTGACAGGAGGACTGGGCTCTCTTCTGAAGTTGCCTCTTTGTTGTCATCTGATGTTCTCAGCAGCTATTTCTCTGTTGACTGCCCCACATTTTGCTTTCTATTTCTTGACCTTTTACCTTTTTTCCCCTTGTATCCAGTACCTCTGTTTAATTTTTCTTTGCCACAATTGCACCTAAAGAATTTTATTTTCTAATGTTGCTCTTTCATTTCTTCCTATTTTCTGTTTCAGCACATTACCCATACCACACACTATCTCATTGTTATCTTTACTTCTTCCTAATAGCCAGAATTTTGCTAAGTCTTGCTTTAGTGCTACACTGCTGAAATCTCCTCATTTCCCTGTTCACTAAGCCCTTGTAATCCATTATCCTCTCCAGAATTCCTCTCCTAGGACAACCTAGCAGATTCTTATCATACACCACTTCAGCTCCTTAAAGTGCTCACATTTGTGGCATTAAACCATGTATAACCTCAGAGTGCTTTACTGTGGGGCTTCCTGAAACATCCCTCTGCCCATTTCCAAAGCTCGTGATGCAACATTTGAGCCTTGTTTCCTAGTGTAGAGTGGACTTCAGGCCCCCAATATTCAGATGTTAAATTCAGGTAAGATGAATTCCACCATGACAGTAAGGATTTGATGGGCAGAGAACATGCATACAGTTGTGAGCACTTCAGGATTGTGGTCAATGTGTAGAGGTGTACAAAAAGAAAAGTTACATAATGAAGCAAGAGAATGGGGAACAGTGTTAAAATATTATATCAGTACTGTAGTAATGCAAGCAATGATATGTTCTCAGCAGCAACAATAAAAATAATAGAAAGCAAACAGAGCTATTATTCAATTCCAGTGGTTCCGGTTCAATGGTCATGTAGTGGAAGCTAAGAAGGATCAGAGAAACACAGGTCAGAGCCACACCATCTCTTATATTAGGGAGACTGAAGAGGCTCGAATTGTGTGCTTTGAAGAGAAGATAAGAAGAACTAAGATAAAGGTACACAAATCAATTAGAAGCACTGAGGGTCTACTCTTCTTGCAGTACTGAAGACATTTGGAAGGTGCCTGTGTGTGAAATCCATTCCTGACACAGGGCCAGCCAAATGTATTTTTAGCTCCTTGACTATCAAGGACACTTGTATGATGGCTGGAAACAATATATTGATTTTAGAGAAGATTTGCAGCCATCTCAGCTAGCAGCTGAAGCTCAAACAAGACAATCCAGCATGGATGAAAGTATACCAGGTACACAATCCTTCAATCTTGCATTCAGTGAACTAGAAAGTTGGCAATATATCTGAATGTAAAACCTAATCTAACTAAGCAAAACCAAAGAATAAGTATCACCCACAGGTAGCTTTTGAGATCTCAGGTTGAAATATATTTATCAATGTACCTCCTGGTTTTGCTTACCTCCTGGAAGTCCTTTTCTGGTTGGACTGTGAAGTAGTGTTTTACAAAGACATAAAAGAAGACTTCTCTTGACTGAGCTGGTGATCTGAATACGACCTAAAGATACTGAAGCAGGTGGATACAACAATGCAAGAATACAGAAAGGATGTAATTTATGTATTTTCAAACTTGAACACCTTGAATAAATTCATATCCTAGAGGATCTTGTCTGGTTTCTGCTGCCACATCAGAAGTTTAAGAACCACTTGTTTATAAAATAGCTGCCATTGTTGAGGAACCACAAGGAAGCTCAGATAGCATTAGTTACTCATCTGATTAAACATTTAGATCTCCTCAGAGTATAACACAAATGTAAATATTTCTATTACCTGCACACACCTACATCACAGATAACAGTTTTGAAATGGTCCAAACTGTCAGGCTTAAGCACATGAACTAGGAATTTCCCTTCAGAGCAAGGTAATTCTATAGCTCCTTCTTATAGTTTCCAGCATACCTCTCAGAATCACCTTACATTGCTGAGGAAAGAGTGTAGCTGTTTCTGTAAGTCTACTTTATAGTCTATAAAAATCCATCTTTCAGTCTAAATAGTAATTCATAAGACCTGATTCTAATGGGGCTGGAAAATAAATTTAAAAGATTCAGCTGCATCCTCACATAGAGTTTTCACTTAACAGGCTTACATAGGTAGACATTTGCTTTTCTGTACTTAAGTGGAATAATTCCTGATGCACTCAAAAGTGTAGAATTGAGGGAGAACGTGGAGGGTAGAATGAAGTTACTTGTTGATGGATAGTAGAGTTTAAAGGAGGTAAATATGAGAATGTAAGACACCTCCAAGTCTTTGAAAGGGAAGTTGTGCTTAAAATTTCTAGTTAGCATTTTTATTATTCAGTTTCATGGGATTAATATCAAGCCTAATGTTGAATTTCAGTTACCTGAGATTTATGTTGGGAAAGTGCTTTAAATTTTCCCATGACTTTACACTTTGGGAAAATATTCTGAGGTGAATTTACACATGGGCTTACCAGCTCTTAGGTCAACTGATGCTGGAAATTTTCAGCCTTTAATCACTGCTGATGGACATCCAACTCAGCCAAAGCACAGAAGTAGGATTAGATTGAAACACCAAATGGTCAGCAGTCAAATAGTCTACAAACAGGTTACTTTGGATGGGATTTTCCTCCTATTTCTTTAAAGTTTGGGTCCATAGAGAGAAGTATATGATGGTTAGGAGAGAGTGGGTCCAGAAAGTTAGGAGGTGTATTATCTCTGGATGACTACTTGGATGAAGCTACATATTTGAAAAAGGAGAATATAAGAGGAAAAATGTCTGAGGAGTAGAAAGATGGTGTTCAAGTGGGGATGGAACACAGAATTTAGGAGACTGAATATGATGCTCAAATATTCACACACCTAAAGATGCCCAGAAATGCAGATAGTAACTTGCATGAAGAGAAATTCAGACACCCCTTGCTACAAAAAGACTGCTTTGACAAACAGATTTGCTGTAGTGGAGAATATGAAAGACATAAACAGAAAGTGTCTGGCAAAACCAAGAAATTAAACTAGTAACAGGGGAAAAGGGTGATGAGGACAGCTGGGTTTGTTTGTACTTAAAAAATGAGCTCACACATAAAATGGGCCAAGGATAATTTTCTGGGTCAAAGAGTCATAGCACAATCCATGTCCATCAATTTAAATCCTCTCATTGACATGAGATGCTCACATGCAAAATGTGTACTGGGAATGATTCCTGACAGGAGAGGAGTCTGAAATAGTGCCTGGGCACTAAACCCTGCTATTGATTCTGTATTTAGCTGTGAGAAAAAGTAAGGGTCAATTGCCATTGTTTTGTTTATTTTCCCAGTGTAGGTGTAGCGTGGGAGAGTCCAAGGAGACATGAAGATAATATACAGAGAATTGCAATGGAATGCCATGACCCAAGGACCAAAGTAAAGCAGGGAGAAGAAATGCTGGAATTCCTCTCAAATCTGGGAGAGGCTGGATCTAAAAACCTGGGAAGCAGCTTACCTACAATTAGTCAATAAGGCATCAAATCATCATATTTTGTTATCAAAGTATAGGCAGTGAACAAAAATATGCAATGCTAGACAAAAGTAAGGATATGAGATACAAATTGAGGAAATCTGGAAAACTTTCTATTAATTTTTAGGTAAGTGGAAAGCAATGATTCTGCTGGTTTCATACTAAAGCAGGTCTATTTAGTTTAGTTTAGGGAAAACAGTCAAGAAAGTGTTATTTCCAGTGATTCTTCTAGTGCAATTGCAGAGAATTTTAATTTCAAATGAGAATAAAGACTTGAAAAGGGAAGGAAAACAGGTAGTTTATGAATTTCTAGGAATCAGAGCCAACAATGTCAGCCAACAACGAGCATTTATGAAAAGAGACTATTGTTAGGGAAAAAAAATCAAGAGGCTGATCTGCAGCACATGGAAGTAGAATGTAATTTCTTTAGAGCAATACTACTCCAGAATTTCCATATTAAACAGGATAAAACTTGAAATGAAGAACTCCCAGCCTAACTGAATAAATCATATCAGAAATGTCAGAAAATACTGTTAAAATATTTCAACAGAATATAAATATTTAAATATAGAAATATATAATAGAATGTTAACAATGACTAAGAAAAGGAGAGGCAAAAATTTCTGTCTTGGAAGGTTGAGGGAGTTGTGTCAAAACTCCAGAGGGAACGTCTAAATGCTGCAAGAAAAACAACCATCAAAGGAAGGATAGGAAGAAAGTAGTTGACAGAAAGCTACTGTTAAGCTTGGTCTGAAAATTAAATTGGCATTAGACTCAACTCTCTATCAAAGCTTGGGGCACATAGAGTGCCAGAACTGCTGTGATGCTTTCTAGTGATAAAGAGAGATACTTCACAATGACATTGCCATCAGAGATGGAGAGCAACCCAGCACAAAGAGCAAACCTAAAACTGAGACTGAATCCTATCACATCTCTCTGTGGATGTAGGCTATAGACAACATGGAAGAGATCAGAAAGTGGCCTAGGAAGGAACTAAATTAACTTAAGAATTCAAATATTAGGAATCAGTTTCTGTAGTAAAAAGGGAAAGGTCATTCATTTAGGAGCAGATAGGAGGAACTGAAAGTATTGTACTGGTGGTATTATTATGCACTACAATATAATCATAATTACTGTATATTTTCCCTGACACTTCTGGGATTTCATGCAGAACACTGTAAGTACTTCTTGTTCTTTATATTCAGCAAACATGAATTCAAACTAGATGGGGATGGAAGGACCATGCAAATCAATATGGAAGCAAAAAGTCTTTCTCTAAGAAGAGAGAAAGCAGCCTGACACGTCTATCCTAGAAAAGTCTAAGAGGGTGACTACTGATCCCCTGTAAATTGACAGAAAGAGAGAGGAGCCATATAAGCTTAAGGATGGCGTTACAGGCACAAAATAAAGCAGACAATGGTACATCAAGGCCGAAGACTGGAAATTATGCATTAGTTTATGAGCCTTTGCAGAAAGTGGCATTTAGGGAACCAAACCTAAACATTTTTAGAGCCTAGCTTAATACATTTATGACCAGCAGAAGAAAACACAGTTGCTTGTGACAGGAAGCAGTACTATGATCCTAAGGATTTTGATAGTCATTTCCAATTTTATTTTTTTTCTTCAGAAATGCTGCAGAACTTAGCTAAGCAGAAATAATTAAGAGAATGATGAAAATACACATTCTCTGCTTCTTAGACTAAAACTACAGAGTTCTTACAGAAAAACTTTTCTGTTTGTGCACATTTACACCTACGGTTAAACATTACCCTGAAAGGTGAAGCCACTCATTGCAACATCAGATGGTATTTTTCCTCAAACACTGATGGGTTTTTAGAAAAATAAAAAGACAAAAAAGTCCTACTAACAACCTACACCAAAGATTTCAGGAATGCTTCTAAAATAAAAACTGTGGCTATTTATGGCTGACAACTATGGAGAAAAACACACATTAATAAAGTTTATGACATTAAAATACTCAAGTCCAGTATTGCACTTTTAACGTTTCATTATTAGATTCATGATTATATCAGGGAATGCACAACCACAGAGGAAGACAAAAAGAAATAATTTCAAAGGCACCAAGAACTGCTTATCAATAGAAATCAGGTGCCTAAGGGTTATTATATCTTTACATATAGATTCCATAATTTCTGCAATTAGTGATGGAGATAGGGCTACCACTTATATACAAAAAATGTACACAATCATAGCAATAAATCTAGGACTTCTGTCAGACCAACTGTTCTACAATTGGACATGTTTTTTCCTTTCCCTCAAAATATTTAGTCAAATTTTGCCTTCATGAAAGAAATTGGTTTCATCACACTCCCAACAAAAAGAAATGCTTTTACAATGCAAAACAATATTAAAATAGACCCATTCTCCTACAATGACAGAAACTGGTAGAAAACAGCAGTTTTCAATAAGGTATCTAGTTAAATGTGACAATGTTATTCTTCTAAACTATCTAATAAACCAGTCAGGCAGCCTGCTCCCAAGAACACTGCCTGCATGAAACACTGTGTTTATTAAACATTATTTATTATCAATTAATTAAGAGGAATAATATTTAAAATAATTTCCTTTGAACTATTTAATAAGGTCTGGAGCAAGTGGTGAACAGGATTTAAAGAGATTCATTCCCATGGATTATCCCAGCTCCCTTCAGCAGGAAGGTTTAGCCACCTCTGCTGACAGTCACACCTTGCCACCCTTTCTTCCAAAATGCTCATAATTTTTTCTGCCCTTCAGTGGCA
This sequence comes from Molothrus aeneus, assembly GCF_037042795.1. Classification (NCBI taxonomy): domain Eukaryota; kingdom Metazoa; phylum Chordata; class Aves; order Passeriformes; family Icteridae; genus Molothrus; species Molothrus aeneus. The sequence continues at coordinate 72,180,703 of NC_089648.1, read as the reverse complement.
ATTTTTATTTTTAATAAATTTTATTAAAAAAACAACTTTCTGGATCACTGCTTACTAGAATACACCTGACAATCGATACAATTTTGTGACAAGAAAAGAATTATAAGGAATAGAAGGCATTTCAATTAACTGTTCAATGACAACGGAATTCACAAAACTCCCACAAAACTTTAATTTATCTTTCTGTTTATAATTTGGGAAATGTGATGGCAATGCAAAGAGCTTAATAAAGTACTAAATGTTGTAAATGAATGTTGACACTTTACTGGTAGAAAGTAGTGACTTCTCTCTCATTTGCAGGGTTGTATGTGGGTGTATTACTCTATTTATTATGCTGCCATTACTCATGATAATTATTATTAATATTGTAAAGATTTATTTTCCCTTGGCATATAGCTGGCTGCTTATGTCAACCAAGAAATGATGCTCAGGTGAGGTGGGGGGAAAACATATTTTATTTTATTTTATTAATTATGCTTCATTAGAACAGGCATAAACTAAACTGAAAAACTCATTATGTCATGAACACAGTTAAAAGACAGACATTCTTAAGTTATATATCGGATATAAATATTGAAAAATTCATAAAAAGTAATGATGGAAAGGATTTTGAAAAATTGTAGTAATTAAAATGAGGCTAACTGCTCTATATATGAGTGCATAGTTAACCAATTAAAATAAGTACCACAGAGATTTTTTTCAGAATCAAGACTCCATTAAATTTTAAAATTTAAAAGTTGATTACAAAGTTGATTGAATGAAAATCAGTTTCCAATACTTATTACAGACTTAGAAGCTTAACTTTTTAAAAAGAATTAAAATTTTTAAAATATTAACCTTTTAAAAAACTTTTGGCCTTCTTTGGCTGAAAGTTTAATAACTTATGGATGTTTGGTGATACATTTAATTATTTTTTTGGGGTGCATTTCAAAAGGCACTAGTGAGACACTTTTTGTTCACTAATGTATTTGAAAAACTGTGGAATAAATTAGTTTTCAGAGTTCTTAGCCACAATGGTGAAATTTCCTCAAGTATATGAAATTGCTTAAAGGTAATAACTCCTGACATACCATTTCACTGCATGTGAAATGTGTGTCCTGTGTTGACTGGGAGTTCATGTGAAACCCTGGAGAGAGGCACAGGTTTAGAACAATTGCTTCTTGGCCAGAGCAGCAGCTGCTTCTATGGAATATCTCTGAGAAAGCAAGCAGTGTCATCAAAAATGCTTTGTCTTTGAATCTGCATTCAATTTAGCTCAACGTATTTCTGCAGTTACAGACATTAAAGAAATATACAACATCAATTCTTGCATCATCATTAGCAGTAAATCTGATAAGATTTTAATTTCCTAGTGTCTTGCTACCATCCAAGTACCAATTCTGGATTTTAACAGTAAAATAGAGGGAGGGGCAATTTTAGATTGTTGTCAGTCATGACAACAAAGCATCAAAGCCCACCTTAGAAGCTGGGTGATTGACTGGCAGCAAAGGTGCCCTGAGCTCTGCCTGGGCTGGCTCTGCCTGAGAACACAACCACGATCACTGAGTTCAAGATCATCTCCATGCTCTGCAGCCTTGCCACACAGAATATATGCCAAGCTGAGCTCAGTCTGAGGAAGGGCTCAAGGAGCAAAGTACATGGGATAAAATGAAGAAAGATCAAAGTAAACACAGCATAAACTTTTTAATCTAACAGATAATAAAGGCATTTAAAAAGAAGAAACTAAATATAAAACTCATTGTAAAAAACTACAGAGTTCATATGTGATGTTCTCCACTCAACATAAATTACAACTGAGAGAAACTCAGTATTTGCTTGTGTTTGATATCTACAGTATAAAAAAGAGCACTGCTTGAAAGCCTGTGTCACAAGAACATGTAAGAATTTCTAGTGCAGTCTTTGTATGATACATTTCATATGATTATACAAGCTGGTAAAAATAGTTTTCCTAAACTAAAAATCATGTAGCAATGAGTGCAAAGAATTTTTTTTTACTGAGTAGCTGCCCGCCTTGCAAATGCTTTCATTACAGGCTGGTGGTGGAAATGATTAGACAAAAGGTGATTACTTCACAGGCTTATCAGAACACTGTTAAAGGTTGTTGCTGCAGCCCCTGGTTAGGGTCACCAGTCTCCAAAGATGGGATTGAAAAAAACAGAAAAAACAGCTTATGTAAAAGACTTCTCCCTCTTGCTCCCCCTCTCTCTCTTTCTAAAGCATGAAATATCTTTTCTGTGGCACTTACAGGCAGGAAGAACAATTTTAACACCCCTCTTTGATAAGAGACATTGAAAATTAACGTGCAAATTCAACTATTGTATAAGACAATTTTCTTATTTCCATCAAATTAATTAGAAGATGTGCTCCTTTGAAGCAGAGAGAAAATGAACAGACCACTGCCCTCAGCCTCAGTTAACACCATACAAGAAAGATGTCCCCAGACCATATATGATTTGGGGTTTTTTTTTGTTATAAAGCAGTTAATAGTGGGATACTCATCTCTAACTCAAACATAGACATAAATGCCAGCTATTTTGTAGCATAATATATAATTAATATATTATGGAAAATATATTAATTAAAATACTCATATTCTCTTGTATTTTTCAACTGCAATTTTAAAACTTTGACATTTTCATATGCGCTCTGTTAACTCCAGTTGTTGTTTTTCACTTTCTCTTGGAAAAAGGTAGAGTAAGGACTGTAGAAAAGGAATCCAGTTCTCACTTACTTAAACATTAGAAAAAAGCTCGTAATCACTATAAAGTCCTGTGCCATTAGATATATAGCACCACTCTGCCACTTTTTCTTTATTAATTATTTCCTTTTGAATAGCAATCAGTGAATCCAGATGTTTGAACGTGAGAGATCTTAGCTGTGGCATCTGGATCCCTCACAGATTCCAAAAGTAAGTCTGTTATTGGCATTTAAACTGAATCACACTCCATGGAAGTATTTATACTGCCTTTGGCTTGCTGTGTTATTGTGCATTTATTAATAAGCTGGTGTGCTTACATTTGGACCTGGGAATACTCCATGCACTTTGGAAGAAATCCTATCCCCATTGAAGTCAATGGGAGTTTTGCCATCAACTACAAGAGAGCCAGGATTTCATCCTTTGAGTTTTTGTTCACAGAGAGCAATATAGCTCGCCTTAGGAAGGGCCTTCAAGAACCTTTCAGGCCTGTACGATTTCATTACTTAGCCATTAAAAAAATCTGCTAAGGGAAGAGATTAAGCCAAAAAAAATCCCAGTTTCTCCATTTTTGTATTATCAGCACACTCAGAGATCTCTGACTTGGACAAGGGTTGGCACAGAACATGCTCTGATTGAGCCTCTCAAACCAAATAGGTGACAGCAGGTAAAGGCTACTGAAATACAGTTTTTGGCCCAAAGTTACACTCAGGGTCTATTGGGATTACAGCTCTCCTAGAATCCTCTACCTAAAGCAGTTATGTGCCATGTTGCCATGGACCCTCCCAGTGGTGGATTTGCATTTCTGCTCCCTTACAACACTATGCAGAAGCCACAAATATTTAAAGATGCATCACAAAAAAAAAAAAAAAAAGAGCAAAACCACAAAATGAAACCAACATTAAAAAACCCACCCAAAACCCCAAAGCAAAACAATAAACTCATATCTTTTAAACTGAAATTCACTATGTTTTTGATGAGTTTTTAAATACTTTCTAAAGACAGAAAACTTTTCCTAGAAAATTCTCTACAGACTTAAGAAGAATTTCTCATGAAAATATACTAATAGAAAGCAAAGTGTTTTGAGACTGGAACACTTTTTTTTGAATTTTAAACTATTGTTTTCCATGAAAAGGGAATGAAAGGTGCTGGGAAAACTTCTGTGTGTTTTTCAGCGTCCTGGTTATTTTGCCAAAGAAATCTAGGGCAAATTTATTTTAGTTAAACATTTATTTGGTGACCACTGTTTCTACAAAGCTTATTTTGCTATCCTCACCATTAACCATTTGTTTCTATGAGTGCCTGTGAGTACCACATTATTCTATCTACAAAGAGGTGTAAAGGAAGTATTGTCTGTTAAACATAAATTGCAGAACCAGTTCTCATTATTCAAAATCTTGGGGTTTGCAGTTTAATATAGTTTAGGTCATGAACCATTCCCACTGCTCTATAGTGAATCATAAAGCATATAAATCCCCATTATCTTAAAGAAATAATATGCAACATACATGGCTGTAAGGTTTTCTCATATGACTGAATGCTTATGCACTAGGAATAGAATGAAAGTTGGGTTGAAAAGCCAAGTTACCAGAGTAATTCTCCCTGTGCTCACTCCCAGCTTGCAGCAAATGCAACTCAATGTCAGGTTAAGTTCACATCTCCATAGGGTTAAGCATATATATGTCAACAGCAAGATCAGCTTAGCTGACATGAAATAACTTCTACTTCTGAAGCCAGTATATATTGAGTCTTTATCAGAGCTAAAAGCTGAACACTCATATTTAGTTTTTTTGTTTTAATAAATACAGTATTTTGCTCAGGGATTTCTTAGGTGGAACACAATTTGATTACAATCCTTATGCTCTATCTGCACTTTACATCTACTACTCCTAAAAACTGCATAAGTGGTAAAAAATGGTCACCACATTCCTAACAGAAAAAAAAAAAAATATGTGAGGGCACAACAAATACTAAGGATAGAAAGAACTTCATATTAATCTTTCAAAATGTTGCTCTTTTGGAACTGAACCTTGGATTTGTCACACATTGACAATAAGGAGAAGCAGGCTCATGTGGTGCCTAACACAAAAGTAGAAAAAGTCCTGAGATTAACCGATCCTATTCAGCCTCCCATTCTTGGACAGTGATCTGACAAATCTTTTGAGATTCAATTATAGACATTAGAAAGATGTACTTTCTTCCTGGGCATTTATCATTCTACTCCTTCACCTGCAAGTGCTGCATACCCAAAGCAGTGACCATGCAGACCAGAACTGCCCATGCTGGGGACTCAGCAGCCATAGCAGGCATGTTTGCAGACTTCAGACCAGTTTTTATCTGGTCTCACAGACAATGCAAGGACTGGAGATCTTAAAGTGCACTCCTGCTTTAATCTCATTTCAAAGGAATCCAATTTGTGCACCCCAAGACAGCTCTGATGTGAATCAAAGCAGAGTAAGGGGGGGTTTTCTTTAGGAGCACGTGCTGCTCCAGATTAAGAAGTGAATGTAGTTGCATCTTCAGATCATCTGAAGTTATTTATTCCTTTTTAGAGTATCTACCTGCATCACAATCCATTTCTCATTCCCCTGTCTCTTCCTCATAATAGAGATAGCCAGAACAATAGTTAAAATAAGTGTCTTGTCCTTTTATCCCTTAAACACTGGCAGCTGTCACTGTGGAAGTTTAGTTATTCGTGGTTTGGCTATTTTGTTTCCTCTTATTTTCTTTTGTGGTTTTTTTGTTAGTTTGGTTTAGTTTAGTTTTGTTTTGGTTGGTTGTTTTGTTCCCTATTTATTTTGGTTGCTTCTTTTTAATTTCTTTGCTTTTATTTTGCGCACCTAGAAAAGTAAAAGGGCTACAGTGTCTTCTCCACTAAAGAACAAGTAAGATTAAGTATGAAGTAGTATTTTAAGCTAAGGTTAATTCAAAGAATCAGTATGCCATCACTATTATCAACACTTCCTTAGAAATTGAAAAGATAGTGGCAAAAGATAGCCTTCTTTTGTGAATGCTACCTACCTTGGTAAGAAACAAAGCTTAGCCTGGTATTCTTTGCTTGCCTAACTGCTTATCTAGGTAAGAATTTTGACACAGCATGCAATGCTGGGCTATGCTACACCTAATATCTGAATAAAAATAAAATTTTCTTCAGATTAATTTTCTAAATTATTGAGTAAGAGTGGTAACTGGTTTGCATTACATGTTTGCCTAACAGCTAAGGGCTGAGCAGTCACCTGGAAGCTGAGAAAAGTCTGATAGAACATGTACTGACTGAGGAGAGTCTGGAAATCCTAACTCCCATTTCCTGGACAGTTGGTTTAACTCTCTAGACTGTTATACACAAGTCTGATGCTTCCTCCAGCTGTACTCTTGGATGAAACTGTCTGTGACTGCTGTACTTTGTGTTGAAATAAATGCTGTCCATGTGAGTTAGAGGTACCGGGAGACCACTGGTTGAACTGACCTCCCAGAGAAGCTGAGGTTGAAATGCCTTGTTTGGAAATCATAAACAGCCTGAACAGAGAAGCCAGGACAAGGATGCTTCAGGGAACATAAAGCATTTTGGCACCAAATTAAGTTTTCACTAAAATAACAAGCACTCACAAAACTGTAGGTGCGCAGATAAGATTTATATAAACAACTCTAATAGCTCTGTTGCTTAAAATCCTACATGCATTCAATATCATGTACCCAAAGGTGTTTTTTTTTCCTTGCCCTTTGAGAGCAAATGGATGAAATTCAGGCTTTGGGCAAATCCAATGCACTTCCATAAACAGCATTCTACACAATCTCCCTGTAAAACATGAATGTGAAAAATAACCAGATAAGTTTGAACACTGGGTATTAACAATGTGAATATTTCTGAAATTTACACCTGATTTTTTTTTGTTTTTGTTTTAAAGAATAATGTTTTGCTAATAGCTTGCACTGTTTTTCCAATCTAAAACAATGAAACCAAAGAAAAGAGAACAATGGCTACAGCCAGTTTACAAAAGCATTTAAGAATCTTGTGGTACATAAAGGCACCTAATGGAAACACCAGTTTATGTTTTCCATTTATGCCACTACTTCAAGCAATCCCACTTATTTATGCTGCCTGGATGCTGTAAGGAATTGTCTTCCCAGGGCAGCTCTCTTTAAAATTCCAACTCTTAAAACTATAAAATTAGGTCTGTTTACTTGACTGAAAAATGCAAAGGTGACATTTATTGAAATATCACATGAATTTTCTTTGCTCTTCCCAGGGGCAAAAAAAAATTAAGGTGAAAACAGATAAAATACAATTTGAATTATTTATCTGGTTTTAGTTTTCCAAAAAGGGCATCAGTCCAGCATTAGAGTTGGCACATATTAAGTTTTTTTTCTGGGCAAAAGGTCCTTTTTTTATTTATTTGCATTTGACTTTCATGTCTGTGTAAAATGCAAACATTGCTATAAAGGTCCTATTAATTAACAGTACTGAAATACAAAGACTTTTTTCCTCTATTAATTTCTTTATTCAACAAATTAGACCATATATATTTTCTGTAGAGCAGTGTTTCCTTCTGCATTTAAGTGTTATTGTACATGACTAATTTCAAGTAATGTCTTTGTTTTTCTGTTACTAACTCCCTGAGCTCAGTGCCACGCAGCAGACATATTTATTGTGCCGTGCAAAGGTTGCAGCCAACAGAGATTTGTTATGTGCAAAGTTCAGGTATCTGGCATCTTAGCAATTAAAGCTAAGTAGTATTTCTTGCTTGCTGCTTCTTTATAATCCGAGTGAGTTCAGGTGGAACAGCTTCTTTATAACCTCTGTGATAAGGGCTGGGGTAAACAGGAGGTGCAGGCAGTCCCTGGTTTCAGGCTCACGCTCGTTCACTCATGGACCCAGTTTTAACCTACATGCGCAATCCTGATAAACGGCACTGGAGTCAGCACTGCTGATAAGGCTCCTGCTCCCTGTACAAATACTTCACAGGCCTTGCAGTTGAGAAAAACCACTAGGCTATTTGTCAAAATTATTTTCAGCTAAAAATCTACTACACTGCGCTTGCATCTACAGTATTGACTCTGCCTAGGCATCTCCACATTCATATAACTGAGAGGAAGTACCAGGAGATAGTGCTGGGAATGTTTTCAATAAAACTGACTCTGAACCATTGTATCTAGGGTAATTCCGTTGTCTACCATGAACTAGACATCACAAGTAATCATCTCACCTCATTCTCCACTGGATGATAAAACTAAGAAGAGGGAAAAAAAAATCACAGAGGGAATTATAAACTCTAGCCATAAAAGTGAGATAAGCAAGTCAGCAAGTATACACTCATCAACAAGAGTTTAAATGCACTCCTGACTAAGTACAGAAAAGAAATCACTTACGTTCCGCTCCCAGATAATGGTCTTAGTGTTACCAGGAACTAGTACAAATTTATCAAAATCTCATTATTATCATGCCCATTTTTCAGTTGTCAGAGCTGCCACTGTGATGGTTGCTATTAACTGCAAGACCATCATACTCCATAAATAACTGACACTGATGAGGCTCCTTAGGATCACATCCAGATGACTTCTGAATAATCTCTAAGGCTGGAGATTTCACAATCTCTCTGGGAAACATGGGCTACCATTTCATCATGCTGAACTTTCTTTTCTGGACATAACTGGAATTTCCCTTGCTGCACTTCATCTCCCTCAGTGTTTCACTGTTTCACCCCTGGGAAGTGGGCAGCTCCACTTCCTCAAAGATGTATCCATGAGGTAGTTGGAGGTAGCAACAAGACCGCTATGTAGTTCTCTTTTTCCAAGACTGGACAAAAACAGCTGTCCCACATCACACATAACATGCTTCACAGTCCCAACGCTGTTATCAGCTTTCCTCCAGACTCTTCAGTTTGTCAGTTCCTCTCTTCTACTTCAGAGCCTCAGGACACTGTATCTCAGATGTAGTTTTAAGAATACTCCATGAAAAAGAATAATAACTCCCCTACACCTGATACCATGATTAAATGCAGCTTTTTTCGTTAGTCTGACTCCTGGAATAAATATAGGTCAATAAATCTAGTATTTGTAGACTAAATCACATGAACAAAGAGTGCCCATGTATAGAATGTCAGGGTCACGATATCAATGTGTAAATTTTTTAGGGCAACATTTATGTTTTTAGCTCCATAATATCTAATTGTTAGTGGTTAAAAAGGCCCAGGAAGGTAATGAATGCATTAATTAACAGCATTGCATGGTAATAATGTACAATCATTAGCAATATAGCAATCTCCAAGATAAATTCAGGATTTCAGATTTCTAGATATGTGAAATTTCTAGTGTGATTTAGCAAAGAGTTACAGCGTGTTTACCACTTGAGGGAAAGTCTTGCAAGTTTTAAGGCGCTGTTGTGCAGACTGAGCAATTTTCATTTATTCTGCTTTATGATTGGATCAATTATATTGTCAATCTTCAGTGATTTACTTCCTAAAATTACCATGGCTATGACTTATTTATTGATTCCAAGGAAAGGTTATGTGAAGAGTCACATGTATTAGCCTAATTTCTCTTTAGCCTATTTTCTGTAGTCCTGTTGGTGAAGTTTGCCTGTAAAAATGTTGGGTTTCTTCCCTTGAAAATTACCAATACATCTTTACCATTCGTTTGTTTGCAAGGACCCTTTTCTCAAACCACTGTTTTATTAGTTTTTAGAATACTGTTGAAATGTGGCCTCAGTCCATCTGGGCAAACAGACTAAGTAGCATACATCAACACCATGAAGGAAGAATGAAATAATCAAATAAATATGTATGTCACAAGCAGCTATGAATTTCTTATCCAGTAAGACTTTCCTAGAGCAGGAACACTTAAGAGATGCCCATCATGAAATCCTCCTCAATTCTGAAGAAACTGGAAACAAAGACATAGAAAATGGATCTGCGCACTCCAAAATTGTTTTTAGTTTGATAGAAAATGACAGGTGCCAGTTTACATGGCGCTAAGTATCACTTGCTTTTAGTTCTACAGGATTTTTTTCTATTTAGGGTGAAATAAAGGTTTTGAGACACAATTTCAACTCAGTTTATGAAGGTGGAAGGCTTGTGAGATGAACTTCTTTTAAGAGAACCATTGGTACCACAGAGCTGCTCTACTCCTTATTTAGCAAGTCAGATTTCCAATTAACTCCAAGTATCACTCAAGTTTTTGGCTAGGTATTAGAACTGTAAATGAAAATAAATTTATCAGAAGTAGCTTGTCTTCAGCTCTGTGATTTCAATGGCATCTATGTGAATGTTCTTATTTTAAGGCAAATAATGTGATAAATGTTAAGTTTGATGTGGCACTGTTAAAGAAATCAAACATTGGTCTGCTTAATAAAAAATGAAAAAAGATATCGTAAAGATAAGTCGGCATTTAAGGTGCAAAATAGGCAGCATTTATTTGCTTAATGGAGAAACATGGAAAGTCTGTGCAACCTCAAAACCCATTAAGTTGCAAAGTTTTATGTAACTTCAAAACCTGTGTCAGTGTATTACCTACATTATCATCATTTTGGACCAAAAATTTTTGTGTCTCACTCTAAGCATCAAAGCCAAGGAGAAAGGCAGATCAGGACAGAGTTCTGAAAGAGTGTCAGAAGTTCAGTTAATTACTATTCATTGAAAATTTAAAGCTGGGAAAAATTCCTAATAATGATATTTTTATTTTATTTAGCAGAAAATATCCCAAATCTGTTTAAGTTCCTGGAAAGTTCTAGATTTTAAAAAAATTATGTTTATACTTGTGTCTGATTTTCAGCTTTAATAACTGAATTGATTCAATAAATTAATTGCTCCCAAATTACTCCAATTAATGTTTTGGTTTGGTTTTTTTCAGGGAGGTTGGAGGGGGAAGTCCCCAAAATGCTAAGACCATTAAGAAAAACAAAAATCTTTAAAACAGTATTTCTCACAGAAACAATCTGGTTCCAACTTTTTTCTTCCCTTTTTTTTTCTTCACACATTTTTTAACTAAAAGGACCTGGTACATAGCTTGACTTTCAGTCCTGCTATTTTTGAGAATTCACAGCAGCTTCTCTCTATGTCTGTTGACACTGCAACCGCATGTGTGACTGCAGGGGAGAATGGTCCAAGGAAGCACGAAATACAGTATTTGAAGATGATGTCAGAGTAGAAGAGGAACCAAAGCATGTGCCTCATGACCCCCATGCACTTGCACAATCCACAGTGAAGCCTGTGCAATCACCTCTTTCCTGTTTACCTATGGTAGCCAGTTCAAAGCTACTGAGCTTATAAACTTGCTTATATTCAATACATATTTAAATTCTGATTTCTGTTTTGCTGGATATGTGCTCCCAGAGGCATATCATAATTTGATAATGCTATATTTTGTCAATTACTTATTTTTCTGCCTTTTAGGACTTGACTATTCTTGCTACAAAAGATTCCTGATAAGACCTTTTGGAGGTATTGCACATTGTGCAATTCTTGAAGTGGAGGAGGGTGGAGATGGACAGACATGGAGAATGATAAGAATTAGGCAAAGCAAACACTTCAGGGCTCAGATCAACAGATAATGCTCAATTTCAGACCACACTGACCTGTTCATCTGAAAGATCACCCTGACACAGAGCACATGAAAGAAAACTATTCACTTCCATGAACTGCTATGACCATTTGAATGTATGTAACTCTCAAGCTCCTCCTACTTTTTCCAGTTCCATTATCCCACAGAACAAAGAAAATTGCAAGGAGAATGAGTAATTTCCATTTTCAATAACCCTCCTTTTACATTAGGTGAGTGACAATGTAGTTTTTCTAATGAAATATCTGGAAAAATCCTTCTGTGCCATTTCCAGACAAAAATAAAGGCAGATTCTTGGAGTTTCACAATAGCATTATTTGAGAAAAGAGATATTCAGGATTATTTTGCTGATTAAGATATACTAAGATATATTATATATATACATATATATACATTATGTATACAAATATCTATATCTATATCTATATACACAAGATACATTGCGCTGATTAAGATATATGAATAAGAGTCTCATTAAATATAAAGTATTTGTAATCTGTGGCCTTATAGTATCTATAATAGCATTACAGTGTTCCATTCATTCTCAAAACCAGAAAGTGACACAGCAGGCATCGACAACAATTTGATGTAGTGAGACCTGAAAATCTCAACTTGTAATAAACATAGATCTACTTTTCCTACACAGATTAGGTATCATTAGTTTAATTTACTAATGCTAATTTACTAATGCATTGACTAAGAGAACAATATCTTCTATTAACTGGAAGCCCTTAATAAAGCAGATAATATATTGCAATCAAACATAGAAAAGGAAAACTTTTCAAAAATCTCACCTAAAATCCAGACAGAAAAGGTATACTACAATTATAAATATTATTATATTTTCTCTCTGACAGAGGTAGGTTTTGTAATAGTGCTATAAAAGTGTGAACTTCCTTTAATTGAAAAGTAATTGAAATTAATTTAACTTTATTTGCTGTGTTTTAAACTAAATTGAATTTCATGTTCCATAAATGCAACTATCAAGTAGGGTAAAGATTTCTTATCTCACACCAAAACAAACCATTTGTATCTGAACATTTCAAGAAAAACAGCAGAAGGAAAAAAGTCCTTCAAACCAAATACATTTCATATGAAGTCTGTAGGAACTGAGTCATGTGTAAGACAGCTGGTGGAAGCAAGAGACTGGATTTGATAGACCAGGAGGTTCCTTTCCATGCCATGCCCTTATTTTCAGAAGCATTCATTATCAGTACTATATTTTCTTCATTCCTCAAGTCTGAAAAAAACCTCAATAGAGTATAAATGCAGTTTGTAGATGAGGTTTTTTTTTTATTCAGCTCATGTTTACCTCCATATGCCATGGATACAGCAATAGTGATCTTAGCAGATCATCATCATTTACTACTTAAAACCGCACTGGCTATCTTAAATGCCGGCCTCAGCACATGAAGGATTTCAAATTGATATGTTCAGCAGCATGTGGGAATTAGAGAGTGGTTTAATTTTATGCACACAGGGGTTGTACATGAGCTGTGGATAATTGCACCTTGGAAATGCACTCATTTTGAAGATGAGCAGCTGCCTCAGTACTTGGAATCCTACAAGTGAAACACTTTGTTAACAACACCCAGTAATTCCTTTGGACTTCTTAGTTTAGAACAATTCCCTGTTACTGTATAAAGAAATTTATACAGAAAAAGAACTATTTTTATAAAAATTAACATGGAAATCCATGGGGTAATATTTGGAATGTTTGTTTGTTCAGCCTTTTTTAGGTAACCCTCACAGCACGTCTATGTAGAGCATAAGGGGACTTGGTTTTACACGGAGGCAGTTGAGCTGGTACCAGAAACTTATTGTGTACAAGGTCTGAATGTGTTTTACATGGCTTAGACTGCAAGGAAAAGTAAAGTGTTTTGAAGCAGAAATCTCCACCTGCCCAGAAATACCATTTTACATGACAGAGAAGGGAAAACTTAAGAGTAGACTGAATGCTTGGAAAAGAGCTTAGCAGAAAACCTGGATGGGGAGGTGCAACTTACATAATCTTCTGGATGTGGCCAAGCCCTGGGTCAAGTGTGAGTGAGTTTCCAAAGAAAAATTATGCTACTGAATACACTCTGTCTTTCAACTCTGGCACTATCATCTTTGGAGTGTTGATCCCACAAACAATTTCACAGCTGAAAATTTCAATGAGATGCTGACAGGCACATGGATGCCCTCGTATAAGTCTGCCTGTGCAAGCAGACACCCAAAGTGAAAACTTTCTTGCTCTGGGGACTTGAGGATCAAAATCAATCTGCAGCACAAACAATGAAGAGACAGACAGACAGTGAAAATCTGTCTGCTTTTTACTATTCATGCAGTATTAGTAACACATGTAATACTTTTCTTGTTGTTTAAATGCATGGAGTGAAATCCATGCCTCAGTGGATTCAGTGGGAGTTCTGCCACAGACTTCAATAAGGACAAACATTTCTCCCAGGGCTGGTGATTTTCAGCCAGTCTTTTTCCCTTTAATACATGTGATGACAAAATCCTGTACTTCCATTCCAAGGATGGATCAGCACCCCACAGTAATTAAAACTGCTGTAGTATATCATACTCACCCAGTATATTGTCTGAAAGACCATAGTGGAGAAACATTTTTTACTTTATGTGCTATAAATAACTAAAATTTACCAGAAAAAATACTCAAACCCAAACAGTTTTGAGACATTTTAACTTAAAATCTACTTCTAAAGGAATCTCCAAATGGACGAAAATATGTATGCAGGTATGCAGTATGCAGCGTGCTTCCTCTGCCTATCTGAAGGTAGGATTTGATCACTCATTAAAAAGAGAACTAATGCTAAAATCCATCCATACACATATATGAACATCTCAAATGCTAACATGAAAGAACAGGTTTTGCTGGAAGCATGAAAAGCAAGTGTATGTTGTTATGAACATTGCTGAGATTTGCAGGGAAAGGGGAACCTCAACCCATTCCATTCTTATCAGTCAATGGATCAGTCCCATCAAGAGATCCCAAGAGGCTGGAGAGCAATCACAGGTCAGCTGCAGAAGAGCAGCTGAAGAGTAGCACAAAGGAATTCCTGCCACTCCAGCCAGTAGATCTGCTTCACCAGGGTCTCATTTTAAAGGCCTCTATGAAAATGCATATAGGGCAGGAGGAGTAAATAAACAGGAGGAGTTAGAGATGTACACACAACTGCGGGCCTGTGACCTCACTGGCATCATGGAGATATGGTGGGACAGGCCCTGGGAGTGGAGTGTTGGAATGGAAGGACAGGCAGGGAACATGAGGAGGAGCTGTCACCCTCTATGCCAGTGACCAGCTGGAGTGCACAGAGCTCAGCCATGAGCCTCAGCTGAGGCGCCACCCAAGAACTCAGGGGTCAGGATCAAAAGGAAGGCAGGGACAGGTGACATTATTGAGGGGGTTTGCTACAGGCCACCAGACCAGGAAGAGTGAGTGGATAAGGTACTCTACAGACAGGAGCAGCTTCCCATTCACAAACCTTGGTCCTCATGGAGAACTTCAACCACCCCATCATCTGTTGGAAGGACAGCCAGCAGGGCTTAAGCAATGCAGGGGGTTCCTGAAATTCATTGATGACAACTTCCTTCTCCATGTGACAAAGGAGCTAACAAGGAGAGGTGCTATTCTGGACTTCATTCTCACCAACAAGGAGAGACGGGTGAGAAATGTGAAGCTCAAGCACAAGTGGGCTGCAGTGACCAAGAAATGGTGGAATTTGAGCCTCTTAGGGCAGTGAAGAGGGTGTTCAGCAAACTCAGTACCCTGGATTTCAGGAGAGCAGACTTTTTCAGGGAAACTATCCACTCTCATGAGACCCCACCTGGGGTTCTACATTCAGTTCTGAGGCCCTCAACATAAGGATGTGGAACTGTTGGAGTGAGTATAGAGGAGGCCACAAAGATGTTCACAGGGATGGAGCACCTCTGCTATGGAAACAGGCTGGGAGAGTTGAGGTTATTCAGTTTGGAGAAGAGAAAGCATTAGAGAAACCTTATTGTGGCCTTCCTTATTATATACTTGAACAGGGCCTATGAGAATGAGGAGGACAAACTTTTCAGCAGGGCTTGTTGTGACTGAACAAGGGTTAACAGCTTTGAACTGAAAGACAGAAGGTTTAGATTAGATATAAGGAAGAAACTCATTACTGTGAGGGTGGTGAGCCACTGGAACAGGTTGCCCAGATAAGCTGTGGATGCCCTACCCCTGTAAACAACCAAGGTCATAATGGACAGGGCTCTGAGCGACCTGATCTAGCTGAAGCTGTCCTTGTTCATTACGGGGGGTTGGACTAGCTGACCTCTAAAAGTCCCTTCCAACCCAACATATTCTATGATTTTGTGATCTTTAAGGTCCCTTCTAACACAAACCATTCCATGATCTTATGCTTCGCACTATGATTTCAGATTTCATACAAATGGCCAATGATAAATATCAGAAAAGAGTTTTAGAGAACTCATTCTGTTTGTAAACAGAGACAAGATGTAAAATATTTAACAAGCTGGATATAATGATTAACATTGCAGTCTAATATTGTAAGGCTTTTGAGAAAAAGCTAATACTGGACTAGCTTAAACCATGGCTCTAAATTGAAAAGATTTTGACCCCTGCTACAGTAGGAAATGGAGATGTTCAACATTCCTAAACAGAAAGGCCTTTTCTTAGATTATAGACCTGCCCTCTGAGATGGAGAAACTTAAAAATAACAGTCTTCTTATTTTCTGACTTATGCTTTCACATTTAAATAGAAAACTGAGTATAGAGATTCCAGGTAAGACTATATTCCTTAAACATTATGTGTCCAGTGCACAGATGCATGAGCAGTGTCCTGAGCAGAAAAATATTCTTTTCTTAAGAGGGTGGTAAGTTTGATTTTCCTTGAATGTCTAAAATTCATAAATAGATTTAGTAAGATTTTAAGGGAGTATGAATTAGGACCACTTACATGCTGTCAGATCTGCATAATCCAAAATGTGTACCTGCACAGACATCCAGAGTGTTCATTAAAGTCTGTAAGAGGCTGTGGCTTTTTCTTCACACAATATCTTGCAGGTTTGGGGCTGGAAGTTAATTAGCTGATATGAACCATAGAAAGGAATACTGTTAGAAACCTGTAAGATCGTTCAGTTTGTCTCTTCAGAGAGAACTAGATGATTTAGCAGCTTTTGTTTCCATCTCTCAGCTCTTACTAAACAACCAAACTTTTTGATCTATAGGTCTTCACAAATAAAGTATTTACAACAAAAAATGGAACTATATGAAGTTGAATAATTGAAATTACTATAGTTCTATTCTGAAGAGGGTTACTACTTTTTCCTGTATGATCAATCTATTGCTCTATTAGCTCTACTCCTGCACTGCCATGCTGAAGGAAGGAGAATTTACCCATGGAGTGCCTAAGTCTAAGCTTCCCTCTGAGGTGCTTTTACATTAGTTTTACTTTAGAACAGGAGGTGAATCTCCCTACCATTCCCACTTAGCCAGCTTTGGTCAGCACTGCAGCACACAAATTCTTTGGAATTAAACTATCTCAAATGCTAGCAGACATGCAGGCCATGTGACTACACTAGAGCTAGTCTTAAATAATCCTCCCTCCCTTCAAATCTGTTGACATCTCCGGACTCTGCACTATGGACCTAAATGATGTTTTAGATGACAGAGTGATGTGAACTTACCCCACAGCCCCATCCATACAAACTGCACAGCAGAGAAACTCAATCTCACCACTAATGTGGGTCTGTATTTGCACAGCAGTACTGGTGTGGTATAATCTGTATGGCAAACTCATCTATTTTAGAAGGCCCTTACTAACAGAATTTCTACCATTTACTTTGTCCCACTATCTGACAACTCTCACTTTGTTCTTTCATCCATGAAATGGCCACATCTCCTGATGTAAAGGGCAAACCTCTCTGCTCTGACACTTACTGTGACTGAAATGTGCAATGTCTATTTTAAGAAGCAATAATAAGTACTTAAAGGTGTCCCTGCCTATGACAGGTGGGTGAAACTCGATGAACTCCACGTTTCCTTCCAACCCAAACCATTCTATGATTCAATCATCTGCTACTGAAAGTATTTTGTAAAAGTTGCTTCTACACTCTGCTTTCTGACACATAAGCTGCTGAATTACTGGCCAATTTCATGTAAGTGATGATATTAACACAGTTTAAAAGATGTGGAGGTGGTAAAACTGACCTGTGATTTAGTAAACTACCTGAGATGAAATTTTGACTGTTTATTGAGTAAATAGGCCTTGTAAATAGATTGAAAATATTTCAAGAGTTACTTTAGGTTACCTAAAACCACTGAAAATATATCAATACTGACCGTGTGATAAATGTGATGACTCCTCTGGTGAAACTCTCCAGACATGCCCCCACATATCTTATTGTGGGTTATGTAGCCCACATATCTTATTGTGGGTCACCCTGAATTATCATTCCTGTGCTCCTTCCTTCTACCATGGAGTACAAGTGCATTTCCAAGCATCCCGCTGAACTTGTGGCTGTTCCTGCCACCTCGTGGCAACTGCTCAGCTTAACAGAAACACAAACTAAGAACGCATCCAGGACACACTTTCAAAGGCAAATTAGGAAAACAGGTGCAAACTTTTGTTTTGAGATGACTGTTTAGAGTCCCCTCTTTTTTTCAAGTTTGTTGAACTTTTCAAGTTTGTTGACTACTACAAAGAAACAGCAAAATTGTCAGACTAACTTCAGAAAAAAAATGAAATAAAGTGTCATACAGGGCTTGTTTCAGAAGACACTGAATTTTCCAGGAAAACATAATAGAAAAATATGATTATTTTTGCATCCCTAATTTCTAACTATAAATTATAATGTTTAAACAATTAAACTGGGGTGATCTGGATAAAACAACCCATTTATGGTGAGAGTTATCTTAGGCAGAGGTACCTTTACTCTTCATTTTCAGAACGCTGAAGTGTCACGAATTTCTGCTGTCACCACTCACTCAGAACCCTGTTACCTACATCTTCCCTTTCAAGGCTATTTATTTAAAAGATAAACATAAATGCTATGACAAAGAATGCTGCAGTGCCTTTTCTAAAAGCAAATGGTTATATACAATAAAAAATGTTTCTGGCAATCAGGAATCACTGATGTATTTGTAGGTTTGCACAAGAATTAAGCTGAGAGGAATGGAACTGAGGCATAGAGTTTTTCCTCTTCTTGTACACTTTAGCATGTCATGAACCAACCCAGTCCCACAGGAGACAGTTTCAAAGTACTTTGTTATGACAGATGGTCCTTCCTAAAAATAAGGAAGTGTAAGTTATCTATTTGAGAAACTATTTTGATTTTAATATTCAGAAACAATCTTAGCAAAACTAAGGACAGATCCCAGAATAGTTGTTGGTTTTTAAAAGTAGGATATTGGTGTAGCTTAATTCTCCCCCTGTGGGGAATGAAAGCAGTTATGATCCCTACATAATTATTTGTGAAGGTCAGGTGCTGCAAATGGGATTCATTCCAGTCAGCACACAGAACCAGTTCCATGAATGTTCAACTCCTTAGTCACCCCAGGAGTCATTAAGGAGAAGATTAAGATCCAAACCTTCTCCTATTTCTACATTGGGGAGACACTCTCATCCTCTTGTAGTTTGTGCCTCCGGCCTTCCTTGGAAACAGGTGGTTACCTGATTTTGTTTTTTTGGGTTTTTTTTCCCACATGGAATTCAGTAAGACTCACTTTTAAAACAAAACCCTAACAGAAGAGGCTGATAATTCCCCTCCTCCTTTTTATATGGTATCCTACAGCTTGCAGCCTTTATCTGCCATTTTTCTACTGCTCAAAGCAAACACATATTTACCATCAATCAAGAACAATTTAAGAAGTCTGCAGACTACTTTTAGTGTTTAGACTGGGTGATGAATGTCTACATTATCCAAAACCCATCCTTTGGGTACTATTTTTCAGTATGCCCCTCAGTTTTTGCAACAAATAAAAACTTTGCCTTATGTTCCCTGCCCTCAAAACCAGTTTTCCTAGATGTTGGAAGTTAGCTAGAATGGTGATCAGGTATTATCTGAGCTCAACAAGGTGCTCACTCACGCAGTACTATGTTCTACATCCTGGCAGGCAGCTGGCAGCAGAGCTTCATTTATGATATCCTGAAGAAAATTTTTACTTTTTTAATACTACACTTCATTCTTCCATAAGCACAGAAGGCTTTTTTAATTTAGGGTTTTCATTAGCTGTTTTAAAGCATATAGAGAATCACAGCAGAATTTTCCTGGTAAGAAAGTATTTCGGAGTGGACACAGATATATTTTGGAACACATCCTGTTCAGTAGTTTGATACAGACACAGAACAACCTGAGGTTCACTTTTGGGGTTTTGTCTTAGTCAAGATTTGTTAAGAGAGTAGAGCCTCACATGACAAAATCAATTGTATTTTATTTTTATGAATGAAATATAAAAATTCCTTACTAAAGTTTGTTAACTTTCCAAATTGGATAAAACAGCAAAAATACTTAATGAGTTCCTCACAATAATGACAAGGAAGGAAAACATTGGGAATAGCAACACAAAATTTTCAAAGTTCAAGAAAGTGACAAAGATGAAAACTCAGAGTTAGCCCCATTATTTTCATAGTACACAACACTGGGAAAACCCCCGAGATCTAGTATTAATCAATGTGGATTGTGTAGTTGCAGCAGCATTTTAAAACATCTGCAATTCAAATGTAAACACTGAGTAGGTTTTGCAAGTTTGCTAAAGTATTCGATAAGGATGTTCTAGGGTATTGCAACACTGATTTCTGCTTTGGGCTATTACATGCTTCCTGATTGCTTCCAATGACCTACAGTGACTCTTCATGGCTTGAATGTTATTGAAGAACCTCACTTCTGAGATTGGGCAGTCTTTTATGCCTACTGGACATTTTCCAATGTGGATATCAAGCCTGGGGGAAAAAAAAATAAAAATCATACAAATTCTGAGCAAAGAGTATCAAACACCACCCCCACCCCACTCCAGTGTCACAAAAGACATGTTCTCTCACCAGCTGTAATTATGTAAATTTCAAATAAATTTTGGAACAAACTCACAGTTAGCAAAAAAGTCCTTTTTTCCTTTCAGAAAATGCAAGAAAGCTCCAGCATCCTATTGTACCTGTCAGATTGTCTGGTTATAACTTCTGTTTTTCCCTCCCCACCATGTCCCCATCCTACGTCCCAGCACAACCTCAGGCAAGCAGGACACACTTGCTCCACCATGGTTAAGGCACGCTGAAGGGAAATGGTGCACAATTTTAAAACCAGCTCAAGCTGCAAGATGACATTTCTGAGTGTCCTAACCAGAAGGTCACTGTATTAGAGCTACCATCACCACTGTAATTTTAGTAGGAAAAAATGTAGGTGTCTCTGCCTTTAAAAAAAAGCAATGGTAGCACTCTGCCTTTAAGACTGACTTCAGCCTCAATTACCAAGAAAAACATAACCATACCCCACAGCCTGTTGTAGTATTTTGTAGTCAGAAGTTCTGGACCTTATGCAGTACCTGAGGCTTCTGAATTTTCCAGTCTTAGGCAACCCTTTCCCTTCACAGTGTAGAGAATGCTAACACAATATAGAACCTTGGGTTTCAGATTTCAGGTAATGTTCCCATCTTGCAAGAATCTAACTTCTTCAAAAGATCTGGTTTTATTTTCCCTCTCTTAACATGGTACAAATGAAACCCATTCTTACATAACTCTGACTAACTAGGCTATGCATGTATAGTTTGATCATTGACACCAAGCAAAATTACAAAGATAAACTAGACATTTTGCCCAGAAACATGAAATTGAAGTTCCATCAATGATAGACTTCTATAACCTTTATTCTGAGTAGCTCTTACAAACACTTGACCCTGATAAACACGATGGTTTACCCACAAAATCAAGGCTCCTGTAAATGTCAGGATTAATGCAAGTAGCTACATACCACTTTAAACACATATTATACAGATTTTAATATAATAGCTGTCTTTGGGATAGAGAGGACTGGCCACAAAAACTGACAAATTATTCTATATCAAAACCAGTTAAAAGTAATTATAAACTGTATTACATCAAATTTATTGTGATTAATAATAATTTGGAAAAGTTAACACATAACAGAGAAAACCAATAATTCCACAGCTACTCATAGCATTGGGGATTACTACATCTTCAAGTATTGCAAACCCAGCATTTCTCTCTCTTTACTTTGCAAAGTGTAGCTATGGTGCAGCAATGCTGACATTTTGAGAAAACAAAGCGCAAAAGCTGAAGATAAACCCTTACAAATTATTATCTACAGCTGAACTCTTTCTAGAGTTCTATCAGTTACAGACATACCATCATGTTGATATTTAGAGGAGTATACTTCATATCAAGTTTTCTTGTTGTGACCACCTTAGCTTATGCTCTTTGTAAAACAACCGCAAATAAAATCAAAAAGCGACACTGCCTCCAAGTCCCTAAGAAAAATAAAATCTGATGTACATGCAAAAACAAGTGGGGCAGCACTTTGCCCTCTGTTAAGATGTACTTTTCTCAGCCTAGAGAATTTCTTTTCGCTAATGGGAAAGAATAAGAGCTCTCAAATCCTCTTCGGGCAGCTCCAGTAACTTCTGTGACCCATGGGCACTTTTCTCACGTGACATTCTAAAAATATGACACCTGCAACATACAAAGGCAAAGGAAAAACAAGGAGAAGCAAGCACAAGAACAAACAAATAAAGCACAACTCGAGAAGAAAAGCGAACCAGGAGGCCGCAGCGCCCGCGGGAAGGAGGCACCGGGACTCGAACCCGCAGTCCCAGAGCTCATCCCGGGCTCTCCCGAACTCCACGCCCGAGGCGCGAAAGTGCCGAGCGGTGCGGCTGCGCACGCGCGTGCCCGGGCAGCACGTTCCGGCTGCGCTTCGCGCCGCCATTTTGGGCGTGCGGCGCCGCCGGCTCCGGCTGGGTGCTGCTGCCTGCGGGCGGTGAGGGGGCTGCGGCGGCTGCTGGAGGCTGCTGGAAGGCGCTGGGCTCCGCTCCCCCATCGCCTTGGGCGGCCGCAGCCTCTGCCTGTGCCCGCCTGCCCGTGCCCGCCTGCCCGTGCCCGGCTCCTCTTAGGTGAGTGCCGCGTCAGACAGCGCCGGCCAGAGCGCCTGCTTTGGAGCGCAGGCAGCTCAACCTGTATCTTGTG
Source organism: Molothrus aeneus (assembly GCF_037042795.1). Lineage (NCBI taxonomy): Eukaryota > Metazoa > Chordata > Aves > Passeriformes > Icteridae > Molothrus > Molothrus aeneus. The sequence continues at coordinate 72,158,266 of NC_089648.1, read as the reverse complement.
TCTTGCATTTGGTTGCATTTAAAAGTCATTTTGTTATGGCATGAATTGTCTTTAAGTTCGTGGTGCGTGATGGAACTCTGCATTTTGGTGGCTGAAGTGTTGCAAGCAAATGCAAATGTGTGACCACTTCTGCTTAGAAAGTAGGTGGTGGGTGCCTGTGTGGTGTTCCTCTGACTGGTTTGGTTTTGGAGCTTCAGTGAGGGAAGTATAGGAGGGTGGATTCAGTTTTTTCAGTTTTGTGATTTTGCTTTTTGTAATCTTAAGATTGTAGTTCAGCTAAGTATGAGGAACTTTTCCAGGGTGTGTTTATCAGGCAGGAGGAGGATTTAGAGAATTGCAGAATGGTTTGTGTTGGAAGGAGCTTCAAAGTTCATCCACTTTCAACCCCCCTGCCATGGGCAGGGACACCCTCTATTGGAGCAGGTTCCTCAGCGTGCCGTCCAACCTGGGCTTGAACACTTCCAGGGATGGGGCAGGCACAGCTTCCCTGCACAACTTGTTCCAGTGCTTCACCACCTTCACGATAAAGTATTTCTTTGTGATATCTCTTCTAAATCTGCTCCCTTTCAGTTAAAAGACATTCCCCCCTTTTCTATTATCCCATGTCCTTGTAAAAGGTCACTTTCCATCCCCTTTAGGTATTGTAGGGTACTATAAGGTTTCTGTGGAACTGTCCCTTTTTCAGGGTGAACAGCCCAACTCCTTTAGCCTGTCTCCATAGGAGAGGTGCTCCAGCCCTCTCATCATTTTTGTGGCCTCTTCTGAGCTCGCTCCAACAGGTCCATGTTCTTCCTGTGCTGGGGACCCCAGAGCTGGATGCAGCCCTGCAGCTGGGGTCTCGTAGGGCAGGGCAGAGGGACAGAATCGCCTCCCTGGGCCTGCCGCCCACGCTGCCTTTGATGCAGTCCAGGTTGTGTTTGATTTCCTGGACTGTGAGTGGGCAGTGCTGGCTCATGTTGAGCTTCTTATCGACAAACACCCCAAAGACTGAGCACCTCTTTATCCTCAGGGGTGTTCTCAGTAGAAGTAGTACAAGAATTTAGTTGATGTGTATTTTTCTAATGATTTTTCTACCGTTCTTCCTCATAGAGAGATACGTATTTGTCAACTACTGGGCTGTGTTTTCTTTAGACGATGTGTTACTAATGAAGGTGGAAAGGTGAGTAAACAGCAAAAGGCCATTTTGTCAACTGTAGAAATGATGTGGCTGTGTCAGTGTGATGCTGTTACTCAGACTGTGATAACAGACAAGCATTAATGCACAAATTGTTTTGTTTTGTTATGTGTTAGTGCAAAGAGAGCACAGTTTCAGTGAAGGGGGGGAAAAAAGGGAGCAGAGTTTCAGTCAGGCCCCTTCTAAAGTTTAAGTCTCTGTAGTGATCAAATGTTTCTTCCAGGCAGACAGGACCAATTCCTTAAGGCTGTTCGCTTACATGAAAAGCACCCAGATTTTCACTTTCTGTTACAGGGGAAGGTGGATAAAAGGGGTCTTGTTGAAGCAGGAATTTGTCAAATCTGGGTTTAATACTGCTTTTACTGGGAGGAGGCTTTTTTTTTTTTTTTGTGTCCAGTGGTTTTGATTTTTTGGGTTTGTTTTTTTTTGGTTGGTTTTGGAAGTTATGCATCCTTCATCCTTCTGCCCTATTGCATTACAGTAGGGATGTTAATTTATTTATTAGAGGGAGTTTTTTGTGTGTTTTTTTTGTGGGAGGGGTTTAAATTTTTTTATGAACTAGAATGATAGGGATCAATATTTTTTCTGAAGACAGGTTATGTGTTCACTAGCTGCTTCATGTTTGGTTGTGATGAAAACTATCATGACAGTTTTATTAAAGATTTTTTGCAGGCTAAGGGGATCGCCCTAAATCCCTGTAGTTGAAACTGAAAGTTTAAGTTCCAGCTTTACATAAAAATTCATAAATGAAGGTTTTCTTTGTCCAGACTATCCTTGAGCATTTATCCACTGTGTTTGCATTTGATGTTGTCTACCTCAAATTACTTTGTTAGAACAGCAGTTCATTTAATGGAATTTTGCTTGATTAAATTATCATCATACACAGCCTTTTTAAACAGTGTGAAGTCACAGATTCACTAAATCATTGACCTATGAATTAAAATGGAAGTTGGGCTTCAAGACTGGATTACAGATCAGAAAAGCGTCTGATTGTTTTGAAGATATTTAAACTGTCGCACTCGGAGTGTTGAGACCATACAAAACACAGCTGGCACAGTTGTTACTTGATGAGCAGTGTAGAAATGTTGCACATAGATGATAATCTCAGTATGTCCTTGCAATTATGCGAACCTTAAATGTGCTGTTGGTACAGACAGACAGAGTAAACAGTAGAGCATGGAGTTATAAGTTGTCAGTGATTTAGGCAGAAAATGCAGGGTAAGTAGGGGATGGCTCCTTGGTCTTTTACATATTAAAAACAACATTTTGCTTGAAAATTAATCTCAGGTGATAAAAAGTCTGTTGCCACGGGAGCGAATCCAGAGGTAGTTTTTTTCATGTTACCCGAGCATGTCTTTTATAAGAGAATTGCATGGAGTGTATCCCAGTTGCCTAAAACATGACATTCTTAAATGTTTAGTATATGTTTTAGCCAGAATTTTAATATGCTGTTAAACCATTTTGAAAACAAATGTCATGTAAGGAATTGGAAAGAAAAAATACAGAAAATTATCAAGATGATCATACTCTTTTTCTTTGCAGACAGGATGGAATCTCTGACTCCTTCACCAGACTCAGTAGATAAGAAATTGAAGATAACTCATGTAGAATGCCATCCTGAGTGCTTGGTTATAGTGTTCCAGGCTCAGTACAACATAGGATGTGAGCTTGACTATTTCATACTACAAAATGAAATACAGCGTGTGTTCAAAGTAAAAGATGATGTCTGTGTTGGTGGATCTTGCTTGGTGGAAGACACAGAAGGAGAATGGCATAGAGGAAGAGTTCTGAGAAAAAAAGGGAATATCTGTGAGACTTTTCTTATAGACACTGGACATGTGTTGGCTGTTGAGGAAACACATCTTGCTGCTGCTAGTGATAAATTGTTTCAGCTGCCTCCAAAGGTGGTTTTGGGTGTTTTTGCAAGCATACTTCCTCTGGGAGAAAGATGGGGTCCAAAAGCTGTTAACTATTTTTCATCTCTGGTAGGATTACAGATCACTGGTCATGTGAAGGCTGTTACACCATATCAGCTGTTTATTCTAGAAGTGCCTAAGATTATTACTGATGTTCTTGAACTGCAGCTAGGTAAATTTATTGATGGAGATTCATTTTGTCTTGTTGTAGAAGCTTTAAGAGCATTGCCCCAAGGAATGCTTTGTAAGAGAATGCCACAACTGTTGACACAGAAGTATCCCTTCAGGGAGTTACTTACCTTAAATAATTCTGAGAAACCAACAGATTTTTGGCATGTTCCAGATCAACTCTTTCCATGTCTACCTGTTGGCAGTAAAGAAAATGTGAAAATAACTGGTGCAGTAAGCCCAAATAAATTTTACTGTCAGATACAGAAATGGCAGAAAGAGCTGGAATGTTTGACAGGAGCTATGCATTTGTACTATGAAGCTCTTGTTGGAGAAAATACCACCTCTTGTGATAGTTTCGGGCTGCTCTGTGCTGCCAAGAGGCAAAACGGACAGTGGCATAGAGGAGTGATAAAACAACTTCTCTCTGACCATGTGGAGGTCTGGTTTATGGATTTTGGCATTATTGAAGCTGTGCCACCTAGTTGTATTCGAAAACTGAAAGCTGAGTTCATGACATTACCAATGATTTCATTTCCATGTACGCTGTCTTGTTTTGGTAGTCAGGATGAAACAGTAGTAAAATTTCAGCTCAAGGAACTTACACAAGCCTTAATAGGACAAACTTCTGTGTGTGTCCAAGTTGATTTGTACAATGACACTGAACGCTTGTATTATATAACGCTGCAGAAACAAAATCTTGGAACAAATGCTGAGCATCCAGAAGACCAAAATGAGACAGCTGCACTGTGTGTCTCGCTTTTGGAAACTAAACCCAGGAGTATCGCACTAAACCACAAGCCAAGTCCTGAGAGAAATTCATGTAAGAATTACTCTGGAAACAAAGATAAAAAAGCCTGCTTACCTGAACAGGACATTTCTTTCTCCAGCCACTGCAAGAGAGTAGAGATGCAAATGAACTCTTTTTATGGAGCTTTTGTAGTATACGTCGTAAATCCATCTGACTTTTGGATTCAAACTTGTAGATACCAGAATGAGTTTCACACCTTGATGAAAAACATTGCCTGCACATACAGTCAGTGTAGAGATGATGAGATGGTCCTTAAAAAGCCAGAACCGGGGTTGCTATGCTGTGCCCGGTATAGCAGGGATGGGTGTTATTACCGGGGTGTTGTCACAAAAGTGTTTCGTGTTAGCATTATGGTTTACTTTTTGGATTTTGGAAATACAGATACTATACCTTGTCACTATGTGAAAACATTGCTTCCCGAGTTTTCTGATTTACCAGCTTTAGCTGTGTGTTGTTCCCTTGCTTGCACATTTCCTGTTGATGGTGTGTGGGTCAAAAAAGAAACTGATTTCTTTAAAAATGTGGTGTTGAACAAACCACTGCTGCTTCATGTTGTTGGAAAGCAAAACAACAAGTACGTTGTTAATGTGCAGTGTCATACTGGTTTCCTGCAAGGAAACGTTGCCACGTGCATGGTTCAAGCTGGTTATGCTGAATATCGCCTGAAGCCACCAGAACCTGTTGTAAGGGCGGCAAAAAAGCGGCACAGCGGGAATCACCTCAAATGTAAAAAAGAAAAAATCAATGCAGAGAGCACCAGTAATATTTGCAAAAATAAGGTATCTGGAAATGGAGACATGGTTCAGAAGGAAAAATCATTAAATGTGCCACCAGTGCCTAGAGAATCTGTTGTGCCATCCTGTTCAGGAGAAGGTGCTGTTTCTAAAATGCATAGGTTGGTATGTGAGGAAAAATTAGTTTATAAGGAGCTTGTGTTTAAACCAGGAACTGTTCATGAAGTGGTGTGTTCTTGCATCTTTTCCCCAGCAGATTTTTCATGTCAACTGCAAAGCAAACTGCCAGAGCTAAATAACTTAATGGGAAAAATTCAGACATATTATAAAGATCATACCACTCCCTACAAAACTGGACAGGCTGCCTGTATTGTTAAGTATCCCAAAGATGGGAAGTGGTACAGAGCAACTGTTGTGCAGGAGGTATCCACAGATGAAGTTGATGTGGTTTTTGTAGACTATGGTTATCAGGAAAGAGTTTCACTTAAAGATGTACAGGGTGTTCTTCCAGATTTCCTAACTCTCGAGAGTCAAGCATTTCGATGTGGACTTAAAAATGTAGCATTTCGATGTGGACTTAAAAATGACTCAATCAATTTGTCTGAAGAAGTGCATCGACAATTTGAAGACTTCATTTCTTCTTCTAGAGGACCACTGACTTGCACCATTTATGCTCTTGTTCTTCTGAGCCCCAACTGTTTATGCAATGTAGTTGACTTACAGACTCCACTTAATAGTGTAGAAGAACTCCTCAGAGAACATGGTCTCACCCAGCCTGAATGTGTTGGACTGAGAAACCTTTCATGTTTGGGTTCTTTGTACAGTTTTTGCTATTCTTCTTTTAATATAAAAGTTGGAAGTGAGGAGGAGGTTTATATAACTCACATAAATAGTCCTTCAGAATTCTATTGTCAGCTTAACCGCAACTCTGAAACTCTTGAGGCATTGATGAAGAAGGTTAGTGACGTAAGTCAAATGTCAAGTAATGTAAATTATCATGGCAGTGCACGACTGTGTATAGCCAAATATGTGGAAGATGGTCTCTTTTACAGAGCTTTGGCTTTTCCTGTGGAATCAACGTCCTTTCTGTTGGTTGACTATGTGGATTTTGGAAATAGGAGTATGGTGGAGAGAGACCAGTTGATGCCTATTCCAGATTCTGCCACTGACCTACTATTCACACCCATGCAAGCTATTAAATTCTGTCTGTCAGATCTTAGGGGGGCAAAATTTCCAGCAAAAATTACTACGTGGTTTGTGAAAACATTCCTTGGTAAACTGCTGAAGGCTGTAATTTTATCCAGAGAACCAGATGGAAAGGCTGTTGTGGAGTTGTATGATGGACAGCTCAAAGTAAGTCAGAAAATTAAAGAAAAGGTATTGGCAGAGTTGGCACAGCAAAGCCATACAGAACAATTTAGAAGTAATGAAGGAAGGATATGTCACATGGAAGATGACAAAGAAACTAATAAAGTTAGTGTTAAAGATCCTGAAATACTTAAATTGAAAACTGAAGTGAAATGCCAAGCCTATGATGAGTATTTCCAGGCAGATACTGGTGAGAATTTTGGAGATGAAGAGCAGACTGCACGTAGCACACCAAATTTGTGTAGTGGATTCTCAAAACAGCAGACTTTACACAACAGCAAAGAGCAAAGTTTTAGAAATACTTTCAGTGCTCTTCTGGAGAAAGGAGAGGAACCTTGGATTGGACAACCTGCTTCTCACTCCCTCTCTTATTCTGCTTTACATTTAAAGGAAATAACTGTAAATGCTCTCTCTGAATATCAGAATGAAAGACCAAATTGTACAGGTCAACAGGAAGGGAGTCATGAAAATACACCTACATTAAGCAGCCTTCCTCAACGTGATATCCAGGTGAATACTGAAGTAGCAGGTTATATTTCTCATATGAATAGTCCATCAAGTTTCTATGTTCACTTTGCAGAGGATGAAAACTTAATAATAAAATTAGCAGATGATTTGAATGAAAGCTTGGAGAATAGAGGTTGGGAAAATTGCTTAAATGAGCTCATGGTAGGGGATCTCATTGTTGCAGAGCACGACGCTGATTGTTTTTACTATAGAGCAGTTATTAAAACTCTGAAATCGGGAAACTCCTATGAGGTAGAATTTATTGACTATGGTAATACTGCAGTTGTAAGTTCATCAAAAATCTGCAGGATTCCAGAAAAGTTCTTAACTCTGCCAAGGTTTAGTGTTCATTGTTTCCTTAGCAGTGTAAAAAGTGTTCCCGAGGAAAGCTGGACTAAAGAAAGTGCTGCATGTTTTGCAAGAACAGTAAGTGACAAGGCGGTAGCTTGCAAGTTCTTACAGCAGCATGGAGAAAAATGGGAAATAGATGTAATATGTGATGGAAAGTCTTTGTCTAACAACCTTTTGCATAAAATAGACAACATAAGGTGGAAAAGCACGTGGGTATTGTCTTTGGAAAATAAGCCTAAACAAGATGGTAATCCTCAAAAATCTAAGAACAGTTTAGGTGGCCAAAATAAAACCAAGGCTTCTGGGATGAAAAATATTTCTGTAAAATCCTTAAGTCTCCTTCATCAGGTTTTAAATTCTGGACAAGTAGAAGCAGCGGAAGTAGTTAATATTTCAAAGAGTGGAGAATTTTATGTACAGTTACTTAAAAATCTGCAAATACTACATGAGTTAAATGTAATGCTTGACAAAGAAGCACAAAGAAGTGATTTGATTAGAGTGGATGACATTGAACAGGGTCTGGAATGCATTACACAATCTGAAAGGAACTTAAAATGGAATCGATCAAAAGTGATAAAGAAATTTGTCAGGGAAAAGTTAATGCTAGTTTTTTTCATGGATTATGGCACGTGTGAGATGGTGTCCTTAAATAATGCAAAGATGCTCAGTGATGAGATTAAGAGGATTCCTAGACAAGCTGTTTATTGTAGGTGGATTTGTTTTAAAAACCTGAAGAAAATTCACTTAGACCATGTAGTAAATGCACTTCTAGATTGTGAAATAAGGATCTTGTTTTTGAGATACTTGAAATCATCTGATATCTGGGAGGTAGATATTTTAGTAGGACAAGTTACACTTCAGGAGTATTTGAACCAGCTCTTAAGTCATTGTTGGACAATTGTTGGACCAGAAAAATGGACCAATACAAACTGTAAGGAGTTTGATACATCACTCAAGATAAATTCAGTCATGTGGATGCTGCTGCGTAGTGGCAGAACATATCCTGGGTGTGCAACTGCCGTTACTGATCCTTCAAACTTCAGCATCCAGTTTGAAATCTTCTTTGATTGCATGCAGAACTTGTCCTTGCTGCTCTCTGACCTTCCTGACAACTTGCCAGCTCTGCCAGAAGAACTTGTGATACCTGGTGCTAGCTGCTTGATCGAGTTTGGGCAGGAAGCAGAGTGGTACAGGGCAGAAATTAGTGAAGTAACAGATCAGTCTGTTGTTCTTACGTTTATTGATTATGGCTTTCTGAAGGCCATACCTTATTCTGAGATCCATAAACTTAAAGTTGTTCCAGAAAGTCTGTTATACTTGCCACGCTTGGCACACTCTTGCTCTTTGCATGATACAGTTCCTGGGAAGGGGGAACATTGGAGTGAGGAAGCTATACTTCTGTTTCAGCAGCTTCTTCATAAACCAGGTCTGATATTTCATTTTATCCACTATGGCTCTGAAATGAAGTTAGAGGTGGATGTTTTGTGGGAAGATAGCAATCTGTCTGATGCCTTAATTGCTGCAGGCCATGCAGTCTGCTCTCACAGTAGGTGCTGTCCCATTGCAGTTGACAGACTCTAATCAGAAAAAAGAATTGCAAGTGAAGTGGCCAGATTCTAGTTACTATGCTTCCCTTTGTGAACTAGTATAATTATGATAACAGTTCTGATTTTGCTGACAGAAATCGGGCAAAGAAGAGAAACCAAAAAGCCTTTTGAAGCACAGCATTAGCTATAAAAAGTTTCAAAAAAGAGAGTGTGGTAAAGTGGCTGCTGGAATACCATTAACAAAGGATCTGAGTTTACAACACCTACAAAAGATGGACAGTACTGTGAGGATGGGATTTTTTCAGCATTATGATGACAAGAGAAGTAAAGTTATCATAACACGAAGTAAATCTGCTACCAGAAGCACTGGTTGAGGCTTGTGATTCTGATGTTCTGCAGTCTGGAAGGACAGTGTGTGAAGCTACTGTCAAAGAATGAATTGAATGATCAGTAGGTTGCAGTTAGAAAAGCACTACTTCAAAGCAAAATAACTCAAACAGCCTTTTTGTTGGAATGCTCTCAAAGTTTTTGTATGTATAGATATAATCTTTATTTGCAGTAACATCTGGTTTAGAGGGTGATGTTTCCATGTTTTGGATGTTCAGAAAACAAAGATGCCAGACATTTTCTTTGGTTCTGATTCCGGAGTTTCCATGTGAGAAAAGTTTCAATGTTCACAATGATTAAGCCAAAAATAGGGATCCCCATTTATGGGAGAGACATGCATTAGGTTGTTTTCAATTAGTTCTTGGTGTAGAGATGCTATTGCCCCTTCTGAATGTTCTCTTAGTATCTGAGTTGCATCATTTTGGGATTTTTTACTCTGCCAAGCATGTGTTCCACTGATACTTCTCCTTCATCCTCCTCCCCATCAGAATGAAGAGAGGGGCTTTTCACTGAGTGCTTAGTCAATACATTGTAAAGTCAAAATATTGTTTATATCTTAAAGGGGAACATTCAGAACCTTATATTTTTTTTTTTCCTTTGTGGGAGGAAGAAATTTCAAAACTGAAAAGTGATGGTAGTACTGTGTATCTTAGCGGGGTAGTTTTTTTCAGTATCTAGTCTTAAATGGTAAGAATTTGTCTGTTTTTCTGATATATTTGTCTGTTTTTCTGATATATTTGTTTATTTATTTTACTTTTTGCTCTTACCTCCTTCCTCTGTTGTTTGGACAAAGTATGAAGTGTCCTGAAGCAATGAGGGGTTTCCTTTGTGTGCTCTGTGATAGTTTGAATTTCAGTGAGAAAATGAATACAGCCCTAATGGTAGACAGCATATCTTATGCATCTCTAGAAGTAAACAAGATTTAACAACACACATACCCTTTGCCCCCCAGTCCCCCCCTCCCACCCCCTCCATATCACGATGTATTTAATTCATGGGAAAACCTGAAAGCTTTATCTGGAAAACAGATTTTTTTTTTTTTCAGTAAGAGATACTTGTCTGGGAAAGTCAAATAAGAGGTGAGCCAATGCCAGCTGATCTTTACAAGGTTCACTCTGCTGGTGAACTATTCTTGAAGCTTAGATTATTTTCATAGTACAAGTGAAAAGTGCCCATTACTAACAAATCAGAAAATGTGTAAGATAAAATTGCTCAAGTAAATACTACTTAAAATATCAGTAATGTTATGTTAATATAGTGATTAAAAAAAAAGGGGTGGGGGTTGTAACCATTTTTGATTGTTTTCTTTATTTTGCATTGTTTCTTTATATTTCAGAATTTCAAGGTTTTCCTGCTAAAATTGTAAGCTTACCTGGCACATTCTTTGTCAATAGTTAGACATACTGCTGTCTGTTAGTATAAAACACAAAAGTTGTATTGTGCAACATTACTTATGTTGAGTGATGACTTTACACTTGCTGTGCTGGTTCATTGTAGTGCCACCTAGAGGCACTGACACTTACATATTAATTAACACTGATTCTAATTTCTGGCTGTGTTTCAGTTGGAAAAGTAGGATCTTGAGCATCTGTTCTTTTTAAAAATCATTTGGATACCCTAAGTGCAGACATGTTGTGTACAGTAATACACAACTTGCATATTTTAAGTAGGTTAATTTTTTGCTTATGTATATTGTGCTTTAACTTGTATGTAGTTGTAGAATATTGCTTCTCTAATGTTCCAAAATGGAGCCTAGAAATGATGTATGAATAAGAAAAGAAATAAACAGCTGTGTGTACTATTTTTATGTTTCGCAATTTGCAAATGTTAGATTTATTTGCAAGAACGTGTGTTTTGTTTTCAACTTGTAATGAGACTAGCTCGTGATAGTAATTCTTTTACTGAAGGTCTGATACTCAAAATGCTTCAAGTAAAAATCAGATAATTGAAAGTATTTCAGGATTATACTGCATCTGTAAATATAAAGAATGTCTTGTTGCCTCTGTTGATGCTGATTTTCAGTAGTGCATTACAAGGATGTGTTATGATTGTTAGATTAAGTTGCTGGGAAGTCTGGCTGTGTATTTTATGCCCAGTCTTTTTTCCTCTGGTGTGTAACTCTGCTGTTAAAACATTTTTCTTGTAAGAAGGAGAATCTATGCTCAGAACCTAGTTGGAAGAAGTTGTCAATTATTTAGGATGTAGAAATTTAGGTATGTTTTCCTATTTGTTCTTGAATGAGCATAGTGCTGAACAAATGCAGTACTTTTTGTAGTAGTAATTTTTTTGCTGAAATTTAATTAGAAAGTAATGCTTATGTTTTTATATTTTTGTATTTATTTATACTGTATCATTGATGACTGTGATTATTTTTAATCCACAAAAGTGATAGAGAACCAGTTTCATTTCTTTGGAATTCAGAACTTTCATGTGTATACTGTCTTTTTGTCATCAATAAAATGAATGCTAAAAATAATAAATAAAATGCATATCTCCTCTGTGTAACTTGCCCTGCCTAAGATATTCTGAAGTTTTCTGTGACCTTTGCTGCTAGTGAATGCATTGGAAAATATCTGAAACTACATAAGTATGTGTTGCATGGACTTCTAAGCGGATGTACCTCTTGCTGATTTTGCTGAACATTTTTGACTGATTTAGGAGTAACTTTGCATTACCTCCAGAGGACATGTGCCACCAGAACCAACTTGAGCCACCAGAAATTGTGGGCCTGAGAGTTGGAGACAAGATCCTGGAGGATTCATGTAGGAAGAGAGGCAAAGAAGGAAAAGGCGTCACTGGGGGTAGGAGATGGGTGGTTCAGGTGCTTTGAAAGGGCTGAATAGTTACTGAATGTTTGTATGAGTCAGGCAGCATAGAAGTGTAAGCTTTCAGGCAGAAATTGATGCTTTAGTGCTAAACTAGTGTGTTAAGATTAGTTTTCAGTAAAACGTTAGGAAATCAAGTGGGAGTGTAGTGTTTGAGGAAGAGCTCCTACAAACTAACAAATTATCATCAGTTTCATAAAGGCAAATTCAGGGGTGGAAAAGAGCCTTTGACAGTGCTTTTAATTGCTTGTAATGTCTGTAGAGGACTGTGTGTGCATGCTTGAGGGTGTTGTGTTAGCTGCAGACCGAGGTCTGGGGACACGTTTCACTCTTGCACAGACAACTGCACTTCCTGCCCTTGCTTCTTTGCTGCCCCTGCGCCTTTGCCCACATTCCTCCCAAATAAACAGCCTGTCCCAAATGTAATGGATGCATCTGGCCATGATGGCTGCATCTGAAATAGGGGACTTGGGTCCACAGACAACACAATAACTAAGGACTAATCTGAGCCATAGTGCTGGTCAAGGCTGGACTCAAACCAGCTCTGGAAAAAACTAACTGCTGTCATTGCTATGCAGATAAGTCTCTGAGTCAGTTATCTCACTCCACATAAGTGGAGAGGAGTGGAAAGCCCAGGGCCTGTTGAGGCTGCGTGCCAGGATTGCCTCTTGAGTAGGGACCTCTCTCCTGGCTACTGCTTGAGGCTGGGAGATGGCTTTCTGCAGCAGCTTCTCAGTAAGTGAATAATAGCATGTTGAACTTTGGAATCTTAGCTATGTGATACAAAGGCTTGATTGTGCATGTGCAAGCCTTTAGACATAAACCATTGACCAAGGCTGAGATTAAGGCTGGATCCAGCTACAGCTAAACTGCCTTCTGAGAGGGAGTTGGAAAGCAGGGGGGTCCCTTTCTGAGGCCCATGACTCAACAGTAGGGTCTCCCTGTCAAGTCTGTCTGACTCTGATCTCTATGCAGTAAATAATCAAGTGTATCTTGTCGTCAGATTTTGTTAAATCACTCTTAAATTGTCAAATGTTTTTTATCTGTAAACATTTTACTTCTGCTTTCTTACAAGTGAAGTGCATCACTCTATCTGCAATAAGGAGGCAATGGAGTAGTTGTCCATGAAGTTTTTACATTATACCAAGTTGTAAGAACCAGCTGATAGACACCTTAAGGACCACAGGCAGCAATCCAGAGGGAGAGGATGGAGAAGCAGGTCAGTAGAAACACAATGAAATGTAACAGGAACAAATGGCTATACATTAAAATGAAAGGTTTAGGCTGGAAAGCACAATCTTTTCAGAATGAGGACAGTCATGTGTTGCAGAAGGTTGCCCAGAGAGATAGCACAGTCTCATCCTTGGTATTTCATTTTGTATCCATCACCCAACTGGATAAAGTTCTGAGAAACCTGGTCTGAGCGCACAGATGATCCAGTTCAGGGCAGGAGGTTAAGGGAACTCTAGAGGTACCTCTCTTCACTTGAATTTCCCTGTTACTGCTGCAGCTACTCTTTGTACCTTAGGAATATCCAAAGCCTTGCTTTGACTACTCAGAAGAGGTCAGGGTACTTCTTCCCTGGCAGATTGTGTTGTTTCCCACTTACAGACAGCTCCTGTGTAGACACTGCAAAGTGTATGTGCTACATGCAGGCACAAGAAGAGGGCAGAAAAGATTTCTTCCTCAGAAAGCCAAGGAGTTGTCTCCAGATCCTTTCTGAGTAGTCCTGGGGAACAGGGATTCCCAAAAAAAACCTAGCTCTGATAATGTAAAAAGTTTTACTTGGCTGATTTGAGAGTAGGAATAGCAGAGGCTGGGAAATCCGCTCCAATTACAGCTGGGAATAATTTTTAGCATCCAATGTGTGCAGGGCAGCAGGAAACACTTGATTTGAGAGAAGTTTGTGGTATCAGCTTGACTGCTCTCCTGATTGCCCCAGGAGGTGTATGTATGGTGGCAGTGTCCTTAAAGGCACACATTGATGTGGTCCTGCTTCTGCCCGTGTGTGGGAGGTGGATTGTTCTGATGGATCCCGGGAGCTGCACTGGCACCTGCTGGCCCTGTGGTTGCTCCTGGTGTACCTGCAGAGGTCACCCCAGCCTTAAATGTCCTGTAAGTGAGGATCTCTCTGCTTATGTTCTGAGAAATGGTGAAACCTGGAGCAGAACATCCAGCTCTCCACTCTTCAGCACAGGAAAGACATAGGCCTGTTGGAGCAGGTCCAGAGGAGGCCATGAAGATGCTCAGAGAGCTGCAACACCTCACCTCACCTGTGGAGACAGGCTGAGAGAGCTGGGGTTCAGCTGGGATAAGGAAAGGCTGAATGGGAACTTTATAGCAGCCTTCCAGTACCTGAAGCATAAAAATGATCAGGCTGGGGAGAAACGTTTTAGCAGGTCCTGTTGCAATCGGGCAAGTTCTAAACTAAAAGAAGGTAGACTTAGAGTCATACAAGGAAAAGGTTTATTGCAAAGGGAGTGGTGAAACACTGGCACAGTTTGCTCAGAGAGGTGGTGGATGCTCCACCCCTAGAAACATTTAAGAGCAGCTTGGACATGGCTCTGGGCAACCTAATCCAGTTGGAGATGTTCCTGCAGGGGGATTGGACTAGATGAGCCTTAAAGGTCTCATGATGATTAGGCAGAGTAGGATAAAAAGGTTGGAGATGCTATTTTAAGGGACACCTGATATAAGAAGCTGTTTGGTGGTGAATTCCTGTTATCTGCAGAGAAATAGATACTGAATTTGCGGCTGGCTATTCAAAAGCACCTAAAAATGCACATTTCCATTAATGATCTCTAAATTTCTGTTTCTCAACTGTTTACACACAGTTTAAAATCTCCTCCTTTTTTATTTCTTTCAAGAATCAATTTTTCCAGCATAATAAACATTGTGAAACAAAATCATGGAAATATTTAGTCAGCTCTGAACTGACTTTAGGGACAGCTATCTTGATTCCTGCAGTTTTAATAAGAAAGTTTCTAGGGCTACTGTGTCTAGATCTGCATAATGAAGGAATTAAAATGGTGATTGCAGCATAATTTTTAGTGAGCAGTAAACATTAGGAATCCTACTGGGTGACCCTGAAATATAATTAGGCCTAGTTCTGTGAAATTATTTTCCTGCAAATATAAAGAAATGGAATAAAAGTGGGGTTTAAATGGGTTTAATATTCTTTTTATTTTTGTACTTTAAAGGAATACCAAGGTGTTAAGAGGGAAAACACTCTTTGACAGACTTTGATTCTGATTAATTCTTTAGTGTTTAATCACCTTGATTTCATTGGAGTTTGAACTTAACACATAATATATGATCAAGCCCTTTAATTATGTTCATTTTCTTTTAAGCCATGAAGCCATTGATCTCTAATCTGACATTCCATATAACATGGAATTTCACTTACTTTTGCATTAAGCCAGTATTCCCCCTTCTGCCTCCAAGGGTTCATGCCTTCATCTCTCATTTCCCACCTTTGAGTTAAAAGCTTCTTGAAGCTGTTTTACTGTACTAAAAAGTATTAAAGAGCTGTGATATGTCTCTCTAGCCACAGGAGTCAAGCCTAGTAACTAGACAATTTCTTGAGCAGGGGAAAACCTGCTCCACTTTCCCCTGAAAGGAATTCTTAAGCATTTTTTATATGAAAAACTCATTGATGAAACAACTGTGGGAGCAGACATTAGGAGTTTCATAATCCTGTCATGTTCACTGCATTTTGCATCCTTTATTTCCCCTAATTAATCTTGGATCCTTTTCAGCAAAGCAGGACACCTTTAGCAAGAGAGAGGAAAGGCTGATAGCTCTTGGATTAAACCACACCTGAAAGAAATTAAAAACAAAACTAAGAAAAGGGAAAGACCAACTTTGGTCTGAAATAGAGAATTTGCATTTTCTTCACTTGGATTGACTGTACCGACCTACTTCATGGTAGAATGTATCCTCATTTTCTGTTTTAAAGGATAAAGCATAGAGGAGTATGAGGCAAATTACACTTTAGTTTTATGAGGATCTACAGGGCTGTGAATGAGTGGATGGAAGAACCTCCCTGCAGCCTAAGTTGGCTAAAGAAGGGTGGCCTCTCAGGTGCCTCTAGGCAGCATTTCTGTTGGCTGACTCAAGCACTTCTCCCTTTAGACTCATGAGTCATTAAGAGCATATCCCAAAACATCTGCCCTGTGCCATGGGCTGTGGAATCTGCTCTGATAGCCAGATGGAAAAGTTAAGTGAAACTTAGTAGACCTTATTTTGTGCCTAATGAGATGTAATGCCTTAAAACAGTTTGTGGCACTAGATCAGCAAAGGTCTTGTACAATATCTAACATTGGGGTTTTGTGTCCCAGGCACAGAAACCTTTCGAGAATATGAAAGCTTCCTGTAGTCTGTATGGGGGAAAGTCTGATCTCTCTAAGTGGGATTTAAAACAGTCCACATATTGGTCATAGAAAAACATGAGGATGAGAATGCATTTTAAGTTTTTCACCCTTCCAGAACAAGGTGCTTTATGTGGGGTATAAGTAGGAACATCTGTCTATGCAGTCTTTCCCTGACTTGCACATCTGAAAATAGCTCATGTAACACAATTAACAGTTGTTCATAAAACACCAGTTTTATCCACCAGTTAAGAAGATAATGCTCATTTTTCATACAGTGTGTGCTGTTTACATCACTTTCTCAGCTGTTGTGAGTTCCAATAACAAGTTCCTACTGAACCCATAGCCACAACCCAGAGAAAGTCCCTACAGACTGACATTTTGAGAAAGAGCAGTTTCCCTTCTTTCTGAAGCTGTGCAGCAAGGCATTTGGAATTCCTTGTGCAAAAGAGGAAAGGATATGATTTGGTAGCCTAGCTGCTAGGGTACAGAATTAGAGAGATTAAGGTATGTGCTCTAAATGCTTGCTTCTCTGACCTGCTCATTACTTTGTCTACAGTAGAGCAGTTTCAAGAGGAGCGAATGAAAAGGTTACTTATGCTTTTATGGCTTGGTGATGGAAGGTATGTTTTGGACACTGTCAAACTGAAAACATCCATTGTTTTCTAGGTGAATGATTTAACTGGAAAACTGCTGATTAGTGTTTGCTACCCTCTTCTCTGGCAACTCTTAAAAATAAAAAATAGGTTAGGAGATCTAGCCCATATTTTATGCAAAGTGGTCTCTCAGAGAAGCTTTTTCATAACCAGGGAGCCTTGAGGGGCAGAAAGAACATCTGCTTTTTGGTGCCTGTCCCCTAAAGGATGTCAGGTGAAAAAAGCCCATGCCTGGATTCCAGCTGGGTATATGTGGGAGCACTGAGCTGGTGAGACTGAAGTAGTTCCGGGCATGCTTGGGAGTATAGTTCCTGTTGCCTGGGAAATTGGAAAATCAGATAAGGAGGCAGCTTGTAATTGCAGGTGCCTGTAGGTACAGCAGCTGTTGAACAAGTTACTTAAAATAACTTTGAACCTGGACAACACAATTCTGTTTAATGCTTGCTATAAGATTTCATTACATTTAGTCCATGCAACCTATTTCAGGCAGTTAGTTTTCTTAAAAAATATTTTAGTATATTTTTAAAATAAAACTGACTGGTGGTGGGATTTTTTCAATTTATACTTTCTCATATCTGAGGATGGATTAGGAAGATTGAGCTAGGGACCACTTTAGAGCAATGTGGACACACACAGGGCCAAGGGAGGGACACTTACAATGTATAAAAAGCAAAAATCTTTTTGGCATCATAGCAACCCCATACAACAGTACAAGCTGGGAACTGGCTGGCTGCAACGCAGCTGTGCAGCAAAAAGGGAGGTGTATCCAAAATCAGATGTTTGTGCTTCTGATGGATGATAGGTTGAATGTGTATGAGCATTGTGCCTGTGTGGCGAGGACATCTACCCATAGACTGGGCTGGGTTTAATCAGTTTTCAGCTCTCTAAACTGAAGGTACAGAGAAAACAACCAGACTCTTCTCAGGAGTGTGCAGTGGAAGTACAATGGGCACAACTTGGAGCAAGGAAAATTTCAGACAGATGCAAGAAAAAACAGTTATTCCTAGTGAGAGCAGATAAGCACTGACACAGTTTGCCTGGAGAGGCTGTGGCTTTTCCATTTCTTGGAGGTACAAATTCTTTACTGAACGTGGCCCTGGACAGCCTGTCCTGGCTTTGGAGCTGCCCCTGCTTTGAGCACAGGCTACTGTCACAGGTCAGCCTAGCACTTTGAGCAGGAGTCACACCAAATGGCCTTGGGAGGTCCAGTCTAGGCTTGGTTACTCTTCGGTAACTGTTATTTTCTTGGATTAGGCTCAGTGTCTTGTATACAGACCTGAACTACTTTTAGGTGATTCAGTTTGGGAACAGATGGTTTCTCAGTGGTAACTAAACTTGGTCCCATTTGGGAAACTGGATTAGTGCTTAGTACCAGACTTTATATTGTATTCAGGCCAGCTGCTTCCCATGCTGATATTGCACACAGGTAGTACAGACATACCCAGTTGCCTTCCATACCACTCTCCAGGTACAGACATCCTTTACCAGAGCTATCAAAAACAAGGAACCATCATTATGTGGTTGAACAATGTCAGACAATATACTACAGTACCAAAAAGCCATTTTCCTAGCTTATTTATTTCAAATTTACATACCTTCTGGTGTAATGGCTTTTTCCCAGCATGTGCCTTCTATAGATCTATATGATTAAGTGAGTAAATAAGGCTGAGCTAGAAGAGTTTATTAATAAACAAGTAGCTTATTTTGACAATGATTGTTCTATCTAGACAGTAAGAATTTGCACTGAGATTTTTTCCCTTCTCTGCTGTTCTTACACTCCAGGTATTTTTCATCAAAGAGGTTTTCAATTCAAAGGAATGGACACTCACCTGATGTATCTTCTTGATAGTAATAACCCTAATTTTTGAGTGGGTCATGTTTATATGATACCATTCAACATTATTATACTTTATGTATATCTATATCTGTATCTATAAACAATGAAATCTTTTTAATCAGTATACACTTTGTAACCTTTCAAGAAAATTAAATTAGTTTGAAAAAGAAAACCTTGTTGAAGTTAGTAAGCTTATTAATGATGGTAAGGGTTAGATTTTTACAAAGAAAAATTACTGTTTACTGTATTTCAAAAAGGTTTTACTGTATGAAGAATAATATGATATATATAACTAGAAGTAATGGGAGGAAATTAAAAATAATTTAAACTTCCTGAAAACGAGTTCAATTAGACTGTAGAATAAGTTCCCAGGGGAAGCTGTAGAAGGCTCATTATATGGCTTATTTAAAACTAGATTAGATGAAATGCCTGAAGGGAGCAAGCTTGGGCTGTTTCCTGTAAGGCTGAAGGAGATTACCTCAGAGGTATTTTTTCCTTCTGAAATATTTTATTCTGTGATGTGGTCTTTGTAAGTCTTGTACATTTGTATGTGGGAATGTTCTGTAGGTACTCCCCTTTCTGCAATGCTTCTGTGAGATTTTAAAAATTAACTTTTTTTTTCCTGTGGTAGGAGTTTATCAGTCTTCATATTGATATGTATCACACTGACTGTGAGTAAAAACAATATTTTTTTTAAATACAAGATCAGGAATAATTTTCCAAAGTAGAAGTGTGTGGATGCTTCCTTAATTTTTCTTTTAGAGTTAGAAATTTGCTGTTAAGGTGGTTGTCTTTATGACCTTGACTCTGCATATCCATGAGTGGTCTGAAAGTTGTGATTGTGGTTCTTTCTCCTGTCCACAGGGATGCAGCCCCTGGTGAGCCCAGTGTGTTTTGTGTGCTGAGGCCATGACCAGGGCTGAGCCCCAGTTCCCAGGGGTACACTGGGGAGGTCACTGTGCAGCTGCTCTGCAGAAACCCAGATCTGTCTGTTTGTTTGATCATTCTCTGTGCCAGTGGCTGGATGGATATTCCACACCGAGTGGAATAGCCCCAAAGTGAAAGGATGTGGAAGAATGACTGCATAGGCATTGCTGAGTAGCTCTCTGGTTTTCTCACCTGCTGTTCTGGCAAGAGCAGGACTGTACAGTTTCAGAGACATTCTCTGTCCATTTTCCATGTGTATGCATGAAAACTCGGCAACATTTTTTTTTTAAATTTCTAACTTAGTCTCCATTATTAACTCATAAGTCATATATGATCTGAACTTTCCTTATTTGTATTTTTTACTTACATAGAAGGAGAAAGTTTCTTCTACAGTGGCTTTAGGAAAGATTTGACACTAAGCAAAAGAATTTGCTGGTCTTTATAGTACTGTACTTGTTTTTTTGGCAAGTACTCAATCAGGGTGGAAACTGAAAATAACTAAAGAACCAGTGGCCTATAAATTTACAATTCTACAGTGTGAGTCCACAGTATTTGTTCCAACAAATTATGATTTGATAGCTGATGCCAAAGGGAGTGTAGACATTCATTTAATTTTGGATCATTAGATCCAAAGCTGTCCTGGTGGTTATGGCACGCTATTATTTTTGTCCCTGTCAAAACCAATGAACAGTTGTACTAGTGATTGGCTTAGCTGACCAGAGATGCTCAAAACAGAAGATTAATGATGAAGAGCTGGACCATGCACAGAATGTTTCAAGGGGAAATTAACTTATAGTTTGAAATATATTAATATGTATTTTGCATTAATGTTACAATATAATCACAATAGTTTCATAAAGAAAAACACCTGTAGTTTATAGCACATCTAAACAATTCATAGATTGTTATTTTTTACTTGGAATGTAAAATTTTCTTTGGCCAATTTTCTTTGGTCAATAGTTACATAAGTTCTGTTCCTGTAATAGAAAAATATTTTCATCACCAGAGACTATATTGTCATCCACTGCAATCATCATGCATGGCACATGTTTCCTTAAAATTATGATTAATCTCGTCGCTTCCAGTGGAACTGCTAGATAGAATTTTCTATTATAATGAGTTTGCATGGCAAGGTTTTGGTAGTGGGTGGACTACAAGGGTGACTTCTATGAGAAACTTCCAGAAATTTCCCCATGTCCAGCAGAGCCAATGTCAGCCAGCTCCGAAAAGGACTCGCTGCTGCCAAGGCTGGGCCAGTCAGGGATTATGGCAGAGCCTCTGACAGAGTTAAGGGGAAGAAAGTTATTGCACAGGAGCCAGGAGAGAGGAGTGAGGATATGTGAGAGCAACAACCCTGAAGACCCCAAGGTCGGTGCAGGAGGAGGGGCAGGAAGGGGCAGGAGCTGCTCCAGTCCCAGGAGCTGAGATTCCCCTGCAGCCCCTGGTGCAGCCCCTGGTGCAGCTGTGCCCCTGCAGCCCATGGAGGCCCACACGGGAGCAGAGATCCACCTACAGCTATGGAGGACCCCACAACAAAGCAGGGGGATGCCCAAAGGAGGCTGTGACCCTGTGCAGGACCTTTGAATCTGAGGGGGAGCCATGCTGGAATAGCCTGTCCCTAAAGGACTGCATCCTATGGGAGGGACAGACCCATGCTGGAGCAGTTTGGGCAGTCCTTCCATGGGCAGGACTCATGTTGGAGAGGTCCCTAGAGGACTCTTTCCTGTGGGAGGGACCCCACACTGGAGCAGGGGAAGACTGAGGAATCCTCCCCCTAAGAAGGAGCAGCAGAGGCAACATGTGATGAGCTGACCACAGCCCCCATTCCCCATCCTCCTGTGAAAGAAGTTAGGGTGAGTAGAGGGAAGGTGTTAAAAAGCTTGGTTTCATTTCTGATTATCCTCCTCTGATTTGATTTGTAATATATTCAGTAAATTTCCTCAAGTCAAGTCTATTTTGCCCATGATGGTCACTGCTGAGGGATCTCTCCCTGCCCTTGTCCCAGCCCATGAGTCTGTCATTACAATTTCTCTGCCCTGCCCAGCTGAGGGGGACAGTGACAGAGGGCCTTTGATTGGAATAAGGCATCACACCAGAGTCAACCCACCATACTGAGCTTTATTTGAATAACTGTCTTTTCTTCTAATTGCCGTTTTCTTTTAGCTCAGAGGTTGTCCCATTCCTTATATTGAAATCTGCTATGACAATTTTTTTGTTTCTGAGAGAAGATACTTGCAGAGTTTTTCAGTTTAAATGGCTCACTACTCTGTTAAACCTTTCTTCACGTTTTTATTTACCTGCTTGGACTACTTTGGGATTGTGTATATTAAAACTGTGATCATAACAAGACACTGGCAAAAATGAGGTGTTAATCTGTGCAAAATGACAAACCTGGGAGGTACAGATGAATAGCATTGGATGGATATTCACTATATTAGGGATATTGTTTCTACATCCCAAAGTTTCTGCCCACTGTTTAATGGTAACAATCAAATTTGAAGCAATGGCTTGAATAAGTAGGAAAGAGATCAAAATATTATGTTGACCAGACAGCAAAATGTTTTGATTTCCTTAAGATACATCTGGCCACCAGGTGGAGACTTTGCTTTAATTTTTCCTAAACCAAAACTGCAAAAGAAGATATCAGCCTAAGAAGCCATTTGCACAAAAATGTAATAATCCCATTTATTTTCCAGGTCTTCTTGTAGATAATTCTTGCAATGAAAAGTTTTCCAGGCTGATCTGAGGAGGCTAAGCCTTAATTCTTTGAAAAAAAAAGAGAGAAGCATAGAGTATAGGATCTAGCAATATATTGGTGAATTGTTTCATGAAATAATGGAATTTGCTAAAGTTAAATATGTTCTATCTGCTTGATTCTTCTTTTTAAGTGGCAGGGAATTGACCAGTTTCGAATTATTGTCATTAAAAATGACCTAGTTATAAAAACTCTTTGGCCTTTAGAATTTGCAGCAGGTTTAAATAACATTTATCTTTGTGTAGCATAGTTAATAACAAAGACATAATTGCATGCTTTTCTGTAAGTGGAAGTCCCTAAATGCAAATACTAATAGACAGTGTCATCTATAACAATCTGCAAATTTATGGAGGAAATTGGTTTTCCAGGCTAGCTATTTATTAATATGAAGGAGAGTAATATTAAATTGGAGCTCCACCATATTTCTTTGCATTTTTATACAATGAAGAGGCTTCAGACAGAGGTGAGGACCCATTGCCCTGTAACTAATCTGTCTGTAATGGGGCAGGAAAATAAAGCATTTTTCCTTTCTGATCAGCAATAATAACATTTTTCAGCTACAGACTGGTTGGAAAAGGGAGATAGGTGAGTAAATTTGGGGGCTGAATCGCAAGTGAATAAAGGAAATAAAAGGTTGATATCATGAATCAGATTATTTTGTGCAGGAGTGTGTCCAAAAAAAAAAAAAAAAGAGGATGAGTTGATCTAGTTGATCTTGGATAGGTAAAAAATCCATATAGATGTGGTTTAAAAGGGTGCACATGACAGTACTGAGTGACAGAGCAATGAAAGCTGCAGTCAGGTGAGGAATGAGGCTGGTGGTGGCAGGTAGCGGGGTCTCAGGGATTCTAGCACTATTCTGCTATTCTGCACTTTAATGTGCTTAGTTTATTCCCTTGTTTTCATCCTGAAGACCTTTGGGCAAAAGAAGGGATGACAATCCTCTTCCTGCTTTTGGCATATTCCATCAGCAGATACATCTGAAAAATGTTCATTTGCAAGAAAGAACAAGTGGAATTAAAGCCTAAGCCATGGCTGGTGGCATCTGCTTTGGGCCTGGGGATAAACACAGTATTTGTCTGTAGCAGTGAGAGGGAGCTGTGGAATGGAAGGAGATGCTCATGTAGAAAAATGGTTATTGTTTAAAAAAAAAAGGAAAATTAAATTTATATAAATAAATAAGTACTAGAAAAACAGTTTTAAAGATTCCCAAAGAACTTTTAGGATCAAGTAGTGCATGGGAGTTGGGCAGTTGAGGAATTTCTTTACAGGTTTTGATTTGGTATGAAACCTGCAGGTACTTATGAAGCAGTGAGGGTACCCAGTGAGTTCTGCTGGGGTTACTGCTGCACTTAAATGTGCCTCTAGGCCACACCATCCCTTGTGTGCTGTGGAAAAGATTCAGGGTGCCTTAGGCAAGCTGGTCTGGATGGGCTTTCAGTTTTCAGTACAGAACTATTTTTTCCCCCTATTATCCACATCTATATTCTGTTTTTTTTGAGGTAGAGAACAAATTTTGGAAACGTGTTTCATCTTAATTTGAAGTCATCACATTAATTCATTCATCATAGATAATTGACCATTTGTCATTAGAAATGTGGATCTTTAGTTTTATTATGAATTTGCCTTTTTTATATTCTAGACATTGGTGGTATTTGGTGTTCCTGTTTAGCTTTCTAGGGAGTTCATTATGAATCATTAGAAAAATGATTCACAAAGACTAAAAAAAAAAGAGCCTGATAATTAATGATAAAACTGTACTTTAGTGCTGTATGAGTGGATGAGGGATGTGTGGCACTCTGAGGGCAGGTTGTCCTGGAGTGGACCATTTATTTCATATGGGCTCATAGTTCCATGGTTAGAAGGAGGATAATCTAGTGCTCAAAATAAGATGTGGAAACTGCTTGATGTCCCTCATTTGTGAAAGGCAGTTCTTTGGGTGCCACTGCTAGTATGAAATACTATAGTGGGGCAGAGCTTGTGATCACATCTGTAAGGTTCACCCTCATTAGATCTTCTATGATAGTGCAATCCACTCTTCTTCAGGGTCAAATTTTGATTATATTACTGAGATTTGATTTATAAAAGAGGACTGTTACATAACCTGCAGGTTTAAATGTGTCCCTTAATATTTTCCTTTCTTTCTGAATTTATACTATATTCTGCTATGTATTTCAAACCAAAAGACTTTCAGCCAGTTCTTTAAAGGGCAGTGAGGTTGCTAGAGCTTATTTAGTGATTGGCCATTATGCATAAGCCAAAGAATAGCATTAATTGCAGCAAAATATTAAGCCCCTTATTGGGATCTTTTTTTTTAATACAGCTTTGAGATTTGTTGAAATAATCAGACTAACATAGACTGTCATGGACATTATTTGCATTTGATCAATTAATGTGCTGGCCTAAGCTGCTGAACTATTCAGGCTGAAGGTTTTCACTATTGTCCTTGTTCCTGTAGATATCACAGAGGAGAAGATTAAGAGCATTATAACTTTAACATAAAACTCAGAAGTAATATAATAGGAAAAGATAGTCGACATACAACAAAAGGAAAATTTGCACGGGCTTACTTTTATCCAAACATTTGACCTCCAGCTTAGATGGCTTAAAAATGAGGAGGAAAAACTTGTACCCATTTGTCCTGGTGCAGTAATCTGAAAGTTAACACACTGGGAAATATTTCTCCCTAACTCTGAACTGGATGTGCAATTTTTTTTTCTTTTTGATTAAAATCTGCATTTCTCATTCCAACCCCATGATGGCCAGTCTACCTTCCTATTGGAAAATAATAACATTCTGCATTTATTCAGCATTCCTCATCAAAATATCTAGAAATCTGCCTTTCTGATATATCAGTTGTTTCATTGTTCAGATCTTCCACTGGCTCTTTCTGTAAGCAGCACTGAGTTTGAACTGTCTTCAGAGCACTTGACAGCTCTGTCTCTGGTTGTATCTTGGATCCTGTGTTCTGTCAAGTCCCCTTGACCTGGCTTTTTAAACCTCCCTGAGGTTCAAACACTCATTTTCTGGTAACATCCTCACAGTAGTTTATGATTTTATCACGATGTCCTTCAGGAGAACATTTAGAATTTCAGTTTTTGACATAATATACTAGAGCTGAGTCTATAGCAATATAAAGTAAACTAAAGGAATTCTTAAATCTGAATCCCTCTAAAAGTCTCAAAGCATAGACATATGCCATTTCAAGTTAATAAAATTTAGCTTTATCTGGTTGTGATGAATTGCCCAGTGCTGAATACAGAATTGATGGTTCTGGAAATCACTTTCAGCTGGCAGATCCTGCCACTGGAAGGTTAGAGGCGCCTAAGAAGAAAGGGGAATTGAAGGCATCATTTTTTTTGTACTTATACTGCCTTCAGTGTTGTTAATTTAAAGAAAAGTTTCAGTTCCAAAAGGATGGTTCAAAATTTTATGTAAGTACTTATATTCAAATAATGGTACTGCTTGATTCAAGAATTATTTTATTAAGTAAAGAAAGTTCTGCAGGAGTCTAGCAAAAAGTACTCAGGTGGCAACTTCCCAGTCATCCTCCCTAGGCACAAAATTGGATCTTTAGGGATATGAATGTGGTCACCTCATTTCAATCTCTGCTTGTTCGTATCCCTTATGTATTTTCTATTTCTTATTCTGACAAAAACAATCAAATGGAATGGGAATGACATATTTAAGGCTGGTTATAGTAGCATTTAAAGGCAGTATAAAAAAAGTGAGTTGGTCTGGCTACTAAGTCATTCTAATAAAGAACAGCATTGCTTATTTTTATTTTGTAGTCTCCTGAACAATAACAACAGTAGCTTCTCCATTATTTTCATTTTTAGTGAAAGCAAATGTTCTGGAGAATAAGATGGAAAAAAACATCAGAAGTATTTAAATAATTATGTTAATATTCAAAACAATGATTTGCATGTCACTGCTATATAAAAAATGCTTCCTTCTTTTTCTGATTTTTTTTTAGATATAAAACATCTATCAAGTAAACAGGAAAGGAAAACTGTCTTTTTCTGAGTAGTTTCATTTCCAGTGTTTCTTCAGCTTCCCCTCAAGGGTCAGACTCAATAAACAGCTGTGCACTATGTGTGAATAAAATCAATGTTGCAGAACTGCATAGCGCACCAACAGAAAAGGGTTTTAATTCTTTTCTTTTTGAGTGTAACAGAGACACTTATGAGTTTAACTTTTCCCATTCCAGTATTTACTCTTGGTGCTTGCACCAAGGAAGAATTCAAAACAAGAAACAGCTGGAGCCTTTTCTTTACACTTCACCTGCTATTCACATCAATAACCCTTCAAAACACAAATGTGCTGACAAGTCACACACAATTTTCACTGCACCCACTTTTGTATGGAGAACAAAAGTAGCTTCATCATCTCAGTCAGGATAATAAGTATTAGAAATCTGCATGGCACCATTTTCTGGAAAAACTCTTATTTCCTGTGTTATGGGACAAAACCTGATTCACACAGAAAGGATATTCTGATTTATATTTTTAAAAAGATACATGTATATTCTTTATTTGTGTGCATGATTTTTTTTCTTCTTGGATCATGAAGAACAAGATACACCTGTTAATAGGCAGGAGACACAAACAACAGCAATTATATATGCAGAGGGTGTATTGTTTATGAGCCTTTTCTTCCTCAATGGTTGTAAAACCTGGAGAGAGGTGCTTGACTGCGCCACCCTTGGCTGACATGGTCTGCAGTGAACAGTCATGGAGGAGAGCTTGGGTCTGTGGCAAGTTTTGCCAGCAGATGTAATAAAAATATTGCCTGTATAACTGTCTATATTGCTTCCAATATTGCTTCCCAGGTAGTTGCCTGAGGAGGCCCTGCTGATGGGGGCAAGGACACAGAGGTGGATGGGCAATGGAGTGTTACAAATCCTCACAGATTTACTCTGGGAGGTGTAGGAGTTTCAGAGGAGATTCTGTATTTCATTCTATGCCAGGCTAGCCTGCAAACATGGACTGAATGAGTCTTCCTGGGTTATCAAATTAATCTTTCAGCTCTTCTAAGTCATCCAGAGAAATGGGAACAGTTTTGCACTAATCTTGCTGATGTACTCACAATGGTACAAGAAAAGTCTCTCTTCTTCCTGTTCCTATAGGATCTAATGTAACTGAAAGCAAAACTGTTTTTAAAGTCCTTGGAAGCTTTTCAGGACTTTTCTGCAAGTAAAACAATAGTGTTTTCTTACACAAAAATCCAAGTAGTCCACATGGAATAAAGTTTCTCAATTCCCTGTCTCAGAAATGAAAACTGGAGTAATGATGGTTTCATTTTTCATGGTGGGGATTTGTAAATAGAACATATCATGCTTTCATACATGTAATGATGTGTGGTATAATATTGTCATACACATGTGAGCTAAGTCATTCTGACATAAGATAATTTTGTAAACTAAGCTGCAAGAGAGTGTTCTGACTTCCAGTAGAGATCTTGATTTGGGTGTGGTAGAGGGTACAAAGGGAACAGAACCACAGCATAGCCATTCAGGTGTTGATTGAAACTGGCCAGTGCGATAAAGTCACGTGATTCATGTAGGAAAATACTTGTTGCCCATCTCAGGAATGCCAGCATTTCTCTTAGGGTGACATACTTTGAGAAATACAGAACTTAATTGACAACTGAGAAAACCACAGGTTGTTTCTTTTGGTTCACATTAAAAAAAATAAATAACCAGACACAGATAAATTAATAAGCAAATAGGAACTTTAATAATACCCATAATGGTCCAGTCAGTGCAAATAAGTGTTATCTTTCTTGCAGTACTATGTTTCTGTATTAACTTATATAGCTTGATATATGAAAATGGGAAATGGGCTAAGCCAGCTATGATGACTTTCCCCTCCCTGAAACAGGCTCAAAAGTTATCTTCTCAGCCAGTGGAGACAAATAAACACAACTAGGGAAGTACTTCATCTCATGGAATAGGTGTCCTGGGAGGTGCTTTAACTGTCTTGCTTTTGTGTGTGGACCACAGAGGTAGTATAGAGACAGAAAACCTCCTTAAATGCCTGAAGTTAGGGTGGCTGTATCCTGTCTCTAGCATACAGCTCTGAGCTGGGCAGGGCCATTATTCAGTTGCTGCCCTGCTCCATAGGGCTCCGCAGTGGGAGTTCAGGCTACGAGGGCTCCCTTGGAAGCAGCTCTACCTTAAGAGCCCAAGATGACTAACTCACATTTTCTGAACCATAACACTAAATCCTGGCATGTCATTTTTGGGTGTTATCTTGCTTTAGTTTGTTTGAGTCTGACCTCCAGCCTCTAAAGTGGAAAAACGATACCAAATTTTATTCATTTATCTATTTAATTCAAACTGGAAATTAGTTTCCTTGTGGCTTGAGCCTTGAAGGAGGCAGGAACCTTAGGGTGAGTTGTCAGTGGATCACAATAAAGTAGCAGGGCTCTCACTGCCTGATCTGTCTGTGCACCTACAGAATAGGCTCAGGGACAATTTCTTCTGCACATTTGACGGTTTGACAGACATGATTTTTTTTCCTGATCCTTAGAAGAAACAAAAAGATTTTTTACACCTCCTAAAGATGCTGATTCCCAAAGCTCTGTATTGTGAGTTTTTTTATTAAAGCATTCCAGTGTCACAGCATCCAGACTCATGCTGTCCTAGTTGATAGTCAAGGGGGATGTTTGTAGGACTGACTGCACACTGACCTCAGGTTTCCAGCAGCAGCAGAAATGCCTCAGGGAAACTCAAGAGATTTATCATAATGCTGTTTGTTTATAGGAACTCTCAGGTACAACAGAGACTGACAAGTACTGTACCACACAGCTTAAACAGTAAAGAACTTAGCAATAACAATATAGAAAGACAGGCAGTCCAAAATTTACATCATATACCAAATTCTTCTCTGCTCAATGATGTTAAGCATTCCCAAGAGCTGTTTTCCTTGATATGCTGACATTGCTGGGCCTATAGTTCAACACACTGTACTGGGTATAAATTCATAGGGTTTTTTGTCTCTCTCTCTCATTCCTTAAGACCAGTCAATCTTTGCATAAAGTTAAGTGTTTTAAGGAGGATTTGGCTTCATAGACCCATGTGATTTTTCAGAGGCACTGCCCCAGCCCTGTGATACAGAGGTAGAATAAGATAATGAAAATTTGCTGGCTACAGTTTGGCTTTTCTGTTTACCCTTCTGTGAAAGGGAAGGATAAAGTCCTCACTGATGAGCTGAAGAGCTCATTAGCTGTAAGGCAGATTCCAATTAGAGACTCTCAGTTTTCCTTTGATATAAAGACCTCACTTAGGTACCTACATTGCCCATTGCTGCAAAATCTGAATAAGTTACAGAAATATATCTTTCTCCTAAACTTGCCATGTGAAAGTTGTGAAAGAAAGAGAAATGTTTGTATCCTTGCTGCTCAGATAGTGTTCTGAGACTAATGTCCCAGTCCAGAGACCTTTGTGCAAAAGTT
Source organism: Molothrus aeneus (assembly GCF_037042795.1). NCBI lineage: Eukaryota > Metazoa > Chordata > Aves > Passeriformes > Icteridae > Molothrus > Molothrus aeneus. The sequence goes on along the minus strand of NC_089648.1, from coordinate 72,128,475 downwards.
GAATTTTAGGAAATTGAAATGAAACACTGAATTCCAAGTACAGAGTAATTAAATGTTTTAATACCCCAGGCCTTGTACCAGGGTGCCCAGGGAAGTGCTGGAATCACCATCCCTGGAAGTGTTCAAAAGGCCTGTGGATGTGGCACCTGGAGACATGGTTTAGGAGTGAAAACAGTGGTGCTGTGTTAATGGTTGAACTCAATGATCTTGAAAGGCTTTTCCAACCTTAAAATTCTATGATCTAAATATACAGTTTTTTAACTTGAATGGCTGTTCAGGTCTTAGAGTTGGATGAATTGCTCCCTGCATATTCTCCACTGGCTACAAACGGAGCATCAGCTTCCAGATTAGAACAAGCACTGCCTTGCATGGCTCTGAAGATGCACAAGATTAATTTAGATTTATACAACTTGGTCCCAGAAGGCACCTGCTCAGACACCAGTCCCGCCTTGGTGTTTGCTCTTGGGTGTTCAGGTAGCTCTGGGCTCAGCACACATCCCTGGCACAGCTACTGATGCTCCCTGGCTGTAAGCACCTAAAAGTCTGGCAAGTAATTGAATGTAGATCACATACCATAAAGTTCCTGAATTCAAGATAGGAAATTATTGGAATATTTTTCTTTCCAGTAATTTCCACAAATGTTCGGGGAACCTGTTTCAAAATATTATGCAATCATTAGGTATTTTTTTTCCTTTTTACTTTTAACTCTCAGGGCAACTCAGATTTCAGCTCAGATTTCATCTTCACAAATATATCCCTCAGGTTTAGTTACTTTTTTTTAGAAAATGTCTTTATTTACTGCTTTTACAGGGTTTTTTTGATGTTGTTTCAACAACAAGTTATTATGTCTTTACCTGCAGGTGACACCACCTTTTTTAGTTCTGTGAGTTGAATAATGGTATACCTATGCAAGTTTCTACTGTTCATGAAAAATGAAATAGAACTGTACATGAACTGAACACTGCAGAGTTTATACTCTCCCAAGCAAGGAAACTAATTTAATTTACAGGGTGTATGATAGAGGATAATAAAATAAATAAATAAATAAATAACTAAATAAAAGAAACCAAAAAACAAAACCAAAACCAAACAACAAAAAAATCCAAACCACAAACCAAACACAAAACCTGTAATTCAAAAGTCAAGATTTTTCAGATTTTTTATATATATAGATATATATATGTACGCATGAGTATGAAAAACTAATGCATAGTCTCCTGATCAACCACCCTTGAAATAAAATATAAGCAAAAAGGACACAGAAATTACACTTATGGCAGCTGATAATACTCTCCAAAGTCACTCCCCCACTATTGGTCTTACAAATTGGTGGTTGATTGAAGTCTAGACTGCAAACCACATTGGATTGTGCAGCTCTCAAACCACACAAGAATGGAAAGTATTATAGCAGCTGTTACCATAGACGTTGACAGAAATCTGAAAAGTGCAAAGGATAAACATAACAAAAAATAAAACCTTTCCAGATGGCTGTACAGCTCCCTAAAAATATACACTGCCACTGAAGGCTGGCTGGATTGAAAAGATATGTTGTCTAAAATAAAAAGGCAGTAGAAGCTGCTGTATGTAAAAAAAAAAAAAAAAAAATTTAAAAAAAAAAAAATTGCAAGATGTTGGTAAGTGAATTTTTTGTCTCCAGTCTCTGTAGAGCTTAACTATGCAATATAAAGCTGCATATGGGAGATATAACTAACATTAGTGCATAGATAATAATGTAAGAACCATTCTGGATGGATAGTTAAGTAATAAATGCTATTTGGCTGCATTTTGATAAAACAATATTATTGGAGTAGGAAAAGCAACTAATCCCAGTGTTGACAAGTCTGCTTGCTTCTTTTCTATCCAAGTCTCACCACGCATGTCCATGGCAGTGTCACCTCAAGATTAGACTAACGTGACTGATTTATAAGATTCTGGTTTTGGTATGTGGTCCCCAGCAAGTAAAAGAAATGAAGCTGGAACTCATGCATGAGAGCTTGTCAGTGTCTGCAAATTGTACTTCCCCTGAATAACTGCCTGCTGTTTAAGATGAATGGCAATTCCATATATCATGACACATAGTGAACACCATTAGCAGATTTATATCTGGGTGTCAAAGTGCACCTGATTACCTTCTACTTTCAGAAACTTTTGCCAGTTGGGCTGAAAGTTCCCTCACCCATTTTTCTGCAGGAAAAAGATAAAAAGGAGATAATCATCACAACTCCTCCCTTTTCAAGACTTAAAGGACATAGGGTTGCATTGCATGTGATTTAAAATGAGAAGCCAGTCAGTGTTTTGCAGTGTTTCAGCATCAAATTATTGTGACAGATTTCTACTACAATGATCTCATACCAAGATTATTCTTCAGATGTAAATATTTATTCCTTTCTTTTTGTTGTATCATCTTTGATATATTTCTAATCAGCTTCTACTCGTATTTCATTTGACCAAACAAACCAACCAGCCCTCCTTTACTTACCTCTCTTGAAATCTGTTCTCCTTTCCTTGATCAGCCTTCTCTGCATTTCTCAGTTTGATCAACAGCCAGAGGTGTGGGTATGACATTCTGCTGTTGGTCATGCACTGGGAAACAAAGAAAGGAGCAAAACAGCAGCCTGACACCTTAACTTAAGAATTGTAATTTTTGAGCATTTAACTGTGGTGTCTTGACGTTATCTAAACATTTTCGGTAGCATAGAGGTACATGTAGAGCACAGAGTGATATTTCTGAAACAACTGTCTTAATTTCCACTGACTGTCAGTATAATTCCACACTCTATTGCTAATTTTAATCTAAATTGCTTCCTTTCAGGCCTAAACCCATGCAATCTAAATAATATATTAAACATGAAGGATCCAAATGAAGCCTGGCAGTCAGTCAAGGTGAGATTACAGGCTGTTTAAAATGAGCATGTGCTATTTTAGAGGCAGGTGTCTCAAAGGTAATTGTCATCATCTTCTCCTTTGGATTATTCCAGAAATCATCAGGAAGATTGTGTACTTCCATTAGCCTCGACAGCTGGTTCTGCTGACGCCAGGATGTCATAAAAAGTGTGCTTAGAGTGATGCATTTCTCATGGAGAGCACATGGTTTCACCTAAGAAATGCTGCTCTGAACCAGGAATTTGTCTGAGTGACTCCTTCCTCCTGTTCTGATAGAACAATCACAAATTATTAAACTTGAAAGAAAAGATGCCATCTGAGATTCTGTCCCAGCTTTTATAAAGTGCCTTGGATGCAACCTCCAGATATAATTTCTTACTGTACAGTCCCTCACAGGAAAATGGTACAACAGATATCTCTGTTCAGATTATGGGCTCTGCTTTCCTAACTACATTTCCTAGCCAATCAACAGAGTAATAATTTAAAATATGTATTTAAAACATGCCTATGATTTTATGAACCTATAGACATTTTCTACATTCTTCACTCTCTATATCATTCCACAGCTAAATTAGGAAGTTACATCCTGGTTTGGTGAAGTACTCACACAAAGAACAATTATTTGCACTATTTATCATGGTTGCTTAGGTGTTCCCTAGCTGTTTTGATTAATTAAGCCTCCAGAAAGCCTCTCTCCCCAACTTTAGCAATTCTTGTTTATTAAAACTATTACAATCCTTTCTCAGGATCTTCCTGTTGAGCTGTAATTTCATTATCTCAGTGTCTGGCTCCACTGGGGTGTTTCTGTTTGAATGCAAGAAGATTAGAATGTTAACCCTTTGTTTTGTGCATTGTACATGGTCTCTGATATAATTATAAATCAGTCATTGTAACTGCTCTACACCCAGTAGCTCTAAGCAAAGCAGGAGCAGCAGAACAGAGCTCTACAAAGCAAAGATTAGATTGCTAAGTGTGAAAAAATCCAGATAATCTCCTTTCTAGACTGCTGAAGGAATCTAGTACAGGAAATGCCAAGTCCAGCAGCAAGGTTTTTAATGGACTTTAAGGATTGTATGATTAGATAGTATCAAAACCAGTAACAATTAAAAAAAAAATAATTCTACCTCCTCCCCCCAAACCTCTGTTCTCTTGCTTCTCATCAGAGCCAACTCAGGGCTTCTTAAATGAAATTTTGCCACTGCATGGGTGAGCATCAGGGACATTTATTTATTTCTTATTGTTCTGGGGTGATATTTCAGTTTTGTCATGGAGCAAAGAAGGATTTTGGGAGGACAGAGTAGGCAATAACAAGCTTGAAGGAGCTTTTAAAAGCTCTAGTGAAGTAATAGCAAATGGGAGAGACTGGTCTGAGGAGCTTTTCCTCTGTCCCTACCCTGCCAGCCAAATCTCTGGTGTCTTCCAGAGAGAGCCTTCACCCCATCGAAAGGATGCTGGCCACATGCTCAGGACATAGATCCCACTTTTCTGGATGTTGGAAGTGAGGAGTATCCTTCCCACACTTGTCAGCTCTCCAGAGCTGCTTCTTTTGTTCCCACAGAGCCCATTAATAAAAAAATTATATATGTGTCTTCCCTTCCCTTCCCTTCCCTTCCCTTCCCTTCCCTTCCCTTCCCTTCCCTTCCCTTCCCTTCCCTTCCCTTCCCTTCCCTTCCCTTCCCTTCCCTTCCCTTCCCTTCCCTTCCCTTCCCTTCCCTTCCCTCCTCATAAGATTTATTTCCATAGGAAGTTTTTCTTCTGACTCAGTTCCTCATTCTCCAGTCCAGGAAAAGACAGAGTCTCCTGCACCACCTCTAAAATCACCTTCTTGTTCTTTTTTCATCATGTCAGGAGAAGGATCTTCACCAGTGTCCGCAATGGAACCCTCTCAGGTTTCACCCTGTTCCCAGTTTTCCATTCTCCTGTGTTCTTTCCTGTAGCTCCAGCCATCAGTTGGGATTGAGAGCAGGAGCTGATCAGGCATGAAGGAAAAGGCTGGAAGTGACACAGTTTTCTTCTCCCTTCTCTCAGCTCCTGCTTCCAGTCAGGGAAGCTGTCAGGGAAGCAGAAACAGGAGAAAATAGGGACAAAGAAAGCAGGCACCAAAGCTTGCCCTTGGCAAAGGCCCCGGCCTCCCAAGATTATGCTTGAAACCAATCCTGCTACTAGTCAAAGTATTAAAAAATATTTTGAAGGAAAATACAAGCTTTATATAACATCACTTGTTATCAAAGGTAATTTTTTTGTGTGATCAGTCTGTTATCCTAGTTTTGTTTTGTTTAGCTTAGTTTAGTTTTGGTTTTGGGGTTTGGTTTTGGTTTTTTTTTGTTTTTTGGGTTTTTTGTTTGTTTCTTTGTTTGTTTTGGGTTTTTTTTGTTTGTTTTGTTTTTGGGGTTTTTTTTTGTTTTTTTTTGTGTATGGTTAGACCTTATCCCTTCAAATGTTAGAAAAAACACTTTCTACAATCCTGTGTAGAAATTTGGTTCTGCAGGTGGAGATGATGGCAATTAATAGAGAAAGTAGGGTGGATTGAAGAGCTGTTAGAAGGGCAGAATGTGCAGAAGGGGATACTGGGACAAAGAAAGGCCACTGTTGGTGTCCTCAAGGGATCAATCTGGGACAGATCCTGTTTAATGTATTTGTTAGTTAAATATATAGAACTAAATATGGGATTCTGAAATTCAGAAGTGATCATAAAGCTGGGATGTAGGGCTGAAACAGAGGGCTGTGGAGGGAACCATCCATTAAAAGAAGGCAGGTGGATCAGATGACAGGCTGCTGAAATGAAAAGCATGAGATGAAGCTTGAGAGTTTCAAATTACAATACTTGGCCCTCAAAATACTCAATAGTATTTTTTTTTTCTATAAATAGAGGATTTCGAAATTGGAAAACAAAAAAGGTCATTCATTAGATGGAAGATGACTATGAGCTGCCAAGGAATTTACTTGGCTTCAGGTGTTTTCCATTCTAAAAAGCATTATTTAAACCTTAGTTGACAGAATAAAAGAGTTTGCCTTTTTAACCTTACCAACTGAGTTTCAAAAAGAATAACTTTCTGCAGATACTTTTGGAGAACAAATATCAAACAGGAAAAAGGTTCTGAAATTAAAAAAAATTAAATTTGGTCTTCATGAAGTGTAGGGGAAAAGAAAAATAAGGAAAAAGGGTGAACTACTGGAATGATGTTCCAAATAGCCAACTGGAGGAGGAATCAAAATTGTTTTAGGATGATGTTTGGTAAGCTACTGAGGGGGATTACAAATTAAAATAAGGGAGTTTAAGGTTGCTGTGGATGAACAAGTCCTTGGACGTTTGATGCCTCTGACACAAGATTATATCTTATCACTTTATATATTAATGACCTCTTTCTGGTATGGAGGTTGCTTGCAGGATTTTTCCCTGCTGATCCAGAGAGAACTAGTGAGGATTGTGTGGGGAGAGTTGTCTTCCCCGATTGTTTTGCAAAAACAGAAATATCCACCTCCAGTTTTTCTGGATATTTGCATATTCAAGAGACTGCAACAGCTCAGGCTGGCAGATACTAATTTTAACCCACTCTTCCCCACTGTGGGATGTGCTTGGCTTTCTCAGTTCATGTGCTTTGTCTGAATTTACACAAAACGAGTTAATCTCAGGGCAGGTAGACAGAGAAGGTTGAACCTGAGTCATAGCAAATTTTTATTTAATAAATGCTAAATAACAATAGTGCTGTAGGGCATTGATAGCAACACTCCATTTCATCAGCTGCACTCAGTAGCTCAGGTGATCCCTTCCAGTCCCATGTTCCTGTTTAAATTTGGTTGAAACGTGAAATCTTTATTCAGGCAAAACTTTTCTTGGAACTGTACTGAAATTTTAGTTCTCTTTAATATTTCTTCTTCTTTGAAGATTCCCTGCTTTCTTAAACATTTCTTTTCCCTAAATACCAATCCATTCCCATAAAAAAAACCACAATGTGCCAATAATGTACAAAGGCTCTAAAAATTTACCAAGCAGGACACATCTGAAATAATTGTAAAGAAACCTAATCATACAGGAAGGCACTAAGAGATAGGAATAGATAATTTTCCATTCCTTTTATCAAATAGCAATAAATAGCTTCTTTTCTCATCAAATATCCATCAAAACTTATTTTGTTAATATCTGTGTTTTACTTTAAAAAGAATGAATGAGAAATAAAAACTCAGAAATGATAGTAAGGACAGAATGAAATATTACTGTTCAAAATAAAAGAAAACATTTTAGTTTTGGTTAAAAAGCAATACTTTTAAATAACTAAAAAATGTAAATGATGTAAATGTACTCAAATATATTTTCAGAGAAATATTTTTTGCTGGGATATGATGTTTTCTGGTTGTTCTATTTTGTTGTTGTTGGGATTTTTTTTTGTTTGGTTGGGGTTTTTTGATTTTTGTTGGGTTTTTTTTCTTTTTTTCCCCTAAACCTGTAATTATCTTTATTTAGTTTTAGAAAACTCCTAAACTAAGTTTGATTCAGAGACTGATTGGACAGGGAAATAGATAATGTCAGCATTCAATACACCTGATTAAAGTGATCCAGAAGATGCATTTCCAAGCATAGCCCAAGAAGGTTACACTATTTCAAAAGAGAAAGTATGTCATGATTGCCTTGTTTTGTGTATTCTTACATATTTTTTAAGTTAGTCTTTGCTGGCATCTGTTTATTGAACCGCAGAGACCATTGCTTTCACCTAATATTGCAACTCTTTTGATTGTAACTGAGTGATTTTGAAAGACATTTTTTAAGTATAGACTTGAGTTCACCATGGTCTGAGGAACAGAGGTGATTTAAATTGTTTCCTTTTAAACAGGATTTGGGGAGTTTAGTGTCATGTGTATTACAAAAGTTTTCTAAAAAGTCTTCTTTCCCAGACTTTCCAGACATTCCATTAGTCTGGTAATGTGATCCTAATATGACCTTCTCTAATTTTGTGTGAAGAAAACCAGTGCCTGCTAACTCTATTTCCCATAAGCAATATTCCTTGTTTTGGCACATCTTGTGTGAATAAACATTTCCTGATACACTTTCTTCTTTATGAAACCCTTTAATTTTTGAGACCTCTGAAAGCAGAAATGAGGAGACACCTTTTCACTCTGAAGAAATAATTTTCACTCTGGGATTTATGGTTAGTCTGTCCAAGTGTTTGAACAAATCAAGGTCAAGGGACCAGGTATTGTAATTTGGCTGGTTATGCTGCTGTATGGGACAAGAATTCTTGCATGCCTCTGGCCTGAGCTAACCAGTGCCCTTCCAGGCTGCTCCTAGGCATGGTCTAGGAGTGAATTTGTGCCATGGAGCATTCCTTGCTGGCAGTTTGAATGTGTTGGAGAGCAAGGGAGCTTTTCCAGTGTGGGCATGGAGAGGATTGTCATGGGTTGGTTCATTAATATTGCAGAGTCATAGTATCCTGTGCCTGAAAGGCAGGAGACAGAGTTTCTCTTAGACAAATCACAGAGTGCCTACCCATAGAAACATGTAGGTGTAAAATTACTGGGTAGCTGAGAGTGCTGTAAAAAACATGACCAGGTCAAGTGTAATGACAAGTTCATATTCACCAAGAATATCAAAGTAGAAAATGTTTCTGTCAAAAAGAAACAAAATATTTGTAGGGCCACAGGAAGTGTGATTGCAGATAAAAGTGCCAGCTACATAAAATTTAGGTTATGTGGGAGTAGAGGTGATAGACTGAATCTTGGAAAGACATTCAGAATTTAAAGAATTTTTTTTGAAAAGGCAATAGAATTACTGGTGGAAGATTACAGCAAAGGAAAACATCCTTACAATAAGTTTGAATAGACCATGAAATAGTTTTTCAGGGAATGTAGAGATAGCCATGCCAACCACAGATTGTACCACTGTCCTGTTTTTAGCTGATTGAGTTAATTTTCCTCATTGTAGCTTGTATGGTGCTGTTTTCGATTTCTGATGAAAACAGTGCTGATAACACAGTTTTAGTTATTAGTGAACAGCATCAAGGCGTTTTCTGCTTCTGACTCTGCTCCCCCAGTGAAGAAGCTGAGGGTGCAGAAGAAGATGGGAGAGGACACAGTCAGGAAAACTGACCCCAGCTGACCAAACACCATAGGACATCATGCTCAGCAGTAAAAGCAGAGTGGGGGAATTTTGTCAGGGCTGCTACAACGAGGGAACTGGCTGGCATTGGTCTGCTGGAGGAGGGGGATTAGAGTTTTAGCACAGCTTTTTTTTCCTTGATTTTGTTTTTCTTTGCTTCCTTTTGCCTTTATTTTTAACTTTTCCCATTGAACTGTGTTTATCTCAACCCACAAGTTTTCTCACTTTTTCCCTTGTGATTCTCTCCCACATCCTGCTGCGGGGGAACGAGCATGTGGCTGTGGGTGCTCAGCTGCTGGCCAGAGTTAGCCTGCAACCACAACTAAACTGAAAAAGAAGGAGAAACTACACTGCCTGGAAAATTCTGCCCTGAGAAGCTTGTCTAGGACTGCCAAAGACAGTTAGCATGTAACCTTCATAACATGTGAGAAACACAGAGGTGAATAAGCTGAACCTCAGAAAGTTAGAAAAAATGCAAGATTATTAATCCTAGGCATGCTGTCTGGATCACAAGAAAAAAGTCATTAATATCATTAGGCTGTATATTGAGAGTCATTGATATTGAGGGATAAACTTCTGCAGATTGCACAGAAAGAGATGAGAGTGCGTTTATCATTGTCATAGAACATTAAAAGAAAAATTATAATGTTACCAAAAGATAATTACGTTCATTCTACAGATATATTCACCTGGTGTAAATCAGCAGATATCTTTTGCAGTGAGAATTTTGGTGATTTATAAATAGAGGAGATCTTAGCTCACTGTTTGCCTTCCTGTGCTGTCCTTGTAACGCTGTTTGGACCGGAAACATTCATGCTCATGTTTTCCAGAATTTTTAGATGCTGGGGTTTGTGGAATTGTTGGCAGCCTGAGAAGTGCCATCTAATCACTCTTGTTAGCTTAATGGAAAAGCTGTTTGACCACACCAAATACTTCACAAAAACAATAAAAAGTGAAAGAGATTTAAAATTCCAATGAACAGGAACCATGAGCTCAATCTTGAAGGTGCAAAAAATGCATTCCTTTCCTTGGAAGAGAATAGGGCAGATCTTGCATGGAAGAAAGAAGCAATTTCTCTAGGGCTTGTGCCTAAACAGAGCTGAAAATCTCCTAGGAAGTGTTGAGTGCTCCAGATTGCTACTGAATTCTTATGATTTTGTCCTTCCTTCTCTTAATGCTTAAAACAAGTATACAGCATTGTGTTTCTAAATCTGGAGACTGGTTGGGGTATTTTTTTGTTGTCATAATGATGTACAGTTTTATTTTCATTTGAAAATACTTGCTTTTAAAAACCGTAAAAACTTGTGCTTTATCTGACAAAATGAAACTAATAATTTTGTTTGCTGTTAGTATCCTCCAAGCAGTAATGTGAACTGAGGTATCAAATATTTAGTACTATGCAGCACTAATATGGATATGGTGATTTCTCATTAATACTAACAACTTCAAAACTACTTCTCATTAGCTTGAAATAATTATTTAGCTGCTTAGCAAGTGATTAAATTCAAACAGAAGTATATAATAGTTTGCAAAAAAAAAATTGGTTGAGATTACAAAATCTTAATGGCTTTATTCCTTAAAACTTATTATTGGATTGGTCTATACATTTAAGGAATATTCTTAAAACTGTACACTGCCTTTTTATTTAGTGCACAAATTGCATCCAATTTGGAAAAGCATTTTGGATCTACCAGCTACAAATTAAGCAACAATCTTTAGTGCACAAATTGCATCCAATTTGGAAAAGCATTTTGGATCTACCAGCTACAAATTAAGCAACAATCACAAAAATAATAAACCCCCAAATAAACCTTAGAATAATGTAATTTAGATTTTAATGGAAAAATAAAATTATTTGCCCATAATTGTTTGACTGAGCCTGTTCCTATTTTCCCTCCATATTTATAATGTTGGCATTTAAATGTTGGAAGTAGAGTAGCATAAAGAAATAATTTCATAAATGCAGAGCCCAGAAACTCAACAGTAGGAAAGGCTAAGCTTCCTAATGCAGACATGAATTTTGGGTGGGACAGTGTCTGGTATCTGAGTTTCATCTCTCTGTTTGAAAGCTTGGGCCTTTTTGTTGATGGAGAAGCCTTTTGTGCATCTTCACTTAACTGTCAGGTTTTAGAACTATGTGATCAGCAGTCAGGAAAAGGATTGAGAAGCAAGTGTGAAAATGGAGTAGTGAGAAATGTTCTCTCTTTGTTATAGCTTCCATCTTGGACAGTACACAGGGAGCTTAAGTGAGAAGCTCAGGAGCAGATGCATGGATGCTATTAAAGCTCATGTGCCAAAGCATTAAAACTAGAACTGTTCCTCTCCATAAAGGACAGAAAAAAAGAGAGGGCCCTCTAGCCATAAATTCGCCAGTAAAATGCATGTGCACTGTATCATTTGGCTCAATAAAAAATGCAGCATGTGGCAAAATTTTAGACAGATAAATGTAATTAACACTGAAAGGCAGATGGCAAGGAAAAGGGACAAAGAAAGAAAAAACCCATAAGGATGGGATGCAGTGACACACTCTAAGTGCATTAGGAATTCCATCCTCATAGAAGACAATATTTAAATGCTTTCTTAAACAGAAGAATATAACGCTTTTTTTTCCCCTGAATTAGAGCCTAAATTTTCAAGTGAGGATCAGTGCATATTGATTTATGCATTCATTGTAGTACATTGTTGTTATCCAAAGTATAAATTTCAAGCATCCTGGTGTTAAGAAATGTGTTTAAGAGCGGCAGTTATACCATTTCTTAGAGGTATGATAAGAAGTGTCAGTGCCCTGCATAACAAATCATGTTTATGTTACAGTAGAAAGTAAACATTTGCATTTCAAACCCACACAAAACATGGGTAATATGTTAAGGTTGCTCTAAGTCAGCCTTGCAAAAAGTTCTGGAGCCTGAGTTCTGGGCAAGACTGTGAATAACTACCATGTATTCATATCAACCTGAGCAACCTCTGGTTGAAAGTGTCACACAGTGGGGGATTTCCAGCACTTGGATTTAATGGAGAGATAATGGCAAGAAGAGCATTGGGGAAAAAAAAAAAAAAAGGAGGAGTGAAGTGGAATTAAACTGGGATTTTAAAAAATGGAAAATCAAAGTATGAGGTTTTCAGGCCTGTCAAAATGTTTAATTCTTCTTGTTCAAGCTGCAGATGGTTTGAGTCATCTTGTGCCAGAATTAACTTGGTGACACAGTAAAATAACCTTTCAGAAATACGTTCCCCATATTTTATTCATTGTTGCACTTTAGCTGAACCTATTCTTTGCATGAATAAGGTATTTGAGATCAGATGCCCTCTTCATACTTGCTTGGTGGGAATTAGAATGTGACTTGTTAAGAGCTAAGTCTAATTATGGAATAAAGGCATGAAATGTTGCTTTTGCTTACATTGTGTTGTGCATCTTCATCTGTCTATGCAAAATACTTATGAAGTGTGCTAAAAACGAAACCCTGGTGTCTACATCCTGCAAACAATCTGGAATGCCACCTTCTGTTATATAATAAATGCAGACTTGTCTATAGAGAAGAAAAATAAGCCACATGTAAAACTTGTATGGTCGAACTGCCTGTTTGATTTATGACAAAAGGGTTGTTTCTACCATTTGGATGGTTCTTCAGATCCCAAAGCAGCGACAAGAATAAAGTAAAAATTAAGGTGTAGCCGTTGGAACACTCCTGGAGGTTTAGCAGGACAAGGAACCACCTGAAAAGCTGGGAGTGGAGGTCAAAAATTGCCTGTTTCAGAGATAGCATGCTTTGTCCCTTCTCCCAGGCAGGCAGTTTACAGTTCTGCCAGGGGCAGTGTAGAGCAGGGAGCATTAGAGCAGAACTCTGTACAGAGTCTGAAAGCTGCCCTTGATATCTCAGAGACAGATTTTGAGCATGTTTTTTACATTGCTTGAATCAATTTTGCATAGTGTAATGCTTCTCTTTGCAGTGGAATCTAGTTTTCTCATAAGCATGCACTCGAAGAACAGCATCTACTTTGAACCCTGAGTATTACTAGTTCAAATGACAGGTAATGGAATAATGTGTGCATATATGTTTTTACAATCCACATATCTCATTATAAAATTAATTAAAATATGTGCATAGTTATTCAATGGAAACTGTGTACATATTTTAGTGGTCTCAATAAAAGAAATATTCTGAATTTTAAATTAATTTTGGAATATTTTTCTATATACAAAAAGATTTTCTGTGCTTCAAATGAAGGATTTTATTCAAGCAGATGACATCTTTCAAATCAGAAGCAGCATTTTAAGTTCAAGTGCTACATTTTGGTCTGAGGCAGGTGATTACTTTTATAAATCAGCTGTAAAAGGTAATCCTGATAGCTCTCCATAAATAATAACCAAGACTGAAAATTTCAGTTTAGGGTGTGTGTATAATGGGACAAAAATAGAGATGAGGGAAATGGAGTTGAGTTTAAATGACTTTCTTCATGTAGCTAAATGGGCATTTCTTCCATGGAAATCAAACGAGGGCTATACATATGGAAAGAGGGCAGGATCTCGTACCAGCTTTGCAAATGCTTCAAAAAATTATGCTGAGCAGCCCAGCCTGTTACAGCTTTTGAACAAAATCTGGAGGAGTGTTCATAACAAGTATAGAGCAATTTACATTTTTTTTCAGTTGTCAGACACTGTGTGCCACAAACTAACAGGGATGACTGGGTAGTATGGAAATCTGCTGCTGAAAAATTGTCCAGATAGATTTCAGTTCAGCATGTTCTCCCATTATTGTCTGGGAACATTTGTTCAAGTAGAACTTTCTTTGGAGCTGGTGAAATGTAAACCTTCACAAAAGGTTTATTTAATTTGTTATTTTTGCCAGTGTGGGAAATAGTTTAAGCACAATTAGGTCACATAGTCAGGAAGCAGTAATGGTATTTGTTGCATGATATGGATAATTATTCATGAAGCTGCAGTAGTGAAGTCTTAGTTTTCAAGCTGATACAGCCAACCATTGCAATTACATACAGATCAAACAGCCTTTGGAAGAAATTTCTCTCAATTTTCAAGTGATCTACTTCTGAAATTCTGAAGAATGCTTTCTATTTTTCTTGTACCAAAATATTATAAAATTGTAAATAAAATAATTTAAATAGAGTTATTAGGGCTTGGTGTCATTCAACTGTTTTTTTGAGTAAGTATGAATATGGTAATCTTAATCTCTCTGACCACTTCATCCATGAACATAAAGGCAGAACTTATTAAATTAATAATTTTCTGAGCAAATATTTCAGTTATTGCTTCTTCACCATGAATGCAATGTTTCTCTTTAAAATTTAAAGAGAAATATGGGAGTGTTGTGTTACTTGTCATGTATATATGGATGCAGTTCAGAATAAATATAAGAAGTGAAATCTTGACCTAGCTGTATAAGTATAGCCTTACAAAGGATCCTCGGCAAAACCGTGGAGAAACTCCTACCACTGTTATATAAAATGTTATTTTCACACCAAACACAGTGCTTTCTCCTTCAGGAGAAGGTATCAGCATTTTCAGTTTCCCCCTGTCTCCGTCTGGACTTACATTAGTAGAAAGGTCCAAGAATGATACAGAATGCACATTTTCATATTGTAGAGACTAATGAGAAATTAAATGCTTTTTTTTTAAGCCACAGGATGTTCCTTATTAGGACTAATGAGAAGATGGAAATTATTTCCCTTGAAAAAATGTGTTAAGAAAATAACTCCTAATCAAAACAAAAACTCAAGTCCACAAAGTTTTTGTGGTTAAGAACTGATGGGAAATTCCATTTCAGAAAATTTCAATGGGATTTTTCAGCTTTCCAACTGTGGCCATGGAAACATTTTATAAACTGGGAGAAAGGGAATGCAGGAACCTTCCAGAGTGGAAGCTGGGGAATCAGCATTTTGTTTTTTCTTGAAGGAAAACTATTATAATTTTTTTCCAATTACAAGTTTCAAAAGTGCTTTATTTATTATTGTGGCAGTCAGAGCTGTCCCCTCTCAGAATTCCTCAGTCACACTAAGGGATGGACATGGATGCAGGTTCATTTTCCAAATTGCAATTACATTTTCTTGGTGTGGTACATTCCTTATTGTGCAAGTCTCCAACAACATGCAGTTTTCCTTGTGTACTCTCCTTTTTTAACCCTTTAACCATCTGTTTTCTATTTGTTTTGGTCACCACATTTGTGTAGCTCACCCTTTGTAGATATTTGAGTTGTGTGTTCCTTTGTTCTTGTAGTTTTCTTACTTTGCAAAGGTAACAGCTTCATCACAGCAGCTCAAAAATATGAAAAAAGATCATAAAGAATTTTCACTGTGGTGAATCATGAGGAGTTTCACAACATTTAAAACAGTGGCCTATCTTAAAACTGTTTGTTGTCACAATACAAGTCATTAACTTCCTTGTAAAATGTAAAAATATTTCTGTCACATTCCAAAATTATCAACAAAGGTTAGTTATATCTATGGCCCTAAAAGAGTGGTATCATTTAGTTAGCAGTTTTTAAAATCTCAGATAACCTACTTGCAAGTTATAAAAGGTTTAAGGTAAATCCACATTAACAGATTTAAACATGAGTTAAGAAAGACAAAGTAACATAGAGATATCTTAGTAAAATTTGTTTTAAATAATTTTCCCTCTGGAAGATCATCTTTTTGGTGCATATTGATCAGAGGACTTATTCTGTCCCCATAACAATGTTATTTTCTTGTTTTAATGTCAGAAATTAAGTTCTAATGGTCAGATTTCATAGTTTCGCTGTCAAATCAATGCCTTGTATCTGTCAGATGTCAAAATGATGACTAAAAGTAGGGCATATTCTCTAATGCAATTATTTTGCCCAGCATCTTGCTCTTTTAATAGAATCCACTGGTCATAGATGTAGTAATTGAGTGCCTAAAAAATTGGATATCTTTCTGAAGAACTCATTTAGGAGCTTGCCATTTTTCATGCTGGTATGTATCTGAGAAAATAGTATGTTTGAGCAGCTGATAAAATTCTTGGAATGCAATTCCTTCAGCTGTTTTTGACTTATAGGAAAAAACACTTTTCCCATTGTTTAAAAGTATATATAACTACATTTTAAAAAATTTTTGAACAGAACGGCAGCAAATGTTCAAAGCTTGAAACTCAGATCTTCATACATAGGTTCTTTTATAGAAGGAATCAGTGGTTTTCTTAGTTTGAGGAAAAAATAGACTCATACATGATTGAAAAGGCATTTTTTGCTTGCCTAGTTTAACACAAAGCTCACAGAAAATGTATATTTACTCACTAACATTCAACTCATTGAAAGAACTTCAAAGTTGAACTGGAACATTTAAAAATCAACTTACTAGGCAAGGGCTCTTCCCCTCGCTTTTCTTTTTCTTAGCAGGGGAACAAAATACTTGGTAATCTGCTGCCATTAACTTTTAAATTCCCTGCCACTGAAATGTTAAAATATAATACAAAAAAAGGTTTCTAAAACTGTACCAGCTTCCTTTTTTTCCAGTCAAGTATGGGAGATTTTTACTGCTTTTAGTGACAAAACACAGCAAATGTAGCTGCTTTGGGAATCAAATTAAATTTTGATTAATCTTCAATCAGAAAATGGCTTCTTAGGCTCAGAAGGGAGTCCCTCATCAAAAGAAAACACTGACTGCACAGAATAGCCAATAGGTCAGAAACTGAAGAACATTCACTTTCAAGTCTTCAGTGTGCTTGGTTCAAGCTCCTGGTGTGGACAGGAGCAGGTTCATCTAAGCTAAAGCCCCAGTCAATGGTCTTACTGTCTTTCTTGAGTATGTGTCCGCCAGACTTTTCTCTCTCCCCTCCCTTCCTCACACAATTTTATCTTGTCTTCATATGGAGTTGGAATATTTAAACTTGTGGAAGTATTCTGTGGCACAGGAAAACAGTTTCCAGTCCAGCACTTAAAATGAAAATTACACAGTATACATGCTATCTGCATTAATATTGCTTTTAGCACCTTAATAGCATATTAAAAGCATTTTTTATTTTTTGTTTTTGTTTTACTCTCCACGGTCATGTAGAATAGTAAAGATTAAAGCACATAAGTATTATAAATCACATAGATTTTCCATAGAAGATAATCATCACTGGAAGAATTATGATTATGCTCTACAATTTCAGTGTCCACAAATGGAAAATTCTCTTTTCTTCACTCATGGTCCTTCACCTCAGGGGGGTTGGGCAACCAAAGATCTGTCAGTATTATTAAAGACTGAGGCAAAAAACCCTTTGAACACCTCCACTTTTTCTTCAGATGACCATCTTGACAGGAATCAGTTCAATATTTTCCTTTCGCTATTAACATGCTTCAAAAAAGGATTGAAATTTTCTGCTGTTATGGAACAGGACTGATGCTGTGAAGGGACACATGATAATATTCTTAATAGGCATGGTGCATTCTGGACAAAAGGCCCTAAAATAATTTATGGTGCTTGTGTAAACCTTAAAGGACTATGAAACTCCTGAACTTTTCCATGGCATGTGCTGGAAAAATGCAACATATTAAGGAAGAGTACTTGAATATATGAATGAAAACTTGATAATTTATCTTTCTGTGGAGTTAGTTCTACTAAAACTGTGCATGTGAAGTGAATTCTATGTACAACTTCACATCTGATGCACTGAGTATAGGTTGAACAAATGTAGCCAGAGTCAAATATCTGCAAAACCTTGACATTGTCCAAAAGCCATTCTTTGGTCTTGCCTCACGTGTGCTGTGGCAAGTCACCCTCCCTAGGCATTGACACAAGGAATCTGCTGCCTTTTGTGCTGGTAGCCTAAAGATAGACACACAAACCACTGAAGTGAGTGTGAGGCACTTGGCCTTTTCTCAGACTCTATCTGCTTATTGCTGTGAGGATATATACCCTCTGGAAAATAATGAGAAACAATTAATCTATTGCAGTAAGGACTCAGGGCAGGAGACAGCCAACTGTTGCATATCCACAGAATCACCCAGCCCTAAGAAAATATGTCTTAATGATTTAATTACTTTTCTCATCTGAGTGGATATTGTAATTCTGATTACAGAAGCTGAGGATGAACACGCTTAAAACTAATAAATACAAAGTGCATTCATCTGAAATGAACATCATCAGCACTCACAATGAAATTTCATTTATGGGCATTGTTTCATTAAATGTAACCTCTAGCTTATTACAGGCACATTATTTTTCATTTTTTATGCATGATGTCATTCCTTTATTTAAACAGACCATGGTAAATATTTTATGAAACAATTAAAGGAACAAATAATAAATTTTTGCATTAAAAATGGATCCGTGAAAGTGTCTGGCAACTAAAATGCAAACAAACAAATAAACAAAAGGGTGGAATTATGTTGCAATCTGTCATAAATTCTCCTGGAGTTTTATCTGTGATTTGCCCACTGTTACTCTATTTCTCACTCAGTTGGTCTATTATTATGAGATATGTAAAATGGTAGAAATATGCAAGCTACCTTGGGGTAGAATAGGATGATCTTGTTTCACCTCAGACTTTAGAGGATGCTAATTGTATGCTGGGCTTTTTGTGTCCCCAAAGTCCTGTTTCATGTATTTAATTACAGATTTTTAACTTTTAAGCTATTTGCTGTGCACACTGGCAAGTATTTTTAAGAACTATGTCCTGTGTGCTGAGGCAATTGTGCAGATTAGCTAAAAGAGTCATTAAGCATATCTGCTTGCACAAAACTGTCATAATCCAGTCTCCTAGCAAATTTTTATGGCTGCTGCAAAAGACAGGGTACAAATGGGATGTTGAACTTTCAGCTTAGCACCTCCTAAGAATCCCACTGACTTTAGCAACAGCTGATAGAATTCTTCAATTTAGAATATGTGGAAACACAAAAGATAAAAAATTAATACAGTGGCAAACCCCACATTATTTATGCAGTGGAAACTCCTACTAAATGCACTGAGAGCTCAATACAGTCCTACTGAAATCAGGAGAAAGATTCCCCTTGACTTCATAAGGAGCAGGATCAAGCAACTTATCACTAAAGATGTGATTCTGCAGGAAGAAGAGCCAAGTCTTCATCTCCCAAAAGGAGCAGTTGTGGTGATGGTGGGAAAAATTCACTGTGCTCAGCAGCTTCCAGTGCTGCTCTGTACTTGAGAGATTTGAATCTTAAATGAATGAAACTCAGGAGACATTTTCTCCCTGCCCCAGGAAAAAAAAAAAAAAGAACAATGACAGGATCCTGAATACACAGATCTGAGTTTTAGCACTAATGTGTCATTGCCAGATATTAATTTTCAATTTTCTCCTAGCAGAAGGAGTAGCTTTGTCAAGGTCATGCCACACATAAATCATTTCTCTGTTTAAGCAAGGTCTTGCTAAAGCAGCTGTAATCAGGACCTTCTGTAAATTAGGGTTTCTTTCTAAGGAATGCATTCTTATTTCAAAATACCCATTGCCGATTTTTTCCCTTTCTTCTTTTGTTTTTAACATCTAAGTGATTTGCAAACTTCTTGCATTTCAAGGACATAATTAAGAATGCTGATTACATTGACATCACTCTGAACTTCAACACTGAAGAATGTGAACAGGAATGCACTCACTGCTTTTTAAATACTTCTGTCCCATCCTCTACAAATAAACATAAGTGATAAAACTTGAGAAATAAAACAGGTCATGGTCCCTCCTCAAAAGGTGCAAGGCTGAGAATGTAGATCTTTATGCATCAAGAAGAGAATGTAGCTGGTAATATTTTGTCCTACAAAGAAATAACCTGTGTTTATGACAAGGCTCAGGCTTGATGAGATTAAAAGGATGCTTCTCTAATGCCATTATTTTTTCAAAGTACACATTAATACATTTTATTTTTAAATGCACATCATGGCTCTCATTGATGCTGTTATTATGAATTACTAAGACCTCCATCCATTAGTTTGGTCACAATGTTCTTAATTAATAGGTGACCTATCTTTAAGCAGGCATCATATTTTACATAGATTGTCCGGTGATAACCTGAGACAAATACCAATGCATAATTAATTTTTAAAAAAATTAATTCTCAACATGTGATACTGAATGGATTCAAAACCAGAAAGGTACTAATTAGAATTTTTTTTAATTAGCCTTGCATATGCTAAGTGTATTCTGCAGTGCTCAGTGCAACAGAACTGGTGATCAGGGGGATGGTTTAAAACTCCTGATGAGGATAGAAAAACAGCTCAATAGTCATGTGATTCCAGTGCTGCTCAAGAAGGATAACTGGAGATCCATTTTTCCAAAGCTTTTTCCCTGTCTCACGACTGGGGTTCTAGAGGAGTTCCAAGTTAGTAAAGAGCTTAAGGAGTGGAGATGGTACTGTAGTGATCTCCAGCTGCCAAGCAGTCGTGGAGAGCAAGTGCTGCTTTTTCCAACCATGACTAAACCTTCCACTTGCAAGACACTGCTAGAGCTTCTGTGTGTTCCAGTCTGGAGTTTGCACTGGCAGTCAGTGAAGTTCTCTGTAAGGAAATTTTGCATCAACTAAATGCCTCAAGTTCATCTAAACCAGCATTGATTGTGGTCCTGCATGTGACAGCAATTAGAGGGGTTTTTCTCAGAAGTTGTGAACAGCCAACCCAGGGCTGCAGAGCACCAAGCATGAATCTGGGTAATAGATCAGAGAACCTTCTGCATATCTTCCAAACTTTTTGGTTTTTTTCCATGTCTTTTGATTCTTTCATTTTATTTTCTTCTATTTTCAAACATTGATAGGAAACTGAATAATTGAAAAATGTTACCTTTTGCAATTTTTACACAGTTGCTCAAATGACAGTGTTCTTCCAAGCTTTTGCTTCTGTATTTACTTTCAGAAGGAAAAGACATACTTTTTAATTTTCTGAGGAGACAATTTATAGTGACTGACGAATGGAAATATGAAATTTTCCTTTGGGTGACAGCATAAACTGTTCAAACAAAAAAATTAATTTTATTTGTTTAATGTCTATGCTTTGGAATTCCTATTTGAGAAAAAAAAATATTTTCCCATTTACTCTCAAACAGAGAGTAAATGGGAAAATAATTTACCTGTTACCTGTTCTTCTGTTTAGTGATATTACAGATACCAAAGATAGCATAATATGGGTCTTTCTGTGTCCATTAAAATTTATCATATCAGAGCCAGTGGAGGAAAGAAACATTTTTTATTATTATGTATTATTATTTATTAAGATTTTTTACTGCTTTTTGGCAAAAACCAAAACCATTGTCAGATTCAATTAATAAATTTTACAGTTTCTGCTTGACTTTAAAACAATTCAGTGTAATGTTATACCATAGGCCCCAGCAATTCTAAAAACCTTTTTTAATTGTGGACCAGAAACATCATTACTGGCATTCTTTTTGCTTGTAATGTGCAATAACAGCTTCCAAGGTAAGCAGTGTGTCAGTTCTGATGCAGAAGGGCATTTCTCCGTTCTCATTTTTGTCATTTTTTGAAACCCCCATAATATCATAATTTTGAACAGCAATAGGTGATCATAGAAAGCATTGTGTTGAAAGGGACCTTAAAGCTCATCTTGATTCAACCCCTCTGGCACAGGCAGGGACACCTTCCCCTACACCAGGCTGCTCAAAGCTCCATCCAACCAGCCTTGAACACTTCCAGGAATGGAGCATCCTCATCTTCTCTGAGAAACCTGTTCCAGTGGCTCACCAATACCTGTTTGTCTTCCTAATATAATTCTAAACCTTTCCTGTTTAAATTTAAAAACTTTCCCCTTGTTCTATCACTATAGTAGGAGAGTATGTCTCTACAATCATGTTGCTGCTGCTTTGCAGTGAGACAAAGAGAGAAGGCTGCCTCTTACCTCTCTATTTGATGTTCTGCACTGAACTCCAACCTTTGGATCAGCAAAGCTTTAAAGACTTGTTTCTTTGCTGTTGTGTGTAGTGGCTGCAGTATAAAGCCCTAAAGATTTCCTTGCCTGAAATCTTTAGAGCTTTAGCCATGAATTCACATGTTCAAAAACATGTACATTTTGTCCCCATGAATCTTCTTGCTGGCCCTTGAAGAGGACAGCCACCTCTGTGCCAGGCCAGGAGGTGATAGTCTTTGACTTCACAAGTTCTTTTGCTTCTCTCTACTGTACTCTTCATGAATACGTGTAGGAATGGAGAAAAAGGATAATCCATAACCTGAATTTTGTCTCACCTGGGGATTTTTAGAGGACATGGCAATGTAACTCTTAAGAGTGGCGCAATATAATGGCCAACTGATGTCCAAAACATGTAAGTTAGATGTATCAGTCCAGATCTGAACTTAGTTACATAGCCAAAATATAATGATAAGTAATTTTTCAGAAGTGTGGAGGAGTCCAGCACCTTATTGCTAAAATGCACCCTGCAGGTTAACAGCTCCTGTTTTTGATTATGAGACAGAATTGTACTTGATACAATGATGCAGCAAAGTACAAATTATTTTTGTTGATTATACCAATAATATTTTGTTTTAATCCATCCATTATAGTTGAAAGTAATAAGAACAATTTAAAATTATGAGTGATTCACCAACAGGAAATAAAATTCTAAATTGAGTGTTGGGTTTGACTATTTGCTAAGCAGAGGAAACTGTCTTTTAGTATAAAATTGCTGTCCTGTTCAGGTGTCACAATAAAATTTGTGACAGCTCCAATAAAATGTAGAAAGTATTGTTTTTCTAATATTAGTGAAAGATGATGTCCATTTAAATTAGATTTTTCATTCATTTCTAATTGGCTTAAAATCTGGTTTAGCTACATGTCTTTCATTCATAACTTGCTTAAAGGATTCTAATTCTCGTAGAGAAATAGGCATCCTGACGTTTTTCATTTTCATCCATCATTAAGTTTCTTATGGCTGAGGTTACTGGTTGTGCATTGCCTTTCCACTGTGCTATCAACTTATGAAGTAACTGAGCTCAGATTGGATCCATTTATTTCATTCAGTGCCTTATCTGCCTCTTTCCCCCACTTTTTTGAGCACTGCTGAGGGTCATATTGAAAAACTATCTCCAATTCCAACTGAAATCAAGCAGGAAATGGCTTTATTTTACTTTTAGCTGTGACCGAAATCAAACAGGACTGCATCATTTCATAAAATGGTCATTTAAAATGCAGCAGCATGTATGCTATGTTGAAAGCACCCTAAATTTCTTATATATGCCTGTTTTTCATTTCATTCATTTGGAATTGCTTAAGAAATAGAAAATATTGTGAAAAGTGCTGGTTTTGTCTGAGGTAGACAATTTTCTTCATAGTAGCTGCTGCGGGGTTGTTTGGGATTTGTGCTGAAAACAGTGCCAATAACACAGGGATGTTTTCATTATTGCTGGGCAGGGCTTCCACAGAGTCAGAGCCATTCCTGTGCCTCACCCCACAGCGAGGAGGCTGGGGGTGGACAAGGAGCTGGGACAGGACACAGCTGGGACAGCTGACCCCAACTGACCCCAGGGGTATCTCAGACCATGTAGTGTCATGCTCAGCATTCCAAGGGGGAGAAGGAGGAAGAGGGGATGTTCTGAGTGATGGGATTTGTCTTGCCAAGTCACTGTTACACGTGAAAGGGCCCTGATCTCCTGGGGATGGCTGAACACCTGCCTGCCCATGGGAAGAGGTGAATTAATTCCTTGTTTTGCTTTGCTTGTGCGCATGGGTTTTGCTTTACCTATTAAACTGTTTCTACCTCTATCCATGGATTTTCTCACATTTACCCTTCTGATTTTCTCCCCAATCCCACCAGGAAGTAAATGAGGAAGCAGCTGTGGGGGGATGAGTCGCAGATTGGGATTAAAACATGGCAATTCTCCAGAGAAGTAGAGTGCCATTAAAAAAAAAAAGTATATTTTTTAGATAAAAGATACATTTATGTATACAGGAAAGAAGGGACTTTAGGAGGTACTTAGTAATAGGCTCTAAAGGGCAAAATAAATCAAAAGAATATCCCTTTCAGTTGCACGGGGAGACTGAAAGAGAATGTCAGACAGTAGAGATGGTGTGTTTAGATGCACCAGTTTCAATAAGAGGGAACACTGAATGGGAGATAGGGAATTAGAAATTCCTAATAATTTCCTTTTGTTTGCAAATGCACTTTTCCAAGGACTCTTTCAGAGGCAATTTCTAATATGTTTTCATTCTGCTTTAATCTTTACCCATATTTTCAGTGATCCAGGAGAGTTATCAGGGTGACTTTTAAACCGTGGCTTGTTTTTGTAGATAGAGGGCTAGTTCTAGATTTGTAAATATGTAACTTAATGGTAACTTTTACAAAAGTGAAGAGAATGGAGCGATGACTGCAGGATAAATTTTCCTGATGCTGTGGGACTGCAGGAGGTTGGGAATTGTTTTTCTGTATTTCATCTGGTTCATCTTGTACTCCTTTTTTTGAACTTCCTATGGTAGTTATTGATAAGAACAGCATAGAAAATGTGTGTGGGGAAACTGTTGTCATTCTTGAAATTTATGACTTATAAAATGGGCTAAACTTTGGCAATGCATTTTTTTAAATGAGGCTGGTATTAGACATAGATATATTAGACATGTCAGTCTATTAAATAAACTAGAAATCAATCAGTTATATTTCATAGCAGTTTCCATACATTCCTCTGTTCATAGCATCTTTATCTTCACTTTTTAATGGAACTAATTTTGTTAAAAGGAGATACTAGGAAATTGCCTCAATTATCTTGCACAAGACATTCAAGAATGGGTTTCTAAAGTAGAAATTCTTATGTGTAGGTCTGGTAAATTGATAGAAATGGTTTTAATATTTGTGGTAAAGATCAGACTCCTATTATGAAATGTAGAGAGTGAATATTAATTCACTGAGTGTTGTCTCAGGCTGTTTTCTTGTTAACAGTCTGCTAAGAACATGGCATTTCCCATCTGCTCATGAAATAGTCACCAGGTCTACCTCAGGGATGACAGCTGGCTCACTGTGCTCTCTGAAATGTGTGTCCTGGATACAAACTGGCTCAGGACTCTCCAATGTTTTCATTGCTGGAATTTTGAAAGGTTTTTCATCCTACACTTGGTGTGCTCCTTGTACTCTTTCACTGAGCATCTGGGGCTGTAAGGATAGAAAGAATGTTGACGTGAATCTCTACTGCAGCTCATGGCACCTCTCCAGATTTTTGGGCACTTTCTGTGTGTGCCAGCAGGACATAAGCATTGTTTTAGTGACAGGGTGCCTTTGGCAAGGGTTGATATCAATATCCTTGTAGCCCTCCTTTAGGGTCTCCAATATGCAGAGTAAACCTAGCAGAGAGCATGCACTGTCTGCCATCATATCAAATCTCCTCAGGATCAGAATGGAGGATCTCCAGGGTTGAATGCAAGAGGTCTGACAGCATGTGCTATGTCTCAAATAATTCCAAGATGTTCTTATTGGCTCCCAGCTCTCTGTGTGCAACTGTGTGTTGGTGATGATGAAGGAGAGGAGGTTGGGGTAGGGTAATATAATTGTCTTCTGTGCATGATTTTCCTTCACTCGTCCAATCCTGCCCTTCGTAAGCCATGAATTCACAGACATTTGGCATCAGCTCCTTGACATCTGGCAAGGGAGTAGCACAGAAAAAGGAAAGATGAACGGAACAAAACTTGATATTTCATAAGTGGTTTACAGAACATTAAGGGGAATATTTTGTTCCAGTAGATTTTAGAACTCCTTGCAAATAAAGCTGGAACACAAAAGCAGTACATTTTAGGTTTTGGAGACTTAGACCCCTTAACTCTTTTTACTGATTTATTTGAATGAATTTCAGATTTTAAATTGCACCTCCTATAATGATTGAATGCACTTTCTGTATACCTAGTATTTATGGTGCAGCTGTTGGCAATGTTAATGTGAAAAGCACATCTCCTGAACGTTGTCAAGCTCTTATTGTCACCTTTAGTTCCCTGGGAGATGGGGACAGAATTTTATTTCAGATTAAAAGGGAGAAAACTGTTACCTTTCAGGGAAAACATATATTTATGTTTCTGGATGTCTCTAAAATGACTCAGACAAGGAGACACATATTTGAGTTATTGTTACTAGATTTCATTATGCCTGGTGCCTGGGTGGCTATACTATATTTTATGCTGCAAGGTTTAGAGTTGTTTTGGAAGGGAAGAGAAGGGAAGCATTTTTTGGATCTTGATGAGGATGATAAAATGTAAATTCTAAAGGCAAAATTCAGAGGTGATGCTGTTGAGAATGAAAGTTCAATTTTTCATGCGTGACAGTCATTTAAATTCAGGCTTCATCTTATCTTTTCTCTCTGTTCCACCTATTTCTGCCTGTTTTTCAATGAGTAAGTATGTCAAAATTGGTGAAAAGTAGATGCTGGTAGCCTATAGGAGATATGAATTAAAATATGATGATAACAAGTCTAGGCTCAAACCCACCACACAAAGGCATCTGATTTCATAATATGTTTTAGATGTCTAATCAGTAAGTCTTCCTGAGGTAAATGCTTAAACTGCTCGTGTGGTCAGGAGGGAAAGCAGATGTGTCTGAAGAAGTTTAGTCTAGTGCAAGGTGTCCCTGCCCTTGGTGAGGGACCTGATGATCTTCAAGGGCCCTCCCACCAAACCTTTCTATGACTCTGTGACTCCAGAGGGAGAATCTGTCACTTTTAGGTTAAGTACTGAGTTGTACAGATGACTCCTGTCCCTGGATACCCTTTACAATCACCTACCCCTCCCCGGTAACATTACAAAACTTGTTTCTGATGATCTGCCTCATTAGGCCTCTGAAATTATAGGAGAGATTTTGGTGAAAGAGAGACTTGATCCTACCCTAATTGGGTCTCCCAGGGAGTTGTAGTGAGTACAAGTAGAACACAAGGCAAGGGTTCCCAAAGAAATGTTTCTTCAAGCTCAGGCTGTGACACTGCAAATAGGGTCACCTGCCCAACAGAAATTCAATTGCTAATTCAGGCTCCCAGCTGAAAGCAGGGTCAAAAGCCTAATTATGAAACCTAATTAGACATTGAGTGTATGCAAAATAGAGCTCCTCCTTCTTTTCCATCCAACATTACATTATATACATTTAATGGTACACTAGTACTATGTGTGAATGCAGCACTTCTAATTAATAAGTGATGGTATAAAGACTTAATACTTAAAATTGACAACTTTTGATGGAAAAATGTGACCCTATTTAATTGCAATTTTTTGATAATGTAAGTAGCAATAACAAAAATTATTAAGAAGTTTAACTTGTACCTTGTAACTGCTGCATATACATTGATTTATAATAAATTTAATTTTTTGCTGGAGGGTAGCAAAGGCACAGCAATAGAGCAAATTATATGATGATATTTATAGGACTTGTTTTGATTCTGGGTTCTGCAAATGTACAAACAGAAACATGCACACCTGTACATGCACCATACACATCCTAACAACTTCTAGCTTGAAAGGGCAAAATGTTGACCATCAAATAAAGGTAAATATTAAATTCCATCACTGTCTTTTAATTAACTGAAATGGGTTAGCAACAATAACAAAAGTAAAAGGGAGGAGTAACCTGTAGTTGGCTAGGTGAGTGTGATTAAGGTCCTCAGGTAGGATTGTATGTGCACTGAGTAAAAAAAGCTTACAAATATGTCTGGGTAGTTGTGAAACACCATGGTACTGCTGCTCCACAGTGGGTGCCTGGGTCAAAATTCATGCCCAGGAAAGCTTTGTTTGTGCCAAGCTCTTGTAGGTGAGTGCAGACTTCTGTTGGTATGAGCTTGTAGGGCACAAAGGAAATCCTGTCCCTCTTATTGATCCATGTTTGGCTGAAATTTCTACTGTTTTTTAGCCTTCTGACCAGTTTTTTCAACAGTCCTGGGTCATTTGTGCACCAGTGTGTTTTTAGTGTTATTGTGAAAGAACTAGAAAGATGCTATTTAAAAGTCCTGTGGGTGTTCTTACTGTCAACTGCTCATGCAGCAGCAACACGTGTCTTTTCTTGGCAGAGAAGCTTTTATCCATCAGCCGAAGAGTTGCAGTGTGTCTTCATAAACGGCTCTAAAGTAGCTCTGAATTACCTCAAGGAAAGGTTGTATTAGACTCTTTAAGAACCCTTTTTAGTGGATCTACATGATTTCTGATCCTGAGCTGGCTTTCTCAGAGCCCACTGAGCTCCACCTTTTAGCACTGCTATGGAATGCATCTCATACCTGGATTTAGGTTATCATTTGCATGGAAAAACATGCCTGAAGCTTAAAAAACCAAAAATTATTGTGAAAATTCTGTTCTCATAGAAACAAACAAACAAACAAACAAAAAATTACCTCTGATAATGTTCTAACTCAAGTACAGTCTTTGAAGAAACAGATCTGTCCTAGAAAATGGAGGTGTACACAGTGGAAGATAAAGTAGTTATGTAAACTTCCTCATAATCAATAAACAGGATGATTCATTCTGTGATACTTTTCTAAAGTAGATGTGGCCTTACTTTATATTAAAATGAATTCTCACTTGCTATAATTGGAAATCCTCAAAAAATTACAGAACATAGACTGTGAAGGAAAAACAGTGGAACAATATCAGCAATGTGGTCTTTGAAGAGTTGCATTTTAGAAGACCTGCAATCACATTTTGAATTGACTAAACTGAGCATCATCATGAGGAAGCTTTCTAGAATTTCGGAAGCCTTTCTTAGTTTCCCTAGTGGATTTAAAATCACTTCTATCCAAACCCAGATATTTAATTTAGATAAACTTCAAACTGGTACAAGTTAATTGAACTTTGTATTGAATAGTGAGGAAATTCATTTGACATATCTAGAAAAAAAAAAGGAAAGAAATAATACACTACACTATAGATTTTCCCCTTATAACAAATTTTCACAATGGAAAGTCTGGTAAGATCCTTCTTTCATTATTGGAATTTTTGCTTTTTATTATTTTCCTGTCTCCTGTTATTTAACTTCTTCATTTTCTGCCAAAACACCCACAAAATGCACGTGTCCTGGGTTTTCATTTTTTTGCATTATTTCAGGTTATCTAGAGTTTCAGTTTGAATGAGAAATAATGAAAATAGCATATGCCAGTTATTTCCCCTGGCAGATGGCTCTCACAGGAGCTTCTATTCTACTCAGCTGCATTTATAGGGTAGAAAAAAAATTTTAAATGTCATACAATAAGCCAAAAGCTGTTTCATCCAGGGTCAGAAATTATTTATGGACTTAACATTTAGCACTAAAAAGTGTCCTTCAGTAGCCATTGTTCAATGTGAAATTTTATTTCCTTGGGCTAGATGGCGCTGGAGTATATAAAATATCCATTCCTGTTTCCCAGCCCAGAGCTTCCTTCTGTTAAGGAAAGGAACAAACCTTTCCTACATGCAGATATTCAGTTCTTTCTTTCTGTATCGACAAACAAAATGATAACCCTTCTTGTTTTATTTTGAAGGTTATTATAAGTTCCCATTTCACTTAGTATATATCCTCTTAGTGAAGTGTGGCAAAGCTGCATTTTATACATAGAGGATTATATATATGCCAAAAAATTGAACATGTGCACAAAACCCACAAACATATTCTGTGAACATTTTTTTTTTTTTTTTTTACCCTGGAGAAGGAGAAAGAAGCATAAAGGAAGAAGTTGTGCTATTCCCTGGGATAGTTTGTGTTTCTAGCACAGGAAAGGAGGATTTTCAGTCTAGAAATCTGGAAGGATTGAGATCTACCGGGGCTGGTGTTGAACACCTCTCATGTTCTCTGGTACTCTGTTATGCCCCCTCCTAGGGAAGCAGAACCTTCTTTCTGTTGTGTCAATCCTCTGCATCTCCTTCTCTGCCTTCTCCTTTGTGCCTCTCTGTGTGTAATTCCAAGCATGGCACTTGTCTTTCTGCTTCAGCCCTAGGAAGAAGTGACTATAGATGAGTCCCTATGTGCATCCTCTGCTCAAGTGGTGAAAGAGGAGATGAAATTCATGTCAATTTCTGGTGAAATTTGAAAAGTCTAGTGATATCCTCTAGGAATGGGAAATAGTTCCCCTAATAAGACCAAATTAGGTCTCCATTAAGTTAGAGGAAGAAGAACATATGGAGGAGAGGGAGAGAGCCATCACAACCCTGAAAACCCCATTATCCCAGGGTTGAACGGTGTATCTGCCTGCAGCCACAGTAACTTTCTGTGCTGTCATTAGCATGAAAAACTCAGTTACTGGCCAGGCTTTGGAGTGAAGGCAAAATGCAGTAGTTAGAGGAAGGTCTCAAATTCCATGGCCACAGAATGTTTTCTGTAAATTAATTTCCAAGCTTTCAACACCAGCCAGAGGTGCTCTTCAAATGTGACTAGGCAGAGTTAAGAGAAGAGGTGCACTAGCCTGAAGTGTTTGTGCTGAAGTCCTTCATTTGAGGATACCTGTATAGTAGCAATAAATACAGGCTTGCTTGAACAGCATCTTTAAATTTGTTTTCTGAATACTGTATGTGCTACTTTGCTTTGGGAATAGAAATGAGTTTCACTTGGAGACTGTAAGCTACTCTCTTTGAAAGCTTGCTGGAGTTACTTAAAACTGCTTATAAGTTTTTACATATGTGGTCTAAGGTTAATTAGCTTTTGTGAAAACACAGATCAGGTATTGATCCGCAGAAAAGAGTTAAAGCCAAGTTCAGAAAAAAAAGAGTAGTGAACTAAGTTGTAATAAAATATATAAAAAAATATAACATTGCTTATACATCACTTTATTATGCTTTTGATGCCATAGATGTTATTGTTTCGTAGCACAGAAAAACCTCTGAGGTGCAGGCAGGGGTTGCTCTGGCACCCTTGCCCATCTCAGGCATCCCTTATCTCTCCAGTGGCAATGAAAGGATCCTCCCTCACAGCTCTTTCATTTCTGGCTCCTGCCTGCACCTGCACTGTGCTCTCTGCACTGCTGTTTTGGGGAGCTCTTGAAACCCAGGATTTGGATTGCTTTCCCATGGGGTTGGATTGGGCTGCCAGAGACAGATTCAGGACAAGTACTGGTGTTGCTGAATGTGGAAGCACAGCTATTACATGTCTATGGATGTGCTGAACAAATAATATCTTTATGTCTTGGCAGGATACTATTACAGATGAAAGAATAAATACATTTGCCATTTTTGTTAAATTCTTCTCCTTGGGAGCAAAGGATAAGAATTTTTCTATTTTTCATGTACACTCAAAGCATGGAATCTAGTTGGTACAACATTTGCCACTGTGCTAATTTTTTCTGCCCTTGCAGATTCAGCTTGAGCAGTGTTTATTGCTGCTCTAGAGAGGTGCTGCTTTTCCCCTTCCACACAGCCACATGCAGTTGTGTTTAGGACTCATTCTGCCATTGCCTGGGCAGTGGGGCTTAAGCTGACTGCACAGTTAAATTAACACAAATTGAAAACTGTGTTGTTGTTAGTGGCACTGAACTTGTATATCCTGTCATGCTGCTTGATGTAGAACTGCAGGCAGATTTAGGAATTCTGAGCTTGTTTGTTTCTGTTTGTTTGTTTCCTCTGAACTTTCTTAATGAGGTTTTTAAGTGTCCTGGAAGAAAAATATTTTTAAGGCAGTATTAAATCGATTTCACTTTTTAGCATAAAAAAGAATTTTAAATTTTTTTTGCTGCTGGAAAAAGACAATATTGCTTACATCTTGGATCTTGCTTACTTTGCTCATGTTACTCTTCTCCTGGACTACGCTTCTGTGCAAGGGGTCTAGGATCTCAGTAAATACATGATGCAAAAATTACTGGTTTTGATTCTTCAGCACTGAAACTTTCTAGATGTCCACATTCTTTTGATATCAGTAGGAATTGAGGACACTTAGACCTAGTTGAGTTATTACAAGTTCTCAGGAAAATAAACCATTTCAAAATATGTTATTAAAATCAATGAAGATGATGAGACTGAAATAACCAACCCAATCTACTTCTCTTGGTGAGCAGAATTGCTGTGGTTCTCCAGCTGTTATTATAGATGCTCTTAAAAGAATAATAAAATCAGCTGACACCTATTTTTTTCCATCAAAATATATGAATTTTAAATAGCTGTTACAGTGAAAGCTAGGTTGACATTCTAGTCTGAAGTGAAGAAATAAATATTTGTATTTCTAAACCAAAGAAGTATAAAAGTAATTTAAATATGTGGTTCAATTAGAAAAAAAAGTGTTTTATTTGGCTGCTAATAAGTATTTTCAGCTAGGTGGAAACTGGCAGGATGGTCTCTGATGTTGCATCCAGTGAACGACCTATATCCAAAACCACATCACTAACAAGGCATTTCTTTGTGATAAATTGCAGACATTGTTTAAGACACACATGTCCCTTCCTAGCATGCCAGGAAACTCCACTTTGAGAAAAATCTGAGTAGCCCTAAGTTTAGTGCATCAGTATCCCAGTGCCTTTTTAATATGGGATCTTCAGACAGCATCTGGCTTTTATTCTCTTTCAAGTGAGCTGTTTTTCAGGTTCTCTGTGTGTATTTGGGCTTTTTTCCCTTTATCTTCAAAACTGCTTCAGACCCCGTCCTGATCACCATAATGTCCCAGTTGTGCACGACAAAACCTCATCTGCCACATATATTTTGGTTTGGTTTTCAGTCTTCCCTTGGGTTGTACTTGGTACATCCTTATAATTTCAGCAAATCCTTCCACTTTCAGGAAGCTTCACTTTTTATGTGTTCTCCCAGCTGTATCTTTCCCTTACTGCACATGGGGCCAGTAATGCCTAGTATGCAAAGTGATTGGGGTAAATTTAGGAGGCAGATTAATTGGAACAAAAATCTAAAATGCATGTGGTCTAACAAATATCACAAAATCTGTCTCTGCAAATGGAATTCTTTCCAGACACTGTTAGAAATACCTCTTCTCATGTCAGAAGCAAACTGTCTTTAAGAACTTACAGCTACTTGAGTAACCACATTGCAAGCAGGCTTTAGCACAGGGATCTACTAAGTCCTCATCCATTTTTAGATCTTCTAAGTCTCTGATGTGATACAGCTTTCAGAGGAAGAGTAAAAATTAAAGGCTGTGTTGAGGAACTTGTTTATTAACACAGAGGACCACTTTGCCTCAAGTGGTGCAATAAGACAGAGAGGGCTGGACTAGGTGACCTCTGGAAGCCACTTCCAACATAAATTATCCATGACTTTATAATTTTTTCATTAGCAGTGGACTGGCTGAATACTTATTTCTCTGAATACTGTTCTTAAAAATAAGGAAAATGCTTTTGACTCCTGTGATTTGTATGGCTTCATTTACAATTTGTCTTTTGTATTTCAGAACCAAGTTACAATATCTGTGGTATCACTAGTTATTTTTGTTAAAAGATAATTCTAGCTCCATAGTACTTCAGTATAGTAAACAGCTCAAGGGGTGATGGGGGAGAATAGACATACAAAAACATGAATAATTTGGCCACAGTCATAGAAAAGATTTATGGACAAGCAGGAAACACATTTTTTCCTAATGCATGAATACTGTTCTATATTTTATGTTCACTCCAGATTATTTTCCCTTCAAATAAATTCAGCCCTATGAATATTTGAAGCCAAGTGACTAATTTCACAGCCAAAATCCTATGCCAGGCAGTATAGGGTAAGATATCTGGTTCTGCTGCAGACACAGGCACATTTTAAGGGGAAAGTTTTAGTTTGGCAAAGTGAATTGCAATTGCACTGAAGAGAAGCCTCCACCTCTTCCTTCACTTGTGTAGTACAACTGCTGAAGGCAAATTAGCAAGATTTTTGATTCTTGCACATTGTTAGGTTAAGAAAAGAGCAATAAGGCCACTTTAACTTGTCTTCTTGATGTGGTCTGTATGTCCAGCACCTGGGCAGGAGCAACAGTTCGGTCAGGAGTCCTACTGACTGATGTTTCAGCATGGGTCTGTAATGGTCCCAGCTGGCAACCCCTGTTTGTGTGGGGTGTCAGGTGTCCCTGTAAAAATGTTTATCCATGATCTTTATTACCTGGGGGAGTTTGTTTGTCTTTGTATGTGCAGCCAGATGTTGTCACAGACTTCCAGTCAAGTCAGCCCATGTTGCTGCCTTGGTGCCCCTTTCCAGTGGTTTCAGTGTGACTGTGGTCACAAGGGTTTTCAGGATGAAGAAGAGACGAGAATGTTGACTCCATGATCAGAAGGCTTGATTTATTATTTTATGATATATATTACATTAGGACTATACTAAAAAGAAATAGAGAGGAAAAGGTTCCTTCAGCAGCTAGCTAAGCTAAGAATAGAAAAGAATGAATAACAAAGATCTGTGTCTCAGACAGAGCAAGAGCCAGCTCTGCCATGAGTGGTCAAGAAATCCAAACACCCACAGGAGACCAATCACCTGTTGCATTCCACAGCAGCAGATAACCATTGTTTACTTTGGTTGCTGAAACTGCAGCTTGTCACAAGGAAAAATCCTAAGAAAGGATTTTTCATGAAAGATGTCTGCGACAGTTTCAGGGATTGTTCTCCCATCACTTGCTGGTCCATGCCGATATCAAGCCTCATTACACTCAGGACTTGTTTGCTCTGCCCTGCTGTCTGCAGTTTATTATGCTCAGGCACTCAGCTCTTGATCAAGGCAAGGTTGTAGGGCTTCCATCACACATTCCTTTGTGACAACTGTCCCGGGATGAATTAGCAAGAGCTTATCCTGAGGATCAAGGGATGTGATTATGCTGTTTGGGGACTTGTTACGCCATACCTGAACTATCATGTCTATTTGGAGTTTCTCCAGTTCAATGGAGACTCTAAAAATTAAAGATGATCTACTAAATGGCCAGCATGAGGATTGGAGGGTTGGTGGAATTGACATATGAAGAAATCATGAAAAAATAGAGTTTAGCCCAAAAACCAGGAGGGTCCAGGACTATGTAATCATGATTTCCCATTACCTGAAAGGTAGTTATGTGGGAGATGGAGGCATTTACTTCACAACAGTGCATGTTAACAGTACAAAAAGTACCAGGCACTAGCTGCTTTAAGGGAAATTCACTAAGGAAATAAGAAAACATCATGGGAAAGATTTAAAATTTGAGTTATTTGTCCAGAAAAGTGGTGGAATCTCTCCTGCTGGAAATTGTTGTTTCCCTTGTTGTTCAAGATTGGCTTGACAGGGTGCATGATGAACCAGGCCTTCAAGAGAAAGTTGGGCCCGATCATCTCAAAAGGTTCCTGCCCATTTAAGATGCTTCTATTACTTCTCCCTGCTCATGGCACAGGAGTTGGCACCAGTTGATCTTTAAAGTTCCTTCCAACCCAGGCCACTCTGTGATTTTATAATTCTTTTATTGTTTATGTATTTAACTCGATAAAACCTAAAACCTGCTTGTTGCAGTAAGGGGTATGTTTTAGGATATCACAGATTTATTCTGCCCTTAGTTTGATGACTCTAGCAACTGACAAAAACGTTTTTTTAATTCTGTGACTGTTATTAATTATCCAGTAACCTTGAAAAATTTCACATCAGCCCTTTCACTTGTTGAAATTTCTTACATGAACTGCTTGGATTTTACAGAGGGTTTTTTTTTACCTAGTACCTTACTATCCAATTAGAAAGATAAATAGATAGTGGAAAAATCAATTAAAGCAGAAAAGTTATAATGTGTTAAACTAGAATTGGTTCTGACCTGGAAGAATTGGGTCATTATCTAAATATTCCCAAGTCTTGGAATTGCTTTCATCCTGTGGTTGAGCTCTGGTTCCAGTGAACTTCTTAAAAAAGTTAATATAAATTTTACTCTAAAGCAGGAGTTTTGAAGAGTTCAAAGGTTTCTATATTTACATCATCAAACATTTTAGATGCAAAATGAAAGATTTTATGCCTCTATTCAGGCTTGTGAAATTATGAGGTCATGGAAGAAGAGAGGTTCTTTTGTTAACTCAACTATTTCCATAATTAACATTCTTTTGGCTACTTGAGGTTTAGCGTGCTATTTCATTAAAATAATGCAACTGCAGATGGAGAAAAAAATTTTTAAAGTATAATTGGTTTTCATTGTCAATATAACTTAAAATCCCATTAGCCACAAAATTTCAGCATTGTTTTCCTAATGACTTGCATAATTGGATCATCAGATTTCTCTCCTTTAAAAAAAAAAGAAGAGAAAAAGTATTACGCGGTGGCTTTAAAGGTTATTTGCATGAATTTTCCCCCCTCAGTGTTACATTTGCACTTTTATTTCCACCAGTGCTGAAAGGTCAGAGACCTAGCAAGTTAAATGAAATCATGTCAAGAGAAACTAGAGCTCTTACTTACCCTTCTTTTTTTTCTTTTTAGATTCTGACAGCTGCTGGCAAATGCATGTATGCAACCAGTTTGATGTGGAATCCTTGTCCATCTCAGCCTATTAAGGCAATTTAGAGCTCTCTTCTGGGTCTTTCTTGGTGCTGTTCTCTCTTTTACATGTGCCTGTGGCAAGTTTTGTCACTTCATTTCAGAAATTCCAGTGCACTGGACTGAACTGGACTTAAATGAAAACTGTTTTGGACATAGTGTAAAATGAGTATTTACACAAAGAAATGTAGATATTCCCATTAATAAATGTTTTCCAGAGGTCTTACAGTCATACAAGTAAACTAAATCTGCCATACATATTACTAGAAAAACTCCCTTCTCATTTTCCATATGTCTCTATTATTACAGGAGTCAAACACATTAAAAGTTATAGAAAAATTGCAATACTTGAAGAGATCTTGAGATGTTATCCAGTATGTCTTCTTCCTGCAGGGCAGGTTCAGCTCTTCCTAAACTTGACAGATTTTTATCTTGCCAATTCTTTAAAATGTCCAGTGTTGAAAAATCTGTATTTTCTCCAGGCAATTTATTCAAGCCTTTAGGAACATTTGAAATTATTTTCTCTAATATATAAGTTAGATATCTGTTGCTGCATTTTAGACTGATTTCTAGCTTTCCTATTTGAATTTTCTCTTTATGCAGTAGTGTTTTAAGACACTTGAAGACCATGAAAATACTCTTCAGATGCCACTCACACTACACAACACATCTTGGTTGTCTTCAAACATTGTGTTTTATAACCCTTTGATTATTCTTATCTCTTTAGTTGGTCAGCATTTCTCCTGATGGTATCCCATATAGAGACAAAACAGTTGAAGTAATAAACAGGAAGGTTTTTTTTACTTTTTCTTCTATGTGATCTTCTTCCAGGATGAAGCTTCTATTTGTCTTTGAAATGGCCTTGTATAGCTGACTCATGCCCAATTTATGATCCACTATAGTACATGCACCCTTTTTCAGAAGAACTGTTATTACTCATCCTATAATTTTGCAGATGGTAACTCTTACCTAAGTGGAGAACTTTTGATTTTTTTGCCCTTATTAAATTGCATCCCAACCACTTGAGACAATTTCTCCAATTTATAATAATCAGTTTGAATTCTAACCTCGTCATTGCCTGTCCCAGCTTTGAATCATCTGGAAATAGAGAAACTATATTCCCTACTCCATCATGCAGTTTTTATTATAGAAAGTTTTCCATAGACCTAAACTTCAGATCAGTCCCCAGCAGACCTCACTCTTACATCCTTCCAGCTGAACAGTTTGTCTTTACGCACAGTATCCCAATCAGTTGTATCCCTACCATATGGCAGTTTCAGAAAGACCCTGGATTGCAGAGAAAAATGTCATAAAAGACACTGTCAGAAACTTTTCTAAAGTAAAGATATTTTCCTTTTCAATACACAGACCCGTCACCATGTCATAGGAAAAACTCAGTTTCTTGACGTGATTTGTTCTTGACAAATCAGCGTTGGCTGATTCATATCCCCTTGGTCCCATCCAGATGTTTGAATACTTGAACCAGTATTTTTTTTTTCTTGGTAATTGAAATAAGATTGACTGATCTACACCACTTTTCATTTTTTTAAAGGTAAGCAATATGATTGCTTTTTTTCTGTTTTCTGAAATTTTAGCTGTCCTCACTCTGTTTTCAAAATAATTGCCCTGGGCTGTGAGATCACTTCAGGCCAGTTCTCCACTCACTCTCATGTGAATTTCATCAACCAGTTTCATCAACCAACCAGTTTAAAAAATGTCCATCTTCTAAAAGTAGAATTAAATCTCTGCTTTTTCTTTTCTATCCCAAGTTTTTACCCATTTTTCATTGATGCTAATTGTGTTAGACATCTAATCAAAGCTGCTGTATCAAGTGAAGGCTGAAGGAAAGAACCTACATTCTCATCTTTGGCCATCTGTGCACCATCAAGGCCTCTTGTACTTAGGAACCTGTGAAATGTTTTGATAATCTCTGCTTTGTGTAGTGATAGGATAAGGAAAGAGAAAGATTGCAGTGGTATTTAAACTAATTTTTTACCTCAGAAGGAAGTTAAAGGTCTAATGTGGGCCATGCATGTGAGATTCATCACACTTATTTTGATCAATAAAAATGCTAATATCTAATTTAAGCATGCTCTTAAGTGTCCCTTTGTAGTCAATGGGAGATAGGAAGTGACTTCAAGGATCGGCTTTTTTCCCTTTTTCCAGATACCTTTGTTAAATGAAACCCAACCTGTCAAGAACAGCACATGATGATGATGATACCAGTGCAAGCAGACAGGAATGGCAGCTTGTTGAGGACTTGGTGCTTGGAAAGTCTTTATTACATTTGAGGACAAGCGCATCACCAAAAGCAAATGGCCAGGTTTTGTTCTGGTTATATCGTAAGCTTTAAGACTGCCTTACCTTAACCCCATCTTTTACAAAAGTGAATGATAATTTACATTCTGATTTTTATATGTTTAACTTGGTGCACTGCATCATGTTTGACACACCACTGTTTTTACTATTTTTTTTTGTAAAGAATCTGAATTATGCAGGAATTATTAATGACTGTCTATATATATACTAGTCAAAATAATCTGTTTCTCTCAAGAAAGGGAGTTACAAATTGGCTACAAGTTAAAAATTGGCTACA
The DNA here is from genome assembly GCF_037042795.1 of Molothrus aeneus. Lineage (NCBI taxonomy): Eukaryota > Metazoa > Chordata > Aves > Passeriformes > Icteridae > Molothrus > Molothrus aeneus. The sequence goes on along the minus strand of NC_089648.1, from coordinate 72,089,656 downwards.
GCCCACTTCTTCCATCTTACATAAATAACTTTCAAGTTTAGGAAAAGGTTGTATTTTAGTAATTTTTAAAATGGCTTCCAAACGATGTTTTTTGAAATAGCTCATCTTATAGCATGGTATCAATTTAAACAGCTTGTTTTGCTAGCATGCAATCAGAGTGGTGACCTAGCTGAAGTCCAAGTCTGTTTTAAAGGACTAAATCTGTACTTTTTAAAAATTATTATTTTTTATTACTAATGTAGTCAAAAATTCCAAACTTTGCTTAAGTTTCCCCATCTTATTTAGTCTCCATTCCTTTGAAGACCACGTATTCCCTTGTGTGCCCCTACGTTCTGCACACGGAACTGTGAATCACTGTCATATATTTGCTTCATGGTGGAAGCCAAGAAAACCAATGTATGTTAGTCAGAGCATGCAGTAATTCTTTAGCTATCTTAAAATGTTCAGTATGGCTTGAGTTCTCAATGGCTTGAGTTTCCTTCAGGTTTTTTTTCCTGATTTGATATCATGATTTTTTTTGTATTTTTAGAATCTATATCTTCCTTTCTTTTCCTGCACCTGACTAGAATTTGATGTGTACACTGTGTGTTATGCAAGTCTCTGCTCAGCTCAGCTACAATATAATGTGTGTGTTTGTGTGTGTGTGTGTGTGTGCACAGGCACTCACAGGGGAGAGATTCCTGGAAAAACAGAAACAAAGCAGGTTTTTCTTTAATGCCAATTTGAATGATTGTTCTTCACAAAGTCTGGCACATACGTTGTTGTTTCATATGAACTGTCACAATAACCTGACTCTAATGCCTGACCCACCTTCCAGAGGTTTGTGATATGTCTCCTTATTCCAGTAGCACTTTGTCATCTGCACCCCAGGTGCCACTGTCACATGGAGAAGAGGTTTAGGGTGAGGTTCCTGATAGTGTTGAAAAGTCCCTTTGTATTTTAGTCACTCTATATCTTTCCACTCCCATTTTGCACAATACCTATTTATATGTTTCTGCTTGTCTCACCAACTGATGTATCTCACATACAGCTTGTAGAGCTTTATTGTGGAGGCTTATGAATTTAAATATTTGGAGTTTATTTTGAACATGATATAGTAGAATAAGAAGGCTGTCAAATGTTCCTTCTATGTAATTCCTTGTAAGTGTTTCAGAAGAGGGCATTTTTCCTCTGACATGACAGTAAGAATTGGCTGAACTACTTTGTGAAATGTCAGTAAAGGAGGGATTTTAGCCACACACTTCCTTCAGGGCTGGTGACCTAATTTCTGAAGTATTGATTGGGGTTTTTTTGTTTGTTTGATTGGTTTTTTTGTTTGTTTGCTTGTGGGCTTTTTTAAATTTTTTTTTCCTTAATGTGATTTGTAGTAAATTCCATCTGAAGGCAACAAATAGGAGTAACTGAATAGATTAATTAAAAAAAAAAACAAAACCAACACCAACTAACCAACCAACCAACCAAATCCAACCCCCCTCAAAAAAACCCCAAACAAACAAACAAACAAACAAACCAAAAAACAAGGCAGAAAGAATTTAAGAATTTTCAGTATTTCCATGTTTTGGTTCAAATAAATTTAAATATATTCAAAGTGTTCTGATAGTCTGCTTGAATGCCTTTATTAAGCAGACATATGGAATTAGTTTATGTTAATATTTTATTTTAATGATGACATCATATAAATATAATTTACATTAGTGATATAAAATGGCTGAATGCATAAGTATATAGCAAATAAAATTAATAAGTATGTAGTTTTAACTCTATATGCCAGCAATGATGCTGCATATAAGGATGATGTGATATTTTTATATTTATAATTCAGATAAAGTAGATTAAAAAGATTTTGCCAAAGCATAAGAATAGAGGCCAGAAAAGCATTGCTTGAAATTTCTTTTATCTACAGCTTAGCACAAATAACTGCTCTACGGCAATTTTTCTCATCTCTGAAATGGGAATAGCAGCTGAGTGCTAGTCCTTGGTGAATGATTTACTCAAGACTACATTTCAATGACTAAAATATAGGATATATTTTTTCTGTTGAATTTCTTCTTTCATTTTTTACATCATTTATTTCAATTTGCTAATTAACTACTTGGCTGTTAGCCCTCAAGTTTACATTGAGTCATTTTTATTTTTCTGATTGTATTTGAACTGGAGTCCACATAAAGACAGGAAAAAAGTTCTCCCTTCATATTGTAACTTGATGTAGTTGTGAATTTGTATACTACGTTGTGTTAGTGCAAGGTATTCAATATGTTTACTTTTGGAGGTGTTAAGAGCAAGCTGGGAGAATCACCTTGATTTAAGATTAGTTTTTAAGTTTATTTTTGCTGCAACCACTGTAACACACAAAATTAAATTCTCTGCTTTCTTCCCCATGTTCTGTTACTACAAGGCCTGTTTCAGCCCAGATGATGGGTGGCTTCCTATGAGGTCTGAACAGGACATGACATTTACAAAACTGGAATAAATTCACTGATCCCTCTGATAACAGGCAAGGCTAACTTTAATCACAAATTCCTTTTTGCCTCAGTTCTTTTGGGTTAGAATTTCATTTCAGAATAACTGACAATTTTGCTGCATTCATTAGACAAAGCATATCAAAGTTCTGTAATGTTCCACATTTTACACCAATGTGCACCTGCCTTAATTCATTAATTTTCAGCTGCAGCCCACAACTTTGTGCAGACATATTCTGTGTAGAGTGGTTGTAACCAGTAAATAACCAAGGCAGAAATTGTCCCTTGTTGGAAAAGGCGATGGGCAAGGTCCATGCTCAGAGACAGAGGTGGTGGCAGACACTTCTGGTCCATATTTCTAGTATGACAGTCTTGGTATCCATGGAAGCTCAGCACGGCTGAGTTGTGTTGGATTTCCCATTAGTTCATGTGAGAATCACTGCCTCAGACTCTGCTGGCATGGTCACACAATGGCAGCTGTCACTTCAGATGTCATTTGAGATATAGTCCTGGAACATTTTGAACTCAAAACCAGAAGTCTCTGCAGCTTGAGCTGAAAAAAAAGCATCTGTAGCCAAAAGAGGAATACTTTTATAACTCTTCTGTAGACTGGATAGCTGGGGCAGGTTCACAGTCTTGCTGAGAATAGTTGTAGCCCCAGTGTAGGTGGAATGGAAGCATGGTGGTGTCAGGCAATCTGGAGGTGCTCATTCCCATTTTAATAAGGGAATTGGGAAGGTAAATGTACATTTGGTGGATTACACTCTTCTAGTAAACCCAGAGTGAACATATATTAGGAGTAGACTGCAGAACATCTATCTGCCAATTCAGTTCTGTTCATCAACAAACATCCAAACCTTTGAGCAATTAGAAAACTTGCAGAAAGTAATGCTGCTAGTTGTGTCTATAAATCAAGAACAAATAAACCATCATTAAAATTCTTCCTCAGTAACAGAATCTGATAGTGACTCAGAAGCAGTAAATGAGAATAGATAGTCTAGCTCCAGCCCTAATGGAGAAGGATCGGTGCTAGCTAATAACTTTCTGTTTCTTTCAGTAAATAAGTGTGAGTACCCTGGGTTACAGGCTGGATAATTAACGGATGGTGAATCATGATATTCTGAAATTTATACCCAGTCAAATGGCAATTTATTTGCTTACTGACATAGTTGCCCCCACTTACATTCTTGTAATCCTCATTGACATTAATGGGAAATATACTGTTGTGTGGACATGGAAGGGAGATACAGAATCAAAAACCTTTTTTGTTTTTATCCATCCTTGTAAGGCAAAATTGGAAAATAGTTTTTATTGCTAGAGCCTATCACCAATTAAGACAAAAATATCTTTTTCTCCCTTCACATTTAATCCTGGCTGAATGCAGGACAGTGGTTATCATAAGTCATATGGCTCTCTCTAGAAAAAAATGCATGGCTCCTTACCATATTAATAAATTATTCTGTACCAATATATTTTAGTTTTTAACAGGAAGTTTGGTGCATACCAGACATATATTACATGCATTTTATTTAGCCAAGTTTAACTGTTCCCACTGAAGAGTTTTGAAGTGATGTTTGCACCCCTCTCTGGAGAACTTTTGCTTGTTTTCCATGAGTCCTGGAAATAACCTCAAAGAGATTTGGAAAAAAAATGAATGTATCAATATTTGGGAAAGTTACAGAGGATAGTTATGAGCCTGTTTGCCATTGATATTGGGAAAAAGAGTGAAATGGTTGATACAGTTCAAATTAATGAAGAGTTAAAAGAGGTGGCTTTAATTGTTGCCAATCAGCATCAGTATATGCTAATAAAATGTGTTAATATAGCTTGCTACATTTTTATGAAATTAAAAATTTGATTGAAGAATCTGTTTAATATAGTTAGACATCTCCAGGGCATTTGATTTGGTAGACAGCAATATTTCAATACCTAGGAAGAGTGATGAAAATTCAGTGGATTAATAAGTACATAAAAAAGTAAGTTTCAAAATGCAGTTGTGCATTGAATCTTGCTGGGGTGGAGTTACCTTTGCCCATGGCAGCCCTCACAGTGCTGGGCTGTGTTTTGGTAGCTGAAAAGGTGTTGGTGACACCCCAGTGTTTTGGGCAGTGGTGAGCTGTGCTGGCACAGCATCCAGGCTCTTTCTCTACTCTCTGCCCCTGAAGGCTGACAGGCTGGGGCTGGGTGAGAGGCTGGAGGGGACACAGCTGGGACAGGCTGACCCAGAGGGATATTTTGTACCATGCTTGGCAATAAAGGAGAAAGAAGGTGGGGAGCATTCGTTATTCAGTCTGTTCTCTTCTGAAGAATATTGGTACCAAATCCCTGCTCCCCAGGAAGCAGCTGAGCATCACTTGCTTATGGGAAGGAGAAAATAAATATTCATTAAAAAAAAAAAAATGCATCTACGCTCAGGCTTTGCTTTATTTCACTAAACCATCTTTATCTCAAACCATGGGGATGTGGTGTGAGAGAGTGGCTTGGTGTCCACCTGTCACCAGCCAAAATCAACCCAGCTTAAGTTATGAATGGGAATTATTAGGAAGCAGACATCTTCTTGGGGAATTTTTAGGAAGCCTCACTAAGATCCATTCTTCATTACACATGCATTATCACAATTTGGAAAATACAGAATTGTACTGCTGAAGCTTCTGATTGAAAAAAAAAATCTAGGGGAAGATATAAATAATGAGGAAAATAGGTTATGAAAATGTAGGCACTTTGATTGCGTGGAACCATGATACAGGAAAATTATTTCCCAGTATTGCCCATTACATATTCAGAGGACAGGAAAAAAAAAATCAGTTAGGCATAAAGGACTGGAAATATGTTCATGGGAGAAGGGAGTGTGGAAAGGACTTAGAGGTCATGGGAGTTAATCTGATTAAAATGAGCTGCTAAAGATAACGCTGTGGCAAAAAGGTTAATGAGACCACTACATGAATCCACAAGAGGATATGAGAAGGTATAGAGTGATTAAATTACTCTATTGTTGGGTTTTGCACTGACCCATCTGTATCAGGATAATTTCTGACATTTAGTGAAGAGTGTTATAAAATGGGAGAAGATTTAGAGAAGAGCTATGAGAATGACTAGTGAACTGGAAAGCACACTATAAGGAAGGAGTAAATTATTTAGTTTATCAAAGAGAAGATTAGGCAGTCAATGTCTGTTTGGTGAACAAGGTTCAATAGTGCATTCTTCAACCTAACCAGAAAAATATAACTGGAATCTTCATTAGACAAAATAACACTGGAAACATGAACATGTCTTTGAAATAAGACATGTTTGGTTTGTTTGGTTTTAATGCATCTTACAAAAAAATTCTTCACCAGAGGTAAATTTGTAATCAGGATTAGGTTCTGTATCTAAAAGCTACCTTCCTGTTGAGGTCAGTCTTCTGCAGTCAGAAGCTATCTATTGGCTCTGGAAAGCATGAAACATTTTTTAGACCAAATCTTTAGTCCATACTACAACTGGAGATGTTATATGCAAAAATTTTGCTAAATTCCTTATATTTCTCTATCCCAGCTCTATTAATATCCTCTTTGTCTTATCATGTCTGACAGGTAATTTCTGTTTCTGTGATATGAATGTTTATTAAAAAGCTACCTCATACGGATGTATATGTGATATACAGATATATGTGTGGAGAAATTTATTTACAGAAATATCTGTATTTACTAATTGTTACTTTCCTGTGAATTCTCAGCTTTTCTCACCATTTCTAAGATGGCAAAGTTTAAGGAGAGACGAATAAGGAGAAATAGATGGAGAAAGATAATTTGGAGAAGCACATTATGACAGTAAAATAATCAATCTTATCAGACTAAAATCAACCAGCATAAAGACTTAAATATGTCTCATGTAATATTGTTTAGTGACAATGAATAAATTTATAGATGTGCACTTTCACTTTGAAAAATTCCAAACTATTTAATAAATTGTTTGTCTCATTTCTCCCCTGACAATTTTCTTTGACTTTTCCTTTCCAACTCTTCTCAATGATAGAAGAAGGGATCTTTAAGAAAAAAATAAGGTCACATAAAATTTAGTGAAAAACATTAATTTAGAAATAATTGATTGATCCCCAGAAGAGTCAGTGCAAAGGAACTTTGTTTTATGATGTTGGAAAAAAAATGGAAAGAGACTCAATTCTGAGATGATCAGAAATTATTGATTAATTTAATATTGAAGTAATGACTACAAGCATTAATTTTGTTAATTTTTCACAGTAATAATAGACGGGACTTCAGGGCTAACCTGTTACTCTTTCAGATTAAGAAAAAGATTCCTAATAAGTAGGAGTGTAAGTAGGAGGTGACTATGACAATGTTAACATGGTCTGCATTAAGTTTATCTTAATGCCTTTATGAAGGCCAAAAAAAAGTACTTTGAAATTAAAACACTGAAGTATTAAGTATCTGCCAAGTAAGTTATAATTTTTGTAGCTAGTAATTGTCTATCTAATTGTTATGATTCAAATTATATCACCACAGAAATTCAAAATTACCCTCAATGGCCATGGAATGGAAATTGGCACAGGCTTTATCAGCTTTTTCCCTATGAATTCAATGCGTGTACTCACAGTCATACCCATTAATCTTTCTTACCCTTAATCCAGAACAAGTTGTAAAATGGACATGACTTAAGTTCTGGTGTTTCTTCCTTTTGAAAATGTGAGACTGTTTTTTCTCAGAAACTGGAATCATCATCATAGAATCATCATAGAGTGGCTTGGGTTGAAAGAGACCTTATACAGCATCTAGGTCCAAACCCCTTGCCACGAACAGGGACACTTTCCTCTAGAGCAGGTTACTCAGAACCCCATCCAACCTGGCCTTGAACACTTTCAGGGATCGGGCAGCCACAGTATCTGAAAGATATAGGTCAGATGTCACTGATGAGATTAAGATTGGGTCATAATGACCTATTTCCTCAAAAATGTTCATCTGCAAATGGTGACTACAACAATTTTCTAAATGGAGGAATCTACTGAACTTATTTGTAAATATTTATTTTCTCTTCCACAGGTGATACCTTGCATAATGGAAGGTTATAGCTTGAGTGATTCTGCAGACTACTATTAATTTTCTGATAACACATTAATTTTCTCATCCAAAATTATTTTGTTTTCACCAAATTACAAAGTCTCATTGATATCACTAGCTTATTATCAATCATGGCTGTATTCTGGGAACATAAACATGGCACTCATTTACAACTTTCTGATACTTTGGTCCAAGAGCATCACAAGCAGTACAGATGGCATTATTTGCTCCACAGCTCATCTCCTTGACATGTTCTGGATCTGTGCTCTATTTCACTGATGGGTGTCTTTGTGAAAAGGTTATGTTCTGCCAGCATATTTACAAATGCCCCCTTTGCCTTCAAAATTACTGAAAATTCATTAGTATGGTGAACCTCTGTGCCCATTTTGGCTCAGTAGTCCAATTCACAGAATGTAAGGAAATGTTATGCCCTTTGCCACTGATATGTATGTTCCACAGACTTTTGGAACAGAACCAGGGAAGGAATTCTCTCTTTTTTCTCCACAAGAAAATAAAGTTTAAAAGCTCAAAAGATTGTGGAAAGCAATGTTTTTATATGGTATTCAATCTGATGATTTGCATTTGTGTCCTTGTAAAAAATGACCCTTTATGGTATGAATTAAATTGCAATCAGCTAAGCAAAATTCTTCTTTCCTATTAAATTCATGTTTCTGATTCATGCTCTCCCATATTTTGCTGTCAGTCTTTCATTGTGGTATCAAAGAAATGAGAAGTCCTTTCACATAAAAGCAGAAAAAATAAATTTTACAACTGAGTGTTATAGGCCTGGAATACAAACCTCTTGGCTTCCCTGTGAATCTACTATAGAAAAAAGTGGCTATGCTTAGGAGCATCTTGTCATTTAATAGTTGCATTTTTAGGGAAATAATGAAGCCTTGGGAAATAATGAAGAATTGTTTCATTCTTTGAAAGAACTTCTTGAGAAGATTTTAGCCCTGAAGAAAAGTTAAGACTATTTGTAGCCCTGAGGATCCACTCTGCTATTTTGAACTGCTAAGTATTTATTTTTAAAACTTAAGAAAAGGATTTAAGGAGGGAGGAAACCTACCCTTAATTTATTTATGAAAGAACTCTACTTTAGTAGCAAGATTTGCCTACTCTATTCTCTTATTTACTGGACAAAATCCTAGCACAGTTCCAGTCTTGATATAAATGTGTCTGATTCTGGTTTGCGCAGACATTGTTTATCTTGTCTGTCATTCATCTCTCAGATCATTGTGACACTCCATGAAGCTTTTGCCTGTTTCCCACATTTATTTTCAAAATGCAAATCTAGGTATACATCTTGGGTATTTAGCAGATGCCTGAAAAAACATAAGCACTAACTCTTGCATCTGGTGCCCAGGAAGCCTTAACCTCCAGTGTTTGCTTGTATCCACTTTTTTCAATCCTGCTGTTCACTTGTTCTTATGTTTGAATTGAATTTCTCATTTAACTTGTGAGAAATTTTATTTTCCTCTTCTTTCCTTGCTTCCCTGCTTCCTTCCTTCTCTCTCCTTCATCCCTTTCCCTTTCCCTTTCCCTTTCCCTTTCCCTTTCCCTTTCCCTTTCTTCTCTTTCTCCTCGTTCATCTCTTTATGTGTCTCCACCCCTCATTTCAATTTTTAGGAAACACAAGAGACTAAACATGTGTCAGTGATGACCCTTTTGGTTGTGGGTATAGCAGACAGGGCTTTTGAAGAGACAAGGGTCTTGGGATGGACGCTGCTCATTCCTGATCCCTGTGGTGCCATGGGGAATGCTGAGTGCCTTTTTAAAGCTGAATAGACCTAGACAGGCACAGAGGCATAGGACACTAGGGATTAACTCAAAAGGTAGGGTCAGAGAAAAGATAAGGTTTATAAAACATACAGATTAAAGAAAAAAGAATAAGATTAAGGGGAGAGACACTCTTACAAATCAGTACAGTCAGGAGTGAGACTGCTGCATTCTCCTGACTGAAAAGCTAACCCTCCCTTTATTCAGAAATGTTCAAAGTAATAAACAGTGCCTTGAACTCCTCTAGCCTCCTTTCTTTTAACCTTATCCTTCTAGCACACCCCATGTTATGTCCACTAGGGACATCTTTGACTCTTTCAAAAGCAAGTGGCTCAATTAGAAAAGAAGCAGCATTTGCCACACAGCCCACTCACTCCTGCAGCTTCCTTTAATCCAATCCAAACTGAAAGCATTCATTAATGTCTTCTTGGTCACCATGGAACATATTGATTATCAATACAGGGACCACATTTTCAAACAAGTCAACTGAAAGGCTCACTGTGTACAATTGTGACACTGTTTTTAAAAGATCCCTGCCTTGTGGCATTTATGGCCATACTTTCAGTAGGTTTTGTTTCCAGGGCTTCATTACCTTTTCTGTAGTCCCTTTACTTATCTGGCCCAAAGGGCAGTGATGATGAGCTCTTTTTAATAACTGGGAACTGTCTTCTGTTCTGCCATTTCATTAGCATAGTGAGGCTGTGATCCACAAGGAGGCTGCAAATACTGCCACCAAAACCAGAAATACATATAATCAGAAAAAAAAAGAACAAAAAATATTGCTAATTTATTATACATTAACTCACTTTTAAATTTCATAGTAAGAGGAAATAACATTTATGTCTTGCTAGCTCACACTATTAAATAACATGATCAATAGACTTTTAAATTTTTTTTAGTGCCTTAAGGAAAATTGAAAACAAGGATATGGATCTTTTATTAATGAGATATGTATACATACTTTTTTTCCTGTGCTTTTAAAATACCATAAAGTTTCCCAGGCTGTTCTATATGATGTATTTAACAACTCTTCTTGATCAGCACTACCACCGTTTTAACACAACAATCATAAACTGCAATGTAGCTCTTTTGAGGTTAAGGCTATAGCCTAAACTGAAGTTTGCTCAAAATTTGAAAATTAAAAAAAAATGAACCTGATTATCTTTGCCTTAGCCTTTTCTAACTATACTCCTGGACAAAACACTGTAATAGAGAAACAAATCAAAGACCCCTGAGTTTTCAAAATTTGAACAAGAAAAGATTACATGTATTTTAATTTTCACCTGCCCAATTTGATGGCTCCTCAAATACCTCTGGATTTTATAGAATTACACAGTTGTTGACCGAGATAGAGTAAATTTAGGTAAATGTGAAGCATTAATATCTGATGAAGTTTGAAACACAGTAATGTGATTTTATACCTCTATAATTTTGTCATCACTGTCATCCTTTTGAGACAGTGATTTGGTGATGTGGTAGCAGCCGTGTGATGCAATGTGAATGTGTTTGCATGCTTCTCTACCGCTTGATTTCAGCTGAGTTTAGGGCTTTGTCCTCATAGCTTCTGTTTTCAATAAATGAAAATCTCCTCCTTCATTTCTATATGAGATTCTGTGGCTCAGGCTGTAAAAACAGACGTTCCCATGGGTCCATTTTCAGTATTCTTAAAATCTATCCCTAATTCTTCAGAATTTGTTTCATCTGGAATCTTGAGGTTCAGATTTTAATTCTGAATCTCTCAGACACCTTATTTTAGTTGTCCACCAATTCTTTACATGTCTAAGTTTATGATCAGCACCAACCATGCTGTGTTCTGTATTAGTTCACTGATTAGTCCAGACTCCATCTTATCACCAATCCATTCCATGTGACCGTGTCCTGATGTCTGGTGAAGAAATGGATGAGAAAGTAATGGTGAATCTTTGAAAATGAGATAATTTAGAGACATCTCAAGACAAGAAGGATTCTTCTCATGTCACTTTGGTCATCTGCAAGTTTGGCAGCCAGGAGAAGTCGTTTGGCTGTTCTGGAACTGGCAGGGAACAATAAACAGCACTAGAGTACCACAAATAGGCATCTAAGAGACAGGTAAAATGGATCCCATTAATCACTGAAGAATCTCAAAATATCCTTACTATATCTTGGTACAATACCTTTAAAATGCCCCCAAAGCCAAAAGCTTTCCATGTAAATTAAGCATTAAAATTCTAATTAGAAAAAAAAAAAATTCCAAAATTTGACAATTTGTGGACTATTGCAGTATTCATGGGCTGTTTAGAACAGAGCAAATTAATTGACACACCTTACTTCCAAATTAATTATTCCTTAATTATAAAGTGGACACACCAAAAAGAAAACTACTAGCACAAGACTGTGCAGAAAAAGTAGGGCTGATAGGTGAGGAAATTGTGTTAGATACCTGAAGAAATGGAGTTTTGCACTGACAAAAAGTATTTTCTTCAGTTAAAAACCAATCCAGCTAAGAGGGAGGTGAAGTCCAAAATGAAAAAATAATGGGAAAAGTATGGAGCCTGATAGCAATGAATAAATTCAGTATTAGATAATGGAGAGAACTGATAAAGAAAACTAAAGCAGTCAGTTGAAAATCTATGGGTAGTAGGGCAAAGATAACAAGAAGTTCTTTAAACAGGAACAAAATGCTTGCAGTTTTGTAGAACTACGGATGGTAAAATTGTTAACCCTGGTAAAGAAAATGTGGAATTAAGTAAATACACCCATTTTCTAAAAGAAGAATGATTTCATTTTCTCTCACTTCTGAGAAAGAGTGTTAAACAGAACCACTAAATATTTTCAAATCAACAGCATTAGATAATTCACTGTCAAGAAAATGACTTGTCTGTGGAGCTGCCTAAATTAATTTTTTGTAAATATCTGTATCTTGAGGAACTTTCATAAGCTTGACAAAATAGCCATGACTAACATTTACAAATAGTGATTTAAGTGGCCTTGAAAACAATTTGCTAGTTAGCCCAAACCTTACCTAGGAGAAATTTCTTGGATGAATTGAACTAAGATTAAAATTACAACTGATGCCAGTCAATGCAATGCTATGGAAAATATTTTTATTTTTAATGATCCTGTGTCTTGATGAGTCTGTAAAACATTTTCATGAAGCAATTATCCCGATGAAACATACCTAGATGTTTTTTAATGTTTTCAGAGGCATTGCGTGCAGCTGGCAGATGTGACAAGGCTTCCATGGGTGCAGCCAGGTGTGATGCCTGAGGTCTCTGAAATCACATAGAACTCTGGTGTCTAGACAGCTGGATTGTCCCCTGGTGACCACTGAGTGGGATTCATCTGCTTCACTAAAGCTATCCAAGAATTAAGACTCCTGGGTTGAAACTAGATTCCTTTTAAAGTCAGCAGAGGAAATCCTCTCCTTGCCATGTGCTTCTGCAGACCCAGGTGAAATGCCTTTTGTAGTGCAAGGCAGAAAATCGTGGAAGAACACAGGATGTCAGCTCCCTCTGTCAGCTGTGGGGAAAGAGAGTGAAACTGGAATCAGATGGCAGCAAACCAAAGTAGAGCCAAAAGGATATTGACAGCCTGGAAGGAGTTTGGGAAAGATTTATTGAAGCATTTCAGGGTTTGGAAAGGATACTTTGTAGTGTGAAACTAAGGAAGTGCAATCAATTTGTTTGTCCAGAAAGGTCAAGAGGTGGCTACCTATGATTACATCTGAGGAGGTATTTGATCATAGAAGGCTCTTTTATCTTCCAAAAACCCCCCAACAACAACTGCCTCCCCTCCTGAAACAAACAAACAAACAAACATGAAAACAAAAACCCCAGAGCACAAAATCTAACAGTTGTGAATTTTAACTAGCATGCAGTAAGTGTAGATGTAGAAATTAGTGTGCTCATTATTTACAGCAGAGGAGGCTCTATGGAGGAAAATGTGTGACTGTCACAGTTAGTGGCTGGAAAAGCTTATCTTGGGATATAGAGGCTTTTCAATGCCTTGAGTGCATATCTAAGCAATGTGCTACCATGCAAAGCAAAGAGATGAGCCTGGGTAAATTCCTGGTGAGATTCTGTGGCCTGGGATGCACCAAGCAACAGGCTGAATGCTTGCAATTATTCATTCTGGCATTGAAATGTATGAATTTCAAAACCTGTTTTTGTAGGGTAGAAAAGTTGCTTTGTACATTTATCAGTGTTGCTCCAAGTTCTGAAGAGGCATGGGAGAAATTATTAACTAAGGCAAAAGGAAGGTGAAAAATGGGGGAAATGATAAAGAGGGAAAATGAAAAATAATTGCACAGAATTTTTATTGCCATAGCCATCCATTTGCTTGAAATTTGGTTTTGCCTCTAAAATGTTGGGCTTTATTTATTTTCAATTTAATTTCTTTAAATTGAAATATATATAATATGACACTTAATTTTATATATTTTTTATTTACCTGCTACTTTCTTTATCTCTCTTTTCAGCCTTAGCTTTCTTAATAAAACCAATCTTTGCCTGAAAATAAAGTGAAAAACATATTTTCCTTTTCCTTCATGACATTATGCAGGGAAAAATAGTGAAATAATACAATGGCATTTTTTCAAATTTTAATGAACTTTGTAAAATTTTTAAGCAGTTCTAAATAAATAGAAACCCATGACCTGGTATTTAATGATTAAATGATTTTCATGATACCTGTGTACTCTTACCTTTTTTCCAGTACTCAGAAAAAAACCCCACAGGTTTATATCCATGAAGAATTAAGTTGTTCTTAACATACAGTAGCTGCTGCTGAAATGCTTTTATAAATAAGAACATTTTATAAAATAGCATCTTGGACGAGACTCTTCTCTTTAGGTATCAGGGATTGCAGGCTGCCTTAACCCACTTGGTATTATGTCTAGAACATTTATAATTTTTTTGCTTGCTGTTTACAGCTTTTTTTAGTAGTGTGTCTTTTTTTCAGTGCACAGATTTGTGGAGCAAGCAGCTGTTCATTTGTTTTGTCAGTAATGGAAAGAAGACTTGAACAGCTGATGACAGGTAATTTGGGATGATGTTCAAGTTCTTATAATAGAACTGTGTAGAAAGCTATCACTTTATCTTACAGTGTCTGTATATGTATGACAAGACTCTCAGAACAGAAAAAGGAATTTGCACTTCACAGGGTAAATAATAAAACATGAGAAAATAGACAGTGGTGTAAAGAATGACGTATAGAAAAACTACATGCAGGAAGCCGTTTCTGGTGCACAACAAGGTGTTTTGCTGGTTGTACACTTCTGGAATTTTTGATAAGGTTTGTGACTGTCATGTGTTGACACCTCTTCTATCAGTTTCTAATACAAATCTGGAGCATACTCAGAATATTCATTTTTCTTTACTGGAAAATGAATAATGTAACCTAAACATGGGGTTTCAGGAATTTCTAGGCAAATTTGGCTCACTTGCAATTTGTCCAGTTGGAGCCTCATGTCCTCTTGTCATTCACTCTCTGGAGATTTCTGTTCTGAAAAGAGAAATCTGGCAGTTTCTTTGACAGCTCCTGAATGTTTCCAGGAAATCATCCCCACATATTCATGGCTGTTCACTGTTCTAACCTACTTCCATGCAGGAATTTGTATTTCTGTCATCTCTCAAGAGAAACTGCTCCTCCATGGCCTCCTGGAAACTGCAGTTGTAGGAATTACAGTTGTCCACTACTTCCACCTTTCCTTACCTTGAAGGAACCTCTTGTGTACTCATTCTGTCCTCAGCTGCTTTTCTCTGCTTTTCTCTGGCAACCCTCTCACTGCCTGTCCTCCCAGAGTTCAGGAAGTTCCCTGTTACCTCTGTTACTGCAGCATTTGGCTCCCTGCTGCCACTTTTTAATTCATTCTGTCAGCTTTCCTACCACTGCTGGCTTCAAAAGTTTATTTGCTGTAGGCAACAGAAAGTCCACATATGGAGTGCCTGGAGATGCTGTCCTGGCTGCTGCCCATGCCTTCTGTTTGTGTGTGTCTCCAGTTGTTCAGTTGCTTCTTAACTTGCTCATGAAGCTGTGAAAAAGCTCTTTTTCCATAGTTATTCCCGTATATTTGCATTGCAGATGGAACATTGGTCATCACTTGTGATGAGCAACTCAGTGGTTTTGCTTAGCATCACTAAAAATTAAAAGAGAAAATATGTTATGAAGAGTTCAGGTGATAGCACAATCATCAGGAGCCATATGCCATGCACGAATGGCAAAATATATTTGTTCCAGCCAACTACAAAGACCATGTAGCATACTCCTTATCATTATTTAATAGGAGGTAATTATTAAGTATTTGGATACACAGAAATACATTCTGTAGCTGTTCATGGCACTTGAAAGCATGCCACTTGCATAGTGAAACAACCTCAGGACATATAATAGTACTCATGAATTTCTTATTAATTCTACTCTCTTCTGTGTCTTTTGTTTTCCAATTTAAGTAGTTTTGGCCTTATTGTGCTACATAGTAGGACTTAAAGGTCATTTTACAACCTGTTGGTCCCCTGGTTGTCACTACACTCCTGGTATTGTGTCTTCATGTAGCATTGGATTAAGAAAGGAGGATAGAGCTTAATGACCTAGAGTCGGGATGTGATTCTTTGAATGCAAAATAGAGAAGAAAAGATTGATGCAAGTTAATGAAAAATTGAGGACATAAAATAAAGAGATACAAAAAAAGACAAGAAGGAAAGGTAGGGCAATGTGTAAATGGCAAATAGACGAGTCAATAATTAATGACAATAAAGAAATGACTACCTGAAAAGTGCAAGGCCTAGCTTTTGTTCTTTGAAGAATATTCTCATTGGACTCTTTAAATTAAAAAAAGAGAAGTGCTTTTGTCCTTGGTAATCTTCAGCATTCCATTTCCACACATATCAAGAATTTGTCAATATTCAGACAAATAGCCTGAACAGTACAAATATTGAAGTTTTTCCCTCTAAGTATAAAAGAACTTTAAAACTATCTAGATACATTAATATTTTTGATGTATTGCTGTTGATTTCTTTTTATTCAATCTTCAGCAAATGTCCTCTTGATTTTAAATCTACATAAGGCAACCTCCAAAATGAAACAACCCTGTATTTCAGCCCCTGTAAATTGCACTATACAATTAATAATACATCCAGTGTATTATTTTTGAGGAATAGAGAGCCTGCTATATATTTTTTGTGAGCTGTGTTGGGATTTAGCCACCTACCTTCCATTCACATTAATGGGACTCATGCAGATAAATTGCCCTCAACAACAGAAGTTTTGCCCTACAGTCTCAAGCCAGGCCTTCAATTACAACACAGAGAACCAAACACACCCTGCAGTTGTGAAAGATGTATGCCTGGAAATTCAGCATAAAGAATGAAAAATATCAAAATCAGGTTATTTGGCAGGAACTGGGAAAAAAAATGTTATTTCATAAACGGCAGACAGGACAGATGGAACTAAAAGTCATGCAGCTGAGAGAAGGATCAAAGAAGAACAACTATTTCCTTGATGCAGGGAAAAGAAAGAAACAACAAAGTGTGCAGTACAGTGTGTGGTCCTGACACAGCTGGGTCAGCCAGCAGCTTCGAGAGACTTCTGAGCAGGCTAAAAGGGACTGGAGTCAGGCAGAGGGAAATGCATCAATACTCTGAAAAGAGAGAAAAACAATATGTAGTTTTAAGGTTCCTTCCCTGTGAAGTTGCCAACTCTTAGTTTTTATGATTATGAAACATATTGAATTATTTTAATATTAAGGTGCTAGAAATAGTCAGTCTGATGTTTATTTTCTAAAGGAAATAAGGGGAAATAATCTAGTGAACAAAATTTTGAGGAAAGCAAACCCTCAGGGCTATAGAAGTACATTGTTTGCATGTATTTGGGAGGGTGGAGTGAAATGGAAAGAGAAAGAGAGAACAAGCGAGAGATTCAAATACATATTAAGTCAATCCTATGATTTTTATATCCTGTGAATTTCAGTTATGGAGTTTTACTTTTGTTACAGAGTCCTTCTCTGTTCATTCTTTAGCTTCTATTAGAAAATAAAAAAAAATACTTGAATTAGAAATGGTATTAGAGAACTGAGCAGGCTGAAAAATTCCTGGATTTGTCTGATGTTCAGCTCCTGTCCAGGGCAATTAACCCAGGACTCAGGTCTAGCCCAGAGGACGCAATATACTTTTATATTTCCTTGATGTGAGCCACCCTCTCTCATGCCCTGTGATGAAATCCAGTATCCTTTCACCCACTGCCCACTTGACAATCATTCCACATGGGAAGGGCGGTGAGCCTGGGATCTACCAGGTTCTTAAATGTATATTACCAGGAGACAGTGAGATTGTAGCTTTAGCCTCCAAGATTAAATGTGTTTAGAAATGGTCCCTCGAGAACTGTTTCCTCAAGACATGTTTTAGCCACTGCTTCACAGCTATGTGCTTTTGGAAGGAAAGAAGACTTTGTAAATGGATTTTCTACATTTTTTTTCTCAACTCAGTGCTATTCAGAAGATGAATTAAAGCTTGAGAGCAATTACTTCATCCTTTCCCAGAATATAATTTTATTTTTATTTAATGTATTTAGGTTGGTGGATAGGTAAATGATTGTTACATGAACCTGTTTCTCATTGATGAATGTGTCTAGAAGAATAAAGGAAGAAAGGACAAAAGGAATGGATATTAAAGTAAGCAATATATTTCAGTGTCCCTCTTGCTGTTCCATTAACAGTACCCATGAAAAGACCCATCTTCCATTTCACAGCCATTCTTTTTTCTCCCATTTCCTCTTCCCTCTTGAACATCATTTATAGAAATAGTATATCCTCAATATTTTCTATCGTCTTCGATTTGGCAATTCATTATTTGCCACAAACTAAATTTTTTGTGTGTATGTTTCTGGAGTTTTACTTGTATTTTTACTGTCTGTGGGCTTGAAATACAAATTATATATTCGTTGATAGCAATGCATATTACAGCTTAAAACTTGTTCCTTCTGCCAGACCTCCTTTCAAATAACTCAAGGATTATTCAGGTAAAATAATAATTATCTCCCAAGAATTTAAATAAAAATAATCTGTACTGACTGTCACTGCTTTTTCATAATGCTGGATAACAGGGTAAGTTCAAATGAACACTTTCAGTTTCTCTCTCTTGGTAATTTGCAGCTAAGATTACATTTGTCTGATTTTCATCTCCCATGTCTCAAGAATTCTGACATTTCTCCCTGCTTCCTGTTTTACCCCCCCCGCCCCTGATTTATGCATGTATTTCTAATGCTAGAATTATTGTAATAGGAATACAAATTGAACCAGCAACAAGACTGTTCAAGAACATTTGGTATTCGGATGAAAAGCACTTTTCACATATTCCCATTGTTGCTGAAAGAACATGAAGAATTTCTGCTGAATCAGTAGCAGTTGGAGCAGATTCAAGAGTGGTTTTAGCAAAATGGTGAGCGAGAAGTGCCCTGGTGATTCTTCCCTACAGAGTGCACTATCCAGGAACCCCCTCTTACAATGAGTGGTGCAGTATCATGGATAGGAGGGAATATTTCACAACAGGACTGTTTTCAAAGTTCTGTATATGTATGTGCATCATTATCTGTGAGTGAGCTTGGAAAATCCAAACCCCACAAATTTCTCTCAGTCTGTTTTAGATCCTTTGCAGTTTTGGGGATGTTTGTACCAAAGTAGTGTGAAGTCTGTTAGCAGTGAAGTATCTGCATGCTAAGATTTATAATGAGACTGGAATCCAAATTCTACACTGATATTGTTTGATTCAGCTCTGGTACTGTGTCCTAGGCTGGTGTCATATGGCAGTTTGCTCTTATGGAAATTACTTCAGACTGGTGGTAATGTTAAATGTCTGCTCATCTGTTCAAATTATGTGGGAATTTCTTTGTTCCCAAAATCAAGAATGTGTTGAGGAAGAAGAGCAAACCAAGTCTGCTTCACACCTCTCACTAACACTGAATATGGTGCTGTGTGGGTGACAGTCAGTGTAAGCCGTTTGAAAAGAAGAGCTTGAAAGAAGATTTTAATAAATTCAGGTATCATTTTTCCTTCTGAATTTTTGCCCATCTGCAATAAGTAGAATATAATCTGAGAATGATGCAATATAAAATTTACACCAATATTATAGCATTGGAAGATGGACCTTGCCCAAAGTTGTGCAAGAGAGCTGTGAAATGTGGCACTTGAATCTCTCAAAGAAATGGCTTTTGTCTCTGAATATGGATTCTGAAAATCAATTATATGTAGATTGGCTGTGAGAGAGAGAGACAAGCTGTTCTGTTGTGACCTGTGTGATGATGCTTCATCTCCCACTGAACTAAATACTCTTTCAAATGACATATTAATGGGAGGACATCCAAAATACTTGCTCGGCAAATGAATGTGTAATAGCCAGATGGTTTATTTGGTTTTTCAGTAATCCTCAGAGGATCAGAAAGGGGACTCATTTTCTAAGTTATAGCATGCAGTTACCTGTGTTAAAGTATCTTGAAATACAGTAGGTTATAATTGCAGATCTGTTCTGTTCTTTTCTTATTTTGCCACATTTGTAAAGCACTGTGGAAAATGTCAGCCAACTTTACATGGTGTGGTAGGAGCACAGGTGGGGAATGTTTAAGAAATAGGGTTGTAAAAGAGATGTTGAAGCAAATTACCCAAAAATCCTTTCTGCTATTCCTAGGACTATTCAAATCTTTCATCCAACATCAAATTCCTTCTATTCAAAATGTAGCATAAAGAACATAACACACATCTCAAAAGGTGGAAAAAAACTTATCTTATGAGCCTGCCTACATAACTCTATTTCATACATACAATGTATTTTGGGATAACTTCTCTTGAGCATATTGTGCTGAGACAGAAACTTCTAATACAATACTACACAGCTTTTAACTCTGTACATGTCTGGTCAAATGTCCTCAGCATATGCTCACTCTCTGCAGCTGGAAGAGTGAGCCACAGGTGTTACACTTAAATAAAGGCTGGCTTTTCTCCATCTGGTTCCCTAATACACAGATTGGGATTTTTTCCCTCCATGAGCAGGAATGGGTCCCTTTGATGCTACCTTATGTTCTGCACGGAGGAGAAAAGGAAATTGAGTTGCACCAAATGCTGTACTTCATCTTCAACACATTTCTGCTGGGCAAAATGGAACCATTTCTGAAACATTGCAGAATTTTGCCTCAGAAATTTTACTGTTGTAGACCAACAGTGTTGCTCCTGTGTGTCCCCCTGGCAGCAATAGTGGGCCAAAATGATTTCAGTCTATGATACAGTTAGGAAATCAGCAAAACACTTGAAAACCAAATGTGTCACTTGAGCAAAATGATGAAGTCTAAATTCTCTATAATTCAGGGAAACCTCTCCAAGACTGCTTGTCATTAGATTTGTCCCAGCTGTTACAAATGTTTTTTAGAAAATCTTCCTTCAGACACCCACTGGGAACTCCTTCCCATTCTAACACTGGGAAGGCGCAACAGGAATACCTCTTTACTGTGCTTGCTGCTCAGGAGATCTCTCCTGAGTGATTCATAAAACAGCCATTCATACACCTGAGGTCTCTCTAGAGCCCAGTTTGTTGAGTGAATTTAGCTGCTTTGTGTTGAATTTTACTAAAACTTGTGCAGTAATGCAAGGGCATGACAGCAAGACTACACTGAATTAATTCATTTTTTCATAATTGCAGAAAACTGGATAATCTATGGATAAGGCAGGTCATAGGATTTTCCTCCTACTGCCTTGTAAGTCCTCAACTGTGCGGTATAAATCTTGGCTTCTTTCCTTTTGGTTTCATGTACGTGATTTAGCTCTTACAGGCAGAGTCCTTGCCAGATATCTGGATATTCTTAGAACATAGGAACATAGCTACTGTAATTGATGGCCAAATCCTTTCATGGCTGAATAGGCAGAGGAAGAGGTAGTGGTCTGTGCTCAGAAATGTGCTCAGGTTCTGCTTCTCATTTGAGTCTCACAGAAATTCCAGCTCTGAGATACCTTCACAGAGTCACAGGTCAGGTTGGAAGGAAACACAGCACGTCATATTGTCCAAGCCACCTGCTCAGGCAGGGTTGTGCCAGAGCACAGGGAACAAGACTGCATCCAGGCAGTCCTGGAATATCTTCAGTGAGGGAGACTCCACTCCCTCTCTGACAATCTGATTTTGTCACAGTCACCCATACAGTGAAGGAGTTCTTCCTCGTGTTCAGGTGGAGCTTCCTCTGCCTCGGTTTCTGCCCATTGCTCCTCATCTGTCTTTTCTGTCAGACCCTGTGGGTTGGCTCTGATATCCATGTGTGTGATAACTCTCCCAGTGGTTAACTCCATCTGGAGGGGTTAACTGTCCTTCTTGGTGTCCACAGAGATATCTGGATGTTTCAGCTGACACCAGCACTTTACCTGTCTCAGGGCACCCGGCTTTAAGCTGAGAATGTGCTGCAGACCCTCTGTTAAATGTGTGCCAAGTGGCAGGAGACCATCCATCGTTAGTTATGTCTTATGACACACTACCCTCATTTCTATGCAGTCACTTCTGGTGCTCAAGTCTGTAACCAATGTTATCCAGAACAACAATTGCATGTGGAATCATCTTTGAGAACCAGGGTATAAAAGCACCTACCAATCCCTGAATTTTGAAAGCAGTCTTTCCACCATTTGTCACTCACCATTCACTCAATTTCACCGTGAGCGATGTCTCTCCATGAAATGTGAGCCACAGCTATAAGCCAGATGTCAGTAAAAAAGTGGATTATCCCTGCTTCAGCGTCCCTTATTGTGATTCAATTTTCGTACATGATGGACACTGCTGTTAAACAAGCAGCGCTGTCACTGGTCAGCATTTGACTTAAAAAAACAATTTGAGGCCATAAGCTGGAAGGGTGCTTGGTCAAAAAATTGATCAGTGGGTAGATGAAACTAGTAATACAAACATGCTGGAAGCTGGGAGTAACACCAGGAAAGAAGATGTATATTTGATGTCAGTGATCTTGATTTGCATGGGTACATAAAGAAAGCTGTTTCCGAAATAGAGATTAAAGGTGCTGAGAGAAAAGAGGTTAAAGGTTCTGAAAAAAATAAAATGCATTTTTTAAAGAAAAGGGACTATTTGTGTATGTATGTGTATGATTATTTTTACCAGTTTAATCTGGCAATAAAAATACAGTATTTGGCTTGTCAGCATTTGATCTCAAAATTCTCTTTAAGGATTCAGGAACAAAATCTCACATGAACGAGTGCAGCTTCTTCTTAGGGGGGGAGTTGTTTTTTCAGTTGTTTTAACAGGCAATATGCAATATCAGTGCAAATCTCCAGAGGTCAATAGAGTTTGCTGTAGTTATCAGGAGAAAATGGGCTTCATGGTGAGTAGAGAAAACACAATTTTTTAAATATCCACTGTACTGTTTAATGTTTGATAAAGAGTCTGTATACACATTTGTACATACATGTGCACACACACATAGACACATGCAAAAATATATGAATAATATACTTAAACAGGAATATTTCCTTCATGCAAAACTTTCCAGTATATTTTGGAAAGCTACAAAAAATATGGTGGCAATAAGAAAAAAAAAAGAAAGAAAAAAAGGGCTTTCATTGGAATAAGGGAAGTTAATTGTAGGATCTTTCAGTTCACACCAACAATGCTGCAAGTTATATGGCAAAATACCGTCAGCCTGAGAAATGGTGTCAGGTCCTGAAATCACTCAAGCCTGTGACAAGCCTCCCTTTGGCTTGCATGAAACAAAATTTACATCCATTATGTTTTTCACATGGCAAAGTACAGCTACAGCAAAATAAGCTTTCAGAGCCCTAGTCCCTTTCCTTTTGATTATAATTTCTTTTCTTTACTCTATCAATGTCTTTAAACAATATGCAACCCTTCATCTCAAAAGAAAAAAGTTGTATGTTTCTTTGGAATAAATCAATTTTCTTGCAAAAAATGATCAGCAGAGAGGTTTCCCTGAAACCTCGCACAATATTAAGTAGATAGTGTTTTAGAACATATTTTCAGAATTTTTATAGACAGATTCTATTCTTAATAAATCCTACCAAAATCTGTTTGTTTTTTTTTTCTTACATTGATACTGAAGTGTTTCAGATACAATAGTTACAAATACAGGTCTGTTACGTGACCGCCTTTGCTGTTTTGGCAAAATGTACTATAGAGGCAAATTTGAGAAGCCAGTCTTTAGTAAATAAAGATTTTCATTGTTTGGAAAATACAGTATAGTCAATACTGTTAAAAAATAAGTGAATTTCTGAATTGAATACTCAGCATAATTGCAATACCATGGATTTCTCAGGGAAAGCTGGTCCCACACCTGGTGCATTCAGAAGCTGTGGTCAAATACTTGAAATTCTCAGCTGGTTTAAGTGGAGGTAATGACCCTGACTTCAACAGATAACTGGCACAGAGGAGAATTTAGTCTGTTAACTTTTTGAAAGCAACCGTTTTATTTGTTCTTCAGTTCTGAGCATTTATGTTCCAGCTGGTCTCAAAAATCACATAACTGGAAGTTGTGAAGTCATGCTGGGGGAGGGGGAGGGAAGTGGCAGGAAACTTGGCAGGAAAAGAAGCATTGAAAACTTGAAGCAGAAACTATGGTAACCTAAATAACTTGCTGGAGGAAGGAAGTGTGCAGCAGGTTTTACTGATGGCACTTGGGGAGAAAGGGCTTCACCTCAGCAGTGGTGTCTTGCAGTGATAGAAATGATTCTCCTCCTGGATTTGACATGTGTGAGATGGCAATGCACAGACCATCCACACACATGCTCTTTGGAGCATCTCAGGGAAAGAATGAGGGGGAAAAACTGGAGCAAATCCAGTGTAGGGCTCTGTTAGTCAGGAGGCATGAGGAGTATTTAAGGGAGGTGTGTGTGTTCAGAGGAGAAGGCTTTGGAGCACCTTCAGAGATGCATGGTGATAAGGCAAAGTCCAAAACCTGGAACACAGGATATTCAGAGTAGATATGAGGAATGCATTTTGGAGGGGGATTCTGTTTTTTAAAATTTGTTTTGGTTTTTGTTTTTGTTTTTTCACCATGGGGGCTGTCAAAGCATGGAAAAGAGATTGTTGATACTTTCTAGACATATTCAAAACTCAACTGGACAAAGCCCTGCAACCAGATCTGACGTGGCTTTGCCTTCAGCAAAGATGACCTCCAGAGGTCCCTTCCAACCTGAACTATTCTGTGTTTCTGTGATTCTGTTCACTTTACTTAAATTATTCTCTTTATTTTCAAAGGGATGTGACAGTTTCAGAAATGGATCCAGCTGTTGATTATATGCTTCAGGGGGCAACATTAATGGAGAAGCTGCAGCCCGTTTAGCCCCCTGGTAAACTCAGGCCTCACTTTTTATTATTTTCTACCTTCAGCTATTGTGGAGTGTTGCTGAACTCATAAAGCAGCTGCTGTGAATGGTGTGAAAAGTAATTGCTGCATATACTTCACAGGGCTTGTAAAATGGTTTGGAAATTACTCTAGAGAAGTGAGCTGCTATGTTTTTATCACTATAGAAAGCATCAAGATGGTAGATCACTAGATAAGCTATAAGTATATACATATATAAATATGTATATACATATATAAATATACATATGGATCCCAACTGTTAAGCTAATTCATGCTATCTTAGAATCTGGCCTTCAAATTTGTCCACAGCCAATTTTTTTTTTTTTTTCAGAAATAATGCAAGTGCCTCAATGATAACCTGAGTAAGATGGAGCTCCAGGTGACATACCTGGCTGATAGGATGGGTGTGAGGCAAACTGAACATGAACTTCAAAGAGAAATCCATCAGTGCCAGAAACCCACAACCTCCTCAATGCATCTACTAAAATCCTAATGTATGAACAGGTAAAAAAGAGAAGCATAGTGATAAAGGAAATCCTACTGCAGAAAGGATGCCTGTTAGTGTATACATTGTGTAAGAGGGAGCCTCTGCCCTGCTAAATTCAGACTTTACACTTGGGTTTGATTAATTTCTTCCAAGATCACAGTAAGAGTCCTTTAGGCATCCTCCTTGCATCAGCTTTTATTTATTTTCTCTATATTTTAGAAAAGAATGTCCATATATCTAGCAGGGTAGGCCAAGACTTTTATTAATTAAACTTTCAAGGCCTTGAAGATGGAGAAAGAAAGTATTATTATAGAGGATTACTTAAACTATATTTTTTTGAGGTTGAAATACAGTCCAGCTGAGAACTACCTGCCAAAGTCTTAGCAAAAATAGACAGCCAGTGGGTTCTCAGCCAGTATGATCTCAAATTAAAATTATACTTCACAACAGTAAATTCGGCGATGATAATTCCATGTGGATTAAGTGTAGGAAGCTGAAAAAATAAGCACTTATTTTTCTCATCCAGATCATTTGTCTTTCTTTTAGGGTTTTACTTTGAAAAAAAACAACCTGAAATCTGTATGTGTGGATGTAAACAGCTGCATGGGGAAAAATGTCAGTACTTAGCAGCAGTGAAGTTTGTCCAAGGATTACCACAGTGAATAAAACCAACTTCCCTTTTAAAAGCTGAGTGTACTATTTTGGGAATGTGACCCCTTTTCATGAATAAATGACGTGGTGACATTTACAGATAAAGCAAGATTTAACTGCTATGAAAGGAGATGACAAATGTCAGGATGTCAGTAATGATCTGTGAACATAATGGTCTCTCACCAGAGCACTGAGTAGATATATAATGTAATTGTCGCCTGCTAATGCTGCCATGGAAGAAGAAAAGCAAAGCAATGTGAGGAAGATCAAAAACCTCTTTGGAACCAACCTTAAAGCCTGATTGATAGGCATTGGCACAACTTAGCTAATAAATTAAACTGCTAATGACTTAGAGTTTTTACCTTGTGCATATTACTATTACACACTGTGAAATTCCTGTATAACTTACAACTGCATTGTGTCAGAGGATAAAGTGTTGGCCATCAAAATGGCTTTCTGACAGTTTCTTTATCCCTGCTGTACTGCTGGGGCTTGGCTGTTGCAAAAGTCTTGCTGGAGCAGAGTGGATTTACTGCAGCCAGAGCTGGTTAATGGAGCACAGACTGCTGCAGAACAGAGAAAGAATCATTCCTTGGCAGAATCTTGCAATTCTGTGAGAGATCATGCAACCATAGAATCATAGAATGCTTTGAGTTGGAAGGGACCTTAAAAATGATCTAATTCTAATCCCCTCAATGGGCCAGAATGTCTTCCCCATGACCAGATTCCTCAAAACCCCATCAAGCCTGTCCTTGAACACTTCCAGGGATGAGGCACCCACAACTACTCTGGGCAACTTGTTCCATGCCTCAGCACTCTCACAGTAAATAATTTCTCCCTAATATCTAACCTAAATCTCTTCTCCTTTATTTTAAAACTGTTCCCCCTTGTCCTATCACTATCTGCCCATAAAGATCATCTAGACCCCTTGTCCTATTCAGGTGTTATGTCTCTCAGTTTTTCATACCTTGTAGACTGTACTCTGGCTCAGCCTTGTGATTGATGTCCAAATTGCCTTGATGACTTCCTCAGGAAACCTAGAGAAATTGTAGGGAAAAGGAGCTTGCAATTATTTATGCAGTTGTCTTCTGAAGTCATCTCAGGCAGCTGCCTCCCACCCCTGGGCCTCAAACTGAATCCCCCTTTGTCCCATACATTGAGTGCTTTCTCCATCTGACAGCTAAATTGATTCTCATTTGCTATTCAAAGTGAGGAGAGTGTCTGGAAATCTGAAGGTTTAAGAAAGTCAAGACCTCAGCTCAGTGTACCATGGAAGGCAGGGAGTTTCTTTGCATGAGTTCCACAGCCTCCTGGCAACTTCTCAGCTCTCAGCTGAGCACTGGGCTTTGCTTTCCTGGTGCTTTGCTCCCACAGTCAGCCAACCTTTTCTCAACATAAGTTAACTTGCCACAAGGCATGTGTTACCCAGAAGACCAAGGATGCTCTCAGAGAGATGGGGGAAACTGTTATTAAAAGCCAGACATTGTCAAGCTCTGGTGCAATCAGCCAGAAAGCATTTGGCTGGTAGGTTGTTTATGAGAAGAAATATAACAGATAAAATAGAAGCATTAATGCAATAAAAATGCCAAGCTCTGGAACATAGTGAAGATAATGCTGAACAGTGAATAGATGTATTTTTAGAAGACACTCTGAATAAATCTCCTGTTGATAGTGCACAAGTGTATCTTTAACACTACTTGTATAAACACAGTAATCACAGTATCTCTCTGGGAGATTACAAAATTACAAAAAAAACCTCATCCCAATCTGCTGTATCTTTTGATCTGCACTTTACAGTCAGAGCCATCTATGACAATGAAGATGGAGGTGACATTTTGGAAAAGACAGCCAGCAGTGCAGCAATGGTACATTGACATCCAGCAAGGATTCCCCTTGATTAACCATGCCATCTCACAGCTAGATGTCTTCTCTAAGTGAATTCTCCTAAGCTTCCAGAAAAGTCAATGGAGAGATGTAGGCAGAGCAGAGGGTAATCGACCCTATTCTGAGATAAGTATTCTAAGATAAATTGTGCCTATTTCTTGCTATTCACTCTAGAGGGGTCTCAACACTCCAGAATCAATGCCTACTTTTGAGGTGGCTATGCTTAGGTGAGACATGTAGGAGCCTCTAATTTCCATGGAATCAGCTGATCTGAAGGGTCAATTGCCTTAACACAACCTTGTTACTGTGCAGCATTAAACTATTAAACCTGATTAAGAATTTCTGGTAAGGAGTCCTTCAACCTCCATATCTTGCACAAATGCAAGAAAATTAATAAAAGAAATGTACATTAAGAAAAGACGTCATTAAAATGCACAGAGGAAGAAATAAGCAAAAAGCAATTATGCTATTATGTAACCATTGAGCTATTTAATTCACTCTGTGCATACCTTTTTAAAAGATATTCAGTTAAAGAGAAATGACTGATGTTGAATCTTGAGGTGGTCACTGTGAAATTTTTCTTTCTGATGTAAGGGACACATCACTTGGAGAGGCAATACAGTCATTCCAATAGTAACTGTGAAAAAGCAAATATCAGTGTTGTCAGGGTATAACACAAAATGTATTTCTGTATGTATCATTCTGGTGCTCCTGCTGATCCAGTGGGGGTCATTTGTGTTGAAATGAGTCTCCCAGTGAGTAAAGATTATCAGTTATGACTAGGTTTTGTGATGTGAAGCAATAATTTTAGAGACTGTATATTTGATGATTTTAGTCCACAAACCTTCTCTTGAAAATGATAAAAGGTAGTTTCTGGGTGGAATAAGCATGGTCTGATTACCTCTTAGGTCTAACTTTTAACCCATCTATCAGCGATTTCTAATCTCACATTTCTTACTTGTGTTAGATATGTATTCCAGTATTATTGGACCATTTCTGTTTAAACTACTTGGGATTTTTCAATGTAGTTCTTTTCCTTGATTTATTGTAATATTTAATTAATTCTTACAATTGGATGGATTTCTAGGTTACAGTTATTGGACTATTATTTAGCTCTGTTGGGGTGAGAAGCCCATTAAAAATGTGCTAACAGTTCCACTGCTTAAGGAAAACCTAGGATGAGGTTTTGTTTTTCATTTAAAAAATAGAGTTTTAGCCTCTGCTTTAATGCCCTTTAAACTCATCAGCTAGAGAAGGACATTAGTGGTTATCTCAGCCCTGACACTTGCTAACAAAGACTGACAACTGCTGACACAACAACCTGCCTTGAATTATATTTGGGTAGGGAGTGGAATGGGTTGGCATAACAGAAACATGTAATTTCAGTAAACCACCATTTTTAGAAAATGACATAGTTTAAAACTTCCTTTGCGGAAAGGGAGACACATTTTTCCCCAGACCTCTCAAAAAAAAAAATCATGCAGGGGATTGAATAGGAAAATGGTGCCTGAAATGACAATTTCAATGTGTATTCAGTGTCAGTCAAAATCTTCCATTTTAATTTTTATTCAGAGTTCTTCTCAAATAGAAATTTATATAGAAATTCTTATCCTTAATTAACTATAGAGCTTACAGAAAGTGTTTGTTGCTATCCCTTTCTTTCCTATCCCTCCCCTTACCTCCACTGATCAGAGCTGCATGTTGAGTAGACACACTATAACCCCGTAATTTGAAGCTACTGCTATAGCATCAATTCTTCTGGATGATACCACACCTTGCCAGTCAAAAATGATTTGAGCTTAAATTGTCAGCTAAAGATGCTCTTCATTTTTATTGCCCTGAACTTGGAGGCAGTCTATTGGACGAAGTGAATTACTTTGTTGTTGAAAATGCTTGTAATTTTGTGTGAAGGACACAATCAGAATACACAATATTTTTTGCCCTTTGCATTTCCCAACCTGCTCTGCTCCTTTGGTACCCAAGCATATTACAAAATTGCTGACATCTGAGCTGATCAATCAAACTCTTTGCAGTTCTGTAAACGATCTTAACTGTCTATGCAGCTGTTATTTGGCAGTGCTCCATCTGGAAAATAAAATACAAACATCAAAAGAAGTTCAGCAAGGTTTACATTTCACAGAGGTTTTTTGATAGCTTGTCTGTTATATAACAGAGTCTCTTGGGTTAAATTACAAGATGTCAGATCTTTGTCCTTTCATAAATCTCTGATCCCTGAGTTAACCATATGACAATCACCTCCCAAAACAGCTAAGCAGTGTGTTGGTGCTGTGCTGATACTCTGCACACTAATGGGCACAGCCTCCCAGGAAAACACAGGCTGTACACAGGAAAATCTTATGTGAGCTAAGGAATGCTGGGGAAGCCATATGGTTTATAGAATTAAGAGGGTAGATTTTTTCAACAATGGTTTTATTTTTGTTCCTCAATTCTGCCCAACTCTCCACCAAGCTTAACACCATGGCATGCACAGTTAGTTTGTGAATTATGTAGAGGTGAGTGTGTGCCACTATCCTTTGCCATATATAGAGAACTGGGCAGAGAATTAATGCTCTGGTAGACTGCAGGAAGACATTTGCCAGGACTGTAGAGAGACAGCAAATCTCCTGACACTTTATGCTCTGATTGGTCATGCCCAAAAGGCGTATCAGCCAACTTGAACAGATCAGCAAAGTTCTCATTAGCAAAATTCCAAGCTAACCTTTCTACTCGCTGACTGCAGAGAGGGCAAAATGATAATCACAGCGGAAAAGCTGTCCTTAGCACTGCAAAAAGAAGCTGCCAGGCAATAAACATCTGACACAAAATTGGGTGGAGGAAAGGAAGATATCAGTGAATCAAATGCCTTTTCTTCCTGGACCAAACACAGAGTTGAAATGCTGCAATTATGAACAAGAATACTTCATAGGGTGTGATGGACACGCTGCCAGTTGGTCCAGGTCAATTACAGTGGCTTTTTTTGGCACAATGTGCAGAAGAAGTTTTCCTCAAAGGACCATAAAGGAAATAAAGTTCGCAATACCTTTGCCAGTTTTATAGCTCTCAGACTACATGGAAAATTACATCCAGAAGGACCTGGCAGAGAAAAGAAGATAATAACAAGAACAACAAAAAAATGGTTTGTGCTGTACAAGTTACAACATATTTAAGATATATTTTTATATTATCTCACTTTGTGATTTGCTTTTGCACTGCATTTTATACCTTGCTTAGTTAAAGACTGCAATATGGAGCTACAGTCGTGTACAGCAAATTTTAAGACCTTTAACCAAAATCAAAATATGCATCTAGAAAAAGATTTTTTTTTTCCTCAGCAGAAATTAGAACTATTACATTTAGAAGCACATCCCATTTCTATCAAATATGCACCGTTTCCCCTGCAGTTCCTTTTATGTTAGTCAATATCATTTAATGTTATCTGATGGTTTCCTAGGAGATGCCCTAAATGGCCAAACTCACTAGTTTAATGCTGGTGTTGGATAATATCTATATGCACTAAACATCTGTTTTGTTCACTGAAGTCTGCTCTGCCCTTTTTCCACTGGTCATTATGTTCCCCCTGAGGGTTTCTAATGGTTGCTAATGAGATAAGAAAAATGCTCCATGCACACTTCCATCTTCTCTGATGATGTGTGATCAGAAGTCTGTGCTCTTTTTTAGCAGGAATTGCTTCAAAATCATTGTTAGTGTTTCTTTGTACAGTAGTTTGGATGCAAATTTTACACTTAAGGACTAAAGTGCCTTTTAAAAATCTGTAAGATGCAATTAGAAAGAGAAAGATCACCACATTATAGGGTAGAGAGTTCTATTTGTGGTAGGGTGGGCTCAGTGTTGATTCATGTTTTTCAGATGGTTTAGTACAGGTTGCATCATTAATAGAAGATTAAGATGCCAAATGGGGAATTTTTACCTTCTGTTTCTGAGTTTTTCACTGTAGGAAACCACCCAGATACAGCAAGAGTTTGATTTTATATAACATGATGAGCAGACAGAGTGTTCCTCAAATTGAACAGAGCCTGCTGCTACTGTGGGAAGAGGGGCTGACAACTTGGGTAGTATCCATACAAAGCTATAATTTCTAATCTGTCAAAATCACTTCCCTTTAGAAAGCCTGATTTCATTAGCATGTTCTTTGTCGGATGTGATTGTCTCTCTTAGCAGCTTTCCTTTTACAGCTGTCACAAAAGCCAATCAGATTATACCAAGGGCAGGAAATAAATAAGTCTTTTTGCTGTAAATTAATTTAGGCAAGGCTGCATCGCATATGGTTAGATTTAGTCCCTACCTTGAAGTGTGAAATTTTAGCAAGGTAACAGATGAGGGCTCTAAGAGCAGGTATTGGCATAAATCGGGTTTCATACTGCACTTCTTCTGGCAATCTATGGGTGGGTATAGAAAATACATTTACATATAGCCTATGCTTTATAAATGGCAAACCAAGCCCTCAGCTAAACTGAGGACATAGGCTAAACTGTCTTGGACAGAAAGGCCAAATTAAGCTTTCCTCAAATTTTGTCTGTGCTGCACTCTTCTGGGGTAATTTTAACCCAAATATTAAGAACTCATTTAAGCTAATATTTTTTATATTTGATTTTGCCCACTATTCAATTTACCATTGTGGGCCCCTCTATCATTTCACTCAAGTTTGATGTTTTTGTATATCTTGCTGTGCTCTGCTACCAAGGAGTATCAAGGCTGAGCTTGCCTTGGATTTTCTATTGCTTTGGACCTGAGCATGTAAGGTAACGA
Organism: Molothrus aeneus; assembly: GCF_037042795.1. Taxonomy (NCBI): domain Eukaryota; kingdom Metazoa; phylum Chordata; class Aves; order Passeriformes; family Icteridae; genus Molothrus; species Molothrus aeneus. Next base: position 72,057,254 of record NC_089648.1, on the reverse strand, counting down.
GGAGCAGGCAAGTGCTTTATCAAAACCTGTTTATTTACTTTATATAGGTCTGCTTGATTCACCTCTCTGTTATGGCTTCAGAAATTTGTGAGGAAAAAAAGGGATCAGATTGTTCTTTTTTTCAAAAAAGTATTTCACCCTGGAGACAAAGGCAGTTGTCCCGCTTGACTTATAAGGTTGAAAAAAGAGTCTTTTTAGAAGTCTTTAATGCACAAAAGAAAGATGAGTGTCATAAAAAGGGCACCCCTGTGTGTCAGCTGACTTGTCCATCTTTCCCTGTGCCATTTGCAAAAAGGGGCAGCATGAAATGCTAGCAAAGCTCTTCAGTGGAGCTGCAGTTTCACTGTTCAGTCACTGTGACCCCTCTAGGGAACAGGTAAAGCTGTAACCTTTTGTAAAGAGTCTTTCTGTGCCGGTGTAGAGAGCCATTCTAGAAGTCAAAGCTGAAGCTGTATGATTAGGTTGGTTAAGAATTTCTTTTATTTTGGAATCTTTGTAAATCACAACAATCTATTGCTTGTTAGAACTGGGTAGCAAGCACTATATGGATCAGTCACCATTTCCCTTATGGAAAAGGGTGACTGATCTTTCCCTTCTCTTATAGCTGTATTACCTGAGCAGGTGTAATGAGTCCCTGTGTCTTTTCATTGTGCTGTGAAATATAGGTGAAAGTCCTCATAATCATTATTACTTGCAACAAAATTTTCTTCCCCTTCTACAGGGGAATTGGTTTTCCAATTTGGGCCTTTCTGCATCTCTAAATGCTAGTAGTTTCCTTTCGAAAGCTGAGAGAATCTTTAAAAACTTCATCCCTTACTATGACTATGTGTAATGGTCTAGCTGTTTTTTTTTTTTTCTCTGCCTTTTTGCCAGTTCCATCTGGTCATTTAAAAACAGTAATTCTGTACCTTTTCCTCTGCTCCAGATCTTATGCAATGCCAATCTCTAACTAACAGTATTTGATCCATTTTATGATTACTCTTCATCTGTTCCTGGCTCTTTGTCTGCATGCTGGTAAATGGCTTTGATCACCTCCTGGCCAGAATCTGTGGCTTCTCATAATTCCTTCTGGAAAGAGTCTTTGTCTTCATTTAATTACTTTTTACCATTACCTGGCTAGCATCCATTGCCTGTTTTCTGTTTTTAATTTTTGCCACCGTGAAAGCTAATAGGACTCTTCTGCATTGGGACATTTAGGAAAGTCAATCCAAATTAAATGTTAAAGTTCACACTTCAGCTGCATTAAATCCCTGTGTTGACAGCCTTGTTAGAAGAAAAGACCTTAATTTTGTTTAATTTAATACATACTATAAATGAATTAAGCTAAGTCAAATTTAACTACTTCAACTTTGAACAAATGTGTCTACATAAGGTTTGCGAGATTTAGCAAATCAATTTTAGCTTCACACCTTTACTAATGTTTTTTATTTTCTGAGTTTTTTGCAGACAAGGCCTCAGATATCTTTCATATAGGAATCATCTTTTTCTTCCAGAGTGATTTTTTTCTCTTTCTCTCCTTTCCTTGATGTTTTTCACTCCTGTGTTCTGATGATAGCTTTCATTATATTGAATATAGTTGCTCTTAGTATTTTATTAATTACACTGTAACAAGCTATAGATCTGCATTAATTTCAGGGGAGTTAAGGAGGATGCTGTAGATATGTGCACATGATGCCTATTTCAGGCTTACCTAGAAACAGAAGCCAGACAATGTTAAAAGGATAAAGTGAATATATTTAATGAAGGTACAGGTACATTGGAGGGTGGACAAAGCCTCTCCAAGGGGCTACACCCAAAATGGACAATAGTCAGGAGTTTTTCAGACAGATATTAATTTGTTCTATTAGCATATCAGGGGTTAATCCTCCAATTCAGCTTCAAGTAATGAAGTCATACACCCCCAGTCCACTTCCTCCCAATTCACTCTTTTTTATACTTTATGGGACCTGTGGCAGATGCTGTACTTGGATCTCAAGCCTGTTGAAGGACTGTTTTGTCTGACCAAAATGTGAAGAGAGTTAACTAGCACCCTATATTGAGTTCAGAGTTATACACTAATGCAGTACAGAATCTGAAAAATATAAAAGCTAATATCTTAAGGCATCACACACATAGAATGGAGTTCATCTTTCCTAACCTTCCTGGGAAAATGCAGGCAGATGGAATTTACCCTCAGCCAGTTTGAAGATGATATAAGCTGGGCAATACACCAGGTTGTGTCACCTTCAGAGAGACCTTGGCAGGCTGGAGAAATGGGTAAAGAGGAATCTTGACAAGTTCAGCATGGGGTATTGCAAAGTTCTGCATCTTGGGAGGGTTAATCCCACACACCAGAACATTCTGGGGCTGGCTGGAAAGCAGCTTGATGTCCTGATGGACAGCAAGATGACCATGACCTAGCAAAGCATCCTCACACCAAAAGGTGGAGAGAGGTGATCCTTCACCTCTGCTTAGCACTGGTAGGGCAACAGCTGCACTTCTGTGTTCAGTTCTTGCTTACCTCAATCATCCTGTGATCAACACCTGAAATATTGTTAGCTAAGCAGAGAAGATACAGTTTTAATAGCATCCAGGGCAAGTAAAGGACTCATCACTTTAGACTTGTCCCATGTGCTCAGGCTGCTTCCCTACCTTTTGAAATTTCCTTTTTTAAAGTAATACTTCCCTGGAATAACCCGAGCCTTTAGGACAGCAGCAAATTTCCAGAGCTTGGCATGGAAATAGGACACCAGAAAGCCCAATGTAAAGTGTGTGACTTCATAAATACTTCATTTTATCCCAGGGAGCTGCTTTTCCTTTTGGACTGTAAAGCTTCAAACTGAGAAGTCCAACCCCACAGCCTTGTTCCCAGCTGTTCCTGTGAGCTGCTAATCTGAAATTAATGACCTAAAGGCTCTAATCCCATGTGTTTAATAAAGCAAATTTAATTAGGATACTGGCTTTTAAACTAGCATGAATCCAGCAGCTCCTAGTGATGACGATGATGATGATGAAGAATTATGTCCAGAATTTTAATTCTTTTTTTTTTCTTGGTGGAGGAGGAATGGGAGAGACAAGGATGTGAGACTCTCTGTAATGGAAAAAAGATGAACTCCTGCTATTTTATCTACCCTTTTCACAGAATATTATTTGCTCTTTGTTAAAATTGTTCCCAGTAAATCTGTCTCAGCCGCAGACAGATGAACCCTCCCATTTAAATCCCCTCCTGTCTGATAGGTAGACATTTGCAAGCCAAAAGAGAATCATCCTCCTTACTTCTGAAAAGTATGGTCTGCCTTTCAGATAATACCTACTTTTCCAACCCTGTCAGGTGAGGCAGTGCTTGAAAGCTATTTAGCACTTACCCTTTTGTATAAAAAGTTATCTCAGTAGGAGACTTTGCAGCAGTCTTTAACCCCTTTTGTATTCTCATTCCATCTCAGAGATGTCTCATGCAAGCTAATAAATAATTCCATGAAGTCTCTCCTCTTTCCACAACATTAATCTCCCATCAACTAGTAATGAGCCTTTGCTGGTTCCTTGTGAGAATCTGAGAAACCACATTAATTCTTTAAAACTTTTTTAACAATAGTGGTCCTATTGGCAGAGAGTTTAGGAACATCTGATCCATACATTTAGCCTTAGGAGGTTTTGATGGCCTGTGTTTATTGTGCTCTGAAATTCCTAAAGCCCTAGAAAGAGGCTGCAAATGCGACATGCATCCATTTCTAATAAATTATATCTGCATATTTTCTGATGTAACAAAACAGAACTGTGCTGCCAAAGTCCTGTTCTTTCATATTTGTTTCTTGACCTGAATGATTTTTTGTAAAAAAAATCATGTAATCAAATACCAATTTTATACAAGTTGCTGCATATTTTAGAACATGTGAAATGACTGTTTATTCTTTTCATGCCGATTTTGCCCATAAAACATGCCAGAATATAGCAGTCAACAGGTAGCCAACACTCATTCTGCTTGACTTGTCCATGTGCTGTGCAGTCTTTGATTTTAGCAGTCTAGAGAAAAAAAGGTCCCTTTGAAGGTTTGCAAAGAAAGTTTTCATTGCTTAAACTTGGGTGTCCAAATTAGATGTCCAAGAGCCTACTTATCTACCACTCTACTGACAGCCAGCCTACAGCATAGAATGGGGTTAAAAAGAAAGCACTATATCCTACTAGAGAGTGTCAATTCTTTCTATAAATCTTGTATTTTATAAACATTTCAGACAAAATTAGCTTCCTATTAGCCCCACTTCCATATTCATGTCAATTAAATAAGCAAACCAATCATATAGTAAAGGTGGAATCAAAGCTGAAAGTGAAGAAATAAAAGAGGATTGTGAGTCTACAGAACACTACAGTGCATTTGAAGCATTTTTTTTTATGCATGGCTCTGACATTACAGCCTGCACTCAATTTGCTTCAGCTGAACTCTGCATTGCTAAATGTAGCAAGGACGCCCATCAATTCAGCCCACTCATTTCTGCTTCATTTCAGCATCAACTTTTCAGTGGATTGTTTCCTTCTGCAACAGTAACTCTTTCAGACTGTCATGGCACTCTCCTTTTTTGGTCTCTTTCCCTGATTCCATTGTTTTATGCCATTTTTATCTTCTCTTTTTCCTCCTGTGATATGCAATGAAACCAACAACTCAATTAACATAGTTACATTCATTCTGCCCTTTGACTATTTATAAAGACACCTTTTCTAAACATGAAAAGAAAAAAAGAGAAAGAAAATGAGCCATCCAAAACTTGAAGCGTCTTATACTTTACAATTTCCTGCTCTTCTGAATGTGTGGAAGCCTGATAACAGTAGGGAAATGGTATATAAACAGAATTCACATATGTTGTTGGCAGTGAATTGATTTTGTCATAATACAAAGCAAGTTTTCATCGCAGTTTGAACTAGCTTCAATGTCATGAAAACCTCTATGAGTTTTTCCCTAAAACTGTAACCTGAATGGAAATCTGCTCGTAAACCTCTTGAAGGATTATTGATTGGGACAGACTATATGCAAAGGGACTTCAGTTTAGATTAAACCAGTTTTTTAATCTATATTACAATAGTACTTCTTATGTTGCATGTTTGCCAGAAGAAGAAATAATGTAAATACTGTTGTTGAGACTGTGACATGAATAGGCAGCCCAGTACATTCATTATTTAACCATGAAAAAAGAATGGCAAGAATCTGTCTTTTCTCTGAAGTGAGGAGAAGAGCAAGCCATGGCTGGCAAGTATTAAGTGACACAACTTGAAGGTCTTCAAAAAGCTCTTCAGTGAAGAGGGCTGGTGCTAACTCTCTGCCTCAGTGTGATTACAGAGGCTGGGTCACAGTTGGTACTAGCATTGTCTTGCTGTTTGCCCTTCAGGAAGTTCTGATAGTTTCTCCTATTGAACACAAGGTATGAATGGTTTTAATTGATTTCCCCAAAATGTTGATTTTTGACAGCTGAACTTCACTTTTTATCTTGATCCATTTGAACTTTTTAAAGTAACTTTAGATTTTTGAACATAATTCAAGCCCTTTTGCAATAGCTGCAGCCCATTGAGCAATGGATGTCTGGAATAAACTTACAGGATGAAAGGTCTAACAAGGGAAAGATAACTGTGTGGACTTAGAAAAAATCATGGTAGTTCTAGGGAAGTATAAGCAATAATGAACATAGATTATATATAAATTGTGTTTTCCTGTGCTAATATTTGAAGTTTTTTCCTTCTTTGTTTTAGAAATTGCATCTCAAAATAGGTAGATGGTCTGTGCTGGAAAACATAGCTGGAAAACATAGCTATCTTGTATCAAGTCTCTGAGGACAGAGGCAATTGCAGATAATGAGCTGGGTTATTTCTTAATTGTTAAATTTCTGTTTTTTCACAGAATGGCCATCTTTTTCACCTGGCAGTGAGTCCCTTCTCCATCAGGAAATGCTGTAAACTCCCCAGGCATCTGTGACCTGGATATAAAGGTTGTATAACTATGATGCAAATTCTTCTGAATATGCCTTTTTTAGTGGAGCTCTGGAGTTTTCACAGAAGAATGGTTGTGCATGTAGAGCAGGAAAGCTGCTGGTTTTATTTTTTGTAGTTGCTCATCTCAGTCACAAAATTTTTAGTTTCAGCCACTGCAATTATTATTGTTTAGCAACAGAATGTCTGTTTGATGATATGTGCTACTGTACCTTAACAAAATAAAAATTCTATCCTCTGTTCAGGTTGATGGAGTTTTTACTGCCCTTGGCTGTACTGTTTATGACTTTATACCTCTGAGTCACTGTGTATGTATCCAACCTACTGTGCCTCTGATGAAAATGTGTACATGAATTTAAATTTAGAAGATAACTTTACATGCTGTCTTGGTGTGATCTCATTTGAAATGGTCACCACAAGTTTCTCCACTTGGCTGAAGAAACAACAGTAAAAGCTGTTGCTAATTTTATTTTCTAATTACTTGTGCAGCATGGATTTGTTGACATGACATGGATAGGGGTCAACTAAACAGATTTGCCTTTGGTTAATAGAAGTTTTCCATCATCTCCTCTGTTTCTGGTGCATAAAATATTCCTTAACAATCTTAACTTCTTGAATGAGTGCATAAAAGCCTCACAATCAACCTGACAACCTTTAACCAAGGCTGCCACTACCCTTTGCATTCATCTGTTGCGCAACTCCCCTTACTGGTAGGAGGCCTCTGAAATGCTTGGAAACAATTTTATGAATAAAAGTGTTTCAAGTGCTAAAATACACTTAGTATAAATTAAAATAATGTCTTTTGGACTTTTCATAAAACACTATATGCTCTATTCATCCCTGGAGTGGATTTCTTTTACTGTTATTGCTGTGATGACACATAATTAAGTCAGATTACATTTGTATAGATAGAGGAGAATAGCTAAGAAACAGTTCTAAATTATTCATCAATAAGTTTCAGCAAAAAAAAAAAAGGAAAAAGAAAAGAATTTTAAATGTGCTCTCTGTGTTTTTTTCCTTCCTAAAACTAGGTAATTTTATAATGGTATATTGAACAAATAAGTCTCTCTCTTTCTCCCCATGAGAGAACAAGAGACTTCATTTAACTCCACATGTGTTATTCTGCTTATCTGCTGATTATCATATTACTTTGATTTCTGTGGTGGATTGTAAACTCTTGTAGGATTATGGAAAGATTTCTTTCCCTGGGCTGAACCAGTGAGATTTTCAGTACCATGAAGACAGAGATGAGTAGAGAAGAAGCAGATTGGTTATTATATCTCTGTGTAGTTTTTACCCACTGGTTTGTCTCATTTTTATCGCTGCAGAGTCAGCATGAAAGGCAAAGAAGTTAATACACCTGCACAACGTTGACACAACACTAAGTTTTAATGTCTCTTCATGCCCTCAGCATGGCTAGAGAAAATGGGAATTGCTGAAATGGTGTAGCCATAAAGAAGAACAGGAGTAGGCATAGATATGCTTTGATTCACCTAGGTAAAATGCTCCTTTTGATTAGGAATTGAAAATATACAATGAAGGAAAGTGCTGATTTACTAAACATCAGGGGTTCTTTATGTACAAGTCTTTCTTTCTGATTTTGGATGGGCTCATCCAAATTTGCAAGACAATTTACTTGGCTTGTTAAACTAAGTATTTCCTTGTAGAAAATGCAAGGAGAAGCAGCAATGAAGGAGGAAGCTAAGACCAGAGAGAAAAGAACAAAAGCTAAAAAATATGAATTCAGCTACTATATATCTTTTCTGTGTATTTAATTCAGATTAGAAAAAGAAAAATAGTTTTAATAGAAATTGTATAGAAATTTAAGACATGCAGTGGAGATTATCAAGGGTTTTCTGGTATACTGGAAACCTGTGGAGAAACATGGAAATGGATAGCCAAGAAGTTGAACTAGTGGCACTGACTGGAGGCTGTTTTGAGGGCTGCATTCCTACTCCCTTTCTCTGGGAAATATTGGTGATGCATGTCTGACCCCAGCACAAGTGTGTCCTGACGGTGTTCAACAGCAGTGGTACAAAAAGTGGTACAGACTGAAGATTTGGGTTCACCTTGCTGTTCTGCTTCTGCTTTCTGAGAGGTCAGAGAAGTGGCTTTTCTCTGAAATAAAAACAACTCCATTCAACTCCTTTGCATCTGAGGAAATGGACCTAGAATCCTGTGTGAATTTCTTGTCAACTGTATCCAAGATCAACTGAGTTTCTGGAGAAAAGGCTAATGCTAGGTGAAAAGATGGGGAGTATAGTGTAGGGATAGTTAAGCAGCTTTCACAATGCAAAGAAATTGCCAGTACAGATGAAGAGGGAAGCTTCATAAGATCTGCACTTTTCATCATAGTTACAAATTATTTGGAAAAGCAAGAGCTTAACGAGGTGACAAAGTTTGCTGATACTACAGAATTGTTCAAAGTGACAGAAACTAACACTGACAACAAAAGGATGAACTGAACTTGTGATTTTGAGTGGTCAGGGATAAAATAGGAGAAAAAAATCAGTGCTGATAAGTGAAAAGTAATAGATGCAACAAAGCATAATCCTAATTATTTTTACAGAGCCATAGGATCATAAATGAGGTATAAATACTTTGGAAAGACATTTAGAATGATTATAGTTAGGTGAGTGCCAAGTGGTGCTCAGTGAAAGCTGAAGATCATAGGAAAAACAAAGAAAGCATCAATCACAGAAGAGTTAATATAACTTTTCTTCTATATAAAGCCAGGATCAACTCGTGTCTTGAATACTGTATGAAGTTCTGTCCTCCCTTTTTCAAAGAGAGAAATTGTTGAAACAGACAAAGGCAGCAAGGATTAGATATGAAGTTTTTGTATGAAGAGCAATTAGGCTGGAATTGTGGGTCTTCAGGGAGAAAAAATGACTGAGGGACAAAATTATAGAGTATATCAAATAAAAAAGTAGATGGACTGCAATGTTTTCTATTAACAATGTTTGAAGAACTGAGGGCCAATTGAAGAAATTATCATGCTGCTAGCTTAAGGTAAAAGTAAGGAAGCACTTTTCTCACACATCACATTTCAACTCTGGAATTCATTGTCTGGAGTTTTTGTAGTACCCAAAGTATAGTTAGATTTATAAAAGGTTTGGAAAATTAGGTGGAAGAAAAGATCATTCTATACAGTACTAATATTTTTCTTAAAATTTGTGTAAAAGAGGGATATTATCTTTCTTTTTTTAAATGATCACCAACAGTAACTTTTACAGTAGGGAGATTGTTTGCTGGGTCTGATGAAACTGATTTTTGCCCACTATGATATTTGGTGTGTCATAGAACTGAACTCAGTCCACAGAAGGTGTCCTCTGACATTCAAAGGAAATTTTCATGACAGAAAAGTAAAGTAAAAAAAATAATTAAATCTACCTTCTCTAAAATAAGAAGGAAAAAGAATTAATATTATTTGTGGGTGGACCAGAAGTTCTTTGACACTGAGATGGAAAAAAATCCTTGTAATATAGGACAATATAGGTGTGCTCTGGGATGTGTCTTTAAGATATAAACTTAGTGTGGGATGACTCAGATCAGATTTGCATTTTGTATGGCATTATATTAATTTAGAAACAGGGAAAAATCCAGTTCTGAGAGGGTTTTTTTTGCCTGGTAGCTGCCTGTTCAGTGGTAGCAGGTGGGAAGACTGAAAATAATTTTAAATAGCACTTCCCTTCTCCCACTTCACATGGGAATAACTGTTGAACTGTAGGAAACCAGCCCTCTTTTTCCCTGATAAATTGTAAAAGTACCCAAAGGTATCAGGCATGAAACACAGGAATATTGCCCAGGCATTGTACAAGTTCTTGCAATGACAATTTGGAGAGATGTTTAAAGGTGTGCCTGAGGGAGCTGAGGGCTTGAGGGAGACAGTGATTTTGTTTTGTGATTTTTACCTGAGCCTGAATCAAGTTGCCTTCTCCTAGGGCTGAGCCTGGAACACATACATGAGATAAGCTGTCATGCCCTGAGGTGGATCTGGGATGCTGGCCTGCTTCCCAAGGACTGCCAGAGCTACTACGCTGAAATTCAAACTTTATGGACTAATGATTTTCCTGCTTTAGTGCCAGCATGTTTAAACATTCTCAATATTCTGGGTGCAAGTTGTCTATGTAAATGTAAGTAAAGTCTCTGCCCAAGTATTCTTTACTCCACAGGTTTAAAAAAATAAGGGCATCAAAATTTGAGATATTCTGGTGCCATGGTGGTGGAGTCATATAAAATATGGAAACTGTAAAGTGTAAAAGGTGTAAGATATATAGAGCTAAGGGGAGCTGAAACATCCCAATGCAAATTGTGATCTGAACTCTCCCAGGAGCCAGAGCATTTGGGTCAGGTGTTACTGTTCAAGGCTGTTTCCAAGCGAGTGCCTATGCCTTTTTACAACACAAGCCTTGTTACACTTTGATTTCTTCCTCTCTCTTGGTCTGAATTGTTACTTTTGTTGATATGAATTCACAGCCACTTGCCAATGACCATAAAAGCCATTCTATACCACATATTGACTTGAAAGATTTAGGTCCCCAGTATCAAAAGATGGCACTTTATCCACTCAGCCAGACCAGACCCTTGATTTTATATTACTGTTTTCTCTCTGAGTTTCAGAAGTCCTTTTAATATTTCAGAACCATGTCAGCTCTTTCATAAACTTTCCAAAGGGTGAACAGTAGTAGTTGTATTCCAGCTGCTGCTGAATCTGCTGTGTTTGTTCAGCCCTGAAATGATCTTTTAAGATGTGAAAATAAAATGTTTCACTAGTACTGAGCCATAAACGCAAAACTGACCGGGGATGCAATATGCCCAACAAAAACTACCTATTAAGTATTAGAACCACTTTTCTTCCAGCTTTCTGCATAGAGGCCTGATTCTGATTTAACAGGATTTTTTTTTCTTTCAGAAGGGCTGGTAAAATAATATTAATCAATTTTTTTTAAGTTTTGAGAAAATAATGGCTATTACTTTGGTTTTAACATACTATGAAGCCTATGGTAAAGCCTTTTCCTTTTCTCACAGGAAACAAGGAAATCTTATGTACTTCATACAGAAATATTCCTTTGCATGTTCGAAATATTTTGACTCAAGTCACAAAGCTGCTTAAGTGTAGGATTGCAAACTGATTTCCTGATTACTGTTGTAAATATTTCATCATTTTGCATCATTTATTTGAATGTGTGAGAATTCATATGCTTGTGTGTATGCTGTAGAGACTTTCAGATTTTCTTAATAGAAAGCACCTGATATACTTTTAAAACACATAGTGCACATAGTCTCAAGGCTGGATACTGCAGCTCTACTGACAGTTTCTCTTATAATCTGAAATGGTGTAGACACAGGAAATTAACCTTGGGCAAAGTCATAAGTGTTTCTAACCTTTTCTCAAGTCTGGATAGAATGAATAGTTGAAATCTATCAACCTATATCCTATATCCTGCCTATATCCTGCTACAGGTTACTACACTGATAGAGCTGCAGGCCATATAGGGCTTGTCTCTTTAATTTTAATAATAAACCCCTAGTCCATCAGGATGTTGAAGGTTGTCTAAATGTGGTTTAGATGTGAAGTTTCTTGTGGAACTGTTGGCAAGGTTTTACTTCTAATATCCCTATTACTGAATTGGTACTGAGTGGGTATAAATCATATTCTGGGTTCCCCACCAAGCTTTTAGGTCAAAAGTGTATTAAAAAGGTGCTGAAGTGTTAACTGGTCCTATACTGCCTTCTGTCAACATTTAAGAAGCTGCTTAGGTCTTGACTTCTGTGGGAGTACTGAAAGAAAAGTCTTGAATAGCTCTTTTCTTTTTAAAGGTCTCCCCTAGTTGGCAAATGGCATCATCACCCAAGAGAAAAACATGACAGACATGTTATTTCTGTGGGAATTATCATAGTTTTCAGAGTTGGTAGCAATTCTAAATATTATATATAGCAGCTAAATATATTTGTAGAAATACTTCTATGCCAGAGAGAAAAATCTGAGGTTTTTGCTTCTGTTTTTCTCCCTTCAGAAACTGAGCTTTCTGGAATTAGCAGAAGTTTACTTCGAGTGATAGAAAAATTTAATATCTGCTAGTACAGAACAGAAATTCCTCTGATAAGTCAAGAAAGAACAACATTATTGGGTACGGCTTTATTTACTTGAATGTTGTGAAGATTGTATTGCAAGTTCAAAAGCTATTTGAACAGTGCTACAGGTACAGGAAAGACTGCAAGAGTAGGATGTGTGTGTGGCTTTGACATTATTGACAATTCATTTGATGACACTTCAGCTGCTTCATTCCATGAAAGGAAATGAAATCTTGCCATTTCAATGAGGATCAATTTGGCAAGGTTTGGTCCGTTTCCCTGCACTTCATCTCATCCCATGCCATTTTATTGTTTTCACTTTGCTTCTGAATTTTTTCTTTTTTTTTTTTTTCTTTTAGCATTTCATTTCATCAATTTCGTTTCTTGTCTCTTTGCTTGAGTTCATTCCCCGATTTTGAGATTTCAGTGACTATCATTTTGGAAGGTTTCTGTCCATTTCATTTAGAAGAACATCCCACTGCCCCAACATGCCTCCCTCCATCCCTTTCTGCTTGGCACCAGCCTCAGCCAAATGCTGTTTTTACTTCTCTGCTTAGTGTTATGGTTATGCTTAGGGTTAGGGTTGAGAAAACCACAAAGCCCAGAGCTCCGGGGACACTTCAGCTATGAAAGGCATGCCAAGGGGAACCTGACATTGCAGTGCCCCAACATTGCTGCCTCCACACCTTTCTGCTTTGCACCACCCACGAGCTTGGCACCTCAGCAAATGCCTGCTTTTACTGCTCTGCTTAGGTTTAGGCTTAATTTTAAGGGTGGTCTTGAGAAAACCACAAGTCTAGACACCCAGGGATTTTTCAACTACAAAAGCCATGCAAAAGGGTAGCACTGTAGTACTTCATGTCATCTCATTATATTTGATTACAATATCTTAATTTCAGAATTTTCTTTTACTTCTTTCCATAGAATTTAATTCCATTGTAAATCCACTCCCATCAGTTTATTTTGCTTTGTCCTCTGATTTCAAGATTTCATTTCCTTTTTTGAAATGTGTAAATACATATTGAATTTTTCACCTGTCTGCTTTACAGGAGTTTTAAAGGGTTTCATATTTCCCTATACCCCTATAACCAAATGCAATAGCATGGCATAGAGCTGGAAGCAGCCACATTCATCCTGATAATATCAACTCAGCAGTTTCCAAGTGTAAGCCAGGTAGATTTAGACACTAAATAAATTCTGTTGCACTTTGCTGGTAATGCCAGTCTGTGTGAGATGGACTTATTTAGCCAAGTCATACTTGTTCAGGATAACTGTTCAGGATCATGTTCCCTTTGTATTTTGAATTGTCCTCCATACCTGATCACTTCTGTGTCACATAGTTCTTGGTCTTATACTCGATTAAATGATTTTCCAATGGTGTTGTGTCATCCTTTATTATCCTCCCTCTCCAGCTGCTTGGCTATCACTTTCTGAGCTACAATGAATGAATGAAACCTTGTGTTTTCTGAACCCTATGGGGTCTAGAATATACTGCACTACAGGAATACCCAATCCGATTACATCTGATCTGACACTTCCTCAACCAAGAGGTTTTCATGGCAATTTTCTGAGGAACCTGTTCAGAGTATCTAATATTAGACAAACATGTCATAATAGGCAGGGTGTGATTGGTGGAAGGTCCAATGCCATTAACAGAGGCTCCCTCTAAGGTCTTTGTCTGGGTAATGTTCCCTGAAACTTGTGTCATATCTACTTCTTCCAAAGGGCAAGGAAAATCTGCACTGGTCTGCATTCCTCTCCAGGGTGCATCTTACAGATCAAATCCTTTCCATCCTATTGGTCTTTTTTGAAGACAGAATCACACAGAATCACAGAATGACTAGGTTGGAAGAGACCTTCAAGGTCATGAAGTCCAACCCATGCCCTAAACATCTTAACTAAAACAATGGACAGTGACTGGTAAGGGATATGTACAACCCTGAATACCTCATCCTACCACAGCTACAAACCCGTGTGACTTCTGCTCTTACCAAGAGCTGCAGTGGGAGTGCTCAGGTGGGAGCTACACCTGGACACCTGCAAACAGGCTTTTCCAGTAGCTGTATCTGTTTAAGCAATTAAGTGGCTGAAACAGAAGCCCTGATGAAAATCAGAGGGATTTTCGATCTGAATGTCTGCAGATGAATGTGGGTACAAGGGTGGGTTTTAAAGAGCTCCTGCAGATGTCTTGGATACTGTTCTAAAGCCCTTTTGAAGAGTCTTGTGTGAAGTTTGTCCCTGAATTTTCAAGCATGTCTTCTGTATTTCATTTCCTACTGATATTGTTAATAGATAATCCTGAGGACTTTGAATATACCAGTAGAAGAAATTTCCCTGACAAAACCAGAGAATATTTCTTTTATAAGGAAAATCTCTGTCCCAAGTGTTTGTCTGTTATAAAGAAATCCCTTACAAAAAGTAAACTTCACAGTGAAACTCTTGGAAATCCAGCTGAGAGGTTGGAAATCATCTCCTAGTGGAGCTTACGACAGAACAGATACTACAGGATTTTTATTTTCTAGTGATGAATAAGAGGTTATGTATCCTAAAACACCAGCAGTACATTTTCTAACAGATGCAGCAAAAAGAGACTCTGTTACCAGAAGTCTTATGATTCTGCTGTATATTCTGACTTTTATTAGCTTTTAACATACAGGACAGAATGTTAATTAATACTTGGTCTCATGGGGCCCTGGTTAAACTTGAGAAAACTACAGGAAGCTGTTCAATTTAGGTGCATTGATAGTCCCAGTAAAAAGAAAAAATATCCCCCAAAACCAGATGAACATTATCACATGTTTTCTTAGAGATTTGTCGGCAAAGTTAGCTTTCATGCTAGCCAGCTGAGGTCTTGGATTTCTATATGAAAAGAATAGCTCAGCTATGTCTTGAGGCTAATACTGAAAAGGTCATGAGACTCTCTTTCATGAAAGGAATGAAAGTAAGCTGAAAAGTACAGGAAAACATAACGTTCACTATAAATGATAGAACTGATTTAGTTCTATGCATTTCTCTGTGTATAGAAAAATGACATTGAAATACATTTGTATTTAGATTTAGGAAGCAACTTACTTTCTGCCTCTTTACCAGTTTATTATTTATTTCCAAACCTTATTATTTTAAAATGCTATAGCACCCAAAATACACTAGACTATTTCTAAACACAATCACATAATGGATTTTTCCTATGATGAGCAAAGCAGCCATTTGAAGTTCATTCACTGAGCCCCTTTGGCCTTTAGAGCATTTAGTGAAGGGTTTGTTTTGTTTATTTTACAGTTCAGTGGAATGGAAAACAATTTTTCTTAAGCATTACTGGAGGCCATCAAACTGCGAGAAGGAATAATTTTTCTGCTGCTGCATGTTCAGCAGAATTTAAAGGTGTCTATTAGAAAAACCAAACAGGTGTAGTGATAAACCTAGATTTCCCCCCTTTTTCAAAAAAGTGTAATTATACTCATCAGACATAATGATCTGCTATTTTCCCCATCTTGCGATTGCTTAGAGTGTAATGAAGTTTGCTGATGCTGGGTGCATTTGATTATTCCCCATTTCTTCTTGATTGTTTCCTACACAAAAAGAAAATATAAAACCACACCCCTGGAAAAAAAAAAAAACCCAAACCAACAAACCAACAAAACCCCCAAAAAGCAAAACAACAAACCAAAACTAAATTAAATTGTTTACTTACTCATGAAATGTGATTTGGATGTGCAGTTTATACATGAAAAAAAAAAGTAATTGAAAATACACTTTTCTCAGCCCGTTTCCACAGAACTATTTAGATTTAGCTTTTGATTACTTGGAGAGGCAATAGGAGGTCCTGTTTTCACTCCTTGTTTTGTGTTTTTCAAAAACTAATTTCAAAAGACATTACATATATTATTAAGTGGAGGCAGAAAATAGATAAATAAAACTGTTTGAACAATAATGGGGTAAACTGAGAAATCAAGTGATTGATGATACTGACATTTGATCATTCAAGTTGAAAACCTGGAGCCTAAATTCCTGTTGAAGTCAGTAGCAAAAGTCTACCTGCACCTGCACACCAAATGAAAGCTACAGTTTCTTCTTAAGACACTTCCACAAAGTAATTTTGACTTTACAACCATATAGACAAAACCTGTATCTAAATTCAAGTTGCATTAAAAAATAGTGGCCTTAAGAAGCAGCTTGTAGACCTGAGGTCTTGTCTGTTCCTAATACATTTAAGGAGGTAAAAGGTGTTTGACGCTTAAGGAGGTTTGGGAAAGAACTCTGGAAAACATCTAAACCTGGTAGGTTTTTTTACTGTGGTGCACAGCAGTACAGTTCCATTGAATACCCGCAGGATTTGATATTCAGGTGTCCTTTCAGATCTTAAAATATTGATGTCTGTCTCCAGCAGAATGACTCAGGCAAGACCAGTTAGGATCTCAGTCCCCTTTTATCTGCCAATAGGTAGCTTGGTGCTTATCCTGGATGCTCAGACATGCCATGATCATGACAAGCAGAACAGCCTTCATTTCTTGCCTCACACATTATTCATTGCACAAGGCACAAGAATATTTGGTCTGTAGGCAAACCAGTAAATTGAAACCGTCTTCACCCTCTTCCCAGGAGAATATCCTAACCATGCAGATATTGAATAACCACTGGGGCTGCCTGATGTATTTACTCCTTCCTAACACCTTGTAAGAACTGGACACCTTCCTTAAGGCTTCCTCCTGCTTTCTCTCCTTTGGTACCACGACTCTCTTCTTGCAGGAACAGCTCTCCAGGCGTATTTTGCAAACTCTACTCCTTGGATTTTAGAATAGAATTGAATAAGAAAGCATCTTTCAGTTGGAAGGTACCTACAACAGCCACCTAATTCAACTACCTGACCATGTCAGGGCTGACTGAAAGTTTAAGCATGTTAAAGGCATTGTCCTCATGCCTCTGAAGCACTGACAGGCCTATGGCATTGACCACTTCTCCAAGAAGCCTTTTCCAGTGTTTGACCACCCTGTTAGTAAAGAATGCTTCATAATGTTCAGCCTAAAACTCCCCTGGTGCAGCTTTGAACCATTCCTGCATGTCCTGTGTCAGGATATCAGGGAGAAGAGCTCAGCACCTCCCTCTCCACTTCCCCTCCTCAGGAAGCAGTAAGAGGGCAATGAGGTTGCACTTCAGCCTCCTTTTCTCCAAAACAGATAAACCAAGATTTCTTAGCTTTTCCTCACAGGTAATGCTGATCTCAACTCTAACACTTGAAAGCCTCCACTGACAAAGCCGAAGTTTTTTAAAGTCTATTCCAAAACCTCCTTAGAGGTCATGACAGGAAATTTGTTGTATTTTTTTTTTCTATGATAAGGTCAAATTTAATGGTTGCTACAGTGGATGTTACATTTTAGGTGACACTGGCTATTTTTTGATCAGTGATAGCCAATTTTGTTTAGTGGAAGATTTCAAGACAAAGAAGTGAAATCAGTATTCAGTTTCTCTTAATAGTTAAATGCTTTAAACATGCATTTGCAACACTGAAAAAAGAAAAGCCCAATGCTCTGTTCATTTTTGCTACAATACACGTAATGTTTTTCCATTTGTTTGTTTATTTCTATGTTGAAGACAGGTGCTTTTAACGATGCATAAAGTGACATTTTCAGACTGTGGAACTCATTCCCTACAGCATTAACTGTCTGTGACTATTCAAAGGTGACTTTGTATTGGCTGAGGTTAGCTTTTTGCTACTTTCTAGCCTAATATTTCCTATCTAATGTTATCATTTTCTTTCCCTTGGATTCTTACTTTCTATTTTAAACTCCTATAATGTATTTTACTCTTTTCTTTTTTCTTTTCTGAGCATGGATTGGTGTTAAATAGAGTTTTTGGTGCTTCTAGAGCTTTTTAAGAGATCAGTTAGATACCTGAATTTCATATTGGAAGGTCATTTTCAGTGAGATGAATCTTTTCTGATTTAAGGCATCTATAATGGAATAGTCAAACTTCAAACTGTCGCTGTAGAGTCCCTCCATAGTTAATGAGAGAAATAAGTACCTCCAAAGGGCAGTCCATGTGACCTGTCACAGGTATCTGTCTGTGGATGAAAACAATTGTCTCCTGAAGGTGCCTATTTCACTTTACTGACAATGTAGAATTATGCCACTAACTCTGGTACCATTGCCAAGGCAAATGAATTTCACTTGGTGAATCTAGGCTACAATTTTTTTTTTATGATGCATCTGAGAAATTTGACTTTACACCCATTTGCTACCTGTGCACACTTTTATTGTCTTTATGATATTCTTTTGCAAGTGAAGGCTAAAATTAAGTACTCAGCTGGGTTTCTTGCTTCCTTTGGATAGTGAAAGCCATTATTTTTAAGCACTTATTTGAAGAAATGAAAAGTGAAAGATGAATGATACCATAAGTTATATATCTTAAGTTGGAAGACATTATCAAAGCTGTGATTTTTAGTAGACATTCAAGAGCTTTATTTCATGGGCTTTAGTTAAATTTCCAAGTAAGAATTTTTTTCCCTATTTTCTCCACTTTCTTATTACTATACATAAAAAGATGTGTTAAAATGAAGGAAAAGCTTCCTGCCTAGTAGGTCCAATTGGGCACCTCATCCTGCCCTTGGCAATCTTGCTGGAAGGCTCAATAACCTGAAACCAGAAAATTTGCAGTCAAAATTGAATATATTTACCTGAACCAGTCATGATTGGTGGAGCAAAAGCAGAGTGAGGCAAACAGGAGAAACTAGAGCAGGACATGGGTAGAGCACACTGTTTATATTTCCCTGAAGAAAAGGATAACAGAGTTCAGAGATCTTTGATTTCCTTCCACAGGTTTTGCTGACACAGAGTTTTCCCCTGCCCTGCCTTGCCTTCCCTGTCCTTCCCTACCCTTCCCTGCCCTTGCCCTCTCCTGCCCTTGAGGAGATTACTGTCTTTAGGCCTGGTAACCCTGCGTGCAGCACTGGTCATAGGGTTTCTCTGCTCCTTCACCTTCTCCGTGTAGCAAAAAGCCCTTTGAAATGCCAGACATATCAATAGCAAAGAGATACAAGGGAAGAAAGTGAAGCCAACAGGATAATTAAAATAGCAAACCCTAGTAACAAGATAATGAAGAATCCTTCTGACACTTTCAACAGGGATCGATGGTGCAGTCATGACAATCATATTACATTGCACCTTCCATCCTGGAGGGTATCAAAATGCTCTGCATATTCAGCACACTGGTACAAGGAATTGTTAGTCTACAACTCACACAAAACCGCCCATGGGTTTGCATCTGGCAGCTGCACTGCAGGAAGCATCAGCACTCAAAAGGTGAAGCATGGGTAGGTAGAAAATCTCTCTGCTAAAAATTAAGAGCACACAGGGCATTAAGCCTACTTATAACAGCTGGAAAGATCAGACCTCACTGTGTTCAGAGGTAAAGTGCCTGCTTTCCAAGGGTGTTGGTGCCAGTAGCCAGGTCCAGTGCTGGTAAAGCAGGGATGTATGGCCAGGAGGGAATTTATTGTTATTTATATCACATTTGCCAAAGAGCATTGACTGCGAAGATGAAAGTCCAGAATGTTAGCTGGAAATGAGAATTTATAACTTACCCAAATGGAGGGTTAAATACAGGAGCATGAACTATGAAAAAGACTGGATTCCAGATTTCTTTCCTACGTGAAAAATTAGGTAGCTTTTTCTCCAGAAGAGTGGCCACAAGAGACATTTTCATCAGTTCAGTTCAGTGCAGGATGTTTATTTTAATTGTATTTGTCTCAGCAGTTTCCCAGTCTTTGCTTCTTTTTCCTGTCATTTTTCATGCATTTACCATATTGATGTATTTTTGTCACTATCTCAGCCAGAAGATTATCCCTTGCCATTACAAAGCCTTCTTGCTTATTATCCAGCTGCTGTTGAGCTGCATGTTTTATCTTTCCAAGAAATGTAGTTAATGCCTTGGTCTATCTAATTATCCTCATCCTCAAGACCCTCAGCACAAGGCAGAAGAAGGCTCAAACTACAGATATATTAGTCCAGCTCAGCAGGTTATGGGTAGCCAGCTGAGCTGTGGTTGCTCTCATAGATATGAAAGTTAGACCTTGTCAAAGTGCAAGGGAATGTAACAGCTTAGTACTTTTTCAACATGGCATAGATGGAGTCAAATTGACGTACATTTTCCCAGTTTAAAAGTGTCTAAAATTGTCTTTACTCATTTGCCAACTTATGTTTCAACTGAAGAAACTTTACCAGAATTTCACCATCTTGGCTGATATGCTTCTTGTTTTTTCTCTACTAGCAAAAAATTCATACGGATCACATAATGTTTCAAAAACTTTGCTAAATGGGCATTTTATCATGATGGAGTTTTGTGAAACCGACTTCTAAAATGCTTTGTGAATCCATGTGTGCCAAAGTGATGCTCACTAAGGAGGTGTTTGAAGGAATGAAATATTTTTTGTCTAAAAACTGGATATTGGTTATGGCCAGGATAAATCTAAAAATGACAAGACCCCCTGCAGCGGGACAGATTTGAACAAAACAGGTATGGAAATGTTGTGTTTATAAAGTGCTTTGTTGTATTATATTTTTTCAGAGTTGGAGGTAACTGTGGCACCTGACACTGTTTTCCTGAGAGTGTACTTCTCCTCTTAGGCTGTTGTCAGCTGGGAAAAGAAGGGAGCCAGATGAAGGACAAATCCTTATACAGGTTCTGTGTTCATCAGGGAATTCCAAAGCCTTTTGCTGACACGTTAAAGTCTGCAGTGGGCTTCACTTCAAGCTCTGAATGGTCTGTGCTGACATCTTTAGCTCATGGCATTTGCTGCTGCCTTCCTGCTGTCTGTGATGTCTCTGATAGGATATAATTTGCTACAGCTAGCTTAGGTGCAAAACTGCCATGGGCAAAGCTTTCTGTCTTTCCTTGGCTGTGCCGTTTCATTGTGTGTCTCATCAAAATCAGGCAAACAAATGTGGAACGAGTGGGTGCTCCTGCATGTATCATGCTCTGCAAATCGAGGTTGTAGAAGCAATCCCTTGCCCAGATCTCTTCTTGTACCCCCACACAGATCACAGCTCACAACAGAGGGGCTCATTTGTTCTGTTTCTGCCTCTTCAAGATCAGAAGAGGTTTAAACCCCTACCTACTGCTAAAGCTCATTATTTTCTACCTGAATCCTAAGAAGGGGTAGGGTATGGGGAATACAAAAATATATTCTAAAGCATAATGAGATGCAAGACAGGTAGGATTTAGATACAGTTTGATTAAATCAGAGTCCTTTTCTAATACAAGTCAATGTTACATCAAGAGTCCTATTATTTAAGAGAATTTTCAATGCCAGTTTAAGAAAATGTGCCCTGTATTCTTTGAAATAATGTATTAACTGAAAATACCAATCTTCAAGTATATTCAGTAGGGTGGATCCTTAGCTGAAATATATCCATGTCATCTCAATCTCTGGTGTAATTACACCAATGAATGTAATCTAAGGAATGGAGGGATAAGAGAAGCACAGGACATCACTAATAGGCACATAATGTCGCTCATGCTCTGATCATCACTGAATGAATTCAGCTGACAATCTGAACTGAAAGGATGAAACTTTCAGGCTTTAAAAAAAATAAAAAAGTCTACATGAAGGTAAACTTTTCTGCATTTGTTACATTGCATTATAGGAGCACACTAATGGGAAACCAGAGGGAAAAATTTGCTATTATATCTCCTGCAAGTGAATTTAATAATGAGAGGTAGTGGTCAGACTATGTTAATTCCAATGTTAAGCTTCCAAGAAGGGTGAACTTACATTTTTCAGTAATCAGTGACCTATACTGAGCTGTGTATATAAAAAACACCAAAAAACCCAGCCCTAAATTACAAAAAGGACATGAGAGGATATGAAGATTTTATCTGGCTGGATGAAACACTAGGGGGTTCTATTTATGCCAAAGTGTGGCACACCATAATGGGTTGGATAATGGGAGCTGTTCAATGATAGCGCTGCAGGATTGACCTATGGTATTTTGAAGCTTAGGCATGGTGGATAAATCATTGGCAGGCATTATCCAGCAGTAATGAATGGTGCTGATCTCTTGTGTATTGTGATGATCTCTGTGCTTCCCCGAGGAGCTGGCAAGCAAGCGAAATGTCCCTTCCTCCCATTTACTGCCATGGGCTTGAAAAAGAAATATGCAAGTCTGTTAGCATTCATCCAGCCAGTGACTGCAACCAATACCAGGGCATTCATGTCAATTGCAATAAGAGAAAGCCCCTAAGGGCTCCTCAGTGCCTTCCGCTTTTTATGCAGCACAGTCTGGGACTCTGAGTCTTCCATTTGGCCTAGAAAATTCACAGCAGAGTCTGGAAGGCAGGTGAATGGACATGTGCTGGCTGGGACATTCACAGGTGTGCTGAGCTGCTCCTGGCGTGCTCCCGTTTGGCTTTTGGTTCTGTTCTCTCACGGGGACAGTGCCCAGAGCCCGCACAGCCAGGGCACAGCTCTCCCAGCCTCACCCACTGACCAGGGCCTCCTTCTGCCACCCCATGGTCAGAGGATCTCCTATAGCTGGGGAGGCGTGCAGGGACCCATCTTGGCCCTTTCTCCATCGTGTGACCAGACAAATTCCATTTTTCTTGTATGCAGCTCTTCCACTCCTCTGTTTTCCCTTACGTTACTCAGTAAGGTGAGGTCTCAGGTGAGATCCATTTATGCCATACTCTGTCACAGGTTTCTAGCTCAACCATCAAAATGCAGCTCATTCAAGGTCTATCTTTGATCACAGGACAGCAAGAGAATAAATATGGAGGTCTGGAGTTTGGAGTTGATACTAAAACCATGAAAAGTTTGGAGGTGCTCTTAAAGAAATGCAGGTCATGATAAACCAGTATCAAAACATACTATCTGTTTGTATGTAGTCTTCAACTTCCTTATCTCAGTCTGTGAAGAATGGGTACCTTAAAAGAAATAAAGTATGTGAATAAAAAATGCTGAACTTTTTTTTTAAAGTTTATATTTATCAGTGAGACACAAGGTGAAGGACAAGGAGTAGGTAGATGGAACAAAAGAAAATATGAAAAAGCAAATGACTTCTCAGCTGGTTGAATTTATTTCTGACTTTGCAAGCAAGATCATCTTCTATCACTGCTAACACCATTAAGATTAATTCAAAATATTCTGGCACTTGTCTTCATTGTTTTGAAATCTTTAGATGACCCTGTGAGAGGCTGCATCAATCAGAAAAACTATCATTTCCTTTTCTGTAGATACCTAACATTTTAGCAATATTACCTTGTCATACTACAATCTATATAAGGTGGTTTTGTTTTGTTTTGGTTTGTTTTTTTCCTTTGAAACACATTCTAGTCTGGTTTGTAAATTTGTAGGCTGCAGAGACAAGGGAAATTTTTGTCAGTTGCCTAAGTGCAATAGATAAATTCTCACTTCTGCTTTTTGGAGGTATTTTTTATAATATTGTTGTGTTATTGTTGCTCTGATAACAGTGACAGTAGAAGGTGTTGGGGACATTCAACAATCTTTACTCAGGACTCAATAGTAAGAAAAAATTAAGATAAAGTGAATTTTGTTGATTCAAAAGCAAGTAAATGGCATAGTTAACAATAAAAGTCAATTTAAAAAAAAATCAAAATCAAAATGTAATACATTGTATATGTGTAATAGGGTAAACAATGATGCTAAGTTATTTAAAAATATGTAATATTTGAATCTTTCTAAATTATATTGTTCTAGTCCTGACTGACAGAAAAACTTGGAAACATATAAATGGAAAAAAAAAAAAGGCACAGATGTGGTAATTGTGACTTGTGACCAGTAAGACCTTAATCTGTTTGTAAATATAGGAAGATACTGATTGAGTGAAACAAAGTCTTATTCAGATGTCCCTTAGGATGAGAGAACAGTTTAAGCATTAAACCTTAATGCTTAAAATGCATTAAAACACTTGAATATAAACTATTCAAGTACCAGTGCTCAACAATGGAAAACACTATGCAGTTTTTCATACACGAAGGGCAAAAAGTATTCCATACTAATTTTATTTCAGATGAAGGAAAATAATAAACAAATTATGCATCTGAAATTCAAAGGGCAGTTACTGCATTTCCTTTACTGAGATTGAATTATCTGATATTTCTGAACATCCTGACCCTCAAATGTTAAAATAGACACCAATCTCCCTGCTTTATGAGCAATAACTTATGTTGACAAAAATGCATTGGTTTTAATTTGTAGATGTATTTGCATTCTTCATCTTCTAGTTTTTCCATCCAGCTGCTTCTCTGTGATATGTGGTATAAAAAGACTGAAGATTTTTAAATTGCTCCTATCTTTTGCAAGCAATGCAGCTATTTCCTGTCCATGTGGATAAAATATTTTAGTAGAAAATTAGATTGAATTCTGATACTGGGTAGTTTTCCAATTTTTAACCTTATATTCAAACAAAAAAGCAAACAAAAATTTAAAAAGTACTGACAGGAAAATCAGAATCTTTCTAAGCTGGGATTGTCTTCTATTCTAAGCTGTAGTTTTGAATAAATTGAAACTCAGATGTGACTAGACACATTTTTGTGTATTTTTGTGTGTTTCTACACATTCATGTGTTAATTTAAATTCTGTAATTTTTGGCTGTAGTTGGTTCTTCCAGAGAGTCATAACACTGCAACAGAAATTCTGGAGACATTTGGGGAAACTATCCCACATTTGAGAAACTATTCCATGAAGCTATTCAGTGTAAAACTATTGAAATCTGCCTGTCTCTCCCACCCTTAGAATTCAAGCCATGACCTACTAGATCACTGAATGATGAAAATAAATAAGTTAGCAGTTAATACAGAAAACTTTGTAATTTTCCTCTCCTAAGGGAACATACTGATCTATATTCATGATAAGGAAGAAGTCTGGAGGAAATCCATGGCAATATTAATTATTTTAAAATGTGCTTAGAGAGATATCACTAGTTTAATATTGTATACCATCTGGATCCAGAAATCCTGGTTTAATATTGTATACCATCTGGATCCAGATTCACTGCTTGAGAGAATGTTTATGGTTATGAACTGCACCTTCCCTATAAGATTTACACTCTTCATTACTTCAGTTTCATGATTCTGTAAAATAATCAGTTTCCAACTAAAAAGTACAGACCATAGCTCAATTTGCATGAAGTCAATGCAAATTCTCAATGAACTCTGGATCACATCCCCTGGTCAGACTTTGAACTGGGGTAAAGATGCTTTCAATCACTCATGACTCACAATGCTGAAGAAAGGGAGTTGTTTTTCCTCTTCTGCTGTGCAGCTCTGAATGCCACTGACAGCCAGCCCTGCAGAGAGATGGAAACAGAGTGCAATCAGACTTCCAAATCTTCCCTTAATGCAGTGTCTTTCTTGGGAGCTTTTCCCTGTAGGGTACCTCTCAGATGGGGATAAGTAATGCTGTTAGTACATAATCCAATCACTGAATGCAGATTGCTTCTAGACAATGCTGAGCAGAAGATTTGTAATTTTTTTGGTTTTTTTACTTTATAAAGCAAGTAGCTTTTCTGCAGGAAAATGAAAAAGTATGCTGCTTAGGAGTTATTAAAAATATAAATAAGTCTTGTTATGTATTTTTGCATATGGTAAAATTGGAATCTTAGTTTACCATAAAATATCAGAAACCAAAGTTAAAAAAATGAAACATTTTAATGTTCAGAACAGGATGACAGCTTACATTGTGCAATGAGTCAGGGATGTATTACTCTGTCTTACTCCCAGGATGATCCCATCTCTGGGAGTGCCAAGGCAGAGGGTCCCATTCTAGATCTTTCACTGCCATTGATGTGCCTTTTGTGTCTAGCCCTGTGCTTAAACTGTTAATGGTAGTGTGGTCTGCAGACCCTGTGACTGGACTAAGACTTTCTAGATGGAATTGTATTTCCAGGCCCACACCTAACCTGTTATTTGAATTCATGTCATCCTCCATACTTCCATCTCCTTCCCAACATGTCTCTGTCTCATCTGTTTTGACTGGAGACTTTTTGGGCATGGGATTTTACTTCCATTTTTAATACATAAAGCTTAGCACTCTGGGTGGCTGAACGCATCTAGCATGAACACATGCAACAAGCAGAAAAATATGGAATGATTTCTTCACTCACCCAATTTAAGCATCTAAATTTGACCTACTAAAACAATTATTGAAGATCTCTGGAGACAAATGGTCTCAGGATTGATCTGTTCTAGTGGAAGCTGTCCTGCCCATGACAGCAGCTTGGAACCAAATGATCTTTAAGGTCCCTTCCAACCCAAATCATTCCGTGGTTCTATAAGATTGATGCCCTCCAGGTACCCAAGTTAGGATGATGGCATCTAGCTCTCCATACTATCAGAAAAATCTGCCTTTCCTGTTAACTGTACACTTATAAACTGTAGTTCTCACAAAATTAGGAATAAAATTTCATTAGAAAATAGGTATGGTGTTCCAGAAGAACTGAGTTGTTCAGATATTGTGAGAAATTTATGGTTTCCTCAAAACATGTCAGGATTCTTTCGAAATGGGACATTAGTACTTCCCAGCTCTAAGCTGGTTTCTTTATAAATGGGTTTTAATTTCTGCCAATGCTTTTAACAAAATGAAATTTGCAAATGTACTGTAATTCTAAAACAGATGTCCAAAGTAAAAAACATGTGAAAGCTGTATGGAAATGACATTATTTAGAGCCCTTGAATAATTTTCTCATGATTTAAAATATTTTATATGACCATCATTTTACCTCTTTTCATGAGTATTTGTCACATGAAATTCTTTGTCAATCTGAGCAGAATCAAGATTTAGATTTATACCCAGACCATTTTTTGCTGTTGTTAGTTACTCTAAATTGATTGGATTGCTTAAAAAAATGCTGGGATCCTGTTACCTCTGGTACTTGCTACAAAACCTGAGGTGGGAAAGCTTATTGGTTTTGAAAAGTAATTAGAACAAGAAGTCAGGACCCGAAAAGAAAACAGGAAGAGAGAGATGAAAAAAAATTGTTTAGGGCCACAGAAGAAGAGACAGCAACAAACCCAATGATTTCTGACCTGGGATTATTCTGTGAGTATTAGGCCAGGTGTTTTTCTCTGCCTGTTAGATTATTAGTTGCTTTTAGTGCTGGCAGGAAGGTCCAGTTTCCTAGGAATGTGTTTTGCCATCTCTTCAACTAGAGTCACTCAAGCACCTTTCCTATTAAGCAAACTGATTAACAAGTGACTGAGCAATGGAACAGAACCTGACCTACCTCCCTTGAAGATTACAATGTAATATAGTTAAGAAAATCAATTTTTGGCTGATTTCATTAGGCTGGGATAAGTCAGATGCAAAACCAGAAAACAAAGTGTGCTGTCTGTATTCCAAGCTAGCAATTTCCACCATCTCATATAGGACAGAGCTACTTACATGTTTCATATGGGGTCAGTGCTTAATGGAGGTGAGGAGGTCAGCAGAGGCCAGATGTTTCTTGCCTTTTTCTTTACACAGAAACACAGCAAGGATTTCATTTTGTGCTGCTTGCATTGTCTGAAGGGGGCAGGGGGTGTCAAAATGTATGGATTTTTTAGTAGGTTTGTAAAGTTTTTGATTCCCTTGATTTATCTTTCATAGATATCATGAAAAGTGAAAGTACTGGCAATCAGAGTTAATGAGCATTTCATTGCTCGTGACAGTTTATTTCAGTTAGCATTATTCAGTTAGCATTGTTGTTGGTTTTTTTTCTCGTGTGGGGAAAATGCTCTGGAAAGCTTTTGTGATAACACATGAAGCCAAGCTTGAGCTCTCCAGAGCTGGCTGAGAAGAGCTGACAAGCTGACCTTTACAAGAAGGGAATATATTATTCTTAAAGGAGCTTCCATCCCTCTGTTGGCTCTGCTGCATATATTTATGTGTTTCTTTAGAGTTTTGCAACCAAAGATCTCTCTATATGTGGACCTTTCACAGACCAAAGACCACGATCATTTGTACAGTCTTTTCCAAATTGTTTTTTCTGATTAACAGAGACAGCATATGCAATCAGCCTTCCTTCCTTCCTTCCTTCCTTCCTTCCTTCCTTCCTTCCTTCCTTCCTTCCTTCCTTCCTTCCTTCCTTCCTTCCTTCCTTCCTTCCTTCCTTCCTTCCTTCCTTCCTTCCTTCCTTCCTCCCTCCCTCCCTCCCTCCCTCCCTCTCCAGGAAACACAGTCAAAGTCCAGCTATAAATAAGCTTGTGATGTAGATATGTGAATATATATTATACTAATATTATATATATATATATATACATAATATGTATACAATATAAATAAGAAGTGATGTAACATAATGATCCTAAGAGGACTGATGAAACATGGAGCATGTTTGATAACTGACAATTGCTCATGTTAGTTTAACAGAACTAGTTTTAGAAAAATCATTCTCCATCGGAGAGATGAATCAAACAATCTGAGCATGAAAATCAATGTGTAAAAGCAATCAGCCTGATCCTGCAACTGTGGGTGTGTAAGGAATATGATACTGCACAGTTTTTCCATCCAAGGTTGTGTTTTATGCAACGTTTGACAGTAGAAAGACAATACTTCTAAAATGAACTTCCAGATCTGCATGTCACTACATCCATTCCCTACATAAAAAAAAAAAAAAAAATCTCGGTCTCTCCTCATTGTTCTGATTAAATAATACTTACATACTTCTTTATTAAAATAGGTTGTAAATTTCTCAGCACAACAATAGTCAAACCTTAGAAATCCTAGTGACTGAAGTCAACAGAAGCTTTGTGGGACTTGTTACATCCATTCATATAGTTAATTGTACCATGGAATGCTAAAGCTATTGTTTTTATCTTGACTATAATTTTTATTGACATGTCATGAGACCTCCTTATGTGTACAATAGGCAAGAAGTCTGGCAAAGTATACAGCAAAGCTCTCCTTGACTAAATGAATGCTTTCCCTGAGGTCATGTAACATAAAATGTTCTAGCAAACTGTGTCCCCCCAGAGTACCTGGGGGGGACACAAAAGTATCAGGTTATTTTACCATTTTTCTTTTAAATTCTGTAATAGGAATCTTTTCCAGTTGATACAAAATTCTTCTTCCCCAGTTAATAATTACCATTTTTGTCAACTTTCATCAGGAGAGCATTTATTCTGACTTCTGAAGTAGGAAAATCCTCATTAGCCACTTATTTATATCACTGATATTTTTGTTACCAATTCGCTGTTGACTGCAATAATTTCATTAGCACTTCTTCAACTTGTTATATTCACAGAAATAAATAAGACAGACTGGCTTTAAAAAGTTATTAAATTTATCCAAAATATAGAACACATCTTTCTGTAAAGGCCTTTGACCATAATATTCCTATATTATCAATACTTCCTGCAGTGCTGAAAACCCTTTTTGGACAGGTTATATATTGATTTATGAAAAGCTAAAGATGATGTTGACAATGACAATTATGTGTGTAGTTTCCACACATGAGAAAAAAGGAGAGGGCTGAAAAAGGTGATAGAGCCTTTAAGATCAAGAGTGTTGGTGATTAAGTGAATGTAATGCTCTACTAAACTGTGGGTATCTTTGGCATAGGATTTTTTAGAAGTTAAATACAGAAATGTAGAAACAGGTCTGGAACAGGATTCAGAGCTCTGAGGTGAGTCTACCTAAATATCTACCTATTTTTTTTTCTTATTAAAGGGCATACCCAAAACGGAATGGAGTTTGTAATCTCTAAAGTCAAGTTTGAACAATAACTAGAATAGCTAGCTTCTACAAAACTTTCAGGGACTGAAATGTTGATTATGAGAGAGAAGTGAATAAAAGTTCATTGACATATCTTCACCTATTTGTTGTGGCCTTGCAGAGCACTACTAAAAAATAAATTAGTTTCTTCAAAACTTATTTATCACCAGTTTGAATTTCTGGTTGCCCCAAAATCTTCAATGACTTTCAGGGATTTTTTTTCCTAATGTATCTGTTTTTGCTTCTCTCAGCAGTTTTCCAGGCACTCTGCCAATCTACAGAGTCCCATCTCCTTCCTGAATCTCATCCTGTCTTTGTTTGCCACATCTTGAACTTTTGAAGCTCTTTGGCTTCACAAAAGCTTTGGTCTTCAAGGGCATGAGGTATAGCCAGACAACCTCATAAAAAAAAAAAAAAAAGAAAAAAAAAGAAAAATAATAAAAAGAATACAGTATTTGAAAAAGAAGTGGCATGAAACTTATGAGTGATATCACTGAGTTTGTAAGGGCATTCAACTTTCCTCT
The DNA here is from genome assembly GCF_037042795.1 of Molothrus aeneus. Taxonomy (NCBI): domain Eukaryota; kingdom Metazoa; phylum Chordata; class Aves; order Passeriformes; family Icteridae; genus Molothrus; species Molothrus aeneus. Next base: position 72,027,002 of record NC_089648.1, on the reverse strand, counting down.
CTTTTGTGTTTTTACAGATTTATACCTAGTGGGGTAAGACTGTGGAAATCACTCCACTAATTTCAATTTGTGACAACACTGCAAATGATAATGGGAAATGCTGATCTTTTCAGTTATTTAATTATTTTGAAAGAATAACTTACGTTTTTTACTCCTAGCATAGTTCTTAGGGAAAAGAACAAACTGACCATCTTGGTCAATTTTGGTTGACTTCATCAGGATATCTCTGGACCCCTGTCCCAAAGCTGGCTGTTTCCTTTTCTCTATCTACATCCCAGTATAATGGCAAAAATTGGGTCACATACATTTCACACATACTTCTAAAATGGCAAGTAGTCTAGAAGGTGAGGGTGAAGTTTCCAGTTAGATAGGATGGTTAGTAAGCTGGGGAAGACTTTTTTTTGTTTTTTTAGATTTAACTGTACTCCAGGAAGGCCTGAAATTGTTTGCTTGAATCCAATAATTATAAAGCAAACTTTATGGCTCAGCTCACAGATTTCTACAGAGTTTGCATAGCCCTACATCAGCCCCTGTTCCCAGCTAATCAAAATTTCTGCTGTGAAGTATCACAGCTGTATTTATGGAAGGAATAATCTCCTAAAGTCTTGTCCATGACTCTGTTAGGTGCTTCCCTGTCTTTGCTCCATGTGATTCCTCCCCCATGCACCTTTTTCTTTCTAACCATATAAAATGTGAAACTGTGTCTGAGTGGACAGATGTGCACATGTATGGATGCAAACAAATTAAACCACACTCTTGCTGATTGTGTACACACTGGAAATGACATGCCAAGAAGAATTTAAAGAATCCCAGAGGAATCATTTATATTGCAGAAGTCAATGATGATAAATCCAGGTAAATCATATTTTAAGATCAGACTTAATTCAAAGGGCAGAGGGACTGGCAAAATGATGGAAAAAAATTTAGTTATTTAGCTTTTTTATTTGACTAGCTTGTATGGGCCAGAGAATATCAGAAATGGACATCCAAAAATATCTGTGTCTATAATGAGACTAATCAGAACTAGTTAATTTAAATGTACAGATTTTTTCTGGTATTCATAACCCATTTTTCTTCATATCCTGTAACATTTTACTATGGAGAATAAATCTATCCTTGATCTTTGAGATGGTACATCTCTGAATAGTGCAGCAGAGCCCCAGTTTCATCATCTATGATTATGGTAAAAACAGAAATTCCCTTTGCCAAGACACTTCCTCATTTCAAAAAGGTTTTCAAACCAAATGGATGCAAAATGTTGATATTTCCTGGAGAACAGATTATCACAACAATTTATATTAGAAAACATTGACTAACTACGGTGGTAATGACTCAATGCTTTTAAATTTATCTGGATATTCTCAGAACTCATACAAATCATCTGTTCATCTGCATTATCAAGCACAGAACTGTAACAGCTAATTAATATACATATAATCTGAAAGTCAAACCACAATGGAATAGACTTATGTTCCTAAACTTGATATTTTCAGGTGCAGATCCTGGACCCTATAGGCAGAAAGATTTTCTTTTAGAACAAGAAGTAGTAACTGATTAAAGAAACATTCTCAACCACATCTCATGTTGAATACTTCAGAAAAAGTGTGTTCTACTGAAGCCAATTTCCCTTTAAAAATACCATCAAAATGTGCTATTTCATCAAAGATATTTCAGTTTTAATCAAAGATCCTTTGGAAAAGGGTTTAAATGCTGAAAATTAGGAGGAGAAAATCACTTTGATATTGTGCAATTCACAGGCCAGGTACTATTGTAGAATGTAGAAAATCCTCTTTAGCAGGTAAAGCATCAATGAGAAATTGGACCTGGCACATTTGACATCACAAATCCCAGAAGAAGGCACCACTCACTTGTTTTCCCTGGCATTGCTGCACCTGTGCATAATCAAAACTTCTGGTTTCAGTTAACAATGCAATTTGTCCACCCATTCTCTATAGATTAGCAGTACTAACAGAGAGCCACAGAGGCATAATATGTACCTCTTATTTTTTCACAGAAGTGCTATTTTCATACTGTTGTATATTCGAACTTTTGAAGCTCTTGGCTATATAAAATCTGTAATGTATATCTTTATGTATATTGTTCTGAAAAGAATTAAAGAATTTTTACAAATAGATGTAATGGGATTCTATCCAAGTATTTTGACACATAACATGTGCTTCAATTTAATATGAATCAATTTGTCCTAATCCACAGAAATTTTCTCCTAATATCCATCTTGAATCTTTACTGCCACAGTTGATCCATGAAATTTAAACAAGACCAAATAGTTGCCTTTATTTTTTTGTGCCACACTTCAAACTATTTGAAATTTGTTCTCATGTCTTCAGTCATTTTTTCCTTTTCCCTTAACAACACCATTTGTTCAGACTTCTCCGAGCAATATTTTCTGGATCTCTGACCAGTCCCCACTACTGCTTTTCTCAGAACTGTTCCAACTTGTCAATTTTTCATACATTCAGGAAACTGTATGAAGTTTTATTGTGGGAGCTTGTTTTGATGGAGTGCACTGGAAGGCTAACTCTATATTTTTATTCAAAATCAAGTCTGCTGCTTCAATGGAGAGCCAGACATATGTTTTTTTAGTGTTATCAATTGATTTCTCTCAAGTCCTGAAAATAATTGTCCTAAATACACTCATAGAATTCATCCCCAAAATAACCAAATACCATATAAAAAACTCTGATGTTTTCCTGACAAGTGTGATTCATGAGGAGCAGCAGTGAGATGACTGGAAATTTTCCCAGCCAAAGTGATTACAGTGACAACCTCACTATGTGGGATGAACTGACAGAACAGCTGGTTTTACATTTACTCTTTATATATGCACAGCTGGCAAGCACTGTCTTCTGGATAGACGGATGTCTGTTTGTTTCAGGGTGAGATAACGTATTTATCATGCATCCGCTGTCATCTCCTGAGAATATGCATTACAATAAATATTAAACATAAAGCTTCAAATTATCAGAGAAAAAGGAATTTTAAGCCTCAGTATGGGGTGTAGTCAGGGTTACAGTTTGAAACACTGATTACTGCTGCAGTTCTGCAATGCTTGCTCAAACATTATTAATAAGGACAGACTGAGATTACTAACAGTAATGGAAGTGATCTGATGGCCTGGGGGAATAATGATGGTGGAAAAGTAGAATATGAACTGTGAAGACCTTCAGCTGTTTCTGTGGAGCCACTTGGGTGTGCTTTTGCCCCAGTGGCACTGCATGCACCACTCACTGAGGAGTCCCACCTCCTTACACAGAAGGTGGATGTATCATATGCCATCACTGAAGATAGCTAATACAAAAACACAAAATCAGAGAGTAATTTGGGTATGAAGAGATCTTTAAAGATCATCTAGACCAAATGTCATGCAACATTCAGGGATCTTTTTTACTAGATCACATTGCTCAGAGCTCTGTCCAACCTGGCCCTACATGCTGTGTGTTCCCTAGTGTGGCCTGCAAAGCCACAGCTTGCCAGTTGAAGCAAGTGACACACTCTACAACAGTGACCACACCTGTCCAAGGATAAGTTATTCTTTTAGTGGGCTTTTTTCTCTAAACTACAAGATCTCTTAGGGTCTGTCTTTGGTAATTGACTACTGGTATTGCTGCACTTCAGGTGCAATCACAGTGCAAATAGTTTATGAAAACCATTGCTATAAATTTAACACTAAAATAATGTGAAACCCTCCTGCAGACAAAGCCACAGTTCCATAGGTGTTTCAGAAATACAGCCCTCCTGAAAGCAGCTGGTAAAACTATCTCTTCTTACCTGTGTATTTTCTCCAGAGAGCAAAAATGCCTTCATGGTTCATTCTCATTTCCTTTAATACATGGGGTGAAAACTTGCGAGGTCACGGGGATTTATGCTAGCAGATTTGGCGGCCTTTTAATATTTACTTAGGCTGTAAAATATAATTTGAATTTTAGAAGTATTTGTCATTGTATCTAAGATGGATAAAGGTATGTTTATTATAGCTGTATTTGCTATGTGTGATTTACATTGTTATATGTTGACTTTTCATTTCCTCAAATGTCACAGTTGCATTTTTTGTCTTTTTAACTTCCTCGAAGTATTGAAAGTTAAATATTTTTTTTACACTGATGGCAATCAAATCTCGTTACAAAGTCTTAGGGCTGCTATACCTATTGAGCAATGACATATTTTTTGAAAAATTCTTCAAGATGCAGATCATCTGGACTGCCAACACATCATGTACAGGACAACCAGGGGATCAGGCCCAGCCAGCATGGGTTTGTGAAATGCAGGTCCTACTTGACCAACCCGATGCTCATCTATGACAAAGTGACCCACTTGGTGGGTGAGGGAAAGGCTCTGGATGTGTCTACCTGGACTTCAGTGAAGCCTTTGACACCATTTCCCACAACATTCTCCTTAAGAAACTGGCAGCCCATGGCTTGGACTGGTGTAGTTTTTTGGGTTAAAAATTGGGTCGTATGGTCTGGTACAGAGAGTGCTGGCAAATGGAACTAAATCCAGCTGGGGGCCAGCCACTAGTGGGGCTCCCTCAATACTGGGGACAGTCCTTTTTAATATCTTTATCAACCATATGGATGGGAGATTGATCAAGGGCACCCTCAGAAAGTTTGCAGACGACACCAAGTTGTGTTGGAATTGATCTGCTGGAGGGTGGGAAGGCTCTGCAGGGGGATTAGGACAGGGTGGATCAATGGGCCAAGACCAACAGTATGAGATTCAACAGGGTGAAATGCTGAGTTCTGCACTAGGACCACAACAACCCCAGGCAGTGCTTCAGGCTGAGGGACAGTGGTTGGAAAGCTGCCAAGGGGAAAAGGCCCTTAGGATGCTCCTTGACAGCAGCTGAACATGAGCCAGAGTGTGCCCAGGTGGCCTTGAAAGCCAATGACAGCCTTGCTTGTACAAAAATAGCATGGCCAACAGGACCACGGCAGTGATTCTCACCCTGTACTCTGCACTGGTGAGGTCATACCTCAAATCCTGCATCCAGTTTTGGCTCCTCACAACAAAAAAGACTGTTGTCCAGAGAAGGGCAACAGAGCTGGTGAAAAATCTGGAGCTCAAGTCTGATGAGAAGCAGCTGAGGGAGCTGGGCATGTTTAGCCTGGAGAAAAGGAGGCTCAGAGGTGATCTTATTGCTATCTACAACTCCCTGAAGGGCAGTTGTAGCCAGGTAGGGGTTGCTATCCTATCCCAGGCAAATGGTAGGATGGGAGGAAATTTCACCAGAAATAGTTTAGATTGGATATTAGGAAAAACTTAATCATTGAAACAGTTGTCAAGTATTGGAACACATAGGTTGCCCAGAGCCATCGTTCTTGGAAGTATTTGTTGCACTAGGGGAAATATTGCACTCATGGAAATGGTTTAGTGCTGGAGCTGGTAGTGGTTTAGCAGTTGGGTAATCTATCTCAATGATCTTAGAAGTCATTACTAATGTGTGACTCTGATCCTGCCCTATGATTTTGTCTCTGTTGTCAGTACAGTATGATTCAGCACATCTAAAAGTTTCATTGCATAATTAATACCCAAAATCTATGTTTACACGTCATTAAACCAGCAGCCTGGGCAGTGGCCATAAGCAGAACCTCTTTTTATGTCTTTTGAATAGCCATGAAAGAAACTTCATGGTGCACTTGAAAGATGGTTTAGATACAGCTAAAGAGTTTATTATTCTCCCCACAGCATAATTATCCACAATTTTTTCACTTTTTCCAGTCTAGTTATATGGAAGGTAACTGGTTTATTCAATCATGAGGCACTAGTTTTTAGATCTTAAGCCCTATTTTTGGGAAGGTTTCTACTTGTTTATATGTGTGTTTACTACATGTAGATATATCACCCAAACTACCTTAATTTATTTTGAAAGAATTTTGTTACATTGAATAAGTCACAGTAGAAAGTTATCTAAATAACTTATTTCTACACCACCACTATTAAATTTTTCCCCTCTTTCCATCAGCTATAACCTTTATCAGCAGCAGTCTTTATTGACTTTCAAATCACAGCTTTACCTATTGAATGGCCTCATCCTTTCATAAAAATGGATCCAGTGAAATTCACGCCTGTTTTATGCAGGAAATCAGAACCCAGGAACATAATTTTGCAGAGGAATATCAAATACTAGACAGAACAAATGTACTATTTGCTACATCTCTGCCTCCTCATCCACAGACTGTGAAACTCCTTTGGAGGATGCCTGTACAACTTTATGCTCTATACTGTACCTTAGTTCTGTGTCTCTGAATTTTGGGCAAAGAGAATTTCTCTTGCTAGGTGTATTTATGAGCTCAGACTTTGGATCCTTTCAGCCACTGCTGAAACAGCAAGAGTGATCAGCTGAGCACTTGACCATGTAGCAAAGCAGAGCATGTAAGGTCTTTACAGCAAATCTTCCCTCCCATTAGCTGTCATTTAGATTGGACATAGATTAAATACCATAGTTCACCACTTCAGTAAAAAAAAAAAAAAAAAAATTCACAACTGATGGAGGTCTATAGTTTCCACAAAATTCAGAGAATTTTCTGACTTTTCACTGCTTCTGATAATGTGACCTCTTTATGTAGCTGCTATAGTACAAACTTAGATGCCTCTACAGTCTTGGTTTCGTTTGCTAGGTAGCCAAAATTAATCAATAATTCTTAAAAAAACAGAGCATGAACACAAATATTTGTGGTACAATAAGTGCTTAAATGCTTCAGGACTAAGAATCATGTAATCATAGAATGATTTGAGTTGGAAGGCACCTTGAAGATGATCTCATTCCCCCCCCCCCCGCCATGGTGAGAGACACCATCCACCTGAGCAGGCTGGTCAAAGCCCATCCAACCTGGCCTTGGACACTGCCAGGGATGAGGCACCCACAGCTTCTCTGGGCAACCTGTGCCAGTCTCTCACAGTGAAGAGGAATTGCTTGTACAGACCTAATCTTTTGCACATTTAGTCTGATCCCCCATGAAGCAGCCAAAATATGTGGAATCTAAGGAGCACCTTGGCATAAAATTAACATTAATAGTATGTGTTATTTACAGAAAATAAAAAAGGAAATATTTTCTTGCAATAATTTTGCCTTGCAGTCTCTGTTGTGGGCAGAGATAACACTTGAGAAACATCTATGCTAGAAAATATTTGACACTGAAGAAGTCTAATGGTAAGGCTGGGAAGTCAAATGACAGATGCTTGAGAAGCTGAACAGCAAGGGAGTTTGAGAGTTCAGGCAGCAGATGCACGACAAGGCAGAAGGAGTCACCTGAGAGAACACTTGCCATTTTTCATGCACCTGTTAAATTTTTGAATGATAATATTTCTATATGTGAGGGGATGCGAGAAGGAAAAACCAAAGCCAGAAACCCAAGGGGGTGAGGTCTTAGGGTTTTTTTTGGGACTAGCAGCCTAGTTGCCCTCATGAAATCCTCAGTGTAATCAAATGAAGCAGCTGTTTGCACTGCTGGATCTATTCAGACTGGGAAAAAAGGGGTAAACACTTCTAATGCAAATATCAGCCTTCCCTCTCTACACTTGCTGCAACGATTCTGTTATTTAGCCACTTACGGTGGCAACTGGTGCAGAAAATCTCCAGAGCAAACAAGGCTTTAATTAATAATCAGTTATTTTTCGCAATAAGTAATTGGGAGGAAGCTCAGTTTAATGCTTAGACTTGAATATATCTTTGTGGTCTGATAAAGAAAGTGGTTTACTCAACTGCTTTATTAATATTTCCTCTATATCTGCATGTCAAATTTCAGGATAATGCTATGTTTTTCATAGCTTTGATAAAGAGGGGGAATAGAAATGTGAAGTGGTACTAATCATTAGGATGTGTCGGCTTATTGGAAAATCCAATGACTGAAAATTTTAATGACTTTTCACACTAAATATAAATAATCCCTAAAGGGAAGTTGACATTGCTATGAATGCTTGCTTCACAAGCCCATAAAAATTGGAAGATTGTATCTAGCACATTACAGGAAATTCTTTTATTCCTCAAAAAGTCCTGAGCATCGAGGCATAACATTAGAATGCAGAAAATGTGTCTGTATAAACTGGAGCCCACACATACAAATGTCTCAAAGTTCATAGTATAAAGTACAAGAGCTATTTCACATTTGGAAACTTTTTCTCTACTATCTATATAAAAAGTAATCAAAAATTATGGCTCTGATGACCAAATTTTGCTATATACATATTAAAGTATATAACATATAATTTAATGGATGCATTAGACATTGAGATATCTTAATGTTTGATCATTTCAAGTTCAGCTCAAGGACAGAGTTTGAATCCATTTTGGTTTGCCTGTAGCACTAGACACAAGTTTCTCTCTTTTTCTGACGCTGATCCGCTGATAAATGAAGTTAATGAAGATAATTTTGTGTCATTGAATGGAGTACTGGATGGGTCTACACCTTTCCTGTTTGTATATTTTCCCTGGGTAACTTCCCCTCTAGTGGGTGAACATTTCTATGGCATTCTAAAACTGTTTTGTGAGTTTCCAGTATCTTTTGGATTGTTTCTACAATTGTACTTATAAATAAACTCTCTGAAAAATGTAAGAAAATAGCCATTTCACCATAAAGACACAGGAGAGAATGCCTGCAAATGTATTACTCGGATATATGCTAAAATTTATTTTCTCTAAATCTCGTTTTTTTCTTTTAATGTAGATTACATTTCTGCTATCTTTAAAACTATGCATATATAGCATGTAATAATTTTTTTCCTGGTGCTACTTATGTCTAGTTTGACCTTCACTTAATTTTTTATAATCTTTCATGCAATGTAATAAGTGTGATAGAAAAAAGAAGCAGCTTAATATATCAGACCAATTTTATTTAAAATATATATTTATGTGTATCAAGCAAATATTTTTTAGCACACAGTTATGGGAGTTATCTAAAAAATATAGCAACACATTATGTCACTTCTGTTCTTGAGTGGGTTGAAATCTTTAGCAAGTGACTTCACCCATCTTTGTCAAAGCTAAATGATGTGGAATGCAGAATTCTTCCAATGTAACATCGTTGAGACTCTGTTCACTAAAAAACCTTCATGAGAGCTACTTAAAATAACTGCCTAAACTTTCTTATACTCCTTTTTAACATAAAGTAACAGAGTTTAAATTGCTTTCAGATAAACCAGATTTCAATGTAGATGTTTCTCTTTCTCGCTCTTACTCTTGCCGTTTGTTCTTCTGCAAAGAGCTGAATATTTCCTGCTTCTCTTCCACTGTATCTAGTTATTTTAGAAATTCTTTAATAATACTTTATTTTTTTTAATGGCACAAATTCAATATGTCCCAAACCACAGACCTCTCTGAAATATACTGGAATTGTGATAGAAGTGGGAGAATTTTTTAAGTAAATTTTGGGGATAGATGTCAAGCTGTCAGACTGCTGGTCACAGAATTTGCTTTGCACAACTCAGAAGTCTCAGATGTTGAAAGGGAACTGTCTTGGATAGAAGGAGTACATGGTTCTCTTTCATAGATATTTCCAAACAATTATTCTGTTCTTATATCCACTGGCCATTCCAAAACTGACTTTGTGGAGGTAAAACCTTCTCTATCAAAAGCCAGCAATAAATCAGGGTTCATCAGCTTGCAAGCTGCCTGTACAAATAATGCTGTCACTCATGTGAACTGCGTGAAACCATAAAGATTTAAAGTTTAAATGATTTAAAGCATAATGACTTTAAAAATGTCACTATCAGAGGAGAGTTTGCTGGAAGGACAGATCAGTGGTTTCCTATGATGCAGATTAGGGCAGTGGAGGAAAGTCAGAGAAACAAAAGCAGTGCTGTAATTAAGAGGGATGCTCTTCCCAGCTAGTCCATCACTGTCATTGTCTACTGTGTGATTCATAATATGATGAAAATAGATCAGGTGAATTGCAACCAGACTGTAGCTATTTTTCTTCAGAAAGGGAACCTTGGGTGCCTTAGTTGGAAATGTCTGCAATGTTGATGCCAAATGTTGAGATGAGTTTGCTGATTTGTTTAAAAATCATAGAAAATATACAAGATATGATATTTCACCAAAAATCAGTTACCAGTCACCTAGGAAGATACAGGATAATTCAAGGGTTGTATTCTGAAAAGCTTCTCTGCTGACTGGTTGATGCCTCAGGCCCATGTTTCATCAACTTCATTCAGGCAATTTCACTCCATTGCTGTTCATGACACGCCTTATTCTTTATTTCATCCTCTGCCACTCTTTCCTGTACCAAATGCATCTCTTTTTCCTCTAATCAACTCCTATGGGACTACCCCTTCCCTTCCATCATTTTACTATGAAAGAAAATAACATGCCTGTAAATAATGGCTTGCTTTCAAAACAAGCTTATTCATTATGCTTTTCTGTGGAAAAAAATCAAACCATATTTTACCCATCTCTTTATTTGAAAGAGAAGTCTGAGAAGTTGAGAAATTATTTTTAATTTTAATTTTTAAAGATTTAATATGTATCCCTATTCCTTTGGAGGAGAAAACAAATTTTTATGTGAAAGATTGTCTATAGCTGATCCATGAGAACTTTTGTTTCAGTGTTTTGCGGAATGAAAATTAGGAAAAAATTAAGGCATCTCAAATTAGGTCTGATACCCAAAGATATTCACAGAAATGCAGGAGACCCAGATGAGCTACATCAGCAGTGAGCTTGTTGGCTGTCCTCAGTACCTTTTTCTGGAATTATCCAAATCTCTATCATTAATTAAAGATTCATTAGACCATGAAATCACCTTGTATCCCAGTGGAGTAGGTAAGATACCTAGAATGGGAGAGATTGAATAAAGTTCCCATCCTAAAGAAAAAGATTTCCACACTTAATTAGTATTACAACTTGACTACTTGCTATTCTAAAAAGAGTAGCTGTCTTTTTGTACATTTTACCAGAAATTCCATCCTGGACTGAAGGATCGGTTTCAATTAATCAACATTTTCCAATGAAAAATATCCCAGCGGACATTTATAAACCATGATAAGCTCTTAGTGTTAGTTATTGGCCTGTCCTAATCATTTTCAGAAGTGTTATACAGAATATTTAATACAGATGAGAATAATTAACACACGAAGCAATAGATGAAGTTCATGTAGGGTATAGATATGATATGAATTCAAGAAATTGTATCCAAGCTCAAAATTTAACATTACTGTTAGAATTAATTTCATGCCTTTTCTAATCTTTTATACACTTATTTTTGTATGGTATGAAATTGCCCTTTGGAGATGCCAGTCTCTCACCAGTGTCAGAAGAGAAACCTTAGATGACTAGCCTAGATAAGGTATGTAACTTTTGGATTAATTCCACTCCATATAATTATCTGAGAAATGCTTTAAAAAGACTCAAATGAAAGAATTCTGAAAAGTGAGTCCTGCAAAGTGGGAACTTCATTTTAAGAAAGTGAGATGAGGGAGCATAAAATGTCCTTGTGATGAGTTCTTAGGGTTATATCTGAAAGATAGTTAAACTACAGTGAAATAAGTGCTTGCTAGCTCATTATTCCTATATCTGTAGATATAGATTTATTTTTTTCTGAGGCAGTCTTGTCAGAACAATGAAATAAGCAGCCTATATAAATTCTCATCCAAAGAAAGCACAAATAGTGAACTTTATGACACACAAAATGAACGCGGTCGATAAGAAGAGGAACCTGTCTTTGCAATCAATAAGAGATCTTGAGGCTATCTGAAATCTAATAACTCCTCCTGCATTGTCACAGACCAGAATAACAGAGTCAAAGCTGGGCAGAGTATGACTCCTTCCTTCAGTGCAGGTCATGCTGATAATAATACGTTTTTTTATCCTGTTGTTGTGGATCATCTAAAATGATCAGTGTGACCATCTCTTTGGTTTCACCTCTGAAAGGTCCTTAGGGGAGGAAAAAAGGAGTTATCAAAGCTATCTCAAAGAAAATAGATTTCTTTTTCAAATGGCTTAATCATCCTACTTGCTAGAAAAGCTTTTTAGATATAAAAACGATCAAGCATTTATCTTTTTGTCAGCTAAGCATACACTATCGAATACTAATATGTAAATATGCATCATCGCAGTACAGCCACCAAGTGTAGCATGTAAATTATAACAAACTGCCTTCAAACAGCTAATAATTAACTCCTGTGCACTCAGCACCTTGCCCGCTTAATATTTACTGAAACTTTCTAACTCTGTTATGAAAATTTTTCATTGTGACAAGAAATAACAAGGTATTCTAGCCGCTTTTGTTGATGTGTTTATTTCCTCCTTCCACATGTGTAAAAAATTATGGACATATGTATGCACATGCACAACCTGTGGTCAGAACGAGGTGCTAGGAGCCAAAAGTGCATTGACATCTTGAGTGAGAAGTGATGAAATAACAGTACGCCAGATCCTAAATATCAAAGTCTCACTCATGTTGCAGGGGAGCTCAAGAGGTCTCTAGTTCAACCTACTGCTCAGAGCAGGGTCAACAGTGAGGTCAGACCAGGATTGGATCTTCCCTCCAAGGATGGGGACTGCAAATCCCCTCTGGGCAACCTGATCCAACCTTGGACTTTCCATCCAGGGAAGAAGTTTTTTATTCTGTCCAGCTGCATTTCTCTTTTTTTAATGTTCAATTATGTCTAGTGTTCTGTCACCACACAAAGGGAACTTTTAAGGTTTATTTCTTAAATTCTGCTTTGTTACCACTTACACAGATGCATATTCTGATAGCAGGAATACACTCATTTACAGCCTATCTACATGTTCTTTGCTACTTTTAAAATTCTAATTTCTTTTTACTTTTGTTGTTCAACTCCCTTTATGAAGTGCAAATGAGTGACACACCTGTGAAAATGAATCTTGCTGTTACCGGGAACTTTAATAATCATATAGTACAGTGACTCAGTAAAAATGTACACAGCTTCTACCAATTGCTTGCAAATTGCTATCGCAAGAATCCAATTGCAGGGGAGAATACAGCTATATCAGACTGCCTCAAGCATAAAGTGGCATTTTTTCATAGTGCAAGTTTACATTATGAAATTAATTGCATCTTTATACTAGTAAGATCTTACCACTACTTCAAGAATCTAAACAGTTTTCAGGTTGAAAAAAATCCACTAATTTGAAAACCAAAACTCCAAAGGTTTTTTTACTACATAAAATATTACCCTAAGGAAGTGGTTCCATTGTTAGGTGTGGAAGTACTTAATCTCAAGAGATTATTAGAGAAGTGGCCTTCAATAAAACCAGTACAATTGAGAAACCCCATAGGAAAACTGTGTGTAGTCCAGGAGACATAGATTGAACACCTGTTATTCCTCCATGTGAAAGTGGTGAATATGCCCTTCCCTGCTCCAAACTAGAAGTGAGTAAATGCCTTGATGCTGTTTCAACACACACCATCAGCCCACCACCACCACTCTGACTTCTGAAGGCTGTCCTGTTCCTTTCAGACTGATACACAGATATTCTTCCAGACACAAATGTTTCATGCTTATGCTGAGGATTTTCACTGTACCTCTCACATGTCCTTTCTTCCTTGGGATGATCCCAGATCTGGTTTTTGGGGATCTTTCCATCCTGTATGGATTCATGTACATTAGCAGTTTAGTTCAGAAGGAGTGTGATTATGGATGCAAGTGCTTGCTTATTATGCTTTGCTTCACATTGGGAAGCAGTTATGAATCCTCCAAAATGTATTTATTTGTGATGAAAGTAACCCAAAACAGCTAATTCCCGATCACTACAGACCACTACTACCCTCCAAAATGCCTGTGGTGACATAGCGAGGATGACTTTTCTCTCCAAACCTCTCCTTGGGATGCTGCTCCTGCAGATGTAAAGACATGTAAGTTTGATGAAGCATTTGTAGAATGCTATCATAAGTGCTATCGTTATCATCTATGTTTCATAAGTAGAAGAGAAAGAGAGAATTTTAAATAAATATTCTCTTTTTTTGTTGGTTTTTTAAGATGCATAATCCTAGGCTCATGGATACTTAGACTAGTTCTACTTAAATTAATGAAATAATGCTGGGCCTGTGGCGCAGGCATCAAAAACTGGCTGTTGAATTGTTTCTATGTTTCCTGGTGCATATTGCCCAATTTTCTCCAGCGTAGTTAGCAAGACAGCCAGAATGAGGGACTGTCTCTAGAAGGACCTAGGGACAAATCCACCCAGGTGCCTAAGGGTGTCACACAGCCAGACATGCCACTTTCCCTCAAAATCAAGGGACTGTCCCTGCTTCTGTTGAGGTTACTAGTATGGCTGTAGCCCATACTGAAAAAAGCACAGGCAAGGGCTAAGGAGACAAGGAAGGTGAAGGCACAGTTAAAATGGGTTTGTTTGCTGAGGCACTGAGTCACCTGTGTGTGTAACATTTGGTGTGCTGAGGCCTTCCCTGCTGTGTGGCTGTAAAGGAATTCTAGTGCAGGGGGCTATCAGAGATCTTACCCTGGCACTGCTCTGCAGCAGGCCAAGTGATTCTCCCTCCTTTAAAATTGGAGCAAATGAAGAAACCATCTCAGTCAGTCAAAGCATTTTCTCTGGCATTCAGTAAGTCTCTAGATTAATTAGAGAATGAACTGAAAAAGCATTCCTGCCCCTTTAATAGTTGTTCAGAACCTGCAAATAATGCAGCCACAACTGAAAATTCATCTTTTCTGAAGCGCTGTTAGAATAATTTACTTGTAGGCTGGTGTACAGGGCAAATTAGGTTATTTATATTGTGGGCAGCAGCTGACAATATAAATTTGGAATTATTTGTTTTCAGCGCTCAGCTTTCTCTTCTCAGTTCCCCCTAGCTCTGCTGGCTGGCAAAGGGAAATAGAAGAGAGATGTCATTCTGTGACAGAGTGATCTTTTCACCAATTTTTTTTTGAGGCATCAATCCACAAATGTAATCAGTGCTTTCCCCTCTACTCTCCTAGACTTCAGCCCAATTCAAAAAGGTTTTATATGTTGGATACTAACTTCCTTTACTGGCCTGTACAGCCTAGTATCTACACTACATTTTGGCTATGATTTAAATAAAGATACATTTATAACTGTTTCTAAAATGAAAATTGTGGGAGGAAAAGTCAATTTTATTACATTGTACAGAAAACAGAAATCAAAACAGGGAATTTCCAATCTTAAATCTGTGAGTGTAAACTATAACCAAGGAACAGAAAGGCAAGATAGAATCACAGTCATAACTATTGTAAGCACTTTTACCTGAAAAACTGTAATTTTCTTTTACTAAAAACCTAAATTCAAAGAACTGAGGTAGATGAAACATGAAAGCATACTGTACCAGTTATTGTTTTCCAGTGCTATTGTATTTGCTAGTTCTGTGTAAGCTGACAAATCTTCTGTAGAGGGATGAGTGGCTAACATGTCAGCAATCTAAAAATAATAGTGTGTCTCATTTCAAGAGCCTTGTGTTGCAAAATCAAGATTTATCCAGGAACTTTACATTTTAGTTCCTTCATACCATTGCTGAGAAGTTTAACCCTTTTTCTGGGAAGAATTGTTGAGGAAGGATTCAGTGAGCAAACTTTAGCCATTCAAATATCAGCTATAGCATCATAGTATAATTTAGCTTGGAAAAAAACCCCTGGGTCATCTAGATCAACCTTCTTTGCAGAGCCCGTGACAGGTTGTGCAAATCTTTAAGCAGTTGGTTCTCAAACACTAACAAAGATACTCTTTCTTTTATTATTTGACTACCTCCCTCCCACCCCTGTGTCTAACGAGAATTTTCACTGTTTTCATTCATCTCTGTTGCCTCTCACTCCACTCTCTGCACCCCTGAGAAGACTGATTCTTGCTCTCTGTGTGTTTCACCTGGGTAAGTGTAAACAGACAACTCCCATTTTGAACCTTCTCTGGGCTGAACAGACCCACCTCTCTCAGCTACTTTCAGTTTTCCATGTGCTCCAGGTCCTTGGCTAGCTTGGCGACCTCCACTAAACTTTGCACATCTTTCATGGAATGAGACATTCAAGAAGAACATGGCACATGAAGTTCTTGTGAGGCCATTTCTCCAGCCTGTTCAGGCCCTACTGACTGAAAGATTTTACTGCATTGACCACTCTCCCAGTCGGATGTCATCTTAATCTTGCTGAGGTTGTCCTTTGTCCCATCATCCAGGCTGCAGACAAAGATACCAAATAGTGTCAGTCTCACCCAATCTAAATAAAGAGTTTGAATTTTGTCTGTGTTTAAGTGAAAGAGCTGTCACTCCAAAAAGGTTATTCACCACAGCCTCAGCCTCCATCTAAAAGCCCCATGTAATAATGGAGGCAGCTTAATTTTGCGGATGAAGTGACTGAGATTTTGTTTATGTAGTGGTAACAGTGCTTCAGTCTGGAGTGCATGTGTGTGAGACCAGTGGAGTTAAATTGGATTCATGCTGCTTTAACTGACAGAGAAATCTTCCTTAGTTAACTTCTTCTCTGTGGGAAAGACCTTCAGGCTTTGTATGATCAATGGCCATTTTACTGTTAAAAACACTATGAAGATTAAAACAGTGGTTTATGGCTCTTAACTATTTTATCTTTAGACCACCCAAGACATGCACAAATCATTTGTAATGATTCTCTCAATTGATTAGATGTAGTAGTTAGAATATAGGTACATTGCACATGTGAGTTTTCCTCGGATCACAGTGAGCAGTTTGTTTTAGTGACATGACAGCTGACTTTCAACTACCCAGAAAAAAAATTTTCTCTCAGTAAATCTCCTTCTGCAAGAGCCAATCCATGTATTTGGATTGGAATTAGTGTCTCCTACATATCACTACAGAAAGATTGCTTTAATCCATCCGTGACAGATGGCAGGCCAGTCATTGGTCTACCTTGCTGTCGTGTCTCTATACTTTGCTTTTAATTTGGTCAACAGTGTTTGCCAGGATAGCTCTCAAATCTGCTACCAGACCGTGACATTTTCAAATAATCAGCCTGGTTTACAAAAGAAATGCATTTAGACAAATTAATCAAATGGCTTTCAGGAAGGAACATTTTCTAAGGTTTGTTCACCAAGAAACTCAGAATGAGAAATATTATTGCTGACAAAAACCTCAATAGATGAACAGTTCTGAGATACAGAATGCTGAGGATAAAAATCAGAAAGACAGGATTTTTTTTTTTACCTGTAGCAAAAGAATAAGAAAAGGTCACTTGCCAAAAAGACAGCTGAAATGGAATTAGTTTTCAAATTATAAGATTAAAGAGTGTTTGCTTGAAGAGAGTGTTATTATAAGGTGTGCAAAGAAAGAGAAGAGATTAAAATGTATGGAAGATTTAATCAGAGCAAAGATAAACTGTGTATCCTATAGGTTATAAGGGCTCCTGTGAGCTTTGTTTGCCAGTAGGGTTTCATAACCCACACAAGACTGAAATCTTATTTTTAAATAAGAGGTTTTTCTCATGTGCAGGAGGGGTTCACCTCTTTTTGATTTTGTACGGGTGATAAAGGAGCAAAGCTGCCACCAAACAGGAAAGAAAAATTATTTAAGTTTTTCAGAGATAAGTTGGGTATTTTTCAATGTCTTGGCCAGATTCTTCTTCCATTTCTATTGGTGTAATTCCTCAGTCTGGGTGGCTTCTTCAAAGTGTTCTTCTTTGCTATTTACAGAGGAGTTTGTGTGACTATTTGCCTTGCCTTTTAATAAAAGAAAGTACTTACCATATGCAAATCCGGCATTTCATGGTAAACAATGTACCCTCTGAACTACAGGGCACCACACCTCCTGCTCTGTGTTGTCAAATGGCTTTCAAAACACATGGCAGGGCTCTGTCAAATTTAAGTGTGTTAACCCTTCACTTTCTCTTTTTTTCTTTTATCTCAGTATTATTTCAGCTCTTAAATTCAGTGGCAAAAAGGAACAAATAATAAAAAAAAGGAAAAAATAAAAAGTTTATGTAAAGGTTGGAAAAAATCTGGCCACGGTGTTTTGTTGTGCTGCTAAAACCCTTCCATCTCTTCCCAGTTGTCCTCTCTGCAGCCAGCCTCTGTCTGCACATCTGCCTCATGGGGGTCTGTCTCAAATTCTGGACTTTGCATTTCATGTCACACCATTTCTCCAGCCTGCCAAAGTCCATCTGGAGAGCAGCACATCCACCTCTCTACGCAAGTGTCAGAGGACGCATTGTCCCAGGCACTGATGGAGGCATTAACCAGTGTCAGCCCTAGCAGTGGCCCTGAGGATGGCACTGGTGACTGGCCACAGCTCGGCTTCCCCCTCACTCCCATCTGAGCATTTCTGCTTTGTAAAGCTGTGACAGTATGTCCCATGCCCCATAATAACAAATGTCTTTTTCTTTATTTAGGTTTAGTTGGTCAGTCCTTTTTTTCCCCTGAACACACCTCCCACCTTAAACTTATTATTTTTTCTTGTCTATTAAACCTTTCTCAGCTTTAGATTTAGAGTCTGGTGTTTGGTAACTTTGTGTTTCTGATCTGCTACTGGTTCTGTCTGGGCTTAGTTTATTTAATTTTTTTTTTTTTTAGAGCTTATAAAAAGCTTTTTTTTACAGAGAGATCTAAAACGTGTTGATCAGCACAGTGATAGTTACATAGATTCAAGTTCCTTTTTCTCCTCACCTTCTTTTTTTTTTTTTTTTCAATTCCCTTACACCATTGTGAGTTCTTGCACATTTTTTCCACTAAGGGAATTATGTAGTTTTCAAAGACACTTCTGAAACATGATTTTTGACTTTAGCATGTGTGACTGTGGGTGAAGCTCTTGACTTGTGGGAATATGTGCAAAAGTGAAGGACTGACATGATTTCCAGATATGCAAATGCACTCATTTCACTTTTTTATTCTGTCTGTCCCTTACTGGCTATGTATATTTCATAACTGCTACATGTAGATATTAGATAGTGAAATCCCCTTCAGGAAGAAAAAAGTGTCCTTGAAAAAAAAGCTACTACCTTTGGGCTTTATGAAGTGCTCCTTGGTCATTTGTTAGCCAGGGAAAATTCCCATTAAAATTAAATTTATTTATAGGAGTATGCCAGTTGGATTGAGATACTTGCATATTTCACCTCCACCATATGACAGTCTATTTTTCAGACTAAAAAAGACAACCCTACACTCCAAGCACTTATAGTTCATCTGTGTTTCAAGAAAAACTGCTTTGATTTCCATGACATGAACCAAAGTAGTTTGACTCCCACTTAAACAGTCGTCAGGAAAATTTTCAAGATACTCATTCAACACATTTTTCATCTAGAAGATCTTTTCATACCCAGCTCCTATAGGGAGGGATCCCAAAGGAATGTATAACATCTATCAGCAGAGAAGTGCAGAACAGGGGTTTAGTGATCTGAGTAGATAGGAATTGACAAAATGCAAGTCTGTGATATGAAGAAATAAGAAATAAAAGAGCTCTTGAGTAGCCGACCCACCCTGCTTACCACTCCCCACTCAGAGCACAGCAGGTGGCCACCACAGTGGAGCTTGGCAGAGTTTTCCATTTGCTTTTAAGAGGACTATGTCTTTCCCCCTCCTCTCTTCCTTACAAATCACCTTTCTTTCTTTTTTTTTTCTTTTTTTTTTTTTCTTTTAGTACAAACCAGTTTCAGAGCAGTCAGTGTGATTTTTAGAATAGGGGCTATCATTTTAGTTGTAGGCTTTTTAGGTTTCATTTTCTTTGCTGTTAGGTAACTGTTCCCTAGGCTGAAAGAGAACCAGAAATTTGTCATTGCCCATTCTCCAAAATGCCTTCAAGGACATTTTATGGTCCATGTTTAGAACTTGATTTTAGAATCTGTACAAGATGTACTACAAGGGAAAATGTTTTTTTGGCTATTAATGGACTAGGCAGCCATTCCTAAAATCCCTTCTGTTTTTAATTTCCATGACTTCATTGTGCTTTCTCACAATATCTTAATTATGTGAGATGTTGTTTTATATCCCTCTGCTTCCCCTTCCATTTAGTTCTTAACAGATGCTGTTCTCAACTTTTATTGAGCTGAGTAAATGTGATGCACATTCAGTGTCTTTCATTATCAGCCCGATAAATCCAAAATGATTCACATCATCTATTTTAACTCTGTTTTGCCTTTTGGGCACCACCTTTGTCAATTGATCTCTTTTAAAGAGTACTGCATTTCTTTCCCCTGTTGTACTGTGTGTTCCTCCAATGATCATATTCAAACTAATGCACTGATTCTTTTCAGTGGGAGGTGAACATTACTGAGGGGTGATAAAATGGAAAGGCAGAATAGAGATGTGGGTGTAAATTAATCACTCAGGGCAGAAGAGGAAGTGAGGAAGATTGGAAGGCAGAAAGAAACATATTATTAGCAAGAATTTATTTATCTCTGCACAACAGAGACTTTATTAATTTGAGACCTAAACTCATGACTCAATGGGACGTTACAGTGATTCTTGCAAGGAGACTGGCTTATAGTTTTTTCTAGCTCAGAGATCTCTGGACTGCACTTCATTGAGACAGAAAACATAGATATGTTCAAGAGAGCACAGCTTGGGTAGGCTCTTAAAACAGAATCTGAAAAGGGACATAATTGATTCTTATAAGCAAACTCAAGACAAAAAATAACAGGGAAGGGAAATGTTTAAGGCAAAGGAGAACATGACTGCAAGAACAAATAGTTACAGATCACCAAAGAGTAAAATGAAGGCAGAACATTTAGGTATGATTAGATACATACAGAACTATTGAGAATAAAGGAAACAAAAAAAAAGAATGAACGGCCATCTTTTACCCTTATTTTTGTTTTCTCACTTAAAAGCCTGTGTATTTTGGGTCAAGTTTATAATTCTTGATTCAGAAAAGAAATATCTCCTGCTATCTTCCCAGATAGAAATGAAGGAGCCAACATCTGCTAACTTTTTTATGCCCTTCCCCATGTTGTGGGTAAACATATTGATGCCTCTATCTCTATTTTAATAATTTTTTATATGTATAATGTATCTTGATAAGAAAACCTGTGACAAAAAATATGGAAGGAATGAAACAAAGGAACAAAGGAAGTGAATAATACACCACTGAAGTGGTGTATTATAATCTCTAGTTTATAACACAGACCAGGGAGAATTTTACCCTTTTCCAGAGAAACTTTTTTAACTGGAAAATATAACTTCAAGGCTGCTAAACTATTGACAGATTTAGGTCATAGTCAACAAATATTTCAGCAATTCAAGGGGAAGAAGAAGGATGGGTCAACATGTTTAATGTTAACGTTTCCATGAAAATTTCACTTTTCCAGTCTGTTTTAAAAGAAAATGTTGGATGTGAGACTGTGGAGGAAAATTTGGGCCAGATACTTTTTTTCAAAGGAAAAATGTTAATCTCTCATGTCAAATAGATAAAGACTGCCAGAAAGAAAAAGAAAGAGCAGTAAAGAATGAGTGCTAATGCTCAGCTTAATTACCTTGGATGATGAAAAATGAGCTCCATTATTTTCAGAAAATAAATAAACCTGGGAGACCTTTAGAAACAGAAGAATCATTACTTTTCTAATCCATAACTCAAATATTTTCTGCACTGTTTGTCTGCTACTTGAGAAGAACTCTAGCCAAAGGTGTACATAGATCTTATACACCAGGAAATCTTTTCTATCCTTGAAAGTTCCCCTGCCTGCATTTGCTGATACCGAAATACAAGACCAAATAAAGCAAACTCACCAAAAACAAAGCAAAACAAAACAAAACAAAAAACACCAAAAAACCCCCCACCAAACCTCAACACCCCAATAAACCCCAACCAAGCAGAAACAAGGCAATTCTTAAGTCAGACTTTGCATAAACAATGACTTCTCTCACAGCAGTGGTTTGTTTCAGCAAGGACTGTAAAGTTTTAGAGTCCTTATGAAGTTTAAGGTCTTGTACTGCATAGAGAACAAAAAATACTGTCTCAGACTTTAAAATGGTCTTCAAGATTCAGTGTTAATAGTATGTGGATGTAACAGCTGGGCCACTCTCAATCTCTGTTCAGAGACTCCTATACTTGCCCTTTTTCCAGTATAAACAATGCTAGTGTGACAATTCAGCCACAATATATATCCCATTACATGTGTTATGTTTGGATTTGAGTAGCCTGGGCAATAATGTATCTTCAAGTGGGGGAAGGGAGCAGCAGTGCTTTATCAAAATTTTCTCTCAATTCCATCAGTGCTTGGCTGACTTGGACTTAATTCAGATCCTATTTTAGTTTCACATAACTTCCCAGATTTCTACTTCTGTCTTATTCCGAAGGGCTCTCTCTATGGCAGGTCATATCTTGGGTCATTACATTTCCCTCTGGGCAGCAGCAGAACCTTTCTTCTATTTGTCTTATTCAACTGCTGTGAAGTTTGCCCATGGGTAGCCAGAGTTTATTACTTTTTTTCTCCCAGTGGGTGTTTTTTTTTCCCTTTTTCAGCTGCACCATGCTGGTGTGCTCCTAAACTATGAAAACTCCCGCTTCACTGGTTTCATTTAGAAGTCTTTTGTACGTTTGTCTTTGCCAGAGCATCCACAGAATTATTCTCAGTCATATACTGACTATAATCCTTTATATTAATGGCACACTAACTGTTCAGCTTTCTGCTGCTTGACCCTTGCCTTGAGCCCTGTTTATTTCTGGTAAATATTTTCCAGCATATGATCTTGAAGCAAAAATTAGGTTAATGCTTGTATTTTTCATAGTATACATTTCCCACTCCTCCCTGTCTATTTAATGGATTTTCCAATTAAAATGGACCTTCCTGGCTATTTTATCCGACCCCCTGAATTACAAGGCTAAAGAAAGCTGCACAGCAATTGCATGGTAATGCAATGACAATAGACCATCGTTTTTGTCCTTCAGCTTTGAGCACAGCACATATACATGCCAATGTTTATATCTATTCTTATTCAGCCACTTTAAAAAAAGGACATTCAGAATTTCAAAGACACTTGGAAATTGATACACACTAAAACGTTAACTTTTATGAACAGGGTAAGATTACCTGGACTGTCTTCTGAGCATCCACAGTATATGTTTATGCTTGGGCAAAGCCTTTACCAGGTGCTTATGCCAGGCAATAGCTTTTAAATCATTGACACATTCAAAAGGTGCAGCAGCTGAAGAACACATTCAGTGAAGGTTTGCTTTGTGTTTCAGAACCTATCCCTATCATTGTGTGTGGTAAGCATGTCTCAAAATGCTCTTTGTGTGTGTGGTAAGCATGTCCTTTCACTGCTCTTTACCTCTCTCTCAGGGTAAGGACAGAGCTGATCAGTTATACAGGTACTCTGATATGGAACTTCTACAAGAAGGTTCCCATCCCCATCTCATATAGAGTGCGCATTCAATCAAATGCCTAGAATGATAAAAGAATACCAATTCATACTTAAATGCCAGGGCATTAAGGACTGCAAAACTGGCAACAAAATCTGGATGGTTGCAAGGCCTGACACCCCTTTTAAAAAGGACCAACTTTTTGCCAATTGAAAAATTATCTGGAATATCTGGTGAATTTGCAAAATTTGTTTCATCCTGTCATGGAATTGTAGAGCACTCTGGGTTCAAATGGACTTCAAGGATCATTGAGTTCCAACCCCCTGTCATGGGCAGGGACATGCACTACACTGGGTTGCTCAGGTCCCCATCCAGTCTTGACAATTTGTTCAAATCCGGACACTTTTTCATTCAGTTTTCAATTTGTAATATTACAGTTTTCATCACTGAGTCCAGAATTATTTTTTTTTCTTTAAAGGAAGACTGATATTATTGAATATTCAGATATCTCCAAAAGAAGCACAAACTCTTCTCGCAATTAAAAAAGTTAAAATAAAATCTTGGAAAAACCAAAATTGAATAAAAACCCATAGTACTTAAAAAATTATTAGTTGTTTTCCATAGAAAATAGATCTGTGGAGGTGGTCAAGAGGTGATTTTGGGAAATTACCTGTTGAGGTTCAGAGACTGTCAAAAAGGCAGACAACCCCCAAGAACTTGTTTCTAGTTTAGGGACACATCTAAGGTGAAGATATTCCTATGGAACTGTATGAAATTATATCACTGTTGTATGTCTCTGGATAATCTACAATTTTTCTGAGTATATTATCTTCAGAGATCACATAGAACTTTTTCTTCTTTTTTTTTTGATATTTTGGAAGTGCACTTTGTAAAAGGATGTGGTAGACCATGTCAATATTGTAGGTATTCATTACTCTAAAATATTTGGCTTTGTAACTAGCTTTTGAAGGCTTAGATCCTTTAGAAGGGTGTATGTAAAAATAGTACATGTTGAGTGCAACAGGTTTTCCATATGATAACATCTGAATTAAGTGAAAATGGTAAAATTAGATGGTACTCCTTGTGTTAGTGGATGTTTAAGTAATGAGTTAATTAACCTTTGATCTGGGAGATGCTGAATGCCTTATCAACAGGGAAATGCCTATGATTCTTATCAGGCTGGTGGGGTTTGTTCCCTTTCATATTTGCACTAGGAAAGAAAAGGATTGCTTATATATTAAATATGTTGATTTAGGGAAAAGATGAGCATTCACTGGATTGTCAGCAGCAGATGGAGATATGTCTGTAGAAGAAAGGGATATAAAATCTGTCTACATATAGAGGCAACAAGTGAATGGAAAATATAAAAGACTGAAAAAATTTGCAAGAAAAAGAGACATATCAGCCAGGACCTTAATTCCTATTGTTTTAACTACTTACAGCATGAATCTTAGGAAAATATCCATTTGGAGTGAGTTTTTGGGTTTTGCTTTTGTTTGGGTTTTTTTGGTTGTTTGGTTTTTTTTTTTGGGTTAATTTTTTTTTTTGTTATATTTTTTTCATCTGATCACTTCCAAGCAAGATTTTTGAAGTCCTCTGAATGACATATTTTGCAGTTTTCTAACATAGTTATTTCATCATTGTTTCTAATGGATGAGACTATCTCTTACTATTGGTGGGGCCATCCTGTGGGATGTAGGATGGTCCCATGCAGTCACTGTGGGATGTACTCTAGAGGGATGTAAAAAGGTGTTCTGATTCTGAACCCATAACTGTGAGGTTCCCACTAAAACCAGCAAAAATCTTTTACATTCATAACTAAATCCTTTTATGCAAGACCATATCAGAAGAGGGGTGATTGAATTACTGAGGATGTCAGCTAAAAGTGTATGTTGTCCTTTAGGTTGTTTTTTAGAAAGGCAGAATGGAGTAATCATCCCCAATATCATTGCTGGGCCAGAACAATGTAAATTAGAATGTATTTCCTCCAGCATAGTATTATGCCATGATTCTTAAATCACCAATAGAATAATTAATTGCCAGTCCATTAGGAAGAGAGTTGCAGTGAATTAAAGCCCAGTTAATAACCACAGAGCCTGAGACTCTTAGACACTTATTTCTTCTTTCTTTTTATAAATGTATCTTTGATTTTATGTTACCTCAATTGCCTGAAAAATGTTTTTCTTGGTTTCCCCTGGGATATCATGATAAAACATCTTCTGGGTTAATTTTTGTTTTGGAGATATTTGAAGCACATGGTTGTGAGCAGAAAGTTTCCTCTTTTGAGAAGGTGTTTTTTTTCTCTTGGCCACAAATTCCAGCAAACTTTTTGTTTTATACTTTTCAAGCTGAAGTGCTCTGATAAGATGCCCTATTCTTCTCTGACATTAAATTTCTTTATGGGTAATGGCAATGTTGAAAAGAATCTGTAATTCTGAGATCTTTGTAGGTCATAAGAATGTATTGAGAAATCAGAAAAGCTGCAAGGGAGTGTGAGATTGATATATATATATATATATCATATACATATATACAGCTATATTTTCTTGGCAGAACTTTTTGAAATGAAAAAAAATTATGTGAATGACTGAAACAGAAATAACTTTAAGAAATTTAAAAAGTTGTCTATTAATATCTTAAAATAAAAGAAAAAGTCATATATTTTCTAGAAAATGTATCTCCAGTGAGTATTGCCAGCCTAAGAGCTACTGACATCTTCAGATGAATCGTGCTTGTGTCTAGAAGCTATCAGAAATTATCTTTCTCTCATGTTCCCATATGTGTCTATAGAAATCTAATCTGTCACTTTAGCCAAACATGGAATGAAAAACTCTGTTGGATGAGATGGATTTACTGTTTTTTACTGTTTTTTCTTTTCATTACTGCCTATGATGCCAGAATAACATCAAAAATAGTAAAGTTTTGGATTGGTTTTCCTTTTTCTTTTTCTTTTTTTTTTTCATTTTCAGGAAAAAATCTAGAACAATTTTCTGTGTTGGTCATGAAATACCATCATGAATAACTTAGGTATAAATTTTCCTTTTTCAGCTGTTGTCTAAAGGTTGACAAGATATACAAGATATTTCTTACCTTTTCCATATTGAACTTAGGATCCAAATGAGCTCAGATTTCTCCACAGTCCTGCACTGCAATACTTAGATTTTGCAAACAGGTGAGTTGTTCCAAAAATCCCAATTAGGGATTTGTACTTCAGAGAGAAACTCCGTTGTAATCACATTATTGTGATTGAATAGATACTTCAAAGTCTTATGAATCAAATTATTTATCCCTTAAAAATTATCAGCAGACAAATCTTGAGTTTTAAATGTTGACACTTCTCTTGGGAAGCAGGAAGGAAGAGATCAGGTGGATATCACAGTGCCAATTAATGAGGTCAACCCTTCAAGTGTAGCATTCATTAGATTATGAGATAGTCTCTGCAAGCTGTTCAGAAATGTGATCCAAAGCACATTTAACTGTAGAACAATACCTTCCAAAACTTTAGAATAACTGGAGGAAAAGGAAAATTATGTTTCAAACAGCCTCTCCCCATCTCTTGGTAGAGTAGAGGAGAGTCTGAAGCCACCACAATAGCTGTAGGGTCAGGATGAGTTTTGACCTGGGTTGAGTTTCTCACATTATTAATAGAGTAATAGAAATGGACATTAAAAATATTAATGGAAGGGTGTCCTTTCATTATGTTGTTTCCAGTATTGCAAACACATGCCTAATAACCAGATTTTGCCCTCAGTTTATTATATTGAGCAGAAAAGAAGAAATGATGGTGAGAGAGAGAGAGAGATGTGTATGAAAACAGCAATGGAAAGAAATTAATGTACTTGATGTTGTCTTTTGAATTCTACATTTGGGAAAAATATTTCTGTGGGATGAATTTGCAATTTCATTGTCAAAACATGAACTGTGGAAAGGTCTTGCTTCAGAAAGTACACAGTGTTTCAGGTTATGGAAGTATTTCTCTATGTCTTACAGGGAATTTAAAGCCATAAGGGACAAGACATGAAATATGTCCCCGTACTGAACTCAGTAACCTCAGTTATAAGCTAAGGCACTTAATTTTCTGTAGATATAAATATGGATGCACCATAGGTAAAGATCAAGTGGAACTGAAATAGCAGCAGTGCTGGAGGCCAGAGCAATGGCAGGGAATCCATTGGATAAAATATACTAGATGTGCTTACAGTGAACATGTACCCTGTTCTGCTGTGTCCCCACCAACCTCACTTAAGGGAAATTCTTTACTGACACTAAATCTGGAAATGTTTGAACCTGGGCATGAGAGTGAGTACCCTAGGATATAAGAAAAAAATGGTAATTTCACTGCAGAAACAAACCAAACCAGCGTCACATTTCTATTTGCCAAACATTTCTAATGGGAAAATTGAGTTAATGGTTATATAATTACTTATTGGCCATGAGTACATATATAGGAAAAATTATATATATATATATATATATATAAAATTTAGGCTATAGCAAGCCAACTTTGGGTGCAGGGGGACAAATGAAGAGGGAATTCCCGGTATTACACCACAGAGCCCTTCTTGTAATGAGAGTCTTGAGGACTATGAGTTTGTGTAACAGGAGGATGTTGATACATTCCTGTTCTCCCAGTAGGCAACACATGAAGGAGATTAAATATTCACTGATTCTAAATAAGACCTCATTCACTAACTGTCTCCTTTTGTTGCTCAGAGGGTGTCAGTGTTGCAGTAGGGAACAAGGGAACATGAGTGGGTAGAAAAATGAAACAATTGAGCATGAACAATGAGTGGGTAGAAGAATGAAACAATTATAAGACAGTAAAAGCTTCCTTGACATCACTTCTAGGTCAGAGTGTGGAGCCCAAACTCCACGCTAAACCAAAGCAAAGGCTTTGTGGATGCCCATTAATTCTGACTGGCTGAAGAAATATCTCTTTCTCTCTCTCTCTCTGTCTTGCCAGCAAGGCTGTTTCAACTGCATTAGGTTAATACTACATTACTTTTCAAAACATTCTACCAACTCAAAAATATGGCTCACCTTCCTGACAGGAGAGCAGAGTCCTGCTTCCACAGCTCAGAGCCTGTGCTCTTAAGAGAGAATGCTATGGCTGGGCAGGATCATGGGGGAGCTTAGGCTGCTCTAAACCTGTACATCCTGCAGGGGAAGACCTGGGCTTGCACTGTGTCCAAGCTGCCTGAACAGGATCTTTGAAAATCATTGGAAAAGAGAGCCATTTCCAAGTGTTTTGCCGACAATTTAGCAGATCCCCAGGCTCTCCCTGGGGACTCTGAACCTGCCACAGCAGTCGCCCCAGCAAAGGCAGTGTTGAGGGGTGGGTGAATAGGTGAGCCTTTGGTGGGAGAACACATGGCTCCTACACACTGGAAGGCCGTGGATTAAGGGGGTATAAACTCACAGGGGGAGACTGTGCTTCAAGCCATTAGTGAATTTCTTACTATATTTTTTTCATCTGTTTTATCAATTTCTGCTACAAGTCAGAATTAATAATTTATTGTTAACTTGTTGAATTATAACTCCCTTAACTTGTGAAGAGAGAAAAAAAGAATATCTTCTCTCTAGGGCAAAATCCCCTTCTTCCTTTAAGTCTGCTTCCTGGTCAGTTGAACAGTCTTTCTCTGATTTTTTACCTGTTTGAGACTTATTTATTAATCCTGTGTGGTCCATGGGGAGCCATATTATAAATGATTCAATAGCATATATTTAGTGAGTAGGAATGGTATCCATGTGAGCTTCAGCATTCTTTAAGGAATGGTCTACAAAAAGAGAAAGATCTGATAATAATATTAATAATTATGACCTTTCCAGACCTTATTTACCTGGCTTAGTTACAATATTTCAGAAAACATTTTTGTGATTTAAGCAATTTTTACAGTTTTCTTTGGATTTTTTTATCAAAACCTTTTAATTCATATTTTTTGTATCAGGAAATGTGCATTACTGACAGAATTCATTGTAAGAACACGAATGATTGTATAATTGGGGAAACAAGAGAAACAAACCCACTTTCTGCCTAAATTCAATTGATAGGGAAAAATCTTTCCAGACCATTGCTGGTATAATACGAGCCAAAGCAAGACCAAACTCCCACTGCCCCTAAATATTTGACACTGAATTCTTTGTCACTTTCTGTGCCCTCAGTAATCAATAATTGTCAAGTAATCATCTCACTGTGGATGGTTTTAAACAATTGCAATCAGTTGTGACTTTATGTGGTTTTGCACTTGTCTTTGCTTCCCTTTTAGTTTGAGAAGGATAAGACTTTCACATTGCTTTTCAGTTAAAAGAAACTCAAAATGCACCAGCATAGGATGGGGGCTGACCTGTTGGAAAGCAGCTCTGTGGAGAAGGACCTGGTGTCCTACAGGACAACAAGCTGTCCATGTCCCAGCAGTGCCCTGGTGGCCAGGAAGGCCAAAGGAATCCTGGTGTGCATTGGAAAGAATCATCAGGTTCAGGGAGCTGATTCTGCCCCCTCTACTCAGCCCTGGTGGGGCACCCCAGGAGTGCTGTGTTCAGTTCTGAGCTCCTATGTACAAAAAGACATGGAGCTCCTGGGGTAGGTGAAGGGGAGGGTGACAAAGGTGATGAAGAGACTGGGGCAATTCTTACAAGGAAAAGCTGAGGGAGCTGAGACTGTTCAGCCTCAAGAAGAGAGGACTGAGAGGGCACCTTATCAAAATATATCAGTATCTGAAGGGAGGGCGCCAAGAGGATGGACCAGACTCTGCTTGGTGGTGCCCAGCAATAGGACATGAGGTATTGGGCACAAACTGATGCACAGGAAGTTCACTGGAACATAAGAACTTTACAGTGCAGGTGAACATGCACTGGAACAGATTGCCCAGAAAAGTAATGACATCCCCCTCCCTGGATATAATCAAGAACCATCTGGACACAATCCTGTGCCATGAGGTCTAGGATGACCCTGCTTGTGCAGGAATGTTGGACCTGATGTGGTCCCTTCCAACCATACCCATTATGTGATTCTGTGAAAGTATCAAAGCAAAACTCACCTGATGAGGATAAAAATTCTTCTGTGCAGAAATAAAACAAAGCCATATTTCACATGTTTTGTTCAAAATGCTGTCTTTATCCTTCTCTGGTGCCTGGAAGTTACTCAGATCTCAGTTTGAGTTTGTGGAAAGCCTAGTGAACATGAACACACCTATCAGTAAACATGTCCTCACTTTAGGCTTCATAGCAAAGCCAATCTTATGCACAGCTACTTCTGAAATATTATAGTGAAAGAAAATACTCTGGCCTTTTTTTAATTATTGAAAAAATCAGTCATTATTATAATTTTTTTAATGACATTCAGGAAAAAAAGCTTTCCCACACGGATCCTAGTACCAGATATGAATATATATGCTTGCTCTGATGGAATGGGAAAACGTTTATTCCTCTTCTGTTAAGCTGCAGAAACTTCCAGGTATCTACAGCAGGATGTCATCATACAAGTAATGCTTCATTCACTTGGGCTTAAGAAATTTTTATTTATAATGCACTATAAATGCATTTATTCATTTATTTGCATTTCCCCAAACTGAGAGTTGCTTAAAATACATAACATGGAGAGTATGGCAGACAGTGAGATATACATCTTTGGTGCTCATCCAGACATCATGCTTCATCCCAGTGATGGTGACATTTGCTGCCATAGATTAATAATTGTGAAGTGCTTGGAGATCCCTCAACACAAAAACCTTAATGTAAAAAATACAGAAAATTATCATTGCTGATGATGTGGTCTTCCTGAATACTTTCTCTGCATCAGCAGTCTTATACTGAAAAAAGATGGCTTATTGTAAGAATTAATTAGCTTTCAAAATCAGTTTCTGGCCAAGGTGAACACTTGGGGGTTGCAGGTAGGATCACTTGCTGGAGACTGGCAAAGGGGCTCCCTATACGCTTAATTGGAAATGCTTTGCCAACTCATTGCTGCTTGCCTATTATGCTCTGGCTGAAAACGCAGAGCAGGAGAGCTGTCAAAACACAAACACTTTTATATCTAAGCCAGTCACTTTATTTTAGTGCGAGGGTAGTCAGGGGGAGAGAGTTCACGACCTCACAATAAAAAATAGCTTATAGGAACAAGCCTAATTGTTTGTTTCCCTTACCCCGCCAGCAGTGAGTCTCAGCCTGGATGTCACTTTGGAGAACAGTGAATCTTATTAACAAAATAAATAAAATCAAAATAAAGAGTCTGTTAGTACTATGCAGGGTTTTTTTTCCCACTCCTTGAGCTGTAGTATAATCTGTGTACTGGTCTATTCACAGCTTGTATTTGAATCAGTAAAAAAGGCAAATGATGTAGGAATTTGCCCTTGATATGATGCAGTGGAGGGGTTGACTTGAGTATTTTCCATTGTTGTTAATGGAAATGATGTTCATAAATCACCCACACATCAGTGGGGAAGTAGATACTTGAGTCTACCAAATGTGTTATGTGTCAAAATCTGATCTTTTAATATTTGAAGAGCTGCTTATTCCTCTTAAATATAACGACCATGATTGATTAGCCCATTAATTCTCAGTTTTATGTAATTTCTCTAGGGAGATGGGCTGGGCTTGTTTGTTTCGTATTTGGTTTTCTTTAGAGAAACTCTCAAAAGATCTTTTAAGGGACCCTACTGAAGGTCTGGAAGATTCTGGCTACAACTGTGCCATTAAAGAAGAGCATACTGATGCCTTCTCAGACACTGCAGCCTATTTATGCCTGCTGTTAAATAGTCAGGAAGGTTTCTTGCATGCTGGAAGGTTGTGTCACCTGGCACTCTACCAAATAATCTATGATCTTATTTTGAGAATTAGCATGAGCTGAGGGCCATTCTCAAACAGTTGCCTGGGTGCAAACATTTTGTTCTGAAGAACAGGAGAGTTTAGTAATATTGACTCAGGCTATTTCTTGTCAAGTGAATGATCTGGAGAAAATTAAATTTTACTTGCATGGACTTAGTCTCTTTATGTATTGTGTCACCTGTGTAATTCCTAAGCTTTGCAAGACTGAGTGCATCCTGTTGCCATTAATGATGTCTCCATTTGAGAATCTTTTACAGAGACTGAAAATGTCTTTCCAGAAAAAATACAAGGAGGAATGGAGCCATAGTTCTTACAGGCTCTTTGCTGTACTGAATCTCCTTCCCAAACCCCCATATGACCAGTTAGTGATAAATGTCATGAGGGGATGAAGTGGATAGGTTCCTATTAGACATAAGATTGAGAAAAGCAATTTATTTCAGTCCCCCATCCAAGTGGCACAGAAGGTTGGAATTCTGTATAACTGATGGGTAGACAACACTTCCTTTAAATTAATGTCTTGAATTTGTGTATTGGATGAACCATGAAGATTTTTTGTGTGTGTGTACACCAATATCCATGTTTACCTTCAAATCCCTGACCAAGAAATAATAGATTCTGTTACCCCCCAAAGTAATTTGTTCTCTGTATTGCCCGTTTTCGCAAAACATCAAATTATGTGAAGACTTGGCTACCACTGATGGTTTGGGAAATTTTGGTTTTGAGCTCTAGGGAACCCATCTGGTGCTGCTGCTAATTTATTGATTAATGCTTTACTCACAACAGGGACTAAATATTTAAATCCATCTCTATCTCCATGCTCTATCTCCAGCAGCTTGAAGCTTTTAATTCTATTATTATTTTTCCACATACTGCAGAAAAAGAAAATATACTTTTAAATATTTTCCTCTCCTTTTTGCCCCTCTGTGGTTCTCCAAAAGGTTAGGTTTGACAATAGGAATATAGTCACAGATACTCTAGGCAACAAATGAGAAATGTTCTTTTGTGACCTTAATGTTGGCAAGTGATAATAACCAGTGAACCATGAAATACTGCTGCAATATTGTTCATGACTTCTCTGTTTTCTAAGATTAATTTTATGTTCTGAAATAAAGTGACAATCATTTATTATTCTGTTTTACATAGCTTCCACTGGGAAGCAAATATGAAAAGTTTAATTTTCTAGTCCACTTGCAGCAGTGTTCCTAGCGAAGAATCACATATATATATATATATATATATATATATATATATATATGTATGTATAAGTATTCCTTGGTTAATGTATAAAATACAACCCCCTTTGTTTAGCCCTGGTCAGAAATATCTGGTTTAGCATAGAGTGACCTAATGTTTAAAAGGAGAAACTACTTTTCTCTCCTAGGGGTTAAATAGTTACAGTACAAATCATTAATACACTACAGGTGTGAACTATGCAAGAATATTTAATTTTGAGCTACTGTTTTCTGAGAACATATAATGCTTTCCCAAAGAAACATTTTCCCTTTTCTCTTTAAAATGTAGCAGACAGGAATTTAGCCTCCAAAGCCTTCATGCTGCCAGCTATTTCTATTCAAAAAGTAGATTAGAATAACATTTTCATCAGAGGATGCATTTATAGTTCTCATATCAAGCCTAGTTCACCTTTCCATGTAAACCATTATCGTTCTCTCCATAGGCTGTTGGTAAGCAAACAATTTTAGGGCTTGATAGTTCAAGTCTTCCTCATCTTGAGTAGCACTTACCCATACCAATGCTTCTATTGACTTCAGTAATATTGCTGCTCTGAAATACATCAGGTGAGTAAAGCCAGGAAAAAGAAAAACCTTTAATTTCAAGGTCAAATGGATGAGGGAAAGTAGATAGCAATATTTTTAAAGTCAGTGTGCTCTGGGTTTTTTTTTCCTTTAAAACATGCATGTGGTTATGCATTAGGATTTAATAATTTAACTAGTTAAAGGCTGGATTCACAGAGAAGCTGAATACAAATATTTTTTACTAATGTTATATTTCTCAGTAAGGTATTGCAAGAAGCTATCACTGGTAGGGGATTGTTTATCTTGGAGTGGGGTCTATTGTGAACATGATGTGTATCCCTTTTTCTGGAAAACTAAAGAGTTTCTAAACCTTGGGGCATAAAATTACATACTAGAACTTTTGTTTGGTCATTTCAGCTAATAGAGGCTTGTTTCAAGAAAGGGTGGGTTAACTCAAAAAACAAATTTCTGCATTTCTGAATATCAGACCAGAACTAGTAGAATGACTAGAGGAGAGGATTAGGAGTCTGGCATCAATGACTCACAGCAATAAAAATACTGATCTATCTACATTTGAATTAGAGTCCAAAGACCAGGGGCTGTGGTGCATCCATATGGAACACTGTGCTCCCAGTCTCTCACTGTGACAGGTATTAGCTGGCAGATCAAGTAATCACTAACAGTTCTAGAGTCTTAAAACAAACTGATTAAAAGGAATTCCTCAGTGTTAATATTCGGATAAGTAGCCTAAACTCTGATGGGATATGCTGTACCATGGCTCAGTTGGGATCCAGCTGTTCACACATTGCAGGCTGTTGTTTCCTGGTTTAATGGTAATGCCTTTTCTAGAGTGTTCTGATTAGATAATTGTTAAAAAAAAGAGTGAAATGTTGGATTCACCGCTATTAGTTATCAAAGTCTTGGCTGTCAGGAATTTGATACAGTGCTACTGCTACTACATGTGCAATAAATAGTGTTTGTGTTAAGAGTCAGAGATTACTTTTGTTCAAGACATCTCTGCTCATTATATCTCTACTTGAGGAGCTTTCTTGAAAATTCACAGTAAAGCCCAAGCTAAGAGTAAATATAAAGCCAGCATCCTTGTGGGATTTAAAACAAATAGAAGATAAAGGGCTCTTTTTTTTTCTTTATCCACTGAAATGGCCACAACTTGAAGTGGATAATTTACTGAATTGCATTTCATTTCCTTGTAATATAGTAAATGACATAAAAGCAAGATTAGGTGCTGGGATTCAGAAGCAATGAAACAGAAGTCTGTGGGTGCTCAGTGGATATTTATACACTTCTTTAAAACATGTTTTATCCAAGGAAATTCAAAAGGAAGCTATAGGCTGTTACTCAAAAAACAGTTTTATGGCGTTATCATGGATTATGCAATCACTACATGCAGTGGTTATATGTGAACTACTCAAGTTTTACTATGTAATTCAGCAAGTCTTCATAATGGAGGTGTATACAAGAGAGACTAGTAAATGTATTTCCTATATGGAGAATAAAGAATTTTGCCTTAAAGCTATTAAAATTGACATCGAGAAAAGCACATTGCACAGATAGTTTTGGAGGCTGATAGCTCAGTAAGAAAGAGACATTAATCAAAAAGGAGAGAAGTACTTGCTTATGTATTTACATTATCCAATTCATATTAGGATAATGTTCTTTGTTTCTGTATTTTGTGAAGTTTATGTTGCCATCAAAGCTTCTGGGTGTTTGCCACAAGATGTGTGCAGAATTGGAACAACTGCCTGAAGGGAAACTTTCTGGTTAAAGTCATGGATGTAGATTTATTTCAAAGTGTTTAAATCTTCAGGTATGTTGTCAAATGTCTCCAGTAAACTCAAATCCTGTTCAGAGCCCCCATGCCCATTTAGGGGGGCCTTCAGCCCTTCAGCCACCAAGTTCTTGGGACACTGAAGCTCTCATCCTGCAGTGCTGTATAACAGTCATCCACATCCATTATCCAGATTTCAGCAGGAATTTTGGAATTATGTACTCGCACATAATAACAACCTTCAGTTGCAGAACATTTAAAAAATAAAAATACCATTTAACTGTTTGTGGATGAAAAATAAGTCCCTGAACAAGTGTATCAAAGAAAATATAGTACCATTTTTGTTTAAAAATCTATTTCTTTGTTCCTGGTAGTAACATGTCCTGCTCTGTACATTCTCTGTATGAAAACTCCCACTCCTAGCAAACAGGAGATGAAAACTAATTAAAGGATAGATTTCTTGCTCAAATTTTAATGATTCATATAGATTTTTTTCTGGTATATAAGGAAGTTGTTCCAAGACCTGAACAAAAAGTGAAGTAAAATCAGGAAATTATTACATTTCCTCAGCCAGTGGTCTTTTCTTTTTCTTTCTCCTAGGAAGAAAGAAGTTCTATTTTGCTCGAAACAACCAGATTTCTCTGAGTGGCAAATGAAACTTGTTAGTCACAGCAGAGGGCAGAGCTGAAGGTCAGAGCAGAAACTCTGGCTGCTGTGACACATTTTCATGAGCTGGATCATCTCTCCATGATTGACAAAGCTGACACTTGCAAGAAAAGGAGTGAAGGTGAAGGGGCAGCAGATTTCCTCATGGTTCTGGGGAGGGGGGAAGGTAAAAAGGGACTGATAGTAAGACCCTCTAAGCATTAATATAACATCATAAAAAATAAATATCTGGCCAAGTGGCAGAGTCTAAGGTTCAGCCCTTAGAGGGGCAGGTAGAGGAACAGATGCTTTCCAATGGACTTTAATCATCTGCTGCCCCAATGGCTTTCTCTGCCACCTGCTGAGGTTTAGGGCATTTGTT
The DNA here is from genome assembly GCF_037042795.1 of Molothrus aeneus. Classification (NCBI taxonomy): domain Eukaryota; kingdom Metazoa; phylum Chordata; class Aves; order Passeriformes; family Icteridae; genus Molothrus; species Molothrus aeneus. Next base: position 71,990,414 of record NC_089648.1, on the reverse strand, counting down.
TCAATGGACATTCAAGGGAATTAAAGAGGTTTGTGGTATCTGGGAAGGAAAGAGGAATTTTTGCCTTTGAAATAATTATATATTAATACAAGATGTTGCAATCAGGTTTGCCATAATAAAGGAATCTTGCAACAGGATGAAATAAACTTCCAGTGTACCCTGTAATCATCAAGCACTGTCTTGAATGGTCAGTTTCTTTGTGTTTCTTTGATTTCACCATGAGATTTTCATTTCTCCTTCTGGTGATATATATTCCTGCCATAAATTTATCTCCATGTTTTTCTCACAGCTTCAGCCCATTCTATATTTGGAATAGAATCAGCAGAATTCTGCTGCTTCAACATAATCAATTAGGCTTTTTTTCTACATGTTAGTTTTATATGTAAGCTGGGGAAATATGATCTAGTATAAATCACTGAATGTTTGACTAATATCTGTTTGTAAAAGTGTAAGCAGAGATCAGCAGTCGGTGTCTCATTGTCTGCAGCAATGCATGGAGGTATGAAGGTGGGAGAAGGTGTAAGCACAATGAAGGAGAGAATTAGAGTTCAAAATTGTCACACACACACACACAAACACACACACACACAAACACACACATACACACAAATCCTGCATTTGCTAGGATTCACTTCCAGTTCCTTCTTTCCATGATCTCATATGCTGGCATTCAACAGTAACACAACTGTTACCACAAGCATCAACTCTAAAGCATGTGGCCTCGCCTGTCACTGTTACTCTTTCTTTTGGTAGGGAGAGCTGCATCTTCTCTTAGGTCTCCCAGTTCCATCACTTTCAAATCTAATTACTACCCACCATCATTTCTATGAAAACTATTAATAACTTTTAACCTTAAATTTTTGTTTCTTTAAGGATACCAAGGAAGAAGAACTACAGAGTGTTGCAGAGGGAGGTAGATATTGTTTTCTTTTTCCACGTGACATCTTTTTCTGTAGTATTACTTGGTTGAGTTTCCCTACTTCATCTTCAGCTCTGTATGAGTAGTTCTCTGGAGCAGGGGAGATTATAGAAGCCTGCATTCTCAGAGTGTTGGGGGATAGTTTTAGATCCACCTGGCAGGAGGTGCTAAGGATTTAGAATGGAGACTAACATGATTTTCAATGTCTGTGAGTTCCACTCACAGATATTGAAAATCATGGAAGGTCCAAGGTCTCTCACATGTTTGATCCTACAGTTGGGTGAGGAGCTTCTGGAACTTGACTTACACATCCTTTCTCCTTCAGTGAGGTTTGATTCAGGCCAGTGCACTTTCTAGATTATTCATGAGTTTTTCTTGTTATTCTCAGCTCATTTTTTGTCACTGTTGTTTATCATTATTTATGAGCCCTAAGAAACAGCAATTTCAGCAAAATAAAGACAAACTTCTGAGACCTGGAGCTGGCTGTCTGGTTCAAATTCAGTTGGGAAATATGCTACTGCTTGTTCACCAATCTCAAACTCCGCCTGTAAATCTTAATAAGGTCTCAAATTTGGCAAGGAGGGATACCCTTGGGAGAGCTTCAATGATTTGACAGCACTAAACATGTAGAGGACAAGTAGGATGCTTTGTCTCCAGACTTGTAAAATGTAAAGTGTTATGGAGTCTTGTCAACTTGCAGACTTTAGATGCTATAAATAAGGATAATGAGGCATTGAAAACAGAAGTGGAGAACTTCAAAACTCTTTATTATCAAGGCAAATATGTTTTTGTATCATTAACCTAAAATTTCACACAATGAAAATAGATCAGAAAATCTAAAAGTCATAGGATTGAAATAAAGGGAGGAAAAGTAAGGACTTGGTTGCTAGATTTACTTTCATTTTGGTTTTGCAGGGACAGTGATGATCCTCTACATCATGAAAGAACTCGAGATTTGCATGCATATCAGAGATTATTTTTCTTTTTTCACTTGTCAATTTGCTTTCTCAAACAATATAGATAACAATATCACCTGGGTGCTTCCCTGGTGAATTCCATTTTATTACTTTTTATTTTTTATGATTTCATAAGGACGTTGTTTTGTCCTCATTTAGATTTAGTCTTTTTGTCAAAATACTTATGTATGTTTTTCAAACAGCTTTTCTTTGCAACTCTGCCTCTTCATTGCAATTGCGATAGTCATAAAATAGAATTTTCTAAAACTAAAGAACAAGCTGATATGCTTCATCCAGCAGACCTGCAGGCTATTTTTCATGATTGTACATATATTGTGTTGATTATGATTAATCTAAACGATTTTTAAATAGGAAGCAAAAAGCAGGGAGAGGGGGAAATAGTCCGCCTTCTTCCAGCCAGCAGAAGCTTGTGAAAGGGATTAAAGATGAATATGTCTTATGAAATTGTTACTACTCTGACTTATACTGAGGTGGGTAAGCATTTTCCCTCTTTTACCGGGCAATTGCTTTGATATTTTCTGTTAAAAATTGTTAAAAATGTATTTGTATTGCAAAACATTGAACATTTTAAAGCATGCTGCTATATTTGTATATTCAAATTACTTCTTATGGAAAATTACTGCACTGTAGCTACTGCAAATGTGGCTTATTAAACAGCACTTGCTGTTCTGAGCTGTCCTGTTATTATGGCTCAGTAAGACAGGAGCACGTATACCCCTCCATGAGAAACTAAAAGTCAAAAGATGTTATTTAGCAAACTAGAGGTAGAATAAGTGAAAGAAGAGAGCTCTCGTGGCTTTCAAGACAAGGACATTCCTATTTCTTAAAGGGATTGATGCATTTGCTTGTACTTCATTTCCTTTGAGATTATCATTACAAGCAATTTATGCAGATGCCACAGACAAACAATTGTGTAACCACAGAGCCTTGTGGTCTTTATGCTATTGGTGCTTTGTGTCTACAGGCTTGGCCACAGCAAGCAAGGCAGGCTGCAAGCTCCAGCAGCACGTAACATATCCTAATGTCCTGGGGTTCAGAGAACATTGTTATGGAACAGAATTGAGCTGTCGAAGCTGCTACTCATTATTCCATCAGATTGTTTAATTTCTCCAGCTTCCATTTGCTGCAGCTAGTATTTAGCAAGAAAGATTTCCCACTGCCACTAGCCTTCAAGAGAACTTTATATGAGGAAATGACTGGTGGTTGCTGCAGAAGCAGGATCCAAAGAAAATACTGGGAATTTAAATTTCTGGCAAGAGTTTTTAAAATAGATTACATTTACACTGAATAACCCCAACATTAGCATGACTCAGCTTTTAAAGTGATTCCATTAAATTACATTAAATTCAATAACTAACATCCTTTCTGAGAATAAAAATGTATTAGTTTTAATTAGCTCTCTGCCAAAAGTGAAATAAAATAAATAGAAACAAGTCGAATTTTATTCTTCCTAGGAGTGTTCACAAATGCACATCAGCTAATCCACTTTCAAGTCACACTTTTGGTTAAGTCAGGTTCATTTTCCTGATTGCCCCTATTTAGACAAGTCTTTGGAAATGGGCTCCAGTTGCAAACCTCAGGTTAGGTTGTGAATATAAATCAGTGAACTCTAAGCCTGCTATTGGGATACTGCCTGGGTCAGACCAACATAGTTAACCTCTGTTACGCTTCAGCAATGCCTTTAGCATCATTTTACTGTTATTAATGTTGCCCCTTTCTGTAACTTTTTGAGCAAAAAAGACATTGGACTATTCTGAGGTAAAGCCCAGCTGTGGCTAATAGCAGGGCTAGTGGCACTGCTGCTGAGGAAAATAGCAGTGACAGCAAGAAACACAGATAAAATTGACACCGAGACTCTGACACAGTAAAGATTAGCTTCCAGTGAAAATTACTCCCTCGTGTAAACCAGCAGCGAGACCATCGGAGGGATTGTGCCACCAGCATCTCCCCCATGGAAAGGGAAACAAAGGAGTTTTACTATTTTTTTTTTTTTTGAAAAGGGAAACTGATAATCTGCCTCCACCCTCCAGAGGTTCTGACATTTTAAATCCTTGTTTTCATTGTACCAGACACATCCAGGAAATGCACATCAGTAGTGGTAGCAGCACCTTGCTCTGTCTCAGAAAGATCTCCGCACTTTCTGACAGGCAAATTTCATGCCCTGGGAGTTGCCAGTCTGTGAGCCAAGACACCTCCTTGCCTGCACTCTGTCCTGTCTCAGCTTTTGTTTCCTGTGTGCAGCATGCCAAAGGCAGAGTTTTCTGACAGAAAAAACTGTCTGAAGGATTCTTAGGACATGGATGAAAGAGAGGTCTGAGGCTGTGCAAGTAAGTGCATGAGGATGGGCAATAAATAGCATAAGGATCTGTCTCAGCTTGGAAAGGGAAAAAGTTGAATGGTACAACAGGATTTTGTGTCTCCCATGAGAAACAGAACAAGGGACATTACTGCTGGGCATCTGAGGAATTTCTGGGCTTCTGGTGTAAAAGAGGATTTGATTCCCATTTCTGGCCTACAAGAATTCAGGTTGAAAAGGTAATAGATGACTTCAGGCCAAAGCTGTTCTCTCCAGAGATAGTATAGGCTGAGCTCAGAGAGACATGTCTTCCCATCCTAAATTCTGCAACCAATTCCTCTGATCAAGTGTAGACTTCTCCAACAGACCATCTGAATAACCCCCTAAAAGTGCTGTTTGTCCTCATTTGATATAAAAGGGATTTAGGATGACTAGCTTATGGATGACAGGCACAGGCACTGCAGGCAAGATGACTCATACTGCCTATCATTAGATTGAGAGAGTTGGAAAGATCCAACGAATTCCCAAATTTGCTCTGAGGATGAGAATGACAGCGGTGAGTCCTGTGGGATCACACACATGCTAGGGTTACACAAGTATAGCTCTACCTCCCCCCATGATTTTCCCTGTATGTGGGAAGTCCACACACGTATCAATGTGAATGACGAGTGGGAATAGATTTAAACTGAAAGAGGGCAGGTCTAGATTAAAAATTAGGAAGAAATTCTTTACTGTGAAGGTGCTGAGGCACTGGCACACATTCCCAGGAGAAGTTGTGGTTGCCCTGTACCTGGTGCTCCATCAGGGGTAGGTTGGACTGGGCTTTGAGCAACTTGGTCTAGTGAATGTCCCTTACAACCCAAACCATTCTATGATTCTATGATTCAAGGTATTTTCCAACCAAAAAAAATTCTGTGATTCTATGGTATTTTATTATTTCATGTGAAGAGAGCCTCTGGGCTCTGCTTGTGCTGCGCTCCTTGAGCTCTGTTTGGTGATGGTACAGGCGAGACCCATGATGTCACCACTGTAACTCCTTCATTTTTCTTACATAAATGCTGCTTTAGATCAGTGTCAAATGTTCTTTTGCAATGAGCATCCTTATGTGTCCTGATGTGCCTGGTTCATGGTTGTAACTCTGAAAAAGAATAAGGAGCTGCATGAGAATTGTGGTTATTATGACTGCAAGAAGCTTGTGATAGAGTCTGAAAAATTTGTAATTGCTAATTAGTTCCTGTTCTGATGACCCAGAAGCTGAAACTTTTAAAAAATAAGTCACAGTTATGTAGCTGATACATTTTGATACTAATAGTAAATGTCATCCTGGCTCAAAAGAAAAAAAAAACACAATAGGATTTTGCAAACCTGTTCAAATATCTTTGTATTACAATAATATACATAACTGCTTTCAGGGAAAGAATTAATGTGGTTCAGTCTCTGAAGCCTACAGCATGTCCTAGTCAGGTAGAGTGATATACATAAATAGTGCAGATACATATATGCAAGAGCAGTTATTGACACATTCCCTGCTTGCTCTCAGGGATGAGGTAACTGGGTTTTGACACTAATCTTTAATGTTTTTTTTCTCAAGCAACACTCTAATTACATGTATTTCATTCAGTTAATCGGTGGATATGCTATTAAATTTCTGATTCCTTTCCTGTAGTCTCAATTTGAGCTTATTCCACCATGCATTACATACTGACATGAAGGCAAGTTTGCTTTTGCTGCTGCTGTTGCTTCACTGGAATTAGCCTTCTGAATTTCATACCAAGAGTAACAGAAATTATGGGAGCAGAAGCTCATTTCAAGAACACATAGGCAAAAATACGTAACATAATTGCACTGATTAAAAAAAGATGTAAAGCAAACTAAAAGAATTTTGAGAGATATTCCTAGATAAAATGCTATAAAATAGGATGGCAATTGATGTTTAATCTATAAGAATACTATTAAAATTTTATTTTTGAATTTGAAAAATAAATTTTTTTTTCTGGTATTTTAGGCTTTTAAGTATTCAAAAGTTGGACCTTGACAGATTTAAAAGCAAGATTTGTGGAAACAGACCAGGTATTTTAAACTAAGTTCTGAAATCTAGGATGGTCTTGTTCTTTACTTACTAAATCCTCAGTGTTCAGCATATCTTCAGTTCTAAATTTCCTATGCAGAAGTGATTTTTTTTCAGCTTTTCTTCTTTTTTGTTGTTTTTTTTTTAAGTACCGAGACAAAACTTATTTCTCACCTTCTTTTTGAGTCTTCAGTTCTTCTGGAGAAAACCTGAAAACATGGTTTCTGTTCCCTCCACAAAGACTCAAAAATCAAATGAGTTTGAACTGATTCCCCAAATATAATTTTCTAGGTGTCATTTTTCTCTATCCGTTCAGACCCCACCTCTCTAAATTCTTATCTGGTAGCCAAATGTACCTTCTCTTTCTTATCTAATTCTGTGAGGTAAGGGTTAGGGTTAGGAAGACTGGAACACACAGTCAAAGCATAATGACTAGGATTTCTTTGCATTTCTCTCTTCAGAAAGATTTATAGTTCAGTACTCTTCCTCTCAGAGAGCAGCTGAATTTGCCTTTTCCTACACCATACATACTTGTTTTGCACTTACTGGACGTTTTTCACAGGGAAATTCAACAATATTTTTCATGGCAGAAGTTTATGAAAAACTACACATATATGTGTGTATGTATTTATACAATTGATGTAACCCAAAATCTAAGAGTTTTTTATGTTAGCTATGATAGTAAACACATGCAGACATTAATCTGGTTACTGTTTGCTTTGACTTTGCTTTGTGAGCATAAACTTTTGACAGTCGCTGTTGCTTCTTCCTGACTCAGTGATTTAACATCTCAGGAAACACTTATTTAAGACCCTGTGTTCTTAGCTACCTGGAATTGATGATACCATGGAATAAGACATCATAGGTGACACCATTTCCTGTGAAAAGCACAAAGTAAAGCAAATAATTTAGTTGAAATGTAGGATAAGTTAAATAATGATTTATTCTCTTTTTTAATGAAATGGCTGCAAATATTATCTCTGTTTAAGAGATAATATTGCTCCCCTCTGGTTTATCAAGTGTGTGTCATGAAGAAGGAGGCAGATATGAAAGTGACAGTGAAACCCCAGGTTAGGAGTAGTAAAGGTAAGTGTGATTTGTGATTTTTAGTTCTCACATCCCAGCTCTAATTCTTGGGGGGGGGGGTGGGGGGGGGAATTACCCATATGTACTTTCTACCAAAAATGAACTTCATTTCAGAAGTCAGACTTTTTTTTTTTCCAAATTCCTTTTTTTTTTGCACCGGCCTACCAGTTTAAATATATTTCCAGTGCCCACAAATAATTTCCTGAGCCTTCACTTGATACGTCACTCAATTTCTAACTCTTCTCCAAAGGGTTATTGATGGCTTCACTTTGGCTTTAGAACTGCTGATGTCCCTTTGACAAGACAAAAAAAGAAAAAAAAAAATTACAGCCAGGAAATAAAAGCTGTCACTGAATATGAATGCAAAGTGGGAAGCTAATATTCAACTACTAAGAAGTCATTTGTCTATTGTGAGTGAAGGACCCCATGAGGGGTGATAGGGCGTGGTTTGAACCTTGGTACATAACCTTTTATGCTATGAAAATATATGTTTATACAAATAGACATTTTTAGCACTCATCTTTAAACACTTACTGTGTGAACAATATGTGAACCTCGCTCTTGATGGAGACCATGCACAATGAGATATAATTACCTTTGGGGTGATGGTAGTTTCGGACTGCTGGGATTGAGGGACAGTGCAATAACAATAAAAGAATAAAATCCTTGTGAATGGCTCTCAGGGGAGCTTTTGGCTTATCATTTTGAGGATTTGAGCAGCAAGAAAAGAAAAATATACAGTGCTAGCCATGGACATCATTCAGTACCACTATCAGCATAGAAATGCCCTTTCATTCATTTTGAAGCAGTTCTCATTCTTCTTTAAAACTGGTTTCTCATGATAGAGAAGAAGATCAAGCGCTGGATTTCTAGAAAGATGTGCACATAATTTCAGGAATAAAAAGGCCATCCATTTGAGCACTTTATACAGACATGGCCATATGGTTGCATTGTCAGCATGGCGAACTGCATCTGGAACTGCAAGAAGCTGCCCTACATGTACATGTGCAACACATGCATTTATGTTCATCAATAATAGAAGAACAGTGTGTATATCTATAAAAAGTGTGAGTGTATATTTATAATATCTATGTTAGCATTTCTGAATTATGGCTCCTGTCTCACCTTTAGGCCTTTTTAGATGTATTAGCAACAAGATTTTGGTCCTAACTGGCTTGCAGCTGTGTCAGAAGGCATACAAAAACAGGGCAAAAACCAACTTGTGTGTAAAGCTACCTGATAAACTGTCCTTTTTTTGGCCTTCTTTTCTGTCATAGTAATTGGGTCTTTGAAATTAGATTACCCATTCTTAAACAGAGATAATATTTATTTTCAGATTTATCCAGTTCTTTACTGCAGAATTAAAGCTTAACTTGAATGACAGAGGATTTTACCTGGCAAAGTTTCTCAGAAAACTTCTATCAACACTGAGATCACTTGCTTATACTATGGATTTTCTCTCTGAAATTATATAGCTTTATACCAGTCCATTCCAGTAACTCAAATGTGTGAGCACTAAGTTGTGAAGCAGACAATCGAGATCTCAGAGGCAAAAATGAGAATCCCTAACAGTGTTTCTGAGGTGTTAAAAAAAGATTTTCTTTGATGGCATACATGTTGTTCTATGGATAAAGTATTGATATCGCTTCACTTGTACTTAATGTAGCTTGTCTTCCAGCCATGCTTTGCCGTAAATTCAACTGAAAAAGGTAAAGAACATTTTTGTTCTTCTAACCATGTATCACTGCACTCAAAGATTTGCATGTACTGAACTCCTATGCCCAAATATCCGAAGGAGTGTGCCAAATGCAGTATAGTAACCAAATGCAAAACTTTGATCCTAGAGTCTCTTTTTGTTATTGAAATTTAGATACTGAAACGTAAATAAGTAGAAACCAGGGTTTTTTTTTTCCCATGGAACAGATCAGCAATGAAGAACAACAGAAAAAGAATCTGATTTTTGCCTCATGTCCCATTTATTTTGGGAAGTGAAGTTATCCTTGTTGTCAAGTAGTTAATTTTGCTGGTTGCTTTGATTATTAAACTTAAAAGCCTAGTGCATATGTCTATTTTTATATCATTACTAGATACCCTCACATTTTCCCCAAAGTCTTCTCTAGATGCCTAAATGCGTCTGTTACTGATAGGAGTTTCAGTGGTTTTTCACATAGATCACTCAACAGCATTGAACCCAACTTGGAAGCTCAGAGTCTCTCATTGATAGCTTTTTTCTGTATGCCAGATTGATCCATTGACTGGGTTTTCTGCAGTCTTGCCATTTTCTAAAAATACAGCACATTCCAGCTGCTGAGAGCAAAATCCCAGTCCCAGTAGAGTAAATTTTTGTCTTTTTAACAGCCTATTGTAAGAGACTGTATCAAAGGCTTCTAGGAGGTTGCAGTAAACTATTTTAACTGGCTCTTCTTCACTGACTCTTTTGATAATGCAATAAAAGTATTCTAGTATATATAGGGCAAGACTTACTTTTCTCCAAACTGTATTAATCCCTGCTAACTGCTGTTCATGTGTGCAGTTTGGTTACTCTATCTAGCTTTAATTAGTATTTCAGCTATTTTACCAGGTACTCAGGAAAATCTATTCCAACTGCAATTGCTAGAATCTATTCTTCTTTCGATCCAGGTACATCATTTACTACTTCCCAGTCTTCTGCAATAGAGCTGATTTTAATGAGCAACTGCCAGTGGTTAGTGTATCTGAAGACAATACTTTGTGTTTATTTCAGCTATTCCCTGCCCCCTGGAGAGACTTAATCTTCGCTTACATCGAAATGAATATAAATATGACTCATTAAGTAGACAATTAGTGTTGTTTATGAAAATTTTTTTCAAGTGCTTGCAGTTCCTAACCCAGGTCAGGTTCTGCTTTGGGATACCAAAGGTCTCTTTGCAAGGACAGTTGGTCTGACATTTAAGGCCATGCTCAGACCTGGAGGCTTAGGTGGACTCTGTTGCCAGGCTCTGGTAAGGACTTTCTTTATGATATTTGGCCATATCTCTGTTCCCTTACAAGCACCATCATGCTCACTCTATTTATCAATGAGCAGCCAAACCCTCTGGTCAGAAGGGTTTGTATGAACCTCTGTCTCCCTTTCTGGACAGCTTGTCCATGCTCACAGCTGCATCAGGGGAGAGCTTAAAACGGAATGCATTTTGTTTAGGGTGGTATTTTATGAGTTTGGTCCAACCTTAACCTAAGCTTGGTGAAAACATGGAGTCACTATCAAGACAGTGGAGTGGAACAATCTATTCTCTTATACAGCTCCTATGAAAATTTTCCTCTAACACCATTTCTGGACATGCTCGATATGTTAATTCTGTTTCAGTTTTCTGCATGAAGCATTTCCTTTCTTACACAAAAGAAGTTCTCTAGGTCACATAAACACCAGATTGATTGACACAGGGACCTCACCTCATGATAATGAAGAAATCATCAACACCAATTCAAATTCAGATTTTCATCTTAATTTTTGGATAAGATGAAAACAGCAACTTTACTTTCTTTGGCAGTGAGATTTTTTTCTCAGGCAGTAAGAGGGGGAAGTGCCAGGGAATTTTAGTTATAAAGGTTAGGAGGCAAAATGAACAACAATAAAGTAAATTTATAAAGACCTCTAAAGACAAAGTATGAGCCTTACTGAATCTGCCTTTACTGCTTAATACCTAACATTTTATATACTCTAGAGAGAGGATTTAACTAGAGTGTTAAAAACCTATGTAAATACTCCTCCAAACTCTCCTTTTTATGTAAAACACCTTTCCATGCTCATAACACAAATAGGATTTTGCATGTATACCTTCTGTGCAAAGTTTGCTAAAGATTTGCTTGTATTTTATTCAAATGTTGAGTATGTTTGTTCCAGCCTTTTCCCCTGTGAGTTCTAATGATTTTTATTTTCTCAGTACAATACCTATAATAGTGCATTGGTCTCATGAAAGCAGCAGAGAGTTGAGCAACTGAAATATCTCTTTTCTAGCTCTAAGTGCAGCATGCCTGGGAAGGTCATTTTTGCAACCTACCTGTGGATCAGCAGATGGCACTCTCGCAGGCAGTATATCAAGTTAGAAATCCCATTTGTAAAAAGGGAAAGGAATATATAACTGTCTTTACACTTCTGCGTTTTTGTTATCTCACCAGGTCACACCATTCTGTTGCCATATTTTTGATACTGACTCACAAATTTATTTTCCAGCTTCTGGTCCTGCTCTCTGTTCAAATCAGTATGTCTTTTACGTATGCTTCTAAGTGTATGACTTTCACATCTCCTTTTAACTTTCTTCTCCTAACGTGAAACTTAACATTGCCCGAATTAAATGGAAGGCTCATTTTACTCCATTTTTTGCTTCTGACTCAGAACGTCATTTTGCTTTCTTTGTCTCATTTCAAATGACTGTTAAAGCTGGACTTTTTCTTTTCTTTCCCTCCTCATTCCTGTTTTTTTTCCTGGTTCCTGTCTTGACCAGTACTGCACAAAAGCTCACATTGGGGTAAGTTTTGAGTAGCAAAATCTTTCCACTGACTTCTCTCAAGCCAAAATTGCAGTGTGAGTGCAAACTGGGTGCAGTGGGGGGCAGCAGGTGATGGCAGAAAAAGGCCAGTCCTGTCAGACCAGCCTGGAATTGCAATTTCTTGTTCAAGAGGAGCAGTGTATCTCGTAGTCAGCAGCTAGAGGGACTGTCTGTAGCAATGTACCTGACTGGGTCTACCTGGGATGGAGTTAATTTCCTTCCTAGAAGCACACAGAGTGCTGTGCTTTGTCTTTGTGACTAAAACAGTGATGATAACTCACCAATGTTTTTTTGGCTATTGCTGAGCAGTGCTTGCTCAGCTTTGAGGCTTTCTGTTTTTCCTGCTCAGGTTCCCCAGCAAGTAGGCAGGGAGTGCACATGAAGTTCCCCTCCATTACATCAGACTTCTCAGGTCTGTCTGTAGCTCTCATATCTTTTTGTTGGATTATATAAATTGTGGTCCTTGCATTCTCACTCTGATCTGAGTGGGACACACTCTTCTGTGTATGAAGAGGTGTCTGTAGGTGGTTTTCTCCCACCTTCCCCACAGCACTAAACTGATTCCTGTGCAGTTGCATCTTTCTTGATGCCCATATTTCCCCACAAGTATCCCTGCGCTGTTCTTCCATGTTGTCCTCAATTTGTGGAACAGGCTTTGGTTGGTCACTTCTTTCCTGCCTGTCAAACAGTCTGTCAGTCCTCATCTTTGCTTTGACAGGTCTTCTCTGCAGTGATAAAGTCCCCCCATTAGAAATTAGTGCAGAGCCTGCAATTCAATATAATTGCATGCAGACAACACATCATTTTGTTCGGGAGTCTGAGCCACTTCCCCTTCAATGACTGTTTCCTTACATTTTCAGACAAATGCATGTAATTTAGTCTGTGTGACTCCTATCAGCTGCAAAGAGTTAAATCCACATGTAAATCTTCAAAAATCTGGGGGTGCCTTGCCAAGTCTTAGATTATCTATCACTCTAATCAGCCCGATAAAACTGATTACACATCTTTCAAATAAATAATGATGGGTTTAGCTTTGCCTGGAGCTTTTACTGTTTTTCAATCTGTATCTATCAGCTGAAATTTCATGTGCACTCAGCAATTGTTATTCTGTTGTTAGGAATTCTGATATTGCTGACTGCAATAACATTCATTTGAATGCTATGGATGTAAAAGATTCTTTGTTTCTCATGCAGAGCTGTTAAATTTTAAGACAGCATTAGTTGAAAAACTGTCATTATTAAGAGAATTTTTATGTCTGATTTCTTTTTCTTATTCTTATTCTAAACAGGTTCTGGAAACATTTTAGGTTTTAAGTTAAAGTAGCACTTTAAAAATTAATGACACTGTGGAAAAGAAATTCTAGATCACCTAAAATTCATAGTTGAAGTTGGAGAAGTTATAAAATTAGTTGATATAATGATTTTTTCCCCATTTTTTTTTAATTACCAAGTTTGTGCTAATTCAGACTAAGCTGTTTTACTTGTAACTCCTGTATGTGTCCAGAGATGAGGTGTGTGAAATAATCTGCAACATCTGTACACATCTGTACTTAGGCATGACTTTTAGACATGTCCATTTACTGAATCACTGCTATAATGTTTTTAATTTTACATTCAGAAACAAGTGCATCCATCTTTCTGGTAGTATTACCAAAGCACTTCACAAACAAAATTGATGTTACTGGCATGTAAGAGACATATATTTTACAATCTCATCATGCTTATTAAGTGAAACAGATTTAATTCTTTTCCACATTAGAGCCTGGCCCCACAAAAAAAAAGTTCCAAAACTTTCAATATTGCACATATTTATGCAGTACCTGACTCAGGAGACATAGAGGAGGGAGGACATTGTTATAACCGTGAAGAGCAATGGGAGAGTGAGAGTCATGAGAGTGCCCTGTATGTCAAACACTGAGGAACTGGCTTCAAATGCAGACTGTTGTAGTTTTGTAGTTTTCTATCCAGAACTGGCATTTCTGGGAAGAATTCAGGCCTCTGATTGTCTGTCTCACCCAACTGGAATCATAAATTGTTTAGTAAAAAGATGCCTCTTGCTAGTAGCATTGTCAGGCTCCAGAGCAACAGAGAACAGCCACTAGGAGTGCACAAAGAATTCCTGATGAGATGCACAACTAGTGACAGTCTTGGCTGGTGCCTTTATGAGTTATAAAAATTATAAATGTTATTATAAATGGTGAAGCCAATGAGAATCTTAGTATTTACAAGGAGCTCTGAATCACACCTGCAGACAGTAGGTCTGCAGAGCAGCTCACCAGTGCTGCAGTCAGGTGAAAGCAGGCACTAAATCAGTGACATAACAGTGTTCTGTAATGCATGATATTGTTGGAAGCATAAAGCTCTTATATAAAATGTAAATGCTGTGCCTGGAGGCCTGTTATTGATAAAGAGCAACAGTCATTTATATTTTTGAGATATCAGAGGTATTGACTCTAACAGTCTGGGTAAAATCCAAACTGGCAAATACTTATCTGAGGCATACAAAGCATTCCTAATGAAATGCAAAGCTGATAGCAATTCAAGTTTTTCAGTATTTTATTACAGACATCAATATAAGCTTATCTGAGTGGAGTAAGTACACATACTTCAAGTAAAATTAGACGTCATATCCCAAGAAGGTGGAAGAAACATCGAGTCTATCTGCCTCACTGAGTGAAAGTGATCACATTTTATAGATAAGCCTTTCATGTTGAAAGGATGTGAAAATTCATGTTCGTATAGACATTTGTATTGTATTTCCCCTAAAATGCTTAAAAATAAAAAGATGTGAATTTAGGCAAGATAGAGAAGATATTGGTAGAAAGAAATATAATTTAAAAATAGGACAATATAGCTTTTGATTTTTAATTAGATTTCATACAACTTCAGAAAGTGCAATATTCTTCATATAACTTCCCTCCACATATTTCACATTCTCTAAATCTTTCCATTACTTTCTGGGAAACTATCTATTGTGGCAACCAGAATGGATTTAGATGTCCAGATAAGCTGTAATCTAGGTCTTCCTATCCTCAAAAGCTGAAAACCTAGCAACACCTCCATTTTAGAACATTAATTTCTCCCAGGAGTCCAAGCACAGTCACTGGTATATTCTCAGAAATGAACCAAATAAGACCTAGATATTTTTCTTATTTAAAAACTATTGGTAGTCAGGAACTGAGGATGGGAAGGCTCCACTGAATTTTCCAAGAAAGATCATACCAAATCTAAACAGCACAGTGTCTGTATTTTGTATACAGATGAGAGTAACTTGCTTCAGACAAAAGAAAACATATTTAAGGCTCACCTCAACATGAGCTGATATAGACCTCCAGCTTATATATTCCAGGAGACAGTCTTAACCTCAGTAGATAAGACTCATTCTGCATTAAATACAAGATTTTTGGAATCAGGGAGACAATTGGCATGAAGGGTCCAGTGAGATAACAACCCCCCAAGATTTGTTCTCAGTAGTAGAAAAAATTTCCATTTTATTTTAGTTCTTTCCTCTTTGACAAATATTACCCAGACTTTGTCTGACCTTCATCACAGATGTAATTTGTTAGCATTTATAGCAACGCAGATGGGTCTGCCAGTCTTTCGGAGAAACTTTGTCATTCTGCATTTTGCAAGGGCTGAAAGGCTTTTGGAAATTAGAAATGTCACCTACAATGTCAAGTTGAGTTAAGTGTCCTTTTGTGCTCATTCTCACTTAGTCACTTAGCCTTGGAGCTTTCACTCTCTGCTGTCCTTCTGCAGCTGCAGTGGTGCTCACGTTGACAGGGAGAAATGACAAGATGCATAAAGGATGAGCCCAACGAGATTCTGAAGGCAAACAGAAGACCAGTGCTTGCAGAGACAGCAGCAAGAGCATTGAAATAATCTGATTCACTGAAAGGATTCAAGGGAGGAAAATCTATGTGTGCAGGGAATATGTTGAAATGGTTGTGGTGCTGACAGTCTGAATAGGGAAGGAAATGAAATTTATGAGTCATTGAACCTCCCAGGTGAGTTCTGGTGATTTACTGATCAGCACAGCTGTCCCCACAAGCTTTAGGCACTTGTTCTCCCACTTATTGCTCTCTGCATTTTCTATGTATTATCTCCCCAATACTTCTTAAGGTTAACAAATTCATAACCAGTGGTATGGTTCAAAGGCAACCAAGACCTCAGGGGCTGGATGATAGAATTCCAGAAATGCAAGTAAGAGGGTTAGTGAGTGATAAATTGAAATGAAGGCAGGCAGACAAGGAAGCATTCTTATGTTAGTTTTAATAATGACATAATGAATAAGAGACTAAGTCTAGATCTGTACTTTTTTTTGAGTGCAGAGGTCTTGCAAGCCCATGTTCTAACCTTGGTTTTGAATCTGGAGGTAAATCTGGGATCATGACTGCATAAGAAAATTCTAAGGCAAAGGAAGACACAGAACTTGGCCCTGTGCAGTCCTTCAGGTCAAGCCAAAAAGTGACCCCTTCTACTGTGTATGAAAGTCAAGTATGTCAAAACTACTTCTGTTGCCAGAATATGCTTTGGTTTCTGAAGAGGTTAGGAATGCCATCATTCTGGAGTGTTTTGTTTTGTCTGGTCTCAGTGAAAAACCAGAAACATACATAATTTCTACTGAAAACCTAGACTGCTTAAATATTCATATCATATACATTTTTAATGTAGAGACCAATTTACTGAATTTAAGTTCAGTGAAAAACATGTTCCTCACTGGGAAAAGCTGAATAGCCACAAAAAAGAGTGGTGGAGGCTTTTGCATCTCATTGGAAAAAGCTGGTTTTCAGCCAAGTATGAGGCAGCCTCCAGTGTAACAAAAAGGCATTTATTCACGTGTTGAAAGAAAACTCCCTAAATAAGGTGATGGGAAGTTAGTCTCCTATTTAGGGGGAAAAAAGAAAGAAGAAAAAAGGCATTTTGGGTTAAAAGTTTCAAACTCTTTTGTCCTTCACAAGTAGCTTCAGGATTTGGCATGGAGGATTCTTGCTTTTCCACTGTAACACCTGGAGATAAAGGAGGAAAGCCACGGGGCACAAAATGACAAATCTGTGTTTTGAGAATGGAATCCCTCCCTTTATGTCTCCCATGTAACTGCCTACCCCTGGATTTATCCAAAGGTCCTTAGACGTCAGTGGAGATAGATAGGCCCATCTAAGTGCTGAATTATCACACTAAGACAGGACAAATTTCATTTTAGAAGTGCATCTCTCTCCTGACTTATCTTTAAGAGAGCTTCAAGTAGCCAGTTTAGATACAGCAATGGGATGAGCTCACTAATTGAGACATGCAAATTTAGGAATCTGCGCAGACAAGTAGGTTAACACTGAAACACAGGTGTCCATCATGTGCAAGAGTCCAAGGCATCAATTATAGTCAGCAGAAGTCTAATCAGTGCAGCTACTCGAGTGTGGAGGTAAGTTCACACCCCTCTAAAGTAGACGTGAAGTCAGTTGTTCATGTGGCAGTGCCTGCTGCAGTCACAGCTGTGACTTTCCATCTTGCAGGCTGATTCTGCACAGAATCTTCTGCAGGTCTGTTTTGTATCTATCAGCTGAATAAGGATGTCTTGGACACCACAGAACATCTCCAGTAATCCTACAGGTCTGAATTTATGCAATTGACCTCTTCCTCCAGTTTCTAGCAGGCTGAAAGCTATTGAGGAGTTGTCCATAAAGCACAAGTTGAGGTGAGGCCTCAAGTGTCCTTCTAGGCACCTTCATTTAGGTGTCCTTAACTCTGAACTAAATTCCTACTCTATGCTTGCTCTGCTGAATCCCATCACGGGAGCTTGCTCCAGGTATTTTGTCCTCAAGTTCTGGTTTCACAAAAAGCATTCTGGAAGTTTTGGAATGCTTCAGTAGAACTGAAAACCCATAAAACTCAATGAATTACAGCTTCAGGTCTGTGAGCTTTGGGGTCAGACAGAGCTCTGTGACAGTGTAGGTCCCTCACTGCTGGACCTGCTGACCTAGACTCCAGGCAGGGGTCTGCTCATGTAAATAGTTTTTTGCACTTTAAGTAGATGAGCAAGAAGAGTTGAAAAAGATGAAAAAGTGCTAAAAATTACAGTGGCATTAAGGTAGGAAACTGGACCAGAAGATGTCTGTTTCTGTGACTGCTCTTCAGAATGAAGGTGTTGACATATATGGAGCTTTACTTGAGAAAAGAGACTTTCTCAGAGGCAGAGCCCTGACCCTTCTGCCACAAGTCTCTGTGCCCTAGGAGTGCACAGTGGCAGTAGTGGGACAACAGGAGCCAGAACTATCAGAAAATCTACCTACTATTCATTAAAGAACCACTGAATGCATGAAGTTCTGGCATGGTGGTTTTCATAAAATTTAGTATTTTTCTGTTCTTTCTCAAGAAAAGAAAAAATAAATCCCATTGTCTTTAGTTTTCCTTGGGGAGACAGAGACATTCTCTTAATCACAGAGGTTTCCCTTTATCTTTAGAAAGAAAATATTAGGAAAGCTACTTTGCTACTGCTGCTTCATCTGTATCTGCCCTGTCTTCCATACTGAACATCTGAGCTCTAAATTTGCTTAGAAATGTATACATACATAAGTAATGCAGAAAAAGACAGTAACATGACTGAAAGCTGGAACACAGACAAGGCAATTGGTTTCACTGTATCTTTGTCTGCTAAGGTGCATTAATCTTAAAAAAGCAAAATGATATTAATGGTAATTTGAAAGAAAGAAGTAGGTTACTTTCAGACTGATTTCTCTGGGCAGCTTTGCTGTATGCTGGTGCATTTACAGCTACAGTCCAAGGACAGTAATGTATGCAATTGCTGGCAATCCAGGTAGCCAGACATATTTTCAGGTTTGATAGACAAATGTCCATGTTGCCATGACTTCTTTTCTCAAAATAGTTTCTTTTTATTTTCAACATCTGTTGACAGAACCCTAAATATAGGAATTATGCAAAGTCTTTGCTCTGACTACAATGCTTTTGTGATATGATCTATTGCAGAAATATCAAGCTGAAATTGGATCGGAAAGCATACTTGCAATTTTGAGCTATCAAAACAATGTAGTGTTGTTATACAGCATAGTTTCAGAAAATATAGTGACAAAAAAGATTGCTGTGGCTATTTTTAAGTTGCGAGAATATAAAAGTAGAGGCTTGCAAGGCTTCTTTTTTCCAATATTGCAATTTGAGACTTTGTGTTGACCAAAGAAAATATATTTAATGGGAATGAAAAAAAGTACTTTTTAGAAGAATAACTTATAAGAACAGTTATTTAGGCTAGAATATCAACAGTCAGAGTTATTTTTCTTCTGAGGCAAAGATTCTGAAATGGACAGTGCATACTTTGCCAATGTTCAGCACTGTAATGGAACCATTAGAGAAAATCACTACATTTGCTTCCCCGAGTACCCATGTAAATGATTGTGTTAACGTCTCGTCCATCAGCTCGACACTATTCATTATGAAAATGTGTGCTCAGCTCCAACCCACATCAAAGGAGGTCTGATGAAGGAGATTTTGTGGAGCTCCGTGCTGACAGATCCCATAGCAGATATGTGAAACTGAAGGGGGAAATTATCACTGGAATAAGAAATTGGCAGTTATATGTTTCCAAAACCAGGGCTGGCTAGATCTAAGCCACTATTTATTTACCTGTACATGGATCTGTTTTCTTTTCCAATGCTCCAAGCCTATAGTCACAGCAAGAGCTTACACAGAGCTATTTCAGTCTGTCCTGGTATCTTGATGTTTAAAAGAATGTGATGTTCTATGTACATGAAAATTCAGTTTAAATATGGCTAAAGCTATAATAAAAATCATCAAAGAAATGTAAAGTTCCCCATACAGCACTCTTAAGATAAAAATCATGCTAAAATTTAGTCAAGACCTGCATTGCTAATAAATCAGAATGCCATTTTGCTGTAGAATAAGTAAAATGGAACAGTTTTTAATCCAATTTAAATTTGAAAGAACATTTGTTAGATCTGCTCTTAAAACTTGGCCCATTCCCACTCAAAATGCTCACCAGTCTGTTACAAATTGTCTCAACACCACATTCCATGTTTTACTTTGTGTAACGACAAGGTCTGGGTAAAGTCTAGTCAGGATTTTCCAGTTGTTCATGTATCCAAATCTTCTGGGAAGCAGAGGCTGAAAGGAAGCATTCCCCAGGTCAGCCTTTGGGCTGTGAAAACACACTCTCACCCCACAAGCTTACTCTCCCAACTGAAGAAGCCTTCCTTAGAAGATTCTGCATTAATGTCTACCAGAACAATGCAGGAAGAAAGTACTGAAAGTACCGAAGAACTGAAGTACTAAAGTACTGAAGAAGGTTCCTGAAAGTACAGCAAATGGCTCAAGTTAAAAATTTGTCATCTGGTTTGCTTGAATATATCTTTTGGACAACATAATAACCTTGCTTCAGATTAGATGAGATTTGATGGATTGAGCTAATGACATAAAATGAAGTATACACATTGAAAATGAAATTCTCAAGGCATTTGTAATTTGACAGAGATGTATTTCACCATGGCATTTCTTCCTGTAGTCGAGTCAGTTTGGGCCAGGATTTTGCACTCAGTGCTGCAAATGCTGTTTCAAAATTTCTGGTTGTTGGACACCAAATATTAGGACTACTGATAAAAGAAAGAGATGTTTAATTATCCTACCACACATACTGAGGGACATGAACTTGAGAGAAAGAAAAGACAGCATCGTCTTCATAGTCTCTTTCATAATAACTCCATTAAATGCAAATAGGACTTCAGGGAGGACATTCTTCATAGTAAGGAAAGGTATGACAATATGGTCTTAAGACAATTGTGCAAAAGCACGTTGCAACAGTTGAAGGAGAATGAAAGGAGATCTTGGTCCTCATAAAATCTAAGTACTCAGTTTTCTGCCCTTTGTTTTTCCTTAATGGTATTTTAAACCAAGCATATTTTTATCAGTTACAGAAGCTGTGCTCTAAAAAACAATAAAAATAATAAAGAAAATATCTCGCTTTTAATTCCCTGGTTTAGCAGTATGATTTCTTAAGACATGCATATAACCTCCTCTTTTTGCAATGCTAACTGAAAGGGGAAAAGACACAGGAACCTGGTTTATTCTGGAAACAGCAGGTAGTTTGATCTATTTTTACTGCAGATCATTTCCCAGGACACTGTGATTCTTACATTTTTAATCAAATGTGTGAATAGAAAACTGTGGTGTGACCTTTGGAAAAGACACTGCAGGACATCGGCTGAAGCTGTGAATAGTTTAACTGCAAACAGGAAGTTGACTCAATTGTTCTCTAACAAAGACTACGGTAATTTATGGAGTAGGAGTTGCAGTTTCAAAACATTTTTAATTGCTGCATTTGATCTGCTATGCAGTATTGTGTGACAAGAGCTAAGAATGAAATGTCAGTGCCTATGTTTCAGCATAAATTTATGCAGTGTGAAAGCAAAGAACCCTGTTGATTACAGCTTTTCTTTCTCTAAGTATCTCAGATTTACCTGAATTACTTTCAGGTTAAATGTTGTGTGAAAAGGTCCTCAGTCTTGTAAAGCATTTAAGTAGATGCATAAGTTTGTTATTATTAAGTCTACTTATGATGAGAAGAAAATTTATTATATAGGGGAAATAAAATGAGAAGGTATTTCACAGTGACTTATGTACCTGGGAAAACTCTTTTTGATAAATGGGTCACTCTCAGGACAAAAATGTATTGATACTTATTCTGTTTGTTTTTAGATTATTATTATGGCAATTTAAGCCTAAGAAAATTTCCAGAAGTTTCCCTTACAGAAATGAAGTTACACATGTACTTAGGAGCACCTAATTTATCTAACTTGAAAAAAAATCCCCATTGTCATATTTTACAAGACATTATTTTAGAAAAAAAAAATTTAAAAAATGAAACCAAACGACAACAACAAAAAATAAAACAAAACAAAAAAAAAACCCCAAACCAAAACAAAACAAAAACCAAAAAATAGGACATACAATTAAGAGCTTGAAGTCTCCTTAAAAGTTTGTAGAACATGAAACTATTTCTACATCATACCTTTAAAAGTCTCACTCATATACTTCCATAGAGGACAATATACCATATCTGTGGCTGCATGCTGCCTTTTAGCAATGTCTGTGATATATACTGTGGGCATCCAAGTCTTCCCATCAACCATGGCAATGAGACATAAGTCCTCTGCGAACAAACTCTTGAGTGGTTTCCAGAGATATCCACTGATTTTTAAAGGCATCAGAAATGTGTAATCCCATTGATAATTTTTATCCAGTAGACCAGATATGCTAGATAATAGATATGCTATTAAAAAAGAAACTGGTTCTGTCCCAAAATGTGTTATAATTTTCTTAAACAAGGAGGGAATTTTTAAGATAGTTGTCATTAATTATAGAGAAGATGATTACTTCACTGTGGCTAGACAAACATTTATAGTCCTACATCAATCAGGAGCTATGTTTTGATAGGACTACCAGAAAATGCATGTGAGCATCAAATATGTAGGTATTTATGTACTGATGCATACTTGTCATTCTCAAATTTCCCAGAGGAGCATGAATCAGTTAAGTTTTTCCTATTTATTCCTGATGTCTTTTACAAAGAATGGCTTTTGAAACAAAACAAAACCAAAACAAACAAAAAAACAAAAAACCCCCAAACAAAACAAAACAAAAAATCAGGCTTTTCTTTTATTATAAATGTTTGGTCCTGTGTTATCAGTAAGTAAATAATGAGAACTTTGGCAAGAAATTTTGCCAGTTGGAATATTTGCAATGTAACAATATAGTAAGGACTAAAGCTTTTATACTTGTATAGAAATTGTTAAGCATTCAGTGGGCAAATTTTACTTAGAACATATTATTCAAAATTAAAGATTCTTTTCATAGATATTCTACTAACATTTAAAAGAGAGAGTTCAATTTCATTACTCATTTTTTTTCCATATTTTATAATTCATTTTAAATGTACAGTTTTGCCTGTCAGTGTTTTGCAATAAATAAATCTGGAAAGCTCAATCTTTTCTTTATGATGTACTCTATTGTCTCTGTAATCAAAACATCTAATTTCAGAAATATCTGTTTAAAACCTTAACAAATCAGTTAAAAATGCTGCAAGCTATTTACATACAGCAGTATCAACATGAAGTTTGTTTTAGGGCATCTTTCATATGAAAATTTTGTAGTGACAAGAAACTCATGAGATAAATTTTTATCAACAGTTTCAGACATTTTCAGACTTGGAAAAAGGACTTTTAGTAATTTCTTCTGTACCTATTCTTAAGGAAAGAAATGGAAGCCATATTGGACACTTTCACTTTCTGCAAGGAGAAAAAGACAGTGAATAAAACTGACAGCCAGAAAAATGAGATGAACTACTTAGTAATTTTCATCTCGTAAATAATTGTCATGATGCTGAGGAAAGGTTTTTCTCCAGATGAATAAATACAAAACAATACACCTGCATATTTTCCATGAAAAAGTCACAGCAATAATTGCACGTATTGTCAGTAGCCAGGATTCTCAATTTCAAAATCCTGACTGCAGTGAGAATTTTAATAAATGAAGTAAAATAAAGAAAGAAATGCAAATGCAGACCCAAGCCTTTGACTGTCCCCTCATTTTAAAGAGATCACTGCCAACCAAGGATTATTGCTCATGCTACTGAAGGGAAATTCTGATGACTTGTGGCTTAAGATTGCTTCTCAAAAGTTGCATGGAACAATAGAAATGAGAATTTTCAGAGCAAGTAATCGTTAGAACAAAACATCTCCTGTAAGCGTCACTAACAAAATATACATGGAGAGCAGTGGGGCATAGTCAGTCCCCATCATAGTGGGTGTTTTTCTGTTCTTTTTTGGCTTGAAGAGTTCAAAATAAGAAGGCAGAGGGTTTAATCAAAGTATCAGACTTGGAAAAGAAGACAAATTTTCCATCAGAGATTCCCAAATGAGGTTGAATTTCCTTCTGTATAGATGCTGCTACTGTTCTGGACAGATCCAATTATTTCAGAATCTTGCTTATTCTTCCATGCTTATCTTTCTTCCTTTTATTCTTACCCTCAGATTTTGGTCATCTTTTTCTGCCTAGAGTTCTTTGCCCTCTAGGTAAAGCACTCTGAGATACTGGACAAGAAGTCAGAATTGCTCAGTTTGAAGGAAGGATCTGTTCAGAAAAGCCATCTGCGCTTCCATCTTTGAATTCTGATAAGTCTGGTACTGGAAAATGAGGCAAGGTCAGTCTAAGGTCAAAAGCCATTTTTGATGGTCACAGAAGTTTATGTTCTTTAATCCTATCAAGTTAGCAAAAACCACATAATAGAACAGGGTAAACATATCAGAATTGCCTGGACATTTTCCCAGTGAAATTAATTTCTAAGTAATTTCATTTTCAGAGAAGTGATTTGCTGGTCTGAAAACTCAGTTTAGGTCTTGTTGAATAATAGACTTCAGAATTCACATGTTTGGGACAAGTTCACCAAACTTGTGTCAATGGACTCCCCTCAAGCTTTTGCAGTCAGGAGCCTTCAAGCCCGAAGTGCTTTGCCAGAGCAGAGGTTCCTGAGTTACACTTCTGGCTCTGCATTAGTGATGTCTGGAGTCTGAAGTAGCTCTGTTTGAGGTGTGGATTTCCTATAGCAGAGTGTTCCTGACTCTGACATACTCAACTCTATTTAACTTGCCAAAACCTTTCAAAAGCTGTGAAAGATCATTTAACATTTTTGGAACAAGAGAGAGACTGAAAATAGCTGAAAAGTGTAAGTTAAAGGTTGATTTTTGAGAGCAATACCATGAAAGGCTGATTATATTTTAAACAAGCAAGAAAAAAAATAAATAAAAACAAAGCAGAAAAACCCCAACAAAACAAAAAAAACAAAACCTAAACAGCACATTAAAAAAGCAGAAAACTACTTAAGACTACAATTTTTTTTCATTATAAAATGTGATACATTAAAAAAAATAAAAAAAAGGAAAGTCTCACTGGGCAGAAATTCCATCTTTCAACTATTTCAAGAACATAGCATTCACCAAGGAAATAGGTTCTTTATGAATAATAGTGTGTGACTAGGAAAAGACAGAACTGCTTCTGTGTGCAGCCAGATCTACCACATCAAGTCCTCAAGTACCACCCATCACAGCAAGATCCTACTGATTTGTTAGACACTATAGAATTGGAAAAGATGACTTTAAGGTATCTTATGACTCTTGCCTCAGTCATCAAGTCCCTTAGTGAAATACCTTTTCAAAGAATATCTCTATCTCTCCTACTGTTCCTAAATGTGTTGTTTACATTAAGAAATTTATAATGCTGACATTTACCATTTGGCAGTGAAATATAATGTTCTTTAGGTTAATTACCCTTCCTACACACAGTGACAAGTACTATAAGATATTGTCTGTAGAACAGCTGGGACATTTTGTGGGGGTTTTCAAAACCCTAAATCTCCGATGAGATGCGAACAATACTTAGTGCGGGGAATGCTTTATGGCATTATAGAATGACGTGTTTAATTGAGTGCTGTATACATGCACTCTGCACTCCCTCAGCCCCATTACAGCCTGTTCCTTGCTACTGAATGTGCTTTTTACATTAAGAGAGATTCAGCACTTGCAGAACAACTTCAAGGAGTCAGTGACTTATGGACTGGATCCTACTCCATTGAAATAATTGGAGTGACTTCCATTGACTTCAACAGGAATTGGATCATGGCCCTCAGCAAGTAATTTCAGTTCAGCAAACCTGCACAGATTGAAGAAAGGTTCATGAAGCATGTGAAAGTCCCAAAGCTGAGGATTTGTTAAGAAAGCTTTCTGAATCACTCTGAATAAGTAAGGAGTCTGAGTAGATGAACCTTTCCTGAACGAACCCCTTACATTTATTAAAATAATGATGCCAAATAAAGAGGAATAAAATTGTAAATATTGAAATATGAAATGAACAAGTCATTATGCTTTTATATAGTTTTTCTTTACATAAAACATGCTTTCTAAATTTCTGTCAAAAAACCCCCAGAGAAACTTAAAGCACCTACTGAAAGATGTGTCTCTGTACTTAATTGTTTTAGAAACAGATATGACAGGACATAGCCAGCCCAAAAATACAGCCCTTAGACAGAAATGAGAGAGAAACTATCATAGATTGTATGTTCTGAGGGTCTCAAGTAGGTCTTCCCTCCCTCTGCTGGGAGGGAAGGACTGCCTAGTCCTCTTGTGGCTCCTTCATGTTTGTTTTGACTTTCTTTGTGCAGATACCAGCTGCAACTGATTCTGCAACTGCAAGTTGGCCTGACAACTAAGGTAAACCAGAAATTTTTAAAAAGCTCTTAGATGATTAGCATTTCTGTTTAGCTTCCTTTCTACCCCTAGAAGTATAAAAATCTATTTGACCCATTCCTGTGTACTGACTCCCTCTATCTTCTAAAGTATATATTGGGGCAAAGTCCTGCCATGCTCAATTTTATACTGGTCCTTTGTAGAATCACAATATGTACCACATGATCCAGACCCACAGCTGGAACTGCCTTCCTGCTTTTACTTAATTCCTCTTGTTTTATTGCCAAGTAGGTCTGTGAAAGAAAGAAAATAACTACTAAAAGTCCTAAGAAAACCACACTATTTTTGCATAATGACAATCCCATTTTGAACCATGATTACTCTCTTTTGAACAAGAAACAATGAGAAAGGCAAAGATATTAGAAGTCTTACTTATCAGAAATACCTAAATAATATAGCACATCACAAAGTGATTAAATAAAAGACTGTTGCTCCAACTTTGGGAAAACGATTCAGCACTGAAGCATTTGACTGGAAAACTGAAACAATTATTCACAAGTTGTCACAAATTTGGAAATATATTTTTTTCACCATAATGTCTGAAATAGAATTTGCTTTTTTCCACAATAAAGGTAAAGGAAGAAATACACAACCACCCTGAATCTTCAGACAAGCTTGTGTTTTAGTACAGTGGGATTACATTTTTACAGAAAATATTTACTATGTGAAGGTCATCAAGTCCCTGAGAATGGTGGAGGCTAATTGGGGGATATCTGAAGATCAGTTTAGAAGAAGAATGAGAACTTCTCTATCCATTAGACAATAACTTCCCTAAAAAAATCAGCTAAGTACTCCCAACAAAGCATCTGAGCTGCCTAAGCCTACCTCCAAAGTCAGTAGACAGTGGCATCTCAATGGAATAGTGCACAAATCCCATATATTAACCTAATCTGGAACTCACTGTGTGATGCTGGGCACAGGACTGTCTAAATTCCTCTCTGTGATTTATGTGTCCAGTGCCATATAAAACTGGTTCTTTAAGGTTTGTCGTTGGATTTTTTTTTGTTTGTTTATTCTGACATTGTAGAGTTTGTTAGCACTGTACAGAACAGAGTCTAAAGTCTGATGGGGTTTGTGTCTCTCCTCCATGTTTTCCCTGCCTCAAAAATATTCTCCAGGGATAGAAATCAGACACAAGTCTGCTGAAGGGTGACATGAACCAGAAAAGATAGACTCAATTGCAATCCCTTTTTGTAGACACTGTTCCACCTCTCCTTCTCCCAGTCACTCTGTTTAGTGATGCTACTTGTCATAGGGATGGGGAAGATCAGAGCCTCGCACAAGGGGGAGCAGGCAGCTTCCCCAGCCAGCTACCCTCAGGGCTGATACAAAGGACATTGCCAGTACTTTTCCTTATTTCTTATTTCCTTATTTTCTCTGACTTATCTGAAACTGGGGTCAGCTCTTACTGCCATGTCTTAGGCTTGCACTCACATCATGTGGGGTCACTTCCTCAGCAAGACTGTTACTGTGACCAAATTTAGAAGAAAATTGGTTTTGTTCCTTAGGGATTGGACACAAATGGGTTCTGGCAGGAGTAAGGAAAGAGTAGTAGGGGAAAATAATGAAGATATGGGCAGTAAGTCAAGAAAACAGACTTGTTGTAACATGGAGAAACACTCTTCTGGTTGTTGAATGTAAAACACCTTCCTGTTCTCAAATGTAAACATGACATTCGCCTCTCAGCGAGGAACTGAGATTCACAAAGACCTCAGGCCATGCTCACCTGCCATCCCAGGATGTTCTGTCCCCTCCATTCCTGCATGCTTGATATGCTCAGGATATGAAAGAACAAATAGAGAGGTCAACCCAAATGGCTCACAGAGAGGTCTTGGCAGACCTTGCACAATTCATACAGGTGTGGATCAAGCACAGAGATCTAATATTGTTTTAGGGCTTCTTGTAGATGAAATAAATGTGAATTGGTCTGCAAGTTTCGTCCCTCTATTACTGCAAGGGTGCAGTTTTTGTCAACTGGGAAGCCGATTTTAGGCCCATTCTACCAGGACTGCATGAGCAGCATATTGCAATTTTTTATTTCACTCAGCTGCAGAAAAGAAGTCTATGGTCTCCATCATTCAAGACAGAAAAAGACCAACAAAACATGTTACAAAACATTGTTTTTAAAAGTAAATAAAAGTTACAGGCAAATAGTGAAATCCGTCCAAACAAAGAGGCCTCCTGATAGCTTAGATGATGATTCCAATTTTCTGGTAAATTAGAAGAACAAAGATGAGAAAGCAATGGAGCAACAGTGGCATGTAAAAAAACAACTTTAACAGTTGAATAAAAAGATGTGAAGATGGGATATTATGCCAGTTGCCATGCTTGGCAGGGATAGTTTGACAGTACTGCTGGGAAGACAATAAAGCAGAAAGGAAAAACAGTTTTCATTTCAGCTGCCAGGCTTACCATATTTTAGGGTTTTGCAGTGGCACTTTTATATTTCTGTGCTTCTGATCCTGCGAAATCAGAGAAGCAGAGAAGCAGAGTGGACAGGAGAGATACAGAAGAAGAGTGCAACAGCAGCATTTCTGGCACAGCTTTGGTCCTGGGGGCTGGTTACAGCATGGGCCTTGTGCCCATGAGGGTTGGCGTAGCTATCAACTTTGTCCTTCCTTCTCTTTAACTCTCCCTTTCCACCTTTTTCTGTTTAAATATAATCTGGCTTCATTTGGCCAAACCTCTCTATTAATTTATTATTCTATTTTCTTAATTTTCCTGTTAGTTCTCTGTTGTTGTTTTTATTGTTGTTAATCCTGTGACCACAAAGGTAGCTAATAGCAACATCTTAAAAGGTTTGACACCAGTTCAAGCCTGCCAGGTTCTTGGAGTGGCTGGTAAGACTTCGTGCTGCTCTTGTCTTTCTCCAGCAGCAAGGTTACAAATCAGAGTCAACAGTACAAATAGAAACTTCTCTTTTTTTTTTTTTGCTATTTTCCCTACTCTCCTTGCATATGTGCTTGTCCTGTTTTATTTCCAAGGGAGCAGGCCCAGATTTCAATAAAGCAGACAACAGTACAGCTCTAGCCATCTCAGCTGCTTTTTCACTTTATTATTCTCTCCCAAAGGGGAAGTTAATATCATCTTAATACTGTATAAAAAGACACTATCAACCAGGGAATTTTCCCCATAAAAAGGCTCTGCAGCTAACAGAAAAGGGAATAATGGATGCTGCTAAAATGAAAGTCTCCTTGAACACTTACATAACAAATAGATTATTTCCTTGTCTTCTGAATTTTTTCATAAAAGATTTAAAAGATTTAATACTGATAAATTGCTTTAAGATTTAGTGCCTGCATTTCTGGAACTCCATTCCCATGGAAGGTGCAGCCATTCTGAGCTCTGTAAAGAGAAATTCATGGCAGCACCTTTGCCCCAAAACTTCTGTATTCCAAAATGCAAGCAATTCCCAGAACACACGCGATGCCACCCTGCAGCCAATTTATTTAATTTATTTTTGTTTCTAAGGGTATTTACGTTGCATATATATGTAATTTTTGCAATCTTGACACATGAACTTTTGTCTTTTCACAAAGCACAAGATTCCTTCAGACCTTAGCTGGGGAAGATGTTACAGCATGACACTGTCCTCTGCAGCATTGATTATCTCCTCTCTACGTGGGCTGGTGCAGCTGAGCAGGTCCCATTGTAGGGTGGCAGTTCATGGGCCACAGAGGTTGTCAGGCATCACTGGTGTCTGTGGTGTTTCAATTCAAAGCTCTGCATTATCTCTAATGGCATAATAGCAAAGGGCTCCTTAGGATGAAGGGAAGTGAAAAGTGAGGCTGTGTCACTGTCACTTGTGACAGCATGAGGTTTTCCTACTGCGCAAAAACACAGGTTGTCAGCTCAAACCTGAAATAGAAAATGCTGATATTTAAGAAAATATATGATATAGACACTGAAGCTGGTGGAAAAACAGGAAAAAACCCATCAAAACAGCTCTGTTTGTCTCTTTTCTAAGAGATGTAATGTATAATGACATCTCTTTTCTTCATCTTCCATTTTTTGGAAGGGCAGTAGAGAACCACACAACTTAGATTCATCAGTTAAGAATTTTTAACTCTTTCTACTGAAATGTCTTTCTCATAGAAGGCTTTGTCCTTTGCACAAGGGCCAGCAGCACAAATTGGTAGTGCATAAGTAAAAAATAGGAGTTAAAAAGTAGTAATTTGATATTTTTACAGGAGGGAGGGGGTTGGGTCCACAAATGAATAAAAAATGTTTTATTCAGTCAAACTAATCTTGCATAAGCTTTTATAGTCCTGTATCCTGTCTCCAGCTCTAACCAAAACTGAATACTGACTGTGTGCAAATATGATTTACATACAGAGAAACACATGTACATTTGTGTGCATGCAACACCTGTGAAATTCCCCACATCTGACATCCCACATGGGCACTGATCTGCAGCTTAAGGCCTTCACATCCACAGTGGATCTTTCACTGAAGTATTTCACAGTAAAAGTAGCAATCACTGGGCATTAATGATGGGATCAGCAGACAAAAAAGGCAGTGCTGATGTATGATACATGCAAACCAGAAGCAGAATCAAATGAATCAAAATAAAACCAGGTTACAGGTATATAAGTGAGCATATTTCTATGGCATTTTCTGGTGGAGCAGATGGCTAGGCAAAACCATCCATCAGTTCTTCATCAGAGGAAATAGGAAAATTCCAGCTGATGGCAAAAATATTCACAGACTCTACTGAACTGTGTATTTTTCTTTGTTGGAGAGAGATGGAGGAACATGTGACTAAATGTGTTGAATCAGATGCCAGGAAGAGTTCATTTTTTATGTTCTTCTCCCTTGGCCTTTTTAAATTGGGAAGGGATCCCA
This sequence comes from Molothrus aeneus, assembly GCF_037042795.1. NCBI lineage: Eukaryota > Metazoa > Chordata > Aves > Passeriformes > Icteridae > Molothrus > Molothrus aeneus. The sequence goes on along the minus strand of NC_089648.1, from coordinate 71,959,380 downwards.
AAGGTACCCAGCCATGAAATCTACAGCAAAGAAATTGCTATGAGCCCCAAGACAAAGCTTAAAGCACAAGATGGGAAGATGAACTTATTTCTTTCCATACTCACTGGGCTATTTCTGGTCAAGCTGTGCTTCTGCAGGTAGGAGCTGTAAAGGATTCCAGGCACATGAACTGCCATCTCAATTGCTTTGAGCAACACTTGGGGATTTGGAAGCAGATGTCTCTGTGCAGGGATACTAATCTTTCCAGGATGCTTCCTTTGTAATCATCTCAGTCCCTGAGAGGACAAATTAGCAACAGCAATGTGTGTTTACATTAGCATATTGGACCGATATTAATATATTTTTAAAAAGCAAAGTTTGCAGGTAGCCAGCATGTGACTTTTCCTCTTTGAATTGAGTCAGTTATTTCCCAAAAATTCAGATAATGGAAAAGGTGCTTGAAATGGGGTCTTAATATTTGCTTTTAAGCTGTGAGGCCTTGTTGCTTGCCTTGGCAAAGGATTCCAACTCACACCTCCCCCAGGGTATGAGTACCTTAGGGCTGTGAGACCTCAGCATTCAGGTGGAAAAACACATAGGTTGAGATAAAAAATGTTTAATAGGCAAAGCAAACACCACATATTCAAGTAAAACAAAGTAAGAAATCCATTCATCTCTTCCCATGGGCAGTCAGGTGTTCAGTCATCCCTAGAAAAGCTGGGCTCCATTTCATGTAATGGTGACTTGGGAAGACAGACATCATCACTCTGACTGTCCCCTCCTTTTCCTTCTTCTTCCCCGAGCTCCATGTGCTGACCATGATGCCATATGGTCAGGGATATCAATTGGGTCAGCTGGAGCCAGGCTGTGTCCTCTCCCACCTATTTGTGTTCCCCCAACCTCCTTCTGGTGGAGTAATTTGAGGAGTATAAAAGAGCTTGACACTGCATAAACGCTGCTCAGTAATAATTAAAACATGAATTTAATATATAAAACATCATATTAAATAGCAATAATTAAAACTGTGTTATGAGCACTGTTTACAGCACAAATCCAAACCATACTCCCATAAAAGCTACCATGAAGAAAATTAACACAAGCCCAGTCAAACCCAGCACAAGAGGTTTTCCCTTTCTGGGACCTTCAGTTAATTAAATTAACAGCTGCATGTGTGGGTCTCTTTTCATGGACCCTCAGCAGAGGGGAACTCAGGAACAACTCAGAAAGTTCACTGAGCTGATTCAAGAGGCACTCTGGAAAAAAGAAAAATCTTTTCAGGTATCTCAAAAGGACCAAGCTGAAATCATTGGGCTGTGAAATGCTGGTTGGTCCTTTCAGAAATACCAGTGGTCTTTGGGGACCTTTAGGTGAAAGCTTCTTCCTGAACTAAGCATATTTTGGCTCTTAACACACAAAGTCTGCCTGCTGTGCTAAGCACAGGTTACTGATCCTAACTCAGAATAGAAAATGCTGATATTTTGGAAATTATATAATTTATACACAAAAGTGGGGTTAAAAAAAATGTGATGTTTCCATATCTAACTAGAATTGAATTACCCTAAAAAAAATTGGTAACATCAAGATATCTAGCTGTGAGTAACCTGTGACTCATTTTTGTAACGCAGAGGATGCTTGTCCTGTGCATTTTCCATTCAGAGGGAAAAATATTTTTTAATTGTCCATGGCTATTACAAGTCAAACCATGCTACTAGAACACATTGATTTGATTTTTTTAGATTTTATAAGGATCTTTATTTTGTTTTCTCTCCTTTTGCTTTTTAGAAGCCCCATTCAAAATAACTTAAAAATATAATTAAAATGCAGAACGACACTCAATAGAGTTTGTTAGAAAATGTGAAATCCTTCTGCTCTGATTTAGTTGCTCTCAGGAATATGTTTTGAATGATAGGTTCCATATGATTAATTTAGATTGACAGTAAAGCTCTGAAGTTCTGTTTTATTGTGGTCAGCTCTTCTGTCCAAGTTCTGTTTAAAAGTGTAAGAAACCAGACTGTTCAGATTTTAGCAGAAGGCTCCAGTCTGTATTTTTATATCTTCATCCATGCAGACTCCCATTTTGAAGTCTATCAAACTTGTCAGAGTTGTCTGTCTCCACAGCTCTGATATTTTCTCTTGAAAAAGCCAACAGCAAAGCATGGAGATGAGAGTCTTTCCTTCACTAATAATTTCACTGCAAATTTAGTGCAGATAATTAACAAGATAGAGCTATAATTATGAAACTAAGATTATTGTTTAGTCACATGTGATAAAACAGCAATGGTAATTCAAATCTCCAAAGGTATAAGCACTTGTAAGCCTGACTATCAAGAGCCCTCTTGATGGATGGACCTCTCTGGCACTGTGGCTGTACAAGTACTTATTGGGTGGTTGATGTGATGTGGTGGTTGATGATGCCTTATCTAGTATCAAGTAGTCAGGGACAAATAATTTGGCTTAATTAGCTTACTATGCAACCATAATGTAACAAATACTCTCAGTCAGTGGTTGAAGATTCAGGACACTGAATTAAATTTAAAAACACCTCTATTATTGGTGAAACTATGAGCCAAATCTTGCTAATTATTTTTTTATTTAACTCACAAAAAGTATTCTACTTGAAGACTAAGTTAGACCACCATGTGATTTCTAAAATCCTCTGGGGAAAAATGGGAATAGAAAAGACATAAAATATTGTATACATTTATATGTATATGTGTGTTTGCGTATATATTTCTGTTTGAAAAAGTAGAATGAAAAGAGAAGAAATGTAGTGGACATGATTAAATGGAATGGCTGGGAAAATCACTACTTTTTTACCTCTTCACTGAAAATAGAAAAAAAAAATTAAAGCATTTCCAATCTCAGAAAATGATAGTTTTTCAAGAAAAAAACCTGCACCCAGCAATCCACTAATGCAAGAAATTTCTAGATCTGCATGTGTATTTTTCTTGGATTTTATTCAGATGCCAATTTTCTCCACCAGCTGAAATTGCTGTCCAGTTCAGCAGCTTAGTGAAATCAGGAAATGGAAGGGAAAAAAAAGGAAGACAAACCCCTGTCCAGAACACAAAGAGTGTGTCATAGCATAGGCTTATTTTAAAATATCAGTCAAAAAGAAAAATGGAAAAATTTGCTTGATCACCTTTCAAAACTTATAATGTTATGATTTCATCAAAATTTTAAAAATAATAAGCTACTCTATTAGCAGTAGAGATATGTATTCATGCTTGGCTACATGTCTAAGAATTCCCCTCACATTTCACCATTGGCTAAGGACACTGTATTTTAAAAACATCCATTTGAAAAAAGAAAAAAAAATTGCTTTGCTTTCTTTCTTTCTTTACAAAAAGATTAAGATACTTTTTCTGGTTCCATTTCCAGTCTCTTCCTTACAGCACTCTTCAGCACTGTTTGTGTTCACCTAAAGGAAATAGCCATTAGATAAAATAAATACTTTAGAATTTCATTATCATAATGCATTCATAAAACTACCAGAGGAGTTGAGTTCTAAAGTAACTTCCAGAGGTGGAATAAAAACTCCCTGAATTAACTATTTTTTGGAAGATGCCTGATTTCATATTCCTGAATTGCCCTTTGGCATAGCTGCATACACCAGAAAGCAATTAGCACAATGAATGGTGCCACTTTCTTCAGTTATGTGCTGAAATCAAATATTTCCTTTAGAACCTTCTGACAAGGAAATCATACCTCTAATATTTATTACCTCACCACTGTAGTTCTGAAACTCTAAAATATTTGGACTGGTTAAGCAATCAGCATGCACTGGTGATATATGCTCCCATACCCATGAAATTCTCACTGTGCCTGTGGCATTTGTATTAAGAAACCAAATCCTGTCTCTTTACCTGAATTGAGATGATAATGTTTTGGTGGTCATACTTTTGTTATGTATTTGTACAATACCTCCATCAATACTGATCTTCTACATGTTATTGGACTACAAATAAATTATAATATTCCCTATTGCACATTTTTCAGAGGAAAAAATAAAAAACAAAAGTTATGTTTGAAAAATATAATATAAAGTTTATATTTCTCCCTCATAATAATAATTTTATAATAAAAACAACTCCAGGATCAGTGACAGAGGGTTTTTGTCTACAATGTTTTACCTGTGATTCCAAGCTGCAGACAAAAGGACATAAATAATGTGGGCAAGCACTGCCCTGAGATTTAGACATTTTTAACAATTTTGTTTTCTGAAAATGAACAAAACCCTCTAAACAAATAAAAACTTGTGGGAGAATATCTCTGTAAAGAGAATGCTTCCTTAAAAATTCATTGGTGATAATTTCACCAGGAACAAAACTCATGTGGAATTTTCAAATAAGTCTTGCCATGGATAGGGAAACAAAACAAGTCTCAGTGAGCTGATGCTGTGTTCCTGCTTGGAGTAATGACTAAAATGGTTTCTGTGGGCAAAGAGGAAACACTCCTTATTCATAAAGCCAGGTAATTATTCATTGTGTGAATGAAATCTTAATGCCCTCATCAAGAATTAGTCTTAACTCAGATATAATTATTATATAAAAAGAAAGAATGTTTTAATAATGAAAAACTCTTAACAGTAATAATAAAGTTAATATTGTTATGCACACACTTCTCAGATTCTACCACTTTTCCTGGAGTTATGATCAGCCTTCCATTCCCTGCTTGGTTTTTAGCTTTGTAACCAGGATCTGCTTGCTGTTATTTTTACATGTTAGCTAAAACTCCTGTACACTTTGATTTTTCTTTATTGGTCTGTAATCCCATGTTACACCTGAATTTATTATTTGTGGTGGCTTTCCTGCAAACTAGATAGTAATTTTTTTCTCTCTTTTACTCCTAAGACCAACATGGTCTACCTCCAGGTCTTCATTTCTTTAATTGACAGTTGGTGGGTTGTTAATGGGAGTTTGGATTTCTAATGCCAAACCCTATGCAATTACCCCTGCACATATTATCCACTACTCAGAGTCTCTGCTATCATCACGGCTCTGCAGTCCTCTATACTACATTATTAGAGTCAGGAATACCTTGTATTGCACAGAAAAACTACTTGTTATTCACATTATGAAAATATGATTCCACCATACAATAATGAAAACAAGCCAGAGCATATTAGGCATAGCCACTTGGTCAGATGAAAAATGTGCCTTTACTGTCATAACTTAACATAACATTATCCTGACAAGTCCTGAAACTTTGTAAATTCAGTGGAGAACCCGTGGCTGATATTAGCAAAAGCAGTGCCAGATTTCTGGATACAGGTTTCCAGGTGTTTCATGATTAAGTCTGTGCATCTCACTGCTCTTGATTGGTTTTGCCTTTTTCATACCCCCATGAAACAGGAATGCATTGTTGTTCCATTACCTCTCCTACTGAAATGCTTTGTAGGTTACATTACTTTCTAAAGGTTGAACACAAAGTCACTTGAATTAAAATTGAGTGTAATATACTCTGATTGAGCATCTTCCCAGTTAAAATACATTTCTGCACAAAGTGAACTGAGAACTTCTCTGCCATCATATATCCTGATTGTGAAACTTAACAATTAGCTATTCATTTCTAAGCTATGCTTTTTTCTCTGTATTTTAACATTGCCTTAAATTTGACATGAAAGGTTTTAATGAAGGTGTGAAATACTTGGCAGTTAAATCTAGCATATGCTGTAACACCTGTTAATTTCAACTGTTCATTTTAAGCTGTTACTTCATTCTTGGCATTTAGTCTAATTCATGCTGTGATTCTTAGTTTGAAATTAAAAAAAATGCAAGCTGCTTAGATACTCCCTTCTACAACAACTTCTACTTAATATTTTTTATTTCTGCCATATTATTTAACATTGTGCATTTGTATGGAAGCATGTTAAAATCAGGATTGCAACCTAATGCCACAAAAGATTAAACTATAAGATGAGAAAATATGGAAGTTAATGATTGAAGGTCTATCTTGAATTTTCCTAGGAAAACTTGGATCTGCTCAAATCATTGGGGGCTTGTGGCTATCTCCACCATTTAAATTTGATTTCTTAGTTATGGTTAACATAATTCTTAGTTATGGTTAACATAACAAGAACACAGAAATCTGACTTGTGTTAAAATTATAATTTAAGCAATAAATAGGATTTAACTAAAGTATATAAAGCTTTGTCTTTATTTTAAAATGATGATTAGCATAGTGCTCCTTGCAGTATTAATTCTGGTGGTAGTTAGAGGCAGCTGGATTAATTGTGTCATGAAATCTGGGACTGTTCCAGTCAAAATCAGTGAACATTCAAATGAGGTAGTGATCCAATATTCAATGCTGATTCATAAGGGTTCTTCAACTGCATTTTACAGAGTAGCCTAAATATGTACCTCTCTTCTGTGTATATATCAAGTACTTCATTTTTCTGTGGGTATAATGCCAAAAGATGAACTGCTGCTAATATAGGCTTCATAATTATGTGTGAACATGGCTGTAAGGTGACATTGTATCCTACAGAGTTAGTAGACCTTAAATACATAAACAGCATCACAATAGAGTCCTCCTGAAGGTCATTATCATTTTTTACATTCCACAGCTGCAACATCTAGGACATTAATAACCTGAAAATCCAGGTGTTTCTTCCCATTTCTCAGACTACAGGGACTCAAGACATTTCCAATGCCTTGATTAGGGGAATGAGTGCATATTAGCTGTTGTGAGTGAGCTCAGAACAGTAGCACAGAACTACAGTATAAAGTCTTAGTAAAATAGGATTGAAGAAGAACTCATGACAATCCTTTTACTCCAAGATAAAAGCAAGTCCTTTCACTTTATGATCTGTTGAAGACTGGGGCGTGGTATACAGCCAAGGAAAGTAACCCTGCAAATATCTGTGTTTGAAGGACAGGAGGCACTGCTTCCTCAAGAAAAAAAAAAAAAGCCAAAACATTTCCTTGATGGATGTACTCTCTCCTCTTTCTCTCAGTAAGTGGCATATTGCATGTCAGGAACATTTTCTCCTTTTGATTCAGTTGGGTATTTTTTTCTTTTGTAGATGGTTAATTCATGAATGAATATGCACATATGTGCGTGTCTTAAATTTTCAGCTCTAGAAATATTTTCTGCAGTAGAAGTACTTGGCACAAGTGAAGAGACAGGGATTTGATGGATGCACCACTAAGTGGGTGAGGAATTGGCTGGATGGTGGCACTTGGATGGTTGCAGTCAATGGGTTGATGTCCAAGTTCAGGCCAGTGATGAGTGGTGCTCCCTGGGACTGGCACTGTTTAATGTCTTTTCTGTGATGTGGCCAGTGGGATCAAGTGCACCCCCAGAAAGGCTGACAGTGACACTGAGCTGTGGGGTGTGGCCGACACTCTGGAGGGAAGGGATGCCATCCAGAGGGACGTGGACAGGCTTGAGAGGGGGGACTGGGCAAACCTCATGAAGTTCACCAAGGCCAAGTGCAAGGTCCTGCACCTGTGCTGGAGCAATCCCAAACACAAAAACAGGCTGGGCAATTAATAGATTGAGAGCAGACCTGAGGAGAAGGGCTTGGGGGTGTAGACTGATGACTCTGTGTGATCTGGCAATGCACACTCACTGCCCAGAAAATCAAATGTGTCCTGGGCTGTATCAAAAGCCACATGGGCAGCAGGATGAGAGAGACGACTTTCTTCCCCTCTACTCCACTATAATGAGACCCCATCTGGACTACTGCCTCCAGGTCTGGGGTCTCTAGCATAAGAAGGACATGAACCTTTTGGGGCAAGTTCAGAGGAGGCCACAAAAATCATCTGAGGGCTGAAGCATTCAATGTTCCTATGATTTTACTCTGGGTATAACTAGTTCTAGCCTAGTACTTTTCAAAGAACTTTTTTGGAAACCAGGGGATGCAAGAGGTTCAGTTCCATTCTGGAAACAAAAGTGTTTAAATATTGAATGCTAACTTTGATTGAAACTGTGGTTTACCATGAAAGATAAGCTTTTTGAAAATGTCACCCTGTGTTGATTTACCCTGAGAACAAAAAGGAAACACCAGAATGTGAAGTCCACCATGCAAATTAAATTCCTCAAATGTCCCAAGCTACCATAATGATTCTCCTTTTAAAATAACCACAATCCCTGTCTGATGATAGGTCTCACAAATCATAGTTCTCAGATTTCATTACTGATGAAATTTGTCGTCTAGGTTTGGCAGCTGTGATTGCCACGCAAATCTGAGCCACTAATTAGATTGATTGTCTATTTGATGCCTTTTGATTAGCTTATGAAAACCCTCTGTATTCCTGACTTCATGATAAAATGTTCCTGACTTCATGATTGCTGATTGACGCTCAGAAAATCTGATTACTGTCTTGAATAGCCAAGTAATGGCTCTGTCAGCTTTCCAAGGATATAGATATTCACCTGACAAGGGTGATAGGCTAGGGTCTTACATTTAGTATTTGCTATTGTATGTTTAAAGTTCTTTTAATTAGAATATTTATGATACTTTGAACTATGAATGGCAAATGCTTCGATAGGGGTCCAGGGTCTGCAGGGAAACCATTAGGTGTCTACTTTCTGATTTTTGACCTGGAACAAGTCCAAGAGATTCAGGCACTACCAGAAGCAAATTCTCAATTTGCAATTACAGTAAAAAATAGACCTAGTGATATTCCATTCAGCAATCAGGTTATTTATGGCAGAGAACAGAACATTATGTGAGATTTTTAAAACCATTTTCCACAGTGAGTTCCAAGAGCAGAGGTAATACTGTATGAGGTTCAAAGACCTTATAATTATTGTCCTGGGCTGTTGGACATTCTACAAATTTATTATTGCATGATATTTTGATCCTACACTATTCCATGAAAGTGAATATGCTACACTTGAGCATACATTTTGTAGTATGTCTTACGATTTCCTAAGTTAGTTTTCCACAATTTCCTGTAACTGTGAGGTCTTATTTGATATTTAATCTTACAGAAGAAGCAGAGATTTGGTCCAATGGAGCTATCATAAAGACAAATGAAATCTGAAATTAGGCATGCAGTGCCCACCTGAGGGTACTGAAAATTATGTTTCACTGTGGCTTGGGAACAAATTTGTGTAAAGGTAAAATTGTGTTACATCGATATCTATATTAACAACAAATACATTCTGACAATCATAATATGGTTGCTTAAAGCATATAAACCTCACTATTGCCCTTCAGAAAACAAAGGAATGGTATTGAGCTTATTACAAGTCTGATTCTGACATATTTGGCAGAATTAATCATACAAACAAACCAGATACTGTCCCAGAAAATTTCCAGTCGGTAGAACAGGTATTCTGAAAGTATTGCACACTGAGGGTGGTAGGACTGAAGGAATGAGAGTGCAGAGATAAGCAACTGAGCTTCTCCCTGTGGAAATGGCTCAGTCATTGATTCGCTATGTAAACTTGGTCAAGTTGTTTAAATATTAGTGTCTTCATTTCCCATGTGTCAAATTGGATATCCTTGGTGAAACACAACAAATGAAAGTTGCTATGTAGTCACTAACAACCTTTACCGCTGTGATGCTTGCCACCAGCATGATTTTGTATGGCTGCAGTGTAATGTGAAAAAACAGTATCTTGTTAAAGAGAGTTGCATGGTGCTTTTATGGCTTATAGATTGTCAATGCCTATTAAATTAATACTGGAAGGTATACTTGGTGGATATTAGTGACATTTTCATTGACTTTATTGGATTTATTTTAAAAGCCATTAACTGTAAGAAAATGAATAAAGTAGCAAGATGATATTATGCCTTGCAATACTGCATAAACAATTATATGCAAATTAATTATCATACCAAAGATCATGGAGTTGAAGTGGTGCAACCTTTCGAATAAATCCATTGCAATAATCTTGTTAATAGCAAAACACATTTCAAGTCCTTATTGTCCTTTTAACACTTTATTGTATATGTATTATGACTATTGAATAAAAAATATGTTGATATTTGTATTTTATTATGACAGAGAGCCAGTTATGTGTGAAGCCCAAGATACTTTAAAAAGGCTGATTACATACATTGATTGATGATTGGCTTCAAAATAGTTTTCCTTCCCTAGATGAGAAAAGTGATGGTTTTGACCCAGCTCATTCAATCAAAATGTTAATGCAACAGAAAGCATGGCTGCCTGCAGATTCAACAAGCCAGGAGAGAATCTAAATTATGCACCGTTTGTCTCTAATGTAAGCTTATGAATAAAATTGTCATTCATTCCCATCCTCAGTGCCAGTGCTGAGGCCCAAGTACATTTTTGTCCCATTGCAGTCAAACAAGAGATTCTAAAAGAAAAAATGAAACTGTATTTCCCTTGAACTGGAATTATTTCTATCTTTTAAAATACTATTTTCTGTAAGAAGTCCAGGTAGGATAAATGCATATGATTGGAGTGCCTTCTGCACACAATTTTAAAAAAATATTGCTCAAAATATATTTACTGAGTTTTCCCCATGTTATAAAACACTTCACAAGTTACTTAAGAGTTTTCTTCAAGTCCCCTTTTCTATTCTTCCCTTCTTCACTGTTTTCCCTGCTGCTTTTTACAGATGAGTTAATGCAACTGCAAATCTTGCCCTCACAGGAGCAGGAGTTTTAACTTTCCAACTGAAACATCTGTGAAGATGGAAGATAGTCTTTTAATCTAGATAGGAAGTAGAATGAAAAAGTTAGAAATGAACAGGAATATAGTGGAAGTGTCTTGTATAGTAAATATTAGTTGCTAAGAGATTTTTAGCTTCCTACCAACACTGAGAGATGCATCAGTTATTGCCAATGTTTTTATTTGATGTCACTATTTTCTGTACTTGACCACGATTTTGCATACTTTTCCCTCTATGCAATTTTGGTGGGTTTTTTTTCTGCACCTCACAAGAGAAAGCAAAATCAAATTAGCAGACTGTTAGGAGGAAAATCTAATTGTCCAGGACACAGAGTCTTCAGAAAAGAATCTCAGGTATAAGCACTTTGACTGTAACTTTTTTCTTCACCAATAAATATGTATTTTGAATTTTCATTATATACATCATCTAAATAAATCAAATTGGATTATCTGTTGACCTTAAGGGAAGTAGAACAGTAAAACAATTTGAAGCACCCATAGGCCAACAGTGATCATGAGTGGAGATGCCCACCTGAGTGATCAAGAGCCATGCTCAGATAGCTCAAGGGAAGGACAAATATGAGAGAGAAGAGGTGGCATTGACTACCCATCACAGGAAGCTGGGCTAGATAAACAGCAAGCTGCTGCTCCTGCCAGCTTCTTTCCATCCAAAACCAGTGACCCAAAACCACCTAGCATGACTGTCACACCACTGAACACCTGAAACAGCCCCAGATTGGGAGCTACATGGAGTCCACAGGCAGCACAAACCACAGCTCACCTCTCTGCACTCATGGCTTAGAGACCATTTCAGCTCAGCTAATTCAGTGAAGGCAAATCTGCCTCACAAAGAGAGCTTGAAGCAGAACAAAGAGGCACAGAGATCTCCAGGAGAAAACTGCCTTATTTGGCAGAGTCTGTTGACAGGAGCTAGTCAAGATTTTTCCAGTGTAACAGGTTGCCAGAAGAAAATGCCAATTTAACAACACCTAAATGATTTCAAGAATGTACCAATTTAATTTAAAACCTGGATGGGAAAATTACCAAAATGAGACATTTTGATAAGGTCAAAACATTTCATTTTGACATTTATTTTATGTTATCATTTAATATATAGGAAAAGTAAAAAAAGATGAAGCAACTTTTTTGACTTTATCAGAACTGCAGTTTTCTACCTTATCTAAATGTAATGCTTCAGAGCAGTTAAAACAAAGTTTTCTGAAACTTTGAGCCTCACAGGAAAACCTTGGATTTTGACTTCTGTCCCCCTTTAGAAATGAAGGCACATTTAATGCCTGAATTTTGCACGCAAAGAAGTTCCATTTGGAAGACAGTTCTAACAGGGTGTTCACCTTTTGATCTTGTAATGCATTATTTCTGAATCAAATGAACTGTTGAACAGCTCCTGACAGCAGATGATCAGGTTGCATTAGACCTAGAGGGTAGAATTCAGTTTTTGATTAAGCTACCTAGATGTATGAGGGGCTGTCTTGAACCAAATTCCCTCCAAATATGTGGAATTAAAAAGTAAATATTCATAAATAGATAATAATGTTATTAGGCTTTAAGACTCTCAAAAAGAAAGAATCCTGTATGATTCCTGGGGTCAGTGAAGAGGAGCTATATTACCAAATTAATGATGTGGTTTGAAACATACTTAACAACAAGCAGGCATTTAATTTGGAATGGTCAGAAACATCTATAGGTGGCAGTTATCTATGCCAGGTACTTTCTTTGGCAATACAAGCTTATTTTATAATGTAAAAGGATTTTAATTCAGTTGATATAAATCTCTGCAACAATACCAAAATTTTGAAATAACAATAACATGAATGTGTATGCTTTCTTATAATGCAATTAATAAACTCTGAGGTTTCAGACAGACATAATGTTTCCTTTGAAATAATTTTATTATTGCACAGGAATTTTTCTTTTTTAAACTTATTAACGTTGCAGTAGAAATTCAGGTTGTAAATCAGGTGATCAGAGTCTATAGGTTAGCACAATAGGTCTGTCAGTCATCATGGTGATGAGTCCCTTGGAAATTCCTGTTCATTATTTTTCTTGTTTTCACAGTGGTGATCTTGAAAGCATGGCTCTGCTATATATATTTCCTGCATAAACCTTCAAATCTGCTAGTTTTCCTCAAACTTGCATAAGATACAGCAGCTCTTATTCCAAAAGCAGACAGTTGTTGTCTTCCCTATTGTAAAACATGGTTTTTAAAGCTGTTATCCTCTGGAGGTATGTAAGGAAAGAAAGAGAAGGCAAGAGATCAAGAGGTTTTTTTTGGTTGGATTTTTTTTCTTTTTGTCTGAACTGGGAGAGGAATGCTGCTAGATATTCTGGGCATCTACATCACTAAGGATCAGGTAACTCAGTTGAGGGCTGTGGGTACAACAGATGTAAGACTCTTTTTCCTCAGAAGTACAAGTATCCAGTGAGAATCCCAGTGCTTTCTTCAGCCTGCTGACATTCCCAGGAGACTATGGGAGACTGTGTCGTGTAAAACAAACCACTGCATGATTCATGTCATGGTTTCATTTCAAGTAGAGGAAAATATGCCTTCTGATTTCTCAGCAAACCATGCCCTTAAGTTCAGGGAGTCACAAAGTAATAAAAACATTTTGTTTTGTTTCTGCCAAGTTCTATCTTTGTGGTTTACTTTTTTGCTACTTGAATGTTTTGTGGTTTGTACTGCAGACAGCAGACCTGGGGTGATGCGTCATGTCAAATCATACAGAGATGCTCATGATGTCCAGTCACACATCACTGGATGCAGCACACTGTTAGGAGGAGGTATTGCACGACAAATTCTATGTCTATATCCCTATATGTATGCATGAACAGGTAGGATTGGGGGATTCATTGATGCTTTTGAATCAGCTGCTGCTTGACTAAGTATTTTTTTCCCTCTAAGGAGAGCAAAATGAACACTGAAAGGAAAAAAAACCAACAACAAAACAATATAAAAAGTGATTCATACTCATATTCTTGGGCTGGAGATGATGTAGAATGAATAAAAGACAGACCGGGAAAAAAAAAAGATAATTTGGTTAAAGTCAATAATTCACCTCATGAATGTTCAGCTGTGGAACATCATTTTGTGGTTGATTTATGACAGGGCTGTCACTATGACAACCACATAGAATCTAGAGGAAGATGTCTCTGCCCATGGCAGGGGGTTGAATCTAGGTGGTCTTTAAGGCCCCTTCCAGGCCAATCCATTCTATGATTCTTTCTCATTACTTTCAACATTGTGTTTCTCTTCTCTTCTCTTAAGCTCAGAGTAGTCCCTGCCTGACATAGCTGAAGATTATATTCTCATCATTGCATATCTCTTGTTGAATTTGTTTCTAATTTTTTCCCATCTGCACAAAAATCTCTCTCACATGACCTGCTTGAAGGGATTGTCTGGGCTAACTGATTAAGCTGAGTTCTGCTTTCTCTTGAGCTGACAATCCACCATGAATACAGCACACAGGCTTGATAACTGCCAGCAGGACATTTGGGATCTTTTGTGATGAATTGGGAAAGATTGGTAGTTGACATCTGTATCAGTGGACTTTAGGTTGTTCAAGTCCACAGGTGCCCATGCTGAAAACCTGCTCTCACACTCCACCATTAGTCTGCTTCATGTGAGACTTTTACGTTATCTGATTTCAAAAAACACCTCAAAACAACAACAACAACAAAACACACACAAAAAACCCCAAAACCAAAAAACCCCAAACAAGCAAACAAAGAAAACCCCAGTAAAAACCATATGTGGGATCTACATGTGAATCCGGGTTTAATGTAGAAGTCAAGATGGATCCTGACGGTGTATCTCAACAAGCTCCAGCAATGAAATATAAATTCTCAGCAAATGTTCTCTGCAATTGAGACAGGGTATGTCCCCAGAAGTGTGTGTAAGAATGGGCAACCCCAAGAAGGGCATTTGAGTATTGTGGTCCTGCAGTATAGACACTCACATAGAGCAGAGATGCTAATTTGGCTGGTAAAAGCTGAAAACAATTATTACCTCTCATTACCTCTGGAATGGACACATACAGTTAAGAGGATTCAAAGGTCATATTTACTGGTTTTCTGTTATTGTTTTGAAGGGAGAAAAGAATGGGAATTTAGTGAAACTTGAAATCTTGCTGTTGAAGTCTGATACTATCTCCTCCCATATAAAGCAAAATAAATGGACATAAACAAGGATAGAAAAGAACAACAAAGGCAGTTTCTGTCTCTGGGAATAATATTGGTTCCTGATTTTGGTGTGGGATAAGCAGACCATGCACACTGAGGTCTGACATGCTCTCTGGGCTGCTGGGATGTACAGGCAAGTGCTTCCTTCTGATTTGGTCCCAGGTTAGAGGCACTAGAAAAGGTAAATTTTGTTCTAAGAAAACAAGTGCTTTATAGTTGGAAGGATAGGTGAATAGAAAGACATGGCTGAAGGACAACTGTGGAAAAGAAGAAGTTTTATTTTACAGGTGATATTGAAATTTTAGCACATACAGCAAAGGTGTTATAGCACCTAGTTCCCTTCCTCTGTCCTTTTGCAGCCAGCCTGCCTGATGAGTTCAGAGTAGTATTGTGGAAGGTCCCAGAAATATGTGAGACAGCAACAATGATAATAAAAGTTGATTCTTCCAGCTTGATTCAGTCCCAATAATCCACAAATATAATCCTTAGAAGGATACCAGTCTCATCTTACTAGAGTCAAATGAATTTCAATTTAAAAATTTCTGTTAAATTTTTTTTCCTATTTTTAGAACTTCTCAGTTCATTATTATACTCTTGACATTACTGGGAACTTGGATGAGTTCCGATTACAGTTTTCGTTTTCTGAATGACTCTTTTATTTGGAAGGATTTTATAAATTCTTTCTCTCTGCACACACTACAATCCAATCTAGGATTTCATGCCTTTAGTACCCTAAGGATTAATCACCAGTGCAAAAGGTTAGCTCAGAAAGATGCCAATACAAGGCATCTAATCAGGAAAGTGACTAAAATAGTAGCAGAAGTCTTGCAGCAACACAAGGATTGTAGCCCTCCCTGCACTGCTTCTGCCTCAGTGTCGTACTTGAGCTCACTCATGTCAGAGCAGTTTGGATGGGCTGAGAAAACACAGTGCCCAGTTCCAGTGGTTGGGAAAGCTTTCTATGCCTCAGCCTTTGTACTTGCTGCTGAAGAAATGGGAGGAGAAGCACAGTTTTAACAGTCAGTAAAAGTCAAATGCACAGCACACACTTGGAGCAAGGAGGGCTCTTTCCCTCCAGGAAAAGCAGAAGGATTTTGTGGTGAGATCAGGGAAATAATCTCTAGCTTTGTAAAGGGAGAATTTGAGTCTTCTCCAGACTTGTCTTGCAAGTGAATTCTGCTGTGAATTTGTATATGATCACTTGTGCTAAGGATTTACAGGTCACTGTGACTAGAGGTTGCAAACATTATTTGCTTCCTGCCCTTGAATGCCACTGGCTATTAAGGCTGCTGTGCCTGAAAAGCTGACTTAGCCATTCAGGTGGACTGGCTGGTGACTCACATGTTTAGTTTCTGACAGCATTATTACCAAGTAGATTGGTACAAGAATAACGGATAAATATAGCAGGATTGATCTCTGATCCAATAAGAAAAAGAAAGGAACAAGAGATCAAAGCATCACATATTCTAAAAACAAGAAGAAAATGGGCAGAAGAAGAGAATGAATCTATATACTACATGTAGAAGGATTTTGTAAATGAGAGCCATTAATGTAAGTATAGAAATACATAGCATGTCAGGTGAAAGTAGATTTTGTTCAAAAATAGGTAGTTAAGAACTACATTTTGTCAGACTAAACCTAACATCTTGTTATGGATTAAAATCGATTTTTGTATATAGGTGTTTAGAAGCATCGTTCGGAAGTGGTTCTTGTATTTTGTAGAGTGAGAACTGAGATTAAGTGTGACAGTTAGAATTTACAAGGAAAAGAAGAGGTTACAATGAAGCTGAATTGGCAACCCTAGTTTTTATTTTAGCTATCTATACAAATGTATGAGTTCTACTAAAATAAGAAGAAAGCTAAGCTGAATTTGAAACTATCGTATGGTTCATTGTTTGCCCATCCAAATGAAGTTGGAATGCAGCTTCAACTTGTCAGATTATGTTATAGAGGACATCCAAGATTCTATTATATTCCTATTAACTGTCCAGAACTTAATGAGCTCAATAGAGATAGATTGCTTAATAAGACCCTTCAAAGTGTATTTTTTCTGTCAGGAGATGGGGAAGTAATTTGAGCGATCTTACTGTCCAGGAGGTCAATTTTTTAATCACCTAGATGAGGAAAAAAAGCCTTTCTCAAGAACATCTACAGGAGTCAGATTTTTCTGTTATATCATTTATATACTTGTATATATGCAGTAATTACACTCCATTTACTGGGTCATGGAAACTGACATCTAACTTTGAGGTGAAACGAATAACAATGAATTCACCTCTAATAGTTTTCCCATTACTCTGACCTTGCAAAACTACATTGTGATTTATTTTTTGTTGTATGACTTTACCTTTTGTCTTAGTAAACACCTGTGTTGGGCAGAATACAAAACAAAAATCAGATGGAAATTACTAAAGTGTCAACTCTGTTTTACACAGATCACTAATATGAGCTTTTTAAACCACTCATGCTCTGGTGAGGAATGTTTCAGTTTATCAACCTGTGAAACAGAATACTACAAACCTGAGCTCACTCTGTGGGCCCTTCCTGAATCTTGGCAGACCACCCAAATTTGCAGTTGTGGACAAATCCTACGGTATATGTTTCAGAGTCAGAAAGCTGAATCCAAAGTTGTGTGCATATTCCTTCTTCTGTGACAGAAAATAGAGAGACTTTCCTGGTATCAAAGGCTCTCTTCTTACTTAGTTAAAAAAAAAAAAAAAAATATATAAAAACAAACCACCAAAATATTATTCTGAACCTCTTTAAGATAATAGACCTTGCAATAATAAACTACTGGGTGTCTTGCTACAGGAACAATTTTTCTCTTGCCATTATAAAGCAAAAAGTCAGATAAAGCCTTGTCCTTGAAACATGCAATTTAGAAATAATTCATTATGGCACCAATTTTTTATATTGTTCTCCTTTGTTTTATGATGACAGTAAAATTCAACAATTGTGTGTAGAAAGAGATTAAATTTAGCCTTAAGTGAGATTTAACCTTAAGTGAGACTGAAATTTTCCTGGGATTTTGATTTAAAAAAGTGATGTTAATGATATTTAAATCTCCCAAATGACAATGATATCATAAAGTCAGTTCAGTTTTTGAAATTCAGACTTTTCATACCAAGCTGTTTTGAACAGATAATGATAACATCCTAGGCAGATCTATTCTTTAGACACCTTCTGGACTCTGAATGTTCAAGTATGAAAACTAAGCATAACTCACACACAAGACTCTGGTTAACACTTGAATCATCTCTGATCCTTTTGTTTCAGATCACCTGGTAGCTGAATATATCACTAGAGAAAGACACTCCTCCAACTTTACTGTAATTTGGAAGTGATTGTCACAGGCAGAATGTCACAGTACCATCAGGGGATACCCCTGGGTGAAAGTTCACTTCAGACTGCAACCAAAGCAATGGCATTCACATTTTCTAGGCAACATGGTAAATTTCTGCTTTCCACAAAAACATCATGTTTAGTTTCACCTCAAAAGTATTTTTGTTTCTTTTTAAACTCTGAAGTGAATCTTCTTTGGCTTTTTAAAGCACTTCAAGATGAGATACTGCTCGACCCTTGACATTGATATAAGTCAAACAAAGCAATGATTGCCATAGAAGACAAGACTAACCCAAGAACTATTCTTTCTAATCTATGCTAGAAAGTTTAAAACTGTCTACCAATCAAGCAGCAAGATTTGAAGGCCAATCTGCTTTTCAGACTCTTGATATTATGACCTTTGTATTTTTCCTATGGCCCAGAAAAGACCCACAGTTGCTGTACTGGACAGCATTCCAAATCAGGCCCCCCAAAATCCTCCCCTGTGGCAGTGCTTAGGGCTAGCCTGTGCATCTCTGCAAAAAGGCATAACATTTCACTATGCACTTCTGACAATTATCCACTGGAACAAAATCCTCATGTGTCATCTAAGAGGCCCTAAGGATAAAAGTGGTAAGGTGTCCAACAGATGACTGTCAAAACTCAGGGTTCAATTGCTTCTTGTCAGAGTCTAATTTTATCTTACATTATCTGTTATAATATCTAATCAAGCTGTAATGGCACAGAAAGTGCTCCCCCACACACTTAAAGAGCTTTGTGTCCTCTTTAGCCTCTCACAGGAGAGCTTTCAAGCCATATTTCATATGCATTTGCTATTTCCCCAAACCATTTGCCTTCTATCAGAATAAATCTTTTGATTTTTGACTATTGATAGAATATGTTACCCAGTTACCTTTACTGTTTCTTGGATTTTGTTTTCCTTTTTTCTTCCCTGAAATAGATATTACAGACAATGGCAAAAGAAATAATTTTATTGGAGATTTTACAGCTAAAATATTTGTGCCTGGTAACACAAGAATAGAAGGATTAATCTTCAAGTGGGATTAATTCTTCTTCTGCTGTGTACTTTACAGACGCAGTAAGAGAGTTCTTGTACCACAGAGTTTAAATTTAAAAAAAGCAACAAAAAAACAGGTCAAAGAATGATAGACGTGAAAGCAAGTTTCTCTAATTTTAACACAGGAAGCTTTGTGGAATGGATATCAAAGAACCATTATGAATTTTGTAAAGATAGAACCTTCAGTAATGAATAATATAAATTTGGGTGGCGAAATATTAAATTTTAATTGTAAAGGTAATAATATAGAACCTTATAATTGTGGTACTAGGAAAAACAAGGGTGATTTTTTAAGGTTGATGTAGTATCTTGTATTGATAATTTTGGTTATTACTCATGTAAATGATTATTTGGGTGTGTTTAGTACTTAGAGGAGCAATGATGTGACTCCTTCATTTTGTAATATATTATATTTCAAATATGTGAGATATAAACTATGAAATAGTATTCAAGCCAAATCTGTATAGGAATTAATAAAATAATAAATGCCAGAGATAAAGAATGTAGAAGGCAATGAAAGTAAATTTTAAAAGTTATGTAAAATAAAGGGAAGAAATAACGTTTTGAATCAATTTTCCTCTTTTTTTTTAATTAAAAAGGTGCCCAGAGTGCATGAAAATATTGTTTAGAAAGTTATTTTAAAAATACATTTTTTTAGTATGGAAAAGAGAATATTAAGGACTTAAGTTCTTCAATTAAAAAAAAAGAAATCTAATTTTAACAAGGAGGAAAGATAGTTTTCAAATGTTCAAGGAAAGGGAAAAAAATGTACAAATATGGCCAAGCATTATGTCAGACTGCAGAGAAATCATACTGAATTTTTTTAGAGATTGTTTTAAAAACATATAATCAAACAATAATCTGAGTGGTAAGGGTATTATTGGCGCTGTTTAAAGGATTTATTTCTTTAAATTCTTCATAATTCTCTTAGTCTTTGATTGCATTTCTTTGCCAGAACAAGGAACTTATGGAGGAAAGGAAAAACTGAGGGCAGTGGTAGCAAAAAGGCAAATGGAGGGTCTAAATGCTGGTCAGATATCCCAGGATAAATGTTTAGTTCTACAGATGAAATGAAGTTCCCATGCAGGAAGCTTTCTTGCTTTCTTTTTCTATAATAGTTTCCCAAGTGACTCTGAAAAAAGAAGTCTGAAAGGTTTTGATTGAAGTTGCAGTTTACTCCTACCAGTTTCAACTGCACATGTACAACGGTATGTCTGGAGTTACAAATATTTCACCAGCATTTGTGTCTCTCTTCTGGAAACCTGACTAACACAGATGCAGGGCTCTATTGGGTTTGTGTGGCAAGGTTTTGGTAGTCAGGGAGCTACAGGGATGACTTCCTCTGGGAAGGTGTCACAAGCTTCCCATATACCTGCCAGAGCCAGTGCCAGCCAGCTCCAAGATCTGCCTGCTGCTGGCCAAGGTCAGAACCATCAGTGACCGTCACATGTTAGCACCTTTGGAATATCGAGTTTAAGAAGGAGGAAACAGATGCAGAGGAGCAACTGCAGCCTGAGAAAGGAGTGAGAATATGTGGAACAGCCCTCCAGAAACCAAGTTCAGAAGTGGGAGGGGGTGCTCCAGGCACCAGAGCAGAGATTCCCTTGCTCTCCAGGGAGGTAAACAGTGCAGCAGATTGTCAGTGTTTGATCCTGGTCAGAAACAAAGCCCCACAGAGCCTCTTACTCACTCAGTCACTCCTGGTGGGATGGGGGAGAGGATGATAAAAGTGAGAAATTGTGCATTGAGACAAAGACAGTTTAATTGATAAAGCAAAAGTCACGTGTACTAGCAAAGTAAAACAGGGAATTCATTCACCCCTTCCTATGGTCAGGCAGGTGTTCAACCAATCCGAGGAAAGCTGGGCTCCAACACATGCTGGTTTGGGAAGACAAACACTGTATCTCCAAATGTCACCTCCTTTCTCCTCAGGGGGGTAGGCAGAGAATTTGGGGCTGAAGTTGAAGACTAGGAATTGTTTTTATTTCTCATTATCACAGAATCACATAGAATCACAGAATTTCTAGGTTGGAAGAGACCTTTAAGATCATCGAGTCCAACCCATGTTCTAACACCTCAACTAGATCATGGCACCAAGTGCCACATCCAGTCTTTTTTTAAACACATCGAGGGATGGTGACTCCACCACCTCCCTGGGTAGATGATTCCAGTATTTACCACTCTTTCTGTGAAAAACTTCCTCCTTAATTCTAGCCTGGTGTCTCCCTTGGCGCAGCTTGAGACTGTGTCCTCTTGTTCTGTCTGTTGTTGCCCGGAGAAAGAGACCGACCCCCAGCTCACCACAGTCACCCTTCAGGAAGTTGAAGAGAGTGATAAGGTCACCCCTGAGTCTCCTTTTCTCCAGGCTGAACAACCCCAGCTCCCTCAGTCGTTCTTCATATGGCTTGTGTTCCAAGCCCCTCTCCAGCCTCATTGCTCTTCTTTGGACACACTCAAGCATCTCAACATCCCTCCTAAACTGAGGGTCCCAGAACTGGATGCAATACTCAAGGTGTGGCCTCACCAGTGCTGAGTACAGGGGAAGAATGACCTCCCTGCTCCTGCTGGCCACACTATTCCTGATACTAGCCAGGATGCCATTGGCCTTCTTGGCCACCTGGGCACACTGCTGGCTCATGTTCAGCCGACTGTCAACCAGCACGCCCAGGTCCCTTTCCTCCTGAGCACTGTCCAGCCACACCGTCCCCAGCCTATAACGTTGCAGGGGGTTATTGTGGCCAAAGTGCAGGACTTGGCACTTGGACTTATTGAACTTCATCCCATTGGATTCTGCCCATCCATCCAACCATTCCAAGTCCCTCTGCAAAGCCCTCCGTCCCTCTAACAGATCGACACACGCTCCCAGCTTAGTGTCTTCTGCAAATTTACTAATGAAAGACTCTAAACCCTCATCCATGTCATCAACAAAGATATTAAACAGAGCTGGCCCCAGCACAGACCCCTGAGGGACACCACTGGTGCCTGGCCCCAGCTGGATGCAGCATCGCTCAGCACCACCCTCTGGGCCCGGCCATCCAGCCAGTTCCTAACCCAGCAAAGAGTGCTCCTGTCCAAGCCATGAGCTGCCAGCTTTTCCAGGAGTGTGCTGTGGGAGACAGTGTCAAAGGCCTTGCTGAAATCCAAATAAACAACATCTACAGCCTTCCCTGCATCCACTAGGCGGGTTACCTGGTCATAAAAGGTGACCAGGTTGGTTAAACATGACCTACGCCTCCTAAACCCATGGTGACTGGGTCTGATACCCTGGCCATCCTGTAAATTCTGTGTGATGGCACTTAATATAAACTGTTCCATTATCTTGCCAGGTACTGAGGTCAGGATGACTGGTCTATAATTACCAGGATCCTCCTTTGCACCCTTTTTGTGAATGGGTATCACATTGGCCAGCTTCCAGTCATCCAGAACCTCACCAGTGAGCCAGGACTGTTGGTAAATGATGGAGAGTGGCTTTGCAAGCTCATTTGCCATCTCTCTCATTACCCTGGGGTGGATCCTGTTTGGTCCCATAGATTTATGAGCATCCAAGCATTTCAGTAGTTCTTTGACTGCCTCCTCTTGGATAATGGGGGGACCATTCAGCTCCCTGACACCATCAACCATTCCAGGCGGGCAGGTGTCTTGAGGGCAAGTCATCTTCCCACTAAAAACTGAGGCAAAGTAGGCATTAAGCACTTCTGCCTTCTCCTCATCTGCAGATACTAAGTTCCCTCCCTTGTCCAATAAAGAACAAAGGCTGGTCTCACCCTTCCTTCTAGCATTACTGTATTTGTAAAAACATTTTTTATTATCCTTTACAGAAGTCGCCATCCTCCTTTGAGTGATGAAAAAATTACTTTCCCTGAATTTACACAGTTTTGCCCTTGACAATAATTGAATAATCTCCTTGTCATTATCTTGACCCATGAGTTATTCATTGTATTTTTCTCCTCCTATCCAGAGACAACTGTCTAGGCGGGCACTTGGTGTTCAGCCAAAGTCAGTCCACCAAAAATTCACTGAAGTCCCTGTAAGTAATAAAGAATTCTCCTTTCAACAGAGTTGTTAGAGCTGAGTCTTAAACTGACCAACCCTTTGCAGAGCTCAGAACATGTGTCTTAACAGACCTTGTATCACTGATTATCTGCAGGGAATAAAATTTAATGTTTTTGGAGAAGATCATATAGATGCAGGAGTTTTCAAATGAAAGTCTGACAGTTTTGAAGCCTACAAGTATATTTTACCAAGCTTTTAAAAACTAAATTCAATGTAGGACCAATGGTAATGAAATGCTTCTATTATTTCTACAAAGATGTCTCAGCTTGAAAACTTGAGACAGTTTGGGGTTGTGTAGTGATCTGTTTTGAAATTCTGAAAAGATGGGGCTGCATTCATTCCCAAGTGGGTTGTCAGAAAAGCTTCAAACAAAGTTTTTGTTGTGCTGAGGCAACAGTAATCTTAGCTTTACTTTTTTTCTGACTAACCTGGCTCCCAAAGAGATCTCAAGGTCCAGAAAACACATGAAAATAATTGGTGGATTGTAAGGAAAAACCATATTCCACCACACTGCACCTCCAGAGAAAGGGTGTTGTCTGCAAAGTTTAGTAGTGAGCTGAAGCTGTGTTTCATCTAAATTGTGGAGGAAAATACAAGTTAGCATAAAAGAATGTATGTCTGATAATCATATGGCCAGTCTGAAGGGCCTTTTATCTGGGTCTGTGGATTCTCATATCTGTATGCTGTTGAGGAGGTAGTTAGAATTTTGATTACAGAATAAAGCACCTCCAGAAAGTGCTATATGCAAATACTTGAAGAGCATGGGTCAAAGTTTTATGCTTCCTGGGACTGCCTAGCATATTAACAGGTCTAGGGAAAAATGACTGTGGTTAAAAATTAATAGCACACTGACAAGTATGATTTAAACCTATCCAAATCTAAATCAGTCAGCCCTAGTAAAATCTTCAAATCCTTAAGAGGTAACCCATAGCCAGTGGTGTCAAAAAGTGCTATGAGGATTGAGAAATTAATCTGCATTTCTCTCACATAGCAGATTTGTCCTTGTGTGAAAAGTAAGTGAGGGATTTTGTTGCCCTTGTGTCTTTTATTTAACCTCCATTAGCACTGCATGTAGTAAGATGCTACTGTGTTAAATAAACATTACTTCTTTGAAAAACAAATTAGATTGCAAATAATATGTTAAGAGCTGACTGAATTCTTCCTACCCATTCAGTTAAGATAAATCTCCTTTTTCTTCTGTCAAGCAACTGTTGCTTGGAACTTCCTTATGTTCATCAGAAAGTTGGATAAATCATTTTCAGACACTGGACTAACTGGAAATTGATTGCTTCTTCAAACTGGCATTTATGGTGCAACCAGGTCATCTTAATATCATGGCACTGCTTCTGTTTGCTAAGTAGGTGACAGAAACTTCCATAATTGGAAAGCAACAAGGGAGTTATAGCTATTTACAGAAAAATGCTGGAAAGTTTTGAAAATGTTTCCCCTCTTCAGCTGCTGTCCATATGTTAATCAATCATCTGACCTTACACAATACAGCAAACCAATCTTGATTCAATTATTAACGAAAGTCCTTTCTGAAAGTTCTCTGCCACCTCTGTATATATTAAAAAACATTGATGGCACTGTGCAATACAAAGATTGCAGTGATAAATCAGGCTGTGGAATGACTGGCAACAGCCATATCTGCCTCTAGATCCAAAATGTCATCTATTTTGTTATTTTCTTTATGGTAGCACACTGCATGTGTTAAGTGCTTTGCTTTCAGGAAGGACAGACGAAGATCCTATTTAAAGGAGTTCAAGTTGAGGACAGACCAGTAATAAAAAGGAGAAAAGAGGCAATAGTAGAAGATTCATACAAATACCAGTTGGACACTTTGCTGCAGAAGTGTTGGGCTTTTTTTTTTTTAACAGAATTTTAAAGGTGGAGTGGAGAGAGGTGCTTGCTGGTAACTTCCAAACACTTCAGTTGCATTAAAAGTATATTTCACTGGCTGATTCATTTTAATTTTAACCTGTAATCACAGCCTATTCCCAATTGTTGCATTGCTATTCACTAACTGCAAACTGGAAATCACTGGCTTCTGTCTGAGATTTAGGCAGGTGTATTTTAATCCTGTTCTGGTTTGGATATGTCTTCTATCTGCTTCCAAACCAACATTAGAGATCTGCTTCAGAGTGGATGCACAGTTCTGAGGTATTTCAACTTTCTCCATTTTCTTTGCTTTGATTTGGTTTGCAAAATTATTTTGGTACATAGGAAGCAGACTTCAGCCAGGAGGCAATAGATGAGAAATTTCTGTCCACATGGGTAAACAAAGTTTGCTGTCTCCTAATGGAGAACAGAGGGGAAAAAATATATCCAGTCAGTGAGATAGCTTTGAAATATCCAAAGGGTATGCTTGGATCATGGGGCCAGAGTAAATTTATCTGAAGCACACCCTTGAGTCACTCCAAATTACTTCCCAACATAAGCATATCCTTTCTGTGTCCAGTATGGCTTCAGGTGGCTTCATTGCTCTTGTCTACCTAATGCATACATTCAATTAATAGTGTTTAATGAAGATGGAAAGGTAGAAAAGATATTAAACTTGCTGATATAAAGTGCTTTGAAAACTTTGGAAATTAGTCTTGTAAAATGGCAAATCATTACCACATGAAATAAATGCCTTATTCTCTTGAATTCCAATGAGGTAAATAATATAGCTATTTTAGCATTAAATATTCAAAAGCATTTAGTATTGCTTAATAAAGAAAGCAATAAGAAAGAAGAAGGAGTGCAAGTAAGATACTGCAATGCCTAGGGCAGCTCCAGGGTTAGTCAAAGAACTAGTGTGCAAAGAAATCTCATTATGAAGAGAAACAATATTTGCATTTTTACTGTTACTTTTGTTCAGTGTTATATTTTTAAAAAGGGTAATCTATCAGTATTAGATATCTGATTTAGAAATTAAATTGGTTTCTCTTTCCTTTTCAGTTCACCCATTTTTATACTGGATTTTATAATAGCATAATCATGTAGGAAAAAAAGAGCAAAACTGGGTAATTATATGCACAATTATTTTTAAAATACAGTAACAATAGCAAGGATGAGCTGAAAAGTGCTCATACACTTTTATAGTGTCAAGACTTAGTCTATATGTTAGGAACAATCAGAGGATTAATATTAATGAACAAAAGATACCTCCTTAATATTCTAGATAATAAAAGACACATGGATAGATACTGGGGGTGTGTATATATATAAATATATAAAGATACATATGGTTACCAAAGAATTTGCAGTGCAGGTTGGCTTCTTGCTCCCTTTCCTAGACAGAATCAGTGTCCACCACACATCTTCCCCTCCACCTCATACACTCACAAGAGGCACCGAACCAGCAACCTTCGGGCTCCAGAACAAAAGAAGCTGCTTTAGCTCAGCCCAAAGAACCAACACATATTTTGCTGTCAAAGTGTGTCACATTTATCACAGCTATTCTTTCCTGATCCAGGTGATCTCATCAGTGCTTGGAAGCCTCAGATGGGACTCTATTTGGCATTCCAATTTTTATAACCAATAAAAATTATTATATTTTTTGCACAAATTGGAAATAAAACACTGCTTAGTTGTACAACCAGAGAGGAGACTGAAAAAAAACCATCTAAAGCATTAATTCAGTGGAAACCTGAAGATGGGACTGGATTTTAGCCAGAACCTTGCATTCTTCACTTTTATACTGTAATCTGACTTTCAGTAGAAGATAATTATTTCACTAGACATCAATCTTTACCACATCCAGAAAGATACTGAATTTTAATGGCTGAAAATTAAGAAGAGTTGTTCAGTTCTTCTACTGCTTGGCCCAAAATATGCTCTAAAATATGTAAGCCATGATAATTCTTTGTAATCAGACAGCCAGTTATACTAGTCATCTGAGGCTTAAAGCAAAGCAAAAAATTTAAATAGCACATTGATTCCTAAAGACATTCATTTTAGAAATTTTTATCATGTAATGTCAAAAGAAAGAATTTAAAAGTTCGCAAAACTAAATTTCAAAGTCATGAATTTTAATTTGCTGAAGTTAAACTACAATAAGAATGGACTTACTGTAGGTCCTTTTCATGCCCAAATAAGGTATTTTTTCCAGGAAGTATATTGCCTTACAAGAGAATAAAAATAACCTCTTTCTGCAAGTTAGTACTTATTGAAGGCTGCTTAGAAGAGTAAATTGGTCTAGATTGGCACAAAAGCTTACAGAGTTAAAGATCAAAAGTTTCTTCCTTACAGAGAGATTTGCCCATTAGTTTTAGTGACAAAAGAATCCTTTTCATTCTGTAAAGGGTATGTTTAGTTGATCCAAATAACTTACTCAAAATATCCCAAGGGAGAACTAATTAAATAGCGATGTAAATATGTTGTTTCAACAAATAGGAACAGAATAAAGCTTCTACCACCCACGTAAATGTCTAAATAGAATTGAGCATATTCTCCCTTTCCCTGTGATCAGATAATATTTAAGCATTTTAGTTGCTCAAGGTATTTTCAAGTTTTTAATGGCATTTTCAAATTATTGAAAGATATTTTTCATTCATTTAATTCTCAGTTTCTCAGAAACTGAGATATTTTGCATTAAAAACTGCATGACAAACTTCATAGCTAATTAACCTGGGGACCCTGTGTCTTAAAGTTTACTTTTATCCTAATTCAGCAATAAGACTAAGACTAGGAATAATTTAGAGAAGGAACATCAGAGGCACATTTATTAGATAAACATATGCATGCACATATATGTGTGTGTGCTCCTATGTGTCCAAACTCAATTCAGTTTTGTTCTCTTTCAACACTGCAAGTATTAAACTAAAACTAAAACTATATGCCTTATTAAGTAAAATTTTAACATTTCCTGCGTGAAGTGCCTTTACAGCAGAGATCTCCTGCTTTGCTAGACTCCTTGTTGGAAGTTTAGCTAAATTTTACCAATCTTTTCTCAAATTTCCTGAAGTTATGAACCAGCTGCTTTCAGATCAATGTTTTCCCACTGTGATCTTTGGCAGATGTGATTGTTTCCAAAGAGGTGCTGTTGTCTTCTAGCCCCCTTTACTTTCAACTCCTGATACTTCAGTCTGGGGAAGAAAAAAAGCAGTTGTCACCATTTTTTTCCAGGACTGAGGAATGAGAAGAGGGGGAGTGGTGAGAGCTAGTCATCATTTGGAGCTGATAGGAGAGAAATGTTATGTACAGGTGGGAGTTCCTCATGTGAGTACAGGGAATGTGTCATTGGCAGGCCTGGAGTAGGGGTGACATATTGGTGAGTTCACTAAAACTTGAGAAGAGGGAAATTTCACAGTGAATGGGGTGATATGAATACCTTCCTGCCTTTGGGATTATTAGCCAAATTTTAATTCACCTAATCAAACTCCCACACACAGTCTCATCAGAGAGAGGTCATAATGAGGGGAAGATAAAACTTCATTGTTTCCCCAAACCCAGTCTTCCCCCAGAGGAAAAGCAAACTGGAAAATCTAGTTTTTTTGAGCTTTTGGAGTTGGAAGTGCAGTGAGAGAGTAAAAGGACCATTAGTAAGCACATCAAGGCAAGAATTCCAGTAATGGCAATTATGCTCAAGACATCTGGTTCTGTTAACCAGCCAACTTTTCTAACTTCCTGTAAAAAAACAGAAAAAAATAAAATCTTGGTGACTCCAGAACTGACCCTTAGTCATTCCTTTCCCAGAATTTTACTTATCCAGATTGTCTACATTTCAGAAATTTCTTGAAGGACACCAATTTATCTTTTATTCTGTCAAAAGCTGCATCCCATCAAAATAGTTCCCTTGGTCTCAACAAGCTGAGGAGCTCCTTATTTTCTGAACAAGATGAGAAAGAGAGGAGACATGAGTAAAAGCAACATGGAGGGATAAGACAAAAGAAAAGAATAAAGGAGATTGTAATAATCATTAAGTTCCTCTATATAGACATGCTTGCCCTAATATTACAGACCCCCTTTTACTGTCACATTCTCAGACACATCCTACTGAAAAGAAATCAGAAATTACTGGCTTATCACCTCCCAAAGAACACAACAAAGTTACACATGAATTTGCAGCATATTTATAGCTCTTTTCAAAGGAAATATCTGATTGTATAGAGAAGACTATTCTTATGGCCCACTTCACCTCAGAATACACAGAGGGCTGTGGAGATGTTGACAAGTTTGGATATTAGGAACTGTATTCTTTTAATTCACAGCT
This sequence comes from Molothrus aeneus, assembly GCF_037042795.1. NCBI lineage: Eukaryota > Metazoa > Chordata > Aves > Passeriformes > Icteridae > Molothrus > Molothrus aeneus. The sequence continues at coordinate 71,929,961 of NC_089648.1, read as the reverse complement.
CCAATATAGAGAAATAGAAAAACAAATCCAAATTATAACCAGCTTTCTCTCTGCTCATTCCATTACAAGGCTCATAAGTTGCCTAAGCATTCACTTTGCAGCCAGGTGTGACCTAAGATCTTCAATACATTTCTAATGATCCTTTTGCTTAGCTTGAATATTAAAGAATGATGCACTGAAATTTTCATTATAATGTGCAATGAAGACATTTTCAAGGATAAAAGTTTATCTGGTTCTTTATTGTAAGGTTTTGTTCTGTAAGTTCCTGTTAGTGTGTCACTTTATGTACTACACTCAAAAATATATTAGCTTGCTTAATGACCTTTATTCTTAAGGAGGTCTCTTAAGTTATCCCAAGGCATTTTTACAAGAATATGGCAATTATGTATCATGAAAATTGAACTGTAAATGTTTCAATTGCATTCTTTGTTTTGTTTTATTTGAACTTTCTTCTGGTGATTGTGATATTTATTTCTAAATCTAAAATAAAATTAATACTAAGAACCCTCCAGAAATAAAATAAAAATTTACCTTAAATATATTCTGCATAAAGATTCACATAGATCATATTTTGAATTTTTCTTACATACTGGGAAATATTCAGTGTTATACAGTGGAAAATTATTCTCATTAAGATTCAGGTAATTTGGTTCAAATTCTTCTAATATTGTAGACAATCTACTGGATAAGAATACAATAATAAAAGGACTCCACGTATTTGCAGGTTTTCCTCCTGCAAATACGAAACAACTCCTTTCAAAATACTAAACAAAAATAAGTCTACGCTAAAGACTTTGCCTATTTTTCTAATCTCTTTTCTTCATGAACTTGAACATATTTTCTTGTGTGATTTAGAAGATAAGTAATATGATATAAAACCCATATAAAAGTATGTATGTAACTATATATATGTGTATATTTATAAAAATTCACTTTGGAAACTCTCTTGCTTTCAACTTCACAGTCAAGTATATGTTAAACAAATTGCAACTCTATTCCAGTTTGCAGATTTTGTTGTTGGTGTTAGGTCCAACATTCCTGGCTTTCTCTTTTCTTCTTGTTGATTTAGTTTAAGAGTTCCTTCAATGCATTTTATAAAACATCCAGTGTTACTTTCATGGGTCTTCCTACACTATCATGCCAAAATAGCAGGAGCAGTCAGCTTTCTGACTGTCTTTGTAATTTGCAAATTGCAAAATTTCCTTGTAAATTTTCTGAGGGATGCACTTGAAAACATCCTTCAAGGTATAACCGAAATGCCTGAATCGGATTAAAAGCTCCTAGTTTTTCTCTTTTCTTTCTCTTCATGGATATAATGCTTTCAGTTGATAGTGTCCATCTGTCTAAAGTTTGTCTAACTTGGCCTTACTGTTTGCATTTTGGAGACAACAATTGCATGACAGAAGGAGATGGTGATGGAATTTCAGACCTGTGAGCAGTTAGTTTTGGAAGCCCATGGAACTGTTAGATCCTGTAAGGCTTAGGAAAAAATTAAATAGATTATCCATGTTTAAAATGGACATAAAAAAGAACTGTAGAAATGGAGATCAGTCAATCAGCTTTATTAATTTCCTAGAAAAATATTGTACGAGGATAATCAGACAATTTGTAGGTACCTGGGTAATAACAAAGTAGTGAATAACAGCCATTGTAATTGGTATCAAAGCAATCTAGTTTTTATTTTTTCATAGCAGGGTAACAGACTTTATGGGAAGAGGAGAGGCAGTCATGCTAGCATTTTTGTATGATTCCATTGCCATATATTTTCATTTTTTGGAATGGTCTTGGTTTCTTTTCTCTCATGCAGCATTCTTAAAAGTTTGATATGGAAACATCATTTGCATCGTATTAGTGTAGCAAAGATGTTTGAAAGCTGAATACAAAGAATAGTTTTCAATAGTTCATATGCAGAACATTAGGTGGCACCAAAATAGTCAAGATATATCTTGAGTGGAACTCATTAGTATTTTTATGAATAAACATTAGAATAAAGAGTAGATGTATTAAATCTGTCAGTAACTGAGGTCAAAGGGAACGTCACTATATTGGGATATGCAAATAAAGCCCAAAATTATATTAATACAGGAGAGAGAACTCAGAAAAAAAATGCACCATTTGGTAGGAACAAGTGCAAGATGATATTCTCAAATGAGAATGATCTAGCATATGAATAGGGGATGAGAGAGAACTGACTGAGATAATGCTACAAAAATGGATTTGGGGACTCTAGGGAATAAAAAATCTGAATTTTATTTAAAATGTAGAAAGAAATCAGATTCCTTTCTGAGGATATAAAAACATAAGTATCATCTCCAGAACTCCTGAATAAATCTTTTCACTTTTCTTGGCAGAGGTGAGAATTTCATCAGGTTCTCTAAGTGGCACTGTGTTTCAGTGGCTTTACTTAATATCCTGTTATAAAAGCTTTCATGACTTTATTTCAGTTACTATGTTTTTTTTTACATTCTGCTATTATTTTTCTTATGGTAAGGTGATTATTTTTAAGGTTTTTTGTTTGATTGGTTTGGGGGGAAGGGCTTGGGGTTTTTTTTGTTTGTTTGTTTTGTTTGGTTAGTTTTTTTGTTTCTTTTGGTTTGGTTTGATGTGTGTGGGTTTTTGTTTGTTTTTTCAGGTTTTAGATTGTTTTGTTTTGTTTGTGGGGGGTAGTTGGTTGGTTGGTTGTTTAGTTGGTTGGTTGGTTTGTTGGGTTTTTTGTGTTCTTTTTTCCCCCCACTATTTTGTCTGCAGTGGCCTAGCACTATTTTTAGCCATGGTTTTTGTTTCAGAGTCAGGACTCATGCAAACTTGCTTCCTAGTGTCTTGTTCTCTCTTTTACTCTCTTGATGTTAATAAGAAAGGGCGAGAAATGTGTGTTATCAAAAAAGGATTTCCTCTTACCAGCAGAAGTTCATGCATTGATTTGTCTCAGAAAAGACTAATTAAAACTTACAAACTGCTTTAGCTGGGAACTTTAAATTAATGTCTTGAGGAAAATCTGCTTGCATACCCACAAGACTATTTTTTCATGATATACAAATACCAGTGTATCATTCTTTTGGGTCTGAGGAAATCAAGGCAATTTAATGGCTTTTTACCATTTCAGCCAAAAATACATAAGGATATTTATTGTGTATTCACATCTCATAGAATGAAGTACATTCTTCTATCACCTCTTAAGTCTTTGGATATTTGAAAAGCAGAACAGATGGAGTCGTTTACTCTCTGAGGAGCCATGTAATAATTTTAAGACTGAGTTTGAGTTCTCCATATATATATATATATTTATATATTCAACCTTTTTGTACTTTTACACTCCAATCACTTGACTATGATTCTTCAGAGACACTATATGAAAACTTTCTCTGGGTTAGATTCAGATTCAAGCCCACCATTTATAATGAGCAAATACCTTTCATAACAGATTTCTTTCCTTTTTGAAATAATTGGATATTGACACATACCATAGCTTTTCACTCATCAGGGTCCCTTGAAAACTTTCAAACCCCACTTCTCTAACATGGAGCTATTCAATAGTCTAAATATAATGAGGTGAATAGTATTTGCTAAAAAGTCATAAAGACTGATACTTTTGCAGTGTTGAAAACAGTGGGAATATAAATAAAAAATGCTACGGTTTGTGGCTATGTTTATTTTAATTACAAAGCAGTGCCAAGGTTTTCTTTTTGCCTCAAAGCCAAATGGCAAAATTACAGCACATTCATTTTACTAATCTCTCTTAGCCTCTGAAATAGAGTGGCCACATGCAATGTGCCTAATGAGAATGATTCCTGGCCCAGGCTGCCTTCTCAAATACACCTGTTATTTGAAAGCACTGGTTGGCCTGAGTTAAAGTAATTTCAGTATTTAGCCTCTATACTGATGACTGAGTTCCAGTGCAAGGGCCTGTCCTCTCACACTAATTTGGTCTTCCGAGAAACTGAGATGGATGGAAATTTGGTTAGCTGGCTGGATATGGAACTAGAAATAATTTGCCTTTGACACTGAAAAAGATACTTCGGTTTTGTTAAATTGTTTAGTTAATAAATTCATCTGACATGTTGATTTCCTGGTTTGGAATGTGTTTATCTGAAATCACATGTGCAGGCTAGGCTGTTTTCACACCACAGATTTTGTTAAGATACTATAACATCCCTTAAATAGAACTAGCTATCCCAACATTCTGTGCATGGTAAATTGCAGCTTGTGAATTGAATTATAGAAAGACGTTATAAGCACTCATTCCTTGTCACTTTGCCCAAGATTTATCTTTAGCATCTGCTGCTCATTTGCTCTACCAGGCCAAGGACTTAGTGGATATGAAAAGAGTACTATGGTTCTTCCTTTGTATTGCTGTTATTGTGGATTTCTACTGTTACGATTCCTAAATTTTAGTAAGAACTTTATATGGTAATTACAATTAACTAAAAAAAATAAAATGTAATACTCAGCCTGAACATAATCCTTCTGTAATATGAGACTTTCAGTATTGCTGTGTTCTATCCTTCTTTTCAAAACACACTGAATTCACAAATGTTACTCTAGATTTTGTACTGCATTTATTTGCTGACACTGGACTGGAGACTTATGAATTTTCTCAAACATAGATTCAAAACTTATTTTTAAAGTTATCATGTTTTACCTTTGATGATATTTTGACGCAGCTAATATGCTTTTGGCGAAGGGCAAAAACACTAAGAAAATCTTTTTATCAATATTTAATTGAAGCATTCCTCCAGGAACTTTTGTTGATGAAAGGCAAGCCAGGTTTTGCATTCTGTTTCTGTGGCAAATTCTGTGACTATTCAGTTAAACCTGTAATTGCCATACTTTCTAAACTGTTGGTTCTTTTTTCCCTCAAGCTTGAAGATACTGCTTCTAATCCTGAGAAAATGAAGAAGCAGAGGGCTTCTTTTCTTCTTTCTCTTTTCTCTTTTCTTTTTCCCTTCTCCTTCTCCTTCTCCTTCGCTTTCTCCTTCTCCTTCTCCTTCTCCTCCTCCTCCTCCTCCTCCTTCTCAAGTGTGCTGTACACTTGAAGTGATAGGTTTCTTCTGTTTCTTTCTACAATATGCATATTTTGCTCTTCAGCTTTATTTCACACTTTCAGAGTAGAGAAGAGAAGAGAAATAAGATTACTTTTCTCTTTGTAATTGCTGGATATCATTTAACCAAACAGAAAGCTTCCCAACAACTCCAGTGCAGCACTTTTGCACTCTACCTGCCTGAACAGAGATTCACCACTTGAAGAAGCTCTTTTCTATTGTCACAGACATATGCACATTCCCTGAAATATTAGCACTGCTCATCTAAATATTATATTGAAGTTCTCTAGAGCCCTCTTTAAACACATTGCTTCCTTTTAAAAGGAGAATATAAATGCAAAATTCTAATATTTGTGGTCCATCAGCTAGTGAAATCAGAGAAAAAATGAGGATTCTGGTCCCAATATCTAAGCCTAGGTTATACATTTTTACTTTAGAAAACCTTTCCAAGAAAAAGATGAGAAATGGCTTGTTCTCTGGGCCCATGAATTCTGGGGGTTTAGACTATGTTTAAATTCTGAGGGGAAAGGTTCAATGATCCAGAACAACTGTTGTTTTCCACAACATACTGGTACGTCTGACTAAGCTCAGGTTTCCTGGGTCCTGGGCAAGCATTCCAGCCACCCGCGTAATGCTTGGAGAGCATATGGCAGCACCACCAAGAGCAGCAGCTTTCAAGAAAACAGCACTCTTGCTCTTTCTGCATAATAAAGACAAGAAAATGCATCGTAAAACTTAAGGCTTTTAATCTTCTTTTACGAACACGAAAGAATGAAATTAATCTTTTGGCCACATTTATACTCTAGGCATCTAGTCTAAGCAGGTTATCAGGCTTCTCTTCATGGTGAAAAATAAGAACTAAATGTTATCAGAAGTCAGCCCATCCCTCATCAAATAGTTGGAACAAATGATCTACTATAAATTTTTATCTCTCCAAGACAGAGCTTAGGCACTTAACTTTAATTTAAAAATCAGCCTTGAGAGACCTAAACTTAAGAAAGACAAGTCTCACTTTTATGGGGATTGAATTAATAACTTGAATATGTACTTTGGGGTACTATTACGGTGGGCTGATATAAAATTAAATCTTTTTAATGGTTTGCATAAGTTTTTTTTCCCCTAAGTTTCCCTCTTTCTTGTGATGTCAGGATGTTGTAAATGCATGGTCCAGAGCTGCAGAATTATGCAGTCACTGGAGGCTACAGCAGACTCATGAGGTTGCTGCCATGTATTCAGTTTTTCCTTTTAATTGGTTATCAAGGAAAATTGGATTTCCTGAATAAGAATGATTTGTTGTCTTCATTGTGGCTTACTGAACAGGTATATAATTGTCAAGAATAGGTTTGTGTTCTGTCTCTAGAAAAAATTAGTCTGCTCAAGTCTTATTTATCTCTATTACTTTTGTGGGTTTTATCATATACTAATCCTCCAATACATTTTAATTGTGATCTGGCTGTGAATTCACCACATTAACTAAAGGCTCCAGATTTTTAAGCTTTACAAAACCTGTGATTTTAATTTCAAGGTTGCATCATCAGCATTTCTAAACAGTTATGTGATATCCAACAAGGAATCAACTCCAAGAACAATTTGTCTTCCATACCATCAAACTCTTTTATAGGCTAACATCACAAAGGAATGCTGTGTGTTTTTCAGATTGTCAGCACTTGCTGTGATTGAGAAGTGGATGATATTGTAATCTCTGTCAGAGTCAATGGGCAGCTGAAGTTGTTTTTTGAACTCCAAATACTCCTTTGATGTTAGTTTCTTAAGTGAAAACTTAGAAGAGGAAATTGCTATTGTAAGCATCTTTTTGACTCATATAATCTGTTTTTATTGGTATATGTTGTCTGGAAGGTTTGTACTCTGGATTTAAGTGCAATCAGTTTTGCCTTCAAAAGTGTCTGTTTTCGTTTGTGTATTGAACTCTCTGCTCAACAAAGAAAAGATTAACTTTTCCACATTACTAGAAAAGCTTTCTTTTCAATTACACTCAAGCATCAGCTCCACTTCTTGTATTTCATGTGTAAGAACAACTTTTTGATGTTCATTTTCTGATAAATTGTGTATTAAGTGATGAGAGACACCCAAAGTGACATGCTCTGCCAAATTTGTCAAACTCTACTCGATAATAGTTCATCATTTTTATTAAAAACAAAAACAAAAGCAAAAATCCATTTCATTTCTTTGGCTCTTCAGAAGCATTTCTGCATGATGAAGACGTGCAATCATGACCATGACCATGACCTTCTTCTTACAAAAATGAAATAAATGTATTATGCATTTTGCTTGCTGCTTCTTTTTCTTCTTTTAATAGTTCATCTAGAAACTGTTATAGGAGGGACTAACATGATTTATGAAATGAAATTAGACTTTTATTAAGATATTTATATCTATTTTTTCACAAAGTGTGTATATATATATATATATATATATATATATATATGTATATCTTCATGAGAACTAATATTTAATCTTCTGTTATCTGGCTACCTCTAGATACATCTATTTGAGCAAATTAAACAGAGAGAAGATGTTGGTTTGGATATTGGATGTTAATCATTCACAGTATTAAATTGTCCTTTGTCTAGTTTCAGACTATTTCCAAGAGTCCTCACCTGAATAATCCCCAGGCATGCTTTGAAACATAGCATAGATCAGACATTATTTACAAAAGGTGATTTGGATAGTGCCAACCTGTTTTGGACACATAATTATACCACACTGGTTGAACTCCAGGCCTTCAGAGTTCAGTTATAATTTGTAAATTTTTTGTACTCAATAAGTTTGCTTTGGTTACCCACAGGCCAATATTTGCTGATACCTGAGATGTTCCAACAGGCACTGTCCAGCCCTCAGAGCTCTAAAAAAACATGGAACTCCCCTGGATCCTCTGCTGCATCTGTGAGCAGCCAGGAGACTTCCATATAATCTAGTGTAGCTCAAATGATGTTAGATATTTATCTGAGGCCAATTGAATCAAGACCTAAATCTCTTCAGAGTGAGATGAAAAGCTATCTAGGTTCCATTAATTGTGTTGTTGCAAGGGTCTCAGATGGCACCAGACTACTGTGCTTGGCCAACTGAATGTGCTCTAGGAAGCTTAAGTATTTTTTCTTAGGCTTTCATAGCATTTAGGCCAGTTTAAAAAGGATTAAATTTAAGGTGCCTTTTCAGGAAAGGAATATATATTTGTAGGTTGGTATGAAGACCATGAGTTGTCTGTTTTGTCATAAGATGGCATCAATCTTACGAGTACTCTTCCTCTCCAGCAAATATATTCTGTGCAACTAATTCAGAAATAGGTGCCTATTCTGCAGATATTCAGTTATTAGCCTACTTATTGCATATCAGTATTATGACTTCTCTTTCCAGGAGTACAGACGGCATTACTAAGCTGCTTGTTTTGCCAGTGTCTCATATCACCTGCAATCATATTTATGTAGCCAGATGTTATTTATATGTATGTAGGTCTCATGCTTGTTTTGAGAATTCAACTGTCCTGCCACAGGTACTCATGACTACTTTTGATGACAAGGTCAATCACTGCTTGCAAGCCCTGCCACTTCCTTGCAGATTCTTTTTTATATTTACCCACAGTTTTCCACTTGTGTGACAGCATGTGAGTATTGTGCTTCTGCCTTTTTCAATTCTTAGAGCTTTTCCAGCTTCTCTAACTGCAGTGGCTCTGTTGCCAGCTGCTCCAACAGAGGTGCAATCATAAACTGGTTGTTATATTGTCTACTTGGGTTTGTTGCTTTTTGCTAATGTCAGCATGGGATTGAATTGGAAGTTTTCTGGCAGTTTCTGTTTCTTTTATACACACAATGTTCCTGTCTCTTCTCATTTCTTCATGTAAGTGAGGAAATGTGTTAGGTTGCAGTAGGCTCTCCACAGCTGTTTGCAACTTTATTTAGTTTAAATTAACCATGGGATCTTCTGCTATCTTATGCGTAGGTGAATATCAAACACATGGGTCTTTGACTTACTATTTTTACCCTCTTCAGCTGGCAATTCCAAGAAATTATTGTCCACATACTCAACTGTGAAAATTTCACTTGTATCTTCTAGGATTCCTGCTCAACCCATACCACTCTAAAGTCTGACAAATCTGAGAATAAAAGGAGATAATGTTTATGTTAAATATATCTTCCTTAAATTCTGGGAGTTTGGAAATGTCCCAAAAGAACGTTTCTGTCCACATTTTGGTCTCAGTCTCTCACAGATCTCCATCCTTTATTTCAATGACTCGTGGAAACCAGTATTACTGAGATCCCTTTCTGTCTTTCTCTTTTTACTCCATTTGACTTTCTCATAAATGGGTAAGATCAGGAACCATCATTCACCTATTCCCTTATCTTAGCCTTGAGGAGGCAATTAAAATCCAGTGCTTCCTGTACACTCTCTGCATCTTTGCTTTAAAAAGAAAATGAGTCCTTCCTCCTTCTGGGTTCCTATCCCCATCTGCCCATTTTATGGTGAGTAAAAATAGGCCTCCTTGAATCTCATATCTCATCTCATCTGTATTGAAATTGCCATCTCATCTGTACTGAAATAATTCCTATGTTTGGAATATTTTATTTCATTCCTCATTAACAAATATTTTCACAATTCTGTGAATGACTGTATTATTATCTTGAAAGTATTATGCATATACATATGTATAGAGACAGATACAGTGTAAATTTGAAATTACTTGAAACTAGAAACAGGGTAAGGTAGAGAGTGTAAGATTAACTCTAGCCCAGAATATTAACCCTAAGGACAGTATATACCTTCCTATTGTATAATGTCTGTTTTCTATTAACTACCCCAAATTTCCTTCCTCTTCCTCTTCCTCTTTAGTTGGTTTGTTTGATTTTTTTCTCATATATCCAGGGAGCAAATTCAAGTTTGTATTTTTAGCTCCACTTGACAGCAACTAGAGTCATCACAAAATCATTAAGTTTGGGAAAGGGCCTCAGAGACAGTGCTTAATGCTGCTTGTATGCCAGGCAGGTAACTCCAACATGGAAAAGAGCACCCCTGGAGAGATGTATTATAGACTGGGTGAGGGCGAGAATTCCTGTGTTGTCTCATATCTGGGTCTTCAGGTACCACTTGACATGTAAGAAGCTATTGGCTGTGAATGCCCATTTCATTCCTGTTTCCTCATTTTTCAAAAGTATATTTTGGTTGTTAAGATTCAACTCTATAAGCCTTACTTTTAGTTTGACCTTTTCCAGAGCCCACACCATGTCATCTTCCACCTAATTAGCTATTTCTTCAGAGATATTTTGTGAGTGTGTCTCACTTCTCAGTTTTAGACTCTAAGCCTGATTTGATGAGCTAATGATCCTATTAGTAGACTCAGCATGGTAGTGACATTTTCAGGAAGAGTATATAGGAAAAGATTGGGAAATAGTTTGCGCTTCTTGTACATTACTTATTTTCTTCATGTTCCATCCTTCAAAGAATCTGCATGATGACATTTTAAGGATAAACAGAATAAAAATATTTTATAACTGGGTGGCAACATTCTGCTGATTCTCAGTTTGCTTGGGAAAACTGCTCTTGAGGTCAGCATGTCTTGCTTCATTCCTAATTACCTAAGGAGTTTTTGGGTGCTTTACTGTTTACGAAATTTTGCTGTATTTGTTTTCATTTGAACTAAATTGTGACTGGAAATGTTCTTCCTATCTCCTATTATGCCAATTTTTGACACCAATTTTTATGAAAAAGTCAGGCTCTGACTTTAGCAGCTAAGCTGTGGCTTGAGCAGCTAAGAACACAATTGCTATTCAAGGATGGGTTTCCAAATTTTAACTATTAGTTCTGCAATTAGTGTGAGACTGTTTCCCCGTGGAAGATAGGAGTAGAAGCCAGAAGCTACAGGTAATAGAAAGATCGGGAGATATGTACTGGAGATATTTACTGCTTTGATAAGACCTGTGATTTTAATCAGTCTTCTACCACACTAGACAAAATCATTCCACTTCTGAGCAATGGTGGGGATACAGAGTGGGTACAATAACTAGTAGGGTACTGTGTGAAGTCAGAGCTCACAGAAAGCATGATGTAACATTCTCATGGTTAGCAGATATGCAAATTGCAGCTGGATATTTCCTATTGAAAAATACTGATATACTACCTACTGTTGTTTTCAATGTTATCAGAAAACCTAGTAAGTAACAAACATCTATATTAAGTCCTTATGTTTGCAATTTGATCTGGTCATGATTTTTCCTAATTGCTACTGTGATTGGAAGGAGTACAGTCATAATCCACACAGATTTTAACAAGAATCTTAATGTCAATCTAAATTAGACCAAAGCACTGATGAACTTGGAAGATTAATTAATTAATTGTCCAGTATTTTCAAGTGCCTGGCAATGCTGATTGAGTAAAAGACACTGGCTTATGACAGGTCCAGCTTTCCCTGTCTCTAATGCAACTGTGATTCCTGCATAGTGCCAAAGCCTCACAAAGAATTGGTATTATGATTATACACTTTCAATTCCAAAGGACTTTTTAAGTTTCTGACATTACTGACTATATTTATTAGTCTTCTATTTTGAAGTCAATAATGTAATATAAAAAAAATTAAGATGAAGCTCTTTCCCCTTCTTTCTTTAAAACAAACCTATTTAGATATTTCAAAAAATTGATTGAAAAAGAGCATAATCTTTTAATGGTCTAGTTCTCTTAGAAGACTTCATCTTGTCTAAAATTATATTTTTCTCCTCTTTGTAGTCTTTACGTCTTACAGTGCACTGATAAATTTGTAGAGTTGTATTCAGACTGTTCCCCAGACAGCTTGTTTACAAGCACTTCAATATGACTGACTATGTACTTCATCTTTTGGACTTGCACTTTGCCTATCCTCTGTGCTGCTTCAGTGTCTCATGAGCAAATAGAAGTCTGTGTAAAAACAAGACAAAACAACAACGAAACCCCAACAAAACCTCACTTCTCTACTTGTCTCTTTTTTTTTTTTTAATCTTAAACCTATTTTCTACACCTTTTCCCTTGAATTTTCTCTAGCTCTTGGTCTAACAATGTACACTTGCTAGATTTACTCTTTGGAATACTACTTAAGGTCTTCTCAGTTCACTTGTCTTTTCACATAATTTACTTCTATTGTATGTTTCTCTTCCAGAACACCTAGACAGCTCTTCGACCTTTTATTTCGCTCTTCTTTTCAACCTGAAGCCTTTCACATATGAACTCGTTGTTACCTGGCACAATGCTAACATTCATAGAAGCATATAATAGAATGACTTGGGAGAGGACGTTAAAAATCATCTAGTTTCAACCCCTCACCATGGGCAAGATTGCCACCCACTAGATCAGTTTGCTCAGGGCCACATCCAAACTGGCCTTAAACACTTCCAGGGATAGTGCAGCCATGACTTCTCTGCACTACCTCCTCCAGTGACTCATCACCCTCACAGTAAAGAGCCGGTAGTCTAAATCTCTCTTCTTTCAGTTTAAAACTGTTCCCTCTTGTCCTATCGCTATCTGCCTGTACAAAAAGTTGTTCTTCATCTTTCACATCTTTAAACTCCCTTTAAGTGATGAGGTGTTCTCAAGCTTCTGTTCTCCAGGATCAACTTCCTCAGTCTGTCTTCATAGCAGAGGTGCTACAGCCCTCTGATCACCTTTGTGACCTCCTCTGCCTCTGCTCTAAGAGATCCATGTCTGTCCTAGTTTGGAGGGCTCCAGAGCTGGGTATAGGACTCCAGGTGCCACACAAGGGCAGAGCAGAGGGGCAGATTCCTTCCCCTGATGTGCTGGCCATGCTGCTGTTCATGCAGCCCTGGATGCAGTTAGCCTCGGTCTGCAACTGCACATTTCCAGGTCATGCCCACAATTTCCTCCACCAGAATCTCCCAAATCCGCCTCCACAGGGCTGATCTCAATGAGTTCATTACTCAGTCTCTACTGATGTCTGGGACTGCCCCAGTTCTAGTGCAGCAGTTCTAGTGCAGCAGCCTGGACTTGGGACTGGTTGAATTTCCTTAGGTGCATGTGGGTCCTGCTTATCAAGCTTGTCCAAGTCCCCTGGATGGCATTGCTTCTTTCTGTTGTGACAGCTGCACATCTCAGCTTGGTGTCATCTGCAAATTTGCTGTCATCATGTTTCTCCAATTCTTTGCTTGTTTCTTCTACTCTTCTCCAGTCTGTCCCAAACCTGTAGCACTGCAGGGAATTTTTTGACCCTAGTGCAGGAAGGACCCAGTTATCTGCTACCATCTCTGCAATATTTGTGCAATTCTTTTCAATATTTTATGAAATTAAATATGGATTAAACATTATTTAATAGACTAATAAAATTGTCACATGTTAAAAAAATGAAGTAATTCTCCTTTATTTAGTTAATAAATCTCTTTCTGTATCTGTGCTTTTCAGTCAGTAGGAATGGGCATTTAGGAAAGAGGAAGTGTGACAAAGTGTTGTTGAAGATTTGCTGTTGATAAGCTCTATAGGTAGCTCATCCAGCATTTTATTTCATATTTCATATACAGTAGATATATCCCCATGCAACTTTGCAGCCAATTTTACCAAGACATCATTCCAAATATTTTTTTAATTTACTTGTATTATACAGTATGAAATAGTCTTTGTACAACCTCCTGAAGGTTTGCACTGTTGTGTTTTCATTTTCTTCCTACCTTCTTTGTTCTTGAAGTACTCAAATTATGTTCAACATTCTTGCAATGTAAAAGAAACCAGATTTAGTTTTTTAAATATCTATTTCTTCTCTTCTAAGTCCTGACACACCACATCATATTTATCAATTTTGTCTTATAGTGTAAATAAAAAAAGTCAGAGAGCATGGTCTTTATTTTTACCATTCTTCTAGCTGTACCATTACTTAGCATGTTATGTGGATGGAATCTGAGCAAATTTGTTAAGATTATTAACAAATAGTGGTAAAATCAATCCTTCCATGGTGCTTTTCAATTATGTAATTATCTTATTCATTCTCTCTTCACTTCATTTTCATAAATGATGCCTCTTCATATATTATTCTAGATGTATTTGCCTAACCATACTGCTTCAAAATTTTGATTGTTGACTGGAACCCCATTGTGCTCGATGCTGAATGCATATGGATCAATAAGGAAGCAAACCTGTCTCTACTATGAAAAATATAACAGTAAGATGCAAGACAACATACTGACACAAACAGATGGGATTAAAAGACAAAAGGAGACTAATTTTCCCTATTTTATGAGTATCAACTGACTTTACAATTTTTATTTTGAAAATGTGTATTTTATTTTGAATTTACTCATGTCTGAGAAACAGACTTTTTTTTAAAACTACATTGATTTTACATTTAAAAAAAATATGACTAGTTGTTGCTTATGCTTCTAAATCTACAGGTATGAACTCTGATAGACCATAAGAAGAACTTTTTCATTAAGAGGACATTGTCCATTGTCATAATTAGTATAGTGTTTGCTGCATTTTGCTTGTGTGTCTCCAGCTAATGACTTTCTGGTCTATGCTATACTACTAAGGGGAGAGGAATAAGCCAAATTTTGGTCTATACTTGAGCTACTTAGGGAAAACAGACATATTTGCATGTGTCTCTTAAATGTTATTGCATTTCACAGTATTATTTTTTGTTGGAGAGACCTTAAGCCTGTTTTATCTCAATATTTTTCTGAATTTGAAAGTATACTATAATTCTTACTTTTAGACCACCACTTCCAGTTCTGTGTATGCTTTTTGACTTGTATTCTTGGGCCCAATATGGTTAAAGGCATGGCCTGTTTTTGGCAGCAGAGGGGCCACAGAAGTGGTTTCTGTGAGAAGGTGCTGGAAGCTTCCACCATGTCCAGCAGAGCCATTCCTGATGGCTCTGAAGATGGACCTGCTGCTGGCCAAGCCTGGGCCTACCAGAGAGGCCTACCTGTGATAACATATTTAAGAAGAAAATAAAAAAAAGTTGGCTATGCATTTTCTCTAGCCAGAGAAGAGGAGGAGGAGGTGAGAATTTGTGAAGGAAACAACATGGAGACACCAAGGTCAGTGGAGAAGGAGGGGCAGGAGGTGCTCCAGGTGCTGGAGCCAAGATTTCTCTGCAGGCCATGGTGAGATCATGGTGAAGCTGCTGTGCCCCTGCAGCCCTTGGGTCCATGAGGAATGCAGAGATCCACTTGCAACCCCTGGGGATCCACGGAGGATCCAGAATTCCACCCACAGCCCATGGGGGAGGTGCCCACGCCGGAGCTCCAACACCAGTGACAATTGACAAACTTTGCTCTTCTGAATTCTATACAGACCACACTTTGGAAATTGCCATTAGGATGGACTGTGTGATCCTTGTCATGCTTCTGATCAAGGTGAGGAAGGACAAGAAAATGGTGAGTCTAACTCTGAGGAAATGCAATCTGTTTTAAGCACTGATTATTATAGAAACAGCACAGATAACTTTGGCTCATTTGGACATCCCTGCATGAATACTCAGTGTGGATGGCTCCTCTCAGGCAAAGTATGTGTAGGGGAGGGCTGGGAAAGGAGCAAGGTCAAATCTAAGTGTAGAGCTTGCTCACAAGTAGTTTTTTTTAGATATGGGAAATTTTAAGTGAGTGTTATAGTTTGTTTGCTATATACATTAAATCAAAAGCAAATCTTTGCTTTATATGTCTAGAGTTAGCTCTTGGATACTGTAGCTGCTTAAGGCAATTGGTGTTCCTGTCAATTTTCCAAATAATCCGTGCCATTAAATAGATGAGACTGTCATCTCCACTGGTTGGTGGCAGAGGACTTGGCTCTTGAGCAGCTGTATTAATCCAATTTGAGTCTTTCACAGTTTGTGAGATCCCTGTCCCTATGGCCCATCTACCAGGAGTTAAAATTGTTCCCTGGAAACCCATCTCTGCAGTCAGTTAAACCCAAGATGTTTGAAATGAGACAGTTGGGCTCAATGAATTGCGTGTTTCTGTGGAACTTTATTTTGTCAGGGCTTATTTGACTAGCTGTACACCTTGGCAGCTGCTGACAAACACCTTATCAGTGGTCTAAACAGTTTGATTGTTTTAACAGTGAAAAATGGATTGTACTTGATGCATTTTTCAAGTGTTTCAAACTAAACTCTCCACACTACAGAAATGTGCCTGATACTTTTAAAAAACCTATATTGAAAATATTCATCATCATTCCCCATTTCCTTTCTCATCTCAGTTCTGCTTTGTTCTGTGAAGATTTTGTTATCAGAGACAAACTGTAATGTGGTGTTTTGGATACAAATAATGATAGAAAGAATTATATGGAAATCTGTAATCAATTTCAAAAAGCTGGGATACTTCATTTTAATGGGAAACATAGATTTGAGCCTGGATCTCCTATTCCCCAAGCAAAGTTCAAATCCAGATTGTGGTGCATGACTGTAAGAATTCCTATAAAATTCTACTTTAACACAACTGGTTTATTAACTCATATTTGCTTCAAATAAAGAATTAAAATATATTTAAATTAATTAAAATTACTGGGGCATAGAGATATTTTCTACTTTGCTTCATCCACAGTCTGTTTGGCCTGTGTCACAAATAGGGATTAACAGTACTGTAAATTTGCCAAAGCACCTCCAAAACAATTTCATCATCTACAACTGCTTTAATGCCCGTATGAGAACCACTGCTTCCCTACCAAAACCAATGCTTTAGGAGGAAAGATGCCATACACTAGGTCAAGTTAGGAACTGGAGATCCCTCTCTGTAAAACATACAAGAGTCAGTACAGACAGATGAGCATTGAACTATCTGAAAGTTTGTCAGAAAACATACTTTAGAACAGAAATCTATCAACCCAGAAAAATTGTCACACCCCTTCAAGCCAAACTCTCAGTGATGGTAGGTGTTCCTAAGCTGCAGCCTTGCCTTCTGTGCTATAAAGTCATCAAAAATGGTGTGTTGCTAAAACATGTTCTTTCTTTCTATTAAAAAAATGAACAGGCTTGAATTTGTGCCATTCACTTAAAGTGAATCTCAAAGTGTTAATCCTCTGTTGTTCTTTGATTTGTAAAATTTCTAAGGGTTTCTCAGATATTTCCAGCAAGTTATTGGCTTTTTTGTTTGCTTTGTTTTGACCTTACCAGTGAGATTTCTTAGAGAAATAAAATTTGTGATCATAATGTATGCCTATCTCTCCCTTCCTTCTGCTTGCCCATAATTTTTTAACCTGTCCACCAGGTTCAATGAACTTTGACATAGACATAGCAATTTCAAAGATGCCCTGTTCCTAGATATATTGTGAAAACATACATCTAAATACTTGAGAGAGAATGTACAGCTGTCTGCAGTATGACCTCAGCCCTTGTCAAACAGCAGGGAATACGCATAGAGGGACTGCATTTAAAACTTCAAGCATCAGATAAATTTTATGTTGAAGTCATATCTTCCTAGATAGCACTGGAAACAACTCCATAGGAAATGAAAATATATGGTGTAACTTTTTCATGGAAATATTGGTTTTGCATTTAAAAATGATGGAATTGCACCCAGCTAGGACGTTGGCCTCAGCAGCATTTACAGATATCATCAACCTTAGGCCGTGGGAAACAGTATACTGAGGGGAGACACCAGGTGAGCCAGGCCATGGAGGGAAGAGTGGGGTCATGGGAATTAGTAGTATGCTAATAGAACCATCCTATATTTGTTCAAGTTTCGGGTTCTTTTTCTCAAGTTGGTTTGGTACCTATTAGAAATAAGGTCGTGTTCTGAGTTCACGTTTGTGATTGAACCTTTTCCCTTGGATGCCCCTACACCTGGCTGTGTTTGCCACGCCCACGGGTCTTTGGATCCTGCCCACCGTACGCTGGGTTTCCATGTTTGTCATTTTTGTTATTAAAGTTTTTATTTTCAGGGCAGAACCATCATTCCCATACCTCACTTCGCCAGCTTCCTCCAGCCAAGCCGAATAAAGGGGTCACAGTGAACTCCAGACTGTGATAAAAAATGTTTCTTTAAAAACATTTCCATTGTACCTTTCACTGTATTACATTTTTTAAAATACCTAACACTGCATTTCTCTTTTTACGTTCTCACTCTTTTCTTTTTTCTTTTCTCAATAAACTTAGAAATAAATACTCAGTTCATACTCAACACCTGGATATGGCTCTGTAGAAGCCATAGAATGAGCTTTTCCTTGCATTTTTTGGCTTTTAAAGTATCTGAACACTTACATTCTCTTGCCTTTCCTACATTAGCACTAAGGGAGCTGTTTTGGAGATTAACTTTACCATCTGATGTCCTGTTTTCTATAAACTATCCTGAATCACCTTTAAAAGATCTGTGCCATGCTGTGAACCTAAGTGTTGCAATCTGGACAGCTATTTGCCTTCTAAGCCACAGCCAAAGTTTTCAAGTTAATAGCATATAATTAATGAAGAGGAAATCCTTCTATCTTGCGCTGAGTTAACTTTTTTTCTAGACTCTGAATTCATAATGGAGAGCCAACAAAACTCAGGGGAAAAAAAACCCAAAAGGAAGCAAAGAAAATTAAGGTCAAGAATCTTGCTCAGTGCAGATGGAGCACATCTTCATACAAAACATCCTGAGGCAATCTACTCAACAGGCCACCCCATCTGAGGAAGTATATCATTGTCCTGAATTTCAATATGACAAGTTTGCTTTTAAGTCTCTTGTTTATGCTTTAGTATTTGCAGACTATGGAAGGATCACACTGGGCTTCTTCATCTACCTTTATTTATTGATCATGCATAGGAAAAAGAGAACAGACAGAGGTCCTCACCCTTACGACACTGAGTGAAGTACCAAGCTCAATGTGTGGGAAAGGATTTTACACAAATTGCAGAATAATAAGAATGAGATATCCATAATAAAATAACTTTTACTGTAGCCAAGCATCAAAACACCTACAGAGCGGGGTGGGCTCTTTATATGCACCTACAGTGCATCACTTGTTTGTTGCCAAAACACGCCTCTGTTCCTTCCAACCAAACTTGCACAGAAGCAGCTGTTCCCAAACCACCCTTGTGACATAATTCCATTCTATGTCTGAAGTCATTATCATAGTCCTGTTGCCATGACAACAAAACATTCTCTGTTGCTAATGCATATGTCTAAGAAACAATTAGAGAAGTACCAGCATCCCCAAATTAACTTTCATTAGAATAATTCAAAAATTAGTCTCTAATACCATATATTGGGGGAAAGTTTGTGATACATCGCTTCTTTATAAATGATTCCAGACAGAAGGAGTTTGTTTCAGCTATATTCCCCCTTTATAGCTCTTAACGTTTTAGTTGAACCTAAGAAAAATATGTGAAATCAACAATTCTATTCATACTGCTTCAGAACATGCAATTATCACATTTAATCAGGAAGTCTTAAAAGGAAAGTGAACATTTCTTGCTAAATGCCTTGCTTCTCCTTCTGAATATTTTAAAATGTTCACATCTAGAAAGCTTTAAGTTCTTATAGCAATAATTTTTTTCACCTTGCATTAGATTGCTAAGAGGGGAATTCACTACAGGATGCATCTGATTATACAAACCTATCCTGTCAGAAAAATGGGGATCATTTGCCACTAAGTTTTCAAGCCTCATTCCACATAAACTTTATCCTAACTAAATTTTAACGATATGATTTTCAGATTTTTTTATCTCATCTTTTCTTCTAGTTCTTTATACTAATTTACAGTGATAATAGAGACAATACAACAAAATAGTTTTAAGATTGGTAGGACTATTATCCTTCCAGCGGTGTTCTGCCAAGCCAGTGGGTCCTTTCCAGTCCTGCACTTCTGTACAATTATGATGTTTTTACCTAGCATGATGTGGAAGCAGAAAATGTTTGGGATTGTGAGTTTTATACATGTAAGCAGACATTACAGCTTCACCAAATTAAAAAAAAATATTCTTCAAACAGAATCTGTTGTAAGATCAATCCTGACAACGTTACTGGTTCTGTGTTACTCCATTACTTTCCTGAACTCCGTATTTGACAGGTGTCACTTTAACAACATGCAGTTGTCATTTCACTGAGCAGGATGCATAACTGTCTAGAAACTAATTTCTTGTTTATTTAAAAACATGTTCCATGTGAAATATTTTTGTTCCTTTTTGTCAGTGGAAAAAGCCATCATTCAAAAACAAGTATTAAAAAAAGGATAGTGCTTCAAAAACATTTTAACAAATTATAAAATAGAAACACAAAGACCCCCCAACAGTGTATCTTTCTTTTATTTTTACATATAATAACAATAATAATGGTAATAATAGCTATTGCAATTCAATGTACTGTTCAAACTGCATTACTTTATATTCTCACTTGGTGGCTGAAAAAATCACAACTGCTAGATTTGGTAGAGTTGAAAAATTATAGTATTAAGTGCTAATTTCTTCCTAACTCAGTAATTTCTCTATGATGCAATTAGATGAAGAAATGAGGTCTTCACAAAGAAAATGGGACAATTCGTGAATACCCCTCAGCAAAGCTGGTTGTTGCATGTGTGATAAAAATCCTTCCTCAACTGAGAGATGGTGGATCTAAGCTCAGTCTCACTTTGTAGCTGAAATGTGCATCAGTCTGGTATAGAATCAGCCCATAAAATCAGCACCCATAGTGGCATAGAGAAAATCCATGTGTTCTTGAGACATCCCAAGAAATCCCAAAAAGGATGACCCATTTTTTCAGAATTTTGCCATTTTTGAGGACACAGGAGTTTCCAAAATAAGGACTAGTTCAAAAGATCTAGTGACCCCAGAAATCTATCCACAGCCTTAAAAGAGATCTGTGTACCATGACCATATCCAACCACTCCGAACTCATCACTGAAATCAGATTCTTCAGGACAGATCATCTGGTGGGAAATGACATGGAACCTTCACAGTTATTTAAAGATATATGTGGTTGTGTACATGCAACATTTGAGGAAAAGTATTTCTTTAGATACTATCAAGCACTTTTTCAAATTTTGTGAAATCTGGGAGTCCCTCTTTTGAATGCATTAGGACCTCTGCCAGAGGGTGCATTTAGAGTCCTCTAAGAATATGTCACCTGAGTAAATTCGCTCAGCTGGCACTGAGCAGTTTGACATAAAAATCCCACTCTGATCATCTTCTCTATCTTGCACTAGATTTCAGAAGGTTTATAGAAGATTAGGATTTGTGTACAAAACAGTCTTTGACTGCTTGTTCCAGGGCTGGATAAATGGCATTATGTCTCTCTTAGGTTTTACAGGCACACTACTAATCAAGGGACTCACCTAAGTAAAGAATCTTCTTAAGTTCCTGCTGTGCATGCCTTGGAACTATTTTTAAGATATGAGCATTAGGGTTCATTTTTTCTCTCTCCTTGTACTTCCCTCTTACCTAATTCAGACACCTGACCACTCAATATTTTCCATTTTATTATTAGCTAATGCACTGCATTTGGAGGCTGAACAGATATTTTGGGATAATACACACGTGTTACCCTCAAAGGAACTAAAACTGAGTGTTAAATATCCAGAAAAATAAATTTACAGATTTTTTTTTTCTTCTTCTTTTGTAATAGGCAATAGAAAACATCTGAAATACAATTACAGCAAAAATATTAGCAAGGCTGTTTCAGACAGTCCTCTGATTATATATGAGTCAACCACAATGCTGCAACTTGTATAATCTTCATTTTTATTCTTTTATTAAAGATGCAGTTAAGCTTAACAAGCAATGAGTCTCTTTGTATGTGTTGTGAGTGCTTGAGAATGAACAAATTGGGTCTGTGGCTGGTAGCAGGGAAGATGAGTGTTTCTGCTGAAATTCTTGCTGGATTATTAATTCACACAGCTGGTGTTGCTTTCTCCTGGAGATGTGGGAGACTAAAGAGCAGGGCATTTAAATGCTGTTGACTATGTCTATTTTAGCAAGTAGTAAGGAGCAAAAGAAGGCCACTGGATCAAAGCAACTAAAACCAGAGACCACATGTGGATCATGTGTTTCTAGCATAGAAGCTGTGGGTGCCCTAACCCTGGAAGTGTTCAAGGCCAGGTTGGAAGGGGCTTTGAGCAACCTGATCTAGTAGAAGGTGTCTCTACCTGTGGCAGGGGGATTGGAACTAGATGATCTTTAAGTCTCTTCAAACCTAAACCATTCAATGATCTTATGATATAGAAACAATGGATTATATAAATGTGAGACTGGAAAAAATATTCACAAATTTTGGTTCAAATCTGTCTGAGGGATCAGTGTTTGGGACTTCATGTCCTCATTAGGGGTTGAAATATATTTTTCATGCACCTGAAAATGATCTTCCACTTCTGTTTCCTCAGACAGAACACTTGATCATGTGCACCTAATCACCTCTGAAATGGAAACTATGCAATAGATGTGGTTTCTGGAGTTTTGTGTCAGAACTTCATTATTGCTCCATCCTAAAAACTAATACCGGTCCAGCTTTTGATGAATATATTTTATTTACTGATCTAGAAAAAACTGCAGCTGGTATTCTCTCAGGAAAACCACAAAAATATTGCTCCTTTTTCCAACTTTTGCAGTAGAGGTATTCCTGGTCAGAGCACAGTACCCAAAGATATAAGTTATATCATATTGCTCTTCAAAAGTGGTTATGAGTTTATTTGCTTCATAATAAAATCTAAATTCTTTGCTAATTCCCTGTGAAGTATGCACAGAATTTTAATGTGAAACATTTATAAAGGAAGTCTGAAATTTTTAAAAATGTCTGCAAAATGTATCACAGGACAACTACTGAGACCAATGCAACCTCAATTGAGAGAGGAATTGTATCAAAGAATTTTACACAGGATACAGATTTGTTCCTGTGCATTTCCACCTGATATTTCTGCAGGTCACTAAGAAGATCTCAAAAGCAAGGTGAGAATAGACTCACAGAGATTGTCATTTTCCTCATCTGGGGGAAAATTGATGGTGATAGGAGCAGAAAAATAAAATCAAGAAGATTTGGAGTGTTTTGTTTTGTTTCCTTTCTTTTCCTTCCCATTTCATCATCCTTCAGAGCCAAAGCTTGGAAAATTCATGGAAACTACTAGTGAATAAAAGACGAGCTAAATTCCCAGTTGAAAGTGTGGATGAGATGTGAGAACTAAAATGATGAGGGACTTGGAACAACAGGCTTAAAAGTACCTATGCTGAGTCCATGGAGATGGTGAACACAGGAAACACCCTCCTTTGGTGCTGGAGGTAAGATATGTTCAGATAAAGGTGATGAGAAGGAGCATAGGATTTATTGTACTGAATCAGACAAGTTTGGTATTCCTTCTCCTTTTCTGAGTCTCACATTTTTTGCTGCCTTCAGAAGTGACCAGTGTCTGGTGCTTGAAGGGAGGTTGAAGAAAAGCCCTTAATGAACTTAGCTAGTTGTGTGAAAAGGAAGGCAGAGAAGAGGATATCTTCTTGACCCCTGCAGCTATCAATTTACCCTCAGAAGCATAACAATAGATTACTTTAACATTCATATTTTTGTTATTACTCACAAAATTATTCAGCCCTTTAAAAATCTTTCATATTTGACTTAATAATCTCCTGCTGAAGTTAATTCCAAGGGATGACAGCATGCTGTGAAAAGTATTCTCTTTCACATTTTTGATGTACTTTTATGTTCCATTTATTTCATTGCATATCCTTTATTGATTTATTATGTCATAAGGTTAAAAGTAGGGTCTTATCATTCTGCACTTCATAAAAATAAATAGAAAGAACAGACCATTCAATTTTTCTATGTGAAATAAAACTCAAGCTGTTTTCATTTAGTATATATATTGGAGAGCTGAGTTTCTCTACTTTATGTACCTGCAAATACAGAATGTAAGGATGACAAAAATGTTTATGTGATATATTCTGCATATACTATTTTTCTATATATTTTTCTATTATCAATAGGTTGATTGATTCCTAAAGAAATTTCAGAAACACCTCAGATATTAATGTAGAAAATAACCCTCACCTATCAATTAATTTTTGGGACTCATCATCCCCAAGTTTGAGCTTTACTTCAGAGTATCACATGGAAATAAGAATGGGAAATACCATATTTTTAGACAAAAAGGGGAACATCGTGTTTATTCTGCCATATGTACAACTTCATCAAGAAATTCCTATTTTTATGTTAAGCTCTACATTGTAAAGGATCTGAAATCCTTCATACCATGATTCATAGAATTAATTAGAGGCAACTGCATTAATGTCTGTGAATGTTGGACCAAGATTCTTTCAGCATGTTTTTAGATTACACGTGATCTTGATTCATAGATCATCACATTTTCTAGTACAAAGTGGAAATAGAAGTCAAGAAATGTACACCAAAACATTCCAAAGCACCATTTCAGTAATACTTAATAACATGTGGAATCTTACTGTTGGTAAGAATCCCCAGAAATGTACGTACCCATATTTGTATATTGACAAATACAATCTTAATTAACCTTTAGCACAAGTAGCTGATGAAGGTACTTTGCTGTGAAATCATATCCTGAGTATCTATATTGATTCAGGTAAGCACAGATTTTTTTTTCCTTCTTCCTCTTCTAAATTGAAACTAAATTGTATTTACCCACTATCTACATTCCTTTAGGCAACTCTCTGGTAAGAATGGGAGCTGTGCTGTAGGTTTTAGCCTCCAAGTCAGTGTGGTCAGTCAAACAGACTGAGTGACTCCAGAGGAGTTCCAACCTCCTTCTATTTGTCCTGCTAGCTTTTCCCAGGGCATCACTATCTAAGAAAAAACACATCCTGTGTTTTATGTAACGTTATGTTTCTCTCTCAACATTTAAGTGTGTCTGTAGCTGCACAAGATGATGAGAAAGGGAAGACTGGAAGGAGGTGGACAGGGCTTTAACAAAGCTTCTTGCTCCTTCTCATTTTCTCAGCTTTTTGCATTTCAGGAGCACAGCAGTGAGTCAAATGGGTCTTCAGGAGAGAAGCTGCATGCTTCTCCCTGCTCCTCATGCTTGCCTACTTCCTCTCTGTAAAGAGAAAGAAAACTCTCCTAAACCCCAACTCCTAAACCCTAGTCACTTAAGTTTGGGTTCTTTTTATTCCCAATATGCTGGAGGTCTGCAAATCTGAAGTACTTCCATTTGTGCACATGTAAGCAAGATGGAGTGCACCAGAAACTGAATTTTTCTCAGCCTGTCTCTTCTGATGTCTCTGCATCAACCATCTCAAGAACACTTCTGTATAACATACCTTCTGAGAGGGTTGGGCGGGCACAAAGTGGAATTGCAGATGTTAATCTTTTTTTTTTTATATAGTATGAAAAGAATTGATGTATGTTTCAGAGATCTGGGTTTCCTTCAACATATCTTTGAATGAGATGGTTGGTACATTTGCTCAGTACTTCCAGATGTTCATGCAGGTGAGCAGGTTTCTGTTTAAGCAATGGAAGTGTTGCCACTGCTGACCAGCCCCTGTAATCAGTTCAGTGCTCCATCTGCTGCTGGGTACAAGCCTGGTATTTTTAAAGCATTCAGTCATTAAGTAGGTCACCCAAGTTCAATTTCTTTTTCTGCTTGATGAAGGGTATTACCTGTGAAATGTTTTATGTTCATAAAAAAGTGAAGAAGCTTTTGCTCTGTTTTCCTCTTTGAAGCTGTGTCTGTGTGTATAAATGATTGCAAGGGTCCCTGGCCTGAGAAGGGAAAAAGAATAGCAGTGTAACTCTGCACCTCAGTTCTGAGTAGTGTTGCCTCAGAGAAAGAAGGCTGGAGTGTTGGAATGTTTCTATGTCCAATCATCACTTTATTCTGTCACATGATTGGCCCTGGGAGCAGAAATTGATATTTTCCAACTGGCTGGTGAATGAGTGTCTTTGTGTTGCCTCTGTACAGAGGTCATTATTTTGAGGTTGTTGAGAGCCCCTATTCACTGCAGTGGGTACCTGCATGCCCACCAGAAGTGCTGGATGTCACAGAGCCATGTCATTAGCACTGGGGGTTGCATTGCTGAAGCTTTTAGGCATTTGAGAATTAAATTGGATCCAGTCTGTGATGACTTTCACTCCCAGACATTTTATTGCTTCTTCTTCTGTGCTGAAGATAACCCAAATTTGTGACATTGTTATACTTTGTTTGCTTTCTCCTTCTTACAGGAAATTGTTATTTTCAATTCCTTTTTTTATCATTCTTTTCCAGCAGTAATTATGGCTTACTTGATCAAGATATTCAGAGGTTGGTAGTATGAGTCACTTTTCCTATTCAGTCTCCACAATGTCAAAATGACACTTTCTAAATCTAAACACCTGCCAGTCCTTTGCAGTACCAAAAGCAGCTCTATTCTCCATTCCTACCATTTCCAGTCTCTTTTGTTAAACCGCAATCATATCATCTGCATTCTCTTCATGCAAGTCTTACAGCAATGTACATCCAACAGGTTACCTCCTCCTGTGCAACCAGTACCTCTAATTGTTAGTGAGAATCCATCCTCTAGTTGCTTTTGTCTGTCTGTAATGTAAATCTCATGCATACAAATATATGTGTATATATATTGCTGCATTAGAGATACAGCAAAAAATAAAACAACTAGTTTCCACACTGAGACTACTAAATTGTGTGTTCTCAGCACTTGGAGAATTACAACAGCTGATGGGTCAGGCTATTCTCTTCTTTCCCACTGCCAGATTGTTCTCAACAATATATTCTTAACATTGCCTGGCTGATTTTTAAGTGCAGCTTCTTTTCATACTTCTTAAGTTTGAAAAAGTGAGACAGATTACTCTTTTATAACAGAATGACTCTCTTTGACTTAATGACAGTTAAATTTATTTTATTTGGTGTCTAGAAAGAGATGAAGTGCATTTCATTTTTCTAAAGAACTAAAATATGGGTAATATGAGATCTGAACTGAAAAAAGAACTGGTCCAAAGACACTAACAAATTTGCGAATCTTCAGTTTCTGAAAAATGTGTGATGGCTTTCTGAAAGACTATTACTTGGTGGTTTTTGTTATAACTTCTGTACTCTCAGTCAGATAACTCTTATACTAAACTACAAATAGGCCAAATACTCAGCTGTTATAAATCCAGTATCCCTGCTGACAGTGCTGCTTGGCCATTTGCACCAGCTTAGGATCTGTCCTTTTGATCTGGCCATATGTTTTTTGATGATAAGCATCACAAATTAGGAATGGATTTGCAGAAAATCTCTTTTTCTCTTTTACATCCCTAAGGATACATAGGTGAGCACAAGCTTTCAAATATTACCAGCTCTGACTTTGGCATTAATGGCTGCTGTTTCAAAATACACTACTCTGTTGCAAACTTTCCAGTTTCCTGACTACAGGAAATTATGTTGCAAGTGACTCTTAGTCAGCTACTGCACTGAGAAGTGATACCATCAAAACTAACCAGAAAATCTTATGGGAGCTAAAGTATCAAAAAAGGTACTGAGCATGTACCTTGCCTTCTTAAGTTTAGCCTATAAACATTATTTGCTAAACTTTAATTTTTGTTCTGATTTTATTGGTTTCAAACCAGAAAAATGCATAATTAGAAATGGGGGAACAAGTGAGAAGGATGTTGGAGAAGCGACAAAACTGTTCAAACAACAAAATGAGAGAATCAACTCCAAATTAAAAGAGCCAGATCTCCCTGCTGTTGTGTGATGTGCCAGTGGCTTGCAAGGACCATATCAACAAAATGAAGTATCCTTCAAAAATTTTACTTTTGTTAATATTAATCAAGTCTTACATCAATAAAAGAAGTAATAAAAAAGACCCACTTAGAACTGAACAACATGAAATACACTGGATAAAGGGGATATGAAACAAAGAGCCTTACTGTGAATTGAGTTTATTTTTTTGGTGATTAGTTTAACATATCTATACCTCAGCTTTTTTGAAACCTGATTGATTTAGCACATTGTCAAGTAAGCCAATACTAAGGGGATAACATCAGAAAGCAAATGGCTCAAATATTTTCTTAACTGGGGGCAGAATTCTGAGCAGCAACCACGTAAAGACTTATGAAAGGGTTGATGGTGCCTGGTACAGGGTGAACTACACTGTCACTGTGCAGACCTGATTCTCTCTCTTCCTGACTGGATACAGGATATTTTGCAGCTGACTCCTGGCACCAGCACTCTAAGGGCTTACATGCAGGGCTGGGACCTAATTAAATAGTGCTGCTGTAATTACAATCTTGCTGCAGGTAGTAGAGTAACATGTTGCTGGTCAAAGTGTATTATAAACATGTTTCTACAGGTCAGATTTTGGGAGAGAATAATTACATCAATTTAAAGTCAGAAAATAATCTAGTGAGCCAAGTTTGTGAGAAGCTGGACACAGCAGTCATTGCTTTGCCAAGAACTGCTGCTAAGATGGGTATCAAAGATGTTCCTCAAATGGGAAGACCACAAGATTCCTTCATGATGGAAATTGCTAGGAAACCTAAATAGATGAGTGGGTCCTAATTCCCCCTTCACATTCTCAGGGCAAAGTTGTATAATACACACCAGATAACAGCTCATTGTAGGAAGGTGGCTTGGTTTTAAAGTAAATGTCAAGATTCCCAGTATTAAAAAAGAAAATTATTTTATAGCAGTATGGGCAAACATGAGAGCAGAGATGAGGTAGAGAGGAGGAGTGCATTCTGCACAATGATGGCAGTGTTCACCCTTTACTGATTCAACCTGTACCGCTTCCACTTCCCTAACAATCATTTAACATGCAACAGTGACTGTATTAAGTATTTTTACTATTCCCTACAAAGCCACCCTGGAGGAATGGCACAGCAGACCTGCTAAGGCTCTCAACTTCCATGCTTTTAGCTCCATCTTAATTAGGTGGTGGAGTGAATGAAATTATTTTGCCATTCCCGTGTCCCAACTTGACAAACTGGGACTTGGCACTAGCTCAGACTAAGGCACTCTGTGCAGCTATATATGGTATGTGTTAATGATGCTATTAGTAACACATTGCTGAATGTTAACATGTTAGAGCTTGTAGTTTCATCTCTCCATGGAAGCAACTTGATTAATGTTAGAACTTTTTAACAAAGGTATAATTTCTGTGCCACTGTTTTATATCATCAAAGAAAGAGGCATAATCTTTACACTGAGTATTATTATGTTTAATTAAATAGACTATGCCAGGCTTTGTACTCCCCTATCCACTCACACACATACAGTGTTTTTCTTTGTTTTTTGAAAAGGGTGCTATGATTTGAGGGGCCGTTGATCACCTTAGTGAGTGCCCTAATGCCTGGTCTGCTGAGGGCTAACAGGTACATAACAGTATAGTGGTTGCAGGGTGATATGTCCAGTCAGTGATATGTCACTTCAAGACATCTGCAGATATAGTATTTTTAAATGAATGCTTCTCAATGGAACAACTAAGAAAGATCTTCTAATGAAAATAGGGACACAATGGGGACACATTTATCAAGGAATTAGCAGGTAGGGTGTTTTTTGGAAGAGAAGATTGTTAATGATTAAATGCAATCCTACTAATTAAAAGTCAAAAGGAATAAATAAGGGATAACTCCCATGGCAAATGCCAAATTTATACATTCAGAGAAACCTAGCAGATCATAAATATTAAATTGGACTATTAGCTGCAGTGTACTTGTGCCAGGGATCCATAAATAAAGGCTTTGGGGACTAATTGCTAGAAATTTTCATTATTTACCTTTTCCCATATTTTAATAAACAGAAAAGCTATGTCTTCATTGTCAACCACAAAGAGAACACGGTAGGTTTTTTTTTTGTTTCTTTGTTTGTTTTTTTAATGAATTTTTTGAGGAGAAGAAAAGACAGAATAATGAAGTGGGAATGTACAAACCAGAGGAGACCTCAGCCATGAGAAAGTCTTTCAAGACAAAGCTTGGCTTTTCCTTTCTTCTGAGCATTAACCTCCTATTAAGTAGACTAGTTTTATGTCAATGTGTAGCTCCATTGACTTCAATTAGGCTATCTCAGATACCCACCCTGCTGAGAGAGCAACCACATGCTCTAAAAAAATCACCCTACACAGAAATGTGGAAAGAGTAGTGAATTGGGTCATTTGCGTAATTTTAATCATCAGTCGTGCTTTGTACCTCATGTAATAATTTATGCAAAAAAAAAAAAGGTAGCTAAAGGCCTTTTTATGGCCTGTGGTATTGCTACTGATATTAATGCAACTGGTTTATGTTCATTTTTGCAAGCACGTGTACAGTTTTATGCACAATTGGCTTCACTGGACCAGGATCTTGCTCTGCACAGAGCCTGGGACTGTTGTCTTCTTGGTCACTCAGCGTAGCTGAAAAATTGAACAGCTTGAGAAAGTGGGTCTTACCTACAAGACTCTCAAGTATTCTGGGAAATCAGGGGAGAGGATGGTGTCAGTTATGCATCAGTACAGAATCTGTAAAGAAGTTCAATTTATTGGAAGCTGAAAGCTCATTTGGAAACCTCCATGGTGAATTGTGCCACGGACAAGTCAGACTGTCCCATCTGGATTATTCTTGGATATGCTTTGGTTTGGCTAGATTATTTCTGGTCCACCAGATGCTTGAGTTCCTATAACAAAGACAAAGTGTGGGAGACATTCAGCAGCTTGGCACTGGGGTATTGACAAAGAAATACAGCTACTGACAATTGGCAGAGCTTTCCTTCATATCCCTGCTGTCAGTCTTGTGATAGTCCTCTTTGGCCTTTTGACTACAGAAAAGGGATAATATTTTTCCTTATACTGGATATTATATAGAAGCTAGTAGTTCTAAACAGTTAAAATACAGCTAAGAAGTACCAAGAATTGCTTGAGGGGAGCACTAGACATCTATTGCTGCATGCTAAGCCATTCTATCTTTTTGAAGCACGCTAAGTAAACATGCTGCAATATCATTCACACAGTTGCACAGAGGTTGTAGGCAGAAGTGATATTCTGTAAGCTGAAATCCTGACTCCTTTCTGAATTCTAGTAGTTTAGAATGGGTAAAAGCCCTGCAAGTTTGTGAAGTCACACATTCAATATGTGAGGCCAGGAGTAAAAATAAGACCCCTGAACTCTCCCTTCTTCCTCCTTTAGATACTTTTCTCTCTAACAGTGGGTAAAATGCAGGAGTGGAATACCATTGCTATTAAGTGAAAAATGAGCTTTTACAGTTAGCCATGAAAATGAAAGTAATAATTAAATCTTCATATAACTTTAGGTTGTATTGCAAGTGCTTAGCTGAAAAATTCGTCTTTAACTCATGGCCCGCAGCAATCACATCTGTTATATTTTAGGAACAGAAAGCTAATGAGGTGGAATCTGGAGTACTGAGCTTAATTGGGCTTGTTTTGATTAAGTGTATGTGCTGGGAATATTTTACACACTAGTATAAATTGCAAAACAGTCAACATAAGCCACAAAATTGTAAAATCCATTGTGGGTAGTGTTAGAGAAAGGACTGTTTCCAATAAACAATAAAAGGCAGAAAGAAAATATCTGAGGTTTTAATGAAAAAAAAGTGCTTTAATTTGCTTAATTAGTGGCTTTCCACAGTTGTAAGTGCATATCTCTCTTGTTCACATACATGCAAATACACACACAGAAAAACACAAGAATGTGCTGTATATTATAAAACTGTAACAGCTTGTCTTTGGGCTGAGTAGATTAGGTCTGACTGGAAAAGACATTTAAAACTGCATAATCTTTATAGAAGCATGAAAAGTTGACATATCCTTCATATATTACATATTTAGCAGAAATAATAATATTTTACAGCAGTTTTCAAAGCATGTGTTTCAAGGGGGAGATAGTATGTGGAGTTTTTCTCCTGCCAGTTCTTATCACTTTGGGCCATACTCTTAGATAATGTAAACCCGCATAACTTCATTGACTCTACCACATTTTGCTGATCCACTCTATTTAGATCTGATCTCTCAAGTTCCCATGTGTATTCAAAGCTTAGGAGTTGGGGGAAAAAAAGAGTACTATGTTTCAGCAACATTATAAATGGATTTTTAAATGGATTTTTCTCTACAGTAAAAAATGTTACAGTCTGGATGTCTGATATTATCGTATCATCCATAACTAGAAACAGAGGCTGACTCTTCGAAGTAAATTACACATGAATGAAAAGTGTTTCTGTTTAGATTGTAGTCAAAACCACACCAACAACAAAAACAACAAAATTGTCTACTGCTTTCATTAGTAGCTCTCCAAACAATTTCCAAGAAAAAAACTGCCTCCATCTTTGCACACAAGGGAAGTAAGGCACCAAGAACTGGCTTGCAGAAAGCCAGTGGCAGAAGTCCCTGAGTGGAGAAGATCTGTCCAGTGACCACCTCAACTGGTCATAGTCTAAGGAAATTGACATAAGCCACATGATATTGGGCATTTGACTGTTGAATCTTCCTCTGGCTTGGTGGATTTAGGATTACAGTGCTGACATATTTATAGCAGTCACATATGTTAATATATATCATACTGCTCAGACATGACTATTTTGTGTTGAGCCTTTTCAGCTGGTACATATTTTCCCCCAACCCCAAATCCAAACTAAAAACTTAGGCTAAGGTTTTCAAAGTTTTTTAATTCCCATGGGATTTATCAGGTTCTTCTATCTTTTATGGTCTTATCTTTGTTCAATGAATGTTTCATGAAAATTGAATAATATCTAAGAAAATGTCAACAGCTAGTTATTTCATTTTAGCTCCTTACTGGCTTCATATAATTAAAAACATTTTGCCTGTTATTGATAGGAAAAGGAGACAGTTCTTCAGATGAGTCTCTAAACAATTCCTGACCTTCCCAGTATTCATGCTGGCTCTTCTGTTCTTCAGGTAACAGTGGTAAATGCAGGGAACATAGAAAGCACACAGAGTTTAAGGACAAATATTCTGCAGCCCTCCAGGAAAATTATGATAGTAATTTTTTAACAGGTTGGATTAAATTCTTCTGTCAAATGAAAATCTCACTGGTGAATTGCTGCTCCTTCTAGTGAGTAAGGAAAACGGTGTAGGAGAACACATAGACCTCCTATATACTACAAACACAGGCCAAGGGGCTGACTGAACTAATAGGAGACTAAGTACAATATTCAGGTTAGGTCTTGATGGAGCAAGGTCTTCACTCTTGAAAAAAAAAAAAAACCTCTGTTTAACACCCAGAGTTATTCAGGGCTTTGGCTTTACAATTCCTTCAGAAGAGTGCACTGCTCATTGTGACCCCTCACACCGTATTGTCCGATTGGTTCAATAATGACTCTGAGGAATGAGAGCCACCTACCCTATTATTGGCTCCACCTCCTGGGGTTTTCCTGAAAGGGATTTTCATTCAAGTCTGGTCCAGAGTAACATATGCAATTACACTTGGAAAAACGAAAATGTGAAGAGGGCAGCCACTGCAGCTTCAGGTCATGAGACGATTGCTGACTGTGATTAGGAAGATACCCCTCCTCCTAAATGAAGTATAATAGTGTTCATATCTGAGGATTCAGGACTGGCCGTTGTCAAAGATAGCCCTATGACAGTTCATAGAGTCTTGGATTTCCCTCCTCTTAGCCTCTCAAAATTAAAAAAGGAATAGAACACATTGAGAAATTTTCTACCTTCTTATTGAAAAACAAATTGGGGTAAAGGGGAAATAAATTTTAATATTCTGCCATTCTTCTGCCCAAACTTGTGCTACAGCTTCTTTCTTTGAAAGTCATTTGAATGTTCCTTTTTTCTTTCTTTTTTCTATTTCCTTTTTTTTTTTGCATAGACTGTGCTTCATGTTTCTAATATTTGATACAAATATTCTGAATTAATTTCACTGTATTGAGCCTACTAAATATGACTTATTTTTTAAGCAGGTTGCTCTTGTGAAAGACTGTAGTCTCTAAGGATTGTCTGTCAGTCACCTCACAAAATAAAGGTTATTATTATTATCAGTGACGAACAATAGCTGATGACTTCAAGTTGAAGAAAGGTCAAGAGACTAATCACTGATATGCTTTCAGCAGCTATTTTTTCTAGTCAGGACTTAAGTGATTGTTAAGGGCATATTTTTCAGCTTTAAAATTTTTTCTGTTATTTCCTCATTGTCTGTATACGTGTGTGAAATGTTCACACAAATCCCTCTCCAGTCTTTTTGTATATGTCAAGTTTCACTCAAGCAAATGAACAGAAAAGCATAATAATTTCAGAATCTGGAGTATGAATACTTGTGACATTCATGAACTGTGTGTCAGAGGGGAGCAAGTAGGTGAGGATTCCTTTTCTCTGTTAGCTAACATGTCTGTGTCATCCCTAAAAAAATTTCAGTTCTTTGGCACAGTTCTTAAATCTCGACTCTGTTACTCTTCTGCTGGAATGCTTCTTCCACCCATCCCACTGAAGACCATGGAATACACTGTGATTCCTTCTTGAGACCTTTGTTTTAGAATTCATGGACTATAAAACCAGACCAGGTTTTCTGGAGGTACATCCCTATTCTTTTGATCTTGCAAACTATGGAGTATCAGTAATGTATGAGGCTGTTCAGATCTGGGAGTCTGAACAGAGCTGGTGGGACGTGCTGCCTTTGCTCAAAATTCAGTTAAAGCCTGAGAAGTTTATGTAGGTCAACGGTGTCTTCCTTCAAACTAAAGAAGCTGACCATGCTTGGAATGTGTAATGTAGGTGGAGACACAGCCTGAGAGACACATAGAGAACTATTCAACCAAAGGCTGGTGTCAGCTGAATCCCTTCATTGTTCCTGAATGCGATATTGAAACTACTGAACAAGTCCTTGTTGGTAAATGACTGTCTGAAACAGTCTGTTTCTTCACTATAGATTTAAAGGAAAATATTACAGCAAGAGAAAAAGAAGGTGAAATTGATTTCATTTAACAACAACCTTCCAGTCTCGCCTCACGTCTCACTCAAATAACCTTTGTAACTAATTATAGTGGAGCTTGAAAATAAAGCACTTCCAGGCTAAAGGATTTTATAAGTCATCAAAATTATCCAGTGCTCAGTATAGCCAAAATCCTATATGCTATTATGTTTTTGTGCCAGTGAGGCTGCCTGCAAGTTAACATCTATAGAGCTGTGAGAGGAGCAAAAGGCAAATGTTGGTATCATCAAACAATATATTGATGTCCAAAGACATCATGGTAGGCTGAGAAATCAATATTTTCTAAATGTTTTCTTTTTTGAATTTGTATTAAATTTGGAGTGATTATGATAATTGGTGATTTTCCTCCTTTTTCAGGTCTGGCAACATATCCAGACGGTCACCTTCATGCACCATCCTGCCATATTACACTTTTTATTTCCTTTCTGCTCCTTAAAAATTTGGAAGTATACATTAACATTTGTAGACTATAATGTATGATGCAGATGTAAACTAAAACAGACTTATCTATCTCCCTCTGCATTTGTCTTAGTTTGGAGGACTTTTTTAATCCTTTGGAGTCAAGATTTAAAAACTGCTTATATTAAAGTGACCTGTCATTCATAAAAAAAAGGAGCTTGGATTCCTTTCTCTGCTAATTCCCAGATAATCTGTGTCTTGCACCTCTATGCCTGAGCCTCTGTTTCTGTCTGTACTTCCTTTACTCTAAATATAACAACCCAAATATACTTTTTTTTGATTTTTTTTTTTTTTTGTAAACTTTCAGGATACCAAATGCTCCATGCACATTGCTGTAGGGAAAATATTGTTTCTTATGTTTAGTGACCTTCACCATATAGTACAAGGTCTATCTGTTTACCTGGGATTTCTTCAAATCAATAGCTCCCTACTGCAGACCATGCACCATTAGTGATTCATGAAGCACTTGCTGGAGGTCCATAGAGAGCTGCCTAGCAAAGAACAGGATCCTCTGCATTTCCATCTGCTATCTTACATTAAAACCAGCTAATATTATATTAGAAAGTTTCTGAATGCCACTCCAAATTTAATACAAATTCAGAGAAGGCAATTGCTGCTGTTACACAAGGCCAGTATCTACTTGTGAAATATTCCATGTGTGACTTAGTAGGGACTGAAAGAAGGAGTCAGGGAGTTGAAATGTGACCCACACCCCAGAACAGTTTAAGAACAGTTGAACACTTGCTCTTCACAACTTCTCTGCCTCAGCTATAATCCTCTGATAGGTCTGTACAGAATATCCTTTGGAGTCAAATCAGTTTTATAATTTCTAAACTCTGATGGCTTTAATTTGCTGCAAATCTTTCCAGAGATTATGATACTTTGTACAGCATACCTATAAATAAGTTCTATGACAGCCTCATTAATCAGGCTACATTTTAAAAGCATTAGCCTTTTTCCCCTCTGTTGAATCCACAGCTCATCTTTCCCCAATTATAATTAGTGTTCATTAGAAGCAGTACTTTTTTTGCAAACTAGAGAATTACACTGGGCCTGATGCAGACTTCCTTCATCCTCCAGCTGATGAACCCCAATATTGGAGAAGTGTTTGAAAACTTGGCTCCATATTAGCAAATTATAAATGGACTATTTTAAGCAGGGTAAGCCTAAAAAGATCAGTTACAGTACTGTAAAACTTGGTATTTTTAACTTCAAGATGCCTGGGTTCTGAGAATGGAGCATTAATTGGGCCACCTTATTCATCTTGAGGAAAGTAGGTGACACAAACAAAAAGATCAAATGCCAGCCCCCTGAAAAAAAACAAACATGGAAAATTGGTCAGCACATAGAAACCTTGCTCTTCCTATTAATGAAAGAACATTTTAAAAATATTGGATTTTTTTTTTTTATAGTGGTAGTAATGTCCCCACTCTGGACAAGAAGGAAACTTTGTAATTTGGATTTTGGACACAGTGAGGTAAAGATATCAGAAATAAATCTACTAGAGAAAAATATGATTCCTAGAACTTCTAGACTCCTTGCCAAATGTTCTGATCAGTTGGGTAGTGTGTGCATTAGCAAGAGTTATCTCATGGAAACATTTACAAGTTAGTTATGAAAGTCCAAGTCTATGGTTTGGGAAAATATTTGGTTTATCATCAACTTGAGTTTAAAGCATGGACTCAACAACAAAATTTAGAAAAAAATCAGTTATTTCAGTGCATATGAAGGAGGGAAATGGTACAGGATAGGAGCTTGAGAAGATTAATATACCTTGCACCACTATTGTGAAAAACATTATGTTGCATTGAACTTCTTCCTAAATTCATGCCTCGATTTCTCTCTTCATCCAGTGGAGGACAGATATTGTCACAGACTGATTCATGAGGGATGTCCTTGGATGAAGTGACCTGCCTGCAGAGGTACTTGACTCCATCAGTAGCAAAGAGACTTTAGTTAAATAAGAAGGCGGTTTATTTCTAGATATTCTATGTGAGAAGAATCCAGTCACAGATTTGAAAACATTAGGATACTTTAGAGGAGAATCTACCTGAATGAACTTTCACATCAGATTAGTTTCTCACTTCCCACCAAAACATCAAGGCACATGCAGAAGAAGTACATGATCAGGGAAATCAGATACTTTTAGAAGTCAGAAAGAAGACAAGTGGATGTTTTCAGGACCCTAGTTTTGAACCTGAGTAAGTCAAATTTATTTATACTTTTTAAATATTATACATTTTCTTTATCTGCCCAATGGTACCAATGTCACAAAGACAGGAATTTCTTAAATGGCTCTGAGTATATCCAGGTCTTGAATTTTTTTGTGTTAATAATGTGAGATAGAAGTAGCAAAAGTTTTAGATACAAATCTTTTCTGGTAAATTTTGTGAAGGAAAGGAGAAAGTTGCAGGTTCTCAGTGGAAATAGAGCACAGAGTGTGTCACACAACACTGTCAGTGTATCAGTGACAAGAATTTCTAAAAGACCAGTGAAGGATACTGAAAGACATTTCCCACCAATACTATAACTGGAAATGAAGTTAAGGTAACTTTCACACCCATCTTCCCTTCCTTTTATATCTAAACATATCCACAGCTATAACACACTTCTCTTTAGCTAAAAAATGACCAATCTTGACAATACATTCTGATGTCCAGTCCCACAATGTCTTCACTTAACCCAAAGTCTGTAGTCTCCTGTCAGGTTCATGCTCCACTGGAATCTATTTCATACTTGTCAGGGAAAGCAAATAGTACTTGTATCCCTCTTCTTCTTGACTGGCAGGGGAAATAATGAGCAGGATGCTAGAACTCGGGTGTGATGAAGACCAGTGGCTACAACTGAAAAGAAAACTGTGAAACGTGCTCATCTAGAAATTTGGCTTATAGGTGTCCCTTTTCCCACCCCATCACACCAAGTTGTGAAAAGGTTAGGTGATACTGTGAGAAACAATTGAACAAGAAGATTAAAACTACTCTCTCTAAAGAAAAGGATTTTGTATGTCTTTAACAGAACTTCTTAATATAAAGTGGTGAAGTTATTTGCAGGTCTGTGACAAGGATTCCTACTCCCCCAGAAGGACAACTCTGTGAAAATGGCACTCTGCTGTGAAGAGGACAAGGCTGTTGCAAAAAGGACTGATAAATCATATTTAAGAGATGAAGGAACTGAAATCTAAACAGAGCTAGAAAGGGTCAGAAAGGAAAGGATTACAATGAAGGTCTGAAGGGTCTTCCTGTTTTGTCAGCTTCTCTTTTCAGTGGTAAATTTGGTGGCAATGAAAATAGGAAATTGTTTTAGTTGGTTTTATTTGAGGTTAAAATTGCAAGGTGACTTTGTCTTTTGTATGAGATGTGAGAAAATTCATGTGATGTGTTGCAGTTTTTGATGATTCAGAATGTTTGATCAAAGGAAGGGATGGCAAGGGGAGAGGGGAATTTTCAAGGTCAACTTTAGAAACTTTAAAAATTAAATATTTTGAAACCAGTCCCAGAATTCTAATGATTGTATTCTGTACAGTTTTATTATGGATTATAATTTGCCCATGGAAGTTTTGCTGATGCGTGTGCTTGTCCATTGCTGTAAATCATAGTAATAGGCATAAAGGGGTTAATGATGACCTTACACTGTGCTCACTTTAGCTAGAAACCCTCTGTTCTTGCCCACCCTTCAGTCAGGATGTGGGCAAAGTGAATTGTAAGATTTTGTACTTAGCACCCAGCTAAGTGTACATTGTTCTGTGCTCTGCCATGTGAGCATACCATGTGTCCACAGGGGATAAACAAGCTGTCATCGCAACACTTGAAGGTTAATAATCCTTTTTTCTCATTAAAGCTCTTCAGCTCAGAGACAATACTGATTGGAGCAGGGTTATGCTGCTGCTGAGTTCCAGACAATTGTTGTCTCCGTTACTTTGGATGACCTTCCTTTACCTTGCTTTGACTTGCCCTGCTTGAACAACTGGGAGATGACCTTCCTTCAAACATCTTCCTGTGAGTGCCAGAGGATGGCAACAGCCTTCTAAAATT
Source organism: Molothrus aeneus (assembly GCF_037042795.1). NCBI lineage: Eukaryota > Metazoa > Chordata > Aves > Passeriformes > Icteridae > Molothrus > Molothrus aeneus. The sequence continues at coordinate 71,890,677 of NC_089648.1, read as the reverse complement.
CACTGGGGAAAACAGTGGAGAAGATTTTCAAACTGCAGCATCGAGCAGCAGGTGCTGGGCTTTTACAAGCCCCAGTGAAATGTGCAGCTGAGCAAACTCTGGAAGAACAAAGCCTGTCTGACATGGTTTTGTAAAGTGGAAGCTCCCATGCACATTGCAGGTGTTGAAATAAAAAACAGGATCTCTCCAACAAAATATGAAAATGTCCTTTTAAAGGAGAAGGGAGTCACTTCCTGGCAAATACCAGAAAAATTACATGCTAGAATGGCCAGATTTTCTCTAATGACTATAGAAAAATACCCCTACAGGATTGCTTGAGTAACTATCATCAGTGACGATGTCTTTACTGTTGATTTCAGTAGTGAGCAGATTGAGATTAAATCACCTACCTTTAGCAGTCTGCAGGCACTATAATTCCATTACACTTAATAGCCACACAGCTACATCTGAGACAACCCCAAAGAATTTAAGGCATCCACACCAGACTAACACATATGAGAAGGGAATTAGAGGAAACATCCTCTTCTAGAACTCGTGACAGATGAAGATAGGTAGGGTCTTCTAGGTCCTAGGTGTTTAAGCTATTGAATTCTACCTCTCAGAATGCATTTAGACTGTTCCTTGTGGACTTGAATTTATATGTCAGTAGTCTAAGCAGGATCCTATCCATAAAGTTGGATGAGATGAAATCCATACAACAGATCTGAAGACCTGTGTCAGTTCTCAAATGTGATATGTGCTCCTCACAAGAACAACAGTATTTTTGCTGTGTGAATTTCTGCTTCTCTATGGAAAGATGTGGAACTACTGGAGAGAGTCCAACAAAGGGCCATGAAGACAACTAATGGGCCTGGAGCATTCACTCAAATGAGGAAAGGATGAAAGAGGTGGGTTTTTTTATTCTAGAGAAGGGAAATTATTTTAAAGCTACAACCTCTCCCACTAACTAAATTGCTATTGTAGTGTATTGGGTTTGTGTGGCCAGGTTTTGGGAGCGGGGGTGGTTGCAAGGGTGGTTTCTGTGAGCAGCTGCCACAAACTTACCCCTTGTCCTCCAGAGCTAATGCCAGCTGGTTCCAAATTGGACCCACTTCTGGCCAAGGCTGGGCCAATCAGCCTGTGATAACATATTTAAGGCAAAAAAGTTATTGTACTGCTGTAATTGTGCTCAGAGGAGAGGAGTGAAAATGTGTGAGAGGAACAACCGTGCAGACACCAAGGTCAGTGGAGAAGCAGGAACAGGAGCTAAATCAGAGATTCCCCTGCAGCCCATGGTGCAGCCCATAGTGAAGCAGCTGTGCCCCTTCAGCCTATGGAGCTCCTTGTGGGAGCAGAGATCCACCTTCATTCCGTGGAGGACCCCACCCTGGAGCAGGTGGATGCCCGGAGGAGGCTGTGACCCCATTGGCAGGGACCTGTGGAGAGAGGAGCCCATGTTGGAGCAGATTACCTGTCAGGACTTGTGACCCTGTGGGGGATCCACCTTGGAGCACGTGGTTCTGGAAGGACTGCACCCTGCAGAAAGGAACCCATGCTGGAGCAGCTCAGAAAGAACTGTAGGCCATGAGAAGAACATACACTGGAGAGTTCATGGAGAGCTGCCTTTGTGGGAGGGACTCCATGCTGGAGCAGAGGAAGGTCTCTTTTCCCTGAGCAGCAGTAGGAACCATGTGTGATGAACTGACCCTAACCCCCATTCCCTGTGTCCCTGCATCTCTGGGGAAATGGGTGGAGCTGGGAAGGAGGAAGGGGTGAGAGAGGGTTGTTTTTAGTATTTACGTCTCATTATCCTGCTCTTATTTTGATTGGTAATAAATTCAATTGATTTTCTTAAGTCAAATGTGTTCTGCCCAGTAGGGTAATTGGTGGATTATCTCTCTTCCCATCCTTATCTCAACCCGTGAACCCTCCATAACATTTTCTGCCTCCTGCTTATTTGCAGAGGGGAGTGACAGAGAGGCTTTGGGGGGTACCTGGCATCCAGACAGAGACAATACAGTGCAAATACCACATTTTTCACGGGGCATTTTTAAATCCTATCCATTATAAAATACAGATTAACTTGTACAAGTGTGTCTGTCTCATAGTTTTTCAAGATAAAATCTCCCTGAGGAAGAAAAAATGCGGAACATTTCTACAGCAATCAAGGCAATTGGCAAATCAATTATACCACAGGCATCTTTCCTCCCATCTAGGACAGTTTGTTTCATTTTTACACCGTAAATGTGCAATCTAAACCAACAAATATATTTGAGCTAAAAAAAGAAAAAGCTTTTGACCAAGATTCAGGAATGTCCTGAACACCAGATTGCTCGTGCTGCCACAGTTGTAGATGCTATCATCAAATTAGATAATCTCAATGCATTGAGATAGTTTGGATCATGTTTTGCTCCACAGATAGGACAGTATAGCCTAACATTTGTCCAAATTGCCTTGTAGCTACAAATTCAGATTTTATTTTTTCCATTTGCCCATTTGTTCTGGATAAATTGAAGCCAAAGATCCTTCCTTCTTAACATTTTCTGTATCAAATTCAATTTGTAGAGCTGTGTCATAATGGACTGACCATAAATGGTACAAATCTGCCAGTAATTGGCAAACAAATGCTGTCTGGATTTGATTATGTTTATTTTTATAGAGCTCAGGTCTTGCAAAGTCAGACATTTTGCATATGAGCGTTAAGGGCATTCAATTACCTGCAGAACTGTGGACTAGCAATTCACATGTGTTACCTGACTGACTCCTGAATTTAGTAAGCAAAGGTGTGCTTAGAGTCAGTTCAAGTCAATACAGGCAAACCTTCATTTTGCTGCTCTCAGGACAAAGACCAGGGACTGTCATGTTCATGCCATGGCAGCAGATATAGCAAAAGTGGTGGAAGGTAGAAATGGGGAAGAATATTTCAGAATCAGTTTTGCTGGTTCTGCAAAACTGATTCTGAAGGGAATGTAGAACTGTGACTTAGCCTTTAGGAGCCATCTATGTGATTTTAAACATATCATTTCTCACAACATCTACCTCCTCTCACAGCTCTGAACTTTCTCCAGTGCTGGTAATGATAAAAAGTAACCTAGCTTAGGAATTTAGTAAAGCAGGCATTAGGGATTTTTTCGCTTACCTTTTCTCCTATCTATTAGTTAGGGAATTGCTCACCTTGCTCATGTGTGATTTAACTCTCTTTATGTGTCCAAGAACCACACACACAAAATATCCTGTGCTTCCCGTGGCCAGATAAATTTAAAAAGCACAAATGTCCTACAGCCAAAGAAAATAATGTCTGTGTTTGCAAAGCAAAGAACTATGCGGACAGAGAAAGAAGTTAGGAAGCTTGCTAACAGCATCCCAGGAATTAGTAATGGGTAATGAAATATCCAACCCAACATGCAAGTGCTTGTCTACCTAAATTACTTTATGATTCAGATATTGGCTGTTGGGTTTGTATAAACATATGTATTCATATATTTCAACATAGAATTCCTAAATGATTTTAGTAGGGGACACTGTAGAGAGCTTATTTATTGGCAGAGTGCCTCTGTGACTGAGCAGGCTGTGGGAGGCTTAAGTGTGTTCTGGGTAATGTAGTCTGATTTCTATTTTAATGGACTGAATAACTAGAGCAGGCACTTATGTTAAATGGCCCGACTGAGAACTCAGCAGCCATTTGAGGTAAGAGACTGTTCAAGATAAAAGTAATAATCTGTAAGAGTTTAAATCTATTGTTCTAAAAGAGGATAAAATGTGTAGTACCAAAGCCCAAGAGAACAGGTTCTGTGTCTGACCTGGATGGTGATTTGCTGTGTGATTTTGCGCAAATTTGGGGAATATTCCTGGGCAATGATTTAAATGTCCATAAACCATATTAATTTATTTTCCACTTGGGAAACCATGGAAAGAGAGATTCTGGAGCTTAACTAATGTTCCCAAGGTGCTTTAAAATTGCTGGATGTCCGCTATTCAGTAAATATAACATTTAGAAAGTTAAGTTTAATCTATCTGAAATAATTCAGGAGGATTTCCACTGAAGCCCACTGAGTTGTAATGGTGTAATGGCATCATGAATAAGATCACTTTTTAGTCCTTCATTAGGAAGAAAAAACCTACCTCTCCCCAGCTTTCTGTGTTGGGTCGCTGTTAATGCCACCGTGCTGGGTAGGGACATAACCTCATGTGTTAACACTGTTTTATATCCTCTTTACAGAGTCTGCACAATGTCCCCACAAGAGGCTGTAGCTGTTTGCAAAGTCATGAAGAAATTTAACCAATGATGGTATGTCTGAATCTATGGGTTAAGCTATGAGTTAAAACCATCTAGGACATCACAAAAAAGGAAAAAAATCCCAATAATTTTATCAAGGCAATACTATATTTTAAAACAAATACTTTAGTCTCTTCATATTTAAAAAATTCAGGATGGAGGATGAGTCAGATAAACAAACCTGACTTACAGAAAATGGCATTAAGCTCTTTTCCCATTTCTTTGCATTTTAAATATTTTTCTCCAAGGCTGTTAGGTTTCAGTCTCTAACTCACTGAATCTGAGGAGAAGTTATTAAAAAAAAAATTAATATAGCTTTTCAGTCAAAAATTTGTATGAAAGTCGATACAGGGTATCATGGAACTTTTAAAAGATAAATAGTTTTGAAAAACCTTGAATGGAGTTTCGAGTTTTCCTTGATTTTTCTTCATGAAGTTTATCTGCTTCTTACAGGCAGAAACTAAAACTGACTAAAGGAATAAAGTGAAAAGATGATCTGTGAAGTAGTTTATTTTCCTGTTCATTTGGGAGCAAAAAGGGAGGACTGGCTTTGAACATAGTTCCCAAGAAATTGAATTTTTCCTTATGGCGTGCAGTGAGTGAAGATCCTTGCTGTGCGTGTAACCCAGGCACCTAGATATGGTGGTACTTCAGCTACAATGTCAGGGGGAAATGCATTCCCAATAAATTCATTGAAGAAAAGCAATGGGATGATGCAAAGAATGTGTGATTAAATTTTGGGTGCCTACAAGGGCAGACAGTATTGGAGAGCAGGTGGATTCACTGCTAGAACATCAGTGAGGGTCTAGGTTTGTAAGACCAACTTAATAAGTTTAAATAAACTGAGTTCCTACCTTTCTACTTTTATTTTTTTCTCCTCTACATATCAAAATTAAAAATAAAAGTAAAAATAGGCATCTGTTGTTTTAAATTTCTACATCAGGCTTGAACTTCTACGGGCTGATTGACTTTGTCAGAGCTACTACAGCTCTTATTCAGTAAAATATTCTTTGAGTCTAAGTTAAATCCAAGTGCTATACACTCTGCTTTCCTGAAAAGAACACAACTACCTTTCAAACCAAGAAGTTAAATGTAAATTCCAGACAATATAAGCCCCCCAAAAAGAATTAAATGTGTGAGAACATTTCTGCCTATTTCTCAGTAATCATGAAAAATTAAATTATTTCAGAAAGTATCTGAACCAGCATACTTCAGGGATAAATGCTTTTGTCATAAGACACAAAAGAACAATTATAGCCTTTTGCTTAAGCATAGAGAATATTCCTAGTAGTCCCCATCCTCTCCTGCCCCCAAAGTCCTGACTATTCTCTAAAGGTTTGGGGTTTGCATCTTGAACTTTTTCTGGGCTCTCAACTCAATGTTTTCTGACATACATATTTTCAGGTCTTTTTTATTCTCCTTCCGTTCACTGAAGAGCTTTGTAGCTGTACCAAGATGTCTTAAAGTGTGTCGGGTATTAGTAACAGTACTGCTTGTCTTTTTTAGCTTTCTTGGTGCCTGCACAGAGGGTTTATGTAACCTTACTTCTAGCACAATCAGTGGACAGGGAGAGATGCAGCATCAGGATGTGGTGAAAGCACAAGTATCCCATGTCCTTCTCCATGGAGTGCATACTCCTGGTGATGGAGACTGAAGAAAAAAAAAAAAGGTACATTTTTTTGTTTTTATTATTTGAAACATGACAGTTTTATGTACATTGGGCTCAAAGAACAGTCTGCAAGGGGTAGGCCAGCTTCCATATCACTGGTTTCAAAAGTTCTTTATTCACAGCAAATTTTTTTCTTTGAACCAGCTGTTCAAGTGATGGAGCATGGACAATACCTTCTGTTGTTTTCCCATTTGTTTACATCCTGCCAATTTCACATATAACAAAAATGTCATCAACAGCAGTGTTTTGTCCTTATCATAGGGAAAAGACAAGCCTGTACAGAATTTATTTCTGTCTCTGGAAATAGACAGGAGCCTGAGGCAGCATCTATACCAGTAAATTGAATAGCGAGGGCAACAGTATTTTGACCCTGAGGCTGACTGACACCATCTAGTCCCATCTATCCTACTAAACTCTTATCTTCCAAAACTAGGAGGTTGTGTCTCAGCTCTCTAATGGGCGTTGCCCTTGCTTATTTCTGACCCCCTGAACACGCCTGGGAACTCCATGGGATAGTGCTAACCCAGACCTGGGACAAAAGCATGCCAAGGGCTGGTTAATAAGTTAAAAGTATGGATGACTGAACCTCCTGGTGTCTGAGCCCCAGTGCTGTTTCATTCACTCACATAAACCTGCCTTGATGCTCTTCTATGAATTTCAGATGTTGCTGTCTCTGGCCTCTGTATCTCACTATTGAGCTGAAGTTCGGCAGCCAAGGGCTTGGAGGTGAGGAGGCTAGGAGATGGCTGCAAGGCAAATATTAACTACTATTTCAGAAAATTATTGGGATAACGCAGGGCACACAAAAGAAGATGCAAATAAGGGCCCTATATTCTCCCTTTAGCATGTATCAATGTTTGGCTTGGCAGTTCTATTACAGAACTTAATTTTCAACATAGAAGAAATAAAAATGAAGGGAAAGAACATTGTCATTATATTGCAAGAGTTCTATTGTCATTACATTGCAAAAGTTCCATATTGCCAGAGTTCCCTACCTCCTTGATGTTTCTTGTAGGCAGCTCCTCCAGGCACTGACTCTTCCTTGTCCTCGCAGCAGCCAACTGACTCCAGTTCCCCTCAGCCAACCAATCCACTCTTTTATAACACTCTTCTGATTGGCTACAGCTGTGGCCTGTTAACATCAGGCCTGCTCCTAATCCTTAATAATTGGCTCAGCTGCAACTCTTTAGGGGGTAAGATTACTTTCTATACTACCTTTATTTACTTATATTCTATCCCCCTACAATTCCCCCTTTTACTTTTAATTATGGAGTTGCAGCATTTCTAGAAGGACATGTTCAAATAAATTAACATTATGACACATTCATATATTCATTCAGAACTAATAGATATAAAAATGTTCAGACAACATATTATAGTACAAATATATATATTTCTGAGTGTTTGTTCAGTTTTGCAGCTTCTCAATTTATAAAGTACTTATCTTCAAAGTCTTTTATACTCATATTTAACAAACATTAATAGCTGCAATTGATATATTTCACCAATCAATAAACACATTGTACCAAATAATAGAACTATTTTTTTTTCCAGTTCTTACAGTTGCTTTAGCAAATTCTCTCCTTCCTCTTTCAGTTTTGTTGCTTTTCCTCCTTCAGTTCTCTACCCAAATCACTATGGGATCACATTGCTTCATGTTTAAATCTTCCTTCCTGAGTCACCACAGGATCATGTTGGTTGATACTTAAGCTCTTTTTCCAAATCACTGCAGTGTCATATAGTTTAGTTTTTGAATCCTTTTTCTCCCAAATCCACGGGGTCATATAGCTTAGTATTTTCCCAAATCCATGGGGTCATATAGTTTAGTATTTGAGTCCTTTTTCCGAACCACATCGGGGTCACCATTTTTTATCATTACATTGCAAAAGTTCCATATTGCTAGTGTTTTGTACCTCCTTGAGGTTTCACATAGGCAAGTCCTCTAAACACTAACTCTTCCTTCTCACAGCAGCCAACTGACTCCAGTTCCCCACAGCCAACCAATCCACTCTTTTATAACACTCTTCTTACTAGCTGCAGATGTGGCCTGTTAAAATCAGGCCTGCTCCTAATCTTTAATAATTAACCCAGCTGCAACTCTTTAGGGGGTAAGATTACTTTCTATACTACCTTTATTTACTTATATTCTATCCCCCTACAAAAGAACATCCCAAGACTCTTAAAATGTACAGTATGTTTCTATAAAAATGTGCAAAATTATTTTCTCTTTAGGTTAATTATTCCTGAATAAACTAGTGCTTTTTCATGTGCAAGAAGAGCTTTATGTTATAGATTGGATTCTACTTGCATGACTCACAGATCAGCTTGGGTTGGAAATGACCGACCTTAAAGGTCATCCTGTTCCAGGCCCACTGCCATGGGAAGGGATTTCACTAGAGCAAGTTGCTCAGGGTGTCATCCTGAGCTGGCCTTGAACAATTCCAGGAGTGGGACATCCACGACTTTGGGCAATCTGTGCCAGGGCCTCACCACCCTCACAGTAAAGGCTTTCCTTCATATCTGTGTCTCAAACTACTCTCTATCAGCTTGTTGCCATTGCCCCTTGCCTGTCAATACTGGAAAAAGTCCCTTTCCAGCTCTCTTATACCCCCTTTAGGTGCTATAAAGTTTCTCTGGGGCCTTCTCTCCTCCAGCCTGAGCAACCCCAGCTCTCAGCCTGTCTCCATAGGAGAGATGCTCCAGCCCCCTGATCATCTTCTTGGTTTCCTCTGGTCTCACCCCAACAGGTCTATGTCCCCCTCCTGCTGGGGGTCCCAGAGATGGATGTAGTACTCCAGGTGGAGTCTCACAAGGGCAGAGGGGCAGAATCACCTCCCTCAATCTGCTTTTGATGCAGCTCAGGACACTGTTGGCTTCTCAGGCTGCAATCACACATTACCAGGTCATGTTCAGCTTCTCATCAACCAACATCCCCAAGCTGTTTTCTCCAGGTCTGATCTCAATCCATTTGCTGCCCAGCCTGTATTTGTGACTGGGACTGGCAAAGAATTGGCAAAGAATACTACAGCATCACTTTGTAAGGAGAGATGCTTCTTTTTTTTTTTTTTTTTTTTTTTTAACAGACTTCATAGGTATCCATTGTGACCATGAAACCATTTGGAAAAAACAGCTAAAAAGGAAGAAATACATCAATGTTTTATAATGCTCTATTCAATGACAATATATGATTTGTACTCGATCATAGCCTTGAATTTCTATTTGAAGCATGGGTATGAAAAGCAGAATGAAAAGCACTGGAAAGCTGTAGATAATTTTGGTCCAATTCTATGGTAGAAATTTTAATTTCTGAAGCTAAATTGAAAATAGGAGATAAGCATATAGTTGGCTTTATTTCTTCTATTTAAAAACTGTAAAAAAACCCTCTAACTAAATGTTAGAAAGCAAATGAGACTGTTCAGCTATTAGAATTTAAAATCTCAGTGAAAGGTTGAAAGAGAGAGTAGCAATATGCATTGAGCCTTCATGTGTGGATTGTTCAGGGGAGTCATGTTTCCACTTAACTGGCTTAGAAGAACATGAAAAGCAACCAGTATTTAATTTTTAAAAAATGAAGAATTCACTTCTTTCATGTTTGACTTCCTTTGGTCTCATGCTGTTAGTTGTATGTAGACTTACCTACATACAAGAGACCTAAAAGGTCTCTTGAATGGACCAATAGTGCTAGATCCTATTAAAGAATTGAGATAGAAATGCCATCTCTGATAATATGCAATAAAGTATTTTTGTGCTGCTACTGAATGTCAGTGAGACACCCTCAAATAACTCCAAAGCCAGGAAAAGGACTGGCTTGAGACAAAGAGTGCTGCTAATGAGCAGGGCTTGTTCCCTAAGGCACAACCTCACTCTAGCACCACTTCCATTCCTCATTCTGGAGCCTCTCAAGAAAGCTGCTCTCTCTGCTGTGGGCACACCAGTCCATGCAGGGCTTTGGGCACCAGGCTCCACACAACTGCCTGGAACACCAGAGCTGTGCTGTGAGCTTGAGTTAGACTGTTCCTCCAGGGCTGGAGCTGAGGAAGAAGGTACGAGACAGCAGATGGTTTCTAAACAAACAAACACACACAAGCACCCAGAAAACAGATGGGAGAGCCCAAGCAGGGTGAGCATTACTGAGATGACGTGGAGCAGTCTATAGCAGCAGCTTTTCTGTGCATGTTCATAGGCTGGGTAACTAAGACACCACAGAAGAGAACAGTGAGAAGGAAGTTACTGCTTTTTTGGGGGGATTTGGTAAGAACTACTGCACTAAGCCTGCTAAGCTGGAAAACAGTGGAAATTCTTTTTATCAGTAATGTTTGAAACTGATCTCCAGGTGAATAGAAATGAATTGTTACTATTCCAAGACTGAACTGAAAAGGAATACATTGTGATCCATTCTTTCTTGTCTTTCATTCAGTTCTACCACCCCTCAACTGAGTAACTCCATGGCCATATAACTTTTGAGAAGATAAGAGTTTTGCTTATGAAGAACAAAATGAACATCTCAGTTCAAAATCCAGTCTAGATTTAGAAATGCAAATCTTCACCTCCTATTTTTTTTTATTTTCTTACACAAAGTAGTGTGGAGATTGCCTACCTGTGCACTGAATGATGGTGCTATGGAACAAAAAACAGGGCAGATCTGGATTGCCCACTTTCCTATGGGTGCTTCTTGTTTTTTAGCCCATCTCCATGAATTTGCAAATGCAAATGTGATTTAATAAAGGACAGTGGGTGTCTGTACTGTGTAGATGTGTGAAGCTGAGAGAGATGCTGGTGGAGGGTGGAGAATTCTAATCAAACTACTCACACCTTGCCCTCCTTGACATGCAATACCACTTTAAACAGCAGTGCTCTAATAGAGAAAAGAGCTACTGTACTTACCCACTCAATAATTTGCATAATTTTGAAGAGCTGAAAATGTCACTGCTGTTTTATGATAATTGTGGGGAAATGATTAGCTATAGCATTTATGCATTCCAGGAAAAAAAAAAAAAGAAAGTATTTTACTATTCTCTCTTTAATATTAATAAGGATTAATAAAAAGAAAAATAAAATCACCTTGGAGAACAAACATTATGTATAAAATAATGGGTGTCATATGAAGGCACATGAGTCATCCATCCATTTGCTGTAGCCTGTCATGTCTGGGGAAGTCTTAAAAAGACAACCTCTTGACTGCCCCTTCTGTAATTTCAAATGCAAATTTTAGTAATAGGAATAGCTAAAAATAAACCATTATTTTCTTCCCTCTCTGCTTTGTAGCTTTGATTAGAATATACCAAATTTATGTCTCCTGTAATTCAAGCATTTTTTAATTGTGACAAATATACATGAGGTGCTCATCTCCTTTTCCTTATTATTCTTCCAGACAAACCCTTTGAGAAGAAGATTAAGACATCGGTTCTAGGTAATAGTTTCTAGTCCTCAAAGCTCCTTGAACTTAGCAGGTTCTGTTTCTGTAGAGATACACAAAGTGAAGAGTAGGTCCAATAGAAATCCTTGCAGAGGCACAGTTTCATTGAAGTCCCTGTCCAGCATCCTTTGAGTTTCTCTGCCTTTCTCAGACTCCTCTTTTTTTTATACTGCAATAACAGCACACTGAGATTTAGAAAGGTCACTTTTACAGTACTTGTGAAAGCCTAGACTGCTCTACATTGCCCAGCTCCATCTGGGAACCCAGCCATGAATTCCAGTCTCAGGATTTTCAGTCTCTGTATGCTCTGTATGATGTGTCTGATGTGTTTCTCTGCAGAATCTGTTCTGACAGTCTGTGCAGAATGGAGAGTTTTTTAATAGTTTTCCTCCCAGTTTAGTGAAACTTCTCAGTTACAGTCTAGAAAGGAGATGTGAAAAGAGATGAAAATAACTGCTAAACATATGATGTTGAAGATGAAGATGATCTTCTTTACCTAGCACAATTTTTAAGTGGATGAAGTATCATGTATTTATATGATATAAAATCTCATTCAAAAAACACCATAACATCTATCCAAAGCCAATTAAGTGTTCCAAAATATGACATATATTCTCTAGAAAGCTCTAGAGATATATTTAATTTTTTGTTTGATCAGGAAAATATTGTCAGGGATGGCTAAAACATCTGTATTTAAAAGAACTATTTATTTTTATCCTTTATTAGAGGAGAAGACTAAACAATTACTGCCTTTTTTAAAATGTAGTTGAAAGAATAAAAGGTAGCCTGTACTGGCATGGCAGAACTAACACAGTCTCACAAGGAATGAGCACTTCAGCTGGTGTACTAAAATGTACAACAACCCAGAGGATCATCCACCATTCCTTGTAGAAGGGACACAATTTCAATACCTGCTCTGCAAGTTACAATGTCTTGCTAGAAGGAAGCTGACCATGTCATCAGGAGACCTAAGAGTCACCTGAAGGACTTATGTCAGAAAGACATATTTTCCACATTCACTGTAAAAGTTTACAAAGAATTCTTTTTTTTTCATACAAAAGTCCATATTGTTGCAATGCAGTGTAGAATTGTGTGTATACACCTGGACTATTTTATGGTAGTGTAGCCATCCTAGTGTGGCTCAACACCCACATGAATTTACCTTGTCTCTCATTATTTATGTCTACTATACTCACTATCACTAGAAGACATTTGCTATAGCAGCAAATACAGATCTCTCACTAACAAGCTAAAATCTTAAATTTGATTATCTGAGGCTTTTTTCACTGCATATTTTTTCCCAATAATTAGATGAGAGCATCCCTTTTTAGAAATGTCATATTTTAACCCCACCCAACAACTGAGTACCATGCAGCTGCTGTCTCACACCCTTTCCCTCACTGGAATAAGGAGAATTCAAAAAAAGAGGTAAAACTTGTGGGTTGAAAGAAAAACCTTAATAATATTAATAATAATGATGATGATGATAATAATAATAAAAATAATAATAAAGAAAAGGGAAAAGAGAGAGGAATAAAACGCAAGAAAGACTTCTTTGGGCAAACTGTTCCAGTGGCTCACCACCTTCACAGTAAAGAACTTTTTCCTAATTTCTAATCTAAATTTGACATTGAATGTTGCAGTGCTTAAAAAAGCAGGAGATACAAACTCTCACATCAGTCAGATACCTTTAGATTATCAATTTCACCTAATACTTGTTTTTCCTTCTAGTAGTTGTGACAGAGTCTAAGTCACAGCTAGAATTTTAGTTTATCTTCCATATTCATAACCATTTTCATAAGCACCTTCTTTTTCCAAGGTTATCATTTTTGAGACAATGTTTTTGTCAATTTTTCTCCTTCAGGATTTTTACTTCATAGTTCATACTACATCTTATTTATAAAGAAAGAAGACTTTGTAAATACTCTAAGTTCAAGACTTTTCAAAGATTATCAATCTATCTTAAGTCGCTTTTCCACCCCACAAACCCCCGCCATGGTACACCCAGGTCTTTTATACCTCATCTGAGTGAGCATTTCAGAATAAAAAAAGTAATGTATACTGATAACAGTTATATGCTAATTCATTAAGGTCTGACTTTACCTGAGTGCTAATTAAAGGAAAAATATTTGAAGGATAAAGTAAGGCTTGCAAGCATATCACACACACGGGTTCTTCCCTAATATATTTCCCGTCTATCACACTTATTACTGCAGGGTGGGCTGACAGGTTAATTATGTACTTGCAGGAGAACTGATACAGAAGATATTATGATCTCAAAAGCAAACATTTATAATCATTTTAGCTAAACAGAAGACAGCCTCACCTTGATGAAGGTCTGCATTTAGTGAACATTTTAAGGCAGCAGTCACTGCACTCTCAAGGAAGATAACTGATAAGCTATCCATCAGTAGATACCAAGCCAGCAGTATATAGAATATGCTGCAAGAATGTAACCTTTTCATATGGTAGTACATGGGAAAAAAGGGATTGATTTTGTGATGATACCATAGGATTGGGATTTACAAAATTCCATTTTAATTTCCAGGTTAATTTATTTCCAGCTTACTTGTGTGCAGGCCTTTCACTGACATAGAGGCCCAGTGAGATTATATGTGATGGGTCATACAACATGGGGAGATCATACTGAAAGCATCTGATATGCCTGATTATTTGATTCCTATATATGTGTATATGCCCTACTATCTGGGAGGTACATTCCCAGATGTATCAGATCCTCCCAGATGGGTATGTGGTTCCAGTGAGAAGGATCCTCGTAAAAAGCACACGTGCTTCTACTGTGGTGGAGTACAAATTTTTTTGGCTGTTCCGGGACAGGAGAATGCATCAGTGGTTCTGGCTGTTCATCTACATCTAGAAAATCTTTTGCCAGATCTAGAGAATGCTGTTCATGTGAATACATAGGAATTTTCTGACTTGTGGAAGGGGATAGCTGGATAGAGGCAAGAAGACCTAGTCACACACTGAATAGATGAAGATGTAGCTGCAGTTGTATCATAGAGATCTTTATGTATTTTATTTAAGAAGAAATCCCAAAACTCCATTAAGTCCTGATATTTTGACGTTTTTTGAGTTCTCATTTTAGGTCTTTCCCCCTCAATTCATCTGTTTTTCAAATGAGCTGCATTTTTACTCATATTTCTCCCTTAGCTGCCTCCCATAATTAACACCTGATGTCAGTCATTCTGTACTTTGTGATTGTTCATTGCTTACTACAATCAAACACAGACAGTAATTAAACATTAATGCCTGGATATCCCTTCACTTCTTCTTCTGCAAGGTTTAGAATCCAGCATGTGTTTTACTTTTCACTGTACCCCAAAACTTCAAGACATGTTCTATATCAGCTGTTGGGTTTCTATCAGCTTTCCATAAAGGTCCAGCAGGCTGTGCACAAGTATTAGTTCCCTCACATGGATCTGGTTTTAACACAAGAATAAAATATTCATCAACTAAATTATTCAAGGAGTAATTGTTGGTATTTGTTGAATAATGTATTCTGTTCATGGCGTCTGAATACTACAAGAATGAGCTGAATAAATTATATGCCAAAGCAACAAAATCACTGCCTTGCATTTGTTGAATAGCATTTTATCTAAGCTAAATGTGTTTTAATAAAAACATAGTATAAGAGAACAAAACCTTTTACCTTTTTTTCCTTTCTCACAAAGAGTATGGCTTTAGGTATGTATTGTGATAGTCCTTAACCTGTACAACAGATGTTGAGTACTGACAGGTAGAACAATAATATCTTGTGTGGTGATTTTCAGAGACCATGAAACAGTATTTCTTCCCTTCAGAAAACACTTATTTTATTGCTACTAGAAAGAAGCCTAGTAAGTGGGCCACAGTAATTGTGAAAGTAACTCAAGTTCTGCTTATTCAGTATTAAAGTTTATATGTTCTACACATTCAGCTATTTTATTCCCCTTGCTTACTTGCTGGAATCACGTTCTTCACTACATGAACAAATATTGTACTACTGAAAAAATACACATGCTTCTATTTAAGGGTAGCACTGAACAATTCCACATGGACAGAAAAAAACAGTTTTCAGCAATGAGCTGTTTCATCTAAGAAACCTGGGAACCATGAAGTCTGGTCTGAATAAATAATATCGACATACAACAGGTGCATGTTGAACAGAACTAAGAGATGACGGTCCTTCAATTTGATACTGACTTGAATAATTACAAATATGATCCCAACAGAAAAAGTCTGGCTGTTCAGTTCGAGCTGCTTCCACGTGGGTAGGAGGAATGTTAAAAAGGAACAACTCTATTTGAAAAAGTTTGCACTGCCATTGTGTCCTGACTAATATTCATTGAGGCAACATTTTAACTTCAAATGACTGCTGACACCTCCATTTAAGCAGAGTTTTAGGTAGTTCTAATATACTGGTCTGCTCTCTCTCTTTTGGTTAAACTACAAGAGAACACTGTGCCAATCAAATCTAGTCAATAAAATTGCAAGATACCCACCTTTAACACTTACCTGGAAAGCTGAACAAGAGAGGGTAGTAGGGATTCTATGGGTCCTGCATGCACAATTTACAAATTATTGACACTTAAGAAAAGAGAGTTCTAAACAATCTTTTCATAGTCACACAATAATTCACATTACATTGACTGTTTCCTACAAAGATAATCACAGATTATCTTGAAACATGGAGTTGAAATGTGCTCAGTAGGTGCATGTCTGTATGGACGAGTAGTACAAAAATTTGTTCCTTTTGATTATTTCTTAATTCATCAATATAGAAACACCCAATGTCGGTTTGTTTCAGTGTCAGTCAAAGGACCTTGAAAGCTTACTGAGGTCAGAAATCAGTAAAAGTGACCAAATTAAACATAAATTAAGCACATGCTTGCAAAGAGCATTCACTCAAGAAACTTAAGCGCTCACTTAAATATTTTGTTAACTGGGTCCTAGATAAGCAACTGCCACTTTATAGAAAATCATATCCTGATTGGTATATATAACTCTGTCTACTATGGAGGAATTTATCTTCCTTGTAAATATTCTTACCAGCACTGACTCTGTGAAATGTTAGTTTCTTCAGATATCTCTTCCCTGCCCTCACAACATTGCATGAGAACAGCTTACTAATTACAAGGAATTCAATTCCTGTTGGTGACTTCAGCCTTGATTGCTATGAGATTTGGATGCTGTCACAACCCAAGGTAAAGACTTCACCTGGGGAGAGAAGCATGAAAATACTTCATGCTATAAAAAGGAGAAGAGAAATACTGACAAAAATGAGGCAGACTTGCCTCAGAAAAGATTAGGTGTTTGAGCTTCTCATGGAGTCCAGAAGATTAATTAACTCTTACTTAGCTTTGAGAGAGAAAGAGAAAAGCTGTACTTGGATTAAAGACAGCTACTTCATGCTTCTTGCAGCACAGACAAATTACTGTAAAAGAATACTAATATCTCTATTATTTAGCACATACATATTCTTATGCTACCAGAACTTCACCATCATGTCATACTTTTGAATGGAATAAATGTAGCCCCTTGTAACATTCTACCAGGTTAGTGTAAAATGGTTTTCCTCACTCATGAAGACCATTTCTCTTTTCTCAGACCATGATGATAAAATTGAAGTTTTTGTTTCATCTTTTTGGCTGCTTAATAAATATAAATGTTAAAATGCTTCTCTTTTAAATTTAAGTTAGTTTTTGATCTTTTTTTTTTTGTAGAAAAAATTCAGTTGTAAAAGGTTCCTGAAAATGTAGTGAAATTTATCTTCTAACTTGTGAAACAGTTCATTTTCAAATATATTTGAGAGGACAGCACAGTAAAGACTCTTCTGCCCTTGATTTAAATTGTTGAAATCCAACAGACTGGCTTGTATTTTGCAGTTATAAATGAGTAATAAATATGTTCTCAAAAGGAGAATGTGAGTTAGTCATATTGGAAAAGAAAACATAATAAAAACTTATGACTCTGATGAGACTGTGGTGAGTGGAAGGAAGAGCCAAAGGAGAAAGATAACAGTAACTAAAGTGAAATTATGAAAACAATATTTGAAAAAAAAATAGTAATTAAGAAAGAAATTTCTTCTCAGCCACAAACTAATTGGTAGAGATCTACTTGAAAAAGGAAACCTTATAGAGTTTATCTTCTAATCTGTCTTTTAAAATCACCATATAAAGATGTACAGATGCTCCCATAATTTGAAAGCAGTCATGTAACCTTGTATTCCTTCTCTCTACTTTGCAACTGCACTTAGTTCTTTAGAAATCTGCATAATATTTACATAATGAGACTCAGACCCTAATATGCCATACAATTGTTCAGCAAACTTCCCTTGTAAGCAATTATAGACAAAGAGTGAGAGGGAAAAAATAAAGATAATAGAGAAGTCATTGGTTTCTCCTATGAAAAACCATCTAAATGTCCAAACCTATCTCTTGGCTGTTAGCTTATGCTTTTTCTGCAAGACTTTCTACTGGCCTAATACAAATGTCTGTTAATTGAGTCTCTAGCTTATTAAGTTTTCAAAATAAAATTGTAATTTATATTTGTGAAGATTTCATATGCTGGACTATACTAGCACAAGTACAATGCTAGTTAGCTCCTACAAAAGTATGGCAAACTGACAGAAATTGCAGGTATTCACACTGTGTCTTTGTCTGAAGTCTATGGAACCCTACAGAGAAATTCACCTGAAAATCTTACAGATCTTACATACTTGTAGGGAAGAAATTGAACACTTTTGAACTATTTTTTTCTCTCTGCCTCCTGTTGATCTACATTTTTTCATGGTCATTTCCTGTAACACACTGTATTTGAAAAGAAAGTTCCATGTCATAAGCATAATTTTGTTCTATATTCTCTCCTCGTGACCTCACAAAAAGAAGGAAAATGATAGAGGGATCAGTTTTTAAAAGGATTTCGATTTATGACATTTTATCACAGACTTTGTTCTTGGTAAAAAAACCCAAAAAATTGGGTTGAAACATCTGAGCTGCTGTACAGGCAAATTATGCTCCTCTTAAGGTTAATCCCAATATAGTACATGCTCAGTAATCTAAGAATGTTTGGCTAGTCTATATGCTGGTAAAGCTTAAAGGACTGTTTGCTCATTGCCTTCAGTCTTCACCACATGATAAACGCCTTTGTACTCGTTGCTGCCCAGCAAAAACTTTCATAATTGTAAATATTTCTCCCTAAATACAAGAAGAATACTTCCTTTTTAGTTATGACCACATTTATTTTCTTTAAAGCATTCATATGAGAGAAATTCTGTTTGTTGGAACAGTTGTCAAATGTGAAAGTGCCATGAATATTCATACAAGCATGTATTCACACAAACATTGATGTGCCTGCATGACCTTTAAGAAAGCTTTCTGTGGGCTAAGAACTGGAAGAGGGAAAGGAGGAGTGTTTTGGCAGAGAAATAACAAGTATGTCTTTCTCCATAAAGCCTGCAGGAAAATGAGCAGCTGTTGTGGAGGAAGTAAAGGACAATATGCAAAACAACTATCAGCATGAACATGGATGTTCACCATGTGATACTTCAAAACTGAAGATCAGCATGTTTATTTGTCTGTGTAGCTGAACTCAGCCAGGAAAGAGAAAGAGCACTTAAGGTACATTCCCTGTTCTCATGTCATCAAATGAAAGGGAAAAGAGGTTGTAGCTCTGTAGTGGATGGCTATGATCTCTTCTGAAGGGATGGAAAAGGAAGTAGAGGTGGTGGGGTAGCTCTGCATGTCAGAAAGTGCTTTGCTTGCCCAGAGGTTAATGATGGTGACAAGAGGGCTGAGTGTTTTTGGGTAAGAATCAGGGGGAAGGCCAACAGGAAAGATACTGCTGAGGAAGCACCTCAAAAGATGCATCCAGTTCTGGGCCCCTCATTTCAAGAATATTGAGCTGCTGGACCAAGTTCACAGAACAAAGCTGGTGAAGGGTCTAAAAGACAAATTCTATGAGGAGCAGCTGAGGGAGCTGGGGTTGTTTAGCCCAGAGAACAGAAGGCTGCATATTGCTCTCTGCAACTACATGTAAGGAGGCTGTAGTGAAGAGGAGGTTGTTTATTTCTTCAGAGTAATAAGCAATAAGACAATAGATCTCAAGTGGCATCAGGGCAACTCTAGATTACATATTAGGAAAAAATTCCTCATTAAAAGGCTTGTCAAGCATTGTAACAGGCTGCCAAAGAAGTGCTTGAGTCACCATCCCTGTAGATATTTAAAAGGTGAGTTGATGGCCATGGTTTCGTGGGGGACTTGGCAGTGCTGTGACAGGTGAAGAGGTAAAAATCTGTCCCAACTGTATTATTTGATGGCTGCAGTGGATGACTGTAAAAATGCCCATGTATTTCCTGGAAATGTTATTTTATTTTCTCAAGAAAGAGCCTTCAGTGAAGGAAAATGTTCATTTATAACATTCATTCATACAGCTGCATATATTTACATACATTCAATCACTATAAAAATACGGTGTTGAAAGACAACTTGAAGAAAAAAGGAATTGAGTGCACTCTAATGCAATTATTTCAAGTAAATGTATGAAGAAAAATATGAAATTTAAAAACTTCTGATTCCTTTCTCATTCATTCAGGGATGGAATCAGACATTTTGTTAATGCTCTTGCACATATCATTAAAAGGCAAGATTAAAAAAATAAATCGGAAAACAGAGAATAGGAAAAAAGAGGAAGAGAAAGTTAAAAAGAAATGAAACAGGAAAGGGAAAAAGGAAAAGGAAAAAGAGAAAAATTTACAGTGCTTTCTTTTTTTGTAATCCTGGTTATCATCTAGTTATAATCTCAGTCTCTCCTGTGCTCCTTGGACAACTATGTCTCACAAAAAATGCTGAGATCTCTGCTGTCCTGTAAAAATTCTATCATCACAGGACACTGGCAGAATGAAATCAGCTTTGACTTGAACTTCCAGTAAATTTTCCCTAAATGTTGCATTTAAAGTCACAGTTTCAACACATTCATGGACTCTTTAGGTACCTAAATTAAGCTCTAATTTTCAGTGTGGTATAAACATAGCAGAGGCTGCAATCTTTGTTTCAGAAATGGATCATAGCAACAGTAGGTGCATCCTGAAAGCTGTAGAAAAAATGGCCATTAATTGGTCCATAATAAGGCCCAGACATTAAAATCCTGAATTGCTTTCAAAAGGGTGAAAGCATAGCAAACCTTTTATTTATTGTTCTCAGTTACTTTAAAAATTCATTCCCATTTCTGGTTGTTAAGCATTAAGTTCTCATAATTTCTAAAAATCCTGGAGTAGTTAATCAATCACACAAACCAAATGTTGACTGCTTGCCTCAAACAGTTCTTGCAAAATCCTTATTCGACAGGTTCATTTGACATTTGTTTGCAACAAACATGTAAATGAAGACTACCACCTATATGGACAATAGCTTTAAAGGAAAAAGATAACACTGAGGGTAATGACTGATTTGTAGGCTATTTTTTCTGTCATAGAGAACAAAGTAATATCTACATATTGTCAGTCATGTTGATTGAGGGTTAATTTGCCTGCAATTCTTCAACAGATGACAGGAAACATGAAAGGCATGTCGGTAAAACCTCAGCATATCATATGCACAAGTCTCCATTATATATTCATGTGAACACAATTTACCTCTGACCTCAAAGGGATGTGGGAAGCAAAGCATCTTTCATTTGCAATATATCATATCTCCAGGCTGTGTGGTGCAGGTGACACACTGGAGGGAAGGGATTGCCATCCACAGGGACCTGGAAAGACTTGATGGCTGGGACAGTGCAAGCCCCACAAAGTTCAACAAGGCCAAGTGCATGGCTGAGGCAATCCTAAGCACAAGTACAGGCTGGGTGGAAAATGGATGGAGAGCAGCCCTTGAGGAAAAGGACTTGAGGATTTTGGTTGACAAGAAGCTCAGCATGACCTGACAATGTGTATCTGTAGCCCTGAAAGCCAACTGTGTCCTGAGCTGCATCAAAAGCAGTGGGGCTGGAGTAGGTGAGTTTTATGGTACCTGTCAAACCAAATCATTCTATGATTCTATGAATCTGTGAGCTCTGTGCTTTAGCACTGAAAACACACGGGTTCAACACCACGTGTGGCCTTTCCAAACTTTCTGGCTGTCACATGGATGTGGCTGTGGGGCTCTGAGTGTACCAGCAGCTCTGCAATCTCTTCCTCTGCTCTTGGGGGTTTGACTGCTGGAATTCAGGGCAGGTTCTGACAGGGTGGAGCTGTGTAACCTTCTGCAAGCACAGAGTTTTTGTTCCTAATCTGAACCATTCTCTGAAAGACTCTCTCACTCTCCAGGGACTACAGGGAGCAATTAGGATGCAGATAATCTGCTGTGCTGTAACAATTTCTTAAAACAAGGGGCATGAAATTAAAAGTCAGAGAATTGCTCCTTAGAAATGTTTCCTCTTTAACACACAGGAAGCTTATTGACAGTAACTTTAGAGAGCAGCTTCTTTATTTTTAAAAACTGTAGGGGAAGAAAAGGAGACAGGTGCCCAAAAAGTCCTAGTGATTCTCTTAGTAAACATTGGACGATATATTAGTATTTTAAGGAAACACTGTGTTCAGCAATAAAACCAGAAATTTTGTTTTTTTGAAAAATGAATATCATTATTCATCCAATATTACTCCATGGTTTAATTTGTTTGTGTTTTAAGATCAAATGCAAATTATTATGTCTTCTGAACACCAAATCAAAGTTTTTCATACATCTACCAAAACTTTAATGAATTTAGAAAAGGCATAAGATAAAGTATATAATTTTTTCTTTATCAAAGCTTTTATGTGGTTGTCAACCACTTATTCTTAATAGAAAACATATGTAGGGATTTAATTTCCATTAGATGAATTTTCAGTACTTAGGCCTTTCATTGAAATGTGTATTATTTTTCTATCATCTGGCCTGAATACAATGCTGAACACCTTACTCAAATGAACAGATTCATACTTAATAGCAAGGTTTTTCCTGGTTTAGTGTAAGCAGAATGCTTCCAGTCATGTTTCCTCTGCCACATTGACCATTGTAGGTTTTAAACCCTACCTTCTGTGAAAACTGTTTATGCTACATTTCCTATAAATTCCACCCATCCAAACATCAGCGATTTTAAACACATCATATTAATAAGCATAAAAGAAGATGGATGATAGGTCATGAATAAATAACATTGCAGAGAAAAAAAATGTTCTTTTGCAACCAGTGAACATAAAATATCTCTTAGCAGTATAAATATAACATTGTGTCCCAGGCTAAAATGAAGGAAAAAAGAAATCACATTTAATAATTAGTATTTGCTTAAAATTAATCCTTAATACCACATAGTATATAAGGCATTGTGGATGTACATTCACTTCTAGGCTCGGTGTAAACCATGGTATTTCAGATGTCAGTACATTGAAAACACTAGAAATTCTGGTTAAGTTCAAAGCAAATACTGAATATGTAATTGTAAAAGTTTTGTAAAGTTTCCTTATTCCCGTGATAATTGCATCTGCTTCAACAGACTATGGGAGGTAAAAAACCTATAAAATTAATGCTAATCACTAAAAATTACAGTTTGAAATAAATATCAGATTTTTTCAATGCAACAGGGGTTATGCACATGGAAATCCTTCTGACTGCCACCTAAGATTCCATGGAACTTGAAGGAACTCCTTGGAGATTATCTTTGTCTCATAGCTAAGAGAAATCCTACACAGACATGAAGCAATAGATAAGAACTCCTTGCAAATGAAAGTAGGGCCTTCAGCATGTTTTGACAACATTTATGCTGCTTCAGAATTTAATGAAATATTCAGATTGTCAAGATGAAAATTATATATTTAGTGAAAACAAAAAAAAAGTAGAAAGGGATGTTAATCCTAACATACTTAGTGAAGAAGAATTAATGCTTGGAGTCCTTATGTAATCTAAATAGCTAACTATTATAGTGTGTGAAAAAAAAAGTCATCAGACGTATGTCTTTTGAATTAGATTCTGTTTAACTCTATGTACATATGAATTAATTCAATATCCACATTTTAAAAGAATTAGTATAAAAAATGTGAGATATAAGAGGAAAAACTATTCTGAAGGTGTGACATGGACTTCTGATACTTCCAGAAAAATTCAGAATTCAGAGAAGGAGATTTCTGCTTGAATGCTAGAAATAGATTCAGGTTAAGTGTCTGCATTGATACTTAACTTTTAATGGAGACCTGACATAGAGACAGCTCCAAATGTATTACTGAGCTAAAACAAATGCAGTTGAGATGCATGCAGAATTCTTCAAAGTGTGGAATGAGACACACAATGAGATGAGACCAGTTTTTCTACAAATGCTGATGTCAATTATGGTTACCAATGCATGTCAACAGGGAAGATGTGAAACTGCAAGAAGTGAAATCTTGACACAGACTTTGTAATACTCGGTTGTTGTGCTTGAAATTATTCCTGAATAGAAAATTATGGATAAGCTATTATAGAACTTAGGTTGTGTACATGGACATGTCAGGAGTAAATTGACTCCAATTTTGACCAACAGAAAGCTAATGGGATAGCAATTTCTGTGAGCCATATGGGCACATGAATATCTTCTAATTTTGTTCTATGAATATTATCTGTTCATTTGTATGGGCACATTGTATTATAATTATTAGTGGTGCTTCTGGATGAAATAAACAAAATATGATTATTGGAAGGTGAAAGGAGAAAAAAAGACAGTGGCACTCTCTCTGCAATGTAAATTATGGCAATGAATCAGAAAGGACTGTGGCACACACATTTTTTAAAATTCATTATCTGTGAAGAATTGCAAATTGGGACTCAGGTGTTTTGGTGTGAATTCAGGTGGAAGATTTTCAAGAAGGAGTTAAAACTGGATTCCATTTCAGGAAAACGTATCAGCTCATTTGTTATAGCCAGTTTAACAAAGAAAACCCCATTTTTGTGCACTTTTCTGCAGGCCTCACAGCTGGCTTAGAAACTGTTAGCCACAAACCCATATGATTTGATCTTTTCCCTGTGGAATGGACCATCATGAGCTATAATGGCTGACAAACAACAACACTGAAAAAAAATGCTGCTATGAAACCTAAAACGTCATCAGATGCAATATTAAAGATATCAGCTATATGGGGCGGAAAATTCTGGGGAAGGCAGTCACTGAGTGTCTAAGGTACTGCACAGGGTGACACAAACCAACATGAGTCCAAGCATCATGTAAAGAAACCGGAAAGCAAATGGACAAATACAAAAATATTTATGTACTTGTTTAAATCTCACTGGCTTCAGTAGTAAATGATTAAAACCTTCCTAATGAGATGATATTACTAATATTTTTAAACTTTAGGTCATACTTATAGGCTTTGCAGATTCCAGAGAAGCCTTGGGAAGTTCTCCAAGCCAAGATGTTTGTCCTATTCAAATCGGTGCTATTCAGACTCCCAATTAAAGACAATCAAGGTCTCATACAGGTAAGCTGAGATAATGCATTAGGATTGAATTTGTAATAACATCTCCATCTTCAAGGAAGTTTCAAAATATATTTAAAAAATTTAATTGCTCTTAGACTTCATTTTAAAAGAAGTTTTGAAGAGTTACAAAAGTTCTGTGGGGAAAAAAAAAACCGCCCTCTACTTAGCAACCTCTTGTATGCCTAAATAATTTAAACTACTTATAAATGAGAATGTCTTCTGTGTATACTTCAATTACTGCTTTTAGTATATTTTCTCTCTTTTTTGTGCAGCATGCAGCATGTACTCAATATGTCTCCAGTGCCTATTATCACTGTTCTTGTATAATAAACTTCTTATCTGTGAGAATATGACCTTGACACTGCAAAAAAAAATCTTTTAAAGAATAGCTCAATTAAAATCTAATACCTCTGTTTAGGATTTGATTTCATTACTATTCATAAGACCATGCAACACTATTTGAGTCATGAGTTCTCATGCAACTCGAATACTCATTTCAAAAGAGTCATTACAAAAATAATTTTTATTCTTCGCTCTGCCCTATTGATTTTCAGTCACCATGGAGCTTTCTTTGTTGACTTTGCAAAGGTCTCTGTTGAAAGTTCATGCTATTGTTGTGATAATAATTGTTGATCAGAGTCCATTTGGGGCAGGTAAATTTAAACACAAGATAGGTAGAAGTGGGTAGTAGTAAAGATGCATGCAAATCACAGAATTACAGGGACTGTAAATATTTTTTAGTTCCAGCCCCCCTACCATGGGACACCTTTGAGCATCCTTCCACTATCCCTGGATGCTCAAAGCCCCATCCAACATGCCCTTGAACATCTCAGGGATCCACAGGCATTGCAGATTCCTTGGGCAACTTGTTCTAGTGCCTCACCACCCTGACAATGAAATTTTTTTCATATTTCATGTAAATATCTCCTCTTCTAGACTAAAACCATTCCCCATGTCCTATCACTGTCTGCTCACGTAAAAAGTCACTCTCCCTCCTTTTTTTAAGCCCCCTATAGGTAGTGAGGTAGGTCCCAGTGAGGTGTCCCTGGAGACTTCTTTCCCCAAAGTAGCAGTAAATGGGCTGGAACTGCAGCATAATCTACACAAATGTCACTCTGGGGTGTGAAGTTGCACCCCAAAGATGAACTTTGGATGTGTCACTTAACCTGAATGTTTGTTTACCCATCTTTAATGGAGGATAATAATTGTCTACACTGTAGGGAATTATGGTTCTCAATCAATTAATTTTGCAAACTGTTCTAAGAGGGGTAGACAAACAGCCTCACACACATGAAGTGGAAAATAGCATTTAAATGAGCCTCAAGCTTGTCTTCAGCATTATTGGATTTGAATTGGCATGGACATTTGTACTTCTGAAACATTTTTTTCTTGGATATAAATTTCTCTTTTCTTGATCAGTGAATATATTTCCTCTCTTCTCTCTTTATTATTTCAAATCAGTAAGTTTTTTAAAAAAACAAGAATATCAGTTAGCAAAACAAGGTCAAAGGCTGGAATTTACTACAAACGTCAAGTATCTTTAACAAAAATAAAAAAAGGGGGAATAAAATCATCTGAAAATTTCAGGCTATAATCAGGGAGCAAAAGAGAGAAGGAATACTCACAGATTTAGGTATATATCAACATCACAAAAGTTATTTTGCATTGACTGATCATCTATTCTGAATGTGAAAAAGCAAATTAACACCACAAAAGTCCTACAAATCAGAAGGTGATTCAGATAAAATAAAGGCAAAATGCAAGCTGTCAAAAATCAAGCTTAGTCCACCCTGAGGTCAGAACGTGAACATGATTAACAAAGATTTTTGAAATATGCGAAAAGAAAAAAGAAATGTAAAAAATTATATATGATCTAAACCTTAAACAAATACCTTGTTTTTCACTGAAAAAGAAGATATGAAACAAAGAAGGTAAGCAGAGGTTGCACAATTGAGAAAAATATGTAAAAATAAAATTATAATCTGAATTACTATACCCAAGCTAAACTAAATCTCATGCTTGAATTGTAAAATAGATAAACACCATTGCAGAATTCTGAAATAAGTGGTATACTGGATAAATTGTAAAATTTGTACCAATATTCCTTATGCTGAGTATACAAACACTTGATTTGAGAACTACATATATGATAAATATTTATGAAGGGCAGTAATTCAGGCTGGTGAATAAGGTGCTGACCTTGGTCACTTGGAAAACTAGCAAGTTCTGTAGGAAATATAATTAGAAAAATTGAGATATGTAAAAAGGGGGAAAATGTAATGCAGAGGAACTGACAGTCTGACATAACAACTTTTGCTTGTAAAAAATAATTGGTTTTCTAGACAAAGAAATTTAAAAATGTCCCATATATTTTCAGCAAAGCATAGGAAATTGGTGCTGTACAATAGACTACTTGCTAAACTGGGTTAAAGTGCTAGAAATTTAGTGGTGAAACAGAAACAGATTAAAGGGGAAATTCAGAAATAAAAGAGGTGATTTTTTTTTCTCAAATAAGTTTTGATATTAAACTTAGCAGTTATCTGCTTTAATGACGTTGCCATAAAAACGTGCAGTTTAACTGAGCATATGGTATTATTACAGGTAGTGCAAAACATGAACAGAAACAACACTGCATGCAGAGATCCAAAATACTGAAATAAGGTCTCTGCTAGGACAATTAATAATATAAAAAAATGAGAAATTTAGTTGCTACTAATGAGAATTAGCATCATGAACAACATTTGTTGGGTGAAGACAATGCTTTTAGTTGATGGCTTGTTTGCATAATCAGTTTGAAATCTTATATTGTATCAGTCAAAGGATATTTAGTATGATAGGCAAGCGTTCAAGCAGAGCACAGCCAAGTCTTTTTCTTTGCTGGATTGTGTACAACTCATTATCAAGAAATAAGAATTCAGTGACAGAAATGTGAAGAAAACTTTGAGGAATGATCAGAGCAGAAAAAGTAAAACTGAATAGAATGTCTTGTTTATTTAATCAGACACCAAGGCCATAAGATTTTTGAGGGTGAAGATGAGAGATGCTTGACAGTGACCCAAGCAGCCCAGACTCATCCTTTATTGCTTTGCACTGTCCATATGTAATTGGGGTCTGTACAGCTCTTTCTGACACAACATAAACCAGTTTTCAACTCTGCCTTCAGCTTTGGATTGGTTGAGTCACTTTCTTCTTACTAGTGAGAAGTTCCAGAAAAATCAGAAAAAGTCTAGTAATCAGGCTGCCCAGCAGAACTCGAATTAACAGGATGACAGCACAGTTTGGACATCTTTTTTATAATTTTATTCTTCAGGGCATGAAAAAAATTGTCTATTCGCTACATTATTTAGGAACTTGGGTATGTGATGATCTCTGCAAGGCTTTTAGGTTGCATAGGACATGATGAAAAAAGTTGCCCAAATTCTACATTTACAGAAATTATAACATTGTTGTTATTAAATACAAAATTGACATGAAGCACTAAATGTCTGCAATTTTGTTTTCTAAATTTGAAAGGCTGTAGCACTGAAATATTCTTCCTAGCTGGTCCTTAGAGCTTAGCTAGAATTAATGTTGCCATGATTTTCATCTGATTGATAGTTTGACAGTACCCATTTCTGACATTTCACTGGTGTTATTTCATTTTGGGTACAGTGGCACTTGCACAAAGTGAAGAGTTTAAAATTATTTCTGATGTCTCAGCAAAAGGAAGGGTCAGTAAGCTGCTGGGAAGGAAATGTACAAGTCAAATGTGCTGCAATATACATTGAAATCATCTGGAAACAAATGGAAAGAATACACTAACATACACTTTTAGCTGATGACAACAGTTTCAGTAGTGGAAAAAATAACCTAATTTTTTGAAGTAAACAGCTGAAAAGTTTCTGCCTAAAGAGCATTCAATGCAGCTTATCTGAAAGAAAAAATAAAAGTCTATCCTAAGCAATCAGCTTTTATGCCTTTACAGAAAAAAGTCCTTTTTGAATGATAACTGAGTAGTATCACTGCATTTAGTGAGGGAGCAACACTGGACTACTTGCTTAATTATTTCAGATGGGTCAGTGATTGGAGATTTGTTTAGAATCATGGGCAGACCTGACAAACTGCAGCTTAGTATCCAATGACTTAGTGAGAAGGTTGTTACAACCTGGTGGAATCTTGGTCCTTAAGAAAAATATTGCTGCCAATTTAGATGAGATAAGGGAGGAAATAAAAAAAAGACTATGAGAAAGTAGGAATTTTACAAAAGAGTTCTGTGTTTTCTGGATGCCCTCTCCTAGTAACTATGAAATTCCATTGAAAAATGATTCTTAACATATTCATAACACTTGCAGAGTTTTATTAATGATATTTTTGCCATACTAGAGACATAATACTGTATCATATTTATGGATTTTAACTTCATATTCATATTCTTCATTAATTTTTACACAGTCTTGGGTTAGTTAATCTAAATCTCTATTTACATATGAGAGAACTACCATAATTTTATTTCTCTCAAATCACAGAGGATTTTTTCCAGTATGATGGGAGATTGCCTGAAATGAAAATGCTGGTAGTACAAAAAGCACCTGTAGAATAGTTTTAAATAAAATTCAGAATGCTTTAAATCCTCCAGTACTTAGTGCTCTAAGTATACGCTCTAAAGATAGAACTGACGTGTCTGTTTCTGATAAAAATACTAAGCAGGATGAACTCCCCCATTTTTCAATACAAATTTTATATTTGGATGTATTTTTGTTTTGTTTCTTCAAACAATGATGAGGAAAAAAACCTGTCTACTTTCAAAATCCTCAAAGCATTTTCCCGTTTATCTTTTTTTTTTAAAGCTAACATATTAAAAATCATCACAGAGTTTGTGTGTATGTAAGTGTCTGCCTGTCTGTCCCTCCAATTCCTTTATGAAGTTTAATCCTGTTGATTGAGCTCTACAGGGAAAGTAAACATTTCAGACCTATGACGTTCCTCCAAATTTAATTAAATATAGCATCTAGGTAGAGCAGAGAAATCTCTCACATGCTGCCACTCAGAAAAATGCTTCAGGATGCTGCTATTCCTTCTCAGACAGTAGGCAATCTTCTCAGAATACAGTCCCCTGATATGCCTGCAATGGTGAAAGACCTTCATTCAAAGCCCATACATTCTTAAACAAAAAAATTAATAATATATTATATGCTAAACTATAGTAATTTTTCCTTAATTTTCACATTCCTGGTTTTGCAAGTTTCTTTTTGTATTTTGTTATTTCAGTGTAACCTAATAAAGGAGGAATCCCAACATCTGTGCCAATTTTTCTGATTTATATTTTTTGTTGAAGAATTCAGGTGGAATTCAATCTGTGTTTCAAGATGTTAAGCAAGGCAAATGCTTTCAAGTTCCTCACTTTTTGCTATGCAAGTCTCTTATTTCTATCATTCAGTGCCATCAGCAGGCTACACTAAGGGGACTGGTTATATCAGCCTGAAGCCAGTCTGCAACCATGTTGATCAGTGCTGAGGTTAGAAAGCAGTTTGCCAGCCCTCAACAAAGTTGAGGCAGCTCATTTTACTTTGGTTTACTAAAAAACACCTATAAGGTAGACAATTTTTTTTTTTTTTTAAGAAACAGAGAAAGCTGTCTGTGAACAATTTCAGACCAAGATATATTTTTGAACACAGTGTGTGAAAGTTTGGTCTTTTAATATATAATTAATTAATTAAATAAATAAATAAAATGAAAGGATAGAAGGAACTGTCATTCCATCAACAGCACAGAAATGCACAAAATTAAACACTTACTTCTATATACCAGACTTTTCATGTGTAAATGGAAATAGAATCTACATGGGGCTGATGTTATAGTCATTAGTATGAAAATAGGAGTCCCTGTAACAGAGAAGTGGTTGAAACCTGGTTTGGTGTTGCCAGAAGTCACCATGTGACAGCAGCCCCCTGCCCAAACCGTGCTGAACATCCTCCCTCCACTGTGACTCCAGGGAAAAAAGTACCCCCAGTGAGGAACAGGCAGGGGTGGGAGGCAGGGACCCCAGAGTGGGTGTCTGTGATCTCACAGGGGATCTCCCTGCATGGGCATCAGGGTTTGCATGGAGCAGCACAGGCACACACCCAGCTGGAGCACCCCCATCTCCCATGAGAGGGGGATGCAAGTAGTGATTGCAGTCCCCAAAAGAGAGGGATGGTGGGCACAGCGTGGCCTAAGAGGTGTCTGGGTGAGTGAACTGTCTGCATAATTGTGTCAATAAATGTGTGTGTGTATGATTATACACTTCTGAATTGGTCATAAAAGGATGTTTAAAAAATAGTCTCCGTATATTAACATTTTGTAGGTGTGCAATATATCCCAACCAGGACAATGGTTTTATGTGTTGATTTGCTGATATTGATCCTGAATGTATAGTTTACTGATTGCCAGTTAATTACATGCCATTAGTAATTCAATTAACTGCTTCAATCCTGATCTGATTTAGACAATATGAATTTCTCCCTATAACACAGGGAAGCTAGACTTGATTAGTTTAGCTTGGTGTGCAAAAATGTATATAAATGATCCTGACTGAAATACACATTCATTCTACTTTTTATTTGAATGGAAATGTACATTGCCAGAGTCATAATTTCTTCCTAATTATATCATTACTTTGCTATGCAATATAAATAAAACAATCCTTGAAGCCAGAAGTAATTTTTTTAAATATAATTAATTGACCTAGTACCTAAGGTTGAATCAAGTAATTATTTTATTGACTATAAATCCAATATGTGCTGTAATGGCCCTTAGCTATTCATGGCTAAGATCTCATAATCTTACACTCTAATGAAGAATCAATGCCATTGCTTTTAAAATCTATTTCCTTCTTTTCAGAGAGGACAAACAGTGAATGAATTTTTAGGACCTGCACTTTCCACTTAAAGTTTGGAAAAAAGAAAAGCATTTATAAGTGGTCAATAACCCTTTCCAGCTCTACAGAAAAGCCCTGCATAAGTTTTTATGCAATATTTGTATCAGCAAGCCTTACACACACACTCATTTAACTGCATAATTTTATGCAATCACCCTTCTACAAGCCCAGCAGAGAGACAGATGTATCCAGAAAACCTAGAATGCTCCCTTTAAGGAGTTGTATGATCTGGAAACTGAGTCCTGAGAGTGCAGGTGAAGTCTGTCTAGCCACTCTCATGGCTGTCTGTAAAAGTATCCAAAATTTTGGAACACAGCAGCACACTTTGAGGAACACTTCTTGTTACTGAGCCAATGGGCAATCTTGCACTGGACAGGGTAATATGCACAATTTCTTCTGTTAAAGGGAATGGAGGAAAAGAAGCAGCAAAAAGTTAACATGTCTGTGTTCTCAGTGAAAGCAAGTAAAGTGATGGTATGGGATACAGCAAGTGGAATGATGTTAGGATACATGTGGAAAAGATGCTGACATACTCAGAAGACTCAGTCCTTGGAGTAGAACGTATGGAGAACATCTCCACCTTGGTTTTATCCCTGACAGGTTCTTTCTTCATTTGTAGATCAGCTGCTGAGAAAATTTGTATTTTTGAAAGGGTTTTGAATTTCAGGAATATACATTTTCCTTCTCTGAAAATTAGCACTGCCCCCAGGAGTAGGGTAAGAGACAAAAGCAGTAATGCTTATCTCCACTTTTGCAAGGATTTGTTTACCTTCCAAACTGTCAGAAAATACCACCTGCTTTTTTACTGCTAGTTCTCCTTCATGTGGATAAGAAACTGTATTATAATTGGAAAAGCATACAGAGCTGCTGATGCTGGGACATAATGGCATAGGAACTTAAATTTGGCATTAAGGGATCTACTCAGGGAGAAATCAAAAAGCTGGTATGCAAGATCAGCTGCAGTTCAACTGGAAAATTCCTTAAGCCAGGTTCAGAACCAGTGGTTCTTGGGAAAATGGTGCATTTAACAACATCTGGTAGAATAACAAATTAATAAGTGCTATGGATGGAGTGATGCTCTTTATAATGTTTCTTGATATAAACCAGCAATTTTAAAGTTTAATAGTAGATGCAACAGTGGTTTGGCAAAATCCAATGACAAGGTACACTTAATTATTTCGTAATTAGAAAATAAAGTCAGACAAAATTGTCAGGGAGAAACTTCCATTGAGTCATGAGGATAAGAAAGAGCCCCCTTGTGTTCAAACTCCTTGAAAAGAGAGCTTAGGTCCAAATGGATCCATGGTACATGCTCTAAAATTTCTGGAT
Organism: Molothrus aeneus; assembly: GCF_037042795.1. NCBI lineage: Eukaryota > Metazoa > Chordata > Aves > Passeriformes > Icteridae > Molothrus > Molothrus aeneus. The sequence goes on along the minus strand of NC_089648.1, from coordinate 71,857,654 downwards.
TCCTGAGAGGGATCACCACACTCCAGGTGTGAAGCACACCTGGATTTCTCCCTTCTCCCTGGCCCTAATTCTTCCATACACTTATGCGGGATTGATGTCTTCTCTGCAGGAAGATTAGGACGTGCATGTGTCTGAATTATGAACTCCTGAAGACTGGCTACTCATGTTGAGTTAAACAAACTAGCAGCAAGCTTGTTGGTGAAATGAAGTTGTTATTGATACTGATCATTTTTTCATCACAGAGAAACCTATTGATTTCCAGAAAATTTTATGTTCAAAAAGCTGTACAAGCTGGGATCTATTTATTACAGGTGCACTCTGGAATACTTATAAGTTGAAAACATTTCATCTAGAGCTCTGTCTGAAGGACATTGAGAGCCTATAAATTGTTGTGCATCTCCTGCATAGGAACATTTCTTCACCTACATATTTTGTCACCATTGCCCCTTTGAAAAGATAAGAGATTGAAGTTTCTGGAAACACTTGATGGATTTAGTCATAATCATAGTAATAATGTGATATTAAAGTGATTACAGACTCTCTTATTTACAGTGTCTGACTGGCACCCCCCAGCCTTGTCAAAAGTCCCTTCCTTCCCTGTGAAATCATTTATGATGATTCCCTTCCCTCTGAACCTCAAATACATATGGTACATGTCAGATACAAAGCAGAAGCAACATGTAGACTCAATGGGACTCACTGAGTTACTGGTGTTACTGGGAGTGCATGTGGAAGGTAAAGACTGACAAATAGCTATAGAAAAGGTAGGTACATCTCAGCCTGAATCTATTGTCTCACCCACAACAGTGGTAAGACACTCATCAGTGAGAGCTCCCAGTAGCTTCTCACTTTCTCTCCCAGAGGGTGGCTATTTCAGATTGCTTAGAAATACTATGTTGAGAATGTATTCATTGCGAAAAACTAGTATGACTGAAATAGAAACAATATGATGTCTTTGCCTGAAAGTGTAGAAAAGTCCAAGTGGAAAGTGTCAGAAATGGCCAATACCAATAATTCTTCAAGCAATATTCAACAAGCCTTCAAGCAATATCTTTAAACAAAAAAAAAAAACCAAAACCAACCAACCAAACAAACAAAAAAATTATCACTTTTTCAGCTCCTCCCATCCACAAAAAACCCTAAACTCCAGAACGAAAAATTTGACTAGTGAGATACCAATATACAACACAATAATTCTTCATTTAGTATAATGATTACTGTTCAAGAAATAGAATTTCAAATCCTTAAACATATTTTTAATGAACAATTTCTGTCTCATTCTTCCAATTAAATGCTCAATTATTTTTAGTGTGCTAAAATATATGAGACACTTCTATTCCTTGCTTATGTTCAATATATATCAGTTTTATTATGCATAATTATACTAGCCATGGTGGTATATTTTACTTTATTACTTTATTTGTAGATATTTTTCTTCTTAACACCTCATTTCTGGCTTTTGTTTTTTTTTGGGGGGGGGGATTTTGGTTTTTTTGTTGGTTTTTTTGGGTGGTTTTTTTTTTTTGTTGGTTTTTTTGTTTGTTCATGGGGTTTTTTTTTGTTTTTTTGGGTTTTTTTTATTCCCCCAGAATAATGGAAAGAAAGAAGTTGTACATAGTGATTACCCTGTGAAGGAATCAGAAGTGGATGCAAGCTGATCCCAGTGCATTTCATTAGAGAGTCCTTTTAACAATTTCTTTATATTTCAGGCTGAAGTTAAGAAGCCTGGGTACCTTTTTCTACCAGTATGTTTGCAACATAAACCAGAATTGCTCTTTACCTCTGAAGCATGAGTTAAGAGGAGGAAAAAACTCCATATATCTTTTGTAACATTGCAAGACATCTGATGATTGCATCCAGATGTTGTGTCACAGATACCTCTACATGAAACCCTCTGGCACAACGTGACACAGCAGTGCAGTCTGTCTGGTCTAGAGGATGAAGAAAACAAATTGGCATTCTCTATCAATGGGAAAAGTTGAATCCAGGGAAACAAGTTATGTATAACCATTACAAGTATAAAAATCCTGATAAGATTTCCTTGTATAGATAATATAAAAAGCCTAAATAAGACATCATCATTAAGTCTGTTACTACTCTGACACATCTCTACCCATACAGCAAATCCGATATGTCTACACAGATGGATAGGATAATGTATGCACAATTGAGTTTGCAGTCTGGATTCAGTAATTTTCTTAATTAACTCTTCTAACAGAGTACTCTTGCATTTAGGCAGCTTAGAGAAATGTATGTGTGGACAAGCCAGAAGTTGATTTTTTCTGGTCATGAAGTGCTCATGAACAGGAGCCATGTGGAGTTACTTCTGTTGGAAACCTAGCTTGTAGCCCTAGGCATAAGATAATTCTTTCTCTCACTATTTTGAAGGGGAAAAATAATTTTAATCTATTCAGAATGCCTTAACAGGTAGGATGTGTTAATATCAACAAGATTCTTCTATTTTGCAGTGGAAATGAAGCTAGGCACCATTGATGACCACTTTGTAGAAATTGCTGAGGCACTTTAAACTGGGAGGTAGTTTTAAGGCTTTTATATTAAGGAAATAATGCTGTAAGTAATTGCTTTAATTTTAAATCAAGAAACAAGCTTCTGACTGTTACATGTGTGAAAGGAAATGAAATTGCTGTTTTATTTGAAGAATTAACAGCATTAAAAGAAAGAGCTTATGCTTTTTAAATGAATTCAGAAAACAGCAACTTTTGAAAAGATTGAAGGTCTGCTAAACTGGATACAGTATTTGTCTGTAAATTGGATGTAGTATTTCTTTTCCCCCATCTCCTATTTTGCTAGTGAAAGCAGGTAAATGGATATGATACTTTATGTAAGCCAGCAATTTCAGACTTCAAAGTTTAAAGTTGGAGATGTAAATCTGAATTTAAGCACCTGAACAGAATCTTCAGAAACTCAAAGGTTAGCACCCTTGAAAAAAGCAGTCTGCTCCTATTAGGTGGCTAAAAACAGATTTAGAAAGCTATATTTAACAAGGAAAAATGTAGCAAATGTTCTACCAAGGGCAACAGGAAAACAAGAATCCTCTGTAAGTGCAATATGTTAACAAGGAAGAAAGAGATCAAGCAAAGAGTTGATCTGGTGCTTACCAAGGAGAGATAGCTATTGACAGGTGATACAAAGAAAAGTCAAAGCATTTACTGCATTTTCTGCTTCAGCCTTCACTGACAATAACAGTGTTCATCAGGCAGCTCATTACATCACCATGAACAACAACGAGGGGTAAAATCTCAGGCCAGAAGAGCAGTGACATGAGCCAATTAGAGAGCAGGTAGATAAGTTTGAACTGTCTGAGGTTGATGAAAATCACTTTATGGTACTGACTCAAACAGTCTCAGGGTCAGCAACTTTGTGAACTCATATGGACTAGTGTGGCCTCAGAAGCCTGGAAAAGGAAAATGTATTGTCTGTTTTTAATGGGTGTAAGGAGTAACCTAGCAGCTGACCTTCAGTTCTTGTGAAAATACTGGAATAAATAATTGAACTACATATATACAGCTAGTACATGTTTATAAGGAGATGAAGAACAGCCAAGAACAAATCATGTCATAGTTTTTCAGCTTCCTTCTGTGAGAAGTTAAGTGCTTTCCTGAAAAAAGAAGAGAAAAGGAACAGAGATCATTTGGCTAAACTTCAGCAGGTCTCTCTTAAACAAGATAAAGAAATATGGCACAGCTGGAAGGGAAGGATATCATACTGGGGAAAGTAGCTATTAGATTCACTGCCAAGTTGGAAGGATGCTGTAAGTGGAATTTCACAAGGTCTGTCTTCAGTCTGCCACCACTCGATATTTCCCTTAATTATTTCAAAAGCATGAAGTGTATACTTATTTAATTACTAATCAGCACCAAGCCAGGAGGGGCTGCACTAAGATTTGAGGGAAGGACTAGAATACAAAATGATCTTTACAAATCAGCAAAAAAAAAGACTAAGAAAACCCAAAAATTCAACACAGTTCTAAAGGGAGGGAAACAAAATATCTCTACAAAGAAATCACACTCCCAGTGACAGTTTGGTGAGCATCATACAAGTACAAAATGTCCAAGGTCAACTGGGAAATCAAGTGAACAGTCAGGATGGGCAGGGGACAGGACGGGACACACACCCACCCTCTCCATGCCCAGCAAGCACTGGCCTTGACACTTACATAGTGCTGGGCCAAGGCTTGGAGACTTGATGGGGTTGCTCAGAGAAATTCAGACCTACTGATGCACTTGGGTTCTGGTCAGAAAATTTGACCTTTTGAAGTCACTCAGACTGCTTTCTTTAGGAAAAAAAGAATCTTTAAAGAAGGAATTTCTTAAAGAGGGACCTGTTTTCAGCAAAGGGTAGAAGAAAAGAGACAAATAAGCTTTCTCTACAAACATCATTCAATTAGAAGCAGTGGACTTAAACTGAAGTAGAAGAAAATTAGTTTAAACATAAGGGAAACATTTTCTAAGTATTAAAATAAGCATTGCTGAAAGGGATTTTGCAGAGAGTAAAATCTCCTTCATCCATCACTTTTCTAAGTATGGTTGATCATGGCTTGAGACAAGAAAATGGAATGGGTGACCTTTAAGCCCTTTCTAATCCTATTTTCTCTGATTCAGTAACAATTTTGATGAGCATACTCCATGTAATATGTATCTACAAGTAATCAGTGAAATGATTAGTAGAATAAGGTACTAATGTAACTCTTTAAGTCTTTAGTCCTAAGTGATTTGAGTAAACAGGAATAGAATTTCCAGTTTAGGCTACAATTAGAAATCATCTAGAAGAGCTGCTATTTATTAACTTATAAGATGTAATTATTGATACTGAAATATCTACTTCTAGGTGACACATTTTGAAAATAAGCATTTATGCTTCTCCAGTGTTTTCTATAAAAGCTTTCAAGATGGCAAGTAGCTTTAGGCAGAGCAGAAGACATCTTGTTTTGTCATGTGTAGCTAAATACTGTACAGATTAAGGATGTGGTTTTAATGAACACAGAGCCTGATTCAAACAAAAGTAATGTTAATCACTTGTGGATCATTTTAAAGTGATTTACTCTGTCTAGTCAGCTTTGTCTATTTGACTGAATTTAATACTGTTGACATTTCTACTCTCAATTTTAAGCTTTGTATTTTTCTCTAACTTGTTTTTATAGTAACTTAATTAAAGAGTGGGTAGCTTGATACAGACACCATGGTGGAAGTTGCTTTATAAAATATGAAGCAGTGTACAAAGTGTACCGCGTTGATGTATAACAATGTCAGAGACTGGAAGACCCTGAGCAACCAATCTGCAGTTGCTTATTTATTTATTTATTTATTATCTAATTTAGTCCCTTGGGGTCAACATACACTTACCCATGGAAGCTTATACTGCATAATTAGCCATAGTATGTAGCCAAAAGCCTGTTTAACACATGGCTATCTTCCATGAACCAAAACTGCTAACGTAATTGTCAATAATTTGTCCATATATACAACCAAAGCTAAGGTGGAAGTACTTCATTGGATGATCCATGAATGGATTCTGGGACTGTATGACTAATTCTGCCAACTCCACTAAATATCACAGAATTACAGAATTACAGAAGATTCTGAGTCAGAAGGAACCCACAAGGATCATTGAGACCAGCTCCTGCACAGGACAGTCCCAAGAGTCACACCCTGTGTCCAACAGTATCACACTCCTCATACAACTTCCCCTCAGGGCCCTTCACCAACTCTGTTGCCCTCCTTTGGGTGTTCCCTAATAGCTTAATTTCTCTTTTATATTGTGGTGCCCAGAGCTGCCCCCAGCACTCAAGATGAGGCTGCCCCAGCGCAGAGCAGGGTGGGACAATACCCTGCCTTGCCTGGCTGGTGATGCTGGGCCTGATAGAGTTGGCTCTCCTGGCTGACAGGGCACTGCTGGCTCATGTTCAAATTGACATTGACCTCCTTAGGGCTTGATTTGGTTACCTGAAGGTAAATATTTGGTACCATGGAAGATGTTTTGGGCTGTCTCTACTGGTATTCATGCCAGTGCAGGTGACTGTAGTCCTCCTTTAACTCCTGTGCCAAATCTATAAACTTCATATAGATCTGAGCCCTACATGGCAGAAGATACCTCAAATGGCACTCTGTATTGGCAGGTGAATCAAGGGTTATAGTAGCCCAGTCTTAAACACCCAGCTGTTATTTGGTTTCCAACTTCTTGATGACTTCATCTGAAGGCAGATACTTGTGCTAGTAGATTTATTCAGCTGTGCTGAGTACTACATCCAGTCTTTTTTTAAACACATTCCAGGGATGGTGACACCACCACCTCCCCAGGCAGACCATTCCAGTACCTTGTCACCCTTTCTGAAAAAAAACTTTTTCCTAATACACTAATCTATATTTCCCTTGGGGCAGCTTAAGATGTATTACTTATATATACATATATACATATAAACATATAAAATATGTTAGTTTTGGGTTTTTTTCCCCCATCTGTTCTCTCTAAAGGAATCACGGAAGAAACATACTCATTATAAGGAACAGCAGAGTTTAGAGAAGCAATACTTGAAGCCTTGCTTTTCTCCTTGCTCAGAATCTGCTTGCAGGTTATATATAATATACATATTACACACAATATGATAACAGCAGGATATGATTGCAGCAGGAGATGTTGTAGCCCATCTAGGCACCTATCTATACACCTATCTATATTTAGTTACACTGCAAGGGACCTCACACACTCAGGCTAAGTATCTACTTTCATCTTCCTTTATGGGGATATTATATGCCAATTATCACTCCCTCAGCTGTGTACAGAATGAGCTTTATCTTCCCCAAATTTAGGTCTCTGTAGATGCTTGCATGTGTATTAATGACCATGGTATCCCTCTATGATAATGGACAGAAAACAGCCTCACTTGGGCAAGTTTCATGTGCCCTTTTAGGTGTCTGCCTTGAGAACAAACTCAAGCAGACCCTTGTTTTTAGTAATAAATCTTCCACCATAACTGCCTCTTACCAACTGGCTGTAAAGAAGAAAGCACTTTAAAATGCAAAGTGACTAAAGGTCAACTTTAGTCCATTTTCCATGGAACTGGATGGAGGGTATTTATATAATCAAGTACCAGGTCTCATTTCAGGATTGTAACTTGGAGAGCAACTTGCTGAAGTTCTCAGTCTTTATTATGAGCCTATATTATACATGGGAACATGACTAAGGTTTTTTTTTGTGTGTGCCACCCATATTCACTGCTGTCTTCAGGAAAAAAAAAGTATTTTAAGGCTTAGCTGACCCATGTCTAGCATGGTCAAAGCCAACTCATTTCTGTACCTACTGACACATAAATAAACTCAGGTATAGAGCTGCTACATACATGGCAAACCTGAAGCTTTTCATGTGGAAACTGCTCATGTCCTGATTCAGTAGATGTATAAAATACATTCACGGGAATATTATTCAGCTCTAGTTTAAACAGAGATTCAAAATTATGCCTCTCACCCTGTACCTGGATATTCTTATGATACCACAGTGTTGAAAGCACTCTGACAAAATGGTGGCTCCTATTGTCCTGAGCATCCCTATTAATTACTATGGAAGGATTGGTATTGACCTGGGCTCTTTGTATTATCTGTCTGTTTTGAAATAGCCTAGAACTATAGGGGGGAGGACTGCATGTACTGTATTTCAGTCTTCCTAAAGAGCAACAAAATTATCACATAGATTGTAAAAGATTTGGTGAGTCAAAAAATAATTTTAGAAATTTTTCTTTGGCATTTATCTAAGGTTTTTGCCAACATATGATAGCCCGTGCTAACCCTTATAATAAAACTGATTTTTTCTTCAAAATTAAAGGGGAAAAGAATGAAATTCACTGTGCATGAATGTGACATTTTCATTTCTATTTAAAGTTCCTTTACAAAGTAGAGCTCAGGAGGTGCTGTTCCAGTGCTCCCTCATGTATAACCTATTTTGTGACTCACGGAAACCTTGTATAAACAATCATTGTGAAAAATAAATTAATTCTCTCCTCATCTCTGTTACTCCTGAAATGCCATCGCTGTAGTTCACAAATATGGACATGGTCTCAGTGCTAATCATTAAAACATTGGTTAACAAGAAACAAGATAGTGGTTAAAACAGAATTGTAGTTTAGATAAAATATTATTTCATATGCTGCTAGCAAAGATTGAAATGGATTCTATTCTGTTTGTTGTAGGAGGCTACTAATAGCACAAGAACTCCCTGGAGAAACCCACTGAAGCAAGGCCATGACCCATCTCTGTAGGAGGTGATCCACCATCATCCTTCTTTTGTGGCTTTTCTGCAAGATGAACAGCTTTAGATTACACAGGAGCTCTGCAGGTAGAGCTGAATCCACTTTGGTTTTGGACTGCCTTAGCCACAGCAGGAAGCCAATCCTTCCCCTTCCTACTCTATTAAGTAGATAATTTAAAGTGGCATCCTACAGCATTTCAATTTAATTGAAAGTGTTAAATGAAAAATGATTGACAGAACCAATTTTTGGTTTTATATAATTTGCATGGGCTTGTGGGAAATGTTCTAATCATTTACCTTCCCATTCCACATTTAGGAATACATCTTGCTTATATGTTGCAAATGTTTTTTTCATGCTGAAAACATTTTATACTTTACTAGGTTTTGTGCAGGAAGAAAAGTATCTATGATGTGTGCTGAACTCCTTCAGTTATTTTGAAAATAATGATGAAACTGTAAGATTGCTGAAATTATTAAATCACCGTAATGCCCAGACAGGATGTCTAGAGCCATCAGCTCTTGAGGCCCTATAATAAACTCTGCAAAGCATCTGAAAATCTGACCCTGATATTTTGCAGCTAAAATACTTCAAACTGATAAAGAGCACAAAGAGGTAAATGTGCCACACTGCCAAACTATACCAGTGATACTGCACTGTAAGAAGCTGCATTTTCAGTGGTGCAATCAGAGCATCATCTGACATTGAAATATAATTGCTCAAAGTTAAATAACTAAATAAATATTTTCAGTTTCATCAGAACTTCTGTAGATTTAAGAATTTAATTTAGAGGCTTAGCAGAGAATGATCACAATTTAAAAGGTCTTTCACTTGTAATGTTACTTTGGTCTGGGAGATGTTTCCTTCACACAGAATGGGAAATAACTGTGGAACCAGAATATTTACCAGTGGGAAGATCATTTTTGGATACTGCCACAGAATGGATTTAAGTGCCAGCCTTTGAGCTACCAAATGTGATGAAGTGAATCTGAAAGTATTACAGATTACTGGATTTTAGCCTAGGCTAGACAGTTATTTGAAGAGGCAAGTTGGAGTAATTAAATTATCTCAATGCTACAACTTTAGTCTCCAAGTAGTGTGGTGAGAAAAAGTAAGATACAAAGAATTTGTTCTTTTTCCTAAAAAAAGCCCCACCAAAAAAAAATCCTGTTGCATTATGTCAGGCTGTATAGATTCTCTAGGGCATGGGAAATACATGTTACACAGTGATGGATGAGGAAGAATATGCTATAAGAGTGTCTGTTGAACAGAATGCAATTTTTCCTCCTATTTCTTGTTTTTGCAGGGGAAAAAACCCCAAGATGATATTTCTTTATACAGATTTTTGAAGGTATCCTTAGCTGCCTGTGGAGACTGGAATAATTGTTAACAATAATTATTTAATTAGCTCTGGATATTGAGAAACAGAAATGGTAATGATACACCCTGAATTTTTACCCATGGGCAAGGTGTATAAGATTCTTTAAAAAGAAAAGGAATATAGACTTCCCTGATTATTTAAAGTATATAAGGAGCTTTGGGGTCATCACACTACTGATTGAGATTCATCTCTAATTTTATAAAACTTCCTCAGTGCACTTTTTGGCACGATCGTAATATTTTAAGGCAATTTTATACTGAAATCTTTCTAATCAGAATCTCTGGTGAGAATCCTGAATGGAAAAAGAAATCTCAGCCAGTATATTTTTAAAGCATGCAGCCATTCAGAATCCGATTACCTTTTCACATTTTCATACAAAATGGATTAATGTGTCCCTGTCTTTATTACATTTTCAACACTTGTCATTCGTGATTAAGCCAACACTATGAAGATGTATTACACAGCAGCATAAATGGCCACATTAAAATAGGGTCTATATGTGCCTGAGAAGTTAAAGGCAGATTGATTTGTGATACTTTTATATAAGATGTAATGTACCTAAAAATATTTCACACAACTTGAGAGTCAACAATCTGGGGGGAAATATAAATAAATAGATGGAATCTTACACAGAGGGAAAAGAGCTGCAGAAAAGTGTTAATTAAATCAACCATGTGTGGGGATGTGGTAGAGTACTATGAAGAAAGCTAGATCCAATTTCTTATAGATAACAGCTCAAATGAGAAATTGCCACACAATTGGAAGCACCTACTCCAGAGGTCCAGTGCTGGGAGACCGAGTTTATGATGAGTCAGAACTGATGTGTACTGAGAAGGATTCTGGACAAATCTTACTTTGTGCCTGTCTTAAATTATCCCTAATTCTCTTGTGAAAATATTTCCCCCATTAATTATAGCATTAACTCTCTACGCAATTTGTCTCACTTCTACTTATCCTGCTACACAACACATGGAGTTCCAGTATGTAAGGGGCTTATAAGAAAATTGGAGGGAGACTTTTTATAAGGGCTTGTAAAGGAGAAAGCAATGGTTTTAAATTGAAGGACAGTAGATTTAGATTGGCTATAAGAAAGAACTATTTTAGTGTGAGGGTGGTGAGACACTGGAAAAAGTTTTCCAGAGAGGCTTCTATATCTGTGGAAATGTTCAAGGTCAGGTTGGATGAGGCTTTGAGCAACCTGGTCTAGTGGAGGAAGTTCCTGTCCATGGTGGAAGGGAGGGACCTCAGGATCTTTAAGGTCCCTTTCAACCTCAACCATTCAGTGATTTTCTGTTTTATCACCTCCACAGAGTACCTGACCCCATTCCTATTATTTCAACCCCACTCCAGGTTCACTTTTTTTTTTTTACTGGACATTAGGTTTGCTGCTATTTTGAGACATTTACTTGTGTTTCCAAACAAGAGTTGCACTCTATTTTGAAGCTTGTTGTTGAGAATCTGAAATGGATGACAGAACAGCACCACCTTTTTGACTTTTTTTTTGTTTTTTTCACTCTATTTTTTTAAATACCGAATTAATCAATCCAAATTTATGCACTTCAAAAATCAATAATAATAGTAATAAACATTTTTTTTTCTAAACTGTGACTTACTCTGCTTATACAAGCCTATAAAAGTTTGTCTAAAATCCAACCTAAGAAATGATAGGCTTTAGCCTTCAATCAAGAAAATTGTAAAGTTGCCTTTCACTTAGTCCCATTGAAGACTATTTTGCCATCTGCTTGTGGAGGCAAGGTTTCTAGCTGAATACTAACTGTATAATACAGCTGTCAGTGAGAGTGCAGCTGCCATCTTAAAAGTAAGTATGAGACAGACCCATCAGACCATCATTATAAAATGACATCACCTCTAGCAAAACTTCAGCTTGGAATGACCCTTAAAACATCTTTTTGTTGTCTTTCATGTGATCTGCTGTAACAAGGACAGGAAGTATAGTAGTGTGGTTTCTACAGTGGGAGTGACTCACCAGCTGACAACTGACCCCACATAAGAGATACTCAGATGGAGTAGAGGGGCAGGCCAGCCAAAAACAGCAGGTTCAGATCTGCTTGGTCCCAGATTTTTGGGGCACCTGGTGGTTCAGTTTACAGTACCTGTTCATGGGAAAGGCAAATGAAGTTCCATGGACATCTCACCTTCCCTTTCCAGTGTGGCCCTGTCTGAGCAGCACTCCCCTTCAGCAACAGCTTCCTCCTCAGTCTCTGTGCATATCCATATCTGAGCCAGCTAAGTTTCATCTTGTACCCCTCTAATTTATCTCACTGGTACTGAATTATCATCCTCCTGTGATTCTCAGCCCTATCCCTGTTCTTCGTTCATCATCCTCATGCACATTGTCTGTCTCGGTGCTGCTGCCGATAGCATCAGCGGCCGCCACGCTCTGCGCCGCACACTGCAGAGATTATTCACGTCTGAGCTGCTTGCTCTATGTACAGGCAATCTCTCCACGTAAATGAGAATACCTTTACAGTCTTTCTGATAAACACTGCCCCCCCCTTTGTATGCCTCTTATCCATTTTTCTCTGAAGTCATTCTCACTGCTTGTCGGTAACAGTGATCATTCTGAAGACTTTAGTGAGAACATTTATCTGCTTTGGGATGATTTGGGGTCATTTTTTTCCTCCTGGACACATTTCATCTCTGAAGCTGTTTCCAAGGGCAGTTCCATGGTTAGGGAGAATTTGGAGGAGAGTACATTTACAATTTGGGGTTTTTCTCCTGAAGAAGGGAATGCAGAGTTAGCTGTCTATGGGGAATTATGAGAACACGATTCTAAATCTCACTGCTTTAAATTATTCCAAAAGCCATGGCCTGGAAGGTGTAATTGGCAGGGAAGTGTAGAATTTGTCAGTGCAGCTCAATAATTATCTAGTCAGAACTCCTGAATGAACTCTTCCAGGTAATTTTTTTCAGCCCTAGACAGCTCTGCAGCTATTTTATTTCAGCTTAACTATTGTGAAGTAATCATGATTTTGTGTAGTATTTTTAGTTTCCCAGATGAATAATGCATTTTGTTTTGCCCACTAAAGTTACTGGGGCTCAGGTATGTCTACCTTTTTTAATATTATTTTTATTATTTTGAAGAAAAAATTGTGATAGAGTGCTAAATCTGTTTTGTACAGTACAACATATGGCTGGCTGAAGTATCCCTCTCCCTCATTTTTTTATTCATATGATACATGAAAAATGGCATAAATGTATTTCATTGTGTCACATAGAATCTGTGTAGCCAACAATAATGAATATGCTTTACTCTTCAGCTTGGTAGTCTTTCATTTTTTTCCTGACAAGATTATTTGACAAGCAGACCCTGCACTGGCAATGTTGTTTATTTTCATAGGCATGTAAATTATCTTGACAGTCTCATAAACATAAATTGGCAAGCATACTGTCCCACAGCAATGCTTGTTAAAATACACTAATGGAATATAATAAATAAATTATTCTAGTGTATTTATAATATGCTAGCATACCATTACATCTTGTGAAAGTTATACAGCACAGGATTATATGCTCTATATTTCTTTCAGTTTACAATAACTTGTTGGTCAGATATTTAATGCAATTAACTCTAAAGAAAAATGCATAGACCCATACTCAGGGGTACATTCAATTTTAAAATAATGGAAATAATAATTTACCCGGACTGAAAATGCTAGATAGTTTTTACCACTCTGCACACATCAGTTACATGGAATGATACAATGGCTTGAGTTGGAAGTGACACCAAATTTCACTTGGAATACCTGTGCAGGAGGTAGGTGGAGGGAAATGCACATGTATCCAAGTAACAAACTGATTGCTTGGTAGCTGGTAGATGGGTTGGATACCAAAATACTCAAAGAAGTTTGGAGTGCACCTGGGAAACAGGTTTCGTTTTGGAAGTCCACAAAGAATGGATGCTAATTGTTCACAGATGGTCCAGGTGAATGTCACACTGTAATTGATTCAGCTGTTTTTGCTGGTTGTTCAAAGTTCCCCATGGAAGCCATCAGCAATTTGAAGTTGTCCTTGATAGGAAAGAAAGAAGCTTCAGAGAGGTCTTGGATGTCTTTGGAGCCAAAGCAAGCCGAGACACAAACATCAGTGGCAAATATCACCTCAGACTGTAAGTCCCTGACCACATCGTAGGTGTCAGCTCAGGGTGGCCTATAATCTTCAGAGATTCATTCTTATAAATTCCAGGCCTCTCTAGGGTGCTTTTCGTGCCACTGGAGGAAAGAAGAGCTTTTGAGGAAGAAATCACTTCACCTAATTTATAAGGTGATAAATCATGTTCTCAGGGGGACTATATCTCCATTAAGGAAACCTGTATCAGTTTTTTAGATTTCAATAATAATTTTTTAGTGAGCTAAAGTCAGGGAGAATTAGTTCTACCTAGAGAGTTTGAAAACTGAAGAGATATTCCCTCAATGTTTTCCCTCATTATATAATCACCATTTTATGAATCAACTGTAAATAACAAGCAGCATCTAATCTTCTCCCTGGAGTAATTAAAATTATGATAAGGGAAACAACTCCAGAGCACTTGGCTACCTCCTATCTCCTTGACATGTGTCAAGCTGGTGTCACTGCCAGTATCTTGTAGAGACCGAATTGCCTGCTTGTCAGGCTGGATAAGAATTTGTCTTTGTATTTTTCTCTGAAATCCCAAATTTTTCAGTACTGATATGAGCAGAAGTTCAAAGAGGTCATTAAATGCCTTCAAATTCTTCAGCCACTTTAGCACCAGTCTGAGTGCTGAGTGCTGTGTGGAGCTGTCTAATTAATATCAGCTCCCAAAGAATCCTGAGAGCCACTCCAGTGGTCAGCAACAACCCAGCCCAAAGGCACACTCTAGAAATTACCCTTAGTGTCGACTTGCTCATTTTCAAGGCAGGACGGGGGGCTGCCTTGCAAAAGTTGGACTGCAAAAAAATAGTTTCTAAATGCAAAATACAGAATGCAAGTACATTACCTATTGGTGTGGTTTTGTATTGGGCCAGTTTCAATGAAAAATTCTCCTAAACAAAAATGACTGCATAATATGGCTCATAATTTCATTATTTTCTTACCCCTTCCCTTACTGAAATAAATATTTATTGAGCTCAACAGGAGGAATAAAAAATCTCTGGCATTCTCCTTTTGCCACTATTTGTATGAGCTTTCCTATGTCTCATTTCTCCATGACAACCTCATTTGACAGGCAGTCCCTGCTTTGGCAATGTTGTATCATATTTTCTTAGGCATGTAAATTCTGTTGACAGTCTCATAAACATAAATTGGCAGGCATAGTGTCCCAAAGCAATGGTTATTAAAATACGCTAATGGAATAGTATAAATACACTATTTTCAAATGCAAGCAGAAAATACACACAGGTTCATATGATGTTTCTGCTACTGATTGATGGGAGGTACAATCAGGGACAATTACAAAATTTCCAATTTTGTGGTTCAGCACCTGAGGTAAGCACTGCAGGTCTACCAGCACATCCAGTTGCTGCCACAGCCTTTTCTTCCCAGTTCCAGCACTAATGCTGAGACACAGCCAGCCTTGTGCATGATGTTTCTAATCTGTGGCTGACACTGCTCTCCCTCAGCATCTCTCTAATGCTTTTCCTGGCACTCTAAACCCACGGATCCTGGTACCTCTGAGCCACGCAGCAGCCAAGTGTCACCTCCCTCAATGCTGCCTCATCCACTTCTGTGTTGCTGCAATAGAAACGAGGATGTTAGCTCACCTGGGAGTAAGTCACTGCACTCCAGGAGCAAGAGGAAAAAAAGGAAGGAAATTTCCAATTTTCCTGAGATGTAATTCCCCTTTGGTAGCGCTTTTGTGATGGCAAAACCAGACTACAGAAATTGTTCCTATGACAGTAATCTTGAGGCCAAAATAATGAATTTTTTAACAATTGTGCAATTCCACAAGATATTTTTTAATTTGAAAGGTGTTCTTAAACATTTGTTTAGTGTATATATATTTATTTCTTTAGCATTATAACAAAATACGTATAATTAATTTTAATAGTGAATATTCTTATTCAGCTTCACGTAAATGTTGCCCAAAGGTGTTGTGGACTCCCCATCCCTGGAAATGTTCCATATCAGATTGGATGGGGCCCTGAATAACCTTGGAAAATCTCTTTGCCAATTAGAATTATGGAAAACCAGTTTAAAAGTTAGGTCTATTTAAATTTTTTTTCCAAAATTGAATGCCATTATTCTAAAATTAGAAAAGTGCAAACCAGAATACTCTTGTGACCTTTCATTTGCCATATATTACCCAATATTATAAAGTCAACAAAATTTTTATTTTTATAATACTGAAGAAAATTTTACAGTAGTGCATATTTATTCACTGTGACTACTCATGTTTTAAATTTAGATTAATTTAATTTCAGTTGTAATGAAGGTTTCAAAGTCTTTCCAAAGAAAGATTTTAGTGCAAACAAACCTTTTTTTAAGAAAGAGAAGCAGAAAGAGTGCTGTTAAGCATAATTGGGAGTTAATAAGCTTTCACATTTTAGATGTACCCATTTATTTGGGGGTAGATGAAGTAATTTGTAAAAGACAAGCTTGGAGCACTTAGTAATTTATCTGCAAAATAACGTTATATAAATGTAAGTTGCAGGACTAAACTTTTCAGTAGAAACTTAGAAATTTAGAAAAAAAAAATAGAATTGGACTTAAGAGCCCTATTTTCAAAGGTGAGGACAGACACCTGCATAGATTTTTAGAAGGGTATAAAGAGGTTAGTTAGCTAAAACCAGAACAATCAGAGCACTTATGAGCTTAAAATACTGCTTAGGTAAAATTGAAATATGACTTGCAGAACATTAAAAGAAATATCCCCTGACCCAGTACATTTGAGATGTACCAACAATCTATATCTCCAGATATGTGGGTAGGTTGAAGATAAATGTCTACAAATCAAACCAAGTGCCCACTGTAGGCAGTGGTAAGAAAAAGGCACTTTTAGGATGCAATTCATCAGATTCCCTATCAATCCCCCATTTTAGATGAAAATAAATTTCACCCTTGAAGTGTCCGTTTTCTTTTTGGTGATCATAAAGAGTCTAAATAACTATCCCATAGTAGGTTCCTACCTCTGATCAGATGAATCCTACCTTTGGTGGTTGGATACCATGGAAGAAAAGACAAGCCTGAGGCACAGAGGCACAAAGAGAAACCCCGCAGAGTGTCAAAGCCTCTGTGCCATGAGGTAGAGGAGCCCCATCTCTGTTCCCAGGGCAGCTCCCAGTCATTGGCCCTGTAGTGGACAGTGCATGCTGGGGCAGGGACACAGACAAGGGAGAGTCTTGTGGGAAAGAAAAGCACCTCAGTTTATCAACTGCAACCAAGCAGAGCTCCCAAAAGGAGAACATTTTTGTTGTATCTTTGGCAATTGCTACTTAAACACTTTATAAAACCAAGTGCATAGCTTCTGTGACAGAGACCAGACCACTGAATTTTCTTTTGTCTGTTCTTCCCAGTCATATGTTGAATTGTTTCATTTTTGAATGGTACAGTGTTCACTTTCCATCTGTCCAAGCTGATGCTTTCATCCCAGACTGAGACTTTGGGGTATTTTTGCTTTCGGGTTAAAAAAATTCTGTAACTTCAGAACTGCATATAATTATTTATATATGTGTACACAGAAAAAATCTAAATGTAAAATTAGCATTAATTAAAATTTTCCCACATACTTGACTCATAATTATTCTCCAGCAATAAGTAATAAATATAATTAGGACAAGTGAGAATCATGGGACAGGAATAGTGCAATGAGTTGGGAAGAAATAGCAGAACATAGGTTAAGAAGAGAGGAAAAGTATTACGGAATTATTATTACTTCAGAAGGAAATTAAGCTTGATGGCTCATGACATTTCTCCAACTGGTATTTTTCAGGCCTATTTTTATGTAGCTCTTTAAGATATTACTGATGGTAGCTGTAAGAAATATATATTTGAAGTATGACTAAATAAAAAACAAGGAAATAGGTAAATGTGTGTGAAGGGTAACTACTGATATCGTGTACAGGAACAAGAATTATTTAATTTGCAGAAATTATTAAGAAAGATCCCACTGAGTTCACTAGACTTACCACTGCTGGGTTTAATCTGTATCAATAAGATGGAGGGATCATGCAATTAGTACTTCCACTTTGTAAAAGCAGCAGAAGAGAAGGATGAAAGCAGGTATGAAGAGGATAAAGCAGGAATGTGGAGGCTAAAGATATTAAGGAATGTAAAGTCAACATTTTTGTGTGTCTATATCAATTGCTGAAGTTAGAGCCTTTTGCTGACTATTTCTTTGAAATAAAAATTTTGTGAAATGCTCATAGCAGGGCAGAACTCACTTGCTTTAATGTGTCTTAAAATCCGAAAGAAGGAGAAGCAATATCTTTTATTAAACTAGCTGATACAGTTATAAAAAGAGACTAGTTTCCAAGGGCACAACAAAAAGGTTTGCATGCCTGAAGCATGTCTGGTTTTGAAACCATAGAGTTAATAAAAGATCCTTCCTCTCCCTAAACCTTACCTCTCTATATCCTTGAATATCATCCATAATGATCCTATTACTTGAAAATATGAAAAAATTCAGCTGCCTCAAGAAATATCCCTCCTATCAAATTTCTGACTTTTTGTCATGATCATTGTCCAAGCAGAACAGAAAGGCAGAATGAGGGACAGCCAGTTATGAGCCTGTATATACCTCACAGTGGCTCTGCATTTTGCTTACACTGGTACAAAATATTCTTAGAGTTTTGGACCAAGGAGATGACTTTTAAAGGCAGAAATACAAGTGCCAGTCTCCAATTTGCAATATTCAGAGTAGAAACTCTGCCTATTCCTGTGTAAATATTAACCCTTTTAGAGAGCAATGTAGGCAGCTGATGGATTTATTTTGCTTATTTTTTGGGCAATCGGCAGATTAAGTGAAAAACCCTCCTGGGACACCTGGAAATAAATTTTAAGCATCCTCCATAAAATAAATGTGGTGGGGTATTTTGCACCTGTCCTAAACCATTCAGATAAGCTATTGAAAAATTCACACTTTCTGGATTATGGTGATACTCCTATGTTGATAATTTTTTGAGTGTCTGATTGATGTGCCTTGCTCAGGTATGTAAAGTTAACGTCCTTGTTAGAACTGGATTCAGAATAAATTTTTCCATTAGATCCCATTCCATTACATTTAATTTCTTTTGGCTGACTGCTAAGGCTCTATTTTCTTGCAAGTAGGTTAGTATTTGGTTTTCCCAACACTGCCCAGAAATAAACACCAAGATTTTTGCTTTGAAAGGAAAAGAGACACTGACAATTTTCCTGTATATCTCTATGTTACTTTCTGGCTTTGCCATTTTCCAATCAGGAAAAATCTGTTAGGAGATGCTAAGGAATGTTTTTAAATCTGTTTTTAGCAAACGAATAAGATAGATATTTCTAAATAATGTTAGTGTCTAATAGCAATTGAAAAGTCTGACGGGACATAGGAACACACAAAAACTCTTCCAGACCAATATTTCTGTGTTTCTTTGCCAATATAAGAGTAATTGTAAATATTAATATAGTCCCTAATTTCAGATTCAAATCAATTGCTGAATTTGCTGAAGAGTGTCAGTTTCAACAAAGCAGCATTTTGAGTGGATAAATAGTTGAAGTGGTAGTAGTGTAGTTCACCAAAATATTCACTTAGCCCTGCAAGGAGATTCAAATACTTAACAAAATGGTTAAAAAAAAAGGAGTTAAAAAAGGAAACCCATATGCATTAATTAATCCTCCTACATAACAATTAACATGAGAAATAGTAGACTCTTTTCCACTTCTCTGCAAAGATTTAATAGCTGAATGTCAGTGTTGAGGAAACATAAACCTTGATTTCATTATTTAATAAAATACAGTACACTGACTAAAGAAATATGAATCAGTACAAATAATTGAAATTTTAGAATCTGCACTTGTAGTAATAATTAGGGGGAAAAAAGCTTATAGTTTAGGAATTCTCCTGTTTAATATTTCTCTCCAAATATGCTAATTCACAGCATTTGAGTATGAAGCTGCAAGAACTTCCCCACTTACTCAACACATGAAGTAAAGAGGTAAAATGTAAGTAAAAATATTTTTCTTTTGGGTGCCAGATCATAGAAATCAAGGGATTTGTCTGAACACTGAACCAAACAAGTCAAACACACACCAGCAGAGCTTAGCTGAACCCCCTGGTCAGAGACAAGGGCTCATCAGTGCCCTGAGCTGAGGAGCCACAGCTCTGCCCTCACCCAGAGGCACCCACTCGAGCTGGGGCTGTCCCTGCACTCTCCTGCCACTCCTTGGGAGGGCAGATACTTTTTAAGTTATGTAGTAACTCCAATAAAATTGGGAGGCTGATGTTAAAATACTGCGCTGGCTGCTAATATAAATCCTACGATTTATGGTTGTATTTTTGTGATGGGTCAACCCTGACTGGATGCCAGATTCTCTCTAAAGCCTCTTTGTCACTGCCAGCCTCATCTGGACAGGGGAGAAAAATATAGTGAATGACTTGTGGGTTCAGATAAGGGCAGGAGAGATCACTCACCAATGACCATCATGGGCAAACAAACTAGACTTGGGAGAGGTAATTTAATTAAATCAGATTAGGATAAGGAGAAATAAAAGCTCAGTCTGAAAAGAGGATGGGCAATAGGGGTTGTAGCCAGCTCAGAACACATTGCCTCTGCTGCTCTTTCCTCCTCAGTGAGAGGACTGCTCACATTCTTTCCCTGCTCCAGTGTGGGTCCCTTCCATGGGGTGCAGTCCTTCAGGAACAGTGTGCTCCAGCTTGGGTCCCCCACAGGTCCACAGATCCTGCCAGGAGTCTCTTCCAGCAGAGGCTTCTCACAGGGTCACAGACTCCTTCAGGCATCCATTTGCTCCAGTCTGGCTCTCTTCTCCATGGGCTGCAGGTGGATCTCTTCTCCCCCATGGACATCCAGGGGCTGCAGGGACATAGCTGCTGCACCATGGTTTTCACCAAGGCTTGTGAGGGAATCTCTGTTCTGGGGCCTGGAGTACCTCCTACCCCTCCTTCACTGACCTGGAAGTCCGCAGGGTTGATGGTTTCACATATTTTCAATCCTTTCTTCTGACTACTGCTGGTGTTGCACAGGGTGGGTTTCTTCCCCTTTCCCCACCCCCATCCTTCTTAAATATATTATCCCTGAGATGCTGTCACCATCACTGATGGGCTCAACCCTGACCAGTGGTAGGTCCATCTCGAAGGTCTGGCTTTGGCTCCATCAGACATGGGGGAAGCTTCTGGCAGCTTCTCAGAGAAGCCACCCCCGTAGCTCAGTGCTGCCAAAAGTTTGCCAAGCAAACCCAATATAATTTTATAAATGGGTGCTGTTTGGTGCATTCTGCAGTTAAACCTAGACTGGATTGCTCAAGGATGATGGCCAATGTGCAGCTGCAGTGTATTGAACAGCTACTCACATGTGGCAACACCCTGAGCAAGGAGGCTCCACCCCCCGTCCCACCTTACTCTGTGCCTCTCCTATTTGCACAGACCCTCTCTAAAATTTCTTTGCACAGATCTGTCCTGGCTCAGAGCAGGGGCTCTTTTGCACAAGCCTACATCTGTGGTGGTCTGAGAACTAATGTCATTCAAAATAAAAACTTCACTCTGACTCTGAGCAAGGTCCCTGTGGTGTCCCTGCGCTGTGTTCCCAGGACTGGGAGTGCTGTATGACACAGTGCTGAAATCTGTGGGTTTTTAGGGAGTCCAGATGTGTTGTGAGGTTGGACTCAGGTCTCACTGATGGATCTGATAGCAGATGGATGGAGGACCAGTAAAAAAAAGTGGCATTGCTCTTGAGCTCCATAGGGCCAATGTAGAGGCTCTGTGACTGCTAATTTTTTCAGCTTCCCAGTGGGATCACCTGAAAGATTCTGTGACAGTCATTCCTGGCAGCTAAGTATTGCTGAAATTCTCTTTCTAGTGCGTTCTGCATGACTTTTCTCTCCACTGCTACCCAAGTCCTCCAACCTAGCACTGGCACTGAACAGAAACAATATGATGCTCTGAATTGTTATTAAATATATTGTAGTTTTAAAAGAAATCCAGGAGAAGAGTGATGCCCTGAAAATGATACAGAACTGAGGAAGATGTTTTGATATAACCACGTCTCCAAATCCTGTGCTCAGAAAAGTGGAGCTAGATAATAACTTATCCCATATATTAAATAGCAGTGAAAGAGTATGACTGTGCCCCAAAGGGACAATTCAACCCTGTTTTCCTTAAAAGTGCAGCAGTTAAGCACTTAGGAACCATTTCCATCTGCAGTCAAACTGCTTGATAAAAAAATCAGTGCCACTGACTAAGCATAGTAAAGGGAAGGCAAAGCAGATTTCCTATCAGAAAGAGCAGTCCAGTCGAAAATACATTCTGAGACATTTCAAGCTTCATAACATATTGCTGTCTCAGACATTACAGTGAACAGTCCATTAACAGTTTGCAAAATGAATGCTGATCTCCACGTATTTATTTACTTGTATTTCTCAATATTTCAAATAGAAGATCTGGGTTAGGGCCTCTCTCAGATCTGAGACAGCACAAAGTTCTGAAGCTTAAAATTACTTGTTTTGCTGAAGTTGCTTTTTTTTTTTCCTGAAATATCATCCTATTTACTACAGAATAATATTGACTCATTTTTGTATCCTCTTAAGATAAATCCCAATGAACTGTGTTCCTAACTCCTCCTTATTTAATGCTACAGTTTACTTTTTCCTTTCTGCTTCAGAGGCAGTCAGTGTCATATTTAATGAGTATTTAGAATTAGAACTTTTTTAATCTTGGTTTATTTAAAACAAAGAGATAAAAATTAGGCCTCTCTTTCTCTCTGTGTGATTATCTATATATCTATCTCTCCATCTATCAATAAATCAATCAGAAACTAAAATTATCATCAGGACATGATCTCTACTTGACCCTAGTGAGATCACATTTGGAGTATTGTGTTCAGTTCAGTTCTCCACAGTTCAAGAAAGACAAGGAGTTATTGGAGAGGGTCCAGCGGAGGCCACAAAGATGCTGTGGGGTTGGGAGCATCTCCCGTATGAGAAGACACTGTGGGAACTGGGCCTGTTCAGTCAAGAGAAAACAGGGGAATCTCATTAATGCATAGAAATATGTCAAAGGCAGGTGCCAAGAAGATGGTGCCAAAATCTTTTCAGTGGTGCCCAGTGACAGGACAAGGAGCACTGGCCATGAAATAAACCACAAGAAGTTCCGCCACAAACAAGGAAGAACTTTTTGTTGAGGGTGGCAGAGCACTTGAAACAGGCGTCCACAGGAGATCATGGAGTCTACCTCTCTGCAGACATTCCAAACCCACCTGGATGGTTTTTGTGTCCCCTTTTGTAGGTGACACTGCTTTAGCAGGGTCTTGGGCAGGATGATCTCCAACAGCCCCTTTCAATCCTAAAAATTCTGTGAGTCTTTTATTTTTCCAAATTGATTGAGTGGTAGTTTAAATTAGATACAAAGATTGATTTATCATTAGACTACTTCAGGTGGAAATCCAAATTCAGAAAACTGTACCTGTTCTATGAAAAACTTTCTGAAGTGATTAACTATAAATGTTATTTCAGGTTTTCCTCCACAGTGATGTTTGTAAATAGAGGTCACAGTCATAAATAATAGTCTCCAAAAACAGATGTTTGTGTAAGAAAAAGATATCAGGAAAAAAAATAAAAATTTTAGTTAAAATTACAATATTTATAGTATCTTTGCAAGGTCACTTACTTGTATATGTGTCACGAGTCACAGAAAAGAAGCTGAAAAGAAGCCAAAAAGAAAAAAGTGAAGACACTGGCAGAGTTAAGTGTCCTTCAGTAGCTGGCCTGACAAACAAAAATTTTCTTCCTCAAAACTTAAAGTTTTGTTTAAAGGGGAAGAAGAAGTATATATTACGAGTCCATTCTGAAGATACAAACCTCTTATTTTATGGCATGCTAAAAACTAAAATTTCTTTAAAAATAGCCTAAGATGAAGTCTATCCCAAGGCAGGGTGATAAATGCATGGTTTGCAAAGAAAGTGGAATCATCATGGAGTATAGAAGTCTCCAATGTTGTCAGTATAATGGAAGGAAAAACCCCAAGCCAGCTGAGAGTGCAGTTTTAGACACATGCTTTTCACAAACTGACTGATGCGGCTCTTTCAAAGAAATCAATCTGAGGCTTTGCAAATCACTCTGGGACAGATTCTGCTTTTCACTCTTTGTCCTATTCGCACTGCAGACAAAAAAAAACGCATTTCTCTGCAGATATAATTCACTGTGATAATTATGCCCTACAACTACAGTGTGAGTCAGCGTGCTGGCAAAATGCATCCTCCTAAAACTGAGCAATCTATACTTCAGGGGCTGATAGCAGACAAACTTTAACTAAAAATGTTTGGGGTGGTTGGTTCATTTTTTTTTTCTTTTAATGTTTTCTCCTGAAATATAAAAATACTGATTCTCTCAAATTCCTTCAGTGATCTGTTGCTGTCATTCATAACATCAAACCAAAACCTTACTGGTTATTTTTATCATTTGCTGTGTGTTTTGTGTTTATAATTCCATTTGGCTCAAGGCAAAGTGATGTAAGGCATTCATGGACATAAAGGAGTGTAAAAGAAAGAAAGTTTGATCAATAGGACAACTTTGTTGTTGGTAAACATTGTCAGAAAATGATCAGTTTCAGTGCTCTAAGCCAGAGAAAACTAATAACCAGAGTGGCAAGTTTTCTGCAAGCATTTGGAGTATTTATGTGGCATTCCAAAGGAAGATCTGTAAACAAGACTAGAACAAAAATACAATTTTATTGATATCCACCTGATTTATGTTTACAGCATGTGTTGATAATAACCCTATTTGTCAAGAGTGTCCATCATGAATACTAATTTACTGTTACTGAGTCAAAACCAAATAAGTGAGGTTGATGTGATGCTGTACTCTTATGCATTTTCATGTAATCACATTTAGAGTGACCTGAGTCTCCAGTAAAGAATTCAGAGGACTTTCACCATACACAGAATGATTTCTAATGAGTTTATAAGTGCATGCTGATATGAATGGAGCTCAGGGACTTTAAGGAAGAGACCCTTACTGACTGTTTAATGAAACATGAATAAAAATTATTTTTAATATCTTATGCATGTTTTTATTCCAGCAACTTACTTTTCAAAGCAGAACATATCAAATTCCCAGAAGATTAAATCTACAAAGAGTTGCTACATTTTGAACTTTCTTTCATCCTAATTTGAAACAGAAGACACCAAGACATTTCCTGTGATTGTTACAAGGAAATAAATAGTAACTTGGTAAATATGAGAATGGTCTGATCAGAAGAGTTTCCCAAAACACAAAAAGAATTAAATTTACAGTTTATGGCTCAGTCTATAATAGTGACGTAAAATGTTTCAGCATAAATGAAATGGATCTCTAATTGTTCATTCATAATTTTGTTACAATTGAAACACTCCCCTTACAAAGCATTATGTTTTGACTAATCAGTACATTTCAATGAAGAAAAAAATCTTCTGGTTCTATTTCAAGAATAGAACTATCTATCTAGTTCTATCTAACTAGTTTATCTATCTAGTTCTATCTAACTAGTTGACAGAAACCTGAATAAAAAGAGATAAGATGACTTTCCTAAAAAGTAAAATTCAAAATTTCATCTAGAATAAATCTGTTCAGTGGAGTGTGGACAATTTTCAGTTCTAGGAAACCTAGTTTACAGAACCACTGAGTTGTTAAGATTGGAAAAGACCTTTAAAATCATCAAGTCCAAATATCAACCCACATTTATTATTAAACCATATCCTCAAGTGCAAAAGTTCTTTGCTCTGGCTGGAGAATACATTCACTTTAATTAAAAAACAAACAAACTAACAACAACAAAAAAAACCCAAAGCCAAACCAAACAAACAAAACCATATTAAAAAATCAGGGATTCACAGAAAAGGAACGGTGTCAATAAAAACAGGAATGCAAGATTCCCCCTTGATTTTGCCACTAATGAAAGCCCTTCAGAAAGTCCCAGATCCTGAGTTTGTTCTCCCCATCTGAAATGATAAAAACTGTGCCCAAGCCTGGTGAAACCTGACTGGTAAGGGCTGCCCAAAGAACCCCAAAATGGCATACATTAGCAAACCATTCCTGCTTCTAGGTACATTGTGGCAGGGTTATTAACTCTTTCTTTTTACTCCTAGCACTTGAAAAACTACTATAGAAAGTGCTGTCATCTCTTACTAAGACTGGATGTGAGAGCATATTTCTTAGGTTGTTTCAGACAAAGTTGTACAAATAGAGTTCACCAGGAACTTCAGTGAAAAATGTGTGTTATAATGCCCACTTATCTATCAATCACTGGCAGAATGGCAGCAATTAACCAGCCAGACACAGGACTCACAGCTGGCACAAAACACCCAGTATTATAATAAAATATGTATAGAGTTATTTCTTACTATTCAGAATGAGTTTCTGTGAGTTTTCAAAGTTTAAAAAATAAATAAACAAAACACGAATAACCAAGTATTTACTCTAAGGAGAAATGCAGGGGCACAGGTATAGAAAAGACTGAAGTTTATATAAATTATACAACTCTTAATTTACAAGAAAACATTTTGTTCTTGCTTTATTATTTTTTTACTCATTTCTATGTCCTGCTCCCCTGAAAGCTCTACAATGAATTTAAAATA
Organism: Molothrus aeneus; assembly: GCF_037042795.1. Taxonomy (NCBI): domain Eukaryota; kingdom Metazoa; phylum Chordata; class Aves; order Passeriformes; family Icteridae; genus Molothrus; species Molothrus aeneus. Next base: position 71,831,286 of record NC_089648.1, on the reverse strand, counting down.
ATTCCCCAGAAATCACAGGGTCAGAATTCAAGGCTTTGCTAAATATTTGCTGTTCCCTCTGGAGTTCCCACTGCCTTCATCTGGAGCTTGTAACACTCAAAGGTTTTAAAAAACAGCTTCCTGGTCTAAACTGGTGAAGAAATAGTGCAAAGTGATAAATCTCTCTCTGGCTGAGTCAAAATCCATGCTGGAGTGCTAGGTCTGATGAAAAACAAGGAAATAAACTCCATTCTCAACCATGGGAATACAAAGCTCAAGCCTTCAGGCAAATTGATCAGCTGATAGCTGATAATTAGCACAGTGCTTATCCAAGACTTGGGTGCCTAATGCATCTGTTGCTAAATTTCAGCATCATTCAAGTTTTGTTTGCTGGCATAAGTGCAACTAAAAGCAACAGCTGTGTGTGGGAGATTCATAGCTGGATTTCAAAGACAGAGGCCAAACTGTATTTTCTGGTGATTGCTCTGGGTTTCTAATGTGAACTGTATCACTGCTAGAAAAGAGTACTTCTCCAAGGAAAATAGCCCTCTTTAATCCAAGGGAAAACCTAAAACTACCGATAGTGACATCTGGTGGCACCTAAAAATGTCACATTTGAAAGTAAACCACTTCGTGGTGCAAAATGAAGATTGGCAGCCTTATGATCTGTCAATTTTCCCACTGGAGTTAATAAAAATTTTATTCAGTGGTATGAAACAGAAATATCACTGAACCTCTCCGCACCCCCAGCCCCTTCTTCACCTAAACCAGAGATGCCTGTGAAACCTCAACCCACGTGATCTTCATCTGTATGTTGAGGAAATGAGTGAACTGAACACCCAGTTGCTTCTCAGGGACTCTTTGCATTCCCTATGGTCGCCGCACAAAATAGATCATGTAAATGTGACTTATATATATGGTTATTTAAATGAGAGATGCTACCATCTATGAAGAAATAAATGTGGATACAAATGAACTTTGACACTATGATATATGATATCTCTCCAGGCTGGAGAAATATATCAGGTGTCTTCAATTAAAATAATAATAATAATCCTCTCAACTCTGTTCAATTCAAGCCAACCATTTAATTCAGTTTTCTCTCAGCTGATCTTAATAACTCTGCTGTAGTTCCTTCTATTCCCTCTGACTAACTTCTGCTCTGCTCACTGTTGCACAAATATTTGTCTGGTCTTGCATCCTTTGCTCCCTTCTTTTCTTCAGCTATTTCAAACAGCATTTTGACTTTTTTTTTCCTGCAGGCCCTGACACAGAGTCTCTGATTAGTATTACCTCAGAAAAACAAAAAGTGGTATAAGAAAGAGGAAGAATATTACATCTGCTTCTAGCACCTTGCTCTCCCAAAGAAACGGTGATGAGATTGCTGCTACTGTTCAAGTTGAAAAATCAGAACAATTCACACATTGGGAGTTGTCTGCATGTCCATTTTGTTTCCTTTTCTGCTAACCAAGATGGCAGCCAAGAACCCAGCAGTCTCGATCTGGAACTGAAGAAATATTTTTCAGCCTTAGACATCAGCTCTGCTTTCCCAAAAAGAAGCATCATCTTTCTCCACTACGTTTCAAGTCATATTTCTTTGTAAGAGAAACTTCTAACATTTGAACAAGTGTGAATGACAGCAGTAGCTTCTTCAAGCTAAAACACAGTGCTACTTTTGAGACAAAACATTGGCACCCCCAGGTGACACTTTTCACAGCAATATTATTTCTACTACATCAGCTGTAGAGATCAATAGGAATTTGGGGACCCTACTGAGGTAACTGCTAAACCTCAGAATATGCAGATTTTCTGAGGCTCAGGCAACTGTCATGTTGTTTTCCAGTTTCCCCTGAGGTACAAGCTGGAACTATCTCTGCTGAGGACTTTTCAGAAAGCATCATGTGCAGCTAAACCTGAAACATATGTGCATTCACATAATCATGCCTGCATATAAATCTAGGTCTGAAATTTAGGTATGAATAATTCCCCTGTTGATTATCTACTGCTCCCTTAGGAAAAAAAAAAAGGTGTTTACTTAACACAAAAATAGAAAAATGAATAAAATTTGGGTTGATGCAAAGAACCCCAAAAGAACCCCAAAATGGCATACCTTAGCAAACCATTCCTGCTTTGATGAGTATTAGTACTAACTTGCAAACAAAACAGATATGTTCATGACAGCTAATCTTTTCTTTCCCATCTGCCTTCTAGACATACTCAAGTACAGTATTTTGGATTTTTTTCAGCTTGCTTTACTTTTCTGAACTTACAGAACTTTCTCACCTCAGATCTTCTTTTGGTGATGGTTTCTCAGTATCAGAGGGATAACCATGATATGCAGTGAGTGTCTCCTGGAGCTGGCAGAGCTGGAGGAGAATTGCAGCTTCTCAGCTCGTTTATAAACACTTCACACCCCTGCCAGTGAGTGAACAGTGAGCAGTCTTCACAGTGAGCAGCAGAGCAGGTTGTGAGTTAATAGCTGGCTGATCCTCAGATTTAGGTGAAAGCAGCAACGTGGGAGTTTGTGTCCAAATGACACCAACACTAGGACAGGAAACAAATAGTTTAGTCTCACTTCAAGACAGCCAGAGTCCTTCAGGCAATCCTTAATGCCCATATTTATAGTTTCCTGACTCATCCGTGCTTGGATTGACTCAGCTCATGGAGGATGTGTTCATTCAGTCTGCCTTGCAAAGCACCCAGAGTGAGAATTTCCTTTGGAGGCTCAGAAACACGAAGTGTCACAGCAGAATCCTTGGTGTCTCTGGGCCCTTGTGGCTGAATGGATTTTCCCTGTTCTCAGCACATATGTCAACAGAGAGCACTCCAACCTAAACTTTTTTTTCCTTTTCTTCTGCTTTTCTTCTTCTTTAGAGGAGCCTACCATGTAAATACTACAGTATCAAGTGTAAAAATTACACTAAAAAAGATAGATGGTTTCTGCCTCAAGAGTCTTTCTGTGAAAGATAGACTGCCATTAGAAAAATAAAGGTCTTAAACCAATATATGCAGACCCTTTAAACTCCCAGAAAAGCAAAAAAGATTATTTTCTAGGAAAAAAAAAATACAGACAAACAGGTTTTAAGAGAGTTCCTGTGGAGAATCTGCCCTAAAAAATGCTCTTCTTTAACTCTAAAACTCTAAAACTCTAAAGAGGTTTTACCTCTTTAACTGAGCATCTGTGTGCCAGAATTGTCCCAGATAATCCCATATATTTGGCTTTACAAGTACTGTGAGTACCCTTCTGATTCAGGGGAGACCTACAATACTCTCTCATGTATTACCTAATATATAAAACTTTGCCTTGGAAACAAAGATGTAACACTACTCTTGGCTTTTGATCATGGGGGAAGATTTTTGGCAAATAAAATTAATCCAGATGGTGATTAGCAAAAAAAAAAAAAAAAAAAAAAAAAATAGCCCCTTTTCCCTGCTGACATGAAAATCAAAGTTCATTGTTTTATTAAATGGATTACAAAACCGATTCCTGAGTTCCTGTCTGGAGCAGACAGCAAGGGGAGCTGCCTAAGCAAAAAAGCAGTTCCTGGATAAGCTGTTCAGTGATTTTATTTTTGCCCTCAGGTATGAGAGACGGAAGAGTTTGACTTCTTGAAATTCAAAGTAGACACCTGCCAGTGGAGTATTAGAGGTTTGTACAATAACCACGGCAGAGAGGAGGTAGCAGAGACAAAATGAACACACAAAGTGGAATTGTGTGACCATTCAAAAAACAAATTTTCAAATTTTCCAAACAAAACTTTGGAAATTTTTCATTTTGAGGGGGGATAAAAAGCTTTTTCAAAAGAGTCTGGAGTGAGATTCAGAAGGTTTCTATGTACTTCACAAATTAATTAGAGATTCCTTCTGTCGATTTTGGTACAGGACTTAAGAGCACATAGGAGCTTAAAATACAACTTAAACAGAAATTAGGCACATATGTCAAAAGAAGAAATCCAAATCTCTCCATGTGTCTGCTAGGATACTGATGAATTCAACAATCTTTGAATCTGGGAGAGAGGTACTGTGTATCGAGCATATATGTCACACCCAGAAGGCTTTCATTACAAAACCCAGTTAGCTGCAATGAAGCACAGCCATGGAACAAACCTAGAGGTGTCTTCACTTGCTTCAGGCTGCTTGGGAATCACAGAATATGTACTTTTAATTCCCACAAAGATTGTGAGAAAGAACTGCCCAAACTGAAAGAAAGCATGGATTATGGAGGACAAGAATGTCCTTTCTTACAAGAAATACTTGATGCTAAATGTCATAAATAAACTGCAGAGTAAAATAAGCTTGAGTATCTAGGAAGAAAAGCATGAATGTAAAATTTCTCATATAATGCAGTAGAAGCAAAAGGTGTGTGTGTGTGCATATATATATATATATATGTATCTTCAGCTTGTTCTTAAGTGGAATGTATCAGTTTTAAGAAAACCACAGTGCCAAGGTACAAATTCTAAGTTCAGGGAGTTGAGGATGGGCTAGGCAGACAGAGACCCAAAAAACAGGGAGCACATGCATGGAATATCAGGAGCAGAGAACTAGTTTTGGTAAGTGCAGACCCAGGATAAAGTGCTCAAAATCAGACACATTTGCACGTCATTTGTGCATCTTTAGAACTACTGAGAGATGTTGATCTGAGAATGAGAAGAATGCAGTGGACAAAGTGTTATATCTTTAAGTAATTTCCTTAAATCTCACAAACATATTTCTGTCTATTTAAATAAATGAATAAGTACATAAATAAATAGACAGTAAAAAAAAATCTAAAAGAATATCATAAATTAATTATTCTGTGTCTGAACACAGCAATATTTACATGATCACAGGTATAGACCCCTGGTTTTCTTTGACATATGTGCTCTAAAGAAAGAATGCGCCAGTCTTGAACCCCAGGAGGGTTTTAGCACAGTATCTCAATGTTCATTATGATTTGAAGGGTGCTGGATGCAGTGAGGAGCAGGGGCTGGGAGGACACAGAAGGTAGTCAAAAGTCCAAAACCAGGGTTGCAAACTCATGCAACAGCTTCAAAAATGAAGAAAGGATGAGAAGATGGAGGTAGATATTCAGCCATGGAAAGCTCTTGTTTTCAAGGCAGAGCTGTTTCCCTTTCTTATGAAGGACAAGTAAAATTCAAAGTGTGATAATTCAGGTGTGAGTTGGGAGAGGAGTCGATTTCTCAAAACATCTTGTATGAACAAGAAACACGAACTCAAGAAAATTGCCAAAAGCAGTTCAGCACTTGAGAAGGTAAGGATTAAGACTACTGGTAAGTAAAATCTATAATTGAGTTTTCATCTCTTCTTTTACAAACCACCATTTCATCCTGAGTTGGTACATTAAAGAGGCTTCTTTTAAATCTTGGCTGGTATCAAAGTGATTTTAGGGTATTCTGACAAACTTGTTTCCTTGTCAGATTGACAAATCTGACAGATTGAAGTGGAATGCCTCTTTATGTACGCAAGAGTCCCAAAGTTGGGAAACATTATCTGAACACAACTCCCTGACACTGACAGCTACAATACAACAAACCAATTTCCTGCTATAACTTCAATGACTATTCTTTGAGTAACCATTGAAAAAAAATCACACTGTAGAAAAAAATAACATTATTGTCATTACAGTGACTACCTTCCAAGCTGGCTCTGAGGCAGGACAGGAACATGCATAACACTGGACCTTCTCCAATAAGTATTTGACACTGTAGTACATCTTTCAGATCCTGAACTAATCTTCTGTCTGACCCCATATTATGTAGATTTACAGGACCAATAATCTTAGATCAGGCTCCACACAGCAGAGTCTCACCACTTCAGTCCTAACTCACCTTCAAAATTGCACCCAAAATGGAAATTTTCTTTTTCTCTATTAGATCTGGGCATTTCTGCTGAGTTGGACAGGTCCAGACTTTAGACAGTCAGGCAAACTTGAACTTTCTTTACTCAAAATAAAAAATTACTACTTGGTACTTGGTGGATGGTATTTATTTCACGAGAAGGCAGTTTAAAACTGGTTCATTTTAACCATGTTAAAAAGAAATTTGCAGTCATCTGATCCTTCTAGATAATCAGGAACCTCACTGATTTCAGAGCATGTTTTAAAGAAACTGTAAAGATATAATAGTTGCCAGTTTCCAAGAAACTTTATTTGAACAGCTGTCTTGTGGTTTCCTTCCAGTGTCCTACATTTCTGGTTGTTTAAGAATATGGCTTTGGTATGCAAGCTTATCAAAGTGTGATAAATGATTTTTTTGAGAGAACTGCTTATGATTAGATGAAATTTCTGGGCTGATGTTTTTCACAGCGACTCAAGATCTTCAGTATTACACTAGAGACCTTCAGTGCAGATGTTTGTACATGAAAACTGATTTGTAAAATATCTACAGGCAAATTTATATTCACAATTTATTGCTTCAAATATATTTTTTTTAAAAAAATGTATAATAAAAAAAAGTAACAGATCCTAATTTAGCAAGCTTTTACAAACAATAATGAATCCAACCAAATAATATTATTTAACTAAGATGGAGTGAGTGCTTACTGTGGAACAATATATCACTAATGATTGGAACAGGTGCACAAAGTGTCTTAATAAATCAGTAACCTGGAAAACACATCAATTATTTTGAAGGTTAATGGATTTTTTACTTGTTCTCCAAAACTCATGAAGATATTTTCCTGAATACTTCAAACTATTCAAAACCAAATTAAACAAAAAACCTCAATTAAGAAAAAAAACAAACAAAAAAAAGAAAAAAAAAGAAAAGCTTAGGGTGGTTTATAAAACAGAATAAAGTACTAGTAACACAAAAATAAACAGAATATTTAGGAGCAAGAGGAACTGTTGTAGCATGATTTATATATTGAAACATATAAGATATGCTAAAAAGAAGCAGTTGGAGTTACAACTGGAGTCACATCTCCCATCTCACTTGGAAGTAATTCAGGTCACAAATTTTCTCAGAAACTTTCTTTACTGAAACAACAAATTTTTTTTGGGTGAAATTATCTAATGGCATAGATTTCTGAAATCCAGAATGGGGATCCTGTCACCATATAATGTAGGGACTAATCTGATACTTGAAATACTCATCTATAATCTAGCAGTTCCTGGAATTTCAACATTAATGTCCTAATCAATAAGGTGGAGGGTTATAAGCTTTGGAAAGCCAACAGGCTGAGGGAGGTGATTCTCTCCCTTGACTCTGCACCCAGGAGACCCTGCCTGGAATATTGCATGCAGCTCTGGGACAACCAACACAAGATGGATGTGGACCAGTTGGAGCCAGTCCAGAGGAAGCCAGGCTGAGACAGCTGGGGTTGTTCACCCTGGACACGAGAAGCCTCCAGAGAGACATTGTATGACCTAGTAACTAAAGAGGGGCCTGCAAGAAATCTGGAGAGGGACTTTATTGGAATAGGATCCCAATATTGCCGGATGGAACGTGCCTGGGCTCGTCCGGCCCTTGCTGCTTTGACCAGAGGCGGCAGCTGTGGTGTTTCACCTCAGAGACACCTTTGGCTGGCTGGATGTTGCAGCTGGCACTTGGAACAAGTCCAGGCAAGCAGGAACTCAGGTTTACCTCTAGTGGAAAGGCGTTAGGCAAGGTGAAGAGGAAAAGGAGATGGATTATTCTGCCATAGGGTTTAATCCAGAGTTTTATTCCAGGGTGACAGATCTCCGAATCTTGGTAACAGCTCCAACAGAATCCTGACCACATGGTCCCGTGTCTTTTTAAGCCCGGGGAAAGGGGGAGGGAAGGGGTAGGTGTGCCACCAACCAGGTGGGAGGGGCGGAGTCTCAGAGGACAATGACACCTGGACTGGCCAATGACCCCAGGGCTGAGAAGCATCTTTGGAACTCCACCAACCAGACAACGCCCTTGCTGGAATGCTAAGATTGACAGACAGCTCTTAGCAAGGGGGCAAGGAGGAGGGGAAGGGAGAGGTTGACACACCTGAGGGACTGGGAAAGGTGAAACAGGATATTGCTTCACACCGCAACAGGACTTTTTACAAGGGCATGTAATGACAGGACAAGGTGGTGTCAAGGAAAACCCCAGTCTGATCACTCGTGAGACTCACTGGCAGCCACACAACACCAGGGGCTTCAGCTGCTGGGATCAAAGCCTCTCCACAGCAGGTGGTTCCTGTAGGCCCCTTGGCTCCCTACAAACCTCACTCACACAGTCAGACCAGGTTTCCTTACTGGTTTGCCTCCATGTTTCCCATGGCAGAGTCTTACTTGTCTGGTGCCATAAAGCCATTTATTCATGGTGCATTAACACAGAAACAGCTGGAGCTGGTGCCTCTGAGGAGAACCCCCACCAAAGGAGCCCCTGGGCTTTCATACCCTCACAGCCTAGCCCTATGCAAGTCTTGCTTTTCATCCCAATTTTACTTCTTCATCCCTGTGAGTCTTCAGCTTCTGCTGTGTTTTTCTCTGTTCATTCATCTGGTCATCAGTCTTTGTACCCTTTGTTATGCAAAGGGTTGACAGTTCATGGCCTTTTGTCTTTGTGGGCTCTCACCCTAGAGCTCAATGTGTGTTTCATTCTGTATCTCTAATTGCAGCTTGCAAATGGAGCTACCTGTACCAGATCTGTTCCTCAACAGGGGAATGGCTTTAAACTGAAAGAGGGCAGGGTTAGATTAGATATTAGGAAAAAAAAAATTGCTGTGAGGGTGGTGAGGACTGGAGCAGCCCAAGGAATCTGTGGATGCCCCATCCCTGGAAGTGCTCAAGGCTAGGTTGGATGGGTCTTTGAGCAGCCTGGTCTAGTGGAAGGTGTCCCTGTTCATGGTAGGGAGGTTGGAACGAGATGATCTTTAGGTCCCTTCACAAATAATTCTATGATTCTATGATTTTAAACCATATTTTCAAAAGAAAGGAATTAGTTAGCATCAATAATAAATGTCACAAAACTGTAGCAAAGAGACAGAAAATAAAATTAATTATTTAGAATTTTAGGACTCTAGTTTTCCCTTGTCTTTTAGTATGCTAGCTATTGAGCTTCCAGAGAGAGTGAAGGAATTGAAGAATTAAGTAGATTGCTTGGAAACTTAGACAGTAGAAAATTTCACCAACAAAAAGAATTTTTAAAATTAAAACTATGTTTGTGTATAGGCAAATTTCATAATGGAAACTAATTTGTAAAGTTAATGCTCTTGCTGAAAGCCTTTTATCTTCTCTACTGTCAATAAAGGAATTACCTATGTACATTTTTAACATGCACTGTGTGATTGCCTATTTTGACTAAATTATGTGCAACTCACATATGAATTTGTTTTCACAGTTTATTCCATTTTAAAATATTTTATTTTTAACTATACTCAGATGTAAATCCCTTAGATTCAAGAATTATTTCAGGTTTATAGATGCAGGAGCTAGCAAATCAGCATCTCAGATTCAGCTACCATTTCTTGAGGAAGGAAGGAAGGAAGGAAGGAAGGAAGGAAGGAAGGAAGGAAGGAAGGAAGGAAGGAAGGAAGGAAGGAAGGAAGGAAGGAAGGAAGGGATTGGAGTTAAAGGAATGAACAGCAATATCTGTGTTGATTTCTTTCATCTTAGCACCTTCTGGATTCTTATTTCCTAGAAGGATGTTAATTTTTCCTTGCTTTGGATATATTGGAAATGATTTTCACTTTTCCGTAGTTCATGAATTATTTTGTCTAGGGAATTACTTCACGCAGATGAAACTGGTGAGGAAGGAGACTCAGTTTCAGGGAGTAGGTTCACCAAGGGCCCAGAACCTTCTCTTGGAGGAAAGGTAAGTCCCTGAGTAAAGTGTTCCAAAACTTGACAACCCTTTCTATGATTAAATTTTCCCTAATTTCCATTTTAAACCCCCCATAGTGTAACTTGAGGACATTTTGTCTCATTCTGTCACTTGGTACCTGGGAAAAGGAACTGTCCTCCACTTTGCTACAACCATGTTTCAGGTAGTGAGGTAGAAAAAAAAGGTAGGTAGAAATGATAAGGTCCACCCTGAGCCTCCTTTTCTCCAGGCTGAACAACTCCAGGCACCTTGGACCCGTGACCCACAAAAGCAGGTCTCTGCCTCAGACTCCAGCCTCCATGGAGGAGAGCATGAAAAGAAACAAGTGCCCATAATGGGTGATTCTGTTAAGGGGAATGTCTTGAGCTCTGCCTGGGATTGGATGAAGAATGAGTTAAGAGCTTATGGGTCAGAATTAAGGGGCAGCCCCAATCATTCTGTGATTCTGCCTAGTTTTCTGCAGTTCACAATCAGATCCTTTGAAATGCACCATTGAACGCCTCAGGGCTTCCTACAGATGGCAGCAGCCATCATGCCATATGTTCCCTGGGGCAATCCACTATATTAGTAGGACAAATTAAAAATAGTTTGTCATTTTGAAAGACATATTTAGTACAAAGTATTTTTCAAGCTAAATGGCAGTGATGGTGTGCATCTGGAGGCAGAAGATTAGACAGCTTTACAGCAGGAATGGCAGAGATATATGGTGCTTCCTTACAATACAGCCTAATTTAGAGGAAAGAAATTGACCTGTTAGACAAAGCCTGGATATTTGACTATGATTCATTCAGGCACAACTGTGGATCAAAAAGATAGACAGAGGATTAGAACAGAAATCCCTTGGTTTCTTCTAATTTCACCTGATGTCAATTCAAGTCTTTCCAGTTTCATAAACTCAGCCAAAGCTAGAAGTTAACCAGACTTTGTTGTACAACACATAAAATTAATTAAGAATTGTCAAGTGAATTGAGATATTTCAAATAACAACTAAGGTAAGATTTAGCTTTCTTATAGCAACTCGGAAGCCCACAGTCCAGTTCCAGAGTCGGAGCACCATGCACAGGGAAATAACCTTCAGACTCCATTGCTTTTGATATTATGAAAGCCAAACAGCCTTCTTTTCACTATTATCCTCTAGTTAGTATTCATGTAATCTTGCTTTCTCACTCTCAAGATAAACAAGCAATTGACAGTCCCTTCATTTTCAGCCAAGCTTACAATTTAAAAAGCTGCAACCACTTTCACAGCCATAATTAGCAGCATGTTGGAATTCCGGATCCAGTCCTCTACCACAATTTTCACTACTGAAGCAGAAGATATGTCTAGACTGCAGACAGAGAGGTGATGGAAAGTCATACCTGAGCTGTCTCTAGCTAATTTGGGTTTCAGTTACAGAGGAGATGTTTGAAAGGGACATCTGTGTAGTTGTACCAACCAAAGAAACGCTTTTGTGACCTTGCTGTGTCAGTTTGTTATCATCTGTACTAAAAAAAAAAATGGAAGAGTAAATGTTTTCCTTCTTCTATTCTTCAATTCAGACCTATTGCTAAGAGCAGCTGTGGAGTCAGTACCAGTCTTTGAAAGCCCTGATGCTACACCTGTACTATGGGCCAGCTACCAAAGGCAGAAGGTGTTCACAGCACCCAGGCTCACCGCTTCTGCAGCACAGCTTTTAAACCAGATAATCCTGCAGTGTTTGCCAGTGCCCAAAAAGGGGCATTCCTCATATATGAAGATTTTGAAAGATATAAAATCCAGTTATCCCACTGTATTTTTAATTTGATTCACACTGAGTTAAAAATAGGAATTTAACACAAAGTTGAAAATTTCAATTTGATGTTCATCTGCTGGTGTTCAGCATGCCTTTTGCTACCTGATTAGGGAAGTCAGTGTTCCCCCTTTTGGGGGATATTAAATCACAGTGATCTTCTTTTGATAAATTAGCAGATTAAAAGTTTAACAGTCAAATTTTAATGGATTTTCCTGAGTCTAAATCACTTTTGTGACTTTTTCTTCCTCTTCCCTTTGTAAACCTTTTAAAAAAAGAATGCTGTCACTAGACACATATGGAATATTAAAGTTTTTTGTTTCAGTAATGCTAGATATGGGAAGAAAATATAATAATTTCCTTGTTCATTGTTCTCCTGATAATTAGACCAAATAAATCTTCTTGTCATAGGATTTCTTTCAACTTAGGAAAATTAGGTCTGTCTACTTTAACCTTGAAATCCTTTCAGGAATCACAGGCCACTACTACAAAAATCTTTTTTTTGGTTTTTTATTCCATTTTGGATGTGTATGTATAAAACCACAGTGCAATACATTAATGAAAAAATAAGAAAACTTTTACATTTTGCTCAGAAAGAAATTTTGCTCATTCCAAAATATAGATTTGGCTCTGAACACATTAATAAAGTGAAAGGCACATGTAAAAAGGAAGAAATGAAGAATGACTGGTTGGTTACTGGAAAACAACAAATGAGAATGGAGAAATTATAAAAAATATTTGAAATGGATCACTTGTAAAAACCTGATGAAAGAACTTATAGTGAACATAGAGATTTAACTTCTAGTATGAAAATGAAAATAGCAAAATTGTGGTTGAATACCTGAAACGGTTTTTTCCTATCAATGTGTGATGCTATAGAACATTTTCTAAAGGAAAACTTGTCTGTTGGGGCATTTTAAGCCTATATTGGAAAAAATAGTTGGATGGAAATAATCTCACTTGGGTAGAGATCTGGACCAGATGGTCTCATTATTTTAGTAAATAAATAATGTAATGAGTTTAGTACCATGATCTATTGAGTAAGCAAATGCCATTTTTCATTACCAATTTTGTAAAGATACTCTTTGGAAGCTAACGGTCACTTGATGCAAAACCTAACTCAGCTCAGACTTTAAAGGAGCTTTAATATGATAATAATTCCATTTACAGGAAGTCTCAGTATGAAATGAAAATATTATTCAACCCCTTAGTCTTTGAGTAGAGATACAGCTTGGGAAATTTTTCTATAGCATGGCCTATGGTAAACCAGTTTCACTGAAAAACATACAAAGTTAATTTTACGGGGACATTATCTACTACATTCTATAAAATATTGTGGAAACACATTGATTTCACTGGTATTTGAATCAAGCCCTAGATTCACTTACAAATAATAGAATAAACTGTAGTGTCTAAACATAATGAACGCTTTAGGAAAAAAATAGGTTTATTAATCCACCAGAAAAATACATTAAAATAACATTAAAGTTGTGATGCAAAACAAAAGATGTGAAGGAGTTTTGTTAAAAGTAATGCTTACCATATGTTGTGCAACACACTGACACAACACAGTACATTTAAAAAGTAGTTAAGGGGCACCCTGTAGTGTCTAGGTGTAGGGTGACATCTGGTAATTCTTCTTTCGTGACTCAAGAGTTTAATTTCATCTGATTTTTGTGTTACAATCCTCCTTTTAGTGTGTTGAACTAGCTTCCTTTTTCAGTAGGTGGACTGAAATAAAGTAAAATGGACACAGTTCAGGGAACAGTTGAAAATAGACAGATATATGCAGAGAATATTCATACAAACTAAGCTACTTTCCACCCCCACCTCTGCCTTGACTGGCATGGAATACTCATTGATTAACAAGGGGAAGGTTGTTGTCATCCAGTCTTTTTGCAAAACACATAGTTTTATGAAATTGAAGCTTCTTTCCTAATTTCCTCTCAGACATCAACCTAACCCACAAGTGCAAGATTTTTTGGCTCTTTCTCACCAGGTGCTGTTACTGGGATGTCTTCCTTCTGTGGTGCACATGTGCTTATCTCTTTAACCACATAATGCATCACCACACTTTTTTTTTTTTTTTTGTATACTCATCCATCAAACATATGGTGCCCTGATCTTTCCTGCGTTACTTGGCTAAAGTGCATCTGAATGATTCTTCCAACCAGTGAAATTACAGTTACTGTTTAGTTGTCAGATGATGAATCCCTCTAAATTCAAGTGGATTGCACTTTAGAAGCTAAACATTAAACATCATAACTTTTCTATTGTGATACAGATGCTTGGAGCCCCCTTGGTTGTCTCAAATGTCACCAGAAGCCTGCACAATTCCCTAAGCACCATTTTAGGCACCCTGACACCTGTGCCATTGGATATGGTTCTCCTGTAAGTCACCATTGTATCTCCTGTAAGTGACCATTGTAAGTCATCCATTGGCAGTTAACTCAGGTATTATAGAGCAGCCATATAAAATTTTTATTGTGCATTACCATAATTAAAAACTTTTGAGCATGTACCCTCAATTTATATATATATTGAACCTTCTCTTAGGAGTCTTCAAATCCAAACCTTTCTTTGATTCTATGATTTATTTATTATTAATATATGTCTACTACTTTATTAATATATGCATCACAAGACACACAAAAATATATATTGGAAATTGATGAGATAAAGATGAATTGAACATTATTTAAAATATTTTATTTTATTTTATTCCTTATTGGGAATAATGCAGCACACACATTTTAGCATGGGATACTTAGCACTTTTACGGACATGTCAAAGCATAACCTGATTTCATGATGGGTCAGGGACTTCTGTTTTGGATAAGAAACCTTCAAGATCAGAAAAATGCCATGAAATAATAAGGATTCTTATATGTAAAGGTGCACCTCCTGAACAAATTCCTCAGCACCCTGGAGTCTGATTATATTCAATACAGTTTTACCTCTGAAGGCAACTGGTAGCTAATGTGTTATCATGAGTCACAGCAGTTAGATATCCTGGAGAGAACCTTTTCAAAAATATTCAGATAATTATTGTATTACTTTGACATTGAGGTATTAATAAAATCCTCAAACAAGGATACTCAAACATGACCCTTTATCACCATTATTTCAATGACCAAATTACCATAACTTGAGCATAAATATTGTGACTTTTTATCTGAAAAGCCTCTGGCTTTTCCATACACCACTTTAGTCTTGTACATTGTACATGAACTCCTCAGTTTAAGTGAACTCAGATCAGATTCCCACCCAGTCCCTATCTGTCTTCCTCTTCTTTAATTCAGTTCCTGCCTGTCTCACCTCTAATATCTGAGGTCTAACACTAACTTCCAACCAATCCTTATCTAAACTAATCTCACCTATTTATCTCTAATCTCTTTTTCTCTATGGCTTCCTACTCTATATTCTGTGCCTGTCTAAATGTTTGGCAGTAGGGGAGATTTCAGCTGATGGAAGGTGCCCCTCAATTGCAGTGCTTCTTCCAAACATTTTGTGTTATCAGCCGTGTCATCTTCAATTTACCAAACTTCAGTGTAGGTAGCTGTCATTCAACAAGTTGTGCATTTCCCTAATGAAACAAGATAGTTCAGAAGGATAATAACTATTTGAGTGGCAAAATAACAGAGAATATAAAAGAAACCTTTCTGAGTTAGAACAAATATCTATCTAGCACAGTTTTCTCTCTTTGTGAATGGGTCGATACAGAGGCTGATTGAACAGTAAAAAAGAACCACACATATGTAAGATAAATTCTTCTTTTCACATAGAGCCTACTAGCTTCTGCTGTGCAGACATTTGTGACAGAGATTGCATCTGATTGCATCATGTTTTACCACCACCACCAGATCTATTCCCAATGAAACTGTCTGACCTTTTAAAACTCATTTATGCTTTTGTTCCTAAAGCAATCTATGGCAATGGATTCTACAGTTGAATGGTGCATAGTGTGAAAAGCACTTACTTTTGTTTGCTTTAAACTCTCTGCCTAATAATACATTGGGTTGTCCTTAGTTCTTGCATTGTGTCAAATAGTGAATAATTGTTCTTATTGCTATTCAGCATGTCATTGTGATTAATGTCTTCCTCATATTGCTAGCAAATGAAGTTCTAGTGTATTAACTGTCTACTTTTATGAAAGCTATTACATATTTGTGATCATCTTTCTTTCACTTCACTTCTATTGTATTTTATTTCAGATAGGTGTAGCAGAACAGTACATATTGTACAAGATGCATGTGCAATACAGATTTATATAGACTGCAGTGCTGTTCCGTGCTCTGCTGAACACTTAAGATATTACTATCACCAGTATCAGTAGCACAGCTAGGTCTTCTGCTACTGTGATTTTACAGAACTTAGAATAGAGGACACAGAAGATAATATGGAATAAATATTGTTGTCATAGACATGACATTTGCAAGTACTCAGTGTATTATTTCCATTTAACCCAGGCTGTCTTATACATATCTCCAAATATAACTTGTCTCATATACATACATAAGAAAGAAAGAAAGAAAGAAAGAAAGAAAGAAAGAAAGAAAGAAAGAAAGAAAGAAAGAAAGAAAGAAAGAAAGAAAGAAAGAAAGAAAGAAAGAAAGAAAGAAAGAAAGAAAGAAAGAAAGAAAGAAAGAAAGAAAGAAAGAAAGAAAAGAAAGAAACCTGTGAAATATAATCATTGACAACTTGATCAGAAGTGGCCTTTCACAAATTCCCAGCAGGCTAGTGGGAGGTGTCTTTTTTTGCGATTACTGTTTATAATGCTTTAAAAGTTGATTAGGACAATGAATGTTTTTCCCTCGTAGCAGAATGAGCAGACAAAGAGAAGGATTTTTACTGTATTGATCTTCTAGCCATTGCCCAACTGCAAGTTGTGTCATATAATCTAACAGCATATAATGCAGACATGACAAAAAAATAAGTGGCTTTGTCTTAATTTTTCATTTTTTTACATATATGAAAACAATCAAATTAAAGAATCTGTAGGAAAATATTAAATTGAAAATGTTTAATTAGAGTAATATTTTAACTGGATGACTGCCTGTGATGCTTTGAATA
Source organism: Molothrus aeneus (assembly GCF_037042795.1). Lineage (NCBI taxonomy): Eukaryota > Metazoa > Chordata > Aves > Passeriformes > Icteridae > Molothrus > Molothrus aeneus. The sequence continues at coordinate 71,814,685 of NC_089648.1, read as the reverse complement.
ATGTTTCAGCTATCTTGGCTCTACACTGCTCGTAGGAAGCAAAATTATAGTGAATCTGCTTTTTGAAAACTAATCATTCCTCTCTTATTTAGTCAATTGGTAGGATCTGTTTCTATAAGAATATGGTTCATTTTAACAACAAAATTTGGTGGATGGATTATATAGGGGAATCCAAAGTAAGACAGTAAAAAAAAGCATAGTTAAAACCCCCTACACAAACCAAACTGAAACTCCTTTGCTAATGTCTGAAATCTGAAAAAATGGGCAGATTAATCATTGCTTAATGCCTATTTACCAGCAGCATTACTCACAACAAATTGCACACCAATTTAAAATCTAATGCAAATGTTTATCTGCAGTGCTCATTTTTAGGACTACAACTTATTCCATCATTGATTTTCACAATGAACATAATAGCCATGAGCTTAGTTTTATTATCAGTAAAATGGGAATTATTCAGTATATTTAGGAGGCATCTCTTATACTAGTTGGCTTTTGTATGCACTTTTTTATTTTCCCTGGTAACATGAATGGTCAAAATCTTTATTGGGTCACATAAGCCCTCAGGTCTTGGCACACCATGTGAGTCCTGTGTGTCCCTATTAATTACCAAAACATATACCCAAGAGGTAGCCTGCAAAACAACAACAGGATGCTCATTTAAGACAGAAAGTCCAGCAGCCCAAACAGGCCCCATTTGACCTCAGCAGCTCTGTGTATTTTTGCATTTTGTTCTTTTACAAAGTTTACCCAGCTGAAGTGGGAGCGTGGTTTTCCAGGCTGCACACTCTGGTATTACCAGTGTAATGAATCTGACCCACTTAGCTAAATTGTATTTGTACCCTGATTGAATGCTTTGGTGCCACACTCATGCTCAGAACACTCTCACCACAAAACCTACTTGGGTGATGAGTCCTGTTTACTACACATTTTGGCATTACACTGGCACTTAGAACCTTTGCTGTTTTCAGAAAATCCCTGTGGATCTTCAATGCACTTGAAATTCAGGGATTTTTTCCTACTGAGATATCTATATATGAATGTAAGAACAAACTTTTAGCTTTCTTCACCTGTAATTTTGAAAGAATAAAGTTAATTGACTGCAATACTTTAAACAGAGCATAAATTAGAATTGCAAAAATAGCTTCTTGGCTTATGAATGCTCTGTGTGACTGATTTTTCCCCCTATTCTTATTAGTATAGAGCATATTGTTAGAACTTAACTTATAATAAATAATGGATAATTAAAGTATGCTCACTCATAGCAAGGCTGAATTTGACCATGTATTTATGAGCTGACAATTCATCTAGGCAGCTACTGTGCCTCAGGTGGTGCTATTGTATTCCTAATCATACTTACTGTCAATTAAAAAAAAGAAAAAGTAGAAGTTGCTAACATAATTATTACAATGAAATGAAAATTCGTTCCCACAATAGTATTGAAACAGCTAAAAGGTCACAGACTGTCTTTCATTAAGAGTCTTTCAAAATATGATTTTTAAAGCACAATGAACATAAATATCCATTTTGTTCTTGAACAAACTCCCAGATCACTGGAAAGGTGTTGTAATGAGATACTGTTTTAGTGTAATATATTTCTTCAAAGCAATAGGCAGTAGTTACTCCCATCTGTCCCTGTACTGGGGACTCTTACATCTGCAGTTTTTTCACAGAAAAGATGGATTTTAGAAGTGTCTAAGGAGTCAATAATGAGGTATCCAAATTCTTCTTATTGTCTCTAATTTTGCATTTTTACTAAAATGATGTGAATTTTGTATTCTTTTAGTATTTCAAACATGCCAGAATGTGATTTTTAAATTATTTTTTTTTAATCCTGTAAGCCATTACATTTGTCTTTAATCATTTGAGAGGTCAAACACAACAAGGAAGCATACAGTGAGTTGAAGCAAGAATGGATAATCTAGGAAGAATACAGAAACACTGTCAGAGCATTGACAGACTGAGTTAGGGCAGCTAAAACAAACAGAATTTAATCTGACCAGGGTTGCCAAAGACAAGCAGGAGGAGTTCTGTAAGCACACAGGAACACAAAAAGGTGATTAGGGAAAACTACTGGGGAAAATGGGAGCCCATTTTTGAGTGAGGCAGGAGAGCTGATGGCAGAGGACATGGGAAATGCTGAGGTACTGAGCACCATCTTTGCCTCAGTCTTTATCAACAAGATGGGCTTTCAGGAATCTCAAGTGCCAAAAACCAAGAGGAGTAGCCATAGCAAGGAAGATGCACCATTGGGGTGAGAATCGGAGAAAACTTCAGCAAACTCAACACTGGGGTGAGAATCAGAAAACTTCAGCAAACCCAACATTCACAGGCCCATGGGCCCCCATGGGACACCCCCACTGGAGTCCAGGGAGCTGGCAGATGTCATTGCAGGGCCACTCATAACCATCTTCCATCAGACATGGTGACAGGGCAAAGTACCCAAAGCCTGGAGAAAAGTGAATGTCACTCCTGTTTTCAGGAAGTGCTAAAAGGAGCTCCCAGGGACATATAGGCTGATTAGGCTCCCCTCAATCCCTGGGAAGGTGTTGGAGCAGCTAATCCTGAATCATGTCAAATTTCCAGGAAATTCATCAGGACAAGCCAGTATGGCATCACCAATGGTCATGACAGGGTAGAGCGTACCTTCAGCATGTTTGTTGATGGCACAAAACTGGGACAAGTATCTGATTTCAATACTGATTCCTCAGGCAGCAACCTAGCCCATTTTATTTGTTTATCTTAAAATAAGACAACTAGACTGAGCAAAGCAATTACAATTATGGGTAACAACGTAGCTTCAGGAATAGAGAGATCATGAACTGGCAGCTTTGTCACAAAAGTATAGAAGAAATATTTAACATTTCCTTCTACCCCCAAATCCTTATCTAATCATGTATTTTCTTCTATGTAAATGACAAATATTAAAATTTTTGGTTATGTATATCACTGCAGGTGATGCATATTTTAAAGAATGAGAGACAACTTTACCTTTGGTTCAGGTCCTGTGTTTTCAAAAGACGTGCAGTATGGACAAATTAGATCTACCCCTTTCTGTGCTGCACTCAATGCATTGCATCTGAAGCACTTCTATTTACAGCTGTGCTGCTGCTCATGCAGAAGATGTAACATTCAAGGTCGTGACTCAAAACAGAGAAGATCAAATTTCCCATCAAATCCTTTACCAATGTCTGCCAGTAAGTCCCATTACTTTTTTTAGTTTTTCAGAAGCTCTCTTCCTTTCTAAGCACAAAGGAAATATACCTCAGTGCTTTTCAGGCCTTTCTTCTTTCTGCTTCCTCTGAGATCTCTCAGACTTCACACAGCTGATGATATCTTTCTCAGACTAGCAGACACATATCTCTTAGTAAAACTGCCAGCAGCAAATGCCAACTATTTTCTTTTATCAATACTAAGATGGTCCCTAACAGCTTGGTTTAGTTTCTTGGTTTTTAGCTGTAGTTGAGAGCTGTAGCAGTTAATGATAATGATTTCTGTTTGTCTAGTACTGTTCATCTAGCTGCATCTAGCAGGATCCAAAGTGTTTTATCTGATCAACAGAACGTGTAGAGGGAGCTCTGTGCCTACTGCTGAAAGAGAGAAGACTGAAACGAAATAAAAGCAAGAAAGAATTAACATAGTCACCTCGTACCTTCCTGTCTTTTGATAGCTGGGAAATAATACTGTGGATCAGTGGATCACAGCTATCCTAGGCTCCCAAGAGCTGTCTCATGCAACTATTATATATAGTTATAGCATTTCTTCATCATTACTGAGGGAACAAAAGCCAGGTAGGGGAAGGAAATGTGAGGCTGAAAAGAAAGGTGAAAGCAAAAGACTAGTGTCAAGAGAAACTTTCAGTAGAATAGTGGGTATCTTGCTTAAGGCAGTGGAAAACCTGCCACTGTCATTCCACCTTTAGTCTGGGGTCTAAAATTCAAGAGAATGATTAGATTATCAAAGAATATTCTCAGTTGGAAAGGACGCCCAAGATCATCAAAGTCTGATTCCTGGCCCTGCACAGCATCATGCCCAAAATTCACACCACATGCCTGAGAGCATTGTCCAGATGCTCCTGGAACTGTCAGGCTTGGTGCTGTGGCCACTTCCCTGGCGAGCTGTTCCAGTGCCCAAATACCCTCTGGGGGAAGAACCTTTTTCTAATATCCAACCTAAAACTGCCCTGACACAACTTCAGGCCATTCTCTCAGATTCGTCACTGTCACCACAGAGAAGAGATCAGTGTGTGTCCTTCCCCTCACAAGGAAGTTGTAGCTGCAGTGAAGTCTTTCCTCGGTCTTCTTTTCTTCAGGCTGAACAGACCAAGTGACCTCAGCCATTCCTCATGAGGCTTCACCTCAAGGCCCTTCAGCATCCTTGTAGCCTTCCTCTGGATGTTGTCTAATAGCTTTTTTCTTTCATATGTTATAGTTACCAAATTATCAATAAATATTCTAGTGATAATGACAAAAATTTTCAGACATTTTTTAATAACAATAATTTTTGTTTATGAATTGGCCACAAAAAGAGAAGCATTTTAGTAATAGTTATAAGTATTAGTAAGTGATTTAGTTACAGTCAGAAAGTCAAGACACTAGATGTGCGAAATGCCATTTAAAAGGATCAAGAATCTATGACAAATGCAGTAATAGAAACAGAAGAAGACTAAAATTCCAGTCCAAAGTCTTTTAGGTACATAAGGGAAAAGTAATCCACACTACAATTTGGAAGTTCACCTATTACTGCTGTGAGAGAAAAAAGGTTATTGGGTGGATAGAGTGATTATGGGCCATTAACATAATGTATCCCTGGAGAGATAAATCATCTCTTAGGCTACATCTGAGAAGGGTTTCCAAGAGCAATGTGATTGCATGAGGCACTGTTGAGACCATTCCTGTAAAGGCTCACCAGTGCTACAAAAGAAAGTTGAAACAGAACTGAAACTTTGAACCACTGGTCCAAGAGGACTTTAAAGAGAGCATAGGGGCTCCTTAATGAAAATAAAAATTATTATTTTAAATATAATTTTAAATTATTTTATTTTATTATTTATAAAATAACTTATTTTGCTCCACTCAAAGGAGTCTGAAAATTACATGCATTGGAAATGGAGACGAGAGGAAACACCTAGGCGAAAGAAAATATTTACATAAAATAGAACCAAAATAGATATTAATAAATTCAGGCTCTGAATTAGAAAAAAAAATTCTGAAAGCATAACAGACAAAAAAAAATTTAAGATCAAATGAAAACGCTTCTGAAAGGATAATACCGTGTAGCCATTGACCTTAGCAGAGCCTGAATTCAGTAGTTCAGGATGTCACTTCCAAGAGTCATTTCCAATACTGCTGTTATGGAAATACGAACTGATCACTGGGAGACACAGAGACAAAACACAAGGAAATTATCAAAAAGTTACAAGTGGTCACATGTCATAACCAGAAATCCTCTATGCCCCTGACCTTTGCCTGCAGCAAATGCAAAGCTTCTTGACAAGCAAAGCCTTGTTTGGTTGCTGTGCAAGCCACAAGCCAACTATTTCACCAGATGTCACCATACCTCTCAAAAGTCAATGCAGTCACAGACCCAAAGTACTCACTTTGAAACTGCCTAACTTTTTTCTGCTCAAATTATGAGGGCTCTTTTATGTAATTTTTGGGTTTTACTTAGGAGTATAATAGGTTGGGAATTTTTAATGGCTAAAATTAAATATGTATATGCTCAAAAAGAAATAATAGCATTACTATCAATTATAACAACAATAATTATGTTGGGTTAATGTAGATTTGGTGGAATTTTCAGGTATTTTCCAGTCTGAATGAGGATTAGAAATAGATGTTGGCTCTGAGAAAACTGTCATGGGACTGCAAAATTTTCATGACCATCTCTAATTTACCTTGATCTGAAGTGACCATTAAAGTACCTAATTGGAACACTAACATTTAGCATCCTGCTTGCTATAATATAAAGCAATACAGAAATCCCAGGGCAGGTTTAAACAAGCCATACATTTACAGTTATTTCTCTCAGGACCAAAAGCCCCCAAAACCCAACAACATAAAGCTGTGGGGTTTTTAACCTGAATTAGCATCTCTGATGTTGTTCACAGTGTGACACCAATGTTTTCTGGTTTTTTCTGAGGGAGTGCGATGAGACAGGGATAAGCAGTGAGGCTTAGGGGATGAGCAAGCAAACACTGATGCTAAAACAAATACTTGTGAAACTAGAACCTCAGACTTACTCTAAAATTATTGTTTCTTCCCACTGCTGCTTACCAATCCTTTTAGCTTTTTTATCTGTTTCCATCTTATTTGCTTGAAAGTGTTCCTCAGCAGGATTGAGTCATATGCAATAAGAACCTCTCTTCTTTAAAGACAAAATTTTGTTTCCATTAAGGGGAAAAAAATATGAGCTGGGAATACTTGTGACCATGAAGGGTTGTTATTTCTGAAAAATGCTTCTTTCCTTGAATAAGACAATCAATTATTATGAAATAAAATATCTATCTGTGATTTAATTTGTTAGCAGGTTAAATGAAAGAAAGTGTATGCCCATCTAATGTTTTCTCAGGGTATAAACACACATGGGTCACTTGCAATTGTTCTTGGGACGTTAGAAACTTACAGTCAATACTTTTTTTTTCCAGTCTGTGGATTTTATTTAACAAATTGAAACCATTTTAGACAAGGTAATGTTAGTCTCAAGACAGATAATTCTTCTACTTTAACCAGCATGGAGAAAAAAAAAAAGAAAAGCAAGCATGTTAACTCTCAAGTCCATCTCTATTTTGCACACTTCAAAATGAAGGTAGACTGAATTTCTTGATACTTTATCTAATTTAAAGATTAAATGTGAAACCTGAGTTCTCTGTAGGTATAGAATTTTTGTTTCCTTGCAATGTGCTCTTGTTTCTTGTGGAGTATAATGTAATTTCAGAATAGCAAAGGATTGTTGATTTACAAGCTAAATAGCTATTTTATTCAGGTCTGTATTTAACAAAACTCAAGCTTGAGTGATTACATTCTTCCTACTTAATTTTCCCCTACACTTATAGTAATAAGGAATTTGAAGCTGATCTTGCTCATTAAGTGTACATCAACATAGCAGTGACTCCATCTGCCCATGGAGTTCGGCAAAAGAATAATATTTTTTTAAGGATATTTTAAAAAGGTCTTTTTTTTTTCTTTTGTTTTTTGAACATTTATCTAATATGTGGTTGCTTGGAAGACAGGTGATTCACTCCTGGTTTTAATTGTTCCAATGAGGGAAGGACACCTTCACTGTTGCTATCACCAGCATGACTTTCAGTTACTGTAAACAGATAAACACATGCAAATTAAATTATCTTTTAAGCACACTTTCAAAATAAAAAGCTGATCTCTATAATAGGGAAATGTTACTTTAAGTCTGTTATAGCTGCCTGAAATGCCTTACTTTCTATCTCCTTAAATAATTCAGAGATGCAGTTGCCTCTACTATTGTGCTCTGTATCCAAGTGCAGTTAACAGTTGTCACAACCTACCTTAAAGCTATTGAGATCATTTCCAAAGACATGGGGTGAAGCATAGTTCAAAGAAAGCAACTCTGACTTATTCCCTTTTTCCTTACCTTTAGCTCAGCTGTAAGTAAACGTGACTTGACTTAGAGAGGAGAGGACAAATTGTCTGATGGTCTTTCCTTGTGGGAGACACAGAGATTGATCTGTGAGAGTTCAAATCTTACTATTTTTTTTAGCCTTAAAATAATGCAGTCTTGTTTTACTTGTCTGGCTGAGCACAGTGCATTGACAATCCATTTTCTCCTTATAATAGAGCTAATGGCAACTGGAAATGACAACTTCAAAGTTAAGTTAGTGTAACATTGTGTCACTTTTTGTGAGAACAATGTTAATTAACACATCACTTTGCACCATGCTGGAAAAATACTGTTATTAGTTTCATTAAAACCTCAATCCATGATGTTAGCTAAATACAAAAGGTGTGTCCTTTTTGGTACTGATTATCTGACAAAAGATTAAGCGGAAAAGAGGAGTTCTTTAAATTTTTGTTAAAATTCTTGGAAACTGACCTGGATTTTGACTGGAAGATTCATTAATATTCATTTGTATATAATTGCCTTAATTTTAGTGATAATGACTTCAGTTACCAACTGTGTGATTGATGGGACTTGTGTCTTCTCTCTGAAGGAGATGAGCTAAATAAAAAAGTAAAAACTTGCCATTCATGCATGATATTTTTAGCTGCCTTTAATTACAAGCTAGCTAAATAAGCATGCAAACCTTGCTATGATTGATAGGATCTCTATGCTGTAGTGATTATTTTACTTGAAGTTAGAAGGTGCTTGAATCAACTGAGTTCTAAAATTAACTGGAATCTCTATCTCAAAGAAGCCTCAACTCTTACTGAAATTAGCAATGAAGAAACACTTAAATACTTTGGCTGTTCTAAATGCATGCACACACCCTCTCTCTCTCATTTAGACAATAATCTTCATAGTCATCTGCAAAGGTAACACCTAGATGGGTGTTGAACATCCCAACTAGATACGAACCAATTATCCTTCACAGCAAAGAAATCCCTGTGTTTTCAAAACAATCCCATTCTTCCCCAGAATGAAACATGACTTTCTAAGATTCTAGCAACACAAAGCAGGAAATACAGGACCCACTCAAGATTCCATTTGTTGTCATGCCAGGCAGTCAATATCTCTGCTTTGGCATTGTCCCATGCTGAAGAGCAATGCTCCAACAGAGAAGACTAAACCTCATAACCCTCCTCTTGCATCTTCTGTTATCAGTTATATCTTCCCTAGAGCAAGTGCTTAAAAGAACCAAATCAGCTGAGTTTGCTGCCACTTATTTCAGTGCCCTGACCAAAAGGTATTTGTCATTTAGAAAAAAAAAAAAAAAGAAAAAAGAGAAAAAAAAAAAAAAGATATCTCCTTATATACTCTCAACAGAAACTCCATCATCCCTCTAAAGGGAAGTGTTGAAATTAATTTAATTATATTATTCACATATGGAATGAATGTCTGATGATCTTGTTATCATTTGGTAGGCTCAGTCTTTGTGCAGAAGGTGACTTACAAATACACACTGAAACAGAGTGGTGTATTTTACAAGCTGAAATAATCTCTCACGGTAGTGATACATTTTAATGAAATTATTTTCTTGGCGATCAGGACTATTTCTCATTATTCATTTTTCATTTAAAAACATATCATACTGTTCATAAAGTCTAAACTAAATTTATGTCGAGAGTGGTGCTTGAGCGGGGATTAGAACTTCAAAAGAGTGATTTCTTAATCCAGAATGACCTACATTTTCCTTCACTTACTTTTGGGAAACTATTCCCAAATAATATTATTTAGTACCCTTTTAAAATTATATTTGTTAGTGATTCTATGAACAGTTTTTCCTGTGTTACTTGACTGATGCTATGGTTGCTGGAAGATAAATTTAGGGAATCCCTTTGTACATGCAGTATGGATGTGTCTAAACCAAATTTCTCATGCTGTGCTGTAGCTCTTTCTCTGGATGTGTTCAGTATCAGCATAAGGAGGATGATTGCAGCCTGCTTTTGTCCACAGCATGGTTTTAAGCCAAAATTTTTGAAATTAAAAGCAACCACCTATAGACTGGAGTAAATCCATTCAGGCCTGGTCTAATGAGTAGTACACAGGAACATTGATACATTATATTTTCTGACCAGCAAAACCATGTTGATGAAAACACTATAGAGGCACTGCACAGAAGGGAAAAGGCAAAACATCCTTGTTTACCTTCTCTGAATGGAAGAACTGACTATATTCTATCAAACTGGTGAGAGTTAATTGGTGTACTAGGCACAGAGCACACAGGCTGTACTGTGCAGTTTCCCCTCTGCCACTTGCTTTGTATTGATTGCTGTGGTTTAGTTGTTATTATTATAATGTAGTGATAATCCTCCACTTTTTTTTTCTTTAAATAAAGACAAAATAAATGGATTTAGGCAGCTCACAAGCTATTTGTTGTTTTATCCTTAAAATATTTATTTATTAAAGTTTTAATTTATTATACAATTAAATAAAATATTACATTGCTAATAGCCACAAAGACAAGAACAATTAGCAATGAAGACTGTTTACAAACTGATTTATCTTAGTAAATACCAGCTTGATATTCAACTGCAAATGTAATTATGGCATTTTCATTTCTCTTCATTACTTCTTTACCTATCACTTGCCTGTACAATTTCAGGTGTATTCAATAGTGGTAAATGGAACTGTGTCAATTTATTTCAGTAGCACATCTTGCCCTAAATAGCTAATGCTGACTCACAATATGTCTCAGTCATTTGAAAGACAGAGAATCAGCTCTCAATGAAACTTGAAGCCAAATGGTACAAACATTTTATACTTCTTGGGTAGTGGCCCTCAGTATTGAAATGTCAGGGTTTGAGCAGGAAAGAAAGTTTCTGAGGGTGTCTGGACAGTTTCTGAACAGTTCCAAATTCTCCTGAGGCTATCAAGCTGAGAACCTTCTGTCACACTATTGTTAACATTTCTTTTAGTTGGGAAAAATAAGACAAAACATCTGGTCTTCTTAGAGTGAGGAAAGTCCATACATATGAGCCTGAAGAGATTTCAAAAGTACATCTGAACACAATGAATTTATTTTCCTCTCTGGACCATATTTAACCAAATCATCATGAACACATCTAAGAATTACTATTTAATAGAAGATTTAAATGGCTAAACTGAACCCATTTTAACTAAAACCCACCTGATCTATTTATATCACTGGCTCATGTCCAGCCTCTCATCCACCAGCAGCCCCAGTTACTTCTTGCCAGTGCTGCTCCTGATCTCCTCATCCCCCAGCCTGGACTGGTACTGGGTGTTGCCCTAACCCAGGTGCAGCACCTTGAACTTGGCTTTATTAGACCTCATGAAATTCCCCGTGGTCATATATTTTATTCATCACTCCTTAGTTATGACACACTAACATTGTAAATGGCTAAGGCTCTGTCAATAAAGATGCTAAATGAGTGTCCTGCAGTCTGAAGGTGTCTAAGTACATGTAGGAACTTCAGGAATTGTTCCATGAGTTCCTCCAAAAAGTTCATTGACTTGACTATGATAACAGCTTCTAAAGATAAGATGGTGCTGGATAGGATAACCACAATGTGAAAGTTGTGTTTCCTTCACATTGTGAAGGGAAAAAATAGTGGCATCTGTGGCTGTTAAGCTTTACAACTTGCCTAGTCTACCTTTTCTACAAACAGAGCTATGAGGTCTGAAATCATGACAGCATCCTGATCTTTAAGTCATGAATTTTCATACCTGGGCAGATCTTTCTCTTGTAAACACATAAACACGGTACACAGTCTACCACTGACAGCAAGAAGATCAAAAGTGCTCTAGTAAATCATGAAACCAAGAAGAAGGAAACCACAGAAAGTAGGTAGTGCCTGAAATAGAATGAAATTTTTCATGCATATTATGTGCCAAGCATTTTCACAGACTCACAGAGGGGATGAGAAGGTAAGGGACATTTGGAGGTTGTATTGTCCAACCTCCCCATTGAAAACTGAATCAGCTAAAGCAGGTTGCTCAGAAGTGGACCTAATTGTGTTTTGAATATCTGAAAGAATATGTGGAGATGACATGACATCTCTGGGCTGTCTGTTCCAGTTTTTGACCACTCTTAAAATAGGAAGTGTTCGCTTGTATCTGCAGGCCATTGCATGTTTCCACAAAGAAATATCTTTAGTTTCTTTCTCATTTCCTGTAGCTTCATTTGACAAACCCAAGTTGTCATACTGAAAAAGACAGTGAGCAGTCATTTCCTACTGTCCTTTCATGATACTCATCTTTCAGACCCTCACTCACCATACCCCCAAAGTCATCTCTTTTCCAGGATGATTATATCTACACTACTTAACTGTTCCTCTAGAGAAAATATTCCACCCAGCTGTAATAATTTCTTTTCCTTTGTACTTTCTCACTCCTGTAATATTTTTTTCACACCCCCAAGTCATGGAAAAATAATAAATATATACAATGGAATATTTTTTATATATAAATTTATTAGTTAATACAGTAATTGTCTTTTCAAATGCTTCCAAAATTGGTCAGACAACCACATTCCATTCTTAATCCAAGACATAAATCTGAAAGCACTTGTACATTAATTTCAAATTTTAATCTAGAGGAATTTACTCAGATGAAATAATAAGCTAAATAAGATTATGATACACCAGATATATTGGCAAGGATATTTCCTATATTTTTCTATTATTTTTCACAATATTTCTGTTTCTCCCTCTGTCCTCATATAAGAACAGAATGCACAATAAAGAGCAATTCCTCAGTAAGTTGTTGTGTTTCTTTAGTGACTATAGTGCCTGAAAAAGGCTCTTTGCTGATTGAAGAATGTGTTTATCCATGAAACAGTTAAAACCCATAACCCCTTGTCTTGTCACAGCTTTTCCACTGCTAAGCGCAAGGCAAACCCCCACAGGCTTCAAATTTTATGTTCATCTTTATACATGACTATGGGTGAGCTAAAGAACATATTTCATATCTTCTTACCCTGTGATCTTTGATCTCTTTCTTTTTAAAGTGTGATGCAAATGATTAAGATCTAAGAGTAAAAGCAGTAATTAGACAGAAACCAAATGTCCATCAAAGTGGAGACAGACTGTATTCTATATTTTTCAGCTAAAGAAAACAGCCTTGATATCAGAGGACTGTAACATTATGTTTCTGGAACTCTCTTCTTCTCAAAGCAAGCCTGCCTGAGGTGCTTGGTTAATTATTCTGCTGGTTCAGAAAGCCTGCGGAGAGCATGGGTACTTGTACACTCATTCGTCTCTAATTATTAGATGCAGAGTTGGATGCTAGCTGATTCTACTTGTGTACAAATCCCTCCAAACAGATTTTGAGCCTTAACACTATATAAAAAATTACAGAGAACACAGGAAAAAAGCTGTCAACCATATGCAAATCAGCAGACCAGAAGAGTAAGAAAACCAAAACTGGCAACACCACAACATGAAGAGCAAGACTTAACTGAGCACCCACACTGGAATTCTGGAGCTAAATTGATGGATGCTCTAGGAAAATCAAAAAGGAGGAAAGCAGACTGCAGTGGGCTGCATAATGTCACAAATACTCTTAAACTTTGAGACCTAGCTGCTAAAACTCCATTCTACAACAAAAGAACTTGCATGATAGAAAGGGGATGCCTTGCTGTGGGGGTACGCTCCATGTGTCAGTGGGGAAGTTTTACCAGTCACCATTGTAAGTACTGGAGATAAGGAGGGAACTGGGAAGTTCCATATATGACTTTGCAATCACTACTAGCTTATCAGGCACAGTCCTTCTTCCAGAGACTAAATAATTGTAAAAAAATCTGAAACAGAATAAAATCATAGGTCCTGGTTCATTCTTCTTTGTATTTTGAAACTTAACTGTTATTGACCTATTAGATAACCATTAACAAAATTCTCCTTATGGCTTAGGGAAAAAGGTGAGTAATTGAAGGAATCAGTTCAGAGCTGGATCAACCTCCATAGAGGCTTTCTCCTTGGAGCTGTAGGAGTTACCAAGTAACAGTGGTAACAGTGACCATTCATCTTGGTTTGTCTGCCTTAATGCTTCAAATAAATAGAACTGCATGCAGAACATAGGCAACAATTTCAAGAGATCATCTGCGCTCATTTCTTTCTTCAGAATGAATCAACATTCTTTATTTTCTCACTGAGAAGATTATTGAAACTATTAAGCTTTTTTCTTTTCTTTTTTTTTTTCAGAAGGATAATCAGGCACTATACCTAAATCCATCAGCAAAAGGGATAGGTTTTAAGAATAAGGCACAACAGCAACACTACTGCTTAATGTGAATTGTAATTGTAGAATTTAGTAGATAACAGCAGCATATGAGAATAACACAGGATTTATTTCTGTTGTATTATATAACCAAAGAATTCCATCTGATGAAGCACAAATAGTTGGTAATTTTGGTCTTAAAGTCTTCAATAAAATTGAGAAAGCACAGTCTCTCATCTTATAAATATATATAAAACTTAATCCAATCCAGAGGAATTACGCACCATCTTAGATTTTTTTCATATTGGAAAACCAGATATCAAACAAATTCCCAGTTTTAATGTAGTTTTAAAGTCAGATCATTACATTATATTCATATGCACATTTGAATGGAAAATTCCTATAGGAACTATTGAATTCCATCCTGAAATTTGTGTGGCAATATAAATTTTGCAGGGAAAAAAATATAATAGTAACAATATAAAAGACAAAGGTTTAAAATGTATCCAGGTTCAAACACACTTCTGATAAATGAAGCCAAACACTCCATGAATGGAGACAGAGGTCTGTGGCCATGCCATCAGTATCTCTGCGTCTGTTAGTACTTGCTAAACTACAAAGAAGCAGACAAGGATAATTGGAGAAATAGGTGATATAACCAAGCACTTTTTCTTCTTCATGAATACAGATGGGTGATTTCACCTGAAATTTTTGAGTAGTGGTTGGATGTAATTGTCACCATAACACTTTCAAAAAGTAAAGATATCAGTGTAGACTACATGGAGACTATTTTTTATATAAACATAAAAACATGTACATATGTATATGGAATTTTAGGAAGGGAAAGATATTTTGTAAGAGCTCTGATTTGAATAGTTTTATGGAAAGTTACCGTATATCGGTGTAGTTATACTGTTTTACATCTTATGAGAACTTGTTATTCTGTTCTATTCTATTCTAATGTATAAATGAGAAAAGTGTACAGATCAACATTTGCTGTCTTCAGAGATAGCCTGAAGCCACAGGAAAAAAGCTATCACCTGTCAAGATCAGATTTCTTATCACAGATTTTCATAGTATGAAAAGAACTATATAAATTAATGTATATTTCTCACTGAACCAGAAGCAAAAGAACAATTTTATCATCTGCCTGTCTGAAGAAAATTTCTTCTCCCCTGGACCATGACCTCAGCCCAGGCACCACTGTAGTGTGCCCCTTGATGAGTGAGATTCCAAATGCGAAGTGCTGGAGGCTGTGTTGATGAGGATTGCACTCTGTAACTTATTTATGAGACATTTTTTTGTATGTAGTAAAGGGCAAAAAATAATGAAATGTAATGCTGTTGTGTTTCATTCATTTATACAGTTTTTCATAGACTCTGAAAAAGCTTTCAAGCAAAGGCTAAGACTCACATCTGAGGAATGAGGCATTGAAAACAGTCAAAGCTGCAAACCAGGACCAACACTTAAGAGCACTGTTGCAAAATAAAAAAAGAACAAAAAGACATTACTTCCTCTCTCCATCTTTAACCCTGTCACACTGAAACATCATAAGTACTACTGAGAGCTGCAGGTGAAGGCAGGGAATACGAGGAGCATTCCTATCTGTTTCTCTTGTAAGCCTGCTGGCCAATTTCAAAGTCACCTCCCATTGTGTCTCTTTTCTGCATTTTTGATTTTGGGCACAGTGACACTAACATCATTTCCAAGGCACTTTGAAATCTTTTGATGAGAACTACATCTTTAGAGATACATATTGTTATTGTTTTATTCCTATCTAGTACTCCAGATTTTCCATCATCTAGGGTATCAGAGACCACTTTTTTGCATACTTTGACGCCACTTAACATCCTTTGACTCTGGAGATTCTTCCTGTAACAAATGAGTTGATTGGATAAAGATATTTTTAGCACAAAAAATCTTAGCAAATAACGAGGGGGAAATTTTATATATATATAAAATAAAATATTTTTCCATATATATAATATATTTATATGTCATGTATCTCTAGCATATATATATGCTATATATAGCATAAATACAAACATATATATTTGTATTTATGCATAAGTAAAGGTATGTATAAATATGTAGCATATATTTTTACATATATTTGAAGATTATTCTAATTATTCAGGGAAACATCAAAATCTTTTTATGAACATGGAATATTGTTCATTAAGTTTCTATTTGGTTGTTAGGTAATAGCGTGTAAAAACCCAAAAATAAAACTGTAACAAAGTAAAATGAAATCCTCATCTGGTTTGCATGGGAAAAAAAAAAAAGTTTTTTAAAAACTCCACTACCTAATTTTTTTCTTCAAAGAACCGAATATCTTAAATTTTTAGAAATGTAAAGGGTTTGATACCTTTATTTCTTCCAACGAACTTACAACAAAATTTCTCAAGTCCAAATCAAATTTCTAAAGATGCATAATCTTTAGATTTTTTTTTTATGGTAATCTTCTCTTCTCACTTTGGCTTCAATAAATTAAGAACACAAATGTGAATAAGAAAAGGGGAAGAAAAAGCTTGATATTGTAAATCCAATTGTAGGCAACAGTAATAAGAAAGAAAATATCAGGTCCTAATTTTGGAGTATTCACAATCAGCTGAACTATAGCTGGGACATCAAACCTTCCAGTAAGTTCCACCAGTCATTTTTGCCCAGGGACCGTCAGATAAACCAGAGCAGGTGCAGGTTGTCATCTCTGATGTGAGGTTCAGAGCATGTGGAGGAATTCATTGCACTGGATTTTGTTTTTCCTTGCATTCCCCAGCATGTGACACCCTGATGAATTCGTCTCTGACCATCTTAGTCTCAATGTAGAGTTCATATTTTCAAAAAGCCAGCTCTTAAAGCTTTACATGGACTGTGAAAAAGCTGTAGAAAATATAACAGATACAGGGCACAGACAGGTGAAATCTGCAGTATTGCTTCTCACTGTCAGACACAATGGCTGCAGATGAGCAAAAAGCTAAAAGTGCAAATTAATGCAGTGATATCTTCTGTAACATCCATGTTAAAAACATCAATGCAGAAGTTCTTGTTCTCATTTTAATAGCATAATATTCTATGCAGGAGAACTGTATCTTTTTAGTGCCCATAATCTCATGTACATTGATTCCTACATTTTTTTTTTAACCAAAGTGTCAGTTCAAAAATTATTTTCATTTCAGTGACAGAATTACTATAAAATACCATCTTGGAGATAATTGTGAGAATTTATTTGTTAGGTTAACATTTGTGTTTCCATGTACAAATGTGCTAGGATCAGCACCACAGTTCACATTTTTCTTTGTTTCAAATCAGCAAAATCACATTGATGTAGCCCTACTGATACCACTATTTTGTAGAATGTGACTATTATGGCAAGATGTTTTCTGTTCTACAATATCCACATGAATGTACAAAAATGTGGAATTTATTTAAGACCCAGCATATAATCACAATACTGGAATATTCAGGAATGAAGAAAAAGGGGAAGATGTAGGAGATACATGGATTTGAATAAGCAGATAATTCAATAACTCAAGAGAAACACTTGAATTGTTTGGGTTGCTCTTATGGAATACAAAATTCAGACTGCATTCAAAAAAGAAAAAAAGAAATCTATCCACTGAAATAATAGAAACTCTGCCTTTGAACTACTCATTGTTCTTGAGACTGTAATTGAAGTTTCCTTCTCCTTCTTTCTTCTGTTCCTTTTCTTATTTGTCTCTCTGTGATTTCCACCCACTTAGCAAGGTCATGACATGTGGCTTACAGCAGGACTGGAAATTAGACTAAGGCTTTGAAGAATCGGGCTGAACAAGATACTCAGAGAGACTAAAAGACCTTTTTTTCCTACTGTTTCCTTAAAGGGTATTCTTTAAATTTGCTCTCTGTAGATTTCACAGTATGCAGATAAAATTAGCTGCTTTCCAAGATCATCCATAAAAGGAAATGCTAGGAAAGATGCCTAATCTTGTGTGAGAAAACAGAAAACTTTTGCAGAAGGTGACATAGGGCTTGTTCAGGGGAAAAATGTATGAAATCATTTAAAAACTAAAACCTGAGGAAGGGTACATCAAGCAGGGTTTTTTAAAAGAAATCAGTAACTTTATATAATGCAATGAAAATGCTGTTTCTGTTTCAGAGTAGTTCAGCATAGAGGCAAAGGGAATTTCAGCATTTGAAGACATCATCAGCATTCAGGAATGTGAAACTAACCACGGATCTACAGTCTCTATCTAATCTACAAGTTCCATCTTCTCAGGTCTCTATATTTTCATCAGTCTCGTCATGTGTCTGAATAAAAATGAGCAACAAGGCTTCCAGAAGGTAACTGGAACAAGATATATTCTATAAAGAGGGCTGAGAAAGACAAAGAGAAAAGGGAGTTTATAGAGCAGACATTATAGCAGTCAGGTAGGGGAATTTCCCATAAATTCTTTTATCCTAAACCCTCCCTGGTTTCAATCAATCCTGACTTTAAAAAATTAGCACTTATGCTTTTCTCTACAGTCTAACAATAAAAATAAGCACTTGTCCCCCTTCCTAAGTTAAAGATTGTCAGAACTAGGAGAAGATGGGGGAGAAACAGTCTTCATAAATCAGGTTGAATAACAATCATTAGAAAGAGAACTTTTTAGTAACTGCAATGAGAAAGCTTTGCCAAGCAATAGGAAGGAATATTCCACATTTTAAGCATTGCTCTAGAGTTCAGTTAAAGGGCTTCTGCAGTCCTTTACATTAGATGGTTAGCTTATCTGGCTTAGAACATTTACACATTTCTTATCACTATTCTCTTCATAAATACCATTTTTTCTTGTTTTCTAGATAACCTTTGATTCAAGAGTTCTTTAGATAGCTAACTTTTTGTATAGTAATTCAGCAGAAGTTGCTTATCACCTTAATACAAGAGACCCCTCAGCTGAAATTAATTTGAAGGAGATTGCCAGTCCCTTTTTTCCTATTCACCTGTTAGTAAATGATAAAGCAAATAAACATTTCTTGAAATACCTATGTCAAGCACTTAGTTCTCTTGAAACACTTTACATGCCTAAGCACAGTATCATACATCTATGATTATGCATCGTTTTAATCTAATGCTTTCTTCCCACTGCGAAATTCAGTTCTTCCCAATTTAATGCACAGTTTGTTTTGCATGTAGAAGAGAGCATAGACTGAGATGCTTCCTGTCTGACTTACAGATACAAAATACCATTGTCTGTTTCCTATTTCAAATGGTTTAAAAAATAGTCTTCTTTAGCACAGATTCTGGCACGTTGACTGACTAGGAAGAACTGAGTCCATAAACACAGGGACTGGAGTGTCCTTGGTCTCTATTATCAGTCATTATGAACAAAGATAACCCTTGGCAATGAATAACCCAACATATATTTTAAACATGCCTTTTTTGGGTCTGGAAGGTAGTAGAAAAAAATTGCCAGCTAATAGTGTTGATTAGATGTACTAAATGAATTTTTTAAATAAAATTGCTTGACTGCACACATAGAGTTTTTTATTGCAGGTGAGTACTAAGCAAACTGGGAATCAGAGAAAGTACAAAGCTAAGAGAGAGTCCAAAAAAGAGCTACAAAGAGGGTGGAGGGCCTTGAGGGGAAGCCACAGAAGGAGCAGCTAAGGTTGTTTGTTCTGTTCAGCCTGGAGAAGATTGAGGGGAGACCTCACTGCAGTCACAATTTCCTCATGAGGGGAAGAGGAGGAGCAGGCACTGATGCTCCTTCTTCTTCTCTGTGGTGACAGTGACAGGACCAAAGGGAATGGCTTGAAATTCTCTGAGGGGAGGTTTAAGTTACATATTGGACAAAACGTTCATCACCCAGAGGGGGCTGGGCTCTGAACAGGCTCCCCAGGGCAGTGGTCACAGCACCAAACCTGACAGAGCACAAGAAGCATTTGGACAACTTTCTCAGGCACATGGTGTGACTCTGAGGGTGTCTTTTGCAGGACAAGGAGATGGACTTGATTTTTTTCTAACTGAAAATATTCTATTATATTTTTGAAGTAACCAATTGCCTGAAAGAATTTTATCAGGTAATGTTATTTACTAACTCTCATTCTTGTTCTATTTCATAACAGTTCCTCAGTGATTTTTGTGTGGCTTAGAGAGCTAATTTTTATTGAAATAATGCATTGAGCATGGTAACAAACTAGAAAAACCAAGATTTCAAATACTCAAGTTAATTAGAAGTCCTTATATAAAAATAAAACAAAGAGAGAAAACAAATTGTGATAATATTTTTGTGACAGTTGCAGCTAAAATTTAAACTTTGTTGAAGTATGCATGTATATGGCCCTTTCCTGATGTTTAGCAAAGTAAATGCAATATAAGAAATTACTAAATTTGACATGAAGGTTTGCTGGATGAGACAGCTGACAAATATAAGAGATAGTGCCATGAGGGATGGATGTATTTCACAGATAGTTAAGGAGAAATTATGTGAGAAGTGATTGAACTTCACAAATAATTGCAAGGGAACTTTGTGAGCCTTTGGGGGACCAGTCTTGCAAGGCCAACAGAGATAACATAACCAATAAATATTACCATGTAAGACCAAAATGACCTAGGTAATAATGTTAGAAATATCAAATTTGATGTTGTCACGGACATATTTTCTGAAAAATACTTTTGCTAGGATTTTTTTCCTGAGAAGCTCAGAAGCCTCAGAGGAAAAGAAAAACAATCATTATCTGCTGCTGTGGAATACAACAGGTGCATATTTGATTGTTCCATGTGAGTTGTTTCTACTTGATGACCAATCACAGGTCCAGCTGTGTTGGGACTCTGGTCAGTCACAAGATTTTATTATCATTCCATTTTTTAATTTGCTAGCCTTCAGGTGAAATCCTTTCTTCTATTCTTTAGTATAGTTTTAATATACTTTAATAGATTTTTTCTTTTCATATTATATGTATCATAAAATAATAAATCAGCCTTCTGAAACAGGGAGTCATATTCTTATCTCTTCCCTCATCCTGGGACCCCTGCGAACACCACCACATGATGTAGCCAAAATGGACCCTTTGGGAAAAACTTATTTTTATCTCAACAGGGACAAGAGTGAAGGAGTAAATGCTTAAGGTACATCAGGGAAAATAAACATAGAGAAGAACAGAGATTGAGGGGAGAAGTAAGAAAATGATTGCCTCCCTGAGGCTTGCACTTGATCCCTGTGCTCTGATCTGCCTGATGAATGCCATTCCAACCTATTTGTGGGTCAGTCTCTTTTTGTGTGTGCATAACCATGTGTGTGCACATACACACAAACATTTCCCAGCAAACTTTGGGCTGTGCAGGCCAGCCAGCAGACAAAGCCAGACTGGCAAGAGCCAAGGGGAGAGCTGAAACTGCATGAAGGGCTCTTCCTGGGCACAGTGCCTGGATGGAGCCTTAACTGAGTCCATGAAAACATCAAATCAGAATGGTGTCCCTGGAGGTTAGAGCACTGCAGGACCTGTGTGCCCTCCACCAGTGAACTACAAGTCTAGCTAGCTGGGAAGGAGGAATGGTAATGGACCTTTTGTGTTGTTTATGGTTTATAGAGGTGTCTGTTAAGAGCACACTTCCTTTGTATGCATGTGTATTTACACCTCTGTAACACAGGCTCAGCTCTTCTTTTCCCTGCACTTAGGAGAGGGGATAACCAGCAGATTCAGTTCTAAAAAATGAAGATGGGATTAATTGCCTAGATCCTAAAGTGCAATGGAACCGACCTTCCTTAACAAAGTTTCAAGTATGAAAAATTTACTTAATGTTCCAGATAATAATTTACCCAGGACTGATAATGGATAAATGGTTATGCAAAATTAATATAATGTGCTATGCCCTTCAGAAGAAAAGAAAAAGATGAGGAGTTATATGTGAACAGTGAGTGATATATACCTCCATATCACAGAAAAGAAATACAGCTGAAAATGTAGACAACTTTTAGAAGTCTGCAAAATTTATTCCAAAGACTATTTCTTCGTAATAGATTCATAAATAAACAGAGGTGTTAAGTGTTTGATTTTACAGAAGAGCAGCTAATATAAGCTAGGAGTGTTGAACTGAAAATTAAGTTTCACCATTCTCCTACTAGTAATACATATACATATACCCATACACATACATATACATATACACATACATACACATGCACACACATATATGGAAAGGTGAAAAGTTTGTGTGCAAGGAAGATTGAGCAGTCTGATTCATGAATATGATAATAAAAACGTAAAAATTGAACACATGAGCAAGGAGTATGGATTATGAAAGTAATGATGAAATTATATTTTTTGTGTTTTGCTTTAAGTAACTTAAGTCCCCCCCTTGTATCATGAAATCAGCCTGAGGGTCTTTAGTAACAGTTACCTGCACTTAGAAACAAACGGCTTTACCAGGCTTTGAGGGCTGATTTTTTTTCCATAGTTAAAATTATTTTTAAATTTTAAAAAAATTCTTAAAAATAATAATAATAAAAAGCCCCACTTAGGTGACCCAGCCCAAGTTTGTTTGAAAGGTGAAGTCCTTCTTGGTCAGAGTAAATGATATCAAAATCTATTTTGTTGCATTTTCTTAGACTTGTACAACAACTTAAATTGATCAGCCCAGAGAACAGACAGGTACAGATTTGGTTGTAACTGACCTCCTTTTTCTGCTTTTGGGGTTTGCTATGGATGTTGGATTTTGGTTGATACAAGCATGTGTCCTTACAATAAATTTAAAATAACTGAGTCAGTCTCAAACATATCAGCTGGACAAACTCTGCAAATATTTTCATATTCATAAAGGGACTCATGGGAGTTATGGTCTGGTTTTCTAAAAAGAAATCTCAATTAGTTTTTGCATTTTTAATACAATGTTGAAAGAATTTTATGTAATTGGTCTTCCCCTGGCTCAAGACATTATGAACTTTTCTATTTATTAAAGTATTCCTTTCTGTAATGGTAAGATATATTCTGCGTATGATATTATTTATGAAGTGCTTTCCCCTTTTTCTTTATTATTGCATTGTATTCTTCCTAAGGTATTTTAAAGAAAGTTTTCAAGGTAGATCTCTTTCTCTCTGTAAATTCTATGACAGACATAGAATTACCATTAAGAACTAAAGGGATTTCATCCCTTCTACATTAACATTGTTTCCTTGATAGCTGGTGTAATTTAGCTTTTCAGCCTTGCCCTATTTGGAACAGGACTGAAGCATTCCTAGATTGTACTAATGTCTTTATCTCTATAAATACATAGATACAGACATATAATTTGTTCAATAACTGCATAAGATGATGGTGGTGAGGCACTGGCACAGGTTTCCCAGAGAACTTGTGAATGCTCCATCCTTGAAAGTGTTCAGTGCCAGCTCAGATGGGGCTTTGAGCAACCTGGTGTAGGGGAAGGTGTCCCTGCCCATGGCAGGGGTGTTGGAACTGGATGCTCTTTAAGGTTTTTCCAATCCAACAATTCTATGAGTCTGTGAACAGTCCAAATGGATCAACATCCTAACTAATGACTGATACATATGGAAGACAACATCCTATATCTATAACATCTAAAAAAATATCACAATTCTAGAGGTCTGTACTTTGAAGTTGATTATCTAACAGTTGATTCCTGCTGTCCCCATATATAAATTAGTCTTCCACACTCTATTGGGATATACATTAAAAAAAAAAGGTCAGTGTAATTGAAATAATGAATACTTCCTATTTCAAATAATATTGGATTATCATTTATAAAACATCTGATACTTTAAGAAAATAAAACTCAGTGCATAGATATTTAACTGCACAAAGACTGAATACAAGTGTGTTGCCTACTTTCTGATTCACCAGTGAGCTATTACTTTCCTTATGCCAAGTACAGCTGAGTAATTGATCAATGAATACTACTGAGTGAATAAACAGAAAATGCTGTGTGAGCTGATGGGAAAGAAAATGCCTGAGGAAAAGTCCATTCTTTTGTATCAAAACCTACTAGGAACTGCTGTTTTACTGATCTATGCTTGTGCATCTCTGGAATTCTTGCTGGGTAAAGCAATTTTGATGTCTGTATTGCCATAAATAAAGATTGCTTTTTTCTCACAGCTATTTGTTTCCCTACCTTGTCTCTTTTGAAACAGTTAAAGGCCATAACTGGGATTATGATCTAATGTTTAGTTGACCAGAAGATAAGATGTGTCCTGTTTCCCTGTGAAACATAAAAGTATTTAAAAAAATACAAAGTCATAAATCAGCTTCCTATAACATTCCCTCCAAATCTGTATATAGAAATCAATAAGACTTAGGTTTTAAGGGCTGGAATGCAATAAGGAATTAAGTGGGTAATTGTGACTGCCTAGCTGCAGTACTAAAGGTCCATAGATATGTTTTCTTTTGTTTTTGTTCCTCTGAGGGCATGTACAACTTGCTGACATCACATCCATCTCACAGTTCAGTCCATGAGGGGTTTGTGGAAAGGATAGATGCTCCTCCCTTATCATTCACAGCAGCAGCTGTCCTTGCCATGCCCAGGTTGCAACTGGCTTTCTACTGAGAGATGCTAGAGGATCCTACAGGAAGTAGCTCTGAAGACTGCCTATTAATTTTATAATCAAAACCCCACAGTATTGGCATACCACGTTTAGGTCTCAAAAGAAGACATGATCAGTGTGTCAGAACTATTGCTGAATCACAGTGAAAGTAAACAAGAACATCAACTCAGATCTCCAGACAGGTTTTACAATGAGAGGATGCCTTCATCACTTGAGTAAACATAACAGCTTTTTGTTTTCCAATGCATACACCAAATACAAGTTTGGAGCGGGACACAATTCTGTATGAACACCTAATCACAGACTGTAAACAGAGGTCAAGCTGAGAGATAATGCATGAATTCAAGATATATTTCTTTAAGTGTAACATTCAAGCACCAATTTCTTGTCATGAGGTGCCAGGACCTACTGTGCATTTACTGAGTTGTTCTGTGCATTTCTGGAACTGGAGCTTTTTTGATTAGCTGTAATATAGCTGTGGGTAATAGCTGTAGTTCAGGGAAGTAAAAATATTATAAGCCTAATTTTAAAATCCTAGCTGTAGAGGCTGAAAGATATAGAAAGGAAAAGATAATTTTCCTATGATATTCAAATTGCTGCAAACTTCCATATTTAATTTGCAACCACCATACTACAAGGCACTAATAATCTTTCCCCTGTCATATAGAAGCAAATGTGTGGAGAGTTTTTCCTCAAAGATTGGTAGAATTCTATTAATTTTCAAGGATAAATTCAATTAAAAGAATGTATTAATTTCTGAAATTTAATTTATTTATGCTACCTAACCTGCTCCATGGGCAGATAACTGTGTAGGTTTATAAATATTTCACTTGTAAGAATACAAGTCTAGCTTCATTTGCAACTCTTTTTGTGTCACTGTCCTACTTTTTCATAGTCTGCTTGACAAAAAGTTCTGTGCCTTACCTACCTGAATTTTATAACAAAAACCTTTGGGACTAATTAAGATTTTTATAGTAAAATAATGAGAAAGATTTTCTGTCTCTGTATTTTTTTCCCCTAGTTTTCTGCCTTGGGTTATTCTTGGGGCCGCCATAGTCAGATTCAATTTATAGAAGCATATTTGTTGCTCATCTGCATTAATAGAGCATAGTACAACAACAACAACAACAACAGCAGCAAAGATCTTGACAAGTTCTAATATTTTCTCTTAAGCTAAATAATTCCCCAGCTTCTTTGCATGTAAGACTCATAAAACAAAATGTGCTAATTAATGTAGGAAAAATCCGATTGTTCTGAAAAAAGTTAAATGAACTGAAGGATGCTTTTTTTTTAGTAGGAAAATTTGATCCGGCAAGGAGAGGCTGGTAAAACAGGCTAGACCAAAGTACAGAGCTGTGCTGTATCTGCCATAATTATTCATGAAGCCTTCAGCCAGCCAGGCTATATCTGGTTATAAGTCTTGAACATATCAGTGATAGGGAACATCCAGGTTTTATCCTTCAGGATGCTGACAAGGGCAGGAGAAAGTATGATCCCAGTGCTAGAAGGAAGCTTTCAGGCTCTTTGTTACCCAAAAAAATTCCTGAGTTATCCCCTAACTCCCCAAAACAAAGCATCAGCAGAGTTCCAGACTGAAGGGTTAAAGTAAGAGCAGACATCATTCAGAAAGCCATTTCACATAGCCAGGAGGAAAAGCCAATGACTTCAAGTTACATTTCTGGGAGAAATCTTAACTAAGGAGATAATAGCTGTCACATCCATTTGGGAAATGGCAGACCTGAATTCAGGTTCCTCTTTTGTGTGCTTGTACTTAAACCTCTGTTTCACAGGTTGCATGTAGGATGCTCTGTCTTCAACAGTGATTGAAATTACTCAAGACACTCTCTGGCTCTACAGGCAAGAGTCTCATGGCCATGCAGTGTTGTATTGCATGGATTCTTACAATGCAGATTCTCTGTCTATCTATGATGTGGCACATCTCACACAGGCTGCCTTTGACAATGGTCCCACAGAGGTGACACCCAAACTTGGATGCTGAATGAGAGTGGATGTCCTGACACAGACCACATGACACCCTTCATGACACCACAGCATACACTGGCCACTAAAAAAACCTTCATGACCACAGCAAAAGCTCTTGCTACCCTTAAATCTTTCAAATGGAAACAAAGCTGATGGTGGATGTGACAATACCTATGACTGACTGCCTATTCACTGGATTTGAGCTTGAAAGATAAGCACAAATCCTCTTCTGCGGGCTTTGTTCACCTCAGTGTTTGTAGTAGCCAGAGACATGTGGGACCATGCTGAGGTTTGGTTTGTGTGGAGTACATATGTCACCATCTGAGCTCACCTTTCTATATCACCAAACTCACCCTCTCAACAAGCAGCCACTGAACTGAGGGGCACTCTTTGCCTTCCCTTCTACTTTAGTGATTCAATGAATATATGTCACAGGCAATATATGGGAAAAGAGAAAAGTCAAGAAACAGTCTCTAAGCCATAGCGGCTAAGAAAAATATTCTCAGTGAGGAAAGAGGTCCACTGTATTTCAGTAAGAAATATCTAGAATAGACAGAAATCCTGATGGTAGTAAGGTCTCTTCAGAGGACTTCTGACTATTTAATTTCAAATTAGATTAGATGGTGGATGAAAGTAATTAATGACAATTGATCTCTTACCCAAAGGGGGACCTGTAAGACTCATAATTATAAACATCAAGGAACTGGGCTCTGTCCTTATGGAGCTTCTAATTTTCAGCAGTTCTATGAGACATCAGGACCTCAAGCCCTTCAGTACATGCTCAGGTACACAAGACACTTTGAGTAACTGAGCATATGGAGACCTTATCCTGTTCCTGAGTTTTCAGTGCTCTTCGGGATCTAAAACTTCACTGGGCATGTATGTCTCCCAGTGAATTAAAAGGATTCATCTAATCCATAACAGCTCAATGTTATTAGAGCTTTTCAAATGTGATACAAAGAAGGGTTGTCTCAAGATATTTTTTGCTACATACTAGTTTAAGGTGCAGGATTTCCTGACTGCAGCAGAAGGAAAACATAAATAAAGGACTTTCTGGCAGCTAACTTGGTGCTTAGTAATTTGATAAAACACAAGAATTACTAGACTTATTCCTCAAATTCCTTCTTTAAGTCAACACACTACAGCACCCTGTCTACAAAAGTGCAATCCTTTTTAGAAGTGGGGAACATCAGGAACTAGTATTACTCCATTTGGTGCAGAATGGTGGAGATCTCATTCCATTTTACTCCAAATTTCTGGTAACAGTTTTGTCTGTTCACTAGTCTCCAGCTGTCTGCCTACCTATCTGTTTGCCATTTTTTCAATTCTTTTATAGGGCACAAATCCCTGTATGATGCAATTTTCAGCCTAAGGACTGATCTTGGGTATTTCCCTTTCTCTTTCTCCCTTCCCTAGGAGCTGCTGCATTCATCATGCTAAATTTTGTGATGATATTGTGGTATGAACATGTACTCAGTGGGGAATAAACTGAGACCAACAGAGACATTTTCAGTCAAAGTCAAACTTCCAGAGGTGCAAAGTTAGTTCCTTACTGTGTAATCAAACCCTCAGCAGGAATCTACTGCTAATTGTGACATTTTTTGGCAAGATGCTTGAAGACAGGTCACTGGAAATTCATGTATTTCAGATCATTTTAATAGAACTAATATGGTATGCACAGAAAGGCTTGCCTTCTTAGCCCTACAGAGTTTCAGCTGAAAAGGCCATTTAACATTTTCTAGTAAAACCCTTTATAAAGCAGAAAATGTAAAACTTGGGCATATTCTCCAATGGTTAATGTACTATACTGTAATAGCAAGGCTTGGCTCTTAAATGCTGTCTCTAGTCCACTGAAGCATTTGCAGAAATAATCCCTCTGACTTCTGAGCTATGGCTCATGTGTTTGAAGTTCAGCATGTCATCAAGTGCTCTGTTCCATCAAAGCCTCTGCATGTTTTAGTTCATGAATATATTTATTTAGAATAAATACACGTTTATATAGAATAAAGATAGAAAATAAGAGACCCCTGAAATTAAACTAATTAATTCCATAGTTTAAGTGTCCCAGTTGGGGAATTAATCTAAAACAGGTTCTTTAGTTTCCATTCCATAAAATGGAGAAAAGTCAGTGCCTTTTGAAAGTTACCAGAAAGATAAAATATTTGCTTAAGTAAGCTACATAGCCTTGAACATAACTGATCCTTCCAGGCTTTCAAAACTCTTTCTACTGCTTAAAGAGAGTCAGGTTAAGGAAAGCATCATCTAAAATGAAAGTGAGAGTAACATGCCTAAATCAGAAAGGCAACTGTAGAAAAAAAAAAACAGTTCTTGTTTTACATAAAATAAAAGAATAATGACAAAAATAGGAATAAAACTTAGAGAGAAGTAAGTAAGTTTGCAATCTCTCCTCTTCTTTCTTTTTTTTTACCATTCCTATATAATTAATTTTGCCATAAATTTTTGAATAGTGAGATTTGTAAAATCTTGGGTCCAAACTTTTCTATGCCAAAGAAGTGCATAGATGTTTTATAGAAATTGTGTTTCCTTTCCTCTAGTATTCATGTTCTCTCTCTTTCTGGGACCTGTATTGCTGCAAAATTCTCTTGTTGCATCTTAGTGGAATAAAGAGCGCCCCAGTCTGTGAAACCAGGCCATGGATGAGCACTGGGATTCAAGGCAAGAGAACAATTTTTTTATGAAGCAGTAAAATAATTCAGTGAAAAAAGCCATTAGGGAATATAGTTATGGAGTTTAGGAATTTTTTTTCCTCAGTTAGCATATTTGTTTTTTTAAAAAAAAGAAATGGATGGAAAATTTACAAATGACTAAAAAAATTCCATGCCTGACCTAAATCAGAAATTCAGATGAGAAATACTCCAAAAAAATCTTTCAAATTTTCTGGCCTTGGTTTGTAAAAGGAGAGTTCCTGAGACTGCATTTCCCTTCTGTTGATTGCCAACTTCCCTGAAGGCAATGATTAGCCAGTTACAGACTTTGGCTCATATCATAGCGTCAGTCATGGTTCTGTGGCCTGGGAGACTGAATAACACCAACCGGTGAAAGATCTGATAAATCCATTGTTAATTTGTATGTTAATGGATGCTTTCATCTGACAGTCACTTTTTAAATTTTATTTATTAATTAATTAACCAAAACATCTACAAAGGAGGTAGGCTAGCACAACTGGAATTTGCTTCTCACTCTGGTCCAGGAGAAGTTGCACGTAACACTTTGAAAAATACTGAAGTAATTTAGGAATTTACATGTTATTTTTTATGAGTGGTGGATGTTTGCAGCTGTGTGAAATGGTTTGCCTCACTTATTTTCATTGCAGACAAATATATAGCCTTGAAGGCATTTTTGACACTTCCACGGCATGTAGAGAGATTGAATCATTTTAACTCATAGCTTCAAGGAAAATTCGAAGAACAGAACATATTCACATGGATCACATAGTTACTGGGAAAACTGTTTTTTCATCAGGCACACTCATAGATATAAAAAAGGAATGAATTGTTCATGTTTCTTGAAACGTTTTGGTGTGTATGTGAATATTCTACACATCAGAAAGGAGAAAATAATATGTTCACATTGCTGCTGCTCTGAGAGCCTGTCTTCCATAGTGGATAGACTTTTTCAATGTATTTTTAAGGTAATAATAAAGACATGAAGGCAATTGGAAAATATGGTAAAAATATTACAAGGTTTTTTTGAAGATAGATGGTGTCATAGTAACTTGATAGCTTTCTGTGATAAAATAGCTGATTTTCTAATTAAAAGACACATAGTAGATCTAATCTGTCTGGTTTTCAGTAAATCATTTGATATGGTGTCAGATATTATATTACTAGTCAAACAAGTAACATAGGGATTAGAACAAAAATTGTAGAGAAATAGGTTGGCCAAAAGAGATAAAAATGGATATTATTAGAAGAGGACAATTCAGAATGGGAAAAAGTTACTTTCAGATTCTTTAAATGCTGATCTTGGGATCGATTTTATTAAATACTTTCATTAAGGACTTTGTGCAAAATAGGTATGAATTCATGAAACTAATTTTTAAAATGATGTTGAAAGGCATTGTATGTGTAGTGGGGGGTGAAAATATCATACAGGAGAAACTGGACGATATTGAGGACTGAATGCACAGAAAAGAGGCAAATTTAATATATCTGTGCACATGGCCATGCACTTTTACACAAATACCAAGATTACCTGCTTTACTTGGAAACCAACCTTTGGAAATAAGTGAGGACGAGAAATATCTGTACATATTATCTGATCTCAAAATAATGTGCAAATGGAAGTGTGTGGCTCAAAATGTGTAAGGCATAGCCAAAGGAATTAAGGAAATATACTTTTCTCTATCTGGAGAAGGATGAAAAGAAAAAGTGAAAGGACGCTATATTTTATTACTTCAAGCTGAAAGTGTTATGTCCATTAGGCTATAGATGGAAGAGTAAAGAAAGATTGTTATTATTATTTACAGGTGATAAATCAGGTGTGATGCCTATATGAGAAAGTAAGCATAAATTTGCAATGGGCACATCAACACCGATAATCAAAAAGGTGGTTTTAACCATATATAAACTGAGATTCTTCAACAACCTTTCAAAGTGGCCAGTATGGGAAAAGTCTTAGTTTGAAGTATCCCAGAAACATCACGTTATATATTTGACAAAAAAGAAAAGACAGGGGCTTGGGCTTGAAAACTCAGAAGGTGCCTTCTCTGAACTCTATCCTTCAGTATTCCTGTAAATTAATGTTGTTAATTTAATTCAGAAATCCTACTTTTTTTTTTGCAAACAATATTCATGCTTATATTGCATGTACAGTCATATTTACTATTAGATTTTCTCTATACGGTGATGGGAGGCAGGTAGAATAAGTCATCCTCAGGTCATAATAACAGACATAACTGAGATAAAATGCCACCTAAAAGTCTAATTTCCTCTCATCTCTTCCAGTTTTTAATTAAGATGGTGTAACACCTTCCATATTTTTGGGTATTCACTGCAATAAAAGAATCCAATACGAGAGTTTTTTCTCACTATAGTCAATTGAGTCCCTAACATATATATGTATGTATATGTGTATGTATATACATCTCAGCCTTAGGCAGAGTATATATTTAAAATGGATTTACAGGAATATTTCTCCAGAGATTTGTATTCCCTGGGTTTAGTTGTTTTGTTCTTTTTGTTTCTTCTGATGGTAGATTGTATAAGATTAGATAGCTTGGAGGTGCAAATGCACCCCAGAGGAAAAGTCTTATTCATTTTTCATAGCATAATTGATTATTTTGAATAATGTATGTGATGGCTAGATAATGACTGGAAAAACAATGTCTAAACATGACTTGGTACTGTTTTCTGCAGTATCTGTGATTTGATGGCCTAACATATGAGGTTGGCTTTACAGGACAATATAACTGTTACATTATTTTCTGTAAGTAAAAGCAATTCAGCATATTTTCCCCTCCCAGAAAAATAATATGAGTATGCAGAATTTAATTTATATTGTTTTATCTGAGATACTAGTATAAAAATTATGTACAGAATTTAAAAAATGCTGAAACTTTTTTTTTTAATGGGTTTATCAGAAAGGGAAAAGTAAATGTTTCTGTGGGAAAAAAACTCGCCAAGAGCTGAAACAAGGGAATTTGTAAAGCTTTTGACATGGATTGAAGGGGCGGAGCACCTCTCATCTGAAGAAATGCTGAGTAAATTGGAATTGTCCAGTCTGAAGAAGAGAAGGCTCCAGGATGACCAAATTGTAGACTTCCAGGACCTGAAGGGAACCTACAAAAACAATGGAGAGGGATTATTTACAAGAGCGTGGAGTGGCAGGACAAGGGTGAATGCCTTTAACCTGAAAGAGAAGAGGTTTAGATTTGGTATAAGGAAGAAATTTATTGACTGCGAGGGTGGTGAGGCACTGACACAGGTTACTCCCTGGAAATGTTCAAGGTCAGGTTGGATGGGGATTTAAGCAATCTGGAGTGGTGAAAGGTGTCCTTGCCCATGGCAGGAAGGTTGGAACTAGATGATCTTTAAGGTCACTTCCAGCACAAGCTGTTCTATGATTCCTTGAAACTGTCTTTACTAAAAAGAGCATTTTAAAAAAAGTTGGAATTATGACAGGCTTTCTGCTTGAATTCTGTGGGGGTTACATGAGATGTGGCGTGACTTACAGTTAGAACAGTCTCATGTCATAGCACCAACATTTTTTCTCTGTCTCATCCTAAACGCACTGTAGTAACACATGGGATCTTCTTTGCTTTACACCAAGATTGACTTTTAGGTGTGTTTTGACTTGGAGTTTGACTTTAGCAGCAGGTCAAGTCATGAAGTACATCTCACCTCAGACAGACAACATTTACCCTATGGGTCTGTAGGGGCCTCTAAGAGCAGTCAAGTGTTTAAAATTAGGTGCATTTTGACAAATATAATCTGTGAAACATCAAAGTTAATTTCCTTTAGTACTGTGAGCTGTACCTGTAGAAAAGGGACTGGATAAGAAGTACACAGCGAATATGTTTTTGTTACATTTTTCTGGTTACAGCTTGTAAGTTGCTGAAGGGAAAATGAACAAATTGATGGATTTGGTTATGTGTGAAGTGGATACCTTACAAGGGAACTAGAAAACCTTTAACATTTCCAGAGATCAGAACTTCCAACCTACCGTATAATACTCCATTCCAATTTCATTCAACTGTGATGGAGGGAAAAATTCCATAATATTGGTGTGCACTTAATTGTCACAGTGAAATAAAATTACGAACTTTAGTAATACCATAAAAATGTGTAGCGTTATGCAAGAACCTAAAATTACATGCTCCCTAAAGTAAAATTATTATACTACAGAGGCTCGCAAAAGCTTTCAAACTAAGCAGTATAATCTCACAGTTAAGAACTTTAACTTCTGGTTGAGAAAGGATAGAAACATAAATGCCATTGCTGTCAAGACCCTACAGTACAAGCGACTCGAGGTCTCGAGGTGAATTTTTATGTGTTTTTCAAGCACTTTTCTTATGCTAATGGTGTTGATAAATACAAGGCATAATATTTGTACTTTCCATACACAGCTGAGATATGAATATCAAAGTCAGAACAAAGGAATGCCCATTTATATATGGACGCATGGAGAAAGATACATATGACCCACTGACACCTTCTAGTCAATGAAAGAACAATAGGAAAAGACAAATGCTTGTTGTCCTGAATCTATCAAGCTAAAGCCATGTATCTCCCATCTTATCAAGAGTCCCACCAGAAAAAGCTTATCTAGTTCGATAAAAGATTTGAGTGCAGGAAATAAAAAAGACTCTTTGAGCACCAAATAAAAGGTCCGAGTGCTAATGGGTGAACAGAAATGCTGAATCACTCATACTCTACACTGAGTGTTCTTTTCTTCCAGCATGATCGCCAAGGTTTCTTGGCCAGCAGGGCCATTTCACACAGAGAACCAGCTGAACAATATGCATTGCATGAGGAGACACTGCACTGGAGCACAGAATTCTCTAAATAGCTCTCACTCTGTGTCGTTGAAAAGATTAGGCAAATTCATGAGCAGAAAATATGTATTCTGGATAATACAGACCCAAAGCACTTTGGTCCTTTTTGGTCCATGCTGTGAAATTCTAGGACCCCTCAGGATTAGTCACTGAATTGCAAAATAGATCCAAGGCTTTTTCCAGCTGATGCATGGAAATGAAAAACAACTATTGACTTCTGCCAAGAGAAGTTATACCTGTCCCCTCGACAGAAATGAACCAAATAGGTTTTCTGAAAAGCGAATATAAAGAAACTGCAGTAGTCCAAGGTCCAGAAATGCAGACTTAAAAATAAGTGTCTAGATTTTTGATCTAAGTAATAACAGCATTCTGTAAAAAATACAGTTGCTTTTTAAACTTGTGGGCAACAAGTTTTCAAATGGTGGATATGCACAAGGATATCTAAATAATAATAATTATTGTCTCACAGGTAAGAAATTAAATCAAGTTGTATCCTAGGCTAAGCTGTGAATTATGAAAGTCTGAACCAGGAGTTTCCAAGTAGATAACCCACAGTGTCAGGAGGTGCAGTCCACCCAAAAGACAGGTAGTGAAGGCACAATCTGGAACCTCGTGTTTGAGGAACTTTCATCATGCAAGTTGTTAAATCCCCATTCTGAAGCTTTGATTTTAGGGGGATGTAGCTGATGTATTTTTGTTACCCTAGTGGTTATTTTCTCTCTATTTTATGTTATGGTTGACATAGTTTGTAATGACAACCAAACAATTAGTACATGAAGTCTGTGAATCTGGTTTCTACATTTCAGGCCAATTCACTCGTCAGTGAGCCAAGATCAGCTACTCTGCCTCACTTAATATAGTTAATTTCTAAGTGAAGAATGTCCACACATTTCCCTCATTTTTCCCTTTGTTTATTTTTTTTTGGTCCTCAGGACCAGCCTTCTGAGAATCATTTCTTTTTGTATTAAATGACCCCTGAAGATATCACCTGGAACTGGGGCTTCACTGGGTTCAGGCAATGATAGATTCAGTGCACAGAATACAAATTAAGTGTTGTTTACAAAATGAACAGATACAATTTCTTTCACAAAACATTCCTGAGAAACAACTGGAGTGTGGATGGCGAAGCATTGTCTGTAACTACTCTGTCCTTAAACCCTGCTGATTTTGGTTACTGTTGGAGTAAAAACCAAGGAAGATCTGATTTTTTAACACTACTTCTTTATTCTTAAAATTAAGGTGGCAGATTAACCAAGACCATAAGAAGTCTTCTCATTTCCTCTGGCCACACACCCATCATTTCCAACTCTCTCTGAAGGTGGCTCACCAGAAGACTTAAATGACAAGGCAGCAAGACCACTAGAAGAACCTGAAGTGACAGAACAACTTTGTTGTTCTGTTTCTGCACAGTTTAAATTGTTTTTCCCGGAGGAGAACCAGAAACACTGATAAAGTTTATAGAAAGCTTTTCATTGAAAAAGGAAAAATCTGATGTGAAGAGTTGTAAAATGTAACGTAATGCCTAACATTCCATTCCCAGTGCTCTGAAGCTGTAAAAGCTTTTTATAAATAAATGGTGAAAATATTATGCTGCTTTTTTTACCTTTATAGTCTGTGGATAATTTTGGCTAAGGGTCTGGAAGAGAAAACTATAATTTATTATGACCTGGCATCTTGGATAGATAGAATGTTTTGTTATTTGGCTTAGTTGTTCACTCTTTTACTCATAAAAGATAAAGTAATGATTGGCTTCTTTCCTACAACATTTTTGGAAGAAAAAACAGTGTTTTTCTCAAGGTGATATACTTTGATTTCAGAGTCAGATGCCAAATTATGAATTGAACTTGATATTTTGTTTCATGTTCATTCATGATAAAAATATGTTTGATATTAAATACCACAGCTTTCTGGGAAATTTAATTTTTTGTCACAATCTGTAAGCATTGCTATACAGAATGCTTACCCTGATGAAGAAATTTATGGACTGCTATACCTCACGTGTCTGTATCTACAAAGGTGGGATAATAATGCTTATCTATGTGACAAATGAGATAAGCAGCTTAATTTATTAAAGTTTGTAAACTGCTTTGAGATCCTCCAATAAAAGTTCCTGTGCAAGAAACAAAGTAATAGCAGTCATATCATAAAGGAAACTAAACCTTTAATTTTGCCAAAGTTCCCCGGGTGAATAGATAACTCTTTAATGAGATTAAGGACGTGTTTGAGATTGGCAATTTTATAACAAATCCTCAGTGGATACAAACATGTAAAGTTGCTTGGCATAACTTTTTGCAATTGCATTTGTAAAAGTAATTGGATATTATGAGACTGTGAATAGTGGAGAAATACATCTGGGAGTTCCAAGTTGTGAGTTATATGTCATATTTCATTGTATAGCTGTGAGTGTTGCTGCTGTTGTGGAATTTGAATAGGTTTTCTGTCAGATGATTTATTAGTGTATGGACAGTATTTGACTTGCATTACCTTTATTTATTGATACTCATAACAGCCATTTGATCATATGGTAAAATGAAGAAATGCTTACAAAACTGTGATTCAGATGTGTATTTTTTCCTTTTTCAACTAACCCTGATGTGCCAGAACATTTGTAGTCAATTTTTAAGGGATTTAAAGACTCAAAAGGATACTCTTGAACCTGGGATGAAGAAAAGTATAGATCTAATTGAGTATTAGTTTTTTTTCTGCATGGAAGGATGGAAAGAGCTGTACTGACTATTTCCTTGTGGGAATGAAAGGCAAGTCTCATTTGAAAGGAACCCTCATCATCTGAAGTGACCTAATATGAGTTATGATTGAATAATTCTGTTCTATCCAGTAGAGAAAAATAGCCTCAGAACAACAAGATTACATCCATTAATGTTTTGACACTTTTCTTTTGATTTATTTTTACAACTCACAGACATGAAAGGAAACAATTTAAATTGCAATGGAATAAAAGTGTGCAGTTTTTGACTATGTAACCTGTATTTATTTAAAAACAAACATTAAATATTTTCAAGCAGTGTTACAACTCAGAATTTCATAATATAAAAAGAATAAAATTAAGATCCATGAGGTCAAGAATGACTCAAAGCTGTATTATTTATACTGTAGGCTCATAGAATATCTTGAGTTGGATGAGACCTAAAACATAATCTAGTTCCAAGCCCTTTTCCAGCGGCAGGGACCCACCTGTCTTGGGGGATATATGAGTGATATCTTCAGTATATCTTATATATCTTAAATATCATTGCTCCTACACCATAGCAAAATATTATTTCAGTGTCAGGAAATAAAAGTAACAAGAATGAAGCAGGATTCCACCACTACTACTACTACTACTATTATTACTATTCCTATTACTATTATTACTATTATTACTATTATTACTATTACTATTATTAATTTTGGTAATCTTGGTTTAATAGCCATACTAGTATTGTTAGTTCAGTAGGAAGCTATTCCAGGCCTTAGGAATAGTTTTACAACTCAGAATCCAGTCTTCTCCTCAGTAGCTGTCAGCATCTTCAGGGTCATCTGAATTGTGCCCAGGGTGGATTTAATGCTGGGTCTGTCTGACACAGCTTTGAACAGCAGTAGTTTTTGTTCCTGTCCATGGGGTCACGTGCCCCAGCTGCCTGGCTCAGATGCTTCTCCTGATGCTAAGTGTTGGGGTGAGGGTGAGGGGGCAGCTTGTCTCTTTTTTTCATCAATCTTTGCTCTGTCAGAATTGTAGGAGGCCTTTTTGCCCTGTTAGTCTAGACACCAGAAGCCCAAATATCTTCTTACACTCTGCCAGCATAAAATGACCTCAAAATGTTCTTAAATTACAGTGAGCTGTATATTCACTCACAGTTTAAAGCTCTTTGTAATGCTTGGTGCCAGAGTAGTGCCAAATGTAAATCAGAGCCAATATAAATCAGGGCTCATTTAATGTACTTTGCAGAGTGGGAACAAGAAAGTTTAGAATCAAGTAGCAGTCTCTTTTCTCTGGCAGGAGACTCATACCAATTTATGTTCTGATCACTAATGCATGGAATCATTTGCACCTATTATTAAGGAAGTATGTCACCTCCTCAACATAACTTCTGCTCATCCTTAAGTTAAAACAATTTTCTGCCTCATATTAATTTTCCATCCAAAAATCCCAAAACATCTATTTCAATGAAATTGCAGAGTGACGTTAAAAGAGGGGAATATTTGGGATGAGAGAAG
This sequence comes from Molothrus aeneus, assembly GCF_037042795.1. Classification (NCBI taxonomy): domain Eukaryota; kingdom Metazoa; phylum Chordata; class Aves; order Passeriformes; family Icteridae; genus Molothrus; species Molothrus aeneus. The sequence goes on along the minus strand of NC_089648.1, from coordinate 71,776,642 downwards.
GAAGGCATTTCTTAGCATCCAGCCATTTGTTTGTTTGTTACCATCCCTCTGTCATTTACAACAAAAGCAGCCTCAGCAATAAGATCATGTTTTATGGTATGACTTGGAGACCACAGCTGGCTCTTTAGTATTTTGTTGTTAGCCTTGTTAATCTAGCTGAACAAAGAAGCTCAGAACCACCTGACAATGGGATAGGGGATCTCTCTCCATGGTTTATTGGACACACATCAAAACTTAAAATTGTACTGTAATGCCATCTCAGAGTAAGTGGATCTCAACTCAGATTTTTTTCTAACTACTCTAACTGGATTCCTGGAGCTAATTTCCAGGCTTTAATCATCTCTGGGATTCTGTAGTCCACACCTTCTAGGCCTTGTAGCTAGTTCCTTAAATATTTTCCTTCCTTCCTTCCTTCCTTCCTTCCTTCCTTCCTTCCTTCCTTCCTTCCTTCCTTCCTTCCTTCCTTCCTTCCTTCCTTCCTTCCTTCCTTCCTTCCTTCCTTCCTTCCTTCCTTCCCAAAAATTGCTTTCTTCATGAGACATGTGGGTATCTTTAGGCTTGGCATTTGGCTTCATTAAAGAATAAACAATCTTTCAAGAGAAATAAAATGAAAAAAAAGCTCTTAAAAATTTACCCTTTTGAAAAGTCATCTCACCCCAAGCTCAAGTCTTAAAAAGTGTAACAAAATACAGCACTTTTAGAAGTATTTTTTATGTCTGATTTTAACCTTGCTTTTAGTCTGACAGGTCATGGTTGAAATTGGGAAATTGGGAAGAGTTCTCTTATTCAGTCTTTTTCTGGGTTTTTTTATTTGGTTGGTTTGGGGGGTTTTTTGTGGCTTTTTGGTGTTTTGGTTTTTTTTGGTTTTTTTTTTGTTTGTTTGTTTTGTTTTGTTTTGTTTTGTTTTGCTTTGGTGGGGTTTTTTGTTTGGCTTTTTGTTTGGTTTTTTTTTTTTTAACCTGGGGGCAATACATCCTCTTGTAAAAAAAATCCAAAAAGACAGTGTGCCTTCTGTTTGGATTGGTATCTTACTAAAATATCAAGCATTGCTTTTTAATTGTAAGCCTTTTGTTCTCCTAAGATTCATCAGCTATTCTTCTCATTTCAGTATAAGGTTGTTTTCCCATTTTGGGTGTTTAAAAGCTCCCTATTTAAAAATACTTTCCTAATGTACAGCCTTGCCCTTACTGAAACTGCCATTTATTTCCAGCACATATTGGAAACATTTTCTTATTTTGCTTTTTCTAGTGCTGTTACAGACTGAAGTCTGTTATGTTTACCCTTGGTCTTTTCTACTCTAGTCTAATCTGCCTTATTCTGGTGCCTTGTCATGCCCTGCTGTTGAACTCTGATTATGCAGAATTTAGAAATTAGGTCTTCCCAAAGACCTGAGTAAATTTAAGGTCAACTGTTTGGCTAATCAACAAGTCACTGGTATGTTCTCTTCCAAAGTGTGAAGGAGACTAAGGAACAGCAATAACAGACCTCTGTATCTTCAAAGCATAGATCTCTCAGTTCTTTAAAATTTTATGTTCTGAAAGCAGGGGCTTCTTCTGTATTTCAATATGTGAAACACTTTATTTTTATATTGAATTCAGCCTGCTTGCAAGATGACCTGTTATTCTCACATTCAGAATCAGTTCAGCTGTCACAGAAAGCAATAAAGGCAGAATTTCCTCAGTTTATATCATCCCTATGTTACATCTGAACAGTCTTTTTATAATTTGAAAATCAATGTTATAATTTTTGGATTTTCTTTAATCAAAACATATACTAAAAGAGTTAACCTCTGTAAATATAAGTTCAGTGAACTCAAACAGAAGGCCAAGTCATTCTTAGATTTCTTTCAGATGTATTGGTGATTTCCTGTCATGCATTTGGCTTCATTCTCTATTATTGTCTTCCTTCTAATTCAAATAATTCAACCACTGTTCTCTTCTATATATCTGCTAAGTGGCCATGGAAGGAAATTATATAAAATACAAAACCAGCTCTTCATTTTTTTTTTTTTTTTTGGTTTTTGGTTTTTTGTTTTTTTTTTTTTTTCTATTTCTAATATTGTTTTTCAGACTCAAATCAATTACAAGTTATCTTCTTTCCAGCTACTACATGTCTGAGACTCGTGAAATTATGACCAGAAATGCCATATCAGAATCTTCATTTCATAGCACAGAAGCATTAAAAGGCCGTAACATCAGCGATCTACCAACTGTGACTTTGATTAGAAAGGAATTTGTTATGTGAGTTATTCCAAGCAGATCTTGGGGTAGACAGTAATTGCCAGTGCTAATCAGGAGTTCAAGTTCTTGTTTCCCACATTCTATGCATTGACCTTTTAACTCTATAAATCACTATTCTTTTTTTTTTTTTTCCCTTCATCTTGTATCTGCTTTGTGATACGTTTTTGTTACCTTCTGAGGTAGTGGGTAATATTTTTTTGTTGGGTTTTTTTGGTTGGTTTGGTTTTTTTTTTTTTTTTTGTTTGGTTTTTTTTTTTTCCCCAGAGTACACTTGATTTGAACAGAAGCATCTCTATCTCTTGCAAGTAGAATATAGATGACAATACCTGTCAGCAAGCAAGTTGTCCTCAGGCCATGATATCATACCCAAATGAAGTATTTATAGAACAACATGGACTAACTCTGTTCTTCTGTAGTTACACAGTTACACAGGGAATGCTTAAGCCTCACACATTTGCTAGTTTATTCAGAAACACATATTCTCTTTTCTGGCTCAAATATTATTGATAATGAGGTCTTGGTTTCCTTGTGTCTGTTTATTATTCAACCACAGGGGAGGAACTCAATTACTAATAAGTGGTTATTGCCTGTGAATCTCTCAGTCTCCTAATTTTGCTCTCCACCATGTGAGCGGTGTTTGATCATGTGATGTTGTCTTTCCCTTTCAAACTCAACTAATGACCACCAAAAGTAATGAATAAATCATTACTAATTTTGTCATTTCTAAGAATGCCAAAATGCAGAATTGCTGTACTTGAAGATAATAGACAGGATACAAGAAAAAGTGAATGGCCCTCTCTCTAAAGGATGGTATTACGACAATAAACTGTATGGATACTGTTTGACTTCTCTTATGACAGAGCAAAAATAGAAATATGATAAATTTGTTAATATAAGTAACTTTCTGCTTCCTTACTGCTGGCCATATAAAAACCACTTAACTCACAGATTTCAGTGTTAACATCACACCTGTTCTTGTGTTGCTCAAGGCTTTAACCTTGGAAAACCCCCAGGAATGGACACTGCACAAAGTCTCTGGACACTCTGCTCCACTGCTTCCTCCAGCATTGTGTCTCCCTTCTCAGTGCCAGCCCAGAAACTGCGCTGAAAGCATTCCCTCTTTGTCTGAGGCTGGTGTCATACACCCAGAGAACAAAGGCACCTTGCAGAAGCACTAATGAGAATGTGTAGTAGAAGAGCAGTAAATCTGCATTATGTGTTTAGGCTGTGATCTGACCTTACGGGGTATAAGAAAAGGCTTATCTGATCCCCAGAGTGCCACGGTCACAGCTGGAAATGAAGGCTTGAAAAATAAACTTTATGATAGCTGCTAATATTACAAATTGTAAGACTATGGAATAAATCACAGGAGCCATGAAATGCAACATACGGTACCCTGTTCTCAGCCAAATTATTTATTCATGAATGTTCGTAATTCAAATGAATTGGCCATGAATATTCATGGTACTCCTTTGTAACTAGATATTGTAAGGAAATCTAGGCTAATTACAACAGAGGCTCTTTGCTAGCATTTGCATAGTGGCAGTGGGAACATTTTGGAAGTTGGAATTCCTTACTGGAGTCCCAGCTGTAACTACTTCATGTGATTGAATGAGTACAGAGGTCAACAAAGAAAATGTGTAGTACTGCTTGGATGTAGTCTGCTGGCATCTACCCAGTCTATTAGTAGAATATGCACCATTAAACCATGAATATTACATAACTTACTGCTAGTAAAACAGTAGACATTCATGCAGAGCAAAGCTTAAGCACAAGTAAGTCAAGTGGCTTTTGGGCTGTATTCCAGCAGGCACAAGAGGTCAATTTCTGCTCACAGTTGCATTAGTGCAAATTCACTGATTTCAATTAAGTTCCATTGGTGTGAATACAAGACAAATTTGGCCCCATCTACAGACTCATAACTCACAAACTGGCAATTTTCTTTTCCAGTAACAGCCCTGAGAAAAAAATTATACCATGAATTTTTTATCTATTTCCAGTTCTGTAGGCTCAGGTAAAATGTTGTAAATCTAGAATGACATTTTTTCTTGTTTTCTCAGAAATATCAGCAGGAAAGAATGCTTTTTCCCCTCTCTGTTCATCTCACTTACAAAAAGAAATCCTATATAGAGTGTCTGCAATCACATATAGTCAGATTTAGAAGAGAGATGTAGCTTTGACATTTGACAGGAAAAAAGAAGCATCAAACAAACATAATAGGTGGATCTTTCTTCATCTTTCTTACCTTCAAGAAGGTAAGATCCTTAGGGAGTTCTTACATTCATATCTGCTAAGCTCACACAAGACAATGCTGATTTGGGGTCCTGAATATCACAAATCCCATCATTTTCTCCAATTATTGTTTTTATCAAGACCAGATCTTCTGATCAACTGACTTAATTTAAAGAAGTGATGAGTCATGTGTCTTACAGATGATGTCTATGAGTCAAACACATACATGTGCTCTGGATATCTAAGGTGTAGGCACTGCATTACACTGGGGGTAATTCATGGGACAGATTTCTAGATCATGGAAGGTGAATTATGAATACAAAGAATTTCTAGATAAAATAGAGAGCTAAGATGTAGATGTCAATGCTTACATTACGCAGGTTTAATTGCACTAGACTTCCTCCCACCAAAAATTTTCCCAGGAAAATCCAGGATTTCCCCCATCAAATAGCTTAAATATTCATTTCACTTTTAAAATATGCATCTGAGTTCTGATATAATTTTTTTCTAGCTTCAGCTTTCTCCCAGAGCTGGCAGGAAGCCTGTGGGGAAAAAGAAAAAAATACAAAAAAAAAAAAAAAAAAAAACAAAAAAAAAAAAATACAAAAAAAACCAAAAAAAAAAAAAACAAAAACAAAAACAAAAAAAAAAACCCCAAAACCCACAAAACTCACCAAAAAAAAAAAAAAAAGAAAAAAGAAGAGGCAATAATTCCTACAGGAAATGCTTTTACTATTTCTCTATTTGTTAGTAAATGTCCTTCCTTGGCCATTGCCTCCTGTTATGACTTTGTTTTCTTTGTCCCATGTGGTTATTATGCATTGTGATTGTGTTACCATATGAACTCTTTTGGGATACACTGTTTATGTAGCCTTTTAAGCTTTTTAGGCTTTTTATTTCAGGCTCTACTCTATTCCTGAAGTTTTCTTCTGAACCACCAAAACTTTCCAGTATCGGCAGTGAAACATGAACACTAGAAATAAATACTCTTTTTTTTCCTTCAAGTGTGATGACCAAAAGTAAATACTGTTTATCCCCATAAAATTTTACTTTTGTTTACTGTAGTGGTTTGCTAGTGTTTAAATTCTTTTTTTTTTTTTTGTCTGTGTGACAGCATCTGATGTTCTCAAAGCTGTTGTTTTCTAGAATATTTTCTGTAGGAATGGTCTAAAACCCTTCTGTTTCCCAGGTATATGATACATTTGACTCCCTTTAAAATAATGTGATTCTGAGTAGCATAAAATTGTATTGCTGAGCTATTCTTTATTAGTCTTAATTTCTTTGTTTTATCCTTATACTTCATTAGTTATAATTTTATACTTTGCTTGCAGGTTATGGATAAAATATATCAAATACAAGATTTCAGGTAGACACTCTTTTGGGACACTTGATCGATCTATCTATCTATCTATCTATCTATGTATCTATCTATCTATCTATCTACCCTCAGCTGAATAACTTTTTATTCTCAATTATATATCTGGGTTACTAGCCAGTTTTTTGAGTAATGCATTGTGTACAAATCTGATGTACACATTGAGACAACAAGAATTTAAGGAGTTTTGCAATTTGAGTGAGGTTAAATAAATTAAGTCTTTTGCTGATAACAAAATTGTTTTTGTGTGTTTATGAGGAAGGAACAATTGCAAGAAGCAATCAGGTGGAAAAATCCTCATTCCTCACCTTCTCAAACTTTTTAAGGAAAAAAATGGAAGTGGACTTTGGCTGGCCAGAGCCCACATTAAAACAACACTAAAGGCGCTGAAAAAAAAAAAAAAAAAAAAAGGAGAGAAAAACAAATCCGAGCAGAAGATAAAGCAAGTACAATCAACATAAGCACAGCAGGAGAGTCTTTGAGTGCCTTGAATATGACAAAGGGTGCTACTATTCCAAGCTTGTAGAACACAGCAGTTTCGCTCTGTGCTTGATTTATATTGTGCCCCTTCTATGGAATCAATTGCTTGAATGCTGGCAAGAGCTCTGTGCTGCTCCATTAAATGTAAGACCCACTGTGCTACAGGGTACTGATTAGCATGGACAGGAACAGACAGTAATGCCTGAAAATTCATTGCTGCCAAGTTCTTAAAAACTACCAAGTCATAACTTAACAAGAAGCCCAATTAGTGCTCAAATATCTTGTCTATTTTCTCTGTCTTGGCATTACTGTTGTTAAAACAGATTAAAACTAATGTATAACTCCCAGAGTGCAAAATGATATTAAAAAATAAATATTCTAAATGAACTGTTCTCCGTCCTGTATATGCAACCCAAGATGCAGAAATACACTATCATATGGAAGATAAATGAAGATCAGCTTGAATTTGTGAAATGATTATATATGTACTGCAAATGAATAATGAAATAGCATTTTTCCACCCACATGCATATGAGTTGAAACTATTTCTGATGAGTTGAAATTACATATCTCAATTATTCTTTTTAATTTTTCCTCTAACAGATTATTCTTGCTATTTTTATGTATTTTGGTAATCATAAATGTTTCTTTTATATACCACAGGAAACAAAAAAGAAGCTAGGCACTTTAATAACATTGGTCCTTGAGAGGAAATGTCTAAGTAAACCTTTGTCTCTGACGTTCACTGAAACATGATTGTACAGGCATTTCAGTGAAGACATGTAAAATGCAATGTCATTGCATTTCTATAAAGCCATAGTTTAAGACCACAGTTTAGGTCTTTTTGACTGAAGTTAAACCATGACACCTTATAACCATTGCTCAGGTTTGTTTTTTTTGATTTTTTAAAGGATACCAGGAAGCAACAAATAGGGTAACTGCATAGTTGCTTTGTCCAGTTTGGAGCTCTTTGGGTCTGCTTCTTTCTCAGAAAAGAAGTGCAAAATTGTAATAGATTTGTTCTCTCTAAAACCATATGAAATTCAGGAAGTTGCCAGATTGAGAGTAAGACTGGACCTGTTCTTTAAGGAATCAATGAAGAGTTGAAGATGGTTTCAAAACTTCTCTCCAGAGTCCTATCATAATGAAAACTTGAGTTTCTGAATTTCAAAACCATCATCTAACTTCCATTCACGTAAAAGGTGCAGTAGAAATTCAAGGTCTTACAGGTGTTTTTCCTATGAGTTTTCTAATGAAAGGCTTCTACATTTGGTAGGTGCCTCCAATAACACTCAGGATTCTCAAGCACTGTGAAGAAAGAGTGCTTGAATGCTATTAGGAATGTCTAAGATTTCTGTAAATATCACTTATGTGAATTCATGGTGGGAAGAAAAAGATATAACATTTTAACAAGTTATATTTCTTTTACACATGAGGAAAAAAATTCTAATGGTGAAGAAAGTGAAACAAAGGAAGATATTGTCTCATATTTTTGTAATGTTAGTGGAGGTCCTCAAGAGACAGGTGGGCAGACAAAATGCAGGAATGAAATAGGTAACATTGACCCTGCCATGGGGGAACAATATTTCTTAGAGTCTTGGATGCACTCCATAGCATTCTGTAGCATGACAAGGGCCTGAATGTATTTTAGACCATCCTACAGAGTGCTAACAGTAGGCAATTGCAGCCAGTTAGTAAAAATTCAGATGTTCATTTTCAAGGCCGCTAGTAAAAGTTTAAACATTCTGTTCCAAAAGTTTCAACTAAATGCAACAGAAAGTGAGATGAGATGTGAGTCAGACCTAAGCTGCCCCTTCTGCCCTGGGACCCTGCACTGGGACACTGATCATTTCCTCCACAGGGCACACCTCACCATTAATGAACTTGTTCACTCAAAACCAGGAAAGCATTATGTTAAATAACGTCCCTCTCATAAAAGCCAGGCACTTCATCTGGAGAGCAGCATACTGAAGAAGGTGTCATAGTGGGCCTATGAGAAATTACTTTTTGGTTAGTGACATCACCATATAAAGCCTTTTATTTGTAATCAGTGAGTAACATTATCTATTCAGGGTTTGCTATTAGCCATTTTGAAGGATTTGCATGTCAGATCTTTCCCTCTCTCCCTCAGTCCAAGCAACTATTACAGTGTTTCACTGCAGAAGAAAACTTAGATTAATATGAAAGCAAGAAAAGAACATCAAAGATGATACTGCAGATACTCTCATTATTTGTCCTGAGTTGTATCTTACCAGATGAGTGGATTTACTCTTACTTCCTGTAATTATCATTTTGGGAGACAGAATAGAAACTGAATAAGGTCCTGGTTTTGGTGTCAAGCTTGACTTTTCACACTATTCTCCTTCCTGTTTATTTTAGTTTTGATACTGCTGAAAATGATTACTCTGCACAGTTTAATTCCAAAGCTCCAAACTGAAGCCATTGCAGGATATTTTATTGTCTTTTTGCATTTCACTAATCTTTTTCTCTCATCTATTTACTGGGTATGAATTGTAAGAAGCACTGTGCCACATTTGTGTGCTTCATGAAAACAGTTTGTGTGTGCAGGCAGCATATGGCAAATGTATAAATGGTTATGAATAAATCATGAATCATCACAATTATTAATAACTGATAAAGTCCCGAAAAAACCTTTAGCTGAGCAATCTGAAGGAACAAGAGAGTGCAAAATGCCTTGGAGAAATGTGTCTTCATTTAAGAAGTCAACACTCTCATAGCCTTAAACACTGGATTTAGCATGGGACTGAGTGGAGCCAGCTATCAAATCGTTTTAGCAGCGACGACTCTAACGGAGCGTGTGTTCTTCTGGAATCTGATAGAGGAGGTGGTGAGAGGAAGACAGGGAGAAAAATTCCTCAGGGGATTTGTAATGGAAACATCAAGAAAACACTTGCCAATTTCACTGTGCTTTGCATCATATGATCTCAGAGTGCTCTTCTCATAGATTCATTGCTTTTATGGCCAGAAGAGACCATTAGATCATCCAGCCTGTGATCCTGTTTAATGCAAAATTTCATCCACTTGTCCCTTCACACAATTCAATATCTTGAATGCTTTGGAATCTCTATAAGCTTATTCTGTAACTCTCATGCATGTTGAGAAGAACTTGCTTAGAAGGGAAGCCTTAATTTAAATGAGATTAGTTTTGTATATAAATATTGCAATCTAAAAAGAGCTACAAGATTATATCCACAAAGATTTAGGATACAAATGAACACCCAGGACACAATCCTGGGCAAAGTTGTCACTGTTTAAGGGTCTGCAGAGATGCATCTTTTTTTCTGTCCAATAATTATCTCTTCAAATTCTTTCAAATTTTACACTAATTTACATATATACTAGAACATCTCACACCTTCAAGAAATGGGATTTCTCTTCTGCACTTGATAGGGACAATCGTTCTATTTCTCCCTTCTTTTTCTGTGTTGTGAGAGCATAGTGGAGAACTTGCTCAGTTAGGAGAAAGATTAAGTACTGAAATGACTTTTTAGGATTAAGTACTGAAGTGACTTTTCTTGTGACTCACATATCATGGGACAAAAGTATATACAAACTCCTTCCATCTCTTTCACTCTGAGCAGACATTTGCAATCCATCACCAAGAATCAATACCTACCTTATTTGATTTTTTTCTGTTACTATATCTCAGTTTCTGTTACTATATCACAGAAAATTTTCTGAGGTACAATCACAAACTTTTGTTGATCTAGAAAACTGCATTTTTGAGGGTTATTTAGATCCCACTTTGTAAAGATTCCTATAACAGCAAAAAGACAGAGGAAAATTACCATTGTCTCAGCTAGCATAATTTGGCAATTTTAGTCCATCCTACTTTTAGATCATTAAAAAGTCTGCAATTCATAGAGTGCATTTTAAATATAAGATTGGTGGCAGGCTAAACTGGCAATAATCATCAACAACTGGCTTATATGTGATTATATCATGGTCAAAATGTTTAATGTAATTTTTACACTGTTGAAGATAGAACAAAAGGCAAAGAAATTTGAAATCATTCTGATATATTTTGGAATAGTATTATGGTAGTTTTCTACTTTTCTAATGATAAAATAGACACATTTTTCCAGGAAACTGAGAAAAGTGTTTCTTTATGCCATTGAATTGGCTTTCTTTTATCATCAGTTTAGACACAATGTTGTACACAAAGGATTTTATCCATAATTTGGGTACTCGCATGTCAAAATCCCAAGACAAAATTATATAGTATTTGGATTCATTGTCTCCAAAAACTTGTCATTTCACCTATATTTAATATCAACTTCATTCTTTTTATATAAAAAATATAAACCCACAGGAGTCTGTGGTTACATGAATAAGAAATGAAAAACAAAATGCACCAGAGCAGTGATCAGGAGTTTGAATTTCAACCAGCAAGGGTTTTTTTAGCACTGAGGTGTCAATACCAAGGCAGATAGTGTCCAATATAATTATTAATCAGCAGGATGACAGGGTGGAATCCACCCTCAGAAATTTCAAGGGTGACAATATGTTGGAGTGAAGCTGTAGATAGGGGAAAGGCAGAGCCTCTCAACAGGCTGGATAATTGGCTTTATAGAACAGTCATGAATCACAGAATCACAGAATCACAGAAATTCTAGGTTGGAAGAGACCTTTAAGATCATCGAGTCCAACCCATGTTCTAATACCTCAACTAGATCATGGCACCAAGTGCCACATCCAGTCTTTTTTTAAACTCTTCGAGGGATGGTGACTCCACGACCTCCCTGGGTAGATGATTCCAGTATTTGACTACTCTTTCTGTAAAATACTTCCTCCTTATTTCTAGCTTGCATCTCCCTTGGCGCAGCTTGAGACTGTGTCCTCTTGTTCTGTCGGTTGTTGCCCGGAGAAAGAGACCGACCCCCAGCTCACCACAGCTACCCTTCAGGAAGTTGAAGAGGGTGATAAGGTCACCCCTGAGTCTCCTTTTCTCCAGGCTGAACAACCCCAGCTCCCTCAGTCGCTCTTCATATGGCTTGTGTTCTAAGCCCCTCACCAGCCTCGTTGCTCTCCTTTGGACACGCTCAAGCATCTCAACGTCCCTCCTAAAGTGAGGGGCCCAGAATTGGACGCAATATTCAAGGTGTGGCCTCACCAGTGCTGAGTACAGGGGAAGAATGACCTCCCTGCTCCTGCTGGCCACACCGTTCATGATACTGGCCAGGATGCCATTGGCCTTCTTGGCCACCTGGGCACACTGCTGGCTCATGTTCAGCCGACTGTCAACCAGCACCCCCAGGTCCCTTTCCTCCTGAGCACTGTCCAGCCACACTGTCCCCAGCTTATATCGTTGCAGGGGGTTATTGTGGCCAAAGTGCAGGACTCGGCACTTGGACTTATTGAACTTCATCCCATTGGATTCTGCCCATCCCTCCAACCGTTCCAAGTCCCTCTGCAAAGCCCTACGTCCTTCTAACAGATCCACACACGCTCCCAGCTTAGTGTCGTCTGCAAATTTGCTAATAAAGGACTCTAAACCCTCATCCATGTCATCAATAAAAACATTAAACAGAACTGGCCCCAGCACAGAACCCTGAGGAACACCACTGGTGACTGGCTGCCAGCTGGATGCAGCACCATTCACCAACACTCTCTGGGCCCGGCCATGCAGCCAGTTCCTGACCCAGCACAGAGCGCTCCTGTCCAAGCCACGGGCTGCCAGCTTGTCTAGGAGTATGCTGTGGGAAAGCCACATGAAGCCCAGCATGGACCAAGAGAGACTCCTTCACCTGGGATGGAATAACCCCCTGCACCAGTGCAGGTTCCCATGTTGGAAAGCAGCTCTGGAAAAGGATCTGGAGTAGGTCATGATGGACAAGAAGTGTGCAGAACACCCCTATGGTTGACAGCCAGACTAAAATGTATTAACCAGAAGATTGAAGGAAGTGATAATTCTTTGGTGTCTGCCATCTGTGAGTTCACTTTGGAGGCCACCATAACTCATCTTGTCCTCCCCCCTACAGCAAAGACACTTCAAGACTAGGAATGATGCAGTGAAGGGCCAGCAGAGTCATTAGCAGGCCAGAATACTTCATATATTAGGAGAAGATGACACCAAGCTGTGTGGTAAGTCATCTCCTCAGAACTTGTAAGGCTTGAGAAGTGGGACCATGTGAACCTCTTGAAATTCAGCAAGGCCAAGTGCAAGGTCCTGCACATGAGTGAGGCAAACATCCCTGTCAGTGGGTGATGAATGGATTCCACACAGCCCTAATGAGAAAGATTTGGGAATACCGGTGAATGAAAAAGGAAGTGTGAGCTAGAAATTTGTGTTCACAGTCCAGAAAGCCTACTGTATCCTGGGCTACATGAAAAGAAATGTGGCCAGTAGGTCAAGGGAGGTGATTCCCCTCCTCTATTCTGCTCTTGTGAGGTCTCAGTTAGAGTATTTCATCCAACTCTGGGATTCTAAGTACAAGAAAGATACAGAACTTTTAATGCAGGTCCAGAGGAGGGCTATGAAAATGTTCAAAGCAATGGAATATGCCCCCTGTGAAGAAAGGCTGAGAGAATTGAAATTGTCCAGCTTGTAAAAGAGAAAGCTCAGACACTTTATTGCATCCTAAAGATACATAAATTCTGCTTACATGAAAGATGGAGACAGATTTTTTACTAGGCCCTGAAGTGATAAAACAATGGACAATGGATTCAAAAGGAAGGAGGTTGAGTTTAGATTAGATTTTAGAAAGTAATTCTTTACTGTGAGGGTTGTGAAGCTCTGGTATAGGTTGCCTGGGGACATACTGGATGTCCCATTCCTGGCAGTATCCATGGCCAAGCTGGATGGGCGTGGGAGCAACCTGGTATAGGGTGAGGTGCCCATGGAAGGGAGGGTAAGATCTGTACAAGTTCCCCTTCCAAGTCAAACCATTCTGTGAAAGAAAAACATTAGAGGGGGAAATTGTCTGCTAAGTTTTTGTGTTACATTGATGGTGAATACATTAGGTATTCAAATTAATTAAGCAAAGATCTATGCCATAATTTTTTTTCTCATATTTTGTATACAGAAATACTGTCACCAGCATTTCAACCTTTGAAGTGAACATATGGTTGTAATCTTCAAGGACACTATCTATGCTTCTGATTTACCTTATAGAATACATATTTTTTCCCACTGAAGGGTCCTTACAGTCTTATTCGACCCCATACCCCAGCATATGTTCTCATAGTGCAGTAGTTTGTTTCCTACATATTTTCCCTTTATTAAAAGTAACACCTCTCTTACCTACATGAGATTTTTCATTAAAATAATGAGCTATATAACAATTTGAATCTTGCAGTTAACCAAAGATCAGAAAACACTTGATAAATTGGAATTTCAATACCCTAGAAGCAAATGTTTTAAATACCATTGTTCCCATTTTTCTGGAGGTTTAAATTGAAACTGACTGGAGTTCACTCAAGTTCCTACTAGAAAAACTTTCTGTGCAAGCAGTTTTCTCATAATGTCCAGGGATGACTAACACTATTCTCTGACTACATATATTTCTCAGGTGTCCTAAGCTAGAAAGGAGTTTTTTCTACTGCTTAAGTGAAGTAACACCTATTCCAGGAACCTGCAATAGGTAATCTGAATCTCTTACTGGTGTCCCTCCTTCAGCTGCTGACCACAGGCCACATGAGTGGCACAGCCGAGCAAGAATTAAATGTTCAATTGGCTTCAGTAGGTGATATTTATGTCTGTGACATCCCAATCTCCTTTTGAGGAAAATATGCCTTGCCTGGGAACCATGCTGCAAACCCATGATTAAACCAGTGAATTTCCATTGAATTTAGGTGGCAAGAGAATCCAGCTGAAAAAAAAAGTAAATCTTTTGTATCACTACGTGGAGTACTTGACAACCAGACTCATTTATCTCATACATATTTATTAATTTTAAGAGCTTTTTGTAAGTCATTTGACATTTCATTTAACATACTTGTATTATTATTCTTGAATGCTTATTTGTGACATTAAAAGTCACTTCTAATTCTTAGAGGGGCAGAATTAGCATGATACTAAAGTAATTTCACATATGAAGTGAGACTGTATGTAAATGTGCTGAATATATGTGTAAATATGTATGCTCCTATAAAGTACCTATGCTCACATGTATACTTTATTATCTATCTTGCAGTCTTAGTTATTCTGTTTTAAGTAAGAGTTTGGAACTCTGCATCCCACAACAATGTCACATACATTTGCATGGTCATTTATCAAGACACTTTGACTTGGGACAGGAAATATCAACAGAAAATCTGATGGTCTAAGTTACCCTTTTATATTCTGTTGATAGTCAATGAAGATAAACCAACAATTTTAAGGGGAAAAAAAAATCTTCCACCTTATATATATAGCTGAATCCTTTAAATGAATCTTGCATGAAATCTGCCTGCTTCCTTGGACTAGTCTCTTTTTGCTTTAAGAAAGTCTACACAATGATTTGAGTAAAAGATGTCTATTCTGTGAGTAAGACAAAGTCCTTTAAGTCCTTTTCTGGACTTTAATATGTCTGTTTTCCTTCTGTGAAATCCATAGAGATGAAGATCTTTCAGGATCAAAGCCACTTTGGCAACAGTGAGGGACTTCAAAGTAAATTCAGTCAAAAAATTGTTAGTATCATTCTACTCACAACATGATAATTCTTCATATCAGCATCTTTTCAAAGGATTGTGCCTATTTCTGTGATATGTCTTTATTAAGGTTTCTAGTCAAAATAAGAGAAAGTGAGCTAAACAAAACAAATTACAAGAGAAGGAGACAAGAAAAGAGAAATTGAAGGGAGATTTTTATAAAGAAAGGTATACAAATTATGTCAGAAAACAGAATGTCTGGGTTTGTGTTCTGAGAAAAACACAAAGAGTGTTGGGGGTTTTTGAGCCTCCTAATGGTGAGGGTGATAATAAAACATCTTCATTCAAATGCTTTCCCTTAAAACCTCTCTCATTTTTTATGCTAGAATATTTGACTATTTTTAAACAAAACATTTTTTGGTGACTTTTCTGGTTCTAAACAGAAAAAACAAGTGAAATATAAGAAAATAGAAACACTCTTCATAAGCTGCAAAATAAAAAGTAAAAAGCATGCACGTTTGGAAGGCCATCCCTCTAACATCATTATCTGTTCAGCTATTTTCCCTGGCATATAGCAACAACAAAGGAAGAACCAGTTTTGTATTAATGTCATCATCCTGTCTCTTTGCAGATAGTTAGTGCAGTCCAAAGTAGGTGTATGTGCTTGAAAGATTAGTCCTGGTTTTATATGCATAATGTATTGACATCATTGCTCAGCTCTAAGCATAGTTAATTTTTATTTAAAATGGAGAAACATAATGAAGACTGTGTGCTGGAAATGTCATAAGGAACTGCTCCATTTTCATTTTCTATGATTTATGGAATGGAAATTGTAATCATGCTGTGAAAAGTGAAGTCCCAGACTTAAAACATATAAAGTTGAATACTGCAAAGGACTTTGGCATTTGAGTTACCCTGAGAAATTATTTTATTTGACTGTTATGAAGGTGAAAGCAAAATAGCTTTCCTTAAGTTTATGCTTCAATTTGCTATAACATTTTTACTTAGATTTCCTTATTCTGATGGCAAGAATAGCCTTAGCACAAAATTCTGTTTAGATGATTTTTTTTAAACAAGTCTTGATTATGAAATGTAGCCATAATCACACTCTACACATGATTAATCTCCAAAAAGCCACATACTTAGAGAGGATATGTAATTAAAACTAAATATTATCCTTTGCCATTAGGAAATGCTCTTCTTATCAGAGTTGCAGAATGCTGGCTGAAGTATTACATGGGTCTGTTGGGAGTATGGTTAATGTACTAACATCTCTGGTTAAGTCCATAGTAACCAATGGTAAATGTTATATATCACTTTTAATTTGCACATTCCTAAGGGATGAAAGTTTTACAGTGCTTTCAGCTGTGAGCCAAAGCCCCACAGTGTTTCAGTGTTAGTACTAGCTGTAGTCTAAAAAAATGTCAGGATTGATTGTGAAATGTGTTGGGTGGGGGTTTTTTTGTGGTAGTTTTTATTGTTGGTTTTTGGGGTTTTTTGTCATTGTAGTATTTTTGCTATAACTCATGTATGCTGTTTTGCAAATAGAGATCACAGAATTGTAGAATCAGAATGGTTTGTGTTGAAAGGGAACTTTCAAAAAACATCTAGTTTGACCCAAATTCCCCTGAGTATAGGCAGCTTTCATTAGACCAGGTTCCTCAAAGTCCCATTCAACCTGACCTGGAACATTTCCAGGGATGGGGCATTCACAGCTTCTCTGTGTAACCTGCACTGGTGCATCACCATTCTTATTGTAATATATTTTTCTTATATCTAATCTAAATCTACCCTCATTCACTTTAAGACTTTTACCATTTGTCTTGCCACTACAGACCCTGGTAAAAAGTCTCTCTCCACCTTATAAACCAACTTACATAATAAAAGTTTACAATAAGATCTCCCTGATCCTTCTCTTCTGCTGACTGAGGAGCTCAAACTTCCTCTGCTCTTCAAAGGAGACATATTCCATCCCTTTGAACACTTAGTGACCATCCTCTGGACCTGCTTTAAAAGATCCATTCCTTCCTTGTGCTAAGGGTCCCCAGGATGGAGGCAGTACTCCAGGTAGGGCCTCCCAAGAGCAGACTAGAGGGGGAGAATCACCTCATAATTTAACATACTTGACTGATAGATAAACTATTTACCAGAGTAGGTCACACACCAGAAGAAGGAAACAGGGAAAATCCCACAGCTTTTGAACCCCAAAGCCTTTTGCAAGATGTCTTTGTAGTTGGTAGGTTTTAACAAGCATAAGGTTTTAGACTCATTGTGTGATCTACTGAATGAAAGTCTAAGGCTTGTAGAGAGGAAAACAGATAAGCTGAACTTTTCTGAGCTCAGCAATATTTGAAATCTGTTCAGTGAGTACCATCTATCAGGTGAACTGAAATAGGGAGGCATCCTACAGAAGACAAATAACTTTTAAGGAAACAGGAAGATGTATGAAAGTTGAATTAAATTTGCTTAGGAAAACATGCATATGGCATTTCAGCATGTATTTATTTGACCAAATGTAACAAGACTATTTCAGTGTAAGACTTTTTATTATTATTTAATATTAAAGACAATATAATCTCTGTTTGTATAAGACAGCACAGCCCTTCTGAAATCAGAAGAGTTATACTGATTTATAGTAACTGGCGATCTCATCCTCTATTTTGCCATTAATAAGCTTAGAAAAGCTATTTCTTCACAAATGGGAAAGCTAATTGTTTGACCTTTCAGCCTCACCTTTTTTTATAGCTGTCTTGGGTATTTACAGAGAAGAGTTATGAGAAACAACCCATCTCAGGACAGGGTGAGCTGAACCTCTGCACCGCTGGGGTGATGAGCACAACTGTGGTCTCCAGTGGGGCATGATGTCTGCACAGCTGATGTGCCTTAGTTACTGGGGCTGTTGTATTTCATATTACAGCCATGAGACAGGTCTGGAGCTGAACTTTGGCATCTGGTGTGCAAGTAGGGGGGAAGTTCAGTGGGGGGGAACCGTCTTTGGCTTTTCTTGTTGCAGCTTGGAAACCACAGTTCTCAGATGGGGTCATATTTTTCTTTTTAAATGCTTTTCACTTTTTGGGTCAGACTGAATAGGTTTCGAGCAGCTGTGCTTTATTCCATTCAGAAACTTCAGTTGGCGGGTTTGGCCAACTTCTTGCCTAAACCAAACGATTCTATTTAGCATTTTTCAACATATATCAGAAAACACATATTTTAAAACAATGATGTTTCATATTCTACATCTCCATCCACCTTGTAGTTATTCACACCTAATCTTATGTTGCACTACAAGTCAAATGAGATAAATTCTCCTCTTAAGTTACTGGGGCAGAACTAAATCAATCTTCATCCTCTTAGTCAGCCCAGATCCTGCTGTGTCTTTGGGTCTTTCCGTCTTGTTCCCTTTTGTTCAGGCTACCTTGAGTGCTCCCCCATGAGAGTGGACTGGAGCCATTAAGACTGTTATCTCCAGTATTTCGTCTTAATGACCCTTAAGTGTAAGCTGTTAGGCAACAATTAGAAAGGCCTCCTTCCTCTTTCTCTAAGTGGGTAGGCTCTATTAACTTGACAAATCCTCAAGGTGAAATATCTATTGGGTACAGATTAAAGTTGTTTAGGAGTTTTTTCTTCCCAGAAGGAGCTGATTCAGCAAGACCAAAATGCTTATTAAGAATATATGGCTTTTGAAAAACACCCAGTGAAATTCAGCCAGAGCTAAATGAAATTGCTTGTTTTTCTGCTGATGCATTCATTGGGGAAACCTGACTTCCTTTACCATATGCAAAGATACGGGAATCACACCATGAGTACTGCCAGAAAATCTTAGTGCTTTGCTGACATGGAGTAGTGAAATTGGAATTTTTTAGATCACCATTTTTAGTCTGGTTGAGGAGCGCTGAATTGTGTGCTGATAAATCTAGTGATTTCAGACTCCACCACACACCCTATCTATATGTTCATATATTTGTTGCTCAGTTATGTCTGGACTCTCAGATTCTGCCACTTGTCTGTCATTCAGAAGCTAAAAAATACCTGGATCCATGAATGATATGACGATGTGATTTGTCAGGTCTAACAGCATTTATTTTAAATATTCTTTTTTGTTTACTCTTAGGTATTTTATTCAAAATTCATTTAAAGTACTCTTTTTTATTTTCACAATGAAGCATTCCACTCTCCTCACCAAATGTTGGACTTTTTTTCTGTGATCAGGATTTGTAACATTATATTTAATTTCTAATATTACACTGTGAGAGTAGGAGGCTTGGAAACAGTCTTGTTAATTATCAAGGCACTCCTACTTTTATTATAGATCACAGACTAAAGCTCATGAAAAATAATTCTGTAGCACTGTCATACAGTATTATCTGCTTTGTGCCCATGGTGCAAGGGTAGAAGAAAATTTTATACCCATTGTGAAAGTTGCATCAGTTTGCATCAAATATGGATCTTTTTATGCAAATACGGTTCCCCACTGCTTCTATTACAACTTGCTACTAGAAACCAGTACCTGAAAATTCTCTTTCTTTCAATGTGTTGGGGATTTCATTTCTATTGATGACAAGTGCTATTACGCAGTAATGGATTATAGGAATTTATTTAAAATAAAAAATATTAGAAGGATTATATATGCAAATGGAGGAATGAAGGTCAAAAGAGTAGATTAGAATGTAAGAAATGATGGAATAAAAAGCAGAAACAAGAATGTACATTACAAATATAGATTACAATTCTGATAGTTAGAATTATACTGTATGACAGATAATGCAAAAGTGAATAGGCTCAGTGCTAGAACATCTTTGGCACAACAGGAACATTTTCAAATGTTAGTATGGGAAGAATACCGGGGTTTGAACTATGTGACATGTATGGGACTTGCATGCCATATATTCTGCACGCATAGAAGTGCATAAATTTCCTTTGCTGAAGTTCAGTTTTACACCAGAATATGAGTTTTGCACCTCCTTACTGGGTATCTCTGACTGTTCAACTTCTCCATTACAGTAAAGCTGGAGAAAATAAATGGGCTCAGTTGATCAGTTTTACCAATATATCCACTCATGCTTTCAGATAGCTGCAGAATGAGGTCTTAGACACCTGATTTTGATCAGTTCAGAATTTCCTTTGCCACTGTTTCAAGTGTTTAATTCCTGGAAATGAGTCAGCGTTCATGAGAAGATGCAGAATTGTTCCTGTGTATCATTCTTATGGAGCTACAAGAACAGGATAATGTGTTAAATTTCCAAGCATACAATCAACTATCCAGAGAAATAGAGAACAAATTCTTGCTTTCAGAAGAGAAGGTTTTTGTTTAAGGAATCTCATTGTGACACCTCTGCTTTCCATGCAGCTTTGAAGTAGAACTACAAGAATCATGATGATTAGGGAGGCAATGGCATCTACTGTAAAACTGCATGTTTCCCAGGGCTATTGCTAAAATCATATAAAGGACACTTTTTTTTTTTTTTTTTTGCTTATTAGACAGTTTTCTTCTATCCCTTTCTTAGGTTTTAGATAAATACTTTTTCTAAAAACTATAAAGAAAGGTAAAGAGAGGAGAGGAGAGGAGAGGAGAGGAGAGGAGAGGAGAGGAGAGGAGAGGAGAGGAGAGGAGAGGAGAGGAGAGGAGAGGAGAGGAGAGGAGAGGAGAGGAGAGGAGAGGAGAGGAGAGGAGAGGAGAGGAGAGGAGAGGAGAGGAGAGGAGAGGAGAGGAGAGGAGATACTTGGACAAAAGGGTTTTATTCGTTCTGGAGCAGAATTCATCAAGAAAGTACATATTCTTATGTAGTTAGAAGCCAAGTTTGTAATTTTCCCTACTGACATATGACAAAAGCCTTTTTTATTCCCTGATTTTTTTTTTTGTTCAGTGTTGCTGTAGAAAGAAAAATAAAAAGGAGATTCCATCTTTTTCATGCCTGTGGTGACACTTAGTCTTCCCTTGTCCAACCTGTCACACTGAAGCATAGGGCAGTCACTGATACAGTCTAAAAACACATAATATAAAGGCAATACAAAGGTTCAGGGACAAAACAAAGCAAAAGAAACCCAAAAAACCTGACAAAATAACTACAAAGCATAAAAGTACCTATCCTTAAACAAAAAACAGTGATAAAAACTGCAACTGCTTTTTTTGTCCTTTTTGTTTTTTTTGGTTTAAATCATCCAACAAATTGTTGCCCCACTCACAACAGCATATTCCAAATTACATTGTACCAGTTTTTTGTAGGAAATCTCCTGTGAGCAGTTGTTAAAGTGCCTATACAGTCTGGTTATGTAGTAGAATGAAATCCATGATGCAATTGGGAAAACAGAAGTTCTACATGCAGATGACATTCTTCCTTCCCACTGTAACCTTTCAGAAGAAAATTTAATATTCCATGTGTGGTTTTGCATTAATTGTACAGGTAATAAAGTATATGTCTTGCTGGGTGAAAGCCAGGGCAAAAAGCATAATGCAACTCAGGGCTGTTTATTCTTTGGGTATGCTCACAAAGTCTTGCCTTCCACATTTTATGTTCAAACAGGTTATTTGTGAGCTTTAATCAACATAGAGAGTGCCACTGGATGGAAGTCTCAGTTAAGATGACCAGCATTCAGTAAAAAATAATCAAATGTTGATTTTTACAGTTCATATTCACACTAAACATTGTGGGGAAAAATCGCTATAAATTATTAACGTACTGCAAATATTATTATTTGCAGAGATTTTGAGGTATTCAGTGATTATTGAAGGAACACCTGTTCCACTGGACCCTTGCAAGGTGCCATATTAGTAGAGAATAAATTAAATTTTAAAAATTATATTTTCCTCCTCTTCACCAAAGTCAGCAGCATTTTTTTCCACTGGTAATGTTGTTTTCTCTTTCTTCACCTGCCTGTTACATGTTCCATCAAACCAAGAGAGAAGTTGTTCAGCTCTTCCAAGAAAAGAGGTCATATATCTTCCTTATAGATGTACAAAATCAGGTAATAAAAATCAATTCAAATGTTTCCAAAGTAATCAAATAGCCATTGCTTGAATTTTCACCTGACAGCAGAAAAGTATAATGTATGGCAGAATAGAACACAGAGTGCTGTGTTTTACAGTAGAAATATATGGTTGTTTTTCACTGAAAGTAGCTCCTTTCAGAGATAATTACCTTGTTTATTCACTAATGATCACTTCAAATACAAAGCTATGTCTGCTTATTTTCACAAGGAAAAGAGTGCTGTTAATTTCAGAAGGAAATTTTATATTTTCTCTATATTTAGAAATCATTAAGCAAATGATTTGTCAAATTGCATGTAATAGATTTACTTTTATTGATGTTGATCTTTCACAATATTGGGAGAGAAGTAATAAAGATGAAATCAGTGAAAGAAGCCAAATGGAGAACATGTATTTCTATTTTTCCTAATTAAAGAAGCTTTGTAAGTAAACAGTCCTAAACTTTATCACGACCTCTTCTTAGTCAAGATGAATACACTTATAAGAACTGCCATAATAATCTTATTTAATACTCTCTCTGGGCCTGTTGCATAAAACTTTAATGAATAATTTGTCAACACTAGACATAAATCTCTCTGCTGATGCATATCTTAATCTTTTTCATAATTTGCGGGTCAAAGTCTGTTATACTTAATGCAAGAAAAATATGTATTTGAGCAATACCAAAGATACAAGTTTCAGACAGGTTTATTGCACACAGATGCATTCATTCACATTGGATGTTTCTCATTATTAGCAAAGATATAGATATATTTGCAAAAGTATATTTAGGTTGCACCTTTTCTTTCCTTACACAGCTGCATTATAAGATTTCCTGGGCTCCACTTAATTTATTGCAGCTTCTTGTTATGCAAAGAAAGCACCTACTTAAAAACCCCTACATATCAGATTGTATGGAGGCTTCATACTGGGAGAGAGATTATTAAAATGTGATTTATGTCTCTGAATCTGAAGCAAATCACCTGATTCTGAAACAGTTTCTAACACAGGCTAATTTCTCTTGCTTGTTTTTAGTATATGGTAACTTAAATTAAAGGTAAGTTTTCCTGCATTTTTGACTTTGCAGGGCCACTTCACAAGTTTCCTTTTAATCTTGGTTTTGCTGTAATAATATTGTTACTTGTTCAATGTTCCTATTTTTTCCATCTTTCCTCTAAATAGACAGAAACTAACAGAGTTCCTTGAATTTTAGGTTATTTTACTGATGTTTTTGCACTAATTATTTTTTCTCAGAAAAGTTTTCAATTAAACCCCTGGTGATAGGAGGTGGAATTCTCCAACACTAATCTGGAAATTCCACCTCCCAATCACTGGGGGGTTAATTGAAAGCTTTTTTGTGGAAAAAATGATCGGTATATAACCAATCAGCAAAATATGATGAGACTATAAGGAATACTGTTAACCTTGGACTGTCTAAGGAGAAGCAGATTGCGTTACTTGAAAGAAAAAAAAAAAGAATTGTAAGAATCATATGAAATGGGTCAGTGTACTGAAGGAAGAATTCATTAATGAGCTCTAAGACAAATTCTCATTGCCTTTTAACACAACACCTTTCTGACATGGCTCTCTAATTTCAGCAGGGCATGGTGTGTCCTATGCTCCTGTGGGATGAGCTCTGTGAAAAAGGCAGCACTCTCATCCAAGACCTTACGTAGTGTTAATTGGCAAATTGGCTTCTTTGCCTTTGATCTATAGATCTGTGGTGGTTAAAAGCTGTGAAGGTTCTGTTCCCAAAACAGCAGTTTTCAAAGAATTAAAAAGTCCCTGCCAGTAACTGTATTTGCCTCAAACTACAAGCAAAATGGGGAAAGTCACATCTCTGAAGAAACTTTGATAGGTTTTCTGGGTAGTATGCATGATGTAATAAAAACACAGGATTTTTTATATTGAATAAAAATAGGACCCTTCAAAACCCAGGAGATGAAGCTCCAGCATTATTGAAATATATTCTTTTAAATGTAAAATAACATTTATTCCTCAATCAATAGGCTCCTGGTAAATCATATCCTGCTGTGAGTGAATTTCATAGATTACATTACAAATTCTTGATATGCATCTGTCATTCTTTGCAGAGCTGCTACTTTAGCTTCATGCATTGATCAGCTAAAGGAATGTGGATTCAAAGAGAAGAAATAATTACTGAGCCAGAGTCCTGCATTGATCTTCTTGTAGCGTGATAGCTAACCAGAAGCAGATTTGCTTATTCTGATCCAGTAGGCACAGTCCATAAAAAGTCTTTTATCTGCTTTTCAGCCATTTCTGAAAAAAAAAAACAATTGGCTGGAAAAAGTGACATGCCCTGTTTTTCATGATTGTTTTGGCATTAAATGTATAAACAACCTAGGACACTTCATCCTTAGGTCAATGAATTATCAACATATGGGAGAAACAATTCTTTCTCCCTCCTGATCCCACCATTTGTGCTCCTGCATGCACAGTGGGGCCACCAAAGGAGAGGAATGGAAATACATTCTCTTATAATACCCCACAGCCAAATGGCTTTTATCCATCACGTAGCTTCAAAACCTTCCAGGATGAAAACCCAATGTAACTGTAGCTCAAAAACAAAAATCACAACTACCACATCCTCCTTATGAGGAAGCTCTGACATGTTGTCCACATCACTTAGATTTTTGGGTTTCATGGGAGCACCCAGTTTAGAACTCCCAATGCCAAGAGAGATGGTTTCTGGTATCCTTTGATCCTTTATCCATTATGTTTCTTAATGCCATGCATTTCCCACTGTTCAGCATGGTGGGTGTTGCTAATCTCAGTAGGGACACCAAATAACCCTTGTCAATTTACAGAGAGACTTTAAAGAAAGTGCATCAGCCTGATGAGTTTCCCTGCTTGAGCAGAGCACTTAAGGGTGGCAGTGCTGATTACCACTTCATCCAGCAATTTTCTTATCAGTTGAAGGGGCAAAATCAATATTTTTCATATAGTATTCTTGTTAAATCATATTGCTAAGATTTTTTGGTTTTTTTTGCCATGGGGGTTTACTTCATGATGAAATTGCTCTGAGAAGCACTTCCTACATAAGTTGAGCAATTCATGTTATGAGAAAAAGCAGACATGATGATGAGACAGGGAGGTTTTGTAGGAGCAAACAGCTGCCAAATTTAAAGTTCAACAAAGATCTGGAAAGCCATCAATATACAAAAACCTCTGGGTTGAGGCATTAAAATATTATTGTAGAGTTTTTTCTGCCTTACCTCTGTAAACAGCTGCATGTGACTTTTGACCATTCCCTTAAAAAAAGCCCTGGAAGATAACAACCTGACAAACTTAAAATTAATTAGTAAAAAACTAGAATCTATATCACCTCAGAAATCTAAGGGAATAATAGATGATTCACTAAATATATTTCAGTAACAGTAGTTAGAATATTATCCTACAAAATATGTGAGGAAACCATGATTTATTAGTAATTCAAAATAAATAGAAGTCATCATATTTCTTAAAATGCTTCAAAAGTTATCTAGGAAATATGGTTCATTAAACAGGCTTCTCAACACAATTCATGATACATGTACACAATAATGTATATTCAATAAATATTTAGTCATCCATCTCCCATTGTCACTCATTGACAACAGGAAAATCAAAATCTTTTTCCTTCTAAGAAACCCCAGAACCTGATAATTCAAAAAAGAAAGGAAATTATGTCAAGTCATTTGTCAAAATCATCATTAGCTTACATGATAAAAGAAATTCCTATGGAGGCTCTGGAGACATGCATCATAATATCTGAAATGTTGAATAAAATATACTGTTGAATAAAATACATTTTAGGTACACAGTGATGTGAATATAATAGATCTGAATTTTTAATTTACTTAGATTACTTTGTCCACTCCAGTTAATTTCCTGGTTCAAATGAAAACATCATAAATAAAGTTAATTGATCAAGTTCAGTCACTTTTTTTTTTTTCCCTTTCATATCCAAATATTTTTTTTCTGGTGAATTTCATAAAGATATCTGCAATCATTTTCTGTCTGCAGTTTCTGAAAAGGAAAAATATGTTTACTGCTAAGCAGTGGATTTATTCAACTTATATTCAAAATAAAAAAAATAATTTTAGGTTTATTAGAAGAATATAAGGAGTAGGATCCAAATTTCTCACAGTACTTGCATATACCTTTTATTCTAAATACATGACTGCTAATCCTGTTTGAGTCAATGCTGCTTGTCCCAAACACCATTTTTCTACCTACTATTGTACGTAATCACAATATGATAAATACACTTTGCAGCTGCCTGCAAGATCTCGTGTTACACTTGAAATTTCTTTGCTATAGAAATATTTAAAATATGGTCCCTTTTTTCACAAAACTTTGTAAGTTGTCTCTGTGGTCTAGAGGGTAAAACCTTGAGGTGTTATGGAGTTTAGCAGTGCAGAGGAAGAAGGGAGTTGTTGAGAAAATTTATTCTTTTCTTTTTACCAAACATAGCCGTTTTACACTTCAGGAATTTTCCCATATGACTACACTTGAAAATGCAATACCACAATAAATTGAGCATGAGGCTGACACTGAAGAGAACACTGACCCTTTTTACATGGTGTTAATTTATGTTGCACATTCCATGCCACTTGTTTGAACTCTTATTAATATTTAGTTCTCTTCCAATTTGTTATTTTGATTTTCAGGCTACATTTACTTGAAATCAGAAACTCAGAATAATTTAGATGGAAAGAGATTTCAGGGGTCATGTGATCCAACTTCCTGTTCAAAGCAGGGCCAACTTCAAAGGCAAATCCAAATTTTGAGCTAAATCAGGTTCCTCCAAGTCTTGCTTAGCTATGGCTGGATATTCCACAATTTCCCAGGGCAATATTTTTCTCTTTTGACTCACTTAACCATGGGAAAAAAAAAAAAAAAGGGGAAGAATTCTTTCTGTGTTCTAAGCAGAAATTTCCTCACAGAAAATTATCTGTTGCTTTTTATCCTACCACAATGCACTTAGAAATGTCTTTGTCTTGTCTGCAACTTCCCACTATTCATTTAAGTAAAAAGTATTATTTTCTCTATATATGGTAAAACAATAGTCTGTATTTCTTATTTTACCTCCACCACTTCCACCACCAAAATGGTATTTAAGTGAGTGATTGTAAAAGAACCATTTTTATATGTTTTTGCATTAAAACTTCAAGATGTATGAAACTATGATATGTTGCTTGAATTAGGTATAATATAAAACTTAGCTATAATTGCTCAAATTCAAGTGTCTAAAGGCTCTATGATCAAAAAGCTGTTACTCCTGTGAACAATAAAAGGTATTTCTAAAATAAAGGTGCTGTTTTGCTTGGTTTTGTTTTGCTTTCAGATACCTCTATGCATTTATTCTTTCATATGCAAAAGTGACATATGCTGAAATACACCTGAGAGCACCAGCTCATTGTGATTTTAATTCCAAAAGCAAACAGCAAGTGACTGTTAATGTGAGAACTGTGACTACAATTAGATATTCTGTGATGTAAATTTCTTATCAATATTTTAGATTAATATCTCTGCCTATGTTTTTTAAAAAGGTTGTATTTGAAATTCAAATCTAAGACAAGTTAGTTGGCTTCCCTGAAAATCTCTAATAAACAATGGCAAATTTATTTTGTTATTGTCAAACAGAATTAAGCAGACACAGAGGATATTGCTATTTTGCATATTCAAAAGTAAGTGCAAAGTAACATATAGTGATGGGCTCATTATTTTCTGGGAAATCAAAATTATTCCTCTAAACAAAACCAATTTGATTTACCTTATTTTTCAGGTTGCCATTTTCCATTAGTAATATTGTAACAGAGATATAATATAACACCATTGACTATTTTGCAGAAAGCCTTTATTAAATGTTACTGCAAAATAACAGATATTTTCTTTTACTGAAAATAGAAAAAATCATACTTAATCCAAGCAATCTTTCAGCAAACCCATTTAAACAAAAGTCTGCAATCGGTGAGCCACTCCTACTGAATCCATCCACAAGATCATGACTTTGTTTGAGAAAAGAAAAAAACACCTAAACACCTTGAGAAACTTGGTATTTTTTGACAGTCATCAGTCAGTTTAGGTCTCATTTTAAGAGACACAATTCAAATGAGCAAAACCATGTCCCACTTCTCACCTATCTTACCTGTGAATTTTGAGACCCAGCAGAAATGAAGAACTGCCAGTCAGGCTTCCAGGTTCACCAGACAATGTCCTGGATTTCTAATCATCCTGGTTCCTTGTTGCTCAGGGACAGAAAAATGAGTCAGGATCAATACAGTCAAATTATATTACATCCTGTAATTTCTGTGTATTTATATATTCTAAGATATGGTAGGACAGGTGTGAGGGGAGCAGGCTGACAGCAAGTCACAGCAGATGGCCTCAGGTTGCCTTGGAGCCAAAGCACAGAGGTCAGGTTAATGTTTACAGCCCACATCTACAGTGATATTTGCTCATTCTAGTCCCCACTTGGGTTTTTAATTTGCTGTTGACACCCCTGGGTGTTAAGGGCCCAAATGTGGGCCTCTGGCTCCCTGGGAGCTCTCAGGGGGAGCAGCTGAGTTGGTCTAGTGGTTCCCAGAACTGGAAGATTATTTCCTACACCTTCCTTTCTGGTTTCTGGTCATCATCAGAGACCTTAGTGATGTGACTTGGATCAGTAAGATTATAGAAAAATATTAAAGTGTTTGTCCTTTGATTTTTTGTGTATTCTTTTTGTGTGTATTTTTTGTGGTGTTGTTTGGGTTTTTCTTTAGTGTGTTTTTTTTATTATTATTATTTTCTATCTTTTACCAAATCACAACCCTTAATGAATGAGTTTAGGGAGTATTTTCCTGTTGTTCAAAGTGGGAAAGATTTCTTCTTTGGCATCTTTTCCTTGTGAACTTGAAAGCTACTCAAACACATAGATTTGCATAAGGTTACATTTTCACACTCTGTAATTAAGGATTAAAAGTGGAGTATGTGTCTCAGATCATAGAAAAAAGCAAAAGGTGAGAAGGTAAAATGGAAATGGGCACTTGTGATGACAGAGGTTCACAAGTCTTTAGTTCTCAAAGTCTTTTCTAGCAGAACTTCAAAGCCAGACATGCTAATGTAGGGTCATCCTCACTTCACTCTTTTCAAGGGAAGGAAGAATGGTCAGAAAGTTACTGATACTGTGACCAGTCTTCCACCATGCTATCTCATGAGGTCAGGAGTAAGGGTCTCTTACCCCTACCTTTACTTACCTGGCTTGCTTTTCCTACGGTTTCTCCCAGAGGATGAAGTTTTAAGTTTCTGCCAGGGATATGCTGCTTCTATTCCCAGAATGGAAGGCAGAACACCTCTGAGCCACCTTGGCTCTGTGAACAGCCCTGCCTAAGTTGGTAATTGAGGAAATACTCTACATTTACAACAAGGAATGCACACATGCATATTTAAAATATAAATTGAGAAATACAGAATAGGAAAAGCAGATATGATTGGACAAGGCAAAAGCCTCTGTGATGACTTTCATGAAGTCAGGAATTAATTTGTGCTATGCTCTGCATGTAGTCAGCAGAGACAGGTTCCTACAGAGCCAGAATTTATTCGGCAAAATGAACCTCTGGATATATCCAAGAACCTACACTGCATTTTGGAATTTAACCGTTCATAATTATTAATTTGACTAAAAATAGATATCTATATTATAAGCATCTATACCTGAGATCATTTTCAAAATTAGTATCATACTGAACAGAGGGAAAGTGGTACATTCACGGCATGTTCCATCACTTCTTCCAATGGACATCTACCCCAAATTATATTTTTCACTACAAAACAGAGTCTGAGGCGACATACTCAGATACTGATGCTAGGCAGGATAAATCTTACCCTCCACAGTAAGGAGAACAATCTAGTATTTCAATATTTGCATATTGAATGAGTTCACATTGCCCTGCTTAGAAAACAATATCTATATGCAAAGTGTATATTCCCGTCTGCACAATTTCCCTATTTTCTATATACTTCCCTGTAATTATATTCTAAAATAAGGGACAATACTCGGAATAGAGATTTTACTTCCATAATATTTATTGCCATGGGATATCACTGAGGCCAAGAACACAGTAGGATCAAAAAAAATAAAAGAACAAAACAAGATAAGCAGCTATATGGATAACAAGAACATCTGCAATTATATTAGATTAAACAAAAATTCATAAGGGATATAAACCTTCATGCTTCAGAGCATAAGCTAATCACTAACTGATGGGAATTAAGAAACTTCTGTTATGGAGAGGTTAATCCCTAATTGCCTACTACAGTATTTCCAGCAACATCATCTGAAGCAAATAGTACTGCCACTGGTTACTAGACAAAACAGACAATTAGTCTGATGTTATATAATAATGTCTGTCTTGCTGTCTTGTGACTGCAATGTACAAAATGCAAATCCATGTTTACCCTGGTTTCCTAAAGAAAAGAATATTACACGATCACCTTGCTGCTATCTGCTATACCCATCTAATATCTTCTGAACCCATTAGCCAGATTCAACATTTGCCAAAGGAATTGAACCCTGGAGGATAATGAAATTCAGTGAAATCAGAGGCTTGGCCGTGGAGAATAGCCCCAGTTAATGATACAGTGCCAGGAAATATTCAGGAAGAGCCCATAAATTGGTTGACCTGCTGCTAATCAACCATCCTCTTAATCCTGGCTGGCTGGCCCTTGGACCACTCAGAAGAAGCTTGTTCAGGTCACCTCCATCACTGGCAGGAGTTAGAGAGAACACTACCAAAAGGAGAGTGCAGATGGAAGAGGTGGAGCTTAAACATGCAGATGTGCACAAGAGAAATATCTGAAAGATTAATAGGCATCTGGGAAATAGAGACATAATAATCTCTGTGGTGAATAGATGAGTGGATGTAAGACAGTAATTTACAGAAGACCTGAGTTATTTCCCCTTTTTGTTCATAGGACAACTCATTTTGAATGTTCGAGAAAAAAATATGTCTGAATAGTAGAGGTCTCATAGGGTTGTTTTCAGTGAAACAGTGCATCCTCAGCCACCTCAGCATCTTCTTCTCTATCTTATTGCCTTTATTTCTGCATCAAAACCAAAGACCCACGGTGGCCCTGAAATTTTTATGCATGGACAATTATTTTGTCTTCCCTTTTTCTCCTCAACAAATGATATAAGTCACAGATCCACCTTCAATTTCTGCCCAGCACACCACTGTTAGAATTAATACACAAGAGTTTGTTTGGCTTCATTTTCAAAGGCTGTACAATTAAACAGGGCCTGTACTTAGAAAGTATGATAAAAAAGCCAGTATTAGGTATGACCTCATTTAAAATAGCTTGAGGGCTTCTCTAACTTACAGTATTTTTATGAGACCAGTGAAAGGCTCTCTTTCTTCTCTGTTATTCATCCTGCATATGTCCATCCCACAGGGTTGACAAGGTATTTGTGGGAATCATCTGTGCTGACTCTATACAAGTAGAGACTTTCCCTCTGCTGGGAGCACTCTCCACTTGCAGATGAAATGCATATGCTGTACTGCAGAGCAGTGCAAAATGATTAGAGCTGAAGCGAGACCTTAACTGACACTCATTATTATGGTGTGTCTACACTGCAAGAAGATGTGTGATTGCAGCATGTATCAGCATTGTCTTTCATTCAGCCAGGGAAGATACCATGACATGGAGCTTGAGGATGAGGTTTGTAAGTCTGTTAGAGACCATTACTTCACAGTTCTTATACCGGGTGTGCATGAATGTGCATTTGTGCACATACATATATATATGTGTGTGTGTGTGTGTATATATATATACACACATATATATATATGTGTGTGTATAAATATATATATATATATATATATGTATATATATATATATATATATATATACGTATAAATCCATACATATTTATTTATAGTAGGTATAGAGTACAACAGCAGGAGATTAAATCAGGTCCAGGCATAGGCCATGCATTCAGTTGTCCATTCTGGTAAATTACTGGAAAGTCTCCTGGCACAGCTTTGTTCCAAGATCTGGCACAATCCCTCACTTGTGTACAGGAATTAATGTGGCTCAAGAACTGCAGCAAACAGGCAGTGTGCATGTATGTCTTCTCCAAAATGCCCATTTTTTGAAGCTAGCAGGGCATAGACACAGTTCGGATATAACAATTTCTCAAGGGGTAGCTGAAAAAATACCAATGGTGTTATATCTCTATGATACAATCAGTGACATGGTAGATGGTTGCCACCACCCAAAATTACTAAACAATAGCTATCCCTAATGCACCTTTACTCTTGAGGATCGCTGTACTAATCATGAGCAAGCAGATTCTTGGCTAGATGAGACACTGGTAGAAATAATATAGTTCTCATGTTTTCATCCATGTTCATTCAAAGGCTGCTCTTACTGATATTTCCTGTTTGCCTTAGGCTCTGGTTGCCAGATCATCATTCTCTGTTTTGTCTCTGAAGCAGAAGAATTCATAAAAATGCTCAAATAACTCTTCCAAGAAATGACTCTAAGTGGGAGCAGAGCTATTTAAATCATTAGATGCAGAAGTGAGATCGCTGATCATTCTCCAGGGTTTTGTGTAATATTTGTCCCTGTAACCAGGCTTTTATAGGAGAAAGTGGTGGAAAGAAAGGTTTTTGTAGAGTGTATGCTTATAGAGTGCAAGGATAGCTTTCAAAGTTGCTGTTAATCAATAAATATCATTGCTTTTTACTGCATAGAGACAGTCTACCAGGAAGAAAGAGGGAAGGAACTTATTAATTTGGGAAATAAATAATATATTTCTCTATATATTAACAGTGTGGGAAAGGGTATTCAGCCCCATTCTTTCAAGAGCACTGAGAGGGGTCCCTACTTCTCCCTGAGCAGCGATGTTGGCAGTTCTCAGACAGGAGGAACAACTCCTGCCAACTGTCAGTAACAAATTGAAAAAAATGACAAATTCAGCTTTAATAGAAAATTTGCACAGGGGAGAGCAAATAGCCAAGGAACATATGTACAAGTTTTTAAGCATATGGGCTTCTTGCTGTCCTAGTAATTAATATAATACTGTAAGTGCCTTTATGTTCTCTCTTTTCTCCTCCATAACCTGTGCATTATGGAAGCTGCTTGGGATATGATCAACACTTGCTGCTTTTATATGTTATAAAGGACACTTGAAAAACATGTATTGGCAACTGGATACATAAAACACAGAAAGAGATGAAGGAGCAGTAGATCTTGAAACAAAAACCAGAACAAATATGTTATTAAAGACCAGATACTAGATCCTTCAAAGTGAAAAACACACTCTCCAAAATGTAAAGGCAAGAAACAAGAGAATTACGGAACACAACTTGATTCAAGTTTTCCCTTGCTAGCCACACATCCCATTATTCTCTTGCAATGTTATGTTTCAAACACCTTATGAAAACTGAATATGTCTGGAGACTCCACAGACAATCTATGCTTTGCAAATGTATCTTGCCCACCCTCTGGAAACATTTAACCTAAACTCAGCAAAGTGAAAAAAGAGCTTTGATTCACATATGCATTAAATTACTTCATGATGTGAAAAAAAATCCTAATATAATTGTGAGGTAAGAATGATTTCATGAGAAAAAGAGCAAAAAATTTCTATGGGAAGGTTGAAAAAACTATCACCCTTTAAACTAAACAGGAGATGAAGGATTAAAAAAAATTAAAGTTTACAGTCTGAAAAGTATTTTTTAAAGATAAGATTCAATTAAAAATCAATGGCAAATAGTAACTGATTTCATGTTTTTAATAGCTTGAAATATAATTTTTTTAAAGAAATAGATTTTTTGCTTAATTTTAAATTTTATCAAGTTCCACAAGGGTTTAAATATTTGCATCATGAAATCTGCTTGTCTGAAAATTTGGGTTTTATTCTCCTTTTTGCGATGCCATCCCTACACCCTCCAGTGAAAAATAATTAAGAAAGGGACTTGCACTTTCAACACAATTTGTTTTTTCAAAACAATCTACAAATCTTTCTTATGACTAGTGAATGTCTGGATTATCAGAAGAAAAAATAAGATTTTATAACTCTGACCATTTTTGGTCAGAGTTATAAAATTGTCCATAAGAGGATTTCTCATTCTATTTACTTGAAGTGTTTGATATTGGCTTTCTGTCAGAATTATAATTTCTGACTACCTGGACAATATTTGCTATAGCATAGTAATTCTCATGGCCTTCTATCATCCTTCAAAGTTCACAGATTCCAGGTACTCATGCATATCTTGTTGAAGAAAATAAAAAATAAACCAACAACCAGTCCAAAACCAGACTTAAAAATGCCTGCTGTTCAATAGTAGACCTGAATGGTGCAACAGTGTCTGATCACTCTGTCGATTTTTGTGACTTTTCAGGTCAGAGTGAGGTTGGCTGACTGCATAAGGAATGACCCAGGATGCTGACACACAGCAAAGTGCAGGGTATAAATGCCACAGTTCCTAGACCATGTATCTATTTAGGTGCTATTTTGATGTGTAACAGCATCTGTTTCTGCAGAAAAGTACTTATTTTGTTCACAAACACACAATATTTTGTTCACAAACTCCCATATTATAAAAGACCGAGAGAAATAGCTTTTACTCATCCAGATTGTAATACAAATTATATAAGTTTTGGTGAAAAAAAAAAAGTTTGGATGAGTACCAATGCCAAATTAATTTAAAACATTTGTAATACAATGCTAATATTTGCATCTCCAAATTTGGTATTTATAGGATCAGAATATTCTCCAATATTTGCTTAAACTGACTATTATCACATGCATGCTGCCATTAAATTCACTTTATAGAATATTCACAGAAGGCAAACACAAAAGAAGCAAAAAACTATAATGGAAAATTCAATTATTTTACTTGAGTTCATACTCACAGAAATATTTCATAAGTGTTCATTCAATATTGGCACCCATTTCTATATCAGTAAATCAAATGTTCTTTAATAAGAACCATTAAAACATCATCACTTTGCTAAATTATAGTTGTAGTTCTCTTCAATTGCTTGGGTCAGTGGTTACTTGTCAATCAGGAGGTTAAAAATTCCTTATTGCATCATTCTTAATAAAAAGGTAAAACTGTTGGATAGATATTCTCAATACAGAGATCAGAAATCATGGCATGTAAGACAGAGTTGTCCTGCTCTTACCCCAGACCTAGAATTGTCCCAGGCCAGGTTGGATTGGGGCTGGGAGCAACCTGATCCATTTGGAAGTGTCCCTGCCTATGGCAGAAGGGGTTGGAACCAGGTCATCATCAAGGTCTCTTCCAACCCAACCCACTCTAATATTCTGTGACAGTGGGAATGAAAAATGATAGTTTTGGTTAGATCAGAGTACAGGTGCCTTCTTGTCCTGTCTGAGAAACAGGGTTTAGGTATGGCAAGTCTTGAGATTTCCAAATTACTGAGAATAAAACGAAGTGACCTCAAAAAGAGGAAACCAACATTATTGGAAAAACATAGTTGTCTCTTCTGGAGAAAAATGTCCACTAAAAGAAGCAATAACCCAGTGAGATCTATGGGTTGTTTCAGCATTTACAAACTATGAGGTGATAGCAGAAAAGTATTGGAAAAAAAACCTGTATGAACATTTTAAACCAAGGAACTCTGAAACTAAGTCACTCTGCAAGGCTTTTCAGGGAAAAATAGTTTTAACTGGTAGGTGGAGAGTTAACAGACTAGTTGAGCTACTTCTGAGAACATGAAGGAATTCTAGAAACTTCCTGTAGATTTTGATAAATTAGCAATTTTATTAAAAATAGATTATATCTCCAGAAACTACCTGGCACTCTAAATAAATGTTCTCTCCCTGAAGATCCCTTTTGTGACTCCACTGTCACTCTAGGGATGAACAATAAAGCATCTCTTCTCCCTGCAGCCTGCTACTCTTAGTGCTTTTGAATCCAGCCCACGCAGTGAAAATGGCCTTTTGCCTTCTCCAACTTTCTGCAGTTCATCAACTGACTGTTGCAGCATAATAGATCCCCCTGCAAGAAAGGTGCTAGAGAATTTGGGACTATAAAGATGGAACCTCCAGACAGTCATTCAAACAGCCTTGCTAAAGACCAAGTCTTTCACGTTAACAGCAAATTACCTGGCATCCCAAGGGGTTCAATTTAACAACAGTGATCATCAAGCCAGTTTATTGCTACCTTCTCTTGGGAAGTTGAAAAGGCTCTTTCCTCTTTTCTTCTATGAAACTCTTTAGCTTCAGATTATCTGGTTTAACAAGCTCAGCTCAACATGGAATTATCTATAGATGTATTTCTTTATTCCTCTCGCCTCTGCCTTCCCTGTGACCTTATTTAAGAAGGTAAAAACTATCTGGGATTAACCACTACCTCTCAATAAATTCAAAGTACAGGAGAAAACAGACTTAATAATTATTTTGCAACATGCCAGTCACCTGATATGTATTTGCTTATCTGCTCTTTTGTGCAGAATTGTGACTGTGCTTACACAAGAATCTCAGCATTATGACTCTCAAAGTTTGGACTTCAAAAAGTTAAACCAGTTCTGCCATAATTATGAATTCGAAATAAAACTAAACTGGATCTCATTTCAGTAAGGAAACAGCAGGTGGCCAGAACAAAAGCCACATCTATCATTTTCTTGAGGCTGTAATAAATCCTCTAATCTTTTAGACTTATAAGACAGTTCATGTCTATTTCAGTCAAAACAATTTCTCATTCAATTGCTTTTAACATCACCAAAGTCTGCTAGATTTTCATTATATCAAGTATTACTTTGTAGCATTGTCCTCATCCCCTTATATTTTTTAAAACGCAGAGAAACCCTAGGGTATATAAAATTCAGCAGAATAGCATGCATACAATATACACCTATGAGTGGAGGCAGGAGCTGCCTTATTTTACTAGCAAAATCAACTCTGCACCACAAAAGTAGCACACTCCCAGACGTAAGGATAACAGACCTTCCTCCAGGCTATGGATTATAGCTCATGTATTTGGGTTACATTAGCATTTCACACTATAGAGGCTTGATTCAGCCATAAATTCCACCAGTGTAACAGAGCATGAGGGGTCTGAGGCTACAAAAATTTACCTGGCGTGGCCTGCACTCTCTCCTGACCAGTGTGGCATGGAGGGATCTACCACAGCTGCAGAAGCAGTCACAGACCACAGGAGTACAGCCCTCAGCTGTGTTTAAAATATGCCTTGTGCACGGATCCTGCCTCTTTGCAAATATCCATATACTCAAAGATTTCTAAACGCTTTCCCCCAAGGCTAGGAAAATGTTATTAAATGAGCAGGGCTCCATCTAAACCACACAGGGCTGCTGATACACAGGGCTTGCTCCTAAATTCTTGAAGCTGGGGAATTATGTCCCTCAAGGATATATTTCCTGCAGGCATAGGATATAACATCTTTGTTTTCCTCACATATCTTTCCATTCCTTTTTCACAACAGATTTAATTTGACCTGTGATTTAGAAGGGGCAGTGCACAATGGACAGTGAAGTTACACAGCAGTGACTGTTCCTCACCCCAAATACCCACACTGCACTCAAAAAGGACTCATGGAGAAAGTGAGATTGCCAGTCCCCTCCTTCCCCTCCCAATCTCCCCTTTATAAAATCTGCATCTGAGTTTGCCTTGGCAGCATAACACCATTGCTGTATTCTATCCGGCAGCTACTGAGAGATGCTGATCCTAACATTTGGGATTGTTCCTTTTCCTGCTCTTCCTGCAGGAGGGGGAAATGTTATTTGTAAATTAATACAAGAAGCAGTAATTAACTGTTATATAAACCTAATTTCAGCATGGAAAAACATAATAACAGTTTTTATATTAATTTTCCTGTTATCAAGGCTTCACACTGCTGAGAAGGATTTGGATGATGGGATCCAAGGCAACTATAGCCCTGGGGAAGGCAGGAGTAATGGGGCTGTCCTGGGGATGCTCAAAGTCATGGACCCCAAGCCATGAGCAGACAATATTTGAAGATGTGCCCTGAAGCCAAAGACCCTGAAAGCTGATACAAGCAGTGAAGCTCACAAATACAATCAAATTCAGAGTCTGGAAAACTTTTGATTCATCACAAACTTGCAAAAAACCTTGGATTTACATACATATTAAAAAAATAAATGGATGAAATTAAATTTTTTTGAGACTCAGAAACCCTTTTTATTCTTGTGTGAGCCTGTATTCATTTCACAAATTTGAATGCAGTTTACATCTCCTGATTTTCTGTTTTCTGGACGAAATTTTTTTTTTTCATCCATTCTTGACAATTTATCTTTTTTGTGATCTTTTGTTGTCTTTGTTGATCTCTTTTAGGCTCTACAGTGTTTGCCAGCCTGCTTGTTATGAGAAGTGCAAATTCTACACATGCTAACTAAATCAAAAACATCAGTAGTTTGAACAGAATTCAATAATTATATTTGTAAGTCCTGCACACAACTGTGAAATTAATACACATTAGAATGATATGTTTCTTATAAGACTGTACATTTAACTATATACAGTTTATAGTTAACTCCCATCTTTTTATATTTCTCTCATTTTTTTTCCCATTTTTAAGGGACCTTTTTGTTTTTCCTTCCTGAGTATACTTTGTAGTTGCCTTTCAGAAATTTCTTCTTATTGATTTCAGCCTAATTCTCTAATATACCATAATGTCTCTGAGCTACTCTTCTGTCCTCTAAATTGATATAACCACTCCCAGCCTGAAGTCCTTCCACTTCTCGTAAGTATATTCACTATTCTTTCATTTATGTCTCTAATGAAAATATTAAATAATACATATCCCAGAACTGCTGTATGTGAGGCCAATTTGAAAGAGTTTTCTAGTCTGGCAGAAAAAGACTGAGAACTCTTCTCTAAGTATGAAAGGTTTTTTTCCCAACCAGTTCTTCATCTGCATCAGCTGCATTTGATCAAGACTGCATTTCCTAAATTCATTTGTAAAAATGCCATCCATATCAAAAGAATTACATAAGTCAGACTATCAAATATATCTAGTGCTTCCTGCATATCCTCTTGGCCAGTTAACATGTCAAGAAGGAAATTCAGATGGCTTGGCATATTTTGTCAAATCCTGACAAATCCATATTGCCCTTTCCTTAGCACCTTATTATCTACCAGCTGCACAAAACCAGATTAACCATTTTTTTCTATGTCTTTTAGAGTATCAAAATGTGGTCAAATGCTTTTAAAGTCCTTGGGATCTCCTTTCTGCCATTCTAAATATCAGTATTTTTTCACTGGTGTTTCTTTTGTCCTCTGAATCATCTCTCCTTCATACTTTTCTGGAAATAATGTTTTTGTGCCTTGGCTAACATTTTGAGCTACTTGATAGTGTCTTTCAGCTATAGAAAGAAAATACATTCAATTAACTCTGATCTCTTCTTTTCTTACTCTAACCTATTTTCCTATTTATTTTAAACTTCATCACACAAATTTGTTTTCATAACAAATGAAAACAAATTTCATTTTATTTGAAAGAAAAGTCTTTTAAATTTGATCTTTTCTAGTATTGTGTACCACTAAGTACTTTCTGCACATTTTTTCCCTGATAAAATTTAAGGATTTTTGGAAAACATAGCTGTACACAGATAATAAGCTGATGAACTGGAGCTAGAACCAGCACTGGGATTCAGTCATTTCTGCTGGTGAATTGTTATAATGCCCATGCTTCTGACCACAGCCAACCAGCCAGAAAATTTCTGGATGTAGTTCAAGTGTTAGTACAGGTTGGGGACTATTCCCAAATGGCACCACAGATCTGACCATGTTGTGCTGGAGGCTAAGAGAGTTCAACAGCGTGGATGTGACAGACTGTGCCAGTTGGCCTCAATGTCAGAAGCTGATCCCTGGCGTTGTTTGGTGTGTTAGTACAGACCTAGCTTTTATCTCCTGATATTTTCCTTATCCATCAGATGTTAGGTTAGTTCAAATCCCTCCATCCAGCCACTCTTTATGTTTACATGTCACTTATTATTAAGCACAATTATTATGAGCTTAATAATTCCTCATCAATACATTCTCTAGACTTGGCAGTCTATACGAGTCACATATGCCTTTTATCTTAATCTATGGATATTTGATAATTCCATATTTCACTTTCCTCTGTGTTCATATTTGATATTTTTTTCCTAAATATAAGGCAATGCCTTCTCCATTTTTCTTTCCTTTCATTCCAGGGTGAGCAGTTCTTTCCTCAATATTTCTACATTTTACATAAAGCCAGGAAATAAGAATTTCAGCAGTCTGGATGATGAGCTGGAGACACAAGCTTCAGTAAAAGATTCAGTATGAATTTTATTTGGTTTTATTTCAAATAGCAATAAAAATGGTTCTGAGAAAATGACTCATTTATTGGATTTGATATTTGATTCTTCTTCCTGCAAAATGACAGAAATTTGAGATCAGCATTTTTTCACTTTTGGTAAATAAATATAACCGATTATTAGAATTTTATCCAATATTTAACTCTGCATATTTTTCAGACACTTTTTATCAGTCATTTCAAGTGAACACAGGTACAACAACCCTCTCAAGCTCAACATCTTGAAAGATGGAGACTTTGTACAAATAACCATTTCATCAAGTTTAACGATAAAGAGCGTATTTAAAATGCATGTTCTGGACCCCATATTGGACAAAACATTATAATATATTCAAAGTGGTATAAAGGGGGAAAAATCACATAAAACTTACCAAAACACCTGAAAGTTTATTTTTTTCACATCCATACACACATTGAAATACATATGCTGGAAGGAGAAGAAAAAACGCCAGGCCGTCAGTAACTGCTGAGCCATTGAAACAGTTTTCACAACATCATAGATAATTACAATTATCCTTCTCTTTGGGACATTGGAACTGCCAATTTTCTGCAATCAAAAATAAATAAATAATTCAGAACAGATGTTGACTACCCATCCCAGTTTAGTAGGCAGCTTTATCCAGGAATGTCAGCACTAAACTTGAAAACAGTGATCAGCTTTAAAAATAGTTCTTCTGTTTAATTTTCTTTTTTCTTCTTGTTTTTTTGTTTGTTTGGTTTGGTTTGGTTCTGGTTTTGTTTTCATCTTTCTGTTTGTCTTTTAATGGTTGAGCAAAGTTTCAAGTTTGTCATAGGGTGATTTAGTCCAGTGGAAGAAAAACCAAAAGTTTAGCAATTCCATTTTGATTAGAAGTGCAAAGTGGGAACCTATTTAGTAACCAGGAGAAAACTCAAATGCCTGTGGGTGGCACTGTAGGTATTTGATCAATAATTATTAACAGAACCAGGCAGTGACTGTTGTGGTCCTCACACAACTGTCAGGTGGAGGTTCTTCAGCACACCTGTAACATGCACTATAAATGAGATTCACATGAACAAAAGGTCTTTGCTTAGTTCTTTTGGCTAACAAAGGTTATCAGTGCATCAAGTTGACTGTTTCATGTGGTATTATCTTCTACATTTTGTCTCTGTGGTGATGATTGTTTTGTTTACGTCTGGATAAATACTCTTCAGTCACTGCTGAAGCATTCTGAACTCCATGAACATTGGCCTTGTGATACCCCTTATCTTTGCCTGATGTTTGGTTTGTG
The DNA here is from genome assembly GCF_037042795.1 of Molothrus aeneus. Classification (NCBI taxonomy): domain Eukaryota; kingdom Metazoa; phylum Chordata; class Aves; order Passeriformes; family Icteridae; genus Molothrus; species Molothrus aeneus. The sequence continues at coordinate 71,735,168 of NC_089648.1, read as the reverse complement.
TGTTTGTTTTTTTTCTTTTACTTTTTTTTTTTTTTGGTGCTTGTAACATGCAGACACTTTCTCTTCCAAATATGCGAATTTCCAAGGAGTAATATTATCTATCTTCTCATTGTTCCAATAAGTAAAAGACAGAAAACCCTCCACCCTGCTCAGACTGTTGCTTGCAAACAAATACAGATATTGTTTCATTTTGTTAGGGTTTTGGGGTCATTTTGGTGGGCCACTCAGTCGGTCAGTAGGTTGGCTTTTTTGGTTTATTTTTGTGTTTGTTGTTGTGTTGGCATAGTTTTAGGAGAAACTTGCACACGTATAATAAAAAGTTCTTTTCCTTTTAGCCTCATTTTAAATCTTTCCATTCTAGTGGATGCTACTGTTAGGAACTTTGCTATATTATCACTCTTTTGGAAATAAAGTAGGATCCTCTCAACTCCTGATAAAGCCTGACTGCTGTTTGTGAGTCAAGGCAACCAATACTGAAAATACAAGGCATTAGTTCTGTGACCCAGCAGTTCCTTAGTTCAAATAATCATCCTTCTGCTGAATGACTCTGGATTTACTCTGGATTTACAAACATCTCAGTTCTTTCAATTAAGACGCAGCATGAATTAAATTGTGACATTTTGCTGCATGCACTTTGGGACTATGCCTATACCATCAAATTAACACCGAGTACATTTCTGGACTTTCCAATACAAGCATCTATATTATCAACATCTCCCACTGTTATATACTTAAAGCAGTGTCTGACTTGCTTTGGGTTTGCTCCGGTTTGAAATTTCCTAAATAGTCTTTGGAAACAGTAGATTTTTAAGCACCATGTCAAAGAGGAAGTTTGCATGTAGCCATTCTGTTTTCAGAGTCTGAGTCAGATGTTGGCTCCTCCCTTCCAGTTGGCCAGGCATATTCCCAAGGACATTTTAATTTATTAATGTGGAGGTAGCCATAGAGAATCTAACCTCAGAAATTTGTTTGAGATATTTCTTCAGGTGAGATAAAAAAAACCTTCCTTCTACATCTTCTTCTTGTTACACTCCTTACAGCTCCTTCAGGAGAAATAGGAGAGGTGTACGTAGCAGAATGCCTTTAAAGGATACACTGAAGGTATTAAATCATTGCAGGTTTTGCTAGCTGTATATCTGGCTTTAGATTAAATTAAACATCATAGTTCTGACAGACAGAATATGAAGACCCCTTATGAATTTCCTATGAGGAAAAAAAACCCCAAAAGTATCCACTGTATAGTGGCAAATATTATTGGCAAATTCTATTGCAATGCTTTACCAGAGTAGGTCAGAATAATCTCTTGTCATCTTTAGAGTCTGGCTGTGTCTCCTTGCTATGTGCTTTTTGATAATATTTTTATCTCCTATGGGTTAGTGGTTTTGGGGGATGCAGTAATGGAAGGAATGAAAGGAAAGGGCACAATCACTGTTTTGTGTAATTCAGGCATCATGACTGAATGAAAAGTACTTTGAAATATCCTAAAATATTGCCATAGTTGTACAAGGGAAAACATCCTTTCTTCTTGTAACTATGTTTATTATCAATTGGAAACTGCTCAAAACTAGAATTATATTTAACTCCACACTAAATACAAGAAGGAATTAAAACTGGGCTAAAATACTTTGTTTTATACCCTAAATAAAGCTGAAAATATGTGCAGTGGGCCAAGAGATTAGACCAGAGACTTCAGCTGCGTTTGGGAAGTAAAGCCTGTTGTGCTACAGGAGTGCTGCTGGTACAGTATGTTTCCTGTCAGTGACTAAAAACAAACATTACATATGACTTCATCCTTGTCTTCTATCTCTCATTTGCAGGTATTTCTACTGTGACTGCTTTTTCCATCCAAAATGATTGTAACCATGATTCCCAGTCTTACTCTCAAACTGACTCATCAGGCTCATTCATAAAGAACAGTTATATTTTTAAAATTTGATACCTTAGGAAAGTAGGCAGTAAAATACTTTGCCAAAATTAGCGCATAATTTTTCATATACACTGAAGACAAGTCATTTTTATGGGGAGAAATTATTTTCAGACTTCTGGTAAACAAAATTCACCACCATGCAGAACACAGTAATAGTGAAATGTATCTGCTGGTATTCAGAAAAACACTCTCCAGTGTGTTGGCTTACATTATTTTGGATACACACTGATTGTGCTCCTAATGCTACTTAAAAGGTCAATATTTATCACACTGTGCAATTTTCCCTATGTCTTAACTGCTTGTACAGGCTGTACTCTGACAGGATATTGTCCTTTTCAAGTTTTGCTGCAATTACCCTCAGAACACCTGTAGGGATGAGAAAGTCTTTAGGCCATTTCCACATATCAGAATTGAAGACACAGGAGCTAGCACAGCTTGTTAAGGGCAGATCTGCAGCGAGGTATGTTTATATGGAGGTTGCTCCTCCCACTGCATCCCTGCTCTCTTGTCATCCTCTTACCTCCCTGCCCCTAAATCAGCCTGGCACCAAATGAACATGGCTCAACTCTCCTGGTAGGCCTGGAGCAGTTGGCAGGAACACTTAGGACATATTTTACTCCCTTTTCCTCCTCATTGACACATGAAATGCCATTTATAACTGGTGGTTCTATAAATATCCTTTCTGACCAATGCATTGGGGTTTTCTTTTCGCAACCACAAAAGTATGAGGGAAAAAGAGAAAGAGTTTACACTCACACTTTGTCTGGACACACGGATGGGATGCAGCCAAAGCTTAATGCCATAGAACACTCCTCACATCATGATGGTCCCCCACTCATTCAAACATTATAAACAATGTACAAAAGTATCTATGAGTATTTACAATTTAACGAAGAAGATGAAAATTTACTAGACAGTGAATTGCACTGTAAATCCAAGAGCTAGAACAGGCTAATAAAATGACACTATGTAATATAATAAATATTCCTTGAAAATAATAGAGTCTAAAGGAGGGTCACCAAGATGACTTAAGGGATGGAGCACCTCTCCTCCGAGGAAAGAGTGGGAGAATTGGAATTGTTCAGCCTGGAGAAGAGAAGGTTTAGGGTGACCTTCCAGTACCTGAAAAGATCTTACAAGAGAGATGGAGAGGGACTATTTACAATGGTATGGAAAGAAAGGACAAGGGGGAATGGCTTTAAGCTGACAGAGAGTAGGTTTAGATTGGATATTAGAAAAAAAATTCTTTACTGTGGGGGTGGCAAGGCACTAGAGAGGTTGCCCAAAGTTGTAGATGTTCCATCCCTGGAAGTGTCCAAGGCCTAGTTGCCTGAGGCCTAGCAGAAGGTGCCCCTGCCCATGGAAGGAAGGTTGGATCTAGATGGTCTTTAAGGTCCCATCAAGACCAAACCATTCCAAGATTCCACAGAAAAGGCTCCCCAAGGAAGTGGTCATGGCCCCAAACCTGTCAGAACTCAAGGAGAAACTGGACAATGCTTTTAGTCATGAGATGTATTTTTGAAAGGTTATAGGTTCCTTGAAACTTGAGATATTCTATGATTCTATGCTTTCTCTTAATCAGCAAACATCCCAGGAAACCACTGGTAAGGTCTTTTATTATACCTGCTTTTCTCTAAATATTACAATAATTATGAAGTAAAAATCATGTTTAGAAATACTATTACTAGTGGTAAAACTACTGCTATTTCTACTACTATTAGACTTTAGAATAGGAAAGAAAGAAATCTGGACAGCTTTACACCCATTAATTTGACTATCTCATTATCCAGGAGTAGGAAGATATTTTAAGAGGAGGAATAATTAAATACATAGAAGTAAGTGGAAAGTAGGGTAAAATGTCACATGGATTCACTAAAGATAGATCACATTATCCTCAGCAGATATTTCTTTTTGATGAGTTAATTGATTTTCTAGATAAAGGAAAGGCAATAGGTTTAATCTAACTGGACTTCAGTAAATCATTTGACATGTTGCCATATGGGAAATCGGTGGTTAAAATGCAGAAGACACAGATTAGTATAAGAATTAGATGCAAACAAATGGAACAACATAAGAGGGTAGTGAAAAAGTATTATTGACTTTTACAGGTTAGGAATAACTTAAAAGTTGAGTCAAGTATTGTTCTTGATGTTTTCCCAGAACTAATGCTTAAGAAATTGATCATAATATCTTTATTACTGATCTTGGCACAAGTCTGCTGCTAATGCACAATATTAGAAGTGATTGTTGGAAAAGGAACTTGAAGACTGTACTGAAAGATATGAGAAATATTTATTGTAAATTTGTACAAAGTGCAAGAGAGTGCACTTAGTTTAACGGCAAAGAATTTCTTCTGTAAGGTGGGAGACATCCACTAGGAAATGCTGAGGAAGTAAAACACCTTGGAATTCTGATCAACCACAGGAAAACTATGTGAAAATGAAATAATGCCATATAATAGAACAGGTTTATCTAGGAAAGAAAAGAAAAATTTACATCAGTGTTTGAGCTTCTAGTGAGTGGTCATCTAGAACATTGTTCAGATTCTTAGGCATTTGCTTTAAAGAAAGAGACAGCGACACTGGAACAGAAGAGTTACCAAAGATATGAGTAAACCAAAGATATTCATACTGCAGGTGATATAACAGTCTTTACACACAAGGAAGGATGTGAAAAGAAAGGAAAATAAATCACATCCCCTGGGTATGTATAAAATAAGGTAAGAGTTTGATTGCAATATGAAATTGATGGTATGATGCTATGTCTGTGACACCAAGGGACCCCTTGAGCCAAAAACTTCCTTCATTCCAATGTTCTTAGATTCAAAGCCAGAATAAATGGCTTTTCCTCTTACTGGTGTAATAAGGTCTTTAAATGACAGAAAGCAAAATATTTCAAGCATGCACACATATACAAAACCAGATTTTCTGGCGCACAAACATAAATTTATTTCCAATTTGGGTCCAGGAACATGAATCTCGTTGCCATCAGTAAAACTCACTCAGTGCTTGAGATATATATCCCAGTAATTTGAGGGATCCCAGTCACATACTATGGTCTTGTTCTTCTCTGCACAATAGAGCAAAAGAAGCTCTGTTTTCTTATAATCACTTACATAAAAAGAAATAGAAATTCCATTTCAAATTAATTAAGTCCCTGTCCAAATTAGTTAAGACCTCTGGTCCTCAGACTATTGATTAGTTAAAAGGACTCTTTTATACTTAATATTTTTTTGTTGTTATGTAGTCATTTTTATAAATAGGAAAATTTGTACATGACTATCTTTAGGAAAAAATAAAGGGGCAGTTGGGAACAATCACTCAATATCACATTTGTCCCTAGAAAAATCATTCAATACATGGTCTTTTAACACATTTCTGGGCAGATGGAGGAGAAGAAGGTTACTGGGAACAGTCAGAATTGATTTCTCAAGGGTTAAAAAAGTTTGAGCAACATAAGTACCTTTGATGATAAAATAAATTACTGGATTTGTGGATAAAATGATAAAAGTATTATTTGTCTTGATTTTAGCAAGTTTTTATCAATTTTATTGTGTTACAACTTGCCTCTGAAGGTAAGTGTAACTCAGATTCTTGTCAACAGAACCCTTGGGGCAGATTAGAGTGAAACAACACAAAATTATCATTTTTTAAAATATATATATGTATGTATGTATATAAATATATATGTAAATATATTTATATGTAATTGTGTGTAGGGTTTATTTTAGAAAAATTTGTTTGCAATGGAAAGGAGATATGTAGTAATTTTCATTATTTTCCATAGAAACATAAGCATGAAATAATTTCAATCATGCCTGATTCATGGCTAGAATTTGAAACCTCTGTAGTCGTAGCCCCCTTACGGGGTTTAGAGGAAGATAGTTTGGTTGACACTGGGCAGTGAGGTAAAGAAACAACAAAAATTCTCAAGAGGTTCAATAAAAAAATGTCGGGTTCGGCTGTCTGTCTCTGCCCCGACACGGGTAGTGTGGTTCTTGGGTGGCACGCGTTTTAAAGGACGAGTCTGGACTCTTCAGCTTTTCGATCTTTGGATTGTTTATTATTTCTTATCTACAAAATTTTCTGTCTGCCCAACAGAGGTCTGATCTGCAAGCAGTCACAGGCACTCTCTGACCACCCACGGGGCGGTCATGTCTTTTTATACTAATATCTACGTACATAATATTTATCTTTATTTCCCAATGCTTTTCACCCATGTTAGCAAGTGCACCTTCACCATAAACCAATCCCCAAGTGCCAACATCACCACAGGAGATGGAGGACAAGAAGAAGAAAGAAGAAGGACGAGACACGCCCTGATCCCTCCATCTTGTCTCCATAACCCCCCTGTACCAAAAACCTTAAAGTCTATATTTCACCCTCTAAATGTGTCTCTTTTACACCTTTTACTCTAAAGTGATTCTCTTGTCCTCAAACTCTTGTTATTTCTGTGGACGGATCAAAATCAAGCCACCAAACACTTCTGGCAACATTCCAGGATTTTTGAGACTCCCAAGGGTTCTCCTGGCATCTCTGGACATCGGGAACGATGTGCTGAGATCCCACAAAAAAACAGTCACCAACCCACAGAAGGCAAATGTCTTTCTGCCGTGTGCCTGGAGAGGAATAACTCCTTGCAATCACAGAACCTGGGGACCTGCTGCACAGAAAAGACCCCATGGAGACAGATGGAAAGGGAGGTGCACAAGCCAGCAGGGCATTGCAGCAGCAGCAGGAGCCACCAGCACTCTGGGCTGCATGAGAATGGATATAGCCAGGAGATGAGAGAAGTGATTGCCCTTTTCTCCTCCTCTCTCAGGGTGGATCTGCATCCACTTTGGGGCATTATAATAAAAGAAAGACATTGATAAATTGCAGCTACTCCAGTGGAGGGCCACCAAGACACTCAGGTGCTGGAGCCCTTGCTGTAGTATCGAGGCTGAAGGAGCTGGACTTGCTCATCCTCAAAATGAGAAGTTTCCAAGGGGGGTCAGCATTGGAACAGGCTGCCTATGGAGGCTCTGCAGCCTCTGTCTTTGGAGGATTCCAAGGCTGACTGGTTAAGGATCTGAACAACCTTTCAGAGCACCACACCTGACCGTGCTTTCAGCAAAAGACTGGGCTACGGACACCCTGAAGTCCAACATGAATGATCCCGTGACTCTGTATGAATGAAAACCACAACAATTAAATGTTTCATACATCCACACCAAGGTAATTATATATGAAGAAGAAATTCATATTGTTAGAAGTCAGTCTTCTTCTTCAAAAGAGGGAGAACTGTAGTAAAGAATTATCAAAAATAGAAATTTTTGTGCATATTGATTTGCAGAAGTGCTGGTTCTGGGATTACTGCCCTGTGTTCCAACATGGCATGGCACACAAACTTGACAAGTAGAACTTTAGCACCATAACTCAAGCCCAATTTCTCGTTGTCCTGAATGTTCAAAATTCCAGTATGTGAACCTCATGTAAGATACCACAAATTAAAACAAGTGTTTTGCACAAGTTTGAGTGGACATAAATCGCTTCCTAGTCCCCAGGCAAAAACTGAAATGGGACCAAATAATAGGCTCATGGCTTTGCTTCTAAGAAACATGAGATATTTAAAAATAGAATTGTAATAAACAAACTTCAGGTACTACTTAATGGAGTAGTGAGTTTCCCCAACCATTTTTCTAACCAACCAGATTAATTTCATTCCATTTTTTTTCATTGAACAGATTACTTTAGAATGTGAGTTCCTTTGCCAATTTCTAGCCTGTGGAGAATTTTAATGACTGAGTCATAAACCCCAACAAAAATGGGATATGTAATGAAAATGCAAAGGGACCTTTAACTAGAGCACGTGTTGTGTTATGCTGCAATAATAATAAACAATAATAGTAATATTAATAAAAATAATACAGTTTTATGTGTACCCATAAAAGGCCATTTATATGATCACTGTACTAATACTTAAAATTCCAAGGTACTGCATTTTTTACAATTATTATTGTTATAGGCTTATAGAATTTTCAAAAGCCTTTGTGTCTTAATGTGTTGTGGCTTAGGAATATGCATTGGCAGACCTCTGGTCCTCAGACAATTGATTAGTTAAAGGAATCTTTTTTGCTAAAACTTTTTTAACATTTCCACTACACATTTTTTTTTACATATACCCCTTAATAAGAAATTAAAAGGTTCAAAGTTTCAGGAAGTTCTGAAAATTCCCCAAGTACAAATAAATGGAAGAAACCTATTCAATAAATTATGAACCTAAAAAATAATCAGTTAATATTCACTATCAGAAAGGCAATTTCTTATAAAGTAGTTTCTGCATGTCCCCAGGCCATAAGATTGGTCCCTGGCTTCCACTGTGTGGAAGTTTCAATTAGAATTTCATGTTGAAAAGTACATTAACACCTTCTTATATATATATTGGTAATGTCTGTTTAACTTGGGCTGTCACAACTTGGAATGGATTTTTTTTTCCAATAAACCATCTGAAAAAGGGGGGGAAGATATTGAATGCTTCATAAATATATAATGTTTCCCATTTGTTATATTTTGCAATCAGAGGCAGCAGCTTTAAACTTGCATATCAGTGTGTAATTCCACAAACTTAAAAAATTGATCTGCCAATGTCTCCCCTCAAGCAATCTTTTAATTAAATGAACTTCGTTCACCTTACCTCTAAACTCCTTAGGTTGATTTTATACAGAGATTTGATTCATTTTTCGGTGAAGTTTTTTCTTGTTTTCAAACTGTAAAGGTTGTTTAGTAAACAAGTGTTTAATAATGTATAGAAGGTGACTGAACATAGATCAATGACAATTATTTATTCACAATAAAAAACTTGAAGTAATGAGGTTCTTTTGTAGGCTTGCCAACCAAAGCAGAGGTAGGCTTGGTTCTCAGTCACAGTAAATGAAATTGAGCTTTTAATTTGTAGGAAACTCTGCTGATTTAGACTAGTTAGAGGTCTGCTTTAAGAGTACTTTTTCCCCCATATTCTTATACAAGAATGGAATTTGTAATAATGGCAGTTCTGTTTAACTGTATCATTAAATTAGTTCAACATATGGTTCAACAGAGAAAGGCTTGATAATACCAATAAAAGCCTAAAATATTTTTGAACACTTGCTATTAGTTTTTGAAAAAAGATTCTGATAAGTGCACTTAACAGTCCAGAATACAAAAACCAGGTTGAGCTACAGGTAAAATGAGAGGTAAGTGTGTAGCTCCAGTTGGCCAGGATATTGACCCTAACAGCAAATGTAGCAGTTGTACTACTTTGGACTTTTAAAAACCTGCAAGGGCATGCTCCAAAGCAGGAAGATTGCACAAGGACAGCAGAGAGGTGTGTGGATCTCACAGACTGCTGTTAGACACACCTGCCTGCAGCTGCACCACCATGCCCCTGGGCTACAGGAGCATGCACAGCTGTGAGGAGGGAAAGAGGAGATACACATTGCCAGGGTACAAACGAGGAACTCCATTCATTGCCTGCACCCAGGCTGCTCCAGATCCTGCCACTGCCAGGATGTCTTCTGTAAAACCAGATCCCTGGAGAGCCCTGATGCTTCACTACCTTACAGGGTATGGTAGGAAGTGTAGGAAAGCTGAGTGCTTTGGCTTTTCTTTGTGTAAAACAGGAATTCCAGCTGATTTCACATCTCACTAGTTCCTTACTGTTCTTTTTTTGCTATCATCAAACTGGGCTGTATGAAGAACAGCAAATATGAAAGAGGACCACGATACTTTTGTCTTCCACTGACATTTTGAGACCCTGTGTAGGAAAATCTATGGGTAAAGCTGGAAGTCAACATAGGCCATTGTATTCCTCTTCCTCTTGTATATTTTAATGTTACTTAAAGTTTCACCATAATCCAAAGTATTTATGTTTATAAGCATCCCACATGCTTGTAAATTGATGCAGCAAAAGCTAAATGCACCTGCCAGTGGTTTTCAATGCCCATAGTAAATATTGCTCTATTTCTCCTTCTACTCCCCAAAAGTCTTTGCTTCTAAACCATTTGCAGTGCTGCTAAGGAATCATAACTGCAGCACCAGACATTACATGACAGCTGTTTGAACAGAAATACTAATTGCTTTCATATTTAATTAGCTATTGTTTAAATTAAAAATACCAACAAAACAGTCACAGCAGGCTCATTTTAACAGGAGGTTTATTGGTCCAGGCAGTAGCTCAAAGAGCAGCAGGCATTGGATTCACACACCAGCTCGCTTTAGTCCTGAGAAACTGCCAGTGCATTCCTCACTCAACAGCTGCTGGTTCATCCCACTGGCCTGATCTTCTTCCCAATGGTTTTTCCTCTCCTGAACAGGCAGAAACAGAGATATGTCATCCAGGGCAATAGGGAGTTATTTGACCTTTCCTTAGCTAGTAATGATGCAGGTGCCTGCAATTCCTTTATTGAAAAGGGGAGTAATAGCCCCATTCATGCATCTGAAGAACTTTGGTGCCAGGGTGTATCATGTCCACACTGCTCAGGACTGCCCACTTTAGCACAGTCTGCTTTCACACATTTGAGCACTTGGCCCTACAACATCATTATTATCTTTGTGATTTTTTCCTAATTCAAAATGACTGAAATGAGATGGTGGCTGGCGTCACAAGGAATGGTGTTTTAGTATCAGGAGCATAATGGCATGTGCTCTGCACTCTGAAAAGTGATTTGGAACTGTGATACCTTTCTTTCTGTACTTGAGAGCTGTGTCCCCCACAACCACTTATTGCTTGTATGAAATTGTCTCTGGGGCTTCCCATCCCTATATTGACCTTGAGTCCTCTTGGAAAGCAATAAGCTTAGCTGAAAGGATATTCAACTGGTTTGTGTGTAGGAAGCAACAGGTTCTCAAAGCAATGAGGAAACATGAGTTATTTGACCATGTAATTATAGTTGAAGTTAGAGTAATATAAGTTAGGTGCCTACACCCATGCCATGGGAATCCAAAGTATGGCTGGATGAGTATCAAGCATTGTGTCACATGAAAGACTCTTGTCAAAGGCTGTCACTCTCTGACAAGTTCAGCATCGCCCCCACTCCCTGTGTGTCAGATGGGGACACTGGAAGCCTCAGTCCAGGCAAGTTTGCATAGCTGGAACCAACACAGTGCAGGGACAGAGTACTGTGTAGTGCACAGTGTGATGTCCCAGTGGCAGGTCAACCTAGGAGATCCAGAATTGTTTCCCTAAATGTGGATATTCCGGAATGTTACATTTAGCTAATATTTTTATGTTATTATCATGTTTAGATAATGTTGCTTTACATATTGCCAAATGGCAATTGAGGCATTTTTCAATGGAATGTGGTGCTACCCAATGACTGTTATTCCCATCTTCTCCCTGGTGACATCTGCAGAAGGTACTAGCACACTTCAAATCACTTTGCTGGTTGCATGACCATTCACCTCAGTGATTCTCGAAATTGCTGGCAAGTATATTTCAGGTACACCTATTCTCTTAAATAAATATTTGTGTGGATTACCATGTGAGGTTCACTTTCTGCTGATATTCGTGAAAAGAAAATTGTCTCACCCAAATATACATGAAAATCAAATATTTAACTGTTGCAAACACTGCCAAGGACAATTTTGTTTAAAATGTGTGCAAATATTCATGACAAATGTTTTGTGATATTCAGCTCTGAATAATTAACAATGCTTAAATTGCAACACATGTAACAAAATCTATTAGTTCTAATAAGTCAGTACAGTAGAATTAATCAGGTTTTCATTTAAGCAAATGTATTACAAACTAAATTGTTTCATAAGCTGTCAAATGCACAGAAGCACAAAAGTTTGCATCCATTTTTAACTACCAAGATCCAGGTTGGTACATGGCCCTCGGTGTTTGGTTCATGTTCTGACTGCGAGCCCAGCTCACACATGGGGGCAGTGGTGCACAGAAAGGGATTTGAAGTGAGATCCCTCACGATTGACCTCAGCTGGCTGAAAAATGCAGGTGGGAATCATTTGTCCCAAGTTTCCCGTAAAATCAGGGGATGTTGGGGAAACTCACCCTTCCCCAGAATAAGTGCCTATGACAGACAGAATGAATTGTGACCTGGAGGTTCTTGTCACTCTCCGTTAACCCATCTGCTTTAGCAGATTATTTAGGTTAGACACCTACAAGACAGAAAGAATTAGGTGATATGAATCTCTTCAATTACAGATCCCAAACAACAAACTTGGATTAGGTGAAATGAACTTGCCTCTGCTTGGCATTTTCAGGAGACTGTAAGGGAATTGTACATCTTGCTGAAAAGAGTTCTCATTACAAAACCCTGATTTGCTTATTATGTGCCATGTTTCTTTGCATGAAAAAATATGACAAACCCCTTGCCCTCATGGCCTTATTATGAAGGTCAAAATAAGTAATGATGTATTTAGCCAAATCTGACTTTTTGACTGAAATACAGGCAGAAGTATTGGAAAGTTTTTCTTTCAAAAAACAAGTTTCTAGAATTTATGGTTAAAAAAAGAAAATATACTGCTAGTGTGTCTCAGTACTCAAACCAAAAAAAGAAAAAATAGGAAAAAATAATCAAGGTATTATAAATTTTCCTATTCTCATGATCTTTAAAGACATGGTTTTTGCGGACCCAATCCATGATGTTTTAGCACTTTGGATTAGGATTATCAAGATGAAGATACACTTCTCTTCTTGGTTGTTGTTTGTGAGGATGCATTTGTTTTCCTGAGGCAAAATACATGTGCATCATATTCATTTAAAAAATGTAGTAGGCAGAATCAAGGAAATGCTGTGGCACTGATGCATGTCTTCATGCTGAATGCATACAATGGAAACCTTCACACAATCCATGAACACAGCACACGAAGGAAACCAAATGTGAAACAATTTTCCTATGCTGCATTAACATTATTGTGTGAATGTTCCATTTGGGAATGCAAACATGAATACAAAACGAGCTCTTCTCTATTCTGTCCACAAGCACCATGTCGGCTGAAATATACATTTCTCAGCAAGAGAAAAAAAACCCCTTGATTCTGGGAAAAAACAGTGTGGGACAAGACCCTTGTGTGCTTTGGAGGGAAAGCCTGCCCCTTGAGCCATGAATTCCAGTCTGCAAGTTGCAGGATAATACACAGATTCCCAGTTGCTGCCTTGTGAAAGGCTCTGGCAGGATCTGTATTTCAGTCCACTCTAGAAAGTTGGGTGCTGTAGGGGTGGTCCTGGCAATGCCAGCCCAGTTGTGCCTGCCCTACCTCGGGGTGCCACACACTGAGCACCTTGCATAACTTGCACAGCAGCCTCTGTCCTGGCACACCAGGAGCACAGGCAGCCATATTGTCTCAGCAAACAAAGCACAGGCTGTGGTTTCATGTTGTAGTTTCTCCTTAACATGAGTCCTAAACAGGCAGAGTAAGGTGTAATGTGGCTATGGATAGATGTGGATTTCATGCAATGAATTAATTGAGTTTTTAATTTCAAACACAATGGTTTCTAGATTCCGATTTTAAGATAGTGTGACAGAAGCATTCAGATTCTATATGCCAATAAGGTTCATCTGCACATCTAAAAGGGTGAGTTGGAGACTACATTTTTAAAAATTTTTTGCAGAATTTTTGTGTTATGGAAAACTTTAAAATTTCTTCAAGTTTGTTTTTTTAATTAAGTTCAAAATTTGCCACCAGCAAGATTTCAACTCAGTGTACTGTTAACTAATTTGTTTTTCATCAAGTTCTTTATTAACAAAGAAATCCCTTGATTATTACACTTCTCTGACTTCTTGATAATCTCCCTTACAAGCAGTCACATAATGCCTAAATACTTTTCACTGAAATATTATTGAGCCAAAAAAGCTGATGGGCCCTGTAATTAACTTCCAAATGATATGAAAGAAATAGGGTGTTGCAAATACTAGGAGTCAGAAATGGATTAATGCCTGGTTCAAGAGGCCCATGGCACTCACTGAGCACAGCCTTTGAGCTGAGGCTCACTTTCGTTTCAGTCCTGTTCTTCATTCTTCCTAACAGCTGCTACATTTTCAGTGCAAGGCAATTTACATTTTACAGTGCTTTTCCTGACTGCACTCCGGGATACCTAACACATTCAAATGACCACAAGCTATTCAGCCCTGATGGGCAAGATGAAGCACAGTGATGCCTCCTCAAACTTACTTCCTTTCCAATTACAAAAATAAATTAGCTGAACCTAACAGCACAAACCTGAGAAATGGATATTGCAAAGAGGAGAGTACCTCCAAGCTGGGCTGAGAGTGATAATAATCTAGCCCATAATTAAGAGTAGAAATATGCTTCAGTATTAAACAGCCACTGCTTCATTTGCAGTTGATAGGAAGAGAGCAAACTCATTACAACAGCAATGTAAGGCTTTTCATACAAGTGTCATAAAAAAGACATTGCAAATATAAGTTAATTAGCCATATAACGTGTCTTGATGACAAGAACTTCCTGTCATAATACTTTTTATGGAGAGATAAGAAAAGTTAGAACTTGCTCAAAAGTGGAAAAGTAGCCGCACGATGAGGAATATATATCAGGATTTCTGCTTTAACGTAAAACCACAAGGGTTCATTGCCCCAAGTACACAATGTGTAAGAGTAGATGTCCTTAACAATTTGGGGAATAAAATGTGTTTTAAGTAGCACTTAAAATGTGTTTCAAGTAACAGCAGGAGAACTTCTTCACAGACTGCATGTGGTTTCTTTGCCTTCAGAGACAGGGTAGAAACCTGATTTTTTTCTGAAAGGAGCCAGAGCATTCACCTGGCACCACTTGCTCCAATCTCCTGAGATCACTCTGTGCATGTGTATGGAGAGCTGGGGAGAAATGTAAAACTCCTGAAGGACGAGGAGCTCAGGAGCACTGAACTCCCACTGATGGTATCCAGCAGTAACCTCTAAAAATGTTCTGTATGTGAAACATCTCATTTCTTCTGGAGTTCACAACAAATGAACTTCACAGAGAGGGATTTATTTAACCAATAGATATAACCACAAGTAGACTTTTTTTTTGCTGTTACAGAGTCTCTTTAGCTTTTATCACATTTTCTTTGGAGCAATTAGACCCAGAAAAAAATATTAAATAAAAAATCAAAGCCCAAGGCACAAGTTCAAATACAAACTGGAACTAGGTAATGTTTAAGGTTATTTCTTTTGTCTGCTTTTAACATTTTCTGCCTTACCCAGCAGACTATGTTCCTTTTAAAGCTGAGATTTTGAAAATGAAAATGCAAAATTTCCCCTTTTCAAAACATGGATGACATTTCAGGAATCCTTCCTCCATAGCTCCTTCTCTATTTTCTAAAGCAAACAAAGCTGTTATAAAAAAATTTAAAAATTAAATTCAAGTGAAAAGAGAGAGAAAAATAGAGAGGCATAAACTTCTTTTCCATTTTTGGCCAGTTTTGTACTTATTGTTCATACTTCCCATACTGTGTCAAAATGAGCAGCTGGTAACATTTGTTATTAAGAACAGGTTATACATGGATCATAACTTATTTGCTGTGCTCCAGAATATGTCATGGACATGAGAAAATGCTCAAAATCTTATTTCCGACATAAAAGTCTGACTTGTAATAATCTGATTCCCCAGGTAACATTCCTACTGTCAGATATAATTAAACAAGAGCATAATGCATTAGTGCCAGGACAGACTCTTCTAATATGTATTGTAAGTAGAAGAAATTTTATTTCTTGCTAGATTTCCCTATTTACCTGCTTTCTAAACTATCTACTTAATTAAAAGTAGCTCTCTATCTAATCAAGCTTTCAGTAGAAAATGGTCATTTTTACAAAGCAGAAAGAAATGATAAATGGAAATTATTTCCTTAACTCCAGTAGGCAATCATTAAACCTTTGGTGGAATCAGCGAACTTTTTTTGAATGACTAATCTACTTTGATTCTTGAAGTCCTTTAAACACTTTAAATGCCTCACTAGAGAGAAAACCAAAATACGAAATGATCCTGAAGCTTTTAGGTACTATTCAGGCAGATATTATCTATATAATAGGTTATATAATAGATTAACAACATGAGTGCTAATCACTATTTCAGTTAATGCAAGTCACAAAAGGCAATGAATTTGCAGACTATAAAATAAACATTTGCAGTGCCTGATCTCTACCTGGATCTAGTGTGTGCAAATAATCCCTTATCCTCATAATCACTGGAGTTCACCAAAGAGTACCAGGGGAAATGAAATGGGAAGGGGAATGAAACACATATATTGATGTGTCTGGTTTGAGAATAGGGAGCTCAAGCAGTAATGTATTCTGCTGAAGCAGAACTGTAAAGGATCATAGTTCTGAGCAGAGCTCTGGAGATGCACCAAGCATAGCTAGGCGTACCCTTCAAAAAATTAACAGCACAGCAGTCTCCTTAGCGTGAAATTACCCTCTGTGTTTCCTGGGGTAAACAGTGGTTTCCAGAAGCTGCATATTATACATCCATTTAATTACCACTAACTTCTTCAAGCTTCTGTTTCCTCAGTTTCATTGCTTCTAACGCTTTGTATTTTCAACTTCTCCAATTCCTGCTCTTCTTTACTCTTTCATGTTCTCTTTTGCCCAAAGCTCAAAGAGAGGGTTCAGAAAACTTTCAGTAGGACACCTGAGAGAGGATGCTGGTCTGTCAGGAGCTGCCTATTATCTCTCAACCCTGCATGACACAGACTGTGAACACAGAGCACTTGAGCTCAGGAATATTGTGCACAGGACTGAATCATTGTAGCATCAGTTCATTTTGCAGTGACAAGGATCCTTAAGATAAGGGTTTAAAACTTCCTTAAAGCCAAACAGTATAGGTACCTGTTTCAATGAAATTGAGGCTTATTTCTAAGTCTTTTATAATCCTTCTCATTTCTCATGAGCTCCTCTTCCTTCATCTTTCAATCTCTTTCAATAACCTTGCATATGAGAGCACAATAAAAATGCCCTGACATCCATCTTGGTAAATAAAAAATATGGTGAAAGCAGAGTATGCATGTGTACAGTTTACTCCTAATACTAAGCTATTACAACATTCTGGGGAAAAAAGTAATTATGAAATTATTGATCTGCTATCAGCTATATGGTCGGGTTTTTAAGGTGTGCAATAATATCCCCTAGGTATGGCTTGTAATATGAGAAAGATTATTAGAATTTAGCAGCAAAGCTTAATGGAACAAGTCATCCAGACAAAGATTTTAAAAAAAATCTTTTCATGCTTTGTTTATTTAATCCAAAATATCTTTATTCATGTGCTCATAGTGTGAAGTTAGTACAGGGGATGAAATATCAAAGAAGATGGAAGTCTATCACAGCTAGCTTTAATCTAAATTCAATTTGTTGAATAATGTACAAATTCTTTGTTTTGTTTGGATTTTGTTTTGTTTGGATTTTGTTTTGTTTTGTTTTGTTTTGTTTGAATGTAGGGGTCACTTATACCAGTATTGCTTGTGCAGAGTAACATTTTACCACTCAAAATGCTCAGAAAACACTCACTATATTTAAAGGCTTTTGCAGTCACTCATCATCATAGTGCCCAAAGGAAGGATTCAAATCAATGTTATGACACTGCAATTTAAGTGTTTGCCTGTGCACTTGTACATCTAGTTATCTGAGGAGAGTCTCCTGGATATCCCACAACAAAACAAGCCTCCCACTGAATGTTGGTGTTGGCGACTGAGTCCCAGCACAGGCCAAGTGCCCTGGTGTAGGCAAATCTGTAGAACACTGAGTGAAAAATAAAGAATTAGTCTTGACCAGCTGCAAGTGTCCAGTTCTATTGCACACATAAGCATCTGGTGTCATTTGAGAAGCTGGGAGGTGCCCTGCTTGATTCAGGATGGTGTCTCCTTGCATGGTGCTCTGTGGTCTCTGCCTGCCCCATGGGGGTTTATTAGACTATATCAGCAGCTCAACTGGAACCAGATGCATCTGTGTGACTGAAGTGACTCCTTGATGTCCACTGTGTGGAGAGCTGAAGCATTGCCTGATGGACTCAAGTGTGTCTGAGCCACTGTTAGCTCACACCAGGGCTGCTCCAAGCAGGAGGGCCGATGTGGTCACACTGATGGTGTGGAAGAGCCTACATGGGCCATATCAGTCCTGATAGCCAGCCTCAAGACCATGAAACAATCCCAGAAGCTTCTGTGTTGCTTAGCATAGGCATGGTGTTATTGGGTAGGCTGTTATTTTCAGTCTTTTTGATTTATAGCACCTCTCTCTAATAGTGCCTCTCAAACAAGGCTGACACAAGTTCATGCTCATGAAGAGTTCTTAGGAGGCTCTGGACCTGGTGTAATTCATCAGTTCTAATGCTAAAATTTACTTCTAGAGAAAATAAAAAATGAAGAGTAGAGAAAGAAAGAGGAGGAGAAACAATTAGAGTTCCCAGATCAGTATGCTCCCCAGGTTCCTATTCAGTGTGGTGTCTGTGCCTGTAATATTTTTCCACAGTAACAGTATTTTTTTCACCAGGACCCATTTGGGGCTCCATTGTTTGCTCCTGTTTACGATGCTGAAGCTCATTTTGATTTGTTACAGAGGCTAAGTTCTGTATGACTGCTAAGCTTAGTGCTTCTGCTAAAGTAGCTCAAAAACTACAACCAAAACAGAGGAAAAGGGAGGAAAGAAGGGATGATTGTCTTGCTGTGGCAAGTACTTACCATATCAGCAGATACAGGAACAAAGTTGTAAGAATAACAACATATGGGAAATGGCAGGAGAACTACAGCAGGAGAACAAAGGGAAAATACTTCCAGAGAGGCTGTGGGACAGTAGTCCTATGGCAGCGTGTGTGAAAGGGTGCAGAGGTGCTAGGGGAAAGCCCTCAGCTGTAAAAAAGGCCAAGGTAGCCTCATGTAGCATTCCCTCAGTCTGGTCACTCGTGATGCACTTCTAGCTATTAACTGCATCACACCTGGATTCAGAATGGTGTATTCTTTCTTCTTTGGCTCAGAAACACTCCACAAAGTCAATTTAAGAACATTTATGGCTTGCATAGGGAAATCATGCTGTTGCAATATCCTATCGCTTAAATTACTGAGAAAGAGAGTGTGTGACATGGCTTACATAAATCAAAGTGCATTAGGGATTTGGGGAAGGTTTTGCTCTCACATACACCACTCTAAACTTGAAGTATGTAAATCAGTACCAATTGAATTACTCTTGATTTGTCTTACTGTAAATGCTTCAGTGTAGTCCATGAGTCAGCTTTGTAATTAGAAATCCCAGGGAGACTGAAGCTGGACAGGCATTTTCTACATTAATTATGTTTTTTCAAGGAGACTTGAAACTGAGAAATACTCCATAATTTGGAATAAAATAAAAATAACATTAAAATTATATAATTCATTAATCTTAAAATTATATAATTCATTAATCTATAATCTTCACTGTTGTAAGTGCTCCTGAGTCTCCACAGCACTGAATTTACAGTATAAATAAAAGACTGTTCCAGAGGCTACAGAATTGACAGATCATAAAAAAACATTAATAACATAAAAATAATGAATAACATTGGAAATAGGGTAAAGTAGGCAAGGTTTTCTTAATTTCTCTTTTGGAAATAGTATGAAACAAGTCAGCAGGAACATTTGCATTGATTTGACTGTTCTGGTCTGGTTCCACACACAGCATCACAAACACAGACTCTGTACCAGTATTGAAATCTGTACTGCTGAGCTTCTGTATCTGTAGAAGAATTACAACCAGCTCACTCTTACCATGGGAGAGACTTTAAATGAAGAAATAGAGTGCAGTATTCCATACCTACATACCACTTTCGTGGAAACAGTTGGAGTTTAATGGCTACTCCTGCTTTTGAATTGCCTCTCCTCCGCAGCTCTGCAGTTTCTGCTCTGTCTCTCTCATGTGGCTTTTTTTGTGTTTTTGCAGAAGACTGACACAAGGTAAAGGACACATGAATGATGTGAGTCTAATACACCATGGTTATGGCTAGGAATTGTCCAGAGACCAACCTTGGATTGTTGGGATAAAGGAGACAGAATTTCAGGAAGATTATGTCTCCAATTATGTTTAGTTCACAATAATAAGTGGTAAAAATAGTCATATAAAAGAGATACAGGCATAAAACCAACATTGTACACTAAAGGGAACAAGAAATTGTATTTGAAACCCTATGACCCCTAGCCAATCAAGCTTAACAGTGGAAAGTCATTCAAAGGGAAATTTGGATGGTCTTGTCCTCTGCAGAAAATCAAAGAGTATATGGTGATCCCTACTTCATCCAAAAGGAAAATGTTAAATGATATTGACAAAACACCTACCTTTTCACCTGTCTCACTACTCCTGCAACCTCCTTTTCTGCTGTAAAAAAACATGGATTGGATTTCTTGAGAAATGAGTAATAGAAGAAAAGCTTTTGTTAAACACAGAAACTCAGATATAGAATGTCAGCAATGTTGTTTTGTGAAAGGTCCTGTGACAACAAAATAATAAAAATATTAAATGGTCAAGGCGCAGGTCAATATAGTGAAGGAAAAAAAATGCCCCAATGGCATGTGAAGGTAGACATGTATACGACTTTTAAAAAGTCCACATTTGGGAAAAACAGTATTGTTAGATAAGTCAAAGCATAGTTAAAAGCAGATGGATGTTAGACAAACAGAAGTGATCTTTCAGTTTGTTGAACACAGTCCTTCTGTCCCTAACTAACAACTGTACAAGTTTGGTGGTCCTGACGGCATTCCCAGGCAGAGGAAAGATTGCTGCTGTGCAATGCCCACCACAACTTTGGCCATTGGAGCTCTCAGAAAAGCAAAACCAGACAAAAACTGTTGGGTAGGAAGATATGGAGGGTCTGGGGAAATAATACCTGTGCTCCAAGCAGATGCAATTATTATTCAATATCCTTATATTTTGCTGAGAATGCATTCTCCTATATTTCAGATCTCCAGATTTTCTGTTACCCAGACCAAAACAGAAGCTATTCTCCTACATTCCCAATCTAGGATGGAAGAAAAGATTGTGGATCTTCTTATGGTTTGTATGTTGAACCCATTATTTTTATTTCATTAGAATTTTTGAAAAATCAAATCCAAATTTGATCCAAAATTTTAATTTGAATTAAAATCCAAAGCCCTGAAGAATGCAGTTGTTCAGAAAGCAGTCTATATCAGTCATTCAAATGTTTAATTTTGTGGACCTTTCCTTTTCTGTGTCTGGGAGAACTTGTCTTATTAGCAAACATTTCAAAAGACAATTGACAAAAGGCAATTGTGGATTATATATAAAGCATAAAGTTCTCAAGTTACAAATGCTGACAATGTACAAAACTTTTATAGCTTGTGGTTTGCATTGTGCCTGGATTCAAAGAGAGAGTTCCTGTCGAAATTCTGTAATGTTTCTCCCATTTTCCCACCACCTCCTGACACAGAACATGATGTTTATTGATGTGATCCAGTGAGACAGATTTGTGCCTTCTCTTAATGTCAGGCTCTTTAGCCACCTACTCCAGGTTCTTCTTCTGCCAAAAGCCACTCTGACTGTATTTTAGTTGCTTTTAAAGAATGTTACATGAATCAGTACAAATTTTGACCTGACAAACTCTTCCATTTTCAGACCCTGATAAATATTCCTCAGTCCAATTGAAAAAAAATATATATATAGAAAGGGAGAATCAGCTGTTCTTTCCTATGCTTATTGTCAAAGGATTCAAGAAAATAAAGCAAAAGCACAATATCATTGCCCTGAACTACTAAAGCTTTGATAATGAGAGAGTTGCTGATATATGGTAAATACTGGCTGGATAAATTTAAAAACTAAGAAAGCCAGAGCAACAAAATGTCTGTGGGTGAAAATAGTGAAATAAATAGTGAAAATAAAGCTACCTAAAATCCCCACATCTCTCTGCATAAAACATTTATCATCATGTGAGGGATGAATCACTGAAATATGTTAGAGCACTTGTTATTTGGAGGGCATCTTTGTTGACAAGCAAATTGCATACAGTCGGAGATGTTGTGGTCAAAGTCAGCATGCTCTCTTCATTCTCAGAGGAAAAATTAGGTAGGACAGAGAATTTCTTATATGCCTGGAATAGAAACAAAAGAATGTATAAGCTAAAAGGATTACTTGACATGTACAAAAATGTACATTTATCACTTTATTGCAGCATATCTTGAGGTCACTAGCTTTAAGAATGATGCTACTACTAGCTTATGCAAATACACTTCTTTCTGTTGACTTATTTTCTCTTTGTAAACTTAATCATCTGGTGCTTTGGGGCTTAAACTGGCAAGTGATCCATGATCCTACCATCTCTGTATCCATATTCTGTAGGTACACAAACCCTAGAAAGGAACTTTGTTGTAAGATGGTTTATCCCAGATTTAATTCAGGAGAATGTGAGAGAAAAGCAAATGAGCTTTTAAAGAATTAAAAAACGGTTACATTTAAAGAATTACACTGCTCTTAATTTGTGTGGGTGAGTCCTCAAAGAACAGAGAGTTGTAGAGGGGGAGTTCAACTTGCTAAATAGTGCCGTGTACAGTGAAATCGCAGCTTGGAGTCCATAGGCACAAAAATAATAAAAACCAAAATAAAATAAGGTCTTTGTATTTGTCCTGGGACACCTAACTTGCCTTCCATTACCTGTGGTTAAGTAAATGACTGTGTGCAGTATTCCCTCAGGTTTGTAAAGGAGCAAATCTATGGCCACATTGGAAAGCAAATCAGAACAGAGGAAAGAAAAGCAGCACATCAGTGAGTAGTGTGGATGTGTGGGGTAAATAGAAGAGTGTTGACCTCTGAAGCACATTTCAGGTTAGAGCTTGGGTGGTGCCTCCTGAATTCTCTGCATTGAAAAAGCAGGAGGTTTCATGTAAGCAGTATGAATTTATCTCAGATTGCTGGGACTCATTTACTCTTAGGGACAGCACTAGCCAGACAGAGGTAGTATGTTATGCTTGTTAATTAAAGGGGCATTTTTAATATAAAAATCATACTTCATCCTAAAAATTTTTAAAGTACTGTTATAGAAGTAATATGCTTTATTGGCAGACACTGGAAGAGATTAGGAATTCTTCCTCTCTTTCTTTCATACATTTACTTGGCAAGGACTCTTTGTACCAAGGCTGATCATATATTTTTTGTTGCAACTATGTTTTCACAGATTTTTTTCCTGTTTTTTAAAAAGCAAAGTTTGATTTCAATTTTGTAACAAATCTCAGAAAGAACAGTGGGTGTTCTTAGAAAATTTGCATGTTATGTTAAGCTCCTCTGGAAAAAAAGAAAAAAAGAAAAAATTCAACTTTCTCTTTATGTCATAGAGACAATTCTGTGGGCACCTTTTGTATAGTCAGTCATTCTGTCACTAACATTCTCCAGTGACTTTGTCTTTCGCACAGTAATAGAGGAAAAAGAAATACGGTTTAAAGATAGGAAAATGAGAACACAAAACTGTTACACTGGCAGGATGTCTCAAGGTAAGTGCATTGGCAGCAACTGCATTTAACTTCCTTTAAATTGACTAGATTTCAAGTTGAAAGTTTCCCATTAGTGCTTGAAATTAATGTGTCATTCAGTTTTCAAATGACAAAATACCATACAGCTAAGAAAAAAAAAAGATGCCAGAGGGAAACAGTATAAAAAGAAAGAAGAATAAAAGCCACCACTCCACAATGACTCTGAGACAGTGAATCAGGCTGCCAGCTGTCAGGCTGGGTAACCTCTGGTCCCCAAGATTCAAGAAGAGAGATGGGCCTTCAGTTTGACATTTGTGCCAAGTGAGAATGAAGCCAAGTCCACAGCAACCCACACTGTTGTGCATTCATGTTGGAAATATATCTCTTGTTAGGGTGTTCTTGGAGGTCACTGCAACTGAATTAATGTTCAGGGAAATAAGTCCTTCACCGAAGAGCAGAACTTGTGTGAAAACAGGTGCTATAATCAATATTGTGTTCTGGTAAGAACTATCCTGTGACAATCCTTATGCCTTGGATATGCAATAGCAAAATATACATGGTTGTCTCCTCTCTCTTGTTTGTTGAGAGTCTATAACTTAGAGTCTAGCTATGGTTTAAGGCAGTGAAAATTATTTAATAATTTTCTATACTAGTTGAAAACTACATTCTTGCCTTCAATTTATTCTTTTTTATCCTAGCAGCAAACTTATTAAAAATAAGAAAAATAATCTTCAAGAGGGTATTTAAAAACTAAAAAAGGGAGAGAAAGAACACACACGTACCCCCTGTCTTAAATAATGTTAATTTTGAACAACTGGCTCAAGTTATTAATGGCAATAGATGCCAATAAAGAAATTACAATACAGACTGGCATACACCAGAATATTCTTTTTCTGATCTAGAGACAAAAATATGTTATGAACTCTCATTCTTGAGCAAAAGTAGATCCCTAGTATTGAGGTTGTAAGTCAAAATTCAGATTTTCTGCTCATTTTTTGGTGTAAATTAGAAGCATCTTCCCTTAAATTAGTGCAATTTTGCCATTTAAAACCAGGGGGATAAATAACAAAAAACCCCACATGAGGATATGTTATGCGGAAGACTAAATCTTGTTCTCTCTCATAGTACACAGGATGTGACCCACAGGACTTTGCAAAACTGGTAGTAACAGCAATATATTTGAAAAGAAAATAATATCTTGTGTTTCTCCCTGTCCAATTTTTGTTGTTGGTAAATATTTTAATCCAACTAGGATGATTTTTCTGTAAAATCCCTCTTCTAAAATGTTTGCATTTTGATACATTATCTAAACAGTGTTAGCAGTCCAATAGAGGTCTTGGTGATAATGAGGTCTTACTCTACAGACAATTGTCAAATATTAACTCATAAAGAGCTCTCCCCCATTTTTGCCCAAATCTTGTTCATGGTCACAAGGAGAAAATTAAATAGCAAAAAATATACAACTCATAATACTGCTTGAGTTGTTCTCATCATATTCTCACCTGTTAAATCACAAAACATTCCTTGTCTCCAGGATGCAGAGGTCAGGAAACAAGTTGAAATGTCAGGTGTCACTCAAAGTAGCAGCAAGACAGAAATGAGCCCCTGGAAAAAACATTGCTGCCATGACTTTCATTTATGACCAGAATTCATATTCATACACCCCAAATCTTGTCTCATCCAGAACAATAAAAAGCCATTTGCAGCAAAAATATGAGAAACTGTCAACCTCATGTAGTATATGATAGAGATAATTCATCCTATTAATGTATAAAATATTGTAAGATCCAAGCTATGTCTTTTGACCACCCCAGCCAGGAGCAGTGTCTTATTCATATTCATTTAGCTCCCGACGAGGTTAAGATAACAGCGGGTTCTTTAATGTAAGAATGGAACCTTCCTGGGTGATAATCGCCGGCTTCCCTGGGTTGCCAGGACCACTCAGGAGTGATTTTCACCTCGAAGATTGTATCTACCACGATGACTACCGGGGGCGCCACCCTGTTACATGTGAATACCGACTTCTCCGAAGTTCTCTGACAACATCTAGACACCTGGACTGGACTTTTGTCTAACTCTGCACATGTAAAGCCCCGGTTCTGCATGTGAAGAGAAACAAAAGAACACTCGGTCATCTCTGCCTCAGGTGGAATAAGCTGTGTAAGAACTCACTGCGCGAAGCAGCATTGTGAACAGGGGGAGACTCTGACATTCTGAGGTCAGATCTGTGTGTTCACCCAGCACCGATCCCGGGCTCAAGGCTGCCCTTGGCTGTGGTGGTTTTTGCCGATCGAAATTCAGTCTCGCTGACAATTTAATAAATCATTGCTAAATTTTCTTATAAGTTTGGCTCTCAAGTTGATCATTTATAACACTCATCTTACAGGTTCTGGTAGGTGTGAAAACTGGTCCTACAGCAGGGCCATGGAAAAGCGTACTAGAATTGATGATAGAAGAAAAGATGAATTTATGTGTAGAGTTGTGTTTTATTAGACAACTAGTAGGAATCTGGGAAAAAATATTCAATTTCACAGCCTTCAATTAATTATCTTTTTACTCATTGCATGACATGAACTATGCCGGCAGTCAATGTGGGATGCAGGCACAGCCCTGGATACTGCTGGTGGTACTGGTGGGAAGCACTGGGCAGATGCTGCTTCTGCCAGCCTGGAACAGGCAATAAAGCCCTGACAACCAGGGTATTGCTTCCCTCCATCTGGGTGTTTGTCTAAAGCTGGGGAAACCACTCAGCTTGGTAAGGATCACCCAAGTATTACTGATGTCAGAATAAGGTTTGATTTGTATGGCACTGGCAAAAAGACTGATTTATTGCCATAATTTAGGCTGCAGGGGTCAAGTGTAGTGCTGCCCTGCAGATACCCCAGGCATCATCAGTCACAGGATGTGAGTGTTGTATTGACCATGTTCTTATCTCTTGATGCCCTTTTTCACTGTCCTTGCACCTCCCTACCTCCTCCCAGATAAGTGAATTACTTTTCCAACTCACTGGGTTTCTTACAGCCATATTTAATTTAGTTATTTCTGATACTTTTATCTAGGTAATCACAGCCTAGTATGATATTACTTACACGTTAACTTAGGTGCTTCCAAGGGTTTGCCTTGAAATATTTTCTCAGTAGAAGGTCCCCAGAGATCCCCTACAATCATATGGTCTGGCTGCTTTTTATGTAACTCTGCCTTAACTACATGGAACTCCATTTATTCCTCACAGATTCATGTTTAACTTTTGTCAGATACTTTTGTTGTCATCTGTCACCTTCAGAAGGTCCTCATGTCATGTCCAATAATTTTCCATGTCCTGTTCAGTTAACTTAATCTCAGGTCTATTATTCTGCAGCCAACTAATTTGCCCCTAGTCCTAACAGGCCCAAAGAAGATGCCCAAAATGCAGTAATATGGGTTGGGTAGTCCACACAGCCCTCTTATCAGCCCAAAACATTGGCCCATGGTTTCATCCCCATGCTCTGATCAAAGCAGATGCCAGTGTGGATGATGCAGCTGCAAGTCTCTATGCCACCTTCAGCAATTTATTGAAAAGTCCCATATCTCCTTTTTGTAAAGTAGGAATAAATATTTTTTTTTGTTAGCCAAGATGTTTTGAACTTTCATTTATTCATTCTTAGAATGTTCTTGCCACTCTTTAAATGAAGGTGGTCAAGTATATGTAAACTGATAAAAAAGAATCTAAATAATTCCTCTGTTTTAGAATTTATCTCAAGCATGGAGGTTTCTGTGCAGTAGAGCAAGAGCTAGTCACTGGAGCTTGTAATGGAGCTGGTCTCATGTAATATCAGTTATTCTGTTTATTTTTTGTTTACCTATTGTGCTTGCTCTTAAAACTTCAAATGCAGCATGTTTTCAAGTACACAATAAGAAATTTTGAAAAAACTTGAGCTGGTTGACCAGTACATAGTACAGTATATGGTATCATTCTCAGTGTGTTTCTTTACTAATTCACAGAAGTCCTGGCTTTGCAAGTGGTTTTCCAATCACAGTGACCCAAACTAATGAAATCTCACTTGTGTTATTTCCAATTGACTGCAATGGTTGCTCTGTGTTATTACTTGTACAATTGATCTGACAGCCAACACAGAAAAAAATGCTACAATCTTCTCCTTCTGGCCACATAGCTTAACATATTTGTGTTTTGTTTTATCTCTGATTTTAATCTTCTAATTTTAAACATTAGCTTAGGGAATTTGTTGAGCTTCTGGTAATTATCAGAACAGAGGTTTGAAGTCTCTGTAATGACCATCATATCTGTCAACAATCTGAGAGGTAGGAAAAAAAAGTAAAGTGCCTTTTAAAATACTATTTTTGCTAGGTGCAATATTTGTTTCAGATGAGATGTGTCATATATCTCGTGTGCAGTACAGCCTGTCTGATATGTCTTGTCACATTATTTCTTCTATCACGTGTCACATTATGTAAGGTCATGCTACTTTTGCTAACAATAAGACACAAAGGACTCAAGCAGGAGTGAACTGCCTGCCAGAGACTCCTTCTTTACACTCTTGCAAGGAAGAGCAAATCAAGAGCTGCAGCACCAGGCTACCAAGTCACCTGAAGGAAAGGAAGTAAATTACCAACTGCTCTAAGGACAACAGTCAATAGATTTTTTGAAAGGTGATTTAGAGCCTACTTTGCATTCTTAACATAGCCTAACCTCCCATCAGAGGACAATGAAATTCTACACAAACTAAAGGAGGTTATAATGCTTTTTAAAAATGAGTTTACAGATTTCAGCTTTTTGCTGCCTATTTTCCAGGTATCAAGCACATTATATAAGACTACTGCACTTCAGAGAGATTATGAATTTCTTTCACCTCTTATTTAACTGCAATTGCTGAGGACTAAACCTACTGAAATCAATTGTACTGTATTGGTGAGAGGAGGATGAGGCATGTGTCCTTTCTTCCTACTTGCATTCTAGCTGCCCAACTAATTTTCCAGAAGTACAAATAACAGCAAATAGTAACAGTACCAAAATTATGAAATTGTATGCAAAGCAGAAAGAAAAATCCCTGCATCAAGATCTGAAAAGAGAGCAGTAATCCTCAGCCACTGCCATGGAGATGTAAGAAAGATCTGTTTATATATTTAGGATCCACCCAACCATCATGCAGCACTAACAAGCACGGTTTGACTGTGTATTTGAGTTATATTAATTTCCAGCAAGATGTGATAATCTTCCCTGTGTATATATCTGAAATTTGAATACTACCTTTCTTTAGTAGGACATTTCCAGAATCTCCTTTTTGATCTGTGAGTGAAAATATTAGAACTGATAGTTCCTGGAATTTTGCTGGTCTTGCATAGAATAAAAAATTACCACGGATTTATCTCAGTTGTTCAATCTGAGAATGTTTCCAGGTTGCAGCTGGCTAATCACCAGTCCTTTTGTAGATACTTGCATTTGGGGACAAATAACCAATATTTAAAAAGCCACCAATATTTAAAAAGCCAGGTGGCCTGAAAGCAATTCTGCAGAAAGGGAGATCCTGGTCCTGGTGCAAGCTGACCATAAGCCTGCTGGCATCCCCACCACAAAAAATTGCCAGCAGCTTCCTGGGCTGCATCAGGAGTGTTGCCAGCAGGTTGAGGGAGGTGATATAGATGATCCTTCACATCTACTCATCACCAAAGAGGTCACATCTGGAATTCTGTGACCAGTTTGCTCACCTCAATTTGAGAAAGAATCTGATGGGTCTATAAGAACAAGACAGTGCAGAACTATAAAAAATATCAAGTTTGGGGCATCTTTCATATGGGCAGAGTCTGAGAGAGATGAGATTGTTCACTCTAGAGAAAAGAGCTTATCAATATGTCTAAATACCTGATGAGACAGATACAAAGTAGGGTCAGCTGCTTCCCAGTAGTACCTACTGATGCAACAAGAGATGATAGACACAAATTAAAGAGCAGAAAATTTCACTTGAACTAAAGGAAGCTCTCTTTTTGTTTACTGTGAGTGTGATCAAGCACTAGAGCACTCTGTCCAGAGATGTTGTGGAGTCTCTGTCCTTTGAACCATCCTTCGAATTGAGAAAACCTGACTGGACACAGTGCTGGGCAACCTGCTATTGCAGATCCTGCTTGAGTAGGACAGGATGTGGAGTAGAAGATCTCAACAGTCCTTTCTAATGCCAACCATTCTGTCATTCCATGGTGGTCAGTCATTTCACTTATGTTCCACTGTTTCCAGGTAACTCTTTAAAATCACACAAGCAGTTTTCTCCTGAGGTTCTTTCCTCAATGATTTTTAATCGGAAGGGAAACAAAAGATAGAGGAAGCCACAGCAATAACCTATAACCTAATAAATAATGCTAAGCATAAGAATTACATCCAGAAGAGCTTCCAGACTTCATATTGTTATCTGTCAGTGATTTAATGCACAGAAAAGTTGCAGCTAAAGTTTTTGTGATGTGACAGCCATATGAGAAAAGAGTGTTTGCCCTTGATAGATCACATCCCCTTTAGCTGCATCAGCAAACTCAGGACTGTGAGTAGTTTCTGGGGCTGCAGAAACTAGCTGTTGAATCATAGAATAATTTAAATAGAAAAAAATATGTTTAAGATTATGAAGTCCAACCATGCAATGCCATGTTCACCACTAAATCACATCCCCAACTGACTCTGTCCAGGTGTGATGATCCTCTACCAGGGGTGATTCCATCTCTTCCTTGTGCAGCCTGTTCCAATGCTTGACAAACCATTCAGCAAAAAATTGTTTTCTAATATCTAAGCTTCCCTGGGTAAAAGTTGAGGTTGTTCTTGTCCTGTCATTTGTTACTTGGGAGAAGACACTGACCCCCACCTTGCCACAACCTCCTTTCAGGGAGTTGTACTAAGTGATAAGGTCTTCCCTGAGTCCCTTCTTCCAGGTTGAACACCCCCAGCTCCCTCAGCTGCTCCTTATCAAACTTGTGGTCCAGACTCTTCACCAGCTCCATTGCCCTTCTCCAGATAAGTGCTTGCACAAAAATGTCCTTCCTGTTGTGATAGGCCCAGAACTGGACACAGGATTAGAGCTGTGGCCTCTCTAGTACCCAGTCCAGGAGAGAGCCACTGCCCTGCTCCTGCTGGCCACACAATTTCTGATACTCCAGCACAAAACCGAGAGACTGACAAATGAGATTTGATGTTTTATAGTTCACACTGGTCAACCAAGGATGAAAAAACCTACCAATATTGAAATACAGTTCTATAGTTCACACATCATTAAAAAACTGTGAGTCATCAAAAGCATATTTCCTTGTTCTAAAGAGAAGGGGAATGCAGCAAGTATAACTAAATGCAAATCTGCTGAACGGCCTTTCTCCAGAAAAGACCGACAGGATTTGTGGGGTAGGAATATATAATTTAGAGAAGGGTATTGTCTATGATTCCATAGGGGTTTTTTAAGGAAAGCATATTAATAGATGTCTACATTTGAATTAATTTACAATGCACCTTTTATGGCACAGGTAGAGGGGAAGGAGTCATACAGTTCACCCAGGTATGTGCTGGTTGCCAGGTGTTCACCCTCCCCTCTCCTGCTGTGGTTATTCCTTGTATTTGAATATACCTCTTGGTCTGAGCTGGAAAAAGGAAAAATAAGACCTGTAGGCTGTGTTAATACAGAAAAGTGAAGAACTGAAGGTGACAACTTTGTCCTGAGAGAAAAGGAGAGAGTAAGAACAATGCTGTATCTTGTTTGGCAGGACATTTATCTGCAATTATGAGAAGAAAGTCTTATTTCTTCCCCAGGATGTTTACAGATTTTTGGCAAGTGCTATTTTGTGTACAAAATCCAGAAAAACTCTGGAAAATAGGGCCCAATAGTCATTTTCTCTTAAATTATTAGCAACGAGCTCACACATTTAGTTTTCTATATATCATTCCTGCGCTCATGTTCTCTGTATGTTGATTTCATTTATTGTCCTATTTAGAATAAAAGCCTTTTTGAAGGTAGACTGTCTCCCAGCAGTATATAATTCTGTCAGAATAGGTTTGTGAGGCTGTGTGAAATGCAATAAAATATAATAAATAACAACAATGGCCCACAGAATTGGCATTTTATGGAGCTGCAAGATGTTAAACACATTGTCCTGAATACAAGAAGTTTCTTCCCACAGCTGCAAACCTTCAGGTCTGTTGCTGCCTTATTCTACTTTGAGATTTAAAGATTATTTAAAGCAAAAGAAAATATTTTTTGCCACATTTTCTTAAGCAGATAATCCAAATGCATCCCTTAAAAAAATCAGTCTTCTAAAGTTAAAAAAAAAGGGTTTTAGCATTGAAGACACAAGAGAAGAACATGCTTACTATAACTGCCCTCATGCCAAAAAAATTAGAAAAATAATCTCAATTCAGTTTTGAAAAGAATATTTTGCATCATACACTAACTAGATTTTATTAAATATTGCTTTAATGATTTTATTCTGGGAAAAAATAAAAAGTAGCTCAACACTTGCCACTGGATATTTTCTTAATATAACTGTTTTGGAAAGCTTTAATCTTTTTTAAATGCTGTATTATACAACAAAAATTTCCCATTTAAACCATCCAAACTATATACATAGGATATAGGTTAGGATAACTAAAATAAGGAGCTGCCTGATAGTTCTCAGGTAATATTTGTAGCTTAGAAAATATTGGAGGAAATAGGATAAAGTTCCCTTTTTTTTCAGCAAAGGAGTTCTTTGTATAAGCAGACATCCTTGTGTCTGTAGATATGTGTGTGTGTGTGTGTGTATACATATATATATATATATATATAAACACCTTCGCCATGAGGATGACTATTGATGTCATCAAGACAGCTCAAAGCAGATCATGTCCTTCCTGCCCATGCAGATCCATTGGATTTAAGAACCTCATCCTATGGCTCCACTGGAAGCAGGATTATACTCTTCCTTTCTTACACTGAATACTCAAATTTGCTCTGGTTTTTGCATTGGCACTATGTTAATTTCTTCTTTTCATTGACGTTTTTTAGTTGATTTTGCTGTCAAGGAAATTCACCTTAAAAATCATGAGTGTTTCATGGATTCATCTAAGGCAAAAAATCCTTTTCTATGTTTTATTTCAGTAAATCCAGCCCTTGTTTATCGTCACTTGAAAAGTAAATTTTGTAACATTTGTGAATTTATTTTGGATTTTTTAATCCAAATAATAAGATTATTAAAATAAAAAGAGAATATTTGTGAATGCTTAGCATACAAATCCCTACATTTGTTTAGAGAAATAGTCCAAATACATCACTTCAAAAATCAGACTTCCAAAGTAAAAAAAAAGTTTTTTTCTAAAGAATCTCCCCAAGCTCTTGCTCAGGTCAGCAATAATACTCCACTCACTAAAGTCAAAGAAATTTTAAACAGAATGTATTATTTATTTTTTTATATTTTATTTTTGTTCCTTTTAAGCATTCACCAGGCATCTTTGCATAACATCTCATTGGTAATGAGTCCTCTTCTGGCTGCCTGATCCCACTCAAATTGGATTTTGTTCATCCAAATCATATTGTTTTCACAGCCATGCACACCTTTAAGTAGGAGGTAGAGGGGTGTATTCATAAATTCTGTGGAGAGGGGGAAATTCCAGCCACAGACTCTCATCAAACCATCAGAGAGTCCATATTTTGCAGTCCTTGTATACTGCCTCCACAGCAGATGCAAATTCTCATTGAAGGTGTTTGGGAACGTTCAGTCGGGAGGATTTTCTGAGAACATGCCCTTCCTGAAAAATTGATTTTTTTAAAATTTTGTTTTGTGAACAAATATTCCACTTTTACACTGGGAAAAATCAAACTGACAGGTCTCCAGGTTCCTCACCTGGAAGGCTTTTGCCAGCTTCAGTCTCAGCAGGCAGAAAGCAAATTTGGCAGGTGTTGGTCAGGCAGTCAGAGCTCTCTTCCTCCTCTGGGCTGAGCCACTCCTCCTCACCTGCTGCTTAGAGGGGCGAGAGCACAGAAACCCTGGGTGCTGCTGCTTCCTCTGGAAGGCTGTTGCCAGTCCACCATCACTGCAAGCAAGGAGCAATACTGAAGAAAGCCAGGGTAAGAGGAGACAAGTTGTTATTCTGTTGCAGTTCAGCTGGGATGAAGACTTGTTACGTTTTTCTGAAAATGCTTGTTATGTATATTTATCTCCTCCTTTTTTGGTATATATTTTTTTGCTTTCTTTTTGCTTCTCCCTTAATTAAGGGGACATGCTTTTGCACTACATTATGTATAATTACACCTATTTTTGAATCATATAGAATTACATATTTTGCCCTATCTCTAGAAGTGTTCAAGGCCAGGTTGGGGGGAGTTTGGAACAGCTTGGTCTACTGGAAGGTCTCCTTGCTCATGGAAGGAGGGTTGGAACTAGCTGACCTACAAGATCCCAACTCAAACTATTCTATGATTCTATGGCATTGCATCAGATATATACCATATTAATATATAATATGTAACATACGCATAACTATTTATATGTGCATATCCCCATATATACCTCCATGTCAAAGTTCTGATATTTTTACAAGCAATGTTATATCTGTTATCTCTTTGAGTCCTTGTGGTTTTCATGTTCCAAATCAGAAAGCTGTTTTTTAAATTTGTTACAAAATGAGGTATAAATGAAAGGTAGCAAAGTGCACTTTACATAACTAGAAAACAAAGGAAACCTCTGTATTTAGGAACAGTAGCAGAACTAAAATTGTCAGCTCTGTATAAAATGGATTGCACCTCAAAACACCAGTGGCAGGGTGGTGTCTAATTCATACACTAATTCACACAGCTGCAAATAACCATAACAATTACATGTAAACCCACATACAGAGTGAAAGACTTGCTGCTCTTCCACTTATGCAACAGCTTCTTCAATTCCCTCAGTCAAAGCTGGCCAATTTTCCACTTCTATCCTGAGATGATCAATATTTCCTAAGTGAGCCACCTTTTGAAGTACTTCAGGACACATTTAGCTCCCTCTTTGATCTTTCTTTGTCTCCTTTTAGATATAATGGATTTTACTGTACTGAGGCTTTATCCCACCAACTCCACTTTTATTATCCTTTAGCTGACTTTCAAGAAGATAAAAGCAACAAAAGGACAACTTTTCTTAGCAACAAAAATTAATCATCTCCATTTTGGGGAGCATCAGACACCATGGAACCCTCATAAAAAATGCTTTTTGCAACATTTCCTCTTGGGTTTTTTTTCTTGAGGAGCACACAAAAACATGAAAATGAGAGGTGAAATATTTACCAACATAACTTTCAAAACTCATGACTTTTGTTCTGAGGAAAAGGGTGTTTCCAGTTGTATAAATCTATACATATTTATATTTAAATATATAAGTAAAGAAAAAAATTAAATGGGGAGGTGTGATTCCAACAAACATCTTCCCTGCTTCTCCTTTTGTGAGGTTCTTCTGCCTTGCTATTTCTTCATGTCCTGCTATGTGTTCCTGTCTTACCACAAGTCTTCAGCTCTCAGCTGTACTGCTCACAGAACCCTTGATGGGATGCTCATATTTATCAATTTTTGTACTTTCCTTGGCTTATTGTTATGATGCTGATGCTGTGCAAAACCAGTTCAGTTTGCCTAAGCAGACAACTAAGGAAATGTTTTTGTTTGCTTTTCCTTTTTTTTTGGAACACAGAATAAATAAAAATCTTCATAAGAATACGTCTACAAGAAAATATTGAACAGCAGAAACCTCATAAAGTAGAGAAGTTGCTTCAAATTTGAGAATAGGAAACTTTTTTCCACAACATAGTTTGCGAAGGCACTTTTTCCAGACAAGCAAGCTGGAGAAAGTAGAATGTTTGCCTTGCTTTTCAGCATAAATCTGAATATCTTTGTTATTAGCAGGAAGAGTTTCAAGACTGGAAAAGAAAATGGCTTTCTCAGACAGCATGAATTTTAATCCACAGTAAATGTGGAAGTCAACAAAAATGTAGAAACAGAAATAATTTTCTGAACAGTATCCCTACTCTTCTACCTAATTCAGAATCTGATAATTTTTGTGTGCTTGTAAATGAAGCCAACCCTTTGACTAGATTGGGTGTCAAGTTTAGAGAGATAAAACAAAGAACAAGAAGCAAAAGAAACGAGCTCAGACCCGAGATGCCCATTTAATATCCTGTGGTTCAATGTGTTAATGGAATTCGGAAAGACAGAAGGGCTAGGGAAAGGGATCCTGAAAGGATGGATGAAATAACAGTAAAATAACCCAGTGCTAACAGAACACAGGGAAAAGCAAATTCTACCCCCTTTCTCATACTCACTCCTGGATTTGCAAGGGAAAAATCTCCTGGAAGGATTCCAGCTGTCAAGTCTGAGCAAGGGTCCTTAGAAATAACATCACAGAAAGGCTGCTGAGACCATACCCTGACATAGGACAGGCCCTAAAAGCCCTGGTCTGGCCACACAGGGTCACCCCAATGGTCTGAAGCTGCAGCTGGCTCATTGAGCAGCATGTTATCATTTAAGGAGAATGCATGAAGACCTGATCTCAAACTGAATTGTCTGAATGTATCAGCATGTGGTTTTATTCTGTGTGCATGTATGTGTTTGCCACCTTTCACAAACCAGTAGAGGCTTGTCTGCAGTATTTTTAAATGTAGAATTAGCTGTTGAACTTCAGCTAGCTGAGTTACATCTAGTGTCTCCAACTGAATGTGAGGCTTACATCACAATATTGGTGATTTAGAACTGCAGTCCTGTGAATGCCATCCTCTGCAGAGGAGTAAAGCAGGTATTGCAATTGAGTCACTGGCACAAAAGGGAACCACCTGAAAAAACAGGAAAAATAAATAGTTGGCAGGAAGCCAGATCAGACGAGTGGACTCAATTCAAAATGAAGACACCAAAACCAGATGCCTAAAGGAATGTGCATGCAGGTGTGCTATGTGTCTAAATTGCCACATAATCAATAGCGACACAGTGAACAGAGTCCTTGTTTTTTAGGGGAAGATTCCTCTGACAGGTGACTAGGGGTGCAATTTAGTTTGCTACAAACAGACAAAAATACCATTTGAGAAAGACTAATACATGCAAAACTTCTGTCCAAGGCTATAGATAAAACACTCAGAACATATATTAAATGCATGATTTTAGGAGTGGTGACTTATGGCCAAGCAGGAAAACAAACATACCTCAGCAATGAATAAATTCATCTCTTAATGTATTTAAATCATACCCTGTGCATCTAGAAAGTTGAGTCATTATCCAATATCCTCAGACAGTATGGGCTAAGACTGGTATTCAATATCTTAAGTACGGGTGATGAATTTATTTTAGGCACCATGGAGTATCTTATTTGGCCTCCAGCTACTTCCCAGAAGGCATTGATGTATCTCTCAGCCCAGGGATGGTGTTATATGACACCAGGTGCCTCCTGGCTCTCTGGAAGGGTTTTTTCATGTGGCTCCACTGAGTGGCCATCCATCCAGAGATGAGCTACACATGTGTGTCTACACTCCTGTTCAGATGTCTCTATTTTAAACTATACCATTAAAAGAAATATGAGCTTAATTTCTTGGTACTAACAATCTTCAGTTGTGGAATGTTAGATGAAAACCCTTGACTTTGAGGTTGAGAGATCACTATCAGTGACAGTTTTCAATACTCCATGGAATGAATAAATTGTAAATCTTCCCAGCAACATCATAATGCAATCAGCCTCTGTCCTTATCATGGATAAATCATCCTGGTTACAGTCTGTACCACTATCATCAAATGCTCTTCTTTTATGTGCCAGAAAAGGCCTCCTTGACCTTTCTTTGGGTTAAGACTCTCATATTTCATATTTCCTCAACACATCTAAAGGAAGTCATTGAATATGACACTGCATGATGCTGCTGGCAGGAGAAAGGGGACTCCATCATGCCACATCTGGCTCTCCACTTGCAATACTTGTCCCACTTCAGAGGGTCTCCAGGATCAGACTAGCAATATGTGTGTATCTTCTCCTTGTGAGAAGGTAGAGGAGCTGTAACAACCCACTTTCCAGTGCTCTACCTCTTTAGCAAGTCTAACTGGATTACCTCAGTCCCTTTTGCTCCAGTGACTCCTCCTTTTCCTTTGACAAGACAGCTACAGAAAGACTTCTCTACATCTATCTCCGTGATTCAGCAGCTCCTGCTCATTTGCCTTTTCCACCCCTCTGAAACAAAGGTGCATTCAGTCATCTGCCATACTTTGTTTCAGATGCAAAAGGCTCATTTTGGATCTTCCTCTCTGACTCCTTAGACTCCAAAGGAACAGACCTTGGAGATATTTATCTTATAATCTGTAGGGCTGTGTCTGCTGCAAAGAGCAGCTCTGTCCATGTTCTGCTTCACTAGTAAAAATGATGTGACAGGGAAGCGGAGTTGTGGAAAAAAAAAATCTTCACTCTGCATTCGGAGTGATCTTGCTTTCACTGTGACATCTTCTGAAATAACTGTTCCTGTACTGGAAATAGACATTCAAGTTACAGAAGGTATCTCTGCCAAAGTATTAGCTCCATGTTTAATAGTTGTCAAAAGCAGGCAGAATTAACAATTACTTGGAAAAGAGTAGAAAACAAAAGACAAAACATTATAATGCCACTATTTAAGTCCCCTAAGGTGTCTTTAATATAGTTTGTTGCTCCCCTGTGTCCAAAAGAATACAGCAGTACTGGAAAAGATACAGAGAGGGACAGTAAGGAGGACCAATAATAGTGGAAGTCTAAACATAATAACACCTTTATTTTCAAGAAGTCACTGAGGAAAGGATATGGCATATCTCTATAAAATACCAGTAATACAGAGTGGATCAAATGAATAGAAAATGTCTCATCTATGCTAAGACCATCAAATAAAATTAACAATAACAGATTAAAAGCAAGACATAGAGGTACTTTATTGAATGTGTGGCTGCTACAAGACACTGTGGATGCCTAAAGCCTTTCTGGATTAAAAAAAAGATGAGATAAATTAATGGCATAAAACTGACAGGATTCTATTAAACACAAAAGCATCACCTTCCATTCAGGCAGTCCCAGAGGCACAAGTCACTGCTGGCAAAGGAACATACCAGGGATCTGGCACCATATGCTGCCCTGCTCTTACACGCCTCCTGTGCTCCTGCTGCTGGTCAGTGTTGGAGACAGAGCAAGGAGGATTTTTGCCCTGACCCTTTAACAGTGCTCTTATGTTCACACAATTAATGCCAGCCTCCGGGGAAGAGATTTAGGCCAGCTACTCTAGATGCTATTGCAATGCTAAAAATGTATATTCAAGCCCTGCCAGCTAGATCAGAACACCTCAATTAGTCACTGACTCATCCTGTACTTCAGCGGGGATGTTTGGACCACATCAGTTCCCAACACCTTTGCAGACTTTTTAAAAAAAAATTAATTTAAGTTAATGTGCTTATTGTCAAAAGAATATTTATTTGAAAAAGGGAATACAGAGAAAAATTATGTCCCCTCCCACCCTTCTGAAATTATCTCCTTTTGTGTGGGGAAAAGGAGTCATAATTTCAGATATTATTAGTACCATTATTGTATCAAGCAGCAACACCGTGCAAAATTCATTACTGACACTTTAATCTGATATTGATGATACATAAAATGTCAGTTAATTTCACCCCCAATAATATGATGCAAAGCTGTTACTGCAAGAGTCAGTTTCCAGTAATGAAGGATAAAAATATACTGGAATTCACTATCAGCAATATTAGGGCTGTAATACACTTCTCAGGATGGCCAACAGATAGACTTGGAACTGACTCCCATGTTAAATTAAAATGCTCTACTTTTGTTGTTGTTCATCATTAAATGTGTTGAATACTGTGTTCTTACCTGGGGGATTGTGAGTTGCTTGTAATATTTATAAAGGGAAGAGCTACTCATCTCAGGACCATTTCTGTAGTATGTATTATTTATTTCCTGATCTATCCCCTCCCATGCTCACTGTCTTTAAAAACTATGATTAATAAAACATTCCATGCTGAACAGTGTGGGTTATTTTCCCAAATATATATATTCAGGCCATTTCTATGCAAATGTCACAGGAGATTTTTCATCACCAGAAAATGTACCTATTGTCTACTTGATTCATTCATTTTACATTTATTTTTAGATTAATTATTTCCTACATGACTGGTTTTATCTGGGCACCCCAAAGGGATTTTGTAACCAATGTACACATTTTTTTGGTTCTTTAGCACATATGAAAAGCAACTGAAGAAGAGAATTAAAGGAAATGACACAGAAACAATAGTTCTTCACTTTGTTATCTTGTTTCTTTAAAAATATATTTCATTATTACTCTATCAGAAACCACCCCCTCCCAAAAAAGAAACAAAAACAAAAAAACAAAAAAAAAAGAGAAATAGACATACAAACATGTCACACCATGGGCCTGAGAGCATTGTCCAAACACTTTTTGGACTTTGTCAGGCTTGGTGCCTTAACCACTTCCCTGGGGAGCTCTTCCAAACACCCTCTGGGGGAAGAATCTTTTTCTAATATCCAAACTAAACCTCCCCTGAGACAACTTCAGGCCCTTCCCTCAGGTCCTGTCACTGTCCCCACACAGATCATGATTTGGCATATTAGGAATGAAATATGCATTTTTTCATCTCACTTTAATCAAGATTTAGGTAGATAAGGCTATGTTATTGCTACAAACAGAGACCTACATGAAAAGTCTTCATTGCTGCAATGCTCCTCTGATATCTCCTCATTGATGGGAGTGTGACAGGAAGTCTCAGCTTCTGAAAAAGGCAATGCATTAGTCTTGGCTTGACAGAGCAAAAAAAACCCAACATTTTTTATTATAAGAGAAGGAAGACTATGTAACTTGATTTTTTTTAACTTTTGCTTTATATTGTTTTTCTTCACATCAGGCCACCTTGTCCTAATAGAGCAACTTATTGCTCATTTTCAGGCAATATGCTTGTATTTTATGGTTAATAGGGCAATAATAGTCCCTGATTGTGTTTATTTTTAGTTTGTATCACAGGAATAGCTAATAGCCCTGCATCAACAATGTTCAGTCCATCATTGTCAGAATCCAGCCTCTAAGGCTACAGCAAGAAGCAGGTAAAATAGAGATGGTGAAATAACTGTAAAAAAAAAAATATATATATATTCCTACTGACACCAATGAAACCATTATATATATTAACTTATATGTAAGTATGTATGATATCTAAGGTGCAATATAACATCCCTGATAAGCTCAACAGGGCTAGTGCACACTTTTGAATGTAAATTTGTTCTCAGAGAATTTAGTTAAGTTGATTTTCAATCTTGAATTTTAATTCAAATCTTCAGTCATGAGTCTATCCTTAATTCCAATAGAATACCAAGTATCATAAGTAGGAACAGATTGAGAGAGAACTGGGTCTCCAGTCTTAAGTGTGACTCTCTCTACAGACAGGTCTGTTACTAGAGATCCAGACTTGACTTCCAACATCACTTGCTTACAACTATTGCACAGCACTTTCTCTAACTGATAAAGAAAAAATGTGCTAAGAACTGCAAGTTCTGCAAGACAGATTTCAATGAACAGGAAACTGTCCTCCAGAAAATAAAAGCCTTGAGCTAC
This sequence comes from Molothrus aeneus, assembly GCF_037042795.1. Taxonomy (NCBI): domain Eukaryota; kingdom Metazoa; phylum Chordata; class Aves; order Passeriformes; family Icteridae; genus Molothrus; species Molothrus aeneus. Next base: position 71,694,258 of record NC_089648.1, on the reverse strand, counting down.
ATATCCCAAATCACTACTTAAGAGCATCTCGTTTCTTGTGTCTATTTAGTTGTTAAGTCTCTGAGGTCTTAAAAATTAATCACAAATTCTTATAGGACATAGCTTTACAGGTAGAGTGTTGTCATTATATTGACAGGAGTTGTCATTACACTGCAAGGGTTCCATATTGCTAGAGTTTCATACTTCCTTGATGTTTCTTGTAGGCAGCTCCTCCAGGCACTGACTCTTCCTTGTCCTCACAGCACCCAACAGACTCCAGTTCCTTCAGCCAACCAATCCACTCTTTTATAACACTCTTCTGATTGGCTACAGCTGTGGCCTGTTAACATCAGGCCTGCTCCTAATCCTTAATAACTGGCTCAGCTGCAACTCTTTAGGCAGTAAGATTACTTTCTATACTACTTTACTTATGTTCTATCCCACCACAATTCCCCCTTTTTCTTTTAATTACAGAGTTACAGAATTTCTAGAAGGATGTGTTCAAGTAAATTAACATTATAACATATTTCATTCAGAACTTAACAGTTACACAAATGTTCGGACAACATATTATAGTACAAATATATATATATTTCTGAGTGTTGGTTCAGTTTTGCAGCTTTTCTCAGTTTACAAAGTACTTATCTTCAAAATCTTTTATACTCATATTTAACAAACACTAATAGCTGCAATTGGTATATTTAACTAATAGTTTAGTATTCAAGTCCTATTCCCCGAATCCATGGGGTCATATAGTCAAATCCTGTTTCCCCGAATCCATGGGGTCATCCCAAATCCACAGGGTTATATAATTTAGTCCTGAATCCACAGGGTTATCCCACATCCACAGGGATCTTGGTGGGAGTTACACATGTAAAAGGACAACAGGACTTGACTAAGCACTGCAGGACTGGACATAAGAGAAGAAAAAATATTATTGTCCTGATAAGTATTTATCTGGCACAGAAAAGGGATGGTCTGTTAAAGAGAGCAGAAACAAGAAAGGTTCTTGGCACTAGTTTCTACTACTCTTTGCAGAACAGAAAGCTTATTTGTCTGGCTCATCCCAGGGGCTAAATTGGATGGCTATTACAAATTCTGTTGCAGGCAAGAGTGTACAAACATAAAAATGACTCACAAAGTCTAAGGAAAACAAGTAACTCCTTAAAAAGCACTAGCTCAATCTCTTTTCTCCTCAGTAGTAGTAGTGGAGAATATTTCTAAGGAAAGAAATTAGCTGGTCTTAATAAACCAGTGTGTGGGAATAGGTTAATCTTCTAAAGTGTGAATGTGTTCCCCTGCTAGAGATTACTGTGCTGAGTAGTTAGGTATTTCATCTGTTCCCTAGTGCCATACCATATACAGTTTAGGTACCTTCTGTACTCTGACATGAACTTCTTATAGAAGTATAAATATGGTAAAATAAGGGGTGATGACTCTGTAACATTAAACATTCTCTTACTCTCTCACATGATCCTTCAGGATCACTCTTTTGGTCTTAGTTTGAAATATAAAAAAAAAACAACCAAAACAACAAAAACAAAAGAAGGAAAAAACATCCCAAACAAACAAAATTAAGAAACACCAAAAAAAAACCTCTAGTAAACTTTTCTATGATTCTCAAATAGGTTTTTCTTTGTTTTGTTTTGCTCTTTATAGACAATATTCTGATGATTTGAAAAGTTCACATTAGATTCTGGATGCTTAACCTGATTCATAAAAAGGATCTAATTTAAAGACCTTACTTGTGTCAGACATTTCACCAGAAAACATAAGTCATTTTTGACTTATTGACTGAGTGACTGGTAAATTCTCCTGTCACAGAATTTCAAGTGAAAAGTACTGAAGAAAATAGCACTTTGCCTTTCCACATTTTGAACTCCAATACTTGTCTAACGGATCATTTGTTATTCAGACTTTTATAGAAGCACCTCTGTTTCAGCCAAAATATTTTGCTTGATTGTTTGTGACATTCATTTCTAGAATTCAGAATAGCGTGATACACCTAATATTCTTGGTTTGTACTCTATTATAAAATTCAGGCTGCCTGCCTATGACAGACACTCATTAAGGAGGGGTTTATGATTTAGCATTGCAATTACAGTCTGTGGGGGAGCTTCCCAGGAAACACAACCCCATGGTTAGGCAGGAATGTAAGTGCAGCAGTGTCTGTAGCTGAAATGCCCCAAAGTGTCAAAGTGCCGTTTGTTCCATAACAGCAAAACTAACCAGGAAAATGACCATTATCCTGTTGAATTGCAAAAGTAATTCTGGGAAAAACAATCATCTTGGGAAAAAAACATACTAAAAATATAAATTATAGGTAACAACAGGGAGTAAGAGACAGACAGGGAGAAAAACTGTCAAAATTTGTTTTGGTCCTGCCAAAGTATTTGCATGGCATCACCCCCCTGCCCAAATCAGGCATCCTTCTCTGGGTGCTCTGAGGAACTCATCCCTGGATGAGAACAGCTGGGGGAGGCAGCAGGGGCCCTTTGGGTGCATCTGTGACCTTGTGGGGATTTCTTCCCCTCATCTGCAGCTCCCACAGAAGGGGGCTGCAAGCAAGGACTGTGAATCCTGGAGAGGGTTTGTGTGCCCAAAACCCACACAATTTGTGAGGGATGTGAGTGTGTTCATGTAAATATTAGCCTGTGTGTATTTGAGTATAATTTATATAAAATGCTTTGAGATTAAAAGAGTGTTTAGGAATTTGTAGCTGGATATTTACCAGATTTGACAGTGTCTAGTATTGCATTTTATCTGTTGTGTTGTCAATATGTCATGAATGTAGAGTTCACTGAAGGTTTGTTGGTTTTGTGCTATTAATAAATAAATAAACTGCTTTGATCTCTGTTTGGTTGAAAGCACTTGAACTGGAAAAGTTTCCCTTTTGACACCAACCAGGTTTACTTTTTAAATTGCAACGTGAAAATATTGGAATATTATATAGAAATAAAATAATCTTTAGACCACATTAGATAAAGACATTGTTTAAATGTTAAAATGGATAGAAGCACAATTTTTAGTCTTTAGAGTTATTAAAAAAACAGAATACAAGGTTGAAGATACCCCAATGAACTGAAGGTAAAATCCACATCAGTGTTATTAAGCCAGAACTAACAATGTCATGGTGCTATTTGAACCAAAAAGTCATTCTAAGCTTTCTCCTCCTGGGAACTGATCCCCATCACTTTCTATCAGACTGCTGTTATGATAAGACTATGCAAGTAATAGCTGAGGAATAACAGGCTCTAAACATTTACATACTTTATCAAGGGTGCTGATCACTGTGACATGCTCCTTAACCAAACAATAAAAGCGAGGAAGAAAAAGGTGCCTTCTATTTTCTGATCTCTTTTGCATATTGTCATTCTTACTTTAGCTCATTTGTCCATAAAAATTTCTCTGTGATAGAGAATGTCAGATGATGATAATGAATAAGCACAAACCACTGACTAAATGACAAATTGTGTGCACTCAGCAAACCAAGCTGCTTTTAATTTTTTTTGGCCAATTATTTCAATGTACTGCAAGAAAGGACATCAGCTATATGGCCATACAGCTGTGATTGTTCCCATTAAATATGCAGATGTATTATTATCATATGTCATAAACCTCACATCATCTTCAGCACAAATACAAACTTGGAACTAGAAAGGACTTCATAGATTAATGAGTTAAGTTTCTGCTTTTATGAGCAATTATGTTACCCATCCAATTTCATAAGCTAATCAAAGTTTGAGATTAATTAAGTTTCTTGCCCCTCTTGTATTGGACACTTTTCCAGACCCTTGTTCTCAGAAACCTTCATTTAATTTCCAACATAATATTTTTTTTTTTTTGAATTTCAGTTTAATTCCATTTATTCTTACACCAAGTAGACTTTTGCCTCTTGGATGTTTATTATCACTGATGTATTTACAGAAAGCAAGAATAAAGAATAATCCCTACTTAGCCTTCATTTTGCAAGGTTACCAAGCCAAGTTGTTTCAATCTCCTTTCGTAACAGAAGTTCTTAATTTCATAGTCATTCCTCTGTACCGTACCCTGAACTTAAATCTAGGCTGAGTTTTGTGGGATACAGAGATTATCCCACTTGGGATGCTCAAGGATCCTCTTTGCCTTTCTCAGTTGGCTCCATCGTTTTGGTCTGTGCTCAGTCAGTTCTACAAGGTCTGTACCTCTGTCATTACCACCTGAAGAAATCCCAGTTTAGAGGAAAATTGTTGTTATATTTCAAAAGTGCATGGGTTTGTATTTTGTGCTTCTGAATTTCATCTCACCCTTGTTTTTTCTGGTACTCAGGGCCATCTCTCATCTCTTCAATACCATAGAAAAATGTTCTTCTATATTGATGATGACTCCAAAAATAACAACGTCAGTAAATTTTATCAGTATCTCCCCCACTTCTTTACTAGGGGAACAAATGACATCCTTAAAAGCCACTGATAACTCCTTTTTACTCAATATTTTCCCTGTTTACTGTGATTTAAACATATACTCACCATTTTACTATTCCTCACTTTCTAGTCTTTTTCTTTTCAACACCATGTCAAATACTTTGCTGAAATCCCTAAGTATTAGAGCCACCATCTTTTCATTTAACTACAAAATCTCTTTTAACAGACTGTGGCATGATCTATTTTTGCTAACCTAGATTTGTGCATGATTTTATATTACACTTACCATCCTTTCTGTGTTTTTATAAAGAAAGAATTCTAAATCCTTTGATACAGTTGATATTAGATTAACAAGCTTGCAGTGGGTTAGATCATTTTCCCCTCCTCTGTTCTTAAGTACAGGTGTTAATTTCCTATTCTTAAATAAGGTGTTACAATTATCTCTCTAGATTTAGTCTAAATGCTTGCTCCCAGACCTATAATTTCATGTCCTAGCTCTTTCAGAAATGGGGTTAGCAATTATCCAGTCCCCCCACACTTGAACACATTCAGCCTTTTAGTTTTGCTTCTCTCTTAATTCTACTTATTTCTACATTTTCTCACTCTTTTTTCTTTTCTGAGGAACAAGACCTTTGCTATTTCTTTCAAATAGTTTTCCAAGTCTATCTGAACTTGCCTTTGGGAACTTTTTTTCTACCCTCTAGGTGTCGTGTCTTTTGGAACACTAATTTTATCACATCCTTTTTATCTGAAAATTTATAATTTCTTGGGGTTCTTTACAGAATTAATTCTTTAAGCTATAGACTCATGCATTTTCTACTTTAATTGTGGGATGTTTTTGTCAGTGAATTTCTAAAATTCCAAGTCTCTATTGTGTTTTAGTTCCTGAGCCTTTTAGTCCAACTAATTCTATTAGTTTCCTTTCTTCTTTTTTTTTTTTTTAATATCAGGAACTTTAGATATAGACCTACTTTTGTATATGCTTACATTGTGGGAAAATGAAATCAATTTGCTTAGATTAATCACTTATGTCTTCTATCAGAATTGTATGCAGTGCTTTTCTCCCATATCATAGTCAGTTAAAAAAATATTAAGGACTATTAGGAGAAAGATAATCTGCTAATTTTCACATCGAGTAATAATCAGCAACATTTGATTTCTAGTTCATTTCTGCAAACACAAGTGTCATAAAATAACACACTTGTGCATATTTAAAATAATGGTTTTACTGAAATACCACTTAGAGGCAAAACATGTGAACTCAGGGAAAAGACTTGAGACACCATATCTGTCACAAGTCTGGCCAGCTCAGATTGTGGGAAGATGGCTTTCTGTCCATCTGCATCTGTGAATAAAATAATTTCTATTTTACCAGTGCTGTCAGAGTGCATTTTTTCAATCTGCATCTGACCTCAAAAAAGTAACATAATAAAAAATGTTGCCATCCTTCTCTGAGGTAATTTCTCCCAAGCATATGCTCTATATTGGGCACATGTCCTATGAGAGAAGCTGAGGGAAATGGGATTGTTTAGTCTGGACAAAAGGAAGCTCAGGAGAGACCCTCTACTATTCTCTGAGTGGAGACTTTAGCCAGCTGGGGGTCAGGCTTTTTTACCAGGTAACAAGTGATAGAACTAGAGGACACAGCTTCAACTTGCATCAGGGGAGGTTTAGGTTTGATATTAGGAAAAATTTATTGACTGAAAGGGTGGTCAGGCATTGGAACAGACTGCCCAGGGAAGCAGTGGAACCACCTTCTCTGGAAGCATTCAAACTACATGCAGATTTTATACTTCGATATAGAGTTTAGTGGTGAAAATGGTGGTTGGATTTGATGCTCTTAGAGGTGTTTTCAAACCTTAAAAATTCCATTATTCTTTTACTTTTCAGATGTATTTGGCATTCCTGCTTCAACCTCCTGAATCTGGTTACACAAACACACCTTGATTACTCCTCACCTCAATGGCTGCAGCTTAAAGGTCATTGGTGTGACCATTCCACCCTTAAAATACAAGGGTAATTGAGTTTGATCTAAGTCCATCTTTCAAGCAGACACACATGATTTATCATGCAAATGTGGATCCTCAGAAGAAATTTAAACATAAAGAACTGGGACTTGGCAAATTATAAGCATGATGTAGCAAAGTCCTGAGCTCCTTGATCAGGAGGCTTGTAAAGATGAATTCATTATAATCATTGTCTTCATTAACCTTAATGTTTTTATTTTGCTGTGAAATAATGATAGATACATTATCGCATCCAACAAAACAGCCCAAAATAGCAAGGGTCTCCCTGATGAGAAAATAATCACATGAGCACTCCTGTAAAAATCCAAAATAATTCCACTGCAGAAAAATACTTCTATGTTTACACTTCAGTGCAATCAAGAAGCAATACAGTCATGCCATCACTCCTACTGAATGTCTCAGCAAAACAGAAAAAAACCTTACACCATTATATCTCATTACATCTCATTACAACCTTCTATCTCCTTGCTTCCAAAAGAAGCTGGTTAAACATTATTTTTTGTCCAATTTCTGCATGTATTTAACATGAAGAACTATGAAAAGGAAAAATGTGGGGAATATATTAGGTCTCAGAGTCAGAAAACAGATAAAATAACTACCTAAGAATCAGTAAGAAAATATTCATGAAAGATTTTACTCAGTTATTCACAAAGAAATTTCTACATTTTTCTGAAACATGAAAGAATAGGGATTAGTAGACAGTTTGTTTTTCTGACTCAATGTGACAGATCCTGAGTTTCTGCTTTTAAATAGATGTCAGGCTAATGTTTATTAAATAGGCCAAAGCAGGGACATTACTTTCTTTTTAATACCTTTTCCAATGTCAAAATAAGAAATGTTTCTTTTACCATGTCCCTTCATGTTTGCTTCATACAATTATTTACTTGAACAAGTCTGTTAAGTAGAACATAAACTGTGAACACTAACTTACATTTCAAACAGTCATGGAAATGACTGAACTGATAAGTGAAAGTATTTTCTCTAGAAATTGACTGACAAAAGCTACATTTCATTTCAAGCTACAGAAACAAACCCTGTGACCTCTATGTGCAATCTCAGTAATGAGGATTTTGTATGGCCACAATGAACTGCTTAAAAATCAACCACTCCACAATCCTTAGGAGAAATTGCTACAGAACACAGCTTTAAAACACACATTCTGCTTTTGCCTAAGCACAGATGTGTCTGCTTAGACTTAAGATTCATTGGTCAGGATTTAGATATATAAATTCATATGGCTTATGCTCACAAATTCCCCGGCTCTCTTCCCTTTTTCACAAGTAATCTTTCTCTCCTGTATTTCTGTCAATGTTTTAACACTTTTATGCAACGTGTTTGATTCTTTCAAGTTCCCTCTGGATAGGATCCCTTCTCTCTGGCATGCTGGCCACGCCACATAGCTGGGTCCATCAGTGGACTTGCTGAGGGTGCAGTCTCTCCAATTGCCCATGCTGCTGAAAATGCTGTTAAATCATGTGGACCCATGTACTGGCCCTTGAGGAAAGACATTCAATTCATTCAAGTGTATTATACCAATTACCATAGCAAAAATATCCAAAATTAGATTCTAACAGATAAAATCAGATAAAATGTATGTTGGATGGATTTAGAAAATGCATTGAAATGTATCTGAATCTTCTATTTCATTATGTCTGATTACACTGTGAAGCAGGAGGTCCTTTTAAGCTCATTGGACCTTCAGCTGGGTCCTTGCTGCAGTCTCCAAAGTTTTTTTCCTGCAGGTTTTCAAAACAAAATCACATTCAAGTCTGCAGTAATCTCATCCCTGTGGAAGTCAGCAGAGCTGAAACATAGCCTTCAGGTGAAACATTTAGCCAAATATTCTTCCAAATACTCTTTTCTTTAAGGATAAAATTACCTGTATACCTCAGGGTTACATGCATGTTTAAGTGCACCCTGAAATATTTTTGTAGTTGCATTCCAGGAATTGGTCTACATTGATTTAATACTTAGATTGTCCTTCAATATTCTTCCTTCTTGGAACACTCACATAGACTGTTCATATTTCTTCTGAATTAGGAGACAGTCTTATGATGTGTCACCTGGTGGGTATATCCCAGGGTGAGAAAAGACTGGCACTGTAGCCATGGAATGAGGTTATTGTTATGGTTCCTAGAAGTCATAAAAAACCAAGGTGAAGAGGCAATATTGACCTTCCCCAACATATCTTCAACAGTATTTTCAATCTTTTCTTCCTGATTTTCTGCTGCTTTACTCTGTATACATATATATACATATATATATGCATACATGTGCAGGACAGTGTATTAGTGGTGGTGACATATGAAGCAAAGGTTGGGTTTAATCCTGAAAATTTTGAAGATAAGTGTCACTATGCAGGTATCCTATATTAGTATAGAACTAATTGTTATTGATAATTAAAATTAATTCTACCGCCTTGCATCTACCTGGATATCTTCAGGAGGCAAAATGCAATACCTGGAACCCTCTCTTAAATATAACTTTGAAAGCTAAGGTATGAAGTTGACACAAACACTGGAAAAGAGTTTTGAAATGAGAAGATGCCCAAAAAACTTAGAAGTATTCAGTTTTACAGAGCAGGGTACAAGATCTATTCATTGAAGGCATAAGAGCCATGCAGTGATTCTCTAATGGAGACTCCTTACAATATCTTCTGATAACCTCCGAAAGAATGATAGGGACAAAATTCTAGCGAAATCAAGCACATTTACAATTGCTAAAGCAGTTGTTTGAAGTAATGCCATTAGCTGGGGAACTCAAGAGAGGTTGTGGCATCTCCTTCCCTGGAGACATTCAATCTGGACACAATCCTGAGCGATGTGCTCTTGAGCAGACCATGCTTGAGGAGGGCCTAGAAGACCTCCAGGGGTCCCTTCCAGCCTCATCCATTCCCTGATGTTGTGGTTCTGTGCAATCAGTCACCCATTTCAAAGAAAATAATTCTATAGAACTGAAACAAGTTTAGATGCTTATCAACCAGAGAAATTTATGCTACACAAAAGAAAGCAGCTTATATAAGGCAGCACATTAGAAATTTTAAGTGTGAAGTCAGCTACTTCGTATTTGGATTTAAGATATAACATTCTCCAAGGACGTAATTCTGCCAAAGTGTTCTTTTGTGAACTCAGTACGTATTTGTTTGTTTGTGGTTTTGTTTTGTTGGTTTGTGTGTGTGGGGGGGTTGTTTTGTTTTTGTTTGGTTGGTTGGTTTTGCTTTTGTATTTGTTTTCTTTTTTTTTTTTTTTTTTTTTTTTCTTAAATGCTTGCTCCTGGTGTCTGTGAGGTGAAATACAGAGACTAGCTAAAATATTTTCCCATGTGGAGATGATATTATCCAGGCCATAGGAATTGAGAATTAAGTTTCTTCTCCCTGGTGGGATGTTTTTCTTCTCTAACTGGAAGAGTTTAAGCACATCTAAATTTCTGGGGAGATTATCCATTGATTAGTTTGGTCAAAATTGGGTCTCCTGGATCATAGTGTCTGAATCTGCCTAGGATCTCACATTTTAATTTACTGCATTAGACCTATAGTTTCTCTTTTTCCATATGCTCAGTGATAGGAGTTTACATAGAAAAAGAATGTGTTTTTAACAGAAAAGCAAATATTTTCCAGAAAGCCAGCTGAATGCTGAAAACACAACAAAAATCACCTCGTCTGGAGCTCATTTTGTATGATCTGTTGTTCACAGAGAATAGGCATACATCATTTGGCTTTATTTTACCCTAGAATTTAATGTCCTTTGTGCAAAATGTAGGAGTTAATTGGTAGCTAACTCACTTTGATAGTGTGTTTGCTATGCTTGGGGGACATATTTTCCCCAATTGCCACATTTTAAATAGATTTTACCTTGCAGGGCCTGCTTTTAGCTTATCATTACAACTTGGAAAAATTCACTACCTTTCCTCCATGCAGACAAGTGCTCCCAACATATTTAGTAATGAGATATCATGTGTATATATATGCAAAGGAAAAAAGAGTAGAGAAAAAAACTCTCCACTGTGAAGGATGTAGCAATTAACTGTTCACAAGTTGGACACAGACACATAAATTTTCATGACGTATGAGGTGGTTCCTTAAGAAAAAGTTGAAGGAGTAACTCTGTATATTCAAAGCATTCATTTGTGTCAGAAATGTCAAATTACTGTATGACAATTCCTGTTCTTACATTTTGCTATGCATTATTGGTAAGAAGCTGTTGAACATTCAGTATTTGCAGTTTTATCAGGAAAGAAGATGACTTAGTTCTCTCATTTGATCCATCAAAACATTTTGATACACACCAAAATGTGCCTGGGTTTTATTGACATAAAAACCTATCTGGGATTAAGCAGCAGCGGTTAATGGTCACTTATTTGATTTGGACTTTAGAGAGAAATTCCAGATATAAAATTCAGTGAGAATAATTGAATATTCCTCCAGGAGATATTGTTATTCAGCCCCTAGTTTCAAATGAGAGTATACTGCTAATTAATAATCTACAGAAACTTCGTAACTTAACTTCATAACATAACTAAACTATTGCAGATAAAAATTACATGGAAGTTTTGGGGTTTTTGTCAGACTGTTCATTTGTTTGGTCTTTACAGCAACTGGACAAATCCTGAGCTCTTTAAAATGTCACTACTTGGGGTGTGGTGGTTATGTTTTGTTTTGTTTTAAATTTTCAGTAGTAAATTGGAGAAGTCATCAGAATGCAGCTCCTTCTGAAATGTGTACTCCTCCATGAGAATTTTGTCCCTGAGACAAAATGGACTTAGCTGAAGTCATATTTCTGTTTCTCAATTACGATGAAGATAACTGAAATGATAACATAAGGCCAACTTTTTGCAGCACAATGTTCTTCATTTTTCATTAAAATCAGGATCAATCTTTAGAAATACATTCAAAGCCCACCTTGACATATGCAATGCATCAAGACATATTAGAGGTGTTGCCCTGGAGAGTTCTGCACGTGTGAGTGGAAAGCAGGAGTTTAACAAGCCAAATATCTGAAACTGGGTGAATAGGTAAGAGACAACGCTATAATTCATTGTGTCTTCACAGCATGTTCTTTCCCCTATCTGTATAAAGAGGAAACCCTCTAGTGGTATTCAAACTATGAAAAAAAAGAATTTTTCAGTCCAAAAAGAGGATAATAATGTGAAAGTGTTGGCTTGAAATGACAAAAGCCCCAAGCTTTTAAAACTTTACAAATTTAAAGTTTAAAGAATTTGCATGAAACTGCCATTAGTTTACCATAACCATTATTGCTCCTAACAGCAGTTCAATCATATGTCTTAAATCTGGAATTTTGACAGCTCAGGGAAATTATCATTCTAAATATGTAATGTGAGCAACTTGCTAAGTAATCCTGAGGAGTAGTCGCTTCTCATTTTTTTTGGAGGAGAATTCTCCACTGGTGTCCATGTAGTTTCCCATCAGATGGCAAGCATGCCTCCCACATGATTTCTCCCCACCCTCCATGAGCCCCAAGTGTGTTTATGAGGCAGTGCATCCCTTGATGTGAGAAATTACCTAACAATTTTACATAAATATGACTTAGCAGGCTGGTCTGACTGCGTAGGTTTATATTCCCACAGGGCTCCTGCAGAAGTCCAGCAGATGTGTCTCCTGGCAGAAAATCAGCCAAGATAATGAGAAAAGACTTCAACTTCCATATGCTGGTATCAGCTTGGATTTAATGTCCTTATCCAAGTGCTTCCCTTCGTCAAAACTTCTGTAGAACACTGGCAGGTTTTCTCAGTCTCTTCAAGAGATGTTCTCAGAAAGGCTGGTATTGTGTAGTAACTCTGCTGCCTTTGCTTTTTTACACCTATCTCTTTGGCCACGATGAGCTTAAATATAAAATATATTCTATACTTCCTCTCACCTCTCAAGTCTGAGCGTGACCAGTATCAGCAAACACAGTTGAATGTATACTTCTTGCTGAAAAATGCAACCCTGCTGGCTTTACCAGAAGATCTGCATTTGTCTTAAAGACAATTAATTAATTAATTAATTAATTCTACATCTTTATCCTGAATACCTCATTTGATGCTTATTAGAATAATGAGGCTCTATTATTTATCCAGCCCCCAAGAAGACTTTGAGTTTTGTGAGAAATACTAGCAGGACTAAGTGTTCTTATTTTATATTCATATGGGAAGGGGCTTAAATCTTCAAAGGCAGGTGGCTGGCAAGATTCAGGGGATATCAATAGTATGCTGAGATGAGGGGAAGTCTTATTCAAGCCTGAGTCTAGTTTTCTTTTTTTCAATTTCGTCAATGACTCCTAGTATTCTAAAAACCTCTGGGATTTCAAACCCCAAATGCTCTCAAAATAGAGAAGGAATTTGGAGGAAAATGAATTTATTAATGTTGTGTCCTTTTTAAAAAATTATTTTCTTCATTATGAACAATTTCAGAAGTTTATAATTCCTTATTGGAATAAGAATATAAGAACTCTGGTTCAGACTAACAGTGTGGTGGAAGTCTTCATCCTTACTGCCTGAATGCATAAAAAACCCATGAAAAGCATTCATAGAAAAATCTCTTGCTGAGACAGGTGCTAACACTAGCAGAAACTGTTGCAACTGCATTGCAGAAAGTTCTATACTCCTACCTTTCTAATGTGGCCAACTGCTTTATTCTAACCCTGCTGCCTTCCTGGTCTACAAGAGCCCTGCTACTTCTGCCTGGCATGGATTAGATACAGGCTTGGTTTTTTCTGAAGGAAAGAGACCCTTAGCAAGGTCAGCAGTGTACTTACAGCCTGAGCATTGACACAACTGAACTCAGATCCGTGTGGCAGTTTTCCCCAGGGAACTTGTGGTGTCTCCAAATATATTTTAGGTATGAGGAAACAGATGTAACAAGGGGAGATATGCCCAAACTCACACAGTAAACCAGAGACAGATATTGGACTGAATCTGTTTTCTAAGCCCAAGCCAGGACACTGACCAGAGCTCAGGATATTGTCTGGAGTCAGGCTATGCCAGGACAAGGTGCTGCTTGGACATCAGGCTTTCATTTCTTTACTTTCATTTCATACTCTGCAAATGTTCAGTGTGCCTTTTCGACAGGAGCTAAGTTCAAGGGAAATTGTGCTCTGCAGACTTGTTCCTTCCTGACAACAAGCTACTACAACTAAGCAAGGATCTCGAAGGTGAAGGGGTGGCTTAAAGGCATCTCAGCTCCAGTGTCCTGAGTCTCACTGTTAGCTCCTTGTCCCACCTTTCCCACTCATATTTATACAGTGATTCTCCTCCTCTACTCTTCTCTCATAATACCCCACCTGGAGTGCTACATTCAGATCTGGGTCCCCTTATCTAAGAAGGCCATGGAACTGTTGGAGCAAGTCCAGAAGATGCCATGAAGTTGGTGAGTGGACTGGAGCACTGTGGAGGTCCAGTGGCCTGGCCTGGCCAGGTCAGCAAGCCAGCCATAGCCAACACCAGCCCAAGGCCATGGAAACAAACCTCTAAGTGCAGGGACACTGTTTGATTTAGGGAGAGTTAATGTTTGTTAGAAGGGGATCATGGGAGTAACTATGTTAATGTAGCTTACATTGCCCATTGTGATTGGTTAGAATGTTTCCAGAATGTTTCTAAAATGTTCTCTGTTAGCATATATGAGTTGGGATCTCCCCTTGTTAGTGGTCTTAGTGTTTGGCTGTATTTTGGAGTGTTCCTGTTACTGCAGCAAGAAGAATAAAGGACCCTTGGATTTTCCAACTAAGACCCATCACACAACTTTTCTTCCCCACCAAGCCCTTGCAATTGCTGCCTGTCCTCACAGGTGTGGATGGAGCAATGTGGTAGAGCACCTCCCCTGTGAAGACAGGCTGAGAGAGTTGGGGTTGTTCAGCCCAGAGAAGAGAAGGTTGCGTTGAGGCCTCATAGCAGCCTTCCAATATTTGAAGGAAGCTACAGAGCAGATGGAGTAGGACTCATTGTCAGGAACTGTAGAGATAGGACAAGGAGTATGGGTTAGACTGAAAGAAGGGAAAATTAGGTTGGATATATGGAAGAAGTTCTTTACTGTGAAGGTGGTGAGGCACTGGAACAGGTTGCTTAGAGAATCCCATTCCTGGCTGTGTTCAAGGACAAGCTAGACAGAGCCTGGAGCAACCTGGTCTGTGGGAGGTTCCTCTGCCCATGACAGGGGAGGTTGGTACTGGACAATCTTTATAGTTGCTTCCAATCCAAACCATTCTATGATGCTATGATTCTAAGTGGTTATTTTTGAATAAATATTTAAAGTGCTGTTTTTATACCTTTTAATGAAAGAAGCAATTTTAAATGCAATATTGGGGACATACTCAGACTACAGAGTTTTTCTCGGAAATATTTTTCTTTTTGAGGGAGTCAGGTTTTTTCTAACACTCAATGAGATGGAATTTAAGAAAATAACTTAAAAGTTGCCCCTGCTCCTGTCACAAACTTCAGATAAACCTTTACAGGAGGACAAATATTGAACTCCTAGTCATTTAGTGTCCAATGGAGACCTATTGTAAAGAAAGAAAGAAAATCACATTGTTTATATAGAGTGATTTGATTGCTATGTCTTGGCTTCTTTAAAATTTATCATATATATATTGATGCCTTAACGCACCTGAGGTCTGGACTATTTGGGAAGGTCTGAAGCTATTGTTTTCCCAGCAGTGACTAAGGGTTACAAAGACACCCAGATGTTTTGTCTACATTAAGACTAAGCATGTTTCCAGACCTGAATTTTATAGACACTGGACTAAGCTAGAGTTTAGTCCTCTATCTCGGACTCCCTCACTTCAAAGGCAGTTTCATATATCTTTTTTTTCCTTTCCTCCTTTTCTCCTTCTCCTGTGTCAGCTTGTCTATCAAATCCTAGATGGTGCAAATGGGCAGTGCACTTCCATTTATCTACTTCCTATAAGAGATAGAAGGGAAATAAATCCAGATTCTCCCTCCTCAATTCACTTAAGAGTCTTTTTTTCTTTCCCTCTCTCTGAGAAAGAGCCCAACTCTTTGAAATTTAAATATACACAGTGAATTTTAATATCATGTTCTTTCTCTGCAAATGAAATTATACTATTCACATGTTCTACGAACTTTTAGAGGATTTTTTCTCATGTGCTTTCTTTGTCATCCTTCATTCTAACAATGCCAAAGCCCATGAACAACCAGTCTTCTTTATTTTAATAGCAATCATAATCACAATATTGTATTACTTGAGGAACTAGAAACATAGTTCTATTTTTCTTATGCCTCTTCCAAACTGCTCCCAACTATCAGATGATGAATAGCCACAAATATTAGAGTGAAGTATATTTAAGTTCTGAATCTTTTTGTATGAAAAATGAATATTAAAAGAGATTGACTGACAAAAATACTAAACCCTACAACCTTATCAAGCATTACCATAAAGGAGCAAAAATAGCACAAAAGAAAATAATTCTTTGTTCACAGATCTTTAGGAATTTTGCTTTGAAACTGAAATTGCTGGAATAGGAGAACAGAGCAGATGTTGTATATGCCAAGTCCTAAGAGGTGCCTGATGTGATGTATTCCAATATCAATCACTGAAACAGCTAAATACACTAATGATTTAAACAAGTGATTTTATGGTTTTATAAATGCATAGCTCTTGGTCATGAAAGCAGCCTCAACCCCTTTATCTTAAGGGTTGAACTAATCTTACTATGTGATTTAATTACTTTCAAAGGTTTTGTACCATTACATTTACATCTGCTGCATTTAGCTCTGAAGTAAATAGCAAGAACCAGACACTAACAGCTTCAGCTTATAAAGACAAGGTTCACAAATTTCTGTTTAAAGGTTTTTTTCCTATTTTATACAAAAATAAATGCTCCATATAATTAAAGAAAAACCTTCTTCACAAGACATCAAAAAACCAGAACAATTAAACAATTGAAGAAGTTTTGCTTTCCTTCAAGTCCTGATGATTGTTCATTCTAACCTCTATACCATCATCTCAAAAATTCAACTGTATTTCAGCAGATACATTACAGTTTTTTCAGATTCTTAAGCTCTCTTTGTTGAATTTTGTAGCCTTTGCATTGTCAATACTATAAAACAATTATTTTCTCCAACTCTCCAGCTGAGTTAGGGCATTCATGTATCACTTTGAAATTTACAACTTATTTAATAGCATATTTATTTTTTATGATTTTTCTTCTCCTAACTTTTAAAAATATCTTAAGGAATATATTTAAGTTTTATCCAAAATAAAAACAAACTAAAAATCTACCTAGCTAAATTATTACTTTCATTTTGAACATAGAGACCAATGAAACAAAAATTATTTTATTTCAATGCAAATTACCATACGAGAATAATATCAGCAATGTAAAGCCAGCTTTATGATCTGCCTATTTCACACACTTCTGGTTACCAATGTAGAAATGCAACAATCTGTGATATTCTTTGTTTTGCTACATATCAGAAAAGCAGACTTGGATCAGAGTGTGTGGATGTAACAGCTCATATTAAAGGAGAACAATAGAGGGTAGAAGGAGAAAGGAAAGAAAAGAAAGCTGTTGCTGTATATTAGGAATAGGTTTTTAAAATTATGACTGAGCTTTTGAGGATGGAGTAGAATTCCATGTCACTATGACATTTTATACTAAATATGGATTTGGGTTTACCAGATGGTGGATGGGAAATCTCATATTTATAGCAACTTTCAAGATTTTAGACCATTTCAGACACAAGTTTGGCAATAACTCCTTGCAGATGGAGGCTGGTTAACCTAAAATGCAAGACATTTATTGCAAGGTCATGTCTAAATGAATTAAGAATCTCATCAATGTGGTTTAGGTGTAACAAGGGCTTCAGAATGAATCTCCAAAACATTCTGAAAGAGTGACCCAGCTCTGAGGACAATGAGTAGTTTAACAAATTTTCCTGTGTCCTCTTGATGAAACTGTCAACAGATGAGGTAAATCAGAAATGTTCAGCTTCAGACAATCTCTTATAATCTAAAAGCTGATGATCTCTTCAACACTAAGCTTTTAACCCATATGTCTTCCTTTCATATCAGGGATAGCTGTATGCTGGCCAGATAGTGACATTCTTAGCCAATTTAGTCCTGAGGCAAAGAATTTCAGACCACTAGGAATTTATCAAACCCTGCTACTCATAGGCTGCACTTTCTGAAGGTCAGTCTCAAGGCACAAGAGCAGGACAAATTAAATAAGCGTGTGCTGACTAATTCCTCTAACAGCTGGTCTGAGGCTAAGAACAGCCTGTTGATTTACAACGTTTTCAGTCTAGCATTTCACAGTAGCAGGAAGTGCACTCTGAGAAGATTGTTTTTAGCAGAGATTTTCTTGTTGTAGATGAAAATGTTTATTAGGAACATGAAATTTAACATTGGCTCAGGAACTGAGGATTACCTCAACATGAATAATATTTGGCAGAAGTTAGGGAGAGGTCATTTGCCAGAGTCTTGAGTGCTCTTGTTGTCATATTACTAAACAATGAAACCAGATAAGCATATACGTGCACTGTCATATAATCATTCTGAAATACAATTATCTCTATAGGAGGCCAAACCTTTGTAAGCCAAAGCAACAAAAAATCTGCTCTTAGGGAATATATTTGTTGAGGGACAGATGGGAAAATCTGTGAAGTCAGAGAGACCTGTACATGACAGAGTAGATTCAACACATCTATACACCATGCTCTTCATACGCAGGTTTGAAGAAGCTGAAGGTGGTCTGAAAGGTAGCAGTCATTCCTAAGGGTTTTCTGTGGCAGCCAAAGATCACAAAGAACAACATTATTTCTCTACCCATGACCAAGTAGGTAAAAAAGACATTGCAGAAAATTACCTCTGACTTCACTTAGTGAAGGACAAATCATTGTCTCCTGTCTCCATAAACTGTAATTTCTCCAGATGAAGTCCATTCAATTGGGAAAAAGACAAGTGATGAAGGAGACAGTTATCTTGCAGTATTGTCTAACTAGCTAAATGCATAATTTTTTACTTCTGAACTCATAAAGCAACTCATCTGTAAAATTTCAGTCTATTTCCCTAAATGTAAGTGATTCAGTATTTTACAGTAAGAAATAATGACCATTTATGAAGCGCCCCCTGCCAGCACACTGTAGGTGCCACATGGATTAGCTCTAATCAGAACAATCAACAACAATTAAAACATCATTAAATATTCAGTACACAAAAGCCCCCAAACCAAACAGAGAAACATTATTATAAAAGTCATCTAAGTCTACAAACATTAAAAGTTAGTGTAAATGTGCAATCTATGTTCATCTCTCCATTGCTTGCATTTCATAGTAAGCTACTAATAGAGCAAACATAAAACTCTGAAATTACTCTGTCTTGGTCTGACCACAGTGCATGCCAAAGGCTATGAGCAAACTGAATAAATATGGAAGGGATTATTCTGTCCATTCATAGAATCATTAAAGTTGGAAAAGACCTCCAAGATCATCAGATACAACTTTTTGTCCTTTATCTCCCACACTGGGACATCCTCTCTACTTGAGTCACGGCATACCATGAGCAGAGAGACTGGGCTCACCAGGATCGCAAACAGAAATTCTGTGAAATCAAAGCAATCCATCAGTCTGGAACAGTTTTGGTTCATTTATGTTTTTACTGTGGCTTTCTAGGTTGGCTTTTTGGGGATAGAGAGAGAAAAAAGGGTTATTTGTCAATATCTTCACTCCCTGAGGCAGTGGAGTACAATGCCTACAAGCACCAAGTACAGAATGGGGAGCAATGAACACATTGATTTGGAGCCTGTTTTATGCTTTTAGTTTCACAGTGAAGTTTAATTCAGCTGGCAGGTTGGATCAGCAGAGAATTTTTTTCATTAAGCTAATGAGGAATGTTAAAATTCTCCATCACTTAGTATGCTCTTTTTCTTAGGATTCCCTGGAAGTTTCATTTGGATGGTCTTTAGTCTTAGAGGAACTTGGAAAGCAACAACACCCTTGAAATGTCACTCTTCTTTTCACTGGACTTTAAATCAGATCATCAGGGTATGGATGTAGCTGAAAAGCAATTTTCAGAGAAAAAAATTCTGTATTTCTGCCGTGAATCCTTCAGTTATGAACTGGATATCATGGAAGAAACTGCCTTCATGATTCACAGTGGAAATTATGGAATTATAAGTATCCAAGAGCCTTTTTCAGCATTAAAGATAAAATAGATCCTTGAATTCAAGATATATCAAGAAGTTTCATTAAAAAAATGCTGGTATACAAGTCCTACTCTGTGTAGTAATGCTGAAGCTTGTCTTTCATCTTTATGAGCTGGCCCAGAGAATAATGGATTGTCATAAAACATGGTGGGTAATTGGCAATCAATGCCAATAAAAATGAAACATAAAGTAAATAATACACAAAAATTCATCCTTTTTTGCTGCAGGACTTAGAATGAATGACATAAGAAGGGCTTCAAAGGTATGAGAGATAGCAGTGTTGGAATAAAACCCCAAAAAGCACTCTGGAATGTGATGTTCATCTTAAGAACCAGGAGTACTTCAATATTATTTCAGTACACAATTGGTTTCTGTGACTGCTTACATGCAGAACACTCCATGGTCTTCCATGTACCTGGGATATGCCACCCAAAGAAGAATTAGATAAACAGGTAGAATAAGGCTTATTACACTATAAAATAGTTGATTTATCACTTGTTTGTTCCATGTCAATATAATTAAAGCTGAAAAGTGATGATAGCTCTTGAACATCTGTCTTTAGATTTCATATTCTTCACAGTCTGTTGGTTGGGTTATGTTTTGTATTATTTCAGTGTCCACAACTGTCTAGTGAAATGGGAGAGAGCTCATATGAAGTGGTGAGCTGAAGTCAGAAGCAGCACTTCATTTGTTTTTTACTTTAATAGACTATGACAGCTCCAGCTCTGAACAAATTGTTTTCAGTTGTTTGATGGGTCTCAGCTGCTCCGAACTGGAAGGTGACGAGATTTTCTTTTAGTTGAAAATTAAGAACTGTTGGAGGAGAGTTGTAGCCTTTCCACTTTTTCCTAACATATCATCAAAGTCCTTCAAATCTTTTAAGGTTCTAAAGCACCAAAACTCATGAGAAATTAGAGGTTATATTGAAATATTATGCACACACAGGAAGGCCAGTGATCTATAGACCTAGGTGTCACACCACATTTTCTCTTTAAAAATTTAAATAGCTTTGTTTTGTAGGATTTCTGATGATAAAGATCCCATTATCCTGTTTTTCAGGGAGCTGACACCGAAATATTCACCCATAGCTAAAAATTTTTGATTGGAATTATTTTGTAGGAAAGTATCATGTCATCTTTTAATGCACTGCACACACTTTGTGCAAAATCTTAGCATCAAAAATTATTTTATTCATATTTTGAGAGTTCAAAACCAGGAATATTTCTCAGATTCCGTAGCAGAAAAGCAGGAATTCCTAGAAAGCAATATTCAAAATAGAGAACTAAAGTTTGAAGAGAAGTATGGACTTCTTCCAAAAAAATACCATCCTGTCTTGGAGGTCCATGTTTAAAAAATACCTAGACTGTCCAAGGGGATTGAGACACTATGTGACATTGCTATTAGAGGATTACTCCATAAAAGTTAGAAATAATAGAAAGATGAAAAAATCAGTGAAATCTTGAAAAGAGACTGAAATAGAGCATAAAACTAAGGGATTTAAATTTTGTTAGACAAAATCAAGACTGGTTTTTTTTAGACTTATGGACAGAAAATTCTTCAGTAAGTTCTCTGGCTCTTTATTTATGTGGAAAAATAAAAATTACCTGGAATGTGAACAAAAAAAAAAACCCAAAAACCTAAAGTCTCTGTTACCTTATAAAATATTTTATCTTTAATATACTGTATTATATGTTTTCCCCACAAGGAGTTTGCATCCATGGCTCTTATTAAGTAATAGGAAACTCATTTAGCTTAGGAACAATACTGTTTACTGGCAGCCCAAATAACTTCATTTCTATGGCTGCCAGCCAAATTTATTCATTGAAAGCTGTATTGCTGTAGAAGCCTAAAAATTCACCTCAAGGTAAAGTTATGTTAAAATATAATTAACCATTTTTTCCAGCACATAATTATTTTTCCTTGAAGGGGAAAAGTGTTCTGATTTCTACAATAACTCTAGAGGAGCAACCTATTCAGTCTGTTTCTGAAGTACATGTGTTTTCAATCAAATTGGAGCACTTGCAACTCCTGCAATAATCTTTTACCTCCTTACCATTTGAAACATTCAACGACAAAGGAAATAGTGAAAGATGGCAATAAAAAAAATCAAATATTCAGCTGTATCCATGAGAATATAAGTAATCCTTGCCATATTTTTCTTCCATTCAGGCAAGGATTTAACATTGCATTTTGAAAGGAGAAAAGGACAGTAGCTCATCATCTACTGTAAATTACTGGTTTATTTGATTTTCTTAATTTTCTCCATAGCTGTGCTTTATGAAACATGTAATACAAGAACACTATAGATGGAACAGATATTTTGTTGGTCTATTTTCTTGACATTTTATTGTTTATATAGATATGGGAATTCAAGTTTCCCTCTTAGACCATTGAGAACATAATTCACTTCAACTTCGTTAGAGTTTATAACACTGCTGTTTAACATCAGCAACTGAAATGTATATCTTATTTTCTCTAAAGGGAGTCCAAAACTGCAGAATGAATCCAAGATAGTTTTATCCTATTTCCTTTTTAGCATTTCCCTAAAACTATTCGTATCACAGGAAAGTCCTCAGGTATAAAGAAAAGCAGAGTGTGGAAAGAAATTTAAAAAAAAAAACCAAAAAAACCCCAAAATAACCACTCAAAGAGAAACAAAAATAAGTAGAAATTTGAAGGAAAATGTTTTCTATTTTGACATAAAAATAAGGACAGGTATATTTTACAGTTACAGAAGTCACAGGAGTATTTTTTAAATTATTTAAATAAATGTGTGTATTTACATTGAAAGTAAAAAATATAAATTTAATAGTAACTACCTATTGTCATTACAAATGTATAATCTAAGAAAATATTAGATTTTCTTTTAGGAAAGAACATGAAGGATAAAAAGCTTAAGCTGAGACTCTATATTAGGATAACACCCAGTTTGTGCCAGATGACCCATTGCAAACCAGTCAGGGCTGGTGAATGATCTGAGTCCTGACCAGGACTGTTTACGGTCTTCACCTGGAAAATTAAAGTATTTCACTGCCAACCTGCCGACATTCACGAAAAAGCAACAGATCATTTAGAGCACAACCTCTGCATCACAGTCCTTGTGGGACTCTGATAACTCAGAGAGGAAGCTGTGTGTTTGTCTCACTCTTACAGATACTCCAAGCTGTCCTAGTGGCTGCATTATTTCTGATTAAAGACAATATCCAGATTATCCAGAGAACAAAAGAAGACAAGGGAGTAAGGCTCCTTTGTGGTCCCCTAGATTTTTCAATTTTCATAGGAACCCCAGAAAAGAGTTAATTGTAGAAGTGTACAGTTGTTTCTAGACCTGAGAAAACAAAAGCAGAAAAAAACCCAAAGCAAAAAGCATCTACAAGAAAACTTTAGTCTGGATATGGCATGCAAATGAACATCAAAGTGTCCCACTTTGCTTCTAAGAGTCTCTAAAAAAGAAACCAACATGCCTTTTAAAATGTACCAAAGCATGTATAAAAAATATAATTATATATTTGGGAAGGGAGGAAAGGGACTGATGTTTGGAATGGTAAACAGCACACACTTACAGCCAACTCTATAGATTTCAAATAACCGATCTTGTAGGAAATAATGAGCTATCTGCTAAGAAAGGGAAAAACAGAGGAACTGGTAATAAACAAACTCCAGCTCCCATGTGTGACCTAGTACAGTACAATATAGTTTAATTTTATTACTTGTCATTCATACTGAAAACAAATTTGCAATTTTCTGCAAATATAATGGGAGTGTTCCCAGAATACGTGAGTGCAGAAAAGAATGGGATATTTCTGTCAAATGATACACTGCAGTGTTTTACTCCAAAAAGAAAGGAGAATGACTTGATATTTTTGCTCAGGAGAGATATTTGATTCAGACACTTACAAATTATAAATCCAGAAGGGACTGTTGTGATCATCTGGTCTGTTTTCTATATAAACCAGGCCAGGGGACTTCTCTCAATTAATTCCTGCTCAGGTCAGCCTATATGTAAAAGACTACTGTAAAACTGGAGAGTTGTTGCTTGCTGTCAGTATTGATGGAGTAATCAGCTTAATTTGTAGCTAAGATACAGATCAAATATTAAGAAAATCCTTTTTACTGTAAAGACAGTTAAATACTGGAACTAGTAAGCCAGTGATCCTTTTTGAATCTGCCACTGGAGGTTTTTAAGAACACATAAGCATGGTGTGCATATAGAGGACGGTGTCTCATTGCCAAGGTTGGAAAAAGGGGATGAAAAGATTAAATGTGTCTTTAGACTCTTTCCAGCTCTGCATTTCAATGGAAAAGAAACCTTTGTTCATCAGTAGCTGTGGAACATTTCATAGACTGAATTCACCCAAGGAGGATTTAGAAAGAAGGCTTTTAGGGCTTTTGAGGAGACCTTCCTCCCTCCTTGATTTTACAAACTGAAATGACATGATAGCTCCATATTGAAGCATTGCAGGATTTTGATCTATATTTGTCCATTGTTGTATACAATGTCTACAACTACAGGGGATTATAGGAATATAGTAGGAAATCCAAAACAGTATAATAATTTCCTTTTTCTTTCCTGAGCAGGTACCAGTTAAATGCTCAGTGAGATAGTTTATGTTAACATAGCTGAAATGGTCAGGTAGATTGCATAGCCAAACAATCTTCAGAAAAGCACAGAAATTTCCATACTGTGAATAGAAGTTACTAGTGTCCTTCATACCTTTTCATCACCATTACATTTAGATAAAAGACCACCACTGTTCATTGCCTCTACTTTCTAATTTTGCATATTTGTCATAACTTTGATATGCTATGGCATTTTTTAAACCATTTATTGATTATTTGGTTTTTTTAGTCCTTCTGGTATTATGCAGTTATGGGTTGCCCTAGGTTTTTTTTTGTGAAAAGAACTCTCCTTTATATTCTAAAATTTTATCATTCAGTCTCTTTATACATCCCTGTGGTCTTCAAAAACAACGTCAGAGTAAACAGATGCACACCGAATTAACTTTTCTATGTCTCTTATGGCACTGTAAAATCAAAATGTATCCCTTATTCAACTCTTATTCAAATGAAAAAAGTGTCAGTAAATTCCTTTTATTTTTTCCCAGGTAAGGACTGCATCTAAACTAATTATTTTTGTTAATTACCATCTGTATTTTTTCCAGTTAAGGCATGCATCTCTGAGATAATGTATCCAGAACTACTCTAACTTGTAAAGACAAAGTTTTATTCATAGAATGATTTTAACTATATTTTAGTTATATATGTTAAGTTTATTAATAACAATATTAATAATTATTTCATATTTAAATGGATCTATATTCTCGTGTAAGCTTTGTAATTGCTCAACTTTATCAATAGAGTTCTATCTAAGCACTGAAACAGCTGTAGTTGGACTCTGTGAGAGCTTTTGTTCTGTCTTGCAGAGTACAGGAGAGTAAGTGAGCCCAAAAGATTTCCTCTTTGGACAACAAAAATAGGAGTTGTATAAAGTCAGTCTCATCAGGAGTTCTTATTTCTTGATGAACAAGAGAACCCAGGATCAAAATTGCAATGAGTAGTATTTAAGCACTCTCCCATTTCCAGAATATGGAGCTCCAAATAAAGTGTCTAAATTCACTCTGAGTGAGAGAAAATTTTCAGGAACCTCTCTCCACTTGTATTTACAGTCATTAAACTTCTCCTGGCACCTAAACTAATCATGCTGTCTCTGAGAAGTAGCAGAGGTGAAGAACATACAAGGCTTAGACCTTATAAATGGCTTATGTTGGGCTGTGTAGGCTGAGTTCAAATGCCTGTTCATCCTCAGTTTAGAGGTTTTAACTTTGGCTTTAGCAACTTTTATGTAAACTACCCGTGGGCTGCTTGGACTCAATACTTGTAATGAATGTGCCCCACTCTGTGCTGAGTAATTGGACACTCTCTGAATTGAGATAAATAAACAGCAAAAATTCAATTTCTCAGTATTTAAGGCATTGGTTAACAATATTGGAAAGGTAAGTTCCCAACTTCTGTTTGGTGCATACCTCATTAGTTTCATAACATAAACCAGCCTGAGCAGGGAAGATTAAACACGCATAGCCTGCCACAGTGAATGGTCCAGTAACATTCCCAGGGGAGGGAATAGCTGAGTCCAGTCCAGCTGAGAAGAAAATTTTGAACCTCAAGGATGGTTTCCCACAGATTCAATGCATGCCCTAATCACTGGGCAAACAGCATTGCCTGTTTATTACATTGTAAAGGAAATTAAGTATAAATTCCTACATTCCATAACCAAAACAGAAATAGGAATTACAGAGTTGTGATAATGGCATGACTTTAAGGAAGAATAGGTACAAGTAGCAGAATACAGATAATACCTAAAAACAGAAAGCAACTTTTCTGACTCTGCCAAGTACTTTAAAAGTGTACTGAATGGTAAGAAAAACTCCAGTATATATCTCTATACCTCGCTGTATTTACACCGAGGACTCACTTTAACAATTGACAATACTTAACTGAATTATTGTGTTAGAAAATATGCCAGCCAGGCCTGAAAATTCTATTAAACGCTGGGCTATGACTTGACCTTGGTCCTGGATTTCTTTATTTCTCTCTGCTTTCAGAAGTGTTTATCCATCTGCAGCCTGTGAACATCAACAAAATTCCCCAGATTCTCTACTTCTAACTCTCTGCTACAGCCTTTTCTTCTCTATAAAACCCATAAATAGAGACAAATTCAGAAAAGGGACACAATTAATTGCCGACAGCTTTCTGAAAGGATTGCACTTAGCTTCTGATGGAGAACAGCTGTGGTGCACACTCTAATACATGCCACGGATGGAAAAGCATGGTTCCAGCTGGCTGAGGACAGCCACAAGGTCATTCATCAGTGAATACACTCTTCCTCAAGTGTCACGTGATAGACCCAAAATTGTCAAGAGTTTTAAGTGAATCTGCCTGTACTTTTTCCCTAAATAAACACTCCAAAACCCCAAGGTTTTTATATTCCAAAGCTGCAATGCAATAATCTTTGAAAGGGTGAAATCTCAGATTTGTTTGAAAAAAATAAAAAAATAAAAAGTGTGTGGTCTGCATTGATTGAAAGTGGGTTTTCCCCTTCAGTCTCCTTTTCCAGTCCAAAAATATTTGCTGCATCTGTTGTTTGCAACAAATTTTGCAAAACATCTGGTACACAAACAAAATATCTACTTTAGCTATGTGTCTGCATGGATGCAAACATGAATAGAAGCATGGCCAGCAGGCTGAGGTAAGGAGTTCTCTCACACTGCTCTGTTGTTGTGAGATCCCACCTGGAATTCTGCCTAACCTCCAGGGTCCTCAGTATAAGAAAGACATGGACCTGTTGGAGGCAGTCCAGGAGCAGGGCCATGAATGATATCAGAGGGCTGGAACACCTCTCCTTTGAAGAAAGGTTGAGAGAGCTGGGACTGTTCAGCTTGAAGAACAGGAGGCTCCTGGGACACCTTATTTCAGGCTTTCAGTATTTAAACAGAATTTACAAGAAAAGTAAAGACCATTTGCTAGGGTCTGTAGTGGCAAGGCAAGTGATAAGAGTCTAAAACTTAAAAAGGGTAGATTTAAACTGCATATAATGAAAACATTTTTTACAATGAGGATGGTGAAGCACTGGAACTTGTTTCCCAGAAGACTTGTGTATGTCACACATGTTGAATTAGGCTTTGAGCAACCTGGTCTAGTGGAAGGTGTCCCTGCCCATAGCAGGGGAGTTGCAACTAGATAATCTTTCAAGGTCCCTCTCAACCCAAACTGTTCTATGATGCAAAGTCACTGCTTGGGAAATCTTTTTCTTTGTTCCAAACCAAATGGAGAATTTCTGCTTTTGACATGAACACAAGGACATGGGCACTCAGGCTCACTGGATGCAAATTTTGGTGCATTAGAAGTTAATTTTATCCCAGGATGAATGAGAATTGGCCTTTCTCCTTGCCTCACTTCTTTCTGTGGCATTGGAGTGCACCTAATATGTAAAATATTCAACATTGAATTTCTTGGTTAATTTTGTTAAAGGCAGCAAATAATTTCACTCTGCTGGATTTATTTTTGCAGTATCCACACACAGTTCTTCATCTCTCTGTTGCTCATTGCAAAACCAACCAATGAAGCCAACAAGTATCCTTCCTTTCTTTTGTTAGTGCCATACTTGTAACAAAATATTGCCTGTACTGATCTTTGAGCTAGGTAATAATCAGGTGGTTTCAACTTGAGTCACCATCCTGACTTCTTCTTTAGGTATATGATGCAGCATCATTTATTTTAAGCAATTGGAACCAAGGCTAGAGGGTTACGTTCCTAGAACTGTTTACATATTTTAATTCCTTTGACCTTCAGTTTACTCACTTATAAAGCAAATAAAGTATTAAATGTTTTACCAGTCTTGATTTTTTAATTTTTATTATTATTTTTTATATTCTGAATATTTTTAGTACAGTGGAATACCATATATGGAAGGAACCTAAACTTACTACTGTCAAATAGTGACCCTTAGTAGAGAGAATGAGGTTCAAGATTAATTCAAGATTAATAAAGTGTTTTACTATCATCCTATGTTATGGTATTAAGACAAATAACAGCAAGACTTCTTATTAGAATTTAGGGGAAGAGAAAAGTCCAATCTTACTACGAGTGGGAACAAATTGCAATAGATTAAGTGGGCTTGTTTTAAAATGCTATCATTGCACCTTATATTGATTAATTCACAGAATGTAATTTATTTATTTATCTTTAATTATGGTACATTTCTATTGTGATGACCAATCATGCATATCATTAGCAAGTATGGCAAGACTTTCAAATGAAGATGAGATTGATGACTTTTCACTTACTGATGCAAATGAATCACCAAGTGAAGCAACTTCAAGGAATGTATTAAAGAGCACAAGTCAAATCTCTGGCTCTGTACACACACTGTCGCATTAAATAAACTCATACTTCATTTGTGCAGTGGGTGAAGAAAGCTAATTAAAATGAGTAAAATTTCAGCTGCAGCTTCTGGCACTGTTAATCAGTAAACAAAGTTGAAAACTTCAAATAGGGCTGGCTTCAGAGTCCAGTACACTTGTAAAAACAGATCTGAAACCAAAGCAGAAGGAAATAACAGCACTGAAAATAACATTGAAAGTGAACTTGAAAAGTTATTAAACCATCCCATAAATTACCATGTATTTCTTCCTCAAGAAATGGATCTGCTGTTACTTCTTATTAAACTCCTTTACTAAACAACCATTTAGTCATGGAGTTACACTTCCTTGAACATTCTGGGGGCAATGAGCTCTGCAGATAAGCACATGGAACCAGGAACTAAATTTTAGCAATTTCAATTCACATGAGCTTCATAAAACCTGTTAAACAATTTCTTTTAGGAAGAATTAACTCTTCAGCTTTCCTTTCAGTTTTAGATTCATCTTTGTTCCTCAGTTCAAAAAATGCAGATGAGTTTTTGAAAGTCCAGGGGCATTGTGTCATTTGGAAACAAATCTGACTTCTCTATGATTTATGTAAATCTTGGCTCACAAAACTTGCTAAATGCAAATTTTGCAGCAGCCTGTTCCATGCACTGGAAGGTACTTCTGGTACACTCTGAAAGAGTAATAAAAACATGAGAGATTTAAACTGGTATATTATCACATTCTCGGCTTGAGCCTCTAAATAACTCGCTTATAAGAAAAAAATTACTGATTTTGGCAAAATCTAAAATATTTATTTATTGTGCTATGAAAAGAAAAAAAATATATTTAAGATATTTTAAAATTTCCTGTCAAATGAAAAACTAAAATTGAATAAAAGATTCAAACAATGTAAGATTTGTTGTTCTTCATCTTTCTTTCAATTAAAATAGTAAATCTACTGTATGAAAAACACTAAAATACCACGATACATGTCAATTTTCATACAACCAAGAAAAAAACTAAAGATTTTTGATATTGTAAAAATTAAACATTTCCACATATTCCATGCAATTTTAATGTGATTTTCATGTTATCTTGAAATATTCTATTTTTATTTAATTTTTTTAATTTTATTTTTGGAAATTCTGCAGGGTTAACATCTTAGCTGTTTTTCTCATTAGTTTGAAATAAATGTTAGGATATTTCTGAGCTATTTTATGAATAAAAATATGATCTTTCTATATAGATCAGTTTGAATCTGGAGGTCCCTTTTTTTTCCTTTCTTTCCTTTTATTGGGGAAAACCTGCAGTCAGAAAAGGTCAAAAACTCAGGGAACATTTGAAAGAAAAACACTTCTTTCTGTACATCTGAACAAAAATTTCATGGCATTCTCTTCACATAGCTATTTCTGATGAAAATCTTTTCTGCAGACATCTGTCTTACAATAATTTCATTTCAATAACTTTTTTTACATAAAATAAGCTCTGAGTTTTTTGATGGACTGCAATGACTTAAAGAAATTGATTCCTGTGTCTGTCAAATAAGAATCTGCTCACAGAGTTTGAAAACACTGATGTTACTATTTCCTTTTCCTATCATTAAAACCAAATATTTTATTTTTATCTATCCTAGCCATAGTTTTTTCAAACACACAACTAACCAGAAATCTTGATCTGAGCTATGGCTGTCTTGTTCAAGCTCTTCACTTAGTTCTTCACATAGGCAATACAAAAGTCTTGTGCTGTAAGTCATTCTCCCCATGACCATTCCCACATGTTGGACATGTTTGTACAGGCAGATAGATCACTTTCCCTTCCATTTCTATCTGTCCTTTCTCCAATCCACTGTGCATTACCTTAAGATATTTTATTGGCAGAGCAGAAAGACCTTAATTCTGGAAAGCACCATGATGCAGTGAAGTATTTAAGCTCAGGCATGGATCCCAGTGGAACTCCATGAGCTTGAATATTACCCCGAACAGGGGCCAAAATAGACAACAGTAGAAAAATAGGCCAAAATAGTGAAAAGGAGGAATATGTATTACTCATGTACTAAGATAAATGGAAATGCAACAATGTGTGGGGCATACTAAGTAACACAGTTGACAATTACAGCAGTTCAGAGGATGAAAGAGAACATTTCACACTGACACAAAAAACAACTCAGAATATTAGCTGTTTTTTAGAGCAATACACCTAAGAAACTACATACTAGAAGTGTTTTCAGAAAAAGTCTCTATTTCAAATGTTGCTTTTTCAGTGGAGAATAATCATATAATTTAAAAAGTTAGTTTTATTATTATTATTACAATTTTTTTCATTTGGTTTGATCACCTATTTCACGGTACTTACTCCAGTGGAGGCTGAATAAATAAAGTCTACTGCCAATTCTTAAACCAGACAGGTGGGCCAACAACTATGATTAAGCTGTCAGCATTAATAAGCAGCTTGCTTTAGTTTCTGCACAGAGTAAAAACTTTTAACATCTGGAAAAAAATCCTTGAATAATTTATAACAGAAAATGTGAAATTATGTTGTTTCTCATGGTCAAATCAGAAACCCATTTTTATATACCCAACACCAGCATGTCTCACTTCTCAGTATTTTTACTACCACTGTAACTATGAAATCAGAGAATAGAAACACTGTTAGATGTTTATTTACACTGTGGTGGGTTTCAAACATTAAGTTTGTTTGGTTTTTTTTAAACTAAAATTAATAAGTATTTTTATTTGTTAAGGACAAAGTTAAGAGTAAGAAAAAATAAATCTGTCTGATACTGGAGAGATAACACATGTTCCTCCTTATACATGTAATATGCCCTTTGTCAGACAGTATGAACACCAACATGAACACTTTAAAGCTGTACACGCAATGAATGTAAACATGCTGAAAATACATCCCTGAGACCAGCTGATAATGAATATCTTGAGAATTCCAGCTTCAAACTTAAACATAATCCAATTTCCTACTGATAGTTTCAATTCACATCTTGAGATTTTCTGAATCTCTTCTTGTCCCTAGTAGCAGGAATATTAGAGGTTAGGCAAAAGAGGAATCTATTACAATAAAATAAGCTGCTTTATGAGCATATATCTGAAATTTGGGAGCCAGGGTTGTCCAAAAGTATTTGACTAATCATTTGTGAAGAAGTGTCTGAAGACCAAAACTTTCTTGTATTTCAGGACAAAACAGTATTTATCTGTGATCTCATACCAGGTAGGATGATACGCATTATTTATACATTATCCCTCTTTATTACAAGTTTCAGTAATCTCATCAGAGCTTAAAACTAAAATGTTCTGACTTGAGAGTATGACTCTGCAGTGCATAAATAATTAAAATCAGCAATCAAAACAAATCTTTCACAGATACTGCCTTGGCTAAAAAACATGCCTTCAAATCTTTTGGCAAAAAATCTACAGACCTGTGAATTACTGAGAGCAACCAAAAATGGACCAGGTTGTTCCTCCTTTCCTTTCCACTCAAAACCCACTGGGTGTTTGCGTGGAGGGGCACCCTGAATACCCACAGTCTTGGGAGTGAAGTGTCCCAATAAGGACCAAGGTCTGGTTTCACTTCCTTAAATGTCACACATTTCCTTTTAGCTGCATGGGGCTATAATTCCCTACATTTGATGTTCTGTTGGTCTGTGCTTTACACAAGTGCAAACAATAAAAAAGGACAAAAAATTATGAAGTACATTTCAGATCCCAGCTGGGCCATGGGCTTCCTGAGAGAGCTGTTGAAGCCTTGCAGAGGTGAACTCAGAGATGTGGACCAGGAATGCTACAAGAGGCATGAGAGGAAGCAGAGACAGAGCCTAAAACTTGATTCTCTTTTCCTTCAACCTTGACTCTTTTCTCTACATAGATTTTAAGGTTTTGGTCACAGACTGTCATTACATAGGTCTCTAAAGACTCACCTGAAATGGAAATTCTGTGAAAAAATGCTACATAAATTAAAATTAATAAATTTTAACAGAATTAGCTACTATCATCTGGACAACATCCTACTAAATTCAGTACCTTTGGTATCCAGCTATGATGTGGCCTTAGTGAAAGTCACTTTTTTTTTGTATATGACATTGTTCAAATGTTGCAGCTGATTCGCCTTGGCAGGCATCTCACTGATGTCCACTGCCATGAAATTATCTGAAAAAACATCTCTCGGGACTGATCTGTCTCTCACTCTATAACCTTCTCCTAAGTTCACCCTATCAGAATAATTTATTTAAATTATTTTCATACATTTCTGAGAGATGTGCAGTTGAGGTTTTGTTAGCCTTTTCCTAAGGATGATCAAGCAATTAATAGGAGTAAGTTGTTTTGACAGCAACCATAAATAAGTGAGGCTGCTACTAGTGCCAGAGCAAATCCTACCCCAAAGCGCACACAACTCACCTCAGTGTGAAGTGCAGTAAAGGACTGAAACACAGCTTTGTTTTGTTAGGTGTGACAAGCATCACAGTAAAAAAAGATCTGGAAATGGATGGCCTTATATGTGCAGTAAAGTGAAAGGTATCAGAAATTCTGGATCTAGACCCTGAATCTCCTGCCAATCTTTGACAAGCCATTTAACCTTTTTGGCCAAGATTCAAGAAATTATCTGGGCTTTTAGCTTCTATTTAGAACCTTAAATTCCTATTGATTTCCTATGACTAAAACAAGCAAAAGCAAAGATATATGCACAGCACAGCTGAGTCAAAGGTTGCTCCTGGTTGTTTTCTTTATATAGCTATATATATATATCTTTATAAACATCTGAAAGAGGTTTATAAAGATATACATATATAAAGTAATTTTTGTTTAGAAAGAAATTAAATAATTTCTGTCTTATTATTAATGTGGTTATAGGAGAAATGGGTAGTTTGGTCAGATCTAAATAAACTGAGAGTAATGACTCAATGAATAGTTTTAGAAAAGGATAATTTTTTAAAATAAAAAATACCTCAGTGATTGTATTTATCATAATAGATTTAAAGAAAAATATAGAATATGTTGTATTTATTAAGAGTAATAGTCAATCCAATGACCTATATACTGCCTTTCAAAATTTTCATGTCTATTTTGATCATTCTTTTAAGTTTATTGGTTAAAGTGTGTTAAGAATTTTCCTTTCTCTTTGAGAAAAACAATCTGCAATGTAGTTTAACATTTTCATTTTGGCTCAAGTCTCCTTTGTATTACCTACATCCCTTGCTGCAGAACTAGGAAGGTGAAATAGGAATAAATAAGCTAATTAGATCACTTTGTGTTATCTCCTGCATACAATAAGTAATTACATTTCTTCTAGTTACCCTTCGATCCATTAACTTGTCTCTGTTAAGATTCATCTACCTGGAAAGCATCTTGTGCTCCTTATGAATATCATGGATAAGTCAGTTTCTCTTTCAGGACATGGCTTCAGTGGTCAATCACAAGTTTCTACACTTTTGCCTAGCAAACTTTCCCTGGCATCAGGTTACCACACACATCCGCTAGCACTTTAACCCAGAGACGATTTTCATAGGCCAAACACAACATATCCCCCCCACTTTTGTATAGTAGGAACTCAAGAATCTGAGTTAAGTCATTAATTGAGAAAAAGATGTTTATTTAGAAATTGAGCTTCTGAAAAATGCTTTTTCCAGCCCACAAGTACATCTTATAACAATACTTCCATCCTCTTCAGCTTTCATCAAAGGATGTCATATTATACTAACTACATTTAAGCTCCTAATTTGCCACTTAATTTGATTCTTTTCCTAAGGTGCATGTATTTAGTGTTCAGTGGGAGTAGCTAGATGCAGAATCACCTCTGAGGTCCCTTAGGAAGGCAAAGACACAGAAATGGAATCCAGGTTTTTATTCCCTGGCTCAGGGTCTGATTGGCTTCTTGTTCTCTTCAATTTCTTAAATTGCACCAATATGATTT
Organism: Molothrus aeneus; assembly: GCF_037042795.1. Classification (NCBI taxonomy): domain Eukaryota; kingdom Metazoa; phylum Chordata; class Aves; order Passeriformes; family Icteridae; genus Molothrus; species Molothrus aeneus. The sequence goes on along the minus strand of NC_089648.1, from coordinate 71,659,873 downwards.
GATAAATACTAAAAACAAACAAATAAAAAAACCAAACCAGTTGAAATGAATTTTTATTCAAGCCACCCAGTGTTTAAAAAAGGAAGAATTTTATTGGTTTGTCCTTCACAGCAGCAGAGAGGAAAAAGAAAACTCAATCATGGTGTATTCCAGTTTTCATCTTATTATTTTCATTATACACAGATCAAAAAAGGAAGAAGTATGAAGACATCTTCTAAAAACACAGTTTTGAGTTTCAGACACCAAATGTCTGAGCAGCATTTCTGTTCCAAACTATTTTGTAAGAGCTATACCAGGAGGTTGTGATGGGGGTAATCTAAATAATATTTCAATGTAGTAAAAAAGATAATGAAAAAGAATTTTATCTGTGTGATCTAGAAACTCCCCAGAGACCTTGCATGGCAGAAACCACACTAAATAGAAATATAAATTTTCTGGACATGGGAACAAGGGACTGGTACCAGACAATTCCTGCCTCACCATTGTGGCCCTTCTTTCATTCATGAGCTCAAGTAGACCCTCAGCCAAAATTCATCCAAAACTGCATGAACCACTCAGCAATACTGAAATTTAATGATGAATTTTGAGCTAAAGCATTTCTATTAAAATATATAAAAATATATACATATGCCCATTTATATGTATATATGTCTTCAATCAGATGTCCCAGTCAAATAAATCATGCACTTATTCTCCTTTCTCTCATACACTGATCACTCCTGTTAATATTGTGCCATAAAAATATCTTAATTCAAATGAACATATTTACACCTGTGGAGTTCAAACACATATATTTACACCTGTGTTTTCAAATACACTGTGTTACAATGCCACTGATTTTATGAGACCTAATTTTGTCACCTTTCATCTAGTTGACTATTTGCTTTTACAATGAACCCTTCCTTGAACTAACATCTGCTTTCATTGCTATTTACTATCACTCTTTCATAAATATATTCTACTTATATACATCTTCAATAAGTAAAACATAATTTATCAAAGTATTTATGCTGGCTATCTTAGGAAGTAAGGAAGGTCTTGGCCTTCCAAAAGCTTGCTCTAATGGGTATTTCAAACACTGACTCACAATGAACGTGCAGAACTGTGGCACAGGCAAGGGTGCAGGCAAAGTGGCATAAGCTGAATTACAGTCCCCAAGCCACGGGGGTACAGCACCTCTCTGAGAGAAGTTTCCATGTGCCATGAGTCCTCTTCAATGAACCAGCCACAAAAGGACTCTCCTTAAGTGTAACAAACTACCACAGAGTGATAAACGTTCAGACATTATTGCAAACACAATATGAAGCATTCTTTTGGGTAGAACAAAAGGAACAATATTTAACTTTGTTTAGCTGGGTAATCAAAATCATTGAGGTTTTATTTGTTAGTTTTTCATTTCCTATTTTCACTGGCTCATAACCAGAGAGGACTGAGAAAGTAGGTCACACAATATTTCTTAGGAAACATTTTGGATTTCTACACTTACTTCAAATGTTCCAAGCCTGGAATCATTAATAAAAACTTAGCATCTGTAATATGCTTTTTAAAGACATGAAGTCACAAGAGACCTTAAAAGTGAATCCACTACTGCTTACTGAGCTCTACAAATCTCCAGTTCCTACCTTTGGTAATTATTTTTAAATACCCAGGAGAAATTGTAGATTTGTCCAATTACAGCCAAAATACTAATATTGATAATCTGCTGCAAAATAGCACTTTCACCCTCATTTCTTACAAAATAAAAAGGAAAAAAGTGCCTGTGTGTGAGGTAGAATTTCGGTGGAAGGAATGAAGTCACAAGAAGTGACTACTAGCCTCAGGCACTGACTTACAAGTTGTTGTACTTTCTCCCCAAGTACATGGAAATTCACATTCATCTCACAGATTTAGTACAGTTACAGTCAGGTCTGGACAGACCCCATTTAACTGAACCAGGACACAAATATTCTGTGCCATTGCCCAGAAACCACTGCACTTGACCATTGGATACAGAGAGAAGTCAGGGCAATGCCACTCCCCTCAGGCACTTTATGACTCTCCAGTGCAGATAAGAGGCAACAGATATCATTAATCTTGGTTTATATTACACGCTCTGACATACCAAACCACAAAACACAGCCATCTGACCTATGTGAGAGGGGAGGAACAGACAATCTATCACTACGCTGGCCCACTGATTTTCGTCCAACTGGACTTGAAACATCAGGTGATACTGGAAATGCCAGAAACACTTCAATGCATATGTGCCTAAATGTTTCATCACCTGATAGGAGTGGAAGCTGCTGGCAGACTTCATCTCTGTGTTTTGCTATAACACTTTACTGACCAGATGTAGGTGCCTGTCTTCTGTTTGAACTTCCAGCTACCAACCTCAAGAAACCATAGAAATATTCCAGGACAGAATAAGATACCATTCTTGACATTAGGACAAACGTTTAAACATTTGATGGTGTTCACAGGGGTTTTCAGGTGAGGGAAGAGATGAGAATGTTGACTCCATGTTCAGAAGGCTTGATTTATTATTTTATGATATATATTACATTAAAACTATACTAAAAAGAATAGAAAGAAAAGTTTCATCTCAGAAGGCTAGCTAAGCTAAGAATAGAAATGAATGAAAACAAAGGTCTGTGGCTCAGACAGAGAGAGAGAGCCAGCTCTGCCGTGATTGGTCACTAATTCCAAACATCCACACCAGACCAATCACAGATCCACCTGTTGCATTCCACAGCAGCAGGTAACCATTGTTTACATTTTGTTTCTGAGGCCTCTTAGCTTCTCAGAAGGGAAAAAAATCCTAAGAAAGGATTTTCACAAAAAGATGTCTACGACAAAAACATCCCTCAGTGCATGTAGCAAGCACCTAAGTACCTCTAATGGTCTAGCTCCAGGATTTTTCTCTTTCTAAAATGAAAACAAAGGCCTTTCAATAAACATTTTAACTTTTTTTAGAGACTCGGTAACAGCATGACATAAATATCAAAGGACAAATGAATAAATGTAATAGCGGAAGTTTGCAAGGATGTTAACCCTTGTATCTGCCATTCCTTATACAAAGGAAAAAGATGTATACATGCACATACATGGGATAACTGTATAGTTGTATATGCATTCCATATAAATGTACTGTAGTATGTATCTACATTTTATATGTGTGATTATAACATACAAAAATATATAACATATATATTACACAAATAAATATTTATATAAATATACATATACACACAAACCTATAGTAAAATAAATTTTAAAGAAAAAAAAACCTATTTTTCTCCACCAAGGTAAATAGACCGGTTTGCAGGAGGGGAAGAATATCAATATAATTTAATTGGGGAGCCCCATCTGGCTGCATGGGTAGAACAAAGCTGTGCTAAAAATATGAAGATAATTAAAACCAAAATGAAACAAAAAATCCTAAACCAGAAAGACTACAAGAGTTCAAAAAAATTTTGTTTTTAATAGCAAATGGAAAGAAGATCAATAATGGCTTCTGTAGCTTCTGGATAAGCATTTCCCATAAATTCAGGCACCTATTAAAATGTGCTTACATGTGATATTAAGTAGCTGGAGCCTGTGAATAAGAGCCAATTTTTCTCCTGGAAAACTCAGGGCTACATCCTTGGGCCAGTACTTTCAAACTTAGAAGTGTGAAACAGCAACTGAACAGCTAGACATTTTCCAGAGCATGTAATAAATTAATCTTGCTGAGATAGATTGGAGCAATTATTCAAAATGTAATTGGCTTTTGAAATGCCCATTTATTGTAACTTTAACAATTCCCTTAATACCTTAAAAACTACTGACACTGTGCTCACAAAAATCATATAAACAATGAAAATGTAAAGAGCATCTAGGTGTTCATATGCTCAATAAATATACCAAAATGACTTTGCTTGACATTCCCTACTTTCTGAAAGGTGATCCTTTATTCTAATCAAGACAGTTCATTAAGAGCTAAAGAAAATTCAACTCAAGTGTATTCTGAGAGACTTTTTATGTGACAGCAGGTAAAAGACCTAGATCCTGACCCTCAGGGTATTTAAGTAATAATTTCTCATTTCATTTAGATTGAAACAATATGAATACTGCATTTTTTACTTCTTTAATGATCTGTGCTTCATTTTCCTTTCTGAAAAATAGAAATGGAAAAATCCATTTCCAGGGAGTCTTAAGAGGACATCTGCATTAAAATATGGGGTGTCTGCCCTGGATTAGTAATTGTGTCTCTTTGTTTTTTACACCTGGGAGGGATTCAGTGATTTAGAGAGAATTTTTAGTTTTACTAGGTTTTTCATGGCCCTATTATGAGTTAATAATCTCAATATCTGTCACCCAAGCACATCCCACTATGTTTAAACCCTTAGTTTAATTTTTCAATTCATCACTAGGCAATGTATACATTTCTTACATGTTTATATCAGCAAAAAACAAGGGCCAGTATTTGACATCAAGCACAGCTAGACATTCCATCTTACAGTGTAATTTTTAGCTCAGTTTTGAACAGAACATAGTTTTGGACTATTTCAACCAAACCTGGATAATTTTGACACAACTCTTAGGACAGAGAGACTCAGGAATAAGTCCCTGTGTGCAGTCTGTTTGAGGAGTCTCTGCTAGCTGTGTTTAAGTAATGTACTCATATGAACACAAAGGCGTGACTCTTGATAAGACAAATAGTAGCATTATTTGTCATTTGACAAGAGTGGCAACGTTGTCTTACCAAGACAGTAGTGGCTGGCCCCTTTTATTTATCAGTTCAGACACAGCCAGCATATGTTTTTCAGCAGAACCTTTGATTCCTGCTACAACACAGAAAGGCTAATAATCTGAAACTGCTCTTCTTTTTATTTACAACAATCTCAAAATGTTGCAAAGACATTAAGAACTGAAATATGCTAAGATTTTTGGTGCTGTTTGGATGTACAGCAGTCAAAGATCACAAGACTTAAGAGTCATTAGAAACAGACTGAAATAGTTGTGTAACCATTCTTGAAACAGGCTTCTTACTACTGCAGTTTTTGACCTCCATTTCCATTTTGCCCATTCCAGATACAGGAATTCACAGAAATGCTGATTTGTTGCCATTTCCACAGTGCAGCCAGCCTGGCTTTCCACTCAGGCTCAGAAGTCCCAGTGTCAGCTCAGGTCAGCTGTGCACCACCCCAGATGCCTCACTTGTCCAGCTTGTGCAGCTGATGTGGGTTCCTGGTGTCACCATGGCCCTCCCTCAGGAGCACAGATTTGTCTGGTGATCCCTGAACTGGTGACCTGTTCTGTTCACTTTTCTGGGGGACTTTGGGGCTGTGTCTCATCAGTGACAGGGTTTATTCAATGCTTATTTAATCCATTTGTCTTTTGGAATCATACATAATGGTTTTGAATTCTACAATTTTCTTTTATTTAAACTACATTATTTTTCTTTGGAAGTAGGCAGCAACATTCACTTTCATCCCTCTTTCTTTTTTTTCCTTACCCAGCAGGCTTTTTTATCAAGCAGATGTGATGAAAAAGCATGTTTTCATTATTATTTTCTCTTTTAAAAAATCCTGGCAGGCCTAGATAAACTTGTCCTTTTGACACATGGCTCAGGGCATGTCTTTACTGCATTTTCACTCCTATCACATGCATCTTACAAGTACTTACCACAGGCATATTTTCTAAAGAGTAAACTTTTCACACTTAGCCTCTTTTTAATACCCCTTAACAGCAAAGACCAGTGCTTGCTGCTGCAAATCAAACATCTACAGCACAAAATGACAGTGCAAGTGAAAGACAAGAAAAGAGGCAAAGGCACTTAAGAATAGAAAGAAAGAGATACAAATGTTTTCTACCACACCTGTACACCAATTGTGATTAGCAATTTATTGTACATGAAGGAGAGATTGTGCTGTGTTACTTCTCCCTTAGTCCACCTCCTAATCTTATTAAGCCAACATGATACTTTGCTTATGTATCTGGAGGAATTCTCAAGTCCTGGAAATACTTTGTTTGAAAAGGAAGAATGATTTAAACTGAAATACTGACAGCTGAACATCAATTTCCAGTTCTGCTATAGGAAAATCTCCAAAAACTAACTCCGCACAGCACCACAGATACTGGTGATACTTTTAACAAAATTTCAGCCCTTTGCTGTTTTCATGGTAGCTGTTTCAGACATCTAAAAACAGATGTGAAAGACTGTAAATGGGAATTCATAAGTGTATACACACAGAGCAACATCTGGTATAACATAAGTCTGTTTAAGACTCCAGATTAATGTTGAATTTTTCATTCACCAGTGGCCCCAAGTCCTCCTTCTCAGGACTGATACAGGCAATCCCCTGTATCAGTCAAGTCCCACAGACTTGACTGATACAGGGGATTGCCCTGATGCAGTTGCAACAGATCTTCTCCTTGACATTCCTGAACTTCACAAGGTTCAAGTGGGCACATTCCTCTAGCCCAGCAAGGGGTGAGATCCTTTCCCTCAAGCAAATCAACTGCACCACTCAGCCTTGCTGAGAGTGCACTCAAACTCACTGTGCGTCACTTGGGATTGCCTTTGAGAGGAGCACTAACAACTGGACTACTCTTTTAATTTGCACATCCTCAGTAATTCATTAGCAATTTTCTAAATCTGGGTGAAAATGGTGTTATATTACAAAGGTTCCATATTGTTAGAGTTGCATACCTCCTTGATGGTTCTTGTAGGCAGCTCCTCCAGGCACTGACTCTTCCTTGTCCTCACAGCAGCCAACTGACTCCAGTTCCCCATAACAAACCAATCCACTCTTTTATAACACTCTTCTGATTGGCTACAGCTGTGGCCTGTTAACATCAGGCCTGCTCCTAATCCTTAATAATTAACCCAGCTGTGACTCTTTAGGGGGTAAGATTACTTTCTACACCACCTTCATTTACCCATACTATGTCCCTCTACAATTGTGCTGGTGAAAATTTAAGCATTTTAGAACAAATAAAATGTCCTGAAATTTTTTTATCAACCAACCAACCACCGAGAAAAAAACCCAAACAAAAAACCCCCCAGAAAACTACAAAAAATAAAAGATCCCACCACTCAAATAATTTAAGTAGGAAAATTATGCTATTGCTGTTTTGTTTTAAAATAAAGATTAATTTTTAAGTACTATATCCACATTCTGTTTTCACAGTTTTTAGTTTCCAGCTGAGTTTTTTTAAGCTATGTTTTTTGATACCAGTTATCACTTTTCTGTACCAGTTAATTTCTCTTGATCAGTTACAAAGGTTTTAAAATGCCTTATATATCAGAAAAAATCCAACATAGTAAAAAAAAAGTATGGTATGCTGCAACTTCGCTCTTCTGAAATGCTTTCTCTGCAGAAGTTTGGCTATGTAGAAAGGAAATAAAAAAGGGAAAGAATGGAGAAAAAGAGCTGTTGGATAAAAATCGGAGGTTATTCAATGCATCATATTAATGAAATGAAAATTGAAAATCATATTCATTGAAAATAAAAAATGAGGCCTCAAGTACAAATGGGAAAATATTATGACTATGGTAATTTAAAAAATCATGTTTTTTAAGGTTCATAGCTCAATTTAAAAACAAATAGTTTAAAATTTTCTTGTGGCTACTTATTTCCAGTCACTTCAATAATATAACAGTTGGAAGATGGAACTTAGTAAGCCTGATAATACAATATTTTTAAGGGGAAGGAAATCTCTTTACCACTCACACTAGATGTAGAGGTAAAAAAGTGTGTCCTTTGTCTTTCATGTTATGCTTACACTGAGATTATATTTTCAGGAAGAAAATTTCTCCAAATACATCTAAGTGTTGTTAGAGCAAGCAATCTCTATTAGCTAGGATGGGAAATTACTGCTTAGTGGATTCACCCTTTTTTGATTAGTCCCTATAAGCAATAGTGAAATTTAGCTTTCCTGTTATTCAGAGATGTGTAAAATTATCTGCAAAGGATCAAGTCTAAACTGAATGAAGACAGTTTAAAATACTTTTAAGCTTAAAATGCTTATTTTAAATATTTAAATAGTGTAAAGGAAAAAAGAGAAAGAAGAAGATTCATAGAGCCCTGTAATGATGAGTAATTTAATTTCTAATCTTCAGAAATTAACTTATGGCTCAGTACTTGTCTTCATATATTAGGTTGTATGAGTTTGAGTCTGTGAATCAAGGGAAGTTGGAGCTGTAGCTCAGGAAATTCTCCCTTTCTGTGCCATGGCATGTGGATGTCCATAAGAAATCTGGATATTCTTAGGATTTTTAAACGTCAGTTTACCTGCATTCTGCAGAGATTCAGTGGTGGAAACGTGAAGAAAAACACCACCTTTATCTCCTGAGGGAATGGTTCTTGAGAGATGGACTTTTAAGGGGCTGTGGTAGAGGAACAGGGACATTTCACAGAGCAGTTTTAGTTGCATGAAGGCAGGAGCCTCTGTTGCAAAGGAGAGTGATCAGTCCAGATGAAAAAACTCCATGTGAAAGTGGTGTTATCGTGTAATCTCTCATGAAAGCAGTTTTGTGTGTCTCTTGGTGCGCTGCTCTGTGATGGCTCTGAGCATCTGTTGTGCAGATCAAGCATGTTAATCACTTTTGTTCTGAAACCTGACAGAAACTAAGGTGAGAATCCTTTCAGCTGGCCCCTTTAGCTGTCTATCCACAAGACAACCTGAAAATGAAGGAAAGATGGCAGAAGGAAGATTTTTTATGAAGTGATGTGATTTATTCAGGTCAAGGGATGTTTGTGCTTTTTTCAGGGCCTGCCAGGGTGTTGTGTGTAGGGATGGGTGTTATGGAAGACTGGGCTCTCCAGTCACACATTTGCTTTTATCTCCTGCTTTGATGAACAAAGAAAACAGCACATTTAGAAATTATATTGTCAGCCAATGAGATTTCATTATCACCAAGAGTGTTGAAGGGGCTGAGGCTTTATAAAATGGAAATTATTGCGACTGCTGCAACTACTTACTGCTAAGAAAAAAAAAAAAACAAAACAAAAAAACCACAGAAGTAGCAGTTTAAGTCACCTGTTTTCCTCAGAGAATCTTTTAATTAATAAATCCTACCCTCTTTCAATCACGTTCCCATGCTCAATTTTTTTTACAATTTCTTTATTTTTAAAATTGTGTGAGAATCAAGAATTTCCTTAACCTCTGGTGTTTCAGATGTACTTCTTGGTAGTGAGTAATGATATAATTCACACTATTTTATTGCTATTTTCTTTTCTGGTGATAGTAAAGTATAGATGATAGTATTTCCAGCACATATATTCACAGATATGACTTTGCAATTCTCCTCCACTGCATACTTAACATCAACAAAATAAGACCACGTACAAATTTATGAAGAATACATGCAGAAAAAGAGGATCAAAAAATAAAAGTGAGTCTAATAAAAGCTCTGAAATTAGTATATTTTTAATTGCTCTTTTTTAAAATCAAAAATATTAGATTATTTTGGTTAATAAGCAATGTAATATTTTCATGAAATATTATCTGTAATATTGGAAGGCTTGAAGTTTTGAAGTAGACTGCCATCTACAAGTATAGAAAACTTATTTTCCTAAGCACTGAAAATTTCTTTCAATATACACTTTATTGCAGTCAGGTTTCTGTTGCCAGTGTTTGAAAGGTGATACTTTCTCAGTTAATTTATATTAATTTCCTGTTTCCTAAATGAAATAACTGACTTTACCACCTGAAATGTTCTTGGAGGCAGACAGCAACTCAATTAGCAAGAATAATAAAGTTGGTTGGTCATCTTTCAGTGAGCACAGCCCATTCAAAAGACCTACAGCTGTCCAGCTGCCTATTAAAGAGTTATCTTAGCAGTCTTCTGAACACCCATCACTTTGTGGCAAACAGAAACTTCTTTGTGAATTGTTTAATGGAGGAAAAAATTAGTGAGACCAAGTCACTTTCCTTTTAATACCTGGCTTTTTTATAGAGGAACCAGTACTGCCTGGCAAACCTAATCTGTAAAGAATATGTAGATCGAAGACTGCACTTTTTTACTTCTACCTACAGGTCCTAGCAAAAGGTAAGGCTTCTCATGTGCCTTAATTAATACACATTTCCTATCTGAGAAGTCAAATGCATGGCCTTAATTTTACTGTCTCTCTACTAAAGGATGCAGATTGCCTCTAGTCATCCCATTGCTCATTGGCAGTTGAACAGAAAATAGGCATCCATGTCAGCTCTGTTTTCTTCAGGGATTGCATTCAATACAGTGAATTACACCAGCCAGGAGGTTTGTTTCACCTTGGAACATAAAATTTCACCAGGAAACAAATGGATGGCTTCTTATACCGGAAATGGCTAGTGTAGGATGAGCTGGGTTTCACTTTGGATGATGAATAGGGAATTTTCTTTGTTTGTATGAGCTACATGTGGTTTCTCAGTCGAAACTTTTGTGAGCAGCACTGAGTGTATAGAGGAGTCAGCATTATGTTTATGGAAACTCTCAATTTTAATATGCCTCTAAAATAATTCTCTTTCTAATAATCCTCCTTGGAAGATCACTAGGCTGCTCTACCTGTCTCCGTGTTCTGCTGCATTTCTTTTGATTTTATATACTGCAGCACAGACTTTCACTGGACACATCTGGTCCATTTCACAGACATTTCTCTGTTTTCCTGTCACAGCCTACCCAGACCGCGGATCCTTTTGCAGAGCTTTGCCTATGCAGTGCTTTGCACTTTCTTCAGCTTTCTTCGAGGACAAAAGATACTACAGATCCTTTAAGCATTGCCGAAAACCTTCACTGGCTTCTTCAGCAAACCCCAAACTATGCAGCTTTAACAATCTATGAACCATAACTGCAAATACTGAGTTTTCAGCCTCCTAAGCACAGTAAACCTGTCTTTGGTTAGAATTCTCTAAGGCACGAAGAACATTTCTTCAGATGATCTTTTTCTCTCTGTAAAGTTAAAATAGAATTCATTCCATTACCCATAGTTTCTGACAAAGTAGAAATGTAGGCTAGCTATCTGGGATTCCCTTTGTATTTAGCATATCTCTAGGCAATTTAATCAGTGGGGGAATTAATTTAATCCTAAACCAAGTGCCTACATGAGGACCTTTGTAAGCCTCCATCAACTTTAAAGTAAACCTGTGGAGACCAGCTAAGATATATATGTTTCCTTTGTAGATAGCTGAAGTCAGGAGTCAGGTCAGGTGTATATCAGCCTTACTTTTCTTCTCCCCTTGGTTCTGCAGTTTGACACTTTCCTTTATAGTATTTTCTTTCCTTTTTTTTTTTTTCCTTTTTTCTTTTTTTTTTAAATTTTTGCTCCTTTAGACCAAGATATCTGCAGAACCTTGGGAGACAGCTGATCTTTCTTATGCTTTGCTGAGTTCTGTGTCCCAAGATGTTCCATATTTTTCTCCAGTGAATATTTTTCTATTAAATCCCCAGTATAAAGCAAAAATAACCATTTGGCCCATGCAAACTGTACAGTCAACTCCTGCAATACAGAATAAAAAGGTTGTGAGTATCTAGAAAAGTTGATAATATCCAGCAAAATTCAAGGTAAGAGAGAACACAAACACAGTATACTTTTGTGAAAGGAACCAAACCAAATTTGGATCAATCCCAAAATGACACGCTACCATTCTGGTTAGGGAAAAAAAAAAAAAGGTAACATAATTGCATAACTTTCAGACCTCTTCCTTAGAACTGCTCTGAACTTTACAAAGCTAAGCTGTCATTAGGGGGAAGGGTTATTTTATGTACCCAGACAACCACAGAAGTTATCTCCATGTCTATATTATGGTCTTCTTATAGTACCCATCCCTGCAGCCCCTTTCTCGTCCATTTTTCTCATCAGGATCATATTTTGGTAGGTTAAAATCTTATTTTAGAACAAAAGAAAACTTATTTCGTACTTCTAATTAATAAAATTCATTCACACATTTTTCACTTCTATAAGAACAACAGATATAAAGAAGCATCTATTGTATATTTATACCAAAGTTTTAATCATTTAATACAGAAAATTACTGTTTGTTTGAGAATTTTTATGAATCAAATATTTCTCATTTTTCTTGAGTATTGTCCATTTCTAATGCTGACCAAGCATAAGAAGTTTCTTTAGTGGCTCATTACTTACATCAAGCATCCAGATAGAATATGTTTTATTGCCATGTCATGACTTGGTTTAGGAAGAAAGAAAATTGAAGCTTCCGAACCCTGTAACAGATATTTTTCACTTAAGTACTATCAATTCTTGGTGGAATTACAAGGGTCAGACACAAGCTTCTCTTTTTGACAGAACCCTCACTCACCTCTTATCTCCAAATGTGTGGGAAAAATTTAACATAATGTGAAAAAAAACAAGCTATAATTCAACAAGTGAATGAAAATAATACAAGAAATTTCCCTAATATAATTGTTTCTGTTATATAATATTATTATTATATTACATCTTTTACTTGACACATCTATTTACAGTGCTGTGCTCTATTTCATTATTTTGTATAATGGCAAAGACAATATTACACATTGATATCTACAATCCAGTATTACTTTTTTAGAGGCACTAAACAGAAGGCATAAAGGATATTTAGGCCATTGAGACCAATATCTAGTTTCAATTCTTGGACTGTGATTTTTAGTATTATATGTATTGTGTGATAATCAACAACTATGAATCAACAACACATGTAATTTCATTTTGAGGACTAGAAAAGCAAAAGGAAGACAAAAAAGAAAAAAAAAAGCAAAGGTTAATTTTGAGTTTGTATTCTGGTGTAAAGTTCCATAAGGAAGGGTTCTGTGAACTGTTTGGTGTGTCAATTTTGCTGTTTGTGCACTTTTTAGTTACAGTGTCTCTTCTTTAAATCACAAATTTTCAGAAACTTTATCACTTACTATCATGACTTTGCATTGAAACCTTTCATTTTCCTCCACTTAAACCTCTGTCTTTAATTTCCTTATTTGAAGATGCTTAAGGAAAACTGGAAGTGCTCATTTATTCCCAAGTTTTTTGTCCTAGAACCACTGCTGTCTGTGTTAGCTCTCAGATCAACCTTGCAAAGGGAGTAGGTCTTAGACTCAAACTTTTCTCTCACGTCTTCCTCCAGTCACAGCTGCTAGAATAGAAACCTGTTGGTTTTTATATTCACCAGCATCTTCACTGCTTCTACTGCCCTTGAGTTTTTAAACCAGTGCATATGTCCAGCAAGGGGTTTAATCAGATTCTAGTATCTCAAAGTAACACTGAAACATGGAAATTATCTTCAAAATAGCAAGTAGAGTGTTTGACCTCTTAATGGAAATCTTCAGTTGTTCTGACATGCCTGCCAAGTCTTGAAAATAATGTAAAATGCTTTTATATTATTGCAATATATTGCATATGATATCAATAACGGGAATATTTTTCCTTCCTCTGTTGCCGTCAGATGTTCTGTGAGCAGTCAGTGCCTGCTACACTTGGCTTCTGCAGTTTGCAGAATCAACAGAAGTTCTAGTTTTCTGGCTTGCTTTGGTGTTTGAGAGCAAAAGTATATTCCCAAAGAATGTTTATTTTATTATTTTTAAATGCCGTGTCTAGGCTTTATCTGTTCTTTATCCTCTAGCACGTAGTGCACATGAGGTTTTTTGTGGCTTTTCCTTCAGTGCATAGTTAAAGCCAGTTGTGAGCAACTTCTGACAAAGTGCAGTGTCAGGACACATCACACATTTTTGCTTTTGTCTTTTGTGGCACCAGCTCATAGCAGCAGCCTGATTTTGTAAAGCTGAACTGAGGCTTTTGTCTGACTGCGTAAATGAGCTGCTCAGCTATTTAAATGAATCTTCATGAGCTCTCTTAAGGATTTTCAGACATTTTCCACAAGGAAAATGCTTTCTAGCAGTTCAAATGCTCTTGATGTTCTATTGGTTTTCCTTTGTGCCTTTTCTCAAAATTTTTGCTTTATCCACTAACTTACTGTTGGTGTAATTCTTTTTTAGGACATTCAAAAGTGCCAGAATGCCATATAAACATAATATCTTCAATATCCTTCAATCCTTTTCCTCTTTTTCAAATATTTCTCCTCCTTTTTTTTGATGTTATTCCCTTCAGAAATTGCTTTCAATTGACTGAGCTTTTCTCTTTACTCGAAAAATCTTGCCTCAAGCCTTCTACTCCTATCATTCAGTGCAGACATAGAAAAAGATGGGCAATGGTGTGATACAGACTTTAATCACTTATAAATAAAGAGGGAAATATAAATAGCTATAACACCATGACTTCATGAGTTTGTGTATGTACTACAGCTTAATTAATTTCTGCTACCACTGCTTCCAATTTAACACAATGCAACATATATCACAGAGTTGCAAAGAGTCAGGGAACAGCTGAGGCTGGAAGATGCCTCTGGAGATCATCTAGTTCAAACCTCCAGTTCAAAGCAGGGTCAGCCACAGCTCAGGGCATCATCCAGATTGATTTTGAATATCTCTAAGGATGGACACTGAACAATGTCCCTGGGCAGGTTCTTCCAGTGTCTGACCCTCCTTAAAATACATTTTTTCCCCTTATTTTAAGTAGAATTTCTTTTATTTGGACTTGTATCCATTGCATTCTATCCTGTTCACAGAAATCTCTGAAATGAGCTATCTTTTTGACCTCATACTATCAGGTCTTTGTCCACAGTGATTGTCCTGAATCCTCTGCTCTATCAGTCTATTTATATGAAAGATGCTCCAATGTTACATCTGCTTTCAGGGTCTTCAAGGGCCTGAGGTTCCTAAAGGAAAATGCTAACAGTCATGACTGAAGTCCTTGACGAATTTGACCTTCTCTATGTCACATTACTGGGTTCCCTGTGCCATTCAGTACAGGACAATATTTTACCTAGTCTCCACTTTACTATCAATATTCCTTTCAGGAAGGTGCCTGAACCAGCCTTCATTTGCTCTCCTAAAGCCAAGGGTTGTGATCCTGTATTTTGCATTTCTCCCTCTGCTTGGAATCCTGAGCTCCATCTCACACAGCCAAGGTTGCTCACACATTCACATCCCTGCCCTTCCTTTCTTGTTTTAGGTCCAGCAGAGCACCTGCTGCGATTGACTTATTCATTCCTTGTGTAAATAGTAATCATCAATGGTCTTCAGAAAACTCTTGGATCCATGTGCTTTCTTCTGTTTTCCTTGCAGTAGCTCTTGAAGAGGATAAAATCTGGAGGATGAGGTTCCGTTAAGGTGAGGTTCTTCCTATTTTCTAGAGAAGGTCTTTTTATTTTTTCTTCCTGGCTGAATGATAAGAAATAGACATTCACTATGATGTTGTCAATGTTGGTTTGCTGTCTAATGCCAATGCTTAAATTTTCAGTTGCCTCATCATTCATCCCAATGTACAGATCCATGCATTCTCACTGCTCTCTCATATAAAAGGCATTTACCCATCTTCATCTTTCTGGACTGTGCTCCAATTTTGTCAACTACCTCACTCTCAGATCCCAAAGAGATCATAGTCCAGCAACGGAATGCACATCTTTCAATAATTACATTAAATTTTTTAAATTAATATTAACTATTATTTTTCAATACTGCTGTAATATGATGTGGAATCTAATTCGTAAGGATTTTTGGTTTTTCCTATATTTTTTTGACACTTGTCTCCTCTGGAATACACACAGGTTCTCTTATCCTCCAACTGCCTATTCACATATATAACAGTCTGTGCTTATTCACTCAAATTATCAGGATCCTACAGACTATTCATTAGGGTCTGTCCAGAAGAACCAACACAATAACAAAGCAGATTGATTCTGTATGGCATTATTTTGTCTTTCATCGCTTCACTAAGTTTCTTAGTGACTTGATCGAAAATGACCCATATTATATTATATGAATAATGAGAGATGCCAGTTTTCTATAGTATCAAATAATATTGCTTCATTGTTATTACAGTTTTTCATATTATTATGACCATTTTTGCAATGCCATCAGCCTTGATTGTTTCATCTGATCTTAGGTAGCTAAACAAAATAGCTAAATTACTACTTTAGCTGTCTGAGCTAGTTTACCTGATGCTATTACTTTATTGTAGCATATTGAAATACTAAATTCTGATAAGAGGGCAATGATGATATGAGGTGTTCTGAATTTTTCTCTAGGGAAACCTATATCTCTCCACTAAAGAAATATATGCAGATAGCCTCTCAACAAAAGCAGAGAGAAGGGTATGAATCTGGGATATGATGTCCAGGAGACCTTGTTAGTATGACAAAGATGAGCAGTGTGATAAACCCATTGTCTTTGTACAGACACTGTACTTGTCAGGTCTGAAACTCCTCAAAATTCAAAATAGAAATTTCTCTGCATTTCACTGGAGTATTGTTCATGCAATTTCATCACAGGAAGTACCAAAAACCGGGGAAATTATTGTGGTTTTCCTTTGCTGGAATCACATCCTTTAAATCTTCACAGGAAAAAGTCACATAAAGATTTGAAAACTTCTCCAAACGTGTCTAAGTGGCTCCTTGAAAGAGCCATAGCTCTGATACTTGTAATACTGATTCCATTTCAGATATTTCAGTTGGCAGTTTAGGGTTGCTGCTTTTATTCTCTGAGAAGACATAGCCAGGTATTAACCCTGAAGTTTCTTCTTTCTGTATTCAAAGAAGTTAAATGTCCAATACCACAGAAAAATCTGAAAATTTAACCCAAATTTTTCTGAGTGTCAAAATCACATACCAGAACCATGGTGCTATAAATTGTGTGGGAAATACGGAATGTATCTCTTGTACTACAGTGTATTTGATTTTAAGTGAACTAGGAAAAAAAATGTTGATTTTAACTGAAACAGACATCATAATTTACTGACATACATTCTTTTGAAAACACTGGCTCTGGACAGGTATAGAGGTTGACTGTCGACTGAATTTGGCCTTAGGATATCCATCTTAGGCAGGGAACTTGCAATGAAACCGACATCAAGTTTGCATTCAATAAACAGGACAGGCAAGACAGGTCACACTTTGGTTCTGGACAACATAATTGCATCCCACAGGACAGCAAAAATTCTGGCTATTTCCCTCTCCCCGTGAGGACTCTAGAGGCTATGCTCTTCTTATTGGCTGTTTTTAGACTTTCTCCAGTATGTTGCCAGGATCCTCTATTGTCTCATCATGTACATTCATGGCAATGGAAAGAGATGGGTAACAGCAGAACACAGACTCTGGTTAACTGTAAACAGGGAAAGTATATTCCATCAGAAGCATTATAAAGTCTGCTCAATGCCCAGGACAGCAATGCAGTTTTCCCTTTCTCTTTTCTCGCTTTGCCTTTTTTTTTTTTTTTTTAGTAGAGCGCATCACTGCTTCAATTCCAAAAGAGGTGTTACTCAAAATTCATACGGATCTTCCCCACTTCCCCATCTTCCTATATCAAGTCTCAGGCATAGTTTGACCTGCACTGAAGACAACCTTGGTAGTGCTTTCTGCACCATGCCATGACTTCCACAGAACTGACAACAAATGTACTTCTCAGTCATGAACTAGAACTAATAAAGTCTAAACAAAGAGGATCTTTATTTTGTCCTTCAGTGGCTATTTTTCAGCTAGATCCCCAAACTGATTACATTACTTGTAGCTTATGGATTACATTACAAGCTGCTTTACCAGCAGAGAAAAACACAATGACAGAGACAAAAGAGAAAACTGTTCTGCTTTTAGTCTGAATAAATTTTGACCAATAATCATCAAATTACAGTTTATTGTTACTGCAAGTTTCTTTGCCTGCTTCTAGTCTCTTCTGCAACAAGATTACTTCCTCGGTAAGGTATATCCTCTATGGTTCTCCATTCTATTGTTTTTTATTGTTTTGTCTTTAATATTTTCTTATTTTAACCTTTTATAACCTTTAAATAAAGTATAACTTACATACAGGTACACGTAAGTTACATGCAGGCACACATGCAAAAGTAATTGAGTCATAATAATAGAAGCATAGACTCATTGAAGTTGGAAAACACCTCTGGGGTCATTGAGCCCAGCCTTTGAACAAACACCATCATGTCAATGAGACCAATTAGCACCAAGTGCCACATTCAGTAATTTCTTGAACACTCCCAGGGACTGTGACTCCAGCACCTCTCTGGGCACCCCATTCTAGTGCCTGACCACACTTTCAATGAAGAAATTCTTCCTAATGCCCAACTGGAACCTCCTCTGGCTCAGCTTGAGGCCATTTCCTCTTGTCCTGTTGGATGGGACCTTGAAGATCATGTAGCTGCAATCCCCCTGCCTCAGGTGGGAACAGGTTCCATTAGACCATGTTGCTCAAAGCCCCATCCAAGCTGGACTTGAACACTTCCAGGGATGGGACACACCCTAAATACGTATGTATGCATATGCCTGATGGAAGAAACTACATTGCTTTCTGGAAAATTTGTTTTTATTCTTTGCCATTATCCTTGAAGTAGATATTTTCTGGTTGGCTGTCACAGAGATGATCACTCATGAGCATACAACCCAGGTGAGCAAAGTTTTGCTATCAAGCTCTCTAAAGGTAGGCACCTCCTTTGACTGGGTAAATGAGTGGGTGCAGCAACCAGTGAAACAGCAGGCAAGGAGTAGCTGGAGAAGAATGAAGGAGGAAGAACTTCTCAAAGATTCAACTGTGGGTGACATCTCAGAGGTCATTTTCTTAGCTATCATTGCTTCAGCTCAGTAAAGCTCACATCAGCTCAATCTTTCTAACAAAGAAAATACAAATGTTGGTAATGCACCAAGCTGCTTCATCTGTGTTAAGTGCTGGGGTAAACACAGGCGTAAATTCTATATATAGCCATGATATCCTAGTGTTTTTAGATTAAGTAGCTCTGAAATAAAATATAGTAAGTTTTTGACAAGTTTTGTCAACTTCTGCATCCAAAGACAAAAACTAGTGTTTGATACAGTTCTCATTAGATAAAAAGCCTAATTTCAAGTCCTATGGCTAGCACATACTAATTAATCTTCTGAAGCCCTGCTGTACTTTTACTATAAACTATCTGGTCAATGCCAGTTGCAATAAATCCTGTCAGTTAATGTGTTAAAATTTACATTGACCTCACAAGGATTGTAAGGTGCATTAGCTATAAAATTCTAGCTGGTATCATGTATCACAAGCATCAGCTCATTTTAATGAAAGTATGATTTATAAGCATTTTCACAGGTGATATTTAATAGATATTAGAAAAAAAAAATGAACCTGTTTTATATGCCACAAATCTAGTAGTGAGAAATGTAATTGCCACAATGTATATTTCAAGAGATTTACAAAAGTTGCTGAGCCTTAAAAGATGAGTATTTGTGAAGAACAGGAAACTGAAATATACTTTGTTTTAAATTGCCATAAAATTTTCACTCTCTTTTAGCCCTTTGGTGAAAATTTTAGATGACTGGGATTGCAACCCACTGAATGAGAAACACTGACACAGAGCCTAAGCTATACATGTAGTTAGAAGTTTTCAAGACCTTCAACACTTTTTCAATTTTATTGAGAAGAGAGTTTACATTGATTTATTCTAATTGATCTGTCTTTTGTGCCACAGTAATGGTGAAGAGTGCTATTAAAAACCTTAGGATTGGAGACAAAAGAAAGTCAGAAAGAGCTGCCATGTAATTCACAACAGTTTATGAACTACATGTACTGTACTCTGCATTTTCCCAGCCACTGCTGTGATAGCTAATGTCTCCCAATAGTACAAGTGACACTTACTGATGGCATAGTTTTATGTTAACTGTATTCCATTAGCAGATTTCCCTGTAAATCCCTAGGATGCATTGATTGATAACACAGCCCCACATGGAATTTCAGTACAAACTCATCATATTTCTGCATATCACACTAACTGTACTTCTCAGAAAGATTTCCAGTAAAATTGCAAAAAATATTGGTCAGTCCAGTCTTGTTCTAAATATCTCCTTCAAAAAAGATCCAGGAACCTTTTGTGCCTAAGCAATGTTTTAGGATAAATTGTAGATCAAATTAATTTGGATCAATATGTGGTAGAATTATAGAAGCATATGAGATACCCAACTGCCTACTAGTGAGTAAGAAAACAGTTATTTACCAGAATGCAGCATTACTACTAGGAAATCATTTCCTCGCATATGTGGCCCATTTACTAAATAGCAAAATCATACTTTCAATTCTAGAAAGTGATACTAACCACATTTATATAGAGATCTAACACAGCTCTAAAATGTGTATCACAGGGCACTGCAGTAAACCAGGGCCTTTTCTATTCTTACTTTCCATGTTTCAGACAACACCTGCATTTAGCATCAATCTTTGCTTCTCGTTAACTGATCAATAAATATTTTGAGCTGTGTTACTGAGGCACATTATATTTAATTAATGTGATGAAGAAAATATCATAGCTCCAGTAAAGTCAGTGTTAGTCCTTACCTTTATTCAAGTTAAGAATAATTTCACGCAGTAAGCAGCTGAATATGACTAATATATAAGGACAATTACTTATATAGGAAATAAAAAATTGAAATAGACTGCTTATTTAACATAGGGTAGCACCATCTAGCTTTAACAGATCCAGTTTGTTCATGGCATCAAAGGGTTTGAAATATTTTCTTTCATAGAATGAAATGTATGGTTCTGCTTACTTCAATTGACTAAATGGCACCTAAATTTAAAAGGATACAAAAAATGAACAGACAACTTAGACACTGACAAATATTTTTGTTCTTTCACTCTAACTATATAAACAAGTACTCACTTTCTCTATGTGTGATTTTTGGGATATGCAGTAATAAAAAAATCTTGAAACAATATTTCTTTGCTGTAGGACATCATTAGTGCTACACATTTTAGCTGTCCCATGCCTAGCAATTTTTACCAGCCACAAAGTATACCTGCAGATTATGGTTAAAATGCAGAATACAATCAAATTATTCTGTCAACCTTTGAAGTGCATAACTAGATTGTGGCCCTGTTATCTTTACATTCTGTTATGATGGAACTTGGAGTGACAAAGTGCAAACATCCACAAATTCTTGACTACAACATCTGCAGCAAACTGAATACACATATACCTTTGCATAATGTATGCATTAATCCAAGCTGCAGAGAAAGTCAAACCTTCGACTAATCATCACCCCAGACTTCTAACTAAACAGCTACAAGGCAAATCTCTTCTAAATGTAATTCTGTCAATTACAGTGCAGCTGCACCAGGGATAAATATGGCCCATTGTCACTGTGATTGATGATTTGGCTACACTGGGTCAGAACTGGGTCGTAACAAGAATGTTGTTTTTGATAAATCCTCCTCACTGACTTTCTCCTTTGACATTCACTTAAAAAACAAACAAATCCAAAAAATCACACTTTTTAGCATGATTTGTTTCATAAGGAGGAGGAGGTAGTCAAGGAAAAAATAAAGTCAGTATTGTTTTTTGCCTAGGGGGACCATTCACCTGTTACAACAATAGGGGGAGTTGTTGATTTCGGCATGTACTTTCCACTTTTCCGTTTGCATTAATGAGAGCTTTATGCAACGTCCCAGGAGTATCAATGGGAGAATAGATCATTAGGAGCCTGATAACTCTATTTGTTACTGTGTATGAACTTCATTGAGCACCTGACTTTAAACCTGACTCTAAACCAAAGGTAGCTGCAACTTCTTGTGCTGAAAAAATAACAGCTCAGGATCTAGTACCATTCATACCAAAGTAAGTATTTTCTCCTGCAGGAAATCTCAGAAAAATGATATTCAGTAGCCCCATATTTTACCACAACACTATGATCACCTGAAATAGATGGGTAGTTCTGGCTCCCAGCACTGTGTTACTACCAAATTCATTGCCAGTTTTAGATTGTGTTGATATTACAGCTGGCCATAGACATTGCCAAACACTGACAGTCTTCTTCAGAGTGATCGTAGCTTTTTTGCACGCTACGTTTTTTCTTGCAGGAAGCCAATATCACTGAGAATATTTCTATTCTATAATTATCAGCTGATTGTTTCTTTCATCAACCTTCCTATTTTTTGCCCAGTCCTAGTTTCAAACTAACCACACTATAGCTACCTAGGTCAGCCTGTTTGTTCTTTTACTGCTGACCTCACACTTTTGCATATCCAGTCCTAGGGAATGTCTTCAAGAATCCTGACAGAAAGAAAAAAAAAAAAAAAAAAAAAAAGAGTAACATAAATGCACTGCAGAACTCTTTATTAGGGCTGCTCTGAACTTTACAATGCTATGATGAGACATCTGTTATTACTGGTAAGTGTTATAGAATGTACCCAGAGACTCACAGCAGTTCTCTCCATGTCTGTACTCTGGTCTGATTGGCTCCAGGTCTTTGAACATATATGCTTAAAGTGGAACTGTATGCTCCATGTTTGTATAGGCCCTTCCCAACATCATACTTCCAGGTTTCTCAGGGCTTGTACTCTTTTTTCCTTTATCTTCAGGTGCAAAACCTGAAAACTGGGATGCCGAGGTTGCTGCTTCCTATGGCTTTTCATTAGAACGGAGGCATTTGCTGCCCACAAGGGAATTCTTCAGAAATTCTCCATAAAAATGAGACACGCTAGCACAACTGCTTAAATGGGAGTATTTCAATGAAAGATAGTAAAGGGAACTTCAACAGCTTAGAGGGGGAAGACGGGGAACAAACAGCCTTTGTTAAAGGGGAGGTGATGAGCAACAAGGAGGAAAGAGTGAGATAGCTAAGCAAAAATTCTCACCAGGCATAATTGCAGACATAAACTGCTCTTAAATTCTCTTTGTCAAAAACAAGAGTGCATTTACTCCTCTTCACTGCCTACCAATAATCACCTAAATTAAATTTTATAGGATTTATCTTCCTTTGATCTGCACTTCCCATGGGGATTCACGGCTGTTAAGATGTGTTTATTTCTGCCTGAGGCAGATAAAATCTTAGGATTTGGGATGAGAAGCAGGGTCAGAAGATAAACAAGTTCCCAGGACTGGTAATGACATAGAGATGAAGAACGCTGACAGCAGCAGCAAATCAGAAAAGAGACATTTATTTGAGAATGAGATGTTAAATTTGTAAAGTGAGTCTCTGATGATGAAATTCTTGGTGCATATAAAATGATTCACAGCACTTTGTCTAATTAATAATAACCTAAACCTATCAGGATACATGAATTTTCAGAAATTGCTTTATAAAGATACACCCATACAGCAATTTGATAAATATTTTAGAAATATTCCCATCTAAAAAAGACCAGGATAAACTAAGACAACTCTCTGTCTCACATCTGTGGGTCATGACTGTCAGATGACCATTATGTTCCAGTTTCTAGGCATTGTAAATCTGAGTAGCTTCACACACTACTTCTGTACATTGTTGTTTTATCAAATGCTCAAATCCTTGCACATTCATCCTCTGGAACCTTTCCAGCCACGCAGCACACTATAGAGACACCAGGCTGAATTAGATTTGAAATCCAGAAGTGATTTAAACCCATTGCAGCACCATGCCAGCACAAGCTAAATTTCTTCTGAGCTAGTTTCACCCTAGAGCAGTGACACTGCAGGGCTGCATCCAGCTCTGGGCTCCCAGCACAGAAGGACAGGGACCTGTTGGAGTGAGCCCAGAGAAGGTCACTGAGTTTGGAAAGATGGAGCACCTCTCCTATGAGGAAAGGCTGGGATGATTGGGATTGTTCAGCCTTGAAAAGAGAAGGCTTTGAGGTGACCTAATTGTGGCCTTACAGTACCTGAAGGGAGTCCAAAAGAAAGATGCAGAGGGAATATTTACAAGGGCCTGTAGTGAGAGAATGGGGGGATTCAAACTGAAACTGAGTAGGTTTAAATTCTATATTAGAAAAAAAATCTTTACTGTGAATATAGCATATTTAAAAAAAAATTGAAATTCCCAGTAAAATACTATGAGGTTCATATAGCATCACTGTTGTCTTATGACACAAAACAAAATTAAGTCTTCCCATGTGACGGATTTCCTTTGTCCATGCTGGGATATGCAAAAATGTTTCTTATTACCATAAGATATTGCCTAGGAAGGATGTTATATTATTTACTATTTTATTGGTGGCAAAAAAAAAGAAACAAAACAAAAAAGCTTGATTAGAAAAAGAGAAACACTTATTTTTACATTTCTGCCATAGTATGTAGTAAAATCTTCATGTAAATGGAGGTATGCTATTTCCATTTTATCTGTAAAGAGACATAAGGATATGTAGGTCATTTTTTAAGATATTAATGGGAAGAAAGATCCCTGGGCTAACTGCAAAAGATAGAATTTGTCCCAGGATTGCACAATAAAGAATTAATTGTACATTTATCCCAGTAATTGATCATCTTTTTTAAAATGGCAAATTCTACATTTAGGCCTCAAATAATAACCATTCCAGCCTCTGCATTGTCAATGGAAATTTAAGATTTAATTAAGCTACCAAAATATAGGTGTTCTAGTGCAATCTCAAATGCCCAGAACTCAGTTTACCTCTCCTAAGGAGTAGGGATATTTCATTTATCCTGTGTCACATCTGCTAGACCCATGCATGTCTGGAATATTCTAGGTCATCTCAAACAACTCCAGGGGCTTCTGATCAGGCAATTCAAAAGTACCCTCTCTCAGTGAAACCTGAAGAACAACTAAATTCACTATAAAGGAGGTACTAAGCAGCACTAAATTGTGTAAGCATTGACATCTGGAAGAATTTGAGATGACCTAAGGAACCTGAAATAGGTAAATACGACATTGGGTTTGAAAGAGATTTTTCAGAGCAGTAGGTACAAGGCAGAAACCCACAGAATCAAAAATGACACCTGCATTTCCATAACTTATCCCACTTTTAACTCCGATGAGTCACAGCCCACTGGTTTTTTTTGTACCAATGAGATGTAGGGGGTGTACATTAAGCCACTACACTGTAGCCATCCAAAATAAGATGGATTAAAGCCCATCCTTGTTTTTTTGTGGTAAGATATGCACAATTTAAAATGCACTTTAACTCATCCCAAAAAACCATGCTCTTTTTGGAGCAATTAATCTACTTCTTTTTATTGACTATAAAAGGTGCAAAAAGTACTACCTCTGATATTTACAATTTAGATGTCTCAAGTGCAGTGAGATGGATCTACACAAAAAATCTGTGAAACAAGCCAAAAAACCCATAGCATTTAGTTTCTTCAAAGATATATTTAAATCCTTCCAACAAGCAGTCCTCGGATATGGGTTTGGAGTCCTATAGGAAAATTAGAAAGACTGTGTGGTATTCTTCTTGCTCAGCCCAAAGGACTTGAATGCATTTACATGGTTATTCCATTCTACATGCCATAATGAGATGCCAAAATCTCAGTTTTCTCCAAGAAATAGGTCAGAGTTCAGATGCAGGGGACAGCCTGGCTCACTACAGTCCATCCTGGAGCTGCCAGGAATAGGAGCTCTATAACAGGGGGGAATTTTCTGTTTTCTTCTCACAGGAGCCACCCCTGCACCAATCTCCCTCACAAGACCCCCCCATCAAAACCTTGCCATGTAAGCCCAATACAAACACAAAAATCCAGTCCACTAGAGACTTGTCTTCTCCTGTGTTCATGTGCATGACTCCAGGGTAAGCTGTAGAAACTCTGTCTGAAAATATCCAGGGCAAAGCACACAACTGTACTGAAAACCTGTTGGTGACAGGAGATTCATCACGGGGAGTGAAAAAGCAAGTAGGAAATTGTAGAAAACAATGATGAAACACTGTGAGAATAAGAAATCATGACAATCATTTCTTGAAACTCGTAGATGAGTTCAGCTCCATCACAGCAGAAAGAATGCTTCCCACCACAGCAGCATTAGGAAAGAATCAGAGTAAAACACAAATTTTACAAAATTCATTTGTAAAAATGAATTTTACAAAATTTTACAAATTTTACACAATTTTACAAAACTCATTTAGTCACAGAGTATGGAGCAGGTTTGAGCAGAGCTGTTCCTCTAGTGGTCACCTCAGTGGGCAACTGTGTGTGCCTATTAAAGGATGGGAGAAATATTCAGCCCTTAAATGATACTGCCCTCCTCAAGCTGCTATGTGGAAGACATAAACAGGATACTCAGCAATATACGAAAATAGGAATCTTTCATTGTAATGGTTGGTCATGCTATTCACTAGAACACGGGTGGGTCAGGTTTGGTGGGTGTGGAAGTATCAATAATCTGTGCAGAGCAAACATTTCTATCTCATCACAGAAACTGATATTTTGATGCAGGAGTAGTCAGGCAACAATTGAAGAGATATATAAAACAAACAAGTGAGAAAAAGAAACTTTTGCTCTTAGAAGCTCCAAAGTTTGCATCTGCTGAAGAAAAATCTGCCTAATGAATGCAACCATCTTTACCTTTTCTGCCCCTATATTCACAGTACATTCTGTATCAGAGGTACAGTGTTTTCAGTATGCAACAGATACTGACCTCTCTGTCTTGCAAAGGATACATTAGAGGAGGCAGATTCCATAAAGAAGCATACAAAATGTTTGTCTTTACAATTTTAGTTCCTGTGCAGTTTTATATCAATTTGGTTATTTTGAAAGCTATTTTGTAGGTTTTTTTCTCCTCATCAAGACAGCTATTTAACTGGCTGCCCACTGAGCTGCTCCAATTAACAGGCACCCATAGTATTATTTGTCTTCTTAATTTTTGTGCCGTGAAGGTCCAGTCATTAGAGTTCAGACTCTGCTTCTCCGTGATGAATATGTCAGGAGGTGCTCTCACCTCTCCAGCACAGTCTATATTCACATTTTAGTTAACTTAAGCAACTGATTAATAGCCATGTTTTGAAGAAGTTTGAACTGGATTTACCTGACTTCACCTTACATTTTCTACCTTTGAAATGGCTGCAGTCTCAGGGACTTGCTTCCCTCACTGGGAAACGGATGGTTCCTAAGTAAATGCAATCATTCTGACTTGTACTTTGACATCTGGAGTGAAATGCCCTCACCTTGGTTATTCTTTCTTCTCTAAATAGAATACCAAGGAAAGTCAATAGTTCCTAGAAACAGAATGTGATCCATTTGCCATCTACCAGCTCATCATCAGTTTCTTGCCTGAAATCCACAATTTTTGCACAGCTGCGAAGAGAACTGGTTCAATCTGTTCAACCTCACCCTTTCTCTCCCATGAGCTCTTTATGGGCTGTGCCACAAACATAATAGGTTGAAAAGGTGAAATTTCGAGTTCTATGTAGTGAATTACAAAAGAATACTATTATCTATGTCACTAAAAGGGAAAGTGCATCCCTCATGCAGTAACACCTATACAAAAAATGTTCATACATTTCATCACAATTCTGACATCCTCTAGGTTTGCAAGGCAACAAGCCCTCCCTCCCACCTCCTAATCTCCTTCATCTGAAAGAGAAATGTATTTTTAGCTGCCTCAGTGGGGCCTAAGGCATTGATTTATGAAAATAAGGTGGAAGAATTCATGAATTTTTTCTGACCTCCATCTCTCATTCCTTAGACATTTCTATTTTAAGATGTTTAAAATGAATTGTCCTAATGTGGCATATTATCACCTTGGTGCTCTGTATTTCACATTATCCTAGCATGCACACATATATTGCTGTACACCAAAATTATATGAATGTTACTTTGTATTGAGTTTAAAATGTCTTTCTGTAACTTAGTATTTTACTGAGATTTTGATATATGTTTTTTTGGGTACTGAGTCACCCTACAAATCCTCTTGAAAGACTGGAATAACTTCCTAAAGGTACTCTATAAATGAGGAAAGACAAGCAGATGAAATTGTAGCCATTTGATACAGAGTTCTTTTTAATAAAATCTACTGAAGCTAAACCAATATCTCATTGTCCTCAGCTCTTGATTCTGCAGTAAGAGCCCTGCACTTCACATTCCAGGGACCTCCACTGCTCATGCTAATTAATTCTTTAGTAGTGTTACTTCTGCTTTATATAAACATCTTTGATAGTAAAAGTAGTTCTCCTTTAACAATATTAAGTATTTTAAGATTCCAGTGAAAATAAAACCACAAATAAGTCTCAGATTATGAAACCCTTGGAAGTGGCCGATGGAACACCAGATCTCTTGTCATGGTTTGGAATGGTATTACCCAGTTTAATAGTCCCATGGAAAAAACCAAACACACACACAAAAAAAATTCCCAAATGGATTTTTTCCAAGAAGGAAACTAACTAATCATCTTTTTTATATTTTCCCCTACTCAGAACTTTTAATAAATTGATTTTATGTTATGCTTATTCTCTTTGAGTGGAAATCACCTGTTTGTAAAGAGCCATTAAAAAGGCAGCACACCACTTAATTCCCATTTAGACATCTGCTTAAGGCAGATACAGTCCAGTGTCAGACTTGGGTGGAGCTTTGTGCTATATTCACTCTGGGTCCATGGTGAATTTTACCCTATGCTGGGGGGAGCATTTTGGATAAAATGAGTGATGCCTTGGAAATAGGAGGAGAGGTTTTGCTATTCCATTTGCTGTTTCTAGAGTATTTTCTGCTGCAATCCTATATCCTTAGAGTAGTTACAACTAACCTTTCAGAAGACATTTGGAACAAAGCTTCACCTTTAAGGCAACCAGGGGATGAAAACAATCTAAGTGAACTGGCCAGCAGGCAGGAGCTGTGCTGGCTCAAACAAATGTAGAAAGTCAGGTGAAAGGGCCATTAATAATAAAGAGACATCCAGAACAAATGTACTGACTTCACAGCTGAGACAACTTGTGTGAATAATAGTATTACTGCTGAACTTTGCAGAACACATGGAGTTGTCCTTGACTTTGCTCTTCCAAACGAAGAAAAAAATCCCTAAATCTGCAATATCTTGCTACGAAATTCCTTACTCTGCTGATATGTAGCTTCCAAGGCATATATTTATCACAGATAAAGAAATCCCTACAGAAAGCTAAATTAAAAAAAACAGAACACTGAAACCAACAAAACAAAGCCAATAGTTAAATCCATAAGAGATCACTTCGTCAGAAAATTGATGTTACAGAAATTTTTATTTATTGTTATTATTAACAAAGAGTATTTGCATCATGGAAATAACATATTTATTTTAAATCCAGTGCAGGTAACATATTCAGACACATAACAGAAATTCTCATTCCCTTTTGCTTCTAAGTACAGATTCCTCATCACTTACTCCATTTTTTAAACCTTCTCTGTGGCTGCATATCCCATACTAATTTGTTAAAAGCAGAAAACATTGGAAAATAGTGTTAAAACTTAAGGGCAAAGTTTATTTTAATGTGAGGATATTCTTAATTAATTGACAAATCCAATAGTCAAATTAAAAATTGTGTGAAAATCCACTGCTTTTAAAACCTTTGGACTTTTGGATTCATGGCATTTGTATTTCCAAGTAACCACCAAATGTGATGGGGCCCTCCTCTCCTGGAGATAGTTGAACACCTGCCTGCCTATAGGAAAGAATGATTTTTTGCCTTCAATATTAAACTATTTTTATCTCAACCCACAAGTTTCCTAGCTTTTACCCTTCCGTTTCTCTCCCTGATCCCACTGGTAGAGGAATCATCAAGTGTGGCGCTTGTTTGATGTTTGGGATTAAACCACAACAGAAATTCATAAATAAATCTAGCAATCAATTTTAAAACATAAAAGCTAAATAAATGGATAGAGTTGACCTAGATGAGAAGTCTATTACACTCAAGAAAGATGCATGTAACAGGGGACTACAAAATATTGAGCAGTGTAATCCACTGGAGTAACTACCAAAATCAGAACACTAGGCTAATACTACATCTTTTATAATGCAAGCCATGGTCTTCAATAGAAAAAATGGAAAATATTGCAGATGTATAAAGTCATTTAAATTTATAATGCTCAGCATTGCAGTTGATCTGCATATTCTATTATTGCCTGCAGAATCAGGCCCTCACCATCCTCCAGTGCCACTGCAATGTGTCTGAATCCTTTGCTCAGCTTAGGCTGCTGCAAATGTCCTTTTTATATCATTTGACCTTATATATTTTCACGTGTGAAAGGGAATTATCACAGAAACCTCTACAGCTGAAAAAGTTGTAGGGTTCAGGGACTTAACAAGTAGTATAATGTTGCAGCTAAAAGCATTAAGGCAATTTTTGTGGATCAAAGGAAACACATTTGTCCACTAATTCATAATTAATGATTTTTCCCAAATAATGGAGAAGGGATTCCTGCACTCCTCTGCTAATAGCTTAGAAAGAGATCTGCTCTGCCTTCTTTAGGACCCACTTTCCTCTAAGCTGCAAGCATGGTCCAAGAAAAAGGAAGCCTGTGACAATGAATCACTGGTGATCACAATGCATTGGTGCCCTTTCTGGATGGTCAACAACCAATGTGAGTCAGTTCTGTTGGATCATTTCATATTTTCAGCCAAAAATAAAATTTATTGACTTTTTCTCTACTTCTGGGATGCATGCAGCTCACATAGACTTGAAGCATTATTAAAAATATAATAAAGACTTGATAACTAAAGTTTGACCATTTGCATTGCTAAAGCAGCACAAACTGCACTGATTACAGTATACTTCGTTTGTCAGCAATGCCATTTTTATTTAAACATAGCTGATAGCTAAGAAAACAGGGGATTTAACTCTGGGTTGCAGCTGAGCTGTCTAGACTACCTCTTTCCAAAAGTCTAAGATGAAATAAAACTGGGTTTTAAGTATCTAAGGAGATATTATCTATCATTACATGCAATGAGAACTTTGCTAAACACAAGAAGCTGAATTCTTCACTCAAAAGACTGTGGATTCAAGTGTGATATTTCTGTTAATGATATAGTCACTAGTTTATTCTTAATGCTTTAGAGGAGAGACAGGTCCTTTTCCCATGTTAGGGCATCAGGAGGTGATTCAACCCCTCCTTCCTTGACTATTAAAGGAGCCAGATATGGCTGCACACAGAAAATCTTTTTGTTTAGATGCAATGAAACAGGAGATATTTCCAGATAGGAATACCTTTTCATCTTGAGACTAATTCTCAAATGTCAGTGAAAAGCCCAGGAACAATGCTGCAAGACACTTCAGAGCCAATCTGCCCACTGATGTGCTTTAAGGCAGGATCCAAAACGCTTAATGCCTGGCAGGTGTTTATTCAGTCTCTTTATTTAGGAATGATATTTCACAGTCCTCTTCCTATTGTGTGAAAGTGGCTCAATATTTCATGTTGCATTATCACCCTTTGAAGGACAGCCTTGAAGAACTGAAGACTGAAACAGAAAAAAGACCTAGAAGGCCTCAGTGACCTCTCAGTGACCTCCAGACTTCTAAATCTCGTTCATAAGAAGTGCTTTATCTGTCCTAAGTGGGACACAAATCAGGGGTTTTCTACCTTTTAAATCACTTTAACAATAAAAAATAATAAAGAGCATTTAAAATTCTCCTTAATTTTTTAGTGTGTAATCAAGGCACTAAATACTTAAAAAATAAAAAAAAAACCAAAAAAAAAACCCCACAGTATCACCAGCAAAAGTATATTTTATCTCCTAAATAAACAGAATAGGAATATATATATATATATATATATATATATATATATATATCCAATTGCTGCAGTGTGATGTAATAGCCTGTGTCAGCTATCCCGGTTCTTTCCCCAGGTATGCCAATAACCTCTCCCTTCCCCTCCCTTGCCCCTGCTGAGTGCTGTCTGTCAATCCGGCATTCCAGCAAGGGCGTTGAGTGATTGGCAGAGTTCAAAAGATGCCTCTCAGCCCTGGGGACATTGGGCCATCCAGGTGTCATTTGTCCCCTGAGACTCCCCCCCCTTACCTGGTCGGTGGGACCCCTACCCCTTCCCTCCCCCTCTCCCTGGGGTTAAAAGACGCAGCAACCACGCGGTTCGTGGCTCTGTTGGAGCTGTTGCTGCATTCAGAGGCCTGTGTGCCAGGAATAAAGCTCTGGATCGAAACCCCCCAGCAGAACCCGACTCCTTTTCCTTCACCATCGGCTAAAGCCTTTCTGCCAGAGGTAAACCTGAGCTCCTGCATGCCTGGACTCGTCCCATGCACCCAGCTGCAGCATCCAGCCAGCCAAAGGTGTCTCTGAGGTGAAACACCACAGCTGCCGCCTCTGGTCAAGCAGCAAGGGCCAGGCACGTTCCATCCGGCAATATTGGTATTTAATTCCAATATCCAATATTTGAGATGAGATCACAATATTTAGGTGTGAAACTCCATATACTGTACAAACCATTGCAATTTTATAATTTTTCTTTCTATAGCAATGCTTTCATAAATTATGTACAGCTACCAGATGATTTGGAAGTAAGAGAAGGAGGTTTCAATATAATCCACGTATATTTGCACTGTGTCTACCACTGACTAGATAGATAACTTGCCAACAACACTCACAGATTTTTTTTTGCCATTTTGTTAATGATGACCCATATATCCTTTCTTGGACTGATGGAGTAGTTCATATCAGTGAATATCATTTACTCTTTAGAGTAGCTTAGAAAATATACAAACACCCCTAACTAATAGGCTTTAGAAATAATTCCTGAGTTTTCATTAACAAAGAAGGCACAAAAAGCCAATATTTATCAAAGATACTCAGGAAATTAGGTGCAGTTCTAAAGAAACAAAATGGTAATAAGTATACTGAGGCATTCATTATGATTTAAAAAATCATGAATTTCTTTCTTTAGATGCAGATAGATCTCACTTGAGTGCATGCAATTCAATAATGAAGAATCAATTCTATCATCAAAATATGAGGGATTTATTCATGAAAGCTCTCATTGCACTAATGAGAGTTGGCCTTGAATTGATTGGAAAATAGATCCACAAACTGCAGACAGCAACACATGAGAATTATATTTGTATCTATAAAGATTATTTGATAATGTAGATAGCTGTATGGGAGTATAAGACCCTTATAAAGGACTCAAATATGGGGTGTGGGCTGGAGTAAAGAAAGAAGGAGAACATTTTGGTTTAATTGCAGCATGACTAATTTATTTGATGTTGTTAGTATTTTCTATTTTAATTACATGCAGAAAAAGATTTTGAATTCAAAGATAAAATGGATACCATGTACACATTTATACTGCCGAAAAGCTGATCAGTTTTGTTTAATAATAAAAGCTTAATATGCAAGAAGTTTTAAAAAACAATGTTTGAAAATTTATGATTATATTGAAATGAAATAGAAAAACACCAGTAGATAGTTTACTTTGTTGTTATTTTTAAAGATTCTACTTTTTTTTTGATGATACCACAAATATTTAGAACAATCTGTTTAGATATTAGATACAGAACTATGCAGAACTTTTTTTGAAATATATTTGCAACAAAATCAAATGCAAAAAATTTTGAAAAAAGTAGTCTGTTTTAGTTAATCCTATGTACAAAGCTTATCAGTCAGCAAGAAATAGTAATTTTTGAACATGTAGATATTTCAGCACATGTTTAAAACTACTTTAGGACCAAGCTGACTGAAAAAATAAAACTCCATGGTATGCTAGTGAATTTTAAGCCCTTAAAAATTTCCTATTCAAAAGATTGAAATGTGTATGAAAAATGCCTCAGGTCTTGTTATTTTATGTAACTTTAAATTTTTGCACATGTACTTTTTCCTTACATAGTGTCTATCCAAAACATAAACCATCTTTACCTGTTACCTGTTTGCATCTCCAGCTTTTTTACAGCTCATGATCTGAGAAGGGTCAAGTACACATCTGGTGCAAACTGGAACAGATCATTGGCTTCAACTGAAAATGGCAATTTATGCCAAACACAAATTTGTCCTAAGGTCTCTTCATGCAAAGTTTTTTAGCATATATTGTTACCAAGTGTAAATATTAGTTGCTACCCAACTAGTTTCTTCAAAGTAGGATGTGTGATATCACAGAGGCTAAGCTTCCCACTTCTGGAACTCCAATAACACTAGGGGTAAGCAGTATAAATAGGTTGTACACAAGACTTCCAAAGGTTTGCTGGTTACTAGCATAAACTGTAGAAAGTTACTCTTTACCCTGAATCCTAGAGAGTTGTCCATGTTTGTGATTTATTCTAAAATCACATGTATAGCCATAATTTAATCCCTTTAGTTTGCAGAGTAAGAGCATCATGCACTGCACTACTTGAAATTCTGCAACCGGTTTTAATAGAAGAATAACTTTCAGGAAATATATAGTTTAAAAAATCCTTTCATTACCTCTTTTTAGGTGTGGAGATGGAGGGTTGAGAAGTGGAAAAGAGGAGTGAGGCTGTAGGGAGATGGTTACAAAGTATTGATGAAGCCTCTCCTTCATAAAAGTTAATCCTCATCTGACAGAACTTTTGGGTTTCTGTTTTTTTGGTTTTTTTTCCTCTTAAATGAATAAGATTCAAAAATTTACTTATTAAACAAGCTGAACTTTCGGCAAAACAGCCGACACTAATCATAGTCCTGTGTCAACCAGCTGGCTATTAGATCAGTATTTCTAGTTTTGATTTTATATTTCTGCAAATCTTCTTATTTAATTTGTCAGAAGATTGCAGATAAAAGAAAATAGGAGCTAATGAGACACTTTTGTTTTTAATTTTAAAATCCTATTATGACCATAATTCAGTTCAATATTTAGGCGCAAATGTTTGAAGTCAAAGGCACTGCTTGCAGCTTTCAAGTTAACATGCTGTGTTTACCTGCAAATATTCATTTGTTTGCCCAAACATCACCTCAACTAGAAATCAGGAATTCCTAGCTCTCATTTCTGTTGGTTCAAAGTCACCCCTTACATTTTCTTATGTAGAATAATTTGTACCTTTCAAACATCTGTAATCAGACACATGATCTTCAAATTGATCTACTTTTGAAGCTAACAAACAGATGCCAAATTAAACCAACTCCAGTTATGGATCTTCACTGTTTCTATTTTTCTGGCTCTTTGAGTCATTTAATTTAATATTTACTATGCCTATTACTGGTTCATTATTTGCAGCTGTATCTGTAGGTGTTAGAAGCTTCTAGAGGTGCAGGCCAAAGGATGTCTTTCTTCTGTCTTCCTCCCCCATCATTCCTACAACCTATATATTATCTCCCTCAATGACCTATGTTGAAATAATTTTAATAGTGTTCTAGGCAAAATTTTTCCTCAATTACTTTAATTTATAATGGCAAATTAAAAAAAAATAGGAAGAAAAAAGACCACATATAAAAAAAAATCTGAAAAAACCAAACTAAACCACAACAAAATTGTAAGAAGAAATAGGAGTGTGTGAACAAAGAAATGTATCCTATGTAAATATAAAGCTGTAAAGAAATATAAGAAGACTTTTCTATTAAGACAGGCTGAGAGTGTTGGAACTGTTGAGCCTGGAGTAGAGATCCAGGGAGATCTCATAGCACCTCCCAGTACCTAAAGGGGCTACAAGAGAGGCAAAAAGGGACATTTTATAGGGGCCTTGTAGTGACAGGACAGTGGGGAATGTCTTTAATATGAAAGAGAGCAGGTTTAGATGAGATATAAGGAAGAAAATATTGGCTGTGAGGGTGTTGAGGCACTGGCAGAAATTGCCCAGAGAAGCTGTTGATGCCCCATCCCTAGTAGCGTTCAAGGCCAGGTTGAGCAATCTGGCCTAGTGGAAGGTGTCCCTGCCCATGGCAGAGGGGTTGAATAAGATAATCTTTAAGGTCCCTCCCAACCCAAACCGTCCTGTGATTCTGTGAAGATCCTTTCTAAATGTTGGGAAAAGTTTTGCAGCCTGTACTTTTCTCAGCGTTAGCCTTTAATTCCAGAAAAAGAGTGCTACAGTGCTTTATCATCATTCACTAATCAGCTGTGACATGTAATTTGTATTCATATTCATGAGTCCTTTCCAATATTCTAGGTCAGCTTCACCTCAGAAGCACAGAGAGAAGAGCATCTGATTCAGGGACCATGGCTGAAGTTACTGTGTGCAACCTTGCGCCCTTTCTTTATTATACGTTATTGTTGTGTTTTTCATCCCAGCTAACAGACTGTCCACTAAAAGTTCAACAATATCATCCATCACTTCAAAGCACTCTTACATATGACTTATCTTACCCTGGCAGAGAGGGGTGAGAGATGATCTGAGACAAGTGTAATGGCTGAGTACCTCCGTGTAGTCATTTTTAAACTCTCCAAGAGCAGCGTACTGAAGATGACCTCTCTTCCTGACCTAAATTGATCTCTGCAGCTAAATGGGGTCAAGCCTGGCCAGTCCTGGGAATGTAGAAATGCTTCTTACTGCAAAGTCAAAGCTTTGCATCCCTGCTTAAAAGCACAGTGCAGGCAACCCAAACCGTCTGGAGGCCGTTCTTGATGAGATGCTTTGTTCTGAATAGCCTTATCTCAGAGGTAGTCATTCTGCACTAGGATGTACCTATTCATCCCAAACTGCTTGGAAAGAAACAGAAAGGTACAAGCCCTGGCTGTCCTAAACATTCTTCCAGCAGTTTAACCAAAATTGGTTTTATTTCAGGGGAGGGTCACATGAGAACAACTGGATGATGTAAAAATTATTCATCCTGCCAGGTCAGAGAAGCTGATGCTGGAGCTGAAGCTGGGAAGGAGATCTTTTTTTAGTTCTAGATTTCTAGTTTGAGAAAAAGGTAAATTGCCAGGATTGTGACTTGATGTTGAGAGCCAGAAAAAAATAACAATCAGAATCTATGATGAAAAAAACTTCCAGAGATTTTTTTTTAAATTTAACAATCACAGAAAAGCATTGTTTTCTGGGTTTGTCCAGGCCCAGCTGAAATGTCACTGTGCCCTATTTCCCTGTTTAACAGGGCAGCAGACCCAAAAAGAGATAAGAATAATCAATTCTGAAACTTTTTCTTCCTTGCTACACTCCAAAGCTAATATTTTTAGCAGTATTACACCTTTCAGGTGGCTCACATGATGCCAGGAAATGCTCCTCAGTGAGCCTAGGTGGCTGTGTGGAAGCTGGCTGACATCCAGCCCTGCTCACCCAGTGATGTGGTGTGAATCCTGTCTGCTGCAGGCTGCTGTGACATACACACAACAGTCAGAGGGTTGGTGTGTGGGGAAAATGACATAAAACATGTTCGAATGAAAGTAGAGCCAGAATAATTAACAAAAACCGCCATGAGAAAATAATTATTCTCTATTAACGGAGAACGATAATAACTATCTGCTTGGTATTTTCTCAGTCTTTCTCAGTCTTACAAATGAATGCTCAGTCTTTGGAAAATGTGCTACATTGTTAATTTGAACTGCACAAATTTCTGAGTACAGGCAGCCTGGGAGGAGCTGTGTGTTATTGTATACATATACACACATACACACAATGTGTCAGTCCTTAGTGATGGCACTCCTCAATACTCCAACCATTTCAATTATTTTTCCCATGCTAAAACTACGTTTCTGGAGTGGAATGAATTTTTCTTTCTCTTCCATATATTCAATGCACATAATTGAAAGATTTAAAGTATTTTCTGCAAGTTATTTCTTATAAATCCCCTTATGCTTTCCTCATATAATTGTAAGAGAAATTTGCTTTTGAAATTTAGTTTAGTACATAAATCCTGAGTATGTAATTACAATTAGTGCAGCCTCTAAACCTCTCAGCATGTTCCTAGAGATTTTATTTACCCCTGCAAGAGGAAGAAATATCACTTTTTTTTGTTTACAGATGAGGTAAGTGAGTGTGAGAAAGTAGATGATTTGCCCAAGGTCAGAAAGGAGCTTCACGTCCAGCAGGAAACTGGGTCCAAGGCACCCATCTTCCAAGTGAAAACCTAACCAATGGACCATATGGTCTTTCTGATTGCCTGAAATAGAACACCCCAATGAACTGTTCAGAAAAAAAATCCCTACTTTCACATATTCAGAATTCCCATCAAACTTGTAGAAAGATTTTCTAATGTTTTTCAATGATGTCTATAAATCAAGATGTCATCTAGACGAATGATGACACATGCATCCACCAAATGGTGAGAAACTGTCATTCATTAATGCCACATAGACAGACGGTGCATTTGTCTGTACAGAAGAATGAGATTAAGAGTCATATATTCCTGCAGCTCATTGTAATGACACCTTGTCCTGCTGTTTGGGTTTTTTTCAAAATTTCATTTTTAAGTTCTATCCCCATCTAATAATGCTTGCATTGCTACTGCAGCTTGTAACCATTTAAAGCCAAAGGTATGAAAAATGTTAAAACATTTAAATATAGTTAATGAGATCTGGTACAAAGCAGTGATTATTTCTGCCTTATTTCAAGGAGGTGACACTTTCACGATAAGGATGGTTTCCCAACTGTCACAGTGGCTTCCCCTGCTACATGATCCCAAATCACAGGTTTGAATCGAAGCATAATCCATATATAATAATATATTTTTATCAGTTTTATGAAGCTTATTCTGGTGGAATATTCAATAGTATATTAAAAGCAGACATCTGCAGAGACTTTGTACAGCTAAAAGCTTTTCTTTTTTAGGTAAAGTCCTAATTTCAACCTCACATCAGTGCCACATTTTTGTACATCTGGCTCACAAACACTAAGGAGGATGAATGAGCTATCAGTGTATTATTTTGTGCAGTGGGTCCCAACAGCCACAGAAACTGTTCTAAGCATCAGGATGTTGTTAGTCTCACTGGCCCATAGTCAGATTGCCTAGTAGTGAGCCAAAGATGCACTTAAACACCTCCTGTGGCATATAAATCCAAAGGAGGACTGAATGAGTGAAGACATGTGTGCTCTGAATTTGTTTGAAACTGAAGAGAACTAATCACAATGTTTGGGTGAAGCAGTGATGGCAAGCACTCTGTCTGACTTAGAAATCATGACTCCTTCTTCTCATTAGTTGAATATGGAGCCAGACACTGTCAGCTCATAAAGTACCATCTGAATCACTCATTTCCCCTGCAGTAGGTGGCCTGAATACAGCTGTCTGCTTCCCTATCAGTAAAAATACTAATGCTGCAGGATAAATAAGACTATGAAGTCTATAGACAACGTGGGAGGTGAGTTATTGCTGGGTGTGAGGCAGCACCATCTCTCCAATTAAGACGAGAATCCAGCCTCAAGGAAACGCTCTCCTATTCATACACAAAATATCGTTTCAATTTGTTTTTGACAATAACACTGTATGCTTGTACAAGACTATCTCCTCCCAAAACATTTACTTGGTGCTCCCTTAATGCTACTGCTACAAGTTGATCTCCTATTGCTGCTTGTGCCTAACCACAATGCTTCTGTTGGATTTGGTGATATCAAAGTGATAGAGTGAGAAAAAGGGGCAACAAATATGCTCTTTTTTTTAATTTCAGTACAATTTATTCCTGTTTTGTCATGTGTCTCGACCAAGCCACACTGTCTTGTGTTCTTTCAAGATCAAATTTTATGAAAAATATTGAAGGCAGGTCTTGGGAAACACAAGTCAATCTTTCCAGCTACATGTGTCCCCGCCTTATTCATGATGAACAGATCATCTTATTTCAGTGATTTCCTGGTCTCCTATGACACTTTCACCTTGTTGTGACTGTTGGCTTTGTTCGGGTAGAAGAAGCACAGAAACTTTGTTAACAAAGAAGAGATTCAATTTGCAAAATACTAAAGCTGCCAAAGGAGGATGACTCTTTTAAAACACTCTTTGAAACACTTTCCAGTTTTCTTTAAATTATGAGTGACTTGATTTGCATCCTGCTTGGACTGGTGTAAATCAGCAGGAGCTCCACTGGGGTCTCAATAAAGCTGTGTTGTTGCAATCAAAATAATAGAGCCACATGTCTGCTTCCCACACACTAGATCGTGTGTGAGTTCCGATCTATCTGCTTTATAAATTATAAATGGAATGGGAATACTTCTTTTTTATTAACATATATTTTACCACAAGTGCTGATTAGAGGGACACATTTTCTATAATTCCTTTCCTTTTTTAAATTGCAGTGCAAACAGCTTCTCAGAATCATTGCCCCAGGTTCAGAAAGCGATGATTAAAGAGGTGCTCTAAATTCCCCCTTGGGTTCATTGGGAACTGAAATTGGCAAGACATGCGAAGATGATAGTGCAACAAGCCAGAAGAGTAATGGTTCAGAAAGAGAAATTAGTAATTAGTGCCCATTTAAAGTTTTTTGGTCCATTTCTGTTGTTTCTAGTGGGTTTTTTGGTGAGTGGGAGTTCTTTAAAAAAAAGTTTGGAGTTTTTTGTTTGCAGGTTTTAACACAAAGAGAAACACTGAGATGCTCTTTGCTGAGGATTATTTCAAGGGAATCCTTTTCTAAATGTTCAAGTAATACAATATTTCCAAGACAGAAGTACAAGAACAAATATATACAGTTTTATTAAAATAGGATTAAGAGTATATATAGTATATAAAGTATAAAGAAAATTTAAGACTATATGAACTGACTGTGAAAAGAATCATGAACACAGGAAGGTGAATGAAAATACTGATCAAGGACTAGAGACATAAAAGTTATACTCATTATTAGGCTGAGATGGTGTTGATCCAGCTCAGGGAACTCAATCTGCTATAGTCCAAAGGGATGCTATTATCTTAGCCATGAAAGCCTGAAGCAATTGCATTGTCAAAGTTGGTTTGTCTGAAATGCCTCAAACTATCTAAATTATGTTTTGAAATGTTTTTTGTATTGGTATAAGTTTTAAAGAAAAATCTTTAGGAAAGATACAGTTGTCAAATGTTAACTGAAACCATATAACCTGGTTAAAAACAGATCTCTAATCAGAGGTGTAGCAGCTGCTGAAAAAAAAAATTAAATTGCTGTTAACAGATATTCATTAGTTAAGAGAAAAAGCATTATTCTGTTCTACCAGTCTGTGTTTTGGGCCTGGGGACACAGTAGCCACAGAAGTAAAAAAGAAAACCACAAAACTGTTGAAATATTAAGCTTTTTCAGGAATAAGACTTATTTCTTTTCTGAATTGTCAGTTTTATGATGAGAACATCCTTGAGTTTTCCTCACTTTCCAGGACAGTTTCCTTCTTTCTTTTCCACAAACATTTTCTTTTTTCTTTCTGAACAAGGACTTATTTTAAAGAGATGAGTCTATCAAAAATGCTCCTGAGGTGATTCATGTTCCCCTTTCTGACTTTTATTTCAATATTTCAATCTTAATTGTCATCCAAACTTACAGATATTTACACCATTTGAAAACTTTGAGCTCCAAAAAGAAAACAAAATAGCTTCCATTTAAATATCTCAATATACTCAATGTAGGTGTAGGGTAAACACCTATGAGCAATTCACTCATCCAAGTGTGAGCTTTCTTGCAGTGTGTACAGCAGGTACTTTTAGCTTTGTGCCGGCAGAAAAGGCCAAGAGTGAAAACCATGCAAATACAGATTCACTGCTTCCAGTAGTCCAAGGGAGTAAGCCAATGGCCACTGAGATATGTTGGACAACTTTGAAATCAGATTTCTCTGGTTGCAACATAGTGCACGATTTAATTTCTATTCAAATTATAATATTTAATTTATAGCAGCTAGATGGGAATGTAACTGAACTCAAAGAGCAGGGAAAAGAGGAGGAACAAGCAAAATTATAATTTCACACAATTTTTGTTTCTCTTCCACCAACAGCTGACCAGCAAGGCTCACCCCATGCAGCCCTGGAAGGAAGTTCATGTTACTGATGAAGTCCATGGCAATTTATTATCAGGTGGAGAATAACTCAAAATCTATAGGGAATAAATATGTAATTAACTTTAAGCTTCAAACTGCCATATTTCTACTTTCTGGGTTACTGCACAGAAATATGTGTGAATTCTCCATTAAACAAATAGGGTAAAAATAGCAGTTGCAAGAAGCTCTGGGTTGATGGATAAACAGATTGTCTGCATACAATACAGAGTAAATCTAATGTTCTTGGTTACAAAAATCCTACAAACATATGTTTAAGTCCACCCAACATTTCTTGGAAGCATCAGACATACTGCAGAGGGATTCAATTAATTAAAAGCAAATGCAGATGTCTGCACCTGAACTAGTCACCCTAGACTCCCTCTAAATTCAATAGAGAGAAATGAGAGTTTCTAGTGTGCAATTCATCTCATCCTAAAGTACATGTCTAAAATAGATCAAATGAATTGCACATAAAAGTGCCTATCCTCTTCAATGGCTATAAAGGAATACCTAGAAACTAGCCCTGCTGTAGATGTCTACAGCAGAGATATCTAGAGTGTGATTGATTTTATCTTACTTTGGACATTTAAAGTTCATGTGCCTACACTCCCATGATAAGCAATAGACATTAATCCAGTCAAACAAATGAAAGTGTCTGTCTTAGGAGGAGAAGAAAGGCCTCCCCCAAACTTTGGTGAAATGATTAGCAACCTCATGCTGAGCAGAGTTTGTGCTAAGACAGAGGTATCTTTCCCTTCCTCATCCTACCCTGGGAGCAGTTCATTGTGAGCAAAGCAAAACAGCTCAGTCTGCTGCAGACTGGCCCTGGGGGACTTATTCAGTCAGTTCCTGAAACAATCCATCAGTTGATCTCAACAGCCTCTACTGAAGCATATTGGCGCTTATCACGGGATTTATTTTTCCTTCCAGCCCTCAGGCTGGAGCAGCAACACTTCATGCAAGTTAGCAGACATAACATCAGTAAAAGATGTGGACTTGAAACATGAATTGTCCATCTCTGGGCAAGAGACCCAATATAGCACAAAATAAGTACTGACAAAATTCTTCTAAGTAGCTCCAGCTCTGCAATGAGACCTTTAACAGGAGCAATAGGCAAAGGTGGGAAATACTTGAATGCACATATCCCCACATGAAGTTCATTTCTTCTTCTAAAATTGTATTGGAAATGCTTAATCTGGTGTCATATTAATGCATGAACCAAGAAATTGATTCTTTGGAAAAGTCAGACGCTTAATTTCAAAGTTTGAGATACTAGAAAATAATCAGTTCTTAAATAAGTGCAGTGGATGTCATCAAAAAATATTTGCTTCCTTTTGACAGCATTTTATCTCCACTTCAATAGCTGATTTAACTTCAATCTGCTGTTATAAAATGTTTCAGCACTTTCCTGGTTTAAAGTATTGGAGTGTCAGTGCTTTGCAATTTATACACATTTTTCTGTAACATACAATTAAAATCCCAAGCAATTATAAAGTTTAACATTTTCTGAAGTTCCTTTAAAAAATGCAAGAGAAATGCATAACTACATGTGGTAGAGACATATATAGTAAGATTAATAAGTGTAAAGAAGAAACTGTTAGTCATATAATTGGCAATAGTAGACCTTCTATTTTTATTGGTAAATGTTTGATATGTTTTATAAATCAAAATACTTCTAATCAAAGTTACTGTTCCACATATTTTCTGGAGAAAGCTGAAGAACAAAAAAATTCGATTAATTAATCTTCTCAATGTATGTATTATTAGATGACAATAAATATGTTGCTAAAAA
The DNA here is from genome assembly GCF_037042795.1 of Molothrus aeneus. Lineage (NCBI taxonomy): Eukaryota > Metazoa > Chordata > Aves > Passeriformes > Icteridae > Molothrus > Molothrus aeneus. Next base: position 71,616,582 of record NC_089648.1, on the reverse strand, counting down.
AAGAGAAATAATACTTCTAATTTATATTGATGTACTGTATGTATCCATGTCAATCTATAGATCAACAATCAATATTGTCTTAAGGTGCGTGGTAGGTTGACCCTGGCTGGATGCCAGGTACCCATCAAAGATACTCTATCTATCCCCTTTCATAAACCAGATAGAGAGAAAATAATGTGAAAATCTTGTGGATTGAGATAAAGGCAGGAAGAGATCACTCACCAGTGACCACCATGAGCAAAACAGACTCATCTTAGAGAAGTTAGCTTAACAGATAGCCATTCAAACCAGAGCAAGATAATGGAGAAATCAAAACAAATCTTAGAAATACTTTCTGCCTCCCTTCTTCCTGGGTTCAATTTCACTCCCGAATTTCTCTCTCTCCTCCACCCAGCAGGGAGAGGGGATGCGGAATGGGGGCTGGGGTTGGTTGTCTCTGCTGTTCCTTCCTCCTCAGGGGGAGGATTCCTCCCAGTCTTCTGCTTCAACACAGGTCACAACCTGTCCCTAGGTCAGGCACCCAAGTTTTCAGATAGCGACAGGTCCCAATTAAAAATGTCCCAATTAAAAAAAAATCACCTATCCTGAAACTGACTGCAAAACAAAGGGAAAAAAATTCTTCTGAACTCTTTCTTTACCTTTTTCTTTTCCTCCTGGATGGAAAAACTGTTGGTTGAAGAACTCAAGGAAGAAATACTATTTTTCTGTGTGAATTTCCTGTTTGTTCTTCTTTCCCTTGCTTTTTAAAGTAAAAACTTTTGATGAAAAATAGCATCAATCTAGAATATTTATAATTGTCTTAAAATTTCCTATTTGAAATCAAGGTATACGCTTTTGTCAATATTTCTTGAAAAAATTTAGAGCTGCATAAAATGTCTATATTTTGCCTTGATTTTATCTGTAGTTCAGTGATACATGAAGCCATATCATGTTTATGCTTATATGATACAACAATATTGTATCTATATGGAAGCATCAGGAGTCATAGTCTTAAAGCACAATTGTGAAATTCACTGTGAGTAACAAGTTATGCTGGGTTTGTGTTGAGGTTTTTGCTACAGGGGTGGCCTTGGTGAGAAGCTGCTGGAAGTTTCCCCCTGTCTGACAGAGCCAATGCCAGGCAGCTCCAAGAGAAACACACCACTGGCCAAAGCCAAGGCCATGAATGGACAAGGTAAATGACTCAGATGATTGTAAAAGTCTGAAAACCAGCTTAGTTGAACATAAACTTAGGAAAGAAAATCACACCATAAAACAGTTCCCCCAAGCTCTTACATTTACTTGCAACTAATATTTACTTTCTCAAAAAAATTCAGTATAATTAGATGAACCAGTTTATAAATAAAATTGAAATTTTTCTTTGTTTCTTGACAGTGAAATGCATTAAAAATCATCAGAGTCAAAAGAGTAATACATGCTTTGAGCATTTGAAGATAGATATACTACTTTTGTACTGTCTTTGCCTTTTAACTAAGATTTGATCTGTGAGACAACTTGAATAGGGGTCACAGCATGATTAAAACAATTTGACATTCTGTAGATTTTTTTTTTATACAGTTTGCATATTTAGTGTCTTCATGAAGAAGCAAATAGAACTGGAGTAGTACTGATAAGATGCAGCTGATCTCTGCCCAACTGTATTCAGGAGATGTAAAATAACATTTCTCTATTAATATGACAAAACCTGCAAGAGGCATCTCAAATCCCAAAATCTAGATCACAATGAAAGAGAGGGATCTTAACTTTCAGAAGAATGCATGAATAGGAAACTTTCTTGTTCATCTAAAAGAATGACATATGTAGAAAAACCTTAAGAGATCAGCCCATTTTTAGTTTAAAAAATATATATCAATAAGTTTCATCTTTCTGGACAACTTCTGAATTGTGTGAAAGCAATTATATGACAAAAAACCCCACCAAGAGTTAAGGAAATAATGAAGATTAAAGTATAAGTTACATATAGTTTCCTTTTGTTTTGCTAGATGAAGTTAGGAATAAGAGAGCACTTCAAATATTTTTAAAATAATATAGATACGAATTAACCATACTTTTCCTCTTTGTTAACATGTTTTTAAGTTCTATGTGAGATCACTTACAGTCAACTTTTTCAAGTGCATAATAAGAAATGAGGTTTGAAGATTCATAAGATTAACCCAAATACACTGTACAGACGACATGCCTTCCTACTCTGCACTTTACATGAAGCTGTACAAACAAAGGAATAATGCATCTCCTTCAAGGATGAAGTCTTTCTATTTTAATCTTAAAACATAGTAATTTTATTTATATTTGTACATTGTGTAACTATGTAGTTTCTTCACATTCCTGATCAGCAGCTACTTGTAATATTGCTGCTCAATAAGGTATCTGCATTTAAGGAGACCAATTTAGAGCTTTATTCTTTGCAACCTCAAAGAGTTTAAAGATGTATTCCCTCCTTAACATCAAGGGGCACTGATTACTGTGTTGGTATAGTAAATCTTCTCTATCTTTAACAGAAGCCTTTGATGAAGAAAGCACTGATCATGAAGAACCAATCCACAAAACCCACAAATGACCAGCTGAAATTACTGGACAATATCTCCTTGCCTGCCCTGGCAACAGGACCCTTAGTCTATAAGAGGCCACCCAACCATATTTTATTCAACGAGAGGCCAAGGACTCAGGAGGAAGAGCAAGACCTTTGTGTAAAACCCCAGTTCTTTTGTTTGGGGTCCCTCCTGGGAAGCAGCTTGATCTTCTTCCCTGTTGCTAGGCCATGAATAAATGACTTTATGGAATTAAACAATTGAGACTCTGCTATGAGAAACTCAGGTTTGAGCTGGTAAGAAAAGATGGCCTGACTACATGAGAGTGGGGTGTGTAGGGAATCAAACAGGGCACTCATCGGGTCACTGGAGCCACCCACTGCAAAAGGGCTTTGGTTCCAGCAGCTGACACCTCCGGTGATGGCAGTGTCACAGCCAGAGTGGCTCCTGAATACTCAGATGGGGAAATTCCTTGACAAAGGCATCATGACCATGTGCTATAAAAAATGTGTGTTTCCATACTGTCCCCGTATAGGAGTGAATCAGGAAGCAGATTCCAGTGTTGTGACCTGGGTGAATATAGGAATGTGCTTCTTGTTGACAGTGACAAAACTATCGTTTGTCCCCTTAAAAAGGAAATCAGCCTAGAAGTTTCTCTCCTTGATTAGGTGAAAAAGGCATCTTATAGGACTAAGGGGACTTCATCTCAAATTTAAGGATAGCTAATTGGACAGGAGCCAAAAAGTCCTGCCGGGGTAATTCACTAGAAAAAGAAGAGAACAAAGAAACTAATCACTTTTGTGAGGTATTTTACTAAGGGCAAGAGGGCCTCTTACACTTAGATCAGTTTTTCTCTATAAAGACTTTCTTATTTTGCCTTTTATTAAAACCTTTTTGTTTCCAACACTGCCACAGAAGCCATCCTACTGATTTTATGCCTTCTAAGGTAGCTAAGCTATCTATCTTAGGTGTGAAATAGATCTCCAAGAGCTTATGAGACCTAGCTCAGGAAAACTCCTATTTCAGGTGAAAGGTGACAGCAACTGAGGGGCTGTTGCAGGAGAAGACTTTTACATGTCACCTAATTAAACAGCTGCCCTTGAGACATGCAACCTTAAGGACCTTCTAGGAAGGACCATATAGCCAAAACATTTCATAGAATCACAGAATCTCCTTAGAAGGAGATTAGTACCCATAAGTATTGTCTAGTCCATCTCTTGGCCCTCCACAGGGCAGTCCCGATAACCACAAAATGTGCCTGAGAACAATGTCCAAATATTTATTGAGCTCTGTCAGGCTTAGTGCTGTGACCACTCCCCTAGGGAGCTGTTCCTATACCCAACCACCCTTTGGGTTGTAAACCTTGCTCTGAGCAATGTCAGTGACATGGCAGACAGAGCCCTTAAGTGAGAAGACATATCCTGAAACTTCCCTGAAGCAAATACATGAGCAGAAGCTCAAGGGCACAGACCAAGGAGAGCTGAACCACCAGTGTTCTTTATACCCCTGTGGCTGATGAAAAGACAGTACCTGTCTATCCATGTGGCATTGCAAAGGACAGTTCCTCCCTTAAAAAAAGTAGCAGTACTGTCTTGATAAGGTGAATTATATATGTCTTTTTGGTCAAGAGGAAAAAGTGATCAAAACTGTGCACATACTTTTATGCTTTCATTTCTCTGAGAAAAAAAGTAAATGCTTTGTGTAACTGTGCCTCAAAAGACCTTTAATCTGCAAAATGTTTCTGTGGTTTTCAAAGCCTTTCTTATGGTTGTCATAATTTCTGTATATTAATTTTGCAGTTAGAAATTAATTTTTTCATACAATGGAAAGATGAAATAAGGATTGATTTTGTTGTGCGGAAAGGAAAAAGTCATTGAAAACTCTTATCTTCCAAATTTTATTACTCTTCCAGCAGTAAGACTTTAGTATATAAAGTATATATTACTTTTAGTATACTTTGTATACTTATTGTACTTTAGTATATAAAGTATTTTATAACTTTAATATTACAGTAAAACTCATGTCATTTTGAGCTAGGCTCTAAAATAAATAATAGTAACCAATTATTATTAATAATTATGATATTAATATAATTATCTACAGGTTACAGAGAAAAAGGCAAATATGTTTAGCATTCAGAAGCTAGTCCCGATTTTGTAAGCTTTTATTTCAGAGCAGCTATATTTTGTGCTTAACTACATAGTGGGACAAGTCATATGCTACTAAAAACAAAACCTAAGTATACATATGTAAGGGGATAGAACATAAGTAGATGAAGGTAGTATAGAAAGTAATCTTACCCCCTAAAGAGTTGCAGCTGAGCCAATTATTAAGGATTAGGAGCAGGCCTGATGTTAACAGGCCACAGCTGTAGCCAATCAGAAGAGCGTTATAAAAGAGTGGATTGGTTGGCTGAGGGGAACTGGAGTCAGGTGGCTGCTGCGAGGACAAGGAAGAGTCAGTGCCTGGAGGAGCTGCCTACAAGAAACATCAAGGAGGTATGAAACTCTAACAATATGGAACCTTTGCAATATAATGGCAGCATTCATAGGGTTTCATTACCCACTCTCAGCTATCAAATTCTAGCCCCTGAGGAATACTGAGCAGTAGTAAGCATTGAGACATTTCTTTGCTGAATTTCATAATGAAAACACATCCCTGAGATTCAGCCACCTGAGGATGCTCCATAAGAAAGCAGCACATCTCAAATGTCTTAAAATCAAATCTCTGGTTCTTTATCCCTAGGACTGAGCAAGTGATCTTTTTTTTTTTCACTCTGAATCCTGACCTGATTTTTCTCTGACTACTTAATGCAGTTCTACTAAGATTTCCCTGTGAGTTTCCCCAGTTATACTAATGGGATATTCCCAACACTGATAATCCCTAAATTAGTTCTAGTTAAACTTTTTTGTGAATGAGTAATGTATCCCACCTTTAGTTCCTTATAATACTCACTATTTTGATGCTGACTGGAAAAAGCATTTTTTTAAACCAATGCTCTTTCCTTGAAACTAGCTAAAATCAAATGAAGGTAAAATGAGGAGAGGGGAAGGGAAAGGAAAGGAAAAAACACCTTGTCTGGATATATTAGGTGGATTCCCTGGACATATAACATTTTCCATCTCAATTTGCAGTACACTACCTTAATTATTCTGCATTTGAATATTACTTAGTGATGCTGAATGCTTAGAGAGGAAGACCATTTTTTTATAATTTGCATACAATGTCTTGAAACATGCATATGATCATAAAATGGATCATCATAGTGGTTATTTATATGGATTATCATAATACTCAGTCATGTTCCGGACCATCTGTTTAATAAGATATTTCCACCAAAACTTTAAAAAAGTATGCAGAAAAAGGGAGAGCACGCACAAACCATGATGCAGTAAAGAGGAATACATTGGCAATTTAAGCATTTCCAGTGGGTTTGGTACTCATGGAAAAGGGAGCTTTAAGAGGGTTACAGGGAGTACAGAGCTGTGTATCTGCAGATGTTTTACTTTTGATTCTTCATTTCCTTGTCAGTGTCCTGACACTGTAAAAATAATCTTTTAGTAGATTCCCAAAGCATCACACTTCATTGAGTATATCACTCATCATTATATGTATTTTTGAAGTATAAATTAAAGGAATTTGTTGAAATTCTATGAGCAGACTGGTTTTAAATCTCAATTTTTGTTTCATATTTTGGAACCCTCTTGGAGATATTCACAGGAATGATAAGACTATGAAAAGCAAAAAAGAAGACTGAATTATGTTTTTTGACTCTTATTTGACATTAAATCAAATATTCATATGCTCCAATGAAAATGGTTTTTATCTTCTCCTCAAATTTCATTTCTATAAAATATATAATTAAGGACATTACTCTGCTACCAGCTGAATGTTGTAAAAGTTTCAAAACTAGACTCTCAGCAGTTTTTATGTTTCTAGAAGTTGATTGGTCACAATGTGAAAACTTGGTCTTCTACAATCTGGGTCAATTCACACCAAGATGAAGATACTTGCACCATTGTCATTTATCAGTTGAGAAAGAAATGCATCCCATAAAATGTAGTATTTCCTAGAGGAAAACAGGTGTAAATCAGTTAAAATGTTTGTCTGGAAACTGGCAGTTTATCACCTAGGTGATGATCCCTTTATTTTTTTACTTTGTAGTGTGAAATATAAAACAATTTCAGATGACAGGATGACAAAATACCATTTTTTTCCCCTGCTGGAATCTTTAACCTTACGGAGATTATGATTCAGATATATTTTACATTTGAGATGAACATCAAGGAATCCCAAATCTCAGCAGCAAGACATTAAATAGCTGCGTGCATTTGGCAGTGGCAGTTTGCCACTAAGCCACACACTGTGGAGGATTCTCCCTGTGCAAAGGAAAAAGCAGCAAAACAGTTTGGAGATGTGGAACAGCTTGCACCCTGCAAAGGGGCACTTATCACACAAACAGTGTGATTTTCCAGCCCAATCTGTTAATTGTGCTCATGCAACTTTCCGGGAGGCTCCGCCGACATGCTGCTTAGATGTTCAAAAGTGCTGCTGATCTCAACAACAGTGTCTGTGCTTACCCCCATGTTCTCCAAGGGAAGATTGGATCAGATGCACAAACTGGGACAAATAGATACAGTTCTGCTGACTTCAGAGTGCTTTGGAGCTAAGGATGTGAACTAGGCTGTAAAATACATCCATTTCTTTGCAAACTTTTTTTTTGTTGAGTTTCTCATTTTATGCTAAGAGGCTCTTCCTCAGAATGTGCTGTGTTTGGTCTTTTTTTTTAAGCATGCTGTTCAATTCCAGCAAGATTTTCAAAATCAGTAATAACTACAGAATAATCTATTTGATACTTTTGGAACAGAAAACCAGTTAACGATTCCCAGTCATTCTCCACTGTGTGGCATATCTTTGACAACCACTGAGCAGATTGAGACAGAGACTATAAATACAAATTCTACCTTGTCATTGGGTGTGGACTTTGATAAATCTGTTCTGTTTCAATCCTCTGAATGGTAGTTCCTGCTAAAATGTGAGGGCTGGCTTTAGACTAGCCACATTCCATTACTTGTCAGTATATTCTAAATTATTTTTCTCTGCAAATAAAAAATATATCTGACCAGAGCTGATTATTTCCTTTGGCCAACAAGCATATGCAGCTGGGTCTATACATTGGCTTTTATGACAATGATAGCACATTAGCACTGTGGTCTTCATCTTACTTTTTGCTCTCACAATTCTCTTAATTAAAATTAATGATACCTGCAAGAAAGATAAAGGACATCAGAATAATTCTGGAAGGAAGAAACATGCATTCATTCATCTCTTCATGAAGGACATTATCTGGCAAACTAGCATCTGTCTCTCCATGAGCCAATATTTATTCAATTTTATGTTCTGATTAATTTACCAGTATTAAACTCACTGATTTTTAAATTGATGTTTTAAGACTGAGAAGTTTGCATTTGTAAAACAGAACTGTAAGGCTTAGCCCAGATTTTGTCTTCAAAACTTAGTAAACTTGGTACAACAATTCTATGAAGCTGTTTCTCAGAAATACGAGCAAGCATTTTTATCTCTAACTCATTTAGGTAATGGGAGAACAAGTCAGCATTCTGTCATTAGTTGTGGTCAGGGTTGCATAACTCAGATCAAGAGTATATTAGCAATGCTATTTAAGAAATACTTCAGAGATTGCATTTTCTTAAACCTCAAATTAGCTCACAAGGTGGGATTTATTCCACTCCCACTCAGACACGTAAAAATTAGTGTCCAGTATAAATGTTAATCAAAAATATTCATGCAATAAAGGGAAAAGTAACTTCAGAAATCCAGTTTAGAATACAAGAACTCATGTCCCAAAGTCACCTACTTTCATTCACTGGCTAGTGAGGGAGCCAGGCGAAGTAGCTAATAAGTGCGAGACTTGAATCTGGCAAAAGTTAGGTGATGTGAATCCTTTAATGTTTAGAGAGTTCCTTTAATGGCAGTATTTATACAGCTAAAAAAGAAAATAACCAAAAAAAAACAAGAATGAAACCTTGCAGAGAGTTTGTCAATTTGCCTGGAAAGATCTGACCATGGAAGCAATTGTTGGAGGCCTGAACATAAATACCAAGGGGAATTAAATGAAAGTAGCAGATCCTGTCACTTTCCCTTTTCACTCCACAGTCACTCTAAGAGTCATGTGTATTAAAAATAAAAATAAGCATTGCAGGAAGATCAGATATTTCCTTCCTAAAATAGTGCAATGGTTCCAGCTAATGGACTAAGGGCTACATGAGTATAAACGTGTCAGAGAAAGTATCAATGTATTTCAAGATTAGATTGGAAACAGACTGAACTGCAAATCTTGGCTGTGTTTTTATAGAAAACTGAACATAAAGCTGTCTTTGCATGTGACTGGGACAATGTGGCATAACCTAAACTGATATGAAGAGTAAAAACATATAAAGGAACAGAAAAAAATGTAGCATTCTTATTTTTTTCATGTGACAAGAGCTCTGTGATCTCTCTTAAAGCTCACATCAATTCTAGTTTAGCAATAATATAAGGGAACATGCTAATCCCATTCACAAAGTACAAGTGTAATGCAAACTGGACTTCACTGTAACTCATAGAAACATAGCTGAGAAGACATTCCACCACCAAAGGAGGGACTGAAAAGCTGAAATTAGAAATGATCACTAGCAAAATATTAGCAACATTTTCCAATGATAAGCTGAGTAAGAACAAGATGCAAAATGTACAATATGTCTGGAGCTGCTCTTCTTTGCAGCATCATAGCATGATGATGAAAGCACAAAGTAGGTGATGTTCACTGAGAGCTAGGTAGCTCAGTAGCAGGTAAAATACTGAATGTGGAATTCTATTCATAAATTGATGGTGTTCCATTGTAATAAATACATTTTGGGTTGGGAATCAGGAGCTGTTACGAAGAACATAACTCAAAAGCAATATAGCTACAAATGTGATAATGGCTTTGTTCAGTATGCTGGTTTTGCAGTAGCCACCATTGAACATCTTTTTACTATGTATCATTATTTTGTGAACAAAATATTCATCTATTTCTGATGAATGGGAAACTTGTGCTATTAATTTCTCTGAGACTTGCATAATAGATGAAGACTCAGTTATAATAACAATATGATTTATATTTTTAAATTGCTCCACATAGGAAGGGGAATTATCTCAAATGGTAGAGTGCTCACTTAGCAGGATACATGCCTTCATTCTCCAAACTTTTTGGGAAATGTGAGGTTGGAGATCAGCACCATAGAAAAGGACCTGGGAGTTCAGCTTGTTGCAAGCTGAACATGAGCCAGCAGTGCCCTGGCAGCCAGGAGGCCATCCCTGTCCTGGGGGCACCAGGGACAGCATGGCCAGCTGGGCAAGGGAGGAGGTTGTCCCACTCTGCTCTGCACTGGGGCAGCCTCACCTCCAGTGCTGAGGGCAGTCCTGTGTTCCCCAAGATAAGAAAAGCTTCCAGCCTTTGGAGAGCCTCCAAAGGAGGGCCACAAGAAGGGTGAAGGGCCTTGAGGGGGAAGCTGTTTGAGGAGTGACTGAGGTCACTTTGTCTGTTCAGCCTGGAGGAAACTGAGGGCAGAGCTCAGTGCAGTTACAGCTTCCTTGGGAGGGGAATAAGAGGGGCAGGCACTGTTCCCTTCTCTGTGGTGACAGTGACAGGATGCAAGGGAACAGTCCAAAATTGTGTCAGAGACAGTCCAAGTTGGCTATCAGGAAAAATGTTCTTCACCAGAGGGTTGTTGGTCACTGGAACAGTCTGTCTAGGGAAGTGGTCACAGCTCCAAGAATGACAGAGTTCAAGGAGTGTTTGGGCAACACTCTCAGGACATGGAGTTCTTGGGGATGGTCCTGTGGAGGGCCAAGGGCTGGACTCGATGATCCCTCTGGGTCTCTTCCAAATCAGAACATTAAAGTGCGGTAACCGTGACTTTAAAAATCCCGCCTGCGCCGCCGTTTCCCGCCTGCCAGCCGACGGAGTGGGGGGGGCGCGCGATTTCGCGGCTCGGCGAGCGGGAGGCGCTCCGTCGTCAGGGACGTGCCGGATCGCCTGTCAGCTCTGCCAGAGGCGGATAAAAAGTCACGGGACCACAGACAGGGAATTGGGAGAGTGTCCCCCCGACCGGGGCCAGTCCAGGTTTTATTCCAGAACGCAGAGTAACACCCAAGGAAAGCCGGCGGACCGAAGGGCGGCGGTGGGAGGGAATACACGTGTTATATAGGAGAAACGGGAGGGGGAGAGCTCAGACAGGCAGCGAATCGGGGCTCATGGCGAGCGTGGGCTTTTCAGAGAGACAGGACGGGTGGCCAACCGAGAGAGCTCAAAGGTGGGACCCCGGTCCCCAGCCCAATAATCTCATGTATACCACCGAAGTTTCTGGATAAAAGGGGGCATTTGGGGGGGGGGGGGGGGGGGGGGAACGGGACAGAAAGGGCGCGAGTTTCCAAGGTAACTCGTGATTGACAGATAACTGGGAAAGAGGGGGAATTCCAGACAGAACCATTATACAGAAAAAGGGGGTAACAGAACATTCCAGCTTAAACCGGGGGAGCATAATAACACAACACAGCATTCAAGGATTCTATGATTCACATAAAAATGGTGCAATATTGGCAGCATTGCAGATGCTGTAGCCAATATTGTATCTCTCTCATTAATTTCTATTATCAGGTACTACATATAACTCTTTCAAAAAGTCTAATTAAATGTAAGGTTTAATAAAAAATATACACATTAATATAAACACTTTGTTACTGTAGAAGAAAACCGTTGCATGTTCTATGGGTACTTTCATAGCAAGTAAATTGCAAAGAACTTAATTCCATTTGACCAAAGACCAGCATTGTTAAATGCCTCCAAAGCCCACTAATGTGGCAATGTGCCTTTCCCAACGGAAGTATGATTCTCAGGAAACCCCACGGCAGGTGATTCTGTTAATATGTCATTGTTTTCCAGGTGAGTTTTTCTTAAGGGAACGTAACAGGAATTTGAGGACACATACTTCTGTAAAGCACATAAATATTTATCTGAAAAATAATGTGAAGACAAATTTTACTTGTTCATGAAGTTTTGTAATAAGTTTAGCTCACCCGTGTGGCTTCCAAAAATGTTGTTCGTGGTTCAAGGAAGGAAATTATTCTTTTACTCAGAGTTATAGTGGGGAAAAGATTTAGAATCCAAGGTTGCACTATTTCTCATTAACATGTATAGAGTTTTCAAGACTTCCAAAAAACCAGTCTTAATTACTCAGAATGATGAATGAATGTTACCATTGTAGGCAATCAGGTAATCCCAACCATACATACTTCTTTCAGCTCTTACAGACCTCTTATAAATCCACTAGCAGGATGCCAGCTCAAACATGAGTGGCTGGTGCAGTGCAGATCCATGTAAGTAGTGCCTGAACTCAGTGGTGAAGCACAATTTCTGTCAATAACATGAGATGCAAGTGAGACAATACCATGAGGTTGAAGTGAGAACTGTGCAAAAGCCCAGTGTGAAGGTAACACCCAGCACTCTGTCAGAGACTGAAATGGTGAGAGGTGTTGGTTGATTTTAAAGGTATAGAACATTTTCCAGGTGACTTCTTTCAGAAAGTGAAGAAAAAAAAAATTAAGTTGCAGAGAGCAAGTCTGCACCTCACATATGGTATGACATGAACGAACAGCTTAGATGGCTCAGGTTGTGTGAAACTGAATGATAAGTACCTGCCTCACTTCTGCAAAAGGATATCAGTTTGCTAAAATCTTTTGCTTTCTTCTCATTAACTAAATGTAAGTATATAGTTTGTTTGCTTGGCTACCTTTTGCTCTCTTTCCCAGAAAAAAGTCTGACAAAATAAGAATCTCTGGTAGTTAATTCACCTGAAAAATCAAAATAAGTTGCTTGATACTTAGGTACTTTTTCATGTGTTTAAATATCCTATCTGAAGAATCAAAATTTCAAACTTCTTGCCACTGTTGCAGATGATTCCTGTTGCTCTGAATATCAGAATAAAGAGTTTGTTTCATGAGAACATCCTTCAAAGAGAGTTTGGCCAAAATGCCATTGTGACATGCTGCAACAGTGAGAAGTGATTCATCTTTTCTCTGTTTCCTAGCCAAGCAAGGTATCCATTCATTATTTTCCCCAAATAGGAGGTTCTTTTGTAGCATAAGCTTTTAAAGTCCTCTTTATCTTCATTAAACTGTCACACCAGCTGACCAAGTTTTGTCACTGAACTCCAGCAGTGCTGGTATTAAATGAGTCCCTGTGACCTTCTCTGGTGTAAACATTTGTACAGTATCTGAAACATAGTAGGTGCTGTCTCAGCTGGCTACTCAAGTATGTCAGCTTGTAGCCAGCTACATATAATTTTCACACTCTTAAATTGACAGGAAAATCAGATGCAATTTTGATGAGGACTGGGTTTCCACACTGGTTATTTCCTTGCATTCCTAGAGTTAAGACAGAAGATGTGTGCTGAAATCCACATTATATCCAGTCTGTGCAGCCTTGCATTTATTTAAATCTTCTTGGGTTTGAGTAGTAACATGCAGGACCATGTGGTTACAATTCAGTTGGTGGCTATTTCTAGGTTGATGAGCAGATCCAATTTCGTGGCCTGACTTGGGAAGGAAACCTTAAATTAAAAGATAAAAGACAAGCAGAGTGGCCTAAAGGATAAAAGAAATTGTCTGTGCAGAAGTGTGCATGTACCAGCACCACCAGTGCTACAGCATATCCCAGCTCTCCTGAGCAGCATCATTGCACAACAAATGATTGCCCGGGTCCGTCTCCAGAAGCTTCTGAATATCCTCTTGCCCTACACACCTTGGAACACCCAGAGAGTGAGATTCAAACCTGCCCTGATCCCACAGATATTCTTAATGAGCTCCAATTTATAGGTGAGACAATCTGGAACCACAATTACTTTTTCCCACCAATACTCTGAAATTTTAGCGTTACTCATATGAAAGGCTATTCCACTCCTTGGTTAAAAGAAGTCAGCTTGTCCTTCAAATGCTACAGAGCAAGTCTGAAAGGTATTCTTTCAGGAATACTAAGATTTCTTTGTAAAAGTTGATTAGATTTGACTGGTAGAATTGCTACAGACTACGGAGAAACCAGTGGGGAAAAAAATCACTTTTCATTGGCACTGTTGTCTATCTACTAAGGTCTTTTGCCAATATTTAAAGGTATGGTGACATTCAAACACGACAAACTGTACTGATTGTACCATGAATTATATTACAACTCCAACGCTTTTGTTGCTATCATTTTTCAACATGAAACAGATTCCCTGCAAAACAAATAATGAAATTTGAATAGCTAAGATTTAATCATCCTTTCAGTCTTTCATATTTAAATAATCCTTCCATATGTGCTATAAATTGAGGCCTTTTTCCTTGTTTGTAAAATACATATTCCATCCAATAAGAGACACTAAAAAAATGCAAAATTAATTACCTCTATGGTTTTTTTTAGTCTGAACATCTGACATAGAGAAAGGATAGAAAGTTCTGGAAAAGTACTCAGTAGAATTATTTAAGATTCATTTTAGCCCACCACACAAGTTATTGATATATTTTTCAAGATAGATGCTAACATTTGCTATCATTATTGTAGTAAATGCTAGTACTTTTTCTTCATCATTGAGAAGAAGCATCTTTACCTTTCTGGAAAATAGGACAATGAGATATTGGTCCTATGTGAATATTTACAAATCAACAATAGATATTTCATAGCAAAGAAATTGAGAAAGTGAGCACCTGGGTAAAATGGAAGGGCTGGAAAAAGTTTAAGGGCAAAATGGAGTCAAGAAAACAAAAAAAAAAACCATTAGCTTATTATACTTATAATAGTAGCAGAAGTATTCAGACTGACATATATACAAAAACATTTCCAATTCTGGATGCCAACATAATTATTTACCGCAGTGTACCCAGGGCATTACATGTGTTGTGTGATAAACAGAACTGGAATGATTATCATATATTGGAGGTAAGGGTTCTCCTACGTGTACTTTTGCCTTTTGTGAAAACACATACTGCTACATGGTCTGAAGTTCAAGACCCCCTGATGCACCCTAAAACTCCTTTTCTTACCCTCATTATCTTGTGACTAAGGCTGCCAACCATTTTCTCCAAGTCATCCCATCTGCCCAAAATCTACTACTGATCACCAGTTTAGCTTTCTCAATTTAGGGGAAAAATAGAATTATTTTTCACTGCCTTCTGCCCAAGCCTCTGGCAGTCACATCAACAGTCCCATCTGTTCTTTTTTTCAGCTTAATCCCACCCAGATTTCTGATTCTAGGATTTGCAATTTAAAGGGAGGGTATGTGATGTGCATTAACAATGGATTTACTCCATACAAAATACTTGCACAGTAGCTCACCTTCTTTCTCTTTTTCTCATATATACCTACACAAGCATTTGGACATGTAAAAGCTTTCATTTTAAACACACTTTTCTTAAATGAAAAAACACTTAAACATTGAAATATGTTCAGCCAATCATACCTTTGGCTTGATTAAGCATTGCTATCGTGATGAATTTGGTTAAGAGCAGAGATGTCAGAAATGTTTAATCACCAGGCCTGACAGCACATGCTGTAGATTTTCAGAGCTGGGATAGAGGCAGAAAAACAAAATGCCTGTACATATGTCTTAAAATTGTCATCCTGAATCCCATCTCATTGTTCTAATTTTAAGAAGCACAGACAGTTGCTCCATCACTGGGGAAGTGGAGTTTGCATTAAAGCTGTATTTTGCTGCCTTCTCTCACTAATAAGGACTTAAAGAAAGATCAAGCAAATGAAAAAAATCAAACCTGAGTTTTCCTGAAAATTTTGTAGGCTTTTCTGGGACCACAGCAGAGTTTAGTATCATCAGGAAACAGAATCTGGTAGTGTTCCAAACTAGATTGATTAAGCAGACTCCTGAAAATCTAATTTATTTGCTTTTTCACACCAAAGAGAGAAAAAGCAATAAATAATAAGGCTGATAAAATACCTATCACCTGTTTTTTTGGGTCAAAATTTAGGCAAGGTGGTTATATTGCTATCAGCCTCTACAGCAGTGTGAGATACCAGGCTGACAATAACTTAGAATAAAACCTGATAAAGGTTTCAGTTTAGGAATAACTAAGCTTAGGTCTTTATGCTCTTCCTTGGACTCACCAGCCACCAATATTTCATAGTACAGCTCTTCAGGAAGAGACAATTTCTGTTCACACCTCCTGGGGTATATACCACACAAACAGCTAGTTTGGGATTATTCCTCCTTACAAACTGCTTGCTGCTGAATTCTGTGGGACCCTGCATGAAAATGCCAAGGCATGACATTTTTTTTAATATCTTGAATATTTTTAATAAGTGGCTTAAAAATTAAGAAAAAAAATAGGGAGAGTGTCACTTTTTATATGGAAACTTTACAAAATTTTTTTGAAAAAAAAAGTCTCACATCATTATGGCCTCTAAGTTTATTTCAACATACATGGAATAAAAAATGTATATAAAATCAGAGAATCATCGAATAGTGTGAGTTGGATAGGACCTTCTACATATGCATGGTAAAAACCCTAGTAAGTGGTATCCCTAAATTTGGCCAGTGATGTGAGAAACAGAGTAAACTGTAGATGTGCTGGGAATCCTCAATGCTTTCCAAAATTTTACTCATGTAGTTGGGAGAAGGTTATATTCCCACAAGATATGCTTGGAAAGCAGAAAATTGAATTACTACCTATTGAATCAGATGTGTTTTCCTATTACGTATGTGGGATTTTCCTTTTCAGCACATTCTGCAATTTTTTAGATAAGACCTTTTTGAGTTTGGAACATGGTAATGCTGGTGCATTTCTACTCGTTGACATTCTTCTAGTTCTCATGCAAAAGCTGAGGATCAATAAAGTTTCCCATCACAGACAAAACCTGAATCACAGATAATGTGGAGATGTTACAAATCCTTTTTCTGGAGATGCACTGGCTACCCCTCTTGAGAGCAAAGACTGCTCTTGAGAATAAAGTCTATTTAAAGCATAACACATGTCCAGATCTGAATAGCTGAACACTTAAAAGAACATTTCCAAGGCAACACAAGCTCAGAAACAAGCAACTACTATTTTGGATTATGATACAGGTATTCCTATCAAATTATATTTCCATAAAATATCAAGGTTTTAGATCATATTTCCTTTTCAGGAAATAAGAACATTAACATTTAGAACAGTTTAATTTTTCTTATAAATTGCATGCTGCTGTAGCCATAACATCTGGCCCTACTTGAGAAATCTGTGTTTGATTTCCAGCTCTTATTTTTATTTGCTGTGAGATGCTGCCAAAAAAAACCAAAAAACAAACAAACAAAACCAAACAAAACAAACAAAAGACCAGAAAAATACCCTACAAGCAAAAAAACAAAGGCCTATAAAACCAGGACAACCTACACTCTTCTAGTTTGCAAAACCTTTAAGGATTTACAAAAAAGAATGATTTAGAGAAGCAAGAGAACACTCTCATTTTTTATTTAATGACTCCTTACATTTTACAACTTGTTAAGGCGCCATCTAATTTGTCTTATTTACAGAAGGTTGCCAGCATATACACATTTAAATCGTCATAGAACTCCTCATTGCTCCACAAATTTGCTTATTAAAAAATATTATGAAATAAACACCTTCTTCAACAAAACACAGACCTTCACCTACAGACCTTGCCTTACACTGGACCTTCACCAACAGACCTTTTCTTGCATTGCTCTGAAAACCCCCTGGCTGTTTGATAGGCTATCTATATTTCCTTTGGGATTACTTCTCACAATAATTCCTAATTCCATGCAACATAGATATGAGATAAATTTAGGCACCTAAATTTGAGTGGAATCAGCATATTATATGTGATGCTTCTCTATATTCAGTAGGCTTCTGAATGTCACCTCAGAAAAAGGTGTTCTTGCTGGTGTATCTGTGACCAGTTCACTAAAAAACCACATTTATTCAGCAGTCTTGTGCTGCACTACAATTACTCTGATGTTTGTTTGCACCTTTTTTACTTCATTGTCACAGTGGAAAAAAAGCTTTCAGGAAAGCATAAATTAATCTGACACCACCTATATTACATGAAAGGCTTTTGTGTGTGAGAATTATATTAATTTTGAATACATAAGATAAACCAGGAAATATTGTAGAGAAAAATGTATTAAAATTGAAGCAAGCTGTCCTCATGTCTCCTGCCCCATTCTAAGCCCAGTGATGGGCTTATCCTTCACTGAAATGGTGGATCAGTATGACACCCAAAAATAGCCTGATTCAGACCAACTAGAAATTATCCAAAGAAGATGAATATGTAAAGGCAAGGGCCAGAATAATTTCTTTCAAGACACTTATAACAACACTAAGAGTTGGAGAATCAAAAATAATAAAGCTTTGTGGCTGACATTCACAGAACTTCATGGAAAGCATTTCCCTCTCTACCTCTGGGGCACAGGAAGATCACTTGACAGAGGTTTGTAAACAAGAGCAGTGTACATAGACCATGCAGACCATGAAGCATCTACTTCACCTCCTTTTTCTGCTTCCTTTCTCACTTTATTCTTGTCTAGAGGCAAAATACATTGCATGACACAGTGAGAAAGCACAGACGTTTTATTAAAAAGTAAGACAAGAAAAAGGAAGCCTTTTGAAAAACAAAAAGGGGAAAATAGCTGTTGCTGTAGAATAAATCCCAGACTAGTTACTCTTACTGGCATCTGCACATGTTTGGGGGCAATGGGAACGTGAGGACCACTGCCATGCTCCTGTCACACTGCCATAATCAAGGAGTTTTATCAAGCAAGGGTCAGTCTTGCAACCAACAAAATTGAGAAAGAGTGTGTGATATGTTTACAGGTCACAGCAAGAACACTTTCATTTACCAGGAAATGAGAATAGAGCTGTGCTGTGTCTTTGACAAGAAATTGCCATTTCTTTGTAGGACTTGGTCCTTTGCCAACATTTCATCTAAGTGCATCTTTCTTTTGGTCTGCAGAAGGAATTGTCACTGCTCCAAAACAACATACTTAAAGTGTTATATGCCAAGTGCCTCAAGGGGCCCAGAAAGCCAAAACATGCATTTAGAGCACACTGACTATTCACATAAGCAAGGCTATTTTTGCTAATTGGGAGGCTCGCTAATGGACTAGTTCATTAAAATAATGTCTGAATTGTATTTGCATCTTCAAAAATTACTACATTTCTATTCCAGAATCAAATAGTCTAATTATCATTTGGGTGGTTTTTTTTTTTTTTTGGGTTTGTTTTTTTTTCGGGTTTTTTTTTTTTTTTTGCTTCCTTTTTAAAAAAATTCGTGAGCAGTTCTGGTGGCAACTACAAGAGCTAAAGGCAAATATGAAACCCCTATTTGGACTGCAGTCTTCACTGGGGAATTCATTATGCATTCAGGGCTGGAATGGACATGGACATGGTTTAGAATCATGGCCAAATCCTGATGAGGAAAGACAAACCACCTCCACCAAGCTGAAGTGGTGTTGCTAACACACAAAACTTCCCACTGGAAAGGGTTGAATCTGTGTCTTAATCAGCTCATTTAAGGGTTGGACCAAGCTGTTGTGAAGCATTCTTCAGCTTAGGTATCCTTTATCAGGATTCATCCCAGTGAATTTCAGCACCTAACCCACACCCTGCTCAGCAAAGGGAAACTCAGTTTATCTGAATGGGGTGGCAAGAAACTTCAGCAACACATCTCTGATGATCTTAAAAGAGTAAGAGAAAAGCAAACATTTTCAGGTCTCAGATTCAGTTTTCATCATTGCTGTCATGCTGGTCAGCATTCAATTCTCTGCTGAAAGTGCTGAAAAGTGATATAAACTCTTGTTCAGGGGAAACTTTCAGCTAAGTGTCTTCACAGATGTCAATGTATCAGTTTCATTATCGATCCAAGTAATCCCATGTACATAAAAAATGTTTATAATAAAACCAGAGAAGTTAGTTTTAGGATACATCCAACTCTTTTCTAGAGAAATCAGGGAGCACTGAAATCAAAGAAATAAGATTTAACTCAAACAGATCCTTCAGGCTATCAGAACAAGGAATACTTAGAATTGGCACCTTTTTCCAGAAAACAGACATCAAAATACATGTGAGAATTTAACTTGGGATTATCAAGTTTCTTAATACTCTAAGAAAGTGTTAGGAGTCTCAAAGTATATCTTCTGACAATAAATTGGCACACTCATGGCTGCAAGATAATGACATTTTTTGTTTGCTTAAGCGCTCTACGTTCAATGGGAGGACAGCTCAGACAGACTGCTCCCTTTTGCTGGAGCTCTCAGATGAGTTCTTGTCAAGTTTAATATTGTTTTGTTAAAGCTGCACAGTTAATAGCTTATAGGAGCTGGTAACCAACCATTTTGAAGAGAGATTGTTTTACATTGCTGAGAACATTTAACATAACACTAATACTTTATTTTCCCTTGGTTAACTGTTTTGGTTGCTGTTTTTTCATTACAGCACTCGAGTAGAAGAAAAGGTTTGTACTTCATAAAAACCCCACGGTAATTCAAAAATATCTATATCATTTTCACGAATATTGTGTTTCTCTAAATTAACAAAATCTAAAAAAAGTGAAGAAAATAGAGTTAAAGAGCAAAGGTAACATTCAGAAATTGCATTTCCAGAGAATTGTTTTCTGCTGTGCAGTCATGCTATTTCTGTGTGATGTTGAATGATCAAATATACTCACTGCAAAGCCAGAATCTCAATGTTCTATGTGGTAAAAAACCTCAACAAAACATAAAATCAACAAGAATGACAACAAAAGCAGAGTGTTTTTCACTCTGAATATTCTTTTTTGTATGATAGCATTTCAAAAGAATTGACATCCTTGAAATCTAGGCATGGCTGTGAAACACCACTTCAGTCCAGTCACTTCTGGAGGAGAGAAAAAAACAAAGGAAAGAAGAGCTAGAAAAATTTATCAAGAATAGTGCAGACATGTGCTCTTTTAAAGATTCTTGTTTGCTTTATTACTCATTCATGTTTTGGTACTTTTATAACTGTATTTTGAAAGTCATCAATCAGCATGCAACTACATATGTGGAATGAAAAGACAAAAGATAAAATCTGTGCAAATCTTTTAAAAAGATTTTTTGTCTGTTTTATCTACAATCCATCAACCTGAACTCAGGTTTGGAATTTATTTATTTGTTTGGTTTTTTGTTTTTATTTATTTATTAGAAAGAAAATATTCCTTTTTAAATATGTTTCATGAAATGCATAACCGTTTCTTTATTATATTTCAAATTTTGCTGTTTGGGTTTAAAATCCTTTAGTTAACATATTCTGGCTACAATTGAAGAAAAAAAATACATGTAAAAAAATTCATTCTGGGGAAAGACCATGGGCATCAAAAAGAGATTTGAAACAGGAGAACATGGAAATTCCTTCTCAGGATTACCATTTATCCATCTTACAGTGGGATTGTATGTATGGAAATCAGACCCACTGTGTAATGCTCAGCCTTGGAAATTGGCCTCTTTCACACCCACTGCACTGAGGCATATGGTTCTTTATTCATCTGCAGTGAATTTTCATTGTCTTTGAATCTGGTGGTCATGTCTCACATTGTTCTCTTTCTGAGCATTAGAAACTCACTGGCTTGAAGATATTGCTCCCACCAGGCATCATCATCCCCTGTGTCTCTCACATAAAACAAAAACAGAAGCCAGAATGTTTAATTTCCTTATTCCTAATGTCTCTATCTATTTGTTGCCTGTTTTGCCTTTCCTGTTCCTTATTTTAACCAGTTTCATAATCAGATGAGTCAGTCATTTGTGTCATGGCTCAGCACTACAGGCATAAAGGTTAATGACACTGTCAGACATTTTCTGATAATCTGAACACCACATAAACCATCCCGTAGCCCTCTCCAGCTGTAGCAGCCACAAAGAATTACAAGGCAGTGAAGCAAGCAGTCCTTTCCAATACTGGTTGTCCTTGGTCAAGCTAAGCTTTTCCAAATCCCCTGCTATTATATCCCTTCAAATAGCTTCTGAAATTTCTTTTTAACTTCTCACATTTTTCTGTGGTACAGAGATACACCTTCTTCTTTTAACCCTTGATTCCCCACAGTCTCTGCATTTTGTTTGCTACCTTCACAACCTATCCCACCTCCTTGGAATTCTACAAGCTTTTTAAGTCAAGTGAATCTCATGTGAATCTCACTTTTCTGCACCATGAGTCCATAACTGTTAGACTGATAGTTCCAAAACACCCATTGCTTTCCAGAAAACTTTACAGATTACTGCTCTGAAACAGAAAGCAAAAACGTAGGATGTCTTATTATAACTTGCAATGTCACCAGTATTTTGAACATAGAATTAAACTGTTGTCTTGTTTTTTTAAGTTTTTTAAAGCTTTCTGATATTTATATTTTTGTAACAGACTTCCTCACACACATTATGTAAATAACTTATTGTTTTGCATTCTTTTATGGAAGAAGAGAAATTTAATAGACTGTTGGTTTGTCCAGTGTCATTGGAGAGGTGGTACTGTCATCCTCCAATCCACTGTCACTTTTGGAAATCTATAAATCTTAGAGTCAGAAATTAAACTTCCCTCTTTTTTACCTTGGAGAGCTGTGTGTCCACGTCATTTTATTTCATGTCTATAGCAACATTAAACCACATAAGTCTACTACAAAAGGGAAATAAAAGTTTCAAATTTTAAACATGAACAAATTTCTAATAAACTCCAAGACAGACTTTATGCTTCAAGGCAATAAATTAATACAAAATGAATAAAAAAAGCCAAAGGTAGAAAAGTATTTCTGCCAATGCTTGGCTAAATAAAACTTAAAGAGAACCAGGGTTTCTGATGTGCTTTGGAGAGGAATGCTTCCTAGGTTACTGCATCTAAATTAACTGTCTGGGTTCCTTATGTGAGCCCTTAAGAAACCATTCCCAACCTAATGTGTGGGACCAAAACTAGGACCTACCCTTTTAAGGAGACAGTCTCACCATATCCTAAAAGGAAGACTTAGATGATTAGTTTAAGTAGATTACTTATACTTCTCTGTGGTGAAAATTAAGTGAGATGAATTACTGCTTATAACAGCCATTAAGAATTCCTAAGAGTGCATTAAACCTCGTGTCTTCCTAATCTGCTAAAGAGGATCCTTTTGCATGTTCCTCATGGTATTCACTGGGGCCACAGCCACAGTTTTAGAGTCTAAATTCCTGGTCATTACTTGAAAGATATCCATTTGGTATTTAGAAGGTATCATTGCTCTGTAGCTTTGGAAGAGAGGATAAGCCAGTGGTCTGGGTGAGGTATGCCCTCTGTGTTAGAATTTGGAGCAGAGGAATGCTTCCCCAGAGTCAGTCTGTAGAACACACACCTTAGAGGGGGTTCTTGATTATGAAACTGTTTTTTTGACATTTTCTTTTTGTTACTTCTATTCCACTTTTACTGCCATAGCTTCTGTAAAGCAATAAATAATGAGCAATTCTCTTCCTGAAATGTCTGTTGTCAACATAATCAGTATGTGTCAGGTCAATATATTCAATTCTTTGCTGACATATTCAGTGTGGCTTGATGTGGTTGGGATGGTGCTGACCCTTGGGAAGCAATGATGAGATCAGCAAGTAGGAAGAATTCTGGTCCAGCTGGATCACTGAGCTCTTTCTTGCCAACATTTTCACCTACAGCTGACTGAGACACTGGGGATATTTATAAACCTACCTGGCAAGTAAACTGTATTAAAAAAAAACCCCAAGAACAGCAGCTACTCCTGTAGATTAGAGAAAATATAATTTAGGAGTCTCATGGCTTTGACAAGTTTCTTGCTGAGAAAAAAGAACTCAATGTGTTGCAAAACCCTTTTGCCAAGAGTTGCTTGACACACCATGCTATTTTCCTGTGAATTATATGTTGTCATTTAAACATAAGAGCATAAACCTACTGACTTACTACAAAGCTTCTAATATTTTTTGCATGCAAAAAACTTTATTCATGCTTCATAAATGGTCTCAAATTA
This sequence comes from Molothrus aeneus, assembly GCF_037042795.1. Classification (NCBI taxonomy): domain Eukaryota; kingdom Metazoa; phylum Chordata; class Aves; order Passeriformes; family Icteridae; genus Molothrus; species Molothrus aeneus. The sequence goes on along the minus strand of NC_089648.1, from coordinate 71,593,014 downwards.
ATGAAAAACAAACTTGGTGCATTAGAATTAGGAAGAAAAAGGCAGAAAGACAGAAAAAAAGAATGTACAAAAAAAGAATGTTGTATTTTTCCTGCAGCTTCTAGAGTCCTCTGTGTTTTCAGCTAGTGCCAGATAGAATATGACAAGATAATTTTCCAAGAAAAATGCAAACCGAATGCAAAAAAATTAAAGTGAAACTTAAAATTTTGCTAGAAGCTATATTTGGTAATAAATCAATGTATGTTGGCATTTTCATCACAGTTTGCACATTAAATGGCTCTAAAAAGTAAAGCTAAGCTACATCTGAATAAAATTGAGATTTGCACAAGTGTTGCAGCAATTGATTGAAACACCAATAATTAAGTTAAATTAATTAAATATATATACAAGTGATTTTGGCATGTCTTTCATTCTACAAAATTTCTAAAAAATTGCATTCACTTATTATATTTAATAATATATAAAATCATTTTTCTGTGCAAATATTCTTGTAAGTATAAAAATATTTAAATTCATTCTATTCCCTAGTGCTATACATTAAATATTCAGTATCCTGTTAATATGAAATTAATACCTCACCACTACATTATAAAATGAACTGCATTATCAGAGATGTAAAATTCTTATAGCAACAAGATTTTTTTTTTAAATAGGAAGAATAGTTGGTTACATGTTTGTTCTTTTTCATCTTTGGGAAATGATATACAGAGTTGGTCAAAATGTTTGTTTTCACTGAACAGATTCATCACTATCTGTGATAACAGATAGTTAAAACTATTTCAGCTAAATGTTATGATGAGCTTAATATTTTCACCAAAAAAAGGCCACTTCAGAACCTCTTAAAGCTTTCAGATAAACATTTCAAAAATGACAATGTTTTGATTTTTTATTCATTATTTGCAGTTTGGTAAACCATTCTGGAAAAAAAAAGTCTTTTATTTTTCTACATGCTGGAACCAAGCCTAACTCAGCATATTCTGAAATATGTAGGGTTTTTTTGAGTAATAAGCGTTCTGTGCAGATCGACAAAGACAATACAGAATCACATCAGTACAATAAGTCATAAGGACAACTCCTCTGAAGTCTGCTATCCAATTGAGCAGTCAAGTACACAAAAAAGTGCTTACAGAGTCAATCCTTAATGATATTCTGAAGCAAAACAGTATTTCACTGTTTTCTGAAACCTGAGACAAGCAACTAGCTATTTAAAATTGCCATGACTGAGACATCATGGTATGCAGAAGTGTTGTGAATGGTTCTGAATAAACAATGAATTTAGGATTTCTGGAATTAACAAAGTAAGCTTGGCAATTTAGATTGACAGAAAGAAACATAGTTTAGAGAGATAGTGCAGAGGTAGAGTCCTCAAAGGTGATATTTACAAAACTGTGGGAGAAGAATGCAATCACTCTTTGTCTTTTCTCATTTCATTTCAGATACATTTGCGTGCATTAGTAACAAAATATTGTAAGGAAATGATGTGTCTGTTTCCTTCAAAAACATAACTAATCATCTCTGAAAACTACTTTTTCTTCCGAGAGCTTCAGCCAGAGGAACTAACAAAAATTTGCTGTTTTAAGCACCTTAACTTCATTTTATTTTATCGCTTTAACCCACTTTGGATTCTTTAAATAACTGATTCACTAAGAAGCTTGAATTTACTTATATTGGCATCCTCATTAGGAACCTATAATTTCTGGGTTTTTTCTCACTCTTATGGCATTGTTCAGCAGTAGAACTAGCTCTATTTGCCTAGGTACTATATATTGCAGCAGGTTTGGGGTAGACTAGTTTCCTTTAATTTGTCTGGTGGGTTAAAGTCATTTTTGTTTCCTCAATCCTTGCTTGGGATTACAATACATGCAAATTAATAAATATGCATATACAATGTCCTCATAGAAAAGGTTTTTAAGAAAATATATATGGACCAAACATTCCTTTCTGCTCATATGACTCAAACTATAATGATGCCTTTCTTGATATTGGATGGCACTGGAAATAAACCCAGAATTAACTCCCTTTTTTACTCTCACACAGAGTGCTTATCCACTAACTGAATGATTAATTACAATTTCACACTTGTGTCTGTGGACATTCTTCATAGCACTGGGAACAATTGATATTATTGTATTTCTCTTTTCAACATTCTCAAATGCACTTTGTTTCTCAAACAAAAACAAAAATGTATGAAGAATAAAAAAGACCCCCTAAAACCCCCAAAAAACCTCAACTAATAAACAAAAAAACCCAAGCAGCAAAGCAAAAGGAAGGGAAAAACCCTCACAGGGTTAAATGATTCTTACAGGGTTAAACATGGATTCTACATTTTTTACCTGACTTACATAAGTCAAGCAAAGACATGGTATTTTCCACTTCCTCACAGTGCTAGGAAAGAGCTGTGGTGGCAGCCTTGTAGTGCCTGTTTGTGGAATATCTTAGACCTGTTGGGGAAACTACAAAAGAGGTTTATTGAATTTTAATGTTGAACTAATGTTACATTTGTAGCTGGCTGCATTAGATGGGTGACTGCAAGTTGAGAGGAGAGAGTAAAAAATGGCTTCCCCCTTTTACCTATGAGTTCAAATGTTCATCCTGTCCTTTCTGTGAACCCGCTATTTATGGCAAACTCTTTTAACCTATATATAATTCATGAAGAAATCCGTACAGAATAACATTACAGATAGATGACTGTGACAGATTTTTTGACTCAAGAAAGCTTCACATTTCCTGTGTGCCAGTTGTCCAATGTAGAAAGCCTATGTCACAGTCAACCCAAAGCAGATTTCTCAACGAAATCAAGTATAAGTAAATCACTTCAAATGTGAATTGAAAAATTATTTTGCATTGAGTAACATGCAATTTCTATGTAAAAACACATAACGTAACTGGTGTTTACTGCACTTGCTCTTGGGTATCCTGTGACAGCATTAGCTGAACAGTACAGCATTAAACAATTCAAAGACTCACAGCAAAAGAAATTTAAATTGTTTCCTTCAGTTACATTTCAATATTTTAATTCTCGTCTTCTTTAGAGAAGTATGGAAGAGATAAAAGGTATCTGTTCACATTAATTCAATATTGGACTTTACAGAATGTGGCAACAAAATTAACCTATATTTTCTGTCTGCTTTTAATCTCCACTTTATACAAGTCAACACCTTACTTAATAGCATATTAATAATAATGCACATTTTATATCACATCTAACATGAAACACAGCTGAATTGATCCCAGATGTATCCCCCAGTATTGTTTCATTACCACATATTTCATCTGTTTTTTCAGCCACTATGATAATGTTCACAAAATTGAATTAGCTGTCTTAATAAAGGAAAAGCAAAGAAGAATTATTATTACTAATAGTGCAGCTAATCATCTGAAGAGGAGGTATTCTCAGTGTAAATAAATTAAAAGTTAAAAAATAATGAGTTCTGCTAATGGATTTTATCTCTGTCAATTAATAATATTCCAGAAAAATCTGTAATAAAGAAAAAATATATTTACCTGTATGCTATATAAATATCCCTATGTATTATACTAATACCCCAGGGAAACAGGTTGCTGGTAGTCAAGAAAAACATATCATTTATTTGTGCATTGCAGGACTTCTAAATTACAAATATCTCCCTAAGAAATTTAAGTGACAACCTCTTGCCTCATTAACAGGTCACAATTATGTTACAAAGCACAGATTTTAGTCCAATTTCTTGAAGCTCCTATCCAAAGACATAGTTTTATTACTTTGATATTTTATTACCATTAAAATTGAATTGATATCGTTTTTCTCTTTCACTCTCTGCATCTTATTAGCTATCAGATATTAAATATTACACAATATATTACCAGATGTCTATGGTTATATACTTTTCGATAGAAAAATATGCCTAGTTTATTAATTTTTGCAATCACATTTTTTAAAGTAATTCTGTGCACAAATTAAGTAGGCAAAGTTCATAAAAAGAAGTAATGTTCCCTGTTTCCCTGTTGGAAGATGTATTTTAGCACTTTGTTTGCAATATCAACTTCAAAGCTCATAATGGCAAAAAAATTAATAGTTCACTGTCTGTTTTATATGCTGATATTTAATTAAATAGTGTATAGCTTTGAGCGCACATTATATGTTCCACACGCATTACTTATATTAATGACTATCACTTGATAGGCATCCAGGGGAGTAATTTTACAGGAATTATCAGTTAAATAAATAAAGACCCATCTTTGTACCCTTCATAGCATGTGCATTAAGATAATGCAGTTGATTCAGGAGTGAAAATAGACAAATAATAATCACCAGAGCTGGAACCATCCAAAGAAGTTTCTCTAGTAATCCAAGTTCTGAAAAGCTAGGAGGGAAGTTGTGAATGTAATGGAGAGCAAGCAACTGTCAGCAAGGCCAAAATGTATTTGTGTGCATCAGGTGCTCAACCAAGCTGAGAGTCATCATATTTTTGAGAACACATTAAAGATTAAGAAGATGGTGAAATATAGGCAACAAAAAAGCAAATGTCTTTGCTTGTGGTCCGTATTATCTAACAAAAAACCAGAAGCCATTGAAGTCCACCTTTAAATTAACCTTCATGTAGGAGGCTTAGAACACCCATGTATCTGACTGAGTCTGCCACTGCTGATGGGTCAGGAACATATTTGTTATTGTTTCAAACCCCTGCCATTGTAATTTCATTGGTTTCTTCCCCTCAAGCAATTCTCTGAGGCATTCACAAAACTATTTTATTAATACTTGTATATCTGCCAGTGATGTTCAATGGAAGGACACATGCACATTTTAGGGAAAACAAACCTATGCTTTTCCATTGGTCAGAAGGCACTGAATAAATGAAGATTCATAGATTTTGTTTCTAAACCCAAATGTGATAGCCATCTGTTCTTACTTGTATGATCCATGGCACAGAATTTCCCATTATGATTCCTGCATTGTGTGGATGAGCTAAATACAATGTAATTTAATCTGCTAAAGAAATTAATATAATAATAGTTGAGTACACCAGGAATAGAAAGAGGCTTCGTAAGCATTACCTTAATGAACCCACTAAATGCTGTATTTAATATTTGGATGATGATGAAAAAAGGAATTGATAGACTCTTTAAAACAAATTTTGTCATTTTGATTATAGCATCTCATTAAAAAAACAGTCTCACTGTTTTGTTTTTTAAATGCATATGAATGACTAGATAATAAGTATACCAAATTGTAGTGCTAGGTAAAAAGCTCCAGACTTTTTTTTTTACTCTTTGTGTTTGTGTTTTGCTTTGCTGGGTTTTTATTTGCTGAGAAATTTGAATTCAGTATAGGAATATGAGGTTCTGAGAGAAGAACTAATCTAAAAGCTGATTCTCAGTTCTTGTTTAAGCAGATAAGGTATAAGCTGTTTTGTTAAAAATACTCTGAAAAAAAGCTGAACAAAATTAGCCAAACACAGCTGAAGATAATTTTCATCCTTTTTTTTTTTTTTATGAATAATGTTAGCTAGAATGAAAATATGGTACAAGAAAACATTTGTTTTGTCAAAAATTAAATCCTTTAAAAAATAATTTTACCTTATTTCTTAAAGGGTATAAACCATTTAAAATCAAGCTGAAAAGAAAAATTAAGCACACTACAAACAGGCTACTTGAATACTAAATTGCTTTTCATATTGCATTATTTGAAGCTGCTTTGAAAAGGATTAGCAGCTCCTCACATCTTACAGACTGCAGAATCAATTGAGTCACTTAGGAAGAAGAGGTATTTCCATATCCCAGCTTTAAACCAGTGTTCAGATTCCTCTTCCCTGAGTACATTAAAAATGTACAGACAGATAGCTAAGCAGATAACAGCAGGTGAACTTCTGGCCCCATTACAGTCAATGGGAGGTCTGTCATAATATCAAAGGCGCCAGGATTTCACCCTCTAATTCTTCTTTCTCATCCATCAGAAAAGCACTTTCACCCACCAAAAGTTAATGACAAAGCAACTAAAAGTTTTGAACAATTTTGAAGTCCCCACTGCAAACTTATATTTCACATTTGTTTGAGAGGCATTGGCAGCTTCCAAAGTGTGGATTATCAGTCAGCCTCCTGCAGTTGACAAAGCAAATCAGAGCAAGTAAATTTGAATGTGTGAATAAAATACATGTTAAAAAAATGTAGTAACAACTAGTAAGATGCCAAGAAAATTTCTGTATTTAAATTAGACATCTGTGCCCTATTTTTAAATATTCATCACTGTAAGTGATTCAGCATGTTCCCCACTCCTGTCAGAGTACACATATTTTAAAAACCTTTTAGCTTTAACGCCTTCATTGCCACATGAATCCATTACTAGAAAATTTTACACCCTTAAACTTATTCACATCTACAGATTTCAGTGTGGGCTCAACCGAGACAACACAAACTGCAAAGAATACTTGCTTTTCAGAGCTTGTGTAAGAAAATAAGCACAGATATTAAAATGAAATATAAAAACTACATTGTTCAGATATATGACCGAGCAATAGTTTCAGATTGACTGTTCTAACCATATATTTCTGATTCATAGCCATCCCCTAAAATGGGAGCACAACTGGGTTGGAAAAAAAAGAGAAAATCATTCCTGAAGAGGGCACAAAAAATTAAAATCTAGCAGATTATTATCCTGAAAGCATAAAGGTGATAGGAGAAAAAATGTGAGCCATTTATTTCAGAGCACTCATACCAAGGTACACTTAAATTAAATGGATAGGTGGGTAAAAGTCTGGATGACATTCATTGTCCTGATTTGTGTGAGAGGTTACATGAGGTGATAGCAATGGTTCTTTCTGGCCCTGCAATCCATTAGATTATGTATTATCTGAAATGAAGGGGGGAAAATGACTGCATTACAATAAGTTTGATGAATATCCCAACCCAAAACCTAACCCAAAGTTGACACACATTACAGTGCAAGACCCAAATGCCTGTGGGTTAATTAAACTGGCTGTCAAAGAATGATGAAATGATTTGGGATAAGGGACAAATTACATCCAGTACTTTCAAAGTTCATGAAAAGCCAATAAAGAATAGAACTAAATTTGATTCAAAATGGTTAGACTTGGTACATAGAAAAGGGCATGATCACAAGTTTCACTTGTGCCTGAAAATGAACTATTGAGGAAATTAGCAAGAATTTCCCTCATGAAGCCACAATAGCAGAAAATATCTGTTGTCAATAAGAGTCGGTTGCAAGACTGTAAATGATGGAACATATCAGGGAAATATGGGAGGATGCACCTGTCAAAGAACGATCAGCAAAAACACTTTATGAATGTGTCACAAGTGTCCAGCAAGGAATGTGCACATCCTATTCACAATACCCTTTAGATATATCATATACTAATAGGTCTGAAACATTAGCTTCTGGTAAAATAGCAAGTGGTTATGATATTTGCCACCATCTAAGACTGACAAAGTTCTGCACTGAACCTCAAGGAGCGGTAGACAAAGACACCAGAAAGCATCCGTCCACTGAGAACTTTTGTTCTGAGAGTATGAGGAGAAAGTAGAAATGAAAATATTAAGATAAGAGATAGTCTGATAGTCAGATTTCACTAGAAAACTCTGATTAAGCACACCAATGAATTTATGGATTTGCTTTTTGTTGATTTGAAGGAGGTGATCATTGTTTTGTATGATGACATTTTGGGAAAAATACCCATTGAATGTTTGTACTTAGTCTCAGACTCAGTTGTTTTACAAATACCTAATGTTTATCTCCCTGAAGATTCCTAGAGTTTGCATAATCACTGAAAATAGGCAATTAAAGAGGGTAATTGTACTCCTGAAAACAAGAATTAGACTTTTTCTTGTTTCTTAGTTTTGTCTAGTTTGGACCTCTTCATTGTTTTACCACAGGTAACAGTCAGGTGAATCTAGCTGTGAATTGCAGGAAAATATTTTAATGTCCACCTAATAAGGCATATTCTTTTTTATTAGTTTCTCAATTTGAATAAAAGTCATATGATTTTCATATCTCATCATTAAATTCTGATCATTTATATAGGAAGAAAGAAAAGAAACTATCACAAGGTGTTCAACAATTTGACAATGAACATGATTAACTTTGGTCAGTATGTGAAATACTTAAGAAAATGGTGCCAGGAGCAGAGCAGGGAAAGATAAAGTGCCCATGAGTTATAGCTTTAGTACTTAATGTGTATATCACAAGTCACAGAGCAGACATGTTGAGTAAAAATATTTTACAACAGCAACTAAAGAGACAAAGAGACTATTTCTCTACAAATGAGCCTCTCCTGAGATAATACTCTCTGCAAATAAATATTTTAAAACTGCATGTTTCTTCATGAAGCCTAATGCATATTCAAGCTTAAAGCACAGTATTTTTCTTTTTTGAATGTTACTTTTAGGATAGTCTTGAATTTTAGAAGCAGACTGATAGAAACTACACCAGGTTATACAGAGTAATTTATATTTATTCATGCTTACAGAACTTTAAACATACTTATCCATAAGTATCTTCATTAAAGAGCTTGATCTGAAGCATGAATCCTAATGGATGTATCTATGGGGTGCAAATTTAGGAAACTAGGATTTCTCTCAAGAAAACCAGAAATGTGGCAGCATGACAGATCGTATGGTTTTATAACCTATTTTGTTGCTGTTGTGCTCAAAGGCCTTCCCATCAGAACTAGGACTCTGTTGGTCAAGTCTATTAAATAATACTTGAAAATAAAGAGTTGTGATGAATAGTATAATTTCAAAAGAGTTTAAGAGTAATAGGAATGATGACTTTATCTCCTTGGTTTCATCTCTTCTTATAGTGTATGTTTTATTTACTTTTTGATGTTAGAGATTGCTGGTTCAGGACCTCTTTTCCATGTATCTCTCTACAGCTGTTTGCAGTTACAAATAAACCCTTAGTCAACAATCAAACCCTATGTGAACTGAGAGTGTTTACTGATAAAAGTCTGTATTTTTTTACCAGTCCAGAAATTAATTTGGGGCAGTGATAAAAATTAATGGCAACAATAATATGATTCCACTGCAATACACAGTGAGAAAAGGATTTAGTCTAATATTTTAAAGCTGCAGATGGAAGACCTTGTGAAAGTCTGAGCTAATTTTTCTCACACTACAAATCTCAAATGTATCATTTCTACATTCACTCCATTATTCGTTGTTTTTCTGATATTCTACTTCCCATTTAGCAGCTCTATATAAATCTCAGGATGAACTTCCCAATTAATGAAAACAATATCAATTTGTATTGTTTACAGGAGAAAAATTTAACTGGATGGACTTAGATGCATCTAGCTGAGAAAAAAATACTTTTCAAAGTCTAATTACTTTAAAAACACATTGTTTCAATATTCATGAAGAAGAGATCTGTTTTGTGGTGAAGTAGATACTGAAAAAAGGGAAAAATGTATCTTTCATCAAGCTGATCTCATTTTCCTTATGCAGATTTATAGAGTGGTACACTTTAAAACTTGCCTATCTGAAATGCCACCAATAAACAGTTTGCACCTCTAAGCAGTCCTTCCTTTTTAATGTTGTAAGCACTTTGCTAAACAAGAGTTTTACATTCCAAGCACTCCAGCTTCTAAATTTGTGACTGAGAAGTTCATTTGAAGGCCAGGTACAGTCTCAATGCCCATTGGCATTGGATAGGCTGGATCCAAGCTCCTGGAATGTCAAAAGGTGACAGGCTCAAGTGTGACTGACAACCCTTGTTAATTTGCTCTTGAACCCCCAATTTCCTTCTTCCTTCAAAGTCTCACATCATTTTTATGTCTGTTCATCTGGCAGGCCAAGAAGTTTAGTGAACTTCCAAAGTGCAATAGAAAGACTTTTGAGCAGTTACATTTGGAACTTGATTAACAGATAATTCTCTAAGTCTTATAACCACATGATTAAAATCATTCTTTGAGAATGAAGCTTATAGAAACATTCTATTTTTTCTGAGCTAGGCAAGGATCTTCCATTCATAGTCACACTACTAGGCACACATTATTGAAAGAGTGAGAGTATAAACCTCACTGTGAAAGTCTCTGATTCTCTTTGCTCACAGTAAAACTGCTGATCAAATACATAAAGGCTTGTTTTAGACAAATCTTCAAAAATTTAGAAAACATTCAATGTACAATAGAAGAATGGACTGTCACAGCAGCCTTCCTTAGTTCACCCATGGAGAACTTGCAACCAAGTTTTCCTTTTCCTCCTTCTTAATGTCAAAAATACCAGTTACACTCATAGCATTCACAGAGCTTTAAACACCTTGGCACAATAGGGTATTCTGATATTTTCTTCCACTATAGATTAAGTTATCTTCACAGCAAAACAGTGTAAACTTTCAAAATCCATCTTATACCTGCTCAGCTTTGTCACACTAGCATTGAATTAGAAGGTGAAAACACAGCTAACAGAGTGTGCTGGGGATTACCCACAGGTATTGTGGTTAGACTTACTCTTGTCCATAATATTTTGAAGTTGGTTTCCAGACTCTCTCCCTTACTTCCTCCACTTTTTTTTTTCTGAGATGACCAAAGGAACTTAGGTAAACATATATTATTGCACTCCATTCCATCTGTCTCCTTTTAATTAAATCAAGAGCTCTGGAGCAGGGAAAAAGCAGCATGATGCTGCCTGCTGCCCAAGGAACAAAAGAAGTGACTTGTACAGTATGGAGGGAGCCTAATGGGCGAAAGCATTCCTGCATGTAGCAATCTGTGCTCCCTACAATGTTACTCATCATTCTGTCTAACTTCAATAATATTCTTAGCATGAAATGTCTAAGATTAATGAGGCATTTATTCTCCGATAAGAAGCTGTCATAAAGAATACATTTTCCATCAACAGTTTTGCAGTTAAATTAATATTACCAACATTTTGCAAATATGGGATTCAGCAGTGGTTTATAGCGGATGCAGTGAAGCTAGTCCAATGAGCAGGTTTATATCTTGGGGTGGGTCATTTTCTCTGTTGATAAGAAGACCATTGTAGTGAGCATATCCTTGAATCTCAAATTGCTGCCACAGGCATCTATTGCTTGGAGCTGTTAGAGGTCAGAAACAGGCCTGGGCATATCCGTGATCTGATCCAGTGTAGTTGGAGTTTCTTAATATTAAGAGGGTAAACAACCTCTAACATTTGTCATCTTTATCTTGCTATGTGGTTGATCTTGAACAGAAGCCCACGATCCCACTTCCCCTGATTTTCCATTGTGGAAGTAGCAAAGAAAATCTACTCAAGGTAATCCTCTAAAAATCCACTACAGTTAAAGCTTAAGCACTGACAGGGGAACTGTTGGCCAAGTTCCTTTCTTTGTAAATTGTAAAGTATCATAATCTGAGCTGTGTTTTTAAAATAAGGGTAAGTGATGTGTCTTCCAAGGCAAATGATCCATATAGGGCCTTGGTTACAATCTTTTTGGATATTTACTTTTTTACTTGCTTTTTCAAAAGCAATAGGTAGCTAAGATGTATTGGTCAGAACCTAATGTATACTTCTCAACTGATTAAAGGATCACAAAAGAGGGAGTCAGTCTCTGAATGAATTAACTAAACTCATCCACTTCTGATTTGGTCATCCTTGAGAGTGTCTATCACCAAAATCCTAAATTCTCCTTGCTACTTCCAACCAATGTCCTGTAAAAATCCTGAAACTGACTTCATTGACTCCACTTCCATTAAATCTATTCCTGTTAATGGATTCCTTGGTTTTAAGTTCAAGAGGATTTACTTTTTTTTTTCCTTTTCTGTTGGATATCCCCTTATTCCCTGATAATACATTTTCATTTTTCTAGTCTAGTAGGTAAGGAAGATATGCCCACAAGAAATGAAAGACTGCAAGTAATAGCAATAGGAGAAAATAGTAGATGGCCAGACAAACAAATCACTCTTTTTCTTTGATTGGAACAGACAAGTGTATCCAAGAGATGGTAGGGAGATCTCTGTGGGAGAGCAGTGTGAAACATATCTTCAGTCATGTATTTATTCCTGATAATCTGAAGCCACTGAATGTATCATTCCCCTATCACATTTGTAGGCATGTTGGCTTTGTACCATGATATATGATAATCTGCTTTTCACAGGAATTAAATTTTGAATGATTTCAGGGTCAGCAGCTTATCTCTTATTCATACCTTGCTATGTTTGTATCAAACACTCACGGTTAAGAACATACATGGTGAAAACCATAATATCATTCTTCTCTAGCACACACCAGCAATGTCAGAGAAAGGCAATAACTTCTAAATATGGGTTTAAAGTATAAAGATTTTATTTAACCTAAGACAAATTCCATTGCTGCAATTCATTGTGTTAATTGTCAACAGCAAAATGTCTCTTGGGCCAATAAATCTAGAGCACTGTTTTTTATCAGTGTATTTCAATACCTTTTCTTAAAATATCAGTTCTAGCTAAGCATAGCTTTCAGGAAATCTAAACTTTGTTCTATTGTGTATCAACTCTCTTTCATCAAACATACTTTTCGAGTCCCCTGCGCAAACTTAATTAAAAATAGACTTGGAGCCATTTTGCTTGTCAGAGGAAAAGATTTAATAAATAATAAAAAAAGTTATTTTATAAACTATATAGGAAAAGATAAAGCTTCGAATAAAGTAGAATTAAGTCCAATATCAGAAGAAACAGTCAAAACACACACACACAGAGCAAGCATACTACTGCATAACAAGAACCATATTTTTCATGTCTGTCTCATTTTTCATGTCAGACATGCTTTAGAGAGCTCAAACATTTAGTCATTCTCTCCAAGTTGTATTCTTTGACAGTTTTAGGTACTATCAGAAGCCAAAAATCATGTTTCTTTTCATCTTATATTTGGAAGCTGATAGTTTTATTAATCAAGATGTCGTTTATTTTTGAGTTAGGATGTAGTTAACATAAATTTTGCATCTTTCTCTTATTGTATTTACATACAGAGGAATGAGGAAGCAAAGATACGCCTGACTAGGATCACACAGGTGACATATGGTGGAGACACAAACCAGATCCATTCCCCTTCATTCCCAGACTACAATCACAGGACCAGCACTTCATCCTTATATGCTGTTTCATACAGCCTCCTCTGATTGTTAGATTCAGATCCTAATCCATCTTCTGATGCAATTGGAGTTTGTCTAATTTTAGACTAAGACTGAAACAATTTTTTTTTGCTAAATATTTTGCATTATCATCAACAATTCTGACAGAATCAATAATGTGCATTTCCGGTGTATGGTGTGGATACACCAGTGATTACTATTGGCATATCCCTCTGGAAAACTGTCTTTACAGAAATGCAAGAACAAAGACACTTTCAAAGCTTGAATATGTAGAACACATTTAAAGGAAGAAATGAGCTATAAGCAATGTCTTTGTTTTCTCTGTGGAATTTTCAAGTACTTGCATTTGATGGGGCGAAATCAAGTGAGACTGTTTCAGCGATAAAAACAAACATTTACAGATTGACATTTACACAGTCACCAATTTATAAAATGCTACTCTCATTGTGGTTTGTCATGTCTTCCTCACAACACCCATCCCTTTAAAAAAGAAAACCATGCTGAGGAGGATCAAAGGTTCACTTCAAGGTGAAAGTACCTTTTGCAGACATAGTAAAATTAAACCAGTCAGAAGGAGAAATTATCATATGTTTTGGTGGTTTTTCTTTTGTTGTTTTCTTTTTCTTTCTTCCTTTTTTTTCTGGAAGGCCAAATAGACTGAAAGTAGCAAAGCAGAAATCTGTTCTGAAGTAAGATCTTTAATAGATTTGTAATCTATCAAATGAAACAATTCTTTGTCTTGGTCTCTCAGCAACTTCTCTATTATATTGGTTTAATGTGGACAAATAATTCAGAGCTAGAAGGGCACCTTATGTCTTCTCCCACACCCAGACGTGTAGAAGCAGAACAGTGGATGTGGCAGCAATCACAGGAAATGAGTGGTCAGCAGAAAATCACACCAGTGTTTAGTCACATTGTAAGACAGCTCATTAACAGAGGACAAAGCAGGACTGATGCTGCTGCAAATGCAAGGTCACTGTTTGGGTGGAACCAAGAGCATGTTCCCAGACACTGTCCCTCCTGTCCATTGAAGGAAAAACAGTGTGCACAGTCCTGAGTTTACATTTTTAGGCAGTGGTCCGGAGTCCAAAAGTCTGCCCTAAAAGCCCAAATTCTTTCACTTATCACAAAGAAAGATAAAGTTTATTCTGCAAGCTAAACAAATGGCAGGTAATGTTCTGGGATGCTAGAAGACCAAGTGCTTACATTTTTACTGCTTGAATTTACTGAAAATTTGTCACTGAGTATCATTTAATGCACAATATTTTAAGTGAGAAAGGAATTTAAATTTTGATATAGCAGAAGACAGTATCTTTTTATACATATTTTTAGTGAATGAGATGCAGCCTATGTCTTCCTCTCTTAATAAAACTAAATCCAAGACATCTGGTTGATAGACTTTTCAAGGCTTGAGCTTGTGAATGAGGCAGGGCCAAGAAAAAAATAGTTTGATATTCTAAAATACACAAATTAAAAAGACATTACTGAATTCAGACAATCCAAAATAGACTACAAGACTAAATGAGAATGAAAACTCATGTAGTGAAAAGCATATTTCAAGTTAAAATATTGTTTTACCTTTCATTCTATCTTTGCTTTCAATGCAAAATCTGTTCTGATGACACTGTTGCAAACATCTCTCATTCCTTTCAGCGCTCACTGTTAGGCACTGTTCCAGTTAATTAGGGGAAACTGTCATGGCAGAGCTGGAAAAAAAGCTCAGATTAAGTTAGATTGCTCAGGATACACCAAGAAGCAAGTGGCAGAGCCAATCATATACAAGGACAATCATATACACTATTAGTTGGTCAGAGTTGTTGATTACTTTCACCAAAAATGGTTCATGCCAGAATTTCTGAACTCAAAGGGATTAATAAGCATTTGCCAGATACATAAAGCTTTTGAATATATTAATTATATATATATTTTATTCTTCTTCTTTTTGTAGGGTTTATTGATTTCCCTGCTCAGCCTTCTTCTCCCTGGCAGATGCTAGAAATAATGATATTAAAATTGATCTGGTATGTTCAAGGCAGACATTAGCCATGAAATCCAGTTTTTAATGGAAGGTCTATACAATACTAACCACATGGATCTTAGTCCATGTCAGTCCCACATTTTGAATGAGATTTGAGAGAGATGATGAAGTACAGGGTTAGGTACACGAGAGTGCAGTGCTGGCTGTTATGTTAATGGACTCAAAAGCTCCAAGTCACAAAAGAATCAATAAGGACAAGGCACCTTAAAAATATATATTTGAAGCTGTGCATGAGCCAAAAAGTTTTCTGATTAATAAGAGAGAGGCAGCGAAGTATACGAAAAGGAAAAGACTTTCTTTGCCCTCTATCACCTTAAAAATGAACAACATATATTCCCATAAAATACAGTAATTGGTGCCTTTCCGGAGCCTGAGTTTCTCAATTCTCACAGTAGCAGTGGTAGAGTGAGTGACTGTCTTGCAGATATCTTAGAAAGCCAGGCAAGCTTATGGGGCAGAGTAGAAAAGGAGTTTTGCTCCAATGATCTCTGCTATGTCCTTCCATTCAATACTAAATAAGTGTCAGGCAATTAGAAATGGAACAGTGGATGCGTAAATGATACTGCTTTCCCAATAAATTGCTAATACCTGGATAGTGCTGCATGACTGGAAACATACTGTTACAATAACTGCAGTACCAACTTTTATTTCTGAATAATAGACAATATGAAGAAGATCAATGTAGCATTAGAGCCATGAAACAAACAATCTACCATATGATTCTTTCCCTGTCTGATTTCTTATTTTCTTTCTCCTGAATTGAGACATACTAAATCCAGGCTTTGCAAGACTAACATGCTTTTTCTTACTCCTTCTTGGCAGAATGATGCTATCATGTGCATGGTGGTCTCTGGTAAATATTTAATGACTGCTAAACTGTGACATAAAGTTCATGCTTGTTCTTGCAAGGTAAAAATCGACCTCATTTGTAGTGTACATGAAGTTCATTATTTCAGAATAACTAGAAATGTGTAAAAATAGTTAAATGGGGATTTTTTAATGGTATTGACACATAGAGCTTTTTTTATAACAATCTGGTCAGAAAAAAGGGACATCCACAAGGCACATATCCACGCTTATTTGCATTATTTATTTAACTTGGTTCATGTACCATCTTTTGCCATCTGTCACATGGAAGATGGCTTTCAAAGAAATTCTGGAATACTAATGGAACTCCCTCAGCATCACCATTCAGCACAGGTGGCATTTGTAGCTCCAAAACTAATTAAAATTCATGTTTTAAAGAAGTTCAGTGTTTAATTCGGAGAGGATACACAAGACATCTATTCAGTGTTTCAGAGATCACAGCAGGAGACTGATTTGGTAAACTTCATCTAAAATAACCCAGTACTTAAGGGAGTTTTACAAAGAAATATATTGCATGTTGATTTCATAGTTAGCAAATCTTAAAGCAGTAACTATACAG
Organism: Molothrus aeneus; assembly: GCF_037042795.1. Classification (NCBI taxonomy): domain Eukaryota; kingdom Metazoa; phylum Chordata; class Aves; order Passeriformes; family Icteridae; genus Molothrus; species Molothrus aeneus. The sequence goes on along the minus strand of NC_089648.1, from coordinate 71,576,514 downwards.
TGGATTCTGCTGCATTTTGCAAGATGGTAAAGGAAGGTAAAGAAGAAAAATCTTCACTTTTTCCTATCTATTACTATTGCTGCAATGAAAATGCAAGTGGAGTACTCAGATCTAACCACTAATTACAAATCAGACTCATATTTTGCATTGATCTGCACTGGGTCGCAGTTCAGCACTCAGCCTCCAGCAGTTGATCTGCTGTATTTTGATAGAATAGATATCGTGGAGTAGAAGGAGAGGAAAGCAACGGAAAAAAAAGAAGGAGCAATCAGTTGTGTGAGGCACCTTTCATATCGTTCTTCCATAAATTTCATTGGATGTTGCTGCAATCTCGCTCTTCAAAAAGAGAAAGTGGAGCCCTAACAGATCCTGAGCCCCTTAAAAGGGGCCAGGAACAAAAAGATGGGCATCATCAGGTTTGAAACCCTTTACTAAGTGTCACCTGCTGCAGTCAGAGCCCTTTTTCACTGCTCAAGTGGCAAGCAATTCAGAAAAGAAAAATAATTCTTGCATCAGTGGCACTTCATCAGATTATTCACACCCTAATGGGTGTAAATTGGGATGTATGGGCAAAATTTGTCTCTTTGAAGTAAATGAGAAACACCTGTACAGTAATTCTGGTTCTTTGTGCACTGTTTAAAATACCCTTAAATAAAGATGATGAAAAGATTTGCTTTTGTGTTGTTTTTCCCTGAGCTGGTGTCATTGTGAAAGTATTTTGTATGATTTTAAGGACAAACAAAGTGATTAAAAAGCTCTTTCAATTTTCCCTTTTATTGGTGATATTTTAACTGATTCTTTGAAGAGATATGAAACTGGGCCCAGTAGGTGTTAGGAAGGTTTATTATAACCTGACAGAAATCTGTCTAATCCTGGGGCTTTACTAGCTCTAAGGGAATTGTCTTACTTATTTCCATTAAATCATTAACTGATTGCAATGTAACTTTTGAGCGTATGACAGCCTTGGAAATAATAAAAGTAACAATAAAAATGGAAGCAAAAGTCTGACAGCTTTTGTCTTATACTGGATCTGTGGATGCCTGGAGTGCTCTATGGCATCGTTTAAAATCAGTCATGGGAATTTTACTGTTATCCTGTTGAGCAAAGAGATTCTGCTCCATTTTTTTTTCCATTGCATTATCCTGAAAGTTCACCTACAGTTTTCAAAGAATCAGGCTAGTATGCAGAAAATAAACCATAATACATTTATTTAGGAGACATAGGCTAAAATCTAATGATAGACATTTAATTCCTACCTCTTCAACAGACATTCTGGCTAAACAAAGGTCACTACACCTGATCTATTTGACTAAACTTTCATTATGATCCGTAGGGATTTACTCAATAGTGTCAATGAAGCCTTGGGAGCAATTTATCTCATGCTGAAAAAGACATTTATTTACACCTGCTGAGATGAATTACACCCTGTATTCCATTAATCCTGTTGACTATATCTCCTTTCCTCTTAAAAGAAATGTAGAAAATTATTCCTGATTCAGATATCCATCTGTAAGTAATGTAAATCTCACCTTAAATAATAATTAATGTCCCAGTTCGGTCAAGTATCAAGATGTATTTGACTTTTAGGGGATATCACTGATTTCATTTTGCTCCAGAAAGGAAGAAAAACCAGTGCTAAGGTTGGATATATACGCTTAAATTCACCATAGTCTGCTTCTGAAGAGAAATCTTCCTATGCTAGACACTGCAAAAACATCTAGAACAAAAGAGGCTGATGTCATGTGCCAGTCTGAATGCCACCACAATCAAATAATTTGTCTTGCTTATACTGAGAGAGAAAACAGGCTTGTGTAAAGCAGTGAGGGATGGAGGATGAGATGCAACTTGAAAACAGCAAGCAGTAACCAGAAAAAAAACCCATGAGGCAAGTATTTACTATTAGTGCATTTCAAAGAGTCTCTTGTGCTGTAGAGGGGGAGTGACATTTTACTGGAACTCTGTGCTGATGAATGAAGCTCAGCCTGTGTAGCCAAGTTTCCTTGCAGTAAGAGAAACACGCTATGTATTATTATATTACATCGCAATAAAAGGGCGTGGTAGTTGAAATATAATGCAGATCTAAATATAAATATAAATACAACAGAAAAAGTGCAAAAAGGCTAAGCAAAAACAATAGAACAAATATGTGATGGAACAAAGGAGTATGAAACCAGACACAAATATAGAGAAATTCATCACACTATAAAAAGAACCAAGAGACATTTAAACGAGGTAAGAAAAGGCATCAATTATTTAAGTAACGAAGGGTGAAAGAATACACTACAAGCTGAAAAATACCCTTGGAAGGAAAACAGAAAATCTGTAAGTTTAGAATTTATGTTTAGAACATAAAATAAATCTAAAAATCTAATATCAGATTAGAAGGACAAAGCACAGTGAATTATGTGTATGAGCTGGACAGAATATTAGGAGGACAATAACAAGGAAGAATATCTGAAAGAATGACAATAGACTGAAAAAGCTGTTGTCTTTTAAATAAATGCCAAGATGTATCTACATAAACTCTATAAGCAAATAGAAGCAAAAAGAGATGATTCAGAGTTTTCAAGAAGTCTGTAATAATTTCTCTCCTAAAACCCAGGCAGCAATGCTGAAGATTCTGAACAATGCTAAACTCTTTGCACAGTGAATCAGGTGTGCAAAATATTGAATATGAATATAGAGAATCAAGGACTCAGTTCATCTCCTGTTAAGGCATATAAATGAAACAATCCTCAGCTACAGAGGAAGAGTAAATAACAGTAAATAAGAAGCTCAAGCTTGAGATAAAGCTCTAAGAACCAGAGAACATAACAAGGTCTCAGGAAAGCTCTAAGGATGAGAATCCCTGTCTGCAACTTCTTGCAGATTAGAATTTTCTTTGGGTTCAACTGTGAATAATACTGTAAAATTAAAAATCTCATTTCTGCTACCTGGAAAAAAAAATATCCTAAACTCTTAAAACTTTTTTAAGCATGGGAGGCTTTTTTAGGAATTGAAATGTGTTTGTTCATCTGTCAGTGTTTGCAGCAAGTAAACATGATGTCAATTAGCCTTGCTAATGTGAAATCATTACCAGTTCCTGGGTGGGAGAAAGAGTTCATCAGCTCAAACATACACTGTGTGTGCTGCAATATATCCTACTGTTGGGTAAGAACAATCTTGGATGTTTAACTAATTAGTGCTTGTTTGGAATACTCTGCTCCTAGGGTCTGAAGCCTTCAGTAGAGATTTTCTTGTCACAAAAAAACTAGTCCAATAACTGAGTTAAGAGACAATTGGACCAATGTACTTGCACAAACATAGTACAAAAAAGCCTTTGAGCAAAAAAAAGTTTAAAATTTGGTGTTATTAAACTCACAATTTTCCAGTGAATCTCTGCATAACTGTTAGGGAAAAAAATTTATTCCCTTAATAATAATAATTCACTCTACTTGTAATGAAACATTAGTGTGGTCTATGATGGCTGCTGTCTGAAGCAAATCCATGGACCAAAACAGAGGCTGGGACTCATAAGGAAAAATTTCCAGTTTCTGTTCCATGTGTAATAAAAACAGAGTTCAAGATATTAGAAGAAATATAGGTGGGTTTGTAACTATCTTTTTAATGTTTTAAATCAACATCAGAAAACAAAATAAATAAGAAACCCTAATTCTAATTACTATAAGTCTACAATTTCAGAGATGTCATGTTAAAGTTAGTAACTGGTTATAAAATGCCAGAGGCCCATAGCAGCTGATGTCATTATGTTGGATGGAGAGGAGTATTATAGTGGACCATAAAATCATGAGTGGGCTGGAGTGAGAGAAAATGTTGATTTCCACTGTCTAATGGGGTGCAGTCATCTGGGCCCAGAATAAGCCAGTTGTACAGCAAGCAGGAGGAGTTTGTGAGTTTGTTCTTCACACAGATGACAGACTTGTGGAATTCCTCATTGTAGGATGCTGTGTACTTCATAGGTAATCCAGGGCAGAAGTAATAAATACCCAGACAAAAAGATCTACTGTGGTTGCCAAATGTATGAACTGCAGTGGGCTCAGGTCATCCACTAAGCAGAAAACAGTCAGAGTGAGCGAGTGCTCACAAGTATTGCACACAGCCTATGTTTCCCTGGACATCTATTACAGACACTGCTGAAGTTGAATGACTGGGTTAGACGTACTTGGTGAAGCATTAACTCAGTTCTTACATGCTTACTGTATTCCCTCTTCTGCAGTTCACTGTAACTGGATCTATAATTTCAGGACATTCAACAAATCTTACCTTAAAGTCAGACCTGGGTGTCCTGCACTTCAGGCCATGAGTGAAGTCCTACCAACTGTTCTGTTTTGTTTCATCCACCCAACCTGCCTTCCAAAAGCTACATCCCTAGAGCAGCTATAGCAAAACTGATAACAAAACAACTTCTGCACTGTAAAATGTAAAATTAAATCTGTGTAGATTTAATTAAGTTGCCAGGGTGTAAAAATATAAACTGCCATTGCTCAGATATTTTTTCACCTTCTGATCAGTCAGTCTTTCCATGGACACAGGGCAGAAAACCAGGTAAGTAACTTCTTAAACCAATGGATATTATAATTAGGTATGTTTGAGTCAACACAGAACAAGTGTGGTACTTATAATTACAGGAAATGAAGCAAAGTTTCAATTCTATTTGGTATATCATAGTATATTCCTACTCACAGAATTTCTATGGAGCTGTTAGAAAGCAACAGCATTTTATTCATCCTGGATAGAATTTGTATATGCCGGGCAGGCAAGTTGATACAGTATCAATATTGGTGGTGGATGTACCAAGAGTTTCTCTTCTAGCCAAGACTTCAGATCAGTGTGCTGCCTCATGGGAAAACCTATGTGGCTGCCTGATTTCAACCCTGTTGCTCATGCTCCTTATGCTGAAGTGTTGCCTTTCTCTGCCTTGTATGATCACCCCATCTTCCAGTTTTTGTTTGTCTCCAGCAGTTCTTTCAGCTTGTTCTTTAGGAAAATCCCTTATATTCTGTTTAACTTCCTCTGGTAACTTTCATAACCTTCATAACCTTCATAACCTGTTTATTCTCCCCTCTCTTCACCCTCCAAACTTCAACACCTGCAATATATTCCTAAGAAACAGCTCTGTCTGGATAGCACACCAGTCTCAGTACTACTGTCCATTTCATCTTGATGCCAAACCCATGATACCACTCACTGAACAGTTCAAGCTAAGTTAAGTGATTAAAATAATTCCTTAGCTGAAGACATGTCACTAATATTCATTTTCAAATCTGTGGACAGAACTGCCATTCTGCCAATCACTTGAACTTACAATTTTTCCTGTTTCATTTCTTAAATCCAAGATATCTCTAATTTTCTCCCATTCATTCTGCCTGCAATATTGATCTTTACCTGCCTATCTATACAGAAAAAACCCTGGTCCTGCTTGCAGAGCATCCTGCTTACTGAGTAAACAACAAAAAATACCTGCTCTGCTATGAAATGTTGCTGTGTATGTGCATTTCCCTATCCTTTGATCATGTGCTGCTCTCTTTACAGTTTGGTTGTGACTTCTCTTCACTATCAAATTTATGTTATTTGTTTTATGTTCATAACCTAATCCCACTTTATCTCTCCTTCAGAAACAAGAGATTGTCTCCTGCTTCTAATCAGCTACTGATAATACCCTTCATCACCCACTTGATGCATTCTCAAGCAGTTACTTTCATGTTGTTCACACTTGGAAGAAACACTCCAAAGTAACATCATTGCTTTCCTTCAAGTCCCATCTCCAAATCTGCCTTTTGACATTATGCTTATAAAAATACTTGGTGTAAATAAGCTGAAAATAATACTAAGATTGTTGTATATCAGTAATGCTTTTTTTTTCCTTTTTTTCCTGAGCTTTTGTTTATCTTTGTGTTGTTGTCTCCTGCAAACAGTACATGTGTTTTATGTAGCATTCTTTTCAATGGTGTTTGCAGACCACTTAATAAATTGAATTCAGTCTTTTTGTTTCTGGATCATAATTTAATATGAACATAATTGCAGTAAGATTAAAGGTTCCTCATATTTTTATAATTTTGTGTTTTAATACATGCACAGATCTGTAATGTGTGCTCCATTTTCACAGCAGCTGAGTGACTAGAATGTATTATATGCTTTCCTTCCCAACACTGTTTTTATCACAACTACTGTAGAGCAAATTGAAGCATAAAGAGATGAAGGATGACATTCAGAGCATCTGTTTTCCAGCTTTGGACAACACATAGGTAGAATATAAGCAGTTAGGTTTATGGAGAGCAAATTCATAAACCAACTTTTCAGTACTTAATATTCTGTCAGTATCTTTTTTTGGACCACAAAAATCTATAGACGTCCACACACTCACTCCCTGGATTAAAGAACCAGGCACTAAGCACAAACATAACGTGGAATTCCTTCCTAAAGAGACACTTTAAGAAACCCTTGTACATTAAGTTTACTTCCATCTCTGGGGTTCCCCAAGCAGTTTGCTGTACTTCTATTTTAATGCTTGAAAAGCAAACAGCACAACTGTATTTGTTGCTCCCACACCACAACATTGAGCAAGGAATTGTAATGGGCAAGATCCGCAGCACTCCAAGAACTACATAAAGGTGACCAAATATGAATACCCTGCTTTCCAGAAGTACACTCCTGAGCTACTGAGGGTAGTTCAAGGAAACAAGGGAAAAGAGGTTTGAAGGTGGGCAGCCCTACATTTGGGGGTACAAAATCCCAGGGACAGGATCTATCTCCATATAGTGAAAGTCTCATTATTTTTATACAGGGAGAAGGTGCCTTTAAAAGGAATTCATGATGCTATGACCTCTATTTGAATGAACTCAGGAAAAAGTGTAATATGCAGACAAATTTTCAAAGGTTTATTACCTTCCAAAAATCATGAACTAAATTCTTTGTCTCATTTTATATTCCTTTTCCTCTCAAGTTTCATTGTGATGCCTCTGCAGTGAAAAGCTGTATTTCTGTAAACAATATTGGGGTTGTGGCTGTTATCATTTCACACAAGACCCCTCTTGCAGAAAGAGCTTTGCAGAATATTGGACTATTTTTTTAAGCACCCTTGACAGTCTGCTGTGCTGAGTCGAAAGATTTCAAGGTACATTAACTTTAACAAAAGAGTGTCTGTGCCATAAGCCCCCATTTCACTTCAAAATAACGATAGCTGTTTTAAAAATATATATATAACTTAACCCAACTCTTTTATTTATTATTATTATTTATTTAGAAGGTCCCTCAAGCAAATCCAGATAAAGGCTGATAGGATGGGATTTGCAGGACCAGGGACAGTTTCAATTTTGCTTTGAATTCAACATAATTGAGACTGTGGCATTTGAAAATGTGCAGTCTGCAGATTAGATCATGTAGTTTCCCACCCATTACTAACTCTTCTCCTTCCAGTGCACGATGTGCTCTGCCTCATACACACATTCTATTTCATTCTGCAGATAATCAAGGGCAAAATTTAGAACCCCAGGAAAAAGCTTTTTCATTGCACAGGAATTGCATCTTTAGTCTTTGCTGCCAGAGAATTCTTCAGTTTATTGCATGGAGCTCTGTTTTCTGTGTTATTCTAGTATTCTTTTAAGTAAGTTTTCTCCTTAGGAAGAAAAAATTTTGATCACTGTGCTCTGAATTCATCACTCTGTTACCTCTGCAAAACACTTAAGCTGACTATGCTTAAAATCGGAAGGAACAAAAATATTTTTTTAATTTTTTTTTTTTTTTTTTTGGTGTGGTGTGTGTGTGTGTGTGTGTGTGTGTGTGTGTGTGTTCTTTCACCAAATTGATATGGGTTTATTTGATAGCATTAAAAAATTCTTACCTCTTTTAACTTCACTGAAAACCATGTTTTGGTCCTCCTTGCTCTGAATTTCATAAAAATCTATAATTTTGTATACTGCTACTGACTTGCTGGGGCTTTGCATGTGTGCAGTAATGAAACTTCTGTGGTCTTCTATTGCAGCACAATAGCTTTCAGCTCCTTTAGTTGAACAAGTGCACTTGGGTCTATGTGCAGATTGTTCCAATAAGAAAGACTTGAAACCCATGATGTAATAATAACAACAACAACAACAACAACAACAACAACAATAATAATAATAATAATAAAGGATCTTTTCTCTAGCATTCTTCTATCCTCAGTTTGTCTTTGCTCCACATCATTGGATCATAAGACACCATTCCAATTTTCCTGGAAATTGAACAGACACAGCAGTGTAAAGTGAGTGTAAAATGCCCCAAATAAAAATAGCAGTTTTGTACTCATTTTGCCTGGTTGAGCAAATATGATCATGATTGTCTGATAGCCCAGAACTCTGCCAGCATTCCTGCTTGCATCAGCAGCACTCTCTACCTTATGATCAGCATGAAGTTTAAGTAGCTTGTGGCTACATCTATGTCATAAACAAAATGTGCAAGCATTTATTTTCTGGCCCTGTGTTCAAATAGATAGGTCTGTATACATTCAGACTTTATAAAACAGAGTTGACCTATTCAAACCACTTACTGAGAAATATCCTTTGTCTGTGCTAACTCCTGAACCATGACTGAAAATTTTGGAGAAGGTTCTAGCTGGCCAGATATTATACTAAAAACTTAACAGTAGAAAGAATCAGATCCAAAGCTCTGGCATGTTTTCTGGTATTTTTCATGAGTAAACTGAGTTTTTAAGTAGTTTGACTAGTGGATAGCTAGGATAATAGGATAATATTGTTTTTATGGGATAAAAATTATCTCTACTAAGTTTTAGTTGCTTTTCAGTCTTTGGTTTCTTACATTTAATTTCACTGCTTTGATCTTCTTTAGAGTTGTGTGGTCTCTTGATTTCTTGTTGTGTCTTTTACCTTATAGTTTCCTGACTTAATGTATGCCTAATTGATCAGAAAAAGCCTACAGAGGGTTACACATGCCATGTGTTAGGCTACCAGGTGATCATAGGATATTACTCTCAGGCTTTAAAAGTCCATTACTTAATCTGCTCTACAAGCAAAAATGTTTCCATTCATGCTTGATTTTTTTTTGTACAGTTTAGTCCTCTCCCTAAATATTGACCCATGAATTTTTCTTGCCCATTTTAGGTTTTCTGTGTACATTTCTCTAGTAAAAAAAAACAAACAATAACAAAACCAACACGAAACAACAAAGAACCACTAGAAACAGCAATAATCAATTAACATTTGCTGAATTTTAGACTTTGCTTCACCTTGTCTGAAAGGAATTACAAAAGAGTTAAATAACAGAATAAGGTGAAATCCTTGCTACTTGTGCTGAAATTATTTGTAACATAAATTGATTCTTAACCAGAAGGATTGAGAATTTATTCTCTTGCCAAAAGGACACCCACCATTACTCACAGGCAAGTGTGGTACCATCATCTTCAGGCAGAGGTGGTACATTGCAATGCAAGCCTTGTAAACAGGGATATAATACTTATATAAATCTTTTTGGCCCCTTGACTGTCTTAGCTCACAAGTTCTAATGCAAACTATATTTCCAGGTCATATTAAAACTTAAATCTTCATAAAGAGAAGCTCAGAAGCTTGCATATTCTAGTGGCTTACATTTATTTTAAGATTTATTTAAACAGTCTAATTCAAAAGAATGTATATAATCATGTTCAAAGCAGGTTAGCCAAGTTAGCCACACAGCTTTGGTATATGGCTGCACACAAGTATATGACTATATGTTCTTGAGATACAACTCTAAAATCAAGATGTAGAATTTAATTGTGGTTCAGATAAGGTTTGGGACTGAAATGGACAAATATCCTCCATCTTTAGCTTAATTGTTGGACTTTACAATTTCAAAGATCTTTTTCAACTGAAACAATTCTATGACTTTTTGTTCTACATTTACATTTCCTGGTATAGTAGCTGCTTTTATCAGGTCACATGATATTACATCCCAATTCTGTTTTCTCTTTTTTCCCCCATTTTAGATAGACTTCGCTAAAGCCTATTGATGCCATTTTCTAAATACCTACGATGACAACCATCATCCAGCAACAATTAAAGTAGAAGTTTCTACATTTGTAGTGGAAACTTTTACTTACATGCTCTTGACAATAAAAATGGATGTTGATGGATGTTGTTTTGATTATAAATATCATGGGCTGTAAATATCATACAAATCATATGTGCCATTACTGCTGTAAACAGAAGCTAAAATTCAAGAAGCCAATGAGCCAGACCCGGTCAATGAATACTTGTTCAGAACCATGAAACTGACTTTTTTTTTTTTTTTTTCCCAGAGATCTTTTCTCTAAATAACAACCTGATGTAGAAAGTGCTGATTTTGGGGGTGTTCAAAGAACAGATCTACATCTAAAGGCTTGTGTTTCAGGCTTGTCTCTAATTAAGAAGTGTCCTAAAGTGAACAAAGGGCCACACAGTAGGAAATATATGCTTGCAGACACCAATTCACACCTGTTAATGATTAGTTTGCAGACACTACCAGATGTGCTATTTATCTGATGATCAGAGTAATTGAAATGAATTGCTCTGAATCAGTCATGTGAAATTGTCCCAGTTAAGTAGATGTGCTGTTTCTCCTCTGTTTTCTTATGGGAGAGATGGAGCTTATAATTTTCTTTAACACTGTCCTTTACACTTTAATTTGTGCTCCCACAAAGAGTTGGAGCTGCATGCCATAACCTCATCCAAAAAACAGACAGACAAGATGTCCGTACAGAAAGATATTTTTAAGTCTGACCATGGGTAAGAGGTCACAGAGGCATTGGCTAATAATAAAAACAGGTCATGACTTTAATCACATATACAGAAATCTGCAGTTCAATGTTTCAAGGTCAAAAAGGGAAACCCTACACACTGGACAGTTGCAAACTTTTAGAACTCACTGTCAGAGGGAAATAGTGGTAGTGGACAGTATCAGTGTCCAAACAGGACACTGTGAAAAACACAGTGTGTTTCCCAAACAAGAACAAGTGAAAAACAAATTAATGTGAGTTCAGTCGGTGAGTACAAAGGGAATGGATGCAAACAGTAGCCAGGTTCATGTGTTTTTCCTCCTTTTGCCACTGCTGGAGACAGGCACAACACTGACCTGACCCAGACAGGCTTCTCTGTACCCATCTTCTCTTGACATAGCAAGTTATTGAGATTTTTTTTTTCCTAAAAGAACTACAATCAGCTATAAAACCAAAAAACTGACTACTGAGAATTATTCTGTGAAAGGAGAAATAAGAAAATTAGAGAAAGGCCATTTAGACTTTTCTGTTGTCTACACCTACAAGACAGACTGATCATGAATTCAGCATGTGCTTTATGTTGTAAAGCCCATAAGTAGAAAGTAAGATGAGATGGGTTGAAGCGTGTGTATCATCTAGTCAAACATTAAAAGGATGTCTTTAAATGTAGTATAGTTACAGTAGCATGGGTTTAAATTCTTTGTTGAGTGCAAGACTTATGTTTATACATTACTCCAGGTCTGCTGATGCCTTTGATTTAGATTGTGGTAATTTTTCTACCTTTTGCCATTTGGTATTTTTCCTAGTATCCAAGAAATCTTTCATAGTTTGTCTGTGGCAGGTTGAACTTTTTTTATATCTCCAGCACAGCATAAAGTGTACTGGTTCTGGTTTGCCTACAGAAGAAAAAAAAAACCTAGAAAAAATCTAATTGGAGAGATCAGAGAACTGAAACTAAGAATGGACCAGAAAAAGAGGCATTAAAAGACTTTTAAACTGTGGTTGCCTGGAGATTTTCTCAGTGCCTTTGTGTACATTGAAAGTTCTAGTTGCAGTTGTGATGGTAATAACTTCTAGTTCAGTTTCCTGCAATCTCTTGCCAGAAATACTTGTCTGCTTCTATTTCTAGACTTACAACCCCACGTCTGCAATTGAATTTCCCTCAGGCTCATGACTCCATGTCTTACAAGAGGTCACAACACTTCATTTGGGAAGGTCACCGTTCATATCTGAAGAAAAACGGAGAAATTTTGCTCTCAGTTTTGGAGTAAGTTTTTTCCCCCAGAATACTGCACCTCCAGCACTATTTATATGTTACTTAATGATTTCCATTGTACTACTCGAAGCTGAAGCTCACGTGGTCCATTTAAGCTGTTATGAAGGAAGACTGCAGGATTGGAAGAAGAGCAGAAATCTCTGAGATCTCTGTTCACTGTGCTGTCCACTGGACCATGAGCAGTAGTTGGCAGATATAACTAACAGTATTCAGCCTTCTGTTGGTGAAGGCTTATTAAAAATTCTAATGATTTGTGTTTTTGTCTCAGGTTATTTATCTTATTCTCTCTCTCTCTCTGTGAATGCAGGAAGGAGGTAGTCAGCATCATTACACCCCAGACAATTGAGTTGATTGCTTTTTTCATAATCGTGTTGGAGAACAGAGTTGTGCAATTTTCAGTAGGCGACAGAACAAGCAGAAGAAAAAGTGAGTGCTTTAAATAGAATTACTGCAATGCTGCTTGCAAAATGTTCTTCATTAACCCTTAATAAACAGACCATGCTCAGCTATTGGGATGAATTTATACATTTAAGTTAGCAGTTTTCCATCCCTAGATTTTTCCACACAAATATCCCTGTCCTCTCACATTCTGGGTTTCCCTCTCTTAATAAGACTATGGTGATTTGTTTCTTGAGCTGTGCCTGTTTCTTATTTCTCAAAGATGCTTTTTTTTGCCTTAACTCACAAGTATATTTTTTGTTTTCTACATGTTTCCTCCTCTTTCTTTCTCCATTTTTCTTTCTGTTCTCTATGTCATCTACCTATTCACAGGGGTATCAAAACAAGTTATAATCCTTAAGAAGATAAGTTTTTAAATAGTTGCATAATGAAAGAATCATAGAAAGGTTTAGTTTGGAAGAGACCTTACAGATCATGTAGTTCTGACCCTTCTGCCATGGGCATCTTCCATTCTTGCCTTGAGCATCTCCAGGGATGGGAAGGCCACAACTTCTCTGGACAGCCTCTACCAGTGTACTGCATCTTTCTGAGGTAGGATAGATTCTCCAGTACTTCTGTACTGGTTTTGCACAGCCTGGTTTTTGTCAGCAGCAGGGCCACAGAGGTGGCTGCTGTGAGAAGCTGCTGGAAGCTTCCACCACGTCCAGCAGCGCCAATTCTTGATGGCTCTGAAGATGGACATGCTGCTGCCCAAAGCTGGGCCCATGAGAGAGGTTGTTAATGCCTCTGTGATGACATATTTAAGAAGAAAATCAAAACAAAGCCACACAGTTTTGCTTCCAGTCAGAGAAAAGGAGGAGGTGAGAATATGTGAAGGAAACAACATGGAGACACCAAGGTCAGTGAAAGAGGAGGAGCAGGAGGTGCTCCAGGCACCAGAGCCAAGATTCCTCTGCAGGCTATGGTGAGACCGTGGTGAAGCATCTCTGCCCCTGCAGCCCATGGCTCCATGAGGAATGCAGAGATCCACCCACAGCTCATAGGGATCCACAGGGGATGCAGAGATCCACCCACAGCCCCTGGGGAAGGTGCCCATGCCAGAGCAGGTGGAGGCCTGGAGGAGGCTGTGAGGCAGTGGGAGACCCAGTGGAGGGAGGGGGCCCTGCTTCCAGCCTAGAGCAGCCTGTCCTTGGAGGACTGCACCCGCAGAAGGAGAGACCCAAGCCACAGCCGCCTTGGGAGGAGTGTTTGCCTGTGGGAGGGGCTCACACTGCAGCAGGTGCGGAAGGGCTGCTGCTCATGAGAATGGTCACACAGTGGAGAAGTTAATGGAAAACTGTCTCCCATGGGAGGGACCCCACGGCCTCACAGTGGAAGGACTCCTCTCCTGGAGTAGTTGAAGAACATCTCAATGACAAACAGATGAAAACCCCCCACCCTGTCTCCCTGCACTCTTGGGGAAGGAGGGAGAGGCTGGGGGGGGGGAAAAAGGTGTTTTAAGGACCTATTTTACTTCTCATTATCCTCCTCTGACTCTGTTAGCAATGAATTAATTTTTCAATTTTAAGTTGAGCCTGTTTTGCTCTTGAAGTGTTTTCTCCCAGTCTTTATGTCACTCATGAAGCCTTCATTTTTTATTTTTCTCTCCTCTACCCATCTGTGGCAGGGGAGGATGAGGAAGTGACTCTCATGGGTCCCTGGCATTGTGCCAGTGTCAAACCATGACAACTTCTCACAAACTTGCTTCCTAAATCCACCACTTATACAGCTTCCACAAACCTCTTAGGTCACTCACTGCCTAATGTGTGTTACCCTAAAACAAATTTTCTTAATGTCATATGTAAGTCTCCCTTTAAGCATCTGACTGTTGCCACTGAAATCCATCTCTTCCTAATGGGCAAAAGAAACTAGGTAAATATATTTGGAAAAAAAAACAAGCTAGGAACCTCTCTCTGTCCCCAAGGACAATAGGTGCTGCATGGATTACACATGCATGGTCAGCACCCTCTTACTTCCCAAAATGAACCCCTCCAAACAGGCTGATGGAAATGATCCATGGCTCATGCACATGACCAAATGATGTCTGCAATCACACAGTAACCTGAGTCAGTGAAACTGTGTGGTGCACCAGGCTAAGAATTGAACACTCTGGACAACTCAGTGGTGCCAGTGTTCATTGTGTGCCCTGGTCCTGTTTAGCTCTCTTATATAAGCATGCCAGGAAAGAGCTTGTACTTGGGAAGCAGAAAAGCAGGTGTGCCTCAGGAAGGAGTCAGAGCTGGGAGCTGGGAGCACCACAGCAGAGGCAGCACTGTCACTGAGCAGTGTCTGAGCAGGGCAGGGTTGGTGTCAGTGACATAGCAAGGGCCCATGCCAGAGCAGGGGAGCAGGGACACAGGAGACCTGCAGGCACAGCCTGCTCTGAGTTTCCCCAGAAGAAAGGTAAGGATGCTTCAGGAAATTCACACCTTTTACCTCTTGCTCAGAAAAGGAAAGCAATAGAAACATAAAAACCACAAAGTGGGGGATGCTGTTGCTCTGATTCTTGTGCACATTTTTATTTGTTATATTTGCCCTACATCCTCACCAGCCAGACTTGGTGTGCTTAAAATTACCTATTATTCTTTCCAAAGCACACATGTTCTATTTGCACTGAAATCTGGGGTCAGTTGATTCCTTTAGGGGGTGATTATTCACCTTACCATGAAAAAAAATCAACATATTCAGAATGTGATAACAAAAATTACCCTTTCTTAACCAACAATTCTCCTCAGATTTTGAAATCACTGACATTATTTCAAGAACATATAAACACAAACAATAATAAACCCTGTATATAATTTCCTTCTAGAGATTCATCCACCTTATTGAGCAGGAATCAAAACTTCTATGGATGTCTTCTTGCATCTAAAGTCTGTTCATAATGTTTTTTCTTTCCTACACAACACTTGTATGACTTTGTGAAGTTTCCCTAGTTTATACCTCCTCCCCATCTTCAAACTCTTAGCATCCCTCTTTTGTGCCTGGTAATTTTCCATTCTAGAAATACTAGTCACCTACAAAAAGTTAAAATAGAATTGGTTCCCTTTTCCTTCAAAAATCCCAGTAGTATAATTATTGTCCGGTGAGGGTAATTTAAGATGTCACTAAGCTCAATATTTTTCCATTGCATCAAGTTCATGAGAATAAGATAAGATGCTGTAAACAGACTGTAGGCACAGCCTGGAAGAAGCTTCAAATATGTCACAATTTTGTTTGTTCATACCATGACTAGAATTTGTAATTTGTCAGAAAATTTCTTAAATATTCACTGGGCAGAGGGTGATGGTACTATTTTGGTAATTCATTAGTGTTGCAATCTTGTAATGAAATTCATCCTAAAATCCTCCAAACTGGTTGAGTATTGAAGGTGTTGCTGAGACTTAGCTGCCCCAGCGTTCTCTCACACTTATGAGAAGGGCAAAGATCAGGCCCTGTGCCCTTCACTAGTCTCTCAGAACTCCTCATTACCTTCTGTTATACTCATTACTGTCATTACTGGCTATTTTTGCACTCTCTAGATACTTAAAATTATCTCTAAATAGTCTTTCTTTCAAAATGTGTGAAATCCAAGTGCATAAAAGTATCACGAAGTATTAAAATCATGGGGTTTTGAATAGAAGCATGGGAGGCCATTTGTCACAAGAGATAGTACAATTGCAATCAAGGTCTCTTTTGATCATTGCTCTTCCAATCTAAATACAGTGTATTCTTATGTGCTGTATGCATCCTGCTAAGTTATGTGATAAATTTCATATACACACCCACAAATGACTTCAGAGAGATAATGGCAGGAGGGGGACCCTAATAGTGCAGGGAATACTTCCAGACCTATCCCAGTGGCCATTAGCCCCTCAAATACCCATCTGCACAAGCCCAGAAGGCACAATGGCAGTCAGGAACCCAAATTAGAGACTCCAAGGAACAATCATCCTGTCTAGACTCTACGCAGACTTGTCCCAGCAGAGCTATCCACCCCAGTGCCAAAACACAAAAACCATCACCACAGCTCGCTTTCGCATTATGGGGGTTACTTCCTATGGGTGAGACTTTTTATAGGATGCAGAAAAAAGCAAGTTCTGGGTCGTTCCTGTTATGCAAGATTTAGGGGAGGAACCAAAGGCAGAACAAGAAAGGGATTTAGGTGATTTTGGGAGGAATGAAAGTTGGAAAAGAGGAGTAAGGGGATGAAAAAGATCAGATACATGTAAATAAATTCCTGGTCAGTGTGCTTGTCTGGCAGTGCTCTGTTGGGGAAGGGAGCAGCCTTATTGCATTCCCTTCAACCTCCGCAACAAGTGACAACTCCCTGCTCTGTGTGCATGAGGGTCTCACTGCAGCAGCTAGAGCCAGAGCACAAGATGGACATCCCATGTGTCCATAATGCCAGGAAATGGAAAGATCAAATGAAGATCAAGGTTCACCAGCCCCTGAGTAGCCTGGGGGCTGGAGTGAGCCTTTATGGGACTGTGCAGGGTGTGACAGTGCCTGTGTATCTCCAGGGGTGAGAGCACACAGGTGTCAGGTCTGTCTTTGTCAGCAGCTGGAGAGGAGGTACAGCCTTGGAGCCTTCTATGCCAGCAGCTGTGGAGAGTGGACAGATTATCTGAGTCCAGCTGCTTGAGGGATCCTGCTTACCTGTGGTACAGAGTTGTATGTGTATGTTTTCCGTTCTGGACTTCCATTGTGCCCAGCCAGAGAAGGAAGCAGGATGAGCTGTTGGTGTCATCTTGGTTTGATGTGTGCTGGGAGTGTGTGTCTCTCATCTGTGTGCCTTGCCACATTTGTGCATGTGTTTATAAGTGTATATGATGTCCATATGTGTCTCAAACTACACCAGGAGAGGGTTACATTGGATATTGGGAATATTTTTTTTCAAAAAGTTTGTCAAATATTGGAACAGGCTGCACAGGGCATTGGAGAAGTCTCCATATCTGGAGGGATTTAAAAGACATGTGGATATGGCATTTCAGGACATGGTTTAGTGGTAGACTTGGCAGGGATGGATTAACATTTGGACTTAATGATCTTAAAGGTCTTTTCCAGTCTAAACAATTCTATCATTTTATGATCACATCTATCTATCTGCATGAAGACATTTGTGTACAGGTATGTATAGAGTGTATGTGCTTGCTTTGTGTGCATGTATGTGCTGGGAATAGATGTTTGTTCTAAGTCCCAGTTGCATCTGGAGCAGCAGCGCACTCACCTGTCTCAGACAGACATGCAGACACACTTATGCAGACATATCATTTGTATATAATGATACTTTTTCTCTCTGCAAGAATGTCAGTTTTGGAGAGGCAGAAGATGGAGCTGGCATTGGTGTAGTTCAGTGATATCTGCACACCAGATGAGGCTTAGGAACTGAGAGTCAGGGTCATGGTTGTATCCCAGCCTCATAACCTCTTGTTTGAAACATTATGTCAGTGTCTCACTAAGGTAACAGAAAGAATTGAACACGGAACCAACCTTCAGTCTTGCTTTTTCATAACATTTTAAGATCTGCTCTTTTCCTTTTGCTAGCCACGTACTTTTTTGTCATCTTCCTGCAACCACAAGAGCTGGAGTATATGCATATTTTAATGCAGACTGAGCTTCTTCCATAATCTCATAACTCCAGGAGGATTTAACATAATTCTCAGTGATTATTTCCAGTGCCTGTCTTTGCAGGTGGTCATTGATTTCCTGAGCTTCAGCAGAGTGAAATTGATGTCTAGCCTCCACTAGTAAAAGGTTTACTGGAATAGATATATCTCTCAGTACAGCTAATGCTGGCAAGCACTTTATTATGGATGCAGTTCTGTTGTGGAGGAGAGAAGTAAAAGGTTTTCATGCAGTTTTTTTCCTTGGGAAGGCTTTTTGCTAGCATAGAAATGTTATTCAAAATTTCACTCCTAAATGATATCTGTAAGTTTTAGTCATAAATCTGGCTTGATTTTTCTCAGTGTCTCCATTCCTCATGTGGAGCTGGAAAACAGCAATGAGAGGTGACAAATTGACTTTAAATCTGCAGAAAGACAGCAGTGTTCTTTGCTTCCAGTCTGAAAAGACAAGCAGAACAGGGACTCACCCTTGGCCTGAGTGTGGAAAGCTTTCTCCAAATGAATGCCACCAGGCTCCTAGGTTTATTTGAAATTCATGGCTTATGTAACTTCAGAAATTGGGCAAATCTTTCAAATATCTGTTTTTGTCTCTGTGGGAAAGCACTGTGACACAACAAGGGCACAGTGGGGGATGTGAAACAGGAGGAGCCACTGCTCAAGTTGCATCTGAGGAGCTGAGTCACTTGGAGGAGGGGATCCTCTTCCTGGCAGAAGCAGCCCAGAGTGCTGTGACATCTACATCTCCATGTTTCTACATAGAAAAAATCAAGAACACTAGAACAGCACAGCCTCAGGAACCCTGACATGTTTTTTTGTGCACAGCATGCTAAAGTGAAAATTTAAAGTGCAGTAATTAATTCTGCCACGCTCCTTGTGTTGCCATGATCAAGACAGGAGCTCTGGCTAAGCAGAGGAGCTCATATTTGCTTGATTATTGATTCTAACCCTTATCATGCCTTTGCCTGTGATAGCTTCTGACTTGTTTGTGCACAAGTGGCTGGTATAGGTAAGACTGGTCATAATGTGATGTGCAATTTCTTCTTCTATGGTTTAAATTAAAAATTGGTTTAGGAATTAGGAGACATGGAAATGGCAAACACATAAGGTTTACCCTTACATTAACAGTCAGGGCAAATCTGTCCTCAGAAATAATTAATAATGCTGTGCAGAAACCACACTGGGAGAATTGCAAAGGTTATTATGTGGATTAAATGCCTCTTCTTTGTCTGAGCCTTTCAATCTTTTTGTAGTGCAAAACAGCTACACAACATGATAGTTAATGATTTGGGTCTGCATAAAAACTTGGACTCAGAGGTCACTGAGTCTGTGAGTAAGAAAAGCCAGGGGGAGCATCTTAGAGGGGCTGGCATTGCTCCTGGATGCAGAATCCACCTGAGCTAGTTCTCAGTCCTCTTGCTTGAGGGTGCTGGCAGGACATGTCACCACAGAGTACACAGAAAGCTTCCAATGCACTTGTACTGATTTCTGTATCAAGTTGAATGCCCATGTTACTGAAGTTATGCTCAAAAATGCAAACTGGTTCTAATATATCTGCACAAGTCATCTTCTGTCTTAGCTGCAGTCCTGGAGAGTTTGCAAGATGCTGTACTTTAGATTAGGACCATGATGTACTGTTAGAGGGCTTTGCTTTGTTTTGAGTGGGTTTTTGCATGGGTTTTGTTTGTTTGTTTATTTGTTTTTCTGAGCAGACATGTATGTGCCTTTTAAATTACAGAATCTTGTGAAATGTAGAAGTTGAAAAGAGACACTAAGAACAAACTTAACTCTATGACAGTATTTTCTCTTGAAAATTAGAAATCAGCCTGGAAAGTTGTAAATTCTTCACACACTTGTCACCCTGCCACAGGTTCCTAAATATACTTGTCACCATCCCAAAAATTCCTAAATATTTCTTAGTTTTGACCAATGAAGAACATAATGTGTATTTAAACCATTAACTAAAAACACTATGTGAAAGGTAGGGATGCAAACGGTGTGCTGTGCTTTTTTTTTTTTTTTTTGGAAGAACATTAGCTGTGATTTCTTTTCAACCAATACTTTTGCATGGACCTAAGTTAGGAAAGTCACTGCATTGTACTGTACTCAGATTTATTTTTTAATAAAAGACAGAAACAACATTCTATAGCACTACATCCATTATGTGTCTAATGAAAAATCAATAGCAGCTGGGTACCTTATTCCAAGAACTGCTTTTAGAAATTCTACCCACGGGATATTTGTGAAAGGTAGGTTTAGTGTCTTAATTCCCACAAAGTCTGTAATTCCGGTTTGTTTCTACTTGTTTGGTATTCATTACAATACCCATAAAAAAACTTGGTAAAGTGTGCTCATAAAAATTTAGTAAAGTTTTATATGCATTACAATAAATACAAAGCAAGAATAGTCTATGGACTGTCTCTCATATGTACAGTAATTAATAATGCTGTGCAGAAACCACACTGGGAGAATTGCAAAAGTTATTATAATAGTCTATGGACTGTCTCTCATATGTACAGTAAAGGGAACCAAAAAAATCTCTGATAGCAAGTTGTAAATAAATGGTGTTCTTCAGCACATACAGTAAGTAGCATTATATTATTATAGCTCTGTAATTCATTGGATAAATGGAGTCAATTCCCCTCTTATTTTCACTACAGTAAGCCAAGTGTTTACTTAAGTAAGTGCAGGTTGAGGGATTTCCATGCTTTTGAACTCCTGTCTGTGAAAAGAAGAATACTTTTCTCAGTATATACATGAATTTTCAGCAATTAAATAGATTTTTAAAAGAACAAAAGTAACAGAAATATCCATACATGGAATCAGTGTCTTTACAATAAAAGTCATATAGCTGTCAAATAAAACAAATTAAGTTTTAGGCCAGAATTTATAACCAAAAAAAAAAAAAACCAAAAAACCACAAAAATCCTGTGTACCATGGCAATTTGGCTTTTGTTCTTATCAACAAAGAAACATAACCTCATATTTTTTGCCTTACCTCATTTAAATATCTTTATACAGACTGTTAACTGTAGAATAATTTTTAGACATTTTGCTTTGAGCAGTCAGTGATTAAGAGCAAGGTATCTATAATTCTTTTCCTGTTATTTTTAGGGCCTGTCCAGTTTTCTACATTATATAAATTATTCTGCTGCTCTTGTACTTTTCCAGAACATTTCTTTGAATCTTCAAAATAGATTTTGACTGTGTGCTCAAAAAAGTAACATTTTTGCTCATGGGAATATATACATAATCTTCAATTCATTTTGTCAATCAGTTTATTATATTTCAGGTTTTTTCTGGGCAGCACAGATAAAATGAATTCTTATATAATAAATACAAATCAAGAGGGCTAAAAAAATTCCTGAAAAAATGCTTAAGGGACATTAAAATTATACGCCAGAAGGCAGTGTTATGTAAAGACAATACTTATACACTGGTGAGAATCATTTTGAAACCTTTAAACTTGAAAGGCTGGGTTTTTTGGTAAACCTACCAATCCTGCAAAACTTGCCAAGTGTGATTTAAAGTCACAATTTTAAAAACTGCCATGGCACAGTGACATTCCTGCAGAGCAGAAGCTGGGGACAGTCAGGCTTCCCTTTGAGAGGTCAGAGCTGGATCCCATGGCCAGGGCTGGTGCTATCACCCCAGTGAGGGGCAGGGCTTGGGGAGGACATGGAGCAGGAACATCCCAGCCCCAGGAATCAGGCGCCTCCTGGGCACCAGGGAGTCAGTATAACATTGTACTGTGCAGTAGAACATTGCCAGCTGATCGACACTGGGAAGCGCTGCTGCCGCTGAAAATGTCTTAGACAAGGGTCCATGAAACAGCTGCCTAATAAAAAACTCATCTAAGGATGATTTTTCAATGAAATATCTCCAAAAGCTGCTAAAATACCATATCTATACCATACACTGGTCTGTCAAAAACATGCCTGAGCCAACCATACTTGAGCTGGCTTTAAGCAACAAAAGTAATTCAGTCTAAGGAGTGCTGAGCTTAGCTGGGATAAGAAATCAGATAAATTAGCTCATTATGAGCTTCCCAGTGTGCTTGGCACCAGTGTATGCATCTGAGATGCACTGCAGAGGTCTAGCTCAGCTACCTGAGTATGATGTATCATTTGTTTGTTTATCTTCAAGCATGTAGGAGGATGTTTTTATACACTTAAAGTTCAGAAGGTACATAAATCTTTGCAGAGTGTGGGCTGCCACTGGGCGGGTCTTTCTTCCAGTAGTCAGGAGATCAAAAGGGCAATTTAATAAATTTTCATGTTTCAAAAATAATATAAAATAAAAGGAATTCTCTGTGGGCTTGATCTGAGTTTCACGATAAATTGTTGGTCATAAGCTCCGAGCTGCTCAAGCTTCCTCCTGATTTTTTTTTTTTGCTAAGAACTCTAAAGGAATTTTGCTGTACCAAGTTATTCAAATTTAGAACATAATAGAAGCATAAGCTCTTATCCAGCAGCAACCATATCTGCCTGCATTAAAATATCTAACACTATTTGCTCAATCTCCAATTTACATTTATCTACTCAAATACAAGAAAGGTCTGCAGGCTAAAAAGAGAAAAGCATTCCGCAGCTCTGACATGCAGAGCACACAGACAGAATAGAGTCCTTTTCCTGTAATGGTCTGCATTTGTCTACTAATGATTCTGACAAAACCAAATACAACCCAGCCCAGGACCTTAAAAGCTGATTTGAATAAATTTAAAGCAGGCATGGTGTGGATGCTTGTTATTATTCATAGCTCTACTAGGCAATGCTTTGCCTCTCTTTGCTCCATTTTCAGTAGGCCTAAGATTCAAACTAGATATTTTTTCCGTGAGTTTTAACATTTGAGGAGGTTATTTATGCTAACTAGAGCAAATGTCTTGAGTATTGCAATCCCCCTGATGCCTCATGCCGCACAGCCTTAGGCGTGCCCTTGTGGCAGAGGAGGCTGATGGCATCATGTGCTGCATTGGAGCTGTTGCCAGCAGGTGGAGGTGGGTGATCCTTTGAACTCAGCACTGACGAGGCCACACCTGGAGAACTGTGTCCAGTTCTGGGCTCCTCAGTACGAGAAAAACACGGACATACTGGAGAGCATCCAGCGAAGGACCACTGAGATGACAAAGGAACAGAAACATCTTCCATGTGAGGAAAGGCTGAGGGGGCTGGGACTTGTCAGCCTGGAGAAGAGGAGGCTCAGGGGAATATCATCAATGGAGATTGTGAATAAACACATGAAGGGGCTGGGCAGTTATGCATCCAGGCTCTCTTCTGTTGTGTGCTTTTGACAAGACCAACTGCAATGGACTTGGAAAAACTGGAACAAAGGAGGCCTCCTCTGACCTTCAGGGTAAGTTGGTCCTCACACAGAAATTTTCACCTCAAAAGTCTTACAGAACTCGCTATAAATTCACATATAAGCTTATCCTTGTAAATAAACATCATTTACATGCAGGTGATTTAGTTTCATCTCCGACACATTCCATGATTCTTAACTCAGGCACACAATATATTTCACCCTTTCGTCAGGTCTACACAAAAAAATAAAACCCCAAGAATTAAGCCTAAACTCCAGGGTTGTTGCTCAGTGTCACAGCTGTGTGTTCTTCATAGAACTTCCCTGCCAAAACCCTCTAGAGGCAGTGACACCCAGATATGGGCTTTTCTTAATCAATATTTCATTCTTTTTCTGCCCTGATGACACACTATGGAAAGATCCTCTTATTTTCTTTCTATGAAAGGTCATTGGAAAGCTGTTCTCTTGTTCATTATGATAAATTGGGCTAATTGGCATCAGATCATGTTGGTTCATGATGCCACCATGATATCATTTTATTAAGGAATTTTGAAGTGCTGCCATTCGCAAATCCCTGTTTGCAATGCAAGGGTTAAATGCATTTCTATCCTCTGAGGGATTCAGAAAATCTCATTAAAATTCAGTGGAAGTATGACCTCTGGTGTAAGGCTAAAAATCTGTTTTACTGTCTGATTGGGTTTTATATAAAGTTCCACATAATTCTAGTTAAACCACAATTTGTAATGCTATGGTAAATTATCATTCAATTAGACTTAACTCCCACTGAAATACCCATACATAGGAGATATTGGAGATTCCTAAAGAAAGGTGCATGGGGTATGGATCATGTTCTGTTTATGAAAACAGATGGACATTTCATTACAAATCAATAGAGTATAAGTGATGTCTGAAAAAATTATTTTAATATAGTTAATTCCCAGAAGACCAAGCTAGAAGTAAATTCTTGTCACTAAGCCAGGCTGTGTCAGCTTTATGAATATTGAGCGCTGCCTTGGCTCCTGAAGGAGGAAAGAATAAGTTTTTGCTTAGTTACCCAAGTAGGCCTACTTAATGAAAGGAAAGTGCTCTTAGGCTGAATCTTAAGTACACTTGGAGGCCTCACCTTGTGATCCCTTGGGATTATGACAGAACTCTGGTATCACAAAGAATACATTTGACTTCCATGTTTATATAGTTAATGCTAAAAGCATGATAATGCCTTGTTCTTCTAGAAAATTCATGAGTAAAATATAAATATAAGTTGACATCAACAACTTACTTAATGATATGGCAATTAACCTCAATCCTTCTGAAAACTACAATGAGGAACATGGAAAATGAGGTGTATTGGTGACATCCAACCTGACTACATGAAGGGAAAATCATTCTTGACAAATATGACTTGACAACTATACTATGACTACACCTTTATGGAAGATACCAGTTCTGGGGTTTTTTCTGACTTTTTTTTCCTGGTGTATATGTGCTACGTTAGTCTCTGGAGACATCTTTAGGTTTATCATTTTTTAAATGAAGATGTGTTTATTAATACCATTTTTTAAATCATTCCTCAGCTTTAGTTGAACTGGATGTTTTACAGGATACAATAAAATGTCTCCACTTGTGTTAAATCCCAGCATTTAGGCCCATCATTAGAAGATGTCATCAGCTTAAAACTGGTTTCCTTTATCAATGAAAGGTTAATAATATGAGTTGGCTTAGAATTGTATGGAAAGCAGTAAAAACGGTTTAGTTATGCCATCTTGTCTGTCTGGTGTGCAATTGACTTCAGCTGATATTCTCTGTGGGATGAATTCAAGCCATTGTCCTTTTCTAAAATTAGGTCATGTTCTAAATTTTAGCTTGTCTTCCTTGAAGACATGACATTGCTATCTTCTAGCTGCAATTATTTTTTTCTAAGGAAAGTAAATTCTATTTTGCTATAGCAAAGTATTTTTTTTTTAATTAAGTCCTGAAATTTCAAGCTCAGAGAGCTTTAACTATAACATGATGGATATCATGGTATACAGAGTTAATAAGAAGGATAAAGACAGAGTTCTATTTACCAAATTTTGGGAAGATCTCAAGAGAAACCTTGAAGAAAACCCAACACAAAGTTGATCTATATAAGGATGTTAATACTAGTTATTGAATTTTGTCTCACTATGTTGTATATTTATGAAATTACTTTAGAGCTTTGGATGGAAGAAATTCCAAATGTGAATATTGTTACATATTAATGTGTAACCATATTCAAGCAAGTGATACATATGGTGTCTGTGGAAGCTGTGAATGTTTTCCACTACCTATGAAGAGCCCAGAAATGTTGATAGAAGTTTAGTACACTTTCAGTCCCATAGATTTCTCAGTAGGAAGGTAACATTTAGGAGAATTTGTCTGAGCTCCTGGATTTTTCAGGCTAAAAACCTTCACCTGCCCATTTTAACTACTGTTTAAGAAGAATGCTGCTGAGAAAACCTTTGAACTTTATTCCAGGTGTCTACGCCTCAATAAGATGAAAATCTAATTACTACTTCAAAAAAACCTAATTATTAAACATAAGTTGAAGAAGTCAGCCATCTCCACATCTGAGAGTGTTAACAGATCCATCTGTATCCTTTGTGATCCAAGTGACAAAAAATCATTTAGACTGTTAGCTCTTGAAAACTGGTGAAAATCATGCATGTGTGTCTATAGATGTCCAGACATAAACAGTCTCTGCTGATACCCAAAGTGGCCTTACACTAACTCCAGCAGAGTTTTTACAGGTCTGTCAGGACACATACTTTTGTGGTGCAATTTATATTAACACTAGTTCGGTAGTTTCAGAGAGAATATAAAATTAATCAGAAATAGTCAACAGTCACATTGTACTTAGAATATTAAGCATCTAACTTTAGAGCATTACTGAATAAAATGAAATATTACTTTACACTCATGCAATTTTGCAGATTATCTAGTGGAGCAACCACACAGAAATCTTTTCCTCACTGTAAGAAAATATTGTTATTTTGTTGCAGTGCAAAAAGCAATATTTTCAAGCTTTCCAAAACATTATAGTCCCAATTCCAATTTAAATTCCCTGAGATAGTCTCTCTATTCACCTCAAATATCAACAAAGGTTTCAGCTCTCCAGCACCTTAGCTAGAACATATCTCAAGCAGCATCCAGTAAATCATCTTCTCTCCTTATCTTCCAATAGTTCTCAGTTCCCATATATAGAGATAATATTTAAATTCTTTTCCAAATGTAATCATATTTTATCATAGACAGATCAGAGTGTATCAATTTGTTTCCATAAGTTAGACAGCAGACTTTTTAGTGAAAAAAAACCCAAGCCAGACTTCTGGTGGTATAAACGCAAGGAGAAAAACTGATGCGCCTGGGAAGGAATTCAGAAAACCTAATTTCTTATTAATATTTATAATGCAGCATCACTTCCAATATACTCCAGCCTAAAGGGCTAAACTGAAGGTATTCTTGGCCTTGCTTATGCTCTACCCTGGAGGCTCAGAATAGAATCAGAATCCCTTGACATCAATGCTTATTGGGAGGAAAATGCCACCAAGCAAATGAGCTCTTATTTTACCAGTTATATCCTAGGTTGTTACAGACAATCTAAACATCTTGTTGAGATTTTTTTGCTAGCCATGACTGAGAGAAATATTTTGCATTCATTCTGTGTTATAGTCATGGTTCATAAGTCACTATTAAAATTAAAAATCTCTTCATGAGAAGTAGAAATAGAGACCATACAAAGAATGAGGAATCATTAATGCATCTAATGGCAGGAATTGGATGATTGATAAAGAGAGGCAGATGTCCAGAGCTGTCACACAATTCTGGGTGTGCCTGCACATGCTCCCATGAACACACCTGCCCTGTGCATCTGCACCACTCCCACCCCAGCCTGGTCAGCTACTCTGGATAAAACTCATGCAATGTGACTATTTTTAAGTGGCATTTGGCCACTTGAAAATAGTCATCCCAGCTAATCTCTGGAAAACTTCAGTTTTCCAGACCTATTTCTTGTCAAGATACCTTTCAATCAGCACATCTGACTAATAATGGTGACTAACCATAAGTGATGGTAAAAGTTATATAAGTACAGCCCAGCCTCTATGATAAGAATAAACAAAACAGACTCTTAAAACAGCAAAGTAGTACCAAAACTAGTGTGCAAAAATGATGGTGGAGTAACAGGTTTATGTGCATGAGTCTAAAATGCTGGGGTGCACAGCATTTTACTATTCTTTCTGTTGCAATTACAGTGCAAATAAAACTTTACTGGTTCAGAATTTGTACACCACACTCTGTTTTGCTGCACACAGAAAAGCTGTTTTGCAGACCAGGCTTTTCCTGGTAAATTTTCTAAATGACTCTTTCTCCTTGGCATTATTATTATTAGAGCTTCTTCCTTCTGACAACTGTATTTCTTTAATCATAGCTTTCAGAACATCAGCTTTTCAAGGAAAAAATAAAAAAGGGTTCAGTCTATTTTTACTGTTCACATCTGGATGCACATGTCACACTGCAATATGCTGTTGTGAAGTGTATGACAATTTCAGCTCAAACATACATATTATGTTTGTCTTAAAGCTGCCCAAATTAACAGTGACCCGTCCATCCACATAGCCTACTTTTGGTAGGGCAGGGACTCTCTTACACTTAATTATCCCTCTGCACTCAGGGGCAAATCTGGCTCCTGCAGGACAGTAGTGTTTGACATCTCAGCTAATAATGATGCTTAGGAGCTGGGAGTAGGTGAATAGACAAAGTGAGTTACTCTGTTGCTGTGATAATCAATTATATCAACTTTGCACTCTGAGGAACACCCACACTTTTGGAAACACTATTTTCTGCCAAAATCTTTTATTTGCATCTCTCAGGAGACATTGCAGAACAATATTCTTTATCACATTTCAACAGTGGAGATTGACTGTGATATTTTTAGGGTTCATCCATGCTAGATTCCTCTCCAGGGAGGAATAATACCATCCTTTTCCTTAGACTGATTGTTACAAGTTGGAGCCCCTGGGGATTTCTTTGATTTATGTGGAAGGAAGTTTAAATACAAGTGGTCTAGAATTAGGAGGATGTAGTGCGAAAATCACATCTTGATATTTCCTCTTTGAAGTGTTAAATATACTCAGATCTTAAAACCTGTTCTGGTATTACAATATTCCTAGTGCAGTTTAGGACAAATCACCAGGATGTTAACAAAACCTGCATGAATTTTTTTTTATCAACTCATGCATGCCTGTTAAACTTTCTTGTTGCAAACCTTGTTGCTTGTGTTTGTACCCCTTTGATTGAGGAGTTGTGAAATGAATACATAGGTAACACAAGTCTTTAAAAGTAAACATTGTCAGATCATCTGTTCCATACCAGTATCAAATGCTACGAGAAGAAAACACAATGCATCCATTTAAGGGAATAATCACACCCTGGGGACTGTACTTCATTAACTGATAATCTGTGCCTTCAAACTCAAAACATCAGGTCTCATTTAACCAAATTTTTTTAGTCTTTGCTAAACAGCAAGGATCTTTGGGACCTTTTTGGAAATAGTCTTCAAAATTATTGCCTGTTCCCTTTTCTTGTATTCAAGATACAGAGGAAAATCTGGTTTACTCATATTTTTTTCTCTACCTCTACCTTATGCTGGGTTTTATGTGTCCAAAATAATGTTCTTAAATGTGTAATGCAGATTAAATTTATAATCTTCACAGCATTATTTTATATGAAGGATATGAAAGACATTCCAAAACTCCGCCCATTTTTATTGCAACTTTAAAAATTTTAATTAAATTTCAATTCATTATTTGGAGAGTTAAATAATGAGATATCTGCAAAGGCATATGAAACTTTGGTCTGTGTTGTGCATTTTTTTCATTTGTTTGTTGTATTTCTAAGAGAACAGCATATGCTGTACTACATAAGGGACATAACCATATGATGCCTTTGAAATTAATTTCGTGTATGAACCTTTATGGGCTTAGGTGAAAGCTTGAAATATTATCTGGCTTCTAAGGATTGTAACCAAAAAACACAAGGAAATGACTGTTACTTCAAACAGATTTTCCCTCTGAAGTTTTATATCCTTTGAACTTGCAGATAGATGTTGAAGAAATAGTCTGAAAGTTGCAATGACAGAGACTGATACCACCATATTTCTCCAGCCTTTTGCTATATTGTAAGCTTCACGCAGTTCCATGGAATTGTACATGATTTCTGTCATGTAGAACAGCATTTTATGGAAAACAAAGATTGTATACATAAACTCAGGTCATCATAAAAAATTAATACATTGCGACATTATTAAAAGAAGATGTGTGACACATGACAATTTGACACACTTTGAGATATCATGAGGTGACCTGAATCTTAGCTTTTTTTATCAGTGTTTTCAAGAACAGAGACTGAAAATTAAATCTTCTCTGGGTCAAGGCTATGCCAGTCTGTCCCCTTTCCTGTAAAATGAATAGTTTCTGAACAGACTATTCCAATCTTACCTTAACAGTCACTATTTCAGTGCTGAAGATCCACAACAATGACAGACAATTTCTAAATATTACAGTGATAATGTTTCCTCCCACAGTGAGACATCATCATGTTAAACTCTTTAGCATTGTAGTGATTAAATGAACATAATATCCTGCAGTCTGTGATTTTATCTCTCTTCAGTTTTCTAGTGGCAAAGGTGTACTTTTAACCATGTGTTTTAAATCTGATTTCTAAACATTTGTGTTCTTCATTTCACTATGTCAAGGAGCTAGCTCCCACTTCAGTATATCATAGCACATCCCTTCAAAGTAGATAAAAGACTTAAACTGAAAAATTCAGACTCAAACCCAGGTTTCAGAACACTTCAGATTTCATTCACAGTTGGAAAAGTTCATTAAATGTTTGAGGAAACAAAATATGCAACTGGATTTAGATTCTGATCCAAACAACTGTCTTCTCTTTTCCCATTTACCCAAAGTCAGTGCACTTCCCTGTGCAAATATTTCTCTCCATTACCTTCTCTGCAGCAGCGTGCTGGGCTGAAGGTCCTTCCACACTCCAGTATGTGTACAATCTATTCAATTTTACTGTGTCTACAAATGTAATGAACTCACTGTTGTTTTTGTTCTATCATTTAAATCATTAATAAAAATATTAAATAACACCCCTAGACCTATGACAGGCTCTCTTTAATTCTCTTTATCAAACCAGTTTGTCAAATGAAAGATTAGAAATAATTTGTGTAAATTTGAGGAGGGTGGTTCTGCCAGTTTGGTACCATTGTTATGGTATTTGGGCCCTCTCTGGCCTGTATATGGAAATGTCATTGCATATATTAGAGAAATGTCTCTAAGTTAAAGATTTTGCAATCTACTCTTCAGCCACTCATTAAGCTAATTGTCATTTTACAAGAGGAAATTAATTTAACTTAATGATTCTTTTTTTTTTTTTAATTCAGTGTCACATTAT
The DNA here is from genome assembly GCF_037042795.1 of Molothrus aeneus. Taxonomy (NCBI): domain Eukaryota; kingdom Metazoa; phylum Chordata; class Aves; order Passeriformes; family Icteridae; genus Molothrus; species Molothrus aeneus. Next base: position 71,545,700 of record NC_089648.1, on the reverse strand, counting down.
TATTGTCTAGACACTCGCAGTTGGATTTTATATTTTATTTGTTTTATTCTAGGGCTAAACTGAAGAAGACTGGTCTGTATGTCTCAAGCTCTCACTTTTTTCTGTTTTTCAAGACTGACTATTTAGTATGCTCTGCAAAAATCACAATAACTTTCAAGAATTATTAGACAGATTAAAAGTTCACACTACATATGCAAGAAAAGGTCAGACAAAATATGTACAATTAATAGTAGTAGTAGCAGCAGTGGAAGTAGAAGCAGGACTACTAGAAGTAGTAGTAGTAATATTGAGTGTAGGCCAAAGTCGAAATAGGAAATATTAATGAAGGTGCCTTCCCCATCCTCTGCCAAGTATGCTGAGAAGAAATGTACTCACTTACTTTGACATTTGTTTTGAATGAAAGCAAGAGAAAAAGAAAATATTCTGAGGATAAAAAATATTTATATACAATTAATTTTTCTGAAGGGGGAAAGCATTTCATGCTTTGTATTTTATATTGTTTTAATAAAGGTCCCTTTCCATCATTACTTCAAATATTAGAATTTAATGTTTTGATAGACAATGCATTCCCTAAGCATTTTGCAAAATACTAACTTTATTTCTGTTTCCAAGAAATAAATAAAACTAAATTTTGAGATCACCAAATCCCATTAAAGAGTATCTTCCTTTTTCTATTCTGCTCTACTTTCTTCTTATCAAAAGCATTTTTAGCTACTCCTCCAACCTCACTGATATTGCTATTGAACTTTAAGAAAGCAGAATGTTCAAAAGTTGTCATCAGACCTAGAGGATAGACCTAAGTTAAGAAAAACAGCCAGTACACCTGAGGTATTGCAGTTTGTTTGATCTGTCAAAGATCGCACATAGTCTACTAAAAGTCAGAGTCAATACAGGAGCTCAAGACCTCTCTCTGGAATTTTACCTGTCTTGTCCTGAACTTGCAATCAATCAGAATCAAATTTTTTTTTTTTACTCACAGGGAGCTAAAATTTAATGTTTTCAGGTTTATACTGTTATAGGGGCTCTTGATTATAGGAATGTTTGGCAGCTGGCCGAGAGAAACTGAAGACAAAATAAAAGGGTGAGGAAAGTGACAGATTATTGCAGCATTGAGGTGGGATGTGTAAAAAAAATATGGTTTTACTGTCATGAAAAGAATAAACATAAAGAGGTAAGAAAGATTCCCCCTGAAATATCATATATCTGAGTAACTGCTCAGTATTGTGATAGCTAAGAGCTGATATCAAGACCTTAAACTAGGACAGCTATGCTTTAAAAAAAACAAAACAGCAACACCAGACCTGAGGAATTGCATTCATCAACAATAAGGGGTCAATGAAGCACAGAATAAAACCAAAGGCCAAAAAGACAGAAAAATGGGGGTTTTATTATGATTCACTGCTTGGTTTGGTTTGCCTTTATGCCTTACTCAGGTGTTTCCTTTGCCAACTTCTCCCTACTCCAGTCTAGAAATTCCTCCCTACTTCCTATCTAGAAATGGCCTCCATAGCTCAATAGAAAAAGAAATTGTGTGATTCAGATACAATTTTCATGGGACACACTCATTTGCACTCTGTTGCAAAAGTGATAAAGTAACAATTGAAAGATGATAATTTGATGGCTATTTGAGATTCATTTGCAATTAAAAGTCTTCTGTGCCAGCTCAGAGGCAAAATAAGGTCCAGATTATCTTACTTTACTATATGTACTCTTAGGGAGGATGAGGAAGGGGCAGTGCCCCACTTTTCCCAAATGGATAACAAAAAAATGTAACAAAAGCCCAGAGTCACTCAGTTCACCGAAATCCAAATTTCCTCTGCCTCTTTCCATGTTTTTTCACTCATTGTGTTGATCTTGGCCAGACAAGCCTCCAGAAGAGGAGGACCCTCATGAAATGTCAAAACAGGCTTGATGATGTGTCCAGAGGAAAAACATTTCTGACTGTGGGGCAGCAGATTCTGAAGGAAAGGCAGGGTCAACCCACATGAACTGATCACTGCCCTTGGTGATGAGTGGGAATGGAATAAATCATAGCCCAAAAACAGTGAAAGGAAGAGAGGAACAGTTTTTTCTTGTAATTAGAAACTTAACAGGCACATCAAATCAGTACACAATTGAAGACCTAACTATGAGGTGTTATTTTTAATTCCAGCAATCAATATGAAACTGAAATATTATGAGTTGGTTATGCTTCCTTAAAATATTCAATGGGCCTCTTGTGTGGAAGGATTTGTATTTTGGAAGAAGCTGAGATGCTAATCATTCTTAGCTTGGAAGGAATAATTAAATATCATATTATTTTTGTAGCTTTGGTGGGGGAAAGGAGTTTAGCTACAATGTTATGAGGACTGCTTGCTCCCTTATGATATATGTGACACCTGAATAGATGTAGAAGACACTGAAAATTCACTGGAAATATAAAGTGTTGAAATGGATAGGTCTTTGGGTTTACAGTTCCAATTCTGAATAATTTCTTTTTTTTCCATTACTGTGTTCCTGAAAGTCGAATCACCTCTCCTGTCTCTTTGGATTATACACCCTTCCAGACAGGGACTGAGTTTCATCATGCATTTGTGCAGTGTCACGCACAATAGGTCTCCAGGTGCTATAGTAAGCCAAATAATTAATTATTAACTTGTTCCACTACTATATGCTCAGCAAAGTTTGTTTTGCATCCTCACCCAAACCTATGGAAGAAGTAGGTGGGTCTACTACTTAGTCCTTTAAATAAATCTCATGAACTTAAAAACAAATTTGGACAGGCATTTCTTTCCATACCCACTTTCAGGTTTCCTAGTCTTCCTTTTCTGTATGAATGCCATAAACAACATTAAAAATGGGGGAATGGTGCTTTTTCTGTTCTTATGCATGGCTTCAGGCAGCAGTAGCAGTGTTTGTGTGTGAATTGAGAGTGCAGATATAACTTTACTTTAGGTAAAGGACATGTAAAGTTACTCATGCTATGAAAGCAAAGACATAGAGTATGTTTTATAGATTATGTTTCTGATTGATGTTATACAATACACCTAGATATTTATTGAAAATTTCATTTCATGATAACTCATATGACTTACTATATCTTATTTGCTTACTATATGACTTACATCCTTTAAAACTTCAGAGCTAACATATTGATAGGGAAAATTTGAACTTGAGTATTTTCTCCCACTGTGGGAGATTTTCAAATGCTTTATTTACTTCTACTGATAAAGAGATTTGTAACCCAGTTTTTAATACTATTCTCTCCACAAAAGTAGAAAGCAATAAAAAGGTTTTTGGGTTTTTTTATTTGTCAGCATCAAGAATAGTATGGGATTTTAAGAAATGCTTTTTTTTTTTCTTGGACAGTGGGTAAAATTACCAGCCAATTTTCTTCCAACTGGCACGTTAGGTGGCAATTGCTGAAAGCAAATGAGAAACTTTTTAAGATCAGGCCACTGAGCTCAAGTGGAAGTTGTCAGATTTAATAAAGCAGAATCATCCTAGGGAAGAAATTTTTTGTCTCTGTTTCCAGTGGTGCATCTGTTTGTAGCACATACTTTGTTCAGCAAAAGCCAGCTTGCCTACAACACTTGCAATGAACTTTAATTGTGTGCTTTAGTAGAAAGTCTTAATTTTGATCTGACTCCCTTCAGGTAGAAATGAGTCGACTCACATAATCGCACCTCCCTGTAGCAGATAAAAATAACCACCTTGATTTTCCCTCCTTCTTCACTTTTTAGAAAATCGTTGTATTTTTGTGAGTTCATTCTCACAGTGAGCAGGGATCTATAAGCTATGGAACATAAGATGGTTCTGCAATAACAGCTATTTCTACACCATTATAGTAATTAATCACAGAAGGAGCTACTGGAAAAAAATTCTATAATTTTGAACATATAATTGAATTTTTATTGCTTTTAAACTGAAGTGTTTAGACCTTGAGAAAATCAACCCAGCAGGGAAAAAAATGCTTCTCTTTGCCTCTCCTTCCTTCTGTGCTTTAGACAAAGCTTGGCAGAGCTCACAAGCTAAATGGAAGCTGATTTAACAGTTCTTTATTTCAGTCTACCTCCTAAAGAAGAAGAAAAGGTCACTTAAAACTTATTTTCTTTACAAAATTCACTGGAGCTAAGTGAATACAAAGTGAAGTCTTTCAGATCCAAGGGTAGCACTGGCAGATTGCAGAGGAAGCAATCCATGTGCTCAGGGGAAGAGGTCCTGGCAGTTGTGCTCACTGGCTTTAACAGAGGACTACAGATGAAGGTGAAGGAAGTGAAGATAAGTGTCAGCTGGCAAATTTGACCCAGCCAGAAAAATGGGAAAACAAGAGCCCTTCAGCTTTATTGAAACATCATATGTGATGAATAAAAGCTTCAGTGTATTTTTGGTTTTTGTTTGTTTGGGTTTTTTTTCCCCCTTGGGAACTTTCTTCCAAATTCAACCACAATTTTGAAAACTTTTTCTGACCACCCAACTTGCACTTGTTTAAAATAAAATATTTGTTAATACATTATCTCTTTCCACTTAGAGGTCCCATTGTTGGATAAAAGGAAGAGAGATCACATGTGTGATGAAAGAAGTACAAGATTTATGAGCCTTTCTCTTCCTTCCCCCTGGAATATTCTTTTGAAGATCAATCTTTAATACTTATACTCCTTAAAAACAACAAATAACTAGACTTATCATTGTGAATTTTAGGCATGAGGAAAAGAGGTGAAAAGGTGGTGAAAAAAAAAAGCATGGAGCCTAAATATTCATATCTAAAATTCTTAGTTTGACCTACAGCAGTCAAACATAAATTATATTTTCTGGCATAAATATTAGAGCCAATCTTGTGGGTCATTCTGAGTCAGTTGGGGTGCTTGCATTGAGTTTACCTGCAAAGATGCAGGTAAGCTTCCAAAAGGTTGTCTTTACCAGCTAACCTAAAGTGCCCTCTTTCCTAGATCGGTGTTCTGGAAGATATTTCACAGAGTTCAGTTCCTGCCTGGCTGTGGGAAACAGCAAAACATGTTTTGTTGCCTTACCTACAGTTATGTTAGTTTAAGGATTATTTTCCAGTGCTGTCAAGAGATGGTGAATAAATCCTGTTTATGGATGGCTGTTGCCACACAGAAGCAGAAACCATTAGGTGGTTGTTCATCTCATCTGCCTTTAACACCCACCTTAGTGCTGATTTCTGCTGAAAATTAAATCTTTCTTTTCATTCAGTAGAGTAGGAAACATCTTTTTTAAAATGAAAAATTAGCTTCAAAAAAGTTCCTGTTAGATTAGATAAATTCCTCCTTTTTTCCATTCTGCCCATATACACAAATATGGGGTTATGTGTTGGGAATATATTAGGATAAGTAATTATAAATGTTATTCTTTAATAATTTAACATTAATCTTGCTCCTTCCATGTGTTGCAAAATTCTGTGGTGTGTAGTACCATTTCATATTCTCCAAATTTGTATATTCCTAACCTGTGTAATATGGATAAGCTGCATTTAAGATGACTAGGTAGTAATCAAGCCATTATATTAATAAATATATACAATTATAAAGTTTTAATGGACAGCCATCTATTAATAAATTTTCAACTCCTTTATAAAGGAATTTTTACTTCAGAGGTAGCTCAACCAATGTACATATTACTTCTACAACTAATTTTCATTAAACCATCCTATTAACTGCAGTGATTTACATGTACAGAGAAGACCAAAGACTGCATAGCTCAACAAATATGACTTTTAAATTATAATGTTTCTAGTAAAAGGTGACAGGCTTTGAGAGAACAGGGACTTCAGACTTGTCTGGCCTTGTACTGGCTTGAGGTGAATTTAACTTATTTTAGCTGAGGTTGCAGTTTTTCAGTTATGAGGTGACTATGGCCAAATTTCTTTTAGTTTGAATTTATCTCTGTACCATTGCGTGGCATAAGACCAATTGCTAATTAATAGAGAGTAAAACCAAGCAGCTATTATGGATTAAGTGAACTGTCTTTGATTGTAGGATTAAAATATACTATAGAAGAGTAGGGCTATCAGATGACATCAGAAATCCCAGAGCATTTTTCACATAGAAGAAACATCACCTGGTGAGTCAAGCAAACCCAAATTTAAGGGTATGAAAGAGGACACATGGAAATGGGAAATAGCAGGGTGAAAGCAAGCAAAGAAACCTCCACAACCTTCATATTGTGCCCAATGAAGATCCAGCCAGTTCAACATGATCCAGTTTTTATTCCTTTGCTCCTGAAGCTCACATAAACTCTTGTCTCTTTAACTACAGGGTGGAGGAAGAGTCAATGAGCACCAGGGAAATCGGTGCTCACATATATGGGAAGCTCAAACACACACACACACACACACACACACACAAATATATACGTATGTACACACATTTTTAAATATATATATATTCTTTATATATATATACTTTGTATATACTTTATATATATACACTTAAAAATATATACATATATGCATATACAGAGACACACATATGTGTGTATTAATCGTGAGGCTTTTCTGTAGCAATTTCAATTTGACTAGCGATGCTCCTGTCATCACAGCTGGACTAATAAAAACTATTTGTTGTGGCTTTAGTTGACTGCTAATCTACAGGAAATTCTTTGCTTTGTGTAAAAGGGTGTTCACTTTTGCTCATAATAAGATTTAGACAGCAACAATTGCCTTAACTGAAAGAAAAAGAAAAGGAAAATCATAACCTATAGTTCAATTTGCTGTAGATTAAATAGAATATTTTCCTCATAGTAATAGAATTATGAATTGTATTTTATTGGCTGGGTGAAGATAGTGTCTTATGTTCCACTAAAACATGGTTGCAAATCTTGATATACTATCATATCTAAATTTCCTGATTTGGGCATGTCTAGAGTGAGGAAAATGGCTAAATGGCTTCTTTTTTCTAATTTTTTTTGCTTTTAAGATATCTGTGCTGTTTTTTCTGACTAGATTCCTACCTAGGGGCTGATATTTTAAAATCTCAGATTGTGCCAAGAGTTTATCTTGTTGAAGAGGAAATAACATTATATGGTATGGATTAGCAGCAGACCCAGGCACTTATTCATGTATTTGTTTATATCTCAAAAAATAGAAGCACTTGTGTTTATATATCCATTATATGCCCAATATGTATGTATTTAGCATGTATAATTATTATAGTATAATTTGAAGGAAAATTTGCCTACTACAAGATAAGAGATGCATAGAAATACTTAGAAAAATCCTTAGTGGATTCAATAATATCAGATGAGAGGTATACGATAGTGACTGTAACAGAAAGAGCCAAAACTGCTTGACTTCCTTCACTGATTATTAAAATTCTACCTGCCTTCAACTCCTCTACTTCTTACTCCATGCTTCTTACAATGATGTTAAGCCATACATGAAAAAAAAAAAAAAAGAAAAAGAGAAAGACATTTGGAAAAGTTCATGAGTTTTCAGATTTTTTTGCTAGAATGTAAATAGCAGCAAGGCATAACCTGTGCCAGAATGCCAGAAAAGTTTCTTTTTGATGTCTCAGTGTATAGGAAAACGAAACAAGAAAAATGAAAGATTAACTGGGTAATCAAATCTGTCCTTTGCAATTGGAGCACCAGAGTTTTATAACTGTGTTCGTGAATTTTCCCTTTATTTTAACTTCCCATTGGTTGGCAGATGCTGCTGGATGGCCCTTTGCCCAGGGACCGAGGTCATTCTCTCAGAGCTCCTGAGTACCAGGAAGGAGCTCTTCCTTACATCATGCAGCACAGCAGACCAGTATTTAATCCATCTCCAATAGATCATATGTCTAACTCTGGAGCTTAATGTAATTGTGGGCTTGGCAGGGATTTCAGAGTTCTGTACCAGTGAGAAAGAAATGAAAAGAAGCTGAAGATCTACTTTCTCAAGAAGTACAGGACAAACTCCTTTGTATATCCTTTTTACCTATTTTGCACAAATGTAACAAAGTTTTGTTGGAAGAGGGATCAGAAAACACACAGAGAACTAACTTGCATGTATATATAAAAACAAATAAATAGGAATTTTAAGCATTTGACTTCAGCTGTGTGCAAAGAGTACAGCTCAGTATTCAGTGTTTCACCCTCTCAAAGCAGTTGAGGTATGCAAAGTAACTAAGAGAAAATATTTTTCTTGTATTCTTTGCTATAGATCAAAGAGTATATCACTTCAGAAGACGTCACAAATAACAACTGCTAATAATAATTAAACCCCCTTTATAATTCAAAAGTTGCTTTGTTTTGTTGTTTGAGGTGTTTTGTATTTAATAAATAAATACTTTAAAACTTCCAAACTTCTTATAGCATATGTATGTTTTATATGTACATGTCTGCATATATATATATATATATATATATGCATATATATGCATAGCTCAGGTATGTATGTACTGTATATAGGCATAACAAATTATTCCCGCTTCACATGCACTTACGAGTTCATATGGTATTCAGTCTACATATCTTGATTCAAAATTTGTATGGAGGAGTTCTGAAGAAAATAATTGTATTTGAGTTATAATAAAGGTTATGATACTGATGGCTTTTATTTAAAATGGCAATTACTTTTTTCAGGCTGTTTAGCAGTACATCTTACAGATATAAGCATTCACCATATGAAACTTCAATTAGCAATGATTTTCAAGATATAAAAAGGTGCCCATTATAATGGCATAGTGAGAATGTGTGGTATACGTTCATTTAAAGTGCTGTTAATTCAATTGCTTTATCTGATCCAAAGTCACTTAGATTATATTAAATTAGCCATCTGTTTGGCTTTCACCTTGGAATGTCTGCCAGATGCTGAGTTTGTTTATAGACAATTCATTTGCAGACACAGCCTTAACAACAGGTTTGCTTGTTGGGGACTATCCCTTATGGAAGAGTTTACCTGGGAAGATGAAACTGTGCCCTCCAAGCAACAACTGCTTGTTCAAAGGGTAAAATTATATTGACTACCTTGTGTCCAGTACACTATTACACAAATTATGTCCTCTTATTAATTTCTGCAATCTTTGTGATGAAGAGACTTAAATGGTTCCACAAAGCTGCGTCGTTCTCTATAGTACCCATTTATACATTTTATGGTTTTCTTTTTAATTAAGGTCTGGCACTGAAATTACTATAACATTTTGTTATCTACTGGGCATGGAAGCCTTTTACTAAGTCTCCAGATAGCTTTTAAAAGTCTATTAAAAAGCTATATATCATTCCACAGTTGTTACACATGGGGAAAATATTTCTTTAAGGGGATGGCAGCATTATTTCTCCCTCCCCTAAAAAACAGCATTTGTTCTTCATCACAAGAATGATACACAGGAAGTTTCCAGAATGAGACAGAATTTAATCAAAGTACTTTGATTGGTTTTTTTCAGCAGCTATTCAAGAGCGATCCCCCAGGGGCTAACAATTCTTAGTCGCTGGTCCAAATAAACAGGATAGCTATACAATCACTGAGCAAAAATCAGAAGTGGTTTATGTTCACCTGGAGAGATGTTTGATTAAATAATGGTCTAAATCCAGCCTTTAGTTGTCAAAGATACCCAACAGACACTGACATAACTAGTCCTAGACACAAGGCTTTGTACTAAAAACTACTGTCAGCAGCAAAAATAAGAAAATTGTATTCTTCAGGGAGCAAAAAAAGGCTATTTGTATACTAAAAATAACTAATGTAAAATAACTATATTTTCTTCTATGATTTGCTCTATAGTTGTTCATATATACTGAATAAAACTTCCAGAGGAAATGGAAGCATTGTTATTATCAATTTATAAATGATAGTGTTTAAGAGACTCCCTTTCTTTAGGGAAACTTCATACCACCTTTGTTTAGTCCAGGTTTTTAAGCAGAGGGGTTATTAGGTTTCTTTGAAACATTTGTTCCTGACCAATGTTAAAATCAAGATAATAAAATGGTTGGATTTTTATCCAATCTGATTCAATGTGGAAATTCCTGCAATTCAACTGAATAAATATAGAGTATTGATATTTGGTCACTGAACTCTGATAGTGCTCCATTCCAGAAAGGTTTGAGTTGTTCTGTGATTTTATGTCCTAATGTTTCCAAAGCTTCAAAGCTTTTGATTTAACTTTTTTTTTAAGTAAATTAAATTAATGCATAAAAATATGGTATATATCTAATTGAACCAGCCAGCCTCAGGTCACTTAGACCCATTAAAGGAAAAGTACCTTAATAGATATGGAATGGCAGATTTTCAAGAGCAATTTAATTGACAAAAGAAAAACTTCATCTGTGCAGGAGACAGCTCATCTGAGTTTTCTCTGTCCATGAAACAAAGAATTCTTTTTTGAGTAAGATTCTGGTTTTATAAACAGGCTGATGTTGACTGTCACAGTTCTTTTTCATTAATTTTAAACACAGTCATCATTGGTTTCTCTATCAAAATTTTATTTTTTATTGTCTCTGTCAATAAAGAGTAACTCACAACATATTTTTCCATTAACCTCTTTCACTCTATGAAGCAGGAAAAGGAGTGTCAGTGTTTAAACTGATACAAATTTGTGCCCTTTGGGTCTTCATCCATGGACTGACAATTTCGAGTGCAGAGCAAGCTAATGACATGGCACAGAGAATGGGTGACATGAATGAATCCAACAAGAGGGAGAAAATTTAAGGAAACTGTGCTGGGCAAAGAAACAGAAATACAGGTAAGAATCTTCCACAATAATTACTTTTTTAATTTTCCTGCATTTGTGAGCTCTCATAAACTAATAAAATTATTGATTAAAAATAAATTTTATAATTAAGAGATAGAAAAAAGAAAATTTTTTTTTCTAGTCCATTTTTCAAAAAAAAGTGAACATTGATGCAAAAAAAAATATGCACTAAATTAGTTTGTTTATATGGACATGTTATTTTTCTTTTTAATTTCCACATTTTCAGATTTTTGTGATGTGATGTGCTTCAGTATTTCATTGTTTTCTTATTTATTTGAAAAAGGAAATTGTTGAAATATCAAATTTTTCCATTAGAAGAAAACTCTAAGACCTACAATGTTCATAACCCTGGCAGAATATGTGAGCAGACAACAAGGCTAATGAGTTTGAGCTCCCAAAATAACAATAATCTCTAGAAACATTATGGATTTTCAATTCATTACAATTTTCTAATTGGAACTCATTTTGTTTTCAGAAAAACCAATAAATGTCTGTTAATGTTAAAAATAAAATAAAGAATTTTTATTTTTCCTAGCCAAGTCTTTGGAAGGCAGAAATTCACATAAGACAAATAAGGGACAAGAAGATTTGCCTTTTCCCTTTTAGAAGATTGTTCCAATATTCAGGCTATTAACTATTATAAACATCTTCCTTTCTTGCCTTCACAATAAAACTCAAAAGATGGTTTTCTAGCATCAAGTCAGAATAAAAAAATTGAAAAAAATCTAGAAATATTTTAAAAATAGACTGTGTTTTAAAGGCACAGTAGGTATAATGTTATTTTGTGGCATTATGTGAGTGTACGAAAGACAAAATAAGTTCTATTTGGCATAAAGATGGGACGTGAATTGCCAAGAAAGAAGAACCAGTAACTGCAAATTAGATGAGAAGATAATTCTCTGTGGATAGTTCTTTGGACGAAAGTTTTGAATAAATATTATATGTCTATGTATATAATATAAATGTATGCATTAAGTGCATATATAATTCAAGCAGAGGAACATGGAATAGTAGAATCCAGGCTGCTTTTGGACTATATAGACGTGCCAGTATTACACGGAGTTGATATTTCAAAATCATGACCTAGATCAACCAATCTCTTTTCTCCTTCAAGTCCTTGATTAAAAAGTACCTTCTTTATGAGAATTCTCTGATCTGTTCACCAACTTTATCTATACTTGTAAAATATGTTATCTAGCACAAACTGAAATAGATTCTATAAAACTGAGAATGCTCAGTTGTAATATTTTTAGTGCAGATACTCTGTCTTTCATGTTTTTAAAGGATCAGGCACACATATGGTACCCTATAAAAACATTAGTTTAGTTTGCATTAAATTAAATTCATCCACAATTTGATATTGCAGGTCGATGTGTTGACTTCTGTTACTGTAAATCTAGTTATGTTTTCAGAGAAATATCCTGTATATAATTACTTCCCATAATATATTTCTTCACAAGCCAACTGACAGGAAAAAAATGAATAGAGGGAAATGCAAAGCAGAAGAAAGGAAAAGAAGATGGCAGACAAGCAAAGAGTGCATAAAATACTGATAGAAGAAAGGATGGTCTATCAGGGAAAAGGATAGACAAAAAAGAGAAAAAGAGAACTAGTAAAGTTAGAGCATTAGATGAAATATGGATACAGAACAAGAGATATATAAATTTAAAACAGAAGCAATTGCAGCTAAATCAACACGGGAACCATGGAAACAAAGTAAAAAACAATGCACAAAAAGTTAAACAGTGAGGCAGGATGGTTAAACCTTGTTTGAAGGTGGAAAACCATGGCTCTTTTTTTTTTTTTTTTTTTTTCTAGACATCCTCTCACACTAAAAAATACACCTCTCCCTCACTGCCATAGTCATGAGTCCAAAATTCTAAATGCAGAGCCTGGCTGACAGAAGGGCTCTGTTTCCTTCCTGTGCTGGTGATTTACTGTAAGTCATGTCTTCATTGCATGACTAAACCTTCACTGCTCTTCTCCTTTCTAGAACTCAAAATATTACTGAGTTTTGTGAATCTCCACAAGTGGCTAAAACATACTAAGGATGCCAGTAAGACCATAAGGCCTATAAAGGTCTACATAAATAAGTGAACTATGGAGCCAACATTTTAACACAAATAGCCCATCCTAAGCTGCCACCTCACTTTGAAGATGGTTTAATTTGCAGAGCATCTACTATTTGAATTATATACCTTGTTTCTTTATACACATGGATTTTGTTTCTTGGCTTGTCCAGGACAAAACTACTCAAGACTTTACAGCAGACAGGATTCAGAAATATATCTTTAATCTGTTTATCTCACATGATAGATACAAACTGCTAGCCAGACATTTTGAAATCAAACTCACTATACACAGAAATTTATCTCAAAGAATAAAGTTACAGTAATTTCCTCCAAGATACATTTTTTTCTCCAGTGGGAGGAGGGCTTTGTCCAGCTATTGAGTCTGTTTGTTTTTTGTATGTTTTTGTAAATACACTCTGAGGCAGAACATAAATCATGAAGGTGGAAGCCTGGATTTAATTAATTCCCTAATGTGACCATATTAAAAACTGTCTGTCCGCATCTCCAAGTCTGCCCTGACCTCATGGCCACAGACTTACGTGTGACACGGGTCACAGCCCAGTTCTCCTGACATGGCTGCTGCCGTGCTGGAGCAAGCAATCAAGCTGACAAGAGGTTGACCATGAGTGAGGCCCTTAACTTATGGAAAGTGGGTAGGAATAGGAAATAAAAGGTTTCAACCCTTCCTCCTGGCCCATTTCTGTGTATTTTAATCTTGGTGTCATTACATGGAAAATTTATAAATAATCACAGAAAAATCCAGGTTGGAAAAGACTTCCAAGATCATGGAGTCCAATCATTGACTGATACTGCCTCATCAGCCAGACCATGGCACTAACTGCCACCTCCAGTCATTTCTTGAACACCTCTAGAGATGGTGACCCCATCATTTCCCTTGGCAATCCATTCCCGTATTTAAGATCCCTATCCATGAAGAAAGTCGTCATCATGTCCAACCTGAATTTCCCCTGGTGAAGCTTGAGGCTATAAATAACATTACAAACAAGCTTGGCACTCATATTTTAGCCACCTTTTTAAATGCCTTGACCAGACTAAAGGAAAAGAGATTGCAGCATCATGTGGATTAAGAGATTTACCTTTATATTTTCTGCATAAAGATGAAGACAAAGCAGTTTAGGATGCCAAACCTTTACCTTTGAAACTCTATGGAAAAGGTGATATCGAATGCATCCTTACTGATTACCATCTGTTAGCACATGAAGTAGTGCATAGTGCATTTAATCAAATATCAGTGCAGCTCACTGGGTGGGACATGACCTCTGTGCCAAGGTGGTGGTAATGGCAGATCCTGAACTTGCTCCCAGGAAATCAATGGGTGTGTCAGGATTAGTATCATGCAGAACTGAGCCAAAGGGAAATGTTTTATTTGAGAAAACTGTAATCATTACTGACAAAATGGAATATGAGTGTGTCTTATTGGTGTCTATTTAAAATCTTAGATTAAAAGTAAGGCAATTTCTCAATGCCTTAGGAGTACTGCCTAGGAATAGTGTACTTAAAAATGTATGCAGAATAAAAAGTTGGTGTTGACTAAAACACATTAACATCTGCTTCTTTATTTCATTCCACTAGAGATTAATTGAGTTGATCTGAGTTAGCAGATACTCTCGATGAAATTACATAGTGTGTTGATGAGTATTTCAATTCAGCTACTGATTAACTTGTTAGAATACCCAGGTGAGGTGATAATTGTTCCAGAAATCTGAATACGAAATTCTAAAACCAAGTTCCTGCTTGTTCTTGAAGGTTGTGCTGACTTAAGGATTTTCTTATTTGTGTCATTATCAACCACACTTTAAATAATTAAGCCCTACACATGTACACATCATATGAGCTTATGTGTACATAACATATGTTTGTAAATCTATGTGTATTTATTTAGGTGTATGTAGATATATTGACACATGTATTTATTCAGACATGTGGAAGTCATAATCATTGCTATAACAGGACTTTCACATGTGTCTGTACTTCTGTACTGTAGATTTTTCAAGTTATTATGAGATGTGATTCTTTATTGCTTTAAAACTGCCTAATTTCCTAAATTTTCTTCTCCTGGAATCCCACATACATACATATATATATATATATATATATATATATATATATATATATATATATATATATAGTGGCCTTTTAGGTGTATTTAAAAGTCTTGTCTTGAGTCTCTTTTTACAGTGTGATTTTGCTCCAAAGTAATTAACCTGGAAAACATATATTTGAATCAGCATATTTATTCAAACTATTCAAATAGTCGAATTAAATGGATGATAGACGAGAAATCAAGGAAGTTACTGTACAGACAAGGTAGAGCGACAGGCTCCATGCCATGAGTTAATGTGATGTAATTTTATCCCTTGTATACCATCATCAATGTTAATGCTAATATTTCTAAATGAGTTGCAATTATGCCAGTTCCATTGACTTCAACAGAGCTTCAGTTGGGTGGAGCTACACCCCCATTAAATTTCAAGTTTGAAGGGAATGTTTGGAATAGATTTGTTCTCCTTTGGAAATTAATAATTGTTTCTAAAATAATATTAAATTTCCCATTCCAAAAAATAGACAATTACAACTGGAAATATATAATTGCTTAAGGTAGCAGAAATCATTCCAAACCATTTTTGTTAGAGTGAAATAAAAGCATGAGAGTAATATTATTTCAGGAATGAAAACAAATTTCAGTTCTAAAGCATGACCAAGTAAAAGATACCCACTGTTTTGTTCATTATTTTATTGAGCTCACAGTAATTCTGGTTCACAACTTTATGTTCCATATAATACAATTATACACACCTGAGCCTTGACATCTGAGTTCCATAACTTTTTTACAACTCCAGAGGAAAGCCTTTTGTGAATTTACAAGGAATTCCTGCAGCAGTGCTCCTGATAAAGTACACCTAAGCATACAACAGGCAAAATAATTTGTTTTTCATAATAGTAATGCCTCATTATCATTTTAGAACACATAGCACTTATGCTAAGATGTTAAATATGAAATGCTCTTTTATTTAAGAGTGAGGGTTTTTCTGTTTTGTCTCTTTTTTTATCGTCAGTACTTCAAGTCAAGCTGTGAGGAAAATCTCTTATGCCTGCTATGCAGTTTTATCTTAATCCAGGAAAGTGGGAATCTAGCAAATGAAAAATAATCCAAAAGTTAAAGTGGAACAAAATAGCTAGGCAAAATTTGGACAGCACAAAATTCTTAGTGCACAGAAATCCTAACTGAGCAATAGTCTGTCTCTAGTTGAAGAGTGATTTCAAAGGTGAACAACCATATCATTGATTTCTTTGTTATTAACATTAGTATTGCTTTTTTAATTTGACTGTGAAGCAATTGCTGTAGCTTTATAAAAAAAACACAAGCAAACACCATGGACTACCTTTTTCATAGGTGCTCTATATACAATATTTACTTTTAATATTAAGCAAGGATGATGGTCTCAGTTCTGCAGCATGAAGCACAATGGCAAATTTCCAATCTTTGAGGTGATGAAATATGAAAAATTCTGTCATATACATATATCTATATCTAATCTATATCTATATCTATATCTATATCTATATCTATATCTATATCTATATCTATATCTATATCTATATCTATCTATATCTATTTTACCAAGTTTTGGTTTTTTCAGTTCTCATGCTGGAAAAAATAATTTTTTTTTAGGTTCACACATTTCACATTTAAAGAAGTCTCACCACACTTCTTGACAAACAAGGTTTTGGGAAAGGCTTATTCATAGGATATTTTTTTTTCTTAGGAAAAAATATGACAGTTTTTGAGGCTAAATGTATAAATTGCGTAAAATAGGTTACCTACCATAAAGCTTGTTGAAAAAAATGGGGAAAAAATGAAAAGCTCTTTTCTGTCTTGGTCTAGTGGATCGAAATAAACAAAGTGTTTAGCTAGATATTTCTATTTTACTTTAATTAAAAGAAAATTGATATATTAAAGAAAAGGCATAGATAGCTTTTATGGCAATAATTACTTTGACTTGGAAGGATTAACATATAAATCAGGTATATTACTGAAAATAAATATGAAGAAAATAAACTAACCTAACAATGCCAATTACTTTTATTAAATCACATAGTTAATAAGGATTTGATTCACAGGTAGATGAGGACAGAGGCTCTTTTATTACACAACCTTTGCTGCCACTGTATCTTCAAGACAGTTTCTGTTGGAAGTGAGTATTCAACACAAGCCTATAAGGAAGTGCTCCTTGCAGTCTCTGATGGCAGCTGACAGCCAGGACTTGGAGTCAATTTTCAGCAAACATGGCATATTTTCACCCCTTTCTGTAAATGATGGAATCCCTTAAGAAGGGATACTACAAAAGGGCCAACATGGGATTTTAACGTTTCACAATTCATTAGTATAAACTATTCCTTTTGTCTTGTTTTGTTTTTTAAGAAAATAAATTACAAGGCTGAATTGAAAATTTAGATCATGTTTTTAATACTTTTTATGTTAAGCATTAACAACTGGTTAAAAGCAGTCTCAGAAGTGTTTTGTTCCTAAGTGGTAACAATGCCAAGAAGTAGGTTTCACTTTTGACATCATCCTGCAAAAGAGTATTACTCATGATATTACTGTAGATCTTGATGATCCAAAGAGGGTTTACAGAATCGGTTACTTGGGAAATCACTGCATCTGCAGTCCAAGGACATAGTGTTGGGTCCAAGCTACACCTCAAGTGGGGTCAACAATGGAAAAAGGCTATGCTATCTAGGACCATGTCCAGTCAGGTCTTGCAACTGAATTTATTGATTCTCTATGCAAACTCTCCAATGTTTGCAGAGTGGAAATGTACAGAGATGAATTAGAGAATAGCTGTTTGGGCTGATACAATCAAAACTTTTGTTCAGAAAGTGCTAATTCTTCTTGACAGATGTTTTCTGAAAAGAGCCAAGGTTTACAAAATTTTAATGGTTGAAAAACTCCATTTTCAAAATCCTGAAAAATATCTTAATTTTCTGGACTTCACAGTGATGAAAATATCATCTCTGACAAATGTTCAAGGCTGCCTGTTATGAAACCATATGTGACAAAAAGGCAAGTGGTGTCAGGAGCTCATAGTCAGGACTCTGGGTTGAAATTGTGAAACTAGGATAGCTCAACACTGTTCTGGGGCAGAATGAATAGTTTTGATGAAATTTTTGTGGTACTCTACAGAGTGTCTGTTTCTGTTACCAACCTTCACTTTTGAAAACTGTTAGCACTGTCTCATTGGTAATCTGGTGAGCTTCCACAGAGAAAAAGCCATGAAAGATCATTTAAAAATAAATAAATAATGCCCAAAATGAACACTTTTAGATGGTGAATATGCTATTCCTATTAAAAATGAGGAAAATGTGCAGTCATGCCTAGCTTATTTTTGAGAGGCTTGTGCCTGCCTCTCTTGACAGCTCTAAGTCATAATGGTAAAACACTGACACTTACAAACCAATTCCTGTGCTTCAATTTCATTGCTAAAGAGTCAGTTTTGCTCAGGGCATGGTAAGATAAGAAGTAATGAAAGTAGTAGTAATTTAGCACATATTTCAATAAACTCTTCCCTCAAACTCATCCAGACCTCACTGCTAAGATATGACATTGGAAGACTACAGTTATTGAGGAGATTTACTTACAAATTATATGAAGGCACAGCTTTGGAAAAGTACAAATTTCACATCTAACTGCATAAACATTCCATATATTTTAAAAAAGGCAACAAAACAAACAAAACCAAACCCAAACTTCCTTTTCAGTGCAATTAAATAGATGGCAACGTCTTTCCTGATGACATCTCTGAAGGTGGGGACCCTGATCCCTGAGACTATAACTAAAAGCAGAATCCTTGTAAACACTGTGCTTCTGGAAGAGCATTTATTTCTGAAAATCAGTCTGGTTTGCCCTGAAATCCCTCTGCCTTGTAGGTAACATCATATCGTTGCCTTGCTCTTCCAGAATAGCAAGTGGAAGGAAGACAGCTTCTTGAAGATCTTGAGGAAACCAGATGTGCAAGAAATTTCTTGTCATAGAAGTGGTCAACAGGACTGATTTACCTATTAAGAGCACTTGAACCTTTTCATGAAGCTCAGACACCAGATGATTAGTTTCACTTTATCATGTAGAATGGCTAAACATCAGAATTTTGCTCTTGTACGTGATTAAGTTCATTTTTAATCACTAAGTGAGTCTCTTGTTGTAGCAATGCTCACAGTGATTTTGTTCTCCAGGCTTCTGAATGATCAACGATCTCAAAAAGTATTGCATTGGATGACACTTTCTGTTTCCCACTACTCTGTCAACACTGGTAGTCTTTTCATGGAAGTATCTGTGTCTGTATACTCCTGTGCATTGGAGTTAGCTAGTATTTCACGATTCAAACTCCTTAAACAAGTTATGGATTTCTTTGCTAGTCATTCAACTACTTTTAAAAATGTTATGCTGTTTACCCCTTCATATTATGCTGTAAATCTCAGTTGGCAGGTAACTTAAGTTAGGAATTGTTACTGATTCATTCATGGGCAGTATAGATCATGGGTTTCCTTTTATGTATATGGTCTACTGGCTTGTGTTCTCTTTGCTCTCCTGTTGAAGAAGGTCTTATGCTTATCTGCTTTGCTACACTTTTTCCTGGAAAAGGTTTCAAAATTTGTGTTACCACCTTCATGGTATGTATTTCTTCAAATTCAGAGCTCTTCCTAACTGTAACAATATGGATAAAGAGACTCACATAATAATTTAGATTAAAAAAGGCCTTTTTATTCTATTCCCCAGCTCAAAGTGGGGCCAGTTTTCTACTATATCAGATTGTTTACAACCTTATAAAATTAGGTGTTTATTATCTCTAAGGACTGAGTTGCTTCTCTGGGAAAACTGTGACCACCTTCATATTAAATACAATGCCTCTCCCAGATTTCCATCATTCACTCATAATGTGCTCCAGCCTCCTAACCTATTTGGTGTCCCTTCTGGACTCATTCTAGAATGCCAAGGTCTTTCTTGTGCCAGGGAGACCAAAACTGAGCGCAATACTGCAGACATTTCCCAGGTACCAAAGAGAGGGGGAAAAGCACTTCCCAAACTGATGAGTGCACCCTTGCTGTTACAACCCCATATGCAGTTGGTCTTAGCTGCTGCAAGGCCATGAATTTCTGACTCACCTTCAGCCTGTTGTTCATTAAACCCCCACATATTCTACCGCAAAAATCCCTGTACTGCTTGCTGTCTATATGTAATGGCATCAAAAATGTATTTGAGAAGATTTTTTTAGCTTAGTAGGCTTCTGTCAGTACAGATTTTCAAAGTTTGGTAGAAACATTGCCTTGGTCTGACAGTGCAGTCAGCTGCTTCACTTACAAGTACTTTTACAGTTCATAGAACAGCACAGTATCATTAGCAAAAAACCAAAACCCGTAGTGCAGAGTCTCAATTTGGAAAAAATTTGCCAAGGTTTATAAATTCAGTTGAGAAGTACTTTTAATTCTACTGTCCATTTAGCAATTTTATCTTGTTCTGTGATTTTTTTTTTAAGTGTGAAGTTACAGTTCTATCATTACTTTCAATTACAAAATAAAATCTGCTTATTCCATGATAACAACATGATGTTGAAAATCAAGGCATGAGATTCATCTTCCAGAAGACCAGTGAATAGCATTCTTCCAAAAAAAAAGGGGTGTTCATCATGACATTTATAATGTTAATTTACACACAACTAAAAATGCAGAACCATTCTTATTTAGATCTCTCCTTTCACTATGGCTTTCTTCCTCACTTACCTCCTTCTCCCACATTAGGAAGAGTTAATTTGTCGGTCAAGAATGTGAAAGTTATTCCAAAGGAATACAAACCTCTGTGATAGAAAGATAACCACTTTTCCTTTGGGACTAGTACCAGTACTAGTACTCTCTCTTTGCTAAAGGGATGATGAGACCTGTGCAAGTACAGAATTACATTGATTTCCTCAGAACTTCACCTCACCAGCCAAATGCTTCTTTGTGAGTGTTGCGCTTTGTAATAGTACTCTCCAGTTTCATGATCTCCCTGAAACAACCAGCATCATGAGCCAGGGAAAAAAAACCCACCCCTCCATCCCCTTTCTGCATGGTGTGAGGTGGTATTTAATAACCCCAGGATTCTGTCTGTCACCCTCCCTGTCCTGGCTAGAACCAGGAAAAAGAGATAATATATACTTATTGGAATGTTGCCCAGAGAAGCTGTGGATGTCTCATCCCTGGAAGTGTTCAAGGACAGGTTGGATGAGGCTTTGAGCAGTCTGTTCTAGTGAAATATATACCTGCCCATGGCAGGGAATCTGGAACTGGGTGATATTTAAGGTCCCTTTCAATCCAAACCATTTTTTGTTCATTATGTTTCTTAATCTCTATTTCATTCTTCTTTCTCAAATGCCACTTCTTTAAAACAAAAATCTCTGTCCACAATATGATTGTGCCGTGGCAAAGTTTGTCCTGACGTGAGTGGAAGTAGGAAACACCTTCCCATTCTCTTCATCCTTCAAGACCATACTTTTATTGTGAAATGAGCGTGGGACAACAGTAAAGAAGGGAACAAATCACAACTTATCTGGCAGAACACTTCACCTCTTTCCTGTGAAGTGGGCTACACATCACCAGCTGGGGGTGTCACATTCAGCAGGTGGGATTCTCAATTTACAGCAGAACAGCTTGATTTAAGTCTGTTGACTCTTGGCTTCAAAACACAAATGAGTTACTGCAGAGTAAGATGCTACCACTGCATATTGGCAGCTTCACGGCAGCTGTCTGAGTGCGTGTGTACAGCTCACAGCAAATGTGAGAGCACTGAAGACATCTCAGATCTCCTTCATGGTTCAGAACAATACAGGGAGATGCTGTTTCTGGCTCTGTGGTCAGTTAGTACATTTAATTGGAAAGAAAATATGTAGTTGCTAATTCTTTTTCCTACCTACTTTTGAGCAGG
This sequence comes from Molothrus aeneus, assembly GCF_037042795.1. NCBI lineage: Eukaryota > Metazoa > Chordata > Aves > Passeriformes > Icteridae > Molothrus > Molothrus aeneus. Next base: position 71,523,984 of record NC_089648.1, on the reverse strand, counting down.
CCACGCATATTCCCGGATCTGAGAAGTAATTTTGTCTCCAAAAATAAAGTTTGCTTAGTCTTGGAAGAAGATATATACTTAAGGATATATCAACCAAAGACTCAGAAAAATGCACATATGTACATTTGCCCCAAATTTTGGAGTTCTCATTTCACTAATTTTAGGATGGCAGTAGCACTGAAAGAGAATTTCATCAGCAGAATAGTCAATTTTATATCAATTCAGTGATAATAGCTCACTTAGCTCCAGTTTTTTTAGTTGGCTACATTTGCTTTTCTTTTATTTCTCTTTTGCTTGATGTTCAGGAGCATTTACACCAAGAGAAATAAAACACTCGGGTCTATAAACATAGGTAAGAAAAAAGCTCAAGGAGTTACCATGGGCTTGTTGAGTATTCTTAAAGGATTAGTATTGTGCGAACAATTAATGGTTCACTAAAGAACAGGACTGATCCAAGGTTACATTCTGACACCATTGTTATTGGTTCTAGCAAATTATTGGATACTGAGGAAAGAATAGTAATTTGCAACAATTTACTTCTTATTGATGTTTTAAATTGTGTGTAACTCCTGCATAGAGAGAGCAATACACAAGGTAAGGAGGCACTAATTATTCCATTGCAGTCTCTTTAACAAAAATACCCCTTCTTGTTGTAGAAAAAGATTTTTGTAGGAAAAGAATTCTAAAAGTGGCTTTATTTTGACAGAAACTTTATAGCACTAATATAACTATGTGAATAGAAGAATTATAAGTATCAAATAAAGATGTTGATTCTTGATTATTTGACTGTAAATATAAAGTACTAGTCTGTACTGGCTTCATGTGTTATATTTTGATAAATCTAGTTAATGAGTAGGCAGAATAGGTTGCATTTTTCACTTCCTTTCTGTGTGGGTGACCAGGCCCTGGAACAGATCATGAAGAGGTTGTGGAGTCTCCCTCACTGAATACAATCCTCTGCCCTGTGCTCTGGGTTGACCCTGCTTGAGCAGAGAGGTTGGGCCAAATGATCCACTGTGGTCCTAACCATCCTGACCCATTCTGAACTTCTGTGACATAAAGGTTTATGTGTTAGAAAGGCCAGGCCAAAAGAGAAGGCTGTTTAGATGAACAGGCAACTCTGACCTGAAGTAAACACCTGTGGTGGTGTTGTACAGAAGCGGGAACAGAGGAAGGTTGCCCAGAAGTACAGAGGCATATCTCAAGCGTGCATGGATGGAGTTAGAAGAGCTAAAGTTCAGCTGGAAATTAATCCAGATAGAGATTTCAGGAACATGAAAAAGAGTTTCTACAACTATGTCGTCAGCAAAATAAAACTAAGGAGAATGTGAGTACAGGGATCCCTGCTGCTCAGTGAAGCAAAGGACATACTAACTGATCAAGGCCTTGGATAAAACCAAGACACTGAGAGTCTTTCTTGCTTCAGCTGTTACCAGCAAGATCCATCTTTTGTTCTCCCAGGCCCAAAATCTCCAGACAGAAATACAAGCATATGCAAGCATATATAACTTTTGAACAGTGAGGTAAATCCCTTCAAGGAATTCAAAACCAACTGGGCATGAATGTGCCAGCTGGGCAGTTTACACACAATGTTTTGAATATTGTGCAATCCACTAGATTTATAGCATGGCTGCAAAGGAATTGCATCAACACAGACCTGATAAGGTCAGTGCTTCAGGAAAACATTCGATGCATATGGCTACGCAAAATAAATTTATTCAGCATATCAAAATCTTAAACTAACTTTGGCAAACTTAGCTGACTATCTTTCAGGAGAAGGATGGGGTAATTTACCCAAACATAGACATTTGAGATACCTTAAGCTGTCCTATATATCTACCCTGTAATGGCAGATATGACACACCACTGTAGATAAACCTACATCCTTCTAAAGGTCAAACTGAGTACTTGAGGGACTCTAAAATAACCCCAGATATCATTTAAGCAGTTTAGCTAAATGAATCCCATTCTTTTTGAATTAGCTTTTAAGCTAAGTAAAGACATGGATGAGCTCAGTTCTGTCTGCTTTACATTCCTGTAGCAAGAATGTTACAATACTTTTTTTTCTGCTTTCCTTAAACTGTAATTGAAGAATCACATTAGAAAAAATTCTTTCAATAAGGACTACTAAGATAAAATAAAATATACTTTGGAAAAAACTTCAGTCCTCAGGGTCTTTCTCAACAAGTCAACCAGATGCTGTTTTTCAAAGAATTCAGTATGCATTTTTCTGTGTACCTCTTCAAGCATAGCTGTTTTCTTTAGGAATACTTGCCATCTTACCTAGTTTCCAAGTCCAAAAGTATCCAGCTGATGTAGATGTTAGACCTTTGAGATCTTATATGACTGCTTCCAGGTTGTAACACACTTACAAGCACTCTGAGCTATACATGAAAAGCTAGGCTCTGCATTAGGCGAATGCTCTTGTGCTATATTTGAGAATGAGATGTCTGTGGAGGATTTACAGGTGCTTTTTTGATGCTGAATTTTTAAACTCTTTTTTCCAGGGCTTTAAAAAAATGTGTTTCAGCACCTGGATGTGAGATATCTTTTGAAACTAAGGAAGAAGCTTGCTACCTGCCAGACTTAAGAATCTAGGGACATCATTAATGGAAAATCTGTTTTCTTGTTCATCTGTGCACCAACTTTCAGTAATTTCATCAAAAGCAGCTGTGGCTCTTTATGAGCACTTATTTCCCAAGCCTGCAAGATATTTCTGATCTTTGGCCCTTGCTTTAAGGGGACCCTGTATCTACAACTCTATATCTTTCCACTCCTTTCTGAAGGGTTACTTGCTTTCTGGTATCAAAGATTTGGTGGTAATGAAACTCAGGAAAAAATCAGATGATGCCAGTTTAAAATGTCTTGTCTTTTATTAAAGTAGCCAGTGAAAGAATGATCAGCTCCAGCTATATTGGAAATAAACTCAGTCAAGTCTATTTGAAAAGAGCTGATGTTAAATCTTGTCTCATTGTTCAAGCTTTTCATGCTCAAAGGGCATGAAAAGCTGTGTTTTGTGTCTTGCTTTCAAGGAAATTGTAAACAAAGCAGCTATCTTGTTTTTTTGTGTCCTACCCCTATATTGTTTCACTATAATCAGAATTAAAGTTATTCCTTTACTGGCAGTGTCTTTGAATTCCTTATCCAGCATAATGTTGTCCAAATGAACCTTACCTTTTTCCACATCCCTCAAGTGGATAATCACACTGATGTTAGAATGTTATTAACTTTTTCAGACAGAGTTCATCTGGATGATACACACAAGATGGCATTGCTGTCAGAGGTCTTAAAAATATTCTAAGCTAAAGAGAATGTTAAAGAAAACAGTCTGAAAGCCACAATGCAGATTGTTCCAGTACAAAACATTTTTTAAGGCAGATTCACTTTTCCATGGGTCAGAGAAACCTACAGTAATGATCATTGAAAATACAGAAGCACCTCTGCAATATGGCTTTCACTTGTAACACATAGAAAGCATCTATTTTTGTTATCACAACTATTTACTTAAGTCAGAGGAGAAAACACTTCTAATGTTGAAGAGAACTATAAGCAGATTCCTGATGGTAGGAAATATACATACCAGTGCTCCACCTCATCTAGAAAACACCACAACCAACAACACCAACAAGAGTTCAGAGAGTCACAGCAGTGTTTGATATGCAAAATCCTTCCTGGGCTTGATTTGAAAAGTCCATTACTACAAATTCAGGAATATTTTTTGAACAGGACCATCTAATTCACTTTATGATGAATATTTTTCAATAAAACTTTAAAAATGTTGTATTGACAATGTATAGACTAGAGAGTTTCTTTTCAGATGGACTGTAGGAGTTAGATATTTGATTCACATTTAAAAATCAGCAACAAGGTCTCCTGTGAAAATGCCACTGTTAAAGAAAAATAATGAAATATGTGTCAACACAGATACGTGTAAAGGTACAGCCAAGGGGATCGATGCATGTCTGTAATACTAAGCACATATTTAAGCACTTTTCTGAAATATGACCTCATCTTTGCACGGTTTGCTTATTGCCACAATCTTAAGTTTAAGAAAAATTTGTAGTATCTGAGCAATTCCTACAAAAAATGAAACTCACAGAGCTAACTCTGGGTGATTCACTGGTTAGAAATGAATTACACACGAGCTGCTAACAAGTAAAAAAATTCTGTAACATTGATACTGCTTTGAAACACAATATTGAAACCTGAAAAAAACAACCCAGATCCACAAAACTACTATATTAGCAGAACACATGTTTAGTGAAACCTCTTGTCTCAGACAAAAGGATTGTAAGTTCAGTCACTAAGAAAATATAAGACCTGATAAACAAATAACACAGGACAATGGCTGAAGGAGATGATAAAATTACCTTTTTTTTTTCTTAAAAAAAATACAAAATCCTAAGCTCACCATTCTTTCTATAAGGTAATCATTAACAAAAAAAATACTGGAAATATGCTTGATAAGCACATTGAAAAGTGTTGTTGTAACGTTATCTAGTTATTTATTTGTTTAGGTGTAAAAACAGAAGTATATTAAGCAAAAATAATTCCAAAGCTGCAAATTTGGTACTGGGTTATGGGATTTAGTTGTGATGTTTTTTTCTTTTAGGTCCACCCTACTGACCATTGACAAAACATTTCAGCTCACTGGTATCTCCATCTCAAGCTATAAAACAGAAATATTTATCTTCCTTTGTAAATAACTTGAGCATTGTTAGATTAAAAATCCTTATTATTTGGCAAAGAAAATTCATTATGTTTACCCATTTCTGTGTTAAGGAATTTCTTCTTTGCAGAGCCAAAAGATTGAACCTTCAGGTTCAACACGCAGCCTAATGTTACATCCCATGAATTCAGGTGTCTGTGCTTCTCAGGACCCAGTCATCCTCAGAAAAAATTCTATAGCCCACAGGTTGAAAGGGACATTAAAGGTCACCTTGTTCCAACACCCCTGCAATGGGCATGGATGCCTAGACCAGGTTACTCAAAGCCCTATCCAAACTGGCCTCGAACATTTCCAGGGATAAGGCATCATAACTTCCCTAGATATTCTTGATAGAATATGTATAGCAAACAACACAAGTTGTGAGACTTTGACAGATTTAACTCATGTGACCAGCACTTTCACATGGCAGATGCTAAAATCTGCACTTTACATATTGGCAGTCCTACAGTTCTTCTGCAGCAGGTTTATCATCTCATACGTATTCTGCCCATACACATATATAGCTACATTTTTCCCCTTGAGCCACTAAAAGCTTTCTAGTCACTATCTAGAAATATTAGGTTTGCCAATCTATATTTTTCTTAATCCCCTAGTGCAGTGTGATCTTGTCATCTGCTTTTTGTTTGAGCTTCCTCAAGATTTATTCAAACCAAATCTCTTGTGTGAATTACCTGCAGAAGTTTGATAAGCAAGATGTACTTTTTTCACTGGTGCAGAGAAGTTTGAAAGTATGTTCGTGACATAAAGCATTACTCATTGGTTAACAATATAAGAATTAGAAAAGTCATTAATATAGTTAATGATCCTTAATTACATAATGGAATGCCTGTTACATGATTCTTTAGTGTCTCAGCATTTCCATGCATTATTGATAGCCAATTAAGTACAGATGAAAGAACTGGGAGAACTATTTGCAGCAAACAATTTATTTGATAAATTTAGCCTCCCTTTCTGTTTTTGAATTACCTGTAAGGCTTTGATTTTTAAAAATGCCATTGTTCCTCCAAGTAAATCTTTTAAGCAAGGGTCTTCTAGCCTACTCTCTGATTGCAAAATATTTTATGTGCTATTGCGTTCTAGGTATGAGTCATTCTTATTTCTCCAAAGCACTATTTATCTCTTAACTCTGGTGTCATATGCTATTCCTTCACTGGATGAATACTAAACTCAGACTCTTCTGTTTTCCTCCTCTTCCTTCAAGCATGGTCTCATTCAGTTCAACAGATTCATTTTTCACTGTGACTGAATTTTCTTTTAAGAATAGCCAGATCTTTTATAATGGGAGATAACAGGTTCTTCCTTTCCTTTCCTGGCAGATGTGACTGCTATTCTTGCTGGCTTCCATGCTGAGTGGAAGAGTCCTCTTCCAGTAGGCAGATACACACACTGAAGTTGTGGTCAGTGGTCATTTTTAATGTCTTCAAGGATGAAGATTCTACAGCATCTCCGAGAAACCTTTTGCATGATCAACCACCTGCACAGTAAAAAAAAAAAAAAAAAAAAAATTCTTATGTTTAGACAAAGATATTCTATTTCATTTTGTGCTCCATTGTCTCTTGTCTTTTATTTAAGCACCACTAAGAAAAGTCTGGATCTGCCTTCTTTCACCTTCTTTATTCTGCTCATCAGCTATTTGCACACATTAAGAAGATTATTGATAAGACCCCTTGGATTTCTCTGATCCAGGTTTACAGCCACATGCCTCTCAAGATGCTGCCTCCCCAATGTTCAGTACAGAATAAGAATCGCCTCCTTGGACGTGCTGGTGATGCTCCCCTAATGCAGACCATTACACTGCTGGCCACATTGGCCACAGGAGCACACTACTGGCTCTGAGTCAGCTTGTTATCTCCCAGGAAGCTGTGGTCTTTCCTGCAAAGCCATCTTCCTACAAAGACACTTTTCCAATCTTTCTTGGTGTATGCAAATATTCATCTACAGATGCCTCTGTATTCAGCACAGGTGCAGCCACACCTCAAGCTCTATACCCAGTTCTGGGCCCCTCATTGCAAGAAAGACATTGAGGGGCTGGAGAGTGTTCAGAGGAGGACAACAGAGCTGGTGGAGGATCTAGAGACCAAGTCATATGTGGAGCAACTGAGGCAGCTGGTGCTGCTCTGCCTGGGAACAAGGAGGCTCTGAGGTGGTCTTATCACTCCCTACAACTCCCTAAAAGGAGCTTGTAGCTAGGTGAGGACTGGTCTCTCCTCCCTGGCAACTAGTGGCAGGACAAGAGGACATGGTCACAAGCTGCTCTAGGGGAGGTTCAGGTTGGACATGAGGAGGAAATTTTTCACAGAAAATGACATTAAACATTGGAATGGGCTCCTTAGGGAGGGAATGGAGTCACCATCCCTGGAGGAGATCCAGAAATGACTGGATATTGCACTTAGTGCCATGGTCTAGTTGACAAGTTGATCAGTCAAGGGCTGGACTTGATGACCTTGGAGGTCTTTTCCAACCTAGATGAATCTGTGATTCTGAGGTGCAGGACTTGCCACTTCCCCTTTATCAGACTCCAAGAAATTCCTGTCAGCATTAAGGGATTACACTAAAAGGATGTATAGAAACTCAACTGGTGTCATTTATCAATAGTTACATTCCAAATCCAACTTCTATGTGTGAGAGGAGCTGAAACTTGCCTGGATGTTCGTTCATTCACATTGTGTGGGTGGTCCCAATAGGTTTGCATAAGCTGGCTTTGCTGGGAAGGCTATTAAGCAGTCTAGATGTAAGGTCCTTGTTACTGTTATCTTAAAACAAATCTTTATGACTGTTTTCTCTAAAGCTCATTTTAAGGCTAAAGTATATCTCACTCTGAATTCTAGTAGATGAAAACATCTGTTTGGAAAGAAAATGTGAAAATAAATGAGTCTAAAAAATCCAGTAAGTTTTCAGTTTTGTTCTCAAGTTATACATAGTCATTTTATTTTTTTAAAGTGTAGCAAATTAACGAATGAGTTAAAATGAGAATTTTTTATTTTTCTCTGAGATCTCCTCAGAACTACTCAATATGTATTTTATAAAATCCTAAAAGTTTTTGCAAGTTCTATGAATAATATCTAATACCCATGTCATCACATAGGAAGAAGGATGAAACAGAGAATTAAAGAAAAGACCTTTTGTGTATGAATTAAAATTTGTCCTTCATAGATTTTCAAGAGCAGATCTGCTACTAAATAAGTTCTGTAATATCTAAAAAGTGTTTCAGAATAAAGTCTCTCACACCACTCTCTCCATGAAGGTGAGTGATTGCAGCAGGCATTAAAAAGTATTATTAATCAGATGTCTATATCACAGCAACTCTAGCTACTTTCTCCTCTCCCTCTGCATCTTGAATAAACCCATTACTGCTGCTTGAAATTTCAAGTGACAGCTAATTTAAGTGTGGCTTCACATTAAGGGTTCCGAAAATTACAAACTACTGTTTAGATTTATTTGCTAAGTCATGTAGCAGAACATTTTACAAGACTGTCTGTAAAACAAGACTGATAGAGAGAACACAGTTATAACTGGGTGATTTTAATTTATTGTCCATTTTGTTTTGTTCACTTCAGGGAATGAACATAGTTCTTATATTGTATCAGAGCAGTGGACGACTCTACTGAAAAAATTCTTAAAATGTTAAAATGTTGGTGTGCTGTAATATACATGTTTCTTTGTAAAGACAAGGGAAATTTGGTGTTTTTGTCTCTCATAGCCCCAGATAAAAGAGGAGTAAACACTCCAGCATAGCCAAACCCTAATAATTTCATAAAACATATCTCACCTTACCCTGCAATGCTTTAAACCATAACAGAAAAGAACAAACATGTCTTAGACTCTGTAGCAACCATTCAGCACAGGCATTCACAACTACTGCAAATAAGCTGTAATCAAAAATCCATTGAAGCCTTTGTAGCCATTCTGTGAGCTGATGAGGTCATGAGAATTTGGTGAAACTACTTCTTTATTCCCTTCCAGGAGGGAGCATGTTGCTCTTTATAAACAAAGAGTGGGAAATAGAACCACAACAGGGAGAGTAAGGTCCTGAGCAAACTGTGAGGTATATAAAGCCAGCATCACTAGACTTTCCTGGCATCTCCTATTCAGTGCACACGTTGTTGATTGACAAAGACTCAACATGTTGATTCACACTATCAAATTGTTAAGTCAATGCCTAAAAAGGTTATTGCCATCCATAGTGTGATTGTTGATGAGGTTCCTGACTTTGCATACATTACCAAGGTCTGGCTGGATGACTTTGTAAAACTATTATTGGCCCAGATGTCTTCTTTTGAATCTTAGCTCATAAAAATTTGAGAAATGGGTAAAGCAGTGGTACTACAAGGCTTTTAATAGAGCAGACAAAGTAAGAACAGAAGGTGGAATTCAGCAAAGCTCAGACTAGAGGTGAGATGTGTTATTTTAATGATTAAGAAAATTTATCCTGGAGGCACGCTGCAGAGTAATAACTAGCAAGCTAACTCAACATACCACTGGCAGTCCCAACAAAAAACATCCTCAAAGCTGCCTGGTTTGTGTTGCAATGTAGACAGTGTGTTGTCTACATTGCATCAGAAATTAAAATCTAGCAACCAAAAGCAAAACATGTTCCCCTCCTATTACCTTCCGGGAGTTTAAAAGCAATTAATAATATATAAGGCTTTAATTAAGATATACATTTTTTTTCCCCTCTGCAAAATAACTGATTGGATCTGATGCAATCCTATACCTTGATTTACCAAATTCAGGTGAGTGAATGTAAAGTAAAGAATCTAGGTACTGAATTTGACCTGGGAATGAATCATCTCAGAAAGTGTTAATGTGATTCCAGTTGTATTTAAGGAACAGACTAAGTGAAGGATGTAGTATAAATTTTCTTTATACAATGATGTTTTATAGAAAGATATCAGTTACTCGTAAACAAGCTGTCTCAGGTGTCAGGAGATACATACTCATGTTAGGTCAAGGTCCCATCTGGGGTATATTATACTGCCTCACCACAGGTGCTTGATTGGTAGTTGTGGACCCTGGTGATATTAATTTGCATAAATCCTGCTTAATTTGCTTAAAATTTGCTTGAGGTACAGGTGTATGTAGAGTTAAGTGCTTTGATTAACAAGAGTAGATTTAAACACGTACTTATATCATGTTGTTAATTCCCATGACAGCAATTCATTAAAACACTTACAAAAATTACCTTTTGTACTTAGTACACAATATCAGGTAGCATGTATGAGTGTGCATTCACATGCAGGTACCATAGGGCTTATTCACCATGACATGACGTGCTTCACCTGCTCAGCAGGTTCACTGATGACACAAAGCTGGGAGGAGTGGCCCATGCCCCAGAGAGCTGTGCAGCCCTTCAGGACTTTGGCAGGTTGGAGGGATGTGCAGAGAACAATTGTCTGAAGTTCAGCAAGGGCAAATGCAGGGTCCTGCACCTGGAAAAGAATAACCCAAAATGCACCAGCACAGGCTGGGGCTCAACCTCCTGGAAAACAGCTCTGTGGAGAAGAATATGGGTGTTGTGGTGGACAACAAGCTGTCCCTGACCCAGCCAGGGTCAGGAAGGCCAAAGGTATCCTGGTGTGCATTGGGAAGAGCATTGCCAGCAGGTTCAGGGAGCTTATCCTGCCCCTCTACTCAGCCCTGATGGGGCACACCAGGAGTGCTGTGCTCAGTTCTGGGCTCCTTGCCACAAGAGAGATATGGAGCTCCCAGAGAAGGTCCAGTGGAGGGCAATGAAAGTGATGAAAGGTCTGAGCTTTCCCTTACAAGGAAAGGCAGAGAGTTGGGCCTGTGCATGCAAAAAGAGATGGCTTAGAGGCACCTCAGCATAATGTGAAAGTCTCTGAAGGGAGGATATCAAGAGGATTGACCCAGGTTCTTCTTGGTGGTGCCTTGCAATGGCACAAGAAGAAATGGGCAAAACCTGATGCGCAGGAAGTTTCACCTGAATAAGAAGAATAACTTTATTTTGTGCACAACTGCACACTCGAACAGATTGCCCAGGGAGGGTGTGGGTCTCCCTCACTGGAGATATTCAAGAACTGTCTGGTCAGAATCATGTGCAATGTGCTCTAGGATGATGTCATGATTACAGAGAAAAAGGGTGGAGCTTCTAGCACTTTTTGATTCCATTCCACTCATGTCATGAAGGGAGTGTAGTTTCAGCAGGAGGAAGCTGGGGCTGGAAGCAGAAGGATCACAAGCTCTTTTAACCGTACCCATTCTGTAATTCTGTGATTCTGAAAAGAAACTATACATTTGATCAACTGGAAAAAAAAACTCAATTTCAAAAAGCTGAGTGGTTTTTATTTCTGAATGTCCTTACAGTTGCTGTTGTATAAGTTTGGGGTTTTTTTCTCTTTTTGCATCCTGTCTGGCTTGGCTTTTCTCTTGTTTTTTTAAAACAGTTCAAAGAGAAAGCCTCAAAAGTCGAAGAACTGCCCATGAAGCAGTGCTCTCCTGTGCTTATCTTTTGCTCTGAGTCAATTTTGGGCTTTTGCTGTCTATGTTACTTTAACAGTAGGTTTAACTGTGCTCAAAATAGCTGTGTTCTAGCCTGTGAGTTGCAAGATCAGTCTCAAGTCAGCTCAAACTTACCAAGATTTGCTTGCTATGAAATTGAAAAAGAATTTCAAAATCATGCAAGTAATGTTTTAGCCTTTCCAGAGTGGTGGACAATTCTTTTTTCCAGCTCTATTTAATACCCATAGAAGACAAATTAGTTCTATGGATTAGACAACCTGTTCCAAAACTGTCAAAATGTCTGTGTTCCTGAAAATATTCAGCTTTCTTGTAACCTGAAATGTATTGGCCAACTGGAATTTTTCAGTTAAATCCTTCAAGCAACTGCCTAGAGACACCACTGAGAGACTCCTGAGAATTCAGTTCAACTGCTTGTGTTTACAGGGAACAGCTGAGGCAAAAAAAAACCAAAAAAACAAAAAAAAACAAAACCTCAGAAAAACAGAGAACAGCAGAAGAAAAAGATCCATAAATTACATTACTGAATGTATTTTTCTCTTATTCATTTCAAAATACATGCTTGGTGAATTGCAAGTCATTTCATGCTGCAAATAGCATTTAACATTTAACACATTGAACTGGAGTGTTCACTTTCTCCCAAAATCATGTAAGTCAATGTGAGGAGTATTATAGGATGCAAAATGTTTTGGTTTGGGTATTTTAAATGTATATACAGAAAGATACTTACAATTTTTTTTATACTAAGATCATTTGGTGAAATATTTTGGTTTTCATATGAATGGCTGAAAAAAAGTTCTATTCCACACACAGTATGAACTATTTTGACACCACTGTGGTTTTTTTCATGGGAGATGACCTACTGAGGTATCTTTTCTAATTTTCTACCAGAGTTCTTTAGACTTCCTTGTAAGGTATCTCATCCATTATGACCTATGTCCCCCTCAGAATTTCTCATAGGTCTCCCCATCCCAGTGGTGGAAGCATGTAATGTAGGATATTGAAACCCAGAACTGCTGCCAGGAGATACCTTCTATGAAAGAGCAGCATCAGCATATGAAATGGTGTTTTGATGGAAATCACATACTTGACCATTTTATGTAAATTCACCTTTCAATTAAAAAATGAAACCCACAAAATACAGACATGAATCAGTAGGTCCCTTTCTCATCAAAACTTTGATTGACATAACCACATTATTTCTGTTATTTTCTACAACTCCTGTGATAGCAATATGTATTCATATGCCACAGGGCATACATAGATGATAGTAATAATCAGTAACAATAATCATGTTTCTGATTTCATCCAGTTTCATACTTTTCAAAGCCTACTGTTATCAGCAGCTGAAATTCTGCAGCTGAGGGTTTAGAATTACCCCACAGAGATTAAATCTCACTATAAGTGGCCTTTGTATATACATGAGTCTTATATTAAAAAGAAAATGTTATCATTCATTTTGAAAGCAGATCATTTAAAATAGCCAAATTAAGAACAAACTAATGAAAGAGAGATTAGTAGTGAATATTATCAATACTCATAATAAATAAATTTCTGTGTAACCAATATACCCACAAAATATTTCTGGCATTCTCTTATCTTTGGCAGATAAAACTTCATGTCTCACAACCTGGAATTTTCATTTCCCAAGGAGCTTTAATGTTTGTATGAAAGGTTCTGTCCTGACAGCAACCTTCAGGCACTTCACTGACATTATCTCTGAGTTACAAAACTTTGAGGAAAACCAGAATTATTTCCCTATATGCATCAGCTGTGAAAAAAAAAAGCAAAACCAGTAAACTAGGGTTACCTAACATATTATGAAGGTTCTTCCTACAAACCAAATCTGTATAGATATGTATATATATATATATGTGGAAATTAAAACAGAGCTATTTTAAAACATTCCTCCAGATGTTAAATATCTTTGATGTTGCTGAATTCAAAGCTTTCTGGTTGCTTTAGCCTGGCCTCTGTGGTGCAGCATTGTACTAGCAGCACATTTGTAGAAAAAAAAATGCTGTAGAAAACTTCACAAGACTTTAAGAGATTCAGTTGACACCTAGGGAGCTATCATATCTCTAGTGATATGGTTCTAACTGTAAAACACAAGAAGTCACAAACTTCCCACATTTCAGCTGAGATCCAGACCTCGGGATACTCTACTGTCACAGTATTTTGTCTTTGTTCTTTTTCCTTGCTTGTTTTGGATTTCCTTTTCCTCTGTCAGTGTTCTCCTAAGTGCTTGTCAATTCACAGCCTTATTTTTCTCTACACTTCACAGTGATTTTGTTATTTTCAATTCCGCTACACCTATAGCATATCTTAATCCTTTCTCTGATCTATATATACATAAAACAGGTCAGAAAAACACAAACAGAAATACTTCATATTCGTATTTCTATATTCATGCCAGAAATGTTTCTGTGCTCAACCAGTCTCACAGAGATAAACCTGTCATGAAACTTTTCTACGTGGTTGGATTCAAACAACTTTTCTGTTTCCCTTTTTTTTTTTTAATAATTAATCCATCAAGGAAAAAGAAGGAAAAAGGATTAACTCAAAGTTTGAGATAACAATCTCTGAGAAAGATTAAAATGGAAGTGCTGCTAACAAGTATCAGGGTGTTCAGGGACAGGTTTTTGTACAAAGAGCGGATAAATATCAAATATACTCTTTGGTGTTATTTGTTTTAACTTCATTGAGATATACAGGAATTAGTTGCTGGAGCACAAGCTGAGTTTAAATTATGTCCTGTGCAAATTAAGCTGTAGTACCTATTGGTGTGGCTGTACAAGTCCAGAATTGTACTAGTTTTCAACTTGCCTATGCTCTCCATCAGAAGTTCAAGAAATGGGATATTTATCAAATTTAGAGACCATTTGACCTTCTTCAAGTTAATACAAAATCATATTGACCTTTGGTTGCCAGTATCAAGACCTAGTTCTCTCATTTGATGCCTTCTAGATAGGGATGACCAAACGGTTTGACCCAAGATCACTGATGAGCTACATCCTATTAACCTCCAAAAAAAAGAGAGACAAGAAAAGAGAAATAGGGGACAAAAGAAGCTTCAAAGTAACCACTGTGTTTGATAAAGAAAATACCAGAAATATGGTATAATGGCTATATAATTGATCTGCTCATCCGTGACAGCAGTCTGGGGATAAAGGGCTGTAAAACCATTAGTATTTAGCAGTCCCAGAAAACTTTAGGACAGTAACCTCCTAGTGACCACATTCTTGCTTTTCCATGCCAGAAGTCAGCTTTGTTTTCCCCTTTGCACAAAACAGGTCTTGCCAAAACCACTGAAACAAACGATCCAGAAGAGGATCTGTAGCAGTAATTTCACTTCATTAAAAAAGAAAAAGATAGTTTGAGAAAAAAACTGATTTACCTGAGGGATCTTAGAAATGTGATAGTTTTTTTCTTTTTTTTTTCTCAGAATCTTACATCCTGATTTAACATATCAAATATTACGTGATTTTGTAGGAGGAGGAAAAACAATGACTTGAATAATTGAGTCAAGTCTGGTTGCAGGTGAAGGACTGGGCATTCATCCAAAATGGGGTTTTTTGTTTGTTTTTTACTTTTTCCTCCTTTCCTTTCTTAATATGCACAGTTAATCACACTGGGCCAGCCAAGTTTGTCACAGGAAAACTGAAGTTCTGTGAGAGTGGTGAGGCACTGGCACAGGTTGGCAGAGAAGATGAGGATGCCCCTGGTTCAAGGCCAGGTTGGATGGGGCTTGGAGCAACCTGGGATAGTGGAAGGTGTCCCTGCCTGTGGCAGGGGGTTAGAGCTGGATGATCTTTTAGGGACCTTTCAACTCAAACCATTCTACATTTCCATGATTCCATATAAATTCTGAAATAATTTGTGGCAAACTTTTAGAGTTCCAAGGACTTTTAGAGTTCCAAGGACATGTATTTGTGATTCTACAAATACACGTCCAATAAATAAAATTATGAAAGACTTCATCTGCTATATTTTCTGTAAATCAGAAAAGGAGCACATTTTCTTTGTTAGGTTCCGGGGCAAGTGATAAAATTCAGCTCTCTGAAAAGTTTCAAGATTTCAAAGATTTATGTATTCAAGTTTGAAAACATAAATTTTTATAATTTTGCCAAAGCAAGAGAATAATTCCCAAGTGAAAATAGCCTAATGTAGAAATGGACTTGTTCTATTTTATCTTGCTAATGGGGATTTTGGGTTAAAAACATTTTCTTTTTTAAGACACTGCTTTTGAGCAAGAAAAAGCTTATCAAAATAGTGCAAAACAAGTCTATTTTACTTCCACTTCATATATTCCTACTATATGTCTATCTGCACACTCTGAAGGCTAAGTTGACAGTAAATTTGCCTTAATGCATTTTGTGTCAAACAGTGCTGCCAATGTCTGTGTGAGAGTGCTCTGAAGAGAATATTTAGGTGAAAAGAGACCAGCCTCTCTCTTAGTGCTCAAAAGGAAGCCCTGAAGAACAAAATAGGTCTCTGAATTAAACTTTTTTATTTTATAGGTGATATGCTGCTACATTTGTAAATCCAAATAACAAATTTGTAACCATTATTGCCCATGAATTATGGTTTATATTCTAGTTGCATCCAAAGTGAATCAATAATTTGCAATGGATCTTTTTACCAGTTATAAAATCAAACATTATAAAAA
Source organism: Molothrus aeneus (assembly GCF_037042795.1). Lineage (NCBI taxonomy): Eukaryota > Metazoa > Chordata > Aves > Passeriformes > Icteridae > Molothrus > Molothrus aeneus. Next base: position 71,508,109 of record NC_089648.1, on the reverse strand, counting down.
TATATTCCTACTTCAAAATAGAAATCTATTTAATCAACTTAAATTATATTCCAAATTAAGACAGAGATAATAATCTGTGTTCATTTACTCCTATCAATATACATACTGTAAAATAAATAGAAAAATAGACCCTACAGCATCACTGCCTCTCACCAAAACTCACTTTCCAGCAAAGACAAGTAACAATATTTTCTTCCCTTTCAAACATGGGTTCAGAAATGCAAGCTAAAAACTGACTTAATTTCCCTGCATAGACAAAAGCCTGGTCTGCCAGTGTGCTATTGTAGAGAGGTTAATATTTCCCTGTAGTCTTAATTTATTTGGAACTGAAAGCTTGGTATAGCCAGTTCTACAAAAAATTAAGAAAGAATGCCTGTAATGAAAAGGCAATGCATTAGAAGAAATGTTTGTCTTCCCATTTGATTCATTTTCTCACTAAAATATGATGGCAAATTCATTCACTTACAGATTAAGTAACTACTGTTAGATTATAATATTAATAATGGTAGTAATTATTATTTCTGTTCATTTTGTACTAATTTTTATTTTTTTTAAAAAATATACATATTTGAATTTAATGGATACTTCTTTTACTCCTCTGCAGAGACAATTCTACTACAAACTGGTTTAGGAGATAAAACCTGCCCAAACTTGTGTAAAGATCAGAGTGTCTTATCTTAAGTTGGATTACTACTCTTGCAGACTGAGACCAGATAAACAAAGCCCTTATATAACTTCAGGGCTGTTGTGATCAATTTGCCTGGTGCACCACTCTGGGGACCATGCTGTTTTACCATCTTGATTGCAATGATAAATCCATCATTATGTTCAGTGCGGTGGAAACAGCTCAGAGCCTTGCCATTTGTGGCAAATCTTTTCTATGGCAGGCTCATAGTAAATCAGTCTAACCTGAGCTGACAATGATTGATTCTGAACAAAATGTCATGAACAATCAAATCCTCTGTTTTCTCCTTCTTTTAAAGCTGAATGGATTTAACTCCCTAAATCTAACTAAATTCCAAATAAGAGAAAATGGAGAAGGATTGCTTGAGGGTGTTTTCTGTTCTCTGATTGATAATTCTGGGAAAAAAAAGGGGGAGATTTAATTCACATTTTAGAAATCTAAAGTGTGTGACAAACAATGCACCTGTTATTTACAGTCATTGATCATTACTATCATTAAGAGTCAGATAAACACATATTTTAATCCACATCAGAGTGCATGTGTGGGAAGAAGACAGGAAGATTTATCAGCTCTCTGAGGCAGGTATTGTTTCTTTCCATCTGCTGGCTTAAATCCCTCCCATAATGGACCTGCGCTAATGATTGGAGTGCCTGAAACATTTTGTGACAGTGATAGCATCAATATTGTAACATGGCATTAGAGTCATCCAGCCAGCCTTTTGATTTATCTTTGGTTGTTTTTTCTGGCCTCACAAAAGTTGTTGGAAAGGACCCTGAACCATTATGGATCTTAGGGGGAACATAAGCTCTCCTGGAAATCTGTGTTGATCAAAATCCAACATTTGATTGAACATGGTTAAATCAAATCCTATATTTCATTGACAAAAAATGTACAGAAAAGAACAGAAAACTGTCCTGGCCCTAAAACTGAATGTTCCAAAACCTGGAATTAATTTTGTCAGCTAAATTTTTTTAAGCTACATTTAGAAAATAATATACTATCATGATATCTTTTTAAGCAGCCAGGTTTTCTGGAATAAATGCAGATTGTAAAAAAGACATGAACATATCTTCTTGCTCTACAGTTTGTGATTAAAAAAAAAGAAGGTGGTGTTGAAATAAAATAACTTTGGCTTTTGTGCATACTGAATAGAAAATGAAAATGATACAGTCACTGAAATGATTACCTAATTTATTTGTTTATCAAGAATATTGGATGAAACAAAGTAAGGGAATTGAAATTAAATGAATTGTAAGCATCTTTCAAATCTATTCTTTTTTCTAATCTACAGAGATCAGACACTTTGGAGAGGCAATCAGCTTCGATGTAAGGTAGAACAAACAGAAGCATCTTCCAGCTGAGACAAAAGGCTTTGCAGAGCTCATGTTTGTGAGGAGATGTGAAAAGAATAGCTTAAATTGACTATCAGATATTTTTATATTCTTTTGGAGGAGTGGGAATCTTTCAAATATAGTATGTGAATATCATGCTTGTCAAACTGAAACACAAGCAAAACTTGCTATAGCTGGGATATTATTCTTTCCACAGCCCTACTAATACAACTGCCTCTGACCTGAATTAAAATCTCTATTCCTATTAACACTTTTTAAATCAGAATTACTAGAGGAAAGGCAGTTCTGCTTCACAGAGGATTTAATTATATCATCAGGTTCTGATATTCAAAACTTAGTTTAGTTTTAATTCAGAACAAATCCCAAAAATTCTTGGTGACAGGAATAGTTCAAGGGTTCTTAATACAAAGAAAATCCACTCTGAGAGACTGAACCTGGGCTGCAGTTTCTGAAAGCCCTGGGATTTCTGGATTAGAGGCAATCTCCCTGCTTGGCTGCCTCAGTGACATGAAGCTTCATAGTCTGGTCTCTTCAGTAAAACAAACCAATAGCCACATATATGAGTTCTCAAGAAAGCAGGGATGTTTGGAAGAGGCCTGTCAGGCAAGTTCCTAACACTTAGTGTCTAAAATAACTGCTATTAAATTTAACTCTCTGTGGGCTTTTTCATGACATTCCCAAGTAAAGCCTTTTTTTTTTTCCCCAGATATTTTCCAATCATCATTAATCAGTCCATTATTGGCTATTGCCCACAATGTCAGTGCAGAACAAACCAGAATGGGTTTGTCAATTGAGGCAGCTGGTGCTGAGGACCTCTGTCCACACCATATGGAGTGGGATATTCAAGAAGCTGATTTGGTCTCACTGTAGTTTGCTTGTGGACAAGTATTCTTCTGTTTCATTTTGCCCAAGAGTAATCTTATTTCAGACTTCCTTTCTGAGAACCAGCACTCCTAATCCAAATTAAAATCGTAGGGTAAATATTCCATCTAGGAAAGGTTAAATCATGACTTCTGGCCTCAGTATCTGGAGATATCCTTTGTGTCCTCCAGCCTGGCTGCTCTTCAATACTGTGCCAAGTAATTACTTTTAGAATTGTCCAAAACTTTCCCTGGTGGCAGTGAAGGTTTGGCCTTCCTCAAGAAGTTACTGTGACACAAATTCAAGCCTAAGCCATTTGACACCATTATTCCAGCATGGATCTCCTTACAGAGACAGTAAGTAGACATTAACTAATCAAAACTTTTCCACCTTAAATTCAGTGACAGTGAACAAAGCACAAGCAACAGTCATGAGTATATAAGTGGAGTGTGGCGTGGAAAATTTTTAATACAGTGATTTTTTTTTTACAAAGGGTAGTCAGAAAAAGACATAAGGTAAACAAAGTGACTCAGAGCTGACTTTCAGTTCTTCATATAGGTACTTAATATAATTTGAAACCAAACTTCTAGTTATTTCATGTGAAATTTTTCACGGGTTCCTGTGAAAGTTTTTTGGAGAGAATTTGAGTGGGTCACTATGCTTCACATTAAGGAAAAAAAACCCAAAAATACAAAGCAAACTAAACAGGTTTTCATCTGGATTAAGCACAACTGGTTGCCAGGGGAAGCTAAGAGCCTAGCAAAATTAAAACAGAAATTATAAATATGTACAAGTAACAGAAGTAGCAGTGTAATAGCAAACATTGGATCAGTCAATGAGCAGCAAAAAAAAAAAAATAGCACAACACTTTCAGAACTGACAAAATACTTGTAAGACTAGACTTCAGACAAATTCACCCCATCCAAGATCTGGTAGCATTTTACTGGAAGGCTTTCCACTGTTTATTCTGGAATACCTGAGGTGCCAGCTTCTGCTGATTATGCTACAGGAAAGTAGATGAGCACACATTATACCACATTCACATTAATGAAATAATTTTGTATTTCTCGTCAAATGTGAACAAAATATTAACATAAAAAATAAAGTTTGTGTTACCATTTCAAAAGATTTCTTTTTTTTTTAATCTGACCTGTGCTGAGATCATTAAACATGTAAAATTACACCTATACTAGCAAAATAAACAGGGCCAGGGCTAAGGCCCATGGCCCATACAACAGGACCTGACTGTTCACCCTGCTAAACTGTTAATCCATCCTGCCCCAACTTTGCACAGGATGAACAAGCAGACTCACATTAAACATTGGGCCAAGATCCAAGTCTGGCACAGGTGGGACTATTCCAGCAGTGTTTGGGAAGATAAAGATGTTTTATTGTGCAGTTCAATTTGAGCTGTGTCACTAAGCTTCACAGCCAGAAAATATTGCCTTGCACATTTTATTGATTAAAGATTATAGGTGTATGAATTACATGGAATCTTTTCTTCTTTTTTTTTCTATAGCAAATCTCAGCCTTATTTTTTCTTAAATATTTTACTTCCAGAATTGAAAAATCCATTGCTGACATAATTCTATGTATATGAACAGTCTCTGTGTTGACACACGTTGGCTCCTGTGCTTACATCTGTTCTACAAAATCACAGAAAGTGCCCAGTTCCGGAGATTACCCCACAATTATCCATATAGTCAGATTAACAGTACTGCTGTAAGGGGATTCTAACACAGTCTTTGCTTCCTAAACCTGTTGGGCAATAGTTGGATGAGGATAAGTATCTGCATGGATGTGAGTTAGGCTTGACTGTATCAGTCAGAGTGATCATTGGGTTCTTTTGCTGGCTGTTATAGGAGTAGCTGATGGGTAGGTGTAGCTACACAAGCACAGGGCAGTGCTAACTGACTCACTGCCTTCCTGTAGAGCAGACTGGAAGTGTCTAAACCACATAGTCCTTGTCCCTGGGCCAACAGTGGGCTACAGTGGCACCTGCAGAATCCTCATGCATAATTATGATTTAATGTGCTTTTCAGTACAGAATGTCAGAAATAACACAAGGTCTGTCTCAGCCCAGCAGCATAATACTTTTATTGCAGAGAGGATGACCTCTAGGAAACTGCATGACGGTGTCTAATTGAAGGTGCCAAGGCTGTGGGGATAGTATTGAAGGAAGATATTGGGCAGAGAGCACTAAACATGATGCAGTTTCATCCTTGTTGTCTTGGAAGAACGGTCTCTGGAGTCTGCAGTCAAAGACATCTTTACTTCTTGGTGAGACTTAGAACAAGTGATATAAATCTCCAAGGGGAAAAGACTGTCTTTGCTCCCTCATGGTCTTTAATTTAGCAGCATGGATTCACCCAGCATGGTTTCTACAGCTGAAATACGCATACGTGTTTTCAAGATTAGGAAAGCAGTGATTTATTATCTTTTCACATGCAATTGCCTGTAGGATGAACAAGAACAGCTGTTCAGTAGTGTAGAGCAGCAATACACAATAGTTTGCTGCAGGGTAGGAAAGGGAGGAATTCCATAATTTGATTTGGTAGGGGAGCTTCTATCCACAGAAGCGGCCAAATGTAGGCTTATTCAGGAAATCTTTGTCTCACTGTGAGAAGTGCTATTGTCTCTTAATTACTACCACTGATAGCCAAGTCCTTACTATTACATCTGTGATGAAAGGCAGCATTCTCTAGAATCTCGCAGAGGCGTTGTCTGTGTTCTGGCATGGGTGATGCAAGACCATCCCAGAATAACAGCACCCTCTTCTGATCAGTCCTGAGGTTCTTAGTTTTCCCACTATCCATCACTGTCAGCTCCCATTACTGCGGTTTCTGAGATCCATCATTTCCCAGCACAGTGCAGTGCACTACAGAATGCTATGGGAAATGTAAGCATTCCCACAAAAAATGTAGCTTCCTCTTTTTTTAGTGAACAAAGTGTAAAACAACATGCCAGGTCACACACAGGCAGGAATTATACTCATGGAATTGCAAAGGCAGAAGGATGGAGCTGACTCCTGAGTCATTGTGTGAATTCTTTTGAACATATAAATATTTTCCTCTGCTCCTTCCTGCCTCAAGGTTATTCAGCTTCACTACAGCTAAACAAACCTGGTCTGATGGTTGGCTGTGCTGCTATAAAATTATTGTCAGTTGACAACCTATGCGCACTCGCCTTGTAGAGGACACCATTCAGGAGTACATTATTCAAAATCAGTGGCAGGCATAGGCAAACCTGGGATATATTACATTTTAGGTTAGACTTCCAATCAGTGCCACCACATTTTCAACATCAAGCATTCAGCAGTCAGTACATGTGAAAATTAAAGTTGCATGCACAAATCTGTCCTCCCTTAAGTGTTCTTCAGGCCTCTGAATTGCCTACAAGCAATTGCATGTGAAAAGATAATAAATCACTGTCTGTCTTAGGTGCCTTAGGAAAAAAATAAAAGTACCCTTTAATAAGATGATCAAACCTGAAGGTTTGAGATTTGCACTTGAGGTTATATATGCACGAGCTGTCTCACTACATAGAGAACAGAGTAAAGAGCTCTAGAATTATGTCAAGACTTGATGAATCCTTTTGACAGAACAGCATTGGTTCATCCTGGCTGCTCCACATTAGAGATCACTTTCCAGATTGTGCAGCTTTTAGAAGAGGCATATTAAGAAGTGAGAGAGGCACACAGTTAGCTGAAGCAACTTAATGAAAAAAAGCAAAACTTGAACTCATGCTCTTGTCATTATCAGCCCAGTCTCCCTTCCGTATGAACCCACAGTATTGTTTAAATGAGGAAAGAGCACCTGGAAAGGAACCAGTTTTTCATGATCCCATCTGGAGCTTCATCCGTGTGGCATACTTAAACAAGATGCTAGGTTGGTGCAGGGGCAGGACTGATAGGATGTTGACGGATTTTTGCAGACAGCCTTTCGCAAGCTCTAGCGAGGAAAGCACAGATGGAGAATAGTGATTTTTGGCAGCTAACAATTGAGCCAAACCTGAATGGATAGCAGATATGAAGTGAGTAAAACGCATCTCCCTGACCCCAAGACCATATTGACACCAAAATTCAAATTCCTTTTACGAAGGAGAGAAGCATTCAACTATCTGAAAACACCAAATACAAACAATTGTGTTTATTTTAAAAGTTGGAAAACATCATCCAGATTTTTATGTATACTAAAGTCAGAGATAGATATGACTTTCCAACCAAAAAGTATGTGAAACCTTACTTTTCCTGTCAAGTACCACATATTTCCATAAGCAGCTCAATGGTATTTCAAGAACTTGATGCCTTCCCAGAAATAACAAACAATTCAAAAGCTAGACCTCATATGGGGGAGTCAATCTATCCTCACAATAGCTTGCAATGAGTCTTTATGAATCTCCTTTCTCAGTGCAAGGGCTGTGATTGCCAGTGAAAGAGCTCATGTAAAAATGCAAGACTAACTGGTCAGAGAGAACAAGCATAGCTGCATACACTGTTGAAATGAGAATCCAGAGATTCTTTAGGACAGCCTCCTATGTGAATACCAATTAAGCAAGTGAAAAGATCCTCCAGAGAGGCATATTTTTTCCTTATTAATACTTTTTTAGAACCATATGAGAAATTAGAGGTCATAAATGAGACTGACCTTACCCTAAAAAGATTAATACCCAAATAGACAGGAGGATAAAAAGGAAGTATTATTAACTCTGTACTACAGAAGTGAAAAATGCCTGATTCTAAAAGATCCTGACAGCTACAGTTCCAGCTTAAATAGACATAACTTTTTAGATGTTCAGCACTTCCAGACCAGTTCTTAAGTGATTTTTTTCTCTGATATCTGAAGTCAAGTACTTGAAACTAGTTTCCTGAATCCCTTATAAATACTTTAATCATGACACTATCCATTTACTCTAACGTTTTGCTTTTGGGCTTCTTGAGATAACAGAAATCACTTTTACTTTAAAAACAAAATGCAGAAAGTAAAATCCATTTGTATAATTACTACTCTGATCTCCCCTCCCTCTCCCAGACATAATCCCCCCTAGAAAACTCTCACTTAATGGGCCATTCCGGTAAACCCTTACAGCTTAAAGATTGCTATGTTTAATAGAAGACTGTAAGTGTTGAAATAGCAAAACTTGCAGCAAGATTCCCCGAAAGCTCTGCAAACTAACAAGCTTAATGGATTTTTAATGGTCCCTTTACAGAATTACATAAGGGCAATGGAGGCAGTGGTGGTGGGAGGTTATGCTTGTGCATAATATTAAAAATATTTTGAGTGCTTCACAGCAGCATCAATACCCAATAGGACTATATTCTCATGGAAAGTTACATCAAGGAGTTTTTGACTGAATACAGCAGGTATTGCATACCTTTACTATGAGTGCAACCAATGCAATGCTCCTGGAGACAACATGGTGCTCTTGTACATCCCCACATAAATAGATTAAAACACAAAACAGCTGGGGGCGTCACACCCCATGTCCAACAAGATAAGAACTCCAAATCATAGATTTTTGAGCAAATACAGTGTTGAAAGCTGTTGTGAGGTTAAAAAGAAGCTATAGAATGAAAAGTTCTGGGTTCAGAAAACCAGCAGTGACTCTAAGGGACAAGAAACTAAAACCAAGAACTGAGATCAGCTGGAATTTGGAATATTGTCTTTAGGAAAGAAACACTGGAAGAAAGTTATGGGAGATCAATAGCAGTTTAAAAGACCTTTGGTATGGAGAAGACAGAAAATTCCATGCATTTATTACTTCAATATATCATTATCTTGTTTTCAACCTCTATTCTATTGCTAAAACAATGGGCTAAATTTTATTCTTGTGGAAATTATGCAAATTGGTTTGTAATCATTTACTTGATTCACAAGTTACACAGAGGTACCTGTGAACTAATATGGTCCCTTGTTATCATAAGGCCACCTAGATTGAAGCACATTATCACATTGGCAGGCAAATAGAACAGATCTTTCCCTGGTTTGCAGCTCTTGTTTGGTGACTGTTCTAAGCAAAAGCTCTTAATCTGAACACCCACAGAATACCTGTAAAGAGATGATATTTTCATGTCTGTTGCAATGTATTTTTAAAGAGAGAAAGTGTTGAGTAATGTTATCCCTTTTAAAAAAATGTATAATTTGAAACACAGTTTTAATTTTCGTTTGCAAATGAATCACCACAAATCTAATACTTGTGATTATACATAGTGTTCAAATAATTTTGATTCATCAAGTTTAAATCCAGTTTAATAAAATGCATTATTTTGTGTTTGGACACTCCTTTTTTTTAGACAAGGTTCCCCATAATCAAAGCTAACTTCAGTCCACTTTTATTTTCCCAAAAGATGCCTGCTATTACTTGGAAAAAATTTCTACTTTGATTTGAATTTTAATTTGAAAAATAGGTGATATTAATTATATCTGCCTACCCATAGGTGGGTGAAATTTGCATTTTGGATATGTTTCCTAAGGAAAAGAACCTTGGGGAATGTGTTGCTCCATAGAATTGAAGGTGCTGCTCCATCTTGCTGCAGAGGAGGAAAAGCAAATTCTGCATTCAGTGTCTCCATCCAGTCTGATTGACTATATATAAAGCAGGGCTCTGCCAAACTGTATAGTCAAATCCATCTGTTTGCTGGGAAAAAAATCCTTAACAGTGGAATTTCACGCATTTTTCAGACAGCTACCACTTAGTCTTTGTATCCCTGAACATCAGGAAGGGAAACAATTACCAAGCCCCTGTTTCCAACATATTAAGTGCTTTTCATCAACACTAACATTATCCTCCTAAAGTTACAGGCATAACAAAGCCAAAGTTCCCTTCTTTGTTTAAGTGGCCTTGATTTTTTTATTATTACCCCTCCTTCCATCCTCTCCAAGTGTTCTAACTATTGAAAGTCAAGTTACCTCATATCATAGTACCAAGTATAAGCTAAAATTCTGTGCTTTCAGAGTGTTAAGTTTAACTAGATTCTATTCTTACTGTCAGAGCTCTGGGTGTCTGGGAGAGAAGACAGACATCTGTGCAATTATACTTTTTGTTCTCTTGAGCAAAATTGCATTCACTATTTTTTGAACGTTGTTACATAGTCATGCTACCAAGTTATCTCAGTTATGTTAGGCACGCAGTTCTTTTCAATTTGACAGTCTAGGAGGTCTCAAAGTTCAATTGACTGACTGAGTCATCTACAATATAAGTTCCTCTGTCTGAACATAGCACTCTCATCTTACATCAGCTCAGAGCCAGTCAATCCGTCGAACTTGGAACACATTTTCTCTAAAAACAGCCAATGATTTTTGACCAGATGAATCACAGCTCAAGCTCCATAGACTCTATTGACTAGATCTTCACTGGATATAGGAAGAATAAAATTCAGTGGGTGTTTTTCACTCCCCTTCCTTCCCCAGCCTAGTATTCTTTTATTGCATGGTAATGAAATCAAGTTGTTATAATCTCAGTCTTTCTTGCACCCATCTACAGATATTTAATAACACAGAGCATCCATTTTGTATCAGACCAAAGGTCCAGCCAGCCCAGAACTTTGTTTTTTAATAGGGATCAGAACTGTATGTCCTAGAAGAAATGATAAAAGTGCATGTGATATACTCCCAAAGCATTCTGCTGGAGTTCAGAAATTTTCAACTCAAAGTCCTTAAAAACCATGGGTGATTTATTTGAATTAAAGCATCCCGAGGAATTCCTCCAATGACTTTGTCCAGCTGTGCCTTGAATGTACATAAACCTTTAGTATCCTGTTATAGGAATTTCCACTACATCTCTGCCTTCACTTGAAGACCAACTTGAGTCTGCCAGGAATGTCCAACTCTCTCCGGCTTTATGCTGCAACAGACAGTGAACAACTGATCTACTCTGGGCTGTTTGCAATCTTGCTGACCTAAGTCCCAGATTTCTCTTCATTCCCTCAACTACCTCTTTTTCTGGGCTGAACACCAAACTTAATTATCTTCCAGCTTCCTTAGGCAGCTTTTCAATGCTTTTTAACAACTGTGTTACAATTCTATGAACTGTGTAGAGTCTTGCTGTATGATTCTGGAGGATAAACCACAAGCCAGATTTATACAGGGACACAGCATTATTTAGAGCCAGTATACACTACCATCACATATTCTTTGTTTTGTTCTCTATTCTATTCATAATAATTACCAGTGTTTTGTTTTGATCACTAAGAAGAGTATAGAGGATATTTCCAAAAGAAACCCTGTTATTACACCAAGATTTCCTTCTTGAGTGGTAATGATGAGCTCAGAGTCTCTCATTCCACATGTAAAGATTAAATTATTTTTCCCATGTGCACAAGTTTTAAAATTTATATTTATTGGATTTTGTCTGCTATAATTATGCCCAGGTACTAAGTCTTGTACATCTCCGTACCATTTTTTCGTTTTGCTCTCAGCCACATTATTTCTGTCCCTCAAGGATTTACAATCTTGGTTGCTTTACACCAGAACAGCACCTCAGTCATTACAGAGACCTCAAGGCCAGCAGTCATTTTTTCTTTGAAACATCATCTATACAGCCACATCATACCATCAAAAACTCATTTCCTCTTCCTGTGAAACACCTCAGGTTCTCAACACAACCCAAACTGCTGTGTGAAGAAGATGTGAACAATCCTATGCCATGAGCTGAAGAGAAAGCTTTAGAGAATGCTTAAACATCAAGCTCCATAAACCATGATGGAGCTCAAAAATTGTAAACTTCACCTCTTGGAAGAGCAGAGGTTGTAATTGCTGCTTAGGAGCTAGGATACCCTTGGTCCTGCTCTCCATGTACCTGATCCAAGCTCATCCGGTGGAGGAAAACCTGCCCTTTTGCCAGCTAAGGAGAGGAATCAGGAGATCCCTAAGAGCTTAATCTTCCCTGATGGCAAATTTACTTTTGAACTGTTCATGTGGTAGGTGAAATCAGGTTTGAGGAAGAGCTACAGCTGATGTAATAGAACGACAGGCAGAGCCAGTGTCTCCTGAAGGGATGGTTAACTGTGAACTGTGCAAATTCATGTTGTTATATTGAGTGTACATGCAGAACATGAAAGGCAGTATCGTTTTGGTTTTTTTTACTATTAAGTACACACATGCTGTCAGTTCTTAAACTCATTAACTCCAGGACATTTAAGTTCTTCCAGTTTTCTTCCTGATCCTACTGAGAGTTTCTTTATTTTTTATAAATTAACTCATCCTCAATTGCTTTGATCCCCTGAATTCCCAGTCAGTTCATTCCCTGATGAGACCAGAGGCTTAACTTGTTTCCACTTGAAAATGAGTATATATACACACATACACACATACAGTGAAAGTGTAACTTGTAACTTTTCCAGTTCATTATTTACCCATATATTTAGTTTTCATCTTCCCTTTGGGGAGTAAGTTCCCTAAAGTGCAAAGTTTTAATCATAAGGCTTGCAGCTTTTTGCTCAGTGCCAAAAGCACTGTTTCTAATAACATTTTGGCTCTGCTTGTGTATCCAGAGGTCTACTGCTTTGGGGGAAGGAAAAATGATTGCCTTCCAATATCACTGCCCAGTGTAACACATATCTTTGTAAACACAGGACAGGAGAGTCTGCCCAGAACACAGCTGCCCTCAGCTTTACCTTGCACAGGGTGAAAATCTGTGCTCCTTGTTCAACTTAGAATTAATAAATATTTACTTTGCTTGTTGATAGCTTAGATATTTTCTGCTGCAGTTTTATCCCTTCTTGTTTTGAAGAAAAAAACCCATCCAAACTAATAACGCTGCTGGCATCGTCCTTGTCCGTGCTGTGCGAACTCTGCCTCCCACTTGCAAACTTTCACAAAGTAGCACAATCTTTTGCAGGTCTTGCATCTTTTCAAAATCTTAGTTGTCTTGCATCTCTGTATGATTTAGTGAGGATTCTGACTTCAAACTCTGCATGATTTTTTTCTTATTTCCTCTCTTTGATTTAATTTTCTTTTCTTTTTTTTCTGCCGTATTTTGGTTTCCCTTGTAGAACATTTGCACTGCTAGAGCCTTGTCTGTCCAACATGGAGTCAGCGGTAGTGCATTTTTCTGGGCAAATATCAATTGCTCTGTCAAAAGCCTGTTCTAGAACAGGTTTATCTTTGTGTATACTTTGTCCAATATGTCTTGTCTCTGACCTTTTTTCATGCCTATTAAATCTACTCCTGACAAAATTAAGAGGATGCTTTTTCCAGGCTCAGAAAAGTCAAAAGATCACCTCAGCTTTTTTTTTTCACTCTGACATCATCACTCATGTTTCATTTTCATACAAGTGTAAATGTTTTTAAAACTTATATAATTAGTTCCACAGCTAGTCACCTATGCATGACTAAATTGAAAATTACTCGAAAATGGGACTGCTCCACACTAAGCTATTTTCAGAAATAAAGTTACCATATGGTTGTCATTTTACGTGGTTTTGTGGTGTATATTTGTTGTCATATATTTTGTACATTCACTTGACTTTTTAATCATAGAATCATAGAATGGCCTGAGTTGCAGGAGAGCTTAAAGACTATCTAGTTTCAAGCCCCCTGCTGTGGCCAGGGACACCTTTCACAAGATCAGGTATCTCAGAACTCCAGCAGACCTGCCATTAAAAACTTATGGGGGATGGGGCATCCACAACTCCTCTGATATGAAAATCGGAGTTCTTCTGTAGTAAAAACTATTTTTGCTGTAATTTCATTTTTGACTTCCCCATTTCTACTGTTTTGGGCCTGAGAGGTTTAGCTCCATCATTCCTTAATTTTCTCATCTCTGTTTTTTCTAGAGGTGGTGCTGAGTAGAGAAAGGTAAAGGAGATACTGTGCAACAGGAGCACCCACCCTCTGCATTTCTCTGGGATAACACAGCCTGGAAAAAGTGAAAATATTATGGATTATCCTGTGATCCAGTTCCAACAGCTTTTGGAGCTGCCAGACAGGCTGAGCAGGCTGCAGTGATACATCCACTAGAACAGCCCCAAAAGGCTCCTGTTTATGAGACTTTCTCTTGTGGTTGCCCCTGTTTTCTTTGCTCTTGTTGATTCATGTAGGTGTCTGAACCATTCTGTGTGACCACCCTAACTACATCACACTCTTCTGTCTTCATCTCTGTCCTCTGGGGGCCAGCCTGGGAATGAGAGAAGTGTGGTTAGAGAGAGCAACCAGGCAAGGCTCCAAGCACAGTGGAACAACCCCAGGCCAGAAGAGCTTCCAACAGCATTTGTGCAACATCACTTGGAGCTAACAAACAAACAGCTTGGTCACCTTGGCTTGCCCCTGCTTTCACTCCTGAGGTATTTTGTCTTAAATGCCTAGTTTGTGTGCTGTTCAGTCTTCAGCTTTCTTCTGAAGCCATACAGTTCCAAGAGAAAACCAAGACACACTGACAAGATCACCATGACACTCACTCCAATTCTGTAACATGGAAGTGTACCACATCATTGTTGTTTTTCTCTGGCAGTGGTATTGTTCTAACAGCCTCTAAGCCAGCCTTGTTCTCTGCACCCTTGTAAGAGAACAAGGCACAAAATATAATGCTGGAAAAGCACTGTTCTGATGAGCTCTGACATAACCTTTTCATTCTTTTTATTCCTTTGAACTGAAATAGAAAGATAAGCAGACCCCAGAAAATAATGAGTATGTGTCAGAGACACAAGAAAACCAAAATGCTCTGAAGGGCACCAATACTGATGTTGTGTGACATACAGATGGGACTGGTGTCCTCTGGAGAGTGCTAGGAGTGCTCAGGGAGGGCAGGGGCAAGCTCACATGAGCTGGGGTTTTCTCCACAGTAGGGTAGCTTCCAATAGCCACCTCTGAGAAGCAAAACTCCAGGTTTTTTGCTCAGTGATTGAAGGGAAGTCATGCTCCATCATTGCCTGAATTTCAGGTGGCACTGTGTGGGTAATACCTTAATTGTAAAGATTATGCATCTATAACTCTGCATATTGTTTCTGGATGTTTGAACTTTCATTTTTCAAATTGGTAGTGCTGTGGTTTCAATGTGCAAAGCTGTCTGGAATTTTGTTATTACAGAAAATAGTTATTGGGTTTTCATGCCGATGTACTTCTCAGAGTAATTCTAGCACAATGCTTTTGAATAACCTGAGCTTGTTCAGATTGAAACTGAATTTAATATTAACCTCAACTCTAGAAGCACAACCCATGAAGTTGCCAGCAAAAGAAAAATTACTTTAATATTAGAAATTACTAATATCCAGAATGTTTAACTTCTCATGTTTTCTAGTGCTTTACTATTTTTATGTATAGAGCAAGGTCATACTGTCTTTAATATAAAATTCATATTACTGTGAAGTATTAAAAAATGGGGAAAACCAGAAGGGCAATACCCAAGTAATTAATGAGACCATTGGTTTATTTTCCCTTAAGTGTGCACATTTTCTAAAACCCTGGAAAATTTTTTACCCATTCAGCAAAGAGAAAAGTATTGAAATCTCAAAGTTCTTCTAGGATTGTATTAAGTTTTTTCTGTCCCTCTCTAATGCTAAGTGCGACTTTCCTGACCAAGTTAGATAACTCTACCTAAATTAGTCATACCAGCTTCTTCTAATAATCAATACAGACAATTAAGTATTGCCAAGGTAAAATTCATTTCATCCTAAAGGAGATGTCTACATTTGGTCAAATGAATTGTGCCCTAAAAATATTGATGTCTCTCTATTGATCACAGGAGACACAAACAAACTTGCACAGACATAGCCACCTATACTATATCTTAGCTATATAAAGGCAGCTGCAACAAATCGAAATTCAGGCCCTAATTTTTTGGTCTTCACACACAGCATAAGTCATTAGATTGGGTAAAATGGACTGAATTACCTTCCTTCAAGGCAAATACAGGAATCAAAGCGTGTTGCTAAATAACTCTGACTCATTATTACAGCTACTTATTTCTCAATTCAAGATTACTAATCCATTTATATTTTTTGATTTTTGATTTCTGTTTTCAGACCAAGTTCTAAAATTCTTTTGTCCTGTATCAGTAAAATACAGATACTACACTTCAGAAAATAACTCAAAAATTGAGCTCATTATGAAGCAAGAGCCTGTTCACCTGAGGCACCAAAAGAGAATTTTCAGTGAGAACCTGCGGATCAGGATTGTATGATGCAAGACATACATGATAACAGCAGCCTGAATGATTTAAGTAACACAATTTGTTTCTTATCTGAACCATTCAGCCCACAGTCAGCAAAAATGTTTATGGGGTTTTTATGCTTTTTTATCATGACTATATTATTATTAATGGTTCAAAACTAGTCACAAAGGAATAAAAAGATGCCCTTATAGCCTTGCTCCACAGATATTCTCTTCAGGCCATTGGAAGAGAATTTATTTGCTATCCTGAATAAATCATTATGTTTCAGAGGCTGCATGAAGAGAGTTTAAATAGACATAACTGTTGTAAAAGGCCTTCTCCAGCATCCTCAGCTCCCTAGTCAGTGCCCTTCCTGCAAATAATTGACTTGCAAAAACACCAAGCAAGGATGTTCTTCAGCTGTGTTGTGGGATTTACATTCCTAATCCCAGAGGTTTCTAGTTGATTCTGGCAATTATTATTATTTCAGTTGAGCAGTGAGCGTGACTTCTGACAAGGCTGATGGCGAAACTGGCATTTTGCAATTGAATATTAGTAGCAGCCCAAGTGATTTGCAACTATTATGTAGAAGTGAAGGGTGTTCTGAACTTTGCTGTTTGTGCATGTCTGGAAGACTTCTTGAACAAGCTGTACATCTCATTGTACGCGCAAAAAAATTTTTTGCTAGTAGGGCTGCTGCTCTGTGAGGTTCACCAGGAAAATTCCACACACAAACCAAGCTAGCCTTGCTAAAGACCAGAGAAAAGAGAATTGAGGATTGTGGGAGGAGGTAATTTCCTACACAGAGAAGTCACTAATAAACACTCAGAAAAACAATATATTTTTTCCTTTATTTAAATTTATACTTCCTTCTTTTGCATTATCCTTTCAGGGAAAAAAATCTGGCATAGAATTTATGAAGGAAAAAGCTAAAATTTAATATTTTTGACCTACATCCTATGCCAGCATCTATCACAAAAAATATGTATGTGATAAAACTTTGGCAAGATATCATAAGTGGGGTATCCATGCCAGTGAATCCATCCAGGAAGCCCAGGCAGGAGCAAAAGGAAACCAGGGCTGAGCTGAAATGAAGCCTTTGGAACATCAGAAGGGCTTAGGGAAGCCCCATGTGGGTCTGACTGGGGACCCCTAAAGGCCACTTATGCATCTGATCAACAATCAAACATACTTTTTCATTAAACTGTAGTAAGAGCAGTTAATTGATAGATCATGTGGTTTGGTAATGATATAAACATTTTTATGATTTCAGTTTCCCTATATTTTGGAAATATCTACCTCCCCCAACATTTAGTTTTTTCCACAGGGTGCTCTGGATCTTTCTTGTAGCAGCATTAGTCAGACTTAAAATGGAAGATGTGTCTTCATGGTGAGATAATAAGTGAGACAAAGCAAGGTAGGAATGTCTGAGTGCTTACAGCCAGACAAAGCATTGGCTTTGACCTCTCTGAGACCTCTCTCTGATGTGGTAGACATCTGAGTGCACAGGCAAGATTTCAGCATGCTCCATGAGCCAAACAGGAATACCTGCTAATGAGTAGTCCATTTTCTAAGCAAATGCTGAATGGATGAAATTAAATATGCACATTAATACTTTCTAAAACAAGAAGTATTTAACATTCCCAGTGATGCAGAAGAATGCTCTAGCCCAAGTAGTCAGAACACTTTGTATAGACTAATCTAAGAGCATAAAAGTAATAATATTTGATGTACCCAGGCTATTCATGTGCTGATTTTGCCTCTCCCCTTCACTACCCATTTTCTTTATAGAGAGACTATGCAAATATTTCTAAATGTTTCAAATATATTATTTAAACTAACTAAAAATGAATGTATCTAAGAGCCCAAATTATGAAGCTCTCAGTTCAGATATAGCTCTCTCATTGCTTCAAGCCTTGGCAGGAAATAAAAAATCTGAAAGTCCTTGGATTCAAAAATGACCTGACTTTGGCTTTGGAGTCTGCAACTCCCCATCTCCCATCTTTGCTGCTGGATTCTTAGAAGGTGATCCCACTTTCATGGAAAAAAGAAAGTTTTCCATCCAAAGCAGATGAGGAAGGTCACAGGTTTTATCAGTCTAATAATCAAGCTCAATCACAGACAGACATATTTCCATCAGCAAATTTAATTGGAAGTTCTAATGTATTTCCTCAAATCACTTCCAAATAGGAAAGTGATAAACTATAGTTTTTATGTACTATATATTATCTTTATATATATTCATATTTATATATATATTATATCTACTGTGTTCTCTTCTATTTTCTATTTCATGTAGATTGAAAACTGGTGTAATGGGAATTAGATTATCTCCTCTATAAGGACAGGTTAAGAGAGCTGGGATTGTTGAATCTAGAAGAAAGAAGTCTTAAAAGTATTTTATCAAAGCATTTAAATTCCTAAAAGGAAGGTGTTAAGAGGCTAACCCAGGCTCTTTTCAGTGGTGCCCATTGACAGGAGGACAATGGACAAAAATTTAAACACAGAAGGTTCCCTCTAAACCACAGGAAATATTTTCATCCTGTGGGGGTGACAAAGTAGCATAGATTGCCCAAAGAGCTTGTGGAGTTTTTTGGAGGTATCCAAAAACCATGTGGACATGGTCCTGGGTATCTGTCTCTGGGAGGCCCTTCTTGAGCAGAGAGGTTGGACCTCCTGACTTCCAGATGTCCTTTCCACACCTGCTCTGGTTCTGTGTTTCTGCATTGCCATCAACACCTCATGCAGGTCACCTCTATATTTTTCAATTTTTTTAAACTTTCAAAACATTTTCAGAGTGGGAAAGGGCAAACAGAACTTCACAAAAAAAACAAAAAAAGAGCTTTTTCTCTTTCATCTTTACTGAAGGAACAATTATTTGCTGTTGCTCTCCAAAGACTAGGCAAAAGACGAAAATAAAAAAAGGCAAGAAAATTATTAAATTATCAAAAACTAAGAAATACTTAAATTAGTAATTATACAAATTTTAAATATTAAAATTAATAAAAATGAATTCCTAGTATCTAAGAAAAGGACATTTTTTTCTCACTCCCTCAAGAATTAAGGAAATTGGTTTTCATATCACAAACCCAGTAGACTCTGAGAACAACAGATAACTCCAACCTTTTGCATATTTTACCACAGCTCCCACATGCCCCTCTTGCAGACTTCCTCCCTTTCTCTGAACCCCATTCTCTCTCTTCTAGAATAAGCAATTCTAATTATTTAGAACATTTCCTTGGAGGTGATGTTTTCCAGCCTCTAATCATCCTTATATGCCTCTTTTGGATTCTGTCCAATTGAACTTCATCTTCTTGAAATGGGGATAATACCCTAGATGCTTCTTCCCCTAGCACAGGATACTGAGCAATAATTACCTGGTTGTCTCTCTTCAACATTGTTTTTCCTAGATTGCCAAAGGTGATTTGCCATTTTATCAACAACTTCTTGATATTGTGTTCTGTTTTCTGTCCACTTTAGCTCCACTGCTTTTTGCAGTGGTGTTGCCTAGTTGGCTAGTCTGTATTTTACCTATGTGTGTAATTGATTTCATAAGATATTGCACATAAGCTTTTTGTTGAATCACATTTTATCCATTTTGAACCAATTTTCCAGTAGATTGAAGTAATTTTAAATATTAATCCTCTGCTCCACCTAGCTTAAGCCATTCTTACTTTAAAAAATGTCATAATTATAGTGATTTTCATTACATAATTAGTTGATATTTACAGAAAATATTTAGCATATTTCTTCAAGCAGTGGTTAAATATAGAAGTATTTCAGCTAGACTTTGATTTTTTTGTGTTGATATCTCATGCCATAGTACTGAAATTTCTACTCCTGCCAAATGTTCCTCTGGATTGTTTGTGGAATTCAATGATTTCAAGAACATTAAAACATATTTTATTGATTTAACCTAGAAGCAGTTGTAATCATGTGAAAATCTAAAAATGCAGCATATACTAAAAGGAAACATGGACATTATATTTATCATATGGTCAAAAATCTAACCTGTGACCCAAGTAATGTTTTATACTCAAATAGAAAAGTTCAAAGGTTCATGGATTGTATTCTCTATGGGTAATAGGAGAATAATATACCTTTTATTACTAAAACAAATACTCTGGCTTTCAATGTAGTTAATGGGGAGGATAAGTAGTTCTGAGGGCCTCTAAAAGGAAATCTAGTCTGTCTAGATTAGCTACCTATGTTGAGCATTTGGATCCTATTTTTGTATGATTTTCAAAAAAGGAAACTAATTTCATGTCTCTTCCTTCAGAAAATCATGTCTCCACTTGCTTATATTGTATTTGGAGAGAACTGAAATGATAGATCAAACTACACAATGAACATTGCTTGTAAGAAATTGATACTATTCAGAAAAAAAGTGTTTACAAGCAATCTTTTCAAATAGTGTATGTTGTGGAGAAAGGATTTAAGACTCTCAGGGAGATCCGATATCACATCAACATTGCGACTGGAGCCTGTCCCACCACAGGCAGCCCAGAAACAGGACACAAAAAACACAGAACAAGGCTTCACATATGGATCACACTAATGCATCTAGTTCTCACTCCCAACCTAAAAAATTCCCACCCTTTTATGCAAAGTTACCGACTTGGGATCTACCTGCTTTAGTAGCCTTGACACCATGCTTAAATCACACTGTACATGTGTGCTAAAAGTGTAGTAGTGGAAGGATGCATCAATAAATAGTATTTCCTTAACCATGACTTTTAGAATTTGGGAGTCAAAATGAACATTTCTGAGGATAACATTAACTTCAGGTGGGTGAGAAGTACCTGTTATATTGAAAGACAGCACAAGAAAATTATGTCTTCTTGTACTTTTTTTTATGTAGAATGGGAGGGGAGAAGGCCAGGTTAAAATACTTTCTGATATTATTTATTTTGTATTTTTGTTTTAGTTTTTCTAGAAAACTCTCTGGAATAACTATTTTGATCCTAGTCATCTAAATCACAGGGATGAAGACCATAATTGTAACATAGAGCATGATTTTTTTATTTATTTGTTGCACTGTGGAGATGAGCAGACTGAGACCAGCCCATCAGAGAAGGACTTAGGGGTGCTGGTGAAGGAAAAGCTGGACATGACAATGTGCAATCACACTCCAGAAAGCCAAACTTGTCCTGGGCTGCATTAAAAGAAGTGTGGCTAGCAGGCTGAGGGTCAAGGAATGTAGTTCTCCCCTTCTCTGCATTCATGAGACCCCATGTGCAGAACAGCATCCAGCCCTGGTATCCCCACACAAGAATAATGTGGACCTGCTAGAGAGACTCCAGAGCAGGGTTATGAAAATGGTCACAGGGCTGGAGCACTTCTCCTATGGAGTAAGTCTGAGAGACCTGGGGCTAGAGAAGAGAAGGCTTTGGGGAGACCTTTTTGCAACACTTCAATTCTTAAGAGGGGCTTATAATAAAGATGGGGACAGCCTTTTTAGTACAGCTCAATGCAGTAGGAAAAGGGGTAATGTTTCTAACCTGAAAGGGGGTAGATTTAAAGTAGATATAAAACTACATATAAGGAAGATATTTTTGTTATTATGGTGGAAGAGATTGCTCAGAGTGGTGGATGCTCATCCATGGTGGATGCCCCATCTCTGCAAGTATTCAAGGTTAGTCTGGATGGGCCTCTGACCAGCGTGATCTCATTGAAGATGTTCTTGCTCATTGCAAGGGGTTTGAACTAGATGACCTTTAAAGATCCTTTCCAGCCCAAACAATTCTATGATTCCTTTCCATTTAAGTCCTACAGGGGCATTTTTAGCCCAGAATATTTTGAGCAAAAATAGAAAAATATAGTCTTTCTTACATTCTTCATGCGTGGATACTATCTTGTAAAGCACAGAAAAGAAGGGGTCAGGAGCAGAAGTCTGAGCACCATTTAAACCCTCAGTTACAGACTGAGTCAGATCCATGTCCCTAAAACATTACTTTCCTGATCATAATCTGAAAGGTGCTGTATAATGGAACATAGCTGAGGTTATTGCTATCCACTTTCAGAGCAGTGTGATTGACACTGGCATTGTAAGCTTTCTTTAATTACAAGATTGCAGTCTCAGAGAACAAGCCCTTACCCTTAGCAAAAGGGAAATATGATTAGTTAATTCCTCAGCAGAAACCAGGCTAGGATGCAAGAGAGCATGAAGAAGAACTGGTCTACACAGAGAAAATAAGACATACTGAGAATAAATGTCAGATACATGAGAGAGAAGAAAAAGATGGAGGTGGGGTTGAAACTTCAGGCATCCCTACGTTAAGCTTACTTTGTCCCTAAATTTTGAAAACTGAAAACCAAATTTGCTGTCTATACAAGTATATTACCACTATACCACAACCTACATTAGAACTATTGGGCCTTATGTACATGTTTTATATGAGCAGATAATTCTGTGACTGGACATTTCCATCCAGCATTTTCCAGCCATCCGGGAAAAGTGTCCCCCTTCCCCAGTTGTGGTCACTGGATCATATTTGATTTGTGTGGTACAGGTTTGCTTTATTTTTCCCTAGTGATTAGGGGTAGGGCTGCCCAGCACCTTCCTCAGGAAGCACTAAACACATTCATCTCAAACCTGATTTTTTAGGTTTTCCATTCCTTGACCAGCTTTTTCACTCCCCATATGTCACTTTTCTCCACTCATGTCACTTCCAAATAATTTTATTTCTTCTGTACAGCCATGACAAAGTCAGAAACACAATCATTTACCTGCAGCCTGAACATTATTTTTATGTAGCATGCTAATATTGAGATGAGCATAAAAACATAAAAAATCTTTTGAAAACTGTTGGTGCTGCTATCTCAAATTTAGCAGAACACACATTTACCTAGTGTGGTACAGCACCATATTAAAGATTCCTTGAACATGAATGACTTCATGGCACCGGGCAGCAGCCTACAAAGCTGCCCTTTTGGGTCCTGAAAGCCTCAGTACAATTTTACATCTGTGCTAATTAGTTCTGCTTCGCAGAGACCACACAGCTCTCAGCCCCCCACCTAGATCAGTCATCTCTGGGATCATACACTGCATGCGCAGAAAGAAGTGCTTCTATACAAAAAAGATGAAGATGTTGTAAAGAATGGCAAACCAGAATTAAACCAGATATTTCCTTAAAAATCTTGGAATAAATGCATCAAGGATGCTTTATTGGGTGAAGAAAAAAAAAGAGAAAAAAAGCAGAAAATTGCCATTTTATTTAGTAGCATAACTCCCAAATCAAAATTTTGCTTGAAAATTTTAACAGATACACATGAATACATAATCTACTAAGACCCTTCAGTAAAGTGATTATTCTTAACAGCATTAGTTCTTCTCCTGTTTAAGATTAAACAAATTTAAACAGGTATACATTGTTTTGCGTCACAGTGAAGACAACCTGTTTCTTATATAAACCTAAATAATTGTATGGATTCAAATGTGGAATCACAAATCAAGTGAAGAATTTTCCCTCTATCCCAAAAGTCCAGTGATGTCAGCAGTGTTACTGCTATCCTTGGATCTTCTTTGTATGGGTAAAAGTGGCAAAACTGAACCCTAGTTTAAAAAGAGATAGGAAAATTGGAAAATGGTTTAAAATTTTGTTGTTGTTGATAACAAAAAAAAAACCAAAAAAACCCAAAACCAACCCTTCTAAGCTTGTGTAACTATAGCTGGAAGTGATTTATTAGCAAGTAAGCTGTGTCTACAAGATCATTAGTTCCAGATGGCATGATACACATTAACTGCATGTAAATGTGTGTGTAGGAACTACTTCATTAGTTATAATGAACCAATCAGAAGGTGTTCTAAAGTAAGTAAATAAATAAAAGTCCATGAGAATGTGACTGTTAATAGCACCCAGAAAGAAATAGTCTGAAAATAAGTGAAGAGAGAGTGAGAGACATCTGCCCTTTTCAGTGATGCTCTTGAAAATTAAAGTACATATGGTTAGAATTTATAGAGTTGGAAATAATACTAGAAGATCAAATGGTCACTTTTGGCCTCAAATTCTGTCTGTCACAAAAATTTTAAAGTACATTATTTGTTGGGTTTATTGGGACTATCAGTCTCCCAGATGACTGAGGGGAGAGAATATAATTGACCATTAATCGCAGAAAAATTTTTTAGTCATCAGATTTGCACATGCAAAAATACCCTGTTCCTTATTGGAAAGGTCTAATTCATAGTTTCTAATCAATAAACACATATGAGAAGAGGTTTGAGAACAAAGGCTCAGCCATAAATATCTGGCACAAACCCACAGATTCTTATAAAATCAGAAAGCAGCAGTTTGGGAAAGCAGAAACAGAGAAGACTGAAGAAATAAGAAAGCCAAGTTTTTTTGTAGCTGACAGGGAGTAAAACTGAGCTGGAAACTCAGCTATCACCACTGGTACCAGCAAAGATCTTGGTTTATATGTTTTACCATCCTAATTTTTGCACCAACTACTAAGACTGATGAGTTGCACAACCTGAGTGTGAAAAATAAATGCACTTTTGTATTTGATGGATATGAATGAAACATCCCAAACTGGCCAAAATTATCCATTCCTATTCTATAAGGAAAAACTTCTCAGAAGCAACTCAACCCACAGCTTTTTAATTTTGCAGGGCTTAAGGGAGGTAGAATTATAGCATCTGGCTTGAGAGCTTGTATACCAACTTTGCTCAGCCCAAAGCACATTAAAACAGCTGAGTTATAAACCCCACAGATGGAAAAGGGGGTTGCAGCAATGATGTTCTTTTAAATGCAGCCAAGTTCCTTGGATACTCCATATAACATAAATTGCTGAAGCACTCAAGTACTTAACTAGTTACAGTATTCAAAATTCGGTTTAATTTGACAATGCTGTAGCTCAGCATTGTTTGCCTTCCAATTATATACATTGATTAGACTTTGAACATAATGAGCTCTTGCCTGAAGGGGGTCTGACAACAAAAGCAATATTTTAGGAACTCAAGGCTGTAAGGTTGTAAAGTGTAAACTTTGCTTGAATATAGTCTCAAAGCAGGCTGTTTCAATAAGTTAATATTCAAAAGTCCTGTGGTTAGGAGGTGCAAGCTTTCATTATAACTCCTGGTTCCATATAAGTAATGCAAATGTTATTTTTATTCTACATGCACATTAAACACATAATCCCCATTCCTGTTCAAACGACCCAGGTAGTAAACACTCTAAATGTATCTTGGGTTAATATGCACAGGATGGAAATTAGGTTGCACTATAGCATACATTACAATAAAAACTAGTGAAGTGTGTAATTACTGTTACTGTGCTGTATGTTACCGTATACATGGCTCAGTGTAGCCACAGCAGTAACCATCTTAGTGTCACTGTCTTAATTATAGCAGTTTTATTGTTATTATTATTGTCAGTCTTTAAGCTTTTACTGAATCCAAAGCTCATATTCAGCAAAGCATAGAAGCATGTGTTTCATCTTAAGCAGGTGTGTAGTCCCAGAGAAGGTAGTAGAATTACAAAAACTTCAAAAATACACTTTTTGGAATGAATGGGATTAGTTACATCTTTCAAATTAATGATAGGCTCACCAGGAATTGGTATTACCTCCAAAAGAAATATTAATTCAGTGAAGATTTTAAGCCTGAGCTTCCTGTTGACTACAGGCAATTTAATTTCCATTGATCCAGTCCTAACAAGTCATCTATAGTCTCCATGTCTCCAGTGTCTTTTGAGCAAGGCTGGAAAATAAATATGCCTGATGCTGACAACTGGAGAATCCAAATCTGAAGCCCTTTAGGTGTAGCATGCCTAACAGCCTGCCTCTATTGCTTATTTTAGCTATTTCTGCTATATTTATTTTGCTAGTGCTGCTGCCCTTCTCCACATTCCTGACAAACACCATGTATTTGTTGATTCTCAATGTTTTGCCCAAATGAAATCAGGTCAATAAATCTCTGCCAAGATCTGGGGTCGTGATGACAGGATTCATGTAGACAAAGCATTAGAACTACGAATGGATATAAGCACCTGGGACTAAAATTTCAAATACCGGAAACACTTGAGGTGCTGCCTAACTCTAGGGGTTCCTAATGTCCCCAGGTCTTCTGTCTTGAGAATATTGTATTCTGCCTGTAAATAGCTGAAAATCAATATGATTCATAGCACATAGTACAGCTATGCAGATATCCTACCATAAAATTCTATCATTTAGATAAAATAATTATTGTTTTATTGGTCTGGCAACATATATCTTCTCATGTTGCAGTAAAAATCCTTTTAAAATGCAACAATTTTTTCAATTTTTGTTTAGCCTACACATTATTGTGAGGACACTCACACTCTAGGGAGCCCCCCTACCTGGATGTTTGGTCTGGAATGGACTAGAAAGCACTTCCTTAACACTAATTTGAGTTATAACTAGGACTGATAATGAGAAAGGCAGTCTTTCCTTTGTCCTTGCCCCTCATTGCCAACAAAAACAAGAAATAAGTGTGATGCCCAGAGGAAATAATTGTTTTTCGCAAAGAACAGTGCCTGAGAGAAATGTCTGCATGTTCTCTAAAGGCTGGGTGTTTGAAGGAAGGACAATAATATCGATCCTATTCTGTGAATGAATAAGGTGAAATTTTACCTTGGACAGACTAAGTTTTCGACACCCCTTTTTAGCATTTCATGGAATCACAGATTGACTTGGGTTGGAAGGGCCCTAAATTCTAGTCTCACTGCTGTGGGCAGAGACACCTTCCACTAGACCAGGTTGCTTAGAGCCCCATCCAACCTGGCCTTGAACATTTCCAGGGATGGGGCATCTACAACTTCTCTGGGCAACTGTTTGGGTGCCTCACCATTCTCACAATATAGAATTTCTTCCTAATATCTAATATAAAGTGGCTGTCTTTCAGTTTGAATCCATTCCCACTTGTCCTGTCACTCCAGGCCTTTGTAAATAGTCCCTCTTCATCCTTCTGGTAGGCTCCTTCAGGTACTGAAAGGGCAAAATTAGATCACCGTGAAGTCTTCTCTTCTCCAGGCTGAACAATCCTAATTCTGTCAACCTTTTCTCATAGTAGATGGGCTCCATCCCTCTGATCATCTTGGTGACCCTCCTCTGGACTTGCTCCAACAGCTCCATATGCTGGGCACCCCAGGGCTGAATGCAGCACTGCAGGTGGGGTCTCACCAGGACTGAGCAGAGGGGCAGAATCTCCTTCCTGGCCCTGCTGGCCACTGGGCTCTGGATGCATCCCAGGACACATTTGGCTTTCTGGGTCATGTCCAGCCTCCCATCCACCAGCACCCCCAAGTGCTTCTGTGCCGGGCTGCTCTGAATCTGAGACTGTGCTGATACAGGGGGTTGCCCCAACCCAGGCTCAGCACCTTGTCCTTAGTCTTGTTGGAACCTCATGAGATTCCCATGGTCCCACTGCTCGAACTTGTCCAGGTCCCTCTGGATGGCATCCTTCAGGTGTGCCAACAGCACCCCTCAGCTTCATGTCATCTGCAAATTTGCTGCACATCTGCACTTGCTCCCTTCACCTGTGTAATTAATGAGGATATTAAATAGCACTGGTCCCAGTGCAGACCCCTGAGGGACATCACTTGTCACTGATGTCCATTGGGACTCTGAGCGCTTCACCATCACCCTCTGGATGTGACTGTCCAACCACTACCTTATCCACTGAACAGTCCACCCATCAAATACATGTCTTCTCAATTGAGAGAGAAGGATGCTGTGAGGGATTGTGTCAAAAGGCTTTACAGAATTCCAGATAAATGACATCTGGAACCCTTGCCTTGTCCACTGATGGAGTCACTCCATCATACAAGGCCATTAAGACAGGCAGGACTTGCCCTTGGTAAAGCTGTGCTGGTTGTATTGAATCACCTTCCATTTCATCGTGTGCCTTATCTCATTTTATCCCGATTGCCATTAATTTTCCTTCAATTGATGTTATCGTGGTATAAATGTAATGATTAAGATGAACTTACACCTTTTGTTAACACTTTGTACTATTAAGGTACCATCAGCCACTTTAAGTTGTATAACTCCTGGCTCTGTTTAATAAACACTGAAACTGCACCACATAACTTCAAAGTAGAACACATTTATTATTATAAATATAATGGTATTGGTATAGTGTCTGTACCAAAATTTGCTGTGTAGGGAACAAAAGCTGGAAATATCAATCACAAGTGCTGTCTTCTTGCAAATGTACCAGACTAGTCCAGGAAGAGGAGGTGGATTGTGTAAACAGTCTAGGCAGCTACTTTATTTCATTTTGCAGATATTTACTGCATGAATAATGTATAGCATTCACAAAAGGAAAGTAGCAATTCAAAACCTCTACTGACTACAAACTGGGCCTATTTTATTGGAGAATCAAAATTATCTGACTATTTTCTTGCAACTGGGTACATAGCCATAGCATCCCCAGATCTACAGCTAAGTTTAAAGTCACTTACAATATCCCTGGGATAGAGCAAAAGTCTTTTATTGGGAAAAATGTAATGAATATTCTTGCTAAGATAAAACCAGGCAACTGAGAGGGTTGCAAAGATTAGATGGCATGTAGCTAAAAGAAAGGGGCTGTATCTTGTAACAGGCAGTGTAAGAAATAGAGCATTTCACCCAAGGAGAGAATGAGTCATTTAAAAATGTGAGTGGCAGTTCATTCCATAAGGAAAAGGAACTGAAAGTTCACAAGAATAATATGTGAATAAAAATCTGTTAGCTGTTGAGAAAAACAAAATGTCATCCTCCACACAGAATTTTGCAACACCAAGGGAACTGAAAGAAGAGTGCATTATTCCAAGAAATACATGCTCTACATAAAACTTTGGCCCCAGCCTTCCAAATGCTGACTGTTAGGAAAGAGGAATATTTGCAAATGATTGCCAGTAGAATAGCAACATTTTCATTATACAGACAGCTGTGGGAAGGACCATATTTATTTCAGAGACTCATTTCTCACACCAGAAATGGTGGGCAAGGTTCTCAGTGCTGTGATTTCACATAACTTGAACTTCTGCATTGGCTGAATATTTTTTAACTGCAATGTCTCAATGAGCTGGCAATGTTCTCCATACTTCTAAAAAAGCCAGCTATAAATGAAATGAGGGGGAGTGCTACACCCATTTTTAAGCACACTATTGCCAAGTATTGTATCATCTTTGAGTTAAACATCAACACTCCAGACAGATGGATAACTCAGGCAGATAAGACTAGGATTTGCAGAAACCATTGAGATAAGTGGGGAAATACCAGAACTAGGAAGGATAAACTAGTGGAAAAGAAAGATAGGGCCTGCACCTATTCTCTAGGAATTGTTCTTGTAGAATTGAGTGACAATTTTTTCTGTGAACAGTAATTCCTCTGTATAAAGGATTATCATATCAAGTGAACAATTTTACACAAAAAGGAGGCAATTTAAAAAGTGAAAATATTATACATACATTTGTTCTCAATTAAGTGTTTCATTTTCATAATGTCATAACATTTCATTTTGACATTTTTAATGAAACTTTGTTGAGTTTTTTTTCTTAAAATGTCATTTTTTCTTGAAGAAAGATCAACATCAGAAAAGGTAAAAGGAAAATTGGACAAGATAATGTAAAACTAATTGAGTTTTGTGGGTTGTTGTTTTAGTTTTGTTTGTTTGTTTGTGTTTGGTTGGTTGGTTGGTTTTCTTTAACCAAGAGAGAAATTCTTCTTTTTTTTTTTTAAATTTTATTTGTCAAAACATGTTTGTATTATTTTGATGCATTTTAAAACTTTACTGGCTGTCTGTGGATGTTTTACTACTAAAGCAATTGAAAACACATTGTCTGTAGATAGACAGTGAGGCATGGCAGTCACTTATTCACCTGAAACCAGTAAATTATAGTGTAAAATACTAAACCAGGAAACAGAAGGCCTGTTTCATGTAGATTTTTTTACTAAATAGAAATGCTTTCAAGAAGATGCTGTCATCTTGCAGAGGATAACAGTAGGTTCTGATTCAACTATTTCTTCCAAATGAGGCAACAGAAATAAGTTCCCTATCCTATCTCTGAAAACCCTAGCCATAAGGTTATTTGGTCTTGTAGACCAAAGCTGTTTCAGAACCATCCTATCTTACTTTGTAGTTTGTGGCCTCTGATCTTGAGGTCATGGAATTTGTACCACCAAGAAGATAGAGCAGGAGAATGATAGAAAGGAAATCAGAGGTGAGGTAGGGCTCTGATGAGTCTGCTAGAACTTAAAATTTGAGATATACTTTCTGACACCACAGCTGCTATAACCTCTGTACCTTTGGTAAATACTGATTCCAGAATTTGTCCAACTGAGGTGTCAGGGCTGGATTGCAAAAGCTTAAGTAGTGGGATTCATCACAATTAATTTTAGACACACATATGGGAAGTGAATTTCATCAAGTCATTCTCAGACTGTTTTATAGTCAATGCAGAGAAATAGGATCCTCTAGAGGGTAGTTAATTTTACGTGTTGTAGACATATGTCCTAGCTTCAGCTGACTTACATATTGGAGCTATTTTTCCCCAATGACTGCAGGGACAGCATGGGGTGCCTAGTTCAGATTTAGACCTCTAAGTTTTAGGTATCTAAACTGAGGTTAATCACACCAAAAATGATTGGCAAGAAATCAAGGAGTGGTAGAAGTGCTGAAATCTGATGGCCTCCTTCTAAGCCCATCTGTGAAGGTATGCCACAGTACATGTAATTTTGCTTCAGTCTCCTATTATCAAGATGAGGGACCTGTCAGAGACAGCAGACAGAAACCAAACTATCAGATAGGAGACACAGGAGATGTTTGAGTTTGTCTGTGTCTTGTCCCATTCTTGTCCCTAAATGTTTCAAATGCTGAGTACTTGGATATACATCTTCATGTGTCTGGCCTTGGCCAACCAGAGAAATGAGCCACCCTGCAAAATGTAGGAACATTCCTTGTTAAACACAGAGAAAGCATTAAGCCCTAAATGCACATTTACGTAATTTGGGTTTTTTTCTCACCCATACTACTCTTTTTTTCTTTGGGAAGTTAAACACAAGGCTTTACCCAAGTTCAGAAATCCTTGCATCATCTGGTAAGTACTGACATTTAAATCTACTTATGTTGCACTTTTCTTTTTTTAATTTGCTGATATATAATGTTACAGTTTATTGAATGTTTTGGAGCATAACTTTTTCAAGTATGGTCTTAATTTGCCTATGAGGGATTTGTATGTACTCCAAAGCCTTTCTTTAAATCTCTTAACTTTGCAGGCTTAATATTGTTTTCTTGAAAATGGAGTTAGCAACAATAGTAATTTGACATACCTGAAAATGAACATGCAAATGAACATGTGGCATAAATGTTAAATTGCCTTATTACTCCAAGTTCTTAACAGACACCAATCCTGTCTGATACCATCAGACTTATTTTCAGCTTCAACAGTTTCCCTGCATTTCCAAGGCAACAGGAACTCCTGTTCAGAATTGTAGGTTTTTCAAGGTCTGTCACCCCATGACTCTGAGATATTAGGATTTGAAAAACCTCAAACAGTGCTTAGACAGATTTTCCAGTAAGTCTAGTGTAGCAGTCACCTCATGATTCAAGGAGAATTATTGAGGTCCACATCTGCAAGGCAAGGAGACAGAAATTAATTTTACAGAAAGCTTCAGCAACCAAATGCAGAGATGCACATCTGCATCTCTGACCCAACACACTATGGTGGGTTTGGGACTCAGGGCTATGTACAGAAGCAGTCAAGTGTGACACCCGTAGTAATAGTTAAGAGCTTCTATCCAAGCCTTTCTATAATGAACCTATGATATCATTTTATATATAGAAAAAAAAACCAGCCACTCACTGAATCATATGCTCAAGAGGCATATGAATTGCTTGGACTATGTCCTGCCTGCCAGAAGAATGGCAACCTAACACTTTCAGAAAGAGAAACTCACGCAAAACATCCTATTCAAAGGGTTACTGTAAGGACAATGAAAGGCTGGAGATGATTTTGGAGATGATGTTGTTTATCATTTAGTCACTAATGTGAAGTATGTCAAGGAGTTGTCACCCAGAATTTGATGCAGAAGAGCAAATAAAAAGAGTGGTTACAATGGAATAAAGGGCAGTTCAAAACAAACAATTCTACTGTCAATTTACATAACGCCAGAACAGCAGGGATTGTTTATTTAATAAGAAGTGGTTTTTTTAGGGTCCTTTAAGGTGTCTGAAGCCCACTGAATAAAATGAAATCTTTTTTTTTTTTGGTCTTTTTTTTTTTGCTATAAGATCAAGCTTTGAGTGGAGGAAAAACAATACATTATACAGTCATATGCATCTGGTGAGTCAGTGGATAAATGATACTTGAAGAACTACAATTATTTTACAATGAGGTCAAATTTTGACATATATTAGGTGGATCTGCTTGCTGTTCACATGCCAAAGAAAAGGTATGCTTCTAGACAAACAAATTGGCTAAAAAGGACCATTTTATGTCTAAGGAAACTCAAAGCATTGTAGGTGGGATTGACCACCATAGCTTTGCCATTGAGACCTGGCAGACTTCACCATCTGATGACCAATCAAGCTGATCTTCTTTTCCAACCAGTAGAGGGAAATAAGCATAACCAGAATCATGGCAGGGTGACCTATCTCCTGTGGCTGAATGCTCACTCTATAAGAACAGATTAGAGTCACACTTTCATGTGTGTAAATCAATTACAAAAGGGAACTTCCTGGCTAAGCACAAGTGGCTTAATACCACATATTTCTGCATCCAAAAAACATGTGAATGTGAACATTTATTATCTTTACTAATAAACCTCTGCATTCTTCTTTAAAATCTCAGATATTTTTCTAGGTGCTTTCAAATTCAAATTCCAGACATAGATTCCTTACTTAATATTTTATTATATGAGGATGTATTGTACACAACATTTCTCATGGAAGGAAGCACTGGAGGAAGCTTTTTTTTTATTTTTAATCTCAGGCATCATGTTATGGTGCCTATGGATAAGCAACATCGACTTTTCAGATGAAATTTTCAAGATGAAATGGCAAAAATAGTCAATTAAATTAACAATCTCATCTGAAGTGGTTGTAGGTATCCAAAGCAGGTACTGGTATTCATCATTGTTACAGGTGCTACATATGTTTATCTAGCTCACTTTTCTATCACTGTTGATCTTCAAGAGACATCATCAAAATGATTAATGATTTGGGGGCTGTTGGTCTTCAGGTGTGTAGCTAATGATAACTTGAAGACACCACATTTCAGGTGATGGGTAAAAAATTTATTTTTCTTTCTTGGACCTCAGAAAATATTAAGAGCAGTAAGAGTTTTATTGTGGCATTCACAGTAATGGTTAAAAGATGTAAGCAGTTGGTTGAATGAGATTCTTTATGACCACACGTGTCCAAGGCTTATGGTTTGTACCTCTTGCAAGAAGCACAGGCTTGGCAGCAGTAGAACACAGGTACACCTTTAAAATCAGCACAGTGTGACAGCAGCCATTGCAATCTGAAGTGAAAGCAACAGTAAATTAACATGTCTAGCAGCTGCTTTGTGTAATGCCAGTTAAATTATTCCAGGTAAGAGGAGTAAAATTTTCACTACAGAAGTGGGGAAGTGCTTGAATTCTGTGATATAATGGACTGGTGAAAGAAATGTGAGAATAAGTAATATTTCCTTTCTTCAAGCTGTGCACATTTGAAATTCAAGCTCATTGTCTTGCTTCTAACTGCCATTTCATAATCAGTGCCAAATTTTGCATTTATATTTTTTTTTTATTTGGGTGAAACATCACATGCAATAATTTTATGTGAATCATTTGAAAACTAAACTTTAAAAAGTATCACTTTTCTAGCCTTCAGCAGAACCAAGTCATGCCCTCCATCTTTAAGCAGAAATCTGCAATCCCTGTAAAAATTATTTTTATCTTTAAATGATCCTTTTTGTTTTTTTAAGCAATGACTACAGTAAATATGAGCTATTTACTCAAGGGGCTATTTTTTGATGTCAGATGCAAAATTCTTTTTACTACTGAAAATATAGCTGGGACTATTTTACCAGATAGATTTTGCCTTTTCAGCTACAGCTCAGAAACTATAAATGAGACATGTCACTTTTCCCCCCCTCTCATTTAATAAAAAATTACAGTTTGGTTCAAAAGTGTCATTTTAATATTTCCACCCACTCTTGTTCAGTTTGGCTGCTATGGAAGAAGGAAAGGTGTTGTGCATTCCTAAATAGGCACTGGTGAGCAGATGGACTCTAGCTAAAAAATTCTGGGTGAGAGAAATCAAAAGTGTTTCATTTCCATGTCTGCTCTTTTGGCAATGCAAACTCTGGTTCTGCTCAGACATGCAGATTCCAAGAGGTGTGGAATGGAAGAATGGAGATCACAGAAGATTTTGTGAAGTTTTAGAAGAGCAGTGAAAAATATGATGTGAAAATGGAAAAGTTAGGAAAAAAAAAGAAAAGAGAGCAAAATCTAAAAATAATTTTTCAATTAGGAAACCTGCGCATGCAAACTCACTGCCTGCTTACTATCAGTATACTCTTAAATTTAAAAAAATAGCTATCACAATAATGAAATGGTCCAGGTCTAAAGTTGACATTAAGCTGATATTGTGTTTCAAAATATTTAATCAATTCTATTCCCTGTGTGTCATTTCTTCATCCCTACTTAAGGTCTTCCTTACAAGATGTTCTCAGTTGGGTAATTGGCAGCAGAGTAATCAAAGACTTTAATAATTATTTGTGGTAGATCATTTCCTAAGGACCAGAACAGATTCTGATTGTGCTGAGTATGTAAAAACAAAACAGAGAGGAAACCAATGACTCAACCAACTTGTTGGGTTAAGGGCTTGTGAGGTATGTATGGAGCAAGAAGCATATGGCAAAATTGTCCCTTCCCCAGCAAGGAAAAACCACCCTGGGCCCCTGGCAAGTTAAAGTCAGTCATAAACATTACCCAGAAGCAAAACGCAGTTGCTGAATGTCTTAGGTTAGAAATGGGTGTGTGTATTCTGTTCTTATCTGTGGAGCAGGTATCTTTTGTTAATTTGGCAGTTTTCTTTATCTCTTCCACAAACAATTCTCCTTCTGGGGAGATATCTTCTGTTTACAGGCCATTGAATGTCACTGCATGACTGATAAAATTAAATCATCCAACTGGGAGAAGCTCTGCCTAGATGGAGGAGCAAAGCACTCCTTCCTGGATATAATCTGAGATTTTGAGGCACCTGGGCAGCCTTTTCCACCGGATTCCTAGAGAAGCAGCTTTCTTCTCCACTGGATTCCCAGAGGAAGACCAGGCCCATCTACACCACCACTGGATCTTCAGAAGAAACCTACACCATTCTAGAGGGTCGCTGCTCCAACAGAACCACATCTGGCACTGCAGGAGGGCTGCAGCCACCATCCAATCAGATTGCTACCAACACCCTGACCCACAGGGTGTCAGGTAATATTCTGACTTTGTCAATAGGGGTTTTTTTGTTTGTACTACTACAATTGTATTTTTTAGTTTTCCTAGTAAAGAACTGTTATTCCTATTTCCATATCTTTGCCTGAGAGCCTTTTAATTTCAAAATTATAACAAATGGGAGGGAGGGGGTTACATTTTCCATTTCAGGGGAGGCTCCAACCTTCCTTAAGCAGACACCTGTCTTTTCAAACCATGACACTAAATCTAATCCAGAAAGTAATAAATTTTGTTCTATCTTTTCTCCAGTACCTTCACCACTACACATACAAAAAAGGTATTTTGTCTCCTTAGCTTGGCTTCATGAGGCCAAATTGCTAGTGAATGAATATTTTTCCTCCCCTTACTCAAACATCTTCCATGGATCAGTGATAAAGTTGGTCCCTCTGTGGCTTAGGGTATGGGGCCTGATTAGTACACATCCTCACAGAATATCTGTCACATGAAACAGGTTAGGGGGAACAGAGAAGGAATTTCTCATGACCCATCACTAAATCTGTGGAAGCCACGAGTGCGCTGATGGGGCCAGGAGTGCATTGATGGTGCCCATTTGGTAGCTCAGCTCCAGCAGGACCTATGCAGACCATCCTTCTGCTACCATGAGGCCTGTAGGAACTAGTAAAAAGTTTTTGCTAAATTTATGGATCAAGGCAGACAACATTATCAAGCAGTGTTTTTTATCAGAGAATTTGAGGAGAAAAATACAGACCTAACTTTGATTGCAGGAAATTAAAGTCACATGCTAGCAATATATGTCACCTGCCTTCTCCTAGATGCATGTTCATAACCTGAGATAAACACTTCTCTCCATGCCTCCTTTATTGTTAGATAATATAGATTTCACATCTTAAAAATATTGCTATCAAGTATCTCATAATGCCTGTGCCATAGCAACCTGTTAGTGTGATTTACTTTGACAGGAGACGAAGGGTATTTTATTGTTTGACCCCCTCTGCTCTGGCAATGCAGGTTTAGGGTTTTTTTTTTTTATACCAGCTGTTTTATTTAATCTTACAGCAGCTGATATTGAATCTTCACATCATTTTTTCTCTTGTCAAGGTATGCTCTTAGAGTACATGGTATAATGAAAATCCAGGATTTCACAGAAAGGCACCCACTTAAGCAACTCTGCACACTGATACCTCAGAAAAGATGCCTCTAAAAATGTATAGCAATAGCAAGCAGTTCAAGGAAGTGTCTTTTCCTTTAACATGTTAACTAATTATGTATTTCCATAATTAAACCCATTAAGTTTGAGACACATTCAAATGGATCAAATGGGACAAAATTCCAATGTTACAACTACTGAGTGACTATCATGGTTACCATGCTGATAATTAGGCATGTCAGAGGGCTCAAGAATTTTTGGTTATTTGATGATGAGGTTAGCACAGCAAATTTGCAAGGGGGGGAGGGAAGGTAATAACCACCATCTTGCTCTTTACTTCATGAGTAGGATTTACTGCACTGAGCTAAAAGCTGCCCCATGCAAGGCTGAACCATGCAGTTGTCACTATAAGAGGTTCTAGGAACCAGTCACAGAGCTCTTAACACTCATTCACTAACAGAATTAACAGATAACTGTGGAGGAAATGAGACCAAGCCCAGTGACAGTGCTTGATTTAAACGTATCATTGTTGCTTCTTTTGTAACATTTGCTTAAATTTGGGACTGGAACTTTAGGCTGGTAAATCTAGGAGTCTCCACTGAAGCTGACTGCTTCTTCCAAACATTGTGAACCAACACCAAAGGCTTAGAAACTTGGCAACTTATGCAACACCCACAGGAGTGTCAAAGCCAGAGTCCTAAAACAATGTCTGTCTCTGAAAGCATCAAGAGCAGCTTGTGTGTGAAGGAAATCTAAAGGATCATCAGATACACTTAAGTAAGCTTTCAAAAAATGGGCGTGGTTTCAAAGCCTTTCATCAAAAATCAAATCAATGCAGGCTGTATTAATTGCTGAGGCAAATTATCTCCTGTGCCCCAGAGACTGCATTTGGCATCATCGCAGCCAACGTGACAAAGGAAAGTTTAAGATGGGATATAAAGGAGAACAACAAAGCATCTTTGTTCTTTAAGATCTTTTCCCAAGCTGAAGAGGTAGCCAGGGACTGTTTCTTTGAAATCTAGCAAGT
Organism: Molothrus aeneus; assembly: GCF_037042795.1. Lineage (NCBI taxonomy): Eukaryota > Metazoa > Chordata > Aves > Passeriformes > Icteridae > Molothrus > Molothrus aeneus. Next base: position 71,470,553 of record NC_089648.1, on the reverse strand, counting down.
AGATGTGAGTAGCTATCAGAAGAGCTGACCCCTTGGTACTGAGTAATAGGTAGCAAGAAAAGAGATAAGCCAAGTAGGCTCCCTACAGTATCGGTTTATTACTTCTCTGAGCACTTGCAACTGTTTTTGTGTCTGTTAGAGAAGAAATGCAAAAAACTGGTAAGACAGATTCAAAATAAGAAATGAAGAGACCTATACTGGGAGTAGCATTCTGACTTCTAAGAATATTCCAACATTTTTCACTGTAATGGAGAGGGATTTCCTAGATTAATCTTTTTATATTTTCTTTCCAGGCCAAAGCTGATGGGACTACCGCAGTCCCAGGCTTTTAAAGAAAACTTTATGTATTGGATCATGTTCTTCCTCATAGTGTCATTTCTTTAATGAACATGTGAAGGTGGGAAAAATACCCAAAACAATAAACAGCTCAGAATATTACCTGAGTAAATTTCCCACATTCAGCATCTGATAGGCACAGACCTGTCAAGCAGAGGTTCAGCTGCTACCTTCTTTCTGCTGGACTTCTTGTCACAGTTTTAATCATGTCCTGTGTTCAATCTGAATTAATTTAGGATCCTCAGCTTTCAGAGTTTCAGCTTAACAGAAAACATTAATAAATGGAATAATTAATTCCAACTCAGACTAGATCAATCAAATCCTCAGCTTGGGAGCTATTTAAACACTACTGTGACACTTTGTCTTTTTCTCATGGGTCAAAAAGTCACCAGCCTGCAACTATGGTAGTAATCAAAAAAAAAAAAGATTAGTCAAAAACTCCAGTCAAAGTAACGAGACAGATGCTGCAATTTTGTTTGCAAACAAAAGTGTAGAGCTCTGCTCTGTGGCCTCTTATGATGGGAAAAGGTCGGTTTTAGCTAATTAATATATTCTCTGGTTGCAAGTCAGCTATCTCTGAGAAGACAGGTTCATATAGAAGAAAAACAATGTGTGCCTGTTGATTAAATCCCTTTATAGAAAGAACAGATTGCAGGAAGGGAGGACATGTTGCAGAGCAGGGGAAATATCTCGCTCCCTGATTCCATGCTCCTTGTCCTCCCATGTCATATCAGCAACCTTCAGATGCAGACAACCAGAACAATTTACATGATCTTGGTCAAAATGTAACACGCAAGTGTTATCCCTGGTTTGTTTCATTTGCAGCAGTAAATATAATCTGAAAGAGTCTGAATTCATTGTCTCTGGCTGGAAATATCTTGAAGTGCCAAGGCAGTGACGTACAACCTGCACCTGACCTTACTGCAGTTGCAGCATCCTGCAAAACAGTCTGTTTGGGTGTTTGCTGCTTGCCTAGGGCAAAAACCTGCTGTAGTAGAGATGATATAATGGCTGGAGATGCTCCCTTAACCACCCATTTCCTTTGGTTTTGTTATGATGATATATCTTTTAGATGTTGGAGCAATTTAATATCATTTTATTTTTCTCCAGCACTCATATTTCAGTGTAACATTCAAACCTTTTTGCTGACAAGTTAAAATATGTTAAAATCACAAAATCATTTTAAAAGTAATTTCAGGCCTCCCAGTTGGCCCAGCTTGGATATCCAAAGCCAATTTTGCTAGGTAGGCAATTAGGGATATTCTTGCCTCTTTAAAGAGTCATGCACATCTAAAGTATAATCAAATTCAAAATACAATACTATAGAAAACGAGATCTGGAAAACATATTCTTACTATTCCTTATTTTATATTTACTTCTTGGACCAAGATATTTGACCTTGACAAGTATTTTATTTTATTATTATTTCCAGGCATATTATTTAATTTTTCATGGAAGATAAAGTTATTAAGGATGTCCTTAGCGCTTGAGAGAATACTGAAGATAAATCTTCATTTTAAAGATTCTGTGGCATCCTCACAAATACATCACTGATATTTTGTACTCTCTACACAAAAGGTACTATTACAGAGCAGCTCCAGCTTTACAGCTCAAGAATGGCAGCTGAAAATAGTTCCTCCTGGATCCCACCAGTGTCGCTGCCAGTGACCCTCAGAGGAGGTCTTTGTGAAAGAGTGAAAAGCATTTAGCCCTCTGAGGCCAGCACATATTTCCATTGTATTATTTGTTCCTGCTGGCCCAAGGAAAAAAAAAAGGAAACATTTGAAGACATAAACATCACAAAATTGGAAACCTGCGTACCAAAATGCCTTGAAATGTATGTTTGAGCAAATTTTATTGGAACCTGTAGAGCACTGGATACCAATGGGAACAGAATTTATCTTCAGATATGATGGCAGCTATTCTTCTAAATCTTATGGAATTTCTCCTACTCTCCTTCAACTGCCATAAGGCCATTTTTTTACTATATAATCTTTTTACAGATGAAGACTGGAATTCATATTGAAGACTTGTACATTTTAAATGTTTGATTTATATTTTTATTTTTATTGATAAATTTTGAATCAAAACTGTTAGAATAAAAGAATAATTTTCTCCATGAATTTAATCAAGATCTATCTAAGAACTGGACAATTTTACAGAAAACTTTCCTATCTACTTCAGTAATTAACGAATTTTCCGTAATTCTTCTGAAAGATTTTAGAAAACTGTGAAAGCCTAACAGCATCCCTAACTGATTTAAATTGTTACACAAAATCTAAATTGTTACACAATGCCAGACTCCATGGTCATCATCATCATCATTATCATCATCATCATCATCATCATCATCATCATCATCATCATCATCATCATCATATTTTTACTAATTCTAATTCGGAAACGTGGCTTCCATTTTACATGGTGGTTCTGCTGCCCTGGAGAATAGGTTAGTACATATGCTTTGGAAATGGGATTCCTGGGAGAGGGGCAGTCTCCTCCCCAGTGAGTTTTCACTCATTCTGCAATCAGGTGCCCTAAGAGTGGATAAGACATTACATTGTGGCTTATAACTTTTCCTGTTGAAATTGTTAGTGTCAATCTTAAGAGAAAAAAAAGAAACTCAGTGATCAGTGATGGATTTATGTTTTTATCATTCATATAGAAACTCCCTAGTCTAAATTGTATAAATAAGAAAGGGTCTAGATCCCCATATATTAGATTCCTGTCAAATAGGTTATCTTTTATTCTATAAGCCTATAAGAAACTCAGTGACTTATCTTAACCTAAGGCATAGAGAGTCAAACTGGAATCAAGACCATCCACTTTCCAGATGTCTTTCCCTGCTTTTTCTTTGAAGATGTTGCTCTGACAAGTGCCCATCATTATAAAGTGATGGAACTCCCCTTGGCTTGGGCAGATTCATCATATAGTTGGTAATTTATTATATAGATTTCACAGCCCATCATAAGAAAAAGAAATTTTTTAAGAATCACTTATTACATAAGGAGGAGAACTTACCAGTGTTCCACTTCTGCCTAATAATTTATCATGTTCATATTAAAAAATAATTACATATTACTTCTGATTGGAAATGCTCTTTAAATTCTAGTTGGTGTTTTTCTGCTAGGCCTGTCTCCATACAAAGAGTAGTCCTTTAAAACCAGCTAATGGCACACAGAGGCACAAAAGTCAGGCAATTTTGACGTCCGCCCTTCTTCCTTAACTGCAGAGCTATGGGCTCCCCACGAGAAAATACAAAAAATGGACCATTCATTGAGCATTCTAGATTAACTGAGCATATACCATGTGTATTAAAAATGGCTGTAACAAGCTAGATCATAGATGTACTGACTTATGTCACATTAAAGATACTGTAAAACTACCCTGTCATCTTGTAAATAACAAAATATTTCTTTTTTAAAAAAAACACCCCAAAACAGAGGAAAGACATTATTTCATACTATCCCTGTCAATTTGGATAGTCTGCTTAAATGATGCCTTTTTAAAATAAAATATAAGGCAGCAAGAAATGAGCATTTTATGCATTATCATATTTATTTTTATATTCAGCTACTCCTACAGTATAACTCAGTGTGGTAAATAGTTCATGCTAATTACTTTAAAAATCCATTAAATTTTAAGTCTCATAGCAGATGCAAACACCATTTCAAATGTTCTCATTGTGTTGCCTACATAATTCATGAACTCTTATTAGAATTCAGACTCAAACCAGGCATGTGGTGTGTGAGCCACGCTCTCCAGATTTTTGTGTGTTTCTGGAAAAGTGGAATATGCACCTACAGAGCCTCAAAACCAAATCCTGTTCAACACTTATGCTGACCCACATTAAAGAGTGAGAGTCTTAGTAGTGATCTACTGCAGGAGAATTTGGAGTTGTACCTGAGAGTGTGAATAGTTCAGGCAATCCTTCCCAGAGCCGGGGCTGGGATGCCTGAACAGGAGGGATCTCAGGTTCCAGTCCCCAACAACAAATCTATTACAAGGTTTTATGCATTGACTCATTTGTGCTCTTGCTTCTCTTTCATTTTGTGTTTTGTGGCTAAAATACTGAAGAACATATCAAGGACTTAGAACTATGCAGGAGAAATACAATTGTATAAGTGCTGGTTCTGCCCTTGTTAGTGCAACATTTGTCAGCTCTTGGCTGTTGGTTCCAAATGGCATCCTGTGCTCCTGTGCTGTACCTGCAAGAAGTCTTGCATGCCCTCAGGTATTTAAAATGGTACCAGATACCTCTGCTCAAGAAATTGAATAATTTTCTACATGTATGAAACTTAAACTTAGGCATTAAAATCACACATGGATATTTTAGGTTGTTTTTATAGATTAAGTCACAGGCTGATTCATCCCACCTGTGCTACTTACCTGAGTAAGTGAGACAGGTAGTGCCCTTTGTAAATTACTTCTCTCTATTCACTGTAGGAAAAGTATAGAGTAACTAGCTTTAGGCAATCAACATTTTTACTGCTAAAGTAGGCAGAAGGCCTTAGGTCAACCCATCATAGGAATTTGATTAAAATTCAGTGTCTATAAATAGTATATTGAGTCACAAAATAAAATTTTCTTAGTGTGGTTGAATATTTTCTTTTCCTTTTCACCTTTATGTTCTCTGTCTTAATATATGTATAACAAGATTTCCCTAGAAGTTCTCCAGGATATTCTGATACTAAAAGTATTAACAATTGTGAAGTACTATTTAACTGCAGAAATGGGAAACTCTAAGTACTTCAGATAGTCACTTCTACAAGTACAACTCTACTTAAAAACCAAACCTCTGTGCACCACTCAGCTTTTCTGCAGCAAAGTCCCTCAGATCTCATGATCCATTGGCTTCAGATTCGTATTCAAAACTCCATTTTCTGAGTTTAGTGCCTTGCAGGAAAATGGATAGATGGTGAGAAAAGCACAGACAGTCAGCATATTTCAGTGCTCTTAATACATATTTAAAAGCTTTTATACAGGACTTTGGCTATTTCTAACTTTTATACTTTAATTCCCTATTCTATCCTGTAATATTTTATCTATCTTATTCTCTGATCTTCCACTTGGATAGGAAGAGAAAACCTTTGGGACAATGATCTAACATCTCTTGCTATTTTTCTTTTTTTTTTTCTTTCAATATACTTGTTTAGCTGTATTCTTGCCATTTTATTTAATATCTTTCATGCACAACAAATATATCATAATTTTTTCTTTTCTTAGCAAAAGTCCACAAGACAAGATTTGTTTTCAACTTTAATTTTTCACTTTCATGCAGGAGACAAAAACCATAATAAATATTCTTAATCAAGGTAGAAGAGGAATTGGCTGAACAGATCATCCATCACTTTTTTCTTTCTACTAGTTTCATGGAAGTCCCACCATATAAATACTTTAGAATCAGTTTCTTCAGTCCTCTACTGCTTTCATCACATACAGTGGTGTCTTGCACAGTCCTAGGAAGAATAACTGTAGGGAAGAAAAATACACAAAAAAGGCTGAAATACTATAATCACACTTTAGAAAGAGAGTTTTTTGCTTAGAACTTCCTCTTTGTCAAACCCCAGCCCAGATTACATCCACACTGACAAAGGCTGATCTCACCAGCACTTATTACAGTTGTGCTTCCCCTGCATGGTTCTAAGTCCTTGATATCTAAGATATCTAAGTCCTTCAGTATTTTAGCCACAAAATACAAAGGATTTTTTCATCACTTGGGTCTTTCATGCTTGAATCTGAGTGTGTATATATACTTTTCCCTTCTGCCTCTGATCCAGTTTTACAGTGCTAGAAATTCACTTCCTTTGAAATTAACTTGAAAATTATAATAGCTCTCATAATTCTAAAATTTTCCTTATACACAGTCACATTTTGTGTTCTGTGTATTTTATCTTTTATTTCATACTTTCTTTCTACCAATCTTGTTTCTACTCTCCAAACACAAGTGTATTTTAAAGAGGTCATACAGCTTTTTTCTCTATGCATCATATTCCTGGGAATAATAGAAGTTTCTATAGAGAAGTTTCTCAAATAATAATCTTATGTATAGTTGATTATTCCTGTTTTGCTGATGATTATAAACAAGTTATTGACAATAAAGTCATAAGTCTTCAAGTATTTTTATACTTTATAACTTCTTTTCTTAGATAACTATTGACTAATTAGAGAGGTCTAAAGTATTACCCATCTCAGAGAAGGTGTTAATCACTTCAGAAAAAAACGTCTTGGGATTCAAACACTTATAATAGTGTTTTAGATCCAAACTCTTGATTAATCATAAAAATAAAGGTGATGTCCCATTAGTTTATTAAGCATTACAAACTATTTCAGGTTTTATTGTATATTTCCAAACACAATTTTTCATCCTCTGAAGGACCTAATTATCTCTCATATGCTTTAAAAGTGGGTTGATCATGAATCCTGACTTCTCCAAGGAACAGTTCTCTCCTGTTATCTCCTCATTGTCCTTGCCTTCCCTGGTAGTAGGTCTGTGTTTTAAGGGTACAATACTTTCAAAAGTTTCAGATTTAGAATTTTAACAAATAAAACTTGTTACAAAACTTCCAGGTTACATTTTTTAAGTCATAGCTGGATAACAGGTTCTTAAATGGACTATATCTTGTTGAAATTCAGATTTTCAATCTATGTTTAAATTAAACTCAGAAAGATTGATAAGTTTAAACTCTTTCATATGGTATATTGAAGTACAGTAGAGTTTCTTGACCTTTATTTCTTGAACAAAGATCTGAATAAATTAAAAGGGAACAAAATATGTTTATTGCAATAATATTTAATAAAATGTTATATTTTTTGCATTTTCAATGGTTATTTCACATCTACTAATAAGGTCTTTCCTGAGGACTCAGAAAATCATTTTTCCTTCTGAGATATCACACTTCAGATATATTTCAGTATAAATATTTTATTATGCTTAATCTGTCAAAATAAAATGTATTGCTGCATATTGGTTTGTCCTTTCTCTTTTTACACTTTTATTGGACTAAATGATTTACATTGCTTTCTGTTTTATTACACTGTAAAGAAGAGCATCATTGAGTCAGAACATACATTGCAATATGATAAAATTATTCTCCACACATAGAGCCACTTTTGTACTAGTAATGTGCTAATCTCTGTGAAGATGACAGATTTTAGTGTCTGCACTGCTTGGTTTACTAGGATGATTTAGACTATCAGCCAGTTACTCTTTTGAAACTTAAAGTCTATGTATTTGATCTCATCTCATATTTTTGTAATTAATTATAATATTATTTTTCTGTGTTGTAATCACCTTTATAGCTGATCACTAGATGCAAATTGGATGTTTCCTTATACTAAGAATGATCTGAAAAAGAGATTCTTCCTGAAGTAGGAAAACTTGTACCTTTAGTTGCAACTATAAAATCACATAACTGAGCATTTAAATAAGTTATTACTTTAAAAACATACCCAGATTCAGTGATTCTGGGATATTTTAGGGGAAATATTTATTGATATTCTAAGTCACCATATCAAACATTACTAGCTGACATAGTTGAAAAAAATAAAAGACAACACACTGCACCTCAGTAATGGCAGGAGGTTACAGCTGAAACAAGGAACATAACAAAGTAAATGTAAAAGATGTTTAATGCTTGTTGTTAACCCATTGTGCAATGGTTGTCTATATATTTATATACAGTATATATATATATATGCATATATATTTAGATTACTAGTAACATAGCATAAAATTTAGCTAACATAATAGTATGGCAAACCAAGACATAAAGTTTTCTCCATTTCAGCCACAAAATTATGAACTTCCTCATCTCTATCCCTACTGAATGGAGAGATCTATCATTTCATGTGGGCAAGATTTTTTATTTTACCTATGTTTCATTTTATATTGCCAATTGCTACTGCTGCTACATTACAATCTGTAGCACATTTAGGATATCTAATATACGAAACATTATAATGTGTCATCTTTACTGTGCTGCCAGTATTCATTTCTAGCTAATGCAATATGGAGATTTTATGAAAAAGGAGTTTTATTGCAAAAATAGTAATATAAAATCTTCAGATTTTAACAGCTGTTCCAGGACAATGTTCAATAAAGTAACAAGACATTTCCAGCAGCCATACAAAAATATCATTGAAAGGGAAGTAACTGACTGAGTGAACTAAGTAACCAGTCCAAACCTCAACTTCAGGGGGTTTCCCATGTTCCATTCCCCTATATCGTTTATTCCCCTATTTTGTTTTGTTGGGTTTTTTGCATTATATATCATTCCATAAAATAAAAAAAAACTTATTCAATGGGATGAAAAAAATCTATTTTTTTTAATTTTCAGGAATAGTGCTATGGAAAATACTTATAGAAACAAGTAAACACTGTGATTCTTTAAACAGTAAATGTTAATAGTGAAGTAAAGTGGACAAATTTACTGGTTATGCAAAACTGGGAGTGACTCAAATTCCAGAGGGTCATATTGCCCCTCAGTAATCACCAACTGCACAGGTTTCCCAAAAGTCTGTGGAGTCCTGCTCCTTGGAGGAATTCAAAAGCTGTCCTGGGCAAGCCCTGGGTGGCCCTGCTTGAGCAGGAGGGTTGGACCCAGGGACTCCCCAAGGTCCCTTCCAAACTCAAACACTCATTTTGTGATCTCCTTGTGAAACTGTTTTCTTGTTCTCTTCAATTAAAAAAAAATAATTATACAATGTCTAACAGGCCTAAAAATAAAATAATTTTGCCTTGCAGTACATGAAAGTCTCATGCAGTAACTGCAAGGCTCGTGGACGTAGATGAAGCATCTAAAAAGTCTCCTTAATGCTTGTACTAAGAATAGTTATTCCCTTAACCAAGTGGAGCTGCTTCAACCATACTGCAGCTGCTCTGCAGTTTGCATCAAGCACCAAAAAGTAACGCAGTGTCAGTTTAGTACCTTTACCATTTTAAAATAACAGACCTTTCAAAAGGGCATACTCTGCTTAGAAAAAGTACTAATGGAAAAAACCCAAACAAAACGAGAAACAAACAACAACAACAAAAACCAAACAAAAAGAGACCTGAGAAAATATTCTGCATAAACTCCATGTGAAATGAAATATCTTGGTTTAGTAGAAACAGTACCTTTCATTATCCAATTTATTTTGACTTCTGAAAGCATCAAACCCAAGCACCAAACCCAAAACATTTTAGCTTCCATTCAAGAGAAACTGAACAGTCCTCCACTTTTATTTATTTGACCACAAAAGTATAAATTACATTTGACCAACTTTATTTTAGTATTAAAAAAACCAAAAAGTTGCATATATTTTCAGAATCAAGTTTTGCTCAATAGCTTAAGCTGTGTAAAAATTCTTCACAAACATAAAGAAAACACTACAAACTTATGTGTAACTTCTTTCCAATTTCTTAAAATCAATGATTTTTCATATTTATGCCAAATTACCTCTGTACTGGTCATCCCTCACTTGCAGTGACAGGATTGATTTTGGTAAAATTGATCATATTTGATAGTACAAAAGCTGAACGGAGAGAATTACCTTTCTGTTTTGTATCTCTCACTGTTTATTTGCAGTTGGGCTGGGATCTCTCCCTTCAGTCTCGAGGGACAATTGATCCCATCCACCACTGGTTCTCTAAAACAGGACAGACAAGACAGATGGAACACTCCAGCAGTGTTGATTTTTCTTCTTTGGCTACACATGGGATCTCCTGTAACTTTTTCAGGTACAGATATACTGAAGGTGTTTAGAAATAGGGGAGATTAATCCCACTGATAAAGGTAGGTGGGATGTATTCAACTGTCATGTTTAAAAAATATGTGGGTTTTATGGCTGTAGCAAATACACTGCAGTTTCTTAAAATATCCTTTGAGGATACTAAAAATATTTGTAATCATACCAAGAATGAATCTGTCACAGCCAGACAAAATCAAGTAAAAAACAGGTACCATTCTTCTGGCAACTTTATAGAACATTATGTTTTTTTAAAAGCAGCAGCAGAAGAACCTTTTTCAGCAAATTTTTAACCCATGGTGTATCCACCTATCATTTAATAATGGTTTCATTTATTTTATGAGATTAGATTTAGCTCTGACTGTTTATCCATGCCAGTCAAATCAATCCTATTGTTGCAAGATGCATGTTATTTGTACAAGATTAACACCTGCTGATACATCTTTTTATTCTAAAATGGAAAAACCACATGTGCAATTTAAAAACAGTCATGTAGCTTTTGTTTTGCCTCTCTTGTTATAAATTATTCTGTCTCTATTACCTCTGGAAGAAAAAGTAATTCCTGCAATTTTTTCAACTTATAATATTTTCTTAAAATTTTTCTGTTATCTAGAGGCAATTAGTAATTTTGTAATTGTTTCAGAAAGGTATAATGAAAAAAAAAGTATTGCTGAATGATAGAATATCTATAGGTTAATTTCAAGCAGGAAAATTGATAAAACAAGTTTATTGTCTTGTATTAATTGTCAAAGCATCCATAACTTTGATGGAACTATGTGACTTTAGACCAATGCAGGATGCAGCAATAGAGGTATTTTCTTCACGTAAGATTGTACACACTTTGCTCTCATCATGCTTTAGCATGTGCTTGGTGCTGTTTTCTCTAGGTGAGTATGCAAAATGCAGTGCTAGAATCACTTAGAACAGTGGGTTTTCATCCATTCTGAAAATCAGGTCGCTGCAAGGATTTCTGCAGGGTTTATTTCTCTCATGTGCTGGAGACTGATTCTCCCAGAGGAACTTTTTCAGATACCTGCCCACCACTCAAACCATGCCCTAAAGGCTTAATCTTGTACAACAATTTTAGATTGATAATGCTGAAAATGTTTCTTCAAAATGCTAAAGGACAATCAACATGGCACACTTCCAGCATTAAATTCCATATAGATGCCTTTAATTAATTCATCAATCAATGGTGGGAAAATCTGGTCCTGTTACCTTGATTCTTGGATTCTAATCAACGGCTAATTAGCATTAAAAAGATCAACAAGCTCACTAGAATATACACCTAGAGTCATCCTCCTGGGTGTAAGGGGAAGGAGATGCTGATAAAGCTATTTAGTTAACTGGTGCTTTAATATTACTCTCTGCTTGGAAACTTTGTTCAAGTTGGGGAAGGCAGGAATAATAGAGAAAAATAAGAGAGGAATAAAGAAGTTTTCTGCAGAATTAACTCCTTGAGTTCTAGAAATAAAGACACTTTTATCAGTTGTAGGGACTCAGTTTGATTTAGATTTAATATAAGGTTTGAGCAAATGTGAATTTCATTTTAAATGTATTTACTTCACCGTAGTTAAAATCAATCCTCCTATTTTCTACACATTTTCCAGAAGATTCCTTTCATACCCACCTCAAAAGAATGAAAGAGAAGCTGTTTTTCATGTGGTTGTCTCATGAGTCTGCTCATGCCTGAAAATGTTTTATTGAGGATATTTTGCATATAGGAGGACAATTTTATGTACTTATAAACATGTATGACTTTATCAAGCATAGGTCGAGATGAATTTCCCACTCATCAAGTGGATCTAAGGGCAGAGAGCTGCAAATGCAAAGCTCATAAGGGTTTAAATATTCTACTAAAGTAATTGGTAGAACTTAAGTCCAGATCAGTCATAAGAAAGGATTAAGACATTTAATTAAATACAACATATTCTTGATTCCATCTTCTAAAAATCTGTATTAGTTGGGTTAAAAAGAAGATGAGAAAAAGTCATGTTTAATACACATCATGTGTAAAATATGTGATCTACAAAATTATAGGCATAACCTGGTTTAGGTCTCCTAATACAGAGCAGGCACTATGTTACTGCTAAACGTTTGCAATCTCTACAAGCAGGAATCACACCAACCTATCTGCTGATGGCAGATAGGATGGTGAATAAATAGTAAGAGCCATTTCAATTTCCTATATCAAATACTTGGTGCAAATCAGAACATTGCCAATGATTTCAGCTTTTCTCCTACCAAGTTAAGACTTTACCTTTCTTTCGCTGCATGTTGCCAAGATACAGTACATATCACAAAATCCTTGAGTAGGGAAAATACATAAAAAAGAAAGACAAAACTCTGTGAGCTGGAGAGGCTGTGGGATTGATTTACTCTGAAAATAAAATAAGCTTTTTATTTCTGAAAATATCCTTTCTCTATAGCAAACATGCAATGCTAATCATATGTCACTTGTGTCTCGACTCCTAAGGAAAATAAAAGCAATGACAATACAATAAAAGTGCCTCAGAGACAAAGGCATATATTAAGAATAGTAAAATAATAATAATGAAGCCTTCCTTAATTCAAGATAAAATTTCAATGCCAAAAGAGAAAATATGTGTTGTCATGATATTGATTGCACACATGTTTTTTTATTAATATGAAGGAGGAAAAATCCCTCAGGTAAGGTTTCTTTTTATGTTCAACATGAATTTTAAATTAAATATTCATAAAGAAATTCAATTTATCTTTTGTCACTGTTTACAAGATGAAGTCAGTCCATGTTTTTAATTAATCATTGATTTAACACCAGAACATTTGGAATTTACTTAATGGGACAGTGATTTTCTTCATATTCATTACTCCTTTGGGCCAGATGGGTTTAGAAGCTTTATAAGTATTTAGGTACTTTTAAGTTAATGCCTTATGCCACCTTTGAGAAGCTGTGAATTTGTCAATACATAACTCTTTTGGGTTTAATACCAACAGCTGCTGCCTAGTCAGTTACTCAGTGCTCCTCCTTCTGTACCTGTATGAGGCCATGGATGAGGAATTACAATGATTTCCCCAAACAGGCCTCATGAGCATCTCCATTACAGATGGATGGCAAGCTTGTTCCTGGCCTGCTGGGAAACTCCTACCAAATTTAGCTCTCTTTCTCTCCTTTTCCATGTAGTGAAGATTTGGTACATCATCTAACTGCTGGATCACTTCAAACAATCCATAATTCTTCACTTCAAAGTTCAGTACTAAATAAGAACTTGTATTGTTTGGTGACCTTTTGTACAAGCATTTCAGCAGCAATTAAATGTAGCTTTCCTTTTCTGCCATGAGAAGACACAGACTGTCTGCTTGCTTTTCAAGTGAAGAAAAAAACAGTGCTGTTAAGAGCAGCGACAGCAGCCTCCTTTTTCATTAGCAGCAGCAGTAAGAAAAGTCAGAGAAGGCAAAGCAGCTGCTATAGCTGATACCAATGTGCCAATATTCCAGCAGGAGTATAATTTGATTTCCAACTGTGAAGTGTCACACGCAGCACATAGCTGTAATTTTGATATTAGTGCATAAATAACACTGTGCTCAAACTCAACATTCATGTTTTCACCTATTGCAAGAACAAGAAGCCAATTTGCTCCTCGCACTTTACTGTGCCATGGTGTATAAGTTGTAAAGGCTTTTAACTACTAAATAGACCTAATCAATGAGTTTTGTTCCTCCATGTAATCATTCTTATTTGATTAAAAATAGCTAGTGGAAGCTGCAGGACTAACTCAGCTCCCTCATTCATTCTGTGTCTGTCATTTTTCACCTTGGCTTGTCCACACAGCTGTGCTAATTGAAAGGCTGAAATAGAAATTATGAAAATCATCACATGCTATTTATTAAAATACCTTTTCAAGTATTGTACTGCTGAATATTGACTTGAAATTAGGCACTTTCCTGCAATGAGAGGAGCAAATTAAAAGCATCCATAGCCCCTACAAACGGACCAAGAAAAGAAAAATATCTGATACCATGACAGGAGCACTGCAGCACAGCAGTTTCTATCCAGTCATCAGCCTACACATATCCTGATGCAGAAAGTTCAAGATATGTTGAATCACTCATTTCAAGAAAAATAAAATAAACTAAAACAAAATCCTCTCAAGAAAGAAATTGAGATTTTACCATTGTCTGGTGCATATTCTCTCAGCTTCTGAAGTAACTACTGTGAAAGACTGTATCTATTCCAGTTGTTTTTCTTTCTGTCAACACCCTCAGCCATATTAACAACACTGACTTTTATCTCCTTAGAGTTGCTTTGTCTCCAGTGCCTGAGGTTGTACAGAAAATGGGATGGTGCCATGCAATGGCAAGAGGAAGGTGAATAACAGTAAAGCCCCTAAGAACTCAGCATCTTTAATTCTGATCAGGCAGGAATTTACGTAAACATATAAACAGTGTCTCAAGGACTGAGAAGCAGAAAAGAACTCCAAATCCAATTTTTAAAATGCATTTCTGAGATACAATAAGGGAAGAGGATATGTGAATCAGCCATGCTCATTTACATTATAGTTCTAGAGTAAGGAGCTTATATATGGAATCCATCTACAGTCAGTGAAAGGAGGGATGATTTTTAGTTTAACATCCCTTCTTGGAGATGTCCCATTTTATCCCTCAAATGTATAGACTATGTCAGTATTTAAGCATTTTGATTTAATTTAGATGATATAACAGAAAGAAACAAGGGGCAGAAACAAAACATTTTGTTGGAGAAGGAAGAAAATATGCATTGAGGCGAGGTGAACTGAGTTGAGCTGTACATAAATACAAGTAACAAGACAGTAGATATAGAGGGAGGTGGGACCACACAAGTCCTTCATGCTGGGGTAGTGTGATGGATGTGAATTCAGTACTCCCTCACAAGGCTGCTGGCAAGAGCGGGATCACACAAAAAGGCACAATGTCCCTAACAAACTCCAAATGTGGATAATTACCATTCTTATGAAAGAAAAAGTGCACAGCTGCTACAGAAGAGATTGTCTGGATATACAGAAGAAGTAGATAATACACACAAAGACAGAACAAAGGCTGAAATGCCATTTGGAAGGGATGCATTATGACCACAAACCCAATTGAATCACCATCATGCCCTTTACAATCACATTTTCCCCTTGCTTTGCAGCATATTGGTAATTCACAGGATTATTATGCTACAAATAACCTATTCAAAAAAAACCACACTGTATCCTTTCCTTAATATAAATGTGATTCTTTTTATAAATGCAGTAGAACAAAAATACACAGGGAGATGAAAAAAGATGTGGTGCATCTGGAGTCTGCTGAAGACAACAGATTTTATAATTAGATCACAGAAAAATTTTGTCCAGTCAAGAAGGAGATAAACTGGAAAAATAATACAAATACATAAATTAAATATTTCAAGAGGCAATATTTCAAGAGGCAATTTTTGTTCTTATGAAAGGTTTTGAGTTGAAGAAAATGGTGGAAAAGAACAATAGCAAGACCTAGCTGAAGCACAGCTTACTGAGATTCAAACCCCATGGGTTTTGAATAGCTCTATTATTTGAAGAAAAGAAGACATTATAAACATAAAGAACAAAAAGAAATTTGAAAACTTCAACATGTGACAAAATATAATTATTGTTATTTTTTCATCCATGCCTCATATGAATTGTTTTGACAGATGATTATTAACTCTTAATAGTCAGAAACCCTAAAATTTGTACCCTTTTTAGCAAGTTTAAATCTCTAGACAGGAATTCAGTAGTGATTTTTTCTTTCACTCTCCTGGGAAAGAGGACTTAATATTATGCTATTCTCATTCCAGGTTTTGAGAAAAAATAGGAAAACAAAATTACTTGTTCTAAGCAGTACTTCAATCAATAACGTAACCCAGACTAATATCATCCTCCAGCTATGTATATAAAATGTCTTAAACACAATAGAATTACCTGGGCTGCAAATCCTCTGGGTCAGGCATAATTTTAAAATATGTATTTGTTCAACATGAAGGATGTTATTGGGTTTTATATGTTTATAATTGGGACTTCTAGATATAATTGCAATACAAATAGTAAATAGAAAGAAAGGAAAACCTTAATCTCACTTATGATAACAACAGAAGAACAAGAAATAAAAAATTGATTCACATAAAGCTTACAAAAGAATTCTTTGGAAATCAGAACAAGCTCTATGAACTCAGTGATAAGGAAAGTATATTTTTAAATGTAGCAAGAAAAGTTAAGGCTTTTGGAAACTAAGGTATCTTGGCTCCCTTCTGCCATGAAGAGTACATTGAAATCAGTTGAAACCTGCTTTATAAATACACATAAATATATAGAGACATGAAATACTCTATTGTTTTTCAAGCATCTGTAGGTATTTTGCCTTGTGGTGATTTTCAAATTGTGGATCTAGCTGGGATATATTTCAAACAACTGCAAGATTACGAGAAAGTAAATTAAAGCTTGAAATTATTCTTCAGTGACTCAGACATATTTTTACTTTGATTTGCCAGTAGGATTATTTTGTTTAGAGTGAGATCTTCTTTCAGAGATATGTTTTGATCTGTTTCTTACATTTATTCTACCCTTTCAAAAATAGCTCCTGTATGACTAAGTTAAAGAGCTAGGGTTTTCCTTCTTTTTCTTTTTTAAACAATTTTGTTATTGGTGTTTTTAGTCTTTCATAATACCAGTAGGTTACCAGTTCAGGGTTTTTCATTTTTGCCCATAAGATGCAATTTTACTTCAGTATTTTGCAATGTGAGGGATACTTGTCTTTGTATCTGTGATACCAAACTCAAGAAAGGCTTTTACTGCTATTATTGTCAAAAAAGGGCCAAATAACGTAATTGTCATATTTTCCAGCAGTCCAAAGATATAATCTTAGGAAATAATGCTTTCTTCCAATTTCTTACTTTTGGAAAAGCTCAAGAATGACTGCATTTGATAGAATTGATTTGCATCAAGTCTGACAGATACTAAAGCACAGATTTTATATTTTTGCAAATTTTGTTCTAAGAAAAATAATAAATATGACATGCAGTTCTTTATATGGACTGACAACCTAGAAAACCTTTCTCCACAAAGACACATTCCTGGTTTTTTTTTAACCCTGGAGTCCTGAACAATACTTTTAAATAATGGGCATGCTTGTGGGACTGAAGCTAAACAACATTTTATGGTGTGTAGGACAAGGGTTGAAATAAATCTGAGGAAAACCCAGTGCAACTGATTTTCTTCCAGCCCTGTAAACAAAATCAGTGTGTCAGGCACAGATATTTTCATTCTGTGGTTCAGTTTAATTCAATAAACATAGTCAAGTGGAAAGACAAGCCCCAACATCCATGGATAGAGAGAGTCTTACCTTTGGTTATGCCATCAGAGGCAGAATTTTGCATTTTTAACTTGTACTTTTTGTTCAATAACAGCAGAGTTCTTAGACAATCCGGTGCTTGATCCATAAACTTGGATAGAAGAGGATGCCCATAGGAAATTTTGATGCATTAAAATTGCATATTTAAGAATGTTGTAATTCTTATTAATGGTCCTGAAAAGTTCAGCTCGAGAGCTGACATGCAGTCTTTCTATGCTGGAACTTAACTTTATTGTTGTTTATTTCAAATCCCATCTGTTTCCATAATACTGCCTAATTTTGAAGTTATAGCATTTATCTTCACTAAAACATAAATCAAAAATTTCACCACTAAATCAAATAGTTGCCCATATCTCTAATCCTAAACAACAAAACAATAATGAATAGTTATTTTCTCCCATTAGACACTTCAGCTGGAAATACAGAAATTAATTAACTGCCAGTTCTGTGCTTTTTTTTCTCCTAGTCTGTTGTATTCATTAGTACTGTGTTTGCCTAGACAAGGTCCTTATTCTATTCCCTTATCCATGGGAAAAGGGGGTGAGTAGAGTCATTATTCTCCCTTTTCCACCAAGAGTTTGATGGAAAACCTTTTCCTCTGTATGAGTGGAAAAGTAGGGATTTTATGTCATCTCTTCATTTGATAAATCAGGGTAATACAAAAAACAAGTATGAACAGAATGCTGTCCTATCAAGATCCAGCTATGCACCACTTTGAAAGCCAAAGGCAGGAAAGTTTATGTAGCAGTTTAAGTGTTGGTCAAAGACTTGGATTTAATTATATTTTTTCCCCTTTTTCAGTAATTCTAGCAATGTGTAGAGATTCCAGTGAACCTGCTGAATGCCCTTCATGTTCCATGTAACAAAAGGCCCCTTGCAAAGGAGAGTAGCTCCAGGCAGCAGTCCTGGACCACCACTTGAAGGTGCCCTTACCCACCTCATAAGGCTGTCACCAGGCAACAATAAACACTGGGGAAAGAAAATATTTCAAAATGAAACACCACTCACCAACTAACATTCAGAAATCCTCTACTGTAAGTTGGAGCTGAGACAACATGGTTGCTGCTCTCCCAGGATGTGGGGAATGGTGCTTCCAAGTGGCACCAGCTCCTTTATTCTCCACAAATTTAGGTCTTGGTACTGACTTAGGCCCTGGGTACTGGGCTGCTACCAGAGAGTTTCTGTGAAAGAGGGCATAAAGCTTCTGATGCCTTTTCCATGGCTGTAGGGTAATGATATCCATCCTTCCACAATGTGTCTCTCTCCAGACAAAGAATCACATAAGAGAGATATCCTGCGATACTGGGATTTTACTCTGCCAACAAGCGAATTGGATTCTGAAGAATTGGTCACAATCCCATGAACTTGAAACGTGCCACCTTTTGGCATCTTACCCATGTTTTGTCCAAGTCTGCGAGACTCGATGCCAGTTTTTAAGGTTTTCATAAAGTTTTCAATGTTCTTGCCATCCATTTCCTAATTAACAACTTGTGCATCATTATTTATATTCTGTGTTTTACCTGCACTAAAAGCTAAAGAGAAAAATTTTATGTTTAAGACTCTTTTTTGGAGACACTTTATTGACACTGGTCTCCACAAGCTCACTAAATCAGATGAGAAAGATGGTTGTCTTGGCAGTCCATGGTCCACTGTGAAATTTTATTTTTGTTGACCACTGTAGATGTGATATTACTTTGGATATTATTATCTTCTACTTAGATTTTATCAAGACAGTGAGAATAAAGATCAAGAAAAAGTAGAAAAATAATTTTCAAACATCAAAAATGTTAATTTCTCTTGCCGGACAAGGTTTTGAATCTTAAAATGTCTTCAGCTATTTGATGAGCCTTAAGAGAGTAAAGCTAACAATTTTAGCAGCTCTAACGAGAGCTTGCTAACAATTTTAGCAGCTCTAACAATATTGCATTGCTGTAAATGAATGACAATTTATTAAGGTATTTCCATTTATAAAGTCTTGGTACATCTCTCAAATATATTTTCCTGGTAGCACCTTAGAAATTACATAGGAATGCAACTAAGCAATTTCCTATTCTTTTTCTTGGTAGTTAGTAGAGATTGAGACTTACTTTTCTTATTATGGTTTTCAGTAAAACCAGATTAAACTAAATGTTAGTTTTTATTTTATATAATGGATTAACATATTTGTATATCTGCATAATGTATGTTGCTCATAAGCACTTCAGTCAAATGCTGAAGTCTGTGTTAGAAACCACCAAGTTTCAGTCAGCCCCAAATTGTTTGTAACTTGAGATTCATTAGGAAAAAATGTGTATTTGTGCGTTTAAGAGGTTTTAGTACATGACTTAAAGTCTGAGGAAGCTGAATTGCTTTAGTCTGAAGGAGAGAAATTTAATGAGTAATGTAATCAATGTCCTCTATTACCAAATAATGGATTGTAGAGAAAATGGCACCAAGCTCTCCTCAGTGGTGCACAGTAGATGGACAAGGAGAACAAGATGAAACAAGGGAATTTTAAATTAGCCATGAGAGAGAAAAAAATTCACTTTAAGAGTTGTTAACCATTGGTGTAATCAATAGTTCACTCTAAACTGACTGAGGGCAGGCATAGATTAGATATTGGGAAGAAATTCTTTCCTATGGGGGTGATGATACACTGGCACAGGTTGCCTAGAGAGGTTGCAGAACACCTCCCTCAGATGTTCAAGACTACACTGGATGAGGCTTTGAGCAACCTGGTCTGGTGGAAGGTGTCCCTGCCCATGGCAGGAGGGTTGGAGCTTTATCTTTGATGTTCCTTCCAATCCCAAACTATTCTATGATTCTGTATATTTATGTAACATACAGCATATTTATAATACCATATATGCCATAGACTACCAACTGATTAATTTATCATAGTCATAAACCTAATCTATTGTCTTGATCCTTTTTACCAAAACTGTAGTATTTTATGGCCAAACTCCATCAAGTTTGTTGTGAATAAATGATTTTTTTCCATATGCTAAAACTTAATAGTTCTGCATTTCTTGAGAATTGTGATATCCTGATAAATCCTTTCTTTTCAATTTTGGCTGTATTAATATTAAAAGGTGATGTCAGTTTTCTTCTCAGCAGAGTCTCTGGACAACACAGGTTTCACAGTCATTCATGATTGTGGATTTATTGATAAACACTTTTGGCTTCCCAGACCTTATATTTAGAATAGAATCTTTCCCTGTCTCCTTGGCCATTCTGTGTAGCTTTCTGCTGCAGAGGAAACATTTTGTTTTGTTTTTACTTTCTGGGAGTCTTTGCATCCTTCCATTGCCTACTGCGACAAGATTAATGATTATCTGAACTTTACCTTTGATCTCTATGTGCACCTTGCTGTGTCAACATCTCTTCAAGGTGGATTTCACATGTTAAATTTTCACTGTTTTGTGCTAGTCCAGTAAATCTGACCCTGTCAGAGCTGACAGGTAAATCTGGTCATGTTCTACTGCTTTTCACCCTCTACCCTGAAAAAAATAATCTGTCTTGATCTTACAATCTTCTGCATCATCAAAAAATTACTGCATTTATGTGCAACATACTGTCTGCCGAAAAAACCCTATGTGACCTTCTGAAAACTATCTGGCCAACGGGTTATCAAATATGTGCAAATTCAGGAAAAGAAGAATATTGCATAAGGGATCATCCATCTTTTCTTTCTGAACCTGACTTTAATATATTTTAAATTTTAGGGCTAGATAAAGCACTGCTAGATTTTCTCTGGTTTAATTCCTGGTCCAGGAACCATCTCTCATCTCTCTCTAATTGTTTTCTTTCTCTCTCTCTCTGTTTGTATCCTTTTTTTCAGTTCCCAGGTTATGGTTTGGGAACCAAGCTCTTAAAATGAAGTCTTGCTAAGAAATGCTGGTTGAGTGAACAGGGTCACAGATGTGGTGATCTCACAGATGACGTGGAAAATAACTCCAAGCAGCAACTGTGACTGACTCATAGCATGTTGTGTGTGAAATCTGGGGCCACTGGGCCAGACTTCTCCTCTTATTTGTACCCAAAATCTTTTTAATATGCTCAGTTCCAGGTTCTGTGAGTGCATCTTGATTCCAAATATTGGCCATCAGTAGTGGACTATACGCCAAACACTTCTTTCTTGCAATCTCATTCTTAAACTTTGTAAGTAAATATAAACAGTCGCAAAAGAGAGGATCCTGAATGTATGCTACAGAAATCTTCATTGCATAGCAAGATTTCATCACATTATTCCTTTTCTGTTTAATTATTTTATCCCCAGAAAAAGTGTACTTTTTGAGAACAAAATAGGAATTTAATAATTTCTCCAAATGGAGTTTTTTTGTTCTTAGTGTAATTCTGAATTGTGATGCATTTTTCTCAAGTTTATTTTTAACACAAAGCTCTTGTTTGCCTTCTTGGTGTGATGCTCATCACTTTAAGTCCTATTTTTATATGTTCACCTCTTATTATTGACATTTGCTCTGTGAGTTTTTTTATTATTATTTATTTTATTTCTTTATTCCTTGGCTGCTATTACAGTTCAGTGACACATTGGCTTATGAACCTGTGTACCTTAAAGTTAATAAATTCTCTGTTTGTTCTTTGACGACTATTCCACCCATCTTAAGGTCTACTCATTCTTGTATAAAGAATTCCTAAGGTAGTACTGTCACCTTTTGTTCACACTGTGTGTATTCTGCCTTTCCTTGCATATCCTTGCAATTGATAAAAATCAAAATAGAAGGACATATGTTTAGGGTTTGTCGCAGACATCTTTCATGAAAAATCTTTTCTTAAGATTTTTCCTTGTGAGAAGCTGCAGTTTCAGCAACTAAAAGTAAACAATAGTTATCTGCTACTGTAGAATGCAACAAGTAGACCTGTGATTGGTCTCTTGTAGATGTTAAGATTTCTTGACTACTCATGGCAGAGCTAGCTCTTGCTCTGTCTGAGACACAGATTTTTGTTATTCATTCTTGTCTATTCTTAACTTAGCTAGCTTCTGAAGAAATCTTTTCCTTTCTATTACCTTTTAGTATAGTCTTAATGTAACATATATCATAAAATAATAAATCAAGCCTTCTGATCATAGAGTCAACATTCTCGTCTCTTCTTCATCCTGAAAACCCTTGTGACCACAGTCACAAGGGTTGTATTTTGAAATACAAATATTCCTTCAATTTCTAAAATGTTTAAAATCCATTTTTCTTTGTAATAGAGGCATTTAAAAAAATTACACACACACCAGGGTAAGCTGTTGTCATAAATCCTCACCATCCTGCTCTTTGTTGTATCATATACTTGGGGATGCAAAGGGAAACCATGTCTAAAACTTTTACAGCTATCACATACACATATTTCCACGGTTCCTTGTCTTCATGATGCAGCAAAATATGGTTTTGCTCTGTCAGACCTCCTGAGTCACAACTGCAGGGAACTATGAGCTTCTGCACAACATCTTTGTCCGAACACCTTTGGTGGGCAGTACTCCTCCCCATGGGCAAATCACTTTGGCACAAAGCTCAGGGTACTTGAGCATTGGTCTGCTCAGTGTTAAACCTCAGCAATTGTAATTGTCCTGTGTAATTTTCCTCCCTGAGAGAAAAGGCCAGGACTGGGGTAATAAAAGTTCCTTTCCTCAAGAAAGGATCTTGAGCAGTCAGAGGGCTGCATCTCCACCTTAAACTAATGGTGAGTGAAATGATGTAAAACAGACATAGTTCACCATGATATGAGATTTACTTGTAAAATTCTCCCCAGGATTAGGAGAACCTCAGCTACAATGACACTTAGATGGTTGAAACTGATCCTTTTACTTCTCAGGCTGTGAACCTGAGCTTTTCTATATGAGTAATTCTAATTTCAGGGTTAAAAATCAATCTCAGTCTCACTTACTAGACCTCCATGCAATTATGTAGGTATGCTTTGACCATATTCCCTGAGAGAAAAAAGCATTAAACTTTTAGGGCTTATACAGAATATGGGATATCATAGACATTATCATCAGTCCCGAGTCTACTACTGGTATAGGTTTCCTGAATTAGAACTGTCAGGCTTTGGTACAAAATACACAGATATGATGTGTAGTGTCCATCTTTGAAGATTTTCAAGATCCAGTTTTGCAAACCTAGTCTGACCCCAAAGATGACCCTGTTTTGAGCTGGGCATTGGACTTCTTGAGGATCTTTCCAACCTGCTTTAATGTACCATTGTATGATTCAATGATTAATTAATGCCAGGGTCCTAGGACACAGGAGAGTTTAACTTCTCTCCTTCATTTACAACTCCCCACAACTTTTAGAATATGCTCCAATGCAAAATGAAATAAGGATTAGAAATCTAGCTTGCAGCAGTGTTGGGAGGATAAATACTTTATAGATTAGTAAGTGCTCAGGCACTGTGTTAATCAAGGCCCTATAAGCACCTTAGAGAGATCCAGAGCCCAAAATCACTATTAATGAATTGTATTGATTTCCCTTTAATTTGTGAAAAATAAAGCTATTATAATAAAACTTGGCTTTTATTTGACCTTTATCCAGTGTGATAATAATAAACACTATTTCACAATTATTTTATTCTAACTCCCAAGGAAAATAGCCCATGTTAAACTAGTCTGGGCAAAATGTTCTCTCTTGTTTTCTTCTTTTGTTCTGGAGTTTCATTCTCAGACAAATCATATCAAATTATTTTACAAAATAAACATAAATTGATAGAATGATTAATGGAGTAATACTTAAGTTTGGGATTGGAGCTTCAGCATATTGCATTCATATTTAGTCTAGCTTTGTCTAGGATCAACAAGAATTAAATAATTGAAATTAAAAAGGTTTCCTGGTGGGAAAATCTGGGCAATTTTATGAAGTAAATTTGAGTATAATTGTTCATATCTTAGTTTTACTTTATAGCTTTTCTCTAAGTTACTAACTAACAGGAAAAAAAAATCCCACCAAGTCCCATTTATGAAGTTGGGTTTATAAAAATCACCTATAGTCTTTGCTGATGCTGTAGTTATCAAAACTTTTTTAGCCCTGTGGGTTTGCAGATATATCCAAATCCTCATCGTAACTGGACACTCAAACATTGACTGAAACTGAAAGCTTTTCATGTCATCAGAAAAATCATTCCTTCTCCAAACTAAAAGTTCAGTTGAAAGGGAAAGGAAAGGGGAAAGGGAAAATAAAAAAACAGAAGGGGAAAGAGAAGCGAAAAGGGAAAGGGGATGTTTCCCTAATAGCTTATCTGTGCACTCAAGGATTAAAATAGGCACTGAAGATGGGGCTTCCCTTTTCTGAAGAGCTTAAAATTCTCTAACTCTCAGAGAGTGCTCCAGAAATTGAACTATATCTTAAAGCCAGAAAGCAGGGATGAATTTAGTCTCTCAGTCTCTCTTGAAAGACACTGAAGAATTAGTCATGCAAGGGGTCAAGAAGAGTAAGACAAATTTCCTGCCTTTGCGAGCTTAATAACATAGATAGGGGCATGTATAGCTCCGAGCATGAAGATTTGGATACAAATCCATTTCCTGAAATGATAGTTAACTAATTTATTTGTTTAGTGTTTTATGTAAAATACACAAGCAATAGCACTGGAAAATTGCTCTCCTCCTTTCCTTGTTAATGAAAGAAACTTCTCTCCCTTTGGAAAGAGCTCACTTTCACTTTTCTGAAATGAACGCAGAGATCAGAGATAAAAGGGAACAGCTTCTGAAGGAGGAACAGTTTTCCTATATCCTTCTGCTTCTTTCTAATTAAGTTATGACTTATTGTTTGGAACTTTCATTTAAAATGGAACTTGTACCCTATCAGAGAAAGGTAATTATTGAACGTAAGCCTTCCACATCTTCAGTGCTCCATTAACCTGAAACATTGCATGAAAGAAGAGGGGCAGCATCTCCACAAGCATGTTGATTGAAGGAATGATTGTCTCTAGCTTTTGAAAGAAAAAGAATAGGAAATCTCAGGAAACCCTTGGGGGTGGTAAATCCTCCTTTCAAAATAAACAACATTACTGGCTGAGAAGATGATTAAATCTCCATGTCCCCCAAAAGATTAGCAAGAGTATTCAGCTATTTTTTTAGGTAGCAGTGTAGCTAAAAGTTAGGGATGTACATGAACAAATGAGGATTTCTCTGGAGATTGAACACTGTCTCAGAAGATCCCTGGCTTGCACAGGCATCTGTCTCCTTTCTGTGGAAGGGAGTGGGTGCTTTCCCTGTGTCAGGGGTCTTCCTGTCTGAGTTTGCTCTTTCTGCCACCCCAACAGCACTGATGCACACCGGGCCATATGGGGGCTCTGCCAGCAGCAGCACAGACCATGGACCAAGGCTCATCTGTAGTCAGCTCCACGTCCCAAGGCGTGTCTCTGAACCAGAGTTGTCAGATTAGGATGAGCACAGTCCATGTAGGTGTACTCACATAAATCCCCATTCTCTAGCCTATTATCTTATCACTACACTGCCAAAAGCTGAGGAACAGCCCCAACCCATGGCAGCTATAAACTGTTAAATGTCCCTTTGGACCAGATTAGATACTGCAAATGAAATGTGAAAGCACCAATACAGTCAAGATACATCAGTACCAAATCTGGAAGGCAAACCTTATAGCTACAGAGGAGCTTCTATCCTAATTCAATAGCTTTTGCTGTGCTGGCTTTCTATCTGTTGGATAAATGGGATTTACTCAGTGTGGTTATTCTGCCACTCTATGAGTTTGTATGTCCCACACTGAATGAGTGACTCATCTGCTGAAAAATTCTTATGCAAGGTTTAGGGAGCAGCCTACTCTTTACCTTTTCATATTTTATATCTTTATCATTGTCTTTTTTAATGTCTTAAGCTGTTCCTTGCTTCAAAGATTAAATTTTGTGGCTCTCCCCTTTCTCACATGACCAGATAAAATCCAAGGTTGATAATTTTATCTTTATACAAAGTATCTAGGTTGTTAAATTTAAACACTTACTCTTTTTGGCTTTCAGTTCCCTGTATCTAAAGTAATCAATCAAACATTCATTAGTTTATCTTATTGCTGTGATGTGTTCCCAGTAGGCAGCTCAGCCCCATGCAGCCACCCTCTGACTCCCCTTCACCGAGACAGGGAGAGAATCAGGAGGCAAAGAGTTTTTATAGGCATTCACTCACTCATATCTCTAAGAATTATGTGAATATATTTGAATTTTGTTTCCCAATATTTTCTGTGTTAATGCAAGAAAGTACTAATATTATAGTGATGACATGACTCCCCAAATAAGACTTTTTTGGGGATCTTCACCAACATATTCCTTTACCATCAAACCTAAATATCCAAACCCTTAATTTATCTCACAGCATGCTATAAAGCATAACCTTATCTATGGCAGCATTTTTCTCCACAAGTTTGATCTTGAATTTGTGAAATACTGAGTTTAACTGACCTCTTGACTCTATGACTAAAGTAGGGATTGAAATCATTGAGCCATTTATTGGTTTAGACACCTTCATTTCTCTAATCTCAGAAGACTACTTTCAGTCACACATGGTCAGCAGGGTACTAGCCTTTCTAAGACACTCTTTCAGAGCAGTTTCAAACGTCTGACTACTTCCAACCCTCTTATGAGATTCTCTCTCCTGGTAGAAATCAAACCACTCAATAGGTCTTACAATAACTTTCCTTCTTTTGCAGATTTCTCTGTTTGTTTTTCACTGACAGTAAATTCTAGTGTTACCATCCACCAGGTGATCCTGCATGATTCTTGTTAATTATACTGTGAGATGATCACAAGCAGAGAGCTGTAAATAGATGAAGTCAAGCAATGTCTTAAGACAAAGCTACATTCCCTGGCTTGCTCTTCATATGGATAATAACATTACAAAAACATAAAAAACCCAGCAGGTACCTCTTTGATGTCTGGTACACAAAAGTCCAACCCAAGCACTGATGGGGAGGAGAATGCTGATAGAAAATGAACTTGAAAGATTAAAAAAAATCACAATGGTGATCCAGAAAGTTGCAACTAATGTTGTCTGACCTCTAACTGAAAATGAAGAAAAAGAAAATAGATGAGTAGAGAAGAAGTAAAAAACTGACAAATCAGAGGTAGCACACCTGCAGAAATTATTTTTGCTGAAACTACAAAACCTAGAAAACAAAAAACATAGAAATAACATCAAAAAAGCAGGTGTGTTGTTTCAGGGTAAGAAGGATCTAAGGGAGGTGGAAATGCTCTTAATTATTTTTTTCCACTCTGAAAAAGCTTCTTTTTGTTAATGACTATCTACATGTATTTTCACCAAAAAAAAAAACCAAAAAACAAAAACACCCACAAAACCAAAACAAACAAACAAACAAAAAAACAAAAACACAACAAAAAACACCTCCAGAAACTCTTCCATACTTCTGGAAATCCTCCACAATAAAAATAAAAAGAAATTACAAAGAGGGATAATAGATATCCTTGTGATTTTCAGTAAGACAATCCAACAGAATTATGAGTTAGCATGGCATTTGAGTATGACCTAATTCAACTGGGAGGAGTTAGAAGGAATTAGAAGAGTTAGTTAAGCAGTTTCTTTCAATGACAAGAATAGATCTTGAACGATTTCCAGGGGGTTAAAAGGAAACCATTACGCAATCTCTTCTCCCACTTTTTTAATAAACAAAGGAAATGTCTGTCCAAAATATACATATGAAAACCACAAAGAAACTCCTTTCAAATACATCCCAAACAGAAATGCAAAAGGACCAACTTAATACGTTACTGAACACCAGTGACTGGCAAAAATACAGTTTATGGGTAATCTGTTCAGATGCACAAAGGACAGATGATCACCGAAGTGTGACCCCTAGAGAAAATCAGTGAAATTTAAATCTGGTGTCATTGCAGCCCTTCCCAGTGTAAACACTGGCACTTTGAGTATAGGTGCTGATGTCCTTCCAGCACCAGCAGAACTCCAACTCACCACAACAAGGGTTCCTTCCTGTCACATGCACAGGGGTTGCAAGGAGCAGCATGGGCCCATGTTGTACTGGAGCCTCTGCATTTCCCTCGGAAACGGGGGGATGTAAGAACTGCACCTGAGAGAGAGAGAGACAGGTGTGCTGGACACAGCCCATGAGCTGTGTCCAAGGGGGACTTGTGGAGCCACGTGGATGTTCATGTGTTTGTGTGAATACAGGGGTGATTAGAACTTCTTGGGATGTGTTTCATAAGACTGCTTAGAAATTTGCTGGTGTCCATTAACATTCTGTATCTACCATTGTGGTATGTCAATTGCTTTGCTGATACAGATCCTGAATACATAGTTCACTGATTGCAAGTTAATTACATGCTGTTAATAAATCAATAAACTGCTTCAATCCTATTCTTGCTTTAACTACATGAACTGAAGAGTTTTTCCCTTTGACAGGCATCACAGCATTGCTTTTTTTCCTTGCAGGGATTTTTGTTGTTTTTTTTCCCTTAGCAGTGGCAAAACTGAATTTCTTTTCACACTGAACCAATTAAAAACTGTGAAAAGAGCTAGAGGGGTGCCCAGTCCAGACTGATACTTTGGATATAGTTTATCAGTTTGGTCTCAAAACTCTGCAAAAACATCTTCACAGGTCTAGGCTGATCTCAGAGCTCAGCCAGAACAAACCTAAACCTGTTCAAAATGCCAGCAAAACAAGACCACATTTGCTTTATGTTTGCCGAGTTAAAAAAAATAAAATAAAATTATGGAAGCTTTCTATTATCTGGATACAAATGCAAAGAAAAATTAAGGAAAATGTCTGATCTGTCTCACATTCAAGAGGAAACCTAGAATATTTTCCTTTTTTTAGCCATAACTAAACTAGGATATACAACAATAAAATTTCTGACAGGCCTTCCTCTGGATCTGCTGCTGCTCTGTGTTTCCAGTTGCCTGGAGTGGAATGCACACTTATGTGTATGGGCACCACCTAACACTTATGTCTTGTATTCAGCTTGTGATCTACTGAGTGGCCAAGATCCTTTACTTCAGAGTGGGTCCTAATTCAGTAACTTTTTTTCCCTGCTTTATATACTGGAGAACCAGACCAGAATTTTCTTGAGAAGTTGGAGGAATGGTCTTAAAAATAAGTTGAAAAAAATGATGTACAACTTACTAAGGCGTATAAAGAGCAATATCATTTGTACGATATGAAATAGCTCTTTCATTTTCCTCAGTGCTGCATACTGTGCTCAGTCTCAGCAAGCACACTGTGCTTCATTTTCTGAACTGCATTTCAGAAAAAGTGTGGACCAGTATCAAAAGAAGCTAAAGGAGACCAACCGGGAATTATCAGTGATCTAGAAAGCAAAACTGATGAGAAGAGTTTGAAACAATTGGAGTAGTTTAGTTTGTATAAGAGAAGACTGGGAGCACACATAATAACGTAAAAAGTAGCTGCAGAGAGTAAAAGACTAGACTGTTCAGGCCCCCTGTGGTTACGGCAAAGGCAATGGGTTTAAGTTGGTTCAATAGACATTCAGCTTCAACTGCAAGGAAAGAAAATCTATGAGTCCTGTCACTAAGTTTAGGAAAGCTGTGTTTTAAAGAGTGCAGCTGTGAGGAACAGTTGAGGACAGCTAATCTTGTATTGGGGCTGCAGAATAGATGAGATGAGTACTTTATCTTTTTTCAGTCCCAGGGTTTTTTTGATCACACAGTTCTTCTGGATCACATACAATTCAGAAGTAATGGAAACCTTCCTGTGGCTTTCAGTGTTTCCCTTGCCAGTATTGCATCTTCTGTTCCATCTGCAACAATGTAGAGCCATAGTGCTCTGCAATAGTATCAGAAAAAATCAGCCATGGGCATCATCTTTCCAATTCCCACCAAGGAATACCTGCTCAGGTGGCCAGAGGGGCCTGTGGACAAATGTTTTGCCATAAAGGCAACTGTTGTGGGTTGTCAAGGCAACAGCTCAGACCTGAACTGTGACTGACAAAAGACTGTGAAAACCAGAAGATTAGATGAAAGGGAAAATTTTTTCCTTAAGAGGTAGTAAAGCCCCTTCTGTGGTCCAACAAGGAACTCAAGAAAATTATGTTTAATAAGAGAGAATTAAAAAAATGTAATGTCACTACACCCTCTTCCCATGAGCATAAAAATTTCTTTTTGCAGAATAAGAGCACCTTGTGATATGTTGGTTTGTCTTCTTCTGGCTCAGTAAATTATGGTACTGGGAGTCTGCTGCACTGGAAAAAGAAAGATAGAAAGTGAGATGCAATGCTTTTATGAACAGAGAGACAGATGTCTTAATAAGGAATGGAAATAATGCTGTAAAACTAAAGAAAGTTACATCAGCTAATCTTGCAGTTAAGGCATCTAATTAACACTAGTTTCAATCACAGAAATTGAAAATCACTGGAGATATGGTTTTAGAAACCTTAAATAGCCCTGAGAATATGAATCACTGGTCATCTTTTGCTACGTTTCTCTGCATGTTTTTCTTTCTTCCTGCTTTCATAATCAGTCATGACTCACGTCTTCTAATTTATTTTGAGATACTTAAAATAATACAGAATCAGCTGAGGCTGACAGTGACCTCTGAAGATCCTGAAGTCAAAACCCCTGTGATCAGAGGAGGATCATCTAGACCAGGCTGCCCAGGGCTGTGCCTGGACAGATATTAAATATCTCCAAGGATGGAGACTCCACATCGGCTCTGAGCAACCTGCTCCAGTGTCTGACCAGCTGGCACCCTGCCTCCAGTCAGCCTGACCCTTGACCAGCATTGTCAGAGTGAGCACACTGCTGACAACCTTCTCCCAAATCGCTGTGGTGTTGGTGGAGCCAAGGGGTGCTGTGACTCTTACTTGCATTTAAAAGGCATTTGATTGACTGGCTGCCAGAGGAACAGAATTCACAGGTGTTGCAGTGTGATGTCAGGTTCTGCAGCAGCCTTCCACGGCTTTGCTTTTGATCCTGTATTGCTTATCAGTGATTTGGATGAGCTGCCTTGTTGCTGATCTTTCTTATTGCCTTAATAACTTCTAACATGTTATTGGACATGTCTCTGGGCCACACCTCACTCACAGTGAGATAAAGGCTGAGGAAAATCCCTGATGACACCATAAAACCCTCAGCAGTTAGGATATACAACAGAATGACAAAAGTAAAGCTTTTGCTGACGACAGATGTGTTGTCATACTAAAAAGAGGACAAGGAAATGACAAGGCTGCTGCCTTCATCAAGGTTAACTCTGAAATAAAACCATTTATTAATATTTTATTTTCTAATTCATTTCTTGTGACACAGGATGAGAAAAATGTTCATGCAAAAACCTTCTTAGTACCCTAACAATTAATTAGAACTATGTAGCAGCAGAAAATAATAATTCACAAATAATGAATAAACTCAGCAAGCCAATAAATCAAAATAATATGCCTCTACTAATCTCAACTTTTCTCTTATACTCTGGCTAGAAGTGAGTGGAAAATTTGCATTTAACAATGCAATCACTAAATGTAATCTTCCTATTGTGAACTCTGCATATCTGAATGGTTTTCTGTTCCTACTCCTGGAAAAAAACAAGAAGGTGTCAAAATTTCACAGCCATTGTCTTAAAATTAAGAATAAATAAAATTATTCTTCTAAATAAAGTTATTTATCTAATTGTTGTAATAAATTTTTATTATAAGAATTGTCTTGTAGCTAATATTCAGTTTCTTCAGTTGTGTTAAAACCTCTGGCTAATAGACTCATAAAAATAAAATGCAGTTCAACAAACATTATCAGAATTCAGCAGAAATATTTCTATAGAATTTAATGAGATTTTGATATGACCCATAAATATCTGGGTAGAATTATCTCACCATTGCTCTAATTATCTTCTGGCATTATTCTGGAACAGTTCACTGCTAAAATAGCAATATCCAGTTCTAACTTTGTATAGAATTTCTAAAAATTTCTAGAACATATTGATCAGAAAATTTTATTTTTTGTGCACAGCATAGGGTGAGACATTCTGTGGATTAGAGTTTTTTTTATTTCTTTCTAATAAATATTACATATAATTTTTCCACTAACAATGGATTCTATTTACAGTTTTATGTAGTTTCATGAAAACCTAACCAGATGTTATCAATGAAAGTAGACATTTTTACAGGAACACTTCAATTTAACTGAAACCTATTTCAACTTATTTAATGTGGAAAACTTTTCAGTTAGTGCTGGAGATTTCTAAAAGATTGAAGGATACTTTGCAGAACTCTACCTGAAAGCCTAAGTGGGAATAACAGAGTTGATCTTTTATCTTCTTCTTGGCATTCTGTTGTAAGTATCATTAAGCATGACAGTTTTTAAAAGTGTTCTGTTTCAAAATGCCCATTTACAGAACTCTGTTTAAAACCCTGTCTCTCCTGTGAGAGCAGAAAACAGTTTAAAATGCAACCTGATTTAATATAATTGCCATGTTCCAGTGCTTTACCTCTTCACTTAAGAAAACAACAGTTTTAATGAGTTTGTTGTTTTTTGCTTTTTAAATACACTTTTCAGATAAAGTGTAGC
This sequence comes from Molothrus aeneus, assembly GCF_037042795.1. Taxonomy (NCBI): domain Eukaryota; kingdom Metazoa; phylum Chordata; class Aves; order Passeriformes; family Icteridae; genus Molothrus; species Molothrus aeneus. The sequence goes on along the minus strand of NC_089648.1, from coordinate 71,437,654 downwards.
AGCCAGCAATTTCTTCCTCCCTTGATAAAAATACAGTGAAAACGAGCTCCTTCTCACACTCATACTTATTAAAGAAGACACAGAAGAGACACCTGTCCTCTCAGGTGAGTCAGATAAAACTCTGTCATGGGTAACAGAAAGAAAAATTTGAGTTTCATGAAAACAAACAAGTCATTATCTTCCTTCCATTGTTTATTCAATACAGTTCACTTTACTAAGAGGACTAGTTTTCTCAGATGATGTATTCAAATATGTCACCCTCAGTCTTCCTTCTCTAGACCTCTGACGGTTTGTGAGCAAGATACACCGGCTCTGCTGTTTAGCTGCATGGTCCCCATTCAAACAGATAAAAAGTGTTTTTCCCCTTCACAAAGTATCAGTGGTAGCAGTTGAAATAATACCAGTAGCCACAAGAAGGGGGTTCAGAGTAGTAGAAATGTTGCTGGTATTAGTAAATCACAGCTCCCCAAAGTCTCTTAGGCACCCAACAGAACATATCACGTTTTGTCAGGGCTAAGGAGGGATAAAAGCAGAAAATGCAAAAATGGAACATATTTTTCATATGGCTGTGCATTGAAACATCAGCATAAATTCTTTTAAAACTATAAAAATAGATAATAGATTTAATATAGAAAGGTGAAAAAATTTCATGAAAATCCACATTTGAACAGGGATCATAGGGAAGGATGTGGAATCCACACTTAGGTATAGAGTTTGACAAATTTTCACTATTGACTTTTCTACAAGAAATGGAAGTAGAACTATTTTTGCATAGCAAATTTACATGGGAAGGGAGCTACTCTGTGTGATATAGTTGACTAGAAAACTGTAGAAACATTACAAGGTGATATTATAAACTTTCAATTATACTTAACTTCTGATGAAGTAATAAAGATATGCCAAGGCTATTTTGGTTCACACAAACAGCCAGTTCTTGGGAAATGGGAAATTAATCATGAAACATATGGTCAAGGCAGTGAAAAAGGATTGGATCACAAATGTTTTTGTGGCAGTAGTGCATTGCATAAGTATTGGTATAACAGATTTGGGCAAAGGAGCAAGCCTAAATTTATAATTTTTTGCAAGGTACAGACCATGAATTTAATGTGAACAAGCTCAATGATGATAGAAACAGCCCAATAGGCTGAAAGTGAATTAGAATGTCCTGGAGCAGGCTTTTCTTGTAACAGACTACTCTAAAAAACAACTGAAAATGGATCTAATGTATCCTGGATAAAGTTCTAACATTAAAAGAAGAATAAAATACCACTGAGAGTAAGTAACTGTAAAGACACAATCATGAGTTTTGTAGTTAGAAATGAATGGAAAGATGATTAACAGAGATAGAAGAGATATGTACAGATTTACAAAAGAAGCTGTCAAGCTTTAAATGGAATGTAAACCTGAGGGAAAAAAAAAATTAAGAACAGATTTAGGTGTGAACCAGTGCATAAGATGTCTAACATCCCTTTATACTCAATGGAAAGTATATAATTCTGACAGCAGACAAAATCCGGGATGTCTCCTTCAAGAAAAGCTCAAGCTTCCCTGTGTCCAGTGAGAAGGGATGTACCTCCAGGTATGAGTGTCCTGCCATTTCAAGTGCTCTGTGAGAGACTCTAGCTGCACCTGGGCACCACTGGCTGAATGTGGACATCCAACATCATTTATGGTGCTCTAAGGAACTTATCTGACCTTTACCTGCTGCTCCAGGAGAGTCCCATAGTACTGCAGCATGGTTAACTGCCTTGTGTAGCCCAACCTAAGGCACACCTACAGATCACAGATGGTTTTTTGTATGCACCTAAATTAAGCCCCAAAGGATCCTATAGGTATATAAACAGAAATGCATAAACATTTGTATCTCAAGCTGGAATTAGTTTTTACCCAGAAAGTTCAGTTACGGATGTACATAAGCTCACTCACAAAAAATAAGGGAAAGAGACATCATAGAAAAAATGTAAATCTGTAATGAATCTTATGTGGCCAGAACCTAGAAACTACTAATCATATGTAAGAGGATGAACCAGACTCAGTAGAGAGGAATATAAAATGTAGAACTGGCAGTCTTAAGTGCTAGGAGCTTTGTAGGAATTATGGACTCAAAATAGAAGAGACGCCATGCTGTCAGAAATGAAAAAAATGGTAGATAAGAAAGATACAAAAATGCTACTAGACTACTGGAAATCGCTAATTTTCATGAAGCAGATTGAAGAACAACTAATATGGGGCTTTTATAAAGGAAGGGAAAAGACTTTGCTGTTTTATCATTTGTTTAATTAAAAATTAAATTAAAAAATGGCAAATAGTATCTGGCAGGAACTAAAGAAACTGTAGGGCATGAGAAAAATAAGCATAAAGCCAATTATTTGCAGTTCACCAGAATCTCATGACACATTATCACAGCAGTACTGTGCACACTGAAAACAGTCACACTGAATACAGACATGACAGAAAACAATGCTGATGGGAGCATTTCCAGTACTGAAAAAGGTGATAAAATTCTGAATTCACTTACAACAGTCTAAGTTAGAGATACATTAGTAGTTATGTTCCCACTGAGATCTCAGCTAATGGGAAGAAATAACAATAATATATAGTTTTTATGTGGGATGATCCAAATGCCTTTGACTTCACAAGAGCTAAGCAGTGAATATGTATTTAAATTTGAACTCAATGGCTTCATAGATATCTCAATAGAGGTAAATCTCACCTTCTAGATAATATATGTGTTTCATAAGTAATCCATGTATTTGGCTTAAGACCTTTCACTGAACTAGATTATATTCTTTAGAATAGCACCAAATGTTCATTTACATATTCTTTCCTGACTAGGTCAAATAATTAATTAGCACTGCCAATTAAATTTAGAAAAAAAGGAAAAAGAAAAATTGACCAATAATTATCTAGAAATGTTCGGTATCTGCAATAAAGCCAGTAGATTAAAGCCTTTATTTTCAGGTAGATACATTATGATGAAAATGTCCTCTATAAGAAATACAGTATTTCTTACAGACTACTTTCTTACACTAATGCATGTACAAATGCATTTAGCTCCCAAATTATCTACTCTTTTTATTTTTGTTTGCATTGTTTTGGTTTAGCTTTTGGGGTTTTTTTTCTCATGTAGAGGTCTTATATATTCTTAAATTCAACAACCTTGAGGAATCTGAGCTTCTGACATAAGTTGGACCTATATATACTGAGGATTTTTTCTATTGTAAAGGAGCCTAAATAAACATTCAGAATCCCAACTCTAACTTATCTTTGCTTAAAATTATTGTTTATGTGTATACTCAAGATTGGAAACTGCACTTGCACATTATTGTCTTACAAAGATGAAGAATAAATTAAAAACTTTATTAAGCCAGTGTAAAAATGCGTCTGAGGGAAAGTGCTGATTAGAGCAGCTACCATAAGGGTAAATTACCTTACAAGTTAGCCAGGAGTACATAAGCCCAGAAAGAAGAAATTTTTGAGGGCTGCAACTGAAATATTGGATCATGACAATTTTTTTTTTTTAATTAAAGTACTAGAAAAAGATTTCTGGTAGATCTCAAAAACAATACCTGTCAGTGCTGAGCCCGTGTCCCAGTTTGCAAGCCTCTGCCAACAAATTGTGAGCAGCATAAGCCAAAGCTTGCTCCAAAACATACCATGAGCAAAAAAAGAAGCTAGAACTTGCCTTAGTTTAATGTTATGTTGAAGGTAGTGGCAGGTGTGTTTACTTTTCAGTGATATAATTAATTTTTAATCAAATTTATCTACCTTACACAGAGAGGTAAAGCCAGACTGACATAAATTTATGAGTTAAATTCAGATGACTATTCATGTGAGGCGAGAATTTATAAAAATGTTGTGTGTTCACCAGTTCCAAAACTTAATTTAGTGTTTAAGCCTAAATGTAGTTGTTTCTTTTCTTTATCCATAACATAAAGAGACCCCCTGACATTATTTCAGTTGATTCTGTTTACAACAAACCAGTTTTTTCTAGATTAGCAAGTAATTTAATCAGTGTCTCCAAGCTCTTAGTGACTTAAAGATTTTAAAATCAATATTTAATAAAGATAATGCTTGGTATGCCCCACAGAAACTGAGTCCTTTTTTGTAATTACAATAGGCTACTCTCCTCCATCTCCAGTAGCTGCATTCAGAAATGAATTCACAGAATCACAGAATCACTAGGTTGGAAGAAAACTTCAAGATCATCAAGTCCAACAAATGTCCTAACACCTCAACTAAACCATGGCACTATTTTTCCTGATATCCAGCCTATATTTCCCTTCATGCAGCTTGAGACTGTGTCCTCTTTTTCTGTCAGTTACCGCCTGGAGAAAGAGACCGACTTCTCCCCAAATACAACCACCTTTCAGGAAGCTGCAGAGAGTGATAAGGTCACCCCTGAGTCTCCTTTTCCCCAGGCTAAACAACCCCAGCTCCTTCAATCATTCCTCACAGGGCTTGTGTTCCCAGCCTCTCTCCAGCCTCGTTGCCTCCTCTGGACGCACTCAAGAGTCTCAACGTCCTTCCCAAACTGAGGGCACAGAACTGGACACAGCACTCAAGGTGTGGCCTCACCAGTGCTGAGTACAGGGGAAGAATGACCTCCCTGCTCCTGATGGCCACACCATTCATGATACTAGCCAGGATGCCATTGGCCTTCTTGGCCACCTGGGCCCACTGCTGGCTCATGTTCAGCCGGCTGTTACCAGTACCCCCAGGTCCTTCTCTGTCAGGCACTGTCCAGCCACACTGTCCCCAGCCTATAACGTTGCAGGGGGTTATTGTGGCCAAAATGCAGGACTCAGCACTTGGATTTATTATCTTCAACCTATTGGACCCTGCACATCCATCCAACCTTCCAGGTCTCTCTGCAGAGCCCTCCTACCTTCCAACAGACGGATACATGTTCCCCAGCTTAGTGTCTTCTGCAAATTTACTAATGAAAGACTCAATATCCTCATCCATGTCATCAACAAAGATATTTAAACAGAGCTGGCCCCAGCACAGACCCCTGAGGGACACCCCTGGTGACTGGCCCCAGCTGGATGCAGCATCGCTCACCACCACCCTCTGGGCCCGGCCATCCAGCCAGTTCCTAACCCAGCAAAGAGTGCTCCTGTCCAAGCCACGGGCTGCCAGCTTTTCCAGGAGTGTGCTGTGGGAGACAGTGTCAAAGGCCTTGCTAAAGTCCAGGTACACAACATCAAGAGCCCTTCCCATATCTACCAGGTGGGTCTGATGGTCATAAAAGGAGACCAGGTTGGTCAAACACAACCTGCCCCTCCCAAACCCCTGCTGGCTGGGTCCAATACCCTGGCCATCCTGTAAGTGCTGCATGATGACACTCAGTATAAACTGTTCCATCACCTTACCACGTACTGAGGTCAGGCTAACTGGCCTATAATTACCAGGATCCTCCTTCCCACCCTTTTTGTGAACAGGCATCACATCGGGCAGTTTCCAGTTATCTGGAACCTCACCAGTGGGCCAGAACTGCTGGTAAATGATGGAGAGCGGCTTCACAAGCTCATCTGTCAGCTCCCTCATCACCCTGGGATGGATCCCATCTGGTCCCATAGATTTATCAACATCCAGGCAGCTCAGCAGTTCTCTGACTCGTTTAACACTGAAGTATTATGATCTACTCTCACCTGGTTTTGCAAAACTAATTCAAGTGTGAGAAGAGACTTTTCTTCCCTGAAGCGTAACCTCCCCTCTGCCCCACCTTTTCTTCTTGCAGAGAAGAAAATAGTTGTTTTCTCTGTGAAGAAGAAATGTGTTCTTTGGCGAGCTGAAGTGCCACACACACAGACCCAGAAGGGGAGAGTGCACCTATTGTGCTGTTCAGACAATCTGACAAGTAACATTCTGCTTCTCCTATTTCAGCTAACCTGGATTTTTAGTTTTTTTTCCTTAACCTAAATCAAGCGATAGTACAGCTTCTGCTTTGTGTATACACCCAGCAGGATAACGTGGAAATAGAGAAGTTTTCAAAGTCTGGACTAGAGCAGTATTCAAACCATGCACTAGAACTAGGTATTTTCTTTTAGTGTAGGGAAATGCAAGGGAAAGCACGCAAGAAAGCAACTTCCTCTCAAATTAAGTATGAGGAGCTCTACTTTTGAAGGGTAGTGGGCAGGAGGAGAAAAAAGATTTTTGGGGATGATTTTTAAGAATTTTGTCAAGAAACCAAAGTACTTTGTTTTGATATAAAATTATTACTAATTTTGTCTGAAATAGTACAGGTCTAAAGGAGTAATTTTCTGAGTATAAAATGAATAAACTCCTTTAGTGGAGGCACAAATTATCAATATAGATTTTATCTACAATTGACTACTATCTTGCCATTGGCCTCATTCAATCATATACAATTAAATTGTCTGAATTCACTACTACTTAAACTGAACTCAGTTCAAATTTTGTAGTATCTTGTTTCTTCATTAGCTTGGTTTTCCATCAAAAATAATTTCATAGGAAAATTTCTTCCCAGACTTGTTTAGGATTACAATGCACAGATTTTAAATTGGAACAAAAGAACTTTTCTTTAGAAAGAATCTTGAGCTTCATATATACCCAAACCTACTTTCCACAGGGACTAATAATTCTTCACTAATGCCTTCATGTACGTGCAGTGCTGAACCAGGCTTGGCACTTTATTACTTTTTAGGAGTTATAATCATATCTTCTGCTTTTTTCCTGGAAATAGATTCTTTACACATATGTTTCTGCTATGCAATGAATAAAAGTATATTGGCTTTATCATCTATAAAATTTTTAATATCTCTCCAGGTAATTGTAATCTGGTATATCACCATATAGACATGGATAAAAGAAAGCAAACACCTCTGCAAAACCTGCAAGATCAAGTATCTGTTGTGTCAAGGGGTGTTTTAATCTAAATAGTTTTCTGGATTCTTGTTGCTTCTATAATTTGGAGGCTAAAAGTCTGGTGATCCCATCACTGTGTTCATAATAGTTGTTGGTGGCTGTATGTAAATTACTTATTTATTTCATCAGTAGGCAGCCTTTTGAGGGCCTCTGAAAATTAGCAAAACCTCATCTTAGTTTACTGTGAATTCAAGGTTGTTTTCCTTCATTTTATCCCTCTTCTTTCCCTCCTTTATTTTTTCTCTCCCTTCCCTATTCCACGGCAACTTTACAATATTATTTTTCCTATGAACTGACATATTTTTGAATATTCAACATACTATCTTGAAGTAACTTTTGTCACTTTTAACTTCCACATTTTAATAATTTTATTTTCTGTCATTCATTATATGTTTCCTATGAATTTATTTAGGAGACAGATGGAAGGAAAAGGCCTTGCTTTCTTGGTTTTGGGGACAAGTTACAAGCAGTCTTCTGCCCCCAGGCAGAGGTGATGAATGTTATTCAGTTTATCAGGAATATAACATGATGAGTAAAGGACAGAGGGTCCAGAGAGTGGACATGAGCATCTTCTCTGCTATGTTTAGTACAAAAGAAGCAGCAGATGAACAGTCCCATTTATGCTTATTTAAACCTCTGCTTTCATGTTCTGTTGCTGTTATTGACAAAAGCTTCTTTTCTACTTTTCCAGTTAATGGAAACATCTGCCTTCAAAGATTCAAAGTATAAAACTAAAAGAGATTTAACAGTGCATGATGCATGCCATTCTGCATGATGCAGGTCATTATAAAGACTGCCAATTAGTGTTGTTTTGAAGTAGAGCATATGTCTTAGGAACACAGACACCAGTGATTTTAAAATTTCTAGTGATGGAAAATCTACAGTAGTCCTTGGGAAGTTGTTCTCATGTTTAATTGTTCTGTTTGTTAGATACATAGGCTTTATTTCTAATCTGAATTTGTGTTTGGTCTTCTAGGCACTGTAACTTGGTCTATGTGTTCATTGTGCACGGAGCCAAGGCACCTTATCTCAGAGGCACAGTCTGGGCAGCCCATTAAGTATTTCCACTCTTTTCACAGTAAATGGAAGGAATTCTGTGTTTCTGAAGAGAGAGTCCTAAGCAAGTGACTTCCCAGGGCTAACTGAAGTGAATCAAACATGAGGAGTTTCCAATCATCTTTTTGCAAAATACTTCCAGATTTACAATGGTCATTCAGAATATGCTAAATATGATCTTTAAGTCCTTTTACTCATAAAGGTACTTGAGTATTCTCATTTTACATCTTTTCTGGCTGGGCAGACTGCGCAGCAATGAGAACATGTGTAAGTAAACAGTACACTTCCTTTCTCCTGTGGAAATTGCTCCACATTTTGGGTATAAATACAACAGTTGAAAAAGAACCATTTTATAGTGCCATTTCTTGTTGCATAGTAGGGCCAAAGAGAGCATCTGTCCCATCTTAGCTGAACTGCCAGTACACAGAGGAATGTAATTGTTTTGCTAAATCTGATAATAAATTATATTCTTATTTTACATCTTAAAAATTAAATGAGAAGGCTAGAAAGGGTCAGATTCCAACACTAATTCATGATTGGAATCTTGGCTATTCTGAAATCTACCTTTAAACCTAAGTAATTTTTCTATATTCACAGTGCATGTTCTTACCAAGGGGTCATTTAGGAACCTAACTTCACTCCCTCTCAAGCTACTTCAGGTAGTCACTAACCTTCAAAATAGAGAAAGGTTAGAAAGAAAAGGTTAGTTCTTCCTTTCAGTGGGAACAAAACATTGATTTTTTTTTTCTTTTTTTCTTTTTTTTAGTCATGCCATTCTCTAAAACTACATGTAGGCCTTTAATGAGCACTCTGACAGGGAAAACTTTTGCAAGCCCTTCTTAAAGAGAAAAAACCATACCAAAAAAAAAAAAAAAAAAGCCAAAGAAAACCCCACCACCAAAATATCCCCTACCCAAAATAAAACCACCTTACTTGCAGTGCTGTTTTATCCGTCTGGCAAAAAAAAAAAAAATACATTTGTTTCCAGAGAAGACTATACATGTTACATATTTAACAAGACAAGAACTTGTTAATATTAGTTAAGAGCGAAGAAAGTGTTGGGATTCAGAGATGTGAGGCTGGTAAGAATGAAAGTCAGAGATGAGACTACTTCCTGGATAATATAGCCCAGCTCATGGCTATTTTGTCAACCTCAGAGAGATTTAAAGGTCCCCAGAGAATTTTAGTTCTTAAATATTTTGTCTGAAGTCAGATTATGTTTATTATTTTTAAATCTTGCTTTCTCTAACAGTTGTGACAACCTTGATTGGAAATGCTTTTCCTTCCTGGGAAAACTGGTAACAATTAGCCTGAGATATTTTATATGTGTTCAGGAGGTGAAAATACCTGCTGAAAAAGAAAATATGTGAAAAATTCATGTGGATAAAGCAAAGGAGAATGAATAAGTCACTATAAGATTATATTTGGTATTCCATCTCTGGTAAATAAACTGAATTCATTGCTAAAGCAGTTTATTTCTGAGTTAGTCTGTAGTATACTAGTAAGAAAAAGTTTAAAATAATGGACTTTTTCTTCTCTGACCATTGTGTAATAAATCCACAGCAAACTACTTTGTTCCCAAAGGGGAATGTACTAAAGTTATCACATTCATCTTTCCATGCAACTACTTTCCTCATCAGTAGGAATTATTTGTTTTCTCCTAAGTCTTCCTTCTCTTTTTGGTCCATCCATACTTTCCTCCTTTCATCTTTCATCCTCAGTAAATTCCTATATAGCTCCCAAAAGTTTAAAGTTTAAAACTTTATAATACAAAGGGATCATGTAAAAGGTGAAAGAATAGAATCTTTTGCTCCTCCTCTGCTCCCACATCCCATTTCTATTTTTCAAAGACATACTCCAGTACTCAAATACTTTTAAAAGCCTTGTATAATGTCATTGATCATGATTTCTGCAAATCTGCCTCCCCTCTGCTGAAGCTCCATGGCAGAGCTGTCCCAAATCCAGTGAGACTGGAAGCTTCTTCCCAAGACAACCAAGTTATTTGCTTGGTCATGAAGAACCACTGACAACCAGATTATAAATTCAGACCTATTTTGATTTAGGAATGTAGTCCACTCCAATGTAGTGCTCCTACTAAAACCACACACTGCTTGCTCCACTGTCCCTTCTTCCCCCATCCTGCAGCAGTTTGGAGAAGAGAATTGAAGGCACAAAAGGCAAAGGTCTGAGATAAAAAAAATTTGCAGGAAACAGTGAGATGATCTTCAAGGTCCCCTGCTAATCCAAACCATTCCATGATTCTATGATTTTATAAATTGAAACAGAATAGCACACTAGTTTTTACATCTCTTAATTCCTCATAAGACTAAATAATATTAATATGGGATTGGAAATACCCACTGTGGTCATTTTCTCTTTGTTTTTCCATTTTAATTCCCTAGAGAGATCTATAACAGACCAGGACTTTCTTTTTGATTTTTAACCTTAAACTGTTTAACTGGTAACCTTCTTTTTATCCCACTTATCTGAGCACATAGAGGAGGAACACAGATGAGCTGCAGAGATGAGTTAGGAGCGAGCTGAACGGAAAGATCCCTGGTGAAAAAAAACCCTCACCTGAGAAAATGAACCAGGTTGAGAATTTTGGCTGAGTAACTTGTGCATAACATCATACCAGTAGAGCTATTTTGTCTCAAAATCTTTACCTGAGCTACGTTATGTGGACATATTTCCTTAGGTCAGCATTAGCTCAGGTGTCTTTAAATCAAAATGCGTAGTGTAGCAATGCAGTAGATTCAACAGTAACAAAGTGAATACAAATTTTTTTTATAATAGAGTTACCATTACATTACTCAAATGCTGAGACATTTCATCCCAAGTTCATTCCACATCAAACTCTTCTGGATGAAGTATAATCCACAGAAAGTACTGGTTTGTAATAGAAATGCTGACAGGCCCTTAGCTATAGAAGCTCTACCAGCTTTGCTATTCTACAAGGTCCCTAACTGAATTTTTATTCTCTAATTCAATGAGAGGATTTTGCTTCCAAATCACTTTTAAAATCCTCCAGCTGTGCTATTTCTTAGTTTATGATAGCTGTATTACTTTTCAATTAAATTATTCCAATGTTCTTATATTTTCTATATTAAATTGTATTTATATCTAAACATTCCAAATATACTGGGATCTGCCCACCTTTCTCATTTTGCCTCATAAGCAAGTGTGGGAGTTTGGTGGCATATTTAAGGCCAGTGATGACATAGGCTTTAAAGTTTCTGTTTTATTTTATCACTCTCTCCCCAGAAAACTTTGCAGACCTTATTGTGTTCTCTCAGGGGTGACAGCAGCAAATAAGCTAAGATCCATCTTTAAGTATGAGGCAAGAGAGACAGAGAACTTTGGTCACAGCATGTTTTTGACATCTTCCTATAATGGCTTCAAATATGTGTGCTTATTTTATACATGCCACCTCTTATAAGACCTGTGGTCATTTGAGATATAGTTGCCTGAGGAGAGGTGTCTAATATTCAGGTGTGATGTAGTTTTCCAGCTGCCCCCAGAGGTTGGTCAAGAAGGATATAATCTTGTACTGTAAATTGCAGACATGTGTGAGTGCCTGGGATCTTCCAGGGCATCCCAAATGACGCTAGTTAGCCAATTTGCCTATGCTGCCACTTATCAATATCCTGGGGCTACCTTTCACCAGTAGACTTATGTCTCTGTGGAAGAAGCCTGAAGCAAGCCTGAAGCCAAATCCAGAGCACAGGGCCAGACATGCTGTAGAGCCCAAAGCTCACTAGTATGCCAGCAGAACTATTTGGAAAAGTTGTCTACAGTCAATCTTCAGGCTGTCCATAGGGCAGACATATGGGCAGAAGGTAAACAATATGTAGATCATGGAGTGCCTGCAGCCAATCTGCAGCAGAGTAAGAAAAACCCATTGACAAAATCCCAAAGCTTTTCTCGGCAGATGGATTTCCAGCTTGCTCACTGTCCTTCTGGCAATGTTTCCTTAAGAGAATGTTCTGATGACAATGTGCTTTGTAGAGGTAGGTTGCCACACTGAAGACTGGGAGCACACCACTGTCATTTTAATTTCAAATGAAGCTTGATATGCTCCTTTGTCTTGTGATATCAGGACAGTTGTGTCTCAGAGCATGATGGTCATTAGCAGTATATTTAAGGGGTCTATGTGGACTCAGATTTCAGAAGTCTAAGCATTTTGAGGAGATTTTTGACATCATCCCTTTAGATTTAGCTACCCAATTTACATATAAATTTAATTTTAAGTATATAAGTGGTTTTTTTTGCTTTCAGTTTATATCATAAGCTAAAATTATGGGGAATATGCTGCTATGTAAGCAAAATATATGCCAGAGTTTAGAATCAAGGTTGTGTTCTTAAATTAAATTTTGATGTTTTAAAGCAAGATTTATGTCCTTAGTTTAAGGGAGAGAGGATTTACTCAGAGATTAAAATGCTTACTTTAAAATGTCTGTATATAGATTTCTAGAGGGATGTTAGGGGCAGGATTCAGCTTCTTGAACCTAAGTATGTGTCCATTTTTGTACACCATCATGGAATATATTATCTGGTCTCTACCTGTCAAGACAATGTTGGGGCAGTTTTGTAACTTGTGTCAGAGCTGCCAACTCAGTGACCTCAGGGCATCTCAACCAATAAATTACCTCTTACTTATCTCCTTGGTCTAAGACACATCTTTCTTCTGGCTTTACAGATTTCATGGTGTGAAATCACATGTGAGGATGTGATGTGATTCTTAAGGGTGACTTGTGCAGGGCCATGAGCTGGACTCAATGATCTTTGTGCGTCCCTTTCGAACTCAGAATAATCTACAATGCTGTGATTTACTAGAGTTCAAACTTCTAGCACTTTTAGATGTTGAATTGTGGTGGACATTCAAATGTAGATATTTCAATGTCAGATAAAATCCTGCTCCAAGGATTCACAGGGTCTTTAATATGAGATCCTTGTGTTGGGACTTAATGATCTAGATCCATATTTGAAGCAGAGTGCCAGGTGCCCACCAAGCTGCTCTATCATTCTCTCCTCATCATAACAAGGTAGGGGAGGAAATAAGAAGGAAAAAACTTTTAAGACAAGATAAAGGTAGCTTCATAAAGCATAAACAAAGGCACAATGTGAAAGCAGAGGAAAAGAAAAGATTTATTCTCTATGTCCCATCAGCCGGTGATGTCCAACCACTTCTGGGGAAGCTGGGCTTCAGTACATGCAGTGGTTGCCCTGAAAGAAAAAACATCATACTGGCAAATGTCCTCCCTCCTCCTCCTCCTTTTCTCTTAGATCTGACTGTGAGCAGATATCCTATGGTATGGAATATCCCTTTGGTCAGTTTGAGTCAGCTGTCCTGCCTGTGACCTCTTCCAAGATCTTGCCCACTCCCAAGCCACTGATGAGGGGGGACAGCCTTGATGTTGTGCCTTGATGCTCTTCCAGGACTCCTCAGCAGTAGCCAGAACACTAGTATGTTATCAACACCTTTCTAGTTACCAATACAAACCACAGCACTATGAGGGCTGCCATGGTGAAAATTAACTCCATCACAGCCAGACTCAGTACTTTTAGCAGCCTATTTTAAGAGTGGAATACCTCCACAGAATATTTCCTGAACAGCTTAGAAACAGACATGTCTTCACAGTAGCTAAGATTAAGGTCAGCTGTTTCCTACCCTGCTTTACTTCTAAATCAGTCCTTCTAAATTACGAGAAATAGAAGTGTGTAATGAATGTGGCTCCAAATTTAATTTTATAATTACCAAGGAGTCACAATTCTCACAAATGTTGACTCATTTTAGAGATGTGGCATTACAAAAAGTCAAACCTTGGGAGGTTTGAAAAAGCCTCTAATCAAAGTAAATGATACATGCACAGTGTGATGTAATCAAAGGGCTGACACATTCTTAGAGCTTGTGCCATAATTCTCACAGTTTCTGAAGCTGAAATCCACACAGCAAGATGACTGCACTAATGGAAGACATTATATTACATGGTGTAATGTTGAGCATAACTGTACAAAAAACATCTTAATATTTAGACAATCAACATTAGATGATTTTAGATAAAAATGCAGGATATGGGGCAAAGAAGAAAAGAGAGATGTCCTTCACCTTGTTTCCTGTTTTTTACGTAGTCTTAGTATCCTGATCTGTTTTCTGCCTTTCTCCTTGCAAACAGACACAAAGATGGCCCCCACCATCTCCGGTGTGTCTTTATAGCACTTCCATAGGTGTATTGACAGTTCCTGTACATGGTACATTTTCTTGAACTCCCTGGATGTTTCCAGACCTGAATGATTCAGCTAAACTTTATCATGGGGAGATTTTATGGAATGTGTGAAAAGGGAAAAGATACACCTGTAATTTCACTGTGTCCTTTGTCTGAGAGAAGCATTAGTCCATAATAACAGTGAATTTTCTGATAGCGTCAATGATCTTTTCCCCAAAGGTCTTACACAGCTGAGTATATTAAACACACTCTCACAAATACAGTAACTTTCTTCCTTCATCCATCTTGTCTTCTCTAGAGAGGTTTTTTTTTCACTTTGATACCTTGCTCACCTTGTTACCACTCATCTTGTCAATTATTTCCTCTCTAGTTTCAGACATTTTATGCATGGCTGCTTACATCTTGTTTTCAGATTCTTTCTGCCTAGGCCTGGAATAATTTTTGTCTATTCAATACTACACTCCATTTCCTAAATTTAAAAGTTTGAATTCATTTTTGCAGTATCTTCCCACCTACTTTCCAACACTGCCAAGGCTTAAACAATGGGGGAACAGTACTAGGAGTGAGATGGAGAGGAAGAATTTAGTGAAGGTCAGATAAATAATGCAGTCATATTAAAAATATAGTGTGTGGCAGGTTCGTTTCTCCAGTACAGTTAATGATGTCTGGAGCAGTCTGACACAAAGCCCCCTGAAATAATCGGAAGAATGCAGGTTACCATTTTATATTTCCAGAACTGAAGAACAATGAAATGTCATAAAGTGAATGTTAAGATGGTGATGTATCATAAACACCTCACAAGGAGGACAGAGGGGACTTGAACAACTAACAGCAGTGTCCCACTCCCAGACCCTCACATTACAAAGTATTTTGAACCATTTGAACATCTGTGGGTACGTCTCAGTCTACCTAGAACTGGGTAGATGGCTGAGGAAGCTCCTAGATCACACCAGTGAGTGTCCTTACATGAATACTTGAGGGGCCAGTCAGGGATAGTGCTGAACCTGACCCACTGCTCCCACACCTGGGGACAGCCATGGTGACAGCGGTCATGGACAAGAGCTTCAAACTGAGTTGAAATCAAGAGAGAGGTGGAGGCTGGTAAGCAGCACTGGGGCTTTGGCTTTTGGTAGAGAAGGCTTCAGCCTGTGTAGGGAATTGTTAAGATGAATGCAATGAAAAGGCACCATGAGTAGGGAAGATACCAAGCAGAGATGGTGTGGTTATTTAAGAATAAACATTTCTGTTATGCAGAAGGACTGTGAATTTTACCAGATTTTTTGTGTGTGTGTGTGGGTTTTTTGTTATGGTTTTTTTTTTTTTTTGGCTTCTATTTTATTTTTGGTTTTTGGTTTTTTGGTGAACTGGTACATTGAAAGAGAGCATACAAAAGATGGAAAAAAATGCAAGGAAAAAAAGAATACACAGCAGAAGAGGGACTTAAAAGCACACTCCAGTAGAGGAGTTGGATTAGTGTCTCCTCTCTTAGCCTTTTCTTCCATTGCAACTCTATTAGAGAGCAGTGTAAGTGGAATCAAGCAGATTAATGTGGAAAGGATACCTCTGAGCAGAAGGCTGAAAATCCAAGCAAGTGCAGGTAAGGTGGAAAACAGGGAACTTTGATCATGCCAGACAAGGGCATGCTCTTAGAATCATAATACCACTTTGGGTAGAAAAGACCTTTAAGATCACTGAATCCAATCATTAACCCAGCACTGCCAAGTCCACCACTCCTCCTCTTAAACTCTGATATAAGTTCTAGTCTATTACATATTTTCATTAATGAGAATCTATTCATTGGCTTCAGTGGCTTTGGTTTCAGATCCCTGTTATGTCCAAGGGTTATATGTGCTAAGGCAGGAAATGAGCAATCAGTCAATGCAATTTTTTGAAATTTCATTATCCCAGCAAGATGCATTTGCCCAGACAGGTTTTGATCTCTATTTTCAGATGTCCTACCTGCACCTTTTCAGTTCATTTTTTCTTCCACATTTTGCACAGTCCTGTAATAAAGCTTTTAGGAAGTCTGGAATTAACTAGTTATGAGTAACAGCAAAAGTATCCATTATTCTATTACAAAGTTATTTTAACAGCCAATATTCTATTAGGTAGAAAACGCTTTAATTCCTGCAAATTTCAAGGATTAATCAAGTTTTAGCTCATCACCTGCACCATTTGCCTTAAGCACTATGAAAATCTTCTGTGTAATCTACTGAATATAGAGCCAAGTTAGTTAAAAGGAATTTTGGTTTCTGATACCACATAATCATATTTAGGAAATTTGAATATGCAGGTCTAAGATTTTCCACTGCAGTGATTCACAAAGATTGACCAGGACATACCTCTCTTCTATTATAATTACTGTCCTACCACAAAGACTATTCTGCATCAAAGGTTATTGCTTAAAAAATATTTCTAAGAGGCGCAGAGGAGAGCTGGAAATGTGCAATTCCTCATTTTCATGAAGACAAATTGAATTTTAAAATTCTTCTAATGAAGCAGCATTCATCAGTCCTCCTTCATGTATTTTTTTCAGAGTGAGTTCCAGTGCATAGATAAGAAGATTAATGTTTCTGAACTTTCCACCACTTTCTCTGCCATTATAGTAATACCTAAATGAGATGAATTAAATCAACAGGGTTACTACTGAGTCCAGAAACATTTTTACATGTTATGATATTTGTCCCTTCTGCCTTTCTATTATAGATCAGTAAAGATAAAATAAAGCTATTGTGAATCTGATTTGAACCTTAAATCTCATTTCAATTACTAAGGACCCTTAATAAGCAGAATTAGTAGGCCAAAAATTTATTATTATAACAATACTTCCAGGTTCATATGTGGGTGTGATTATGCAAGTGTATATGAATATATACATCCAAAACACAAGTAATTTTTTTAATGTTTGGGAAGTTTGCATGTGGCTTATTTTGAATAACAGATTTTTCAAGGGATGTATCCTCAGCATCCTACCACAGAATCCACAATAAGCATCACTTGGGTACTGACCACATCATCACACACATCCTCTCTTTCCAGCTCTCTTATTATATGACCTCAAAACACTGAGCTCAATGGTTTTCTATTCAGACCAGAAAATGTCAGAATTACAGGTTTCACCTGTTAAGAGCTGGAATACACTTGCTTGTTCTGGTTAACTTCTCATTCCACTTGTGTTCACACAGTGGTGAATAAAGCTGGTGGAGCAAAAAGGGCTATCCAAAGTTAGTAAAGGTAGAATAATTTGGTAAAGGTACCTAACAAAAGTAATGCTGATGGAAAGAGCTTACAAAGAAGAATATTGAGTTAAAACTATTTCCTGGCATATTAAAGCCTTCTAATCAGAAATTAAATTATGTGTCATACAGTAAGGCATCAGAAAATAAAAATAAAAGTCATATGATTTATAGATAAAACCCAAGCCAAAGTAATTACAATCATACTTTATAGACAGGATGTTTGTAAAAAAAAAAAACACCTGTAGCAATTTTTTTTTTCCAGATCAAGATGTTTTGCAGAATTTGTCAAATAGTTTTAAATAATAGATATAGTTGAGAAAATCAGCATCTGGACAACCTGGATAGAAAACCTGGGATAGACAACCAAAATGCAGGAAACAAAACCTAATAGTGTGTGTAGGCAAAAGCTGTGGCAAATTCTTCCCATCTCATTATTCAAATATGAAACTACTCCAAACACTCCTAGCAATACCATGAGGGTCAATCAGTTTTCCTTTCAGGCAGTGAAAATTCAAGGTGATAGCACAGAAAGCAGATAATTAAAGTCAGAATCAAGCCCTTAGTTTTTAATATATGTATGTATTACATACATATATTTGCATGCATATATACACACATAGGTATATGTATATATATATATATGTATGTATATATATATATATATACATACACACACACACACACACATAAATGAATCTGAGCTCTAGCACAGTGTGCCAAAACTTTCAGTGACATATTACAGGATGACTTTTTATCTATAACTTCTTTTACTGGAAACAGCAGTTTGACATGCCTATTATTCCAAGGAAACTTTCACATTTCACAAAGTGCTGACACCTCCTTCTCATATTTTTTTAGAAGCATTTTAAATTCATTTATTTTTGCATGAAAAACTAGTAGTCAGGATTATTTTTCTGTTCGTACAACTAAATGAATCAGGCTATAGTATAAGCTGCTGTCAAGGGACAGGGATAATCTTTATTACATCTTTGAAAATATCAAAAATCCCCTTTTTTAGTACATTTATTAGTACATAAGTGCAAATTCACATCAAATTATTTTCTCATGTTCTTATTGTACAGTAGTTCAAGACAGACAGCAAAAAATAATTGATTATCATTATCATTTATTTATACTAGCAGAGCTGTTAATGGACCAAAATTTAACACATGCTGAAAAAAATTCAGGCTCTTTTTCAAAAATACATAAATTATATATATATATATATATATATATATATATATATATATATATATATATATATATATATATATATGACCATTTATAAATCTAGCAGTGAATTTGCTTGTGGTATTAATGTCATTTCATTAGGAGTATCTTAATAACTTCATCAAACTTGCTCATAGACATGGATATTACTAATTATATTTTGGATTATTTGCCTCCTAGAAAAACATAAGGCATAAAGAAGAACTTTGGAAAAATTGTAGAAATTGCACTATGATCCTTTAGTTGGTAAACCCAAACTAAACTGATCCTTGCTACAGAGAACTCCTTTTCTACATGGGAAACAATGAAGGACAGATAAATATATTTTTAGGTACCAAGATGAGTGGAAAGAAAAGTTCTTTACTCTGATATACAGCAGCTGACAGGGTTGTAGCAGCCAAATTTTATTTTCTTTTTGCTGTTGTTGTTGTTGCTGTTGTTGTTGTTTGGTAGCTTTTTTGATAGCCTGGCTAAAAGAAGGTCTTAATGAGACAAGTGGTTTGTGGAGTTCTTCCAGCCTCAAAAGGCAATAAGAAAGAAAGGATTTAATTGTTTGAAGAAAGTCTGGAGTTGGGTGTATAATATATGGCCCAGATGTTGTCTTTAAAGAAGCAACTGTTAAAATTATACAGTAATAGTCTCTAAATATCCAAAAATCCAGAGCATTCTTCCTACTCCATAACCATGGTAGGAGAGACAAATAGTTGGCTTAAATTACAGGAAATAAATATTAGTTTTCTGATATGAAGATATCAAAAAATGAAGAATATTTTCAGGCATGCTCTTAGTTCTTGCACTCTGGAGGTCTTTCAAACAGGCTAGAACCAGTCTAAGGACAAATTCTGGGGATTGTTTGACAGAAATGATAGATAGCCTGAAAATACAAGTGTCTTAGAAGCAAACACCACTAGCTTGTTTTTAATGTATCTGAGAATGGGGAGTTGGTGAAGGGTTAGAGGGAAAGCTGTAGCACGACTTCATCCATGTGATTGAAAAAATGCTTTTGTAGCAGAGCAAGCTGTAAACAGGATGAGATTTTTCTCCCTAGAGTGAGGGAAAGGCTGTTTAAGGAGTTAACACAAATGAGCAATCCAACTGTACGTGTTTGTTAAGTTTTGTTTTGGGATACCTGCATTAGCATAAAGATCTACAAAAATGATGTATCTGCTAGTCAGCTCCTCATCAAACTTATTTTTGGGTATTGTCATTTGTGTTGTTTATTTCAAAAAATATTAAAACTCAGAAATTATCTGCATAGATTAAGCAGTAGATCAGACTAAATGATCAGAATTATCCCTTCTAGCATTAAAATTAATAAAGCCTGAGCA
Organism: Molothrus aeneus; assembly: GCF_037042795.1. NCBI lineage: Eukaryota > Metazoa > Chordata > Aves > Passeriformes > Icteridae > Molothrus > Molothrus aeneus. The sequence goes on along the minus strand of NC_089648.1, from coordinate 71,417,683 downwards.
TATGAATATATATTCAATTTACAAAATGAGCCCAATATTCTAGTTTACAAGAAGCAGAAGCAAATGCATAAAAAATATGTGATGCATAGGGCTAAGTCTCACATATTGCAGTATAAATTTATACACATCAGTTACAATATATGTGAAGAACAGTGTTAAAGTACATACATTTGTTGCCTAAATTTCAATTCGTCATCTCCCTGATTACTACATTTTACCTGCAAAACTTGTGAGATAAAAGCATGCACCTAACTGGAACAAAATCTCATGAAGATTACATAAAGCAAGAGAGAGACTTCTTTATTCTTGAAAACTATAATTTGTCAAAGTATGAAGTTCTGCATAACCAAGATATTTCTCTCAAATCTCTTGGATATGCATAGGTTTCTAAGAGGTTTTGGGGTTTTGCCATTTACTGCTGGAAGTGGGAATTCATCTCACCTTAATGTTATATCTCTAGTGCAAACCTCCATACACTCAATTAGTTCTGCACGCTGTCCTTGTGGTCTGAGAGAAATGGGCACTGCTAGATCGTAATTCGTATCCTCCTCCTTCATATATCTAAACTAGGTCAAGACACATTAATAGCTAGAAAAGCCCATTTTTCTGCATTGATTATAAAATGAGTCTGGCCTGGCTGGCTGAAACATAGATGTCTACACTGTAGTCATGGGTGATCTCTTCAATGAATGACTTGTTAAGGGAAGAAGAAAGTGACAAGGATTTGCAGGATCTGACATAGCTTTACTACAGTTTTCTGAGTATTAGCAATCTGTGAAGAAAATGAGCTTTTCTTTTTCTTGCCACATTTGCTATTGTTATCTTTATAGACCTATTGGGATAATGAGCAGTGAACAGAAAGTGTGTGGTAAGTGGATTCAGAATCTGCAAGTAATATGCAAACTACCAAAATCTTGCTATCAGAGGAAAAAGAGTGGGATCACAAATTGTGTGGGAAAGCTATAAAGTATGTTAATGAGCATTTTTGGTCTATGTGGACTGACCTATTAAAAGCAAATATAAAGCAAGAGGATGAGTTAGAATGGAACATTAAAAGCTAAGACAAAAGAGTATCTGTTGAAGTCTCTAAAACAAAATCTCTGAATTCACTGAGGTGCTAGTTCTAACCATGATGTTTAAACATACACAAAGCTAATACTTACAAAAATTATATTATATTGGTATGTTTGATATATCAGGGTCATAATACAAATATAATTTTAAAAAATCATCTTTAATAATGCCAAATAGCTGTGTTGTGGAACAATATTTGAAGACCATACAGAGAAAATACACATCAAGGCAAAATATATGCAAACAGGGAACAAATAGAAGGACAAAGATAAAGTGTAAGTACTAAAACATTATCATAATAGTCCCATCATAATCTATAATACACAATGACTAAAAAGACAGAAAAGGCTTGAAAAAGCATGGTAATAAATGACACCTGATTCACAATTGGTATCAGATAGGAAAAAAAAAGCAGAGGAGAAAAATAAAGATAAGAACAACAAAAAGGAAACAAACGGGTTTGAATTACCTGTAAAATAATTTACTACATTGCACATTACAATAATTAGTAATCTATTTGAAATAAGTTTTACAATATAGAATCTCCAGAGATTAAATGTCTCCAGAGATTTTGACACAACTTCCCAGGGCTACCTGTTCCAGTGTTTGACAGCCCTTTGCAGGTAAGGAAATTTTTTTCTGAAATCCAATCTAAACCTCCTCTGGCTCATGTTAAAAACACTTCCTCTTGCCCTGTCACTAGTTGTCTGAAAGGAGAGATCAACACCCATCTTGCTAAAACCTCCTTTCAAGTAATTGTAGAGAGCAACATCTTCCCTTGAGCCTCCTTTTCTCCGGGCTGAACACCCCCAGCTCCCACAGATGCTCCTTGTACAACCCTTCACCAGCTCCACCACCTCAATGTTTTTCTCATTGTGAAGGGCCAAAGTTGGACACAGCACTTAAGGTGTGGCCTCACCAGCCCAGGGGTCACTCCTCTGGTCCTTCTGGTCACACTGGTTTTGGTACAGCCCAGGTGCCTTTGGCCTTCTTGGCCACCTGGGCACACCTGGGCCATGTTCAGCCGCTGTCCCCAGCACCCCCAGGTCCTTTTTCACTGGACACCTTTCCAGCCACTCTGCCCCCAGCCTGTGGTACTGCAGGGATTGTTGTGACGCAAGTGCAGGACCCAGCACTTGGCTTTGTTGAACCTCAATCAATTGACCTCAGCCCATGGATCCAGCCTGTCCAGATCCCTCTGCAGAGCCTTCCCACTCTCCAGCAGATCAATACTCTAGCCCAAATTGGTGCCATCTGTGAACTGCCTGTAAGTGCCCTCACCCTCCTCATCCAGATCTCTGATAAAAACATTAAATACAACTGGCCCCAATACTGAGCTCAGCAGACCACTAACCACTTCCTCCTGGATTGCAGGGTGTCTATTCTGCCTGTATTGATTTAAACCCATGAGTTTAATTTTTTCCAAATCTTCTCCTCCATTACACTCTGTGGGAGGGAACAAGCAGCTGTGTGGTGTTTAAGAACTAATCAAGAGTGTAGTCTTTAATAAGGAGCATGACCACTTGTGACTGGGAATATGAGACATTATACAGAAAGGAAAAAAAAATAGAAAATTAAAATCAGTTTTAAACAGATAATCATAATGTAGAGTGATAAAAATACAATGCTTGAGCATCCCATTGTGAAAACTTGAAATTGAGAATAAATAAGCAGAGTAGTCTGCAGTTTCTATTTGTTGTTTGGAAAAGTAATCAATACAAAACATTTGTCCTTAAAATATCATCATAGATATCACTGGAAATACCTATTAGGACAACTCTATATGACCCAATTGAGTCACAGAGTTCTCTCTTACCTCAGTGTTCTGCTTCAGGGATATGTCAGGTTCCGATCCAGATTCTGCACAGAAAGTCATAGAAAACATAGATTTATTACTCCACTTATTTTAACTAATCTATGTTAATAGAAAAATAATAAAACATGTCTAAAAAAATCAAAATAATAGTGGTAAATATCAAATTCTTAAAGTAACATAAATATCAGACCTATTCCAACATATTAAAATTATTAGGTCATTCAAGTGTTACATTATCATTGAGAAGACAGCAACCTTATTTCACTATCAGCCATAAAAGTGATTGATTGTCGTCAGTCTTAATTCTGAACAATATATATTTATAACATCTCCAGCAAAATGTCTGGCTGCATGAGGGTCATATCACCGCCAAGTTTAAACCAATGCTAGATTAGGCACCCTGCCCAAATTATAGCTCCTCATGTTGTGCAGGTTCTGTGTTATACACAGGAAGACATTTTAGCTGATTGTAGAATTCTTCCTGACTTGAAATTCTACAAATCTAAGATAAAACTTCATCCCTTCCTTGTCTGATGAGAGTTTCAGTAAAACATCCGAATACAAACATCCCAAGGTGACACAGATTGCTACACTTCAAATCCACATGACAAATTTAGGTGAAAACAACATGAGCTCTCAAGATTAAGCATACAGCTTCCAACCCATGAAATATATGCAAGTGTGATCTTTTAGACAGCAAAGTTGTTTATCCAGGGGCTGTTTTAAGTATTTGAGGGACTATCCTGTCAGCACTGTTTTCAGATAAATTCTATAAGAAATAAAAATTCCCATGCATACTCCTATTACCAATAACTTGTTGCATTAAGGCAAGAATGTTGCTTGAGTGGTTATCCTGTTAAGTAAGAGGGGAAGCAATATTCACCAATATGGCTGTTATGATAAGGGACTATTAGTAAGATTACACTCCATTTCACTGACTTTTAAGGGGTGAGTTACCTGGCTCAGGAAGGTTTAGTTTTGTACAGCTGTCAAATATTAGATGTTTAATGCTCATGGAATTTTTGTTGATATCAGTGTTGATAAATCTTCCTCAAGATTGAATGGGACACCAGGGAATGCCCTTTCTCAGATGTGCTGTCATAGCTTGAGGTTTCTTGGCTCTGTCAGAGACATTGTATTGAGAGCTTCACTTTCTCCTGTTCTTTCCATTTTGGGTGGCAGAGGTTTAAAAAGAAGCTCTTCTCATAGAGTGGAATTTCAAAATAATGAAAAAATGGAGTTCTGTTGTCGTTGTGGAAAAGATTAAAATTCCCCAGTCCAATAACTAGGGGCTTGGAAATTTCACTAATCCAGACATAAACCCAGTAACTGACCTGGAAGTAGTAAGTACCTAGCCACTAGTACTGTTTTTAAAAAATGGTAATAGAAAAATTGAAATAAAATTATCCAGAAAAAATGAGTCAAATTTTTGAGAAGGATAGTTCTTTCTTTGCACTTACTTTAGATCTACATTTTTTGAGTATTTGGTATCTCCAATTTTTGCTTCAAAAAGCTTAAATTTACCAGAAAGTTTGGATTTTAAGTAGATCAATTTTTTTTTCTTCCCAAGAGTCAAAAATTAGATTGACAACTTTTATGTTGTCAATACCTGTTGTCAATACCTTATACCTGATAGTATAAGGTACATGTTGGAATTCTTGTTATGATTTGATGAAAAAAGATTATTGGATTGGGTTCATCTGCCACTTTTATGTGTGCAAATTAGGAAGAACTCAAATTAACCAAAGTTATACAGGATTAAAATATTACAGTGAATTATATCAGAATTTGTAAGAATCAAAATAGGATATCCCCATCCAACTTACTGTAAAAATCCAAAAGATGATACCAGCTAAACCCATTTTTCTTAAAAGTCTAAAATCCTAATTGGTCTATTTAGTAGGAAGGTAAATTCCAAATATGGTTAATTTCTTTTTTATTACTTTTTAATCTGATGAATAACTTTTCATTTTTATAAAGCCTAATAGATGGTTGATCTAATTTAAAGCTTCTAAATTATACAGTTAAATATAATGTAATTACAGTATATAAGTCTAATAGACTGGTGATCTTCTTTAGAGATTCAGAGGGTTGTTCAGTTCAGCACTCTGTGGATGATTAATTTTCAGTGGTTATCTGGTTTAAAGTTGTGAATTGTTTCAAAAAAAATTGCCATGCGTATCACCAGTCTTAATAGGCAGTAAAGCAGCTGATTTACCAATACCTCTTTAAAGGAGAACAAAAATTATGACACTTAAACGAAAGTTGGAATTTTTTTAATGGTAAAAGCTGCAGATCTTATTCAAAGTAACAGACAAACAACAATAACACCACACATTCCCACCCATTCCTCCCTCAAACTGTTCATAATTTTTTCAAAAAGGCAGGGAGAGCATACTCTATTTTGTTTTAAACATCAAATTTTAAGCTATTTATAGTGTTCTTAGGTATTTAATCAGTTGCTATCATCAGGATTCTTGACCCTAGGGAGGAAAAAAATGTAAAGTAAAAAAGAAAACTTTTTTCTACAAAATACTATATTCTGTTGACTTGCTAATGACTTCACTTGGAAGACAGGAGAATCACCTTTTTTATTTGAGGTAGATTGGTTTCATTACCAACTCTAAATGAAATCCTTCTTGAAATTATGCCATTAGCTGCACAGCAATAAAAATTGCATACTTGCCCTTTGACCTATCAACCTGAAACAAAAAGTGTTCTACAAATGTTTTAAATATACAAATATGTCACTGTGTCATACAAAACTGTACCTTCCAGGATTGTTTTGGTCAGATGAATGTAATCAACTGGAAAGGTGTCAAAAGAAAAAAGTTAAAACATTCCTTCTTACTAATACTTCCTTGGAGCCCTTGACCAGACAAAATTAAACTAGAGTTTTGTCTTTATCAGTCATTCAAAATAAGATACCTCACCATATGTGTTGATCTTGCCTATTCTGTAAGAATATTTTTATAATTCTAAGGTTTTTGGGTGAGTTTCCTGTTTTGGTTTGGTTTGTTTGGGATTTTTTTTTCCATAAAATAATATTTTTAAAAGCTTAATAAGATTGCAATGAAAAAAAATGCCCAAACTGCTCAGGGAAACCATACAGAAGAGTGTCATTCTTCACTCTTTTCTAGCAAAAGATTGTACTCATTTAAAAGAAAAAAAACCCACACATACTTTTAGAGAGGTTGAACAGTGCTATTAGCAGGTATCACTACTCCAAAATTGTAAAATATGAGTTATAAAACTCAGTAGCTCTAATGGTCCCAGAAGGCAATTATATGAAGATTTTCTGCCCAAGGCAGGAGTGCTGAGACTAGATGATCTTTGAGGTCTCTTCCAACCCAAACTATTCGGTAACATTATGATTCCATGATTCTAATCCATCTGCAGTGACCAAAGCTTGTGCTTCTGACTTGGGAATTAGAGCCAAGCAGCTGGGTGCATGAAGGGGCAGTGTACTTGATGCAGCTGGTGGGGCAAGCCAAAAATCACTCTGTATCACTAACGGTAAGAGAGGGGGAAATTAATTCAACAACAGGCTTGCAAAGGAGCTTCTAGTTTTGAGATAATGGATAAGTTTTATAATGATGTCTATTCCCAGCCTTTGAAATTCTTCTTAAGCTGTGAGTTTTAGTTTATTTTCCTTACTTTTCCTTTTATGATTAAAAGGAGCAAAAGCAGGTATCTTCCACAAAAATATCCAAAGAGAACATATCATCTTATATTTACTCAGCATTTTTCCTCTGTTTCTTGGCTGAAAAATGTTGACTCCAAGGGGATACATATAAAGATACTCAAAGTACTTAAAATCTCTGATTGTCCTGCCAATCTGGAAAATGCTGAAGTCTTCATAAACTCCCCCAAAAAAAAATCACCCACTGAGTTTCTGAAAAGAATGTTCTGTTCACTTTTCACTTATTAAACATCTACAGCATAGCTGAATATTGAAGGTTATCTCCTCAGCTACTGGAGACTTACATAATTGGCTATGTAAATATGTATTGTACATTATTACATAATGTAAACAAATTGTCCTGTAGCTATCCCCCTAATATTAAGGTGTAACGATGAAGGAAAAGCATATTGACTGAGTGCTGTAGAGGCACAATTTAGAGATTCTCTAGCTGCATCTGTGTTAGTAATTTGAGCTAGTCAGGGACTGCCTGGGCTGAGTACCCAATGACATTTTAAGTTCCAGAAAACTGACAGAGTTTGAAGTATACAATGTAAAAACATGAAAAATCACAAGGACTTGGACTACTTCAGGTGTCACATAATTGTGTTCTCTTCTGCCCTGATTCATCCAGTGGTCCGCCAGTTTCTTTAACATGTGTGAAAGATCACTTAGAAGACCAGGATCTCAGCTCGTAGCACCTTTTCCATGCATCATGGATATGTTCTGCCTCTTCCTGCTCTTCACTTTAATTACCATTCCTCCAGTTCTCCTTGCCTTCTGTTTTCTTTCTAAGCCTCTGAAATGAATCACCTCTCCTTATAATTTTGAGGCCCCTTTAAAGAGGCACCTCCTTACAGCTTCAACATAATCAAAATCTGTTTCAGCTTATCCACTGCTGGTTGCCTTCCCCACAGACAGAAGAGGTTACATGCTTAAGAGTAATGCTCCATTCAAGGACAATAAGATTCAAACAAAAACCCCCATATTTTTTAAATTTTTTCTTCAGGTAATAATCAATTGCCACTCAAGAGAATTACTATGCTACATGCTATCCAAAGAATTATGGTATTATTTAAAAACAGGTCACCTAAATGACCTATTACAACCCCATCTCTAACTTGGCTGTTTTCATAACATGAAACTGTAGATTAAGGAATACAAACATAGACGATGTAACATCCACCAGTCTCCCGGATCTGAATATCAGCCCGACAACAGGGTTTTTTTGCTTTTCCCAAATATTTATTTTGTATCATGTAGACTGCAAGAATTAACTATAATACCGTTTTCTCTATTCAGCTTGCTGCTTTAAATATTTATATTACAAGCCCACCACATTCGTGACCACTGTAAGTTCAACAAAGGGTTAACAACTGAATTGGTATGAAGGACATTTCCTGAGGAAGTTTCTATGCACAAGTTTGAAATAGGTTCATAGAGTTATTTTACTATTGGTACATGTTGTCTAAAATCAATTTTGAAAACTGTTTCTCAAAGTTGAAAAAAAATATGCCTAAATACTCAAATTCAATCTAAAATAAAAACTATTATTATGCTTGTATTTCAAGTAATTGAAACACAGTTTTTAAAACGTTATTGAGCTTACCTCGTTTTTGAACTTTTTGACCTTAAAAAATTTACAGTATTAAGCTAAAAAGTGTTTCAACTTAGAAAGGATGATCTGCTTTTATGAAGAAAATATATGGAAAAAATACCTTGTATATTTGATAATTAATAAATGCCCTCTTCCATATTCACACAGGAGTTAATGTTTCCACGTCTGCTGGGTAAACAGGTCCTTATACTGAATAAATAACCAAATAAAACACATCAAACCTAAAATTTAGGAACACTTTTGACCAGACATACTTGTTTCTATCTTTGCCTAAAAAAAAAGTCTTCAAAATAGCTAGAATATAGAATAAAAAAAAAAAACAGTCCAAAGAACATTTTCATCTCCTGAAAATAAATGTTTACACCACAATTAAATTTAGCAGGCTTTTTTTTTCTGTCACCCCATATATGTATTTTACAATGATGACTGTAATAACGAATCTATTTTGTCTTACTTTCACCAGATCATGGCAGAAGTGGTGATTAGAGGAACAGAACAGTGCTCAGAGGTAAGGTCTAGGCAGATATTTTTTTCTAAAAAAAGTCATGCTATTAAAGGGATTAATCCGAAAGACAGTTATGTCCTCTGTTTCAACAAATTATATGCAGTTACCAACTAAATATATCATGTGTCCTCACAAAAAAAAAAAAAAAAAAAAAGGTTTCTTCAGGAAAAAAAAGTCCAAAGGGAGCATCTGGGATCTCCACAGATCATCCAGCACCTTGGTGGAGAAATCATCCACGTGAAAAAAATGTGATGATAGTCTATTAATTTTTTTAAAGAAGATACACATGCTTCACGTTCATTACCCCTGGGAAATGTGGAGCTGATTAAACAGGAGAGATCTGTGGCAGAATGGAGAACTTTGATCAACAAATAAAGGCAGCTGGTGAGTGCATCCATCCACATCGCCGTGCTGTGAAAGAAATTTGTAAAGTCAGCTCCAGGAGGAGCATAATCCTGAGCAAGCAAGCCTGATTCCAGGGTCTTGCTCCCTCTTGGACACCATGTAGGACAAATGGAATAAATCAGGCAATATGAGACTTAATATCAGTCCTGGTTAGGTTTCTCAAGGGTCTATCCCAATGCTGTGGTGTTCAGCATCAGACTTAACAATTTGAATCATAATGTCAGCCTACTTACTGATTATGCAGATATAAAAAGTTGAGAGGGACTCTAAGTATGCTTAAGGTAAAACTATAATCAAAATTTACCTTTCCAAACTGAACAAAAACCTGGGGGGAAAAAATGGCAGGAGAAAATATGACATTCTATTTTCAGGCAGAAAACAAGGGCAAATAGAGAAAGGTGAATGGCTAATTAGTCAGCAATTCTTCAAGGAACATCTGAAGGCTGTAAAAAGGAAGCAGTCATCATATGACAGCAGACAATAAATTCTTTATTAGCATTTATATACTGCTGCATAGCTCTGATATATGGCGAGAGTCAGGAAGCTTAAACTCTGTGCCTCCACTCCACTAAAGCTCTGAGAATGCTTCAGCCTGAGCATGAGCTGATGTCAAGCACTTCAGTAAGTTGAATTAAAGAGAAAAGCAAAAAGAAAGATCTAGAAAACACATGAACAATAAAACAGAAAAAACCCCCAGATCTTTCTGTTGCATCTACAAAACATTCAACTGAGATATATGGTAGCAAGGTATTGAAACAAAGGAAGAACTAACTTGTGCTTAAAATTTATGGAGCCTAAGACAAGGAATGGGGAGAAAAATCTTGACTAGAAATGAGGAAAAATATTTTAATAATAATATTAATTGCCTTAAAATTTTGTTCTGTTTCCAACATTAGATATTGTTCACAGGAAGCTTAAGAGCACTTATCCAAAAGACGCAGCAATGATTTATCTTGCCTTGGGTCTCTTTTCCCTGGATGATCCCTCAAATTCCTTTTTAGCCCTGTTTTTTAGTGATTCTATAACTTGAGAAAGCTTTAACAAAGATAATGGAATTTTATTGCTACCTAGCTTTTCAGCAGCTAAGTCTCATTAAATTTAATTCTCTTTCTGAATTCATAAAGCAAATTCTGAAGTTCCCATGGGAATTTTGCTATCTCCTAATCTTTTTTTTCTGCAAATACCCTTTTATCAAAGGATTCCTACCAATACATCTGGTTTTCTCACGAGATATCTGTAACTGGTAATATTGTAGAAACAAAATATTCTGAGGCAAATGCGAGTTAGGAAAGGTCTTTCTGGAAGTCAGAATTCAGGTGCTGATCCTGTACTGATTTCATTATCTGTCATAATTGTAAAAAGTTCACCTGACTGCAGGTAGTAAAAATGATAATGTGTTTCTAAGTAGGCTCTTATTTAATTTTTTTTGTGGTTTTTGATTGACTGCATGTTTTGTTGCATCCCTCAGCATGGGAGAATACTACTGCAAACTTGTAAAATATACACTTTTGAGCTCATGTATGAACTGATTGCCTTCTTAGTGCTTGAAGCTGAAGGCAATGGAAATTATTATGCACCTGTGATGATATGATCTTATAAAAAAATAGAAGCAGTTTTTGCTTCTTAGTTAGTTCATCAAAGGAGGATAATTCTTTTTTTTTTCATTCTCTTCCTCAGCTTTTTACTTCCACTCCAGTTTAGAATGCCAGCTCTAGAGGAAAACAGTGAAATTTGAAATTCATTGTCATAAAGCAGGACAAAAGGGTATTTATGATTCAAAGCGCAAAGCGTGCATATGGATATATCAACATTATGACTGAAAAGCATCAATTTTCATTGTTACTCCAGGCAAGTACTCACTGGGACAAGTCCTTTATCTCTCAGTTTAATAAATGTAGTCTTTAACCCATTGGCCACATTATGTAGCTGTATTACAAAGGTATAGGTATTGCTGACAGCATGAGGAAACTAAGGCACAAAAGCTAAAGCTCTGACCAAAACTTCTCATATGTTAATAAAGGATTCAGCAGTGGGAAGGGATATGGAAGCAGTCTGGATGGCTTGAGTAAAAAATTTTTTAGAATGAAAGAACCATCACTCATCCAAAGTTGTCAGGGCTGGGTCTTCACTGACTTTACTTACCACTTAAACTCAGCTGATGGTGAATGCAAAGTCAAAGATTAAGTAAATTGTAATATGAATATCAATCATGTTGTTATCACATAATGAGCCATAACTGCTATTAAAACTAAAATATATTTGAACATCTGAGCATTGCTTTAGCTTCTCTAGGGCCTCATTTGTAGGGCAACATCCTGTTGTGAAGTGACAAATTCTCTGGCCTTATATTTACCTTCCTTTTACCAAACTGTACTCAGTTGTGCCTTTACCAGCTATTGCACTATTAAGCTCTCCTAACTTGATGAGGATCATGAATTTAACACAGTGGAAAGATTTAGAGTTTGCAGGTCACATAACATCTACCAGCATTTCCTCTGGTAGACATAGATAGGTAATTGGGTAGTGGTAAACATCTAGGAGATCACACAAGATTTTTGGAACACATGATGGTCTAGTACATGGATCAGCATAGGATTCAGTTTTAGGGTTGGTCATGTTCAGGGCCAGGAGCTGACTCAATGATCCTTCAGAGTCTCCCTTCCAGCTCAGGCTGCTCTATGGTTTTAAGATTCTGTGTGTGAATGTGTGTGTGTGTTTTGTATTCCAGGTTGTAAGAAAATCTTTATTGCTTATGGTATCTATAAAGCTATCATGTTCAGGATATTTCTAAATTTGTTTTTATACTCAACAGACTGTAAAATTTGGTTTCAAGTTTGCTGTCTGTTGTGCACATGAAGACTCTAGAATTTTATGATAAATTGATAATTGACCCAAGAGAACATCTCAATAGTTCAGTCTGTTTTAGTACATTATTCTAGGAGTACCTAAGGTCTCAGAAAATGACTGATTCATTGACTGCATGTATTCTCAGTTGATTAAGGATGCCTGGTAAATATTCATAGGATATTTTTGTTAATATACTGTATACTATATCATCTTTTCAGTTAATCACATTCAAACAAAAATAAGGCAATTGCTTTTAATTTCCTTTTTTCCCCCCAGTGGTTAATTGCTTAAAAAATTCAGTGTGTGACTAAAATACAATGCATTCATTAATAAAGCCATCTTTCTACAATGAGATTATGAGCTATCAGATCACATAGTGATTTCTTCACATCTATAAACCCATACTTTATATATGTATTTTCCCCCACAGGTCTGATTAGGGTGCCCCAAAGGACACTGTGCTTCAGAGACAATTCTGAGACTGAATCACCCTTTTTTGCTTGTCTTGGTTTGAAAAGACAGGTGTCTGCTAAGGAAGGCAGGAGCTTCCCTTGATATGGAAAGTGTAAAGCCTCTCCCTCCAAATTATTATAATTTTGAAATTAAGGGGCTCTCAGGCAAAGATATGGGAATAGGAGTAATAATTCTTTGTTAGGGAAAAAATAAAATAAATTAAAAAATGCAGTAGTACAAAACAACACTGACAGAATCAGAATACAACCTGACACCCTGTTGGTCAGGGTGTTAGTAGCAATCTGATTGAATGGTGGCTGCAGCCCTCCTGCAGTGACAGATGTGGTTCTGTTGGAGAAGTGATCCTGTAGAAGGATGGAGTTTTCCTCTGAAGGTGCAGTGGTGTAGATGGGTCTGGGAATCCAGTGGAAAAGGCTGCTCTGGTGTTCCAAATCTCAGATTATATCCAGGTAGGAATGCTTGGCTCCTCCCCCTGGGCAGAGCACCTCCCAGTGAGATGATGTAATTTTATCAGTCGTGCAGTGACACTCAATGGCCCATGAACAGAAGATATTTCCTGGAGGGAGGATTGGTCCTGGAAGAGATAAAGAAAACTGCCTCACTTGGCTTTAACAGGTGGCCCAATTAACAGAGGCAAAGTGCCCCACCTCTAACAGATGGCAATAGAATACACACCCCCAGCCACATCTTGCATTTCCAACCCAAGACATTGCTTCATGGCTTTTCTACAGAATATATTTGTTTCTTGTTGCCCGCCTCAGCGCCTAAATACAGCAATGGCTGTAATTCTCTTCTGGTAGAGAACAGATGTTAACTCTTGGTTAATTTCCAATCAGGTTTTGAAGCATAAACAGATATCTGGTGCAGGAGGAAATATGCAGAGCACAGAAGGAATTATATTCTCACCTTATGCCCTGTATGCCCAAATTTCATAAATAACCCAGCTGTAAATGTTCAGCAAATGAGATTGCGAGGTCAGTAGCCTAGAGGGTGGAATGGGCAGCCTCCATAAACCACTGTGAGTGGAGGAGACCGGCTGATGTGGTCCCACAGAGGTCCAAGGCTCAGAACTTTGGGTTGCTTCTAACCACAAAATGTTGAGAAAAATTGTCCAGTCAGTTTTACACCCCTCTTATGGTCTTCTTATATTAACCATAAGTCATCATACATTTGTTATGGCATACTGTGTCAAAAGTTGTGCTGACTGTTCCCAGCACACACTTTCATATGCCTGGAAATTTCTTCCATGAGCCAAATTCAAATGCTATAGAGAAACCATCTGAAGTGTATGTCTTCTCACAGAATTAAGACAAAGGTCTGATCTTCTCACATGACTAAAACAAAGTTATTTATTGAAACAAACAGATTTAAACACCATATTTTCCATGTGCATCCTATTTAGTTTGGGGACAGCTTTGCAACAGAATACCTAATCCTATGTTTGTACTGGCAGGGAGGGTGAATGCTTTGTGTCTCATGCACAAGGATGCAGAGTTTGGCCTTTTGCAAATATCCAATCAGAACAAGAAATGTGTGCACTGTTCCACTTCGTATCCTCCTTTCTGTAGGATGGAAATCAACAAAAGAGGGGCTAAAGTTTATTGCAGTGTAGCCCTTCAGGAACACTGCTCTGCCCTGAAATAAGACATCCATGATACCTCTTCATTCTGTCATTACACTACTGCACTTCAATTTAAATTCAGTATTTGAACCCAGTAATAGATAAGCAATGAGCACTTGCAGGAAAATCCAAGTGTTTCCTTACTCAGTTAAACACATTCAAATGGGATTTATTTTTCTTAGGATGTGGGATTTTTTCTCCCCTTAGAACCTTGATTTAAGATGGTCACAGTCCTCCCACTTAAACAGTTTTAAGTGTAAACTTAGGCTTAGAGAAAGAAATGCTTGGGTTTATTGATAAGAAGAGGAGCTAGAACTATTATGTTTAATGCTAAAAAAATGCTTTGAGAGCAGTTATAATCCTCAGTCTTGAGAGATGAATTAAATCTTAACAGAATGAAGTCTTTCTGGGGACAGACTCTAATGTATTTTCCTGTTTCTCAGCTGACCATTTCTAGAGAGAGAATATTGGATTAGGTAAGGTATTCCTATGCTCTTATTCTTCACTAACTGGCAGGAAGAGTTACTGTTCAGCTAACTGTAGCAAGAGGGCTGCAGTTCCTGAGAGAAGGGACATACTGCTTTTAAGATTATGTGTTGATATTATGGACATACTGACAAATTTTCCTCCCTTGCAGATCTTGAACTCATATGTGTGTTCTGAGCAACATCACACTTATCACATTTATTTGAAGAAGGCTTTTTTGTGAAAGACATTAGTTAAATTTTTTCATCCTTCAAAATTTATGTGCACGAAAACATGAATTCCAAAAGAGAAAATATATGTAGCTGATATTACATATGCCAAATATTTAAAATCCAATAAAATGAGGTCTGTCACACCTGTTTATAAATTTTATGATTCTCAAAAGGAGACCAGCAAATTAGTGTTTTCCAACAGCATAAAGCTTAGATTTCTGTAGATTGACAATGCTAAAATTATTTGACAAGGACAAAAATCATTGTATATGTTTCAGAGACATCTAATGAATTGTAAGAAAGTTCTCATAGGTTGAAATCAAAGCACAGTAAGGAAATGTTGAACAAAGTGTTCAAATGTTTGAACAAAGAAATGTTGCCTGTGAAATATTGGGTCATCATTCTGAATCTTTGACTCATTTTCAATGTTGCCTTGAGCAGCTCACCTAAATCTCTCTGTCCAGTTTTGTCTCTCTAAAATTGGGATACTCAAATTCTATTTTCTGTTCTATGGAGACATCTTTGATTAATTAGTTACTATCTGTAAAGTCCTTTACAAAGTAAAGTATCCTCTAAGTATGATAACTTGTTTAAAAAGGTATTTTCATGAATAAATGAAAAATTTCTCCAGTCAGTAAACTTGCTAGAGGAATAGATTAAATGCAGAAATGAACATATTCAGAGAGTGAAAAAGCAAGGCTAGATATGACTTCAAGGAAGAAACTGGAGTATAAATGGAATGGGTGGCAGAGCATCACAACATTCAATATCAGGCATATTTATGTGCATGCTGCAGATGTATTAAACTGCATTAGGAGAATGATGTGGCTGTAAAACAATAAAATGTGATTGGACTAAATTAGTAGTGATGCCACTATACAAAAAGAAGGACAGTAGCATTATGGAAGCTTATTTTGAATCTCCTAAAAATCAGAAATATAAAGTACTAGAATTCAGCATCTTAATGTAATGAAAACATAATGAATACAGGGTCAGAGAGCAAACTAAGAAAATATCCCCTCATGCCAAACCACTCACCATGATATTTGAAAAGCTATGGAAGCCAGATTTTTTTCAGTAGGGTCTGTAGCAATAGGACACAGTTAATGGTTTTAAACTAAAAGAGGGTAGAATTAGACTAAAAATAAAGGAAAAAAATTACAATGAGGAGGATGAAACACTGGAATAAGTTGAATAGATAAATGTGAAAAATACCCCATCCCTAGAAACACTCACGGTCAGGTCAGATGGGCCTCTGAACAGCTTGATCTAATTGCAGGTGTCCCTGTCCATGGCAATTTTGGAGTAAATGACCTTTAAAGGTTGCCTCATACCCAAACTATTCTATGGTCATATGCTACATACTGCAGAAAAATAAAGCAATCATTAATTGCTGCAAAATAATCCACTAAAATCTAATCATTGGGTAAATAAACAAACACAAATCAAACAGGAAAGAAGAGAAGTCTTGAGACTGAAAAAAAAAAAAAACATTTCACCAAAGGAAACTATGTGTCTATTTAGAGCACATAGAAAATTTCATGTGGTAGAAAAACAAATACAGAAGCTTTATGGATTAATGCAAAAAGAAGAGGCTCTCTAATGACAGTGGATTATTTTCTTTCTGTATTCAAGGGTGCAAACCATATTTTTACTGTATATCCATTCATATCCAGTACCATGGACAAAAATAATTTTAAATTATTTGGGAAAAAAGTTGCAATTGTAATACTATGAGTGGAAAGAAGGATTGTAAAAATGTTCCTTTTTTCTCTCGAAATTAATAATTTACTTTCAATAACTTACAAATCAAAAATTGTAAATATTCATTGATGTCAGATGACTTATACCCATAAACAGTTTAAAACTGAAGAGTAAATCTCAAAAAACCCCTTTTTTAAATTACTGAAATAAAGCTTTATTGCGGATTATATTATGCTTTTCCCAAAGCACTCAAGATATATATATTTTCAATTATAATATTCAATGTATTATGTCAATTTAACAAAGAAACAATAAGCATTTTGTTGTTACGAACTTCATGCATCTGGGAATGATAATACTGTTTAAGAGATAACAGAGATGCTGAGTAGCTGATTAGATCATATATTTATAATGTTGAATTTCTTTTTAATCATACAATTTACTTAATATAATCATGAATACCACTAAATTACTCTTAGGTGTCATGGCATCTATAAAGATGCTGAAAGTGGGAACAAATTTTCATCACCTGCTCTTCATTCTGGTACCTGCTTTACCCTGCACAACTTTGATTTCTAACTAGCATTTACCACAGAGGTAATGTTTGCATTGGCATTCTGAACACAACCAGCACACTCAGATAGACCCCAATAATTATCTCTTTGGTTGGTCTCTCACAGTGCAATATTTCTTACATGAATTGTCACCTGAGAATGGATTAAGGCTCTCCAGAGATCTCCCCAGCTGATGACATGGTCATTCACAAGGACCAAACCCCACACCGCTTCAGCAGCATCATCAACTCTTCTTGCTGAAAAGCTTGATCTTGTGTTGATCCTAAACTCACTTGCTAAGTCTCACCAAGATCTGGAGACTCTTCTCTATGTGACGGAATCCCATTCCATCAGAACAGGCACCAACATCAACTTGCAAAACTGCCTTGTGAAATCAAGCTCTGCCTTCCATCCCTTACATAACCCATTTTGCTGTAAAAACTATTGTGCTATGTTCGCCAGATCCCAGATTGCTTTGTGTGCATACCACCTTCCAAGACTGGAAACTGTTAAGCCATATTCACTTGAGCACCTATTTCAATGCTGGCAAGATCCCTGACATGGAGGGGCGAGTTCTGTGTTTGGAGATGATACAGCTGACAGATATCTGACTGAGCTGTGTTTGTGGCTTTGATTTGTTCACCAGATTTTTGAAGTCAGGTGATCTTTCAGGAGGACATGGCGTGAAATCATTTTCATATGACCAATATATATGTAGGAAAATATATGTGGTATGGAGGCTCACTCTAAGTAGAAAAATAACAAGAATTCCTTAAGGTATCCTAAAAAAAACCCAGACACCAAGCATGCAAATTAAAGAAAGCAGCAAATGTAAACTACTGATATTCTATCTCTCCCCATGTAACAGTTGAGTGTATGTCTAGAATAAAGTATGCAGGGCCTCACAGTATTAGAAAAAATCTTGACACGTTGGAGGAAATTCAAGGAAAAGCAACATAAATTATTGAGGGGCTGAAAGGATTGACTTATGGTGAAAGATTAAAAGAAATAAATATGTATAACTTGCTAAGCAATGACTGGAGGGGGAAAGGGGGAAGGGAGATGTTAACTGTCTACGTACATTTGAAGGCTATAAACACCAAGGCCAGAAAGAAATTATTTAAGGTGGTCTCAGTGTATAGCCAAGTTCAAATCAGACCAACTAGAAATTAATGTTGGTAAAATTAAACCAGAAATGAAAAACATCTGAAATTATATACTCTGTTATAAAGTAGAAGAATTCTAAGAGAGATGTATTTGTTCAGAAGTGTTAGCAGTCTTCTTATTTGGCCAGAGTATGAGACAAATTCAAATCCTCCTTTTTTCAGAAACAGAAATTCAAGTTTACAAATTCCCAGTGAGTTTTAACACAGGTGGTACTAGCTTTGTACTGGTCTCTCTCTATCCTCTGAGTTCTCTCATGAATTTTGAATGTTCTTCTGAATCAGAAAAAAAAAAATTTGAAATATTTGTTGGGAGGGAGTTTCGCTGTCTTGTTTTGTTTTGCTCTTTTTACAAAATTGATTTGTTTTCTGTCTAGGCCTGCACTAGATAATCTACCACAGGAAATGTACTTGCACTTACAATGTGTTTTGGATTTTCATGGGCAGGTTTTGGTACCTGCCCATGAAAATCCAATACACCTTGTAAGTGTGAGCTAACTGTAAGGGTGAGCTAAGGGGGTGTCTACTGTAAGACGATGCCAGAAGCATTCCCGTTTTCCAACAGAACCAATTCCAGGAGACACCAAGACAGATATGCCACTGGCCAAGGCTGGACCAAGTAAAAATGATGGCAATGCCTCTGTGATAACATATAAGAAGAAAAAAAGTATTGTGCAGATGAAATTGCACCCAGGGAAGAGTGGGGTGAAAATATGTGAGAGGAACAACTATGCAGACACAGCGAAGAAGGAGCAGGGGAGTGTTCTGGGCACTGGGGCTGAGATTTCCCTGCAGCCCATGGGTAAGCAGCTGTCCCCCTACAGCCCATGGAGGTCCACAGAACAGAAGAGATCCACCTGCAGCTTGTGAAAGATCTCACCCCAGAGCAGGTAGATGCCTGAGAGGAGTTTTTGAACCTCTGGTAGGCTTGTGCTGGAGAAGGGCAGAGATCTACAGATCCATGGAGAGAGGAGCCCTCACTGGAGCAGGTTTCCTGGTAGAACTTGTGATGCTGTGGGGACCTACACTGGAGCAGCCTGTTCTTGAAGGACTGCACACTGTGTAAGAGTGACCCACGATGGAGATATCTGTGGAGAACTGTTGCCCAAGGGAATAAATCACATTGGAGAAATTAATGGAAAACTGTCTTATACCGGAAGGACCCCATGCTGGAGCAGGGCAAGGACTGCTGTCCCTGTGCTGTGGCAATGTGTGACGAACTGGTAACCCCCATTCCCTGTCTCCCTGAGGTGCTGGGGGAGGAGACAGAGCTAAGAAGGAGGGAGGGGTGAAGGGAAGTGGTTTTTAAGGTCTTATTTTACTTCTCATTATCCTGCTCTGATTCTGTTAACGAATTCAATTAATATCTTTGAGTCGGTTTTTCCTGTGATTTGCTGAGTGATCTTTCTGTCCTTAACTCATGAACCCACCATTATATTTTCTCTGCCCTGTCCAGCTGAGGAGTAAAATGAGAGAGGAGTTCTGTGGGTGCCTGGCATCCAGTCAGGGTCAACCCATTATAGCCTTTTAAAAGGACTGTAGTGGGTTGACCTTGGTGGACACCAGATTCCCACCAAGCCACTCCACCATTCAGCTTCCCAGGTGGATAGGGGAGAGAAAATAAGATGGAAAGGAACTTTTAGGCTGAGATAAGGCAGTTTACTAAAGCAAAAGAGAAAGTTTGTGTGTGCATGAGCAAAGAGAATGAAAAAAGATTTATTCTCTACTTTCAGTCAGTGAGATGTTCTGCCACTTCTCAGGAAGCAAGGCTTCAACATGTACCGTTGTTGTTTCAGAAGGCAAACACATAAGAAATGCCCCACTTCCTCCTCCTTTTCTTAGCTTTTATATCTGGGCTGACATCACATGATATGGAATAGTCCTCTTCTAAGTTTAGGTCAGCTGGGCTGGTTGTGTCCCCTTACCAGAATCTTGTCCACCCCCAGCTCTCTAGTTGAGAGACAGCACTGATGCTGTGCCAGCTCTGCTCATCAGCAACCAAAACACCGGTGTATTACAAACACCTTTCCAGCTAACAATGTAAAGCACAGCACTTGAGGGCTGATGTGGGAAAATAAACTCTATCTCAGCCAGACCCAATACACCAGCAAGGGGATGAAATCATCTAATAAGCTTATTTCATCTGTAATACCTACATTTATGTGACAATTTTTTCAGGAAAACAAAGACTTCGCACTCAGATAATGATCAAAAAGCTCACAAAATAAAGTACAGGGAGAGAATGCCAAGATAGCCTTACAATATCAAACTTTCAATCACTGCTCTTCCTTGAAAAAGGCTCGGAAATCCTTTAGAATGTAGGCCTAAATTTTTTGTAAATCACAAAAACTCATCATGTAGTCATAGATTTGTTTAGGTTGGAAAAGACCTTTAAGATCAAGTCTGACAGTAACATAGCACCACCAAGTCCACCACAAAACCATGTCCATAAGCAGCACATCTACACATCTTTTATACTCTTCCAGGGATGATGATTCAACCATTTCCCTGGGAAGCCAGTTCCAATGCCTGACAACCTTCTCAGTAAAGAAATTTTTCCAAATAACCACAGCAAACTGTCTTACTATTAAATACTGAGGCAAAGATGAAATTAAGTACCTCAGTCTTTTCCTCAGCCTTGGTCACTACATTTCCCTCCACATCCAATATAGGATGGGGATTTTCCTTGGACTTCCTTTTCCTGCAAATGTATTTCTAGAAATATATTTTATTGTCTTTTAGAGCACTAGCCAGGTTAAAATCTTGTTGGGCTTTGGCCTTTCTAACTGTCTCCTCTCAGGAGATTTCCTGATATCCCTGTAGTCCTGAGTTTCCTGCCCTTTCTTTCAAAGGTCATAAACTCTCCTTTTTTCCCTGAGTTCCAGCCAAAGCCCTCTGTTCAACCAGCCTGGTCTTATTCCCTGTCAGCTCATCTCTTGGCCTGTGGGCACAGCCTGCTCCTGTCCCTCAAGGATTTCCTTCTGAAAACACCTCCATCCTTCCTGGATCCTTTGTCCTTCAGCACTGCCTCCCAAGGGACTCCCTCAACCAGTCTCCTAAAAAGACCACAGTCTGCCCTCTGGAAGTTCAAGGTGGTGGGACCCACTGAGGGGTCCTCCTTATGCTGTTGGGGTCCCTGAAAAATTCAAATTGCCCTCCAATACAGCAGGACTGCTCAGTGGAGGGTCCCTGCAATGGGATGCTGTCAGACTGACCAGGCATGAGGGTCTTGGCTTTCCTGGGCGCTGAGAGACAAGTCAAACACTAAGGAAATCTCCCTGCAGTAAGGATTGAGAAAAATCTCACCCTTTCACATGATACATGTATTTTTAAAATTCCATTTGTAGATATTGAAGAACAGACAGAGTCATATATATATATAGATATATATAATGAGATCAACATTGAAGTAAGTCTTTGGGTCACTGAAAGAAAGCTCTGGGAAAAATGGCTTGGAAATTAACTTCAGGTTTTTGGCTTTTAGGGTTTTTTTTTAAATACAGATAGGTTGTCTGCTAGCTTGGAAACCTGAAATAAAAATTTCTAGTAATAGTGCATCATTCATCACATAATTTCTTTAGACCATGAATTTCAGGAACTGCTGATGGAGAGTTTATTTTCAAACAGTATTAATGGTCTCTATTATTTTTGCTTACTAAAGTGAATTACTGCAAAATAATAGGTGTGACTTGTCCAGAACTCTCTCTGAAAATATTTAAAGGAGCTCTATCCTGTGCTCTTTTTCCACCAGCTAGCAAATACAAGTTAATGATCCTCCTACCCATGTGCCCCAAACCTCAAAGGTAAATGGAAGGAGTCCCAATTTTAACCTGCAGGCATATACCACTGTTTTACCAGCAAAAATTTGTATTGAACCTGCCAGTGTAGTGAATGTCTATGTAAGTATTAAAGCAGGAGAGAAGATGCTATTTAGCTAATATTCCATATGTATGAAAGAGTTCTGAATGTCCAGGGCAATCCTGAATTGCAGGATGTTATGGCTTAATCTAGGAAACCCCAAGCCAAATATTAAACTCTGCCAGTGTGGCAGACATATCAATTACTACAAAGTATCCTTAGCATGTCCAAGGGGCAGGCCAGGAGATGTGTCAGAGGGGTCAGCTGTTGGTAAGTACTTCAAGCTATTCTAACATTGGAATAAAACTTAAAAGGGCATCTTCTATGAAGAACAGTCAATTTCGTATGGGAGTGTTGTGACTTAACCCTGCCTGGCAGTTTGCTCACTCCTCCCAAGTGGGATGTGGGAGAGAATCAGAAGTGTAAAGGTAGAAAAACTCATGGGTTGAGATAAAGACAATTGAAAAATTAAAGCAGAAGTTTGCACATGCAAACAAGGCAAAATAAGGAATTCATTCATCACTTCCCATTGCTAGGTATTTAGCTATCTCTGGGAAAGCAAAGCTTCATCATGAGTAAAGCATACTTGGGAAGACAGACAGCATATGCAAAATGCCCAAATGCCTCCTTCCTCACTCTTTCACAGTACTTTTATTGATGAGAATGATGGAAGAATATCTCTTGGGTCAGTTGGGGTCATCTTTGCCAGCTTTGACCCTCCCAGCTTCCTGTGCACCCCCAGCCTCCTGACTGGCCAAGCAGTGTGAGGCAGAGAAGTCCTTGACCCTGTGTGAGCACTGTTCAGCACTAGCTGAACATCCTTGGCTTATCAACACTTTCCAGCACAAATCCACAACACAGTCCCATGGCAGCTGCTGTGAAGAAAATGAGCAGCACAGAGAGAAAAGAACCTCACAGCTCTGACTTGTTTTAGGTAAAAAATGCTTCACCACAATGGTAGTCAAGTTTTGGAGCAAGTTTCCCAGAGACATTATGAAGGCTTCTGAAAGTCCTGAGTAAGTTAGTCTGATCCCATAGCTGACCTTACTTTGAGCAAAGAGTTGAGCTAGAGAACAACTACTGTCCTTTCTACGCTGAATTATCCTGTCATTTTGCATGGGTCACTGAATTTTGCAGCCCAAGAAATGTGAGCCCAAGAGCTTCATCTCCCCACACATTCAGCCTAACAAGGCTCAACATGCGCTCCCAGTAGACACAGAGACAGAAGTAAACAACACATGTATAAATATACACATGGCCAGCCACACAGATCAACACAGACAGAAGCACAAACAATATTCAATATTCATGCAAACACAAAAAGTACCAACAGTCTCATGCTGCTCTCTTCCCTGTCTGATCAGGATATAAGTCCATTAGTGGAAAATTTATTGTCATATATCGACATATATACAGTTTGGATCCCTACAGGAGTTGGCTTTGGACGATGTTTATTTTGTGAGTCAGTAGCCTGAAAGTTTGAACATTTCCCTAGTGATATTTTGCATCTAAACTACAACACGATCAAAATGCAATAGAAAACTATGTACTTGAATGTTGGATCTAAAAATCTGCATTAGTGAGCTGGGATTTGAACAAATGAAGAGGTAGAATTTAAGCATTAAGTCTTCTAGGAGAAAGAAAAAAACAAAAAAACACACCACAATAAAATAAGCCCATTTTCTTATCCTGAATATTGCCTTAGGAGGAGTGAAAGATAGCACAGGTTCAGGGTGCTTGTATCCTTTACATTTTGCCTCATTTTTAACACTTGAACCTTAATGGTATTTAACTCTTTTTCTTACCTGAAAGTTTCTTTAGCAAACATTCACATTACTTTGTAGTCACTTCAGAATTCTGATGCATTTATTTAGCTTTCAAAGCAAATTTGGATCTATTCCAGATAGTTACTGAACAGCTTCAATTCATGAAGGTATTTTCCTTCAAAGTATATCAAGACGCATCCTTAAATGATTGCTCTACATTCAAAAGACTCTGGTGAGTATATTCCATACTCCTTATGAATCAACACTGCTAATTATCGCAGTTTTCTCTCAAGTCTTATAATAGTTGGTAATGACTTTAAAGATATTATTCTGGAGACAAACAACTGCATGATGCAACCTTCTATATTTTTCATGAGTGAATTTTGAAACCACGAAATTGTTTGTGGTTTACCTTGAAAATGTCATTAGTAGATAAATTACAAAAGGTTTGGAAAGGATATATATGTGTGAAACTGTACCAATGTATATCTGTGTGTGTTTACATATTAAAATCCATGTTGTATTTCTATAGGTTATAACATGAATATACAACATGTCCATATATATTTAGCATATTCTAGCATTTGGTGGAAGCTGGCCTGTTCTCCCAGGCAACTAGTGACAGTACAAGAAGAAATGGCCTCACCCTGCACCAGGGGAGATTCAGGATGGACATCAGGAGAAATTTCATCACAGAAAGGT
Source organism: Molothrus aeneus (assembly GCF_037042795.1). Taxonomy (NCBI): domain Eukaryota; kingdom Metazoa; phylum Chordata; class Aves; order Passeriformes; family Icteridae; genus Molothrus; species Molothrus aeneus. The sequence continues at coordinate 71,393,196 of NC_089648.1, read as the reverse complement.
TGTTAAACCTTGGAATGGACTGCACAGGGAGGCTGTAGAGTCACTATCCCTGGAGGTGTTCAAGAAATTACTCCCCATGGCATTCATGACACAAACATGACACAGTTTATTGACAAGTAGTGATCTTTCAAAGGTTGGACTCAATAATCTCAGAGGTCTTTTCCAACCTAAATGATTCTGTGATTATATATCTGGGTCTTAAGATGCTAAAATTGATTAATGAGTTTTGAACCTTTTGATTTTTCATACCATAACTGCAGTATATGCTTTCATAAAATAATACATTATGTTACAATTATGAAGTATTATTCATCCCTAAAAATCAACAGAGGCCTATTTCTTAGTTTCACAGAAGCCCTTTTACATTTCATGGTGATATAATGGTCCATTTGGTGGACACAGCTTCTCTTTATTCTCATTTTCAGATCCCATTAAAGTGCCACAGATGTATAATCTAGCCTTCACATGGCCAGGAATCACAGCCAAGACTGTCATTACAAGAATCACTCGGCTGATCACTGTCTGGGACTAAGCTATGTTGCAGGACTCTTAGGTGAAAGAGAGATGAGATATTTGATATAAGAGTTGTAGAAGAAATCTTTAAAAAATGTAATTTCCATTATTAGAAATTACTGGCAATATTAAAAAAACCCCTGTATTTAATTTTATTAAATATTGATAAATCGCTCAGCAGTAATATTGGAAGGCATAAAGGAACTTAGTAGTCAATAAGGAGCATCTCATTACTCTGAAGGCTTCCAGTCTAAAATCATGCTTAGGTAAGAAAGAAGGAATTGTATGCTCTTCCCAAGTGGCTGCTGAGAGGGACACTAAAGCAGGATGGTCACTGAGTTACTGACTGCTACAATTGCTAACGCAACAGGGAAAATACTCTAAATTCACATGGATTTTGAGGGCAGCTGAGAAATTGCTAAAGTACTGCCCACTCTATACATGGTTGATCAGGCTGAAGTGAAGGTAGCAATCACTCTAAGGCATTGACTAAGGCACCAGAAGTCAAAAGAGAAATTTCAGAGAGGTTTTTTAGGACTAAAGCTGGTTCTCCACCTTCTTAACATATATACATTGCTAAAAGGAGATATTTCTGCATTCATAGCTTCACTGGTATTCCCTGCAGCAGGGTGTCCATGCAGCAGTATTAGAAGCACAAGGCAAATGTCACAATTGCTTGATCAAAAAAACTGCTGAAATAGGCCTACAGAATTTAGCACCTTCCCATAGCAGGGAATCCTACATTGACAGAGAACACCACTTATGCTTGGTGAAGATTTAAGTAAATGTATATGTAGGAAAAATTAAGTCATGACCTGTCGTTTAATCCTTCCTGTAGTTTCTCTATCATGCTCAGTCACACACCCCAGCCAAAAGAAATACAGTACCATCAAAATAATCAGCTCCAAAGTTTATGAGATACATTATTTCCCCTTTCTTGTAATGATGTGACCTCTCTACCCTTAATCATCTTACTTATGAGTTCTCTTCTGTGAGTGATAGACTGCTGTTAATGCTAAAAACTGCAGCTGATTAAATCTCAGCAGAAGCAACAAACAACTTTTAAATCTCACGGTCTCCAGAATAAGCACCAAAGTCTAATACGGTTGTTTTGGACTCCAGCTGGTAAATGTGAGACCATAACATGGAGCACCAAAACTTTAAACACTTTTATTTTATGTCTCAGTACTTCATACCATGCCTACTTAGTAGTCAAATATCACCTTCTAAATTAACAATACTCCTTAAAGACTTTCTTTAAAAGACCTCTGCCTTTGTACAGTTTTGTCTTTTCCCAGTCTAATCACACCAAGTTCACATCAGCTATTGACATTGTGATGTCTACATCCTTCTGGTACATTGTCTTATTCCAAAATCTTAAATGCATCATTATAATTCTACTATGCTAAGAAAAATCTGTAACAAGAGTTTGTCAGCCTACTGCCAAGTTTATATTTTAGGGTGGTATTGAAGAAAACTTTCTTGATTATAGTAAGATAAATTCTCCAGACAATTTATGTTAATTTTTTTAATGGAACGGAAGTTGAGAACACGGTGATTATTAAAACAGGGAAACTCATCTGACCTCTTATTAGATTAGATAAGGAAGTAATTTTGCTTAGAGCAACAAATTTGAAATCCCTTAATTTTCTTTCCCATTCATGTGACTCTAGTAGTTTAGATAAAACAAGCAGTTAAAGCAGATGATGAGTATCAGATCTCAAGTTAATACAAAGTAAATTGAATTCTGAAGTATCTCTTCTATTTGCAACTTTGCTGCAGGTGCCAACTTTGTGAACTTTCTTATTTAGCAACATTGCAGAGGCCACAAAGTCAGTTAGAAGGAAATAAGTTTAAATAAATATCTTTCAGCTTAACAGATTTTCTGCCCCTAGAAATCCTGAAATACATTTCAGATTCACATATAGCTTGTAATGAAAATTCACATTTTAAAAGACTATTACCATTTTCCTTTCCCAACAGTTATATCCTGTTTTTTATAATTGGCATAGATACTCCTGTAATCCTCCTGGTATAGGAGCCTTCCTGTGCACAACCAAAAACCTTCAATTGACATCTCTGGGTTTTCAATCAGGTCCTCCTTAAAATCAGCACATCTATGCTCAGAACAGCTGGATTTGGGGTCATTCATGAGTTTGTGCAAAGTCATTTGGTAGGAGATCATATGACTGGTTTAACATTACTCTGAAACTCAGTGGCTTCATATATAGTGATAAATTCAAATTAGCACATTAATATGACTTTTCTCTTCAGGACTCACCAAAAACACTTTTGGAAAGAGAGTAAAAAAACTAATAAAATGTTCAAGGTACAATATTTATTGGCCATTCATGACTTAGGAAAAGCTCTGAAATTGACTCAGGTGGGATTTGGGCATTCACACACACACACACTGGAGATGATACAGTTTCTTTCACGGTTTTTATTTGTAATTACATTAATTTTATTCACATATTTGAATTATTCTGTGGATTTGGACTGTTTCAATCTGGTCATATTCTGACATTTGGCTTTGGGAGCTATATTCAAGCAATGAATAGACCAAAACTGGGATTACAGAAACCTGCAGAGACAGAAAGGAAGAGGGATCTCCATCTATATCATCTCTCCAGATGGTAACTGAATGACCAAGTCTTGTGACTGGGTTCTCCAAGTCATATAGCTTGGTTTATATTTATCTCTGTTTTCTAGAAGTAAGAAGAAGGCATGACAATTTTGCTGTCTGAAGGGAGAGTGCATCTGAGGCAAAGGCATCAGGAAAGCAGACTAGTCCTATTCTTGAGAATATTAGTGGTGGATCGACACTCATCAGTAAAGCCTTCACTTAGTCTCCCACTTACTCGTCACAAATCTCCACAGGGAAGAGTATGGGAAGAGCAAATGTCAGGAAACTGCTGGGTGAAGATAGCCTGTTTAATAAGTGAAACACAGGTGAGCCTATAAACAAAGCAAGATAAGTAGTTCAGTGACTTCTTCCCACCTCCAAGTAGGTGCCTGCCACTTGCTGGAAAGCAGGGCCTCAACACCCAGAATGGTTCGCAGGGAGGACAAGCACAGCAACCCCAAAAGTTCCCTTTTTTTTTATCCTTTCTTCAGCTTCTATTGATGAACATATTATATGATATAGAATATTGTGGTGGGTCAGTTTGGGTCAGCTGTCCCATCTGTGTTCCCTCACAGCCTATTCTCTAGGGAAAAAAACAAAACCCATTACTCTGCACAAGCACTATTGCAGAATGGCCAAAACAAAGTGTGCTATTGACATTGTTTTAGTCATGCACTCAAGACAGAACCATACAGGATGCCATAAATGAAGTTAACTCCTTCTTAGTCAGACTGAGCTCTTCAGTTTACAAAAGAGTTCGAAAACTAAAAATGCTGGGTTTCAGCCTTGCATGGAGGAGCCTGATTATGTGTATTGCTAAATTTTTCAGCTAGTTACAGTTTTTTTTCAGCCAAAACTACTTCTCTAAGAGTGCCTGGCTGTAGCTCAGATGTAAACACAACCAGGGACCTGTCTCAGTAGGCAGTTTGGATGCAGTCACTGTGTTTTGGAGGGAAAGAGGTTGTAGGATTATTCATGTGGCCTTGGGGCCAGATAATGAGTCCAGTTCTGAATAGTTTTGTAAAATAAAGCTTTATTTTAAGAGCTGTCCTCCCTTTTCTAGTATATAAATATTTAGATTTCATTTTTATTTTTAAAAAACAAGAATTTTTAATAATAAAACTGAGGAGGGAGACATAAACCACTTAGACCAAAATTTACTAGCAGTGTACAGAAAGCTACCCTTAATTACCTTTTGTCACCATTATCCATGGTATTTGCATTTACAATCTTGTTTGAAAAGGGCACTGTCACATATCTTTGCCTATCTTGTTTGATTAATTGCCTCACTGTCAACATGTTAACCAAGGATTTAATTCTCTGTTTTCCTGTCATTGATCTAATACTCCACAACTCTTTCTGTTAAGTTAGTATAATTTCCTTCCTATGCAACTTAAAGTTGCATCATTAGTAAGATCCTTACATCTTTAGGTGTAAAGTATATGATATCTTTTCTTAGATTATCTGGGAAAAAACCAGATTATTGTTTCAACACACAAAAGTGTACAACCTGCAATTCCATCTTGCGAGAATAATTTTCTTCCTTAAATACAAAATTCAGGTGATTTCTTCATATTGCTATATTTTCCTATTCTTTTCCAGGTGAGAAAGTAGATAATTATCCCAGATTAAAAAAAAAAGCCAAAAAAACCCCAAAACAAAACAAAACAAAGGAAAAAAAAAACCACAAAAAAACCAACAAAAAACCCCAAAAAAACCCCACCAAAAATCCCCCAAAAAGAAAACCTAACCAACAAACAAAAAAACCCCAACCCCCTACACACATAAAACAACCTAAAAACCAAACTAAAAAAAAATTTTTAAAAGTCAAAGAAAATCCCACAATTATGAGCAAACAGGAAAAAAAAACCCAAGAAAAAATCCCATCAAACCAAACAAACCCAACAACAAACTCCTCCTTCCTGCAAGTACCCAAATCAGACTTAATTTAAAGTATTAAAAGAAACAAACAAAGACTCAGTCACTGATAACACATTAGCCTTCCAATTGTCACTTTTTTGTTATTACTTATTATTCGTGTAGTAACCTCTCCATATTTTGTTAAGCACTGTGCAAGGAGAGTAAAAGAAAAAATATTCCCCATACCAAAATCATTAAATATCTAAATATTCCCACAAAGTATGGATACAGGGCTTTCTGTAAACCTTTGCATGCTAAAATTTTGCTATTTAGTTAGGAGTTTTCTTCTGCATTGTATTCCCAAAAAGAGAGAATCAATTACAAATTCTTGGTTAATCCCTTAAGTTATTTGTGTAGCATGCTAAAGATCTTTAAGTTGAAACCTTGGGATCAGCTGTGATGAAAACATTACTAAACTAATAACAATAATGGAAAAATGCTTCAGCATTGATGCTGAGGAGATAATCTTCCCCTTTTTTCAGTTTTTAATCATTTAGCATGGAAAGGAAAATGAGCTGCTCAGAATACTAATACTGAATATTTGTCCTTCAAAATAGAAGACGAGAGTTTAGTCTAAACTCATTCCCATTTTCCACCTGCCTATTGTTGAAGAATTCAAGCTTCTATTCTGCCATGGGAGACACTAGACAGTAAAGAGTGCACATTTGTGCTAAGACAAATTGAAGGCAGATAGATCCATCACAGCAGTACAGCAGAAATTTGCCATGGACAGTGCAGGACAGCCTGCAAAACTGCACAAACCAGCAGCACCTGACTTAGAGAGAACAGGGAAAAAAACTGAATTTTCTACAGAGAGCACAGAAAAGGAAAAAAAACCCACAACACTATATAAATATTCTGGCTAACCCTGGGCATGTCAGAAAACTTGTGTCTCTTCCACTAGATGAAGAGAACTGGGCCTGAGATTTGACTCTCCAGCTGACAGCCTTCATAAAATTTGAAGAGTGATGAATCTGAGATGTGGGCGATATCTATGATATAGCCCACAACAAGACTGTCATTAATTTGAGTATTTTGTAATTTTTTTTCCTTAAAATGAAGGACAAAGGTTTCAATCACAGTCCAAATGTTGCTACTATTTTAGTTTGCATTATACTAACTAGATAATTCTAAACACCACAAAATCTGCTGTTGTTTGGATCTCTTCAGTATAAAAACTGTAGCCACGTTTTGAAGTGAGAAACTTTTCAATGGTTCTCTTTAAAGAGTTGTATATAGAACTGAAACAGCACTAATATATAGGGACAGTTTAACTGAGTCAGCTTGGTCCTTCAAAGACACTTGTGAAGTCAAAGTTCCTGAGGACTCCGTATTCTGTTTGTATAGAAACTTCACAAAAATATTAATGATTAATACAATGTGAATAGAAGAGGAGAAAAAGGCAAGTTCCATATCAAATATCTGTATTTTTCTCCCACAGCTTCAACTGTGCAATCAAGTTTATCACTTTTCACATTCCTGTGGCTTTTGTGTTATTTTTAGAATTTCAAGAGATGCTTAGTGACTACTTAATTCTGCAGTGATTAGAGACCACTTTACAGAATAGTATCTGTAAACAAGGTTAAGTTTAGAAGTAAAAAGAAAAACCATGCAAACAAACAGAAGAGCAACAATATTTTTGATAAAGTAACTAAATTCTCATAGAGGCAAATTTTCCTCAGTTGTGTACATGATACAAAAAACTGATGCATAAATATATTCAGAAGTACTATTCACTATAACATAATCATCAGATTTAGATCAACAAAGACAATTTTTCATAGGCATCTAAGACAAAATCACAATTTCAAAAAAAAAAAAAACAAAAACCACCAGCTATTTAGAGTTTCTGAATTTGAAATATCATTTAGAATATTTTTATTCTGTGGGAACTTCTTGAGCCTTTGAGTAGATAATTATTTGATCTTCCATTTAGTTAATGAATCTAGTATCACTTGCAGTTGAACTGTAAAAAAGCTGTATAAAAAATTCCATGTATAAAGATATTGCATCACAAAATCCCAGAACAACTAATGTTGGAAGGCTCCTCAGCAGATCAAATAGTCCAAAGCATTTGCACTACCAGCAAGTTAAATCGGGGCAGGTTACTTAGGACAATGTCCAATCAGGTTTTGAGCATTACCAGAGGTGGAGATTCAACCTTTCTGGGCAACCAGTTCCAGTGTCTCTCCTCCCAAGAAATAAAGTGTTTTATTATATTAACATTGCATTTAAATTTGTGCCCATTGCCTCTGGTTATTTAATTGGGCACCTCTGAGACTGGTTGTATTTTTCACACCCCCTGATCAGATTTATGCATTGCTGAGAACCCCTCTGAGCCTCTTTTTCTCCAGACTGAATAGCCACTGATTTTTCAGCCTGTCCTGCAGATCAGATGCTCTACTGCCTTAATCATCTTCCTGGCCCTCTGGTAGACTCACTCCAGTGTTCCTATTTCTTTTGTACTGTGGTGCCCAGAACTGCACCTGTGACTTCAGATAGCTCTTGCCAGGGCTCATTGGAGGGGAAGGATCACCCTCCTTGGTCTGCTGGCAGAGCTCTCCTCTCTGCAGCCCTTGAGGATTCTGGTCTTCCCTAAGGCTGAGACACATTTCTGACACATGGTCATCTAGTGGTTCCAGCAGGATACCCCAGGTCCTTCTCTGCACAGCTGATTTCCAGTCTAGTCCCAGATGTTATGGGTGTGGTGAGTCTTTCCTCCCCAGCTGCAGGACTTGGCATTTCCTTTCATTCTCATGAGGAATACTGATGTATTTCTCCTGCCTGTGGAGGTCTCTGTGAACAGCAGCAGACCCACCTGCCCTACCAGCCATGCCTCATGTTTGCATAATCTGCAAACTTGCTGGGAGTGCACTCTGTGCCTCCATCCAGGATATTAATGAAAAGTTAACACAGCTCTGCCACATTATCAAGCTCTGAGAATACCAAGAGTGACCATCCTCCAGTGGGACCCTGTACTGCTGACCACAACACTTCAGGCCTGAAGGTTCAGTCAATTTTCAGTCCATCTCACTGTTCATTTACTAACCATGAGTTCACAGATGAGAATATAATGGGAGATGGTATTCAAAGTAAGATCAAAATAAACAAAACCACTGAACTCCCCTCATCCACTGAGCTAGCAATTTCATTTTAGAAAGCTATCAGGTGAATCAAACATAATTTTCCTTTTATAAATCCAGTCTGATTGCTCCCAACACTTAATCCCTCATGAGTTTGAAAATTGTTTTCAGGATTAACTGCTTCACCAGCTTCTCAGGTGTGATGATGACCAGCCTGTAGTTTTCTGGACCCTCCATCTTGACATTCACGAAGCTAGGAGTGATATTTGCTTTCTCCTGGTCCCTGTGATTCTCTCCTGGTTGTATGATCTTTTGAAAATTAGCAAGAGTGCCCTCACAATTACATTGGTCAACTTCCCCAGCACTCGTGAGGACACCACATCAGGTCCCACATTTATTTTTGTTCAAATTAAATGTTCTTTGTCCTGATCCTCCTTTACAGAGACATCATTGTCTCTTTAAAAGTCAACTGTCCTTATCTTTTTTGTGGCATAGTTAAATTTAGCAACCTACCATCTACAAGTTTGTTATGCTGCCCTCTCCATCCCCTGAAACCTCCTGTGTTTGCTCCACATACTGGCTAAATGTCACAGGTGAGGTGTCTCTTTAGGACAAGCATTAATACATTACAGTACGTTCCTGCAAAAGCTTTGTTGCCTCACTTGTGTTCTTTCTTGATCCAATTCCACTTAAAAGAATTAAAATACATAGTGACTATAATAGTCCAATAACATGAGACACACTGACTGGACACACATCTGCCATTGGAAAGGCTATAAACCAGAAATGTAGTGCCAGCAAATGACGTGAGAAGATGCTGTTATTGTTTTTGTGATGCAAGTGCAGAAGTCTAATGAGAGATGCTAATTTGAAGATGCTTCTGTTCTTGAATGCATAATTCTCTAAACTGCTGCATATCTGATTTCACTTTGGTAATCCTACTGCATACATAAAATGAAAGAAGAAAAACCCCAAATTCAGACCACATTGTTATCATTACCTCTTTAAAACTGTTCCAGATTTATTTCCTTTGGAGTCTTTCAATTCAAACATGCTCCATAGCAATGTGAGAAAATTCAAGTGAGTGGAATGAAAACATGAAAGTATAGAAAACCACAAGCTATATAGATTTGGGACATTGAATCATTCCAGCTACTTCTGATTGTCATCTGTTCTATTTGACCATCAGAAGTGACCTTAAATTTACATTTTTCTCTATTTTTTTGTAAATATGACCCTCTTACAAAACAGAGAGATGAAATCTGCACTAAATTGACATCAATACTTTCAAATTCTGTGCTAAAGGAACACATTTTGACCTGCAAATAAATAAGACAAGTATTCCCCTTAAGGTGTCCAAATATTGCTCCCTTAAGCCCTTGTTTCCATACTGCCCATGTATCTTTTCTTCCAGGCTCATTGAACAAAACAGGAATTTCTGTTCAGTGCTAGAATAGAATTCAAGTGGATGTTTATTAGACATGTCAAAATATCCGTGACATCTGCTTTTTTTCTATATAATATTTGTTTTTTTTATAAGAGGCTTGTCACCAAAACTGGCACGAATAGTCTCCCTTCCAGCATTGATAACAGTTGTGCTGGGAATCCCTTAACACCCTCAGGCAGCACAATACTCCCAAAGCAATTTTAATACTGGTAAACTTCAGGTGAACATCCAAGCCATTAGGTATAAAGCTGACACATACACAAACTGCAGAATGCCTAAGATGTATTATTATCATACAGCTCCTGGAATGAGATAACTGAAGGTTTATCTGAAAGGCACTCTTCCTGACAGATACTGAAGTGCAGCAAGCTCAACAAACTTCAGCTGAAATCAATATGGTAGCAGAATAGTCATCAATCTGCCCCTTACCTGTTTAATCCAGGCCAAGGTTTAGACAGACTACAAACTTACATACACTGCATACCAACACAAGTGTTAGTGTCTGAAACCTGGAAAACTAGGGACAACTTTTCTTCTGTCTAAGCAGGGGAGTGAGTCTAGCAAAGAGTGGTGATTTTACTTTCCCTGTGGATCTGAAGGGAAATCCTGTAACTTGCAGTGGATAATCTGAGAAAGAAGGACCTTTCAGGTATGAGAAATTCACTGTGTGTACCCAACAGTCTCTCTGGAGGCTCAAGCAAAGGTGGGGTTTCTCTGCCTCCTCCTTTGAGTATGACTCATTTATAGCATCTCTCATTTTATGGTAATCAGAAATTATAGAACTTCCTTCAAAAAAATAGTTTTTCTCCTTTTACCTGAAAAAGTTTGGAGCATGTAGAATTGCTAAGGATTACACCAAAAAGAAACATGGAGAAGAAGAATGAAATTTTGAGGATAGGATGGTGAGTGATAAGAAAATAAAAGAAAAAAGAGAATGAGTCACTGCTCTATATGTATTCATATGGGTTTACCTTAACAAATCCAGCTGTTGATTTCCTTTGTTCACACATCTGCTGTGATGCCTGTGAAGTTTGATTTTTGTTTTAGGAAGTTAATGTTTCATGACTGATGTTTTCAGCAGAATTCATGGCAACTGATATACAAGGATGGCCTGAGGCCTGACATATCTTTATACTGACAATCAATGCCATGCATTGCATGGTGATTAAAAGGAATAAAACTGTTTATTCTATAGCTTAAATACATCATTAAGAAGTAGTCTTCTAAAGCTACTCATTAACATGAAGATTTGGCCATCTAACAGGTTATGGCTTATTCCCCAGGTTTATTGTTCATTATCACATGGACAAAATAGTTGACAACTCACAAACCTACTTTAATAAGTGCAGTCACTATTTTTATTTTTTGTTCAGGGGAAATATTTTGATTAGCCTGATCAAAACATTGGGCTATGATAGCTATCATCAGGCTATCATCATCAGGCTGATGATTAGGGTTAAAATTTGCAAATTATTTTTAGGAGAATTTCCATTCCCAAGTTACATGGTGTTTTCATGCTTTGTAGCAGTTAGCATCTTTTTAAGTAATTCTTTTTTTTCTTTAAAATACTTGATGCTTCTCTCAAACCAGAATGATGAAGAAGAAAAAAATTTATCATGACCAACAGACTTTAAGGGATAGTGGAACACAGATGACAGCCTGTGTTCTGTAGCTCTGACAGTTTGGCTTGAAACAAATCAGGCAGAAAATGAAAATCAATTCCTTTTCAAAATAAAACCATGGCATGTATTGCTGTGGCTCTAATCTTAGTAAACATTAAACTTATATTTGTGATTAGGGCCTGAATGATCAGTTTAAAATCTCCCCCTTGGACCACAGGTCTAAAATTAGCAGTAGATTTTTCTGGTTTGCCCATCTTTTCTTTTTATTTTTCCCCTAGAAAAATGTCATTAACAGTGCCCCAGCAACAGAAACTGGGAGTCCCATTTGGAAAGATGCTGCAATCTCACACCATGGACCTCTTCTTCAAGACCTTATTTTGGCATCACTGGGGGAATCACTCTGCCTTTAGCATCCCAATATCCTTGGCATATAGCATACAGAAACCTCAAACCATATATTCAGCAAGTGTAAACACATTTGATGCTATTGTCTTCAAGAGGGAGACAATATTATTTTAACCAGACAAGGATGTTCATCCACATACCTTCTATCTTTTTTTTTTCTTTTTTATTAAATGTAAGACTATTATTTTCTGTGGAGGACTCTGTCCTTAATTTCTCTATATGATACTGCCATTCATTCCCACAGCATTGATAATTAGTGTCAGGCATGGAGTAGTTGACAATACTACAAAGAATCTGAATGTTAATCTTAATGTGAAAAGGTTCTAAAGAAGCAATCTGCAAAGGCACAACATAAAAATTAGTGAAATAAGAATTCAAATAAATGAAAAAATGCAAGGCTTTTAACCCCCATGGTTTCAGTAAATACAGCAACCATGATTAAGGAAATCAGACTTTGGAGAGCTTCTTAAAAAATAAATAAAAAGAGAACAGCTGAGAATGAGGCAGGAATATCAATGAAGGAAATGTGTGAAAACTAGATAAGGAAAAGGCAGCATCAACACAAAATTATTGGCAATAAACTGAATCATTAACAAAGGTTATATTCAAAACCCTTCTTTCTCCTCCCTGCTCTCCCCCCTCGAAGTTCAACTATTTGGCTGAGACATTGAAGATAGAAGTTTTGCAAATCATACATAAATTACTGATCTAAAACATTTCAGATCATGAACAGGATGAATATTTCCTCTAGTCTGAGACCAAATAAGCCCAGATCTTTTGGAGTGACACTCCTCTTCCAGTCCTGTTTCACTCATAAATTCAGAAAGCTGCTAAGATCAACATGAACCATTTCAGCTTTGTTTTTGCATCAGTTCCTGCCTCCTTTTTTACAGTAGACCTCAGATGAGAAATATTTCTTCCATACGTATATCTCTCTGTTGATTACTGGTATTATTTAGCATATTTAGACTTTGCAGTTAAACACCTTAATAAAAGTCTTCAATTTTTATGAGCCTGTCTTTTGGTGTGTTGTCTTCAGAACACATTGATTTTGCATTCACAAAATGTAGGACTGTGATACTGGTTTTGAAAAAGAATAGGGTAATTCTTACAAAAGTGAAGAAAATCAAATGTCAAATTACAGAGGTAATCCTTGCTCTTTTCAAAGCAGAGGAACCCAGTTTATATATTTCATTCGTTAACAGATCAGTTAGTGATTAGTAACAAAAAATTATGTTTCTATGGACAAATCATTGGAACTCTTCTGGTCCCTGTGTAATGAGAGGTAATAATTACCTTTTCTTACAAAGCACAACATACTAAGCACACTGTCAAGCCTGTAAGTACAGTATTCTGCTGCTAACACTGAGAGTGTTTATTCTTGATTATAAGTGATTATACTTAAAGCCACCGTTGCTTTGCCAGAGTGACAGATGAGTTTGGTGCTTTGGGTACATACCTAAGAGCTTGGATATGTATCTGAAATTCATCCAACAACTGAACTTCTTAAAATGGAAACATTTGTCTAGAAATGTTTCACAAACAGGTTCTCTTGCACTGCATGTAGCATTTGCAGCACTCAAACTGGTTTGAAAGATGCAGAGATCAATGAAAGTTCCACTCATCACTGCTGTCCTTGGTGCAAGGTCCTTAGCATCACCCCAGACTGGAGAAGACCACACTGGGTCCTCCTGTTACCACCATTTCTCTGAAGTGGAGTCTGAACACATTTTAGGTCAGTTTGAGATGTCCTTGAAGCATGCATGATTTCTTATCTTCCTAGAACAGGAGAATGTGGCCTTAACTTGTATTACCTATTGGTAAAGGGTTTATTAAATTCTTTCATGGCTCAAGACTTTCCCTCTGTTCAAATAATAAAAAATAACTATTTTGAAGTTGAGATAGTGACAGCAAATTGTACCTCTGCTCAAGCAGATGACAATTTTGCTGTCGGGGGCAGGATTTCACAAATAATGGGTTTTTTGCATAAAAATTAGAGTTCTTAATAACGGTTAATAAACTGATTATTTTCAAAATACATTACAAACTATATTGAAGGCATATCTTTGTGTACTGGATCAACGTCATTATAAATTAATTATAATTTTGTTTCCTAATCTTCCCAGATAACAAAAAAGGAAGAGATAAAAGAAATTAATAATATTGGAAATAATTCTTCATAACATCAGTGGATCTCCACTGGATTAAAGACAAGTACCTTGGCATTAAAATCGTGTTGTGAAATGTGGAATCAAGTCCTTTGAAAAAAAAGACTTTAAAATCCCAGAATTTTAATTATATTGCAGCTTTATCAGTGACCCTCCTGACAATAGACATCCTCTTTAGTTTTGCTCAGAATTTAGTTGTTGAATACCCACATAATCCTCTCAGTGATTTTTCTTTTAAGCAGTGCTATTTGACCTGAAAAAACCTGTTTATTGTCATATGCTACCAAGAGTAAAATGTAACCTTCACTGGGCATTTCTCATTTTCTAACACAGTGTTGTTGTGGATATAATGGCCTACAGACATAATCAAGTCAAGTTTTGTAGGCTGATATAAAGTTTTCATGATAGGAAAAATAATATGGATATCATGGATTGGAGTTCCTTGTACAGTATCTCAGCTCAGGAATTATTCAGGTCTAGGTATTATTAAAATCATAACATTTAGAGGCAAAGCCTGTATGTGCATCTCTCACCTTGACTTGCCACATGCTTGCTTGGGGAGGTGCACTGGAGAGGCAGTGATTACCTCAACCCAGCTAACAGATATGGATGAAAAAAGGTGTTTAACATACCCACAGACCTAAGAAGGTGGGTCCTATGAAATTTCCTGAGCCAAATGAATAGAAGGCTTTATAGCCAGAGAGACAGGTCCTTCCCACACACCAATATCAGTTCATCTGATCACAACATTTCACTTTCAAAGCCCCTTACAAGCATGAATCAATTTTTTAAGGAAGACCATATCAATCTTTTCTTGGTCCCTTTCTGTGTTCTCAGCTTGGTAGGAAACCCAGTAGTTAGGAAGAGACACCTTCTCCCTGCATCATTCCAGTCTTAAACTAAATCCAAATTTTAGTACTCTCATATGAAGCTTGTAAATTCAGTCCTACAAGTCTTCTCTTATCAAAATAGCAAGATCAAAATGTATTGTTAGGCTGCATGGGTATTGCCATTGTCATCTCTATAATCCCTAATCAAGAACACTTACATTTCTTAATCCGTTAATACCTGAAATCATGGTGTGTTTTTAGAAGAGGCAAGAAGGAAGGAAAATTCTGTTTCAATCAAGTAGCACTTTTGATACTTGCAACTGAAATACTGAAACACATGACCTTGAAAGCTAAGAAAGAGAAAGGAGGAAGAAAGAGCTTGAGCACATGGTCCAGCTCTGAAAAAAAAAGAAACAGCTCTGCATACAAGAAGAAAGTTTTGCAAGGGAGTTACAGCTCATCTCATCATCTATTCTCAGTGCAGCATGCAAAAGGAATTAAAGAGGAGAACAGAAAATGAAGAAACAAAATTAGAAGTGCCGTGACACCCTTAATAACAAATTATTGCAGCTTTTCTAGGGAACAAAAGCATCAATATTGTATATGAGAAAAGTTCTGTAAGTTCGATTGAGGAGACACAAACAGTACTTGGAATAACTTAGTGATAAAACTTATCACCTCTTTTTGTTTGCCTTGAATCTTCTCTCCAGCAATTAATCTATCTACAGGTTGGGAGTAAAACACAGTTGCAATTACCTGAACCAAAATGTGCTCTGTTGAATCTTTATTGACAGAGCAAATATCTGTAAGTAGGTACAGTCCTGATGACTGAAAAAGACAGAAAATGTCCACACCAATGGAGGAAAAAACATGTACTCCTAGAACTTCTGCACTGACATCTGCAATCATGGAGGATTCAGCTTCAAAATCCAAACTGTAAGTGTCTACATGTAAACTCTTATTTGGACTATGTGAACTCAAACTGATTATGTAAACAGAGGCACCTAGTGCTATTTCAGACATTATACACAGCCATCAATACTTCCACACTCTAGGAACCTTTCTGGATCTCAAATGACAGTAAACTATTTTTCAGGCAGCTGAACAAGACCTAAGTTTCACCCACGTGTTGCATGTCCCAGCTCCCATTGAGAGAGCTCATCAGTGCAGTCCATGGATCCTAGAGAGCTGTTAGCCGGTAAAATTTGTGTCTCTGCTCTAAAGCAGTGATAACCAACTCTTTAGCCTCGACTGACGTTATTTTCCTGGAATCGGATCCTGTGCTCAGATTTTCTCTAGCCTCCAAGTGTTGCCTCAGAAGAATAAAGAGCTCTCCTGGTTTCCATGCCATACTGTAAGTCCTGTAAGATATCTCAAACCCTCAGAGCCCAACCAGCAGCAGAGATCCATATTAGGTAACAGAAACCCACCTGAGAACCCCAATAACTACACTGGAACCTTACACAAAGAGATTATATCTAAACACCAACATTGTGTACAGCTAAATTATTCTGAAGCTGAATCTTAATGCTCTGGAGGTTTCTGTGGTAGATTTTCACAAGTATCACCTTGGGATAAAACCAGTTTCAGACTGTCTTCTCACCCTTCTCTCCAGTAATGATTCTGTCTTCACACTGAGAGTCCACTTGGCTTAACCTCAACTGCAGTCACATACAGATCCAGACATACATATTAGTAATTATGATATAAAAGACAATAGGTCTGAAAGGTAAATAGAACCTTAAATAAAGGAAATTCATTTAGTAACATCACTAGTCCAGGTGAATACTGGGGACTCAATCTTTTCCCTAACATAAATAACTTGAACTGAGTTGCTCATGTGAGGGAAATTTATCTGATATCCTAAATTCAGGTTATCTGGAGAATTGCTCTGTAGGGCAGGATAACTCTTTCTAGAGAGCTGTCTTAAATAAGTTGCAAAGGAATTTGCAATTTAGATCTCTTGTTGCTGTTGCTAAAACTTTTGACCCATCCTTTATTTTTTCCAGAAACTTTTTGTAATACATATGTAAAAGCAATTCTTGAATGAAATTTCCCTATTTTTCTCCCCATATTAAACATGGTTACTTTTAGTATTTCAAGATTTCCTCCACATATAATGCTTCTCTAAAAATTTAATTGCTTTTGGTCACTTTCATTTCCTATAGGAGAATATGTTCTTTCTTTTGATTTGGAAGAGAATATGTCAGATTTAAATATTGACTGAACTTCTAAGACACTGTCATTAAACAGACTAATACAAGAAATATGTATTCACATCAGTAAATCTCCATTACAGTGAAGACATTTTTTAAACCAGCACTCCTTCAGAATAAGCAAAGCTCTCAGCAGCATTTTGCCAGATGCTCTGGAAGAACATCCAGCTTCCATGCTATTTCTTTATAAAAACTTCAATTTCATAAGATCCAAGTTTGCTACTGGCTAAATTACTTTTTCAGACCTCAACTGGTGTACCTCAGCTGTATGCCCAGGATAGCCAGAGGGTCAAGAATGAAGGAATGCTTCCCAAGTCTGAGGAATGAAATAAAACCTCCATATAACTCCATTTTACTCCTGAAGATAAATAATCTTCTGAGACCAGCGTACCTTGGGGTCAAGCAGGTCTAATCTAATTCTTAAGAAGATCCCCACAACAGGTGGTCTCCTTCTCCTATAATCCTATTCTGCTAGGCATTAATAATCCTGCTGCAGCTCGTTTTAGTTCCCCCCACATTCAGGTGTCCATTCATCATCCTGTGTGCTCCTGCCAACATCCCAGAGGCAAGAGGGAAACAGAGCAGGTCAAACAGCAGAAAGCACTAAACTGTGATAGATCGAGGAGAAGAGAAAGGTGAGAAAGGAGGGACTGGCTCAGTCTTTTAATGTGATTCCAGGATCCCTGCTGCTTACAACACACATATCCTGCTGCATAATGCAAGTGGCCTCATACACCATATTAAGACCATATGAAATATCTGTTTGTAATTCACAGTCAAACTTAAATCTTTGCCTAAATTATGGCCTCTTAAAAAGTGAGTAATAACCAAGTAGACACCAGGAGAAATATGTCTTAATTATTTTAGCTCATCCATAACCACTCTGGATCTCTCTATGCCAGCTGCAGAGGCAATCATTTGGAAACTGCACTGTTCAATAACCTCTGCATATCGCTTTCCATTAAGATATGAAAGCCTAACCTATCTACTTACGTCAGAGCCTAGGAGTCAATGGAACTTTAAATTGATGCTTAATATTCACAAATTATTGTATTAGCATGCAAGCACATAAAATGTTGGGGTTTTTTTTCCCTTCTTCTTATTTATTATTTTAGGTTTCTTCTGAATGCAAGCAGTTTCCTCACACAGGATGTAAATTATTATTACAATGAAAGCAGCCAGAAGGACAGAAGCTTGGAAATGATTTCTCCTCTGAGCAGTAGGAGATTGTTCGGGTCCTGCTGTTTTGAAAACCTTCTTCCCCCCACGCAGGCTACCCTGTGAAGAGAAAGCCGTTTGAATATTTTGGCAATCAGAGAAAGCCCCAACATAAATTATGGATACAGAAACTCAGAAGACATTGTAACAAATAGAATACTATGGAATCCATTTTTCAGCCACCATATGGTGTCAACAGAATGCCATTCTGTTTCTGTTGGGTAGCAGCTCATCATTAAAAAAATAAACAGGCTGGGTTTTTTTAGGTGAGCAGGGAATCTACAGTCATTATGTAGAAAAAATTACAAATGATAAACTGGCCTATTGCTTTACCACCTTTTTTTGTTAGTGCATGTACATAGGCATTTTAGTTGTTTCTTTTTTCAAGCAAGCAGAGGAGAGTCTGTCATTAAAGCTCAAATGTTTTAATTTTGTGATATATTTTCAGACATGGGAAAAGTTACTCAAGGCACTTTATTACATTGGACTGGGAAAAGTTACTCAAGGCACTTTATTACATTGGACTTGTTGCAGGTAATTTACAAGTTGTTTTTTTTTAAAAGCTAAACCTTGTCTCCTTCTTAGTAACACAGTCCATACATTTCCCTTGTATCCTGGAAGATTGCAATCATAGGTGAGATCAGTTTTGATTTTTGGCCCTCATTTATTGAAAAAAAAAAGAAAAAAGGTGTGTGCCTTTTTTAGAAGAGTGCAACTACCTCCTAATCTGGCAAAGATTTTGTTTGATTTAGCAGGTTTTCCTTCTTAATATCACCTGATGTAAACCAAACTATTTTCTTCCATTAGTGTAAAACTTGAAAAAGAGTTCAGTTTTCACCGTAGTTCCATTGGACATTTTCTGCACCTTACATCTTTCTCCATTCAATCTAAACTAACCCTAAATTGAATTAGGTCAGTCTTTGCTTTTCCTCTATTGAAATTAATGCAGCTTCTCTTGAAGGGCTACCCTGAAAAAACTCCAGAAAAACAATCTGTTCCTCTTTTTTCCAGGTCTTCTGTACACACATCTTCTATTGTCGGCTATCCTGCAGTCAGGACATGAATTGGATCTTTGAGCTTGAATTTTCAGCTTCATAATGACAATTGGCTCTAACAGAGTGCAAGGTCACAAACAGAACAATATGAATTTACTGCAGATTCCATTTTCTGAATGAAATAAGTCAATGGTCTGGACAGGTACTGGTGTATTATGATTAGAGTCAGAAATCTTTACACTTAATTTAGTCTTTCTTATGCCAAAGTAAACACACTTTGGGAGATCTCTTGACTCTCGTTGGCTTTTTCAGGCTCTACTTTTTCTACAATATTATCACATTTTACATATTAAAACAAATAAAAATAAAAGCAGAAATGGAATAAGCTGTATTTACAAGCTGTCAAGACAATGACCATGAGTTAATTTACAATCATAGCAATTTGCCTCTGTGCAGAAAAGTACTTATTTGTCAACAGGCCCATGTGTCATCTTCCTCCCTCATAAATATTGCTCTCTTCCTTTCCCAGGTGAGAGCAACAAATCATAAAGGATGCATATAGCACTTTCTCCCCTGTTTCAAGTTAGTTTAACATGGTTTAACATACACAAAAGTTTTGTGTAATGATAAAACAACATCAGAATCTGTCTCTGCAGCTAAAGATCACACTCATACAACCATCAAAATTCAAAAATCAACCATAAGAAATTAAAGATATAAGAATGAAGTCACCGAGTTTTGCGTTAATCCAGTGTTGTCCTGGTTTCAGCTGGGATAGTTAATTTTTTGCTCAGTAGGTGTTATAGGGCTGTATTTTGGGATTTAGTATGAGAATAAGTTTGACAACACATTGATGTAGCTTTTGCTAAATAGTGCTCTCCCAATGCCGAGGACTTTTCAGTTTCCCATGCTCTGCCAGTGAGGAGATGCACAGGAGCCTGTGAGGGAGCGTGGCCAGGACAGCTGTCCCAAACTGGCCAAAGGGATATTCCATACCAAGGAATGTCATGTCTGGTGCATAAACTGGGGGGAGTTGGCTGGGACCTGCCAATCACTGCTCAGGGATGGGCTGGGCATTGGTCAGTGTGTGAGGAGAAATTGTACTGGGCATCACTTGTTTCTTTCCCTTGGGTTTTATCTGTCTCTCTTCTTTTCTTTACAATGATGATCATTATTATCATTATTTTATTATTATTAATTATTTTATTTCAACTAATAAGCTGTTCTTCTCTCAATCCACAAGGTTTTCCTTTTTTTTTTCCAATCATCCTCCCCATCCGAGGCTGGGAGAGGATTAAGCAAGCAGTAATGTGGTTCTTAGTTTTTAACTGGACTAAACCACTACAGGTACTTTACAAGATAGGAATGGAATAAACCTACTAAAGCATTCTCCCAAGACAAACTTTTCCTGGAATATTTTGTCCAGTACATTTTCCAATCCAGTAGTAAAAAGCTATTGACTATGTGTGATTTCTGTTAGGGGATCTATAATTAGCCCAGGATATATCACAGCCAGGAAATTTTTTTTTTCTTTTTCTCAATGGGATATTTTTCCAAAAAATGAACTTCAGTAAGTTTTCATTGCTAGAATAGATATTCCTATTTGTATTGTTGTTGTTGTTGAATTTAGTCCATTATGTTTCTTTTTTTCCTTTTTTTTCTTTTCAAATGTGAAAGCAAATAAGTGAAAAACAAAATCAAACATGCTAGTTATAAACACAAGACTTTTTATTCTCTGTCTGAAATTCATACAACTCAGCTCTGCTTGTCTGGTCACAGCTGTCTTTCTTCCATTTATGTCTGGCTGGATAAGTATAAATTAGAACTATAAATAGCTGTTGATATTTATTATTTCTATAACACCATCAGTATGAGTGAGATATTTAAAAAAAAAAACTTATCATATCTTTGGCTACACAGGGTGACAGCAAAAAGTGACGTAGCCCTGACAGTTTTGTTTGGATTATATGCTGGCATAGAGGAAGTACAGCAAGATTTCCCCTAGGGAAATTCCCTGCTGTTTGCTAGGAGTAGAGATAATGTAGAGAAATTCTGGCAAAACAAGTGTGGGAATATATGTATATAAGTATATATCCATTAGGGAATTAGGCTAAGCTGGGAGTGCTCAGAAGACTGATATATCAGTCCAGTGTAAATTAAACCTTTGCTGAATTAATTTATTCCTTAAGAGCACAGATGCTAATGGTTAGTCCTTACACACTGTTAATCACTAACACCATACAGAGCTATTAGCCTTTGGTACCCATATCCTAAATCGGAGATGAGTGCACACCACCACAGCTGTACACGTAGCACCCATGGCTACAGCCAGTGGCAGGTGTGGCAGCTGAGATCAGACTTCAGAGCCACTTGATTAGGGAAGTAAGAATTGAGTCAGACTTATCTTCTTTCACCCTGTGACATTGCTGCTATTGCCCCCCTCCCAAAAGGAGCAGTCTCATCTGCCTTATCTGCTCCTGACTGCTTATCTTGGTTTTTGGCTTTGCCAGTCATCTTCCCTGTATTCAGTATGATTATCAGCTTGCTATTATTTGAGCTTTCCTTCTCCTTTGTCTAGCAAATTATCAGTGTTTGAATGATTCCTGTCAGAAGCTACATTCATCTTCACTTGTCTTGGCTATTTCTACTTAAATAGTTATGTAAAATGTTTATATTTTGTATCTGACTGCCTGTGACATCATGCTGCTACAAAATACTTATAAAATCACAGAATGTTTTGGGTGGAAGAGACCTTAAAGATAATCTAATTCCAATCCCCTTTGCCATAGGCACGGACACCTTCCACCAGACAAGGCTGCCCATATACTTGTTCTCATTACAGTATTTTAGTCTATTTATGGTCAGGTTCAAAGGAAGCTAATATCGATTATGTTCTGATCAGACATCTGTTTCAGGAACAGAGGTTTGATCCCTTCTCAAAGAAAGATGGGAAAAAGTATTATTCCATAATCTGACCTAAGATTTCCTATTCAAGACGTCTATCCCAAATTTACTTGCCCACTGAAAGTTGTGATTGAGGATTCTAAATTCTGTTCTGTAATGAACAAGATTTATCTGGAACCAGTTACTATCCATTAGCAGCAAAGAAAACCATCATGATTAGGCTTCCTAAAAAGACAACTCAGGGAATAGAATAAAGTAACATGACTTGAACTCAGATCTTGTTCTTAATCATCTTCTAATTCTTTTATAGAATTGAGCAAACTTTGGAGCAGATGCAATTATTTTTCAGCAATAATAACTGTATAACAAAGCTTCAAACAGCTCAAGGCATGTCTTTAAGACGATGTACAAAGCTGTAAATATTGCTGTTAGTTTACCATTTCATATCTAATAAAAATCTCTGTGCCTTATCTGGCAATTTATGATGTAAAGAGAAAAAGAAAAGGGTCTTTATGTGGCTACTACACTCTTTGAATTAATTTTTATGGTGCTCTCAGAAAGTTATTGTTATCCATTCCACCAACAGAGAAATGAATCATGGATAATGGGTAAGCACCTTTGTACTGTTTACAGGGTTTCAGACTTTAAAGTTTACATCCTGGTAATATCAATTTAATTAGGTGCTTTGAGTAATTTACCCAAGTAAGTTGTTTCGTGATAAGTCCTTAGTTCTCAATCTTCTTCTGATTAAAAGGATGATTAATCTTCAGTTGCTTAAAAAGCCTTCAGCAACAAAAGATCCAGCCACAGGTTTTGCTGATGTTCCCTTGTCCATTTATATTCTGAGCATGGGAAGTAGGTGGAGATGAGCTGCCTGGCACTTTGTTTTGTTGGAATATATTCAGTATTCCATAATTGCAAAATTTCCTCGTGTCATGCTTCAAGGGTGGGCAGTTTTATGTTATTCCCAGTTTTGATGATATGCCAGTTGGTACAGCTCAGTGAGTTTTGGAGCACTGTAAAATTGGAGTTCATGGAACAACTGGTTTTCATTTCAGTCCTTCCTTTCTCATAGTCTGTTGCTTTCTCCTTGGTTCTGAAGTTCAATCTTTATGTGAAATTGTAGCTCTGCCTTTTGTAACACACCACACCATTACATAATCACTCCATTAATAATTGTGGATTTAAAGCTTCTGATCCCTTTTGCTCTCCCTGGAGGAATAAATACCAGCTACTTTTCAGCCCTATGCCCTTTGTTTCTTAATGTTGGAATTTCTTTGCAATTTCAGCAGTGGTTTTCTGCTGCCCTAGAAGGAGGATTTGCAGCTCGTTGGGAAAGCAAAAATCATCACTCTGGGCTTGTGGAGGTCATGGACATCGTCCTAAAAGGTTTGTCTGGAGGGTGTCAGAAGGAAAGACACTTTCCCAAAGCTAACTTGGGGTCTGTCCTTACTTGAAACCTCTCCATGGTGGTGGTGTGTTCCAGCCAAGCTTGCAGACCCCAGTGGTGTATTTGCACTCCTGAGATCATGCTGCACCTCACACAATTTGGTCAGTGCTGTATGTGGAACTCTGCAGCACAACCAACAAGGAAACTGCCTGTTCTGTGGGATCTGATGCATTCCCACTGTGCTGGCTATGCTCAACCTGGGAAAGTAAATGATGCCCAGGAGGAGGACAGGTACCTCTCCCAATTTCTTCACAGTCAGTCAAATAGTACTAGCCAAAAGTTACAGTATTTGCACTTTAAAAGTGATGGCAGGAAGAATACAGCTAAAGCCTAAGCATCACCTTCATGTCACATTTCTCAGGGCTTTAAAAATGTATCAGAGGTTCCTCACTTCAGTTATAGTCAGGTTCAGTAAGATGAAGTCATAGAAGTTTATATTTTCATACACTGGCTAGACTGGCTCTTATTTCACGCACTACATTTTAGCTGAACCACATTAATTTAACCCATGTTTGTGGCTGGCCATATTTTAGACTGCCTTTGGCATGCTACTTTACCAGACTTAAGTCAGCAGTGAATCACAAGCAAACTTTGGTCTGGTATTACTTAGCTTGCCCTCAGGTTTGTGGCACTGCTTAGAAATGTGTCTCAAAGAAAGTTGCCTAAAATGCTAGCCTGAGCAATTTTAACTTTTCTCTTTTGTATAACACTGCTGCAGGCTTACAGCAGTAATTACATCGAGCAGAAATACAGAAATATCTGCTGCCACACTCACTTTCTGCACAGGTGTGACAGTGGAAGGTCTGTGAATCTGTTTGGGATTTTGTAATTTATTATTTATCTGGGGCCACTTAACCCTGTTGCTCACTGGGTATCTTCTCTCTCCTTTTAGCTCATTGTCCCTATTTCCTTGTGTCACACAAGATCCTTGGGACCTCCCTTCCCCCCTCTCTCCTTTTTCCTTACTGTTTATTTTCCTCCACTGCTAAGCTTTCCCTATGTGCTTTTCTGTTGCCTTCCCTGTCCTTGTTTTTGGCCAATAGCACAGTTAACACACACCCAATATTTTCAGAATGAAAAACTATCCAACAGAATGCCTCTTACCCCGGTTACCTCCATTAAATACAGAAAGAGAAGTGAGAATTGCCCAGGCCACAAACCTGAAGGCTGTTTCAAAATAGTCTGTATTTTCCTTATCTAATCCAGAAGATAGTGCAGCTCTTGGAGAGAGAGAACTGTGATTTTAGAATACAGTGAGTGTAATGATGATGTAACATCTCTGCTAAGCTTTGCCAAACAATCCCTCATTACATTTTCCTCTCATTTACTGTGTTTATCGTGGCATGCAGAGCATGGCAGAGGATTTGCCTGATTTAACACCAGCAAGTCCAGTGAGATCAAAACACTGTTATCCAATGTTTTTCTAGTTTCAAGCAGGTCAGGGGGAGTTAAACTACCTGAGCAGCTTCTTTCATGGCCTCAGTTTGGACTGTCTCCTGTAAAGGAAACCTACACAGAATTGCCTTTGATTAGCAGAACTTCTCAGAAAATTTCCTGTTTTCTGTACTTCAGCTGAGCACTTATTTGCAAGGATGTATACAGAACCGACTTTACATTAATCCAATAGTTTGTCTCAATAAAGGAAGTAAAACTATAAAAGCCAGCATTAATTCTTCTGCATTAAGGTATACTGCAGTAACAAAATCAAGGATTCACAGGACAATTAGGCTTGGAAGAGACAAACAGGAGAGCAACTCTTAGGTCAGAACAGATTGGTCTGGGTTTTGTATTGAAAACCCACAAGGGCAAACTCTGCACAGCCTCTCTGGGCAGCCTGCCCCACTACAGGACAGTGATTAAAAGACGTAAAAAAGGCAGATAATATAAAAAAGGTCTTATTTATATCAAATTTGGACTTCTCTCCTATCCTCATATCATGCTGCAATGTGACAAGCTTGGCTCCATCTTTGCATTTTTTTCCAGAGCTGCCATCCAACTCCAGAATAGATAAATACAAGATCTTCCCTCCCAAATGCAGACCTTTTGAACTTTTCTCTTACTCATCTTTTCCATATTACCGTTGTCAATAATATTTTTCTAGTCTTCAGACTATTGATTTTAAAGTTGTTTTCTTCTCTTTTATGACCAATCAACTCTTCATAGCCAACTCATCTCATTTCAAAAATCTCTCATATGAAAGAGAAGAAGAGTCTTGTAAACAACTTTTTGCCGTTATAATTTTTTTTAAAAGTCATATTATGTCAAAGCTTACTTTTCTCCTCACCAGTTGCCATAGTTCCTCTTCACTGATGGATAAATGGTATGAGGAAAAGTTTCTCTCCCTTCAAATCTTTCTGCCAATCTTGTCCTTCTCAAAATTGGAAGATGAAGAAGAAATCAAACAAGTGCTGGTTTCAAGTGGACTATTGAAAATGTTAGTGGTCACTACAGTTGTGGCAAAAGTAAAACCTTGTCCAAAGGGCTGTGTAAATGTTTAAAAACTCTTTTCGGTTGTGTCAGTGGAACCTCTAGGTACTGACAATACCACTGAAATTCAGCAGAAGCAATAAAAAAACTCATTTTCTTTAATACTATTTTTTTCTGATCAGTTTTCTAGTCTTCAGTTTTCAAGGTAAAGGGCACCTAGACATAGCACTCATTATTTTCTCTTTATAATGTTGCCTTTACAGAATCAATGGGCTTTCTACCAACTCTGGTCAACAGCTAAAAAATGTTCACCAGTTCTGATGCACTTTCTAGCTCTTTCTAGCACGTCCATGTCTTTATATAGCATTGGCACTTTCACTTATCCAAAGCATATCTGTTGCTAGTTTTATTCTCCCCATCCTCAGTGATTTATATTTAGCTCTGATTCAGATTTAGGTTGTGTTTCCTACTCCTCTATTCAGTTATAGTTATGCTCATCACTGGCAGTGCCAGGTATTAAAACACTCTTCCTTGTATTCTTACCACTTTATGTAGAGTATCTCTTTTGCACAGGAAGCCTCTAGAAGATTTCTCTTAATCTGCTGCTTTCCAAAGGGAGTGCTGAAATGCCTGGTTTTAGTCAATCCAGTCTAACAGGATACAGTGTGAAATCAAATATCCTGAATATGTCTTGCCATTAAGAACTCATATACGACTTGCCAAAATGAGGAGGACAAATGGATGTCCAAACTATTGCCATCCTCGTGAAAGGACAAAAACCATCCCACCATAATGCAGCTTTTCAGTGTTACCATTTAAGAATAAAAGCTTTTCTGAAGCTCCCCAAGCTTCTTTCCATTCCTACCACAAATATCTGTTGGTCCATTTGTATGGTCTCAGCATCTCTCCGGTGATATACAGAGCTGTAGGCACTGGAAATCATTTTTCATTTCAAGTAATAGTATTTGGTTCAGTTTTTCTGACAGTACAGTTTCACACTTAAATGGAAAAGATTTCTTTTATATCCAACCAGCCTGACTGACAAAGAAATATTTTTGTAGTCTTAGTATCATGTTTTAGAAATACTTTTATTTTGCTCTGTATTTTATGTACTTATTTATATCCTTCTGTTCTTCCAAGATGCACCTCACTAGAGCCTTTTTATTTTTTGAACATCTCTGGAGGAGTTTAATCTTTCTCCACTGAGTAAGGAGACATTTAAAGAGACCAGCTTCTAATTGTGTGGAAGCTGGCCTAGCATACAAAGCAATAGGTCAGTGTCCTCAGAAGAAGATGAGGATTTAAAGCAATCTTAAACTGCATTGGTCCTAAGGCCAGATTTACAATACTTTTTACCATTTGCCCCACACTCTACAAATTGAGGCTAATTGTTGTGGGTTTGGTGCCAACCTATGGTTTTAATATTAGGAGGCAGAGAAGAAGGGGGAAACAGGATAATACTGAAGGGATTTTTCTCCCTAAAAAGTGTCCTTAAAATACCACATAAAACCCTAAGGCCAGATCCCATGCTCTAAAGTGTCCCCTGAGGATTTCCCTGCTTGTGGTAAATTACATTGTTGTGTGGTGAGCCATAAAGGAGCAAAAAGGGTGAAGAAAAGTGATTGCTGCTCATTGTTTTGTCTGTTTTCCTTGTACCACTGGCAAGGGTCAGAAGACAGACTCAGAGATTCAAGAGAATTGTTAAATTATTGTATTGCCCATACAGTTTGTTTGCTGCACCAGGTGATTTGTAGAATCAATGCTAATAAATAAAACTCTGTCCCTTGATTACTCTTTCCTATGTATGGGTTGACTCTCAATTTAAAAGGAAATAAGGATGTGGTCATAGACAAAAAGGTCAGGCCACCAATTTTATTTTAAAAAGTGCAACAAGGCTTTGCAATGAGGAGAACTGTTGCAAGAAAGTAACAGACAATTACTCAGCCAAACAAAACAGAAACAAGAAAGTCAATTTGTTTACAAAGTAAGGGATGTGACCATCCTGTAATAAAGCCCCTTTCCACCAACAGCCTAATGTCATAAACTTAGAATTTAAGACAAAGGCCTGTGATAAAATTTAGGAACATTTATAGCAGGAAGAGGACAAATTAAATCCTAGCAATTTGTAGTGAAATATTATTATATTTTGTGAAAAATAGTTTAAAAAATAGAAAATTTAACTTCCTCTCCCTATAATTTAAAATGACAAAAGAAAAATACTAAATAATGAATATCATTAACTCTTAATTTAAAAGGAAATGAAGAGGTGGGCAAATTAAGGTATTACCATTTAAAAATCCAAAACCAAAACCTAAACCAAAAACAAAACAAAAACAACAACAAAAAACCCCCACAAACCCAAAAACAGTACCAAGAGTTGACACAGGTCAGCTGACTGACTGTTACCAGTCAGTGCCCATCCTTGCTTAAATCTTAGGCCAATTTATAGACTTGGACAAGATCCCATAGTGTACTAGACATGGTTGTGATGGACATAATTTTATTCCATGTGGTGCTGTGCTTTGATTTTGTAAATTCTTATAATGCACTGGGTTATGGTGGAGCAGCACTTGCACAGTGTAAAGTCTTTCTTTTTTTCCAAATCTGCCCCCCCAGCAACTGTGTTAGGGGCACACCATAAGCTGGGGGGTGGGGAGGAGGAGGGGGTACACAACCAGGACAGTTGACTCAAACTGACCAAAAGGATATCCCATGCCTTATAAAATCACGCTCACCAATAAAAACCTATGGAATAGGGTTTCAACAGGAAGGTAGACATTGCTCAGAAAGTGGTTGGGAATCTGCTTGGGAAAGCCTTTTGCATCACTTGCTTTGTTCCCTTCCCTTCCCTTCCCTTCCCTTCCCTTCCCTTCCCTTCCCTTCCCTTCCCTTCCCTTCCCTTCCCATTTCCTTTTTAAACTACTTTTATTATGAGGGGCTGTTTTAGTCTTGCTTTCCACAGTCCCACTGCAGGAGGCAGGGAGTGATCAGGTGGTTGTGTGGTGCTTGACTGCTGCCTGGGACTAACTCACAACATCAGCTGGAGAACAGGCTCTGGTTCTATGCCAGTGGAAGGTGCCTGAGTCATCTCGTTATTCACTAAATTAATATATATATTTTTAATCCTTGGTCATCTCCTGCAGATAATCTTTGGGTTAGAAAGGTTGTTCTGACTATTCATTGCTGAGTTATTCATGCACAAACATTTTCAGAAAAAGCGTGGGATCAATAGAATCAATTATTATAATTAACTGGAAAAGAAAAGAATCACAAGTGATCTAACACTGCAGTAGGGCATATTTTAGTTGCCTATTAGGAAAGGTTTTATCTCAGGATGGAGTTTACTGTCAATAACAATAAGGAAATCAGTCTGAATATCAATATTAATTCTGACTTTAATGGATGTATTTTAATGATAAAATTTGATGCATAAAATTACCTATTAGCTGATTCTAGCTATTATTAGACAACTACTAGAATTCCCTCTATCCTGGGATAAGGTTTGTCTCCCAGGGTGGATTGTTGTATAGCTGTCTGCCACATCTCTTGCATGACCTTGGCTGCATCAGATACCCATTCATAAAATAGCTACTTTATGAATGCTTAATAGCATTTTGGGAAAAGATTGTGAAGTGCACAGATATTATGATGATGGAAGCTGTATACATTCTAAAGTGATTGTTTTTCTGTTTGACTTTCACTTCTTTTTTCCTCCTGAATAATCTTGCATTCATTTCTAAGGCATTACATTGTTGAAGTCACAGGGAGCTTTGCTTGCACAGTGTCTAGATGACTGAGTAGGCTCTGTGAGTGATGAGGGACTGTTTGGCAATTACTTTTGAGTCGTGTCATTATGCTGAATATCATCCAGACTCAAGGCTATGTCTGACTCATTAGATTTGTGGAACATTTTTTTGCCATGGTATAACGCAGCATTTACATTCAAGCCACAGCTCTTGCTGTCACTCTACTTTAACCACATTGTATCATGCTATGTTATTTTGAGAAAATGTAGTATGATTGTTGAGATATTCAAGGTCTTGATAAGCAACTGATTCGGTGCAAACCATTAAAATGTGTACTGTATAATGGAGGGACATGACATTGGTGAATTGTTTCCTTTTAAATCATTAACTGTCCATTGGTGAGACAGTTTAATTAAAGCTTTAAAAGGCTAAGCTATTGCTAAGAACTGGTAAAGAATGACAGTTGTATGGAAGAGGATCTAGCAAAATATTTGCAAGACATATGAGGTCCAGAGAATATGCCCATCTTGTCCTTGAGTTTATCAACCTTTTCCTCTAAAAAAACATTATTTGCCTTTTGTCACTGGGTGAGAGGTATTTAGAACAGAGGCGATGTTCATCTGTCCAGTTGATAGAAGTACAAGAAAGTAAATTCTTTTATCAATCTTTACTGAGCCCTAGGGACATCCATCTGGAGCTCTGGGTTGAGACCTGGATGTTGCAGCACAAGGGAGACATGGATGTGCTGGAACAAGTCCAGCCAATCTCCACAACTTAAGGGCTTGGAGCATCTGATGTGAAAGGGGAGGCTGAAAGAGCTGGAACTTCTCAGCCTGAAGAAGAGAATGTTCAGGGAATGACTATCAATGTGTATAAATACCTGATGGGAGAGAAAAGAAACTGGAGACAGGCACAGTGGTGTGCAGTGGAAGGACATGAAGTAAGAAATACATGTCAAAGCACAGAGGCTTGTTTAAACAGAAGAAAACCAGAGGTTTTTTTTATTGTATGAGCAGGCAAACACTGGCACAGGTAGCCCAGAGAGGTTGCGGACTCTCCATCATTTAAGATACTCAAACATAACTGGTCACTGTCCTGACCAACCTACTTTACCTGCTCCTGCTCTGGAAGAGGTGTTGAACTATGTGATCTCCCAAGGTGCCCTCCAGCCTCAGTGGTTCTGTGATTCTTTGATTATTAATGCAAAAGACTTTCTCAATGTCTGTGTCACAGATTCCCAGCTGCATTGCATAAGTGCCTTCCCCAACCTCTCCTGTGTATATCTATTTAATCACTCCTTATAACATTAATAAAACCTAGTAAAGAATCTAGTTGTTTGCCAAAAGGCCTGTGAGCTATGAATTAAGTTCCTACTCATTAAAAGAAGTTTTGAGCAGATATAAAAAAAAAATTATACTTTGTTATCAGCAGCATAATGTGAATGTGCCCAGTGCCTAAAATGGAATGTCCATTTCTGGTAAGGAGCAAGTAATGCTTCTATCCTCGCTCTCCCTGCCACAGAAGAACATCAATTTATGTCAGTTGTGCTGGTGGCTTTTGTGTTACAGACACCTGTCTACTCTGTGCCAGCAAGACATAAAATCATTTTAATTAAATTTTCTCTAGAGGGAAGTTTAGCAGAGCAGGATGTAATTATCCAGATAGGAATTTTGTAAGAACATTGAACTTAACATCCTCTGCTTTGGTTAAAAGTGTCATTGGATGTTTAATGAAACAAAATGGTCAGGGACCTCTGTTTTACTTTTCATCTAAAATACAGTACTTCATTCTGAGTCATAAGTGTAGATTTAGTGAAGAAACTGCTAACTAATGGACCACCACCACCACTTCATTTAGCTTTTAGTCCCAGTATAGCACCTTCATGTCTCGTTCGTGAGAGGTGTTTCAAAGCACCAGGTCAAGCTTCATATTTTAAGGTAGCTGAACAGGAACACAGTCATGAACACTGTAAGATTTCAGGGTATTTTTGTGAGAAAACGATGTTTGTTTTTAAATATTTTTTGCTCCTCGCAGGAAATTCTTTCACACAGGGGAATGGCTGTCTCTACAGTTAGAACTTATGAATGAAAAGTAGATCTACTTCTCCACCGAAATAGAAAATTAAGGGGTTTTTTAGAATATATTTATATGCCTATCTATAGTTAATTTGGGCTGCAGCTTGGGTTGCAAATCAACTTACCTAAGAATATCATTTTGTTTATGCATCTGCAGTTGTCAGGTGATATATGAATTAGGCAAGTACAGGCAGAATAATTTTGTCTCCCAATGCCAATACAAGGTGTCCTTAGAAATCAGAGAAACCATGTTCAGCAACGAGATTAGTCTAAAACAGATGAGAAATTCCTGCAAAGTACTAGGAAATGTGCCACTGCTCATGTCTTTCTTTGCATTTTTGGGGATTTTTTTTCACTTTGAGACAGTAAATTCCATGTAAGCTTCAAAGGGCACACTCAAATTTAGCAGGCCAAAACCATATTATCAGAGCTGAGATTTCTCTGATAAATTTGTAAACATCGCTTTTTGTTTTGTAGTCTGTCTTGCCATTGCAAATTAGTGGCACTACCCTTGCAAAGTCAGATCAGACAAGATAGTGTCACAGCTTTGGCAGGTTGGAACCACAGAACTGAAGAAAAAATATCTTCTTATTAGATTGAAACTCAGAGCAGATTGTCAGCTAAAAGTGATACATTCAGCCCATAAATTTTGGCGAAAGGATGAAATATACAATAATCAAGTGATCTAGCCTGCAGTGTTTAGACCAGTAATTTGCAAACCGTCCTGCATTGGCTCCATTCAGTCCCCAAATCAGGGCAATTATTGGGGTTTTGGGCTCCCTCTTTACATTCCAAAATAATGTTATTTTGCCAAGGCTAAAATATAAAGAAGGAAAAAAACAATAATAAAGCTTACCAGACTTGAAAAGAGAAGGGAATTTGGCATCCTTTTTCTTCTCATCTATTCTTTGCTGGATGTGGAAATGAGCAGAATCAAGGTTAAGGTCAGGTCAAATGTTTCATTTACCTGGAGTGGAGCCCCTTGTCAGCACTGCAGGAAAGAAGAGCAAACCACCCCAGTTCTGTGACGCCATTACGAAGATTTTTTTCAGAAAGTCAGGTGTTTACTTCAGAAAGATGTTCTAGATCATTGATGAATCCCAGATGTAAGACAGGAAGACCTCAACTTATTGTTCTCTTTCCAATAGAATTTTCACATCCATAGAAGTGGATCTTGATCCCTGTCAATTTCATGTTAACTGATGCATGAAAAGACATAACAGACAGGGGTTTTTTTTTTTCTGTTTCTGATCTCTCACAAGAGAGCCTGAGATCTTTTATCCTTAACATGTTCCTTAAGCGCCTGAGTTAGATGCATTACCGGAGGTAAAATTTTTAAATGTAATTTGGGCAGAGATCATAATCAATTACTATTAATTCCTATATCAACATTAGAAAGGACAAAAATAAAAAAAAAGTTTTAAAAATAATTCTTCTAAAATTAATTAGCTCTATCTGCACATGCAAATATTGAAATTTTAATGACATTTCTGACAGATCCCTCCAAGCTGCTAAGCAATTTAGAAGAAGAGGAGAGAGAGAGACATGGAAAATAAGAGACACCTTTCTGAGCAATAGACTTACAAAATGTGTCTGGCAAAGAGATTATCAATAAACATAAGGTATTTTAATACTGACAAAACATTCAAAAGATTCAGCTTATATTGCTGATAAGTAGCAGTACTTCATCTCTTTTTTCCCTTCCCATCTAACTGCTGTGCATACAGGAAATAGCTGAACTCTTCAGTCCTTTATATTCAAATGAATGTTTTCCACCAAAATATTTATTCAAGTAGGAATGGTAGTGATTTTCAGATTCTCACAGGCAGAGTGGAAACAGAAAGATAAATGACTTTCTCACATTACTTCAGTGTTATTGTTATCATATATTGTGTGATGTTCCCTCATTATCTGTCGGTACACAAATCCAAGCAATGCATAATTTCTGAACCAAAAGTAAAATAGCAAAACATTTTTCAAGATGTTTTCAGCATTTTTAGATTTAGATGAAGGGAAAAATGTGTCTAACCCTGGCTGATAACAGACATTAAAATTCTGAACATATACACAGTCTTGAGGTACCTGATCTGACAAGCAGCCAAATTCTTTCTCAAGTTCTGGTCCTTTTGTTCCACTCCGGTTATGTAAAATGGAAAGATCCTAAATTTAAACATCCATGGATGATAAAAGCTGATAATGCTGATAAAAGTGTGGGATGGTGGGCTCTGCACTAATGATTACCTCCCTCCATACTGAAAAGAACATGATTTTGTGAGACGAGGGACACTGCAGAAAATCAGAGTTCCACAAACTTCTTTTCAGCCCTCACAATCTAGGCCACCACGACACAGACATTTAGGTTATGTAACCAGCTCTCTAAGAGAGAGAACTCACATGTTGCAGAAGGAGATTTATCCCAATACAATTCCCAAGGTGAAGGTTTCCTCTCCTTTTAGCATACAAAATGTAGATTGATTCATGTGAGAAGGGGTGGGTGAAAGGAATCAGAATACTATAATGTTAGGAGATTTCTGAATTTATCATTTCAATTATACTTTTAACTACTTTAAACAAATAAAATGAGATACAAAACCTGAAAACCTGAGAAATGAAAACCAGAGGCAATTCTTATATCTCACCTTATGTGGTTACTGAAGCACAGGTAGGTTCTTCATCTTCCAGAATTTCAGAAATATATACAGTTAGATCATTGCTAGCATATAGTTTTAATTTAATTTAGATTTATACCTAAATTTTAGGCCTCTAGAGAGTTCATAAAAGCTACATTCTTAAGAAGTTAAAATAGAAAGTAAAAACATTTGAGGATTCCAGAAAAGGACCCTGTTTTCCTAAATTTGAATTTTAACAAACAGTTTATGCAGCACATCTACCAATATTCCTCCTGCAGACTTCCATCTCAAGGAGACAAACACTAACCTAACAAAGCACTACACTGGGAAATGAAGCTGAAATTACATGTTTAGGGATTCAGATGTCACAGAAGAACATTGCTGAATCTTATATAGATCAGTAGTTCCTAAACTGACTTCAAAATTAATTTTTGTATTTATCATCTCTCTTCACTCTGGTCTCTAATATGTTTTGGGTTGACTGGGAAAGATGTGTTCCCAATTAAATGCTTTCTGTTTGGCTTCAAAAATTGCTGCACGCATTAAACATTAGATATTTTTCCATATTCTTTGGGCTTCTTTTAGTGTGTTCTGTTATTTTCCCCACTAAAATATGTAAATATCAGAGATAATCATGTTTATTTCATGGTTTTCCTACCTGCCTTTAGAGAAAATTATGTAACATGATAGGAGTCTACTTCTGATGAAACTTAGAGTGTAGCTGTTCTAAAAGAAAGCGATGGGAAAGATCAAACCAGTTAAACTGGAAGATTAGCTCTAATAAATAACCTGAACCTCAGCTCATCCCTCAAATCTGGTGCACTGGTGAGGTCTAAGTTAGGAACCCAATTTTCTGACTTCCTTCAGTAGAAGTTAACAGGTAAGTATTTCTGAACAGCCTTCTCATACATCTAAGATGTGAAATGCCTTCATAATTACCCCCTGTAAAGACAGCCTAAGGGACCAGCTTTCTCTAACAATGCATGATCAATAATGCAGTCTTGGCTGAAATCCTCAGATATCCAGCTGTGACCTGTTTTGGGTTTGTTTGGGTTTTTTTCCTTTTTTACCTTTATTTCACTTTACGGCTCCACCAGTTTCTAATCTGTAGAAGAATTTCAACTTTCTTCTGTAACTATTTGGGCATCTAAATGCTATAGCTTGATAGGGACATTGGAACTTTCCAAAAAGCCATATAAAGTACTTACGACTCCAAATATATGTTTATCTGTAAAATAATACTTTATCTGTTTTGCTTTCTTTTCTCCACTGAAAAGCTTCAAAAATCATGGTAGATCAAATCCAAAATTTTACAGGAAAAAGAATAACCATAAAAAGAGAGATATTTTCTGTCTTCACTGGTTTGTAATTTTCTTTTTAAATTTTAATTTCAGTAAATGTTTCAGGACCTAAAATAATTTTGAATGACCTTTATTTTTCCTCAGTATCCCTTTTCAAAACTATTAATCCTCCAAGCTAAAAGTAGTTTGCAAAAATGCCTTCCACAGTACTTTAAGTGCTCTCTATTGACCACATTGCAGAGAAAAAAAATCAAAAACAGCCTCTCCAAGTATTCTGCAGTATCTATGACTAGACTGCATAAGCACATGAAATTTAAAACTGGAACATAAAAATCATTCATTTGAATTACAAAAATTTAAAATTTAGAGTAATCAAGATTTTTTGGTTTTTCATGCCTCAGGATACTAGGAAATTCCCAATTAAGAGTGATACAAAGGAAAACTCTTTGTGGGCAGGGTGTTATAAAATTTAAATTTCCTGAGGTTTCTGGCCTACAATGCTGAATTCTGCCATGAGCCTGGCAGGATCCAGATCTAATGGGCTATTGACCCAAATTTATATGACTTCTCTTATGTTCTGAAATTTCCATTTCTAACTTAAGACATCCTGAAAGGAAACTATGCTACAAATCCCCTAAGCTATATGTCCCTGAATAGGATATCCACTGAATCAGCCAGCAGAGTATCCAAATTTCTGTCTTCCAGTGTCTCTTTTCCACAAGTAATATTTCAAGTGATAGCAGTTAATTCTTACATCTGACAGTCTTCATGGACTTTCACTTTCCTCCCAATCTTATACTTCAGACTTTATACTTCAGACTAATTCAATTTATCTTGTCCATTTTACTCAAACAACTGAAACAGATCTATGGTAAATTAATGTACTATAGATAATTTGGAATGCAGTGTAAGAATTCAATGCACACCAGCAGTACTATATTACCTAAGGATATAAGATTTTAATTTAAAAAGTTAAAGGTCCATAAATCACACTCTATCTACACTTGTCAACATTTCTGACAACCTATTTTAACATCTAGAATTATTTCTTTCTTTATCACATATGAGATTTTAGTTTAACTCCACTTTACCCTAGAAAAGGAATCAGGAAGCCTAAAATGATCAGAAAAAGGAGGAGGATGTTGAAGAAAATTTAAAAAAGCACCAGCTACTCACTGAAGATATTCTTCAAATACGGTGGAGGTACTCTTAAGGTGGATGAGGAATGAGCAAATAACCTTTCTGTGGTGTTTTTATTACTGAGCTTATGCAGATAAATTTAAGACATGAGATATAGGACTCAGAACAAACGTGTGCTGCATGGCAGAAGATAGCTGGTGACAGCACCCCTGACAACCCCAGTTTAAGAAATCCTACTTGATATTCCAAAGCTTGGGGGCAAAGTGATGACCTCATTCCAACCTGGGTCTGTAAATAGCAATTACAAGTGACTAGCAGCAGGAAAATATACAAAGAGACAAATTAACATCCCTTCTGACTCCAGTCTGGAAGGTAGTCAAGGTTTATTATGTTGTCCTCCTTTCTATCTCAAGGGCACACTTTAAAGCCTACAGCACATTTTATGTTGCCATGGCTCTCTTCCTAACAGCTGTAGAAAGCAGGTAGTTCAAAGCCACCACACAGATGTCTCCAATGCATGAGTTAAACAGACAGTCTTAATGTAAACGCAGTCTTACATCCTGCTACAAAGGGTAGCAAAAAAAGAGATAAGGCAGGGAAATTTCAGATAGGGAAACAATATTTTTTTTTTTTAACTATTTAGAGTTAGACTCTCAGGAAGTGAAAAGATGAAAGAAAAACCTTTTCAGTTAAACTCCATGATACTAACAGGAGTTCCAGCCCTCAGTGTCTTTTACACTTTGATTCATTTTCCACTAAAATAAGCTCATACGTAGAACCAAAATTTTAGGAAGCTTTCATGATACCCAAGAGATGATTTCACAATAATATTCTCATCTCATCTGCTTCTCATCCATCCTCTCTCAGCACACCCTGCCTTAGATCCTACGCATTTCCCAGCAGCTCACTATCAGAACTTCTCCCATGAGCACGTGCCAGATGTAGTTGACTCAGAGAATTTCTTTTAGTTCCAGCCCCACTTGGGAGGAATGTGTTTATCCCAACAAAGAGGTAAAAATGTTTTCTAGATTATAAGCCAAATTGTTTCCCTTTTGTATTAAACGCTCCACCTGTGAACTGTTTAGAGTCCCATGTCTCCCAAAAGGCAACCATTCCTGTGCAGCCTACCTGGGTTTATATCTTGACATTGTCCCCAGCTTTGGAAAACCAGCAAAGCAG
This sequence comes from Molothrus aeneus, assembly GCF_037042795.1. Classification (NCBI taxonomy): domain Eukaryota; kingdom Metazoa; phylum Chordata; class Aves; order Passeriformes; family Icteridae; genus Molothrus; species Molothrus aeneus. Next base: position 71,355,301 of record NC_089648.1, on the reverse strand, counting down.
CTGTATGCTTCTGTCACTTCACATTCCTGCTTTGCCCCATTTGGTAACTTCTCTCAGAAGATTTTTTTGTAGGCACGTGCCTCTTATACAACTCTTTCTGGAATTTTGGAAACTAGAAAGTGGGAGGAGGGACAAAAATGTCAGAAAAGTAGTGATACTACTCTACTGGATGTCTCCAAGCATTAATGTCTCCAGTTGAGAGACAGCAATAAAGTGGCCAATGACCAGAAATGCAAATTCAATGCAGATAATACATCAACATTTAACAACACATATATCAAAATGATCACCAAAGGAAATCACAATAAATTATCCATGTTTTTAACCTACCATTTTTATGAACCACTGCTCATTACAGTTTGAAAAGTAAAGTATAATTACAGCAAATGCATGATGGTAAGTACTTTTTTCACAGAGCATACCCTTTCTCATGGATTATTTTCCACTGAATTCTTTTTATGATGGGATTTATCCCACCTTATTACAGTATTTTGGAACTGGGCAGCTAATTTTAGCCAGCTGAAGAGAAGAGGAGGTACTTTCAGCAAGCAATTTTTTCCACCTATTTGCATTGTTATGAATTGGCATTCTGCCATTACACTGATAACATATCTTCAAATTTGCTGAATGGAGGGAAATTAAGGTATTTAATGACTCATATATATATATATATATATATATATATATATATATATAATGCATCAAACTTCTTAAAATTTCTACAAGCATTTTTTTCATTCCTTTTGGGCTAGAAGGTAAGGAAGTTGATATCAGCCCCACTGTGGTGGTTTATCTGATTCCACGTAATATTGTTGAAGCAAGGGTTTTTCACTAAAGTGGAAAGAAATTTATTATTTCCTTCCTCAGCACCCAAGCTCACATCAAATACAAAATTTTCCTTCATAAATCAAAAATTCCACTCAGTACTGGGTTTTTTCCTTCCCGATCTTCATGGTTTAAATGTGTTTAAATTAAAAGCCAAGAAGGTACAGTTTCAAACCATTGACTCCAACATTAAAAACTCCTTAATATCTGATATTTTCAGTCTTAGGAAGAACATACATAGTGTGATCAAACCACCTCTCATCATTCTTATGGATAATGTAGTAGCCTGAGCATTTTAGCAGGTCCGTAACTTTGTTTCTGCAGCTCCTGAATGTTTTATAGGGGCTTTTTCAGAATTTCCTTCAATTTTAGTACTGTGTTCAAAACATAAACATCATTGCTGACACAATTTCTGAGTTTTGCTGCAATAATGTCTTCCACATAAAGAGTTATGAAATTGTATATATTCTAGACACAACCTTGGGCAATGAAAAGTCTAGCCTTATATAAGTTTTTCTAATGCAGATGACTTTTCTGTTTGGGTCCCCCTCCCCTCCTTTAATTCCATATTTACCAAGCACACTGTATATTATTATTCTATGTATTCTCTTCCTTTTCTGCTTGTACCTCTTTCCTTCCATGGTCATCTCTCACTCTGAAGAGCAAAATTTCCACCAACTGTTAACAATAACAATTTACTCTCTAAGTCAGGTCAGGTACTTCACGAGTCCAAAACTATGAGTACTTTGAATTTGGTGAAAATAGAAGTTTCGTGATATTGAATGCACCACCCAACATCCCCTTGTGCAACAATACAGAAAAAATTAGGATACTCTCCATCATGGGTCTGTTGCAGTCTGGTCTGTTTGTTGTGCTCCTAGATGTTCTTGACTCCTGGTAATCTGATCTCATTTTAGCTGTGTCTGTGTGTGTGTGTGTGTGTGTGTTAACTGTATGATTTTGATATTTGATCCCTGGGTCAATCACAGGATTACAGGGCTCTTTGGTTTGTTGTTTTTTGCGGGGTTTTTTTGGCAGGGGGGAGTTGGGGAGTTTTTTGGTTGGTTGGTTGGTTTTTGGTTTGGGGTTTTTTTTTTGGATGGGTTATTTTTGTTGGTTGTTGTTTTTAGGGGGGGTTTTGATTATGTTGTGTTGGGGTTTTTTGTTAGTTTGCTTATTTATTTGGGGGGGGTTTGTTGTTTTTTGGGGGGTTTTTTGTTTTTTTTTTCTTTTGTTGTTTTTGTTGTTGTTGTTTTGGGGTTTTTTTCACTTCTATCTTACTTTTTAGACAACAGAATGAAAAGAATATAAAGGATAGTGGATATTATACCCAGGTCAGAATATTGTCAAAAGTAATGATGTCCACCTGCTCAGTTCACTGGAAGTCGCTTAATCCTCATCCACCTTTGTGGAATAATGTATCCTGCAATATGATGCAATAAATGCTACAATAATTCCCGCATCAATGACCCATGTCAGGATGAAAGTCATCTGACTGAAGAGCAGTTGAGTGTTCCCCTTTAGCCACTTACGCTCTTGCTACAGTACTTGAAGACAAAGAGAACAGCATAACAATTGATGTAATTCAGATCACCTTCCTTACATGCCTGTTTCAGAAAGGGAATGAATAATGGTCCAAGATATCTGTCTTGTCTCTAAAAAGAGCCTCACTGATCACCTTTCCCTGGATACCCAGCTTTTAAATTGCTGACTCCAGCTCTGCTAACTGAGATTCAAAGTTTTAGCCTTCAACTAAGATTTCTACTTAGCAAGTGATCCACATATTTCCTTCCTGAAAATATTTTATCTCATTCTGAAAGAGACAGAAGGTTTTTGGAAGATTTTCCTGTTAAGCTAATTAATGCAATCACCTTTCCCTTCTTGACTACTGACATCAAGGCCCAGAGTCAAATACTCTGCAGTGCAGTTCTGTGACATGTAATAACCAGTCTTTTCTCATCTATTCAGCATCAGTGAGCACCTTTACTTTGGGCTGTGCTGTCAGTGGTCAGAAACCATGTAGTTAAAAAAAGTGATCTCATTCACAATCCAAAAGAAAACTAAGATAAATAAGCTTTCTTTTCCCTGAATTGGTCTCAGGTTGTAGTCAACCTAAAGAAATTACAATAAATTATGAGTATGCAAAAGAGTTGTTCATATTCCAAACCCAGTTAACTGTTAATCATCTCAGCAAACCTGTTGGCTTGCTTTGCATTCTCGTACAATTAGATGTGTTAGAAATCCCCTAGGCATGCTGTCTTCACAGGCTAATTTATTTTTATGAACATCCCAGGGACACCAAAGACATTTTGCTGAACTTTGTTAACACAACTTGCTGTCAACCTGGTGCATTAATGAAAATAGTTCCACCTTTCTGATATGCTACCGACATTTAATTTTAAAAGCACAATTAATATATGCAATGTTGTTGTGTCTCTCTCTCTTTCATAAGCCAGTAAATACTAACTTGGGATTTATTAACTGCTAAAAGCAGTAGACATCCAATCAATAGAGTATACTTCTGGCATGTGAATGTGGCAAGAGCATAATCAATCTTTTGGGGAAATGTAAAACTTAAATCCCAGCCATGTGAGAGGTTTAAAATCTGAGAACATTGTTTTTTTGTTTGAATTATCTTGGTTTTTGTTGTTTGTCTATTTGGTTTTTTGTTTAGGTTTTCTTCTTGTTTGGGTTTGGGGTTTTGGTTTTGTTTGTTTGTTGACTGGTTTGTTGACTGGTTTGTTGTTTTTTGGGTTCTTTTTGGTTTGGGGAGGTGTTCATAAAAGAAAGAATCAGCTAAGAAAGCAAATACATTGGTTACATCATTTTACATGGGAAAATACCACAGTCACATCACAAATGCCATGACCACTACAAAATACAATAGCCATAACAAAATATCATGGCTGTAATACCTGGGATCTACTTGAATTCACAGCCTCCTGTCATGTGGAAGAGATTAAAAGCTTCTTTAGCTGCAGTATGTCAGAAATTCATTAGAAAGTCATCATATATAGTGGATTGTTAACAGACAGCATTTGGGTGGCCCAACACTCTATCCTCCACAAGTCAATACAACATAAATGCTAATCAGTAGGTTGTATTGTGTCAAGCCCAATTTGGAAATCTATTTTCATCCTAAATTCAGGCTGTGTTTCCAGTATCAGGATCTCCATGTTTTTCTCTTGGAAATCTAGCCTTGTCATTGGGCTTTAAATAACATGAGAATCATTTTTAATAAAATAAGCTAAATAAATATGACATTTTGGTATCAGTGTAAAACATTTCTTTTTGTATTTTGGTTACCACAGGTTGAAAATGCTATTTCAAAAAACCCATTAATGGTCTATATTAAATATAAGAAGTTAGCGAATCATTTTCTGGAAGACAATATTATATTGCATATGATTATTTTTTAAATGTTTTTATCTGCAGACTGAATGGCTGTCCCAAAAACTGAACACTTTGTCCATCAAAGTATGAGATTAGATTTCTTCTTTTTTTAAGAAAAAAACCTCAGCACACAGGAACAAACCCTGTGTCTTGAAAGTCAATATTAGTCAGTGTCTAATGCAATTTTCGGTGGGTTTTTTTTAATTTAATCTTAAAATGTAGAACGAGAGACAATATTCCTAAAAGTCAGCTGATTAGAACTGAATATGAGAACAACTAACCTTCAAATGAAAAATATGTCCTGTTGGGTTTCCCATGTCATGCCAATAATATTTGGCAGCACCCAGATAATAATGCTGGCCAATAGAAGACTCCTGCTCAAATGTGTCACTGGCTGAAGTTTGCTGTTTAATATGAAAGCAAAGTAAAGCTGGTTTTATGATTTTTTTTTGTTTGTTTTGTTTTTAATACAAAACCAGGCTTTTGACCCAACAGCATGCTTAATCATTTGTGATAAGCATCTACTTCCCTGCAGCATTTAATGATTTCATTGACAAGTTTAAAGCTTTAATCTAGACTATCTGATCAGAATAACTGTCCCACAGGCACCACAGCTGCAGTATTTCATACATCCCACTCAGGCCCTACAGAATCAACAAGAGTTTCACCACAATGAAGAGTTTCACAAGACACAGGCATATCAGTATTTCAGCAGTACCTATGTTTCTCCTGAGTATGTTTTACGGATGAACGTTGAGTTCTTTTTATTTTTCCTTTTTTTTAATAATAATTGCCTTCTATTCATTACATAAGATGAATTTTGCAGGGAAAAGCACTGCTGGTCTGCTGGCACAAGCTGTTGAGAACCAGACATGTCTCTTCTTCATCAGCATAATGCCATCTGCCACAGACAGGAAGGAGGAGATTAAAACTAAGGAAGAAGGAAGAAGTCTTTTCCAACAAGAAAGATGTTCATTAAGTCTCTGGCGATATCCATTCAGTATTCTCTAGTTCTAGTCAGAAAAACTGTCTGACTGTTCAAAATATAATATATTCCTAGAAAAAGAAGGGCATTACAATTAATCCATGTGGACTTTTGAAGACTAAGAAGCTCTGAGGATAATGCAAAAAAAAACCCAAAACATTTAATAACACTTTTGAGACAAGGAACACTAAGATGTTTTGTGTTTCAAATATTTGAGGGCATTAAGGAAATGTCACTCAGGGCAAGGACAATAGCAAGAAAATTCAAAATAAACTATGTAAAAGTCCTGTCATGTGTTTATTAAAAAAATTATAGGTTGACTCTTTATTTCTGGAACCCAAAATAATGAAACAACAAACACAAGATGCGGTTTCTCTTTATATAAGGTAATGAACGCTATGAAAATATGAAAATTACTTTTGTCTTTTTGCATTAAAGTTACACTTATAGACTTTAACTGAAACAGATCCTCACTGAGCTAAAGTATTGCAGAAACACTCAGAATAGAACCAGTCCCTTAAAACTTATGTCATGCAGACAGAAATTAGATCATGAGTAAATAAAAATGTCATCTTTTTTTCTTTTCAGACTTTGTAGATTCATGCAGAGAAGCAGAAGGAAGTAAAAGGACTTCCAGTCCTTCCTTACAATTGCTAATTTATAAAACCAGAGTATAAATATATAAGGTTGGCATTCTAACTACTATTCTAATATGTTTAAAAACCTCCTCTTGAGCTCTGTGAACAGGGCCACTTCATCCAGAAGAACTAGGCTGTAAACCCAAATGGAGTAAAGCCCATATTTTCAAGAAGCAATTATCCATCTCACAAAATAATGCCCACCAAATCGGTATTTATTTGGGCAGTAACTTGCTAAAGGATATCCCTCTGGTATGTTCTCTTCTCCATATGCACTGCACAGGGAGACAAAGAACCTAACACGGGATGCTGGACTCCCTCTGGGAACCTAGAACATAAATGCTGTGATATAGCCATGGTGATGCATGGCAGTACAAGTATGGTCCCAGGCAACACTTGCACACAGTCACATAAGAGAACTACAGCACATTTAGGCAAAATCATGCCCTCTGTCATCTCTGTGAATTAATCCTTCAGTGCCCCCCACCATATAATTGATGATGTCTCTTTAAATACATGCCCTGTCATTACTTGAGGAAGCTGGCACCTCCTGGTGCCATATTTAACAAACATAGAAACACAAACTGCAACACCAGCAAGGAGAAAAAGCTAAACTGAAGAGATATCATCAATACTGAGAGTGGAAAGTCATATAGTAAAATATCTGTCAATACTTGTCATGGTTCTATCTCCCAGGACCATGATTCCTTATGCTTTTCCAGCACTATCATACGGCATGTTTGAACAGATTTCACCTGCTGAAAGTTTGGCTTAATACTCAGCTTGAAGTTACCTCTCCTTTTCTTTACACCATTATACTTAATTTCTATTATAATACTTTAAATGAGGCTCTGCTAACACTGAGCAGAAGAGATTCTGCTCAGGCTGCGCTCTGCACTTCAGTAAAGAGGCAGGAAAACAGTGCAAAAATACTGAATTATGTCAGTGACTTACTGTTTGTCCATTTATCCCATACAGGTTCTTAGACCCACTCTGTGGATTTTGTCCTTTTAGTTTTATCTCCCAGAATACATCTTTTATTCGTTCTTCCTATTCTTTAAATACTAGCTAAATGGTTTTTGCTTTTTCAGCCTGACAACACTCAAACCAATGAGAAAAAAAAAACAAAACCAGCAGAATTTCTTTTTCTTTCTTCTTTCTTTCTTTCTTTCTTTCTTTCTTTCTTTCTTTCTTTCTTTCTTTCTTTCTTTCTTTCTTTCTTTCTTTCTTTCTTTCTTTCTTTCTTTCTTTCTTTCTTTCTTTCTTTCTTTCTTTCTTTCTTTCTTTCTTTCTTTCTTTCTTTCTCTTTTTTTCCACTGACAGAATTTATTATTCTCTTTCAATATATTGGCCAACACATCTGCTGCTCTGTGACACTCAGGATGAAATAGACAATCTCTCCATATTCAGCTCCATCGGGGTTCTGATACTGATTTTTCTGTGCCAGGATATCAGCTGTACTCCAGGTCTTTCAGTTTTCTACCCAGCACTAAGTATATGTGAGGTGGATTGTTTTTCATCTATGCATAATACAACAATATTCAGTGGACATATAAGAGCAAGGCTGCAGATTAAACCCAGGTGCATACTTACAGCAGGTTAGTGAGTCATTTGTAAGGCCATAGAAAAAATTTTATCCCCTAGCTAAGGTGATATTCTTCAGCATAGCTCAGCTGGGGCTAATATATGTCACAAATAATTTATTCCTATAGCTTGACTCTTTCTCATACTCCTATGTCACATTTCCCTCCTAAATCATTAATATCATTAACATTTCTTATTTATTGCTGAAAAGTAAGAAAACACACATAATACATAATCTCCATCTTACCTTTAAATGTCTAAATGCCTTTAAAACTGTAGCCCTAACTGATTTATGTGCATTCAAAACAGAGAATAAGCACCTTAAAAGGTTGCTTAATATTCATAGCCATGTACTTGTCAATTGTTTTTAATGAAAAAATCACAGGAAAATGCTGGGAAATGCTCCAGAGCTTATTGTGGGCAGAGTTTTGTAAATGTATGTCTTCTGAGCTACATGTCCAGGTTCTATTTAGCATCAGTAGAGAAAGATTGGCATTTGGGAACTGTGATTAACCATTCCTAGAGATGCCACCTAGTAAGATTGAGTGGATCATGTCTTAAAACAACTGACTGTCCATTAATTTTAAGAGAAACTTGCAGCAAGGTCTAAAGTCAAAGCTATCTATGTTGTAGACATCAATATTATAAGGCCTGATTCACAAACAATGTCAGCGGGGCAGGGGGAGCACTTATGTGTGTGTGGGTTCATGAGTGTCATCCTATATTTCAGTGGAAAGTTATTGGTGACATAATGGGGTATGAATTCCATTTACTGTTCAACCTGCTGAAATATATATGTAGAACTTTAATTCCTTAGTCCCCATTGTCCCCATCAAAGTGGGGCAATAATTACCCTTCTAAATCAGATTGTTCAAAGGGATGTGGTCCATAATCTGTGTGAAATACTTCAGAGATTTTATAATGTGGGAAAAGTTGTATTAACTTTTATTTTCCTTTCTGATTCAAATGTCTCTGCCAAACATAGTTTAAAAATCATTTTTAAAAAGAATCAAACTTTCATTGAAGTGAATTAATCCTGGACTTGGAGTGGTAACAATATCTACAGAATGTGTTGTTTTGGATAAGTCTGAGTGTAAAGATGTATTAATGAAAGGAAAACAACTTTTCATGTTTGCTGAACAACAAAATGTGCAGTAGACTTTCCTTTGTGTTTGATTATAAACTTTTTCAGAAGATAAAGCCTTCTGGCAATACATCAAACCTTCCTGCTTGGTTTCAGTCTAACAACTCCAAACCGAGTACTTCTTTACAACTTCCCTCCACAGTTCTCTTTAGAATGTCCTTAGGTTTTCCTCCAGGCAATGGCAGCTATAGTATGTGCTGAAGGATTTGTCAGTACAGATATTAACACACCATCAAATAGAGAAACTCTTTTTAACTCCATGTCAAATGCAAAATTATCATCACTAATACAAGAACTTAGCAGTGTTCTGTCTTTTTTTTAATATAATGCATTTTCATTAATGTAGCTTTCTTATCAAACTTGATAAGTTTGTAACAGACAAACCTTGGACTGATTCAGCACTGAGCTTTTTTATTTGAGTATATAATATTGTCTGGGAATACCTATTCCAAAAAGGATAATATCGACCCCAGGAATAACTTTCTGCTTTACACAATTAGCTTGTAATTCGTAAATAGTATAATAATTCCAAAATTAAATCTGTCTAAATAATGTTTTATCTGTACATATTTAGAGAATAATTCAGATGCACAAAATATTAACCACGGTTGAAATTACAGACTTACAGGCAGTACCAGAATATTACTCCAAAACTACTCTTCTCTCTATTAAGCTTTTTTTCTCTAAATCTACACAGATTAAATGTTACTTAAATTTTAAATTTAATTTGCTTTTGCATGAAGATATTCAAGTATTTAAAAAATAGATTTTTAATTATTCCCTTCCTTGTCTTGGTAAAAAACAAAAATGATGCTGTATTTATTTCTTCATTAGTATTCTAAAAGAAAGAGGTTTGAAGGATTTGGTCTTTTCTATATTGTGGACAAATCAGAAGCTGACTGATGGAAAGTCAAGTTTTAGCTTAAACATGGTACAACTTCTGTCATGGCTGTAGAGTATTTTTTTGGGATTTTTACATTACCATGTTCATTTTTATGACTATTATTATTCACAGCATGTGAGTTCAATCTTGCTTCTGATATGCAGCAATGTACCAGGTTTTTGCTTTTTTTTTCTCTAGGAAATTATTTGTGCTTCCCTCTCTCAACATTTCATTCTCAAGCAAGCTGTAACAGCTTAGAAAAGAGATTTTAAGCTTTAAGACTGGAGACTAGGAACAGGACAGGATAAGGCTTTAGGCTCCTTTCCTCCCTGTTAGAACTGAAAAAGGCTCCCATCCTTAACAGAATGTACAGCCTGTCCACTTCAGATGTTCGTAAGCCTCCAAATTTCTGTTCCTGCACTCAGCTGTATGGTTTGCAGTGGAGAGATGGCCAAGTGCTGTGCAATGCCTGCCAGCACAGCCTGGAAAGTCTCAGAACATATTTCCTCCACTCTGCCCCTTGACTCCAAGGTGATTTTGGGCAAACTATTCTGCCTCATTCTCCATGCAACAGAGATTGATCTTCCAATGCAAAGAATTTCATTACCTATGGTCACAAAACATGGCAAAAGAGTTAATAATGTTAATGGAATAATTCAAAATTGAATTTATCAGAGTTCTTGGTCTGAATTACCACCATTGCCACAGCAAAGTCTCCCCAGATCCACCCCTGGCCTTCCCATGTTCACAGCTGTAAACCCCCCTTCAGAGTTTGGGTATTTTGTGATGAACACAAATTGAGGGATGTGCTGGCTGACCAACTGTATTGTTCATGGGAGCCTGCTATAATTAAGCTTGGCAAAGAAATTATTAGCAATCCATCTATTCAGAAACTTAGAAATTTTTCTGTTATCTTACTTCTGGTTTGAAATGGACTTTATTAGAGAATGAGTCTGGAAAGTAAGTGTAAAATCCTCTTAACTGCTTTGAAGTTCTGGGGAATTTAATGTAATAAATATTTTTTTCTCTTTTAAAATAAATTTAAAAATTAAAAAAAAACCTTTAGGCACAGTTTTGAGGGTGGAAAAAAGAAAAAAAAAAACAAAAACAAAAGAATGCTTTTAGAATTTTGAAACTTCTCTTGACTAAGTTTTGTGTAGATTTCAGGTTTGGACTTCAGACTTGTAAAGTAAAAATATTATCACTGTTGCATAAAAATTTGAGAGTACTTCCAAGTTGTTTGTCTGGGGTTTTTTTTACCAGGTGTAATGAACCTTCCTGTAATCAGTCAGTACAAAAAGAATTTATATTACATCCCAGTTAATATCTTTACTGAAATGTTATAGTGCTCTTGGGTTTAAGTAAAGAATAAGTAATAAGTTTCAGATACTGAGTTGGTCCGAGAATAAAAATACTCACTTTAAAAGACCATCCAAGTTCTTGTCACGTAATATTTTTTAAGAAGCTCCATTGTGATTGTGAAAATTTTTCTGTTTCGTTTTTCCTTGTTTGTGTCTACAAGGTTTTTTATTGTAATTCTTCTTAAGCCAAACCCCAATTTTCCAACTGATATTTATGACTTTGAATTTCATTTTTTTCAAATAAAATTAGGAAAATAAAATTATTTTGTTGAAAAACCCTAATTTTATTCACAAGCCTAAATGACAGGACCAGAATATTATTTGTCTATTTAAAAAAATGGATGACTTCTTTGAGTTCTAATAGATTTTATGTACTTTCAGTTGTTTTTCAACTTCCGCAAATATACCTTCTTTTCCTTTTCCATTAAGTAACAAATACTCTTACAAGTACTGCACAGTAGGAAGCAACCTTACAGAAATGAAATGGGCCTTGCAGCAAGTACATAGAATGATTTGGAATAAAATGCAGTATGGTTTGATGAACGGAGGTTTGGCCTAGATTGGGCTTGAAGAACAGTTTCACTCTTACTGTGGTGGCTGACATTCTAAGTAATCTTAATCAAGCCTTATTCTACTTTCCTTTTTCAGAGTTCTTCTTCTATTTTTGTCTTCAGGTCAGGGGCACAGACTGACTCCATGTCTCTACAGTATTTAGCACAGTAAGGCTTTAATCACAAATAGCTTGCAAAAACATCTATATTTATCTTTACAATCAAATGATTTATTCATGTTTGGTCTAGACAAATCGTAGAGTTACTCCTGCATGATGAACAGATATGAAATATAGGAGTTCTTCAGATTCATTATTCTCAGGATAGTCTGTAATTGTGTACTTATCACTACCAAGAATGAATATTTTATACTTGCAAGCACTTAAAGTGCACCCCTTCACTTGTTAAAATACTGTGGTTCACATGATCTCTTTGATAGCAAAACATGGATATTAGGGCATGCTGCACAAGGATCCCAATATCTAGGGAATTTATTTAACTTCTGATGTTAAATATTCTACATTTGTACATTTTACAAGGTATCTCTTTCTAATGTGTAAAGAAAGAGACAAAGAATCTTTGCATAGCAGCTTTTTGGATAGGACCCTGAAGAATGGGTGTTCAAGCACTGTTGCAATGGTCAGCAGTTTTAAACCCCACAGTGTGAACATGGAGTTAGGAGAAATGTCAATATGAGCCCTCCATAAAGTAGAATGTCACCAGTGTTCTCATTGAAGGATAGGAAAGGGGAAATGAGTTTTTGAAAATAGTCATAAATAATAAAAAATGGTTGGCCTATAGCATTTTTCTTAAATTAACAAGAACTTGAACCCAGTATAAGTGCCTCAAAGAAAACCTGTCCAGTTTTGAGGGATGGGGGTTTTGATCAGGATAGATCAAGTGTGTAAACAACTTTCAGATGCGTAATTTATTTCCTGTTTTGAAAGGAACTGCTTAGCCTTGAAAGGTTTGTCAGGAACATTATCAAGTTTTTTAAGTGTTCAGAGAGTTCAGCAGGAAGAAAGCAATACATTCCTAGCAGATCCCTTCCAAACTAAAATACAATTTCATAAAATATTCAACAACTTTGTGGGCTTATAGTTATACTTATAGGAACCCATTCTCCTAGGAAAAGGAGCTGAATCTGTTGCATATGTAATGAAGCCATAGGTAATCATGGCCATAACTGAGGGCAGAATCTGTCCTTCCTTGCATGAGGCTCTTGCGGGGACAAAAACCCAAGGAGCTCTGCAGCATGCCAGAGTTATTATTCAAATTTATGAGCCAGTCAACAAACCACACTGCAGCTCCCACACAGGATAGAAAAACATTCATGGCACCTTTAAAAGCAGGACCTTTGAGTCACAGAGGCTTTGGGTTTGCTTTTGAATTCTGCCATAGTTTGCTGCCCATCCCTTTGTGGTGAACTGTCTGGGAACACTGCATTAGTCTCACATCCCTCCCCCAGCTGGCTCAGGAAGTCTTAAATAGTCTGATCACATTCTGGCCAGAGAAGGGAGGGAATCTTCAAAAGAAGAGTTTAGATCACTGGAAAAAACAAAAAACAAACAAAAAAAAAAAAAAAACCAAAGCCCAAACCAAATTAAAACAAAAAAAAAAAACATGAAAAAATCCCCCAAAACCAAAACCAAAACCAACCAACCAACAAACCAACCAAAATTAAAAAAAACAAAACAAACAAACAAACAAACACCCAGAACAAAACAAACAAAAATTGAAACAAACAAACAAACAAACTACCAGGAAATCTGTGAGGGGGAAAAAAGGGCAAGAATGTATTCCAGTCTGGTGCTTGGTAAATATGAGCAACTGCTCATTAGATTGGAGACAAGGAAGTCCAGCCAGATCCATGCTAGACTATAACCAGATGCACAGCACAGGGTGAATCACTTCCATTCTGTCTCCTTTGCTAGTATTTTCTTAACTGATTTTTGGTCACATCCAGACTTCACAACTGAAATGTTTGACCTGTGCTTTAAAAAAGAATATTTTAATTAAGCTTTCCTCCCCAGCAATGTGCCACCAGCAATGTCACTGTCACCTTACTTGCTGTGCTTCACTTTTCAGGACTTGGGCTTTATCACCTGAGTAGGAACAGGCATCCAGCATCATCCACATCTGCTGGGAGATTTCCCCTTGAGGGAACCAGTTTGCATCAAACCAGAGGCAGACAAGCAAGAGCCTTACAGACTGTGGTGATGTTCAGGGGGGTTAGGCTTTGGTGTGAGGACAAGTCCAAACTAATGTGAGAAGGTAAATAATCAGCCTGACGTACCTGAGTTGCCAGTGAAGGTGATGGAGGCCCTCAAAGGCTTCCAAGAGGAGCAGAGAGATTCTTACTTATAATAATGAATGGACAGCTCAGGGCAGAGGACCTTGAAAGATCATCTGGTCCAACTTTTCATGGCAAAGAGAACTCATATTATCTAGCACCTCATCCAATCACATCACGAAAACCTCAGCAGTGGGGTCTCTCTCCCACCCCTGGGGAGATTGCTCCAGTTTTCATGGTAATTCCCACTGCCTGTGTGAGGTAGTCAGGGTTTTTTTTTTCCTGCCTCACTATATGCTTAAAATGCATATCTCTCTGGGGTGTCCAAGTCTGTATCCCACTATTATCAAGTCTTCAGAGTAAGTATTGTTTCTCAGCATGAATCTGTGCTAATAAAATAGAGTTCTGGTTTCATCTAGGTCCCATAGCTGTTTCTGTAAAACAAATAATCACAAATACAAGATTGAGACTCTCAGAAGGGTTTGGAAAAATAGGTTTAAGGCAGTAAAACTTATGTAAATTATGTCAAATAGGCAGACTAGAAATTGGTGAGGAAAATGGTGAAGAATGAGGTAAGTAAAGGTGGTAGAATGCTATAGGGAGAAAAAAAAAACCCAAATAAATATTTTTAGAAGAGAATGACATTTGAAGACAGGAAGCTGTATATACATTTCTCCCTGACAGATCCCTTCCGATGAAGAATGGAAATCAGAAAGATCTGATATTGCTTTGTCAGTAACTCAACCACAAAATATCATTTTAGGAAAAAAAAATTACAAAGAGGAGGGGTAGAATAAACCTGAAGGTATGGTCACATGGAAAAGGAGATTTTTTTGGAAAAGAAATAGTAAAGTGGCATATGGAGTAACATGCAGTGAAATATTTAGCTACAGCATGCTATTTTTGAAAACTGTGTGTTAAATTATAAAGTAAAAACTAGAAAAAATGACATAATAATTTATTGATAGTGTAAGAAACTTATTTTCAATCCACCCATGGTTGTGTGAAGGTGGGTGCATCTTGCCAGTAAGTAATGAGAAATGCTAATAATTCAAAGGAAGAGAGATGTGAAGGAGACATGAGAAGAAACCTAAAAATTCTCTAGGAAAGTTTACAGCTATTATTCATCCACAAACTGGAAATTTAAAAAATTGCTCTATACAGTTCTCTGTGTAATGTAAACATGACCATCTGCCAGACATAGTCTGCTTTTCTAAAAATTCTACATATCAGCTTAAGATGTAAGAGAACACAACATATTCATAAGAAAAATCTCTACTGTTAGAGAAAAATCTGTGTATGAGTGTAGGTGCATACATAGATCTAGACACATGTTGTTGTCATGCTTCCTTTTTTAATATTTGCTTTCATACAGGCATCACTTGTACAAAATTGTGTTATGTGTCTTCTGAACCTTTAGAAAGTGCATTTCCAGGGAGAGCACAAGGGAATCAAGAGAGATATGTAGGAAGTAAAATTGCAGAAAGGAGACAGATGTCATTAATCCATCGATCTGGCTGCCTGGGTCTGCCTTTCTCTGCATTGCTGACTCCCTGGCAGGCTCGAGCCAGGTAGCATAGGAAGGGCTAATGCAATCTGACTCAAGATCAATACTAACATGGTCTTAGATGCACTGTTTGTGCTTGCCAGGGTACTAGTTTGGAGACGCTACTGGATTATGTTTTACACCTTTTTAGCATCTAACAAGCATTCTGGGCTTCTAACAGAAACCAAACACAATTATCAGAAGGCAGAGAAAGGCTGGAGGGCTTGGTGATGTTGTGATAACAGAGTAAACCTTTGACCTCTCAGTTAATAGTCTAAACCTTGCTTAAATTAGTCATGACAGAGGGCTAAAGTCTGCACTGACTTTTACCTTTTAGAGTCTCATGAAAACAAACAGTCTTGTGGGAATTCAGGCATTTCTAAAATTTGGTCTTCAAACTGAAAAGCAATTAGACATGAACTGGGATTCTAAACCCTGTTCCTGTGCTCTGTTTAGACATGCAGGCACGCAGCACATGGCGTCAGTCATGTTTGTGAGCAAACTCCACAGGGATGCTGCGGCTGCAGATTTCATCTTCCCCATCCTCAAAGAGACCTACTCAGCTGGTGCCACAAGCTGTTGGAAAGCAGAGTGGGATGGTACTGCTGCCATCCATTCTCTGTGTGAGCTGTAGATAAAGGTCTTCTGCCTCTGAAAGAAAACCCACAGCTCTCCAAAAGCACCAAATCTATCTGACAAACAGAAGAGTCTAAACCAACTTAGAATCATTTAGTGGTTCTAATGTCTGCTCACTGCAGAGATTCAGAGTTATGGCTCCCATTTCAGCTACAGGATGCCATATAGACATTATGGTATGCAATAATTTCAAATAGCATATTTATAAAGAGCCATTTAATCTCCCAAGAGCATTTCATGTGTGAGACATAGGCAAGCATTATTTCATTCACTAGCAAAATGAAGTCACCCATTCATCTGAAATGATCTTCTGCAGTTCAGGGATGTTAATCTTTAAGCAAAAGTAAAAAAAAAAAAAAAAAAGCAGGGAAACCTTAGCAAAAAAGGGCATGAAATGCATAATCCACAAAAGATAAAGATAACAGACTTGTTTACTTCCAAGTGCTTTCTGATAGTATGGGAAAAATTCATCTCTAAAGAAAAAAAATCCTTCAAGATTTATGTTCTCTCTGACAAGATTGTCTGCTTTGCTTATGTGCATTTCCCAGTCCTCTTTCTGATTTTTAAATTATTCAAAGTAGGACACTTTCATCAGTTCAGACACTTGAGAAAATCTGTCCTGCTCAGGTTTTCTCTTAGTTTCTTCAGAGACCAAATGGTCAAAGTGCATGGACAGAAGTTCTCCTCCAGATTCATCCAGAATGCCTCCATCTCCACTGAGATTCTGGTGAAATTTGCCATCTCCATTGACTCTAAAAGATCAGATTTGATGTAGGAAATTAGCTGCTAACACTGCTTTTTGCTGTGGGAAGAAGTCTTCATTTGTCATGCTGCTAGAAAAACAGAACTCAATTCAGCACCAAAGGATCCCTGCAAAGGACACAGAACTAATATACTGTGTGCTGTGACATAATACAGGAAGGTTATTGCCCAGTGTCCTGGGTTTGCCTTAATTAAATTTTTGGTAAGGAAAAAAGGTCAACCACAGAAGTGACCATCTCCATAGAAATATTACGACTTTCTTCATGCCTGACAGAACCAATTAGAGAAGCTGGACACACCTCTATAAACCATATTTAAGAGAAGAAGAAAACAGGGAAAATTCTCTTTTTACTTCCTGTGTTCTGGGTCAAGGGAGCCCCCCCACCCATCCATCCTCTCAGCAGGAGCTCAGTATGGGCCCATGTGGCCTGGCCACTGGGATGGGGTGGGGGAAGGAACCCGGGCCAGTTCCACTGGGCTCTGGACTGGCTCTGCAAAGCCAGGCTGAGAAGGGCTGGGCTGCCATGTGACTGCTGAGAAATCCTACAACTACTGAGCCCAGCACAGCCTCCAGCACCATGCCAGGCTGAGCCCTGCTCCGGCCAAGCACCGCCAAGCCATCCGGATAGCATCATGGGAAATTGTGGGCTAAGTCCAAGAGCAGTTCTGCTGCCCCCACAGAAAAACAGAATCTACTCCTGCATCTGGAATTGAACACAGCAGGGGCTGGAAAAGTGGCATGCAGCCAAATTGGCCACTGTCATTCTGGTCCAGCCCCTGAGTGGCAGGAGCCAAAATCAACACGTGAGCAGCTCCACGGGCTGCCACCCAGGAGAGTTCACGTATGTGACCAATACTGAAAGGCTATTTCCTAATGCAAGGCCCGGCTAAGAATGACTCTTTTGGTGCTGTTAAATTCCATTTAAAAGCAGATAAACCTGCAAGCGCCACTTCTCCTGAATCAGAGAAAAGGAAAGGTGAAGGCCTATGAAGACAACAACATAGAGACACCAGCATCAGTGAAGAAGGAAGAGCCAAAGCCCAGATGGGAGATAGCTTAGTCTTGGGCTGAAAATCTCTTGTAAAGCTATGGTGAAGATAGAATTAATACATCAGATTCTTTTTCCCTGTAACTCACGGAATGCACTGGGGGAATGTTGCATCTAACCGCAGCCATGAGCAGAGGCACCAGTGATGAAGCAAGCAGATGTTGAAGTGGTTGTGATTTGATGAGAAGCTTGAATAGAGAGACATGAGAGAAATGAGGAACCTTGCCCCAGGGATAAAGAGGAAACCTCAGTTTCTACAGATGGAAGAGAATTTTTGTTTCTATGCTAGAACAGTTCATCCTTAAAATTGCACCCCAAGAAGCTGAGATGACCCATGTTTGGTAGTTGTAGGAAGACTACCAAACATGGGAGGGACTTCACAACTATAGATTTCCAGGTGGCAGCTATTCATGAAAATTAAAACCACAAGAGAACTGTTTCTTGAAGAAAGGTCTCCATAGCATGGCAGGAGAAACTCCTCTCCCTAAGTGAACTGAAGAAAGATCATTTTAGAGGTGTTAAACTGACTGAAAATACCAGGTTTTGTCTCTTGACGTTGTCAGTGGGAAAAGAAAGAGGAACTGGGGGGAAGAGAAGTGTTCTGAAGGTTTATTCAGATTCCTTATTATTTTTCTTTTAATTCTGTTAATAAAGTTTTCTTTATATTTTAAAGTTTTGAGCCTGCTCTCCTCCTAATTCTTATCTCATAGCAGAAAATACATAAATCATTTTAGTGGGTGCCTTGGCATTTGGCCAGCACTCAACCCACCACATTAACTGATGCCATGACTTGGATTGGTGAACCAAAACCACTACACCGGGAAAAAAAAACCAGAATTAGGGTCACCAGAATCACTACATGGACAAAAAAAATGTTAAAATGGTTGTCTATTGCTTGAAACTACACAATTGCTTACACGTCTTGCTTCTTCCACTGTTGTGACTGACTTCAACATCAGCATTTCCTAATTCTTTCCTGTCTAAAAAATTCTTACTAGACATGCAAAGAAACTAGTATGAAGCACTGATGAGTCTGAGGTAACATGGAGTATCTCTGCTGCTGTTTTCCTTATAACAAAACAAATTATGTGTTTGAGTTAAAGAATATTAATTTTTAATGAAAATAATAAAATGCTGTACATATTCTACACAGTTCTGGAGTTTACAGATACCAAGTTTGCCCAGCACAAGCAAGGCAGCTTTTTTTCTCTTTAGATCTCAGGAAGGCAAAGGTCAGACAAATCAGAATATGGAACATTTGGTTCCTCATTGGCCTCCCTGGTGCTTTTTCCTCTCAGTGCATTTCATTTTCTTGGCAAATGTCTGTGACATATCAGTAAGTCATTTTAACGCTTCTTCATGCCCTACTATTTCTGTTTCAAGATCATTAATAAAACAGCAGCTTGGAAGGTGGCACAACAGGCATTCTAGTATGTGAGCAGGTAGGGTGGCTTTCGGATGGGGTTTTTTCTGTACTATTAACATAGTCAGACTTAAGCCTCATAAATAAGTAGAATAAGTCTATAGAGAGTTCCATATATATATATATATGTATATATATATATATATATATATATATCTAAGAAAAAAGCACAGTATGCTTCTCACTGACTAGCGATGTGCTATTGAATCCTCTATTAGAGAAACTTTACCCTGGAAATTCAGGTCTTATAATTTTAAAGTTTTAAAATGAAACCCCCTCAGGCTAGCTCAGCATAAACAATTAGTTGCTCCCTGTTAAACTCCATATCCATAACAGTCCATTTTGAATGTTTCATAAGGTACACTAAGGGACATCATTAGTATGTGAATTTCTTTTACAAAGATCACAATGAAGGCTGTAGGAAGAGAATGCACATATCCAGGGAAGATTGGCAAATGGAACATTGCAAGCTGCTCGTGCTGAGTCGATTCAGAATCAAGTGAAAGCAATTGAGCCATTTAACTCTACTTCTTTTGATCCTCAAATCTCTGCCTTCACATAATCTTATGAGTACAGTTTTCTAAACCCAATTTAATATCCTATCTTGATATTCCCTACTGGGTCTTCAGATTATTTCTTTAACTGTTTTTCCTTCTTTTCTATCTTCCATTTAAAACTTTCATGATTTTTTTCCTGTGTGTGTATGTATGTGTCTTATTCCAATATGAAAGCATTTGACTTTTTACTTTTTAATCTATTTGCTTCTGCCACAGTTCAGGGGTATCCACCATACAGTTTATTTCCCCATCTATCATTATAGGCAAGTCTAATGCTGTTTCTTATCAGCTTCATTGACTGCTGCATTCATGATGCTTTACTTGAAATAGCATGAAATACACACCTCTTCCTCATTCCTAGCTCAGAACAAACTCCAAAACTTGAAATCTAAGAATATTTACCCCACAAGCCTTTTAGTCACATGAAGAGATTCTAGAGACATCAACAGAAATCTTTACCTGCAAATAAATCTTGAACCCACAGTTCAAGAATCAATAGTTGGAATTCCAATAATAAATCAAAAATAAGATCTGTTGAAGAAAAAAAAATTAACCCTTTTGGCAATTAGGTTGAATTAATGCCATAGCAGGACAAATAATTTACTTTAGCTTTGCTCCTAAGTAGCAAAGATCATATTGGAAACAGCAGAAAAATTCAAATACTAAAGGTTATCCAGGTTCCCTAAATTCCCATACTTATTTGTCATGAGAAAAAGCAACTAGTGATTCTTCAAAGGACAGAACTGCATGGTCATCATAAAACATTTTCTGTCTTACTCTGCATGGACTCAGGAAATTGTGAAATTCATGTGTAATATTTGAGAATCAGAAATTAGGAACTTAATATCAGTCAGGAATTATTCTACTCAAATACTGAGCAAGTTTTTAACAACGCACTTGCCACAAAATAAATTAAATATTTACTTATCGGTTTTTTCAAATAAATCAAAATGTGGTGAAATCTGATCCAGTTTATTGTGGAACTTTCCATCGATGGAAAGTTCCAATGTGGAACAGATCAATGCATCCCATGAAGCCTCTGTTACCTGTGCTCTCCTTTTGTGCAATTCATCACTATTGCCCACTTTTAATGACTTTGGATTTATCTATGACATAAGTGAAACTATAATAACAATCTCAATAATAAATCAGAGTTTTTCCTATTTTGGGTAGAAGTTTTCTGTGGAGACTCTTGTTTCAAAATAGAAGTGCTTTTATATAAACTTAGTTAAATTGGAAGGGAATCAGATTTAAGTTATATCAAAATAGGTCACTTAGGCTGAAGTAATAGTGTCAGCACACCAACTCAAAACAAAATAATGAAGGGTGTAAATAATAGCTGATATATTTATTTTGTTTCCATTCAACACATAGTGTTTTGTAGCAGAAGCAGCAAGTGAGGCCTATTTTTACAATGCTTGTCTTGATGGTAGGAAATCAAAAGTAGAGGAAAAGGCACAATACTAGAAACTGGGAAAAGGGAGATTCCTAATATGAAGCACAAGAGTCACACCAAAAATTTAGCGTCAAAAATATGTGTTATTTTTTCAGACACTTAGTTCCTACTAAGATTCCTCTACTCTTTTTGCAAAGTCTATATATATATATATATATATATATATATCTATAACTATATATCCATATTCATACTTTGAATCTATCTCAAAAGTTCAATATTAAGCATGACTTCAGTTCAGTTATGCTCAGCAGGATTACTCTCTTGCTTTTGTAGTTATGTCTGTGACTATGATTTGCAGAATTGGAGGAATATCTGCATGTTTTAGAACTGAGTCCTGATTACACTAATGGAAGAATACTTAAGATCAGACAGGGTTGGTTTAGGTATTGATCTTATTGACCTTTATTTTCTTGAAATTTCAATTGTTTTATTTTCTTAACATTTCAGATTTTTTTTAGTTTAGTTTTGAGTTGCTGAAAGCTCATACAACTCTAGTCAGCAAGTGCCTTACAGATTTTCTATTAGTTATTTTCAATGTATCAGTTTAAAATACAACTATGTGATACTGGATCACATTACATGTAGTTAGTTCACACACCCTATTATAGAAAATTTTGGGAACACCAAATTGCATATTTTTATTGCTCTGTATGCATAAATAAAAACTGACTTTTCCTGGGGGAGTTCTTCAGACAGGGATACCAATATGTTAAATGAAGCCACAGATTCCCAAGTTATTAGTCCACATTAAAGAAAATACTTCAGCAACCAACACCAATCTGTGACACTAAAACATAAAATTGTCTTTCAGTCAGTAAAGAAAAAGCTTATGAAATCTCTGAACTATTGTTTTGCATTTATTGTCGCTTTTTCAAGTTTCATCATTTTTTAAAAGTGAATGTTCCTAAATTATTAAGCTAGCAAAAAATGCTGATTTCAATCTCAACTAGTACAACATTGATAAAGTTAAGTTCCTTGTAACCCAGATGCATGTTTTATTTTACAAATATAAAAATTGACAATGGAACGGTGCATTCCTTGTTGGTTCTTTTTTGTTTGGGTTTTTTAATTATGTGTATTTTTTTTTAAATTATGTGTGTTCAAAACTGACTATACTTCAGGAAAAAAAAATTATTGAGAGAAATTTCTTGTTTCATCTGTGTCCTGTGGAGACTCTGGTATGGGAAGAACATTTAAAATGGTTTTTTGGAAATAATCTAATTTAAGACAATTTTATGACTGTGGAGAACAGGTAAAACTAACTCTGAGTAGCAGAAATTAAGCAGAGAAGGAAAACCCCCAACATTGCTGCTGTTCACCTATATGTAGAAGTCTGGCCAAACCCAGGAAAATAATTTACAACAGAATGTTCTCAGTGCTAAAATTCAGATTAAGTACCATGCACAGGCTGTTGGTCTGTATGGCTCCAAGTCTTTCCATCTTTGAAAGTAAAACTCATTTATTTGATAAGACCTTCCCATAGAACTTCTTTTTGAATTTCTGCTAGTTTCAGGAGAAAGAGAAAAGGAAAAGTGGAGGGAAATCACCCAAATATTTTTTAATTGTCACTTGTAAAATTAATGGCTTCTTTTCCCCAAAAAACAATTTCCTAGGAACAGAATCTCCTACAATGTAATATATTATACACACAGAGGCAGTACCAGCTGAAAAGCAACAAATTACTGGGATATTGACAAGCAGGGTATGAGAGAAGAAAGAATGATACTAAAGAAATGAAATCTGCTTGAAAGTTGATAGCAAGAAATGAAGAACTAAAATACTGCCTTGGAAAACCGAAACCTGGGACTGCAGGAAATCACCCAGATCATTGAAACTGGTTCCTTGCAGTGGTGTAGATTCATTGCCTCATCCAATTTTGGCCAGCTCATCACAGTAGCTCTAAACCAAGTGATTTGCCTATGGACAGCTACTGTGCACAAGGATATGGGAAAATGCAGTGAGGAAGCAGCCTGAAATAAAAAGAGTTCTTGGAATCCCAAGTTCCGAGAGCCAGAACTCCGAACACATCCTCATCCACTGAAAGAAATCACAGCAACTTACAGATAAATCCAGGACATAAAGAAGGAAATGAAAGCAGTAAAAATGTCAGACTACCAGTGACACAAAAAGAAAAGGAGATAGCAAAAGGGTAATATTCATATCCATATTCCTGAAATAAGCAATAATTTCCCAGGAGAAAACCCCAACAAGCTATAGGAACACCGAATACAATAATATCTTTAGCTACTGCTCAGTTCTCCTATCTCAGTGTTCAGAGCATTTTAATAATGCCCAAAATAGAGGAAAAACTAGTGCTGATTGCCAGATATGATACAGTAAACATCTATGTTTACTGTATATATTATGTTCAATAAACAGAAATATAAGTACAGTAAATAGATATTTTATAAAGCAAAGCATATGATAGAGTGAATCAAATTATAATTTTTATTCTGTTAGATGTGGGGAAACCTCAATAAAAAAATAAGGAAGGAGAAGAATAAGGAGATATTCAACTTTTTTGACAAGTGGGATTTTTTTACAAAATAAAATAAAATAAAGCTAAATAAAATCATAATATCTTTCCTGGAGTACTAGTATTTAAGGCTTTTTTTTTCATTTTTACACGAAAGAAAATAACAAGGTGAAAACCAGAAATTCTCAGCGAAACAAAATTTTCCACATGAAATATTTTATTTTCAGTGAGATGTTTTCCCTGAGCCAGGTGATCATTAAACTTCATCTCCCATGACTGCAGAACTTGCTGGAGGCTGTGGTTCAAGAGCCTTTTAGCCCCGCTCTTGGCTGTAACCTGTGTCACCCTGCTCTGCTGTGAGTGAGATGGAAGTGGAGGTTTCCTGTGTGAACTGCCTGCCTGTCTATATTGTTGCTATATCTCTGTATATGACAGTTTTAAACTGTATCATTATTTTCTATCTAAATTAAGGTATCCACAAGCAACTAAACACAAATGAAAAATTATTTATGTGTTATCAGCTGAAAAAGACTATCAGCTTTAGACTGTAATTTAATCTGCTTCATATTCTCAAACAAAATTTCTCTGAAGATATGTGAAAAAAAAACCTGAATTGTCTGAGCTATCATATTCTTGGATTCTTGCAACAGCTTATATGGTCTTTCAAAATCAGTAGCTTTTTATTATCCTCAAAGTTACTGTTATATTTAAAATGCCATTAAATCCAGGCAGTGTTTCCAAGCTAAGCTTTTTCTCTGTCTCAGTTGTCCTCTCTTTAAAAATTAAGTTAATATCTTTCAAGTTATTAACACTGTCAATATTTTCCTTTTTGGAATAAAAGTATTTTAATTTAAAAACTAGTAAACCTGTTATCGACTTTCTGCCTCTTCACAACTAGGTTTAAAATAAAAAGAAATGTGAAAAGCCAAATTGGTCCATTAACCCTTGAAAAGGCTAAGCAGTGCCAACAATATATGTCACTCAGTCATTTTCCATTTATTAATTACAATGACAAAACCTCAATAGAGGATCAAAAAGAGGAAACTTTTGATTAACTGTTAAACAAGGATCTTTTAAAGGTGTTTGTTTCTTAATATTTTAATATCTAATTTTAATTTGAGCCAATATAATTTTTCATTTTACTGAAAACAAAAAAAATACAATTTTTTCAATGCAGCAACCCACAATCATCATTACAGACAGGTTAGTAGGAACAAAGACAATGCTAAGTAAATCAGTTCTTTATGCTCAACTCTGCTGGGTAGCTGAGGTGAGTTAATTTTCTTCATAGTATCTTGCATGGTTCTGTCTTCTGGATTTTTGACCAAAGGGGTGATGATGATACAGGGATTTTCACACTGGTTGGAGGAGTGAGCAAATGCTTTTAGCTGGGTGTGGTGGTTTGACAGGAAATGTGTTTTTTGGGATGCTGTGTTTTTGGCCAATGGATATTCAGACTTTAATATTGGCATTTAACCTGGCCATTGGGACATGGACACGCCTCTGAGAACACGGGGTTAAAAGCAGAGCTCTCCCCTGGGAGGGCTCTCTTGGGTTTCCGGCGGGAAAGAGTTCGGGTCTCTGCCCCGGCCCAGCTGCTGGCTGGGCAGGGGGAGGGGAAAGCCATGAGGCCGAGAGAAGTAGGCCTGAGCCCGGGGGTGGAAGGGTGGAAGAGAGAGAGAGAGAGACACCGGGAGCCATCGGGCAGCCCCTCCTGAGAGAGAGAGAGAGAGAGAGCTGCTGCCTGGGACTGTAACCTTGAAGCTTGATAAACATGGGCCTGCGCCGGCAGCACGGCTGGGATGGAGAAGAGGGGGGGTTCAGCCGGCCGCTTGTAGGAGCTTTTAACCCCTTTTCGGAGAATGAGAACTTTACAGAACATTGACCTTTCCTAGAAGATAGAGTGGAAGATGAGGAAGGAAATGGGCCAGTGTGAGAGAGGTCTGGGCGAGTGAGAGATAGTAGAAGAATAGAGAAGAATCCTAGTGGGAAGAGATGATGGAGTGGCTTTTGCTGGAGTCTTTTTGTATAGCCATGGACAGAACCATGACACTGGGGTTAACCCAATTCGTCAATTAATCCAAACCATCATTTCATCTTTCATTATTTTAAGGGGTTTTTAACTTTTTTTTTTATTTTTTAATGCACAACCTTCCATATAAAACATCTACAAAATGCAATCTAAATTAAAGTCCTGCTGTATCAGAAAATAGGTAAATGTGAATAAAAGCAGAAATTCAACAAAAACTAGTTCATGCCATCAGAAACACACATCCCAAGTTTTCAGTCAGAAGGATACATTTTCTGTATCATTAAAAAGCTCCCAAAAGTTAGGGTTTGACACAGTAATCCAGATTACAGTAGCAAAGATATGGATGGAGTGGCAGACTTCATACACAAGAGGAAAGATCACAAACTAAACAACTCAAAGACAATAGACCTTTTGTGGTATTACCCTGAGCCTTTTTTTTAACCTTATCTCTTCGTTCTCATTTATTTTTATGCAAATATATTTGAATGTGTACATGGTGAGTTGTTAGTTATAATACTTTCTGCAGTTTAAAGTTTTAGCATTTTCTGTTGTACATGCAACTCTGCCATTTCATGAAAATTTTCCTATCTTTCCAAACACATACTGACCTAGTTTTAGTGTCTGCAGGTCAGAAGTGGCAATCAGGATTACACAGCTCGACTTTACAATGCTAGGGAATGCTAACACACCCTTTTTCTTTCCTTTTGAAGTGCCATTATGAAATGTTATTTCCAATTCCTCCATTTTGTTTTAGCTTACCACAGTGTTGCCCTCACATAGGGTGCACTGAGACCTCCTTAGATAATGATGACATTCAGAAAATGTACCTTTTATTCAGCAGATCTACTGCAGAAATATTTTCAGTATCTAGAACTATGTGGAGGCATTCTGCATGCTGGCAGTTTTTTGTTCTTATTCATCCCTTCTTCTGCTCTCTCATTATCTAAAACAATGTTAGGCAAGCAGTTTATTACCTCCACATTTCTGCAGCCTTCCTCAGAGGTCTCCTCATCTCATAACACTTATTCAACAAACAGCAGACAACTTCCACATGTTACTTGAACTATTAGGAGCCAACACATTCAATTTGCTTAGTTTAAGAGCTAGAATACAAAATACTTTATTTATTTGCCTGGTTTAAGGCATTTCACACAAATATCAGACTTGGCACTTAGTCAGACTCTGGGGACCGTGCCTACAAATTAAGTAGCCAAGAGAGGCCCTTAACTAGGATTTGGCTTATTGAGATGAAATGTGGCCATTGGCAACAGTCCAGATTCCTCACACTTTGCAATATTTGGTTGAAAACAAACAAACAAACAAAAAACAAACCACCAAAAAAAATCCAACCAAAACACAGTTTAGCTGGCTTTTAGCACATATGGAGAGAGCTCCAAAACAGCAAGAACAAGCCATTGCTTTGGAATAGATTTCCTGGTTCAACTAGGATCTGACTTAACTGTAAATGTAATTCTAGCAAAAGTCCTTAAGGAACCTAGGGGGAAAAAGATGTTTACAGTTAAACTTTTCTATTTCTTTACCATCATTTTAAAATGCTGCATTTGTCAAAGAGTGTACTGCTTCTTCCTCGGTAATTTGGAAAGGGCGGTAATGATTCATAAAACAAGCTGCTGCTAATGCTCTGGAGGGCATAGACATGTTTTTGTATTAGTTTTGTAATCTCTTCTAGATGAGGTAGATAAGCCCTTAGCTTCTATAGATACAAAATCAGATATTAAATATTAAAATTGCCAGTAATTTTGTAGCCTACTGTGGGCAATTAAACTGTGGTGCAGGTTTTAATGACTCTGTACCTTGATTTACTCACAGATGATCATTCTGCTAGATGAAAACAAATCTGGGAAAAATTACTCCTTCAAATGAAAAAGTAGTTCTAGATTTCTATGTTTAACCTTTTGCAAACTTCAGGGATATTTCAAAATGGCATTAGGCTAAATCTCTTAAAATTGGTCAGCATAAATACTAGTATTTTGGGGTATTGTCTTTATTTAAGGGGGGGGGATTTAAGGCAGGGGGTGATTGTGTGATTATTTTGTTTGTTTTTCCTTAATCAATGTGATATTAAGCAGTTCAGTTTGAGCTACTACAGGTTTTTTGAATGCTGTAATTTAGATGTGTCACATCCCCATTCTCTTTCAGGTCTAGCCTAAATTTTTTATACGGATTGTATTTTTTGATGTCTAGGAAGTTCCCTTCCTGGCTTCAGATAAACTGAAAAGAAAAGAAAAAAGGATGTTTCTACTCCATTAGTTAGAATTCATCCAGCATACCTAGGCCACTCAACTTAGGAAATAGAAAATGTTTATTTTTTTTCAGCAACGAGTAGCAATCATTTTGTAATTTACTATTTCAGAAATATTTTAGAATAATATCATTCACAAATAATTTTATATGTTGATTTTGAGCTCTACTCCAGGACAAAAAGGAATTTCAATGTAAGGAGTCTTTATATCATATATAAACAAACATCATTATTATCTAGTTAAATGTGTATGAATATTTAGGATGTAAGTTGTTTTCTTGAATAAGAAAAACTTTTTCTAAGATTTTCACAAGTGTCTTATGATATTTGAGAAGATAAATACCACCTATCAGGGAACACAATGTACATTCAGGTCCTCTCTTACCTTTTCATATAGTTCTGCCATCTGTTATAACATGAGGCACTTTTGCAATGATATAATGACATCCATACAGGGAGTTGTTCCTTTGTAACCACATAATTAGGAAAAGTACCACAGCTAACCAATTTCATGATATTAACACATAATCAATGAGTGGGCAAGGTCTATTGAAACATGAGTCTGCATTTAGATGTGATTTTGAACACAGATGAGTCAAGATAAGAGAAAAATGTTGCCATCTTTTCCTCAGCTATCCCTTACTTCCTCAACAAGATAATCACCCACGGAATCTGTTGGAAAGAAACCCTCATGGCTAGCTACCCCTTATTAAAATGTTGTAAGTGAAAACCCAGGAACACTGAGACTAATATCAAGGGTGATAGTTTTTTTGTATTGTTTTGACATAAGCATATGTTTAACAGGCAGGTCTAAGGGAGCAGTTATTCCCCACACAGGGCAGAGTGATGTTCAGATTGTAACACCTCCATCCAGCTCAGGTGCAACTTGTGCAGCATGTCTGGCCTTGGCCTGACTGAGTGCTCATCATCCAGCTGCTGGTGAAACTTCTAGAGAATTATTTAGCTTCCTTCCAACTAGACAGGTAAGATCACAGTAGCTGTGGATCCTTGGTAACTGGGAATTAAAATTGCACCCAAGTATGGTACGAGTGGGAATCGTACTTCTTGTGGGCAACTGTCAAAACAGCCCCCAAAAGAAACTACTTTTTATCACCTTCTGCTCTTATGACTGTGCCCAACCTGCAAGACTTTGAAAAGTAGCTGCTCTAGAAACTGTGTGCTCTTCTGTTTGGATTTTTTCTCTTTTTATTATTGATCTTCTCTTTCAGGTTTCTCTGCATGTTTGTTGGTCTTTTGCTTTATATATTCTCTTTGACAGACTGCAGCACTTTTTTTTTCAGTGCATTTATTTATTTTGTTTTCTTCAGCCTTTCTGTCTGCCCTTCATCTCCAGTCTCCTGGAGATGCATAAGAGACTGATCACAGGAAAGTTTGACTCAAATTTTCCAACATGCAACAGGTGAGGAGGTTCATAATCAGCCAAAAATTACCTTCCCATTGGTATTTAGAAGAGAAACTGAAGCATTTTAAGCAGACATCTTCAGAAGAAAATCTTCTTAAAGTATCCTCTTCTTAGATTGATAGATATGACAAGTCAAGGTATGCATGTTGATAAAATTAAACTGCATTAGGCTCCTCTGCTCAATAAATGCAATTCACACTCCTTTGATGTGGGCTGACTTTAAAAAACAAAAAATACTCTTCACATGTTCTAAACATTCATTACTTCTTAAACCAGGCTCCTCTTTGTAAATCTTTCTTTTCCTGGTGTTTTCTATGCTTTTGTAAAGGTTTCATTAAAAGAAATAAGCATACACACACTAAAACCCCCAAACCCTTCTATTCATTACCTTATTATAGCATTCAAGCTCTTTGTGGCACTGTGCCTAGTTTGTATTACCAAGACTAGGTTTTTGCAAATGAAACTCTTTCAATTAGTGTTTCAGGAAGCAATTAAATTGTCTAAAATATATTAATGAATACATTGAAATCTGGAAGAGTACCCTTTTTCTAATACTTCCATTATTAATGCACCATCTGTTTTGTTTTGTTCCCTCACTAGTGTACTGTTTCAGTAACCTCATGTCCATAGAAGACAGTATTCTCAAAAAGCAAAGCCAAGAAATTTAAGCTGTTAAGCAGTCTTAATTATATAGTATACAGTCCAAATAATTTTACAGACAAAATAATCAAGAATGACTTTTTTCTTCTCTCTTGTTTGAATGTTCTGTGTGGCAAAGTTCTCTGAATAACTGCGGGTTTGATCTCTGTTTTCTTGCAAAAATAAAGACAATTAAATATTTGGCTTCGGTATCTGGGGTTATTTCTATAGCAGTCAAAGAAACTAACTTTTGCACAAGGACATGCACAATAATGAGGAGTAGGGGCATTTGAGCTTTCATTAGAGAAAAAGCTACAGACATCAGATGTATTTTGTGCACTATTTGTGTAGAGTACTTGAAAGAATTTGAGCTAATCGAGGTAGGGCCATGTGTATCACCATCTGTAGAGAGCATCCATAAAATATCCTGAGGTGATGACTTAAAAAGACACACAAAAAAAAAATATTAATTCTTTCAGGCTGCCAGAAGTATTTCTTTCTGTTTTAATGGTAGGAATCATGTCATTTGACCTCAAACCAAACTAAAGGATCAGATAGTGTTGAATCTGTCCTAAAAGGCAGATTGCTCCCTTATACACTGGTGGCTCTTTTGTGGGGTGAAATGAGGTGCAGGGTGAGAAAATGCACTGGATGCCTTTACAGTGAGGGGCAGAGCAGGCATCACCCTTTCACTTCAGTATTGAACAGGTAATTTCTAAGGACCAGAAGCAAGTTTAATGTTTCCAGTCCCACAGTAGCTAATCCTGAATATGCATTTAGCTTTGGAAATCCTGAGAGACATTGCTTCACCTTTTCTGGTTGTATTAGGAATGCAATTGTCTATGAAACTGGAAGTTTGAAAAATCTCTCTCACAACAAATTTTTGTGACCCCTCCCCACAGTTTCTGCAAAGAACATGAGTCATATCAGTTGTTCAGGATGAAGGCTCTTTCCATTAAAAGATGAGGCCAGTTAAAAGTAGAGGGAATGTGGTGGGATTTCTTTGGAAAGACCTAGACCTTAGCCACAAAAGAGACAAAATCTGAGCAATTTCAAACCCAAGCTTTCAGAAAGGCCAGAGGTGATGTGCGTCAGGAAGGACTGGAACTGAGGGGTATTATTTCAACTGGCACCTCTGGTTTCTTGGGTTTAATGCCAAGGAGGGAGTTTTTTATAATTTGCTTGTTTGTCTGCCAGCTGAAAGTCCTCCACCCCTCCCAGGAACAGTCAAAGAAACACATAGATTATGTGTGAGGAGATAAAAGGAGCCCATTATCAGCATGGTGGTATTTTTTTAACACAGATTTGTGACTGAAACAGCACAGCCAACTACAGAGTACAAACCATAAGTTCTCAGGTCCTGCAGGCTATGCTTTTTTTTTACTGTTTTGTCATTTAAAAATTAGCTTGGGTGCATCCATCTGAGCTGCATTTAGGTCCAAGACCTCTGAGAAACCTCTGCTGTGTTGATTTGTAAGAGCTTGAAGAGAAAAAAATAATTTGCATTTTTGTTCACTTTAAGGAGGCTTTTTATTACCTGAGCAGTGTGACGAGATCTAGTATAAAGGAGATTTAGTCCTTAAATTTTAAACATTATATAAAAATTTAAATTAGTCTCTATTCTTCAAATTGTTGTCATTATGGAAAGGTCAGAGATGATGAATTGTTTGTTGCTGCTGCAGATATAATGCACTGTACAGTTCTATTATTTTCTGTTGAAGAAAACATGATTTATTGTATAGTGTCAGAAAATATTTGCTCCAGGCCTGCAGTATATGAAATATATAGCCTGTTTTCAGCCATGTTGCTTAAGGGAACTACTGTACAATCCTCTGAGGCTAAAAAGGAGATCTTTCTAGTAGCCTAAATGATTATTTAGTGATTTAGCAGGAACACTACGTCTTCAAAATAGTTTTCACAGCTACACATCAAATGGTCTAATTAATAGGAAAAAAGCAATAAACAAAACATGCAATAAGTGGCATTTCAAAAACTACTGACCTTTGCAGTTGTTTGAGGAGACATTCTATTGCTGCAAACACAGCCACATGATGGGAGCCAGTCAGAAAGGCAACAAAAATCTGTGGCTTCTAATCACAGATAGCAACAAGATTAAACACTAACCTGTATTGAAAAAAGAAAAATCTATGCAGAAACAGTTTCTTTATCTTAGTTTTGCTTTTATCTTTTTTTTTCCTTTCCCAAATCAGAATGAAAATGCAGAAATAAAAAAAAAATTAAAAACCTAAATTGTAATCTTTGATTGAAATTGTTTACTGAGTTCTAATAACTTTTAAAGTGCTGCATTTACCTCAAAGTGAAAATCCAGAAGGTGAATTGAAATCACAAACTTGGAGATTTTGAAAGAATGTGGAAGGCTTTTAAAAGAAATTAAGTCTAACCACTTTTCTGCAAATTTACTCAGTTCCAGAAAATCAGCCCTTTCTAGCAAATAAGGGTTGTCAAAAATTGTCTAACCTGCTTCAGTTGTTTTCTGATCTGTAATACCATAATTTCATTTCAAATCATCCGTATTTCAGCAATGTACATTTTGAACGATAATGTCATAGTCCAGTCTGTGTCACAATACCTATTTTGAGCAACAGAACACACAGCCATTTTAAAAATGGACAATTTTTCATGAGGGTCTTTGAAACAGGTTTCAAGTCTTCAGTCTCTACTGCTAAATTCACCTTCATATATGAAAAACAAAAACAGAGTTATCGTTACCTCAAGGCACTTGTTTTCAAAGAGTATCTGGTGCATTGTATCTGCTCAAAACGACAGTCTCAAGGAGTGTGGGGAGACAGTGTGAAAAGAAATGTAGGAACACAAGGAGCTGGGAAAACTGGCATGTGCATGAACACACCCCGAGAAAGGCAAAGAGACATCTTTCCTAGGGTGTCTTTCAAGAATTATTACATCAAATTCTAAAGAACTTTACAAAAATGTGGCAAATTCATCTCAGCTGGTAGCTCTGTTAATGTCAGTGAAGCTACAGTGGGAATGAATTTGTTCCAATGAGAGCATCACAAGGAGTACACCACTGTTAGACTGTTACATTGGTTATTAACTCACTTTCCTTTCAGTGCTAAAGAGTATAGATGGAGCTTCAAGGATCTATTTTTAAACTATGTAAAGTATTTGCTGCACGGATCAAAGAAATATGAAATCAAACTTACCATGGCACAGACTGGTGGAAAAATAGGCTAGACTGAAAGAAATGTCTTTGAAATATTCTATGGACCCAGCATGAAGCCTGGTTAAAGTTGCATAGCTTTCCATTTGAAAGGTCACGTTCAGAATTGGCTTATAACTTTGTGAAAGGGTTACTTTTCAAGCTGAAATTGTTCATAGTTATTCTCAGTCAGACACTTTTTTTTAAGATAATGAGCAAAAAAGGAGAAGTGATTTTTAAATTTTACTTTTGATTAATTGCCTTCAGTGCATACGACAGCAGAGAGTGAGCAGCTGGTGTGTATCAGTATCAAGAAGGTGAAAAATGTGGTTCAAGCAGATGAGAAACCTGTCTCCCTGAGTGCAGAGAATGACTTGGGAAGCTCTAAATGGATTACGGACTATACTGGAACTGAAGAAGGGAAGAATGGTGACTAAACCAGTGATGTTCTTTCTAAATTTTGGGGGTTTTCCCCCCCAAAAGGTTCTTGGCATCCCATTTTTAGTCTTTCTACAGTGGATTTTCAATCTTGGAGATATCTGAGCAATAGTCTGTGGTGTGCAGTGAGCAGAAAAAGTGGTCCCAGGCTGAGTGGGGCAAAACAAAACCCATTTTTGCTCTGTCTGCCCTCAAGATCAGACTTGCACAAAATAACCCCTCATGTCTATGTGCAGAGAAAGGTCAGCTTGATCCTGCTTGGGTAGTTCTGTTCCTGATATGTCAGTGGTAAATTCTGGGCATAGCCCTGGCTAAGAGTGCTGACCTGATACATGGGTTAGAAACTTGCCCGACATCTGCCTCCCCTTGGAGCAGCGGCCAGGAAATGAGTGAAACGCCCAGGCTAGGAGAGAAGTCCAGCCGGTCTCCAGCCAATAGGGCACTGCCCAGACTCGAAGTCCAGGCCTTGTGCCCAAGCGATGTTAGGCTTGAGGGCAGTTGGTCGCAGATGAGAAAACTCCGAGGCTGCAGGCATGGAAGAAAGGGCGACTCAGATCTTCGTGGGGAAGAGGGTTTTATTGGAAGGGGTAGAAAAGGGTCGGGGAGCCGAAGTCTGAGCCCCGAGGCAGGGAAATGCCTCAGGTTTTATAGGGAATGGGTGGAGCCAGGAACAACAAATCAGAAGAGGGGTACAAAAGATACATTGAAGACTGACAAACATAAACAACCAACGGGAGAAGGTTGCAGGTGGGGCCTTGGCCCCTAAACCAATCACCCAACACCCCAGCCAGAAGCTTCTGGAAAAAGGGGCAGGGGTGCCGGGTGACGGGCAGGCGGCCAGGGGAGGGGAAATAACAGGTAACTAGGGGAACAGGGGAGGGGTACAATGACTGACAAATACCCGAACACTGGACTAGACCATAAACCTGAACCAGAGGGGGAAACCAAACAGGCAAGCGCAAACCACAACATCCCCTGAAGAAAGGGTGGGTTTCCAAAGGGAGCTTTAGTTCAGGCATGTGGTGGAAAACACACAGCTAGTGAGGCTCACACAGCCTGTGCCAGATGCTGAGGTGCCATTCATGCAGGGGTGCATTTAGCTAGAAATGAATTTAGGGAAAGGACCTTCTCCCCTAGGTCCATGAAGATTGGACAGTCTCTAGGAGACAGCTGAGGCTGTCCTAGGGATAGTCAGGATCTCAGCCACGATTTGTGTACTGACATGACAGAGGTACTTTGTCAGCAGCTTTAGCACAAACGAAGGAGAATGGTGTTGTATCAGGTCCTGTCCTGCCCTTCCGTCATCCCAGAAGTTTGTCCTTCTTGCCTCTATGAGCCCCTCCTTCCCTAACCCTGGAGACACAGCATGCACCTTTGCTGTTCCCACAGTTCCCTCTCATTCCTCATGCTGCTCCTGCAACAGCTGGAAACTCCACTTGCTTGTGTCCTGGCAGAGGAGCAGAAGATTGATTGTCTCCATGGATTAGACAGATGCCTCTTCCATGGCTTTACTTTAGATGAACCATCCTGTTCACCTACCAGTGCAGACACAATCTCAGCCTCAGTTCTCTCCTTCCTCTCCTGTTTAGCTCTGTCCTGAATTAGCTGAAAAAGGGCCCTGATTTCTGCTCCATCCATCTGAGAGAAGAGACAATCCTCCATAGGTGCCTCCTCAGCATTGCCCATTTCTGGCACCTGGCCCCCTTCCTTGCTGTAGCCTTTTTGTGTGCAATAAGATGCAGCAGTAAACAAAGAATAAGCTTTGTCTGTTCAAACACGCTAATGACAAACCAGTCAATACCACCCTAGTAATTTATTAGAAACTGAGAAAATGCCTGTTACCTTTTGAGACCTGACTACTGCAGGTGGTGGGTTTGTTTGTTTAGTGTATAAGAAGGTATTGATCAGAATATTTAGCCAAAAGTTAGAATGCTTATTGTGACGTGTTGCTGAGATGTGTGGTTTTACTGGGCTAATCTAAAGCAAAAATTATTAAAGTCAGGTCAATAATATGGATTGCTCCCTTTTTAACATCTTGCTCAAAGAAATACAAATGAATTTATTTATAACCATTTGTAATATAGATTTCTGCATCCATCTCCAATCTACTAATATTTATTCTTATGAGAGTTCAAATGGTAGTTTTTTCTTTATCATATTTGCTGTCATTAAAATTGTGGAATAATTTTGATTCATAATTTTGTGTGCATATCCTGTGAAATAGCTTAATAAAATCAGTATTTAAGGCTCTTAAAAAGCTTTGAAAAACATTTAGAAGGAAGATATATTATGGGGTTTTGACTAACTAAGCTTGTGAAATATATTTTCATATTTACCATCAATATTCCCCTTTCACTATATATCAAAAACGGATTTCCTCCCCTATAGATTTCCAGTTTCTTATGCAAACATGTTTATTTGCATTAGACCTTCACACTTTGTACATCATACCCTACTTGTACACTGTGTTTTGTTTGTGACTATGAGCAGGAGCCCTGTTCTTCCTTTCTCCAAGTGAAATAATTAGTACTTTGGCAATTTTATTGACTTCAATGTATACAATTTTTGTTCAAATAAGCCTATGGCAACTTGCATTTTTATTACTGCTCAGTTATAAAGTACTCCAAATAAATATACAAACTTTGAAGGTACAGAAATGAAAGATCATTTGCAAGGAGAACATATACAAAAGGTCACATTTGATACTTAGATAGGATTGATGCTTCCCTGCATTCCAGCTGCTCCTCTTCTGAGCCATGGAGCTGTATTGATAAGACACACTTATCTTTCTTGATGGTAAAAATGTCCTGCTTTCTAGAATCAGTCAAGTACTACAAAAACCAGTGGGGTCTCCCCAGAGGCATGTCCTCATGTCTAGTTGTTCATATTTGTGTTTTTCAGCTGTCTCACACAAGCATAGCATCCACATGCAGGCACATTCATCACTTCAGCGTTAGGAGGCTTATCACTTGCTGTCATAAGGTGATCCACTGACAGATGCTCTGGCATTTTCATCACCCTCAATACTGTTTCCATTATATCTTGTATAGGTTCTCTGAAGGGAGATGACAAGCACCTGTGGAGACAAATTCTTTGAAACACCAAGTAAATCCCAGTTTTTCTTTTCAAGGACTATTGAATATTTCTAGTTTATTTGAAAATGGGTTGTGCTTTCTGAAGAATTTGATTTTATTTTGGGAGGGGGTAGATTGTAGTGGTGGCGAAGGTTCTTATCCATATGTATAAAGCAATTATGGTCCTTAAAATTCCAGAGAATTTTAATTCATCACACTATATTTATTTAGAACTTACCAATCTCAAGGCACTCTTAAACATAAGCAATAAATTTCACACACGCATCCATTTTTTCATGTAATCAAAAAACATTACAGAAAGCTGAAGGATGATATGTCCAAGGTCCTACCAAAAGCTGGAAACACTCTTTCAGTAGACCAATTGTACTTCATATGATATTGCTAATAAATGTATCCCTTTTTTTCCTCAGAGCACTGACAGCCAGTCTGGAGTGGTTTGAAGGGGCAAACTCTGCAAAATAACAATGTTGTATTAGAAAGACTACTCCAGCCAATCTTCTTTGTAATAACCTTTCTTGTTCAAAACTATCTGAAGAAAAAAAATACTTGTACTGTTATTTCACTATTTTTTTAGTAGCTTGAACTATTTGTAGTATCTCTGTTATTTTCCTCTTCTGAAAGGAGGGCACAGAAAAGCATATTTATTGTACTTTCTGTCCTAAGTTAACCACAGGTCTTGAGGTTTAATATCTCAGCACTTCACAAGTCTCATGTTTACAACATCTGCGAGGTAGTGAAGTTGTAGATGGTATTGTATGATTTTTTTCAAGGCTGAGATAGTTCAGCAATTCCTTGAAATTCTACAGCATACATTCTAATGCAAACAAATCCTTCCATCATGTACAAGAGCAACATCAATTATCTCTATGGAAATAATCACTGAAAATCATTATCTAACATATTATGCATATGCTTCTGTAGGAGTGAATCTGGTACCAGAAGCATCCCACATCCTCTGTGGTGTTGAAAGGGAGGTTCTTTTAATGCTCACACATTGCTCTCACCCCTGAGTGTGAGGATGTTTGGTGAACACAATGCTCTTCAGGCTGTATAGGACAGCAATGTCAACACCTGTGTGCCAAGCCAGCATATGAAAAAGTGCAGAAAGAACAATGTTCACAAGCTGTGAACAGGAAAGCAACTATTTGGGTGGAGGTGTAAACCATGTCTTTTCTAATTAGGTCAGAGTCAAAGGGTTTGCAGAGGCCCCAAGACTGCTTTATCACTTGTAGCTGGTCACTGATATTGTGTAAGGGATGTATGACAGTGTATTTAGTTCAGGCTGGAGTATATGAAAAGAGTTTCTGCAGATGAGCATTTTTGCGGCTATTGTTTCAGACTTTGAAGATAGAAAAAATAAGGTCCTGGGATAACAGCTTAAAATAATTCTTTGTCTTTTTTCTGTTGAAAAACCTGGATATTTTAACATATGTTGTGTATATACAAAGGTATTTTTTATCTAATTTTTTGGGCAGGGAAGGGTTGTTTGCTTTCACCTGGATTTTGGCTTTATGGTTTTTTCATATTGTTGCTGTTCATTATTTTGAAGAGTGGTGGAAAGAAACACTTTCAGACAATTCATGGAGACGTAACCAAGGCTTCTGTATGTTCCTCCCCCATTTCTTTTCTCCAAGACTCCACAGGATAGGCAAAAACCCAGCTTCTGAAATTTAGATTTATCACCAAGATGCCTGATCAATATATCCTTGATCTCAGTAGGAGTCTCCCACTGGGAGTTGAACTAGGTGCAGATTTATTTGGAACAAAGCAGCCAGCATGTTGCTGTTCCCAGATGACTTTCTGAGCATTGCACATTTGTGGGCTTTAGCTTATGGCCTCCCTGGTTCAACAGATCCCTTCCCCCATTGTTATTTCAATGCATCAAGGCATAAGATCAAGGCAGTCCAGGTATGTCAGATTATATATTCTCTTTTTATTGTATTGTCTTGTTTTCCTAGTATCTTTCCTGAGCAAGTTGCATTTGCTCATTTGTTTGGCCTTACGTAGGTTTGTTCTAACATTTGAATTGACCCAGCAACACACACCTATTGAAAAGACTGTTTTGTAAGAATGTCGACCTGGATAAAACCCACCAAATATTCCAGGTAAAATTTTCCCTTTTTAATTATAGCCTCTGGGGTAAACCTGTAAGGTGTATATAAATTTTTTATGCTCACAACAATGAGAAGCTTGTTCATGAATTCTATTAGTACTGTTGCTCCATTGTACTTAGGAAAAAAAATGCAGATTCCAGTCTTTAGCATAACTAAATTATACAAGTCTAGTGAGCAATGATATAAATAACAGCACTGATGTCTTCAAGCATCAACTGATGTCTTCTAGACTTGACAGGTTCTAGTAATTGGGGAACCTGTGATTGACTTAGCAATGCCTGTGCTGCTGCATATTGCTGTAGAAAGAAGCTTTATCTGTGTCTGTGGAGAGGGATAAGAGAGTCTAACAAAAAAGAAGATCAGAAACTATTTTAATTTATTAATCTCAAATATCAGAACCACAGAGACTTTAATCATTGCTCTTTTTAAGGTCCATTTATTATTACTGATTTTTCTTTCCATATTTTCCAAAATTCTAAATGAAATAAAAAAGATAATTCATTTTCCACTGATAGTGTCTTCTCTTCCCATTGCTCATTAACTGATGAGTACTTTTGGAGATGTAGTGCTCTATGGGACCTGAAAAGTTTACACAGCACATGGATAACTGCTACAATGCTTTTGCATCCCTAGAGAACTTTTTCTGTAAACCCTTAGAATTGCTATACAGCCATGGTTCAGAGTGTTTGTCACAAAGCAGCATTTAAAGGACTCATTTGACTTTATAATGTCTAATTTGTGCATGTTTTTATTAGAAGAAGAGGGTTTGAAATGAGCACAAGGGCAAAATAAGACGTAAATTAGGACACTGACTACTCATAATACTCAAAAATTCCCCTTACTCTTCCATATTTTTCTGACACATCATCTCTCCCAGATGTGGTGAGAGTGAAGCAGCAGCTATGTGTGTCAGCAACAGTGTCTTAAAATCCTGTTAAATGTTCTGAAAAAGGAAACTCTTTGTGTTTACAACCGGCAGAGCAGGGGAGGAGAGCCGTGTGACCCCCTTCTGCCTGCTGCTCCTCTGACACTAATTTCAGTCTGCTGACTGATGGGCAAGTGGCAAACCTGTTAGCAAGAGCTCTTTAGCTGTGGGATCTGAGTCAAGGTTGTTTCATAGTGGTGAGCTCTAAAAATGTACTTTGATCTTCTGGGAGGGTTCACCTTGAATAGTCATTTCAGTCCTTTATATTTATTGGTGGAGGTTTTCAGAAACAGATTACACACAAATATATTTGGAATGGTAAATCATGGAATCAAAGAATCATAGAACAGTTTGGGTTGGAAAGGATGGTCATCTAGTTCCACTCCTTTGCCATGACTATGAACAGCTTCAATCTGACCAGGTTGCTCAAATTCTCCTCTCAAGGCTGAACAGCCACAATTCTCTCAGCCCATCTTCTGAGGAGAGATACTCTGGCCCTATGATCATCTTCATGGTTTCCTTTGAATTCTCTCCAACAGGTCTATCTCCTTCCTAGGTTGTGGGCTCCAGAGTTGCAAGCAGCACTGCAGGTGAGGTCTCATGAGAGCAGAGCAGAGGGGCAGAATCCCTTCCCTCAACCTGTTGACCACACAGATTTTGATGCAGCCTAGGATACAGTTGGCTTTCTGGGCTTCAAGTGGACATTGCCAGGCCATGTTGACCATCTACACCCAAATCCTTCTCCTCAGGGCTGCTCTCAATCCATTCACTTCCCAGACTAGTTTTGTGCTGGGGATCGCCCTGACCCAGATGCAGGATCTTGTGCTTGGCCTTGCTGAACTTCATGAGGTTCCCACAGTCCCACCTCTCAGGCCTGTCCAGGCCTCTCAGGATGGCATCCCTTCCCTCCAGCGTGTCACCTGCACCACACAGCTCAGTGTCACCAGCAAACCTGCTGAGGGTGCCTCAGTTCCTCTCTCCATGTCCCTGACAAGGATGTTGAACAGCACGAGTCCCAGTACAGACCCCTGGGGATGACACTCCTCTCTGGCCCCCTCCTGGACATTGAGCCATTGACCACAACTCTTTAGGTGCCACCATCCTAATTCTTCATTCACCATGAGGTTCATCTGTCAAATTCAACTTTCTTCAGTTTAGAGACAAGGATCTTGTGTGGGATAGTATCAAATGCTTTGCACATGTTCAGGTACATGGCATCAAGTCCTTCACTTACCCATCAGTGCTGTGATCCCCTCACAAAAGGCCACCATATTAGTCAGGCATGACTTGTCCTCAGTGATGCCTTGTTGGCTGCCATCAGTCACTGCCTTATTTCACACGTGCCTTAGCAAGGTTTCCAGGAGAATGTGTTCCACGATCCTGCTCCATGATCTTGCTGGGTGTGGAGGTGAGATTGTCTAGCTTGTGTTTTCAGGGTTTGCTCAAGTACAGCAAAACATGTTTCTGAGCACAGAGTTGTAATAAGTGATATGTAAACGTGACTTCCACACTTTAGTTTTTCATCAGGTTTGTGATGATACACAGAGCTAAACCACAAGATTCTGTAAAAATGCAAAAAGTAATGATGCTTTGGGCTAAAGGGTTGAGAATAAATCAGTTCTTATGGTCCCACCCTATTGTGAAAAATCAAATTTGTAAATATCATGCCTACTAATGGATGGAAGCCTTACTGGACTTCCTAGACCTAGATAAACGTGTTCCTTCTTTTTAACTACTCAATATATATTAAAAAAAAAAAAAAAGAAAAAGAACATCATGGCCCATGCTTGCTAATGTCTGGATTTCTGGTATCTTTATCGCATGGTGTATTCTGAGCAGCCAAAAAATGGTCTTTTTACATAGTAACTTCTGAATTAACAGTTTCATGATAGAGGAGACTAAAACATTTTGGCCAGGCTTTCTTGCTGCTTTAGTTGCTTCTCACACTATAAATTTTGGCTGGAGAGGCTCACGTTCAATTTTACAAATGAGTCAGTAATCATGTCTTCTCCCAGGAAGGGCCATTACAATGGCATTTATATGCTTGGAGCTCAGGTTTTGTATTTGCAGAGCACAATATGCTATTATTATTATTACACTATTATTATTATTTTCCTTTCTTGGTGTTTTGGGAGATTTTTTTTTTGTTTTTTTTTTTTTTTAATAAACCATGTAATAAGTTACTCAGCACATCACTTCATACATCCAATGTTATCTCAACAGTATAAAATGATGAACTGGAGACAACAAGAGAGAGAAGAGAGGACTCTTCTTCATAGGATTTTGCTGACTTATTTTTAACTTTGTAGAATGACCATCTACCATGCCAACAGGTGCTTTAGAGGGGAGTATATTAATAAAAATCACTGTTAACATAATTCAGCTATATCTCATTATTGTGAGCACTAAAAAGAAGAGGTGACCAAAAAAAGCTGGGTTATATTGATTTATGACTGTCCTCATTCAATAGAACTCTCCTTTGAGAAAGCACTCAGGCAAAATTAAATTGCTTAAGTATTTATGCAAAAGAAGAAATACCTGAAAGAGATAAAGCAGTTGTTTTCAGTGTGTCTTTTTCTGCTACAGTTTTTGAGTGATTACCCTAATTGGAACTGTTAACAGTAGAATGAGATGCCAGCTGTTGGAGAAGGGGATAATGGAAAAGGCTTTGTAAAAGAAGTCTGCAAGATCAAACCTTTTGAGGGACAAATTATAATTTATCTGATGAGTCTCCAGTTTGGCTGAACTAAAAATACAAAGAGATTAATGTTTTGGGTTGGGATTTTTTAGCTGTTATTGTTGTTGGGTTTGTTTCTTTCTTCCTTTTATTCATTTGTAATAGATTTTGACTTGCAGGAAAAACAAACCTGTTTTTTTCGCAAAACAAGAGCTCCATGGGGGACACTGCAAGGAGTGACTCACAGAGTGTGATATGTTTGCCCATCCTGAAGGTGAACATGCAAATACCTGTTCCCACAGCAGCCAGAGGAATAGCAAAGATGCCAGTCTGTGGCCCCTTTTCTGTCAGCACAGGACAAAACTATTTCAGGAAACTCTCATCAGATGCAAACATTTTTCTCACATTTTCCTTGCCTTGCTGTGACTGTGAATGCAATATGTCCTCCCTTGAGCATCCTAAAGGCATCATGAGTGTAGCAGTCTCCATTTTATTTCCTTGTTCCATGTTTGCAGTATGTGATGCCACAAACAAAAATGAAGGGAGAAAGAGTGGGGTGAGAGAA
The DNA here is from genome assembly GCF_037042795.1 of Molothrus aeneus. Classification (NCBI taxonomy): domain Eukaryota; kingdom Metazoa; phylum Chordata; class Aves; order Passeriformes; family Icteridae; genus Molothrus; species Molothrus aeneus. The sequence goes on along the minus strand of NC_089648.1, from coordinate 71,312,387 downwards.
GCCAAGAAGTACTAGTAAAAGGAAGAAGCAGTTTATAGAGCAAATAAAAAGCTGTGTAGACACAATTAGTCTTTCCCCAGTACTGCTCGTGTTCCAACATATTCAAGGATGATACAGGGACTGTCGAAGGATGAAGAGAAGTCTGTTGGTAATTCTTTCCAAAGTATTTTTGGGAACAAGGGGCCTGATACTGTGCCTCTTTCACTCACCTCAGTTGCAGCAGCTTTCTCTAAGAGCAGAAGACTAAAACGTTACAGACATCCCTACTGTGGCTAATGCAGTAACACTGATGAAACTATGAGGTCCAGATATATCTTAAAATGTTGTAAGCCCCAAGCCCCTTCCCTGGCATCTTTATTTCTGAAATACACTGAGGGACTCTGACCAGCTCTTTATGGACTACCCTTTGTACAAACATCATAAATATATTGAAAAATATACAATATTTCTAAGTCACACTTTGAATTAACACCTTGTTTTGGTCGCAGTCATTGTTCTGGGTCATGCTAATTGTTGACAAAAAGAGACAAAACATATCAAGAGATAACTGAATGCACTTTGTCTGTGCTTTTAAAATATTGTCTGTCTATTTAAAATATTTAGTAGGATCATCTAACAGCATTTTAGGGGCTGTCAGATTCCTGGAAGCCATTTGGGGCTGGTAAATATACTGCATAGTCTACATGAAACACATGCTTTCTGGAGACAGCTAGAGACACCCCAGGACATTAGAAATCGTTGTAGTTGTCCACTGTCCCACACAACATCCTTGTCACTAAAAGGAGACATGGATTGACAGATGCACCACTCAGCAGATAAGGAATAGGTTGGATCAACACACTCAAAATAGTTGAAGCCTTTCTGGAAGTTCTTTTTGGTGCCTTGACCTCCAGGTACCTTCCAAAAACATTCAGCTCTCCTTCAGTACCTGTTCTGTCACTACCATCTTCAGGCCTATGACTCAGAGCTACTGGCTTCAAAAAAACTTAGGAGCCACATGTGGCTATTTGCATGTTGCTGCTTTGGCTTCACACTGAGCTCCCAAGTTTAATGGTGTCAAGTTTAATGACAAACACAGGCCTCACACTGGCTCTTGAAGATAGATTTCTACACCTTACACCTTATTTCAAACACCTATGGATGTTTGAATGGTATGCATATAAAGGAGCACTAGGTGCTCCTGAAACAGGAAGAAGACTATAAGGTAGCCATCATCATCACCTCATGCTCACTTATTTCTATTATTATAAATTGAAAGATTCAGGTTTAAACTTGGTGTGCAAAAAACTATGAAATACAGATGCATATGGAATCTTTAGTTTCATTTTATAGGGGTTTTTTTTACTAAGTTTAGATTTGGTTTCAGCAAATCAGATGTAATTAATGTGTATCTTTCACACCCACTGTGAAGGAGATTTCACTTCTAGCTTACCTTAAGAACAAAATAAATTGGGACCCCATCTTCTTACGTAATTGTGTGGACTCACAGGAAAAGTCCCAGGTATCAGAAATGCTGCCTATTCAGGTGAGGCAAAACAGATGGGGAAATTTGCAGCACACTAAGTATAAAAGGACTTATCAATGATGCCAGGTATATCAGTTTTCTTAACAAAGAATCCAGTGGGTCTTTCAAGGGTTTTAAAACCTGCTTCTAACAATCCATTCTGCACAGCACAACTCAGCAGTAGATCTGAAGTACAGAGCTTGTGTTTTTTTAATTTCCCTGTATTGTGGTCAGAATAAGTAATTTTGATCCACATCCAATGCAGAGTTGGTAGGGATATGTACTGTTTCCTTATTCTATCACTTGCTGATACTATTTTCATTTCAATCTATTCGATCTCAATAGTTTGTAGTCTTCCATATTTGAAGAACTGTGAAAATATTTCAGTCAGAACATTTCCCACTATGTTAAATGCTAGATAATGGTTATGGCTATTGTCTCCAAAGAGCTTTACAAGTTTAGGTGCAAGTCATGCAGATTTTCTGCACACACCAAGTTATAGACAGGACTGCTGACAATGACTATTAGTAAGGTTCCTTAGCAATTTCCATCTAAAGATTTTGTTTGCAGACTCTTGCTGGAAACTTTGCCAAAATTTAACTAGTTTAAATGAAGTGAATATATTTAGTTGCCAAAATTTCACTACTTTAGGTGAAATTAACATATTCTTTGCTCTGGAATTAAGCCAGAATAAGAGCAGATACTAGATATTCTTTGCTGTTTATTTGCAAAGAAAGTTTGTGATCTTTTTAGTTATTAAAAAAAAAAAAACCTCTCCAAAAAAAAAACCACCCCAAAAAACACAAAAAAAACCCCAAAAATCCCCAAACTAAGAAAAAAATCAAAAAACAAAAAAAAACAAAAACAAAAAAAAAAAAAAAACAAAAACAAAAAAAAAAAAAAAAAAAAAAAAAAAAACAAAACACAAAACAAGATACTCTGCTAGTCTAGTGTTTTGCATCCAGCACTTACTGTTTTTGCAGTGATTGTGAGACTAGAACTGCATATTCTACCACTACAACAGAAATCTACAAGTTAGCAATCAGCCTAGGGGGAAAAAATGAGTGTTCACCACAGACATACTGAAGCTTCCCTACAAATAACTCTGACGGCTCTGTGCACATTGAGGGAGTGAAGGTTTCACTGAAATTATGGCAATTTTCCCCCTAAAGTCATCCAGAGGAAATGGCTGCAGGGTTATTGTGTCTCATGAGTCTTCAATGATTCTTCAGCTGCACAAACTAGAAAACACTAAGGAAGCAGCAAAACCACAACAAAAGTACAATAAGGCAAAGAGAGTAGACTGAGACAAAGAATCAGTCTGGAGACACTATGATTAGAGGATTCAGCCTCGATAAGAGGAAGACAGATATAGCAACAGTGGAGATAACATACAAGACCAGAGAATGTGATATAAAAGTAAAAGAAAGGATAAAGAGAGATTGAAGTTGAGTTGAGAGAGGAAAAAAAGTGAAACTGACCAGGGCAAGACATAAAACATGGAACAGGTATGTGGAGAGAGGTCAGGATGTTGCTGAGTTGTAGCTTAAAAGCAAATATCTCCTGAAGAAGGTGACAAACTACCACTGCAAAATTGATCCCTCAAAAGTTAGCTAAGGATGCTAGGATTCATTTTGCTTAACTGAAAGAGAAACATACAGTAAAATGCAAAATTTCTTGAAAATAAGTCAATCAGGACTTTTTTTAGTGGCTTTCAAAAACTTATTTAGTGCTGCATCTTCCTGACTGGCAGTAGAATTGAATAGTACCATCTCTTCTCCCATAGGAATATCAAGAACAGTTAACATTTTCAGAGTGCTTAAATACTATAGGGGCATGTGTAAAAGATAAATGAGGAAATTGTTCATTCTGTCCCTAGAGATCAGGTTTCATGTTCCATATTTATTTCATTGGATCCAGAACCCTTGATATTCCTGAAAATCTCACATGAAGCCTAATGATATCTTAAGGAGTATAACTACCATAAAATTTTCTAGATAGATCTTTGTACCATTTTCAGTGCAAACACCTAAACTCATATTTGAGTTTCTTTATCAAGGCAACCAGCTGCTGAACCACAGCACAAAGCAAAGTGAGTAGTGGGGACTTGTATGAGAATAAATGATAGTACCAAAAAGGCAATATGAATTCACCCTTGGTACCTCACATAAGGGGTACCCTGCAGTTTCTTATGCCGCTGTCATGATAAATGCAGGCTGAGGCACCTAAATAAAAAATCTTGTGAGTAAGATAAACATTTTAGGGGGATGTAACATAATTTCCCACTAGCATCACTGAATTAGAAATTAACAGTCTGAGAACAGAGACAAAGCTGCATATTTCATCTGCTAATGGAGGTTCTTTTTCTGCACTCATTAACACAGCTGAATGACACATCAAGGATTTCATCATCAATCAATTGTTTGTGAATAATCTTCATACTCACTCTCCAATTTGCTGAAGAATTACTTTCAAAGAAAAGAATTGAATTATTATTATTAATGAAAGTTCAGTTACCAAAAAAAAAAGGAAAAAGAAAAAAATCAATTCCTCACTGAATTAGACATAAAGAACTAGCATGAAGGCAGTATTTATCCAGAGAGTCACAAATCTGAGTGTTGGATAATGTGCAACAGGTGAATAAACAAAGAAAACGGTAAAGAAGGCAACAAGAAGGGTTTGAAAGAAGGTTAACAACAAATAGAGATGTGACTGTGTAGTATTCAAATAACTGCAAACAAAAAACACCTTTGAGAACTCTGCAATTTTCTCATAATTAATGGAAAGAGGGAGGAAGGAAGTGATATAAAGATTATATAAGTCAAGCCTGCTTGTCAGTTTCTGGTGAGAGACAAATAATTGGTTTGCAGCAAACACAGCTGAATTCATGTCATACTCTTGTTATTTTGGCACATTTTATGGTGCCTAGTGCCAGAATAGATCAGTAGGCCATTGAGTCTAGTCTCCAGCCTACCACATGCCAGCTAACTTCCCTCAGTTACCCTTGCACTGGGTTCACAATCTTGCTTTTGGCAAATTATAACTTCTGGAAGGTATCCTGTCTTCATGTGAGGACTTCAAGGAGCATAGACTTCATCAATTCCCTTGGTGATTTTTCTCATTAGTTAATAAGAGACATTTACCACCTATCATATAAACTGAAATTTTTGAACTGTTTGTTTTCACCTTGCTCATTCTTCTTCCATTTTTAAAGTTACTTTGAACTACAAGGTACTTTCTATCTATTGAAAATCTTTCTACTCTATAATTATACCTATCTTTGGTCATGGTTCCGATAAACTAAATAGACTGGAAAAAATTTTCATTTGTATTTTCTCTAATTCAAAAATAGATAGCTGTTTCTGCCATCTCTGCAATTTTTCAATATCCCTTTTAAAGTAGAGGACAGGGCAGGATTCATCTCTAGCTAAATATATGTGATTTGACTCATTTTTATAAATGTCTAGCACTATTGTGATATCTACAGGCATCTAAGACATAACACACTGCAGGAAGAGGACTTTCAAAAGACATGTAGCCCTTCTGACAGGAAATTAGAGTCCAGGTACATAATCCTAGAGCAGAACAAATGGCAGTAGACATTAAAGTTAAGGCAAAGGAATCATCCCACAGGTTCCAGACTTATTCAACTTAATTTCATGATCTCGCACATGTGTAAGACACATCTTACATGTGCACATGTATTTCATATGCATTTTTAAACTCCCTTAAAAATCAATAACAATCTGGTCAAGGTAGTCAACAGTACTTAAAGAAAAAGTTATTTTAGAAAGGGGTGAGATGAATCACTGCTTAGATTAATGACTATTGAATAGGGTCTCAAATGAACAGCTCACTGGTATTTATTGCCAGTTAAGACATCCTAGGGTATCTTCCCTGGCCTCCAGCTGCCATCTTAGGCAGTCAAGAGACCCCCACCATCCTCCATCAGCTGTGTTTGGATCTCTTTGACATCCTAAGGCATCTCAAGCAGTACAAGACAAATATGTTTCATCAACTGATTGAGGCCTTTTCTCAGAGTACAAAACCAGAGCTATACTACAGCCCTGGTAAGGTTTGTACTAGGTACATCCCCGAGCACATCCCTTATGGAATTGCTCCTACTCACAGTCTAGAAATTACTGGAGCCCTTTGTGCCACAGCATTCCACTGAGAAAAAATGCTTATTTCCTACAGTCATGAAAGGCTTTCAGGATGTGGATGGAAACCACCTCAACTTTCATATGGCCCAGGTTCCCTTTATAGCCAGTGGAGAGAAACTAGCAGTTCTAGAGCATGAGTCATCTGGGTTGTTTAGAGATCCACCCTGAGATGAGATCAATTTTAGCAAAGTGCTTGTTTCTTCAAAGGAACAAGAAAGTCGATTATTATCTCAGATCTAAAGATCTAAGCTGTAGAGATCTATTATTTTTTATGATTAATATGACCTTTACTGTCCAAGGTATAGTCTTGCCTTACAGGATTAAACATATCTCTAATTTCTTTCAGGGCTGCATCTCTTTTAACAATCAACAATGCATTGGATGAAAATTACCCAAATACTACACTGGAGAGGAATTAATGATGCCAGTTCTCCCAGAGGACCAGGAAGAAGGAAAGAAACCTCTGTTTGTATCATAGAAAAGCAGATGGTTTTCCTCCATGCTGCAAGCATATTTGTCTGACCTGAAGAGTGAATGTTCCAAAGTCTGGCAATCATATCTGCAGTCCTGAAAAATCCCAAAGAATTTCTAACATGGGAACCACCTGGAATTTTCCTTTTACTTGAAAATTTTACTTTTTTCTCCCAGCACTTTGCTGTGGACTGCTTAGGTTTAAAGCAGTGCTGAACAGCAGTATTGCTCTCTGACACTTGAAAGGCTGTTCTGCCTTCAGCATACATCTTTAATCCTCATTAATGTCAGTGGAACTCATGGATGCAAAACTGGACATTTTGGAAGGCACCACTGGGGCCAGTCTTCAAATGGATGAGATGTGGGAAGACAAGAGCCACTCACAGAGGCAGGAGGAACTTCAGGAGACAAATATTAATTGCCCGTTATATGCCTATTTTCATGTTGATCTGCATTTCCCGAGCATAAACCTGTGAAATACAAGGCTGTTTTAATATCAGAGTGCTGAGAGCATTCAGCAGCTTGCAGAATTGAACCACCTGATTTTTCTGTGTGTCTGCTACATAGCATATGACTGAAAGCATGTGTTTGTTTGGTTTTCAGAAACCATGTGTATGGAAAATAATTGTAAAGTGCTTTTTCTCTCTCTTAAGACTAACTTAACTTGCTGTCTAAACCTGGCACATATTATTATTCCAACAAGTCCAACATGCAAGCACATATGTAATATTTATAAAAACAATGCTTGAAAATATCCATCCTCACTAGAGGTTTGCCCTGAAACATCTTTAGCGCTTTCCAAAATGTAAATTGTCTGGCATCCATACATTGTGTCAGTTGTAAATAAAGCAGGTAAACATATAGCCTCACACTTTCAGGTTTAGAAAACAGCTTTTCTTTCTCTTCTGCTGTCAGTGAGGCTATTCCTGCTGCCATCCCACCAGCTTCTGGCATTACTACTTCTGCTTCTGCTGTTAATGCTTCCACTATGTCCTGCGTTACTGTCCCTGTGCTGCATAGGTCAAACAATGCAAGTCATCCTTTCATTAGATTATCTAATATGCATTTTCTAACTTCTGATAGGTAAATTTTCTTTTATTATTTCAAAATATCTAACACTTTATTATCAGATTAACAACATCCCTAGACAGACAAATATGAAAATTGCATTTTGTTTGTGAGGGCAGAGTTCCCAGCTCATAGTTATTGCAACTGTACCTACATGGTCACATCTGTGGTTCTTAAAATTTTTGCTTAGCAAGAAAGCTGAAGTAGAACAGAATAAAACGTTGTGCAAACTAAAAATCAGGTTAAGAAAAATCTAACTTTTGGAGTCAAGGTAGCATTAGCAGATCCTTGTTCTTTCCTGTTTCTCTCCCTAAATTTTTTACATGACTGGAATTCAAGGAATTTGGATTAAATTTCCTCCTGGATTTCCTGACATCTGTCAGCTTGGTTGCAGCACCAGCTCCAGAAATGTGCAGGCTCCCACAGCCTGTCTTGTGCAGGCACACTGCAAATTTAGACAACAGATGCAGAGAGGGAGCCTTTGGCCTTCCTGTTCCTAAATTCTGCTCCTGAATTCTGCTCCTAAAATTCAGCAAATCTGAAGCCTTGAGAACCTGTCAGACTTGCAATGTCTGCAAGATGGTCAGTTCAGTGAGAGTGTAGAGTGCAAGCCCTCTGTTTATTCCAAATGTGCATATTTATGCTAGGTAAATCCCATGCAAAAAATTGACACCATTTGATCAGGGAATTGATTATAAAATCATTTTTTGGTCATACTTGAAATCTTCCCATTTATATTGGTCTCTTTTTCTCTTCTACCACAGCAGAGACAACAAAGATTGGACACTGTATTGTCTTGCCTGTCCAAAAAGGATTTGGAGGAAAACCTAATTCATACAAGACAGAGGAGCAAAGCAATAAATAGTTTTTGGGGGTTTTTTTATTTCATGGGAATGCCAGAGTATACTGAGCAATGCTTCTTTTCCAGCTCACAATCAATGAATTGAGCAGTTACTGAAGATCTTTCGTTGAATTAACATGCCCTGTGAGCAGGCAGGATTGCCAGCTCAGGTTCAGCACAGCATGAGGGTGGCTCAATCCTACTGTAGATCAAAGTCCAAAGGTTAAAAAAGTGTGGTCTCATCAGTTCTAATCATAAACTTTGGAGACAAAAACCACAAAGCCCAGCTTTCCCTTCCTTCTCCTGGCTTTGCTTTCTAAAACTCTGTTACCTTTACCAGTGCATTTACAAACAAGTATGGCCTGCACACTGTCAGCCTGAGTTACCTTGGCTGCTCTGCTGTCTGACACATTTTGTTTCTCCAGGTGGTCACTCTTGCTGCCTACACCTGGATTTTGCTGTCCAAAGGGGCTGTATAGCACTTAGTGTTCAAAACAGAATGTTTGACATGTCAACAGCCTTTAGCAATGTCTGATTGTCTGCGGATCTGAGACCCCTGAGCAGGAAGCTCTTAGCACCCTTCAACAGAATGGTTTTTCTATTTGCACAAAAGAGGTCACATCAATTTACAGTGATTCCAACACAAAAAGAGGGCTCTACCACAACAGGATGGCCACAAGGGATGAAGCACCTCTACTACGAAGACATGCTGAGTAAACAGGTTCTTCAGCCCAGAAAAGAGAAGGCTTTGAGGAGATTTCATTGCAGCCTTTCAGTACCTTATAGGGGCTTATAAAAGGGAGGGAGAGGGACTTTTGGTGTAGGCAGACAGTGACAGGACAAGGGTTAAGGATTTTAAATTGAAAGAGAAAAGGCTTAGATTAGATGTTGGGAAGAAACTCTTCACTGTGAGGATGGTGAAGCCCTGGCAAGGACTGCTCACAGAAGCTGTGGATGCTCCACCCCTGGAAGTGTTCAAGGCCAGGCTGAGTGGAGCTTGGAACAACCTGGTCCTGCCCATGGCAGAGGGGTTGGAGCTAAATGATCTTTTAAATTCCCTTCCAACCCAAACCATTCTATGATTCTAAGAGACTTAATTGTTTGCAGATGCTATTTTTGAGGGGGAATAACAGCACTGGGATAGATGCAGAACATTAGAAACATATTTGGTCACTAGAAGGTTAATTCAGCAGCTCACAGAGTTATTCCTCCATGCCAGGAGGGCACAAGATTTTCCCATAAGTCCTGTGTGATACCTGCCAGCCCTGTTGTAATGCCTGACATAGTCCAGTTTGTTGCAAATTACACTGGAATCCTAAGCATGGACTGAAGAGACATGAAAATATCTTCCAAACTCTGCACTGATTTTAAAATGTACTTGCAAGAAGTGTCTCTTCCTTGCAGATCTAAACACAGAAACCACATGTTATAGTGGTAATGCTAAGATAATAGTTGTCCTGTTCTGCTTCCTTCTCTTTTCAAGGATTTAGTGTTAAGTGTTTGCACTATCTCAAATGCAGCAATCACGGTGCTAAAACACCTTCATGAACTGTCTCAAAGCTCTTCTTTGATAGGATTTAGTTTTCCCGGTCTCAATGGATCAGTTTCCAAATGCTCCACAAGGAATGTCGGCTTCTAGAAGCAGAGAAAAAAAAGAGTGTCTGAACAATCTCCCTTTAATCTGCAGTTAGCTGAATCCTCTTTTCCTCTTGTTCTCTTCCAATTGGTCAGGGGCACCTGCTGTCAGAATCCCATAAATCAGCCGAGTCGCTAGAAAACAACCTTTACAATAGGTCTCTGTTCTCATAAGAACTTCAGTATGGCTGCAGAGGCTATTTATACACTGCAAGTCATCTCCCACTGGTTCTCAAGTAGACTCTATAGTGTCCTGCCATGTCACTTTGCCACCACAGAAATCACCTCTGCAGCTAACAATAATAAATGAAACCACACAGGGTAAGATTCATCTCAGCTATTTTTGGTCATCTAAACATTAGACTTCTCTGTTAAGAAAAAAAAACCTGTCCCTGCAGCCCTCATATTCATTTTCTAAAGAAAATTCATGTCACCTAACATCAATATAGACTGACACGCCCTCTGGACAAACTACTCTTTCTCCTCTGACTGTCTGAGAGATAAACTTTGATGCTAGACTTTTAAAAAGTTCAAGAGAAAAGAAATTAATCACACGCGGTTCACAATTTTTGAATTTTTGGCCCAGTTGGCCAAGTTTGTCACTCAACTGAACTCCCAAAAAGAAAGATAGATTTATAATGTGATTTATTTCATCTCACTTTAGATATCTAACAATCAAAGCAGTTCAGATCCTCTTGCCATCAGAGATAAAAATATGCTTTAATCATCCCAAGAGCTGATGGCTGATTTTCTTGCATGTATTAACCAAGGAAATTGGGCAAAAAAAAAAAATTGGGCAAGATATTAACCAAAGTATTGGGCAACCTAGCTGCTTTTCTCCCTTTTAGTTATATGAAGTAGACCAAACAAGTCCCCCCTCTTGTTACTTCCCTGCAGTGTCTTATCTTATGTACACTATAAATTTCCGCAATGTATGTTTACAGATAAACTATTGCCTTGTTAGAACTGTTACAATCTTTTTCCCCAGTGCGTTTTCTCTTGTTAGGAACAAGTTCACTATTTGGCAGCAAAAAAGTCCACTGCTGACCTGATGTACTTCTTTTGCTTATACCAACCATCAGCTTGCTTTTAGCAAAAAAAAAAAAAGCTTTAAATACTAGAATCAATATGTTTATTTATGATAGATCATGCCCAAATAATACAGATATTAATTAGCTGAGTAATTCATTTGTGTTGAATGTATAATTTTAATTATCCCCAGCAACTGCATCATATGGTGGAACGTTGGGACATGACCAAAGACTGACCAATCTCCGGTTTCTAAACCTCTTTACATGTTAGAAAACATATATCCCAACAGGGAAAAGCAATATCTTCCAAATAAATGAGCAAGATGGAAAGTACAGTCATGTCATTTCTAAGTGATACATTGCTCACTGTCACCATTTCAAGAACAAGAAGCCTGATTTGAAAGTGAATGTCCTCTATCCCTCCTCAGTGAAAGAAAATCAATTTGTCTGTGTCCGCTCCTAATTAATTGTTCTCAAGAGGATCTGGAACATAATTCAGTTTGAGGCTTGGTTTTCTTTCCCTTCCTTCCTTACATTTTCCCAGCTTGTTCTTATTTTCCCTACTTGTTTTTAGTTATAGGGCTACAGGATCAAGGCAATGTGCAAAATACATCAAAATACATCAATGCTGCTATTAACCAGCAATGCTATTGTTTAGGAGTCTTAATGACTTCCAGTGCATTAGGAATAAAAATCCAGCCCTTACCATCCCTGGTGTATTTTGTCCATATGTCAACTTCTTTCTGCATTTCAACTCATTGGGGATTTCTTACCATAACCAGCCACTGTTGCCAACACTGAAGCATTTGGGCTCAAATATAATGCACTTGGGCTGTAAAGAAATATACAGGAGACAGATGGCAGGAGATGAGATTTTATTACTGTGATGTTTCTCTTTTTAGATTAAATCCCAGAATACATACTGTTGAAATTACCCTGCCATTTGCGGTTAAAGAGAAGGAACAACCACTAGACGGCACATTGAAGGAGATAGTTTTTTCATGGCAAAACACATGGCACTTCCAAATACTGTCCCATGAAATGCATAAAATGAGTTTAAATCAGACAAATCAAGAGTTCAAGTATCTTAGTGAGAGAAAGACTAGAAGAAGACCAGGCTAATGTGCCCTGTTACAGAGCAGCCTAGAAATCCCTAGTTTTGATTTTCATTCTCTCCACAAACCAGGACTATGGAAATTCTCACTGCTGTTTATACAGAGAGTGTGTCAGCAGAGAAAGGGAGGAGAGCACAATGTGGGAACATCTGTTCCAAGAAACAGGTTGAAAATAGCCATGTAATAGCATGACAGAAACATCTGCGCAGTATGCACACTACCATGAGCAGAGCATCAGGAGGGACAAGGATGAAAACAAGTCTGTGAGCAGTAGGTCAGGAAGAGGCTCACTGTCAGGCAGGAAATGCTTCACTAATCCTTTTTACTTATTGCAGCCCCACTATTTAAAAGGTAAGAGTACAGAAGGAGACAGAACTTCCTGTGATATGTGCAGATGCTACAAGAAGGGCTGCATTGCATATCCGATGACCCAAGGACTGTTAAGGAAATGTGCTGAACAGTAATCATAATTAAGAGACAAGCAGCAAGCTAAATATAATATTAGTCAGAGCTTCTGTTCCATGTGTTAACTAATACTGTATTTTTCTCCTTTTGAGAAGAGGAGTAATGGATTATACCATATCTGTTCAAATAGTAATGCACCGCTGAAATTCTGTCTCTGATGGAGTGAGGACATGGAATGGATTTGTTCAGTTTTATCCTTAGACATTCCAACGTATGTGTAACCCAGCAGACTGCAAAAATAAATGGACCAGTCTTCAAAGCAACAAGTTTTCCCAATGCAATCTTCACTTCAGCCATCAACAAGCAGAGCTCTTGACCTTCAGGCATGGTTCCTCTTACTATCATAAAAATCTAATTTGCTTAAAGAAAAAAAGAAGGAAAGCCTCTGTTCACCATACTTTGTAATGGTCCTGCAACAAAAACATCCATACCTGCATTTACACATAGGTAGAGAAAGCAGTGTGAGCACATTTCTGAAGTGCAGAAGTACTTTTGAATTATTCCTGAACAGCACATGCATCACCCTCCTTAGAAATATGCAGATGCCATCTATGCAAATTCATCACTTTTCTGTACATATCTTTAGCACAGCCCACTCATTTCTCAAGTCTTAGACAATATGAGGATCTGTGTAAAATTCACTATCATTCTGGTAGTTTTCTCAAGTCAAACCAGGGGGAATTCCAGAATCTCTGCTGTACATGTGAAATGACATTCAATAGGCTTCCCTCCTTCACTAGCAATACTTTTGCTAATTGTTTGCTATAACTTAAAATAATTCTGTAATGTTTAAAGCCAACACTTTATAATCTCATTGCTGAAAAAAGATGATGGATCAATAACAGTAGAAAAATAACACTCTCCTGAACCTACTAAGAAAAGTAATGCTTGTTTCATACTGATAATTGGTGTTGATGGGGCTACCTTTGGTGAAGAGTAGATGTCATAACATGTAAAAAGCATTGCAAACCACAGTCATTCAAAGTGGTTGATGACACTTTTATAACAAAGTTATCAGCCACCACTGAAGATACAATAAAAAGTGACTACTTTAAGAATCATCTCTGCATGTTCTCTAAAATTCTTTGACTTTCTTACTTACAAGGTTAGATTGACCTAAAATGGTGCTGCAGCCAATGGTCAGCATTGCCAGCAATGTGTCAGGGATGACTAGCAAAGAAGGAAACATTTCTGTGTGCACTCAACATGAGAGTGTTAATCAAAAAAAAAAAAAAAATGCTGTGAAAACATTGAAAAAATCTCTGGGTATGAAAGAACTGGTGACCAGAAGCTGTGCCAGCAAGATCGCTGTCATTTCTTCACACTTCTTTCATAGAGATCACAATCTTCCTCCTTCACCTCCTTTTCTTCAGGACAGAAACTCTGGGATTCCAGATTTACCATCAGTGAAAGAAAAAGGACCAAATGTCTGAAGAAAGCCAAACTGTTTTGATCAATCATGAAGAAAAACAGAAGTTTTCCACCTAGAGACTGAACTTTTACAAATGCTTGTCACCAACCAAGGAAAATTAAATTACTATGGTTTAATCTGATTTTGATTGTTGAGGGGTTTTTTCCCCTAATAGTCACAAGTTGACCAAATTCTTCAATTAGCAAATACACAAACAGATCCAGAGAATTCATAGCTAAATGAATGGGAGGAAAAATTGCAGATAAAAAGAAATAGAAATAGCAGTGAGGTAGAGGGAAAGGAATAAGTAATAGACAGTATCCCTCAGGTCTTTTTGTGCAGCCTTACTTTTTTCCATTGTGCATTGAACACAATGCTAAGAGAAAGAAATTAAGACCTTTACAATATAGCTTGATTGAAACGAAAAAGAAGGTGGGAGAAACAGACCCATCTATGAGATGGATGAATGAAGCAACAGAAACAGTATAAATATGATCTTTTGGAGGATGGAAGCAACTGAAGGACAGACAAATATCTAAAAGATCCAGAAGAAGAAACCAATTAAGTTAAACACAAAATACTGAAACTGTTAAAAACAGAGTTGTTGACTGATACTGGGTTGCTTGCTGGAGCAGGAGATGGTTTTCAGCAACAAGGCGCACCTGAGGATGCTTCAAGTGTGAAGGACAATCTGGATTCTCCCTGAATAACCCCAAAGGCCTGAAGATGGGTAAACAACTGAAGGAAATTAATGTAGCTTTATTGAAGTCAGACAAAATCAGATGGAAAATGTGGCATTAATTTTAAACATATGGTATAAATGATAAACCACTGGAATAAACTATTGCCTCACCATCTGCTGATACTATCAAAAATAAGGTTGTATATCTCTCTGGAAAATAAATATTTTACACAACCACATGTTACTGAGCTCAAAACAGAAGCAGCTGCAGGAAATCTAAAGTCTGTGAAAATATACATCATCACAAGAGTTGTACTAATGGCTTCTTTATCCTAGAAATCTGTAAAGCTTTCCCAGGATCATATTTGGAGTGATGAAGAGGTGTCAAATGACACATGAAAAACAAGTAATTGTTACCAATGTGCACAGTGATATGAAACAGACCATAATATTTAAATTTCCTTTATGTGTGTGTATATGCATGTTTAAATAAGGTTTTAAAATTAAAGACATATTTGTGGTTCTCTATAAACTTAAAAAAAAAAAGAAAAGTCAGTGGTGTCATGATCTCTGTGGCAAAATGACTGTCACAGTGCCAAATAGTGAGTGATATTGCAACTTATTAGCAAAGGATTAAAATTGTCTAGCATAATATGTCTGAAATATATTACCACATATTCTTGCTTGGATTAGGATTTCACTTCTGCTAGTTTGTATTCTTTGTTAATTAAAATCAAATACCCACAGATGGGAGCTACTTTACGCAATTGACCTGTGTTACATTAGTTGAAATCAAGACTAACCCATGGCAGATACAGAGCTGAAATCTGTTTTCCCTTCACCACCAAATGCTACAATTTCTGTAACTGCCCATGACAGCAAACTGTCATCCTTCAAAAATAATACAGCCTCTTCTCACCAGTCACTAAATCTTATGAAAGGTGTAATTCCAGAAAGCCAAAACAAGTTGACAAAACCAACACAAAAACTAGAGTTATTTCCAGTCTTGTTTACTCAGCATTGCTCAAAGCCTCCACAGTCTCAACAGGTAGGACCAATGTTATCAAAGGCACCTGCATTAGAAATGATTCTGTCTGTGCTAGTCACCCCACATCCTCATAGAGAGAGCAGAAAGAAACAAACACTTTAAGGATGAGATTCTTCCTGGTTTGTAGTTTTTCTCTGTAATAAGGCAGAAGGTGCCTATTTCATTTAGGGGAAGACAAGAATGGAAAGTGCAGCATGGATTTCTAATATTAGGAGGGATGTGTACCCCCTTTGCCCCTCTCTGGAACAGCAGAGTTCTGAGTATTTTAGGAGTTTTCTAACCATTGTGTATAAATGGAGATATGACATACCATTTGCTTGGATTAAAGCATTGACAAAAATCTTTAGTATTTTAACTCCAGCAAGTAGCTTGAAACTTTCAGCAGATTGCAGCATCATTTTAGATACGTTGGGATATCTGAGACATCTGTAGATGTATGGAAGATCCAAGACAGTGTCTACAGGATCCTTCTACCAAAAGGTCAAGAATAACCCATGGAGTCCAAAATGGCTGTGATAAGAATGCTGACTTCTTGTTACTATTTCAAATTTTCTATCACTTTGCTTTAAGGAACCCAAACTGATACCATAATTTCATTTGCTGTATAGACCAAGTTGAGTTATCAATAGCAAGGGAACCAGGAGCTGCAGGCAATGATCTTTGCAGTTCCCTTCCAAATCAGGTTATTCAAGGGTTCTATGACTCAAGCAGGTTGTCTCTCAGTGCTGGTAGGTAAGGATGATTCCCCCAGTCCATTCTGACAAAAATGTCGCACCTCATCCAAAAGTGTTTCACTGTCAGCTTTCTCTTTACTTGCAAAATTAGCTACATAAATATTATTGAATTTTTCATAATTTTTTAATTTTTTTTTTTTTAAACATAGGGAGTCCCATCTAGTTCAAAGGATATGAAGAAGCTTTTCAAGGTAAATCATTATAGTACTCAGCCACTTCACATATAGAAAATTCTTTGTTTTCCCATTAAAAATTCTGACTTACACAGAATTGTCTTATTTAATTTGGTCTAATATGCAAAAGAGTATTTCCCATTATACCAGTCTTTTTTTCTCTTTTATCTTAAAATCTTAACATTTACAAACATATGGTATTGAACATTTATTTTTTACTAAATTTAATTAATAGAAACTATTCACAGTCATTTGAAATGCATTCCACGTTGATTGAAATAATTAGTGTAGGGCTACTCAATATTTACTTTAGATATGAATCTAGAGGGATTTGATAAAATTAATTAGCAGGAACTAATTATAGTTAGGATATGAGTTAGGGTATAATAAATATAATTACAGAGTAAAAATGATGGATTCTTAATTAATAGATACTAGTTGCCAAACATTGAAGAGAGATTATCATATTTCTGTGCAGGACATGCTGTTCGGCACACCTTCAGTTCCTGAGGAAATAGTGACATTTAAAGTGTTTAGGGAGGGGTCTGAGAGGGAGTAATAAACAGATAAACTAATTTGTTCCTATTTTGCAGTGGAGGTATCAGATCAATTCATGAAAGCTGCCTTCTACATAGGGATGCCTTCCTGCTTGTAATAAGTTGGCAAGTGGAACAGTGGCTACACAACAGAATTTTAGAGGTATTTAGGCATTTAATGATGACAGTAAGCTCCTGATAGGATTTTGGCGTCACTTAGCTGTTTCTAAACATTCAGCTTGACGCCTGATCTCTTCTCATATGTGCCTAACTCCTTCTAACTGCTTAGCTCTCCTTATTTAGTCTGTGTCTAGCTATCCTACCTAAAAAATGGTGATAATAATGTTTTCTGTCTTAAAAAAGAAAGTTTTGGTTATAACTTCTTCTAAGACAGTGAAGTAATCAACTACTGAAGTATTGGAGGCTCTATAAATATTATGATAAATTGATGGAAGAATTGCTATCTCTTTTGAGGCAGAAAGCAGGCCATGTTTTAAATTAACTTTCAGCGTTTGGATTCTTCCTCCCGCTAAGGTTCATTGCACTCTGGGGCTTTTTAACATGTGTCTACATAACAGTCCAGACATGCAATTGCTGTATCAGAGACTGGTATTTGACCTGTGTGATAGTACACCAGAGGAGGGATGGGACTGAGTGGACACATATCTTACTCTTTCAAAACATGAAGGGCAGGTTCATAAATTGCAATTACTGACCAACGGTAGAAGAGGGGAAGAAGGTAATTATTATTTGGAGTAGAAGAAATCTGTACTGTGATATCCTCATTCTCTTACCCTGTCCTAAAAATTTATTTAAACAACACTCACCAGTTCAGCTGGAATCACAAATCATCTTTACTCACAAGTACTGAATTTTGTCCTCGCGTAACTTCAGGACTTTCTAAGTGTGACACTTACCCAGAAAGTCATGAAAATAGGTAAGGACAATAAAAAGAAAAAAAAAGTATATGTTATTATGAACAGCTATTCTGTCAAGAACTGAAGTTTCTGTGCATTGTCTTTTTAAGAATTCATGGGAAAACCAAATTAAAGATGGGGTGTTTTGTCCTGGCGCATTTTCTCTATTCATGTCACTTGAAAACTCTTCAAGTTACTCTGAAACAAGTAGACTGGACCAGGTAGTCCAAAGTGGCCCTTTCAACATGAATGATGTTGTGATCCTGTGACCAACCACTACCCAGAAGCAAGAACAGCAGCCATCTCTTTCTAGGACAAAGAGCATTACATTTCCAGCAGTATTAGGCAATATTTATTTTCCAGTTTGCCCCTTTCAGAACACAACTAAATGCCTTGATTGTTACACCTACCAGCTACTTGCTGCTCACACACACTTTGTACCTGGGTGTTAATCTGAAAAGCCTTATGGTTTAACTGCACAGGTAATTTCTTAGCTTCTACCAAGGCTCCCAACTTCTCATATAAATGTTTGGATAGAAGAGGCCTTGAATACCATATTTTTGCCATTGTAAAAAAAAAATTTCTAGCAGTTTGGTATTATTTTGCTGACATCAGCTGCATATCCAGCTGGTGCAAAGGTACAACTTCTTCACAGCAGCTCACTGAATCAGAAGTTGATCTGTTTGCTAAGCATCCCATAGTGAGAGTCAGATGAGAAAACCATGAGAGCAAGCCAAAAAAGGGAAGTTATAAAATCATAATATCACCCACACATTGTTTACTCAAACCTGCTGTGTAATGTTTATTTAGGTAAGACTCTATTAGCTAGATTTAAAATTTCTTCTCCATTCTTTTAAGTATGACTGTCAAATATGAGGATTTAAAATTCATTCACTCCAAAAAACTGAACTTTTCTTTTAAATTCAATTTAAAATAAAAAGAAACTACTCAAAACACAATAAACCCTCAACATTTTATAACTGCTATAAGCATAGAACTGCTTTAATTCATTACATTCATTGAAAATCATTAAAAATACTTTAATTCTATTAAATTATTTTATATGTCATTTGAACAATAAAAATAAGGCAAAATATGTTTTTCCATTTATGTGTCTTAATGAAATACTACTGAGCTCCTACTGGACACAAAAACAAAATTCCCCAAAGTGCTCCAAAAGCTTGATGGCAGCAGACACTGAGGAGCAAAAGAACCAAATGGAATGACCAAAGATAGTTTCCCCTTTACAGCCCCTATCTGATTCAAACTGAAAAATGACATGATCTCTAATCCCTTTTGCCCCTCTGGAGAACCATGGAGCTGAGGAATGGCAGCCTCTCCTTCAACAACAGCAACAGTGGGAAATCTGGGAATCAGGAGAGCCTCAGCTTGTGTGCCAATTTAAACACCAGAAATTGCCTCTTTCACAGCTACAGTATAGACAGAAACTCATAAGGCAGTAAAAATTAGTTTTATGCATAAAACTTCACTCTTTCTTATGTAGATGGTCATCTCTTCTGAAGGGCTGCAATTTGTAGCTTCACAGGATCTAACTTTCTAAGGAACTCAAAGGGGTGTACTTATTATTGACAGAGATGGAAACAGATGGGTGAAGGGCAGGGATAATGAGTAAACAGAAAGGAGCTAGTTGTTAACAGGAATGTAGTCTGAGTTTATAAACTGATTCCTCCATTTTTCTCTTAATAATAATAAAAATTTTATAGGAATGTGAGATCACAAAGGTTGTTAAATGGATACAGAGGAGAACACATAATTTATTCACTTTTTTTTCTTTACCCCCTTAAAGGAGCTGTCACAGTGGCAAGGGAAAGAGAGTGATCCTTCGTATGCTTGCAGTAAAATGAATTTTAAATATGTAAAGGCAGGATGGGAATAGATGCCAAACTGTGACTGTTAACTGCAGCTCTCCCTTTGCACTCTTTCTCTTCTACAGCCTACCTAGAAAGCAACAGTAAAAGACTCTTGTACAATTTCTTTCTATCATGCTTCTTCACTGCTAAGCAACGCTGACAGACACATCTCTGCAAGTTTGTCTCTTTATCCACCGGTAGTACACGCCTTGAAGGAGACCTCTCAAGTCTGAAGAGTGAAAGAGTCTCCTCCACCCACTCTTCTTTCTCCTGTCATTATCACACCATAGTTTACTGCTT
This sequence comes from Molothrus aeneus, assembly GCF_037042795.1. Classification (NCBI taxonomy): domain Eukaryota; kingdom Metazoa; phylum Chordata; class Aves; order Passeriformes; family Icteridae; genus Molothrus; species Molothrus aeneus. Next base: position 71,292,422 of record NC_089648.1, on the reverse strand, counting down.
TTCAGAATTGCCTCTCTGCATCTCTTCCTCACAAAGTGATCTCACACAAAAGTGTATAGCTAAAAGATACTGGTACCATGGGGAAAACTTGTCAAATGCTCCCTCCATGTTTTCTCTTTGTGGGCAAAATCTTGGCAATGAGCAGACAGTGCTCCTCTCTGTGCGTAATATGCATGCTCTTGTGCAAAATTCACAGCACATTCAAGACAAATGCTGAAATACTCAGCTGAAGACAAGGTCAGATAAACATCCAGGTAAGGAAAAACATACGTGACCCAATGATTAAATAAGAGCTATAGGGACAAAACTTTCCAATTTTTCCTTTTGATTGACTTATGGCATGTTTATAACCACTCGCTAAGTAATTAACTGCTTATTCCTCCTTTATCTGTAGAAATGAATTTATGTGTTATTATATACAGCTGCAGCATTTCCAGAAAAACAGATCTGTCTTCAAACTCAACAGAGACAGTTCTAGTTTGAACCAGTACTCCTTCCATGGTGTAATCTCTCTTCAATGGTAGAGAAGATGTCCTGCTGGGACAAAGCAAAGGGTGTTTGTCACAGCTTCCCTTCTACTGAGAGCCAGCCTTTTTCAGCCAGCAAAGATTATTGTATTGTATTTGCAGGGAACGTCCCAAGGATGCCAGGAATGATGCATCTGACTCCATGTTCTCAGAAGGCTAATTTATTACTTTATAGTACTATAATATATTAAAGAATACTATACTATACTAAAGAATACAGAAAGGATATTAAAGCTAAAAAGATAATAATGAAAACTCATGACTCTTTCCAGAGTCTTGATACAGCGTGGCCCTGACTGGCCAAAGAGTCAAAACAACTCCCATCAGAATCCAATCAAACAATCACCTGTGGGCAAACAATCGCCAAACACATTCCAAAGGAGCAAAACACAGGAGAAGCAAATGAGATAAGAATTGTTTTCATTTTCTCTGAGGCTTCTCAGCTTCCCAGGAGAAAAATCCTGGGCAAAGGGATTTTTTCAGAGAATGTGAATGCCACAAAAGATCAGCAAGGATCTGTGAAGACCTGGAAGTAGGAGATTCAGCCATCAGTATATGGGTTTCAGTGTGACCCCCCTCAACTACCTCTTTTGAACTATAACTGACACTGCAGGTGGTTAAGGACATTTAAATTGCTGTTTGTTAGTGCTGTTTGTTTTGCTATTTACCAAAGGGGCATTTTTCAACACTACATTACATATTTGGTTTTTTTTTTTTCTGAGATAGTTTAAAGAAATTAAGAAGTTTCTGAAGGGAGCAGCTGCCTTAACTCATTTCCTATCTGTTCCAATCATACCTCTGTTTCTGTTAAAACTCTTCTTGGCCTGTGCTTCTAAGGCCATGAGAGGTTTTGCAGGCATTATTTTCCACAGCTCTCTCAATATGTTTTCCACAACTAACCCACATTGATCAGCAGTTCCCAGAAATATTATGTTTACTGTTGATTAAGACATCACATTCTCCTGTCTATACCACTGTAGCTTCTTTACAATTACACTGCTAAACTGGCCATATCCACATTGAGATTAAGAGCTTAGCAGGAATGGACATTTCATCTAGAAAATAAGAATGGTCAGAGTTACAATCAATAGTCTGTCCCACACTTGTCAGTACAGCAGACTAGGATGTTCAGGGTGTACAGTCCTCACAGCCAAGAAAATGATGTGACAAGGTAGATTCGTTTCCCAGATCTTAATGACTGACTACCTCCTTCTGACTGGACTTATTAAATGTAATTCTTTGTGTCAGCTTGGAGCAAAGCTTGAACCCTTCTATGCGGAAGGGCAGAAAAATATGTAACAACTGTTTTCCTACTCTAACTTGGATTTTTCTTATAAGTTATTAAGACCATAAATGCAAGTCTTGTTAGTCCTTTAAATCCTAATTCAATTGTTCACAGTCTTGGGCCACCATAAGCTAAGTAGAAATGTGTCCTGAGGAAAACTGATGTCTAGCAGTCTTTTGTCTGTATCCTGGCTTCTTGGTGGAAACAGTTGGCACTAGATACTGCCAGAGACAGAGGTTGCTGAGCTTATCTATGTTTTTATTTCATAATTGAAAAGTAGATTTGTTCTCACTTGGCAGGATAGGGGTTAATCTGAAAAACTGCAATGATCCAAACAAGAGGAAGATTGTTATGAGGACTAACCTTGCTCGTCTGAATGTGTACCTGACTCATCTGTCTCATTACCACAGGATCAATCCTAGAGATATCTAGTGTGGCTTCTGCTGTCTTTAAGTTTTTTTAGGGAAGAATTTTCATTTTAAAGAGGTTATGAAGATATAGACACCTATTAGGGAAATGGGCATTGATGTGGACATTTTCCACCTTTTTATTTCATCTGAAAGGTCAATTTTCAGAATAAAAGAAAGAAAAAATCCTACTGGTCTGCTGTGAGAGCAGCCAACTCCCCCTGCTTTTGCACATTGACAGAATTACTTTTACTTTTCAGGTAACTAATCCTATATCCTTTCTAAAACTGCTGTTCTTAATGCTTGACTTCTTATCTGAAGGATTAAAGGCCATTGCTGTTTAGAAGATATCTTGGTTTTCCCCCTCCATTCAGTAACAAGGTGGAATAGGAAATACAACCCACCTCCCTAACCACTAACTCTCCCAGCCTTTAGGGGAAATTCTCTGGGCTTAAATGCTTTCAAAAACTTTTGAGATGTTTTTTTTTCAGACTCTGCTAGACACTCTCTGAAAAATAAGTACTTTAAAAAATGACAGGGAAAAGCAAAACTAGTTCTATTTGTTAATGCTTCAGCTTCTGGCCTTACAGTCCCTCTCAGTAAGAGGGGTTGCATTCACATGGAGTTCCTTGGCTTCATAGGGGAAGTCTTTGTTACAGTCTCTAAATTTGTCACTTGAGAAACAAAACATATGACATATGGTATGATTAAATATAGAATTTCCTCAGCTGGACCACTGAAGTCAGCCCATAGGGACTTCAGATAGAATGAATACTCATTTGTATTCCCCAGGACAGAGCTGGGCAACCAGACGTGTCACAAGAGCCTGCAAATTTAATGTAATACTCACAGCAGCTGGCTTTTCTTAACCTAAATCCTCCATTCCTATAGAAACCAGCAGCAGCACACAATTCCAGGGATCCTGATTCTCATTTCCAGAATAGTGAGATTGGATTTTCTCTTATATTTGAATATTGGGCTTGTTGCCAACACAGTGCTTTATGACGTCTTCTGTTGAAGGATAATATTTAAATTATTATGGTCTTGAATACATCTTGAAATTATTTACTCATAAGGTTTCTGGGTCCAGTGTTTGGGGAAAATGTAAAAATATTTAGAGAGAACAGTTGCTTACCCTGCCAGTTAAAACCCCCAGGCAAATACAATACATGAAAAAGGAAACAGTTAAATGAAGCAGCAAGGCAGCATATGCACCAAGCCCTTCTTAGTCTTCATTTTTCAGTTATCTTCATTATCACTTTGCTACTCTGACAGAACTGAAGACACTCAGAGAACTGAGAAAATGAAATCTCAGATTTCATTCGGCACCCAAGAGGGGATGATATATTTTTCATTTTACATTAAGGAATTCTACTGAATTGTAAGCAGCAATACCAACCTATAGGTAATAAAACCTGAGATGAGACTCTCATTATCATACCAAACTCAGATATCCACCTGTGTACAACAGGCTCCATTCTACTGCCTCAACATTGCCCTTTCCAAACTCTCCAGTTCATTCAAGAGACCCACAAATGGGCTCATAGATCTGACAAGGAACCTGCTGGAGAAGATTTGCATCCTTTTGAAGCAGCAGAAAGATGCCATGGGATACAGTATAGCTTTTCAAAAGGTATTAGGCATCTATGTTTAGGAAACTGAATCAAGATCATTACATAAGCTCCCATTATCATTAATGGAGATGCAATCAATGCAATCTATAAAGACCAGGGAGCAGAGAAGACTCTATGATTTGTATTGACAAGGTCTTCATTGATTGCAACAGGATCATAGACAACTAGTGCAACAGTTGACATCTGTGCTAGATAACAAAATTTAGATTTCTTAATCTTAAACTGAAGCAAGCACCCTATCCACTTCATTTAGAGATTAGGAGTAGAAATAAATGTTTTTTGAAAGGTAGAAGCAGTTTCAAATTAGGTAATAAATGAGAAAATGTCACTGTGCAGTGAGAATGTGATTATATTTTTAGAAGAATTTAATGAAAGTAGGGAAGAATATAATAGTCTCACTTGGACAAATCCAAGATCTGTACAGCCCAATATCTCATCTCCCATAGTGGCCATGAGCAGATGTCAAGGGAAATGTGAAAACAGGGTAAAAATGGAATCAACAGGATGCTCAGTATTGTTGGGATCACAACTCCATTTTAAATATATATGTAATTAACTATATAAATGCAAGTCAAAGGTACACACCTATATCACTTCCCAATAAGAATTTGAAGCTCACAGATTTTGAAGATTAGTCCTACATCCATTTGACAATTATTAAAGAATTTCAAAATTATATCTGTTTTATAGTAGTTGATAATTTTTAACCTTCTGCCTAGACAATTTTTGTGAAAAGAACATAATATTATTCACCAAAGTATGCATTACAAAATCCATCCCCAAATACTCTGATATGATTAGCAAAAAACTAATTGTGGTTATGGAAGAAACCTCCCTGTGACTTCCCAGAATTGTGCTAATCTGCAAAATCAATCTTCCATTTTAAAATGTGATTTTCCTTCCCTCCTCCTCTACTTCCTTTATTTTGAGAACTTTCAGAAAACAGCCTTGTCACATATTGACAGTGACGAGACAGGGAGCCGACCTGTTTGACTCAATGGGCTGAAGACTTCAGAGACAAACTGCAATAGCTGAAGCTTGATCAGTTTATAGGAGGGACTGTGTGTCTGTGCCTGTGGCAGCAGGGGCTGGAACTGATGATCAGAAAGCCTCTAGTGGTGTGTTCTTATTTTAGTGAAGCATGTTTAAACACAGGGCTTTTTCTACATTTTTTGTTTGTTTGTTTGTTTGATTTTTTGTTTGTTCTTTTCCTTTGGTTTTAATTGCCCGGTTTTGAACCAAAAAGCACTGAGAAAACAAAATATCCTGTATTTAAAAACATATAAAGAGGAAAAATTCACACCCAAATGAGGCAAGGAATAAAGATGGGAAAGCCAAACTGGCTGGTATTTAGACATTCTACAGCTATTCTAGTAAAGCCACGTGTTTATAGTATTGCAGCAACAGAATGACCCACATCCATATTAACGAATTCTTATAACCTACCAAATATGAGAACCTCTGGAAGAAACCCAGTGAGACTCACACCTGTCCTTCCCTGACTCTTGCACTGTGAATTGGAAATGTTTGGGAAAAGGCAGGTTGCACAAATCAAAACATGTCATATACTGTAATCTTTTGATACTCCAGAAAGTCAAATTCCATGGCTTGACCATTGGACACAATACTGATACAGCCTATTCATGAAGTCATTGCAAACCACACACAGTGCAAATGACAGAAATACACCCAGTTGCAACTGGGACCCAGTTGTGTCCCAATCACCCAAGAAAGACAACAAATATCAGCATGGATTTAGCTGTTGAAGCAGCACAGATGAGCCATGATCCTCCATGTGGATTCTGTCTGCTTCTTTCCAGGTATTTTTCTTTTCAGGCCTGAGGAACAGGGTTGTTGCAAACTTTAAAACTAACTCATCATCTCTCTATGAGTGACAATTAGAACACTTACCATGTGGGTGTAAGCATGAACGTATATTGGTTTTCTTCTTATTTATATTCTTGTCTCTGTTATAAAATGAATGTTATAAAATGAATGCCAATGAAACAGCAACTGGGGAATGTTAATGTGGGCACTGAAACATTAACTTCTCTGAGATATTTTTGTGATCTTAATTGTAAAGTCTTTCATAACATTGACAAAGCTTTACTCTCTATTGATTTTATTGCTATACTAAACTCTTCATTATGTGAATTTGTGAATCGCAAGAGTCAATCATAATTATGCATGGCCCAATATAATTGAAATCAAAACAATGGATCGATTCATGCTGTAGTGTTTTACTTCTAGCAATCTCTGTGAGGCAATCAACCAAAAATTAGATCTGTATATTAGTGTTTTATTTATTTAAGTATTAAGCAATAGTTAGCAAACCTTCAGAGGTCCTCTTCACATAAGTTCACATCAGCAGGCTAACTACTTTTAGACTCATATCCCCAAAATTCCTAAGAATTATACTCAAAAGCACAAGGCCGGACAGTCTTTTCATTACAACTAAAAACCAAAAACCCAAAACAAAACCAAAAAACACAGCACATTCTATTCTACTAAACCATGTTCCCAAAATTCTTAGTTTTAGCTCCACATAAATGGAATAAAAGTCAGACAAATTTTGTAAATGGAATGGAATGATGCTACTTTACCTGAACCGCTAATATGCCATTTTGAAGTAAGGGGAACAAATGACTATCAACAGTGACATGGATACATGAATGTTTCAAATAACATTTTGGTGGAGTTTTTTTTTGTTTTGGGTGTGAGTTATTTTAGCCAGTCCTGGAAATACTCTTAACAATTTTGATCCAAAAAATTCTATTGAAAAATGAAGGTTAAGCTTCAAATTTATCTACACATTATTAGCAACAGTAAAAAATATCTAGACATTTGGTAACTTTAGTGCAGTTTCTACAAAACTGATTGCTTAGAGAAACTGAAATAATCCCCAGACATAATTGCTAATACAGCAAAAGATGGCAAGTGGTAGGCAAGGTGGAGACACTGTGACCAGCTGCTGAGGTAACCATGTGCCTAATATTGTACTATTACACCAAAAGAAAAAAAAAATCGTGGTTGCATGTAAGTAAGGGTTGAAAATAAGGAAAGATCCTTAAAAAATTCTCTAATTTTATTTCATCCTGGGGATGGACCCAGGTGCATAGCCTACTGACTTTTTGCCAAGAGTTGAATAATTTAAGAACTCAAATTATGTACAATTCTGCAAAATTCCTCTGCCCATCAGATGGAATAAGGTGTAGTTAGAGGGATGTTTCTTCCCTTCTGATGAGATATAGATATCTTTCATAATATTCCATAGACTGTTTATATTGAAACACTCATCTTTTGTCTTCTCCAACGGTTCTTTAAATTCTTCAAAATTTTGATTTCATGTAGTTCTAACTTATCTGTAGTGACTTAGTGAAGCCATCTTGTAACCCCAGGTAGAAGAAAGCAGTCGGTACAATTGTCTTCCATGTTCATTCAGGGTATTGGTGCTCCTGATTAGGCTCCACACAGTGGGCAAAGATCACTTCTCACAAACTGGCCTTCAAAGAAGGCCTAACACACCTCCTAGGTGTCAAAGAACAGGTTATAACTGCTCCTTCTTAAGAAGAAAATTGATAAGACATTAGTCAGGACAGAAACACAAAGAGAAATGTGTATCCTCACAAAGTCCTTCTCTGCCACATGACTCCTCAACTCCTGCCCAAGGAGATAATTTCAAGAAGGCAAATAAGTTTAATTTAGCCTCTGAGCTTTTTCTGTCCTCGTTTCTCTGATGAGATGTTCAATTCACTCCATTTTGTTGTCAGATTTGTGACATAGAGACCTGTCTCTGAGCAATGAGTCTAAAGCCAATATCTCATTTCACATAAGACACTAAGCAGTCATCACATGGTAATGCTTTCCAGTCACTATGGATGCAAGGCTGTAAGCTTTCATCTATAAATTCTTTTTTAGTTGCTCATTTCTGTCAAGCTGGTCTAATCTACTTACACCTGGCACATTAATTCTTATCTTTTCCCTGCAACATTGTAATTATATGTTATTTCCAGCAATAATTAATTCTCTCTCGGGCGGGCTTTTTATAGCTTATAAGTCAAAGTGGGCTGCACCATACTAAATAATTAATTCAGACTGTGTTTTATGTCATGACATACACACAGTCCCCAAGTGTAACAGTTAGAGAATTCTCTTGAGAAGAAAGTCCTTGGCTCCCAGAGGTTTACAGACCAGAAAGCACCAATTGTAATGGTTATTTCTTTCAGACCAACAGTAGGTCTGTTCAGTTTGTTGCACCAACAATCTGTTTGTGGCAGCTATTCCAGGAGGCCTTGCTACAGTCTCAACTCACAAGATCATACAGCTGCAGGCCACGTGAATGACTCCAACCAGTACATATAGCCCTTCAGAAAAGCCTGAAACAGTTTACATACTTACCCCCAGTTGCCCACATTTCTTTGGTTTCTTAGTTATACAGAAGAGGGACAGTCAAATGAAAAAAAACGTGATATGAAATTGTAGCTATGAGGTATTGACAAGCTGTGCACGTAGAATACTCAAATCATTAAGCAGAAGTCGATAGCTAGATATGGTATCTTACCTAGGGGAAGTGCAATCTCAAATACCTCACTACTCCAGAAATACAGAAAAGAAAAAAAAATTAAGGGAAAAAAAAAAAAAAGAGTACTTTAAAACTAGCCAGGAAGACAGATTAGGTAACAGAAGCCTGAAAGTTTCAGTATGCCTAAAAGGATTCACTGGAATCCAATGAGATAATATTTGAAAGACTAAAGAACTCTATTAATAGGAAAAGTATAATTACCAACCATGAACTATAAAGAATGCAAATATATTAAACAGAATTATAACACATACCTCCTTATCAGAGGAAGGATAGCAACTGCACAAGGAAGACAAGGATCAGAGAATAACATTGTATAGAAAATATGAATAGTAGCAATTTAAATTGCTTGTGTATAATGAAGCATCAGAAGAGAACACATTTGAGGAATATTTCCAGATACCTTAAAGCAATAGCTTCCAAATTTGTTCTTCTATGGTGTTCTTTCAGTTGCTGGTGTGAGCAGTGGGAGTAGTAATATGGTCTCCTAATTTCCCTTTTGTCCATACCAAGCCTTTCAGCTATATCAGGAATGGTCTCACTCCAGCTACAATACATTAACCAGTAGCACAACATGTCCCACCATCACAGGATCATTCAAGGACTTAAACTAAGTACTGTAAATTTACTTTTTGGATTAAGTCGAGAAAGTATTAAATAATTTTATCGATAGGAAAATCCCTCTATCAAAAACTATTATATAAATAGTAAAAGGTTCAAAAACATAAATATCCTACTGAAAAACCTAAATAACTTGGGCAAAATCTTGAATCACACTGACCATAATCTTTTTTATTTTAGATAATATTATGTGCTATTGATCTGTCTTATTTTCTGGTTCCAGTTGTGCAGCACTGGACAGCTCAATAGGAAGTGATGATAGCAATGGAACCTTAAGTGTAGGTTTTATCTGAGGGGTAATTGTGTGGCATGACATCTTGCTTTCTTTTTGTAGAAAACAAATACTGTTATGAGGCTGAATTAATAATAGGCAGATGTGATTCACACAAAGACAATCAATTAAAGTATAGTAATGTCCTTCAGCAGTTGCTACCATGAGCTCTGTGTGTGGTGATTATAAGCACGCAATGATCCAAACCAAGAGCTTTCTTTGCATCTGGTTTGTAAATAGAAGAGGTTCATGTAAGGCCCATCCCAAATCTGTTTTCTTTAGATAACAGCCATGAGGCAGAGCTGCTGGCTGAAACCTGAACAATATATTTGAGAGGGCAATGAGGATTACAGTGCTTTTCCTTTATTTCAAAGGGGAGGCAGAGAACAAGCACTATCTTCTAGCACAGTCCAGGACTACTGGACCACAGCACACTCACTGCTGTCCCCACAGACTAACACAGACTGGAAAGGAGGATAAGAGTATTTCAGACTTCTTTAGAGTACCTGCACCAGATTTGGATCTCATTGAAGGTGCTAGACATGGGAAGGGAACTGTGTGGAGCCAAGAAATGAGACATGATGTGTTCACCAGTAATGAGACATGGGCAGAAATGTTTTGTGAATGCAATCAGGTCATAAAGACAGGCTGGCTGTTGCACCCTCACAAGGAAAATGCCTTGAATTTTCAGACTTCATAAGGAAACATCATATCCTGCAGTTATCAAGGTATTTCTTTACTAGTTCTATTTGCACAGGGAAGCTCCAGCCATCAGACATCTCTGAGCAGCAGAAGCATGGTAACAGACTGACAATTAATATCAGCCTTCAGCAATATGGCTGCAAGATGACCCAGAGCTGTCCTGCAGCCCCTCAATATGAAAAGTGCTGGCAATATTTTTCTTTAAAACTGAAGTAGATGGGTGAGAGCTAAACAGACTGAAAAAATTAATCATTTCTGCAGCATACTGGTGAAAAAAAAGAACATGACACATTTTTTTTCTGCTATGGCTCTCAAATTTGGCTTGGAGAACAGAGCATACAGTTTTATTAGATGTTGTCTAAAGAAAATTACTAGATGTTATCTAAAGAAAATTACTGGATGTTTTGGTCCTACCTCTATTGAAATATTTTTCCCAGATGATTTAATATTCAAAGGTCAGCCAAAGAAAAAGGAAATCCATTGGATATGAAGAAAAAATCCACATACCTTTCACCTTCTAAATGATAGCATACCTAAGATCTGGCAAAAAGCCAAAGATATGTCAACTTCTTGTCTAAATATGAAAGATTCTTGACAGCTCCATTATGCATAATTTTCTACATCCCATGAGGGTCCTGGTGCCTATAAAGAGCACACTTGCTGTCTCTTTTCTCTCACAGAAGGAAGGTAAGTGCAGTGTCTTTAAAAGACTGAATAAGGAGCAAGCTGAAATTCCTTTCAATTTGCAAACTGTCTCACAAGGTCATTAGTGCTGTTTTAGCTGTTTGTTCGTGCTGTTATTTATACCATGGCATCTGACCACATTGCAAGCATTAAAATAAAATATCTGTCCATAAGGCAGCTATAATTTTCATCTTCCTATTAGCCACCTGTACTTATCACACAGGGAGAAGAAAGCTGCACCATTCTGGCTTGGCCCTGCTCATCTGAGGGACAGGGAGAGACTCATCTCAATTTCTGAGCAGAACAACACCCAGAAGTGAAGTCCTTGAAATTCCATGCTTTCAGTCAAAAATTTAAATCTGAGGATTCTGTCAGATATCAAAATGTGCTTTCTGAACTGGGCTGTGCTGATGACTATAGACAGCTCCTTGAGGCACAGGGGCACATGGTGTGAGCTCTGCAGAGAAAGAGTGGGATGAGCATATGCTGCCTCACTGGCATTAGGAAAAACTTGAGGGTCCTGGACATCAAATCTTTAATTAAAATTTACATTAAATTTTCATTAATTATGAACATATTTACTTAAAATTTCCCAGGCAGATCATTAAAATTAGCAAATTGCAGATTTATCAATGTCTTTGAAACACAAAATATATCCTCCATAATATAAATGCATGAAGGAGAAGGAAAGGAAAACAGTTAAAAAGAAAGGCAAAAAAATATGCTGATAATAATAAAGATGCTATTATGATGCACATATATGTTGGTCAAAATAGGATTTATCTAGAAATTATATATTTTTCTAGATAAATCCTATAAAATACAGTATTTATCTAGAAAAAGCATTTACTAATTTTGATAGCTCACCTATGATTCCCGTTATTTTTGCTGTCTTAATTCATCAGTTTTATTATTTAAATGCAAAACTAACATTGTTTGAAACATATTTGTAAGGTCTTGCCTTCTGATTTAAAAATAAAACTGAGAAATTTCACCTGCACTTTTAAAACAGTGGCACGGAAATGAAATGTAATTTCCTTAAATGTCAAGATTTCCAAATTTGATTGGGACTATGTTGTACATACATTTTATTTCTGTCTTACTGCAACTATCTGATTTGTTAGCAGTATAGATTAGGAGAGCTGAAGGGTAAAAAATAGAGCAATTTCCTTTTTTTTTTTATATCTCCAAAGCAGAAATAACTGTGTAACACTGAATACTGCAGGTTCCTCCCATTTTGACTGCTTCTTGCCTTGGTCCTTGTGTACAGCCATGCATAAGCCTTTCTGAAATTAAATTCTCTCATTTTGTGTCAATGCAAGTAAAAATAATTTTGTATCAGAAAGGATGGAGAAGAGTTAAAATCATACAGACTGTCAGTATGATTCATCTGGCTAAATACAAATGCCTGCTGTGCAGACATTTGCATCAATGATGCCAGTGAATATACTCCTTTCATACCTGATTGAGAAAAATTGCCACATCTAGAGCTCAGCTAATTTCATCTTTATGTTGGAAAGGAGACAAAATGACAAGGAAAAAAAAATTAAAAAGCTCTGGAAGTGTCTATTCCTCTTATTCCTCTTCATCAGCTAAAGAAGGAGTCTAGACAGCCATTTAGATGGAGATGTCTGCTTTGTAGGTGTCTAAAGTCAGATGAGATGAATCTTACCCCAAGTGGATGTCAACCTTTCCTGCATTTTCACTGTGTTAATTAAGAGCTGGAATGCAGACTTTATTCATCATACACCAAGTGGTCTGGCTTATCTGTCATCATCTGGATTAGTGAGGACTTTTCAACATGACTGTTTACTCTTAGCAATTTGTCTCCGTCACTTAAATTCTATTGTTTCATTCTGCTCCCCAGATTGAAGAACTGATTGAACAGTTTTGCACATAAAGGAATAACACAGAATATACTTCCTAAATTTTAAGGCTATATTGCTATCTTGAAGATTAATAATTTGAAATACTTAAATCATTGTTTAAATGTGTCTTTAACAAGAGACTGTGGTTCTGTTTTTTTTCCAATAAACTTTTCATGGCTTCAGGAACTCCCGTTTTGGCTAGAATGGCACAAAACATGCATCTAGAATTAATGTGCTGTGTGAATTCCACAAGTAAAAGTGAAACCAGCTTAAAGCTTGCCCCTTAAAAAGTACAATTATAAAAACATTTGTGTGGTTCCTTTCAGGAATTGTTCTCATAAATGGTCCCTACCTGCCTTCAAAGCAAATGATGGTAGCCAGTGGGCAGCAAGAAACGTGCTAGAGAAAAGGGTCATGGTAAACACAGGCTGCTGCACTGATTAGATCAGACTGTTTTCCTGGTGAAGTGTAAATATTTAACCCTCATGCACTGAATGAAGGGAAGACTCTACAGCTCCCCACAAGCATGTTTTGCTTTGGGGAGTTTTCACAACTTTACTGATGGTTTTAATACTGCCCAAACCTGACTATTTTAATACATTCAGTCCAGGGATTTTGCCAAGAAATCTAGATTAAAGATAGATAAGCTACCTCTATAAAGGCTCTGTTCCTGGAGACCCTGGCAGCAGTGTGGATATTCCCTTACTAAAGCCTGATTTTTATGAACCCACCAGCCAAAGGAGCTATACAGAACCCAAGAGGCAGAGGTGCACATGTAATACACTGGGAGAAGAAATGTGTTTGGAATTACTGCCTCAGTTAGAGGTGCCTTTCCTCAAATTGGCAATGCTACTGCCAGTCAAACAATATTATATGGTTGATCTATCCAGATGTGACATGCCATTGTAACACCTTCAGCCCAGGATATAGATACTGCTTTCAGAAAATTGTGATTATAATAGTTCAAAACAAAAGGAATTTATGTGGTTTTTTCCTTCTTTTTAAAGTTTTAAACCCGTTTACCAAGTGTCAGAGCCCATGAAATAGAATGATGTAGGGTGCTCAATTTAAGATGCTGGAGCAGAAAGAGAGGAAAAACCTGGGTAATTTCCCATTACCTGCTAGTATCAAATGCTTGAAATCTGGCTGCTCTGCTTGAATCACAATAAAGCCCTTTTTTCCCCTGTGAGAAGGAACAGAATCTTAACCAGCTTCATTATTTTCACTTCTCCATTGCTTTATTTTTGATATTGTTAACCAGTTCATTTCTGGAATCTGATATTTCATACCCATACATAAGCATAAGGAATAAATCTGCCAGATTTTCATTATTAGAGCTTTGAAAGTATTAATACCTTTATACCTTGCATTCTACTGGATTTGCTTTATACTTCTCTTTCTCTGACTTTTACTACAGTTGCCTTAGTAGGTGGGAAGATATAGGCATAGAAAAGTTAATTATCCCAAGTTAGCTAGACATCTTTTGCTCAGGCTGAGAAATAGTTAAGCACTCAGCTTTTCCACTGCAGACCTTTAGCCTCTAGAGTATCCATTTCCCTTATGGTCAACTGCCCATCTCTCTTTCTGTTATGGAAATGCTGAAATGCCTTGAACAGTTACCTCTCTGACCATCTATGTCAGTAAGTAGTTTCAGCCTCTCTGCAGGTATGTTTCAGCCTCCTGCAGGAGTGTAGTCTGGAAAAGTGTCTATACCCTTCTTGTCTCTTTAAAAAAAAAAAATCTGCTCTCATAAGGATATGTGGACAGGAAATAATTATCTGTCCCTGAGAGTACAATGGATCTCTTCTCATCCTGCCTATTTAAGTCTGCAGACAAAAATGCAAGAGTTTGAAGTCTGAAAGGGCAGCAAATTAGTCTATTCATTTCGGGGAGACAGAAGAATTTGAGGAATTTACCCTTCCTTGCACATTTATCTGTAAATGCACAAGGATCCAGACCAATGTCTCACCTAATAAAAAAGAGCCTGATACACATGACTATAAAATCAGACTCAGAACTGTTTCCTTGTTTCAAATTTAATCTTTTTGTACAAGCTCCCCACGTTCCTCAGCTGAGATGCAAATAGTGGTGGGACACATTTTCCAAATTACAATTCAATATTGTAAGGAAATTCTGGCTGACCAGAAAGACTCATTTGTGACTGTAGGTACTTCCAGGGTTAGACAGTTGCTGAATGATGCAAGCTGAATTTGATTCAAACTGATGGAATATTCGGATATGTGCCAAAGTCCTTCAAAGCTGGAATAGGCATTGCAATTCTCCCATGAGGATTTTGAATAGTAAGAGAGACGATTTTCTACAGGACTAAGTATGGGAGGCAAGAGAAGTGGAGACTTTTGGTCTGGAAAGAAATTGTTATGGTGTGCTTTAAAAACCTAAATTGGGGCTTCAAAACATAATATGTAACATACAGGTGAAGGACCAAAAGTGCTGAATGTGGCAGATGTTTTCTTTCCTCTTTGTGCTGGTGCGTGTGTGGCCAGTCCTGTTTATATTTTGGGTGTGCACATATGTGTACATGTACCCCTCCACTTACCTGACCAGGCAACACAGAACTGTAGAAACCTTGCCACCACCAGCCCAAGAGGGAGGAATGCCTCTCAGGCTACCTGATTCATCTACCTCTATGAGCCCCACCTGGGCACCCAGAACAGTAGAGCAGCCTAAGGATGTATATTCATCCAGACAAGCAGTGGGAAAACAGAAAGTATACTCCAGGGCATTTCACATGGCAGCAGATATCCATATAAGCAGAGTGGGACTCAGATGTTTGAAGAACAATCTGAATCCCAGCAGCAGCATTAGACATAATTAATCAGAAACCTTGTCATTATGAGTATTGGTTAATTTTTGTCTTTCAGTTCACCTGCAATATATGTTTACTTGCCTGAAGGAAATGTTCTGATCTCCTTACATGAAAACAGATCACCATCATTATTCTTCCCCAAATGAGTGCAAACTTAATTCTGTATCTCACATAGGAGTGGATGTTTTCCAGAAAAGATGCTTCTAACCTTCACTGCACACTGTAGCTACTGGGAATACCTTGGGAAAGCAGCAATGGCAAAATGCTTGCTCAGCACTCAGGACATGTAAAGCTGTGTATGGTTCATATGCTTTTACAATAATTCTTTGTGCTACAACAATTTATTCTTTTAGTTCCTTTTTTTGTTGTTGTTGTTGTTGGTTTGGTTTGCTCTGGTTTGTTGGGTTTTTTTAGTTTTTTGGGTTTTTTTAAATGAGACTATATGGCAAGAGATCAATAAATAAGAGGTCTATTTTAAAAAAATGTGACTGACATTCTTTCTCCATCTGTGATCCAGAAAGGTGCAGCAGACCTTTCTTTGCAAGTCTTGGCAGTGGGAGCTGCTAATTCTTACACTGAGCACAAGAGACATCATCTGGAGTCCAGGGATTTAGCTACCAAACTCTTTCTCCTTTTCCCACCTTCTTGCCTGAGTCCCTACCTTTGTTCTTCAGGCTCATTATTCAGGCAACTATACAGCCCAGGTAGCACAATAATAAATGTAAAGGCAGGTGGCTTTCCACTGAGGGCTGTGAACATGTGAAACAACAGTGAACCTGAATACCTGACCAATGATCTGGTGAAGCTGTGTTACAAGGCCAGTGGTGACTCAAGGGAAGAGATTACCTGCTCTCCATTGTTTGCTGTTAATTTAATTCAGCGTAATGATTCTCCTCTTGTGTGCAGAGCATGTGCATTGTTTCTAACTGTCCATGTGCCAAGAGAAACAATTATGTGCTTACTTTATTTTCTTTTTCTTTCCCCCATACAAAGTAAATAAACATTTTTTCTTGCATTTTTAGCCATGAGTATGTTTTTGATCTATTTTTAGACTTCCTCTGAACCCTGTCTTTCTCAGCACTATCCATTAGCCAAAGTTTAACATTCTGGAACTTCCAGCCTGACTTGAAAGCTGTATGTTAAATTATGCAGCTGAATTCCATCAGTCAATTTCTCCTTTGCTGTCAACACATCAGCTACATTTTTTACTGTCTGAACAGGCTCATCCCATATAACAGACTGCAAAAACATCAGAGGGAAAAAAGAATCAACACAGGACAATACTTCCTAATCGTGCCTGCATTAAAAAAAGAAAGACACAAGGATTGCTTTGTATTGCTTTTTCCTTTTGCAAAACAAAATTTTTAAAAAATCTCTTTTGCATATCAGATAAGCCAGAAATTGCCTTATTTAACTTCTGAAAGACTGGGATCATTCAGAGCAAAATTCTGCTGTGAATAAAAAAAATATGCAAAGCTGCCTGTAGCGGTGTGGTACAGGTTATCTGACCTATCAGCTTCATAAAATGAAAGCTAATGAAGTCATGGCAGAAAAAGCCAACTGTTACACATCAAACAATCGCAGAGCCTTTGCAGAAAATGATTGTAAATTGCATGTTAGTATGTGGATGATAGTTGTGGATAGCTATGTGTTTTTATAATATGCTAAAACTATTGCTACAGCAATTTTTTTCTAGGCTAGGCCTACATGATCTACTATTCATGTAATCTTAATGGCAGCTAAAGTGGGAATAAAATCTTTATGAAAACCACTATGGTTAGCTCACTTTAAGACAGGAATTCAATCAGCAGCCCACTGGAATTACTTATGTTTTGACTAAGGTATTTGGCTCTTTTTATTGAACATTCTGCTTTCAATGCATACATCCCATGGATATAAAATGATGGATCTTGCTGGATTTTAAACCAGAGGCACTTTATATCATTAATAAATATTCATTTTCCTACTATCTCTCCAGCGGTATTTCATCATCAATCATGGCTGAAATCACAGCTGTGAGAGCTGTTTATGCTTTAGTGTTCTCCTCTACATGATCTGGCAGATACTTATGAAATTATTGGAGTGTGGAAGTAAAGGGGGGGTTGGACAGGAGGGCAGAGGGGGATGCTTTAAAAAAAAGTCATAATCTTTGTGTCCGTAGTTATTCACAGAGAAGTACCCTTTTGTTTTGCCTTCCAAAGTACACATAAATCACTCCATTGGTCTCAACTGTCCTGTGAAAATAAAAATGATCCCAAACTGTTCAAGAATTACTCAGGGACTATTCAGTGCTCAATATGTCAGAGAAGCAAAGACAGACGCTCAGGAAGAGGAAGATTACAATCAATGAAGAAAAATCAATAGCATGTAGAAGTTATTCTGCTGCCAGCATTGTCAGGAAAAGGTTTCTCCATTCTCCAGTCTCATTACACGTAGAAGATTATTAGAAACTGAGCAGCCAAAGTAAACCTGTAATCATCTCCCCCTTGCTTTTATGTTCTTAGTGTAAATCAACATTTCACTTTGACTTAATAAACAAAACAACCTGCTCTCATACCAATGTAACGTTTCATATGTTTGCTTTACCTGCCACTGTAAATGAAAAGAGATGAGATTAAAAATCCTTCTTTAAGGCCTTAAAGTAAAACTTGGAGAAAACTGAACAATGACTGGAGCTGTTGGCTGCAATATTTCCTGTTTACTTGTTTTTTTATTTTTCCATCTGTGACTTTTTCTGTTCCACTGCCCAAACCAGTGGATTCTGGCTGTTAAGCTCTGCTAGTTAATGAGTTGGTCATTTCTTGATTCTCCTCTGGAAATCAATTAACCTGCCAATGAAATCACTGGATTTTGTAGAACAACATTTTTTTGACCTTGAAGAAATATGTATTCTTTATTGTATCAACTGATAGAAAGAAATAACTGCAGAGCTAGTGACTGCCTTTCTGATCCTGAGACAGAAAAAGTTTTCTTGCTTTGGAAAATTACTTAACATACAGCAAGTGAAATAATTGAAAGCATGATAGATAAATATTTAAATGTCTTCCTAAATTTAGACCTGTACAAATAGAAAATAATATGCATGTTTAAATTATAATAGTTTATGCCTTAATATATTGTACATTTTAATAAAATATATACACACTCACTGACATACAGCAGACAGTCTACAGAAAAAAACTCACCTTCAGAAATATGTGTCAAGATTAATTTCATAACCCTTCACTTTCCAAGACTCTCTAAATTATGGTGACAACTGTTAGCAAACACAGATGTCCAAACTCATAAACTTTGCATTTCTGTGGGCTAGGACTGTTTGTGCATGCAGGTGTTTGTTTTATCTATGAAAATGCCAACAGTATGTACAAAATAAGGGCATTTTTTTTCAGACAGGATTCAATAAAATTATTTCCAAATCCCAACCTATCACCATCACCATCATCAAGTCTGTTTCTGAACATAGTGTGTCACATATTGGTGGGAGATAACAGATGAAACTAGTCAATCTATAATGTTCATGTTTCAGAGAGTGCTGCTGTATAGTCAAAAATATGTCAAATGGACATTTTTAAACTGAATTGCCAATTTTTAAATTCTGAGACATTTTTAAGTGCTTGAATTGCTTTTCCAAGGTTCAGTATTTAACTTTTTACTTTGTAGACAATATTTATGCTAGAAAATTTTGTGATTAGCTAAACTAGCTATTTAGTATTTTTGATTTCATGGTTACTCCTGTGATTGGTTTTGGAATAGCCATCAACACTATAGGAAGTGCCTGCAAAAACCTGAGATGATCTTGGTTGGCTCTGATGAGCATGGTCAGATTCATTTCCCTTCATGAATGCCATCAGGAACTCCAGAGGAATTATGTAAAAAGGCCATCCTTTTCTTATCTAATTCTGGAAAGTTTGTAGAATGGAAATGCAGAGCTCATCCCTGCACAACCGTATCTTCAACCTCCAGTGGGACTCTCTCTGATGCTACTCTTAGAGCAAATAACAGAGTATATGGTGAATGCTCAACCTGGAACATGAACCTGGTGTTCAGTTCAGTTTCTACAAGCAATGAAAAAATCAATTCTCTCCAGGCAGGATGTCTTAAATAGTGCTAAATTTCACTTTCCCACATGATCTTTCAAGTTACATGCTAGGCAATTTGTCATTTTTGAGAGCCAAAAAGTTAATTCTTCAGAAGTGAAACTCTCCAGCAGTTCTTGAAGCAATTGACTGGCATCTGGAAGTAAGTGATTTTTCTTGCCTGGCAAAGGTATTCTTTAAGTTAATAGAGAAAATACTAAAGACAATACTTTAGGCCCAAATACTAGTGTCTGCTTTTATAAAAGAAATCTCTGAAACACAATGCCATAATAAAGTCTCTTTATTCCTAAATTCTCCTATATTCCTAAAAAATAAAAATTAATAAACTGAATTCTGTCCCACATTACCAGAAACTTTGTTCCAAGGTATTTCTATATGCAAATTACTGAAAATCAAACAGTCCAGTCCAGCTTTATTATGGAAGTGGCACATACCAAGCAGGCAAATAAATGGTAAAATGAGAGCTTCCATGAAGCATTGCTAATTAGGCATGTCAGATTGATTTTAAGGATATGTAGCCCACTCCTGTCAGAGGACGCTGTCAGTTATCTTTCCTAACCCTTTTTCTACCCTCATCATATGGATGTCCTTTTTTAGTCAGTGGAAAGACATAGGCAGAAATATTCTGCAGTCTTTTTTATATGCCCATTCAGGATTAAATTAATTATGTCTTCAGTTCTAGTAAGAGATTTTGTCCATGTCTCTCAAAAGCAGCATATGGATACTCACTCGAGCACAGTTTTCAATATTGTAGGTGTTTGCATGTACTGAGATAAATCCAATTCTTAATGCTATTTATTTCCAAACTTGACCAAATAGGATCTGGCCAGAACTAAAGACTCTGTAAATATTTATAACAAAGTGTTATGACATTTCAACTAATTTTTCATAATGTGTGTTAAAACTTGTATTTGTTAGATAAAAAATATGTTGTTTCCAGTTTATTTTCTGTCTGATCAACTAATAAAGTAATGTAAAGTAATAAAGAAAAAACTCTCAACTGTTCTACTAAGAACTATGGATCAAATGTGCTTATATCGAATTTCAATGCAAATTGTATGTTTCTTTCACTTAGTTAAATGTACTGTACATTAGACTTTTGGCCCCCAGCTCTGAAAAGATGAATGTGTGTGTGTATATATATATATATATATATATATATATGTATACATATACGACCGACTAACATAATTTTATTATTTGAAGAAAAATCATTTGAAACTCTGCTATGCAATGTGCAGAATTCTCAAAAGAAATTCAGCCATCTGCTCCAACTAAAATCAGTGGGAGTCAAATATTTACAAGATTTCTAAAATTATATCAGATGTGTCTGGATTCATAGATTCTTCAAAAGGCTCATAGCTTGTAAGGTGCTGCTGATTTATCTGGAGAAAAGGTGGTTCCTTGTCCCATATACAAAAAGATAACATTCTTACCTTCAAATCTTATTTTCCACTTCTTTCTTCATTATTGTTCCATTTATCTTTTTTGGGAATCTCTCGAAATATCTGTTCAGAACCCAAGATGGGGAAGATCTTTTCCTTTTGATTTACTGTATCTTCACACTAAAAGTATAAAATATTTGACATGCTCTTTGTGTAATTGCTCTCTATAATCAAGTGTTGCAGTAGAAAAGTCTCTGTTCATTAGCAGCAAATGTTACACACACACACACATGCACACACATACACACACCTCATTTAAGTGTATTAGCAGTGGAGTTAAATCAAGTAAATGTCTGCAAAATGTACAGAATTCAAGACAAACTGAAGGTGTGTGTTTCTTGAAATTATATAGCTTTTAAACCATCTCCTGGGCATTATTCTCATGAATACAGTTCTGAAGAAATGTATATAAGTCACAGCTTTCATGAAAACAATTGCTTTTTATTGCTTCTGCCTTAAATATAATAAAGAAAGAACTAGAATATATTGAAGAGAAGAAGTCACATAATAAGAAAAACAATTTGCAGTATTTCTAGGCTTGATTTTGTTTTTATTTTCAAAATGGACAATAACAGTTAAAAGAATTCCTCATCATATGTATGAATATCATAAATATTGACAAGTTCTTTTAGTTTTAAACTAGTGGAATGATTCATAAAGAAAATTTAAAGTATTTTTGCATGAACATAATCTAAGAAATATTTTTTAAATCTATTGAAACCAACTCAGCCTTAGCTTCAACACTGTTAGTGTCAAGTTTGTTTTAAATCAGTCCCAGTATGGAAGCATTACATGGAAGGATTTTCAAATTATGGGCGGTTTAAATTTCAGTCCAAGAATTGCCACATAACCTTCCTCTGCCATATTACAGTCTTGGATATTATTATTCATTAGTAGTTTAAAAGTTAGGAAAACTTACCTTTTCTTCCACCATTTTTATTTTACAGGTACATGGAAACTCCTGTTCTGAAACCTTTGGAGTTGATCTTGATTGAGATTAAGTAAAGTCACTGGCTAGAATGAAGCAGTTGCTTGACATGCTCTTGTTCTTCCTTGCTCCTTAGCAGGACTGCCACGTCTCAATCTAGCTGCAATTCTCAATAGCATCACCCTTTGCACAACTACCAGCACTGCAATTCTCTAATAATTACTGTAGCTGAGGCAAAACCATTTGGCTGGATGCTATATAAAGACAACAGAAACCAAAAACAAAAAAGGATGGCCTCAAGGTTAAGAGTGGTTTTGAGAAAAAAAATAAGACTCCCTATATGGAAGGACATTGTAAATATTTTTAGTCCTTTGCAGTATTTCATCCTTCACACTAATTTCGTTTCTGCCTTACCTTGATTCATCTTTGGGCAGTTGCTTCAAGCAGGCTCTCTAATACAAGAAGGACATAGTTTCATTGGCACATAACATAAGCAATATCCACCATTGCATGCATTCAAATTATTTTCTTCTGTGGTGATGATATCTCATGGTTCCTTTGAATAATTTTACAGCTGTAGAAAAAGAACTTAATAAACTCATCAAGACACTGAGGTAGAATTGTTCATGGCCCTCTTTGCTACTCTGCAGGGAAGATTAGAGCACACTGATTTGTGTCAGCACACTTTGTTCAATCCACCAGCCCCCTGTATATGTTAATAATGTCCTGGGGGTGAAATGTGGTGGAGGGTATCACTGGGTATGTACCCTGTGTGAGGACCATTGTCCCAGAGCTTTTCAGGGAACTTCTCCTAAATTGCTGCAAGCAGCCTCACAGAAGTAATAATTGACACCTTATTAAAACAGAACAAGATGGAGCTGTGTGGAGCTGTGATGTTCTCAAAGTCTTTGTCCAAAATTGTGGGTAGAGTAAAAAATTGTTTTGGCAAAACCATTTGTAGGTGGTGATGATTTCTGAATCAGAGGACTGATTTAATGTAATAAAGATGTTCTAGTTCAAATGCTTCTCCTTAAAACTAATACATGTACTCTCTCAGAACTTTTCTTTTAAAATTCCTACCACTGATATATAAATGAGACATATTAAAATTAGTCTGTTGTAATAGTACCATTATTTTAGTCACAGTTCTCTACTTCTAGGATTTGAAGTAACCCACATGATGTCATCAAATTATTTAATAATTTTGACTCAGATATTTTCAGAGTGAGTTCTGCTGTGATCTCACCATCAACAAAGGCAAAACAGCTTAATGATCTATAGCTTTCTTAATATCTTCTACTGAATATAATTTAAAGTTTTCAGGAAAAGAGAAAAACATAAATGTTGGGCCATTTTTGCAATAACAAAGTAGGCTGAAAGTAATTTTGTTACTGCTAATACAATTAATTATCCATATCTGTTCATATTTCCACCAATGCCACCCAGTATTGTTCCCATTATGTTTCTATCACTTTCAATCTGACACTGAAAGCTCGCCATGAGATAATTTGAGGATTTTATTTTCTTTCTTTCTTACTATTCTATCTTATCACTGTGGAAAAATATTTATGAGTAAATATATAAAAAACTCTTTAAAAATGAATTAATGTTAACATTGACCCTTTCCTGGATTTTCAGGAGTTTCTGTTCATTTTTAATTGGAGTAACATTTTATGCTTTTCATAAATGCAAAAAAATCATCATTCAGACATTTTTCAGAACAAAAAAAAATGCATATTTGAAAAAGAGATTAGGTGGGTATAAATTAAAACAAGAATGGTAAATGAATTAAAATGCATAACTTGATTAGGAACATAAATTCTAAAGAATTGCCTGAATTAATCACAATAAGTACAACAATTAAAGAAAACTAGCAACCAAACCAAGCCCCAGAAGGCTGTAGGAAAGGATATAATAGGAATTAAAACTAGGGGAAAAAAGGGGAAATTTGCTCTCTGTAACAAAGTTTCCGTTCTCTTCTTGTGAGAAGTGACCATGAAAAATCCAACCTCCCTAGGAAATGGATTGTTATTTCATCAAGAGCAAGAAAATATTTTGTGTTACTACAATTGTTTCTCAGAATTTTGCAAAGACTAGGAAACACTCAAATGCTAATTGGAGATTTGGTGACCTAAACTTGATGGGGGGAGAAGTATTACACATTTCTTACATGTCAGTATTCATTTCTAATATCTACGATACCATCAGAGAACTCAAAATCTGCTGTACTGCATTTCTTTGTTTCCTTGCAACTGAAAGCTCTGCAAGATGGGTTTTTATTTAATTATTGTTACTGGGGTTTTTTATTGATTATTTTCTTGCTTCTATTTTTCCAGCATTGTCCAAAAATTGGTGGGGGGGGGGCAGGGGGGGAGAATTTCAAAGCTATTCAACGTAGCTGAGGTAGGTAAAGTCATTTACTCTTTCCTTATATGCCAACACTGTAGCTCTGTTGTATTAGATCCTGTGCCTTAGCATAAATTACAGGAGGATCTTCTCAATGATCTTGTTGGGCAAGTCTTGTTAGGGAAGACCCACCTATATCTCCCAAGGTCTTCCTGATCTTTCTTTTTTCCCTTTTCAAAAATGAGGACAAGCTCAGAAGGAGCACTGCTGTAAGGGAGCCCTTCTTTCAAAAAATCGGGTAGTATGACCTGATGAGGTAGAAAGTGGAACAACCCAATAGGCAAAAAAGAAAAAGGAAAGAAACAAAAGATCAAACTTCTGAGAGTAAAAACATGACAAATTTATTTAGGAAGAAAAGCTGTGTTTAGACAAGGAATATGGACTGAATATAGAAATGTGGGCAGTTAACAAGGGAAGAGATTAAAAAAACTGGGATTTGTAAACAACAGATACAGAAAACTGGTGGATTACAAAGAACAAAGCTGGAATGTTTGTCTTACTTGTCTGGTTTATTTGCTGCTTCTACTCTCTGTAGCCCATGTGCTTTGCTGTCTCGTAAAATCCTCTCATGCACTTAAATAAACTGTACTTTATTGTCCTGCAACAGACACTTGGACTGATGCTATTACTCCAAATGAAATCAATGGCAGAGCTACCATCAGCTCAATGGGAAGAGAACTTATCCTACTCCCATAAAGCATGGTGAAAGAATTAGCACTGAGTCTGATCAATGCCTTTCCAAATCATAACTTAGTGCAACACTCAATAAGTCTCCTGACTTGAGCAGGTTGCTAAGTGCAGGTTCTTTTTCACTCACAGGAGCAATACCTGCATTTTTGTAGCCTATTACCCACACAAGGACTTATCAGTATACATTTTTATTCTCTTTATTACCTTGCAGGGTAACTTTTTCTCAGCTGAAGAGAGGTATTTTTCACAACTAAAAATAACCTGAGAAAATACATTGAAAATAGCTTGATCTTCATTTAAGGAAGTACTGCTGTGTCAACAAGACAAATTTTTTCAATGAAGATATAAATAAAATAAATCTTCAAGCAACATGCTGAACAGTAGAAGAGAGGCTGACCTCATGATGAGTAGTCAAAGACAAAAATGATGTTCAATCTTAAGTAATTCGTAATATTTTACAGTCATTTTGATTTGCTGCTACTCCAAAGAAAAAGCAAGGTCAATATTGAGCAGGTGATCTCAACAGCAAAATAGACTCTTTTAAACCTTTAAAAAACTGACTTACTCCATAAGTAGAAGACACTATAAAATTTTATTTTACCAGGATTTAACTGATTTTCTTATATTTATTTACTGCATGCATTGCTAGGTACTAAATACAGTGTGTAGATAACCACTTGTTTGGCTAAAATTGCAAATAAATGAATATTTAATTTTATTTTAAATATTTCTTGAACAATTGAATTCTTAGTGAATGTTGGAACAAAAATATATAGAATAAGCTTTATATGACAACTATGGAGGAAAATGGGTCCCTTTAGTACTAAAAATATATTTGCTCATCCATCCATTGTTGCACATCAAATTCAAGGGTGGCTCTGTGGTTCAGAAGTGAGTAGTATGTAGAATGAATGCTTCTTGTTACCTTTTTTTTTTCATTTCTGTGGTTATTTCACAATTTCAAAATGTTAGTAAGAGACACAGAAATTTGAGAGTGAAGTTGTTTAGGGTTCTATTTTTCTTAAATTTATGAGCCCTCAGAAGTTCCTTCCACTTGCACTTCAACTCCCTGTTTATCACCCTCCTTTCCAAGTAATTAGGCATTCAAAAAAAATTCATCTGTCTTTGTTTGACAAGATATTTAATAATCTGTTCGGAAACAAAGAAATGGCAGACTGAACTTGTTAATGTGGCAGGTGATGCTCCACTCATGAGATTTTTTTCTGCTTAGATTCATGTACCTGTATCTTTTAGCTATCTTCAGTGTAAGAACTTACATTCATGTCTGCATACACACACACATAAAAAGCATGCAAAAACATTTGGGAACTAGTTTTTCTAGAGTTTCTAATTCCAGAATTCCCATTTGTTTACTGAGATACTTTAAATAGAGTAATTGGATGGTTTAGTACTTAGTGTTAGTATTGATATGTGCATAAGGGTGCTAAGCTGTCATAGGAGGATCGCTGCATATCTACACTGAGCTTCCAACCAGTACAGGATCTCTCCAGCATTATTAAAATATGTATTCATAAAAATGATGGAGAATTGTGAATTTCAGAGACCAAAACTTTTTTTCCCACCTGATTATGATATACAAAAATATAGTATTCCTACAAGACTAACATTCTTCTATTTTCCTTTTGGGACAATGTATAACTTTTTTGAAAGTCCAATGAAATACAAATTCAATATGGCAAAAATACAGACTTTTTCACCTGAAGATTTCAAATGAGAAGGTCTGTTAAACTTACTTTTTCTCAGTAAATTTTTAACAGTTTCAAGTGTGTTCACTATAGT
This sequence comes from Molothrus aeneus, assembly GCF_037042795.1. Classification (NCBI taxonomy): domain Eukaryota; kingdom Metazoa; phylum Chordata; class Aves; order Passeriformes; family Icteridae; genus Molothrus; species Molothrus aeneus. Next base: position 71,265,648 of record NC_089648.1, on the reverse strand, counting down.
AACTAATATCAAAAATTTTTACAGGAGTTAATTCCACTGTTCAAGTAGTCCAGAGGAAGTCAGGTTGATAAGCTTATATAAGTTAACTGCTTACATAAAAGTGAAATTTAGATGAAAACTTCAATATCATCTCTTTGCATTAGCACTACCTTGTCAAAAAGAAGTAAATCTGTATATTTATGGCTTGTAAGCACAGTATAGAGTTACAGATTTTGTATTTTCTTCTTTTAACCAGTTTTATACTGACTTCAGTGCCTGAAAGCTTATGTGTTTGGATTTACTGGAGTTGCTTCTGAATTTCATGCATCTGAAATAGCAATAAAAATCAATCTTGTCCTCTCAGAAGAGGTTAAGAAATATTGGGAGACTAAACAGAGATTTATTGTCCCATCATTAGTCCCTGTGTCCAGACTCACAAAAAAGAATATCTAAGGGTTACCCACACGCCTTCCCACTTTGTGACTTTCTGCTGATTAGATTATCCAGCCTTATCTGATTTCCACAGCAGCATCACCAAGATCCAAGGACAGCAGAGGTGGACCCAAGATATCAGTCAGATCTCACATCCCTTCAGCCCTAAGATCTGTGCTGTACTCAAACCCTGAGACACTGCAGAGCAATTCCAGCTGCAGGCTTTGCCCAGAGCACTAATCAGGCAGCTTTCATGAGAAAAAAGGACATACAGATTGTTCTCTTCAAGCAGGTTGGACACAAGGCTGCAGGGCTTGGTCTCCTTAGACCTGGCTCCATCCTGAATAAACTCAGCAGCTTGAAACATACCAATCTGGGATTTTTTTTTTTCTTTTTTCTGCTTGAAGAGCTCTTTTACATAGCAATTCCACTGTTGGGAAGTCCAGAGCAGAGGAAAATATCAGTAGATTTATTTACATGTCAATACCCCCCCCAAAATACCTCTCCAGCTCACAGATTTTTCAGAGTAGCAGTGCTGTGTCTGTTCTGGAAACAATAAAAAGTTACAGTATTTTTCTCTTTTTATAGGAGATGATTCATCATAGCTGTCCAATTGTTTTTGCAGCTAGAACTGAAATTCATTATGGTTGGGTTTGGGTTTTTTTGGCTCACATCCCTTTTTAAGGAGACATCAATATATTGAATACTGAAACATTGAAGAACATTGATGTATTCAGTCCTTTTTATCTTTGTTCTACCAATATAGGTGGCTGACCAACTCCTTGTACTCTGAAAAGGCTCTGTTGTGCTCTCAGTGTCCAAAAATACCATGAAAGAAAGGATGGAAGTGTTACCATTATAAAAAAGATCATTGTAAAAACAGGAATTCTTTTCTGCTCCTAAGGTAAAACAGGAGCCATGACAGGATGGAGGGGAGAGATCTGGAGCTCATAGGCTGTGGCTAAGCCAACCCAAGTTAGTTTTCTTGTGCCAACAGGCAAAAATGAAAATGATTCTCAGAAATGTTGCTCAGCACTAACACAGAACCTGGACAAAAAATGGAAGTGTGAGCGACTTGGTTTGTATTCTCAAATGGCTCAGCAGATTCAGGCAGACACAGAGAACAGTCTGAACAAAATATTCAATTTTTATCAAGAAACCAAAATGCCTACTTCTGATTCGATAGCCTTGATCATATTTTTTGCTTTGATCCAGATGCCTGGGAAACTTTTTGCTCTGAGCTTCTCATTCAATTAGAAGGCTCTATATGTTGTCTTATTTTATTTCAGAAGAGAAAACATGGAAACACCATGATTTCTCACAAATAAAATTCCATGTTTAGAACTACTTCATAACTAGTCTCTTACAATAGGGTAAGGAACACAACACCAGCTGAGCACTAGGGAAGGACTGTATATACATAATTAAGATGACAAATTATAAATCTCCAATATTTGGGGGGTTGGTTTTGTTTTTAATTTTGATCTTGTGGGTTCTTGGGTTTTTTTCAACTGGGACACTACTGAGGAGTGTTTTCAAAAACAGTTTTTAAAAAAAAATGTATGTGAGTAGCTATTACAAAGGACTCTTGTCTTCAGGTGGCATGAAAAATGTCATTGCCCATGTAACAACAGTATATCCCCAGTGTCCTGGCCAAATTCCAATTTGAGAAAATTTATTCTGCCTACCTAAATTTTCTCAGCAGTTGGAATGGATATCATATTAAGTATTATCATTCATTTCTAGGGATCTAGTAAATAAGTCTGTCCTTTTCAGGTTTGGAAAGCAAAGCTCAGTGTTCTTCGCAGCACTACAGCTGACTTTTAGAAATGCTGGAGCTAAAGGGAATCACAAGCACTGAATTCATCTCAGGAAAAGTTCACATTTTCAGGATCAGGCCCCTGAAGCAAATTTTTTTTTTTTTGTGCCAGTGACAACTGCATGTAATCTCACAGAGAGGAAGTGAAATGATTCTTGTTAATATGTGTCTCCTGTATATAAAATTACAGCACAAAATACAGAGCGCTTTCTATCCTGAGGTTGTTAAGGCCCACTGGCCAGCAAAAGAAATCAGCAATTTATATAGCAGTCTCTGCTGGATGATCAGCTGATAGATACACACAGCAAATGGGACTTGTATGAACAGAATGTTCTGCCCATGGACGAGAGTGTGCATCAGTAACCCATGATATGGAACAGCGCACTGCTCACTTGGAATTGATTTCAATCAGATGTCACCCTAGTCTTGCATACATATTCATTTACTTTTCAGTCCTCTGTAGCTACCCACACACACATATATGCACACAAAAACACTTTGTGTATTTTTCATCCTTATGATCCATATAAAGGAGTTCATTCCTCTCTTTGGAAAAAGCCCATTGAAATGATAAAGATACAAAATACAGTTCCTTTCAAGTGATTTTCATGTTTAAATGCCAGTGCCTGAAAGATGCTGCTCAGGTGGAGATACTGAAGGCATGGAAGAGGAATTGTCTGACTACTTTGTGGGTGAAATGAGGGAATGAGTCGCCAAACACATTGCATGGATGTCTGGTGGATAAAACACTCACCTGGTGTAAAGGGCTGCAGTTGAACCCTCCACATGGCTCTGAATTCCCTACTAATGTCTGTCAGTGTCTGTACCAAGAGTCTCAGACCCTGTGATTTAGCACAAGGTCACAAAAACAGATGTACTTTGGGAAATTTTCAGATAATTCCTTGCTATGGATACCATACTGCTCTGTAAATTTACACAGCCCCTTTCTGCCTGTCATTGACTGCCCTGGATCCACAACATTTCCTTTTGCCTTCTCAGGATCCTTCAGATCCATTGCCTTCTCAGATTGCCTCTGCCTAGAAAAGCTGGGTGTACTCCACAACCTTGAATTCTGTCAAAGAGTGAACAGAAACCAAATTCCCTGGCCACATTCAGCTCTGTCATACCACAGGTTTCTTCCTCACCTTCATGGAAGGCAGTAGGAGACTTGACATTTTCTAGTTCCTACAGGGATGGGATAAATTTCTCCTCACATGATTTCAAATACCCACTAGATATATGCTTAATGCCTGCCAGTCATTCTGGACTAATTGATAGTAGGAAACAGTATGGAAGCAGAAACCTACCGAACACGTGGCAATCCTTTAATCACAACAAACACAAAAAAAGGAGTGGGATGAAAAAATAAATTTGCAGTGTCAATGTACTTTTTCAAAGTGGAAAAACTGTCATTTTTATTCAGAATCAAGCCAAAAGTTTGAATTTTTACATGAACTGAAACATTAACATGAGGTCAGTCTGGAGCAAACTGAAATAGTTTATGATAATATTAAAATGAAAGACTTATTTTTAAAGAACATTCTAAACTGAAAGATTGAGTTAAAAAAACTATTTAAGCTGAAGAGAGTAAAGCAAATAAAATCAGACATCTTATTTAGACTATTTGAGAAAGGTGAGAGTATAATGGCAAGCATTTAAATGCTTTTAAAAGTCACATTCTCTCACTTAAAATGGTATTTAAACTAAGTTCAGTGAAGTTTGATATTGAATTATACTTCTATAAGTAGACGGCATCATTTCAATAGTATTTAAATTTACTTTCTTCATTTAAAAAATTATTCAATGCATTCTTACACCTAAAGATGGACAAAGCATAAGGCTTATACAATGACATGATAAGAACACAATTTAGCTGTTTAGACTTCTGTATAGATCTCTGATATGATAATATTTCCTATTTAAACCACATTAGTATCTTGTTTCTTGCAGAAGGATGGCTTGTTGAGCATGCATCCAAATAAAAGAGCAGTGTAACTTGAATAGCTTGAAAGGCACAGAGGAAAGCTCAGATTTGAGAGCAGAATGAGGAAAGAATACTTGTAACCCAAGACGATTTTTACCATTGAATTGACAACCCTCACCCTTTTGCAGTACACTGTTACAGATGCAATAAAACAGAGCTTCACACGTAATCCCGAGGAATCTGGAGAATCAGAAAAATAATGAATAGTTTTAAGAGAAATGAAAAAAGACAGAAACTTATAATAATCTGAAGCAGATGCTCTCAGAGCATGGCTTCTACGTATATGAACTGGTGCTTGCTCTCTTCCCTCGCTTTGGGTTTTAGGAAGATGAAACATGATATCCTACTTTCTATTAGAGAGGGGAAAAGTAATTTAAAATAAAAACACAAATCCTGTACTAACATACATGGATACATGTGAGTGACAGTCAGCCAGACTGAACCTGACTTTCTGAAATCACTTAAACACTTCACTGATCCCCTAAGAATATTGCTCACATTGAAACCTTTATATAGTCAGTTTTGATAAAAAGTGTTAACCATGACTTTCTGATAAACTTTATTGCATGGCTTTATGAATTCTTGATGTGCATAATTCTTTAGTGGCTGTTTACAGTCTACTCAATCATGAAGATCCTCTCATGCTGTCAAAAGCTGAATACCAAAGTTCATGGCAGAGATTTGTTCAGCACCCAGACCATGAGTATGAGACACTATTAGTCCGAAACTATATAAGAAAACTGCCGGAGAAAAAGGAAAATCTCTGCTCTTTATGGAAAAAGCTGACCCATAAATTAGTAATTTCAGTGCAAAAAATGCAGTAGATGAGAATAAGAAATAATAGTAATTAGTGTTTAGTTATCTCATGCATGTTTGAGACCACTGGAAGTGATAGAGCTCAAAGGACATATCCCAAAAACCATGCCAAATAATCCTGGCAGGAACTTCTGAATTTTTGAAATAAAGCCTCAAGTTCTAAAGGTCAATTCTATTTTGTAATAATTTCCCCACCCACCAGCAACTTGAATCCTGAAAGTATATGGTGTAAAAAAAGATATAAAGAATATTTATTTCATTTACTGCTCCTCTTTCACCTTTTTCATTCCACTCGTGTCTGGAGGGACTGGATAAGAGAGTGGACCAACCCTACCAAAACATGTAAGTTTCAGTCACTAAAAACCAGCAGCCATGTATCTGCCAGATACAAATACTTGCAGCGTGAGAGATAGAATCAGTCACTCATGCAGGAAAGTGTGAGGTTAAATAATATAATTGCTATATTATAATATATAGGTCTATCCTGTAGCATGACAGCCTATGTGGAGTCTCAACCACACAGCAGGACTAATTAAGAAGGCAGATGAAGAGTAGTGCTAGCAAAAATAGTAATAAAGACTTCACTTTCTTCCACTCCTCTTTTTCCCATTGCCAATGGAAAGAGGAAAAAAAATCACAGTGTGGTCCACATTAGCCCATACATGCATATTAAAAGGAAATTCACTCCCATTACTGCATGGCAGGTGTGCATCCATGGCTACATGATGGGATTTGACCACTCACTGTTAATTATATAATTCTTATCCCATAGCTGTGTGGAGCTGTATAATCAAGATTTCATCCACAAGGTGAAATTCACCCCTCTAGACAGAGCTGGAACACAGACCATACAACACAAGCATCCTATTTATATCTTCAGAATTTATATTCAATAATAGTATTATTAACCTGTCATTATGTGAATATTCTATAGTCATTGTAATCTGAGGTCTTGTATCTGCATTTTTTCTGCACTGAGCTCAACCAGTGGGAGTTGTATGTGCAAATGAAGAAAAGTTTTTTCTCTTAAGAGTATATCTAGGATTAATTTCACATAAGTTTCAAGGTTTCCAAAAGTTAAGGATCTAGGGTGGGATTTATTGCTTCATGTCATCTAGACAATAAAAAGTAGGTAAAATCAATTCCTTCTCAAAAGTGCCCATTTCTCTTTAGTGGTGATTTATGAACCCTGGGGTGACCAGCCCTGATGAACATGTTGGGTACTGGAGATGGCTGGAGCTGAGGTGACTATGAGTGTGAGTCTGTCACTTACCACCACTAAAGAAAAATACCTTCAGATATTAATCCTCCCTATTTTGGACTCCTCTCAGGATGACATGAGAAAATTACATCACAAGTACACGATTCCTGTCCATTATTTATTGAAAGAGCACAACTATAAAGTCCAGGGCAGAAGAGCAAGTGTTCATGAAGAGTTCAATTCACTTGTTTAAATAAGGACATTCAGAGACATTTGAATCCTTCAGCAGTATCTGAGACATCTGCATGGAACTGGCAGACAGGATACAGGACTTGAAGGAGACTCGTGGAACAGCAACTGGAAATCAGGCAGAGGATCTCTGAGTGTCTTAATTGCCACCAGGTGCCAGAGTGAGGGACAGGCTGCTCAGGGAAGGGGAGTCACCAGACCTGATGGTGCTTAGCAGACATGTAGATATGGTATTTAGAGACAAGTTTTTGGGGTGGACTTGGCAGTGTTAGGTTTAATATTGGACTTGATCTTAAAGTCCTTTTTCAACCTAAATGATTCTGTGATTCCAAGTGTATCGAGCACTCAGAGTTAAAAGACATCAGTCTCCCCACACATATACCCAATACAAAGTGTCACTAACACTAAATTATTCCCACAAGTTTTATTTTATGGGAACATGCCCATTGATGACATGTCAAAAGCACTCAGCTTAAAGGTCTCAAGTTTCGAAGTACTTTCAAAAGAATTATCATAAAGACTAGAACACAACAAATACAGATAAGTAGTGAACTTTATTTTTGGAAAGGGTCTTGAAAGGCAGGACCTTGTGCTTAGCTTATGTCCACTCCTATCCAGGTTGTTTGTAGGACCGGGAGTCAACATTCAGATGACTCAGTATGGGTCACTGAGGAAGGCGTGCAAAGATGCATTTGCTCCACCCTGCAAATTCGTTTTTCCAATTGCCTACCCGCATGCTGATAATTCACAGTGCTGGGTTATTTTCCCTTCTAGCAAAGCTTTTTGCTACAGGCTTTCTTGAGTTTTTCCTAGATGGTCCTTGGGCAGTGAAGAGGTTTTGAAACTACTGCAGCCTTTAAAGGCTCTGTTGCATAGCATCCAGCATTAGAATTAAAGGTCAGAATAAGATCTAGAAAACATGATAGATAGTGATAAGACACAAAAGGTATTCTAAAAAGGGGAAGGAATGCATAGGGAAAGGTATCACTGAGTAGGTACAGTTCTACTTAACTGAAAACAATGAGATTGTATCAGCTATTTTTCACTGAAGACCTTGACACTTGCAATTAATCTCCAGTTGTTCACTAGGTGACTGAGATACGGGACATAAACTAAACCACTTACACATACAGACTAGCAGGACAAACACCCTTCCAAGAGCCTTTTGCTTTCAGCTAGTCACTCTCACCTCCCATTGATTGGTAGCTGAGGGCTTTCAGCAACTTAAACGAGTTCAAAAGCTTTAAAATGTTTCAGGCCTCTCCCGAAGTAAAATGTCACATCTATTTACCATTAAAAAAGAAAATTTCATCTGTTGGTGAGATCAATCCCCTGACAACAGCAGGAACTTGGAAACAGAAAAAAAATCCTTGGTAAACAAGAGAGCTAAACTGTAAATACAAGGTACATTAATAAGAACAAATAAGTGAAGCCAAAATAAATTTATCTCAAGACAACTGAGTCACCTTAAGGATCATATTTGGCCCATTTCTTCTTGTTATATTTCATTAAAATTTAAAACCTTTATAAAAATGTAAAATATGAATGTAAAATGTTACACTTTTATAAAAAGTTAAACAAAAAGTAGTATATCCAGGTAGGTCAGACTTGACACACAATGTGACTTATTAACACTCTCATAAACACTGCCAGTCTTGTTAGAATCTTTGATTATGTAATTCATGATAATACTATACTAATGATTAATCTCAGCAACTATTAACCAAATAGATATTGAAAAATGAGGAACCAGAATATTCTGATTAAATTGTGTTCTGTTCCAGATAAATTTGTTTAAATTAATGACAGCTAAATTCAGCATACACATAACAAAGACATTACTAATTTAAAGACAGCCTGAATAGATTCATACTCAAAAATCTTTTTTTTAATAATCAGAAGATTTTTTTTTCCTCTAGCTGCCTGTGTCAGGCTGGCCCTGGATGGACACCAGGTGCTCACCAAAACCACTTCATCACTGCCCTCTTCAGCTGGGCAGGCAGAGAAAATCCAACAAAAAGCTCACAAGTTGAGATAAGGGCAGGGAGAGATCACACACCAGTGCCTGTCACAGGCAAAATTGACTCGACTTGGGGACATAAATTTAACTTATTCAATGAAATTAGAGTAGGATAGTGAGAAATAAAACCAAACCTAAAGCACCTTCCCACCCCTCCCTTCTTTCAAGGCTCAACTTGTTTTCTTTATGTCCTCCCCCTCAGCCAGCTCAGAGGGAGGGAAATGGGGGCTGTGGTTGGTTCATCACACCTTGTCTTTGCTTCCTCCTCAGGGGGAGAACTCCTCACACTCTTCCCCTGCTCCAGTGTGGGTCCATCCTGTGGAAGACAGTCGTCTGCAGATTCCTCCAGTCAGTCCAGACAGTCCTTTCCACAGGATGCAGTTGTTCACAAACTGCTCCAGCTTGGGACAATTCCATAGGGTGTAATTCTGCAGGAACAGGCTGCTCCATCATGGATACCCCACAGGGTCAGATGTCCTAACAGCAAAACTGCTCCAGCACAGTCTTACCATGGGGTGACAGCTTTCTTCAGGCATCGCCCTGCTCTGTTGTGGTCCTCCATGGCTGCAGGTGCATCTCTGCTCCCCATGGGCCTCCATGAAGGGGCACAGCTGCCCCACCAGGGGCTGCACCAGGGGCTGCAGGGGAATCTCAGCTCCTGGGACTGGAGCAGCTCCCTGCCCTCAGCTTCACTGACCTGGGCGTCTGCAGAGCTGTTTCTCACACTCATTCATACTTCTCTCTCTTCTGGCTGCATTTGCTCCTGTGCAATACCTGTTTTCTGTGCTTAAATCTGTCATTCCAGAGGTACCACCACCACTGCTGAAGCTCTTGGCCTTTGCCAGTGGCAGGTCCCTCCTGGAGCCATCTGGGACAGGCTCTGTTGGACATGGGGAAGCTTCCAGCAGCAGTTCACAGAGGGCATCCCTGTACCCCTATGCTATAAAAATTTTGCTTGGCGAAACCAATATATTGCCAGATTAACATGCCTTTAACTTCATTGAAACAGTGCAATCATTGTCCAGTTATAAATTAACATTAATATAAATTTCTATTTATGTATCTCAGAAATATGTTTCTGGAATGAAGATTAAGATTATTGTTGTCTTTATAGAAAACAGCTCAACCTATGGGAAACCTCTCTATTAGCAACTATATTTCCAAAAGCACTGTTATACTCCCTTTTAGTTGATTGCTAACAAATATTCTTGCCAATATCCTTTTATCTTGGATCAGACTGCATATTTTTAGTCCTAGGAAAAATTAATTTTGGAAATTTTCAGCATATTTGTACATACAATTTTAACATATACACCACTAAGATGGTCTGAAGAAGTCTGGTAGATATGAAGACAATTCTGTTACATTTCAGACTGAACCTGAAGAGACAGCAGACTTGGTGTTCCAGCACTGTTACCACTTTTAAGCCAGGAACAAAATATGTCAGAAAGGTAGAAATTTCAAGGTATTTTAATCTGAAAAAATCCTTATTCCTACCAAATATCTCAGGTTTCTTGGCTGTCAGATACAGAGTCTTAAAACACTATAAAGTGATGTAAAGTCATTCAGGTTGTATCCGTGACTTTTTAACACATTCTAACTCCACCCATTTCACACAGTTACTATAAAATTAACTTGACTTTTCTAATGAATTTCCTGGAAAATGTTGTGTGATATATAGTATTTTCCTGATCTAACACTGTATAATTATAGTTACCAAGACTGTTTTGGTGGGAATGATGATACAATTAGTACTTTGCTTGAGGAAATAGTGAAACTGCAAAAGTTTAGGTTCCTTCTTAGCACAGTTTTACTGAGAGAAACACAGAAGACGAACTGCTACTGCTCAATCCTGCACCAATTCAAACTCCATAGTAGCAAAAATAAATTAATGAAATGCAATGGGACACAGATTTTTTGTATTTCACAAAAAGAGGGGAAATTTTCTTCAACAGAATTATTGTATACCACTAAAAAGTTTTTGTGCCAAAACAGAATCTCAGTCTTGCTCAGCAGTGTAGCTCCAGTGGAGGACTTCCAGAAATCTTTCAGAAATCAGACATAATAACACATTTAAGTCAAGACTGGCAGTGAGAGTTCCTCAAAAACTGCAGTGTGTCTCTGCCAAATTCCTGAAACTCATGTCTAGGGAGGAAGGAGGGGAGAGCAGCAGTGGCAATTACAGCATGACAGTGCTACCAACAGTGCTCAACTTGTTGTTGTGCCCAGGATTGTGGAGGAAAGTTTTGGAAGCCTGAGCTGTGGATCAAGAGGAAGGTTAGAAGGAAGACAGCAGTGTTAGTCCTGGCTTGGGCCCTCTCAGCTCAAGAAGATGAGAACAAACTGGAGAGAGTCTGAGCAAGGCTGACAAGTAGTTAGGACCTTATGTCACCTACAATAAGTTGGTGGAATGGGCTTGTTAAGCCTTGTGAGGAGGAGCGCAAGGCTTGGAATTTTCTTGCCCTCTGAATCCATTTCTGATTCCTGACTAAGATCTCAAGCAAGTTACAGAAGAAAGGAACACTCACAGATCATTAATCAGCTATTACCCTGGGCTCACAGCCTGCCCAGGGTAACTGGCCTAAGCCAAGTTTTAATCTAAATTTTTTATCAATATTTTTAAGAAGTATCACTTAAAGTCATATTTTTAGAAGGAAAAAAATGTGATCTTTTTTGGGTGCCATTTTTCTTCATCTTCCTCTGCTGATGGACTCTAGCTTGTTTGCTTCTGAACAACAGGACCTATGAATTTATGTACTTTGAGCTTTGAGAAAGATGTACAAAGTTCCTAGAAAATTCACTAAAATAGATGGAGGGGGTCACTCTCCAAATTAGGTACCTCCTATGAGCATATTTGTATTCTGCCTCTTATTCTCCTTGCAGATTATCTATTTGCTAGCTACTAGCTAAAAACCATCACTATTTTGTGTTAGGGCATTTTGGTGTTTATCACAGGAAAGGCAGTGTGATAAGCACAGAGTAGACATTCTGCTCAAGCCTTATGTTGATTCAAGTATCTTCAGCAACACAGCAAATGACAGTATTCCCAGTATTCCATTTTATTACATAGTGAAGAGTCAATATTTGAGACTGACACTCAAAATTGAAGATGTTACCTGTTAACAGCAGTAACAAAGCATAGATGCTGTCTGCAAGACAAACACTAAAATGTGCCACTATTTTTTTTCAACCAGTTTAAGACTCAAATATAACAGCTAAGTGATCTTCATTGAATTTTAACACATGGTTGAAGAAACATGGCTGGTGAGAAAAGAATAAATTTGATGTAAGGCTGATTTATCATTTAGAGAATATACATAAGATGACATCTTTTATTGTGATGAGCAAAGGTCAAAGCTTCATTGCTGTTAGAAATCTTCTCTTTAGGTATATTATGAGCTAACTGAATTGATAAAGTGAATCAACGGCATTACTTACTCACTGGTTTATTTCCAGATAAAAATACAGAGATTCTTTTGAGGAAATGGCTCGTAAAATTACTATACTTCCTTTCAAACTCCAAAATATTTCTTTGTAATGAAAAGGACAAAGATCATCTTTCACCCAATAACAGTAAAAATCTCACCATCCAAATTTGCAAAGTTCTACACTGAATAACAGCAAGAAATACTGTTTTGCCAAGACTCCTCTACCCAAGGAGTACTATGGTTTTAATTAGACTTCACTCAGCCATTACCAAAAAAAAAAAAAATTCAATCCCCAGAACAAAGGAGAGTGATTTTTAATAAAAGATCCATGAAGACTCTTTAAGAGAAGGCAGCCAGTGGAAGAAAAAAAATGCAGGTGCAATGCTGGTCCTCAGAGAGTGGGGAGATAAACCCACAGAAGCAACCCACGTGTATTATATGAAGATAAGTGAAGATAAGTGTCTATCTACGAACAATGGGTGTGAAAAGCAAAGTGATTTGTAGCAGGGCATCATCACGAGAATTTGATCATTGTAAGTCAAAGGAAGAAGAAAGAGTCATGCTTAGGGTTTTTCTCTTGTTTCTGCCAAGATAAAAACTAGATCAGTGAACAAAATTCACCAGATACTAAGAGCAGGAATCGCTTTGCCTGAATTTATCTACCTGGCAGTTGAATGACCAACCTAAAGTAGGTATTTACTTCTTTTCCAGGTCAATAGTGCAGGACAGGCAGTACCAGTTACTCTTTTATCCTTGACAAAGTACTAAGGTAGGATAAATCTCCTTCTGGAGAATGTATTCACCTTTTAAGCAAACTGTCCAGGAGAGTAGCTTAGACTTCACCATTTCAGATAGTTCATATTAACTTGAGAACACAAGCAGATGGCAGAGCAGCCGCAAAACACATGCAGTAACACCTACCTGAAATTCTCCTGGCATCCGGTGATTTGTATCTCAGGGAATTCATGAGACACAGACAGTACTTTTGCATTTAATTGCTCACAATGCATTCATTTTCCATGAAGCTAAGTTTGACAAACACTGCTGTGGGTTCATGCAAGGGAAAGCACCTCTTCCTGCTAGGTATTTTCAGGAAAGACATCCACCAGATTTGTCTTGTTTAGCTCTTTTCTTCCTCTAATACTAACTACTTAGAGGACTGTGTTTAGCCTGACTGCAACCCACTCCTTTTGACAGATCTAAAGGTATTTCATTCAGTACTATAAAAGTACAGGTGTAAGCAATTTATTCTTACCTTTTTTTTTTTTTTTTTTAAGACAAAACTGCACACTATCTTGTTTTTCTCAATTAGAATATTCTTTCCCATCCTTCTGGACTGGATGGCTTGATGTCTGAATGAGCACTTTACTTCTCTCATGGTTTGTTGGGTTTTTTACCCTACAAATCACCTGTGCCTCTCTTCATAGCTTCCACTATCAAAATAATCTTAAATGGATTTTAAGCACATTAGTTTTAGAGAACAGTTCTGCTCATTTGTTGTCAGAGAAAATCTGACTGTAGTGGTACTACGATCTATATTAGATTATATATTCCACAGGACATCTATTCTTCAACCCTTTTTCCCAGTTTGAGCTGTACTGGTGCTTGTGTTGTAATGCAACTCAAAAGCACCCCCTAATCCTGCACAAATTATCCTTATTATTCCTACAGAGCACTGTGTTCAACTCAAAAGCAGCCAAGCAAAGACTCTTCCATGTAATTTTCTGATGATTAAAGCCTTCAACAATACTCAAGAACTAAACTCTTGTCCTTTCTCATCCTCTGGGGGCTCTATCTCCCAAAAGAATAACTTAATCTCAAACACAGGTGTGTCTTCTTGCTGCAAATGGGTCACATGGAATAAATGAATGTAAGAAAGAAGAACAGCAATGGAATCATTATTCTACAAGCACAGAAGGCTTAGATGAAACATCATTTCTGGTACAACAACATTTAAATTGGGCAACTCCAGAAGATAGTTTGAATATGATTTATCAATCCCATTGTCTACTTAAAGGTTACATGCTATTCAATCAAAGCACAGAGAAATTAAATATTTCTCCAGAACCTCCTAAATTGTCTCCTTTTCTAAGATGTGCCTGATTTGCCCTCGGATACATTGTACATTTGCATTCATGTGCATGGATAAAAGAACACTGCACTAGTAGTCTGCCAAAGATACAAAGCCAAATGCCCCAACAATCTGAAACTGTGTTTTTAAGGTGGCTTGTACAACTTAAGTCTTATTTTTATGTCTCTGATGTTGATTTATTTGTCATAGACTTGTTTTCATTTCTATTCAGTATATAAGGTAGATGGAAATGGATGGAAGAATGGACAGTGAAAGAAACTACTCCAGTAGACCTAGTGGATAAAGCCAGGATGGTCTCAATCATCTGACAAAATCATGCCTTTAGATTATAAAGTACCTTAAGTTCTATAGCACATCTAGTGCTCCATGCATATCTGGCATATCAAAAATAAAAATAGATCATATTCCATGTACTGTCTGGTCAGAGAGCAACCTGGATTTTGTGGATGGATGGTCTAAAAGTAAAAATAACATTCTCCAAGATATCTTTTTTTTCCCATCATGAAGGAAACAATATTTTGTGAAAATAATTTTCAAATGTGCTATGAGTTCTGAATATAGCTTTGAGACCTTGACAGAAATAAAAGTTCCAGGTATTCTATGTGTAATATCTTAAACAAGACTTATGAACATTCTAGCTTTCCAGGAAAAGTAGCGTGAAAAGTGCAAGTTGAGGAGATTTAAATATCAAAAGGTACAGGGATTTTCTAGCACCAGCCAACAGGGTTTAATTATATAGAGCATCCGGAAGTGTTATCTATGTAGAGCTTTTTGCTTGTGCATTTTCCATAGAGAAGGCTGTCTGTTTATGATGGAAATTCAGTCAATTGCCTATAGTAAGTAATTGATGAAGCACTTGAAGAGTAGTATCTTATTATCACTCAGAGCACCTTGTAAGAAACCACTTGAAATGTTTTCTCTATTATTTGTATATTTAGATCAGTGGATTCATTGATTTAAAAGTATTTTGATGAATTCTCCCGAAGTACATTATGTTTCCCTGGTTGCCAAAACATTCTGTGAAGGAAACCTGTTAAATACTGCACATTCACCCTTTAAGTAAGGCAAAGAAGGGTCATCTGTTAGTGACTAGGGAGATGCAGGATTGTTTATCTTTCCAGCTGGAGGCATTCTGAGTTTGCTTCCTTATTCTTTCCTTAATAAATAATTTAATCAATTCTGTATGTATTTAGTTGAGAAATGTCTCTCTCTATAGAGAGACAGAGATATAGACAGCTGGACATATATAGATCCCTCTATGTAAAAGACACTACCAGCTGAACTTTCCTCTGGCAGACAGGAATGTGAGCAAAGATGTGTCAAAATTTTTCCCCCAAACTTTGGGGTCTTGGCAGGGACCTGATACACTGATCATTTCCTAGTCCATCTCTTAGAGCTGTCTACAACTTGCCTTGACCTTCTAATCCACCTGTTTTTTGCATCCTTATATTATAGCTGCATTTGTAATCAGAGTAATTATTTTAAGAGTAAGATGTTTCACTGTTGTGTGTGATAGGTGCTTTCCTCTATTAGAAGAAAAAAATAAAACTGTTAGAATCTACTGAAATTCAGCAAAATAAGGCAGTTGTTCTTCTACTTCTTTGGTTTGTATATAACTTTATGTCCCTTTTCTCACTGGAATTCTTAATGTGGTAAGCAACCTGGCTAAGCATATTCTTTTCTGTCTTTTCATTAGCTCTCAAAGGTGTGCAAAGTAGTTGGATTTGCTAAGGGTTGTCTAAAAGTTCTGAAAATACTGATGTTGCCTTACTTTTAGGAGGTAATGATGAGTTTGTGGTCCCTACTTTCTAAGGAAGGTTTTATTTCCTTTTGTGTGCTTCCTTATTTATTTTCCTCCCCAGAAATAGATGACTGGATATACAGTTTACAAGGTGGTCCATTGCACTAGATCATCACATCTCTTACAGAATGGTTTCCATTCACAACTTCAAAGCAGTCCTAAAATACACAGAACCAACAAAGCTGAGAACTTAAATCCCCTTTTAACTTGAGCGGAACTGCAGACACGTTTGTGAGGAAGGCTGCCAAAGATGCAGCACTGGTAACTCTGTGAAGTCTTTTAAATGAGTCTTGGAGGCTCTGTGTCCAGTTATGTCACATTATTATGGTCAAGATGAAAAGTAAATAGAGATGTGAACAGCTGATAACAGGCACCCCAGATGAGCAGACACAGGAGTTACCTAGCAACTGGAGAGAAGGTTTTGCTTTTGCTAGGCTAGAGCCGCGCCAGAGCACTCAGAGATTATGGGGCAAATTGACAAGTTGATGAATTGCTGATAAGTGATCGCAAACAAAAACCTGGAAGAGGCCAAGGAGCTGAAAAATTTCCTCAATGCTGTCTTCTCTCTAGCAGCATCAGTGCCATCTTACTTGAGTTTTAAGTATTTATGAATTGCTCAAGTCTTTTAAGCATAAGACTGTTTTGGAGGTAGAAACATTGGTACTGTGAGGAAATAGTACTTGCATCAACTGCATATTATTCCATATCTTTTGACAGTCTGTTGAATATCTATGTGCTTATGTAATGGCTGTTGGGGAGAATAGAACATTATAACACTTCCAGGGTAGTTGAATTAATATCCAGCCTTGGCAAACTGAGGTTATAAACTGGACCACATGTACACCTGCAGTGCAGTTGTAAGCCACTGCTTTTGATTTCCTGTTTTTACCTAGGGGAATAGGTCTGGAAGGGATCTAGATAATTGCATCTTGCCAGTCTTATCTTGTAACCTCATCACATAATCCTGTTATCAAGTTCCCTCAGAAAATGTTTTCTCGCTTCAACTACTTTTATGAGATGGCTGCTCAGGCATCACCATGGTGGTTGGGAACACTTTATTATGCAACTTAATTTGCTCATGGAAAGTTTATACAACGTTGTTGTTGTGACAATATCAGTTTATACAGACATTTCACCTCTTAATGTCTACCATAACCCTGTGTTTAACAGTCAATGTCTTTATCTTTGTTTTCCATCTGAACATGTCTTCCTTCGAAGCCTCATACAGCTTGAGAGTGAACAGAGTTCACTGCCATTGCTCAGTTATTACTCAGT
The DNA here is from genome assembly GCF_037042795.1 of Molothrus aeneus. Lineage (NCBI taxonomy): Eukaryota > Metazoa > Chordata > Aves > Passeriformes > Icteridae > Molothrus > Molothrus aeneus. The sequence goes on along the minus strand of NC_089648.1, from coordinate 71,248,552 downwards.
CATTTTTCCTCTCCTCCAAAAGTTCCTTTGTGCCTAAACCCTGGAAACATTTTCTTTGGCTCTTTGGCACAGCCCTTCTCAATTTTCTCATTGTACTTTTTCCACCCAGTACCTGCATCTCTCAAAAGAGGAGTGACTGCCTTCTGTAGACTGACCTTGCCTTATTGCTCTCCTCCAAGTCATGCAACAGGGAATAATTTCAGGGAAAAATGTAATTGTAAGTGAGCCCTTAGGACTAGACCCTTACTGGTTTTATTTAGCAGGACCCCACAGAAGACACATCCTTTTGGCAGTCTATCACATAATTCTGTAAGGAGTGATATCTTGGTGAAATTTTACCATTCATTCAGTGAATGCAACATGTTGAATACCAACATCCAGAGTTCCATTTAAAAGTCCCTTAGTCAATCACCATAGAACATACTGAGATTTTATGACACTGAAGTAAATCTGCTAATTTTCCAAAAGCTAGCAGGCCTATCTAATTTCCTTCCTGTTGCTGAAAAATGATGTAGCTACAGCTAAAACAATCTTTGAACGTTAGAGCAGATTAAGAATTCCTGTTACAATTTGCTCCAATCCATGACAAAAATAAATTTAACATTCTAGATAAGCTTTTATCACTGATGATAAAGCTGGAACTAAAATTTGCTGTGCCCAAAGAGTTCACATTGAGGCACGACAGGTTTAGAACCAGAATATGGCAACACCCAGGACTCCCCCACCTGCACAAATAGAAGGGGACTTTTGCATTAATGGAATACTTGCAATTATCTAAACCTTGTCCTTTTTTTACACCAGCAGGTGTCCCTGACTCCAATATTTTCTGGTGCAGTAGGATACTAAAGCTCTGAATAGAAGAAGTGGGACAAGCTGCTAACCAGAGCAGGCCCTCAAGGCATCTGCCACCTGCTGCCTCCTCCAAGGAGCTCTTCTGATTAAATTTACTAATGCATTTGCCTCCTGCATATGCATTATGACTGAAGCTAATGGGACTACTTTCCACAGACATGACAGGGAGAACTTGGCCCAGAACTACCACATTAGTTCTATTGGGGGTCATATTAGTACCAACTGGCTACCTTGTCTAAACCAATTAGCAAGATTTGGGTTTGTCTGAAGCAAGATTTTTTAACCTCATTGACCTAAAACTCACTCATGCCATGGTAATGGGTCTGCTAGGCTTGCTCCTACTGCTGTTTCACATAGCTCTTTCCTTGAAAACACAGAGATATTCCATAGTAATCAGGACTGCACTGTGGATATAAAATTACCTGCTTATTATTCTCACCTATTTATTAAACAAGTTAGTCCACCTCTGCATGCTTAGCATAGAAAAATCTTAAATTATAACAGCAGATGCATGTTGGAAAACTATTAGTTAGAGTGCATTTTTGCACGTGAAGGGAGAGTTTTGCTCTTTGTAATTTTTTTCCAGACTATAATGGCCTATTTATAGGCCACTGCTGTAAGCAAAGTATAAATGGGAAGATATGCTGTCAGAATATTTCTCTGTCTAAATAACATTATTGGGAGCCAGAGGAGTAATAACGCAAGAAATCAATTGGGAAATTTTGTAAAAAGTGATTCTCATAAAAATTCTTCAGAAAATGTATGAGCCTACTGTATTCCTCTCCTTTACAAACATTTAGCCTCAACAGTTATCACATTTTCAGTTGAGGGAGTTGGGGCAATTCACTTGGACAGAAATAGTCATTTAACGAAATAAAGCAAAATAAGTCAGAAATAACACACCATGCTCAGAGAGAGAGGTAGCTCTTCCTCTTCCATGGTGACAGATATGCCTTATTTCATCATTAATAGAGAAATAATGTGAGAAAGAAAGGAATGGAAAAGGAAGGAGGGAGGGAGAGAGAGAAAAAGAGAGAACAAGAAAGAGAAAGAAAAAGAGGAAGAAAGAAAAAGAGAGAGAGAGAAAGGAGAATAAAGACTAAAATGAGAATTACTGGAACAAAAGTAAATCATGATGAAAACAAAATATTATTCTATGGGATATGGCATAACAATATACATTATCATCCAGTCTCACTTTGGATTTCAAATAGCGTAGGACAACACAGGAATTTATTTAGTAATGTTCAGCACTGTCTGTAGTCACAATCTCTTAGACATATAGCAGTATCCCTCTCTTTCCTGCATTTGAAGTTATTCAATAGCCCTCATCACTCTCACAGTTGACATTAACTGCAGAAGAGCTGTTGTCTCTGACTTAGTCACTTTTTTTGTCATGATAACAAATGTTAATCTAATAAAATCAAGGCTTTCTGCACCTGAGTGAAAAAAAAATTGGAAAGGAAAAAGGTTTCCCTAATGGGAATATGAGGGAGGCTTAAAAGAGAGAGCTACAAAAATAAAAGTTGCACAACTGCCAAGCAGGTTATGCTGACAGGGGAGGAGAAGTGGAAAGGAAGAATTGAAGAAAACAGATAAATATGAAGATGTAAAGTGAAGTGGGTTCACCCTGATGACATCTAATACCAGATTGCAGCAGCTTTGCCAGCATCTAGCCTATATTGATTTTGCATCAATGTATTTGGCTCCAGCTAGAATATGTTTTAATATGGTACAACTCATGTCAGTTGTAAAGAAGAGTCAATTTTAAAGCTTATTTTCAACTCATAAGCGTAAGAGAAAAAACAATTCAAATATATAGACATGTTCCACCATAAACTGCAGTAGACAAACATGTTGCAAATTCTTCCACAATATTTAGTATTTTTCTACTTTTCTCATGAGACTTAGCATCAATATGGGGAAGCATGTGAGAATTTTCCCTTTCATATTTTGCCAAATGTGTTAAGCCTTAATCCTGCCACATAAAGCTAAAAACAAATGAAGCAATGCACATGAGTTTTGTACATTTTACATTTTCTTCTTTAAAACTCACCACATACCTACAGAGTCTGGGCTTCTGGTATGATGTATTTTTCTGGTGGACAATGTTGAAACAATGACATTTCAGACAGAAAGAAAACTTCTCCACAGTTTTATTTCTACAGGTCACAAATAAACCATTAAAAAAACAGATGAGTGATAAGAAGTTGTATTTTTCTTCTTCACATAGGAAAATTTTCATCAAAGATTACAAACATGATAATTTAGGCCATCTTGGTCATCTTTTTAACGTGATCATGAGGAATGCGGAAGAATGGGAACAATGGCCACATAGAAAATCTAAGGCAAAGCCAAATGATTCAGCTGCAGTGGGGAAGTGTGAAGGAGGAAAAGAACACTTTATATTTTCCTCTTCCTCCTAAAAACCACCCTGACCCAGTGCTCGCACAAGCCATGGTTCAGGTGGAGCAGCAGTGCTGAGCTGATGCAGCTGTGCATACCAGGGATGGCTGCTTTGGCTCATCTCCTCTCTGCTTCTTTGCTGCTCTGCAGACACCAGATGTGTTTCTGTCTCCACGGGAGGAGGGTAATCACCAGCAGCTGTTTCAAGCACAAGGAGACAGAGATTTGTTTATTGGTGCCAGTCCATAGGCGTTAGGATAACTTGTTGGATGTATTATTTTCTTCTGCCGAAGCAAAGCTGCCAGAGTGGAGAGTAAACTTAACATTTCTATAATGAGCAACAGAGTTTCTGAAGCAGAAGCCTGCATGCTGTGTGTCACACAGTCTCAAGGAGCAAATGCTTTCTTTCAGACTCTGTCAAGAATAATGCACCTCAGCTGATAGAGTCCCTGCTTGATACTCCTATGAAACAAAAAGGAAATAGATCTCAGCAGCAAAATTTGATCAGTTTGCACCCTGATTGTCAAGCAGGAGCACAGGTGAAAGGTGCAGTTTGACTAAATTTTTTTAACCAGTCCTGCTTTCCCTAATTTACCTTCTTAATAGTTGAACTTAATCATCTAGCAGGATGTTTCCAATCTTACTGATTTTAAAATTCAGTACATTTCAGAGATGCTTTCACTGTAATTCTCTGACCTATTGTTGGCATGAATTTTTTGTCTTAGTAAGTGGAGAGATGGTTTCTGCTAATTTACTTTAGAAACCTCTCCAACATACTGAATAAATTTTATTTTCAAGGCTCCATGTTATTTTCAGATATTCCTAGTCAAAAGAAATATGGGACACAGGAACTTAGGTAGAAATCCAGCTGGCTCAGTCTGCAACCACGGATGCAGTGGGAGAGCTGGTGAGATTCTTTTCCTCTATCACTTAGGCCCTTTTGAAGAACATATCCAAATGTATAATCTATTTCTAAAAATCTCATTGTAAAGAAGGATTTTTTTACTGGGGCAATTTTTTTTTTATTCTTATTGTTGTCATTATTACTTTGATCCGTTGGAGGAAACAACTGAAGAGTAAGGTAGGAGAAACTTTGAAATGAGATGAGAAATAAGGTCTTCTTTTAGCCTTTGACCAAGAGCAAGTTTTAAAGCCAGTTCATAATTGCACTGGCACCCAGTGGAGAATCTTCCATATGTCAATACCAATGAGCGATTGTCAATATCTCTGATCAGCAACATTTTGCATCATTTGTAACTTGTATACTGAGTCTAAAGGGAGACTTTTAAGTAAATCATTACACCACATTGTAAATGCAGGGACCAGTTTCTCTTAAAAGGCTTTAGTAACACTTCATTAGTTATATTGAACCTGCAGACTGAAATTCTAGTTGCCTATATTCATCACCCACTACGACCAGTTGTCTATACATTGTCTAAGACACCACTATATCAAGCCAAATAGGCAAATTATACCCCATAGATCTCAGCAGAGGGATAGGGAGCCAAGCTCCTGCTGGTGTCAGCAGTTCAGACACAGGTGAATGTGGCATCTGACAGAAAGAGAACAAAGGAAGGCATGTTAGCAAATACCTTGACTATTAAAGGTACCCACTATGTCTTTTCAAGCATTTCCCACAGGCTGATTCAAAATCTCCTTCATTTGCTATTCACAGTTACTCACCAAGGAATTCTCTCTCTGCACCTAAAAGCACTGGGTTATTTGTGAGCTGAGTGCTTTGTTCAGATGGTGAGAGGAGATCACATGCTCTGTATTTTTGTTTTCTTTGATGAGAATCAAGTTACTGATCTGATACTCAGGGTCATGGTATCATGTTTTCTTCTGCTGAAGATACTTGGAAAGCACTTAAAATACAGATGAGCAAACTGACAGATTTTACTGTGGAGAAAAATTGCCTCTAAAAAGTCATTGAAAGGATTCTTTGCTTATAGAGAATTATTTTGACAAATATGTGCACAGAAGTTAGACCTCCTGTAGGTTTCTGTGTCCACTTCCCTTTCTTTCCTGCAGACAGCCATGCAAAATTGATCTTTTTGTGTCAAAAGCCTTGCAAAACAAGACAGCAGAACAGTGTTACAATTTTCTACCACAACCTGCATGATTCCCAGCAGCAACTTTGTGTTGGTTAGAAGTGGTTTCTAAGTGGACCTAGCCCCTTTTCCTCTGTGCTTGAGTATTCCAGCATGGTAAGCCAGTTGTCTCCCTCCAGATCTGCACACATCTGGGGATCACCAGGGGACCTTACCTGGACTTTGTCACTGTGTCCCATGAGAACATCACAACATCAATGTCTCCTCAGGCCTGGACCCCTTCCATCTCAAACTAGGCACCGGGAAAGGATTCTATTCTGAAAATACAGAAAATCATAAAATCATAAAATCATTTATCTTGGAAAGGACCTTTAAGATCATTAACCTGGCACTGCTAAGGCCACCATTAAAACAGAGAATCACAGATCAACTTGGATTGGAAGGGATCTTAAAGACCACCTAGTTCCAGCCCCACTGCCATGGACAAGGTTGCTCAAAGCCCCATCCATGCTTGGGATATGGCATTCACAGCTTCTCTGCACAAACTTGTCCATCATCCCACCATCCTCACAATAAAGAATTTCTTCCTAATATCTATTCTAAACACATCCTCTTTCTGTTGAAGCCATTCCCTAAACACCATTGTTTAAATACTTCCAAGGATGGTGACTCCACCTGTGCCCTGGGCAGCCTGTTACAATACTTGACATCACCTTCAGTGATGAAATTTTTCCTAATATCCAATCTAAACATAAAATAGAAATGCAGCAGAACTCTAACCAGATTCAGCCACAAGAAACATCTTCCAGGATCAAAGTCTAATTATCTCAAATGACGGAACACATTATCATTTTTATTACACCCACATTATGTATTATTCTTCATACAGTAGTATGAGTAGAGCTTTCAAACCACTTTTCTTTTAATCTCCAGTCTTTTCTCTTCATCATCACACTGGCCTGTGTTTTCCTAATACCTACACCAACATTAGTCACAACTGGCAGAAGCCCATAGAAAACTTTAGAGAACATTATTTTTTGCCCTCTGTGCATACATTAGTGTTGCCCTTTAAAGACGCGGCCCTTTGTCCTTTTAATGAAGAATAAAACTCATTTCCAAGCATCCCAATAAGATTAGCTCAAATAATAGAAATCCAATTAGCTCAGGCAGTTTGAAGTCTCACTTAGGCTCCCGGGTGGTATCGTCCATCACTAAATATACTGCTTCAAAATACTTTCAAAAACCTGTGTAGTATCCAGAGACAAAGATGACTCTAAGCATGCATGTAGCATCCAGCCCTTAATATCAAAAGCATTTGAAGGAGGATGCAGAGATGAGGAATAGCCACACTTAGCACACTTTGCCTCACAGCTGGGGACCACCTCAGTATGCTCAGGTCGCCTCTGCCAACTTAACATAAGATTTTGATCGTGCCTTCACTCAGATAGGAATACTGAGGCAGAGAATGTTGCATTTGGCAGTGAACTACAGGACCCTTTCATCCTTCAGGTCTTGCTGTCCCCTTGCCACTCTCAGTGCCTTTCCTTCCTTTACTCCTTAATGCACGGCTTCTATTGAGATGAGCTATAATTACCTAGACAGCAGCCCCTATCCTGCTATGGCCTTCAGGCATCTTTCCTGGCTACCACCACTATCTCCTTTAGTTCCCACTGCTAACTTCCCTTTAAAAACTGTTTTCTGTAGCTAGTTTTAAATATTACCAACTTCCTTCATGCTCTAAATGCTCAAAAACTACTGTTCTTGCCTCCAGCTTCTGACTTTATTTTCCTTTACACTTTGTATCCTCTTGGAGAAGTTACTGGTTCCAAAAAAATCATGAATTTCAATTTACCATATTTTTAAGCTTTCTTTTAAACCCACTCACCTTACTAAAAAAAGCTTAAGTATTAGACCATGTTATCACTCACTTGTGAGAGAGGATTGAGGGAAGAATTAGTTGAACTGGAAGTCAGGCTCTTAATACATGTCAAAAAAGCTCAAACTTTTCCTGTCTCACAGCCTTAGGCAAAAGGAGATTTAAAGAGGGCACAGAAAGCACCAACCTGTTTTGTCATGCATCTCTCTTGTTCAGATTGGCTGTGCAATCTGAAAACATTTTCAGTCCCAGAGAACACTCAAAACCTGAAGAAACCTCTATAAAAATATTAATTTCCAGTGTTTATATTCCCATAATTTTCTAAGGCAATGAAATCTAAAGATAAATGGAAAAATCCTATCAGACCTCTAGCTTCCCACAGTTTAGCCTGACTTTAAATGGAAATACTTTATTCAACACAAAAAAAGACAAATTAAAAAAGTCTTAATAAAGTATATATGAACTAATTTCTCCAAATTGACTACTCTATTTTCACTCTAATTTGAAGAAGAAAGTCTAATAGAGAGATGAAACATGGATTATTTCAGGAAAAGTCATTAAAAACAAAAAACTTATCAGTAAATTAAATATATATATATATATATATATATATATATATATATAAACAACCTCTTAAAAAAACCCCTACAAACAATGATGTGTGATACAGCAAAAAGTGTACAAAAATACAAGGCCATAGAGTCACACTTACTTCCTTGGAGGTATAGAGAAGTAATGAAGAAAAAGTGTTCAGATCAGCTAGATTCAGATGGTTTGGATGATTAGACCTGTGGGGAACAAAAGTACCCCACAGGTACTTTGTGAAATAATTGTTCTTGAACCAACAGAAGAATCTCTGGATATTGGAAGAAATGGCTCAATTGTTCAGTTCAATGACAAATGTGGTATTTGAGAGAAATAGCTCAATTGTTCAGTGCAATGACAAAAATGTTATTTAGGGCTAATGGAGAAAAGGAAACCTTAAAAATCACAGCCAAAAGAAAATCACAGGCAAAGGGAAAAAAAAAGTTAGATGTAATATTTGGTTTTATTACAAAAAAGAATCCAGAATAAAAATTAAAGGTCCAATTAAGTTAGTGCTGGTCAGCCCTAATCTGTACTCAGTTCTCATTGAAGAAGAAAATATTAATACCATAGTTTGAGGTAATATGACAAATTAGAAAATTTGAAAGTCTGGCATCTTATAGCAAGTCATATTATGCATGATCATATGCATGCAGGACAGAATGCAGCACTAAAAATGCCAATGAAAGTTGTACATTTATATCAAAAAGAAAATTGTCCTTTTCTTCTTTTCTGTCTCTGTGGGTTTATTCTCAGACAGATTCAAAAATAGGAAATGGCTTCTCAGGGTTAAATAAAGTGGTTTCCAATCAGATACAATTAAAAACCAAAGAAACAGAAACCCCTTGTAATTTAATATCTTCTTAATTCCATTTAATTTGCTATACATTGGCAATGAACCAGAGAATCTTTAGCTAGAGTGTTGAAAAACATCTGATCTCTGCTGAAATCAAGGGGATGATGCCCTTTATCACTTCCACAGCAGAGCTGTCTCCCCTTCTCCCTGTGCTGTGGTTTTACCGGGAGTGTGTGGTCAGAGGCAGGGACAACACACACCCCAGGATTCTCATGTGACAGCAGCGTGGTTTATTGTCTGCACCCTCCTTGAATATGAGGGTTTGAATCTCCCAGTCCAGACAGCTCATTGGCCTGGCTTAAATACAGCCCAGCTCTTGTGCCAGTGAGAGGTCTGCAGCTTAGGGTGGAACAGGATTGGGTGAAGTCCCTGTATGTATCCAAACCCATCCCATCATCACTCAGCCAGGGATTTTTTTATGGAACCCAGCTGGGTTTCTTATTTATAGCCAAATTAATTGCCCACTACAAGCCAGCTTGTACTGTAACACTGTGGTTGTGTACATGTGCCATAATCTTGTCAGACACAGCCAAGCGAGACTGTTTCCTGCTCCCTGCGTGGGTGACACGGTGGTTTTTGCTGCCTTGTTCCTGCTGCTTACACTTGCTGTGGTCCTACTGCACACGCCTTTTGCCCCTGATGATATTCACTTTGATTCAGTCATTTGTCTTTGGTCTCACAAACCAACCCATTGTAGAACATTTCTCTGTAAATTGATAATGAACTCTCAAAGAACTGTGACTCTTAATCATCATCATCATCATGCCTTTGGGCCTGCAGCTGCATGGCCTGAAATGCATTTGCTATTGCTTTATTGTTTATACTGAAATACACAGCCTTGCAGAAGTTGCTTTTTATTTATGAACCCTAATTCCTTGTGCTGGACACCTCAACATTATGCTGTGATTGTTTCAATTGCATGGCAAATTAATATAGACTCTGCCACTTGTTTACTCTTGAACTCTTTCTTTATAACTCGGTGTACAGTTTTTAATTAGATCATTGCTAGCTAACGCTATCATTTGGACAGCACAACTTTAACATGACCTTGAGATAACCACTCCCAATTTATTGTAACCACCTTGTTTTGGACTCTTTATCCACAACATCACAAATCATTTACTCAGTCCTTAATTAGTTTATATATAATCATTCAAATGCATTCAAGTTAGCTATATTTTACAGGTGGGTGATGGGATGATGTGGTTTCACTAGCCAGCTTTTTCCTCATTACACCAGGCTCAGTAAATGACTGTCTGTGCACACATAAATATCAGATCAAATGATGCCAGAGACTAACACTCAGAAATACATAGGTTTTATAGAAGCAGTAAAACTTCATTATGTGCCAAATATTACTTGTATTTTTAGTTAGAGAAATGCTACTTTTTGAGACAAATGGCTGCATGAGAGGGTTGGGTGTAGGGACACACAATATCCTCACTCGTAATAGACAAGTTGTGCAGGCACAGGACACAGGGTGAGTTGACATGAGAGTTTCTGTGGTGCTGCTGGTGAAAAACCTGCTTTCTAATGCAGGCCCTGATTTGAGCATCAGGGCTTTATGTGTCACTCAGTCCCCAGCTCCATGCACCCTGTGCATTCTACAGCAGAATCCCAGCACAGGAAGAAGGGAGCAATGCTAATACAGGAGGTTTCTGGGAAGGCAGAGGTCTGAGCTTTCTCTTTACCCTCTGCAACTTCCAAAGGTCTGAGATTCATTTGCGTAGTAGGAGTTCATGTGACCTTATTTCCACAGCTATTTAATTTACTTCTAATTGAATACGATATTGTACGTGCCAGAAGTGTGCAATCTTTCTTAGATATGATTGACTTAGTTTCCCTGTCATGACAGAATTCTTCACTAGGAATGCTGTACAACTAGAGCTCTGGTTACAGTTTATTTTTCATCTTGATGGTCAAGGAAAATTTTAAAAACTTACATTCTATCAAACTTAAACAAGATTTTCTGTTGCATTGCCAAATCAAAAGACCCTAAAGGAATATTGAGGGAAGTTTTTTTCAGTAGCTATGATTTTGGTTTTTCTTAATTTTAATGTAATTCTGTGCCTCATTTATCACTTTTGATAAAGACACTAGTTTTCTATTAGGTTTTCATTCTGCTGGCATAAATTCAAATATTCTGGCTATATCCACACCAGTGAAAGGAGCCCGTGTCCATTTTCTGACCCTAGGTTTAAAGGGTGCAGAATGTTCCTTTAACATAAATGAACTTTTTAACCTGCCAAAATAAGGGTCCGCAAAGTCTGTATTGAGGATAGTCCCTGGTACAACTCCTGAAACATGATCAGCTGTTGTCAGAGGGAGCAGTGACCAAAAAATCTCAACAGACACCCACCAGCAATTGACATGATCATGATGATCATGGGGCACTACCTCACCCCAGCCTTGTTTAATTTGCTCCTATGGAGAGAGACTCTGTAAATACATCCTCTAAAGGTTATGTGATATGCATCTGTAAATAGACAAGCTGAAGAGACAAATGTTTCCCTGCTTAGCAAATATGAAGTACTTGTTGTAGTGCGTTTTTATATTTTGTAATATTTTGAAATAGTTTTGTTTTGTATTCCTATATTTTTCCCAAATGGTTTATCCCAGACTGTACTCCCCTCCCTTTACCTGTGTTATCCCTCTCCCAGGATGAGATCATCCCTAAACCCCCACCCTGGCTCTCTGTCAATCACTCAGCATCCCATCCCCCCCATCCAGAAGTTTCGGTCCAAGTTGTCCAGTGATTAGCCAGAGGCCAGGGGTCAGCCCCCCAGGCCTAGTCCCATACGCTGCCCTATATGTCTATCCCCCAGTTCCCATCCCTCAGAGATACCTATTGGTTGGTAAAATGTTATCTACTTTTGGTTTCCTCCTCCCTTTAAATGTGACCTTCGGACATCTCCCGGGGCTCTCGGCAGGAGGCCCCCTGAGGCGCAGGAGCTCCTTTGGGATCTGAATAAAAGCTTGGATGAACCCCTGCTAAGAGTCGGCCCTTTATCTTCTACCGATGTCTCTGGTATCTCTTGTGCTGCAAAGGCGCCCAGCCCAGGTGCCCTCAGTACCCTCGGGGCACAGAGAGTGTCTCCCTGCCAGCCCAGGTGCCCTCAGCACCCTCGGGGCACAGAGAGTGTCTCTCTGCCAGCCCAGGTGCCCTCAGCACCCTCGGGGCACAGAGAGTGTCTCCCTGCCAGCCCAGGTGCCCTCAGCACCCTCGGGGCACACACAGAGAGTGTCTCCCCGCTGTCGGCCGTGTTGGGGCTGCTCCCCCCAGTGTCTGCCGACTCGGGACTGGCCCAGGGTTCCTGAGAGGCTCGCAGAGAGACCGAGACAAGTACTCAGATTTATTCAGAGGAAAGTGTAAGAATTTGGTTCATATATAACTCTCTAAAGCATTTTTAAAAAGCTCTTCCTAAGTAGTGTTCTCCACCTTCAATACCCTCCACTTCGGCCTAGAAGTGGATCCATTCTAAAACTTAACTCCAGATGCTGCACTACACAGGTAGGGAAGGATCTTCAATCTTGCTCTTAATTACTGTGTCTGAAATTGATTTGACCTGAACTCTCCCTGCTTTCAAGTAGAGCAGGATCCACAGGCAAGCTCCTTGCTTTTTGAACTAACATGCTGACTGACAAATAAGTAATTGTAAGGAGTTGATTTATTGCCCAGCCAGACACAGCTGGATGTAAAATATTAATTTTTAATGTAAAAAACAATTTCCATTTCTTTTACCCATAAAATCCAATAAATTAATCCAAGCACTTACAAATAATTGATATTTCACAATGGAGAGATTTTTTTTTACCACTTACAAATGTACCCCTTTTAAAACCAAATGCTTTAAAGAGAATATGGTTTTGAATTTCAAGGCTACATAAATATCTCAGGACTCTGCTGACATCAAAATAAGCCATAAAAGCAAAAAACAAGAGTATTTTATGATGCCACTAGGACCCCAAAACACAGCCTTGTCCAAGTTTTATTTTCATCTTATATAATACATGGTTCCTACTACAAATTACAAGCTGACATCCTTCCAATTCCTCATTGTAAGTCTTTTTCACTTTCCAGTTCCCTTATTCTTCTGAAATTTTATCCTAGGAAGAACGATAAGGAAAGGATCCTGAATGCTCACACAAGTGGCAGTAGACAGACAAGCTTTAAAACTCCAAGAACATTCTTCTTTACATGAAGAATGAAAAAAATTATTAACTGCTAATTACAAGAAAAAAAATGTCCATCTCAAAGGTTAATTCAGCTCTAGAATAGATTACTCAGGAAGTCTGTGCTTTCTTCATCATTGAAGACATTTAAAACCATCTGGAAGCACCTAAGGAAACATCTGTCTACAATTTTACTCCACTTGATTTTGATGAAGAAGTGGACCCGTGTCACTCCCACAGTTATGTTTTATGACTCTACTACACAAATATTTAATCTGACTTCATTACCAGTTGACAGATGCCCAGATGACAATTTCCCTACTCAAATCTTTCAGGAGTTTCTTCTCCCCAAACACTAGTGAACACCTTACTGTTTCTGTATCAGTAAACAAAACAGACTAAGAACAGTGTTCTGGGATATAGTGTGGCACAGCTCACCTTCAAATAGCTAAACCTCCCAACCCTGACCAGGAAGTAAGAGATTGCCCCCAAGGCAGATACTGGGAATGATTTTTCACTTATGCTAACCACTCACTGCACTTAGGCAATGTTTGCTGGCATGCTACCAGACACCAGTTTGTTCCATGCCATGGATTTTTGAATCATAGAATCACTAAGGTCAGGAAAGACATTAACCCAGCACTGCCATGTTCACCACTAAACCATGTCCCCAGGTTTCCATCCACACACTTTTTGAACACTTCCAGGGATGGTGATTCTGCCACTTCCCTGGGCAGCCTGTTCCAATGCCTGACCACCCTCTCCAGGGCTTTCAATTTGTTCACAGTTTAGCACATGGGTGATCATATACAAGCTCTCAGGTTTGTGCTTTGTTCTGTTTATCTTGCCAGTAAAAATATAGCCCTTGATTTGCTATTCCTGCCTAGAAATGGAAGCAGAGCTTTAGCAGAGAGATAAGAGTACAAAAACTTGCAACCTTACTCCATTGCAAATAGACACACAAGGCTCAACAGGAGAAAGGCAGGGAAGATTTTGTGTAAAGGTTGTGGACCCTACCTATATGTCTATGTACCAGCACAGTGACAACGTGAAACAGGAATATCTGATTTTCCTTCTGTAAAAGACTTGTAAGGTTCTAGTACAGGCTTTCAGAACTGCATATTATTGCCCTTTTAATCATTAGCACTTAAAAAAAACCAGAAAGCAACTGATTTTTTAGAAGCTTGAAAATATTGGCTCCACTTGAATCATAAAATCCTTTTACCTTTGACCATGATTTCACTTCTACTTTTAGAAAAGTTCAGACACAGGAGCAAAAGTTTTCTTTTGTTGGACTGAAAGGATATAACATAAGTAGCAGATAAATACTCCTTTTAATAATATTCTGCTATTCTGTGATTTTAATTTTCTGATGATGATTTTTGGTACAGCAGTCAATGAAGATTGCTGGTAAGTGCAATCCCTTTCTGTTTGTACACAGATGTAGGATGCCACAGCCCACAGAGTCCATATTACCTTGTTCTGCAGGACAGACAAGGACTTATTAGTATTCCTATTTTCACATGAGCAAAACAGGTTATTTTCCAAGATCAAAGAGGGAGTCCATGATGAACTAGGAGCTAATTTCAAATCTTTTGAGCCTCAGCTCAGTGCTTTCACAAAAGACCTTTTCCCCATAGAGAGAAAACTGACAAAACCTTTAAGAATATTACTAGCACATCTGAAATCTCTTTAACCCTGACTTCATTACTCCTCTATAAGTCCCTGCAATCTTTCGGACTGATAGTGTCGAGGGACTCTGTGGAGCAAAGACTGTATTAATGGTTATAGAAATATGCTCAATTTTTCATTTACTTGTCTGCATCTCACACCACTGCTGGGGGCTTGTTGGAAGTATAGAATCTTAATTGATTTAAATCATCCCAGTTCCATTAATTTATGTGGTACTATTTCCCACTGAGGATCTATTTGCCATATCTTAGGTCAAAGCACTGATCCTTGATTGGTTTCTCTTGGCACCACTGACGATCAAATGAGTAATAATAATAATAATAATAATAATAATAATAATAATAATAATAATAATAACAATACACCATCATCTGTTGATTCCATAAGAATTTCTTCATTTTCTTCATTAAATCTTTGCTGAACAGTGCCATGTGAATATCGAGTGGGTAAGCAAGGAATTGTATCTAGAGGCATTCAAGAGTAGAAACGATGCAGTGGCGGTCTTGCTGTTCTTAGCAAAGTGATCAGGATTCAGAAGTGTTGTGAGAATTCTTTTGCCATGTCAACCATCAAAGAGAGACACCAGAGAGATAAAAGTTACAGAGTGTTAAACCCTGCCTGTCGCCTACGGCATGTTTTTGTTTAGTTCAATTCATCTCAACATTTGATTTTTAATAGTTCACTTCTGTTGTTATGAGTGAAAAATAAAAAGGACTATTAAAAAACAAGTTGTGTGCAGGCAAAACACTGTTTCTGGCACTTCACACTACCCAGAACACAATGTTATCTGCCAATTTGACTTGCTTTTATTTCATGTCCAATTACAAAAAAATAGTATGAAAGAGAGAGAAGCCCAACTTTCCCTTTTCTATTTGTTTTTTTTTTACTTGTGTTTAAAAAATACAAGCCAAGTTAACAGCATAGGCAAAAGCAGCCCCTGCAACCCTAAGGAGCAGAAAGTTATTTTTAACTTCCTTGAGGAAAATTGCATAAATACTATCCACTGCAGCAAAACAGGAATTTAATAAACCCCAATATCATCACTGGAAACAAAGCTATTTAATTTAAAGTCTAGGCTGTGGCCTTGAATTTAACAGGGAGAGTTGACATCAAAGAATAGGTAGGAAAAGTGAATAGATATAAAAACAATGTCTTTCCTCCTTTTGCTTTCCCTGAGGTGTTTTCCAGCCAACAGCATTTCCCTCACCCCATCAGCCTGGATGGCAGCAGCGGCAGCAGCAGCAAGTGAAGGTTAAACTTGTATATTCATTAGAGACTCTTCTCAAAGGATATTTCTTACCCCGAATGCACAGTTCTGTAACATTTTAAAACATCTACTATTCTCTGCATGTCCAATGTTTGCAGGGGATTGGTTACTTTCTGTATCTGTCATTAAATTTTATTTTTGGGGTGTTTTTTTGCCTATAAAATAATTTCTTCAGCTCTTAAATGAAAGTTAATTGTTTTATCCCACTATTCTATTTTGCATATGTCCCAGTGTCTTTAATTTCTTTGTTTTCTGGATAATAATAGTTCTAACTTTCTGAACCACATCAAAAAACACAGATGATCCTTTGTGTTTATTCATACTACAGTTAGCTTTCCTTGGGTTAATCCAACTCAATTAGGTCTACTACTGTGTCCCATCTCATTTATCTGTGTGGGGACCCTGAGTTGTAGCAAATCCTTGTGACAGAACTTGCTGCATTCAGAGAGAGATGCACAAATTTTTCCATTTTAAGATTTCTATAAAACAATACATTGTTGAGCTAACCTTCCCAGCATCTTTGTTCCCTTGAGAGCTCCATAGTTTATTTTCTGCTCCAATAGCTTCCATCCTTCCAGTTAGCTGTCTATCAGTGGTGCTAATTTGTTTCATCTGAAAGCCCAGTGTTATTCTTCTGGTCTGTTCACCCTGGAGGAGACTGAGAGGACACCTCATCACAGTTGCAGCTGAAGGGGCAGACATGGATCTCTTCTCTGTGGTCACCAGTGACAAGACCCAAGAGAATGTCCTGAAGCTGAGTCAGGGGAGGGTAAGGCTGAATATTAGGAAAAAGTTCTTCACCAGAGGGTGGTTGGGAACTGAAACAGCTCCCCAGGGCAGTGTTCACAGCACCAAGTCCAGTGTTCAAGAAGTGTTTGATCAAAGCTCTCAGGCACATGGTGTGATTCTTGGGGTATCCTGTTCAGGACCAGGAGTTGGACTGGATGACCCTTGTGGGTCCCTTCCAATTTAGCATATTCAGTGATTTCTGCAAGATAACAAGAGCAAAAACTCTTACTGCAGACTTCTGGGTCAAGTGGGCTTGATGATCCAGGTTCCTGGGCACAAGTAATGTCAAACTTGCCCATATTTTTGCTGCCATTTTTCCTCAGTGATCAAAAGGAATTATCAAATAATTTTTTCACATTATGTTATGCTAATTTCACCAAAATTTTTGAACATCTCAAACTCAGTTCTTTTAGTCTAGCCTGGTCAAGAGGGAGGGCTCTGCATATATTCAACAACCTCTTTAGATACTTATTTAAATTCTTGATCTTATAGAAACATAGAATGCTTTGGGTTGAAGGGACCTTTAAAGATCTCCTAGTTCGACCTCCCTGCAATGTTCAGCACATCTTCAACTAAAACAGACTGCTTAAAGCTCCAATCAACCTTCCCTTGAGTGTATCCAGGGGTGACACATTTATCACCAATCTGGGCAGCCTGTGCCAGTGTTTCAGCACCTTCACTGTAAAAAACTTCTTCCTTGAAAAAACTTCTTCCTTACATCTACACTGAATCTACCTTCTTTTAGTTTAAAATCCTTACTCCTTGTTTTATTGCTACAGATCCTACTAAAAAGTCTGTCTCCACATTACTTTTAGGCCCCCTTTATGTATTCAAAGGCTACAATAACATCTCCCCTGTCAAATTTAAATTGGACATGTTAAATAGCCTGCAGTTCATTTTTCAACACTGACTTGAGGGAGCACCAAGGACAGTGTTCTTCTATGCCCAACCTCTGAACGACTAAGCTCAGGTGAGATGGAGATGTTCTCTGACACTGTATGGATTCATCCTTTTTCAGAAAGAAGGATGCAATTTGTGGCCCTCACTGATCACAGAGAACTGGGACTCCTGTCACTCAAGTGCCTATAACTGGAATGGGTAAAGAGCAGAGACTTTTGACAGCATAACAAAAGAGCTTCTAGTTTTCATCTATACTGGCAACCTACTGTATTGCATGTGCAACATAACATAGTTCCATGCAAAAAACTTAGATCATGACAATTCTTGCTGAGAACACACAAGAGGTCAATAGTTTCAGCAAAGTACTGTACCACACTTGGGAGCAGTAATACAGATTTCTCAGTATTATCATTTGCGATGTATTCAGCCCTTTTTGTAAAACTTCTTTCTTTTGAAATTCTCTGAAGTGGCTCAATACATTTTGATACATGTTCTCTTTGAATAGTCTGGTGCTTTTGCTGCCACTGTAATAGATTATTTTTATCATCATCATCAACCACAACAATTACAACAAAGGCAAAGTAAAAGGTATTTGTCTGGATTACCTTTCAAATTTATGAACAAACAATTTCTCAGTGAGCCATTTCAGATATCCTCCAAACACTACAACCTTTTTCAAGTTCAGACTTCCAATTAAGATCATGCTAGGAATGCAATCAAGGATCTCAGCACTCAGAAGTTAATTATATCCTCAGGCTAAGTCATAAACATACTTGTTTTGTTTTTGTCCACTTCATCTAATGATATAACGTATTTGCAAGATACAGATTTTTTCAGTTGTTATCAAGAGGGCCTATTGTGAGGCTGTGGGAGCTTTTGTCACTGCTGAAATACAGCAAAAGCTAAACAGTTTTTGTGAAATAAAACCACCGGGTACTCTCTGTCCAAAATTACCCACAGTCTGCCACACCACATAAAGCTCCAAGATTGCTACAGATCTTCTCTGCATGCTCAGCCAACTTACTCATCCCCAAAATTGGCTGGATTTGAGCCATGCATATACATTTCCTCTATATATGTGCTCTAAGAGAGATGATTTAGACTGACCTCGTGCAAAACTGAACAGAGCTGAAAATAAATAACTGAATAATCCTTTCTGTCCCTGATCAAATGGTTGTCTTATTCACAAGGGCCAAAAACCTCTCTGACTATCAAAAAGGAATGACAGTGTTTGAAACTTCCAAGTTAATCCAGCTCAAAGTTGGATTGACTGCCCCGGAGACTTCTAATTGCCAGATGGTTCTGCTAATGCCCACCTGGGAAAGCGTGTGATTTGTGTGGCTCACACAGATAATCTGATCTCCTGCCAAAAGGCAGTGCCTGAAAGAAATGTATCCACTGTCAACATTTCTAGGTTTTAGATGTGTTTGTGGACTGATAACAGCCATCACTTTCCAACTCCACTATAATTCTTGAAATTCATTAGAGATAAACTGTTATAAATGAGTTGCATTTTCAGGAGGGATATTTAGCCTTGTTGAGCTTCCACTTCCCAAAAGCAGTGTTTTGTTATATCTGCATTTTCAGCCCAGTGCTGCTCAGAGGATGATCAGACCCACCCATCCTAGGTACTACAAAATTTCACAAAAACCTTTAGCAGCATGAATTGAGGAGCTCTCCCATGGGAGAGAGACATACCTGAGGTGTAGTCTCCAATCCAGTGAACAAATCTAGATCCACAGATCAGGCCAAAACTGCACTTGTTCTTCACTAGCAGTGAGACAAGTGCACCCTGGTAGGATGACAACCACCCAGGAGAAACTGAGCTCCATTCTTCCATCATACAGCATTAATAATTTGAGCTTTAGCTACAGTTCTGCAGACAGCCTATAAACAGCAATGTGGACCAATCATGTGAGACAGCACACTCGTGTTCTCTCCTATTGTTGTCTTGCAGACATATCAAAGAATCACAGAATCATGGAACGTTTTGGGTTGGAAGGGACCTTTTAAATACCTTGTTCATTCCCCCTGCCACTGGCAAGGACACCTTTCATTAGATCAGGTTACTCAAAGCCCCATCCAGCCTGACCCTGAACACCTCCAGGGCTGGGGCATTCACAACCAATATGCTGTTAGTTTTGAGGAGCAATGCCATAGCAAGTAACACATTTCAACAGTGGGACAAATAACACAGAAACTCTGCTAAAGAGGAATATTATCAGCCAAGAAAACACAGACTGTAAGGTATCTGAAAAAGCTTTAGGTGAAACATAATAGGTTGATGACAGCCAGCAAGTAAATATTGTCCCAGTGACCAGCATCCATAAAGGAAAGAACCAATGACAAACAAATAATCACTATTTCCTGTTTTCTGTCAACAACTCTGAAAGCATTGTCCTGCTGCACTGCTTGCCAGTGCCACAGGTGATCAGTGTTCCATTTCACCCACTGGAAGGCGAATGTTGTTATTCACTCTTTTGCATGGCAAGGTTTCTATGGGGAGGAAACCATTCCTTGTAAAGAAGTAGGGAGAATTCACATTTCACATTCACCATTTCATACACTCTTTGTGGTTTAGTACATTACATCAATCACAGACTGTATCCTAAAAATCTGCCAGAAAAGATCCCACTTGTTTTTGTAAGCTGACATAGACAACCATTTAGTACCAGTAAAAAAAATACAGTATCTGGGAACAGAAAGAGCAGTAGACTTTACAGGAGCACCCAAATCAACAGTCATCTGGGGAGAGCTGGAAAGGTCTTCACTGTATTCTAAATGCTAATCCCTGTTGTCCTATTCAATGCACAGAGCAGGACAAATACACTGCTGGTATAAACAGGCACAGCAATACTGAGAAGCTGCTCCCACAAACACCACCACTGAATTTGGGATGTTTTTCCTATATGCTTTCCATCCTACTTTCAGACTTACTTTTTGCAGCTGTCAATTATTTCCATAGATTCATCCTATTCCTCCAGAGGTTTTTTCTGGACATTTAAGAGGCATGGTCCAGATCCAGAAAGTTAAACTTTCTGTCTTATGGTGGGAGCTGCTATGGTGAAGTCTGTTTCCTGTGTGGGAGGGAGGGCTTTGCTTGCAGATCCAGACCTACAGCAGGCAAGCAAAACCAGCAGCAGCTCAGAGCTGGCAGCACTAGGAAGTGTCAAGCACAAGGATGACTGATTTTTTTTTTCTCTAAGTTGAACACAGTTGTGGAGCCTACCACAACACACCTCTGTGAAATATAGCTCAAGCCTACTGTTTTCTCAAAGGAAGATGGGGACAGTATTCACAAGGAAATTTAGCCTTGATGAGCCTTTTAGCTCGTTATGATGGCTTTTCAGTAAGAAGCACCTGAGCAGGAAGGAGAAGGCTTGATGTTGGAGGTGTTCTGAAACCACCATTTCCAAAGTCCAGGATAGTGGTGACACTGTGGCAAATGCCAAGAGAGAGCCACTCTGACTGTCTAGTCAGAGAAGGAACATTTTGCAAGCAAGAAATTAAAATTAGAGAATTGCAAAGCAGCCTGACAAAAAGGTGGGTTTGATAGTCTCAAGGGTATTTAAACACATTCTCAGTCAATGTTAGAAATAATCTAGAACTAAATGTTTGAATCTCAAGATTCCCATTTAGCTGAAGACCTCATGATCAATCAATCTGTTATAACATGGCACATTGCAACATCATCTCCACAATTTCAGCTGAATTCAGTGTAGTACAACAAGCACAGGGAAAATTAGTTCAAGGATGCCTTTTTTTCTGAATCCCAAAAATCTGAGGAAGAAACTCCCAGGACCCCAAGAGTTGCAGTGAGGAATCACTTGACTCCCTTTCCTAAATGTCAGTGTGTATATTTAATTCAAAGAGCACTTTAGGCTCCTATTTTTTGGCTTGTTTTTTCTGATCCTATCAAGTTTTCTTAAATGAGTGAAGCTTTCTGGGTATTAATAAGTGTTGTTCCAGCCTAATATAAAAATATTTAGTCTTTTTTTCTTTTCTTTTCCCCCCTAATGCTTGCTGCCAGAAAATACAAATTTAGATTACTAACCCACAGGCAAAGTAGCCCAACTCCTCCTTGATAAACTACTATAAATCTCTCATGCTTCCCTTTGTTTCTTTCTTTTTTGTTTTTCCTTTTCGAGGGAATAGATTTTTCATTTTTACCTGTTTTTGTGCCCCAAGCATGTCTAAGGCTCTGGATCTCAAAATAAGACTCACAACTTCCCCAACTCAAACAGCTAAACTCTTTTTGTCAGTAAAATTGTTGTCTATGAAGCCTCAACAAGAAGAAATAACTCCAGTGTGGAACTGTGGAGTTTATTTTGGGCTGAAATATATTTATGCAATTACTTTGGCTGTCTCAGGGAAGAATCTCTGAAGCACACTGGAACTCTGTAAAGATGCAACAGTGACTTCATTTTTGCAGTTTTAAGCTGCCAACAAACAGGAGAAATGTAAGCAATTGCACTGGTCTCAGAAATCTTTTATTCTTTTTCTGTACTCTCAGTAGTGACCCAAGGATGCTCCAAAAGCCTTTCACTTGCAGCACTGGAATATTTAGCACCATCCAACCACTTGAATTAAAGAAGAGTTCTCTTAGCTTGTAGCAAACCTAACTTTGCCATTGTCTTTTTTCCCACAAGTCAACAAGGTCATTCCACATTGCAAAGTACTTTAACAAAGCACTTGATTCTGCACATAGAAACTCAAAAAACAACAGCAAAATAATGTATATTGGGAAAGTGCTCACAGATACAGAAACACACATATGTGCCTGGCCCACTGAGGTAGCACGAATTATTTACAGTTCTTATAACACATTTTTCACAGATAATTTTGGTCAATGAATAGAAAAAATATATCGTTGCAAGAAGCTTCATTGATAATCTAAAGAGCTGAGTATTGACTAAGAGTCTTATTCAACCATCAGCACTGAGTCAATAATGTTATAAGAATGCTGTGGTCAAAGAACTTATACTGTATTACAGCAAAGCATAATCCATCTGGATTGAAAGTGAGGATGCACAGTGTCAACTGTGGCCCACACTTTGAAAGAACAAGGACTTCCAAAAAGGTCATGACAGGTATATGGACATAAACTGGCCACAATATTGATCCAAAGAAGTACCAAGGCCTGCCAGCTGCTCTCTTCTGTCCAAAATTGTCTCCCATGGCCTGAAAAAATACTCTTCTAATGAGAAGCTGAAAAGAAAATACAGCTTACATTTATTTAGTGACAGAGAATGTAGAGAAACAATTGGACCTCAAAGTAAGAATACTGACCTTTGAAGATACCAGTAACATGCATGTCCTTTTAATGCTGTATCATTAAAGAAAAGCCTGGAGGCTGAAGCAAGCAACAAGCAATGAAAAGTAAGTTGCTCATTTTTAGTAAAATTAAAAACTGGGGCAACTTACCAGTGAACTTTCCATATTTAGGAGTTCTTTGAAGATAAGAAGTTATCTTTTTAGAAATTATGAATTTGGCATAAAGTTATTGGTTCCAATAAAAAGTGAAGTGCGCATGTCTGCCTCCTGTGTAATGCAGGTGAACAGCAAGGTCTCTTTTCCCTCAAAACTGATTAATGCATTACTTGGAGGCTAGATCTTAACTAGCTTGGATCTTGTAATGAAATTCCTCTGATCTCAGAGCAGGATTAATGTGAAGAAAAACACATGAAGAGATTTGGATTTCCTTGCATTACCTTTAAGCAGTCACTGCTATCTGTACTGTTTTTCCAACCACTCAATGATTATGATTGGATTTTTCAAAACCATGTCAATTTTAGGCACCCAGATCCTATTGCCTTTCAACTTGCACTTTCTACACTGGCTACAAACCTCATCAGTGCAAAATGAACCTTTGCCAGGACCATGGCTGTTCTTTTCAAGAGTTAACTGCAGCAAATTGGTTACATAATTAGAGTTACAATTTGCCTCATTACAAACAAGCAACGAAAACTTTAATCCTCCTTCATCCCAAGAATCAAAGTGTGGAAGCTCTAAATCTTGTCTGAAATGGCAAATAAGAACAAACCTTGACAGTGCTAAATGGAGAGAGGGAACTATTTTGGAAGACTTGTAAGACAAATTGATCATGCATGACTCCCTTTCTGCCTTAGGGGCAATGTTGATAAACACTAAAAATGCTGCTGTACAAAGAAAAAAAAAAAAACAAAACAAGAGAGAGAAAAAGATATTTTCCTGCTTTAATTTATTCTAGATTTCCTGTAATTAGAAGAAATTATTATTGTTGTCTGATATTCGTTCATCTAATTAGGCAGTTTAGGAGGAAACAAATTCATCCTTTCTGAAGAGAATGATGCTTTCCTAGAGGTGGCAGAAAATTCTCAGCCTCCATTATAATAATTAAGTGTAGTGTTTATAATCTCTTTTTTATTTCTCAAAGCTGCTAGTAGTCTGTTATAAAACCACACCTGAGGAATAAATAAATGCCATTGCAAGGCTTCTGGCTCTTCCAGTCCCCTTTCTACACAAAAGCTCACTTCTTTCTGCATGATGATTGCTTTGCAAAATAGATGGGGTTTGCCCCTGTGCAGCCTGCCTCATAACTAGGAGGTAGAAAAATGGACCTTCCTCCCTACCCAAATTTGTTACTGAGGATGCCACTACCACCTCATGTGGTCCATACTGCTAAAAGAAAAGTAGGAATGGTTAATTCAAAGATCTCCATCTATAAAGAAAATTACTGTCTGAAAAGGAAGCTGACCCTCAGATGCCAGTTCCTGTGGCCTTGGATGTTCACCTGTCACAAGACAGCAATGACAGCCTGCACACAGCCAGGCTGAGCTGGAATTGCAGTGCACCACACACAGTCAGTGGCTGGGTTTTGCATTTCTTCATTTGGAGAAAGGTTGGTGTCCTCTGGAGATGCAATATCCAACGCACTAAAGAAGCAATTCTTCAAGGGAAGCTTCTGGAATTCTTGAGGGGTGGGACAGCTCCAGGCAAGTTTGAAACAGGACACCTCTTTCAGGTTAGATGTCTGTATCCTTCAGTTGTTCCAGAGGAGGGATGTCTGTTTGGACAGCCCATCTCCTCTTCACCTTTCTGGAGGAGGTGGATGGAGCAGCATCCTTTACATCCAAGAGAAAAGCCTGGAAATGTCTCTGTTCAGAGTGGGCTTGGGTTTGGTCTGTTGGTTAGCAGGGATTTGCTATAAAGTAGAATCCAACACTCTTCCAAGTCTCTAAATGTCTCATACAATCAGTGAAAGCAGAGTGCTGTGCTTTGCTATGCTTTGATGTTTACTTAGAATAAACAGGAAAGCAGGGATTATGTATCAGATGAGTCGTAAAGAACATTTTCATAATCCAGAGGCAGGAAAAACAAGTACACAAAATCCACCTGCAGCACAGACAACATTTGATGACTGTGTGGTACCCAAGCCATTGAAATGTGTGTGTGTGTGTGTGTGTCTTGCAATTAAAGCTGAAGCAGGCTGTCCTCACAAGCATGAATCCCTTTTATGCTACTGTCCCCTCTTTGGCTGGCTTCTCATCTCAAGCTGAATTGAGCCACATGGCTTGGGATAAAGACTGCTTAGATAGATATGAAAAGACATGCCTCTTAGATGTTATGAAAGTCTCTTTTTTGCAGAGAAAGAACCAGAATAAGATCAGATTAGTGTGCTGTTATGATCCCCCTGTCTTTTGTTCTCTTGCTCTGATGTAAACTTAAAGCCAGGCTGATGATTGTTTCAAAAGCATAGGCCCTCTGTCTCATAACAAGTCTCAGTTTTTCTGTGCATATGTGGCTCTGGGTCAGTGTATGCTCAAGGATCTACCTTTTTCTTTCTTGGCTATTCCAAAACAAACTGTATATGCATATGGCATATTTCAAAATGTCTCTAAACCTTGATTATATGCAAAATACCTGCTGGAAAGCAATGTAGATGCTTAGGTATTACATACACTTTAAAAATCATCTTTTCAACAGAGACTCAACAGTTTCCCAGAAAATTAGGGAAAGTCATCATATTCTGCAAATTTATTACTGATAATGGGACAGTGCTGTGACCCCCATCCCTGGTTTGGATCTATGGTGAAGCTCACCATAGAGAGCTCAGAAACTCACCATGAGAGAGTCTCTGCTATTGCCAGAAAAATCTTGGCCCCCTTTTTCAGTCCAACCCCCTTATGATTAACACTTACCTCCTATGTTCCATCTTTTCTTTTTCCTCTTGATAAATATTCCCTCCAAGGACATTCCTACTCATTATCAAAAGTACTAATCCTTCTTGTTTCCCTGTCTTTGAGAGTGTTTCTTTCAATAGAGCTAGAAAACTTGAGAATTCATTAAAAAGGAATGTTTACAAAACAGGTGATGAAAAAAGAACCTAACAGGAACAATTTTAATACCTTTGCTCACAAGCTTGTAGTACAGTAATTAAGATATTTAACAGCTTTTGGTCAAATCAAAGAAATATTTACAGGTTTCTTTCAGAGTTGACAGAAAGAAATATTTCCCATCTCAAAATTACTCTCTTGGAGAATTGAGATTGATAAGCTTCCAGTAATGCTAATTCCTCTCCATTAGGTATAAAATGTGTCCTGCCTAGACATAACCAAACAATTTTTTGGCATCTGATATTAGGAAAGGCAAATTCTGTCCCAACTATTCCCCACTAATATCCTTTGACTACACATCAGTATTCTCTAGGCAGACATATTTACTGTAACTGTATTTTAACATGGAGAAAGGCCCATGGACCACCTGGGCTCAGCCAGGCTGCAGAGGACACCTGGCCACATGCAGGTGCCTGCTCACTCCCTGCAACCAAATATCCTGGCAAATGGCCTGAGCAACAACCCCTGTTAGGATGAAAATGCAAAAGACTGGGGATAAAATGAACAGCAGTCTCTTCAGTGTGTTTGCCAAACCCCATCATAGTAAATAAATAAGCATTGGCTGGACATTCAGCAGGGAATTTCAAAGTTGCTTTTGAAAGATAGAAGTCAACCTGAAGAAGCACACTGGCATAGAATAAATTTTTTTTAACAGTCAGGAGCAATCTTGGAGCAAGAGAAGCAGCAGTTTGAGTCAGCTTTGAGGCTGCCAGAAGTTGCCTCATGGCATCACTAGCCTGCCCAGTCTGGGCTGAACATCCCCTGGAATGCTGCAGGGAAACGGCAGCCAGCCAGCAAGGGACAGCCAGGGCAGCATGCAGGGATGCTGGAATGAGCACCAATGCCTGTGTTTGAGGGTTTTTTCTTTTTTTTTTTTTTTTTATATGCTTACAAGATTCTTTCCAATTCCTTTTACTCTTGGCTAACTTTTTACCTTCACTTTCTCTCTCTCCTTTTTTTCTTTTAAATTGCGTTATTTTCTTCAGCTGGAGACACTATGAAAAATTGTCACCAGGACATCTGGTTTTGCCTTTGAGCTATATCATATTTCATCCTTTTTTGATGATAAAGAGGATATTTTCAGACATAGTCATGTATATCAAAACAGGGAGAATGTTTACAAGGAAAGACAGCTTCCAAATCTAGCTGAGATGTTTAATCTCACAGACAGGTATAATCAGAACCAGCAACTGGAAGATGGAGAACAGGAAATTCAAAGTGGAAATAAAGGTGGTCATTCTTAATGATTCAAGAAAATACCTGTCAAATCATATGCTATTGTAGACCTCCTGCCTCTGGAAACCATTGAAAATATCAATATTTTTCTGTGACACATATTTTACTTCATCTTCAGACTATTTGGCTTGAGACAGGAAATATGAAGCAAAGTTAATTGTTCAGTGTTTGACTGGTCACAGTTGCTTTTTAAGACACATGAAACATCAGAGCTCATTTAAAATAGTTAAAAATTGGTCATAATGAAAATATTTTGCTTTTTTTCCTTATATTTATATATCTCAGTTTTCCATGGTGGTCTTTTTCATTTTTATTACTTTAAAAAGGACTTGTTTTACACTACAATCTGGGAAGAGTGTTTATTCGTGTATTTATTTACAGTTTGAAAATTTCAATTTAATTTCCTTGGATTTTGCACTTTCTGTAATTTCTGTTTCTTCATTTTAAAAATTTGTACAAAATTTATTAATTTCGGTATGCACAAATGCTTTTCTCCTGTGACAAAAGCAGGTGAAGCTGAGTGCAAACCAAGGGTTGAAGAAGGAAGTTTTGGATTTTGCAAAGCAAATCCTGGGTTGATTTCTGTCTCAGTTTCATTTGATCTCAAAGTAACAAATCCTTTCACATTAGTCATTAGGAATATAAGCTGTTGGGCTCTGCTGTATGTCTGTGATGATGCTGTTCACAATTCCAAACATAGTAAACAGTGAGCAAGATATGAAATAAGGAGAAGATAAGGACATTAATACAGAAATTTGATGAAATAAGGGGAAAAAGCTACATCAGAATGAAATTCCATAGCTACAATAAATCAGAAGGTTTACCTATATATTTTTAGAAGTGACTGATTTTCAGCTTATGGTTAAAGATGAATAAGCAGACAGGACAGCTGGCCAATGCTCTATTTATTTCAGGAATAATTGTTTAGAAGTTTAGAAAAAGAGAATTGGTAGAGAGTAGCTGTTTACCAGAAATATTGGATGCATCTGTAAAGTAGTACTAACCCAAGAAGATATTTGTGAATATGTGCATGTGTCTGCGCACTTTCATGTCACCTATTTGTTTTCCCTGTTTCCCCATTGCTACCTGTGTGTTTTTGTGAGACTTTATACATGTTTGGGTTCCTATCATGGGGGTGTTTTTCCCTCTGAATTTATATTTCCTTCTTACCTTCTCTCGCTGTGTTTAAAATTATGTGATCGCTAATATCAGACTAATATCATAGCATTAAAGGTGTTTAATTTAAATTTTGCTTTATATCTGCAGAAACAAACAACCTCTGATGGAGTGAGAATGTGCATGCGAGACAGAATGCAGACAAGCTGGGGATGTGACAAGTTAGATAATTAATTAGTCTCTTTCATGTCAACAGGGGGGTGCCCATATTTTGATTTTGTGCATACATTCTCATTCACACATCTTTTTTTTTCCCTTTTTTTTTCTTTTTTTTTGATGCCTAGAAAAGTGAAGCCTTTA
Organism: Molothrus aeneus; assembly: GCF_037042795.1. Lineage (NCBI taxonomy): Eukaryota > Metazoa > Chordata > Aves > Passeriformes > Icteridae > Molothrus > Molothrus aeneus. The sequence goes on along the minus strand of NC_089648.1, from coordinate 71,220,018 downwards.
GCTCCATCCTGGTTTCGATAATGTGTCTGGTCTGATTACATGGATCTGAACGAGGCGTGTTAGCACCCTGCTTATTAACCACTCTTCATCTGCAGCAGGTCTGTGTTAGACACCTGTCTCAATCTCCCCATCACATGCCTTCTGTGCAGCACTGTCATAGGAACAGCAGACAGACACCAACCCATATTTTTCAGAGGGCTTTAATAAAGAAGCTACATGTAGACAAAAGGCACTGTATTGGCTTTTATTCTTACCCTAGTCTTTCTTTCCCCTGTAAATAAAAGTGTATGTGAATTTCCTAAAATCCACGCTTCACTTTTAGACCAGTTCCAGATACTTTGAGAATGGCAATAAGGCAACCAGCCATTGATATTATACTAATCCCATTCCTGGATTCCAGAAAGCCTCAGGAGGCAAAAGAAGTGACTTGTTCACTATATTTCCCTTGTGAAAATGCATGTTTTGACCTATGTTTAGAAAGCACTTCTAAAGTTAGACCATCAGATAGCATTTTAAGAAACATCCTTTGAGGTCATGATGATAAAAGCAGGAGGACTTTATGAACGTATAAAAGGACATTATTGCTAAATGGCTGGATGGGTACTGTACTTTGCTGTCTGGTCCCGTAGGTAAGATTCAATTCACCTAATTTTGCTGTCTAAAAGTAGTTTTGGAAAAAAGCTAAGAATGTGCAGACTACTATTTTCCTTATCTTAAAATAAGATCCTATTACCTTCAATGTTTCTGTCCTGTTCTTTTGACAGAGATTTGACTAAATTGAACATTAAAAAAATAAAAAATTTGTCCTCTCATTCCTCTATTTTTCAATGCTATGCCTAAGATTTATGATGTCATTCTAGATACAACTTGTCTCCAAAGCTTATCTCTAAAACTTGTCTCCAAAACCGTCTTTGTGTCTTTTTTCATTCTTCCCCCAAAAGTCTTGTAATCCTCATTGCTCTTGCTTGGAAAAAAAAACACTAATGAACTCCACTGTGGTGTGAGGTGCAAAAAGATTTTTATTTCACTATTCCTTCCTGATGCTTTCTGTTAGAACCTATCCTGCTTTATTCTTCTCTTGGACTTCAATTAACCCTACTGGGGGAACAGCTCTGTGTACACCAGCAGCAATGAAACCAAGCAGCAAAGCTGCTGGAGCCCATCTGCTCCTCACACCACCAGAGACATGTACATTTTTCAGATTTTTGCTACCTCCCTATCTTTGTATGGCTCTCACCACAGTCTGCGTGTTCTAAGCTCTCATGAAATCTATTTATCTATCTCTCTCTCTCTGTGTTCTTTTTCCTAACAGCAAAGTTGAAAAATTATACATTTGTTTAAATTTATTTTAACCCTTTTTCTCTCAAGATAGTCTGAAAAGCTGAAGAAAAAACATTAAGAGACTCAACCTCTTACAGAAAGTGTATTTACCTTTACACATCCACCCTTCACAAGATTCCCAAAATTACCCTGGTTTTCCAGGCACTTTATAATGTGCTGAGCATGTAAAGGATGGAGAGACCAATTTCTGGGGCCAAATCTCCTTTCCCTCTATCCAATAACTGGCAGGATGCCTGAATGTCATGAGCAGTGAGAAGTCCTTCTGTCTGTGTAAATCATTTGTAGCAGAGTTTAAAGATTTTTATTCCCAAAACTATGTTGTAAAGTACAGAAGGAGTGTGTCCATTTCAGAAAGGATATACTGAGGAACAAATCAGACTTACTGGCTTGTCCACTATTATACAGTTTGTGGATGTGCCGAGAATTGAGTGTAGCTCCTCAGTTCTACCCCAGTTCTCCAGAGTATCACCCGGATTATTGGCTCAGCTCTCTGTCAGCTGAAGTACTGAATCACTGAACAGGAGTTATTCCTTTGTTCAGCCCTCTTTTTCCAGCGATTTATAATTGCAACAAGCTGAACTTGGATTTTTCTTTCTTTTTTTTTTTTTTTTTTTACTGTTAAAAAAACCCCTCTGTGGTAGGTTGATTTTAAATTCCACAGAGCCCACAAAACCTTCAGGCTACCACAGTTCTGAGGTATTTATAACATGGTATTGATGTTGTGAAGTACTTCACCTCCACCTCTGTCTGCCTTGAGACATCTTGTTTTCAGAGGGAAGTGAATACAAGTTCAAGGTTACAGGAGAACACTTCCCTGGCTTGTCAGCTCCTTCTCTTTTAGCTTGACTAGAGACGTGCTTCATGCTCTCTTACTTTATTCCTGTGATCAGACTGTAGGAGGCAAATGAGAGCTACGAGGGTTGCGGCTTTTGTGGTTTATTTTAACAGTGGTTTATCCTCAGGGACAAAAACAAATAAATAAATTAATAAAAGCACTCTGAAAAGCTCATATGGAAAAATGATGTGGGCTGTGTCATGTTGGGTCACTTTAGAGGTGGGTTGTAGCCATCCACCCTTTCCTCTTCTAACAGTTTTCTGCTTCTGTTTGGCAACAAATGACATTATTAGTGCTGATAGCCAGGCCTTGAACTCACGGTGTTGATTGACTGAATGTTTCTTTTTCTCAGTGTAATGAAGGAACAATCAGTGCCTCTGTGATATGCTCATGCAGCACTAACTGCTATTAGAATTTATTGCCATTTCTTTACAGGCATATATGTTCTGACAAGGGCCTCTACAGGACCCTACTGAAGTGATGTTGTGTAAGGCATTGTGTAGATTCATAGGAACATGGTAAGAACTTACAGCCTATATAAATGAGTAGGAATGGAGAAAAGGGACATGAAGTAGAAAATTGCCTTCCCTAGCAGTCATTTCAGCAGCTACCATGCAGTGCCACAGTCCCTACACATTCCATCATGTTTCCTATCTCATTAGAAGACTCAAAATTTACTGTCCTTCATTCCCAGGCTTCAGCTAGGAGCATAATAATGTGTAACTTTGGACAACGAAGGCTTTCTGAATAAAACAAAAATCACAAGAACATGAAAGGAGGAGGAAAGGAATATATAATGACTTTGCCTGCTAGGTCCACATCCCCTATTTATAAACAATGTCCCTATTAAGAATAAAAATATATATTTCCTTATAAGAAGAAATATTGAGATCAGGTTGTCTTTTCCATTTTCTACAGAAAACCTAGTCCCTATGCCAATGAGAGAAGTAAAAAGAATAATTTGGGGAGGATAAATATCTGACACTAGAAAAATACCCAGAGAAATAAAATCAGTTATCTAAATGGGTGCCTCTGGTACCTTCTTGCTCTTGGGATGGTGCTGGGTAGATCTGAACCAGGCTGCTGACATGACATGGGGCCATGGGGAGCTCCATAACTTCCTGGCACAGCAGCCAGAGGCCAGGTGGAATACATGGACAAAAAAATGAGCCCCATGTTTAAAAGTCCAACTAAATAAATAGAAATTTTTAAAAAAATAGTAAAACAAAAAGCACTGGATGTGCATTCACAACTTGTCACATGTGGAGCTTCCTAGAATGGAAAAAAGCTTTACTAGTGGCAGCAAGGACCCAACCTCAGCACGCTGGGATGTTAGCTGACCTTACACCAGCCATCACCCTCCCTGGCAGAGCAGCACTGAAAGGCTATCACCTGCCTGATGCAATTACTCAGCTCCTGAGAGTGGAGGGGCAGCTGCTCAGAAAGGGCTTAAGACTGCTTTAAGCATTTATCCTACAATATTTGCTTCATCTTTTACTCCTGTGTTTCAGTGGAGCTACAGAAAGATAATGCCTCCATAGAGAATCTGAACATATTTTCTAGCAATAAAACAAATGGTGGGTTTAAAAAAAAAAAACACGGCAAAAAAAAACCAAAACAAAACAGGGATACATTAATTCAAATGGAAAAAGTGTTTCCTTTGCTATTCATCATAACAAATAGTAGGAGACAAATTCCTGCCAGGGAATGCAGTCTATACCTCTAAGTTAATTAGCAGTAAATGCATATTAGTTAGTGGGAGGGGTGGAAATCAAGAACCTTGTTATTTCTGTTTCTCGGTTCCCATGCATTTAAATTCACAATTACGCTTCTAGAGGAAGCTGCCTCTCCAGCAGAGAGGTCTGTGCTGATCAAGGGAGCTGCCTGTTTCACATACACTTAAGAAGGTATCTGTTGCCAAGGGGCCTCAGAGTTGTAACTGTTCACTGTTCTCATTTTCTCTTCTGCCAATTATCCAAATACTTTTCCCATTCACTTCATAATAATGATAATAATAATACCTTCATTAAATAATCTCAAGGCAATTTCTTGTATAAAGCAAATTGAGGTTATTTCACCCTATCAACAAGAAGCAGGAGAGGTCACTTAGCCTTTGGCTGAAGCTAAATGCCCAAGCAAAATAGCCAGATCTCACCAGTTTCTCTACTGTGAAAAACACTGGATAAAATCTGCAACCACTACCACTGCAAAGAAGCCAGTGACTTAAATGTCTGTGTCTTCTTTTGTTTCTGAAGAAACCAAAGATTATTCCAGACTGATGGACATCCTTGGCTAAGTTCTCATTGTCTGTGCCTTTGGCTAGGCCATGAGAATGACAAACCTTTAATATAGCAGTGTTGTGAGGACATAAACTCACAAAGTGGGCTGACATCCCTTTAAAATTCCCAAAGCTTGAGACTGGGATGCTGTGACTGAAGGTGGCCAAAGAAACGGCCAAAGAAATGAATCTCTGTGGCCAGTAGAGAAGACTTTGCCAGTAAATGTTGTATCAAATTCCATGTAGATTGGTGAAATTGGTAGATTCCTAATATAACCTACTCTAAGCTAGAAAGTACATGCAGCTTGTGGCTGCTCATGACAATGCTGTAAGATATACAAAACAGAATTCCACCTTGTTATAATTGGACATGAACTCTGGAAACAAAATTTGGTTCCAAATGTAGTCTTGCAAAAATGTGCAGAGAAAACAGTCATTGGTCTAAGTTTATCTTTAGGAATGGAACTTGGTCTATTTTTATGCAAGACTAGATGTTTACAGCATTATAGGAATGACAATGTGACCTTCTAAGCTCTTTTCATGAAACCCTTATTACTGAAGCCATAATGATCTGAAGGTATAGGACTAGAAAATTTTGGAAAGAGAAGCCTTATTAAGGAAACTAACACAAACAGGGAAAAAAAATAGTCAAGATTTGGCAGCAAAGTCTGTGCTCCTGACACCTCCTCTACTTTTTCCAACAGTTGGTTTAATAAAAGCTGTTACCTATCTCTGCAAACCTTGGCTTGCTATAGGCTTCAGATCAGGATCCAGTCACACTATCCAGACACATCCACCTCCCAGTGTCAGAACATGGCCCATAGTAATAAGCCAATGAGTCCTTGAGATAAAAAGCCACATTTTAATTTGTGCCTTGAATTTGTGCTGCAGATTGCTAGACATATGGAGCTCATTAAAAGCTTTCAAAGATAACAGAGCCATTGTCATTGGACTCTTGTTTCAAGTGCATATGGTTGCTTATGTACATGACAGTAGCAAAATACACAGCTTATCTCACAGTCTCTTCCAGTACCTTAACAACTAAAATTGTTATAAACAGAGGTACTGAAGGGTTCTGCTTCAGGTGTGCCCTTCCACCACTGTCCTCAGGCCAGAGATCAAGAGAAGATGGTTAAATCCACTAAGAGATGGAGACAAGGTCTGGGGGAGCAGCTGTGTTCCATAGGCTATATTGAGCCCTGACTTCACAGGACATCATGTTGGACATCTATCAGAGAAGGGGGAAGAAGGGCACTGAACAGGACTTGGGACTGGTGTTGGATAGATGTTTAAAACTTCATGATTCCTTCTTAACCTGCCCTGCAAAAAGCCCTCTTTTAAAAAATACACGACGTTCAAAAAAATTCTGAGACTTTGAAAAATAATCATGAATGCAGGGATATAATGAGCCAATCTCAAAAAATCTTTAAAGTCATTATCATTACTTTTTTAATACTTTGACCTTATGAGTTCCTAGAAGCCAAACTTCCTGTGCTAGAATGGGCACTCTAAGGCAAATACAGCAGATGTGACAGATGTGACAGACATTTATGAGTCTTTTGATGGCATTATTAATCTTGACTCATGTCAGAACTCTAGGTTTGACTGCCCTGAGTACTGTCAAGATGGTTCAATGAATTCTACTTCAGGAAGACATAAAGAGAGTCCTTCCTTCCTTCCTTCCTTCCTTCCTTCCTTCCTTCCTTCCTTCCTTCCTTCCTTCCTTCCTTCCTTCCTTCCTTCCTTCCTTCCTTCCTTCCTTCCTTCCTTCCTTCCGCCACTTCCGCCACTTCCGCCACTTCCGCCACTTCCACCACTTCCGCCACTTCCGCTACTTCTTTCCTTCCGCCACTTCTGCCACTTCCTTCCTTCCTTCCTTCCTTCCTTCCTTCCTTCCTTCCTTCCTTCCTTCCTTCCTTCCTTCCTTCCTTCCTTCCTTCCTTCCTTCCTTCCTTCCTTCCTTCCTTCCTTCCTTCCTTCCTTTCCCTTCCCTCCCTTTCCTCTTCCCTCTCTCTCCTCCTCTCTCTGCCAACTGTTTTTGCTTTTATTCTATTTTTAGAAGAACTTGGCCAATAAATCTGAAAGGAACAGGGTGTGGGAAGTAAAATTAAACCAATCTAGCAGAGAGTCATAACAGGAATCAGTGGATGGGAGCTAATGCCAGATGAATTCAAATGAGAAATAAAGCACATGAGTGTGATTAGCCATTGGAACAAACTATGAAGGGTACCAGATTTACACCTGTTGTTTCCTTTGTGGAAAATGTGCTTTGAAAGGTGGCTCAAACCAGTAGCTCCTGGATTCAATCATAAAATGCTTGGCTAAAATGTAACTGTAATATATAAGAAGTCAGACGAAGGCCATTTACCCTTAAAATACGCAAAGAAGTGTTAACAGCTCTTCTGTTGATCTCCCTTCTCTATTCATTCTCTTTTCTCTGGCTTGCTGAGATTTTGCTTTGATTTCACTATCCAGTGGGCACCAGAAAGAATGATGCCAGCACACAAAGTCAGATAGAATAAGCTCCCAGCTCCGTGTTTACAGCCAAGACCCAATAATTCAAGTTTATTTCTCCACTGAGCTCTCTCTATTCCTGTGTGTCCAGAAACTCAAGCCACCAAAGAAGACAGGCAGACACGTTCATCATGTGAAATTTTACTCTCTGCCATTTTGCAAGTCATAAAATCATTATTAGATGAATGAAAACCTACTGCTATTGAAAAACTGGCTGGGAAACTGGCTGCATTACAGCAGTCTAATTAATGAACAGAAATAAATAAATGTCTTCTGTTTGCATCATGCTTAGATAGCATTATGCTGCTTTCTTGTTCTGTTCTGCAAGAGATAGCGGCAGAAATATTAAATGTCATTAAATCTAGTGATAGGGAGCAAAGAGGATAAAGGTTACTTGGCTGTATTTCAGGCACTTTTTCAAGAATGATTATGACAATTCCAGTGTGAAGAGGTGGTTGATGATTTTCCCTTTTATAAGGGGCAGCAGCAGCAGGAGCAACTCAGTCCAGACCACGGAAGGAGCACCAGCCATCCCCCAGGCTGCATGTGCAACAGTGGCTCAAAACCATGTTCCCACCTGCAACAGGAGATACAGTCTGTAGAAAGTGGGGGATGACCTTTCAAGACCTCAGAAGGGAAGGCAGGAATAAACTGTAGTTAGGGACGATGCAAATCACCTGCAATCCCAGAATGTGTGAAGAAGGGGTGTGTGGCAGAGTTTAGGAGGTGCACAGTCCAAGTACTGCGCTAGAGGATGTGTGCCACTGATGATTCATTCACCCCATCTCCTGCCTTTCCATACTGTTCTGTGCCTCACTGCTACAACACACTTGCCTTTTCTTCTCAGTTAAATTACTATGTGGTTTGATAACTCACTGATGGTTATCAGAGGATAACCTTTAGAAACCACTGAGGTACCGACCAAATTTGAAAAGCCTTGCAGAACACAGAAAGGGTCTGATGAAGAGATGCAAAGAGTGAAGGCTGGTTTAGTGGTAAATGCAGAAAAATAAATTGTAGGTTACTTTAGCTGTTATTACCTGATAGATGCTTGACTGATACCAACCCCTGAGCTCTCCAATTTCTGCTCACCCCCTGAATACTCTGATTTCTTTTTGTAGGTCTGCCTCTTCTGCCATGCCCACTCCCCTCTGGCTGCAGTGGCCCTGTTATTAACTGCCTTGGACCTGAATTCTGTCTCATCAGTAGGAGCTGCTGAAATATCCTGGCAGGTGCCATGAGTGGCGAGCATGATCCCAGCCATCACAAGGGTATTCTGTGAAGAAATCTTTGGCAATGACAATGCACAGAGTAGGAGCCCTGGTTATGTCTTGGACATACGTATATCACTACAGGGCAGTTTTATTAAGACTGCTTATTATAAGAAGCTTTATTAAGACAGTTTTATTAAGGAACTGATGATTAAGTAAGTCTCATCACCATCTCAAATGCCGTGATGAAGAGGTCACCCACATGCTCACAGACCAAGGTGACACCAGGAGAAACATCAAAACCACAGAATGTAAATCATACCATTGAAAAAATTGCTTCCATTGCTAGTTAGCATTTTACCACCACATCAGCAAGGAGTACCTTCCCAGGCTGCACCTGCAAGTTCCATGTCACCTGCCAACAGCAACTGTGAAGCAACGAAGGGAAGAACCAGGACAGGAAAGGGGAGCTTCATCTAAGTGTGGGTGGTAGCAAGAGCTGACTCCTGCCCATGGAGAGACAAATGTGAGTATATTTGAACTTGAACTTCTAAGAAATGACTGCCAAACAAGCTGGCTCATTAGACTTCTAATTCAAAGGTTCCAGGTTTGAGTTCTGGCAGGGTTGCCAAAAACTGATGCCTTGAGAAGCTACCTAGACAGTGTTGTGGGAATAAAGTAGGTATTTATTAAAAGGCCTTCAAAGGATACACCTTGGGCAGTACAAGAGCCTGGCCATGGCTCTGCCCAAGACGGATGCCGGGTCAAGTGTTTTCACACTTTTATAAGTTCTAGTTCATTTACATATTGGGGTTAATTATCCAATTACAACTTCAGATTGTGAAGTCCCATCCTCCCAGATTGCTCTCCTCAATTCACTGTTGCTTACACTTTTTGGACCTGAAGCTGCAAGGGTGTCCTCGGTTCAAAAGGATTGTTTTGTCTGACTAAGCCTTTAGGAGAACTTGCTAACACTTTATATGAAGTCCAGAGTTATACACAAATGAAGTACAGAATCTGGGAAATATGAAAGCTAAAACTTAAGGTATCAGAAGAGCATCATAATGACTGCGAAGGAAGCAGGACCACCCGCAGATGCCAATAACATCAACAATGAGAAGCTACACATCACTCACTTTCCACCCAAAAATTTCATTGGCTAGTTTATGTTTTAACAGGGAAAAAGTTCACATCATACTAGAAAACAGGCTGGAAGTAATACTGGTATGACAGCACAGAGCTCAGAGAGTGTACCTGAAATGCTGCATAAACTGTAATGTTTTAGACAAACAGATCAAAACTACCTTCCAACTTTGCCTTGGGAGGATGGCATCCTCCTCCACACCACACACTAATGGACTAAATATTATCATCTTATCTCCTTTTGATGGAAAAGCACAGGGAATGAGGCTGGGCAGCCTTCCTCTGCAGTTGGTGTCTAAGGCTACCTCAAGCACAGCAAGTATAGTGCAGCTCCTGTTCTGTGCTGCATTGTGCCAGATAAGAGGTCTCATTGATATAGCTGCCTGTCATCCCCATCACCTCTGCAGTGGTGAGGTGAGTCTTCATAATTCAGTTCAAAATTAAGTATTTTCCCACTCCATCACTATGGCACTTTCCTAGTATATCTGCTTTGCTTCCTGTTTTGTTGCGGTTTTTTGTTTTGTTTTGAATGAAAATAATTGTTTGCCCATGTACTCCAAACAGCCACCTGAAAAGTGGACTGTTTTTCGGCTGGAAAAAAAAGGTTTTCTCTACCCCTTTTTCTTCTTAACTATAGCCTGAAAAATACATTTCTTCTCTGATTTGCAGAAGTCATTTTTTCCCTTCGGGATCTAAACACATGCATAGCTGCCTATAAAATATTTTTTTCTCCTTTAATTTCCAAAATTTATTTTCCCCATTGGAACTCCAAAATACTGGTTCTAGGAATCAGGTAGATGATGTTATTCCAAACTCCATTGTTTCTGGCCCAACCATAACTTCATTTTTACCCCCTCTCCCTGAGCAGTGCAGATCAGCAGGAAGTCAAACAAGAAAGCTCTTTCACGGGGCTGCAAATATGCCAAAGGAACCATTTTCACAAGATTTTAGGCTATGGAGGTAGAACCTCTTTGTAACTTGGTAATGACAGTCTCCAGGAGCGGAGAAGCTCAGCATCAGTGTGAAGAAAAGGATATTCTCTACTCCAGCAGCTGGACAGGCAGATCCCGTGGTTTTCTCTGGCTTCTAACTCCTACACTAATTAGCAGAAACTGGCACCCCACAGGATCTCCATAAATCCTGTCCTGGATGGATTATCCATGGCACAGATATTTTCAAATTAAGGCTTCAGACTCCAAGGGAAGACAGTCATGTAGCAGAGTATATAAACAGTATTTCCAAAGCAATGGGTGAATCTGCTATTATTAACAACGTAGTACCACATTCTAACAATATGAATAATGAAATAAGCTGTCAAACAAGGTTGTGGATCCTACATTGTCTGATGCCTCCAAATAAAGTCAAGATGTATTTCTGGAAGCTCTACCTTAGTCCAGGACAGGTTACAGGTACCTTTACAGGGTTGACAATGCCATGTTATGTACTTTGCAGGAGGTCAAGATAGATGGTCAAAGTCATCTTTCACAGATTTAAAATCTCTTTTTTTATGAGTTTGAGAAGTTACCCATTTTTTAACTCTTTTCAATATTTAATTCCAGTTAGCTTCCATCAAAAGAACATAAAGGCACTCTGAGGAAAAAAGAGAGGGAAGGGAAATTAACGAGTTTTTATGAGGGCATTTTTGCTTTTCTGTTGTGTGAGTGCTTCTAGCAGGATTCACAGCAGTTATTCACAGACACACAGAACAGACTGTATATTCTGTCTGCTGCCTTCTATAAGCAATGTAATTTTAAAGAGTAAAAATAAAGGAACATTTTAAAAATGCATTCTCTCCCTATTATGCATTTCTGCCCAAAGCTTGTACTGACTTGCTGGGATACCTGCTGAATGTTACAGGAGAGCTGTGTGCATCAGAGAGAGACCTATTCACATAGGTAGCAACCCTCCCACTGAGTTTACTAGGATGGGAGCTTGCCTACCCATCCTTCAGCAGAACTGAGTTTCACCTTCTCTCCTTGCCCCTGGCCCCATGAAGAAGAGAGAGAAAAGCAAATAAAGACTCATTAAAATGAACAAAAATTCTAACATCTAATGTTTCAAAAAACATCAGTAGGTAAAGTTAGAATGTATGCCTTCCTCAGGAATGGAAAATTGTTGCTCCAGAGATTAAAGTGAAAAAGACACAACTTCTTTAAAGGAACATACATGAAAATCCCATCTCTCTCAAGTGGCATTATTACACAAATCATCAAATGCTTGGAAAACAACAATAACACTGGTAAGGATAAAATTTAATTTGTAGGTGATCAAAAGTTTACATACTCTTAATTCTACAGTTATGTCTCTAAGGCAATGGACATGCCAAAAAAATCTCACAAGGACTAAGTCCTTAATGAATCAAACTGAATTACTCTAGGAATTAATTTGGCTGAGATAACACTATCCACACTGGGATTTTCAAAAAGACCTGTCAAAAATTACAATGCTGACATCTTACTTGAGAACCCTAAAAAAAGCCTGAAAATTCAAAAACATGTGTTGATTCCCAGCCAGGATTTCAGCATTTAATTAAAATAATAGTAATTTGAAGAGACTGCCTAGTGCATGACAGATATTTAAAGTTATACAACTTAAAGAAAATGTCAACAGTAAAATTTTGCCCTAAAACCTTGCTAGGAAGCATATATCTTATGCATTCTATAACTTTTTATTGTTGTTGTTTACATACATTTTATCTTCAATAATTGCTTGCAATTAAGGCTTCTGGCCATCAGGGGCTCTTACAATACCTATTGGAAAAGAAATAAGGAAGTTGTATTTTTGTACTTTACAGTAAGGAAGGAGGAGTAGATGTCAGTACCAAGCAACAGAAAAAGTGAAAGAGCTGAAAGGTGACAGAGATATTTTCCAGCTGTTTCTTGAACATTCAGCAGGTTCTGTGCACCTTGAGACTGCTATCAGCAAACTTTAAATAACTTCATCCAGTAATCACAGAATCACAGAATCAATGAGGCTGGAAAAGACCTTTGAGATCAAGTCCAAACTGTGAACCAACACCACCTTGTCAACCAGACAATGGCACTGAGTGCCACATCCAGTCTTTCCTTAAACAGCTCCAGGGATGGTGCCTCCCTGGACAGTCCATTCCAATGCCCAATCACCGTTTCTGTGAAGTTCTTCTGCCCAGCTTGTTCTCAGATGATTCCCAGACACTAAAATCTATCTGCACCAGGCATCTTCATGCTCTCTGTATATGCTTCCCTCTGCTCAGAACAGTCTCCACATTACTCACTGACCACCTTCTGTGCTGTTCCACAGTTACTCCTCACCTCCACTGACTGCAATGGCCTGTATTTCCAACTCAGAGTGTATGTGAGTATGAATATATGTGTTCATTTGGTAAACAGCACAGTTCACTCCAGGCAAAGCACAAAACCTGGCATGTCTGCTACAAGCAGATCCAATGTGACGCTGTGCTGACTATACAATTAGGCTCAGGTTGCACCTGAGATTAAAAAAAGCACTTCTGCTCCTTGCAGGACTTCACAGCTGTGATTTAAATCTGGCAGCCTGCTACAGCTCATTCTTTGCTTGCTTACCTGTTTTTATCTTTGATTTTTCCTTTTAGTCATTGTTTCAAAAGTAGACTTCTGAACAGTTCTACCCCAAACTGTTCAAGCATAGATATATATTTATTTCCTTTGGATACAACAAAGCAGAGAACACAAGAGTGAGATCTGAGTGGTGTGCATCAGGAACTTTCTTCCTATCTCTCAGGTCACTAAAGGGTGCCAAACTAAGTTTCCTGCTTTTGTCAAAGCTCTTTTCCCATCCAAATAGAGAACAGGCCTAAAATTTCTCAACATCTGTGGACAGGTGCATGTCACCAGTGAAAGCCATGTGGTCTTTAATTAGCTTTCCTAACTAAGTTGCTATGTCAAAGGTGTCATTTATAGAATTTGAAGACCAGAGCAGACCATACAGAATCATCCTACCAACAAACTTATAATAGTAGACATCTTTTGATGGGCACCTGGTCAGTTTGCACCAACCAAAAATGTGTCCTGCAGCTTTAACTCTGAACACTTGAATAATCTCTGAATAGCAATGAGTTATCAGCAATGCTGGAGTTGGGAACAGCAATGCTAGTGGGTTTTGTGAGTAACAGGACAGTCTGGCCCATACAGGTGACACTGTGCCCTCTGCCTCCTAACCCTGGATAGCCAATAGAGTTGTATCTGTTGTGGTGTATTCACATGCTCACTGGAAGATCAGAGACTCCTGTGTACATCCATCACATCAGCCTTCCTGATGCTATAGCAGCAGCAGTGTTACCAAAAGAGATTATCATTGTTCCACACTGCTGGTGATTGTCATGCAAAAGGAAAAATGTGAGTGACCGTTCACTGCAGCTTGAGCTTCCATGCTTTATTATTCAGCTGAGCATTTCTTAGGCAGGCAGCATTTAACTCTGTCCCTCTGGAAACCAAAGACATAAGAGTAATTCAGTCATGGAGTACACAGGTTTGGTTTAACACCAACAGTGAAGCAGAGACTGTCAAGCACCCTCAAGTCTCCACAGCAACAGACCATACTAAGAGTATGTGATTTTCAAATTACTTTTTAGATGAATTATACTTTTAGTCATTACAATATAAGAGCACACATTTGCATATGCATTGTGTACTGGTCAATGAGCTGATAACACAATTACATGAACAAATGGCTTCAAGTGAAGGATAAAGCTGTTCAGTGTGAGCATCTAAGCCTCCCCTGCCAGTGACAGGATTTCCAAAGTACCCTTGATGAATTAGATAGATGAGGGAACATTTCCATTTTACCCATTAAAAAAAAAAAACAAACAGAAGACAGCAAAAAAAAAAAAAAAAGAAAAAAGAAAAAAGAAAAAAAAGGAAGAAAAAAAAGTAAGAAAAGAAAGAAAAAAACCATGAAAGTTTTGGGCATGTGTTCATCCCCTTTTTGCTAAAGCCACCAGGCACTGGGCTCATTTATGCAAATAGCTGTTGGAACATATCTTGCCCCAAAGAGCCCATGATCTGTAGCATATAAAGAAGAAATCAAGTTTTCTCATATGGGATTGTCATGGTTTGACACTGGCACAATGCCAGTGCCCCCATGAAGATACCCTCTCCCTGGTTTCTGCTGTGAGATGTGACCAGGAATAAGCAAAGCAGGCTCCCACTTAGGAAAGAAAAGAAAATAGAACTTTATTAACTACACTACAACTATAGATAAAAAGGAACACACACAGGGAAAATTAAAACCTTACAAATACATTTCCTCCTCCCCCCACGAAATTTCCAATACAATACATCTATTCCTCAAATCACCAACTCTTGGTCCAGCACCACCCTTCAGACAATCAATCTTCAGTTCATCAAGAGGAGAGGAGTCCTTCTTGTACCATGGGCTTCCCCTGGAAACACAGCTGAAGCCTCGTGTGTTTCTGTGTCACTCGTGGCACTGCCCGGAGTACATCTGCCATCGTGACCTCTTCCTTTCATGTCCAGTGCTCTCACCACTGAACATGGACCAGAACTAGGGTTGTCTTTTTAAGGATGCTTTGTCCCGATCCAAAAAAGGCACAGTCTCTCCTTTGGGACACCTGTCCCCACAATCTCTCCTTTGGGATACCTGTCCCCCCCATATTTTTTTCACCCCCTGGGGCCGAGGGGCACCAACACTGAACCCTCTTGGTTCTGAGGCATTGCCTCCCCCTAGAATGCAGTCTCTGTATCACAAAGAACATGGTTCTGTCCATGGCTATACAAAAAGAGTCCAGCAAAAGCCACTCCATCATCTCTTCCCACTAGGATTCTTTTCTACTCTTCCAATATTTCTCACTCGCCCAGACCTCTCTCACACTTGCACATTTCCCTCCTCATCTTCCACTCTATCTTCTAGGAAAGGTCAATGATCTGTAAAGTTCTCATTCTCCGAAAAAGGGGTTAAAAGCTCCTTAAAAGCTCCTACAAGCGGCTGGCTGCAGCCCCCCCCTCTTCTCCGTCCCAGCCCTGTGCTGCCGGCACAGGCCCATGTTTATCAAGTCTCAAGGTTACAGTCTCGGGCACCGGCTCTCTCTCTCTCTCTCTCTCTCTCGGGGGGGGGGGGGGGGGGGGTGCTGCCCGATGCCTCCTGGTACTTCTCCAACCCTTCCATCCTCGGGGGCCTCTTCACCTGCCATCTCTGTCCAAAGCCCCAGCCTACCTCACCCAGCCGCATGGCTTTCCCCTCCCCCACCCAGCAGCAGCAGCTGGACGGGGGAAAGACCCGAACTCTTTCCTCACCGGAACCCAAGAGAGCCTCCCAGGGAAGAGCTCTGCTTTTAACCCCGTGTTCTCAGAGGCGTGTCCAATGTCCTAATGGCCAGGTTAGATGCCAATATTAAAGTCTGAACGTCCATTGGCCCAACCATAGCATCCCAAAAAACACATTTCCTGTCAAACCACCACAGGGATTTACTCTGAACAACTGTTGATTTTTCTGAGAAATAATTTCTGTCAACAGTGCTAAAAATCAATCTGCAGATACATGCTAATGAGGGAATGTTAAGACAATCAAACCAGCGCTGTGTCTCACTGGCTCAGGCCAGGAGTGAGCAACATGTGGCTCTTGAACCATGTGCACCTCTCGAGCTGCTGAAATGAGGTTTCCTTGCCAGGGCTGAGCAGTGGGCCGTGCTGGCACAGGGACCGTGGGTGTAATCAGCCTCTCGTGCTAACAGCCAGTACCCAGCCAGAAGGGGCTAATGAAGCTGAGATCTCTGGGTGACCTTGAAAGACTGTATGCATAGCCCCACCAATTCCCAAAATAGGATCCATGATGAGCCATTGTCATCTCCCGTCTGTGAATTGCTCTTCAGTCATCTCTCCCATTGATTCACCATGTGTCCTATGGTTTACAGCCACATGAAAGCACACAGGATTAGCCACCCCTCTGCTACCCTGCAACTAGTATTTGATATTTTAAGTGGAGAAGAGGTTTTAAAAATCCATCTGTAACAAAAATAGATAATTATGTAAAATGCAAAAGCAAGAAAATCCTCTTTTGCTTCCCACTGCCAGAGTTTTAGAGCATGATGTTTGATTATCTTACATAATTGTTAACTGGAATGTAGTGAGGATTGCTTGCTAAATGCTTTTAATTTTAATTTCAAAAATAATTTAAATTTTTATGCCATCTAAAAAACTGTTTTTTAAATTATCATGGATGTTCCTTAGATCAAAAGATTCTTAGCAGTGAGAGGGGAAGAATGGCACACAGGGACTTAGGGAAATTATGACATTTATCATTACAAGAAATATTACTGAAGAACTGTATTCACCCATGAGTTATTTTCTCTTTTCTTTCATTAAAACAAACCTCATCAGAGAAGAATGCAGTGTGTACATAGACCTGGCTGATAGTGAATTCTTGGAAAACCAGTGAAAGGCAAGAAGCAGTATGCAAAAGTTTTCATAACTCTTCGTTTCAATACAAAAGACAGTCAAACTTCAGCAACTAAAACCAGATGAAAAATATCACAGTGCAGCAAATCTTAGAAAATGTCCATTCTTTGAACCCTGACTTCTTTTCATTTTTTACTTTTAATTTCAGAACAAAAAGCATATTTTCCAATAATATTATTTGGAATATAGTTTAACAGTATTGAAATGTAATATTTTGGCTTTCAGGTTTTATTTTTTTCAGAATTATTTTTCTGTTCATAACACATATTTTATGGGGTTTTCATCCAGAGGGTGGTTGAGCATTGGAACAAGCTTCCCAGGGAAGAGGTCACAGCACCAAGCTGGTCTGAGTTCAGAAAGAGTTTTTGGGCAATGGTCTCAGGCACATGATGGGATTCTTGGGGTGACCTAGACAGGGCCAGGACTTAGACTCCATGATCCTGATATGTGCCTTCCAACTCAACATGTTCTATGCTTCTATGATTCTATTAGTTATTTTGAAATGATGCAGAAACCATTGCAAAAATAGTAGCATATATTAGTCTCCTTGACGGAGAAAGAATGGCTTGACTGACCTGAAAAATTGCTTCTTTCCCCAACATGTCACTTCATGAAAGACTTTGTGACTGGCTTTGAAGTCTTTTCCTTAAAAAATTGAATCTTCCAATAGTACAGAAATTCCACATTTCCAGGATCTCTGGAATCTGGTTAATGATTCCCTGCTACTACTGTTAGGACCACTAACCTTTAAACACCTCCTTTCATCCTTGGATCTCATCCAGTCTCTGCTGTTTACATACAGAGGGGGTTGCCCTGAAGTCTCTTTGACTTGACCCATTCAGAGTCCTTTCTCTGGACACTGATCCTGCACAGCCTTACAGTAAGGGACAATGTTTTCAGGACTTCCAAACTGCTTGACATTTTAATCCATGCAATAAATTTAAAGTCCAAGACTTCACCAAGGAAGTAACTGAGCAAAATGTTTTGTTAAAATCAAACTGTTAAAATCTGCAATATTATCCATATGATAATGAAATTCAGAAGAACAAAAATCCAAATGCAAGCATCAAAAAATCCTGCACAACATCAGGAACATATTTTCCAGAAAATGTGCTTGTAATTTGTCTTTCGTGCAGCAGGGAGTTGCCATTGCCATGCTGTGGTCTCAGGTGTTCATGTGATTCTGTACAGGCAGCTACTTTTTGTGCTGTTGATCAAAATGCTTCCATTGTGATGGTTCTTATTTTATCTTCTTGAAGGAATTTTTCACACACAGGATTTAGTGAGGCCCTGATCCTGTGATGTAGGAGTGTACATTCAAGTTGTTGAGGCCACACAGACCCCCTACCAATTTTCTGCTTTTGAATAAAGTTGTGTTACACTTAGTGTGACCTTTCATGAGATGACATGTACACATCACATTCTGTCCAGATGCTCTCAGCTATCAAATCAAAGCTCAGTCATTGGTTCTTCCGTGTTTGAATTGGAAGAATAACTCAAAAATACTATCATGAAGTGCAAAAGTCAACAGGAATGGGGTATCAACATATTTTTTTCTAAAAAACTCTCACATATCTAAAAACATGGTTTGAAGCCCTGCTGGATCCAACAAAGATTAAAACTTGCCAGAATTTCACCCAGGGAAAAATAATATGCACTTACATTAAAAGAAGCACCAGGACTGTTGTTTCTGATGCCCTTCATCCAGCACTGTAATTTGTAAGTGAATCAGCCTAAAATTTGGGACACCATTGGAAATTTCTATATTATTCCTCTAGAAATGTAATGTACTGTATGATATATTAGTATCACTCAATAGCCTGGCTAGACCAACCTGGCCCAGGTCTCATTGATTTTAATAACACTGTGCCATTTTACGTTAGCTGAGCAACTGAGCCAGAGGCTGTGATTTTTCTTTCTTCTTGAAAACAACAGAAACTGGTTATATCCTAGTTCTTCACACAGAAAAGCTAAGCTGAGGGCTGTTAAGCATATTTGCTACAGAACAACAACCAAAGACCATGTGAGAAAAAAAACCATGACTGCTCCTGACACATTTAGTAATGACATATTTTATCATAACAGACATGATATCCTTTAAACATTGAAAGGCTATGATATTTATACTATGCTCAAGGTGCTGCAAGGGGCAATAAAACCATGATTAAAATGCAACAAAAAACATAATTAAAAAGCGCTCTATATGAAATTCAAAAAACAAAATCAATCACAAAAAGGGAAAGGAGAAAAAAGCATCAGCTAAGGTTGGAATAGGGGATAATTATGAAGTGTCTCAGAGATCACTATATTCAAGGGAAAGCAAAAGCAAAGGAACCTTTCTTGACACTGAAGAGGTAGAAAGAAAATCTCTTCTTCTGCTCTCCTCACTAAAGTGGGGAGAGGCAGAGCTTAAAAGGATAATTAAAAGCCATGCTGCCAGGGGCACAGATGTGAAGGCTTTAAAAGGCAAGCACAGCCAGACTGCCAGAGCCCTTGGCAGGCACCTACCATCCCCAGGGGTGGCTCTCACCTTTCTGCCTATACAAACCCTGTTGTGCTTGTAAGGAGGGGTCAGAGCTCGTTTTCCTCTGCAGCAATGGACATGCCCAGTCCTCATAAACAACTATGTTTGCCCTGCAGTGCAGACATGAACCTAGTGAGGCACTGGATTCTGGGTCTTCCAGGTGCACCCTCAGTACTACAGCCAAGCCTCAGGTTTTCCCTCCCTCCATCCATCCATCCATCCATCCATCCATCCATGGGGCTGAGATACTCCCCTTCTAAAATTCAATTCCTGCAAAGTCCTTATTTTCTTTTGTTGCAAACAGCTTTGTCCCACAGCAAACAGTTGTTAAGGCTGAGGTAAAGATTATTTTCACAGTGCCTCAGATTTATCCATGCACCATTCACTCCCTTCTTCTTTGTCACTTTTTTTTTTGTACCCTCCTTCAATATTTCATCCAATAACGGCTAATTAGTTCCATTTTCCAAGCCAACTTGTCCATCATCTTAAAGTGACAAAATGTCTATTTTGATCAGTTTATAAAACCAGTCTCCATCATCTACTAGGGCTGGATTTTAAGTTTAATTTCTTTTATTTTCACACCTAGTAGGAAATTCCTATGAACAGAGTTGTTTCATTACCTTCCTTTAAATCTAGGCTTATAACTCTCCTTTGCCTATGAAAAGAGTTGCAAGAATTAAGATTTTGATACAGATCCTATCATGACAAACAGTATTTTTATTACACTTTTCTGCTCACTCGTCCTTTACACTTCTCATCTGATATGTGGTCTATAAGCTTTGAGACGACTTAATTTTGTTCTTTGTTTGTACAACTCATAGTTCAATAACTGCTAGGTTTTTGTCTGTTCCAAGTCTAGATCTTCTAGGTATTGCTATAGCTGAAATCATAACAACGGCAGCAAAACAATATAAAGGAAATCTACCTGGAGGTCAAAATTTAGCCAAAATATGTGCGCCTGCATCGTCTGCCCTGTGCTCAAAGAACTGTTTGAAAAAGCTACAGTTTCTGGCAAGTTATTGCAAAGCTACCAGGAAACTCACTGTCAGAAAATTGTAGCCATTGGGGAAGTCTGTTCTTTAAGCCTATGACTACAAAATATAACCTCTGAAGTACAAAAAAAAAGGCAAAAAACTGAGCAGTGGGATAAGTTGGAGAGGAAAATAAGATTTCTTGCATTGGTCTAATAAACAAATCTCAAACAAATTACCTGGAATTTGAAGCTTGGGGATGCTTCCCATACCACCTACCCCATCAAACAGTCTATAAAATCCTTCAATATCTGAATATCAAAAGTGATTTATCCTAAAACATGTTAAATCTTCTAAAAACAATCCACTGGGCTACAAAACTATGTTAAAATTATTATCTGGCTTATCAAATTCAGTGTACTGAAACTTCCCATTTTTCTCCATCAGAAAAAAATATCATAGTGAGTATTGAAATTTACAGTGGGATATGTCCTAGCCAGTAAGTGAGCAGAGTTTCTCTATACATTCATGCTAAAATATAGCTTGCCTTTGATTATATGCACATGTTTTGATTGTGTGTATGTGTTTATATTTTATAAATGATGGTGGGTATGGCTCTAAAAATGAGCATTTCAGGGTCAGGGCATCAGCATCTTATTATTTACTCTTTTAGACCCTGTGAAATCAGGTGATGTCTGTAAAACAGCTCCAGTAGTTTCCTTTTTGTGAAGTCAGTAAAAAGACAAACCATTCTAGCTTTGATTTGTATTTGAACTATTTCATACAACTCTCTCATTCATAACATCCCTGTTTATCCTCAGTACACAGTGCAGAGCATGAAGCTGGATCCATAGATTAAACATGCTATCCATCAGCTGCCTGTAGTTGCGGATAATTATTTCAACTGCCATTTAAAAAAAAAATAAATCAGAATGGTGCCAAATTGAAAAATCTGTTCCTCACTTCTCCTGGTGCATGAGGTCCCTTGTTGGGTTATTGAAATTGCTCGGCTGTTCTCGTAGCCAAGGAAAAGAGGGAAGACAGATGGAGCCATGCATTTTTGTAAAAACTCTGAAGAACTGTCCTCATGACAACCCCTTCTCTGTCTCCAAGGCAGTGGGTAAATCTTGTTATGTGTCCTGCTCTGTATTAAAGATATGCCAAGCATTGCCTGACAATTTTGGCATGTTTTCTGTGGGGATTTACTTGTAGTGCATCGTTAAGGAAAGATATTTTTCATATGATCTCCTCAAAACAAAGCAAAAACAAAAATCCAAATATTTATATACATATATACATATACACTATATATATATAAATGTTTTTGTCCTGAAGGAAGATTAAATTAAGTATTTATTTGAGAAAAGTATATTTGAATTTTAATTGTTGTGGTAATATACTCAAAATGTGCGTAAGCTAAAAATCCCAAGGCAATGCAGATCACTTTCTAATATGTCCCGGGTGTTAGAAATGCAATGCATTTAATTTCACACAGAACCAAATCCCATTCAGAAGACCTATGCAAGAAGCAAGGCTGTTTCAACCCTGCATTTTAAATCATCCAAGTATTTTCTTTTGCTTTGCCTCTGCTCAAAATAAAAAAGTGCCCTCTGTAAAGCCATTTCAGCACTGCCCTTCCCATTTTCAAGTCTATTTAGTTTATTTTACCTTTCTAATTTCTTAATAACCTATTTTCTTTCTGCTCCCCAGAAAATATTAGTTTCCTCTGTATATGACATTGATACCTCTAAATATTTTGTGCTTGCAGATAAGTACATGACCAGGAGACAGGAAAAACAGCCGTATACTTGCACTGTCTCCATATCTAGAAAGATATCTCTCTCTCTCTTTCTCTTTCTCTCTCTCTCTCTTTCTCTCTGTGTGTCTCTCAGAGCACATTCAAGTCAATGCAAATGATGTATGGCTATATTTTCAATTTCTATAACACCTCCCTTCAAGTGCCTTACAAATAGCAGTGAATTCATAACAACAATGAGAGGTAGAGAAATATAAATAACCTTACTGAAAGATGGTAAAGGTTGTTCAAGATGGCCTTATTTTTAGAGGTATTGAACATGCACAGCTGTCTTTAACTTCAAGAAGAAAATGGAAGATGTTCATCACTTTGGCAAAGAGGATTCAAATCCTTGGCCCCTTCTGCCTGAGATTTAAGTGTCTAATTTTCTCCAGCTCAAGTACAATATAGACTTGAAGTAGAAATCCTGTAAAAGTTATTTGCCTATGTTATATAGAAGATTGGATGAGATGATCATAAAAGTGATCCAAACTTAATGTCTGTGAACTTTGAAGATAGTGGCTTAGGTAATATTTCTGCAGTGAATCTTCAGTAGGATCAGGAATAGAGCCCAGGGTTCTCTGACTGACATTATTTTTGATGCTTTTATCACAAATCTATGCTTGTTCTTTTCAAGGATGTTAAAAAGTCTTGAATTAATAAAGCAGGGAATTGATAAAACAAGCAGATGTGTTACTTTGTGAACATTGTCCATGTTAATGTTTATGAAGTTTATGTAGTACCATAAGACACAATTCAATGGTATCCTTTAAACATTCAATGATAGCCTTTAAAACAGACTATTTCTAGCAAAGAGTCCTTTAGTTTTTTTATCAGGTTATTGTGCTATATCACAGCACAATGCTCCACTTATAGAAAAGGGAGGAAAGAACTGATTATACAACTGCATTAGAACATATTTTCCCTGAGAATCAAATCTGCTGAATAAGTTATAGATGTGATTTTCTCTTATTCTGCCTGTTATTTGACAGGGAACTGAAAGAAAAAAAAAAAGTAAAACAACCCACTTTTTTATGATTTTGTCTCAGGCTGCTATTGTTTTTATAATGTATGATTTACCTTTTAAATATACACCACTACTTAATAAAATAAAAATTTTAAAAATCAATTCTAAAATTGTTAAAGAAAGAACACATTAAAGTGAAATGATTTAAAGATTTGTTTGTTATCCATGCATGACAGAGCACAAATAATTGAGTATCAATTGTGGGAAAAACAACTGCTCCTCCTTTCATCTCAAAATCTCTATGGTCACTTGGTTAAGAATGGTTTATGATTCTTCCTTTGCTTTGATTTATAAGCAAGTCATTGTTCAATTTAATTGTGTCCAATATATCACCAGAACACATTGCATCCTGGCATTTTACCATTTATAGCTTCACAGAAAAATTGATACTAATAAAAGCCTCTGTTTCCTCCCCTCTCTCCCACCCCACAAAGAAATCTAAGAAATCAAATCATTCAATGTACATCAGTGAATCAATAAGGGCAATAAATCAATGCAATTGATTAAAAGTTATGACATGCTGGACTATCTGTGTTTATCCAAGTGAGCTCATGTCAGTTTAGGTCTGCACCTAAAAAGACACTTGTGGATTCCCCAAAAAGCAGAAGTCCAATAACTAGTTTTAAAGGTCATTAAAAATCAGAAGTTAGAAGGTTTCAGTATAATTTATGACCCAGTTGGCAGAAAAATATGGCACACTGACAAAGTGTAGTCTAGACAATCCCCTAAGAACTATGTTGCAGCAAGAAACATCCTGTTACATCATGGAAAGAAATAGAAAGCAAAAGAAATTGGACTTTCTCAACCAGTGAGACAACATGAGGTAAGCTTCAATTCTGTGTGTTGCTACTCTGATGCAAGTTTTATCAGTAGATGATACCTTCTCCCAGGTAACAAGTGACAGGACAAGAGGAAATGGCCTCAAGTGGCACAAGGGAAGGGTTGGATTAGTTACTAGGAAAAATTTCTTTACTGAAAACGTATTCAGGCACTGGAATAGGCTGCCCAGGGAAGTTGTGGAATCATCATCAACTGCTCAAAAATCATCTAGATGGGGCACCTGGGTCATGGTTTAGTAGTGAAGAAAGCAGTGCTAGGTTAACAGTTTTGAGATCATCAAGTCTTGATGATCTCAAAAATCTTTTCAAGCCTTAACAATTCTGTGATCTACACAATTGTAAACTAATTTGGGTGGGATTTTTGCCCAGTTGTGGATTGTCACCTTCTCTGAGAAGAAGAAGGTATTGGCACTGTGGCACTATGAACTTGTGCATTCTCCCTCAGTTGTTGTTGTAGGAAAGGCTTCCAGAGGGGTATAATTACTGCTGCTCCAAAAATGAAGATAAGAAAAAGGGGCAACATGTGAGGCTGGCATTGCACCAAGGCTGTGGCAATCCTCCTGTGACCTCTCTTCCCACCTACTTGGACATCAGACCATGCTATGAGAAATATTGTCCCTCCCTCAGCTCACATCTCAAGGCAGCTGTTTCAGGATATGCATTGACCACGTGTTTGCTTGGCTTCCACTCTTTGTCAGAGCAGTCCCAGAAAGTGTTGGCTCAGGTATAGCCTACGTGGCTAAGGAAGGTGAGGTTCTTCATGCTCTGCATTTCAGGGATGGTCAATACTTACCCCAGGCCATTGCTGACACTGAGTTCAAATAGGGAGAACATCCAGCTGTGACTCTTTCTCTTATTCATGGGAAATTTAAGCTACTTCTGTGAATTCCTTAATATTTATAATCCCTTCATCAAAGATTTACTGGGTGGGGTTTTTCCTGCTGTGGGAGGTGAAAGAAAGAACAAGAAAATGATTCAGTACCTTCTCAGCCTCATAACCCTTCAAACTAGGATGCAGTTGAATTTCTGAACAACCTATTTATCAGTAAAGTGTCAGTAGGAATTGACGAAACCTTAAAAGCCACAGTTAAGCAGCATGCAGCATAAAGATGGAGAGCAGAAGAAGCTGTGTGCATTGTGCTATTAAGAAGAAAGCATGCTACTAGCAATAGTCATCTCTTTTAATTCAGATAACACCTGTGAGGAATATTTAAATCACATTTAGTCTGAGATTAAAAAAAGAAAAAAAATTGACTTAATAAGAAGGCACCATGAGACACCATGGTGAGAACAGACCAAAATAGACGTATGATACAAAACCCTTTTTGAAGCATCACTCTGTGCAGTGGTATATTATCAACAGAGCAGATGAATTACTAAAATCCAATCTTGCTGGCTTGATTTTGTTACATTTAAGGCTATTATTATGGCTGCAAATGTCTAATTTTACTTGATAATTAAAATTCTTTGCAATGATTATTATGGCCCCATCAAAAATAAAGAGTGTTGTCTGTATGTGTGCATGCATGCATGCCCAAAGTTATATACAATTTTCAGCACTCATTGTGGAGTCCTACTGCTTGCCCCTGCCTGCATACCCCTGTATAACTATTAGTTTTTGTTTCCTACTCCTTGCTTTTGAGATTATTTGAATTTCCTCACTTTTTATCCTGAATACAGTAAGGATTGTGTATTTTATACAAACCTCACAGTAACAAACTCAGTAAATCCACAGAAAAAAAGGTTAAAAAAAGAGAGAAAAACAAGGTGAGTGTAGAGAGAATTGAGTCTTGTTATCAGTGTCATGTTTCATGTGTCATCAGGTAATGAATGTACAATCTGCTGTACCTGGTAAGCGCAGGGTGTTAAAAGAATTTACTGTATATGAAGTGAGGTTTAGAGTGGTTATCAGTAATGCTCTATCTGAAACAATGCTGTAATAGCAGCTACAACGGTGTATGTAGACATCAGACTTACACAGATAGAAGTGCACACGTATATTATAAATCATAGAATCATCGAGTCATGGAATGGCTTGAGTTGGAAGACCTTAAAGATCATCTCATTCCAACCATCCTGCCACAGGCAGGGACACCTTCCATTAGGCCAAGTTGCTTAGAGCCCCATCCAACCTGGCCTTGAATACTTCCAGGAATGGGGCAGCCACAGCTTATCTGGGCAACCTGTTTTAGTGATGTCTACATGCACACAGAGATTTACACAGAAATTAGCATCAGTGACATTTAAATATTCTCCCTTTTCCAGAGCTCCCTCTGTAAGAAGAGTGATTTTTCTATGCATATTATTAATTAGTTTAATCCTGTAATTACTTTAGTTGCCTGCAGAGCTCTGAGAAATTGTGAAGAGTTGCTTGGCAAGCAAGCTCTGAAAGAAAAAAAAATAGCTCTCCAGATCGAATGACCTCCATGAGCCTGGGGTGGTGAGCATCACTAGAGAAATGGAGGGGAAAATTTCAGCTAATAGGAAGGAAAAGAAACTGTTCACCAAGGAAGAAAAGATAAAAATCACAGCAATGAGGAGAAAAACAAACATGTTTTGTCTTAATTCTGTTGCTGGGAGGCCCCCCCCCATCCCTATCCTTAGTCAAGCCAGTTGTGTGTGGGAGCAGCACTGCAGATGGAGCACGCATGGGGCATTATTGCCTTAAAGAAGAGAACAGCCCATGGGGCAGACTGTTCTTACTTGGTGGAAGGAAAACTTGTGAGATAGTTACTGAAATAAACACAGAACTCCTGATATCCTTGCAGGAAAAGCTCATTTTTTAGTGGGTCATGAAGCATAATTGCAGATATTCCATACCAATGGCAAGGAAGCTGTGCCAGGCTTTTGGCAGGTAGCAGCAATCACTATGAATTTAAAACAAAAACTGCAACAAAAAACAACTACAAACACAACAATAGAACAGGAGAATGTTTTTGACTGATCATAATCTTTTGGTATCACAGGAGAGCTGGGGTCTATGGTTAGGCATTTCTGCTTTCCTTGTCTTCCCTGTTTCACACTCACTATCTTTCTCAATAAGAGATTATTTTTTAAAAAATATTAAAAAAGAGAGAAGGCCAGTTGCTGGCTTTGGAGCCTTCACATGAATAGGGATAGCTCAATGTATAGATCTCAAAATAAATTCTAGCACTGGTCAAACCCTGGGTTTCAGAATGTAACTTACTGAATATTTCCTTTAAGTGGCTACCTTTTAAGACCTCTGAGAAATGCCACAGACACATGAACCCACATATTATGTGTAGAAAATCATTCTTTCTTCTTGCATGAATTTATATGACATGGCTTACTACACTCAGTATCATCTAGATTTGTGCTTCTCTTTTTTTTCTAAATGAAACTATCCTTATTATTAAAAAAATTACTTATACATCATATTTTATAGTTTTTCTTAGTCTAATTTTTAGTTGACTAGTTTCTCAATCCTTTTTTGCATTTTCTATTGAGCTTTTTCTATTATTGTTGTTTAGTTTGTGGTTTTGTTTGCTTGCTCACCCACCTGTGTAGGAATACTTTTATAATGTATTAAAATGTAAGGTTCTAGTGCCATTTTTCAGACTCCATCTCAGACCTTACAAACGGATTGCAGTGTACAGAGCACACATTGAGAAACACTGATAAATGTCAGCTGCTTGAGAACAAGAGATTCTCTTATCTTCAGAAAGAACTTAGGGAATCATTTTATGTGTCTGTAGCCTGGAACATGGGGTGGAAAACTTGTGGTATCTTGTAATAATAAAAGATGTCCTGAGGTGGCAAGAGGTGGCAAGTATCCAATAAGAAGCACAATCAGTGCCTGACTTGGGCTGCAGTGTAATTGCAGTGTCAGATAAGACAGAACAGGTGACTACTCCCACCAGAAATGTGCTAACAAAGTAGAAAAAGTTATCTTCTACCCAGGTCACCTCATCAGCATGTGACAGGTCCATGCAGTGTCCCCAGAGAATGTGCTTGCAGAACATACTTCAAGGAAATCCATCAGCTAATATTTCTGTTCAAATACAAGGAGTAAAGAGGTGAGGCAGTTATAAGCAAAATAAAGGAAGAAGAAAATCATTGGTAAATGGAGAGATAGGAAGTGCATCCTCTAGCAGTGTTTATGTTTTATTTTGAAAATATGTTTTATCCTTGACACAGTATTCTGTTTGCCTGGCAAAGAGAAGATGGTCCACAAAAACCTTTTGGAGTTATCTAAGTCTTTCTTCCCAATGGGCTATTTTCTTCAAAAACTTTCTGCTTATCACTATCTAGTCTACTATAAAAGTATGTATTTCTTTTTCAGAGCAATTTCACGAGTTCCAGAAATAAAGGGAAAAGATACTGCTCAGAATTTCTCCTTTTCCAATTTTCAGTTGCTCAACACTCAGAAGAGCTGTTTAGTGCCTCCATATCTTCAGCTCATCTGGGACAAAATGAAATCACATCATGACACTTACTCTTTTGCTGAAAAAATAACTGCTTTTTTCTGAAAATGTGCTGCATCTGGCCATCACAACCAGAGTAGTATTCAAGAGAACGGGATCATTTTGTCTGAAAATGCCTGGAGTTTCCACCCTCTGGAGCCAAACCTATTCCATGCCATTGCTTACAAGATTTCTTTCTAATCATGTAATTCCATTGATTCCCTTAACCATGGATGGCTTTGCATAATTCTGAGTGAGTCACTGTATAAGACACATATCTATATTAAACATATAGATCATGACCTTCAACACCTGATTTTATTTCAAGAAAAACCCTTGAAGGGTGTCATTACTGGAGATCTCTTCAAACCTTTCTGGTGAATAGTCACCAGAAATTTGCTGAGACTTTTGACACAAGAAAAACCCACTTTACACAGGAGTATCCAGCTCTTAAAAAAGCTGTTCTCACAATACTGTGAAAATGAAGCACTCAAGGCAAATAATCTTGAGACATGAGCTGCCCTGAATTGTCTTGCATTAACCACAGATTAAGAGAACATGCAGTAGCTATGGCTGTAATAGGGCAATGCCCCAGCTCTGAAATGAGCATCTTCCACCCAGATTCTCCAGAATTCTATCAAATATCAAGTTCTATCTATACTCTTCAGAATTCTATCAAAAACACAAGTCTTGCGGTTTTCAGGGATTTTCATGTGAGAAGAGATACACAACAATTCAATAGAGCATTCTGCAGTAAAATACTTGTTCCATAAAGACATAAAGACTAAGCAAGCACATGGCATTCAGAAAATAAATACCTTAAAGAACATGAAGTCCATATATCTGGCTTTATTATTTTCCTGTAAGTCTATCTATTCACATCTGTGGCTTTTCAATCATCTTGCAGTAACTCTACTCAGCTAGAGAACATAAGCAAAAATTAAGACCAGACTGCCAGGTTTACCAAAAAACCCCACACATTACTGTCAGTTTCAGAATAGCATAACAGAATAACACCAATACTCATCAAAATCTAAAGGCAGATTTCCAAGCCACATTCTCCTTATGCCTGTGTTTAATGTCCTCTCTATCAATAGCCATTCTCTTCTCTGGTGTTCATCTGGTGCCACCATTCAAAATGTATTCCCACTAGTTACATCATACATACATTACACTTTTTCAAAACATATACACATATAGGCACAACTGCCCACCCAGATCAGCAACAGCAGTGAACCTGACTCAAAATGACAAAAGATGATTGATTGTCCTTCAACTGATAAATTTAGAGGAAAAACAGATCTAGATGCACAGACAGTTATTCTGCCATGCAATGTGCACTGTATATTTCTTATTAAAAGGGAGACACCAATTTCTAGCATTTTTTAAATTCAGACATTACCCCTAGTTACAAAGAGAGTTTACAATCTTAATTATTCTCTTTTGGAAAAAGAGAAGCTCTTTTTAATTTTTTCCTTTAGCCTTGTTAAATATAAGAGGGGACTTCTCAATTTACTAAGGTACTTTGTGTTATTACAGATCTTGTTTTCTTTACAAATAATACTTTCAAGTACATATCTAGCATCTCAACTTTGTAAAACCATGGATACCAGAGAGCTCCTCTGTTTTCAAGAAGTTCCTTGCCATCTTTTCTTTCTTTTATTCAAATAAATGTGCAGATAATTCATAAATTTTGTCACAGCTACTATTCTCATTAATAACATAGACTGCTTAATAAGAAAAATCTATAATTAGTCTTTAATTCTAGTAATTATTAGAATACAAACTGTCAGATTCATTCTTCATGAATGTCACTGACTGGAAAAGAAGATTTGCAGAGATCATGGTATTGTTCAGCTATCACAGTTATAAGCACTGAAAAACAGGCAGTTTGAGTGTAGAACTCTCAAGACTCAAAAGACTTTATTATAACCACAAAATTTTCACCCTGATCAGAGTTCATGGTATTGACTTCTACCATTTAATTTATCATACTTTGCTGAAGGACTGACATAATGGAAGTTCATTGGATCTCATATCGTCTCAGAAGCAGCTCTCAATAGCTATTTATTGTTATGTAAACACAGACTCAGCTTTCTTAATTAGTGATGACAGTACCTGAAAAGTTCAATTCAGGTAGTTCAAAGTTTGGGTTCAATTGCAATTAGGATCCAAAATCAAATGTTAATTCTAACTGCTTGAGACTTCAAACTGGAAGAAAATGTCATGTGAAAGATTGCTTGTGGTGAGATTTTTCACACTTTTGCTTCTGTCCGTGGACAAAATTAACATTAAACCAGCTTTTCTCATAGTATTTTGGCACTTCCAGATCTGATCACAGGAAAATAGTAAAAGTTAAAAGTAATTTTTTAAACAAGTTGCAGAATCTTAAATTATATTTGGCTCTAGCAAAAAAATATAAATTTAAGGCTTCGTCTTTATTTTTCCTTTCTTTCTTATCTCTATCTTTCTCTTTCCCTTTCTTTGCTGTTTTTTCTCTTGCTCTGTCTCTCCTTGTCCCAGGTTCATTCAATCCTTTTCAAAGTTTTTAAATGCTGCTATTACCATAAAGCTCAGTTCATCAAGGTGCAGAAGCAAGAACCTGAGAGTCAATATGTAAATTATTTTGTCGCCTTTAAAGAAATGTTAATATCTTTAAAGTAAACATGTGGTCTACTGAACTAGGCCTTATTTTGGCTCTGCAATTTGGCTCTGTTAACAGAATTAATCCTTCTTAACTATTGATCTGGTAGCTGAGTGCTGGTGTCATTTGGCTAGCCTAGTACTTACCTAAGTTAGTTTTTTGCCCTAAAGATCTAGTAAGGTTTCTCGTGCCTCCAGTCTGGAAAATCTTTCTCTTTTGGTCATATCTTTCTCAGAAGAGGAAATTATGGCCTCATTGTTATACACTATGAGAATTTACTGAGCTTGTATAAACACTGGTGAAAACTTGTATGAAATTTCTCCAAGTGCCTCCAGGCAAAATTTGCAAGGCTACTTCTAGTAGAATAATTGTGTGGTCTGAAAGACTTACTCTGATTTTCCCTGGAGCAACATGGGGGATATTCATATAAACTGCTCTGCCAGAGCAGTGGAAGAGTCAGTAACTTCTAGGAGGAGGGCAGCTGAGGACAGAGATTTCTACAAACCAGCACATTTGGAATTGGAAGAAGATATCTGTCCACATCCCTTAATTCACTTCTCTGAAATGACAAGACTAGGTGTTCTCACCTTAAAAGGCTATGGCAAGAATATATTAAAAAGAAAAAATTCTGTAACACTGTGGAAGCAACATGGGCACCCAAGATAGTGGATGATTTTAATTATATTCTCCAAAACTATTAACATGTAAGTGAACAATGTAGGGAGTCCTAATATGCTCTAAATATCTTTGTTGAAAATAATTATTTAAAAATAAAACAGAGGAACTGTAAATCTCTGCAAAAATTTTCTGACGAAATGTTTTTTATTAGAGTATAGTAACTTGTGGAAAAAGTATCAGACTGACAGTTCTGGAAATGTCTCTCTCTGTCCACAAAAAATGTACTGCACAGGGAGCAGGAATAAAAGCTTCAACAGCAATGTTCCTAAGCTCTGATCTGAAGGGACTACCATCAGCCCATTATAGTCCTTGGCTGGTGACAAGGGTGCCAATTAGTACTGCCAAGTGCAATGATGGCTTTTCTGATGTGGATGCCTCACTGCTGGAAACTGGAACCATGAAACTCATTTCCAATAGCCCATTGAAGAGCCATCAGATGGTAACAACTTTTAGTCACAGACTTAGACTGGCATTGTACTGACAATGCAGAAATAAAAGACTCTACATCATATTACCAATCCCAGAGCAATCCAGCTACCCCTCCATTATATTTCTAGGAAGGACAGACCTTACAGAGATTCACTGAGAAATCATAAAAAAGAATGTGACTGAAACTCTTTTTTTCTTTCTCAGATCACTGTGTTCAATCCTCATTTTAATTAGTTTTAAATACTTCTAAGTACTGTTTAGGTGCAGTGAAGAGTAAAGAATGGTAGAGACACATATGAAATCTTTTATTTCCGTCTTAGTATTTATTTTCATGTGATTTAAAGGTACTATTGTAACACCTTTCTGATGGGCAATAACATGAAAAAAAAAATTATTATGCAGACATAATAATTGGAGAGAAAAACTGTTAAGGGCCACCAACCTTGCAATGTTGTATCATACCATTTATACCATGTTTTACCATATTCCTTAGTAGAAAAAGTCATTTGGCTACATTGAAAAAGTTTTCATGAAGATAAATTACCTTCTGTATGAAGCTGTGTATGCATGTATATCTACATAAGTATGTGTATTTGTGAGTGTTTTATGGGCATGTGAGACAGAGATACTATATCTTTTGTTTCATTCATATACATAGACATACATAAACCTCAGAGATACTCTAAATTTGGAGTGATTTCATATGTCCTTTCCCATTAGTTTAGATGAAGGTGACCATTCATGCATTTTAACAGGAATATAACTTGGCAGAATAACACCTTGAAGCATCTTTTGTTTGTTTTAAACATGTCCTTGTCACATAAACACACATAATGAGCAATAGTGAAAAATGCTCTGTGTGTAATTGTTTTTTTTAATTCTTCCCTGCCTACTATTAGTCAGATCTTTTTTTTTTTTCCAACAGATAAGCCATAGTATGTAAAACCATTCAAGGTTTACAAAGGTCGTTTTTTCCTTGGGTATAACAAATTGCAGTATGAACAATATTTCTTTATCTTTGTACATTACTTTCAGATGTCTCAAGTAAATAAATACTCAAAATGTACTCATTTAAAGTAGGAAAAGATTTCTAGGACACAGAGATTTAGGAACATATATCTTAGAATTTTTTCATTTGGAAAACACCTTGAAGATCAGTGAGGTCAACAATTAACCCAACACTACCAAGTCTACCACTAAGCCATGCCACACATTGACACATCTTTTAAATACCTCCAGGGATGGTGACAACCACTTCCCTGGGCAGAGTCTTCAAATGCCAGACAACTTTTCCATAAGAAATTTTTTCTAATATCCAATTTAAACCTCCCTGGCACCACTTGAGGCTATTTCCTCTCACCCTATAGCTTGTTACACGGGAAAAGAGAACATCCTCACCTCGCTGCAATCTCTTTTCAGGTAGTTGAAGAGAGTTAAAACATCTCCCCTGACAGACAGAGGAAAATCACTGCCCTAACCCCATAGGTTATACTATGTCTAATACAAGCCATGATGCCATTGGCTTTCTTGGCCACCTGGGCACATGCTGGCTCCTGTCCAGTTGCTGTTGACCAGCACCCCCAGGTCTGTTCCTGCCAGACATTTTCCAACCACTCTTCCTTGGCCTGTAGCATTGCCTGTGCTTGCTGTGACCCCAGTGCAGGACCTGGCAGTTTACCTGTTAAACCTCATACAGAGTTTGGTGTCATTGGAAAATTGACTAAGGATGCCCTTGATCTCCTCAAGATATAAAACAGGACTGGCCCCAGGAATGAGTCCTGGAGAACCCCACTACTGACCATCCACCAGCTGGATGTGACTCCATTCCCTACCACCCTGGGCCCAACTATTCAGACAGCTTTTTACCCAGTGAACAGTGTATGAACAGCCAGTTTCTCCAGGAAAATGCTGTGGGAAATGATGTAAAAGCCTTCAGAAATGTTCAGGTAGACAAGATCTACAGTCTTTCTCTCACCCACCAAGAGGGTGACCTTGTCATAGAAGATCAGGTTGACCAAGCAGGACCTGTCTTTCAGAAACCCAGGCTGTCTGGGCCTGGTTCCCCAGTAGCCTTGTAAATGTTGCATGACACTCAAGGTCATCTGCTCCTAGACCTTCTCCAGGACCAAGGTTGGGTTGACAGGCCTGTGTCCCTTTATACAGATGGGCATCACACTGGTAAACTCCAGTCAAGTGGGCTTTCCCCAGTTAAGTAGCAATGATGGCATATGAAGGAGAGTGGCCTGGCAAGCTCTTCCCACAGCTCTGTCCGTGCCATTGGGTGAGTCCCGTCTGGGACTGCAGACTTGTTTGTGTCTTGGTGGTGGCCACTGACCATTTCCCCCTTGAAGTATGGAGTTGCATTCTGCTCCCTGTCCCCATCTTCCAGCTCAGGGGTTGGGTACCTAAAGAACATCTGGTCTTACTGTTAAAGATCGAAGCAAAGAAGGCATTAAGTACCTCAGCCTTTCCCCCAGCCTTTGTCATACAAGCAGTTGAAAATAAAAAATGTTCACGACAAGAAATTTGGGAATAAAAGAGGGAAAAAGCACATTTCCAAACAACTCAGTCTGTCAGACAATCTCTGGAAGTCAGACAATTACCATTTGGTTGTACAATAAAGCCCACAGATGAATAAGTGTATTCATTAGAGCAATTTCACTGCTGCCCTGGCATGCAACCTGATCCTGAGAGTCTCATAACTTGATAGGACAAATACTGTTAAATTACTCTCCACTCAAAGCCTCTAAGCCATCAAAGCCTTTTTTTTTCCCTTGCAACAAACAAGCACAAAAAAAGATCAAAAAGTATTAGTACTTGCTGAAAAATGCATCGTTCCCTTTTTTGACCAAATACATCCTTTATCAAAGAATGAATCAACTCAGCATTCAGGTTTACAATCACTCTAGGAAGCACTCTTTTCAGTATTAGCTCCTAGTTCACAATCAAACCCACACAACACATTTTTGAGCCTAAAGGATCTCCACTGAGGAATTTTGTTTATGTGGAGCTCAGATGCAAAACCAAGGTCGAAGTATAATATACCAATGGAAAGCATAACAATGAAAGTTTAACATAAGGAGAAGAAATCATTATCTCTGAGGACAAATCCACAGTTCTTCCCTGGGCAGAACAAGTGTCTGAATCCTAATACCATAGCAATTTAGGTTTTGGGCTGGTACCTGTGATGAAATGTATTCTAATCTGTCCTGTTGTACTCTATTATTCTATCACAGAGGGATTTTCTTTGGTTTTGTGGAATGAATCACACTGGCCCTCAGAATTCTACTCCCAATCAATCCAAGCTGTACAAGAAATGGGATGTTTAATATTTATACCTCTATTACTTTTCAGGGGGGTTAAGAGAATCAAAATTAGATTTCAAAAACATCTCTTGAACAGAATTTTTTGTTAAAACAGGTTGACCTTTTAAAAAAGCAGACATATTAATAATGGGCTATACCACAGGACATATTTTCCTGTCTCCTTGAGGGTCTATATGCTATAAAGGAGAGGTATATGCACCAGTAATGTTCCCTTAGTCACAGAACAATATGCAGGAACTCAGCAGACCACCAACCTTTTCAGAGTAGAAAAAGCAAGTGCTATTCAGAGCAATGCCTCCTTGTGCCCATGAAGACAACCTGGCCCAGAACTAAAAGCCACAGCTGGCTTTAGACTTAGCAGAATCCTCGGTTTTTGCTGCCAGTTTTCAAGCACTTGAAGTCTGCGGACTTGCTTTAATTTTTATAGAAACTTTGACAAAAATATGTAAAACAAAATGCAGTTTGTGTCCAGATAAATAGAGGTCACTTTTACTGTGTGCTGGCCACTGGCATCACTATGGCAAAATTTCACACCAGAGAGCATGAGGCTCCAATCTGACAATAAATTTTCACATATACATATAGTAGTATCATCAGTCATCATAGCATCAGAATTTTCAGACATTTGTGATTTGTAAGAATGCACCAGCTAATTAAGAGATGCTAGTAGAATAGTCTGCAGTTATTTAGAATATTTACAATTCACTACAGGCAAGGCATTTTAAAATTAAGCCACAACATTTTTTCAGATTGGAAGATGTGACTTAAAAGGATTTGATCCTCTTCTTACACTTTCATTTTTTATGGATTTTACATTTTTGGAAATGGCACTATTTTTATCTGGATAAGCAAATGCATGTTTTTTTTATTTTTCCCCTCGGCAAAAGTCACAGCCTGCAAAGACCTGATTTTGAAGCAGATTTTTTTTCTCTGAAATTTTTTAAACTGTTTTTTCCCTTTAGAGGGGTGTAAATGTTGCTCTCCTCTAGGCACACACTTTTAGAATGTTGTGTGTCAGGTGGACAAAAAATTAAGACACTAAGAGCAGACCTTGAAATACACTTAATTTGTGTAGACAAATTGGGGGTCCTGACTTCAGCTTTTCTCACTTTCCCTTGCTGCAAACCCACAAATATGCAAAAGAACACAGTGCAATGTTTTGGGTGCAGGATAGACAATCTGAAATGTGTCCCCATATGTACAAGAAGTACTTTGCAGATGTCTGAATCTTTTCTATTTACATGACAGATTGTAGAGACTCCAAAGAAGCTGTTGCTCTCATTTTCATGAAATCTTTGCAGTTTTTCCTTTTTTTTTCTTTTCTATTTTACTATTTATTTTTAAAACCCTTAATTAACATAACTGGGTTTTCAGCATTGTACCTGTACACTGCTGTGAGAAGACCCCACACCCTGAAGAGCTTGTGGTTGAGTCCAAGTGGGGTTAAGAATCTGAGCAGATTGTTTTAGTGGCCTCTCTCATTGCAAAGCCTTATTTCTACTGTTGGGTTTACCTTTTGTAGCACCTCTCTGAGCAAGAGATGTATTATTCCCATTTTGTAGAAGAGGAATTGAATCATGGGCATAGTTCCTTGCAGTTATGTAGGAAGCATGAAGCTAAAGAACTATTTCACCTCAGGGCTCCTGAAGCTCTTTCCCCTTGGACATTTCTGCCAATCCAAATGTGAATGAGTTCCTTGATTCCAACCTCTCTCCTTTCCCCTTTTCCCAAAAAGATCTCAAAAGATGAGACATACAGCAGTACCTAAAAGAATATGAGGAAAAATGGCTACAAATTTCTGGAATGGCTCAGTACTTGTGCTGGGCCCACCTATTTAACTGTGCAATGCTCTCTCTGTCTTGTCCACTCAGGCAAGCATTCTGTCTTTCCCTTTTTGTGTGTTCTCCCATTTTCTATTAAACAATATTGCCGTTAAGGTTGCTACCTCCAATACACGAACAGGCTCCTGCAACAAATAGATTTTTCAACTTGAAAGAAAAAGTTTCATTCAATTTAAAGTTTCACTTCATTCCCAAGTATTTCTTGACTTTTTTTGGAAAAAAAAAAAAGGTATTTTTTGGTGGGGTTGTTTTTGGGGTTTTTTTTGTTTTTTTTTAATTCTCAAGCATTTCATACCAAAGGCAGGCTACTCACTTTGAAAAAAAAAATCAAAACAATTTACAGGATGTGGTGTGTATGTGTGTGTGCAGGTGTATGTATTGAGGAGCGGGAATTTTTACTTTTAAAAAATACATCAGCTGTACTTTATTTGAAGTTAGTCAGTAAATTAAACCATGTTTCAATCAATGAATGAATATCAGAGTAATGGTGCCCAGACCTTTCATTTCTAGCTTCCCCACCCTGCTTAGCTTTCAGATCCAAATCCAAATTGCATTTTTCTCCCAGTATCCATCCCTTAGGAGGACTCCTCTAATGCCTTCTTTAAGGGATCCTTAATGTTTAATAAGAAGGCCCTGCTCTGCTTTCTTCCCACTTAAAAAACCCTCAGCAATGCCCCAAATAAAAAGCAGAAAGAGAGCATAAGGTTAAACTCTAAATTAATAGATCAAAGGATAAGAACCCTAATTCTGAAATAAACTGACTATGGAAAAGGATTAAAATGGAGAGAGAGGATTATAGTACAATAATTGCGACAGAAGACTGTGGGTGAATTGGATGGAAAACAGGGAGTAGGCTTTATTCTGCATTTCTGAGCAAGCAAAATGAAAAGAGGATCTGAAAGATAATTAAAAATCCAAGTGGACTCAAGGAGGAGAGGAGACTAAAAACTCACAAGAAGATACTGCAATGAATTCCCTGCTGTGCCTGCCCAAGACCCATATCAGTTTCCTTTAAAGAATATATCTACTCTTGCTTTGCATTCCAGGGAGGAACATAATAATTGGAAGAGTGCAAGATTTCAGCTAATTTCAACTTTACCACCATCTGCCACTGAATCTCCAGAGGAGAGCAAGACTCTGAGCTCTCAAGGAGGAGAGGACATGAAGAATTACTTCTAAGTTGCCTATTCAGCCACTATCAACCTTGCAACATAACAGCCCAGTGCTTCATGTTTTGAAAGTAACACGTATTTCCCCAGGCTCCTCTGGGAGGCAGAAAAAGACTTGGGATATAAACATGAACATGGCATAATAGAAGGAGTTTATAGGCAATCTATAAAGCCAAATTGAATGGTATGTTAATAATGAAAAAGTTGATAATGGATTCCAAAGGAGTGGAGATGTGGGGATAGTCTTGAAAGTGGACCAATATTAATTGCTGCAAAGCTTATTTATGTGTTTACACAACATAAGGGGAGCACCTGCCAGCAATATCCCTAGTGAAAACCAGAATGTGCAAATAAGACAGCTTTTAGGGAAAAATATGAACTGAGCATCTCTTCTATCTAAATCTTCATTTGAGGAACTGAGAACTGAGCACGCATCAGGGTACAAGGACTGAGTACCTGCTGAGCAGTGTCATGGGAAATAACTAATGAAGTCTTGGCCATACTGAAGTCAGTGGAGTTTAGAAATATTTAAAT
Organism: Molothrus aeneus; assembly: GCF_037042795.1. NCBI lineage: Eukaryota > Metazoa > Chordata > Aves > Passeriformes > Icteridae > Molothrus > Molothrus aeneus. Next base: position 71,181,065 of record NC_089648.1, on the reverse strand, counting down.
GAGGCCAGAATCTTGATCTTTACCTCATTGATTAAATATGCCATGTTACACTACTACAGCATTATACAGATTTTATCATTATAATCCTAAAGGAAGTGCTGGTAAAGAGAGAAGTTTCATTGTTTCTTTATTTAGTTACTAAGCACTTTAACTGTGATTTTCATCAAAATGAAAAAAAATTAAAAATTTGGTATGTAAATCCCATTACTGTCTTTGAGAAAACAAAAAATAAAACAAACCCAAACAATGCAACATTCCTCACCTCCCCCAAAACCCTTCAGGTTTAGGTTTCTTAGCAGTAATCTGTGCTCTTGATGTTTATTCCTCACAAGACCTGTAATCCTCTGGCGTGTTTGAATATGCACAATATGGGCATGATTATGTCTCAAGCAGAGTCTTGTTACTTTAGTCGATGCGGGCATTGATAAAAAATTATACAACTTTGTGCTTTGGTGCAAACTTTGTTCACAATAGAAAAAGAGGGAAAGGTAACACTCCTAATATGTCTCTTAAATACAGGGTTTCTAGTAACTTGCACAACTTTATAAAGGGAAAGCATTGTGTAATATTTTAATTTTCAAGCCTCATATTATTTAATCAGTAACCATCATTTTCATTCAAATAATGTGTATATAAAAACCATGATTTCCCATTTCTTATCATCTTTAATAAATGGAAAAACCACTTGCTTGCCCCCAAAGAGTAATCAACACTGTGTTAATAAGCTCAGGCCTGGGAACACTTTTTCAATAAGAAAAACATTACACATTATAAAATCAATAATGCTGCCTGACAAATGAGGTTGTGCATAAATTTTTTACATGAAATCATACACTGAAGTCTAAATATAAATTTGGCAATGCTTTCAAAGTCTCACGCTTTATGATAGCTATTCTGGAGAGTGAGCTGTACTGAAACTAATCACATAATTTAAAGGATACATTTGCTCTACTACAGCAATAAAAATACATTACATCATGATAAAATCCATCCTGATTCAACCTGCAGTGGAAATTTGTGAACACCGTGATGGGCTGAACCCCTTGTGGGACCGACTGGCTGCTGTTTATAAACCATGCAAATAAAACATTTAGCACCATTCTAGCAGGCCTCATTTTCACAGTGCTCCATAAATATTAACTAATTAATCCTCAGGACAGCTGGAATATAACTGAGCATTGGAGACGAGTGAGGAATCAGTAGAAAATCACAAATTTGACAAATGTAGTCCTTTTTTCTGTTTATAATTTACCTACTGACAAACTCTGCTTATTCTGAATTTGCCTGTCATTGAAAGTAAGCTGGGAAATGCTTAATGCAGAATCAGCTTCACTCCATGGATGCCTCACTGAAATATTCACTGCCACAAACCCCAAGAGCTTGTCAGACTTTCTCAGGACAATGCCTAGGCCAGTGCAGCCCAGGGAACATCCCCAAACTGAAGTTTGGCTACAGCCACTCTGTTTTAAGGGTTGAGGGAATATGAAGAAAGGGCTTGAAAAAAGCTGTGCTGGCAGTTGGTGATCTTTAGCCTGTTTCACTCACAGTGTGGAGGCAGCCAGTGGTTCCAGAACCAGGCTGCATGCAGGTGAGCTGATATCATCTGCACTAGCAAGCAACACAAATGTTTGCCAGCAGTGGACTGGACCATTCCGGCTTTTCCTTAGCAACAGGCTGCATTAATGTCACTTGATCTCTCATCCATCCTTCCACATCTGCACGATGAAGTCCTCTTAAAACCTCCTACCAGGCCATTTTTTCTGTCTTCCTCTACTGGGTTTGTATAGCAAGATTTTTATACACTTGCATTTATATTTAGGGTGGATTTTCTCATACACAATCCAATTTTTTGATGATCCTTATTTGAAAATTAATCACATTTTCCAAGCCACAGGGTGAAATATTTTTCTAGCAATACTCCTGCTCCAGCATAAGGAGAAATATATTTCACAATTTCCACCTTTAGTTCAAAATTCTTGATCCCGTAGGAACTTTGGCAGTTCCATAGAAGCATAAAAAATTTTATAAATTATACAGAATTTCCACCACACACCCATATCATGGGATTTTTCGTATTTTATTCCTCTAGAAGACTGAAGGATCTGGATTGCTACACATTAGGGTAATCTAACAAAGAACAGTTACATTGGCCTTCACTGAAAACTCAGAACACTGGCAACACCTTAAAAACCATGCCTCTTTCTTTAATTCCTCTAATTATTTCATTTCTACAGTAGAAAAGTGGGGAGAAATGGTAGAAAAGTATAGGACTCCTAAAAAACAGTCAAGATTGCTAAAATGAAGATAAAATAAGAGTATATGTCTTTCATTTTAATCAATTTATTACTAAAAAAAGGAACACAATCAACCAATACAGTCCAGAATTGATTGTTTTCCTCTTTCTTTAAAGGCTGAATAATTTTATCATTATTAAAATAACTTGATGATGAGTTAGCAAGAACAAAAAAGTTAAATAGCGTGTTTGGGAACCGCAACCTTTTGTTGTAGAAGTAGAAATACAACTTTTTCTTCACTAAAATAATTCTTAAAGAATCTGAGTCCTTCATAGATTTGTAACAAAAGATAGAAATAAGTGGTCTGTGATCTATGATTTGCCAGAGGAGTTTTGCAAGTGTCACTGCAGAGGTTTGTTACCAGACCCCACGAGTATAGCCCAACCCCGAAAGCAGTGTCTGTCCCCATTTCCCAGGGTCTTGATTAACCTCATTAGTGAAATGTAGGCCTGTGACCTGCTCTATCAGGACAATCCCAGCAGACAAGGAACATGGAATTGTAGCACTGTTAGACAAGCACTCCCCTCAGTTCTGCCTTGTATTGCTATAGCTGTTTCAGCTTCTAAAAAACCTTCCTCTGGCCTGATCCAGTCAACCCAAGGATGATGCCTTGCAGGATAGGATATTTTACAATGGCTTCTCTCTAGATGGAGTGCACATTGCAAGAACACACACACGAAAAAAGACTACTATAGATCTGTGGAAGTTCATCTCACTGGGTAGAAGTTCTTATCATCATTATAATAGCTATAATACTGGATGGATACTGAAGAAATAATTTTACTAAAAACATTACTTTTAATTCAATCCAAAATATAGGTGCTAATTTAGTTCCAAGGAGTCCTTAGACACAGGAAGAGCAAAAATTGCTTCTTTGCTTAAGTGGGCAAATCACCCATAGCTCCTTTCACTCAATTGAACTTGGATAATCTCAAATACATCTGCAGTACCTGCATAAACTTCATCAGCCTCATTGCTCTGTAGCAGGTAATAGATATTTGAATCTGATAGTCATTACCATTCCCAGTCAGAAGTACTCTTTAGTGTGCCCTAAAATGGCTGATTAAAGCACTATTTCTACCTACTATTTCTCAAGTGGACTGAATAAGCAGACAGGAATATAGAAGGGGAAGTGGAGTGGAGAAAACAGATCCCAGTCTGGGATTTTGTTGTTAAAAGTGATAAATATTAATTATTTCCAATTAAGTTAAAAGACAAAAAAAAATTTTGGATTGTAAGACCTCTGGGACACAAGCAATTATTATCCATCCATTTACACAACACCAGTCTGGTTTTTTATCTCTTTGGCCTTTGGGCACAATTATAATACTTAGACACAATTTATACAATTTTACTCTGAGTTATGAAAGCCTGACATCTGACACACATTGATGATCTGTACTTCATGTTGAAAAATTGCTCCATGGGGCAATTATGACAAAAAATATCATAAGTTCAAAACTAGTCCATATACAGAAAAAGAGAGCTAACTCCAATTCATAAACTTTGAAAGAAAATTAGCCCCAGGAAAGGGTAGGAGATGATGAGCATGAGAATAAATTAAGTCAGAGGAAATTCAGATATGCAAATGAGGGAAAACAAAATAGTATACTCTAACCTGGGGAAAGTCCCCCCAAATAAATGTCTTTAAAACATGTGAAAACTCAGTGCAACAAATGACTGGGAAATTATCCTAGGGAAAGTATCCTATTCTTACAATGGATGGCATAAAGCAGGATGGAAAAGTAGAAGCTCCCTGGATCTCAGTAGCAAATGCTGCTAGAGAAGCTAAAAAGGGACTTTCTAGGGTACTGTCAAAAGGTACTTCCTAGAGCTCTTACTGTTTACAGTAAGAGAAAATCACTTGACCAGTAGCTCTGGAGAAACCTCCAGTGGGACTGGAAGACAATGTTGAACTGAGAAGAGATAGGCCCAGTAGATAGATTTGAACTTTGAAGTAAATAAGTGCTTTTTTGCTCATGAAACTAGACCAAAATTATTCTCTTGCTGCCAAACACCATACCTGTTGAAATGCCATCTTGAATTTTTTCAGATGGAAAAGAGGAAACTTTCTGGATGGATTTACTAAATAAGAGTATATCATTGTTTTTCCAGCAGAGAAGTATGTGCACTTACTCAGGAGTGGTGGTTTCATTTTAAATTCACAGCCCACCTTGGCTCGAATTAACTTGCAACTGCAGACAAATCCTAAGAGAAACATTGATGAAATGCCAAAGGAATAGAAATATACTGTAGTCAGTTGATTCATCCAGGTCTAAAAGTTTTTAAAGGTTTCTTCAAAGTTTTGGTTTTGGCACACATGTGGTAGTGTCTGTTAAGATCAGATATTGCAATATATTCTGATTTACTTCACTGCCGTGCTGCATAAATACTAGCTCGTGCTTCACAGGTCGTGGCATGACAGATTACAACATGTCTGTGAAGGGTTTCAGATGCTACAGGTAAAACCTTGGTTATTAAGAAGGGATGTACTGAGGGGAAGCCACAGTACCAGTGGTGACTACCAAATGCTGATGAAGTCTACAAAAGAACATGTACTTTTTGGGGACAAAAGGGGAAAAAGTGCTACTCAGGGGCAGTTTTGATAGAAATCACAGTATGAAGATTTGGGAGAGTCAGTAAAATAAAAGGAAGAAAACCTAAAACCAGTCTGTAACATTCTGTCCTGGAAAAGATGGAAAACAGTTTGACATATTGGGGTTTCATGAAGAGTGAGAAAGGTTTTTAAGAAGGTGTATAGTAAGAAAAAAAGTACATAACTGCCCTGAGTGAGTTTCTGTTTCTTAGGAATCTGCATTAGAAAGTCATCCAGTCTGTATAAGAAATTGTCATCCAAGCCCCAACTGGGTTTTTCCACACAAAAATGTTCCTGTACCTTATTTCACCCCAAATTTTCAACGTATTTTTCAAAAACGATAACAATTAACTGCTGGAATGGCATCACAGGAGTCTCTTGCTTATATACTTGAGAATTAGATTAACTCACTTAACCAGACTGTGATGGATTAATTAACCACAGATTAACTACTGATTAACCTTCTGGCCTTTTCAAAGATGATGTGCTCTGAGATAATCTTTAACTTTGTATGGCCTGCATTCTTTGCAAGGAAAGATCAAGAGTAACAGCAAATTTCTTTATTAAACTGGATGGTCTAGATGAAGTGAAGATGCGCACCTAGCTAGCGACATAGGCCACATTTTTAACTGCATTTTTTGACCTACTAAAGGTTATTACATCTACCTTCTTCTTTCTCTAAAGCTTTTGACCGTTAAACATACAAAAATAGTATTACTGTAAACGCTTTCTTCTTAGCTGTTGGACTTCACAGCTGGTCTTAGACAGGATTTGTGTTCAGTTCATCAAACATTCACAGATTCACTGGAAAAGTGAACTATGCTCCTCACCAGTATAATTTGCTTTGATCATTTGTAAACTTCATCAGTGATAATCTTTTATTTCTTCCAAGATGCTGGAGAAGTGTTGAATTACATGAGGTTGAGGACCAAATATTCTGAAAAATGCTACCATAGGATGATAGTGCATTTACAATTAGATCATATTATCCATCAGTAAGAAAAGGTTACAATCCATTTATTGTGTGTCATGTGCATTTTATATCTTTCTAGTTTCTTAATGAAAGCGTTATGCACTATCAAGTCAAATAGCTTGCAGAGTATGGTACATCAATACAATTACTTTAAAAAATAGCTTGTAATCTAAAAAAAATATCAGCTTAGTTTGACAGGATCTATTTTCCACAAACTTATGTTGATTGGCATTAATTCCATCCTTCAGCTCTTTCCTAACTGAGCCCTATATCAGATGTTCCCTTATTTCACCAAGGATTGATGTCAGCCTGACAGGACTATAATTATTTGGGTTGTCCCATTTACCATTTTTAAATATTACCACAATATTAGTTTTATGCTGGTCTCAATTAAATGCCCTTACTCCTGCATATGTGTATCTAGCTCTCTCAATATCTGGCTTCCATCACAATGATCTGACATTCTAGCAGATAACGCAAACCCAGAAATTCGCATTGAAAATTACAGGAGTAGATCAAACTAAATCTCTCACTCAAATAAAAAAGTCTCATCAATCTTGAAAGAACTTCATCCTCTCTCTCAATGCTCCCTTCTTCGTACAACTGGGAAAGGCTGAGAAAAGCTGTGCTCCTTGTAAGGTGGCCAGGCCATAGCCTCGGCGGAGAAGCTGACTGAAAACAGCAAAAACACCAGAGACAGCCCTGAGTCACATTGATTAATGTACTCCTGGAAGGCACCCAGTGAGGAGGAAGGCACACAAACCCAGCTAGAATAGAAAAATCTGGCTCTGTCTGATTTATGTGACAGGAGACAAAGTACTTGGTATTTAGCAGGAAGGTAGAAAGTTGCAGCTGTGTATGACAGAGTCAAAAGTCTAGATTCAGGTGCCCTACATTTCAACCAAGGACCAGCCCCTGCTGTTCCCTATTGACAATGTGCCTCTGAAGGTCTGCAGCCAGACAATAGGAAATACCATGAATGGGGACAGAGATAGAATTTAGGCCACATTAATTTCTATCAAAGAGCTGACATGTGTGTAAGAAAGAGGGAGTTAGGCTAAAGAGTGCATATAATAAATTTTTACTTTTAAAATTCCAAGGACAGTGGTCAGTTACTGTTTGTGGGACCTCCATCCTTGGAAATGTTCAATCCTCAGCTGGAAGCAGTCCTGAAAAATCAAATGTAACATTGCAGTGAGCCATGATTTGAGCAGGAGTTTGGCTTAGACAACTCCCTGAAAACATGTCAGGAAAGACTGAGAAAATTGGGATTGTTCAGCCTGGAGAAGAGAAGGCTCCAGGGAGACCTTATGAAGTCTTTCAGTACCTGAAGGGGGCTACAAAAGAGATGGAGAGGGACATTTTATAAGGGCATACAGAGACAGGATAAGGGGTAATGACTTTGAGAAGAGTAGCTTTAGATTGGCTATCAGGAATAAATTCTCTACTGTGAGGGTAGTGAGGCACTGGCATCAGTTGCCAGAGAAGCTCTGGATGCCCTACACCACACACTGGAAGCATTCAAGGTCAGGTTGGATGGGGCTTTGAGCAACCTTGTCTCGTGGAAAGCGCCCATGTCCATGGCAGGGGGCTAGAACTAAGGTTAAGGTCTCTTCCAACCCAAGACATTTTATGATTCTGTGATTCAAAAAACTAAATCCCTCTTCAGAACTTATTTTAGAGGCTCCATTATAAATGGAGCAGAGTGCAGAAGTTTGAGTAAAACTACAGTAAGCTAGAACAAGGTTATTAAAACTAAGACACAGAATTTTAAGGATAGACGTAACTAATTTTTTCACTGTCTGATTTTTACTCTTTTCCAAAGAAACCCAGGGAAAAGTGCCAGTAAGAGCATTGGTTTGAAGCAACAAACCCATCAGGTCTGTGTTAACTACTTTGGATGCAGTAAGCACAGAAAAAGTCCAAACAAGCAGGGAAAAAATCTTCAGCTGCACTCCAGATAGCTTTGGAAGTGAAGCAGCTAGACCCATTTATGAGAATTATTTCTTTTCAAAATATTTGCCAGATTTTCAAAATCCTTTTGCTTTAGCTCAAAAACTAAATTCTAATTGAGCAGGATAAATAAAATAAGAAAGCATATAGAGAAAATTTCCATGATTTTGTATAATATTCCTCCTGTGCTTCTGTCAAGAATCTGATATAGTCCACTTTCAGAAGTGGTATGCTAAACTAAACCACTTTAATCCCATATGCCAGTCTTTGTAATTCTTAGCCAGTCTCAGAAAAATGCTAGTTATTAGACAGAATTTGAATGAAAATGCAAATGCCTACATAAGACATATTATAACATAATATAAGGGTCTTAATGATGTTTTCTCATTTACTATCAGAAATCGGGAGTCCACCAAGCAATGCAAGTCCTCCTTAGCTGTACTCAGCCTTCTTTAAGTACATATTGCAAGATTCCAAAAAGTGAAACTATTTTTGATGCAAAACACAATTTAATAAGCACAAGACATTAATTTTTTACATTTTTTCATTAATTCTACGATTTTCCAGCTTTTGATTAAAATGGGACAACTTAGCTTGCTAAAGAAGTTGATCATAGAATCACAGAATCATTTACACTGAAAAAGATCTTTAAATTCTGTATGTACAACCATTAACCATTGCTAAATCATGTCCATACTCACCACATCTTCAAAACTGTACTTCAAAAAAAAAACAGGCTATGTCCAGTTAAAATCTGAGTTTTCTAATGATTTTTCAAGATTTATATTGCTTGGTGCAAGATGTACTGAATCAATTCACAGTAAATATCTAAAGTTAAAAAGAAAATAAATTCACACAGAAGGCTGAAATCAAGCAGCATGTGTGTATGAAAGCTGGAACATTTGTTCTGACAAAACAGGTTGCTCTAAAAAACACCAAAAAAGAAGAGATATTTCTTTTTTACTCAGTCATAGTTCCGAACTCTAAAGTTAATTGAAATCAGAAGGTAAATCAGAAGTTATTGAATACTTCACAGCATATAATAATTTAACAGAAATAACATGCAACCTTACAGGCATTACCAGGCATGAGAAGTCTTGATTTTATCCAAGGTGATGATGACACAGGAACAGTTCCCAAGTTCTGGATCCAGGTTTCATACCCTAGTAAATGGAGAAAGAAATTAAGAATTAAAATTCCACCTCTTGCTGTGCCAGTTGATGTGTATGCAAATTAGAGGACTTGCTTCTCCACTCCATTCCCACAACTCAAAATCTAAATTTTAGACGTCTCAGTATCTGTGTCCCAATGCCCAAGTCCCTTCCTGTATCCTGTCTGCAAAATATTCCTGTTATATGCTAGTATTTTGAAAGGGGTGATAGCAGTACCAATCCAGCTGAGACAGAAGCAAAGGGATGGCTTCTGCAATTTTGTCACAAAATCCAGTGGAAACCAGTTGATCAACACTTCTAACTGTTGTTTTATTTGGTCTTGAAAATAACATCAACATATATACTTTGATGTTGCACTGTTTATATTCTGAGTATTTTGATGTGCATCCAGTTATTCTAGGCCAATTCTGACAACACAAATTTGAGTCAAGAATGTTCAACATAACATCAAAGTTGGTAGACTTAATGCATACTGAAGTTCTTCAACTTTGCTCTCAGTAATTGGGACAAAAGAACCCAGGTAATCCTCATGTAACATCAAAGCTGCATATCCTAGGAGAATGAAACAATAGAAGCTTCATTTTGTTTCTCCCATTTGTGAAGTTTCCTGGGTGTTTGTTGTTCTTAGTTATTTTCTCTTTTGTTTAAAAAAATAGAGCTAAAAACCACCAATTAGTTCTAACTTCTCTTAGTAGAGTATTTTGCCTTATCTTCATCATAACAAGCATAGTAATGACAAAGGGATGTCTTCCAAAGCAAGGCTAAATGAAAAAAAGCACACTGTGAACTGACTGGGAAAAAGAATTAGGGGCCTTGTAAGAAATCCTGAAAGTGTAAGTTATCTGCAGACAGACAGTTGGAAAGAGAAAAAGAGAGAAAGAGGAGAAAGATGTGTCAATGTATTTGAACTTGAGAATCCAGAAAAGATTAAGACCTTACTGCATGGGGAGATCAGGATTGGAGAGCAGCAGTAAAAAGACATGAAAATTTTGTAAGACAAGAGATCTGCATCTGTTCATATTCACTAAGTGTTCTCATTTTCCATCTGGCATTACTTCCATTTTTTTTTCTTTTTTTTATCACTTTTTTATTGCCCTGCAGCAGTGAATTGTACATAGGTTAAACCAGGGTGAAGCAAAACCTCTAGAGGAAAAGTTGAATTGCTTCATCTGGTTTTGTGCTACAGAAAGAACTTCCATAATAACCTCATGGATAATGTTCACGACATGTTAAGCAGAGAATGACAGCAGTATTGTGAGTGGAAAGTGGAATTCACCAGTCATAAATAAAATCAGAAAAAGAAGTACATAAAATCCATATCACATCACCATTAAAATAAAGTTGTCCAAAACTTCACATTAAAATTCTGTTTTCAAAGCTATATAAATATCAGCTATCGTGTTGACATCATCTGTGCTATTCTATATGCATATTCATTTTCATTTAAAATTAAATTAATAGTGAGAATGAGACTAGCACAAGTACATATATCTTTCATCAACATATAAATCCTCACGGCAACCCTTCTTTGAAATGCTCATCATCTTTTGAGATGAAGAAAAGTAATTTAAACTGGGAAGGACTGTATCCTATGTCTGGTGTGCTTCTTGATGCTTCTGTGGAAAACATGTCTGAATTTTACCAGAGAAGATGTCAAAATTAATTTTTTTAAAAAATAAATAACTTATTTTTCATATAATCAGAAAGATTTTCTCCAATTATAACAGTAACAGACTGTATTCCCTCTTTGATGGCTGCTTTTGCTCTTTTCCAGTTTTCCACATCAAAGAAGTCATGATGTCATGAAGTGGCTAAATATGATAAAGTCTCCAGGAAGTCATGGTTTTCCCTCTGAAGGCTGTATAAAGCTGAATAGGATTGAAAACTGAAAGTAAGAGCAGAAAATGTGACTGCCTTAGTCCCCTCTCAACTGGCACCCAAGTAAGTGCTTCTGTGAGTGCTGAGAGATCTGTTTTCAGACCAGGAAGGAGAGGATGGATGGTAGAGGGAGAGAAAAAGAGTACTGGGGTTTGGGGACAGGATGGACCAGCCAAACAAGGAAGCTGAAATAAGGAGAAGAGAAGAAAACTTCTGGCCAAGAGTGATCATGCAAGGAGACCAGCACTGAATAATACTGTAGGCACAAAAGACAGAATCAGATGAAGGAAAAATGAGTGAGGGATCAATTTGGCTGGAGGGATTGGATTTCTTTGGTTGGTGCGTAAAGCCAAGAGGCTGAAGCCTAAGACTCCTAAGAAAATAGTCTTTGCCTAGAAAACAATGTTAAAAGCCTGCATAATTAGAACAACAAAAAGGATAAAAGGAAAACTGAAAGAAGAACACGACTTTTTAAGGACAGCTTTGGAACAGTTCAGACAGATAGGATATAGGTAGCAAACATAACCTGGCATGTAGCTGCTGCTGTGCACCTGAAGGTCACAATTCTGGTTGTCCACATTAGAAATACGCCTTGAATATGGGCTCAGGTCAGCTGTCAGTGTAACCCACTGCCCACTGCCAACTTTCACTGCCAAAGGGGCAAAACCACCTTAATGTAGTTCAGAGCTTGAATGTAAGTTAACAGACCAGTGTTGTACACAACTCAGGGTCCAGGACAGCAGGGTAAACAGGGACAGATGGAGCCTGGGAGGACAAACTATGAAAAGCTAGTCTTGTTAATGGTTCCACTTAAAAAGAAGAGAAAGTCTGCAGGATCCAGCCCTGCTATAAAGCAGGTATGTCCCACCATGATGCCTGCTTGCCTCATTCCCTCCTGCTCTCAGGTACCTACCTCTCATGGAACCTTTGCCTTGCTCGAGACTAAGAATGGTCAGTGCCCATACCATGCCTGTTTGATTTCAGATCATTGCCCTGTATGGCCTGTGGCAATGCCTTTTGCAGGCTTGGCTTCACAAACAAAGCAGTGGTCTTCTAAAGAGTTCAGGATATTCTTCGGTAATATAAGATACTAAGATACACCATTAAAGCTCCCAGTTTATCATTTTTATCCTTCCACAAGAAGATTGCCATAAAAAATAAACAAATAAGGGCAGGAAAGATCTGCTGCAAACTACATACAATTCTCACTCACTGTAGACACAATAAGGTCAGTTAAACAGGCCTTAATCTCCCTTGGGGGTCAGCATAATGCAAGCAATAGAGTCCACTGACAGCATTTTGTGACTAAGATGCATCTGGCCTGAAGGATTTTGCATCTCATTTTACCTCTCCAAAAGATAAAACCTAAGCTTAAAGTGAGCATATATAGATATTTGCAGTATGCAACCACTATTATCATGGACACCGAGGACCCTTATCTCTCTCTTGTTCATGCATATTCTGCAGTCTTCCCAGGAAAGATGTGGAAGTAAGTAAAACTGCTTGGGATAGTCTTCTGTTCATACCATACAAAAACATGAGTCCTCTGATACTGAGAAGCATCTCACACAGTCTTCAGTGTGTAATACGCACTCCTAATTATTTAGTAAGTAGAACTTTGGTAAAAAACAAACAGTTAAAATCAAAGCAGAATACTTTTTTTTAAAACATACCCTATTATTTAATACAGAAAGAAACTCTATGAATTGAACGTTATCAAAAATTGCTAAAAAAAATGTACCATTTTTCTCTTTATTCCATAATTTCCCCTCCGTAGTGTGTCAAATCAGGCAAAAAAATTATGTTCTGGGCATTGCACATTTTTTTGGGTACACTTCCCAGTATTTTAGAGAAATACTGGAGTATTTTATGCCTTATTATGTCTCAGTTTGCATTTCCTTAACTAATCCTAGCATTCACACTTGTATTTATAATAAATCAGTTTATATATCCCTAGTTAATATTTGCTTAGGGCTTATGTTGATTTCACAATACATGCAATTTTCTGGCTCCATCTTTATCTTCAAGGATTAGATTGAATTGAGCAGCCATGTAGTAATTTAGTTTTATCTTGTGCCTTACAGTTTTATGTTCTTGTAATAGCACTTCTCTATCTTATTTAATTAAATATATCTTATTTCACAATGACAACATTTTTATTTTTTAGTTTATTTGCTAAACAGCTGCCATTGTGGCAAGAATTTGTGGTGAGAGAACACTTAGAGACATTTAGAACAGAAAATATCAAATATAGAGGGGAGGAAAGGATTTGAATTTGGCGTAAATGCACTCTCGGATTAAATTTGAATTGCTTTGGATTCACTAGCTGGAATATGGCGCTAAATAGCTGTATTTGGATTACTTTTCTGCTTGTGTTTGCAGGGAGGTATTTGAGTTTGGGTTTTGTTTTGTTTGGGGATTTTTGTTTGTTTTGCTGTGTTTGTTGTTTTGGGGTTTCTTTTAATAGAGGAAGCGCTTTCTGAAAACTAATGTAGCTAAATCTTTGCCAAATTACACTGAAAGATTTTCATGATTTTTTTTGCCTTTGACTTCACTTACATGAAAATAGCAGGTAAAAGCTAATTATTTTTTCAACTCCATCATTTTAGCACTACCAGGTTAATTTTGATGCTGATGCGGGCAAGGCTAATTGACAGCCTATCCATAATAAAAACGAATGGGTCTGAACACAAGGACTCAGAGTTTTTTCCATCTTCTTTGCTTAAATGGGCTAAATGGTTCTGATAAAACCAAATGTTGTGCAAGTGCATTGAGTCCCTGTTGCAGAGGATGTTAAATGGGTTTGATCCTAAATTGACTAGTATGTTCAAAGTGAATGTGTTTTACTCACAGCACTGGCAGCTTCTCTGGTAGAGAGTCTGGCAAAGCACAGAGTAAGCATGCCTAGCTCAAAGTCTTTTTTTTATCTGCAGCTGTGTGTGCTTATCTCCATTCTTAACAGAAATCACCAAGTAAAACATATTAAATTTCTAAAAGAATGGTTTGGGTTTACCCCATCAGTCTGTCTTCATTTTTTTGTCTTTTCTTCTTCAGAGATTCTTCTTAAAAAGCTTTTTATAGCTGGAAACCCCCTTTTGATAACTCCTCCTCTCTGCCCTCAAATTCCTGCCAATGGCTTTCAAGGATAAAACCTTTTCTCAGCACCAGGCATCCACACCTGTGTGTTTCTATCAATTCCCTTATATATCCCACCAGTGTAAATTCAACTCACAGATTCCAGGAGTCAACTGATTTTCGCAGGTTTTGGAAATTTTCTCTGATGCCAGTCAGAAATAGGTTACCTCAGCTTCATTTTGCTATTCAGTTGGCACAAAGTAACTGTAGTCTCTGTCTTCACAGCACCAGCTGCACTCCAGCACCACTGCCCAGGCCGATCCCCATACAGATCAGCTCAGCTGTTATGCAGGAAAGGAATCTGATCATGGAACACATCACAGAATCACAGAATATGCTTAATTGGAAGGGACCACCAGGATCATCCTGTCCAACTCCTGACCCAAGCACCATCCCCAAGCATCCCATCACATTCCTGGCAGCACAGTCCAAACACTTCCTGAACTGTCAGGCTTGGCGCTGTGACCACTGCCCTGGGGATCCTGTTCCACTGTCCAATTACCTTGAGGGTCAAGAACTTTTTTCTAACATCCAACCTAAACCTCCCCTGACACAACTTCAGGCCATTCCCTTGGGTCCTGTCACTGGTCACTGTCACAGAGAAGAGATCAGTGCCTGCCCCTCCTCTTCCCCCCACAAGAAAGTTGTAACTGCAGTGAGGTCTCACCTCAGTCTCCTTTTCTCCAGGCTGAAAAGACCAAGTGACCTCAGCTGCTCCTCATAAGGCTTCTCTGCAAAGACCCTTCACCATCTTTCTGCCCTCCTTTGGATGCCCTCTGTTAAATCATGGGGCTCAATACTGCCCCAGCACTCGAGGTGAGGTCGCCCCAGTGCAGAGCAGAGCAGGACAATTCCCTGCCTTGCATGGCTGGTGATGCTGTCCCTGGCGCCTACCAGGACAGGGATGGCCCTCCTGGCTGCCAGGGCACTGCTGGCTCATGTTCAACTGGCCAACAACCAGGAGACCCAGGTTCCTCTGTTCCAACACAGGCCAGTTATACTTAAACCATTCCTGCCTGAAAGATTCCTGACTTAATATAAAATGCTTTAAATTCCTGCCTGAAAGATCCCTGACTTAATATAAAATGCTTTAAATTACTTGTTTACAGTAACATTAGCACATGATAGTGAAGACACATTGCAGAGGTGTAAAAAATATATGGCAAATATAGAAAAGGTGAGGAAGAAAAGGTATTTTACTATGTGTTCTTGACATGAGCCAAGGAATGTTAACTGAGACTCAGAGGCTTTGTGTTAAAAACAAATCAGTTTCTTCTACATTAAGTACGTAGTAAAGTTGTACATAATGTACAACTTTAAGTTGCAAAACTCTTTGCCATAGCAAGGCAATACTTTCTCAAAATGTTTTCAGAAAAACAAAAAAAATACTGGATCTGACTATAGGAAATATGCAAATAATTTTGGAAATTGCAAGCACATTTTGTGCTGGGTTATACTTTATCCAAATTTATCTTCTACAATAGAAAAAGAAGAAGTACAAGAAGAAATGAGAATGTGTGGTGCAGGTAACACTTGGTTTCCATGTAAGAGGCAATGCAAACACTATAAGGTTTGGAATAATTAATTTTCTTACATACAGTGCAGGCTGGGACATGCCTTAAAGAGAATGATTATAAATTTGGTATGGAAACATTGGAAAAGGTCAAAAATTTAATGCAGAGTAGATGCTTTTCATAGTTTCCTATTTTAAAACTGTACTAGGTTGACTCTGTAATGCTTTTAAAGATATGTGTAATCCTGGGTGCCTGGTCTTAAACAGCTAAGTATTTTGTCATTGTTGAACCATGGTAAGCTTACTTGGCTCATGCTTTCGACCTGTTTTTAAGACTAAAATGTTTGGGAGCAGAATATGTTTTCTTTTGGGTTCCCATTCATTCAAAGCAATGCCCAACAGCAGTACAATCAAAATATTATTGTGTGTAACAGTAATCATATGCAGTCATTTCCAATCACAGTGGCTACATGTAGAAGCAGCGACAGACTGTTGGAAATGTGAGGAAATGTCAAACCGTATTAAGCTGGCTGGAAAGAAAAAGGAAGAAGTTCACAGCTTGATGAGGAAAATTAAAACCTTGCTGAACCACACTGAATGCCTGAAAATATCAAAGAACAAAAGATAAATGGGGAAAAGGCTAAAAAAGTTATGAAATGTAAAAAGGAATAAGGTTCAGTAGAGTAATAAATTATATGTAATAGCAAAGAAAGTTAAAATAAACATTCTATAACTATCAGAATCTCGTGGCCTGCAGGAAGCTGCCAATAGGGCTCTAATAACTGGAACCTAGAATATTGTGTTCACTTTCAAATAACTTGAGTTTGAGCTAGACCAAGAAAGGCCAGAGGGATTTGGGGTTGCAGTCTCATCCCTACAATGGATTTCTCTGGTGCATTATACAGATTCCAGAGAGTGGTTTAGAGAGTCCATTATTCCAGTTGCAGCAAAGGACTTGTATGTAGGAGTTGGTTTTGCAAGGCCTGGTTTTTAGTAGGAAGGCTGCTGTGAGAAGCTGCTGGAAGCTTCCACCAGGTCCAGCAGCGCCAATTCTTGATGGCTCTGAAGATAGACCTGCTGCTGGCCAAAACTGGGCCCATGAGAGAGGTTGGTAATGCCTCTGTGATGACATATTTGAGAGGAAAATCAAAACAAAGCAGGGGCTCAGTTTGTCTTGCTAGTCAGAGAAGAAGAGGAGGTGAGAATATGTGAAGGAAATAACATGGTGACACCAAGGTCAGTGGAGAAGGAGGGGCAGGAGGTGCTCCAGGCGCCAGAATCAAGATTCCTCTGCAGGCTGTGGTGAGACTGTGGTGAAGCAGCTGTGCCCCTGCAGCCCACAGGTCCATGAGGAGCCATGGGTCCATGAGGAATGCAGAGATCCACCCACAGCTCATAGGGATCCACAGGGGATGCAGAGATCCACCCACAGCCCCTGGGGAAGGCGCCCATCCCAGAGCAGGTGGAGGCCTGCAGGAGGCTGTGAGGCAGTGGGAGACCCAGTGGAGGGAGGGGGCCCTGCTTCCAGCCTAGAGCAGCCTGTCCTTGGAGGACTGCACCCGCGGAAGGAGAGACCCAAGCCACAGCCGCCTTGGGAGGAGTGTTTGCCTGTGGGAGGGGCTCACACTGCAGCAGGTGCGGAAGGACTGCTGCTCATGTGGATGGATCCATGCTGGAGAAGTTCACAGAGAACTGTCTTCTGTGGGAGGGACCCATAGCCTCATGGGGAAGGACTCCTCTCCCAGAGAAGCAGAAGAAAATCTCAGGTGACAAACTGACCCAAAAACCTAATGCCCTGTCTCCCTGCACTGTTGGTGGGAAGGAGGGAGGGGTTGAAAGAATAAAGATGTTTCGAAGGACTTATTTTACTTTTCCTTATCCTCCTCTGATTCTGTTAGTAATAAACTCACTTTGTACTGCTAAGTTGAATCTGTTTTGCCCTTGGAGTCTTTTCTCCCCGTCCTTATCTCAACTCATGAACCCTTCATTTACTTTTTTTCTCTCCTCTGTCTAGCTGTGGCACAGGAGGGTAGCAAGCAACTTTTGTGGTGCCTGGCATTTGCCGTGTTGAACCACGACATATCAAATTATGGGATTTTATGTCAGGTATTACTTGGTGGTCTCTGTGCAAGGAGCCTGTGCCTTGCAGCCTTAGGTACTGGGAAGTCTGAGCCAGACACCCAATTTGTAAAGAAGGTGCTGTAACGCAGGCAGAAGTCCAGCTGTGATAATCTAGGATAGACAGTTCATGTTCAGACCTTTTGCAGAAAGAAATCAATTTCCTTCTGGGTCACAGGTGAGCTCTGTATTGCACTGCCTTGGGTAGCTGCTCTTGGCTGGACACCAGAAGCCCTGATACTGGAGCAGATAAATACAAAATCTGTGCAAACTGGCATCCACACAACTTTATAGCTCAGGGCTTTGGAAGAAGGTTTGGAATAGGCCCTGCAGCACTTTGCCTGGCTCAGGACTGCTGTAGCAGACCATGTTCGCTGTGGTTCATGCTGACCATGGGAACCAGAGGACACCTACAGAGCAGGATATTCTAAATGCAATCGTGGTGCTTTTCCCCAGGCTGGAAATGGCATGTCACTTCCACCTATTCTAAGATCTTTTAAACCATTATCATCTTTATGCCATTATGAGGCTTTGAGAAATTCAGGGTCCCCAAAGCTAGTGTGAAGATAACATCAAAATGTCTCCCAAAAAGAGGAGGGTGTTCTAAATCTATCTGAAAAGATGAACAGAGAAAAAAATGGAAGTGAAACATTTAATTTAGATTATATTCTTAACATTTAGAAAGAGGAAACAGTTAACCATCAGGGAAAACTTCCTGCTTGTGAGAGATATTAAAGTGACTCCAAAGGAAACATCTGGGATGTTAAAAAATGATTGAAGAAAAAAGTGAGAAATATATTTCATAGAACAATCCTCCAGTTGCAGGGCGATGAACTGGATGACCTAATAGCTCTTTTCCATTCCTTACATTTATGATTCTGTGATTCTAAATATATATTCAGAATTCTACAAGAGGCAGTGAGAAAGTAGAGACATTGAAGAACATAAGTGGAAAGTTAGTGACAGATGAGTCTGATTCTGCTGCAGGCCTAAATGAATTCCTCACCTCATTATTCAATGGGGGGAAGTGGGGAGAAAAATTTAAAAAAATAGGTATATAGCATCTCTGTGACTGAGAGACATTCTCCTGGAGGGGAAAGTGAAATGTTAAAAGGCTTTGCTATTGCGTTGGAGAAGATAATAAGGCAATTAGGACTGTTACATTTGACAAAGCACCAGGCTCAGATTAATTGTGTCCCAGAATCCTGAAGGAAGTAACAAAGGAAATAAGAAAGCCTTCAGCAAAGGTTTTGACAGGCCACTAAGGAGTTCAGTCATACCCAAGGACTTAAGGGGTACTAAAGCTATCCCCAGATTCAAGAGAGAATCAAGGGAAGATTCAGGGGACAAGTCCTCTAAGTCTTATTTCAGTTGAGAGAAAGATATTGGAAATATTTCTAAGGGACTATGTTGAAGTAATTTTAATGTATAATTTAATACAGGTAACAGGAAATCATGAGAAATTTGCATGACATTTTAGCATGTTATGGGAGTTGTAGACCACAGTGAATAGATTGATCTCATTCATACAGCTGTCAAGGTGGTAAAAAAGGGAAGAAAAACCCTATATAAACGATAGGATAAAGAGCTGGGATTAAATTTTGTATTTAGCTGGAAATTGCCTTAAAAGTTGCCAAAGTAGATCTACTTTAGAAGTGCATAATTACAGAAAAACATATAAAAACTAAAAGGGAGAGACACAGTAACGCATCCTAGTGGTTAAAGACATTTGAAGAGCTTGGCTACTGTAGTTACAACCACTTTGCAGTCTCTTGCAGATGGATTAAACCATAATAGCTCTAAACTAGCTAAGCTAAGTACCTGCTGCAGACAGGCAGCACCAAGCTGGACTCAGGCTGCAAAGCCTGACTGACATCCAGGTAAATACCTCAGCATGATCCTCCTACAATCAACTGATATCACAACCGCATTACCCTGCCAGGATTAACCAGTTTAAAGCTAGCTGAGGTGAGGCTGGAAAAGCAGTGGTATCTGTAGACATGTTCCTAAACTACCAGCCCCCAGTCTTTTCAATTTGGTGAATCCTTTGAAGCTTAAAAAATTCCAAGCTTACTTAAATCCTTCTGTGTATATAGATGTAAACTTGTAAAACAAAAATCATGAGACCTGTATTCCTAAAATTTAAATAAGGCATTGAGACACACTGAATCCTCAGTCTACCAGCTCTAGTTTGTCATTATCTGTAGGTTGTGACTGTGTCCACATTTCTTCAGAAAACTGTCTTCTCTTTGTCTTTAGCCTTTAGCGCCATTATTTGTCCCTCAACTCTTTTCTTTTCCTTTCCCACTCCCAGTTTTCCCTTCAATAATCCCTTGAAAACCTACATTTAATGCCAGACCAAATCTGTCACCATGGACAAGTCATAAAAATTCAGAACTCTGAACATTCAAATCTATTATTCCTTTGTTACAGTGTGTTAAAAAATTCCACATATGGAACATAATATTTTTTTTTCTCTTGCTAGGCTTTTATGGTTTGTGGCATCAAATAGCATGTAGTATTTTAAAAATTGGCAAGAAGGATGATAAAGAAAATAGTGCTTAACTTAGATTAAAGAGATCAACTTAAAGAGCTTGATCCACTGAAGGCGATAGGACCTGTGTCTTTCCAAAGAAGAGAGGAGATGCCAGGTTGGATAAAAGCGGGCAAAAATAATTTCTTCTGACATTACTCCTTATTCCAACCTTCTTTGCCTCCACAAAATGGGATATCCTGCTTCGATAGCTTAAAAAGCCAAGATTTTTTGTGTGACATGACTTCACTTTCACTTTACAAATTGTACATACTACCATAAGGTAAAAATCTGCACGTTAGAAATTGCAGTGCTATTAACAGGAAGTTTTGATTTAGGTTATTCAGGATATTTTCCCCTCTTTGAATCTTGAAGGCTTTTCAGTACATTTCAGTTCATTGCAGTACCACCCTTCTTCCCTTACCTCCAACTCCCACATTGTTCCCATTGTTGTTTGCCCTTTACTTGGTTTTCAAGTGCCAGACATTTTAGTAGAGGGCTGACTCTAGGTCTGCAAAAAAACCCTTTATTTTATTTATATGACTGTAAACACCTGTTCCAGATGGACAAGTTACATGATTTTTTGGAATTTAGCTTTTGTGGCACTTTGCCCTGAACAGAGCAGAATATTTCTGAGAGCTGTCTGAGCTGTATCTTTTCATCCAGCACACACAAAAGGCCACCACCTGAAGGCAAAACTGAAGTCAACAGGGTCCCACAGGTGTGACTAAAAGCTTCATTTGGCCCAAGAGTCTCTCATATTCATAGGGACAGGTTCTGCCTGTAGATGCATATATGCCAATGTCAATGAAAATAAGTGAAGTTGTGTAGGGGGAAAAAAAAAGAAAAAAACCACGCCCCTCCCCCCCCCAAAAAAACCAAAAAAAAACAAGAAAAAAAAAACATTAAAAGCCAGAGAGACAGCGACATATCCTATTTTTCTTGTGAGTTTACAGCTTTATAGACCAACCTGTGCCTTAGGATTAAAAAGATATAATATGTAGCATGTAGCATGCAGAGGGATGACTAGGGGGCATGAAACCATCTGCAAATGTTTGAAAGATGTTTGCGTTCCCCTTAGGCATGAAAGAAATTACTTCCTCTGTTGCCAGAAAAAAATTCCAAGAAATAGTAGGTCAAAGTTAAAAAAGGGAAACTTAAAATAAATTTCAGGGAACTGTTGCTGGCAGTGAGGGTGTCTGTATCATTTTTAAAGCAAGAGCAAAATTCCAGGTAATGGACAATGCAATACTTAAAATCTTTTTTCTGTTGTCACCAGCTAACCTTGACTTCTTAGTTTCTTATTTTCTTCTCTGGGAAGAGAGTTAGGAACCACAGAAAAAAGGATTTTGTCTTCAGTATTCCTGGGAATTGTCTAATGTGAAATAAGCATCCTAAAAACCCAGAACAGAGCTCCATGTATTTCCTTCAGTTGATGTCCTTTAGCCTCACGCTTGCATTCTTGACTGCTAAAGGAATGACAGTCATCTGGACCAGGAAGGTTTTGGACATACTGGGAGAGGTCAACTGAAGAAACTCCTCGCATATTAATGATGAAAGTAAAATAAATTGATACATAGAAAGCAAAGGACAGAGAAGAAAACCCTGCAAGTAAAGTTAAAAACTTCCAAAAGCCAAAAGACAGTGGTGGATGACCCAGTGGTCACACTGAAGGTATTTTGCATTGGTGTCAGAAAACCAGTTGTATGTGTGGTAAAGGCAGCTCGTGGCTTGAGGGACAGGAATGACAAATGAAGGCGTAGAGTAAATAAGTAAATAACTTAAGATCCAAAGCAAATAAGTTAGCCAGATCAAACCATAGTCCAGAAATAACAGGAAAGAATTTCCCTACTCAGATAAGCAGATTACTAGAGCTGTGCTACTGACTGCATTGGTTTGATAGCAAAGGCCAAGAGATTCCAAAAGACACTGAGATTAAAAAAAAAAACAAACAAAACTCCCAAATGAACACAAACCAAACAAAAAAAATATACCCAACTCCAAACAAATTAACAAACAAAACATCACAAAACAACAATCCAAAACTCCCATATTACTGGAAGACTACATTTGCAATAACCATAAACAACAGCTTTCTGGAGCCAGAAACCCAGATGACAGTAAGCATTCCCATGTGCTTTCAGGATCTGCTTCAAAATAAGACTATACAAAAAAAAATCAATCAGTAATAAAAATAAATCAAAGAAAAGGGAACCAAAAAAAGAGAAAAATCTGCAACAGTCATATTTACTTTTAAAGAGGAATTACAAAAAAGGGGAGATCATTCTGAAAACATCAAGAGCATGTAACAACATAAATTGTTTGAAAGTTGCACCATGGAGTATTTAAAACCAGTATACTAGAAGCTCAAGATAAACAAACAAACAAAAAATCCAACTCCGAAAGGATCAGGAAAAAACTCTCAGGAAAACAGTAAAGGAGATTATTAGAAATAAACATGCTTCAGCAAAATTGGATTTTCTTCTACCTAAGAAAAACAGAAAAGTTTATAAGCTTTGGGAAGCGGCATATAGCAGCATAATAAGACAGAGAGAAAAGGTTTTGAAGAACAACTTGTTGAAGTCAGAGACACTAACCACAGGACATGTCAGAGGTGGAAAGTTTACCAATGATCACGGGTGGGTGAGCAATGTTTCTCAAATACCACTCAGAAAGCACAACATCAGAAGAAATGCATGGGAAATAAGCCTAAAGGACTGTTCCTGACTGGACAATAACAGACGCTTCAGGAAAAAAAGAATTGAAAATTAAGTTTGCTAAGGTCCTCAATGTGAGCTTTCTCAACTAACAGCAGTTGTATCTTATCCCTAAATTTTTCCCATAGCAGAAAAACAGGAGATGGAAATTCCAGTAGAAGTCTTCACTCGGGGTTTTAGAGTGATCAAGTGAACTGACTAGTAACAAGTATCCTGGAGTTTTGTAAAAACTAAAAAAGAAAAAAAAATCATGACAGTGATAAATATGTCATACTTGGGAAATGTCAACATAATTTCTGTGTAGAGAAGCTGTGTTTCAGAAGTAGTTCTTTGTGGGTGCCTGAAAGAACATGGAAAACAACGATTCTGTCTGTACAGCACTCCTCAATTTCTAAAAACCACTGTCATGATCCTTCACAGAAGCCTCTTAGAGACACTTAGCTGTCTTGGTATGAGGGCATGTCCTCTTATAAATTAATATCAAGCATAAGACAGGAAACAAAAATATATGAATAATGATTAGGCCTCAAAATGGAGAAAGATTACTAGAGAACCTGTGCTAGTCAGCATGTCAAAGTGACCTGGAAAAAGAGTTAAATAAAGAGGTAAAAAAGGCTGGGGATGTACAAAATTACGCAAGACACTTAAATATAACGCTGACTGTGAGGACTTGCAGAAGGACCTCATGGCACTAAGCGAATAGGCAATAAAATGGAAGATGAAATTCAATGTTGATAAGGGCGTATAGGAAAAAATAGCCCTAACTATATGTACACTATGATGGGCTGTAAATAAGCCATTACCACACAGGAAAGAGATCTTAGAGTTACTGTGGATAGTTCTCTGAAAACAGCAACTCAGTGCTCAGCAGCAGTCAAAAATGCAATAGAATGGGAGGAATTATTGGGAAAAGAAAAGAGAACAAAGCAGAAATCATTTTTATGTTTTTATGTAAATGCATGCTGTGCTTGCATCTAGAATTCTGTGCACAGTTTCAGCCACCCAACTGAAAAAGATTACATCTGGGCTTGAAAAGATGGAGAAAAAGGCAAAAAAATGGCAATTGCAAGTATGGTCTGTCTCTTCCATACAACACACTAAGCTGACTTCGATGTGGGTAAAAAATGAGATAGTTTTCTAGTGAATGAACAGGGTTACATAAAAATTACAGAGATACCAGTGAAACAATTAAACAACACATTTAAGAGAAAAACCCACTTTTTTCTACATGGCATGCAAATAAATATTGGCCCCTTTTTCATGAGATGAGGTTGAGAAGCAATTGATATAAATATATATATTTTTATATATATTTGAAAAATTAAGTCCCATGGTCTGAAAGAAAACTCCACTTCAGAAACCCCCTCACACATTTACTGTTCAGCTGGATGATATATTAGAGAATGAACTGCTTCACAGTGGTGTTGAGTTCCTATGGTCATCCCTGAGCAGTCACTACAGAGTAATGTTGCAAATAAGAAAAACAGCTTAATGGACCATTGATCTGTGTCTGAGTCACTCTTACATTAGAGGAGACAGAAATTACTTCCCCCAAGGCTGGTCTGCAATGTGGTGGTTAAAACACTGTTCTGGAAATCAGAAATTGTGGGTTGAAAGCCCATCAAGGAGAGAAAGGTCCAGACTGCAGGTCCCCAGGTACAGGACTGAACACATCCCTCTGTGCCAGCAGGGACATCAAAAGGACTGAACATTGTGTGGCCTCCCTTGTGGAGAAGTGGAGATTAATGGCACTCCTAAATCTGGGCTACAACTAAACACAGGTAGTAAAGTGGTGTCTTTCCTCCATTGTCCATAAAGGATGTTTACAAGGAACCCACTGAGTCTTAGAAGAGTAGAAACTGCTGAAGAAAAGAAATCCCTCATTGCTACCTAAGGTTTGGATACTATGCCTCTACCAGCAGGCAATCTGGATTTTACCTTTCATATCTGGGGATACATAGATAAAAGAAACACACCAGAGCAGAGAGGCCTCCTTCTTTTGCTTTAATCCAGGCAGCAGAAGTGGGCTGTTATCCTACAGGTAACTCAGCTAACAGACAGAACATGCATTTATTTCCCTGTCCTGTTCTTTAACAGCAGAGTAGAGGAGTGTGAGGAGGCACTGTTTTTCCTGGATCTGAATACAATTATGTTGTGTTTCTAGACCCCTTCTGACTTTGACTCCCTGCCCTACCTCTGCCCAAATCCACGCCCTACCTCCAAGTTAACCTTCCTCAGGGTAGGGCAGATTGTGCCTTCAGTCAACTCCTCACCATCCAGATCTTAAGAGGGGAAGAAAAGCCAACTTGGACAAAATAAAACAAAACAAAACAAATCATAATAATCATCATCATAATAATCATCATCATTACCACCATAAAAAGAGAGAGAAACCTAAACAGGCTACACCTTTATCACAATGTCAGAACACGAGAAGAATCAGCATCAAAATCACAGGACGCCACATTAACAGTTTTATCATCATATCTCTGACTCTTTACACTTAAACAGATCAGAATTTTTCTTTGCACAAAATCCTGTCTCCAACCCCAGAAGCAGCATGATCAGAAAAATGTAGATGTGCATTGCCTGAACCTTCCCTTTTAAGATTCCATCTATTCTTAACCTGTTGAACCTCCTGCCAAAACTGTACATGAAGCTGAACCAGAGACAAAATCTACATACAATTTCCCTGCACAGCTGGCAGGGAAAGTCTCAGGATACAAATAAGCAGTGTTTAAAGACCAACACAAACAAAGAGAGTGTGGATTCGCCTTTGCATGCTCCTGCAAGGCTGCATGCAGGCTCAGCTACTCTTTTGCAAGAATAGCTTTCATATGCAATGTAAGATCAGAAATCACTGAGGATAAGTAACGTCTCACTGTATTTTCAATACTGTGATCCCTTTGAGACACTACCTCGTCGTGTCTTCAGTAGTCCTAGTGTTTAAGTTCAAGAATGTTGCCCGATAGGCCACTTCACAAGTTTATGTTCTTTTGAATAAAAAAGTGTTTCCTTTCATCTCCAAATGTTGGGGTTTTTTTTTCACTTTTTAATTTCCATTTGGATTTCTTTTGTTTTGCTATCTGTGCATGACTGAAAATATTAATTTGGCTTGACATAGTTGTTCTATTTAGACTTTTAACTTCCTTCTTACTCTCCCTAATTCTAGGCTGCTGTAGGTTTATGAGTGGTTTTGTCCTGCATTTATATCTTAGTTTGTTTGTTAGCCATCTTGGAATTGGTTTCTTTAGCTTTGTTTGGAAGTGTTACAAAATTCTTATACTACAGTGACCAAGCCCACAAAGTAATAGTTCAGTACCAGGCACAACTAGAATCATATTCCACTCTAGTATTTTCTTTTTTCCTATACTACTCCTCTCCCTTCATGAAGCTGGAAACAAGCCTGTTTCCTATGGATGTAATTTAAAAACAAATGAAACCTCTATGTTGGGAAATAGAGTTTTGTGCAGTTATTCAAAAAATAAAAAGTCTAACATCTAGGAAAGTACATTTATATTGTGATTTTATAATCACATCCTACACCTATGTGGTGCTTTGGAGCTAATAAAAGACAATAAAGAGTGCATAATGGCTTATTTTCTATTCTGTCCAGGCCAATGATTGATGAGGTATCACACTTTTAATAGTAGTCTCAGGAGCAGGGAGCAGCACATTGATCTTCTGCTCCATCTTCTGCCTGTACTCCTGGCAGTGCCAGGCACTGTGGGGAGTGCAGCCCCAGTGCAGCCCCACTCCTGCAGCATCCACGGCTCTGCTACAATCCACCACCACCCCCCTGTAAAGGACCCTCTCTTCCTCCATCCCTGCAGCAGGAGAGATGGCAAATCAGGGAATGTGAACATTAGAGTCACAGCCTTGTCTTTGAGCAGAGCTGTGGGACATCTACTGCCTAATTGTGTTGAGGTCTTTAAAAGTCACCTCTGCTGGGATATGTTCTGACATGAGAAAAATCTTCCTGTGCTTTAATCACTGCTTACTACACTAATGTTAATAACATTTTGTTGCCTTCTTCTCCCTTATCTCTCTGCTCTATCCATCTTGTTCCTCAGCTCACAGATAAAATCAAAAGGTCTTTTTGGGAAGATGTCACACTGCCTAGAATTACACATCTCCAAATCCTTGATTGGGATCATTGGTCAATAAGAGTGTGTGAATGATGTGAGCAATCATCAAAGCTAGATAGAGTTAAGGGAAAACGATTGTCCCTCATACCAGAAAAATGTCTGGGCAGTAGTTTGGATGGATTAATCAAAAAAATGCAGTTTTGTACTGTACTGAAACTAATGATTAATTTAGCAAATGGTTCCAACTCAACTGAGAACAGGCATTGTTTTCTGAAAATGTCAATATGATTCATTTTAATGTGCTCTAAATGTTTTGCTTTCTCAAGCCAGATTAGCCATAGGCTTTAGATAGTTTTCACAAGGCCAGTAAGAATTGGATAAAGAAGTTTTTATATGCTTTCCTATAATTTTAAGTCTTTCCTATACTATTTAAGCTGCCTCCCAAGCTGAATCAATGAGCTTTGCCATTTACCACCCTCATGATTAAATGCAAGCCAAAATCAAGGTACAGATTTTTCCTATCTCTCCAATTCTATTTACTGTAAAGTATTTCTTTAACAAAGCAAGAAATGGAGCAATTCTCCCTTTCTTTCACTTTCCCTTTCCTTTTCCCACACAGTCAATTCAGGTCAATGCAAATGTATTCTTTTGGTTTGGTTTAAGCACTGAACTAAAATGCACCTCTTGCTTCATTGTGGAGCACTAGCTGTGTTCTAAAGGAGTAATATATACCCCCCTCAAAATTAGAACCACATCCCAAAAAGTCATTAATCCACAGGTTTTACATATATACGTGCATACCTATACAGATTCAGGACAGGTATGAGATTGTGATATTATAGGTGATAGGTCAAATGGAATGGATGAGGTTTTAATCAATATTTTGAAAGGAGAGAGTGCATTTATAATAAGGGGATTGACTCTCTGTTGAGGCCGTATAAAATTTAGTGTTTCTACAGTTTTTTAAGCCCTTTTACTCCACAGAGAACCACTTAAAAAGCAAGGGGAAAAAAAAAAAGTTGTATTTTGACTTCAAAAAACCTCCAGTCCTTGCCTGTAATATGCTTCATAATTTGTTTGCTGCATTACATGACAGTTGCATGTTCCAACAAAATTGCAGTTACACAGTAGGCCTCATCTCTTCTCCAAAAGCCCTGTAAACACAACACATTTCAGAAATGGTTTGCCTCTAGAGGGTCAGAGTCAGAAAGATGATTCTGTCAATGGAGTAAGTGTGAAGCTGCTTTTGACCTTAATCTGAGGGCATTAAAATGCAGTTTTATTCTTCTTTTTTAAAGTGGCCATGTGAACAGTTACCAAAAAAAAAAAAAAATAGGTCTTGCTTGCAAGAAGAGGTTTTTCTCATTGGTGTGTTAAATTTATCAACTAACTGTAGTAGCTTGAGAGGGAAAAAATCATGGTTTTAAGTATGCTTTTCCTGTTTTGAACCAGAGACACTAGTCTGCCAGCTAAATACAGGCAGAGAAGAACTGTTTTGAGTTTTACTTTATTTTATTAACCAGTTAAATCCATTGAGAGAAAAACAGTTCATACCTGTGGAGCAGGAAAAGGAGACGTAATAGCTACTAAATATTATGTATTCAGAACAGTGGCTACTGAACTTGTACTATGCTTGAAGGTTTCTCCTAACAAAGAGTATTACTTTTCTTACAAAACTTTATTTAGTTATAACCTTAAATCACCATGTCTACAACATTATTTTAACCAAGCAAATGAATGAGGTCCATGGTTCTGCAGGCAGATTCAGCAGAAAATATATCCCCAAGCATCCATCTGTGCAGTGAAGAAGGCATTTCACAAGTGAGGTGATTTAACATTTCCAAACTTCCTATTAAAAGAGTTCTAGAAGGGCTTTCTAAGATAGATATTTAGCATTTAATTTTACATAGATATTTAATGAAGACCCTTATCATTAGGTGCTTTGTAAAATATATATTGATATTGATATGCATTTTATCCTTCCTACAAAATTCTACACAGAACTGAAATAATATATTTTTTTTCACTCTAGCCCATAGAGGTCTGATTTTCTCACTTAAAGACTTAAAGTAGAGTTTGACTGCTTAGGTATTTAAAGTAGTCTTGATGGTGATTGTAATTCTGGTTTTCAGGAGCTTCTGTGGTCATCTCCTATCACATATGGGGCCAGGATATAGGTTATTGTCTCACTCCAGCTTTTGAAACTGTTTCACTTGGAATGATAGGACTTGGAATTCCCTGGATCACCATAATGGGAAGGTGACTCTACATCCCAAGATGGGAATCATTTTCTGGGAGATATGCATAGATTCCTGTCTCTTCTTTATTAACATTTTCATATTTTTGTGTGCATAGAGACAATTGTATAAAGATAAGGTCCTCCCTTCCACTGGAATTAGAAAGCTGGAGTCTTGAAGTCCATTATCAGAGGTGGTCTATCTGCTCTTTCATGGCACACTAAGCCCAGACCTCAATATTAGCATGTAGATGGAGATACCTGTGAACTCAATAGTTGGACTCATGCCACCATCTCATTTTACATAAGCCACTGAGCTGTTCCCTCATTTTAATGTGTTCAGTCACAACCGACGGCCCTGAGGGCAAACTCTTCAATCCCATTAGCTGTCCAAGTCCCAGTGGAAACCACTATCTTTGAAGAAATTGCTTCATCTTACTTCAGCTCTGTAACTCCTACAGCATCCTCAGATCCCACTATTAGCTTGTGACCAAAATTTAGCAAGTAACAGTAATTTCAAGACAATGACAGATATCAATGATTTTTCAAAGTAAAAAGTGCTTATTCTCAGTATCATTCAGGGGATAACTCATTCCTTCTTCCTCTGCTTCCTCATTTTCCCCATCCCAATTAAGTAACCAACCTGGTGTAAAAAGCAATTTTGTTGGGTTTTTTTCCACTGACTAAATGAAAATGGGTTTAATTAAAGCATCCAGTATATTCCATAAACAGGGCAGGCACATTTGAGACAGCTGCAGCAATAGCTCCATGTATTAATATTTCAGAAATCTCTAAGAGTGGGCAAATACACTGCCCTTCACTACAACAATTATTATTTAATAGCTTACTTTATCAAATGCCGTGTCAGGGGTAAAATGGAAAATTTATTGTATTGTGAGGGATTAAGGTTTGTCAGTCACAAAAATAGACAAATCATGCAATTCAGCTGACAAAACAATTCACATAGCCCTACTTCAGAGTTTGAAAGGAAGCCATTAGCGGAATTGGAATATTCCCTCGAATTCACATCCCAGCACATATCTCAGCATGTTTTGCAAGTAACATTGTCTCTACTTTAAATAGGGGGAAACAGTGGCTGTTACAAATTGCAGAAAGCAGAGCAGAGCTTCTCAAACCGCTGTCAGCTCAAGCCGAAGAAGTACTCACGCTGGGATTGCTTTACAGGAAGCACCATGCACTGCAGCTATGCAGATTTCAGGTACAAGCTCTGGGCAAAGCCATCTTGAGCTTTTCAGCACTATTTTCCTTAGCATGAGCAGTCTCTGGCTGGCTCATGCACAACCAGCTCACTCAGGTGTGGCTCTACCTTCCAGGTAACCATGCCAGGCACACCAGAGTGCAACCACAACTTCAAGGGAGATATCACACCTGAACTCAACACTTCTGAATCTCAAGAAATTACTGAACACTTCTGAATCCTGAACAAAAATCTGGGCATTTTCTGGGTTCAGATTAAGCTCTGAGGGCTCTAAAACCTTGGTATCTTCCCATGACATAGCTGTGAAATGATGGTGCTTGTTGGCTCCCCTGCCTCCAGGGATGGATGGAGGTGATTATCATGAAGGAGAGGTACCCATGAAAGAGGCAACAGCTGCAGGGAGAGAGACACAAGCTCAGCATGGAGCAGGCGTGGGAGAGGAAATGTGTTTAAACTAAACTGCTGAATCTTCTGAGAGCTGTTTCTTCTTTTCCTGAAACTGCCACCACTGCTGAGCAAATTCATCAGCTGAGTGACTAATGGGAAACATCCTGAGAGGCAGAGGTACAACTGAGCCAAAACTGCTTCCCATAAAGCCCTATTCAGTGCCTGTTTGTCTCATTTATTACCGCATAAAATATCCTTCATGGGAAAGTGACTGACAATTATACTTTCTCCATATATCTTTGCACTGTACGTTGTCTTGACAAAAATAGGTAGCTTCTGTCTTCAGCCCCTTCCCTTCTAAACCATCTCCTTTCTTTTGTCAATTATTTAGTGCAAGAAAATGTCATTCTCCTGAATTTTTCATATCACTCTTTCTAAGGGAGTCACTTCTGATTTTTTCATGCAAATCCAAAATACAGCTCCATATGAGCTACTATGAAGAAAATTAACTCTATCCTAGCCAATACCAGAACACATTGGAAGCAATGCCAGCATCAGGTGCAGCATAAATCCACAGCCAGAAGTTTCAGTTCCCAGAAAAAATGGGAGAAGCAGAAGGAGCAGATGAGACAGTGAAGTGCCTCCTGTTGCCATAGAGATCAGGTAACAAGTGACCTCATCTCCTGATTTTGCTCCCAGAGCAGGGAGCCACAGTTTCCAGGCCTGTGAAGGGAGGACTTGGCCAGTCCGTCATGATGTAGCCAGTGAAATTGGCTTAATGGTGCCTTCTGTTACTTGAAGTTTTAAACCTCTGAGAGGGCAGAGCGAGCAGACAGGTATTTTGTTCTCAGGATAGGAAATAAGCACGCTATTTTCTGTCGTACAATATCCTTCTCTTTCCTTCTGTTGCTGCTTCTGACCTTCTGTATTTCCACCGTGCTCCCTGTTTTGAACTTAGGTTTCCAATGGCTTTTTGCCTCTCTCTGATCTCTTCGTTTAAGTCTATCTTATCTACAACACTTGGTTTTGTACGTTTTATTTTGCTTTTTGGTGAGAACAGGAGGTAAGATGATGTACTAGACAAATCACTGTGCTGAGGTTTGAAAGACAAGCATTAACTCTGGCTCAGGTTCTGAACAACAGTAAGTTATTTCATCTCCCTGAGGTTTCCATGTCTGCTCAGCTGGGACTGTCAGCTGCACAGAGTAGGGACACACATCTGCTGCCTGTGTCTGTAGCATCATTAGGAAAAAGGTCTCAATTGCACTTGCTGTCTGTAGGCACCATGCAATGAAATCAGACATGCCATCAAATGACACCCAAACAAGGCACGGCTTTTCCTCTGTGGAGGCTAATTATTTCTTCAGAAAAAGCACAATTTTTGGTCTTCAAGGAATATTATGCTTTCTGCAAGGTTGCAACATGACCCCTAAAAATCTTCTCCCCTATTTGCTTTTTTCCTTTGACCCTGTCTTATCTCACCAGAAACCCAGGGTTCTGCCTATGGAGAAAGTAAGAGAGGCATCCAATCTAATACATCATGAATGCAACCTTCAGAAGTATAAGCTCAAAAAATTTGTATTAACCTGAAATAAAAAAAAAACAACAAAACAAAACAAAACAAAAAAAAACAAAACAAACAAACAAACAAAACTGCAAATGCCTACAAGCACTGCTGAGTGCTTTTTTGGGGCTGTGATATTTTGCAGGTGGCCTCTGAGAGAGAGGTAATAGCAGCTATTGAAGCCACGACTGTGATTAGCCTGGCAGGACACAGGAGTCTGCAGCACTTCATACACCCAGCTACTCAGCAAAGGTTGTCAGCTGGGACCTTCATTCACATGGGTTCTGGTCAGCTCTGTCTGCAAGGAGAGCATGTTTGCTTCCTCCTGCAAAGCACACTGTTAAAAAATTTCCAGTCCCCTGATACTACAGAGGGAGTTCATGGACTGGTCCCTGGTGAGTTTATATGACAGTACATTAGTTTCAAGAAACAAAATGGTAGATAACTTGAAATTTGGGAGAGAGAAAAAAACAAGCTAAAAGAAAACTTCCAATTAAATTATGCAAATGTGAAAGGAAGTTAAATATTTAGATTTTTAAGGAATATACTTCAAAATACTTCCCCAGAGGATGGTAGAATCTATACTAAAGGGCCTAGTAAATATATTAATTTAACGGAAGATTTCTTGGATTGAATGTAGCACACGTTTAAATGGTCTGTGACAAGTAATTCAGGAGTTTCAGTGTACCATATGACATATTTTATTTTTATTACCACTGACATGTCAACAGATTTGAGGAAAACATTTTTTTAGTAAGCACAGCTGCTATCAATTTGGATAATGATAGTCCATCACTATTTTTTGTGTGTGCAAACAAAGGGAGTGAATGTTCATGCAAAACAGTGAGTCTCTATAATTCCCATTCATAAACCATTTGCAGACTGCATAGGGTCAAGACAAAATTATTATTTCAGTTGCTGGCCTCAGCAGTGCCGACACAGAAATAGAATATCTTTCTGGTCTTGGTAAATTTAATTTCTGTGAACCCTGAGCCCATGATATCATATACAAATAATAAATAGACACCCCCAGAGTTCCTCTCACAGTAACAGCATATCCTGCCAGTGTAGCCATTTGCTCTGTATTTCCACTGCTCCACTTTTTACATCACTCTATTTCTGAGTCTGTCTGCCCAAGATCAATGACATTCCTGCACAATTGTTCTTAGTGGCTGCTCACTAAAAATGTAGCTGGATAAGCTAATTTTCTTTCTTTCCTTCTTCATTATTCTGCAGTGAAGGTTTAAGTGTAAGATTCTTCATCTATCTCTATACCTGTAGGTAGTAAATTATAAAGCTAATGGCAAGAAAATGTGAATATTTATGACACTTCCTCATTAGCACAAAACTTGGACTGGATTTCCCATGGCTCCGTTGAATTACTTAAGCCTTATTTTAAAAGACAATTGTTTATTTATGCAATTGCCTTCTGGAACTTCTGGCTAGTTGAAACTCTCATAGATTAAAATATTTGCAAGAAATACTGTTTTTGTCCTCTTCCTTTTCACATGTAGAAAACCCACAACAATTATGTTACCTGAGGATAAGGGCTTGCTCTCTTATGTACGATTACAAGCAATTAATTTTTATCTGTATTTTAGACAAAATTTATCCAATGTTTGTATGAGAATAAATTCCCAATTTTCAGCGGTTGGATTAACTCCCTTTCACTTTCCTGGCACACCTTCCAAGAGGAGACTGTCGGTGGAGGAAAATCTCTCCTCTTTCAAGCTCCAAGTTTTTAGAATTTAGTTCCAAAAAAATCATATGAAGTATGCAAAAAATTGAATATAACTTGACTGGAAAAAAAGAGAAATTGAACTTCATCTACTATGTAACTCTCACCTCTCTAGTCATTTTTCTAAACCAAAAAGTTTCTTCCCAATTACTTTTTTTCCTTAGAGTGCTTCTTTCCACAGAAGTCACAGGTGACCTATCTGACAAACACCTATTTTTAACCATTTTAAGTGAGCTCAGTCTGTTTGTCAAACAGACCCAGGAGAGAAATCTCCAATGTATTCTTTCTGCATGGGAAAAGGAGACTACAACATTTAAAATATTGCCACTTCTTCTAATAAAACATAACTCAGCCTACAACAAGTGTCTAGGGACATAAAAATACAGGAGTGGAACAGATCTCTTAAGTTTTGAAGCATCTTCTTGTTCAGGTGACCATGTCATAGAATCTCATTAAAAGCATAATACATTCCATTATGAAATTATTTTGCATTTTTCTTCTCATTGTTCCTATGGGAAGGCTACTTCAGAACTACATCTCCGGTGGTTAAAATCTATCTGTTAATATCCAGATTAAATTTGTCTAGGCCCCAGGAGTACTTATTTGTCTTTTAAGCATCTTTTGGCTTCAGTTTAATTTTCTTTTAAGTGTAGATGTAAACTTTATTTTGATCAACTCTAGATCTGAGTAAAATTCCAGATAGAGAGTCCTTATTATAATTCCTGATATCAGGAATACTTCTCTGAAATATTTTGAAATGTTTTTTCTTATCAAGAGAATTTAATGTTATTCTATTCCATAGAAGGAATTTAATGTTATTCTATTCCATTGAAGAAATTTAATGTTTTAATGTATTTATCACACATTCATGGTCATTCAGTTTTTCTATAATAATTTTCTGCTCTCAGGATCTTCCTTTCCTTTCCTAATTCTTGCTGATGGGCCTCTCATTTTCCAAAAAAATTCTTGATAGAATTTCCAGTAGACTTATAACTTTAATTTGCATTGTACATTTATCATCAGGCCAAATTGTCTCAAGATCAGACAGTTCTTTCTGAGCGATTTTTATCTTACTCAGTATAGCAACATCTCTCTTTGGTCATCAGCCCATTTTTAACAATCTCTGCATCTTCTCACAGTCAAGAGTAGTTGAAATATTAAATAAAATTAATCTAAAAACCATTCCCCAAGAAATGCCTACAGCAGTTTGTCTTGAGACCACTGTGTTCTCCTTCAACACAATCTAATGCCATTTTATTTGAATGCCTCAGAAATTACCCTGATCTCTATTATTCTGTTTAACTAATAATTTTCAAGCAGTGCTTTTATCGAAACAAATTTTAACTGCCTGCAGGTTCCTTCTGCTTCCTCCCTAGCTACAATGGCAACAGAGAGAGGCTACACAATTACCCACCGATAGACATCTAATTTCTGGATGGATGAAGTTAAGTGAGATGGAGATAATCCTATTATGTGAAATTCTTTTATCCTGTTCAGACAGAGCAGTCAGATTGTATGCTTGTTGTCTATAAAAGTATATGTTCTTCTTATCTATACAGTAAGACCTGTTTATGAAAGTGATTTTGACATAGAATGAGAAATAATAAACTTGCTTAATCATTACCATGGAAAATCCGAGCCATTGGTAGCTCAACAAAGGAAATATTCTAAATATTACAATGGCTAACAAAAATTTAGGAAATTATGATGTGTTTTATTAAACATATTTTAAATGTACTCATATTTTTTCCATTATATCTATTATAAAATTGTCTCTTGGAAAAATATTGGGAAATGCTTGCTTTTCCTGAAACCATTACCGAAATTATTATTTTATGCACAAATTTCATGTATTATTGTGTATTTATTTTTATTATTTGGATAACAATCAGAATGGTTTGCAAGCATCAGAAAAACTGGGTTTTATACTTTCTTTTAAGCCAAACATTTAACATTTGAGGTTTTTTTCACTAAATCCATATCTTTACAAACATCTCTATTATTTAATGTGGAGAAAGGGGTCTCATACCTTTTGAAAGAGAGCCTAGAGGAAATTTTGCAGTGTAGACACTAAAGAAACACTAGAAATTAGAAAATTAAAGACATTAAAATTACATCTGAGTAAAAATATTTTACGTATTATGGCCATTTAAAAGTTTTGACAATCAATTTACTGTGAGAACCAAGATGTGCATTGCCTATGCCACAAGATCTATCCATATGCATGAACTTAGTCACTGTTAAAGGAAATTTTTTCACTCTGCTTAGCCCAAAAGTGCAAGAAAGCAGCAGGAAACATTTTTCCTTCAAGAGATGTTGCATTGTATCTGTACCACACACTTCATATCTAATGAACCCAGTTATATTATCTAAGTCAAAACCACCAGCTGTGATCCCAGAGTTTAATTTTTTTCATGTATTCTTGTTTTTTGAAGGATTTTTTTTAATTTCTGAAAGAAATAATTGAATAGCAGCTGTTGAATATGATGCACACAAAATAAAATTATTCATGACCTCAAATTCCCTTTATTCAAATAAAGGAAAAACTTTGTTTTTTAAAAAAATTGAGTAAATTGATTTACACTGACCTTAAAGATTTGCCCAGAAAAAGAGGTACATATCCAGGCATATGGATATAAGCTTTGATTATGTAAGCATATTAATGTGGATTTTTAATTTGGGCATGTTCAAGTAAACTGCAGAATTATTGGTTAAGCAAAGAATGGACAAAGCACAAAAAAATGCCAGAAAGAGGTAGTAGGGGACTTTACATGTGTTGACAAAGAGCAGCAGAAGCTATAAAGTGAAAGAAATAAAGCTGGAGATATAAGAAATCTGATTTATAAAGACCCCACCACAAATTTACATGTGTGTGATCCCTCACACTGCTCCAGGCACAGTTCACTCACAGCTGTCTTGGCAATGCAGTGCAAGACCTTCATCCTCACTCTTCATTTTACAAGACCAATGTTCTTCATAAACAGATGTTCCTAGCAGTTGAGTATTTTGTTAACTAGGTTTCCAATATACAATATATGTAAGTTGACTAGGCTGTACCACTCAAACGGATGCACACACCTGGACAATTTCTATCCATTGTCTTTTGGTGTCATAGAGAAGTTCAGCAAAAACCAGTTTTTATTGAAGATGGCCACAGCTTCTTTTTTCCTTTTTTTTTCTTTTTTTTTTTTTCCTATGGTGGAAATCCCAGGCAAAGAGTCAAATTCTGTCCCTTTGACTATCCTGACAACAGCTGACTTCAGCACATCTCTTTCTGTGATATTTGCTCCTGTAGAGCTCCCACAAGAAAGAAATATCATTTACTTCAATCAGCAGCAGAGAGGTGTTACATTTCTGTGGCGCTTTTTTAAATGAGTGTGGAAGATATGTTTGTAGACCAGAGACCAGAAAGCTTTCACCAGTTGAAGGCACAGCTAACTTCATCACCATTCATC
The DNA here is from genome assembly GCF_037042795.1 of Molothrus aeneus. Lineage (NCBI taxonomy): Eukaryota > Metazoa > Chordata > Aves > Passeriformes > Icteridae > Molothrus > Molothrus aeneus. The sequence goes on along the minus strand of NC_089648.1, from coordinate 71,143,496 downwards.
TGTCCTAAATTATGAGATGTGCATCGTTTTGAAACACTTCACAACATTAGTCTGTAATAAACATATTTTCTTCAACGGGAAAGTCCAGGATTGTTACTTTCTTTTGAATTTTTAATGAGAACAAAACACAAAAGAAAATCAGCAACCTAGCCCAAGCTCCCTGCTTAGGTGTTATGATATCAAGTTGTAAAAACTATGACCACATGGTTTGGAGCTGTAGCCTATGTGCTGATTTTACCTAACACAGATTTTCATTCTCTTGGAACATCTGTATTTGAAGCTTTTATTGGTCATCACATGTTGATGTATATATAAGATCTCTAGGAGGTTTTAGGCTATTTTTGCAAACCTATGGGTGTCTTTTAGAATGTCTTTTTAAAGGCCGTCTAGTCATATTTATTATGACTATTAAATACAGGGGACAAAGACTCAGTTGTGCAGAGCCTGACATGTACTAGAATAAACAAAAGGAACAGAAAACAATAGAATCACTGATTACCTATTTAGCCTTGGGAAGGTCAGCAACATAAAAGCAAAACAACTTTCATTCCAGAAAATGTTTCCAGCTTTATTGGCTTTGGATCATGTAGCTATAGGGGATTTTTGCTATTGATTTTTGTCTCAGTTTAGACTGTGGACTAGGAGTCAGATGGCTAACCTGCTAGGCAAAGCTATAACTGCACTATGCACAGTCCCATTCAGCATCTTTTCCTAGAGGTAAAGGTTATTGACCATAGATCTTGTTTTCTACTCCCCTGTTCTGTAAGGCTGCTGCTGACTACCACTGGTAGACTGTTGGCGATATCTTGGTACAAGTTCCAAATTTCAATTTCTTTTATTAGCTATTTCAATATTTCTTCTTTCAATTTGGCTCTAATGTTTATACCCCAGTGTGGTCCATACAGGCTTTGCAGCACCTAGGGCAATACAGCTTTTCTTGTTGGCAGCTACTAAGAACTATGTACTCTCTGCCTCCATTTCCTTCTGCATGTCATATTAGTATAATCTAGAGTAATTAACTCTAGCTGGCATATGTTTCCAATGTTGTTGGGTTGGCACGGTGAAGGGGCTTCCTGAAGAAAAGCGAATTTTTCCATAGTGTTTTCAAGTCTGTCTGTGTAAACTTTTAATTGCCTGGAACCTGTACATTGGAGCAAGACTCTGACCAACAGGCAAGTAGATCTCACACTGTTCCAACAGATGTAGATGAGCAGAGACTGCCAAGTGAGTGTATTTGCATCTATTGTGCTAACTGAAAGCATAATTTTCAGCAGAAAAGGCTATTTACAGTTTAGATGGCTTTGGGCTTAGAACTATTTTATTGACTTTTAGAAGATTTTTTTTGGAAAATTCAAGCCAGCATCTCTGTAAACTTTCAGGTAGATGTCTTGGCATGGAACAGGGCATTATCATGGAAAAAATGCCTTGTCCCTTTTAAACGTGTCTTCCCTCTTTTCTCTCTTTTAATTCAGCATTTGAAACTAACCAAGCCAATCTTCTGCATTCCTGCCGAGCTTCATCTAACGAGGTCAGCAGTCTTGTTCTCTGCATTTTTTTTTTGCACAACAGGGGTACTCACAATACAGTGCAACACCCCCAGTAAGGGTGATACTACATGGATTCTTGAAAAGAAAAGCATGTGTGCCAATTTGGCTTGAATTCTTTGAACACATTGCTGGATTGTTAATGCATGGGAAAAGGATGGTCACAGAATCCGTCTGCATTTCACAACTGCTCCTGGTGCCGCATGACACTACAGAGTGATTTCTTTAGTAAGTCAGAGAGCACATTACAAAGGGTAAATGCTCTGAATTGGATTAAAAGCTGCCTTGTAAAGAGAAAATCGTTTGTTCTGGAAAAGAGTGGACAATTCAGGAGGACGAATACAGTGACAGGGCTGCCGCAGCAAAGCTCAGTATTAATAACACTGATGATGCATGTTAATAATAATACTTTGCACTTCTATACCACTTTGTTTTTTCAGAGTACTTTACAAACATCTAATTAATCATTATCTAATTAAGAATTACTTTGAAAGGGGCCAGGGGGCGTGTATGACAATATTTAAAATATGCCTTTGTTTGATAATGGCACAAAATAGTAAGAGGGCAGCAGCCACAAAGGCACAGAGCACACGCATTCAAAATGTTTTGGATAGATGAGGTTTATGGTCTGATAATTGGCTTATGCAGTTCAGCATAGAGAAGCATAAAGTAATGAGAGAAGGGAGGATCAAAACTATCCACAGAGACTATAGCCTAAAATGAAGCACAATACAAACCAAGAATAGACTTGGACATGATAATGGATAATGCAGTAAATCCCTCTCTACAGTGTTTGGCAGAAGCAGAAAAGGCCTTGGGATTTACATTGTATATATAATCAGTGTCTTTTTCTGTTAAATAGGTCAGTAATAAGACTACATTAGGAATAATGTGTATTTCTGGTCTCCTTAAGCCAAATTTCCTATTAATTTACCTTTCAACACAGCTCTTTTGAAGCCACCAGAATTACAGAGGCCATATTTTGGCCTTGTATTGTTAGTGCTGATCTCACTGCTAAAGAAATTTGGGCCAAATCAAGATGTCATTTAGTTATAGATCAAGCCCATATACAGAGAAACAAGTGAGCATCTGCAGAAGCTGATATGAGTACCCCATTTATCTCCTAACACAGTGAACTGGGATCGATTTCCAGGGACTAAAGGGGCTTCATCAGCTCACATCACTGTATCAAGCAAATGCAGAATTCTCTTCCCTGTGTATGATTATGTTGAGGGGAAGGTGTTAGAAAGGGACATGATACATGATCATACATGGAGTCAGCAGAGTATACAACCAAACATGACAGCTGATTCACAGCTATGTAAATTGATATTCAAAGTCATTGCAAACCAAATGACACTTAAGTTTGGAAGATTAGATGGCTGTCTCCCTCACTTTCATCTTCCTACACCACATTCACTGAAATCCCTCAGAATATTGCAGGAACATTTGGTATTTGGAGGAGACAGCATATCTAATGAGTATCAGCTGAATCAACTCTACTTATTATAGGAAGGACATTGCTGATAATGAAAATGCGCAGCAAAGGCCATGCAAAATTATTAAGGGTCTGAGTGCATAAGTTATGAAGGAAGATTGGCTTATAGTAGAGAAAAAAAGCCCATCTCAGAAGTATATATGACTCCGAAGGGATCAGATAGGCACCAGCAAACTGATTAGAATAGTAATTAATTTCTTTATAATAGTGAAATTTTTGTTAAACTTGTGCAAGGGAAGTGGCTTTCGCAAATGTAGGCAATACTTCTCTTCAGAGGTGTTGGTGCAAAAGAAACACTTGGAAAAAACAGCAATTGAACCCAACACCCAAACATGGAAACATAGGAAGACCAGCAATAAAGCCCAAGCATTCTCGGAAATCCCCAATGAAAAGAGTGTGGCGGCTTGGTTTAATGAAGAAAAAGGATCCAGTTTTTTGAGAAAAAAAATGTGTGATGTGCAGTAGTTTTCCTCTTACATTCTCCAACAGCCTCACACTTATGTAGGTTAATTCCCACTTCTAGTCATGTATGCAATTAAAGAATTTATACCCTGGAGAAACAGTGGTGTCAGGTGGCTCTGCCCGCAGCAGAAGCATTGTGTAGATATAATTGCAGCTACCAAGGGAGACTCATGTGTCTCAAACTCAGTTTTCCCTCAGCAGTTTACAATTACTCTTACCCTAGCTATTTGTACTTCTGCAGGGCATTGGTGGAAATGGAGTCTTAATGTATACGGGCAATAAATGGTTCCAAGCACCCCAAGTCATATATAGGACCTTGAGAACAGACTGAAGAACTGCCATACCTGCAGGCAGGGAACAGGAGAGATGAGGGAAATGTCCAAGTCCTCAAGATGAAGTGCTTCCAGAAAGTTTGAAGAAGTATGGCACAAATCATTAGAGAAGAAGGCAAAAAAAATCTTGAAATTATTGTTTTCAGTCTTATGTGACATAGAATTCTCATGTAAAATTCTTAAAAGTAGTAATCAATTTGGCTCTGAGAATGTGAACCTCCACTGAGAAGACAATGCAACCAAATTTGTGGCCTGAGATAAGGACAGTTTGATAGGAAAAGCAAAAGCAGCAAGCAAAGCAAAACAGAATTAGTTCACCAGTTCCCATGAGCAGGCAGGTGTTCAGCCATCCCCAGGAGAGCAGGGCTCCATCACACATAAGAATGACTTGGGAAGACAAAGGGCCCTCTAAATGTCCTTCTTCTGACCCTCAGCTTTATCTGCTGCACGGTGCCACACGGCCTGGGATGTCCCTTGGGTCAGCTGGGGTCAGCTGTCCTGGCTGTGACCCCTCCCAGCTTCTTGTCCACCCCCAGGCTACTTCTTAGCAGAGCAGCATTAGAAACAGAGACCCTGATGTTGTGTAAGCACAATTCAGCAATAGCTAAAACACTGGTGCATTATTAGCACAGTTTTAGTGAAAAATCCAAAACATAGCATCATAAAAGCTACTATGAAGAAAATTAATATCCCATTCAGAACCTGTTCACACCTTCACTTTCTGTGACTCACACTTCTTTTAGCTCCTCTTCCTCATTTTCTTTGCAAGGTTAGTCAGCATTTTTTCCTCAAAACGAAAGCATAAATAAATTTATTTCCTCAATGAAATTTTATTTAGAAAAATATACAAAATGGTAGAAAAAGAAAAAAAACTAATAACACAGGATTATTCTATTAATATATTTTAATTTGTATATTTAATCTTTAGGAGTATTTAAAACAAAAAATCTTAGAATCTGAATGTTAATACAGAGCTAAAACAACTTTTGCATAATTGCAACAAAGAAGGGAGAGACAGAAAAGAAGAAGTAACGAAAAGTCAGCAAGTCTGAATTCTTTACATTCTTCACATTTTTCTTTCATAGCAAATGGGTAGATTAAGGGAAGATTTCATGCAAGCCTTTTAGGAAAAAAAACCTGCTAATGTCAAGTAAATGAATTTGGGGCTGTCAAAGAAAATTTGATAATATGGTTTCTACATGATTCATTTGTTAATGTGCAAAGTATGAATAGAGTCTCTAAACCATGTGTGTGTCCACAAATTTGACACGCACCTGGCATCAAAGGACATCCTGACAGAACAACTTAAAGTTCTCATCTCAAAGAATAAAATTAAATTAAATTTAAAAATACATAGCAATTACCACACTGAGAAATTCAGAGAGAGAGAGAGAAAATGCATTAACTTTTCTGCTAGACAAGATCTTAGAAAAATATGACAACTCATACTGTCTAGAATGCAGGCAATGTCATTTATCAAATCCAGGTAAAATGATAGTGAAGGCTAGAATTCAGACTTGCATTTAACTTTGTGTTATTTTATTAGTCTTCATTCATTTTGCATTGTTATTGGACCATATCAAAAGCAAATTTAGCATTAAAATTGATTTTTGCCCAACACACAAAAAAAATAGGGATTTGTACTGAACATTCCATGTGTGAAGTCTAGTATTACAAAATATTAACTTCCAGAGAAGAACATTTTAATGCACTTAACTATAAAAGTGTCTTTCCTGCTATGGTAGCCATATAGTGGCATAGGCATTATATACTGTGTTAAAATATTAAAATGAAGACCAACTTTATGTTGGAAAGGCAGAGGTCTAATGTGTTTGTTGGCTTAGAATCATACAAACTTATAAAGTACTTTCACCTACCAAAAAAGCCCTTTCTTTCCCTGTCTTTTTCTCTCTGTATTTTCAGTATAATAAGTCAACTTCCAGACAATAAACAGCTTAGTTAAAAAAATATGTAGGCCATTAATCTTCACATTCAGCTAAACCTCTGTAGGCCTCCTTAAATTTCCCAGGGGAATTTTTAAAACCTCATATTTATAAGACCTCAAATTCCAAACCTGTTAATTTAAGCCAGTCAGCAAAGAAAAGGCATAAATTGTTTAATCCCCCACATCCCATCCCATCTCTCCCACTTAACGGGCCTGACAAAACTGGGGAAAGCAGGCACAGGTAGTGTCAGAAAGAAAAACAGTGGTGTTTCAAACATTACAAAAGGGAAAGCACAATGGTGGCCCTCATAGCCAGAAGACAAGTGAAAGAGAAAAGAATGGCCTTCCAGCAAGAGGGGCTGAGGCTAAGCCTGCAGATGAGGTGAAAACTTTCACCCTGACATAATGAAAACAGCCTAAGGTCCAGAGAGAAGGAGAAAGTCAGTCAGCAGGATGTTTGGGAGAGAGGTATTTGTGATCTGGTGGTGCCAGCTGACCTTGTGCCATGAGAATTCCAACACAGCTTTGCTGCATCTTTTCAGTGAGGAAAGAGATGCATGCACAAAAACCAGAATTCATGTGGCCTAAATGCTGCTTACTGGGGGATTGAGACTGAAGAGCCAAACTGCAACCTTGGTCATCAATTTTGAACAGTAAGGAAAAAAAGAGGTGAGATGTTACAGTTTATGATCTATTACAAGTGGCATGGTTCAAATGTAAAGTAACAGGCTGCTCCTAGTTCATAAAAAAACAATTTTCTGTCTCTGTCTTTTTATATACTAGCATTTGGTCTCTTTATTTGTCTTTCATCATTTTCTGTAAATCATTCTTCTTTTAAAGTCAAATACAGCACTGATATAAGAACCTAACCTTGTAGTGAAGCCTTGCAGCCCAGAATCCATCTCTGAAGAAGCCCTATATTTATGCATTTGAGTATGATATGTTCTAAGGGGATTTTAATTTGCTTTCATCATGTGATCCTTTTTCACTTTTCATGCATATCTTTCATTCATAGTAACTGCATGGGGGTAAAAAATGAGACACTGGCTTGAGGGAGTGAAAAAAGTGTTTTCAGATGATATCTGAAATGATATCTGAAAAGGAATCAAAATGACAGATATAGAGACTGTCATGGAGGCCAGAATCTTTAGAGAAGAACATTTTCACATTAGCAGTGGCCAGAATTTGCAAACAGACAAAAAAAATCTTCCAGTTACATTTTTGATTTTCTATAATCAACACTTATTTTCATAATATTCACTGAAATACATTATTAGACTGAGATTAAGATGCTCTTTCAGAAGTCTGACTCCTGTAACTGTTTTGCATGGTTGTGTTAGTGTCCCTCTGGCTTTCTGCTGAATCCAAACAACTTAGTTCCTTTGTTTATAAAATGTTACATGTGCCAAAAGATGCACTGTTTTGTTCTAATGCGACAAGTAGCAAATGACAGTGCTCTGGGGAATTCCAAAGAAAAGGAGAACAAGCTAGAAATGCTAATGTGCTTCTACATTGCCTTTCCAGATTAGAGGATCTGCCACAGATATTTTGACTGCTATTGCACTGTAGATAATTTTGATAGAATTATACACTTAAAGAATAATTTGAGTTGGAGAGGATGTCTGGCAATCTTCTGATCCAACCTCCAATACAAAGCAGAGCAAAATAAAAATAGGTAGAAGAGGACTTATACCAGCTGAGTATTGAACATCTCTGAGGGCAGATATTTCACAGCATCTCTGGGTATCCTACTCCAATATTTGCCTGTGCTTATGTAAATATTTTTCTCCATACATAAAATTATCTGTGGTTGCATCTTCCATCCTGTGCTACTTGTCCTGTTACTGCACTCCCCTGAAAGAAGCCTGACTCCATCTTCTCTGCAGGTTGTGGAAGACAGCAATTAGATCCCCTTTAGATTTCTCTTCCCCAGGTTAGGCATTCTACTTTAATCAGCCTCAGTTCACCTGTCATAGTCCACAGTTTCCTAACCATCCTAATCACCCTTCACTAAATACTTTCCCATTTGTCATTATCTTTTTGAGTGGGGCTCTGAAATTATCATAATCTTCTCTCCATGTTTCATGTGACAAGGTGACAGAAATGTAGGAAATATCTTCCAAATAATGGTGCCTGCACTGGGTACCTTGACTTCTGCCTCAGGAACAGATGTATAGAAATGTAGAGCTCCTGATTTAAGAAAAAGCTAAAGCTAAAATTGCATTCAAATATGTTCTTTTTACTGAGGTGAGAGGAAGCAGCCCTCCAAAATCACAGTTTTAGCTGCTCATATCAAAGACATGCATGTGAAAAATTCTGTGATTTTTAAGCCAGGAGAGTAAAACAGCACTGTAATTTATGTATTAACAGCTAAATTGAGTAAAGGAGTTAAATATTGCCTAAACTGGACTATTTATATGTAGAGGAATTAAATATTGCCTAAACTGGGCCATTTATATATCTGACCATAGGTGGCATCAACAGAATGAAAGTTAAAACAATCCAGACGCAGAGATATGCAGTTTTGCAGTTCAGCATGTGAGGTACAGAATTCCACTGCATTGTGAAGTGACCTATAGATATCTCTTGTTTCTAACAGAGTCCTGCACACCAAGTTTGCTGCACTAAACAAACAGAGACCTAAATAGGGTAAATAAAACCCCAAATGATGCAAGCAGTCTATCAAAAATCATTCTGCTGATAAACTTCCCAGCAGATGGAGTTTCTTTTTCATCTGAAAGCCAGTAGTTTGTTCAGTAATTTCTCATCACAAAAATGTGTGAGGTCAGTGCCCCACCATTTCTTAAGGGAAAATCCTGAAAAACACTTGGTTTCAATTTCTATCAGTTGCCATATTCTGTGGACTCTTCATTTTGGTTATTTTAACCCTAGTGATTATTTTATAGCTTCCAATGACTGGCAGCTGAACACACTCCCAGTCTGAGGCTCCACACATTTTTTTACCTCAGCAACGTATTCCTATGGCTTGCTACGCATGCATGTGTGGGCAGAGGGGAGGGCAGGCACTCAAAATTGGACAGTTTTAACACACCATTAGAGCATCCAAGCCTGAAGTCACAGTGTTTAACGCTTGGAATGGGATGGTCAAGCAAAATACTATCACTTTTATCTGGAATCTGGGAATAAAGCCAACTCAGATAAAACAGAAAAAAAAAAACAAACCAAAAAACACCCAGCCCTGACTAATCTGACAGCTGTGGCAAAGCATATTGATAGCAAATGTTAAGCAGGCCAAAAATTCAAATGCTGTGCTGCAAATGGAGCACACTTATACTATGCACTGATGGTGTATGCAGGCAGCTGGATGTAGGCAGTGTGTACATGGGTGGGAGGAAGATGTTTCAGGGATCACACCTGCAGTAACCTCACGTTCTTTGGAGAATGAGTGCAAGTACATTACTTCAATGCCAGTTTGGATTTATAATTTTACTTTATAAGAGTATTTGAAAAGAATTCCTAGTCCCCTTAAACATGGACAACAAAATGCAAAGAGCATTCCCAAAAACCTTGAGGTGATGTTCCGGATTTCTCAATCAACAGTTCTCCTGCTACTCTTGTGCAAGACAGAGTTGTGTGGTTCTGGCAGTTTTGCAGAAAAGGCACTGCATTGGAAGAAGTTCTCTGGCACAGAGGTTCCTGTACTGAAACACTGAAACAGAGTTCAGAGTTGATGCAAGGTAAACAAATAGTATTGCTGTATTACCTTGCAATATTATGAGATAGCAAAACTGCCAAAAAGGCAGTCAACACCAGCCCCAGTGGAAGACAAAGCTTTGTGACAGTGTGAGGCTGTAAAGAAAATCTTAGGTGGGGATTTGGGGAGGAGAGTCTGGGATTCTTATGCTCTGGTCACATGTGGAATGAATAAATTTTAAAGAATAAATGAAATGGGTAATTCAGCTTCAGAGTTCAGCCTAGTGTTTTGATTAACACAGCATTCAGAGGGCTCATAATAAGAGAAACAGTCTTCATCCGGAATAAACTGCACATTTGATTTTCTAAGGTTGAAATCCCAAAAGGGACGCAGGTAGGCTTTACATTATTACTTGGGTGAGGAACCTGATATGGGTGTCCTTGGTTTACCTGTAACAGATTTTAGATATATTTGTATTTCACTGACTTAATATATCAATGAATTCTTTGATTTTTAATCTTGTTTTATGTATGCCAAAAAGTATGCCAAAAAGTATGCCAAAACCAGAAGACTAAAAGAATGGTGTAAATCTGTGTTTGGAATTTTCCCCAGATTTCTTTTCCATTAAGGGTTTCATAATGTTATTTCTTTTTTTTTAATTCTAGTCCAGCTAGCATCTTCTTGGAACCAAAACCTTTTAACTTGGAGGTTCCTTTACCTAGGAGGGGGTATGTAGGCTTGAACATGCCTATTGCAAAGAAATCAATTAATCCAGCCTCATCATCTGCCAAATTCAGATTAATTGCCAGTTTGTTCTACTTTCTTGCATAGAGCTCCCATGTCTCCCTGTAGGGAACTATTCCATTTTTTCATACTTTTCATTGTCACGTGGATTTCCTGCAACCCAGCCTCATTTCTTTTTCCTTGAGTTTTTATTTTGCATTATTTTTCCCAACAGCTGTGTCTCTGTTTGAATCTTTTTACAAAATTCCTTATCACATTTCTATTTTTTTTTCTGTATTTCTATAAAGCTTGTTCTGTATCCTCCATGACACTGGCAGTATCAGCTTTCCCTGAACTATCATCCTAAAACTCATGGCTTTGGAGCATCCCAATACCTTCCACTTTCCAGCTGAATATATATGATTCCATCTATATTTATCTTGTTTAATGGGCCTTCTGCCAGTTTTAAGCTGATATGGCAATTTTCTAAGGAAAGCAGTTTAAATTAACTTTTTATAGCTGTGTACTTGCTGATCTAATTTATTTTGAAATACAGTTTTAACCAGAAAAAGCATGTTTGATTCTTCTTTGACACTACTGAAGCTTCACCTATTTTATGGATATATTATGGTAGGAAAAGGAATAAAAAATTGCATGGTGACATTTTAGGAAACTCTGCTTTGGCCTGCAGTGGGCTTGCCCTTGTGCTGTCTGGAACTGGCTCTGTCCAATATGGGGTCTCCTCTTCTCTTCTCTTCTCGTCTCTTCTCACAGAGCCCAGCCTTCCAAAAGGAGTGAAATTCAACTCTAAGTGTCTGAAGGCTAACAGAATATTTGATGGAGCAGAGGGACAACAAAAGTAACGTAGACAAATCAAGATCTCACCAAGGAAGATTTTATTGTTGCTTTTCAGTACTTAAAGGGGAGTACAAGGAAAATTAGATAAGCTTTTTAGCAGGACCTGCTGTGATAGGAAAAGGGGTTTGAAACCAGCAGAAGGTTGATTTGTATTAGATACAAGGGCAGAGTTTTTTACAATGAAGGTTGCAGAACCTGGAACAGGTTGCCCAGAGAGGTTGCTGGGCTGCAAGCCAAATCCTGCCTATCAGATCTTTAAATTTAAGAGGAGGTAGCATCACTTAACACTGTCATAGCCTTTTTGGAGTGCTTGCTGTTGGCAGATTCATCTAAATGCCTGAGGTTTTATCATCACTCAACAATGTGAACAACTCATGGCTGCATTTGCACATTCTGATTAAGTCAAAGTTCATTCACTGAAAAGAGAATCCCTTCTGTGGGTATTCTGGACAGATCTCATAAGGCAAACAGAAGAATACAGTTTTAAATTTCCATCTCTGGTTGTTACTTTAAATAATTGAAATTAACCTATTATATTAATTTGGTTTTAGCCCTCAGAGGTAGTACCTCCTGACATACTCATGTTCTGAGCCTGACTTTTCTCATTTGTTAACTCCAATTGCCCATACATGGAAATTTAAGATAATTTGAGGTTTTCTAAGGTGTCCTGACTGGCCTCTAGCTGCTAGTCATGTTTCTGTAGGTCTTGGATGTACTTGATGCTGTGGAGACACCTCTTTAAATTTAGGACTTTGCAAATGGCACTAGACATGCACATTTGGGAACCAAGCTAAGTTTTGAGTGTCCTTTATAGGATGGTTCTTGAAATGATCCAAGTTCACTGTTGAAATTAGAAGAGAACATTGGAAACAAATTTCAATGGTGCAATAATACCATAGTTTCCAAGACACACGTGTCTTGCTTTGTGCAACTGCATAATACTGTGAGGATTTGAGTGTTCGCCTACAAGTTTAACAGCTGGGTGCAATCTGTGTGACCCAAGGCAGGGAACTGCAGTGCAGACGTCTACATTGCACCATCACTGCCTGCATTACCAAAGAGGTGCAGATACACATTATCCTAAGAGATTCCCTTCAGACTTCCTAAATGTACATTAAATGGGGCCCATGGTCCCTACTGAAAGCAACCATTGCAGAGCCAAAAATTGACTATAGAGGGAGTCTAGGGGGACAATTTCTTGTCCATGTGTAAAGTTATGGTGGTGAATGTCTTATCAAAAATCTCTCAAAAATGTAAGCTCACCTTCTTAAGGGTTTATGCAGATACAAGTTCCTAAAGCTGATTTATTCTAAGGGAACAATTCACTGACTATGGTTTGTTGTTCTTGTTTGGTCTGTAATATTCCAAAATGAGCAGCAAAATGAGAAAAACAGAACTTGTCTAGCAGTACTTCATGATCTAATTGAAAGTGTTCAGGGAAGGAATATGATAAATATAGAGAAGCCAGCTATCAAGGTGAGTTCCCAAGATAAGACTCAAATACAGAAATTTGAGTCCTTGATATTAAGCTCTGAAAGATGCCAAACATAGTTCCAACAGAAAGCATCAAGGGATAAAAAGTTACTCAAGATTTTATATTAAAGTTTCAAGAGGTGTCATTTCACTAGCACTGGAACATTTTTCATTGACAAGTTGGTGAGAAAAACACTGACTTATTTTTCTTTACTCTGCATCGCCTATGAACGTTTTACACTAGGCTTTAGGAAAAATAAAGCTATATGCCTGGGACTTTTTCTCACTATTTTATTGAGACCTAGATGAAAAAAAAAAACCAAAAAAAAAAACCAAACAAAAATACCCTAAACAAACAAAAAAAAAAAAACCAAACCAAAAATCTTTACATTAAAATACTTTAGAAAGTTTTAGCACAAGGCATTTGAATATTGTGACAACAATGGATATTTTCTGTATACATAAAATACTTTTCAAAAACTAAATCTGAATATTTTGTTTGTCTTCAGGCAGATTAGACTTTAGGTTCATTAAAAAAATAGACAAATGTCATATCCAAGATTATTAGTTCTGAATGCAGAAAGCATTTCTTTCTGTGCCTATGAGGTACATTGTGGAAAACACAGTTTGATTTGATGAGGAAACTTGTCATTGCTCATTCAACCCTTAGGAAAATTTTGGCTTCTTCACTGCAGTCACTGGCAATCTAAACGTTTTATTAAATAATTTATGGCTTATGGGTGTTTCATCAGACTTGATAAAAATAAACCTAATTCTTCTCATTTTTTCTCTATTGTGTGTCTATATTTGGGTGCAATGTCTTATGTCTGTCCCAGAATTTTCTACCTAACAGTATGTAAGCCTGGGTAAACACCTGGAAATGGGAACTGCACTATTTGCAGAAATTTTATATTCAAGAACCTCACTCACCACACAAGTGGCACGTGTCAATGATTTTAATTCTCATAATTGCTTCAGATAGAAATAATTAATAGTGTTATACAGTATTTGGACTGTAACTGGTTAGCTATCAGAAGGATTGCTGAGTTAAACTTTACAACCTGCTTTTCCCACCATGTGACTCATTTAATCATAAACCTAGTTTGATTTTCCAATTCTAAACCCAACACAGTGAAACACATAAGAACAGATTTTACTGTAAGTATGCAAATGTTTCCACAGACTTCAAATTAATCATATATTTAAGTGGTCTGCTGTCTCAGAGCCTAAGTAAATCTTGATTCTTGATCTAAAATTTGCTTTTCATAAACATCTGTGAGCTTCAATTCATACTATTGTTAAAGAATAAAAAGTTCAGCTACAAAAGTTACCAACAAAAGGAAATCCACCAATGTTTGAGATTCACCAATATGTTTGCCAATCATTTTTTCAGTATTTGCCTATGTCTGTTCAAATGTCTGGGGTTTGACTTTTCATCTATTTCAGGAATATTTTAAGCAAGCTATGCAAAAATCTTTCTTTGTGCTAGTTTGGCATATTGCAGGAAGGTTGAAAGTTCTTCTTATACTTTCCTTTTTTCCTAATGCTTTCATGTAGACTGTAGAAAACTTAAATCACTTAAACTTCCTTCTAGGAATCTCTGTTTTTCAAGGAGTTCATTCAGATATAGCTTATAGTTCAGGTATGTTGTTAGCGAAGATGCCTTTATTCATATAAATATGCCACTGCCTTTCTAGACCTGGGAAATTTCTAGTTGTTTATATTTCTTTTAACATCGATAGCTAAAGGCTTTCCATCCCAGCTTTACCTAATGAGCTGCTCTGTGTCTTACTTCATACTGTGTCTTCACTGAAATACAAGCACCTTCAACATTAATTGGTAGAGAAATGTCATGTATGTAGAAGCTTACATCACAATCACAAAGCTTAATTTTTTATGCTTTTAAAATAGCTACTCATGCCTGACTTCAGATTAAAAAACTAGCATTAAAGGATTTCAGCCTTCAAAGGCAGTATAATTTGATTTAAATATTCTAACAACACATAATGAAACCATTGTAAATACTCACTAGTGATTGGCTCATGTCTCCATTTCCAGGGTCATGTCTGTGGATAAAATGTCATAAAATGACCTCTTTCCTGAATGAAATGCAGAATTGAATGAAAGGCAGAAAACCAAATTAACAAATATTAAATATTTGTTAGAGAAACATGAAAAATCTTCCCTTTGAAAATATACAAACTGGCATAAATGACACATCTAATTCTCTTCATGTTTGATTGGAGAACCAATAAACAGAAGATCAGCACAAAGTGTTTCAAGCTATTATATGAGTACGTTAACGCCAGTACTGCCTATTCCTAACAATTAACCTGAGATATGGTAGTTTAAATTTGCTGCATTTTTCTCTTGATTTACAATGCAAAGTTTTACAATACAACAATACTGTTAATGAAATTAATAAATATTGGATACTCCAGAAGGTAATCACATGGATTGTCATATACACAGAAACCCATGAGCCTTTAGAAATGTCCAGCATATGAAAAGTGATCATTCTAGTTCTGCTAATCAGAAAGGCCAAAAATGAGGGACTCATTTATTTTTTCTTAAAACATACATTGATTTATATACTTCCATCATGACTTTTCTCAGTCCTGTTTTCTGACTGATCTATTTGACTTTTCACTAATAATGTCAGGAGATTGCAGCACCCAAGATGAGGGAAATCATGATTTATACTATGTCATGAAATTCTAGTCAGGACTGTTGTATATCCTAGTCCTCAACATAGTACAAGATGTGATATTTGGCTTTGGCTACCTCTCCTCGCAACAGGAGATCTCTCCGCATTGTCTGCAGGAGTTTGCTATCAGAGATTTCTCCTCCTGCTCTCATTTTAACTGTTTCAGCCATTTGCTGCTCTTATGCTTAGCTTCAGTGAACAGTGAGAGAAGAACAAGGATGGAGGAAAAAAAAACCAGCTGCAGCGTTCAGATACAGCTGTCCCACCCCTACATGGTGCTTGGCCAACCCACTCACCTCACCCTGGGTTTGTCCCAGAAATCCCTACAACAACTCAGCTCCAGTCACCAGAGGAAGTGCAAAAAACCACGTTGAGCAGGGAGAGCAGGAAAAAAGCATCTGGCTTTGAAATAAGAAGCGGTGAGAAGTGTCGGGAGAGCACAATGGGGGTTTTGTGATGGAAAGCTGATGAGTACATGGGGAAAGCACACTAACATTTGTTCCAGGACTGGATGTGAATCACAGAGCTACAGAAACAACATCAGGTTTATTTGCTTGGAGAATTAATTTTTAACTTATAATTACTTCAAATTATTCAATTTTTTCAATTGTATTTGAAATTTAATTTACATTTGTAATACCTAAACAAACAGTCCTGAACATTGAATTCTTCATTTCTCTCCAGTGAAATACTTGCATCACATTCAACTGTTATTTTACACAGTTCATCTCTTCACTAGCTCATTAATAACCGATTTATCCAACTATGCAGAACATGGTGGGTTCCTATATTCAAAGGTAGACGTGAAGTTTAACTCATCATATGTTTTGCCTGCCTAAAAGTGGAATATGCAGTCCAGACTAGTCACTGAGGATCCCTTGAGAGAGTGGATCTCCATGAAGCACTTCCACAAGGTGAGTCATTTCATCTAGGATAAGATGATTTGCCCCTTGTTTTCTGTCACTTAAGCAGTTTCTGGCACCTAAGTGCCATTCACCTCTAATATATTAGGGCTACTTCATTTCCTTGAAAGCCGTCTTCAAGGGGTTTCATAAATGGCTTGTTGAAATTCCAAATTAGTTATAATAACTGCCTTCTTCTGCCTACAATTCTGTTCAATTACTTGTCAGAGATGCATGATTTTCTTTTATGGCAACCATATTTCTTTAGCTTTACCTTTTTATACCAATCAAGGGATTTTGTAAACAAAATAAATCTCCACTTATAATTCAAATGTTCTTTTAATACTGGAGAAAAACTGAATGTACAATTTTTAACACTTTTTTAAAAGGTGTTTAAACTTTCTCCATCAAACTCCTCAGCTGAGGTTGATTAATTTAATGAGGGATTATGTCTATTTTGACAGCATTTTCTTTAAATTCCCTGAGCATGTCATCCAGTCTTGATACCTTGTCACCATCCAGTACCTTTCCAGAACTTTAACCACTGCTACCACTTCCTTTTATTGACTCCAAAAGTTATTTTAGGAAACATATTTTTCCATCATGCTTAGTTGAGAAAGACAGTCTGAAAGAAATGTAATTAATTCTTGACACCACTACCATCTCTAAGCACGTTAATTTACAATAGTGGAGTGCAGGTTGAGGAGGAGGAAAGGAAGCAGGAACCCAGATCCACCCCTCTTGGGTATTTGAAGATAACACTGGAACTGCAGTGCCAGCAGGTTGAGGGGGTGATCCTGCCCCTCTACTCAGCCCTAGTGAGGCCACATCTGTGGGAAAATAGATTGGGGGGGAATAGGAATGGAGCTGTGGCTGAGCCTCACCCTTTGTGGGGTGCAGCTGTATAAGACAGCACTGAAGAAGAAGAAGCATGTAATGCTCATGTGTATTGACCAATCACAAAAGAGTAGAAGGACATGCAGGTTTTATGCACGTGGGGAAAAGGGTATAAAAAGTTGTAATGGGGAGTAATAAAGGGCTGATGCTTGCCACCATTTTTGCCATCAGTTGTGTGCCCACCATCACACATCTAGAGTGCTGTGTCCTGTTCTGGGCTCCTCAATAGGAGGAGAAAATCCAGCTGAGGGCCATAAAGATGATTGAGGGACTGGAACATCTCCCTTACAAGGAAAGGCTGAGAGAGCTGGGCCTGGTCAGCCTCAGCAAGAGACAGCTGAGAGGGGAACTCATCAATATATGCAAGTACCCGAAGCAGGGGTGTCCAGAGAATGGAGGCAGGCTCTTCTCAGTGGTGCCAAGCATTAGGACATGGCAGTTCAAAAGTATGACAAATATTTTGTGGGTTTGTTGGGTTTTTTTCAGTTCAAAGTGCATGGAATGACATGCAGTCTCTGCAGCTGACCAGAGCAGTGTTGGTGTTGCCTGTGATGAAGCATAGAAGTATTTGCATAGAATTTGCATAGAATCACGGAGTCACAGAATTTTTGGGATCGGAAGGGACCGGGACCTTAAAGATTGTCTCATTCCAACCCCCTGCTATGGGCAGGGACACCTTCCACTAGACCAGGTTGCTCAGAGCTCCCTCCAACCTGGCCTTGAACACTTCCAGGGATGGGCAAGTCACTTCTCTGGGCCTCAGACTGACAGCAAAGAATTTCTTCTAATATCTAATCTAAGTCCAAACTCTTTCAGTTTAAACCCCTTCTCCCTTATCCTGTCATGACATGCCTTTACTAGAAGTTCCTCTTTGGCTTACTTGTAGGACCCCTTTAGGTACTGTTCTAATAATTAGGTTCCATTAGGTTTCTAATTTGGGTTGTTTCCTCTGCAAGAGCTGTGGGGACAGGGTTGAAAGGCTCTGTATGGTGCAGAGTGCCAAAACCAGATGTTCAAAACATTGCAATAGATTGTTATTTATGACGGGTCACAGTGTACCAAGATCTGGCAAACAAGGGCAGCCTAAGGGTACACTCAATATCTACTTTTTCTTTGGTTTTGGGTTTTTTTTCACACATGTTGAAGGAGAATAATGGGTTTCTTTCCTTCATGTCATTACCACATGAATTTAATTCAAGACTATTAAGAAGAATCTTCAATGTTGTCCTTTATTTTAATTTTCCCCACTGCATTCCCAATTCACATTTCTACTGTTCCTTTGTCATTCTTCATTGTATTTTTCTCTCTCATTTCACCAGTAGAACAGTCTTGGATTACAAAAGGGTGAGGAGTTTTACTTCAAAATAGAAATTAACAGTTCAATGGAATGTCTCCAATTCAGGATTTATGAGTAACAAGACCATGTATTCATTTAGTGTTTTCATGGATAAAAGTAAAATACTGCAAAGTGATTTCCCTTATGTTTTTCTAACAAGTGCTCAATTAACCTCATTGATTTAGAGATAAATGTCCAAAAGAAACATATCTCATTTTATTCAAGAGTTAAACTGTCAGTCTAAAATACAATCTCTCCACAGTCAGACTAAATTAAAGGATACTACAGCAATCCCAGGAATTTACGTAGATTTGAAGTGAAAAGAAAATACAGCATAAGTTAAGTTTCATAAGGCTTCATCAGCTCTCAGGGTTTTTTCTTTCTCCTTCCTCTCCTTTTTTAATCCTTACAATAAAGGAAATCCTCTAACTATAGAAAGAGATTTATCACAGATGACAAAACTCTGAAAGTTGATCATAATTTCTGACTATTCTCTCCCATTCCTTCCTCTTAGACCTAGCATAAAATTTCCAGACAAGTTTTGTAATGACCTGGCAGGTGCTGGTTGTGCATCTCCAGGTAGTGTCACAATTCAGACCCACCAAGTCCTGATAGCTTTCCACCAAGGGCTATGACATTACTTGGGTGACTTGCTGTGATTTGCAGTCTGCCACTGCTGTATGTGTTTTTACAATGCTTCATAAATACACTGCTGCCTCAGCATCTGATAACTGAACCATTCCCCATGGATGCATTATGGAAAATACTTCATGTTTAAATTATTGTGAAATATTGTCCCTTCTTATCGCTCAGATACATTATCCCCACAAATACTATAAATGCTGTAGCAAAAGTTTTATCTGTTCTAATTAGCATGTATGGAGGAATGAAAACCTGCATAATTGCATTTTGTTCCTCCTGAGCATTTAATCACTATGTGTCCACTGGAAAGAAAAAAAGT
Organism: Molothrus aeneus; assembly: GCF_037042795.1. Taxonomy (NCBI): domain Eukaryota; kingdom Metazoa; phylum Chordata; class Aves; order Passeriformes; family Icteridae; genus Molothrus; species Molothrus aeneus. Next base: position 71,124,203 of record NC_089648.1, on the reverse strand, counting down.
CTTTAGCCTGGAAATTATCAGAATGGTGATCAATTAACATTTTTAAAGATTAAAAATAGGGGTGAGAAGAGCTGATTAGCTAAGGCAACGTTTAGTAGGATACGGAACTCTGTATCCACAGTTTGTGGGTTCAAACACAGTTTGTGGTTTCTGAGAGGTTTATCAGAACCACAGCTTTCAGACCAAAAAAATACCTTTTGATTAAATATCATGACTTACACAAAAATACCTCTTTATCCCTTCACTATGAATACCTTTGTTTGGTCCAATTGTTTGCCTCAAAACTTCACAAAAACATTTAATGGATCACAGAACCCATCCATGACAAAAATTATTTCAGTCAAAAACATCTAAAACCTTTTTTTTCTTTTTTTTAAGAGCCATTGGACCCATAATATCAGGCATTCTCTTTACATTGCTGAACATGTGTTGTTCAGTCCACTTCATGAAGTAGGCCAGCTGCTTTTTCACCTCATTTTTCTGGGTCTGTTCTATGTTATCTTAGTTTTTCAACATTCTCTTAAAAACAGATACATGTCTGCTGTATGTGGTGCTCTTTCCAATTCAAGTCTACCTAACCTCTCCCATTAAGTGTTTCACTGTTTATGCTCAAAGGGTCAGTCATGCCACTCTTTTTGACAACAGAACACTGTTCAGTGCTTGTGTTGACCACTTTGCTTCCCTGTTCTCTTTACAGGATCGCTTTTTGTCCTGACACGAGTTGCTCATGGTCAATCCTCTAAGAATGAGGTTTAAGTTATCTAAAAGTCATCCAAGAACATGATAGCTAAGAAGTGCAACTCATTTCCTGAGCTTCAATCCATGGGCTATTAAAATCACCAGGGATCTCCCTGGCTGGCTTGGAAGGACCTGGATAGGGGGCTTTCCCCCTTGGAAGGCCCTTCCAACTTTTTTCACTCACCCATGCCCAGAAATGCTTGTTCATTGGAGATGAATGTGGTACCCACTGTGTCACAACTAATTTAGGTAAGTGGTGAAAGAGTTGTCTTGAATTTAGAAAGAGATGCAAGCATTCATTGCTCCAATACAGCATTTTCGCAGCAATGTGCCATGATTTGCTTATATTTAATACATCATTTTGCCTAAACAGCTGTTCTCCATACCATAATTTTGCATTTGATTATCCCCCACCTTAAATGCAAAAAAAATAGGATTTGATAATAAATCATATTTTTACAATACTGCTGATTGATATGATATAGGCCTATATTTATCACTTGTGTTGCACATGCAAAGCTGCAGGGTCTAGAACTGGGGCCCTTCTGTCCTGCATGCCTGACACATATTTAATAAAAAAATGTAATTCCCTGCCCCAGAGAGAAAACTTTCTAAACATAGAGTTGGATAGACCAGGTGGAAAAAAACAAAACTAGACAAGGCAATAGTGAAACAATCATTTTTCATCTTGCAAAATTGGAAGTGTTATACTACACAGCAATTTAAATCTGCTTCCCATGTACCAAAAGCAATCCTTTTTCTAGTTTCGATAAGTATCTCTTTTCCTGTTAGATAAAATTATTTGTATCTATCTTATTTCATTGGATTTAATAATTTCTAAATCACTTTCACTAAAATATAAAAGGGCGTTGAGCTTCTTTGTTTAAATATGAAACACAGTAATAATCACTCTTTGGTGCTATTCTAATTAGCTAGGTCTCCCCATGGAGGATACCAAATGCACACTAACTCAGGACAATTAGGAAGATGCTAACAAATGCAACATCAGGGTTCTTTACAGAATGCAAAACCAGCACCAACATGTAACCAAGCAGTTTGCAAAAAGCATTACCACATTTCAGGAGCTAGAACTTAAAGCTCTCATTGGAATGATTTCAGGAGACAAGGGCTCTTAATGCTTATCAGTCAGTATTCAAAGGGTTACATTTTTGTCTGTTCTATTGATGTTAGATTGCAGAGAAAAAGAAATTTACCAATATTAAAAAAATAAAGGCAAAGCTGTTGAATGAGGAAATTTGTAAGTGCTGTGACTAATTCATAGCTAGCAAAACACAACACAAATCCTCAAAATGCCATGGAATTGCAATATTCTGCTCCTGTCAATGTTTATAATGTATCTGACATAGAGTATAAGATAAAATACTAAAAATCTGGAAATGAGAAAGAAAAACACACATCAGTTGATGGAAGAGTAGGCAGTTTCATTTTTTTCACTTGGTTTTTGCCAAAATCAGCTTTGCTTCAAATAAGCTGCAATTTTGAGGACAGCACAAGGAGGAGGACAGTGGTGACATCCTGTCCTGTGGAAGCTTAATTGTCCTTTCTGCATCTGCTTTGAGACACTGTACACAGCTCAGCAAGCAGCTCCTGAAACATTCCCTATCCTCTAGAAACATTTAAGGATCCATCACACAGCCCACAGAATCCAATAGGGATGGGCTTGCAGGCTTCAATATTCCTTGGATCAGACCACAAGAAATAATCCAATTAAACCTATTTTTAAAATTATGATTGTTTAAACTATTATATTTGTGTGTTATTCCAAAGCAGCCCTATTCCATCAAAACACGCCTTCTAAATTCAGCATGAATCCCTTTTTAACTTGTCATATCCAAAGAGCAAGGACAACATTTCTGCTGGATTTCAAAATTAGGCCTTTGGGACCAAACATTGCTGTCTTTCTCCATGAGAAGTCCCCATGGCTTTCAGTCCATCAACATGTCCAATACCCAAGACAAGCAATTAAGAACACGAAACAGTTTAAAACTAAGGCACAAGTTATAAAACTGCAGTATACCTTTGAGAACCAGGCAAAATATTTGCTATTGTAACTTTCCCATCTTGCCAAAATATTTGTTATCTCAGAGGCAGCACTTTTCAAATCCACACTCAATGGCATCCATAAGGTAGTCCCACTGGTGTCAAGCTGGCACCACAATAACAAGTGCAGTAATACTCTGGGAATCCAGAATGGGACTATAATAAACATGTAGCCCCAGAACACAACAAAACCAAGAAGAGCTCCAGGTGGTGCTAAGAAATATGTATTTATGTTACAAATATAAAGTTTGATCCCATTGTCTTCCTTCAGGTTAAAAAAAACTCTGAGATTTTTCATGTAATACAAAACATTTCCTAATCACAGTGGTATACTTAACTGCAGAAACAATTTAATCCTTCTTTTTCATTATCATCATATAAATACTAGAATTCTTGATTTAGCAATTCTTTCTGACACTGAGTTGCCTACCAAAATAATTCCATTTTTTTCAGTCAGAGTGTTTATGGACATATGGACTTCTTACATTAAGGTTTCTAGAACTGGGGTTCATTTTAAATGAAATTGATAAAAGAGAAAATTCCTAATGACCTAATAATGTGAGGACAACTCTGAACCATAGAGGGGGTAACTTAGGAGGAGGTAGGAGGTGATGCAGCCCTGATTTTGCATGCAGCATATCATCTGAGGTGTCCAAAGCAATCACTGCTATTTTTTGTTTAAAAGCAGCAGTAAAATCCTCCTTTCAGAAAGGGCCCATGCAAATTTAAGGAAGTGACTTACTTGTTTATTTGCATCACTGGCTAAAGAGCAGTTTTCCCTGCAGGCTATAAGCTCATACATTTGTGTCCTGCCTAATATCCCATCACTTTCAGATGGGATTTACAGCTCAGCATGGATGAAGGTGTCCTTGACTGTCAGAGCAAGGTGGTCTTCCTCCTCTTGTGTCTCTGTGGGGAAGAAAAGAGATACATACAGAAATTAAAGGCACTATGGAAATTTCCAAAGGAAGAGAGTTGTGGAGTAGCCTCTGTTGTACGTCCTCTCCTTCATTTTGTACCACTGGCGATCAATGGACTCATTGCCTGCTGTAATTCCCTGCAGTCATTACTTTACAGGTGAGTAATTTATGGCTTTGTAAAGGGCTCTGGGATGTTTGATTATGTCAAAGGTGTTATTGAAGTTCAGATTGTAGTTGTATCCTAAATAGGATGAGATTACCACAGGGAGTTATATCATTACTTTCACTAATTATTTACAACATGGTGCCAATCACACTGTAGGCACAGTTGCAGTAAAAGAAAAGATGGCTCTGTGTAGGTGAGCACAAACCCTATTAGGTAATAAGCTATCCAAAGCAGTACATGGCATTGACCTTCCTTCCAGAGGAAATTATAGGCAGAACAAGGAAATTCAACATCAAAGACTGAGCTTCAACAGGAAGGGTTAATTTTTGGTGTGCAAATTTCTCAGTCCTCATCTGACCCAAGTTCCCTGTCTCATGGGAGTGTGGACTAAGGGATGGGATAGACGATTCCAGAGCCACAGGATCAAAGGGTGACTGGAGAATAGCTTAAAAATTGCTGTGTAAATGTTTGCCTATGGGGACAAATATAGCAATAGTGGGGAGAAGTCTCCTGCACAAAGGAAAAATATCATGGCCTTCCAGATAACATGGCAAGAAAAAAGAATGAGACATGATGATTCCCCACAGGACTCAAGTTCTTATCCCTACAGAGTCTTCAGTCAGAGTAGGAAAGCTCATACCACACAGTAATAGTTTTCCAATTTGTCTGTAAGTGGGCTGGGTCCCGGGGGATTACAAGTGTGACAACATCCTTCGATCCAGCCCCAATGACAGAGACAGGGGAAAGCAGTAAAACTTTCTTTTTAGTGGCATACTACAATGATGTAAGAACTCCTTTTTCCCTCAGAGGACTCACATTAGCATTTTCACTGTCCTGAGAGTAAATCATGCCACTTAGTCACAGTCTGTAGCAGGACTCCAACATCCCCTTTCTGAGTCTCACCTTCACCTTTCTTGCCTGATGAGAGCACCCCAAATTTGCCAAGTGAGACACAAACTCCAGTTCACTCTTTTCTGTGGACCTTCCTGTCTTCTACTAGAAGTCTACATAATTCCACCTTTATGAAGCTTCTATTTCTCTATTCAAGGGCAGGACACAGGACAAATAAGTATTCAGAGGGACATCAGGAACAGCACCATCACTGGGCCAGATTCTCAAAGTGACTTAAGCATCATCACACCAACACTGTGGTATTTAATAGTGAGGCACTGTGCTCCAAGACTCATCTGAGCTTAAGAGATATCTTAGTCTTCCCTTTCATTATTTAGCAAATAATTATTTGATATTTGGTATCTCATGATTCACAGAAAACAAATCCCTCCAGAGTGAGGGGAAAGGAATTCTACTGTGTTTATTCTGTGTATTGCCTAGCATCTCCTTTTGATTATGAGAACATGATTTGCGGGATTACTCACTAGGTTTGGAAGAATTACTGATTTCAATGTTCTGACTGAAAAGGAAAATCTTCTAGGCTACTAAAAATTAGAGGGTGCTGTTGAATGCATAAGACAGGACTTCTGTGACAAAATGTAACTATAGAGTGTATTGGAGATTATATTAAAGTCACTGTGGAGAATCAGATGGGTAAGAATTGGAATGAAACACACTAGACTTCTGTAAATATTTTTCAGTGTTAAATCTTTCTTTCCTGCATACAGAGGGCAGGATACTTTTGTTTCTATCCTACACTTAGGAAACTATACTTAGGGAGGCAGTAGAGTTCCTGATTGGAACGTGAAATGCCTAGGCAGTGTCCTTGGATGGTCAAGAAAAGAATGAAAAAGCAGACCTGACATGTGATGGATGTGTTTTTAAGACACGCAACAGGTCAGCATCAATGAAATGCAGAGGCAGAGAAAAGCATCCTGTTATTTTTCCAGGAAAGACAACACTTTGACCAGTTATGTTTGTTTTGGCCATCAGGCCTGAGTACTGATTATTACCCGACAAATATCAGCTTATTTGAGAAAAAAATGTGTCCATTGCTAGAAATTATAATTGGATGCATTAATAAACCAGAGGACTGACATTCTTTCCAGAGTTTAGCCAAAGAAAAATCATATATAAAATACAACAAGAATAAGGAAAAAAGAGTTTAAGGAGCCATCAGGACATAAAAAAATGCAACAGAGCATAAGCACCTTTTCTAATGGATCAAATCCACACCAGTCAGACAGATTCTGAACAATGCCTGGGTCCACTTTCAAAAGAGTTCTATAATAAGAGAAGTATCATAGTATCATAGACTATCCTATGCTGGAAGGGACCCATGAGGGTCATGAAAGTCCAGCTCCTGGTCCTGCACAGGACAGTTCCCAGAATCATACCATATGCCTGAGAAGTAGTGTGAGGAAAACAACTTCAACAAATTAATGGACATTATTCAAAATAATCAGTGATTTCAAAAATTGCACTTCATTATTAAACATTATTAAATCCATGTGTCTATTTTCTTCCAAGACTATTTGCCCCTAAATTGATCAAGGTTTCTGAGAATCAAGGATCTGAAAATGGTTGTGCTTGAATGACTTCTACATTCGGGGATTCAAAAGTCATACCAGAGGCCTCATGACGTAGAACTGATAAAATATGTAGAAGAACAAAGTTTCCCAGAAGAGCTGGCTACAGAGACAGCAGGCAAGGAAAATCTTAGTCAGAATTGCACTGGGAAATAAACACAGCAGCCTGTTGAACTATCAGCACCAAAACTGTGTAACTAGTATAGAGCTGGCAGGATCCTGGGTTAGCTGATCAAAAGAAATCAAAATTGAACAACTTTAAAAAGAACACTTGTTAGAAGGAGGTGTTCTGCATCCTCTCCCATGGTCAAGAGTATTGCTGCATTTACTGCTTGTTTGTTGGATTGAGCAGAAATAACAGCAAATTACCAGTATCTATGAGGGAATCAAATACTTAAGATTCATTACTTCCTTCATTAGTCAGGCATGGACTGTGTCTACATAGTGTTTTCCCAGCAGAAGCCATCTCAGTGTACACACCCCCTGGGCCAGCTCTGATTTGGGAGCCAGAAGTTGTACTTACCCCCAGTTGAGCCTGAGAGACTGAATCCTGCCCCCCTGCAGGCCTTATCAGCTGGAGCACCCCCCAGCCTCTACCATGGCTGCACCACTGCATCCAAGCACCTGTGGAGACCATCCATGTCCTCCTGTAAAATTCTCATGGAGGCATGTACTGAGACCTTTGTGCCACATGATAAGAAGCAGTAGGAACAGGCTGAAAGGATCTGTACGTCCGGTGATACATCCCAGCATCATTTGCTGCTCCGCTTAAACCAGATGGACAGCCCAGACAGGTTGCATCTGCAAACATGGTAAAAACACTGACATGTCCTAACCAGAGTCATAGAACTGCACTTATAAAAGATCAGTGTTTCTATGCCAGTTTTGAAAGGCTCAGTAACAGCTAGGGAAGAGGTGGAGGTGGCTGTCATTCATTGTTATGATTCAGAGTCACAGAACATTGAATGATTATGGATTAGCATAGAAGAATTACTGATGAGCATGCATTTTCACTCAGCCTCCCTAAAATCCTCTCTTGAGGATGTAGAAAGAAAGCCTGATTTACAAGGGGTGACTTTAACTTCAGGGATGTTTTCTGGACAGCTGGTTCAGTTTGTTACTAAAAAGAAAGGTGGGATGTGTACACCATAACACAGATCTCTAAAACTCAGAAGCATTAAGTCTAACTTAGGTACCTCGGGGGAGAAATCAGCAGTTCCATTAGGCAGTTCATCCCAACCTAAAAGATCTCTCTAAGATAAATCAATTAAATCACCCCCTAGTAGCTCTTATTTCTCTCAGTAAAAAATCTGAGTGGTTAGCTGAAATATAGGAGTTTAAACCTGATAAATCTAAAAGGAGAGAGGAACCCCATTTCTGGTTCTTTAAGACAATTTCACAACTTTCTTCTTTCTTAAAAGAAACCCAGTGTTTTAAAATGAGATTTGAAATAACAATAAATTATATCTAAAATGAGTAAATAGGAAAATAGGGAATACATGAATGGTGAACAACTTAAAATATAGGTGACTTCTCAGAATTTCTCAAAGTTGAATAACTTTAATGTTAGGCATAGCTAGGGCTTCAGGAAATGAGGATTAATGTTCACAGGTATTAGAAAGAAAGATAATATTAGGTCAGCTGTAAGTTTTGTTTCAGATTAGATGGACGAATTCTCAACAGCAATGTAGGAAAGTGAAACATTTGTCATAAATACACCTTGATATCTAAAACAAAGAAGTGCTCTATACCTTTTCTAACTAAACTTCATCTCTATCAAAATACTAGCATAAGTTAACATGCAAATAAAAAATTTCAACACATATTTATACCTTAGGTAATTTTTTTTTTTAGGGCTGAATAATATTTCTAGTTTAATTTTAAAGTTGGAATACTGAAATTTTCTAGAAAACAATCTCATTCTAGTGTTTAATAAGGGATAAAAGAAATAACCTAGGGGCCATTTAAAAATTTCTCTGATGTGCATGGAACAGTTTAATGAGGATTCTATCAACAAACAGTGGCTAAACATAATTTGTGCCACTCAACATGGTTTTGTAGAAAGTAAATCTTGTCAAACAAACACTGTTTTTTATGACAGGCTTATAGGCCCTGTTGGTAAAGGTGAATGTGTTGGCACAGCATTCTTCATTTTTAAGGCATTTGACTTAGTGCCACAAAACACTTTGGCTTTACAAAACCTTGAATTGTGCAGAATTAACAGGCTGTACATTAGAAAAATTAAAATATCTCCCAGTGTTCAGAAAATGGTAATAAAGAAATCAGCAAGCACAAGTGCTTCTACAAGCTTCCCCCAAATAGCCATTGCTCCATCTATAGAAGGAGCAGTGGACTAGAAAGAGCATAAGAACAAAACAGAGCAGGATAGTAGGTAGCAGAGATGAGGCTTTAGTGCAGAGTTACCTGAAATCTCTGCTAAAAGAGTTAGTTTCCAACAAAATTATTTAAGGACACTCAAATACAGAACAATGCATCTGGGGACCAGGAATACAAACTATAGGTAGTGAGACTCTCTTTTGGAAAGCAGTATCTCAGGAACGGGCTCGTGAGTCATTGTGGATAATCATCTCAAAATAGGCTCTCAAAGTAATGCTTTGACAAAATGGTTAATATGATCCTTGGTTATATAAAATGTGATTGTCAAATAGAAGCAGGGAAGTGTTACTGCTGTTCTAAAACTTGAAAAACCGCATAAATTAAACCAGAGACTGGAAAACAAACATTAAGATGCGAGTTTAAAGAGTTCTGTTAATTTAACAGAAGGCTGAAAACTGACTTGAGGTGTTTGTACAGATCCTCACATATGAAAACACCATCCAGTAGCATGATTCTCAAACCTGCTGACAAAATCATAATTAGACATAATGACTGGAAGCTGGAGTTAGAAAATTTAACCTTGAAATAAGACACAGCATAGAAAATGAAATAAGACACAACATACAAAATGAAATTTTATGAAGTACCAGCTCACAGTTAGTCTGAGTTGCTAAGATGTGTTTAAACAGCTTTCTGAAGTGGCGTAATTCAGCTTTTCAGAGAAATTACATCTCCAGCATGAGGAGGGGTTTTGATTAGACAGTCATAGGCCACCCTTCTTGTGGTGAAATCTGTCAAACCAAGAACACCATCTTCTCTACCCCCAATACATATGGGCCATACGATAACCAGGATTACCTGTGTTTCTCAGCACAATCACTACGTGGGCAGATATGCATGCCACCAATGACTGTGCTCAAATATCATACCTCAGGGTTTCAGCCAACTGTCCAATAGAACCCAGGAACATTTATTTAAGTAACACTACGCTGGTTAGGTGTAATCTGTTTGCACTTGGTGGAAGGGGAAATTTGATTTTGTGTCTGTGTGTTTAACAGCAAAACCATTACCTTTCTTTGTATGGCTCGACAGACTACAAATCACCTATTTTCTTTACTCTTCTGCTTATCTTCTAGGGCATTCAGCTCCTTCTGAAAGTCATAGTGCTTTCCAAACAGTAGGTAAACATCTATGCATTTAAGTTTATTTTTAATGTGGAGTATAGCTACTCCAAGGCACCCTTCTCTCACTTCTGGCATAATCATCCATGTTTATTACACATAGAACAGTGAACACACAGGTGTTGTGTTGCAAAACCTATGGTTTAGTCCATCCCCAAATAGAAATACAGGTACCATAAGTTTATTTTTCTGAAGTTCTGGAAATGAACATTTACTGCAAGGTCTCAGAAGAGGGATTTTTATCTTTGTATCTGTCACCACCACAGAGGGCATCCAGGCTGAACTGGGTTCCAGCAGGCATCTTCACTGCCTGCAGGCTGTGCCTACACAGGAACCTGTGCAGAACCATTGTTTTCCATGTGCTAGCACAGGTGCTTTGTGCTTGGAATACCATTAACATTAGCAGAAAAGAGATGCCACCCATCATCTCTCAGTTGGCTTTGCAAGGCTAATAGGCAATCCAACTTCTTTTTAAACACTGTAGTAAGAAGACATGACTCTAAATACACAGAGCAGGCAGAAACACTGGTAGGAAGGTGCCGTTTTCAGCCATTCTTCACTGAAACACCATCTGTTGCAACATATGCAAGTGCAGTTACACATCCAGCTACAGGAGGTGAGAAGGGTAATTTTCATCCTGAGAAGGATGAGTTCTGTGTGCTCATCTCCTTTCACCACGCCTCACCCATTAGCACCAGAGGCAATCTGCTGGAAAAAGAAGGATCACCACCATTTTCTGTCTTCCCCTAATGGAAAAGAAGACTCAAATCCCTTACAGGATCAGGAATAATGGTGTGAGTGGTTTCCAGATGTAGATCAAAAAAGTTAATTTCAAAAGTCCCAAATAGCTGGAAGAATTTGAGAGTAGGAGAAATTCAAAATGAGACTAGAACCAGCAAAAAGAAAATTAATATATAGAATTTATACATGAAAATTTAATGAGCCCAAGCTTCCAGTTTTCTTTATTTGAATATTTTGACAGATACATTATTAACGCTAACCTTATTTTCCTAGCTGAAAAATTAACATAAACAGAAACACAAAACTCACGATGTGCCAAAAAAAAAAAAAAGAACAAAAGAAGAGTTATGGCTTGGAGACCCTTTCTTTGTATGGAAACACTAGACTCTAATTTAATTTTAAAAGAAACTAAAAAAAAAATAGTTTTCTCAGCCTGACAAATCTCCTCCAAAAAATTATTTCCTCACTGATTACAGAAGCAGACAATTGGTGCCCAAACAATCAAAGAAGGTTGTATTGTCAGCATGTTAATCATAGTGTCTCTTAGCAACTATATTTTATTTACAAGTAACAATACTTCTTCAGAAGCCTGTCACACTTAATGAGAAGTATTTGTGGGGGAAGAGCCAGAATATGTATGTGCAGTTCCCACCTCTGGTGATGGGCAGCTTGTGAGGAGGACAGAGCAATGCTTTTCCTGATAACCAGATACTGATGGTATCAGTAGACAGGGAAACCTCTGAGGAGGTGGGGCAAGGGTTTGCAAAAAAAGGGACTTGCCCTGCTTGTTTTCTGTGCCCACTCTGGTTGGTGCTTTTGATCCTGTGAGTCCATAGGTTCCTCTCCCTTAGACTCCTCTCTGCGAACTTTTTAAAAATGTACAAGATAGTCAAGGAATTTGGGGGTCAGAACCTCCTCGTTTTCTTGCCCTTGGAGCTCTCCAAGGACCAGGTTCTGCTCCCAGTACTTTCCCAGCAGCAGACAGAGGGACAACTATATATCTTCCATGTTTTCACATCACTGTCAGCAGCCACAATCAGTGCTCACATGACCTGTTAGATATAAAAGATAGTGTCTGGAAAAGTCCGTTTCACTCCAAATCAGTTTTCTTCTGCACTTGTAAAACAGTGCCTACTGGTCACCACCATGTTGAATACCATCACTTTGGGATATTTTAGAGATAATTTCTAGATAGAAGATGCAATTGTCTGAAAAAGAGAAAAATGGAACATTTTGTTCTTTACTGGGAAGGTATTTTGTAGCAAAATTGTACAAGGGATAGTAGAGGTACCGAGGGCTCCTTTCAGTTTTCTTTTTCTCTGATCAGCCATAGTGATAGGAGGGACTGCATAGCCCAGTAAAAGTCACCTCAGCTCATGTTGATCTATTACAATATCTTATCCCTATTCATGACGATCACAAGATGCTTCAGAGGAAGCTTTAAGAAAAGATAAAAATATTCTGCTTCCATAAAGATATCAGCCTAATCCCTTGGAGTTAGAGTCAGCCTTAAATGTTTAAGCAGGATCTTTTTTTTTCCTTCCAGAAAGGTTGGTAGTAAGAGTTTGTATTCTAGATGTCCTTGTTGTCTATCTCATAATCCTGAGAATCTATCTCATAATGCTCAGAATCCATGAGTTCTACCCTCAACTGCTGGGTCACTTGTCCATTCCCTTTTTTTACCCATTTTGAAATAATCACCTTCACATTTCAACAAATGTCTTTATTCCTGAGGTATGAGGAACAGCAAGCAGATTGAAGAATCACATCAAAGCATGTACCAGTAACACATTTATGAACTGTATGAGATACTTATGTATGATATACACAGAAGAAGGAAAGACTGGATGTAGCAAGAGGTTTGTAGAAAGAGTGGAACACTTGAGTCAAAGTAGAATTCCAATAGGTCTTTTGCTCACAAAAGCCTTTGCAGACTTTTAGAGACATACCCCCCTCATAAAAGGAAGTTTGGAAGAAGGGAAGAGTGGCTATTTTTTTTCTTATTCTTGTCTGAACTTGCCTTTTTTGGATTTTTTTTCCTGTCCTTTCATGAGAGAATAAAAATAGAAGTGGGAATAAAATTTAGGGACGAGTCCAAATAAAAAAAAAAATTTATAAGCTTGGGAATTCAGGCTCATCCTTAAAAGAATTTCCATAATTACAAACTGCTTGTCCAAACCCACAAAAATATTTGTGGTTTAGGCCTGCCCTAAACAAATATTCCCATAATTTCAAGATTTCAGCAACAGCTGGAAAAGGAAAGACATTCCATGTAAAACATGAGGACTTGTACAACTGTCTCTGGCCCCTCAGGCTGCTTGATTTCGTAAGCAGTGATAGCAAAAAAAAAAGATGTAGTACCTAAAACAGTTATGAGAATTCCCTCTTGCTTACCAACATTTGGAGCAATTATTATGGAAATACTTCAGAATTATGTCAGATGGTGTCTTCAATTACCCAGAGAACTGTGGCATCCACAGTGAAGGAAAGGGCAGACAGCAGCAGCAGATTTCTGAGGAACCTTATAGGCCTTCTTTAGCCACAGTCCCACCACAGAACCTCTCATCTCTGCACTCATTCCCCAGCCAGTGCTGGGAACACTTTGTAGCTCCACATGGGAAATAGACATTTATATTCACTGTACTCCACCATCCACTGGGGAAAAGAAATGCCAAATCATAACTGCAGATCCCACCCATAGCTAGGCAGCAGTCTCTGCAATCTGCTATGTGCAAAGAATTCAGCTGTATTTGGCCCTCATACACATCATTAAAGGGAAACAACAAGCCCATTTCACCCTCTCCATCAGAAATTAAACAGAGACTAATTCAGAACTGAGTTTATTATCCAGCTGCCAACTACTCACCTTTGAAGGATCCTTGTGGCCACCAGTGCTCCTGCAGTAATTATTTCAGAGCAATAGCAACACCTTGCAGGGTTTAGTGTTTTCTCTCATAGTTTATTTGGCTGTTAATGGTAGTAGTATGGTCAAATAATCAAATGAAAACAAGGAACCAACAACAAAAACAAACAAGCAAACAAAAAAACCCACTAACATTTCAAAGCACAGATAGTGAGTGATATTGCCAAGGAAATTCAAAAAACATATTGAACAAACCTGGCTGTGGAACATTTTAATAAAATTGAAAGCATCGGGAAGCTTTGAAGTCTTCCAAGCATACAGCAAAATCTGTTATTTACTATTGCAGCATCAAAAGAAAGATCCACCTATATACATGTACAGACATCAGGAAGAAAGGCTGTCATGGTCTTTGTTTGCAGTTTGCTTGTTTTTCTTAAAGGCTGTGCTAAAGGAAGAATCATGACTCTTTATGACATAGCACAGCCCTCATGTTTATTCCAGGTATTTTTGCTTTGAAGATCACTAGGGAATAGGAGTTCTTACATTGACTGCAGACATACAAGAGGTTAATATCTTCCTGTTTTTACAAAAAAAAGGAGGGGTAGCATGACCACAAATGACAAGAAGTCTAACAAATATTTTTCTGGCATTTCATTGTACATTGACTTTTCAAAATGTCAGCTCTGATTTGAACATAAGCAATGCTTAAATAAAAATAATTTATCCTTTTAAAGACCATTAAAGGTTTGTGCAGAAGAATCTAAACTGCAGAAGTCTCAGGAGTTTGAAGTTCACAGTAATTTCAGTAGAAGTCATAGCTGCTCAACCTTTGGGAGTCCGAACATTTGTATAGTGTCTGAATAAACTGTTTGCTTCATCGACCATTGACCAACAACAAATATAGAATCTTAGAATTGCTTAGGTTAGAAGATCATCAGGTTCAACCATTAGCCCAGCACTGACAAGCCCATCACTGAACCATGTCTATAAGCGCCACATCAACACATCCTTAAACACCTCCAAGGATGGTGACTCCAACACTTCCCTGGGCCGCCTGTTTCAGCAATTGACAACACTTTCAGTAAAGAAATATTTCTTAATATCCAATCTAAACCTCCCTTGACACAACTTGAGGCTATTTCCTCTCATCCTATAGCTTGTTACCTGGGAGAAGAGACCAACACTGACCTGGTTACAACCTCCTTTCTCAGAGTTGTAGAGAATGATAATGGAGCCTCCTTTTCTCCAGGCTAAACACCCCCAATTCCCTCAGCTGCTCTTCCATCAGACTTGTGCTCTTGACCCTTCACCAGCTCTGCTGCCCTTCTCTGGACATGCTCCAGCATCTCAGCATCTTTATTGCAGAGAGGGGTCCAAAACTGACTGCAGGATTTGAGCTGCAACCTCAACCAATGCCCAGCACAGGGGGATGGTCCCTGCCCTGGTCCCACTGACCACAATATTGCTGACACAACCCAGGTGCCATTGGTCTTCTTGGCCACCTGGACACACTGGCTCATGTTCAGCTGCTGTCACCAGCACCCCCAGGTCCTTTACCACTGAGCAGCTTTCCAGCCACTCTGCCCCCAGCCTGTGGCACTGCAGGGGTTGCTGTGACCCAAGTTCAGGACCCAGCACTTAGCCTGTTTGAACCTCACACCATCAGCCTCAACCCATCAATGTAGCCTGTCCAGATCCCTCTCCTTAGCCTTCAGACGCTCCAGCAGCTCAACATTCAAGCACAGATTGGTGCTTTCTATATATATATTATAAATATATTTATAAATACTGTTATCATTTAGAAATATTACTCATCACTGTGATAGAGGAGCAACTGCAACTGTGCTCATGTGCTCTGGACCTGCCAGAGCAGAATGGTGCAGATAAGAAAAAGGGGAGACAATTTGCTGTTATACTTTTTTTCCCTGTACCAGATCTAGACAGACAACAAAATTGCACAAACATAGACCAGTTAGAAGGCATTCAAACTGATTATCTAGTTCATTTTTCTTTCTATAACAAGGAACTACTCTACCCATCATAATCACAATTTATCTTATCCCTGCTTGCTGAGCCTATTCTTTAATATCTCTAAGTTCTGAGCATTGTGAAACTTTCTTAAGTATCCAAAATGCCTACCAATTTCTACTATGAGAAAAGGAATACCTTTATCACTCCTAAAATTCTAAGTAAAATTCTCTGTCTGCAGCTTGAGATTTAGTTTTTGCCTTACTCTTCACGGCCATTCTTTTTGCATATTTTTTCATGTATTTATACACTCATATAAATGTCTTCTTTCTATCTTGTGTGTTCTAAGGACACCAAACACCCCATCCTTTGTAGGTTCCTAGGCTTTCCTCATAGCCTCCCTCTGTACTCCCCCCCAGCTGGTTCACTTCTATGAAACCATAACAATGCTCTGAAGAAGGATTATGTTGCAAATTGTATGGACTATGCTGCTGTTTATAAATCCCAGTGTGATGTTTGACCTCTATGCAGCCGTGTGGTGGGCTGACCCTGGCTGGATGCCAGGTGTCCACCAAGGCCACTCTGTCATTGCCCTCCTCAGCTGGGCAGGGAAAATATAGTAAAAGTCTCATAGGCTTAGATAAGGGCAGAGAGAAATCACTCATCAATGACTGTCATGGGCAAAACAGAACCCACTTGGGGAAATCAGGTTAATTTATTACCAACCAAACCAGAATAGGGTAATGAGAAATAAAATCTTAAAACACATTCCTACCACCACTCCCATCTTCTCAGGCTCAGCTTCACTCTGCATTCCTCCACCTCCTCCTCCCAGCATCTCAGGGGGATGGGGAATGGGGGCTGTGGTCAGTTCATTACACGTTTTCTCTGCTGCTCCTTCCTCCTCATGGGGAGGCCTCCTCACAGTCTTCCTCTGCATGGGGTGTGGGGTCCCTTCCAAGGATGTCAGTCCTCTATGAACTCCTCCAGCTGAGTCCTCTCCATGGCTACAGTTCTGAACAAACTGTTCTGGCATGGCTCCCTCCACAGGCTGCAGTTCCTCCAGGAACAGGCTGCTCCAGAGTGGGTACCCCAGAGGATCACAAGTCCTGCCAGCAGGTCAGGTACAGCATGAGCTCCTTTCTCTATGGAGCAGCAAGTCCTGCCAGGAGCCTCTTCCAGCATGGGCTTCCCAGAGGGTCACAGCCACCTTTGGGCTGCAGGTGCATCTCTGCTTGCCCGTGGGCCTCCATGGCACAGCTGCCCCACCATGGGCTGCACCAGGAGCTGCAGGGTAGCACCTGGAGCACCCCTGCCTCTCCTTACTGACCTGGGTGCCTGCAGAGCTGCTGCTCTTACGTATTCTCAATCCTCTCTCCAGCTGTAGTTGCGCAGGTTTTTTCCCTCTTCTAAAATACATTATCCCAAAGGTGCTACCTTCTATCAGCTTCTGACAAAAGTCACCCCTGTAGCTCCCCTGCTGTCAGCCACCCAAACCTTGCAGGGCACAGCATAATACTCTTAACCTATATTCATTTTGTGACCCACTGTAATGTCCAAATACTTCTTTGCAAGACTGTTTCCTGTTTTATCTCTGTTTTTCTTCTTTTATTTTCTCAGCTGTTTATCCTCACCTAAGTGCAGAACCATACTTTTGTTTTAATTAAATTCTGTGTTGTTTTCGAAGCTATTTCTTTCAATTGTGATAATTCTGAATTAATTCTCATCTTTCAATCTGTTTGGTCTTTCAGATACATTTCACTTGCAGGTTTAATAAGCATATTCCAGAGACCTGGTATTGGATTATAATGAAAACATTGAACTTACTAAGCCTAGCCTAGATCCTCAATTCATCATAGCAGTTTGACAGCAAAGTGCTGGCAGCTGCTCTGAATGTAGCATCCCCAGGCACCTTTGTCCCCACTCTACAGTAACCCCAACTGCCTGAGTTATGTGAGACCCTGAGCAAAGCCTAGCTATACCATGTCTATACCCTTAAGGCACGTTACTTCACATAAAAAGGTTTTGGATTGATCTGATATGATTAAATCCTGACAAATGATTTAACACTCACTGCATACTGCCAACAAATTTGCTACTTACTCATCTGGTGTTCTTTTAGGTGCCCTACAAAAGTACTGCTGGATTTCTTTATCTCTCATGTTCCAACAAAAAGATCTGGCCCATCATTCTGTAAGCTTCCTTTTTGACTTTTTTTTTTTAATTTGTCTTATTTTTGCCCTTTTCCAGTCTTCCAAAACTAAATCCACCGCCACACATTCTCAAAATGTACTGAGAGACTGCTGAGATTGCTTCAGCTAGGGTTTTCACAAACCTGAGCAGGATTTCATCAAGGTCAGAGAATCAGAAATTTCAGAAATTTCAAAGCAAGACTTTCTTTCTTCTTCCTCTTTGTCATTGATGTTAATTGTGACAACAGTTTGAGCACCATTGCCTTCATAACATCAGCACAGAAGAGTCCTGATTCAGTCCTTGCAGCCCTCTCCTGGGAGAGGCAAGGGATGGCCAAAGTAAGCTGCCCTCAATACTCCTGAAGGCAGCACACAGGAAATCTGCCTCAGCTCTTTCAGTTTCCAAGGAACTAAGATTGATCCAAACCAGACTCCAACAATAATCTTCAACTCAGAGAAGATACCTTCAAGATGTGGGAATCATATTTTCCCTGCATTTTTGCTTCCACTCAGAACTATAGAATCACAGAATGGTTTGGGTTGCGAGGGACCCTAAAGTTCATCCAGTTCCAGCTCCCCTGCCATGGGCAGGGACATCTTCCACCTGATCAGGTTGCTCAGAGCCCCATCCAACCTGGCTTTGGACATTTCCAGGGATGGGATATCCACCACAGAATCTGAAGTAACAAACAAGCTTAGCTACCCCTTTAGCTCAGGCGGAAATATTAAGCAGTGTTGAAGACTTGTAACTCAAACTTTTTTCATAAAAAGTAAATTTAAAAGTTTGTTCAGTTTCCATGCAACAATGTTTTTCAATCTTTGAAAGTATCTAAACATTACATATAAATGATCCATTTAAAGTTAAAATATATTTTAAAAAATCAAATGTCCCAAACATTGGGGCTATTAGACTTAGGAAATTTCATGCAATTTTTGTTTATGCATAAGGATGATTATTCTTTGAATGTAACAATTTTTTTTAAGACCTCAGCCTTCTTGATTGTGGAAGAGACAAACAATACCTCCAAACATCATGCTAAATCAGATAGGATTTAACTATTTTGATCTAAATATTTTGTAAAGTACTGTGACAATATCCTGATCCCACCTACAGGGAAGAATTACATGTTCTTTGTATTCAAGTTCGACAGATATACTCCATTGGCATATGGGGAAAATTCCCATTATCTTTAATAAAGGTAGAGCAAAAATGTTTTAAAAGACAAGGCAACCTCATTTGTTGCAAAAAGGCATAGCAGCAGGTAGGAAGGCACAAAAGTGTTTTTTAGCTACATCCAGCTTCAAATTTTCATAAAGACAGCAAATGGAGTGAGTTTAAATCCTTTACATCACTACTCGCTGAGACAAAGGACTTACTAACATCAGTGTCAAGACCAGCCTAAAGTTAAATTGAAATTCTATGACTATGAATGAAGTCCTGTGGAAAGCAGACAAATACACGGTAGATTTTGTAAAGAATGGCCTGACACACATTGGGGGAGAAAGTAAAACTATAACTGAACAAAGAAGTTTAAGGGATTAATGTACATGGATGCATCATTAAATAAATAGTTATATTGAAATATTTTAAATCAAAGCATATTAATTATAGAACTCAGGTTCCTAAATTCAGGAAACAATTAAAACACTTTATCATTTCATAACTTGTTGAGTTGCCTAGAGTATTTACAAAAAGCATTTCTTTCTAACTTTAAGTTCCATCGCTGGGCAGATGTTTTGCACAATTAAAGAAGGAGTTCAGAGATCCTACTGAATGGCAGCACAGCAGCCACTCCTCCCAGTTTTATATCATCAGCAAAGTTCCTGTGAAGGGTCTCTACCGCCTCATTCAAGTCATTGAAGAATTAGTTAAACAACACAGACATAGTATTGACCCTTGGGGGATATCGCCCCTTTGCTGGATTTTTTTAGCTGGCTTAGGTGTCCCAGTGCCCCCCCTTTAGGTCATTCCTACCTTGCTTTTTGAGCCTTTTCCCATTTAATCCATATGACACAGTGTCTGCTTTACAGGAGAAAAGATAAAAATAAAAGAAAAAAAGAAAGAAAACTGAGTGAACAGATTCAAGCACCATAATGTGATCATCCCAACATGTCAAGCATCAGTGCTGTCCTTGATATGGCTTCTGCCAACTCCTTGTCCCCCTGCCAATGCCTGGCCATCACCCAGGAGATCTCCCAGCCCCAAAGATTGTCCCAAAAAGTAGTTTGAAAGTAGAAATATTGCTATATGGACTGGAAAGTGACATGAGTGTTTAACTGAGTTTATCTAAGCAAAATAACCTGTTCCATGGCATCATGGACAGAGAATGGCCCCTAACCCAGTCGCTAGGAAAGGCTTGACTCTAATCAGTTGCCACTCTGAGTCTCATGACGTCTAAACCACTTCTTCATCTGAGCCTTGAGCATTTGTTCAAATTTCTGTGAAGAAATGCTTAACACCACGTAAACATACCTGCAGAAAATTCTGTATTTTCAGTGGCAGCGTAACAAAACCACAGGAAATGTACCATAAAACCCTATTGTGCTTTGCTTCATAGGAAACATGCAATTAATTTTTCTGGCAATAAAAGGGGTGGGAGGAACTTGTCGATTTTTTTTTTCTTGCTGTCTCTCATTCTTTTGAGTTCAATACAGTCAAACAGGTTTTATAACAGGAAGAAATCTCTTCATCCCTTTCAGTTGTGCACATTCACGATGTAGAATGGTGGGGAGGTTTCTTTACACTCTACAACAGAAACTACATGTAAAGGTCATTCCATGTATAACAATACATCAGGAAGACATCCGAGTGGCTGGCAAAAATTTAAAAATCACATATGCAGAAATCTTTTATGGAATATGCACAGGTATTCACTTTGGCAGTGGACACATTCTTTCATACCTTGAATTTTCCTCATCTGATCCTCATCCTTTCAGCAGAATCAGTAGCTCAGAAATGACATTTGTAGAGTTCCAAAGCAGGGTAAGTATCTATTCAATACCATCAAAGGAATTGATAAAGAGTAGGGAACTTAAGGACATTTTAAAATTTTTTTACTTGTTTTTTCCTTATCTGTTTTTTTTTTTTCCTAATTAAGATTTTATTGAGTTTTTCAAAATGGAAGACTATAACCAATCAGCAAAAGTATTATCATATGAATTTTAGCTCAGTAATTTACTGGGGCCAATTCATTTCTTTTTCTAACAGGCCAAGAAGCTGTAACTTCAGGTGCAGTCAATCACATCTTTGGGAACATTAAGCAGAGGAAGCAAGAAATGAGAAGCACCAGCATAAATTAGATAAAAAACCTAAACAAAGCCTGAAAAGAAGGCTAAATTCAGTTTACCAGCAAAATCTGATGTGCTATGTACAGGAAAATTTGAAACTTTAGAAGAATTCATGAGTCAGCCATTCAGGGAATCATACCAGAAAGCTAATGAGTTTATTCTCACATGAGACCCCATGAAAAAGAAATTGGTCTGTGAAAGCAATTCCAGAAAGCCAAACATACCTTAAAGCATTTCCAGCCAACCCATCAGCTCTTCCCGAGAGGAATTAGGAGTGGCTGTTCCAGGGGTAAAGGCTGATTGGCATGCTGGTCAAGTAGCCCACCCGTGGCGAACACTCAGTGCTTTTCCATTGCAATATCTTCCCTCCAACACCCTCAGAAAGCTCTGCGCAGGGTCCCACCCCAACACTGCAAAGGCTGGACCAGCTTGGGCTGGTGTGTTTCTGCACATTGAATGGTTTGACTTCATTCAAAGGAATCTTTTCTGCTATTCCCAACTGCTCTCACTGCCACTAAGCTTTTGCATATATCAGGACAAGAGAAGCCTTTCCCAGGCCCAGCACAGGAATTGGGAGACGCTGCTTGCTCTGTGTCCAGCTACACAAAATAGATCAGTCGCCTTAGCCCATGTGCCAGTATCTCTGAGTGGGAACTGATGGACCCAATGTCAAGGCTTGTCTCATTCTTACCAGGCAATGGGATGCACTTCAGCACCCCATGCTAGATCACACAGAATCACAGAATGACTAGGTTGGAAGAAACCTTCAACATCATCAAGTCCAACTCATGCCCTAAACACTTTAACTAAACCATGGCATCAAGTGCCATATCCAGTCACTTTTTAAACACATCCAGGGATGTTGACTCTGCCACCTCCCCAGGCAGGCCATTCCAATATTTTATCACTCTTTCTATGAAAAACTTCTTCCTAATATCCAACCTGTATTTCCCCTGACGCAGCTTGAGACTGTGTCCTCTTGTTCTGTCAGTTACCGCCTGGAGAAGGAGACCAACCCCACCTGACTACAACCACCTTTCAGGAAGCTGCAGAGAGTGATAAGGTCACCTCTGAGTCTCCTTTTCCCCAGGCTAAACAACCCCAGCTCCTTCAATCATTCCTCACAGGGCTTGTGTTCCCAGCCCCTCTCCAGCCTCGTTCCCTCCTCTGGACGCACTCAAGAGTCTCAACGTCCTTCCCAAACTGAGGGCACAGAACTGGACACAGCACTCAAAGTGTGGCCTCACCAGTGCTGAGTACAGGGGAAGAATGACCTCCCTGCTCCTGATGGCCACACTATTCCTGATCCAGGCCAGGAGCCATTGGCCTTCTTGGCCACCTGGGCACACGGCTGGCTCATGTTCAGCCAGCTGTCACCAGCACCCCCAGGTCCCTTTCTGCCTGGGCACTGTCCAACCACACCGTCCCCAGCCTATAACGTTGCAGGGGGTTATTGTAGCCAAAATGCAGGACTCAACACTTGGACTTATTGAACTCTATCCCATTGGACTCTGCCCATCCATCCAAATGTCAATCCAAGTCATCCAAGATGTCTCCTTCAATATGAGGCAAATTGCACCTTTGACAGTGCTTATTTATTTCAATCAACTATAAAGAGGCCTTAAGGTAAATAATTCAGATGTATGTTTCAACACCAAACACTTCAATGTAACTGAGAGAAATGCATGCTGTATGTTCACAGTACCAAAAAAAGGCACTAAAATTAATTCCAGTTAGAGTGAGGGGGTTTGTCAGTTACAACAAGTCCATTCCTAATTTGTCTCACCTTTCTCAGAAAAAAGAGAGCTGTATGAGGCAGTTTACAGAGGTTACCAACCAACATCAGGCCATGCTGGCAGTTTTCTTATATAAAAATTTCAATTTACCATTCTTTCACAAGAATTTTTTTATATATACATGTGTGGATATATAAAAATTTAAATATAATAAAAAATTAATAATGAAAAATAAATGAAGGTTTTCCTTGATCTAAAGTTTAGAAACCTGCATTTGGGGAATATTTATTATTTTCTGGAATACATAAGAATTTGTATTTGACTGAAGATGAACAATAACAGAGCAAAATCAAGGTTTTAATTAATCACTGAGTGCTTGTCATTTTGACAACTAAAGAATTGGGAAGCTGCAAAGAACCAAAGTGAAACAACATCAATCATCTGGCTACAATAAATAATTTAATAAAAAAATCACTGAATAACTACAAGGTCTAAGGAGGTAAAATAAAAAAGACAGAGAAGTAAAACAGGAGCATCAGACAAACTATGTACAGCTGACCCTATTTATATTAATATTACACAACAGTCACAATCTCCATCAAGTCTTTTGCTATGCAGAATAAAATATCATACTCATTTACCGTGGAGATGAGCATTACAGCTTTTAGAAAGAAGAATAAAATAGATTTACAATGGCATTATTATATTATTTTATCATGTTTCTATCAAGTTAATTAATCTCATCAGCAAATAGAGAAAAAGAAAAAACCAAATAATTTAGTTGCCATCATGCAGCATCACAGGCAGGTCCAGCACCCTGCTTGGTGCCCATCTCACAGAACCTGCAATCAACCAAAGCCAGCCACAGGGAGCACAGACAAAATTAAGAGTTAACAAGTGCCAAGCAATGAACACAGTGAGGAACAACTTTACATAACCAGCAGTGCCTCACACTAGATTGTTTTCTGAAAACTTCACCTCAATCTTCAGCAGTGGCCAGAATGACAAAGAGACTATTAAAAATTAGCAGCACAAGGCAGAGGGTAAAATGGAAAACAGAATTATCCCATTGTTGAAACCCACTGTGTGGATAAGAAACCTTTCTATAAGCTATAATGGGGAAATGTTAAAGGGTAGTGCTGGAGCAGCTGAGCCTCTGGTGTGACACAGTGGAGTTTTTGTGGTTTCACATTCTGTGAGATTTATTTGGACAGAATATGGGCCTAAAGCAAGAGTAAACTGAGCGTGTTTTATTTCATATCTAAGGGCTTATGGAACATGATTGTGTCAGGATAAAAGTAAAAAAGCCAGATAATATTCTCTTTCCTTTCCTTTCTCTTCTTCTTATTTTTAAAAAAATATATTCCCTCCCTTCTCCCTGAACAGAACATGCTCACAAAATAGAATTTTCTCTCTCCTTTGCTTAGAGATCAAATGGACTGCAATCTAACTACACATATAAAAAGTCCCATCACTTTTCCAAAAATAGCACAGGACAAAGCCACTACCAACAACACTGCAGCACTTCAGCAAGAATCCAGCAAGGTAGTGGAGAGGCAGGACCAACTTTGATTGTGTGGTTTTACAGAGTGCTAGGAAGATCCTGATACATTTTCCTCCATGAGGAAATTTCACAGTAAAACACTGAAATCATCCAAAATTATGGCATGCTGCAATCCTGCAGTCAGCCAGTGGCTGTCTCTGCAAGAGTTCTTCTCTAGGAGTTCAAACTCTCAGCCACCAGCAAGTTTTCAGCAGGCTGCAACATCTGCTGCTCTCAATTCCTGCTCCAAGTCTGCAGCTGAATTGGCAGCTGGTCTGGCTCGCCAGGTAGAAGGGGATGGCCCTGAAGGAGGAGTCCTTCTACCTCAGCTGGTTTCTCCAGGGGTGGTGTCAGCAGAGCCCTCACACCAGCAGAGACCTTCCTGAAATTAGTATTATGCACCTTTTCTGTCTAATCCAGCCTATTTTTTTCATCTGCAATATTTTTCCCCTTTGACCTATGGTCTCTTGTCATTTAAACACAGTATGGGATGCAACAATCTTCTGGCCTTTCTGGGGGTTAGTGGGTGTCTATGATGTCGTAAAGGGGGCCACAGAGCCAGACTGGGGAGCAAAGCACATGCCCTGACCTGTGCTGAGGGATGGCATGGACTGGGAGAGAGTGAGTGAGCCATGGATGCCAGCACTGCAGCTGAGTGTCACAGAGTGAGCTGTCACTCCTGGCAGAGACCACAGGTAGTCACAATAAAACGCTGTGTTGAAAGATTTCCTTAGCTAACTGTTGTATTGTTTCAGCTAATTACACCTCCTTAAATTGCAGGGTGCAGCACCCCTGCTTGCCCAGCCAGCAGCACTCAGGAATCCCTCCCTGCAGCTGAGCTTGCTGCACACATTCACTGGTTTGGCCGCCTGCTCGCACGTCAAGCCCTGAAGTCCATTTATCATTTCAACCACTCTTCACTCTACAAAATAACATAATAGACTCTTAAAAATGAGAGATGAAGAGGGCTAGCAGCACCATCCAATCCCTTCCCCTTCCCAGAGAATATTTCCTCAGTCTATTTTTCTTACCTATTTTCTGACGTCTCAAGTTTAGGCCAACAATTCTTCTGCCAGTCCTTCTGCTTTGTTAATGACGGGATGATGGATAATAGATTTTGTTTCTGTAACCTCTTCACTTTCTTCAGGGGAACTTTTTGAAATAATCCCATCAGGATTTCTTTCAATCTTAAGTTCAAAGGTTGGCAGTGAGGAAGAGCAACTCATCTCATCCGTATTCTCATGCTACGTTAAACACAAAATGCTTCAGCAGTTTACTTTCCTCACACAGCTTTCAGCTGCCCTCTGTGCTGCATGGGAAGAACTAAGCCCTCAGGGTAAGGAGTTATTTCTTTTCCTTACCATGCTAACCCCAGGCTCTTCCAAAGCATAGAGTCTGTTGTCACTGGAGCCCAAATATGACAAATTATGTGTGGATAATTTTCTGATATACCCATCTATCTCTCTGAGTGTGGTGAGACCACCAAAGGAAAATAGCGGGTGATGGACCTGAAATATACTGAAAGTTGTACCTAGATTTTACATACATCCCTATGAAACAGATTATCTTAGAGGTTGGTAAGGAAAAAAATACAACCTCAGTTCCACACCGCTTTTTGTGTATTTATTGCTTGGTTAATAGAATGATCAAAACATTCTCATGGCAGTGAGTGCATTTGCATACACAGAATATTAATAAAAGAGTATGGTTTTCCCTCCCTGCAGCATGCAAAAATCAGCTGCTTAACAACTATCGCTATTCCAGGAAAAAAAACTAGGAGAAATACTTCTCTACACTAGTGCCAATAGTAAAACAATAGGCAATTTTTTAGACTGGTGTTTTCAAATTAGTTCAATGGGTTTCGGTACCTTATCCCTCTTGAGTCTCAGGAATAGCTGCATCTCACACGTAATAGTTACCCCAAAGCAGCTACACATTTAGTACTGCATGGCAAAGACAAATGCTTTGGCTTTGGCTTTCTCAAAGGATGGTACAGAGAAACTCCCAGCTCCTTCACCAGTTTCTCTCCACACCATCAGGCTGATATACTCTGCTTTTTCCACTTTTTTTATGGACAGGATAACAAAGATAGAGCTACTCAAGTAGAAAGCAGAGTCACGGCTGTTTAATCTTCAATACATAGAAACATTATCACAAAAAATCTTGAGAAATAAGGCAATACTCAACATTTACCATTAATAACTGTACCACTCCATGTCCAAGCTTTTTCCTGCATATACAAGAAAAAGTGTAGAAAGTTTTTGGAGCAGCTGTGGGCCTACCACTTCACAGCCTATCTACAAAATAGTGTACGACTTCTCATTCAAGACCAGTTCCAGAACTTTATGATGAATTCTGGTTTCAGGTTCTTTCAGTCTGGCCCATCTTGAACTGAACGAGTCTACAAGAGGCCACTAAGATAATCAACAGGGCTGTAGAACCTCTCCTGTGAGGAAATGCTGAGAGAGTTGGGTTGATCAACCTGGAGCTGAGAAGGCTCCAAGAGACCTTATAACACCTTTTAGTTCCTAAAGGGGCTATAAGGGAGCAGGAGAGAGACTTTTTGCAAGGGCCTGTAGTGGCAGGACAAGGCAGAAATGGCTTTAAAAAGAATAAGGATAGGTTTAGATTGGATGTTAGGAGGAAATTCTTTATAGTGAGGGTGGTGAGACACTAGAACAAATTGCTCAAAGAAGTTGTGGCTGCCCCATCCCTGGAAGTGTTCAAGGCCAGGGTTGGATGGGGCTCTGAGCAACCTGGTCTGGTGGAAGTTATCCCTGC
The DNA here is from genome assembly GCF_037042795.1 of Molothrus aeneus. Taxonomy (NCBI): domain Eukaryota; kingdom Metazoa; phylum Chordata; class Aves; order Passeriformes; family Icteridae; genus Molothrus; species Molothrus aeneus. The sequence continues at coordinate 71,097,208 of NC_089648.1, read as the reverse complement.
CCATGGCAGGGAGGTTGGAACTGGATGAACTTTAACTCAATCCATTCTGTGGAATCCAACTCAAACCATTCTATGAGTTCCCTCTGCCTCACCATTTACTCTAGTTACAAGAAGTTTGAGTCCAACAAAAATGTTTGATTTTCATAATTCTTAATTTTACTTTATGCCAGGTGATTGGTGTAGTGATTTTTTTTGAAAATACATTGAATAAATATTTGAATAAATTGCATATTGTTTTATTATATAATTTCATTTTTAATTATACAATGTAGATTTTATTACAATTTTTATAAAACTGCAGTGTAAATTATAAAAGTTAAAATTAGATGTATGTCCTTAAAAACATCCTACAAAATATTTTTCAGCAAAGGCTTTCAATACATCATCACCTGCTAGTCTAAGTGCATTTTAACATAAAAAGACACATTCAAAACTCAGATAACCGAGGAAACTGCATTTCAGATAAACATCCACTCTTAGCTTTCCTGCCTGGCATAAATCTTAATATCACAGAAATGTCTTTCACTGTAACTGTATAAACAACAGACCACCACAAAAACGTAAGACAAAAGAGTCAAACTTGGATGTCTTAAATTTAATATCAGCATCCACAATTAAGTAAATGGACCATAATATTCAGAGGTACTGAGTGCAACTCCTACTGCCTGCTGTCAGCGGAGAGAGAGGCAAGGACAGGAACCAAAGGGGAGAAAGAAAAGACAGGTATATGAGTTTTCCAGAGAGAGGTTGGATTTATGAACACAGTTATTAGAGTATAGTAAATAAGACCCTACTGTGTGATTTTCTGTCTGTACAATCTAGTTGTCCTCTTAAAATGTGCTAAATATAGAGTAAATGTATCAGCAAAGAGAAAATGAATTGATAGGCAAATAAGCACAGCAGTAGCTTGCAAGCAATGTAAAAAATAAAACTCTTTAAGAGCTCTTCAAAACATATTGCCATTTTTTTCTCACTCTGGGAACCACTTGCTCAGCTCACAAGGGATCAGAAGGGAAGAGATGCACAGGGGATTGTGCAATTTTTGTCAGCCCAGAATCAGCATGAGCATCTCCTGAACTGTCACCAAGCAGAGGTCTGACTTCAGCCCAGCCCCACATTGGCCTTCAGCCAGCTCCAGGCTGGGTTTGCCGACTGCAGCCCCAGGCACACAGATGACTTTGTACCACATCACAGTGTGAGGTGACCTGTGTGCAAACAAGACAAACCAGCAGGAGAAGGGCTCCTGCAGCTCGGCAGGAGGGCTTGGCCGGCAGTGGCAAGGTGCTGACTCGACATACATTGATTTATTTGTATTTATCTTACCACATTTACTGTGCTCACCTACCAAAGAGGATTTTATGCAGATTTTATCAAAGAGCCTTTCCTCTTGCCTTGCAGAAGGATGTGGCAACAAGAATTTGAAGTACCCATGTCACCTTTTCCTTGTCAGCTCCTGTCAGTGCCTGGTGGGGAAAGGAGTTCAGGTGTCAAGTCACTCAGCCTCCCTAAAGTCTGGTAGATCTTTGGGCTGAAGCAGCCCAAGGAAAACAGAAGTACCTGAGTTATTCATGCTCAGATGCTGCTAGAAAGAAAACAAAGCATTTTTCTGAATTTTTTTTTAAATCCCAAACTAAAAATTTGCTCTCTCTCATCCACAAAAATCCACGTACTTTTCAAACTGCAGAGAGCATGTAATAGAAAATTTACATTCACATTTCAGTTCTTAACTTCCTTCAAATTTGGACTCAGCCTTTCCAGATCAAAGACACCTCCAAGTACTAGAGATAATTGTCCACATTACCAGTACTGGTATTATTATTAGTTGGTGCTAATGACCAACAGACTAACATGAGCCTTCCTGTAGGGAATATGTATGCTAGGACAGTATAAAGTAAATTTAATTTCCACCATTTGAATTAAACAACCCTGAAGTTCCTCAGTCTTCAGAGCTATAAATCTGGAGCCAGATGAGCTCCTTTTCTTCTTTCATTAATAAAATGAAGATGCATTTCTTTTCTTATTCATGCAGTGATTCCTTGCCACCTGTATAAGCCGTTAGTACAAATGACAATGGCAACATGTCACCACAATTTAGAAAGGTAGAGATCACAGTTCTCCTGAGATGAAATTCACAGCAATGAAAGCCCTTCAGCCATCAATAACAGAAAAAGAAAACAGTGAGATTCTGTAATTATACTCAGAAAATGAAAGAGCAGCCCCTTTCACAAATCAATGCCATATAACCTGTCAAGAGTCGTTTGCATGTAACCCTATTCTTCCCAAGCCCACAGAGGTCCAAGGGAAATATATCTGTGCAGTCAGGGTCTCTTCTGCAGTACATTTAACATTTATGATTCTCAAAGTGTACCTGTGAAAATAAATTCCATTACCATAAGGTAAACAAAATGTAATTGCACTGGCCAATTATAACATCATACAACACCACATTTCATTTTAATCCTTATTAGAGCTAGTTCCAAAAGACTCCTGCTCACCTTCCATCCTCCAGCCCAGTCCCTATTATTGTTATTTATGAATAATACTGTAGTAGCAGAGACACAAGACAATATTCTAACTGTTTCTGCTTTTCAATTATGAATATATGTCACTTTTGCCAATAAGAAAAGCATTTGTGTAACTAGCTCCTGGAACCAGGAACTGCTGCTCAGGCTTATAATGAACTTGGTGCTCTGAGGCACCAGAAGGAGAGCTGCAGTCCAACAGCTCTTTGAAGCAACCCAGACACAGGCAGTATGTGCAGGTCACACAATACACGAGAAAGGTCGGTGAAAGTAGGACACCCTGTTCTCAGATTGATGGGCCTTCAAGGAGCTGTGGACAATGGCAAAGATCGCTGTGCTGCCAGTAAGCTGCACATGGAGATTCACCTTCAAACTAGAGGATTTCTGCACCTTCTCCTTGCTGATTTTTTCTTTTCTCCTTGTACTTTCCTGGGTCCTTGGTCAGTGACAAACAAGACCAGTACTGCTATTTTCAATATACACAGGGAGAAGCCACAGTGCCTGAAGAATTTCTATACAATGTAATCAAAGTTGAGGGTCGGAGGGTGTATGTGGGTGTGCCAAGTCAGCACTTGAGGAGCGCTCTGACAGCTTCTACAGAGAGGAAACAGAGTGATAAGGTCTTCAGAACTTCAACACCAGGGTTCCAAATTTCCACTTGCATGGAAGATTATGACACTATTGTCACTGACATGTGTGCTAGTTTGGTTGGCATTGAGTTAAATTTCTTCACAGTGACTGGTATGGGGCTGTGTTTTGGATTTGCACTGAACACAGGGTTGTTAATACAGAGATGTTCTTTTCTAATTGCTGAGCAGGGAATACACAGACCCAAGGCCTTTTCTACTTTTTTGCAATGCCACGCTGGTGAGGAGACTGTGGGTGAGACACAGCCAGAACAGCTGTCCCCAGCTGGCCAAGGGGACATTTGCCATTCCATACCATGACATCATGCTCAGAGTATAAAGTGGGAGGCAGAAGGAGGAATGGGGGGACACTTGTAGTGATGATGTTTGTCTTCCCACATCACCGTTACATGTGATGTGGCCCTGCTTGTCCATAGGAAGCGAGGAATTAATTCCTTTTTTTATTTTGCTTGCTTGCACAGCCTTTTCTTTTCCTATTAAACTGTCTTTATCTCAACCCATGAGTTTTTCCAGGTTTTTTCCTTTCAGTTCTCTCCCTGATCCCACTGATGGGGGAGTGACTGCATGGTATTTGTTTGCTGGCTGGGGCTAAACCATGGCACTAAGACAACACTCTCCTAACAAAGCAATGTAGTGAGCATAAAAATCCCCTTAAGTCATACCATAAATTGGCTTTATTTTTATGAGACCTAGATAAATAGAAGAACATCAACAACAAAGATATGCAAAGGCACAGGTTGCAGCAAAGAAAATTCTGATTATACATTAATTCTTTTACTGTGAGATGGTCAAACACTGTAACTGGCTCCCCAGAGAGGCTGCAAGAGCCTCATCTTTGTAGGCAGTCAAAACTGAGAAGGACAGAGCCTTGAGGAAAGTGCTCTAAGCTGGCCCTGATTTGAGCATGTAGGTGAGAACACAGGATTTATAGTGATCCTTTCCAACCTAAAGCATACTGCAGTATAAAGACCAGTTGTAAAAATTTATCATGGAAACATTTTCCTGCATCTCTCTGATCCACCAGCAGGAGACCCTTACAGAAAGATCAGTGTCTCATGTCTTTGGTTTCCAGGAAGGTCCTTGTCCAGCCATCCAGACTAACGTTGTCTTTTACAAGTCCAGTGCATTGAACATCAGTTTTTGAGCCATTCCTGCAATCTATGACCTAAAGAAGGAGCAGCCCACAACAGGGATTGATGTTCTAGATGGGCAATAGAAACCAACAAATAATTCAAGGACTTTTGATAGGATTGTTAATTCTATTTTCCATCTGGTCTGCATAGCCTCTAAATTATAAGCAGCAGATAACAGCATTTGGTGTGAACAGAGAAAAGATGGGTTGGATAAAGCCAAGCATTTCTTAGGGGATAGTTTCTCCTTTTGGTTAGCTCTAAGGGATAACTCATTGCTCAATACTTCAGCTTGACCCTTCAAAGGCTGATCCCTCCTCAGGTGCAGATGGGTGCCAGGGACCTAACTCATCTAGACATCTGGAGCAAATCACCTCATCCTTAGGTACCACAAGGCTTCCTTTGTGAGCAACCTCTCAGGCATTCTGAATCCCAAAAGAGCTTGTAGGACAAATGATGCCAAAGCTTTTACTTGGCATATTTGGGAAAGATCATGAGCAGAGTGGGGTTAAAATTAATTAAAGGAAAATAAACAAAGACTTGAGAATATAGATATAAGTAGGAACAACAGCAAGAAATTAAACAAAGAGAATATTAGGATGAAGATCACAGAAAATTCAATAGTGAGAACTACTAGAGTGTGTCACAGTCTCCCATGGGGATGATCTACTGCTTCCAATACTTAAATCTAGATTGGACACAGCAATATCACTCAGGGAACAGTTCTGCACTAAAAAAGGAACAGACTGCTTTGTCTGATACGTCTTTTCCATGTCTAATTTTGGTGGGTATATGATAGTATTATGTATGACTCAGGATCCTTTTTCAAGTAAAAAAAAGTCTGTCACTGACTCTTTGTGTCAGTACTCATCCTTTTGTTCACCTCAAGCCTTCTGAAAGCATTAACTACCCAAATCAAAGCACACAGTTTGCATTTGCAGATCTACTGTTTCAATAACTATCTGCAAATATTAGTTATTTCACATACTACTTCTTTTCATTTGATTACAAGAACAATTCCCTTAAAATATTTAATATTTATATTTTAGTGTAGCACTCTATTAAAAAAAAATTAGGGAGAGAGAAAATTACCTTCAGTGACAGGTAATTCACTGGCTACTTGCCTAGAATTCACATGCTACATTTCATAATGCTCATTTTAAAGTCACAGTAAACTGCACATCTTTTCCTCTGAAAGTTGAATTCAAACATGACACGTGATGAGAGGTAATCAATTGTATTGTGACATTAAAAAATAACAACAATGGTGTTTAGGAAAAATAAACAGCCTTGAAAATATGAGTGGCTGAATATTTTAGTATTTAATTTTGTAAGTTATATAACATTGCAATGTGGGTGCAGTGTTTCTTTTCTTCATCCCACTTCTCTCTCCCCCCTTCAAATGAAATAACAATTCAATAGAATTTAAAGACCTTTTCTCATGCTATAAGAACAGCATGCTTAAGAGGAACAGATTTCCTTGACAATCACAGCTCCACAAAGGAGGTTTTCACAAGCAGCACAGAAAAAATGGGAATTTTTCCATACAGGAAAACAGAAACACATTTAATGGCTTCCTGAACTTTAGTTTCCATCACCACCACACCTGAGCTGGATACACAGGTAGCAGTACTGCCCACCCTTTCCTTATCCTGCACCAATGCAAAGTACCAAGGTATGTCCTGCAGGAGCTGCATGACAGCAGAGCAGATCAGGCCAGGGTATTCCTGAACCTCCCTGCTGCTCCTCCCTGCTGCCAGTGACCCCTGGACCTGTCACACATAAGGCAGGACAAACCTTAAGATGTTACAGGCTCCAGAGATAGAAACAGATCCCAGAAGCTCCAGAACAAGAAATTGCTAAAGAGAGGGTAAATTAACTCCTCTTTAGGAGACTAAACCAACTCTAGCATAAAGGATATTTTAATCTGTTAGTATGAAACCATTCCTATTACAAGGACAGGAAAAGAAAAATAATTTGCTTCCTGACCTGAAAACACGTGATGCTGTTCTGCCTCACTTAGTCTCTATGTCTCCTTCCAGCTCTTTCTTTTTTCTGTTCAACTGCCAGGCAGAGAGAGAAAGATCACTAATGAACCACAGCTTCTGTTCAGGTCATTAGCCCTACCAGAGAGAAAGTTAATGAACCCTAGTATATAAAGACAAAATCAAGTTTTCTTTAATAGTTTCCATACTAAGAGCATCATTTTCTGTTAGTGTAATCCCTGGATGATTTAGTTTGAGTCCTTTATTTTTTTGCACTCTCCAGCCTAGTTTTGGAAGAAGTGCAACAGAGAACATCTGGTCATTAAGTGCGTACAGATGATACTCAGATGCTGTGGAACAAGCACCAGAGGTAGTCAGAGAGGGAGGGAAAGGTAGGCTGCCTTGTACACGAAAGGCTCTGGGGACAGTAAGAAATAAAAAGTGACAACTTGCTGAAGCGTTGTCCCACAGAAAATGTCCAACAGCGACAACAAAACAGTTAAGCACCAACTGAGCCCCTGATGTTCCCTGAGAACATCTCTTTCTCTTGCTGGTCTTCCCCCACTTGTAGACAAACATTCAGACACAAACTACTTGTGCACGCTTATACTTTACCTGAATGATTTGAAGACATCAGTGCACTTATTTCTCAGAAGGGCCCATGGGGATAAGAAAGTGCTATTTCCATTCTGTGGCATTATTTATGATTTTCCAAGCAAACAATGGTCAGGCAGGATGTATTTTCCCCTAGCTCTCCAGCATCCTAAAAGAACAGTTATTCTTTTCTTCACAGCTCCATCAGGATCAATAGACAGTACTGCACCCAGAAGAACTTTCCTACTCCTAGAAATGCTTTTCTTTTGAAGGAAATGTGCTTGAGAAGTTCCACAAATAAAAGTTGTGATGATAAGGAAATGGAAGAGAAGAAAAAGCACCTATGAAAGTCATATAAAAATATGTGTATATTAAATCAAAGACTAGGAATGTGGGCCAGCTGTACCAATGAACTCCTTTCAGTATGCTTTATGTGACAACTCTTGAACCCAGCAGTCCTACTGGGACACTGTCTGGACTCTTACCCATTTCATAATTACTAACCCTATGTCATTTTTTACATTTAATCATGGAGCAATTTGTGTAATTTCCATGCCACACTAAAACTAGATGGGGTTTATGAAGAAATGAGGTGCCATATAATGTGAGAAATGTGGATGGATATTATCCAATGTATTTTACTTCCATTTAAATGTTCAGGTTCTTCTGCATTCTATTCCTAGCAAACTTCTTCCTGCAACACACTTTGGAGGTGGACAGAAGACAAAAGTAAAGGTCCTCATCCAAATGAAACTTTCTTTATTTCTTTAATAAATGCTGATAGAAAATTATTCCACAACCACCCTCAGCTCCACAGCAATGTGTATATTAAACACAGTGTCCACAAATCCCAATCACCTGTTACCTGTGTTCCCATTAACATCTACCTACCCTGAACACTGGGGAGATTGCATCCAGTTTTGTGTCAAACATGGAATCAGATTCGCTGCTCCAGCCTGCATCTTTGTGCTGGAGAAATGGATGCAGCCTACCAAAGATAAATGCTGCATTCCTCCCCCAGTTTTTCCTCATTAGGGAGTAGCTGTAAATTATGGAAAAGGAATCAGTGTGTTTCCCCACTTGTCCCGGCCCTGAAATGCTGCAGCCTCACTCATAGGCCAATGGGAATTGTGAAGAAATCTGGTTTCCTTTTTCCTTCATTACCCGACCATTTGCTTCTCAGCTACTTTTAATAGTAATGAGCAGTAAGATCAGCAAAGACTTGGAGAAGCCTAGCTGGTGCTCTTTGCATGCACACATCCTTCCACTGGCATTACTTTTCCATCAGTATTTCTCTAGAGTAGATAAGCATGGTATTTTTATCCAAAGGCAATTTACTGGCATAGAAAAAGTACAGCAGACAATGCATTCCTACTCTATTATGCATGAACACCCGGTATGTGCTCAACTTCCCTCTCCATCTTATTTATCGCACTGTCATTAAACCTGTGTCACTATTGCTGTTCTCTAATACACGTCACAAAAATGTGCTCTTATCAGGGCTCCTCTCCCATCTGCTGATCTAATAATACAGTGCCTCAATTTTGGTCATTTTAACACAAATAAACAAACACAAAAGGGTTCAGGCACAATATTCTCAGGAAAGTGATGTTCGTGTTTCAGCATAAACAAAAGCCTTCCTGTTATTTTCAAGTCAACTTCATGGTTCAGCACTGCTGACAAAATCATTCAATAATGCCCAACCAAGGGTGCCACAACCTAATTAAAACTTCTGGTTATGGAGGTCCAGTTGGCAAATATTTGTGAATATTTATGGAGTTTTAGCAAAAAACATTGAACTGGATTGTTTTGAGTCACAAGAAATGTTTGTGGCTATGCTTAGAGTAGCTCTCAGAGAGAAGTGTCCTTGGGCTCTGTCTGACCTGATACCCTGAAAGTGACAGGGAGCCTCCCAAGACACCAAAACTCAACTGACCAGGCAGTGAAATCAGCAGGTCAATGGTGATGGTTTTGGCTAAGGACAGCAAACATCCTCCAGAACAGAGCCTGCTAGAAACAAGAGGAACCACTCCTGATGCACAGCCCAGATGCAAACCCTGTTTCAATGGGAGACCAAGTTCAACAGCATTTCTGCCCATTTGGCCTCTGCACCTGAGAGCAGTCCCAGGCATGTTTAATTTATCTGTATACACAATGCTGAGTGGTGTCTGCTCCACTCTTGTCAGATAAGATGGTGGTTGTCAGACTTGCCTGAATTTGCTTCAAAAACATTACTTAGTGTCAGGGCTGCACAACCACAAGAATTGTATCAGGCATCTGAAGATAAAAAGGACACGGGTTTCTGGAGATGTGTTTAAATAGGGCTCACCACGCTCTTTGATCATTGTATCATTTGTCAGTGCAGAAGAGGAAGCATGTGAAAAATCATTAGAATAAGCAAGGAGGATGAATAAATTAATTAAATTATCATGAACAAGGCAGCTCATAATCCAATTGGAGAATGTGATTATATATCATACTCAGCTAACTAGAAAACACAGGCAGGAAAGACCCATAATGGAAGCACAAACTCTTCTGATTAAAAAAAAATAATTGTGGGCAGAAAAATGAATTCAGAACAGCATTTTTTTAGCAGAATTTTTCTCAACTAAGCTCTAATAGATCTAATCAGTGCAGCAGATGAGGACAGGCATTGTGTTGTTATTTTACAGGATGGTGAAGGCATTGTAAACAAGAGGAGTGATATTTTTCACCTTGTTAAGCTCCTTAACAAGCTACCTGATTATATACTGTACCTTTAGAAGCAGAAGATAGGAACACAGTCTAGTAGGGGACAAAAATCTAGTGGAGGTTGTATTAAGTTTATTGATGTTTGCAGGTATGTGGTAAAAGTGCCAACTCTGCTTTTCAAACGTGAACTCTGGTTATAGTTACAGAAGTGACACTATTAAACTTTTGAGGCACTACATGAATCATATCTCTAAAGCAATATATTATTATCAGTAAAAATGGGAACTTCAATTCAGAATGTGACTTTGCTATACCTATCAAACACCAGTTTGATTTCTGTTGGCCTTCATTTTTCCAAAAGTTACATTTATTTTAACATTTCAGTACTACTTGAAGAGTCTTGACTCGGTTGTTGGCATAGATATTGGAGTGTCATGATTACCAAAACTATTAATTCATATGACCACTAGTAACTCTACTAATATTAATAACCATGAAAATCAGTATCAGTACCATCATAGTAGCATCCAAATGCCAGTGGCAAGTGGGCTGCAGTCTGCTGTGCACTGTGTAATGGGTGAAGACCTCTTGAGGTGAATGGTAAGATAGTTTATATATATAAAATTACACATATATAGTAAGAAAGCATGTATATGTATATATATCTATAAATATACACACAGATGTATAATTCAGCCCCTGCAATAGGGTCCAAGTCCACTGAACAGCTGTATATTATCACAATTCTGCAATCCAAGGTCTGGAGGAGCTCAGTCAGCCTATGCATTTCATACAGCCCTTGGTATTTTTGGAAAGAGATTTCTGCCTAATTTCCCTAGATGTGGCAGTAAGAGCAAAATATGCACGTGAGGTGTTTTACATGAGATCAGTGTCATCAAAGTAAGGTCATTCAGTCCCAGTCAGGCATCCTACTAAGCAATAGCTTTTTTAAATTCCTGAATCATGATAAAGTCCATATTTTTTATCAGAAGGCAGAGCCAAATTCCCAAGGGGATTGCAGCCAGGAGCTTCTGTTAGATTCAGCAGGAAGTGTGTTTGTTGGGTAAGGATTTGGCTTTATAAATTAAAGATACAATAATATTTAGCCGAAAAGGTTTCACAAATCTTGAAACATTTCCAACCATAAGCTCTCTAAAATCATGAGTCAAGCAATGAAAACTGTAAGACTGGCTTTAAAATTAAGTTCTCTAGCTTTTGTAACTTAGTAAACATAGTTCTCTTCCTTCCCTCACCAGTTCCTTTACAAGGAGAAGCATTATAAATATACTGTATTGTAAAATTGCATCTGAATGTGTCATACAACCTTCTAGTTCCTTGGTCTATAAGAAAAAGCATTTTAGTAATCAGCAAAATCTCATTTTATTCCCCAAAAAAGCAGAGTCATCATGTTCTACTGCCTGTCAGGATTAGCCCTGCTCTGTGCAATGTCCCAGATTGTTCCCCTGCATTTTTTGGGAGAGTATATTTCAAGTAGCACTCACTGCTTCAAATTTTAGTATTTGAATGAAGCAGATAACCCCCAACTCCTGATAATTATACCACTTTAAACTGCTTTCTCAAGTAATTCTTTAGGCTACTTTAATACAAGTAATCAAGGGACATTCAGAATTTGAGTCCAAGTGTGGTTCTAAACCTTTCCTTCTGTGGCACTTGACAGGTATCTCACACTTGGCCATGGTTTGGCCCATGACAACTGAACACTCTCACAGACCGTTCCTGGCCATAGTCTGGGGAATAGCACAGACCAGGAATGATTCCTAACAGACAGATAGGGCATAGCCACACTTCTTTTTCTGATGAGATTTTTCTCAGTGTGGACATGAGCCAGACTAAGCCAACAGGTCTGCGAGTCACAATTTCCATTGTGTTTTCTTTAGCACTGTCATTATGGTCACTGAGACAAATAAACTATCCAGTGGAACAGTCTCATTCTAAAGGAAGAAGCACAGACACTGTAGGTATTGATATAACTATGTACCAGAATGCCAGAGCACTAACCAATACCTTTAAATACCAAAAGAGATTCTTTATTTTGACATCTTTACAGCAGTTAGTACAAAATTAATCTGTTTCCAATGTATTCAAACATTTCTGTGAATAAACTTCCATGAATATGAAAGTCACACTAGAGAGTAGCTTTGCCTAAACACCTGCAATTTTCTGCTTCTTTACTCTTCAGTCCTTCAGTTGTCAAGAAAAAGCTGGTTACCACAAGTCTGAAAATAGGAGTGTATCATACTAAACCTTCCAGTGGTATGGAGAGTCCAGCTTTCTGGATAATATTCTCCTTTGCAGATAAGACATGTTTTCCTAAGGACTGTTGCTGCAATTTACATTCATTAGTTCTCATTCTAACAACTTTGGACACATAGAAAAGTTTATTTAATTTCATCTTTGCAGCTACCATCTAGGTGTGGGAAGGCAGTTTTCAGATCATCTCTTTAGCCCCTATCAATCTTTTCAAGATAAGGCAAACCCATTTTTCCAAGCTTGCAGGCTTATTTTAAAGTTTCCATTCCTTTCTTCGGATATTCTTTAATAGATCCACATCTTGCCTGAAGAGTGGTGTCCTATCAGAAGCTTATCAGCCCTGAGGAGATGATTACAGCTTGGACACAATATTCCCATTTACAGTGCTCAAAGTAATAGTTGCTTTGCCGTAGAAAGTTAAACTTTCCCCACTGAATTATTTTACATGATCATTTTATCTACAACAAATAAGTTTTTTTTCCTTGGGTATTTTCTTCATTGGTTATTTTTTCCTGCCTGTGTACTAACCTTTCTGATTTTGTCCCTACTTACGTTGCTTTTCCATTTGCTCTCAATAACTAAGTAGATTTTTCTTGTGTGTGATGACTGCTAAATGTTCATGCTTTGGAAGATTTCATAGTTTTTCTAAGTCATTATCCCTACCCTCCAGTGATGCTGTGATGGGATAATTATTTCATTAAAATATTTCTACATGACCTTTTATTACACTTGTTTTCCAGCAGACCATTCTGAACAGTCAGTTGAAGACCTCTTCCTTGGAAACTTTATCACTCTCCCTCCTTGTATTCCTGTGAATCAAGGATTTAGGATTTAATGCTATTGGTCATCCAGGTTGCCTTTCACTCTCCTTTCCCCAGGTAGTTCTTTTTCATCAGTCATGATCCAATCTCCAAGAGTCTTCCTCCTTCTGCTTTCTTTGCTATTAGTATAAACTGTTGTCACCAATAAATTAGAATAAACCTTTGTATTTTTCTGTTCCTATATTGACATGGGTTAAGTACCCTATCAATACTAATTACTGTGCATAAGACAATTCTATGAGCTACATGCTCAAGTCTCAGGTTTCACCCTGGCACACAGCTTGCTTCCAGAAGCATCAGAGCCCAACAACAGCTGGATACTGCTAGTCATCCCAAAAGAGAGTCACTAAGTTCTCTCTTCTTTGTTTTCTCTACGTAAAGGTGAACTTCCAAGACTTTGAGGGATGAGACATTCTTCTCCATTTGTATGAAGCAGGTAAAAGCATAACTGGGAGCAAAGTATGATGTGCTGACATCAGCTGGATTCTTACTGGGGTGTTTTGGGCTAAGGAGAGTACAAAGGAGTGAAAGATGCAAAGGGAGAGAAACAGGTAATGGAAGGAGAAACAGAAAACCAAAAAGGAAAGAGCATAAAAAAAACCCAGTAAGTTTTTCCCTCCAGTTTCTGTTCTTTTTGTGTGGGCACACCACTGAAATCTCAGTCCCACTGAGCTTTCCTGATACCCAACAGCTTTCACACACTTTGTACCAACTTTCTTCTAAGAGTCCTAGAAATAAGTAATTTCTCTCCTTCATTCTTTTTCCACAGCCCTCATACAAATTAGGCTATGCATCTGTTAATATTTTTAAATGCTTTGGCATCCACAAACATCTGAGTCTGAATCCACTCTCACCAGCTTGCTGCAGTCTCAAAAGTGTGACATATGGCTGGACAGGAGTCCTCAACAAAAAGAGGCTAAAACTAATATAAAAATAATTTTGTAGCAGCGAAATGCATTGTGTGTGGAGTTGAAGAAACAAGCCAGCAAGGAGGTCATACATACCAAATTATCTGTGTAGCCTTATATAAATTTGCTCGAAACTACACAGACACACAGAAAATAATGTCTAAAAGGCCACTGTACATATTTCTGTGCAGAATTTTTACAGGAGGCTGGTTGCTAACATGTGACTGCAAGTTGTTCCAATACTTCTGGCAAGAGTGAGAAGGATCATATGGTTTGTTTCTCGTGTACTTAAAATGCAATTATTTTAATTAATTACAGTATTGTAATTTCTCCAGATGTATATAAACATTGTGAAAGAAATAAGCAGAGGATACCTATGCCAAATGGAAAACAAGGTAATACAGGAAAGATTAAAAATTCACAGAAGGGAAATTTAAGCACAAAAAAATAGAGTAGAAATAATAGAGTTGGCAGTGAGAAAGGAGGGTAACAAAAAGGAAAAAAAAATATTTTTCAATAAAATAGTTCTGTCTTTCTAATGTCAGCATCTCACATCTGCTGTCACACAGTAATGAGAGCCGAGGCTACTATAATGCTGACCCAGCCATAGGTAGATGACTTATAATGAAATTGTATCTGCATATGGAAAGGTGTCACACTACCAGCTAAATCTTCAAGGTAAGACAATTTAAAAACCTGAAGTTCAAGAAATTAGGATGGCCACTCTGTTATTAACTGTAGAACAGACTGACATGGAACAGAATTATATATTCCAAACCCCATTCATTCCACCACAAAAAATTCTATAGTTGCCGGTTATTTTGAAGCTTGAGTTCTACTGTCCCAAAATAAGCTCCATGTAGGAGACAGATAACTCCCAGGTATCTATTTTTGCAAATGATGAAGCAAAATCCACAATACTCCCAAGGGTGATTTTCTTTCTCTACTACTTACTAGGATCATTCTTAACCAAGTTGTAAATCTGTGTGGGTTTGTCTGAATATGACCACCAATAAGTGCTACAAACTGATGGTTTTCTTTCTATTTGTTGCTGTTAGGATCACCAAAAAAAATAGTGAACAGGTGTAGAGACAAGAATGTTTTATTTGAAATGTAACTTCTCCAGACAGAATGCAAGTGCCTTGTAGAGACTTTCACAGTAAAATTTCATGCATTGAATGGGATTTGGGAAGCAGTTTGGACACGTTAGCATTGTCACTATATTGCAAAGGTTCTATTACATTACATTGCAAGGGTTCCATATTGCTAGAGTTTCATACCTCCTTAATGTTTCTTGTAGGCACCTCCTCCAGGCACTGACACATCCTGATCCTCACAGCAGCCAACTGACTCCAGATCCCACCAATCCACTCTTTTATAACACTCTTCTTATTGGCTACAGGTGTGGCCTGTTAACATCAGGCCTGCTCCTAATCTTTAGTAATTGGCTCAGCTGCAACTCTTTAGGGGATAAGATTACAGTCTACATTACCTTCATTTACTCATACTGTATCCCCCTACATGTTAGCATGCATAACCTAAAAAGCATAATCTAAAAACTGGAGCAGCCTAAATTAGCCTGATCACATCTAGTACCCACACCCATGTGTCCAGACCTCTTCTAAGCAGCTTGTTGCTCAAAATCATTGTTCCAGTTCTACAGAATCAATAAGTGTAAATGCTCCAGTTTCAGGTAGTTCATGCTGTACATACAAATGTTCAACAATTTCTCAATTTTTTTTAATTTTTAGGGAATCCTGGCATCTGAGAAATGAAAAAGGAGCCAATATAGCCCAGCAGAGAACTCCAGGTATGTCCAAGTTTCATGACTATGAAAACTGGAAAAAGCCAAGTTCTAGACAAAGAGTCATAAAACATTCCCTTTTGAAAAAATTAACACAGAAATGTGGTATGATGTGGCATCTGTAGTGTTTTAAATTCCAGACCTCTCATAGCAAAGAATTTCTCATTTGCTCTAAAGGAAAAATAGTCTTGAACTAAATCTATACTAGTAAATTGATCAGTGAGTGGCATGGAGCACTCCTGGAGTTTCTCAGACTGTTAAGATGCTAGAGCAATCCCTGGGATGTTGTGGTTCCTGGACAACCAGCCAAGCTCTAACAAACTCTCAGATGCAAACTGGCAGCATGCTGAGATCAGGAATCATTTCTAACAGATAAGGTGGATATCACCACCCTGTTTTGGAGGCTAAGAGGATGTAATGACACAAACTCTACCAAAGCAAGACAGCTGGCTATCCAGTGAGGGAGCAGCCCCACACACACCTGCTAGAACAGAAGTAGCTTCAGATAGATTTTCTTAGTCTTGTAGCTGCTAAAGCAGGAGGCAACTCAAAACTTGCCAGTGCACGGGATGATATTTGAAGCTTGTTCTTTTTTTACCTATGCTTAAAAAACCATGAGGCATCCAGCCGAAGAGCAGGAAAATATTTGTCACCATAGCACAAAAATAGTGAATAAAAACCAATGAAAAGTTGATGAGTTTGTCAATAGTACATTACCTGAGAAATTTTTGTCTAACTGATTCAGCAAACATTTACCACAAATTTCCTGTGCCTCTTGCTCCTCTACTTTCAAGTTTCTTCCCCATTTTTTCTCCTTTTCTAACTACAAAATAATTTCTCTATACTCTCATTCTGTTTTCTCAGCTCACTCCAGCCCTCTTTCTAGAGGATGTAAGAGACAAAATGATAGTAGGATATGGTGGGAGGCAGAGTAAGAGATGCCAGAGGGTAAAGGGGCCTGGAAGCGTAAGCAAAAAGGGAGAACTCATCTTTTGACCAGTCTTAGTTTTAAGGGGGTGCCTGAAAGTGAGCAGTGAAGGGATTTTACAAGTGTGACCAGGTACTCTTGACCCTATATGTTGGGACAAGAAACAGGGATGGAATTGAAAGAATGGAAGAAAAAATTGTAACGGGTAACTGTTAGATACCTGGTAGAAGTTTTATATATTCAACCAGAAGGATTTATATGGAGCCTTTTAGGTTTTCTTGAGATCTACCAACAAACTTTACAAACAGAGGCTACCTTCGAATTACTTCTACACTTTCCTCCAACTGGATGTGGATACTGTAATGGAAATTACTGGTCTGATTGAAGTGACAACCATTGGTCTTTTTCCTACTCCCAGAGTTAGATAGTACATCCCTATTTGTAGTATCTGCAATGCCTGGGAACAGTCCAGTAAAATGAAAGTAACATGAGAAGGGGAAATAAATCTGTACTACCTGCTGTGAGTTACTGGAGTGGAAAGAAAACCCTCTTCATCTGCTTTCCCCCTGAACCATGTGCATCTTCTCATTCATGTAACAGATGACTCTGAACTCTGCTCTCACCTCACCAGAAGCATAGGCTGCTTCAGGCAGCTTGAAATGACTTTTGCAGCCTTTGCTAAGCACTGGCAGGTCCTTTGTCAAACACCACGTAAAAAAAAATGCTGTTACTGTAAAGGACATGTATTCAACAATTACCTTTAAAATAGCCATTTTCCTCTCTTTCTTATTTGTTTTTTAATTTCTAAAATTGAAAATCACAGACGCTTCAGAAAGTTCCTGGTTCAGTTTGCTGTTATGAGGGTTGTTCATATTGCAGGATGAAATGCAGAAGTGTGAATACACAAATGGATAACTTTTCCCTCATTAGGAAACACCAAGCACTGCCTACACTCAGAGATGTTTTCTTGCAGAATAGGACATCCAGAAGATTGACATCCTTTGCTACATAAGTAACTGGTAATTGGCCAAAATTAAAGCAAAATATTCTGCAGAAACCCAGTATTTAAAAATAGAAACAAAAGAAATATTCTATATGCAAATGGACTTTTGTGGAGGAGTATCAGCAAGTTTGTGAACCCTACTTCAGAGTTCATTATTCAAGAGAAAAAGTTATTTCTAAAACTGGGTCTATAAGCAATAGAATAAAGTTCAGGGATGATTTTTTTTTTATTGAAACTACTTCATTTACAGAAATGAAAACTATGATCTTGGTGTAACTGGCCCCTGAATAAATCATAATCTTAGTAAAATTCTCAAGTATTCTTATAAGATTTAGATATCTGTCGCAGACATCTTTTCACTAAAAATCCTTTCTTTAGGATTTTTCCTTCTGAGAAGTTAAGAGGCCTCAGAGTCAGAATGTAAACAATGGTTATCTGCTGCTGTGGAATGCAACAGGTCCACTTGTGATTGGCCCATCGTGGATGTTTATAATTAATGGCCAATCAAGGACCGAGCTATCTCGGACAGAGTCTGAGAGAGCTGCCTTTGTTATCATTCTTTTCTATTCTATTCTTAGCTAACCTGCTGAGGAAACCTTTTCCTTTCCTATTTCTTTTTAGTATAGTTATAATGTAATATATATACATATAATAAAATACTAAATCAAGCCTTCTGAACATGGAGTCAACATTCTCGTCTCTTCCCTCATCCAAGAACCCCTGTGACCACGGTCACAGATATCTATTTTTTTATTGACTCACGGAAAGCACGTAAATTATTTTGAAATTTTAGCCAGGATAATCAACAAATACCATGACTAAAACCAGTATCTGCCCAATTTTAGGACTACTGTGAAATAAGTGAAACTCATTAGGCAAATAGGGATTTTTCAAACTGCTATGTAATCTACCCTCTGGCAACACATTCATTAAGAAAGTGGTAGGGGAGGACAGTGTGTTTAATGAGTAATAAGTGACTACTCATTATTCTAAATACATAAAGTTTTATTTATACTTCAAGTTACAAAAATAAGTAGCTACACTTTTTGGGATACTTCTTGCCTACCCATCCCTCCTGAAGTGTGCACAGTGCCTTCCAAACTGTGCTGCTGCTGTACCAAGCTGACTGCTTCTGTACCATTTCAAGCAGTGTCCTGTGGAGATACTCATGCGAACTGTGAAATAAAGAGCAGCAGTTTTGCTGTGCTAGTGCAGGGTTAATTAGTGCATGCAGAGCACTGTGATAATGCCATTAATGTCTTTGCACAGCTTTGCTTTTGGAAGTAAGACATTCCAACCTCACTTGGGTTCTCGACATATCCTGCTGAAAGAAAGCAGTCAGATTGAGGTAGATAAACTGATGTGTCATATACATAACATGTATTATGTGCTGCTTCCATTATATTCAATTGCCATAGACAAAGGCTTCGATCCTGCGCTCAGTTTCACAAAGGTCTAAGGGAGAGAAGAAGAATAAAAAGAAAAATCTGGAAAGCAAAATTTTTTAAGCCAGTCATAAATTATTTTACTTAATTAATACAAAGTAGAGAATGTTGAAGGTAGACTTGTTAAGTTTTAAACTGTGTAAACAGATGGTTCAAAAAAGAAATTAATCAGATGATTTCTATGTCCACTAGAAACAGGACAAGAATTAATTGACTTGAATAGCTGCAAGTTCTTAAGATATTAGGAAGAACTCTCAAACTGAAAGAATAGTTACACACTTTAACAGATTACAGAAGGCAGCCCTCAACTCACCATCACTGGAACAAAATAAATAAACATCCATCAGGGCCGATTAAAGAGCAGATGTCCTGATACTGGGCTGGAATAGTCTAACAAGGCTATGGACATACTATCTGATATTGAACAGAATGCTTTTGAACAGGAGGAATGAAGTACTGATTTCCCTGAATCAACAGAATTGCTGGCTCCAAGTCCTGAACAGCTTAACACAAATAATTGCCTAAAAGGTTCTGTGTAGTGGGTTCTCCTGTAGTTGTCACAGACAGCAAAATGCCATCGTGCCTTATTAATGAAGCTCTTTTTCCAGCACTTACGTAAGGAATTTTTTCTGTGAAACAATTAGAAAACCTCAGTGAGTTTAAATGAGATGTTGGTAACACAGGTCTTGGACCCACCACTTGTGTTTGGCATTTGTAAAAGTGAGACAACTTGTAAGCAAGATAGGGAGGAACAATTGTGAAAATAAGCAAACAGATGAGTTTTAACATTTCAACAAATGTGTTCTTTTCCTTTTTCATTAGCTAGCAATAACTTTCTTCCACATTATAAGTGCATTTATAAACCAATCAATCTCTGTCTTGCATATTGCAGAAATTCTGGAAGAACACACTTGCCAAAGGCTCCATATATGATGTGTACATTTCTCTTGCTAAACTCATGCACGTGCATAAGAAGGCTTTTGATTTTGTGTAGATTGACAGATTAGTATACTTATGGTGGCCCTTTTATTAACCCATTTGGCCATGTTTCATACACATCCATGTAAGATAGCGCTGTGACTCAAAGATCTGATCCTCAGGAAAAGGAAGAGCTAATATCTATTGACTCCACATCCATGACCACCAGAGGGATGAGAACTTAACACAGAAGATAAATTAATGAGTTTTAATTCCATCTAAATATAAATAAAATATATACAGAGGTTTTGTTTCTTTCTTTTAGTTAGCAGATGTAGACTACAAGCAATCAATCCAATTACACTCTCTAAAAAATAAGTGCCAACTCCTATAAGTATTTGGTTAGTTTTAGATGGCCAGTAAACTGTTGAAAGTACTATTCAGTGAAAATAGAGTAATTCCAAATAATCACTGAAGTAGTCAGCCTGCATTAATATAAATGTGTTATCAATGTATAAATGCTGTCTTATTCAAACAGCCAAAAGCATAAGCAAAACATGCCATGGTTTCCATTAAGTCCTAAACTTTATGTTAGCAAATCTGATTTGCCAGCACTTGAATCTGAATTCCAATATTAAATGATGCACCAGCTTCAATTTCTATCTGTAAAGATTTTTCCAAGAAGCAAGTTGCTGAAACTATGAGGAAAGGCCATCTTAATGCGCACACACCGATCCCTGAGCTGCAATCAGTTCAGCCAGAACTGAATATTGGATCTTAACTTCAAATATGGGCATAAGAACTGATAAGCTTACCTCTTGGATTAATAATTCTCCTTCTATGTTTCTTATTTTTTAATGTGTTCCCATTTATTTTCCTACTTGGACATAGCCTGTCTCACTTTCTGCTCTCTTTCTCTAATTTTCCCTATTTCCCTTTTGTCTGTTTTGTTTACCTTCCCTACTTCTCCTTCATTACCTTAGTCTTTCTCATTTCAAAAGTCAGTTCATTTTACACTTATACCATTATGTAAACCAGACCACTAAGCAGGAGACCAGGCTAGAAATACAACATGGAAATCCCTGATAAGGCAGGCTAGAATGAATATTTGTATTACTTTTTTTTTCTTTTATTATAATAAGAAAAATATCCTATTGTGTTGCTGAGTAAAATGGACAATATTTTGCTAATATACTACACTGGTCACTAATCCGATGTGAAGGTCAAATACCTGTCATCTATTAGCTTTTACTATTTCTTTCTGTAATAAATTGATAACCCAGCTTCTGAACCAACCTTTTACATACTTATTCAATTTATATTGTAATTGAGGACATTTTGAAAAAGTAAAAAATTTAAATAAAAGAAAGGGAAAAGAGAAAGATGAGTTAATGCTGATGACAGTATTGTTTTCCTCTGTCTATTCAGTCTGATTTATTGCAAAGTATTTGCCATTGAAAATCCTATTGTTTTTTCAGGTATTGAAATTTGCTGTATCATTTTTCAGAGGTTTTAAAATTGCATTTGCAAATTAAAAAGGAGAGACAATAACAATGAATTTCAGCTGTACCACTGTCAAAGAGACACTGTATATTCCAGGACAGGAGGGAATAATAACACTCCTTTAATTTGGAAAGCTGTCTGAAATTAAACATAATAAACATAGAATTTTAAGCTAGTTTTATCATGCTGAAGTTCACTGCTTTCCTTTATAATATCACCTTTATGGACATTTTCCACTATGAAAACAATTTCCATGCAAGAAAAATATTGAGTTTAATAAATGGTTAAGGAGTCTGACAGAACAATTACCTTTTGTAAAATTGTACTTTTTTCACTGTTGGTCTAATCCTGTTCAAGTTTGGCAATGAACGATGCTCATCTCATCTCAAAAAGCATACACAGATTGCTTCCAAAGAATAAACATTTAGGTACAATCCTCATTACCATGCTCTGAGAAATTGCCTGCTGCTATTGTAGCATAAAAAATCATTTTTCAAAGTTTTAAGTTAGTCCTTTACTTCAAGAATTATTTCAGTCTAAATGTTTCTTTTCAAGGCCTTGTTTTTACTTTTGTATTTCAAAAGAAGTGCTGAAGAAACCAGGTCTTTGTGTGCTGAATTACTTTGAACCCACAAAAGGTCTGAGAGCACTGACATATGATGCTTAAGTAGTGTAATAAAAACATTTATTGAATATTCAACATGGCATTTAGGATGACAAAGTTTAGAGAAAAAGGCATCCAACCATCTCAAAGCCGTGAAATCACGCAATACTCATTTTCAAGGCTACTATAATTAAAGCTGTAAAAAACTAAAATAATGTGCAACCTGTGTTCAACAAAGATCCAGCTAGGCTAGGTCACCCGTGCTGCTTTGGCTAAGTCACCCAAACAAGGAAGAGACATTAGTTCTAATCCCTTAAGAGTTCAATAAAATACTGATGTCATACGTAAATGTGATAAATATAGTAAATGAAATGACATATGAAGAAGCGTTAATGATGGAGTCATTAATGTCCAGGAATTGAACTTTGATGATCCCTATGGGGCCCTTTCAACTCAGGATATTCTATGATTCTATGTTTAGGAAGATGGGAATTAATACTCTAACTGTGAAGTGAGAAAAGAATTGGCTGCTAGAGAAGTATCTAAAGTATTGAAAGTGAAAAAAAATAAAAAGGAAGTAACAAATGGTTGGCCTTGGATCAATTTTGTTGATTCTTTGTGTGAAAAAACGTGGATTAAAAAACAAAAAGTATCCTTTAGATGAAAAGCTAAGATGCACTGTCAATACTGAGGAGGATTAGGGTATTTCAGAGAAAGAACTGCATGGCCCTGAGGACGAGTGAGCATAATTAAGTTAAATTAAATTTAAAATAAAAAGGGTAAGGTCATCAGGGACAATGAATAGGAATTTCTGTTATTTACTAGAAACTTGCCAGTTAAAGTAACTGGGAAGAGAGAGACACAGGTGTACAAACTGATCACAGGATGGCTATAAGCTATTGAGGGGTGGCAGGCATGGAAAAACTCAATGCCATCCTACAATACATCAGTGAAGGTGTTTCCAGCTTGGATAGAAATGAATAAATTCTACTATACTAAGCTTCAATTAGATTTAATTTGTGTGTAGTGTGTACAGTTCTGGTCATTTATTTTCAAGGAAGATATGAAATAGAATGGGCATAGAGAAGGATCATTCGTTATCCATTGAGTGGCACCAGCAGCTAATCAGACAAGAGAAGAATTCACCTTGCAACACAAAGGGATGTGATGGGTGCCTGTATGTAAACCACTGCACAAATATGGGAGATAAAGGAGCTACTTATACATGAGGAGAGTATTTTATACAGTAATAAATGGCCATAACCTGAATTGCAGTGCAGTAAGAGACAAAAGAGAGGATATACTGAAATCATCTTCCAGGTGAAGTGCCAGGGATAAAACATGTAGCTACTATCAATACACTATTTGAAACACTTATAAAAGTAAATATATGCTACTGTGTACATAATGTCAGGAGCTTGCATTTGAAGAACAAGAAATCATTTCCAGTCCTGTATGTCCAGGATTCCAAGATTTAGTCCTTTCTAAGGATTCCAAACTCCCTATGAAGGCATGAGAATACCAAGGTGTTGTATATGACTTTTTAACTTACAAATGTAAGAAGCAGAGAGACATTCAATATGAAAAGTACAGCCCACTTTCTAGATAATGTCTAAATTGTTCAAATTGTCTGAGCTGAACTGTCAGTAAGGATCATGGCCTCTGAAATTATATGGCAGCCTTCAAGAGGTTCCCTCCCCTGCAGGATCTTGCAGGATTATGGCAAGTACACTCATTCAGACCTCACTGCAATACAGTGGATTTCAGAAATTTTTGAATCAGGCTGTAGATATATATCTCTCTATAAATGTGTTTATTTAAAAATCAGTAAAATTAATTCAGTCAAAGTTTAAGTTCATAAAAGAGAGAGAGATCATAACAGTGTGCACTGCCTTAACTGTATTTTAACTCAAGCAAATTAAAACCAAGTATTCTAGTATGTCATTCATGGAGAAAATCTTATTCACAAGGCTGCTTTATTCATGATGGAGTCTTCAACATATTCAAATTCATCATAATTTTCTTAGTCTAAGGTTCTTCTTTTCATGGAATAAATTCATAATTAACTTTTCAGCAGAGGGGCACCTGTTGACACACTAGGAAAGTATTGCTGCTAAGAAGGATTTAGGAATAAATGAAGATATTTTTATGTGGAAGTAGCTCATTATTCCCTCCAAAATTCTCTTCACTCTATCAGCAAGTTTCAGTGTATAAACACACGTAATCTCACAACATACACACATGTAAACACATTTAATTTTTTTTTTTAAAAAGGAAAAATAGACTTTTGGCTGTTAGAAGCACTTGTGAAGTAGCAAATTAAGAAATAGGTAGAAAAAAGTTTGGTAAATACAAGTAATCTCTAAAGATTGGAGCTGAAAGCATGAGCAGAGGACATCAACCTGCCTCAGCACCTTACCTCCAGTAGTCTCTTTTTGTGTAAATTACTCCCTATTTTTATCATGCTAAAGTTCACTTGCTTTTCTTTATAATACCACCTTCTGGATATTTTCCACTACAAAAAAAAAAAAAAATTCATACAAGAAAAATACTGAGTTTAAGAAATGGCTAGGGAGCCTGGCAGAACCTTTGGTGAAATTATACTTTATTCACTATTGGTCCAAACAAAACCAGCTAACAGAATAACAGAATCATAGAATATCAGGTGGGAAAGGTGTCTCATCTAATCCATTCTTTCATGGCAGAAGCACAGTAAAAACAAGCTTCTTTGGTTTGAAAATTCATTATTATTACATATTCATGTCATCTGAGTACATCCTTCAGATGGGAAATATGTTGGTTTCTCTCCTAGAGAAATTTTAGCCACAGATCATTCATAAATATTACAGTGCAAAACACTGTCTGGATACTAGCTTATCACTGTTGGAGGCTGAAAGATTATTATAATCTTCTACCAGACCATTGCCAGAAAGGTCAAGTAGTTAAACAGTTATCTCCCCTCACTGTTAGAAAAGGCTGGACCACCACAGACAGTACAAACTATCAAAGGGAGGTTTCTACGCAGTCTTCCATGTAAAAATAAAGTGAGATTATAATGCTACATTGAAGACATTACAAATAAAACAATAGTGTCTCCCTCAGCACCCCGCTCTCAGCTCTCATATTCAAACTTCAGACACAACTTCTCTGAAAATGTTTTTAACACAGTTGTAGGAACCATGGGGGAAAAAGGAAAGTAATAATTAAAAACAATGCACCTCCCACCACACACACAAAAAACCCAAACAAACAAAACAAACAAACAAACAAAAACCAATGAAACAAAAAAACCAAACAAACTTAAAATGTCTGATTACAAAGAGGAGAGGAAAGGATGTTGAGCAAAAATTACATAGTTTCTGAAATAGAGATCCCTGCATAAGTGCCTGAAATGCTTCTAAAATGTATTCAGACCCTAATCAGAATTAAAACACTGCTCTCATATTATCTAGGCCCACTTAAACAGAGACCTACCTATAAAAACCTGCTATATTAATATACCTCTAGGTATAAAAGTAATGATTTGGCAAACTTAAGAAGGCAGAAGATAGAACACCAGGCACTAGGACTGCCAGATTTATGACAGTGTTATTACTACTGCTGGCAGATCGCTTTTCTTCTTAAACTGCAGCATGTACCAGGTGGATCTGAATCATTCCAACAGTAGACTCTGCCTGGGTGTTGCACAGGTATTAACAAATGGCAGTAATTTATCAGGAAACATGCCAGGTCTCTGCTGAATCAGAGCTCTGTCTGTCACACTAGGGGACTCCCTATCCCTGTTGCTCACCTGCTGAATTGTAAGGTCTAGATCCTGGTCATTTGGGGTCTGCAAAGAAGTCATTGACTCTCTTATGTCTATCTTTAGCAACTAGGTCAAACTGTAACTGGGATAATTACCTTATGAAGTACATCCTGTTGTTGCCTATTAGTAAAATTTTCTATGTTCATTAACAATAAGCCATTTTATGTTCAGTTCGTTTTAGTCTGTTTTTTCTCTCAGTCAAAATTAGGGCTTATCCTAAGAAAAAGTATTAATTTATTCCCTGGGTATGAAAAGACATAAATGAATTTGTGTATTAGTGTATTTTTAGCTGAATTTAACTGCTTACATTGTTCATTGCTGTATTATTGCAATGCCTCACAACACTCAGGCTCTTGCATTCTGTTTTCACAATTATGCAACTTCCTTCCTGAAATTCTGGGGGGGAAAAATGCAAATACTTAAAAGAAAAAAATAAAATGACCCAACAGTGGCAAACTCAGTGGTCTAACTCTCAATTCTGGTCTGCTGTATGTGGCATAGTCTCCATAAGAACATTTTGGTGCATGATGAGATATCTTTCACATGTGTGATCCTATTAACAGCTGCAGAGATCAATGTACTGCAATGACAACTTTGCTTCTGTCTGAAATGTGGATTCAGGAGCACTTCTGAACACCCAAATCTGGGCATGTATCCTCACAGCATCTCTACACAAAGCACAAGTCACAGATGGGAAGCCTGAGTGTATTCAGTGGATGTCAACATCTATGTGCTTTGGTTGGGTGTTAATTTGAACGATCAGTGAGAATCTGCCTTTCAATCCAGAGCCATCCCATGAATCTGTTTCCCTAACAGCTCTGCCTGGATTTCCCTTTTTTATGTCTGAGAGGCACTGACATAATTTATGGCCAAAGTCTTGCACGTTCCCTGTTAGACAGGTGGTACTAATTAAATATCGGCCATCACAGCTATCCATTTAGCAACAAATGTAATTATGCTCTATCTGGTGGTGCATGAAAGCAGGAGTCTCTTGAAACTCAGTTGAGGCAGGCATATTTTAAAGGAAATTGCAAATAACTTATCAGAGGCTCTTCCTCTCTAAAGCAGTCCTCAGTAAGATTCAAAAATTGAATAAATGAGATCTAGCTCATCAGGTGGGTTTTTGCAGGCTGTGATGTTGGTTCTTATAGTTCTAAAAAGGAAGTGATAAGCCTTCTGTATTGAATGTGAGTGCTCTACAGGCAGGAGGATAGACAACTGAAAAGAGAAATCCCCACAGTGAGGGATTTGTGAGATTTGGCAGGAAATCTGCATCACAATACTGTGCTATTTCCCACAGGGAAAGAGCCCAGAGAATTTCTCAAGAGGAAGGCACTATTCCACCATTGCTACTTTAAGTGACAGGCAGGAGACAAATCATGGTATGGGTGCAGACAGGTATCTTCTTTATTGTGTTTCTTGACACAGGAAAACCTGAAAGGTCTAAGACATTATTTTCAGCCCAGTTGCACTTAAGGTTTATATGCAGAATAAAACTGCAAGTTTGGAGTAGGTTGGAAAAATCCACAGGGCCAACAGAAATCACTTATTTCCAGAGCTTTCTAGCAGCTTGCCAGACTTGCAAGCGTAGCAGAAGTCTATAGAAGCAAAAAATAAAGCCATCACAAAAGACTGTATTTTGGGACTTACAAATGGAAGTTGAGATATTTTAACTATTCAATTAACTGGGGCTGTAGGATTTGCTTTGTGAGCATTTTATTTTTTAATCCACGCTGCCCTTTTCTAACCTCTGAATAACTTTTTACTCTCCTCCTTTTTATCTGTTGCTACCTTAAAAGATGAAGCCAAGGACTGTGTGAGTTGCAGGACCACCTCTGTTGCCTCTGAAAGCCACTACGCGTGGTGAAAGCAATAGAAATTCAGAAATAAATTGCAAAGTTGGTTCAGAGTACAGTGAAGCATTTAGCTGCAACTCAGTTGGGTGTAAAAAAAAAAGAAGTTATACTCCAAAAGAGACAGAGAGCTTTCTCTGCTTGAAATTATTGAATAATTTATTTGAAACACAAATCAAACTATTAGAAGGAAGGTGATGGTTTTCAGACAGAGGTCATGTAGAAAAGTACAGGGCCAATAACTGCCTTTTTTTTTCTTTCATTAGCTATCAAAATACTTAGTTCTTTTAAAAGAGAAGCCAGCCACAATCAGTCATTTTTATATCCCTTCCAGTGTAGATTATGTCTAATCAGTGTAACTGGATTTGAAAAACGCTATCACATAGAAGCTACAAGTCATGCAAAATATCTCTTAAATAATGAAGCCCAAATGAAGATGTATCACGTAAGTCCATTGAAAACTCCATTTCCTTTGAATGCTTTGTGAAAAGCAAGTTTTATAGCATGCATTTGGCTTCACTACAGAAACAGCTGCCTGACAGTGCTCAGAGCTGCGCAGCCACTGTGCATCAGGCAACACACAGCTATAAAGTAAATTATTAGCTTTCAAACACTCAGCCTGTATCATTTTTAAAGGTAGTTTATATAAGGAACCATTAATCCCCCACACAGGAGCTAAACATGTTGCACAACAAAGCATTCATGAAGGGAAACAGTTCTTCCCATCCTCTCGGGCTGTCTCTCCTCCTCCTCCTCTCATGTTCATTATATTCTTCACTACACCTTAACCAATGGGTTTTCCTTCTTCAGCCTCAGCCTCCGATTCCAGAGGAACCAAACCCTCATTTACCTTTCATGTCAAACTGCTTTCTTCATCACGATTTTTGATAGCAACCCAAAAAGCCACAGATTGCAGAATTAGCATGCCAGATTCCTTAGCGGTAGTCATAGAGAGGTTTAAAATCCTTAATCCGTTGCTTGCCTGTGGTAAGCCTTTGTAATTAGCCTTGGGAAGGATCCTTATCAGTCAGCAATCTGATTTAGCTCTCATTCCCAACTTGCTTGGGTGTTTTACACCTTGTGGGAAACAATCGGTTGAAGTTGTTAAGCTTCTTTTATGCGAGGCTAATAAGCATTTGGATGTCTGTCTTTCTCTTTGAAAAATCTGCTGTGGATCAACATGATCCAGTTCTTGGGTAAAGCACCAAGGCGTCTCTGTCAGAGCAGGAATTATACTTCTTGAACCCTTTTTTTTTTTTTCCACAGAGGAGAGAGAAAATCCTGGACTTTCAGTTTTTGCTTGATGAAGAGTATACCTTTATCATTGGTTTCCAAAACAAAAAAATGCCCAAAATTTTTGAAATAAAAATATAACAGTATGTAGGCATTATATATGCTCAGAAATGCATAAATTCTGGTTTACTCTCTACAGTCTGGCATTTGAGATTAACTCTTTGTAGTATTACATGCCAGACTTTAATGTAGTCAGAAATTTTCAAAGCATTATAAAGGATTAATCCATGCAAATTTCTGATAAGGACATGCTAATAATTCTCTGAAAAGAACATATTAGCTTCAGTAAAACAAAAATTTAAGGCATCCGTAGAATCTTGTAACCAGTCTGAAACACAGTAAACAGTATCTGTTTGTTAAACGAACATTATCAAACAGGAAATCTTCTATCCACGACCGACTTCTACATTTCATTGTTATTGTGTACATTCAAATGCAAGCTTTCCATACAACTCATACCTATACTTTAGCAGAAATATACACATATTCCCTTCTGATCCAGAGGTGGCAGGAAAATGCAGCGTGTATCCCTTGCTCCCCTGAAAGTCTGAGGAGAATTGCAATATTCCTTGGATTTCCTACCCTAACTGCAAACAAGCAATAAGGCACAGGTCTGTGATTTACAGGGGATCAGTCCTCAGCTTTCAGCAAAATGCTTCCAAGCACTGCCTCTCTACACTGGCACATTCAGCCTTTGTCATGGAGACATTCAGGTCCCACAGTTGCCTTTTATATCTTAATTTCTACGTTTATACCGCGACTGATTCAGAGGAGAGAGGATGACCAGGTGTGAATTGCCAGGGAGATGTCTCCCAATGAAACTTTACCAATAAAAGCTACTGAGAATGCATGACAGTTGAAACATTTTCTTTCTGGTGTTTCAGAACATTTCTAGATGAGTTGCTGCTTTTGTAAAGGTGGCCAAATATATATGGTATTATAGTATACATAGGATTCCTAATAATACATCTCTTCCTCTGCCTCTGTTCTGCTCCACCTAACCAGGATCTTTCAGTAGTTCCAGAAACCAAAGCTTACCTGCTGAGAAGATTCTTTTCTAAAATTTCCTTTGTGGACATCTACAGGAAACACAGTCACAAAGTTTTACAGCTGAAAGTGATGTAACTCTCTTTGAAAAGATCTGCATTTTGTTTCATGTTGTTAGTTCTCAGAAAGCAATTTGATTTCCTTGCAGAAATAGCCATTTTAAAGATTTCTTGCTCTTTGATACTATTATGAACTTATTAATTAGCCTACTATTGAATCAATTTTCTGCAGTTGTAAACTAGATCAAGACCTGTGGGATTAAACAACTAGATAAATATTGAGCCAGTGGGGCAGGATTTTAATGTCTGTACTTGGGCTTTTTTTTCCAAAAGAAACCTTCTGAGACTTCAGTAGTCTTTTTGTGGGTTAAGGTGCTACTCGATAATCAATACTGGACTCTCAGTTACGATCAGCTAATGCTTTATGAGACTGGAATTATTCATGTGTATTCTAAATATTTCTAAATTTGTACATAGGTAGCTGTTGCTGACACGCTTAGGAATTTCCAGAGTCGATTGAAGCCAAAGAGCCTCTAGGCTAATATTTACTCTTGAGTAGCCTGAGAAGTTTCAGAAATCTGCAAAATACAGATGGACAGGCCCAGAAGAAATCTCAAGAGACCATTTCATTCATTCAAACCTTTCTGTTCAGAAAATACAGATGAAAGAATCTGTCTTTCCCAAGGTAAATCTAATTTTCATTGCTGGCAGAGATAAATTTAAAAACATTAAATGTGAGATTTAATATTCCCTACAGATACTTGGGCACTTTTGTTACATCAATGTGCTCTGGACTCCTTGGTTCTCTAGCTTTGGCAAGACTTCCCTTGAAGACCTTCTCTTTATACTTCTTAAAACATCCATTGAATGCTTCTACTGGTCTTTATTATAATAGAGATGGCTGTGATAACTTAGTTCTTTCCCTGTTAAGCATGTTCATTAATCAACATTCCTTATTTAAAATAAGAAAATACTTTATCCTGAAACTTTTTGGTTATGGTCTCCTAGCAACAGAATATCCTCTTAAGAAGCCACTTGCTTTTCAAAGGGTCTGTGCCTAGAACACATTTGACAGCACTTTTCAAAAAAAATTTAATCAACTGATTTCTTAATATGAGTTAAATAATATTTTTTTCCTCAGAGATGGCAACAGTATCAAGTGCTACAATTTTAAGTCATCAGTAAAAAGAGATCACAAAAAGTGATAACAAAAAGATTCATTGTCCATAAAAATGGAAACTAATTACTATCAATGCTTATTATGAGTGTTGCTGTCACACACCAATATATCAATGGGCAAAGTTCTGTAAAACCAGAAAAAGGATGTGCTCCTTCACACAGCTCTCAGATGTTCATGGTTTCTTTCAATGTTTCTGAAGTGTAAGGAAAAGAAGATTCTGATTTCAATTAAGGAAATCTACTTGTTTACGAGGTCACTGATCCTTACAAATAATGCTAGTGTATTTATTATGAAAAATTTAATTTATTGAACAGATACTCAAGATCATTTCAAATCGTCATGCTAAGTGCAAATGCCAGACTTGAAAACCTGAGACTACACTGTTCTGCAGGCACAGCCTTACTGTTCTCCCCTCCAACTCATTTCCATTGATATTTTCTGGTTTTAATTGAATGATGTGCAAAGTGACCATTGTTTATGATTCCCCATGATGGCAAGGTACAGACCCTACCATGGTAGGAAATCACTTCCAGTTCTGTCCTCCTGGAAATCCCAAACTCTTATACAGTATGCCAGGACAGCAACCCTGAGAAAAGGAAATCAGCTTCAAAAGAGCAGGTTTAGAAGTGTTGTTTGAAGGGATCCAGATCTCTGTGAGGTCCAAAGATCAGAGAAGGGAAACCACGACACGGTTGTGACAGGCTGTGATTGTAGCTGCCATGGAGTAAATATTGCTGTGGGAGGGAAGGGAGACCATTGAATTGGTCTCACAATAAATTATCATCAATTAATAATTAAAAATTTATTATTTTATTTTTGATAATTTATCTCCTGATTAATTATCAAACAATTAATCATTTAAAAATTAATGATTTCCAATCAGAAAAGACCTTCAGGACCATAGACCATAACACTAAAACACCAGATAACATTGACAAAATTATTATGAGTAAATTCTGTCTGACCATAGTTTAGATTTCTACAAAGTTGCAGAGTTATCCAAATGGAGAGTTAAAGAAAATGGAGCAAATTTTTTATTTCTATGATATGATTGCTGTCTTTCTATAGGAAAAAAAAATTAAATAAGTTAGAAAAATGAGACTCTGCAATTGTTTGTTTCTCACCACTGACTCTTCCAGATCACTGGGAGAGTAACTATGTGGATATATATCTATATGTGGATATATATCTATATGTGGATATGTAGACATATATCTACATATACGATAAATATATCATCTATCATGACATCTGAAACTGTGAGAGTTTAATCCAAATTTCTATGTTTTATTTTGGTAAATGAGTCAAAATTTAATCTCTTTATAGACTTCATACTTTCCCTTAACTTTTTTAAGACTTTTTGCCATGTACATGAAATTATATCTAAGTACTTCAGATGCAAATCTTTCAATCATAAGATGGAAATTAAAGGACAACCAGGAACACCAAGTGTGGTATCTTGCTGTCCAAAGTAACAAAATGAGCAAGATCTAGCTTGAAACCCATCAAAACTCTTAAGCCATGTTTCATATGGTAAAAAAGTCTTCTCTAATTTCCAACCCAAAGTTATCCATGACCCATTATAAAAATTGGACACTATGCCAACAGTTCACTTTACCTTTAAAACCTTCATCATTTTCATATACAGAAAGTGTATCAGCTGATTTAATGACAAAATCCTCTTGGAACAGCCGAGACTTGGTGTCACCCCAACACCTTTCTCCCTTTCCACACCTTTTGGTGCTGATGGCTGCCCAGCAGCTTTCTTACTCTTTGAAAAGTTATCCATTTGTTATGAAATGCCTATCAGAAACCCACTTACAGTGATACCAAGATTGAGTAGCAGCTAGACAGTACTTTATTTTTGGTATGACTGCATGCAAAAACACCTCTGTGAAAGGCTTGAGGGGTCTGTACAATTTGTTAAGCTTAAAATAACATAATGATCACTATACAAGTCCATTAAATATTCATATTCAGGAAAAACATTAACTGAGCCAGCAACATTAAATAACAATATGCAGGTGACAAATTACCAATCAATATATCAAAGCATTTTTAAAGCACTTTCACCACCTTCAGAAACATACTCTTATTCAAAAAATACATTCAATAAATTACACTGCAAATTAATTTTATTTTAGTAGGCTTTCAAGAGATTCTATGCCATCAGAAAGTACACTAATTCATCTATATGACCTTACTACAATTATTTTTATTCACCCTGATTTTTAATATATTGCTATGTTTTGTCTGACACAGGTTTAGTGGGTAATATTTTCACACCAGGGCTACATCTTCGTGAAGGTCTGTTCTGCTGACAGAATCCTTCAAACCTATACATTAGTACCTGATATGGAAATTAGGAATGATGCCATAAAAACCAGGGAGGTTGAATTTAGTTGAAGAGTTTTGTCATGCTTGGGCAGAAGGACTGAAGGCTGGAGGAGAAGCAGGAAGAGGGAGGCTGTTTGTTTCTTTTCCTGATGAATGGTTAGAGGCAAGTTTTTAAGACCAAGAAATGGATTTCTAGTCAGTTCCTTGTCTCCAGCCCTGACTTAGAGTCCCTGGTGTAGGTGACCACCCCCAGCATGACATCCTGCTGATATTTATCATAAAATGAAATGCTATCTTGTAGAACTGGACCAGCAGTGCTGGCCAACATGGAATTTTTCATCATTCCTGCTGCCAGCTTTGTATGATCCTTATTGCCCTGGAAAAAAAAAAAAAAAAGAGAGCAGACATGACATTCCTTTTGCCTCATGATAGTATGAAGCATTTGGCAGAAAGACTATGGGGCATGATAAAAAAAGGCAACATTGCACAGATTTCTCTGTAATATATACTTGGAGATGAGAGACATGAATTCATTGTTCATATAAACTGCTAAACAAAAGTCAGAGAAACTGGTCTCTACTCAGTCTTTCTGAACTGAGCAATGAAGGAACATACTTGTGACATACCCTCCTCTCTATCTCACCTTCTCTTCCATCTCCACCCTGTACAGACCCTTTAGTGAATTGCCACCATCATTCAGGTTTGTTACCTGTCTCAGCCCTTTTCACTGATGCCAATTACAACCAATGACAAATTATTTTCTGACACTTGTGCCAGAAAAGAGTCTTGGTTTACTGTCCCATTGAGTGGTCACACAAAATTGAAGTATTTAATTGACATATAAAATGTATTTCATATGGAATTTTACACTACAGCCAAGATTTCCCATAATGTTACTTCTAATAAGCAGGTAAAAATTCATTGCAACAAAGATCCAAGATAACCATTCTAAAAGCCAAGTACCATAGAAAAAATATCAAAAACTCTCACATGTTCATTGATGGGAATATAGAAACATTTAATTGGAAAAAAAATCGGCTTGTTTGATATTTTTGTTAGTATTTTTGGTTGCACAATTAAAGATTTTTCTTGCTTCAGCAGTTTTCCCTGCTGATTTGTGGGGGTTCACAGAGACTTTGCTGCCTCAGCAACACCTGGAACCAGAGGTAAAGCTGTTTTAAACTACTTGGCCTATAGAAAAACAATTTGAGCATTGAAGCTGAAATTGCACTAAATTTTCTCAGCTGTCTGTAACCACACAGATTGGCTGTATATGGACTACACTGTAGGCAGGGAAGAAAAAAAAATCACAGAAAGTGCTTTTTGTTATGTTTTTGACTAAAGAGTGCACATGGTTGATTTTAAAACACTGTAACAGGCTATACATTGTTAAATCTCAAGCTGAATGTTTTTGTTTTTATTTTTCTTTTCCCAGCTCTCACCATACTGATTAAGGCCAGTCTGATACCTTATATTCCCACTGATTAGTACCTCCTTTCATGATTGCTCCCATTTAAATTACAAGGATGCTCAAGGACAGTCATATTCTCCAGAATGAGTAAAGAAGCTCAGTTTGTCTCTGAGGCATTCAGAAGCAAAATGCAGATGTCTTCCTGTGCAGCAGAATGGGAACGACCTGTTCAGATCAGTTCAAATAACTATGTCACTCTTGATCTGGTCTCTGTAAAAGGGAGTCAGATCTGTCCTCCCTTGGGCACCCACATGAAATGTTTCATCTCTTCTGAGCAAGTTAAGGGTCAGTTCCTTGACTCAAGTGTGAGGATTCAAGTTTCTTCTAATCCATGAAACTATGGGCATGTGCTCCTCGTGGTGGTCACAGACCTGTACTTGCTCAGGACTGGAGGCTAAAGGCCCTCTAACCCCAAGCCATAGTCCTCAAAAGATTTTCCTTAGGTACAACAGGGTTTCACACCACTTATTTTATGTATGGATATCCCCGTCTTTCCCCCCAAAATAGTCAACTGAAACTCAACATACAAGCACATACTTTGGCTGCCTATGCAACAAACCCACATGAAAGGGAGCAAATCCCTCTCCCATGAGAAAAAACAGTGACACTGGTCACTAAGATGCCTGAGACAGATACATAGTGCTAACAAAGATGGCACAAATACCTACAGAAATTTTCCAAAACCTTGGGTTTTTTCCATATCCTTTTAGGAAATGTGGAATGTTGGAAAAATAATTACAAGATTCACAGTGTGGGCCATGCAATACAGAAAGACAAAGACTCAATGCCATAGCCATTTACTCAGACAAATTTTCCCTGAACTTATACATGGTACAAATAATTGCCTTATTAATTTCAGTATGAATAGTACAGATGGCCCTAAATAAGGGTTTATATGCACAAAACTGAAAGATTTACGTTTCACCTCCAACAATCACTACAGCATTTCTTTGCCTGGAGACATTTAGAAATATATAGTATTACAACCTCAGTCACCACATGTACAAAATACAAACTATTATTTTTGTGCATCTACAGTTATAAAAAATTCAATTTTATTAAGACAATGTATTTACCAAATTTTTAATTCACCATATAGTTTTGAAGACTAGGTGCTTTTTTCCTTATATGTTCACAATATCCTGATTGGTCCTGGAAGGGCAGATTGGAACACCCTATGTACCAATATGAAACTGCCACTTGAAGATCTAGAAGTCATTCAAAGAAGTCAGATGGAATAAGTTTAAAGCCAGCAAATAATCATGGTTATTTCCAAAGGTGGTGATTCTTCTCAAATTCCCAAAAGTTTAATAGTTGTACATATATGGGTTCAAGTGAAGGCTCCACTAATGAATTCTAAGTAGACAAATGATATCAGGCCCAAGTAATTCCATGAACTTAAAATACCTAGAGGCTGGTTGAATGATAGAGAAAAATAATGAATAGGTTTGGCCTCTCCTGTACCTGTTTTTACTGTGTGGAAACACTTTTATGATAAACCTAAACCTATTTCTTGAATAGTGAGGATTAAAATTGACCTTCTTCTTGCACCAATGCATTGTTTCTCTCTAACTTCCCTTCTAAGAAGAGGATTTCAGTGAATAATTCCACCACTAGAATACCTAAGATTCATTTGCATGCATAGCCCAGGAAAGCAGAAGAATGCTATTAAACCTCCTGCATACCATCTGAGCAAAGTAACCTCTGGCTCAGCACAGCATGCTTTGGCCCACAACTTTTAGCCCACAACATAATTATTTTACAAGATAGTAGCTGTCTATAAAAATGTATAATCTAAAAAATATACTTTTAAATACAATATCAATAAATGATAGCTTTCTTTCCTGAATTATAAGGAACTCTGGTTCTTCAGCCTGTATTGAATATTTGAGACCTGATTGAGACTTTTAAGAACTGACTTAATGTCCAAAAGATAGTGCAATGTGTGTGTGACTATCTGGTGCAGCTCTCAGTATCATGGATAGGCCAGGTCCAGCAACATTTAACCTTGATAGGATATTAAATCGGGTCGAATAAAACAAATTCATCCAGACCTTTGAAATCCATGTTCCTCAGGTCTGCATTTACTAGCAAGAAGTATTGGTAGTTTCCTCAGGAGCTATAGGCAACCTTCAGATAGGGAAATCTTGGAGGGAGCAGATGTTGCTGCACCTTCTCCTTGAATGTTTTATGATTATTCCCTCAAATATTTCTAATATTCCTTCTCACAATGCAGAATACCCATTTCTACTTCAAGGCTACATGAGCACCAGGTCTGATGTTTTTAAACAAGACCGAGTTACCCAAGCACGAAATAGCTGAAACAATTTTCTTAACAGCTGAAAAACACTTGGCTAACTCAAAAATAGCTGAAACAATTTTCCTCAAACTTTCCAGTGCACTACAACTTTAGACTAACACTGTACCTGCTAAATTCCTCCCTTTCACATGCATCTTTCCTTTTAACAACTGGCTAACAACATAAAACACAAATTAAAGATCCAATCTTGGACATGCACAGGTACATGATTAAAATCACTAGTAGAATATTGAGCCACTGTAGACAGGGTCAAACCCTAAGAATGTTTGTACCATTTCAACTTTGTAACGGTGCTGTATCAACACTGCAGCTCATAAATATGGAATAAGGTAAAGTCCACTATATTTTATAAGGCTGTAACTTTTCATGGTGTTCTCATATTACTCTCAATAACACTCTAGGGCAAACCTAGTTGGCTGAATTTTCAGAGATTGCTTTCTAAATCTCCTCATGGCTGCTATTTCACATCAGCTGGGCATACAAATTGGAAGTGTTTTTATAGGAACAGATCATGTGACAAGTATGAATCAAAATGGGACACATCTTTGTATGCAATCATGCTCTGAAATGAACAAAAATTCTCACAAGTCAAACAATAGCATTCACCTTTTTTAAACCTAAGGAAAATTTTAATCCAGAGCCTGTCAAGCTTTCTTCCAAATCAGTGCAGGTATCATTCCCAATTCAGGCTCTTACCTGTGATAAGTGAACTATGTTCCCCTGTACATTTTCCTCACTCTAAAAAAACATAGTCATCTACTCTGTGCAGATCAAATATTGCAAAACACCTGTAGACCCTCACACCCTTATCAACATCTCCTGGAGTTCAGCATCTATTAGACATTTATTAAAGTTAAGATATGTGGATTATTATATAATAATTTACTTTGAAAGTCATTGTTTTGTCTGCTTTCCTCATCAGTGGCACTCAGTTTCTAAGAGCAATGTTAAGTCCATTTAGCAATCAAGTCAATACAGCACATCTGTTTTTCTCAATACAGAGAGATAGCACTAGAAATCTCTAACACATGTGCAAATTAATGACAGCTTCCAGTATTGTTCTTTCTTTTGCTTGGGCAAGCACAATCCACTAAAGTGGATTACATCTTGTACAGCTGTAGAATATACAATAAACTGGTTCTTATCCACATATCTTAAGAAAACTCCCAATTACACTGACTTCTCCAATGAATCTTTCTTCACAGTGCCCATTAGCTGACAGTTTTTGTTTTAAGATCAGAGAATCACAGAACAGTTTCAGTTGGAAGAAACTTTACAGATCTCCTGCTTCCACCCTCTGCCCTGGGATCTCTCCACATGCTCCCCAGGGTTGTCCTCTGCGGTAGTGGGGGGTGACCACCCTCACCCCTGGCCCTGCACACATCTTGACAGCTGCTGCCTCAAGAGCTACCAGCTCCTGGGAGTTCTTAGAGGTTCACCTGGAGTTTCTGGAGCTCAGGAAATCCCCCGGCATGCCACAATCCCCTCCCCTCACTTTGGAACATTCCTGTGGAAGTGCCTCAGCAGGGGACAGAAGCTCCTCACAGAAGCCACCCCTTTTGTCCCCACCCCAACCAAACCCTTGACACTCAAACACAACGCAGCATTTTAAGGCAAACCCCAATATATTCATCCCCTGATTCTTCCTGGGTCATGTCCACAGGCTTCCAATCACTCCTGTAAGGTGCTCAGTTGACTCAACTCTTGTTTTGAGCTGCAGTGTGCAAACTGGACAAAGTCTCTTGTCTAAAGTTTAATGGGCTCCAGTAGGGTCAAAGAATCAGGTTTCTGAGCTGATTCATCTTGCACATATTTTCAGAACATGCAATTATATTAAAGTAATATTAACATGCACCTTAAGCCCTCCATCCCTTTCCATGTTACACAGATCTGCTCCTAAAACAGCACTTCTTTCCAGTCAGAACACACTTGCCTTTGTGCAACTAATTTCTTCCTGTGTGCAGCAGTTTGCATTTTTTCAACAAGATCCATTTTTCTGTGCTGTGTCCAGGTTTGGCAGTACCATTTTCATTTGCAAGCCTATTCTTTAGCATACCAACAGTAGAATGCCATCTGAAAAATTTAACAAAGATGCTTTCTACTTCACTACTTATTCACTACTTATTAATGAAAATAGAGTATTGGAGCCAAGACAGCCCTCTATCACAGCAAAAATAATTTGAACAATGAATCTAACTAATTCTTCTTGTGCAGGCTTAGCAATAGAAAGCTGCTTTCTTCAGGTAATAAGGGATAGAAGCCAAAATTAGAGTCATTTAGTCACACATAAGTGGGCTTCTCATCCCACAAAGGCCCAGTGGTTTAAAACCATCAAGAAGCAGCATAAGCTCACCACATGGTAAGTTACTTTTTCCATTTTTCTAAGTACTCTGACAGCTTAGAAACAAAACACGATAAAGTATATCCCAAAGCAGATCTTGTATGACGGTGAGTCTGTCAGTGTTATATTCATTAGTGGACTGAAATTACTTGAAACAGAATATGCTTTTGAAGAGAGCAAAAAGAATAGGAAAAGGAAATGAATGATTCAATATATTATCTCCTCAGGTGGTAATATACAAAGCTGGCAGCTTCAGCTTTACCAGCACTTTAATTTCAAGAGACAAAGGTCTCATTTCTATTATTATTCCACTCACTAAAATTTACATTTTAACCAAGAAAGACCCTCTGTGCCAACTCATATCAGAAGTGACCAATTTATATCCATTAAAAAAAAGAGTGCGAGAGAAATGCTAAGAATAATAGTTGAATTTCTGTCCCAGTTTGAGTCAATGGACTCCATGGTCTCAATTCCAGCAGACTGCACAGAGACTATTTGATATTCTGTGTTAAACAATTAAACCAAATAAATCTACTCTTTTGCTTACAGCAGTTAATCTTCTAATGAATACTCAGAGGTAGAGATACAGAGAAGCATGTACATATTATGCTTATTCATTAACATGCAGTTTGTGATTATTTTAATAATTATACAGGCCATAATAACTTTTTTTCCAAACAGATAAGTTCTTATTGGCTATCTCATATCAATATCTTTTCCTCTAAATGTAAACAATGATTTAAGTAGAACCTCTGGTGGCATAAGGCAAATTTGGTAGGACATTTAGCATTAGTAGCAATGTCTGAGAGTTTCCCATATAACTGAAACATATAATGTGACATTGCATACAAGATCTCTTCATAATATCATAGTCTGTAACATCTTTGTAGCTTTTCTGGGCAGGAAGATGTCACAGATGAATATTGAGAACCAAATTTAAGACACTTACTTGGTGTCTAAACTCAAAGTATCCCACTGCCCTTCGGAGCATAACATTAAATGTATGTCATAGAAAGCTTCCTACACCAGTGTTCTCCTTACATGACTTGCATGCTTTAAGTACAGTCACTGGTGTGCATCAGCAATTCTCCAGATCTTCAGGAAAAGCCATCACCTGGAACACTTGGCTTTCTAAATCCATAAATCTGCCTCTCATTCAGTTGGAGATGAGATGCAAGCAAAAGGCAAAATCTGGTATTTTAATTATAGGATGAAAAAATCATTCCCAAAGTTAGTAGAGGGCTTAAGTGAGTCTGCAAAGCAAGCATGCACTTTCAGGATAGTGCAAAGCTGCACAATGTTTAGGGGTGCACAAGAGGGTAGGAATCTTTTCTGATCTAAGAAGAAAGTAAGTGAAACTTTGTCTTCCCTACTCCTAATTGAGCATTAGTGCACTTGATGTAGCCATATAGCCCTGATGATAGGTCTCCCTTTGGCAGACCTAAAATTCAGGGAGTAAGGGTATTATTTTGGCAGGTAGAAAAACATGCAACCCTATATCCTGTAGTGTGGAGAGGGTCCTGCCCAAAACCAGGGCTTTGGATGCATATTCTGGCTTATACCAAAAGCTGAATTTAAGAAACTGATATGAAGTTGAAACCCAGCACTGAAACTACTTTATACATTGAGGTTTCTTGAAACCTAGTTCCAGGTCTAACTTCTATGGATCATGCCAATCCAGCCCAATAATTTGGTCTCAGGATTTTTTTGTGATGTAATCAATAATTTGGTTCTATCTGTGGCTCAAATACATCACAGTATCAGCATGTTATAAACACCTGTGCTGTTAGTCCAGACATCCACTCATTTTCAATCTTGCAGGATCAGAGGTGGCTGGCCAAATCAACCTCAATAGAGGTATTGCATTAGAGAAATTGAATAGGACAAAAAACCCTCACTGTTCATCCAAACCAAAATATAATACATCATGTTTACATTTTATGCATTTGTGATAACTGGCCTGAGTAATGGACAAGGAAAATGAGCTATGTGCAGTACATTAATATCAAAGTTTACATTAATAATAACAAGGGGCCTATCAATACTCTGCATACAAATTTCTTTTGGTTCAGGTTTCTTTCTCGAGGAGACCTGGGTAATGCTTTTTACACATTTTCTCAGTAGCACTACAGAAATTGGTTTTAATTTCAATGCTCAAAATTACATTTTTTAAACTTTATACATAAGTAACATGTTTTCAGATTCACACAGGCAAGCTGACATCTGTAGAGGCTACTGACATTATGTTTGGGGAGAGATCTATCTTTTTTGTGTGTTTATATGATTGTTAGAGCAATCCAGGATGAAATAAAAGCACAAAAATCATGATGATGACAATGATGATGATTACTGTTGTGATTGTTTTTGTCATTATAGGTCAAGATTTTAATTAACTTCTGTGTGGGGCTAGGTAGAGCTCAATGTCTTTGAAAGATAAGCCCACTTTTATAACAGTGCAGACAAAAAATATTCAGGCTGCTACATCTGAAAGCAATGCTCACAGTTATACACAGCTTATGACTTAGTTATGGCCTGAAATTTCAAAAGAGTCTAAAAAAGTCATGCTTCTTAATCCCATCACATTTTAATGGATTGGGCAGCCTATATCCTTGTGTGCAGGCAAGGTAATACTATGAAGGTCAGAAAAGCAAGAAGTCTAGTTGCCTTCAATGTGATATAAATGTGCTATAACTAATAACTAGGTGAAAGGCACTCACACAGTCTGAAAAACTGCTTAGTTGCAAATATGACTAAGCAAGCTATTCAGCAAGGGATACTGGGATCTGACTTAGCCAGAGAAAATGCATCTCACAGAGAAGAAAGTATTAGTTTAGAAACATAAAAATGCAAAATCCAAAGTTATGTGGTCTAGTGTGTGGCCAGAACTAGAAAAGTCAATTATTTTTCCCTCTGAGTGCTGAATGCTTTAGATTTTAAATCAAGTAATTAACTAATCACAGTATCCAGAAGAGCCCCATGATAAAAGGATGATAACCAAAGGACTATCATGTGGTCAATCACATGAAACCAGTGGAAGCTCTTAGAACAGCAGCTTCCAGTCCTTGGCTTCCTGGGCATCTGGACCTCACACAGGAGACACCTCACCTCTAGTTCACAGACCTGTGCTCGCTGCCTCCAGCCTCAGGTGCAGTCTGATACTTCATTGTTCTGAGGTGACAATCTCAGTCTGTCTTTTGGGGTTCAGAAGGCAGCCTCATGCTGCTGCCTTCCTGCTTAAGCATGTCCTTTGGGGAGCATGAATTCCACGCTTATCCAAAGACTTTGTGAGGACAAGGCACCTTGACCCTGGTTGACATGTTTCATAGAGAAACAAATGAAAGATGTAAGGGTTTAGGTATAAGGTAAATATCTGTGGGTAGTAATAGAAATTGTCAGATACAAGAGACTGCAAGTGTTAAAACATGTATATAAATATAAAATATACTGTTACCCTATCAACAGTATACTGTCTGCCAGTGCTGGAGTCTTTCAGCTGAAATACAGAATCTCAGAGCCCTGCATTTACAGCAACTCTGACTCAGATTGTAGAAAAACTCCTGTCTCTTCTTTTAATACACTAGTATAAGTGTCTTGATGTAGTGCAAAACAAATGAAGAATCAATGGCTTGTCTAGAGTGACTGCCCTCTTTGTTATTAAGCCTCCCTGGGTTTTCCACTCCTCCCCTTTATATCACATATTTCTGGCAAGAAATGCTTTTATTCTAACT
This sequence comes from Molothrus aeneus, assembly GCF_037042795.1. Classification (NCBI taxonomy): domain Eukaryota; kingdom Metazoa; phylum Chordata; class Aves; order Passeriformes; family Icteridae; genus Molothrus; species Molothrus aeneus. The sequence continues at coordinate 71,054,060 of NC_089648.1, read as the reverse complement.
CCAGCCAACTCATCTCAGCCCATGCTACCTAATAACACATTTTAAAAAGCTTTTCTGTTTTTCTAATATGCCATATGGTATTCATCATAAAAATAATGTGTGATGATGCAGACAGGGTGGTGATCCTTGAGCCTTTCTACGGGGGTTTGATCAAGATCAAAGCACTTTGGAGCACATTACCAGAAAGTCTGTAACCACAAAAATAAACTATTTTCCTGGGCAGACCTTAAAGAGCAAGCATCCTTCCTTCACCTTCTCCTAACCTGTATTCCCAGCTGAGTCCACCCAGTACTGCTAAGGATGAATTTTCTACTGTACTGTAGGCCCTGTGTTACAAATGCTTCCTGTCACCAGTTTAGCACCACCTTTCACCATTCCCTTTCCTTATGTATTTATTCCCCATCTTTCTCAAAAGAGGAGGAACTGAGGGAATGAACTAGAACATAACTCAGTTGCTTCTTTCCTCTTTAGTTCTAGACAAAATGGGTAGGAAAAGCACAATGACAAGGAAAAGCATTGCATTTTTCAGTGACTACTAATACCCTGCACTGCTAAGACATCTTTGTTCTAATAATACCAAAAGCAATTGACCATGAAAATGCTATGCAAATCTTGCACTCAAGGAGAATTCATTGTTTTAGTGAGCAAGTTGTGCCCAAAGAGACACAGATTCTGTGAAAGTTATATTAGTGTGAGATATGAACCCAAAGCAAAATAAGAATGCTTAGGGAGCTAGGACTTTATTTTCATTGCTTTCCACAATCTAACTTTAGTAAACCTACAGCAGGAAAAAAGCTATTTCAAATTATTAAGTTTTTTAAAAAATTAATATAAGAACATTTGGGTTTTTTGGTCCCTTTGTGTTTAACTGCCTGTACATATCTCACCAGGTCTTCTTTTGTGAAACCCTGGTATCTATTCTGATATATTTGACTTTGATTAGTCTAAAAGAGGAAACTATGCGCTGGCAGGAAATCACGTATTTTGCAAATAATACCCTACCAATATCTACAGAGTACAGTGCAACTCAAGTATAAAGAACTAGATATAAAGTGCAGTAGTTATTAGAAGTACTCAGCAGGTTGTTAGGAATTTTTTTATTGAAGTTACATGGGAAATTTTAATTGATAGACACATTTTAAGCAGACTGGGGTGGGGGCAGGGGTAGCTGTGAGGCTTGGATGCCTCTGTAGGGTCATTAGACCCTGGAAGATTTGAACCACAGAACTCATATGCTGTCATTATAGTGCAAGAGTTCTATTGTCATTACATTGTAAAATTCCATATTGCTAGAGTTTCATATCTCCTTGATGTTTCTTGTAGGCAGCTCCTCCAGGCACTGCCTCTTCCTCACAGTGACCAATTGACTCCAGTCCCTATCAGCCAACCAATCCACTCTTTTATAACACTCTTCTGATTGGCTACAGCTGTGGCCTGTTAACATCAGGCCTGCTCCTAATCATTAATAATTAGCTCAGCTGCAACTCTTTTAGGGGGTAAGATTACATTCTATACTTCCTTTGTTTACTTGTATTCTATTCCCCTACACTCATATGACTTTTGCAACAGAAAAATGTTTTCTAAACTATCAGAAGGCCTTTGTTCTCAATATATACTGTTTGCTCACTCACAGCGAGTGTTATGGTCCTGAAGGTAGAAAAAAGCAAGGGACCTGGTGTGAGTCAGATATAATGTCAGGAACAAAGAAACCAATGTCTGCATCAGTCCAGGAACAAGATGAAAAATCTTCTAGGATTAAACAGCAATCTGCAATCAAGAGCAGGAAAATCAAGAGGCAAAACAGGGTATATACATTCACTTTAAACAGCTGTTGACAGTTTTTATTTTCATATCATGTGGCTCCTTGTCAGGCTTCTGCAAACCCAGAGCTGATATTGCTTTCCAGGGCTGTAGCTGTCAAGGGAACACTTACTGCCAACCTTCATGGTAGCCACAAAGCAGTCACAGATAAAAAGCTTTCTATGAGGATACCAGTTGAAATAATCTACATTTCTTTGTTTTATTTTCTGTTGCCCGTGCTGTATTTTCCTTGGAATGCCTGTCAATGTGGCTTGAGAGGGAGTGCTCTCTCCAGCCAGGGAGCAATACCTCTGAGGCACCCAGCCCTCACAGTGCCCTCCAGAGTACTCCCTCATGCAGCCAAGTTGTCACCCAGAAGCTTCTCTGTCTAAAAAGCTGTGAATCACCCCTGCAGCTCAAGCCAAATTTCCCTTTATTCACAGAGACCCTCAGAATTTCCAACAGTCAAACGGAACAAAGATCTTCCACATTTGCACTTTGAGAGCATTTCACATTTGCAACACAATGGCACCACCCTACCAAAGACCTGGTCCCCAGAGGATGCCTGTGTATTTATCTCTGTGGACAGAAATGCAGCGAGCATATCTGCAATATTTCTAAAACCTACACCCACAGATGTATATTGCTGCCTGACAAATTATAGGAAGACTAGAAAACTGTGCAAGACTGAGGTTAAAAAATCTGAAGGAGGCCTATAAAAAGTCATCAAGAGCAATCTGAGGAAGGCGAGGAGGACGTAAAACTCCTGCCTCAGAAATTAGGTGTCTCAGGGGTGGTAACAACTTCTCTCTCAAAAGATGGGGAGAAGGAAAGAAAAAGAAAGGAAAACTGTTTTAACACCTACATCTAGGCATATCATGACAGGGGACAATGGCAGGATAAATAACACTAAAGAGGTCACCATGCCCATGGTTCCAGACAGACAAGAACACACCTAATGCCTTTTTCCCACTGTGCCCAAATGGCTGAACGGTCCCATTCTCACAGGAATGTTTTAGCCAGGATGCTTTTAACAGCTAAACCAGAACTGTATTTGTGTTCTCTATCAATTACTGCAGGAAACCTGACACACATCACTGTCTAAAGGGGATATATTTAATCTCAGCAGGTTCTGAGGGATTCCAGATGGTCCGAGGAAACAAGCAGGTACTCTATGAAACTGTTTTCTTAACTGTGATTTACAAATAATGAGGTCTGGGTCCTCTTAGAGTAGCTGCCCTTCCTGTTCAGACTCTCTCTTGGTTATTGGTCTCCTCATGCAGCAAGTAGTCCCTGGAGTGCTCTTACATACACCCCTAGATTTCAGGGCTTACCCATAACCTGGATAACCTGCCTCAATATTCAACATATTTTGCTTGCAGGTGCTGTTATTAAATAGTTTTCATAAACAGCAACAGAAAAGTATTATTGTTCCTAGTAGTTTGTATCTGTTTTAGGAGTTCAATGTATGACAGGAAGAACTATATCAGTCCTTCTTATCCTTTCCAGTAGTCCTGGCAGGTAAAAATATCAAACTGTCATAACATTTACATCCCAAGAAAAACAGATTCTTAGAGGAAAGTGTCATATATGTGGGAGATATTATAAGGAGAATACAGGCTGGAGAGGAGATTTGCCTCTGGGATATGACAAGTAGTGCAGTAGGTTGTGAGTTGACTGTGGAAGCAGGTGAACAGCCCAGCTCCACCTTTAAGCTGAATTCAGGGGTACCAAAATCTGTTCTCCTATTCTTGGGCAGAAGTAGTAGCTGAAGCATAAATCTGCAAATGTAGGGAAAAGTGTGATGTTTAGCATTTATATATGTTGTTTCACATTTACATATGATGTTTTATTTACATTTGTTGTTTTGTATTTACATACAATGTTTTATATTTACATATGATAGTTCCTTACCAGCACAGGGCCAGGATATGACAAAGAAATTGGTGTGCATCCTTGGATAGTTTGTGAAGGGGGTTTTAACATGAGATCTCTGAATCCCTCATTGTCCTGCAAACAAATTGTGAAATGCAAAACAGGCAACTCTCAGCAGTGCTCTCCATACCAGTGTCAAACCAGACAAACAGGCAGGGTCAGATGACCTTGAGTCAGCTGGGGCACATGTAGAAGAAACATGGTTATTACAGCAGGACCACAACATCCTGGCGACAGAGGATAATTAGTGCACAGCACCACCAATATTAAATCATTCCTAAAGGAGGAAAGAATCATTCCTCTTCTGATTACGGTAATTATCTTCCCTCCTGTATGTTCTCGTACTGTTCTAGATGCCTCACGTGGCAATAACACCAATTTACCAGCCAATATATTTACATATCATGCTACTACTTAAAATGACTTGTCATCAGCAACTTTTGACACCACTATGGCTTGTCAGCAAATTGCTTGTGCTATGGCTTGATGAGAGCTTGGCACAATTTACTTCCAGAAGGCGGCATCTATATGGTGAGCTAAGCTGGGGCACCAACAATACCAACAGTACAACCATCTTGACAGTGTATTAAAAACAGTTCAGCATAGTTGTGCCTGGAACCATCCATCATCACCCTGAGATGAGACCCAGCACATGGTGGCATGTGGTAGGCAGGCTTACGGCAGAAAAAAAGTGGGTGAGAATTTCTGTGCAGAGCTACACTGTTGTTCAGGGTCATGGACAGAACAGAGAGGTCTGTGGCAAGTTGATCAAGGAGGTTTACCAACAGATTTACCGAGTTTGTGAGATGGGGTTGATGATTGGATAAAACTAGTGCCTCTATAAGAAATTATATGGTCTGAAACCTGCAAGTACCCCAGCTGAAGGAAATATTATGTGTTTGACAGAAGAGTTCTGGTAAACTTTACAAATTAATGTGGGCATAAGCAAGCACTACTTTGTGTTTTTAAATGATATTGTTGGCTGTTTACAAAACCTATGTGTATTTAGCAAGAAATTATTTACTAATCTATCTGAAAGTACCTAAAAATGTGTACCCTATATTCAGGTTTTGTATGTAATAGACACAGTGTTTATTCCTTGAAATATTTGTTAAAAAGACAAAAATTCTTGTTTGTGCTTTGGAGTGGCCCTAAACTGAAAGTGAAACACAGACTTGTCACACCACCTTTCTGACAGCTTCTCTAATAGAATTATAATACCTTAAGAAATCCGAGCCAATTCCAGGGTAAAAAACTGTAGCGTGTGAGCTGTGGAGAGGGTTAACCAAAGCCTGATAGGAAGATAGTGAGACAGGAGAAAAGAAAGAAACTCAAGGATTTGCCTGACATTCTGAGGTGCCTTCCTGCAACACAGCATTTGCAAGAGACCATTTGTCTGTGCCTGCAGGAGAAAAGTATTCCTTAAAATTCAGCATCTAGGGCTGTCAGCCTCACTTTTGATGCCTGTAGCTCAATAAGAGACACCCGCCAACCTCCTGGTTCCTGCAGATGGTACCTTCATACACTGTTTTATCTCTAAAGGTCTGCCACTCACAGAAGTTTAGTGACAAAGTCAAAATGCATTCAGCAAAGCAATCTTCTCCAAGTTTTCTCTTCTCCCTATCTTTCTTTCATTTCTTATTCCATAGAAATGCAGTTTCCGTTGAATCATCGCTTGCACCAGTCTTGTCTTTGGGAACTAGATATTGAAATACAACTACAAAATGACAAGTTATCCAAGATTTCTTGCTATTCAGAGAAAATCCTCAGCAATTAGAACATTATTCATGTTCTCATAATTGAATTGCAAGAAATATTAATCTTTCCTACATTTCACCATGTCCAGGATCTTCAGAATATTTTACCATTGGGTAAGGATGACACATAAAATTCTACTGCATTTTTAATGTAACAGTCTATCTCAGGTCCAAATCCTTTGACTGTCTTTTACCTCTTACTATTAAGAGCAAACAAGTTTCCACAGTCCCCTTGTGCCTTCAAAAATGTATTGCTTTCTTCAGTCCAAAGACTTTCTTTTCTTTAACATATTTTAAAAAAGAAAAGAAACCACACATACACAATCAACAAAAAAAACCCTGCAAACACAAATTAACCGCAAAAAAAATCAAGAAATTAACTAGATATTGAGGAATTCGAAAATAATCTAAAAAAGGCTTGATGAGGTTCTCAAAATTTATAGAAACAGGAGAATAGTGATTTTTGCATTTTTGAAAATAACAAAAATCATAAATAATTTCCTTGTTACATAAAATGTCCTAATAACCTTGTTGTTTGGTTTCTCTGTTTAGAACACAAAGTATGACAGATAATATTCTGCAAACTAACTTCTTAGACTCTTCATTTTACTGTGCACTTGACCTTATTTGTCTTAGCCATTATGCCAATAGCTTTTCCCAACATCCCCAAATTCTTTTGCCCAGTTCTGTCATCACTGTTGACATACTTTACATGTGACTCCCAGTTTTTCCTTTCCATCCTCCAGTGTCAAGGGGAATGATGTCACAAGCTCGACAGCTGTCCCTTCCCATCTGGAATTCATAAATGGATAATATTTTATTTCCACAAAAATAGTTCAGTGCTGCCTGATTGCTTGGGTATGAAAGTCAGATGGTTTTGCCTCCAAACACATTCTAGCAGCCTCTGATATTTCCATAATGCCAGCCCTGTGAAATGTTCATCTTCAACCCTCTCTGCAGCAAATGTATACTGCAGTGACCTACCAGCTTCTTGGGGGTTTTCTTACCATGCTGGATAAAGTGCTAATAGCTTGGTTTTATGAAGGGAAGGGTTTGAAATCTGAATCCTTGTCTGCTTTCTTATTGAAATGGTGATGGTGGCTATGGGTTTGATTGTGTTCTTTGCATTGTGCTTGACTCTCAGACTTTTGGGAAGGGCACAGCTCTAAAACAAGGCAATGAGTGCCCAGCGTGTACCTGGAAAAGACTGGGTCTACTTACCTTTTTATCCTAAAAGTATGCAGAGATTCTAATTTTTATGCAGAATCACTTTTTGCTACATTTTGTTGCAGTCAAACCCTAGTTGAAGGGCAGGGGGGAATGGTATCAACAGTTTGGGAATATTTCAGATTTACAATCTCTCTCTACAATGATTTACATCTGTCACAATTCCTACAGCAGAACAGAAAGCAGGCTAACAATCTGTACATAAAAAATTAACATCTTTGAGACTACCAGAGACTCTGAAGTTAAGACCACATGCAAGAATAAGAACAAAGTTGGCTTTTTTGACACCCTGATGCATTTCAGAGCTTTCTTTTCCTAGTGGGAACACGCAGCTCTCAAAAGCACCATGGAAAAAATGGCATTGTTTGCTAACATTCCACAACCTCAGTAAACAGGGCAAAATCCAACAAGCCCTGAGACTGTATCAGACCACATCAGTCTCCTGAATGAATGGCAGCCCTTCCAAACCAAAGACAAATCCAGGTGGTAGAGAAAGGTGAGAAAAATCTTATGCTGTCATTGCCTTTTGCCATTACATCTTTCAAAAACAAAGCTTCCACACAGAAAGTTGTAATGTGCTGAAATAAAACTCATCATTTTTATAAATATATATATATATATAAGAATTATGAGACAAGTGAAACCTGAAATAAGACCCCAGAGAAATACAGTGAATAGCACAAATATAATTTAAACAGATGAGGAACTATTACATTTTTAAAAGCTATGTTGAATCGTAGCCTGAGTTATTATGTGAATTGGGTTGAAATGTACTCCGTATTTTGGAAGGCTTTGAAAGAACTTAGACACAGCTCATAAGCTGCCTCACTTAGGTGTTAAAAATTGTTCTTCCACATCTGTGCTTCTCCCAAAGGAAACAGCAAAGTCAATGGTTTTCTTGTACTTCTTTCTCCCAAATGATTGAGACAACAGAGTAGGATTTTAATGGATAAGCACTTACTCTTTTTTATCTCCCTAAATGAGCAGCTAAATTTGGTATAAAATGACCTATCCCTTTTTTCTGTGTTTATAATGCTTGTTTATAAAATGATACCAAATTTCCTGCCCTTGAGCAACACTATTTTCATGCATGTAAAAAAAAAGTAAATCATACGCAGCAGCAGTGGAAGATTCCACAGAAGTCTCCACCAAAATGCTGTAATATTGACATAAAGGAACAATTTACATAGATAGAGGCATAATATGTTCTCCAGACCAGCTTCAGTTACATTTTGTTTTCTGTTATGAGGTCTTTCTACCAATCATCAAGCTAATTTCAACATTTCTGAAAATATCATATTGTAACAAGCTTAAGTTACTTCTGACTTAACCGAATTAATAGCTGCAGCTGAGGCCACATCTAGATGAGGTTAATACTTCTGTACTCAAAAGTTTCAGTGCCACTCTAGATAACCTGATTTAAAATAAAACATTGCACCTAGTATTCCTTTGCACTCCAGGGAATATATGGCAAGGACGTCCTGACTGGCAGTTCTCATGTCTTAATGCCCCATTATGTTTTGTAGCCCAGATTCAGCCAAAGAGAGGCCAGAAAAGGATTTCAAATTCCTGAGAAAGCTCATTTCTTTCACTGATGGCTGAAGAGGATTTTCACTCTGTCTCCATGGGGGAAATGAGGAAGAGAATTCTTCACTCTTTTGAACTATTTAAAGAAAAATAGAAAAGATTAATTTTGATTAGGATATTACATGATTTTAACATTTAAATTGATTTTATTATTTGCAATAACAGTAAGGCTTTTGACTATGTCTGTGTATGTATGTCCATGTACATACAATCCACATACATAAAATGGACTTCAGCCACGGGTATTTCAGGTTATTGAGGAAATGTCACATTACTCTGTATCATAAACAGACATGGATGTATGTAATAAAAGCTTGTATGTTCAAAAGGTACAAATTATTCTCGTACAATATCTCTCCCTTCAAACACCTGACCACTTAAACTTTTCAGTCTCTTCTTCAGAATACAGCCTGAAAGCAGCACAGGGACTCCCAAGCAGATGGCACAAGTATTCCAGAAGAGAATACTCTGCTTTTTTCAAAAAATTAATAACATGCTGAGCTTTATTTTATTATCACAAGAGAATTAAATATTTCCATTTCAAGCAGCTGCTGCACCTTCTCTTTTTGCAGTCCTTTCTCACTGTTGGTGTAAGCTACCCAACCAGTTAAACAACCAGATACAATTCTTTATGCAAGTGCTAAGGCAAGTAATTAAATATGATGAAAGCAATCAGTCTGTAAGTGTGAGAATGTTCTTTTTTTCCCTTTCTGAATATAGGTATAAAGTTACCAACCCTTGGTGGTGGCAAGGCACTCAAACATTACACTAATGTATAAATTAAACAAGCTGTGAGCTGTAGATTAAAAATCTCAAGTGTCAATTCCAAGCCAATACCACAGACGAGCCAATTTTCTACTTCTGGAATAAAAGCTTACTATTTCCTCTTAAACATTTATTACATGGTTTGAAATCAGTACTATGTAGAGGTTAAACCTTTTCACTTGAACACAGTGCCTTCAAGATCAAATTATGTTAATTTAACACAAAAAGTTGCCATTGAAAAAGCGAAATCCTAATAATTTTTTAAGTTTAAGACTGGATTTTCAAACTCTGTATTTGAAGTTTATTATTAAGTATGGAACTTTGTACTCTGTTCAGCACGGCTATGCATTTATGCAACTGTAAGGACATTCTTAGGAGCCTCTATTGTTTCAATCAGGAAACATTGTATAGTCTTTCTTTATGAATTTGAAAATACTATGAACTTTTGCCAAAAAAAAGGTATCTATTTTATCAGTCACTTGTCCAAATCACCATATTTGGATATTTTTTGGTTCAAAAGATAAAAGAATTATGATTACAGTTTGTTTCAAAATTTTATGTTTAAATTACAATGGAAAAACATTTGATTCGCCATAGTTCTCGTATAAAACAGGCCACTCTTTCCATGTGTTTAATTCTCAGTTTCAAAAAAACCCATCCATCATCAGAACAAAGAAAGTCCAAGCTGATTGCACTAATTGATTTCCTTGGAGCAAGTGATTGCACAGCACAGCGAGCTGCAAAGTAAAGAATCAAGGAAAAAAGAATACCAAAACCACGTGCCTTAGTTGCAAAAGCTGATTTATGGAAGCAACTTTCCAAGTCTCTTGTTACTCTGCAACATTCCAGGCATATCAGGAAAATCCAGCAGCTGTGCTGCCTGATGATTTTTTGCTAGTTCAACACATCTCGATGTGTGCTTGTGACTGTGATGGAACATTGAAACGTCAGAAAAACATTGCTCCAGGAAATGTTGCTGAGTGGATACTGCAGTGAAAAAAACAGCAGGGGGACAGATGGAATGAAAATCATGAAAATGCTAAAAAGTGGCAGCAGCTTAGCACATTCCTCTGAAGATCATCCCTCGATGGGGCAGGTGCTACATTATAATTCGTGTGTGTGTTTGTTGAGGTACACATTTAGTCTGACCTTGCATCACAAGATGCGGTATGAAAACTCAGACCACAGAGTATTGGTAAATCTGCTGAAGTTTGGTAAAGACTTTCCATTGGGTAGGTCTCATCCTTAATGTCCATGCTCTTTTGTCTTTAGGGAATTACAAAGAGCTTTCAAAATCATTGTCTTTACTTAATCTAAGTGATTCTGTGCTTTTGACTAAAGCTCTAAAATGCAGTTCTGCAGTTACATAACCTAACAAATGAACACTACAGTATGATTAGAGGAAGAAAATGCCCCTTTTCTGAGGTAGTGTGCATTTTTAAGAGACTGGACTTTCCCAGCCCTGTAGAAGTGAAGAATGGAAATAGGGACTACTGCAGGACAGTTCCTAAGCTCACTACAAAGCAGAGCTACAGCTCTGCTTCTCAACTACGAAGATCTTTGGGCACAATTATTTAAATCTTTTACTGTCAAAAGTATTCTGTGATTTCATGGTTTTATTTTAGAAAAAAACAATTGCCCTCATGCCATTTAATTACGTTTTTCTTGAGGTGTAGCTGGGAGCCTTTCACTGCCAGGTTAGAAAATCTGATGATGGCAAGAACTTCTTTGGTCATCAAAGAAATGTCGAAAACAGATCGGAAGTATCTTAAGCACCAAAACCCAATATTACCACATTTGATTTAACAAAATTTAGTGAGTGTACCCAATTCTTGCATGTGTCTTTTATTCTATACCAAGTGTCTTTTAACACTCTAAGATCCATAATTTAAGGTTCAACCTATGGGTAAAGACTCTGTTAAAAATCTCTTGTGGCGCTGAACAATAACTGAAATTACCAGAACCATGTAATTTTCATTTAGTTGCCTGTAGATGAATTTCATATATATATATATATGCTAAAAAAAAGTAAAAGTTTTTTGGGGTTTTTTTTTTATGTAACTTGTCTTTTTGGACCTTATTCAGTGCTCTGGACATAACTATTCCTACAAGTCAATGAGGTTTTCCAGAGAAAATTCCTAAGATCTTTCTCATAATCCTAGATAAAGAGTAAATAAAAGGGTATGTAAGGATTTTTCCTACATTGTACACAAACTCATTCCACCTAGATGCAAGCACACAGCAGAGTTGGGAAGGAGGGATACTTCCTGCTGTAGGCTCTCTTTATGGTCAGCATAAAGCAATTTCTCCAGAGAGCAATTTCTCTCACCTGAGATCAGGTTCATACCTGAGGTGTCAGCTGCTCCTCCTTAGCAGTCAGAGAGATAAGACAGACATGTCTACAACATGCTTAAAATTAAGAGGGATAAATCGAGTGACTAAAATCACAGTGTCTAAAATAACAGAAAACAGATTTTTCCATAACCTTTTAGCTTTCCGACTGACAGAAATAGGCATCCAAAACTAACAGATATGAGACCAAAATTCAAGCTTTTTTCACTGAGTCTTACTTACTTACTTACTTACAATTTTATAAATGTAAATTTATAAAATTGATACAACTGAGCAAATTTCATACAGTTCTCTGAAGAGTATCTTCAAAGAAACCATTTTTTGTTTATTATTGGGGGGAATCAAAGATTTAAGTCCTGTTAAGGGTGATAGAAGTTACAGCCACATTCATATTAATTTAGTTTCATGTCTTTAAAAAAGAAAGAGATCAAAACACTCGAAATCCTAGTAGCTTGTCAGAAAAATGTACCATTGGCTGGGTCACATCTCCTGGTATCATTAAGCAGAATATCATAGGCAGAACACTTTGAAACAGTAATAAACCTTTCCTGCAAAGCCTAGAAAACTAAGAAGAGAAAAAATGTTTCAGGACAAATGAGAATTCAAGATTGTAATGGGCCTAATTCTCTCACATATAATTTACCAAAATTCTCATCACAACATTACTAATTTAAAGGCTTTGTAAATAACTTGACATCTGAAAAAGATGAACAACAAGAGGAAAATGGCCTTTTCACTTTAATGCTCAATGAAGTAATTACAGTTGAGAATAAGAAGATGAGTTCTCACTGGCAGATAAGGCAAATAATTATGGTGAGTAAGATAGGTTGAAAGAGGGTCACTGAAACAAAGGGCAGGAAATTGCAGAAACATACAAATTCAAATTTGAAGTTCAATGAGGAAGAAGATACAATTTATTCATTTGGAAAATTATTCCAGTAATGTTTTGAGTATGTGTAGTTAAAATATTTTCATTAGAAAAAAAGAGTGATTTTAGCATATCTTCAATGAAATGGAACACCAAACACAATAACCTGCTACACTATTGAGAGCACACTATTGTTGGATTTTGACTCAGTAGAAATAAACAAGGTCTAGAGGTAACATCAATAAGAAGCTTTTCTAATCATTTTTCTCTTCCAGACTAGTTCTCTAGCAGAAATTGCAATGTGGAACAAAAATGGCATCATTAAAAAACTTTACCTATTTTCAAAGATCAGGATAATGCAATAGCACTGTGGGGTTTTAAGACCTGGGAGCTCGTCCAAAATTCACTGAGTCAAAAGAAATGTCTTCATTTACAACATTTGGTATAATTCAGTCCCTGCCTGGTTTAATAGCAAGATTCTGAAGTACTTGGATTGCTTTCCTGCAGATCAGTAGATCTGATTAGCCATTGTTCCCCGCTAAATCTGAGCATGGATTGAATTTCTCCCCTCCCAATGTGCAGACATTCTGTAGCGTCTACGGTTCCACAGAAAACAAAGCCAAAGGAAACAATTAGGCCACCTAACCTGTTTTCAGGTCTCCCTGAGAAATTTATATTTTATCTCAATAGTCTACATGTTTAATTGTAATGAATGTTTTAGTGCCCAACAACCTGAGAGGTATGACAGTGTAGGGATCAAGGTGGACAAGGTCCACAGGAAAGAAGAAAACTGATGGTGTGTCAACTAAAAAGATATATCTGCAGGTGAAAAAGAAAGTGAAAAGCAAAAAGGCCCTTTCAGAATAATCTAGGACAAATTTCCTTCTCAACTACACATCTCAAAACAAATATGACTCCGAGTGTGTGAGAAAATAAACCACTCAGACACCTGTGAGAATTCTCTGTACCAAATCAGCGGCCTATCCAATACCCAGCTGCTGCTTATTTCTGTTACTTATGAGGGGAAAAAAAAAAATGAAAAAGGATTAAAACTTGGCAGCAAGGGAAAAATTCCTCCTTGACTCTTACAGATAATCATGTAAAGTCCAAAAGCCATTAGCTTTGATTGTAATCATTGGCTTAATACAATTCTGCACAGGCCTAGAATTGAAGCATGATCAGGGAATGCAAATCCTTTCCCCAGCTGTCATTCACCCAGGCCAAAGAACTTCTTCAAACAGCCTGAGCAAAACATATTTTTCAGAATGCCAGTTAGTTTTGCCATAGAAACACCTAAGGTTTCTTCCGTTCTACCAATCTATCACATCTCACGTCATAGTCTAGATAATTAATAAATTATGTCAAATAGCTCTTTAGGAAGAGATTGTATTCTGGGGTAGTTCCAATGAAAATAACTCCTCGCATATCTTCCTTAGAGCTACTGCATTGATAGATTTCAGTGAGACAGATTTTAACTGAGCTCCTGTGCACCTTTATTACTACATCATAATGTAAGCTTTTGAGTCAAAATGTCATGAGCTTTATTCAAGTGTCTTTGAGAAAAGATGTTTCAGGTATGATTGAAGACCATTTAAAAGCATTTACAAGAGTACCTCTGTATCTTCCTGTAAAGTCATGTTGGCAGCTTTTTTGTATAAATGGCTGCAAGAGATGTTTATAAAGGAAATAGCTCTTTCTCTTTCCTCCAGTATCCTACAGAAAACAGTTAGGCCTTACTTTTAAAGCTGTCCTACTTGGGCAAATAGTTCCCTGACCACCTGGGGTAATGAAGCCTGATGAGAAACAAGCAGGGCTGCAAGAGAGTAAGGTGTTCAGGTGAGTGCAGGAGTGGGAGAAAAATATCAGCATGACATCATGTAGCAGATAGCAAGAGTAAAACCTAGTCAGCAGAACTGTGAAGATAGGACTTTAACCAAATTTATGTTTTGGTAGGAATGGACAAACTTTAACCAAACTTTTTTTAGACAGAAGTGTATGAAATAATATAATGGGCTGAACAACCTCCTGTACCTCAGAACAAAAGGGAATTTCTATAACTTTAGTGCATTCAAGGAAACAGCCAAACCTTGCAACAACCTGTTGATAGGCAAGAAGGGCAACCATGTCAGAATAAGCAGGTTATGAGCACTAACATAATATAATATAATATAATATAATATAATATAATATAATATAATATAATATAATATAATATAATATAATATAATATAATATAATATAATATAATATAATATAATATAATATAATATCCATTTTCTGACAGCAAATCAGAAAACCTCAGTAGATATTAACAGAAATATATTCTCCACCCTCATAAAGAATTTTGGAGGAGGACTTGGGAACCAGAGAGACTATGAGTGGCTCTGTATCCCTGGAGTGGGGATTTGGGACTATTTTTGCAGCTCCAGGAGGAGACAGGGATCTGAAGAGACCATAAAGCACCTGCAACCCTGCTCCAGTATGTTGCACAGCAGAGTTGGAACCACTACATTCACCCCTCTGGTATTTCACCTGGACCACACCACCTCTTCCACATCACAGGGGAGTTGTTTCATTATTGAAATTGCTTATCTCTATGATTAAAGTGGTTTTGTATCCAGATTTAACCACAAAATGCCACCAGTTGAAGTGATGTAGTATGAGCCCAGCTCTTATTAACCTTGGAGAACCCTCACAGAAAACAGATGTTAGGAGGAAGCCTCAGTGCTTGTTTTTTGCCATGTTTACAGCATCCCTCTTTCTACAGTAAAATTTGTCCCTTCCTCCAATAAATGTCTAAAATAGATAACATAGATCACCATACACAGTGATGATTCACTTCCACTGCCTGTGAAGGGAGCCTGGGATATTTAGTTCAAAGGGACATATCCACACTTTCAGCCATCCAAAGTTACATGAGATTACTCTCAGCCTTACTGTCATTGAGATTCCTTTCCACACAGGTGTAGTTGAAATTGTCCAGTAAGCCCAATTTAATACCTGCACACATACACAGCATGAAGGCATAGGCATTGATTTCTTAGGAAGCCAGGTTAAAAATAGGAGGCAATAAATCAGTGCTGAACTGTGCTCATTTCTTATCCGGTGTCCCATTATTTCTTTGTGGTCTCTGAGGCTTCTTGGGTAGAAATTCACAGAACTGAAACATTATCCTGGATATTGTTGAATATTATATTTTTGAACATAATTATGAAAATATTTGGAACCTACAATCGTTTGTTTCCATATGAGGAACACTTACATGATGACAGCTTAGGTTGAACAGACTATACTACATTGTACTAAAAGCAAACAAAATGTTTTGTTTGTATTTAGTAACAAAAGACGGCTATAATTTCTGAATATATTTGAGTTCTTGTGAGTCTTCATAAATACTTACTCATTCATAGATTCAATTCATATTTTCAGTCTCTTATTTGGGAAGTAGGAAAGCCCAGTCTCAAAAGAAATAATTGACATCATTTTAGTAATTAGTGGGATGTAGGTGGAATTGCACCTACTGCAAAATTAGTCCATACTGCAAATATGCTAAAAAAACTTTTAGTGTAAATGGGTATCTAATCTGAAGTGGTTTTTTTCCTTCTTTTTTTTTCTTTTTTTTTCTTTTTTAAATATTTTTCTATGGAGTTCTTCAAGGACATCTTTTTTTCTGGCATTTAAAACTCTTACTAATGTTAGATTTCCCAGAATAGTGAGCTTTATCTCTTCAGGAAGCTGAAAACCTATGACCTCTTCTTCAATAATTTCCCAGGTGGTAGGATTTAATTTTTAATTATTTCTAAGTTTATTCTGGCATTTTCATGTCACCTGCAACAAAGCAACTTTTACTTTCTCTCTTCTTTCTAGTTTGTCACCAGCCACTTTCATTACTGAGGTTAAAATCAGCAGTTGCCAGAGCTTTACCTCACCCAACACAGACAAAGAAAAATGTCTGAATAGAAGTCTTCAGAGACAGGCACCTCCAGAAGGTGATTCATCTGCCCTATCTTAGATACCTCTCTTAGGGAAAGATGAATAGACTTTTGACTAGGATTCTGTCAGTGAGAAGTTTCATATAAATATCTTTCAGAAGTGTTTTTAACAGAATATTTTTTATCTAAGGAATATAAATTGCTTCTATTCCTCCCAGCTGATGTATCTGGCTGGCTATGAAAAGTGAGTTTGCTTATCTTACTCCAGCAACCACTGTATTCAAAAGTTACCACCACCATTGGATCATATTCCTCATTAGCACTCCATGGGGAAAAAAAAAAGAGAGAAGGAAGGAATAAACATCCTACCATCATTTTATGCTCTTTCCATGTCAGCAATGAAGGAGGTTGAATGGATAATTATAGGAGATTATGACTGTGTGAAATATATATCTTAACTTTAGTCATATAAAAATAAGAGATCTGCTCCAAACTATCTACCCAAGCTGTATGCTCACTGAAGGCTGACTCGAGGACCATTTTCCTGGCTTGAGGCACCTATTTTAATGAGTCATCTTATGCAGGGAGTGGCCTAGACCTCTGTGTTACAATATAAACTGGTTTCAAATAATTAAAGTTAATTCAAAGTAGTCCCCTGCAAAATTTACTACTCATTCTATGGATTTATTGAGATCCAAGGAACTATTACATCCTGATAATAATAAAGTTATAGGAGCACAAGAATAGAACCAGTGAAATGAATGTTTACACCTGGGGTACCTTGCTGAGGTTAACTTTTGAGCTGTTCCCTAACTGTCTTAGGGAACAGAACTTGGCAGGTTTGCTGCAAGCTTGGCAGGAGACTTGCCAGGTGTCTCCTCTCCAGTTTTCACATCCTCCTACTTGTTCCACTTTAGAGGCAAAATCCTTCTCTTAGAAACACACACACAAAAGATCTCCCCACCATTTCATGAACTTTTAACTCCAGTGATTTATATTGACAAATCTGGCTCCTAAAGGGCTGGCAATTGTTTAAAATGAGGAACAAAGTCTGTGTAATTATAAGAATATCTACTGACCCCAGCAGTCAGAGCATTTATGAGAAAATAAACCACTGAGAGAGAGGAGGGAAAAGGAGAAATTAAACAGGGGCCCCTGAAGTCAGGTCCAGTCTTTGTGTGGGCTTGCTGTGCTAATGGGCATGTTCAGCTGTGGGGACTGAGGGAAAGTGTTCCCACACTTACACCACCCAGCCCAGACTCAGCAGATGTCCTGTGCATCTCCCCAAAGAGCTTGACCCGAAAAGGATAAGCAAGCCCAAACAGCAGCTCTTCAGCTAGTTTTCACTGGGTGTAGCTCTGGGAGTCTCCCTGGGACATTGTTCCTGCTTTATGTTTAGTCTGTATTCAGAACAAATACCCCCTTACAGGGACAGCAGGTGCTTCTCATCCAGTGCAGACAGCAGGCCACCAAGAGACCTTCTGGCCAGAGTCAGGGGCAGTGACTGGCACTGCACAAGGGCTTTTGCTCTTGTTTTCCCCTACCTATAGTTAGGGTCCACAAGCAGTTTGCACTGCCCAAGGGGCTCATTGTTTATGGTCAGTAGCCAAGGCTGGAAAAAGGGTGGAGGATCTCTGTGACAGTTGAAAGCAGCAGGACTTAAGGGGAAAAAAGCTGTTTCCCAGCTTATTTGTTCACAGGGATAGAATAAAGAACACAGCAAACAGTTTGCAGAAATTCCCAGAATGCAAACCCACTTTGTCTCACAGAGCCTAAAGGGCCATTCCTCACAATAATGTGTCTCAGATTTCTTTCCATATTATCTCATGTGGAT
This sequence comes from Molothrus aeneus, assembly GCF_037042795.1. Taxonomy (NCBI): domain Eukaryota; kingdom Metazoa; phylum Chordata; class Aves; order Passeriformes; family Icteridae; genus Molothrus; species Molothrus aeneus. The sequence goes on along the minus strand of NC_089648.1, from coordinate 71,036,003 downwards.
CTCCTGAAAATGTCTTAACACGGTATGAGAGAGTGTAACATATTACGGTGTGACACTTCTGAGTAAAGTGTAATATATAAAAATTATTTTAAATATCATCTCTGCTACCAGAAAGACCTTGAAGCATCAACCTTCATTCCTGCTCTGTGCATAACTGCCAACCACAGCTTAAGTTTAATCAACTTCATAACTTCTTCAGTTTCCTTCCACAGAGACAACCCAAAGCATAAACATAAAGTACCTCCTCCTGCTTTTTCTCCTCAAGGGTATCTTTACATGTGAGCAGACATTACATGCTCAGCTCCATGAAAAGTACTAGAATTAGATTTCTACAATATTTTTTATGGCTGAATCTGCCTTTGCATTCTGAAAGGTCCTGATATTTTCTTTTTATCAGCAATAGAAGCTTTTTGTGTTGGCTGTGTTAATCTAATTTAATTCCCATCATAGTCACTGCTCCATAGTGACAATCGATGTCTAACTGAAGGCAATGATTTCTAATTCATTACATGTGTTCTTTTAACTTGTGTATATGTATTGCTAACTTTCCTTTTCGACTGTTTCTCAAGAGCAAAAATTAAATCATCAGTGCTAGATGCATAAAATGTTTTTATATGGTTCTACATTTCAGATTAATTTGCAAGTCAGAAGTTTCTAGTACATTGTGCTAAACAACACTATGTATTTATCTTGACAAATGATGCAGGAAAAACTAATAGCAATGATGCATATAGAAAGCTTTTCATCCAAAGATCCTGGGACACACGACAAGCTTTACATGCTGATTATAGTGTGCTCTTGGTATTGTTCAAGGTTTTCATTGGCTTTAGAGGATATAAATGTAAATAGAAAGCTGTGCACAGATAATATCAGTCATTGATATACAGCCAGGTCTGGGATAGGAATGCAAGGAAGAAAGGAATCCCTCCTCATCCACACAGGGCATGAGGAATACTGTGCAGAGAACAGTGGGGCAGCAGCTATAATTACCTGGTGTAAATCACAAGTTGTTCTCTCACTTTCTTCACAGCAGCTTTCTGAGTAAGAACTAAATAAAACCAAAGCACATGGGAAGAAAAAAGTATTTACATGTGATCTGACTTTGATTTTTGCTTTAGTTACTTTTGGGTAAGAGCAGAGTGAATTGTAGCCTAAAAGCTGGGTTTCTTTTGCTGCCTTAGTTTATTGTTATTTTGGAGGCATATTTTAAAGGCTGAAGAGGCTTTTGTTTGTATTTCCTGTCTTACTGAAGTCTTTGTCTCCTCTGCCCAAATGGTTTTTAAGCAATTTAAGCTGAGAAAAAGCCCGGAATATTTTATAAACATAAGTACCTAAGGTCCTTCCAGATCACCATGAGCTGAAAATTCCATATGGCTTTTTTCTGTGTGCTGACTCTGTAGGACTGAAAAGGTTTGCTGTACTTGATAATGTGCTTTTTCTCTTAACAATTCGTGAACCCCTAGGAGTAATTCAACTAGGTCAAACATTTGCCCAGTATCCTGCTGTCAGTTCCCTGTCTCCCTAAATAGGAGATGTTGGCAGCAAGAGCTCACGAAAGAGATCCTGCAGGAAGACAGAGCTGTATTTGTAGTCAGTAAAAAGCAGCAGTCAGCACATCCCAAGCAGTTACATTGCCTGGCATTTGTACTGGGAAGCCAAGGTGTTGGACCCCAGAGAAGGTGGGTTGAGCCTGCCCAGTTTCTGGAAGGCATCTACAAATTTTAGCTGCTTCCTTCTCTCATTTCCTCTGATGCATCCCATGAAACAGATTCTTTTTCTCCAGTGCTCAATATAACCAAATATAATCAACAGCTGGTTAAATTATATTATACAACTTTATTAAATGTAATATGCTGTATGTGTAGAACAAACTCACAATGGAATGGGTCACATCTGTGGGATATTTTCTCAAGTGCTGCAATTACCATGATTAGGATGGGTTATGGTGAGGCAAAAGTGCCAGAAGACAGCAATGTTTATGAATACCTGTTTTGTGAATATATGGCTTCCTGGAGGAAGCCCTTGACCTTCTAAAAGTGGCATATGGATACAGTTATTCACCCTTTAGTGAACAGAATGATATTGGACGTAAAAGCACAAAACCCATGATAAAATACCCAGCTTTGCATGTAGAATTTACTCTATTTAAGCCCAGCTATTTAATAGAAAGATCTGAAAGTTTCGGGGGAGGTGTGTTAATCAATTGAGAGCACAAACTGCAGGAACAGAAACAAGAGATGGGGAATCAGAACCTAATTTTAAAAATTCCCATATGATTGGGCTTTAATTTTTTTTCCGTTTTTACAATTGTTGGTTTTTGGGAAAAGGGAGAAAACTAACAAAATTAAAGAAAATGGATTTGAATAGAATCAAGATGCTTCATCTACTGTTGCCTTTTTTTATTTCTTTCCCCTCCTACTATTTAATGGACTTATAAATGAGGAATTATTGAAAATTCACAGACGGAACCTTTAAAAGAATCTGAAGCTGTTGTATCTATTGGAACAAGGTAATGTTCACAAGGGGAACCAAACATCTTGAACAGGATGGTTAGTCAATGCCTGGATGGCGATGCATTTCCTTGCAATGTCTCCTTCAGCTACTCAGAGTGAAAGTCTCCAAACCTCTGTTCTGATACTCAGTTCTTACACCCACTCAACCTCTAGTCTTACCACACAAAAACATCTCTTACCTGCCTGTCTTTACGATAAGCAAGAGACCACTTGACCATTTCTGCACCTTCTGAAGGAGTTTTCACTGGCTGTTTGAAATCTCTTATTGATGTCCAATTTGATCAATTCTGCACCAGGAATCACCTCAAGAAGCTTCAGGAATGGTCAGATTCTCCACTTTCAGTGTTAATCAGCACATTTGAGCATAGAGATTGGTCCAAGCATAGTTGGACGTGCTGGGAAAAGACTGGCTGAAATTCCCACCTGGAGACTTCCTGTGCCAGCTAATCAGATGCTTTGTGGTGAGCCAAGCTAGGGGTTAAGTTCACCTTGTCTTGAATCTCTCTACTGATTCAGATCAGTCTATTATCTAATCTGTGCAGCTGGATGAGGAGTCCCTGGGACACCCAGGGAGCCCATGTCTAAAGTGCACTGGGTTTGCACAGCGACAGGACTGAGCTGCACCATGGATGCAGAATGAATTTGAGCTTCATATTTATAACTGTCACATAATTCATTTTAAAATGTAGGGGAAAAAATCGTCCTTTCCTCAAGGAGATATTCTATTACAAAATATCAGGGCAAAGCATTTCCCCAGGTTTAATTTTCTCTATTCTTTTCAGCTAAAGGCTGAAAGGGAACTCTGTCTGGTTAGATGATTTTTCAGTCTCTCACAAATACCATTTTTTTCAGCAGATTTACTACTCATTGAAAAAAATCTAGTCTGGAATTACTTTGCTTTGTTTTACTATCCAAAACTGCTTGTGAAGTAGATCGTGTGCTGTGTTGGTCTGTTTCTCAAGTGTCAGGAAGTATAGCATTTTATTTTAAGTATTCAGCTGTCATTCTCTATTTCAAGAATTTTTGATGTGGACCATTTTCCTAACCATATCATTTCACTGCACCTATCAAAGGAATATCTCAAGAATATGACCAAACTTTCCTGTGTATTTATATTTAAGGATACTGAGGATACTCTAAAATTGCTATTAGGATTCTGACTCTAGTAAAGCTCTGTACAAATACAATGCATGTTTTTTGGCTTGAGTAACTGTATTTTTTGTTTATTGTTAGAGCATATTTTCACTTGCCGTATCATTTTTTTTCATCACTTCATTTGTTAACATTTTTCTGTTCTTTTCATTTAAAGTCTTTCACTACCCTAATTTTATCATTGTAATCTCAACATTTGTCCTGAAGCATTCAAATGAATGAAATGATTTACTTCTCCTCAGCACTGTGCTCAGCATGTCTTCTGTGATGAAAAAGGTGGATGATCTGTGCCTGTCCTGAGGTTTCAAGCAGGGGCTACATTTTAGTGAAATTTCACTTCTTGTTCCTCCTGCAGACAGAGCATCTAAGGAAGCAGATAGGGAGCTCTCCCTTTGTCACATGCAAAATTTTTCAAAAGTTTTATACGGATGCACACCCTGGAAATCAGTTTGATCTTCTGCATCTCTTCCATAGCAAAAGTAACAGCTTCCACAAGTCAGTTCTTGTCATTCCTTGACCCATTTTGATTTTAAAAATGAAAAAAATCCCCAAACAAACAAACAAAAAAACCCAACAACAACAAAATAAACTGGGTTAACCATGACCTATTCCCATTACTTAAGCTAATATGACTTTGTGTTACTGAAATGGGTGAGGAAGCCCTCACACAATCAATTCTACTAGAAAATAAGAGCAAGTCAGCACTGATGTACAGTAATCTCCTCACAGGCAGAGCTGGGCTGAAAAAAGTACATCTGTTCCCAGCCTGAGCTATGCTCTGCAGAACCCCATCCATAAAATTAGCCATGCTCTGCTATACATTCCTATAGAGGAGTTTCAGCTTACTTTTGTTTGTCCTATTATGAAACCAGTAATCGTCATGACTGTGAAAACATGAGAGCGAAATATGGGACATTGCAAAGATGAACACCTGAAATTACAGCTCTGAGGATATGACTTTTCCCTTATTTTCCAAAAAAATGTTAAGCCTGAAACCTAACTACCTCTATTTCCATGGGGCATTGTTAGCTATTTTACTGCTGAACATTGAAACAAATCCATCTAACTTGTGTGCTAAAATTCCAGAGATGTTCAAAATCATCTGTGTCCTCAGACGGCTGTTAGGGGAAAACTATTAAGTTATGGGAGTCTGCATTATATCCTTGGCATGAAAAAAAAAAAAAAAGGGAAATGGGCTGAGCACAAAATAGATAGAATTCTTCAAGAAAACAGATGATATTATAGACTTGTGCCTGCAAGTATTATTCTTCTTATGTGAGTTACTGCAACTGGAACTTAAATTCAGTTCCTGTTAAATCAGCTCAGATTTTTTACCAGCATAACAAAACTCAGGTCTCTAGACCATAGTCTCTGGGTCTAGTTGATCAAGGAGAGCACAACAAGATGATCCCACACCAGCACTGATAACAGCTACCACTCCTTTCTCAGATTGCATCCCCAGGATTTGCACCGGCATCTAATTTTAGGGAGAATGAATTCTGCTGTTTCAAAATCGATGCAGTATGTTGGCATCAATGGCAAAAGAGCACACAGAAGCAGTCAGAAGTTGGACTCTGGACCATTACTTGTGCTACCACTTCATTGTGCAGCATTCAAAAAATGTATAGAATAAAAAAGATTCAGGACTTTATATTTGCCAAATGTAAATACATTCTTTATTAGGCGAGTTCTTTAAATGTGAGTTCATAATCACTTGCCTGCTGGACAGATGGTTTTTTGTGCTTCTAGAGAAAGAGAAAATGAAAAAGACATCTTTTTGCATAAAGAAATATAATATAATCTGCTCTAATAGTGACAGCTTTTTCAATTAAAGCTGTTCATATTAGTAGAAGCCCATTTCACTTGTTCATTCAGCCTGCTGGCTGAATAAAAGTAACATCTACACCACAGTAGGAATGGTCTGAAAAATTCAATTTTTAAGTGGCAAGTGAGTATATAGTGGAGTTACAGCTTATAGGTTTCAGAGACAGCATGGAACATTACATTTTGAAGAACCCATTGGGAAAGTAAAATAGTCTAGGACCAGTGATATTTTTTCATAAACCAACTCTTAATTGTATACATACTGCCCTTGGAGGCTGTGGGACAAAACAACTTGATTTTAACTGTGAGAAAATGAGCAATCTAGTGAGTAAAATCTGAGTTGTCTTAGGTGTGTTAGTGCTGTTCTGAGTTACAACCTTGGAAATGAGAGACTGACTCCTCATGAATACACCATGAAACTACCTAATAGCCATTATGTCTCTTCTCCTTCCTTCTCCAAATGATTGCCCCATAATAGAGAGCTCATGGCTCATTCTGTTTATAGAAAATGACTTTCACATACAGCACAAGAAGATGTTCTCCCTAAATTGCAGAAACAGATGTAAGAACAAGCTGAACAGTTACAGATCCATGTTAAACCCATATGAGTGACTACAAACAGATTACCAGCAGTTCATTTAAAGCATTAGAAAAGCTATTTAGTTTGATTTATATGAATATAGGACTGAATGGGTTTTTCATATGAACCTTATATAACCTAGGCCATGTCTGGGGAACAGAGAAATGGGCATATGGAAAGACATATGCAACAGAAAAATTTATAAACTTAAAGAAAATATTTGATTTGCTAATGAGTCACTGTTACCTGGTTTCTTCTTATGCTGAATTCCTGCTCATTAACAGAACTATCTTTGTATTTCCAGGCATTTCCAAGAGCAGTTTTATTACAATCCACTTGTGCATGTACCATTCTCCCCTTATGCAAAAGTATTTACAAAAAATTAATCTATTAAATACATCCTAATTTTATAAGGGAGAATCATCTATCAGTCACTGTGCTTGTCTTTGCTGCCTAGCATAAAGCAATATTATGGCAAACAGGATACTGTGGTTTACTTTTTCTTTGCTATATGCAGCTTTAAAGTATTTGCTGTAATTTAGGTATTCGTCCAGCACAATCCTACAGAAATCAGTATATTTAGAAGTCTGAATAAATAACTTTCTTTAAACAAAAGCTGAGAAAATTAATAAAATTTGCATTAAGGACAGAGTGTTTATACCATCATAATAGGCATGGCATAACAATAACATTATACTCTCTAAAATATTCTTTCTACGTTAGCCTTTCTTACAAAATTCTAAGGATTACATTTCTCATCCTTGGGCTGAAACAGGCAAATTTAATTGTGTGCAAAGTAGGAGTGTTTTGTAAAAGGTGACACTCAATGTTCTCTGAAAAATATTATTCTTAAAAACATTGCATCTGCACACATATTCTGAAAAGAAAAATATCAAAACTGTCAAAATCTAATCATTGGGGTTTGAATCTGGTAAGCAAAATTAAAATTTCTAGGATGCATAAAAGAGCCTAATTAGCACAATCTAAAGGTGAGAGAAGCAAGAAATATTCCAGTCCAGTCCTCCTTTTTCCTCAGTAAAAGGGAATGTGCAGCCAGAAAACAAACTGTGTCTGTATATTCTATGGCCACAATGGTTTTATTTATTTTATTTATTTTATACGGCACTTTTCATAGAATCACAGAATCACAAAATATGCTGTTGGAAGGTATCCACAAGGATCATCCAGTCCAGCTCCTGGCCCTGCACAAGACACCCCAAGCATCCTACCATGTGCCTTGGAGCATTGTCCAAACACAACTTCAATTCTGTCAGGTTTGGTGCTATGACCACTGTCCTGGGGATCCTGTTCCAGTGCCCAGCCACTCTCTGGGTGAAGAACCTTCTCCTCACATCAGCCTAAACTTCCCCTGACACAACTTTAGGTCTTTGCCTCAAGTCCTATCACTGATCACCACAGAGGAGAGATCCATGTCTGCCCCTCCTCTTCCCCTCTCAAGGAAGCTGTAACTGGAGTGAGGTCTCCCCTCAGTCTCCTCCAGGCTGAACAGACCAAGTGTCCTGAGCCACTCCTCATATGGCTTCCCCCTCAAGGACCTTCACCATCTTTATAGCCCTCCTTTGGATGCTCTCTTACAGCTTAATATCTTTCTTATCTTGTGGCACCCAGAACTGCCCCCTGCACTGGAGGTGAGGCTGCCCCAGTGCAGAGCAGAGCAGGATAATTCCCTGCCTTGCTTGGCTGGTGATGCTGGGCCTGATGCCCCCAGGACAGGGATGGCCCTCCTGGCTGCCAGGGCACTGCTGGGTCATGTTCAACTTGCTACAGCCAAGATTCCCAGGTCCCTTTCTGTGGCACTGCTTTCCAACATCTCATTCCCCAGTCTGTCTATACATCCAGGTGCAGAATCCACCACTTTCCCTTGTTGAGCTTCATATCATTGGTGATTGCCCAGCCCTCTAATTTGTTAAGGTCTCTATGCAGGGCCTCTCTGTCCTCAAGGGAGTCAACAGTTCCTCCCAAATCTGTATTGTCTGCAAACTTGCTCAGTGTCCCTTCCAGTTCTGCATCCAGGTCATCAATGAAGCTGCTGCAGAGCACAGGGCTGAGGATGGAGCCCTGTGGAGCCCCACTACTGACAGGCCACCAGTCTGATGTTACCCTTTACGCCCAAGCCATGAACCAGTTGCTCAGTCATGGCATGACATGTTTATACAGCTGAGTGCTGTCCAGAAGGATCCTGTGAGAGACATATAGAAAGATTTACCGAAATCCAAAGAGATTCCATCAACTGGCTTCTCTTGATCAAGCAGGTTACCTTGTTTTAAAAGAAAATCAGGTTTGATAAGCACTCCTAATCAAGTTATGTAAAAACCCACTCTAAAGTCAGAGAAAGAGGGCTTTGAAAGGACCCTTGTCATCAACTATTCCAGTGACTTCCAACTTTTTAGCTCACATTTTATTTTGTGCCTCATTTCAAGTGTGTGACTTCTGGGACAGAGAGGTGCTTCATGCCTCTTTTGCTGCAGTAAGGCTTTCACCACAAAGGAACATATCTCTGGCTGAGAATTTTGTCTTATCCAGCCCTGGTCCAAAGTCAGGATCTGCTATATCTAAATCATTTCAGACAGAGACTTGTTCTATCATTAGAGTGACATGCTTTTTATCTAATGTCTTACCTCAATAACCCATGCTACATTTTAAGCTATTATTTCCTGTCATGTCGGTGGACACAGGGAACTGATTATTTCTTTCCTTTTGCTGGCAGTCCTAGATAGCACTGTTACCACATCCTACTCAGTATTTTCATCTTTAGGCTAAGCAAAACAAATTCCTCCAATCTCACCTTAAAGGTCATGTTTTCTACATCTGTGGATTACTAGCACTCACTCTGCTGGACTCCCTCCAATTGGTCCATCTGTTACTGTGCACTGCTCAAAACTGGGAACAGAGCAAGGTCTTATGAATGCTGAGTAAAGCAGAAGGAGTAAAACTTAGAGTACGTCTGCCATATACTCTAGTATGTGGCTTACTTTTCACAGCATGAGTTTCTTCACTCACATTCAGTTAGGGATTCAGTGGCGTCTGTTGAACTTCTGCTTTGCCAAGAGCGCTCTCTTTCTTATATGTATGCAATTAATTATTCCTCAGGATAGTGCTCTGCACCTCTCCTCACTGAGGAGTTGTGTCCTATTTTTTCCTGAGAAGTTTTCTTTAGCATGTCAAGACACACATGAATCTTTTTGAATCTTGCTTTCAGTCTCCCCCTTGCAATCCCCTTCCTTGTTGGTAGAGTCTGCAGATATTACAGCTCTCCTCCCCCTTCTGCCTTGCAAGGTGATTAATGAAACTATTTCATACACTCCAAGGCAGGAGAATCCCTAGAGCAAGCGGTCTTTCTTTCACTTTGCGAATGGGCCCTTAATCCCTTAATCTATTTTTTATCCCCAGTAGTTTTGCACTCACTTTATGGCAGATTTATAAACCCCATTTGCTACTAAGAGTGTCCTGTTAGACAAGATCAATTTTCATTAGAGTCAAGTTACATAATTTCTCCTCTCCTGATCACTGGGTTTTTTTTTCCTAATTATACATGCATATTATTTTTGTTGGGTATAATTTGATCTTCTCAAGTTATACTGGCACAGTGCTTATCGTACTGTTAGGTTTCTAGCTCTATTAGTTTCACCAGTATCATCCTGGTAATGGATGATCACCTAACTGGCCTTTAATTTACCCATCCTCCAATGACTATCCTCAGAGATAAGAGAACTACAGCTACTTCTTAGGTCTTATGTGGGAGATTTAATCAAGAACAACTGATCTAATTTGAATGGCCTCTAAACTGTCCTTTTCCATTTCCACATGAGTTCTTCTTCCACACTGTTAATTTGCCAGCCATTTCTTCATGATAACCTTCTTGATGGAGACTGATGGAAAAACTGCCCAAAATCCTAAATCTTTATAGTAAGATCTGCTATAATCTGTGCCTAGCCACTCATAATCCCATGTTTATGGTGTTTCTCCCTTCTGAAGAAGATTCAGGTCTTGAAAAGTCAAACTTCTAATGAAATTTCAATCTGTCTTGAGAAGGTACACATTGCCTGGATATGGAGAAGTTGCTTACACAATTTTGAAGACACTATAGGAATATATACAATTGAAAGTCTGAACAAGACCTCTCAAACAACATAAACTCTACAATCAGGGAAAGGAAAAACTTTGGAATATCTTTTAATAGACACAGCATCGAAGACAGCTGCCTCAAAGTGTAGCCTACACAATTGGCTGGGAATCACCAGTGCAGATAAATAATGTAGATTTATTACTTGGCTCATAATTCAAGTAGAATAAACTGAATTATGAAATTGATGTCTCAAAAGACTTTTCTGTACCACACCGTTGTAAATTCAGAGCATGTACTCCAAGGAATCAAGTGCATTTATGGTTGATAGAACATGGCTTACAGCTTTGAAGGTATGAGAAGGTGAATAAACTGGAAATGCAATTCTCTGCTCTCTGAAAAAAAAAAAAAAAGCCATGCAGAGTAAACAGTCATAAATACAAGAAATTCATCCGTCCCCTGAGATAAAAGTACTGATCATGGTAATAGGAGCATTATAGAAGGTACAAAGTAGAGGATGGCAGAAGAGAAATTAATCAGACTATTATTGTCATTGGCTTAAGAACCAAAGAGCTACTGTAACTTCTACAGATAAAGAATATGAAGCTGTTGGAAAAGCATCCTTTGAGGGCAGTTATCTGCAACTGAGATCCAAGAGAGATGTGAAGAAAGGCATTTAAAATGAAAAATCACATTCCCATATCAAGCAAGTTTTCATTCTTTCTGGTTCCAAGTAAACACTATTGCCAAATGGCTTGAAGTATATGAAAAATATCCAAATGCTTAAATCAAGGCACCCTTACATTAACTTTCTACCAATACAACTTGATGTAATTTTCACAGGGACACAGCTCTGATATATTGCAAATATATCGGTGATTGTAGTAACTTTCACAAACAGTTCAGAAGTGCCAAGGAGAGCTTGGAGATGAAATTCCTGTTTTCAGTAGGAATTCAGGCAAACAGGAGATTTCATTTTATGCACTTTTACATAAAAACTTCCACTCCAAAATTTCTAGCATGAAGCAGACGCCCTGAGGTCACTGGGGATTGTCTAAGAGCAATGATGACAACTCAGTAAGAGATTTTTCCCTTCTGGCTGCATTGGAGCCGCCCAGCTGCCTGCTCCTGAGGCTGGATTCAGCCTCCTCAAGCACAGCTGCGTGCCCACAGCCTGCCTGTGTGCACATACCCTTGTGGGGAAAAAAATGACTGGCACACAGGGGAGTCCCACCAGTAGCATCTGCTCACAAATTTGGAAAAGTTTAGATAGCTCAGCTTTCAAACCATGAGACAAGTTGCTCTAAGGAGAAAGTAAAGTGTGCTCACACAAATTAATTCAAATATAAGAAAATTATATTTCCCTAAGGGAATGTGTTCATAACAGCTACTGTAATTAAAATTCTTTAAAGCTGAGGTGACAACAACTGACCAAGCAAAGCAAGCTGACACGCATCAGTACTGTTTTTAAGAAATCCCTCATCCCTGTCTTGATTAGATGTCAGAAAACACTTCTGACAGTAATTTTTCACCAACACAGGAACACAGTCAATGGCTGTTCTCAGCCTACCAGAGAATGAATCTATTTCTAGAAAGGAAAAGAGAGGAAAAACTAAGAATGAAAAAAACCCAAAATAAACCAAGAATCCCTGACTTCAAGGATATATGGGCTTCCCTGGGAAGTTTGCTTGCGTGAATACATTAGAGTCATTGCATGCACCACAGAGCAATGCTGAACAGAAGGCGAGCAGGGGAGACCTCATCCTCTCTCCAGAATAAGGAGCTTCCCCTGGCTGCCAACAGCGTGATCAGGGGGAGGCCCTGCCATAAGGAGTGGAAAAGGCTGAACTGTGCTGCCAGTAAGTGAGAAGCAGAAAGTGTTACCAGAGTATGGCTCTGCTAACTGCAGTGGATGTGCTGCTATTTGCTGTCCCCACTTGAACCAAGTGGGTATCTGCAAATCTCCATACTTAATGTCCCAAACCGCTGCACAAGTTTTGACTTCAGGTAACTCATTGACATGTGTGGGTTTGCTCCAGCTCTATAGCAGCCTGCTGAGGACAGTAACATTAAAAACCATTTGTGTCTGTAGTCCCTTGCTACAGCACTTCAAGAAATTTTGATGAAAACCTGCCCCTAGGCAAAGACTACACAAGTGCTGAAATACAGAGATAAAGCAAACACATCACAGGTTTTACAAATACATGAACTTTAGACAAAGCATCCTGTTGGGGTGTAACACACATCACTGTGCACTGAGGAAATAGAAGATCTGATTTTGGGGGCCTTTTTTTGTTTGTTCGTGGAATGAAAAAAATACCAAATGCAAGGTCATAAAATATGTTTTGCAAAAATTTAAAAGATATTTCAAATTCAAATAAGGAATAGACTTTATGTAGGTGCTTTACTCATCAATTTGAAGTAAATTCAAATGACCAAAGTTTGCTACTTTTCCAACTGAAATGTCACTTTGAAATGGAAAATCACAATTTTTTTTTCAGTGTTTAATTATTTTTACACTTTCAAAAATTGCTTTAGTTTTTCAGCTGAGCTTCAGTTTTCAAATATCTCTGTGTGTTCCAAGAATCATTTACCACAGAATGGCACAACTTTGACAGGAGAAAAATGTTCATTTGCATTAGTTTGCCTTATATATGCTGTTGGGGCACTAAGAGGCACTTTGTGCAAGGAGAAGAATCTCATGCTGGTGGGTTTATAGCACAACTCATGCAAAAAGCAGCTTGTACAAACAGCAGATGCTGACCTTTCCACTCAGTGAGAGGGGGATTCATCTCCATCTCAACTGGTCACTCTGGCTCCATTTAGAGCCAATGGAGACAAATGAGTAGTTTTAGGAAAGAATTCACAAAATCTCTTCCAAACATCTAAATTAGGATGAGATGAAATGCATCTTAAAACAAGCTGCTTTGTATCCCAACCATAAACAAATAACTTCCTTACCATCCCTGACTACAAAGTGAGGGTAAGCTATAGGTCAGATGCACATGTCTACATTTAGGCTGATAAATCCCACCCATCAAAGCCCAGAGAAATCACTGTGACTGTCTATTGAGTTCACTGGGCACCAAAAGGGAATCAGTGCCCATTAAAGAAGGATTTAGCTGCATTTATTACTCCCAAATTGTTAAGTGTGTTTATTTTGGGGTTTTTTTTAATACCAGGTCACTAAGTCTTGCATATTGATAATTACATAGCATTGCTTCTTAATGGCATTTGCATAGACGTAATGCTTAAACAGCCAGTTGTAACAGGTCACACAACTTTTTAACCAAAAAATCAGATAATTTTTCCCTTGTTGACTGCGAGGAGCCTACAGGCCTGATCCAGGACCCTGCCAACTCAATGATAATGTCCCCTGTGGCTGCAAGCCAGTGCTGCAGCAGACTTTAAAAGTTGTGGGTCGGGTTAAAAAAAAAATCTCAAATGTTTTGCAAAGCATTCCAGAAACAAATTCACTACTAGCACTCAAATCTTTTGTTTTTCCCCAGAGCTCCGACAACCCTCCCACTCAGAAATAATTATTAGCTGGGAGCTCATTCTGGCTTTTACCATTCCAAATGAACCTGACAAGCAATTTCCAAAGGAATTTATGTGCTGCTGTATTAGGCTATGTTTTAAAAGTGAGATCCCCTTTACTGCCTTTTGAGAGAGTTTAAGCAACTTTACCAGTCCCCTTAGGGAGTATTGGTGGACACTTTGTAAACAGAACAAGAAGCAATGCCATCCTTTCTGCAGGAATTCTCATTACTTTGCCCACTCATTAGAACAGTGAAAAAAGGGCATCTGTGAAAGCTTTTTTAGATAATCACTGATTTAGCTTAACAGTGTTATTTAAAATAATATTGGCATAGTGAGAGTAACATGAATAGTTATAAAATACATATAGAACACAATTCATTGCAAACCATCCCGTGCCACAAATGATGCCTATCCCTCCTTTTTTAGTTAATTTTGCAAATACAACTTAGAAAGAAAGCCATGTGACATAAGTGATCAGGCTTATCCAAGTTAAAGAAGTCAGATTTGAAGAGCTCAGAGATATACTCATAGGCTCATGTATGTTCACATGAAATCTTCACTAAATATTTTCAATTATTAAAAAAATAATTTATTTTGGCCTCTTCAAAGGTATCAAAAGCCTCAACTTGTACATTGTTTCATAAGAACAAGACTGTTAAGCATGAATGGTGTTTGCATCTGATCCATGGGCACACCTGTACATAATAAAGAAAAGAGTTATTGCTTGTAATAAATGACTGGACAAAATAATAATTACACTGAAAATTACAGACTATTCCAATTATCATACCTAATCACACCTTACATATTTCTTCATGCATATATATGTGTATATACAAATAGATAGATATAGATATAAAATATATATTTCTCATATACCTGTGAAATACATTTGTTTCAGTTATCAAAAATATGGAGGGGAAGTCAACTGATAAAGGGTGTTGAAAGGATCTGACCAAAGCCAAAAAGCAGCAGCTGGGTTAGGATGGGAATTCAGATGTAAAAAGTGAAGTCCTAACCCAGAACAGTATGGACAACAATATCTTTTTTCTGTTGAAAAGGCTGTATGTGTTACTCCTATTGCTAGCATAAAACTGTTCCTGCAGGGCATCTAATCAGGGCTGGCCATCCCTGTGTCATTAAACTCTCTTACTTTCCAAAACATGACAGCAAAACCCATACCATGAGGAGAATGTTCTAAAAGCTCTGACCATATAATTGTTAGTAATAACAATAGTTGGTCAGGACAAAAGTGGTGGCCAGGGACCATTGAACAGCATGGACAGCCTTCAGCTCAGCCCCAACCATCCTGTTCTGCCATACAGAAGTGTTACCTCCATCCAAGACTTACTGTTAGCTTTCATTTGATCTACAGAGAATATTTTTTCTGTAGCTGCCTCCAGTAGGGTTCAATCAACAGAGGTTTTGCATTTGATATCCAAGGCACACTCTCCAGTGGTGTCCTACATATCAGGTTTACATAGAGATCGTGCTTCCATGCTGGGCTAGGCACCCTATGGAGACATCATTTGTTTCCCCAGGCAAGAAAGTATTACACGTATAAACGAAGAGTGCCTTCAGTTAAAAGACATTTCACACTTTTCCCAAGTGCATGAGGGACACAACTAACAGAAACATAATTTAATAGGATTTTTTAATGAGTCCTGATAGATGTTTTATGGCCAAAAAAGAAAGTAAAAGCCCATTGTACTTTGTGAGAGGCCAAAGAACATGTGAGTTCCCAAATTAATTCATAGGTCTCCCTTGAAGAGCAATCCTTATTGCCCTCTATTAAATTGCATCTCTTTATTTTGAGAAAATGGATTTACTTATTCCTTTGCTAGAAACTTGAGAATGACATCACCGATCACTTTGTGTGACACCTACATGTCAGAATCATTGGGCTATATAGTGACTGACAACTAGCTTCTACCTAGGAAGAGCGTAATAAAATTGACTAAGAGATATTTTTTTATTATTGCCAAGAACAGTGTTGATAATGAGATTTTTTTAGCTAACCACACTTCACTTGACAAATTATGAAGAGATCAATTTTTTTCCCATTAGCCTCACCCTCATCAGTGGCTCAGCTGAGGTCAACTAGCCCTTCACTTGTAGTTAATTGTACACAGCCTTTGTCTACTGATTTTTCTCTATCAAAGCCTAAAAGAAGAAAAATCAATGGCTGTTATTTCAAATTCAAAGGAAAATACTTTAAATTAAAACCTCATTTCACTTAAAAAACATCACTTAAAAATCATCATGAATATATTTGGGAGAGAATGCCTTAGTCTGATGACAACTTGAGACACAGGCCATAATGTGAATGGTGCTGAGCATTTGGAAAACCCACCGTACAAAATCTTAGATCTCTGAGAATATTATTGGTAATTTCAATTAAGTATAAATGTCATCTTTGGATTTTATCTGGAGATTAAAGAACTCAGTGGTGGTTTGTACTGATATAATAATATCTAGGTAACATATTCCGAAACTTAAAAAACTTTAAATTATGTTTATGTCATTGTCTTTTTGTACTGCTATATATATGAGGTTCAGAGTGTGTGTTCCACCCACCTCCATTCCCTCACTTGCCAGAAATTCACCATTTCCACAGTACAGATTGTGACTTTCAACAGAAATGTATAGGTGGATGCTGAGTTCCACGGAGAGTCATGTCCTCAGACACTCTGTTTCTACCACACGCATGCAGATCATCCATGTAAGACATGTCAGCATAGAAGTAAGATACCAAAAAAACAATTTAATAAGTTTATAATAAGGACCACCTTATTGTAGGAAGTTGGTCATAATTTTACACTGTTGTTGGGTTTCAAGGGGATTTAACTACCTCTCTAGGCAGAATTGTTAGCCATTAGCTGATTAGAAACATCATAATTCAGGCCAGATTCATCCTTCCAAATTTCTGACACTCAGATGAGGCATGTCTCTCAGGATATCCCTCTTTGGTCCACAGCAGCTTAAAAGTGTAGTTTGAACCTCTGCTGGGTGGGGTCACCCTGTTATCATTTCCATTGGCTATAACCCAAACCTAGGATAGTTTTAGTTTATGGTTTTACAAACCAGTAGAGTTTGAAACGAGTCATCAAAGTTTGGATTGGAGGAATCTGGATGTCTGTATACCAGATGTCTCTAAAAGAAGCACAGATGCATCTTGCCTAATTTAACATTAGGTATCAGTGCTAACACAGCAGCATCACAGCCAACAGAGGAACATAAATGTTTCCACCAGGCAATTTTTACTGACCCAGGTGTATTCCCTGACTCTCTTTGTGGAGACACAGAGTCACTAATACAAACAGCCTTCTGCTCGTCCTTCACAGAATCATAGAATAATTAACATTGGAAAAGACCTTTAAGAGCAAGAAGTTCAATCATCATCCTCAAGTGCCATCCATATGAACAGCATTTTGAACACTTCCAGGTTTGGTGATTCCACACTTCTCTGAGCAGCCCATTCCTATGCTTTTCAGCCCTTTCTGTGAAGAAATTTTCCCTAATATCTCACCTAAACCTCCCCTGGCGCAACTAGAGACCATTTCCTCAGATGAAGGAACTAATACAGGATTTTAGATTTGTATTCCTGGAATTGCTGTGAGATTTATAAGTTCAGCCTGAGCATCTTTGCAGATCTAGCCAAAGGGTGTATTCTTTTAATGTCTGCATCAACTGAATTTAAAAACCCTAAGACTCAGGAGTTCCTTCTCTGGATTTTCACTCAACTATGTCCATTTAAGCTCACACACCCCATCTGCAAGATTCTTTCAGACTTCAAAAGATGCTGAAATTTTAACTGATAATTTACAGAAGAAAGGTCTATAAAAGCTGCATGTAATAAGGACAATTCAGATATAAAAACCATAGCAAAAATTTTGGCAGTCAAATTAATAACTGGTATAACTCTTCAGAAATGCCTAAGGATTTTTAGGACTGCAAGTCCTTTTCCACTGTTTGTCCTTTAAATTTTCTGCTGCATTATGACTATAAAGAATATATTATATATAAGACTTAGCTAGTCGTAATACCAATGCACTTCTTTGGCCACAATGAAGAGTAATCTATTTTTTATGAGTGCATATCATATAGATATTTGTTTGTATTAAATGGAGCAGCTTTTAAAATACTTTTTTATTTGGGAAGAGTGTTTTAGTCTGAAACTAATCTTTTGTGCTAATTGTCTCTCCAAGATATTCAGACATTACACTGCTCATCCTGAAAAAAAAAAGAAGACAAGGGTGATCATCAGGCCAAGTAACATCAACAACTTGCAATGAGTGGCTGGACCCGGACTCCATTTTTATATCAGTCACAGGAAGGATTGTCCCTACTCAAAATAATTTAAAGTCCAAAGTTTTCATCCAGAAATTTATTTAGATTTTCCTGCTTCCATTTAAATCAATACCAATTACAAACTTACATGACCTTGTAGATCTGGTCTCACGTATTTACAATATTGTATCAGGAGTCAGACACTAATGTAAAAATGTGCAGAGATTATTAGTTCCTATCTAACTGATCTTGTTTTACCCTATGTTAGTGATTTTTTTTTTTTGGTTTTCCTCAGTTTCATCTTGCCTTGTAATACAAGATTAATTGCTTCTAGCCCAAATGTTGCCAACAATACCATAATTTTTTTTTAAAGGGTGGATGGATGCATAATAGATCTGTTCTTAATAGACTACAAGTACATTGAATACTCAGGGATTTGTTTAACCTCAGATGATCACTACATGAATAAAGTAAATTTTGTGGAGATAATTAATCAGCTTCAGGAAAAAGAAAGCTTGCACCTTTATTCATTATCTTACCGGAAAGAGCCAATGAAGCATGAATTGATTACCTGGAATACATTATCTTTCCTAGATGCTGCCAAATATGGTTCCTTCTTCAGTTAAGTAGAATCATGACTTCTCATGTTTGGACCAGAAAGATATTGAATTTGCATTTCAAATTCATGCAAAAAATCAATACAACCAAGAGACTTACTAAATCTGGATCTCAAATTTATATAATCTGTCTTTAACTTGAAATACATGGATATCCAGAATTAGAACAAGACTAAGGCAAAAGAACTTCAGTCTGGAAAATAATTCTTGATCAATTTACTGAATTACTCCTACATTCCAGGATCCGTGAGAAAATATTTGAAGTAAACTAGAATCCAAAAAGATACAAGGATTTGGTCAAAATATTAATTTCCCTAACCTACAGAATTAAAGTGTGTCAAATAAAGGTGTGGCCATGATCACATCTCTCCCCGGGCTATAATGAATCAGCCTTACAGTGAAACACACCCAAGTTGTCAAGCCCTTGGTCTATGGGCACACTACCTCTTGGAACAGAGTATTTTCAAATAACTTTTATGGGCCAGATCCAAATCCCACAATTTTTTGTTGGTTTCAATTGTTTCAGCTTCTATACTTTTACTCAGCTATAACCAGGGTCACACATTCTGCTGAAACAGCTGCAATGAGGAGGCATAGAAAGTAAAAGTGAGGTACAGGTTTGTGCTCCACAGAAACAAGTTGCAAAAAGCATGTGGGCCCCAGTCTCTGTATAAGTGGAAGCAGAATTTATCACAAGATCCACAAAGAGTGGCAGCATTTTGTTGTTCTGAAGCCAAAGAAAACTCCTGTGAAGCACAGCACTGAAGATTAGGCCTGGCTGGGGCAGATGGAGAGAAGAAAATGGAGTAACCAGAGGACCAAAACCACTGATCTCCCTTCTTTCCTCAATAAATCTGCATGTGTGTATTTTGTAGCCATACAGTAATATAGTCCTTTTAAAAAATGTCTAAAATATTCAGTCATTTAATGAAATGCCTGTTTCAATCCCAGATACAACTAAAATTTTCAATTATTTCAGAAAATTACCAAATATCATAGCTAGACACTGTGGGACATGCCAAAAGCTAGTTTCTCTTGGATCATGTGACAAATGAAACAATACTTTTATTATGTTTCTTTTTAAATCTATATACTCAATACTCATATTTGTGCGTGAAGCTACATAGCAATACACATCACAGAGCTAACATTTATTTTCAAAACTGAGACTCTTTCAGAAAGTGATTTCTTTCTGTCCATTTTAAAAAGTAAATGCTTTTTAAAAAAACACCCTATAACAGATTACAGGGGAAGGAGGTTTTCTGCAGGCTTTCCACCTTCAGTGATAACCTTACAGTGGCTGGGGCTTGCAGCCCACACTTACCTGCTAAGGAAACCCTTCCTGTCAGCACATGAATGAGCAACCCAGGAGAGCAGCTGATGGTGTGCTGGACTCCATGAATGGGCACCTGAATCAGGTGGAGACCATGGTCCATCCCAGCTGCAGAACCTCTGAAGAGTGCTGCTATTATGGCAGAATACTCACGGCCTGTCAAAACGAGGGAAGATCTAGGAGTGGAAGAAATACAGGTGTGTCTTCCTTCCACTCCAATAGGAGTGGAAGGAAAACAGATGTGGACTCAGGTACGGCAACAGCAATGCAGATTTGATGAGACTTCAGGCCTTATGATTCCTTTATTATTATTATTTATTTCTAATTTATTATGGAAAAGAAATGGAGCTTCATATGTGACCTAAGACCCTGCTGCACATCTGGAAAAGAGAGAGTGAGTTGGCTTTAATCAGGTCAATCTCATCATCTCACAAATTCATAGAATCATAGAATCATTAAGGTTGGGAAAGATGTCTGAGATCAAGTCCAACCATTAACACAGCACTGCCAAGTCCACCACTAAACATGTCCCAGAGTGCCACACCTAAAAGTCCTTTAAATATCCATTGGGACAATGATCCCACCACTTCCCTGGGCAGACTGTTCCAGTGCTTGACAAGTCATTCAGCTAAGAACTTTTCCTTAATACTCAATTTAACCTCCTCTGGTGCTCTTTGAGGCCATCTCTTCTCATGTTGTCCCTTGTTCCCTGGGAAAAGAGATTGTTTGAGCCTGGCTACAACCTCATTTCAGGGAGTTGTAGAGAGCAAGAAGATTCCCCCTAATCCTGATTTCTTCCATGCTGAGCCCCCCCAGATCCCTCAGCTGTTCCTTATCAGATTTGTGATCCAGACCATCAGCTTCCCTGCCCTTCTCTCCAGTACCTCAGTAGCTCAGAGTTAGGCTTGTGTTCCAGCCTTTCCTAGAATTTTTGAACCCTAGTATGTCCTGATCTGAAACTAAAAAAGGAACCCACTACTGCCCTGAAGCACTCTGGGATATAAGCAGGATTTTGGTGCTGTGTGGGAGTCAAATAGAAGAGACATCCACCTGAAGAACAGTCTCTCCTTCACACTCCAGTGAACAAATTGAAAAAAATAGCCTATGAGGAATACAGATATTAAAAGGAGACAACCTACTTGGAGATATTTTCAGTGTGTAAAAAAGTTCCCAGAAGGAGAGTCAGCAAAAGGGCACGTGGTCCCATGGCTAGGGAATTTCCAAAGGACTGAAAAATGCATGACTGCTCTTTTGCTCTGTATCACTGCAGTTGTTTATTAATTCCCTGAATAGTAAGAAGTGGCTGGAGACGTTATTTCCCACATAACCACAGTGTGAAAGCACATGGATAATGCCAGGATTCACCTTCTGTCAGTTTATGAAACCAAGTAAAACAGGCATATGATCCAGAACACCTGTAATGCCAGTCAGTTGGAAAAAATGCATGAAACCTTTAATTATTTCATGAAAGGACTGATTTCACAAGATGACAGTAATAAGCACAGACAACAGAGACATACACAGACTTTAAAATAATGTAATGTATACTTATGTGTACATATATGCACGCCAAACTAAGCACACAGCAGCCAGTTGTTAAAGGAATTGGTTATTTCCCAGTGCCACCAGCTGTCTCCTGCCTCTGCAATGATGACTCAGTACAAACCAGTGACCCTTGTGCTCTAGAGAACAGTTTGTCTTTTTGAAGTTTGATTTGTCAGCGAGGATAATACCACCTTAGCTTTTGCACTGTCCTCCAAAATGTTCCTATAGGGCTCCCCAGCATCTGGGGAGCAATGAATCAAAATCATTCAGGTCCCAGTTCCAGTCACTGCCATGGCTGCACATCACATAAAATGACTTTTTGGTTGTTGTTGTTGTTGTCATTCTTTAAAATGTCATTTTCTACAGCATGGAAAAAAGTTTCTGAAATTTTCAATCCATTTTCCCACTTCTTTCCTGAACTAACTTGGCAGTCCCAGGTTTCTTATCTCATGCTTCACAAATTAAATACAATGAGAAGAGAAGAGATTTTCATTTCAGGAGGGTGATATCATTTATGCTTTTATTTATCATTTTATTTTATTTTCACTTCAGTCACAACTTCTTACATTTCATCTTGTTACTTTTTAGGCTAAAAGAGGTAATCTAACATGACTTAGATTCTCCCAAGCCATAGCCTGTCAGATTGCTGAATTATCAGTAACTAGTCAAGCAGCACAGTAGAAACGGATCACATATGCCAATTCCTCCCTTCTTGTTAACCATTTTCCAGTCACTGGAGGAAAGTGCACAGTCCAATCTTGCTTTTGCATGATCAAAGTTAGTTCAACTCTGTAGCTTAGCAGATGCCCTTGGGCACCAGGTGGTCCAATCAATTATATCAGAGAAACCAATAAGTTCTGTATCAATCTGGAGATTCTTTGCTCTCCAACTTGTTAGAAGAACACATTCCCTTTTCTTTTCTCCTATTTTAATGAAATTTCAGACTGCTAACCTTCTTTTAAAATAGTCTCAAGGAAAATACAGCAATGAAACTGCTTTCTAAAAGATTATTTTGAAATCTAACATTATTTGTTGGCATCTGGAAACAAAATGTGGGATGAGAAAATATGTTGAAAATATCCAAATATCATGCACATTGACATCTGTGTATTCAAGCTATTCCAACTGGAGCTATTCTGACTTACACTAACAGGAAATCCTCCCCAGATTTGTCATGTCAACAGAGATCAGAAGGGAGCACAACCTGTGCTGTCGGAAGCATTTAGAAACACCCTAAAGACAATAACAACAAAATTAATGTCACATAACTACTAAGAGAAGCCACAAGTCCTTGATGAATTGCTGAGGTTTTTGGTGGATTTTATTTTATTACTTTAGAGAAATGAAACAACTGTTGACAAATATTTTAGTGATATCCATCTTTTTCACAACATAATTATGCTTCAGACTCACTTGGCCATTAACCTCAGAGTATTAATAGTCATGCCTCTAGGAAGAAGCAATGTTTTATTTTCAACAAAGTGGACAGAAAGCCCAAATATTTGCATTCCATACCCATTTCCACAAGACTTTCTTTTTGGACTTAGCAAGCATCACATCTTCTATATTCCTCAGTTATACCTCGGGTGAAGTCAGGATAAGTCTTTCCCCACCGACCAGAAACTTGTGAAGATTAATTTATGATTAGGGAGTTGTTTTAAGGTGATTAGCTGAAAAGGAATGTATATGTAAATTATTTCCAATCTTGTTTAGGCTACTGCTGCTAAAAAACAGAATGCAGCATAGACAGATGACTATAGATATTTTTCTGTGTATAGCATTACAAAATCCAAATTCCAGCAGCTGCAAGCATTAACAGAAGTAATGACAAATGATCTTCATTTTCTTCATTAAGGTAAGGGTTGTATATTACAGTCCAATCAATAATAGAGTCATGCTACTAAAAATGAGATAGGTAATTATTTAGGGAAGCAAATAAATGGAGTCTTAGGGCTCTTTGCTACCACAATTTAACTTTCCTGTATTTTGGCTTTCAGCATATTTTAAGGGGAAAAAATTCTCCATTCAGACAGAATAGAGTCTACAGCCAACTATTTGGAAAACTCCCCTTAGTCGAGGAGGATGGCAACAGATTTGTATGCAATGACAGCTTTAACAAATCACCCGATAATGGGGTGTGGAGTCTGCAAACATGTTGCTTTCTTCCTCAATGGATAGCTTTCCTAGTGCGTTCAGGGATTATGCATCTACTTGTCGGCAAGAATAAGTTGCTGCTTTTTACTCCCTTCAGCTTTGCACAGGCAGCACAGTAAGAAGAATGGGAATGAATCTATTAGTACTTGTGCATCATAAATACATTTGTTTACAGAGTCCCTTGTGCTTTCAAGACAACAGAGTTGCATGATTAAATGCAAAATAACGCTCTGGAGGAAGAGAAGTCAGACACGCAACTGCCTTGAACTTTTCCTTCACTTCATGAAAACTATATAAAAAGCTCCCAAAACGGAATTCTCCACAGGTATGCTTAAGGTCAGAGGAGAATTTTACAGTCAGTTTGCAGCCACTTTTCACACGGGTATAGATGACTATATAGCATTAAGGCTGTGCTGAGCACATTGTGTTGCTATTATATAATGTGTCCACCAGAGCTGTTACTGCTTTTGATGATGCTCAAGAAACAAAGAAATCAGCTTTGCTCTGAAAACTCAAGCAGAATGCTTGTGCTTAGCAGAAACAAGGGAAGCAAGATAAACTCTGAGCTCTGTGATATATCCAAAGAGTTGTTTTCCTGGAAGAGTTGCTTTTGAAGGACTTAATTACATTTCTTGAGCATCATAAGAACCTAAGAATGGTGTCACTGTGCATGTGAAATAAACAGCCCCACAGCATGGGATAGCAGGACATGCTTCACCCTCGCAAGTAAGCATTTCAGGCAATCCAAAGCTGGGTTGTCTAAGGGAGGGGGCGGATGCCTACTGCTGACATTTGCTGTGTCCCACCATGGCAGTGAGTTAGTGCTGCTTTACCTGCTCTCATAGAGCAGGCTGCAGTGTCGTGAGAGATTTGAGGCTGGAAAAGTCTCCTGGCACCTGGAACCAAACCCTATATGGCTCCTCAGACTATAGATAGCTTTAAAACATTCCGTTGTGCCCTATATTAAGAGTAACCTACAGAGAAAAATATTGAAATAAAGGACCTAAATGGCAGAGGCCATTCATGCCAGAGAAGGGATTTCCCTTCCATTTAAGAGGCTGTTCTGCACTATGATGTTAGAGGGAGATCTGGTTAGTAGCAGATGAGTGAAATTATGAGTCATATGGCTGCTTTCTCTTTCTACTCAGCCAGGCTGGATGGCACATCAGAGCAAATTTCTCTCCTCAGGTCTATGTACATATAGACCAGTATTTTCTTCAGTCCAAAGGGCAGAATTTAGTTCTCCTTTATATCACCTAATATTTACAATTAATATGTCAGCGACTCTTTGCATGGGATTTGCACTCAATGTATAGTCACTCTGACCACAAAGGCACCCATATCCACTCCACCTCCAATGTCACTGAAAGCTCAGGAACTGTGCTTTTCATCCTGACTGTGGATGTCTGCCTCCATGAAAGCTGGTCTTAAGTATTCCCCAAGCTCCCTCAAATGTGCTCCTGGCTTTGAGAAATTGCCACAGGACAGTTCGGAGCAAATTCTGTAAGCAATTCAGTTGCCTAATCACAGGTGCCCCAGGGAGTCTGGGGGACTCTGGCAGTGTGACAGAAATGACACAGGACCAGAGGCTTTTAGACAAAAGACTTCTATGACCAACAGGACAACCCAGTGGAGAAACAGCTGGAATATAGGTCAGATATGCTTTCATGTAAAAACACACCTGAATCCCATCTAGGGTGGTAAATCTTTGCACTGACTTCTTCACTGGATTAGGTGCCCGTGGTTTTATTTGGAGTGGGAGGTAGTCTAAAAATAGATTTAAGAACCTATGGATGTTTTCTAAAAGACAAGGGAATATTGCTGAAAAACACACTCACCAATCCTTTGTTGCACCATTAGATGTCCATACAGCTCCAAAAATATTGGTCAGAGTCTGAAACTTCTTACAAAGTAAGTAACCAAATAAAGTAACATTTTTTATGGTGAGAAAGCCCTACATTTCTTTTTTGTGGTTTTCTACAACATGTAAAATAAATAATAATTAGTATTATCTCTACATCTATTGTTCCATCTTAATGTTATCTTACTGTCTTACTTTATGTTATCCAATGTTATCTTGCTATAGATAAACATAAAGTAGTACAAAATGCCCAGGTACAGAAGTTCTAGGCAAAGGGACATTGATCACTATCATATATTTCAAAACAGATGGGCAAAAATTCACCAGTGGGACAATTTAAAGAGAATCTCTTGCTTATCATTTTCCCCTTCAGTCACATGGCATAATGAAAGATCAAAACAAGGAGCTCTGAAGAATGCAAACCTTCAGAAAGCCACACCAAAGGAGAAGGTGAAATATAATGTAATTTGTCACTATAGCCACAAAGTCACAGAGTAGTAAGAGAGAACAAATCTGAGTGTTAAACAACATCAGATAAGTAGGAGAAGCAAGGGGAGGAAAAGTACCTTTTAAATTACCCTTATCCAGATGTGATCAAATTTCTTTGGAAAACACAGAGCTGAATCTAGTTCAGTTAAGCACTGAAATTACAGTACATGGGGTTACTAAAGCTCCTTTGTTTTTAAGACTAGTAGAAATACTCAGTGGAGCCCTGAAATCCTGCACTGATGAGAGGTTTATTAGCATATGGATGGATGCATGGATGAAAATCAGGTAAGTAAATTTGTACTTCTAGCAGAAGGAGGATTATTTAGCCTAATAAAAGAGAGACAGAATTTAGGAGTGGGCTCAGTGCCCTGATTTTAAGACAAATTGACCCAGACTTCCAGATTTTCAGTGTATCAAAGAAATGAAAAAGGCTATGACCTTCTAAAAATAAATACATTGCAGATAATACATGGTGTTGATACCTTTCTGTAGAAAAACTTCAGATGGTAGCACATTTCATGACTTAGGAAATTCAGTGGAACAATTATGTCTGCAATTACATAAGTCCGTGCTATTTTGACTTTAGCCTAGTTTCATTATATTTTAGGTTTTAACCCAAATTGTCATAGGTTTTAATGACTTTACCAGATATCCTTCCAATTTAAACCAATGTCAGCAAGAGCTAAATCAGGTGCTTTGTGCTCATATGATTAAAAATAGATTTCACAGACCCATTCAAGTTACCTTTCCAGCTGACAAAGAGTAAAGTCAACAGCTTGTGCCTAATAGGAATGCAAGAGAATTAGTTGGAGGGACACTCTTCACCCCATGTTAGATCACTGCTCACCAAAAAAGTTTGACAACTCCTTGCTTTGTAAGGAGCTACAAATGAGACAGTGAGACAAGCTGAGTTAGAGACAGAATTTATCATATTGTGAAGTCCAGCCACATGAAAGATATTGCCCATGTACTAAGATGAGACAAGTGATACACCTATGATATAGCTATGATAAAAGTCCACCAGCTGTATTTGCACCACAATTACTGTTTTCAAAGAAAAGTATGTGATTTCAAAGTCATCAGCTTGTAGGTAGAAAAATCACTTTGTTCAGTTAAGCAAGGAATGGATGTCTCTGACTTAGTGAGATGTTGCATTTGCTCATCCCTGCTCACACCCACTGCTGACCCATGAGCTTTGACATTTACCCAAATGGAGTAGAGCAGGTCTGTTTTCTGCCCACGTGAAACACCCAGTTTTCTCTGTAATCTCAACACACTTTTCATGCCTGAATTTTTTTCAAAGAGAGCAAAGTAGAACACAACATGCACAAATATAAGGCACAGACCCGCCTAGGTCCTCATCTAACAGCACCATCTTTGTAAATTCTGCAGAATTTAGGTGCAAAATTGTTAGCTGGGATCTAATCCTGCTGTGATCTACAGCTGGGAGGTGACTGCCAGCAACCATCCCAATTTGTACCAAACACTGCCATTAGGAAAGGTGTCATGGGAAACTGTATATCAGGTTCTATCTGAAGTATCTGTCCCCTTTGAAAGGTAAATCAGCCCAGAAATCTGCCCTAAAACTTGACACCAGGAGGAAAAAAAAAAAAGTTTTCAAAGTCATTTTAATTACTTCAATTCAGCTTTCTGCCATATCCAAACGGTGACATAACTGGAACAATTTAATAAGCCTTACCATTCATTTCCTGTCCCCCTCCCCTCCAAGAGTTGTGATCCTGTCAGCTGAGAATGGACAGAGAAAGTGCTTCTGTTCCCCTTCAAAGCAAAAATAGAACTGCTTAAACCACCCTCCAGACATGTATGCAGTTTCCAAATGTTAACCCAGATCCATTTCCTGGCATTTGTTCCTAACATGTTTCCAACCCATTTAAGACACGATTATTTTATCCAGCTTTTTTTAGCTCTGTTTCACAGTACCAACCACAGGTTTATTCCATGTGCACAGCATTTGACGTGGCACTGCCCCACATGGTGGTTCCTCTGCATTGTCATGATTACAATCCCCAAGTTTTCACCTTCTGTAGAGACATAGTGCCACCAGAGGCTTACATAGCCATTGTGCATTAAAAAACTCTCAGTACTACAACATCAGTGGGCATCCACAGAAAAGGTTTACTGTACAAGTACTGTTTTAAGTAGCCTGATTTTTGCACACAGTTTGAGCATGATCTAAATATCACAAAGGGATAAGGATTTATGTCATAATACCACACTGCAGTCAGTGTGGAGCACAGCAGTATTTGAAAATGACTTGACGTATTTTCTGTGGAGAGCCTGTGTTATCCAAGCATAGTAATCAAACCTGAATATTCAGCTTTGAAACTGTTTGGGTCTATGAAAGATTACTGTGTCCATGTTATTCAATCTCAGTGCAGTAGCATTGCAGAAAAAAAAGTAGCAATAAATTTGGAGAAAGCCCTATAAATCTCCAAAGTTGGAACTGTCCTTAACCTAAGACAAATGAACTCAGATTCAACTCTCCATGTGACAATTCATAGACGAATGACAATGAGACATGATTTAATGTGATGGTGCAAAACATTTCCCTGGGGCATCCCAGGCTGACCCAGTGGTCTTCTGCCCGGGGAAACAGAAATTGGTTTTGATACTCCAAAGAGGGGGGAAGGATGTTGTTATTCCACCAGTAATGTCTCAATAACGTTAGCCTTTCTGGAGTACTTCTGTGCACATATATGATGCTCTCCATGTGTTTCTGATGCAATTTTTTGTGCTTTTTTTGCACTGTATATTTCAATAAAGCATTTAGCATATTAATTCTATTTTTAGTCCCCAGTTTCAAGTCTTCAGACACTCTTGCTGGCACTTCAATCCTTTAGGACAGTCTAGGCCCATCCCCTGTGACTTATCTTGCTTTTTTGTTCGTACAAGGGACAGTGCACATTTGTACTAAAGACATGTCTCAGCAGATTATATCCTTTCTAGAGCTGTAAGAACAACCTGTATCAACCTTTAACTTGCTCAGTGCAATATCCAAAGGCAGACTAAGAAAAAAACCCTTTCCATTTCTCAACTGCTTCTTCCCTGAGGCAAGCAGGAGTTAGCAATGCCCTTCAAAGTATAGATGGTGCCAGGATGACGCCATTCAGTGCAGGAAAGAAGTGTGATTTAGTCTGTGTAACAGGACCATATCTACTGAATACACAAAGGAGCCAGTTCTAGTTCTTAGAGCACTAGTAAGGGACTTAAATGCTTTTGAATTGATTGTACTTAAATCCTTGATATTCCATAAAATTGCTGTGGAAACCTTGGTAAGTCTCTAAGGATAAGCTCCAGCCTAGATCAGGCATCTACTCTAATGCAGCTCTTCAAAACATCAGCTGTTGGCAGCAGCAAAAGGGGTTGAAGTGGGAGTGTGACCCCAGCAGAGCAAATTCTAGGCAACCCAGGAACTGGAATAGAGTTCTTGTCACAGTTCAACCCCAGCTGGTAACTCAGCCCTCCCAGCTGCTCACTCCTTACCAGTGACGTGGGGGGAAAGAACAGGAAGGGTGAAAAGTGAGAAAACTCACAAGTTGAGATAAAGACAGATTAACAGGTAAGCAAAAGCCACACACATAAGCAAGCAAAACAAGGAACTCATTCACCACTTCCCATGGACCAGCGGGTGTTCAGCCACCCTCAGGGGAGCAGGGCCCCTCACGTGTAACAGTGACTTGGCAAGACAAATGCCAACACTCTGAATATCTTCCCTTCAGCTTTATCTGCTGAGCATGATGCCACATGGTAGGAGATAACCCTTGAGTCACTTGGGTGCTGCCACCTCTCTGTCCCCTCCCAAATCCTTGTGCACTCCCAATCTCCTCACTGGTGGGATGAGGAGCAGAAAAGGCCTCGATGCTGCATAAGCACTGATCAGCAGTAATGAAAACATCCCTGTTTTCAGCAAAATTCCAAAACACAGCCCCATACCAGCTACTGTGAACAAAATTAGCTCTATCTCAGTCACGACTAGCAGAGCTTTATGTTCAGGTCAAATCCATTTCACTGGAATTAGGTACTGAAAAATTGTCTTTTATGTCTCAGTCATACACAATAGTCTTCCTATTTACTGAATGTGCTCTGAATGAGTGGTATCAACATTTGTCTGTGCAAAACATTGTGGTACATTTTTAAATACCAAACAAATGTTTAAACATCACCATCTTGTTGTAGATATATCAATACAAACAACCAAACATGATGCAACTAAGTAAGTGTATTAATCAGTGCCAGATGATTAATTCCCACATCATTTCCCTGCTTCCCTACTGTTCAGTTATTCCTGTGTCTTTTAGACCCAGACTCCTCCACTCAGGGGTGCTTCCATATGTGCAGGTGCCCACACACACAAACACAAACACACAAGCAGGCACATCTAATTACTGCTAGGCACAGTGGGATTCCAATTCTCACCAAGACCTTTGATTCACCCATATTATAAATTATGAAAAACAAAAATAATGGAAAATCGAAGGACAGGAAAAAAACCCAGGGGACAATAGTTTTCCAGATGCTGAATGCCCAGAGCTCTAATCAGACCCCAGGGCACGCCGCGTCTGTCAGACTGCACTTCCTCTCACTTCAATTACAAGGCTGTGTATGAAAAGTTGGATGAATATACAAAACCATTTCATCTTTCTGCAGCTCCATTGGCTGGCTCAGCCATACTTTGCTGAACACAGTAAATCCCACAAGCCACCATCCACTAAGGAAAAATCCTGAAGTATTTCAAAGTGCAATGAACCAAGTGACTCAAAGAAAAGCACATCTTTCAGTGGTTTCATTAGTCATATTTCCTCCCATTGCACCTTTTTTAATTCAGTGAAGGGTCCAGATTTCAAAGGAAGGGATTCTCATTATCTTATCCCAGCCTGAGAAAGAGAGGAACATAAAGCAAAAGTCAGCTGGAGAGATGCGTTCTCCTCATTATCCTCAGCTGCCCTTTATTATTTTGTTTCTCATCCTCCCAGTCCTCTGCCAGCTGACACTCCTGTTTTGGCAGAAAAGTTGCCTGTGTAAGGATAAAGAATCAAAACTGAATCTCTCCCTAAATTTCCCTGTTATTACCTATTTGTAACAGGGACTACAAAAACATAAACCTGACAGCCATGAACTGTGTGGATAAGTGTTCCTTGCCTCCTCCACAGCATCTTGAAATATGCTCCATGTGAACTGTAGGAGAAACAATAGCCAGTAAATCTTTGATAATTGTGGAATACTTCCATGCACTGTATGTCTGAAATAGATATAAAGCCACAGTCTCTTCCATAAACACTAGCAAGAAAAGTATTTTATCTAATGCTAAGTGAAATTACCAGCAACAACCAGCAATAAAATATATCTGCACCACCCTTTCAATCTCATATTGCTGAAAAAAATCATATACACACAAAAGAGACTTCTATGGTTTACTGTGTGCACATTTGAATTTGGCTTTCAATGGAGTTAAAATTTCTGAACTCAAATGTCAGAATCACCATTTAAATAGCTGAATAGCTAATTTTCCATGCTTTCTATATAGTTAATGAGACAGGTGTCTTCAGTGTCACCTTCTCAGACAACTATGTCAAAATTATTTTTTAATTGATTTAAATATCAGAGTTCTAAACACAGCAAGTTCTGAGTTCTTGAAAAAATTCATCCAAATCCTTTTGAAAAAGATTTCTTCATGAATCTAAATAAAAATAGACTTCATTCTGGCAGCAAAACTTGATAGATGCTACAATGCAGGTGAAATTTTCCTTTTTGAGAGAAGGGCTACACTGATAACCAAATTTTTCAGATTCTCTGACTTCTGCTCTAAAAATGGAAGTGTTTCATGCTGTATCATTTCCAAGAAAAGTGAACCAATTATATTTGACACATTCTGCTTTCCAGCTTGCTCTTCTTTTCTTGGAGATTCATGAAAAGGAGATGTGTGCCACATAATGCTCTTCCCTGCTCACTGAGTGCATTGTCTAATCGAACAGGTGATGGATGTTCTCAGGTGGTCAGATTGATTCCTCTGAACCACTGCAAAACAGCAGCACCATAACTCCCCCTCAAAAAGAATGAACGACAAAGAAGTGACACAAATGGCACCTAAAAGTTATCTGCTCTCTCCGGTGCCATCTGATAATGAACATAGACAATCAAAAAGGAAGAGAAGCCAGCTTGATAACCTGGTCTGGCATAAAGAAAGTCAAGCATAAACCAGTTTAATCATAGATCCTGCACATGCACCTCATGACAAGGAATGGAAACCCATTACCTGGGATGTTAATGTCAGCCCTGCAGATGACAGTGACAACACTCTAAGCTTCTCTTTTCCTCATGAAAGCATTTTAAATACGTAAAGATATTTCCTCAACAAGCACCTCTAGAGAATTGGAGCCTCATATCACCACTACTTCAAAGCAGAGAGTTTTGAAGCATATTCTTGGCTCTCACTAGGAGAAATCACTCATGTAACAAGGATGCAAGGTGCAGTTGCAGCAGGTGTCTACACTGCATCATATCTATTCAAATGAATTCAACACCCACTGAATTACTTTGCATATTAAGTGAACAAGGTTGTCATTTTCATTTGCCTTTAGCTTTCCCCTGCAGATGATCTAGGGCATTTTCTTTGTCCCCTTTTACAGGAGCACAATGTGGATACAGGGGGTTTGGTGCCTTCTCCTGACTTCAAGGATGAATAGAGGAGGCACTGCAATCTCTATGCTCTAAGAGGGTTAAACAATGTTCCCTCTCTGCAGCTCTCAGACAGTTACTTTTCTCTAAGCCACTCCAAAGAACATATCAGTAGTTAATGGAAAGCAATCTTCAGCTTTTTGGGCTTGCCTCTCCTCTGTTTCTTCCACAGAGGTCCACATATCCTCCAAGGAGCCAGTGCAGCCAATACAGCTTGGTTAACCACACAACATGGCAGTACCAATTTCAGTGCTCCTGAAATTCAGAATACTTGTGTGAAGGCTTATATGAGTATATGTACAGCGTCTAGTCGTTTCTCATACTTTCAGAGGCTAATTTTCAAAATGCTATAGCGACTCTAGCTCTCGAATCACAGAATCTTAGAATCAAAGAATGTTTGGGTTGGAAGTGACCTTAAAGATCATCTAGTTCCAATCTCCCTGCCATGGGCAGGGACATCAGGGAATCTTTTGTTCCATTGAAGAAATACAAGGAAAAAGGAGATGAGTTTGTTGCTTGTCATGGTTCAACCTTAGTGGACTCAGTACCCCCACAGTGGAATGGGGGAGAGAATCAGAAGGGTAAAAGTGAGAAACGTCACAATTTGAGATAAAATCAATTAATAAATAAAAACAAAATAACAAATAGAGAAGAAAAGAACAAAACCAAGTGATGCAAAAAACTCCAAACTGCTTACCAGCAACCAACTAAGGCCCATCCAGTCCCCGAAAAATGTCAGCCCCAACCAACTTTCAAACTCCTCCCTCCCCCACAGTTTTATTGCTGACCACATCATTACATGGTTAGGAATGTTGCTTGGGTCAGTTAGGGTCAGCAGTCCTGCCTATGTCCCTTCCTAACTCCTTGTAACAAAAACATTTCCTCTTTGTCAATGCTGTCTTTATCACAAATCCAAAGCAAAGCACCTTAAAAGCTACAGTAAAGAACTTCAACTATATCCCAGCTAAAACCAGTTCATTGCTGGATCAAATATTCTGCAGGGACCAGAGGAACAGGAACTTAAGCATATAGGGAAAAACTAGGAGGGTAAAGAGCTTAATTCTGTGAGAACAAATGGATTATAATTCAAATTGACTCTTCTTTACATGAAAATGCTTTTTACATGCAATATTTTATCTGTAAATGCTAGGACATAAATTATGGGGAAACAAATAATGGAATTTATATAAGTTACCTAAAGATTTGGAAATCCTGTTCAGACTACCTATCTCATTCCTTAATAGTCAAAGGAGAGGGACTGACAGTGCCAGAAGTCAGTTCACTTCACCTTTGTCAAAAGAGACTCCACTCTCTGAATGTCCCTGCTTCTCCTTAGTGACTGCAAGAGTAAGCTAGAAAATCAACTTGGGCTTAATTCCAAGGCTTTAGACAGCTGAACATAAGTAACTGAAATGCCAGCCACACCTAAGGAACACCATGGGAAAGAGTCATTAAAAACAGAGGTTTGGAATGGTCTGGAACAGAAGCCTCTCTGTGATGTTTGTGTGGCAGTTGCATGTGGCACTGAGACACCACTGTCTCCACTGTGAAAACTGATTTCCACATGGTGCAGACATGTCCCTCTGCCACTTTTCCAGGCAGCAGCATCCTTTTCCAGGATCAGTATCCTATGCATGTCACATGAGCACTGATGGGGGAAAAGGTATTACTTGGAGGATAAAAAAGTACCGATATTTATTTTAAATGAAATATTTTTAAGTGGCAGCAGGAGCCTATGGTTCCTGAATCCTGGCAGTGGAAATTCCCTTGTGAATTTAGGAATATAAGTGCCTTTGCCAAGTGTACAAATGACCTTTAGTTCTGCAAGAAAAAACCTGTGCATTTCACTTGAATGTTTGCCTGGCTTAGACAACTTAGACAACAGGAGGGATAACATGCACATAAAAGATATATATCAGTATATAAATATTGAACTGCTCCCTATATAATGTTATTATGATGCATTTTCAGCTTCTTAACTAACAGAGAAATTGAGAACTTGACTTTCAGCTGAATGGAAAAACAGACCAAATGTCACTCATTTTAGAAAGAAATAGGAAAAATGCACTTAATTCAAGGAAACTGTATTTGATTAATGTATTCTGAGAAGTTCATTGTTGATGTAGGTTAGGCAAGATGGTCTATAGATTCTAGAGGAAGAGATTTGAATACACTATTAAATACAAATCAGATAACTTAAAAAATCAATTTTCTTCAAGGGAAAAAATTCTCTCAAGCCAAAAATGATTCAACTAATTATATCAAGAAAGTGCACATAATGCACTGTATATGCACTAGTATGGATTTTTTTGTCTGTTCACAGAAACATGCAGGTAGAAAACTATGGGAGATGAGCACAGCCCAACTCAAAAAGCAAATTTTATGGCCTTTTGCAGATATATGACTTTGACCTAAACTGGGGTTTGATCAATTTCCACATTGTCATCATTCTCCAAAGAAGATGAGAGTAGCTATAACTTATAAGGAGAACCCAAAGCAGAAAATGATCCCTCATCAGATGGAACAGGGACAGCTCAAAAGTGAAACCTGATCACAGAAGGAGACATCGTATGGATGCCCTAAGCCTTAATATTAGATATATTTATTTAAGATGTAGCACTTCACATTTTCTTAAATGCAACAACCCAAATTAAAGCACACTTTTTTGAGTTTCAGTTTTGCTGAACTCATCCCCTCCCTTCATATGATATCATAAGGGACAAAAAGGATATTCACCCCAGAACAGTTTTCCAGCACAATCACAACAAAAATCAAATGGAGAAAGCATTAGTAAGTGTATACTACTATCAAGATCTCATTGTCACTAATTATCAACACAAGCCTCATTAAGTCATATACACCTCTGTGTCATTAAAGATTTAATAAATATGACACCTGAAGATGGCAATCTGAAAGATGCAACAAAACTCCTGAATTTCAGGACAGTGCCTGCAAACTGCAGATGGCTCTGCAGCCTACACTTCACCTCAGCCGTAAGCACCTCATTGCACTACTCCAGATATTTGGAGAACAAATGGTCTTTTGAAATGACAAGAAAAGTATCAATTTCATAAAAAAAAATCAATTGATTCCAAACACCAAAAATTTTAAATAATGAAAATTCAGTTCTGGGGCTGAGGCAAGGATGATGTCCTGGTCTCCCTTTTAACATCTACCCTGCAAAGTACAAATAAGAGCCTAGGATCTGTCATTTACTGCAGAGTGCAGACCTTAGAAGGCTAAAGGAAAGGAGGCATTAAATTTCATTTGTTAAAAGGGGAAAAATGTACGTAAAAACTCTTTAGTTTTCTTCCTAGTTAGTATAAAAGTGGTACTTTGAATGAATGGTGTCTGCTATGTATTCTAGGGAGCAGACATATTGATCCACCAGAGACACCTTGCTATTGCTATATAACAATATTTTAAATCCTTTTATTTCCTTCTTAGGATTCAGCCCCACATATAAGAGAATATACCCCTAAGGACTGGACAACATCTGGTGTATATATAGGGATCAATCACGAGGTGGATGTAAAGAAGAAAGATCAGAAATCTCTTGACAAAGTAGCTGCTTCAGTACTTTAAGAAGGCTATTGAAAGTTGATCTTAAATGTGATTTTGGGAGCCAAAAATTTTTGTCAGCAATTTATTTTCTTTACAAAATAAAAAATTTCTTCAAAAATCAAGCTGCCATGTGGATCCCCACAGCAGTGGAGCTATTTTCTTTCAAGATATGGTTGCTTCTTAACACTGTAATTAAGTTTGAATAATGTTGCCACAGTAAATCATGCACTTTACACAATTACTGTACAAAATGTAAAAGGGAAATAAAGTATGATGTGAGCTTTGTTAAACTTAAAATACACTTGACAATCACTTTACTTAATTAGATATATTTGCCTCCTGAAAAGTTGCTGTACTAAAAGTGATGTTCACCTTTCCAAGGAAAATAATCATCTCCCAGAGCCAGAGGCATATATCCCACCCCTATTTATTATTATTACAGAAACACTTCTGTATGAAGCATCACTAGCCCAGCAGCCAGGGGACATTTTTCTAGTCCCACCTCTGTCAACGATCTGCTCTGTGTTCTTGGGCTGGTTGTGCCAGCTCAGTGCCTCTGTTTCCAGATCCATTGCTTGCAAGTCTTTTCAATTTGGAAGTTATTATAATACTATGTACAGCATAATAGCTAATAATAATTACTGTAATATACATAATTATATTATGTGCCATGTAGAGAATAGTAGTTATAGTAAGAAAACCTCAATACTTGGAGGAAATTACCATTTTGTGGTTATAAACTAACCTAGATTTACAATTCCCCAGGTTTCATGAGGTTCCTTTACTAATTTTAAATAGTGTTTTCTTTTAAAGGACACGTAAGTGTTCTTTTCCTTTGTACATTCACAAGAGATTGGAATATGCACAGGGCTTAGACAATTCTGTCCTTTTGTGCAGCTTGGCAGAGCTCCACTTATTTCCATGGGGTTGAGTCAATTTTCATCAGATAAGAATCAAGCTTTTGTTTTCCTCTAACTTTTAGATACTGATTTATTTTAAGCACCCATGGGGATAAAACAGAAAGACTCATCCACTGTGGTTTCATATCTGTGAAAATCATTATTCTTCAGGGAGAACTACAGAGGGCAAGTTCTGTTCTGGACTCCCACCAACACAGTAATGAAGAGTGAGGTGGTGGGTTTGATCATGATGCTGTCATCTACACTCCACACAGCTAAGGAGGAGTATGAGCAGCAACTCATGTATTTTCCTCCTCTCCCAAGCCCAATTCTACTGAAAGGGCATCAGATTTATAATTAAAACAACCTGAAAGCTCTCAAAGCAGCAAAGTTATGTGCTCACCTTGTCTTGAAACACATCTCTCCATTGAGATTGGAGGGTGGCCTAGGGTAAGTGATTCCATCTGCATCACCCAAGGAGTACCCTGGATCAAGGAGAACCTTCCTATAATCTCTCTGGCTGCTTTGAGTCTCCTTAAAATGGCCAAGGTCTGAGCTATTCTCAGAACTTTTAAAATCTGTCATGGACATCTTTAATATAGGTTGATTGTAGTCAGAACATAAAGAGCAGCCAAAAATGTATCAAAAATTTTTGATATTATGTGAGTTCCACATCAATTAAATCTCCCATGCTCCTAAGGTTAATTGCTCATATGTTACTTTCAATTAAAGGGTCATCTGAAAAAATGGTGAAAACCCAATTTAATTCCACTTTTCCCCTTTTTTATCCTCGTGTCACTGTGACAAATAACTCCCTCAGGCTACAATATCTACATCTTCCAAAAAGCACCATTCAATGATATTATTTATTATTTAATAATCTAATTTTATAAACAATTGTTTTTAATGTTAGTTATTAATAATGCTAGTTATTAATATTATGAACACTAAAACTAATAAAGCCTTATTCCTTAAGGAATCATGTCTTGTGGTTGTACCTCCTGATGTGTAACAAATTGCAGGTTCCCACTAAGATCTTGGTTCTCTTTTGGAGCATAGAAGGCAATCTGGCTTCCATGTGTCTGGACTGTAGCCACTCCAGAGCCTTTCCCTAATTCAGACTGCAACTGAGTCTTACCTGTTTTGAAATTCCCACCAGTCTGTAACCAGGCTCGACACTGGTCAGCATTTTCATGCAAACAATAGAAAATCAGGAAAAAGAATGACAAATAGATGATGTATCATGGAAATTTAGGGATTTCTTTTCCCAGGGAAGGTCTTTCCTCTTTCTGGAATGTCAGCAAGAGAAGGAAAGGAACGATGAAGCAGTTCAGTTCAGGTTAATATACAATTTTTCATACCAGAAGGTAAATCGATAAATGGTTGCCTAGATCAATTTTCTGTCATGTCTATGCAACATACTGAGGAAATGTAGCAAGGGAAGCACTTGAGGATGTGGCAGGTAGGAACAGAACTGGCATTTTGATTATTATATCTGGAGAGTTTTGAATTACTAGATTTGGGGGGGAAAGGATTTTTCTTTCCATAAGTGAGACTGAGCTGTGTATTCACCACACGTACACACCACTGCATTGCTTGTTTATGCTCTCTGATTAACTGTAAAAAATGTTATACCATTTAAGTGTGAAGGTCTCCACTAAAATTATAGAAATGTATTTATGGGAGACTCAATATGTACAGCAGTTCTTTATTAAGGTCATTGGTATAAAATATATGACTGATGCAATGACTGTGTATCATTACAGTGCTGAACATACAATACACCAACAGGGCACCTTGACAGATGCATGAGCCTTTCCCAGACAGGGCTGGGGCTCCTGATCAGGCAGTGGATGTGCTGCAGCCTCTTCTGCTGTACCCCCCCTGAGCAGAGGTTATTAGAGCAGCATCCTGCCCATGCCTGTCACCAAGTGCCAGCCCACAGTATTATAGGTGGAAGGTTTTGAGTGCTCAGTCTCTTAAACCTGCATTGTGCAACTCCAGCAGAGCAAAACAGATTTAATGTCAGCTTATTGGCAAGCCCACTGATGTGGCCATATCCCGGGGGAAATCACAGCACCTTTTGTATTAGCACAGGGGCAAAGCATCTGTTTGAGAGGTGCTAGATCAGGGCTACTATTTGCTTCTGCTCCCCTTTTGCCCCTGTAGGAAGAGAGAACAACTGGGAGGCTGAAAACATTTCTGTTTCCCATGGGTTCATTCTGGGTTTCCTTAGTCCTCTACTATCCCTCCATACTCACAAGTGATTTTGGTTAACAATTACACGTGCATTTTGATAATTATAGATGTGAATTTAAATATCCCTTCAATTTTTTTTCTAAAGTGGCCTGTAACAAAGCTGGAAAGAAAAGGCATCTAGGTTTTATTTATGTACTATGTAAAGCTGCTTCTTAGGACTACTGTTAATTTCATATTATACAATCCTTCATTCTCAAATAAAAGCAGATATTTCTAGGGTTTGGGGTTTTTTCCCCCCAGAGCTGAAAACCAGAGAGAGTTCAAATGACTAGTCCAAGCAAGCTGTTAAAAGTAAGAACTCCTGGAAAAAAATTTCCAGCTTGCACTCTGATGCCATAATTTTGCAATCATCCTGTTTACAGACTGGGACATTCAAGTGAAATTAGACCAGTGGGCCATGACCAAAGCTAAAAATAAAATTGCAAGAAGACTGTGTAAAGCTACAGAACTAATCCCGACAGAAAAAGGTAGGGCACGTTTTTCAATTTCAGAAGAATTTTAAGAACCCTTCTCTCCTTCCAACATAGCTTGAGACTCAAGAAAAGTATTGCTTTTAAGAAACTGTCCCACTGGAACTCAGGCCAGATACAGGGGTAGAGCACAGCCTAACTTCCCTGGCCTGCCACCAAAAGAGAAGGAGTTTATTACAGCAGGCAGAGGGAGAGGGGTCTGACAGACAGCTGGCCATCCAAGCACTTCATTATTAAAGACTGTTTGGCAGGATGCTTTGTTTGAAAGCTGTGTTTGTAAAAGCAGCCTCCAACCACCAGCATCTGCATTAACTATCAGTTTTATGAAGTACTAACTGCTTCACAATGTCATTGACACAAAGCAAGCTTAGCCCTCTTCCTATTTGAAGGAGAAAGAAAAAACAACTCCTGGGGTTATTTAATTTTTTCCAAACATATGTTGTGAAAGGCCTCACAGCAGTTTGAACAAACTCTCAGAGCTACAGGTAGAGTCATGCTGAGACCTTCTCTTCTGCAAAGAAAAAGCTGAAGCCTTTTTGCTTTCATCAGGAGAAACAATGAGCATGGAGCAGGCTGAAGTACAGGTAAAA
Source organism: Molothrus aeneus (assembly GCF_037042795.1). Classification (NCBI taxonomy): domain Eukaryota; kingdom Metazoa; phylum Chordata; class Aves; order Passeriformes; family Icteridae; genus Molothrus; species Molothrus aeneus. The sequence goes on along the minus strand of NC_089648.1, from coordinate 70,995,543 downwards.
CTTTTCTTGTATGGGCTACCATGAAGGTAGACCCAAGGAAGACTTTAGTAGTATAATAGGTGCATTTTCTTGTAGTGGTAAATCCAGGCACAACACACATGTAGGAGGTTAATACAGTTTTATTACCAGAGCTCTGGCACCTACACCTCTCTCCAACGTCCAGTCCAATTTCCATCTGCTCTGTGGCTGTCAAACTCGTCATAGAATAACTGAATTATTTGTGTTGGAAAGGACCTTGAAGATTACCTCTTTCCTACCCCCTGCCATGGGCAAGGACACCTTCCACTAGACCATGTTATGCCAAGCCCCATCCAACCTGGTCTTGAACACTTCCAGGTATGGGGCAGGCAAAACTTCTCTGGGCAATCTGTTCCAGCACATCACCACCCTCAGAGTGCATAATTTGGTCCTAATGTCCAATCTAAACATACTCTCTTTCAGTTTAAACCAGCTACCTGCTGTGAAGCACCAGTTCATACACCAAGGCAAGGTATTTCTATTTTTGTTCCAGTTTGTGCAGAGTAGGGAGCTTGGTGGTAACCCAGCTGGCTCCCTGATTATCAAAAGTTTACACTATTTATACATTTTAATGACGGCATAATCATTCATTGGTTACAAATTATATAACTTTTCTATTAATTAGTACCCCAAACCCCGATTTTCTGGTTCTGTCTCTTGTTTCTCATGTTAATTAGTCAAAAGGTCCAGTTCTTCTCTTCACTTGAGTTGGGAGGCCATTCTGAGTAAGTGGTCAATGAGTTGGTGGTTGCAATCTCCCACAGCCAGAATTACTTTCCCTCAGTTATGGTTCAGTTCTCTGCCTTCTTTCTTGGTGGCTGCTGTCCAGACAGCCCATTTATCCTGGGATTGCCTTTTTATTCCTTAAAACAACATTCACAGTGCAATTGCTTAATCATAACTGCCCAGCTATAGCTACTGATTAACACCTGAAAACAATTGCAAATTTTTATTTATATCTTAAGGGACTCGAGCCATTTTATACCACTATCACTGAAGGTCCTTGTAAATAGTCTCTCTCCATCTTTCTTGTCGGTTTCCTTCAGGTACTGGAAAGCACCTATAAGGAAAATCCTTTTCATGGAAGGGGAAATAATAAAAAGAAGTCTAGATTCCTGCCACAGAATTTCTACTTCCTTACAGAAATACCCAAAGCTCTTGGCCATTCAACTTACACTATTTAGAGATTTCTGAGCAATGCTGTCAAAGCTGTAAATATTTGAGCCCCTCCAAGTGGATATTTTTTGCCTTTCCCATGCTGAAAACTAAAAATTACTCAGAACCATATGCAGACTTATAAAGCCTTTGTGTTACTCTTTCCCTAAAGGTATGTTTGGAATCAGTCAAGTCATTGCCCAATACATCTGTCCTCTGCCAAGGGTACATCTACCTTCCTCCCCACACACACACATAAATACAGCACATAAGCATATAGAATGTGCAGACAAAAATGTAAACTTGCTCCCACATGAGGGAGAATGCTCCTTATCCCATCTATGATGAGGACAAGCAAGCATGGCCATTCAGTGAGAAGACCCCAGACCACTTTCATGTGGAGCTTCTCTGCATTGCACTAGGACATGGATGGGCTACAAGACAAGAACCACGGGAGTGGGGAAGTGATTGGAATGAATCATCACTTTGTTCAGTAGCAAAATGTGGCCATCACAGCCAAGTTCAGCGTTCAGTCTCTTGGTGGACTATATTTGTGCTCTGTCTGTGGTTAACGAAGAGACAGCATCTGTACTTAAATCCAGCAGGTTCTGCACAGTCTCAGGGCTGACACCGGACACAGTCATATCCTCCCTAAAACTTGGGAATTTCCCTCCATCCTCTGACTCCCCTGGAGAGAAATATCTGTAGTTTTGACACACTCCAGACCACCTTCAGAATCTAATCCATCTTGTTTATCCTAGACACCTATCTTACAAACTGAACCACCCACCTATATTTCAGTAGACTGTAGATGACTCACTGGACAGCTAAACTCAGCTGAAATGAATTCCATCTGAAATGTTCTGCAGGATCAGACTCTATTTTACAATTACATGGTATTGTAGGAGTTTGAAGTGTTTTATCTAAATTAAAAAAAAAAAAAAGAAGAAAAGAAATCAAAGAAAAACTATAAGAACTCGTGCTTTTAAGCTTAAGTCCCTAAATACACCAAAGCTGTGAATATTTTCAGTAATCCATTTTCTGCAGTGGTAGGAACATGTTGACTTCCTCTATTAAGTATTATAATTGGTAAGAAAATGAAACAGAACAGAACAAAAGGTCTTTGGATGCCGTGTTAGCTATCACCTCCAAGAATAATTTTGATCTTGCAATGGTAATAGCCAATCTACAGCACAGAATTTATATAAGACATTTTTGGCTGGTTTATGAGAGAAAAATTTTGGCATTCTCATAAACATCCATGTATGTGTCTTAAAAGTAATGTTTGTAATTTACATAAACTAAATAAGGTAAATTGGAAATTTCAGCTCTCAGGCAAAAAGTGTCTAAGAGGCAATTTCAGATTGATCTAAATGCCAGAAGGACTAAAGTCTACAAAAATATTGTACCTTTCCTCAAAATGATAATACCTCAAACCTGAGCACGCACACACACACACTGCACAGACTCCTGTACCTGTCACCTCCTCCTGTTCAAAACCAGAGAATTTTGTGCCAATGTACTATTCTTTCTGCACCCCAAGCATCTTTTTTAGCCTAGTCATTTTAAAAGCTGGTCCACTGTATCTTTCTGCTCCTCATTTTGATTTCAGTGCTGTAAATTGTCAGGTAGACCAGTAACAAAAGGTCACACTGTCGAGTGTTTGCCGTCTGGACCAAGCCGGACCTGAGCAGCTCCCAGCCATAGATCCTCTGGAAAGTTCTCAATTATATTGCTCTAATGCAGCCTGATTCCCAGGTCTTCTTCCAAGATAATGCTCAGGTCAGTCACTCACCATTTTTTTTCCACCCTGGTGTTGCCAAATCTGGAGTATGCAAATCTCTTTTTTTTTCTCCCCAATGTGATAATCATTCTCTTTTGTTAGGCACCCTGCCTGTGCATCTGCAGCCAGATAAAAGGAAATCAAATTGGATCAAAAAGATGATTAAACCAAATGTCACTGTTTCACACCCACCTTGACATCTCTTCAAAAGGCAGTAAATTATCAGAGGACTCCACAGGGAAGACAGGAGTCTGGACAAATAAAGATTTACCATTCAAGTTTCTCAGGTGTTTTATCAAATCTTGACTTGGCAAAGGAAAATTAGAGAAATTCACTAAACACAGAAGTGTTTTGAGGGTTATTCATGGGATGTTTTATGTTGCTTTAGTAGCTCATGGCCATTATTTTAAAAATTACATTAAAAGCAAGCAAAGAAAAGAACAGAGTTTAGCCCTGAGGTTTATTCCTGTTAAGTATGCAAATGAAATTCACATAGATTTCTAAAAGGATATTTATTGTGTTGAAAATAATAAGTAAAAGTTTCAAAATGGTTCTTTCATATCCCTGTGCTTACAAAAGTCCATTTACTGTAAAGGACAGTTAGTAAAGGTGTGTTTTATTTCAGACTATAAATAGCTGAACTTTGCTAGTTCTCTCAGAGGGACACCATGAGACAGTTGCTTAGATCACACACTCGATGTTAAGGAGCATAAAATCCCAAGCCCTCCAGATAAAAAAACTTTCTTTTTTTTTCTTTTAAAGGTATTGGGTACTCAGGCTACGTGCAGACCATGTACTCCTTTTTCTAAATATAGTGTGTCTGACTGCATGTTCATCCAATAAGAATCATGAATCAAATATATTTGAAATTGAAAATGAACAAATTTCACTGAAGGTTAAATTTTAAATACTATCTCAAATTCCACCTATCAGAGCCACATCCTGAAGTGCTGCAGAGCAAGAAATATCTATTAAGAGAGGAAAGGGGGAAAAAACACCTTAAATCAGAAAAGATAACAGGGAACTTCAAAAAATGTTTTTGTTCTGCCACTTATTTCCCATGTGGTCTTGGTTTATTGCCTGTATTTTTACCACAAATTTCCAATAAATAAACCAAAACATAATCCCATCTGGTTTCTGAGACATTTAGTGCTCATAAAATAGTAGCTCAATCAATCACTGATGTTACAGGAATACCAGACATTATTAAGAGTAACATGAAAAATGAGCAGGAAATCAACTTTTCAAGAAGTTTGGGGTTTATTTTGCCGTCTCTATTTGCTAAATTCCAATGTTATGTAAATAACCCCTCCAGATGAGTTAATAAAAATACTACCCTCATCCTGGTTTCCATTTCTGATGCCAAGGACACTTCTTATGCTCTGTAAGAAATGAGAAAGGCTGGTGAGGAAGCAGCTCACTGTACCCTGAGGTCTGCTTGAAGGAGCAGATGCTGCCAGGCTGACACAGAAAAGAGGGGAGTAGAAAAGCACTGAAGGTCTTATGTTTAGGAAACAACGTCCCCTGACTAAACATTTCAAAGTAAATAAACCAGCTGACTAAACATTTCAAAGGAAATAAACCACCTGTTTCTGAAGATACAAGACAAAAACACATACACATTTTCAAGATGAGAGGCAGAATTCTTACATGGAAAATGAGCAAAATTTCCTTAGAAGTCTGATGGCATTTCCCCCAAGTGGCAAGAAACAACTGGCTTGGGATAGCCAGCTGAGAGCCCCATCACAGCTGCTCAGAATGAAACTTCTCTCAGAGCTTGGCTAGGAGGATACAATTTTTTGAAAATTGAAATCATAGAGGAGTACAGGAGATAGAAAGCATTTGCAGAAACTTCAATGTGCATCACTAGTGGATGGGTGTGTGTTTCTAGTAACAAGAGCACACAAAGACAGGTGTAACCAGGTGGGACCTGTCTGGCCAGTAGGCTTGTCCTGGCAGAACGGAAATGGTGGGAACATATATCTCAGCTAGTAAACAAAAAACAGAGTCGTGGAACATTCTGAGTTGGAAGGGACCCACATGGATCATTGAGTCCAATTCCTGGCTCCTTGAGGGCAGGCTAAAAGTCAAACCATGTATCCAAAAGCCAGGAGGTGTTGTTGACACACTTCTTGAACACCGAAAATTTCTTCATGGAAAGGGTTGTCAGGCTCTGGAACAGGCTGCCAATGGGAGTAGTGATGTCACCATCCATGGAAGTGTTCGAAAATGTGTGGCTATAGCACTTGAGGACGTGGTTTAGTGGTGAACATTTAGTGGTGAACCACCATTCAAGGTGGTTGACAACTGGTCTTGGTGATCTTAGAGATCTTTTCCAGCCCTAACGATTCTGTGATTCTATGAGTTATGAAAGAGAGATTTCCATGGTTTCACTTTGTAGCATGAAGTGCAGACTGTCAGAAATACACAAAAGTTGATGTTTTGTAAGCCTACATGAATGCAACCACAGATCATGAACACAAATGTAACCAGAGGTCATGAACAGAGGCACTGGGCACTGAAAGTAAGGCTCAGCTGCTGAGACACCCAGAGCTGGGTGAGGCACTTCAGGTAAGACAACCACCTGTGTGAGACCTACCCCCTTCCAGACCATCAGCTGGAGATGAACACTGATATCCTGGGCACCTCATACGGCACTAGGTACTCCTATTGATGCAATTTCTTCCTTGTGAACAAAACACCCTTGGGCGAGGAAAAAAAAAGCTATAATCAAAGCTCTCTGAATAGCCACTCAAAGAGTGGAATTAAAGAAATCCTGAAGAGAAAAGACAGAAGTAATGTCAACTATTTTAGGAATGTTGATGACTCAGCCCAGTACTTGCAAAGCCACCTTAATTACCTGGAAATTTCTATCAGACTGCATGTCTCCTAAATAAAAGGGGTTTAGAGACTTTTTTCAATATCCTCTCAGTAAGCCCAGACATAATAATAACCTGTTTGATCCAAAGTCAAATTTGAAATACGCTCAAAATATACACCTACCTAACTATGATTTTATTTTTAAGTTTAAACCATCTTAATAACTATATTTTCGTTCCATAACACTTGAGTCTTATTTGCAGACAAGAAGAAAATTGTACCAGATAATTTAAAAGAAGTGAAAAAGGAGTAGTTCCATGTTAAAGAGGTTATAATCAGAATATAAAAGAGGAGACAGCAGATGGGTGTTCTCTGATGGAAGGACACAGGGAAATGATAAGGCAGAAGTTGTTAATTATAAATGAAGATGGAGTTAGTGAAAATAAAGTCAAACCTTCATCCCTTTTTGATGGCACCACAGAAAACACTTTTTTTAAAGAGCATTTTAAAGCAGGTGATGTGATAATTTTGGCTATATATCTGTTATGTTACCATGAATTGGAAAAAGATTAAGTATACTTCAGAATTTACCATTTGGAGGATGAGGAATGATATGAAGGTCCAATACAAAATTATTTCAGAAACACCAGTGGTAGTAAAAAGACCAGAGGTAGGATAAACATGAAAGTGAGCAACACAGGCAGCTAGTTTCTACCAGCTTTGACAAAGGGGTTCTAGTGGAGAGACTTTAAAATACAGCACACCTTTTATATGTTAATTCAGAAGTGAACATGCAGCTTTTACAGTAAATAAAGTTACAATCTCTTCTTATAACTACATTTTTAACAATGAAATTAATATGCCTTTTAGACACATGAAAAATTCTCTTATAATTAAGTTTAATATCACTGAAGTCAAGAGAATCATCTTCATTCATTTCAGAACTAGACTTATGCTTTATAAAAGAACACCTGCATTTCTTTTTATTCAATAAATTAGTCAGACTTTTATTGATTTAATTTTACAAAGGATAATGAGCCATGGAAATATTAAGAAGTTGGAGGTTTTTCCCCCAAACCTCTGGGGTTTACCATAGGATCAAAACAGAATTTGGTGATTTTTTTCCCAAAAGTGCTTTTTTTCATTGAAATGTCAAATCATTTTGTAGCATTGAACTAGGGAGGTAAAACCTGTGGCACTTCTTGAAGATACTGCACATAGAATGTAACTCTTCTCCTTGGTCATCTTTGTTCCTTAAAACACTTGGGGAGGCAGAGGAAAAATACATCCCAAAAGTCATGCTATCCATTCTTGGAGTTCTTCCCAGAATAAAACTGTCAGAAGGATCTTGCTGTTTCTCAGTGCGTTTAAGCAGGTGTGGAGCTCAGTGCAGAGAGCGCATCCAATAATGCAGAGCACATCCAATCCCACTGCAGTCTGAAAAGAGCTGCAAGGCTTGTGACACCTGCAAAAGTGCCAGTCTGCAGAAATGGAAAGCACCTGGTTTGAAAAGTTTTAAGCCCTGTTTTTCAGAAGATTGCAATAAACTTCCCTGACAAGCCAACAAAACTGAAATCCCAGGTACCTTCAGGAGGGGGTTCCTCTCCCAAGGAAACATCAGGACAAATGGCAGCCCTGAATGTTTGCAGTAAAATTATACTTTTCTTACACTTACACTTACCACAATTATTTCAGGTATGTTAAAATAACACTGAGAAGACAGACATACCTCCTCAGTCTACAAATGTTTAACAAAAAGAAGTAACCTGACCTCAGCCTAAATATAGAAAATATCCAAGGAGCGAGAAAAGGGGGATGCTGGGGATGGGAAACTGAGATAAAGAAAGACTAATTCACTTGCCTGAGGTAACCAGGCTTAGAACTGAACAGAAATTTCCCAACTCTCGCACCAATGTCTTAACCTCAAAGTTAATGCTCTGCTGATCTCTATTTTATCCTTCATAACTTTTAAAAAATCCCATTCCTATCAGGCTTCATTTTCTCACTGCTTTGACTGAGCACAAGGGTGAACCACTGCAGGGTAGGCAGGTAGATGAATTGTATTTTAGTTAGACTACACTAGGAAAATATGTTTGTCCTTTAACAGTGAAAGATGCATTTTTCATTCAGGCAACTCAAAAAAACAAAGTCTTTTTTGTTACATATTGAATGTAGCTGAAAGTGAACATATTTCCTTATACACCTGTGCTCAGAGAAAAGCAAAGGCTAAGTAATGGATCCAGCCAGTTAATCTTACGCAGCTTGTTAGGAGCTTCCTCAATTTCTCATAATTTCTTCTCTCATAATTTCCTCAAAATTGACAGAGACATTTGTCCTCACTGAGAACTGAGGCCAGACTAGAAATGCAGTTATTTTAAAGACAAGTTTATGCTGAGTTTTTCAATTGTAACAACAGTAAAATATTATATATCCCTGAAATGCAAGGCTTTTCACCATACATTACTATAAGAAATTTTGTCATAAACTGACAAGCAAATGTTTTATTAAACCTGTTGGAATTCCTTGTTAAATAACAATGTTCAACATTTATATCCTTAAATCTCTGCACCTACACAAACCACCAAATCTTGCAATACAAGTGGATCAATTTTTCTTTCACTACTATTACTAAATCTGCTTTACAACATGCAGCACTGAGGCTCAATTCCCACCTTCCATTTGCCAAAAGGTGCAGATTTATTGCATCATACAAAATGAAAAAGACATGGATTTAACTTTGAACAGCCCTGACCTGCCATGCATGTGCTCCTATGCCATGTGTCAGCTCCTCTCTTCTCCTCTGGTCCACCTCACCACTGATGAAGCCTGCAAAACACTAAGCTCTGTGACCAGTGGGGATATTTGCTGTAAAGACAGGAATTTTTTCTTCTCCTTGCATATCCAGCATCCACTACTTGGTAAAGCTCAGATGTTTTTGCTGAGAACAAGATGTTATCACATCACATAAAATTTTGGGGAGTGTTTAAGGAGTGCATAATTTCTGTGAAGACATGAATTTTAGGAAATACGGTCCCTAAGCCTGACAAAAAAAAATATATATATATATATATTGCCAAGACCTGATATATCATTAATTATAATTATCAGCTGCCACATCATTTCATTCAATTCTCCTTTTGATCATGCCAGGAACAGAAGGAACTGCATTCTGTCAAGGCCTTGCCTCAAGAGAATGGAGAAGATTATTTTGTATTCAAGCAGTTCACATTTCAGGGCACATGGGCTGAACCCTTAAGAGCAAAAATGAAGGTGAATCACATACCATTTATGCACTCATATTTTGGCCTGGGTTTTTTCCCAAAGCTAGCACACAACATACCATTTCCCTGAACAGCTCTGGTGCTCACAGTTCTAAACATTTTTCTGCCCACTATACTACTTTTTCCTTTTCTGTTTCCTTCTGGTTTTTCCAGGTCCTTGGTGTTAATATTTTCCAGGGTGGCTTTGCATCTTCCCTACTGTCCTTTCTGTGTTCCTCTTTGCCCCTTTACACAAACAAATCTGGGATTTGCCTAGAACCAGATGATTGTTTGTAGTTATCTGAAACCTCAGCCTGTTTCCTCCAAGGTGGTCCCCATTTTGGCAGTGAGAAATCCATTCCAGGGAGTACTGGGCAGCATTGGTCTCACTGATCCTTCTGCTTTATAGGAGCTATTCTTGCATCTCTTAAAGTCATTGTGGGCTTCAGATGTCCCAACAGTTGCTCAAACTCCACAATATATTTCAATTTAATACTTCAAAGAAGATGCTGCTTGTCCACTTGGATTTGCTTTTGCATTAAGTCCAGTGGGATCACTTTTGTTACACCTTGCAACTCAGCTGTGCATGGGAGACCGAGACAGGCTTTCTGTGTCATTAAATCATTTGTAAGATCCCTGGCATGCTCAGCTACTGCTCCCTAAGAAGCTCAGGCTCTGTGCAGCCTTCCTATTCTGGGAAAAAGAGACATTCCAGAGCCCAGGAATGGTACGGATGTGTCCCAACCAATATTAGGTCCGAAGGAAAGTTAGCCTTGAGGATCTGGAGCTGGAAGCAAGGTAATGCAATGAATGAAGGTTCCTTTCTAGGCTGTCCCAATGTCTCTGCTCACATCTCCCCTCAAATTTTCATCTTGCTGCAAGATTTGTGGCTGCACTCTCTTCCTTCTCTTATTTCCAGACAGGGTCCTTGGTTGGTCTCTAGCAGCAATAGAGCTTCCACATCTTACAGAGTGTGCTCTGTTACCCCATTAGAACCCTGACTTGCTCCAGCCTTCTCATTCTTCCTTGTTTTTTCCAGAGTAGCAGCCATTTTAACTACAGCTTTAGCAGTGCCATTCTTTTCACCAGACAGCTTAATATGCACTGTAAAACCTTCTCTTGATTTTGCCATATTTTGTAAACACCATAAAAATTCTCAATCACAGAACAGTTCAGTTCTCTCCCAGGCCTCAGTATGGGCTTAGCTTTTCATGAACCACACAGGACACAGCATTAATGATGCACCCAGAAGGCTCATCAGCTGAATATTTACCCAAAACAGCACCTTTTAACACTTAGAGGGGACTTGGTGAGCAGAGCACTATCAAACCCTGACCATTTGCAATAAATGGTTTCACTGTGCAGTGAAACCTCGTTAGTGTCCCCCCTCGCCACCCAGGCTCTGAGCAACACTTTGCATTTGTTTTCCTTTGTTTTGTTTTCCTTTCTTTTTTTTTTTTTTTCTATTATTTTTACTGAGGTATTTCTCAAAATTTCAGGTCTTTCTAATTTCAAGCTGTTCCAATCCCTAACACAGTATCACCATTGTTGTTGTAATTGTTACTGGCCTAGATCCTGCTCTATCTTGATACCTTGCACATCACAGACTTCAGAAAGTCAATGTCTAGCATAATCACCCAAGAAGTCCTAAAACCTATATCCATCAATATAAAAAAAAACAAAGCAAAACATATGGAGAGGTCCTAGATAACGATTTATTCCAAGAGCAGACAGGTTTCAAAAGCAGATAAGAGGACTTGCCTTGTCTTTCAAAGGAAGCCTAGGATGACTAGGTCATAATTCACTGGCTAGTTTTTAGATACTTAAAAGTTAGATGAAAAGAGCCATAGACCTACTGCACAGGAGCCAGAATTACAGATTATGACACCATGGTGCTGGGTTCTGTCCAAAATTATTTTGGCTAGCCCAGAAGAGTCATCATTTTATCCTCTGAACTTCAGAGAATTTGTTTGCCTAAGGTTTTTGTGTTTTTTGTGGTTTTTTTGTGCAGGAAATTAGCTTCATTGGCATGCTTAAGTGGCAACAGTACAGGAGGCTGGAAAATTGGGAAATTAATTAAGAGATTTTCAGTGGGTAAAATACAATAGGAAACCAAATTTTAAGCAACTTCAAAAACTGTGGGATACTCACTGTATCCTAGAGCCACAGCCCTTAAAAGCTGTTGTATTGGTGCTTGTATTGCTCCTGCTACATTGGGAACTGCCTTTTCCCATTGAAATGGTGCATATCAGTACAATCTCTCCTGCTGCTGTTCCTCCTTCAGGCTTTGCAACAGTGACTGATGTCTCCTGAACTCAGTTTCCCCTCAGACAGAGTGAACTGTGAGTAGAAATATTAAGAGCAGAAGAAAGTAGAAGGAACAAGCAACAAGAGATGAAGGCAACAGAGAGAGGAGCTGTCTGAAAAGGGATCAAAATGTCAGTGATGAGCAAAGAGAGTAGCAATATTAATTATGAAATAATCAGAGAGAAGTCTTTTTTTTTTTTTTTAGATATTTATTGCAGTACAGAAGTAAAGGGTCACAAAGCAACAGTGGGGTAAGGACTCCAAGATGTATTCTTCCACAAGGAAGCAAGAAGGAAAGATTACAAGGAGAGCCATGTACTGTGTGGACAAGCAATAAAAAAGGCAGGACAGCTGACAAAGCCAAAGGCAAGACAGTGGAGAAACTGCAGCTGTGGAGAGAAGGGAGTAGAAAATATTACTACACCTCATACACCTCATTCCTTCAAGTCGTGTACATCAAGAAAACAAGTGGCAGCATCTGCTATACCAACTGCAAGGATGTAGCCTGCACAAGGCCCACCAAAGCCATTATCTCCCATTCCTAACTGGGAGCATGGCCAAATGGTTAAGGTATTAGACTGGGACTCGAGAAGACTCTCACTATCTTGCTTCTGGTCTCCTGGCAATCTGGGGAACATCCCCACCAGTAAAACAAGGATCAAAATATCCTCTGTCTATTCAAGACATCTCTTCTCCTTTCTTCATACAGCACCTGACATCATGGGACTGCCAGCTGAAAGAATGGCCCTCAGTAAAGTTCAAGTAATAATGATAATGTGCCTTAGATGGAATTCTTTGAAGAAAAAAGAGGGCTTAATTGTGCCAAGATTTCAAAAACTATGTATGCACAAAGGGCTTTTAAAAATAATTGTGTTTATTTTTAATCTTATTTGCCAGCCTTATCTTTCAAGCAGTCAGAGATAGCACCAATATAATCTGGCAAAAGTAATAGTAATTTAATGGAAAGACTAGATAAAATGTCCAGATGCATGTCCAGCATGTAAATCGAAGGAATTGCCTTATTGTACTGGCCAGATTTAGTGAAGAAAGGTGCAAAATATCTCAGTGAGAAAATTGTTAAGACTTGGATAGTCTTCCTGCATGGCTAAGAAAATGCTAGAATACAGGAGGAAAAGATTGATATTATTCCAAAGTAATATAGTGATGGGGAGACTTGGGCTCATAAACTCTCTGAACTGAGAATGACGTGAGCACCATAAACAAGTCTTTGTCCAGAGAGTGCTCACAAAGTTCGTAATACATATTCTAAATCAAGATGAACATAAAAATAGACAATTCCACTGGGAGAGACAGATCAAGAGGTGCCTGTGGAGCCACCATAAATACAGCTGCTATGGGAGAGTCCAGAAACAAACCACCACCAGGCACAGTTCAAGACCAAGCACATTAAATGAAAGACTTAGGGAAAGAATCCAAAAGCAAGAGCCAACATATGGGAGCTGATATTTATTTCTTGTTCTGCTATCTGACCTTGGACAAGTTATTCTGGACTTAGATCTGAAAAGTAATGACCAGTCTGTTCCCAAACTAACAAAGCCATTAGAAACGTGCCTTGCCAACACTGTTGTTTCTTGCATGCACAGAGAAGGTGCTTCTCATCCCAGGGCAGACCCTGCCAAAGTACTCTGTTATGAATGGAAAGGGTGGCATCTGTTCCCAAAGCTGTGTTTGCACTGCTTGTGAATCACACCATCACTATGGGAAGGCACTGGCTGATCACACTCAGATCTCATCTGCAGGAACAGCACTGAAATCCTGGAAAGGGACCAGGCTTCTACAAAATCCCTCTGCCAAGCTTCACTGCTGTCTCTCTGCACTCAGCTTGTGGATCTTGTATCCCAGCTCATGGACCCTTTAGAGAGCTTGCAGGTACCCAGGCTGTGTGCAGACAGCTGGCTGGAGCACCTTGGCTAAGTGTGCCTCTGTTCCCAAGGAATATTGCAAGACCTGGGTGTCCCTCAGGGTTCTTCCACACTTTGACAGACCACATCCATCATAGCCCCCACAAAGACCTCCCTCCTATTCATCTCTCAAGGTCATAGAATCATAGATTCATAGAATCAAAGAATCATAGAACAGTCTGGGTGGAAGACACCTTAAAGCTCATCTATTTCCAATCTCCCTGCCATGTGCAAGGACACCTTCCACTAGACCAGGTTGCTCAAAGCTCCACCCAACCTGGCCTTGAATATTTCCAGTGATGGGGCATCCACGACTTCTCTGGGAAACCTGTGTGCCATCACTCTCACAGTAAAAAATTTCTTTCTAAATACAATCTAAACCTACCCTCTTTCCATTCCCCTTGTCCTCTTATATTCTTGCAAATTGTTTCTCTCCATTCTTCTTGTAGAGTCCCATCAAGTACTGAAGTCCCATGAAGAAAACACATAACTAAGCACATTTAAGCTCCAGACATTTTCTGGACCAGATTCCTCCCCGACTCATATCAATTCTGCTGCAGTATAAGGCTATTGATTTTAGTGGTGGTATTGCTGATTTACACAAGGTTGAATAAGAGGAGAGCACTGGTGACCCCTGTAAGATGGGGATAATAATCTTTAGCAACAACCCAAGGGAAATGTGAAAGTTAATTAATTAGTATTGTAAATCTCTGTGAGATCCTAGCAGTCTATAAATGAATTCAAATGGTACCAAAGAGAGAGCATAAAATTTTTCTTCTTTCAAAAGTTTAAAAACACAGACAAGGAGGAACAAAGTAGAGAACAGATCCAAACATTCAAATTTTGAACAGTGTGTGCATTTCAAGCCCCATCCCATTAAAAAGGTTTAAGACACATATAACACATAAACTGTTTTCAATCCTGAAAGCAAGATTCCCCGACATTTTCTTTAAAAGAAAGTGCTGTCGATACAGCCCAAAGAAGTTCATAAAAGGGCCTGTTTTAAGTTTAGTCAATTAAAGATGCGAGCAAAAGAACTTTAGACATCATTGACCCAGATATTCTATGGCATTTATATTCATAAAAGAACAGGATATGGACACCATGAATTGCAAGAAAAATTCCCAATACAGATGGTTAACTCACCGTTCTGCCCTTCAGTAGTGCAGAAGTCGGAAAGGTGAGGGAGTCAAATGTAGAGGGCTATTCCCCAATCAAGGGAGGAAAGTGTGCTGTTTAATAATAATGAGAAAGGGAAGAAGATTTTTTTAAAGCTGTTGAGTCCAATAGAGCAATATTTCTAAAAGGCTGCATTCTTTAAGGAAGATCAAGTCCGCTTCTGACATCTTAGTGGGGCACCACGGTTCATTTGCACACCCAAATATTTAAATAGGTGCACACATGGTTTGCAGTGAATCATTGGGATTAGCTACTCCTACAGATGTAAGGACAACAAGTGGAACAAGGCATTTTTTATGGTGTGCTATACACAAACAAATGGCACGCAGACCAAAAGCTTAGAATGTGCTTTTCCCAAGAGAGACTAAGAATGTGTTCATTTGTGCTCTGCAGTCTCATTCTCCCCACTGACCCTAAGAAAAGTACTGAGGGGTTTGTTGAAAGACTTGAGTAGCCAAATTAGGTCCCTTCTTAAGAGATTATGTTTGCATATACAACTCAAAAAATATTAGAGGCCTAAAAAGGCTAGTAAAATATGACCTGCTGCATTCCTTAGGTAGTGGTGGGGGGTTTTGTATTGGATTTGGTTGATTTGCTTGTTTTTTTGTTTCTTATCACCTGCTGTCCCCAAAGTCAGCACAAAGCCAGGTAACAGATTTAAGTGCACCTGTATAAATTCAAAGCAATCATCACTGGGAAATCAGCAGAGTTCCTCTTCATTTAGATGATTTCATGGTGTCCACCTGACTCAAGTAAGTTTAAAGAAGCAAAAGAAAATGTTCATCTATTAGCCACCATCATCACCAAACCAGTAACTAAGTCAAGGGAGGCTGGTTGGAGCTCACCAATCCCACTGAGTCCCATAAAATGAATGTATTTTCTTAAATATGGTGACAAAAGACAGCTGTAGATGCAAATAAGAAAGTAGGACAAGGATTAAGCATAACTTAATTTGCAGCATCATGTTGATAAGCCAACACTTTTTGCTGCTCAGTTTTTCCCTCTAAAGAGTCCTGTAGCTGCCTTTACCCTGGCATTCCATTACTGCCTATTTGTAGCTGGGCTCTGTGACTACAACTGCACATACAAGGGCACTTCTTCCACAATCATCTCTCTGTCCTGTAATCAATAGCTTTCTTCACAGGTGACCTGGTCACTGATCATGCTCCCTTATGTATATGCAAAACCTTTGTGGATGAACCTTTGCAATAATTACTGTGTTGTAAAGAACCATTTTTAGATAAATGGTACTCATGCAGGGTTAAAAAACGTCCCAAGCAGCAGCTGACATCATCAGCATTTTTCAGCTCTCACCTGTGCTCAGTGTGCTATACCAGGTATAACCCAGGAGAAAAACCAAGCAAACCACATGATAGCTGAAGATGCCTTTTTCAAATGCTTTGAAACAAATAAACCCAGAATATTTTAAAACCCACAAAAAGTGCATTATTTATTAGCACTGATTCCCTCAGCCAGAGATTACACCTGGATCCTAGCCCCCAATCCCCTATGATCTCTGTGTTTATTCTTCCTTGAGAATGAAATGCATTTGCAAAGCAGAATGAGGAAGCTTTTCTGATGTCGGTCTGTACATGGACCAGGCTGAGCTCTAGGGTGTGAGTCAGGCAACCTTCCCCCTGCTCCCTACTTGGTCATCTTGTCATCTTTATGGTCTATCTAGAAAGAAAAACACTTCTTCAATGTCTAACAGAACTGGAAACCAAAAACAGGGTTTAATATAATACCTGTGACAAATAGTTTATTCAGTTTCCAGGGGAGTCTTATCTTCCCAATGACAGGCAAGGGAAACTGATGAACTAAAATAAATGTGGGATAATAGATACAAAACTGTTGCAGACTTAGCTTAAAAGTTGTCCTAGGCTAAGACAGGTCCTTCTTATTTGACACTACTCTGGGAGTAGGGAAGGTGTATCTATACAGGATGTCAAACGCTGCTCTGTCTCCTTATTTTAATCCTCAGAAATCTGTGAAGGTCCAGATTCTGAAAATTTCTGTAGTGGCTCTTAGTGCCTCAGTTTCCTCATCCATTTTCTGTTAGCACATTATTGTTTCTTATACAGCAATAGTGTCTAGAGAAACAGTGCCTAGAGGCCAACCAGCTCAGCATTCCATGGTGCCTTGGTAAGATATGGAAAATTACAGTCTCTGCACCAGACATATAACAATGTAATTGTTTATCTTCATTATAGACCACTCATTGAGCCTAATGTTTCTCAAGTGCTTAGAAAGCCTGCAGTGAAAGGTGGGTTGTAAATGCAAGAAGTGGTACCACGGATAATAGATTACTGTGATTGAGGTAAAATCACAAACAAATATAATGTGTGGTGCATTAAAAGTAAAGAAAAAGCCAAGGATTTAGTAATCAGATATCATCATACTAAAGAAAAATATCTCTCTCACCAAGGAGTCTGGCTACAAAGTGATGGGTGGACTTCAGTTCAAAAGTTCAATTATACAATTTCAGATTCAAAGGAAACTTCAACTCAGCTATTGCTTGGTGATACGATTACTGAAACCTTGAAGGAAGGAAATTGAGTTTGAGCTGAGTGTAGGAGCAGTAATTTACCAGGTGGAGTAGTCAGAAAACATTAACCCTGTAAATGCCATTGGCAAAGCAGAGTTGATTAATGCACCAATGTCTTATTTCTGAAGGCAACAGTCAATTTCTAACTCATAACACAGAAAAAGTACATTTTCAACTTAAGGAGTTAAGTTCTGTCCAAAGCCTTAGGAAAATTTCTCTATCTTGAATATCTGATAGAAGAATTATTGTCCTGATCTAGTCACAAGTCCATCTAATCCTGGCTCCCCAATAGCAGTAAACAGCATCACCAATTTTGGAAGAAGAAAAATAAATCTTTTAATAGTTTGCTGTTATAACTTGCCCCAGTGAATCCCCTTCTTATATAGGTAATAAATCAATTTATGCCCTAAGTTACCAAGCTGTTGGCATTGTCAAAGTCGTTTTTTAATGTTGTGGTTGGGAGCTAAAATTCAATTTTTGCTATGATACTCATGGGTAGTCTTCCTGTCCACCTTGCTAACATCAAACCTTGACATTTAAGTGTCTGCCTTCATGTAAGCACATTATTAAAACTGATTTCATTTTGCATTTGCATGGCAAATTTCCACCTGCAATGCTAAAAGTATCTACATTGGCATTGATTTTACCCTCTATCCAAGCTGGAGCAGAGCAATGATTGCAATAATCTAGTTCAACATCCCACTTAAGACACTGTGTATCGGTTTAACTCACCAGCTGAGCATCTGATCCAATATCTAATACCTGAGCCAAGGATTTGCTTCCATCCAGTCATGGACATAAAAGCTTCTTATCCCCAACATTAAAAAGCCAGTAGGTTTAGACTGGACACAAGGAAGAAATCTTCTGTGCTGAGGTTGGTGAGACACTGGCACAGGCTGCCCAGAGAAACTGAAACACTTCCCTGGAAGTGTTTAAAGCCAGGTTGGATGGGGCTCTGAGCAACCTGGTCTAGTAGAACAGGTCCCTGTCCATAGCAGGAGGGTTTAACTACATTTTTTGAAAAAGATTGCTTTCAACACAAAGAATTTTATTCTTATATTTCTGATTATTATTCAATATTCCATTCATTATGTGAAACTCTGGTGTGCAGTATTTTATTCTTGAATACTAGCTGTCCAGCCAGAGTAGGGGAGGACAACTGGCATAAGATGAGCCTAAATTTTCTTACTCAATTGGTGTCCTGTGTAAGTGATGAAATTCTATGCTTAAGTCCAACTTTGAAGTCTCTCCATAGTACTTTGTAAAAAGGACATTTCTGAATTGATTCTGAATCACAGAATGTCAGATTGAAAGGCACCTCAACAAACATCTGGTTCAACATTTCTTGGGAAAATCATGGTCTAGACAAGATGGCCCAGCACCACATCCAACCAAATCCTGAAAGTATCCAGTGTTGGGATAAAATCGTGATTTTTTTCTGCACATGATCTACAAGAGTCCCCTTTGTCAGGAGAAGCAGCTGGAAAACAGTCAGGACATACGATGGTCTCTCAGTATGTCACTATGTGTCCTGGTTACATAACTGAATCATGATGCTATTTACTGCAATCAGGGAAGTCCAAGCAGACCTTGGAATGCCCAGCCCCTGGGACACACATATTTAAAACATCTTGTGCTACTACAGGCGTTTCTGCCAGCCCAGAAGACACTGGCTCCCTGTGGATTGCAGCACATCTGCCAGCCTGTGCAGGAGCTGTGGATGCTGTGAGAGGTCTCAGAAAGCACCTCATGCAAGGCCACCAGCTCTGTAGGTCAGGATTCAAACACTATGTGTGAACAAACCGTAAAGGGCAGCAGACCTGACCCACCACTGACCAAACGCGCTTTCTTCAGCACTGAGATCTAGGTCTCCCAAAATGAAGAGATAAGGCTCAGCAGATCCTGTGGGAATTAACTGTATGACCCCTGAAGATGACAGCCTGGGGCAGTGACCACACCTTTGATGCCAGAGGAACTGCCAATGCAAATAAATCCTGAATTGTTGGAGAACATGGAACTCAAGGAGAAAAGCTCTTAATCTCACTAGACAGCTGGGATAAACATTTATAAAGGAAACATTTTCAAAAGGCTAGGCAGATTATAAAGGCACCAGGAGTCACTGAAATCTTGTTAAACATTGTTCACTGCATTACTTTAGATTTTAGTTTGAACTTACACTGTCAGATAAATTCCATTTATCTCCTGAATGCTTTTCTCACTGTGTTTGTTGCTAAGAATTCACACCTTCACTGAAGATTTACATTTCGTCCTTGATCAAGACAAAGATAATGTTCAGCTTCAATCATTCTAAGGCACCTTTCTGGGTTTTTTTCACTTTTCTGGGTCAGTGTTTCTTGGTGTGACACTGAAAATACAGGCTGTGGTGTTCAACCCTTAGTGTAGGAGAGAAGAATGTTCTTACAGGAAAGGGACTGAATGAGTCCCCAAAGAGAAAAACTCTCTCAAACACTTCCATAGACTTCCAGTCTGACCTTGGGAAAACTACATTACTCTCCTCATGGATCTATAAAATAAGGAAATAAATGCTTTTTCTTCCCCTTCTGCTGACCTTGCCTTTTCCTACATAAAAGACCAACCACAATGGGAACAAATTTTAGTCAAGGCTCCTAATCATTCTTTCAATACAGCCTATCATGAATTATCAACACTGTGGTAAATTTGGTGATTTAACCAATGCAATAGCTCCACTATAATACAGAAACATAAATACCTAAATTATATTTTTGGAAGAGCTGTAGAAGAATTCCCTTGAGCACTCCCACACTTCCATTTGCTATCCTATCTCACTTGTCATTAATTACAAACTAATGAATGCCATTTTCTGTTCGGCATTGATACTTTACTCTCTCCTCCTGTGGGGCCATCAACCAGCACTGAAGGACGTGTGCAGACTGACAGCATTTATCTATGCCATCTCACAAAGCTCAGCTTTTCAGATAAAACAAGAGTTTATTACAAAATAACCCCTCTTTCCAAAAACCAATTTCACTGATAATCCCTTCAGTTAGGTGCAGTCTGTACTAGAAATTAATTTTACCCATACTCTTACTTAGATGGTGATAAGGATGACCACATGCCCTGTGACATTTATCACAGCCCCCTGTACATTTTCCTGACATCCTAATATCATCTTTTCACCCAAACTATCCTTAAGTAAGTCTGGTTTCCTGCATATTTTGCCTCCTTGGCCGTACAGAGAAGATTATTTTGCTCCAATTTCTTTGTTATAAATTATGTTTGAGGCAATGGAGTGATTTATACCAATAAATCTTGACCATTATCTCTATGCACTTAATGACTGTCTACAATGATTACCTGTGATATTAAATCTATACTTTTAAATTGTTACACTAGTTGCTTGCATGGTTTTGACTTGAACTCACAACTCATTAACTCATGAGCATAGTGAAGGCATTAACAGTAATCAGGAGCCACTCCTGGAAAGCTGTTTGGACAGGGTGATCTTATTTTGGGTGGTTACAAGTCTGATAGTGCAACCATGGTCTGTTCTCTTCTGCTTGACTGCCAAGTCACAGAACAGTGCTGGGTGCATTTAGCAGCATACGTAACCACCTGAAAGCATCAAGGGAGGAGCTGAGAGTGTGTCTGAAAAGGCAAAATTATCTAATTGGCTCTAAAACACACTGTGGATGGGCTACAGACCTGCAGACTATATGCTCTGTTAGCTGGTGATAGAGTAAAAATTATTTTATATCACCTAGGAGATGGATGGGGATATGAGCTATCTCAAGTGCAATCTAAAATAGACTTAGGACTGCCTGGACTAGCCAGGGCTCCTTGTAAGCTGGTCAGAAGCCCCATACCTTCATGGACTCTGTCCCTGAGAGCCAACCTTTGGACAGACAGAAGCATCAGCACCTCCTGTTCTACACCAGAATTCCTCATTGCCCATTTTGTGTAAAAAATGCCAAGTGCTTCCTGGGGCTCAGACCACAGACTTTTGCCTAATGCCAAAATGGAGAAGTAAATTTTTAGAAAAGTTAGAAAGCTTTTCTGTGGCTAAAAGGAAAGGAAAAAAGAGGGAAAAAAAAAGAAAAGAAAAATATCACAGAAGCTAAAAGTTATCAAAAACTCAGTGTCATAACCTCCAATAGACATATTGAAGTTATTGTTGAAAGCATTAATTAATCACACAACTTCAAAATCTGTGTCAGTAATAAAATAAATATGGACAGTACAGCCTGACTCTTCCGGAATATTGGATGTGTTATTACAGTAATTAAGGTGAATAGTGATTACCTGTCTTGCTTGTTGATATTTTCTTGGGCAGATAACTATAGCTACACTAAATGACATTCTAAACATATGTTTGGAGCATCATTCACTGATACATTAACCTCTTTTATATGGCAAGAAAAAGCCACACATATTAAGTTCTAATGTGCAATATTAAATTTGAGCTTCAAGGAACAGTGATGGGAAGTAAACTGTCTGCAAACTACAGAGTGAAAATCAGTCCAATCATGTTCTTTATCACTCTGATAAAGTGTAAGATCACTATTTACCCAAATTCTGAACTATGGGTCTTCTTTGTAAAATACAGCATATTGATAGAAGTGAGTTAGACACAGGCTGAGTATGGTTAGTATCTGGCAGTGCGAAGGATCAGAGAAAATAAAATAAAATGACAGAAGTTTACCTTTCCCCTAGGAAAGAAGTAAGAGGAAAATTACTGGATTGGAGTTAATTTGAACAAAAAGGGACTTTATTTTCAAAACAGAGAATGGATGTTCCAGTTAATTATTCCAAATTACTCTAGTCCAGCATATTTTTCCATATCCAAGATTCCCTTCAGAAACTGGCAATATTTGGCATTTCACATGATTAGCCCCTACTTCAGGAATCAGCTTCACCCCCAGTCCGCTCTCCTCCTCTCAGATTACACTGTCCTCTCCCTGCTCCTGCAGTACCTGTGTTGCCATCACCAACAGCGACCAAACCTCAGCTGCTTCTCCAAGTCATTTGTCTCCCACTTCCCATCAAAAGACAGCACTGAGCATAGGGTAATTCTTGATATGCCTAGAAAGACTTCCCATCTCAAATTCCTCAGTAGCACTGTTCCACATTCTTATATATTCACTTCTTTCCACTACAAAGGAGTCTGCACTCCATTCTTGCAGGAAGAGATGGATTAGATTAGACTGGGTTTATTAACTGCTTTTTTATCCTTTGGGAAACAAGACATTATAAAAAGGCAGGGGTGTGTATTATCATTAAAGTGATGAACCAAATTATCATTAAAATGTAGAAATTGCGAATGGACAACCAGAGTTTTTTTCTATTAGCAAAATCCACATTTTATGGAAGTTGATCTTGAGCCAGTTTTCAAATGTGCAGCCTCAAATGTACAGAATTCATCAATGAGCTCTAAAGATGACACTGCCTGACTATACCAGCACAGCAAAACCACAAAGGACCAACTGCCTTCTGAGCTGGGAGCAGCACTTAGGTGATATCAAACTTTTATAAGACAGGGAAGCAGGATCCCAGTACATGAATGCTAAATAGCTGAGGAGCCAGAGTAGAGTGCTGAGGAACATCCCAGTTTATCCCATCAGGCTGTAACAGAGCACTATCTAACAAGACCAAGCACAAAGAGAAAGGGTTTAAAGCATTCAACTTGAGTAGCAGAAAACCCTGTTTTTACCTCAAGTTTCACTGTGATCTTGAGAGGCCACAATAATTTGAACTGTTAGAAAGAGGAAACAGACAGTGGCCTTTGTTGTGATACAGAGAGCAGAGTATTTCAGAGTCCCTTGGAGCATCCTCTGGAGAGTGAGTGAGGACATTGCACAGGCCAGGGGAGGAGGGTGATAGCACACAACGTCAATGGAACCATGAATGGTTAGATTCTTCACATGTAGAAGGGAGGGATAAAAGCACAGATCATATCAGGTACTCCTAAACAGATGTAAGACAAGGGAGAGTAGGAGGACTGTGTTGTTCAGGCAGAGAGTGAAAACAAAACATGATCTTGTATAAATAATAATACCTAAGAGAGTCAAACACATCATTAAAGGACTTCCTTGGAACTCAGTTTGTTCATGACTTTGGGCTCAGATCCACAGGACAACATGGGCACCTTGTTTCTGTTGACTTAAAAAGAAGGCAATATCTTCAAAAGACCAGACATAAATAATCTTTCTCAATGTCATGTCTCCATCTAAAAATCAGGGATAGCAGCCCTCTGCTGGGAATTTAAGTAGAGAAACCCATGAAGTGTTTGCTTACACCAGGAGCAATGAACATATGAGCAATGAAGGTGAGGTAAACAATCAGACACTAATAACTTGTGTCTTACTAGTTTGTAAATATTACAGACATTGAATCCCATTCATTCCTGGTACAATGTCATTAATGAGGTCACATGCTGCATTGTCTGTCTTTATCTTTCTAATGATCCCTATGGAAAATTGAGGCAGAGAAAATGAGAAGCTTCATTGTGCTTAATATCCAAAGTGACAAGCCTTTGTAAGTGGTGAAATTAGATTCTTCTACACAGGTATAGTGATGAGGCTTGAAAGAAGCCTGTTGCTGGATTAAACAGGGTAATTGCAGTACAATTAGGTACAAGCACTTAACTCCCCTCTTCCAAATTCTCAATTATAGTAATAAAAATGCTTTTGTTTTGTCTTTTGTGCTTCATGGCTTACAAATGCTCCTGTCTTCTGCAGCTGAAGGAAAAAAAAAGGAGAGAGAGAGAGAAAGAAAGAGCTTTGACACATATCCAATGCAAGTGGTACAGTGTTCCTCATGATACATTACAGCAATGCTTAAACCCTGACAGCCCCAGTGTAACAGCACAGCTAAGTCTATCACAGTTCTTTCCTGCCTTCTGAAAAGAGCTTTGGATAAAATGCAAAGTAACACTCTTAAAAAACCTTCCAGTGGTTTTCAGAATTACTTTTTGGACTCATCTGGTAAATCATCTTCACTTGCAGAGCTCATGGGAGACAAACCACAAACTGAAAACAGGATCCTTGTGATTCAGTCACCCTTGTGAGCATCATTCCTAACAGCAGGCAAAGGACTCCTGATTCCTGAATACATATCCATTATTGGCAAATATTCTCTAAGTCACCTCAGTGAAAAAAAGATGCCCAAGTTTAAGAAAGCTGATGTAGCTTCTTCATTACTTGCATCTCTTTTCTCACAGAATTTGAAGAACACTTACATCACTTAACACTGTTTCATGAGTGGATGGCTTTAACTTTAAAAAAAATTTAATTAGGCCAAAAAAAATACTCACTGGTGAAAAACAACTGTCTTTATACTTCTTTGCATGTAGATCTGGGTATTTACATAAAAAAGGAATTGCCAGGCCCTAATCAAATTTTACTTTTATTTTGACCTGACCATTGCCCCATTCACAACTACCCATCTCCAGTTCACATCCTCAGCTTTCTTCCACCTCCCTTTTCTGCTTTACAGGGCAGACCTATCTAGAAATCTGCTATTTGGTGGTTCTATTTGATTTTATTGGGTTTTTCAACATTGCACAATATTTTTTCACATTGCACATTCCTTCTAGGCTTCTTTTTCACACCTTTCTAGTATCCAAAAAGGCACAAGAGCATTCAAAATATGACCCACAGGATATGGGGTATGTAAAGAAGTACAAAGCAGAACAGAATATTTAGGACCTGTGACAGAAAAGCATTTTGGAAGTATACACAATTTCCAGTATGGAAAGAGAAGAAGGTAGTGTTTGGTTTCAGACCATAAACAGGATGGTGGGACATTATCACCCTGCCACTTTCCTATAAGGTTAGTATTCAGGAAGCCCCAGGTATTTTTGTCCCATAATTTCAATCTCTTGGATGCTTGGAGAGGCTTTACTGCCTCAATCATGCCTGCCCCATGTTTTGAGCTTAACTAAGCCCACTGCTCCTAACCAGACCAGGTCCACATGTATGGCCATTCAAGAGATATTTGGATACCTGTTCAGCTGTCAAAACCAAAACAGATTCTCAGCCTTTCAAAAAGTATTACCTCTTCTCAAGTGTTCTAGCAAAGGAAAAACCTTTCCTATACATGTTTTGGGTGGCCAAGCAGAGTAGATGCTCAGAATCAGAAAAATATGCATGTATCTTGGGCTCTGACTACTGAAAACTCAGTCTTGAAAAGCACTTAGGTATTCACTTCATTTTATTCCTATGAGTAGCCTCAATGACATTAATAGGCATGGGGCTTAAATAATAGCTGGATAAGTGCCCCAAGTTACAGAAAATAAAGTAAGAAAAAAGAGAAGCAAAAAGGAAAGAAAAACAATGCAAAGATTAGCTGATCTTTTAATTATTATTATCATTTCACTGAAAATTTTCTTTTGTATATCATTATGCTAAAATCTATGCATAAATATGTATGCCTGAAGTTTCATTAACACACATTAATCCCACATTTTATTACTGTGCACATCTCAGATAAGGAGGGAAAAAGATTCCTTGACCCAAGAAAAAGTTTATTCTGCATACTATTTATGTAAAGTTACATCATATCTTCTAGATGTGTTGCAAGAGAACTAAAGATTGCAATTAATTTTAAAGGCATCTCAAAAATGTCCAGTTTACTCTAAGGGAGTCACTTCTAAGCTTCTGCTGTTCGTCACCTTTCAGTCATTTCCTACATTTGATCTTGCCTGCTCACTTTTATGGACAACCTGGAATAACTTCCTGGTCAGCCAGCACTGTAGGCTTTTTCATGACAAATCTCCCCTCTCATTTAAAATGCCTGAAGACTTAAATCTCCTTGCAGCTTCAGAAGGGCCCAGAAATTTCCCTTAGCTAGTACAGAAAATGGCACCTAGAGACTGCTTTAGCAGACCCCAAAGCATGCAGAGGGGCTCAACTCAGTTGACTAAACAAGGTGTCAACTAAAACATCAACTAAAACATACAGGGACTCAGTATAGCACAAGCACCTGAGAACAGCAAGGGCTGAGGCTGTTCCTGCAAGGAAAGGGGAGCTGGGAGCAGGGATGACAGGAGGGCAAGAAGGGCAACTTGCCAGTCACAGGCATGGCTGTCACAGGCATGGCTGCTCACCATCACACAAGTCAGCAAAGGTCAAGAGGAGACTACTAGAACGCAGCTCCTAGGAGAAGGGTGGGAGCTGCTGCGTTCCCTATTTCTCAGACAATTCCCTGCAACCATCTAAGCTGGTCAGGACCCTCACACCATAAGATGGATGACAGGAAGAGGAGTTTAGGGTAGCCCATGACGCCTGGGATGACACCAGACACTGACACCTAGGTAGCTGAACAGGCACATAGGGGCATCTAAAGCCATGTAAGAGAGCCTCACTGGGTGGCACAAGACCCAAAGCAGTCTCACAGCCTTCCCAGGCAGATAGAATACTGCAGGCATTTCAGATGTCACTGGGTGACTCCACAGACAACAGTGTCACACTTCCAGTGGCCATCTCAATGTCTCTGTGGGCTGCACTGACCCCATTGTAACTTGTTTTCTGAATATCAAGTCTGTATCTATAGGTAGCAAGTATCTATAGATGTCCTAGTAGCTATAGGGGTCTGCCCACAGGTGAATAAATTCAGATTTCTAATCTCCAAATCTGCCCCAGCTGTTTAATACAGTTTGTTGGGAACGAGTTGGAAAAAATGGTCTATAGGAACACTGGTTCCTGTTCACTGTCAAACAGAGAGACACATAAGGCTTTTACTATTACCATTCTTGTGATCCTAGCTGTTGTGAAACAGAGCCATCTGCACTTACAAAAATAAAATCAAAACTAGACGATATATTTAATATTTTATATATGCATGGATATATGTTTATATAAAAATGTAGTGAATTATAAAAGGACAAAGAGAAGGAACTCTTACTGTATTGGGTGAAGGACTTAAATGTCCCAGGTATTTCATTTTGCAAGATTCTTTTCCATGTGTCTGCTGCAACAAATTTCTTTGTGGATACGTTCTGCCCTAGCAGGCTCAGAAGCAGACATTGCTTTGTCTTTTCTGGACAGAAATATAAATGTTATGGGCTAAAAATTTATATGAAAAAAAAGATCTTTTAAGAGGTTATTGTCTTCTGCAGATCATGTTCTGACTACATGAGAAAGAGATACTTCACAAGAAGATGTCTGGGACCCCAAGGGAGCTCATGGATGACGGAGACAGGGTGAGAGGCATCAAATACCCCACCTGAAGTCACTGCATGGAAATAGCCCCTTCTGTCTGTGTGCTTCATCTGCAGGGATGAGGATAAAAGCTTTTCCTAGGTTTGAAAGGGAAAGAGCATTGAAGATTATGAAGTGTTTCTATACTTTGGTAAGTTGGGTTGCATGAGCCAAAGACAGAAACTTTAACACACATCTCATTAGAAACTGTTTGAAAATCACATACATCCTCTTTCTTTTTACAATGTCATGGTTTCAGGGCATTGCATTTGCAGGAAATTGGAAACCAGTCAGTCTAGAAAAAAGTTTCATCTGGTGTGACATTCCATCTTTCCTCTAAGAATCATCATTTCTTTTTATGCTTTTTTCCTACCTGACTTCTTGTCAGGAATCAGAAACAGATGTGCTCACTTTTCCTTAAAAGCAAGTAAATAACCATGGCATGTTGTGATCCTATTGCAATGTCTCCTCCTGCCCACCACCTTTGTCCCTTTAGAATTTCATTGTTACAGTTTTCAGAAGATTTGGGAAGCTTCTGTAAGTTTTCTGGCCAGAGTACACTACATAGATTCTTGTTCTCCCAGACACACTGTCAGTGCTCTGTATTAGATCATAAATATGTATTTACATGAGGGTGATGCTGATAACAGCTATGAACCTAATAGAAGATTTTGCATTCAACAAGAGAAAAGATTTTCGGTTTTCATCATCCTGTATGTCTTGCTTTCAAATTCATTTCTTTCCACTGGATACAATCTAATATGGTTTGAGAGTATCATAGCAATCTTGATGCAGCACCTGTTGAAAAATACATGGCCACCTCCTGGGGTGTGGATAAAACCTCAAAATGGAGAATAAATAACTTATTATAAAGAACTGGATTTCCAGTTGTTATTCACAGTAATATAAAAGAACTCCTGCTTTATAATTTAGAAACTCCATCAGTTTCATATCTTTATAGTATTTTGAAGGCATACATCAGCTAGAAGGAAAGAATAACCATTTACTTTTCCATTAAGAAGGGTAGAAGAAGGGGAGTGATGTACTGCTTTCTATATAAAGGTACTAGACAGTGCTTAAAAACTGAAAATTAAAAAAACCTCATAAAAATAAATAAGAACCTCATGTCTTTCACCTATAAAAGAAATATACTAAAGAAGGCCCCATTCTTTAAAATTTTAAGGGGGAAAACCCCCTCAAACTAACCCTCCAAAAAGCCAAAGAAAGATATACAAAGATTTACTTTGACATTCGGTCAAAGAGTCAGAAGACATGATCATGACAACAGATTTGTACTTCTGGCCCCAAACCAGGTGGAGAATGAGTTCCTAGTGGGGGTTACAGGTTCCTGTTGCATTCAAGGTGGGACAGTGGCTGTATCAATCATCCATGGTGTCTCAGTGGCAAATCCATGAACCAATGAGACATCTGACACTGAATTGAGTTTTTGGCCTCTTGACCAGAACAAAATCAAATGCCATGGTATCACAGCAAGTGGAAACTAAAAAATGCAATATAGTGAACAATAGCACATAAAAAATATCAGAAGGGGATTCGAAGACACTCAGAATAGGCTGACATTCAGATGTTGTATTTCAGTTTCAAAAAAGATGGCTATTATGTGAAAGCTATGAAATGTGACATTTTTTACCAACTAGTACTAGGCTTCTTGATATATCTGTTACATACTTTCTCTGCATGTTCCTATGCCTGTGTGTGAGCACAAGAAAATGTAGGTTTTCATTACAGCTTTGCACTGCTTGAAGCAATCACAGTGCTGAAGGTCTAAAATTATCTCATATTCTTTCTCTTTAGATTGTTTTTTCTGTCCCAAGAATGGGGTTGGATTTTCAAAGCTACCTGGAGAATATGGATGAATCTCAGTATTCACCCCATCAGCCATTATCTTGATGTAAAGTACACAAACACAACAGGAGCTGTCTGAGGATGGCATATGCGTAGGACAAAAAGAATTTGTATTAACAAGACCCAAACTCGGTCTACTGCCTCCATCTGTACTTCTAAATTAAACAGTCCAGGGAGCCCAACTGGCTGTCCTGTTAAATGGTTTGAACAGTACATGGCATGCTTTTTACAAAAAAAAATCTTGCAGACATAGTTTAGGACTTAGCATTGGCTGTGGCCCATTCCCAGCAGGCACATCAGATGCAGCTCCCCGTGTTAAAGGACCAGCACTATCATGTCCTATCCACTGCCAAATAGATGGAGCCACACCATGAAGTCATCATGGCATGACCACAGGCCCTTCTAATGCTTTTTGACACATCACACACTATGCTCCAGGCAAAAGAACCAGTAAAATGCAGTGAAAAACAGTGATTAATTATGTATACTTTTGGCAACAGTTGGGAGCACTGCAATTCAGAACTTATTTATTTGCATTAAAAAAAAAAAAAAAACCAAAATCAAAACAACCAAACAATAAAAGAGTACTGGAAAGATCTGATCACAGATCTGGCACAGCAGTGGATACAGGTCTTACCTGTGCTGAGTCCTGCTCTGTGACCTTGGGTCTTGAACTTCATATTCCTGCATCTCAGCTCATCAATAAAACTGCAATGACAAACCACCCTCAGTTCTCAGCTATTATGCTCACTCATCAGGGCAGTGTGTGAACATCTCTTAATATCATTTTGGACAGCATGAAGCTCAATGGGCTCTCGCTCTCAATTTGGGCCTCTAGGCTTCTGGAATGCACCAAACAATAAAGTTGTATATTTTGAATAGCTTTAGTAAATAATCTGTTAAAAAAAGAGGTTTTGCAGAGCTCGCAGTGTGCCCCATCATGGGATGTACTGCCAAAATTGTAACAATTAACTGTCTATCTTAGGTACTTCTGTGTCTCCCAGAACCATAGTATGCCAGTATATCACAAACGTTAATGGATTTTTCCTCCCCATCCAGCTGTGAGGCTGAGAAGGCAGTGTTAGCATCACCCTTTTACAGCAGTCACTGAGACCTGTGTCTGAGCAGGGGAGCCTGACAGCTTGGGAAGAGCCCTTCATGGTCCCATTGCCCCTTGCCCCCCGTACCCTCACTGTAAAGGAAATCCCAGCCTGCAGGCTGGAAGGGGCTATGGCATTTCCTATCCAGATCCCAGATCTGGGGAGTGAGGGACCAGGATCACTGCAGAGCACATTTCTCCATCTGCCTGGAGCTAGCCAGCAAGCCCAAGTGATTGGGAAAACTAAATGCCACTGATTTCAGAAAGGCTGATTTTAAACACACCTACAAACCCAGGCTGAGGGACAGATCTAGATCTGTGTTTTTAAATTACAGCTGAATCTGATCACAACATGAGATAGCTTACCCACTGTAGCTGCAAATTGTGCCAGATTGAGTGCAATTGTCTGTGTGAGCTCTGGGACTGACAAAGCCCAAGGGGCTGACCAAGGCTACACAGGACATTACTGACCGGGAAAGCCATTTTTCCTCCAGAAACTCCAAGGCAGACCCTGCAACCTCTAAGTTGTTTTTTCCTTCTAGACATAATTTCCCTCCTGGGTAGCAGAATCAGAGAATCAGAATTTTGTAAATACCCTTTTCCCATCTTGATGATAATTGACCAAAGTTGTCTTGCAGCTTCTGGAAATAAAGTGTTTACCACAATTAAGTTTCATTTCAGGAATATGTTTTATTCAAGAGACTGTCAAACTGATTGTCAAACAACCTTGAGTACAAATTTTAGGAATAAGTACCCTGGAACTGCTGCCCTCATTTCAGAGAGACCAGGAATGGGAAGCAGAAAATTTGGGGTCCTTAGTGGATTTGACAGAGAAAGGAGATGTGATCACCAATTTCTTCCCACTAGACCTTAAAACCCTAGGCAAGGTCCCTGACCCATCACAAGAGATAGAGAGGGCCAGAAGGAGCTGAAGATTTTAAACCTGTTGTAGAGTTAAATGAAACTGTGAAAGTAATCTGCATTTTGAAAGAGAATGAAAGAACAGTTAAAAGCCAGGTGTCTTCTTTTCAGGTGATTTTCCCAAAGAAAATATCTGTAAATTTGCTTTCTAGCAAAGAACTGTAGCTTTCCTGGTTCTTCTGTGACATATATCAGCACTGTCATTATTTCGCTAAGCAGACACACTGAGTGAACAAGGCAGAGGTAGAAGCTGAGAAGATGGTTGGTTGAACAAAGCCATCCTTTCTTTTCCTGCTGTTAGGCAACACTTTAAAGAAACTGAGGTGGAAGCTAGTTTTCTTTTCAGCATGAGGTTGGAGAACACACAAGATCTTTAAATGCAGTTCAGCACCTTAGCCAGTGAGCAAGAAGTAATTAAATTACATTTGTCCAGGCTGGTTGTTAAGTTGTCCTGGGTGGCTGAACAATGGGCTTTTCTGAGCTTGGAGAAAATACATATCTTTACAATTAGGTGAAGCAACAAAAAGACAAAAAGATATAAGGAAGGATGTTTTAAATGACAAGAGCTACAGAGACAGAAAATCCCATGTTTATGTTGCTAAAACAGCATGAAAGGACTTTAAGAAGGCTTTGAAGAAAGAAAGAGGATGTAAGTAAGGCAGAAAAAATTCAGCGGTATCCACATAGAAAATATATAAAGGAGACCAACAGTATATTATTTTTGTTTTTTGCTTTCTCAGTCTGTGACGGAGTTACATATATCTAAAACCAATAGCTGCAATATCAGTTAGAGTATGGAGAACCTACAAACCCCTCCTACAGCATCTGCCTCTGCTCCAGGCATTCCTCAACTTCAGCTTTTCAGGCTCCAGTATGTGCAGGGCTCAGTGTCGTACTATGGAGGGACATTGCTTTGAGATGCAGTGATTTGAGATTTATGTTCCTTATGAAGGAATATGGTCTTTCAGGACATAGAGCTGCTGTGCTTTTTTCTGGAAAACACTTGCACACACATACAGACACAATTCACTTTGTGTGATACATTCAGCAAATTTTAAAAAAACAGTTACATCCATATTACTAAAAACAGATGCATATTATCATTTCAGGCAGTAAGATATGAACATTTTTAAAATAGGTTACTAAGGATGGCTTTGTTTTGTAATGCCTGTCACCACCGTCTTTTACTTAAGATGTGCAAAACTTCTATTGCACTGACTTCAAAATTAACATTTCCTTTTACTTTGGGCATGAAGACTCATAATTTACATTATTGAGAAACAATATTCACAGTATGTTGTTCTGAAAACCTTATGTTGTTTCTTTTTTGGTGCTGTTGCTAATTTTTCTTTATGTCTTTTTCAGTATCCCATTGCCACTGGTTCATGACAATGTGAGTGATCATTTGTGTGCTTGCATGTCTGTGCAAGTCAAGGCCTGTGTAAAAGGGAGCAATAATCCCCTGGCACGCACACTTCACACAGAAGGTTTTCTATTTTTATATACTCTTTTGTCCCACTACTTTACTTCAAGTCTTTTCAAAATAGGAACAATTGCTGCTTCAATACATTTAAGATGCAATATGACAAATAAATGTTTGTAATAGATGTTCTTATTCATACAAGACAATCCACTCATGGCAGAGAGGCTCATCTGAGGCACATGAGGATGGCCTTTGGATTGAAAACAACATCATTTCTTTCAAAAATGAAGTCATCAGGGACACAGATGTACCTTCCTTCTAGTGGCTAGCTCAGCTGGAGAAAGCCATCATTATCTAGTTTGATGTGGCTATGGGACCAGCACAGAGTTTGGGAGTCCTGCAATTTCCATTAGTAGAAAATTGACAGAGTTCCAGAATATATTTTAAGTTGGACATGGATTTTGCACTCCTACATATGGTAAGAAAAAGACAAGAAGGATGTGATATATTTCAATCCTTATGCTTCTGATTTAATTCCGGTCTTCTTCTGTATCGTTTATTACTATTAATTTTAATTTAATTGGAAGGGCCTGGCCTCCTTTGCTCTAGGCACCACATACCTTAATTAAAATTTAAAAAGAAAGATTAAGAAGTAATTCAATAAAAATTCTTTTGATTAGACCAAATATCGGGGTCCAGTAGGTCATCTTAAAACATTTCTCAAAAATACCATTCACAGTAACTACAGCTTTTGCTCTTGGGCCTCTCCAGGACAAACACCAGCACAGGAGGTCAAGCAGATTAGAAAATCTGAGCTGAAGAGGAGATCAGAGTAAAAAACAGCAAACAGGGTGGTCCATCCAGATGGAACTTCATTGCTAACCCCAGTTGCCTGGTCCAGGGAAGGTGAGGAGGAAACATTCTCTCAAGGAAACAGGTTAGTGCTGCGCTGCTGGCACCAGTTTCCAAATTCTCTTTGGCAGAGGGTAGAAGCCTGGCAGCCTGCAGGGCAGCAGAGCACCTGCTCCAGCTGTGCTGGCTCCTACATGGGCTTGTGCATTTTTCACCAGCTCTTGTTCCCAGCTGCTCCCACAGGAGATGCCACAATCACCTTTCCTGAAGGTGGCTGGATGTGTCAGAGAAATGATCACACTCATCTCATCGGGAAATAATTTTGTGGTCTTGGGCTTTACTCAAGGCCTCAGCTGTATTTTATGTGCATTTTGCTTTTTGGGAAGCATTGTTGGAAACCCCTTTTCATACTGATTCTCTCTTTGTACTGATTGGTTTTCTGGGCAAAGGAGGTTATAGTCAAAATCTTCCAAGGATTTTAGGAATAAAGTCACTGAGCTGATAGCAAAATACACAACCTCTCTTTCAAGATAGCTACTCTATTACACTTTTGTGGAATTGCACACAATGCACCTATACTTTAGAAAAGGCTGGACTTATACACTGGTATAACTTGATAATTTTTTAAAATAATCATTCCATGTAGAATAACATGTTTCTTTATAAATCAAGAAAAAAAATCTAATTAGCACAAGTTTTGCAGAGAGAAACTATGCCTCACTACTCTATTGGTATTCTTTGAATGTGTTGATAAATTAGCAGTAAAGGAGAAAATATTCCTTTGATTACACCAAGTTTTTTACAGGGTTGCCAGCAACATGGTACTCCTGAACTTAGAAAGTCATACAGAGGCAAAGTACCACTGTGAATTAAAAAATGGCTAAGAGACAGAAGACAAAGTTAGAATGAATGGCCAAGTTAAAAATTTAAGAGCAGATGCCTTTAGATTTTACATTTGCTCTGGCATTATTTAACATACCTGATAGTACCTGGAACAGGAGATGAACAGTGAAGTATATCAATTTGCAAATGACAATATATTATTTACATAACTGAGATCTGGCTACCATTTTAGGGATTCTCAAAGAAATTTAACATGTACAGGTTTTAGCTTAATGAACACCAAAAAGTTCACCACTAAAAAATGGAAAGTGATACATATCAAACTGAAAGAAATTGAGTTATACAGCATACACTGCTTTAAACTATGTTAGGAAAGAGATCAGTTGAAATTGTGATCATGTAACAAAGACTGCACTTGCAATTAAACAAGCAAATGCAATTTAATAACAAGAAAATTCCTTATACCGGTATATGAAATAATGATGTGCCATTATAATCTTGTATCCAAACAGACCCTGTTATCTCAAAAAAAGTTATTAAAAATTACATGTTCAGAGACAGGTTGAAAATCATTAAGAGCACAGAGGTCACTTACATAAAATCAGATTGAAAAGACTGGGATTGTTGACTCTGCAAATTAGAAAACCAAGAAAACCTACACAAAAGCATATAAAATAATGACTTGCTCAAAAAGGCAGATTCCTGGCTCTGTTCTCCTTAGCCAAGGAGACATTCAATGAAAATGAAAGATAATCAATTCAAAGCTGATAGAAAGTAATAATTTTTCATCCAGTACATGATAAGACTGTGCTACTCCCTGCAGCAAAGCAGTCATGAGATCAATAGCCCCGTAAAACCCAAAGACAAACCAGCTTTCTTACTGACAACAAAAATGTCCCTTCTTTCAAGAGCTTGGCAAAGTATGCTAGAAGGATTGAATATTCCAAGGTTTAAATCAAACTCTGGTGATTATAGACATCCTTGAACCTCTCCTGCAGCATTCCCACATGGGGGAACATTGATCCAGCTGGCTTTGGCCATTTGCCAAAGATGGTCTGAATGGATCCTAAGTCTGATCTAATAGGGCAGCTCCATATATTCCCTTCTTCTCAAAAATAGGATTAAAGGACATGCCTGCAGTAATCCTCTCAGTAGGATTCTAGCAGATGTGTGGTGTGGTTACTTGCCAAGGAGCAGTTTTGAATTTTTGGGTGCAATTTCCATGATATGGCTCCTAAACAGTCCTTCCTGAGATGCTTCTCCCTTTACAGGTCAGAGTGCAGCACCTAATGAAGGCAGAAGCTTTTGTATTGTCAAATAGTTCATAAAGTGAATTTTCTCTCTTCTGCTCAATGTGATAGATAGCACAACTCTCCTTCCTCTCATTTAGAAAGATTTTTCTCAAATGAACTATGAATAATTAAAATCTAACTCCATTTGTTCATTTTTTTCTTAATTGAAGAAATTAAAGATGTATGTAGTGTGACTTCAAGGACTGCATATGAAAAGATATACATTATTTTATTCAAGTATAGCACTTCAAATGGCACTGCACATATTTTTCTACTAATTCATGCCTCATTCAAGTTAAATATTTGCGCTATATGTGGCAAATTAAGCTAATAAAAGCAATTTTATTAGATGCTGGTGTTTTTGTCACATCTGCAAACTCTAATTTTTCTACCCTTGTGCTCAATGAGCACTAAAAATTTCTTTCCTACATTTTCTTCTCATTTTTTTTTAACCCCAACATTGAGTTATTGCAATTATATTATTAATGAGACTGTCCACAGCCAAATAAATGAAATATAGATTCATTATGGACATAAGCCCTCCTGCTGCAGGGCACAAGCACACCGCTGACTGTTTGGGGTTAAGCAGAAATCTCCCCAAAGGTCTGCTTGTTACAGTTATTCATTAGGAGATTAGCTGCATCCTCCCTAGACGTATCTCATTATGATGGCTTTTGGAGTGTGGATACTGGAACAGACTAATAATTTATCAGGTTCTGTGCTGCTGTTCCTCTGATCCTAACATGCCACTGTTAGAAAACTTATGGGAGATCATTACTGGAGGCAAAAGAATAAGCAAAACCTAATAGGAATTATTTTCCATATGGATCATTTGCTAATTAATTTCATCTATGGCTAATGAAAAGATGATAGACCAGTAGATCATTGGATCATTGTAAAAATTTGCTTGCAGCGTATTCCTAAAGTTTTGGTTTTTTTATTTCAAACATGCAACTGTTAGAATTTTGCATCTCATTCTATTCCAGTGATTGTCCTTCCTACCCCATTTTTAAGCCATCAGTATATATAACTTCAGTTTATTACACAATATAAAACACAGGAGAATGAGAAGTTTGTTGAATAATGAATTTCACAGTGACATGGTTCCAAAACCCCTCCCATCAGATTATTTGCTTCTCCTCCTTATCTCCTGAAACACACCACTACTACAATTCCCACCATTTCTTATAGCAAAATATGCCTCTCAATTTCCCAGAGCCACCTTCAGACCCTCTTTCTTAACTTTGTTTGCCTAATAGGGAGGTGAAATTTAACTTGGGCTGTGATTAGTTCAGCATTTCTGCACAGGGAATGTCCAATTGGCCATTGCCAGATGGAACAAATAAACCATGGGTTGAATGCCCCTTGACATGACTTCAGCTGGAGCAAAGATATATAAACATCTACAAAGCTGTTGCTTTTCACAAAATTTGTAGGAATGTAGTATCTTTGAAACCTTTACTCCTCTGTCAAATAGAGCTGGTACTGGCCCCCAGGTTCAGAAGTTACGAGGGAGCTGACAGACACCATCGTGGCATCAATTTCATTTCCTTAGGAAATTTGGCTAAAAATACCAAACCTTAAAAGCAAGAAAATTAAGTGCAAAAGATATCATAAACTCTACAATGCTCTCACAAGAAACAAAAATATGTTATCCTTGCCAAGCACAATGGAATGAGATTTCACAATCTCATAACTGACTGATGGTCAAAGTCAATGGTGCAATAAGAAAGTGACACACTGCAGAGTTAGCAACATAACTCTATTTACTGCCATCAATTAAGTGTTGGAAGCTAACATCATAAATTAGTGTCTGTAGGACCTGACATGGATTCTTGTTCTGATCCAGTGGTTCACATTACAAATAGGAAGGTCCAGAGCTCCTCTTTAAGTCTGGCCTTAAATACTTGAAGTCTTTGGTGATATTCACCTGTTATGAAGTCAGACATCTTGCTGGAGGAGCCCAAGCTTGTACAAGGCTTGTCATCCAAGCCTCTCACTACTGATGCTGGAGAAAGTGTGGTTTTTCTGAAGAGCACCTCAAATCAGCTGCCATGTAGATTCATTCTTTGCAAGAATGTTTAACTCTCTACTGATCAGCAGAAGAGGCTTGTTATTCATCTCATAACTCAAGATCCAAACGTTGGTGTCTAAAGCTAGATAGCAACACCATCAACCTTTAAAATGCTTGCCAAAAGACAGGAGTTTATTGACACTTTTCCTTTCCATTTTTTCTTCTCTCTGATGGCACATAAAGCAAAACCTCTTCATTTATTTCTTCTTTAATACCAGCATCACATATTCCTTTGCACCTTGAAGGAGGTCTATCAGTTGGCCACATTTTCCTTTTCTGGCTCTGTTAAAATGGAGCTCAAGCTATGCTGATCTATGATTCATGAAAAGTGAGGTCTCATATGCATCACTCAGGCTCAGCCTGTATTTGTTGCAGTTTTGAGGAAACAACAAAATGTTGGGAACTAAGTGGCCAGGCCAACTAATTTCAACTAATTATTTCTAGATCCTTCTCCACTGAAATGATTAGGCCTGAAGCTGTGAAAGCAGTAGTTTAAATAAAACATTTAGACCCAGAAGAATTCATCTGACCAGTCTAAAACAACTGCAAGGCTCAAAACCCATTTTGAGTCTGAGCTAGCAGACTGGATCAACTAAAGGGGCAAGAATAAGAAGATTAATCTGTTTTGGCTGGCCCTCTAGAGTGCTTATTGATAAGGGGGATATGGTAGCTGGGCTTCTATGTTTCCTCAGCAAAGTCCAAACTTCAGTACCAAATGGCTGCATACTTTTTCTCTCATGCATACCTCAAAAACTTGGTCAACAAGTTATTGACTTTTAGGCAATCTATCTGACCACCAGGAC
Source organism: Molothrus aeneus (assembly GCF_037042795.1). NCBI lineage: Eukaryota > Metazoa > Chordata > Aves > Passeriformes > Icteridae > Molothrus > Molothrus aeneus. The sequence continues at coordinate 70,957,203 of NC_089648.1, read as the reverse complement.
TGCACCTAAGTGGTTCATTCTACTCACAGACTCACAAAGGACTAAACTGCAATTCACCAGCAACTCAGGGGAGGATCAGTGGGATAATTCACTGCCAAAGAGGGGAAAGGGAAATGGACTGTTTTTCAGAGGCCACAATCTTTTCCCCATTTCCCTCCAGCACAACCATCTCGGCTCCATTATTTTGAACAGCTTTTTTCCCCTCAGGCTCTTGCAATACCCAAGCCTGCAGAAGTGCAGAACCATGACAATAATCCATCACCTCCCTGTGTCCACAGGGAGGTCATTCCTTCAATGAAGTTGCTCTCTGCAATGTATGGGTCATTCCACAACAGAAGATGGGAGGAATGCTACACCTGTTGCATTAGATGCTGTGAACAAATGTGTTTAGGCAGTGGAAACAAAGATGAATTTCTCCATTTTGCCTCCACGTTATTAAACTGTTTAGTTTAGGACAAATCAGGCTGATATCCCTCATTGAGGAAAACCTAGAACTGTGCCTGTGCCTTTAGACCAGAATAATTCTAAGAAACCATACATTCAGATCTAATCAAAGGTTTCTAAAAGTCCAGCAGGTACCATCAGGATGCAAGCAAATTTTGGCATTTCCACCTTCCGTTAAATCCTCACTTGAAAATGAAAAACAAGTGAGATTCTCCTTTATGGAAAGGTCCCTTTACATTGCACAGTGGTATGAATAGGTATCAAAAATATTGCGTTGCATAGATATATAGCTTTGCATGTGTGCAGAATACCTTGTGTGAAAGGAAGCGCCTCAGTATTTGCTCAGTATTTCATCTCCCAATATAATTTCAATATGTAAAACAAATGTTACTTATACAGCACACCCTTGTAAGTCATACAGATGCAGTTCGTTCCACCAGGCAGGTTTTATTAGTCACAAATCCTAGCCAGCTTGTTTCTTTTCCTTGTATGTTGTAGTGTTCATAAGACAATTGAGTCTGGGGACTGGAAAACATCCTCATATGCAAATTTGCATATAAAGCATACCTTTTAATTTATTGTTTGGATATTAGGTGCCGTGACAAGATAAGTCATATGATGTGTAATTGGCCCAGTGAGGATTTGTTGGTGTGTATAATGTATACACTTCTATTAAAGTACAAGAAGAAAATTACTTTGTCAATCATTTTTAAGATAAAAAGGGCCTGGAGAAAGCATTAATTCTTCTGCTGTCACTTCTGGCACTATAGTCCTTTCTATGCACAACTACATTTCAAAAAATATTGCTACTGTACTTTAATCTTAAATAATTCAGAAGTGTTCTGATTTCGGATTTGATGCGAAAGATGGTCAGATGTGTTCGCACAGGCATGCACATGCACACACACAACAGGCACCCAAGATCTGAGTTAATAATTTATAATTAGAAATCCAAATAGATGGGAATGACACTGCTGTCCCCATTTTGTCAGAGGAGACATAAACCCCACCAACAGGTAAAATTAACCCAAAGCAATATTGGCACTAATAGCACACATGTGTTATCAATATCCAAAACCATTCTGTATCTGTGCTGATGTCCTCCCACTTTGCTGGAAATAAGAAGACCTATTCAATCATCATCAGAAACAAAAGTATTTCATTTGCTTTGCTTATACTCCAGCCTCATCCACAATGTTATCTTGCTCACAAATATCTAAGGAAAGTGAAGGAAAGGTAAGATCTTTCCTCTTGAAGCACAGACCTGCTGTCCAAACCCTTTCATTTCCACCCATCACTGCAAGCAATAGGGTCTCTCTTCCTGCCTCCTTGCTTCACCTCCTCTGTCATCTTTTATTCAATTCTACTGCTCTTGGAGACTTCAGCAAATTTTGTCACAAACTATCCACAAAACAAAAACATGTACCAAAGTGGAAAAGGTTCTGTTTTTGGGCATACATGAAATAGATTAACTAGAGCTTGATTGGAATATCTGGTTTTTATAAAGGAAAAGAAAAAAAAAACAAAAAACAAACAAAAAAACCCACAAACAAACAAACAAACAAAAAAACCCAACTTATCCTTAAGCAAAGCTGAAATCCATCTCTGGATTCACAAACTTTTATGTGGAAACACCTTACAGTTAATAAAGTTTACAAAATACTGATTCACACCATGCAATCTCTCCTGGGCCACCACTGCTTTAGCACTTAAAGCTAGTTCTCCTTAAATTAGATAAACACCCATTTAGACTGCTCAGAAATTTTGAAATATAACATCTCTCCTCTGGGGTATTTCACGAATATAATGAGCCAAAAGACTCCTAGGGCAGCACCTCTTTGGGTCAGTTCCCTACTATATTATTTACATGTGCATTCACAGTCAATTGTTGATCTCTGTGCAGCCTAGGGAAGGGTTTTGCAGAAGATGCCAAGCCCAAGTAACCAAGAACCAACCCACTCTCTTATTTATTGGCCACTCATTTTGTGGTCCATTCCCTCAGTGCCTGAAGTAAGCCCTGCCAGGAGGTTGTGAGCCCATGGCAGCAATCCCAACAAAAAGCATAGAGCCCAGGGAGCTCCCTGGGCCCAGCTCTGCTCCAGGAGTACAGAGCTTGTGGCCAACACGCCCATCAGACTCCTCAGGGTGTCTCCTGAGGGCTGCAGCTCACAAAAGCACAAGCATTTGCCTACTTCTGCTGTCCTAAGGCAACTCTGACTAAATGGCAGAGAGGAGAGAGTCAGAGCCATCCTTGGCTTGGCACGGCCTCCATCACTCTCTCCTGCCACATCATCTCCCTTTTGCAGCCAAATATTCTTTTCCTGTGGGTTGCTCTTTTTGTATGTAACTTCTGAAGCATTTGTGAACTTGAGTCTTTAAAAGAACTGTAAAACAGCACAGCAGCACATTGCCTCCTGTACTCTGCTCCAGCCTGGCAAAAACCTTGAGATCTGCTCTACAGAGCCTGCCAGCAGAGGCAAGAGACCAGCTGACAGTAGTCCCTGTTTTTCATCCTCTAGGTGCAGATGAAGGGCAATAAATGAAGTTTGTTTGCTTGTTTGTTTTCCAGTATGGTTTACAACTAAAGACAGGTGGAATGGGATGGTTCATTTCAACACAGCACACCTTCCCCACCACCCCAAACCAGGGGACCTACACAAAAATATGTCTTGCAAACAATCCCTGACACAGGCTAACAGTGGACCTGAGCAGTATTTGGGACTGTGAAGATTTATGCAGGCCAAAACTGTACCAGGGCCTATGATAAAAAAATAGAACAAAATAAACTGCAGTACTCCATGTGCCCTGGCACTGACCTGCAGGCATAACAGGCTGTCCTTGTACAAAGGGGTTTGGAGCAACCTGGCCCCCTGGAAAGTGTCCTTGCCTGTGGCTGGGGGGGTTGGAATAAAATGATTTTTAAGCTCCCTTCCATCCCAAACCATTCTGTGTTTCTATGATTCCACGATTCTATGAAATACCTCCCCCAATGCTTCTCTGCTGATTCCAGGTATTGTTCACATAGCTTTCCCTTTTTTTAAACAGGATTTTCTACTTTTCTCCACTTCCAAAGCACAGACCTACCTCTGAGCTCCCAATCCTAACCCCTATGGCTATGTCTGTTCTCCTCCTCCTGCTGCTCTTCATGTCCCAGCCATTCATGCTGCAGCAGATCCCAGCCTGCCCCCTATACTCACCCAGCTGGCTCACTGGGATTGAAATCCTTAGGACCCTACTTTAGGAGGTTGCTGTATGCAAGGACAGCACTTCCCTGACACACAGGCAATCTATCTGCCAGACTTCAAGTCCTTGCCTGAATTAACAACTAAAAGTGGAACTGGGAAAAACTTGTTAATAAAACAACTGTGAGATTTTTGTTTTAATATTGGCAGAAAAACATATTTTCCCTGACCCAGTTTTAAAAAGTGCTGATTCACTTTTTTAAAGCTTCCTAAAATATTCAGCTAAACACAGGCGCTTTTCATATTTTTGGAAAGTTTTAATCCAAGTTATTATAGTCTGGCAAACTTATAAACCACTGAAAACAGAACTCAAAAATGATAAGGACTGAGAAACTTTAATCACAGGCTTTGCAATGGTGGTTTAATCCCCAGAGGGGGTTATTACACCTATAAAAATTTTTAAAGATTATGGAATTATTTAATTTTTTATTTCTTGACTTGGAGAGATTTCTGGTATAAACATTTTTATGTCTAATTATGATGGCGAAATACAGCACTAGTAAAACTTATAGCAGCACTCACATTATTTAGACTGCTAGATTTTGCTAAGTAAAAAAGCTTCTTGGTAGAGGGAACAGTGGCTGAGTAGCAGAAACCTTACTATTGTTCCTAAGCCTGGATTTTCTTCCAGAGGATAATGCAGTCACTAGTAGGCTGGTAACAAATTCACGTTTCTGCACTGGAATACATTATTTCATTATTTTTAAACAAGAGAGGGAAAAATCAGGAAAAAAATATACACATTAATTTTATTGCTTTTAAAGTGCCATAATGAACATGATCTCTTAACTGGTGGAAAGATGGGCTTCCCCACACCATTACAAAAGAACACACATTTCAGACTAGAAAGCAGGGAGAGTGATAAATCTCCCTTCTGAGTACCACTCATCATTTTTTTTTGTACCAGGCAAATGCATTCTGGTTTTTAAACCTTCACATTAGAAACAAGGAATAGCTGGTTTAAACTTTGTTTAAAAGCTGGCCAAGGTTATATTTGCTTATGTAAGCTTCATTAAATTCCAGATTCCATTCTTCTTTTTTTCACACTATTTCTAAGTCCTAAATAAAAGTATTAGTCCTCTCTGCTACTTACAACAAACAGTTCTTGTCAGTTATTCTCTATCAACAAAAAAACTCCACCCTTAAAACCTTAGCTGATAGCTCTTTATAAAAAGCAGCAACACTACCAAAAAAAAAAAAAAAAACCAACAAAAAAGTCCCCAACAACCCAAACTCCTGGCCTTTCCAAACAGGCCAATATATTTGTAACAACATCTTTACCGAGTTCATGTATCTTCTTTATTGCTCTTCATAAACAGGCTATTGGATCCTTCGGACTTCCAACGTGAAAAATGAAAGAATTTCCTCCCATTCTTGCCTCTCTTATCTCATAATTGTTTTGTTCAGAGCAGTAGGAGAGACCAATATAAATGTCTCTGCTATTTATTTGCCCTTTTCAAGCTCATTCATACTTTTCTTGAGGGCATTTTTTCTCCTTTTCCTTTTGAATTTGTATGCATTTACTGCTCTGTACACACAAGTGAGTGAAATTGTTTGAGACTTTATTCCAGAGCCTTATGTAATTCTGATAACAGAGCAAAATATTTAACACTGAGATTTCACTGTGTTTTGTAATGGTGGTACGAGGTAAAAAATTTAGGGATGTGTTCAGCCTCCAGGAATACTTGTAAAACAGAACTTATGTTCCCAAACCTGTTAATCTTTTGAACATGCGATATCAGTCATCCTTCCTTCCAGACATCCTGGGCTATGTTGTTAGAGCCCTTGTTCCGAGCTCATAAACAAAAGGATGCAGTTGACAGCTGGATACCAACACCTGAAATGTCTGTCCTGCATGATATGGTTCACAGCTTGTGCTTGTCTAGAGGTATGGCAAGTGCAACTGGAGAATGCCAAGAGCTGTCTTCAGGAAACACAGCATTTTCCCATGATCTTAGGAGTATAAATTGTGGTGTGGACCTTGAAAGAAATCCCAGGAGAGGATACCAGTTGTATTGGGTTTACATGACAAAGCTTTTGCTAGTGGGAGTTTTACAGGAGTTGTCTCTATGGGAAGCTGTGGAGGATTCCTCCTTGTTCAACAGAGCCAGTGCAGATCAGTTCCAGGATGGACCCACTGCTGGCCAAGGCTGGGCCCATCTGAGATGATGGAAGCACCTCTGGGATAACAGAGCCAAGAAAGGGGACAAAAACATCTTTTCAGTTACAGCCAGAGAGGGAAGTGAGAATTGTGAGCAACAGCCCTGCAGACCCCCCATATTAGTGCAGATGGAAGGGCAGGAGATGCTCCAGGTGCCAGAGCAGAGATTCCCCTGCAGTCCCTGGTGCCATCCATGGTGAGGCAGCTGTGCCCCTGCAGCCCATGGAGGCCCATGGGGGAGCAGAGATCCACCTGCAGCCCCTGGGAAACACCACAAAAGAGCAGGGGGATGCCCAAAGGAGGCTGTGACCCCATAGGAAGTCCATGCTGGAACAGGCTTCTGACAGGACCTGTGACCCCGTGGGGGACAAATGCTGGAGCCTATTCCTGAAAAATTGCACCCCATGGAGCAGCACATCAAGAACTGCAGCCTTTGGAAAGGACTCAAAGGGTTTGTAGAGGTCTTTTCCTGTGGCAGGGACCCCACACTGGAGCAGGGAAAGAGTGTGAGGAGTTCTCCCCTGAAGAGAATGAGCCACAGAGACAGCGTGTGATGAACTGACCATAGTCCCCATTCTCCATCCCCTTGAGCTGCTGGAGGGAAGGAGGTAGAGAAAATCAGGAGTGAAACTTCAAAAGAAGGGGAGGAGTGGGAAAGTTCTTTAAGATTTGGGTTCATTTCTCATTATCCTACTCTGGTTTGATTGGCAATAAATTAAAGCAATTTCCCCAAGTCAAGTCTGTTTTGCCCACAACACTCCCTGCCCATTAATTCATAAGCCTTTTGTTATATTTTTCTCTGCTCTGCCCAGCTGAGGAGAGCAGTGATGGAGTTTGGTGGGCACCCAGTGTCCATCCAGGGCCAGCCCACCACACAGGCAAAGACCCATTTCCTGTGGCTGAGCCTTCTTGCCATATAACTCTGCTAACCAAAGTAGACACAATCTACTCCTGCCTTCCTTCACCTCCCTGCCTGTAACTAAGGGAAATTATTATAGATGCCTCCAGCAGGCAAAGGTTTAGAGAGGACCATGGGTCAGCTGAGCCTTATGCATGCATATATATATATATATAAATAAATGAATATATGCTTAAGTAATTTGGAATTGAAATTCTCTACCTAACTCTAACATTCTCCCATAATCTTTTCCTAGCTAAAACCTAGCACAGCACAAAATCTCTGCCTATGTTTTCAGATGACAGCCTGTAAGGTGTAAGACTAGTATGGGAATAAAGGTGATATGCTATTAATTATAGAACAGAACCTGCATTGAGAATCTAGACGAGGAAGTGTGGAAACGATCTCTTCAGGGAAATTGTCACTTGGTGTTTTTTTCTATCCTCTTTTTTTCATCTGTAGGTTCTTATACCACGCTCACATCTGTAGCATCTAGTGGAGCATTAAGCAATGTGACTAACATCTGTCAAACGTTTGGTGTCTGCTTGTGTGAATACTTACTTGGAGTGCTCCAGAGGCTTGGCAGCTGGTTGTCTTTTGTGATCTGGAAATCAATCAAGGAGGACTTCTGCCAAATCAGAGATTTTTACACTCTTCTCTGTACTAATCACAGCAGACATTCTCTTACTAAGGCAAAGACCAGCAAGTTGAGGACTGAAAAACAGAAGTACCCAGAGACATGCCTTGCCTGGGATACTTGGACAAGTTATGTCTCCTGGGGACTGGTGGGGAACAGCATCCTGTGGTGAAGTGAAACTGCTTTAACTGGGCACATTTTATTCAGGAAGAGGAAAAAATTGCCTGAAATCTTTCATTACAGAAGTTGTCCAAAACTGACAATCCTGACACTTCACAATGTGGGTGACAGCTCACGTTCCCGTGGACAGCTCTTCAGTGATCAGCAGGTTGCCGGGTAAGGCAGATCAATAACTGCTTTAATAAGACAGAAGAAGAAGAGGAATACAGATAACAAATAAATCTTACATCTCTTTTGTCCCAGCACTCTGTGTTTGCGCAGCATCTCACATATCCTGGAGTGGATTCCATCCAGGGAAATAAATATCACCATTTTGGTCATTTCAGCTAATATGTAATTTTCTTAATAGAAAACCACACTATTCACAAAGAACTTTTGCATGACAGCTTCTCACTGTACTTTTCACTAAAGGCAAAGATGAGCAGGCAGTATAATTGCTGGTACCTGAGGGAGCTGCCTGTGGCATCACTCACAGTGATCTGGCCGAGGTTGTCCTGTGACCTGGGGGTTTGTGCAGCACAAAACAGCCTGGAGGCCACCCTGGATGCGCAGCACAGGCAGCATGGCACAGGCTGCTCAGGCAATTGCTGTGCGGGTCACCAACAATCACAACATGCAACATTTTCCTGGTCAAGATCCATATATTCCATCCACCCCTTGATCCATATAGAAATTCCTGTCTGAAATATAACATACAGAATAGATCAGTAACATATGGGTTTCTCAGGCCCTAAATACAATGGCCAGTGGAGCAGACAGGGCCTGTGCAAGATCATTAATTCTTGAAATACACCTTCTGCACAGCCTCCAGTACTGGCAGTAAGGGAGGTGGGTTTGGGAGGTTGTGGCAGGGCTCCCCGTGGAGGCAGGTGAGTTGGGTGGCTGGGTATAGCTACTGCCCCTGGACATGGCACTACCTCTTCTGCATTGTATCCTCCCTCCTGATCTCCATTCCACGCTCATACTGAGTCACAGAACTGCTGCCATTGCCCCAGACATGCCTTTTACCACTGACAGCATCAAGATACATAACTTCATTTTAGTCATTTAATGGCCCTGCTCTCTGGTGAAAAGCTGCCCACAGACTTTTTATGGCAACGTGACCTTGGTCAGCATTGCAGGAATGAGGATTTAGTCACCCCAGATCCCAGATTCAGAGCTACCTAAATCACTAATAATACTACTGAGAGAGAGGAGTCTGTGTGGGATCATATCAGAGGTCTCCTGACAGCAGTGCTGTTTCCTGTCAGTGCCTGCTCTAACTGAGCCTTGCAGTAGGTCTCACACCATTTAAGCTCATTACCCTGGGGCTCACAGCCTCCCTGAGACAAGAAAATGGAGCTTGTGGCCAACAATGTCAAACATGACAGAGGGATCCACAAGTATGAGAATGGATGTTTGCCTTTTGTGATGCCCGAGAAATCTATTTCAAAAACGGAAACATTATATCAGATAAGCTTGGTTCTGTCATTTATGAAACACTTAAAGAAAGAATAGTTACTGAAGTACACTTATATAATACAATACTGTAATAAAATACCTAATAAAAAATTAGCTCAATTAGCTGAAACATTATTCTTTCTACCACTAGCCTAAGACATATGTAAAATTTTATTATGTTTAATGGCTGTCTGGGCTCCTGCTGTAATGATTTCAAGCAGCTCACTGAGCTATGATGTTTTTGCCACATGAAGTTTAAATGGAGGGCGAGACATTCAGAGGGAAATTTCAGAGAGAAACGCGACAAGGTGCTGGGCTTGATGGAGGCAGGGAGGTCAGGAGAGAACAGGTAGATTTGTAAGTCATTGATGCAAAGCAGATAGCTGAAGCTATGTGAGGCAGCGAACTCACTGAGAGAAGGGCTTTAAATGAGAAAATGAGCCAAGGACAGTACCAATAATCTGTAAGTAATTGCCTGGTTTTGCATGTCATGTCAGAGACACTGTGGGAGGTGCCTCCTGGGATTCACCTTAAATACTGTGGAGGAACTGAGCATGGACAGAGACAGAGGGACAGAGGGTGTTTCTACAGAACTACTTTAGCTCCATTCAGGACTGTGTGCTAGGGGTAAATCTGATTAGTAAAGAAGTAAACCTGTAGGCTCATATCATGAGTAGTCTCAGAGGAGGCAAACTGGACTCCTGAATGGTTGGATTAAACCAAAGGATGTGCACTAAGTGCATTCCAGCTGCCAACAAGAGTTCATTTCCCTGGGTGAGAGTAGATCCAGTCCAAAGTAAATCCTCCAAACCCATTTTAGTGTGGATGACAGGTCCTGAGCACTGCTGCTGTCAGTGTTGCAGCCCATTCCCGCAGTGCCCCACTACTTGCTAATGTAAACACAGCCACAGTGGTATTTTCTCTCCAACTTTGCTGAAGACTTCCTGGATGAACTCACATAAATCACTTCCCTTCTCACTGTTTGTGTCCTTCATATACAAAATGCTCTTAATACCACATCCTGTGCTCGCTGGGATGTGGAAAGGGTAAAATTGTCAACATACATCAGCCACGCAGACACGATGGTGACAAACATCCCTCTATAAGGCAGGGAAAACACTCTGAAACAATATTTGACTGGTGTTCAGTACATGAGATGGGGACCTTAGCCTGCACACTGAGGATATGCTTATGGACCAGACTCCTCAATTTAGTGACTTGTGCACTTCTTCATACACTGTGAAAAATGGGTCCTGCTGGAAGAGAGCATGACATAATAAAAACAAGGAGCTGAAGGAACAGTTCTGCCAGCTCTAAATGGTGGGTACTTCACCTCACTCTCTTCAAATCCTTTTGAGATACCCTGGGATGTTCCTCTGGTATGAAATTGCATAATGTTCTGTTATTGTCTCTTTCAGGTGATCACAAAACCCAACTCACTGTACAACAGCAAAGTCTCTCCACATATTTATAAAAGGTCTCTCACCTAATCGCTTTGCTTGAAGTCTGGTCATCATTTATTTTGGAATTCTTGAGGTTGATTCATTCCTGTATTGAACCCAGCTGTGTTCTGTTGCAGAATCCATTGAATTCAAATCAGAAACACTGGTCTGGTACCAAAAAACCTTGAAAGATTTTGCTAAATAATTCTACACTCAGCAGAACCGCTACATTTATGTTCTGTAGCAATCATCAGCGCAAAGGCTACTGATTTAAATGTAAATCACCCTTTTCACAAAAGGAGTGCTATTCCCTCTTACTTCAACAGTATTTCTTCCTCAAAAACAGCCAATTGTACAAACATTCTAACAGGATCTGTTTCTCTTGCTGTCAATAACTTCATCACTGCTGCAAACATTCACAGATAGCAAAATTCTCAAGCCCTACATTAAGAGGCCGTGTCCTACCTATAGAGCTTTCTATTTAAATCAGTGAAATTCCTGAATTAACTCAAAAAGGACAGGATTTTTGGAGCATTTTCTTTGACACACTTTGCCAGCTTCTCTGGGAAAACAGTTACAGTATCCAAAGGTTTTCTCAGCTATTGAATTTGTGTTTGTTTGGTTGTTTCTGCTATTTGCACACAAATATCTCTCCACTACATTTGAATGTCTGAAAAGGGAAGATCCACACTCCTAACACCAGGCTGTAATAGCAAAGAGCATTTTCCTGCTTTGCTGGCACATCACATTATAGAGGCTGCCCGTAATCTTAGGAGAACAGACAATGTAAAAAAACCCTTCCTGCTTATATCAGACCTTGTTATTAAATTTATATCCATTTCTCATAATAACTTACATTTTCCTTTATCAGAACTCTGAAAAATAACTCCTCGTGCAGGACTTGAGCATGGCATTTGATACAGTCATCAGAGGAATTCTGATGTCCTGTCTCAGGGACATGGCAGGGATTAGTGGGATTGCAATAAGATGGCTTCAATCATTCCTCACAGACAATACTCAGTGAGTCATGAAGACTTTCTACTTCCAGAGCTATCACCCATGAAGTTCTGAAAGAGTCCACCTAATTCAGTGTTTAGAAGGCGACCCTTAGTGTGAAATAGATTGGACTAAAACACAGGTAACACACCACAGGCATCCAGCACAAGCTGGAATTGCCTCTACACCTCTGTGCCCAAGGTGGCACAGCTGGCTGAGCTGATGGACAAGGGGAGCTGGGCTGCAGAGGGGGAGCACCAGTGACATCACTGCAGCCATACCAACCAAGGACAGTCATGCTTCCAACTGCTCTGCTGCCCCAAAGCTCGTGGAACTTACCATAAAACCATGGCTTTGTATGGCAAATGGGAAAGATCAGTCTCCAGTCAGAACAAGAGGACCCCAAACAGCCTCTCTCTGCTCTCAACCCTACCTCACCTTCTGGCACCTCTTTCCTGAGATACAACTAAAGACATCAAAGCCAAGTGATCAGCCACCACTCCACTGACAAGGGCCTGGAATTCTTTTTCCAGTCCAAGGAAACACTCTGATCAGGTACCTTCTCCTCAGCACAAGGCTGAGAATATTTATGCAGAATATTAATATCTTATCCATAGGGCTTGCAGACTATCTTCTGTTTCTTGTCTTCAGAACTTCAAAAGCATGATTAATTTAAAAAAATGTAATTGAAACAAAGACTCTAATTCATCTTTAGCAGGGAGAAAAAAGTAAATTTCACTGCAGTGTGTGCAGGGAAAGGCAGCTGGACTACCCATATTCTGTGAGAGTGATCCCTTGGCATCCAGTTGTCCAGTTGTCCAGTTTGCTGACAAATTAACACTGGGATGTCATTTCTTTTGTGAAGCAGCTCTAAGATTAATGTTTTTAAAGATTTCTTCTTTGCTTCATTATTCGTCCTTCTCACCTTTTTACGCAACTTTCACAGCTATTTCAGAAACTCTTACTAGGAGTGCCATACATAATGTTATACCTACCAACATGAGAAAAAAAAAATTTTAGTTTTTGGAATATCTTGCATCAGGGATAATACATTCATGCTTTTTAGAGGGATCACATGGGTGTATTCCTCTTTGTTTTGTAGACCTGGTCGGCATAGTCTAGAGGCAAGGCTAGATACCAGAGACAAAAAACACTTTAATACTTTCACATTACTTTAGTAACACCCAGTAAAAACATATTTTTAAAATATTTCCAAGAAATAATATATTCAACCAGACCAACCTTTAGAGTACTTTTTTGCTGGAGATCTCTGGTGGCACAGAAATTATTTTTACCAGAGATCTGCTTAGGAGAAAAAGGAAGAAAAGGCCTCCAGCATTCATCTTGAATTTGTGTGATACTTTTAACCCTTCTGCATGGCAGAAGGAATTCACATACTTTCCAGTTTATCCCATGTGCCTAAAATTTATACCCTGAGCTGCTGCTGGCTTGTATTCTGGCTGTATTTTATCTTTTAGAGCTCATCATAAGCAAGCCCTGTGGAATTGGGACAAACTGTATTCCTGGTGTTTCATATCAATCCTGCCCAGCATCTCCAAGATAGGATAATGGTTTGTGGCCCTCTAACATAACTCTATCACAAAATGGATTGGAAGAAACTTACTTCTCTACACACCTTCCCATTCGCATCTAAGAAAGCTTTCATTGATCTTCTGATTCTCAACTTCAAGATGAATCAGAGTATTTGAGACATCCCTTCTCCACTTTGCTTAAGGTTTTAAAGTGGTGGAAAGTGATGACACTGTTGCTTCACAAGCATTTGCAAGCAGAGGGTCTGGCTTACTGGCCATGGAGCTCCAGTAAACCTAAAAGAGTCATTATCTGTACTACCCTAGTTAACACCTTGGTTAATTTAATGATTCCAGAGCAAAATAGCTCCCATGGCTCTATAATAAAACTGCAGTCCATTGACTATGAATGTTTGTTTACAGCTTAAGTCAGAAAAAGTAGCTAATTTACAATGACATCTCCTTTGCCTTATTCACTGTCCAGTAAAGGAAGCTAAATACCTCAAGCAAAATATTTATCTCATCCTTAAATTCATCATTCTTCACAAGCAAGACCAGGTTCTTAGTATAGCCACACTAGATGTGAACAGGTAGTCAAGGGTGGTCTCTGGGCTCTGAGTTTACAATCTAAGTAGACCAGGTGAGAAAAGAAAATGCTGCCCTCCACTGAGGGTAAACTGAGTCCAACATAAAGTGGCTTACTGTGAAGAAGGATTCATCACAGCCAGAAACTTAAATGAGATCTTTTAAGGTGCAGCTCAGCACCTTAATTACTGAATCATCTGTCTTGTATTCTCCTTAGAAGCAAAGGTTTTTCCATTATACAAATTCTTCCTGCAGGTCTGAAAGGTTAAGTTATTTAAGAAATGTGATTTCTTAAACCTGGCAAGATTTGTCCACATAAAAAATATAAAATAACAGTAATAAAGCATAAGTAGTTTTTACATCTCCAAAGCAAAGCAGAAAATATTAGCTAATTCAACCTTACAAGACCCCTATGAGTTAAGTACAGGCTACACATCTCAAATATGCATTTTATTCCTCCCTTTCTCTTTCTCTAAACATGCAACCAAAATTATAAACAAGGTGAATAATCCTTGTGTGAGGTAACCATGGAAATCAGCTATATCAACTACTGTAAATGGCAATATATCCAGCAAGTCCACAAAAAGCAGACCTACTCCACCCTCACAGAAGGTTTCCTACGTGCAGCCACCCAATGACTTAAAATCTACTTTACTATTTTTGATGAGCAACCTGTTGCAATATTCAGGAACTGCCCTTTGTAAGCTTGTTTTAGAGGTGAGTAACTAATCATTTTAGTTAGACTGCTAAGGCAAAGCCAATTCCAGTGCCTATCCATGCTTTAGACATTCTCTGGCCAACATAGTCCTGGCCTTTACTACATCAGACCCTGTACCCTAAATAGGAAAGGCTGCTCCATGCCAACTCTTTCTATCCAGATAAAATTAGCACCTGGACTGTTAATAAGGATTATGACTCAGAGAAGAGATACTATGTAAATTAATGAGGCCAGAAGCACAATATTTTAAGGTTTTGTGTCACCAAACTTTTACATTTCCCCAGATAACATTGTTTTCTTCATCATTTTAAGCAGACATGATTTCACAAGAAGTCACTGGCAGCACCTTTAGGATATAAACATGATTTTCAGCCTGCTGCAGCTATACCCACTGACTGATGCTCTATTTTTGATTACTTCAGCTGAAGAAATATGAAAGCCAGTCCTTTCCTCTGAGTGCACTGATACAAGATTACAGGCACCTCTAATTCGTATAACCTCTACCCTTTTGTATGTCCTACCTTAAATGTTTTTTATTAACCTTGTTTTCTTTCAAAACTCAATTCCTGCAGGTGCTTTCTGGCCACATGATGACTAAGGCTGCTTAGTTTAATAACATCAAAAACTTTTTATGTCCTTTTTGTCCCATGAGGCTAAAATTCCTCTTACCTAGAGATGTAATTCTTCACATAGAATCATAGAATAGTTTGGGTTGTAAGGAATCTTAAAGATCATCTCATTCTAACCCCCTGCCATGGGCAGGGACACCTCCACTAGACCAGGTTGCCAAAAGCCCCATCAAACCTGGACTTGAACACTTCCAGGCATGGGGCAACCACAGCTTCTGGCAGCAACCCGTTCCAGTGCCTCACATCCTCACAGTAAGGAATTTCTTCCTAACACCTAATCTAAACCTTCCCTCTGCCAGTTTCAAGACACCCCCTCTGGTCCTATCACTCCATGCCCTTGTAAAAAGTCCATCTGCAGATTTCTTGTCAGCTCCTTTTAGGTACTGGAAGGTTCTATAAAGTCTCCCTGGAGCCTCTCTTCTCCAGGCTGAACAATCCCAACTCTCTCAGCCTTCCCTGATAGAGGAGGTGCTCCAGCCCTCTTATTTTCATGGCTCCTCCTCCTCCTCACAGCTCCCACAAGCTGTCCTTTCTAGTGGTCACATCATAATGACCACATCCTAGTGGTCAGCTAACCTGGGGGCTCCAGCAGGTTGAGAAGGGACTTGGGCAAGCTGAACAGAAATAATTTAAATCCAAACAAGGATTTGTGACAGACAGAAATGGTTCCACTGCCATCTGACATGCCAAAATTTATCTTTTGGTCTCCAAAAGCTTATATCAATAAATGCAGCATACCTGTCCAGTTCTGCAAACCCTCCTGGTATTTAGAAAAGCATTACAGCTGATCTCAGTGAGAGCTCAGTCTGAACCTGCACTGTGCAGGTCTGTGCTCTCTTTCAAGCAACAATTTGCATAATGGTGTTCATTTCCAAAAAAAGCTTTACAGGCTTTATACCCACAAGGCCATCTCTGGATGGAGAAGACAGAAAAACAGAAAACAGAGTGTTGGCCACCTGAAGAAAGTAAGGAAGATTTGGACAACACTGACATTTGGGACTGAAACCCTGGGTTTGTAGCACAAAGATAATCAGTAAAGACCTACAGAGCAACATTCATCAAGCTCTGTGTAACTCTGAACTTCCATTTCCAATGAGCTGGGTGCCAGACTGGGACCATTCCACACAGAAGTGCCCAAACCTCAGTATTCAGATTTAATTCTGAAGATAAACACAGAATACCTTATTGACTGACCCATGAATCCTGGGAGATTCAAAGACTGAATTAAAGCTAGTAAATATGTACCTGCAATTCTAACAGTTGTTTGCAAACAGATTCTTAAAACACTGTCCAGAAGCTCCCTCATGCTCCCCCATCTCCCTAAACAAAGGGAAATTGGCACGTTTTAATTCTGTTCTAGTCAAGGTAGTTTTGTAGTGCCCCTTGCTCACCAATAGCACTACCAGTGACATGATAAATACTTCTCAGGAATCATTCATCTTCTCCTTCTTGTTATTAAGGTGAACTGTGTGTGCAGCATAACATTTTGTTTTAAAAGGACTTGGGATTTTCACAGGAGAAAGGAGAAGATTGATACAATTGTCCATTCTTATTTTGGAGAAGGCAGGTGAAAGAAGCAGGTACCCAGGAAAATGGGAGGTGATGAGGTTTGCAAAGATCTTCAGTCCCTGAACGCTTTATTTAGTATGGAAAAAACACACCATGAACCCATCAGTGCCTGATGGACAGCAGGGCAGGGGGGAGGGAGGCTCAGGGTGCCACCAGGATGATCTGAGGGGTGGGTTCATGTCCCTGAGGCTGAACCTGGCAAGGGACACAATGAGATCAGCACCTGTGGGTGATGGGAGTGAGCAGCAGGCAGAGGGCAGGCAGGGATGGACAGCAGGCAGGGATGGACAGCAGGCTGGATAGACAGCAGGCAGGCAGGGATGGACAGCAGGCAGGCAGGGATGGACAAGGACAGGGACAGATAGTGGATGGCAGCAAAGCAGTAGACAAGGATGGAGAGAGGGCAGGGATGGACAGCAGGTAGGGACGGATGGTGGACAGGCAGGGACGGACGGCAGACAGGGACAGACAGTGGACAGGGACTGACAGTGGACAGGCAGGGATGGACAGTGGACAGGGATGGACGGACAGCAAACAGGGACAGAAGCAGACAGGGACAGGCAGCAGACAGGGACGGATGGACAGCGGACAGGGACGGACAGACAGCGGGCAGAGACAGACTGACAGTGGACAGGGACGGACAGCCAGTGGGCAGGGACAGACAGCGGGCAGGGACGGACAGCGGGCAGGGACAGGGACGGACAGCAGACAGGGACGGACAGACAGCAGACAGGGACAGACAGCGGGCAGGGACGGACAGACAGCAGACAGGGACGGACAGCGGGCAGGGACGGACAGCGGGCAGGGACGGACAGACAGCGGGCAGGGACGGACAGCGGACAGGGACGGACAGGCAGCAGACAGGGACGGACAGCGGGCAGGGACGGACAGCGGACAGGGACGGACAGACAGCAGACAGGGACGGACAGCGGGCAGGGACGGACAGCGGACAGGGACGGACAGCGGGCAGGGACGGACAGCGGACAGGGACGGACAGACAGCAGACAGGGACAGACAGCGGACGGCGGCCCCGCGGCGGGCCGGCAGCAGCAGCAGCAGCAGCAGCGCGGCGCGCGCCCTCTGGCGGCCGCAGCCCGCAGTGCGCACGGGCAGCGCGGCGCGGGCAGGGGAGAGCGGAGCCGAACGGCCGCACTAAGGGCTGCTCTGCCCTTCCCTTCCTTACTATTTCACCCTTTTTTTCGTTAGAACTCGAGCTTTTAACACACTCTGAAATGACTCTGAAATGGCTCCAAATTGTAAAAAACACGTAGCCTTTCATTTTCATACTTCATTAGGACTGTAAGAGATATCGAGGAAGCCAAATTAAGGCGAACAGTGCTCCTCTTGATCACTTAAGTTTGTGCTTTTGAATTCCAAGTCTGTGACTGAAATGGGCTTTATAAAAAGTGGATCCTTATGATGTCATTTAAATGTCACTGAATGTAGCAGAGGCTTGGCAGAGTGCAGACACAGGCAGTGGTGAGTGTGGCATGAAATGAGAAAACAAAATAAAGAGGAAATAATAAACCCTGTATTTATCACAGGCAGGAGCATAAGAGGGTTCTAAAGAGAAGAGTTCAGTTTGTCTCACAGTTTTATCTGAAATTAAAATATATTTAATTGTTTATATAAAGGAACTTAGCGAGCTTCTGCCTGCAAGGGGAGATTTCAGAAACCTAAAGAACATGTTTATGAAACAGAAAGTGAGGTGAAATCTTTGCTAAATCAGGAGCCCTGTTCCATTAAGTCTCTAATTCAAAGAAAGACACTGGTATATTGCTATAAAACAAGAGGTACTTACGAGGTGAGAATGTTGACCACTCTGACCCTTTGCATTGCTATCTATAATTCAAATAAGAAATATTTTAAAATACATCTTATGTTCTGTCAGGTTTTTCTGAACATCAAGCCCTGCTTTGTGCTGCCCATTCAAAGACCTTTATAGGTTGTATAGAGATCCAGAAATCAAAAGACAACAAAAGTATAGTCCCTTAAGTTTACTTAGATCCTGACTCTATATATGGATACACACAGGGATGAAAAATTTCATTCCAGAACGGCAAGTATTCATGTGAGTGTGTCTCCAACAGCAAGTGTACCTCAGAAGGAAAGTTCTTAAAAACTGAAAGACACATTTAAAACCCAAGCAGAACCATTTTGTAGCTGTTGCTTATACATAGTGAGGTTAAAATTTAATGCACAACCAAGGGCCTTTCATGGTGCAAGCACAGCTCTCCTGATTGGAACTCCTTCATAGAGAAATGTAGGATGTGTGTGGCAGAAATCCTTCATTCTCTTAAATTCAGTTATTTCCCTTTTCAGTACCTGCTTCATTCCCCCTTCTTTCAATGGAAGGCATCTGGTGTCAGACCACAATCACTGTCCCCCGAAAAAATAATTCCAGTATTGACATTTACAACTCTATATAAATATACCCAATAAAGGCATTTGGATGAAGTGTGGCAGGTAAATAAAGATGATGACATAATGGTGCATGCACTATTTAAAGCAAAAAGAGAGGAAAAAATGCTGCATGCTGGCCCTCGGTAAGATTAAACATCCTTCTCTTAAGGAGGGAAGTGAACCAGAACTGATCGGAGCTGGAGTCAGTGGAGTTTGGGAGAACTGCCTGTCTGTGAGGAGGGTCATTCCAGTTCTTTTGGAAATCGATTACATTCCCCAGCTACCTACTGTTATATTGCACCAGGATATTATTGTACAGTCTTGCTACAGAGCCCTCCATTATAGAGCAGCTCTATTGGCATTTCAATGCTCAATGAAGGTTAGAATTGCCACAGAAGTTTCAATTAAAGAAAATTCAAAACGAAAATGGAGAAGGAAAAAAGAAGAAAAAAGGCTGGGTTGAAAGTTTCCAGCAAAGGTATTTATGGCTGTCTGTCACCTTTTCTTTTTTCTTCCTAGCTCCTGAAGGGAGGTCTAAAGCATCCATTTAAACCGATGTGTTTTGCAGAATTTTTGGGAGGAACCCTAATGCATCATTCCAGTGGTGTAGTAATAAATAAAAAAATAGATATCCTTATCCATTTGGTATAAAATCAGCACTGCCTGAGTTAGAAGGGGGTAAACTACATTTACCTGTATTCCCCCTTGGCTGCATCACTGCAGGATGCTACTAGGACATATCAAAAGTAGTTATTCCATCCATAACAGGCTGTAATCACTATTTTTCCTAACTCCTAGTCTGGTTCAAACACCCCGTGGTACCCACCACAACTACACAGGTCTCCATATATCCTTTTTAAAACTGAACAGCCCAGAAGAACAGGTGTTTACTGATTACTTTATACACATCAACATACAAAACCAGAGCACTCCCTAGGCTGACAGAGAACATAACTGCTTGAAAAATATGGCTTAAGTTTGCTTCTACTAAGGTTTGATATTTTTAATGTTTTATCTTTTGTATTTATGGTCTGAACAAATTGGGTTAATTGTTTTATTGGCTGTACCAGACTCTATATTTGAGTTCAAGATTAACATTGCAACCAGTTTCTAAGGTGATGGCCATTTAATTATTGTTTATGTAGAAGTGATTAACTAAATGCCAAAAAAAAAATTCCTAGCTAAAACTTGAAAACAAGGAGGGTCTGTAAAAAGCTAAACAAAAACCTAAAGAATTCAGGTGAGCATGTGAGATCCTGTCTATAAGGGGGTTTAATTCCCTTAAACAATTTGATGTTAAGAACACCTTGCTGTTTACAAGGAATTTACAAATCTTTAATTGCGCTTTCCTCATTCGGTTACATTCTTTAAAACTTTCCACAAGACAGAGTCAGAGGCTGTTGTGGAGGGCAACAGCCATAGTGGAGAGGGTTCTTTTCGTGCACAGGTCTCTCTTTAATCCTTATTTTTACATCTTGATTGCATTTCACAATAGCAACCAGGCACTCCAGGCAGTGTTTTTAGGGCAATTACTACAATTCTTGGGTGGTCACTCTGCATTAGATTTCATGCCTTATAAAACAACATGAGGTGTGCCATAATGACTCAGAAATATACAGCCTTTCATGTCCTATTGCTTAATTAAGGAGGGTGTTTTGCAGGACAGATATTATTGGTAGTCTGTGGTTTTTAATTTTACTACACAGTAAAAGCACACTAATTCATACCAGGAATTGGCAAACCTGCAAATTAGTGCATTTTCTGAATTAGAAAATAAGTGAATAAAACTGCAGAAAGAAAATCTAAATGTGAACATGGCAATATTAAAGCAAATGTGCTCATTTATCCTGGGAAATACAGCTGAGTCTCATTCTGTTGATATTTAATAGCCTAACACCTCGGCTTTTTTAAAACATAATGAGTCTTCAGACCCCAGACCTACAATGAGCTCCTTGTGCGGACTCCTGCACAAACATGGATTTCAGCAAGGCTCCCAGGAGAGCTGTCTGAGCATCACTTGTGGCCGTACTGAGAACAGGGTAACAAGATACTGGAAGGACTTGTTGAGACAGCAGAGTCTTGTGGCAATTATCATTTCTATGAGGTGATGAAATAAAGCCAGTGATCTTCCAGTCACTTTTACATTTGCATAAATACTGTAACTTTTAAAGCTATGCTTAATTTTTCAGAGGCACTGATAAGCAGATAAGTCGCAAAATTTGACCTACTTGAATAAATATCTATAATCTGACAAACAGTATGCTGCAATTTCCTTCTCCCTTCTTTATAAACCCACTGGCTTTTTTTGCTGACAATCTAAAATGACCAAATGCACAGACAACACATGGGTGAAGTGCACTCACCTCCACCTTTGCTCACCTCCCTTTCTCCCTGTGTCAGAAGTTAGCAAAAATGTTGATCCCAACCTTTACCCCAAATTATTTTGACGCAAATAATTTTCCAGATGTAGGCAATGAAGAGTACAATTTCTAACAAATGCCAGTGATGTTAATGCTCTCAGGGTTCAAAGCCTGGTGTTTGAAGGCAGTGGGGCATCACATAATGAGTACAGGATTCTCCAGCTAAACCCAAAC
This sequence comes from Molothrus aeneus, assembly GCF_037042795.1. Lineage (NCBI taxonomy): Eukaryota > Metazoa > Chordata > Aves > Passeriformes > Icteridae > Molothrus > Molothrus aeneus. Next base: position 70,935,736 of record NC_089648.1, on the reverse strand, counting down.
ATTCTTTTTCAACCCAGTGGTCCTTGCTGAAGGCCACATTGCTCTATCATTTTCCACTGGCCTTGTCTGGACAACTCTGCCTGCCTCATTCATCATATAAATACACCCTAGACCACAGCACTTCTATGAGCTGGAGGAGATGAGCAACAACCACTTATTCAAGCTTTGGTCAAGTTGGCCAAAAGAGATTACCGACCAAGCTGGCCAGATAAGATTATCAGACAAGTTGACTAAACACATTTCAATCAAGGCTCTGCACAGTTTTGTTTACTCATTCCAGCAGCATACTCCAAGAGCTCAGCCAGAATTGTAGTTTTCATCCTACCTTGGGAGAGTCTCAGCTCACCAAACAGGTGCCTGCACCTGGCTATCAATCATTAATGCTGAATTATAGCCCCTAGTCTGATGGAAGCACATTCAGTCAGCAGAGAGCTAGTTGCCTATCTACTCAATAAGTTCATGGGGTCATCCCTACAGCTTCAGACAGAAATCCTAAATCATCCATAACTGCCTAGTTCATGGTTTGCTGCTTGTTTCCAACAAATTATACTGATATCACTCTAACCTGCAACGGCAACTTCTGGGCATGAAAGTGTTATCCCATGGAGAATAAGGGAATTTTTCACCTGTATGGGAGCCAGGTTTCATCCTAGGTTCCTGAAGAAGTGTGTGATGTCCCTTCTGAAAGTAAAGAAAGACTGTACTATTGCCAGAGGAATTTTTCAGGGCTCTTCAGTCTGAGACCTGACTGTTTTGGGACCATGAGCCCCAAAATTACTGAATGCTTTTGAAAATTACTTTGGGTCTCTGACCCACAGCAGCCATTATCTTAATAGCCTGTCTACAATACAGCACGAGGAAATATTTCCTTCCATTGACTTAAAATTTATATGTTGCATACTTCAATGGAATGCACTTATTTTTCTCTTCCCCTTAGAAAAAGAGTGGGGGTAAAAAATAAAATAGCTGCTCCAATTTTATTTATGTTCTCTGTAGTCATAAATATCTGCATTCAGTCTCTCTTTTACATGCAAAGCAATACTGCAATCTCTCATGCCAGGCCCACTTCTGCTGTCATTGTAGTCAATGGTCAAAATTCATATGGATCTCAGAGGGAACCAGAATAAGGTCTGTGTATAAGCTGTCCTTCTAAATCTTACCATCTGCAGCAAAGTAAACAAAAAATGCCATCTTAACATAGCTGGAAACAGAAGGAGAGAAGAATATACCAGCATTCGCTAAATATAAAGCGATAAATAGTTTTAAAAGGTGCTACAAATAATGGATGGCTTTAAAAAAAGGAGTTACAGCTGTACTATATGTGACTTTCTTAAACAGTCCATGATGAGACCTTTTTTTAATGATTATCGCCTTTATTAATATATTGCAGCAAACAATATGTAATATTAACAATATAGACAGCAGTATAAAATAATTAAAATTATTGACAATTTTTCAGCCTTGCAAGGAGAAAGACTTCATTACAGCCCCAGCTTGGTCATGGGCTGTGTGTATGCTCAAATTTGCACAGTTTCATTTAGCAGAGAACCACACAAGCCCTGGGATTTATCCCCAAAGATTTTGCTCAGGAGTGACAGGGTGAGAGTCTCATTCTGTAAAGTACGATGATGTGGCACAGGCTTTAAATCAGTAAAGTATCCCTGTTTAGGAAAATACACCTAAGACAAGAAGCCCTAGGCATGTGCTTATGTGCTTCCACGAATCAGCCTGATTGCGGTATTTTTCCTGAGGCAGAGATAAGGTTTACAGACACAGGTCCCAAATTTGGGCCAACCTAAATATTATTTAAATAATATTTCCTCTTTCCTCTCCCTCTTTTTGCTGAAAGAGCTGGGTTTGCCGCACATCTTATTCCTATCTGCCTTTATTAAGCTTTTTATAAATGTGTAAGAAAAAAAATAATTCAGCATCCCAGACATCTTCTTGGGTTTAAGATCTTAACAAATGAGGACACAGCTGGGCTACTTGGTCTGTGGATTTGCTAGCTGCAGGATTAAGTCCAGCAGAGCTGAAGTTTATAAACCAAGTTATTGACTTTAAAAATTCTCATACCGCTTATCAAAACACACCACATTGAAAGAACACCCTTCCCAGAATCAAATGTGGCAAAGCTTTCTCAATTATAGACAGCCTCTCCCCATACAGCCGGCCTTACCATAACCTTACTAGTCTCCTGCATCTATTTTATTTCAAGATTCACTCTCAACTTGCTGTAAAAAAATAGTCTTTTCTACCTGCCATCCTAAATAAGCAGGGTCTGGGCAGCAAAAGGTTGGTGGCATATAGCCCAGCACTGAAAGTGGAAACAAATCATGCCCCAGCAGGCATCATCCTCCCCTGGCAAAGCCCAGGCTGCCATTAGGTGCTACTCACCTGAAAGGATTTGTCTCTAGTCTGATGTTAGCACAGCGCCTTTGTACATTGCTTTTCACTAAAGGTCTGATCCAGCTGCCATTAAAATCAATGAAAAGGCTTCCATTGACTTCAAAGGAGTTGAGATATACAGTATATTGCAGCAGATGAAAAATACCAAAGGAAAAGGAAACCTGTCTTTTAGTATATACTTTCGATTTTTATATAGTCTTCACCATAACAATGTTCTGAAGAAAGGGACTGGAAAATTTTCCATGTCTGTCAATGCTGAAAGCTGGTGGGGGGGGAGAGGGGAGGAGGAGAGTTTTGACAAAAGAAGATACTTCCCCATTCACTTCAAACTGCATTTTTCTGTCAAAAATTGTTTTCATTAGCAAACATGATTAAATTCTAAACTGACAATAAAGGCGGGGAAGTATTTTAAAACAGACCATCTTTGGAACCATGCACTTACTCATCAGTCACTAGAATTTCTGTGACTTTGAAGGCTTAATAAAAAGAAAAAAGGTCGAATATTAGTGCTTTTATTGCTTGTGTCTATAGGGAGGATCCCAGTGCCTGAGTCAGCCCAGCGCTCTGTGACAGACCTAAGATGGGATAACACATAGAGGAAAGAGAGGGATTTATTTGAATACAGAAAGCTGGGCCAGACATCCACCTATGAAGCTTTATAGATGCATATATTTAAAACACCTTTCAGCAGCTTCTTATACTATTACAGTTATTGGATTTTTCATCTTTGACTTAGATATGAATTATTTAATTAGAAACTTCAATACCTGCATAACTATGAAACCCTTCCACTATATTCTTTCCCCAAAAAAGAAAAAAAATATATATATATGCACCTAAGAGAATTTCTCAGCAGTCAAAACTCCTATGGAAGCAGTAGAACAACTGTGGTAGGCTAGATTATTCAGGGATTTGGATCAGGCCACACTTTGGTTCAGATCACATCTGGCTTTCCTTGAATGTAACGACCCAACATTTGGTTATTGCTTTGTGAATATGATTTACTACCAAATTATTCCCTCTGGATTCACTGGAATCTGACAGAAAGCATCTTGAAAGCGCACATATGTTTCTAGTTTTTTTAAAAAACATTCAATTAATTCTCTGGTTTTAAAATATTTTATAACTCAGTATCTCCAGTAGGATTTTCTTTTTTCCCACCCCCAGTAGACTACTTTGAAGGAATGACAAGCTGCTGAAACTCTACGCAGGGCATTTGTCCATTATGGAAGGGAGATCACAAAAGCATTTCACATCCTGCTGTTCAGAGAAAGAACAAGTCTATTTCTACCTCACATGGCAGGGTCGTGCACATGGTGGGTTCAAAGAAGAATGATGGAAAAATACTCTGTGTATCAGATACAATTATAAGAGACTTATAATCGACTGCACAAGCGTAACTTACCTAAGGGATTCCTGCTGACTCTCTTGCAGAATGGCTTCACCTCAGGGATTCCCATCCACCAAAGGGTTCTGCAGATAAACACTCTTTCCTCTGGGGTTAACCCCTTGCACACCCCCGCAAACACAGCATCCTTCCAAGGTACCCCAACACAGAGGTGCTGAGAATTCCTGCTAAAAATCTGACCTGCTGGAGCATGGGATGCTGCTGGGAGGGCAACACGTGAAGCTCCTCCCCTGCAACCACTGTCCCCCATCTCTGCTCAGAAGACCACTTAGAGCTCAGGGGCCTGATATATGCCTACATGATCCACTGTCTGTGCTCAAATCAGTCTCTCATTTCACAGTTGAGCATGGGGCACCCTGTCCTCCTCACATGGACACCATTGGAACACATTGCACTGAAACACACTGGTTTGTAAAACATTTTTATTAGTGACTACCAAAATTCTACTGGGAGCTGGCAGAAAATCCAAAGGTTTGGGTGAATGACTGAATAGCTCAGGGATACAGCTAATGCAGTTCCCAGGACAGCAGCCCTCATACCAGGCAGAAAGGGAATAGCTGTGTTAAAGGTAAAATGCCTGGTGAGCCTGATTTGGAGTCTTGGTAAATAATTAATGTCACAAGGAAGATATAATACAGTATTTTTCACTGACCCTAATGTCAAAATGTTTCCTTTTCCCTTTGCTTCATGTTGGAGAAAGTATGGCGTTAGCACCTCACTTTTACCAACACCACTGTCCTGTGAAAAGGAGAAGCTGGAAGCAATTAATTTTGGAACTCCAGCCCTGGACAGGCTAACCCATGTGCCTAACTCCACATGAGTAGCCAAAGACCAAGGGATTACTCCTGAAACTCAAGTGACAAACATGTGCTTTTCTGGCTGAGGGTTTCTGACACGAAGGAATCCCAGCTTCACAGGACAAAAGGATTAGGTTTCATCCCTAGTGCCTAACAAGATATTGCTCTTTAAAGCAGTCATTGGTGCACAGGAATAGGAAATATAAATGCCAATTCTGAGAGAGACAAAGATTTTTTTCTGTGTAGTAACAAATACCTTGAAATAGTCTCTGCTGATGAGTGAACAGAGGATTAGATTTAAATTCAACATATTAATGTACATTTTTAATCTTAAATTTCAAAAATTATTAGCCATTTATAGGCTGAATAACACCTTCTGCACTCATTTTAGCAAGTATAAAAATCATAAAGGTTAGCAAACTGTGTGGATCAGAATATAAACTAATTGGCATCTGGGATTAGGAAGAAATCTCCTCCAATTCATTGGTAAAGGCTTCCTCAAATACAGAACAGAGCCCATTATTGTTTGGCTGTTAATATCTCAAGTGACATTTGCCATATGCCATCAAAGGACCCGGAGTCAATATGGATTTTATCTCTGTTAAGGCCTGCAGATTCAGCCTCAAATTGTGAGTTCACAATTCAATAGTGAGTTGAGCACTCCCATTTTAAAACAGTTTTTGAAAATGGTGGGGATTACTTAGAAATCGTGTGATGCCAAGGTGCAAGGGAAGAAGTCACAAAGGAGCAGAAGAGAAAGGAAATAAGATTTTGACATAGGACAAATATCAAAGTAGGTGATCTTTTTTCCTTCACCAACTGTGCTAAAGTTGTCTTTTTAAACTAGAATCACTGTGTAACTCCAATCAAATCACATTCAAAGCAGTTATTCCAGTATGTCCCTAGCTGCATTTCCGCAGTAATTTAAGTACGTTATTCATATGCTGAGTTTCTCAGAGAAAGGGAAATAAACTGAAGGTGTTTTTTTTCCCACAGTTAAAAGTATTGAAGGTATGACCTTAAAGTAAGGATAAACCTCAAGATATTCCTCATTGTTTTTTTTTTCTGGAATAAATTTTGATAGCCTAATATAGGTGGAATTAAGCCTCAGTTTCTTATGCTTCACTATCTCTAGAAAAGTCACAATATGTGCTAGAGGGGTCTGCAAGAAAATGTCAGTGTCTCTGAAGGGGCCATCTCTGCCACTAAGAATTAATGAGATGTCTTTAGAGGTGGTGATTGTCCTTTCCCAGAAGTACAAGTTGGCTCCATGAATTAGCATTTTTCTAGAGCTGCCAAGCATCTCAGCTAGGAAAAACCCTCACTCCCTGATGTCTCTTGATGAAATGTCTGCATCCCATGTCCCTGCAGTGCAGACCTACTGCCTCACCTGCACCTCCAGACAGCCTGTACTGTCCTTGAGGAAAGCTGGTCGAAAGACTAGAGAGTCATAAAATCACAGAATGGTTTGGGTTGGAAGGGATCTTAAAGGTCATCTAGTTCCAATCCCTTATCATGGGAAAGGAGCACCTTCCACTAGACCAAGTTGCTCCATCCAATCTGTTCTTGAACATTTTTAAGGACGGGGCATCCACAGCTGGGTTGAAAAGTTACATTTTCCCCAGAAGAGTCCAAGCACCAAAAGCTTTCCTAAGGTTTAGGTTACCATCTAAAATCAGAAGTCTGTCTGTACCTGGCATGGCAGGGACCAAGGGAAGATGCCTTGAGAAGAAGGTAAGACAGGGAGCTTATGCAGAAATAGCTCACTGGCATGCCTTCCCTCACTCCAGATAACTGCAACAGTTGGATTTCTTGGGCCAGCAACAGTGGCTCTGTGTTCAGCATCTCTCCACCAACGTTTTGCCTTTGGGAATTCTTCCCAGCCCTTTCTGAACCACAGAAACTCCTGGCATTCAGTGCGCTCGGTGCTGTGCATGTCCTGCATTGAGAGGCTGCCCAGTACAAATCATGAGCTGAGCTCCCTCGGGCTGTTTTGAAGCCAGTGCCTGTGATTTGCCTGTGCTGGCCCCAAGTGCAGAGGTGATGCTGTCACCTGCCTGGAAATGCTGCCAATCATGATGCCTGCCAGAGCAGCCGAACATGCTCCATTTTCAGGAATATGAGAGGTTATTGCTGTTATTTCTTAATGCTGAGTGAGGGTCTGCAAGCCTACAGCCCCAGGACTATGTGAAATAAAGGTTTCCCAGAGGTTCTTCCTTAGGCTGCAGCCAGCAAACACCTGCTCACACACAAAACTCTCCATTCAAGCCAAAGGGACGACACCTGTCAGCATAGTCATGCCTGCCATGATACCTCTTTGGCTTCCCAAGTGGAAGAAAACCTGCTCCAAGCTGCACCAAGTGCCTGATGAGCTCCATGTTAATATTTGATTCACAAGTCAAAAATCTGCATTGCTCATGTGGATCTGGGGTAACAGTAAAACAACCACTGAAGGTGGAAACTGGCACAATTTCAGACACTGCCAATGAGTGGTAAGTTACTGTATTTTGAATACTTTATGCATTATTGAATCTAAACTTAAATTAAAGGCAAGTTTTAGAAGATACTAATATGATTTCTGAGCCTCTGGATACCTTCTAGATCTATTCTTTGAGCACTGAAATTTTTAGCTATAACATGTACAGACCTGATACTGGAAAATACTGAGAGTCCTGACCTGTGATTTCCAGTCACTATTGAGAGTTTTCTGCCTGGGCTTTACATCTACATACAATCATTGCCAGAAACTAAGGTGGGTGTTCACAAAAAAAAAATATCACTTAGATTACTTCTGAAAATCACTAAGATATTTGGGATAAAAGACAGATTCCTTGTGGAAAATAACCATACAATCATAAAATAGTTTGGGTTGGAAGGGACCTTAAAATCATCTCATTCCAACCTCCCTGTGCCATGGGCAGGGACACTCTGCACTAGACTAGGTTGTTCAAATTCCCATTCTACCTGGCCTTAACACTTCTAGGGATGGGGCACCCATAGTTTCTCTGACCAATCTGTACCAGGGCCTCACCACCCTCACAGTAAAGAAGTTCTTTCTTTCTAATGCCTATTAGATGTGTTATTATTGTCTGCTTCTTCTAATGTCTATTATAGAAGTAAAAAGACAGATTTATATTAAACACTTCCTCTATAACAGTGGGACTAGTAACAAATCATCTTCTTGAGACAGAAGGAAACATCTCCCAAAATATCCAGACATAGAATGAGGTGTAAAGAAAAATACTTTTCAGGAATACTACTGCCTCTTTTTTGATGAGTATGATGGAGAATACTCAGATAGGGTGAGTCTGTCCAGCACAATGCACAAAGAATTTAATGGAAAACACAACAGGCATGACTACTTGTTGGCAGCATTCATGCTTAATTTATCTGTATGTGCCCCTGGAATGTATCTCTTTCCCTAATATTCAAGGGTTTCAAGATGCAGAAAACTTGCATCCAAGTAAAACAGGAAGGAGGGTGTTCCCCTCTTCTTCACTGAACAGGCTATGGGATTTATTGCACTGTATTGTGCCATTTCAAAATGGTTGTAAAAGTTTGTCCCTAGGCATAAAACCTGCTCACTTACTTTGTAGCAGTGCATCAGCTAATGAGCTCTTATTTGCCTTTCCAAATTAAATTATTCGTTACAGGTAGAAGGAATTTTGCAGTGGTGGGTTAAAAGTAAGAGAGTGAAAAAAGCACATTAAGCAACTTTTCTAGTCTGTTCTAATTCAAAGGTACTTTACTGTTCTTCTAACACAGAAGTACTAAACTCACACATCAAGTAAAAGTTGCTGGCAAACTCTCAGGAAAGGTGCCCTTTTCTTTCACCGTCATTCCGCAGCAATGCTGCCGTTTTCCTCTGCCTCCAGTGGTTATGTCATCTCTGAGGTCAGTTTTCTGCTTCTTGAACATGACTTGGCTGTTTATGAAACGTGAAATCAGCATCAACAACCTGTAGCAACTTCAAGAAAGAAGCCCTGGGCTAACAAATAATAAAAAACCCCTTATTTTTGCCCACAATGAGAAAAATCTACAGAGCTGCTACCTAAGGGCTTTCATTGCCTTCGGCACAGAAGGGATCCACATTTAGAGAGTGCAGCCTAAACATTTTCACTCTCTGAGCTCATAATTTATTTCAGTGGCAGATGTCCCTATGTGAGACAACCTTGCTAGTCATCAATCCCTCTTTAGATTAAACATGAAAGGGGGTCTATCCTCCCATCAACACAGGGGAGATGTACTAATATGGCCCAAATTAATGTACTAATCATCCTTTGACAGAATAGAATTTAAAATATCCCAACTCTACTATTCCAAAATCACACAGCCTGAGTCTGATCCTTTGAAAATCAGTGTTGGTCATCAGGGATCTCAGATTTCAACTGATTTTTTTCAGGGTATTGGGCACAATCACACACATTATGCTGGGGCAGAGGGGAAGAGAAATGAAAGGGACGAGTCAGGGGATCTTGATGAAAATCCCAACACAAGGCAGTTCAGCCAAAGCCCGGCTTCTCCCCAGTTATTTAGTTACAAAACAGAATTTTTGTCCAAGAGTTCACTCACGGAAAACACTATCTTTGCACATACTTGCTTGAATACTCACTCACATGGGTTTTCATTCTCAGTGTTTACTGGGGCTCTGGTTACATTCTCCAGACAATTTACTCATATAATGTGTTTTTTTCTCCCTCTGGCTACGGTGAAACAAAGCTTCAAAAGGGGTAGGCAGGAAAAAAAAATTCCTCTTGCTAATGTTTTTCTCTCCTAAATACTGAGGAATTCTACTTCCCTGGCACGGTTCTCACTATTTACATGCGTGTAGCTGTGTACATACCCCAGCTTGCTAACCCATGCTCTGCACAAGGGATATAACTGAATAGGGTTATTCATAACCAAACCCTCATACAGCTCAGTCAGTGCCAGGATTTTAGTCTATGCTCACGAGGCTGTGATTAGTCCTAGAGAACATTATGAAAATCAACCTGGCTAATTATTACTCCAAATAACTGAGACAGGAATGCAATAGAGTCTCCAGGAAATACTATAAGAGAAGAAAGATTTGAGTGTTTGCATTTGTTTGTTTGTAAATGTTCTCATTAGCTCATCTGTAAGATTTATGCTCCATGCAAGAATTACCAGGGGAAATTCTATAGACTGTTCAAAGAAAGAAAGCAGAAAGATGATCACATCACTCTTTTTGGATACAAAAGCCTCTGAATGCAAAAATTTTGTGCAGAATGTTCATCACAACATTGTTAATCATATCCTTATTGACTATACAAACCATTTATAGAAAGTTTCCCAGCATTTAAAAACAGAGCTGAGAGCCTGATTTTCTATATATCTCCAAGCAAAATGTTTTTCCCTATTTTAAACCCCTAAATTAAAACACAGCAGTTTAGTCCTTGGGAGAGTACATCTATGTATGAAACAAAAAGAACCTGTCAACAATCTCAAGACCTCTGCAAAAGTACAAATGGATAAAATGAGAAACATCTAGGTGATCCCAGTATGAACAGTGTGCCCTACATGCTGGAGACACCATGCAACCTTCAGGACCCCTGCCAATCTGACATGAGGCAAAAGACCTAATCAGTTTAACTACTGGAATTAATATTACCATAAATATGAAAGGAAAATAAAGCACTGAGGCACCTATGATGAGAGTAGGGTGGGTCTGCACCAGTGCAGAACAGTGGTAAAAAGCCATCGAAGGCATCTCTGATGCTCCAGATATATGCAGAAAAATGAAACAATTCCCAAATAACTGAGATAATATGTGGCCAGTTTCATCCAAGAGAAAAAATAAATCCTTCCTGACAGTCTGCAAGACCTCACTAAAGCAAAAAAATGAGACAGTGATTATTTGCCAATAATTATTCTATTTTGAAACTGTAGGTGTTACAAGGATGGTGAGAGCAACCCTGGCAGTGCTGGTGCCCGGAGCCTCACAAGGGACTGAGGAATAGGAGGAATAACAGGTTCTCAGAGTGAGAGACAAGGAACTGCCACCAACATCCTGACAGGGCTCCCACTCACACATGCACAGAAAGATGTACAGATTTTTCCACAAGGCATATGAAAGGAAGTATTTAAATATACTTATTTAACATCCTCTTAAACATCACTACCTGTGACAGCTTTTACAGGGCAAAGAGTGCTATTATTTAGGGCTCTGCAGGCTAGGAAAACATTTCTTCTTTTAAGAGTGGATTTGTCTGACTTAAGTTGGCAAACACTGGGTCCTGTAATGCCTTTGTCAGGTAGATAAAGCGGCTCCTCACTCTCAGGTATCTTTTCCATGGGTCAGTACCTACCTGCAGTGACCAAGTCACTTCTCTGCTGCTTCCCTGATGAGCTAAATAAGTTGAGCTGCTTATGCCTCGTGTTGTCATGCTTCTTTTCTGAATCCTTTTTCATACCTTTCCTTTGAACTTCTCTTACTACTTCCACATTGCTTTTGAACTGCAAATACCAAAACTGGACACGGTTCCTAACAGTAGCCTTACCATGTTGTGCATGTGAGCAACATCAAATCCTCTTATCTGCTTGATATTACTCTTTTTTACATCTCAGGATTGCATTGCTCTTTTAGCAACAAAATTACAGTGAGATTTCATTTTGAGGTGCTTATTCAAAAAGAATCCAAAATCTTGTTCATAGTCCTTGTTTTCCAAAAAGAGCTCCTACCCTGCACAGCCTCTTGTCTTCATGCTTTACTATACTGCCTTGCACTAACCTAATGTTCAGAATTTTTTCATTTTATTTTGACCTCTTCATAAACTGAAACAGGGTAAGTTTAAATTAGATATTAGAAAGGTATTCTTTACTGTGAGGGTGGTGATGCATGGGAACAGGCTGCCCAAAGAAGCTGTGGCTGCCCCATCTCTGAAACTATTCAAGGCCAGGGATGGGACTTTGCACAGCCTGATCTAATGGAAGGTTCCCAGCCCCATGGCAGGGGAACTGGAACTAGATCATCTTTAAGGCCTCTTCCAATACAAACCATTTTATGATTCTATAATTAAGCACTTCAGGTCACTCAGCAATAATAATTTGCCCCTTTATTACTTATTCTTCCATTTGTTCACCATTAACCTGTGCTATGTGTAAACGTGATTCTGTATAATTTCTTTGATAAGTGATAGAAACACTTGGCCTTTGCTCAAAACTTGATTCCTAAAGGAATCCATTAAAAAAGAGTTTTATATAATTTTCAGAATCTGTGAAAAGAATTAACCAAATAAAAACCAGAAACATCCCTGTCATTTTAAACTGACCTTTACAAGACATTACAGAAGGAAAATTTCTTTTTATAGTCAGAGCAATGATGCCACCTTCCAGGGTGGGGATGAACTCACCTAATGTCTGTAAGGTACTGAAGGGACAATCTGTTTGCCTCAAACACCTAACTCATATGTAAGCTTTGGGGTAAATCAGGCCTTCTAAAATAGTTGTCTATGGGTATGTGAGACCTTTGAGTGCCTCCAGGCTCCAAGGTATGCTGGCATGCCTGCCTGTACCTCAGCTCTATTCCCAGGAAAGCCCAACATATCCTCAACCTTCCCCTATTAAGTTTTTTATGGGTCTGAAGGGACCTTGTCCTGGTTTAGGGCAAATTTGGAGGAGAATTTCCAAAGGAGGGCCCCTCCAGAAAGCAAACCCATACGGCCCCTCCCCCCAACTGGTTCGGGAAGGATTCCTCGGAGAGAAGTGGAAAGAACCTGTTTATTTAATAGGACAGCACCCCCCAGCACACAGAATGAACAATACCGGATGACACCACTCTGAAAAAGATGACAAATTCAGGAAGTCTTTCTTGGGGGTGGTCGCTCTGTTCTCAGTCCCTCCGGCGCTGGGGCAGCTGCTGCAGGCCACAAGGTGCAGACTCTTGGTGTTCCCAGGTCCCAGTCCGGAGCAGGTTCGAGATGGTCGAAAAAAAGGAAAGGAGAAACAGTCCAGGAAGAAATGTGGACTGTTTAGCTAAACTAGCTAATGAGCAGAAGCAAAAGCAAGCAGAAGCAAAGCAGAAGCAAGAGCGAGAGAGAGAGCAAAGCGAAAAGCAAAAGCAAAAAAGCAAAAGCAGTACTAAGTACTGCCCGTCTCCATGTCCCGCCAGGCTGATAAGAAAAACTCAAACAAAACTTTCACTCTTCAGAGCCAGTCTTAAAGGCACAGAACATAATATCCAGCATAAACAGAACATATGAATGGGGATACAAGCATCATAAGGTCACCCTAGGACAGACCTTTTCTGGTGATTCTGCATAGAAGGAAAACAAAGGCTATGTAGAGTAGCACTGTCTCCATCTCACTCCAGAGCCTGGATATGATTCCCTATATTATCAGTGGCAACTAATGCAGATGGCCACTAAGTCTTCTGAGAGGCTTCAGCAGAACCTGCTTGTCTCATTTTCCTCTCTGTGAACCTGCTTCTGGTTCTTTCCAAAGTCAGGTTTATGAGGTACTTAACATTTACAGGGAAAATTCAGTATTTAATTAAGCTGAATTACATCTCAGCATTTTGGTGAGATTGTTTGGTAGGCCATCTAAATATACAGAAAAATTATGTGTATATGCTGAACCAAAATATTATAGCTTCTATTATATGATAGAACAGCAACATCTCTGTGCCCAGGGTGTCATACCACTGCTTCATTCAAAGCTGCAATGAATTATTTACAATTAAAATTACCAGAATCACAGAATATTCTGAGTTGGAATTGACAAGAATGGGGGGCATGATGCCTCTCCTAAAGGAAATGTGACTGAGTCATTTATATTTTTTTGTTCTCACTCTCTGTTCTAGTTATGCCACAGATGGTAGAAAAATAGAAGTCAAACCAATTTAATACAGACATTCAGTTCAAAATGGCACATATTTTAGTTCTCCCTGTATAATTATGAGGAATAGGTGGAAACATATTGTTACTGTTTTAGACAAACAAGTCAAACAACACAACTCCCTCTAAAATCACCTTGAAAGTCCAATTCCTCCTACATCCTCCCTCATAAACCAGTGTAGTGGAGTTACTCTGATAATACTCAAGCAGCTGATGCAGTGACTTCAGTGGCAATGAAAATGCCTTTCCATGTGACTGAGTGGGACTAGAGGTGACTGGAAATAAAGTTTTTAAACAGAACCTTCATAAACTTTCAAGAAGTCCAACAAAAACCTGACTTCTCTGCTATCCCTAACGATTCGAGATTTTCAAATAATTCAAGACAGTGCTCTAGACTCTGCCAGTATAGTGAAATAGATCTTACTTTTTTATTACTGCCCATCAGAAATCACAATCACAACTCCAGCAGAACCCACTTCTGTCTTCTGGGTGAAGTTTTAGCAAATGGTTCTGTCATGGCTAAGAGAAATCAACTCAATATACTGCTTGCTCTTAGAGGATCAGACTCTTCTCATTCCCTTGACAAGTCAGGGACAAGGACGTTTTGGCTCATACACCTAAAATCACACAAATCTTTATTTCACCAATTCCGAGCAAATGACTTCATAACCTCTGCCTGCAGAGACAGGCAGAGTGTGTCTGCAAACAGTTTGTGGTCAGGTTAAAGAGCTAAATGCCTGAAGAAATCAGGGATATGTAAAGTTGAAGAGTTAGAGTATAATCCCCTTGTGAAAAAAAATGCAGGAATATGGTCAGCTCTTAGGGGGATGATCACATATCTTCCTCATCTCTTGGTACAATAATTTCCCTCAGTAGGTCATCAACCAAACAGTGATGATCTGACACTTCTCTTCCTGTCTGAAGGTTGATTCTTTTCACAATAGTTGCCTGCCTTGATGACTACCCTGTAAATGACATGGAGGTGGGTATGGTTTGGGATGTATGAAGGACAGAATTCTTTTCTAAGCAGCTCGTGGTGACAGGACATTGTACCTGCCACCTCTGCCTTCCCACCTCTGAGAGCAGCTTTGGTTGCTCAGCCAAAGATAAAAGATTTGCTCAGAGAAGGAGGTATTTCATTTAACATGGTGTGCCCATTGAAGTCAACTCTGTTTTTCAATAAATTCCACAGGTTAGTAGTTTTAATCCATCTTAAATTCATATTTTGGCAATTAAGCTGCACAGATAAAAATTACTTTAAATGTCATTTCCTGCTTCCTTTGGGCATTATCTTTCTGTTAAATGCTAAGGATAATTGTAACAGATATGCATATATGAATGCTAAAGCAGAAGCAAAGAGTCTTTATACTTCAAATAAATAAAAATAGATGATTGAAAAAACTCCTAAGATATCTTTCAAATTTCCACTGACTTTTTCAGAACCCCTAAACCCTGTGAATATACAAAATATCTACTACCTTATTTTCTAGATATTCTACCAGATCTATTAGCATTTTCAGACAGCAGAAAATTGATGCATTGACATTAGAATCTATGTTGTAAACCTGTAATTAAGGAGATCTTCATTAGCTGAAAGCAGAAGTGAAACTTTCCAGTTAAGGTCTGGGTAGCAGATATTCCTCTTTGGCTATGCCTTAAAAAAAATCTCAGGCAATGCTTTCACAGATGAAATTTCATTACCTTTGAAATGGCTTAACCTGCATAAAAAAATAAATTAGTAGCACTCTAAAGAATTATATTTTGAGTCCCTTAAAATAAATAATAATTTCACTCCCTTAAGCATGTACAAACCTAGGGGATAAGTTTTACCACAAAGTAGGAAATATTTATAGGAACCACTTTGCAAAATCCTAGTACTCAACTACTATGCTGGCCCCAGTGATACATGCCTACAGCTAATCTAATAGCATTGCCATCAAATATTTTTCAGACTAAAATGAAATCTCCAATAAGATGAATAGATCTGTGTGTCTTCCAATATTTTATCAGAAGATGGACTTGATGCTCTGACAATTCAAGATGCCATTAGTTTTGATATGATCAGCAAAGGCAGGGGAAGTTGCATTATTCTCATTCTAATACACGCCTTGTAACATAATGATCTATTGCTAAAAGAGGAAATCTCTTCTTTCAGAGGAGCAAGCTTTACCAGCCACCAAAGTCTTGCAGGCTATCAGCTGCCTAATCCAAAACTGGGATTCTTTCAAATAATCCTCAACCTGTCAAGCACAACCCTGTAACAGATTTTATTTGAAAAAAAACCACAACCCCATCCAAATAAACCCCTCACCCCTGAATATCTGTGTTTCTGGAAAAAGGTATTTTGTTTCATCAGCATTGGAAGGATCCTTATTTTCAATGTTATTATGTAGACAGAGGTTTGCTTCCCTTAAAACTCAAACTACGTAAGAATAGGGACAGGATTTCCCGAGTGCTGAGACAGGATGGGAGCAGCAGGGGGTCTTTTCCAGTGCCAGGAATAGTGTGCCAAGCATGGGGAATTTCTCCAGATCCAGGTATTCATCTTAATTTTTAAAAAAACTTGCAGGCTGTTTCTTCACTTCATCAGGAGCAGGGTGTCCCCAAACAACTTTTCAGCCCCTCGACCTTCTCTACAAAACCTGCCAGCTTTTGTCTCAGAATCAGAGCAGAGAAAAAAAGGAATTTAAAAAAAAATGAAGCACTTTCTTCTTAAATTACTGAAGTTACTAAAATAAAATTGAAGCAAGAAAATTAAAGTATAATGGTATATTCAATGTAATCAAATGCTTATTCTTCATGAATATGAAATTGTGATGCTAATTCTGAGTCGAACTGGTTTAGATTTAGAGCAAAGTCACTGAGGATCAAGAAATTCTCTGAAATTCATTACATGTAACTGAATGCAGAATCTGACCCTATGTCGGCATTTGTAAATCAGGTATTTGACAAAATTTGATGGGAAAACTAAAGTCAAGATTTGAACTCTATCTTCCAGAAGTGAGAGTACAGAAGTACCTTCCTAAAATGAAAATGCAGAAAATGGTCAGTATAATAGACATATAGAGCTTCATAGCTTAAAAGTGCTGTCTAAATATTAACTAAATCCTTACTATAAACCTGTGAGGCAGATAAGATGGGAACACTTATGCTAAAAATAAATAAAACCTAGAACTGTCTCATATAACTGTAAGATTTTATTAAAAATAAACAGGGCTGGTTGGTATCCTTAACCTCAAGGTCACAAAACAAAGTACTAGGCACTGGAGGATAGCAGCAGAAGCCAGTACTCCAAAATCACTGAGTCTAATTAAGGATTCCAAAGAATCTCTGCTTTATGCTCTCTCCTGTCTCGAAGCATTCGCTGCGAGAACATTCAAATGCCACCAGGAGACTGACATGCTACTTGTTAGGTCAACAGTCCCATTGAGACTTCTTCTCATCGGCTTCGTCAGATTCTGGGCCAACCATATATGCTGGGCAAATAATGCTCCACCAGGGCAAATAGCACTGGGCAGGGCTCTCCTGTTCGAAAGGGAGAAAAGCGAGAGGGGGAAAAAACAGTGTGGAAATCAGAAGAGTGTGTTGTGTGTGCACGTGCTAAATAATTCAGCTTTAAACTGTTCTGAACTTCTGACCCTCACACTCCACTGTGATGAACAGGACTGGAGGTTTCAGTGTTAGTCCATGATATGTGAAAGACAAAAACGTATGAAGCCTGCCTGTTCCAACGTGAGGCCATATTCAGTTGAAAGCATTCTAATATTAATGATGATGGCTGGGTTTAGAACTGTTTTAGTCCACTGCAATAATTTTCATTTGTTTACGAGGTTGAGAAGAGAGAAAATGAAATTGCTCTGTTAGTGCTGCACCCTGCTTCCTCCAGGCATTGGGCAGCATGTGTCCCTTTTCCAATAAAAACATAGATTTGCCCATTTCTCTGGGTTGTGTGCTTCCCTCCCTTTTTTTGCTGGCATTTGGCACAACTGCCTTACTTCTAACACGATAGTGCATAAATGCATTTTTTTTAACCAGCAAAGTAAGGAGAAAAGAATTTGATTAGGCTTATTTTTATGCTTACAGGAAATATAAAAGACAAAGTGTTCTATGTTTAAAACTACAGCATATGCAGCTTGTGTGCACATCAGAGAGATCCCTACAAAGCAGCACACGCAGATACAAGATTATACAGGAGAGACAGATGCAGATTTCCACGCGGAAAATCTCTAGTGACTCCGAACGCGATGGATATTAAAAAAAAAAAAAAATCGCGTTGTTGGGTAAGAATGCTATCAACGTATTCCAACACTCCTGTGGACTTGAAGAGGCCCGGGACCAGGACCTCGGGGAGCGGTGATTTCATAAAGCGGGGCAATATTTCTTTCCAAGTACCGCTACTTTCCCGCAGGCAGCGGGAGCGCGGTGACCTTTGGATCGCGCTGTCCCCTCACACGTACCCGCCGCGGGCCGAGGGCAGCGCTCGGGGCCCCGGCGCCGCCCGGGGCCAGAGAACGCGGCGAGAGCGCGGCGGGGCGGCCCCACGGGGCGGCGGCGGGGCCGGGGCTCGCTCTGTCCTCCCTCCCGGCCTCCCTCCCTCCCGCGGGGGCGGCGCGGCGGACGGGGCGGGCCGGGCCGGGCTCCACCGCCTCCCGCCGCCGCGGTGATTGGCCCGGCCCGCCCCTCGCCCCGGCGCCCAGGCCACCTCCCTCCCTGGCTAAAGCGGGCAGTAGGTGAGGGGAAGGCGGCCAGACGGGAGCATGGTCGCGGCTCCGCAGCAGCCTCCGCCGCTGCGCCGCGCCTCCCTGCCCGGCCTCCAGCGCGGCTCCCGGCGCCCGCAGCCGCGCGGGGCTCTGCGTTAGCGGCGGAGGCTGCGATGCACAAACCGCCGCTGCCGCCTCCCGCCGCCGCGCATCCTCCCGCCGCCTGAGGACGCGGCCGCCTGCGCCCCCGCGGAGGGAGGTAAGCGGCGCGGCGGTGCCCTGCGCCCGCCGAGCCCCCGCCGCCGCCCGCCCGCCGCGCCGGGCATCGCTGGGCTGGGGCTGCCCTGCGCCTGCGCTCGCTGCCCGCATTAAAAACTTCCTGCGTGCCTCCCGCTGCCTGGGGGGTGCCGTGCAGGGGCCAGCGGGCCCTCAGAATGTTGCTGTGGTGGTTTGGGTTTTTTTCCGGGGTTTTTTCATCTTGGCGTGGGGGTCTTCGCCCCCGCCGCGCACCCACAACTTCAGGCGCTCGCTCGGGGAGCGGCGGCGGCCGCGCAATTCCTCCACCCCCCCCACCCTCCCCAGTCCCGGGGGCGGCGGTGTCCCCGCAGACCCCCGTCCCTCCGCGGGCGGCTGTCCCGGTGGATCCTCCATCCCATCACCGGGCCCGCTCCCGGAGCCGCCGCGGAACTGCCTGGCACGGATCGGCGCGCACCCCGCAGGCAGCCTGCTTCCCTCCCTGCCTGCTTCCCAAACGCCTCGGCCAGCCCCGTCCTCTCCTTGCGCCTGGCATGCATTCTCGTTCCCCCTTCCTGCTTCTCCACATCCCCACGCGTGATGCATACGAGGAACTTTTCAGCACGATATTGCTTAAATGTATATATATATATTTGTGTGTATATACATATTAAAACATTTCGTACGATTCTCATGCCGATGACATGTCCTCGCCGGTGTGAGGTTTGTTTGGCTGCTGCTGTGCTTTTCCATTGATGCTTTCATGCTTTCTTTTTTTTTTTTTTTCCTTCTCTTTTCTTTTTTTTTTTTTTTTTTTCCCCCTGAGGGTTGTTTTCCTGTAACTTATCTCCGAACCCGAGTGCTGCCTGGTGCCGTTCGGAGCACAGAGGTGCATCCCTTGGGTGCCGGTTTTCGGAAGGTCTGGCTTAGGCTGAGAGGGAAAAGCTACTTTCTGTTTTGACATTGAGTGGACGTGGCGAGCTGTCCTTGTCGTGTGAGGATGCAGGTCTGTGATCCCCGGGATTTTGAGTTCATGTCTTTTTGCCTCCCCGGAGGGTGGAGGAAGGTCTGGAGGAAGGGACTTCTGGAGATGGATGGTGGTGTTTGTCGTACACTTCATAAACAGTGTGTGCTCATCGTCTCCAAGATTATTTTATTTTTCCTCCCCTGGTTTCATTTATTAAACTGAAAATATCCCTTGAACGCTGGAGACAGATTTATCTCCCCACCACAACTAAAAATGATGGAGCCCTGGTCATGTAGTTGGCTGCTTGTCTTTTGTTACTGTATATGAAAACTGCATTTAAAAAATACAGCATTCTGTTAACTAGATTAAGGGGGATTTAATCACTTTTTCATCAATGAAGGAAAAAGCCATGCATGTTTGCTGCAGGCTTATTACTTGTTTAAATGGAAGATTATATAGAACATATTTCTGATAAATGAAGAAACTTTCTTTTTCCTGGTAGTCTTGAAAACAACTGAGCAGTGTGTGTGTAGGCACGTGTCAATCTCTTGCACCGATTTAAACACGTTTATCAGGTTCTTCTTTTGAGGTACTTCCAAAAACCCAAACTACTGTAGCTTTAAGGTGACTGCAGATAACAGTATTATTGTTTCTTATAATTAGCAATCTGCTGAAACTTTAAATCCTCCTTGAAAGATAGGATCTGTGTGAGAAAAAGGGTAGTGTTCCATAAGCTTTATTTTTTTTATTATTGTTTGCCTCCAAACCAAAGCAACAGAGTGTCTATTATTGTTGTATTCTACCTTAAACTGCTAATAGCTTTATTTTTTTTCTCATGTGGAGAAAAATCAAGTACAGCAATATTTTACTCTGACATTTATCTGCGTCAAACTTTAGTTATGCTCGGGAGGTTGTTTAATCTTCTCTGAGTAATGTTCAGGATTGTGGTTTTTTGTTTGTTTATTCTTATAACCTGTTCTTATTGTGTGTATTTCTAGAAGTTGTCTTCAGTTTAGGATGAAATATTGGAGCTATGCAAATAATTTAGTGACCCTACCAGAATGAGACTTAGCCTGCATATGTAAACTGTGCTTTTCATTTCCTTGTTTTGCATAGCTGTTTATTTTCCCATAACATCCATGTTGCTATTTCCTAATAATGCCTAATGTATTTTAATTGAAAATTAATATTTGGTGTTTGAATAACTAACTCTGAAAAAATGAGGGTATCACTGTGATTTATTTAAAAGTGGGAAAACATCCTGTCATACCAAGTACTTGTCTTGCAAATAATGACCTGTAACACTTAATTTGGATGAAATTCTGTTCATGTTCATTTTGCATACAATGAAGGGTGTTAAATGAACTCTGAAATACAAGCTGGGCTCTTGGTCTCAAACTGCCTGACTTTCCTGCATTTGTTGTCTCCAGTAGCTTATGAAATGTGTGCACAGTGTGTCAACCTTTCCCTTAACAACAAAACCTATGAGCAAATGTTCAGTGTGAATTATATTACGGAAATAAAATATTCTATAGTTGTCATGGTTACAAATAGAGGCAGGGTTACTGGTTTTCATCTGCATGCTGGGGAGGGGGGGATCTAGTTTTGTCACTTTTTAATTACGTTTCTATTGAGTGATGGTCATACTTCAGATACCCAATATATTAAATACATGGCACAGTGAATTAGATTTTGTCAAAGTCGTGCTGAAACGAAACAAAAAGTGGTGGTGTGCAGGAGCAAACCCTTGTTCATTTGTTTTTTTTTGAAGCAGAAATCTTGAGGGAAGAAAGTAACCAGCTCTGTTTTGTCTTGGTTTCTAGATTAGCATGCTGCCGGCATTGCTGCTCTTCTTCAAACAATAATAAAAAGTATATAGTGTGTATGTTGACTGGAAATCTTCTCAATGAAAGGAGAGGGAGGCGCGGATCTAGGAATTAGATGTGATTTTTGGGTTTACTGAGTGCTGTGTCTGGTGCTATCACTTTCAGTGCCTATTTGGGAGCAGAATTCATTATGCCCAGGTTTGCTGTGATAGTCTCTCCAGCGATGCTGCTCTGCTCCCACGGTCCTCCTGTGCCAGGTAGCGATCCGTGGTGTCCCTGGGAGCCACTCAGCTTTGGGGCTGCGCTGGCAGCCACCAGGATCGGGATCGTGAGTGTTTGCAGTTGTTGGCGCCTATCCCTGTGCTGTGTCTCTCCTTCTCGGTGCTCATCTGCAACTCAGTCTTGTCAATGCCTACTTGTTTTCCTGAACTTTTAATTTAGTTCTGATACCTGATGGACCCAGTTCTTCTGAAGCATGGAAAAAAAAAATTAAATAAATAAAGGGCCAAAAGAATTAATTTTTTCTTTCCCTTCTTGCCTTTGTGTGCTGTGGTGAAAACTCGCGTTACAGCATTGGTGTGGGAAAAGTCCCCCATGATCTGTAAATGGAGAGAGAAATTCCGGGCTCTCGCACCTTGTAACTTGCATCATACCCCTATTGTGCAATTTTTTTTTTTATCTTAGAACTCATTTGGAGTTTTCTGCTGCACTTTGAAGTTTTGGTCTCTCTTTAATATTTTTGTTGAGGTTTTCTATCATCCCTTCTTTAGGTTGAGCATGGTCTTACTTGAGTTCTTGTAATGACTTGTCCACTAAACTCCATCGATCACTTGGATTTGCTGCTGTAGGCTACGGACCCAGGGAACCCACACAGGGGAGGGCCTGATCCCAAAGCTGCTCTGTTTGCAGAGCCTCAACGTTATAGTGCAGCACTGAAGTCTGCATCATCTTCAGATCACTAATTCTTTGTGCTGCAGTTGAGACTTCCAGCTAGCTAAAAATCTCAGCATGGGTTAGTGACTTACTTGGTCCTGCTTTTTTGTTTTTCCTTCCAGATCTTCCATTTTGCACAGTTTGCTGATTCAGTAATCTTAAATATGGCATAGTATCATTAGATTCTGTGATTTGTGTATCTAATCACTTTCTTAATGTACTCACCTCTCGGCAGAAGAAAGACAGTGTGAAACCTATATCCTAAAGCCCATAAACATACAAATTAGATAATGTTGAATATACCTGCAGGTAACTGAATTGCTGCATTAACCCTTTGTCATATTTTTAAAATAATTTCTCTTGTTTTATGTTGGCTTACCCAGTGTGGAGAATGATTTCAACATCCTTCTGTGCAGTTAACTCTTCCATAAAGTTACTTGTAGGAAGGTGGAGCTCCTACATGGAGGCTTAAGATGCTCTTCCCAAGAAGTAAACTGTGAACAGCAAATCCAAGTGTGAGGCTGTATGAAACATAAACAGCTTTGACATGCTTCTGTCAATTCTGTGTTTCCTTTGTTACCAGAAGTACAAAGAACTCCTCCTCAGCTATAAAGACATTAAAAGGAAATAGATTAGAAATCTCTTATGGGAACGCCTTTGTCAGGTTTTTGCAAATCACCGGTGTGTCCCAGGGTGTGAATATGCATCGTGTACCTGCTACAGTGAAACCAGAGCTGGTGCCAGCGGTGC
Source organism: Molothrus aeneus (assembly GCF_037042795.1). NCBI lineage: Eukaryota > Metazoa > Chordata > Aves > Passeriformes > Icteridae > Molothrus > Molothrus aeneus. The sequence goes on along the minus strand of NC_089648.1, from coordinate 70,912,863 downwards.
CCAGAAACCTTCCCAGTGCTGTTGTTATGCAGCCAGTTACCTCTGTGCTGTCTTGACCATCTGATAAATGACAGTAACTGAATTCCTAGTCACACTCTTCCATAAATAATTTTATATTGTGGATTAGGATATGTGAAACATGGGACCGTTTTGTCTAATTTTTATGTGCTGCTTGCTTTTTTTTTAATCTGTGATGCTTAGGTTTGGGTTTTCAGATATGCACAACTTGGATTTTGGCCATAATTGATATTAACATCAGAAAAACACAGGTTTTTTTGGTGGTCTTAAATTTCAGGTAGACTATAGTACTAGCTTACAATAATAATACTGATTCTGTGAAACAGTCTGCTGAAATATAGACAAAGACCTAGTTTAAAAGGAACTCAGTGTTCCTTTTGCAGCACTCTGTCATTTGTGTTTTTAATTCCCTGCCATCCATTACAATATGCTATGTGATGTGTAATGTTAAGTGCTGGGATTTCTGTTCAGGTTTGGTTTTTCCTGGGTTGGTCTCCAATTTTAGACCTCTCTGTAAGTACAGGTAGTACCCAGTTTGATTGGGAAGCAGATTATATCTCAAGGTGTGCAATGGAACTCGTTCAGTGCAGCAGTTTGCAAGAAAATCTGCCACTGATAAAATTCCTCTGCAACATTGCTGTTAACTAAAAGCTGTTAGGTATGCCGTGGCAGGAATGTTTCTTGGACTGTCAGAGTAGTTGAGAGATACTGTGAAGAATCCTGAGAGGTATCTGAGAGAATAACCATGTTTGGTAGTAGGACTCAAATTCAGAAGAGGCTAATTTGTTGAGCTGGACTCTATTCATATGTCTCTTCATATTTTTGGATCTTGGAGAGGGATTCATTATCAATCTCCACTCCTGTTGTTTATTTGAAAGCCCCCTAGACAAACCCAAAAACCTTCACCCCAAAACCAAGATCTGCATGACAGAGCAGACTTAGAAATCTTGGGTTTAAAGTGTGATTTAAGGCCTTTTGCTTCAGACACTTCTTAAAGTCCATGCTGATGAGTAATTAATATTTAAATCGGATAATTCTGGTCTAAGATCTGCTTTGTCAGACCTTGTTGTAGGATTTTGTTTTTGGTCTGCAAAAGCAATGCTGGCGGATTTGCAGATCACAGCATGCTACAGCCACTCAGAGGAAGGTTTATTTTCTCAGTCTGGGGCTTAAACATGCTTTCTCCCTTAATTAGAGGGAGAAGAATTGAAATGCAGTTAGTTTTTCCAGCCACAGGTAAACCCCAGATCAAAAGGAGAGGTAAAAGAGTTCAGGAAGTTCATTGCAATAGTCACATGACATGGAATAACTTTAAAGTGGATGCAGCTGTGTTTACCTGTGCTTTGAAATCTATATGTATTGCAGAGTTTGGTTGATTTGTAGCTTGTTGAGCACCTGAATTCATTAAATGATTCTTAACATATTGTATACTTCAGAAACTTCATTTTTCACTTTCTCTTGATTTTTTTATTGTCTCTCGCCTTCCAAGGGTGGAACAATGCCAAATTGGAACACTTCATATTACAAAATGTTGTTGGGTATATAAATGTCTGGAAAATACTTTTGAAACTATATGAAATGCTGCAGAATGAAGTTAAGCAATATCTTTTAAACCTTATTCATTAACTCTTGTTAAAGTTTGGAAGAGCGGTGGCAGAGAAGATGCTAATTCTGTATGAAGTTTATGTTCTAATACAAGCAGTAGAGCACAAAAATATACGTGTATGTGAAATGTATAAACTATTTCAGCTGTATTGACCTATACACAATGAAATGGCTCCTTGGCAGTGCCTATAATATTAAGTGTATCCTTAATATGGGGTGGCTCAGTAGAGCTCTTTGGCATGAAGTTTTTGCTTGATTATGAGGGCCGGGAACTGTGATGGCACTGGAAGTTGGTTCTTCTGGTTGAGGCTTTTTTACTTTTGCCCTCTTGAGTGGCTTTTTAAAAAGACTAGTTGGACGTTATAAGGGATATCTCTGAAGACTCTGTGAATGAAAGAAGGAAAATAATAGAAGAAACGCTTTTCCTACTGGCAGTAAAATTTACTGGAGTAGGGAGAAATTTCTGGAAGGTTGGAGTAAGTGACTGCTTGATTATGAGATACTGGTTATATTTTAAGGGTTTTATTTAAAAACTGGATCATATAAATAACTACTTCAAAGATGCATCTTGTTTCTTTCTCATCCTCTCTTCTCAATTGTGGATAGGAGTAGATGCAGCAAAGCCTAGCCAGATGTTCCTCACGACAGTGGTCTGCCCTGCTTTCCCGAAACCCCAGACAGTGGGTTTCTCCCCAGTTCTGCAAACAGCTCAATAGATTACATCTGAAAAGCCTCTCTACTACCACAGACACTTTGCAATCCATCCTACTCAGAGTAGAGAAATACCAGAAACACTGAGGATATTGTGTGATGAGAGGTTATGAAAAATGCTGTGCCTTCTTCCTGTAGAAGGGCACTAAAAGTGTGTGACTAACACACCCAGGTCATCTCTGACAGACTTGCTAATAAAATGCAAGGCAAACTGTTAAATGTACTGCACTGCCCTCTTTATTATGCTATTTTTGGCTGATCATATGAGGAAAGTATGTATCATTTAAACAAAAGTCACTGCTCTGTCTTCCCTTCTTTCTCACCCCCACACTGTTTCACATTTCTAAACATTGAGCATACCAATCAATATTCCATTAAGAGGAGAATTAACTTGGGAGAAGCTTGCATGTATTTGCATGTAGTAGCTTATTTCTTGGTCTGTGGCTTTGTGTTGCCTTTCCCCAGTGTCATTCTTTTTTTTTAAGAACACTCCAAATATTTGTGCAATTACTTCTAGTAGTGAGGTTTGCCATGCCCCATCTTAATTTTGTCAATATGAATTGCTGGTAGAGCTGTCTGCAATGCCCTGCTTGCAGGCAACATCAGTCAAATGTTTGTAGTTACCTTTTTGCTTCTGTTTTACAATAGCTGGGCATCAAGGTACTAGGCTTCAGATCAAATGTTGCCCCCGGTTACACACATGTAGTTAACAGAAATCAATGTTGCATAGGCGTAAATGAAAGTTGGGTTTGATCTTTGGTGAGTTAACTCTTATCTCTTCTACATTGATGCTAGTCTAGATTTTCTGCAGGCTGGATTGAATGCCCATTCTCAAATTCAGAATTTGTGAGGTTTTGGCTGTCTGTGCCAACCTTTAATTCCTTATGGTCTTTGTATGAGACTGAAAGTAAAAACCTCCCGCTTGCTTTCTGAGGTCTGAGCCTTAAGACTGCAAACAAATGTAATGAGATGTGATTAAAAGCTGCCTGTAGCACATAAGAGTGTGGGTTGTGGCTGCGTGGGACCTCCTGGGGAACCTCTCAGTTGATCTTGATGTGTGAATTGTCACAGGAGCTGCTGAACTGTGGACCAAATCCCGATCTAGTTAACACCTGTGGAGCTGACATATTCCAATATGTATCTGATGTTGCACCGTGCTTCTCTACCCTGAGGAACAAATCACTTGTGAAATTCAACTGTGAAGGTCTTGAGGTCGAAGAAAAAGTCTGCAAATCTCAGTAGATGACAGCAAATGCAAGAGAGGGGGAAGGAAATATTTGCTAGTTTCTGATGTGTATGGTCCAGCTGCTTCAGTACTCTTTCTTCTTTCCCCTCAGTTCTGTAGTATATAAAATGGGCCAAATTTGTCCTTGGCCTAGATCCGTGCAGTCAAACAACGTTACATTTGGTATAGTGAAAACATTAGATAAATGTTCTACCCATTCTTTCAAAGTTTATTGAATCTTTGAAATAAAGCCTCCTTCCTAGTATGTTTTTTCCTTTTTGAAAGAAAAGTGCATAGTTTTATGATTAAACTTCTGGACAGTTTGAGTTTTGCAACATTACAGCCTCATCTCTCTGAGAACTAAAAGGTAATGAGAAGTTGTGGCCAATATTTGAGTTACTTGGAGAAGGTAAAAAAAGAGCCCAGAAACGGTGTAGGAATTAAGGAAATAATAAGGCTTGCCTGAAGTCTCTAACATGTGAGATTGACTTTTGAAGTGATACTTGGATACAGAGCTGCAGCCAGAGATGAAGGGAGAATTATGATTGCCCTAATACTCTTTATTTTGGTTTGCTTTTCCTCTGTCTCAGAGAAAATTTTTGAAAGCCCATTTGTGTGTGTATAGGGTATGTTCTTGCTAAAAAAGAAATTGAAGCAAGTTTTCCTTAAATTCAGTGTTTCAATATCACACTTGAACAGTTCACAGCAGCATCCTTCAAGCCTTCTAAAAGCTATTCTTAGACAAATATTGTTGTTGCAGCAGCTAAGTTACTGAAGTATTGTATTTCAAGAATAATACAAGTAAAACAAAAACCCCAACCTTTGTGCCATGCTGGCATCTTTATTCAAAGAACTGCATACAGCTGCAGCGCTCTGATGTCAGAGTTGAGGGAGCGTGGGCTGGGGATCAAGAATGGCACCCTGTTGGATCAGGTTGAGAGGCTTAAACACTAATTCATGATGGAAGTGCAGGTGCAGCTTGAGCCCAGGCATCTCCTGCTGGAGGTGATGGTTAACCAGGGCATCATCAGGCACTCATCTGGGGAGGCCAGGGGTCTGATTAGACTCCTGCTGGAAGTCCTTGTTAACCATTGCCTTCCCATTTTTAGGCTGCACTGTTTATCAGGCAGTTATTCAACTTTGCAAAAACATGAACAGGCTCAGATTTCCTCAAGATATTTACTAAAATGGCATCACACATGAGTTAGAAGTCTTTTCCTGTCTAAATATTATCTTGTGAAATTAGAATCTATCAGTTCATGGCTTTCAGTAGACCAGTCATCTCTTGAATTTGACTATAGCCACTTCAGGGCTGGCTTAAGTGGATAGTTTTACTCTAGAAACAAAGCATGAAACCCTTATTTTTATGTAAAAGAGATTGCAAATTTAACAACAGTCAGAACTGTTCAGCCTTGAGCCATCTTGATTAGAAAATTGAAAGATTATAAAACCTCAAGATTAACCACCAGGATAAGCTCCAAGAAATGTCAGTGCTCATTTTACCTAGATAATATTACTTTTAATTTTAGGCAAAAATTTAGGATTAATGTCTGGGCATCGTGTGTATAACTATTACATGCACAAATAGACCATTTAATCTTGGCTTGCTCTATCTAATGAAACAAATATGTTTCACTGTAACTGCAGTCAACATAATGTTTAGAGATGCTTACAAGAATGATTATCAGACAGCTCATACAGGAGAACACCGAGTGACAGCATTGCTCTGTGAAACTCATGGCCTCTGTCTTCAGAAAAAATGGTGAATGTAACTCTGAATCTCTGTGTGGGCTGTTGGCCAAAAAGAATTTTGCACAAAAAGTTTCTGACCTTCGCCAGGCCCGGAGCAGGTTCTAAGCATTGGTATCTGACCTGACTGCCACTAGAGAGGGAAGGAGCTCTGTACAGAGCAGGGATGCAGGACTTGGATAAAGGCATGTGTCAAATAAATGAGTGGGTTTTGATAGTTTTTTGGGTTCTTTTTTTTCTGAAGGCATGAATGTTAAATCATATAATTTCTTTAAACCCACCAACTTTGTGAGTGAAGTTTTGTTGCCCAGAAACATCTATAAAAAGACAGAAATGCTCTAGATTCTGTGTATGGAGGAAAGTTGCAAATATTTTTGCCATAAAGCAACAGTTAATTGCAAATTGTACTGTGGAATCTGGAAACAAATACCTAACCATCCTGAGGAACCAAGAAAGTGCCATATTCTCTATGAAATAGAAGCACTAAGACCTTCCAGGGAAAGCTGGAAAGCTGTGGAGTTCTTCCATTTTCCTTCATGTGACCTCATGAAGGTGACCTCAGTGTTCTTGTGTGGCTTTTTATTTAGCTGCCACTCTGAAGCTTTGCTGTCGCGCACGCACACACAGAGAAAAAGTATCCCTAGAAACTATGTGGGGTCATCTTGAGTTCTGTGTATAACTGCAGCTTTTTTTGGCTGCTTTAGGGTCAGGCCTGTGCAGTCCCATCTGCTTGGTAGCTCTCTCCTCTTCCAGTGTGGCTGGTTTACCAAAGCAGTCTGCTTTACATATGTCTATATAAATATTCTCAGAGTAGCTGTACATGCACTCTGCTCCCAATTTGCTGCATTATCTCTTCTGTCACTGCATCTTAAACCTTCAGCTCTCTTTTTTTAGATATATCTTGTTTCAGATTAATGAAAGCACCACCCACAATTATTGAGCATCTGAAGGATCAAGCACATCATGTTAACTTCAGTTTATATTTGAGGGTTTTTTTTTTTCGGTCTTTGATTTTTCTGTTGAGGCAATAAACTCTTCTGGAACAAGGGCTGTTATTTTTTTGCCTGTACAGTTAGAGCTGCCTCCCTAGTTGTGCCTGGTACTTTAACAGCACAAAAATGATTCATAAGCTCTGAAAATGCTGTTCTTTTCCACCCCTCCTTTCTCCTGTTCAGTCGACAAAGATTCTGTTATGCTGAGGCAAAGGAGAACTTTTCAGTTTCTCTTAATTATTTATTTTTTAAGATGAAAATATATCCTAGAGAGGTAAAATGAATGTTACGTAATGTTCTGATTTCTATTTTAACAGGATTTAAAAAAAAATTTGAGATTATTCTAATCCAGGGATAGTGAGCAGTAAAACAGGCTTGTTAGTCAGGGCTGTATCTGTTTCTTCTGGAAGGCAAGTATGTGCTTTGTCTCACTCCATTAAAAATAGTAATCCCAGGAATATATTGAAGGCTCCAAACTATTTCGGAGGTGGTTGTTGATGTAGAGGTCCACAGTCACGCCCACCAGAGGGCATTTTATCACCAGTTTCTTGGGGAAAAAGTTTTTTTCCTTAAGTCATGAATAAAGTAGTAAATATTGGACGGGAAAGCAATGTATGAAACGTTGTACAGATAGCTTTTTTGTTTATATATAAATACATATGCTTATTTCCTGGCTGTATTTATATGTAAATAAGTAATGATGTAGGCTTGAATGGTTGGGTTTCCCCTCTGCTTTCTAAATACTTTCTAATTTTACTTAGGGATAATCTGGGGGAGAAAGGAATTCCTTAAAGCTCTCCCACAGCTGGTGTAGCCATTGGTTACCAGGATTCTGCCCTCCCTTCCACACAAGTGCAGCAGATGCTCTGGATGATTGCAGTGTAGCCTTGCTCTCCCTCTCCAGGGCACTCGGAAGCAGAGGCTGCTGTTCAGGAGCCCTACTCATTTAGGAGGCTGGAATTTGTGAATATAGTTCATAGCGAAGCCCCTGGATCTAAAGGAAGCACTTGGCAGCTGGGGAAGTGTACATCTGCCAGATGGACCTGACATCTTGTGTTTGGCAGCAGTTAATGCTAAGGCATGATATGCAAAATACAAGGATGACAGCTAGGAAATGAATTTTTATTCTAAAAACTGTGTTTTGATTTTGGTTTTTGCTTTTTTACTCATCTGTTTTCCATTATGAAATAAAGCTCTGCAGGAAGGGAAAAAAGAAATCTGCTCCTGAAAATACCTTTTCTGGCCAGTTTTCAGGGTGTTTCCTCATGAAGCTGACATCTGTGCTGAAGGTTGGGCTGCCCTAGTTCAGATGTGCGACCTTCGTGGGCCTGATACAGCACATAAAATGTGATTAATTCCCTTCGATTCCCTATGGATAAATAGATTCTCTCCAGCAGAGCCCCTGTGACTTGCAGGTCAGCAAGGGGCCTGGGGTCTCAGCAGAGGCCTGGGGTCATCTGAGACCAAGCTGCAAACCCAGGCAGGGCTCTGAATAGCCTGTGCTGGGACAAGCAGGCAGAGCAGTGGTAAAAGCCTTTCTCTTTGCAGGACATTCTCTGTGTCTGTGTGGGATGTGCTCTGAATGATTTGATTGGAGATTTGGAGACTTTGTGATCTTTGAGAATGTGGCCCTTATCCACAGAGGACAGTGATCTTGTTTGGGATGAAGGAGGCCAAGATTCAAGGCAAGAGTGTAGTTCTTTGGAGCACAACCTCTGGGCAGGTGCCTGCAGTAGGGATGGATGCACCGTCTGTTTCATGTGCTGCTAGTGGGGAGGCACAAGGTGCTCTGGTTTCCCCTGATCCCAAGGGTTTCATGGTGCTCCGGTGTGAACACTCTTCTATGCAAAATGAGGTGAAGACCCTCAACCAAATGGTGTCTGCGGGGCTGTGTGGAAACAATTGCTCAGACCTTAAAATGACTGCAATGAAAAAGTGAGGTGAAGGATTAATCAAGACTAACTGTGCTTCATCAGCAGCAGGCAGTCTCCTACTAAACTACCTCAATGTTTTTCATCCTCTTTTTTCAGATGATATATCCTTCAGCCAGGAAATATTTTTTTTCCCAGCAGTTAGTGTCTGTGCAAATAAATGACCTATAAAAGAATTTTATTAATTCTCTAGGACTAAAACTTTGAATAACATTTTTAGCAAGATAAATTTGCTTTCTAGAACTGTCCAGATGATTTGATAAAGACCTATGTCTTTGCCACCTTGTCATCACTGAATTTAGTAGCTTAATATCTCCAAGGGTTGTAAAAGATATCTTGTGGTTAAGACTTGAGAGAGTTGTGGGGTTTTATTACTATTTGAGGGCTCGAGTGTAAATTAGTGTTAAAAGGACTTTGGATGTGAATCTGTATTTTGTTTCCTTGGGTTTTAATTTTGCCTGTGGTGATGAGCTGGACCACATATAAATGTGGGGACCCAACTGTAAAGACTTAAGGGAGGGAGTGTTGTTGTACTGGGTGAGTTAGTCTGCTAAGAACTTTGCTATCATAAAAAAAATCCAAATCTGTTCAGGTAAAAAAAAAAGTAGATGGCAGCACTAAGCTGTTCTGAAGGAGAGAGAATCTGAAGGTAGGAAAGATGGAAAAGCCTGTTAAATCTGCAATTATTGCAACAGTGCAGAGCTCCCACAACATGATAGCAACTCACATTAGCAAAAGAACCTTGCAATCTGGTTTCCCTGCTGTTGTGTTGGGAGTAGATGCTACTGCTTCTTCTCATTTCATTAGGAAGGACCATGTGAGGTCTCAGTGTAACTCTGAGCTAAAACAAGCTCATATCTAGGTTTCCTACAGAGTGACTTAAGGATTTGACCTGACTGCTGTTTGTATCTTGGTGCTGACTTGTTAGCACTATTGTTATTGTATCAGAAACGATTCCTTTGCTTCCAAGGTATGTTCAAAGGCATATGTAACCTCAACATATTTTCATTGAGGCATGTAGGTCTGTGGCAAAGTTCTTGAGTTATTTGTTCTGTTAGTAGGACTACATAGCCAATAGTGTTTTTCTGACAGATTTAGCCAATACCAGACTGAAATCTTATAAAGATGCTGATTATTCTGCATTTGAATTAGTATTTTAATGTGCCTCAGCAGAAGCCTTTTATATTAAAAAGAACGACTTGTCACCTTTTGCTTACTTTGCTGCTTTTCCCAGTCTGATGTCAAACACTGATTTAAGGCACTTCTGGAAGAGGAGGGGGAGGAGATGCTTGCCTTGGAGCCAGGTGACTGCCTTGCTTGAAATCTGTTTCTGAGCAGCAAAAGACTGTCTTTGCATTTTGTGAACTCCAAAATAAGGCAAGCAAAAAACCAAGTTCACTGTTTTTGTTATTGTACTTAGGCTTTGAGGCGGCAAATAAACTAAAGAGTTGGCAGCATTGTGAGGGCATAAAACTTGAATGCTTTCAGGACATTCAGCTTTGAACAGGATGGGAGAAAATCCATGTGTTTTTAATTACCAAACTAGCTGTTTCCAACGTTTTGTCTGACCAGCGCTCTCTTTAGGGAGCAGGAGAGGCTGCTGATGGTGCAGAAGGTGAGCTGCTTGGACTCTAGTCAGGCTGGGTGCTGTGACAGCTTCCCTGCGAAAGCCTGTTCTAGTGCTCAGCCACTCTCTCAGTGAAGAACCTCTTCCTAGTGTCTAATCTGAACTTTTTTTGATCTTCTTTTGCAAATGGAAAACTAGTTGTGTAGATGGATATTTAGTGTAGCTAATCAGAAAACCCTCAAAATAATGTAAGAACCAATAAATTCACAAAAAGGAAAAAAAAAAGAAACAACAAACCCAACCAAAAAAACTCAACCCAAGAATTTTTTACATGGGTTGATTTGTAACTTCTGCACTGAAAGTAACTAACTTTATATGGTGGTGATTGCATGTATTGTTTGTTATTATAAGTATTATAGGAATTTGGCAGGGTTTAAGACTGCTAAAATAAACTGTTATTTTAGGAAACAGCAAGTAAGTTCTGCTTCTGGAGAAATAGATATGTTTTGAGTACATAATTTTTAATATTACAGTTTTTATATTTTCTTGAGCAGCTAAGGCGGTTAATTGATATACACTAGGAATGAACTTGTTTATCACATGGATCTTATTGGTCCAGTTGTGACCTCAGAAAGATAGGAAATATGATATTTTTATGTCTGAATTTAAGTTTGTGATACTCCTTATTTTAAAAAAATTTTTAACTTAGTGTTTTTTTGGAAAAAAATATTCAGTGCTTTTAAAGGTCTTAATGTGTTGTGTCCCGATGAAGCCTAAAAACAGACTGACCATGGAGCTGCCAGACTTTAGGTCCATTTAATGAAATACCTACTTCCAGAAGTTCCCAAGGGGAACCATTTATAAAAGGAGAAATGATATTTTGATTTGGGCTGTTGTAATTATCTTTGTCTCACAATACCTTTCAGGGGTTATCCCAGAAGTTTAATACCTTGTACCAAGATTTGTTTTATCCTATACTCTTTAATCTATTGATGTTCTTAGTCATATGTGTCTGCTTTGGGGCAATTCTTGCTTTTTTTGGCCTTGACAACTTCTGGCTTCAAGCTCTGCAGTCTGGTTAGACATTTTTGTGATGATCTTATTTTTATCTCTTCTGTAACTTGTAGCTTTTATTGAATTTCCCTTTATTATGTAACCAAGAAGAGAGAAACTGAAGTTATGATCTCTCTCTGCTCGTGATGATTTTACATTTTTATTTCATCCCTGAAGTCTGCTATCCAGTCTTCAGTCTGCCTTCAAATAAGCTTCTCCACATCCATAATACTGTTGTTATGGTCCTCTGAGCATTCTCTGAGTCTCCAGTATTTCCCATGGATTTGGGTGCCTAGCACAGAGTAAGGAAGCAATACTGATGATTTGATAGTGGCACTTCAAAACTGCATTATTCCTCAAGCTAACACACTGAAGGTTTCTTGGTATCGTTTTCCCTGCCTCACTGAGCAGTTGTTGCAGAGTTTTCTGTGACCTCTCCAGACTGCTGCCCATAGGAATTTAGCTGAAGGACTGAAAGTCTGGATTGCTTTCCCTGAGATGAAATTAGTTGATATACTCTGTTTATTTTAGTACAGGTTATCATTGATGTTTTTAATGTTAGGTGTTTCCCTTTCACTGAGATCAGTGGCTCTTCTGAAGGGTTTTACAGATTTTGCGGAATCTGAATTGGATCTTATTGTGTCTTTGGAACTAGGCTAACATCATGAAATTCTCATTTTTCATGTGTATATCAAGGGTCCTGCAATTCCATAGGTTTCCTTTCTTTACCAGGCTTTGCATTAGTTGGAGATGGTGATTTGCTGAAGTCTCGCTGTTCCCTTACTGTGCTCAGGATTAGACAGTAAGTTTTGTCTCTTTCTGGTTTTACTCTCAGGAGCAGATCGTGGAGAGGATGGGAAGGATGAGCAGTATGACTCAGTGTACAGCATGCCCTCTCTGTCTGACAAGCTGTGCAGTCCCTGAGGTTCCTGTCAGCTCAGGCCAGAGCAGTGGTATCTTTAGTGCAGCCAGGCTTGTGTTTGAGTCCTCCAGGTCTTCACATCCATGTGTGATGGATTTCCCTAGCTGAGCAATACTCGTGTCTGCTTGTATGTCTCATCCCCATCCCACCTATTTTCCTCTGTTGCCTTTATAATGAGTCAAGTTGAATTTCTTTAAAAAAACTTGATACCCAACTTCCCTCCCTAGCTTTGACTTCTGGCTGTCATTTCTCAGGTGTCTGAACAGTTGCCTCAAGGCTTCTGCTTCTCTGTTCATTTGTGCTGATTTAAGCTGAACACGGCTGATTTATGAAATATATCTTAAACAAAGTTGGCTGAATAGCAAGGGGTTTTTTTTCTCTCTTTTTCTGTTTTTTCCCCTCCCTTCATGGGAACTTAATTACTGGGGGGTAGAAATGATTTTGGTGGCTGGTATTTTTCTGTTTTTATTCAATTTTCATGAAAATTAGATCCAAACGTAAGTACTGTGCATTTCCTTCACGCTGCAAATTCTAAGAAAATATCACTTATAAACAGTGAAACAAACAAATAAAAATGTATCCATTGCTTGTTTGCTTTGAAGTAATACTTGTATATAATCAAATGACTCCAGGAGCTGGCAGGCAGCTTTAAGAACAACATCAAATGTGATTAAAGCAAATACTCAGTTGGCAACCATTGGACCTTTATCACAGTTAAGGCTTCTCAGCATCAGACTTTCAGCACTCCTGAAACACTGTGAGAGTAAATAAATAACCATCTTCAAAAAATCTGAGGTGATTGCATCTGTTTGGCCATTGTCGTGCCGTTTCTGCTCTGTGACTTTCTGCATTTCTGCTTCATGACTTTCTGCGTTTCTGCATTTCTGCAGTGTCTCATGTCAGGCTTTGCAAAGCTCCAGGAACCGGGGAGCTGAGATGCAGAGAAGAGAAGGGATTTGCCTGAGGCGCTCAGATCAAATGTACTCCCAGTTCTGGTGGCAGAAATTGTACATTTCTCTCTAGGCTCCAGTAATCTGTTGTCCTGGAGGGCAGCACTGTTTGTGCCTGGGCAGTCTCGAAGGTGACCTGCCCTCAGGGCTGGGTTGGTGGCTCTTGGCTGTAGTGGGGAGGTGAAGTTTTGCCTGTGATTTGAGCAGGCTGTAGTGGTGATAATAAAACCACATCTGCCCCACTGCCAAGGACTTGGCCAATGCTTTTTTATAATTTTTTTTAATTCTCCAAAAGTAAAATGGTCCTTCACTTCAAAAAGATCAAGAAATCTTCTTTGTCATGTACTGCCACAATAATTCCTGTGGCTTTCAGCACTTGAATTTTGCCACTTTATTTTGTGGAATACTTGTTTTTATTTCAGTTGTACACTGGGCTGTAGAATGTGGTAGGCTCCTGTAGCAATGCCCTCAGTCTGCCCCAGTGTGCCGCTGTGATGGCTGACAGTCCCAGAGACCTTGCCAGGGAGCTGCTGAACACAGTATGCAAAGAAGTGGCAAAAAACTTATGGAATTGAGCCCTAGCAAGCAAAAAAAAATATTCCAAAGCTGTGACTGAGGCAAGTTTTTCTGAGCTTGGCAAAGGAGGCCACGATAAAGGTTGCCTTGGAACTGTTGTCATGCTGAAAGGGAGCTCATGGTGTTTGGCTTGGATGTTAGCATGGATTAGAGCCATAGGGTCCTAAAGGGTTTGGCTGTCTTAGATAATTTTTGCTAGTGTGAGTAGTTGAATTGAGGCAGCTACTCCAGACTGCTCAGTTCCTTAAATGAGGTGCCTCTTGCAAGGAGTCAGCAGTGTTCTGGTAACCTGGAAGAACATGGGTGACTAATCTGCAGTACAGTGCAAAGTCACACTTCTGGCACCAGTGCTGTGCAGGAACCTGTGCATTGGCACAGCAGTGAATGGAGCTGATGGAACTGTGTGCAGGGCTATGGTCTGTCAGAAGCTGTCTTGATGAGTAGTCCTCATCCTATAGCTGCTGGATGGCTCTGGGGATTATTCTGTATTTCCCAGAGGTGGGGTTTTTGCTTGTAAAAACTGAGTCATGAGGTCAGAAAAGCCCTTTTCACCATTCTGGGTGTCTGATGCCCAGACAGTAGCAGCAGCTGTCAGGCAAGCACAGTAGCTTTCTCAGTAGCACAGAAAAGCTGGGGCTGTGGGGCAGCACTGAAGCTTCAGCATGGGGGTATCCTTAGAGCACTGAGCTGGGGCTCAGACCTCAGAGCAGCAGCAGAGACAAGGGCTGTAAGGGGAATATCTGAGCAAATGGAGTGTTGGAAATGTGAAGCACTGTCCAGAAGGGAAACGTCCTCTAAAGGAAAGTCGGCTGTGCAGGAAGGGGATGATAGAGCTCTTCCTGTTTGCACTTAAAGGAGAATTAAGAGGATAATCTGCTGTGACAGCTGCCAGGTACCTGCTGCAGTGCTGCCTTAGCGATGCCCCAGTCCTTGCCCAGCTCCTGTGACTGCCAGCTGCCGATAGAGCGATGCAGCCATGGATGGCCCAAGTGGAAACACCACTCCTTTTGGAAGAAGGAAGAACTTGGCTTGTGGAGAATAGGAGAACAATTACAGATAGCAAAATGCTTCCTTTCTGCATGGAATTGGGAGTTCCACCTAAAGACAGGTTGTAGTATTGCTTATGCAATCCTGAGAACTTTCAAGAAAGGAAGAAGTAGCAACCGAAGACATTGTTCATAAGTAATCTTGTGCTGAGACCTGTCAAGTCTTTGTGATACTTGAATTATTTCCATATTTTAAAACCATCTGAGAAGGAAATTACTGTCCAGCTGTCTTCCAGCTGTTTTTTCATAAAGTTGACCCTGCTTCTAGCTTGACAATATGTTGCCAAGTACCTCCCATTCTTTAGTTACTTTATTTAAATGCCTTATCTCCTAGTTCTTGACTTGATGAGGTTTCTCCCTATCAGTCATGAACATAATTATATGAGTGTTAGGACAAGTCTTCAAGCTTTGAATGGTGGTTTTGGGAGAAAACATTTTAATTTCTTTCACCCTTTTGGGCGGAGCATGCTCTTTCTAAAAGTCTGGATGGGCCATGTTCTTTTAGTCAATGTAACCAAGCCAATGCTGCTGTGATCTGGCAGGGCTTGCTCTCACCTGAGGATGGAGGGGTCATGAGGTCCCATTTACCTCTTTGGCTCTTGGTGTTTGACTGCCACTTGAGAACTAGACTGAGAGGCTGTCATAGGGCAGCATTTCTTGAAGTGACCTGCTTCTTTCATCTGGCCACACCTCACCCAACCAGCAAGGCTGTATGTGCCAAACTATGCACATACTTGGTAGCTCCAGAGTCCAGACCACAATCTTTTTGTAGAATAGAAGCCAAACCCTCAAGTTGGGCTGGTCCTCTATAGTTACCAGCTGCCTGGCTGGTAATCTTGAAGTAGTGCACCCTACATCTAATGTATTTGTCTTTACAAGCTTTCACCTATATCTTAACTAAGAGGCAAAGGTTTGTGCTTTCAACATGAGAAAGGTCAGGGTTTACACTGTCCTATAAAAGTTTGTTGTTATGGACTGAACTCCTAGCTTTTGATGTAAGAAAAACCCCAAAAAAATCAACAAACTAAAATCAGTAGTTCAACACTCTTAAGCAGGTATCTCTTAGAGCATATTGGGCAGTCCAGAAAAGCCTCTTGCACACTTAGGAAAGAAATGCTGAATGTTTCCAGAAATGCTGTGTGTTACTGGCTTAGGGCACTTCTGTAGTTCAGTAGGTAAGCAATATTCTAAGCAGGGCAGCAGTAGGGAAATTCCCACTGATGGAGAGCTTGCTTAAACTATTTAAAAACTTAAAATTGTCAAATCTTTACTTAAGTCAGAGGAAAATATTGAAATATGTTCTTTTACAGAATGGGTTTTCCTTTTGAACCCAGCTGGACATTTTTAGCCTGAAAAGAAAATCAGCAGCATAGGTAGATACCAAATCTATTCTGCAAAGAGCTGTTAGTCCCACTGGAAAGATTCCTGAAATGAAAACTTCTCCAGCACAATGAAATATCAGTAGTGCTTCCTTCCCCACAGTGGAAGTTCAGAAACACAAAATGTGGAGCATCAGTCAAGCTGTTTTTTTGAAGTCCTTTGCTACTTCATTACTTATGAGAGGGGGCAGCCAATGTTTGCTGTATCAGTTTGTTTTGGGATAGTTTTTTTGTTGTTGTTATTGTGTTTGGGTTTTTTTGTTCTTTTTTTTTTTTAATAGTAGCTCTGAGGAGAAGCGTAATAGCAATGGGAGTTCAGCAAAATAGGCACAGTAGTCTGCTAGGAAGTGTCATAATTAACAGCAAGCTACATTTGTCAAAATAAATGAACAAAACAAAGTTTATGGTACATTAACTTGTTTGCTTACTTGCACGTAACCAAATTTTTTTGGATTAGCAATTGGTGTCCCATTCATTAGTGAATGTTAATTAGGTTCTATTGTGATACTTATTGGCAAGTTTGAGAACAGAGAAAAAAAAGGAAACAAGTTATTGGGACCAGGCCCAGTAAACTGCTAAGTACTCTGGTTTGATCTGAATTTAAAGTTATTATTTAAACTTTCCTTCAAAATGGGAGAAGCAGCTACCTGCAGCCCACCAGGATGGCAGCAAACTTGCGTCGTCTGTCATAGCCCAGCTGCTCTGTGATTCAGATTTGATTTTTTGGAAGATGTCAGAGGTGTTGCTGACCCTCCTGTGCTGGCAGGCCTGGGCCAGGGTGTGGCCTTCGCCTCTCCCTGTCGTGCTGGGGGCTCAGCTGCTCTTGTGTTCCACCCTTTGGAGCTGCAGCTGCTTCTCCTGTTAAGCACAGCTTTTCCAGAAGGTACAGAGCGAAATTGGGGCGAGTCTTGCCAAATCCTTTGCTGACTCTGAGGCTGTGAATACCATTAGTGAAAGCTGACTGTAGAAGAAATTCTCATGTTGCTGTTGGGAGAGGTAATGGCTGTGTCTGAAGGATTTGCATGCTACTGACGTGAGGAGCGAGGCATTGGTTTGTGTCACAGTCACAAGCCAAATCCCTACAACAGAGCAGGCTTCTACATGTGTTTGAAGGTGGCAGAGGAGCTGTTTTGGCAAGTGCATTAATTCTTGGAGAATGATTAGGTGGGATGGAGCTCTTCCCCCTCTGTATCAAGGAGGTTTCTCTCCCGATTGTTTAATTTTTTATGAGTAAGGTACAGGAACGAAACTGCGTAATTCATGAACCGTGTTTTAATCAGATGTTAGCACTTTGCTGTTCCATATGTCTTACTAGGTATCTCAGCAGTTTTTTTGGGTAACAGTAAAAAGTAAAACACGAATCAAGCCACTCTTATCTCTTCTTGCTTCACCAAGCAGGATTCAAATGAGGAGATCAGTACAGTGGTCCCGAGCCAAGATCCTCAGAGATTTTTAGCAAAGACTTTGCAGTGGCAAAGATACTGATGAGGCGACGTAGCAGAAACTTCTTAATGTTTTTAACATTCAGAATGACAAGGAAGAAGCCATTTTTACTCATACCTGAATGTTGTTTCTTTGTCCTAGGTAGCAGGTAAAGAAGCTTGCTGCTCTCTTTGAAGCACTTACTGATCAGTGTCTCCTGCCTGGTATAACTGTCTGTACCATCTGTGGCCAGGGATGTATTCCCTTATATTGTCCTGGTGAACTTGGCATAGTATTGGTGCTTTCTCGTATAACTCTTAATTAAATCTCACCTGAAGTGTGCTTCTAATATTCTAAGTTTTGTCACCAAACTCTTACTTCTATTAGAAATATGATTGGCATATACATTTAGTGATGTTTATTGAAGGAGTTTCTTTATCTAGAGAAATATGATGAGCAAAACCAGGTTGAAGGAGTTGGTTATACTTGGTCTCCAGTGCAGCATTAGCTGCATACTGCTGACAAGTTTTGAAGATACAAATAGCTATCTCAGATGCTAAACCCCTTATTTTCAGGGTATTGCAACCTCACTCTAAAATGCTGAAGTACTTCCAATGGCTTTTAAAAGGTGCAAGTTAATTTCAGAGCCTGTGGTAAAGCAGATTGATTAGTAACTTGGGGTAGTTAGAGCATGAAGAGCAATGGGATGTCATAACTCTGGAAGAGAGAGTGTCTGTGTCTGAACTTGGAATGATGTCATATCCCAAGCCATTCTGTGATCACTGAAGTCTGCAGAGAAAGATTTTCCCCTTTGTTGTCATGGGGAATCATCTGGATCAACTCCATGCTGCAACTTGCTTGGACCTTCTGGTCTCTGGCTGAGAATTTTTTCAGGCATGCTGAAAACACGGTTCATTTAGCAAGGCTTATCAGCAAAGCCAAGAGCTGTGTTAAGGTTAATATTTCTGCCTTAGAGAAGGTTTCTTGCGTTATTTTCATATGAGTATTTTTATTTTGCTGTGATTGATGGCCAGTGGTTAACCAGAGCATCTTGGGTTGTGCAGAGCTGAATGTTTGAAGGCTGAGCTGTGTATGGCCAATGGTTGAAATACAAAGTTTCAAATTAGATACCTTCATACTGAATGCAGTTCAAGGAATCACAGAACAGTTTGGGTTGGAAGGGATCTTTAAAGTCCAGTTCAATCCACCTGCCACAGTCAAGGATGTCTACAACTGCATTAGATTGCTTGGAGCCCCATGCAATCTGACATGGAGCATTTCCAAGGATGGGGCACCTGCCATCTCCCCACAGAGAAAGATGTGCCAGTGTTTCATCACCCTCATTATAAAAAACTTGTTTATATTGAATCTAAATAAACTCTTTCAAAAAGTATTGCTTCTTGTCCTATTGCAACAGGCCCTGATATAAAGTTTGTACCCATCTTTCTTATAGGCCCCCTTCAAGTACTGAATGGCCAGGATAAGTTCTCCCTGAGGCCTTATCTTCTTCAGGCTGAGCAACCCAACTTGGCTTTTCCTAACAGAAGAGGTGTTCCATCCCTCCAGTCATTTTTTTGGCCTTCTCTGGACCCGCTGCTCTCGCAGGTCAATCAATGTACTTTCTGTGCTGAGAGCTCCAGAGCTGGATGCAGCATTGCAGATGTGGCCTCAAGAAGGTGAAGTAGAGGGGCAGAATCACCTCCCTCTCAGTTCATAAGGATTCCTGAGCTCATGTCCTTGAGATAAACTGGATGTAGGAACATTTAAATAAGTTCTCTTGTTGTGCTGTGAAAACACTGTAAGTGCCTGTCTTGGTCCAGTCGATAAGTGAAGAAGTAGAAGTGAGGCTCTCCCAGGGTGTGCACTAGGGTAGCATCAGCCTTTTGGCACCACTTGGACTCAGCTGGGCTTTGATTTTTGTACCTGTCATTAAAAACTTAAACACTGAAAAAGGACATAATTGAAAGAATATTAGGATTATTCTAATAAAAGCCACTGGAGTTGGGATTCTTAAAACCCATTCACTAGGGGCACATCAGTTCCTGTCTTGATCTAGTCTCTGGATTTTTTTAAGCTGACTTTATTCTGTGTAAATTAAAACCAAAACTCAGACCAAACTCATTCTGAGGAAATTACTAGACTCTATGGAATTAAGCATAGTGCTTCTGGTCTTCTAAAATCATGCTTTCGACTTCTGCTCCAGGAATATCAAGTTGAGACTTTTTCGCAGTCATTTAAATCTTGCTGAGTGCTTTGAGTTTATCAGCAGGAGTACATGATGTGTTCTTCCCTTCCTACCCTCTACCCCCTCCCACAACTTTTTATTTCTACATGATTGGCCCTATGGGATATAAAATAAACATGCTTGCTCCAGAAGGCTCTGTAATGCAAGGAAGAATAGAGATCTGCTCTTCCCATGGTGACAGAATGCCTAAATAAATAGTTGCCAGTATGAGCATAGAAGCTGGAGTAATGGGAGTTTAACCACTAGGAAATGTATTCAAAGAACAATAGGTAGTAGAAGAAAATAAGCTAAAAATAAGTATGCCCCTTCCTAATGTTGCATGGTGGGTAAAAGGGAAATATTTATCAATTTTCTATACCTCCCCATCCTCCCCCCATCCTTTATTTGAAAATTCTTGTTCAAAAGCCTACAGGGATTGTCAACAACTGGGTGCACAACTGTATTTTTTTTTCACCCAGTAAAACCACTTTTATAATTGGGAAATACTGAAAATAGCTGCCTTCCTGTAGGAGGGTGGAAAGTGCTGCAAAACGAGATCTTCCTCGCAGAAAAATGTGTCCCTTTGTTTTAAAGACAGCAGTAAAAGGATTTGTTTTAGGTGTTAAATATGTCAGCATTGTAAAGAGCCAGCAACCCACTTTGTTTTTAAATGTTTAAATAATTGTTCCTATGCTATGCTGCGGTGAATTATGATTAATTGTACAAGTCACAACTTGGTAAAAACCAACCCATGAATGAAATACTATATTCAAGGGTTTGTTTTTCTGCACTTTTTTTTTAAATTTGTGAGGGTTTTTTTATTAAAAAAAAAAAAGGCTGACTAAGAGAGGCCAGCTGGCACTATTACAGAGTGATAGGGGAGAGCTGTGAGCATGGAGGAGGCACAGCGTGACGGAAGGCAGCCAAAAGGATTAAGGTATCTTAGAACTTCTTTGCCGCAGGCTTAGTCTGATGGCAGAGGGAACGTGTAATTCCTGCTTTATTTTATTTGTGGCACAAGTGAGGAAGGGGGTTGGAGTTCTGATGACACATTTTGAGGGATGGGGCCAGTGGAGCTGCTGCTGGGGAGTCATGCAAGTGCAGAGGGATAAAATGGGAAAGGTGTTTTAGGTCACCTTTTTTCTAAAGCTGCCTTCATGTGGGTCTGTTGACATAAAAGAATAGTGAATGGCACTGTCCAAATGGCAGAGATTTCAAGCAAGGGAGGATTGGGAGTAAGAAAAGAGTGCTGTGCTTCAGTATTAATGCTGGGTTGGTAGAACTCTGCAAATATTTTCAATTATTTTCATTGGACTTTCAGTGACTACAGTAGTCTCCTATATAAGACAAATGTCCCATTTAATTTGTAAGATGATAGGCTGCCTTTTATTTCTGCCCTTTCTTAAAATAAGCAACAATGATACAGTAGTAGATATTGATATCTTTGAAATTTGTTTCTGTGAAAATTCAGAGACATTCTTTTACATTCCAGAGACATCATTGATACCAATTTGTGTGTGTGCATATATTTGCTTGCTTATGTATACACTTACATATATTTATGGGTGTGTAAATATATACACTGAAGGAACACAAAATTAATAATAAATTTTAAAAGGCCCAAATTCTAGTTGGATGTTTTAATATTTTTTTAAGAATCTAGGTATGAAGTTGGTGTCACTTTAATGCTTTCGCTGGCAGTATCTCTTAAATGCTTCCATATTCAGTTTTAAAACATAAGTACTTGTGCCTCTTATCTTCTATGGCCACTGTTCTAGGAAAGAAAATCAACATTCTTTGTAGTTTTTTTTACTTTCAAGGTATTGAGCCTTGTGCCCTAATCTCTCTCAGAAGGGATTGTAGGAAGTGAAGTGCTGACTTGCTGCCTGTATTTAAATCCTCTTTGAGAACTTTTAATCTTTTTTATTTAATATTTTCAAGTCAGTTTGCAGCACAAGACTGCTCACAACTGCAGGGAGACTTGCATTTTGGGCAGGCGAGCACAACCTGTTCTGTGACGATTGAGATCTGGACTGTGGCATGGTTAGCCAGCCCTTGGGGTAGAGGTTGGCTGGCCCTTAGGCGCAGCCTGTAAACGCACACACATTCACCTTGTATAAAGCTGCTCATACTTCTGGAAATACCCAGTGGGTGTGCCAAAAGGCTTATTGCAGGCACTTAGGGGTTGACTAATGTCATTGCCTTAGCTGGGCTGAAGTGGCCTGAGCTTATGGCCACCCTACCCTTTGGATGCTATTTACAAAAGTAATTTGAGAAAACCTGAGAGCGGACAGAGATGGGCACATCTCAGAATGGTGGCAGGTAAACACTTGCAAAAGGAATACTAGTTCTTAGAAATTCTGAGTTTGGAAATGCTTGACCACAATCAGACTTTTCGGAAGGAAATTTTTCAATTCTCCCATACCTCTGGGGCATTCCTGACTCAGAGCTTTGAGTGTTTTATTTAATATACTTGTTTAACTTACAGGTCTGATTGAGGTTTGTGAGTTGTGGGTTACTGTTTGTTTTTTTGATTCATGTTTGCTGTTACAGGACAAAAGAATTTTTGTTAGTATGTGTACTTTATAGCTTCCTAATACAATCTAAGCACTCTTTAGTGCAACTTGACTGGCCAAAAACATAACAAGCAGTAAATGCTTTTATTAATATTTTTTCTTCTTTATTAAATTGCCATAATTGATGCAAGATGAGCACCTTATGAAGAAGTAGAGGAAAATTGCCACTGGCAAGGTTAAAGTCTAGTCTGAAGTGAGTGTTGATAAGACAGATGTGAAGAGGGAGGCCATGTTGTCACTGTGGCAGTGTTAAATCTCCCTCCCAAAACAATTGCATGTAAAGCTCCACCTATGTGGCTAATCATGTTTACATTCTTGAATGTTTCCATAGCACAGCAGTGCCTGCGTGCTGCTTTAGATTAGATTAGCTGCACACTGTGTTGAATAGATAGCATTTTGACTAACTGTGTGTCAAATGATACAGCCACTATGAAGTGACTGAAGCAGCATCTTCCCCCTGCCCTACCCAAACCTGCAGGTTTGTCTCCATGAGGCCATTTAAAATCATTAGCATCAACAGCTTAGTAGGGCTGACCAGAAGAGGAGATCTGAAAAGATTTTTTTTTTCTGTCTGTTGGAGATTGAGACTGTTTTACTTGTAGGAGAATATTCATTTTGAAAAGCATTGGTTCCCAAAATCTACTTTGTCCCTTACAAAGGGAGAGCTCCACCATTTCTCCTGCACAGCAATTTTATGATCAAATCATGGATGTACAATCCTGCATAGACTAATATCTGGAAGTAGGTTATTAAAGAGAAGAAATGTTTCTCTTGCCTAGTTGCATAGGTCCTAATTAGATATTTTTATTTTTTAAAAATCTGGATAGCAAGGGAAGTGGTACCATTATGAACAAGCTGCACTTTAGTTCATGCAGCAGCAGCACATGCTACATCCTGTGGGTACAACTCTCTGGGGTGGCTGATGTGAGGATCTCACTGTGTGCACATCTATCTTCAAAGCATCTTGGCAGTTTGTGGATGCCTGTTGTTGTATAGAGGCAAAAATAAGTACACATTTGTGGCAGTGTGCATTGCTTGACAAGGTGAGTTTGTTTCCAAAGCAGAAACCTCTCCATTCTGCTTATTTTTAGAGGGTGGGGGAAAACGGATTAAAGTTAGTTTGGAGGAGCAGAAGGCTTCTAGACCACTTTAAAGCTCTACTGACTGCTGCTCGGATGGACAACTGCCACTGGTTTTCTTCTTACTACATTCACAGTGTCATGACTCAGGCAAGCAGATACTCAATTATTAATGACTTATCTACAAAGAAAAATAATTAAAAACAAACCCAAAGCAATAGAGCACTTAATTAAGAGTTAGTGGTGGAGTTTCCGCTGTCTCTTAATGGAAAGCTTCCAAGAACCATTTACCTTCCAGAAAGAGTACCTGCATCAGCCTCATTAAAAATGCTTCCCGTGTAAACCAGAAGTTGGATCTTACTTTTAGGCAGGCAAATAAACTTATTGATTAGACACTAATTGGAGCTCTGCAGAGCAGAAGGGAGCCTGCATGTATTTCAGAGACTTCATGTAGAACTTTGCATTGGTGTTGCATTGTTGATGATCCCAAGAACAATTTGCAGGAGGCCTAAGGAAACTTTGTCATAAGGATGAGTTTTAAGACATTTTACTCCTCTATCTTTTATGGCATCTCTTGGTATCTCGTTGGCTTAGAACTCCCTTGGGCATTTCAGCAATGTCATTGTTATTGTGTGTAGTACCATATATTTTTTTTGTTTTTCATCCCTTTTCCATGTCTTAAAAAAACAATTTGTAGCAAAACTCCCCTGAAATAGAAGGAAAGCCTAAATGCCTGAAGTAGAATTAGGGTTTTTTGAAAATGCAAGTTAGCAGTACCTACTCATAAGATGTAGCTTAGGAAGAGCTGTGTATGCAGCATGTGCAAATTAGTCAGTTTATATCTCCAAGAGGACGCATCCACGCTGGCTCCTGCCTTCTGCCCTGTTTTCCTGGAATTCTCTCCCCCAGCAGGACTTTCAAGCTATTGCAGTTTGGAAAACTCAAGCTTATTCATTACTGCAGTAAGACCTGCATGAATGAAAAGCTGTCTGGATCTTAGGAATTCAGTCATCACTGAATGTTCCTGGGGCAAAAAGAATATAATTAAATAAAATCAACTCATTTTAGTGGAATCAAATTTCTGAAGGTGTTTATATCCTCACATTTATGTCTTATTTCTCTGTGTTGCTGTGTGCTTGCTCCTTTCACAGAGTCATAGAATGGTTTAGCTTGGAAGAGACACTTCAAAATCAGAGCTTCATCCAGCCTGGCCTTGTCTTTGGTGTCTTCCTCCCTACCCTGTGTTTCGGTGATTTTTTTTTATCTCCATGCTTGTAGTATAAGGTCTTTATGTTTGAAGTCCTGTTCTGTTCCCCTTCCATCTCTGAATGTGTGTCAGTAATTCCTGAGGATGCACAAACAGAAAGCATGCTAAGTAAGTCTCTAAATGCAATTTGGTAGCTGGAAATAAAGAGCAAAACCAGCAGGATGTGACCAGCAATGGCTTTGCAAACCAAAGGGCTGAGTGTTGAGTTAAATGAAGTCACAGTCCTTTCTCTATTATTTTTTATTTTGAAATGCTGGCAGTTTCATTGCTGGAGGGTTTTATTTCCCCTTTAGTCCTTTGTATGCTGTCTTAGCTGACAGTAACTGGCTGGCAAGGTAAATGATCTCATGACATTACTGTCTGTGATGTTTTTGTTTTGCTTTTCTCTCCTCTGTGGGAGGAGAGCTTTAATTTAATTGCTTGGTAAGAAGAGTGGGTGAGTGGTCGCTCGAGATCTTGCAGAGGGTTTTAACCTACAACTCGTTAGTGGGACTTAGTAAAAACCCCAAGTGGGCAGGCAGCTTTTTGCAATCACTGTGGTCATCTTCTTTAATTATGCTACTATGTTCCCTATATTGAAGTAAGTAGCCAATTTAAATTATATTTCTCAACTGTTAATGAATAGTTAGTCCCTTAATTTCTGAGTTTTCAGTTAAATTAGAGATAATAAATAATTGTAACCTTGGTAGTGTTTGTTCTATAACTTGTTCTGACTCAGCCGTGCTTTCTCAGAAAATTAGAAAAAAAAATCTTTAAGCTACACATTTTCTGTCTTTTGTGTTTGAGTTTTGTGGGTAACAGAGGCTCAGCAGTGGCAGGATGGCCTTTATGTGGATGGGTAGAGAAAATAGCATTTATGACACATTAGCCTCTTCCAGTTTTGCGTCAGTAATGGACCCAAATTCAGTAGCAGAGAGAAGAATTGAAAAAGGAAGAGTGAAGTGACATCCCTACCTGCAAGATGACTTTGGCAGCAGTGGTGTCATGGCATGCGTGTCCATGTTGCCATTCTGAGTCCTTGTTCTTTGTATTTATTTAGTAAAATTTTGTTTTCTCTGAAGGCTCAGCTGAAAATGGTTTTATGGCACGGGGAGGCTCTTGGTTGGCACAGCCAACAAAGCAGTGCCTTCAGAGGGGCTTTGTCAGAGAATGCTTCCCCCAGGTGAAGATATCTAGATAATTGCTTTGCTTTTTACTTTAACTATTTCTGAAACTTAGCTATTGATCTTTCAAAAGCCTGTGTAGTCTAAGTTTTTGTAAACTGCCTATGATGGGAAATCTGAACAGGGCTGCTCCTGCCGGCAGCTCATCCACTAAAATGGGGCCCTACATTGAGAACAGCATGTTCTCCCTCTCGAGACAAATAAATACTTTTGACAGGTAACTTGCTAACTGTGTATTTGTGCATTGTGTTACACATGATTCCTGACATACCTAATTACCTTGAAATTACAGATAAAGGTCCCTTCATACTGACTTGACAAAAAATGTTTTGGTTGTAATTTTTATTTATAAGAACATGGCATTTTTTCAAAGATATTTTTAAGTAAACCTGTTTATTCTCTAAGTGCAGCTCTAAAACTGCTTTGACAGAGGATTGTTGGTTACCCTTAAAACTACAAGACAAATTTTGGTCCATTTAAGAACTTTGTGTGCATGATAGAAAACAGTCCAGCTGAAAGCATGTGGTGTAGCTGCTCCTTTTCACATGTAGGATGCTTGCCAGTGGGGGATTGTTTGGGTGTTTTTTTTTTTTCTTGTCTCTCTGATTCTGTTACTAAATGTTAGAGGAATCTTAAGGAAAATATCATCTGAATTTTTAACCTTGCTGAACAGCCAGCCTGCTCTGAAGCTCCTGATTAGTGCAGAATTTGATCACAAAGCATGATTGAGAGTAGCAGCTTGTCATTGTGTGTGATTAATGACAGCTCCACCTGCCATGGAGCTTCCTAAGTGGTAAAAGCAATCCAAACTGGAGTGTCCTCTTCACTCTGTAGCAATTTAGGTTGCAGATTTATTCTCTCATCTCCTCCCCCCTGGGCCCCCCCGAAGAGTGTGAAGCTGAAAGAAATGATCAGAAATACCTGCAAAGATTCAGGATTACAACAGGAAACTGCTGGTTGTTGAGGGGAAATAGTGGCACAGAAAGCAGAGTAGGTGTGGTGGTGCTTTTGGTTGAGGGTCAGTGGAATGTATAAAAATGGGTGTGCTGTGCTGCTCCTGATGGGGAGGTACAGCTGATGCAAGAGGCTGCACAGAGTGAGTTCAGGTGCACTCACCTTGCCCAGGCAGGGTGGACCACTGGCTATCCAACCTGCACTGACTGATTTTAGTAATTTTTCAGGCTAGTTCTATACTAAGTCTCAATAAGAATTTTTTTTTTTTTAATTTATTTTATTTTTAGAACATCTGCTACACAGCAACACAGCACCTCTCCCAGTTAAGGTCCTATTCAGCTTCTGCTGACCAAAACCTTCATAGCAGAAGCAGCAAACCTGTATATGCCCTAGTTGGCTTTTGAGGGCAACTCAGTTTGGTACTATACCTGGAGAAATGAAGGTACCTGAAGTACATTCCTCAGTAGTGAATGATTTCTGCATGAATGAAGTCTTGCAGATGCATCTAGTCCTCCTGACTGATCTCACTAATGTTATTATGGAGCAGAGTCTTTCACGTGGCCATGGTTTGCACCACAAGCACAGATTATAGGGACATGCCTGGGGAAAGTGTGTATTTCTCTGTAATGGGAAAAGAAATTAAACTTCTGCAAGAAACAAAGCTATCATTAGTAGTAAATAATGTGCTTCAAAATAATGTGCTTCAAAATTGTGTATCAGTGAGGGCCTGCTCCTTTGTTCTGCTGCCTCTGGTAAACACTCCACATAAATGATGCTTACAGGTTTGTAGCTGACAGATCAGAAAAAAAAAAACAAACCATTTAAAAAAAAAGTTTTTCTGGCATTCTGCACCAGCTGCAGAAGGTTTGTCCTGGTAAAGCAGGTGGTGGTCACAGGGATGCACAGGGCAGTGATAATGTCTCGTGGTAGGAAGCACAGATAGATAGGCTGGGGGAGTCTGCCCTAATGCTCGAGGTCCGGAGGAGAATTTGAGAGGTGGCCTTGGATTGTGAGAATGACTCAAGCACATTCTAGCACTGATCACCTTTCTTAAAATAAAAGCTGTTTGCATTTGAGTCAGTGAGGGTGGGATTTGTCTCCCCTTACCTCAGACATCTAAGTTTAAGCTCCTTGCCCCAGGGTGCCTGCATGGACAGGAGAAAGAAATAGATTGCCCTGACCATGTGCCTGTTGTGAAATTGTTGGTGCTGAGCTTAAGATGGGCTCAGTGTCTCTCTCTTGTGGCTGGTTTGTGCTGATGTAACTGTTTCCTATTGTTCACCTCATGAAATTCATCCAGGCCAAGTGTGAGGTCCAGCACATGGGTCAGGGCCATCACCAGTGTTAGTGCAGACTGGGTGGTGCCACCTGGGGGTGTTTGTCAGTGAAAAACTGGACGTGACCCAGCAACATGGGCTTGCAGCCCAGAAACCCCACTGGGATGCATCAAAAGCAGCAGGGACAGCAGGTCCAGGGAGGGGATTTTGCCCTTCTGCTCTCTCTGGAGGTCCGTGTCCAGCTCTGGGATCCTGGGTACAAAACAGACATGGACCTCTTGGAGTAGCTCCAGAGGAGGGCCATGAAAGTGGTCAGAGGGCTGGAAGGGTTTTCCTGTGAGGGCAGGCTGAGACACTTGGGGTTGTTCTGAGGAGACCTTATTGTGGTGTTTCAGTGTTTAAAGGATGTACAAGAAAGCTAGAGTGAGGCTTTTTTACCAAGGTCTGTAGTGGCAGGACAAGGCATAACAACTTCAAACTGAAGGACAGCAGATTTAGATTGCATGTAAGGGAAAAAAAAACATTCAGACGGGGGAGAAAAAATGTTGGTTTAGAGAAAACCATTCTTGGGTCAGTCTGTGGTTGCACTGGATGTAGGGATGCTGCTGCATTTGGTACAAATTCAGCATGAAACTTTCTCTGGCTGCCTCTGTGGTGCTGCTTGCTTCCAGTGAGCCTTCTTAGTGTTCTCGGCAGGGTAAAAGCTTGACACTTCATTTTAAACAAAAATATCAGTTTCCAGAGCTTCTGTTTTGAATGCAATATGAGAGAGTGTGTATATAAATACTTCCTCTGGCTCATGCCTCTGTCTGCAGTGTGAATTAACATCAGTGTTTTGTCTTCACAAAAATGTTACCACACTATGTTGTTATGTGCCAATATGACAACCTAATAGGATCACTGCTTCCAACTTTCCCCTCTCCTTATTGCAGGAAATGATATCAATTTCACTAATGAGGAACCCAAATACAGCAACTTGCAAATATTTGTATTTTGGCAGGCTGGTGTCTCTGCAGTATATGGGCCTGTCTCTCCTAGTCCTTTGGTATCAGAAGATGATACACGAGTTATTTCCATTTCCTGTCCTTACCACAGAGTCTAAAGAGCAGCGTCTCTTTAAATGCAACACAGAACATAATGTCTGGAGAAGTACTTGATCTGATTTGCCTTAAAAATGTGTATTTGTGGGGAAGGAAATACTAGGAGATGTTTGGATGACAGGAACTTTTAGAGTGCTTTTATTTATAGGTTGGCATTGCTAAGTGTAGGAGCACATCAGCTCATCCTTTGAGATGTCAAGGAGGTATTTCTGTTACTAGTTGAATTTGTGGCCAGCAGGGAGATGGTGGCCTGGCCCGAAATCCCAGAGACCCTGGTAAAAGAGGCAGTGAGAACCCAGTCCTGTGAGTTCTGTTTCCTCTCAGGCTGGTTGGAAACAGGATGTACAACATCTCCAGTGTGTAGAGGAGCATGGCTTTGAGACACCATGGGTATCCTTTGGTCCTGACACGGTTCAGGTGATCCTGGCTGTTACCCAGGCCTGGCAGCAGTAACATCTTGCCTGTGACAGTTCCATGTGCAATTTGCCACACAGTCAAGGGAATTAAACTCAGAAGACAGCAGTTAAAGACTTACCTTATTTCCTGCAAGCTAAGAGGTACAGCTGAGAGCCTGTATTGCTACCATGTGGTGACTTGCAATGACTTGATCAAGAATCTCTGTGATTGGAGAAATTAATACTGCAATGCTAATAATGTTTTTGTAAGTGTTGTGAAACTGGAGGTAGTTGTGGAGTTTTATTCCTTTATGGGTATTTCAGTTTGAGCAGTTGTGCAAAACAAATTATATTTATTTAGTTGATACCAAAATATATTCCTGTTCTGTAATTTTGATCTATCTCTTTCCTGATACATAATTCAGTTACTGCCTTAAAGGCAGAAATAGCTTTAGGTGTACTGTTGTTTACTTCCATCAAAGCAGGATTTTACCTGTAACCTATCTTAAAGTTAGCTTTGCTATACATGAAATGCTATTCAACTTGGATAAATCTAAGCAGAGTGAATATGTATGTTGTGAAGTCCCAGTAATGTGCAGAAAATGTAGCATAAGTATATTTTAAAGTTGCAAAATAAAAAAATAAAAGCCCTTGGTAAAATTGCTTAGCTGATAACTTAGAATCCAGAGGCTTAAGTGGTTCAGAAACAAAAAACCAAAAAAAAAGTAACTTTAGTTTCTAGAAAGTGGAAAATAAGTGTTACCATAACTGCTGTCAGGAAAGGGACTGTAAAAAGGGGAAGTCTTGCTCAGCAGGTCTTAGCAGACCTGCTAAATTTCTAGTCTGTATTTCAGAGTTTATTTTTCTTGCTTCCTTCTCCCCCTTCCTCCTGATGCATGCTGTGCTCCCTTTGGTTTCACAGAGCTAGCGGAGCGCTGATCAAGGGGGAATGGCAGGTGCAGGAATTGGAATTACTGACGGCTTTGCCAAGCTGTGCCTGGCGACCGCTGCGTGACCCCATGGGGACAGAGGGTGTGCAGGGGTGTCCCCAGGCTTGGCCAGTGCTCCCAGCACTGCTGGGAGCGATGGGCAATGAGAAAAGAGTCCAGCATGACTCAGGAGCGTGCTGTGGGAGTGTTAAGAGAGCATCTTTTTCTTGTAAACTGAGACTTGAGATAGAAACCTGGAAGCACAGTCAATCTGGAATATCACATAGCCTCTTAAAGTCTTTTTTTACCTCCTCTTCTTTTCTATGTACACTCAAATGAAGTACAGTTTTCAGTCCACTTGGAAGAGAGCTGGTTGCTTGGAGTATGGGAAGAGCACAAGACAAAAAGCTGAAACTAGTTTCTTCTATGTGGAATGTTCCATTTTGTGAAAATTGCCTCCAACTGATAAGGCTGTGGAACCAGTTTTCTGTGAATTCAGGCCATTTTGTGCCTTAAAGGCTTCTCCCTCAAGAAGCGGGAAAAAAAAAAGGAATAAAAAGAAATCCACCCATCCAATTAAATATTGGAATTTTGAAAACCTAGACATAGCAATTAAACACAGGCCCCTTCCTCCTTTTATTTTTTCCACCTATTCTAAACAAGCCCAAAGCACTTTGCAAGCTACAAATGGAGGTCATACAACAACTTAGTCCCTGTGGTCATTAGCCAGAAAACTGAAATACAGATGTCTCTGGGGCAAAACCAAGTAGTTTTTAAGTAGGACGCAACTTTAGGACAAGAAAAGAATGTCATCAAGCCAAGCTGAGATTCTCAAGGTAACAAAGAAGTTGAGCCCTTAGGTTGTAATTTTAAGGATCTGCAGACAGCTGACAGAGGGACCACAGCCTTAAATATGTATTTATTGTTGCATTTACCTCTGTCTCCAATGCCCTTTTGTGTCCCATCTCCCCCTTGATACATGAAGTTTAGTTTGTAGCATCCTATTTTAAAGTCATTACTTGGAAATTTTGTAGTTTTTCATTTAAAATGTCGCTGGAAGGTTGAAGGACTTTCTCTTCAGCCAAAGCATAGGAATTTTTTCTTAAGTTGGAATAATTTTACTGCTGTGGTAACTGGGGAAATAAAATAATCCTGCAGAACCTGCCAAAATGGAAGCATAAACAGAGACATTGAAAGCCCACATTTCAAATGGAACAAAGAGCATGCTCTCAAGCTGTGATGGTTGATAGATGTTTGCAGTGTTTTGACAATAAATGCCTAAACTATATTAAAAAACAAAGGAAAACATTGGAGTTTTTTAATAACTAGTATTTTTAAAGACACTTTTGCTAAATTCCATCATCTCACTTAATTGTTTCCTTAAATTACCAATATTCATTGTAGCAATTATAAGTAGGTTTGTTTTTTAATTTTAAGCTACAATAGTGGTATCCTACAGGTTGCAGAAGAGCACCCAAAGACATAAGTCTGAACAGTGTTTTTGTGAACATGGGATTTTTAACAGTCTTCCTCTTCTGTTAAAGGTTTTTAAAAAAAATTATTGATGATTCCACCATCTGGGACTCATAATAATTTTCAGGAGTGTGAGAAGTGATCTCTTTCTTCATTCTGTGTAGTACGTTATGGGAGGTGTGGTAAAGCTTATGAACTCTGTGCTGCCTCTATTCAAAATGAGTGGTAGGGCAGGATTCCTCAGGACTTGCTCTGTGCAGGTGTCACCTGCTTGTATTTCTACCTTAGGCTGTGGTTTGGTAAGCAACCAGACCATGTTTTTGGGAGTTGAGGTGGAACATGGGGCCAGAGTAATGAGATAAGTGATACTGAACTCTTCTTACAGAATTAAAGTAACATATACTGCTCTTCCTACAGTTGTGTGATGTTATTTCAACACATGGAAGCCCTAAGCATACTGCCTATGGGAGGGAATAATGGTGTTAAATGGGAGTGAGTGCATGGTCTTTCTCCATGACCTACCTCCAGATGTGGTGGTGACCATAAATCTCTGGATGTGGCTGGTTCGAGTGTTAAACAGGACTCTGCATTTTAATGGGATGAGCATAGAGCTGAGACATTAGGTCATGAGTCTCTTAATCCACCACTGCCTATGATAATTCATTAACTTTTCTGTCTGTCTGCCTTTGAAGCTGTGAAATGGCTAAGTTCATAATCCCTTCCAGAGGAAACTCTGGGAAGGGTTCCATGGCAGAGCAACCCAGGGGAAGCACTTGTTCCAAGGATGCTGCAGCAAGGTCCTTGGAAAAAGAGAGAAAAGGACCAAGATCTACAGGATGTTCACTGTCCCACAGAAAAGTGTGGAGGTTGTGGATAGAGAAATATCCTGGGGGTGGCCTTTCCTAGCAAGGGCTAAAGGGAAGCTGTGGGTTTCTCTGGAGCCCTTTTCTCCAGTCTTTCCACACAGTGTCCTTTGCTTGCTCTTTTATTAACATGGATTTTAGACCTTCCCTCATCCTTACTGCTATGTCAGTTTTTCCTCTCCTTTTTTTTTTTTTCTTTGCCTTAGAAACATCAAGACAAAATTAAACGGGATTTGAAAAATGACATCACTCACATAAACCTTGTTGACTTTTTTTTTTGGTAGGGTCTGCCTCTTTTCTGCACCTGCTGCCATCTCTGCTATTTTGATGGGCTTGACAGAGCAGGCAGTGCCAGTTGTGCATTGCAGATAACGCTATGACACTGGTTTGTCCCAAATGATTTTAACATGAAAATAGTAAGTGCAGCGTGCTAACTAAAATCTAAATACCTATAAAAGAACAAGAGGCAGTTCCTCTCAGGTGATGTTTGCCTCTTCTCAGTTCAACTTCTCCTACTCATCTGCAAGGTCACTGGGGAGGTCCTGCAAATCCTGTGTTTAATTTGATAATTTAACTTTGTCCAGATGCTTGTTGTTTAAGTTTCTTGTTGCTGAGGCTGTTGAGAGTGATCCTGCTGGGTCTTTGAACACCCCATCTGTCTGACATGAAGTCTGAGTGGAAATGTAGGTAGTAAATGTACAGTAAGCCTGGCTTTTCTCTAGGATTGGGTTTTATGCATAAGGATATTGCAGCAAAATCACTGGAGTTCTTAAGGGCTACTGGTGTTTGACTTAATAGTTTTAGATGAGCATTGTTTTAAGAGTGGTAACCTTTTACTGATCTTTCTGATTCAGATAATGCTAATGTAATATATATTTCTATTGATATATGTAGTGGAGAGAGAGCAACTTCTCACCAGAAGTGCAGGCTGAAATAAATGCATTGCACTGAAGAGAATTATGTGTTTAATTTGTTTAGTTTTTGGGTTTTTTTTAAGAGACTTTGACATAATTCTTTCAAAGACAGGCTCTTTGTAATTTAATGTCTGGACTTTTCTTCCTTTTTGAAATGTGAAAATTGTTCTTTCCTCCAGCTATTTTCAGTGAGCCAGTTCCTAGAATTTTATAGAGAAAGGATAATATTTAGGTCATAGGAAGAATGCTGTTGGAAGTTGCCTTCAAATATACTGTAAATATCACAGCAACAGTTATGAAAGAAGGAAAATTGTAGCTTTTCACAGTATAAAAAATCAAGTAGCTCCGTTAAGCTATTAATTAAAACTATGAAATGCAGTGTAGTGCCATATTAGACTCTGTGAATGAACCAATAAGATTTTATAGAAAAGAGGAGAAGTAACCATCCAAGAAAAGTAAAAGTGGGAAGACTAAGGCTGGAGTATTTTTTAATTTAAGTAGAATAAACTAGAAATTAAAAATAATAGTTCTGTTGTCCAACAGAAAAGGCCCTGTAGCTTTTCAGCCAAATCTTTGGGACTGAAAAGCTGCAGATGCCATCCAGGCATACCCATATCACAATGCTGACAGATTTGCAAGGATAAATAAAAATTGAAGACTTGTGGATGTAAAAATGAACATAATTTTTTTTCCTGTAGCTGAAAAGAGGTTTTTTTTAAAGCATGGGAATGGCTTAACAGAAATTGTTAAAAGTGAAAAAGTTTGGGGTTTTTGTAATTGTTTATACCAAAGTTGTGCAGTATCAAAAAGGAATGTTAGAAACTGGCCTAGATAAGCATTCAGCTGAGTACAGAAAGTCCCTCAGTGGCAGCTGGTCAAATGAAGAAGTTAATCTCCCTGCTCTCGCAGGCTATCAAACATTACACTTTGGCTCGTGGGTGAGTGCTCGTTAGTGACTGGGAGCTGCTGGTGTTGGTTTTCAGGGGCCTGGGGAGACATTCTCTGGGGTTTTGTGGCTCTGTCAGCTCAGGGAATCCTCAGTCAGGCCAGAAGAGGCACTGGCATGGCTGTGTTTCCTCATCTTTCCCAAACAGGGGGGTTGCTTGAGCTGCTGAACATCTCTGAGGCTGCTGGTGTGGAGGTGCCCAGGTGGCATGCTGCAGCCTTGGACCGGCTGTGCAGGGAGCGCGGGGCAGCTGTCCTGCAAGGATGGGCACACAGGAGGCTTTCCTTGAGTTCTGCCTCAGCCCAGCCCTAGGTGTGCTGCTGAGGAAAAGCAGAAGGTTGGAATTTGGCCACCAGCCCAGCTTTCAGGCCTGTCATACAGAGAGGGAAGAGTTCTTCTCTGTCCTGCAGTTGGGCTCTGTGGTTTGTCTCTGGCTGTAGGGAACAGATACAAGCAAGGGCAGAGTGCTTGGGAAGTTGCTGTTTGGAAAAATGTAATGTGAGAGGTGGGAAGCAGAGGAGTTTTCCTCACTCACCTTTGTTTTCATATAATCATCATTTCACATTAATGTCATTAAGAGGGAGTGTTGAGACAGTATCAAGTCTGCACTCTCACTGCTTTTTCCTTTGGAAGGGCAGAAGGAAAACGTTTGGTAGCCTGTGGCTTGCCTGACTTGAGGTGTGAGTGGTTCAGCATGGAGTTGCCTCAAAAACATCCACAGCTGGGAAGTGGATTGGGTGAATGGAGTAGATATAGCAGACTATATCAACTTGTTCTTTGAAAAACAGTTAAATTTGCCTGTCACTTGCTCTTTAAATGAGTGTAAGTGGTATGTTGATGGATTGGTTTTAGCCTGAAATGCTGTTTTGTAGAGGAGGATGGAGAGTTCTGGTTTTATATGGTGGAGTTTTTTTTTGGTACCTGCTAAGACTGCTCTAAAGTAAAAGTTTATGGCACTGAAAAAATGGTTGAAGCATACCCTCAGTAAAGTAGATGTGTGAGGAACTCTAAAGCAAAATCCTCCCTTCTTCCAAATAATCAAACTGGGGAAAAAAGCCAGGAAAACCCAAGATTATCTGAAAATCAAGCTCTTCTATCATAAAGTACCCAGTTGCAGTTTACCTTTCTCTTGCTACACTCCAGACATTGATGGGACTGTAAATGGCTCTCTGTTAAATGTATGCAAACCAGATTGTACAAAGCAATGATTTAAAACAACAACTGTCTTTCATCTTTGGTGAAGACAACAAATATTATAAAATCTAAATTGTCTGGAAAAAGTAGTTTATCTTTGAATCCTGACAGCATTCAACAGCTGAAATATATAAATGCACTCAATTCTAGCTTTGGAACCTAGATTTAATGAGATGCTCAGAGGAAAATCTTTGGAAGGGCTTATATAAATTGTAGAAATGGGCCACTATGTTGTCACAGATAACTACTTTTTTTCAACTTTTGATCCATTTTTATAAGCAATCATTTTATCAGACAACACTTGGGTCTGTGCTTTAGCTGTCCTTTTTTGAAAATAATTTTCAACAGTAACAAATAATCACAGGCTGGAAATGGAGTCCTGTCACTGATGCCACCAAATAACAATCGGTGAATGTGGAGCGTGAGCTGCTGGGCTCTGCATGGTGCAGGATGCACCTGCCTGCACCTCAGCCCCAGTCTTCAACTTTATTAACTGTGGTGCAGGAAGAATGGAGGGGAGAAAGGGGAAGGGTGTGGGTTAAAGCAGAAAATAAAGTACTTTTCTGTTGGTTTCTTATCCTAAAAAAAAATGTATACTCAATATCTGAGAGGTTGCAGAGCTCACACTTCCTCACAACTGACTTTCTTCTGATGCAACAGATTTCACTGAACAATCTGCCATTCTCATTTACTACTTGGTATAGCTCAGTGATGAGAGATGATATCTGGCCTCATTGTCTTCCATTTAGTTAGGAAACAGCCCAGGATGTTTTTCAAAAGAAACAGTCCTACGTTAACATGAAAACAAAATATGTTTTGACAAAGATATCCTGATAGGAATACAAACCCGTGGAAATGCTGAGGGTTGCATCAATCTTAATAGAAAGTTATTAAATTTGATCTGGTATCTGCTCACTAATTATAAACCGAAATTCCTGGAAGCCAGGGAATGCCCTTTTTATTTTCCCTGTTGTTGACAGCTAAAAATAAGTTACGCTAAAAGAGATGTGTTCTTAGTTTCTTTTTTGGTGTGAATGTGAGCTGTAGATACTGGAGTCTACTGCTTTTTCTTCAAAGACTTTTGGTGTGTATCAGAAAAGCAGTGAGGAACCACAGTCAGCACTGAGTCCAGCTGTCCATTCCATCTCCAGCTCAAGTTCCTGAAAGCCATCCTTCCCCACGTGGGCAAATCAAAAGCATGGAGTGGGGAGCCAGAAAATGCCACATACCTAAAGCTCAGCTCCCCTATACATATTTCTGATGTGAATCTTTTTATTGCCTTAGATTCTGGGATATCTAAGCTTGCTTCTTTCTTATGCCACCAAGGCCAGCAGTCTTTGATGTGATCTGGTCTCAATTTGCCAAATAACAATTACTTTTCAGGTACAACAGAATTTTTACCAGCCATTTCTGCATTTTTCCACACTGGCTTAGCCACCCATCTAGATATTGGCAGATGTTGTGGCCTTATCAATATGACAGATTTGAAATATTTTCATCTTTGCCTGGGAAATACCAGTTATGGTGACTCTTGTTTATTCATTGACTTCACTTATTTTAATACTTGATCCTTTCCAGGGGATTTGTTTTGAAGGTATTCAAATGTCCAGCTGTAGTTTCAGATTTTCCTTTCATTGCCAGGCAGTAAGCTGGAAATAACTTTAAAGTCATCACCCTTACCCCTCCTCCAGTGATCAGATCATGCCAGCATGTGTCCTGTCTGTGCTGCAAGGGTTTGTTTCTTCTTGGTGATGAGCTGTTTGTGCATTTCTATTCTTCTCCCTTCTTTCAAAATGTTTGACTTGAGACTGATCATTGCGTTTTGCAGCTAATTAATGTTAAAAAATATTAAAAATTCAAATGCAAAAATAAATTCAGTTAATACTTAATGCTGGATGGGTTCCCTTTCCCTGTATACTTCAGTCTTTACTCTGCACTTGCTGAGTCATTACTCAGAGAAGATATGTTTATGAGTAAATTGCATTCTTCTAATCAGAATCACAGATTGGTTTGGTTTGGTGGGACCTTTAAAGATCATCTACTCCAACCCTTCTGCCTTGAGCACCTCCCACTATCCCAGATAGCTCAGAGCTCCATCCAGCCTGGCCTTGGACAATTCCAGGGATGGAGTAGCCACACCTTTGCTGGGCAACCTGTGCCAGGGCTTCACTCAAGATATTATTGAGGTGCAGTAGTGGGTAATTTTTCATACATTTTGGAGTGAGGTCTGGGATAATAGTGCCTTTCTGGTGTGAGAAGGGCATGTTGGGACTGATTGGATGTTGGGATTTGGTACTAGTACCTGTTTTAACACCATTTCTTTTAGATTAACCATACAGGGTAAATGCAGACTGTGATCTTCTACTTTTGTTCCATGTTACAACTTGAGGGCATCATGGGGTGTTATCCTGCCTCTGTAGTTGCAGAAAAGAGAGAGTGTTTTCCATTTGGTATGCACTTGTTAGATTTTGAGCTGGAAGACTGTAGGTTAACTCTGGGTTTCTGCTTCCTTTTTCAGTGGTTAAGATGATGCTGGAGAAAACATCTTGTTTACTGATGGAAGGAGCCTAATATCTCTTTAAGTCATCTTGGTTTGATATTTTGAGTATAATTTAATTTTCCTGTTTTTTTTCTCTGTGTGCTTTTCCAGATCTGGAAGAATTTGGGGATTTTTTTTTTTTATCAGTCATCTCTTTATCCCAGAGTTTCAACATTTTCTCCAGTTGGTTTCCACTGGCAGCTTTCCCTTAAGCTGTTGTTATTGTATCTTTTGTGCCATTGTCTGTGTTATGAAATGTTAAGCAGCTTAGCCACGACTGTTTAATTTCTCTGTTAAAGCTGATGTTTTTGAATAGACTTGGCTTGCTTAGCACCTCTCCGAAGTTGGTGGACATCCTCCCTTTACTCTTTTGATGCAGGCTTTCACTTTCTAGGTGACAGCAGATGTCTGGGTCAAGCCCCTGAATTTAGAAGGCATTTTCTTTTAGCTTCTTTCAAAAACTACCAGTTTAGTGTAGTTAATTCTTATTTTCAGGCTGTATTTTCTTCTTTTCAATTTATTCCTCATGTCAGCTGCAGATTTCTCTGAACCTGAGCATGAGAATTTGAATATGTTGTATCATCTTTCCTAGAGATATCTCTTGCCTCTGATTTCTGCATCTCCAAAATTCATTTCCATTGTAGGAAGTGATTGGTGTACAGCCTAAAACATGTCAATTCTGAATTGTGTTGGATATGCATCTTGCAGTCCATAAAATCTTTTATTGATATTGATCTGAAATTGCTGCTGTAATCGTATTTAGTCCTCCAACGTGCATTTCTCTCAGTACTTTTTATTTTGCCTTTTTAAAGTTTGGGTTTTGTTCTTGCTTTGCATGAAAAGTAATCAGATCAGATGTCAGCTGCACTACACACTTTAATATCCTGGATAAGTTGAACTACGTTTTCATTCCAGTAGACGGGTTTTTAATCTGATCTATGGGTAGATATCTTACTAGAGGAATGAATATTCCACCAGCAAGAAACCCCAGAGCGATTCTGTCAGTCTTTTGCCATCATGACTTTTAAATATTATTTTTATTTATTTATTTACTTATTTATTTACAAGTGTGCTTATGAATTCCACGCTGGTTGTTGTCTGGCCTCTCCAGTGTAAGCAGGTGTCATGGCTGAGGACCCATCACAGTTTGCTGTAAGATTCAGCAGCGCAGTCATTTTTCAGTGTGCGGAATCCTGTAATTGTTGTTTTCCTGTGAAAACATGTGAAATGCAGAAGTTGGCTGCTAATTGGCTCCCAGTCCACCAGCAGCATTTCAGCATTAGAAGTCCTAGTTAAATGTTCTTTCTGCAGTGAGGGAGAACCATTTTCCCATTTTGTTTCATCATGTCTATAATGAATTCTAATATTTAGCTATATCTTTTAACCTACTCCTCAACATCAACATAAGCTGTGGATTTTGAGAACACACTCCTCTGTTTTCTGTTACTTGTATAGCTTTTGACCTTGCTGATTTCTAGTATCCCAGAGAACTATAATTGTAGCTGGTAGAGAACCATTCATTTTGGAAATTGCTGTTGCATTTGGAATATGTAACGGCCTCTCCTCTGTGCCTTCCCCAGCTGTGTGGTGCTCTGCTGCAAGTAAAAGGGGAGATGGGAGCACTCCAGCATCCAGTTTTGTCAGCCAGCCTTGCCTGAGAAGTCATTGAAAGGGATTTTACTAAGCCAGGCAAGGAGAGGCTTGCAAAGTGCAGTAGAGATGAAAACATTACTTGACAGGTAACTATTATGAGTGGCAGAGCACAGTAGCTGTCTTCAGCTGCTTGTGAATGTCCAGAGGCACAACTGACTTGTCAGAGCCTCCTTATCCAGATAATTTCTCTAAAGGCTCAATCCTTGAGATATTCCTGTAGCATGGTTTCTTGTAGAGCCAGCCTTGTTTGGCTTACTGAGTTAACCTGCCCTACTCGGGTACCTCTGTTGGCTTATCAGGTCAGCTCATTCCTGAGGGTGATTGGAAGCTGGTGGGTCTGAAACACAGAACATTACTTGCTTTTTTGTGTGATCTTTGCTCTTCTTGACCTGCCTGGCTTGGCTTAGCCTGTAGTGGAGAAAGTTGCAGCTCTTGGTGTAGCTTGGGAGATTCCCAAGATGTTCTGTGGTCTCTTCTGGCATGTCCACGTGTAGATCCTCAGGAAGATACCACTGGCCCAGGTGATTTTAAATTCTAAATTATATCTTTCTCTACTTAGAGATGGATGCTTTCCCATTCCTGATTGTGCTCAGTCCTTTCATACAAAAACTAGGCACTTTTGAGGAGTGGCCATGATTGCATAATTTTTATACAATTTTTATACTTGTGTTGTTTTTTTTTGTTTTTTTTTTTAGATCCAGCTTTGTGTGTGTGGCAGGAAAGTACCTGTTCATTTTGCAGTTGTGAAGTTTGTCTATTAAGAAGGTCAAAAATGATACTTTACTTGCTGTCATGTAGTATAGGATGCTGATCTTCAGTCCAGTACCACATGTAGGTTTCTCAGCGGTCATTTTAAATCTGTAAATATAAAGCTATATGTATATCATATATTTAAAAAACAGGGAGTGTCTCCTGAATGTAGCAGGAGTATTATTTGAATGTCTTTTTCATTTATGTGACAGGGAATTGCAGTGGAAAAAAATGTGCAGGCATGCATCTTCAGCTTTCCTTGGGATGTTGGACAGAGTTACAGATTAGTGATAACACATGTAATCACAGGTTGAGATTCTGCTGCAGGGGATAATTCTCTTATTGTTTGTTATATTGAGTGCTTTTTCTTTCCTTAGCCAGCTTTTTCATGAGTCCCTTTCTGGGGTAGACAAAGCCTAGTTCTCCTTTTATGAAATCCCAGTTGGTGATTGCTATTAGCAACACATTAACACATTTCCAGAAGCTTGCACCTGGTTAAAAAACCAAAAAAACAGCGTGTGCTGCTTTGTTTCTTGGGTTATGAGGTTCAGTTTGAATAGCTGATTCTTGCTCTGTGCTGAGGTACTCAGTACTTTGCTTCTGAAAGAAGTTGAAAAGTGTATTGTTGTGCTTGTTGGTTACCAAATTAAGTAATCTGGAGGAGTTTAAAATGCAGGTATCTTCTGTCTTTTAAACAGTAATGGTGGACAGTTGTCACAAATGGAAGGCAGAAGATGAGGTGCCACTGTAGGTGTGAGGATTTTTGGTAAAAGATAAAGCTTGCAGGCTGGAGGATCATTGTAGCTGTGATCATTTAATTGTTTGATTAGAAGTTGGGTTATTACCTCAACTTTGAATATCCATGAAGCAGTTACTGAGGTCCTTCATAGCAGCTCTTCTGCAGACAGAAAAGGACTGATAAAGCTGAATCAAACATTCCTTAAAATCAGTGAGAAGGATGTTTTATGTTTGGGGAATTTGGACTTGGTCCTATGATGCTAGAAACAATGAAGTGATTTAAGAACTTGGCCTGTGTTCTTCTTGTTCCCCACCATCCATCCCACCACTTAGTTTGGGTTATTAATTTTACTAATAGAAAGTATATTGAGTTTATATAGGATTCTTGG
The DNA here is from genome assembly GCF_037042795.1 of Molothrus aeneus. NCBI lineage: Eukaryota > Metazoa > Chordata > Aves > Passeriformes > Icteridae > Molothrus > Molothrus aeneus. Next base: position 70,871,294 of record NC_089648.1, on the reverse strand, counting down.
TAGTATCTCCATGAGCTTCTAAGATGCCAGCAAAGCAGAATTTGGGGAAACTCTAATATTACAAACTGATGTGGAGAGAGGAGAAAAAAAATTGAATGGCATTCTAGCACATGACCTCTGAAATTTGAATGTGTCATCTGGAGAAAAACATAACTCTCCACAGTTTACATATCTGAGTCTGTGCTTAGTCTTCTGATTGACAATAAGTAGCATTTCCATGTTCCAGCATGGAGTAAACATGTTTTTAGGAAGCAGAGTATATCTGTTCTGGCTGAGGAATATACAAGAGGAGTTGTACTATGTCAGTTGTTCAGGTTAAGTTCTTCTTTACCATCTCTTGGGGAAAGAAAGCAAACCACAACAATGTAATAAAACAGATGGAGAGCACTGTTTCTTCATATCTTTCTGTGACAGGCAACATTCTTCTAACAGAATTACCTATATTAAATTATGGATGAGCTATATTGCAAAACTAACACAAACTTCTGTATTTTCCAGCCATTCTCCCCGTGTTTGTCCCAAATGGCATTCATCTACAGATATTCATGTCATTTCATTGTGGTAAAGTAAAACTATACTCCCATGCAGCAAAGTCCCTGATGAAGGGATCTCAGTGAAATGAGTGGGAGCAAGTCACTCTAGATCCATTCTCTGCAGCCCTCAGGCAAATATTGCAAGATACTTCCTGGAACTTGCTGAACTTCCCAGGGGAAATGAAAAAAAAGAAAGCTTTTCTTGGTGAATTAAGTTGCATATATTTTATGTGAAGGTTAGCTGGGAATTCCATCTAGGCATGAGAGACTGTCACCCTAGCTGCTCGGGAGATGCTGTGTGTTCTCCCTTGGGGCAACCAGAGCCTTTGCCCAGCAGTTTGGAGATACCAAGGAAGAAAACAAGATTGGTGCTAACAAGTTCCCGAGGGGGCTTTTGCTCAGCCCTCTTGCATTGTTGTAAACCAGTCTTCTGGGTGAGAAACAGCTGAGCCAGAGGAGAAAGCAATGGGGTCCTTGCAGAAGATCTCTTAAACACAGATATGCCCTTTTGTAATTAACTCCCTTCCCTGCCTAGTGTGTCTTGCAAGAAGTGGGAGTGTTTCACAGGAAATAGAGCAGCTATCACAACAAATATGGGGTTTGAGGGGTTTTGTTCCTCACCCAGTACTGGCCTCATTAAATTGGAGCACAAGTTTTTTGAGGAGGAGCTGGGGGTATCTAGCCTGGAGAAGAGGAGGCTCAGGAGCGATCTTATTGTTCTCTACAAGATCCTGAAAGGAGGCTGGAGCCAGGTGAGGTGTTGTCTTCTCCTGGTTAACAAGCAGTTGGGCAAGAGGAATTGGCCTCAAACTGTGCCAGGGGATGTTTAGATTTATAACTAGGAAAATGTCTTCACTATCAGGGTGGGCAGGCATTAGAGCAGGCTGCCCAGGGAAGTGGTGGAATCACCATCCCTGGAAGTGTTTTAAAAAAAGTGTAGATGTGCTTAGGTTTAGTGGTGGTCCTGGCAGTGGTGGGTTAATGATTGGACTCCACAATCTGAGGTCTTTTCCAGCCTTAATGATTGTGAGCTGCAATTAAAGCAGCATGGGCTGAAGCCCTCACTTGTGACTTAGGTCATCCAGATGTTTGCTGTTACAGTCCTTTTTAGGCTCTGAATTCCTGAGGGTGCTTTAAATGCTGTAATTTTATTTTTGTTTGATTCTGTATAGCTGTCTCTATATTAGTAGACTAAAGAGGGCCAAGGCACAGGCTCAAGTGTACTTGTGCATTTGGGTGATTTCCACATGCTCTTGGGCTGGGTTTTGGGTGAGGGCTTTCCCTAAATCATGCCCAGGTGTGGCCACATCTGTGGAAACAGGTTGGACAGAAATGCATCCTGGAGGGGAGTTGGGGCAACTGGAGTGGCAGCTGCAGTGTACCAGAGAATTGGCACTGACCTGTTAAATGCATCTTACTGGTGTCACATATTTATTAAAGTCAAGAGCTTTTCTGATGTTCTATTTTGGGTTTTTTTTTTGATGCCTGGAGCTCACAAGCCTGTGTATGTACAAACAGGTGTGTGACAGGAGAGGCGAAGCTGTTTCTGCCCCATGTGGGAGTGCTGTGGTAGGGAGCAGGTTTGCTTTCCTCCCTGCTGGGAGAAGTGGGAAGAGTTCTACATGCATGCTCACATCCCATACCATGCTTTGATAGCCTGGCTCCTGGGGCTGATTTCAGGTGGGATTTAAGGTCTCAGGCAGTGGAGAGGTTTGAAGCACAGATCTCTGCATTTAAGGCAAATGCTTTAGCCACTGAGGCATTGAAGGGAAAGGGAACAATGCTTTCTAACTGCTTAAGGCAAAAAAGCTCCACTTTTTATTGCTCTTGGCAGAGGGGAAGGGAATGGAGCAAATTCCAGTAGGGAGATCATTCCTAAAAAACAGAAGTGAGGGTTTTACCTACCTGCAGAAGGTCAGATTTCATTATTTATTCCTCTCCGTAGTATTTTCCTGGGCTTATGCTAGTCTCCTGGCGACCCAGTATCCCATGATGTGCAAGCCCTGCCCTGGTGTGCCTCACATGGTGCCTGGCAGGGAGTGGAGCACTGCCCTGCCGCAAGGCAAGCCCTGCCACCCTGTTGCTTGCTTTCTGCAAACACTGAATCATCTTTTGTGATCTGTTTTAAGAGATAGGAGTATTAAGTTTCATTCTCATACTGTTTTAAAGGTGGCGTATAACTACAGATCAATGTGGTTTTTATTTTTTAAAAACGTGCTTTACCTGATGTCTATATTAGTTCTTCCTTAATGGTCTTGAATTACAGTACTCTGAGCTGATTCTGTTACTCAGTCAAATCCCATTCTGGTGCTTTGGAGATACTTGTAAAAATACTGGTGGGTTTTCACCCCCTTTTTCTAGTGTGGTGTTAATTTATGACAGAGTTCCATGAAATGCAGCCTTAAGTTAATGAAATTTAACTTTTCTTGATCCAAGAGATTAAATGTGGCTGTAAATTTTTAAGCAGAACCAGTTGCTGCAATTCTCCATCAAAGAAAATCTTGTGGACTTGAACGAGTAAGACTTACAGAGAGCATTCTCCTGGGGAAGCTGATTAGTTAATACTTGAGTAATACATTTTTTTTTCCTCTCCTCCTGCATCTCCAGACCTGAAACAACAGAAACGATTCCTAGATCAAAAGACCGCTTGAGTCCCTTTTATCGGACAAATATCATAAATGGTAGGCTCTTAACTTTTCACTTGAGTAACGGCTCAGGCTTTCACAATTCCTTTAATAAATTTAAAGTAGGTCATAATACCCACCACTGCATCCTTAAACTGGTATAAATCTTGGTTTTTAGAGTTTTAATTACAGTGGCTGCTCCCATTAGGTGGTCTTGTTTCATGGCAGGATGCTCGACAGCTCTCTTGTTCTAAGTCATTTATGTGGACTGCGGGTATGTCTGTCAAACCATAATGAGCAATGAAAGAATGAAGAATGTTAATTTAACCGATGCTGCTTTTGCTGTTAACGTAAGTACCACCAGCTGCACCTCGTAAACATTTGCTGTTTGCTTGCCGGCGCTTCGCTGTTTAGCGGGGCCTCGCGTGATTGATAGAGGCAGAATCAGACTGATGGCTGGCGTGCCGCAACTTCTCCGGAGCGCTGCTTCTCTGAGTGCCTTTTTGTTGCAAGAGACAGCTCCTAAATTTTAATTGCTTTTCAAGCTACCGAGTGCTGCTCGTGTCAAATGCGGATAATTGTTTTATGACACAGAGGTGCTATAAATTAAGCAGAGGTCAGCGTAGATAATGCGTGCGTTACCTGCTGGAGGAGTGATGGCTGGGTGGAAGTGACATGTAGGAGATGCTCACTCCACTGTGCGGGGGTTCTCAGTGCTCACACGCAGCTTCTTAAACAATGGGCCCTAATAGGAAAAGACTGGTTGCAACAATAGCAGTGCTTGAAATCACTTTATAATTAGAGAAATGACTGAATAATGCAGAACTCCGCAAATGGCTTTTTTTTCCGACCCATTAACCATTCAGGTGAACATTCAGAATAAAGCTGCAGACCTCCATTCACCTGTCAGTTGTGGTATGCACTCAGCAAAAGCACATTTTGTTCCTCTCTGGTGGGTCATTAAGAGGGTGATGGACCCCAGGAATTTGACACAGGCCACAGGTGCTCCAGTGCAGCTCACCCAGAATCATCTTGCCTTCCTGCTCTTGCTTCACTGATTAAGGTGCTCCTGTACTTTTTGGCATGAAGCTGCTTCTTATTGAAATCCTGTCCAGCTTTTTTCTCTTTGTCTTGATAGTTTCTTGAAGTGTATTTGATCTCTAGCATAGTTCCTTTCTCTCTCTGTCCTGATATGCCCAGTTACTTCAGAGATGATTTACTACACCTCTGTTTTTTACGCCAAGTGTATGTCCGGGTGAAATGCTCTAAATCAAAATTACTGCAGTCTTTAGGATTTAAATTATTTAGGGTTAAAACAAAGAAATAGTCATAGAAGTAATTGATTTCTTTTTGTTCTGTATTGCATGTCACTTATTTTCATAATATATTCCAGTTAGTAATAATGGAAATGTTATGAATTGCAACTAAATATCTTAAATTTACACCGCTCTTTGCTAATTGTAGTAATATGCTTTTATCTCTGCACACTATTAGGTTTTAAAGCTTTATATTCTCAAAGTAGCAAACAATGTACCTTTATTAAATTTTTAACAGATTAATCTATGGCAAGTCTTTTTTTTTTTTATGCAGCTACAATCAGTGAAACTCTGTTTTGAGTAGAGATGGGAGAGATGCAGAATAAAGTAGAACTGGTGGTTATGACTCACAGGACTGGATGGTTATGGCACCAGACCACAGGCCAGGATCTCATCCCAGCTTCTGGAATACTCCAGAGGGATGAGAACTGTAATCACCATGGATAGAAACTTGTAAAACTTGCCAAAATTGTGTGTTGGATACCAGTGTCCTCCATAGGTCAAAACCTACCCCATAGTGTATGTGTTTCTAGGCTTTAGAGTTAAGTTTGATTTATTTCAGAGAATTACGTTTATGAAAACTTCCAGTGTCTGTGCACTGAGATGCTGTAGTCAGATTTTTAAAAAATGCTTTCATGTAGATAGTTCTAGGGACCTAAATAGGTTATTATGGGGATTCATGCCTGTAAGGCTTTGATATTAGGCTATATTATCTTTCCCAGTTGGTTCCCTTTCTCAGCCCGTGACTGAGAAATTAACTTGCCTTGGTCTTATGTTCAGTGGATTGGTCCCAGTAAAGAAAACACTTTCTGTGTAACAGCTGGTTGTGTTGAAACAAGCAAAATAAAAATGTACTTCTGGACGGCCGAGGCTGAAAAAAGCAGACTTCCTGAGAAAGATTACCAAAGAGAAAGACAAATATATTAGCAGTTACGAAAGTAACTTACTTTACTTTTTAATACACAAACATGCTTGAGTTGACTTTAGATGTATAATTTCAAGTTGTGATCTTTTTGGTCATATTCTGAAGAGAATTCACTGATATAGAATAACAGAATGGTTTTGGTTGGTAGGGACTTTAAAGATCATATAACACATCCAATAAAATTTTCTTGAAACCTTAGTCTGTTTAAACCCTTATATTAAACCAAAGTTTCAATACTTTATTTTTTAAATTAAATCTGAAATTATTGCATTTTAATCTCATGTAACTGAGAAATATTTGTTTTAATACAACATAGTATGAATTTCATTACGCTTTCTTAAGGGAAAAAAGATCATTTCACTGTCTCGTAACAGTATTTCCATTGAGTGGACTGTCATATTTATTGCCACTAAAAATAAAAGTATTTTTTGTGTAACTCAAAGGATTGCTTTAATGGCCCTGACAAAAAAAATCCATTAAAATTTCATATCAGCTCCAAAGCAGGATGTTTCCATTTACTGTACAGTTGTTGTTTTGGTAACTTTTTTTTTTGCCCCCAACCCTTGACTGTATTGTGAGCAAACCAAAGAAAAGACCATGTGAGTGTATTCAGGTCCTGTTTCCACTGTTCCAGTGTGTAACTTCAGCAGGAGACCAGTCCTCTCCCTCAGTGTGGATTTCTCAGCCTCTTCCCATGGGCCAGCACAAGCTGTGAGTGGATTGAGGGAAGCAAATCCCAATTCCTCAGTCTGTGTTGGCTCCCAGCAGCTTTTCCAGTGCTGCTTTTAGCAGCAGCCCTGAAAGCAACTGAAGACTTGAGCTGTGGTAGGAGGTGACAGAGGTTATTGTTGGTTCCTCTTGCCACAGAACTAATTTGAAGTTCACACCTCAACACAGTTTATGGAAGTGAAGAAGGGATAACAGACCAAGTGAGCTATGGGTGTCCTTACCACCAAGTATTTCTTACACCTGGTTTCAGAGAGGTTGATGCTGTATTGGGGACTACAGTGGTCTGTAATCTGCTGTATCGCTAATCCCCATGTAGACACACAAATATGTGCTGATTTTTTTTTTTTTTTTTAATTTTTTTTTTCCCTCCAAGAAGGAAAATCTTGGGGCAGTAAGTCTAGCTGGGTTGTGTTCACCTTGGTTTTGTAGGCTGGAGATGAGAAAATGAACAAGGAGATAGATACTCCAGCCTTCCAGCTCCTTCTGTTAACCTATGGGAGTCTGGATGAAGAGTAGTGTGTTTGTCTACATGGAGGCCACAAAAGGGGGATGAAATGGGTGAAACCCACAACTTCGGTACTTCTCTGATGAGTTGGTAGCAACATTTCTTCCTCTCTGTCAGTGGTCTAAGTTTTGCTTGAAACAGATCTACTGTGTGAAGAACAAGAGTGCTTCAGTGGATGAAATATTCCATGTTTAAAATTAAATGGGTGGAGAAAATTAACTTCTGCTGAACAAAAAAAACCCAAAACAATGACTTCTGATCTTCTGTTAAAAATAGCTGAAGTCAAGTCAGGCTGCATTAAGCAATCAACAAGTAACACTTTTGTTTTTCAACAACTTCACTTACCTCCTGCTAATTTTCATCAAGATTCCAGACAATATAGTACTAACCATTATTTTCTCACCTAGTTTGCTCAGTACTGACAGATAATAGATGATCCTATTACAAATAGATTTGACACTGCATCCATGAAAATGTGAAAATTGGAGTCTCTTGTCATTATTTAAAATGTGTGCTCACTCACTCAAATGAGGTATAAGAGTCTACTTTGGAGATAAAGTAGTCCAGATTGCTGGAAAGGCTGCTCCAGTGTCACCCAGGTTAATGTAGATATATTACGTATTTATATAGCCTATAGGAGGATAACTTTTTAGCAAGTGATTTGAACTGAATATGTACTTGATCAGGACTCATTAATAACCCATGGTCACGCTGTTCTTCTGGTAATGCAATCACAAAGATTAATTCTGGGGCTGTCTACTGCACTTTGGGAGAATGACTCCAAAGAAATGGGTGAATCATATAGACATCTGTGTAAACTGAGCTATAGATTAAGAGCGTGCACTGTCCTTGATATTTTGATTAAAATGACCATTTTTTTAGTCACGCGTCTGGAATTTGGAACAATAGTGTTTTTTCTCTGAAGGTGATGGGTGCTTGCTCATGCTGCATCTTAGTTGAGGGCCTGGTGTCAAACTGTAACTTCTGTGCTTGAGATTCCAGAGATAAATTGACTTCTTTCCATGAGGCTTGAGGTCATGTTCATGTTTTCATAAAAAATGCTGTAATGTTGTTCAGGAGATAGTAACTGATGGATTGACACACAAAGTGGGATTTGATGTGAAAGAGAGAGGAATTGGTTAAAAAGTGAGACAAGAAGCATTTTCTCTTATACTGGTAACTGGATTTTCCTGTTTGATGGGTCATGAGAGACCAGCATATTTGAAGTTCTCTGGAGAACAGACAATATCCATGGACTGTTAGGAAATTCATTATTTTGCACATCTCTGAATCCTAGTTATTGCAGAAGCCCTGCAGCTCAGCAAAGCAATTTTGATAGACTTTCTTCTCAATGATGTTTATCTCTAGCATGGCATTTGTGGAAGTGGTCTTGGACCAGAGAATTGTCTAGATTAGTCATGTGAAGGCAAGGGAGTGTTTTGTGAGTCTCTGAATTACACATATGACAAATGTGGGTTGTAAGAGAGGAATCTGAGTGAGGAGCATTTGGATGAAGGTAACAGATGAGATGGAGAGCTTGCACCTGAAAAGTACATCACCAGAGAGCTGGAGCTGGGGAAAGAAGGCCTTTTTACTAATCCTGACATTGCTGTTGGGCCACGAGTTAAAAAATGAGGATGTAAACAGCAGCATCCCCGGTGCTGGAGCATGATCATCGTACATTCTCTCTGTCATCAGCATATTCTCTATGTCAATAAATGGGAGTGTGGTAGTCTTATTCAAAGCCTTTCATGACAGGCTGCAGGACACTGCCTGAGGCTGTAAGACAAATAACAGTGCTCTTCTCCATGGGTGCTATCTGACTTGTAAAAATCAGTACCTTCCTGCCTGTGCCAGTGCTGGTTTGTTAGACACAGGCAAGCTCTCTGCTCTCTGTGCAGCTGCTGAACTTGCATGAGTTTTAGTCAGAGCTGTAAACAGGAGTTTACAGGGGAAGCACTACACTTTGCCTCCACAGATATGGCAAAGCGTGAGGAAGGTGGCAGTAATTTAATGATGGAAAATTACTTGTTGTAATGCCTCAATTCAAAGTAGTTGTGTGTCGTCCAGGCTTATTGAGGAAGCTTGCTAGCTGGGAGGTGCTGGAGGTAGCAGTAATGTGTCACCCACCTAGTGTGCCACTGAAAATACGTGATGGCCAGGATAATATAAATCCTCTAGGAAAATTATTTTTCTCCACTTATCTTATATGTAGGCATCTGGATGACTGCGAGCAGTGCTGACTCTCCTTAGGGAAGGTTAGTGCTCAGGCTACCCACTGCTGTAAGTTTCTTGGCACCATATGTAAAAAACCTAAACCCTATGTTTTTATATAACCTAATTCTTAAATTAAATCTAGCAGCTCAATTTTAACAGCATGATCTCCTCACACAATTGAATGAATTTCTGTGATGGTCATATGTGCTAAATTCAACAATTTACATCTGGAGAACAAGTTCTCACTGTGAAGGAATTGCTTCTTTTTCAGATTATTCTCATGGAATCCAAAGTTTGATTGACTGTAACCTGCGCACCTCCCACACTTCCTTTCTGTCTTTGCTTGCTTTCTTTTGTTTTCTCTAAAGGGGATCTTTTGTAACTGATCTGCTTGTTCTGCTGTTTCTTTGGGGATGACAAATTAAGCCACAGGTCTTTTTTTAGTGTTGCCATTGGGAGGTGGAGAGATGGGATTTAGGGCTCCACTACTCTGGTGTGCTGCTGGCAGTCAGCTTTGGAAGTTTGGTTCATTCCTTTGGAAGAGTGGCTAAGATCTGTGCCTTAATGGTGTGAGGGTTTGACTCTTGTCATTTTAATAGTGAATTAGGATGTAATAAATGGGACAGTTTGTAAAGGGTTGAGTAAGAGAATTATAATTAATGCCAGTCAATAAGAGCCTCTGGAAAACAGATCTTGTCAAGATAAGCTGGTACTTATTAAGTGTTTTTAATGTGATTGCAAGTTTGATATTTATGGCTTCTGCAAGGTGAAGCCATAAATACTTGGTGAAACTTGACTTGAGAAACAAGAACGGTATAGAAACATAGATATAATTTGATTTTGCAGGTATGAGGAATCGGAACTGAGATTGCCCAACTTCACTTTTCAGTTTTGCACCCTCTCCTAAGTCAGTTGTCCTGGACTCCTTCTGAAGTCACTGAAGAGGAGAGAGTGCCATTGCTCTACCCCGAGTTGACAGTAGGGGAACATGAGCTTATAGAAAAAGCTTTTGTTGCCTGTGTCAACAATCTCTCTGTAGGTCCATAGGAGAACTTCAGGGAGGCTGTGCTAAATCTGGGTCTGTCCGTACTGCAGACACTCCCAGAATGTTGTGTTCAGATCTGTCTGCACCTCTAGGAGGTGGATGAGATAGTGAGCAGATTAGATGTAGAGCAGAAGAGTGATGATGGTGGCTAAGGGTGGAAAAACACACAGCCACTGGGATTTCTTGCAGATATTCATTACCCTAATCCAAGAGAAAGAACAAATTTATTAGCTTTTCTAGAAAGGAAGAGTCTTCAGTCTCTTTAAAAAAATATAGCAAGATTCCTTGTCTAGAAATGAAAGCCAAGAAAATTCAAAATAAATAATGAGAAAAAAAAAACCCAAATAGGTTTTGACAGCCAGAATAATTAATCACTAAAATCTTTTGCCAGCACCAGAAGGCCTCACTAGAACTTTGGTAACTATTCCAGTCTGAGGGTTTTTTCTTCCTGAAAAAAGCAACAAATTAAGTCATGTGCCTTATAATGCGCAAGAGAATCGGACTGAGGTCAAAAAAGGACTGCTGTGAGTATGCAGTCTGTTAAAATTATGTTGGTCCCTGTGAAGAAGATATGGTTTTCCCTGTTCTGGTCAGGTTCTCAGAGCCTTATTTGCATAGGGATGCTGCATTCTCCTGGCATATGGCAGTGTTAGTTCACATCGTAGGAGAAATGGTTGCTTTTGCCCTTTTGAGCACAGGCTGTTGTTTCCAAGCTATGGTACTGTGCTCTCCCTTCCCTTTTTTGTAGCATCAGACCCAACAGAATGAGCTGTCATCATCCCTCATGTCTCTGGTACATCATGAAACAAGTGCAGTTCCTGCTTGGTGTCTTGGCATTGTGCAAGGCTTCAGATAAGACAAGGAGGGACACAAAGACTCTGAAGAGCCAAGTAGTTACTTTACCACCATCCTGATTTTTTCTTTGCAGCAGCCTGATCCTATCCTGCTGCTCTCCAGCTGCCTCATAGCATTTCTCCCACACTACAAAAGGCAGGATCTGGCTGCTCTTAACATCACCTGCAGTTGGTTGTGTTACCTGACTCCCCAGCAGTCTCTGAGAGTCTTACTAGAAGAGTAAGGCTTTGTATTAAAAACCATCAGAAAACAGCAAACCAACAGGTTTTGTTCTGCTTCTGTTGGATTTTGACAAATATCTGGAAAAGGCATTGAACTGCAGAAAGTCAGTTCATGGTGTCAAATAAGTTGAGGTCTTCTCAGTCTCAAATGTTTCAGTGCTTTTAATGTGTCTCCAGCTGCTTCAGTGAAGCATTGACATTGAGAAAATATGTTAGTCAAGCTGTCCTAAAACTTTCAGTCTTTTAATCTCAATGCCTTCAAGCTATTTCAGAAGAAGATATCTTTGCTGGTCTTTGCTTCAACAAAGAAATAAAAGATACTTCAACAAATGTACTTCCTTGCCTGCTACCTTTAAACTAAAAGTTTAGAGGGTTTTAAACTAAAGTTGCCAGTGGAGGGGAACCTCAATCTACCCCACTCCTATCAGTGTGATGGCAATGCCAGCAGGAGATGCCCGGAGCCAGGAGAGGGAATTGCTGGTCTGCAGGAGAGTACCTGCATCCAAGCCAGCTTCTTCAGAGGCCCAGCTTAATGCCACTGTGCAGAAGTGGGGAATAAACAACAGGAGTCAGAGACATGCGTGCCTGCAGGGCTGTGGTCTTACTGGCCTGGTGGAGACATGCCAGAATGGTTCCTGTGACTGAAATGTTGGAATGGAAGGATGGAGGCTCTTCATGAAGTGCTGGAGGTGCAAGTGAAATGTTAGTGGCCAGGGGGCGGACATGGAGTTCTGTCTGGGGATTGATGAGAAGCTGACTGAGAGCTTATAGGACAGGGACAGGTAATTTTTCTGCCTTGGTCTTCATTGACAGGTGTTCCAACCCCATTGCCTGAGTTGCAGAAGGAAAAGGCAGTGATTGGGAAAATTAAGAACCACCTTCTGTAGGAGATTATGACTTTGAGAACATCTAAGGAAGCTGTAGGGGCACAAGTCCATAGGACCTGATGAAATGTGTCTATGGGTCTTAGGGAACTGGTGGATGACATCACTAAACCATTATCCATCGTGTTTGATAAGTTGTGTCAGTATCATGAAGCTCCCACTGATTGGAAAAGAGGAAACATACCTCCCATTGAAAAAGGAGGACATGAGGAACTATAAAACCAGTCAGTCTTATCTCAGTGCCTGGCAAGGTCATGGAGCAGATTCTCCTGGAAACTATGCTAAGGCATGTGGAAAATCACGAGATGACTGGTGACAGCCAGCATGACTTCACTGAGGGCAAGTCATGCCTGACAAATCTGGTGACCTTCTGTGATGGGGGTTAAGAGCATTGTTGGATAAGAGAAGCACAACTGATGTAACCTACCTGGACTTGTGCAAAGCATTTGATGCGGTTCCGTGTGAAATTTTTGCCTCCAAACTGTGGAGACATGAATTTGATGGCTGATGGATAAAAAGTTGGCTGGTTGGTTGCACTCAGAGTTGGGGTCAATGTGTCAGTGTCCAAATGGAGAGCGGTGATGAGCTGCATTCCTTGGGGGTCAGTTTTGGGACTGGCTCTGTTTGCCATCTTTGTTGGCAACATGGACAGTGGGACTGAGGCACCCTCAGCAGGTTTGCTGGTGACACTGAGCTGTGTGGTGCAGATGACATGCTGGAGGGAAGGGATGCCATCCTGAGAGGCCTGGATTGGCTTGAGAGGTGGGACTGTGGGAACCTCATGAAGTTCAACAAGGCCAAGTGCAACATCCTGCACCTGGATCAGGGTAATCCCAAGCACAAAAAGGGCATTGAATGGATTGAGAGCAGCCTTGTGGAGAAGGAGTTGGGAGTGCTTGTGGATGAGAGGCTGGACAGGACCCAAAAATGTGCACTTGCAAAGTCACCAAGGATTTTCTTAGGGCCATGAAGATGATCAGAGGGCTAGAACATCTCCCCTGTGAAGAAAGACTGAGAGAATTGGGGTTGTACCTTTAGGTACTGGAAGGCAGCAGTAAAAAAGCTGGGGAGAGACTTCCTACAAGGACATGCAGTGATAGGACAAGGGGGAATGGCTTTAAACTGCAAGAGCAGATTTGGATTAAAGTGTTAGAAATTTTTTGCTGTGAGGATGGTGAGACACTGGCAGAGGCTGCCCAGAGAAGCTGTGGCTGCCCCTGGATTCCTGGGGGGAATGTTCAAGGCTGGGTTGGATGGTGCTCTGAGCAATCTGGTCTACTGGAAGGTGTCCCTGTCCATGCCAGGGGGTGTGGCAAGGTGATTTCTCGGGTTCCTTCTACCCAAACAGTTCTGTGATTCTGTGACCTTCTTCCAATCTCCAGCAAATCCAGTGGACTTCAATGAATTGTGAAGTTGACTCTACTTCAGGGCAATCTACTTTTTCACTAGATTGTATGTTTTTGTTGTTCAAGAACCGTTATTAACCGAACTATTAGGGTTAAGAATTTTTAACTGAACATTTATAATCAATTAAAACTCCGTAATTTTTGAATAAACAATCTTTTTAGTAGTTTATTTTTGCATGGGAAAATTTTACATATCTCTTTTTGAAGCCTGGACATATCAGCAGCTCTTTTTGAGCTTTTAATGGGAGTTAAAAAGTAAATAAACTGGGAATGAGTTAGAAGTTTTTCCTTGCATCCTAGGAGTGATCTCATTTTGAGTCTTAACTACAGCATACCACAGAACTTAATGTCATCTGGATAAAGCAATTCTATGTTTAACATGGTTTGGGGGAGGAATAGTGAATTACATCCTCTAAGGATGGGCTCCAAAACTGTCTGTCTGCATCTCTTTCTGGAATTTTGTTGGTTTGGTGTGTATGCTTTAACTTCATTTGCAGCATCAACTAAAGGCCATTTAAAAAAAAAAAGATGGGACTTGACAGATTATTAATGCTGACTAGCTGATCTTCTAGGTCTCTGAACTCATTACTAACCTGTAATATCTGTACATCTTTTAGTGTTTTGAAAGCATTTTTTAAATGAAAATGTGTCTGTAAATCATCGTGGCAAACTTTGTCATAATTGCTCATTGCGTTTGAGTTTGCAAAAATAGCTTTGTTTATGATGTGGTATTTTTAATGGCATATTTCACTGTTTCCATTTAAATTTCGAAGTGACATCTTTGTTTTTCCCCTTTAAAAAGGAGCATAATCCAGATGTCTGTCAAAAGAGTTGTTGATGTAGCATTTTATGAGTAATCCTTATGTTTGAGGTTTTTGTTTTGTCAGAACTGTTTGCCAAGCTCTTATGAAGCTCCCCATGAATATTATTGATGTATACTTCCTTTTAAAGAAGTGATTATCCAGGCAGGAATACAAACTCAACAGCCAGTTCTAAACCACAAATGTTTTCTCAAAATTTATGTGATGTCACAGGAGGAGTTAATTTGTTGATGTTATGGAACAGGGGGAATACTGAGTGAATATTATTCTCCCCTTCCCTTTCCACTTATTAGCCCTTGGAAACACAGGCCAGCATTTGAGTTTGGGGGACTCCAGCTATTGTTGATGTTATGGAACAGGGGGAATACTGAGTGAATATTATTCTCCCCTTCCCTTTCCACTTATTAACCCTTGGAAACACAGGCCAGCATTTGAGTTTGGGGGACTCCAACTATTGCACAGAGTGACCTTAGGAGTTATTGGGTGTCTAAATCTTTGATGAAGAGATGTTCATAGTTCTCAGCCTGTTTTCAGAGCGATCAGTGGGATTGCGAGAAACTCAGTAAAACATACCAAGTAGCCTTAGGTTGTCTAGTAATTATAATTTCAAACCTAGAGCTGATGGTACAGTGATGCTCTCATTTGTTGCTGCTAAAAAGTTTTCTATAAATATTTCAACATTATGCGTGTGCAGACATCCTTCTCAAGTCATTTTTTCTCATGTAGTTCCTTAGCTTAGGTGGATATGGCTTAAATTCTTTGGACCTTAGTGAGGACTGGCAGCATTGCCAGGCTTTTCCTAAGCATTTCAGAATCCTTATGGCTTGCAAATGTCCTGGGATCTGCAGACCTCACAGCATTTTAGCTCGCAAATTAGTAGTTGGCTGGTTGTCAGTTGGGGAAAAGAGAGAGCTGTAAATTCTGTAATAAATAATATATTAGGGTAAATATAACAATAGTATTCTGCAGACATCGTGGTGCAGAGCAGTCACTCCTTTCCATAAAGTCAGGTGGGACTGTGAAAATGGATGCATCCTTCATTTCCAGCCCTGTGTTTTATTTTTTTATCCCAGCCTGCAACTCTTGACTGCAGCTCTGCTGAACTTCAGAGCCTGTGTAGCTTCTTGTGGGATCTGTAATTACTCCCTTCTCAGACCACTTGCTTAGCTTCTGGCAGCAGTAGGATAACAGGTTACAGGCATTATAGAGCTTTTAATGGTAAACATGCTCAAGATAACAGATAAAGATAGCAGCACACAGTTGTCCCCAGCCTGGCAGCACTGACACCTTTGAGTGTGTCAGTCTGTCCTTACCTCCCGTGTCCATACAACTTCCCAGCCATGCTGAGCTCAGCTCTTTGCAGTGACTGATGTGATTTGGCAGATACAAAGCCTATAGCACCCTTCTGCTGCCTGTAAAGCTTCCACTTAGCCTGCCTAGCAAGTGCTCATACTTTGTGTTGGAGTTGGTTTTTCCCCCTCCCTCTGATCTGCTTTCCTTTGCCTCGTTTATTTGCAGAGAGGGTGTTCTGTGTCTGGTATTTCATTCCTGTTCTTCAGCCCCTGCCCCAGGCTGTGGTACCTGACTTAGGAGAGGTTCTTTGCAGGGCAGAGCATCTTGTAAAGGGCATTTTAAAAGCACTATATGCTTCAGAGTTGATTTATAGCTTGTCTGCACAGGCAGGCTTTCATAGAATATTTTTGTCTTAAACTTTTCCTGGGTAATTAACCTACAATAACTATGTCCACATCCTTGGCTTCATCCTTCTTCTTGTCCGAATACGTTTTTCAGCCACAGGTGAGACATGGGAAGGCACTGCATGGAGCATTGCGTCCTTACTGAGGCTGATGTTGTGCAGCTCTGCTGTTAAGTGATCTCTTATTCAGGGATAGTGATCTCTTAGTCAGGGAGGCTCTGGAACAATGAGTCCCTCCCTGCAGTACTGAGTTGCCAAATGCTGCTGCCTGCTCCTTGCCTTTCTTCAGATCTGCTGTATGGCTTTTGGATACTTTGTGACAGAGAAGCTCTGAAGCAGTGCATTGCTGCGTAAGAAAATTGTGGTTTTGGCTTGACATTGTATGAAATCATTGTCTCCCTCATCCTCTCTTGCCTTTTGGATGCTTCTTTACTAATTTACTATTTAAAGCTGAGCTTTCTGCTTGCTCCTTGTCTTGGTACTATATCTCATTGTTTGCTGGTGCAGCTGAACTGTTCTTTGGCCAACCCAGAAGTGTAGAGGGGAGTCCAACTGATGCAGCTCCTCTCTCTAAAAGATCCAGACCTGCTTCTCACTGACCAGGTCTTTCATGCCAAAGGCACTTCTGATTATTCCATCTCTTTGTGAAGATACTTGTGTTGATGGGAGGTGAACTGACACCAACTTTTCATACCATGGCCTGCAGCTGATTTAACCTGAAGAAAGAGCTCTCTCCTTCAGGAAAGAGATGCAGTATCTAAAGTAGATAGCTTTAGATCCAGTTGCTTCAAGTCACTTAATTTAGAAGCATAGGCACAGGACAGAATCCTTAACCTGTCTATTTTGCAGTAGTTAGGCTCCCAAAGGAGAGATAAGGCTGCCTGTAAGGCACCTTCAGCTTCATGAGAATTAATACAGGGAATGCAGGTTTTACCTCTGTGCAGGGTAGTACACTATGATGAGACAACCTGGGTTTGCTGTTAAGGCTCCTTGCTGTGTTTCTGCCTTTTCCCGTTTCAATATTTTATCTTAGTGCTTCAGAACTGCCTGGCAGGTGTTGCTCCCCCACAATGGTAACTGCAGTAAAGTTCTGGTAAGCTTAAAATCCTTTCCTATAAGGAGCCAAGATTTTCTAAAGCAGGGGAAAGAAAACTCACCCAAATACTAGTAAATCATGTAAGCTGCAGTATGTTAAAGACCATTAAGTATGTCTTTCTATTTTCCCAAGTGGTTTTTTACACTTCTCTGGAATTGTATGTCCAAGAGTAAGCAAACAGATTTTGAACTTAGGCCCATCTTTGTGTACCATTTTCATGGTGACAAGTAATTGCTTTTCTTGTTCCTTCATTTCCTTCTGATTCTTCTTTCTTAAGGTGTCCCATATCCAGGTGTGAGTTGTTTTGCCTTTCTATATCACACTGCTGTCTAGAGCCTGCCATGTGCTTTGTCAATATTCTTCATGTCTTTCATTATTGAGGTGAGAGAGAAAAAGCTTTCCTTCATGTAAAACTGTCATTGGCTACTCAGGCTTCTTCCCTATCTGAAACCCATTTTAGTTTTATTAGTCTCAAATGTTTTTTCCCATTCTGTGAAGTTCTGGAAAAAGAGTCCTGAGATGGCTTTGAGAAGTGTGTGGTTCCCTAAGGAGACCTTTCAGAGTTGCTCTGGCCTAGTGTTGCCCTTGGAGATGATGGGGTAACTATGATATGATGAGTCACTATGCAAAACAGAAATTACTCCCTTGAGTAATTTCCCTTTTCTTCTTTCCATAAACTGCCTCATGAAAACAGTGCTGTTTTTCAGCAAACTAAAAGCTAAACAAAGAAAATATTCCCTTTTTGTTTCAGTATTTCTAGGTAGTCCATGGTATATTCCTTCGTTATCTTGTGAAAGTCAGAAATACTAAATTAAAAAGTCACAACAATTTATTCAAGTAGTGTTAAATAAATAAATAAATAAGTAGATCAGCTATTAGAAAAGCGTTAGCTCCAAAATGAGTCTGGACCTGTAAAGAAGACAGGCTCAGGAAGAGCATGGAGCTCTGTTTGATGGACTCAACAGTAATGATGAGGGATAATGTTGTTTACATTTCCACATTTTCCCCAGCCTTTCATGTGTTTCCTCTTCCATCATCTTATGTTTTCAAGAAACTAATTTGCAGCTGGCTAGTGCTTAGCACAGAGTTTTTTCTGCTTGGAACTATTTGACCTTTAAAGTTCCTTCCAACCCAAAGGTGGCCTTGAACACCTTCAGGTCCATAGATGGTCTTGGCTCTGATCTTCTCTCATAGTGGGTGGTTCTTCATTTCCCCAGTCCCTGCCTGCACCTCAGGCAGTGTGGGTGGAGCACCTGTGACTGAAGACTGGGGCAAAAAAGTCATCGAGTATCTTAATGTTCTCGATATCCCAAGTAACTGGGTTTCCCATTTCCTTCTGGAGAGGGCCAACATTTTCACAAGTCTTCCCTGTTGTCACAAAAGTACCTATAGAGGCCTTTGGTGTTGCCCTTGATGTCCTTGGCCAGATTTAGTTCTATCAGCACTTCAGCTTTCCTAACCTGATTTGGGATGTCATTCATCTGGTCTATGCTTTTAAACTTCTTTTTAGTGGTTCGATCTTTTTTCCCCCATTTCTCAGGCTGATGGTGTGTTGTGCCTCTCAGCCAGCTCTCATTACAGATCATTCATTGCAGCATGAGCCATTTGGTCAGCTAGTCAAGCCAAAGTTGCTATATGCTTCATTTGCAGAAATATAGTAGGAATTTAGCAGTTTTATTAAACTCTTTATGGAGCTCATTGCCTGACTGATCTACAAAGTGACCTTGAATAAGTCATTTAGTTTTTCTATGTGCTTGTACCCTTACCATCCTCACCTTCACCCCACCTCTTTGGGCTGTAAATATTCAGCACTGAACCAGTTTTAGGCTTTCACAAGGGAAATTATTTGGTCGGGCTATTTAAACATAGCAAAAGTCATGCATATATTCTGAAATAATATCCTAGCAGGCTAGGGACATAACTTCCAAGGGTATGTTTTGTGTGCTAAAGTTTCCAGAGCTAGCAGGTTGGATTAGTGAAGTGTTATTCTACCACTTCAAAATTATTAAAAATATATAAAGTTTATACAAAAGGAAAAAAGGCTTAAGCTGAGGCAATGGGACGGAAGCCCCAGTTGCATTGCAGAGGGAAGTGCACTGTAAACTTCACATTCAGATTGTATCAACTCAATTACATGTATGCAGCAATCTTGTCATTGTAAGAATCTTCTTGGTAGAAACTGAAACTCTAGGGCTAAAAACATGAAATCAATAGGCACAGTTATATCCACTTAAAAAAATTGTATTGATTTGCAGATAACAACAGCAGTTCATTCTTGCAGGATTACATGCCACTTCCTGTCATAAAGATTACTTCAATATGTATTGCATCTGAGATGGAGACTGTAGGGATAAAACTGCTTTGCTTTAATGAATAGTCATTTTACTCTGTGCATTAAAATGAGATATATGCCTTTAAATTTATCTCCAGGGATTATTTTGATTTCATGGGCAAACTCTGTGTTACCAAAGACTCTGCAACACTATTAAACTTTTAAATAGTCTTAGGTTGCCTTGTTTTTGCAAGTGCTTGAACTCATCCTCTCTTTGATAGCAACTAATTAAGCAAAATATCGTGCTCTTTCTGGTCTCCTCCACATCCTTGATTAGAGGGTTAACACCATGTTATCTTGGGTATTAGATGTTCTTTGCTAAACCTTGAGTGCCTACCAGCATCTAACTGTCTGTGCTTTGGAACAAATTTCTGTCGCCTTCTGGGGTTTAAGTTCTCTGTTCTGATCATGGTGGTCTCCCATTGAGCAGCTTTTTTCTTTTTTTTTTATTCTGGTGCTGTGATTCATTTGAAGCCTATTTTCATTACACATCAGTGATTTCATCTTTGTGTGTTAAAGTAACTTTTTTCAACTCTTTCTAGGTAATCTGGCTTCCCAGAAGTCTTCTGCTAAATGCAAGGGTTTGCTGTCCTGTTTACTGACTGTTACTCCTGAGGCTGATTTTGATACAAATTGTGGATATCACAGGGTAAGTGTGCAGATGTCTCTTTTTTTGTGGCTTTTCTTTCATGGTCTCTTCCTTGCTTACACAAACACAATTTGGACATTGCTCTCCCTTTCGGTGGCTGCAGCAAGTCTCTATTGCAGCACATGCAACTGAGCATCTGTGTTATAACAGAAAAATATTGTAATATGATAAATGCTAATGCTGGAAACCTGATCAGGAGTATTTTAATTTGGTGGTGTAGCTCCAAGAGAGAGCAAAGTTTTCTGTGTGTATAGGCCTAGACTCATGGGGCCATATCTTATAAAACTGTAAAAAGTTGTAAGAGGCTTATTTGGGTATAGTGAACTTTAAGTTTTAAGCTGATAAAAGTGCATGTATTTTTATATTCCAAATGAAACATTCTTCATAATGTACATAGTTAAAATATCTGTGAAGTTTGCAAGATTGAGTTCAAATATTTGGAAAAGGGAGATTAAAGGTTAGTTGGTTTCTTAGGGGCATGGGAAGGGAAAAGAAAGAACTGATTCCCTCTCTTATCCAAATCTACTATGCACATTACAGTAGAAACTTAAATACTTGACTTCATTGTTGAATGACTCTTGTGGAATTTTTCACCTCCTGCCTATGGGAGGAAAGTTCAATTTTGTGAACAGAGATTTGATTATTTTTTTTCTTCTTCCTCAGTCTTGATCTTGATCCCGCCTGCTATTTTTCTTGCTTATTCCCTTTTCTAGCTTCTTTTTGCACTTCTCTGTTTTTTCATTATGGAGCTAATCCTGTGCCTTTATGCTGTTTCTTGTCCACTTGGCCTCCTTCAACCAGCTTTCTGGCTTCTTCCATCCAGAAATGTCATTTTTTTGGGATAATTCAGGCTGGAAAACACCTGTGCAGTTGTCTAGGGCAGCCTCCTGCTCAGAGCAACGTCACTTTTAAAGCAGATTGCTGGGGACCAAATACAGTTGGGTTTTGAATATCTCCAAGGATGCAGACTCCAAAACCTTGTTAGACCTCTGTTACCATATTTCACCACCTCATGAAGGATATTTTCTTCATTTATAACCTGAACTTTTGTTGTAGCTTCTTTGTACTTGTCATATCGCTGCCCTTTCAAGAATAGGCTCACTCTGTTCTCTTTGTACCTTCCCTTTGGGGAATTAGAAAACACAGTGAGATCTGGGGGAGACCTCTGTTCTAGACACCACTATCCTCCACTGGACTTTCTCCAGTATATCAAAGCCTTTGTGTTCTGGAGGGCTCACAAATCCTTCAGGAAAGGGGAAGATTGCTTCCCTGGGCCTGCTGGCTGTGCTCTCACCAGCGCAGCTCAGAATGGACACACTTGGGTTTGTTCCAAGGGCATGTTGCTGGCTCAAATTGTACCCACTGTCTGTCAAGACTACTAAGTCCCATATTATTTTTCATATTTTCAGTTTGTTTGATCTTTCTTATACACTGTCATGCATTCCTTACTTCCAGCATTTGCTCTTTCTTCACAAGATTCCTTATTGAACACCTCAGTATCCCCAGTGCACCTTCATCACAATGTTTCTGGCAACCTCTTCCCATAAATGTGCATGAGCTACACTTTGGAAATAGTGAAACTCTCTTGGAAATTAGTTTATTTCTTTAACCTTAGCTAGCTTAAAGAAAGCTAGCAAGCTTAAAGCTTTCCATGTAAGTTTGATAATTTAAAATTCTTTTTCAATTCCTCTCATTAGTATATTCACAATAGATCAGGAAATTGTGTGTATGCTTTGGTGTGTACAAGTGTGCATGAGACAGTGTATTTAATCCTTTTTTCTGTACTGCCAGTACACAACCATAAATAGTGTATATAATAATAATATGTATATGAAACTTGCTGGAAATCAAGTCTGAGTTATGAACAAGACTTACTTTATATTCCTTCTTTATGTTTGTCCCTGCATGCGTGTGTGTGATGCTACAAATTGCAGATGCCAACAACTGTAATTGTAGTGGTAGTTAAATCAAATGTTCTGCTCTTTTTCTTTTTTTGGTGGCCCTCATGATGAGTAATGCATCTGCTTTTTCTGTATTTTAGTAGAGCCTGTATGTTGGGAGATATTCCAGAGAAGACGCACTCAGGAATACAGTCTCAGCCTTAGCTTGACATGATCAGATGGTTCTTGGGGAAAGGATATGTAGTCGTGTGTTCCTGGAAGCTTTGCTGTCTGATTCCATAGGGGAAGCACCAAGAGGACAGCAGTAGTCCAGTGCTGAGTTCATCATTACTAGTTTGGCCAGGGTGGCTGGAGCTCCTGTGCAAATCCCTCTGTTTATATCTGCCAAGGGTAACAAAAGAATGCACTGGAGTGCAAGTGGAGCAAAGAGGGTTAAACATACTAAGTCGGGGGAGAAAAAAACTGAGCAGAAAATAAGAGAAGCGGAAAGGAAAAGAAAATGTGCAGAAAGGAGGATAAAGACTTGCAAGAAAGTGTGTTGGTTTTAATTCAGAGGAGTGTTCAACTCATGAAGTAGTTACACTAGTGCAGCTCATACGGTGATGAGTGACAGTTTAATTCACTTTCTGTGGTGGGGAATGTCTAGTAAATCTGGCTTGTGATAAGTTGCCACATTGCCTAGTCACATCAGTATGAAGTGTCTGGGATAATCTTAGGCTGAATATCCAGTTACTGCAAAGTGATTTTGTTGGGCTGTAGGATGCCCATGGGTGTTTCTGCCATGGTGGCTGTGATCTGGTTATATAACATATGTGTAACAAAAGAATTAAAACTAGTAATTTGGAAATGAGAAGCTAGCTGTGTCCAGGCTTCCTCTTGGAGGCTTCTGTTGCATGAGAGAAATGGTTAGAAAAGGCTGTGAGTTTCAGGATGGACTCCCACTGTCTCCTTCTGGTAGGGAGCTGCACGTAGGAGTTGCACACTTGTGTGTCTCACCCGTTTTTGGGTATTCCTAGCTCAGCTGTTCCCCTTAAAAAGCCTTTTAACTCAATTTTTCTGAAGGATATAAATAGTATTTCTGCATGTTGACTGTAGCCCTCTATATCCTGACAGTCACGTGTGGTTGCAGTTTTTGTATTCCAGTTGAAGAAGTACTTAACCCCAGTGTTTTCTGGTTCAAACTGAATTAATTTTCACCCTATGCAGCATCTCTTACAATAGTGAGGGTGGTGGGGAGGAATTTGAAATGATGTTAAGAGCTGTTTTGGTGATGAAGTTATTTTAATAACTGTGGGTCTCCCTACACAGCAGACTGATTGTTTTTGGAGTATTTCTTAGGAGGAGAGGTCAGGAAGGTGTGTAAACTCTAAGCGAGACCTCAAATGACCACGTGTGTTTAGGAGCTTGAGCACAGTGATTGTGTTTTGCTTTTCATTTTTCACAGTTTTCAAGTGGGTGAAAGCAAAGATTTGGATTTGTTCCATTTTATCCCTTTCAGAAGAAGGAGCAAGCCAAATAAAGTAAAAAAAAAGTTAATCACAGAAATCCAGGGTCACACTTCTTGGGTGAATTTGATAAGCTTTGGGATGCAGCAGAGAAACCAAACACTAGTTTGCAGCAGAGAAACCAAACAGCAACCTCACTTGTCTTTGGGATGGTGTTCAAAGAACAGTTCAGTTTGGGAATGACCTTGGGGGGATTATCTTGCCCAAGCTCCTGCTCAAATCAGGCAAACTGCAGAGGCAGGGCAGGTTGTTCAGGGCTGTGTCCATGTCCAAGCAAGTCCTTTAATACCCCTGAGGATGAGGGCTCTGCAGCCTCCCCACACAGCCATTCTGCTGCTTAAGCATCTGCTCTCAGTTCTTCTTCCTTATCCCTTCCCAGATTTTCCCTTGATGCAGCTTGCACCTGTTGCCTCTCTTACTGCACACCCCAGGGAGGTTCTGGCTCACCACATGCTCCACACCTTTAACCATACACTAAATCATGACAGACTGGAGATGTATGATAATAAAAAGCTCAAATCAGTGCTTCCCAAGCACCTATGAGTCAGGCAGTATTTTCTGACTTTGCACCCATTTCTTGGGGTTTTTTTTTTTTGGTTGTTGTTTGGTTGTTTTGTTGTTGGTTTTGGTTGGTTGTTTTTTGGAGGGGGTTGGCTTGTGGGTTTTTGTGGGGGAGGGGTTGGTGGATATTTTGATGGGGTTTTTTTGGAGGGTTTTTTTGTGGTTTTGTGGGTTTTTTTGGTCTTTTGGTTTTGTTTTTTTTTAAGAGGACTCTGATTTTACTGTGCTGTTATGTCAGGGAGCAAGGATGGAGTGAGGCACAGACAAGACTCACTCTTAACATTTCCTTACATGCCAAAACAAAAATACCTGTGTTCATTTCTGCCTATGGATAATACATGTCAAATAGACATGGATTTAGTCACAGAGCTGGATATGGTTCCCATTCCTGTCTCTTCCACAGCTGTCTTAGTAATAGCTGTGCCTCAACTTCAATGCCTTTAAAATAGAGATTATGCACTCTTATTCACAGGAATTGTAGGAATGCTACAAGTCCTACAGTATCTTTAATGGTTTTAGTTACTTAGGAGAAGACTGCTATAAAAAAGGTTAAAATATGTATTTTTATGGTATAAACTATATGTTTGTACTTGTACAGATTTATGTTAACTCTATACTCTTTGTAGGCTGTTTTTAAACCTAAGAAGTGTTATTCTGTAATGCATTGTGTTACTGTACAAATTGGATGCTTTTATCCAAATTATGTGTTGGAAATCAAAGGTGACACACACAGGGGTTGTTAGGATAGCCTTTTTTCACACAGAAGATTTGGAAGTAAAAAGAAAGCTTAGAAACTTGATTCTTTTAAAAAAGTAAGTTCTTCTATAAAAGCAGTTAAGTATTCTTTCTGTCAGCTTTAATAATAATGAGCTTTTTGGTGCTGGGATGAGCGATAATTGCAAATGGCAAAAAGTCATCAGAATGTTGTTGCTCTGATTGCAGATTTTATTAATCGTAAAAGAAATGATTCACCTAGAAAGGCTCTTTTATAAGTACTCATTTATATGAAGATTTTCTGCCTAATTTATTTTGTTTTAAAAAAAAATTAAAAAACCCCATGAAACTCCACAACCAGGAACCTGCATAAATGTAGTCCTGTCCTTCAAAACCCTGATTATTTTGTCCTTCCTATCTAGTTTGCTTAAAATGTCATCTGTGCTCCTTCTTATCAGTGTCACCAATCTTAATTTTGCCTCCTCTTCCTCAGAAATGTACGTGAAGCTTCTTGGAATTATTTTGTAGTTGAGTACTGTGCATCTTCCCTGCGTGAGTTTCCTCCACTTTTAAAAAGGATGTTTATCTTTTATGAATGACTTCTTGGGTAGATGAGTTGTTTGGCCCTTTACATGTTTCTGATCTCATGATGTGTTGGGATTTGCAGATGTAAATTAAATTTTCATCTGTTTTCTCCCACTCCTTTTATGTTGTTTTCAACATGAGTCTTGAGTTAATAAAAAAAATGGAGCACATCCTTCACTGTAAGAATACAATTAGTCAGTGAGCCTGCCCTATGAGCTTAAAACAGGGTACATGCTAAAGTATCTCTTTAATTGGGGTTTTGGATGGTAAAGTCTTTGGGGTAATGGTGTAGCCTTTACATGTGCCTGCTAGAGAATTCATACAGAGAGCATTGCTATGGCATGAATATTCAACAGCTGCCTGCCCCTTATTCCTTATGCTGAAATATTAATAGAGCAGTGATTCTTCACCTAATCATGCTGAGATCAGGTGCCTGTAAGTAATCCTACTGACAATATCCCAGTATCTTGCACACAGCCCAGCCTTCTTGAGGGATCACACCTTCCTGGACCACACTGAAGTTGCTGTCAGTAAATCCACAACTGCTATTGCTAAAATCGTGATGGGCTCTGCTCCTGGCTGTGTGCCACCAGGTCATCCTTTCAGCCTGAGGGAGGACAATAACTCCAAGGGGGCAATAAAGCAGCTACTCATCACAGCAAAAGAGACTTCAGATGTGCAGATGGAGAAGTACTTTACTATAATGCCCATGTGACAAAGCTGTCTTTGAACTTTGCTGTATTGAGATCCTTCACCTGGCATTGTGATCACTTGGGCCTTTTCAGGACTGAGTTGCAGGAGAGTTTGTGGCAAATCCTCTAAGGAAGTGCAGAATTCCTGTGCCCTGCCATGCTTTGGGCTGTAACTTGAAAACAGAAATTCACAGGATTGATGTGGCAGACTTCTCAGTGTATTTTCTAAACTAATATTTAAAGTATGCCCCACTAATTCTGGTCTCAGAGTTGGCTGTTGAAAGTCTAATGTATTTTAACACAAAATTATGCAGGCTGAAGTGAAGTTGGGTATGGTAGTGCAGCAGATTCTTCTGTTTCATGTGTATTTGAAAGCTGAGAAAGCTTCTGCTGAAGTCAGACAACACTGGCTTGTCAAATTGCTCACGAACGAAAAGATTGCTCTTGGATGGAATTAATTTGCAGTATCTCATTTACTATCTTAGTTTTGTCATGAATTTCCCCGACTCGGCAGCCTGAAATGCCAAGTGAAAAAGTGTTTCAGTGGGAGATAATATAATATATTAAGAAAATGTTATTGATCACAGTATGCTTTTACTGGAAGATGACTTTTTCTGACTGGAACACCAGGGACTTTGCCTTGTTATAGTAGGAAAATGTATTGTAATATGCAAACAGGATTATTGTTAAGGTCACAGCAACTTTGTTTTTACATTCCACTTCTACTGGAAGCAAGCTTCTCCATAGCTAATGCTGTCAGCTGTGCTAGAGTAAGAAGAATTTCAGATTTGAACTTCCAAGCAAGAGATTGCAGCAAGTGTTCTTAGTTTTTGAAGTAGGGAATAAATACTGTTTTCCAAAGGTCAGGACTATAATTCGATAGGGATTACTGTAAGCATTTCATTATGATGATGGACTGCTTTGTGGTGGTTCTTTGTCATAATCAATTAATGTATGTGTCCTCATCACACATGTGTTTTATACATACCTTACAGACAGAAAATGTTGCACATTTGGGTTTAGAGTGGCTTCCATACACAAGGACTATGAAACACTTAATTTTTCTATGTGATGTGGGAAGATAACTGGGTGGAAGAGTCCATGTTGCTCACAGACATCTTATGTGGGTCCATGGACATAATTGCCCTGCCAAGCATGAAGGCATAAATTTGTGATGGGGTGCCCAGTACAGGCAACTTCAGAACAAGGACACTTTTAAACATGCTTGATTTAAAGAGGGCTTCCACTGCATAAACAGGAACTCAGAGCCATTAAAATCCTTCTTGCAGTGAGGTTGCTTTCTGCTGAAGGGCTCAAAATTTCCCCTCAAGGGTAAGCATGTCATTAAGATGATAATTCTTAAAGTTATTTTGAGCTATTTCTAAGGAAACTTATGTAAAGAACATTCTGCAAAACTTTACTCTTCACTAAATCTTATATCTGTGTGATATAAGTTATAGTAGTAGCCATGTTAATTTAGACTGGAAACACAAACAATCTTGGAATAAATCAGGGATGGTTGTACTGCAAATCCAAGAATATTGTCTTTTCTGTGTTAGTTTTCCTTTTGCCCTGCTCCACTTGCAACATATCCCTCCAGTGGTTTTCTCTGTTTTTGTTGCAATAAATCTCCACTTCAGTGAATTTGAAGATACAAAGCTGTCTGCAGAAATTAATCTCTGGTACGGTAGTGGGTTGCTAACCTGCTCAAGGTTTCCACATGGCAAAATGATTTCTTCACTTTAAGGAACCATTTCCTGCACAGGCAAAGCACTGTTACTAAAATGGTTGTTATATTCTGAAATTTAATTGTATTTCTTTGCAGGTTTTTCTAATTCAGTTTGTACAATGAGAAGTTGTTGTAAATGAGAGGAACAGACCTTAGTTGTGTGCAAGACCCATTTCCCTGCTCCTCTTTTGCAGACTCCTCTTCTAACATGTGCAGGAGAGAGATCAGTTGTGTTATTAAAGCAAGCAGAATGGAACGGTTTAGATTTTGGCTTTTAAAAGAGTTAAAAACAAAACCACAAGTCCCTAGATTTTCTTTTTGCCCGTTTTAGCTGCAGGAGTTCGCTATGGATTATTCAGCACAAGAAACATGACTTGACATGCAAGTATAGTAAAGGTTAATTGTTGGACTTCCTGCAAGAATGAATCCATTGTTTGTACTTAGGATGTTTAAAAATGCACAAAATACTTTCTACTTTCCTTCATGGCTTAAAGAGAAGCAGAGTTACTACCATCACTTCACTTCCCAGTCCTCATGGGACCTTGGTTTAAGGCAACTTGGCTCACAGGATCAGCTCAGCTTGTGTGGATGCCTGCCCTGTGGGACTCGTGCTCCTGAAGATGCTTTATATTGCCGCATGTTTTCCTGCTACTTGGCAGGAAAACGATGCTCAGCCTTTGTAATTCTCTTCGTCTTCCCAAGATGTGCCAGAGCTCACCCCACTCACAAAGCCTGTCTTGTGCAGACACGAGTCTCCAAAAGGCAGTGGCAGTTCAGGACGGCTGGGAATGTGTTCCTGTCAGCTGTGTTCAGTAAGGATAGGTAGAGTTTCAACACGTGTTGTTTAAAAACAACTCTATGAACACAGCTGTTCAGCATTTCCTTGCAGCCTTTTGTGACCAGCTCTCCAGAATGCTGTTTAAAATACTACTAGAATCAGCTACATCTGGCGAACCCCTTGGATGAACTCAGGTATTAGTTTGATGTGCCTGAAAAGATGAATTATTTACACATAAATCCATTTAGTTTTCATGTTCCCTATCTTCACGAACTGAAAGACAAGTGGAGGGAGAGAGGAAAAAGAAGAACGTCATGGGAGAACAGTTCGTGCTGTTGAAATCATAATTAAGTTGTTTTATTTGGTTTCTTTAATGGTTCTTGGTGGGCACAGTAAACACAGGGAAGGTATGGTTCACTTTTACTGCATCTTGTGCTGAGTGTGAGAATTCAGTTGTAAGCAGAAAAGACAACAGTCTATAAAATCCTTTTGTATGTTTCTAGAAGAGTTTGATATAATGACATGAAAGGTATCTCTTAATCTGTGCATCTAATTGTAATGCAGTAAAGAACAGCTTATCTGCTTACAAGTGTGTGAGCAAAAACATTTACGCTGAGCATTTATGGGGACACAAAGAGGTGTTTCCTGAAGAGCAGAAAAGGCTTTCTAATTTGTTTTTCCTGCTTACGGGAGTTTTGGTTTTTTTAAAAAGTCTTTTACACAGAAGAGATAAATTGAAAGACGCGGATAAATTGGAAGAGGTGATGGGGTTGTAGTGGGAAAATCATGGCCAGATTTGAATCTTCCTTTGCTCAGTCATAAAACTGCTCCTGAGCTGCTTCATGTCCCCATGAGACATGGCTCTGTACAGCCTGACTTTGAATAATAGAGTTGCCATTAGAGTCCAACATAAAAAAGATGATTGGCTGTGTGCTTGATTTACGGGAAGGCAGCAGTGGTGAAGCATACGGTACACCAGGGGATATTTATGCTGCTAATGCTTAAAACACAGCCCAGTGTTTTGCGTGCTGGAGATGCTTTCAAATGGCAAAAACAAAGGTGCGAATGGCAGTAAATCCAGTTATTCTGATAGTTGAATGGCCCCAGATCAAGATCAGGCTGTGCAGTCTCTTCAACATGCAGAGCAAGTCTGTTAAAGCCCCTGTTTAGTAACTGCCTGTTACAGGATTATCAGCTTTGAATCAAAGAAAATAATTTCAAATATGTTAGGATTTAGGGTATATTGTTTCATTTTCATCAGTTTCTAATGCAAGAATTATTTTTTCCAATTTATGTGCAAATAGGCTTCCAAAATCTGTTGCTGTGAACTGAGATTTTGTCAGATTTTTTTCCTTCATCAAATTACTCCTGTTCTGCTAATAACTGTCAAATTGCACCTCAACTCAGCATTTTCTTGATTTATCTTCCCTGCAGTAGCTAACAGTAGCTCTCTGAGGTGTATCACTTGGCTGCTGTGCAAACAGGCTGTTCTTAAGGTACTGAGCTGTGCATTTAAATTTTTTTGAAATGTTACAGCAATTATATTTGATTCTTAGAAGAAGAATTCATTGTTGGCTCAAACTGGATAAATTTTTCAAAATGTGGAGGTTTTTTTCTCAGATGTTCATAAGCTGAGCGGACATTTGGCATTCATCATTCTGAGATGCCTAAAACAAAATATTAACTCTATGTTTTTAGTCTGTTTTTCTCCTAAAGAAAGTATTAGTCAGATCTTTCTGCTAAATAATACATTCTGTTCCATTTGCACAAATTCATCCCCTTTCTATGCTTCTCCAGGAAAATTCTTCATGGGGAGGAAGGTCCTGGAGAAACTGTTTTGGGGTTGGTTAGTAGCTCCCTTTATATAAAGATGTTTGTGAGGGTTACTTCTGGCTGCTTCCTTTCTAAGGGTGTTTCTAATTAAAGAGCATTTGCTGAGCTTGGATTAATTTTGTGTGATACAGAAAATTCACCTGTATTCCCTGAAATACCATTTCTAAACAATTTTCTGCATTTAAAGCAATTTATTTCTCTCAACCCTCTATTTGGGGAAAACAGCTAGAGGAAAAAAAAACCCTAGTTGTCTACTAAGCCTCTCCATGCAAAGTGCATATTAGCCTTTCTCCACTCATGAAAGAACTCACAATTTTATAGAAGTTGCTTGATACTAAGAAAATGTAGATGCACACCTGTCTCTATGTGCTGTGTGGACTTGAACCAACAAGATCCATATATCCAAATTATAGTAGCTTTGTCTAGTGTGAATGAGATGCTACTTACATTTTCAGGTAAAAGAAATCAACAACTATTAATTTGGCAGAATTATTTATTTCTTACTGATGATATTTTCAGTGTATCTAATCAGAGCACTCATGAATAGAAATGAAACAATTTAAATAGAGGCAGTGTACATTGTATGATCTTGTTTTCTCAAACTGTTCCATAATGCAGTGAATAAATTTATCTGTTCTACTGAAAAGACTTCTGCAGAAATCATGCACAATGCTTTCACCTCTATTATTAAATACAACTGTTTTATAACTCTTGGAAGATGGTTATTTCTGCTGCTGCTACAGGCATCTGGAAAAAAATGTTCATTATCGGGCAACAGAAGGGAAAAGCAGACTTTGAGAATCTGAAAATCCAGGAAGATGTACCAGGAACACTTAACTGAAAGGTGTGTAGAAAATGATGAAGTGATCTTACTTCATACTGCTCCCCAATCCCTGGAATAGCAAGGTTGAGATTTACAGAGGGTAAAGTAATGACTGGAGAGAGGCTGGTCTGAATCAGCGTCTGAGCCCGTTGGAGGGCTGTGCAGAGGCAGTGCTCACAGAATGTCCTGGTAGAACTTGAATTTTACTCTGAATCATTGGATAAATGTGGGACACTCTGGGAGAGAGGCAAGTTTTAGGTGGCCTCACCACCAAGAAGCTTTTGTCTGTCTATCAGGCCTGTTGGGAACCTGGTGGGCTTGGCAGAAGTCTGTGTTCTCCTCGAGGTGTTGTACTCTGACTGTGCAGTTTGGGGTGGTGGTGGCCAAGGGTGCCAGCAATGAACTTTGCACTTGATGCTGATGGAGACCACTCTCTCATAAGGGAATCTGACCAAGATGCTGTGGTCTGCACTGTTTAAAAGGCTTTTTTAGTAAAACTTTTCATCCAGAATTCAAATTTGTTTATTAAAAGTTTGTGTTTACTTAGAGGTCTTTGCAAGATAATTTTTTTCTTCTTTCTGTTTTTTGTTTGTTTGTTTGTTTGTTTTTTCTGGGAGTTCTCTAAGAACAAAACTGATCTTAGAGGTGAATCTACACAAGCTGGAAGCAAACTAGGAGATCAACATGTTGTCTTATCCTTCCTACTGAAAGGATGCAGATACAAAATGCCATCATCATTCCTTTTACCATGCCTTTAAAAATTGCAACTCCACTGTCCAGGCAAGATTTTGGTAAGCAAAATCTCTTAACTCAAACAGGTTTTAGATTGCCATAGTTCATTCATAGATACAAGAATATAAATACTTGCTTCTCCTCACTAAAGCTGCCCTAGGATCATTCAGTATAAGCCAGGGCATGCATTTCACTTTTCCACAATTAATTCTCCTAATGCTTGGGAAAAGGGTTGTGGGCAGTGCAGGTGGACTGGTTGCCATTTATGATCTATCCTTTACTTTTTTTTCACTTGGGGAATTTTAATCCCAAAATGAATTCCAGCACTTACATGCTTTTAAAACCTTACTGGCAACCATCACCTCTTAATCTTTTTACATTTCTTGTGATTAGCAGTGCTTTCTAATCCTAACACCAGACCCAACAGCAACTGTTAACTGCACTACTTGTTTTACAGCTAAATCTAATCCTTCTAGCAGTCTGAGGCCAACATTATATTTATCACTCTGAAATTACTAACTGCAAGATGTTGTGGCAGTTCTTCCGTTGTTCTTTGGGTTTTGTTTTTTGTGGGGTGTTTTTTTTTTTTGGTATTTTGGTGTGGTGGTTGGTTTGTTTTTTTTTTCTTCTTTTTACTTTCTCATTCCTTATCATGAATTGATAAATACAGCAATTGGTATATTTCCAGAAAAAGATGAAAATAGTTGCTTTTCCCCCCTTCAGTCTTATTGTTTTTTTATTCTTCTCCTGGTCCTGGAAGAAGCAATTTGCTTTCTACCTGAGTTTATGATTAGCAGTGAGATGTGTAGGTGGAATGTGTTTTAGTGGCTTTTTTCCCCTCTTGCTTTCCCTCCCCCCACACCTATTAATATATCTGTTAGTAAGCTAATGCTGTTAGGCTCTGCAGACTGCTCAGGGTGCAAGGAAAGCTAAGACAGCCATCAAATCCTCACAGTGCCATGAAACATCTCTCCCTTGTGCCAAAGGCTGTGTGTGTGTTTGTCCATGAGGCAGCAACAGATCTTATATCCAGTGACTTCTCAAAGAAATTGCTGATGTAGATTTACTGGTGTGAAGTTTTTTACCTTTTCCCCACCTGCAAAGTTGTGTGGGTGTTTACAGTCTCTACAGGAACTGCTCGGAGTTTACATTAGGAAATGGGGAAGAGAATGTCAGAAAATTGAAAACTTTTCTTTGTTGCTGCTTGAATTTTTTATTTTTTCCCCATGGGAGGGGCCAGGGAGGTTTAGCCAGGAGCATGCAACCCCCAGATGACCCTATTTACGTAAATCCTGGAATCATTTTCAAGGTGGATGAAAAGAATGGCAAAGAGAGGCTGCAGAATAAAAAATAAAAAACATTTTTCCATAATCACAGTAAGTAATACCTAATGGCATCTTCTGCTGCTGCTGGGGTCTTCCATGGTCTGTTTTTCTTAGTTGTGATTTTCTTTCTCCAACCAAAGGAAATTTGAGCTTTATTTGTTATTGGCAGCACTGAGAAAGCATTTTGGATTTTAAAGCAAGGTAGGAAGTTTTTATATATGTGTATATATAAACATGTCCATTTGTGTTTATGTATTTAAAGAGCAGTGGTCCTTGTTCTGTGAAGGTCTCCTGTCTGCTCATCCTGGTGTCTGAAAGCTCATCTGTATTCTCTGTCAATTGACTAATAGAAGATGGTACAGTACTTCTCTCTTGTGTTCTTTTCCTTGCTTATATACTCATACCATATCAGCTCTGGCAAAAAGTGTTACTTTTTTATTTAAAACAGGAGCAGAATTGCAAAGCAATATGTAGTTTAAAACAATCAAAATGTAACTGTGTCGTTGCCCTTTTCACCTTATTAAATGTATAGTTACTTAAATCACTTTAATCCATTACTAGCAGGATTGTCTGTCTGCTGGAAGAGGATACAGGGCTTTCTTTCATCTCTGCTCAGACAGAGCTGCTCCACATCTCTGTGGGGGAGAGTGAATCCATGCCTGCTCATCTGGGATGTCTTCTTTTTCCTTTGAGCAGCCAGGAAATTTCAAGGAGCTGCATCTTTCCCATGTGCATGTGTGCCTACCCAACTGCTCTCCTTGCTCTGGTTGTTTCCTGAAGAGAGGTTCTGGCTGCTCCTTCCCTGGAAGTGTTCAAGGGCAGGCTGGATGGGGCTTTGAGCAACCTGGTCTAGTGGAAGGTGTCCCCCAAGGGAGAGGGGCTGGAGCTAGATGGTCTTTTAAGGTCCCTTCCAACCCAAACCATTCTATGGTGCCATTTCTGGTTTCCCAAGGCTGTTTTGGAGCTCTTCATGCTGCTTCTATCAGTTCCCTCTCCACTTTCTCTGTTTTTCTTTTTCCCCATATTCTAGAATTCAGTCAAGGTCCCTGTTGAGTTTGTACAAGCTTGTAAAATATTTTAGCTGTGATTAATTTAGTTTTGACTTTCCAAAGGGATAAGTGCTTGTAATATATGATGAAATCAGGCTCCTGCCCTTTTAATTATTTTTCTGATTCACACCTTTGAGTTCCTTTTCCCAGATAGTTTCAAAATTTTGTGAGGTGGGGCAAAAATACATAAACATATATAAACTCTGCACAAGTCAAAATTAGGCTTTTTAGTCAAATGCCCTGACAGGGGAGAAGCTGGGATGCTGGTGGGGCTTTCCCTGGCAGCCTGGCAGGAGACACTGATCCCTACTGCTCTTGTGAGCTGAGAATACTCATGGCTGTGGAAGGAGTGGATGAAGTGAGAGCCAATCTGTGAGTTGGCACAATATTATGTCTTAAGTTACAAGTGCAAGTGCAGGGCTTTTGGTGCAGAAAGGAGAGATTGAAGGGGTAGCCCCAAATTTTAGGGTCCTTACACCTTGAATGCCACCTTCAGTGAGAAAGTGGCTTAAGGAGGGTCTAGTGTGAATTTGGAAACTGTGATGATTAAAGATTGGGGTGAGCAATACAAGAGAAGCATGGGGTAAATAAACAATATAGGAAAAATGCAGGGTACCAATTAAAAAAAATTGGTACCCTGCATAAAACATAAAGTCAGGGGTGATGTTTGCATACTTGCTGTAGTGTTGCTGATGGCCAGAGAGCTTGAGTGCTGCTGTTGTTCTACTGTTTACGTCCTTTTATAATTTCCCAAAGAGAGACATTTCCTGAGCCCTGCCTGCATAACTCTCCACTCTCCAGTCAGTGCTCCTGTTTCCTGCACAACGTTTTACCTACTTACAAAGACCACTCTAGTTAAAAAGGCAAGCATATTTATCTGACAATTTTCTATTTTAGCAAAGGCAGAATATCTGTTCCTTTCAAGTCTTCTGACTGAAAGCCATGCCGAGCTGATTTATGTAAGAAGTTGGATCTTCCACCATCTCTTTTTTTAATTCAGCTTTGAGCTCCAGCTACAGAACACATGTGGTGGGAAGCAGACAATCCCATTACCCTGCTCCTCCTTCTCTATATCTGCCAAAAACCTTTTTTTTCTGGTAGATATTGTAAAAATCAATATTCCAGTTGCTGGGAAGGAAGGAGCGGTATGCAGGTTGGTACTGAGGGATCTGCAGTCTGTTAAGTGTGAGATTGCTTCCCCCTTGCACTGGTTACAATCCTGGTCTTGCTGCTTACACGTTTTGGGTTTATATACGTAAGACAGATGCTTTTATGTTTCTGCGGTAAGTTTCAAAGGAACAGATTTGATCAAGGCTGCTATCATGAATAGTAAATGTTCAGTCCCATAAAAATTGCTTGTGTAAGTAAACAGTGTTCCAGAAAGTGACAGTCCTAATGCCTTATGTTGAATTTCATTAAGTCTTTTACCTCTTTAATTTCTTCAGTAGCTTTTGAGGCATGGAAACTGATAACCTTCAGGCTACTCTGTTCCTTCAAAACCTCTCTACCTTAGAATAGCATAGGCAGTGACCAGTGAAGCTGAAAGGAAAGAAGATAGTGATTAAAAACATAATACAAATGTGTGGAAAATGGGAAGAATCTTGAGTTCAGAAGATACTGCGATTCAAGATTAAGAAATTTTAGCACTCACAGGGCCCTGAGTTCCAGCAGGGCAGCAATAATGATAGGCATAGCAGTACTTACTTGAAAAATCACTTTCCTTACCAGTCTCTCTCCCTGGTGCCAGCTCAGGTGTTGGGTTGGAGGACAGGGGTGGCTCTGGCTGTCAGCACTGAGGATGGAAGGGTGAATCAATATGCAAAGCATGTTTTTAACTGCTTGAAACCCAGGGACATGCTGTACCTGACCACAGCCTATTTCAAGGTCTGTCAGCTTTGAGGAGTCAGCGAGCTGGCCGTGTGGTGTCTCTTTCTGAACATACCCATGAAAATAATTGTGAATGATTAATTTTAATTACAGCTGGCTGAGGGCAGATCCGTGGCTCTGTGGATGGGTTTTATCACTCTGTGTCAAAGAATTGTCTGAGCTAAAAAAGTCTCAAACTTCTTGCTGTTTGAAAGGTGTGTTGGGGAAAGGATGTATCTGCAGGAGGCTCTCTTCCCAGCACTCACAATTGCTTGATGGTGTAGCAGCTTCAGCAGCTGCCCATGGTATCTGAGTTAGTGCAGAAAGCACTTGAAACTGGGGGTGGGGAATGGCTGGAGGTGAAGATGACTGATGGCTGCTCCTGTTGCCTTATGGTCTCTCTTCTGCATGTTGTGTTCCTCTAACCTGAGATAAGCAGACAGGATGGCTATGCCAATCTGAAAGGACTGTATTTCTCTTACAGCTTTAAAGAACATTCTTTCTGCCTCATCATGCAGAGTCTTTTAGGCTCTGTCAGTGGTTAGAGTAGCTCTCCTCCAAAACAATCATGTTGGAGGTGCTCAGTGTACCTCCTGTAAAGCCTAATCTGGGAGCAGTGATCTGTTTTCTCTGTTTGAGAGATGTACCTGAGACAGAGTGATCAGCTGCTGCTTTAGTGAAATCTCTGGCTTTCTCATCGTTTGTGTGGTATCCCAAAGGCTGTTGGAGAAGAATAGGTTTGAACCTCTTCTCAATATAGCAGCTAGCTTCCTCTCAGGCATTAAACCAAAGTGTCTTCATTCTGGTTTAGGTATGTTTATTTATTTTTGAGGTTGGAGTATGCATTTAGACACCCAAGAGCCAAGAGAAGGTCTATCAGGTAAGCTGCTGGCATCAAACTCTGAAATCTACAGCTGAAATCATGTGCTCAGCTTCACTCACAGTTCTCCACTAGCTTGCTTTTTGGCATTGATCAAATAATTTGACCTTTTTTCCTTACATTTTTGCTTTTCTATTAAAAACCATACATCTGCTGGGCAGAGGCTGAATTTATTTGTTTAATCCTTTTCTTTTTATATACTTGTACAACATTAACAGGAAAAAATTTTGGTTTGGAGTGTGTAGATGAGAATTGAAATTGCATGCAAAAATATCTTCCAGTCATTATAAAAAACCTAAAAGCGTCCCTAATTTAGAAATGTCTGCTCATGGAAATAGTTATTCTCAGCCAGTGAAATTCAGTTTGGTACTCCTAGACTTTGAACTATGAGAGTGTGCAGATCAGCAGCAATGATTTATGTCCCTACAGAGTTTTAAGAAATATTCCTAATCTAAGAATGGTTTTTGGAAAGGTTTCCATAGAAGGCTTACTGCTTCTGATTTGAGTGGAGCTCTGTAGACAGCTGAAGTTCAGTCCCTGAGCTCTTTATATATTCCTTAAAATTTTATAATTTTATTATATTTAAATATTTATATAGACCATATAAGCTTGACACGACCTTGCTCTTGTAGGTGGAGGCAAGCACTGCAGTTCCCTAGGAAATTGCATAGTGGTGTTGGGAGTGGAGCCCAAACCATCCGAACCTCCCACCAGGGCTTGGACCATAAATAATGCCACCTTCAGTGCCTGGCATGGACGGTGTGTGTGACTAAGCTGTCATTGCAGCACACTGTGATGGTAGATTTTCCTGCTTAAACTAATCATGGTCATGTTCACAGCACTTAATGGAGTGCCAAAAATTAGCACCCTGGGCAACAGCTGAGTCTTGTTCCAGCCTGTGGGGTTGGTAGGAATATGTCAGCTTTAAAGGTTAGCAAGGTGGGCTAGTTTTATCCTCTTCCTTTAGTTCTGCTTTCTGTTCAGAGCTAAGATACAGTGATCATGGCAGTCTGCCATTGTATTGTCTGTGCAGTTTCCTTTTGCCAGGATAATCATCATCTGGACCCTCTTTTAATTAAATTAGCTCAAACAATGAGCCGTATGAAAACTGTGCTGGGACTTCAGCTGCATTCTTCTGGGTAGACTTGCACGGCATTGTTTGGTTTGGAGACTGATGAGGGGACGTGGCTGGGCTTGCAGAGGTGGGGAGGCATTTCTTCATACTTGAATTTTCTTGGGCTGAAGTCTTCAAATTGGCAATTTGAACAGGAGTAGACTTTTTAATAGGCGACCTCTGCTTTTACTGTTTCTCAGAGGAAAGACATCTTGTAAAAAACTGCTTCCATCTGAAGATTTTTCCTGTATTTCGAGTTGTTAAACGAATAAATGAAGAAATGAAGTTTGTTTCTACCGTAATTGTCCAGATCATAACTGGTCAGTGGGAAACCTGCTGTCAATTACTGACTTCTTCTTATTAATCTCTAATTTTTCCTAGTTCATGTATGTTTTGCTTTTTTTTGGTAGCTCAGTGTACAATCTTTTCCTTTTCCCTCCACTACTAACTTCTAACCTCACACTTCTTATGCCACCCTTTACTTATTTCGTACATTTTTGTCCTCCCTTCGTTTTTCCTTTGTGTACAGTTGAAACAGATATCAAAATACATGCTTATAGAATATACAGTGAAATAGGGACCAAATGGAAGAAGAGGGAAAAATCATGTATATTGTCTTTAAAGCATGCAATTCCTTTTTGCCTTTCCTTAGGCATTCCTGATGTAACATGGCTTGTTGAATGACCTGTAATTATGCAAACATCTTTATTTTTTCTAGTCTTCTATATGGACTAAGAATTAAGTAAATGGTCTTTTCCATTCCAACATACATGGAAAAGGGGTATTGTGATATTGTTTGCTTGTACAAGGAGAGTGTTTGTTCTTGCACAGCCTAAGCAGCCTTTAAGGTGTCAGAACACCTTCCAAATCATCAAGAAATTTTCAGACAAAATTTCCCAGTTACCTGCCTGCCTGTTTGTCAGGAAATGGTGGAGAAGATGTGGAAGGATCTTTCTTTGTTGAGTGCATTATGCTGGAGCCCCAGCTGCTGGTTTATTTCTGACTGTGTACATTTTGATGTGTAAAAACCATGGAGGCAATGTGATTTATCCTTACTGAAGGATTTTGCAAAAGGGTGGATTCCATTTTCTCTATAGCTCTGTTTTGATAATGATGTCAGTTACACTTCAGCCAGATATTAAAAAACAGCAATGTAATTTCAGCACAGAAAACAGAAGTCAGAGGATGACTCTTAATCATCCTTACACATCCAAAGCAAGGATAGAAGTGTTTCAGAGAAAGCACATCTGCAAAGTACAGTGGTTTCCATCCAAAAATACGACTGTATTTACCTCCCAGGTGACAGCTTGTTCTCTGTCATCATGACAGTGCCTCTTGATGCTACATGATGGTCTCCAGGAGGTCATTATTGAAAGGAGAATGTACAAGGGAGCTAGGGGACCTGCCTTAGCTGCAAACAGCACACCTTTATTAAATGCCACGTGCATGGCAGTACCAGGGATGTGCACTGGAGATGGTGTTGCATGGATATAGAGAGGACAGCTTGAGTCTGAAACACGTGGGGGTGGTGGTCACGACATTTTGAGCTGCAGTGCCATTGTTTTCCCCCACACCTTGGGCTGTGTGTGACTCCCACAGCAGGTGCCCAGTGCTGAATGTCAAGAAGGGCAGTGCCACCCTGCTGCCCTGCCCTCACACTGGACCTTGACCACTTGAGTCAGCTGGTCCCTGCCTCCAGACCTGCCAGTCACCCTCCTGGGCTTCCTCAGCTGTCCCCACAGTGGCACATGGATTAACAAATAGCCATGTGTGCCTTCAGGAAACCCTGAGTGACCCTCAGGAGATGATTATGATTTCCTCTTTTTTTCTTAAAGGCTGTTTTGATTAGGTGCCCTGCCCTACCACACAGGGCAGCTAAGACATTGCTTTTGTTTGCTGAATAATGGCTGAGGATTTGTGTCTTTGTGAGCATGCATCAGTGTCTGCTGCTGCTTTCTGCAGTGCCAGCTCCAAGGGTGGTGAGGAGAAGCTAGAAGAAATGAAATAACAACACCCTAAAAATCACAGAAGAAATAAAGAATCCATATTTCACTTTTAATAAGTCTCGCGATCTTTTTTAACAGGCTGATTTCTAATTTTTTTTGTTGTCTTTCACTACTTTGAACTACTCATCACTTTCCTTTTACTGAAGGATTTTGCAGACTGCTAGGTTCATATTAATACACTAGCTTCATATTAATAGGAAAATTATGCAGCTTTTGTACAGTTACCTTCCATCTCTTTCTTCTGCTGTTTTCTTCTAATTAATGTGCAACAGAGTCCAGCTACATCAGGTAATTTGCCATTTGTCAGATCAGGTGAAGGTAGTTTGGTGCAAAAGGCACTTTAATGACATCTGGGTGAGCTTCCTTGCTAATTGGGTTTCAACATAGCATTATTGTTCCCTTTAACTCAACAGTTTAAATCTGACTCCTTCACTGTTATTTTACACTTAGAATTTGTGACATTCAACCTTTATTTTCCAAGGAATAAATATTATTTAGTTATCAGAGATTGACAGAACCACTGAGGTTGGCAGGCCCCTGATATCCAGTCCAACCTGAGGCTGCCCTGTGTCTGCATGGCCTAATGCTTTGTTCATGGAGTGGCTGAGAAAATCCAGAATTACTGATCTTATTGGGAGAGTACTATTTAAGGTTAAAAAATAAATATACCATGCTTATTTAAAATGCCTAAATTCTATCCTCCTACATCCTTCAGGGAAATGGATGTGTGCTCCCCTGACCTAGGACACCATTTAGGTACTGTCCTTTATGCCTGTAACTGTAGAGTATTATCTTGATTTTCATACTACTATGTATTTTCTTTCTCATCTCAGATTCCTTTTTTCCCAGAAGAGAATTATATTTTCTACCTGTGAGCACTGCTGCTGCAGCAAGTTGGAAAACAGGATGCTAAAGGCATTTTGTTGGTACTTACTGAGTAGGTTGATGTTGCAGTCACAGAGGGAATTGCAGTGTCATGCAAATACACCCAGTCTAGCTTGGTATCTTCAAATGCTCCAAACCAGCTTGTTTAGAAGCTTGTACTATTCTACCCACAGTCTGATGGGGTTCATAATAAGCTGATGTACCCTGCTGCTGCTTCAGCTGATTTATGGTGCTTGTATTTACCTTGCAACCCTATGACCATGTCATAAAATTGCTGAGGTTGGAAAAGATCTCTGAGATCACTGAGTCCAAACCATTAATCCAGCACAGCCATGTTCATCACTGACCTGTGTCCCTAAATGCCACATCTAGATGTTTATTGAATGCTTCCAGGGATTGTGGTTCTATCACTTCCCTGGACAGCCTATTCCAATGCTTGACACCCTTTCAGTGAAGAGTTTTCTCTTAATATCCAATCCAAACCTCTCCTAATGCAGCTTGAGACCTTTTGTTCTATCACTTGTCCTTTACTCCTTCATGACATACTTGGAGGGGGGTTGTTGTATTTATTCATTTTTGTAGGAAAAACCCTTCTTTCTTAATGTTTTGCACTTCAAAAGCCCTTATTTCTGTGAATGTGTTTTTTGGTCAGACAGGAGTAAGGTTAATCACTGACCTGGTGCCCTAGGGGTCACAGCTGTTTCTGGCATGGATATCATCACCTCCCTGCTGCAAGGGTCCTTGTGAAGAGAGTCTTTGAGGAGAGCACTGTCCTGTATTTTAATTTATCTGACCTACGTCAAAAGCACTTACGCCTGTGGGTCACCCTGGGAATGCATAACCCCCTTTTTGAATCATAACCACAGTAATGCAATATTGTCATACAAAGGAAATTAGAAAAATAGATAATCGGGCTGGAATTATTCAGGAATTTAACTCCAGGGGGATCCTGACTTGCACAGGTGGTACTTGGTTTCCTACTTCCAGTGCAAGAGCATATTTCTAGCAGCCCAATAGCCCTCTGCCTGGGGAATGGTTTCTATGTGTCTTTTTAAGGGTGCTGCAATGCAAAATGCCATGAGAGCCAGCTTTTGTCACTGATAAGCAGTTAATGTTTCTTTAAAACTGCCGAATGTGCAGGATTTGGCAACTTCAGAGAATGTGGCAGTGTTGGAGCAAGCTGGGCTCCCTTGATGTGATGGGATCCACTCCTGACGTGCCAGCCTGTGAGGGCTTGGAGCCCTTGCTCTAATTAACGCCGATGTTGGACACAAATGACCAGAACCACTTCTTTTTGTCTTCTGCAAAGATCTAAGCTCCTGTGCTGAGAATTGTTTTGACAGTTAGCTTTCCATTAAGCAGTGGGGAGAAGAGCGAAGAGCTCCCGTCTAGACCTACTTGCAGAACTATTATGGAGAAGAATAATCTTACAGGAGAAGTTCCTATTTCCAGGACCTATTTGTACATTCTGACTCCACTCCGTATAATAGGATTACACATTTCTTATCACAACCACAAACTGGATGTGAGCCAGCCATAAACTGCACACAGTGTAACAATATGATTGCAGGCGATCTTTTTTTTTCACTTCTCTCCTTTTTCTCTCCATTTCTTCTTACTCTGGGTTAGCAGGGGAAAAAAATCGTATTAGTGTAGAATGAATCATAAAGCATCACTTAAAACATTCCTATAGCCCAGTATATAGAAGCAAACCCACTTGACCAATGGAAACTAATTACAGACAAGAAGTGTGCCTTAGGAGGAAAAGATATTGATGTTTGAAGTGTTTCCTGAATGCATACATTTGAATCTGGGGAGAGAATTAAGATTCTGTTGCTTTGAGGGAATCTTCATCTATTCATATGATAAACGTGGGAGTGACACTTGAAGCTGAATGACTGTGGACTGGCACTCATTGCATTGCATTGCTGTTTTCCTTAGCATGAGGGTTTGATTTACATAGTACTGTGGCAGTGTTCTGTCTGCCCTGAAGTGTACCGGACTTTAATATAGTGAACAGATAAAGTTTGTTTGGCCTGAGGTATCTTAAAGCTAAATAAATTCTAAAAGGGGAAATCTGAGCATGTGGTGACTACCATTAAATAGGATTAAAAAAAAAAAAAGGGTAGAGGGGAGAAGCCCACCCTCTTAAAAAAAATAAAATCATAATATACATAATTAGAAGTGGAAGTCTTTTATGGTTCCTACTGTTAAATGTTGCTGTAGCCATCTGCAGGGAAATGTGCATTCCTGGAGTCTGGCCAGACTTCAGCATTGTTCTGGGAGGAGAAGACGACCCAGATTGCCCTTCCCCACGTCTGTACCAAGCACATTCGCTACAGCTATTTTGGGATTTTTAAACCTCGGTCTGGGAAAGTAGGATGAGTCGTAGCAGTCATTTCAAAGGTAGAGCCTCTCTTGAAACTGGGCTGAACTATGAACAATGTTAAATGGTATTTGGGATCTGCTCTGCACCTCGAGGCTGCAAAATAGAAATGTTTGTCACTTGCTAACCTCCATTTCTGAAATAAGTTCTTGCAGGAGATGAGAGTGTCATTGTTCTCTTGCTCTTTGGACTAGCTTGCAAATTTGGGCTGAAGAAAAATAGCTTTTAAATAGTTTTGTACCTTAGTCCTAGTTTTGGAAGGACAACGCTTTGGAGATACTTGCTGGGTTATGTCAGCTCTGAGGTCTTTTGTTTGTCCTGGATCCCTCTTTTAATGCATCTTTTCCTCCCTGAAGCAAATGTGAACTTAAGAAAGGAGTGTGTGGGAGTGAGGATTCTGTACTGGCAGAGATGCTGACCTGAAGGCAGACATGGATGGGGGGAACTGTAGGGCTTTCTTTCCCTTTACCCATATGAATTAGGGTGAAACAGTTTGTGCTAGATATTTGCATTTGATGTCTTACTGAAGAAAGCCTGCTCACTGAGTTGTTAGAAAAAGAGCATTTTAAACTAAATTTTGCTGGCCCTTTGTAGGAGGCTCAAAAACTTCTAATCAGGATAGAAATGCCTTGCTAAGTATATAATGAAAAAAGCATAAATGTTCAAATTGGGTGGGAAAAACTCAAGTCAAAGCTGTGGTCACTAAAGGCACCACGTGCTTCTCAAGCAGGCGTAGGTGGCATCTTGGCTGGGGCAGCTGCTGCTGTGTTCTTGGCCCACAGATTTTATTAACTCAGTTACAGAAAAAAATTGTCAAATGAAACTGTATTAGTCATGATTCTGAGGAGGGGTTTTGAGAAGGGTGGGGAGGAAGGCTAACACAACATGAACCAGTTCTCTCTGGGTGGGGCTTTTTGGATTTCCAAGTCCTCTTCTCCCACCCTGAACCTTAAATGTGTTGTGTCTTTTTGAGCTGCCTGAAGTAATTCTGGAAGTTGTTGAGGTTCTAGTCACACATCCATAAGGCTTCTCTAAGTGTTAATATGCAAGGCTCCAATTACATGTGCTGTTGGATTCTGCACGCTAACTCTGGTTATTTCAGTAATTGATTTGAAAGGTATAGATGTGAGGTGGATTGATACATTTAGTCTGTAAATTGTACATAAAAATTGGCAAAAGTTATCTGCATTTATTTCAGTATTCAAATACTGTTTCATTCATTTATTTTAAAAGCATGGGAAATAACAGTTTGTTTAAAATAAAAAAAAAACCAAGACACCACAACCAAAAGACAGTATGAAGCTTTATTGGGAATTTAATGTACAAGTTAGGAAATTAAAAGTTACTGCAATAAATGTGACTCTCCTGTTATAAGTATACTGCAGCATAAATTCCCCAGCCTCTACAACAGCACTAATTTCTGAATATGTGCAAGATGGTTGACGTAGAGTGGTTAAGAGAATTACAGCCTTGTTTTTCCTAACTACTTTATTTAAATTCT
The DNA here is from genome assembly GCF_037042795.1 of Molothrus aeneus. Classification (NCBI taxonomy): domain Eukaryota; kingdom Metazoa; phylum Chordata; class Aves; order Passeriformes; family Icteridae; genus Molothrus; species Molothrus aeneus. Next base: position 70,826,575 of record NC_089648.1, on the reverse strand, counting down.
TGACCTTAATGTTCTGTTAGCCTTCCATTTTCTTGCTAATCTGCTTTAGCAAAATAAACAAAGTACAAACCGTAAGTATCTTGCAACTCAAAGTATTTGGAGGGAGAGAGAGATTGCAGTAATTTTTTGTGGCTCCATCAGTGTTGAATCCTTGACCACTGATATTGGTGCTAACATCCCTTCTCTTCATGGAAGTTGTCAATGGACCTATTGGATCTGCTCTCCCTGAGATTGAGAAAATGGGATAGAAAGCTGTTTTTCTTTTGGAGAGTGTGTAAAGCATTTTTGTGTCCCATGTGGGACATTTTTGGGGCTGCTGGAAATGGGGAGATGAGTAGGAGAACACATCTGTGGGGTGCAAGGTGGAACCATTGCATCTCTGAAGAGGTAAGATCCACGTAGGGGACTACCCTGTCCTACCCAGCCTTTGAGGTTCTGTGTGCTCTTTGCAGATATGTCCCTGTCTTGTTGATTGATCTCCTGCTGGGATCACTGTTGTGATATTACCCTCACACGGTCGTGACGTGTAGCATTTTCATGGGGCAGTATCCACTCAGAGCAGGACATGCAGACTTCTGAGGGCTCTTCCCCAGCTTTCCAGAGCTACAATAAATCACACTTCTCCAAATTACAGGAAATTTGATCCATCTTTGCTGGGCCTCTATCAGCAAATGTTTACTTCAGGGCATTGTACAATTTCCTACTTGCCTGGGAAACTGGCACACAGAACTGATAAGGAGTCACTTCTGAATGTGGGTCACCCTTTGTGTGGCATCAGGCTGTATGTGGTGCTGGCAGAGCTGAGAGCCAAGAAGAACAAAGTTTCAGAAGTAGCCTCTACAAACTAGTTAGAGGCCCCTGGGAGATGAAAAACTGATTTTGTAAAATAAATCTCTGTCATATTTCATATGCAATGCAATACTATTCCCTTTTTGAAATCTCTTGTGACTAAACACTTCTATCATGTCCTTACCACCTGCTGCAAATCCAACAAGAAAACAAAAATAACCAAATCTTAAGTTGTAGCAGCTGAACCCATTTTTTCAAATAGATCGTAAAAGCTATTGTTTACGATAAGTGCTATCTGATTGCTGGCAGAACCTGTGTTTATTGCTTTTTCCATTGTACAGAGAGATTTGTAAGTAGACAGAAGTCTATAATTATACTTAGTGGGACTGGAGAGCATATAAAACATAAAATGAAATTGCTTGGTTTTAATCTGAAGTAGCATCACATCAAATTTTCCCCTTTTTTACATCTCTTGGAACAAATATTTTGCTTTGAATAACATTGGAGGACATTTAGTAACTATCAGGAACATACTCTGTGTAGAATGTTTCCATGTACTTAATGTTTCAAAATGTTTTCACTGAAAGTCAAACAGTGGGTGCTTATTGTGCTGGTGGTCATGAAGAAAAGCTATAAAGTGCAGTCTGACAAGTGTCATTGACTATCCAGAGTGAATCTTTCATTTCAGAACGGTAATTGGGTCCTTTTCCCTCTGTGATTAAAAAAAACAACAATCAACAAGCCAATTGCAAATGGATCATACCGTTCATTTTTTTCCATGTTCTAGCAGTCCACTCTAGAACTCATTCTTTTTTTTTTTTTTCCGACATGAGGAATGAAGAACAGAAAAGCCCAAATTATGTATAAAATCCCAAGTTGCAGCTATAAAGTCTCAGCTCAGATATATTTAGCTGTATATTTTTGGGTGTGCTTGGCTTTGTGTCTTTATTTTTTATTTACAGTTTATAATATATTAACTTTTTTGTGGGGATAGAAAAATATGAATATAATATTTTCATATTTTGATTTTCTCCAATAGTGTCACATTTCATGCTAACAGAGCAGTCAACAACCCAGTCCTCCTGGCAGTCACAACAGTCAAGAACAGAGAAGTGTGATCCACCATGACCAGAGTTTAATTTGATATTAGATGAGCCTTACTGCTGCCCTGTTTTTGTACTGGTGGTGCCGGCCAAGGCTCATGGTTGTGACATTTCTGCCAGCTGCCTCAGTCATAAAGTCATTGAATGGTTTGGATTGAAAGGAGCCTTAAAGATCCTCTAGTTCCAGCCCCCTCATGCCATGCCAGGGACATGTTCCACTGGAACCCATCCATGTTCATCCAGACAATGAAGTGAATCCTTAAGAATTTGAGATGTTGGCTCAGTGAGAACTGCCCACTGTTGTCCAGGAGAGATGGTTTTAGGTAGGGGTAAAACTGCATGTTGCAATCCCTGTGAGATGAGGAATGAGGTTACTCACCAAAAGAGGGAGTTGTTCTGTAGTTTTTGTCTGTTAAGGCTCCATCTGTACTGGGAAGGTCAGGATGCAGGCATTTGACTAGGTAGGATCTAACCTTGGTGGTGGTGAGTGCTGGATAGCCACAAGGGCTACACCTTTACCCTCCACAAAAGCAGGGAAGGGGAGGATCACGTCTGAAAGGACCATTTTAGGAACACACTGAAAGCATTTCTCTGCTTTTAAATCAAAAGCAGTGGAGGGTAGGCCCTTTGAAAGAAAATATTGCTCCTCAGAATTTCATGACCCAAATTCCTTTGAACTCAGAATAGTTTGTATATTACGAGTCTGGACTGTTGTGACAGCTTGTCTTAAAATGAGGAGACTAATCTAAATTAGTCTTAAGTCTGGACCTTAATCTAAATTCTCACTGTTTTACAGAATGTGCCTGTAGGAAAGGCACAATCTGAATATCAGATCTTTGAAATCCATTCTTCCAGTATTTGTCCCTTAGACTTACACATGCCTGGTAGTAACACACATTATATTGAATCATGTGATCATGATGCTGGGTCAAGAAAAATGTACCAGCATGTCCAAGAGCAAGAGGAGCAGGTTGGTTTGGGCTCTCATCAAGCTTCATCAAGCTAGCCTACTTAAGTCTTTCAAAATTGCAGCTAAAGCTAATGGTCTAGGTTGGAGGCATGGAACAATGATATTATCTGCTCAGCTGGGTGGAATTCATTTCACAGATGCTTGTGCATGTTCTGGTGCCATAAAAATGAAATGGTAGTTGGTCAAGGGGATTTTAAAAATGTCAGACTCTTCAGGTCATGACAGGTATGCCAAGAAATGTAAGATCACATGAGTACTGTACAAGAGCAGGCAGCAGCTGTCTTACACATGCAGTTCAGACATGCCCGCAGGTGTCCACTCTCTGTCCCTTCTTCCATGCTACTAGCTGCTAAATTTATCCCAATAATTTAGAAGAACATAAAGACTTAAAACCAAAGTACACCATTGCCCTCTGCCAAGAGGAGGAGCCCTCATGGGCATGCCAACTCTTGAGGCTCCTGGAACAGCTGGGAGATCCCATGGTAGACCTTGAGCTGGAGCTGCTGTGCATTGTTACTTGTACTCTAGAGAAACTAGAGTAAAGAGCAGGATGCTGCATCAGCTCTTCTCCTTTATTTTCAGTATTAAGGACAGGTTTTTCTTTTTACCTTTCAATTTAAATTAGAATTCTTGCATGAATTTCATTCTTCTTTCTGCTTTGAAAGGCTAGATTAAAAAAAGTAATTTTAAAATGTCTTTGTATTGGCCAAAAAAATCTCTTTCACTGTTTGTTTGCTTAAGCTCTTTTACATCTGTGTTCCTACCTCTGATCTGTGTACCAGACCTGCCAGGGTGAAATTCAGATGTGGTTTAGAGTGTCTCACCGTGGTGGCATGGTCATCTCTGACAGCTTTCTTTGCCAACCTGTAGCAGTAGTTTCACATGCTGAAGATGGGTAATAAATGTCTAAAAGCAAATACAGTTGTAAAGCCCAGTGACAGAGACATTATTTTCTCTCTCTGAAAATGCACCATCATTCCCATTTCAAAGATGGAAATGGGTATGCATCCATAGAAAACAAAACCATCTCCTTCACTGTGTTTCTGTTGGGAGCATTCCTTGGAAACATTGCCCGTTTGTGGTATATTTTGGAAACCAGAAAACTTTCTGTGGAAATTGCTGTCAGTACCTGCAGGAAGTTTTTCTGTGTTGCACAGTCCAGTTTGCTCGGACTGGGTGATGCCTCTCCACTGAGACTGCTGTCAAACCAGTGGGTGACATGTGGGCAGCCCTTAGGAGCTGGTCAGCAGTCACTGGAGGCCACTAGTTTAATATCTAGAGATCAGTAAAATTGTACAAGTGTAGGATCCTTAGATGGGCTGTTTGACTAAAACTGAATAGGACTGTTCTTTCAAAGTATTTCTGTTATATCTATGTCCTACAGCCACAGCTGTCTTGAGGATAACAACAAGAAAGGTTCACCAAATATGGGCTATATATGTAAAAGAAATGTTTACTATAAAAAAAAAAAAGGAAATCCATTTTCCTTCTACTGCTGGAACAGCTGAGGTTTAGAAAAGATGGACATGTAGAAGTTGCTGATAAATTGGGGCAGATGGTTTACGTGTCATGCCCGGGCTCTTCTTACCCAACACATTGGAGAGATTTAGGCTTCTTGCCTTGAGTATGTGGCTGCCTTCTGCTGGTTGCTAGAAAACCATAGCATTAAATATAGTACAAAATCCATTTCCCCCAACATGTCAAAGCTTCAGGCATTCACGTCCATCTACTCAAACCTTATTTTTTGGACCTTTCCCAAAGGCAGCCTCTCTACTCCTCTGACCAAAAATCCAAACTGGCATGTGATGTTCTTTTTTCCTATTGTTACAAAACCAGTGCCAGCAGTTGAGGTACAAAAGCTGACAGATGCTTTGGTGGGTAAGAGCAGTCAGTTCACTGGTAGAGATGCTCAGAAATGAAACTAAGATGCAGCTGTGGAGTTTGGGAGTTCACAAAACTTCAGTTAAGTGGCTCCTGTCTGGGTTGTAATAATATTGCAGCTGTAGGCATGAGAGGCTCCTTCCTTATTTTTTGGGGCACTAAAAAAACTGACAGGTGAAGGAAAACTCATGGAAAATGTAGGATGACTTAGGTTCCAGTGCTGATGTACCAGAGCCTGTGGAGAGAAGCTCTGCATGTGGCAGAGCTCCCCGGGGTTCAGGCAAGGCAAAGGTCCCCCGAGCCCCATCAGCACTCCTGGCTACACTCTGCACCACGCCCCTGGGATGTTCCAGCAGCCCTTTGGATATTTTTCATGATCTGCAGCACTGTTTTCCCTTGGCCCATATGTTTTCCCTTTTGTATAGGGCTCTGCTTCCTTGCCTGAGGAACTGTTGCAGACATCTATTTCCCTCATCCTTTCTGAGCCTTTTCTAAGCTTCCTTCCCTTCGCAAGTCTTTGATATATTCCCTTCCCTTCCTGATCTGAAGACTGGTAAGCACAGCAGGTGAGGAGTGTTAGTGCTGCATCTGCTGCTAATTGGGCTCACAGGCTCATTCAGAGAGCGCTGGCAAGTGATGTACTGAGTTAATCAGGAGCTGGGTTTGTAAGAGAATGTTCATATTATGTAGGGTAAGTAGAGATTTGCATGTCAGCTTTTAAAATGGGAGCTTATCAAAATGAGCCTGGCTGCTGCTTTCTGTTGTTGGTATCCCCATGACCCCCATTTACCTGGGGTGTCTCAGCACCTTGACTCTATTTATCCCCTCTAACAGACTGGGCACATGAAGGGTGTTTCCATCCCCAGCTAGGTGATGCCTGGGAATCCAGGGCTTAGGGAGGAGGTTAAACAGTGCATTGCATCCAGTGCTGGCGCTGGTTTCAGCAAATTCCTGGCTGTTTCTTCCTCCAGACAGCAGCAGGTGAAGTGTTGACGAATCTTTCCTTTTGCTGCCCTTGCTAGGAGGGCAGCCATCCCTGCCAAGAGGGCTGGAGAGGCAGCTGGAGAGAGGGAGCCACATTCATCACAAACACCAGTGGCTGACGCTGTCCAAATGCATCTGACAGTGCTAAGAAGGTTCTTTCACCAGTCTTGAACAGCACCTTGTCTTTGCAGCCTTCCTTCTGCTTATTCCAGCCCTTGTGCCATCATGGATGGGCTTCCCCAGCTTCACCTCTTCAGCTGCTGTAGCTTATTAATTGTGGATCCTTTAATCAGTCCAATGCAAAATTACCCTTCTGCCTGTAAATGACAACCAAAACTTGCTTTTAACATCATCCCGTTCAGTAATTTGGTTTACAGGATAGTGTCTGTGGGCTCTTGGGGCAGCACAAGTGTGGAGGCAGCAAATGACAGGTGGGGGCAGGCAAGAACTTCTTAGGCTGACTTTGCCTTTGAAGCCAAGGTATCCGCTAACTACAGCTTCAGTGTTTTCGCCTAAGGTCATGCAAGAACGCTTGGCAGAGCAAAGAACTGAAGTGGGTCTCCTCGGATCCAGGTTACCGCTCTAACTCCAGGACTGTTTTACTTTCAGCCCTTGAAAATCGTCTAAACCTCCCATGAGGTGTTTGTGAGAGCTTTTTAGGCAAAGATTTTGCTCTAAAAAAGCAAGACTGTTTTACTTTGAAAGGGGAAGTTCTTGTTCCTGTTTCCTTTTTGATGTAGCCCTTCTGTTCTTGGCTTGCTAACTTAATACCACTCCCCATGCATTGGGCAAAAGCTATTTTCCCTGTATTCAAAGAGCCAGGAGGAGCAGCTGCTCTCCTGCCTCTAATCTCTCTAGTTCTTCCTCCACCCCTGTGCGATGCCAGTGGGAGCCAGGACCAAGGAGCCATGTGAAGAACACAGATCCAGAAGTGAATCTGAATCTGTGTCATCCCTGAGGCCAAGAAATGGTTCACTTATGTATGTTCATGAAGGATCTGAAGTTTGTGCAGCATGTCCAGGAATGACACGGCTGTGGAGCTGGCTGGCTGTGGAACATACCCAGGCTCCTTGTCAGAGCCACACGTGCGGCAGAGGAGGTGGCAGCCCTTACCACTTGGTGACTTCCCTGTGACACAGTATGGGAAATGAGACTTTAGTGCTTTCCACCTGCTGCCACAGGATGCCCATATTGGAGCTGTGGGTACAACAACATCTTCTGGCTTGCCTGCATGCTGTGGAAAAACTGTATGAGCAATTAATTTCATTTCCTTACAGGCAGCTTCCTTCAGTCAGGTACTCTGACCTCCCCTTCTTCCAGAGGACCATCATCCACTTGGGTCCTTGATGCTTAACTGCACTGATTTTATGTGTTTGGAAAAAAATTAAACTTGCTCCTTTTCCTTTATGTCATTTTCTGATTATGATATCTCATTCTTTTAAAAAATTGAGTAATTGCTTCGGCACTATCCACAGCTCAGTTGTGCAGGTGCCTGACTAAATTATCCCATGCATGTATCTAGTGTTCACTCCGGCAGTCTTCTGTAATTGACAATTAATTTGTGAATCTTTTTCCATGCTGTTCTTTCACCTTGAGTGCTGGGCGTACTGGATCTCTGCCACCTCATATTTCTTGGATAAAGTCACTGTGGCTTTTTGTCTTACAATATCTGACTCTGAGCTAGTGTAACTTGTTGAAAAAAAAACCCTGCAAAATATAGTGTGCATTGGAAGATGCAATTAAAAAGGTGGAGTAGTTGCTGGAGAACAGTCTCTAAAACAAAGAGAAAGTTAAAAATCTTGATGTGTCCAGAGAAATTTCAAGAGAAGGTATTTACCAAGTAACATGATTAGGCAATGCCTTTGTCACCATTGCATTTTTCATTCTTTTGTTGTGTGAAGAAGGGATGATATAAATCATCTTCTGGGATGCCTTATGTCCATCCCATTCAGTTGTATAAAATTACACTGTGTGGTGCTTTGATTTCTAACCTTTAGAAGTTATGAGCTATGACAGAGAAAATTATAAACTCCCATTTGTTTTGTGTGCTTGTGTGGGGAAATTCTGTCCCAGTCCAAGCACCGTGAAGCGTACAGTGCCTTAAACTGATTTATGAGGCCTTTTCCTTGATTTGCTTGCAGCTGGTATGTGTAAAGCCAAATTCAGTTACCACACCTGCAGTAAATCAGCAATATATAAATGTTTTCTAACTTGGGAAAAAATCTATTAGTGGTTGAATTAAACCTTTAAAGGACTCTTATTTCCTGAATGTTAGGCTACTTTAACTTTTATGTGTGATTTTAACACATTCTGAAGTGTTAGGCAAACTACAAAGACCCATTGGGTAGGTAGGTTGTTAATACATTTTAAGAATGGTTTGCCTCTAATAAAAAGGGTTCTGTCATGTAAATGTTGGTATATCAGGTCTAATGAGGGGCTTCCAAAGCGATCAGAAGTTGGTGATTTGGTAGGTTTTATTGTTTTCTTCACCTAAGAGACCACCTCTGCCTTTCTAATAACATTTAGTTTTTATTAGGGACAAGCTGAGAATGATGGGAGAAATGACAGAGCATTTGCTAATAAACGTCCCCCGTATCCATATTCTGCATATCCTTTTTGCCTCTGCAGTCACTGGGACCTGAACAGGGAGCAGAAGTGACCTACAGCCCCCTCTGTGTTCCCCATGGCAACGGCTGAGGATGCCCCTGTGCTCCCTGAGCTGAATTCCCAAGGCCTGAGCGTGTCCCAGCCGGAGGAGCCGCGGGGTGGAGGGGTGGCAGATCAGGCCAGTCCCATGGGAGCTGCCCTCTGAGCTGCTCGCCTGGGCATTTCCATCACGCCCAAATGAGCCAGAGCTTAAATGGTTCAAGCACAGCAAGACTTGGATAACTAACCCATGTAGTTCTGCTGGCATGCTGGTGGCCATATGGATGCTACTTGCATGGACTGCTGGGCAGTGGCAAAATTGGAGGCCTGTCTTACAGTTTGCTCTTCTTTCTATTCCTGTAATTGCCTCTCTCCTTCCTTCCCTTTCTCTTTTCTTCCCTTTGCACCTCCCAGAGTATATTTCAGGCAATACAGCTGAGCAGGTACAGAGAAGTAAACAAGTTGCATCACTACACTAAATTGCTTTCTCTCCTCTTTCCTTCTCAAAAGCACAGAAGGGAATAGAATAGGAAGATTAGTTGTGTTGGAGTTCCATCCTGGAGCTGTTCCTGTGCCATGGATTGCTCAGAGCTGAGCATGTATGCTTTGTCTGGGATAAATAACACTGAAACTCTGTCTCAATTTTCTCTGCAGTTTCTCTCTCTTGCATTCATTTTAAAATTTCATTCCTCACTCTCATTATTGCCAGGCCTGCTGTTGCGTGCCCAGGGGAGCCAGGTAAAACATTTTTATTTACTTTGGGTTTGGTTTGATTCCACTTTTAGCTTTCTCTCTCCAAAAATTTTTTGTGGGTTTTTTGTTTTCCAGTGACTTTGGGAGAAATGGGGGCAGCAAGGAAGGAGTGACATTTATACCATGTGTGAGACGCTTTCAGATGTAAATCCATCTCCAGCAGCGTTAGACTGCTGGCTAATTCTTTCCCTATAAAGTCATCCCAGTCTGGGCTTACTGTCTCCACCACTGGAGTAGTCTTGTAGTCTTGATCTCAAAAACATTTACATGGAAGGAAAAGCACCAGGGCCTGAGGAAATTTGGGAGTTCTGGATTGGATTGGATTGCTTAGATTATTATTGAATTATGGATTATTTGGCAGTTTAGAGGTAGCAGTCAAGTACCCTGACTTTGCAGTCTGAAAGCCCCAGGAGCAGCAGTGGTTTAAAGACTTCACCCTTTTTCTGTGTATTTTCTTCCCTGCAGCCTTTTCAGGCTGCCTGTTCAGTGGTTCTGATGCTGGAGTTTGAGACATGCCGTGAAACAGATTATCAACTGGTCTGGGCTAAAAATAATCCTTCAGCATAGGGAGGACGGGAGGGGTGCTGGGGTTGTTTTTCTACTTGCTTTAGTTCACCACTTTGCAGGATGACCCACAGGTGGTTGCTGCAGCTCAAACCAAGGGATGATACAATGGTATACAAGGATAGGAACAAGACAGTAGAGAGTTGGGGAGATGTAGGAACTCCATAAAATATCTTTCCCCTAGGAATTTTGACTTCCCACTTGGCAGCTGTTTTTTGATGCACCTTGCTGTAGAAGTTTTCAGATGTTCTCACCATGCCTCTCTATGACAATTCCCGCGCTTGCAGCAGCTGCTTTCTGGTATCTGAGTGCTGTTGTTCTGTGCTTGATCGGTTATTTCAAATCCACCTTTACCAGCAGTTGCTGTGTGTGCTGGGGGAGAGACGTGCATCCCGTGTGGCTACTGTTGATCTGAGAACAGTAACCTTTGCAGAAGGCCAGAGCAATAATGTTTTAAACCACAGACACTAAATCTGCAAGAGCATATCTGTCAGAACACTCTGATATAAAAGGTAATATCCTTCTGCAAGATTACAAAAGGGACATCAACTGATACAGAATTAACACAGCAACTTCCAAATCAGTGACTAAAACAGCTTCTGGGGTGAGGATGATGAGCATTTTCTTACATGCGTGACAGATAAGTAAGGATGAGGAGGGGTTTGCAGAAGAGTCTCAGAGATGCTCTCTGCCTGTTTGTAGTGGAGGAACCATGGACAAGCCCATGTGGGTTAGCAGACCACTAGACTGTCTAAACACTCTTAAGGGACAAAGTTCAATCAGCTTTTATTCCAAAGAGCATTATCAGTGTGTTGCACTAATCCCATGTAACGGTACTCCAGCCTGACATAGGTACCGTGAAGTAGATTTTGGTGGCATGGATTGGCCATGCTGGTTTAGCAAAGACATTAAGATGCTGTCAAAGTTGATAGCATGAAAGACTTTCTTAAATTACACTGCTCTTCTGATTGATGGAAATGAGGCTTTGCCCCAAGCAGGTTTCAATAGTTAACATGCCATGAACTCTGTGATATTAAAATTATTGCCCAGTTATTTTTGATTCTCCTGACTATTTTAGTGTTTGGTTATAGAATTTATTACTTTGAGGTAAGCTTCCCTTAGCTGTGGCCATTGTGCCTTGAAGTTGGAAGTGTTCTTCTTGGTCAGTCGATTATTTGTGTCCCTGTGTGCACTGTGCCAGACCAGGTCTGGGTGACAGAATAGCCTGCACCCTGATAGTACCTGGGTCAGATTTCAGCTCTTCCAGCTTCTGCAGTATCACTTTGTTTTTAATTTTAAAAGCACATGGTAGAGGCAGGAGGGAGTAATCTTAAAATATTCACAGATACTCACATGCACAGACGGGTTGTAGCAGAGATTTCCTAATCTTTCCATTTTCAAGGAAAGAGATAGGAAAAAACCCTTCAGGTCATTCAAAGCTTTGCTCAGAAAACGCTGGATTTATTGAGGCTGGAGACATCCTACTGTTAGGGCTGCTGGGAAAAAGAGGGCCTAAGGTTCCTGTTCATGCACAATAGTCCTATTCCTCCCCATTTCTTTCTTTTATTTTCCCTATGCCTTTATATTGCATTACCATGCTCTTGCCCCCGCCCCTCCCAGCCGAGCGTGCCTCTCCATCACTGCACATTGTGTTGCTTTTCCCCCGCTGTGTCACTCTCTTGTGTGCAATGGCAGCAGCAAAGTAAAACTGACTGAAATGCTGATCTCTGAAGCCCTGGCACACAGTGCTTTAGAGATTAGGATTTTAGTGCATTATACTCAGCTGCTAGCAGAGCAGAGCGCTGTGACAGGGAAACACAACACCAGAGCCAGGGGATCTGGCTTGGAGCTGAAGACCTGGTCCCTCCAGGCAAAGCTCTTCACACATCTCCTCCTGCAAAACATCTTGGTGAGCGTATGCATGGATGGGCTTGAGTTTATGCAGAAGATGAAGAGGGATATCCAAAGGCAAGTTGAGAGCTTTTTCATCTACATCGTATCTATTATTAAGAATTTTTTAAAAAATAATCTTAAAGTGAAACAGAAAAGCTTTTATGGCAAGATTTTTCTCATTGTTCTATCTACATCCTCATTCTTCCTTTTCCTTTGCTGGATTTAGCTTTTTTGTTTTCCTAGAAGCTAGGGAAGACTGATATTTTCCTCTTGTTCTCACAGATGTGCAAGCTCATATTGCTTGCAGTAGCAATTTGCTGTAGATCCAGATCGCCAAGGTTGGACAGTACAGCAGGCATTTGGGGCAATGCAGTGTTGTAGGAGGACTAACAGCAGGCTTGCTGCTTGTCCAGCTTCCAAGGAGCGTGGCTGGGTTTTGCTGGGCACTTGCCAGCTGCCCCTGGAGCTGGTTGGTCTGTCAGTACCACGGCCAGTCCTGCAAGGTGGACCTTGGGATTTTTTTCACACCTTTAAAGAAGGCCTTTCTAATTGCTGCCCTCAGCTAGTGCCTGCTCCTCATTGCTTCTGAAAGAATCATTACTTAATGACATAAAGTCATTTTAAAAACTTGGTAACCTCTAATACCTTTATCAAATATCAGATAATCACACACTTTTCAGTGTATAGTTTTTCCATTGGCTTAAGGCCACTTAGTTATATAAATATTAACACTTGCTGCTGCTAGGTTTAAATCCTATTTAAAAGTGCATCTATTCTGTATTCAGAAAAGGAAGAAATGATATCAGGTACCAGAAGAAATTCTCTCTTCTGGAACAGTGAAATGTTTCTCCATCATAAGCTGAGGTTTGTGCTGCCTGCAGATGCTGGTGAGAATCTGTCTCTCTGCTCTTGCTCTGTTCAGCAGCTCCTGCTGCTGCTTGCTTCAGCATCCCATTTCTCCTTCTCCTCAGCACTGTCCTTGGTTCCTCTTCCTTCTTATTTTCTTTGTCCATTGGCAGCAGTGGGTGTCCACTTACCCTCATGGCTTCTGCTGATTTTTGTATGCCATTTCTTTCCTGGTTTTTTTTTTCTGGTTTTGTGCTTTGACCTTGATCTGACCTTCAAACTGTAATGAATTTTCTCTTTTCTGAAAGTGGCATTTTCTTGCACCTTGGTGCTTTAGCACACTTTCTTTTCTGATGTCCTTCTCTGATCCATGATGTAGGTTTCCTTCCTGCATATTCTGTGACTTTAACCATCCAAGGCTCTTTTTCTCCTTTTTGCTTATTATAACTTCCCTTCACAGTCATTCCTAAGTGGGATTTTCCTGTTTTTCCTCCCCTGCTACCCTGTTGCTGTGAAGCCATGAGGCACAAACCACAGATCTCCCACTGATTTCCTGCTTTTCATGTTCTTAGTAGCTACTTTTAACAACAATTTTACTTTTTCATCACATGCAGCCCTGCACTTTCAGTGATTTCCAGTAACTTCTCTCAAATTCTTGGTCTGACAGATTCATGGGGTATTCTCCCCAGCTGCAGTTCATGTTTTGCTCTCTACCACATTTTCCCGACTTTGGTTTTTTACCTTTTCTTTCCATTTTCCTGATTTTGCTACCTTCCACTTACTGTCCTCTTACAACCTGTCATCCTTTTTTTGTGTTTTCCATATAAAAGCAGAGTCTGGTAGCTTTGAAGCATCCCACAAGTGGCCATTTGTATTTCTGTTGTCTCTTTTTCCTTGTAAACATGAGAAGTCAGCACTCACCCTGCTGGGGTTAGGCACAGTGGGAAATAAAAAATGAGAGTCCTTGAGATGAAGTCCTTCTTAGTGTGATTTGAAGCACACACCTGGCTCCTGTGCACACAGACTGGGAGCTGCATATGCATGAGCCATCCCATACCCCATTGCTGTGGCTACAAACATCCCCTGTCTAATCATTTGGAAACACTGAGCCTGTGAGCCCATGCATGAGCTGTGCTGGCTGCCTGTGATCTGCTCTTGGTCCCCTCTAGTCACCCTGGATTCTGGCTCTGAAGAGCCTCCCCTGTTTATCTTCTCTCTTTGAGAAGATGCTGAAAAAGCAGCCCTGGAAAGGGAAGCGAGACAAGGGAGAGGAAAATATCAGAGCCAGGAAAGTGGCAGAAAGGTCAACAAAAGTAGGGATGAATTACAGCCTTTCAGCTTAGCCAGGAACAGCACAAGGGAGACTGTTATAGGTGTTTCTCTAGCAGAGGAACACAGGTCACAGAATTTCCAGCTACATACTATACCTTCTAAATAAATAAACCAATAAATAAGTAATGTACATATGGCAGAATTTTGAATAAAATAGAAAATGCCTGAATTTTTTTTTTCCAAGTGGAAGGGTTGTTGTTCAAGTTACAGGACATTGCTTTTCACCAGAAGCTGTGGATTCTAGGCAAACAGTTCCACTGTCAGGGTTGGTCTGACTGACAGTCCCCAGTCTGCTGCCAACAGACACATGACTGAAATGGACAGTAAGCTGTCCTGGGCACTATTTTGTTGGATTTAGTAGCATTTCTTAGCTCTTGTATACAGTGCCTGTTGTGGAAGTGGCTTGACACTGTGTTCACCATCACGTGCCACGTTTTCCATGCACAAGAACAAGGACCCTGATAGTGGGTGTCCACTGGGGACACATGGTGACACCAGCTATTTTCCCATTGTCCAGAGGAAGCTGTAACTCATGGGTGCAACCAATGATGTGTGTGAAAAGCACACAAATGGGGATTTGCATTGGAATTTTGCTTCTTTGAGTAAAAGATAGGAAAAGTCTTGCAATTGACACCTTTTTACATTTGATTAACCCTTATCAGAGATTGTGTTGATCATATTTGCAGTCCCATCATTGTGCATGTCTGACCCATGAGGCTGTGTCAGATCCAGGGCAGTACCATTGCTATGAGGAAAGTGTGCATGGACAGGCTGGATGGAGCTTTGAGCATCCTGATCTAGTGGAAAGTGTGCAGCAAATCTGGATCTTCAGCAGGTCTGTTTGATGGAAAAATGGTACTGTTCTCTTAAAAATGTGTCTGTTCATTTTCTGTGAGCAGCCTAATGCCCTGCATTTAGAGTTTCTGTGTGGCCAGTGCTGGTCACTGACCCAGGCCTTCTTTTTGAACAGGGAAAAGGGAGAAAGAAAGGACTGAGAATCCTATTCATTTCTTTAATTTATGCTTTCAAAAAGTAGCTGCTGCAATATTTGGGCCACTTAATGATTTCTCAGTACTGGCTGTGTTTCAGTATTCATACCTGGCTACCCAAGAGTGAGTTTTTTGGTGTTTGTTTTTTTTTTTGTTTTTTTTTTTTTTGTTTGTTTGTTGGTTTTGTTTGTTTGTTTGTTTGGGTTTTTGTTTTTGTTTTTTTTTTTTTCCCCTTGGTCTCTCAATTTGAGTGATGTTTTGGGAAGTCACTGCTATGGGTATGGTGCAGAGCTGGTGCTTGGTCTGTGCTGGTTGCTGCAAGCCAAGAAGCTTGTGTGCTTTCTGACCTCGGGCCAGCTCAGGAGCAGCTCAGAAATACCAGACACAGGGAGTTCCAGTGGCCTGAAATCCTGAGAGCTGGGGACTAATTGCAGTGAGACGCTGATTCTCCCTGTGCCCCCAGGTCCTGCTGCCTGCTCTCTGCTGGGGATCTGTGGCCATATGGCTGCAGCACAGCTGTGCAGCCCTGAAGCTCCCTGCTGCTTGCTTGCCTGTGCCCAGAGCCTGCTTTTACAGGGCTCTTGCTGCACAGGAATGTGGGGAAAGCCCAGTGTTTGCTTGGTGCAAGCCAGACTAGTTTCCATCCTTGTTGAAGTGTTCCCACTGTCACTGCGCCTTGTGGTGCAAGGCAGGATTGCTGGGCTGCAGCCACAGGGAGCTCAGCAGAGCTGCTGCTTTTCCCTACCTGCTCTCACTGCCAGATTTACACAAGAGAGAAGTTAAAGGCATGGCTTGAACTGTGCAGAGCCAACAGATGTAGCACCTGCTCTGGCCCAGCTGTGTAAAGCCAGTATATCTGTGCCCACTTGCTGGGTAGAGCAGTGTCAGGTTTGTGAGCAGGCAAACTTTGATTTTCTGTCTCTAGGTATTAGCTCTGGGAAGGGCAGGATAAAAACAAACAAACAAACAAAAAAAAGCCACATTCCAGTGGTGACTTTCACGAGAGGATGATGCCAAACTCTTCTAGAAGCTGGTGTGTACAGAAGTAAGATAGGGCATGGTTGGTCTCTCCCTGGTGGGCAGCAGTGCAGAGAGGTGAGAGCTCTGGGGATATGCAGCTGTGCTGCTGTGCCAGTTCCTTGTGAGGTTCTCCTGGTGCCAGGCTTTCTGTTTGTGCTCTGCCTTCTGCCAAACCACACATGGTTAACCCCAGCTGGCAGCCAGTGGGATGGGATGGGCATGAGATGGTTTGTTCTGGGTGTCCCAGGAAACCTTTTCAGTGCTCCGGAAGACTTCACAGCTTAAAACTCCAAACCTGACCTTTACTTTCATACTGTTTATTCACATACACTGAAGCACCTTTTTCTTTCATGTGGAAGAGAAGTATCCATTTGCTCAACATCTTCCAGATAGATGGTGTCCTGCCATGAAGGATTTTGCTGCTTCCAGAGCAAAATCTTCTGTTATGGACAGACGAGATCCATAATCTTGCCTGAGCTTCTGAATCAGATTTCCCTGAGCTGAGGAGGGATCTGAATGGTGGTCAGACCCACTCCAGAGTCTCCTTCTCACAGATATAGTGATACAGCCACACAAAGCAGCCTTGCTTTTTAATAGCCACTTTAGGCTCTGTAAATAGCTACTTCTATTTACTTCTAGTTTTACTTGTGTCATACACACAGATATACATATTAAAAAACCCCAACTCTACCAAGAAAATTACACTGGAGTGGGGCTTTTCAGTGGTTATTTTTCTCCTGCAGCTCAGAACAAGTGCTTTAAGCTTCAGATCATTTTTAGAAACCTCCAGAGCATCGTCATCCTATATTTGCAGAGTAAGGCATCCTATATTTGTTAAACCACCATCTTCACATGCTTTAGCTATGATGGCTGTGATGGCAGCCACCACTTGCACTACTTGCTTACTCACATATTGGTGCTTCAGATGTGCAGGGTTTTTATTCAGTGTTGAGAGGCTGAGTGCTTCCAGAAGGTACTTGCACTGTGGCTGCAAGTGGCTGTAGTGGATAATAAGCACAAACCCATTAAATAGTGAAACATGAGATTCCCTATCAGATAACGTGGTGCTGCTAATTCGGGTGTGAGGGAGATGGGGAGGTCATGAGGACATACCAGTGAGTAAGCAGGGAGGGAACAGTCAGCAACACTGGGGGTTTAATCCTTGTACCAAAAAATACAGGCAGAAATACATATATTGTTGTGATTGCTTAAAAACAACCAAACCAAAACAACAAAACCCAAAAAACCAAACCAGCTGCAAGGCAGAAAACTCCACCAGAAAGGCTTTAAATATAGAGGGAGTTAAATCCAGGTGGTATAGATGGACTCAGATATGGTCATAATGGCATTTTCCCTTTGTAATTCCTGAGAGTTGTTTTTTGTAAACTTTTTTTTCATTTTTCTGTGCAGACACTATATTACATTGGCATTGATTCACTGAATTTATTCATCGTCAATAAAATGAATGAAATTGTAGATGTACAGTTTCAACCACCTGCTGTTGTTTACTGGTGAGACTACCAGTGGCCCTTGCTGTCTATAAATACTTTAATGTGAATTAAAAGCAGGGGACTATCCAGTAGTTTTTCTCTTCCTCATCTTTCCCAGATACCATGTTGCTTTGCTTCCCCCTCCCCCCCAGTGTTATTTTCAGTCTCATCTCTACCGCTTCAAGAAAAGACAAACATTAAAAGGAAGATTTAATTTCTAGTGAGCAGTAGACTTGGTCATTTGTTAAAAGGCTCATCAAGTTGTTAGACTGTGTGAAGATTTTTCTCTGGTCTGTATGGTGCTGACTTTTGGTAATGGCATTTTAAAGTGAAAACTCAGATATAAAATATCTGAACATTATTTTTGGCTCTCCTGAGCTCGTAATTCTTATTAAGGAGAAAGTTGTTTGCATTCATTGATTAGTTACAATTGTAACTTCCAAATAGCTTTAGGCAATATTACATTAGGACTGCAGTTTCTAATCTCCTTTTTCAGCATTTTTTTCCCCTACTTTTGCAAGTTTGACATGGAACAACAGGTTTTTTATTTTATCACGAGACATTAAAAAACCCATTGTTTTTGCTGAAGCCTTGTTCAGCCTTATGAGCCAGTAGGAAAGATTTTTCTCCTCTGTAGTCTCACCAAGTAAAATTCACCTGCTCCCTCTGTGTCGTGAGCATCTCAGTCAACAAAACTATTACTTGCCCTTTGATAAAAGCTTGGACAACATCACCATCCTCACATCAGAGTTTCTCAAGGCCTTATAAGCTGCTGTTAGAGATTTTGGGCTGGTTGGATGTTCAGCTTCCCACCTGCTGTGAGGGTATGCTGAGCTCACAGCTCTATGCTCTGGCTGAGAGGAGGGAGGCTATAAATTTGACTTTGATGCTGCAGAGCAGAGCAATACTCCTTAGCTGGCTGTGCTTGTTTGGGCTGGGATAGAGTTAATATTCTTCAGAATAGCTGGTATGGGGCTGTGTTATGTTTGTGCTGAAAACAGTGCCAATAACACAGGGATGTTTTCATTATTGCTGGGCAGGGCTTCCACAGAGTCAGAGCCATTCCTGTGCCTCACCCCACAGCGAGGAGGCTGGGGGTGGACAAGGAGCTGGGACAGGACACAGCTGGGACAGCTGACCCCAACTGACCCCAGGGGTATCTCAGACCATGTAGTGTCATGCTCAGCATTCCAAGGGGGAGAAGGAGGAAGAGGGGATGTTCTGAGTGATGGGATTTGTCTTGCCAAGTCACTGTTACACGTGAAAGGGCCCTGATCTCCTGGGGATGGCTGAACAGCTGCCTGCCCATGGGAAGGGGTGAATTAATTCCTTGTTTTGCTTTGCTTTTCCTGTCTTTATCTCAACCCCTGAGTTTTCTCAGTTTTACCCTTCTGACCTCTCCCCTACCCCACGTGGGGCAGTGGCTGCATAGGGCCGAGCTGTCTGCTGGGGTTAACCAGGCTGCTGCCCTCACACCTCTGGCAGGCAGTGTTGATACTGCTGACAGCACTGGGCTGACTAAAATCTCTGATAAAAGGACAGTTTAGTGCCATTCATAAAAAACCCCGAAGAGCCAGACGGTGGTGGTTGCTCTCTGTGGGTCCGTGATGGGATGTGAAGGGAGATCTCACACCTCTCACAGAGCTCCAGACAGCCTCTGTCAGTCTCTGCCAGTAAAGCTGTTCTGGTTTCCATACAGTGTTTCTGCATTTATAGAGTTGGAGCGAATGAGAGACTTCTCAGCCTCAGGATTAGGGCCACTGGTGCTGCTGCTGGCTGTCCCCCCACCTCTGCACACAGCAGAGATGCTTCCAAAGCAGAAATCTGGGAAGGACCCACCCAAGAAAGGGGGGAGTTTTACAGGAGCATCTCCATTTTTACTAAAACTGAGCCAAACCAAACATTTTCTTATTAATAAAAAAAGCATTCTTTTGCTTTGTGCTTTATATTTTATTTTGGTTAGCCACCATTTTGTGTCTAAACCCTGTTATTCATACAGTCCCAACTGCTACAGGATATGAAGTTAATAAACACCTAAGGAGAGGCAAAATTTGTATTGGCTCAAAATGACAGGCAGCAGAATACTGGGAATATGTAAATGAAAGAAGCCATTGGGTTTGGGGTTCAGCTGCTTTTTGATCATAGGCAGTAGGGATTTTTCTTCAGCAAAATGCACGTCTTGTTTTCTGGTCAACTGAAATCTTCCTACGGGGATATTTTTCCAGCTACAGCTTTTCTCTTTCACTGATGAGAGCATCTTTTGTTATCTAGAAATAATAATTTTTATGACAGGGTAGCTGAAGTCATTTGAGGACTTAGCCTTGCAGTCTGCTCTCATTGAGCAGCCACACAACTTGATGAAATAGTCGAATTTGAAGATACAATTGCCAACTTTCCTCATTAATTTCCTACATTAAAAAATAAAAAAACAAAACAAAACAAACCAACAAACTGCTTCCAAACTCTCCTGATGAGAAATTCTCACAAATTTTACTGCTTGTGTCCTGACCAAAATGAGAAGCATTCTGTTTCTGTCATGATCTTTGTGGTAACACCAGCAAGGACAAAAAGTTGTTGATGTTCAGAAGGTTTTGTAGAGAAGCCTATTACTGTTTGCTAGTGTTTTAAACCAGGAAATTAATCCTAAGCTGTTTTGCCTAAGTGACAGAGTTTTGTCATTTTACCTGCAATTAAAAAAAAACCCAACTTTTATTGAAGGGAAAAAAGATAATTATATAGTAAAATTCTTGCTATTCTCTTTTTTAAAGACAAAGAAACATCCATCAGAACAGATGTGAATATGCAGACCTGTAGTAGTTTAGAATAATTGCTGTACCCATATATAAGCCAGTATTTTTTTTCCCTCTGTAATTTCAGTGTAGTTTTTCGTGTGCATTTCCAGGTTGGCTGTGCTTTTTCATTAGCTCCTTCTGGGGCTGGTCCATGTATTCTGAGCTCGATTAATCCTTTTTTTGGAAGTGGTGTGCTTTTATTCCCCATGTTGTTATCGCAGCAGGAGGACGGGGAAATGTGTGATGATGGAAGAGTTTTAACGTTTATGTATGCCACACATGAAGTTAGGGATCCCATGAGAATTGTTTGTGTTCTTGTATATGTGTGGATGAACATCTGTGGAATGACAGCTTAACAACTTCCTTCTGACATTATAAAGGGGCCATAATGGTACTATTTATTTTTTTTTAAGTTGGCTTTCTTTTGTGTTAACACTTCAAGTTCCATGCTGATTTCAAGCTGTGTTCGCACTATAATCAGTTTAAAAGTTACATTGTTTTGGGGTCAGTTAGACCTCAAATTTGGAATTAATGTCAGAATAGTAAGCCTTGAATGTTCAGGTAACAAGGGTCTAAATCTGGGCTCTTTCCCTGTTATTTCCTGTACTAATTTGCTCAGATGAGACATGATCTTTTTCCTTCCCCTTCTAATTTCCTCTCCATGGCCTAAGAAACATTTTGCAGGTAGTCAAATTGTCAGTTATACCTCAGCAACCTGAAGATGCAGAGGTGAATATACTTCACTGCTTTGTGTCTCAGATTAAACATAATTTTAAGAAAGCAGAGAGATGTTGGAAGTTCTCCATGAAGTCTTCAGGCTGTAAGGCTTGGGAATGCCAGGCTTGGAAGGGCTCTCAGCTCACTATGTCCAGTCACTGCTGGTGGTTCTCCATCCTGGAATAAATCATTGAAATTTCAGCTTACACTCTGGCATGTTTGATGTCTTTATCTCAGCTATTTTTGCACCTTGTGAATGTTATCAGCGCACAAATGTGTATAAATGTATCCTGAATAAAGTTCAAACTGGAAATGGGAAATCAGATTTGAAAGCACCATTTTACTAAGTTTCTACATTAACTTCCCAATAGGAATAATAAAGACTAAAAGGAAAAAACAACCCCAAAACCCCAATAACAACAAAATGCCTCTCAATCTATTTTTGAGGGCCTGATCCAAATCCCAAAGCACAAACCTAATCAACATCCTAATGATTAGAAAGTCTAATGTACTTTCCTGGTAATCTCTGCCTCAAACCCTTAATTTCTGTCTGAGCTATAGCAGATCTTTTAGGACATTAACTTGTCTGGTTTACAAATTCTGAGCGATTAAAAGTCCACACCATCCTTATGTTTTTTTTCCCAGTGATTAATTACTACATGAAACCAACTGGTATTTAATATGTATTAACTATTTCTGTCTTGCTTTTAATTTTGATTTTGTCTTCCCACTGAATCTTCCAATGGATTAAAGACCTGTGTTTAGAGATGTTGATCAAAAACCTTATTAACCTCCTTGATAACATCGTGCTTCTTGAGCCTGTTCTTTATAAGCCAAGTTTTCTGTGCATTTTCAGATCTTATTTACTGAATACTTTTTGATTTAATTTCTGTGTTTTATAGTAGAGACAGCAGTACTGGCTTTACTTATCCTTTATATTTTTCTTATATACTGATGGATTTATTCAACTGCATAACTGCGACATTGCATAGAAATCTAATGCTCAGTTGGTAATTTATGATAACCCCTTCTTAGCAATGGAGTATTGATTTCCCCAGCCTCTTCTAAAGGAAGAAGGGGTGGCTTGAATATTAGAATTCTCCTACCATGATAGCTCTGTTTAATATTGATTATCATAACCATATAAACTCTTGAGATCTAGTTGATAGAAAGTTGCTAGAAACTTTGAAAAACACATAATAGCTTCCAAGTAAATAGTAGAATACCCAGAACTGATATTTCTGACATCAGGCAATTCAGCTCCTACGTGCGAGAAGTATGTGTTTATGCTAAAAATCCTGCCATAATTTTCTGCTTGGGGAATTGAGACTTGCTAAAAAAGTTTAATATGCAAAGCTGAAAATCTACATTTTAAAGTCCTTTTTATGCAAAGACACAAAAAATTAGCAATTTTTAATAAGCAAATGTATAACTTAAAGAAAAATGTGCACCAACAGTATGAATTGTATAGGTGGCAGTCATTTGGCTCAGGAGCATGGCATGGCAGACACTGAGCTCCCACAGAGGAGCAGCACAACATTCCCTGCAGCAGCACCCAGCCACCCAGTGGGACTGTGCAGAGTGGGCACTGCAGGAGCCCCACCTTTCGTTGAACCTCTGTGAGGAATGCAGATGGGCAGAAGGTTATGATCAGAAGACAAATTTGACCAGGATAGCTGGGGTGAGTGCTTCTGCTCCCAGGATAATTACCGTCAGTCTCACTGTGGGGCTCACAATCTCTGCTGAACAGCTCGTCTGAAGAAGAGCTGCAAAACCCCATCCAGCAGCAAGCACTCAAGAGAAGCCACCTCAGATAAATAACCTCACTTTTTAACAGCATTTATTTTTCCTTAGCAAATGGCTTTACTCTCTGCTGTGCTATATAAAGGTTTTCTAATATTCATTATGAAAGTTGTATGTAACGTGCTTTAACTCAGTCTAATTTGAAAAGTGGAATGCATGGCAACAGGCAGCCCAAGAAGAGCTCCTGAGCCTCCAAGTCCTGGCTAAGAGAAAGATCCATGTCATGAATTTACGGTGCTCCCTTGTGAAACCCTTCAGCTTAAAACTGCTTTTGGAAGCTATTTCCCTCTTCTCCTGTCTTGTGGTTAGAAGTTTTCTGGTTTCTAACCTAATTCTATTTAGAGGAGGTTTATAACATGATCTCTCAATGTTATTTTTTCAGTATCTTTTGTAGTGTACAGTCGGGGCCCTCAATTCTAGATTATTTTCATCAGCCATGAAAGAAAATACTGGGTTATGTCTGAGAGCCCTTACCAGATTTATGCTTTCAATGAATGTTTAAAATAGAGTGTGGAACAGCCAGTACTCAGTTTGTAATGAAAAACTTGAGTTTTTGTTGGAGTAGAAGCTACTGCAATTACCAGTAACAGTTTTGCTATCCTAGCCTGCTTGTTCTGACTCCTCTTGTCTCTGAAGACCAGCAGCACTCAAAAGCCATGTATAATTCTACTCTTTAAGGCTGCATGTTTCCTGGCTCAAGTTTTGAGTTTTGAGATGTGACTTTGTGACTCCAATGATAGCATTTCCCACTGAGATTTATTGTGAGGCTTTACCCAAACATCTTATTCAAAAACAAACCTAGTTTTCTATTACAAGGAATTTTGGTGGTCTACAAGTGAAAGGAGCTTTAGCCAATCTCATCTTGCTACTCTGCAGACCTATTATTTAATAATATGTATTCATTTGACCCTGCAACTCCATTAAAAAATGCATTTTAATCCTGAAAATATGTGCGTCAAAATATCAAGAATACAGAATCAATAGTCATCTTTTCTGTACTTTACATGCGTCATTAAAGGTTGGGTTCAGTGGTGAAATTTTATGTTTCACTTCACCCCCCTGGAATTTTGGGTTTGTTTTCTGCAGAAGTTTAGTATGCAGTGGTACAAGGAGGTTATTTAAGAATACTCCTAGTTTCAGCTGATTTCCTTAGCAAATAATTTTGTGTGCTTCACTTTGCTCTAGCAATTTCTACAGCCTCTTGGATAAAATACTAAAAAGGATCACATAAGCTTTACCCCTCCCTGTAACGTTTAGCCTGTCTCTTTCATTATAACAAAATATTGCATTTTACATGCCAAGTCTTAAAACCTTCCTTCTAAAAGTGGTAACTGTATTTAATAACTAATTACTCTAATGATCCTACAGAAGTGCTCGAGACCTGTTTTAGTAGCGGTGTCAATTACAACCATCTGCACGATGAATAAAGGAACCGTGGCCCAGCTGTAGAGTTGAAACATGTTGGCATTTTCCTACGGGCAGCCATATGGCACTTAACGAAAGCGAATTGTTCACACTGCAAACAGCTCTGCTCCTGATGAATGATAACGTTTTGTTCTGGAAAATGGCTCCACAAACACCGGGAGTATTTTTAAATGCTGGAAGTGTGTCCATAAGTGACAGGCTATAAATGGGAAGGTCTTTGGAAGGAGGAGAGAGGGTTGAGGAAGGAATTGTTTTGATTGCCTAGGGGTGTTCTAGCACAGCCTTCCTGTCTCTAATAGCAGTATCTTTTTTGTGCATACATAGCCCTGAATCTGTAAATTTTATTTATTTTGGTAAGGAAGCAGATAATTAGAAATGTAACTCTCATTTGCCATCAGCATGCCCAAGCTTGAAGCTGGTGTGAGCTTTAAAATAGCGAAGCTGAAGCTGTGAAGAATTAATAACTCTTTGCCTCACATATGTGCAGACATTTTCTTACACTCAGAAGAGGAGGCTCAGAGTTGTCACCGCAGTAAGTATGTGAGCACACAAGTTGGGAACAGGTCTTGGCTTCTCAGCACTTGGTGTTAGTCAGGGAAAAAAGGGCAGATAACAAATCAGCTGTAGAAAAGATCTTCCACTTCTTTTTGTTAGGAACAGGAGTAGTGGTTTTTCCCCCCACACACATAACTGTCAGAGGCTGGCTCAATGAACTCATTGTGAGACTGATGGCTCTTTAACCCCCAAATCATTAACTCCAGATCTGAGCTGAATCAACAATAGGTTGTTCCATTTTATGGTTGATATGTAACATTTGTGTAATGTGTTTGGTCTCAGTTCAGTATCTGTCTTAGAGACCTAACAGCTGCTAATGACCAGGATTGATCATTTTATTAATCTCAGAAATTGATTTTTCCATGTGGCTTGCTGCTTCTGTACATGATATGTAATCAGGAATCTTGTATCATCTGAATTTCTGTTTGATTAATAAATGCTTAATCTGGGGATTTTTGTTTTCTCCTCTGTGATGTAGCTGTAGGTGGAGGTTGATGATTGTTCCTGAGGTTTCATGCCCAGATCTCACTGGGGTGATACAGTACTCCTCACAGTGAGGTACCCTCTGCATTTTGCAAAGAGATGACTGTTCTTAAGTGCCAGCACTCTGTGTTTGCAGGCATCAGGGCTGCTTAAAACCTCTTGATAGGTCTTGCAGCAGTTCTGCAGCAACAGCATAGTAAAAAGCCTCACTAAGGAGTGCCAACCAGGTTCTCATTACATGCACCCAGAGCTATTTGCAAATGCACAGCAGCAGCACGGGGGCTACAGCTCTGAAGCCCTGTGCTTTTGGTCTTGGAGCATCTGTCACTTGAGCTCAAAACAAATCTTCCTTAGCTCTCCACAGCACTGGGTGGATCACAGTGCTGAGAAACCCCTGGTAATGAAACCATCGTCTGCTAAAGCCTCCTAACACCGAGTGTAAGAGTGAGCACAAGGCCAGGAAATTGCTCCAGAATCAGCTTGGATATTTTTTTCTTGCAGCTGTCTTGTAAGATTGTGTTTTTATCTGACCCTTCTTCACAAGCTGTGGTTTTATGTTATAGGTTTATCTGCAAGCAGGCAAGGAACCCAGGCATGGTGGGGTGCAAGCCCACCCTGACACCCCTGAAACACACAGGGCTGTGATCTAAAAGGCATTAAGCTTTCAATTGCAGCACATTGTGCCTCATATCCTTCTGCTGTTTGATCTGTTACAGCAGCACTGCCTAATGCAATAAATCTTCCTCACTTTTAATTAATAGTTGTTCATCTGTACTGCAATAATTTCAAGTAATATTTACATTAAAAAGAAAGCAGAGGGTGGAGTAGGGAAAAATATCTCCAGGCAGGAACATAGTAAAAAAAAGCTTCTTCATCCAACTGAGAAGTAAATACTATAATTTGGGAGCAATACATTGAGTGTGTGTTTTACAGAGGAAGGCATAGCCTTTCCATAAGAAGCCAGCATCATGAATCAAACTCAAATGTCTCAAAGCTCTGCAGTGTTATTTAACATGTAATTCTGCATTGCATTTCCACAAGGGCAGGTTCAGAGATTCCTGCAGCTCCTGTGTTGCAGTTTGCAGCCTGTCCACCTTCCTCTTCTGCCCTCTCACCCCTCCTGTGCAACCTCTGCTTTTTTACACAGCCTTATTATCCACTCCATCACAGAGATTCATTTGATGTAGAATGCAGGAAAAAAAAAAAAAGAAATGTGGACCCGTGGTATCTAAATGTGCAGATATGTACAAACTTGAAGGCAAGGTTGTGAATCTTATAACTAATACTCCCCAGTGTGTAGCTCTCTAATCGTGTTACAGGTTTCCATGATGTTTGGTCCTGAAGGGAATGAATGAAAAAGTCACAAGGCACCGATTCTGGCAGTGTGGGCTGCAGGGCCTGCTGGTAGCCCATGGTGCTTGCTCAAAAGGCAATCTGCAGAAAGCTGATTAAAGCCAAGTATAGTAGTGATAACCGTGTTCAGGCAGAATGTGTTGCAGGACCCAGCTCAGGATGCCTAAACTGAGTCTCAATATTTTGTGTATTTGTTGCTGTTGTTCACTCTTCCAGATTCCTGTGACTTCGTGCTAAAAATGCATTGGTGAAAGCTGGGAATTTTGGTTTGTAGCCATGTGGTCATGGAGTGGAACTTGAAAATGTCACCCTGTAAATAGTATAATCATAAGAGTATTTGAAATAAATAAATGAGTAGTTTCTGAGTTGGAATGCTTGTGTCCCAATTCAGTTGGCCCAACATAGGCATCCAGTGCCATTTAAGATGTCTCAGGGTCTCCTGTGGTACTTCCAGCTTGCCATGCCATATGGGAATGGGTTTCCTGTAGGTCTGTTGTCATGTTTGCCTTGCTGGCTCTGTGAAGATGTGTCATATACCCTGGAGGTCACAGGTGGTGCTAAATGTCTGTGTTTAGGCAATGGAATCAGCCCTTCCTGTTGGAGAGCTGTGCAGCCAATCTGAGTTGTTCTTACATTCTCAACATAAAGGAAATCTTCTAATTCCAGGTCCAGATTACTGGCAAATCTGAGAAATTCCATTTGAACCTAGAAGAAGCCTTTTACTATATGAGGAGAGTCAAATGCTGGAAGAGGTTACCCAGAGTGATTCTTGAGTCTCTGTCCTTGGAGATGGTCAGAGCCTGACTGGACATGGCCCTTGGACACCTGCTGTACACAACCTGGCTTGTGTGGCACAGGAGGGTTGAACTCTCTCCAGAGGTGCTTCCCAGCCTCTGCAGTTCTGTGTTCTATGCGACTCTGTGACCCTTAAGGCTTAGTCAAATAAAGAATTTGGAATTTAACAGCTATTGCCGTGTGTCAAAGGTCGTTCCAGTGATGTGGCAGCATTTCAAGCTTTTCTGTGTCCAGACTTAGGAAGTTCAGTTCCTGCAAAAGATGCTGTGATCTTTGGCATAATTCTCTCACAGCATCTGCTGAATGCATCAGGAATTACAGTGATCCACCTCTTTTTCACAAATAGTTTTAAGCTGTGAATAGAGAAACTTCCCCTTTCTCAGTCCATAGCAATGCTTCTGTGGTAATCCAGCAGAGCCTTCCTTCCTTTAGCAGGGGAGGCAAACAAATAAATGTCTATGCTGGAGTGTTGAAACAGCCATGTTCAGTATTTTGGCCTGCAAGTTTGG
Source organism: Molothrus aeneus (assembly GCF_037042795.1). NCBI lineage: Eukaryota > Metazoa > Chordata > Aves > Passeriformes > Icteridae > Molothrus > Molothrus aeneus. The sequence goes on along the minus strand of NC_089648.1, from coordinate 70,798,883 downwards.
TTTTAATCACTGAAAGTCCCTTTTCCAACTCACCATTTAAAAACAAATTTTTTAGCAAAATGGAAAAATTGAACCAATGGAAGATATTTTGTTTGGACTTAGCAGTTTTTCCACATACTAAAGAAATGCCTTCTCTGATCAAGTGAGAGCTCTTCTCCAGTTTCCTTTAGGAAAATATTTACAATTGTTGTTTCAGTTTGGAAACCGCTTCCATATTATAACACTTCAGCTACATTAAATATTTAAAAAAATAATGACTGTAGAGCTGTGCCATTGGATGAAAGACAGAAACTGAAACCACTTATGAATAGAATTGGAGCAGAGCAGTGTACTCTCCAAGCAGAGTGAAATGCAGAAATGAAACATCTAATCAGTACTTACCCTAAAATCATACTTACTTTTAATGTGTGTACATACCCCAGAGTATTTTAAAGATAAGAACTCAATATTATATTTATTTAGTAAATCTGAGTTTGTTTTGATTGCCACAGTGTAGTACTGAGACAGACAAGCTTCCATTCACTCATGAATTTCTGCCCCACTTTTTTTTTCTTTCATTTTTGACTTTATTTTGAAGACAGGAACAGTCTACTTATTAGATGAGTGGCATGCAACAGTTAGATACTGGGGAGCCACTGTGGTCCCCAAGCTCTCTGGCTCCTCTTGGTTTCCTTTCTTTGGCAGGAGATCCCAGCACAGTCTGGAAACTTCGTAGATGAATCTCACAAAAGACAGACAGTGACTTCTGAGGTAGGATAAGACAGGACTCAAGGAAATGCCATGACACGGAGTCAGGGGAGGTTTAGGTTGGATATCAGGAAAAAGCCTTTCACCCAGAGGGTGGCTGGGCACTGGAACAGCTCCCCAGGGCAGTGCTCACAGCACCAAGCCTGAGAGAGCTCCAGAAGCATTTGGACAATGCTCTCAGGCACATGGTGTGACTCAGGGTGTCCTGTGCAGGGCCAGGAGTTGAGCTCTCTGGTCCTTGTGGGTCCCTTCCAATGCAGCATATTCTATGATTCTATGATAAAAGGTGTTTAATGCTGGGCAGCAGCACAAAGTAACATTTAGCTGAGCCGCAGAGATCACTGTAGTCAGTCAGCTGCTGATGGAATTGAAGCAGGTGAAACTCTCAACTGCCAGACTGGATGCTGTATCCAGAGAAGAAGCTTACAACGTTGTGCAAAAGGCTCAGAGGAAGGTGTTACCTGCTCTTGTTTAACATTGTTTTTATTGGTAGTAAATATAATTGATAATCCCACAGAAAATCCCCCAAGCCAGGGTCATGGGTTTGTTATATGAGATGGTGTGTACATGTGGAGTAAAACAAGCATCAAGCTCCCTCCAAGTATCCTGTGTGCAAAGTGTAATGCAGGAAAGATGGGCTGGCCATGGCCAAGGGTGGCATGTGAGCTAGAACACAGCAAAGCAATTATTCCGAGGGATAAGCAGGAGCTAGAGCACACCCTGTGTCAAATGGTCACATCTTCTGAGCATGGCACCAAGCATTTTGAAAGAAGGGGGATGTTTTGGTTTGTTGTGCCCTGGCACAAGCTGTTCTGTGAATGTTGCAGGAGTATGGGACAGATGAGTGGCATTGGAGCGCTGTGGTGGGGTGATGAGGGCTGGTATGGCTGATCAAAGGTGGGAGTCAGCACACCAGGGGCCTAGAGGGGGTAACAGCCCAAAAGGGCATGAAGACCGAGATGCACGTGCTGATACAGTGGGGAATGGGGAGGGCAAGCAGTCTGGGAACATAATCCCTGTGGCAGCCGTTTGAAGAGATCACCAGGCTGCTGCCTTGCAGCCCTTGACCTTGATAAGGCTTGAGATTTCCAGTGAGAGCGCCCCAGTAACACAGCTGGGGGAAGGAGGCTTTGGGGGATGTTGTGACTTTCGTAAATGAGCCAAGCCACATGCACTTTTATCCCAGAGAACATAAAAAAAACTACTTAAAAATTGATGTGCATACATTAGACCTGTTCCCCAGCCTTTCTCCCCTACCTTGGGTTTCACAACTACTGAGAAATCAGCATAGGATTACATTGAAAAGAAGGAACTAAAAACCACTTCAGTAGATCATCAGAAATAGCAGTATCACTTTCACAGCATTCGGACAAAATACACATAATTGACACAGCGTAGTGGTAGCATGAGCCTCATTTTTAATGCACTTGGAGAGGGAACCTTGAGATACACTGGTGTGATACAGAGAGAGTAGACTTGTTAAAGCCAAAGCTGCATCCAGGTTTCACAGACCAAATCTGACCCTATTCTTCCACAATGTCACACAGCTTTTACTAGGAAAAAAAAAATAGTACTTTAAACACTGTCAAAAATTACTAGAATTTGTCTTCAGATTTCAAAGAAAATTAAACAAATTGAGTTTTATAGTCCAGTTGTTTGGTAAAACCTGCGAGGAGCGTAAAGTGGAGTATACATTGAATTTACTTCTTCATTTGCTTTATTGTTTAGCTTTCAGTCTCATATAAATGTCAACCAGGGTGGCCATCCAAACCTCTGGTTGCCCCGATGTATGTTGTAATATATGGGAATGTTCCAGATACAAAGTAAAATGCCTATGAAAAGGCATGTAAGAATAGTTTGAGGGATGGTTTAGTTTTCATTTAAAGCAGATATTTTTAGTCTCTCTCCATGCTAGAAGGAGATAGCTAGCCCATACTAGAAACTCTAAATGGATGTCTGCTGTAAATGGAAATTACTTCAAGGAAAGAACTTTTTAAAAGGTAAATTTTTCATTTTTAATTAGTTATAAAACTAAAAGCTGATATGCTAGTATTGTCACCAAAGTAATTAAACTGGACTTCAGAAAAATTAGTTTAATTATAGTTGTGCAAGTTTCTATACGGATGGCCCTAATTTCAGAATAAATATAGCCTGTATTGAGATAGTAAGAATCCACTTTCTAAAGAAAAAAAAAATTGCAGCAAGTTTGGTTTTGGAATCTGAATGTTCACATACATTTGTATGGCAGTAATATGGGTGGGAGGTTGTTTATTTTCAATTTTTTTTTTTTTTTTTTAATACTGGTTCTAATATATTAACTTAAAAACCCATTTCAGGCATTTGCAGTTTTACTCCCTCAGGTAAAATGTTCGAAGCACAGAGAAAAACTCTTGGACCTCCTTGTCATTTTTTTCACAAATTGTCACAAGTAAAAATGGGAAAAGCAAAGGCTAGGCTTTATTAAAAATTAAAAAAAAAAAAAAAGAAATAAAAAAGACTCTAATATATTGCATATGTTGCTTTGATGAAGTCCCAGACTCTTTCCTGGTGAAATTAAAGTGGATGTTATAAAATGCCTGGTAACTCTGTGCTTGCCCTGGTCTCTCTGTGTTTTCCAGACTCCACAGGCACTTTCCTCACAGCTTCTGCTTTTGGAAGGTTTCTTTCTGTCTGTTGGTGATAATATCAAGGAGAACTTCATAACACCTGAACACAGTTGTTTTGATTTTTTAATTTTTTTTTCCTCCCTGAGGGTCTTGAGCAGCCTCTGCTTACCACAAATCTCCTGAAATCTGAAAATGAAGTTTTGTACTTCTGTATCCTAGTTTCTAGCTGTGTTTGCCCATAGCCATCCCAACATGCCTGTGACAAAGTGATGAGGGAACTCAAGTTAAAACTCTGGTTTAAAACACATCAAAACTGGTTTAAAACACTGTTCCTACTTTGGGTTAGGTGGTTTTGTTTGGTTTTTATTTTCTTAAAATGATCTTAAAAGCCCATTAGTTTCCCCACTGAGCGGCAGACAACCGAGGTGGAAAGGAAGGATGGTTCCTCTCCAGCTCCTCCTGGGCCAAGCTGCTAGGAAAGTATTCAACAAATGTTTTAGAAAGTTCCCTCTTTTGGCACCTCAAAAATCTCAGAATGGAACTGTAATTCTCCTGCACAGCAGGAGTTAAAGCAATTAGCTCCTCCTTTCTCTTAAATCTCCCTTGGGTTGTGAGATATTTAACATCTAAGTACTGACCACATCAGATAGCAGATATGATGGTGTGTAAGTAAAAATAATTCCGCAGACAGTGACATGACACACAGTGTGATGTCCAAAAAATACAGAGAACAACCAAATTATTTGTGTCAAAGGGAAGTTTCTGTTTACACTGTGGGAGCTGCCAGTGCCATCCTTGCTGCTGCCAGGACGTAGAGGGAGAAATGGTTGTAGTTAAGGTTGGTCCTTAATGCTTGTCTCCTCCCAACCATTCACTAACTTGACCTCCAGTCATGGGTGGACAACAAAGAGAAGTATTAACTCTACAGTATGGAGAAAGAAGCTGAGAAAGAATTTAAGTTCCTGGCTTTCATTTTGTCTTACTAATTATTGTTGTCCAGCTGAAGGAGTCAAAAGGGAGGTTTCTACAGAAGTCCAGGGTCACTGAAGCCCTTGTCGGAACAAGGAGCTGCAAGTTTTAAATACGTCTTCAAGCTTGGCCTAGCAAAGCATCTCCTGCCTTCAGTCTCTCTCTTGGAGAAAAAAAAATCCGCATATATTTATAAAGCTTTCAGTGGTATTTTAACACTTTTATTCTCAGTGCTTTTAGTATATGCTGCTTAAAATGGGCATGTGTGCAGCTGCATTATCCGCCGCCTGAATGACAAATGGTTTATCAAGCCCTGACAGAGCACCCGCTTCATGCTGAACGGAGCAAGGCAGCGGCAAGGACTCTGGCTTCAGAGAGATTAACTTCCAGATAGGAAAATAATAATAAACAACAGCCCATAAGCAAAGGACTAGAAAAGAGGAATCGAGACCATAAAGCGGAATCACAATGATCCGAATGGACAAAGGAAAGCGGATTTGTATATCTGAGCTTGAAATATGATAAATGAGTGGCAGATTAACGTTGCTAGGCTCCATGATCATAGCGAGATCTGAGAGAGGGAGACGTAGGAAGGGCGCTGCAGGAGAGCTGCAAATCTGACAGCAGCCAGGGAGCAGGGAAGGAGGGGGAGACTTGGGTGGGGGTGAAGAGTGCAGGTCCCCAAAGGTGAGGCTGGGGAGCTGCACCCTTGTGGAGGGTTTAGCAGGAGAGGGTGACATGGTCTGAGACACCTGGCATATATGTCGGGGGGGCTTAAGGCTGGAAGAAAGGTGGTGAGAACATCCAGTTTAATAATTTAAGCAGTATAAATTAACTATTTTAGTGCCTGAACTATGAACACCCCCAGGATTTTAAAAAGGGACATTTAAAGGATATCTCAGAATTCATCCTTTCACACTCAGATATTGGCATTCACATTTCTATTAGTATGTCTTGATGCAATTTTTCTCCCACATGGTGGAAATTCTTTTGAATTATCCAAGTCTTTTGACATAAGATCCTGTTTGGACCTGGACATCTGGGTTACCTTGGGCAGTTACATGAGTGATTGAAAGATACTGCTCACCTGATTATTCTGAAGAGTGGCTCCCAGACTGCTCCCTTGTTTTAGGGTCCTTTATTGGCTGGGGGGACTTGTAGTTTGGGGTGTAGCAGGCATTGAGCCTCAGTGGTAATTCCCAAGGTTATGCCAGGCTGTGAATGCAGTCCCTACCCTGTGCTCCTCATAGGGATACTGAGTATCTCATGCTGTGGCATGGGAGAAAGCTCACAGAGAGCCAGGGAAACGATGAAAGTTTTGATAGTAGTGCCACATACCACCTGTTAACCTTCATAAATCACCCTATTACATGCTATTATGGCCTAACAAATCACCCCGTTACAGCAAAGATTTTGATGTTAGTCCATTGTGCCAATGCATTAATTAGAAATAGTTAATGGAAATACAACTGATAGCGTCTGAAGAAGCAGCATGGCCCAGTGGCTGGACTTGGATCTCAAACCTCTTGTGGCAATCCATTCATGACATAGTTTGGGACTTGAGTAGGTCACTCACTCCCTGCCTCAATTTCTCCATCTTGCCAAGGTCATAATCTACCCTGCTTTTATGAAACATTCCATGCTCTAGAGCTGAAAACTTTGCACCCTTGTTATATTTGGAAGAAGAATGGAAATGCTAGTGTAGTGATTGTATTTATTTTCAAAGAATTTGATAAAGAACTACAATTCAGATACTTTGGAGTGAACGTGCCCTGGTTTTTGCACCTCTGCTATGAGATGGCATCACTCTTGGAGAAATGTATGGATAATAAAATACTGTGAAATGACACTATTGCCAAATGAGATTGTGATGAATGGAGCCTTGTAGTATTAAATCTATGGGTACTTTACATTGTTATGACAATAATAGTTTGCACTGTTGTAATAAGTTCCACTTCTTCTTTTAAAAAATAAATTCAGTTAAACCTTAATGCATCTTCGAAAACATACCCTCCACTGAAATCAGATATACATCTCGGAATAAAATTGCTTTAAACATATATAAATGTACATTGTAGGGCATATCATAGGCAGTTGTGAAATAAATTATGTTTATCAGTGTGCCTTATGTAAAAAGACTGCAAATACATGTTCCTTTTTGTAGTTCAGGTTTGACACAGTCATTGCCATAAGTCTTTTGCTTTTAATAAACAAGATTACATTGCAGCTGATACTTAAAACTGTTTTATTAGAAAAAACAGGTAAAAAGCCCTGCAGTGAGGGGCTGGGGGGTTATAGAGAGCATTCTAGAGATTTTATTCTCCTTTCCCTAATTACAGATAAGGGGTGCCATGCTTACAGCTCAGCTTCACAGGCCCTTGAAGGATTTTATGATTCTGCAGCTGCCAGTGCAGTTTGTTGAAAATCTTTCATTTTCATAACGGGAGCTGGGATGAGACTCTATTCCTAAACCGGCAGGATAAAAGTACTTTGACTTAATAGGTGCCATCCGTGTTAAAAGGATGATTTTTAAGATTATTAGCTGGCATGACTAAGATTTATGATGCAATCTGCTTTTTTCTCTTCCTTAGTACAGATAAGGGGGGTTATTATTGTTAGTAGAAATACCTATTAAAATAAACCCCATGAAGCAGTTTCAAGGATTTGATAAAAATGAATATAAAGTTGATGCTCCCAGCTTATCTTTAACTCAAGTGATTTTCATGGGGTTATAACTCTTCTGGCATGGGATGAAGGAGCAGGAGTGTGATTTTTATCCTCACTCTACAATAGGAGGGAAAACCAGATTTTGTATTCCTTTCATTAGCACATTACTGCTCATTACTGCTCAGGTTTGCTTCTGCAAGGGAGAGTTAACAGAGATTGCAGGTAGGTGGGAGAGTTGGGAATTTGCATGAATGGCTCGTTTTCAGGCTGCAGTCAGCAGTGTCTAAATGTCAGGTTCTGTGAGTAGTTTTAGGGAGAATCTTTCCTGCCAAGGTCATGCTCAGAAGAGCTGGAGAAGCTATGGGTGGGAGAAGCTTTAAAACATACCCCACATGATGCTTTTTGCTGTCAAACATCTGGGTTTCAGGCTTCCAGTCCTGCCTGCTGAGTCACCTCATCCCTCTCTCCTACTTGTTGCTATCCTCTTACATCTAAACTCTGCCAGGGCTTGATCTGTCAGTCCTGAGGAGTCGTCAGCAGCATCAGCTGGGGATTTTGGCCACACTGTGTGTTTTTATATCTCTGCAGGTGTCCGTCCCAGGTAGAATGGGAGGGAATGATACTGAATTTGCACAAGAACAATAAGACATGCTATTGATTCTTTCCTTGACTTCCCAGCTTTTATATTTTTTTCATGCTTCTTATTCTATTCTAGGTTTTAAAGCAAATAAGCCACTTTTCATTCTTTTGCACCTCTTTTTGGGGTGTGTGCATTTTGCTGTTGCTGGATTGCTCACTCACAGCCTTGTATTCTGAAGTGATCTCCTGTACAGCATCTAGGGAAACCAAATTATTACTTTGATTTAACTAAAAGCTAAAATTTTTAGGTTTCCTTTTTTTGATTAAAGAAAAAGTATCAGTGTGAGTGACTCAGAAAACATTCAGAAAATATTGTTGCTGAATATTAAAGGAATAATATATAATTTGTCATTTTAGGAATTTTTTTTCTTCAAATAATACTTAATTTATTTTTTTAAATTAAACCTTTTGCATTTATGGGCCTTTCTGAGGATTTGGGGGATATTTGTAAAGTGCTGAGGGTTTTAAAAAAATATATATACTATTTGTGCTGTCCAGATTTTAAATGCTGTTGACTTAAAAAACTAATTAAATTAGTTTTGTAGTTTCCTTCTCTTCTGTGCTGAGTAAGATATATTTGCAGGTTGTACAGCTGAGCATGATCTTCTGTCCACAACAATGCTAGGGAATGCTGCATCTGCAAAAATATTATTTTGGCTTTTGGCTTCTTGTAGCCTGAAAACTTAACCTGGAGTCTAGTGACATTGGTTTGACCAATATTGATTTTGCTTGGCAATGCAATTTTTTCTTTTTCAGAGGATTTTGTTTCTGTTTCTTCATGTTCTGCATACTGCTGTTGAGGATTTGCAAAAGCAAAGGAGTTGTGCTCCCAAGGAACAAAAGATTTTGCATTGGTGGAAGAGCATGGGGATCATTCCTCAGCATTCAGATGCTGACTGAGAAAGGAGAGATTGTTACCAAAATTGATTTTGAGTTTACCATCAGTCCCGTGGCACAGCACACTGGGCCCTCCACAAGCAGGTTCTCCAATGCAGGGATTCCTGTCTTGGCAGAGCTCTGGGATCTTGTTAAAAGCATCAAGACCTGGCTCTGTCTGCTTTCTCAAAAGCCTTTTTGTGTCTTAGCCAGGTGGTGAAATGTTTTGGATCTGTTTGGTTGAAAGTTTCAGTGCCAGGTATGATCCAGTGATTTCTTGGAAGCTGGTGCAGTTTCCTCTCGGTAGTTTGGGCAGGGAGGTGTACGTGGTGTTGCTCAAAGAGGTCACTTCAATCTACCCAGTGCCAAGCCTTTCATTCTCACTTCCTTCATATTTATTAAAAATGACTAGAGGGAAGTTCAGAACTTTTGTATCTGAGATGTGCTACATCTAATATGGTTGTCAGACAACTAAGAAAAAAGTCACTGGCTAATGAGTCTTAATTGTAACAAAACATCAAATCATTGTCACTTCTGCTGCAGTAAATGGCATTCATTAAATTAATCCACTCCATTACAGAAGTATTTTGCAGAGAATACCATGACCCAACTGCTTCTGTAACAGTAATAAGCTGAACATATCACTGTGGCACTATTAGGTATATTAGAAAGCAGTTTGAAGCATGGCTGCATGACCTGGAGCAACATCAGGAGGTCTCAGGTAGCATGTTTGAAAAAATAAGCTGCCTTAATTAGAGACAGGACCAAAGCAGAGCCTAGATGTGAACATTCCTGTAGCTTAGCACAGCAGGAAATCAAAAGCTGGATCGAGAACCTCTTTGGCTCCATTTGCAGAGCAGCACAAGCCAAAAGAAAACTTAGACCTTGAACTGGGAACAGGGGATTTAGAAATCTGAATATTGCTTCTTTTTCTTCACTCATATGATTCCCTTTTAACTTTGGAGCTAAACCCACTGTGCTGTCTCTCCTCTTTTCACCCAGTATCAGAAAACAGAGAACTGCATCGTTCCCCAACGCCGCTTTTACAGCGCTGCCATCAGAAATTTCTGGCAGGAGTTGCTTTGACTTTTAGCTGCATTCAATTTCATACTATATGTGTACATATACCCTAGGATGATATAGCGCCTTTGTAGCCGGGGAATGGCCTGCTTTATTAAACATCCCCCTTGCCAAGGGGGAAAATGAGCAGCCACAGTAAACACAGATGCAGGGAGGGAGGAACAGTCCGAGCCGTGTGGCAGCGCATTGTACCTGAGGAAAAGCGTCAGCCCTAATTGGCGCTGAGCACAGCCCACCTACTTAGCGAGAGAGGCTGCCAAGAGCAAATTGCCCCGGTGCTCTGTGCGCCGTGCTGCCTTCCCATTGAATTCACTCAAATGGAAGGCTTTTGCCTTCATTTTCAAAACTCTCCATGTGTTGGCAAAACGCTGTCTTGGGGAGAGGCTCTCTGTCTAGAACAAAAACCTCCTGAGGATGCGTTCCCTACTTTGCCTCCTCCAAGGGTGGTGCCACTCCAATTCTTCTCGAAATTTGAAGATGACCGCGGGGGAGGAAGGGGGGTGTATTTGTTTTGGGAAGAGGGGATTTTTTTTTTTTTTTTTCTGGGAAAACACATTTTGGCCCAGGAAGAATGAGCAAAATGACAATCTGTCTTGGAACTCTTAAGCTACTAAGCACAACATTCAGTGCTTATATGTTGTCACATTGCCAGCAGCGGGTATGCAGAGGCAGTGCAGAAGAGAATAAATTAATGTATGCCATCCTTAAAACAATTCTATTGAGAGCCAGTGCTTTGTTTTTACTTACAAATTCATAATCCCCTGTTTTGGCCCTTCTTTTGCACCCAAGCACTGAGATGTGGCAGGGATGCTCCTGGAACAAACTGCACTGTGGGATTAACTCCATGAATTCCATCACAAATAGAAGTGGTTGGTCGATTGGCAGGTTTTCCTGCTGGTTGCTTACATTTTCCCTTCTAAGCTAATAAAATTAATTGTCCAAAACTAAAGTCCCCTATGAGGGGTTAGCTGTAGACAGCTGAATTGGAACAGAATGGGGTTGCTGGTTCTCTTAAAGGTTTCTGCTCAATACCTAATTTAGGAAGGAACTTCTTTTGCCCCTGGTTTTTGGATGAAACTATGCTTAGAAATTTAATAAATTATAAACTTGTCACTTCCATTTCATCACTGCTACATTCCCACCTGCTTCTTCACCTCAGTTTCCTCCTCTCTGCATCTGAGAATAGGATACGAGTCCTTTGTTTCTTTTTAATGTTGTGAGCTTGCCAAATTCTTGGTACATCGGGTCATTCTTGCTCACCTAATGATTTCACTTACGGATTTTAAGTTGGATAAAACAAGGTCAAAAAGGTCTAAGTACATAAGTAAAGGAGTTTTGCAAATCACTTATTTGAGTCAGTCTTGTTTGAGGACTGGGGAAGGTCTTGGAGGAACTCTTCCTTGGACATGAAGCAAAGAGAGAAAGGAACCTGGATGTGGTAGAAGGTGGTGAGTAGAAATGGGAAATGTGGTGAGAATAAAGGGGAAAAATTGATTGAAAGATTAATTAACACTGGGGGAGAAAAGTGGGAAAAGCATCGGGGCTGCAGAGTCCTGGGTTTAAGCTGCATCTGAAGGTGGGTTGTTGTTGCTCTTTCACCCTCCCCACCTTCCTCCAATCTAACTTGGGCTCTCCTTTTCTGAGCTTTCCTCAAGCCTTCCCTTTCACTCTGAGGGCCCAGTGCTGCCAGGGTAGAGAGCCCTGAGCTACCCCCAAGTCATGGCATTGGAGGGGTGAAAGGATGGGCACAGTACCTTTTAGAGGGCTTGTAGGGCCTGCAAGTATGATCGCTGTTTTCTTGGCTGCCTCAGAAAGACAAGTGGTTCAAGATTAAAAAAAGGCAGTAACAGCAAACTGTGTTTAGTACATTCCTGAAAAGGACTTTAATCCAGTGGTGTGTGGTATTTCCCTAGTTGTGACGACTGTGTGGTTGTTTTTCTCATTAGAAAAAACCAAAACCACAGTGACTTCATGAGTAAGGTTTGGCTTTCCCTCCACGAGGAATTCAATCTTGGCCATTTTGCTAGGTGTATTAAAATGCACAAGAAAATTGTTGATTCTTTTTTCTTCCATATGTGCATTACTGCCACAATATGACTTTGTGCAGACTTTACTGTAACCTGTACTTTAGCTGGTCAATGTAATTTATAACAGAAAAGCTACATATTATATAGTGCCAGAGCTTTCATAATATGTGTGTGTTGCCTCCACTCTGCTCTTTCATGGCAGTGCTACAAAATATTTTACCAGAATAAGTGTAAATCCTATAATCTTCAAAATTAAATGGGGAAAAAAGAAAAAAACAAACCAGCCTCCATCGAAGCAGGAAGGCAGAAGTCTGTACCTCATGTAGTAGCTGAGCATGGCGTTGCCTGAGGAAGGTAGTGGCAGGCTTGCTGAATTGCAAAAACACCAGCGCCCTCTCTCATGGTCTTTGGCTGAGATGTGGGTGTTGGCTAAGCCTGCCCAAAAGCTCTGTTAGAACATGATGGGAACGTGGTGTTCATTTTCCATGTCCTTGGTTGTTTTTCTCATGTCTCTCCAGCGAACTCCAGTGCTCTGTTGAGCTGAACCTGGAGTGACATTGGACATCTGAAAGAGCAGAGGATTATACCCACTCCTTGTCTTGGGTCTAAAGCTGGAGATAAAAGCCCGCAGCACCACCTAAAAGAGAGCTTTAGCCCCAGTGCTGAGCATGGTGGGCTCATCAGCATCCAGTTTCTGGCATGGAAACTGAGCTCAGCAGATTTCTGTAATGCCTTGTGCTTCAGTTATATAGGGAGCCAAAGCTGGAAGCCAGACCCCTCAGCAGGATGAGTCACAATGTATTACCTCCCCTTGATGCTCAACTCAAAGCATCCCTGTGTTTTGGAGTGACATGACACCAGAGGATTTGGGCAGTGGTACCTCGTTTGGGAATTTCCAGCAATCCTGCAGTGATAAATGGGCAAATGATGTTCCCTTTGGTTTATGCAACAGCAGGACATTGGGTACCTAAATAGCTTTGTTAGCAATAATGTGGCTTCCTGCAGATTCTCAGGTACATAAGCCTAGAGGGGTTTTGCACATGTTTAAATTGGATACAATGTCTGACCTCTGCTCTCTCTACCTGAGGGCATCTTCTAGTTTTGGTCCATATTTTTTCCATCCTCATCTCACCAGCTGAAGAGGAGGGATAATAACTTTCTTGACCTCAGAAGATTTTGTCAGTTTTAAACAAGTATCAAGGGTGTTTGGTTATGGTAGCACCGGAGCAGTGTAAACAGTGAGACAGAACCCAATGACACAGAGAAGGCAATTGTGCAATATGCAGATTTATTTTTTGTTTATGTTTGGCTCCTACCATTACCATGTTTCTCTAAAATTCTGAGTGTATTTTGTGTACTGTTGATCTTGCACATGTGCCTGCATTTTGCAAAGGAATTAAAGAGATCCAGTGTAATGCCAGGAGCACATCCCCCATGTGAGTGGTGGGGGACTGCAGACTCCCTGTGCTGTTTCCCATGTGTGTTAGCAAAGGATGCTCTCGCACTCACTGTCACAGTATCTGAGGCTGGATTTGGCTTTCCATTCAGCCAACAGATGATGTTTCCAAAAAAGAAACTTCTACAAAATGGGGAGTCTCTGGGAGATAATTACGTCGTTGTATAAATAATGAGTAAGATATTATCTGCTAGCTCTATAGTCACATCCACGGAGAGAAGAGATGAGCTTTCTTCGAGGGCAGTAGAGTTCTCTCAGCTCAATTAAATGGACGTATAGTACCAGCCTGACACTGAACATTTGTTCCCATAGGAGCCTGTTAAAGGGAAATACAGTTAGTGTTGCATACACCCTGTGTTTAGACCTCCTGCTTAGATTATGAAAAATGTTAAAGCTAAAAAAAAAAACCCTCATTATTTGAGTTCCAAAAAAAGCTGCCGGCTCCTGCATGCTCCCTGCAGCAGGGCACACCTTTCGCACTGCCCGATTAGCTCCGTGTTATCTAGTTGCAAATGCCTGGCTTCACTATTCCTGTACTTTATTTTAAAAGGCTTTTGCTGTATGCAGTTGAATGTACTGTAATCTTCTTATCAAATACCGAAGCTCTTTAGTGATGCCATTTTGAAATGTACTTCAGTTTTTAAATTGCAGATTCTTCTCTGGCTGGAAGGTCTCTGTTCTTGGTTTAGGCAGTGGTTGAGAGAGAGTGTGTGTGTGTGTGTGTGTGTGTGTGTGTGTGTGTGTGTGTGTGCGTGCATTTGGCTATATATAAATGCCTGAAACATGCTGACTCCTTTCCTGATAATGTTCAGTTGTGGGTTTCCCTCTAAAACACTGGAAAAGGAAGACAAAGCTTCTGGGTAGGGTTGTGAAGCTGGTAGCTGCCCTCCTGGGTAATTTTGGGGTGCTTTTCCTGTGTTTTTGTTGTTGTTGTATTTAGAACCTCCAAAGAGCTAAGTTCTCTCCGAACAAGAGCAAGGATTCTCATTATTATTTATATTATTTTAAGTGAAAGAACAAGGCTGGTCTAGTATTGAGTACGGAACTGGAAATCTGAGCTCATATATTCTGGTCTCACATCTGTCAGTAACTTGTGATGTGACTTGAAACAAAATCACTTAACCTGTGAGTCTTTCCCTACCTGTAAAATGGGGTTAAGATAAGAGGGATACCATAAGCATTAAATATTTAATGTTTGTAAAGTGCTTTGAAGACAAAGAGTGCCACAAAAATGCTTATCATTGTCTTAAAATACAATGAACTGGGTAACCTTGTGTGGGAAAAATTTGCTAGATACTGTAACTTTACAAATGAAGACCAAAGCAGGAGAAGAAAGGACATCTTGCAAAATTGAGTATTAAGAATTTTTTACAAAATGCACTGGAGAGTCTGTCTCTAAAGAATTAGCAGAGGAAGTCTTTAAGAACATTGAAAATACTTTCAGAACATCATAGGATTCAGCAAGTTGGACTTTCCTGCTAATAAAGAAGAAAAGAAGGGAAAGTTCTCAACAAATGGCTCTGTTTAGCCTGGTCACAGTAATCAAGCATGTAATGGGGCCATTATGGGAATGCTGGGAAATAAGACATCTAGTTATAGACAGGCATTATTTCAAAGTGTATGTCTAATCCAACCTCAGTGGGTGTGATTACTTACCTAGATGATCAAGGAAATGGTATGGATATGTACTTTATTCAGGAAAGCAACTGGTAGAGCACTCCATCTGTGAAGATCATTCCAAGCAGCTTGTTCACTTACATCAGCTTACAAATTGTTTGCAAGTGGATAGGCAAAAAGATAATAATAGAATGCATTGGAAAAAAAGTGAAAGAAACTGGGAATGCACATGTCTTCAAAGCATTAAATTAAGCAAACCCCAGCATTTGAAATTATGTAGAAGGTCTTCCCCATAAGAAGATGGTGTCTTTCATAAATACACTAATATATTGCAGATACAGAAATACTCAGTCCTTTCTGTCCCTCCTCTCTACCTCTACAGAGGATGAATGCGTGAACTTCCTGGGAGATTCTGGGAAAAACTTCAGTATCGGCAGGGCTGCAGTTCCTCCAGATAAACCTCTTCCAGGATGGATCCTCCTCCACAGGCTGCAGCTCCTGCCTGAATCCTGCTTCACAGTGGATGCCTCTCCATAAGGAGAGGTCTTCCATGGGCTGTAGTGTGGGTACATGGGGGGAAAAACCAGTGCTGGACATGGACTTCTTGCAGGGGCATAGTAATAGGACAGGGAGTAATGACTTTAAAATAAAAGAGGTTTAGATTGGATATTAGGAAGAGATTCTTTATTGTGAAGATGGAGAGACACTGGCACAGTTTGCCCAGAGAAGCTGTGGATGCTCCATCCTACAAGGGTTCAAGGTTGGATGGGGATTGGAGCAACCTGGTCTAGTGGAAGGTGTCCCTGTCCGTGGCAAGAGGTGTTGGAAATAGAGGATCTTTGAGGTCAATTCCAACCTAAACAATTCTGTGATGATCCTATGGTCAGCTTCCATTATGGTCCTCTCCATGGGCAGCAGGGTCACCCCTGCTCCAGTACTGAGGGCACCTTCTCCTCCTCCTCCCTCTTTGATCTTGATATCAGCAGGACTGTTTCTTATACTTTTGTTTTCCTTAATCCTCATTGCCTGTGCAGTGTTCTTGCCCTTTTCTTAGGAATGTTTCACAGAGGCCCCACCAGTTTGGCTGCAGGGCTCTGTGGTTCCCTGCAGTGGGGACAGGGAACTGGCTGTGGGCAGCACAGGGCCACCCCTGCCTCCCCCTTATAGAATCCCTGCAGCTTCTCCCGGTCAGAGAAACTGCAAGGAAGAAAGGTGTTAAGAGATACATGAGTGTACATTCAGTGATCAATAATTTTACATTTTTTCCCTTTTTTTTGAGAGGGAACTGTTGTGGTGCTCGCAGGCAAGCTTAGGCGTGTGTTATAACTTTATGTACGACATTGCTGGTCCCTGTTTGTGCCCGGCAGGCAGGCTGCTGGAGGAGCCAAGAGAGCAGAGCAATTGTAACAGCCTCCTGCGCTTTTTGGCCTAAAAATCTATAAATTTATAAGACTTACAGGAGTGGTGTGGTGACTCATCCATGCAGCAATCAAGGTGTCACAGCAAATCAAAAGTTTCCATCTCTTCTTTGAGACGGGGATTCGGAGAAAATGCTGACGGTAATTAAAAGAATTGCTCATCCCTGGCTGTGAAGCTGCGGTGTGCCTCATAAGATATGCATCTTATCTCCAAACTATTTATGGCCCTGTCTTGGGTAGTGCATGCTGGCACCCAGAGCTGTGGAGCAGGACGTGGCTTCCCAAAGCGGGGTGTGCTGCTGGCACCTCATGCCTCATGGGGCTGGATTTGACATATGATGTTTCCCCTGGTGTCCAGAGCTCTGACTTGGTTCTCTCAAATGCCATCATCTGTTGGGATTATTTACTGGGAGTGCAGTACCTGTGCCTGATCTTCCCTTGCCTGCTTCTGTTGATGCCTAAGAATTGCTTAGATGATGGTAATTCTCAGTGTCAGCCTTTGACCACTGTTTGTGTCTTCACAGAGAGCCTGAATTTTAAGCCAGACTGATTAGTTAAGCTGCAACAGCATCATTGGATGGATGCTTCTCGTAAAAGCTGTAAGGTTTTGCATGTGAGGAATAAATTCTCATAGTGATGTCTCTGTAATATTTTCATTTATGTATCCTTGTTTTGTTTTGGATCTCTGAAAACAAACTCCATAATAAGTTTTGTAGCAGTAGTAAAATAATTTGTTTCAACAGCTCACTATTAGATGTCACAACATACTTTTGGTTATCCTTCTTATGTGTATGGGGAAATGGCAACGTGAAGAAAGATTAATCAATCAGGAAAATGATCTGTTATTTCCCTTCTCTTTTCATCTGTTCCAAAAACCTGATGGGCTTTGAGGCAGTGTCTCTAAGCAATGCATATAATGTATGCCGTTACTGCATGCTCAGCAGCCAAATGCAAACATTGCAGAGTAGAAACACAAGGTTTATCTAAAAATAAACAAAAAGGAAACAGAAATCTGTACTTCAGATTCTACACACAAGCTGTTCAAACAGTAAGATCTTAATAGTAGATTTAAAAGTGTCAACAGCAATGGCCTTGTGTTTTTGCATGGTTAAAACTTGTCAGCAAATGCAGTCTTTTGAGTGATAATAACACTAAAAGGCTTACAACAGACTGTCCTTGGTGTACTGCAAAACAAAAAAACCTCACAGGAACAACAAGTATCTGTTGACCTGGGGTCAGCATGGGAATCGCAGGTCACTCTTGTAGGCTGAGAAGCTTCTTGAGGAAAGAGCAAAATCCATGAAATCACTGCATTGCTTAACCACGCAAGTGGAAGGTCAGAAGGGAACAGACCTCTTCAAATTATATTTAGTAACTATGAAGATTTTGCTTCTAGTAGTCGCTTTGCACTGCACAGTATTTTTCCCCCTTACTCCCTGTGCCTCCTCAGAAAAATTTCATCTGATCCAATCCGAAGGTAATCACGTACTCATCAGCAATTTTTCAGCAGACCAGACAAAATTATTCTAAAAGCAAAAAACAAATTATTTTGCTCTACATGTGTTTATGGACAGATGAGCCAGGCCAGATCCGTTCAAGAAGATGCAGGGATGGGATGGTAGCAAATAAATATGCAGTGCTTCCAAATATTAAACTGTCCCCCAATGTGCTACTGTAAATTGAAGTGAGTACTGTTGCTGTTAAGGTTGGCTTTACACATATTTTTTGCTGGTGTTGACATCTACTGGATAAATTTGCTACTGACAGGAGGAATATGCTCTGTTTCAGAGAACAGGAGAGTGCTGTCCCCTCCTCTCAGCTCTGTCTTGAACAGTCATACATCCTCACCACTGCCTTTTTTGTTGGTTTTTTTTTTTTTGTTGTCTTCTGTTCCCAAAATGGTCCTGTGAGCAAAAATTCAGTTTAAAGATAGTAAATGGCAAATACATTTGGGCAACAGACTGATGAAACAGCTGCTGTCTTTCTCCCATAGACCTGGATTTTTCTGTTTTGCCCGAGGCAGTAAAGGGAAATTAGTTTATTAGTTTCACGTTGGTCACTGGTGAATACATCATCCTCCCTCACAAAAATAACACTTTAATTCTGCTTGATTTGAAATAATTGACCGATCAGGAGTGAGGCATGTGAAGGGAGCTACCAAGACGGAATTACACCGTTGGGCTGGAAGATCAATTGTTGGGGAGGAGAGCTGAGACACTGCAGCCTTATATTACACCTGCCTGTTTATTACACTTGGCCTGAGGGGAAGGCAATGCACCATTCTGATCTGTTGCCTCGGAGAAGTACGGATGTAAAATGAATGCAAAATCAGGGAAGAGCAAGTTGGGTTTTTATGTTAATACATTTTATATTGATATTGAGGACATTTCAGTAAACGGAGCTTCTAGTTTATAGAACAGCATATGTGTTTTTCCTTTTCTCTCTGCCAATATACTTTCCTAAATGTGGTTTAATTTTTATTTTTGTTAGCTTCTCAATAATACTTGTAGTGATTGACTGGTAGCAGTAGCACAAATACTTAGTAAAATTAGTCCCACTGGAAGATTACTCAGATGCTAGAGCTCTTCTTACTCTTCCTTCCTCCGCTCTTTCTGCCTGTTTTAATGATTTCATTTTAAGAAAAACGACCTGAGGCACAGCAGTGAGAGAAAAAAAATAAAAGTCTCAAGAAAAAAACAATAGATAGACTTATGTTTGGCAAATCCTGGAACAGAAGCAAGTCCAGATGTTTGCTATACAGGCATTTGGCATGTATATAACAGCCTCAGTACAAGACTGCATATAGAGTTTTTGACAGCTTTGGTGGAATGAAAATGAATTATTGCTATTCAGAATAAAATGCAAAACATTTTGGCCAGTGCTTGCAAATCTAGCAGTTTTCAACTTATATATTTTACTAGATTCTTGGTATTTTTAAATGCATATTTAAGTAGGTGCTTGGCAAATATGATTTGATTTCTCTGTAGTATTGAAAGGTTCTACATCACCTAACATATCTTGAGAGGGATATGGTGAGTGGTTCATGATCTGTTTATTATTTGATCCTGTTACTTCTAAAGCAGCTAATTAAAAGCTGCAGACCTCTGGCCTAGAAAAGGTGGGCTGCTGATTTCCTGCATTCAGCAAACAGCCTTCATCCAGCAGCTGAAAAGATAAAACATGAGTCACTTGGGCCAAATTTAAATGAGATGCAAGAAAGGGTGGTGGAAGAAATGGTAACAGGAATAGCTTTTAAGAGGCAGAGGAGCAAGCAGAGAGGCAGTTAACTTTGATACTGCTGTGGTATTAATTCATTAGCATGGTGGCACTGTCCCTCTGGCTCTTGACGCATCGCCTTTCAAAACAAAACATAAATAGCAAGTGGATGTAAGTGATACTTACTCTATTGAACCAGTGGAAAATAAAGTCAGTCCATTTTATGAAATTGGTTAGGCCACGAGAGGTGATGAGCTGTGACTGCAGATGGACAGATAACGTGGGCTCTGGCCAACTCCAGTGCCATGCGCTGTGAAGGGAATGTTTTGATCCAAAAGCCCCAGGTGTCTGCCCAGTATTTCCAGCCAGATAAAGGGGTGATGCTGAGTGCTGATGGACTGGTACTAATGGTACCAGTGCCATTAAGCAAAAAGATGGAAGTACAGAAATATGCAGAGAAACTCCTCTCCAGAGTCTCCATTATCTCTGAAAGAAGAGCAAGAATACAGGTGTCTCTTTAAGTGAAGAGCAAACTTTCTGAATGGAGGCTAGTGGCAGTCACACATGTAGGGCACCAGAAATTGGAAAAATTAGTTATTCTCTGTGGGTCAGAGATGCTGTGTTTTCTCTGGGAATTCACTTATTTACTGGAGGATTGCGATAACTGCACCTTCATAGCTCAGATGCCACAAATCATGTTAAAGCCTTGAAGGTCTTTGGATGCCTGTCACTATGGACTGTGCTAGTCTCATGTTCAGTAAATGTAAAAAACATTTTACATTTACAACATGTAGATGTGACACTTAGGGCTTAGTGGTGGACTTGGCACTGTTTAATGGTTGGACTTGGTGATCGTAAAGATCTTTTGCAACCTAAATGACTCTGATTCTATGATTTAATGTTTATTTTACTTTTTTTCCTGAGGCAATTTTCATGGAATAACCTCTTTTTATATACCAGATGGTTAGGGACTATTTTGTGTTGTAAGTGTACATGTGCTCTTGATTTGGAGGAGTGATACATGTCTCCTTTTAACAAAACGTATGTCAGAAGATTCTGTGTGGTCAGAGGACATCAGTCCTGAAAGAGAAAATTTATTACTTCACCTGGTGCTGGCTGAAGCTTTTTAAATGTGAACAGTGATGGGGTGGGATACCCAAAAATATCCTCTAAGAGGGAAATTTGAAGTACATTTTCTTTATTACAGCACTTTGCAGCACTGCAAGTGATCCAGATCTTATGCTGTAAAATACACTGCATTTAACCCTTACCTTGGCAGAGAGCTTTCTCCTGTAATAGTTTTGACTGATTGATCAGGCTTCCTTTAGGGTCTGGAAGATTGAGAACAGCAGTAAACAAAAGGAAATTTCTTCTGCCTTGTCCAAAATGTAATTTGAAGACCTAGTCCCTTTGTCCTCCCACCCCCCCTCACCCACCTCAGAAACCATTCCCAAAAAACCCAAAATCCTGCTAATTAAATTTTGTGAGATTTATTTTGTGACATTTGGCAACACTGACAGTAGCTTATTCTACATTTCTGCTTTATTAACTATGAAGTCTTAGGCAAGATTAGGTATGTCAGGTCCTGGCAGCCACTTCACACATTTTGAGAAGATGGCCCATTTCCCCAGAAGAAATCCAGTCGTGTCCCTGTCTCCCCTCCCCACCTGTCCCCAGCCGGCACCTCTGGACCCCGGCCACCAGTTGTCATCCTGCCAGCCCCCGTGCCAAGGTGCTGGCCACCGGCTCTGCCGTACAAGTCTTGCTGCACAAAACCTGCACGAACTGGCCTTTAACACGGCAGCTCTTGGCATTTGGTTTCCTTTCGTTTGCTTTTCATGCTAATGAGATAATTTAATTAGGGAAGACAATGTTTTGGGCAGTGTTTTGCAAGCAGGAGTGTTACAGAGGGACATCGTTTTTCTCTCTCTCCGTTTTTAACAAGGCTGGGTTCCAGACACTGCCAGCTACCCTGGACCCTGCAGAGACATCTGAGGAAGTTATTTTGCTTTTGTGTAAAGTTCTGTTGGATTTTAATTTATGAAAATTCTGCATAAAATTCCAGTCTTGTTGCTGTAGAAGGTCCTTGGATCGACCAAGAATCTGCAGCAAGTGGCATCTAGAATTTATTTTGGGGGCTGGAGGGTGTTGGGGGTTGAATTTTGTGCTTGAGGGGTTGAGTTTTTTTGTAAGATTGCGGGGATGGTTTGCAACAAAGCCATGGAGAAGAACCATATCAACTATGACATCTTTCCAGCAGAGGCTTGAAGAGAGAGAAGTAGATTTACTTGTTTTCTCCTGGAGTTAGGAATTTTATTCAAATATATATCCCAAACCAGTATATTTTGACATATTTTCTATCAATTTATAATTGATGATAAGTACATCTGAAGATGGAAGCCTTTTAGAATAGTCCAAGAAACTTGTTTGGTCAGGAGCATCTGCAGAAGGAGACCCCTGCACCTGGTGTAAACTTCATGAGTTTGTGTCTGTCCAGGTTTGGCAAGCAACAGGACTCAAGACAGGCCTCGTCTTCACCTTCTGTTCCAGCAGCGTGAGCATCAGGACCACCCCGAACCTTTGGGAGCTTTTCTCACCCTGCCAGTGCTCATGATCCATGAATTGAAGGATGTGTTACCCAATCTGCTCAGACTGTAAAAAAATTAGTATCTGAAAAGCAAATTACTATAGATAGGAAATGATCACAGTGAAGATAAATTTCCTAGAAGCTTAATAATAAACCATACACTTAGAGATTTTTTAGTAACCCCGGATTTAGGAAGGTTATATTCTGTCACCTGTGAAGGAAAGAAACTCCAAGGTATGGTTTCATTTGCATCATGGCTGGGTTTTTCTTTTTTACTTGAATAGTCTAGTTTATCTTTGTACTTACAATATTTTGAGATAGCAAAGCAAAAATCTCATTTTTTTTTCTTTCATAGTGATCTTTCTGCTGAGAAGACACCGTTGTGTTCATGCTCAGATTTTTTTTGTAATATGTCCCAAAGCATCACCACCTCCAGCATATATTTGGAAAATTAAATCCTATATAATCTCTTTAATCTACTGCTCCTTTTTCACTTACAGGGTTAGGATTTGCGTTTTTTTTTTCTTCTTTTTTTTTTTTCTTTAAGATCTGATTGTAGCAAAGCAGCTCAAGTCTCTCTGCCTTGTCTTGGATTTTACAAGAGCTTTACAACTGTTTACAAGACTAAATCAGGGGTTTACAGAAGTAGACCTTGCTTGATAATAAAGTTGTTTCCTTGCCTCTCAAATATTTCTGGATCTTATCTTTCTACACAGCTGCTTGTAGTTCAGCTTTACAGAATCTCTTGATTGCATTCTTTCTGCACTTGTCTAACAGAGAGTTCTTTCACTGAAGTCACCCAAACAGAAAAAAAAAAAGTAGTTGAGTAAAAATTGTGAAAATGGATTAGTCAGATCCATGTAGGCTTTTAACAATGATTCTATATGTGTCTAAGAAAGTCTTTGTAGGTTATAAAAAATGTTGAGCTCGAATAAAACCTTTTGCTTGGCACATTGCTGAAGAGTTGCTCCTGAAGCTGCTAGGACTTCTAGTACTTTGTTTTATTTTGATTTTCTTGAAGATGTGTACATATATGACCTGACGATTGAGTTATATCCAGAATTTATGGAAAGGCTGATATATTTCAATGTGATTTTGGTGCCATGTGCATAAATTACATCTGCAGACCTGTGCCTGGGGAGAGGTTGTTGTGTCGGTAGGCTCTGATAAAACTGCATGTCGTAACATTTCCCCTGCAGCATATATGTGAAATCATTCAAGCTTAGGTACTTAGACATCTTCCTTTTTATCAGTTACAGTGCTCCATGCTAGATCTGATTCCAGCAAATCTCTCTTCCTCTTTTTTTTATTTTATTTTTTTTTAATGTGTGGTATAAAAAAAAAAAAAGGCATTAGGTGCACTTAACGGCTTTTAAAGCTCTCTGATGGGCTATTTTACCTGTACTTCCATTTATCCTGTCTGAAAACATGGAAGATTATTTAGCTGCGTATTTTAAAGCTTCAGGTTCTTTCTCTCTCCTTTTCTGCCATTTCCCTAATGACCATGTCTCCACTTCCGTCACTGTCTCCCAACATCTCTCGCCTATCATGTTTCTGTAATGTTATTATTTAAAAGGTAAATTTAGAAACAAATGCTTACCCAGGAAAAATTTAAATTAAAAGCTTGACCTTTATTTTTGAAGTCACTTAATGAAGTTGACTAATAGTCTAAGAAATCTGATTCTCCAGCTTCAGACTGGCTGAAAGCCTGTTTTTCCTTATATTTATATCTGTGGGGACAGGCACTTTAAGGAGACCTTGACTAGATAAGCGTGGAAAGCAGGGAAAGAGCTGCTCCAAGGCTCGAGCCCGGACTGTCATTTAGAGGAACATGAATAGGAAGCATTTTTTCTGCAGAACAGTGAGTGTTCTGGGCTTGGGGGAAGAAGGGCTGTGTTTAAATGTATCGAGCATAAAATGAAATGTTAACCACTTGAGTTTAATAAATCTGCAGCAATGATCTGTTTGAACCTGGTAAGAGCCCTGAGGACAGCACGCTGCTATCTCAGACGCCACTGGCCTTTTCCTTTCCTCTGTGTGTGTGTGTGTAAGCCGTGGAAACAAGGAACAAATGAGCTTGCATAAGAGATGTGGTGAAAAATGAGTACCAGGAGGAGGGTGGTTTTGTGCTAAGGAGGTCGGAGGATTTCCAAATGGCCAAAGTGTTCAGGGTAAATTTGAAGGCTGGATGTTGTCATCTGTATAAGTGCCCTACATTTGAGTCCCGAAGACACCCACATTTTGCCAAAAAACTTTCTCAAATATTGTTTTTGAGAAAGTTGTTAGTATGAGATATGTCTAAAATTCCTGGTTGTAGAAAAAGTTACGTTCTCTAGCAGGGTTACACTCACATTCTACTTTGCCTTGAGAGCCATAGGTTTAAAGTAACTTCTTTTTATGGTCTCTCTCACCTGTTGCTTTGCATGTTTTGGCCTTGTCCCATCCCTCAGAAGGTGTTTGGTATTGTTTCATCAGTCTGTTACCTTGTCCTGGTCTACCCTCCCACACCCATCTTTCTCTGAAAGTAAATGATGGGGGAAGAGGTCAGGTGCATGTATAATCCTCATGCCTGGCTCCTGCATAACCCCTGTCTGAAACAAAGTGGGCTGTGTTCTGGCAATCTTTTTGCAGCACATGCACAGTGATGCAGTCTGGGGGACTTCTTGCCTTGCCATATCACTAAATCTCATTTTACATTTGTCATGGGATTTGTATTTACCTCTGGTTGCTCAATCTCTCTTCTTTAGCTTATAGTCCTTTCCACAGCCCTCCCTTCATACCAATTTGATCTCCTTTTTTTGCTTTGAATTTATCAGTTTATCCAGTAACTGCTATGGGCTTCTTTCTCTTTTTTCCTCTCTCTTTAGTAGGGTGGGGGATTTTTTTCCCCTCTAAGAGAGTTTTTGTTCCTTTTGGCTGCACAATACAATCCTTTGATTCTGTGTGACAAACGGGAACGCGTTTCCTTTCTAGTAGAGATTAAAGACACTCAGCTACTCCAGTGATTACATCTTGAGTAGAGGGTGAGGGAAAGCCTGTCTCACTGACTTCACCACCTTCTCCAGACAGTGTGTCAGCTGAATTGGGTGTACAGAGGGATTTTCAGCAATAACAGGGTGCAGTGTGCCTCCTCATGGACTACGAGTCTGAGATGCACAAATCATACGTTCTCTCTCCTGCTGACTGTGTCTACATCCTGGGTTTATGGCTCTGATGTAGGGTAGACATATCTGAGATAGCTCAAAGCTTATCTGCTCTAGTACTGGCTCCTGCATGTGACAGTGTGGAGCATCATGCTAGCTGAAAAATCAACCCCACAACTGAGGTTGATAGATCTGTAATTAGCCAGGGCTTAGCTGGCCCAGTGTCTAAAAAACAAGGTAAAAATCTTCTTTCTCTTCCTCTGTGCTGTTTAGAGGGGTCTAAAACTAGGTAAGAGAAAATGTCTACACATGAATGTTGAGGGAAACTTCCCTTAAAAAGGTAAAACCACATGAATTAATTGTAACTATTGGTGTTGATGTTCATAAGTATTAGGCATTGATGTTTCTCCTCTCTGTCTCTGCAAAGGGACAGAGAGAAGGAGAAACAGAAAGAACCCTCAGAAAGGGTTCTTTTTGTTTTATTTTGTTTTGTTTATTTTTAGGGAAAAAAATCTCAAAGAACATGCCTGGAAAATTGTAGCCTAAAATCAGATATTGTGGAACTGGTAGTGACAGGGTTAGGGTTGTGGCTGGACTTGATGATCTTAGAGATCTTTCTCAACCTTAAGGATTCTGTGATCTCTGACTGCAGCGACTGCTGCCCTCCCTGCTGTTTGAGTGAGGTTTCCACTGGCCTCCATCTCTGCTGTTTCTCAAGATGGTTTATGCTGCCCTGCGTCAAGTTCTGTGCAGAGGAATGTGATGATTACACTTGACTCGGGACACACTGCTGGAGAAGTTTTTCTTATGAACACAGAATATGTTTAAAGCATTATTATTATGATTGTGATCCTCAACATCAATAGTCTAGACAAAGCATAAACTCTGGATCTAAAAATACACTTAAAAATTAGCTAGTCTGTTCACAACCCATTTCTTACCTCACCCAGCAGCTATTTATGAAAACATTTTCTATTCTTTCTAATTTTAAATAGCAAGCACTAGCAGTTGAATACCCATTTATTAGATAGTTATCCCCTCCGGTTTTTCTGCACATCTTGTCACTGTCAAGTAACTTTGTACCCAGACAAAAATGACATCTTGAAACAAGTAGTGTATATTTAATGCAATGTATTGGGGGGAAAAAAAAGAAGAAGAAATAAAAAAGAAGAAAAAAAAAAGAAGACTGATGTTCTGATGTTTAGCCCCAGCTTTTATTTTTTCGTTGGATATATGAAGTACAGTAGCTGGACTGAGAAGTGAATGTGCTCATGAAGAGGGTGTTGGGTTTTAAGTAAACTTCTTAATGTGTGGCTTAGTCACAGGCTTTTTTCCTGCTCGTTATTGACGTGCTTGCCTGTCAGTCTCATCTGATAGAAGAATTGCTGGGGGCAGGGTGCCTGGGATCGTGTGGCAAAAACTGCTTGCTATTGACTTGTGTGCATGTGTGCTGCTGCTCTCTGCTGAATGAAATGTCAGATGTGCTCAGGAGTGTGGGTGGGTGGGTGGGGGAGATGTGATTTGGTTCTCCCTGGTTGCCTTGTCAAGGAGTACACTAATACAGCTAATGGAGATCCTCAGGCTCGAGAGGAGAAGGGCATTCAGTTGACAGCCACCATCCAAACAGTCACAAAAGATAGCTTCATACAGCAGTGGGGGCTGTTGGGATTAAAAAGAAACTCTTTTGAAGGCAAGGAATAATAAAGGATATTTTGAAATTGCAGCTTGCAGTTTGCAGGCTCCTTTTTGCCTGACTTAGCAAAATGGTTATAAAACAAATGAAAGAGTGGTTATATACCTGTGGAATTTCTAACCTTTAAAGACACTGTGTTTAGGTACTGAATTTATTCTGAGATAGTATTCACTAGAGAAAAAGTTTGCTTTCTTCACCTCTACTAAAAGAAAAGGTTCTTTTTCACTACAGCAGCTTTCACAGCACTGGTTTCTCTGGGTTTTCCTGTGATCATTGTACAGCTGAGCTCACATGGTCCTCTGGAAAATACAGAATTAGCTTCTGAATGAAAGTATCAGATGGCCACAAGAATGAAAGACAGAGGAATCTAAGTAAATAACCGGACCATCAGCCCTCAAATCATCAAGACAAACATTGCATCACATTCTATTAGAGAAGAAAATAGTTGGGTTAAGAGCAATGTTAATTTTGTGGTCAGTACCAACTACACTATGGTGTGGTCTCCAGTGTGGGTTCTTGCTGGAGGTGCTCATTCTTGGAGAGGGACATCAGATATGCAGCTTATTGGGAGATTTGGTTAGGTAATATACCTTTATATTATTGAATTTTTAACTGAGGAAAAGTATTCTTTGTCTCAACTAGTGAACCAGCTCTCAGCTACTCTCAGCTCTCTAGTGAACCAGGCGAATCTTTCATCCTTTAGGCATAATGATTGGTTTTGTTTGCCTTTTTAATTTCTACCAGGTGAATAACTAATATTGGCAGCAGGCACACTGCTTTATAACACTTCTAAGTTTTTTATCTTTCTTAAGAAGGTTCTTACCTTCATGTTTCTGGGTGAGTTCAGTTCTGGCTCCCTCCACAATCCTTATAAACAGATATTCTTACCATCCATTTTTGTATCTAAGAATTTGTGAAACAACATTGCTTCCACTGACCTGATGTCATTATTACAAAGAACTTAGTGGATCATGCGATGCAAATAAAATAAATCAGGTGCTGCAGTGACCTAGATACTCATTATTTATTTATGGAAATAAATACATTTAGAATTTATTCATACTGTTTCTTCTATTGGAAATGCTGTAAACTTTCGCTTACTCAGAGGTCTGCTGGGAAAATAGCATTATTGCCACCATTCTGCACATTAGAAGACCTTGCCAGGAAGACTTCAGTAACTGCTCTAGGCTATGTAACATTTAATTATCAGCACTAAGATTAGATGTTGGGAGTCTTGACCCACAACATTGTGTTTAGACATCCTTCACCTGGCAGATACAATCTGTAGATAACAAAGACTGAGGGGTGATAAGGACAGAGTGATCATAGAACAACTTGGTCATAGATCACATATGTGTATTAGAGTTTAAAGTCTAGCCAGAAGCACAGGAGGAGACAGAACATCTTGGCCTGCCTCCTGTAGAGCATCCTCGCTGTGGGGAGGTGTCACAGAGTGAAATATTCCTGCAGGAGCTTCCAGTGAGGAGTCTAGCAAACAAGGGGCTATGTGAAGCAGTATTTGGCTTTGAAAATAGAAAAGTAATGGGTAGATTTAGCAGGTAGATTTTTTTTCTCTTTGATCTTTAGTATCTATATTTGGTCATGTGTCAGATACAGAAAAGTGGCTACAGAAAAGATCTGAAGGCTACTGAGAAAATGGAAAGATGGAGCTGTTGGGAATGTTTTCCTGTTGTCAGAACATTGAATTATAACTTTCTTCTAACTTGGCTTTTCACAATTTGTGTGCTTTTGCTTGTTATTTTGATGAAGAGTTTGGGCAGATGGTGTTTCTTCAGGTCTATGGGACTGAGCTCTCCACTGTGTCCTTGTACTTGTCTAGACGTTCAGCTGGGAAAAGAGGAGAAACAGTGCTCTCCTAAGGCAGAGAAGGCACGACAGGGTCTTGCCTGGTGGTTGCAGAGCACAGTCCCTGTGCTGGGCCCTCATCCCTAACTCCTCTGTGTCCTTAACCTTCCAGGCAGGCTCTCGAGTTCCCCCTGAGACGCAGCTGCCCTCCAGCGCCATGTCACGGCACCACAGCCGCTTTGAGCGAGATTACCGTGCGGGCTGGGAGCGCCGGGACTGGAGCTCCAACGGGAACCATGTGGGCAGCACCAGCTGCAGCAGCGCCGCCAGCACCACCAGCAGCTCCCGGCCCGGGCTGCTGCCCCTGCCCATCGTCCCCGCGCGCCTCCCCACGCCGGCCACCGCCGCCTGCACCACCGGCAACAGCGAGGTCATCACCAGCCTGGTGGCCAACTCCTCCCCAGCTTCCAGTACCAAAGTAAGGATCTAGATTTTTTATTTTTTGACCTTTTTTTTTTTTTTTTAAACGGGGTTGATAACTTGAAAGGATGTTAGAGATGGAGTGTCATCTGTCCCTTTGTAAGGCTTGCGTTCATGGGATAGCCAAGAGTAGGAAAATGAATTTATATGGGCAGTCTGTGTCTTTCTCATACTTTTCTGTGTTGTACATACACCAGAGTAGGTCTTTCTTGTTCCAAGACCGAGCGTCTCCATGCTTCTGAGAGGCCCAGGCGGAGCAAATGTTTCCTTCCTTTCACCACTGCCTACGTTTGGGCTTTCTTTGGCTTTCCCTGGAACTTAATGCTCCCTTTTTTCTTTTGGGAATGCTTTTCTTGTCTGTTGACCAAGGCATAGCTGTGGTTGACAGCAACTGGATGTGGTTCTCATCCAGAGGGAGTGGAAAGTGACTAAAGGTCATAATTTTGGCTGAATGGTGTTTTCCCTTTAGCTGATAATTTCTGTAAGGTTCTCAAAGCCTCGTTCTTAATGCAGGTTGGAGTGAATCTGTGGAACTGCTATAACCAGGCTCGCTCATTTGTGCAAAAATGCACACCAGGGAGTGAGAAATTGTTAAGCACCAAAGAATAGAAGTCACTAGTAAACTATTGGGCTTTTTTGTTCCAATATATTATTGGAGGGAAGAGGGTGAGTTTTCCTTTAAAAAAATAAACAACAAACTCATTGTAGAACTGCAAAGTACATTTGGTATTTTTGGAGAAAGTTGGGGTTTCTTTTTGCATGCAGATTCAAGTAGAACAGCTGGAAACAGAACAACCTGGCAAATGGTAAAGGTGACCACAGTGCTGGCAAAGTGAGACAGAAGCGCTGCTGGGTTTCTTTTTGTGATATGTAACATTTTCTTTCAACTTGGTTTCATTTTAATAACTGAAAGTGCCAAATGCAGCAGATGTAGACAGAGGAAAAGGAGACAATGAAGTTATTTAAAGTAAGCCAAGAGCAAGCTGAAATTTTGCTGCAGTACCATTATTATATTGATTTTTTTCACACTGTAGAAAAACAAGGTCAATGCTACAGAAGGAAACATTAGCCTAAAGTGTAGTTGTAAAAATTTGCCATGGCATCTTAAAATTATTATCATTTGGAAGAAGCTACTCAGATTCTGATCAAAACATTTTTAGTGTTCTCCAGATGCTATCCAGTGATAGATGCATTTCAATCATGCTTTGTCTGGAGATGATTGAAGCAATTTTGGAGCTAGAGCAGTGGTTTCATTTATCATGACCTTTGTTCCTGGGTCTGCTTAGAGTCCAACAATTGTCTGGAGCTGATCAGCCCTTTTCCCAGATGTTCAAAACCATTTTGAAGCTTATCACTGCTAGTAAACCATGTGTTTATTGGGGGAGAGGAGGCAGGAACTGCAAGTTAAGTGCCTTTTGATCATATACTAGATGTGAACTGTCTTCTAAATTACCTTATTAGACAATTTTCTGATGACTTTCATTAGTAAGAATGTTTTGGCATGAATAGATCAAAAGCAGTAAATAGACAAGAATGGAGGTAACAGGAGACACTTTTTATTCTGAGAACTGTTAATCAGTTGTGTAATCTCCCATAAAATAAGTGTGTAAAAATGCATAGAGGTTTTGCCCCAGCTTCTTCTGCTGTGAATCAACTAAGGAGCTCTAACTAAAAATTCAAACTTGCATGTATTGAGTAGGAAAAAAATGTGAAGAAGTAAGAGAGGTAGATAGGTAGGTAGGTAGGTAGGTAGGTAGGTAGGTAGGTAGGTAGGTAGGTAGGTAGGGTAAACAGAGATGTAAGGGTATGGTGCCTAGCAAGCTTCTAACTAATAATGTGAAATGGTGTCACAAAAAACACCAGGTGCTCATGCACACTTCTGTTCATCCTGCCTGCCTGTGTCTCTCCCTCACACACAACAGACTTACACTTGTGGCCAACAGTGTAACCAGCCAAGGCTTTTCCCTGGTAGAATCCAGCTAATGGCTAGGCACAAAAAATTGCATCTATATATTGAAGAGATCACAAGTTAGAAAAACAATGTGGTTACTTGCTTTCTTTTAAAAATAAAAACATAAGAATTAAAAATACAACAATACTTTAACAATAAACCAAGCATGTGCTAAGCTGCCTTGAGCTATGGAGAGATCACAGCCTGCCTACCTTTTGCAACAATTTGTGTCAACATGTTTATTGGGTACCAGGTCATGGGGGATAGGTGGCATCTAACAGCTGGATTTGTTAGTTCTGTTTTGGGAGTGAGATACTTGTTGCTGAGCTGCCCTTCTGCAGGCTGAACCTCCCCCAGCACTATGGCAGGTCATTAAACTCAGTGGCAAGGGTGTGCCCCACACAAGAGGTGAACACTGGATAAGGTGTCATGAAGCCAGAAGATTGATAACCTTTATCTCCTTGTCTTTTTGTCCAAGGAGATAAGGACAGCCACCAGTGCTGCCCCAAGCTGGGGTCAGAAGGGACTCTTTCTCCCATGCAGGTACCAGTTTTGACTTCAGTATATCCTCCAGAGCTGGTTTGACAGTCTCGAACCACAGAGAGCTACCATCTATAGCCCTTCAGATTGGGTTCCTTCTTGCTTGTTATCCTCCCAGTTAAAAGTTTGCTTTGTTTTTGGATTTTTTTTGGAAATCAACTAGTCTGTTCTCAGTCCTTTTGTCATTGGTTCCTCTTGTTTCCTGCTATTGACCAGTTTTGGTAGCCTCCAAATAACTCTGTATCTTTTGCATCCCCTCCGTTCTTCATTTGTCTTTGAAAATATGGGTGCTAAAAGTTAGATATCCAAAGCATATGCATCTTTTCAGCATCAGACTCACCATTCCTTTGCATGGGGATAAAACTGCTCCCTTCCTCTGTTTCCATGTCTTTATAGCCAATAATTGCTTCGGACTTTTTTTTGCCAAAGTGCTAAATCAGTAGTTATTAAAAAAAACCATATACATGGCATCATCCTCAGTTACGAATTATCAAACAATCATAGTATTGTCAAAAACAAAGTGAAGTCTGTTTGACAGGATTTGTCTCTGGGTACCTGTATTGGCAGATATTGGTCATATTCTCATCCTTCAGCTCAAGGTTAACTGAATCCTAAAGTGACAAATTCAAAATGGGGGAAAAAAACTTCTTTTCTCTCTGACATGTAACTGGACTGTATGACTTGCTGTGTGATGGAATTGTTCAGGGAATTTATAGATAAATTGTTTTAAGGACCACTAGTCTACCTAATCTGGCTGAACCATGGTCTTTAAAATTATGTAAATGTATGTAAGATTAAAGACTTTGCCAGACTTATGTGATATGAATAGAAAAAGCATTGGAAAGGAGAGAAATGAAATCATCATCAGGGGAAGCTTTGGATATGTAAGACTAGCTGTGAGGGGGTTGGGTTTGGTATATGTTTTCATGCTTCTGGAAGAGCTTTTTACTTTCTGTGGAGGACTTAAGGTTTTTACTACTAATTATTAATGTGTAGGAGAACTTTAGAACTAATTATACTTTGCAGACCTTTGAAATTTATTCTCAAAGCGTACCTGTAACCTTCTTACCACAGATGCTTTGGTACAAATCACACTTAGTGCATCTGCCACCTTTAAGTGGTTATGGATGTTTGGTCTGAGTTATTTAAACAGAAAAGCTGTCTTTTCCCAAGCTTTTTTGCTGAACAGAATGAGACTTTGCACTGCTATAACCCATTTCATTGGAGGCTGCCAGAAAATATCAGAAAGACTATTTAAACCTCATCAGCCTCTAAGAAATAGTTTGATGCTGCACACCCAGTATATTGACAGCAAAAGTGAGGCACCACCTAGAGGTAGTGATTTTTGGTTTTCTGCTCATTCTGTGCCACTATGAGCAAAGTTTCAACTCTTTTACACAATTTGGTTTTTCTACCCTGATTCTGTACCCAAAGGGTTGGGCCACAGACTGGCACCCAGAGGCAGCAGAGTTTGGAGGGATGAGTCAGAGATATTTCCTCAACCCCTCTACCAGTAGTCCATAGGAAGGTGGAAATCTTGCCAATAAACTCTGTGTTTGGATCAATCTGTCAGACTCTGAGCTCAGCCATGTATGATGATTGAGTTCAGGGCTGGTTCTATACTCGGTGGAGTTTGGGGTTTTTTTCTGTAGTGAGGTTATTTATTGGTCGATGGAAACTATCCAAGAAATCCTTATAAGATTACAGCACTGCTTAAGATATTGGCAACAAAACAGTCTGAAATTCATTTAAGGATGCTGCACACCATTCCAGCTATGTTTTCTGTTCATCTCAGCAGCACCTTCATTCTTTGTTGCTTTTCCGAATTACTTTGCGAGTTACTTGTACAATTTTCTCCATCAAAGCTCCTGTATCACAGCTTCAATTTAGAAGTGTTGTCATGGGCTGTAATTTGAAATTTTATTACCAAGAGATTTTTTGGTTATAGAACATTTACTTTTATCATCTCTATATTATTTTTAAATGCCTGAAAAGATTGATACATCAACAGAATCTGTGCACCACCAGGCGAGATCTAATTTTTTTTTCAACCTTAATTTTAAAAACCCTTTGCTTGGAACATAAATTGATTCTTCAGCCCCCCAACACTTAATGATTTGTTATTCTCAAGGTTAAACCTATGACAAATTTTACAAAAACACCAGTCTTAAGTTTTGATAAAATTTTCTCTAGCTGAGCTCAGGGATAACTGTGCAGTTTTTAAGTCTTTAAATAGTGTAACTGAGGCGTGATTGTGGCCTCCTGTTCTCACAGTACTCCTTTAGCATTTAAGACTTGTGTGTTTTTGCTACCAGAGTTTATCCCACTGTGGTTAGCCACGGGTTATGCTGTGGGAGGGAAGACAGTGATGATCAAACATTTGTTAACCTCTCTGGAAAGTCAGGCAAGGATTGCAGGCGAAGAAGTAGCCACCGCTGACTTTGTGCATCAGTGCTAACTAAATAGCATTAAAAACAAGTGGAGAGGGAAGAAAATTCTTACGGTAAAGGAAAAACAAGTCAGTGTGGCTGAGGAATGCATGGTAAGAAGGAATAAAGGGCAACAGCACAGAAGTAAAATGTTATATTCTTCTTTCTTTCACGGGCCAAGAAAATGTAGCTCCCTGAACAGCAGCCTGTCAGATGCTGATGATTTGCAGTAGGTTGCAGGATTTGTGTTGTCTGTTCTGTTTCTCTCACTTAGGAGGTGGTGATTTGCAAAGTTGGTGTACAGCTTCCACAAATATTTAAAATATTGATTAAGCAGAGGAAGAATAAACACGAATTGTTTTTCAAGTTACGCCTTATGTTGTACATGACTAATTACATACAACAATTTGCTCTGCTACGGTAACTGAAATTTATGTACTCTTTTTATTATAAAACATAAGATGCTTGCATAAAGAGAGAGATTATAAATATTGGAATACAAGAGTTGCTAGAAAACAGTCAAAATATGCAGTGATGAAATATATGGGATTTGCTCTTCCAGCTTCTCTGTGAAAGCTGTTCTTCCCCTCCCCTAGGGTTTGTAGTGAGAGCTGGCATATTTTTGTCACCATTTCTGATAGCAGCCTGTTGATTCTTTGACGTGGACATGACATAGCAGTCCCAGCCCAAGCTCAGTCCAGTGGCAAAAGCTGTTTTAAAGATCCTCAGATTCTTTTGGCAAATTACTGTGATGGTACAGAAGGCTTCAGTTGCTGGATATCGAATTGTAACAGTGATTTTTTTGTTTTCCAGAAACACATTTTTACCTCTGGACATATTTCTAAAATAGAGTCATGTTTCATTGATAAATGAGATGCAAGTCCGTTCCCACCTAAGCAGAGACTTCTGATGCACATGAAGCTCTGATTATGGCAGACTATGACATGAATGCTTAGGAAATCAGAGCAATGCCCAGAGTATATAACATTGATGGTTTGTAACAAAAGGCCAGGTTTTCCCTGGCACCCAAATCACATTCTCCTGGATTTTAGAAAATTGAAAATTTTCTAAGGCTTGAAAATTCACTAAGCTTGTAAAATTTACATTTTGGGCTGACACACAATTTAACTGGATTGCAGCTGCCATCTTTTGTGGCTTTTGTGAGTAGTCTGCAAGCAAGGAGAGAGAGACAGTGAATTATGTTGGCCATGATGTGCCATCACACCAGCCCAGCTAGGCTGAAACCAGCAGGGTGCACCAAAAAAAAAACAAACTATAATGGTATCGTATTTGTATCCTCAAACTAGAGAGTTACTTTCAGAGTTGCATTGGAGGAATCAACAGCTTGAACAAGGAATGAGAGGAGCAAACAGATAGATTTGGTCATTGAGTCTCAGGACACATTCTTCTTTCCTCTAAATGCAAATTGACAAAAAATGTCTGTGAATTGATCTGAGTAATGACTTCTGCTGAAGTAATCACATTACGCCACTACAAAAAAGTTACAACTCCTGGGCTGTATTCATGCCACCAGGGCAGAAGAGAGCAAAGGGAGATTGGTGATGGGTTCCAGAACTGATGTGATGAAGGTATTGAAGCAGAGGAACAGATTCTTCCCTTTGAAGGAAGTGGAGATGTCTTAGGTGTTTTCCAGTCTCCTCTCTAAAAGGCTGTTCCTAATGATCTGTGGCCCTAGGGCTTAGACTGTGCTGATGATCTGCCACTTCCTCCTACCATCTCATTTCAGGATTTTTTCTCAGATACATCTGTACATATTTTTTAGTAGTGTAGAAATTGGAACATACAAAATGTGGGTTTAATTTGTCAACTTGTGCAGATATGTTATTGGACCAAAAAAGGTTGGAAAGCCCTGGCATGCTCATTAATCTCTAAAGTCATAAAAAGCTGCTGGGATTTTTTTACTTGCAGTGTGTTTATCATCTGTTGAAAGAGCTAAGAGGTCTGGCCAGTTTCTAGGCCCAGTTCCATTTGAAGATGAAAGGCAGCATTTTTGAAGCACTAATTGACATCGCCAAATACTTACAAGGTCATAAACATGCCAGCTTTGGATAAAGAAAAAGGAGTATTTCTGGGCTTTGGCACTTAAAAAAAAAAATCTCTTGACTTCCAAAAGGAATAAATATCATTCATAAAACCTAAATAAAATTTGTGTTGGCCAGGATTTAAGTGCCTGATCCTTTTGAAATTATTGAGAGTTATTTTTATTTTTTTTATTTCTTTCTCAGCATTGCATCATTTTCACATGTATTAGTTGCAGATTATCCATTTAAAATAAAGCAAAATATATACTTCTGTCATTCAGGAGTCATGGGTGTTTCATTATAAAATTTGTCCCAGCCTCCTGTCAAGATAAAAAGGCCTGGGAACTGCCTTGCCTGTGATTTGATGTGGGTTACTAGAGGGTTTATTTCCAAGGAGCAGCACTTCTAAAGGAGGGCAGGTTCTCTGAGTCATAGGTGCATATAATCCTGAGGTTGGTTGGTGTAATTTAGGAATGTAATGCTATTGTCAGCATCAAACATGGCCACAAAAAGAATTTTGCAGGGAATCACTTGGTGGTTTCCTATTATTTTGCTGTCAATGCTTAATAGGTAGGGCCTGGAAATTATTTTCAAGAAAGCTGATACTTTCTCAGCAAGGTAATTTCTGATTTTGGCGTTGCATGAAGAGGGTAATGTCAGAGAAATCATTGAGGGAAGGGATGGCTTGATTGAGGTATAAAGGAGCCTGATGTAAACAGTTTGAGGGCTGTTCTACTGTTTGGGTGGGATGTCTGCATACCATAATTTTTATTATAACAGGAAAACAATGGTAATTTTTATAAAATGCAGTTTTAAGGCACAGCAGAAGGAAAATGCATTATATGTATGACAAATGTAATATTTTCTTGATGACATCGGTTTCCTCAGGTTGCAAAACAAATGAACCAAATGAATAAAAAAAAAAAAAGAGAAATAAAAAGGGAGAAAAGCTTCACTTCTCCCTATGATTTCCCTGGGCCTTGAGTTCCTCCTTGATGCAGCACTTGTCTGTGAAGCTGACAGACACAAAAATAAATTTGTCCCTGGGAGTGATAAACAGGACATTAAACTCTGCACTCTGGCTCTTTTAACGGGGGATGCTGCAGCTTCCAACCCTGGACACAGGCTGGAGTGCCCCCGGCATACCGGGAAGCTCTGATCAGCCAGGGCTGACACTCCAGACTGACATTAAAACATCACCACTGCCCTGTCTACAATCCTGAAAATCCTCTTGAAAAAATGCCCAGACCTTGAAGAGAGCATGGGGATCTTGTGACTCTGTGGCATGAGGTTGGGCAGGCTGGCTGCTGCGAGGGAGGGCGGCAGTGCCAGGAGTCCTGTTACAGCTGCGATGTCCCTCTGTCCCCACAGTGCCACAAGGTGCAGACATCTCCTGCAGAAATGGAAATACACGGGCTCACTTCCTTGGGAGTGGGCAAAACAGGTTCTTTGTCTTTGGGGGTATTAGTCAGTTTTTCTGGGTTTGGATTGAAGGCACTTGAGATAGTAATTTGTGTTTGGACTTAAGTGTTTATTATTTTTTATTAGCAAAACAGTTTCATTACTGTGAGTTTGGCAGCTTTTTATTAGAAGGTACAAAATGGTTAACAATCTTTTGTTACAAGGTCTTTTAAGATTAAACTATTTCATTAAAAATTGACATATTATTTTTTTTAACTCAATAACTGATTTCAAAGAGCCCACAATGCAGACTTTTCTTCTTAATTGCAAAATGCCACCCAAACCCATGAAGAAGAAGGAAGAAGCATGAAGAAGAAACCTAGGATGACACTCTCTATTTTGCTTCTATCTACGACATAGTAAAAATCTTAAAACTTAAATTTCTTACTAAGTAATACACTGACACTACTCTCTATAATCTATTTCACACTTTCATGGATTCCAGTCTATCTTGAAGTCTAGGAAACTTTCTTAATGAATGAGGGTCACAGTCAGTGCTCCCCTGGGGGTCAGGGCACCCCAGAGCAGACAGAGAAATATTCCTGGTGCCCTGGGTTTCCACAGTTGTCAACGCCTGTGAGAGCACTGTAAGGGAGACCATGGAAGGAATTCCTCACACTTTTTCCTGACTCTGGTTTCACTCTGTAGAAGCAGCTCTGATGAAGATTTATAATCTCACATTTCTTTTAAAAGGAGCGTGTGTAAAAGGATAACCAAGTTATTTTGTTGGGGTTTCTCTTGGAATTTGAGGCATTGCTGAACGTTCAAGTGATGGTTAGCTACTGTAACACGCTGTTTTTGGATGAAGTGGGCACTTTTCAGGAAACAAAATGCACGTTTGCTTTGGTTTGGAGGAACCGACTATTCCAAATTCTCCCGAAGGTTGGTCTGCCTCTTCTGGTTTTGGTTGTTCTCTGCTCCTGTCAAGATGAAACATATGTGGTTGTTACCCACTACAATTTAGCATGACCAAACTATTTCACTTGTAAATAGTTGTTTTCACTTGAAAACAAAGTTTGTAGAAGTTCTGCAGAGAAATAAATGCTGTCTGTGAACTGGTGTTTGTGTGTAAAACAATGTGCACCCACCGTATAAATAATGAATAATACCGAGTAATAAATTCTTCATATCATAGCATTATTTCTTACTGTTTTTGATCCCAGGTCTTTTGTGGTAATCCTGAAACAAAGCACCAGGAAGTATGTGAATAATATTTACTATGACTAAGTTTTGGCACAAACACACCCAGAAGAAGCAGCTTTCTTGGCTATATCATTTGAATGTTTAAGATTATATACTGCTTACATTATAATATTGTATATAATTAATGTTATCCTTTAATTCTAAAGGGTTATACAAAGCCCCTGCTTTCAAAACCACTGAATTAATACATCAAGTGAAACATTTGTCAGCTGGCAAGTGAAACACAACAATCATTGAGGTTGGAAGGAGTCTCTGCAGATTGTCTGGTCCAGCCCCCTTGCTTAAGCAGGTTCACCTTGACCCAGCTGCCCAGGACTATGTTCAGAGACCTTGAGTATCTCCAAGGAAGGAAACTCCAATCCTCTGTGAGCCACCTGTGCCAGTGCTGTGTCATCCTCTCAGTAAAACAGTGCTTCTTGCTGTTTATAAAATCACAGGAATATTTAGGTTGGGAAAGATCTTTTAAGATCACTGAATCCAGCCATTAGCCCAGCACTGCTCAGCCACCACTCAGCCATGTCCCCAGGTGCCACATGTGCACATCTTTTAATACCTTTGGGGATGATGACTCAACCACTTCCCTGGGCAGCCTGTTCTCAATGCTTGATAAATCTTTCCAGCAAAGAAATGTTTCCCAATATCCAGTCTAAAACTCCCCTGGTGCAACTTTCCTCTTGTCCTGTTGCTTGTCAGCTGGGAGAAGAGACTTACTACCTTGCTACAAGCTCCTCCTGTTTGTTACACTTTAGTGTAGGTGCAGGGTCCAGAACTGAGGAAAGTCCCAATACAGCTGCAGAATCTCCATTGGAAGCACTGTAAACTCAGCTGCACATGACAAGAAATGCTCTGACCTAACATCAAAATGTGCTTTGTTTTGAGCAGGAGACAGCCAAATGATCTGCAGAGGTCCCCTCCAAACAAAAGCATTCTATAATATCCTGACAAAATCCTAGAATTGAATCAACTCTTCAGTATATTTCCTAAGGCAGAGGTTTTGTTGATTTGCTTTAAAACAATACCCAGAATTCTCATTGGCCAATAAATACCAGAACTT
Source organism: Molothrus aeneus (assembly GCF_037042795.1). Taxonomy (NCBI): domain Eukaryota; kingdom Metazoa; phylum Chordata; class Aves; order Passeriformes; family Icteridae; genus Molothrus; species Molothrus aeneus. The sequence goes on along the minus strand of NC_089648.1, from coordinate 70,759,176 downwards.
TGGATTTATTTTAGGTCTTCTGAGCCTAACTCCTATCTTGGCATAGTCATCACAGTTTTGCTTTTGAACAGCTTGTTTCCTTTAGAATTTTTGCTTCATGCTGGGATGGAGTAAGACTGAATAATTTATCTTCCTTTTCCTCAAAAGCTGAGCAATAGTTATACCCCACATGGATTTGAGACATTATTATCTTTCTAAGCTTCCATTAATTATCTTTATCATCCCTGCTTTTAAAGGTCTAGCATTTATCTTTGCAAGGTTCTTCAAGCTGGATTATAGAGGAAAATTTGAGTGTATTAATTCCATTCTTGCTTATGAAGTTTTAAACTCCATTTCATAAACATTTTTTCTACTGCTCACAATATTCCTACTGATAGTTTTCCTGTGACCAAAGTGTCTGATGTGTAGAATTGATGACTTTTAGGGTCATCATACATATGAATAATTATCTCAGATACACTGCTTTGATTAAGACACAGATGTGTAGAGGCTTTGAAGATATGGATCGCACATGCATTGTTTGCAGCCTACAAAGCTGCCATTCACCTTGTTTGCTCAGTCTGCTTAGAAATATTGTACTGCTGTGCAATAAAGTTTAGCTCAGGAGCGCTGCAGGATAACGATATTTCAAATTGTCATCTCAGCTATGATTTGTACAGCTGTTACAAATTTTACAATAAATTCATTTCATAGAATCATAGAATGGTTTGGGTGGGAAGGGACTTTTACTTCCAACCCCCTGCCATGGGCAGGAATACCTTCCAAGAGAAGAGGTTGCTCTGAGCTCCGTCCAACCTGATCTTGAACATTTCCAGGGATGGGACAGCCACAACTCACCCCCCAGTGCCTCACCACCCCTGCAGTAAAGAAATTCTTCCTAATCCCTAATCTAAACCTACTTTCTTTACATTTGAAGCCCTTCCCCCTTGTCCTGTCACTCCATGCTCTTGTAAAATAGTCTTCCTCCAGCTTTCTTGTCAGCTCTCTTCAGGTACCAGAAGGCTGCAATTAAGTAACGCCAAAGCCTTTTCTTCCCCAGGCTGAACAATCCCAATTCTCTTAGTGCTCATCACCATTTCTGTGTTAGGTGGATCATTCCCGAGTTTTCCTGTAAGTTGCCAGTGGTTGCTTTGCAAAGGGACAGGGCAGTCCAAGTCTGGTGTCAGTGCTCTTTAGAGACTGGGGGGTGCTCTTGGATGCAGTGCACCAAGTGGGGTGACAGAGGACCCTTCTAAAATAACCAGAAGTCAAATAGTAGAGCATGACAACTCTAAATTCACCCAGACAGATCCCAGCTTTACTTTGTGTTCCCCTTCAGTTCCCTGTGGACTATGTTATTCCTCAGGTTGTGCTAGGTGGCTGTCCTGTAGAATAGTGCAGTGGAGTCTTCTCAGGAGTGGAAGTGGAAATAGAAAAGACAATGCACACCAAAGTCAGCAAAGGAATTTCTGGTTAGAAAGAAAGAAAAAATGGCTCACACCGAGGGTAGCCAGATACTGGCACAGATGCACTGAGTTGTTGCTGCATACCCTGGAGCTACCCAAAATTCAAGTGGTCAAAGCCCTGTGCAATCCAGTGTTGTCTTTGCAGGCTCTGAAGAGGAATTGTACATGGTCACTTTCCAGAGCCCCTTCCCATGAAACCAGGTTGGTTATTTTTTGGTGGTGAAAGCTGGCAAAGAGCTGTGGAAAAGTCTTGGAGGAGTCAGTCTAGACTCTCCTAAAAGGTTTCCTTCAGAGAAGAGAGAGGTGGCACTGCCATACAAAGGTAGTTATGGAAGTCACTTTGACCTTGGCTATAAGTCTGCAAAGGCAGTCTTGCTCACCTCACCTTCTGAGCTGTTGGTAAGGGAGTGAATTTGCTCTGCAGCAAAGACCTTTTGGTTTGGATGAAAGAAAGTGGTTCAAAACCAGAGAGATAAGGCAGTCACAGCAGTTGTTGAGCAGTGTGCTTTTTGCATCCAACTCTTTGAACTGGGACGCAAAGCAAAGCTTAGGCAATGCTGCAAAGTTTGTGGACCAATTAATTTAATTCATTTATCTTTTCACCTTTCTACTTCAGTCTCAACATCTTTCTCGTCCTGTCCCATTTTCCATCAGACACTTGATTTAAACTCTTCTGACACTTCCCACAGCATTCCTGACTGTACTGGAAGCACCATCACTTGTTGGCTACTGCCACTGAATCATGGTAAGAAATGAAACACGCTGGGCACCTATCACAACTCTTTTGACCTTCTGTTGTTTTGGCAAATGGAACACCTCAGTGGAAATAAGGCTATCTGGAAAACAAAGGAAAAAAGGCAAAAACAAAACAAAACCCAAAGAATAACGAAGGGAATCATGACAACGCTTCAAGATTTAAATTTGGTTGGATGCTCTTTTTTTGTCTGTGTTCCAGCCAGCTCTGCTCACAGTACCACTGTGTTTGGCGAGGTCTTCCCGAGCAGATCAAGCAGTGCCAGGGCACAAGCCCAAGAGCTGGAATTTGACCATCTATACCATTAAATTGTTAGCACAGGCTCTGCCTTGTGCTCAGCCTGGACCAGCTAGTGCTGTCATAAACAATTCCCAGGCATGGCCTAGGGATTAGCAAGAGCCAGCAGCCATTCCCAACTGGCAGTTTGGATATAGCCACCTTGTTTTGGAGGGTAAAAGTGTATAATCCTGTGAACGTGGCCAGGCCGTATAATTTGGCCTTAGAGCCGTATAACAGGTCCTGGCTCTGTTTTGTTTTCTAGTTATTGGGACAATTTTATGTTTGAGGCAAGTGTAATTGGTTTTACTTGACTCCACAGTTTCGTACTTGACTGAGTTGTATCTGAACAGTAAGGAGCACAAGCGCATCTCCACTTTGTCTTTGCTTTAGGACAGTGTACCTGTGCACTAAAATGGTGTAGTCTGACCCTACTGAAAATTGTCACAGCAACTTGAATAGTTTGTGAACTCACTTTTCAATTAAAAAATGGAAATGCATAATCCAAGGGAGTCTAGAAATGTATCTTCTATGGAGTTGTGTCAGCTGGTTTTCAGAAATTTTTGTCAAGGTTTTGCACATGGGCCACCAATTTTTGGCAAATTGAGTTTCTGTATCAAAATGAATACGTTCTGTAGATGTGCCTTGTGCCAGGAAATTATTTTTGTATTTTCAGTTGTATCTGGAAATAAGAGATTGTGTTAGCTATTGGACAGATGTTAATACATCTGGTATGAAAGATCATGACAGCCATTAAGTGTTGAAGTAGAAACACCTCTCACTACCTGCAAAGTTGATTTTTTGTTTAGTAGCCTGTCTCTTTTCTTCTTTTCTCACCACAGCAATGAATAGAAAATAATACTGCTTTCTAGCAATGAAAGCCCAATAAATCTATGCTAGCTGCCAGGACTGGGGAAATTCCAGAAGTGTGGTTGTATCCTTTTGTCCTGCCCTGTTTTCATCCACGTGCTTTCATTTCCAGCTGCCTGAGGTACAGTTATGTATGCATCTTGATTTTTTTCAAGATGAATTATGAATGCCTTTTATTAATGGAAGTCGCCTGATTCCATGAGCAGAGAGCTCCAGACCGCTTTCCTGGCACATCTTACTAGTGCTGCAACAAGAGAGACCTGAGGTTTTGGTTCAGCTTCAGCATTTTTGTCATCATATGAACCAAAATTAGTGTTCCCACATGTGGCTTTTTCAGACCACACACTCCTTCTAGCACAGCCACAGCGTGGGCAAACAAAATTAGAGCAGCACTGTTAGTAAGTGTGTCTTCTTGTGGGATGGATTTGGCCTTGATTTTCTACCAGTGCTAACAAATTTGGAGACTTCTCAGTGCCAGATATTTTATCTGAAGCATTTCTCATAGGAAATGTCTACTGGTCCATTTATGATGGCATCTGGATAGAAATCCATGACCGTATGTTATATTTGAGATAGTTCCCCTCAGAAGAGGCTATAGAAACAAAGCTTGGAACACCTCACCTTTGGTGTTAGATTTTGAAGACCTCTGGGAGACTCACTTTCTTCATCCAATCAACCGTAAAATCTGCTGAATCTATCACACCTTTGTAGAAGAGCTGTTCATGAGTCTATTTGATAAAGAGCTTAGGGGTTAATAGTGGAGTGTTTTGCCAGTCAGGTTCAGTCAAATGTAACAATATTAGCCTGGGGTAGTTATTCAGTACTGTTGGAAATGAGCTTCTTTTTCTCAGCTCTTTTCCCTTTGTGTTTCTGCTTCATTGTGTTCAGTGCCCTGGCTGTTTGCTTTTCCTTTGGAGGTGTGTGTTGCTGGACAGAATGAAAGTACAGAGATGCCCGATGTGCAAATGTGCATTCCACTGCTGAAATCTTTTTACGAGAGCTGCTCTGCTTGGAGGGAGACAGAAAGGAAGAAATGCTGTTGCAAGAAGCAAATCTAAATAAGCTCCCACTCCACCATTTTCAATTTACTGGAGGAAATATCTTTCTTCATATCATTTGACTTTTTGATTGTTAGATCAAATTGAGCCGTGTGGAAGGCGCTTCGGTGATCAGAACACAAGACCTGAAAACCTCTGTTTGGCTGCTCTCTGGTCTTTGTGCAATTGGTTTGCTTAAATTTGCTGTAATAACCTTTCAAGTGTCGTGTACGCATTTTTCACTGAGGACCCTGCTGTGCATTGTGATTATGTTATCTGTTGCCTCCCTGAATGTTTAGCGTATTTTAAGTGTTGTGTTGTGGGACTTGGTTTTGGGGGAAGTTTTTCTTTTTGTCTAGGTCTGTCCTGTGTCCGCTGTACCCTCCAAGCTTTTACTTGCAAAATATAAGGTTATGTTGCTTGTTATGTATTACTGTCTGTATGTCAGTCCTGATTTTCTACCCTCCCTCTCTCCCTTCTCCTTTTTAAGGTATCTGCTTAGTAAAGGATAGACTAAGCATGCTGAGTAGCTTTGATAATTGGACAATCTGAATTCGGGCATGGATGTTGGATGGTGAGTGGTGGGATAGATGCTGGGTGTGTTGGAAGGCCATATACTCTGTTTCTGGGTAGGACAGAGTGGAAATGCCCTTTCTCTGAGTGCTTCTCAGCAGCCAGCCAGAGGGAGAGCGTTGAACAGGACTGCAATTGCGTGGCCTCGTCCCCCCTCTTTCTCAGGGAAGGCAGCAGATGCTGGCAGTGAACATAGTGAGCTGCAAACGGGTAAAATAATGAGCTGAAGTGATGGCTTAATGGAATTATTAATGGGATTTGTGTTCAAATAGTGAATGAGGATTGATTTTTATTAGCATAGGTTTTACACATGTAAACTTATGCAAAAGATTACACCCCACTCATTTCCCCTTCTCCGGTGGACTGTTTATAGATTATGCTGTGTGCTTCAAACTTCTTTAAATATTGCCCTTTCTCTCACTTATCTACCAGTGCTTCTCAGTTTGTAACTCTTCATCTGAATCTGTATAATGAACCCAGAGATTGAACTGAACAACGAGAAAACCTAGGAATGGAAGCAGAAGTAGTAGGTGTTCAGTGGGAGTTTGCCGTTTGCTTATTCATTCTCACCAGAATAAAAGATGGGAACATGACGGAAGCTCAAAATGCTAAAGTGCACCTCTCCACAAAATGTGAGGCCTCTGCTAGGAGGGGCTGTATTACCTACAAAGTAGTAGTGAAGATGTCGTAATTATGAGCTGGCATTTAAAGAAATGTCAGAAGCATTCAAGCAACCCCCTATTCAGCTTCCACCCATGTATCTTTTTGTGTCCCCAGTCCTGCCATCTGTTTTCCAAGGACTCTGGTTTTGATTACCTTTTTGTTTGTTTTTCTGATAAATGCTGTGTTTATCCTCTATGCCTGGCATGTGCTTCCAGAGATTGTTTGCAAGCCCCTCACCCTCTTTGTACAAGGATTTCTCCTAAAGAACTATTTACCACCATGATGCTGGCAAAGACTAATCCTCTGATTGTGGCTGGATTGTGAGTATTTCTGAATGCATCTGTATTTAGGAGCAGACTTTGCCAAATACTTATTTGGGAGTATGTGTGCAGAAATACTTATGGTACTACTCAACATTGTTACCTGTCATCTACTTGCTTGCTTCTTGTGTTATTTTCATCACATGTCGTTCTCTTGTCATTTTTGGATGTGAGCTCTGCAGGGCAGGGACTAGACCATTCCTGGCATTTGAGAAGTTCTTTGTTTCATTTAATAGATTTTTATTGCTACATGTCTTTTGAAAATCAAAGAAAAATGCTGTGTTGGCTTTCTGCCCTGGTACTGCAAAGTCTGTGCAAAGTTCATTGGTGACCATTAAAAAAAATTTTTTGTCCAAAGCAGCTGCCATATTTCACTGGTACTGTGATAATGTTAAAGCATGTTTTATGGTGCTAATGCTAAATCAGTTCATAAAAGGTAAGACCAGTCATGGTAGGTGAGACTGTGCATTCATACAGCTCAGTACTCTGCCTCCGGTAGGATTGATATTGCAGGTACACTGGATGCATCCTTCCCCAGAATGTACTGCCCACAGCTGCACCCTGGGGATTTCATTTACCACGTGTATCTTTGTCTTTCTGCCACGTGATAAAACATGAAGCATTGGCTTGCCTGCAAGCAGGCAAGTAGCCCTTTTGAGCTCAGGATGGCTGTCCTCATCCCTACTGTTTAGTGTGGGTTTCGTTATTTAGATGAATTGTTGTTTCTTAGGGAGAGATATCCATGGCAGGTGGCTGCTGTGAGCAAAACGAAAAGATCTGAAGTGTGCTTGAATTTGCCTGATCCTTAAAATCTGCTTCCATAAGGGAGAAGGAGTTCCTCAGGCTGACATCAGTGCCTGGAGGCATGCACAGGGACAGGACTTGGTGGTGTCTGTCCATCTTGTACTCCCTGGGCCAAATTACCAACTAATTTCCTGAGCCTGCTGAGCGAGCCTTGACTTGCTGCTTGGCAACCATAGCTGGACACTTTCCTAAGTGCTGGTATTTTAACAACCAGGTGTGTCAGGGAGGAGGAGGTTAGATATTAAGAAAGCTTTCTTTGGCCAGAGGGTGGTTGGGCACTGGAGCAGCTCCCCAGGGCAGTGGTCTCAGCACCAGCCTGACAGAGCTCAGGAAGTGGTTGGACAAAGCTCTCAGGCACAGGGTGGGATTCTTGGGGTGTCCTGTGCAGGGTCAGGAGTTGGACTCGATCATCCTTGTGGGTCCCTTCCAACTCCAGGTATTCTATGATTCTGTGACCATAAATGTGCACGTAAATTATGTCTGTGGAGTTAAATGGATGCAAGATTGAAGTCACATACATGGTGATGCTGGAAGACTAATCTCTGATGGCTGTGATTTCTGTTTCTGAAAGAAATTGCTGACTATGGGATTTTTTTTATTGTAGAATCACGTTAGTCTTGGGATAGAAAATATTAGGTAAAATATATTGTGCTCATAATTCATATTAATGGAAATTCAATAATGGCAACCTGTCATTCAAAAAGATCAGCAATGAGTCCAAGTGTTGTGCTATAAAAACATTAAAAAAGCATTATGAATTACGATCTATTGCACCATGTTTTGCTCATTATAAATAATGAAGGGAAAAACTAGTCCTTGGAAGTTTTTGGATTGTCCATTTTGAGAGAAGCCAGCAATTACTTTGTAGAGCTGACTGTGCACCATTGATCTGACTTATGGATTTCATAAGTGCAGTGGTCTGCTAATTTAATAAACGTGCTCAATCTGTTTTTAAACAGAATACAGAATTTTGAAAAATGATTTCCTTTCAAACTAAAATTAACTCTTATGGCTTTTAAATATTAGACTGTGATATTTGCTTCCAGATTTTCATTAAAATACCTTCTGGTTTCACATTTTTCCTGGGATAGGCTCAGTGCTTGCGGCTCATGTTTTATTACATTAAATACTCATATTTCACTTATGCTAATTTGGCATCAAGTTATGAATTGGAGTTCTTAGGCAAACCTTTATTTGGTTCTACATTGTCAGTAAAGCTTGCAGCTGCTTAAAAAGTTTGCCACTGCCAGAAGCTTAGATAAATATGTGTTCAGAAAACTAGAACTTGCTGTGTATTGGACAGAATATTGATAGACTGTATGTGATATCTCGTCTAAGTAGTTTGTATGTAAAGCTGCAAGTTTTTGGGAAAAAACTTGCAGTGTTTTCAATAAATTTGCAGCAAACTGAGTAAAGGGAGATTTCCTTGTCAGTTTAATGAGTACTCTCAAGCATGAGCTGTGATTATTTTTGTCTCTAGTCTATTTTAGCTGTTGTAACCACAGTAAGTCATAAATCAGTTCAAGCTGCTCTGGCAATCTGGCTCATTTTGTGAATCTAAAACCTACCTGTTGGACTTTCAGGTGTAAAGAGGTCAAGCAGTGTGATGGCAGTGTACATCAACTGAGTTTCAGGATTTGGTGATGGGATACCCATTAATGTCCAGGGGATCTTGTCATCTGAAGTCTTTCTCCCTCCATCTGGAGACTCACCTACTGTGTTGGAGCACAGAGTGTAACTGGAGACCAAAGTCTTCCTTTTTAAACAAATTCTGAACTTTATAATGTCTGGATCCATCCTTCCTTTCCTTCTTCAGTCTATGCAAAATGTATGGTATCCTGAATTAGCATTGACAGGGTAACTGAAGGACCTTTGGTCATGTGCCAGGTTTAATTCATTTGTTATCAAGACTGAGAAGTGAATGTGACAGTGACAGCAATAATTATCTTCTTCTGTAAAGAAATGCAATACAAGCTTATGCATTTTGTTTAAAGGGGGCTTAAGGAAGAGTAAGGCAATTATACCGATCATACACTTGTGACCTGTTTTTTTATCAATCTTGACAAGCTTAGAAAGTCTGATGGTACATGCTGGGCAAGGAACACCTAAATCCAAATAAAATAACTTTGAACTGGTACTGTATTTGTACTGCAGACTGATAAATTGCTTTTTCAGAAATCGGCTCTGTTGAATTTTTTAATAAAGTTAATGGGCTAGGACAGACAGTAGTGGGTTGCTGTCTGCTTAGTGTATTCTGGATACAAAATGAAATTCCCTCAGTCTTATTTAATATTACAGGTTTGGGGTTTCAGAGGGAGAAAATGAAAATCAATGACATTTGCAACACAACACAATATTGGAGCAGCAGGATTCAGGGAAAGTAGCTAGTGACTGTCCTTGAGGACTCCCACTAATTATGTTTTTTAGCTTCCACCTCCTGCAGATACAGGACTAATATTATTTACTTTTCTTTATTCTGGCTCTGTTGGATTGCTTGAGCAGCTCTTATGAGCTATTTGAATAGGGACACCTTTGAAATTCATGCAGAGCCAGAGAGCCATTTCTTGCTGACATTCAGACCATTTCAGGGTGTTTCCATCCTGGAAGGTCATTTGAAGAGCCTGAAAAGTGAGTTGGCACAAGCATGAGCATTTTGAAAAATTGACATGACGAAGCAAACTTCTTGACATAGGGCAGGGCCACGGTCACGTAACTTTGGATGCTGATCTCTCTACATTTGGGTACTGGTATGGACTTTGCAGCGTTGCTTTGGAAAAGGCTTTTCTAAAACTAAATGGAGATACTTTGAGAGAAGTGTCTGTGAAAGTACAAGTTTGCAGCAAGTCCATTTGTCTTCAGATGTGGAAATATAACGATGTCAGGTCAGTGGCAGAGCAGCAGCGCTCCGTGCCGTGCTCCGCTGCCCAAGTCGAGCTTGTCAGTCCTTGGGAAGTTGAGAAGCCAGCTGAGAAGTTGACAGTGTCATCAAGACCAAGTCCTGAAGGCCTGGCCAAGAGGCTGTGTCTGTCAGCTGAAAGGCTGAGCTCGTGGGCTGTGTCTCGTGGCAGGAATTGGCAGTGTTTCCCTGGAAAAGCGCCGTTCCCGCAGACAGCAATCCCTCTGCTGCTCACTGGGCCGTCGGCATGTCGGCATCCTCTCTCCTGATCCTGACAAACCTCCCTTCTCTCTGCTCAGTTTTCTCCTGACTCAGCAAGTCTTTCAGCTGTATTTGCGCTCTTCATAATGAAAAAAAAAAAGAAAATGGAAAAAGCTGTTTCTTTTTAATGAAATTTCTTGTATGAGATCAGAAAATCTCAAATTGTTTCATTGATCTTTTTTGTTTTGTTTTATTACTTAAGCACTAAAAATGAAATAGATAAGACATAAATGAACTGGCTCATCTGTTGTTTCTTCCCTGCTCTTGGAAGGCTTTATTTTTTGTGCCTACTATACAGATTTGTCATATGTAATGCACTTTTTTTTGCTTCTCATCTATTTCCATGCTTTTCCATTTATTTCTCCATCCATTTTCATTTATTTTTACCTCCAACAGTGTGGGGTACCTGAAAGCTCTCTGTTGCATTCCTGGGAACAGGCTAAGCAGATGAGGCATAAGAAGAAGTTTAGGAAAACACAGAGCTGATTCTGTTTCACTTGACAGCTTCTGTTGAATCTTTGAAGCTTTGATTCACCTCATATATCATTATCCATCCAAATGTTAGGCATCTGTTTGCAGTTGGCTTGTAGCCCCTCTCTTTATTCAGCAGAGAGGATTAGCACTCTACAAAAGATGATTTTTCTCACCTTGCAGTAGGTGGTTTGGAGGTCTACTTTGGTATCCTTTTCTGTTCCCATTGGATACAGAGGGACCCTGTAGATCACTTTTGGAAATCGGATATTGAAATGAAACCCATCTTCACATTCTTCATCATTTTATCCATCTGTGGCAGCAAAAGCTATAGAAGTACTTAAAGATCTAAATGTGAAATGAATGCACGTTCTGTAAATGGTTATTGAAACTGTAAGTATTAATATCAGTATTAATATTGTTATCCACCTGCTGAGGGAAACAAAATAACATCTTGCCTATACTGAATCATTTGAGTGCCAGAAACTTTGCCTAGTGTTTCACTGCATACATTTATTTCCCCTGTTTGTTATGCTTTTCCTTTTGCTGTTCTTCATTAATGCAAATTTTTCTCATTTGTGATGCTAGTAGGAAGCGCTTGGCCCATTACACATGGCTTGGTCATAAACAAGGTATTTGCTCTTTCTTAGGAACAGAACAGTGTCAGGAAATTTCATTCTGGGTTGTTGCTGACATTATCACATTGGAGTTTGTTGTTAGAAAACTATTTTCTCTGCAGATACAGCACTCAACCTCAAGATTTTGAGGTAAAACCACACAAATAAAGCATTCCACCATTTCTGATCAAATTGCTCATTTTCAGTTTTGTGGAAGGACTATAAAGGAATATATTAAAGGAATAGGAGAATCTGTAGATGCCATGGGGAGCTAGAAAATGAATGAAAAAGAACAATGGTGTTTTGAGGCTATTGAGGGGATGGGACACTGATTTCAAACTGAGAAGGGACAAAAAATAAGCCAGACCATTGGGTTGACTTTGAAACACTAAGGAGAGAACTCGGCTGCAACAATCACAGCTTGTACTTCTTTCCAGTGTGTTGTTACCTGACAGGACACCATGCTGAATAATGCAGGAGGTGCAGTTGTTTGTTTTAAATGTCTAACCTTCACCACTATAAAGGCAGGTAAACATTTTCCATCTCTGCTACCTGGTAGTGAAGGATTGTGACCGCTGCAGTCGTGGAGTGGTGAGAGAACCAGTGGGAGATCTGAGGTGTTTGTGTTTACCTCTTGAATATGTCCTTCACAGAGGTCTCAGTCTTGGGTAAATCATCCACAATGTGTGGAAACCATTCCTTCCTGATTTCCCTAGGTGTGGACAGCTGTGGAGCTGGACTTCAGTGTTTTGTTTTGGTGCCTGTAAGAGAGGGGAATGCAGCCATATCAAGGCTTGTGGGGATATACCGATTAGAGGTGACAAGGGACTCCAAGGCTTCATCCATACTTGTACCCTGAACAGTCAGGCAGGACATGGGCCCAATGTTTTTAAATTTTTGAACAGTGCAAAAACAAATTGTGCTGAGCAGCGTGAAGGCAAATTGATTTAAATTCTACCAGATGTTACAGATTGGTAATATATCACCATTGCTAGAAAAAAATTATAGCCCACTGAAGGGAGTTGGGAAAATAAAGGGATGAAATCTGGAATACCAAATGGTCCAGGAGAACACAAAATAAGACAGCAAGAAACCAAGACACTATGATGTCTTTAGGATGATCCTGTTTGCAAGAACATGGTTCTAGGCTTTGGAGACTTTGGGAAGAGTTTCTAAACTCTGGGAGGCACAGTGGGAGCATTTAAAAACAGAACTACGTCAGCTCTCTGCCCATTTGCCATGGATTCCCTTGGAGCAAGGACTGCAGGGTGAGGATGTGTAAGTCCAGCTTGGTTGCCCATGCTGGCATTTGATTTATGAGTAGAAACCCATCTTTCTGCATAGAGCCAGTCTGCTCAGCTGCTGCAGTTGAAGCTTAGGTGCACCTTCTGTTTGCTAACCCATGGGATACACTTTGGAGCTAGCAGTGCCTAGGATCTCATGGCTCAAACCACCAGGGCTTTCTTCTTAAAGCCCTCGGGAAAGGGCACTAGAACTTGCTAGATAATCACCTCCAAATTATCTGTCAGTGTAATAGCATAATTAACGAGAGCCAGCAAAGACCTTGGTCTCATAAAAGGAGAAATATCAAGTAAAAGTAGTGAAAGTTCTCTAATTAAAGTCTATTCTATTAGTAAGGCTGATGCTTGAATACTCTGCCCAATTCTGACATTCATGACTGAAGAAGATGGAAAAATACTAAAGCAGTTCTTAAGGAGGACCATAGAAACTATCCAGGCGTGGAGAACAAGCCATAAAATGTGTTTCAGTCTATTCAGTTTCTTAAGGGAGGTTGGAAGATGATTATTTAGGAGCTGACAAATGGAAAAACAGCTGAAGTGGAGAACATGTAAACCTTGCAAACAATACTGAGTGACTCTAAGGAGCAGTGAGATGATATTGGGAAATCAAGTAGTTCCAAATGATCCCTTCTTCCAGCCTTAGGTCGTGAATCTAGAAGAGCTAGAACACTTGATCAAAACTTCACTTTTAAATGGCTAAAGGACCACAGTCTTCCACCTAGGTACTGTGGTGTCTTCTGATGTCCTCTTGAAAGGTTTTCAGTTGAGTGGGTCTTCACTTGGAAGATGTCTTTTGCAGTAGTAATAAATATTTAGCTGATACATTTGGAATACAGTCAGTTGCAGAAATGAGGGGGAAGCAAGTTATATATATCTATATATATCTATATATATCTATATATATATATATATATATTTCTCCTTTTTTTTTAATTTTAAACTTTTTGCCATGAAAAACATGAAAACTCTTGATTTTAAAGCCCTTGCTGTTCCTTCTGGATATTTCAGTGCATGCATTAGTGCTATATTCTTGTAATGCTAGATTATTGGATGATGTGACCTCACAGAATCACAGAATATTCTGAGTTGGAAGTAACCCACAAGGATCATGAAGTCCAACTCTTAAGTGAATGGCTCATACAGACATCACTCCTGTGGCCTTGGGATTGTTAGCACCATGCTCCGACCAGATGAGCCAACATCAGTGGGTGAAAGTCTTTGCAGGGAAAATGGCTGAAAATTAAACTCCTGCAGCTGCAGCACTGTTTGGGAATCTAAAATTATGCTTAGAGAAAGATGTGTTAATCTTACTGCTGTGTTAATCCTACTTAGCACTTTACCACAATTTTTTACAAGACCTACTGCAAATGTCAAGGTCCTCAGTTGCTAAATATCCACATTTGATTTCTTCCTTTTGTTCCACCATTTTTATTTGTATTATACTATTTTCTTCCCAGGTTTTTTTTCCCTGCCTCCATGGCTCGTAAATATTTCTTTTAATTATAGCACTCATTTTATCTGTCAGTAACATAACTAAGACTATACTCAATAATCTGTTAACATAATGCACAATTACTCAGATTGTGCTGAGTGTTTGAGGATCATTCCACAGTGGGGCACCAGGGAGACCATTCCTTGTGTCTGACAATACGTTAACCCATGTAGATATTTCTGTAAGACCTGGCTACAAAAGGAGAGGGATGTGAAAACACACTACATGACACATGTTAGGCACTGTCACATCACTGAAGGTGGCAGTGAAGGCATTTGGTGACATTGCTGAGCTGATGGTGAATGGGGTGTAAGGTCCATACACAGTAGTATAGTTTGGGGCTCAAAATGCTTCATTCAGCTTTTGGATTTTGCCTTGTTTTTACTCAGTATTTGGCATTTCTCAGATTCAAACTTCTGAGAGCCTTATCGGTAGGTGTATTATGACAGCACTAAAAAAATGGACTTTTGAGTCATGACAAATCTCATCTAGTCTCATAACAGTGAAATGTTTACATAGTTATAAAACACTCAAGCATCTGCCCTGTTGAGGTATATCTTGCTTATCTATTTTATAACATTTTTCATCCTGTTAGCATTTGTGATTTCTAGTGTTGCCAGCTCCAGATGTTCCAATGTTGTGACAAAGTCCTCAAAGTCTTAAGCTTTTTACAACATAATAAATTTAGAGTTGCTTTTGTTTCCTTTATGGCTTCTGAGACTTTGGAATACGGTCAGGTTGCATTTCATGTTATTCCTTGTAACAATCAAGGCTGGAAAACATTTGTCTTTTTTTGAATGAAAACAGAGGTGGCTTTTGGGAATCATTTGTAGCCATGTCACTTCTACTCAGCCATAAAAGAAGGTGCTCCCAAGGGGATGGGGGGAGGGAAGTAAAGTTCAAAGAACAAAAGCCAAAGTTTTAACCCTAAATCTTCCTGCTGCCTAACCCAAGGGATAACTGGAAGCTCTGCAGATGCCTTACTTTTTGAAAATCTGGAATACTCCTGACATCTTCAGTTAGAAATCTGTATGTGCAAGACCTGTCCCTTCCTTAGAGTTGTCTGGGATGTGGAAGCCAAGTAAACCTTTACCAAAATCAAAGTGGCCATTTCTCAGAGTATGCCTTTCAAAGAAAAAACAGGGATTTAAGGAAATCTGAATACAAGACTTCAGGTCAGCAGCAGCTGTCTTTTTTTGGAAACATTGTAGTTCCAGGAGATCTTAAAACTGTCAAAAATGGTGGGGAAGGAGAATTTTGGATAGAGATTCCAAGTGGCAGGTTCATCATCTCTCCTCTGCAGTCAGGTGTGTGCTCTCTGGAGAAGCTTTTTCCCTCAAGACCTGGCAGTGGATGCTTTGCCTATTTGTAAAAGGGAAAGGAAAAAGCCAAGGTCTGAAGAAGAATGAGGGGATATGTCCTGCATTGATAAAAGGAAGGCAAGCCCAGCTACAAGCAAAACAAAACAAAACAAAACCAAACCAAACAAAAAAACAACCAAGCAACAACAAAAACAACAGCAAATTATCTTTTATTAAACCAAGAGAAGGAAAAAGGTAGTCTGCCAAAACACACAGTCTGGGAGTAAGGCTTCAGACCTGCAGGGCAGTTTTGGGGTTCAGATCATATGGACAATAAAATAAAGGTAAAAGTTCCTTAGTCAATCAAACTGATATGGCACGTAACTTTGTAATACAACATTAAGAAAGGATTTTGCTTTAATTATACATTTAATTTTAGGGGGTTATATTGATTTTTTTATAGATACAGTTTTGACATGGCAAATAATGGAATAACCCTTCTGGTCTTTCGAGAATATCCTTGTGATGTTTTCACTCTCAAGTCAGTGAGAGTCAGTCGCAGTTATTAAAAGTCAGACTGAAGCTTGCAAATCCAGGATGCATGTGTCCTTTGGAGGTGAAAAATCCAATTACAGCAGCATGCGTCGGGGAACCTGCAAGCCTGGGAGGTGGGTTTATCTCGATCTGAATAACGAGGGTTTGTAAGAGAGCTGGCAGCGCAAGTTGTTGGGCCCTGGAGAGAAGCATTTCCCTGTAGATAGCAGCCAGGCTGCTCTTGTTAGAGGCAGAGAAGTTCTCAGTGCACCAGTCAAGCCCCAGATTGTTACAAGTACTGAAGCAGTACGAAAAAAAATCCTTTAATTTTATAAAATAACCAGAGTATCAGACCACTAGCTTATGAAATAGAAGACCTACTTCAGTTGCCTTCTCAGTTTGAGGAGATTCAGACTTAAACTTCTAATTCTCCAGGGCTGTTTTATAACACAGCAGTGTTTCTGAACAACATTCAGTATTCCTAGAGCAAGGATACAAACCTGGGCCTCTGAGCTCCCATCCCACAGTGGGGTTGCAGAGCCACACAACCCTAAATGAAGTGCAGGAGGATTTGAGACTCACTCCTTCCCCCAGCTTTCCTGCTGTGCTACAGATACTTAATGAGGTTCTTGCCTTTTGGGAATTTTCATCTCAGTTTGCTGGGTTTTGTGAGACATACATCTATATGCACATATAAATATACATACAGATGGTACATGAAGTCCAAATGCCTGACATGGAGTTCTGGGCTCTTCTTGGATAAGGAAAACATGGATAAAGCAAACATGGTCTAAAAATCCTGTGTCCTTCCATATAAGATGAAGCCACAGAAATAATCTCCAATTCTCAGTCCTGCACATCTTCAGCAGTGAAATTCTAAAGCTGTGGTTTCAGAGCATTTCTGGTTAAAATCTGCAGCAGTATCAATAGTGCCTAGAAGGGACTGGAAACAAGCATCAGAATATTTGTAGGGTGGTCTGTGGCTCCCAGTTCAACCCTGCTGACAGATGCAGGACATGATGCTGGGACATGACACTGGGCATTGGATGCAGGAGGGGAGAATGGATAAGGATTAATGGTGTTACTGTGAAGGTAAAGGTTAAGAATACTTTTGCTTCTGAATTTCTGTTGTTTCGGATGAAGATGAAGATCTGTGAGCTTGACTTTTTGCCTCATTTTTTTGCATTGTTTCCATTCAGATCTCTCTTGGATTTATGAAGAGGGATTTTTGAGAATATTTTTAATTGGATTTTAAGATCTGTTTTTTGGTCCATATTTCTGGCCATGGGATCTAAGTCTTTGAGTCTTATTAAAAACTCTACAATATGGTGTTTTGGAAGTTACCTTGCAAGTTAAGCTGAATTATTTAACCCTCTATCCTACTGCTGTCACCACTTCTACAATGTAAACAGATTAATCAGTGTCAGTTTTTTACTTTTTGATTGTAGGAAATTACCTGAGCTGTAATTTCTCATTCACTTTCTGTCTGTGTTTTAAAGAACAGTGTAAAAGTCCTGACTGTTGGGTTTTTTTACTGTCTTTACAATTCTTAGTAATTCCATCTCTATTAATGGAGGCAACTAGCAGAGCAACCTTGTCTAGTGGAAGGTGTCCCTGTCCATGACAGGGATTGAAACTAAATTATCTTTAAGGTCCCTTCCAACCAAAACTATTCTATCATTCTATGATGGCAAGGGTCCATGTGCAGCACACTATCAGGTAATAAAATTCTGGTGCAATAGGGAAAAACCCAAACTTTTAGGAGAATCACTTAATACAAATATCTCAGTGTACCTGTCTAGGTTACATATGGCAGCTGAACTGGTTGAGGGACATGGTCAATATTTCTTAAATGCAAAATTATTCAAGCAAGTCCTACATTCTGGGGTTCACCAAAAGATTTTATTATAGCTGAAGTAATCGACAGGGGTTGGAGGAAGCTCAGAGAAAGCCCATCTGCTGAGGTGCAGAGAAATCTATGCTTTGTAGAAACACACTATTTGTTGCATCCCACTCTAGAAGCCTTTGATGTTATGAGGTTGAGATGGTGAGAATACTATTTATTTAGGTACCTAAATATGGCATTTGGTTATTCTGGATCCAGACTTTATTATCTAATCTTCAGAGCTTTCCATCAAAATGCAACACTAAATGAAAATATTAAGCAGTTTGTACATAATCCTGGTAACACTGGTAAATCCAATGGTTTTTCATACAGAAAAGACAGGGGACTATTAAGAAGTTTGGTGCAGGACTGAGGTGGACAGAGCAGTAAAGACAGTAAATTGACATCTTGCTGCACTGTTTTTACAGCCACCAGTCCCATATTTTCCCAAGCAGCAGGACCGACTTTAGAAGGTGAGACTGAAGAGCTGGTAATGCAGTTGTGTTAATAAATGGCAGTGTGCCTGGACAGGTCAGAAAGGGCAATGCAACATGAGTTGGATAAGTGTGAACAGAAGAATAACCCCACAAATCACCAGAAGGGATGCAGTGTACAGCTGTGATGACTCTCCAGCCTGTAAATGTAGCTGATCTCAGTTGTGGGCTGTATCATGTACCTCCGAGGAGCTCTGGGTTAGTGTAGCATGTACTCAACAGATAATCTGTTGAGGTTTTCACTGGAAATAAACTTTTCTTTTGCCTCAGAAGAAAGGATGAGACTCAGTTTCCTTAAAAACAAGTTTCTATAGATATTAGAGATATGCAGCAGGCAAACCCACCAAGTCTTCAGCTTCACAAGGGTATAGATCTCCTGTAGGACCTGTGCTGTGTCATCCAGACTGCTGCAGATGTGCGAGTTACCTCAGGCACTTAAATCAGCATTAGACACTAAAGTATAGGCAGCTGAGCCTCCACCACTGGTAATTTATTTAGTAGTAAATTGTGAAGGCTTTTGCAAAGGCAGCAGAAATGCAGCCAGTCAGCAGTTGTGGGGATGAGTGAGTCACAGGGCGCTGAGGCACCCATGTGTCCCCTGCACCAGCCATCAGCCGTGGCCATCGCTGTCCTTCACCGAGGGGCAGCAGAGATTCCCCCAGGGAGGGGTGGGATTTTGAGGACTGGCAGAAAAATTGGAAAGGGGGGAGCAACTTCAGTCCAAGCTAAGGGGAAAGCTGCTAATAGTGAGCTTTACTGCAATGTGGAGGGAGCCCTATTACTCATGACTGCAGAATTGGGTGGGTTATTGCTGAAGAACCCATATTAGGAGACAATCCTACACTGTCAGTAGGAACTGGGTAAGCTAATGATGTTCTAGCTGGAATGAGCAAATAAGAAATTACATAGAGGATTTCATGGAAAATTAAGGCTTTGGGTTGCTGTACATTTTAGCAGTCTTGAGTAAATGTAAACCTCTGTGTATTTTCTGGCATGTTTTACTTTGCTCTAAGTCTTCAGCCAGATGTAGCTCCTTACATACATTTTTTTATTTCATTTTTATTGTACTGGTGAGGCAAATATTTAAAGAAAAGAAGTAGGGGGTTGGGAGAGGACCAAAAGTTAATGTTATAGCTTTTTAATTAGAAGTCTTTTAAATTACAGCAATTTTATACTCTAGTAAGTTTTCAGGGCCATTTAGATTCTAAAATACCTGCCAACTGGGAAACCAGCAGTTCAGTTGTTTTATTTTTCCTCCATTACATCTGCAGCAGAATGTGACTTTTATAGACATTTGCTTTTCCCCCAATGTTTCCTGCTGATGCTTTTCTTTGTGCCACTGCAGTCTTCAAAACGCTGATACCATCTCACTGCTGTGTGTTCACCACCTCTAATCATCTGTGTTGGGTTTTAGGTAGGGAATTGATTTTTCTTCTGGGTTTAAGGTGATCCATGTCTGCAGGTCTGCAAGTACCGAGAGAAGGAGGCATCCATTAAATATTCCCACACACCTGTCTCTATTCACTCTTCTCCCTGAGCCCTGTGTTTGCACATGGAGGATTTCTTCCCTCCTTGCCTTGTTTTCTGGCTCCTGGAAGAGTCATCTGGAAGTGGTGACATTGCCATCAGTACAGCCCAGTGGTGTGCTAAATGAGAGGCAAGTCATGTTAATAGTCCTGCACAACCCTACGTCTCATGAATATTTTAGTTTACTGGCAGAGCTCCTGTTGTGCTGCATAGTCCATGCTGTGTGGAGCTGCAGTGGTCTGGAATATAATTGGTGAACAGGGAATAAAAGAGTGTTTCACATTTGGAAATTTTCAGTGATTCTTAGAGATAAGCTTGGTAAATTAACATAATGTTGACAGGAAAACCATGGGGGATTGATTTCCGTCAGGTCAGATTCATAGGGCATCAAGTGGGGTTTGATATGGGAATAGGTCAACTCTACATTGACCTATCAAATACACATCTAAAATAAACCAAATAGTTGGAAATATTAGAAACCAGACCCAGTTATTATCTCACCCTGTGTTTTGATGAAGAAAAGAATGTTCAAAAGCAAACAGGCAAAAAGCACCATCAACAATTTGCTGTGGGAGTTTTCTCTTTTTTTAGCTTAACAAGAGTTTGTTTTCCTGAGGGTTCAGGGGTGTTTGGTTCTATTCCTTAATCTTCAGAAAGTGTAGATGAGGCAACAAGAAGCAGTAATCAGAGCACAGAACCCTGATCTAAGTAGATCAGACGCTCCAGAGAGGCTCCCGTTGCGCTCAGCAAATGCCCACAGTGTCTGTCAGTGCTGGTTTGTGTTCAAGAGCTGCCTGACGGGGCTGGGATGGGATGTCAGGGAAGGTTACAGGACGCTCCATGATAAGTGTGAGGCCACCTGTTGTATCTGGACAAGACAAGATCTGACGTGAAAGATAGCTGGAGGTGTTCCTGTTGTTTCCCTGTATTACATTCTCTCTCTTTTTTTTTTTTTCTTTTTTTAATGCAGTTATGTTCTCACAGAGAAATACCTACATTCTGATTTTGTCTTAGTTTGTCATTCCCAAGTGGCTTGTGTGCATGTGTGTCAGAGGAATCTCTATTTCACCTATATTATTTATAGCTTGCTGGGTTAATGTTGTCGCTGTTGATTATTCATAAAGAGCTTTATCAAACTGTTTTCAGCTGGGTAAAATTGGGGGAGGAAAAAACCTACATTTAATTATTGATATGGCCGGTGTGGTTTGTAGCAGTTGTTGTCCATGTGTCTTCTAGTACACGGACAAAAGCTTGCTTGAACAGTTTTTTCTCAGTTTCTGGCCTCTTTTCTCACAAAAGATGCCTTTTGCGAGTTTCTTACTTTGGGCTTATGTGTGTGAACCCTGGCTGAAGGCTGACTGCAGGGATAGACTATGTTAAGTGGGTTGAAAATGTCCCCAGTAAAATAATGACTCTTGAAGATGGCCCAGCTGCCTCAAACCCCATCAGCAGGCTTGGAGCTGGTCACCAGCATTTGGGTGAAGGTGGTGGGCTGAGGGCAGAGCCTTCTCCCAGGAACACAGTCTGTGTTCTCCTTTCCATTTGCCTGATTTTCTTTTCTTTCAAGCTTTTCTGCATAGTCAAAGTGGAATAAAAAACCCACTCAAAAAAAAAAAAAAAGGTTATGCTGTGTATCTCCCTCAGACTCCTAACCCAGAGGTAAGGGTCTCTCCTGGCTGACTGATGTCCCTTCAGCCAGGGAAGAATTTTAAAGGATCTGTGTGGCTCAGATACATTTCCAGCTGACAGCTCTGTTGCACAGGGTTGTTTTAGATGCGAGTTAACTGTCAACATTGAAGCACACGGCATGAGGAGAAAACTAAAGCAGGAAACTGAAAGTTTGGCTGGAGTGCACTTCCAAGGCTTCACCTGGGACGCTCTGGGACACGGGGCCAGCCAGCCATGGCTGGGTGAAGCTGCCACCCACGCAGAGGAGAAGCTGCAGCAAGGCACTGCCTCCCTCCCGCCTGCTTTTCTGCTGGGCTTTGGCTCACGTGGCCTGAAATGAATGAAAAAATTTGGCAACTTGATTGGCAGGTCAGCCTTGAGAGGCAGCCAGGATGTGTAGTGGTTGTCAGGCAGATCCTGGGCATGGCATCACCTGTGCCACACAATAAGCACAGATGTGGCAAAGACAAATAGCGGGCAGAGAGGAGGATTCGGGTGGGAAGCAAAAGCGGCTTTTGCATAGACACCTGACTGGAAAATTTAGTAAACCAAGCAAATTGCTTACCAGAAGCTTAAATAGGATTCCTCTGGTATCCAGCAGCATTCACAATGAGTGAGTGATTTATAAACCAGCACATCCAGAAAGAGAAATAGCCTCGCTGAAACTAGCCAGCCAGTGCCTTAGCAGTGTAGTGAAATCACTTCAATAAATAACTTATTTTTTAAAATAATACTTTAATGCTTCAGATTGTTAGTAGCATATTTGTGTAGCCTTGAACTTCTCAAGTGTGTTTTAAAGCAAACTATTTAAACAGCATTTTCTGCGTTTGTAAAGTCCTGACTTGAAAGTGATACTGCATCTTGTGCAGGGCTTGATGAATCACCGATGCCCAAGGCTGCACACAGGATCCAGGCTGGGCTTTGTTTTAGGTGTTAGTGATTCATCAGTAGGTTCTGGGGAAATAAAGTGGAACTCTGGTCAGGTCAGGCATAAGAGCCTTCTGTTCATCTTTTAATCCCGGAAAATAAAATAGATTTCCAATGAAAAAAAAAAAAGGAAACAGCAGAAAAGTATTGCATAAAAGCAGTAGAGGGAAGATTACTCTGAACTCAGCAGAGGAGAGCAGTTATCACTTGAAGATAAGCAGTGGGTAAAGGCAGGCTTAATTTGAACCTTTTTAGAGCAGTGAACAAAAGAATTACTTGGCCAAGATCAAAGGCCTGTTCTTAACTGTAGCTTGTTAATTGTTGTACTGGATATGGCTATTTAGGTACCAATTTGGTGACTATTAAGAATTTTTCCAAAGATGATGGAAGTGTTCCCAAGAAGCTTTGCCAGACCAGTTCCGCTCAGTATTGACATATTCATGCCTACAGAAATCTCCATGGGCAGGAGAATCAGGTCTTGCATCTGCAGGACCCTGGGCTTCTGCAGCTGGACTGGGAGGTCAGAGGGTTCCAAGAGCAGGGAGAGAGGTTTCCTCTCTGTCTGTGGGTATGGCTGAATTGTAGCTGCTGTCAGGGTCCTTGAGCTGAGTTGTAGAAAGCATCCTGGGTTATTCCTGTGTGCTGTGCTCTGCAACCACACAGGCACAGAGTCCACATTTGGTCTGAGACAGCAGATCCCTCCCTCCTTTCTCCACCAGCCTGATGTGTAAGGGCCAGGCTGCAGCCAGAACCAAGTTAGCAGATTCAGAGGCACTATAACCACAGTGGAACCACGTCTTCAGTTTGATACAGCAGATCATTTGGCATGAAATTCCAGGGAGGCAGTTGTTAGCACTAGCCCTGACTGAAGTGTGGGAATGAGTCAGCTCATGGGAATTTATTCATATTTAGTCATAGCTGTTGGATGCATTTTTCTGCTTGCCTTGTTTGTTATAAACAATGCACGTGTTATCCTTGTGAAACAAAAGTAATATGTCTGCCAAACAAAGTGTTGAGAGACTGAACCTCGACAAATGCAGATAAATTCAGAAATTAAGTCTCAATTTTCAGCAGTGAGGAAAACTGACCAAGAGGTCAACATATGAAGAGTTTTTTGCACTGAATCTCCATAAGTGTTGATTTTTATATGAAGATTAGATGCTTCTTTACAGGATACACTATAGATCAAACAACAATCAATTCAGGGAAGTTCTGTGGTTTCTATTATGCAAGAGGTCATGTTGGGTAATTTCAAAAGGTCCCTTCTGGCCTTCTCTATGAAAAAAAAATACCATTAAAAAAATCACAGTTTATATAAAATACAATTCTCCTCTTGCCTGATGCTAAATGAATTGAAAAAGCATGTTTGAAGGAATCTAACAGATTGTTCAAAGCACTATTAAGAAACTGCAGCTGTGCTGGAGACTGAGACACACTGTATTTTGTAAGGTTAAGCAAATAAAATTTGTTTCTGGTAGGCTAAATATGTATTCATAACCCACATGGTTGCAATTTATCTCACTGTTGATGTCTTTGAGGACATAGTTTTAAAATAGTTAGATCCAAAGTCCTATGTCACTTAGTTCACCTGTGAATTGCTCTTTTATCTATCTCCTGTACAGCTGACACTGTAGTGGTGGGGAGCATGTACTCTGCAGCGCTGTGGGGTTTGTTTGGTTACTTTGTTTGGTTTACCTTGCTGTCATCTCTGTTGGTGATGACAAGGTCAAAGAAATTTAGCCTCCACCAGGAGCTGTGGAGTGAGTAGTGATGCTTTTTACTGCCCTGGAGAGGGGCAGGATTCCCTTTTGCCTCTGCCTGGCCACTGCCTTCACCTGATGAGCTGAGTGGTTGACTGCCATCCTCATTCAACAACTTGGCTCAGTCTTTCAAGTTTTCAGGAGCAAGGCTCTGGAGCAGCTCAGGCAGAGGCCAAGACCTCATATTAAAAGTCCAGTTTGCTGGGAAGGAGAAGCAGGAGCCACAGAGAGGATGTGTTGGACCATCCCTGTGATGCCTGGTTGGTGTTGCTGGTGGTGTGCACAACCACCTGAGCTGCAGCCCCCGCTGCTGTGCAGCGTCCCCAGGGCTCGGAGCCAGCTGCTCCCCAGCAGGGAGCAGTTTGTGTTGCTGCAGGCCACTCAAAGTGTGT
Source organism: Molothrus aeneus (assembly GCF_037042795.1). Taxonomy (NCBI): domain Eukaryota; kingdom Metazoa; phylum Chordata; class Aves; order Passeriformes; family Icteridae; genus Molothrus; species Molothrus aeneus. The sequence goes on along the minus strand of NC_089648.1, from coordinate 70,734,908 downwards.
GGTCTGGCTTGGTCCTTGCTGCTCTATGGCCTGAAGGTGAGTGGAGGATGGAGAACAGGAGAATTCCCTGTGGTTTTACTGTCACTCTACATTGGAAAGCTGTGGCACCTCCAGAAATGTACTGCATGGAACAGAGCAGGATATATGGTGCAGCCCTACCATCTCTAATTATTGCCTTTAGTGCCTGTAGTCACCTAAAAGGTTAGGCAATGCAACACTGGTTTTGTTTTTTATTTATTTTATTCTTTGTTTTCACTTCAGTCCTCGTGTTCTTCTGCTCACTTAAAACATATTTTCTAGAGACAGTTTTGTGGAGGCTGAAGAAGACAGTTCAGAAACCCCATCTCCGATCTGAGAGAAATGTGGGCTAAGGCTCATGTTTGAGACATTTTTCTTAGAGACAAAAACCATAGTAACTGGGATAGGTAATATTCAGGACTTTTATCACCAGTTAAGTGAAGACACTGTGATTATTTCTCTCATGCATGAGTACAGGTTAATAGCACCTTTTCTGTTGATTTGCAGGACACACTGCTATAGAACAGCCAAGCTGAGTTTCGTCCTCACATGTACTTCAGAAAAAGTCTAAAATTAATTACTTTTATTAATGCTGTTGAAGGTTCATCATACAGTGGGTATGGGATAGGATGGGGCCCATGCAGCTCTTACGTTTGTATCACATGAGGCAAGTCACTGCACCTCTGTGCATCTCCTTTTGTGCCATCCTCTCCGTCTCTTAATTTTTCTGTAATTTTTTTGAGCTAGAGACTCCCTCCTGAGGCAGGTACTCTTTCTTATGTATTCCTAGTGTGTCTAGCCCCAGCTGGGATTGTAAGAGGCTGCTGTAATACAAACAAACAAATAATAATAACCAGAGATAAGAAGAAAAAGTATCCAGCTTGAAATATGGATCCCAAGGTGCTTGACAGAGAGAAAACTAAGCAAATCTTACACAGAGGTCATTGAAGGAAAATAAATAAGCGTGCTCAGCTGCCAGATTTACAGGCTCCCAAGAAAGCTGCAATTAATAAAATACATTAATTGAGAAGTGTGAAGAATATCTTAAAGCTTAATGCATAGAAAATATGTCTGTATACCCAGAAAATAAGTATCACATTGTGAAAAGGCAAAGTTTATATTGCATAGCATAACCAAGCTCAGAATGACTCCTGTAACTAAGTAAAATTTATGATGCACTGACATGAGACACAGAACACTTTACCGGTATGTAATACATTAGTCCTGATGCAGTACTTCAGTGTTTCTAATGGAGTCACAAACTTAAAACATTTTAGGGATGGCTGCTTATTTTTACCAATGCAGATAAAAAGCCTTGAAAGTAGCTGTGGTAGATCTTGAAGCTGTAACTGTTCTTTCCACATGGACATTTCACTTTTTCAGAGCCCCCTGATAACTGTGGAGGGTTTGGTTTTGGTTTTTTGTTTTTTTTATTTTTTTTCTTTCCATCAAACATTTCTCATTGCAGTAGAACAAGAGCAAGTTCCCTACCTTTCTTGTGGAAAAAGGGGAGAGGGGGTTGGTACAACCTAACCTCTGCATTTTTCTTTCAGTCAGTCACAATTTCTTTACTTGGTAATCACTGAAAAAGACATTTTTATGCAGATCACAGTTCTGTTTATTATCAGGTTGATTGATCCCTATATATTCATTATATGTTTTCTAGTGTCTTCAAATGGTTCAGGATTGGGTCTTAAGACTGTTTTAATTAAGTAGATTTATTATATCTTCCATTTATTTCCTCAGCTAGATGAATTAAGCTTCTTGGAGTGATTTTCATAGATTCTGTTCTTTAATCCTGAAAGCAGCTTTGTTCTCTCTTGTACCTTAACATCAGTTAAACCATTTTTGGGAGGGGAAAGAGAAAGGTTTCAGACTGAAAACAAGGCTAGGACTTGGCAGATCCAGGAGAGGATGATGATTGATCAAAAGGTCATGCCTTGATAGTGTGGAGTTTTATGATATGGCTTCTTCCATTAGAAGAGATAGAGGGAATCTGCTGAGGTGTCCATCAGTGTTACTTCATTAGGGTTCATGTCTTACCTTCTTCTGTCCCAAAATTAGTAACTTGAAAAATGTGACTTCCAGCTGATTTGAGAGCAGGACTATAAGCCTTACCTCTGGATTCCTTCTTGCATATTAAATGCTGTCCATAATATTATTCTGAGTGTGCTTTTTTGTGATGGACTGCTTTTTTTGGCTTTTGAGTCTGACATTGGTGCCTCAGCCCTCTGCCTCCCGGTTGCTCTGCTGTTTGACTCTTCCTAACACTGCCATGCTGTTTGCAAGAGTGAATTCTGCTATTACTCCAGGGTGCTTTCAAAGTCCTTCTTGTGGTCAAGTTCAATTCCATTTATTTTTGACGTGTGTTTCCTACTTCAGAGACCGCAGTGCATTGCTTTATATTTCTGTCAAACTTTGTTTCATAAAAACTTTATGATTCTTCTTCATTGTCCCTCTTTCTGCTGCCAAGCACTGAAGTCCTTAATTTTTTACTTTTTTTTTTAATAGACATGGCATTGATCACAACCTCTAGGGTAGAGGGTAAGGATGAAAAATCTACACCCCGTGGTTATCATGGCAGTAAATAATTGCTTGAAGTCTGTTTTTTATGCTTTTCTCTATGATTCCTATCATACTCTGGTGTGAATTTCACAGTATGCTTTTAGAGACTTGGGTGCATCCTATATTTAATTAGACACTTAAGGTGCCAAAGTTAGGATGATCCCCATATAATCAGAGGAGGGTGCCCAGTAAAGGTCTGACCCATCTCATCACTGACCAGAGAGGGAGCTTTGGGAACAACATGCCTGGGACACTTCATTCACATGCTAGGGAATGAAATCCAAGTCAAAATTTCCCACTTTCAAATACTGGAGTAGATGCAATTGCTGCGTTTCTTGGTCATTTATTTACCCATGTGCTTGCAGTCCTTTTACATATATGTCCCTCAGCTGAACATCACATAAATTCTGTTACAGACTTCAGTGAATTAATCAAATGTGCCCTTGAGAATGGTGGACACTCTGTTGTTTGAGAGTTTGTCCTTGATGGGAGGAAGAATGGAAGCAGTGATATTGTCATGCTACCAGGGACCATGGCAGGTGATGAGCAGAGAGAGAGATGGAGAAGTCAGCAGGAGAAAAAGAAGGCAGATTTCTGAGAGTGATTTTTCAAGGGAAAAACTAAAAAGATGAGAATATTATTCCATATACCATCTTTCTTCTGAGTGTTCTGATTCAGAAGTAGAAGTTGCTTAGTTGAAAAGAGTGCCAGGAGTGAGATAGGATTATAGTTCTGCAAAAGGAGGAAATGAAGGGCTGTCATTGAATGCTCACATAGGCAGTGACACTTGGGTACAGTCGTCCAGACTGAGAAAATAAGAGTTCTTTTCCTCACACCAGCTCTGTAACATTGAAAAATTTGCTGGACTTCTGGCATTGCCACCTCCTCCTGGGAGTTGTCCATCTCACCCATTTAGGACAGAAGGTCACTGGATTTGGGTGGCCTCCTGCAGTGCTGTGCCAGTGCCCAGCACAGCTGGGATCACATTTGGACCCCAAGCCATGTTGAAAGCAGTAATACTTTAATACACTGCCAGCCTAGGCAGGAGGAAATTGGGAAGTGCTGTGTGGAAACTTGGAGTGAAATAACTGCTTTTCTCCCAGCAAACCACCTGGGAGATGTGTTTTGTTTTGCTTTGATAGCTTCTGACACTGTGTCTTATATTGCAACTTGTCAAATTATGTCAAAATTGTGATATGCTGCTGTGTTACAAACTGTATTTATTGCTAATTTCACACTAAAATGTTATTCCATATCACTTTGTAATCTGGTGCCATATTTACTGATTTTTGTATTCCATCTGGAACTTATCAGCCTTTCCATGATGTCTGCCAGTAGCCCAAAAGTTCCTTCCTTGATCTTCTCTAATACCCAGGGATAACTTCCATCTGGTCCTAGAGATTTGTTGCTTTTAAATTCCTCTAGATTATTTTCTTTCTGTCTCACTGGTGCTGAAATCAGCTCAGATTGTGTATGTGACATGGGCATTTTTCCTCTTTTTTTTGAAAGGCATTTAGAATAAACTAATTTATTTTTAGCTTTCTGGATATCCTGCAGTTTCCTTCAATTTTCTCTCCCATTCCCTCCCATAATTCCAATTCTTCCCATGATTGAAATACTTTTGTAATTCTCCATTAGGAATTAGTAAAACAGCAAAAGCAAGAAATTAATGTCCCTAGCCCATGGGGCTTTTCACAAAGTTAGATGAAATTAAAGCAAAATAATGAGTAGAGACACAGCTGAGTTTTTTACATTCTTTGATTTTCTTTTTGTAATTTATGTAGTAAATAATTTCTTCTTTTTCTTTTTTTCTTTCCTTTTCTTTTTTTGAGGCATGTGACTTGTTATCATTTGAGTGAAATTACATACCAAATGGATTTTCATGTTGTTTTCCTGCTTAGGGTCACGACATATATTTATTATTTTTGAAACACAAGTAGTTTTAATTATTTTGCTGCTACTCATGTAATTCTGGATAGCTGCTAGCAACTGAACTTTTACATTTTTGTTCATGTTGTTAATAAAGTATTGTTTTTAAATTTGTGAAGGTTTACTCATCCATGTAAATGAAAACAATCATTTACAGCTTTGGTCATACTCCAGGAGAGTCCATTTCACATTTATTCCAGGTCATGTGCTTGTTCTCCACTTTAACCACCCACTTCTATCAGATCAAAGCTACCCTTGCAGGTGTGTCAGGAGGTTGGATTACAAAAACATTTCCATAGCCTGAATATTAATAATCTTGATAGCCTCCACTTTTCTTTTAATTCAGCTTGCCAGCAGATTCTACATCCCTTAACATAAACATTGCTGACTTTTGATTTAATATTCAGTCCTTCCATGTCTCCACCACCCCAGGAGACAACACAGGGCCCCACATCTCTAAAAATATGCATTTTAGCAGGACGTATCAACTCCACTGCTTGCACCAAGGGGTGGCCCTCACATCTACCTTGCATCTTGAATCAGTGGAATTTATCACTCTGAATATCCAGAGCACTCAAGGGAGTGAGTTACTCCTCATCCTGAGTAAGAGTGGAAGAGTCAATGTCTAAACTGAATTTTCTCTGGGAAACTGTGTTTTCACTGTTGATCTGAGGTTCCAGTTAACGTCCCCTCTGCAGTGAAGGTGGTGTGAGACAGCAGGAGTTTCTCTGCTGCTGAGCTCCCCATGATTAAGCAGCTTAGAACACTGCTCTGGATATTCATGGTCCAGAGGTAGGAGATGTTGTTGACTAAATGTCAATAATTATCCCTACTGGTTATAATTAAAATATGCAATTCATACTATTTATCACTCACATTTCTGTTTTTCCTTCTGGTGACTCACTGGCTGAAGCATAGTAGATTCATCACAGGTTGGAGCATGGCTTTTTATTATTAAAAAAGGAAGGAAAAGGATTTTCAGTTGGAAGATGAGAAGTTTGTTGCATTCCCATTTCTTCATTGGAGACACTTCACATCTCTTTATTAAAAATTCTCCAGTAGAGATTATTCCTTAAGCAGCGTCCAAATTAACTTTTATTAGATCGAAGTATCTTATTTCCAAAATCAGCAGTTAATGCCACTCAGAATAACTCACAGTTATTAATTTAGTTAAGAATGACAATGGAATTTCACTTTGTTTTTTCCTTTGGGTCAATATTTTCTTAATCAACTTTAGTTTAGCCCAGATTAAATTTCATTGCAGAACTTCTCTTTTTTTTAATCAGTTTATAAACATGTAGAGGTAAGCTAACTTACAGAGACTGAAGGAACTATTTCAAGGGAAGCACCAAAAGAAGCCTTTGAGATAGTAAATGTGCTAATAGTAATAATCTTATTTTTCAATAGGTCCTGCTCTTCCTCCCTCTCTGAGAAGTAATAGTCTGTGCAACCTGGGATTTGACAGAGAATAACAAAAGCTACTACTCTGTTAAATTGCAAAGATATTTCAGTATGCCATTATAAAAGCAGTGAAAAAGAAATTAAAAGTAGATGGTTTATTGGAGCTTACAAAGCTGTTAAAAAGGGGGGTGGGGGGCGAAGAGGAAGCAAAGAAAACCTAAACTAAGCAGAAGTACTTTGGTAAGTGCCTCTCACCAGTGATGCTGAAGCCTAAATGTTCCTAAGGAGGTGCAGAAGTGCTGGACTTGCAGATTCCTGGTAGCTCCACTGGGTCTTCTGTTCTGAGAGTTTCTTGCTGCAGAAGATTTACTTGGATGGAGCCAAGCAAGGGAAATTTTGATGAGACAGCTGCTGTTCCCTGCCCCAGCTCAGAGAACTTCTGCTGCAGAGTCACTTGTCAAGGTGCTGGTTGAATTCAAACCTAGCCATGCCCTTCCTCTTTCTTAGGTTTGGTTCACAAGCTTCTTCCACTCCTGGATATGGTTTGGGAGGGTGAGACATCAGCAGGGTTGGGATTGCTTTGGTTCCTTCAGTGGAAAACTTTCCACCTTTTGTTTAATCAGGACGTTTTCAGAGTTATCCTTGTTGTTCTGTCAAACTCCACTCCTGTTCCCAAGAGTTAAGCATGCATCTCTGAAAGTAAGATGTCTAAATTCTCCAAATTTCAACTCATCTAATTACTCAGTATTTTAATACCCTTTTTCCTTACGGCTCCTTGCAGTCTTAGTTCCTTGTCTTCTTAGTCTCTTGTCTTAGTTTCCCAGTTAACACAATGTTTTATGCTCAGATGCCTCATATTAAAAATTGTTTATAGCATCAAATAAAAACATGCATAAAACATCTTAGCATTTGTGTAAATGTAATCAAGCAGTTATAATACGGAAAGTGTGTATCCAAATAAAAGTGTTTGCAAATATGCATCTGAGGAAAAACTTGCATAATCCTTAGCACTGCAAACACTAGTGGTTGATACCCCTAAGTACAATTTTACACCTATTAATGTTTTTCTAATTGTTGTAGAAACACAAAGTGCTTATACATGGATAATTTAGGGGAGGTTTGGTCTTTGTTTCTTAGGCTTTTTTTCTTGGATTTCGGGTTAGGTTTTTTGAGGTTTAAATTGGAGGCTTATTTTTCCTTGCTGAAAGAAAAGACAGCTTATAATTCTAAAAGTATATCTGGTGCATCACCTCATTCTCAATAATTCAGTGTTACCAGGATCCTAAAGTTCTTTCTCATCACCAGGTACTTTCCAAAGGTACACCCATCTTTAAAAAATTTCTTATGATAATCTATACAAAACCACTGTGTTATACATGAGGGCTCTGTGGTTCTTTTCTGATAAGATGCCCTTGTTGATTTATTTTCTTATTGTCAAGATGGTTTCTGGAGTCCCTGCCTGCTGCAGAGTGTGATTTGTAATTAAGGATGCCTCATATGAAGTAATCTACAGAAAGCACCATGGTAACCAAGAGACAAACAAGTATTTTAAGGTCAGGTGTAAAAAAATACATACTACAAACTGTTCATCCCAAATTTGCATTTGGGATCCTCTGTAATCTCATGCTGTAGCAAGAAACCTGGCATTAAGGCTAAGGCGTATTGGTGCTTGTGATCTGTCTTAGGTTGGTGGCAAGAGATCCCCACTTAAAGCTTAAAGGTTTTATATGACTCCACAGACCCAAAGTGGGTGACCCCAGTACTGCATGAGGGGGTGCTGATACAGTGCTAATTCCCTAGCAAATCAGAATAATTCAGAATAGTTGTATTTAAAAATACATTTGCTCGCACATTTCCATCAGCTGCAGGATGGAGAAGTCTGATACAAGTTCACTTCAGGTGTTTTCCTTTTTCTGTGAATATTTATGGTTTTGCTTGCAGAAGGAGCAGCACTTAAACAAACACCCTTCTGTCCTTACACCCGCTAACGTGTTTTGTTTTGGAAAAATGCAGTGTACACATAAATGTTAGAAAAAAAATGCCCCTCAAGCTTTAGGATTCTGCCAGACTCCCACTGATAAGCATGGCTCTGCTAGAATTTGCCTGTCCTTTTTGCAAAATCACTTGCATAGGTAAGATAGCATCTAGTGAACCTCTGGGAAGGGTATATGCTTGTTTGTATAATGCAAAGCAAACAAGGAGATGGAGAAGATATCCTGTGTTTGCAGGAGCAGCATTGGACAGAGGGTGTTTACTGCAAATGCACAGAGAACTTTTGCCTTGCATATTTATTTAACGATAATACACCTTCACTTCAGCACTACCCAAAAAGTTAAAGGTCATCATGAGTGGATTCAGACCTCTGTGTGGGTAGAGTTAAAAGCTGGAGGTAGCTCTGAAGGATATTACTTCTATTTCATCAGTAAGGCTGGATTTGCTGGCAGATCTGGGAGGTGATACCCCCTTAGCAATACACATCAGGTCATTTGTATCCTGCCTGCAGTGCAAGGTACATTTCTTCTGCTTGCATTTTCTAGTGTAAACAGACATAGCAACAAATATAATCACGAGAAATCCAAGAGCAAGGGGAAAAAAATGTAGCAAACCAAATAAACTCCCCAAACCAGCCCCCACACTCAGAGTAAACAAAGATGTACCAGTGCACACACATCTTTTACTTGAGCTGTGCCACCTGCCTGTACCAAATATGAGGCACTGCTGAATGCTCTGCTGGGAGCTGTGCAGAGAGGTGCAGTGTGTAAGACTGGTGAACTTTTGGGATGGGTTAGGATGGGTTGGAGACTCTTTAAGGATTTATATATACATTGTTGTTTTCATGCAGTTTGTTCAGGCTAAGACAAAACCCTGCCCTTACCTGCAGAAGTGCAGTCCCAACCCAGCTGGAATCAGTGACTTGGTAGGAGTCAGAATTTCATCCCATATGTTTGGGTAAGCACAGAGAGGCCCCTCAAAATCTGAGTTGCTGTGGCAGGGTAGGAAGAATGTGTCTCTACCTTGACTACACCTGTTCATAGCCTTAATAGAGGTGCATTTATGGAAAGTTTGCATGATCTTTAGAAGGGTTCCCGAAGAATAATTTTCACAGTAGAAACACTATCATGCACTGTAGTGAATGAAAACTGAGATTATGCTGGGCAAAACTCTGTAATTCAGCAAATCACTTAATTCTGTGAATGGGAACGTTTTCCTTCCAACTTCAGGGTACAAAGAATTCTTTTACATGAATTCTGTAAGCTTCAGAATTCAACAGTGGCAGAAATGTTCTTTTTTTTATACTATCAGATTTGGAGGATTCCCTTTTCAGGCAATGCAAAAAATAAGCTGGCTGCTATTGTCTGCTTCACCTGTCTTATTTTCTTTCTTGATTGTTATTGTTCTTACCTGCAATATCCTACTGTTTGATCAGTGTCCTCGTACATGGGGTTTTTTATTACACCTACTTAGAATACTTAAAATAGCTCAGTGGCACTTGAAGAATAAATCTGGAGTTAATTTGATTACAGTGGTTATAAGATGTAGCAATTAAGTGCAATAATTTTTAAATAGTATGATTTTATAAACATTGAATGAACATAATGTAAGCTGCAGATAACTCCTGCAAATTTATAGTAAACAACTTCATTGTTTATTTTGACAAAGCGTCTGGAAGCTTGAAATATTAATTTACATTTTTATAGAAGTTGTTCATGCCAGTAAGAAGAGAGAGTGCTGTATGTATTTTAAAGAGTGCATGTTTAGGACAAGAGATTGAGTGTCTTCATGAATTTTTTTGAGAAACTACTTCAGGTTTCTTAAGCAGGGTGTAAAATTTGTTTTGGGATGGCCTTGGTCTTCTTACCAGTTTGGAATTTCTTTAGTCTATGTTGTCCAGTAAAGGAATGAAAAATTGTTCAACACAAACCATAACAGCCATCTCAGTGAGAGACATGCAGAATTAATTGTGCTCTCCAAAGTGTCTTTGCTATCCTTTTTTGAAATTCAGTAGTGAGATCTGAGCCCTGAGTAGATGGAAAAAGTCATCAGAACAACGTGGGCCTGGGAGAACTTGAACTAAATGAGAAAGCAGCTCCTGAATGAGGGAAGGCACATATTAATTATTTTGGCTTATTTGCTTTGTTCACTTTGGGCTGATTTTTGTAAGCCATCGTTCTCCAAAGGGAAAGACAATAGTCCATTCCCTTCAGGTGAAGAAGATCCTTTGTTACTGCAGTAATTCTTCACAGTCTTTGAAGCCATGGGCACATGTATAAATAAAAAATGAAGAGCTCTCTAACAGCTCACACATATAAAGACTGCAGATAAGCAAACCTTTTTAAATAAAGGGTTTTTTTAAATAATGAGGCAATAGCAGAGCCTCCTAATTCAGTGCTTCACTGGCTTTCTGTTGAGGCTGGTTCAGCTCCCTTGGGAATTTAAAGCCACATTTTAACCTGCCTCACTTCTAAAGGCAAACAAGTTAGCTTAAATTTCAAATGTACACATGTGGCTCAAGCTCCTTTTGCTTCTCCAGAGGGGCACACTAAGAGAAAACAATGATATGTTACTGCAGCTTGGTTGTTACTTGTTGTTTTACAGTAACTTGATCTCTTGTGGTCATCTGTGTATAACCTTAGTTCTGTGTAGAAGAATTTGTTGTAATTCAAAAGAATTCCATTAAATTCTCATTTTATTCAGCCTTTTTACATTTGTTATAGTGCTGTTTTGCTTGTATTGCGTGTCAGTCCTGAGGCCTTAGCCTTTCAACTTCATGTGTTTGTCTGTGCTGTCAGTTGGGTAAAAAACCGGGGGATTGACATGGAGGAATTAAACTGGAATGAGACATATTGGTTAGTGTAAAGCAAGGATAACACAAATTGTTTTACAGCTAAAAAAAATCCTTATTACTGAATGTTGAGTGCCATAAAATCTACATTACATAGAATTTAAGATCTGATAACCAAAATCTTAATGCACAATTTAAAAAAAAAATATAATAACTTCCAGCTGTCAGACAAGCATGTTTTCATTTCATGTCGCTGACTCCTTTATGTCTTTTCAGCTTAACCCATGTCCCATCCCTGCTTGTCCTGAAGCAGGGAGGTAAACAGATGTCCCTCTGAATGATGGGTAATAGTAGAAGTCTTCTAGCAAAAGGCTATTTTTACTTCTGACTTCTGCCTAATTTTTTTTCTTTTTTTTTTTTTTGCTAAGTTTAAAGTGATAGTTACAGACTGTAGGAAACAAGAAACATGTATTGACTAATTATATCAAGTGAAGTAAAAGTAATACATGTTCCTTATCACCTTTACATCAAAGGGCTTTCAGAGCAGCATCTTTGTATTTGAGTTCCTTCATTTTCCCCTCAAATCCACAGTGGCTTTGTCCTCTTGGTGCCTTGGCTGCCAACACGGTCTGTAAAGGAATAAGCCAAAAGGGATCTTGGGGTTCTGTTTGCTTTCTATCATACACAACAAGCCTAAATTTGGACTTGGGTAGATCACCTTCACAGTATAAATGAGAAATCAGATTTTTTCCTCTTTTATTTTCTCTGGTTTTATTGCAATGGGTCATTGAAAGAAAGCCTGGAGGGACATTCTGGAAAGCATTTTTCTTCCTCCTGTCTTATTTGGTACATTTGAACTACTTCAGCAATTTCTCTCCTTTTGCTGGACAACTCCTCAGAGAAATTAAAGAATTATTTATTTATGATTATTAGTTTCCTTTCAGCATTTTAAAAAATGTCTTCAATGTTTGAATCATGCCAGCAGGCATCACAAGCAAAATCTGTGCAAAGAAAACAACAATATAGCAAAAATAAAGACAAATTCTATCCAAAGAGGAGAAGGGAGGAGAGCTGTTAAGCAACAATAATTAACCAAGTTTCTCCCTGCTTCAGATGCCTCTAGAAACCACCGGACAAATTGATGGGGTTTGGGGTCTGCTCTGAAGATGGAAAGGTGTGAGCTATTTCCGTTGTGGCTGAGAAGGAGAGCGGTTAGCTCCTAAGCCTACGTGAAAGGCATTAATTTTTATAAACTCCTTATTGGCAATAAAAAGTAATGTTAACCATTAACGTTTATCAAACACTGTCCTCTGAAAATGCTGGATATGCTTCCATTTCAGGCAGGTTTCTGCTAGGCAGCTTCTCCTCTTGAAACCAGTTGGAGAAATACTGTTCCATTGTTCAAGTTCATTCATTCTGGGCTCTTTGGGTATTTATAGGAAAATACGAGTTCCCCGTGCTCTGCCTTCCTGCAGCAGGTTGTCAATGGAGGCACATCACAGGGAACCATCTCTGAGCTGTGGGGAACACAAAGCTGGCTGTTGCCAGCCTCCTGAATTCACTTCATCTTGTCTCCTGATTCAATCTCATAGCATTTTCCCTTGCATGGGAAAGAAGTGGGGTCATGCCTCATTATGAGAGAGTTTAAGCGAATGGTTTTGCCTTTTAGGCTCTTCTACAGTCAGTACCTCTTGATCTCTTTGGTTGATGGCAGCTGCCTAATCACAGGAATAGAAGTATAAACTCAGGGCAGAAAAGGACAGGGGATGCTGGTGTAGGCAAAAGAGTTTCATCCCACAGTCTTAGCCAAAAGCCAAGATTAGATTTGGGTTGTTGGGGCAGAGGCTGAACTGCACCTTCCAAGAGATCTTGGTCTCACCAAAGGTCAAAGATGTTAAGAGACCCCCAGAGGACCCTGAGTTTCTTCACTCTTCAGCAGACACTGAGGGCAGGCTACAAGGGATAAAGAAATCTCTGATTGTCATTTCCTTAGAACATCCAGAAGCTGATGTATTGCCATCACATATTACAAAATCCAGTGTTACTTTAAATCATCTCCTTTGTTCCACCAGTTGTTTCTCCTCCCAAGATCCAGTGTCCCTGCAAGGAGTGCAGCTCTGTTTGACAGTTGTAGAGAACACATAGAGGGTGCCAAAGGCAGACATCAATTTCATAATGGACCTTCCATTTCCTGCAGATTGTCTGAACTGTCAGATGAGCAGGATTCTCTTGTGCTAGCAGCAGAAGCTCCCACTAGAGCTCCTGGCCTCCAAGGGTCACCTCAGAGATCCTCATTGTTTCTGATCTTTTCATTATTAAAGCAAAAGAAAATATTTTTTAAAATATTTCTGTCCTATTTCCTTTGAATATCCCCTTCAGATATTGCAGAATAATCTTATCTTTTTGTAGATAAGGCTGTTCCATTGAGAAGGCTGTGGGTGATGGCTTCCCTGTGCTCCTTTAAGGTCTTGATCTTGGTTTTTTGAAGTTAAATTGCCAGAAAGGACCTTCCCTGGAGAGCACATGCTGGATTTTTTTTTCCCTTATACGTCCAAAGAGGTCTGCATGTTCTTTTGAAACCTGTGGGTTTTGTGGTCACAGAACATCAGTTACCCTAATTAAAAGAAGATTTTTGTAATGTCTTTTTATTGTAAACTATGCAAAAATTCTGTGGTGAGATGAGCTAGCTGGAAAAAGCTAAATATGCTTATTGTGCCAGCCTGCAGCCACATTACATCCAAGCTGGGTTTCCTCTAGCATTTAAGAGTATTAAACCATCTAAAGGGAGTTGCTCCTGTGGTCATGGACCTCCCTTTATTTATGTGGAAACTGGTCTAAAGTGTTCTGAAAGACAGGATTTCCCCCCCGCCCCCCCCAATAAGATGACCTGAAAAGGATCTTTGTTCCTTGAATCTAAACCCTTGGCATTGCATGGAATCATGTTACTGGAAGCACTGTGACCAGGAATTTCAGTCTCCACCACTGTCTAAGGAAGCCCTTTCAAAATTCCACTTTTCTGCTGGTGTGTTCAATTATGTGTCATGACCTTTCCCTATGAAGAAAAACCTCATTTTTTGTTTACCCCCCTAGTAGCAGGGAGCAATTATACAACCTCACGTTGTTATCACTCTCCTGTCAGCTTCCTTGCCATGTGCTCCCTGCAAGATCCAACTTCCATGGTGACAGACTGGACCATGAACTTATTTCCAATGGAAAACAGTTTGCAGCTTTTAGATTGAGGTTATACCTACTAAAAAACACTGCTATTTAGACCTGGTGAGCTCACCAGGAGGATATTAAATAGATTATCTAATCTGTTTGTTTCTCTTCCTCCTGTTGACATCCTGTCAGTTTTGTTGTTAGTCAGAGTTATGAAAAATGGACCTGAAAGGAACCCACAGCATGAGAGCTACAGCATGTTAAGAAGGTAAGAAAATTGCCCAGAGTGTCCTGCATAGAGATTTCTCTGGTTGAAGACAGAAGGAAAAAAAATCCACTTGTACCACTTTGAACGTGCTCTCTTTTAGATTACTACACAGCCAAAAGGTGAAGTGTAACTCCTTTAGAACTGTAACTGAGAGCAGCACTGTCCCAAAAACAGAAACAAGAAGAAGCACTTCTGAGATCATTGAGGTATTTTTCTCTTCCCTATTTGTACTCATTTCAGTGCAGCAACCAAGCAGACTCATGGCATGTCTGCTGCCAAGATCCAGAATACAGCCAGGAGACCTTGTCCAGTGGGGGAAGTATTGTGAGGTCAAGGCAGGTGTGTGTGCACACTCCTGGTACCCCCATGGGTACGATTACAGTCCCACTTGTTTATTCTGTAGCTCAATCAGTCCTTAAAATGATCACTGTAGGTTCAGCATTTAAAGTGGTTCTAAAACCACAGCAATTAAGCCCAAGCCAGCACAAGGTGAAAGGCCTTTGAGCACATAACCAGTACCATGGCAAGCATATGGGGCTGATATCCCTGATCCATAGATTTAAGGAATTTCTGTTTCCATTTCTGATAAAATGAGTCCCTGCAGTTTTAGTGTAACCTAGCTGAACAGGATTTGAGCTACTGGGTTTTTGCTTGTTCCTTGTAGACTGTTCCAAGGCTGGCCATGAGAATTTGAGCTGTCCTGTTCTTCCTTTAGAGATACAGGGACACAAGTCCATCCTGCTGCTGTTGGCTGGTGTAGGATTTCATGTAATACTGCCTTGCTCTTGAGCTCATAGGGTAGTAGGTGCTACCAGAAGAAAGTGCAGTGTGTGGGGAGGGTGTCTGTGTCTATATGCAGACAGATACTCTTAGGAACATACGACCTGACAGCGATCGCGTTGGCTCCATCTGCTTCTGTTCTCCACCCAAACATGCATACTTCTACCAAAGAAATAAAACCTCAAATTACTTGTGTGGTCTGCAGCTGAGCTACCAACAGAACATACATATATATATATTGCATGAGCCAAGCCCTACTGTTCCCAGGCAGCTCAGCTTCTCGCCGTCATTTCAATTACAGAGTTTTGTTTTACTGCGAGATGAGTAAGAATCGTGAGTTTTGGCCCGAGACTGCTTCAGCAGTTATGTGTCATGCTTAATTTTACTGCACAGCAGTTTGCCAGATATACCATATTGGAGACGTGTTGATCTTTGTCGTTTCCAAAACTGACACTTCCTTTTCCAGTCCTGCCTGTTAAACTATTTCACTTGGACAACACTGAGCTTTTGAAAAAGGCTGATGCTTCACCCCATTTTGATACTGTATTTTAATTCAAGGGTTTAGTCAAGACTTACATGCCAGTTCAGGTTGTGATTCCTATTTTATTAGTAAACATAGTGATATTGGGATGAAGCCATATTACAAACACAGATACACCCTTGGCTGATCCAGTGATGGAGAGGCGTGCCAAAACCTGTTTTGCTACCCATCAGCTCTTGTTTCTGTGTTGTTTCTAATTTTTATGTGAACATTCTGGCTTTCTCTTTGCTTCAAAATTAGTCCTGGTCATATCAGTACAGCTTATGCCAGTACAAGCCTCTAGTATAGGCAGTGCCATAGTCTGTTTTAAAGCCATTATGAAAGGTCAGAAAAAGTGGTGTGAAGGACTTTATTACAGAGTGCTAGGATTAGGGCCATGACCTAGCTGCTGGAATTTCAGTCAGTAGTCTTTCCCAAGTTGGCCAGAACTTGAGGATGTTTTGGTTCCTTGCATGCTGAATTATTTATCTCCTCTTAAGTCTCAGGTGGGTCTGGCAGAGCGTGTGATGACAGGAGGAAAATAGGTCTTTCTATAAATTGTAGCTTGAGATAAATGAAGCAGCTGCTGTTGGTCTTTGGCCTTGTTACTTCTGTGCATTGTTCTGTGTATCTGCCCTCTGGAATATCACATAACTGTAGAACTATGGAATGGTTTGGGTTGGAAGGGTCATTAAGGAATCCCACAGTTCTGATTCCCCTGCCATGGGCAGGGACAGCTTCCACTGGACCAGGATGCTCCAAGCCCCATCCAGCCTGGCCATGAACACTTCCAGGGATGGGGCAGCCACAGCCTAGAGTTGTCCATCACGTAGGATTTATTGTAACCCCTCATCTGTCTGGATGTATCTTCACCAGTCATCTTAAGAAGAACTTATGTTTGTTGCTAAAGAACAAACATACAGAGACAGCTCTTCAAGAAATCAACATGTGTAATTTTCATGCTCATGTGATTTTTTTCTTGTAAAATGAAATGAGGACATCCTAATTTCATTTTCTTCTCATTTAGAAAAAAATCCATTTTTATAGAAATTCTTTCTTTCTGACATAGATGCTTGCATTTATTTGTGATTGTTTCATTTGAGACTGGGTGAAATCACTATGTGCCATTGGTTTGTACATTGGGATATTCACATGAAGCTCTGTCTGCTTCTGTGTAGCTCTTGTTGAAATCCAAAACTATATTTATTTTCAGTGTGAACAGAGCCAGAGAAGTTAATCCCAGCATCTTGAATGCAGCATTACCTAAAGGCTGATGATATAGAAATAATTGAAAGTAAGTACAGCAAATTTGTTGAGATAAATTTTGACATAAAAATGTAGGTTGGTTCATAAAAAGTTGCAGTGACAATAGGTTATACTGACAGCTTTTCAACAACTGTATAAGCCTCCAGATGGAAGGGAATTTGGCTTAATGAATTATAGGCAGTCTGTGTAACACAAGCTCCTTTTATAGGAGCAGCTTAGAATAAAGAATAAACTTATTCATACTGGCATGTGTTAAATAATATCATTGTTAAAAACATGGGGTTGAAAAGAGACTGATAAATGAAGGAATTAAAAAAAAAAAACAAACCAAAACTGTTAATATCTCAACCTTAGGGCTCCTGAGTAGGGCACTGACTTCTTTGTTTGAGAATGATTCGATAATGAAAGTTGTCACTGGCCAACTGTGGAGGCTCACAGCCTTCTGGTGATGAGGTGACCCTACTGCAGAACCTCTTCTTTTGTGCATTTGCTCTGGGTCTGGAGTAGCCTGAGCTGGTTAAGGTTGTTACTTACACCTGAGGACAGACAGTCAGAGCTCCTGAGAGCACTTAATTCCCAACCTGTGGCACAGACAGGCTGCATGACCTTGGCAAATTACTTAATATCTGCTTTCCCATCCAGAAAATGATGATGATACTTACCTGCACCCAGGAGAAGCATTTGGGCTTCATTAAGGATTAGGACACGCTATTAGTTTAGTTAGTTGTGTTGAAATGTGCTCAGTAAGCAAAAGTTATTGTTAAATAATGAATGAGGAGAAATGCTGTCAAAGTAATCCAAAGGACTGAGCCAGTCTGAGAGCAGTATCTGAATAAAATCACATGTGCCATGATGTCAGAGCAGGGGAGTGCGACTGAAAACTAAGAATAAGCAGCAGATGTCAGTGACTCATTAAAATAACAAACTTGTATTTCTAATTTTGTCAGCATACCGTGGCACTTTCGATAGGACGGATTAACCGCTGATGAGCTTTGCAGGATTTTTGTTACACGTGGCGGTGAGTTAAGGACATGGCTGTAGCCTTCTGCCTGCCTTGCTGGATCTGTCTGTGCCTGGCTTACGAGGCAGGATTCAAATACACAGACTGAGGATTTAGAAATGCAGGAAATTTCTGTGAAGCTACTAATCATGGATGTATAAAATTGCTAAGTTCTCTGGGTAGGGAGCACTTTATTTTGATAGGGAGTAATTTTCTAGCAGGTCTGTGACTTCAGAAATTTTCAGGTGGCCTGATTTGCATCTTCCAGCTCCAGCCAGCAGCCATGTAATGGATGGATGCATTTACTGTGGAAGTGGAACCAATACAAAGTATTAGGTATTTTCTACAGCAATAATCATAAGGATATGTAATTATTTATCCCGCTCCCTGTTTCTTGAGTGCAGAAATCTTGATTGTACTGGCAAGGCAAATGTGTATGTTTTGTCAGTGCAACTGTGTGTTTTTGATACGCCATCTCCTCAAACTCTGTGAGGACTCATTTTTCTCAGCATATTTTATACTTAGGAGCACCTGGATCATTACCCATGCACCTCATGAAACCTTTTTCTAACTCATTTTCCTAATTAGCAGCCCATCCCTGCCTCGTGTGGATAATAACACTTTCATCCTTGCACAGGTGAAAGGATGCTTTCCACAGCAGCCATTTTTTTTTCCCCCTTTCCATCTCTAAAATGGCCTAACATTATTTTGGGGATGGGTTTTTGTACCAACCCTGAGCTCTGCCAAGGCACGCTGGAGGTCCTGCCAAAGCTTGTTGTGGAGCTGCTGGAAGAGAGAGTCTGGGAGAAGAAGGAGCTGAGTGGCTCCGTCGGCCTTAGCCTGGCCTCAGGCACTGCAGCTCTCCCAGAACACAACAGAGCCTTGTCCAGCCCTGAATGACAAGCATTCTATATTAAGAGAAACATGAAAACACAGCTTATTCGAAGCCACAGGGTTGATTGAAAGCGTAATAAATGGCAGCCTACCAACAAAGATTGTTGCTCTGGGTAGATAATCTGATTAGTAAATATTTATTTCATTACAAAGTCCCTTTTATGGTTTGATCCGTGTGCAGTCAACAATTCTAAGTGACCTCTTCAGCATTTTAAATGGGATCTGGAGGTTCTGCCATTTGAACCCGGGATACCATAAACAAATAAAAGAGTTTTGTGCTATTGGAGGTAGTGGTATGAAATGCTATAGTATTTATTTGGAGAATAAGTGGCATCTGCTATTTGGTTAGGCAGTTTGTTTATTTTGAACTTGTTTAATGTTAAATTTTGAGAAGATACAGAAATATTGCACTCATCTGGTGACAATTGAAAAACATTAATTCCTCAGTTACTGTTGTGTGGACATTGATTTCACTGGTGCCACTCACTAACAAATCTCATCACCTAATGGCCCACAAATTGTTTGTACCTGGGTTTTTCAAGCACTGCAGCAAATACTTTCTGCCAGACATGCCTGGTGTAATCAGCTATCAGGAAGAAAGGAAAAATATACACATTTTCATCAGCTTTGCTGGTGCATTATATGTACCAAAGCAAAGCAAACAAATCTGAACAACTTAATAGTAACATTACACACATGTATTGCTCAGTCATTGTCCTCAGAACTCTTCAATGTAATGTTCAAGGTCTGCAGATACAATAAAAGCATTTTTACTTTGTCCAGCATATCAGATAAAGGAATGCAGATTGAGGAGAATGCAGTGCTTTCTCCCACTGGAGGTTGTGGTTTTAGCTTTAAATTCAGAAAATGCTTAAGACAACCTTATGAAATGTAATAAAGTTCTCTTTCCCTGAGCTCACACTCTCAATCTGAAATTGTATTGAGGGAATTTGGGTTTCAATAGTGTCCTTATGGAGCAGCTATGCTTATTACTTAGATATTAGAGATGCCCTGTTGATGTACAAGCGTTTGAATTCCAAAGGGAAATAAAGTCTGTATTTTCAGCTTATTATTGTACAATATTGTAGGCACTCTGCAGTAAGCGTCAGAAAAAACCTGTTCTTTTTCCCTTCTAACTTTCACCACCTAACGTGCTGTCTTGGCTTCCTACCTCTACTGCAAAAGAAAACATCGGCTTAAATTTCCAATTCCCTAGTAAGAGGTTACGTACATTATAACACTATTATAGCTAATGTAGCTTATGTACTTAATTCTTTGTGCTAACAGTGGTGGCCACAGTCTGAGTTTGTCATGACACCTAGGTGCTCAAGGAAAGGACTAAAATTACCCTAGAGCAGGCTGAGAAGCAGGCAGCATGTCCTCTCCTTTGTCTATTCCAGCCCTGGCTTTTAACATACTGCTGAGTTTGCCCTGTAAATACAGGGGCATGCCAGTAAGCACAGCTGTGGGGTGGCTCACTCAAAGAAGCAGAAGCAAAACCATGCAGCAGGCACATGGAGGAAGTTGTGGATGCCTCATCCCGGGAAGTTTTCAAGGCCAGGTTGGATGGGGCATGGAGCAACTTGGCCTAGTGTAAGGTGTCCCTGCCTACAGCAGGGGGATTGGAATGAGGTGATTTTGAAGGTGCCTTAAAACCATACCTTTATATGATGATTTCTGTGCACTCAGAAGGAGCTGCTCTGGGTAAAAATGCCTTGTCACATCCCTCATCATCTCTTTTTAACTTGCATATGCTCCTGCAGCGTTGTGGGAATACCTTGCTTGCAGCCTGGCTTGTGAATGCCTTTCCAAATCATCCTTTTTCCCACCCATGCTGAAATGGAAGGCTGAAAGCTCTCAGTTTTCTCTGCTCTCAGCATGAAACAGAGAATGGAGGGGATGCTCCAGGCAGGCAGCAGCTCCAAGTTAACTGTCAGGTCAACAGGGAAGGCCAGGAGCTGGTCAGCGTGCTCCCAGTGCAGCCAGGGTGATGTGCCCGCCTTTTGTAATGGACAGGGTTATTTATAAATGATACACAGAGGGATTCTGAGGTCTGCAAAGGCAGCGCCAGGGCAGCGTCAAAAAATACTTGAAGGTTTTAGTTCAGCCAAGATCGCTGGCCATGTTTTCCACAGCCCAAAAAAAGCTCCAAAATGAGAGGGAATGAAAGACTTCTGCTTGGTCTCAGAAGAAGTTTCTCCACTTCCAGTTGTGCAGCCATTAAAAGAGGGACAAGCATGCTGTGCAGATATCAGGAGAGCTCCTCTTCTCTGTTTTATTTCTTTCTGACCCCAGCAAGTACAGAAATCTTGCTGCTTCAATAAAAACTAAGGACAAGATTTGCCCAGCTGAAATGAGGAAGCTTTGGCATTGACTTCAATCAGGATGGTTGGAGCTGAGCACCCACATGACTTTTGGTTCATGATTCCTATGGGCAGCTTCAGCAGTTTTGTACATAACTATTCTGCTTTGCATTTCATTGTTTATTGAAGCTGTGTTCTAACTCTAGGATTGGGAGGCTTAGCCCCTGAGGTTTATTTAGGAGTGGAGGAGAAAAGTCACTCTTGTGCTGGCATTTAGGTCTTCCTGATATAGCAAGATAGAAGACATGTAATAATTTATTGCCACCTTAAATATTGATTTATTATTTTTCATGGCACATTTATTCAAAGCTTCATGCCATCAGGTTTGCACCATCACTCTGTGTGTGTGCACATGTCCACACATCAATACTCATTAATCCTGGATGTCCTGTCAGTTCTCTGAAGTGACACAGAAATGGACCATGCATTTGAAACCGTATATTGGCATTTAAGAATTGCCTGTATCAGTCAAAGATTTTTCTCCCAAAGAAAGGAAGAGCCCAGCCAAATAAACAAAAAGTCCTTCTGAGATGTGCAGTCTTTGCTGCTGAAATATTGAAAGGGATTTTTTTAACCTAAAGAACAGTTTTTTGCAAAGCCTGTAGTAGACCAAGCCTGTAGTAGACAACTCACTGAGCTGGGTTGATGGCTGCAGGTGTGTCTTTTTGTGTGTTTCCACCCTTAGTTTCATGGATTGCTTAATAGCAAAGCTCTTCAAGCTGAGGCTCCATACCCATGGCTGCAACCTTCAGAGCCCTGGAGATGATGAGGCAAGCTGGGAGAGCATGAGCACACCTTGCAGGCAGAGCAGATTGAGACAACTCAATAGCATCAGCCTTTCCACTAAAACCTGATGAGCCAATTGTGCTGCATTGCTCCAGCAAAAAGAATATGTATGCTTTATGACTAATAAATACACTGGACAGATTGAAATGGGAGCTAAAATGTCCAGTTCCAAGGGAGTTCATTGTGGAGAGAAAAATTTCCCGTGCTCTTTTCCTGTTCTTTGGTTTTCATTTTTACGGGGTTGAAGAAGTTGGGTTGTAGATAGTGCATCTTGTGAATTGTGGGTCCTCTGCAGGTGGTGGTAGATGGCAGGGGGCTGTCCCCACTTCCCCACACATCAGGGCCTGGAAAACCCAGCTAGCTCTGGGAGTTACTTTTCAGTGGGTTGGCAAAGACTTTGCTGGAAAGAAATAATTGTTCAAATAGCTTCTTTCAGAACAAAGTGGGTGGTCTGACTTGGGCACCAAGCAGTTGATAAGCAATTTCTGGCAGTTGTCAGCTCATCACACTGCTGGCCTCTGCATCCTTAAGCAACAGCCTGACTTCACATGGCATTTCCTTCCACTGCGAGTACCTGGCAGCTCCAAAATGCAAAGAGCTTCTGTAAACAAACAGATCCTTGCATGGGTCAGGACTCGTATCTCAATCTCCCTGTAGCATTGCCATGTGATGCCTTTGCTCTCACCTTCCTCAGTTGGAATTTGAAAAAGCCAAACTCAGACTCTCAAGAGTAGAGTTTTTAACCCCTAAATGATCAAATTGCTTCATGATTGGGCATATCCACTATGGGCCAAGGGGTGATGGAGGGCTCACAAGTGATCCTCTACATGTGCCTTTTCTATATATAGATGATGTTGATGAAATCCTGCTCTCCAGAGGGTTTCTAAATTGGACAGGGCCCCGTGTTCCTGTGTGGTACCCTGTCCATAGCACTCACAGCTTCACAAATAGGAAAGCCTGCTAGCCTATCTCCATGAAGGTCTTGGGGTGGTGTCACCCATGGCACACTTGGCTCTTGGGTTACATCAGACCTGAATTGAACTCCATGGTCACTGTTGGGCACCACTTCTGTCATGTCACACTGACTTGTCCAATGTCTCTTTAAATTAGGCCCTCTGTTCATGTGTCCTTTAAGTAGTTTCTTTCCTAACTTCCCTCTGTTAACAATTTTGTGCTAATATGTTTCATTTTCCCCCAGATGTCTGCTCCTTGCCCATTTTGTGTCCTGTTTACAGTTGAAACTCCTTTGCATTATGTATTCAGTAAGAAATGCCTTGCTCTACGAAATGCCTTCTGCCTGCAAACACCCCATTTCCCTTAAGACTTCCAGCAATGATCTCTGAAAATATCCACACCACTTCACAGAGAGCTTGTCTCTGGTGTATTCAGATGTCAAACTGTTTGCGTCTCGGCTTGGAGCAGACACTGTCTCATTTGTTTGCAAAGCCCTACTGTGCACATGGGACACTTCTCAATAAATAATAGCACCAGATTTGTCTGCTGCATCCTATAGTAAAATTTCAAAATAACCCCAAACTTTTCACAGTTGAAGACTGTCTCTCCTTGCTTTCTTCTCTGCATTTTAAATTATGGTTTTGCTGTGCTTCCATTAAGCTTTTGCAGTTGCATTCTTCAGTGTGTGAGAGCTCACCTTGCACAAAATCAGGCTAAAAATCAACCACAGATTTTCTGTGGAGAATCTTCCTGGAAAGGCTGGAATTTCTTTTGATGAATAAGACACCATGGTCTCTAATACCACTTCCTTTTTCTAAGCCTGGAGACTGGGTGAGATGGAGGGTGAAGTGAGGAGCTGAAAGCTGATGCATTTCATGTGAACTGAACCCAGCATGGGTGTGGGGGATCTTACACCATCCCCAAAAGGAAGGAAAGGACTTGTACTCCTTCCTTCTGGGCCAAGCAGGGCTAAACTGAGAAAGCTCCATGTGGCTGTTTCCCCCCAGCTTTCTTGCCGTGCTCAACTCTGACATTTGCAAACCCCTGGCAGTAGCAGGGCACTGAGCAGTGAGGTGGAACTTTGGTCAGGTGCTGTTTGCCTCTTCCTCCCCTCCCATCTGGATCCCTGCTGTTTCTTTTCCACTGAGTTGCATGAAGCATCCTGAGGTTTTTTGCCCATTGGGAGTAAAATGAAGCAAAATGGGGTACTTTAGGTAGCTGTTGCAATTAAGTGAGTGGTATTGTGGAAATCATCCAGGCAGTACCAGAAGAGTGTGAGCTGAAGTGGAACCAAACAGCCCTGCTCTGTCCATGAGTCTGCTGCTTTTGATACAGCGCTGTTGGCACTTTCAGGGCAGGTGTGTGTGGAAGCAAACAGGGCTCTGAGGGGGCTTGAAAGAAGGGATGTTGTAAATTTACAGTAGCAGCACTGTGTTGCTAGAGGTGCCCACAGGCCTATTTCACCATCCTGCTTTTCTGTCTGTTGTCCCTGCTGTTCTTGAACAAGGAGGATATTTAAATACATGAAAAATTGCTGTCTCCAAGGGACATTGCCTACTTATAACAGCAACTAATCTGTGAGGTGACCAACCAACAGCACCACCTGAGAGTTTTGGGTTTGTTTGTGCTCATGAGTGTGTCTGCACATCACAGCTGCTCCTCTGCTCAAGAGCCACTAGAGTATTGTAATATTGAGGAATTCTGCTCTTGCCCAGAAGCTGATTGCAAAACAAACCCTTACTGTCCTGACCTGCAATTTGTACAGTGGATGGCTTTAAAATTAGGGCTTGGCAAATAACTGATCCATCTGGTAGACTGCCAAATTGAAAAATATCATCACCAACACCAGTTAAATGCTCCTAGATGACTAAACAGCACTGGGCCTATTTCTTCTGATCAGCACAAGGGCTGCAAAATGAAGAGGAAAAAGAAAGTACAGAGAGAATGAGGTTTTACTGTCAAACAAAGGAATCCAATGCACTCAAGAAAAGGCTTAGTCCTTTGAAGAAATTTTGGGAGAGAAAGGCAGACTTCACAGAGAGGGAGAAGTGCATGGCTGCCCTTTCACCTGGTAACTCAATTCTGCACCCAGGGTGGCACTGACCAGGGTTGCCACGCCTTTCCTGCCTGGTAGAGCCTGGATCCATCCCCCTGTGAGCAGCCAGCCTTGCGCACCCACTCTGCACCTCCTCCTGCCCCTGCCACGGGTCTGGGTGCTCAGACAGCAAGGGGGACATCCCCAGCATGACATTACTCACACCTTCATATTCTCCCTCCTGATGAATAGTGCAGGTATTTCCATCCAACAGACTCCACAAAGTGAATTGCAGCCACATCGGAGTTTGGACTTCTTCCTGGAACATGGAGGTCTTGATTTGCATCTGCATCAGAGCTGTGCTACAGCAAGGCTCCCACTGTTTCCCTCCTCTCAAGAGGACTATATTGAAGTTGTTTTCCTTTAATCTCTCCCGTTTCACATCAGCTCTGCTGTGCAGCAAACACATAAAACATGCTGTACATATACGTGGCATCATACAGCAGTAAGTAGAAATTAATACAAGTCTGCTCTTGTAGCAGATGTTCTTGCAACTCCCCAGAACAGAGCAGTGGGGCATTAAGGAAGAAAGAAAATTAAAATAGGCAGGAACAGCCCACCTGGCTTGATGTTATGCTGAATTTTTGGAGAAGAAAGTAGAAAGAAGCTGGGAAGCATGGTCAGGGATGGAGCCCTGCCATCAGAGTCCTTTGAGTGAGAAGACCTGACTTCAATCAGAATAAACTGGGAGACCCCAAAGGATGGGTGACAAAGAGTCTTGGCAGTGTGTGACATAAGAAAAGGCCAGCAAAGTATCTTGGGCATGAATTGTAGTTGGCACTTCAATAATCTTGAAGTCCTTGCTTTGGCAGACTGATAGATTTTATCAGAATCAGATGGACATTAGAAAAATATATTTTCTGGACTAGATTTTAATTTAGGGATCGATCAACTGTGGCATTGTCCTTTCTCTTAAAAGTAAAGTCACCTCCATATCCTTAGGCTGTAGAATACATGTCTCTCCTAGATATTCAAGTCTCTGAGACACAGTTTGATTTGTAATGTTGTAAATATTTTCCAGTTTGCCAATTCTTGTGATTTGATTGCAAGTTTTGCAGTACTGTGTGATTTGGAAAGGGGAAAACCTCTAGCTGTGAAACTGTGAAGCTGTGAGGAGACATATTTGGTTGCTGCTTTTTTTTTTTTTTTTTTTCCTGCTGGCTAATACCAAAGGTCTCTTAGAAGTGTCCTGAATATGTTTTTTTCTGAAATAAGTAGGAAAGGCAGTTGCATGTGCAAAGAAGTACATTTCCATGCCTCAGGTTTGGTACCAGGTAGCCCAGTGGACCCATCACATCTGACTGTGTCACAAGGTCTGAAGCCAAGCCCCCCACAAAGAGCTCTGCTGTTCTTTCATGTTCAAGGATGGGTGCCCAATTGATTGTATATATGAATCCAAACTGGGAGTTTCCATGTTCTTACTGCATTTAACTATTGCCATCCATCTCCAACTTGCATTTCAGCTCTGAATCTTGATGAGAACAAGATTTGCCACATTTTCTGTTAGTTGGGCAGGTAGGAAGTAGGCTACTTTCCTTTTTTCCCAGGAACTGTAGCAGAGTCCTCTGCTACTTTGCATAAAGTTCCCTGTGCTCAGATGTTTGATTTATCCTAGTCCTTATGCATTAATAATTTCCTTTTCTCTCATTTATCATCTCTGGCGAAGTTAGAACTCTTCATGCAGATACAGATTGTTCTAATAATAAAAATAGCAGTAAAAATAAGTCTTGGTGCTTCTGCTTGTTCTGCAACAGTTTTTTCTGGCTGCAGAATTATCTTTCACATACATCAGGGAAGTCCTAAGCACACATTTAGGCTGAATGAAGAATGGATGTGAAACATGTTGGAGTGAGTCCAAAGGAGGTCACAAAGATGGTCCAAGGGCTGGAGTACCTCTGCTGTGGAGACAGGCTGAGAGAGCTAGGTTTGTTCAGCCTGGAGAGGAAAAGGCTCAAGGGAGCCTTAGAGCCTCTTCCCGTACCTGAAGGTACCTAAAGGAAAGCTGGAGAGGGACATTTACAGGGATGTAGTGATAGGACAAGGGGAATGGCCTTAAGCTAAATGAGTGTAGGTTTAGGTTGGATACTGGGAAGAAATTCTTCACTATGAGGGTGATTAGACCTGAACAGGTTGCCCAGAGAAGCTGTGGCTGCCCCATCCCTGGAAGTGTCCAAGGCCAGGTTGGATGGGGCTTTGAGCAACCTGGGATAGTGGAAGGTGTCCCAGCTCATGGCAGAGAGATTGGAACAAGATGATCTTGAAGGTTTCTTCCATCCAGGCCAAACCATTCTGTGATTCTGTGGTTCACTTGAGACTGCCCTTCACATTTGACCTTGGGTTTTTATAGAAATATGTCAATTTGCCTTTTCACTTAGTCATTAACCTTTAGCAAGAAAGAAAGATAAGGGGAGGTTAGAAATCCAAATAGGTGATCTCTGCTGATCTTTTTTAGACAACTCTGTGGTATCCTCAAGGAGATCCAGTGAGCAAGTGAAGCATCATTTCCTCTCCTTCATCTCTTTTCTCCCTGCCTAAAATGAGATTAAGAAATAAAGTCATAAATACTCTTTCTTTGCTGCCTGCATATAGTGTTTCTAAATTTCACTCTTCACATATATTTCTTTCTTCACAACCCCTCAACTGCTATTTGGTCATTTATGCAGGAAGCCTGTCACCATTGTGGTAGAGCCATCATCCTACAAAGCCATTTTAAAATTGTCTTTTTCTGTGAGCAGAACAAAAGGGATTAATGCTGATGACTTCTCCTTTATCTCAGATTTTATGTACAGATCGTGGTGGACATTTTATTTATGTGTTTCTGGAAAATTAAACAATTTCCCAGCTGTACAGCTCTATTAGGCTCATAAAAAAAAAAATCAGAAGGTTTATTTTGGGCAGGTTTAGGGTGTGTTTAGTCTCACACCCTTGAAATACTATAAATATTCGCAGGCATTTTTCAAATAACATCAGATCTAATAGATGATATTTAAAGTTACTAAACGTTAGATGTGTTATTAAACTGATCTGAAAAATACGTTCTCTTCTCTTGTAATTAATCTCATTAAAAAGTCTTTAGCTGGTATGGAGAAATAATGGATCTTTAATGTTTTGTTTGATATTGAAAGCAAGTTTAATAGTGAGACATTAAAAAGTAGTTTTAATGTGCCACTCAGCATGCATGGTGATCACTTGCAATCCATGATGCCTAATCTAAAGGTGATGAAAACTTCATCTTGGGTCACATCTTGGGAGAATTGTGCTCAGGGAGGGTGGAATAGGTAACTTGGCACCTGGGGACCAACATCTTCCTGCTCTGAATAGAGCAGCCCCAGTGAAAAGCAGCTCATCATGCATGTCAATAGTTGGTAGTTCAAGAAGTCACATATCCCACGCTACCAGTGTGTGGTCCTGTTTTATGAAATACATACATATATATTCCCAACTTTTCTTTTTTATGGTAGTTCTCAAAATTCATGAAACTGCTAAAAATCAATCATCTGAACTATTCCTGTTTCAAAAGTAGGCCTCAAAATTTATCTGCAAGCCAAGTGACACTGGCCACTAAATGTCTCTGACATATCTTGTAATCACTGGAAACAGTTCAGCTGGACCTTATTCAGGCAGATGGATCTTACTCTTCTGTGGATCTTGTTCAGAGAGTTTCCCTGTCTATTTTGGGAATGGGAACCACCTATGACAAATATCCAGAGACCTACAGGATCCTGTTGGAAGAAGACTGTGAGTCATCCAGCTCCCTAAGGATTTGGGGCTGGGAACTTAAAACCTTTCAGGTTATCACACAAAAAAAAAGAAAAAAAAAAGAAAAAAAAAAAAAAGAGAAGCAAATATGTGTCACTGAGAGTAACTTAAACATTATTCATTAGGGTTTATTGACAAAGTAAAAGACCAACTAATTCTGCTTGCATGTAGGAGGGTGTTGGGCACCCTCTGACAGGTGAGAAGGAAAGGGTGAAGGTGGTTTGTTGGGAATAAGGTCTGTGATATAACAGGAATAGTTGGAATAAGGTCGGTGATGTGGACACATGTAACATCCTCTCAGGTAAAACAAGGAGGAGTGGTCGAGCTGAGAGGGCGGCCCAAGACAACCCCAAGGCTTGGGCTGGCCCGTGCCAAGCCTGTCCCTTGCTTGTCTCAGGGGCGTTCACATGTGGATGGATGATCACCTCAGGGCGAGGAGAGGAAGGCTTGGAGAGTACAGAGGTGACTTTCTGTTGACTGGTTTATCAGTGCAAGGCAATTCTGTACACAGATGTGGAAGTAGGAGGGAAAAAAAAAAACAAGATGCACAAACATAAAAGGGGAATTCATGAGCTGGGAAACAATACCTGAAATAGGAGCTTTAAGTCAGCTAGTAGGAAAGTCTGGTGACAAAAAAAAGCTAAGCACTGGATTGGGCTCCTTGGCAAGGTTTTGAATTGTCTTCTCAGAAGATCTTTAAAAACTTACGGTGATATGACACTGGCACACAGCTTTCAACTATAGGAAGGCAGGTTTAGATTAGATGAAGGAAGAAACACTTTAAGGGTGGTGAGGGAATGGCACAGGCTTCCCAGGGAGGTTGTGGATTTCTCCTCCCTGCAGTTGTTTAAGGCTAGGATGGATGAGGCTTTGAGCAACCTGGTCTAGGAAGGTGTCCCTGCCCATGGCAGGAGTGTTGGACTAGATGATCTGTAGGGTTCCTTCCAACCCAAACCATTGTATGATTAGTGATAATGAGATGTGTACACCAGGGTCAGGCTGTGTTTGTGTGTAGCACCTTTGAGGTGTCCAGTTGAGCTGCTTCTGGCTTTCTACTTGTTCCATTTTCAGGTAACACCTTGCAGGCTGGGCTCATATCAATATCAGTCTGTAATGGGAGAGTGTTGGCACTGTGCAAGCTCAGCCCTGCCCCTCCATTCCTGCTGAATTCATCTTCCTTAAATTGTAACCTATTTCTTGGCAAATACTGTCTGGATATAAAGTAAAGAAATATACCTGACAATTATGATGGAATTTTTGTGCTTTTAGAATTGCTTTGGCAACATTTGTTTTTTCTAACATTTAAATAGAAAAAGCATTACAAGCTTTCATTTGCTGTTTAGGTAGCTGGGAGTTCAGGTGGAAGAGCCTTTGCATTATCCCTGCTCATTGTTAAAAAGACGTGGGGAAATTGGCAAGAAAACAACCTGCTTAATATTAAGAAATGGGACTGAAAGTGCAAATTTTCTTGGCTGTGTTATAAGTTGGGTTTGGCAAGTCATACAACTGTTCACTTTATGTAGCCTCTCTGAGGCTCAGTCTGATCTCTCTTGGGAAGTTTTGGAGTAATGAAGAGAGACAGAACCATGTAAGTGCTAAATATTATTGTTATTCTCATTTATTCTGTGCACAGTTTTTTATTTAAGTGCTACATTTTTGTATCTTCCTTAAGACGATTACAGGAGCATTTTCTTTCCCCTTTCCCTATTGTTCACAGAAGTTTGTATAACTAGTTTATTGGTACAAATTGGAACCTCACAGATTTCCCATTGCTTTTAAATAAATTGCTACATTACATGGTCAACATGTTTGTGAAGAACATACCTGTGCATAAACTGCAGGTAAAATGTGTGGGGCCAGGCAGATACCCTGGTCTTGTTGGTGATACTGAGTACTGTGGGCTAAGAAATATTAAGTCACTGTGACAGTGCTGAACACAAAGGGATAACTTCCTCTTTCTTGTGGCACAAAATCAATGTATAGCGTCAAGACTGTATATTGACAGCTTGATTATAAAGGACACTGAATATACTTGACCCTGGAATAGCACCAGAATGGAACAGAACAAGACATTTATACAGCACCAACAAGGGTAGCTTGCATTAAATCCTGCTTGCTATTCTCAGTTACATGAGATATTTTTAATTCTTGTTACCATTACTCTTTCTTTTTCATATCTTTTTGCTTTCTGTTTGCTTTTCTTTAGCACTTTGGCACTCATGCTTCCTCCACATGTGTAGCTGGCAGTTCAGCTCTGTGACAGAGCTTTGTCATGACACTCTACTCCTTGCTCTCCTGACAGATCTTGCTCACGTTGTGGGGGGAAGGCACAAGCTTGCCATTGAGACTGGGTGAGAGCCAAATGTTTCATGAGTTTTTTCCTTTTAATTTCTTGTAGCAGGGGTGAGGTTGGTGCCGTGGGGAGGTTGGCAGTGTCCACACTCAGACTGGGGTTGGCAGGAGCCACAGCAGCAGAGCTGGTGGGTCTCCATCACCCTGCTGAACAGGAGTTTGTCCCTCTGAGCATAACAGCAAAGGAGCAATCCCCATGGCATGTCTCTCTGCCTTCCTACGTGTGTTTTACATCCTGTTTCAGGTGTTATGTCCTCTCTTAACACCAACTGTGAGTTAACTGGGCCAGAGTGCTGGTTATCCTACCCACTTCCAGCTGGAGTATAAGTCAGGGGACTAAAATGAAAGACCATAGTAAACATTATGATTCATCTCATCCAAAAAGGACAGAACTCTAAAAATGGTAGCAAGAACAATCTCTGCCTTCTCTACTTTAACTTGTGGATAGCTGCAGTTACTAAAAGCATATTAGGCAGTTGCAAATGAGGGAGAAATTAGTCTGCAGGGTAATTGCTAAAAATGGATTTGGCACTATGAAATTTGTGAGAAGTTCCAGTTTTCACAGGAGAGTGTAACCTCCTGCTTGTGAGTCACTTCTGTGGCTTTGCTTCCTACCTCATTACTGCCTGACCCTGAGCATTGCAAAACTTGATCTCTCTTTTGCCACAGAATAAACCACAGTGACATGATCTGCCACCTCTCCTTGACATATTCTGCTTCCAGTTACTGTTTCCTTTGTCATTTCATTGCTGGCATAGTTCTCATAATACTGTTATCTCTGTTTCATTGTTGTTGCCCTTATTTTCCTTTGGCAGTGAGCACGAATTTCAAAGAAATGAAAGCTATCTCAGCTGTTTTCCCAAGCAGAGCAGTCTCACCAGCCTGGCTATCTGATACACCCATCCCAAATGGGATTTTGTTCACCCTTCTCTGCACATCTCTTTTTCTTTACCATCATCATTTCAGGAATGACTAACTGATGGAAGAATCTCTCCAAAAGCCAAGGAGACACAAGCAGCTATATAATTCCTTTTTTCCTTTTTCCTTTTTTTCTTTTTTATTCTTTTCTTATTTTGAAGGCCTAACATTTAGAGATACATCATTCATGTTTCTACAGTCAGTAAGCAAAGGTCAGTCCATGCTGTAAACAGAGCTGTGATTGTGGTACAAGTCAGGACACCATCTAAGCCTTAATCACAGCAGCTTGTAACAAAAATAGGGGAGGTGCAGATGGATAGATGCCATTTGTGGCTCACTGTGTAGCTGAGGATCCAGCATCACCCTGGTACCCAAGGAGCTGGAGTAACATTGGTTCAAGTACTGCTGGAGGTGCTGCAGTTGTAATTGCTTCCCAATTATCCCCCCAATATCTTCTTTGGTTTTTTCCCCCCTCTTTGCAACAGATCAGGAAGGAAAAGAGCTGTTTTAACTGAGGTGGGCACTCATCATTCCCCTCCCAGTCTCAAGCTTTCAGGCAGGCACACATTCAGCAGGGAGAAGTTGCCTTCCGTGATCTTGGTGACTGTTTCTAGCAAATTTAAGCAGGATATTAGATTGCTATTTTACATTCTCTCAGAGCTGCTAAAGCACAGTGTGGATAAAGTTGAGTGCACATCCGTCAGAAGAGGAAACATTATCCCCTTTTTTATTATTTAGAGAATATTGGTGCATACAGATGAGCTTGGCTCTGGCAAGTCATTTAGGGAGAAAAAAAAACTTCAAATCATTGGAATCCACTTACCATGTCATTCTCCCTCTCAGAGTAACTTTCAGTCCTAGGTTCTTTGTAAGAAGCAGTTATATAAATTAGGGAACTGAAACATGTTGTGTTTATGTGTATGTTTGTGTAGTATCCATCACAAAATGCAGCTGTCTCAGAGGGGGATTTTGCAGTGCTTAAGAGGTGCACCACATCACAAACCAGATGACAGCACGCAGGGAAGAGAACCTTATGCAATTAGAACTACAATTTGCTACAGAGAATAAATCTGGCAAACTCATCCCTGTCAAGTTGTTTATCTGTTTAGCTCAGTTGCATTAACAAAGAGAAGCCCAAAGCACTGTCTCCTTTTGTGCTGGGGGTTTCAGCACGCTGAGCTAGAAGATAGTCCCTGAAATCAGTATCTTAGGATGTTATGATACCACACAATAGGTGGATGAGCAAACAGATGGAGGGAGCACAACTGAGACCTTTACATTTAACATAATAAGCCATGGTCACACCATCTGCCTAACTCTTCTGGAGTGTTTTGTTGTCAAATTCTCACGTAAAACACCCCAATTCTTGGGAAGATTGCCATAAAACCTTTACTGACTGCATGGAATCAGGATTTTCACTAAAATCATATTTCTGGAATACTGTTACAAAATTGCACTTTTGAATATTTTATCTATGGCTTTGGTCTAGAAATAATCCATCAAATTGTGATGGGATGCATACTGTTATTAGAGCTGATTTTCCTGCTCTTGTTTGTTGTTGTAATTTGTGGAGAAAGGCCATAAGTTAAATCTCTAATTCACAAGTTTTAATGTAAATCATATCCCATTACAGTACATCATAGTGATATAATACAATATGTTAGTTTGCCCTAAGTGGATGTATTTGTCTCTATTTTCTGGCTCAGATAATAGTTACCAGCTGGGTGTGTGTTAATTTTTTGTTGTTGTTTCTTTTAATCATTTGTGTTGCTGCTTGTTCTAAAGCTGAAAATGACTAAAATTTGAAGCTGATTTAGGAAATTGCCTGGAGAATATCAAAAGGAACATCAGACACTTTAAATGCTTCACATTTTTAACCTATTGCCAAGAACATTTCAGTAGCCTTGAGGCAAGTTCCTCCCTCCATTCTCCAGTATCTGTCTTTGGATATCTTATAAAATCAGCAGCATTGGGGTTGAGTGTGAGAGAGAAGGGCAGAATTCCAAACTTCAAACCCTTTATTTTATCTGGACTTAAACAATATCAGATAGTATTGTGAAGGGTTTTGATGTCCCCCCACCCCCATGTGCAGCATGCAGAGAGATATGTCCAGCCTGACTCCAAATCTGAGTGTTCCTATTTCTGGCTGCTGTGAGCATTTGTGCTGCACTCAGGTTTGTCTTAGGAATCTGTGCTTATAGATGTAACATTCATTATCTGTGTATTTTTATATGCATGTATTTTGTACATCCTTCAGGCTCTTTTATTCAATCTCTTGCAAATCTCTATGCCGAGCCAGTAACGACACATCATACGAAGGAATGTAGATGCCTAATTTGCACCTAAATTTTATGTTCTGGTGAAGATGTCCCTGTAAAGTAAGCACATAAATTCCTTATAAAGCCACTGGGGAGAAACAGTTGCTTTGAAGGCTCCAAAAGAGTGATCTTTTCTACCTGACTTCGACACTTAAGTTGCTCTCAGTAGTGCTGTGATCTTTTTCCTTCTGATGAAATCTCATGGATTTGAGGCATGATTTTTTTTTCTTGTTCTGCTCTGGTGCAAGGTGACTGTGGTGGTCAAAGATCACAAAGAATACACTGAACTAAATTTGGCCTCTCCTGAGGAACAAAGTGTGTATGTTCAGTTGTCTGGTTTGGGGCACCTATGAAAATATTTTAGATGTCAATTTGGAGAATGTTAATTTAGGCTCCAAACTTGCACATGTTTAGATAAGGAGTAGTTGCTTCACAGCATTACATCTGCCTTCTGACTGGTTCCTCATGCGTTGGCAGGCATGTGGCTGTAAAAGCTCTGTGTTTCAAATCCTGTAACTTTTAAAACCTGAGCAAATGCAACCCTCTTTATTCTGGTTCACCCCTGTCCTTAGTGTCCAGAGAGGCTGTGGCTGCCCCATCCCTGGGAGCATTTGAGGTCAGGTTGGATGGAACTTCAGGCAACCTGGTCTAGTTGAAAGTGTGTCTGCTCACAGCAGAGGGATTGGAGCTAAATGGAAGTTTAGATACAGCTTTCTAGACTGCCTTTGAGCGCTTTACCCAATTTAATTTTTCTCACCACACACAGAGCAAGAGAGAATTTATCCCAACAGCTTTCCCAGACAAAATAAAAAGTGTAAATCATATTTTCTAATTATTTCTATTCAGACATGGAAATCCAAATCACACAGTCCCTAATGGTGTTACACACAATGAAAGGAAGGGCCTTTACCCAAATACTTGACTTTATTGTGTCATGATTAGAGGCAACAAATAAATGAGAGAAAACAAGGGTTTGGTTAAATGGAAAAGACATGGCTATTTTCTCTCTTCAAACTGTTTTGATACGATAAACTGTTGAAAAAGAAATTACACAGGAGAAAACACTTGAAATTACTACTAGTATTGTCAAACAGTACCATTTGCTTGAATATCTAATGTTCAGACATCAGTATTCATCAGAAGCAGTCTTGAGATCAAATCCTCTGAGACTGACTTGAGTTTGAGAAGCATCTTCCTTTGCTATAGAATTTTGTTATTTACAGTGTGCCTCTGATGAAGGTTTTTGGATATAACAAAATTTATCTGGGCCAAATATACGGCCACATGATAGATGTATATACATCACCACCAATACAGATCAGCATCCAAATCAGACAAAAAGAAAAATAAATTGAAAATTAAATTGCTTGACACCTGTCCCAAATTAAATTCTTTTTTTTTTTACATGCTAGAGTTAAGCATGGCTTTGCTCATGTTTTAGGCTCTGTCATCTCCTTTGTATTTGACTGTATAAAATATATTCAGATGGAGTGATGCAGTTTATTCAAAAGTTCAAAGGTGGGGCACAGAAGCTTCATGTATCTGCATAACAAAGCTTCTGTTAAGTGGAACCAGCCATACTGCAACAGAAAAAGTGGCCAAGGGCCTTAAAGGAAATTAAAGCCAGCCATAACAATTGGAATTCACACAAGAGCATAAAGGATCTTCTGAAGATAAATAATACATGCATTAAAAAGTGTTGAACAGGAATTAATGTGATAATGGAGATTATCTCTCAAAAGCAAAAACAAAATAATAAAAATAAGAATGTTCGATGAAACGCAGAGCTCTGTGACACCATGCCTTCATGGGAAAGGCCCCTCCAGCCTGGGCCTTCTGCCTGCACAATCTCAAGGACACCTTTGCAATTTTCATTACATGTCCCTGAAATGGACTGGGGCAAGCTGAACTGGCTTATGTTTGATTGCAACAGAGAGAAGTGTTCTGTGCAACTGTGAGTTAGTGGTTTGGATTATTCAGGTGGGGGGGGGGGGTTGTTTGTTTGGTTTGGTTTTTGTTTGTTCTAATGCACAAGGCACATAAGACTAAAGAGGATCAGGAAATAACCCAATCCTTCTGAATATTGGCAGTGAGGTCATAGGCAGCATGTCCCTATTCACTCCATGGGCAATATCCATAGGCTGTAATGGAACAAAAGCCGTAAGAGTCTGTTGTAACATAGAAACACATTATCAGTGTTCTAGACGGTTGCAATAAGAATTTCGTTAGGTGAGTACTTGCTGGTATTCCCATAAAAGACTGGGATAAAAGACTGCAATAAAGAATGTGAGAAAAGCCATCCCTGACTGATCGAGTCACAACCAATACACAGAGCTCAGGTCTGCATTTGAAACCACCCTCCACCACCCCCACCTGGAAGGTTATCCAAATGATGTCGGAAAAGCTCTGACTCGTAAAATCCTTGAGGGCTCATCCCAAGATCATCTGAAGTCAAAGGGCTTGTTTATATTGACTTGATGAGTTTTGGATCAGATGCCTTGGCTCCTCACACATGTGACATCCAGCTCCCTAATTGTGTGCACATAAAAGGAGAGAACATAAAAGCAGTCGAGTTTCTGTGCCCGTGATTGTCCTCAGTGATGCTTGGTACTCTTTTTCCAGAAGAGCTTCTGCTACCTTCTCACTCCAGGCTGTTTTGATGACTTAACAAGGAAAGCTCCTGCCATCAAACAAAGCTCATCCAAATACACATTTTCCTTTGATGCATCCCAGGTCTCGAACTGAATTTCTTCAAAAGCAATAAACAGAAAAAAAGAGAAAACAATTATCATCTTTGTGTGTAGACATCTGAGCTTCTAAAACAAAGCTTGCTTTCATGTCTTCCAAGTGTTCAAGGCTGGAAGTAGGCTTTTGACCTGATTCTCCAGGGAAATTCCTTTAGAAATAACTTACTCTTTGATTTCTTGTCAGGGTTTTATTTCATGCCAGTCTTCCTAGACTAATATTATAAAAAGGACAGTTTCAGGAAATAGCCTTGAAGCTGTAGAGAGGATGCTAATGGTTCCAGAAAAAAACAAGTTGAGCGTCAATTGTAGAACACAGAATTAGCTGAAAAAATCAGCATCAGCAGACATTGTGGCTGTGGGTCGTGAAGACAGTTTCTTCACACTGGTGGATATGATACAACTTTACACCTTTTGTTCACATTACTTGTTATAGTGGTTGTCAAATTTATCCCCACCAAGGACAGCACGAGCCTGCATGCTCAGGGATGGGAGTAAACACTTTACAACAATCATTTTCTCACATTGTCATATTATTTTATTTTACTCCTCGAAATACATTTTTCAACCAGTGGATTCTCTGGTTGTAAGATGCAGTGGAAATATTTCATGACTGAAAATATTTCATCCTGCTTACTATATTTTATTTTTGAACTTCCTTGAGAAGTGGCTCAATTCTGAAGAATGATGAGCACATTAATGCTCACATTGAAAACCTGGACTGCATGAGTTTTACACAATTTTTCTCGTTTTCTCTTTAATGCTGCCTATCATTTACTGGGACACAAGTGTTTGTAGATGGCTGACACAGAACTCAGAGCCATAAGACCTGGTTGTACTTCTCAAACCATTTCAATTCTTCAGTTGTGCATGAAAGGACTGAATCTTTCAGACAGGATCTTCGCATGTTCTTTGGGTGATGACACTGATACACAAGGAAATATTTGAGCAACACTGCTTCACAAGAAGACAGTAAAGACAAATAACCAAAGTTCTGTTTCACATAAATGTTAAAACTGTTAAAAAATCTTTTGAGGTCAAAGGAAAAGGTACTATTTCCACATCAGAAGTTAATTCCTCAGTATTCCTTTGTTTTAAGACAGCTCTCCAGACTTTTTACTCCTCACGCCTGTCACTTTCCACTGTATTTTATTAGCCCAAAGCCAAACTTATCCACCATTTTTCCAATAAAAAGCACTTGGAGATGATCTCTTTCCATGCCAGGCAATGGTGTTTGTTAGTAGTCTGCTGTTTCCCTTTTACCATTGACTGTTTCTGCAGTCTATGACACATTTTGTTTCCTCGTAACCAATTCAGCCAAAATATAAGAGATTTAGTTCCTCCATATATTTGTAGAGTTTGGGCCCACAGGTGATGCCTGTGATTACCTTCTGAATGGCAATAGTTTGATCCAGTGGTCCTGGAACAGATCCCATACTTAATGATGGACAAAGATCATTGCCTGAAAATATCCTTCATTCTTAGTCTAATTCATGATGAACAGTTCTCTTTGTTCCTTGACAGTATGTTCCAGGGTTTGGCTAATTGCAAAACCTTCATCTTATTTCCTCTCTGAATGTACCATTCTGCAGCTCCCAACAAATGGATCCCTTCAGTCTTTGTCCCCTATGTTAAAGAATTAAAAGGCTTTTCCCATTTTAAGGTGGCACTATGCTTTGATAAAGTCTCCTCTTATCATTTTTAGTGTTGGAAGACATGACAGAGAAGATATTTTAGAGTCAGAAACCAAATAATGTAGCCTTTGAGGAAGCCTCTGAGGAAGCCATGAGCTGAATTACATGTGATTGTTTATGCAATGCAATTTTGGGGACATGACAGTCCTTTTAGTGTCATACTGTAAAGATTCTTATTATGCCCTGGAGGAAAACCTGACAGAAGTAAGCAAACAAAGCTATTAATCACAAATCTATGGGTTTTTTTCTTTCTTCATATAAAAAAGGTGTCAAAAAAAAAAGCAATAAAACTTGTCATTTGTTCCGTTATTCCCCCAGAAAGATGCAAACTGTATCACCCACACAAATCATACCTGTGTTTATTGTGGAGGAAAGTGGTATTAAATCCTAAAATGGAGCACAGATAATTATCATAACTAACCCAGCTAGTTCTAATGACAAGTCTATTTAAAAAGGTCTTTTTTCTGACCTAGCAAAACTGAAAATGTTTGTGAGAAACAGGAAGCTTTGTAATGAAAGGAAAGCTTTAATTCTGTGGCTTGATGAAGCAACTCTGAAAGTTTTCACTTAAAATCTCAATATCATTTAACTTCCAGTTTGTTTAAGTAATTACTTGAGACAGAAGGTTTAATGAAAATTAAGCATCTTGAATTCAAGTTAAATCCCACATGGACTCTGTCTTACCCTTGTTGGCTCACATTGTCTGGCTGTTTGGGGGTTAATGCAAGAAGCCTTTAAAAAAACTCAAGTTGCAACAACATTTTAATGCTCAACTAATACCAGTATCAATTACAGGTAAAACTCTACAAGTGCTGTCATTTCTTCAGGTCTAAGTCCAGGTGGCAGCTTGTTTTCAAAAATGCAGTTGGATACTTTGGGGGCTGTTTGGGATCCTCCTTTCTCCTCTTCTATCTTAAATATATGATCAGTGGTGAGTTTCTCTGTTTGCAGTGATGTATTTGAACTGGGCAGTAGTTGCCATTCCTAATTCACCAGGTTCTGTAATGCCTTTGAAATTTTGTTTTGAAAAACTGTATCCTTTGCAATATCATTGCAGTCCCATACATTCTTAAGCTTGACGTTCTTAAGAGTGTTTGAAAGTTCTCTCACTTGCATTAAAAAATATAGATTGTGTATATCAAAGTCTCCTGGCTTTATAGATAAAGTACTTTGAAACTTTATATTATTAGCATGGCACACTTGCTTGAAGTACTAAAATAGTCTCTTCAAGTGTAGCTTCTTCTATTAAATCCTTCTGTAGGACTCATGTAACTTAAAATTTTAATTAACATGTTTCATAGCCCTGCCAAATATTTAACTTCTAGGTTATGTACGTATGCAATCCCTTAGTTATTAAACAAACAAAATATTGATTACTTGTAACAGAATCTTCCTCCTGTCATAAAGGCAGGTACCTGCCATCATCCAGTTCAAAATAGCATCAAGGTTAAAACCACAAGCAAAGTTTAAAGCTGGATATATTATTTTCTGTTGCAGGATTTATTTTTTACAAAGTTGAGAGATAGAAAAAGGTTTGAAAAGAGTCAGAACGCAGGTAAACAAGGAGGTTGTCACCTCTAAAAGAGGTAATGAATTGATAGTAATCCAAAAAACTTCACTTGAAATTTCTCAAATGTAGCATTCTTTTGACATTCTCTTAATTCTTGTTAAGTTTGCAAAAGACACCAGTGTGTCATTTATATCATCATTTATAATAAGACATCTCTTCAGAGGAAAAACTCTATGGTTTAAAATTACATTGTTGTGCAGGAATTAGGTGGGATATTTTTATGGATGAGCTTATGGCTTGAAATAACTGAGCTTGCTGCATTCTCAGTGTACTCAATTAAAGGGTTAATTTGTTTGCATCTTCTAGGATAATCATATTTTGAAGGGGAGAGACAAAATTGTCTTCAGTAGAGTCACAGAATCACTCTGATTATAGACATCCCTAAGGAAATATTTTTGCTTGTCTGGCTTGGGAGAGTTTTAGCACCTTATTAAATTTAAGTTTACAGTTTCAAGTCTCACGGTGGATATTTTATATGTGACAAGAAAATTTTTACTATGTTTAGAGTACTTGGGAGTTTCAGGGGATGTCTGTGTCAAAATACAGAGTAGTAGCCAAGTTTCCTGAACTTTTACTGTCCTTTCTTCCCTTTTACTGCTTACTCCCATTTCACTTTATTCACTGGAGGTTCTAATTCTTCCCAAATTGCTGTATTGGAATCTAATTCCCTCATATTGCTGTGCTTTGAGAGTCTTTACGTTGATGAACAAAATTAGTCTTTTTAGCAAGTAATTACTTAAATTACCTAAATTATATAATAATGTAAGGTCAGCAACAAAATTATATATACTTTAGCTGAATTGTTATAATGCTGATGACATTAAGTGCCAAGCACTAACTTCCATCCTGTTTCTCCCAAAGCCAAGGTTTTGTACAATTCCACTGCAGTTTATTCAGCATAATTTAGTTTGAGGTGTTTATCATAGTAGAGATAGCCAAAAAGGTATTTGAGATAATTACTTAAGTGATTTTATAATTGCTGAAACATCTGCTGGAATTAATTCTGGCAAGGTAGCCATTTTATTGAAATAAAAATATTCTCATAATACTTTTGGCAAAATAGCTCCCTTGGAGTCATTGAAATGGCTGTGGGGAAGCATGTGGGACATTGAATTAGTCTTTGGGTGCACAGTGCATAAACTGTCTGCCCTTCTGTCTTTCCAGCTTAGGAAGACATAGCCAGGCTCAGTGCAGGAAGTCTTTAGCTGCTCATATTAAAACTCTTTCAGCTTCTTCAGCCCTGGGGTTCTTCTGCAGAGTCTGAACAGTCCTTGTGCTCCTGGGGTGTTCCCTTTGTGCCTTCCCTGACCTCAAATATGCCAACACCTCAGTCCTTTCACTTCTTAGGGCTCTAATAAGAATTCACAGATCTGTTTGTTTCAGGGTTTTGTTTTTTGTCACTTCAGACAGCTGCAAGCCTACACATCC
Source organism: Molothrus aeneus (assembly GCF_037042795.1). Classification (NCBI taxonomy): domain Eukaryota; kingdom Metazoa; phylum Chordata; class Aves; order Passeriformes; family Icteridae; genus Molothrus; species Molothrus aeneus. Next base: position 70,693,344 of record NC_089648.1, on the reverse strand, counting down.
TTTTTCAGAATCCATAAATGAAGATGAACTTCTACAAACACAGCTATTACTTAGGCCGTTTTTAGAATTTAACAGCAGCTAACATTTTGAGAGCTTACATTTTGGAAAATCACAGTGATGCTGCAATTGAGTATCTGTGGTAGAAAAAAACAATTTCATGGCAAAAAACTGGGGGTAGAGACTACTTGTAAATGTATTTCTTTAGTGAGAGCAGGTGGCATGTTTGCCATTAAGCAGTGCCAGTGAACAGACACAACCTGGTCTGTGGCATGAATGCTCAGTTGTCTCAGTGGTTCTTGGTGCAGTTTTGCCTTGATCCAACTGAAAATGTGATTTATGCACAAAAAAAAACCAAGAGATGGTACGTGGCAAAAAAGTACTCAAGAAAAGTTTCCAAGCAATAGCATTGTGTCTAATGTTCTGAAATTTTCTATGGATATATTGGCATGATGGGGTGGTCAATGGACACTGCTGTTAAAGACAGGGAGGGAGAAAGGAGCTCAAGAGATGTGTATCAAGGTAAGAAGAGCATCTAGAGAGGTGTAAGTAATGATGGAGAGAGGATGGGATGGCAGTGTATAGTTTGTATTTACAGTCATTAAGATTAAAAGAATTTATGTAGTTCAATAGGTGCAGAGCTGGTGTTAGCTTTCGCTTTTACCTTTTAGAACAGACAATTTTAGTAAGGACTTGTTACTTCAAAGCTAGCTTAAAGGTATTTAGGAACTTGTTATGTTCTGAAGTTTTCTCACCTCCATGAGAAAGCAAGAGAATTTTTAGCTCCAGGTCATTTTGTAGAAGAGTGGAGGGATGGCAGAGCAACTGGTTGGTTTTCTGCAGGGAGCAGGACCTGCTATAAGGAAGCTTACTGTTTTAAATGGGATGAAAAGTATTTGATGGAAGAGGTGTGAAAGGCATTCAAAGAAACATCCCAGGGTATTTCTGCTGAAGTGCTGGATATTTTCTGTTTCTGCATCAGTTATCACTGCTGAGCAAGACACCCATGTTCCTCCATAACTTTCTTCAGAGGGGGTAACAAAAAAAGTTAACACAAAAAGACATTGGAAATAAGGACTTTTCTTTCCTCTTTTAAAAAATGTTAAGTTTTTTTTTTTTCCAGTGATATGTGTGACTGATCTTATTTCAAAGTCACTCTGAAATTTTGGAGAAAAGGAGGCTCAGGGGGACTTTATCTACAGCTCCCTAGAAGGAGGTCGTAGCCAGGTGTGTGTCAGTATCTTCTCCCCAGTAAGTGACAGGATGAGAGGAAATGGCCTCAGGTTGCACCAGAGAAGGTTAAGATTGGGTATTAGGAAAAAATTTATTCACTTAAAGCATGGTCAGGGATTGGGATAGGCTGCCCATGGAAGTGGTGAAATCACCATCCCTGGGAATGTTCAAAAAGTGCTTGGATGTGGCACTTGGGGATGTGGTTTAGTGGTAAACACAGCTGGGTTAACTGCTGGACTCCATCTTGCAGGTCTTTTCCAACCTTAATGATTGTATGACTTCAGAGGGATGTATGATGGATGAAAATTTTATTGCAAATGAAAAGCCCTTTTAGGTTTTAAAAAAACATGAAAGAAATGTTGAACTGTATTGCAACCAACAGTTTGTTTCTCAGCATTTTTATTGGTATTATTTTTATAGAAGAGAAACTTTTTTAGTGGCAAATCTTGTGGCTTATGACACAACTAAAGCCATTTAAGAAGTTTATTCTTCTGTGACTAAACTTTCATCTGTCAGAATGTGTGTTGAAACACAAACATTGACATCTGGAATGCTGAAGCTGGTGAAAAAAATCTCACCATTTAGCTGGAGGCAGAGCATGCAGTTAAACTTGTTGAATCAAAGTTTACAGTAGGCAGTCAGCATCACCTCCGTGCCTGTAAGAAGTAATTTGTTCATGTTCAATAAAAATTAAAAAAAGACAAGTAAGAAAATATTAGGTACAGTTAAGACTTTGCAGCCGGTGATTGTTATTTGTGTCTCTAAATCCTTTTGTTTCTAGAGAAAAGTTTGGCAGTTGATAAAAGCAATACAGGCAGCACAACTGTTGTGTATAATAGTGAGAAATTGGTCAGGAATCAATACTTAGGTAGTTGCAAGTTTATAAGTGACAAAGAAGGAATATCTGCTGTAGAAAAGGGTGGCTTATTAGGGTACATTTGCATGCATAAATACAGAAGTGTGTGCAGAAGCACGGTGGCAAACAGCATTGGAAACCAAAAGGTGTCTCCTCTTGAAAGGAGTAGGGAAGCCTTCAGTTAAACTGTGGAGCATCCAAAACTCATGAAAGATCAGGTAATGTCACCTAAAATCATCCCTGTCATTCACAGCCATAAATTACCTTGTTTAAAGAGCCTGTTACGCTTTTTTTTTCCTGTTTTGATTTCTCCAACTCTGTCCTAGCCCTGCTTTCCCCTAGAGTCCCACAGGGGTTGCACCTTAGCAGTGCCAATGAAATGGCACACTAGGGATAAAAGACATAAAGGATATTTATGCCTTAGTGCCCACATTTCCTATGGCATAGATGTGACCAAGTGATACAGGGCTTTCACCAAATTACCTCATACTCAAGTGATTTGCTGAAAGATTTGTGTCCCTTAGTGCTTATTTCTGTTCAGCAGGTAGCAGGTAAATAGTGCCATTCCTTAGATATAAACACCAGTAGTTTTATCTCTGTAGATGTCTTGTGTTCTTGGAAATCAAGGAGCTCAGCAAGCCCAAACTAATCTCAGATTTTGCCCAAGAAACTCTCACACAAGGACATACTCTCAGTGCATGAGTATCTGGCACTACATCTGAGAAAGCTCTGCTCTCAGATCTCCCTGGCTCCATTCCTAATGCCAGAGTTTGGAGAATTAAATTAGTATCCATGGTAGAAGAACACTAGGCCAGACAAGGAGAGAGCAGTGACAGTCACTGTGACCTAAGCAAGGCTTTTGACAGGTTTCCCATAGTACCCTTGTATGCAAACTGGGGCTGTTATTTCTAGATTTTGGGTAGGTGGTATATTGTAAGGTGGGTGAAAAATTAACTGGAGCACAAGTCTTGAATGGTGGTGATCATGGCATGAAGTTGGTGACTGGCTCCTGGGAGTTTTTTAGGGGTCTGGCAGGGGCAGACTCTTCTCAGAGGAGCACAGCAGGAGGAGAAGAGGCAACAGTCACAAGCTGCAGCAAGGGAAATTTCAATCAGTTTCTTAAAACAAAATTAGGTGGTCTAATACCTGGAGCAGGCTGGCTAAAGAAGGTGTAGCATCTCCATCCTTGGAGATATTCCAGACTCCACTGGGCAAAGCCCTGAGCAACCTGATCTGTCTTGGAGATTGGCCCTGCTTTATGCAGGAGGTTGGACCAAACAGCCTTAAAGTGACCCTTTCATCTTAAGTTGTGCTATGATTTTGTAAACCACAGGACAAAAATGATATTTAAGAACACCTCCAGCAGCCATGTAAAACGCTTAACACTGACTTTGGGGCAGAGCAGGATCTATTTTAAAGTCTCTTCTCCTCTTTTGTGTCCAGAGCCACAGTTCCTGCAGATTTCTTCTTGCAGTAAATTGTGCTGCTCTAATGGACTTCCCAGCAGTGCAGGGAGTGGGTGTTGAACGAAGGACACATGGAGCAGCATTCCAGGGTAGCTTATTAAGTACCATGTCCATAAGGCAACCTGAGTGCTTAGAGCCTTCTACTCACAAATGAGGTCTGAGATCTTTGGTTGCCCTTTCTCTCCACTGTGCACTGAATTTGGCACATAACAAGGTAGTCTGGGCGTGATGATACCGAGCCAGCTGGAGGGCAGGAGGAGATGATGATGGGTGAGGTATTTTTCCTGCTGTCCTTCAATATAAAAAGTTAACGTTTAATTGTTGCAACTGCTTTTACTGCAGGCTCTGATGTTGGACAATTACCTTATCAATTTCTAACCTTGTACCTGAACCCTGAGGGTCAGATCTGTACTTGGTAGAGCTGCTGCGTTCCCCAGGTTTCTGCTAGGGATTGGTTTGACTTGGGCTATGCTCTGCTGTTGTCTAGCAGCAAAGTTTGGAGTTTCTGAAATTGCTCTGCAGTGCAACTGCTGCACAGAGGATTACAGTGGTTTCAGTGTATCCTGCTTTGCTGAAGGCCACATCTTGCCTGGCCAAACAGTAGTTTAATGGCAAAGCCAATTTTAAATGTTCTGTATTAAAGGTGTCCGAATTCACCCTAAGCAGTTTCCATTCTTTTTGAAGCTGTCACCTTTTACTTACTCCAGAAGCCAGTTGGAGAGGGGAAAGATCTTAGAATCATAGAATGGGCTGGAGTGGAAGGGACCTTAAAGAACATCAAGTTCCAAGCCCTCAGCTGTGGGCAGGGGCACCTTCTACTAGATCAGGTTGCTCAAAGCCCCATCCAACCTGGCCTTGAACATTTCCAGGGATGGGGCAGCCACAGCTTCTTTGGTCAGCCTGCTCCAATGTCTCACCGTCCTCACAGGGAAGAATTTCTTCCTAACATCTGATCTAAATCACTCTACTTTTATTTTAAAGCCATTCCCCCTTGTCCTACCACTATCTGCCTGTGTAAAGATGTGGCAAAGATTTTAAGGGACTTTCAGAGAGCCCCTGGAGACAGAAATTGAACAGTATTTTCATAATTATTCCACGGACTAGTCTGCATGACGTCAATGTGATTCATGCAAGGTCATTACAATATATCTTAGTATCTGAGTAGGAAGTGGGAACAAGATCCTTGGGGGAGGAAAAACCTGTTGTATGTCTGATTTTGGTATTAAGTACAAACAGAATCATAAATAAATGGTTAGGTTCTGTCTTGAGAAGCTGGGGTGAAATAAGGTGGCAGGCACCTTTAGAAAACCCCACATTTTCATAGGCCATTGACATAATGTTTGATACAGATTATCTGTGAAGCTACAATTTGATGATAACCAGCACAGCAGTAAAAGTGTGTAATAAATAATAAACAAAACACAGAATGCCTGGTATAATTGAAACAGACAAACATTTATGACCTAAACTTTTGTTAATGCCTTAGCCTCTTCTAAGGGGAGCAGTGAAGATTGCCACCTATTTCTAAATGCAGATATTTTGCAGAGTGATTTCTTTTTGACTGCTCCCCCCCCCCAGCACTTCTCATTGCATCTCTTATTCCTCTTGAATGACTATATTGCATTTTATACAATAAATGGCATTTGAGTGTATATTGGAAATGACCAGGATTGGTATTAGAAATTAAATAAAATATTACCTTTTTTTTTTTCCTTTTTGTAAATTGCTCCAGTGGTAGCAAATTAACAGTAAATTGATAGAGAAAGGTAAGCGCAGATCCTTTAAATCATAGTGAAGTTTTTGGCATTCAAGCTAGAAGTGTCTCAATTTAACACATCATTGGTTTGTATTATTAGAAATTTCATTGGTTTGTGGAGCGTATGATGGTTATGCACTAAAATTGAAAGTACATAGACTCAGGACTTCCACAGTAGCTGAGCTCTCACGCAGTTACTGATCAGTGTGCAGCAACTGCCATGGCTTGTTAATAAGCACAGGCAAGCCACCATTAAAACCCTACTTGCCACTGTATAGAAAGATTTTTAACAGTACTTATTTTCTTGTTTATAGTTCCATATCAATCATGAAATGGGAACTGAGAGACCCGTAAATGTCATTTGCCACTTTTCGAGTGGCATGAATTTATCATCTTCATTGCATTTCATCGCATTCATCTGTTTCCTTCCAAACGGGAGCAGAGGATTAGAGTGGAAATGTGTCTTGAATCATTAAAAGAAACTACTTAAAATAGTAGGGTTAATTAAACTAGCAAACTTGTTTCAGTTAATACTTAGTGTGATCCTAACGCTTCTTGTACTGTTTTGAGCCTTGTTCCCTGAAAATTGTCCTAGAACCCCCTTGTAATAGGGGAGATACTTGGTTAAATAGTAAAATATTTTTAGAAGCTTGCTAAACTTTAAGAGGGTCTTTATTTGCCAATTTTTATGGCTGCCTTCTCCACGGTGCATTTGGTGGGCACTTAACAAGGGTTTATTATGTCTATAAAGTCCTAGCACGATATATATTCCTTGTCATGTGCAGGCTATGTTAAATGTGCCTTCTGTCACTATCATGAGGCTGGTTTTATTCAGATGGTGGTTTTCCCATCTGTGGGGAATGAGAATTTCTCCATTTTTGTGTGCTGCTAGGAGGTAACTACTTGGGACTAAAGATATGGTGTTTGCCTTTTCCCACGATCTGGTGGACTCGTCTGTTGTCAGCCTTTTGCTCTTAAGGCCTGATGTTCTTCATTGTTCCTTACTGAATGGAACTTGCTAAAATGCTTGTGCTGATGTAGCAGAAGCAGCTGATGTGTCTGAAGCACAGGTGGTTTCACTGACTTGTCCCAGTGGGGCCCATTGGCAGGGCAGAGCAGCATGGGCTGTGCTGGGGACATGGCTGGTGACACAGCAGCTTGGGAAGGTGATGCTTGGAATGCTCTGAGGTCCTGCAGCACCATGGGACATAGGCATGGCATGTCACCAGGCTGGGTAAGGACACTGCTGGGCCTTTATCAGGTAATTGGAGGTCTTAGTCCTGGGATGGAAGAGTGTTTGCAAAACACTTGGGAAACCAAGTAGCAAAGGGGCTGCCAGGTTACTTCTTTCTCATATCTGAAAGCTCCTAAGACGAGCATAGCAGGAGCAGTTAGCAAGCTGGACCTTCTCTGCAGGTTGCAAATTAAATAATCTCATTTAATCTATTCCATGTGCTAAAATACCTCCACAGCTGAGGATGGTCAAATCCAACCCCAGTATAGGCAGGCAGTTCATTAAGAGGTGCAAATCCTACCACAGTCATGCAGATAAATTTGGTCAAGGACACTGTGATTCAGGACATGGCTCCTTCAGCGCAAAGAATATCTGCACCATTTACACTCTCACTGAGACATTGCTCTGCAAAGCCCTTTTTTAATGGAGCCAAAACTGGGATCTGAATGAGTTGTACTTAAAAGCAATTGTCTCTCTCATGTTAATTAATCAGTACTGCTTGAATACTACTGGTTGAATAATGTATTTAATGAATAATGCTGTTGTCCATCAAATAAATTATTCAATTAATCTTTCTTTTTTGCATTAGCTAAACACTTCTATAGAAGTTCGGAAATATCCGTTGAATAATCTATTAGAATGATGCATTGCTTTTCAAATATATGATGCAACAAATAATTTTATCTAGTATTCAGCCAAGTTTTCCCTTAATTAAAATTTGCATGTATATAACAACTGTGCCTAAAGAATCACAAAGACTTTAGGTAACAGCAGACATGAGGTGGAGAGAAGTGTTTCTGTTATTTTGGATGATTTAGCTGCTGTGGTATTGTGTTCTAAGAGTATGTCAGGGATGGCAAGAGTTCTGAAGATTCTCTTTTTGTTTGGTTTTTTTTGGGGTTTTTTGTTTTTGTTTGTTTGTTTGTTTAATAGAGTTACTTTTTTTCTGAACACCAAATAAATTATATACATTTTACCAGTGAAGTGCAGCCACCCTTGCAAGAGAAGTGGTTGGCAGTCAGTTCATTGTACAAGGGTGGAGAATGAAGAAACAGAGACTGAGGAAAAGAGCCAATTCCACCACGGACAGATTCACATGGCAGATTCTGACATGCAGAGAGCTCTCACTCCTATCAAACAGCTCAAGGAGCCCATCTCAGGAGGGCTGACTACTCCTATGAGAGTCCATAACTGTGAGTGGCTGGGGACCCAGCCTCCAGAACTAATATTTATACCAGTAATGTGCGCAGGCACATCAGATGCCTGGACAATAACAAAAACATTTGGTCAAAGCTCTATTATGAGTTATGAGCAGGGTGATGGCTGACTACTGCTTCCTTCAGACTTCAACACCAAATCTTGTGGGCATATTGGGGCAGGGAGGCAGAAGGGAATAAGCCCAAACCCCCTGAACAACTTGCATCTCCTGCCTCATTTCTGCTGACATTTCAATGCCCCCATGTCCCATTTTTGGAGGTGACAAGCTCTCTAAGTCTGGCTTTCAAGGGCCTTTTAGGTACCTCTGGATTGTCAGGCTTCAGGTTTGGCCACCCTAACTCCATCTCTCTGGACTTGGGCAGAAATCAAGAGCCCTCTCTGCCTTGGCAATTACGGAAATCCCTGCAGTGCTTCCCTGTGTTATTGAAGACACCTGCCTACCCCAGAAATGTGGCCCCAGGAGGCAGGGCCAGCTGTGTTGGTCAGCCTGGATGGTCCCACACTGAGGTGCTCTGGGAGGTCAGTGTCCTGTCCCTAAGGAGGGACTCGGGTATGGGGAGGCTTTAGCTGTGGAAAAGTGGAGCTGTGGTGCACAGCGTGGCCCACTGGGCATTTTACACTAAAATTCACTTAAATAAAGACCGGAAACCCAGTCCTGTTTTGATTTAGGAGAGGAAGGAAGTCCTTTACTCTTGCATTTACATTTTTCTTTAGCTTCCAGTTTGTAAAATGAAAGAATAATTTAGAGGTTCAGAGGATCTCCATGAAGTATGAAATAACCCAGCCACTGCTGCATTTGGGGTCTTGAAGACAGTCAAGGAACTATGATTGAGGCCGTTAAGGTCATCTGGTTTTCTCTCAGCAAAATCCAGTGGGTTTTGATGTTTAGCAACTTGGTAAAAGGGAAAAAAAGAAGTCATTTATTCAGGAATTTAAGTCCTGGGCTTTATCGCTAACCCTTGGGAATGGTTTTACAACAGCTCACCGTCTCTCTGGTTTTGAGTGTCTCTCAGAATGATGTAGGCTCTTGATCTAGCCAACTTGCCTGTATCTTTATATTAAAGTTGCACTTCTTATGATTGTGGATTTAATTTAATGCAAACAGAATTGTGTCTAGGTGACATGATCAGACTGTGTTATGCAAACTCTAACATTATGACATTCCTCTCACACTAACTAAAAGCTTTGTTGCAACATATTAATATAGAAAGGGTTATTTGTTTTGCTAGTAATAAAGGCTGTATATTTGCTGTTTAGAAGTAGTAATAACGTTGACTTTTACACAACCTTGGGGAGAAAGTTGTGTTATATATTTATTTTTGAAGAGTTAAAAATTAAAAATGCATCTTGTGTATGTTCAGCTGAGACGAGAGCGAAGGAGAGTACATACAAATTCCATCAAATACAATTAGCATAATCAGAGGCTGGATGAGAGCCACAAATGATTGCACAAGGGGAAAAGAAGTAGTTCCTGGGATCTTGGGATATTGCCTGAAGCTGAAAGGGACACAAAGCAGTAGGAACTATTTTTACCCAAGGGCAATTTTTGCTGATACTGCCCTTGCAAGCAGCTCTTATTTTATTATTTTTATAGATTCTTTTTCTGCCTTAAATTTGTATACTGAATTATCCATGAGGATAAATGTCAGAGTGGATTAAGATTAAATTAGGAACTAGATACTTCAAACCAAAAAATGTCCCTCCTTCCTATGTACTCCCTTTAGTTTATTCTAGGGTTTTTTGCAGGGGGACAAAGTTGGCATTTTTCCCTGTAGATGCACTAGGCTGCAGCTACATAGACTGTATTTTCCCTTGAATCTTTTTACATTCAGCTTCTCTGCACAGATAATTTAACTTCCAATATCCCATCTTCTTTGGTTTAGGTCATCATTCTCTTCACAGAGTTCCTGAATTTCTTTCTTCTCCTTGTAGTATAGCTGGGTGATGTTCTTTGTCATTTTTTCCCTTTTTCCCTCTGGTTCTGCTGCAGTGCACACAGGGGCACAGTCAGAGAGTTTACAATGGCTCCTACCATCCGGAGAGTGATGAGTAATTTAGACCACTTGTTATCCAGGGCTGCCAGACTACCACTTCTAACAGAGCTGACAGAGAAAAGTAGACATGACACCAAAATTAGGTACCTGTATTACACTGTTTAGCTGCTGCCCCTAGATCTTACCAAGTTAGTTATAATAACCCTATTGATGTTAGTGGATGAAAGCTCAGTCTTAAAAAATTCCCCCCGTGTTGTACACAGAGGTTTTGCCTATCTGCAAGAAAATCTTTTCCCTCCCTGCTTCTTTTTTTCCCAAACCAGTGCTTTTTTTCCTGTCACTTTGTGTTTCATCTCTTGTTTTCTCATCATGCTCACCTTCTTTCCACTCCCTCTGACACATGCAAATGTTCCAGAATACATTCATGCACTCAGACTTTATTAGTCTTTCTCAGATGCATACTTTTCTGGTTTTTATTTTCTACTGGGCTTGTTTTGTTTGGCACTCTTTATACATTTTAATGCAAAATATGCTTAAGGGTGTCTATTTAAAACTGCAGTTGTTTAAACACTCCAAATGGTCCCTTTGGGAAGGCAGAGGAGTGCAGGGAATGCAGACAAAGGCGACTGATGATGACTTGTATGTAGCACACCTTCCTTTGTCCACAAAACTGTGTTTACAGCATTGATCTGACCAGTTTCTGGCTCAGAGCAGCTTCCAACAGTTGTTTAGTCTTGAAAATATTTTTTTAAAACATTTAACCCCAGTGCTTTCTCTCACTTTGTCCATTCAGAGATCTTCCTCAAGAAAACTTCTAATGGGAAAGAGTTGGTCAGTTGAGCACTACCAAGATGTTTTTGAGAAGCAAGATTGGAAGCACATACAGCTGGAAATAGAGCTCTCTTCCCATAGGGGAAACACCTGTTTTCTGAATATAGAAAAGATTTGGGGAGGTTTTTAGATACACCATTCTTTCCCTCTGGTACTCTTCCAGTTCAGATAATGCTACTGATGTCCCTGGGCCTACAGCTCAAGGTAAGATGCTGTGCTGGGTGTGTGACACCTTTTCCAGACATGGAAATGTCACAAGTTTAAAGCCTCCCATTTTATGCCCTATACAGGTGTAAACAGGAATTTTATTCCTCTGAGAAAGGCAGGTTTTTAGTTTGCCGGTGGAGTTAGCTCTCCTGGCTAGTTCTGAAAGGGCTTGAACTCCCTCAAGCTTGGTATTAAAAAGCTTTAGACTATCACATTTTATAGCTATTTTACTTTTATTAGTGAAATAAAAAAAAAAAGAAAGCAAATTTGAGACCTACCTAGTTCAACCTTTGGTAAATAATTTCAGTGTAAAAATTTACTCATGAAAGAGAAGGAAATTAAAATACATCTCTAGACAACCAGTTCCAGAGGCAAAAAAAAAATTTAAATAACAGCAACAAGAGTATCTTACACTTTTCAGCTCTTTAAGAATCACAAAGCTTTTTTAAGGAGCAACTGCTGTATAAAATGTGAACAGGGAAAGCTGTTTCCATGTGTCCAGCTTGGTGCTGAATGTGGCCATGATGCAGTGAAACAGTGTGGGACTGGATGAGAGAGCTCCTCAAAGCAAGAGGGGAATATTAGGTGGGCTGGTATGTAATTACTGGAGTTGAATCTGGGCCAAGACAATGGGACTGACAACACATTCCTGGGAAATGTGCTCTTTGATCGTAAATATCTGTGAAGCAAGCTTGCCAACCATATTGATTTTGGCAGTGGATTATCACTGACAGCCAGGATCTGCTGCCCTCCCGCTTAAAGCAGTGCCCTAATAGGTTTTTGGACAAGCAGACAGGATATATGGAGAGAACAACTCCCAGGATACATTCACCCCATCACAGGTTCCCTGAGTGTGTTGGGTTGGCCCCGAGAGAAGTCCTGTACAGGTGTTTGGTGCCAGGACAGCAAATCCTACACATTTGGGAAGTGCTGGCTCCACACAGAGCAGGTGCAGGTGCACTGTGGAATGTCCAGCCCACTGGCATCAGCAGCTCTGTGCAGGTGCCCATCCTTTCGCTGAGGCTGATCTGGCTCTGCTCCCTTTCCATCATGAGCTTTGACCAGAATGAAGCCTGAGCAAAGCCTCACCTGCATGACAGCTTTTTTCCTTCAGACTCTGCATTTGGGAGACAGTTGCTGGCTTTACCAAATGTAAGATCCGGGTTTCAACAGCCAACACATTAGGTAGTGATACTTACAAGCTGCTGGTACTTTTGTTCTTAAATGAAATTGAGTATAGCTATGAGGAGGCTGTTGTGAAATAATGAGATAAAACTTGAGAAAGTTTTATGATGATGTTTGTCTTTGTGTATGAAATGCATAGAGATTGTGCCCTGATCCTCAACTGATAATTCCAAGTCCTACTGTAATACAAATAATAACCAGATATTTAGGATAGATTAGAATATACTTTTGGATCCATTAGCATTTGGGTTAAATCTGACAAACGATTTAGAAAATCTATATGAATTCAAAGAGCCTGCTTATCATATTTTGTGACAGCTGGGTGAATACTTGACATCTTTGTGCTCTTAAAAGAACATATGCAAAGATTCAATTTAATTTGTAGGGTTGAGGGAATTTATTTGCCTAATTTTGAGCCCACTAGCACATGATGGATTTGAAAGTTCAGTTTTAACAGGAGTATAATTGGGTTCTGATTTCACTTAGAAGAGAGCATGATAGAAAGGGTGAAGAGAGAGACAGAGACACGAGGAAAGTAAAGTAAGAAAATGAAACTGAGAATACTCTTGAAAAAAATTGCGATGAGATTGAAAAAAGAGTGTAGCAATTCACAGCGTGAGAAAAAGCCCGTACATAAAAATAAGTTACTCTTTAAGGGGACAGAAGAGACAAGATAATACATTCTTAATCATAGTGGCAAATGTCTTTTGGCTGAGAAGAGCTGATGCTTTAAAATTTACTCACTGTCATAGCTGAAAACAAAGACAAAATATTAAGCCCCTTAAGTTGTGGGAAAGGAGAGATGGATGTTTCCCTAAATACTTTCTCGAGCTCAGGAAGTAAAGCAGCTCATCCAGTGTTCAGTCTTGCAAGGAGAGTCCTTCAGCACAAATACCTGGTGTAAATAGTGAGCTGCAAGGAAAGGACACATGGCCATGGCCATACAAACCAGATCCCATGGGTGAATATCTGCCTTGCTGACCAGCAGTTGTTGTCTCATGTCTCCTGTGGTTTCATTTTGGACAAAGACCATCTCACACTCAGGTCAGCTACCACAACACTCAGCTTGGTCTGTTCCCTGCAAGCAAGGAAAGTCCTGGGGCCATCACAAGTGCCAAAGTCCTTTCAGGTGACTGGATGGGCATGATGTCTGCTGGCAGTTACCAACAGAACATACTTAGAGATGGAAGTGGCACTGTATCAGGTGATAGTGAAGGAGTCTTTCCGTACAGTTCCTGAATTCTTTCATAAGAGACAAATATTTGGATTTGTTGGTTAGGATCTGACCTGCTTACACTTGCTTTGCCTTTTGTTTTTGTTCAGACTACAGCAGCTCCTTTTCTTACCATTTTTGAAAGATGGGTGAACCCTCTTCTTTGGCCCCTAATGTGCACAGTGGGATCAGTGGCAGTGTAGGTTTCCTCTGTCTCTGTGCTGCTGAGGACTGCTGCCATGTGAGCAGCACATCCAGTCCAGTGTCCTTCCTCATCCCGTGCAGCATGTGGGGCCAGATTCACAAGCAGCACAGCATGCCAGCATTCTAAAGTAGCTTTATTAACAGTCCTTAGGGAATACCTCTCTACATCCCTCATTTATCTATTAAGTGAATCTTTTAGCAGAAAAAGAGGGCAGGAATTGAGTCTGGTTTCAGTCTAACTCAGCATTTATATTTTCTGAATTACTTCCAAGTGAGCTGGCTCCTGATGTCCCCAGCCTTTCTTTTGCCTCACATTGGACACAAAGTCCCTTTGCAGCTCGGCACTGACTAGTCCAGTTGAACCAGCCTGAGCCCAAGGCATTTGAAAGTAAATCTCTGTTCAGTGCTGTAGGACCTTGTCAGCTGCTCAAGGTTCAGCTTAGTACACAGCAAATAGAAGTATTTCTCCTGTGATACTTGTATTTACTTTCATTTTTAGGTAAGAACTACATTTTCAGCTGTATCACTGGCAACTTTCATTAATGCTCCTTGTTGAACAGTAGCTTTTTCATCTTTGACTTTACTAACGTTGTAGAATTAAATGGGTTTTTCTGTCTTTTTGATTGTATCCTGATACTCTGTCATGTTTTGATCTCTGTGTAGTGCACATAGACTGGAAACTCCTTGAGGTACAAACTCCTGGGGAAGGAGGGGGTATGAGGGTGTATATTTTCTTTAGAGGGTGCCTACTGTGGCAGACCCCCATATACTATGGTACTGTGAAATAATAGTAAAGTAATAATAATAATAATAATTCATTTTATTTTATTTCTTCCACATTGCCTTTGTAATACCCAGAAAACTCAATTTTGTTTAAAGTGTATTGAGAACTCTAGGTAAAGAGCCGGAAATGGCAGCCTACAGACACAGCAAATGGCCCGAAGTACTAATACATTTCTGACTTTATACAGCAACTTTTCCTTAATCCGATCACTGGTTAATTTAATCCGGTTTCGTTTGATTGGATCCCCTGGAACCAAATAATTTGTATTGTGTTTTAGTCTGGTATTTCTGATCATTGTCTTTGTTAATTTGATCAGGATTGATTGAAGCAGTCATTGAAAGTAAATCATATAATTAATCAAATGCAGCATTAGAAAAGCAGGCCCTCAGTGAGTCTGTTAGCTTTTACCTCTTGTTTTTCTTCCCCAGTATATGAAGCTTGGACTACTTTTAGAAAAAGATGATGAACTTTTTTATAGCATCCACAGCTCAATAGTAGAAAGGGAAAGAGATACAGATATATCTATATACATATGCTTATTTAATTGTGAATAGAATAGAATAGAATAGAATAGAATAGAATAGAATAGAATTAGTTAAGTCGGAAGGGACCTACAGTTATCATTCAGTCCAACTTCTTATCTCCTCTCAAAGCATCTAAAAGTCACAAATTCTGTGACCCTTTCTGAGACAGGCATGTTTGGTGGAAGATCTTGCTTAATGGCTCAACTTTCTTGTTAACTCAGTGTTTTTAAGAAACTCAACATGTGATCTATGTTTGAATTTGGCACAGAATCGTCACTAATAAACAAGATATGGCTCTGTGCTTTATTCTAGTAACATCTGGAAAATCTGGTACAGCCAGTGCTTGTCTGAAGCTGACAGTCACTCCAAAAACTGTGGTATGAGCAGAAAGGAGATTTTGGATTCTCAACAAAGATAATTTTGATTTCCACCTGCTGTGTGGAAAGCATACCTATTGGAGTTTTTTTCAGAGTAGGTGTGTGGTCCCATTTTGCTTCTTCTCTCACTCTGATCAATAGCTGTGACCAAAGTTGGCCATTTTGATCTGCACTGTTAGATATTTATAGATTTGTGTTCTAACTGAACCTTTGTTACAACAAACCAAGGCTTAATTTGTATTCTGGAGGCAAAGGTTGTACAAGAACAGCTAGAACTCCCCTGGCTCTTCTGAAGGCCACAGCAAGTTCAGCAGGGGACAGGCTGCCTCTTCAGGGGTATTACCTGCAATGACCCCAGGCTGGCCTCCCTGGCAGTCCATCCAGGGGGAATACAAGGGCAGTGTCTGGCCTGCACCCATCCTAGCAGGAATAGCAGCTTCTGATGGACCATGACCTGCAACAGCGGAGGAGGAGAATTAGGAAGATCAGATAACAACTTGCTGTTGTAGGTGAGGTATCCCTACCAAAGGTCATTTAATTTTAGTTTGTCCTTCCCTTCATGGCTTACAGAACTAACCTGTGTTATTAAGTGCTCACAATAAGCCTTCTCTCCCTCTCCCTGTCACCTTGACATTTCTTGAGTGGGAGATTATTTTTAGAGGTGGTTTACTTTGTGTTAACTTCCTGGGAGCGAAGAGAGTGTGAGGTTTTATGCTTTTTGTAACCTGAATTTTCTTTTTAAAGATACATAACGGGACTTTCAAAAACAGAAAAGTCTGGCCAAACTCGCATCCTTGCTGGATTTCCTCTTCTTTATTAGTCCAATGGCTTAAACTGGATGCTTAGAATAATTTAATCATAAAAGAATAAAGGAATGTAAATCAATGAAGGAAATGTAAGTAGAGGTTAATCTTGATAGTACCCATTTATCCTTGGGTGACAAAGGAGTGTTTAGCATCACAAGTTGTTGTGAACAGAGTAATACTAAAGGATCATCTGATTCACACCCAAAATGAGAATGAGGTATCTGGAAAAAATGTGCAGCAATGTAGCACAATTCTGATAGGTGTACCAGTAATGCTAGATCAAGCTATACCATTATCAGTTTTGCTTTAAATCATGTGGCTGTGGACAGCAAAGTATGTCTAATAGACATTTGGTAGATTTATATCTTGGGATGCAATGTGTTTGCCATAAATCTTTTAGAAGGATGGTGGTTGAGGCACCTGAGGCAGTCATGCTAGTCCACGAATCTGTTCTGCTGAAAGAAAACAGGAGAACTGGGCAGCTTCCTATTGGTAGCACAGAGATACAGAAACAAAACAAGCAGGAACGCTTTGATGTAAAACCTACAGAGCAGAAGAATTGAAGAAAACAGTGACTGTGTTTCCAGAAAAACCATATATTAGCAGTCTGTTGTAAATCAAATTAAATGTCTACCTCACTGCCTGATTCTGCACTGAAGTTCTTGTGTTATTAAAGCTCTGAGTCTGAATGGAAATAGGGTTGTGTCTTGAGACCTCATTCCCAAAAAGCATCTGCCAGTCATGTCTGGTCAGAACAGCTTGGGGAATGTTTACCTTCTTTTAGGAACCAATGGGATATTGATGGGTTCGAGCTGGTTTTCCACAAACTTGTTTGAATCTTAAAGGGCATTTTCATCTGTCTGCACAGAGGAAAATGTCTTTATAGAAGAGGAAAAAAGGTTTTAATAAGAATCCTTGAGATCTGTGATGTTGGGTTAAAAGGGAATGCAGTATATTATTGTAGTGTTTTTCACTGTGAAATACATTTGTATTTCCTCTACACAAAAAAATATTAACAAGACCAGAGCAATTACAAGAATACCCAGATTTTAGATGTTATCTTGGATGTAGAAAAAGGGATGGATTATTAAAGTGTATAGTGTCTGAGAGAAATAGCACTCTAATGCTGTTTTTCACATCTTAATTTTAGTGCCTGCATAACCTACCTTCCTAAGATGCTCTTAATTGAACATTTCAATAGAATTTGAATAAAGTCTAATATATCTGGGATTCCTCCTCCACTTCTTAAAATATGATGTGAAATTTATTAGTCTTAATGTACATATCCCAGAGCTAATTGTTTTATCTTGTAAATCAGTTTCTCATCTTTTTTATGGCTTTTACTTTTAGATATAAAAAATTAAATAAATTCTTGATTGAAAAGTCTTTTTTGTTTTGCAGTAGCAAAAGGAGGAGGGGGTCAGCTTTGTAAGTGCAAAAGGATTTTTAGTTCTTTTTTTAATTATTTACAAATGCTGAATTAAAGGACAGCAGAGTTTAAATTATGCATTAAATTAGCATGGTACTGATGGAAGACACTCAAAGAAAGTTGAAATTTTTAATTGCTGTGATCCAAATTCAGCCACAATTTAATAGCTTAATTGGTGTTGATGAACTTAAGGCAGTGATAAACCCCAACCTATAGGCTTATTTTTCTTTTTGCTGTGAAAGGTAAGCACGCTGTTTCTACAGTACTGTCTGTCCTTTTGTTTGAGAGTTGACTGAGTATACTTTGATCCTTTTTTTAGAAAAAGAATTCTCTGTTCTCCCTTAAAGAAAGCTTCCTGAGACCTGGATCAGATTATGGAAACTAAAGTGAGCACACAAAAGTGCTTGTTAGAAAGTGAAATATATGTGCAAACTAAATGTGCCCTTGATGATAGCCTTATTGATCAAGCCAAGTTAATAAATCACTAATATCACGCAGCACTGTTCAACACTCACAGGCTTATATTGGTTTTCTTTTTTTTTTTTTCCCTTTCTTTTTATGTGCCTGCTGTGTAGGCAGAGAACATGCACTTTCCTGCCACGGACTGTGTACTACAATTGAAATACTGAGTTCAGAGGGCTTGAATGTAGAATGTTGGCATCCAATACAAGAAAAAGGAACTTTTATAGCAGTAACTTACTGCTGGGATTGGGGCATTTTGCTTCTTAAGTATTCCTCTCTTTCTTTCTAATGCTTCAGGCCCTCATCCAGAATGAAATCTGGGGTCCTGTTTGGATAATTAAAAGAATTCCATGGGAAATTTGGCATGAAAATGCCATATGGAGTGACTTCTGAGCCTAGCAATGGCCAGCATTTGCATTCAAGATAAATGTTTAGTTTTCAAGAAGTCAGCCTTTAGGTTCTTCTTCAGTAGCTTTGCCAGTACATAAGGGCAACATCCTTTGTGCACCCTTGGGATTCTGGTCTGACAAGCACTTACTCCATTACTGCCCATATTTCCTTAAGCCCTCTGACAAAAAGCACTTATGATGAAGTGGATTTATGTGCCCGTGCCATGGGATGCCTGCAGGATCTCTGAGAGCCCTCTCGCGTTGCGCAGTGCATGTTCTCTGTAGCTGCCGCGTTGTTCCCGGTGCCGCGTGTTTTCTCCTCCGTCGTGAGATGATTTTGCATTCGTAGCTTTGCTCTGATTTGGGGTTGATCTGCATGCAGACCGTGTTAGTAGAGGAGGTTCTGCTCAGGCTAAAGTGGGGCTTCTGTGCTCGAACCCAGTGTCGTGCGCTGATGTCCCTGGTGTCCTGGAGCAGCAAGTGTCGCAGCCGGGACCTTGGTTCGATACCTCAGCTCCGTTCCCTGATGTTCTCGCTGAGAAATGAAGGCAGCTGGGTGAGTACCTGAGCCTCTGCTGGTGCAATTTGCCAAGACAGAATACAAAGTAGCATTTATGAAGCACTTCTTGTCATTTCATGGTCCTGCATTCATTACTAGCTAATGACTGGAGCACTGGTGTGAGAGTGGAGGTTGTACTGGGCAGTCAGCCATGAGAAAGAAATAGACACCACCTGTGGTCAATTCACAACCCTTTTCTATCTCATCTTTCTCTGTTCTTTTCCATAATCTCATTCCTTCTCTTTCCTTCCCAAACCTGCAGGTAATGTGGATGTGAGCCTTAGAAAAGGTTGATGAGACAGAAGCAGCTGACCCTTTCCCAGTATGGAGTTATCTTCCATTGCATTGTCAAAGAGAGGGAATTTGGGCTTTCTTACTTATCAGAGTAGCCAAGACTCAGTCCAGGAAAGTTGGGGTTGATTTTGGTGTTGGGAAGAAGCTGGACATGCTCATACATGTGTCTTCTTATCAGCTCACAAACTGAGTGGTCAGAAGCTGTGCTCTGCATGGAGCCAGGATCAGGGCTGGGTAAGGTACTGATGCTGTGCTGGTCTGGAACTCCTGTGAATATGTGGAATGCACCTCACTCAAGAGAGAAGCCGCAATACGTTTCATTAGTTCAATAAGTTCAGTGGAATTTAACAAAGTTTAACAGTGGGTTACAAAGGTTAAGTAAGTTGGATGGTGAGGTTCACCTTATTAATTACTGCATGGAAAAAGGGCACAAATGCAAACTGAGTTAGAATCAAGGTAGAATGTTTTGCACAGGGACTGGAGATTGAAAATGGTAAGGAAGACTCTCCCGATGAGTCACGAGGTATAGAGTGGTGGAACTCAGGTGCAGCCAGGTCCAGTCTGAGTCTCAGACAAAGGCCTATATCTAATGAAAAAAATACAAAGAGTGAGGAAGAGTCTTCTGTTGAGTCACAAGATTCAGAGTGGGCCTGCTTGCATTCTAAACTCATTATAGACCCTTGGTACAGTTAGGTCCAATCAAGGTTTCAGACTTGGACAATGGATTATATCTAATGCAGTGATCTATAATAAGTTGATAATAATTAATATTGAGTAGCTACATGAATTAGTAATGTTACATTAGTATTAATTTAGGTTCCTGACAGATCAGCCATTGGTTAAAGGTCTCGCTGTCTCAAGGAGCCTTCTTGAGAGTTGTCCCAGGTTAAGGAAGGATCACCGCCATGCAGCCAGGCTATCTGGCCAGAAGAGCTCAAGAAGGCTCACTTAGGCTGTCAAATTTCTGGAATTAAGTGGTTGGGTTATAGTCCAGTTGTATGTGATGGAAAAGGTATGCATGACTCTTCTTGTATCAACAAATTTCTTTGCTCCTTGATTAATGACTCTTGGAAAAGCCACCAGCTATTCATGTGTTAATCTCATGATCAGTGTTCCAAGCTCATGTGCATTGATGCTCACTGTGTCATGTCGCAGACATCCTTTCACTAAAAATCCTTTCTTTAGGATTTTTCCTTCTGAGAAGCTAAGAGGCCTCAGAGACAGAATGTAAACAATGGTTATCTGCTGCTGTGGAATGCAGCAGGTCCACCTGTGATTGGCCCATCCTGGATGTTTATAATTAATGGCCAATCAAGGACCGAGCTACCTCAGACAGAGTCCGAGAGAGCTGCCTTTGTTATCATTCTTTGCTTTTCTATTCTTAGCTTAGCTAGCTTCTGAGAACACCTGTCCTTCCATTTCTTTTTAGTATAGTTATAATGTAATATATATCTATATATATCATAAAATAATAAATCAAACCTTCTGAACATGGAATCAACATTCTCATCTCTTCCCTCATCCAAGAACCCCTGTGAACACGGTCACAGTGTCACTGTTTCCTTCATGGTTTTTCAGAGAACAAGTTGACACTAGAGAAGTTCTTGGCCTGGACACAGATCAAACCTTTACTTCCTTTGCAGCCTCTACCAAACTACCCCAGTTTGGTCAAGGGGTGGAATGCACCCATCACAGGGTTGTGGGCCTGCTGTGCTCATGGGTTTCTCCAAGCCTGTGTCATTAACCTCGAGGTGGGGAGTGTTATTAAATCTGCTGCAAAGCGAGGACTTTACCCGACTGCTGAGCCATGTGTCTCTGGTCTGTGCTATGGTGCTCTGGAGCTCGCCCTGACTGGTGGCTCCTCGCTGGATGGTGCTTAAGGAGTCTAAGTATTGAATTATTCTGTCTGCTCAAGAGTGAACTTAGACTTCTTTTGTCTTTTATGCGGGGTAGTAACATTTTTCCTGAGTTAACTGTATTACTCTCTTTCTTGTGGCTCCCACATTAGTTTTGGGAAGAGAAAAACAACACTGTGTCATCACAGAATTGCCTGGTGATGGGAACTGTAAGGTAGATGAGTTCTTCTCTCCACCCATGAGCAAGTCCTTGAATGAGGTTTTACTGCAGGACTGTTCTTTCTGTTCCTCTTATATGCTGGCCTGTCAATATCTCTTAGGTTTTTAATATGTTACAGTACATTCATCTCTTAAAACAACAGTTTAATTTCTGTAGCCCAGCCACACAGCCAGTGCTAGGGAGATATTGCTGTCATCAATGCATCTTTAAAAGCTCTGCTTCCATCCTTAAGAGCTACTTTGGCCATGGACTAAACTCAGAAATACACTTGGGTCCTGTCCAGCGCCATGTAGGAATTTGCTCCATATAAAGATTTATCCCTGTATGGTCAGATTTTACATGCACACCTACAAATAATACCTGTTTAATGCAATATTTAACAGTGTGAACTACAAATTAGACCATAAACTCCTCGGTGCAGAGACCACTAAACTTTTTAGAGCATCAGACACATTCAGACTTCAAACCCAACCAGGGCCACCAGTCATTACCAGTTAGAGGCATAGAGAACAGCTTTAAAAGGAGTTCCCTCATTAAACTGAAGTTGCTTTTACCCATGACAGGCCATAAAACCTGAATTTGTGGGAGGGAATGTTTGCCTCTGTGCATGCATGCTCCTCAACCTTTTTATTTTCAATGGGACGAAAAATAGACTGGGTTGCATATTGGATACCATTACCTTGGTATTAAGCTGCCATTCCCAATCTCTTTTGGAAAATTGGAACAGAGATTCGTTACTTCTCATCCATCACTTTAAATCAAGGCCTTATTAAAACAGTTTTGATTGCTGGGAATCACAAATAGTATCTCTCTTTCCAGATTACTTTGTTTTTGCTCACGAAACTATTAGAATAGGACTTAACATTCTAAGCCATAGCAGGATGTATGTCAGTGGTTCCACAAGCTCTGGGGAATTTGCTGAAATGTGTTTGTAAGTCCTTTCCAGGAGGTGCTTGGTGGTGTTGAACCTGGGGAAGATTCTATTGGAATTTTTGTTGTTGGATTTTTGTGTTTATTATGTTGAGTTCTTTAAATCCACTAGCATACTCTTTGATGCTCTTAGTAGTACAATAGATTTTATGTTTCTATTGATGTAAAAAAGGTCTTACTAGACATTAAGATTTTACTTCATTACAGATTTGTAAAGCTTAGGGCTTAAAGTCAGACTTAGTTGTAGCTCTGCCTCCTCAACACCTAAGAGTAGCTGTATACAGCCATGATGCTGTGTAGACCAAATCACTAATTCCCAATCTTTAACATCATCTGATGGCTGTGAACTCATGAACTTTCTTGTGGATAT
This sequence comes from Molothrus aeneus, assembly GCF_037042795.1. NCBI lineage: Eukaryota > Metazoa > Chordata > Aves > Passeriformes > Icteridae > Molothrus > Molothrus aeneus. The sequence continues at coordinate 70,670,950 of NC_089648.1, read as the reverse complement.
TCTGAAAAGCCTCATGAATCTGAAGGTTTTAATGTTTTAATATAATAAGGTTCAGTCGACCAGCTGTACAACAATTACTGTTGCCTATGGGCCATGGTTTATGACTGCTTGAGCTGCAAAAAATTGACAGTCTGGCAACTTGTCTGTGTTAGTTTCATGTAATTCCAGAATTGTTCTGTCTTGCTCTCTTCTGCCTGTACATCTGTATTGCAGTTAATTTCCTTAAAACTGGGAGACTGCTCCCTTCTGGAGTTCAAAGTGGCAGGTGGTGAAATGCAGACTTCAGCTGAACATTTTTATTGGTTCTTAATGGTGGCTTCAAACTAAAGAGGGAAAAAATCCTGAGATTTTATTTTGGGGTACTCTATCCGTGCCAAAGAGCACAAATTGAACATTTTACAGGTGCTAGAAAGATGCTGATGATTCCTTAAGTAGTCTTTGTAGTCTGCCAGGAATTTCAGGCAATTAACTAGCCACTGCTGCTGTTGACTAGCCAAGTTTTAACAGACCTTTTAGAAACCTTTTGGTCTTTTCATGTAAATAGACTTTTGGCAGAGATGTATACCCAGTAGATTTTGTAATGCATTTCCTTTTTTCATGTGTTCCATGTTTAATTCAAACAAGCATCTGACATGAAAGCTAAAGATAAAAGTGTAACATAGTACAATTAGTTTCTGTGAAGTCTGTGGATCACTAATGGAACACAGCTCTTCCCCCTGCACAACTAGCATAATACAGGCCATTTTTTGGTCATTTGTGTTGTACATTAAAAGCATCAAATAGAGCACTATCGTGGGCCTGAGCGAATGGACAGAAAGTTCCTTTGTTTGATAACGCTGGAAATAATTTCACTTTCCAGAGACGCAAATGGGTAATTGCTGCAATCAGATCAGAGACATACAGCACTTGTAATGTAACCATTCATGTATTAAGAAAAATAAAGCAGAAATTAGATCAGAGACCAGAAGTATGTATACATTTTAAAAGGAAGTTCAGTGAGCTGTTTCTCTCTTTCCACCACCATTACTGTCTGTGTTTCATGGATGTGTGTTGTGATTTCATACCAGCTCATCTGTGGCACTTTCTGATCAAATGAACACAAGTTCAGGAGTACAGTTTGAAAGCAATCTACTGGATCTGTGTGTTTAAATCCACTGAGCCTCTAAGAAGCAGGGTTTGTGAGCATGTTTAATGAAATAAAATCGGGCATTTAGTGAAAGTGAAGGAGAAGCATTTATTGATAGCAAAGCTGATAACCTCCTTCTTCTTTTTTAATGCTCGAAGTATGGATTTAGATCTAGATTTGGCTGCAGATTCTACCACTTTCACATGTGTCTGGTGTGGTGCACTAGGGTTTTTGGAAAACAAGTTCCAAAATAAGCAACTGGATCTTTGTAGAATTTAGCAGAGCTGTACTTCCTTCTTTACCCATTCTGGACAAAACATACAGGTTCTTTTAAAATTGTAGCATGTGTGTCATTCTGTATTACTTAAGGTAGAGGATTTTTTTTTTCTTATTTTACATCAACACTGTTTTAAAGCAGCTTGGGAATGTAACAAAGTTAAACAAGATGCTGCCTGTCTTGACAATGCCTCACAATAATGATTGTATATTTCAAACCCACTGGTAAGACCCAGTTCATACAACAAAGAAATGCAACACACAGAAGCCACATGTGGAACACACAGGGCGTGATTTGAGTCATGAATCCTCCTTTTCGTTCTTAAAAATGCCCATTTCTCTATAGTGCATTTACATTTTTTTAAAGCTTTTCTTTGGAATAAATATTGATATTTCTGGGGGGCGTATTTTAGCTGATATATAGGCAGAGAATGGTGGTGGGTCTTTTATTTATTTATGTATATATTCATTTATTTATTTATTTTTCTACTGCAGAGTGCTTTGGCTGCTGTTAAACAGTTTAGCTAGACCCAAAGGGATACTGCTAACATGAACTGGTAAACCACCAGCAGTGTTATATCCTCTTGTGTCAAAGACCTTGTACAATGTAAAAGCTAAAGGTATTCATATTAATCATTTTCTCAGGACAATTTATAAATAGAAAGCATTTCAAAACCAAGACTTATTTCTTCCCCTCCTGCCGTTTCTTCACCATGAATAGACCAGAGCTCTTAAAGCTCTTGACTGTCTGCATGTCCTCTCTTTATGTCTTTTCTGACTCATTTTTATTTCAATTGCAAAAATTATAGAGGTAGTCAAAATGGTGGGGACAGAAGTAAATGTGAATCTAAAACCAGAATATCATTGTCCTTGGTGCAAATAAAATAGAAAAAAAAAATCTAGAGAAATTACATTAAAAAACCAAAAAACATAACCCCTAAACTATGGAAAATAATAAATTGATGAGTTTTGAAAAAAAAAAAAAACAATTTCAGGAAAATATATATTAAAATCACATTTCCTTGTGAATCTCTGCATTTAACAAAGTATAGCATGTCTGGTGGGGGAAATATTCCTATTGTGGCTTCTGGGAGCAAAGAGGGCAGCACAGCAAAACCTGGGTCCTCTGTTGAGGTTTGCACACTCCAGGAGAACTCCTGACTCCAGGAGCCCACCAAGGGTAAAGCTCAGGTAGAAAAGGGAGTGGGTGTCAGGAGAGATCAGGGGCTCTTGGGTGAAGGGGGGGACACTGGAGCAGGGCAGGTGCTTGTGGGGGTGCTGGTGGGGAAGAAGGGTGGGCAGGAGGAAGCAGGTGCCTCTGGTGGATTTGCAGACAGGAGGAATGACAGATTGGCTTGGGGAAGGTGTGCATGTATTTGCAGAGGGCATAAATGGGTTTGCTAATAACTTTCTTTCATGGGTTGATTGAGGTATTGGTGATGGGTGAACAGGCTGCTGGTGTTGACAGAGATTTCATTGGTACAGTGTGACCCAGGGCATTTATGGAGCTGCTGTACCCCCATCTCTGAGCTAAATTACTTCCCAGATGCGAGGCAAACAAGCAATCACTCAGACTGGTCTCCTGTTCTTTATGGCTTCACTCTTCAATACTCATTCAGCAATAGGCAGCTGGTTCCGTTTGGTTTAGAGGTTCTGACACCAGTAAAAACAAAACAAAAAACTTTTAATCTTCCAGCAATGAAATACACAGCAGACTTAAATAAATGAGACCTGTTGGAGCACCCTTGTTTTCTACAAGCCTTTTCTTCAGCAAAGGCGTGATTGTTTGGGAAGGCCCCCTAAAATTGCAGCAGGGGTCTGGTGTAGCATTTAAATCCGTGTGATAGTTTCTTCATCAAGAGATCTCTTTCAGATCATGTCCGCTTTGATGATTATTCAGCCCAAATCCTTCCCCTCCTTTACAGTTATTTTAACCTCTCTGAAGACCTGCCAACATACCCACTTTAGCAGCCAGTGATGTTATGCTTTTTTTTATTGGCATTCAATTTCAAGGCTTGACAGACAGTAAATGTGAAGACTTCTCTTTACTGTTCTACAGTAATTTGTCCTACAGTTGTAAATAAGTCTCTCTTGTTCTACCTCCTGCTAAACAAAACTCGCTATTTTTGGAAGAAATTGAACAAACAGAAGATTGTTCCATTTTATGTAGCTGCCACTGAGTAGATATTACCATATCTGGGTTGTTGTTTGTTGGGTTTTTTTTTATTTTTATGGCAAATGAAGTGACTTATTTCTGAAAATACTAGTTTGTTGTGGATTTTTTAAGGTAGATCTATTAAATTTCCAGATGCATTTTTTTTCAAATATATTTTATTTCCATACAGATATCTCATGCAAGCCAGGAGGACAATCACAGAATCACAAAATCACAGAACTGTTAGAGTTAGAAGGGACCTCTGGAGATCATGTAGTCCAACCCCCAAATGAATGATATTTAAAGATCTTAGGATATCCTCTTGGACTGTAACAAACAAGCAAGCTACTAGTTATGAGGAACCATAATTAATCCCAATAGTCAAAACATTTTTATTCTGTATTTTTCTTTCTCTCTGGTAGACACCTTGCATTTCCAAGACTGAAAATCAGCCTCAAGGACTTGCAACAAGCGTCAGGTGGGGACAGACACCCATCAATCAGTCCACGCCCTGGGACACTGATGAGCCTCCATCTAAACAGATGAGGGAGAATGAAAACCCAGGTATGTCTCTAATCTTATTTGTAATTCTACCAGGGAAAATCGTTCAAAGCAAATTCAATGCACTATCTCCATTTACCTCTGTAAATTAGACTTCATTGTGAGCCCTTTCTTTATTCTTTAGCAGGGGTTTTCCCTCATTGTAAAGACCCCTCAAGTTTCTTCTATGCCAGGGCTGATACAAATGTATTAAGATGCTGCAAGTTCATTAGAGTGGGGGTTTTTTTATCCTTCTCTGCCTTCACTGGAGGGAAAGGCACTCTGTAATACTTTAAGACTTCTTTTATGTCCAGAACTACCTGAAATGATTTCCAGCTTCCAGACACATATCATACATTGTGCTACTATGCCAGACGCCTAATTACAATGTCTTTGTAGTGGCTGGAGCACCATTATTATACACACAGAGTGTTTGTCAGGGAGCCGTGAAAGCACAGCAGGGAAAGAGGTTCATTTTCTTGGAAGTGTGTGCTTAAGCTGCATAAAGTGCAAAATACATAAAACGGCAAACATGCCGCATGTCACCTGATGAGTATTTTAACAATTGTGCTCACATGGCTGCAGCAATTTTATGCACTTACTGCTTGGGAAGGGCTCCAGATCCCAAACTGCATTAGGTGTAGTGCAGCGGGGCATGTCGGTGCCGTCCATGGCTGCGGGAGGGGAAGGATGAGGGTGTTGCTGTCTGTTCTCCCCCATGCCGAGCCCACCGCCAATGATGGCCTTCCTTCGTGCCGCAGGTGCAGCACCCTGGGTCACCACAGTGGCAGCGGGCAGCCAGCCCGCCCTCATCACGCACTCCTACGGGATGACACAGCCGCCCACCTTCAGCCCAGCCGCCAATGTCCAGGCCCCCATCATCGGCGTCACACCCTCCCTCCCGCCGCACGTCACCCCCCAGCTCCCACTGATGCCGGGCCACTACCAGCTCCAGCCGCAGCCCTCCCAGCCCCTCAGCAACATGGTGGTCAACCTCCAGAGCCAGCCCTTGTACACCAACAGCCAGCCCCTCAGCATGTCCTCCATGAGTGGCGTGGGCCCAGTGGCCCACCCAGGCCCCGGGGCGGTGGGCAATGGCCACCTGGCCTGCCCCATGCTGCCGCCGCCGCCACCGGCCCTGCCCTCGGCCGCCCTGCCCAGCAGCGCGCCCACCACCAATGGGCAGGCAGCTGCCCCACTGCCTCCCAACGCGGCCGCGGCGGGCGGCCCGGACAACACCAACGGGGTGCAGATGCTGCGGACGATCGGCGTGGGGAAGTACGAGTTCACGGACCCCTGGCACCCCAAAGGTAAGGTGGGCCAGCTCGGCCCCCTCAGGCGGGCAGCGGGGACGGGTGGCAGCTGACCCTCGACGTCCCTGCTGCTCTCCGTGGGCCCGCCGGCTACGGCGGCTCCCTACGCGCTTTTCTAAAATGCAAAGCTTTTGTGAGTTACTGACGACAAAAAGCAACGTGTTAGCAGGAGGTGTGACAGGCTGTGGGCGAAAAGTAGTGAAAAACAGCTTTCAGGCCCATCAGATAAGCTGGTGTTCCCAAGGGTAAAGCAGCCATCATCCCATGCCTCTCCCTGTGAAATACACCCCTTGTTTCCATCCAGCCACTGTTCTCCTGGCTGCAGTTGTGCATCTGCCACAACAATGACCTCCTTCTCCAGCCCTTGTCTTTTCCCCGCTCTGGTAGGAGCTCAGGCCAAACATAAGTCAAAGCTGACTGCAGCTGAACAGCCCAACATGTTCAGTGTTAAGGGGAAAACTCTTCATTACCATCTTCACTGGGCTCAAATGCTGCAAAACACATGACTGAATAGTCATGAGCGTTCTGAGAGGCTGACCTTTTCTGAGGAGTACTTTGTAAATGAGCCCCTCTACCAGGTCACAGTGGAGTGTTAGTTCCGAGTGTCTTACCCCAGACACTTCAAAACTACCAACGCTCTGTGTTCCAAGATTCTAATTGCATTTGGAGAGTTTTCCCTTCCTCCCTTACGAATCACGACTGGGCCACGTGTACAGGTAAAGCAAAGTGGAGCTTCCAAAAATATTAATGCAGACCTATCAGCAAAATCAATTAAATTGATTTTGTAAAAAAACAGCACCTTCATTAAGTCTGTGATATTTTATGTATGCATTTCTATTCAGACATAATCCATGTGTAAATTATTTATTTGCCACAAGCTATTAAGTTCTGTTGTGTAGCTCTGAATTAAAGACAAGGAATCTCTATTAAAAATGATTAGTCCAATAACTGTTCCTGCTCTTCACATAAATTTCACTTTGGTATGTGTAAACCCTTACCAAAGTTCCCTTGAAAAGGAGCTCAGATACAATCTCAGCAGTAGTTTTGTAAAACCAGATATTGGGATTGGTTTTAAGTTTCCAACTCTAAAGCTCTATGGTGAGGGCTCTTGCTGGATAATGAGCCTCTGAATTTTTCTTTGAGCTCTCTCTAGATGGGCCTTAAATGACACTGGCCCAGTTGGATAGCCAAAAATTAACCAACAATTATAAGAGCATTGTTAATTCTTTCCCTTTAGAAAAGAAGAAAAAAGCCCAAAGTCCACAAAAGCAATTTGTCAAGTCATGTTTATAAGTTACAAACCATTAATTTTGTAGAAGGAGAAAGAAAGGGGAGAGATTTATACTCTATCCTGGTAGACTGAGTTCTGCTGGATGTCTCTCTCCTCCATAGGAACTATTTGTCTTCTAAGAGACATCAGCTCCACTTTCCATAGCCAGCTATCCCAATTTTCTGCACTGGGTACTCAGATGCATGATCAAATTAACGCAATTTAAGGGATTACTTGGTGTCACTGGAGACATGTGCAAATATACAATACAAGGGAAAACACATAAGCTTAAACCACTTTCAGGGCAGTAATTTGATCACATATCTGAGCCCTAGTGACACTAACCTAGTGAGACAAATGAGCATGTCAGTGACTGCACACTAGAGGTTAGGAATACTCCTAAATGCCTCGCATACTTAGGGCCAGCAGCATGAGCTGTTATTTACTCTTCCTCCATCAATTAACCTTCACCAGATCTCTGGCTAGCAGATGAAGTAAACTTCAAATCAAAGCCTAAGTAAAAAGATCGTAAAATATTTAATCAGTCTTTAATATTTGATTTACAAAAATTCTTAGTCAGCCTTTTTGCTTAACCTGCTGTATACCCCGGTCTGGCCTAATAGTCCAAGCACCCCAGAGACCAGTCAGCCTAGGAGATGTTCATTGAGGTGCAGAGCAGAATTCCTCACTGGAGGATACCAGGCATACCAGACCTAGATCTGCTCCTGTATTTGGAAATTCCTGTACCTAGGAGAAGGATCATAAGGAGAATACTAAAACAAGCAGTATTTCTAATCCATGGCAATTGCTGACACATTAACCATAATGTACCTCACAAACTGCAGGCTAGACAACTGTTTTTTCCAGGGATTAGGGAGCTTCTCTGTGACCACCAGCTATTGAGTTATTCCCATAGTAGTTAAAAGCAAACAAACAGAACAGAATGAAGCATGCATATACAAATGTCTCATAAGCAGGACCTATTTTATAGAGATAAAGTAATCCCTTCCTCTGTTTCCAACCTAAAAAGCCCTTACATCTAAAGCTGTAATTCTTCATGACACACCTGAAGTCAGAGAAGATATATCTTGGATTTGTTTGTGTTGAATGAGAGAGAAACAATCAGGAAAGAGGAGACAACTGAGTGCTGAACCAGACCTTAAAATCTCACTAGAATAAGATTCTTAATATAAGCTCCAGGAGTTTCAATGTGGCTTGATTATCCAATTATTTTATGTTTTAGTTTCTGCCCTCAGGGATTTCAGTCTCGAAAGACTGACTGATTTCACAGTCTTACATGGTAGATACCTTTCTCTCCAATAATGAATTGAAACTAGGAGACAGTATTAAGCTGTTCAAATATACAAGTTCAAACTAGTTCCCTACAAGTTTCATTTAAATATTCTCTCTCTTTCTTGGGGAACCTTGGCCAGTATTATAATAAGGGCCACTGCTAATGGCCTTGAGATCTATCTCATTATCCTGTGGAACTCTGAATTATTATTTCACTTGACAATCCAGTCTTGTCCAGGTTTGAATAATTGCCCAGCTATCCCTTAAGTAAAAGAACAGTTCTTTCTGGTTAATATGATAGGGTTTCTTATATTTTTAGATTTTCTTAGGGAGCTGATTTGAAACATCATGTTTTATTTCCCATAATTATCTTTCCTTTGGCTGTGTACATGTATGGGCCATTTTATATTGTGTTCATGCAGAACTAGGTTTCTTCCTCAGCTGTTTCTAAATACACATAAACAAATAAGTTGCCAAAAGTTAAAGGCACTGCTGTCTTATTTGCAATAGGTCAAGAGATCTCACATGACTGAAAGAGTAATTTCCATGGCTTTGCAAAAAATGCATTTTGATAACAAGAACCATGATATAAAACAGATATGTCATTCTCCAGTGTTACAGCTAATTTTTACCTAATTCCATTGAAACTAATTGTAAGAGAAATTGTGCATGGATTAGAGAATCTTCTTGGTCAGAATAGGTTATGTTCTTTAAACAGAAGTTAAAGTTAAGTACATGATCTATTTACTTAGTGAATTTGTAAAGTTGTTACATTACAAGAGAAATAAAATTTCAAAGGAATTATTGCTTTTAGCAATGTATGAAGAACTGTAGAGCTGCCTTGTGAAATGCATGGGGTCTTTTACCATACACAATGAACAGGAGTTTTGGGAGGCATCTGCTTTGACCTGTAGTTTCCCTTTGGATAGGATTAATGCCAAATACTTGTAGCTGACTTCAAAAGCCATGACACCTTAACACAGACATGTAACCAACTATTTTAGGGCAGAACCAGCCCTTGTTTTCCATCTGTGTCCCAAATCTTTCTCTATAAGCTAAATTGCCAGAGCAATTGATACAGCAGAATATTCAGGATGTTAATTGTATTCAGTGAAAATCCGCTGAAGTTCTCATAGCCAAATTTTTACGTGGCTTCTTCAGAAAATACAGAGTTGCAGAGAATAGTCAAACGGATTTTCAGGATCTTCAGGCTACATGATGTGGCCAGCACAAATTGTCACTTGCACAATATGCCTGCAGGGAAGAGAGAAAATCACCCCTTCAATTTCTGACACAAGGTACCAGTGTCCTGTGCTATGGCACAGTGGCAGAGACCAGTGTCAATGTGTCTGCCAATCCAGCTGAGCCAAACAGAGAGGAATTAATCAGTCTGATGAAGGACTGGAAGAGATTGGTTTCCTTGCAGAAACTGAGTAACTGAGATGTAGTCCTTGTCTGTCTCCTGGAGCAATATGCTTCCTGATATTCAAGACTTGCAAGTCCAAAACTGAGCCCTTGGTGGATACCTATGATATCATGTAGAACATAAACATTCCAGCTTGGACTCTATTACACATTTGGAAATACACTACCTTCATAAATTTGATATACTTTGAAGCATAGTTTCTAACACAAAAAATGAGGAAAATACAGTACTTTATTGCACTACTTACTCCTGCCATGTAAAATAAACCATGGACATCATGGGGTTTAATTTGTGGATGCTAATGGAAAATACTGATGTTCATTTCCATAGTATTTGTGTTCTGTAATTCTATGGTCTGCAGTCCTTAACTAGGGGAAAAGAAAGCAGATGCTAATTAGTGTTCCGAGTGTAATGACTGTAGAAACATAACAATATCAGAAATAAAATCTGAATGTTAATCCTTGTAACACTAATTTCTTAAACTTCATTTTCAAGCATCAGCAAATAGCATGAACTAAACAATAACAAAACTACAAAGGAATACTGTTGCATCATCACTTATTGATTGCACCTTTCACACTTGACTTTATTGCATTGGAATTCTCATTAGGCCTCAGACAATATTTACTTTCCTTAATCATGAATAGTAACAAGGCAGAGTACAACATTTTGTCAATAACTATCAGCTTTTTCTTCAGAAAAGGCTGAATTTTCAATGGGATTTCAGCTTGACCTGCATTTCTGTGAGTGCACCTACTTCCAGACATGAATGCTGGGGGGTGGAGAGTGTTTAAATTCTTCATGTAATTCTTGTAAATGTAAATCTTCATGTAATGCATTTGTTATTCTAGTAACAGTAGTTAAAGGATATTTTGTGATGAAGATTCTAGAAAGATTCTTTTCCATTCTCTGCCTTGCACCAGAATACATGGCCTGTGTAACCTTAGGAAAACCTCAATTTTGTCTAGAAAGGTGGAGAGATAGATTGTTAAAATTATAGGTATAAAATTATATGTAAAAGTGTATGGGGGGTGTGTGTATGTGTATATACATATATATGTATATATATGGATATGTATCCACATAGTTGTAGGGAAGGAAATCTACAATCTACTGCATTCTCTCCAATTGTTTGTAGCAGAGTTAGGTTAGCATGGAAGTGTTACCATTGTGCATGTCTCTCACTGTGTTTTCCTTAGAACAGTGGTGATTTCCTGAGATGGCCTAAAATGGTACCAAGGCACTGATGAGTAGTGGTCATTTGTAAGCTCAACTTGGTAATGATGCATAAGAGTTCACAGAATCACAGAATGGTTGAGGCTGGAAGGGGCCTCTGGAGGTTGCTTGGTCCAGCCCCCTTGCCAAGCACAGCCATTTAGAGCTGTTTGCCCAGGACCACATCCATATGACTTCCAAATATCTGCAAGGATGGAGACTGCACAAAGCCCCTGAGCAAGTGTCAGTGACCCCCACTGAGGAAACATCTTTCCTCATGTTCAGAGGGAGCTTTCTGTGTTTCAGTTTGTGCCCAGTGCCTCTGGTTCTGACAAGTGAGGATCATGAAAGAAACCTGGCTCCAGCCTTTTTGCACCCTCCCTTCAGGTGCAATTTATATACATTTATGTAATTTCAATTTATATACATTGATGAGATCCTGCTGAGCCCCCTTCTCTTTTCCAGACTGAACAGCCCCAGCTGACTCAACCTCTACTCCTAGGAGAGGTTCTCCAGTCCCTTCATCATCTTCATGGTCCTTTGCTGGACTCTCCAAGTATGTCTCTCTTGTATTGAGGAGCCCAGAACTAGACATGCCACTTGAAGTGAGGCCTCACCAGTGCTGAGTAGAGGAGCAGGGCCACCTCCTACAATCTCATAGCAATATTTGGCCTAATTCAGCCAGCCCAGAATACCACTGGCTTTCTTAGCTGCAAGAGCACGCTGCTGGCTCATGTTTTAGCTTGTTCATGCACAGTAATAAACTTAAAGCAAACAGGTCCTCTAAAATCAAATTTTTATCAATATTAGTTACCATCTTCTTTGATTAAAATAGTCTTAACAGGACTGAGAAGTTGATGAGAGTATCTAAGCCATCACTTGAGTGAAAATGAAATACATTTCCCCTTTCTATGGTCCAAGCAGGGTATTTTTTGTAATTCCTGTCCTTTTAATGTCACTGTCAGTCAGGTCATGACAGACAGAGATTAACTGCGCTGAGAGTCAAAGAGGACTTGTAATCGTCCTAGAACGTTGCCTTGCTAAACATACAGCATAAAAAAGGTGATTGAATTATCTTTTGATTGACAGATCTCAGTATATCAGTGACTTGAGATTTTGCATTTCAACTGGAGGAGGATCTTCTCAGCACCATCTTCTATTTTATGTGGGTTATCATAAAAAATAAAAATAAAAATTGGGGCGTTGATAAAGTGAGTCAAAACTCCCTGAACCTGCTTTTAAAAGTCATCTGGTCCCTGCTGCTATTTTTTCTACGTCTGATTTTTAAATAAATGTCAGATTTGCAATTGTAGTTTATGTGTTGCAAATACAGAGCTGAAGAAGTTTCATTTTACTGTTGCACAATATTATGTCATCATTTGCAGATCCACCTAATTAATTAGACATTGATACATTTGAAGTTATCTTGAATTCCTTCCCACTCTCTAGTTTTAAGTTTGCTTAGAATGTGGTTTTGTACCAAATATAGTTTTGTCCATGACAGTGGCCATCAAATGCATTCAACATAAGTCTGAGAGGCGGCTGAGTTCTGTTGAATTACTATTTTCTCTCCCGTCCACACAACACTGTATTCACAAGGTGCAAAATTTCTCAGGGGCTGGATGCTAACCAAAATCTAGGATCTCTTTTGGCACAGAATACATAAGTGGCAACTTTTTATAAATACAGACCAAATTTTCAGGCAGGCTGCCTATCCATCCATATATCCATCCATCCATGTATCCATCCATGTATCTATCCTTCCAAATACTGTCCAGCAATCCATTGCAGTTAGCTGGAACTGCATTTGGATATTCTAAAAGTTATTAATTGTCAAAATACTTGCAGAGTTGCCATTCTCCTTTCAGAACTCATGTTTCATATCCGATTTCTCTGACCTTGTCTTCACTTGGTCATCTGTCTCATTCAACTCTTGACGCATATTGAGGTGCAGCCTTGTCTGCATCCATCCCTTTGGGTGCAACAGGAAACATACCAGTTCCCTTTCACTCCGTCCTCCTGTGCCTGGAGGCACTTTAAAGCTACCTTTCCTGAGCATTTAGTTTGCTCCATAAGTTTGGCTTTTCCCAAAATGTCCCACTAAGATTTCCTCTTCTTCACAGCAGCATAATTCCACTTTTTTTGATATCATGACTTAAAACGTGGACAGTCAAGTTATAGCTGCTACAGTGTCAGCAGAGAATGGGGACTTCACATTCAGTCCAAACTCAAAAAGCTAGGTCCGTCCAGCACCAGACTGTGCATTTATGTATGTACATAAATGTTCCCAAAATGGGCTATTCTCTGACCTCTGGAGATCTCCAGAGAAGCAGATTTATTAAATTGCAAATGAGTTTTGGTTTCCTTACAAGAAAGTGGAAATGCTTTTTTTTCAAATCAGCAGTCCTCCATGGAGCAGTGTCTAAATTCTGAATGAAAAGGAATAATTTCTGTCTCACTGCATTCAGAGTGAGAATTATTCTGTCCCTTGTTAAATTAAAAAAATCTGAACAAATTTGTGAAATGCAAACATTTCCAAATAGCGACTTTCCTTACTTTACTGTGCCTTGAGATTGCTAATGATAAGCTCCACTGTCCCACAGCGAGGTGGGCTTTGAGTCATGGTCAATAATAACAACAGTAATAATAATAATATAGGATTACCTAACACCTCGAATGTTCTGAAAAATATCATTGGGGATGAAATCATCAGGAGGAAGAGGGTAGATAAGCTTGCAGAGATGATTACTCATAGACAAAACTTCCACCATCTAGATGTGCAAATAAAAGTAGCCTGAAGTTTTGTCCTATTAAATTCAGAAAATTACAGCATTAAGTGTTTTATGTACGTACTGCTGTACTGGAAAAATCTCTGGGCTGCAAAAAATATCTATAAGTTCAAGAGAAACTTGACCAGGCCTGTTTAAGTCAGAAGCATTTGCCTAGAGAAGGTACCAAGATGCTTAGTCAAGTTTGCACCATATGACTATGCAATACTTAGAACAGAATGGAGGGTTTACCTCAAGACTTTGTGCATTATATTTTGCACAGTTTTGCTCATTGGCATTACTCAAAATAAATAAAAAGAATGTGGGAATAAAGAGAACATTATGGTTTTTATTCATGATTCCTCTGAGGTTTCAATGGGAGACAAAATGTGTTTTGCTCATCAACCTGCGCATGGAAGTATTTGGGTGAGGGTGAGGAAGATGGTACAAAAAAAGACAAGTTCAGATAAAATAAAAGAAATCTTAAGAGCAAATGTGGGCTGACAGTCCTTTCAGTCTGACTGATTTATAGAGTATCCAAATCCAATATAAAACCCAGCTCTTCTGTATGACCTTTTCCTTGTGAAGGAAAAGGGAAATATTCCTTGCATCCCTAAGCTGTGGTTCCTTTAGACTAAGGATCATTTTGCACAAAATCCACTACCATCCTGTGGAAAACAGAAGGAGGAGCATGATAGTAGATTTCCATTGCCTGTAACCTAGGAAATACAAGATTCTGCTCTTTGCCTTTTCCAGCCTGCTGTGTGAAGTTTGTTACAGATGTGGATTCTCTAGATGGCTGAATTTGCTGTGTTAAGATGTTTTTCTTCTAGATATTCTCTTATCATAGCCATACTGTGCCATTTTAAGAACAACCCTTTTCTTTGAGGGTTTTGTTTGTTCTTCTGTAGGATGGTTAGAGCTCTGATTTGGAGCTCTGATCTGTTGAACATCCAAATAGAGAAGTGCTTTTTAGGAGCATTTTAGAAGAATTTATTCTAGATGGATAGCAGGTACCTCCAGCAGGAATCACTCAAGTGATTTCAGGTTTAGACAGATGCAGATATTTAATCATCCATATGTAAAGAACCATCACACTCCAAAGAAATACATGAGTCTCTCTTTCATTTGTAGAAATGTATCAAGACCATTGGCTCATATTCCTTCAGCTCCAGAATAATAAACTCTTCACTGTTTGTTACTTGCTGGAACAGTAAAAGCAAATTTGACATCTTGTCCAAGGATCAGCTCTTCAAGGACAGTCAAATCTGCTCACAAGCAGAAATTCACTACATTTCAAGAAGAGCCTATCTGTGAAAAGCCCACACCAATAAGAATTTCTTCCTTGAGAAATTTAATGAATTCAGCAACCCTTTGCTGGAATTGCCCTCATGTCTTTGGATAAGCCATCATTACTTTATTTTATTTTTTTTTCTTTCTCTCAAAACTGCCATATGGGTAAACCCTGTGCAATGAGTCTCAATGTTATCAGTCAGGGCTGCCTTAATTCACTCACTTTTGGGGAAATAAAGTGGTGCTGAGAACGCCTCTTGGCTTTAAGGGTAAACTCAACCAAGAATTTTACTAAAACCAGGAAATTATTTTATCATGTATTTTTGTCCAAATTTGTGGATGTTGAGGTGGTAGATTCAGTATTTCAGTAAGTTTTGGTATTTCCTGAGGCTGGAGTCTTCTTTTTGTGTTGTAAAGAAAGTAGAGAAGGGCTGTTGATCTATATAGCTATCAAGAAATAATGTGTTAACATATTTAGAAGACAAATTCTAAATATCAAAATATGTTTTAATGAGAGAAGGGACCTATTTTAAAAATATTAAGTCCTTTTACATGTATTGGGTTGGTAACATTGTCTCATTTCTACCCATTCAAATGCCCTGAGAATGTTGGGGGTTTAATATAATTTCTCACTGGCTTAGGAGGTAGCCAGCCCAGGAGTGGAGTGGGACAACCTAGGTACCCCAAAAAAAGGAGTACTTATATTTCCTCCAAGTGAAATAAGTGGTTTAAAAGATATAATTTATAATTATCCAGACTGGATCTAGCTTATAATTACATAGTCTGGACCTGTGCAAAGACACTGAAATTATTATTTCAGGTTTGGAGGGAGGAAAGTGTTTGGCTGGGTTGGTAGTTGTTTGTCAGCCATGAACTGAGGACCAGGAGAGTTCAAGGAAGCTCCTTTAAATCTTGTATTGATGTCCCAAAAACAGATGATGAGAGATTTACTTAAAACCTTAAATGGAAAACAGAATATGTTAAAAAAGACGTTGTAATAAAGAAGAGGCAGTGATAGCATCTTGGATTGTTATTATGTGTGAATAAATGAGAATGATAAATAATTTCTATTCAAACTGAAGTCTTGATTATAAAAGCCCTAACCGGCAATCAGGTCTGTTAAGATTCCTTCTCTTGCCTAAATTTAGAAAGTGAGAATATCACTCAGTCATTAAAGGACAGGCAGCTAGGGCCATGTAGATCCTAGATGTGTTACCACATCTGATGTGGTTGCTGAGTACTGGGAGAACAGAGCTCTCCCACAGGTTCTGGCTGTCTGGGGGGACTTGGCTATCCCAGAACATATTGGAGGTCACCAGGGCCCGGTGTGGTAACAGCTGCACTGGGCTTCTCTGGTTGCCCAGTTGAATCACTCTTGGTTCTTTACTGCACTAACTAGGTTCCCATAAATGTGATGTAGGTACTTATACACTTTAACAACTTGAATTCATCAATCCTCTTTTAAATTTCATGGATAGGGTCAAGAGTCTCAGCAGATGGACAGCTCAGCATGAACTTAGCTCCTCTGTCAGAGGAGCTGGCATTATAACAAAGTACAATTTTTATTAAATTATTTTACTGTCTTTGTATTACGAGAGCATTTTGATAATGTTGGTTCAACTTACCTAAAATTAATACAGTATTTGCCTATTGGGTGGAGTAAACAAACACATCAAGCCCTTTTTTGTGATCAGTATGGCTTTCCTCTTCTGCCTGTGGAGAGCTCCTTCTGGATGTGATACATCCAGTCATTTACCAAGCATCATTTCATTAGCACCACTAAAGCCAATTTGGGCACATATGGTCAACAGTTCTGATTCAGGATTTGTTGAACTTCTACTTACACTGTTATCTCACACAATTTCCAGTGCTGTCTTATACTGTTTAAAATACTGAGGCCTGCTAAGAGGGTTAATGCTGAGGGAGAGGCTTACATACCTCATTGAGGAGCCCTCGTTGCAGTAGTGCAGTGTCCCGCAGGGGGCTTAAGCTTTTCGTTCAGCAGTGACTCAGAAAAGGACAAGAGCCGTGTTCGGGTTTCCACCAGCCCTCAGTCTTTCCTCAAAGGCTTCCTCACTAATTCCCAGCTCATCACAGTCCTCATCAGCCTGTGTAATGTGCTCATCACACGCTCATTTTCAGCTTTTGATTTGGCCTGGCTGTCTGCTGGGGAAGGTTTCCTCTGGTAGAAGTCTCCAAGTGCATGAACAAGTGAGCTCTAAGTGTTACTAATAAAAAATCCTTTAATCCACTTTAACAATGATAGATTGGAACTGAGAACTCCTCTTACTTTACAGATACATTCAGTTCAGAATTTCACTTAAGTCAGAAAATCATTTTATGGGCAAGAGAAAAGTCCTAAACACCCTTATGTGGACAAAGGGAATGGAAGGCCAAGTGCTTAATTGCTCTTACTGTATCTAAAGCACCTACTGATGACTGAATCTTCCACTGACATGGCTGGTTCATATAAAATTCACGAGTCTTTGCCATTATTTTTATTCTTAATTCACTGTGGAATTTGCCTTTTTATTTTCCCCACATTGTAGCTGGTACACGATGAAAGAAAATAACTGATCTGGGCCACAGAAGTTCAGATTGAGCAAAGATCTGTCGAAAATGTACTTCCCTGGATTTAGATGCATTTGCTACATTGTCTTAGTAGTAAGTACCTGACACCTAAAATCTGTATTGTTATCCACCTGCTACCCTATGTTCGCTTCTATGTTAAAGAACATAACATGATCAGACACAATCAAAAATAAAGTCTCTTTATTATTCTTCTTTCCCAGAAGCATGGGAGTTTGCACTAAGGACTCCTCCACAATGGTTTGTGCCTCTTGTAATCCCTACAGATCTCTGTTTCAGTAGTGGCACTTGAACATTCCCCAAACACAACTCACTGCAGTGTTACACCAGGCTCAAAGCAGAGTCCAGGCAGCAGGAGGGCTCTTGGAGGGATGTTCACCCTACCTAGCCTTACTGTGGGGCTCCTTGCTGGGACACCTCAGGTACCTCCTCCATGCCATCATCTTACGTGACCTGGTCAGGCTTCAGGAGGCAACTCACATCCCAGTACCTGATTTCCAAGCATCCATCCATTATCTGGCAGCAAATGTAGGCTCATTGTTTCATGTCTGATTTTGAAAATCTGGCCCCAGCAGCAGGTTTCTGTGCATCACTGTACTAACATCTGGCTTTTACTGGCTTGGCAGGCTGTCTGTATCATTAAGTAGAATGAAACTATTCACTGATATGGACAGAGATGATCCTGCATCAGTTTCCAAAAGGACGATAGGGCTATTGGCAAATTAAATAGTTGAAGAAATTCTCCATCTCTCTTCCTTTTCATGATGTATCAGGGACTAAAATTGAGGGGAAAGCAGAAAACAAACTAATGTGAGTGTAATTCCCAAATTTCAATCTTCTGTATATTATGGGTCATTACCCGTTAATTTGCTAAATGGCAGTTTCCTATGAAAGAAAAGTTTTGTTTAGCTGTATAATGATGACAGATGATGTAATTAGTATCATCCTTGCACTGAGAATGATAAAAGCATTTCTTTTGTGTGTCACTGCTTTTAGACAGTATAATATCAAAAATGATAACAGTGTGAAAATTGGACCAGCCACCTTCGTATTGTGCACGTAGAATACCTCAGTAATATGATACAAGTAATGACAGGTACTTTGCCATGTATTCATTTTCTCCACTCTCTAGCCTTTATATCACAGCAAAATTAAAGCACAGCACTAAGCAGAGCAGACATGCCTAATGCAGACCCATCTGATGAGCCTGTAAACGGCCAGCGTCCCTTTACTATTGCTGCTTATGATAATTAAGCAATTGCAAACAGGGGTTTTGATGGAGAACACTGAATCATTTTTCAGTTAAAGAAGTTGGGGGCTATTTTAATTTCAGGCCACATTTGTTGCTTGAATTAGTTTTAATTATATTCTGTATAAGAACTTGCCCCATATCCTGGTCTTGATAGTGGTAGATATTCTCATTTAAATATAAATAAATGCCAAACTTATTTAACATGGAAAAGTGACTGCTGTGACTGTGTAGTAACAATTTTCTCTTTGTTGCCATGGTTTGGATTTTTATATAAGCTTTGCAAATATAATAAACCTAATGGAGCTCTTCATCCAAGGAAATGGGTATATTCAAGAAAATAAATTACATTTTGCAAGCTAATGAGCTCTACTAATTGTGTTTATCCTTGTGAATTAATACAATTTAAGCAAATCTATCCCCCAAAATCAAGCATTTGATTGCATTTTAGCTGCGTGGAAATCAGAACATCCGGATCAAATCTGAGTTTACTGGATATCCAAGGGGTAGGGGGGAAGGTTAATTTTCATTGACTTGTGCAGCTGGCACTAGATGCTAGTAAAGTAAGAAAAGTTAGATTTTGAAAGTTCTGACTTTTGTTTGCTTTTTTTTTATCCAACTACTTCCCACACAGGCAGAATTCCCAACAAAGACTTCTGTGTAATAAATCCCATGTAATACAGCAGCAGGCATGAACAAGTCATGGTAATTAGCCCACATGCCCACAGGACAGGATAAAGGAAGACAGAAAAAGGGAATAACAGTTGTACTTTCTAAAAGACAGCTTGTCTTCATCCACTTCCCTCTCTCCCTCCCTTTTCTCACACTTCCCTTTGCCAACATTGGATTTCTTTTTTTTTTTTTTTTCTCCCTATAAACAGGTTTTTATTTCAGAGAGGCATTTTGGGAGATGCAGGACAAATTAGAAAACTCTCAGTATATTCTGGCAGATTTTAGGTTGTTCTCCCAGTTGGCTTCTTGGAAGGATTTCAGAGAGCAGGGCAAATGGTCAGTTTGAACTCTTGAAACTCTGCAAATAGCCCCAAAAACTCTCAAGCAAACTGCATTGGTCAGCAGGAAGAGGCAGGCAGGTGCTGGCCAGAAGGTTTGTGCTTGAGGAGGGTGACAGCAGCTGTCAGCAGTGGCCCTTATGGAGGCAGTTCAGCTCGCCACGTCTTGGGTTGCTGCCATTTTTAACACCGTGAACAAATGCATGCCTGAGATGAAGTCTGAGCCTGGCTGGCTGTACTTCCTTAGTCCTGGCTGCTTTTTTATCCTGCCAGATCATTTTCAGCACCGATGCAGGAGTCCCAGCAGTTGACAACCGTCACAGATTCCTCAGATAGAGCTGGTGTGAGATCAGAGCTCTCTTGTTTCTCAGCAGCGGACTCCTCTTCATTTAAAACTCGGATTGGGAAGCAAGGCCAGCCTTCCTTTCTCAGCTTGTGAAAAAATAGCATCTTAAATATGGATAGCCGACACAAAACAGGCTCAGAAGTGAAACTGTTGGTTTGTTTATTGCAGCTTAGTTAAGAGCCAGGCTGATCTTTCCTTGACTGCACTGAAAAAAAGATACTTCTTCCATCTCTGGTATTCAAGTACTGAGAAGGGCTGTTGGGATCTGTCTTCTAGAAGTTTTAAATTAATTGCATTTTTGTAGTGAGAAGAGCACAGCTCCTCAGCATTGATGCAGTTGTACTGCTACAAAGATACTTAGAGTGACTTCTTGTAGAAGAGTGACAAGCTTCACTCATAAGATTGAGCACCAATATGTTTGTTGATATAAAACAGTGATTTTAGAAAGTTTGACAGTAGACACAGCAGTGGTTAAACAAAATCTGGTGACAAGATACACTTGATTATTTACTGTAGAGAGGACAGGGTCAGACAAAATTGTCAGGGAGACCCTGTCCTTCAGTCATGACAATCAGAAAGGACTCGCTTGCATACTAAACTCCTTTTCAGAGAGGAGTTAAAGTGCTGTTGGATCCAGCCTTAGCGTTTTATGTCTTAAAGAATTATCTGTGTGCAACCAATTCTTGTAGCTTAGCTACATGATACATAGCATCATGTAGCTAAGATTTTGAAGTTTAGCATGCTATTAATCACTTACCAAGAACCTCTTGTGGAAAAAATCTTTCCATTTTGAAGAGTAACCTTGAGAGGTGTCCCTACCCAAGGGGAGATCCTGGTGTGCAGCCTGCTGCTGAGCAGGGGAGCTCAGCAGGCCCTGGGCTTTCCACTATTTATGGAGCATGATAATTGACTCATGGTCATATTTGCATACCAACCACACATGTTAACTTCTCCCAAATTTTCCTTGAGTCAGACGTTGTTCAACACTGTGGTTAGGTGGGTGCACTACTCCGATGAGCGCTTGGCTGTTGTGTTGTTATCTGTGTCCAGTTTGAGCTGGATGCAGCCCCCATGACCAGACACATCCATGATGACCCCACTGGTGGTTTTCACTCAGAGAGAATTACAGGAAATAAAGATCAGGTTGGGGGAAGGGGGGAAAGCACACTGTCTTAGGAAAAGGAAGAAGAATTGAGAATTATAGTATGAGCACACTGGAATAATAGCTTCATGGTAAAAAAAAAAAATCTAGTAAAAGAAATAGAATTGTGATATAGAATTTGTATAAGTTGATGCACAGAGCTGTTCTGGATTCCATAGATGCCAAGCTCCTCAAGGAGGCATTGACATAGGCCATAGTAACTTCAGGAATGCATGCAGATAGATACATAACTATAGGGTCCCAAAGTACCCATTAATGAAACTATTATCTTGTCAATGATTCAGAGTGCAGAGCTATCTTTAGCAGAAGTTACTATGATTTTTCATAAGAGAACATGGAATTTAGTGACATTTTTATTATTTGACATCACATCACCGTTGAAAAGTAAAGAGGAAGTCAGAAGAAAGATAAAGTACAAAAAGCTTTACATGAAAAATATTGTTCACCTCTGATGGAAACTACAGGCAGCTAGGAGAAAAGAATCTAGAGTTTTTTCAGTTCTTGGCATTGAAAGATTTTGATAGGAGCAGTTTAAAAGTTATCTGTTGCAGCAAAACTGCATCTCAGAAATGAGTATAGCTGTGATGACATGATAGCTTTGGGCTGCTGACTTACTGCACAGACCCCTGCATATCAGCCAGAGTTAAAATCAAAGTGAAACCTCTGTTTTGAACTTCCTTTTTCTGCAGCATTTGAGCAGATCCCCAGCATTTCATGTCTTGCTGCGTGGGGTTGTAGAGGTCACTTCTCGAGCCCCATTGACCCCATGCAGATTTATTGTGGAATTGTTTCAGTGAAAACAGCTTTGAAGCATCATGCAGGTTGCCTGGTGACTCCCACAAAGTGCTGACCACCCCAAGTCTGAGGGAAGAGATACCTGCACAGAGCTGAGCTCTATTATGGGTTATAAAGCTGGGAGAGGTTTGAATGATGGAAGGAGTTCTGGCAGGCTACTAGCTCTCACCATCTGGGAAAATGGGAATGTTTATTAATAAGAACCTTTGACATGAAATGCATGATATGTGCCCTCTATGCTAGGCCCATGATTAATAATATTAATTATGGGGAGTTCATTATAGTCTCATGGGGATGTGATATGCAATTCAGCCAGCGTTTCACTGTAAATTTGCATTAATGTCCACTTTAAGTACAGTAGCTATCTATAGCAATGCAGAAGGAGCTGCAGTCAGTATGTACAATAATATAACCTCCTTATTAAATGATGGTAGACTTCTACGTCAAAGAATTATAGAATTATTAACATTTCTCCTATGTTAAATCATTGCTGTGTTTGGCAGTGTAATATCTGTTGCAGTCTACCTCCTAGTGCTATTAAAACTTTTCTTGGTGGTGGTAGAAGAGTCCAGCTCTTTCTCCTTTTCTGTGTTGAAAAGGGAACCAGATAATTTTGAAATCCCTTTGGAAGTAGTCTTGATTGCAGTTTCATTAGCAATTAAAAGAGCATGTAACCTAATGGTTTTTCTACCCCAGTCCTGAGAAATTATGCACAGTGGGCAGCTCTTCAGTTGGTGTAAACCATCAGTGATGTAATGAAAGCAATGAACTTTCACTGATTTGTGTCGAGAATCTTGCCTGCTCCAAATTGTTCAAACATATGCCTTCCAATGGCTGTGCTTAACTTCCTTTATAATGAAAAAATAGTTCATCTTACTTGGTATTCCTTTTCCCTAATTTGCCTTCCAGGAATCCCTGGTGGAACTGCCACTATCTGGCCTCAGTTTCTTCTGAGCCACATGTGCTCATTCACTTACCTCAATAAAAATGACCCTTATATACAAACACGGTTTCTTTTCATCTTTAGGTAGCATCTCAGAAACCAGCAGGCACTCAAAGCAACTGCCTTCCTGTAGTGGATCCTGGGAATGGCTGGGAGGACCATAGCTCTAGTGGCCCCAAGTATGTATGGTTTAAAGCAGCTGGGGAAGCAGCTGGTGGCTCTGTGGGAAGCATCATGCAGATGCCAGAAATAGGCTGAAGGACAGAGTCTTCACTAAAAGACTGTATATATGTTAAAATATATGACTATATAAATATGGATCCAGTCAAACCAGGAAGAATAGGAGAGAAGGATACAAACCCAGGTATTGTTTTCTTTTGGAGAAAGCTGCAAAGCTGCTGAGTTACTATTCTTATTTGTTTGTTTGGATGGCAGTGGGTTTTAGAAATGCAAGGCTAGAAGGGACCTCCTGGGGTTTTGTGTCCCATCTTCTGCAGTCATGGGTAACCTTGTGCGAAACATCTCTTAGGAGAGTCCAAGGATCACTTGCCTTACGTTCCAGTGCATACCAGGGGCCACAGTATCCTTCCTCTCTGAAATCTCTCACCTGTAGTGAAAGATGGAAGTGCACAGCTGTACTGTGCCAAAAAGACAGGGAGAAAACTCCAGATCATCACCAGCAGCTTAGATCCTTAAGCGTTTTCTGTTTGGGACCTTGTTCAGTTTTGCTGAGTTGCCCACCCAAACCAGAGAGTTGTAAATCAAAGTGGCTCTGCAAGTGCCTGTCCTAGAGAACTGAGTAGCAGCCCGCAGCCATTTGGCACTGAATGATGCAAGTCCAGATCCAGCACCTGTTGGACACTAAACACTTTTCTTAGAATCCATGCAGCTGACCAGCTCCTGGGGAAAAGGCAGCAGCTGCTGGGCAGAAGTGGTTAAATATAGGAAATTAGGAATGCCACACCCAACTGGAAAGGAAAAGAGGGAGACAGGAATCTAGCAGCGCTGAAAATTCTTATTGGTGAGGAGGCCCCTGCAGTGATCAGGAATTTGAGGCATTTACACCCTCTATTTTCTGTCTTGTCTGTGTCTGCACCTACACTCATACACTATATCAGCCTCAGATAATGCCCAACATAGTTTAGTGCTGACTGTACTAATGAGTGTCATTTCTGAAATGTTTTGGAGGAGCATGTGAGAGCCCTGTCTCTTGCTGCGAGTCACATAGAGTTGTTGAGATATGTTGTCCTTAATTTGACTTGATTCTTTGTAGCACTTTTAATAGCAAAAATGCTGTGAAGAGCTTGAATATGAAGCTATACAGATTTAGCACAGATGGAGTTTGAAAAGGACATTCAACCTTCTCTAATCTTCAACTGATATCAGCAAGTAAAGCATAAGGAAGGACAACCTGAAAGATAATATTTTTCATTGTGATAATCTGGAGTACTTTAATTTCACTGAGGCATTTACATGGCCCCTTATTGAAGAGTCTGAGTGCTCCTTTGCTTTAGCTGAAGGACTGTTAAAAAGAAGCAGAAAAGCAAACCTCTTTTCTTAGCCAAACTTCAAGGTGGTGCCAGATATCCTCGCAGAGAAAGACAACAGTGTGAAGTCAAGGAGGCTTAGCTGCAGATTGGAAGATTATCCCTGTTCTTTGGATGAACAAAGCAAAAGAAGGTAAGAAGAACAGGGAGAAACACTCCTGTTTTGCTTTATTCACCTGCTGTACATGTATACAAGAGAGAGGCTCAGGACACATGAGTATCCAAAGCCCCTGGCCCTGGTGTCCCTCTCCATTCCAGGAGGACATCTGGCCAGCACACACTCCTCTCCTCCCACCCCTTCTCCTTCACACTGGGCTGCAGCAGCTCAAGCTGGCTGAGCCTGTTGTGGTGATGATATCATGCAGCTAAATTAATTCCAAAGCTGGTCATGCTTGGAATTAGTTAGACAGGAGACAAAAAAGGAAGCTGAGAAAGAGGGAAAAATGGACGAGGTGTGAAGCGCCATGCAAGGAGAGGGAGTAGTGGGTGTGGTCCGAAAGGTGCCTTAGGGTTCACTTTAACACAGAGGGCTGAGCTGACAGGAGCTCAAAAAGCCTGCACAGATCCCTTATCCCCATACAGGATTTCACTAAGTGCCTCTTGGCCATTCAGCCCTCCAGAGCTCAAAATAAGTGTTCCTTTCCATTTCAAGGGCAACACTTAGATGGGCATAAAAATTCCTCATCTTAATATACTCCATCTCTGTCTTATATACAACCATCTCACTTTACCTCATTCCCTGACTTGACCTTGCTGTGGAGCATAGCCCAGGCCCAGGAATAAGCGGTGTTGAGCAAACATCATGTTCACCATTCACTGCCTCAGCATCTGCTGCAAGTTTGGGCCAATAAATCACAAATGTTGGGAGGAATGGGCCACCTCCTGCTGCATGTCCAGACAGCAGTTCCCACAGTGGGCATCTGATCCTTGACTGAACCTCAAGGCACTGCCATATGCAAATAGTAGTAATCTCTGGTTTGTTCTTCCTCCAAAGGCGGATGCACCTGCATGTGTCTGTCTGCTTGGAAGCTTAAATAAACTCAGTTGAGGTTTGTTTGCTTTTGCAAGCTCGATTCATGAGTTTGATTTTCAGAATGTGTAAAAAATACTTCCTTAAAATGGCTTTTTGCTATTTTTCTCCTAAATTTGCCTTAGAGAAGACTTTTTATAAATACATAGTTTTTAGTCTTCTGATACCTTGGATGCTGGCTGCAAAATGGTGAAAGAGTTGGCTTCTAACTGTTATTAGAGGGGGTTTTTCATTGTTTCCAACATAACAATCTCAGAGACTCCATCAACAATGGAAAAAAGAGTTATATTACAATTTTATGGCACATGGTGTAACTCTTAGGGATGGTCCTGTGCAAAACAGGGAGTTAGGCTTGACAATCCTTCTGGGTCCCTTCCAGCGCAGCATATTCTGTGATTCTATGAACTTTATATGTTGAGCCAGGTATAGGGAAAGCAAGAAGAACTTCAGTAAAATGGTGTTTTAGCAGCTTTTATATAAAGCCACTCAGACAAACTTCTATATAATAATCCCTAGCAGGGACATCAGAATTGCAGCTTCTACCTACTTTTGCACCTTTCCTGCAAGTTACCTTGTTTATTTTGTACAGCTGCTCTTTTATACTATTGCTGCATTATTTTTGCTTACATACAAATAATTTACAGATAGTATTTATAACACAAAAAGAGAAAATAAAAGGTGGCTGCACCAAACACTCTGTGGATTATGAGTGCCTCTCTGGTTCTGCAGCCAAAAATAGTGCTTTTCACTAAAGTTGGTGGACTATATCCTTCCTAAATTGCTGTACCTGATCAAAAGCATTTTCAGAGCCAGGACCCACAGTGTTGCACAAGACTTCAACTACTTCAAATACAGCAAGGAAAATTATGATTAGGTCCTTGAATCTGTTTCTAAGTGCTGGCCTTAGCTTTTCCAGATACAGTGTTAGCTCCTGAGTGGCTCAACGACTGGTCTCCATCTATCGTCAGTGGACAAAAGCATTGCTACAGGACTGGCCATCTTCTCTGTTGATTGGACAGCAAATTTTAGCACCTGGCCTGGGATAGAGGTGTGTCATTTGGGATGCTGAGCTACAAGCTTGGTACTTCTTGCAGACTGTCCTGCAGATCTCAGTTTCCTCACCTTATCCATAGTTAAGGGGAAGAGGTGCTTTATGGTTGTTTTAGATTTCAAGTTCTTCTTTCGAAATGCAAGGACTTCCATATTTCTATTAGAAGTTATTTCAACAGTTCAGAGGTCCCTTCAAACCTAAATTATTCTGCAGTTCTATGAGTCTAAATTTTTGAAGAGTTCCTTAAAAATAAAATTAGGTGGGGAAAAGCATAGCTTTCAACTAGTCACAGAGCTAGTTTAAATCTCTTCTTTAAAACTTTCCCCACCTGCTCTCTGAATTGTGCAGTTTGCCCTCCAGGACCCATTTGCTCTGTCTTGGCAAATCAGGTTCTTAGAGATGAAAAAATGATGGGAATATTTGGGGGGGAAGGGGGGAGCCTGCTGCCCAGAATCTAATAGACACCTAGAATGTAATAGACACTGCTTTCCTGTGTGAAAGCCCACTAGACTTCCTATATGTTCCTGTAGTGAGCTGGTTTGATGCTGAAGTCAGTACTTCCTGGATCTTTTGGGTTAATTAGCCCCTCAGACCACACCTACACTAATACATTAAGGATGTATGTGATGGGTCCCTGGTACAGACATCCAGCTGGCACTGAACAGGTTTCATCCTTCTTCTCTAAAATCATGCACTCATCGAGAGAGGGTGCTTGAGTGTAAATGGTCTCTTGGGAATGATCCCTGTCCTGTTAGGAGAATGTTATTTGGCCCAGACCAAAACCACATGAGTGGCAGAGACAACTGAGTTCTAGTGCAGAAGAGTGTTCCCTGGCAAAGGTGAAATTACTAATACAGATGTATCTTCAGGGAGCCCAAGCTTAAAAACACCTTTTCATGAGTTCCAAGTAATGGCACAGTCCTCCCCTCTTCTCTGTGAATGCTTTTGTGTGTTTTTTCCTCCATTTGTGGTTTTTTTTTGGTTTTGTTTTTCTCCCATATTCACTCCTAAAATGGTTTGGTTTTTGTTCTGTTGCAAATTCTGGCCCCTTATTTCATGTCTCTATGATGCTTTCCATCAAATCTTCCTAATTCATTAGGACTAGGAGTGACAGCATGCTGTTCCCTCAGCCCACATACGGACAGCATCAGATGGACAGCATCCTCTGTAGTACCATCTGCCAGTAGAGAAGCTGAACCTTTAACTTCCAATCCTGGCTCTTTGCCCAAATGAAATAATCAAGTGTAGACTGACCACCACGGTTTCTGTGAATCAACCGCTAGAGGGAGGCAGGAGAGACTTAGCTTATTTTATTTTTACAGATTTTGTACTGTACAAAATTTTATTTACTTTAACATCCAGTTTTTGTAGTCCTTTTCCATAAAATAAAGCCAGTTTTATACAACCCTCACTTGTTGCATCCTTACTGGGGCATTGGTTATGGGCTGTTCATCACAGACACTGTCTCATGGCTTTGTTTTTATGGGGCATATAATAAACTGTCACCGTGTTTGCAGAATATATTGCATCTGAGAGTGGTATGAAATAGTGGATTTTGGGGTTCATTTCAGCCAGAATTCTCCAACCATTTCTTCTCCATAGCTTTAAGCACAGCAGAAACAGGCAGTCAAACATTGCAATGGCATGTTATTTCATGTAAGGGCTTTTTTTTCCTGCTTTCAAAACTAAAAAACCACTGCCAGCAGTGGGAATTGATCAAACTGTAACATTTGTGTGCAACACCCTAATAGATGCTATAATGCTGTTAGCCTGGCTTACAACATGGCAGCTAGACAGGCATATTAGCTGCATCCTTTTACATGCAGACCTTGCTGTTAAATCGTGTTTAGCTAATCTTGCCTTAGGGGAAATTGGATTTCAGCCCCTCTCCCAACCTCAAACCCCACTGTAAGATATAAAATTGGTTTTTAGAAGTCTCTTTTTCTCTAAGGCACTTTAATTGGCATAAGGTAGTTGCTCCTATAGAGAGGCTATCGATTAGCATTTTTATTTTGCTGTATGTTAAAGTACACCACTTTCAAAAGCATGTCCTGAGCTACCAGGGCAATAAACTTCACAATAAAAGGCCAGAATGAGGACTGACTTGGCTCACTTACTCCTGCTGGTCTCGTTGGGGTTGTTGTTTTGTTTTTAAAACTGACAAATGGCTGAAGCTGTGTTCCATCAGCCTTCTCACCACTCCTTGAGTGAAACCCAAGCTGGACATGGGAGTTGGTATCAAGTGCACAGCCAGATTTGCCTCAGGGGCTGAGGGACCCGGAGTTCCAGGTAGCTTTGTCTGGTGCAGCATGTTCTTCAGTGCCTACCTCAGGGGAAACAACAGGCACAGTCTGGTCTTAGTCCTCCCCTCCTTTCCCAGCTCTGGAGTTGCTGACAGTACTGTAGCACCAACCCTGAGGATGTGGGACAAAGTCATTAGAGAAAATAGATTGAGGGGATTTTCCCCAAGAAAATACATACGTGTCTTAATATCTCATTTGATTTTTCCAGAATATGTTATTAGACATCTTAAAAAGTCTTTAATGCATTATTATATCTTTGAAAAGATGTTAAAATGCCTCTTTTAGTCCTCAACACCTGTTTTCAGCATGAGAACACTGGTGACCATTCTCAGGGCTTTGTTCCTTTGGGCTTCTTTTGTTCCCAGAAATTAAATAAGTTACAGTTTTAAATGTAAAAGTCCCTCAAGTTAAGTCTGTCTCACATCTGTGTCAAACTCAGTTTTCTCTTAGTTAACGGGTTACTGACAGCCTGAAGTCAGGAAGTTACATGCATTCTAGCTGCAGAGCATGTCCTGAATGCCTCATTTCTTCAATTTATCTTTTGTCTCCTACTGCCTGTCATATACTAAAAGCAAAAATAACACTTGGCCTCTTTCTGTTTGCTATCACCAGTGAAAATAAAATTTAAATATGTAGATGGCAACACTATGAGTTTGGAAATTTGTTTATTCAATAAAGCAAATACTCAAGTTGCCAGAGCTTTTTAGCAGTTGAGTACGTGAGTACTCAAGAGCAAAAAATGTTGAATGAAAACAATTTGGTGGTCCCAGTCCAATCTCATTACATTACTTATCATCAAAATCCAGGTCTTGGAGGCAAAATAATTTTGACCTAAGACAAAGCATTTGTGTATTTACTCAGTGATTTTTTTTATAGAAGCCATTGTGGGGGTACATTGCTTTGCCTGGATCTTGTGTTTAATGGTACTTTGCATCCATCTATGCCACTGAGACAGATTTAATTTTAGAATGTTTCAGAAGTGCCTTTTCACCAATCAGACATTAGCTGTACGAAATCACCATGAACTACTTTGCTTTCTCAGCGTGGCTCAGCTTTATCCTCAGTCAATAGACATCTTATCAATCCTTGTTCAAAGACATTCTCTTGCTTCCCCTGGGCTAGTGCTAGTGATAGATAAAAAGTCTGCAAGCTTGGGTTGTGATTTGTTAGTCCCAAGTTATTTGAGGCAAATGGATAATAAACAAATTTTAAAAGTCCACCCAGTTCATTAAAACTTGAAGCAGGCATTTGAAAGTGTGGTGGGGTTTCTGAGGGCTCTCAGCTTCACAGCATGGCCCATGATGATGCATGTGCAAACCAAAATGTAATATAAAGTACACGTCTTTCATCTTCACAAAGAGGTTTTATCATACAGCCTTAAAGACCTTTAGATCTTTCTACATCTGAAAGGAAGAGCCAACATATCTTGGAATTTCTCAGTATAGATTCAGAACCCCTTTAGTGACTATTCCTTTGAATCTCTGGGTTAACTCTCATTTTTGTTTTCTATTAAAGTTTCTCCTTTTATTACCTTTGTACTTACAAAGGTCATTAGAGGATTATCCCTAAACTTCAGAATGTGAGCAATTTCTGACAGCTTCTGCTGTTTCCCTTCCCATGGTTAACTTGACTTTTCACTTGAACCAAAAAAATAATTCTTATCATTGCTTTATCTTGATTCTAAAAATTTCCCTGAAGAACATCTTGAGTTTTCTTTAGTGTCAGTGTGACAGTCTTCCACCTCATATCAGACAAATGAAAGGTTTAATAAGAACAATTTTTCCTTGTTAAAATTAAGAACATTCTATGTCTGTGAATTAAGATGATGGTTTTAGAAGTAAATCCATTGGTACTTCTGTAGCAATTAGCTGTTATTAGAAAAATCACTCAGTTTTTCACAGATTGGTCTATGGGTACATGGGAAAAACATAAACAAAGCTTCTTTTTTAATGAAGATAAATATAAAATGGTTTGCAATTAAAATATACTCTGTGAAAAACTAATTGTAACCTGTGTTTGTGCCCAGATAGCTTTCTCTCCCCATCCACTAAGCTTTCAAGACTGCCATTAGTCTAAAATAAACAGCCATTTCCAACTGGGAAAATTACAAAGAACTTCAGAGAAGGCTGAGCCATCTGAGGATCCCCCAGTATGAGAAGGCAAACGTGAAAGCATTTAAAAAGCAAAGAGCTTTTCTCTTGAGGGCCACCATGCAAGGACTGGAGAGAAATGAATGTGTGTCAGCACCAGTATGAGATTTTATTGTTGGAATGCAGTGACAGGAAAAGTGCAGGTAAATGTGGAATGTGGTACATCTGCCATCTGGTTTAGCCCATCCACTTCCTAGAAATCCCAGTATACTGTCATGGAGAGACATTGCTGCTGCTGCTGCTTTAGTTTGCCATTACTTAGGATGAAAAGCTCTACAGGCAGATCTGACTGATGTTACCAGCCCTGAATGCCTGTTGTAGGGCCTGGGATAATAATATTCTCCCAACCTGACAAACGTTCCTGAAGAAGCAGAGGGGTGCTAGACTATTTCCTGACTTAATTTGGAGAGTTTTGACTGTGGATTCCTCATCCTCCTTGTCCTTGTCCTTGTCCTCCTCCTCCTCCTCCTCCTCCTCCTCCTCCTTTTTCCCTACCATCATTTTTACTTTGTTAGAACCCATCATGCCACCAGCTACAAAAAGATTTGGATAGCTCTCAGATTACAGTTTGCATGTCCTTGGTCATCAAAGGTTGCAATAAAAGTCTCCAGAAATAGACTAATGGGGGCAGAATTCTGGAAGGCCCCAGTCTGTCGGGATACCAGAGGCTCAGGAATGCCAGT
The DNA here is from genome assembly GCF_037042795.1 of Molothrus aeneus. Taxonomy (NCBI): domain Eukaryota; kingdom Metazoa; phylum Chordata; class Aves; order Passeriformes; family Icteridae; genus Molothrus; species Molothrus aeneus. The sequence goes on along the minus strand of NC_089648.1, from coordinate 70,639,417 downwards.
GGGATATAAGCAGATCACAAAGAAGTGATAGGAATTCAGCATATAGCACTGGAAATTCAGCTGAGTGAATAATTATACTGTCTTTCTGCCACATTTTTTAGGGTTATTGAAACTAAGGGAGCATTTTACTGCAAAAATTATGTTATAAGGCATAGAGCTATTATAGTCCTACCTAATTGTGCAGGTGATCTCACTTACAATTATGAAAGGTGGAGAGAAATACTACTACAGACACAAATATTTTATTTTTGTTTAGCTGAAGGAAGCAAGACATATATGGGTGTAAGTCTCAGAAGTAGATGTGCACAAACTGTATGCATGATTTACAGGAATTGTGTATGTAAACTTGATAGTAATGCATGTGGCAGAAGACTAAAGACCTAAGGGGTAGCTTGCTTATGCAAGATTACTTACTGATTCTTTAGACCCACTTTTCACACTATGATGTGACCAGATTAACTACCAGCCCTGTGGAACTGATATCCTTTGAGGCAGCTGTAGGGTTTTACTCTGCTGTGATTCTGTGATTCTCTCATCTCTTTAAACAAACATTGTATTTCATCAACCTGTGTTACACATAAAAAGTTAAAGGAGAGTAAAAAGAGCTAAATTGAAACAGTGCTCTGATCTGTCTGCCTTGGCATCATGTTTTGTACAGTAGTTAGATCTGATTTTTAGAAAAAAAAGTAGAAGAAAATCTGCAGGAGACTTGTAGGACCTTTCCTAGGCTTATATAGCTTATTGCTTTCATTTGAAATCTCCTTCTATTAATATTTCATAATTTCAGAGTAGAAAGAAATCCTTATGGCAGAAGGATGAGAATAGCAGGATTTTCTCTTTGTTTACTTTTTATGCAAGGGAGCTGGAAAAGTAAGTAAGGTTTCTCTGGGAGTAGGGAGGATTTAACTGATTTTTTTATAAAGGTTTTCTTTGTTATTGTCATTTCATCATGTTCACTTTCATCCAAAATCAGTTAATTTTGTACTGACAACTGAATGAGATTTCTAAGACTTCTGTAAGGTCTGAAACTTACACCGTCAGTGTGTTTCACTACTGTTCCACTGTTTTTAATTTGATTAGCCCTAATAAGCCAGAGTTTGCAAAGAGCTCCTGTTCTCAGAGACTGTAATTTTTCTCCCAATATTATTAAATACCTGGTGAATAGCGAAGAGAGGATTCTATACTGCTTCGTATGTTCCACTGGAAATATGGAAGATCTCAGTAGCATTAGCAAAGCCTCACTTCTAGCAGAGTCTTCTTGAAAACTGGAAACTGCAACCACAAGCCTCTGCCCCTAGAAAGTCATCCTTGCATGCTCCCAGACCAACATGCTTTTCTTGGCTCAATGTCTAGTGGTCAAATGTTGCTTCCCACTTCATTACACTGATACACTGAGTGAAGCATTTGGCTTGTTGACTAATAAGTATAAAATGAAATTAATTGCAAAGGTTCCAAGAAATCTTACTTGAGGAAGAGCACTGCAGCTTCTTAAAGTTAAGTATCTGCAGAGGAAATATTTTACCATTGTATGGGCCATCATTTTTTTAGTTGGCAAACAGTTTGAGAGGGCTGACACTGGGCATGGCCCCAGCACTTTTGCTGGCTGGAACATGTCCCTTCCCACTCAGTCCACCACTCCTTAGACAGGGCGGCCAAGGCCCAAAGTTGTGGTGGTTTGCTAAGGTTCACAAAGTAGATCTATCACACAGCTTTGAATCACAGCCCTCGGTCTCAGCAATCTGCTCCTCTTCTCTGAAATGAGAGTAGCCCATGCTCACACACACTCATTTAGATCACAGTCCCTAATGCTGATTTACCCCGCAGGGTTTTAGCTTCTCCTCACATTATTGCCACACATGCTCCATTTTTCCTCCAGTTAGGACACAGTAAGTACCATCACAGTCCTGCATCACCCCCCTAATACCTCTGCAGGCATTCAGCTTGGCACCTGGGAGTTCTGCAGGGAATGGATATTTGTGGAGGATTAGGGACTTGAAGTGGTGACACTTCATGATTTTATTGACCAAATGATTCCAGCTGCCTTTGCAAACTACCCATCAGGATCCTGCTGAATTTTTCTGGAGGCTGCATTAGTTTGAGTAATCCTGAATGTGGAATGAGTGCTCATTATTCTGTCTCTGAAAATGCTTTCTCTGAGGTTTGATACCACAGTTTCTGCTGTTCTGTGATGCTAGTGTATTCTGTTGTTACCATGGGCTTATATTCTTATTCTAAAATGACAACAAATAAAAAATCTTCAGTGTAGAGAATGAGGACAAGTCAGACAAGCCTGCCTGCTAAATTACTTTCCATTCCTGTGGTGGTTTCTCTGTGATTGGATTAAAAGAGGTTGTCAGTGTATGCTCATCCTGTCCCCTGGCTAGGTATAAATAAAGGCTTGGCAGGTTCTAGTACAGCATCTTGTTTCACCTCTACAAATACCAATATTTACTCATAAATTTAAAACAGTGCATTCAGCCTTCTCTTAGCGGAGGGCAGCAGGAGTTAAAAGCGGCCAATCATGTCCATGGCATGTCAGCTCTCCCCATGGGCTTTCCCTTTCATTACGTCTTGCTGTCTCCTTTTGTTTAACGTAAGAACTGAATTATGAACTGCTCAGGAATTCCAGACCCATTACCACAGTCTGCTTTGCAGAGAGCTCTCTTTAAGGTGTTCAGTGATTGCTTTCCCTTATGTCCCAGAATGGAGCTTGAAATGAAACATGTGCCATTCTGTAGTTTCCAGCAGTTGGGTATTGTAATAGCCACACTCACAAATCTGTGGAGTTGTGTCCATGCTTTCATTATACAAACACTTCCTTCCCTCTGGTTCCTCTAACTTTTGCTGTTACCAATAGTGCAGGGGATTTAATCATGTGTGTGGGTAAAACAGCATAGAAGAAAAAACTTGGAAATTCTGCATATTTAAAAAAAAATGTTCATTAAAAAAAATTGTTTATTAAATTCAAAATAAGAATGATATTGCACTACATTTCCCATCACATTTCAAAGAGGGGTCAAAATTGTTACAAGGGGATGCCAAAAAGGGATCAAAATCGTTTCAAGGGTATGTGAATGGGGTTGTTTTCTATAAAAGGAATTTTTACTTAAAGAGATAAAAATGTTTACCTCTGAAATGGGCTGTATTAGGCAGCCTAGAAAGAAAATGCACGACTTGAGAGAGCCACTGAGTATGTAGCAGCACAGAAAAAGAGATTATAGTACTTCTGCATGGTCTAGATATTGAAGCAGACCCTTCTGCCCATTCCTTTGTTCCCTGAATCCCTACAGAGCATTCCTTTGTTCCCCGAGTCCCTATAGAGCCTCGCCTCCTCTTTTCACTCTTCTGCACACACTGTCACACTTCTGCAATCCCTTTGAGCTGCTGTGGCTTCCTCCCAGCCTCAGTGTGTCTCATTGCTGCCCTCCAGCCCTGGCACAGCAATTCTCTGTGCTCGTGTTCATTTTCTTTTACCCTGACCATTCTCTGTCCCCCTGTCCCCAGAGAGGCTTAGGCATTAGCACACCAATGCACAGGAGTCAGGCTCTGGGCTGCACCAAGCAGTTCTGAGCTGGGCTTAAAGGACAGAGATCACAAGGGGCAGCTGGCACAGCAGGGTGTCACACGTAGGACAGGTAACAGGGAAGAACAAAAGAATTGGTACATCTAAAATCTCACCGCTTTTGAAGACATGGATTCTTTTCGGAAACTTGGATTCAAACCCTCAAGCTCCACATTTGGACCTTTAATTCATGAATGACCAAGAGGGGAGGTGGCAAGGAAGAACAGTTATTGGGTAGACACTGCCTGAAAAATGGGAAACCCAGACACAGTCCCCTCGTCTGTGTTAGACACTCATGTCTCCCATCTCTCGGGGGAGCAGCCAGCCTAGTCTCACGGTGGACACGCTGTGGATGTTAGATTGTTGTGTGGCAGTCACAGAGCTAGAAGATCAAGTAGAGAAATCCATTGTGGCCCATCTGTGAGGGTAGGAGAGAGCCTTTTTTGGAGCTGTTGGACTTGGTTTGTAGAAAACAGATGTTACAAGGAAGCTGCACCCTTAGGACCTCCCTCGTGGCAGAAGCAAACAGGAAAGGTGCAAGGCTGACAGCAGAGGAGAAAAGCTCAGGCCTGAGTTCAAGTGCAGATCACAAGGAGTGTCCTGGAGCAGTGGGACAGGAAAGCAGGAAATACGGGGATGTGGGACAGTGTACTGTTATGGGGAAGCAGCAAGCCCTTCAGCCAGGGGCCCTTCCCACTGGCCATCCAGGAGCCATGCTTTAAGGTAGATCTAGGCATCCTCATCCTGCTGGTTCCCATTAATGGTTGTGACTGTGGTGCCATTTCCCTTTTCCACCCTGGCTAAAGCTCCGACCCCTCGGGATATCTGTGCTGTGCTCTGTGCTGGATGTGTGCCCAGTTTAGTCCCCGTGTCATAAATCAGGCTGGCAGGATGGTCTGTGAGGAGTCTGGGTATAACTCTCCTGCTCTTTTATCTGAACTTCTTGGTGATGTTCTCTGTGCAAGAAAGATTTGATGGAAAGGCTAAGGCTATCATTCCTTGAAGATGAAAAAGGCTCCTAGGTGACTGTCTGAGATCCTGTCAGACTGGCAATTTTAAGGCTGCCAAGATTTACTTTAATTACATATATTGTATAATTAATGTAACATGAGATACATGTATACATTTAATAGTGTTAGGGTGTCTGGGGTCTTGTATAAGTTAAGAGATAACCCAAAGCAGTAAATAAAACAAACACATGGGGCTACTCGTAAAGAGAACTGCTAGGCAGCACAAGGAGAGGGCTGCAGCTTTCAGCAAGCACAGTTGGAAGAATCAGATTTTGTGAGTTTCCTGAAAAATGTTTGGTGGTAGGAGTGAGTTAAAGCATTCATAGTGATCTGTGATGCCCTACCTGATTTGTGGTCTACAGGTCTAAAGGAGACCCTTCTTTTATGTGTGGGCATCACAGCTGAAATTAGGGGAAGCACCTCTGGTGGGGATTTCAGAGGCAGAAAACTGGCACTCTGGAGGTTGCCTCAAGCGTTGCCTTCTGGAACATATTGGCTGGAAATGAGATCAAAATGTCACATCTCTGTGTGATGGGGTTGTACTTGGGCTGCTTTCAGGTCCTGCCTCCTAATATGGGTCTGATACAAAGCTTGTTGAACAACTGCAGGCAATCTGAGAACAGCTATAAATTAACTTGGGAAATACAGCCTGACCTGCATGTTTTCTGCTAAAGACTTTTTATAATTTAAACTTATTAAGGTTTAGAATCTGTTAATATATGATACACAAGTGAGATAAATAAATAAGTGAATACACAATATTGTTGCCTTTATTTCACAGAGTGTCAATCTTACCTTGGCTGCTCCTAAGTTCTCTTTCTAAATCACAAATGCATGAAATACCTGTCCAGCTTTCCTACAGGAAAACGTTCACTTCAGATTTTACTGTTGCTACTGAAGAAACTGTCCTGTTCATCCTGGCAAAGCAAAGGGAAAAAAGGTTTTACAGGTGCTGCTAGACCCCTATGAAAGCTAGTGTATTCTCCCATATTAAGACTGAATTAGGGGAGAATCAAATGGAATTTTTAGTGTTGTAAAAAGCCAGTCTTAGGAAGCTGTGCAAAATTAAGATTCAGAAAGGATGGCTACTTCACAGCCATGAGCAAAGGTCCTTCAGCGAGACCTTCTAGCCTAAAGAAAATATATTCAACTCCAGTGCCTCTAAACAACAACAACAACAACAACAACAACAACAACAACAACAAACCCTAAAAGAGCAAACAAGCAAAACTACATTTAAAACCAAGGGAAGAGATTTACATGGAAGATGGGGTGTGGAAGGAGAAAACAAGGCTGCAAAAGATCTTTGTTAAGAGAAGAAAAAATTAGATATATCCTCTGAAAGCTGCAGTGAGTCACCACAGGTCATGTTTTATGGGGATTTTATTGCATGCTTCATGTGTACCTTGTAGAATAAAACCATATGCATCTGATTAGATTACTTAGTACTGGGAGTGCAAGGTAGGAGAATAAATTGAATGCAATTATTTTTAAAGGAAATTATATCCCTGCTGCTTTCTGTCTGTCTGCTCTCTTCTATCTTTTTCTCTTTTATTGTCTCTTTTATCTTGGTTCTAAGATGGCCCTCACACCGTATCTACCTTGCAATCCCCTAGTTTGTATGAAGGCAATTCACAGCTCAGTGCACTGCCTGTCTCCCCTGATTGTTTACAACTGGTTTATTAACCCGGCTTTGTCTTGGACTATCTGTGCTTCATCAGGAGGGAGTGGGAGAGCACAGTTGTTCATTTTACATTGAGCATGTGTGCTGATGTGGAAACATCCACCCATACCCCTCAGTGGAGATATCTGTGTTAAAGTGAAACCAACTTTTATAGGAAAAAAATTAATTTATTACCAATGCAAGGTTATTACTTGGACCATATAACCCTGTGTAAGTATATGATATTGCCTCCACCTAAGAGTCCTGTATTCCTGATTAAAAATTGCCAGAGGGGAGTATATGCCTTGCAACCACTTATCTGCCCCGTTTTCAATTTCACCTGCTACAATATTCCATTTGAACTCTTTCTTAAAATTTTCCAGCTGAAGTGAAATATTTGACTTTCTCATTGGGCTTCAATTTTGAGGTGAGAGGGCAGGGGCTTGAGAATTTTTTTCCTTTTCCCTGCTGCCGTCCTGTTCCTTACCCTAGAAATATGTTGCCATGAGTGCCTTTGGCAAAATAGTGATTAGCTATAATGAAGATCTGTCTGAGAGAGATTACGGCCTTTATGAGGTGGCATTTTTCAATGTGACTGTGCCTGCACCTTCCAGGCAGTTTGCTTTCTCTGGACACAATTATATTTATTTTGTTCTATAGTTTTAAGTACCTAGGCTAGGCCAGGCTGATTTATTCATATCATTTAAGTAGACATAACACGAAATATATTGAATCTCATGTTCTGTCATGATATATTATCATCCTTGCCATCTACAATAATGGATCCACACGTAGCTATCCACCTGATTTCCAGATTCCCAAGATGACATTGCAGTAAGATTGAAAAACTTTTGAGAGGTGTATCTAGTCTAATAATTTTTGGATCTCCCCTGGCTCCAGGCATTTTTCCTGGGGTAAAATTCATCACACCTCGCTTCAGGTGGATGTTAATATTCAAGGTATTTTATCAGGGCTTTTTTTTCCATCACTGTAGATCTAGACAAAAGCATCAAGGGAGTTTGTGGCAATTCATCTGATCTGCTAAATGTGAGCTGTTCATGGCTCCTTTGGCTCTGTTGACTATGTCTTCTCTGTTGAGAGCCCAGCTTGAGATATCTACACCAAGTTGGATGCATCACAGTCTGTCTGTCCTACTTAAATCTTGGCCTTCAACTCTACAGATGTCTAACCATCAGTTATTGCTATGAGCAACATCATCTCACCTGCCCTTTCCAGGTACCATGTTCAACATGTGTGCCTTCTTCTTTTCAGTCTGGTTGAATCACAGTCTTGGTGCTTTTTCTGCCCTTCTATGATACAGGCTTTCCAGGTCGTTCTCACAGCCTGAGCTCTTCTCCTGTCTCTCTTCATCTCGTATCTCAGCCACCAAATTTTCATATTCTTTGACTTGGACATTGCCAGCCTTGTTCCTTTTAGAGCTTTCACAAAGCTGACTGGAAAGACTGGACTTGCCATCAGGTTGCCCAACTTGATGAATCTTTTATTGCCCTCACTTTATTCTGCCCTATCAAATATGTCACCTGCATTCACAATAAAGGTCCTTAGAAGTCTCTGTCTTTCCTGTCTTTTTTGGTCAATGAAGAAGCTACTTTGCTCAGACATACATGAGACACCATCTCGTTTGCTTTCAACCCAGCACTCTCTTTTCCCATGCTGCTTCTTGCACCAGGAAACTAAACACCCCTAAGAGTACCACATAGTTGTCCTGCCGGTTCATCTGGAAAACTCTCCTCCTTCATGTTTAGCAGAGGCTCACAGGCAGCTCTAGGTTGGTACTTAGGCACAAGCTGCATTCCCATAGGGACACGTCCCTGCCCAGGTCTAATGCACATATCCTTTGAGCTGCCTGTTCCCCTGGAAAAGTCCCATCATAGGCATTTCTCCCCTTGAGCCAGGCAGCCTTTCAGCCATGCAGGGGTCCTTATCTATGCTTCAATTTTAACTGAAGCTCTGTAGGACTCCATTACAAGGTTGGTGTTCATGTTTCCCATTGTTTGAACAAACTTTATTGTGACTTGCATTGCCCTTCTCAGTGCTCACCCATTCATTTTCTAAAGCAGTATTTCCCTCCACCACACACTCTGCACCCACACACGCTGCAAAATATAAGGAGAAATAATTTACTTTTTCTTTAAAATACGGCAACATGCAGGATTGACCACTTCTTCACCTCTTCAGAGTATCGCTTTGTTAACATCATTTTCAATAGAAGTCTTTTTCTGTGCTTTTACAGGTCTAGCCTTTTGAACCCTCAGCAGTATGCTTGTGGACTTTATGGTTTTAACCAGGTCCATTATTATCTAAATACTTGGGGAAGCAGGCAGGGGAGGGAAGAGAGAATGACAAGTGACTTCTTAAAGTGCTGTTCTTGGTAGCTCTTTACAATATACATTACGAACAGCGGGGAGAAGAGCTTTCATGATAGATCTGAGGCTGTTAAAAAAAGAAGCTATGGTGCATAGTCTCAAAAAGAAAGGAGGGGTTGGCTCATATCTGTCACCATTGGGCTCGGCATTTCATGTTTGCATAGGGTGATCCTGTTGTGCACAGTCTAGACAGATCGGTGTCAGGTTTGCCCCTGCTGCTTTACAGTCATGCTGGCTATAGTTTACTCATGAACAAAATCTCTTCAGGTGTGTTGGGATGCACAAGGCTTAAGATCTTTATATGCTGCTTTCTGGAGTGTGTGTTCCTATTAATGGGCCCATAAAGATCTCCTTATTTATTATTGTTTTAATTATATGCAACCTGTTGCTCCAAAATAGCTGCACATAATTGCTATTTATTTCTGGGCTGGCTTCTCTGTACATGTATTTAAAACATACATTTTGGGTTTAGTGAATCCTGTATTACTGATTGTTCAAAGTGACTTTATTTTTTGTTGTCTTTTCTCTAAATGTTCTTTTGATATTTAGAGTGTTAGTGATGATATTATTACATTGCTGTTAGCTATTGAATGAATGATTGCTGTTGTATTCTGAATGTGCTGATGCTGAAAATCTGTGATATAAATAAACTTCCTCTGGTAACATCATTATAATAGCACAAGCAGCAGAAATTTATGGAAAGAACAGATTAAATGCTTAGACTTAAATTCTTCAGTGTGCAACTCCGCTTAAACTGCTGTGTCTGAATTTTGGGTTGCTGAATCAGGTGGAAAAAATCAAACTGACACATCGCTTGTCTGTGCATTTTTAGTATGATATATTATGTTACTAAAAGAAAAAGCTCAAAATCTACCATTGATAATCCTGGCTAAAACTTGGAACATAAATTATTAAGATCTGTAGTTTCTTTTCAAAGTGGCCTGGGACTTAATGCATATATCACAGCAAAGAAATGTAACATCAATATGTACTTGCGCATTATGAGACGTTTTTATGTGCATAATAAAGCACTCACTATGTACCTGTTTATCTAAGCAACCGATAGGAAGGTTGAGAAATTCACACAGTTAATCATATTTATTTAGCTAATTAACAGCTAATAGCATTAATCATAAAATGCATGAATATTTAAAAAGTAATTTATTATTGAATATGAAAACTATTTTCAAACTTGCTTTCCAAACTATATTTTGTTTATTTATATTGATAAAATCTCCCAAGATACCCAGTCTCAGTATTTCACGTACTCATCCTGTAAATTGAAAATGCAGTACTACACCAGGAATTTACCAGAGATTCACACACCTCCACTAACCATCTCCAATTACACTGTGTAATCACTCCTAGGCTAGGGAAATGAGACTCTCAAAGTCAGGGGTGCTTATCTCTGGATTGGTACAGTCACCTACACCTTGTGTGGAGCCTCAGGATTTCCCAGAAATAGGTTGAAAAGTAATATTATAATTATGCAGTAAGACTAGTGCACTGGTCCCCAACCTTTGCTGCCCCTTGGCAGCAATACTGAGCAAGTAATGTTGTACAGTGGGATCATAATTTCTCCCTGTCAGCCTTAAGTGTTAACTCCTTGATTCCCTGTGGCTCAGAGCAATGCTGTCCATTAACAACCTGTGGGGAATTAATGAAAAAGCTGAAGACATCACCAGCATCTGTTTCTAATTCAGTAGGTTTGTTCTCTTCTTTCGATAACTTTTTTATTACAAGCTTAATATTGCCCAGTGAGACTCACTAATAAATGAATGAGTGTTCATTTCCTGTGCAGGTTTTTGTCAAATTTGCCCTATTATCTATCTCCCAAGTCCAGACTAAGAGCAATAGAGTGACAAGTCTCATAGAAAATTGAGGAGAGGAAGATGTGTCTCTCTGGGGGAAGCACAGGAAGACGTGCATAAAGGCAAAATTAAAGTATAAAACTGAAAAATAAAATAAAGCAGCATTTTACGTATATTTTTCAAATGTTTATTTGTAACAACATTTCAATTAATTGAAGTAAATGGCTGAACTCGGCGGGTATGCCGAGATGAAATTATAACCAGTCACAGAAAGCATTACAGCAGCACATTAGTGCTGTGGGGATGGCTGTGTAGGAGGCATTTTCATACAAAACCTGTTTTTTCTTAAGTTATTTATAATTGTTTCAGCAAAAAATTACCTCCCTTCAGGGCTTTGGCCTGTAGAGTGGGTGCTTGTTTGCTTTATGGTGATGCATTTTCAAATGCTCCATGTTCCCTATGGCCATTAAACCTGTGGTACAACAGGTTTATACCAGCTGAATTTTTTTCCAAATGTTGTTTGTCAGGTTTGGGGTCCATTTTCAGTGAGCTGAGCATTAGTTTATTGCAGAAAGGAAAGCTTTCAGTCAGTAATTGAACTCCAAACTGACTTGGAACTTAATCCTGCAATGATTTATGCAGATATTTAATGTGTCCATAGAGCAGCCAGTGAGCATGGAGTCTGTGCTTTATGGGGCTGCCTTCCTTTGGAAATGGGAGATCTGCTGATGACAATAACTTCAAATGCTCACTTAAAGTGGGCTGCACAGTGCACAATTAAACACATTTGAGTCTCATCATCCTGGGAGACTGTTTCCAAATACTCAGAAATTACCTGGGTTTAATTCTCATATAAATGCTGTTAAAGATGAAGAAATTCAATGTAAAAATAATGAAACTATATATTTGTATGCACATGTACAATTCAGTATTGGATAATTTCACTCAAATTCTGAACGTAAGTTACATTTCTCTTTTACACATAAAAAAGGAAACTGCAATTCAGTCATATAATGATCTAAGTTTATACTAATATATTGCAATTTGTGTGCTCAAAATGGTCATTTTAGCTTGCAAGTATTTTCACATTTAAGCTAATGTATAAAATCATATAGATAAGGTCTATAAAATTGTACATTGTTGCAGTCCAATTGGATTATAAGAATTACGATTTTCTTTTAAATGGGTATGTGCTTCTGTAAACTTACCCAGTTACCTAGTTTAACAGAGAATAACATCCTTTTCTGTGTGCTGGTGGTGGGAGAGTGAGAAGAAGAAAGGGAAACCTTTTCATCCATCCTATAGAATACTGTAAAGAAATTTTAAAGAAGAAATTTTAAATTATAAAAAAAGGTTATAATTTTCTGTGAAGTCATATGGAACTCAGCACAAAGTGCTGATGACTTATTTTCATGTGAATTCTTCATCTTGATGGAATTCACATGGCATCAGCACTGATAAGTAATCAGACCTTTCTGATAAAACGTAAAGCACAGAAGAGTAAATGAATCCCATACATTTAACTCCTGACTGTAAAGCCATAGTCTAACCTTGGTTTCAACTGTATAAATCCATAAAAAGTACAGGAAACATGCAAACCAGGGTTACTGCAGGAAAGGTGAGCCTGGCAGGAGCTGGCACTGCTGTAGAGCACAGGATTGCTGCTGTGGGGCATGACCCGCTGCAGCCACCCCAGACTGACTTTAGGGCTGCTTAGCTCCTGCCTGGACCTCAGCCATGGGGCAGAGGCGTATTTAATACATAATTAAAGTTATGCATGCAGGTAGGCTTATGGACACCCTGCTCACTCAGAGCTGAGGATTCTTTGTTCAGATCCCAAATGAATTTTGTTTGTGTGTGTATCAGTGTTCTCTGCTGGCCAGGGACAAAGACATATTAATACTTATTCAGTCTTCTGTAATATCCTTTGCAATCTTCAAATTAAGGTTCCGTGTAAGTATATTGTAGTGTTGTCGGTTGTTCGTGTTATTAATCCTGAAATAATAAAATGTGTATTAGATAGAATCAGGGCAGCTCAACAGTATATTGCAGGCTATAAGCTTTCATTAACAGCTACAAGAAGTTTTTTGTTAACTCAATGTGTGTAGAGACAAGGAGGGAGAGAGCTGGAGGGAGTGTGATTTGAGTTTGATAAAGAGAGGATAAAACAGGAGTAGGATTTGGATTCTGGACAGCTCTGGCTGCTCTTCAGCTTTTTCCATCAGTTGTCTTCTGGCAATATATTGTGCTGCTTGCTCAAACACAATAATGGTCCTTTATAATGGTCTTTTAAACATGTGTTTCCTGGGCCAGGTAGGTTAATGTGCAAGAGCTTTTTTTTTTTTTTCTTTTTTTTAATTTTTTTTTTTTTTTGCATTGCTCTCAGCAAATAGGTGAATGCAGAGTACTGCAGAATGCAGCAGCTTTGGGGATTTTTTTTCACTATGATTAAAGAATAGTTCATCTATAACCAGAGGAGATCTCAGTCACTAGGAGATGGCAGTGGCCAAAAGGGGTATTTAATCATCTGGCTAGGATCAGATCTGGAAGGAAAGGCCATCGTTACGGCTGCAATCTGACTGCTGAGGAGAAGCAGCCAGAAGTGAGCCGCCCGCTCCTACTTCCATCCATCTGCTCCGTCCTTTCTTCATTTTTCTAAATATTTCTTTTGTGCCACTTTAATTATGATCAGCAGAGGCACTTGATAGAAGCTCTTTGTTCTGACAGGTGTGGTGGGTCCTGCAGTTTCAGGGAATGGTGGAGGAGCACTACAGAAACAAGAGCGAGATGATAACACACACTTGGAAGGACAGGCATGTGTTTATTTCCCAAACGGTTTTGGCTGGAGTGGCATGTGAAAGCCCATTTCACGTGTTGATATGCAGTGCCTGGTGCTCTTGTGTTCCTCAAAGGCTTCTGATGTTGCTGAAGCATCATGACAACTTGGCTGTCTGTGGGATCAGAAGGTTCAGCATCTCTTGGGCCTGCTGCATCTGCTGGTTCATTTGGCAGGAGAAGCAGTGGTTCATAGTAATGTCTTTCACCTCCCAAGTTAAGCAGAATATATTAATTGTAGTTATGTGTTGTCATCTGTACACTCGGGAAACAATTAAGGAAAACCTCCCTAATTTTCAGTGCAAGCTGAACCTTGGGTGCTCAGTAATAAACCAGCAAACTGTGACTTTGGCGCTTGGATGTGTTGGAACCTTGCATGACTGCTGAGCTAAAAATGAAACGATTCTTTCTCTCCTTCCTTAAGTCTGATCTTAACACTGTATTTGCAGTTTTCTGAATTTCAGGTTTCTTAAGTTTCCCCAAGGTGGCATTGTTATGTGGCTTAATAGAGACTTTTGTGTGGGATTATATACATCTGAGAAAGGGAATCAGCAGATTCTTATAAATGAATAGTGGTGCATTTCTTTAGCAATATTTCTCCTTTATCTACGTTTCGTTTTTTCTCACCAAATTACAAAGAGAACTTGAGTAAAAAAAAAAGTTGTGGCCATTTCTAGACAAGGAAGCAGCATGTTGTTAGGGAGGGAAGGTGGAAGCTCTGTATCTTGTGTTTTGGTTTGGCCCAAAGGAGGCTGCAGGGCTTGTGCCAGCCCCGGGTGCAGTGCAGAGCAGCAAATGAGTGAGTGCCCTGGAGTGTGTAGTTAAGATGAGTTGAGCTCTGCCAGTTTAAGCAATCAATCAAACCAGTCTGCCTTCCTCATCAGTTAATGCAATGAATGAGATCCATAATGTACCATGAAATGAGAAGCTTTTCTATGGAGGTTTAAAAACAGAAATGTGACTGCTTAGATACGCATTGTACAATTGCCTTCAGTTCCAAATCATATGCTATCAACTTCAATTAGGTTGAAAACTATTATAAGATTTAACTTTTGCATCTGGGCAGGGTCTAAAATTGGTGTGTTGGTCATAGGTAAATACAATCTGACCACCGAAACGTGGAAGAAGCAGTAGGAGACTACACTGAAACATTGCAGCTAATGTCAGCTCCTAAACCTGTCAGGCCTGGTTTACCAGCGTTCCTGTAAATCAGCTTCTCTATCGGATTTCAGGCACTGGAAATTCTGTAATCATACTGCTATGGTTAAATTTCCCATTGCAAATGGCAATTGCATGTTGTAGGATGTCTCAGATGCCCCATCCATGGTGCTGATGTTGCTTTAGTGCTAATGGCAATATAACTTTGTCAGTATTAACAGATGCAGTGGCTTATCTAAGCCTATCTTTATAGTAGCCATATGCTCACTGGGAAAGTGCAGTATCTTATTTCACAGAAAGTTAAAGAATTATTGACAGTTAAATGACAGCATGGTATATAGGGAGATGCCATAGTGAAAAAGTTGTCTGATGGCTTAGATTGGTTTTTTTTCCTGTCGATTTTAAATTGTCAACACTCCTTGTAATAATAAAACTCTTTGCATGGAGAGGACTATAATTTAATTTACTACTGTGAATATTGATTCCTGGATAGTACATTCTTTATCCTGTAGATGACCTAGATCCTTGGTTCCCTAAGGGTTTTGAATAATAACAGCAGCAAAATGGTCTGGATTACATAAGGGTCTTGATGGAGATTAGTTACTTTCTCTGCTGACATTTTAATTTTATTCATTTAATTTCTTCCTCATATATCGTGTCTTGCTTTGTAAGCTGGAAACCATTGTGAATTGGTGTTGATGAGCACTGAGTGTTTTAAACATTCTTCCCAATCAATCAAAACTTACATTCAAAGTAAACCAGAATAGGCCACATTCATTTTGAGACCTGATTTCATTCCTCATAAATTGAAATAATCCTCATAGAGATGATTTACTCCAAGTCTTTTATTGGGAGGATGGTTGCCATGTGCTCCTGACAGAATTTCCTTACAGCAATCATTGTGGTGAAGGGTTGCATCTTCTTTAGAAACTGTGGGGAGTATTCCCACAATGCAAGGAAAACTGATGGAATCCACAAAATCCCCTATTTCCAACTTCTGCCACTACAAGAGAGCTGCAAAAGTTATACAAGATTCTTCTAAAAAAATAGGGAAAGGCAGGAAACAAGGTGTGTAGGAGGGAGAGAAGAGGGGTGTGGGAAGGAATGTGGTAAGGGTCTGTCAGTTGCTTTCTGAACCCCCAGTTGAGGGTACAAATGGATGAAATATTCAGGTTTTTGAAGCCACAGGGGCCAGTGATCAGGCAAGGTATTGGGAGCCTAAGAGAATTACCAGGTCTCTCAAAATTCTCCATCTACCCATGGGAACATGGCAGAATTCTGTGTGGAAAACCCTGAACAGAGCACGACAAAGTAGCACAGTTTCAGCATGAAGCAGGGGTTACTTCAGCAGGTTTTTAGCAGCACTTCCTTTGCCCAGTTATTTTGAGCCACTCTAAGGCGATTAGAGCGGCTCGTTACTGACACCGAGGAGCTGAGGAGGCGAGTTGTGTTCCCTTTTGAGAAAACTGTCACTATCTCTGCGTGAGCTCAGATGGAATTGAATAAAAGTCTGTTTTGTGCTCAGAGTAGCCAGTGAGCCCTCTTTTTGCTTTCAGTGGCTGGGGGTTAATACAGTCAGCTGGGGGATCTAAAGCCTGTTTGCTCTGTCCTGCAGCCGCCTGCTCTGTGAGCTCTACTGCAACAGGAGATACTGTGTGTATGTACATTAAAGACTATTTTCCCTGTCCTCTAAACATTTCAGTGCTGCCCACCAAAGAAGCCTTTACCTAATTTAGTGACTGTTTTCTCCCTGAAACACTTCCCAGTCAAGGACCTGATTAAGTAATACTTCAGGCTTACAGTATCTTTCCACTACCGTTATTAGAAAGAAGTAGGAAAATGTAATTGCCTGGACAGGATTTGTGATGGGCACATTTATTAGCATAGATTATTTCGTATCTATAATGGATACATAAAATTGCTTTTATATAAAAATAGAATTCTAAAAGTGTTGTTAAATCCCTTTAAGTTATGTTTTAGTTTTATCTAAGATGAGACAAAAAAATCTGACAGTACAGCTGTGTATCTATTATGGACATAGAGGGAGAAAATTACTGTCTGTGGGAAGTGATAAACCCTCTAAACCCAACTCTGTCTGGCACCACAACTGAATTACGAGAAAGACGTTCTTGAAATAATTTGAAGATATTTTGATGAAAATCAAATTTTCAAGTTTTAATAACAGCCTTTAGCTCAGAAGGTTATGTGATTTGTGTACAACACACAAACCTGGTTTGTGTACCGAGAAAACCAAGATACTTGGCCACAGGTTCAGTTTCCAAGTAGAAAATTACCACAAGTATTCTTAGGAATAGTATAGCCATTTAGGAAATGGTAAAATGAAATCTGAAAAGAAAATCAGGATGGAACAGCCTGGTTCTTAGTCATAACCTCAGCCATTTGAAGCAGACGCAGATTTTATGTCATTCAACACAGTCACTGCTGTTCCTTATATATCTCCCACACTTCATGTTGCACAGTATGTTCCTACTGCACAATCTTCAGGCACAGAGAGAGAAAAACTAATAGTTTCTGGATAGGTGTGGTTTCTTAATTAAGCATTGCATTTTAAATCATCAAATATATTTAAATTTAGTCCTGGAAATACTCAGTGTTATTATTAGGACTCAAAATCTAGGTCAGCCTCTCAGAAGATTCTGAGATGAGGGCATGTCAGCATGGGCAAAAGCATTAGCCATTCAAGCTGCATGTGAATATGCAGAGCTTCATAGGAATTTTTATTACATTAAAGAAAAGGGTTAAGGAAAAAGCCAGAAGGGTTTGGTGGAGAAAAAAAAATCTGCATTTGTAAGTAACAGGATTTTGCAATTTAGCCCATGTGTTAATGGCAAAATAAGCCCTTAAAAGTATTCTTTCCTACAATACTTCATTTATGGCTACTGGTTAATAAGGCTGGTCTGATTTCAATAGTTGCCTTAATTTAAAATGCTACCTTGATTTTCACAGGAATGGCTCTTATTCCATGAATAAATTATTACTTTGTCACTGTTTTTGTCAGCACTATTAACTATGGAATATATTCTCGCTGGTCATTTTAAGTGTCTTTCTTATCAGTATTGTGCCTGGCATTCATTATCCTCTTATCTCTCCTCCATTTCTCTCAGTAGAGAGGTAATGGATTGATTACTTTCACTGCTATATTGGTCAGGATGTACAACAAATTCTCTTCAGCTCTACAGCTCATTCATCATGGATATCCTTTAATCCCCCATCCCTGAGTTTAAACGTTTCATTCTCTTCATATATATTGGATATTATTAGCAAAGACTAGAATCCAAGCAGTGCATCTTTTATAACTCCTTTACAGTAAAACATAGTTACTGAAAATGTCTTTGTGGGGGGCTGTCTCTGTTATACTGCTCAGGGGGTGTTTCAGTGCCACAGAACCGCTAATTCAGCAGCATTTGCATTTGCATTTTCTGAAATACTGAATTCTGTATTACTGAAAAGAAAAAACACAAAAAGGGTTCTTTGTGGTGTGGTGCTCCCCAATGTGCTGCATATTCCTATGGTTAGT
The DNA here is from genome assembly GCF_037042795.1 of Molothrus aeneus. Taxonomy (NCBI): domain Eukaryota; kingdom Metazoa; phylum Chordata; class Aves; order Passeriformes; family Icteridae; genus Molothrus; species Molothrus aeneus. The sequence goes on along the minus strand of NC_089648.1, from coordinate 70,621,453 downwards.
AACAGAATCTGTGCTAAATGGGTGCATATTTTTAATTTTTAAATGGTATTTGAAAATAAAGACCATTTTATAGTAAAAATTATGTGCTGTACATTGTACATTTATATATATGGGAAACTCTGTTAGAGCAGCTGAGTGGGCATCACAGGGTTTTCTCACTGTACCAAGTGAAGAACAGAGAGTAGCAGTACCTTCCTTGGATTTTCTAAGAAACTTGTTCTTCCTGTTTACACTGTCACTGTAGAACAGTCCAGAAGGCATCAACATTTTGCATGGAAGGATCAAGACAGTAGAAGAATGATAGGACAAACTGAAAGTATACATAAAACCTCTTCTAGAGATAGGAAAATAAGTTGTTCTTTCCTGAGGTGTATGAAGGACACACAAAGTCTCTGTAATGCAAGGGGGATTCCCCAGAATGTAGCCACGTGTGAGAGGTAGCTCTGTATCACTGACTGCTCATCTTCTGGGACATATATTTGCTTTTCTTGTCACTGGCACTGTTCCTGATACTGTTGCTTATCAGTTTGGTCTGCACCCAGGCACTGGCATGAGGTTGTATCAGCGCCTCCTGTGCAGGAAGAGCTTAACCTGCACTTTTTGAAGGCATTGGCTTCATCCTGGGAACAGACTAATCTTCATTACTGAGCAAATAGAGGCAAGAAATATTCTAAATCATCCCAAAAGGTATTAGTCAAATATGCGGAAAGGCCCCAGTCACTACAAATTATCTAACTCTGAGAAGCAAACCCCAAAACTACTGATAGTCCTGGGACTCAGTCTCTGTTACAGTCAAGCCCTTCCTGAGTCTCTTGCAGATGAAGGCTTCTTGCAGTACTGTGAGATTCACAAACAGCCTCTTCAATGCTCTTCCCTCATATCCATGCCCTAGTCTCACTCTCCTCATCAATCAATATTAAAATCATCTCAGATGGGTAAAGACTGATAGAGAGCAGGAGAGAAATTTAAAAATTGATAGCCATTTGGTGACCTGGAAGAGCAGCAGGTCCCTTCAAAGAGGGTGGTGGTATTCATGCATTTGTTTTTAAACAAAAGAGACATCATGTCAATAAATTAAAATGAAGAGTCATCTGAGTCATCTGAAATGTGGACAATATTCAAGTTGCCACAGCCACAATGCCTCTGGATGGGGAAGAAGCAGGGAGGAAGGAGATCTAGGCTATGTTCCTAAGGACTGTATTTGAGCATAAATCTTACAATGTTGTAACAGACTGCAGAGAACAGACCAAGCACAACAGATCCAATGTTCAAAGATGTAAAGAGATGGAAATTTGTCTTTTTTATTTAAAGCATAAATAGTAAATCACTGAAGCATTTTCAGTTGTGTGTCTGCCCAAAATAAACCATAGAACCACTGCATATTTTCACTCAAGAAAAGGGAAAGAATACTTGCTTCTGATGGCAACACACTTCCTAACATGACGTTTTGCAAGAAAAATACATAATGTCAAGATACTTTTGAGCTGTCATGCCTCCTCAATTAATATAAAGAAAATTTCCTTATCATTATACCTATATTCAGTCTCTGGGGAGACAGTCCAGAAGGAAGATTGTATTGCTTCAGCTGGGTACTGAAATCTCTGTAAGCAGCCCCTTACCTCTTTGACATCTCCTCTTAGATGTCTTGTCAGAGTGTCTGCCTCTGACATCTCTTTTCGATGTCTTTTGTAGTTGCTTTAAATGGAACATGGCCAAAAATTAAGTTCTCATCCCTTCCCTATGTCCCTTTTATTGTTATCAACAGTGCTATTATCATCTCCGTCTCTCAGCAGTCGGCATGTTCATAGTTACACTTCTGAATGTTTTACTTGCCAGAATTTGTCTGGTCGGATCAACAAGGTTTTTGTCACTGCTCTAGAAGTAATTAGGAAGGACAGATTTCTCAGCAAGAGAGAGGCACACAAGCAAATCTAGACCCGTGTTAGGATCCACGAAGGTTACTGCTTAAAGGGATAAGATTTTTAGTAGGGCAGTAGAGCCCTACAGAGGGGGAAAAAATATTTCTCTCTGTGCTGTTTTAATTTGTACTGAAACTGTTAATAGCCCAGGCTTTTCTCATTTCCTGTATTTTTTCCAGTGTGTTGTCCCTTTCTGCTTCTGCTCCCACCAGATTGAAAGAAAGAGTTATTTGTTGTCTTTAGAAATGTCATTTGTCCTGTATCACAGTATTTGATTTCCTGGCACCTTTTGCTCAGCTCTGTGGTTCACAGTGGGAATAATGTTGTGTGTCAGTGACCCCATCATATTATAGTACAACACTGAAATTCTTTCAGGTATGCAGGAGAGGGAGAACTGCTAAGCGTTCACTGCTGCACTCTCCCACAAAGAGCACTCTCTATTTCAAGCCATCATTTATTTAACATTTGACAGCCTCCAAAAGGAAGGGAGTCTTATCCATGCACTTAAATGGATTCTGGAAGGGTGAAATTCAGCCTGTATTACTATCAGACAATCTGCATATTCACTTAATTTGACTAATTTCTGCTAGTATTTTAATAATATCAAAAACAACCATTGCAGAAGTCTTGCTTTTTCAGCCTGTCCTGTCTTTGGATGCAGTCTCCACTATTCAACCAGAAATTGATCATTCATTGTGTTTAGAGAAGTTTCCCCCTGACTTTGCTCCTCTGGCCCTGGGACAGGGCCCCACCATATTGTTTTGGTTTGGGCAGGGACTTGGGAAGGAGAGCAGAAGGGTTGGTGTCAGGGAGCTGCAGCCTCAAAAGCAAAATCCCCAGTGAGTTTTTGGGTGCTCCATTCTCAGGTAGTGCTGATGCACACACTTTCTGTGTTACACTAGAGCTTGTGTCCACCTGAGTCCTCAGGCAACTTGAATCTTCTCCTTGGCAATGGCATTTCTGCTTGTCCTGACTGAACTCAGGTATCCTGTTTCTTTTATCTATACTTGAAGCTCAGCTGCCATTCTCCGTTTCATATCTGGAGGGCACCCGCCAATGTGATATTTCTAGCTGACTAGTGCAAAATAAGGTTCTTTTCTGTTTTTCGAGAGTCAGGAGCTTCTAAAGTACCATCTCTTCTAAACTGCTGCCTTTACCAAGGATTACATCTGTGACTTTATTTTAATTATTGCATCAAAAACATATTCAAATAGCTGTGTCAAGTTTGTCATCAGGACCACATAGGGCTGTTCTTAATATACTAAGATCATTATTGAGAGACTAAACATTTTTCTTTCATATAGCTCCTGTGCACCGATTTGAGAATTTTTATAACTTTGCATGTTTCTGCTTTTGAGTTCTTGTGAGTTATATGAGATTAATTATTTTTAAAAAATTATGAATACAGAGTATTTTCAGATGTTTAATAACTGAAGAAATAATAGCCCAATATCATTGAAGATACACAATTTTCAAGAAAGTAGCTGAAAATATGAAATATTTCTTTATTGACATTTATATTAAAATATGGTACATAATTTCTGTTTGTTTCAATTTCTATTAGAAATGCTAATTCAAATAAATTCAAGCTGAGAAAACAGTTTTGAAAACTAGCAGTTAAAAAGAGATCCGGAACCATCACTGAATAGGATATGGGAAAATTAATGCCATCCTTCTTAAAGCAGGTCGAAAATGAAAGCCTGAATGAATATTAGCACTATTCTTTAAAAACATGCAATACAATATTCATTAAGTTTTGATCAAATGTTTTACAAATGGAGGATGATTCAGATCTTTTTATAAACTGATTTTATGGTAGGAGCATTTTACTATTAGATGATTTGTCTTGCTAGGAAAATACTCTCCTCTTATTACATTCAGATTAGACTGAGACTTAGCTGAGGAGATTTTGAGATTTTGGTTTTTGGTTTCCTAGAGCTATCCAGGATAACTCTCCTTCTGGTTCACAGGAACAAATGCTATATTGAGTGTTTGCGATGGGAAGTTTGAGAAGGCTATTATCAAACTCTGAAAAAAAAATCCTGAACCTTCTGCTTTATAATAACTTTTTAATACAGTATCAGAAAGATGCAAAAGATCTGCCTAGAGACTGACATTTAGCTATTGTGCTCTTTTAAATTAAATGACAGCTCATAGAGACATTCCAGGGCTAGGTGTAGAATCCTGTTATTTAAACATTGTCAAAGCTTGGGTTTAATTAACTCTAATTCAGTGTAGTTTCCACATCCTTGCATACTCTTTCTGTCTTTCTTTCAGTCCCTCTCTGTCTTTTCTTTCTGCTGGCCCTGAAAGGCTTTGGGCACCTGTCAGGGTTACAGTGGGATTTCAAATGCCTTCATGCCACTTGCTGAGTGGAAGGGAAAATTACGTCCTGGCAGAGCAGCAGCAAAGCATTTCATTGTCAGCTGGGAGATTCAGGTTGCAGGGTAAAGCTGGAGTGCTAAGTCCCAGACTGGGTGGGGCTCTTAGTGTTCCAAATGATGTATGGTGGTTTCTGAGGCACAGAGACACCTTGCTTTGCTGATCAAAAACGTGTAGGACGCATTTGGACTTTTAGAGCCAGAGTGAACAGGTCATTTGTAAACTTCACCATCAAATGAGGTGGCAGAAGTTGCCCTGTGCCTGTCCTGGAAATCACAGAATCATAGAATGCTTTGGGTTGGAAAGGACGTTAAAAATTGTCTCCTTCCAACCCCCTGCCATGGAACCTTCCACAGACCAGGTTGCTCAAAGCCCCATCCAACCTGGCCTTGAACACTTCCACAGATGGGGTGTCAACGACCTCCCTGGGCAACCTGTGCCAGTAAATAATTTTACCAATCTCACCAACCTTCACAGCAAATAATTTCCTCCTGATAGCCAATCTAAATCTATCTTCTTTCATCTTAAAGTAATTCTACTTGTCCTAAATGTCTCAGGAAGGGCTGTGGTGCCAGCACAGTCTGCAGCTGTGGGATAGCAGCACACTGAGCATCACAGCCCAGCTGTGACAGGGATGAGCAACAGCTCCTAAGAAAATCAGCCAGTAGCATGTGTGAGGGGATGGAAAAGCCACCAAGCAATGGGGTGGCACAAACATGTAAGGAGATCAAAGCCTTAAGTTGCCTTTCCTTTGCTGGTCATTCAGATTACTATTTTTTGGCAGAAGTAGCTCAGATTAAAGAGAACCATTCCTAAATACTTTCAAAAAAATAAATGGCTTTCTATCCATACCTAGCTCTCACCTCTCCTCGAAATGCTACTGCAGTTCTTCAGTCTCTATGGAGATATGAATTACTAGTCTATTTCTCCAATGTGATCTTGGATGAGAAATATTTCTAGGCCTTGAATGGCAATTTTGTAGTGAAAGTTACAGTAGAATAGGCCAGGAACCAAACAGTACCCATTAAGGTTTGCTTTTATGTAACCACCATTCAAAAGCAGTCGTCCAGCCTTTGGGTGATAACAGTTTTCCACATCAGTTATGCCCAGTTCAACAGCTTGGTTGTCTAAAATAAACCCTAAATTTCTTTCTCTTTCAATTTGATTGCCATTTCTTTCTTTGCATTCAGTTCACATTCTTTTTCTTTCAGAGCTTTTAGAGCATTTATGGCTTCAGAAGCCTCTTCAATTTCTCACAGTGACTTCCCAAATAGTGAAAAGTCACCTGCTGATTCTCCCAAGACCAGGAGACCTCTTTTTTGTCCTAATCAGCTGCCAGCATGTGCATGGTGTCTTTCATGCCAGTAGCTCCTGTCCTGGGTGCTCCCTGGCCACTGCGAGCAATGGAGGCAGCCCTCAGCTATCTCTGCCTTTTGGTAGATGAGCATCAACGCAGAGGGATCAAAGGAATTTTAAAATGTGGACAGGTAGTCAAATCTCATCAGCTCTCCCTCCTTTGTACTTAGTAGGGATAGATGGACAGTCCTGAGGGAAACCCAGATGTGCTGAAGCAGATGTCCAAGGAAGAAAGAAGACTCCCCCACTGGAGCAGCCTGTTTCTGTCTGCAGAAAGAGCCTGGAGAGCAAAATTAAGGCCAAATGCCTTTTACACATCTAAATGTGTATTTGATAAATTTCAGCCCAAAAGATGTACCCTCTGTAAAAATATGCAAGTGTGTTTATCTTAATTTAATTTTAATAAGCAGTATTTTGAGGAGTGCTCTCCTGTCCTCTGCCTGAGGGACTGGTGAGGAGAGCAAGCACATCCTCAGCCGTCTGCTGCAGTGCCAACAGAGGTGGATTGAAACAACTGTCAAAGCTGACACATCAAAGATCTTTTTAGCTTTTCACAGCCTTGAGAAAAGACAACCTACTCAGATGCTTTTCTTATTTTTTTCCAGATTTTCCATGAATAGCCCCCTTCTCATTTAAAAAAAAGAAAAAATATTTTAATATAGATAATGCCATTATTTTTCCATCACTTGAGGACCACTGTGATTCTTCTTACTAAAAACATTGATCCACATGGGAAACCATTAATACTGGAAAATAAGACAGAGTTAACACTATATATTGCCAGTGCTTGTATAGTGTATATGTGAAATTATAAACTTGAAAATGGGTGTACAAAATACACATGAAATTGATAAAAGGGCAAAAGGTGTGTTACTTTCCAGTCAAGTAGAAATGAATAGGCAGGTACAGAACATTGTTCTCCTCTGCTGGCTTTTAAGGCACGAAAAGCAATTTGACATGTAGTCTTGCTTTAGTGCTATTTTGATTCCTCCCACAGTAACGTCAGTGCCTTCCATGTGTGTGTGGCCACATACATAACGGTTCTATAAAAGAAACTTAGTTCAGTTCTGGTTAAAAATGCTTTGTTGTGTTGCTACTATTCATGCAAACCCTAATTTTTTTATAGTTCCATGAAAAAAATGCATTTCAGGTTTAATGGTGAAGTTTCCACCCAACTCATCATGTCCAATGCATGGGGCCATGTGTAGTGCTTGGCTTTGGTGCCAAGGGGGTGACTTGCTGCAATTGAGTTCAAGGAGACTGAGGATATTGGGTCAAACTGTGCTGTACTGTGCCATGAGGCCTTTGTTGTTACAGGTCCTAGAGCAGGCTAGGTACCCTGTGATCTGTTGGGGATGCTGGAAGTCATTCCCAGAGGGATGAGCTGTAAGCTCAGGCACAGCCCCACCAGACCAGCCTGAGTTCAGCCCACACACCACCACTCTGTGTTGGGCTGTGGTTCTGTCATGCCCTGGCTCCTTTGGAAATCCAGTGTTGCTGCCCCACACTCCCTTCCAAGGTCTGCAAGTGCCCTGTGAGGTGATACAGGCACAGCTCTGGGGCTGAGTACCTTGAGCATCACATCCAGAGTACAAACCACTTCCATCTCGGAGGAGGTGAGGGGGCAGTTTGTTTTGTGAACTCAGTGCTTTGATTAATCTATTCAAATATTAACATGCTTGGTGAGGTAGAACAAAATATCCTCTGGATTTATAAATATTCATATACTAACATCTGCCACATCTGCATAGTTATAACTCTGTTTTCATGGGAGGAAAAGCATCTCTTTGAGGAAGGTCCAAAGTAGCAGAGGGTTTCTCTCGTCATATCTGTCACTTAGCAAGTTCTGTAACTTTTAAACATCTCTTACAGTTGCATTATTTTAGAGTTAGCCTGGTCCACTAGGATTTAACTCCAGAATAACTGCTGTTAATGTTCCTGGATAATTTTTACTATGTGTATGTGAGGTAGTATATTTTTTTTACAACATATAACAGCGTCTTTGATCATTTGCAGTCTGATTTCTGCCACTGGCACAGTCCTGAAACAGGTATGCTTTGCAGAGCTAATAGAGTCAGGTTTTCCTCATAGTGTTGACCTCTACCTTTGGTGTTTAAAAGCATGCCTTCCCTTTTCTATGGCTTGGCACAAGCCTTCAAAACTCCATGTCCTCTCTTTTTCTTATATTTTTTTTCCTTGCTTTACAGTTTTACTTTATTTATGGTTATTGTGCTCCAAGATGTCTTTTCACTAGGTTTACTCCTAGCTTTGTACATCTGAATCCAAAAATATAGTCAGCAGCCTTGTTTGTCAGTACATTCCAAACAAATCTACAGCAGCTAGCTTGCTAGTTCTTAAAAAAAAAACAACTTTTAAAAAAGTTCATCATACTGGAAATCTTTGTTGCTTCCTAACTTGGGCAAAAGGAAGGCATTGTTTCAGTGCACCACCAAATAAGTGGGTGCACAGCAACCATATTACCTTTTTGCTTTTAAAAAGAACTTGAAAAGATTGCTCCTCAAGTAGATTCAAACTGAGTCCTTCATTGAATGTCTTTTTTTTTCCTTCCTGAAGCTCTATTCAGTACTATACAGTTGTTTTTAAGGAGTTACATTAATTTTTCTCATTTATACAATGAATACTAAGGACCACAAAATAATGGTTTGAACTATTTCTTGCATCCATCAACTACAGAGGAACAAAAGCATAAGAATAGCTAGAGTTTGCACTTCCAAACTTCCAGAGTTCTGAACTTTGACTTCTTTTACTTGAATCAGTATTAAAGATTGTTGTGAAAATGATGTAAAATTTGTGTGATTAAGACAAGAACTATATAGTCCCCTACAAAGGGGGACTTGGGTCTTGCTTTTATGTGAAGTTGACATTTCTGTTCCCTGGAGAACAAGCAGAGATTTGAAGCTCTGATGAATGGCTGTTTTGCAGAGTAGGTTCTTGCCTTCCTGCTCTATCTTTTTAACCTCTGACATTACTTTGGTTAGTCAAAAGCAGTTTGATCCTATTATTTCAAGAGAAATCATTATTTGTCTCTATGACAAATTACAGATACGTTAAATTTTCAAGAGCTGTTAAATCCCAGACTCAGATGTTATTTAGGCATTTTGAAAATTTTAATCTACATTTTCTGTCGTTTTGTTGGGTTTTTTTCATTTCTCAGAGTTCTTGCAGACAAGGACCCCAGACGTGCTGCTTCACCTTCAGTTTTATTTTACATTTACAGCATTATGAATCTTTAAAAATAAGTTGCAGCCTACCCAAATTACACTTCAGCTGAGCAATTTGGTGTCCTTAGGAATGCACTGAATTATCTTAATCACATTCTCAATGATCTATTACTACCTATAAAATTATTGTTAGGAGAAAATCACAAGTGTATACAAAGGAGCTGCAGAATAAAAGTGTAACAGTTAAAGAAAAAAAGAAAGACTAAACAAAAGCCAAGACAGAAGTTGACTAGAAAATTAACATTAAAAATCAGGAAATCAAGAAACAGTGTTTCTTTGGTGGTATTGCAAGTGTATGTCTCTATAACTGTAATTATTATACAGTACAGCCATGGGGACCAAAATCTGCTCTGGGTTGAAGAGGTGTGTTGGTTTAGAACTGGGAAATACTCAGTGTCACTTTAAAAGGCTTTGTGTCAGTTTAACTCCACAAGACACTGCACAGCCACACAGCTGAAGCAAGCTCTGATTATGGCAAAGTAGGTACTGCTTGATGGAGGATCGACAGTGTCTTCAGTGAAATAAATTGTCCTTGAAACTATTTTTTCCTGTAAAATGCCATTTTAATCAGTTTTTCCCAAACCACACTAATTAGAAAAGTCATTTAACCATCATTAACAAGGTACATATTTCCAGAATTTGTTATGAGAAATGATGTTATTTCAAAATGTATTTTGTATTTGTTATCCAGTTTAATGAAATTTAAATAGCAAGTTGATATGATAGTTCATTAAGATGTAAAATGGTCAAATACACTATTTTCATTTTAGAATGTCATGCTTTTAATTATGTTGTTGCTATTTAGTACTATAAAAATGTCCTGTTTTCTAGGTCAATGTTTCATATTTGTGTTATGATTAAAACAGTTTGACATTTTGAATAAAAATATACTAATTCATTGTATTAATTAAAAATAATGACCTAGGAAAACCATTTCCAAACTAACCTAAAGACGTCAGTGCTGTGAGACTTGACAGTTGTGCCATATTGTCACTATTAATGACATTTTCTACAGCAAAGTAAAAATGTACATACGAAGGGAAAAAATAAATGAAGAACTTTTTCATTTTTCATTTTTAAAACTCTGTCCGTGAAATCTTCAGTCCACTGAAAGGGTCACAGGTACTTGGAAAGACAAAACCAGCTTTTGAAATATTGACATTTCATGTGAAACACAAAGGGCAGCTTTTGCACAGATAGATGTTTGTTCTTCTTCAATACATGTTGGCCTTCTGCTGTCAGAGCAGGGAGGGCAAGTACACGAGAGGTGGATTCACAAAGCCCTTGAAGTTTAGCCGTAGATTTTTAATGAGGTTGTTCCCAGGGTTGTTAATTTGTACATATAAACTGCTATTGCCACATACTTGAGTAAAAGTACCACCATTTTCATTGTGTGTGTGTGTGTGTGTGTGTGTGTGGTTTGGAGACATGAGAAAAAAGGAATGAATCTATAATTACCTCCCCTGAAACTGGTTCAGACACACAGCACACACTGATTAGAGACACCAGGTTCTACTGTGTCATAGGGCAACATATCATTGAAGACAAAGTAAATGATCACTAACTGTTCTTTTCCTGAGGAATGCAAAATAAAAATTCAAAAGGCCACAGACAATAAGTGGTTGTTATTTCATTTCCAATCCTGTATGTTCCTTTTTGGAGCTTTTATCACTGAGTTTAAGGCTGCCCTTTGTGAGGACCTGAGAGGAAGCCCTCCTCTAACTTGGTTGTAGGTCCTGGTTTTGTGTGTCACAGATCAGTGAAGTAGCTCGTGGATGAACATCTATAAATCCCCATCAAGAATCTTCTATCTAAATTAAATCCTGTTATTTTCTGTTTGCCTAAAGCTGTAACATATCCTCTATCCAGAATCCTCATGGTTTCAACAATAGTTTTCAAAGATACCTCCCTGCCCTCCACATTTTTAATGCCCACATTCAAAAGTGGAAACAGTAAATGCTTTCCTGTGTAGGTGGCTTTTCAGATCAGTGCAAGTGGCTTTACGGACCCCTGTAAACCTGCAAACTACTGTTGGGCAGCTCTTGTTCTAGATATTTCGGTCATTAGCGAGAAAAGCTGCAAGTACCTTAAATTAAAATAGATCTTTGATTTCCCACTAGGACATCCAGAGAAGAAATTCACTTCAATTCTTTTGTGAAACTTTATAACTTTGTCTTCCCAGTGCGGGCTGGAGCCCTGGTGAGGCTGTCATTTGAACTGGAGCTGTGTTGCAGCCTCTTTTGTTCTCTGCTCGCCTCAGATGCCGGCTCGCTGCCTGCTGGCGTGCTGGAGCGAGCGGGATGACTTGTGGTGACAGCTGTAAAGTTGCGGATGGGAGCAGAGAGAGGAAAAAAGCCCTTGTTCAGTTAGGAGGGGTTTTATATCTCTCTGTTGCCATAACTACACAGAAGGAGAAAAACATGCTTCTTTCATGCTTGTCTAGATTCAAAATTGCCTGTTGTCATCCTTTCATAGGTTCAGCACCTTTGTGGGTTGGTTTGAGTAGCATTTTCGGATTATGAAATGATTGTGAAATTTGTACATTGCCTTCGCAGTTGAAATTTTGGCTTAATCACCATGTTTTCTGAGGTGTTCCTTTGTTTTCGTTTGTTTCTGAAATGTTTTAGCCGAGTCTTATCAACCATCTTCATTATGTGAAAGCCATTCAGCTCTCTCAAAATAGTCTTTATAAGCTTGCTTAATTCTTAGAGAGCCCATAAATTTTAATACTCATTAAATAAATCTGTGTCCTTTAATCTCAACCGACTTCTTAAAAGTGTTTTTTTTTTTTTAATTCTGAGTTTGGTAAGGCAGCTACTTAAGCACATCCTGATAATTTAATTCTCTATGAATAGAAACAACATTTGCAGTTAAATGGTTTCTTACATTATCAGCTAGTTATGGCTCATATTCTCTTGCCATACTGTACAAACCCCCTGCTCAGGCATGGATACTAGGAAGTGACTTTAGTAGGATTTATACAAAAATATTTAATAATAACAGAAATACATTTCAAGAAGTTTGCTTAAAATAAAGGCTTAAAAATCAAGATTTTACCCTCTTACAGGAAATCGATAGTTAGGCAAAAGTGAGAAGGACATTTTGCAAAATGTTTCATAAACAGCTACAATACTGTTAGACTTTGAAAACTTTACAGTGCTTTAAAATGTAGGCGAGAAAAAACAATTATAAAGTTTTTCACATCTTCAGGACAGATAGGATGTAGAGATTTGAAATTATTGTAAGTAGGATGATGTTCAGACAAAATCTTGACACAAATTATGGCTTTTTAAACATAAAATACCATGTTCTTAAAGCTCAAGGGGGTCCAAAAACTAGCTTATTTATAATTTTTTTCCAAACCTGTAGTCATTTATGATTCTTAGGTAAGTTAACAGCCCTGTATTTAACTACTACAACAACTTCTGTAGCCATGATTGCAGCCCCCCACATCTGCTGAAGCTACACAGCAGGGAGCCAGTTGCTGAAGTGGAGTTGTTGAATTGTAGAATACCCCAGGGAGGGCCTAGATTTGACAGAGAGCATTTTATCTCTTTTTTTTTTAATTTTTTAAAAATTATTTTGCAATATTTGATTACACTTATCTATTCTGATAGTGTAATGAATCACTAAGACTTATTTGTAGGGACACACCAAAAAACCAGTTCTCCATGATATGAGATGTCCACTGGATCAAGAAATACCGTCACATGCATTTAACCCAGTGCATAGCACGTGCCTGCTAGTAAACCATCCACAGAGTATATAGGCCTAAATACTGAGATATATTTTAATGCTTTGTTATTTATAGGTGATGTATAATATCTTCTGAAAGGGTGAAATTTCAGTGCCCAAGATTTGAATGCTTTTATTTGCTTTCATGAGGCATCCTGTACAGCAGTATGCGAATGTTAGAAAATATGTGCATTACCACTGTCTAGTAAAAATGTATTTCAAAGATTTATGTTGATTACACTTACATTCCATGAAAAGCCTAAGCTGTACCCCTGTTGAAGCTGGGCAGCTCTGCTTTGTTTAAATGGGCAGAGGAGCAGCCTGGTCCTTGCTAATTAATGTATGCTAAGTGCTTTGAAGTATTTGATTGTCAGGTGTTATACCTTAGAGCTGTGGCATCTTGGGGGTTGGGGTTTTTTGCTCTAATAGATGGGATTTGCTCTGGATACATCACTGATTTGTTTTCAGAAGCCTGTCCTTTTTTTCTTCTTTTTTTTCTTTTGGAACACGCATGGTTTTTTTGCTGGCTGGTGGTGCAGATGTGCCTGTGGCTGTTGTTAACACACAACTGGCACCAAAATTGGTCAGTGTTTCACTGGTGCTGCTCTGTCAGGAGACTGTTGGTGATCACACCATCAGTTTCACAGATGGGTGTTGCTTGTTCAAAGCCTTCAAAACTGGGAAACGTTTAGCTAATGCCTTGCACTACATACAGACATCAAAAAGGTCCAAAAGCTATCCCTTTGTCTTCTGCTACAAGCAATTAGGATAATACTGAATCCATCCCAGACCACATAGTAATAAATATTTTAGCCTTCCCTTAAGTGTGGATTGATATTCAGGTCTGCCTCCTGGTAAATAAAACAAGCAGAACTAAATTTCCCTTTGAATCTGGGCTATTCTGCATTTCCAGTGCTCACAGGTTTGGTTTTTTTTCCTTCTCTTTCTGCCTGTCTCTCTCATTTTGTCTCCAGAGAAAATTACTGTCTGCCTGGAAATCAAGTTACAGTGCTAACTGACATAGTGGCGTGTTGTATGTGGAGAGGGGACCAGACTGGCAGTTTGCTGGGATCTCCTGGGCTTTGTTTGCCTTGGTCAATATAGAACACGCTGCAGCCAACTTTGTATTTATTCAGGGGTGAATCCTGAAAAAAAAACCCAGCAGATCCTGATATAGGAAGCTACATCTTTATCTCAACATCTCAGTGTGTATTTTTATGCTTTGGTCTTGCTGCCTTTCCTTACATGGATCACAGTGTGTGTTGGAAAATGAGAGAGATCAAATTGTCAACATATTCTTTTCTCATTCTTTGCATTCATATATGTAATACAAATGCAGTTCATTTTCAAACCCGCTCACATATGCTCACTGTGCATTTGTAACCCTGTTTGATTATAAATTAGCAGGCATGGATACTGTAGAAGACTTTACCTCATAAATCAAAGCAGCAAAGGTATTCTAGCCCCTAGAACTCCTTTTTTTTATTATTTTAATGCATAACTGTGGTACCAAAATCTCTCTAAAGTTGCATCTAAAGCACTTTTTTTTCCCCTAGAGATTAAGGGTGTAGTTTGTCTCTGAATATAATCAGAAAGTATGTTGAAATAGTTCTATGGCCTAATAGAGGGAAATATCAACTGTGTAATATGTGAAGGCAGCCTTGAAGTACCTCCTAATGTCAGTTCCAGTGATGATAATAGCCTGAAAATTAGTTTCAAAACATGATACGGTGACTTCCCTGAATTTTTAGTATGTTTAGAAAGGTTCCATTTACACATAGGGCTGCAGTTGTCTTTCTCAAGTGAATAATCACCACAGCTCACTTTACTGACCCTTTCTCATCATAAGGTGAGAAGAATTTGCCTATGTGAACAAAAAAAATTATTTAGCACAACAGGGCATCTCATTGCCAACAATCCTTTGAGTAGAATTAGCATATGCAACCACATACGTGTTGTTCAGCAGGATTTAAAAATATTTTCCAACTCTCCAGCATCTGTTACTGTTTTCTTTAGCAGCACAGGTGTCTAACAGTGTCAACACAGCCAAGATCTAGACAGGTTGGTCTGCACTACAAAGTCCTACTGCCGTGGCTGTACCAGCTTGGAGTATGACAGCTTCACACCTTGCATTTCACATTGCTGTGCTGACAAAACCCAGCAGAAGATGACTCTTGTTGCCTTTGTTCAGGGGCTGGTGTAGCTGTGCCAGCAGTGATACCTCTCCATCAGCATATGCTCCATCTTCACCAGAGTGTGTAGCTGGCTAGCACAGGCTCGTCAGGGCATGGCCTTGCCACGCTCATGTTTAGTATTGAGCTTTTCTCAGTTCTTTTTATCTGGCTTAAGGGCTTAGGAAAGCAAAGTGTGCAGGAGATATCCAGAACCAGTCGAGCATTTTCACGTGCCTTGGGTGCAGGATGGTGTCCTGTGGAAACTCCATAATGGATAGAGACTGGGAGAGGAGGACTGGGCACACCAGTATCATGCAGACAGTATTTTGCACCTCCATCCCAAGCCTTTAGCAGCCCTGGCTGTTTGCAGTGCAGTACAGAGTGAGAGTGCTTCACTGTTTGTCTGCCTCCCCCATCTCTCTGATAAAGGATCCTTGCACAGGCAGTCCCAGCTTTCTTACGCCCCCTTCTCCTTCTGCTCTTGGAAAAGAAGTTCAGCTGAAATTTAGATCCAATAAGAAAAAAAAAGGTGGAAGTATTTATCTGCAACAGATTAGTTCTTACCTTCTGAAAAAAAAAAAAAAAAAAAAAAGAAATGACTGTCTGGTCCCAACTAATTATTTAATCTGCTTTGGTAATCCATGGGGAGAGACAGTACATCCTACATGTCCAAGCACACAGAATTGGTTGGGTTGTGCCTGAGACAGGCTCTGTCTCTGTTCAACTGCAGAGACAGTCCACGTAACTGGATGTATAATCTTCAGGGTCCAAGAAGGAAACTGAAGATAACAGTGCTTCTTCTCCAGAGGGTGGTTGGGCACTGGAACAGGCTTTCCAGGGCAGTGGTCACAGCACCAAGCCTGACAGAGCTCAGGAAATGTTCAGACAATGCTCTCAGGCACATGGTGTGATTCTTGGGGCTGTCCTGTGCAGGGCCAGGAGTTAGACTCAATGGTCTTTGTGGGTCCCTTCCAACTCATGCTATTCTGTGACCTGAAACATCCTCATCTGATAGTGATTCTCACCAAGCTGCACTCATTTCCCTTTCACTTTTCCCTTCAGACCAAAAGACATTAAAGGACCTATTTCTTACCCTCAGTCCCAAGTAAAAAGCTGTTCTCCAGAGGTGTGTCCTTGTCTTCACATCACAAGGAATATGATGTAGCTGATTTTTGTATTTGTCGTCTACTGGGAAATAACTAACCCTCATCCTGAACATCATGGGAGACCTTGAGGGGTGGATGATCTTCATCCTGGTCTGCCAGGCCAGGGTGTCTGGAGGAGTAGAGAGCAACATCAGCCACGGCAGTGCCAAGTCTGTCTGCTTAACTTCATCAGCCTGGCCTAATGAGGCTGCTGGACATGGAGCTGTTACCTCTCTGCAGCTGCTCCAAGCCATGTATCAACAGCATGGGGATGTATTCGGCAGCTTTTGGGGGTCCTCTGCAGGCTTTGGGGTCCTCTGTGTGTCTGTGGATGTTGTGATGAGGAGAAGGACTTGTCAAAGTGGCAAAAAATCCTGAGTTCTTGTGTGGTTCACGTGAGAAGAGTTCACCATGGTTAATTCCTTCCTGTCACTCACAGCCCCTGTTTGGCTTCTAGATCTTCTGCTTCATGATTTAGTTTCTTGTATCTACCCCTACTCCACCACTATAAAAATAAGCAAGCGTGGGCAGTGCTGGCACTTAATGGTTAAAATTTTTGTATTGCATAACTAGAGCAGAACCTTGGGAATTAATCTCCATACTTATTAAGAGAAGAAGGTAATTGGATTTTCCTCCTGGTAACTTTTCTTGGCTTTCCCACGTTTTCTGTCCCAATCATGAAAGCATGAGGCTGTGTGTGCAAGCACTGGTCTCTTGCACGTTCCTCACTAGAATAATTAGTGATGTTTCATCAATTACCCTTTGCAGTTTTATAGAAGGTTAGTTTTCCCAAGTAAATTGTTTTAAAAGCTATTTGTAAAAATCGTTCTTCCATATTTTGTAGCTCATTATATTTTAGTTCTTGCTGCACTCTTTTAAAGCTTTATCTACTAGAATTTAAGTAAAGAGTACTTTATTAAAAATGGAAAGAAACCTGAGAGCTTCCATTGTACCATGGGAATCTGCATTAGAGAGGGTCTTTAAGTATCCAGTCTTCACTGTGCTTAAAATACCGAATAAATAAACTTTGGGAATAAGTTCCTTGTTCATTTTTTATTTCTGATTATAGATAATTTAAAAAAAATACTCACTATATAATTTCTTTTCCCTTTACTTGATCTACACTATTACACAGTTGTGCTTGGTCCTGTATTTGATCCAACGCTTGTGGGCTCTTTAGTTTAATTTGTAATTTGTCCATTAATTAAGAGGGTAAGATGTGGTATGATGGCTGAAGCTAGGGACCAAGAATCAAAATTTCTGAGTTTTTCCTCACTCTGTTTCTGACCTGAGGAAAGTCACTTACACCTTCTGACTTATAATGTCTCTGGGACTCTGAATATAATTATATTAAATGCCCCCAAGCAATGATAATGGCAAGACAGAAATTGCTCCACAGAGATGTTCAGTTGCAGGTTTCAGGTCAAGTCTCCTTCAGGTTCAGCCACTCATGTAATTTTGGGGGGTCTCTTCTGCAGCTCTTTATGAAGAAAGTATTCAACCAGTCTTTCACTGAGAATGATTTAGCATCACTAGTGAAGGAGGGGACAGAAAGGACTGGCTTGGTTTTGAAATCTCATTCCAGTGTGTGTGTGTGTGTGTGTGTGTGTGTGTGTGTGCACCTGTCAGGAAGGAAAAATCCCTTGCACTAGGGTAGAGCAGTGGCTGTGATTCCCTGAGGAGAAGAAACATGAGTGCTCATCCTGCTGAAACTCTGAACCTTAACTGTCCTTGCACTTCCTTTTTTGCCTATATCTCTTAATAAAACAAATAGTCAAATGAGGGGGAAAAAACCCAAACAAAGAAAATAAAGTCCATTAGAACAAAGAAATGAGAGGAATAAATAATCCAGTAGGAAATTCCCAGCACATCCCTTTTTGAAGGTTTCAGGAAATTCCATTTGTTTGAGGAAATGCTGAAAATTAGGAGGAGCCCTGAAGAGGGCCTGGCAGGAGACAGCTGAGGTCATTTTTCACTGCCAGGACTGCACTGTGTTGTCTCTTCTTTTACAAGTCATCGGCAAGCATTATTACCTGGTGAAAAAATTTGTTTTGCAACTCATCCTGAGTCCTCATAAATCATTAATGCCTGGCTAAGCACAGTGTGAGCATTACAAATTCTCTGAGAATGAGGGCCCATTCTGATACAACCTTGTGTCCAATACTAATGCCTGCTAGTTATTTAGTAATACAAAGGAGCCTGAGCGAGGAAGATCGATGAATCAATGCGGTCTCCTGACTTCCTTCTGCTCTCCCCCGCCTCTCCTCTTTCTAGTTCAGATACTAAGCTGCAAAAATTCAGGACAGTTCATAGTCGTCTCTCTGTGGGCAGAACTATAGCAATTTAGGGGAACAAGGAGGAAATCACAGCCTGCAAATATCTGTAGGAAAAAGAGGAGCTTTGGTTTCTGATTAGAACTTATTCTGATTTCTGGGTTCTTGTGAGGCAAATTGCATCACTGCTCCAGACCTGTTTTCTGGTTTGCATCCCTTAATGATTCCATGCAGCATAAAGCACATTCAAGTGTGTAAAGAGCATAGATAGAAGCTGTGCCCAGGACTGAGTGTAATTAAAGGGTGCTCAGCACGTCCAAATAATGAGCCCATTACCTGTGGGAGCTGCTTGGGGAATTAGATGCTCAAACCAGCTCTCACAATACTGGAAGCAGCACAGAGAACACATCATCAATAGGTATTGTGGCTGAGCTTTGTGTCTTGTGTTTCAGTAATCTTGGCCACAGTCAGGAGTTCAAGGATGATCTGTACTGATCTGCTTACCCTGAGCTCACTTCCTAAAACCCCCAGCCCATTCAAGAGTACATCTCCTCTCCTCTCCTCTCCTCTCCCACACAGGATCCATCTGTGCAGTTGCTATTCATACAGCTGTGCCCTTTGAACACTGTAATAATTGATCATGAGCTTTAAAAGAGGGAGATGGAATGAGGTGAGGTGGAGATTGACCCTTTGTAAGGGTAATCTTAGACCTGTATGATTTAGTCATGGATGGAGCCCTTGTCCTGAAAGGCCTCTACAAGGAAGGTTCTAAAGTCACAGATACAAGAGAAATGGGACTTGAATAGGAGCTTAGGGAAAGTGCAAATGGGGGTCAAGGACAGTGGTTGGGTAAATGTGAAAAAGGGGAGAGAGTATCAGAAAGTTTAGAGGGAAAAGTAACAGTCTTTAAGACACGAAATGATAGAAAATTGATGTGAGGAAAATGTCATTGCTGTAAATGAAAGTGGGAAAATGGACCACGACAGAGAATGGGGGGGAAAATTGTTCATATGTGAAAAGGGACAGAAAAATGCTTCCTCCATAAATATATGCAACTGATAAAGCACCTGCTGCTGGTCCTGTGAAACCAGAGACCTCAGTCACTTTGGCCCTCAGTCAAGTACAACACCCCTTGTGCCCAAACCATGCTTGATCTTTAGCTGAGGCCCAAAGCGTTCCTTGTGCAGTGAGACTTCAGGCATCACACCTGCAGCAAAACCCTGAGACTCCCCTGCACCAGAGTGAACATTCAGATCCCATCTTAGGTTTTGCTCAAAATGTATCATTGTGCTTTACCTCAGGTGAATTTGTTAAAAATAGTCCCTGCTACAGCACCCACAGGACAAAGTGGTTTATTTTCCCCTATTATAGATCTGACAAAAGCCTGCTGTTATTTCTGTGCCCTCTCTAATGATCTGCTTGCTCTCTGGAGAGCACTGACCCATTTCAGCATAGAATAATTAGCCTTTCAGACACTACTGTGTTTCCATTAAATAGACATAAATGTGCAAGGTGACATTTATTTACTTAGGCCTGAAAAATATGCACCACAGATGTTGGGGCTTGGGAGAGCTTCAATTTCTTTTCATGAAACAGTTGTATATTTGCATGCTTTTGTGTCGTTAAACGGTAGTGCTTGACTGAAATGATTCCTGTTGAGTTTCCTTGATGAAGCAGGGGAGCACAGGGATTATTTGGGTCTGGGTTTCACCATGAGACCCTTTGGCAAGGCTTTGGCAGCTCTTGCTCAAGCCTGTCAGTGGCTTTGAGCACAGTTAGAGTTACAGACCCTTGAGGTCCCTTTTACTTCATGTAAGGACTCCATGTAAGGAACTGTTGTTGATTTACAGATCTGTCTGAAGAGGAATGTGTTCAGGGTGTTACACTGAGGAAATGAGAACCTTGACCTATTGCAAACATAAAATAAACCCAAAGTCCTTTAGTATTTAAAATCAGCTCTTCTGTCATCTTGATCACTGGCTTCTGAACCACCAGGCTATTGCCCAGGTGAAAAGTATATTATTCATCTTGATAGCCACTTTAGTCTGCAAAGTTGGAGGGAAGTCTTAGCCTTAAAAGTCCAGGCAGCATATAAAACATGTAGGTTGCCTAGTAGTTCACATCCCCACATGGAGACGTGGCATGCTATCTTTTCATTCCATTAGCACCAATAGGCTCTGTAAAAGGAGACATCACACAAGGTAGGTGCTTTATTGCAGGATGGAAACAATTTCATAGGTTATTTTAATCATTATGATTCTTTCATGATGTGTGAAAGTTGATTGTTGCTGTAAATGAAGCCATTGAAGGCTAAAAAATAAAAATGCTGTGATGGTAAAAATCCTTGGAGTGCAAAAAATAGGAATTGCTATAAAAGGGAGTAATTTATTCTCTGCATGAGATTTCTTTTTATCATAAGGATGCTTTAAAGCTAATTCTGAAACCTATACAATTGTAGTCTATATAGCTGAGGTATATTGCAAGGTGCATTGATAATTTAGCTAATTTTATATGCACTGTAATTTATATATTATTTAGAAGTGCTATTTTTTATGTTAACTGAGAGGCTTAACACATTTTTACGATGTTAAGGATAAGTTATTTTTGCAGGTCTTGTGGTTTTATTATTTTGACCCATATCCAGTTCATATTGCATCATAATACCATTTTTACTAATATTATTCTAGTATGTTCAAAACTTATTTCCATTTGGATAGAAATTCATTAGCTCTTGGTTTTGATTATAACAAATTATTTTAACTTTTCTGTGATAATACATTCTCTGTGTTTCTGATTTGCTAATGCTGAAATATTTTATTTTCATTTTTAACCCTTCAAAATTTAGGAATTGTTTTCGCTTTTTTTTTCTGTGTATATATATTTCAGTTGTTTAGACCTACTGGTTCCTGCTTTTTTCTTTTTCTTTTTTTTTAATATGTTATGTTCGTAACTTCTGACTGTCTGTGTTGAGCCAATCTTACCAACAAAAATATCAATTGTTTCCTGTTTCTCTACTTCTTTACAAAAAAAATTAAAAGTAAAAAGTAAAAATAAAAAACTCTTAATGGGAACCCTGGCACTGTCTGTCTTCTCTGTTCTGCAGAAATGTTGAAGGAGTTGAACCAGCAACGCAGAGCGAAAGAGTTTACAGACCTGAAAATTATTGTTGAAGGCAAAGAGTTTGAAGTCCACCAAAATGTTCTAGCTTCCTGCAGCTTGTATTTCAAGGACCTGATTAAAAGGTTTGCCTTCCTTCCAGCTGTGATCTGCTCTGTTCTTTTGTAGGGCGCATTTGTGTCGCTTTTTTTTCCTCCCCTCTCTTGCAGGTTTATGAAGATTGAATCTCCTGTCACAGAGCCAGTAGCCATTCTTTCCACCTCCTCTGAATGTATTTCCAAACTGAGGCTCAGATCCATTTGTTACACATCTGACTCGTACAGTGTAATTATTTCTGATGAGTAGAGGCTGGTTTTGGCCGAAGACAGTGTTCCACCACTGAGAGATCTAAGATTTAAACTCCTCTGCTAATGGTGATTCAGTCCACAACTAAAAACTACTGCTGTCAATGTTTGCAAGGGACTCTGTCACACACGACTAAAGTCTGTGCTTCAGGCTGCAGAAAGCCATCAGCATTCAGGTGAACGGTGCTGAGACATCGTGCAAATAAAGCATTTGGAGTACTGTAATCCCTTCACCCTGAAATCTTTGTTACATGCTTTTGTGTGGCTTTTATGGGCAAAGGGATTGATATTTTTATTATTTGGGGACTTCTAAAAGAAGAAAAGACAACTGATTAATTTCTCTAGAAAAAAATCGGAAATAAGATGATTTTGTGGACAAAATGTAGCTCGGTCTGCTTATTGGACTAACAGTAGCCTTTTCACACAAACACTTCAGCTTAGGGTAGGTACAGTATGTACATTTTCTAAACATCATGTCTCCACCTTCGCATTTTCCCCCTTCTGTTTCTAGCTGATTTATTCTAAACAGTGCATGATAATCTTTTTTTTCCATTACATTGATTTTTCAATTTGTATGCTTCATATACTTGCATAGGAATAATTTGGTACTCTCGTATTATTAGTAAGTTAGAGTAGCAAGTAGGGAGAAAAAAAACACGAGGATAACTTTCATTTTTCTCTCAATCATCAGCAAATTAATGCAGCTGCTGATTTTGCCTTGCAGTATTTTCCTGAGCAGACTGAGCCTGGACTGTGCTAAAAAATGGGATTAAAGAACATTTTGCTTGCTTCAAATCCTGTATTTAAATTTTGCCAACTAACACAATAGTGACTGTATTTTATTTCAGGATGGCATATTGGCTGGTATCTCCTTTCAGTGTATTGTGTCCTTTTGCACAAAGCTGGTTCTATAATTATGGATATATATTACATTTCTATGATATAACTGTACTGACTGCCTTATCAATTATTCATAAAAAATATGTTGGCCTAGGAAGCATGTCTTTTCCCCTCTGTAAATCTAATGATTGCTAGCAGTAGCTATGCCAGATCTCTCCTGTCCTTTCTCTTCTGTCTGCTCATTATTATTTAATCGTTAAGGCTACAGTATATGCTTTTCAGGGTAATAAGGAGTAGAGTCTACAGGAAAAGAAAAATTATAGAACCAACTTACAGAAACAAAATCACTGACTGTCCAAAGACTGTCATTTGGATTTTGTTGTGAAGACATCTGCTTGTGTGCAGAAGTCACCAGGCAGCATCTATTTCTAGAAGCACACTGACGAATCTTGCTGCTTTATTATTTAGTTATTAAATGGAGGTATACGTTAGATTGAGCACTGCTCTGTTATGAATTTAGTGAAAACAATATAAAAAATTAAATTCCTAGATTTTGTGAAAGCAAAAGCCTGGTTTTCAGCATGTATTGTCTTTTAGCTGCCCACATAAGGCTTGCATGCATTACAAGAAAAAAACAGTTGAAGGTTTAGACTGTTTGCTAAACTCACCACTTTTTGCCTTCTTTCACATCATCAGCAGCAATAAATATTCCAGAGGTCAATTTGTGTCCACCATCAGGTCTCTCCATCCCAGTTGCTTTCCATATATAACCTCAGCTGCACACATGTAACCTTGATGGAGGCTAATGGAGTTGCACAGGTGTATCCAAGGCAAAAATGCCTTTATTACTGATGATGATGCTTGAATAAGAAAAAATTCAGCTTGATGTCAAGTTGAGTTTGCAAAACTGTCAGGTGAGAAAACTAAATATTCACCTGTAAACTGAGCAAATGTGTCTTTGCGAGACAATAAACTCAGGGCTATGGGGTGGAATTTCTAAAGACTTGCTTTTTGTAGGATATTTGCAGTGTAAAGCCTTGTCTTTTATGAAACCCCATGGAAGTCAAGGGCTCAGATTGCAAGAGGCACTCAATTTTTTGTGGGATCATGCCCTTAATAATACACAATCATTATAGTTCATAGAGTTAGAATGTTTACAGATACAATACATCTAGAATCCTCTATGATATTTGTTAGCAGCTCCTTTGAGGCAGCACTTAAAGCTTTATGTGATTTATATTGCACTCCTTGTGTTATTGTAGAAATCAAAACAAGAAATGGCAGTTTTTCTTAAAGAATAAAAGAGATCTCTTTATATTAAATATAATAGAAAGGCCATTTCAATCAGTGCAAGCCAGGGTTAAACCCTAGTGTCATTCCATCCACAGGCACCGATGTGTCACCAGAAACATCAATGAGAATATGATCTATTCATGAAGGTACTATGTACCTCTATAGAAACATGCAGAAATAGAATCTTTCAGGGTATTTACCTCGGCTTATTATTTGCCACAGGCTGGTTATTATTAACCTCATATTCTGCCATTGATTCCACTGTGTGTTCAAGTTGGTATCTGATGGTAGAATAGCAAGTAGTGTCTCAAAAGAATAAAAGAGAAATGTTCAAAATCAAATAAGATCAATTATTTCCTTCTCAAAATAAAACCAAAATACAGATAAAAAACATAATAGAACTAGAGTTATTGCTCATCTTGAGCAAGGCTATTTGATGAGAATTAGTCATAGCAGGGAAGAAAATATGTTGTTCTTATTGCACTGATGAAAAGATAATAGCCAGGTTTGATTGTCCAAAACAATTGTAAACTTCTTTACTAAACAAAATTGGTAACGAGAGTGCATTTTGAAACCCCTTTAGTTTCTCAGAAAATGGCTAATCCTGTGCTGAGCATTCTGCTCCTCATCCAGAAAATTCTCCATTGTATGTGATTTATCTTTCAAATATATGAGCCTTTTTGAGCTTGGTTTAGTCTAGTCCTGAGCCTGAGCTCAGCACCATACCAGGCACCTGTTTTGGAAACAGGTCATCCCTGTCAGTAGCTGCACAGCACTCAAGCCTAAGCCAGAACTTGGTGTTCATCTCCCTCCCAACAGCAACTGACCATGGAAAACAATCTCAGCCCTTTTTAGTGCAGAATCATCTGAAAAGGATCATGCGTATTAGGAACGGCAGGTGTGAAATATTCCTGATACCTGCTCCACACCACTGTGCCCACGAAGGGCAAAAGGTGAGATTCAGGGGAAGGGTGAGGATCCATACAGGACTACTGCAGTATAGAGCTTCAGGAGAACATGGATGATAAACAGCAGCTGGACTGGGCCACTGTCCCCTAAAGGCCATCTTACATATTTTGAGTGCACTGCCAACCACATTGACTCCAGCCTGTTTGACTTTGCTACTCATGGAATCAGCCATCTCAAAACAAGGGCTTAATTTATGATGCAGACAATGAAAAGGAGAACCTTGAAGGCTTCCTGTAGGATCTTTTTCTCCTAATTTTGATTCCTGTGTGCAGATAGGGCCCGTGGATCAATGAAAGGTGTTAATGTCTTGTTTTAACTAACCAACATTTAGGTCCAAGGCTGGTGTCTAAGGCAGGTTGAGTCTAATCTCACCTACTTGACTGTTACTGCAGTCTGCAGAGAGGGACACAGACCTATCCAAGAGGCAGGACCTCTCCCCACAAAATAGGTGTCTAAGAGATGAGATGAAGGAGGAGGCCATCCCCCTTTCCTATAAAAGAGAGGGTGATTTGCATAGACAGTGAACTTATGATGGGCATACCATTGATTCCCTCAGGGGTCCAGCCTAAGCTGGCTGTCTGGGCTTCTCTGCAGCTGGGAGGAAAGATGGGAATGTCTGTAGGATGATACATCCCATTTCACGATAAATAGCACGATTTGCCTTCTGAAGTGCTTATTTTTCATGACCCAGAGAGAAAGACCAGTCACCCAGCCTGAATCATAGTTGACTAAAAGGACGTGAATGATTTCTTATGGCAACTAGTGGTTTTCTTAATGGCACATATTTATGCTTATATCTGTACACAGAAAAAAAAAAAAAAGAAACAAATCCAGATCCATCAAAAAACGTATCTCCAAAAATGTGCCTCTTGCAGAGCACAGATTTTCTTATTTAAAGCATTCTTGGTTTGGAGGAGGAAAGAAATGAGCTCTGTTTTTGTATCTGCCCTAGAAGAAATGGTGGAAGGTGGGTGTGGGTGTGTGTAGCAGGAGGAAGGAACGAATGGAAAATCCCACAAAGAGCCATCTTTTTTGTTTCCAGCTGTATTTGGGATAGACAAATGCAGCTGCTGAATAAATGGAATTTCTGATTTCCGTAACAAAAAAGTGTTTCACCAGAACATTTTAATTTGCTACTTTCTTCTTCCTAACCCAGAGTACTGGAATCTCTACCAAATATGACATTATTAAAAGGAAGCACTTGACATAAAAGTCTCTTCTTGGCCAAAATGCTTGCTTTTATAAGCAAGCTTTTACAAGTAGATTTCTCTCTGGTCAGTTGCTAAAGATACACAGATCTTGTCCTACAAGCTTTATCTTTTCAAGATTAGATTTTAATGATGCATTCTAATCTTTAAGTCATCTTGAGTGTCTGATTCCACTGGCTTAGAGTGGAAGTCTTAAGTCTTATGTACAAAGAGATTCTGTCACAAGAAGCAGTATTTTGGATGCATTGTAATCTGGCCCAGCTATGTTCATCCTTCTTTTCCTACAAAGCAGACCCAGTGACTTCATGGCCAAATTGCTTTTCCACAATACTCTGCCTTTTTCTCAAGTCTTCAGGTTTTTGATTTTTTTTTTTCCTAAAGTACTCTCTGAGGGCTTGAAGGCAGGGCAGGAGAAGTAAAGCATTTAGGGTGAGAAGACCAAATTCCTCTTGCTTTAAACCTACACAGAAGACGAAGATGTCATTCTGCATTTTACACCATTGCGTGGAAAGGAAGCATTTGGATGCACAACAGAGAAACCTGCCACTATCCATCTGAAACAGCCTGACAAAACTGCAAAAGCGTTTAGGTGTCTGGAAAACAGACTGTCTGGTTTGTGTTTACATTCTAATAAGTCCAAAATGAGAAACAGCAGGATGAAAGAAAAATCTACTCTTAGTGACCCCTTCATGTTTTCCTGCTTATTAAGAGTCTTGCTTTTAACTCTGGGAGAGAAGCAAGCAGCTTTCCACATCTGCATACTTCAGCTCCATTGTAGAACAGAATGAATGTGGAAACAAACTATAGCATGTAGTTGAAAACAGAGAAATTGGGAGTTAAAGATACAATGTTCGTTTCTGAAGCCAGGAGAGGTACCTTGTGCCTAGAGAAAGAGCTCCAGGGGTTTCTGTTAAACCTTTTAGACCAGGAGAATGGGAGGTCGCATGGGCGTGTAAAATATCCTTCACCCTTTACTGAAAGGGGACAGGTGTAAATTGTACTGTGGACAAGGATTTTCTCTTAAACGAGGCGGTGATAATTGCTGTGTGTTGGGCACGAGATCTTGGCATGGAGCAAGCTTCCTGCTCTCAGTGGCCTATTTCCATGAGCGCTGCACGCGCTCTGCCTGCCCAGGCAGCCGCCTGCCCGCCCCTCAGAGCTCCCAGCTGGGCTTCAAATTCCTCAGCTGCCAGACCTTGGGAAATGTGTTTTCATCAGGCAAAAGTGTATGGTGTTCTACATAAATGAATGGCACTTTACAAATATTCAGTGGTGTTCTGCACTGCCACACAACCCATCACAGGTGTCACAGCCTGGCTGTTTCCAGCCCCGCATGCATGGCTGTGGATTCGGAGGGTGAGTGGCTTGGGCTGGATGCCACTCTGCAAGGAGGGGCAGAGCAATGTGCCCTGCTCTGAAGAGAAACCCTGGCAAGGAGGTCAGAAGGGCTCCTTTTCAAGCCTTGAGACGCCGCACAGAACTTAATCTTCTGCTTGTAAAATTCTGCCCTGTGATGGCAGCTGTTGAGGCACCGAGCAGATCCCTGAAGCTCTCACTCCTCTTCCTCGCTGACAGCATCTCTGTTTACTGTAGCTGGGGCTTCTTGCTCCCATAATTTCTAGACTCAAGCACAAATTCTGCAAATCTTACCCAAGGAATGACAGACTAATCACCTCTCCTGCTCCAGCTCTACCCATCCACGAGCCACCCAGCTGTCATGCAACATCTCTCAAGATGCCAGTGCAAGTGACCTACCTCTGTTTGCTTACATCTCACAACCCTGCCTAGGCTCAACTCTTGTTAAAATTCAGGGCTGAAAGAGAGCAGTTATCTAAAAATGTGCAGTTCAAGATAAATTAATCAAAGAAAACAAAAAAAAAAATCTTCCACAGCATAGAAACAGGAGCCATATTCTTGAAAACTGTCATTTTGGGGGCAATTCCAAAAGCCAGTCTTGCCCTAAAATGAGGGTAACCAAATCTCCAACTCCAACTTGCTTGTAGGTAGCTCCAGGGCTCAGTAGTTCACTCCTTTCTATTATATCATCAAGGATGAGCCACTGCTGGATTGGGATAATGAATTTCAATTAATATGACCAGGCTATGATCATATCTGATTGTGGTGCCCTCTTTTTGCTTGCACAGTGCTGAGCTTCAGTGTCTGAAATACTCAGAGCAGTTCTGCAGGGTGGATGGGCGGGGACTGATGGGGTGAGAAGAGCCACGTGCCCTTTCCTGCCTATGCTGTGGCCATAGGTGAGGTGCTTCATGCCTTTCATTCACTGATGTCTCTGGATCTATAAATACTGTAGAAAAGCACTAGCAACACTCTGTAGCTGAAGGAGAAAGAACCAGTGCCTGACAGAATTAATTCTAATTACTGTAATACTGATTGGGATCCTTGGGCACTGCCATAATCATAGTAATAGTAATAAATAATAATGGTGGTTATCATTATTTTATTATTGTTTTCCCTCTAGACATTGCAATGACGAGAAAGAGTCTTGGATAGACTACCTAGATAATTACTTGTATAAATTTCACTACATTTCTAAGAAATAGATTTATTAGCTGCATGCCAGCTTTGTGCTAAGCTAGTTTTTGATGGTGTAATAAATATCATTAAAAGAAATCAGATAGGAGTTGAGTAAGGGTTTGAGCTTTGAGGTTGATGAGAATATATTTTTTTATTCTGTCAACTTACTTTTAATCTTCCTTCATATATAATCCCCCAGAACCTGCTTGCATCTTTCATTTACCTTTAACAAATAGTAGCTCTCACCCAGGTTGTTTTGCCACTGAATTAGGCTGTCAGAGATAGTTGCAAACAAGGTAGATCCCACACTGTTAATAAGTTGTCCCAGTTTTTTTGTTTCTCTACTACTACTTTGTGAGACGCAGTCTATTCTCAGTCCCTAGGAAGAGTCTAGGTCATGAAACACTGTTCTTCCAAGGGCACTTGCTATTCACTTCTTCATTCACTTGCCAGTCGTTTAAGCCAGCATCTTCAAACTCGTCATCTTCTTTCTTAAATCTCAGCAGGGAGCCAGATTTGTGCCTCTGACTGTGATCCCCGACACCGTAGCGTTACAGACTGCTGCTGATCCTGCCTTTAGAAATGGTCCTGGCCAAGCATTTAGATTGTGTTCCATCAGTGAATGGCATTAAGGGTATATAGGAAACGTGGCTCCTTTGTTTGCTTTATTTTATTCTGGCCATGTTGTCCGTGAACAAAAGCGTTTGCTCTTAATCCCATTGCTCGTCTTGGTTTGTAATGATCATTTCTGTGATGGTGAATTAGCAGGAGCTGCTGGTGCGTGCCCGAGCTCACAGCCATTAATTTTCCTGATTTTCTTCTGATAAAGCAGGTGCAAACTGGCAGCATTTGACCCTAATAAGTTACACTAGTCTTTCCAGATTTTGTTTGCCTGGAACAAGGAACATTATTTGTATCAACATCCTGATAAAAAGTGAGCAAATGGATTTGTTGGGCAGGTAAATTTTCCTGACGAATTTGCAAGCCTGTGTTTAAACAATGTAATTTATTTAATCTTGTGATTTTACGAGTTCTTTATTGTAATCATACAATAGAACCATTACAGTACATGTTTTCTTCTCTCATGAGACAGATGGATAGTGACTGAGGCTCAAAGATAATGTTTATCTACAAGATAGAATAACGAAGGCAGAGATTTGCAAGTTAATACATTTTGAGCTGATAAAAAAATTCCAAAAGAGAAGAAATGCTGGGGTGTAGTTTTGGGTTTTTTTTTAATCCTGTTTAATAAAACATTCAGTGACTTATGACATACGTATTGCAATGATGTTGCTCTATAAATGTCCCTTCCTGTCATCATTTACATGACTGATTACCTTGCAGCTGCATAAACTTGTATATCTCAGTAAATAACCTATTACCTCAGTATGCACATGTTTTTTGCTGCATGTTGGGGAAATATATGTTGTATGTTTGGGCATCTAAGCTTTTATATCTCATGAACCCATAATTACGATAAATCCAGATATTCAGTACAAAATACAACTTTCCATGTAGAGTACTGAGTCTGGTTTGTACATAGCTGAAGGCTGGCTATGATTTAACAACGTTTCTTTTCTACTTCTTCCAAAATACGTAAACATACTGGTTTTGAACCATTAATCACTCTGAAGACAATAAAAGAATCAAATAGTGGACAGTTAAAATGCAGCATCATTGCAGTCTCTTCTTTGCCTGAAGTTTCAGTGCTTTAAGGATTAAAGTAAAAAGTTAAAGTTCCACAATAAACAAGATGTTCAGTCTAAGTTGTGTCAACATGAGCAGCAGTTTCTAATGAGCACACAGCTAACGGACTCTTAAGCCTCATGAGAAGCTATCTACCCCAGTCTGCAGTCCTTTCTTTGGTAATCAAAATAATTTGACAGAGATAAAAAGAAGTAGCTTTTCTTTGGTTAAGTGCTTCATCTTACATGGAAATCTTGGATTTCCTGTTTTCTGGAGTCCTAAATACTGTCCAGGGAACAAAGCAATTTAATTTGATTATTTTATTGTCCTATCTATCTTGGTAGAAAATATGTAGCTGTCTTATAATGGGAAGACAATTACTTTAGGGTAAGCATTTATATTCCTGATTATGAAAACAAGCCAGCAAGATCAGTGTGTTGAGCTGATAGGGCAAATCCTGGAAATACGTTGGGGTGGAGAGGCCAAAAGGCAGCTGCGTGATGGGACAGGCCGTTGCTTTGGTCCATGCAGGCAGGGAGCTCCTCCCTGCTGCCAGCAATCCTGCAGCCTCCTGTCAGCTCAAACATTTGCTTTTAGTGCATGAGATTTAGATCCCTGAGTTGTATAAAACCCTGAGCCATAGATAGTCAAAGACAACAATTTTTTTTTCTTACACTGCCAGAACGAGTGTGTTCTCCTATTTCTTAAAGATAGATTCTGAGTGAAATATGAACAAAATTGAGCTTATATTATGGAGCCAGCTCCTTCCTGCTGTCTCCTGCTGGGAGAAGCAGGTAGTGGCAGTAGGCTCACAGGTGGACCTTGGAGAGGAAAAAGGAAACAATTACACACCAAGTCCCACTTGTCCAGGGAAATAACAGTTCTAAATGCGTCTTTATTTTAAATGTTAATCATTTATTTCAGTGCCCTTTTGGAGCACAAAGCTTAAATATACGTCATACCTCTGAGTCTACGGCATGGTGAGTCATATGGCATCGAATGAAATAGGTGTCACAAACTCTGTCAGTCCTCCTGTTCTCAACCAGGCAGCCTGGGTGGAAGCTGAACCAACTGTTCCTAGGCAGTAATGTACATTTACATAAAATGTTTCACATTTTTCATGTTTATTCTGTGCAGATGGCTCCATTTTGAACATCCAGAATTTGTTTTGACTTTGTGACTGTAGCTTGTAAACAGAGCGTTGGCTGGCATCTGCACTGGGTATAGGTAGCTTTTCGTATTTGATCTAAAATTGAGTGAAGCTGTAGCCAAACCATTAGTCAGTCAAAATAATGTTGCAAGCCAGTTAAAGGCAGCATATCCAAACCATGAGGGAAGGCTGAATGAGAGGCGGTAGCGCTGTCCATAAATTGACAAATTGATGCGTTCGCGATGTTTCACTTACACAGCTACTTTATCCAGCCTCTCAATGTGGCTTTGCAATTCAAGGCATCTCACTATTAAATGTTTTGAACAGAGTCACACAGACGTTCAGTTATGGGAACGTGTTGATACAAATAATGCACGAAAAATGCATAGATACACATCTATTTATAACTCAAGATGCAGAAAACTTCAGTTGCATCACTATTAAACATGAAAGCAGTATGACTGATTCTTGTATGTGTGTATTACATGTTTGGAAATTATTTTCAAGGAAAAATAAATAGCAAAAAAATGTAGATTTCTCTAATTTTTCTTTTGTCAGTTTCACTACTAGATCTTGCAGATGAAGTATTAGGGTTATTTTTCTTGCTATCAGGTATTTAAACATTTTTTCTCTTTCCTATATATTAGTTAACAGAAAGGGACACTGATTCTGATTTGTTATTTGAGTGTAATCAAACCATCTTTTGCTTTTTAAGGGTTCCCTGTGCCTTTGTCTTTTCTAGTTGAAGCAATTTAGTTGAAGGATAAGCAGCCAAACTACGTTCAAAGGCATTCGCTTGATTTTGTTGGATTTAATTATTCCAGACAATGCAGAATATTTTTCAGTAACTCCCCCCTTACCATTCAGAGCATATCTGTGCTTCCTGCTTATCTGCAGGTTCAGTTCTGCTTGCACATTGCTCAGGTCTATCACCTTGCTGGAGAAATACATGATTTGTAAATCTGAAAGAATTCCCCAACAGCTACCATAAAATTAAGCTGTTAAAGAGCTCTTGGAGCTTGTTTAAATGTAGACCTAAACAAATCTCTTTGCTGTTTAGCTCAAGATAAATCTTTTTAAAAGTCCTGTTCTAAATCACTTCCCAATTTTAATGAGTTTATATATCAGCCTTTGCCAGATTTTTACTGTAGCTTTTCTCCAAGATTATAGCCATGATAAAGTAAGGACTAAAATTGTTTATTATATATTATTCTTCAGAAGCAAAACTTTTTCCCCCAGAGGCTGTTGGGAGAGCTATTGATTTTCTGCCACAATGTGAAATGTGTGACCTTTATAATATGAGCAATGATTACAGGGCCAATAAAATGACATCATTCTGTTTAAACTTTAGAGTTCACCGGGCAAATAGCAGAATGTGCCACATTTAATGATGTCCATGGATGATAAGGGTGCGTTGACTGGCTTCAGGTGAGACTGAAACATGAAGGAGGCAGGCTCTCAATCCCCAAAACACCTCATGTTTGTTTGTTCCAGGAGCTGGGGAACAGGAGTGTATGTACCAGGTAGAACTGTGACTTTTCCCAGCTCTAAAGGCAGGAAGTCAGGGCTTTTCTGGTAACAGACTTCTCTAAATGTTTGCATTTACTGATGTCACCAACAAAATTCCTCCTGTTGTGACACAGGATGAGCTATTTGGGGAACAGCTCTATATATTGTTACAGATTTTCCCAAATCCACTGCATTTGCAGTTACAGGACTAAATTCTATTCTTGTAATATGGCTTTAGCCACTTCATTGCATTTCCTCTAGAGGAGCTAAGAGAAGACTCTGTCCCAAACAAATGAATTCTAACTGCACAGGGCATATACATTCTAATATTTGTGAAAACAAGGAACACAGAAACCTTTATTCAGGCTTTGAGGGGGATGCTACAACCTGATTCACTGAAATCATTTCATAACAAAGTCTATGGAATTTCTCTTTTCAGTGACATCAGTCTGTTTCCTGACGTTATGTTCTTCTTATCCTTCAGACATTTAATGTTTGATCCATTAGGGCCTGCTTCAGCCAATTCCCTGCCCAATCTCCAGGCTCTACCAACCAGATCCCTGGCATGGAAGCCGGGGTAGCTGTGATTTCCCTGTGCAGGCTGAATCCAGCCTTTACGCAGTGTTTGATCCAGCCAAACATGGAGCCAAAGGGCTGCATGCTTAGAAAGCACAAGGAAAACAGCACAACACATTCAAGACATTGCAGAGGCAGGAATAGGGATAATTTTCTTTCCCATTTCTGGCTCATTGTGTAATATCAATAATCTCTGTAGCTTTGTATTATACTTGCCGTAAGTGGCTCTAGTGATTGATTAAACACCTTAGCTTTTCTTTGGCATTTAATCAATTGCAACAGCAGTTTATTGCTCGGTGTATTACAAAGTAAAAGAGATTATTACTTAATTATTGTGAAAAATAGCAGCTTGCAGTTGTTGCTAGCATGGGTATGTGTCTGTGCTGACATTGGTGTCACATCATCCTTTCCTTGGTGCTCCTGGTCCCTGCACTGGGTGCGATGGTGCGATTGTGCGATTCCCAGCGGATCACGTGTGGTCCTTCCTCAGGCTGGCACCAGCACAGTGCAAGTAGTGGCGTTAAATAAAGAATTGCTTATGGTAGTCCCACAGTGCGAAGAGCCCGACTCTTGCTTGCTGGGTACCTCCAAACCTCCTTGAAATTTTAGGTGGTGTGTTTATTAACCAGCCCACATGAAAACGAGCTCACTGTCAGGTACAAACCCCTTCTGGGAGCAGTTCAGCAAGAATTACATTGGTACCAAGAGGTATTTGACAGCCCAGAGTGCAGCACCAGATGCATGTAAACTGGAGATAAATCAGATATGGGGCATATCATTGGGAGTGTGAGAAAGGAAAAAACCCAACATCCTCTTGAGGATCTAGGAAATGGCAAGTCTTCTCTTTGCCACCAGAGGATTTCTGCCTCAGATGCAGAATTGAAATCATATGCAAGAGTTCAGAAAGACTACTGTGGTGTGATAAAGCATAAGGATTTAGGGTAGCATAGACCTCTGTGCTTATAGGGGTACAACAGGTGTCACGATCAGTATGTGTTCTAAACATCTACTTGAAGAATAGGGTCTAACCCATCTATGTTGCCACGAAAAGGGACAGTTCAGTATTTAGAATTTTAAAAATGTGTTTTAATTCCTTGGTTTTCTCCTGGCTCTGTGATCATAGCCAAGTGATTTTATCTCCTTGTACCTCAGTTTTCCTCCTGTGAATGGAAGTAACCATTGTTCACTGCCTTAGAGAAGAGTAAGAAATTAGGCACTGCTAGCTGCTCCTCCATTGAAAATGAAACCTCTTTAAAGTTTTGATCCATCAGAGATTCACATGAATTAAAGCTGTGCCCTTGACTTGACCAGGGCTGGTCAAAGAAGGACCAGTGACAAAGCATCCACTGCAAATTTTAAGCATTTCCCCAAATGATTTAGGTGTTGTTGGGACAGGTGGTTGGGGTGTCATGCGGGAAAAAACGTGAACCTCGTGTGTTGTTTATTTTTCCTCTGTGATGGCAGTAGAGGTCTGACCATCACCTTTCTAGGCATCTGTGTGAACCAGGAGGTTGGTAGTGCTCATGGTAGTCTCTGCTCACGCTTCAAGCTGGCGTTGCCTGTGAGTAGTGATGCTGTGGCCAGTCCGTATCTGTCGCGCTGCATCATGTGCCGGTTTTGTGTCACTCGTGCCATGGCTTTTGCAAGTACTCGAGCAGAACTGGAGCGAGCAGACGTTGACTGTCCAGTGACAAAAAGCTCATGTTTCTTTGAGAAGGTGCTGGATGGTCCTAACCATTAAAAGAGTTTATTTTCTTACTCCAACAGATTTCCCCTCCCCTCCTTGATGTTACCAAATTTATCATCACTTTTGTCTTTCAGGTGTAACCTGTCTTTAGTGTTGCAGACACATCAGCCATGCATTAAGAACTGGGCCCTTACTTTATAATTCAGTATGACTTTCTTTTTGTCCAATAATTTCACAAGCACTAATGCACACTTCAAATGCAGGAGATACTTTGATCCCCAAATTGTTCAGCACTTCATGCAGGAAAAACCATAGGCCACAGTCATGAAACTCCTAGAGGATGGCTGCTGGCTTCCTGTGGCAGAGCTGGTTGTTGTTTTCCCCCCTCTCCCTTCTTTGCTCTAACCATTTTGTCTGTCTAGCTTGTCTTGTATTCAGTTTTCAAAGCAATTGCCATGAAGGGCTTCCTTTTTTTCGTGCCTAAAAGGGAACAATAGATTTTTTAGAATAAGCATATATTATATTTGATACAGCCGTCTGTGTACCACAGATATCATATTGATCATATCTGTAATTTAATATAACATACTGAGAAGTTCAAGCTAAATAGAAATTAGCAATTTTTATTACTATTTTTTATGAAAAGGTCTTTAAATGTATGCTTAAGTGTACATGACATCTAAAATTATTCTAGTGCTGGATTCTTGAAAAAGTAAATGACCTTTTCTCTTGAAATTGGCGAGTGGTTTTTCCTTAACAGTTATATTATGCACAGAAGATGAGATGTTAACCAAGATGTTAAAATGTATTGTTTCCCTTTGAAGGCTAATCCTGTTCCTCATTTTCATTAATGTTGAATCATTCATTTTCCTTTTTCTTTTTTTTTTCTTTCTTTTCCTTTCCTTTTCTTTTGCAACTGTTTTTGCATGAAAATGCAAAGTAGCAATAAAGATTTTTCTTAAGACTTGCTTTAAGACTCTTCTCTTTCAGATCCAGTTAAAGTTTTTAAGTTCAGTTATTTTAAAATTCATATTCTTCAGTTCCGTAAACAAAAATAATGGAGAAATATAATGAGGTGCAAAGCGATTTTCTAGCCCTCACTAATCAATAAATGCCAATAAAATGGGGATGGTGTAATGTCCATAATTTAATTGTCTGCTGTTACCAGGTCACCACGAGACAGCAGCAGAAGCGGGGAGAAGCTGGAACTGGCCATGTCCAACCTCACTGCAGATGTCCTGGAGTTACTCCTGGAGTTTGTTTATACAGGTTCTTTGATCATAGATTCAGCCAATGCAAAAACACTACTGGAAGCTGCCAGCAAGTTCCAGTTTCATACTTTCTGTAAAGTCTGCGTTTCATTTCTAGGTAAGAATCATTGCATCTAGTGAGCTTTTAAAATCTTGTGTTAAGGTTTATAAACCTGTTTTTGAACAACTCTTGAAAGATAATGAAGAAACCCAAGATGAAATAGAGTAAAATAAAGTAAAACAACATTAATTTGGTTTGTGATTTGAATTTCCAATGCTGACATGATGGCCAATGGAAAATGGTCTAGAGAAGTATAGTTTGTTGCGTGAGTGGCAACAGCTTTCACATCTTCTGTAACCTGTTTTGTTGAATCTTGTTCCACTCTTGAAATCTCAGTGACATTTTGTTTCCCAGAGGATGATCCGTGCATAGATACCAGGCTGTAACACACAGGTTACTTATAACTGTGACAGCATATTTTGGGTTCTACACTAGGCCAGCTTGGTCAAACACCAGAAGAGTTTGGACATGGGCTCCAATGGAGGAAGAACTCCTGCAAATCTGCCAAAAAATTAAGGACTGCATTGCAATAGCTGCAATTTTCTTGCATTTGTGAGAAAGTCCTTCTTTATATGTCCAGTGTTCCAGATTGAGTGTTCCTGGGGTTTGTTGCCGCATACAGAGTTATGGCCTAATGTCATCACAAAGGTGGGTAGAAGGAAAGGTTGCTGTGCCCACTCCTGGTAACTGGTGTGCCCTGTGTGCACAGGGAGCATTTGTCTCAGTGAGGGTCTACAGAGCAACATCTTTGCCAGTGCCTCAGTCCATCCTCTCATGGCCACAAGAAATCCATTCTTCTTGCCAGACTTACCATGTCATCCTGCTCCTTCCACTTTCCCTCTGCTTTCCAGCAGAGGGTATTTCAAAACAGTCCAAGATTTCCAGCTCAGCTAAGCTTTACTGGCCAGAACAGGAACCAGGCAGACCTGGCATGGCAGAAGAGGAGACACAACTGGAGCTCAACTGAAACACGATCCTTCAAATTCCTGCCTGTACCACAAGCCACTCCTTCACTGTCATAGCTGTAATATCAGTTAATAAGACAGTAATAATTTTAAAATTAACATAAATTTATTAATACCAAAAATTGATCTTGATGTTATATGATGTACTTCCCAGGTATAAGTACCAGATAACCTTTTTTGACATCTGATTTCTGCTTGGGCTTCCTCAACTTCCATCTTGGTGTGGGAGGCATTGTTCTCTCTGAAGCCCAAATAAATTGTAGGTTTTCCCGGGGCAGTTCTCATTTGAAATTCACATCTACTATTGCAGAATGTGGAAAATGAGACTTTAGAAAATTTTATGCTCAAAAAACAACAACAAAAAACCCT
Source organism: Molothrus aeneus (assembly GCF_037042795.1). Lineage (NCBI taxonomy): Eukaryota > Metazoa > Chordata > Aves > Passeriformes > Icteridae > Molothrus > Molothrus aeneus. The sequence goes on along the minus strand of NC_089648.1, from coordinate 70,583,668 downwards.
CAAATGAGTCCAGTTTACTGTTGTGTTAATTTTCACTGCTAAGCCAGCCTACTGGCAAGATGAGTGGTGTGACTAGGCTGGTACAATGCAGGCATCAGTAAAGAATTCCTGGCATTGTAGACTTCTTTCCAACTTTTTATATGCCCCTTATTTCAAAGTCTGTTCCAAAATGGGGAGCGTACTGGTGATGTGAAATTTATGCTTTGCAATCCCACCATGTAGACTGTGCAATTTGAATGAGGCTCTGGCTCTGGCATTGCTTGCTCCCAGCTTCCCTTCACCAGCTTTTTACAGTGATTAGATCTTACAGCCTTTCCAGAAATGCAGGATGTGTTTAAGTTTTGATATCACTGAAGATTCAGCCACAAAACCAAAATACATTCATTTCCTTGAATCACTGTGAGAGTTCTCTTTTCTGATAGTTAATATTTTAATTCAGTGAACCATGTTATGGTGTGAAATAGTAGAGTTGGTTATAAGTTCAGTGATATATGGAGAGTCACTGGAACTTTGTATTCTCATTTGGAGAATTCACAGAGTGTAATTGCTTATTTTTATTTATAGCTGTGACTTGATTGCACTACAGAGACAGCAGAGCATTTGCCATCTGAAAAGTTTAGGGAAAAGCATTTTGTCTTCTCTGTGGCTGTGTTTTTATTTTTCACCTCAGCCACCTCTGTGCTATACAAAGCAAAAATATGGTAAAAATCAGGGCTTTTTTCCTGCAGGGCTTCTGGAGGGGTGACCAGTATAAACAGTGAATTTTTCCCATCAGTCCATGTCTAAATAGGAAGAGAAGGGAAGTTCAAAGTAAAAGCCCCAAATTATTAAGTCTGTTCAGCGTAGCACAGCACAATCTCTGAGGAAATTCGGGTCATCCTTTTTCAGCCATGAAGATCCAGGAGGATCCTGTCATGGTGATGTCCAAACAGCTTTTGTGTCTCTATCCTGGGCCTCTCAGCAGCATAGGGCAGAGGTATCCCAACTTTTCTTGCACTTTTTGGTGAAAAGATGTGGCAGAATATGTCAGGGAGGTAGTTTCTTTCAATGGGAGATTTCTTAACTGGCTTCCCTGGGATAATTATAGCCATGTTCTCTTTCTTCCTCACATGCTGTCTCCTCAGCTTTTGTCTAGACCATGAGAAATGAGAACAGTTTTGTGCTTACTGATGCAGTGATGGTGACAGGTTCATGCAGGCATCATATGATAACTGGGCAAATGTTTGCAAACTGGTCAGGATATCATAGGTATTTCCTCCACCCACATGGCTGAAGACTTAAAGCCTTTTTTTATTTTTGATATTTTTTTTTGCTATCATCACAGTCATGGCTAGATTTGGGTTTCAGGTGATTCATCAGTATCATGGTTTCAGTCCATGGTGCATGGACACCCATCACAAGAGGAAACACATTCTGAGCTTTACTTCAGCCTGCTGCTGATAAAGTAAAAGTATTCATCCTTAAGCCTAAAGAAACTGGTGGAACCTGGTAGTTTCCTAATCTGGGCCAGATTAGGAAAGAGCAGGAGCTCTGAATTTTCTTAGTCTCCTGAGCAAAGAGCACAGAATCAATGTTTGGAAAGATTATTAGAGGAAGCAATGAGAAAAAACTGAACAATGGACCAGTGATGGGACCTGTATTCCTCAGGCACCTGAGGAAAAAAGAGGTCTTTATGGGCTTTAGGAATTCAAGAGAAAGTATTATGGGCAATTTTTTTTATTCATCCAAGGTGGAGAATTTTGATCCAGCTGGAGACCTGCACTTCCCAGCCGTGGAGGAACCCTAATATATGCACTTCATATAAACCATATATCAACTTCAACTATATCTGGAGATGGGAAGAAGGAAGAAGACTCTCACAGGGAAGGGAAATATTTTGGACAATTCATTAGAAAATGAATGCATCTGATAGTCTTCCACCTATCCCCCATCTTCACATGCTTTTTGACATTAGTAGGAATACCTGAGGAGTAAGTTTCCCATCAGAATGTACACAGAGGATCACCAGGAAGTGCACATTTTGTGCTGATTTTAGTAATATCCAAATCATCATCTAGAAAGCATCTCTGAGTGAAAATACAGTGCTTAATGCACACAAGAGGGGGTTTACAACCACCACTGAGCTTCCATCAAACTGTTACCACAATCTCACCGAGTAACCCTTCTTGCATACTGTTTTTCTCTGGTGTTATCTCAAGTCTCCCCACTCCCAGAAGTGCAGTTGGAGCAGTCTGCTTGGCTGATTGTCTCCTGATGATGCTGCACAGGATCCTGCTCCAAAGTCACATCTAACACAGTGGAAAATACCAGCTGCTGATCTGCATTATTGTGGCACATGTAGCAACAAATACGCTATCCAGCACTGTCTCAAACCAGAGAGAACCTACTAGATTGCATCTGATATCCCTAAAGTCCACTCATGACTTTGTTATAAACTGTCCTTGAGCATTGGGAATAGCTTAATAGTCAGCATTTGTGTTCTGAACAGAGACAAGGAGAAACTTCAAAAAAAAGTGTTGCTACAAGCCCAGTGTCATTGTGGCAAAACAACAATTATTATAAACATGCCAGTGTCCAAAGGAACTCGGCACAGGAGCAGACAGAGCAGAACTGGTCCTTAGCTGTCTTTGTCATGCCAGCATTGACAAGTACCCCTGGACTGCAGTCATTTGGGATGAGCTGTATTATATAGCAGAAGTCTATATCTGAGTAGTCATGCAGGGTCCCTTTATAGCCAGTGAAGAATAACAGACATTGGTAGGGCAGGGTTCTGCTCATTCTGGAGTCATCATCCAAAATATTACCAGATTCATCCAGAATATTACCAAATTGTTACTTGGAATTGCTTGTTTATGGGTGTGCAGGGATATAATTGTGTCATGGTTTGACATTTCAAACCAGGACAAATTGTGAATGCAGAGTTGCACGACAACTGAAGTTGACAACGAATCTTGCTGCCAAATTTTTAGTCAGAACTGAAAAATGGGGGGATGAGGTGGTGTCTTTATGTTCATAGGACAGAGATTTTCCATATCACCTACAGCTGTTGTCCTAAGGTCTGTCTTCCTCACCAGCAGTGAATCTCTCTAGTTCACATGCCAGTCCTCATCTTAAACAGATGTTGCTGTGCCCACCTTGCTGTGGTTCTCATCACACAGAAGGGAAGTGCAGAGAAGTGTGTCCTGCACACCAGCCTCCTGCACATCCCCTAATCCCACATCCCACATCTCCCTGGGACCCCTCTCCACAGGGCCTCACAACAATTCCTGAACCAGATAAGGACATCACTGGAATCTGCCACGGAGGGGTTTCTCAGGGAAGAGGAGGGAGTAAAGCTCCAGGGGCCAAGATGGAGCTGCTTGGACCAGTGTACCAGGCTGCATCAGGCACCCAGTGTTCTTAGAGCTAGGGAAGCTTGTCCAGATCACAAGAAATCAGTTGTGAGCAGTTTTTTCTGCTGCACACCACAGGCTCAGCTGGAAATGTTGTGGGGATCTCTCCAGATAGAGGCAAAACCAGTCCTCTGAAGAGAAAGACTTGAAAGTCTTTACCATGATGTGCTGCTTAATGAGTCCAAATTGATTATTCCCTTCATTATTAACCCCTGAGGATAAGGTGGAACAGTGGCAGATTAGCCTTTGACTTGAGAGTTTGCCAAGAAATTATAAGAGTTTTGGGCTCTGTTAGATGATTACTTTTCCCCAAGCTGTATGTACACCATGAAACTGTGCCAGCAGACAGAAGCAAGGAATCTGGAAGATGTTTTTGGTCTTTTAGGGGGTTTTGTGGTTTTTGGTTTTTTGTGGGCTTTTCTTTTCTTTTTTTTCTTTTCTTTTCTTTTCTTTTCTTTTCTTTTCTTTTCTTTTCTTTTCTTTTCTTTTCTTTTCTTTTCTTTTCTTTTCTTTTCTTTTCTTTTCTTTTCTTTTTTCTTTTCTTTTCTTTTCTTTTCTTTTCTTTTCTTTTCTTTTCTTTTCTTTTCTTTTCTTTTCTTTTCTTTTCTTTTCTTTTCTTTTCTTTTCTTTTCTTTTCTTTTCTTTTTCTCTCCTCTCCTCTCCTTTCCTTTCCTTTTTTCAAGAAAAAAAATTGGTACCTTTGGGCTTCATAGCTATCAGTTTACACCCCATCTCTGGGCAGTCTTTGAGTGACAAAATCTACTGACAGCAAACAGTGTTGCTACTGCAGTCAGCTTGAGGAAATGGGCTCCTCGGAGTCAATACAATCAACTGATGCAAAATGAGATAACCCAGTTTTGAGACTGCTGGATCTGTAAAAGAAAATAAGAAGAGTTGGGAGGGGAAGAAAGCAAAACAAACCCACAAAACTCCTTTTCTCATGTCAGGTTTAAAAAAAATAGGAAAAGGTGGTTCATAATCCCATTTTATTAAAAGCCAAATATAGATAGTGTGCAGGTTTTCAATCTGATGAAGGCAGACACTGGGTGTAGGGAAGAATCCCTGAGCATTTCCAGCAGAAGCAATCTGATGAGAGTTTTGTTTGAAGAGATATGGGGCTATTGCACATTCCTGTCCAATGCTCTGTCACAGTGCACTAGGATATGACACTGCCAAATGGGATTGACTTCTCTGACAGCACCGGAGCCTGCCACTGGTACCCATGCCTTTGTGACCTATTGCAGTCTCACTCTTACTACTTTTTTCTTTTTCAGTTCTATATCTTAAAATAATATATTCTTCTTATTAGTAGTGGCTTGGTTAACAAAAGCTGCAAAGAATCTGAGAGTTCCTCTTATAAATGTCTAAAATTCGTGGGTTTTTTCTTCAAAACAGCTGGAAAGAAAAAAAAAAATACAGTCAAATGTATGGTGTAGCACACTTCTAAGGCAAAGCTACACACTGTGCTGCTGCTTCTGTTTGCTGGGAAGGAGATAATGCTGTCTCCACTGTGCATGATTTTCTTTGAAACCCACTACACAACGTTTAACAGAAGGCGTTAGTATAATCTGTGTTTTGCATAAGGGATGTCATCACATTCAGCAGCAACAAAGTTCCTTTGAAAAAAAAAAAGAGGGGGGAGGAAATTTTTTTTTTTTATTTGAAGTAGCTTAGTAGCTGAACAGGGCAAAAATTATCATAAAGTGACTGCAGCATTCTCAGAAATGTCCTTAGTGCTGTTTGCATATATTCTTAAGTGTCTGCACTGGCGTTTACATCTTTGCTGCTCCTTAAAGCAACATTGTAGGCGGTGGGAACAGCAGCAGTCTCTTGGCTGGGTTCCCATCCCTTGGGAAGCCCCAGATACTGTTATGTCAGTAGGTTTCCCCAGTGCTTTGTGGAGGCTTACACAAAAAAGCAAACTCAGAAAGTGCATTTCTCTCTCCATCTCCAACTCACCTTTTGTACTTTAATCCCCAATTCCAAATTAACCCAGGGTGCTGCTTCTAGTTAACTCCCTGAAATTAATTAGGGTTGGAGGTTTGTCCATGACACTGATTTTTCTCATGATCTTGGAACAAAAGTGAATCTTGCTTTTAATAATTCTCAATTGCCTTTTTTGTTTGTTTTTTGCCCTTTTTAGAAAAACAACTGACTGCTAGCAACTGCTTAGGAATATTAGCCATGGCTGAAGCCATGCAGTGTACTGAACTATACAACATGGCCAAAGCTTATGCCCTGCAAATTTTCCCAGAGGTGGCAAACCAAGAAGAGATCCTTAATATCTCCAAAGATGACTTCATTTCCTACATGTCCAATGACAGCCTAAACACCAAAGCAGAGGAGCTGGTGTATGAAACAGTGATAAAGTGGATTAAGAAGGATGCCGCCATCAGAGCTCAGGTAAAAATAATCTCAGCAGCCTCACTTTGCTCCATTTCCATTAATGTGTCTTTTAGAATAGAAACCATCTTCATGCAATTTTAACCACACAAGTGTGTGGGAGATGGGATGGGCAGTTCAGATAAAAAAAAGACAAAGGGAATGCAGGCTATGCACAAAATGTATGTAATTTCAAAATCTGATCCCTACATCTGATCATTTAGAATGAAAATCTCATTTGTGACATGCATGGTACAAAGTTGTTGACTGTAGGCTCAGTCAGAGATAAATTGAGAAGAATTACAGTTTTGTGAGATGCTGCTTTAAGGGGATGCATTTTAGTAACAGCAGGAAATAAAAAATCTGTCAGAAAATCTGTATTTCTTTTGATGCCACATACTAAATGAGTATAACTCCAGTTCATAAGATACAGATTCGGTATGTTTATTGGCTGCTTGAGTTTTATGTATTTATTAGAGTTAGCCTTTCCTCTGCCATATGAGTTATGCAGTCTGCTCTTGTCTAAAGAAACTGAGTCTGTAACTTTCCTGCCGCTGTCTCGATATAATGCTAGATACAGTGACTGGAGGCTGGTGAGTGTCCTTGGGACCAGAAGTCATCCCTGGTGATATCTAAATACCTGCTGCTTGCCTTGAGTCAACTCTGTGGTCTGAACCCCAAACCTCTCCATTTGGAGGCCAGTTCTCTGCACAGACCCCATAAGGGGAAGATTGTTTTCCCCTTCTTTGGAGGCCAGAGTTGTTTCTGTTGACACCCAGTCACAGTTTTGGCTGTCTTAAGGTGGACAGTTGCTCATGGACCCCACTGTATCTCAGGGAGGCACTTGGCCGTGTTGCTGATGCCATCCCACATTGTGACAATCTGTACCTTCTTGACTGAAATGTGAATTCAAGCACCTGAACATGCAGTTGGATGTTAAATGTGTCATTGGATGTGGTCCAGAGCAGCTGCACATCCTCACCTCACCTCTGAAGTGAGAGAAATAGTAATTCCTGCTCTCCCCAGGCTGCTGGATAAGGGCATTAAGGACAGTGGGGTTCTGCATGCCAGGCCAAGCCTTGCTGCCTGTGCTGTTTCACCAGCTGAGCTCCTGGTCCTGCCAGAGCCTGCAGCCCCTGGAGCCTCACTGCTGCCCTGTGTGCCCAGGAGCTGTGGCTCAGCAGGACAGTCCTGTGCTGGGGTTCCACCCCAGCTCTGACCACCTCCTCCATGTGTCAGCAGTGCCATTTAGCATTGCCCAACGTTATTATTGCCTAAAACATTCACACAGTGCCATGGATTCACTGAAATGCATGCCTTTTTGGCACTTGCTGGCCTTGAAAAACACACTGTTTTAGAGTGTTTCCCTGAGTGCTTGAAGTTGGATGGCTCTGTGCCACTCTGAACTTAACACAACCTCAGGGACTGTTCCCAGGGAGTTCAGGAGCCCTGCAGCAGGAGCCTGTTTGCCTGGTGCCAACAGAAGGTGTCACTCACCAGACAGTCTGGGTTGTGTTCTCAAAATTGTGGTTTTAAATATTTCCTTCTGCATCCTGCTGAGGCAGTGTTGGGAATTTGTTTTTTTAAGTGGTGGTTTTTCTTGCTGCCACCACTGCCATCCCCTCCTCTCTTCCTTTCGTGTTGCAGTGAGTTGCTTTTCTGGGGTTTTTCTATTCCCAAGTTTCCTTGTCCTATGCCCTGGTTGTGAAGTGCTTTTTGTAGTTTATGATGGCAGTTCTATTTGCTTCTCCAAATTTCTCTGTGGTGCTTTAGTTTCATGCATTAGTTTACAGGAGCTTTTAATTTTTAATTTGTATTTATCCAGAGATAAGGGGTTTGAATAAATTACTCTTAAAGATTCCAAGAAGAAACTATTTTCCTGCCCAATCCTACCACTAAGCTAGTTTATTTAAATAGTAGCTCTCATTTTTCTTAGTACTCTGTGCACTGCTTGATCTATTATAAAGCTCTTAGTTAAATAGGTACTTATTTTTTAAAAGTAGGAGTTCACATTTACCATGAAAAGTACCATCTTTACAGTAATGACTTCTGCATTTTCAGAGCCTGGGAACAAATATCTTCCATGGTACATAGGAGGGAAGATAGTCCGAAAAGATCTTATTTCTAATGAAGACGATGATGAATAAAAATTTGTGCATGATATGCAGCATGGCCCACCATGCCAAGAACTGCCCAAGCTCCTGTGAGATGCACAGGCTACTCAGAGCTTTGCAGAACTGGGCAGCTGTGGCAATATTGAACACAGGATGAACCTTCCTGCAGGAGCTGTGCATGGATATTTTTATTTTATTCACATTTTGGAGATAGATTCTATGAGCTGCCTTTAGACTCTTTGGGGTAGAGGACACCAGGACTGTTGGGGTGTCCTGGGAGGGTTGATGGATGCCATGAATTGCAGCAGTCCTAAGACATCACTCCAGCTCTACTGCACTCCTCAGGTGACCCAGTCTGGTTTTATTTCTCACTCTCAGAAGTTAAATCCTTCCAGGCATGGATTTCCAGAGCCCTTTGCTCCATTGTCTCCCCATCTCCCTTTACCTTGACAGTTCAGGCTCTATTGTCACATTTTTATTCTCAATAGCTCCAATGGCAGGTAACTAAAATGCCTCTTTGGCAGCTTCTTCCAAGTCCTGTGTTGGTGATTCTCCCAAAGGTGGAGGTCTGGCACAAATGGGAAAGGGCTGTGCTCTTCATCTCACCTGCATGTCCATCTTCCCTGGCAAGCCTGGCAGGGGCTCTCTCAGCAGAGACATCCCCACAGAGGAGCTTCTCTCTGAATCAGCACCCTCTGCCCCCAGGGCAGCTGCAGCTCTCCAGAAGTCTTGGTGCTGCAATGGCTTTGTGTCACTCTGCAGTGCCTAGGGACAGTAAATCTCACCACTTGTGCTCCCCCACTGCAGCCTCATGCCGTGCTCTTACAACAACTTATCCATCACTGCCTTCCCTCCTGCCCGATCCCCTGCTGAAAGCCTCTGGGAAGGAGATTTTCAACAGAGCCTCCCGTTCTCCTGGAAAGGCGTTGTTTGCTGTCTACCTGCTCTCCTCTGCCATTCTAAAAGCTTTTCTTCAGATGTCTGACTGTTTCTGCTTTTGTTAATTCTTTCCCACCAGGCTGGAGGGCAGTGACAGGGAAGGCAGCAGGATTTTCTTGGAAGGCAAGTTGAAAAGCTGTGCTCTGGCTGATGTTTAATGGTGCACATTGTGCTCATATGAACAGTGCTCATAAAAGTGCTCTGTGGCATTACAAAAGACAGCACCTGAGCCTTGTTACAAAGAGAGAACAGCAGTGCTTTAAGGGTTGCTGATCATCTGCATAAGACAAAGAGGCAGTTCAGAGAGTGACGTGTTATACCAGGATTTGGTAAATAATTGTATCCCCCTAGCATGTTGGAGCAGTGCCCCAGCTCACATGGTAACATTTATGAAGCTGGCTTATTGCTGATGGTAGTGCATTTTAAAATTGGTCTGGCCAGAAAAAGCAGCCTGTGAGGTGAGGTCAGGACTAGTAGGTAATTTCTAGTGGACACAGAGCATTGGTTGCAGGAGTCCTTCTGATTGCTGGCACTGAGTGCAGAGCCTGCATTGACTGACACATCTGGGAAAGCTGAATCTACTCTTTTTTTCCTATTTATTTCTCTTCTTGACTGATGGATGAGATTGTAGGGTTTATCCTAACAGTTATCCCCTTGATAAGCTTATTACAACTCCAGCAAACTCATGCAAAAAAATAGATTGCATAATGGAGGCTTTGCTGTCTGAAGCCAGCACAGTCTGAGCTGCCCAAACAAGGAAAGATTTCTGCCAGGCCCCACACAGTCTTGACCTGGGCATATCCCCCAGCTCTCTGCATGGCCTTGGGCAGGTTGTTTCACCTTTCTGCTCCCATTTCTTACCCTGTAAGCTGGAGGGAAGTGATGTCTCCCATGAGGGCTGTTGGGAGGATTCAGTGGATAATGAGCCACACTGTCCACAGGTACTGACGACTGCCAAAGCTGCTCAGAGTCATGCCCAGCGTCCACATGGGATGGGAAGGATGGGAAGTTGCTGGATGCATAGTAATTTGCTGCCTGTCCAAACCATAGACATCCCAAAGCTCACTGCAAACATTCCCACTTTCTCTTCCAAGTCCAAATTTGTATGTTTACTCTGAGATAAAAAAAACACACTACCATGTTTATTAATGACAGAAAGACTGGCAGAGTCCCCATTGCATGAAGCTTCCCTCTCACCGTGAGGAGGGACAAGACATGAGGAGAGGGCAAATATTCCAACAAGTTGCCCAGAGAAATGATAGAAGAGAGGCAGATACTGCAGTGATGAATGAAGGACAAGAGGCTCAGCTGAATGACAGCCACCTTTCGTAGCACTCTGCAAGGATACTGTTAAAAATGATCAAATCGGAAGCCAAATTTATAAGAGAATTTAGCAAAGATTTATTAGATCGTCAGCAAAACAGAATTTCGAAAAAAAACCAACCACCACAGCCAAGGCAGCGTCAACCCCGGGATCGGCGCTGGGTGAACCTGGATCAGACCAACAGTGTCAGAGCCTCCCCTGTGGTTCACCCCGACTGCTGCTTCTCGCAGCGAGCTTTTATATACAGTCTATTCTGCCTGCGGCAGAGATGACCCAATGTTCCTTTGTGTCCCTTCACATGCAGAACCGGGGCCATACATGTGCAGGGGTAGACAAAAGTCCGGTTCCAGGTGTCCAGATGATGTCAGAGCACTCAGGAGAAGTCAGTATTCACATGTAAAGGGTGGCACCGGTAGTAGATGCAATCTCCAATGAGCAGATCACTCTTGAGTGGCCCGGACATTCCAGGGAAGTCAGTGATAGTGGCCCAGGAAGGTTCCATTCATACATTAACCGGCTTGATATTATTTTAACGTTGTCCAGGAACTAATTGAATAAAAATAAGGCTCTGCTCCCGGACGGGGTGGTCAGAGACATAGCTTGGATTTTACAATATTTTATACATAAATATCATGAATTATCGCTACCATATACTACAATACCATCATGTGCCCTTTTCCCAAACCTTTAAAATATTGGTGACCAGCAGCAATGCAAAATGTCTCCTCCATAAAGGCATTAACAAGCTTTTTATGAACTTGAGTCCTCAGAGGCAGATTTATCTAAACAGCATCTTCATGGTGTCTGAGAACCAGAGATGCGTAGACAAATTTGAGGTAATTTAGAGAAGAGCAACACAAATGATTAAAAGACTGAAGGAACTGATGTGAGAAAAAAAAAGATTAAAAGATGTGAATATGCATGACTTGGCCTAATGACAGCTAAAGAGGGATAAATGTCTACAAGTGTTTGAAGCCCCAGGGAGGGGGTTTGCCTGGAAGGATGCATGGGAATAACAACAGTAAGGACCACTGGGTTGAATTTGAGACTTGGCAAATTAGTCTAACACAAAGCCCACCTGTAGGCTCTGTATCTGTCAGTGAGGGTAAGGAAAAGTGATGGAGAGAAGGAGAAGAGGATTTATGTCAAAAAAGCTACAAATGCCCATGAGCTATATTTTGGCAGTGATGGAGAGTGGCAGTTTGAAGGCAAGATGCTACAGAGGAGAAAGGGTTGGTGACTGTGAGAGAGCACATGGAAGATGCCTTATTTCTCAGGCACATTTTAAAGAGCCTCCATGCAGAAGAGCAGTTTGCTTCAGGAAAATGGAGAATCTGACAGGTAACAATGGCAATTCCAACTCTGCTCTGTGATGACAAGGAGGTAATGATAGAAGCTGATGGCCAATACCAGCATGTACAAATTACTTAGTTCATCATAAGAAATTAATTAATCAATCAATGTACTCAAGGGCATAAAGTTTCAGGAAAGAATGTTGGAATAAATATGAAAAAGGATGCTTCCAAGGGAGCCTAAGTGAATTAGGCACTAATGCTCTGTAACACTTCAATTAGGCTTCTTTGAAAAGCCCACACTATCCTGGTGCTTTGAAATCCATTTGTGGGAAGAGCAGACAAATACAGAAAGATGCCATAATGAAAGTACAAGAAGCTTCAATTTCTCTGAAAGTGAAAAATGCAAGGTTGAGCAGTAACCCCTGTGATTTCCTGGGGATGGGCTGCTCAAAGAGCTCCAATTTGAATGAAGCTTTTGCAGACACTCAGCTCCCATACGAGCTTACAGAGGGAGAAGAAAAGGCAGCAGCAGAATGGAATCAGTCCAGGAACATGCCCTTAGCTATATATTGGAGGAAGAAACTGCATTAAATAACAAAGAGAATACAGGTGACATAAGCAGCTCCCGAAATTCCCTCTCTACTGAACTTTTAAGTTTTTTTTAAAGGGATACCCTTGACAGAAAATCTGCAGAATTATTTCTCTGAAGTTAATTGGTTTGAGGAGCTCCCTTGTCTCTCAGTCTGATCAGTCTCTTCATTTGTGGCTTTTCCAACACATTTTTCTGTTTTTTACAAATCTTTCTTTGCTGTTGCTGAAGCAACGGCCTCACAAAGACCCACATCCTCAAGCAGCTCCTCACAAGTGCTCCCTTGCCTTGTGCTGCATGTGGCCCCAGCATTCAGGACCGACCTCCAGAAACAAAATCATTTTATATTCTAGTCAAAAAGCATTTTAGAGAGTTATGGCACATGGATTCACATGCCAGTGTATTGTAGGGACAGAGAAGTTTACTTGGTTCTATGAAGCTCCTGAGAAGCTGCAGCTGGTTTGTTTTTGGCAATGTGCATTTGAGGGGCATTGTTTGCTGTGTTTGAATAGGTGACTGCCCATAAGCAAAATAAACACCACTTACCCTTGGTATCATCATAGAGTTTAGTCAGCAAGCTAGAGAATGCATGGTAAGAGTGAGGCTTTTTTTAATCCTTATCAGGCACATTCCAAATATGATGGATCAGTGATTTATCTTCCTGTGCATTTAAAAGCCTCTCATCATATTACTTCTGGAAATACCAACCTGAGAGCTGCTTTGCAAACAGGAGAACAGGACAGCCGCTCGCTGGTGACATTACAGTGTTTAGTCAGCTGTGCTGCCATAAAGATGTCATGTTGAAACCTGATTGCAGGAAGACAGAGGGGCTGCTCTTTCCTTCTTGCTGGGCATGAGATTTATGCACATGGCACCCTGCCACCGAGCCACCAGCTGAACCCAATGCCTGCAAACCAGATTTTCTGCTGCATGTTTATCTCATGATATTAGGAGGCTGTTGGCTGACGTGCTACCAAGCCTTTGGGTTTAATCTGAAGGCAGCATTGCAATTCCAAGAAGTCAATGTGGGTGATTAGTAAGTACTCCAAGCGCAGCAGAAAGCTTAGTTGAGCTTGGATATGACCTTGGGTGTAGGAATGTGCAGGAGTTTGCTGAAACACAGTGTGTCTTTGTAATACCCACGGGTTAAATATATCGAAGCAAGTCCCTTCATTAGCAAGTAGCAGGGCAGCACTGGGAAAATCTAGCAAAAAAATACTTATTTCGGAGAATGGCAAAGCAGTGTACCAACAGCTTTGGCTTCCACAAATCAGCCAGTTCCCTGTTGGGCTTGCATTTGGCAACTCAGAGATGGCAGTATTTTGAATATCAGGTGGGGTGAGCTGTGGGGTAAGCCTGGTTTGGGCTGGAGATGGTGATAGGGAGGGACCACTCATGTTGCCTTTCCAGCATGCCAGCTTGAAAGGTCACTATGCCATATCCCCAGCTGTCACCATTGGCAAGGCCCACTGGGCAGTTTGTTACCTGACCACAACCAGGTATTTTTTATTTACCATGTGCAGTCCTCATTTGAAGGAATCTAATGCACTGGGGACTTGGTTCTGCTTCAGATCTGCCTCTGATGGCTTCCTCCATCCAGGGATGTTCTTGCTCTCACACTGGGACATTGCACAGCATAAGGGAGTCTGGACAGAGGATTCCTATGAGACAACACAAGTCTCCTTCAATGAGAATCATATCTATTCCTGTTTCATAATGTTTTGAAAACTATTTCAATTATGCATAAAGGGCTGAAACAGCAGCCCTTTTCTTGGAGCAAAACCCTATAGTAATGTGGGTAATCTACCTTGTGTATTTGTATTTCTAGCTGAAGCCTGTTTCTCTAGGCAGAAAGTACAAAGGGACCTTTGTAGGGAGAACAGTAAACTGGAGAGACAGATGAAATATAGGGCATAAGGGAAACATTATTTTGACGTCTTTAGGCATTATTTCAATAATGTTAAAAATCTTGAGAGCTTTCCAGTGGAGCATTTAAGGAGCAGGAAATATGACTCTGTAGCCGTAGACATACTTCCTTTAAAATCTAACTGTGTACTGTTGTGGCCCAAGTCTGTGCAGTAAATGAGAGTCCTTTTAGGAAATACTTTTGAGGATTTTACTGGATTAGAGATTTGAGAATAAAAAGATTATTTTTAATGTGATAGTGAAGTGGGTTTTGTAACTGAAACTGAAGATGCCAGAACAAAGCCCACTTGCAAGCAAGCATTCATAATACTGATGTAATCAGTAGGGAAGAAATGTCATAAAAAGTTTAACAAAGTAAATATTCTCACTCAAACTACTAGTCAGGAATTTAAAAAAGCATTAGAGGCTTTTGTTGTCTCATTTGCTGAAGCACTGGCCTGCCTGATGAGATGGGAGTAACTAGTATGTGAACAGATTATTAGGGAAAGGCTTGAAAGGGTCAGCCTCAAGGTATAGCTGGTCATGTTGATCACATATTCCTCAGAGTCAACACTGACCCAGTGGTAGCACTTAGGCTTCCTCATAGCCTGATCACAACCTTCTAAACACACCCAGGACAAATGGACACAAAAATTCCCCCCAGAGGGTAGAATTAATGCCCTCCAATTTGGATTGACATATGGCTGTAGACATCTTAGTGTGTTGTGGTGTGAGGCATGGTCTGAGGAACACAATCCATTTCCCAGGAGCTGATGGCTCACAGTTCTGGCCTAGAAGGGGACATTGATAATCTCTGCTTCCCCTGGTGCTCAGTGCATCCTCTCAGCTTACGTTGCCCTGGGGACTGTTAAGTGTGTTGACTAAATCTCTCTTAATTATAACATGAGTTTACACGTGTCTGGCTGACAAGTAAATACTTGGCTTGTATGAACCCATTTAGGTGTCTGAATCTAGAGCTGAATCTCTCCCTGGAAATGTTTAGTTAATTAGGGAAAGATAAGATCTCTTAAGATTTTTCCCTCCCTGTTTCATATGAAATACACTTGTGATTACAGATTGGTTGAAGGTCCTGCTTTCTGTTCAGGATCACTGAAATATGTACCTTGAAGCAGGACAGATAGCATCTCTTAGAAGCCTCTGCTCACCTGTGTCCCCAGTGACTGTCCACAAAGACTTTGCTCATGTGGCAGCAGGGCTCTGGCTCCTGCAGAATGACCCTGGCCATGCACAGGGTATCTGGCAGCATCACTCAGCAAGGACTTTATGGATGAGATCCTCTGCTGGGGCAAAACCTGAGCAGTTCCCTTTGCCCAACAGGAGCTACAGTGAGGTTCATTCAGATCACCTAAAAAACAGTCCTGATGGTGTTCAAAAACTTCCCTAGCATTTTAAACAATAAATATTTAATTTTTTGCATAATGGTGTCCATTCTCAAAGAGCCTGATGCATGGTCCTACATGTTTATGAGTTAGTAACTCCTAATTTTATGCCCATAAGGGGTATTAATATTGTCTCCTTCACCCTGACATGTAATGCAGGCTATAGAGTAGTTGTAAGTGATTCCCAACAAAGACCTGAGAAATATTTCTACTTGTCTAGTCAGCACCTGCAGCCAAGCAGGGAGAAGCAAACATTCCCAGGGTTACAGGCACAAACCATGACTCCAGCAACCCGAGGTGGATGAATTTGGCTTTGTGCCCTGTGCATGTATTCTGCTGCTTTAGTCATAACTGGTAACATCAGTAGGTGCAGTAGATATTTCATAGCTGTATAAGGCACAACGGAAAGACAAGAGAGAATGGAGAGCAAATAACAGATGGTAAGGAGGTTGAAATGCTTTATGGTGCTTATTCCAGTCTTAAATGAAAAGGATAATAGTAACAGGATATTTAGTACAATCATAGCTAACAGAGCTGGGAAGTCTTCACAAGGGAGAATCCAAAAGAAAAAGGCTGCTGATTGCCTAAATCACTTGAATATTCTTAAATCAGTGAGGCTAAATGAAATTCACCCTTATCTATAGTGCTTAAAAAAACTGGTGCGAAAAGAGGTTGCTTTATAAAAGCTTCTCCTGTCTTGTGAAGATGCTGCCATGGTTCATACTCCTTAAATCTCTTGGTGAAAAACACTGCAATTCTATGTACCCTTAATGCTCTCAGCACCAAGCCTGAGTCGTGGCTGTGTGTGGTCCTGTACACACAGACACACACACAGAGCCAGCTTTCTGTAGCTGTTTGAGCAAAGGGAAGAATAAGAGTGAAAAGTGACATTGGTTTTGATATGTGACATCAGCTTTCTAGCTGATGAAAGGGAGCAGCATGTTCTAATTATTATTCCCCTTCAAAATAAGCCACGAGCTCAGACAAAAGAGGAGAGAAAGGAGCGGGGGGGGGAATCCAGGAGAGAAACAGAATCACATTTTCTCACTTATCTAATTAAAGCAAGGTGGGCGAGCGAGAGGGAGAGCTCGCTGTGCTCAGGG
Organism: Molothrus aeneus; assembly: GCF_037042795.1. Taxonomy (NCBI): domain Eukaryota; kingdom Metazoa; phylum Chordata; class Aves; order Passeriformes; family Icteridae; genus Molothrus; species Molothrus aeneus. The sequence goes on along the minus strand of NC_089648.1, from coordinate 70,567,225 downwards.
AGCAGCGCTGCCCCATTTATTCAGGGAAAGGTGGGAAATGGAGGCAGTAACTCCACTGGGCCCATGGGAATCATCCCATCCCTGACAGAAAGGAGCTGTTCTCCCCATGCAAATTGGCAGTCAGCTTTTGGACCTGGTGGTGAGTGGAACACCATGTCCCCATGTAGTGGCACACCCGTCTGTGCTGGTGTTTGGTATCGCTTTATGTTGTGGCTGCTTCCAGTGCAAACCAGCCTTGGGACTGTCAGGGGTGGCTCTGGCATGTCCCACTGCACCAAGGGAAGGTGCTGGCTCCTGTGTACACTCCATACATTTTACAACTTTATTTAAACTGCCTTTAGCAGCTTGTACTGCTTCCTGAGCAGCCTGTAGTGGGAATTAGCCTCCCCCGTGGGATTGTCTCGCCCACTGGCAGCGTACCCTCTCTCCGCATTATTCCCCTGTCCCGATGCCACGTTTCGTTTTGGCTCCCATGTAAGGTTAAACGCCTCCAACCTTCTTAAAAGAAGCGCTTCCTGAAGTCAGAGATTTGCCACCCACTGCCATATGTCCACTGCTTCCTCTCTTAGGTAATGACATTAAGATATCTGCAGCCAAGTGCCTGACATTTGTGGCTCTGGGGAAGGAGCAACCATTGTACCTCCTAGAAAGCACCTCAGAAATGGATTTCAGCAAGGGAGGAGTGTATTCTTTTATGTTTTGAGGTTGATGAAGTGATCTCAAGGCCTACTTGGCTCTGTGCCACACTACAGGTAGTAGCAAGTAGTCAGGAATGAACTGCTCACAGGGGTTTTTTTTCCCCTGAAGAGAAGCACTGTCACTTTTCCATCCATTTTATATCACCAAACAACTTTTTTATCCCCAAACAATTGCGGAGTGGCCAGGCTTCAAGTCTTTAAGCTGTACCTAAAATTGTCAGCTCTAGTGTTGAGGAGAGCTGATAAGCTGGGGACTGGGAGTCAGCCTGACACCCTTCATCTCCTCTGGGCCACAGATCTGCAGGCACATTTGGAGCTCAGCTGTTGCAACCCCATAGGTTGTTGCATTTTTGCTTTGGCAGAACTTGTACCATGGTGATGTAGCTCTCCAGTAGGAGAGCAGTGTGAATTTGGAGGAGACATCCTCTGTTTTTCTTCTAAATTTAAGCCTGCTTCTTCAGTTTGGATGGGGAAAGGGAAGGCCCTGGAAGCCCTCACAGGTGTCACTGCATCCTCCACCTGCTTGGCCAGCCCATTACCCAGTTCAGGCCATATCCCTACCCTCCCTTCTCACTATGCCCCTGCTCCATTCCCATCCCTGCTCCTGCTCCTGTTCCTGCTGTGACTTGGCTCTCACACACTGCAGGTACAGGCATGCTGCTGAAAAAGAAAGTAAGAGCCAAGTGGCTTCTGGAAGACCAGAGGCATCTGCAGGCCAGCAGATGCTGCTGGCGCCCAGAGTTTCTTGGGACCAGCACGGACCTCAGGAATATTTATTTGCATCCTGGCCTCAATCCCAGTTGGGATCTTTGGATGCTGCTGCTGTATGAATATTTATTGCAACAGATTATTATCTTTTCTTGCTGCTCACCCTTAGTTTGCATCCTGTTTGTCTGCCTTGTTTCTGGAGTTGTATGTTTCCCCATTCCTCTGCTTTTCACTATATTCTCATGCAGTGTTGTGACATACCCAACTATATATAAAAAGAATAATCTGGAGATGGACTCCTGCTTTTTCGATTGCAGTTTTCTCTCTTGGGGTTTTGTTGTCCTTTAAGCCGTGTTTGGTGACAGACAGCTTCATTTGCTCAGATGTACTTTACCCTCTGAGGTTTAATGTATTTGTTTAGGAGATAAAACTTATTGTCAGTATTTCTATAGCACCCTCTGGAGTCAGACTTCCCTAAAAGCTAGAGCTACATAATTTGTTTCACCAACAAATAAACTCTACTAATTGAAAGATTTTTAGCAATTGGTTGACATCATTCAGGCTCTACCATAGTTGTTGAAATCTACCCTATTAACTGATTTCTGTTTCACATTTATAGTGCCAGAAAAGACTTGTTTGGGGGTTTTATTACAGTGCAACAACCACACTCACATTTCAAGGTTAATTCAGATAACTCAAATGCTCACTCCTTGTCTCCATTGTTTCCAGTTCATAAGTTGTTCCATTCAGCCTGAGTTCAGAATGAGTTTTTATTTCCAAAAATTCCTCCACGCAGTGCTGTATAAAAGGAGTTGCCACTTTTTGAAGATTATTTTTAGTTTCTGGGACCAAACCCAGCCTGGGCCAGGGAGCTCTGAGGGCTGCATTGTCTCTGTCCCACTCATTCACTAGGCAGGGCTTGTATGCAACATCCATGACAAGTGTGTTTCCATGCTGGATGACAGCGGCTGGTTTACAGGCAAGGAAGTGGAGATGCCAAGTGGCTGAACTCTGACTTGAAGGCTGCATGTGTTATTATTTGCCCCCCTCACAGTATGCTGCGGAGCTGCTGGCAGTGGTGAGGCTCCCCTTCATCCATCCCAGCTATCTGCTGAATGTTGTTGACAATGAGGAGTTGATAAAGTCCTCAGAGGCTTGCCGGGACCTGGTGAACGAAGCCAAGCGCTATCACATGCTGCCACACGCCCGCCAGGAGATGCAGACACCGAGGACCCGGCCCAGGCTCTCTGCAGGTAAAGCAAAACTTCCTTCAACCACAGCAACCCACTGGTTCCACATTTCCTGGACATGCCCTGGGACAGGGCACGTACCTTGGCTCCTTCCCAGAATCTGCTGATATTTCTATCTCAGTTTTCCATTGTTACTTTCCTTCAGAATTTAGGAGCCTCTCCTAATAGGTGGACATGGGTGTTCAGATATATGGTTCTGAACTGGGATTTAAAAGGAGCCTAAATTTGAGGAATTATTGTCTTTGACAGAGACTGTAACGTTCCTCTGTTATCCTGAAAATAAGCCCTTTTCCCTTTTGCCTCAGTTTCTCTAGTTGTAGAAATAGGTGAAAATTTTGATATTTTGCCATGGAGCCTCTTGTGGGGAGCATCTGTCTGATCTTCATCAAACACCTTCATTTTCACAGCCCTTTGTAAGTATAATATTTTATATGGTGAGGCTGGTGTAAATATGTTAATTTTATACTGATGAGTACTAGATCAGACTGTTTAATGCCTCCAGAACAAATGGATCACACATAACATACTCCCTTTTAAAAGCACAGCAGCTGTGAAAAACTGACTCTTCTTAAAAAGTTTCACACCCATTTTTCCTTTATGGAAAAACCCTAAGTGCCCACCTTGCCAGCTGAGCCCAAATCATGGTGAAGTGAGAAATGTCCTAAATATTCGCTGAACAGAGAATGCAGATGCCACATAGGAAAACTGCATCCAAGAAGGAGTCTGATGAAGCAGGTGAATTGTTTTAACATGCTGCCTGTACTTCTGCCTCCCATAAGTACAACAGAAAGCCAGACAAAACTTTCTGTCACTGCCACTGATGCTAATGTGGCACGGAGATGGCATATCAAACAACGGCATTTGCAGCTTCAGGAGGCTGCCTCATCAAGGCACCTTTCAGAAGGACGAAGTGTAGAGGACTTTCAATAACAATCTACCCTAAAAAGTCTTTCATTGAGAACGACTAATGGTGTGATGTTTGAAGGGATTTTTGAAAAGTGCTTATTTTATGTATATAAAATTGTAGGTGTAATGTGATCCATTTCCAGAAGCTTGTTGATGAGGGAAAAGTGATTCTCTCAGGGTAAAGGAGGGTGATTATAGTTTTTTAGGTCAGAGTCTAATTATATAGAATCATGTTATTTTGCATATCAACAGCATTCATGGAGGCACAAAGGATCTCTAAACACCCTTTGTGGACTCGCTGCTGCATGTCACATGCCCTCTCGAGGTCATTGATTATAATCAAGTTATGTCTTGCACAGGTGATTAGATTTTCTGGTACGGCGCAAAAATAATGATCTCTTGTTACTGAGAAATATTTATTTTAAACTGTACAGCACTTTATCTCAATAACTTTTAAGAGAGTAACCTTGCTTGAATGACACAAATATATTTTTTGAAAATGCTAATGAAGAGTGACGATAATGCATTACTCTGCAGATGCATTTCTCTCCACTGCTGCTCCTAATCCCTCTCGCTGGCAGTTTCACTCCTGCCCCTCACCTGTGCACACTTGTCTGTGGGCTGGGAACTGTAACACATCTCAGCAATGGCTCCAGGCAGGAGACAGCTCCTGAAATGGTGATGCCTTCCAGCTTGTGGCCTCCTGGTCCTTCTTCAGAGCCTACCTCTCCTGGCAGCACATTGCACAGGGGCTTCCAATTGCTGCAAAAGGGTTTTTAGCACTTCAGCTAAATGCCAAGTGCAAACCATCCCCCACACCTGACTCTTGGATGGAGTCAGAAAACATCCCAGGGTTATACTGTGACCCATCTCTGTGGGAATGAGTCTGGAGAGGAGTTTGGAGTAACACAGAGATCAGATATGACTCAGCTCTGGCTGTGAAGTGGGAATAAAACCTCAGAGATGTGGACTTGAAAGTTTTGCATGAACAGGCAGTTTGGCTTGCTGGACACCTTGCATGTAATGGGCTTGGGGGAGCTCTTCCATCACAGAAAGCTCAGTAAATAACTATATTAAGGCAGGGGCCATCTTTGTCATGTTTCCTAGCACCTGGTAGACCAGGACCATGATCTGTGACTTGAGCACATGTTTTCTGGGTCTGGAAAATGTGCTTTCCGTGGGGAAAAGCAAAAAAAAAAAAAACAAAACAAACAACCAACCAACCAAAGAAAGCCCCCAACAAATAAAAAATAACCCACCAGAAAATTATATATTAATAAACTGCATGCAGAAAGAATATCAGGATGAAGATCCAAAACCATTGCTTCACTTTCTCCAGACATTAGCTTTTAATGTGAGAAGACTTTATTTAGGTTAAAGTACAAACATGCTTTTGCTGGATAATGACCAAGCTCCAAAGCTATCACAATCCTTGACAAAATGCCCATTTTCTTCAATGGAAGAGAAATTTGCTACCTGCAAGTCTCACTCACAGACTGTTGAAATGAATGGACATCTTTACATGGAACTGCCTTTTTATTTCTTTCCCCCCCACAAGTTTTGCCCAGATGGCATTCTCCCTCCCTAGTTCTCCCAAGAGTGTTCATAGTGTCATTCCTCACCCACTGCTCCCCCTACACACACATTCCTGTTTTTTCTCACCCTTCGTGGTTTGATTGCAGACTCTAAAACAGATTTATATACGATACATTAAAATTTCCCTGACTGATGAGTATTTTTGGATGGGTTCCTGGTTGAGAGATGCCACTTTTTTATAATACTGTTTTTCTTCCTTGAATCCTAGGAGTAGCCGAGGTAATAGTCTTAGTTGGGGGTCGCCAGATGATTGGCATGAACCAACGTGCTCTAACAGCAGTCACCTGCTTAAATCCTCAAAACAACAAGTGGTACCCATTGGCCAGCCTGCCCTTCTATGACCGAGAGTTTTTCAGCGTGGTCAGCGCTGGAGATAACATCTATCTCTCAGGTAAGCAGCAGATTCCATAGAAACAGAACCACAGAAGGGTTTGGATTCAAAAGGACCTTTAAAGGTCACCTAATGCAACCCCTCCATGCCATGGGCAGGGGGCACCTTCCACTAGCCCAGGTTGCTCCAAGCCCCATCCAATTTGGCCTTGAACAGGGATGGGACAGCCACCGCTTCTCTGGGCAACCTGGGCCAGGGCCTCACCACCCTCAATATAAGAAATTTCTTTCATATGTCCAATCTAAATCTCCCTTCTTTCAGTTTAAAACTCTTATATCTGATCCTGTCACTACAGGCCATGATAAAAAGCCTCTTTCAATCTTTCTTATAAGCTCCCTTTAAGTATTGAAAGGTCACCATAAGGTCTCCCCAGACCTTTCTTTTCTCCAGGATGAACAACCTCAGCCTGTCAGCACAGGAGAGGTGCTCCAGCCCTCTGACTATTTTCACACCCCATCCTTGGACTCAGTTTAACAGGTCCATGTCCTTCTTGTGTGGGGACTCCAGAGCTGAACACTGTACTCAAGGTGGGGTCTCACAAGAGCAGAGCAGAGCGGGGAAACCCACCTCCTCAACCAGCTGGTCCTGCTGCTTTTGCTGCAGCCCAGGATACGCTGACTCTCTGGGCTGTAAGTGCACTTTGCTGGGTCATTTCCTACTTTTTGTCCACCAGTATCCCCCAGTCCTCTTCTAGAGGGCTGTTCTCAATCCATTCACCCCCCAGATTTACTGGGCTGGGAGAAAAGTTACAATACAGGCAGCCCATACGAAGCAGGACCTGACGGAGTTTTACCCAGCTGCTCCTGGGGAGGGGAAAAAAAAAAGGTAGGAATAATGCTGGGAGAGAGGGATTTCCCTGCTTTTATCATTCTCCATGTCTCTGCAGTGTTAACTTACTCTCAGAGCAGTCAACAACAATATTTTACAGTTGCAATGTGAAGAAAATAGGTCTGACAACCATCAAGCATGCAAAGAGGTTTCACTGCCATAGAAACACAATTTAAAATACTCTCTGTAGTTGAATCTAAATGGTAGGTTATGGAATTTGAGACAGACAGACTGAACTGCTGAATATGTGACCTACACTTAAAGTATTTGCTTACAGGAGCATTCATGTTTTGTACTTGTTGAAACTTCTCTTCTGACAGTAGTCACTAGCCCTATAATCTTCTTAGTTTTGGTGAAACTGAGACCACGCTCCTTAAAAGGCCTTAACTCCCAAAGTATCTGACAGCACCATGCTCTGAGCATCACAGTATCTGGATTTTTGCAGTCTGTTGGTACCTCTGCTTGGCTAGAGGGGGAAAAGCAATTCCACCAGACAATGCAAGAATGCTCTGATGGCAGCTGAGTGAGGGCTGCATGATTAGAAGAGGAGGCTGGGCAGGGAGGTGCGGATGTGTGTGATCCGAGGATGTCGTTGGGAGCACAGATGCACCTGGCATCTGTACCAGTAAGGGGTTACAGCTGTTGCCTTTCCCTTGCTGAGCTCTCTCAGTACATTTTCTGCAGTAAATTGCTGCCTGTGGTGTTAAATTCCATTAATACTGCATAGAGACCCTAAGAATTGATTGGAAATTATTTCTTGATGTTTTTTTCCCCATGCTTGTTTGCCCATGCTTGAGAACAGCTAGAGCAAAAGTCTTCTGGGGAGGCTTTTGTCAGATGCTGGCTTTTAGTTATTCTTAGCTGAGGTGCTTTCCAATATGTACAGCCATTTTAGGCTGTGCCATACCTAGTAACAAAAGCTTAGAATCCTAATTTTAAAGCTCATTTCAGCTCTTTCCCTTGAATCTGGATGAGTGACTGGATGGTATTTGGTGGCTGCAATCAGGAGAGCTGGAAATGCAGCTAAGAGTCAGTTGATATTTTGCTTTGCTCAGATGTAGAAGACAGAGGAAAAATGTGAAGGGGAGCCAACAGAAGTGAGAATGGCCTGCTGCAAGCTCCAAGAACTGGACTTTGCACTGCATAGCATAGGTTTGGAGAGCAAAATACCAAGGAGGAAGTCTGGTTTTCTCATTAAACCATGGAACTGTGTCTAGTTCATTTTCCTGGCTTGACCATTGACTCTGAGTGTGGTCCCAAACAAATCATTTCACCTCTTTTTGCTTCAAAACAGGATAGTAAGACACCCACTAAGTGGCTACCTTGGAAGCTTCAAGCAGAAGTTAAAAAGTGATCAATATAAATGTTTCATGAGATCATCTTGAACTGTTTTACAGGAGTGGTACAGCTGGTTCTGTCTTTTATCTGCAAATGAAAATAAATAAGAAATTTGCCCCAAAAATTAGAAATTAAGCCTACAGTCCAAGCACTGACTTTATTGTGCCCATATATGTGCTGCTTCAATCCATCACTGTATTAAGCATTTTAGGTTTCAGGCTGGCCTATGTCTCACAACCCAAGATACTCTCAGCCTCCTGACACCTTCTTGCAAGTGTTGCAGTAATTTAATAGACTGGAAGTTATTTATGAACACTGAGAAGGGTCTATCCCCTTATGTATGTGTCCCTCGTAGTCTGACATCTTGATTTCTTTATGTCATCTTATTAAAAAAACCTCAGCCTTTGGGGCACATGAATAAATGACACAGATATGCATCATCGGAACAGATGCTCAGTATTGAGGGTGATTTATTTTAATTAGTCAAATGTCATTTGAAGAGTTTTTACTTTGTGACTGGCTTTGATTGCTGTGTGCAGAGCTGCTGCCGTGGCAGGATCTCTGGTAACTCTCCCTTTTCTCTGGGTGCCAGGCGGGATGGAGGCGGGTGTCACGCTGGCCGATGTCTGGTGTTACATGTCCCTGCTGGACAACTGGAACCTCGTGTCCCGCATGACCGTCCCGAGGTGTCGACACAACAGCCTGGTGTACGATGGGAAAATCTATACCATTGGAGGGGTCGGTGTGGCAGGCAACGTTGACCATGTGGAAAGGTAAAAAAGCAACAATACCCACACCTGAAAAAAAGAAACCCACAAAACCAAACCATGTGGTGTTTGCTGGAGCTTTTCCTTCATGCTATGCTAAAGGACCGTTTGCCTTTTAAAGGACATCAAATGGACTGTATGTGTTAAAATAAGCTTTTATAAAAGCTAAGAAAGTAGGAAAGTGGCAGGATTAGATTCCATTTAAAAGCTTCAGTGGAAAGCATTGTTTCAAAACCAAAGAGGAAAGTTGCCAGCTTCTCGCTTTGCTCAGGGGAGGGAAGAGAGGAATTAAGCTTCTTTGGACATTTTTCCAGGTTATACAATGAACTAATAAACTCCTTTTGAATTTAGTATTGATGAAAGTCTTTACAGACCACAATAGTATTTTTTTTCCTTTTAAATCCAAAAAAAACACCAACAGCAAAGCAAGTTTCTTGTATGTGTTTTCCTGGTGTAGCACCTCAGCCTTGACCTGGCTGGAAGATCCTCCCTTTGGTGGTCTTGGCCTGGGGCTGGGACCTGCCAAGTTCACAGTAAAACAACCAATAATAAATGGAAACAGTTTTGAATTCCTGGCTGAACAAAGATGGGAGAGAATGGAAATTTCTCTTTTCAAGTAGACTCCAGATGTAATTCTTTTCACGTGGAACTTAAAAAAACACAAAGGAACAAAAATGCAAACAAAATATTTCACTAAGTAAAATTCCAAAACCAACTGATTTCTTGTCACCTATAGCGTTCAATAAAGCCATAGATTTTATATCTATATCAATGTTTTCATTAAAAAAATAGAATTCACTTTAAAATGCAGTTTATTTTGGAATATTCTATTCCAAAAATATCAATACAGTCTTGGCCTTCCCCAAACACTTAATTGGGAAATATATTTGGGAAATGTTTTTCCTAAGTGAATGTGGCAACAAAAAATATTTTTGTCAGTTGAAATGCTGAATTTGAATACTTCTTCAGTAACATTTTGAAGCAGGCATTTTCCAGTGAAAGTTGCCTTAACAGTCAAGACAAATAGAGATAGGCCATTAGGAAGGATTTCAGGGGGAGAAAAAAACAACACATTTTTCAAAAGTTTGGGAACTGGTGTTGGTGATGATGCTCTCAGCCATCAGGGAAGTGCAGGCAGCAAACAATGAACGATAAGTCATAACAGTGAACACAACATGTGAACACCGCTCCCCTCCTTCACCCAGAACTTAAGGTGGGCACTGCCTATGGAACTTGCTTTGAAACAAATCTCATCCTTTTCAGCAGATTTGTTTCTGGTATCTGAAGGTATTCATCCCATAATTTAAGTCAGTAAATTTTTAACTAGCAGAACTATTTTTGTGAACACAGGAAAAAGAGGGCCCAGGAAAGAGATGCTGTTTCATTCCATCTCTTGATAAAGATGAACAGCAAAAGCATGCTATTGAAGAGTCTTGATAGTTGTCATTGATTAAATTATCTCTTTTCAGTTTTCCTTGGGCCTGATTTCTGTCTCTGCTCTGATTCTCATGGTCTCTATTAAAGCATCCAAAATGTTGGTCAGCTGAATGAACCCTAAATCAAGCAGAGTCCCCCAGTCCTTCCCCTCTCATGACAGTCACCCAGCCCTCACCACAGATGACATTGCAGCCTGCAAAGTCACACTCAGGCCCTTGGTGGCCCCTGCTTGGCTCAGTGAGAGCAACAGTGCTGGTTTTCCATTGTAGCAAGCCCACTAGGAGAGCTGGATGTGGGAAAGGAGCAGATTTCCTCCCTATCATTTCAGTGCACACTGTCTCAGCCACAATAAGGATGTCTTGTCATGGGGATTTGCTAAACCCGTGGTTATAATTAATCTGCTGTTGTCTATAGAGTGGCTTGTGAGACAGAGCCATGGAAAAAGTGCAACATGGCCTCCTTTGGGCTGTGCTGGGAAATGAGAGAAGTTTGGGGATGTTTCCTTTTTTATTCTTCATATTAAAATGACAGTAGGGGGTGACAGAAGTGAAGCACAGCATGGCTGAAGCTGTGTTTTGGAAAGGATGTCTCAGGGTCTGCTGTCAGAAATGAAGGTGAGGGAAGGCTGACTCTCCTAGCAGTGCTGAATAAAGTCAGGCCTTTTCACATAAAAGCACTTCCCATTTGGACAAGGCAGGGTTCAGGAATTTAAATTGCTGTACCTATTTTTGCAAGTGGTGAGGATTTCTGAATTTGGATTGCAGCTTTAGGAAAAAAAACCCACTAAAATACAAACTAAAATTACTTTTAATTGCTGAGTTGGCTGCTGTGTTACGAGCAGTGAATGCCCACTTTTTGTTTCTGCTTTTCTTCCCTCTCCTCCTCTAGAGCTACAAGAAACCAACTTTCTTCTACCATATTTCTGTGTGGATTGCACATTCCTCTTTAAAATACTGTGTTGGTTTGGATGGGACAGTGTGATACAATCTCTCAGTAAGGGGTAAACCTCTCTGTCATTTCAGCAGGTCATATAAAAGCACTAAATTAAAATAATGTGGCATGGTCATATATATGCTCCATGTCAAGTGATGCCAAAAATTACATTTACCTCTATCACTCCTCCCCTCAGTGTGGAATTGCAGACACACACTCCTGGGTTTTGGGGTAGTTTTTCACCTTCTAGGAGGCCTCTGAGATTATAGCCCTGTTATGCCCCCAGATGGAGGTGCAGGGGCTTATCCAGGCCTGACCCTGCAGTCCTGGGCTGTACCACCAGTGTGAAGGGCAAGGCACTGAACATCCTCCCTCGCTGGACCATTTACCACCTCCCCTGGTGCACATGCAGCTTATCTTTCCCAACCACATTTTGCTTTCTGCTTGCTCAGTCAGCCCAAGCGTGACCATGCCCAGCTTTGGCCAGGTTCTGACGTGTGTCTGCTGGCATGGTGAAGGGCATGTCTCCAGTCCAAAGTGACTTACCTTGACCTCACCAGTGAGCAGACCCAGGGGATGATGTCTACAGGGTGTCTTACCGCAGTGGGTCTTTGAAGACAGAGAACATAGCATTTTCTCCCAGTTTCTTTCTTGTTCTCCACCTGTTTTTCATGGAATTCTTGTAATATTTGATCCTAAATGGTTAAAATCTTACAGATATGGTTTTTACAGCATCTTACTTTTTAAAAGCAAATGTCAGGCCACCTTAGCTATACATGATGCCACATGCCTGCACTTGATACATCTGTTGCACCATTACAAAGCATTAAAGCAAGTAAGGACCAGTGGACTCATAATGATTAATGGCATCAGCTCCTGTGTCCCTCTCTCCATGCTTTCAGTTGTGTCATTGATGCTGAAGGGTGCAGCTTCCCCCAGAAATTCTGGTGCCACTTCAAACAGTGGGTGTTTTCCCATCAAATTCAACAGGGCTGAGATTCTTTACCCTTTATCTGCCATTTGTCTGTAAGGAGGCAGCAAAAATTCCATCTCGATGGATAATATGGGACTATCAATCACAAACAGATGAATAGAAGTAATTCGTTACTCATCTTAAAATAATATGCATGTGCCAGAGGGGCTGAGTTATAAGTCCATTTTTGTGGCTGTGCATGGGTATATGTTCAGGGAAAGTTATGTTTTTGCAATGAGTGTTTAGGGAAATAACAGCGTGGCTGCAGTTCTCCATCAAGCCCCTCTGGCAAGGTTCTGTGTGACAGGAAGCAAGTCATTAGGTGTTAGGCGAGAAGGTATTACACTTTCTGTCTTCTTCTGAGATATGAGTTGAGTTGGGAGCTGGTGAAATGAAGTGGATCCACGAACTAGGTCTTTGGATAATGGATGGGCCCTGTAATATATGCAATTTGAGAGCCGAGAAGGCTGTGTATGCTGACAAGACAATGAATGTGACTGGAAGTGTGGAAATGTGGGTGCTTTGTGGTTATTATATGTTTGAAGGACAGAAGAAGATGAATCCGCTTGACCTGACAGCACTTTTGCAATAAGGTTGTCTAAAATTGGGAGATTACTTTTGTTGGCAGTGCATACGTTGAAGACAGCCTAAAAAAAAATCCATGTAAAGAATAAGCTTTATACATTTTAAAAACTGCTTCAGAACTTCTTGTTTTACTGAGATATGATCATGTAGGAATTAGGTGTTCTCCCCAAGGAGGGTGGACATTTTTTCACCAGGATTGCCATGCACTGGAACAGGCTGCACAAGGGAGCATTGGAGTCACCATCCCTGGAGGTATTTAGAAGTCATGTAGATGTGGTGCTGACGGACATGGTTTAGTGGTGGGCTTGGCAGTGCTGGGTTAGTGGTTGGACTCGATGATTTTAAAAGATCTTATGTAGATGAAAGAAAATTAAATATATTGCCTTGTCTTAGGATAGTTTCTTAAGCCTGTCAGAAGAAAAGAAAAAAGGCAAAAAATAGTAATCCATTACTGTGATTTTCAAGATGTGAATTATCTGAAGAGCATTTCAATAAGACACTGTACTGCTTTAGTTTAAATAGAAGCTTTCTTGCAAACATAATTAAATAATGCTTAAATAACTGAAGGATTTCCTGCAGACTGACAGAAATGGTCAGTGTGTAAGCAGCTGACCATGATGTAAGGATCTTATAATGTGAATAAATGAATATACACATACGGCTGTTTAACCTAGGAGGAGAGAAATTAAGAGACTGAGGAGGGAAAAAAATACTGTTTTCAGGTACTGAAGAGATCAAAAGTCAAGAAGGCAGTGAAGCGAGTGGCACAGCTTGAAATGAAAGGTTTGCTGCTGGTAATACTGAGGTGGTAGGGAAAGAGCAAGGAAGGAGGAAGCGAATGAAATGAATGAAGGACAGGGAAGATCAGTCCCACAGATTAAAAAATCCTAAGAGTGAAGAGTTGTGGAAACCAGCAAGGTTTTATTTCTGCATGTGCTCTCTTCAGGCCTGAGCTGTATTTTCTGCTGGGTTCAGATCATTTGTGGTATCATGGGTATATAAATTATACATATACATACATATATACATTATATATACAGATAATGTGCATATACACATATGTAAGAGATCTAAAAATATGTAAGGTATGTGTGAATAATACATAAATCAGCAGGTAGTGAGTGCACAAGGGTCAGATGAGATCCTTGTGCCCAGTGCAAGTGACACATGAATGACATGTGGGGACACGTGTCCTGCAGGGCCGGGGACCATCAGGTTGCCGGGGCAGAGAAGGAGTGTGAGGGCACTCCACAGTGTAAAACCACACACGAGTCCATAGCATGCAAGGACTGCAGACTAGGAGTCAGCCATGGGAAAGGAGATGTCTTTGAAGATTCAAGTTCAGCAAATTGGATGGGCTCAGTAGGCCCACGGCCAAGGACAAGCATGGACGCACCAGGAGGGAGCAGTGGAGGAGAGGGAAGAAAAACCTTGGCTTGGCTTGAAGCCAGCTCGCATTATGTCTCCATCTACAGCTTCAAACAGGGGATTCGAATGCAAAGCTTGACTAATGGAAAGAGATCAAAGTGATTATTCTTTAAATCAGTTTCCTCCCTGCTGGCCCTTGAGCAGGGCTGATGTGACAGGCAGCCAGGAGCCCCACGAGCTCCAGTGGCCATGGTGTGATCACAGTGCCAGGGATGACACAACAGATGGAAAAGCCCTAGGGCAGGGAGGTAAAGCAGGTGTCAGTATTTTCTGTCCTGGGAGGTTACAAAGGTTCACCTTCATTCATTTTTAAACCAATTTAGTTAATCTGGTGCAAATCCCTGTGTGAACACATTAAAAGCTGACTTGAGATTGACCAAAATTATGGAAACCTGCCTTGCAGAGACTTAAGGAGCTTAGACTACTTAGTTTATCCCATAGAAGGTAAAGAGTTGACTTTATTATTTCCTGCACGTCCATATGTGAAAGAGAGAGATTTGATAAGCAGACAGCTTTATAATCCAACAGGGAAAAAGAAACAAACTTTCTGGTGGGTGGAAGCTGAAGCAAAACAGACTAGAAATCAAGTCTACCCATTTTGCAAGGATGGAGTGAACTGGAGGAATAAATTCCCTGGGGATGAAGGGACTTGGTGAACAGCTGTCAGGAAGCCTTGAAGGCATCAATTTCTCCTCTTCAGCCTCAGGACTAGGGTAGACACTCAAGAGAGTTGCTTCACTGAGCAGCCCATGTAAAACCCACATTAGCTGGCCATGTTAGGTAAACAAGGACTTGCTACCACCTGCTTTATGGTTCACTGATTTTTTAAACCAAATGACCTTCAAGAAAAGAGTGGGGGTTTAAGCTTCACCACATGCACCCGTATCCAGTAGATTTTCAGCCTTTGGCTTTCAGCAGATAAAGTGGAACTCGTCATTTTTGGTTTTTCAGTGGCAGGTGAAGGACAGTAGGGGAAAGAAAGATCAACTCTGTCATCGCAGAGCATAAACAGAGAGCAGTGGAAGTGGGTTAAAAATGGGGTCTGTGGGACCTGAGGCAAGGACATTCATCTAAAAAAACATGAAAAAAAGATGATTGTTTTTGTAATTTGAACCTTTCTCTAGAATTCCTTTCTCCTAGAATTCCTACGCATGCAGGCCTCAGCCACACCCAGCCCCTAGGATATGTGAAGGATATAACCCCTTCTTCCCAAAAACATATTGGGACACCCAGAAAGTCGTTGCCAAGAATCTCCTTGTCTTGGGAGCTGAAATGTGCCAGGTACTTGTGCCAGCAACAGGGAAGGGACTTGGCTGCTCACCACCCCCATCTCAGACCACTTTGACTGCCCACAAATGTTCCTGGTGCTAAATCAGAGTAGATGGTGTGAGACAAAATGTATCAGTTGACAGGTGGAATGGTCCTAAAGGAGGAACAAGAGAAAGAACACTACTACTAGGTCAGTTCTCAGCTCTGTTGTTTTTCCCATTCTATACCCAATTATAGCCAATTTTTTTAACGAGACATCAAGAATTAAATTACCAATTACTGCAGTAGCTGAGTAAGCAAAGTATGTCCCAAAAGCAATGTGTGAAACTTTATATTATGTGAGATTCTTTTGCATATCTGCTCGGGTGGATGTGAGTCTTTCTCCCTCTGAGTGCTGTGAGTGAATGCAGGAGATGCAGCATGTGGTTCTTTCCTGGAGGAGCTGCTTGTACAGTCAAAATGCATTTGCAGGTTTAGGTTTGGTACAAGAATCAGCCCAGCAAAGGTGTGTCACTGTGAATGCTCCCAGCACCATGTTGTTTAATCTTGTTACATTTCTTCCCTTTGATCAGTTGTTGTAGATGAATTTAATTTCTCTGTAATTAATTTAGAGCATCATACAAGGCAGTTCTCCATGCTCATTATAAGGGACTTTCCTAATTTTTTTTTTAGTTAAAATTTGCCTCCCTCTTGCTTTTGCTTCAGTTTTATGAGTGTGTTAATTACTTTCAGTTATATTACTTGGAAACTCATTAGTGCATTTTTATTAAGCACATTATTTTTTGCTGTTTATGCCATTTTTATCATTCCTCCCTTTTATTTTCCCTAAGTTTGAGCAGTGAAAATTTGAGGGACATGTTACATGGGGAGAATTCCCTTGTTGCCAAATCATATTTTGCAGATGGGTTCATGTTCTTCAATTCATTTCATGTTTGCATATTGCATATCACTGTCTTTAAGAGCAAAAGCCCTGAATGGGTGGTGAGGGCTTCTGTTCTGGCAGTCAACAATTCTGAAAAATCACTATGCAGGAAACTCCTGTTTGACTGCATCTGTCATTACATGGAAATACAGAAACCTAAAAATCACATTATTCTCCACTGTCTCCAAGACTCATTTCAGCACAGCTATTTGGATCCCTGCCACATTATCTTTAAAAAAAAGGGATGCCTGTACTTGTGATGTTGTCTAAAATGAATCTTCATCCATGGACTGTTAACTGTACATCCCTTATGGTCAATGGCTTAATTAAATCAGATACTGATGACCTTAAAACTAATTTAGCACTTTCATGCATACTCTTTTCTGTTTGATTCACGTCAAATACAAATGCAATGCTAAAATCTTACTCCAGCATTAACAGCTGCAGCATCCTGAAATGAGGCACAGTAGCTTGGTTTGCACACTGAAAATTAAATGGAAGCAACTTATTCTGGCACAAAATGAGAGTTACTGGTCAGTTAACTGGAGTAAAAGGAGCCATCATGTTGCATTATGTTGCAGGTGAGATGCATTCCACAAGCTGAACAACTGAAGTATATTAACAGTGGCCTGCCCACAGCCACTACTGGATATCTCCACACTGATTAGCAAGAATAATCTCATTGTATACTCATTAAAAGAAATTAATCAGCGGAAGACATCTCAACAAAGATGTCCCAAGTTTCTGCACCTTGGACTGTAATGTGATTTGAGAGGCATATACAGAAAAAAGAACCAGCTTTCTCTGGGCTTCTATCCATGTTTTAAAACCTTAGAGAAAAGCATTCATTACACCGTTTACCAAGTGGCTGAATTTGCAAGATGTTAAAAAAAATACATTTCCACCTCTGCTTTCCTTCTGCTTGCCAAGCCACCTTTCTTTGCCTGTCTGTGCTGCCCAGTGCTGCTCAGCTCAGCTCACTGCTCCTGCTGTCATCCCCAGGTACGACACCATCACCAACCAGTGGGAGACCATCGCCCCCCTGCCCAAGGCCGTGCACTCGGCCGCAGCCACCGTGTGCGGGGGCAAGATCTACGTCTTTGGAGGGGTCAACGAGGCCGGCCGAGCCGCAGGGGTCCTGCAGTCCTACATCCCTCAGACCAACTCCTGGAGCTTCATAGAGTCCCCAATGATTGGTAAGTGTGTGTGTTGTCACAGCAGATCTCTGTGCTACAGGTGTCTGAATGCCTTGTTGTGGGGTGGGAGGGGACATCCCTGTAACATATTATCAGGAATGCATGGATACTGTACCAGAGAAGCAATTATCTGGATTTCCGCTGAAGGCAATTGTCACTCATTAATACACACTAGTTACCAAACAGCAGTGATGAGTTCAAAGCAGAGGAGAAAAGAAATCAGTTAACTAGCTATGAACAATTAGCCATTTTAGATTTAAAAAATCTCCAAGCGCAGTGAAACTTCATGCTGGCATCCTGTGTTGTCCCATGTGGGCCCACAGCACTGCTTAAGTAGTGGATTATCACTCATGGGTTTGTTAAAATGTTGCCTGTCCTGTGAGAAGTGACAGGCATTCTGAACTGGGATTTATCAGTGGTGTCCACAGGCATATGTGCTTCAGAGGCTGACAGCTTCAAGATGTAGTTTATTAAAACTGTGTTTATTAGTTTATGAAGCCCTTGAGCTCACCAAACATAAAGAGCAAGATGAGAAACCAGGTTTTCCAGTGTACCAGCCAATGTCAGAGGTGGTGACTTCCTTCCAAAATTAGAATAGCACTCGGAAGTTTGCAACTTACTTGCTTTCTGTGGCGATTTGCACCCTGAGTGTTTAGGCTGCTTTTGGCAATGAAGTTTAGCACTCAGCCAGGCAAGGATGCTCCTGCAGGTGACGGCTGACCTGGGTCATCTGCTCTGCAGTGGGCTCTGCCAGCCTTCGGTCTGGCTGCACCCAAGTGGCCAAAGAAACAACTCACACACAGTTATTGCAGAGAAGCTGCTTTCAGAGTGGTTTGCCTTCACCTCCTAGTTCAGAGAATCATACAGTGGTTTGGGACCTTTAAAGGTCACGTAACCCAAGCAATAACCAAGGACATCTTTCACTAATTCAGTTTGCTCAGAGACCTGTCCAACATGACCTTGAAGTTTCCAGGGATGGGCAACCTGTCTGGGCCACCTGTTTCAGTGTTTCTCCATTTGTGTTGAAACTGTGACTTCATCTTTAAAAAAATTACTGAGCCTTAGAGCAATAGGAGTAGCAAGTAAGTAATTATAGAAGGATAGCTGTAAGGTATTCAGGTAAGTCCTAAGCAAAATCAGAAACTTAGAATAAGCTGCTTTTTCCTTTGCAGCTTGTTACAATGATTCCAACCCTTTTGCTGGGGGTCCAGGTAGATCAGGACAGGAGGAGCTGGCGCTCAGTGGCCAGAGCCTCCCTTGCCCAGACAGCACAGCCGCTGCCGGTCCCGCGTGCTGTGTGACACGCGCAGGATGCAGCATGAGGCACCCAACAGGAGGGTGTTAGCCAGCCAAAGGCACATCTGTGTAAGACAGCAGCACAAGCAACCCTACTGCCCAGCTTTTTCCATCACATGGCTACAGCTATTGCTGCTTCTTTAATAAAAAAAAAAAAAACTGCAAAAATGAGTGCTTTATGTAGAGCCATATTCCCCTTCCTTACTGTAATAGTACAAGTGCCACAGGAGCTAAGGAATCATCCCCTGGGCTTGTTAGAGTCTAGCAAGTATCAACACCATGTGTGCTTAAAAAAAATCATCTTAACCATCCAGATTCATCACCCATTGTTCTAATTGAGTTGTACTATTATTTCTTAATAGTACAAAAATACATTAAAGATACTCGTGAAGTTAAAAGATGGTATTTGTGTTTTCTTGGGGTAAGCAAAGTTCATTAGTTAAGCTGAAGGCATAAAATAAATGATAAAACAAAGAGTTCTTTGTTGGGTAATGTATAAGGTCAATTTACTTGCAAATAACTTAAAATAACACAAAGTCTGAAAAATGGCACCACCATGGTGAATGTCTGGGAATGTGAACTGGTGTAATGCCTGATCTTCCCTACAAGGCAGCGGGAATTTTGGAAACATATTTTAATTTCTCCAGCTCTACAGAAACTATAGTGTCACCAGTATTTTTAAAGTATCCCCCCAAGAAGTAGATGCAGTGCCAGGTACAGTACGGACTAAAGGAAAGAGGAAGTAGAAGGAGCCTATTGCAAAATGGAGCTGGGATCAATCCTGACGTGATCACTGCCAGGGTGCCTCTGACAGTATCAGAGCCTTTTTGTGTTGATTTGTGAGTTCCTAGGGTGTACCTCTGAGCTAAGGCAACTGAGATGTCTGATGGTGAGTTATTACAAAGTCACCCCAAAGATCAGTGAAACCTGTTTGACCTCAATAGGACAACAGTTTATTTAAAAATGCCTCAAGCA
The DNA here is from genome assembly GCF_037042795.1 of Molothrus aeneus. Lineage (NCBI taxonomy): Eukaryota > Metazoa > Chordata > Aves > Passeriformes > Icteridae > Molothrus > Molothrus aeneus. Next base: position 70,547,729 of record NC_089648.1, on the reverse strand, counting down.
TGCTCAGATATGCAACAGTAGCTGCAGCTATTGAAAGCAGCCAAGGTCTGTGGAGATTTTTAGACCAGTAGCACCTGTCTCAGTTCACTGTGGTATTTTATGATAGTGAGTTGAATGTGGTGTGGCACACATTTGAACCCAAAAGGTCCATCTTTGTCAAAGCATCACATGCCAGCCTAACCCAAGACAGCACTGGTATCAACCATGGCTCGTGTTTTGTCCAGTCTGAGTGGAGGTGAAGCAGGCTGGACACTGACATCCTGCGTGTGCAGAGATGCAGACTGGGGACTGATAGCAAGTCCATGCAGCTCAGCCCTTGCTCTTCTGCCTGGAATTCTAGGAATATGCAGTGAATTCACTCCCAGTTCCCATTTATTCTTTATGCTTCAGCTGTCAGGAGGTGTTGTGATGGGGATGCCTGTGAGCATGAATATGAACCCAGGCTCACTGACACACTGCACGCAGATGCTGTGGAAACCTTTGGGCAAGTGTTGGTCACACTCATCCACATTTGGGGAGGAGAAGGCCTTCCTCAATGGCCCATCCTCTGCCCTGTGTCAGTCCTTCCCACCTTGGAGTGGTCATATGTTCCTGCAGCAGTGCAGCCCACAGCTGGATGTCACAGGGAGCCTCACAGGGCTTTCACACTGCATGTTTGTAGTAAACCACGTTGCACATCCCCTTCTCATGTTTTTAGGTGTGAAAACAAAAGTCCTACATGAGTAAATGAACCAGGGCTATGTACGTGCAGCATCTGCCTTTCCATTTCTGGACAAGATGTCCTATATAGCTGTGCTAAAAATATATTCCATGCCCAGCTTCCTGAGTTTTGTCTTATTTAACAAGATGGCCATGGACATGCTGAAGTCAGGGATTCTAAGTAAGCCTAATTACTTGGTCACTGCCTTTTAGTTCACATTGTGCCTTCAGGACAGGGCACTAAATTATACCTTTTGTTGATACTCTGAACAGTCAATGTGGAATCAAAAGTTTTTATTAACGTTTTTGGATAGTAAGAAAACCAGTATTTAATTAGCATGATTATTACATTTTTAAATCTGGTGAGAACTAGAGAACAGAGATCTAAGATCTGTGGGTATTTCTGGTTTCTAATCCCAGTATCTAGTTCCTCACCATACAATTTATTCCTGCAGTATGTCAGATGTCCCACCAAAGTGGGACAATCACAGGCCAAGAATGCAAGACCTCTCTAGAAAACAGCACTAGAAGCATCTGCACATTTTTACTGCACCATTCCATGGCTTATTTTGGCTAAAATGAATAATAATAATAATAGTAATTAATTTTTTGACTTTACAAGAAAAATCAGATATATGTCTTGGCACTCTCCCAAGGCCAATAGTTTGGTATTTTTGCAGGGGAATATGGCTGGCTTTCACCTGAAAGTCCCACAGCAATGAGTGTTTCATCTCATTCTTCAGTGTGTTTTTCTTTCCATGGCCAGTTCTTAGTGTTTTTCAACCTACTAAGCTTGAATTTCTTTATCACCCATTTCTCCTCTGTACATGCCATGTGCTCCCTTCAGAATGACTTTTTCCACTCCTCACTGTTTCTCTACCTACTCTCTGCCCTTTGCCCTGAAAAATCAGTATTTTTGTGTTGCTGTTTATTCAATGTCCTCTTCACTCCTACCTCTCCTTCATCTCCATGGCTGTTCTTTTTGCAACACTCTGAAGGTCACCAACATGGTGCCCATAAATTTGATGCTAAAGCTGCCTGTCCTGTGGTGGCAGGTGGAGCCTCCTGCTTTTGCATGGTACATGCCCACCACACATACACAAAATGTGGTGTTTGCAAGTGAGGACACTCCGCTGTGGGGTCTCCAAGGAGGGTTTGCTCAAGGGTCAGTGGGGAATCCATAGGGCTGGCAGCCAGTTGTGTATCTGGAAGAGATCAGCTCCCAGGAGAGCTCTGAGCCAGCAGGGTGACATCCAAGCCCTTACTGATCATGCAGCAGCTTCACCTGGGCCTCACGAGCTGTGTTCAGGATGAGATCACAGTCTCCTGGTTATCCTGTGGCCGTGCCATTCTTGAGTTTGTCTGCAGGGTGTTCAAAGAGGAGAAGAGGCTCTTACTATTAAAAGCAGGCTTAGTTTGTATTAACCAAACTCCTTTCTCTAATCTGCTCCATCAAGTGCATCAACCTCCCCACTGGGCACCCACAGCTGCCGGGAGACAATTTGGTTGGAGTTCTGCCTGGACTGGTGGCCCTCCTGCATTTCCTCTTCCCAATAAAAATGTTTAACCAGCTTGGTTATAATAACCTTTTTCTGTATGAAGTGCTGCTGTCATTCACTGCAGTGCCCCTTCAGTCTCTGACCAAGTGCATTACTGGGAGGCAGTGTAAGATCTTTGAGCAATCACAGAAGGGAAAACAGGACTGTGCTGCTTGGACATGTAATGCAGGGAGAGATGTGAGAGCCACAGACACATCCCAAGGACAGCCTGTCCTCCCTAAGTGAGGAGCCCAGCAGCAGCAGGTTAAATCATCAGCCCCACATGAAGGACACCTCTGGCTCAAGGATTGTCATGGAGAGCACACTCCTTCCTCCAATGGCCTGTCACAGAATAGAACAACTGGCTAATCTTCCTGTAGCAACAGAAAAGGAGAAGGATGTTACCATGTTATCCACTTGGAGAGAAGATTACCTTTTACCTATTATTTCATTTACATTTATTCTGCCTTCTAATCTCAAGCGTGTTTGCTGACCTGGACAAATCCCATTTACGATTTTCCAGCCTGAAATGGATTACTATATCAAACAGCCTCAACACTTATACTTTGGAGAGGAAAGGAGGCTGCTTCTCTGTTTCCATGCTTCCTCTCCCCTCTTCTCCTTTTCTCCAGCAGCCTTTTGAAATACCCAGTGGTCCCACTGTATCCCACAGAAGCCTCTGGCACATAGAAGCTCCTCTCCAGCTTGCTGCACGTTGGCCAAAAAGCCCAACCAGAACATGCTTTTGCAAAACTAGGCTCCCCAGCAGCTACCTTGCACTGGGACCATGTTAAGGACTTCAAACAGTGACAGAAATTGGAGTCTCCTGAGAGTTTGCATGAGCATACCAAGCCCTGAAAAAGACACCACCACAGGAGGAGTGTGGGTTGCACCTGGGATGAAGTAAGGTTAAAGATTGAAGGTGGTCATTCACACCGAAGTATCAGGAATGATGACTTCAGGTTTCCAAAATCCTGGTATCCGTGAACAATTTCTGTCACCAGGGTAACCAAAAAAAAAAAAACAAACCCCAAAACTGCTTCCTCTCTACCTGTTTGTTGAGGGGTTGTCCCTCATCTCTTTTTGCTGTATCTTCATCAGTAACTAGAGACTTTTCTGTGAACAGCTCCCTTCCTAAAAGAAACAGCAAAGATTTTTCTGTTTCTGTGTCTCAGACTTACTTGATAACCAATTTATGAAATTAGAGCAAAAGACAAAAGCAGTAAAAAGACAACAGATAGGAGATGTATTGAAAAATTGATGAGTATCAAACACGATTGCCTCTTAAAAAAGGAAGAAAAAGAATATCAGACTGTCTGCCTATTCAAAAAGGAAAAAAAAAGTCACTATAAAAATACCCAAGGGGTTTCCCTCTCATTCTTTAACAAAAGGAAATGTGAAGTCACTGATTCAGTCCCCTGAGAAGTCACTGTTTCTGCCGTGAGGGAGCCCCAAATAATTTCCCTGTGAGATTTGGGAGCTGAGGGGATTTTTTTAATGTGCAAGAGTTTCATTCTCCTTCAAAACAGTGCTAGTCAGAGGGAAAAAAAGCCACCCAGGAAGATGTGATAATTAAATATGGAAAATTTCTGGTGAGTGTCTTAAGTGGAAAAAATGTCACATATGCAAGTCTGATTTGGAAAGGGATGCGAGCCGGGTTGTTGGGATAGATAAGCCTTTCTGATGAATTACAGTGGCTTAGTGGCACAGTGAAGAAACTGAATACTCCTTGTTCTATTTTCTGGATGAATTAGTTTCTTGCCATCTGTTCCCAAGGATCAGTGACATTTTCCTAATACAGCCATGGTTTTTTGACATATGCCTGTAGATACTCGGCGTAGTAGGAGCTCAACTTTAACCCATCACACGGGTTCTGTCTGTTTCCCTGCTGGGTGCTTCACCCCTGTAGGTCCCCCTGGGCATGTGCCACTGTGGGGTGGGATGAACTGAGCCACACCACCCCATGGCCATGCTGGGACAGAAGCAGACAGCACAAAACCATTCTTTTCATTCTAGTTTTACCAGCTGAAACTGCAGTTAAGGAGATACCTCTCTTCTGGAGATGTTCATCAGCTTTTGCTTAACTCCTGTCAAATTAAACGTCTATTAAATATTTAATGGAATAAGGTAGTTTTACAAGAACCTCAGGGTTACAATACACCATGCAAGAGGTAAGCAAATCCCAAAATAAAGCTGCTGGATCTGGTTTAAGCCCATGCTGTTCTGTGTTCTTAAAAGGACACAGTCATAATGCTGTAGCTTTGGGAGGAACATATAAACCCCTTTGGTGTTATGTAGAGGCTGCTTTCAGAGATGTAAGAGCACAGTAAAGGTGGTATCTCACCTCCTCTCCAGCTTCTGCCTGCAAGTCCCCTTGAGAGGAGGCTGCAGGGGCTGAAACCAGCAGGATTGTGTCCTGTCTGATTCCTTGTTGGAGATGCAGGGGGATCAACCTTCCCTGAGCACATCAAAATGCAGATTTTGGAAAAGCTTTAATTTATATATAACTACAAATGGAGAATTTTTATGTGTCCCCCAACCCCAGGATGGCCTCCCAGGTAACATGCCCTTCACACCCCAAAGGGCTAAGCCACCTGCCTCTTAGAGAACTGGTTGTGAGGCTTATTTTAACTCAAAGAATGTATTTTCCCATCTTTTGTTCCCAGGCACTACTGACTGGTTCCACAGAAATGTTGATTAAAAAAACTGTATCTCATCAAGACAGACATCATCATGAGAAATTTCAGCCCAACTGGCTCATATTTAATAATGTGCATATGGTGTGCTAGCAGCATAAGGGACAAGCCAACTAATTAGATTAGAATTATTTTATTCAATAATTTATGATTAGTTTTACTAATATTTCTAATAATGCCACAGCTAACAAGAATTTTAAAGTGTCCTCAGAAGATCTGATTGAACTTGACACAGGATGAGAGATTTGCTTAATTTCAAACTCCAACCTCACACAGTTTGTTGCTAAATTACAGGACTGCTTGGAGATACACACACATCTGAAAATAAAAATGCAGGTGAATTTATGAGACAGATAAAGGTGAAAAAGAAATCAGGTTGCAGAAAATCTTCTGGAAATGCATGGGTGACATTCCCACAAGCAAAAGCTACTTTAAAAGAGTATCAACTATTGGATATTATTAAGGGGGTCTCTGTGCTGTGGGTTTCTGCTATACCTAGCTGCTGCACAGGCATGAGAAGCACCTGAACTAAAATTTGCAGCAATTCAAAATTCTGAAAAAATCTGACATCTTAATTTTGTAACTGTGGAACTTTCTTGGTGACTCCATTAGGCTTCAGGAGAAGATAATTGTTCTTTACCAGTTTAGAGGGAGGCACATACTGGGGGATGAAGAAGTGATGAACTTTAAAAGTGCCTTTGAGAACTTGGAGAGAGGAGAACAAAACCAGGAAAGGTTTCCTCATTTTTCTTTCCCTAGCCTTGGAGGTTTAGAGAAACGTGACTTATCTATAAATAAGGGGAATGTATAAATAAAAAAACAGTCTCCAAACCTGAGCCTAAAACTGATCTCAGTGTTGCTTTCCATTGACAGATAACAAATATGCTCCTGCAGTCACTCTCAATGGGTTCATCTTTATTCTTGGAGGAGCTTATGCACGAGCAACCACCATCTATGACCCAGAGAAAGGCAATATTAAAGCAGGTCCCAACATGAACCACTCCAGGCAGTTCTGCAGGTGAGAAAAAACATTAAAATGGAATTACCGATGCCTTAACATTTTCTGTTGATAAATAAGCTACTACAAGTGAAGGGGAGAGGGGAAGGGAGGTGTGAACTATTTGGGGTTTTTCCTCATCTCTTTTCTGTACGTGTTCAGGCACACAGCATTTCCCAAAGTGTACATTCAGCAGTCTGTTATGGTTCACGTGTCTCCTCATGTTCAGGCACGATGGATCATGGGGTGGGATGTGAGTTGGGTTCCTCCAGTGATTACAGGAATGCTGTTCTCAGTTTGCCATGTGCAACTAGAGGATGATTAATACCCTCTGTAGGAGAGACCACCATAACGTGGAATGTTTTTGCTAACCAGCTAAAAGATCCTTGAAAGAAAAAGAATCCTGAGTAAGCACTACACACGAGTATTAATTACTATTATTTATTAGGTGCCTGTGATTGCTTTTCGGGCTCCTTTCCCTGATTGTGGTCTCAAGTTGAACAAATTTCACCAATTGCCTGACAAAAATAAAACTTGGCAGCCATTGCAGGTACTGGCAGCACTTAAAGGCCTTTTAAATAGTTTTACATGGCTGCTACTGAAAGACGGGCTTGTTCTGCACCGTTCACAGCCAGCCCTTCCCAGAGCAGATTCCCAGGCTGGGGAAGGGCTGAGCTGCTGGTTTCTCTGGAAAAGCCACAGCTGGGCTCTAGACACTGCCACAGGCATCAGGTGAGGGTTTGTCATCCATGTCTGAAGCACCCTGAGGCACTGAGCCAAGCCAGGATGGAGGGGCTGTGCCAGGCACTGTCCTGGCAAAGCACTGGCTGGGGTGGGAGGAAGAGCAGCAATGGGCAGCAGCAGGGCCCACAGCAGACCCACTTCTTCCAGATATTCAGCCAACTGCACCTTGCTCCAGGAGTGTCCCTGGCCCCCATCCTACTGTTGGAAAACACCTCCATGTTTTAACTTGGATTTAGCCTTTCACTTCAATGCCCATGAGAAAATGCGTTTTAAGAAATCATGCTCAGTTTTTCTCTTTTTGCTGTTTTTTTTCTCATTTTCACCTTTTTTACTTCCTTTTATTAATGTAAGGGGCACCCTCTCTTGGCTGTTGGAGCAGATATTGCTGTAAGCAGAGGGGTCAGAGCACCAGCTCTGTCCCAAGCCAGCTCCATCCCAGTGGCTGCTGCCCTGTTCCCCTTCTCAAAGGAAACATGCTCCCAGTCCCTCTACTCTAGCAGGAGGCAAAGCAAGATGAGTAGTGCAGTGCTCAGGCAGCATAGAATGATATTTTTCTCCTGAAAACTAGAAATAACGGGCACAATACCATACAGTATTAGAGCCCTAAGCTGTAAAATGAAACATGAGGGATTTGGACATTTGATACATTCCTGCATTTTCCCATCCATCATAGAGAGGGATGAGCTGCTCTTTGAACATCTTGGGTTTGTAAAAAGTGACAAGAATCTGTTAATTATACACGAGAAATTGCATGGCTCATTTCAACTGTTGGCTGAACACCTCACCTGAAAACTTGCCAGGGTTTCTGACATGAAGGGATTCTTTGCTCTGCACCCTACAGTACAGAACGACCAAGGAAAGTGAACCAGTGACCTAAATATTCCCTAGTGCTTAGGCTCCATAATAATGGGCTTTGTTTAAGTAGAATTTGCCACCCATCCATAAAAAGTAACTTCAAACTTTTAAATGACATTTTTTTCTAATGCCTAAAGCAACGATGGTCAGGAAACCTACAATTATAGTGGAATGGTCACCAAAAAAAATACATACAATTGGAAGCAAAAAAAGCACCATTTCAAAGATTCTGAATGCACTGGGAAACAGTCAAGGAAAAATATTTCAGCCTAAAGACATGTAAAGCTTGTGACAAAACCTAAATAAATCGGTGTGTGTGGAAATAGGGAAGATGGGTGATCAGCAGTAACAAATAGGTTTAAAACCTGCTGCAACAAGAGGCTGAGGGAACCAGTGCTGAGGGCTGATGGGGGTAAAAAGAAAGGCACTTAAAAATTTTGGGGACAAAATTTGTAATTTGGATCAGTTATAAAACCACTGCTGATGAGACTGATGAGGTAGCAAAGTAAAATACAGACCAATTGGGTAGGTGTTTCTCATCTGTATTTGGAAGGATACAAGGAGGTTTGGTTCTGTGTTCTGCTGCAAGGGACCAAAAGCAGTTACTGTTGGCAGCAAGGAAAGATGGGAACTCTGAAATTTTATTCTCAGATCCAGCAATGCAGCTGTCTTAGACACAGGTGTCTTTAGAGACTTCATTGAGAAGCTGATTGAACCGCTAATGTTGATTTTTAATAACTTTTCAAGTTGAGGATGGATCAGGGCACTGCCAGAGTGTTTCTGTACTGTGAAAAGGTGAAAAGGAGAATTTCAGTGCAGCAATTAATTTTGCAAAGTGCCAGCATCAAGGTAAGTGGTCTCACTTAGCCTCATGTTGGTCCTCTGCAAAATACCAGAGTGGTTAATTTGGGATTTCATCAACAAATAACTAGATGCTAATAAAATAATGAAGATCAATCAATGCACTTTTCTGGAAAATGAAGCTTGTTAAACCACCCTGTTATCACAGACTCATTTAGATTGGAAAAGACCTCGAAGGTCCTCAAATCCAGCCGTGAACCTGACACTGCCAAGTCCACCAGAGGTGTTGGGAAGCGTGGTTCTTTCTTAGCCAACATTCCTGGCTGCTAAAGACAACTGTGATGCTGTAATATACTGCAATTTCTCCAAGGTATTTGGCTGGCATTAGATGGAATTAACAAGGCACATGGTAGAGAGATTAAATCTGCCTCACTGACAGATCTCAAAATGTAGTTGTTAATGAGAAGGTATCATTCAGCAAGGCCACTGGCAGCAAGCATTTCTTCTTCTCCAATGCTATTTAATACATCTATCAACAATCCAGGTAATAGAAAATCTCTCCTGATAAGGCTGCAGGGGGCTTAACACTTAATGGGTACAAAATATTACAGAAGGAGCTATTTTATCAGTTCCCTGAATATCTCTGTTGAACTGTCTCAAGCCAGCAGTGGTATTTTAAATACAAAGTAAGACACAGAGCAAGCACACTCATAGCAGCCCTGCTGCCTTAGAAAGCCAGGCTCTCAGAGGAGGACATAAACGAGATCACTCAGAGCAGCACAACATGAGCTCACATCACAGTGCTCTGGATAAAAGGTCAGTGCAATATTGGGGATATAAAACATGTCCCAGCACCAAAATGAAAACAAGCTGAATCTGGGTAGAGCGAGTGCTGCTGTATACAGTGCTGAGAGATGAGTGCAGGTCCTGGGTCCCACATCAACATGTGGAAATACCAGCAGAAGTTCAAAGGGAAGCTGCCAAAATGACCCCAGATTGCAAATCAGACCTTTGACATGGAACTCAAGGAGTTTATCAATGAAAAGCTGAGAGGTGATTTGATCACTGGGAGTAAATGGAGAAGCTTTCAGTCTCGCAGACAAAGGTGTAGCAGGTCACAAGGGCTGGAAAGTCAAGTTACACATCTCGTAAGTGAAGCACTTTTCCAACAGCAAGGATAATTAAACAGAGAAGCAGCAAGGGAAGGGTTGAACTCACCTACACTCACTGTTTCTAAGAGGAGATTAGATATGTTTCCAGGAGAGATGCTGCCTGGGGAAATGTCCATGGCCTGCGTATACACAAGCTCAGATTAACTAAGCACAGAGGTCCCTTCTGACCTTAGCCTGTGAATCTATAAATTCCTCATTCCACTCATTAGCATGGATCACAAAAAGCATGGTTTAAAAGCAGCAACATAAACAACTTAAAAATTAACTGCATGCTATTGATCTCCTCTCACCAGGAATCACTCAATACTGAATTTGCTGGGGAAAATCTTGACCGCATCACTTTTATTTTTATCTGCTTTGTTTCTACATGTTAGTGATGAGGGAGCATGATAGCCTCAAGCAGAGGGAAAAGAAATGTGTGTGACATTCCCTGCCTGTGAAAAATTAAAGGTCCATTCAAATGGTTTTAATATCAAGTTAAATTACTTTTAATGAAAAATGAAAAATAAATGGTTCGGTCTCCAGCTCACAATCAACAGAAGAGCAAATTGAGGATCATTTTCAGATTAAGCCCAACCTGATGGAAGTCAATAAGAAATTCATGCTGATGTAGAATTAACCCTTTGAAAGATGGTGCTAAATGGAGCTGTAACAGGCCTGAAGCATTTTAAAATTCACTGAGAGCTTGAACACCTTCCACACAACAGGTGAGGGAAATATTTGACACTTCCCAAACATCAGGCAAGTGTGAGCTTTTTGCCACACACCCTTTCTCAGTTTGGCAGCCCCTGTTTATTTGCAGGATCTTGAGATGGTGGACAGCAGCCAACAGGAATGAAAAGCCAGGATGAGATGATGACACCTCACTCTGCCAGACACCTCCCTCCAAAAAGACTTGCAGATATCCCTCCCCTTCAGCGTGGCTTTGCAGGTGGGAGTTCTCCCTTCCTGCAGTGCCCTTCAAGGGTTTATTTTTCCACAAGTGAAAAGAATACCAAATGCATTCCTGTGCATGATTAAAAATTCCATATTCTGCTTGCTTAGAATGCAGGCAGCGTGCAAACAGGTTTGTGCTACAGAGAGCCTCCACGGGGCAACAGCGGCAGCATGGTGGTGCCAGCAGTAATTCCAGAGAAGCTAATTTAGTACCAGCAATTCCCAACAGACACCAGAAAAGCATTTTCTTCCTCCTCCTCTGACTGCTAACCAGTAAGATTTATTAGATGGTTCTGCTGAATGGAAATCTTTAATAAAACTTTGACTCAGGCTGAACAGCACAAAACCAGGGTCAGTGTGGGGATTATTTTACACATACACACACCCCCCACCACCACCTTTTCTTTTCAAGTAAGGACTTGTTTTTGAACAGCAAAGCATGGTGCTTCCTGAAATGACGTGCCAGGCATTGCTGACCTACAGCACCAGCTACAGCCTCCCCAGGCTGGCTCCTTTCTGCCTTGCAAAGCTCACGGTAACTCCAGGCAGTGGAAGGGATTGGAACACAGCTCGTTTGGATGGATATTCCCAGGTGCAACTATTATGGAACTATTATGGAACTATTATGGATCCTCAATGGCCATGGGATTCCCAAACCTACAGGCAGGAAGGTTGGTGTGTTCAGCAGCAGCATTTGCAGCTGGAGCTGTTTGTAGTCCAGAAGGGAAAACCAAAACCTTCCAGCCTATCTGGAAGGAGACATAGGTCTGGGGCTCTGCTCCACAGACAGCAGTGAGAACTGCTGCACCAGACTAACTTACCAGGCAGTAATTTCTGTAGGAGCTGATGACATGAAGGATTGTGGTGGGCATTAAAGCATAACTGATACAGACAGAGCACTCAGGCCATTACTGATGTGCTGTGGACTGTGGAGTAAAACACTGCTGGATTTCAGCAGCAAGTAACAGTGCCACGTGATGGCTTTGGATCATTAGCAAGGGAAAGTGCTTGTGGAGTAGGGGAGAATATAACTGGAGCTTGGCCAGAACACCCACACTAATAATCCTGCTCCAGGAAGGGGTATGATATCCTCCTAATTGACCATGACTAATCTGGACCCTCATTTATCCATCTCATTGTAAAGATGACACTTCTGGCAGCGTGACACGGCCACCCGAGCTCAAGCCCTGTGCTACACAACACCCTGGCTGCCACCACTGGGGGCTGTCAGCACTGCCACCAAGCAGGGACAGCCACCAAGCTGCAGACAGTGCCTTGGCTCCTTGACCGCCACCACCCACAGACACAGGGCCAGCAACGCCTTTTGCTCCAATGCCTCAAACCACCGTGCAGGTGTCTCAGAAAGGTCCCAGGTTTAACAGAAAACTTAAGGGGCACTTGCAGCTCTGCCTGGCACTGCCCAGAGCCACACGCTGCAGGGGCTGGGACCCTGGAGGCTTCCCTGATCCTAACACCAGCTTCATCCAGTTGATGAGCATCCTGAAATTACAGAATATCCTCAGTTGGAAGGGATGCACAAGGACCATCAAATCCAGCTCCTGTCCCTGCACAAAAATCCCATCAGCATCATTCAGTTCCACCTCCAGTAAAGCCCTCCTGAAATCTTAGGTCAGGAAGGAAATTCATCCACTAATAAATGCAGGGATCTTTTTTTTTCTCCTTCTTTTAAGCAGATCCTGTGTCGACCTAACTGATAATACTCAATAATGTTCATGGAACTGCTTGAAATAAATGTGTGCTTCTGCGTGCATAGCCAGAAATGAGGAGGGAGAAAACATTGTTTGAGGCCTCAGTAGATACTAAGCTGCAGGCAGTCAAAACAATACACTAATTCAGCCATTTCAAATCTTTTGCAATCCTGAGAGTTAAAAGACAGAATTTTTAACAATTATGTGTTAACATTTCCTGATGAGGCTGATGTGATATTTAGGACTGAGCAGGAAAAATTTTAAAGTAATAAAATTACCATTTCTTGTAATCCCACTGCTTGATTATATGTCCAGTATGTCATTGGGAGAGATAAGTGCTGGAGCAAGAGCACCCAGGCATTCACCTCTCAAACAGAGAGAAAAAAAGACAATGATCCTCTGCTTCCAAATCACTGCCCATCAGGAGACTTCCATCTTCTCACTCTACTCAGCTGTTGTCAGGCAGCACACAATTAAAAAAAGACACAGAAAGAATGGAGAGGGTCCAGAGGAGGGTTGTGAGGATGTTCAAAGGATTAGAGAGCCTGCCTGATGAGGGAAGACTGAAAGTATTTTCTCCCTGGAAAGAGATGGCTCAGGGGACCCTCACAGAGTATTCCAGTGCTAAAAGAGCAGCCACAAGGAGGATGGAAGCTCTCTATTGACAAGGAGCCACAGGGAGAAGACAATGGGGCAAGAGGTAAAAGCTGCACAAACAGAGGCTTCATCATGATGCAAGAATTCCTTACAGTGGGGTCAGTCATTCACTGGAACAACCTCCCCAGGGATGTGGTGGAGTCCCCATCACCAAAGGTTTTCAGGATGTGATTGGACAGGATGCAAGAAAATCTCATCTGGTGCCCCTTTCCCACAAAGGTTGGAGCAGATCATCTTTCAAGGTCCCTTCCTGCCTGGGCTGTTCTTGGATTTGTTGGTTCAGTGATTCAGTTTGTCCATCAAGAGAGGTGTCAGAGAGGGACCTTCTCTGCCATTTGATCAGCCTTGGCAAGGACTGAAAGGTGGATAGGCAGGGAAGAGATGTAAAGGGTGTTTCGATTACCCAAGCACACCAGTCAGGTCCTCACCAGCCCTTGGCACACCTCAGCCTCATTGGGATTTTCCTGGGAGTGTGATCCAGAGCTTCATGGAGGTCAGCAGATGGATCAGACCACCCATGGCAGTGTCAGGGGACAGTCACAGCATGATCCTCTGACACTGAGCATTGCTTGGGAAATGAAGGATGCCCAGGCACCTCAGGAGAATCAGTCACAGGGCAGGAGAAGCCTCTCTAATGAACAGCAGTAATTACCTGCAGAGTAGAAAGCTGGGTCATTCATTAGCCTGCATGGTAATAATTTGCTGTAACTCATATTTCTGGAAGGAGTGGCTGAAGTGATCTGGGTTTGGATGCCCATTACCTTCTCCCCAAGCATTCTGCTGGAGAGGTGGAGGTCTGGCTGCTCCCCAGCCAGGGAAGTCACTGCCCCAAAGCCATCAGGGTTTGTGTCCCTGCAGCAAGGCTCTCTGGCACAGAGCTTCCTTCCTTCCTTCCCAGGCTCTGACAGCCTGTAATCATTTTATCTCTCTGGATTAATGGCACCAAGCAATAAACTCGCATCCTAATTATTGTAATTATTTCTTTCTTTGTCTGTCAGCCTCGGTAACGATGTTTTTACAGCTGATGGGATGGAGGGGAGGGGAGAAACGAAATATTGTCACAGTAAAGAAGAAAGAGCAATGAGCATACTCCTTTCCATTCACTTTTCTTAAGGTTTTAGAGCCCACTTGAGTTTTCTGTTCTCTCAGGTCCCAGAAATTAGCAGTGATTGTCCTAATGCTACAAAGTAGCAGCAATTTAGGATTAAATTCCTAATTATCTTAAGCATCTACCTGCCACTTTAGCCCCAGAGATGGCTGAATATCTCCAAAGTTCCCTGTTCAGGAGGACCCACTGTGTGCTCAGAACTATTTCTTCATGGCAGGAGCAGCTCAGTGCTTTGCTTAACCTCAGGCATGACTCACAAGCATTATGCCAATCTTATCTATGGGCATCGCATACAGAGGGAGCAGAAGTTGTTCTAATCAACATTTAAAATTCATACAGTCTTCTAGAGGGTGGAATTCAGCATCCATTTCTTCCTCACTGATGGGAAGGTACAGGATTGAGCTGGGCAGGAATTCTTTGCAGGGCTGTAGCCCAGGTTCCAGAGAACAAGGGCAGCACTTGCGCACTCGCTGTAACCCCAAATCCAGAGCATGGGCTGGGGAGGAGCCCAGACCCAGATCATTTTGAGAAGGTTTCCTTGGCTGCTCAGCTGCTCTATGGTGGCAGCAGCTCTGTCTCAGAGTAGCTCCTACCAAACATGCCACAGAACAAGATTTCACTGCAAGGAATGTGGGTGGCTAAGATGCGACACAAGAATTTGTAAAGCACCCACATCCCTGTTTAGAGACCTAACGTGAGATGCCTGAGGGAACACCAGCACTTAGGGCCAGGTTTCAGCTGAGCAGCACAGAGCCAGCAAGGAAGGGCTGGTGCCTGCTTGGCTCCTGCTCCTATGGCCACCTGTAGAGTCTTCCCTCTGGTAATGACTCCATGCAGAGGTATTTCATCACTCAATGAGGAGGGAGTGGTGAACCAGCCTTGTACATCAGTGGTGACTGAGGTCTGAGATCCTCTCTGCATTGGTGTGAGGTGCTGCCATCTACACCAGCATATCCACACCAGGAAATCAAAACTAAGGACATTCATGGACAGCAGACCTTGATCATCAGCACTGATGGAACCAGCCCCAGTCCCCGTGCTCCACACTAATACTTGTTTCAATTGCCTATTATTGATAGTTCTTCAGACAGATCTTTTTTGGGGCTCTTTTGGAGTTTTTTCATTTTTCCCACTTAACCCAACAAAACTGATCACCCATTTAATTTTTATTTTCTTTTTTTGCATCAAGCATTGCCTAGGAGTACTGTTTTAATTAGTAGTCAGCATTTCATTAGAGAACCAAGGCAGTAGAGGTGCTTTGTACCACAGTCCATCTCTGACATTAGACCTTCTTCCACATCCCAAAAAGCATATCCTAACCAAATAAGCTTCCATCTTCTTCAGCTTCACAATCCAGAAAAAAAAAAAAAAAAGTTAAACAAAACCAGCAACCACTGCCCAAGAGCCTCATCTCTCAACTCTCATTCTGCTCATTTCAACAGCCCCTCCACCACATTAGGAGCCTGGGGTGGAGCAATCCTTCCCCCTCCTCAGGCCACATTTTGCAATCTGAAATTCCCAGCCTGCCTAAAGGGTAACTTTTTCCTGTCCAGAGATGGGCTTTCCACCCCTCAGCAAATATCCTAAGCCCAAAACTGTTGTTTAATTGGCACATTTCTTTGATTTACTGGGTCAGCTGGTCTTGCCACCTCTGCTTCCTCCTGGGCATAGAGACTGAGCCTTGGCAGGAGTTCCTGCCAGGCAGTGCCTCTCTGCCACCAGCTCTGGCTCCTTTGGAGGTGAGCTCCTTCTCTTTCAAAGCCATCTTTCAGGATGTCACTTGCTTTACTCAAGTCCTTATTCTTCCCTGTTTCTCCCTGACGTTTGAAAAATAATTACCCGTGGTTCAGTAAGTTCATTAGCAAACTCCCTCAGGAGCCTGGGCTATGCATCATCCAGCCCTGCTGATTTGTGGATAGGCTCTAATCAAATGTTTCAAGTCTCCCTCTCCTTCCTCCTCCTTTCAGATTAACAGTTATTTTGACAAGATTCTCATTATTTCCTATTTCCTGGCGGTACCCAGGGACTAGGCTTATTTGAGTCCTCACTGTTGTCATTGTGAGTTTATTTTTAACCTCGGGCTCTGCTTCTCCACAAGGACAGCAGAGTCTTGTGTTCTTCAGAAGCACATGGCATTGTCGGTGCCATTTTAGTCTCAGTTCATCCTGTGTCTTCCAGCACTCTCTGGCTTTTGCCTTTATCACTTTTTATCTTTCCTCTCCCCAGTACTTCAAAATTACCCAGACAAAATTACTTTGTTTTTACCAAGACTAGAAGTTCACTAAACTTTTCTACATTGTTAGATCTAGGCCACCGTCTTGGTTGCAATTAGTTTCTCTTCTCTCCCTCTTGTTCTCCCTGCTATCCTTGCCAGGTTCATACTCTCCAAGTGTCCCTTTTCCTTCCTAACGCAATCATTCACCAGCTGCTCTCCAAACAGACCAGAAAAACCACTGCCAACCCCATCCAGATTAGAACATGTTTAAATCAACTTGGAAGGCAAATTTGGGCTTCCTGGCAGATAAAAAGCAGACAGTCTCAGTTTTGGGTTCCCCCCACACAGTGCGAAGGCGGCATGGAGCACATGGCAGGCCCTGCATTGGCTTTTCCTCCCCAGATGCTTCTGCCATGCTCTGACATTTCCAAACGCACACATGGGAGCCCAGCCCCATCTTCTTCAGCCCAAAGCAGTGTCCTGCTGTGTGCTCAAGAGGCCAAGGCACAAAGTGGAAGGAAGAGGAAGAGATGAGACCAAGGGACATTTTTTCTTTCAAATACCTTCCACACCTGTGCACCTTCCCTCTTACCAGGAGCCTATGGACCATGGGATTAGTCCAGCCCCTTTAATCCTGATTTACATGAGGTATCTGAAGTCAAACACTTTCACTTTAGGAAAGCAGTAAGGTCTTTTATCTTCTTTAGATGCCAACAAAGAGCTGCCCTGTCATTCCCTCAGCCACACAGCCCCAGCCATCAGATCTGTGTGCCCCAGATCTGCTTTCCCATGGACAACTCTGGGGTGCACAAGGACAAAGTCAGCAGGATCTCCAGGACCCCATGCCAGGACACAATCATGGAAGGGGCTGAAGAAACAGAACACACTTGAAGATTTTTACCCCTGATTTTGTAGCATTCATTAACAATTAAAGAAGTAACTTGAAGAAAGACTTTATTCCAGCTGAGGTGGTGGGAACCCCAAATTGTTTGGATTGGTTTTGCATGTGCAAAGTATTACAGGGACACAGCACCCTGCCACTTTTGCTGCAGATCCCAGGTGTGGGCTGGAGAAAGATCTTACTTGGAGTCTCATCTGTTGTTTACATTAGAGACAACAGTTACCTACCTGGCAGGAACACAAAAAGGATTAATTTTGGGGAGAGAAAAGGAGAGAGAAGAGAAGTGCCCACACAGTTTTATACAGATAAAAACAAAAGGTGCATTCATTGTTTACCCATTGTTATAAAAGACTGGGTTTGTTTTAAGCCTAAAAAGAAAATTGCTCAGTAAGACAACTAACTCTAACTTTTTTTCTTTTTTTGAAAAACACAGTGCTGTGGTTCTGGATGGAAAAATCTATGCTACTGGTGGGATTGTCAGCAGTGAAGGACCTGCCCTGGGAAACATGGAAGCCTATGACCCTAAAACAAACACTTGGACACTTCTACCAAATATGCCCTGCCCTGTTTTCCGACACGGCTGCGTAGCAATCAAGAAGTACATTCAGAGCGGCTGATGTTCCCCAGGAGTTGGGTGGAGAACTGTTTGTACCTGCTGAAAGCAGGCAAGAAGAATACTGTTACTTAAGGAACAAAAGCAGCAAAGCCAGCCAGTGAACATATTGCTCTAAAGTCTTGAATAGTGTCTACATTGAATGTAGAAAAATCATCCTCACCTTTTGGTGAACCAGGAGCAGAGAGCTCCGTGCTATGTAAGATATTGTAACTTAATAATGCAAGGGTGTCACTAGATGTTATAGTGGCACTTGTTCTGGACATCGGCTTTTGGTCAACCCAGGTGCAATAGAATTTCTCATATTTTTTAAGCTGGGGAAGAGAGGAAAAAAATAATCTGCATTTTACTTTAGAGCTCAAGCTTGATTCTTGAAATAACCATGCAGATTAGTTTTACTATTACACTTTAGGCATCAGTCTATTTGAAAGGTCAAAGTGTCCTTACCACTTTGATTCCTACATTTGTTTCTAATACATGCTTTTCAATACCAATGACTGAGAGAAATTTTGTGTGACAGATGGCTTATGTTGATGTCAGTCTTCCATCAGATCAAACAAATATTTCAGTTCTCTAGAGAAGAGCCCAAAAGCAGGGTGAGGTGGGGACTAGGGAGAAGAAGAATAGCCATTGGTAATAAATTCCATGTAAAATGATGAAAACAAAAGGTCTGTTGGGCTGGATGAGTTTCTGCTCCTGGTGATTCTCGTGTGGGCACATGTGGCTGTGCCCACGGTGGGGGGTGGGAGGCTTCTAAACCTTTTCCTCTGGGTTTCTGCTGATGCACTTGGCAGTGAATTCCCTCAGTGCAAAATGGAAACAGCTTGGATTCCAGAGGCATTCTCCTGATAAACCCACTCTTCACTTCTGGCTGGAATCACAGTAAAATGCACAGCATAGTGTGGGTTTGCCACGTGTTCCTCAAACACAGAAGATGCCTCCTGTGGCTGCGCACTCGGTTTTGGCTCTCAACCAAAATTCCTTACATCGGGATACACGCCACTATCTTTTATGTAAAGGCTGAGAAGTTTTTTATTTTACTTTATTTTTCAAGTTCCTTCCTTAGGTGTGGAAGCCTTATACTTCTTATTTACAGATTTTAAACACTTGAATTTAAAGCCCATGGTAGAAAAATGCATAGACTTAAGCCCAGTGTAAGAGACTTCAAATTATTACTATGTAGAGTTGTACCTATATGCACAGCACAGGGGTTATATTTTTATATATATTAAAATATTGTCTATCCAGAGAGCATTGTGATGTGGAAATTCTTTATAAATTTATACATAAAAGGAACAAATGGGAGATGGACTGGGTAACATAGAGGGGACAGGGGAAAGAATCTTAAAATTCAGCAGTAGAAAGTAACCCCAAGCTAAGGATTGTCTGGTTTCCTTCCAAGGAGAGGGAAAGAAGCTGCCATACTTGCCTTTGCAGACTCAAATCCCAAATGCCATACCAGTAATTCAAGGACAGTCCTGTACAGGGTGTGGGTGAGATCTTGCATTCAATATCTAGTTGAATTTCATACCAAATACAGTAGCCTTTTTATATGAAGGGAGGTCTGCCTACAGCTTTGGGGAATTCAATGCAGATGTTTAGCTAATCATCTTATTTTATTAATAACCATTTATAAAATAAAATTTAAAAAAAAAACAAAGACATTTGTATCTTGCAGTATTTAAAGAAAATGTGCTCGAGTCAGCTGAGTCAAGCTATAGGGTGACTCAAGCCTCTCATTTTGACAGTGAGGTTCCAGCCTTTGTTATGCAGTTGTTTTATTTATTCTTTAAAGAAAAATAATAAGCACAACAAAATTATATACTAGTATGTCATTTAAAGTATTTATGTCAAACAGGGTGCAAGTGTGAACCTAAAGATTGGAGCACAAGTTTCTAACTGCCTGGGGCAGGACTAATTTTAGTGTTGGTGTGTGTCTACCTCCAAAGGAGGTGCTACCTGTCAACAAGACTGAAACACATTCGACATTTTCAATTTAGCTTATTTCTTCATTTCTCACACTGGAACAAAACTGGCTATTTCTGTGAATAATATTAAAAACAGGGTTATCTGTAATGGTATTGTATATAGTTTATGTTTACTGTTAAGTTCTTGTTATATTATAATAAATATATTTATAGATCTAGATTCAGCAGCCAGATTGGATTAATTTTGTCGTGATTGATCAAGGAAAAACATTGCACAAATGGGGACTTCATATTTCAACCCAGCCAGGGATGAAAATGTATTCATTCCATCTAGTTTCTCTTGCAAATACAAAACTTTGCTGTTAATACTTAAACACTCAGAAGCTTCCAAAGTGCTTTCAATCTCATTTCAGAAAAAATCTCTTAGAAGTAATTTTAGATTTGATTCAGAAGGACTGATTTTTTGTTCATCTATTTTCCCAAATGTACTATTAAGTAAAGAACAGAAGGGCTCAAGATAGTTTAGGAAATGATCTTGAAGAAAACCCCTGATAAACAGCTTCTTTATTTTTTTAAATGAAAGCAAAAATTTGTGCTGCACTGCTGCTGCAATGTCTAAAAGATGAAAGCTGCATTTGCCCTATGGTCAAAATTCCTTCATATCCAGTGTGCGAGCTCTGTACCTCACTGGATGCATCGTTCAGAGAGCAATTCCATGCAACTGTTCATGGCTTCTTTGATGTTTCATTAGGGTGTCATCTGGTAGTTGTAAAACTGGATCTGGAACAAAGATGAGCCAAATATAACTAGTCTCAAATACCACCACAGTGGAACATTTCAGCCGGATCTGAGTAGGTAATTTCTGTTCTGCACATTAACAGAAAGAGCCTAACATTTATTGACATTGTCTCCAGTTCTTACAGAGTATTTAAGAACATGAACTGCAGTTTTGAAACATTTTAGTTTAGGCTTAGTGGCTGAGGTTGAACAGCCTGTGAAGATTACTAAAAGGTTTGCAATTCAATATTACAAAACCATGCTGCAATAATCCAGACCAAGTGGGGTGAGTTGCCAACCTCTCATCAAGGCTCTGCACGGATCTCTTACTCAGCACTAGTCAATAATACTTGGTAGGATGAACAAGACACAGACTATTTACTTTACTCGTATGTGGAAATTATTTTAGTACCCTTCTGGGAAGTTGGCTGAGTGCTTATGCCAAATGAATCATATGCACATATCTGCTCAGAGATTTATCTTCTTAAAAGCTTTAAGAAATTCAGGGGGACAGGCTGGCCCAACAGCCTCTTTGGCTCGCTGGTGTGACCCTCCCCTGGCCCACCTGGGAAGGACAGCGATCTCCAAAGGGGCTGCTCACTGTGTTCAGGTAATCACCCACCCCTGACAATTTACACAAATAATCATCCCCCTTCTCCCGTTGTTTCATCTAGTTGCAAACACACTGTACTAATAAAACCTCAGCAACCCCATCTTCTAATTAAGTGCAGGTAGGTGTTAAGGCTGAGCTTAGCACAGTGTAAGTGCAGCAGCTAATTAAGAGCGCTGGGTACACTCCAGCTTGCCCTTGGAGGGGTGCAGACAAAGCGAGCCAGCCCGAGCCCCACGTTCTGCAGCTGCAGGGATTAGCCAGGAGAGCAGCTGCTCCCACCCAGCTCCACCAGCACAGATCTGTTCAATCAGCAGAGATGGAACTGGCACAAGTGGCTCCAGGTACTCGACCACCCTCCCGGCTTCTCATGAAGGATTTGTCTGGGAAAAAGGGAACAGATCCCAAACCTTTTCTCTGCAGTTTCCAATGCAAGGGCATGGTCTCAGAACCACACTGCTACTCTGTCCCCACTGAATAAAGGTGACCTAGTGTAATGTAATATCAAATAAAACTACACACACCACATGCAGTCAGGACTTGGCAGGATACAACCTGTGCCAGGTCTGAAAGAAGACACTGACTGTATCTACTTGGACATTTTTAACTTGTCATGCTAATACAAGCTTTTTAAATTGGATGAGACCCTTAAGCTCACCCCTTAATGCCTTCTTTCCCATTTTAAGTCAGCTCAAAAACAGGAGCTGAAGCGTGCATTCAGCTGAGGTAGAGATGCCTGCACGTACAGAAGGCAGCACTAAGTTCCCATCATCAGTGAGTGCTCTGGGTTGATAACTTTAGACTGCAGAAAAGGCCAGAAAGAAAATGGTCCGGAGGAAAGCAGATGGATACATCCCAGGCATGGTGTTTCCATCACTCATTACATTGAGCTGGACAGCAATACCAGAGCAGAAACACCAGTTTTCCTCCAAAAAGCAAAGCTGTTTGAGGCATGATTAAACACTCACTGAGGTTAGGATTCATGATAGCAAGTGCTGACATTGTGGGCTCCTCAGCCGAGCTCTGGAAGCCTGAAAACAAAAACCAGAGTGGCAGACTACCGTGAAAAACAACTCTCCCTTTGCTGGTCACCAGTGTTTTTTCTTTTGATAACATACACTACTTTCAGGAAGTCCTGTTTAGCCAGCAGATTTCTCACAGAGTAATAAATTCCAATTTCCTTTATCTAAACAAATTCTACTTCAGTCGGCAGCAGCTTTACACACAGAATTAAGTGTTTTGGCTCAGTTACTACCTGGGAGAAGGAAGCTATAGTGGTGTCATCAAGCCATATCTGCTTCTGCGTTTTTCATTAGTGGTGGGCTGTACAATGAAGGTTTGAAAGGCTTCCTGCTTTTAATTTCATAATCTGCTGGTTTTGAGCAGTGTTCTTTCTTCCTTTGGAGTCATACATACCCCAGATCTTACACAGCAAGATTCATACTGGCAAAATGCAATATCAAACTTCTGCTGTGGTCCAGCATCAGTGACTTTTTCCTATGTTTTTGTGGCTAAAGAGCAGACACCTACCTAAGGTCACCTGTGACATTCCTAAAGAAGCATCTGCTTCTCACCTCATTAAAAACAATACATGTTAATAAAAAGTAGGTCTTGCAGATAAAAATGAGCCAATCCCTCTTCCACATCTTGGGAACTTCAGCAGTCTCTAATTTCTGATGCAATGTCCCTGTGCTGGTGGACAGCATCCAAATAAAGATCAGGGAATGGAACAGGGAAGGGGACAAACCAAATGTTCTTAAATGTATCCTAAGCCTGATGCTCCACCAGAATCACTGTCCTTCTACCACAGAAACAATAATCAGCTCTCACAAAGCAAGCCGACAATGCCAAACCCACTGGAATTTTGGTAGCTATTTCCATTAAAAGAGATAATCTTTTAGTAAGTTACATATTCTTGTGTCCAGTGAATGCAGTGTTCCATTACTTGTTACATCAATTTCAATTTTACCTATTTCAATTTAGGCCCAGCTTTTCTGCAAGTTCCCTGTTTATGTATTGGAACATTTCAGGCCGAGAAAGCTGAGGCTGTTGAGCCTGGAGAAGGCTACAAGATCACCAAACAGCAACATTCCAGTAACTGAAGGGATTCCCTAGAGGGAATCCAGAGAGGCACTCTTTGACAGGAACTGCTGAAAGAAGGGAGATTTAGATTAGATATTGGGAAGAAATTCTTTCCTGTGAGAGTGGTGAGACACTGGTACAGGATGTCCCAATTCCTGCAGTGTTCAAAGACAGGTTTGATAAGGCCTTGAGCAACCTGGTCTAGTGGGAGGTGTCCCTGCCCATGGCAGGGGACTGGGACCGATGATCTTTAAGGTCCCTTCCAATCCCTAACATTCCCTGATTCTATAATAAAAAAGTCACACATAGCCTTTCTGGGGAAATTAAGAGTGGAATTGTGGCAGCTTGGGAATGGCTCATATTTCTGTTTACTGCTTAGCAAGAGGTATCCCCTAGGGAGATCAACATGCAGACTGCTCACTACCTGGAGAGAATATGAGACTTTCCCAACTGGATAAGGGGTTTTTAATTCCAGAGGTAACCTAACACTCAACCATCTCCAGAAAGCCAAGAAGTCTCTGCCCTGCTGACATTCATTTTTAATAACATGGGGGTGTTTCAGAGAGTGCCAATAATGTGACAGTTATCAAAGGGCAAGTGAAATGACCGGGTAATTACAGGGCATTCACCTGACATCAAGCCCAAGTAAAAATGGAAAGATGATATCTAACTAAAGTGATCATGAATCAAATGGATAAGAAGAAATACAATGATTTTCTAGAAAATTGGCTGTATCACACAAAGCTGATCTCATTCTCTGACAGGATTACACATTTGATTGATAAGGTAATAGATTTTCAACAGCATGTGACAAAACACTTCAACTTCCTCATGGTACAGTATTCAGACAGCAAATATTAAATGGGCTAAGAAAAGGCAGATTAATTGAGGAATATCCAATCTACTCAAGTAATTCTCAATTTGGTACTGTCAGAGTGTTTCTAATGGGGGAATCCTCTTCTCCCAAAGTTCTTGAAGGAAAATGTTGACATAAATCACAAGTCACAGACCTGTGGAAAAGGAGATTAGCCAAGGGAAAGATAATGAGGCCTGAACAAGTCATACATATGGTGCTGGCTCCTCTGGCTGCCTGGGACCCATAAAACTTCTTTTCATAAAGCTAAGCAGGACGTCAGAGAGGTGGGAATGGGGAACAGTGACATTCAGGATGGAGAACTGCATCATGAAAAGCTGCAAGTCTGAGAAGAGTCAAACAACAAGTGTACCCAGCCCAATTTCATGGTATAAAAGGCCTAAATTGATCTTTAGATGTGCAAAAAGGGGGACAGGGAATAGGAATCAGTGATTTTTCCCTCTATAAATGGCACTGGTGGGACCTATGCTGGAATATCACATCAATTTATTCTGTGAACAAATGTTTTAGAAGATGTTGAAAAATTGACCTACTGCAGAATAAAGCCACAAAATTGACTTAAAGGCTGGAGAAAATGCAGTGAGAGCCATAAAAACCTTGTACTTCAGCAAAAAGAAGATGGAGAGGCTACTTGATCACAGTGCATTAGTGTCTTCATGGGGGGGAGAAACAGGTATGAATAGTCTAAAACACCAAGAGATGACAAGAAGCAGAGCTGGGAAGGTGAAGCTGGGCCAAAACAAACCAGGAATGAGGCACATGTTTCTACCCACAAGTTTTAACTACTCCATGAAAAGTTCAGAGAGCAGACTAAATGTACTCTGCATACTAAATGCCTTCCCCACAACACTGTTAAGCCATTCAGATGTCAGCAGGCCCTGGGCATGCAGGAGATTAAATCATACGTGCCACAGCATCCAATTCCACAAACCAGTGTTTTCTGCTGGCATTATTCCCTGTGAATAAACCCAAATTTTTGTTAACACATTCCTGAACATTTAAATCATCATTAGATGTCAGCTCATTTCCATTTCCACAGTTTATTCTCATGCATTGACAAGATTAACAGTGCAAAATTTATGCTCAGCTTGTGCTTTCGTGGCTGTCCTCTGAATCTTGTGAAAAGGAAGCTTTTTAAAAAAAAAGCTTTTTTCCTGATGGACAAGCTTTAGATCTTAGAGCAAGACTCTGAAGCAGCCTAGCCCCAGTATAAAGGTGAGACATTAATTTTATACCAGTTAAATCTCCAATGCTTTATGAAAATGTAGTCTTACATGCTTTTATTTACGATACTTCAAATGTCTACAGGACACAGTAATTTATCACTAAACTGATGTTAGCCACATTCAACATGCCACTCTCCATGTTACATTTCCTTTATCACACTAAACCTTTTGTAATGTCACAGAGAATACAGTGGGCATCACTTCAAAACTTATGTTGGAATTATGTTCATTAGAAACCTAAAACATACTAGCAATTTTCCTTTCCTATCACCAAAATCAGCTATCACTGTTCTTCCAAGCAGCCTCCACACAGAAGGGATTCTACAAGGTGTAACAAAGTCAGCAGGAGAATGCCAGATCTTTACAACAAAACTGTAGCTGGGGCTTTCACAAATAGGTTCTTAGCTAAAACATAATTTTCTTTTCCTTCTACAGCAGAAAGATTCCTTCTTAGAAAACTAATTGAGTCCAAATTTAATGTATTTTCTAGGATGAATCAATCCTCTATATTTTTTCACTCCCTTTGATGAATAAATACTTCAAAGGGAGTCCTCTTGAAACTTGACCTAAAGTCTTTCCTTCCTCCCAAGGCAGAGTCCCAAAGTAGACAGGTCATCTCCCACAAACTCCTACTTTGCTGTAGACACAGTTGAGCATCTCTGGATTATGGCACAAATCAGATTTTACACTGATGCAAAAGGGTTTTCTCATGTCCACAACAAAACCAGGATGACAAAATGGTGTGAGCACTCCCAGAGCCACCCAGGCCGAGGGACCTGCACATTTCTCACACATACTCTGCCAAAATCCAGATTGCTGGAGGACAGAAGCAAACCCAGCAAACCAGAGGAGTCCAGCACAGCAGAACCAACCCCACTTCATCTGTTGGCCAACACATCCTGGGGGCTGCATCACTGACATCCCAAATGTGGAGCATGAACAGCCCCTGCCCCCCCTCTGTAACTGGATGTGAGGAGCCTCTGAACCCAACTCCACATCACCTTTTGCACCTCAGCCTTGAAGGCAGCATTATTCCACATCAGCATTCCAGTCCAGGCAATCACAAGGCAAATGGCCAGGTTCACACTAACATTCCACCAGAAGTGATGAATCCATTTCAAATCTTAGCTGCTTATCATACTTTTAAAGGGAAAGGATTTTTCCTGATATAAAAGTAAGGCTTAGCATAGCGTAACTCAAATGCAATTCTAAAATAAATGGAATTTCACAGTAGTCAGAACCATCTACTGGCAGTGGGTTCAAATAAAATATACTTCCTATGCAAATGATCACACTGGAAAAAAAATAACTCACCTAGAAATGGAATGAGGCTGAATTAATTAGTGTTAAAGTTTATAATCCCTCATTTTTACATAATAGTTACATGACCACAAGTGAAGCATAAAAGGAGGCGGGGGAAAAAAAATGAAGTGTTTGGCTTCATTAATCAGTTCGTAAGTTTACTGATTTACCTTTCAGAATTTATTCACATGCAGTGCTGGCTTAAAACCCCATATATTACAAATCCAAATCCTACCCAAGATACAGAAGAAAAGGATCTCATTTTTAATTTATTTAAATAAATTACCTGAAGAGCTTAAGGAGGAAACAGAGAAGGTGCAGCGCTGCAAATTTAAGGAAATATGGGAAATTGGATTTCAAAACTACATTCAAGGCAGAAACTAACAGCAGAAGGAAGCAGCATTAAGCCATGAACACTTGACAAATATGAGTGTTGCACAAGCATCTACAAAGGCTTTAGGAACACCCACCCTAACTATTTCTTACTAAATCATGCTTTTCAAGTACCACTCCAAATTCACTAAGTATCTTTACAAGAATCCTTTTGTCAGCTCCCAAATATTTTGTCTCTTTCAATGGGTTATTTTTACAGCCACTGTCAGAAATGAGACCTCAAACTCTTCCCTGTTACCATGGCCATCCCCACCCCTGAAAGACAAAGAGACACACAAGACCTCAAACTCCACTTCCTTTATTCACATTGCAAACCCAAGCTGGTGCTGGAACCTGCAAGGTGAAAACACAGCAGCCCATGCTGAGCCCAGGCTCTCACCAATCAACTTCATTATTATACAACAGGTATTGTATTTCATATCTAATTGTGCTTTCAAAGCTGCATATAAAAGTGGAATTGGAGTCAGACATGAAGTTACTACTACCCAATTCCTCACCTACTCTTTTGCCCAGGAGCTCTACAGTTTAAGGTACACAGAAAGGAAAAGAGGGAAATGTCCAGGGGTGTTCTGTGTCCTATAACTCAAGAGTTCACCTATCAAAAAACAAAAACCAAACAAGCCAAAGCTGTAAGAACAACTTTGCTAAATATAATAAATAGAAAGGAAATAGTCTTTCCTTTAAAAAAACCCTCTAATTAGAAGCCATTTCTCTAATGGACAAACACTGAAAGCAGAAGTTGGACCAAACTGCTCAAAATAATTGAACAGCAAGATCCCAAAGTGTCACATCTAAACTGCAAAACCAAGGAGGTCTAGTAAGGAAAAGACTGTTTCCAGCCATTTCTTTTAAATACATTTTTGAAGGAGCTAAAGCTGTGTTTTCTTGTCATCTTTATTCAAGTATTTCACAGCAGTTATATTACAAATTACAGTAAAATGTTCAAAATTTCCAGAAGTTCAAAAAAATTAAATAACTTACTTCAAACTAATGTAAAATGAAGTCAAAATGCAAAACATCAATTTAAACACAATTCTGAATAAAACTATAGAATCCAAAATATACCATAGCTGATGAAGGAAGTCTACTTAATCCACAAAGTAGACACACATTAATGAAACCAAACAGGACATCCTCATGTCTAAATAACCCAATGTACAAGATACAAAAGATGCAAGTACAAGCCCAAATTCAAGCTTATGGTGTGATTACAAAATAAAACAAAAACAAAATAAAAGACTATCAGCTGCAGGACCTGCCATTCATGACACTGAAGGTAAAACCAGCGCTGACTCACCAACTTAATTAAAAAAAAAAAAAAAGGAAAAGATATTACAAAACCCAGTAACCCTATAAATACATTGGCATATGAGGAAATCAAGTAACAATACAGAGGACACAAAACAAAACAAAACAAAACAAAACAAAATAATCACAGGTGAGATTCAAGCTTGCAAATACAATTAACTCCAGAGTCATCACCCAAGAGCAACTCTATCACTCCAAAACAGCCCCCCCAGCCCCCAGGGAAACCTCCTCCTCCTCCTCCTCCTCCTCCTCCTTATGGCTGGCCACATTCCATAGAGTCCAGGACAAGGACTCACACAGGAGTTTATTTGCAATTTTCACAAGAAACAAGGAAGAGAGGTCAATTTGTACAAACTCTTGCCAGTGCTATGTGGCAAAAAAATTAAAAACATACAAAGAGTAAACAAGTTTAGACCACATGGATAGATTAACAGCTGTTTTAACTCTATAACCACCAGACATCTGTAAAGGAAAACAAAAACTGAAGTGTGGTTATTTGGGCTAAGAAGGCGAGTATATCATTTTAGGTAAGCTGTCCACTAGAACATCTGATATTAGCTACGTTTCTCTAAAACAACATGGCAGCTCCTCAATCAGTAAAGTTGCCTCTTAATGATTTTTCCCAATCAACAACTGACAGTAAAAATTTTCCTTTAGAAACCTGACCTTTTAGAACCTTTTTTAATGCTAGGCATTAGCTTAAACTTGCTTTTTACACTCACTGGTGACTAAAATTCTCAACTGTTTTAGTTTATATAAATTTATTATCTTCTTAAAAATGAATGCAGTTTTATCTTCCACAAGTGCTGCTGTTACTTGAACAAAAACTTCTTTGAGTAAGTGAAACTGGAATAAATATTTTTAAAAAATTCTGCAGCAAGAACCTGAGACTTGCAAAAAACCCTTTTATCAGAAACTTGCTACAAAAAATCTGCTACATTTCATTTAATCAAATCTTAAAGTTTGTAACAATTTCCATCAAAATACAAAATGCTATTAATGTACCAGACACATAAATATCTCAAATAGGTATGATGCTAATAAATACTAAATGAAACATGGAAAAAAATCCCATAATCAAATCTGAGATCAAAGAATCTCATTTAAAATGTGTTTTCTGCTTGTTTTTGTTGTTTTTAATCGCACTTTCCCACCTAAAAAATACAGTGTTTCTGCATGGGTTGCATTTCGGTGTAACTAGACGTACATGAATGCTTAAAATCTTTTCCTGCTATTACCTATGAAAAAAAACAGTGGCATTCAGGGGTGAAAAAAATCTAAGATAGGCTGATGTTTAACCACAATGGACAAAGCACTTTGGATTACTGCAGTAGCCCAAGGCCCATGTTTTCTCTCTCTGCAGCACTACCCTGGGATGAGCTGGAGAGGTGGAGATGAGTCCCTAAGCCTGGGTTTGTACAGGGAGCAGCAGCGTGATTACAGTCCTCCATAAACACTGTTGGTAACTAAAATACAAAAAGCTGAGGTAGCTCAGGATCTCTGCAGTAGTCTGTTTTGTCTATTAAAAACTAACCACACTGCGTTGCATATTTCTGCACAGACACTTCTGCAGCTACGTAGGGACAGCCACGATGAACGGTACAGGATGGGAACACCACCAGCCAACTGCTCTAGAACACTTCCCACGTGGGTGTGAAATAAACCAGCCCAGGTAATGTTCTAAATGTGATAAAACATAAAAACTGCCTAGACTGCTCTCTCCAGCTGCCAGAAAGGAAAGGTGTTGAACCACACAATTCAGACCCAGAGAACTCTTAGCACAGATGGATTCAAAAGGCTCTCTTCCAATCCTCCCCACAGTAACAATGCTTTGCACAGAACGACTTGTGTAACCTAGGAGAAGTTTTTATTTTCAGCTGAAGTTGGGCTCCAGGACTTTGACCAACTATAGTGTCTTCTTGCCTGCATTGCACAGTCCAAGCAATATTACAAACACAGACCTTCCCAAAAAAACCTGCCAGTATTAACCTTGCTTTCCTCAGAGAACTCACACTGGAAAACAAGGACACGGTGGGAAAATGCTTCATTTTTAGCAACACAGAAGAGTTTCACTGTGTAGTTTGTTTCTAAAACAAAATATATACCAATGAAAAAGGAATTTCACCATTTTGGTAAAGTATGTGGCTTTTTCAGTGTGTCTTAGTTTAGTTCTGTAGAGTAAGACAGGCATTACAGAACCATAATACTGGCTGCCATCCAATGAAGAGAATACAATTCATCCTTTTGGAGATCTTCATTCTGCAGACAGCTTTCTAACATTGCCATTTGCTATAATCCAAACAAATTGCTTAGCCTTATCTTTCTCAATTGACTAAAAGGCACATTAAAGGCAGTTCTAGAGAGCCTCATCTTCAAATTACTGTACATCCAGTTACTCAAGATTCCTACCACAATGCATCACTGCCTTCTTTAGGACAGATTTTTTTTGTCCATAACCCCAGAGAAGAGAAAAAATTGGAAAAAAAAATAAAAAAAGGTTGCCTGTTTAAAAATATTCAACTTAGATCTGCTCTTTCCAGTCCTCTTGTATGTGTTGGTCTTCACTTTGCCTGAAGTTTCCCCATAGATAATGCATGTAGAGTGAACAAGAGCAGGAATGAGAACAGTTTCTGTAGCACCAAAAATCTCCAAGCTGTGGCATTGTATTCTTTATTTATATCAGATACAACTATATGAAGTTCCGTTTGGTTCTTGTAGGCTGGTTGGTTTCAGGTACCTGAGACAATAGCACCAAATTCAACAGAAACAAAAAGAGAGAGCACTTAAGACCAAGGCTCTGCACATACTTGGTGCAAATGGAAACTGAATGGCTCAGAGGACTGCTCTCCCATGAGCAGTTTGAGAGGATAAACCCACCCATCTTGAGGAGTTCACAGGAATGTTTCAAACACATGAACTGTTCTTTCCATCTCCTGCAAGAGACACAGACCATTAACTATTCATAAATATAGAGAGACAGGAATAGAGTTACTTTATGTAATAATACTTACTGTGATACTTTTTTTAATCTGAACAAATAAATATATGAAAACAGGCACTTCTGTTTATTAGCTGCTATCTGCTAGCAAAACACGATAAAAGAGGGAACTAATTAGAGAAGCATTAATGCAGAAAAGCCCTCTGCAATGACAGTCCATGAGAAAAATCAAGACTTATTAGGGTCACTTATATAATTAATGTGCTCAATATATATTAGGAAAGCATTGCAGTGGCACACTGCATGAGTTCAAGTCTTACTGCACACTTCTGCAACTGGTGACCCAGCTGTAACCACAAGTCTGCACAGTTTGGATAATCTAAGTAAAGATTGGTCTCTACACACTCCTGCTGGACAAATGCCTTTTTAATCTACCTAACATCTTGCTCAGACTTTCAACACATTTTTAGGTGAAGACAGCAGGGAATAGCATGAAAACAGATTGAAAAGTATTCTGTAGGAACTCTACAAAACCCCCCACTATGGCTTTTCCAGGTTTTGTTGTAAATTATTAATGGAGAAAAATACTTAGTGCTCAGTGATCCAACTGGAAAGTACCAATTGTTGTCCTTTTCTCAGCAGGGCTGGTTATCAGTTGAATCAGCAAGCCAATCCAAACCCTCTGCAGTTACAGCAGTGGTGATGGAGAGAATGCACACCCAGAGCTGGCACCAGCCTGTGCCAATGGTGAAATGACCAATTTGCTGCTGATGTACAGGAGGCCTTGGAGGGCAAACACTTCAGTGACAAAGGATGATGGCAAGGCAGACACCTGGCTTCCACCATGCTGCACTGACCTTCCTAAGGCTGCACTTACTGATCAAGAGAGAGTGTTCACATTTCTAAGGTCTTGTATGAAAGTCAGAATCTGCAACTGCATGGAACAGAGGGGGGTAAGTTAGTTTTGGCCTAGTTACACCAACGCAATTAAGGGCAGCAGCAGCAATGCCAGGTCAGGGTGCCTATGAAATCACCACTTTACATCCATTGTTAGTCATGCCACAAACATGGAAACTGCTTCCACTCAATTTTACTCTGCTATCATGTCCTTTTTATACTGCTGTATTCTCTCCTCTTTTTCCTCCCCTCTTCTAGGTTAAATTCTTAATCCTCTTCTGCAGAAAGCGTTCTTAGAAACAACTGCCAGTTTCTAAGTTACCACACTAAGCTTTTTCCTTTTTATAGATACCTTCTTCAAAGTCTATTAAAGGCTTTTGCCTGCTAGTAGAACAATAAATTGACAGATTAACAGTTTCTGAAAAGCCTATCTCACAATATTCAGATAAAGAATAAAAGAAGCTGTACAACATTACCTCTATAAGTTGTGATTTGTCATAGTCTCTACGATGTCTGTAGATGCATTGACTGAGGAGTGAATACAATCTCTCAAGTTGGTCAACAGTCAGGTTGTCACTTTTCTTAACCACCAAATCAAGCAGTTTCTGTTGGAACAACAAAAGGTGAAGTTAAGAGGGTTTCTAGAATAATTCTTTATTTTTTTTAAGGACAAATAAGAAATACAATGTGTTTCTGAAGCCCTCCTTCAAAGGGATACATACAAATGAAATGAACCACACCTGGGTATCAGCAAGGCCACTGCTTCAATGTTTATACAAAAAGGACTTGATGTCTCCTTTTACTTCTCTGCTTATACCCACAGTTTTCTTCTTGTCTTAGGATTCTTTTACTCAGTATAGCTGGGGCAATATAGTTTGGTCTTATGGAATGCTATCGCATCCTATTTCATCTTGGTTGGTCATCGTAACAAAGCAAAAACTAAAACTGTTTTGATGGCCAAGGCAGACATTTTTAAGCACTTATACAAGCACTTATACTGGCAGGGAAAAAAAAGTACCACCACAGGAAAACATTTGGTCTTCCACAAATGTTGTTAAACAGAACAAAAAAAAAAAAGAGAAGGAGGACCCAACATATGCAAAATTTCTCATAACAAAGCTGAAAGTATTTTACATAGTAGCAAAGAGTGACATTTAAGATTATTTTTTCTCCTGTCATAACAATTCTGTGGTTTCTGAAGAGATCATCATCTGTATTCCACAGAAAATGGGATCTAAATTTCATGGGTCACAGTAGGTGAAGCTACTTTTTACAACAGAAGACAGCAAATTTTGTTGTAACTTTAACTGAAAAAAGCCTTGAAGCTTAAAGAAAACTAACTAGCAGTTTATAATGCCAAAACATCCACACAAATTTCCATTTGCTTTCCAATCCACTGAATTTTCTCTACCAAGTATACCTTGGTATACACAGGAAAAGATGATATTAACTCCCAATTACCAGGCACCCAGCAGTTTCTTGGTACTTTGCACGGCCAATTAACACATGTGAGTACCTGCAAAAATGGGCAATTAAAAGAGTGGACTGCAAGGAATCCAGTGTCATTAATGGATTATAAGGGTAGTAATGATGGGGCAGTAAGAATTCAGTAGTTTTATTAGCCTTTCATCCAAAAAACACTGATTGACAAATCATTTCCAGAAGCCACTCTGATCATAATACTTGTTTGCAGTCAAAACTAAAGGAAATGGTGCTTCAGAACACAGAAAGGAAGCTTTTTCAATGGAGTCTGTTAATAGTTCAATTTATTTTTTCAGTTCTGTTACCTTTAGTCTGTCATGGTCAACAACCACAGACGGTACGGGATCTGAAGGTTCCTCTGGAACCTGCTCCAAACTTGTGGGCTTTGACTGCTCCACAGCAACTTTTCGTGTTTTCTTGCTTTTGAACAAACCTGTAATTTGAAAAACAATTATCAGCACTGTCACTCCCACAAAATACAGCCTATTTCTTCACTTCAGTTGGATTTTGCTTGTTTAGTTTGTTGGGTTGTTTGGAATCAAGCAAGACTTTAGCAGTGCACATTATTCATCAGCTTTGCCAATTCTAATGCTTACAGGTGCACAAACCCACAGTTCAGAAGGCACACACAAAATGGCAATCCTTAAAACCCAATTCCAAAGTGCCAACTTTGAAGGAAAACTGAATCCCACGACGAGTTTTCTCATCGTATCCCTCTATTCAACAACAACAAATTAAACAGCTTCAAAGACAAGTTCACACACTAAGCAAATGCTGAAATTCTTTCTGCTCAAATGAAACAAATCTTCATTTTTCTCTCTAAAGCATCCCACGTCCTCATCACCACAGTATTCCAACATCTGCTCTATTCCAAAACTCATGCTTTTGTTACACATTTCTGTTTTCTTCCACCTTTGTATTCAACCTATTGACCAAAATATTTTCTTATCTCCTTATATTCTCCCTACATTCATTCACTATTTTTCTCCTCAACTATTTAAAACACCTTTTCTTCTGAGGACCCCTGCTATCATAACCATCCTAAAGCATACAAAATTCACCCACCAAATTCAGAAATGTAAAGGCTCTTAACGCATCATGCTCTTCTTGTGATATTCCTAGGACCTTTCTTGTATTAGTCTCCTTACCCTCAGAGAAAATGTGTATGTACAAACACAGCCAACATGTACACAGTAATCTTCTCATAATTCAGATCTCTCATTAAAGCTCATTTACTTTGTAAATCTCAGCACTAACTTTTGAAGTAAAGATTCCATTCTTTTAGATAATTCTGAAAGCTCATTAAAAAGGCAATCATGCACACGGCTTCTATTTCTGTTCCCTGAGGAAACTCTCTCTCTTGTCTTCAAAGGACATGGCCCCTTCTTTTATACACCACCAGGATTTTTCTTCTCCTTCTCTTATCATTTTCCTGCACGGTTATTGTGTTCACTGTGACTCCAAAGCCAGATACCTTCTCCAACAGATGAACAACAATGTGGCTTTTGTGATGAGTTAAACTGCTTCAACTTTTGCTACGCACAGTTTTTTAAAAGAATGCATTCTTTATTTCTATGCTTTTTTATCCACTGTAAATTATATTGTTATCATATTCTCTAACAAAACAAGTCAATATCTATCACGTAGATCAAAATAGAAATCAGACAGAATATACAGACCAAAATATGTATTGTATTTATTGCTATTTATAATATTTTTAAATACTTAATTATTGTTTTAATATTATCTCAGTATTTCCTACAAAGCTGACAAATATGAACAGAGTAGTGTTAGTGCGGGGAAACAATTTCTTGCCTAGGACAAAAATATAGCAAGTCAAAATTGCACTTCTAATTTTTATATGTGAAATTAAATGCTATAAGCATACCAAGAGTTCAAATAAATAGTCAGCAATTAATAAAATATTACTATATAATAATTGTAACATATTAGAGTGAAAAATACACACATTAACTTGGACACTGAGATAAAGACAGAAACATGGAAAACAAGCTATACCTTCTTTATCTGCTTCAGCATCTTTAGTTTCAATGTCTATGCTCTGTAGTGTTTTCTCATTATTGCTGCAATGTGGTAACTCAGCTTTCACCAGATCAGTTCCTTGATTTTCACTGGAAGCTTCCATTTTCTCCTTTGACTGATCTTCAGATAAAGATTTTTGCTTGTTACTAGACCAATCACTGTTGTCACAGGGTGAAACAGCATCAAGTGATTCTACTTTACCATTATGACAGGCTGGAACAGGTACACCTTCAGAGCCGTGTACAGATGTCTCTCCATTCACACAGTCCCCTTTCAATGTAGAGTCCTTCTTCAATTCCTTTTCAGCACCCAGGGTAATACTGTCAGTTATTAACAGTGATTCATTTGAGCTCTCCTCTTCTGTGGATGCAAAATTGTTTTCCTTTCCTGATGTCCCATTGTTAAGCCTCTGCTCTGCATCTATATCCATAATATCACAAGAGGATTCGTCATTTGTCATAGAGAGGTCTCCTGTTTCCTCTCCATTCTCCTCAATGCAGTCAGTGCTAATCTCTAGCTCTCCATTTTCCAATAATTTATTGTCCTCACCGTGATTTTCATCATCAGCAAATTTTGCATCATCTTCATCTTTCTTTAAATTATTCACTTTCCTCTTCTTAATAATGCCTTTGCCCCACTGGGAGCGCCGTCTTGATTTTCTCCTTATTCGAACTGAAAACAAAAACACCAACAAACACTTTTAGATGCACAGGTACCCCTCAGTACAGAGACCAGCATATAAGAATATGGTGTTGTGTGAGGCAATCAAGTATCGTCACTCTTCAAGGAAAAATAAGGTGTCTGTTGATATGAATGTGAGCAAATTAGAGGAAACAAGGCATTTTAGAAGTATAAGGAGTGGACACGCAGTCATCCACTCAATTCCTAAACTATGGAAACAAGAAATTCCTACTTAAAACAGCTAAGCAATGGTGTAGTCATTTGGGTAGCTCATTTGGGTAAATGAGGACTCAAAGACAGTTATTCTCATTTTCCCTTTTTAGCTCCTCAGTGATTTGAAGTGATTATACAATAAAACAAATTAAAGTGCAATCCATGGATTCATAGAATAATTCAGGTTGGAAGGAACATGAGGAAGCTTCTAATTCAAACTATTACTCCAACCAGAGTCAGCTGTGAGGGCCATATTGTGCTACTCAACTTCACGCAATATAGGCATGCTATTCCCTTTTTTTCATTATTTCACCATGAAATTTTACTTTTTCTTATTTCTTAGTTTTATTTTCTGTGCCTTTGAAAAATTACATAATAAACTATTTTTCAGAAAGGTCACTTTATTTTATTAACCTATCTGCAGTGAGATACAACTAAGGTACTGATCTGAAGGCTTTGGGGCACATTTGTAATTTGATGAGCAAATGCAGAAGGAAGACCATTCCAACCTAATGCTATTGTCAATATCCTTTTCAAAAGCACTAACTAGACACAGCTCAGAATACCAAGGAAGACACTGAGACAAAGTGAAGCTTCTACATTAAAATCCAAGCAATGATAAAGACTTCTATTTTTGCAAAATTGCTTAAGTTGTGGCCAACTACAATAAATGAAAATCGCAGCCAATAGTAACCAGAGACTGACAAATTTCCATCCCTTTCAAACTGAACTCTTATGCTGAGCACCCCCATAATGTTCTTTACATTTGTAAGTTGCTCTGATTTATGGGTATTAAGTCCTACACCTGTGCCTGCCAAGCACACACTGAGTTACCAAGATCTCACTTTGAAGATACGAGCACTATGCAGGTACAAGTGTTGAGAATTAATTCACAGCCACTCAGAAGCACAGTTGTACTTCAGAACTTCTCCCCATGAGTGCTGTATGTAAGCAGGTAGTTTAACAACTACATTAGGAGTAAATCCTCACCTTTTAGCTTTAAAGATATCTAAAGTTACAATCACACTGCAATAAAAATAGTCTCACTTGGAATTGTATTTATTGTTACAAATAATCTTTATGGAGAACTGCAAGACTTGAGGGAGGGGGGGAAATCCCCTTTCTTCAGCCATATTCAAGATCTGATAGCGACTTCTACAGTCAATGTCACTCTTTTATTGATGACAAACTACAACCTACTCACATAACTTTTCAGGATTTCGTGTATTTTTTCCCTAGATTGTGCAAGAGATTTTCATTAATCACTGAAGCAGCAAATCTGAAACTAAACAGGGAAATGTAAACTTACAGACAAAAATAAAAATAATACTCTATTAGCCAATGAATTGAACCTCAGCACAACTCCAAAGATGGGTAAATAAAACACAGAAGGAGAGCAGAAGTCTTTTGAAGGAAATCTGGTATATCCTAAATGTATAAATAAGTAAGTTGAAAATTTTAAAGATACACTGATTTTCAGCTGTTTAGGCACACTTTGCTGTAATTCAGATAGATATATGAGATATATTGTGAAGTATATTTGACATCTTTTACATCAGTGAGTTGCACTTCAAATATTTACTGTTACATTCCCACTGTGAGTTCCACCTGGGATGAGAATCCATAATTTCCCCAAACACACAAGTACATTCCTAAAATTCTTAGGTGTGAGAGAAATCACTTTAAAGCAAAATGGAATTAATCCTTGTATTAGCCATCTCATTAAATTTCAAGTCTTTCCAAATTGAGAGTCAGCAAGTCCAGCTCACTCAGTGTCTCATCCAGTATTTTTGAACAAACATTATGGGTGTTGTTTTTTACTGCTGTTTTTAATTAGGACAAAGCAACCACAAAAAAAAAAAAAAAAAGTGAGACAGCAATGTCGTTTGGGATGACAGAGGAAATTCTGGTTCCAGATCCTTAGCAACCAAAGCATTGTTACACAGATTTTTCTTTTACATAGAGTCAAGCCTCTATATTAGTGAAAAGTTGAGCAAGGAATACAACATCTGAAAACAAAACCTTGCACCAGTCTTTCTGTCCTGCTTAATTCCCCAGTTAAGTTAAGGGAGTGGTACAAGGAGGAGTTTAATGGACCAGAGAACCATGTGACAAATTGCAGACACTGACACCAGATTTCATCACCTATATTGGTCCCCTTTACAGTTACTGGAAATAAAAAAGGCACTACTACAAGAGTATCATGGATCTGAGAAGCTGCCATAAGAGGCAGGAAACTGAATCCTACAGGACAGTTGATTATGACCTTAAAAGGATGAAGGAGCTACCACAAGGTAAAACTGATGCAAAACTGATGCAAAGGGCCACTAGGGAGGAACTAATGGGTTAACAGATTGCTGTTAAAAAATAAGCCTGGAATCCCATCTTAACTATCTTAATGTTTCTATTTTAAAAGATTGTAAACTATCAAGAGCAGAATGCCAAACTTTTTATTTTTTATTCAGTATGATTCATGACTATCAGCTTCCAGCAGGTAACAGAAAGGGACAGCTATTTACAGAAGAAAAGCCTGGAGTGAACTTTGTTTAAAAAATGAACACAGTACATACAAATGCAACTTACTGTCTTAACACCTTTTCAATTACTCCTTTTAAAACTACTCATCAGAAATCTCCCCATTGATACCTAGTCTTTTGGCAATATTTGTGCCAGAGGCAGTGGAAATACTATTGTCAGAAGAATCCTGCTTTATAGAACTGAGTTTCTCTAACTCAAAGTATTATAATAGCAATTATTCACACATGAATACATTCACTTACCTTCTAAATTGGCCAACTATTCACTCTATAATCTTCACATAACCTCTACAGATTTGCCAAAGGGATCTTAATTTTAGTTCGAGCTTCTGTCTGGTTTGCTTTTTCGCAAATCACTACTAAGCATTTTTAATAACAATAAATATCCGTCTGACCACAAGTCACACCTAACATTTCACTCAGGTTCACATGAAGTTGGTATCAAAACTAAATTTTGCCTGCTCTTTTTTTCCTAACATGTACAATCTATGTAGACAGCATTTTTTAAGTGCTATGTAAGACAATGCAATTAATCGCTGAATAGAGATTTATTGTAATTTTGTTAAGCAGTATGAAGTTCCTCAATTCTTCCATTCCTATGTTAAGACAATTTCAGAGTCATCTGAAAGACCCATGAACAAGGCAGACAGCATTTCTCCTAGGTATGATTAAAAATAAATTCTGCAATGTCCTTACTTCAGAAGGACTAGTCCTCTAGATGAAGTTAAGTAAAATGAAACCTGTAGCAGACTTTCAGAAATTCTGAATTCTTGCCCACTGACAGGTGCTGCTTGGAGATTCTCCAGTCAGATACACTAAGTAATAACAACATCATCTGGTGACATAAGTACCAACCCTGTCTAGATCAGAGCACTGCTCTTGGCTATTAAAGAACAGAAATAGTGGAAAAAAAACCCAAAACTAAAAACATCCTAAAAACTATGAACCAAAAAATTAAATTCCTTCCCAGTTTTCCAAAGCATTTCTGCAAGACCCAGAGGTAACCGTGACCTTTCTGTTTAGGGTCTCAGGAAAAGAGATCTCAAAAAATGGGTGAATAGTACAGAAGTTTCAGAGCTGAGGTATGCACTGTTGCTGTCCCCCAAACCCAGCAGTACAGTGATAGAACTGTAGACTACAGAGAAATAAAAATAACAGTGGAAAAGAAAGCAGGCATAATTAGATTATTCAAAGACTGTCAATTACTAACAAGCAAGTCTGCATCTCTTAATGTGGAAGAACTCTAATAAGATGCAGCAGATCTTTCTCTTGAAATTTCTGTAGTTTGACTACTACAGTACCATGAGTGCAGCACAGTATTCAAGGCTAACAAGTTCACTTTATGCTGCAGAGAAGACACTTCCATGCTTCCACACTGCTTAAAACCCATGACAGAATGTGAATCCTCCGTCAGTAAATGATAAAACTGACATCCATCAAACAGTAATTTCTCTGTTGTAACTGTATTTCATGAAGAATTCCTGGGGATTAAAACCCAAAGAAGATTCTCACGGCAAGGAAGATCACCATGGATCTAGATTTTTAGTCTGTACTATCAAGAACCACTTAAAGCAATTCACGTGTTTTAAGTTTTTCTTCCATGATCAAAACCCTCAACACCTTTCTGATGTCTTGTGTGTAAAGTAACTCAAAGCCTTGAGAAATCACTTATAACCAGCAACTTACACTCTCTTATACAGCATCCAGGATATCTATGTACCTGACAGAGTCATTTAGCTGCTTCCAGTAGCTCCACATTCCTTACCAAGAGGCACTAAATAGTCCACTTGAAAGTCTCTGGAGTTTCTACTCAAAGTCCCAAACTGCAGTCAGAGATAAGCAGCAAGAAAGAACAGATCACAGTTCCACAATGGCTTAAAAAGCAAAGTGAGGTGCCAGCTTCCACTAACAAAGCCATTTCTCCCTCCAAAGCCAGCTATAGCATTTCCACTGCCTCATTTGTGCCGGCACTACTGTTCCTGCAGTAAAACAGATAAGGGAACTAAATCCATCTGAAACATTAGGTTGTTGGGGTTTTTTCTGGCTTAGTTTTCAACATCTTTGGTTAAGCTTTCCAACTCATGAATGACAATGCTGGCACAGGGAACATGGTGGGAATATGCCACCAGCAACAAGGCAAGACAGCTCTTTAGTAGTGACCTGCAGTTTGACCACCTTAAAGTGACAGTGGAACCAACCCCTAAAAGGTGTCATTTTCTTCACTTAGATGGAGGGCACTTAAGGCACAGAACTGACAAACACATGAAAAGAACTCCATGCAACAAATTCACATATTTATGATTTTAATCACCTTATATAACAGCTTATGTTTTGTAAGCAAATACTTGAAGAATCTGGGCATTTCTACTCAACACAGAAAAGTCAAGTTTCATAAGGAGGAGCTGAAATAAGTAAAAACCAAACTTGACTGCAGCATTCCCAATATTTTCTTCCCCAGTCAACTGCTTTCCCCTACCATTCCCAATTATGTTCTCCACCCAAGCTCTTCCCAGGGTTTCTCATGGAACTATCCCAGTGTCTCCAATTCCTCCCCACCCCAGCTGAACAGGACACAGGACACAATCCATGTCTGAGGTGTGCATGCCATGCCTGGTCAATACCAGGTTTTACCTGCTCAAATACCTTTTTCAATCTAGCTCCTTTTCCTGCAGTAGACACATGTATTTTTCCAGCTACCAATTTTCACAAAACCCGCAGGAATCTAATCTTTCAGCTCTCAGCTCTTGTCAAATCCGTCTGAACTCCACTAAATGATTTAGAAGTTATTAGGGGAGCAGAGATGGACAGAGAGCACAGGTATGATTTTCTTGGGAAACCAAGATAAAAATATAATTTACATGAAACCAGAGTAATTATATTAGTAAAATACATGGCAAGACTGTCATGCTGGAAAATTAAAGAGGCAAATGAAGTCAAAAGACAATCAGATTATATGTCATCTGTGGAGATAATTTTTAGACTTTTCATCTCTGTAGATCTGCTTATTTCCCTTCTGCTCTGTACTATAGCAACTATTGCAGCTATACACATCCTTGGTACCTTCAGCTAGCTCTTAAGGACTACTGAATGACAACTTCCTTGCAAGAGAGCCATGAACAAACACAAGAAAGAATCATGGCTACTGGGTGGTTTCTCTGTCAAAGAGGCAAAATCTGAAGTTAATAAATGGATAATAATCCCAAGAAAATCCACTACTTCTGCAGACAGAAACACTATGTCTTAAAACAATTTAAAGCAAACATTGTCACAGTTTTCAGAAGGGAGGAAGGAAGGGATCTATCTGGTCTGAAAACTGTTTTTATTACATCTCTTGTGCATACCACTTAGAGGGAAAAAAAACTTTAAACTACTTCAGAAGATGGTTTTACCATGTTTACAAGAAAGGTGATGATAATGCTTTCAAGGAAACCTTAAAAGAGGCTGAGCCATCTTGCATTACTCAGTTATAAAGATGAGAACAAGAGAATATAAAAAAGTCACTGATCAGGTAAATTGTAGAACCCACTTAGCCCTCTGTCAGAGAAAAAAGACACTTGATTAATTCAATAGGCAGGTTTTTAATAGTGATGAAAGAAAATTTCTTTGTCACTAGATATCACTGAGTTCAAAAGTTTGATGCGATCCCAAAAAAGAACAGGCAGTCAAGATTTATTAGAACTCCCACAAATTCACTAAATTACATTTTAAATTAGAAGAATTTAAAAGCCTATGGGGTTTTAAAGAACTGTTAACCAACCCGGAATCATCAGCTACATTGATATTTCCTTCAAAATCAGGCATGAAAAAAAATTATTTCTCAAATGTTTGAAACTTTCTTTTAAGGCATCTGGTTGAAGGCAGCACAAGAGATCAAACCACTCCCAACCAGAATGCCAACTCCTACGCTACCCAGAACAAAATGACAGAGAGACAAAAAGAGACAGTTGTCCCAGCTCTGAGTAAAGATATCCTCACATTCCAGAAAATCTTTTTGGATGGTGCTTATCAAGTAACAGTACTTGCCTCTGTCTCAAGTGAGAATTAATCCAAGTCAAATCTGGAAAGCAGGAGGAGAAAACTAAACAGTAGCAAATACAGGGTAAGTGACAAAACAGCAGCTACTAGGATTTTCATGTTAGCATCTGAATGCTGTTAATTTGCTAATATCCAATTCTTGAATCCAAACTCAGAACCACATCAAAAGGAGAAAACAGTTCAAATCATCAAAACCATATGGCATCTGGTCTGCCATGTCCTTTGATAAGGCACTGCTGACACCACTGTCACAGAAAGGTCAAAGAAGAGCCACTAAACAGATGAAAATCGGACAAAGACTAAGAATAAAACAGTTTCTGAGAAAGACTGTAAATGAAAGACCTTTTCTTTCTAAATATCTTTTTTAAAAAGTCTCGAGACAAGACAAAAGCCTTTCCATTATAAAGCAGAAACAAAGTGTTCCACAGGACAGCAAAGATCACCCATTTGGGGGTGAAAAAGAGCAAACCAAAAACCAATGAACCAAAAAAATCCAACACAAAAAGGCAAAGAAAATATTACTTATTTATAAACAACGTTTTCTGCCACAGTTTTTTAGATCCTTGCTTGATTTCCCTACAGTCATTTCTAGAGAGCCCACTAATCACTTAAATTACTGAGAAAAGTTAGCAGGGTGTTCACTTCATATTTCATAAAATGACTTTCATATAAAACTTATATTTTTAATAGTTTGCATAGCACAAAGGATTTAAATTTTCTTTATTTGCTCCAAATGCCATTTTCACAGTTATGCTATTTATCATATGGCATAAAAAATATCTTTTCTATGAAGAAAACATAAAATCTGCAGTCTATCACTACAATATATTATCATTAAATGCTGCAAAAA
Source organism: Molothrus aeneus (assembly GCF_037042795.1). Classification (NCBI taxonomy): domain Eukaryota; kingdom Metazoa; phylum Chordata; class Aves; order Passeriformes; family Icteridae; genus Molothrus; species Molothrus aeneus. The sequence goes on along the minus strand of NC_089648.1, from coordinate 70,503,912 downwards.
AAAGATAAGAATGCAAAGCCAAATCTTCCCCACAGAGTTTATTTATATGTAACACTAAGGGAAACAAGTGCAAGACAGTAAAATGGTATGTACCATGCCCCATCTACTGGCAAGATGGAGCAGCTGGATACAGTTTTATTATACAGGATCCCAATGATTAAAGAGATGCTAATGCTTTCTGAGCTAACTGTATCTAAAGCACTTAATTTAGCAAACACACTGAACTGCACACTGTTGGTAGTTTCCTTTTCCACACAGCTCCATAAAAAGGCAAAATAAGACTCTTCTCAGCAGTGCCCAGTGACAAGAGGCAATGGGCACAGACCGAAATACAAGACACTCAAAATTAAGAAAAAGAATTTATTGTTTGTATCCAAGCACTACAAGAGGTTCCCCAGGCATGACACAGAGCCCTCATTCTTGGGAGATTTTCAAAACACAATCGGACAAAGCCTTGAGCAACCAGTTCTGAGGGGAGCTAGACTAGAACATCTCCAGAGGTTCCCTCCAACCACTGTAATTTTGTGATTCTATAATCATAAAACTATTTATATCAGACTTCTGACATCTGTCCCATTCCAAGTTCCCACCAGAATACTTGCACTTTCCTCAAAATACACAGTCGATAATGGAAATATTTTAAATTGTGGCAGAACTTCCCCAAATAGATTTTCAGCAACTTCTAGTAATTCAATACTTTTAAAACTCATCTATACTGTCAGACACAATCCACACAGCTGTACCTTCAACAAGGGAAATGGGAGTTGCAGATGAAATGTAACTCAGGAATGTGCATCACTATGCCTTCTAACAGAAAAATTACTTATTCACCACATTTCCAACAGCCCATCTGGTCCAATCAAATTAACAAAATACCTAAATTATCTAAAATACATCAGAAAAATTAAATAAATCACAAAATAACAGATAACTAAAAAAACTACGTAATTTTTTATACTAAATATAAAACCTCAGAAAACAAACCAACAAATATTAATCCAACTCTCACTCTCTACTGTACTAGCCCTGAGCAGGACCCTAAATTTGGCAAGACTGCTGCACTATCTGCAGTCCTCTCTGTTTTTAGAGAAGACACTTGACAATAATTTCTTTTAGAGTTCTCAGGTTTGTCATCTGAATTAACCTTTTTGCAGCTCTTTTGTAAAATACTGTAAAACAAAGCCGTTAAAAATAGTAACAACTGATCAGGAAAATAAAGTTATGATTGGTGTTTCTTTCTTTAGATTCCTCTAAGGGAAAACATTACTTCAAGTTCAAACAGCAGAAAACCTGCAATTATTTTCAGAATTATCGAAAAGTATGGTTTTATCCTGTTTAAATAAAATACTTTAATAATTTTTCTTGTTACTCTGATTGTGTGATACATTATAGTTTTTAAAAAAATACTATTTCATGACCATAAAAAAATTCCACTCGCCCCCTAAAATAATCCCTCTTCAGAAATCCCTTCTCCAAACTTACTTCTTCCATTTAAACAATCACAATCTGGAGTTTCATTTTCTGCTATTTGAGCTCCCCACAATCTGCTCAGTTCTGCTCTCACCTTTCTCTAGCTTATCCTCCAAATACCCTTTTAAGACCGTTTCTCTTCCTCATTTTTAGTCTCTGCTGAACTGACCACATCAATCTTCAAGAGTGCCCATGTACTACTTGAATCCTTTCTGCAGATTTCTGATTGCTCATCAATTCCTGGTTCTCTCTCTTGATTACTAGATGCATCACATCCCTCCTGGACTAGTTACCTTTCCTGGACTCAGCCTTAAAAGGCAGATTTTCATTTGATCGTAGACCCAAACACCACTAAGCCTCAATTTTTCTTGCTTTCCAAGCTAGATCATGAAAATACCAACAGGATCAGTGCCTTAACAGTAACTTTGTTGTTTGCACAGAGACACTGGCAATTTCCTGCAGCTGATGGTTCGAGTTTTCAAACAACTGCTGCTGCCTGCACAACAGAGGGGAAGTGAGTGAGGTACTGGAGCTGCTTTGGATGCGAGTCACCAGCAAGGGCTGCTCTCCCCATTCCCAAGGGATGTCCAGCTTGGAGGTCTATAAAAACCCCACCGTCTGCTGCTCAGCATGCACAGCCAGCAAAGTGCTCTGTAGGGCAGCCAGAGGGAAAAGCTCCATCCTGGACTTCACAGGAATTAAAAAAAATTAATTGGGAATCCCTTCCCTACACTCTCTGTTTTGCACGAGCTGCCAAATGAATAAAGAACAGCTTGGATCCACATCATCAATTTATTATATAACAATTTATTCTAACCATAATTCTGTACAATTGACTTTAATTCCTTTAACGGAAGAAATTGCAGCTTCGGGAAATAAAATCATACACCTCTAATTAATTAAACCATTTGACATCAACACTATCATTCATATATAAACAATGTTCATCTCTGGGCAGTTATCACCATGCCTAGAAAACGATTTCTCATCAAGGAAAAGCACCATGAAGGAGAGCACATGAAGAACAAAATGAAAATTTGACCGCTTCCATCCGTTTGCCATCAATCAGCAATAATTGATAACGCTACTAATAATATATTAATAATGGACTCCACATCTTCAGCAGGAAAGCCAGGTACAACCAATAGTATACCCCCATACTAACTGTCTCTCATAGTCTTTATTTGCTTTATAATGAAAATATCTGCTATGTATTCGCCTGTTCTAATCAACTTACCTCTTGAAAATAATTAGCAGTGCCTCTGATTACGCAAACACACCTCACAATCCTAGAGGTTCTGATCACTTAACTGGATTAATTCAGTAGGCTCCAGGAAGTGTATCTTAACATCCTCCAGTAATGGTTACTGACTGTTGAAAACCATTGCCATAAAGGAAAATACAGTTAAATTTGCAATCTCCTCTCTAGCTTTCAGCATGACGCTGAATGTATTGAAGGCAGGAATTCAATGCAGTGCAGGTGAGAAACTATTAAGCAGTGTAGAGGTATTTACCTGCTAATACACAGAGTAAACAAACCTGAAAACTCATCAAACCACTGAAAAGTGTTCTTGGATCCATGTTGTCTTATACTGAAAACAGCGTTTTACAACAAAAAATGCAAAATACTATGCTGCATTAGAAAAAAAATTATTCTTTATCATAAAACCAGAAATCCTGCTTCTTTACAACTTCTTGGGCAGGGATTTTATGTACTCCTAGAAGGAGCATTTCTTAGTTCCATGTGCTTCATGACTAAAATTACTTCTGTAAATAACCAGTAAGCAGCAGTAGAGACACATTTCCAATGTCTGGCATTGAAAGGACCTCTAATTTTGCACAGTTGTCACCCAAGGTACTTACAAGCACATTTATTTGCAGAGTTGGGCCACACAGCCATGGTGGGTTTTTGCTTGCTCCGAAATGCTTCTTCAACTCTGGCTTCTGTTTTCCGTACAGTGGAACCATGAGGATTTACCTGTTCTGCTGGCACTGAGAAGCCTGCATGCAAAAGACAACCATACCTATTTAAATAAACCAAGCTGCAGGAACCTACTGAATCAAAGAAGAAACTCAAAACACCATACTGCAATAGGAATACATCCATTAATGTTTAGCTGGACATTCAAAACAAAGATTTCCATCAAGAATATTTGGTTTCTGCTGACAAAACAACTTACTGGTTGCATGGTCTTAAACTGTCAGCTCTGATGGATTAGAAAAATGTGACTGCCACTGGTCCCCAAAGATTGACCCTTCTATTCATATTTCCTCTACAAGCAAATTCTTACTGACCATTTCAATCTTTTCCTTATTTTAAACAGTTTTAAAATAAGTGGCAATTCATAATGGCATTGTATGCCATATCAAAAAGAGTATCTGAATAAGAACCTTGTATTGTCACTGTGATCTGTGTTATGTAAAATGGATCCATTTCAGAGTCAATATGAGCTCTTAAATTAAGAAAATGCAATTCTGCTTTTAACAAAAAGTGTGGTTTGCTTCCTGTAATATAACTTCATCTCATAGCTTCTACTGCTTCATAGGTTTTTTAATTAAATTCTAAAAAAGCAAACTTTCATATTGGTTAAGCACATTTTGAAGACATAAATGAATATCTGAAGTTCTGTATTTGTGAACTAGAATTTCCTATCCATCCACTAAAATGGTCTTCAAAATGTTATAACACATCTCTAATAGAAACCAGAACCAAGTGATCAAAAGCTGAAAATAAGCTCCAAAACTGATGGATGCAGAAATTAAAAGATTCACACAGAATCTCACATCTCACAATTAATAATTACAACATAGGTTTCTAGGTACTGTTATAAAAATTTTAAACTGCATATCAAACATATTTCATTACTCAAAACAACAATCACTTCTACCTTTCTATTAGCTGGTTTCCACAAGTAGTTGCAAATTTCAATAGTCTAAGATATAGATAGTTGGTTCTTATTTACCAACTTAAAACTTGCTGTCCTTAGGATTAACATTTTTCAACAACAGCACCTCATTTCAGTAACAGAGGAACAAGAAATTCTAGTTTGACTTCTACATACTGATTTTATTGTACAGTGCTTTTGAATCTGGTCACCAGAGTACTAAGTAAAAGTGGCAGATGTGTGGAGAACAAAACAAAACAAACAAAAAAACAAAAACAAAAGGAAAAAAACCCAAAACCAAAAACAACCACAGCCCCACACCCTCCAAAAAAGCCATGTAGAACATATTTTCCATTTTACAACTACAAAAGATTGCTAAGTAACTTGCTGACAAAACTGTGAAGAAAATGGATATGAAGCTTTTTAGCTTTTTTCATCCCTTGCCCAAACTTCTCTGAAACAGGATACATGTCAAAGTCTAGACAAGCAGATGCACTGGGATTGACCAGATCTGCTGTCTTGCTGAGGCTGTTCTTTACAGCAAAATGAGAATTATGGCAGAACTGATCAGCATTCACATCCTTTCCATCCACTACAAGGACCAGTGCCAAGACTATACTCCTGAAGTGTCATCATCCAGGTGCTCTGCACCACCATAATCTTTTCACACAACTCCTGATCCCTTGTGACTGCCTTCCAGCAGGAGGCTTCCTCAGACTCTAGGAGCTTGATACATTTTCCTCCGTCAATAAACAGTTCATCTAACACAGCTTCTTCCATGCATTCCAAGTCTTTTGGGCTTGCTTTGGTTAGCACTCCTTGCTAACCCAGTCAGTGATCCTAGCCTTGCACGTTGTACAGCTGGACCGACTGCAGAGCTCAGTTGTCACTGAAACCACCATGTGTGGGCCAGAAGCACAAGCATCTTTAAGTGTCACCTGCAAGTACCTGTGACACTGTAACAGTTTCCATGCCAATGTACTGAATACACTTTGAATCCTGCCCATTCCTGTCTGTGAGTTGTTCTGTCCCACAAACCGGTGCTGCTTATCATGTACCTGTACCTCAAGGCCCTCTCACACCAATGGTACCTGCTTTTTCTGATTTAACAAGTTCACTGCATGATACCATCAGCCTTAAATATGACTTAAGACACTGCCCTTCTTTCAACAGAGTTTGCAGGCTTTGTCTCCAGAAATATCTATTACTGGGCCACGGCCACAAAAAGGAGGGCAGCATTCCAGTTCTTGCAAACTTGCAAGAAAGGACTACAAGCCATAGAGTCATTCTCTGTAACAAAGAGCTCTTACAAACATTTACTTTAACCTCGGAAGCAATAACCTTTAACAGTCATGGGGACTTGGATAATTAACTGAGCACAGCTCACAGCATGATGCTGTGGCCAGAATTGTGAATATTCTTGTAGTTCTAATAGAAAAGTACAGAGGAGAAATGAAGGCATTATATTAGCTCTGTTTTACAGCCACAGTGAATTACAATTGGTTCATTTATCCACAATTCAAGACACACATTGGAAGCTTGCACAAAATTAGACAAAAACACGCATGACTGAATAGGAAAATACAAAGAATTCTATCTGTTTTAATCTGAAGGAGAGAAAGCCTATAGATACTTGCATAGTTCAAAGAAGATTATTAATAAAGGGTCTTCAATCTACCAACAGAAGTATTTCAAGAATCAGCAGCTGAAAGGTAAGACCAGCCAATTCAACCTAGAAATCAAATAATGGAGCTTTATACCAAAGCAGGAAACAACTTGCCAAGGTAAAGTTGGAATTATTGAAATCAGTGATCCTTAAATCAGCATGAAATTTTGTTCTAATGTTATAGTTCAGTGATTTTCCTTTTTCAACTTTCAAAAGTTTAAAACTTTTCCACGGAGGTATACTCTTTTTATGTAAACTGATCTCTGCTGCCACACCAGGAATATGTTTGGACTTTTGATAACTTTTCCTGGTCACTTTAGAAGCTGTACACAGACTTACAAGGGTTGTTAATCAAAAAAATCAATACATTACCTCCAAAATGACAGTTGTACACAGGCCAAGGTGAACTAAAAGTCCTGTGGCTTAAAGGCTGTTCTCCTTTACCATACTTCTTATTATACTTTACTACAGGCACTTTCAGAACACAGCTCTGGTTCCACCACATCCACATCAGAAGTTAGTATAGCAACCCTAGCATTTACTTGTTCACCAGGTTCTGTAGTACTGTCTGTAACAGGAGGCAATGCATCCTTCTTCTGGAAAGGATGATGATATCCTATCAGATCAGCTCACAAAACAGGAAAAATGTGGAGAGGTTTCAAGGTCACTCACCCTTTAACCTGCACTGTCTGAATCTGACACGCATTCATTATTTCACATTAAATATAAATTTTTGTATGGAGATCTGTAAATTCTATCCTGTATATGTACAGAAGCTTTTCTTGTTGCCCTTGTCCCTGGCCAGGTTGAATTCTCTCAGGGCTTTAGCTTTCCTAACTTGATCCCTGGCTGCTCAATTCCTCTGTAGTCTTCCCAGGCTACCTTTCCTGTTTCCACTCTCTGCAGGCCTTCCTTTTGTGTTTAAGTTCATCCACCATCAACTTGTTCATCCACACAGGCCTCCTAATGTGTTCACCTAACCTCCTCTTTTTTGGGAAACATCACTCCCGAGTTTGAAGGAGGCAGTCCTTGAGTATTAACCAGCTGTCCTGGGCCCCTCTTCCCTCCAGAGCTTTATCCCATGGGACTCTACCAAGTAGATGCCTGAAGCCTGCTCTCCTTTAGTCCAAGGTACTGAACTTTGCTGGGCATGCCTCTTGCTGCCCTTAGGATCTCAAACCCCTCCACTCCATGGTCAGTGCAACCCAGCTGATCTTGAGGTTCACATTCCCCTCTTTGTTGGTGAGAACAAAGTCCAGCACAGCATCTCTTCTTGGTGGCTCCTCTATGACTTGGAGAAGGAAGTTGTCCTCTACTCATTCTAGAAACCCTTCGAATTCCTTTTGCCCTCTGTGTTGTCCCTTCAACACATACTGGGGTGGCTGAAGCCCCCCACAAGGTCCAGGGCTTGTGAACGTGAGCCCATTCCTACCTGTCTGTAGAGGGTCTCTATGTGTGTTGTGTTATGATAACTCAAGTTAAACATACCTCTTTTTCTTCTCGCTTCCTTGATTTCTTCACACATCTTATTAAATTCTGGATCCAGTTCAGCAGCAATGATAGCATGAGCAGTGTCCTTCAAAGTACAGGCTCTATGTCTAATTATTTTATCTAGAAAACAGGACAGCACATTTTTTTATCACAATTGCAAAAATTCCTTAGCATTTCTATGTTGGTTTGTAATGCATATTACAACACTGATACAAACAGAAGTAAGTGGGAAAAATTACAGATGTCTGAAAATGCAGATTAATCAATATCAGTCAAGAATCACAACCCAGCTACTGAAGAGATATAGAAGTATAAATTGGTACTTTAATCCACGGTGGCAACTATAAACAAATGTAAACAGTGAATGATGAACACACCTAAATCAACTTGCCATAAGGTGTAGCCAGTTTCCACAGGCAGATCTACACAGTATAATGGAGTGGAGTGCAAAGAGTCACAAAATAACAGGAGACTTGTCCAGGAATTAATTTACCCACTGGGGTCTAGGAATAGTCACAGTTATACTGCCTGCACAATCATACTGGACATCATCTGCATCTGTAAGGTAGACCTGGCTCACTTACATTCCTTCCCTGTTGTTTTTTTCTTTAACCTGAAATTATTGCTTAATTATTATTTAACAACTGATCAAAATTGTGCTAAAACACATTATTTTATTCCTTACATTGAATAGCTGTTGCTCATTTAAATTAATTTTTTAAAAAAAGGGCAAGAAACAAGCCTCAAGTGTGCTACATTTTCAGGCCTATTTGGGGAACAGAACAAATTGCCCATGCTGGAAGCCTAAATGAAACTCAGGAAAAACCAGACCACTTCCCCTACGTTTGAAACACACAAAACAAATGATTCCACCACTGAAATTTGAAAAGTAATCATAACTTAATAACTAAGCCCATATGCAGAGAAAATTGACATCTAGAACATAGCTTTTCAATGAAATCTACAATAGTCATTGTTTGACTTCAGTAGAAACATATTTAATTTGTCAATCCATCCATACTGAATTACTTTTTCCAGCTGTTGCAGGTACTTAACAGTAACCATCAACATTAATGTCTAGAACATATTCTACAACCAGCAGATTTAATGTTTTAGTAATCTTTAAAGACAACAATTAAGAATATCACTAAATACTTATTTCACAATATTTGTAATTCTAGAAACAGCAGGTTTTACAGCTGGAAAAACTGTTGAGTGAAAGAGACTATCCAGTATCTAGCTCAAAAGAGTCCAACATTTTCTGGGGAGAACTACTGCCCATTAAATCTACTGAATGTTGGAAGGTTTTGCCCACATATTTGTGAAGCATTATGTTTTATGATCACAAAAAACCCCACACTGCATTAGTACCAGATGTAATTCTGAAATAATAAACTTCAAACTTTTGGTCAGATAATAAATTTTAAGAAGCCCTTGCAAAGGAGGAAGGGATGGGAGAGAAGAGAAATAAAAAGGAATCAAATTGGGGTGTTTGACTGAGCCACTACCTTCCTCTAACCCTGTGCTGGGAAAGGCTTTCCCCCAGACAGTGCTTCAGTGAGGCAAACACTCATCTTCAACATACAGGGGTTATATTCCCATGCCTTCAAAAACATTTCCCAGTCAAACAATGGAGCAAGAAAACCCCAACCTGTCTCACTACAGAACCTGTCTGACATTTTACAGCAAAGTACCAGGAAAAAAAAATCCCCAAGCAGCCAGTTTTTGATATCCAGACTGCAGATAAAATCAGCCAGTCTGGTCGTCCCTTTGCTTTTCCAACTTAACAACAGGACAAAAGCAGGTACAGTATGAGTCTTCTGCAAGCACAAGCAAGCAGGTATGTCCAGCTTTAAAGAATGTGAACATTTATAGGTTAATATTCATTTAATGAATGCATCTGAATGCATGGAATGCTTCCTCTGAACAGCCATAATGTGCTGCTTTAGGTGTGTTCACACAACAGCCCAAAAAATCCTGCATGCCAGAAGAGCAGTTGACAGCAGAGGACAGAACAATTTTTCATTACCTGCTATCCAGAACTGAGCCTAGAAAGAGCCAGATCAATTTCTCCCAGTTCAGTTCTGACAGCAAGGAAAAATCAAAATATCACTAAACAGGTGCTCTTCAGATAAACTCTGAATGCCAAGTGCCCAACAAGGGCTTTAATTAGTTCACATCAACTGCACATTAGAAGTCCTCAAAAGTGTGTTATCACGAACACAAAATAAATGGACTTTTCTAGTTGAAAGAAAATAGCATCATAAACTGAAGAAATAAAGTTAATCTTCTACAAATATGAACTGGGTTCAAAAGGCAATGTATAGCAGACTGTACAGTACAGCAGACTATACTGTATCTGGTCCACACATGAGACACTTGAAAAATGCCTCACAAAACCAAAAATTTGAGAAGAAAAATACAGAAAAATCAGGCTTTAACCTGCTAAAGCAATTTCACAAGATGTCATGAAAAACTTTCTAACACATTGCACTACATTTGTAGATGGACCCCGATATCCAAGTACCACATATATTAATTCTACATTAAAAGGGTGCTTTGTGTTGATGACTCTTGAAGCTGCAAGCTGAAAGGCTTTCTTTTGGCAATGTGCACTGTAAGACAGCCCTAGCAAAGAGCACACAAGATCTTCTATCCTTAGTTTGGAGTGTGAACAGCTTTTACATGCATTTCAGTCTACAAATTCCTTTTTAATTGAAAGCATCCCATCACACTTTTCAAGACAATACTGTCTAATCTCTCCTAAACAGCTGCAACTTACTTCCTTGCCTGGTGATTTATCCTGTTTTATTTCTATCCCCAAATATGTAGATTTTGATTTCTGTGTATGAATTTCATGTTCTAAGCTGACATGGAAATACAGCAGACCACTGCCAGATTGTGTGTGGATTCTCTACAGAGCTCTCCAAATTACGGTGGGGTTTTGTTGCCTATAAAAATCTAGATACCCAAAAGGAGCTATCAAATTTGAAAGGAAACTATGAAACATAATTTATTAGAACACAGCTCTGAATGCTGCAGTTTTCCTGCTCTTCTCATGCCCCCAGTGCACTCCATGCCTTAGAATACTAAAAGCACAGATCCTTAGGACTTGCTTATCCTAATTATCACAAAGCATGCAGCTTATCTAAATGCCTGAATAGCAACAGAATATGGAATTAAGTACCAGGCTTTCAGGTCTAGGTAGACCAAAAAGAAGTAGGTTCTTACCTCCAGGATCTTTGTCTGGATTGTACTCCAATGCATTGCTGCAGATCAGGTCAATGTCTGTTAGAAAATCCTTGGCTGTTAAGTAGTTGTGTTTATCAATTTTGGTTATTACTGTTGATAGGTCCATTGGCTCTTTGATAACCTCAAGGTAATCTGAAACCTATAAACAAACAGCACACAAAAATGACACAGACCTATTGAATACTGACAATCACTTCTTTATACTTGGATTCATTCCACATGCTTAGCTCTAAGACATTAACTAAACATCTTGATTTCTAAGCAAATTTATGTTAAAAATTGAAGTTTTATCAGGCTAAAAACATAAGACTTCCAAATCTGCTTTTCCTTCAGGAGCTCACCAATTTATCTTTCAAAATTAATTAAACAGTATTTTTGAAGCAGTACAACTTAATGTAAATGCATTTTTCATTTTAGACTAATTTAGTTATAGATTTTTATGGTGCTATAACACTGTCATGGAACTAAAAAGGCAAAACCCATCAGTCTAACTTGAAGCCCTAGGAAATATTAGGGAAGCTCTATTTTTTCTATTTTTTTTTTAATGAGAACTTTACTTTGTAGGTGAAGTTCTCATTAAACTTAACAGCCAAATTATCAGCTTTTAAATACCTTCTATTAAATAGTTTCTTCAATCACTTGTTAAACAAAGAAAAGTCAGGTTTTATTGACTTCAGATGTTAGACTGGCTGTACAGAAGGACAATCTAAAGAAAAAGCTTTGTGTCACAGTTTACTATGAGCTTAGATCATAACTGGAGATTCAGCAACCAGTGGAGCACACTAAAAAGTGTTTAATATAATTCATGATACCATAAGGGTCTCAGCCTAAATAGCCAAATGCATCAGCACAGCTGCTGTAATGAAGTTCACCCAAAAAATCAATAAATTTTTTATTAACTTCACAGAAAAAAAAATGTATCAATGTTTCAGTGTGATTTAGATTACATTTAATTAAACACACTGGCAGCCTCTAAAACAGTACTGTATTTTTTTCTTTTGAAATCTTCCAGATATGACAGTCACTGTCAAAGCACTTAAGAGTTAAATACAGATTCAGGTCAAGCCATAATGGCTCTATAAGATTTGTTTATAATATAGTGCCTGCAGATATATATTATAACATTATATATTACATCTCTCTCTCTCTATATATATATATATAAATATATTATAAGATTAATGCATTACTTCAGTCGACAGCAATGTGTCACCTAATTCCTTAAATACAGACATTGAAATTCATATTGACAAATGAAAATGGCAAAAATTCTCTTTTTTGTCTCCCTTTATGGAAACATGATTGTATCTGGTTCAGGGATTGGAAAACTAAGCCAGAAACTTCCTTTTCTTGTTAGCACAGCATCAGAAAATCTTCACTGGAAGCTGTAAATATTGCTACTGCTTTAGTCAGGGAAATTCTTGACTTATCACTCAGCAGCATTCTCTGCAATGCAAATAGGAGTGAAATAAACCTAACACATTTTTTAAGGAAGTCAAGCAGACAAGCTGTTGTAGAAAAAGAAAGGCTAGTCCTGTGCTTAAATGCAGCAGGTGGGACGAAAAGGATTACATTTGATTTCTGGTGCTGGGATATATTAGCAGGGTTCTGGCAAGTCTTCAAATAACAAATTCACATTTTTATTCTCTTCATCTACAAAACATGGACAGTTACTTATTCTTTCTCTATGTGCTCTTATTCAGGTAAGTTTAGACCACAAATTCTTGATAGAAAGGAAGTACCTACACTACAAGTATGAAGAGTTTCTACAATAATGGACCTCCCAGTTTCACAAGAGAAATTAAACCAAGGTACTGCTGAGACCATGCTCATACTGTAGGTTGCCACATTAAACATCTCACCAGGTTTTCAAAACCAGTCAGCTACGGAACACTATGGAAAACTCAAACTGAGAGAGGACTCCATCAGCCCATAAAAGATGGGTGTTCCATCCTGCAAGGAATTTACATTCCAAATCTGCTTTTTACAATGCTGGTCTTCTGATGTCCCGTATTCATCTTTTAATGTCTTCCAAAAGAGATGCTTCTCTCTTCAGAAGCAATGAGGGATTTCTTTTCAGTTAGTAAGCCTGCAAAGCTTGCAGGGGGCCAGCATCTGATCTCAAAGTCAGACCAAACACAACCCTATTCATACAGCAACCCCTGAAAACAGATTTGCAGATCGAACTGTCTCATCAGTTAGTTGTGTACAGTCCATAATCGACCAGTTAATGCCCTGTAATGTGCTACCATCTGTGATTAATGGCATCCACAAGCATTACTGCTGAAATTATGCAACACTATTAATGCTGAATGCATTACAGAACACAGATCACTTTCCCAATATTATCATGTCTATGATTACAATGCTGTAAAAGCTTTCATTAAAGAATTATATTTATGGTTTCAAGTATTTCAGAAGCACTGGCAAGGGAAGGAGTGTTGGCATTTTAAAATGCTCATTTCATTTATAAAATGGACAGGAATGCACAAGGTTTTTCCAAAGGCCATTGGCAATAGAACATGTTCCAAATTCTTGCAGCATGGACGATGAGGCTGTGACTGTACCACCAGCTAAAAATCTTAGATTGGACAGATCATGGATCAAACATCTATTTTTCTAATTAATTTGACCATTTCCTTTTTTAAATTTGCATTCTTTTTCTAGTATTTTCAACTTCATTGTTTGCACATTACTGAAACAAGACCTCTTCAATATCCACCGGTTTGCTGAAGATGTTAAAGCGTTTGTCTGTGGCCAGCCTCTTGGTGACATCCCTAAGAAACAGGCGCAGCTCCCGCAGGGTGTTCTCCTCCTGGTCCTCCATCCGCTGCTTCTCCGCCTCCGACAGCTCCCGGGCAGGACACGGCAGGGCAAGAGGAAGAACTTCCAGGGCACGAAGAGCTAGGGAAAAGAACAAGAAATCAGACAATGGAAACGTCAACAATAGAGTGGCTCTTTGCATGACGCCATTCCAAATTTCATTATATGTATTCAATAGGCATTGTGGGTCTGTCACTGCATGCTTGACCCCACAGCTCTCCACCTTCAACAACTGTTAACTGTAAGTATGAAATTTATTCTGGGTACTGATTAATGCTGTCACATGGTAATTAAACTAACTGTTAATTACCCACACCTCTTTAAAAAGGAAAGTAACACAAAATAAAACATTAGGATCACATTATTATTGGTTTTACTGTAACTTAGTTTACCAGCCTGTTTCCTTCTTGGTGGGGGCATTGCTGCCTCATCAAGGATTAAGCCTTTGAAAAATCGCAATCTGTCTTCTTCACTTGGTCTTTGAATATAAAAAACCTCTTCATACTGGATTCTGAAAATACATTTCAGCTGAAAAAAAAAAAAAAGCCGTAAGAAAAATGAGCCCTCACTCAAAAATACGCGAATAATGACCATATTGTAATACTAGTAACAACTTTTCCAAATCAGCCACAGGACAGGAGATGGTAAACTCTACCTAAAGCTGTGCTCACAGCAAAGGGAAAATAAACACTTATAATTCTCACTGAATTTTCTATAGTAATGAAACTTGCAGTATCCAATGATCCTAACAATGGCCAACAATGCAGTAATAGGAGAGTTAAAAGGGAGAAAAAAAAAAATCACAGAAAATGTTAAGGAGAAAAACCAGGAATCCTCCCCCTATCCAGAGCCTCAGAAAATGTAAAGTTCAAGGTCAGGCCTTTAAACTAAATCTGCATTTAATTACAGTGGAGTCATTTGTCAAAAAGAACAACTGGCATAATGAACAATTTTGTCTTCTCAGCAGAGTGGCATGGAACTTATGAAAATCAGTAATACAGACATACATCCCTCAATAAGGAAAATTATTAACATTCAGTAATTATTACATTTTATGTCTGACATATTTTAAATTAAGTTAGAAAGCCACTACAGAACAAAATTATTTTACATTATTAAAACATTCAGAAGAGCACAGAACCCCCTATCAATGTCTCCTTCCATGATAAACTTACCTCTTCAGGCAAATCACTAAACATGGACTCAGAGGTAGACAGCAGAAATATAGGTGAGAAAGATGGTATATCTTGCAGCAAAGTTAGGAAAGTAGCTCTCACAGTTTCACTGACAGCTTCCCACCAATCACCAATATGAGGCATGTAAACTATACTTGGTACTGTTCTTCGAGCTTCACGAAAGATCTAATTAAAAAAAACAGTTGTATTTCAACTAAGGAACTAATTGTTACCAGCAGTTGTGAGTAACAAAGTTCTTGCACATTAGAGAATGATTCATATTTGTGGTATTTTCTAGACAAATGTTCCAGCAGAATAGAATTATCTAAAGACTTTTCAAACAAGTGTTTGTGACTCTTAGCTACAGAATTCAATTATTTTATGTCAATGTGCAGGGAGACTACAAAGCAACTACTTTGTTTTAAAAATACATATGCTTTAAAAACTTGCTATGACTGAACAATCAAGATGAAAATTAAACTGTTTTGCAATTCATGCAATATTTACCAAAAGCTAGTTGGAAATGTAAAACACTTAAAACTAAGCAAACGAACCTAGAACCACAGCACATCAATCCATACAAAAGTGAATAAAATGAGTATCAGGCACTGAATACCCAGATTAAACTTACTTAGCTCTAGGTATGTGATGAGGGGGCAGGTTAAAAATGTAATTACATTCACTAGTCACTAGAGAGTTTTCCATCACCCTCTAGAGACCTCTTTACTTTAAACAGGAAAATAGAAGGAGCCTATGAAAACCTGGACTTTAAGTTACACTCCAGCTGGCTGCCTTTATATTGATACAACCAGAATTACATAATTGACTCATTACAGGGGAATCTGAAATCTCACCTGTGCACATGACTCTTCAGGTGTTTTGGCACTGACTGAATAAAGGGCTGGCAGGTCCAGCCTGTGTACAGAGAATTTTTCCAGGGTGTGCAATAGTGCTGGAGCAAGGTGCGAAGTCTGACCTGAACCTCTTTCCCCGGAGAGCAGTAATCTGGGTCTGTAAGAGGTTGGCTGGTGATAAGCTGACCTGCAACAGAACAGTAACAGCAGCCAATTAACACACCAGTATTATCAACAGATGGATATAGAGGAGATCATTTAGAATCCATTAGACTTTCAGTAATGGGTAATAGCTTCCTACAACAGCCTAAAAGATCAACTAACATGACTACCCCTGAATACTGCTTCAGATGCCAATAACTCAAGATTTCTCTTATCTTTGGTTTCACAACCATTTAATTCAAACTCATCTGTGGGAAGCTATGCATATATTAAATTCATTACAATTTTCATTATAACCAGTTTATTTAAAACTAATTCCTTGATCATATAAAAAGACTTATTGAACATCCAGTAAAGACAGCAATTTAATCAATCCAGTTCAGTCCTAACTAGTTACAGATCTCTTCAGTAGCCTCAGAAATCCCAGGTCAATCCTTTTATCCCTTAAGTGCTGCCCAAGATTTTCAAGAACCAATGAACATTTCAATAGTTTCCTTATTTAAGGAAAAGGACCTGAAGTAGGGTTGAATAACATCACTATGCATTGTGTATTTTAGCCTATTTGTACTCTTCTAGTCAATAGACTTCTGCACTGAAGGAAGACTTCAAAGAAAAACTGCAAAGGTAAACTTATTTTTTGGTTTTTTGTTGTTGAGAAGAAACTCTAAGCCCATAGAAGGGGTTTTGAGATTTTGTGTTTGTTTCTTTCTCTTGGGTATTTTTGCCCAATTTTATGGACAAATGATACATGAAGAAAAATGCATTAAGTTTTTCCATTAGAAGTCTTTTCCATTTATAGAAAACTGGTTATAAAACCAGAAAGTTTTTAATTAATTTGCATTTTCTCTCATTAAGGCATTTCTATCTGCCCATCAGTGAACTCAGGCAGTGGAACAAGACTTGCTGGTATTACTTCATGTTAAACATTTTGGGACAGTAATGAACATTGCTGACCTTTGGCTTTCAGTTCTGGTGGTGGTGGTTACACACACAGGTAACAATCAGAAATGCTCAGAAAACAGACTGAGAGAAGCTTACATATGTTGCAAAAATAAACACAGTCTTGAAATTCTTTTATTTAAAGACACACATCCATACAAATATATACTGTTATTTTGGGTTTGGCTTCTCCCTTTCCAACCTTGCAACAAAAGCTTAAATTTGGCATTAGAATACTTAACTATGTCCCTCCAACTCTTTGAACTTATTTTTAAGCATAGATATCCACAAATTCTGTTCTGGCATTATTTAGCACAAAAAATTTAGCAGTTTTCCACAAGATGGCTCTACTAAACAGTGCCACTAATGAACAGTTTTTCTAACTTCATTTTCTTTATTCAGCAAACTCCCTGCAGAAACTACCACATAAAGTAGTCTAAAAATATTTTTAACACAAAATCAAGAAATTTTAATTATTGTTAATTACTGTAGTAAGTCAAATTTATACCGGAAATACTCATCCAAATTTCACACGTTTTCTAAATTCCTGTTTTCCTGAAACTTTCTATGAAACACAATGAAAAAAGCACATCAGAAATGCTGAATACAATCATTATACATGATGCTTCCAAACAGCTGCATACACAGAAGCTCAACCATACTTTGAACCAAGAAAAAGCACACAACCCCTCCAAAATATTTCTACATACATCTCTTTTCAGTTCTTAATCTTTCAAATCAAAGTAGTTTGTTGAAATTGAAAATTGCTGTTAGCATCTTTATTCCTAATCTATATATTGAAAAACATTTCTGATTCCAGTGTGTAGGATGTGGCCTTTCCCAAGAACACTCCCACATCTAAAACTCTTGTCTGTGCACGTACATGTTTCCATTACAGAACACCACTGCCACCCCAAAGCAAAAGAACAATTTTTTTAGCTCTCCTGATGTAAGAATCTCTTGGGTTTATCTATCTAATTATATTCATTTAGAGAAACACTCACATTGTAAAATGAAGGTAGGGCTTATGTATAGCAGCTGATGACTGTTTCTTTGGTGATCCTGAGTGACAGCTCGTCTCAAAAATTGATGAAGCATTCTCATCTTCACTATCATCTAATATTAGACTTGGTACATCTGTTCCAAGAGATGTATTAATTAGAACTTTATCACTTCTAAGTACAAGTACAACAAACAAGACATTACAATTTTCTTTGTGTCAATTATAATAAATCCTCAAATGTAGAAGAAATTAGTTAAAACTGTCTAAGTATCAGCCTTCAGAATAATAAGTACTTATTACTTCAAAAACCAAAACAAATTAAATAGTGTAGAAGTCTAATCATAATTACAATTTTATTTTTAAACAATCAAGCTAAACAACTTCTCAAGTACAAAAAAGTTTAACTTGTCATAAAATGCTTCCTTTGGGTTTATTTCACAGTTAGAGGTTTTTTCAAGGATGAAGCTATAAAATTTATAATTCCTCAGACTACACAGAATTTTGTAATTATTTACTTATTCCAAGTGTCCAAATTCTCATAGGTACATGTCTTCTAAAATTATTCTCAGCATGACTACCTAGACAATGTATGTTTATGAAGAATTGCTTTCCACCTTCTGATAATCTGCTGAAGAGTATCAAATTACTTTTTATCAAAATCAGTTCAATGCATTCCATGTTCATCTACTATACCTTTACCTATTTTAATTCCCTTGCTAATATATTAGCACAATCAGCTGAAGTGCTTTCTATACAGACTTTAAAAAATAAAAACTTCAAGGACTCATATTCACAAGACACACTGCAGAGACAAAAAACTGCAAAAATACTAATATGGCACTAAAACAGAACAACCAGGTAACATCTGAAAATCACGTACATTATCTCCCAGAGCTGCAATGGGATTAAAAGTTACCTGGTGTGATTTGATAATAGGAAAGAACTGCTGCAAGATCTTATTTGCCCCAGGAAAGGAGCTGAGTTGCTTTTGCCCTATGCCATGGCACTCATTCTCATTTCCACAGGGAAGGAAGTCTGCAGTGATGGGATGAACATGGCCACAGCCACTCAGCTGTACAGCAGGAGCACTGCAGAGCAAGAAAATGCTCTGCAATGGATGGGCAGCATTTCTGAGAGCAGCCCAGAGTCACTGTAGCACACTGCTGCCCAGGACAACCATCAGACATCCCAACAGCAGCTCAAGTTAGCCACAGCCATTTAAGAAAAGGGATTGCTGTGAAATGAAAAGTCTAAAATAGAGAGATCCAAGTGTTATTCTCAAATACCCAAACCACTGCATGACTTGTTGGATTTTCAAGAGGCAATGGCACAGGTCTGGCCACATCACCATGATCAGACAACCACCATGGGACAAAGGAATCAAGGCAGTGTTAAGTGTCAGATGGAGATGCCATCTAAGCCACAGGAAAAACTGTCCCATTATTCCAGGAAAAATTGTCAAGAGACAACAAAGGTTCCATGTAAGAAACCGAATTCAGAGTAGGCTGGGCAGGAATGATATTCTGCTGCCATGGGATGAGGATGTGATGCAGTCACCCACCTGACAATCATTCCTCGGGAGCAAAGATGAAAAAGGCTTGCAGACCCCAGGCAGTGGCCAAAAGCTAATCCAGAGTAAGAAAACATGGCACAGAAACTGCTGGATATTTAGCTAAAGCTAAGGATGGAGACCTCCAAATCAACTGGACATATGCCTTCTATCTGTGGGCTCACTAAAACAGACAGTCCCTAAAACAGACAGAATTTCCAGAATACCAAATGCAGACAGAGAGAAGTCCTGTGCTCATGCACTGGACAAAGCTTTCTCTCCCTAAAATACATCACTATTTTAAAAGGTAGCCCATCTTTTAATCCCAAGCATCAAGTTTCTGTGACATTCTCTGCTTGAGCATCTGACTCACTGAATTACAAGAAAGAGGAATTTTTAGTGAAATGTAGAAAACCTGATGTGCAGATTGTAAGTATAGCTGTAAGCATGTTCTATATATTTGACTTTGAATTCAAGAACATTTGAAGCCCTATTGTATAATCTACATTTATGTATAATCATTGTACCTGAAAGTGGATTTTTCTGGTTTTAACAAAGCTTAAAGCTTGTTATTCCATATTTTCTTGGATTTAAGGGGGTAAGAAAAAACTAAATGTTAAAAGAAAACTCAGTTCATGCATCTTCAAAATCAATTATCTACAAACACTTAAAACTACCCATAGCAGCAAATTATCTAGTAAAACTACTATTTAAATCAACTTAAGCTTCCAAGCTCAATTTGTTATCAGTAATGAGCAATAATAAATAGGAATGCAAAAAATATAACCAAAGAAAATATTGTGAACTTAAACCAATTCTTCAACAAGAATGACAATCTCTAAATTGGGTGCAACTAACAGGTTAGCAGTAGGCAGAGACTTAAGCATCATAAATAACTTTCAGCTGAAGAAGCCCAATAGGATCTAAATGCAGCTGCAAGCCAGCTCATTTCCCTCTACCCACCACCACATGCTCCCAGGACCCATCTCTGGCCAACTCCAACACTTGTTAAAACCTCCAGATACCCTGCAGTCAGCAGAAAACACATAAATACATCATTTTTGGATGAGTTTTCTGGCTAAAATGGTCTAACAAAGGACCTGAGGTACTCAAGAAAGTGGAAAGATAGAGTAAAAATGCACAGCTGGGCTGGAGAACTGCAGCAGCCAGCACAAGGATCGGCTTAAGCTGCCTGGGCTGCAGGCTGAAAGCGGGCCCTGGAACAGGAATGAAA
This sequence comes from Molothrus aeneus, assembly GCF_037042795.1. Taxonomy (NCBI): domain Eukaryota; kingdom Metazoa; phylum Chordata; class Aves; order Passeriformes; family Icteridae; genus Molothrus; species Molothrus aeneus. The sequence continues at coordinate 70,483,409 of NC_089648.1, read as the reverse complement.
GGAATGTCACGGCTGTCACAGATTTGCTTCATAAGTGGGCTGTTTTCAAGTTAATCACACACAACCCCAAGCACAGTTTAAGGAGCTGGGGGGTAAGAATGATCCTAGATAAGAACAGTAGACTATATCAGAATAAACAGATCTCAAACCCAAGGTATCTTGTTCAACATTTAACTTCCAAGAAATGACCACAGTAACTTTTAAAGTATGTCTCAGAGAAGAGCGAGGTAGAAAAACCCCATAACCTATTGACTCATTGCCAGCCAGTTGGTCACAGTCCTTCTTATTCCCTGCCTCCTTGGTGCACTCACACTGCTCCCACTGCAGCAGGTTTCTGGCATTCACTGACCCCTTAGTGAGTGGATTTTACTCACTAATTCAGCAAAAAAAGCCAACTTGACAAACAGCAAATAGTTCTCTACTTGCTAAGCTGACAGAATCAGCTTGGAGGATCAGGAGCGGATCAGGCCAGTTCAAGGACATGGAAGACTCAGGACTTTCTTCTAGAATCGACACATGACCATTACATAAGCTCAGGTACTAAGCTGCTGAGCTGTGAGCCCCCTAAAGCATCTGCACCACCAGCAAGCAAAGGACTTGGGATAGCTAACCATTGTTGAGGACAGGAGCACCAATTTCAGGTTGTGTTACACTCAGCAACATTGTCTCACCTTTTTTTTTTTTGTTCTGACCTTTAATTATGCCCATCATTTCTTGTATTTAAATTGCAAATTATTTGTGAGTTCTTTTTATGGATGGCCCTCACACCTATGGGACCTTGCTCTGTATAGGTCAGGTCATTAGATTCTACAACAACTTGGAATCAGCAAAAATAATTATGCAACATCCAAGCAAAGAGTACTTACACCCTAACAACACCGAAGGAAATACACACCAGACTTAAGGCTAAGCAGAGAAGCTGAAATCCTTGCAAGTTGAAACAGCATTTGCAAAAAAACCCACCCCCCATACCTTCACTTTTGTCAGCCTGGCTGAACTCAGCATGGGGGAACACTTTGTGCAAGACCTCGAGGAGCTTGCTGAAGGTGCGCTCCAGGAGCGGCCGGATGACGGGGGACAGCGCATGGCCCGAGGAGGTGACGGCGCGCTGGGAGGCCGGCACGATGTTCTGCATGGCATGGTAGAAATCCTGCGCGCTCAGAACCACCGAGGAAACGTCCAGCTGCAGCTTCTGGCTGCTCATGTAGATCTGGGGGTAGCGGCGTCTCAGGGCAATCAAGGCAGCCTCAGTGCAAAGTGCTTTTATGTCAGCTCCACAGTACCCTAGTGCACACAGAAACACAAACACCTTCCGTGAAACAGCACTGCTGTGCCACACCTGCAGCAAACATGCATCCAGCTACAAACAAATCAGGAATACTTAATTGTCAAGGACTACAAAGCATCTAACAAAAGGCATCGGGTCATAATCTGATGACAGCGCTGTATATCAAGAAATCAGACATGTTTATAAGGTATACTAAGAAACTAATTCCACATGGAAGTTGAAATCATGTCCATTTTCACTATATCATTTGGTATATAGTGTATTTCCAGTCCTGGGTTATAGGTCTGTTATTGCTCTTTCTTTTCCCTTAATATTGTCTAACGTATGTGTGCAATTTTAACAGGCTAGTTCCTCTCCTCCTTTTTTCCTTTAATACCTCCACATGAATATAATCTTTAATAGCAAAGTAATTTTGTTACATTGAACATCACCAACTTTAAACTTTTACAGTCTGAGAAAATGAGCAGTATAAAGAAAAATGTTTCATGAGTAGAATAGGGAAGAGATAGAATCTCGTGTTAAAAAAAGCATTACTCTGAATTTTTGGAAAAATGTTAACTTCTACTACGAAGAGAAATGTTTCAGACTTTTAAGAGTTTCATAACTTTACTAATATAACCAAAGGTTGAAATTAAAATGCATTAAAATTTTAATTTAGCCTATCTTCATAAGTATCTACAGGTGGCTACCTATAATTGCTTAATCATCATTAGTGAAAAACATAGATCTGATAATTATGAAATACAGAGAGACTTAATACCTCTGAGTCTTCTGCAGTACTAATGGTTTGGGGGTTTCCCCCAGAGCTAGAAATTAGATTTCAAGTTTTTCCATCTCTCCCAGCAAGACCCATTAATATGCCTCTGTATTTTGAGGCACCATAGCTCCATCTTTCAAAAACTGTAGAACAGTATTCCAGTGAGAAAAGACATTTAGAGAATAAAGAGTCACTATAGGAAAATGTGTTGCACTGAGGTACTGCCATATAAAAGTTCATGGGTTTGTAATGAAGTGTTTATAGAAAGTAATTAATCAATTCTTTAGTTAATTCTCATTCAACTGTTGTTTTACCAGACTTCCTCCTCCTCACAGTGTCTTACATTACTTGCATTTTTTCTACTCTATTTTTGTATTAAAACCAAGGAGGGCAGGTTTAGATTGGATATTAGGAAGAAATTCTTTACTATAAGGCACTTGAACTGGCTGTCCAAAGAGGCTGCAGGTGTCCCATCCTTGGAAATGTCCACGGCCAGGCTGGATGCAGCTCTGAGTGACCTGGGATAGTGGAAGGTGTCACTGTCCATGGCAGGGGATTGGAATGAGATGAGTTTTAAGGACCCTCCCAACCCAAAACATTCTGTGATTCTAGGATTGATCTTTTGGCAGCACCAGGTTGCAGAACTGAGGCCTGCCTTGCTTCTCTCTCTTTAGCCTCTGATGTTCCTTCAGTGCTCCTGGCACATATATTTTTACAAGATCCACACAGAAATAAGAAACAAAGGTGATTCCATATACAGTGTTTAAAAATAAAAAAGGAAGCAAGTAATATGGAGGACTGTAGACACTTTTCCATCCCCATCTTTCAGATATATTAATTTGAGGGATAATAATAAAAGATACACACTTTTCAGCTATAAAGGTGACTTAAATTGGATGAGACTTCAAACTGCACCTTTCTTATATATACGTGAAAATAATTTAAAAAAAAGAAAAACAAAAAAACGCCAGATGGACAATCACCATAAATATTGGATAATTCCTGCAATTTTTAAACCAAGCTTTGCAATTTTATAAAAAGGTCAGTAGCTACTCTTGTATAAATTTGGTGAGTCCACACCATGACTGCTACCTAAAACATATGTAGCAATTCACATTCCCAAGCTACCTTGAAATAAATACAGAATACATTTGAAATACGTTCAGATATATCCACTATATGAATTAATAGACAAATAATTGTTTTCAGCACTGAAGTTATGTTATTTATAGGGTTTTTTAACTTTCATCTAACATGGAATCAAAACTATACAGGGACACCCCAACCACATGAAACTATTAGACAGTAGCTACTGGTGCATCAGAGAAACCAAACCAGGGTTCTCAATTTTGCATTGTTCTTTAGGTATCAGGTATCAAGTTCCCATTTAAATTGGTCCACTTCTCATCCAAAAACCACACTAGATTAAACAAAAAATGAGTGAGGGGAGCACTAAACCAAAGCTTAAATGAAAGATGTGCTGAAGATAGGCAGCACCCTGAATGCCTGTCACCTTAGAAGCTAGTTTAGTATCTTTGTGAAAAGATTCAGCAGCTCAGGAGCCAGATCCTTCCCAACTTTTCTATTAACAAATGCTGTAACATCACTTTCTAATAGTCATTTTAATCACCGCTTGTACATCTCCAAAGAATTGCAAAATTAGGAAATAATAGCCTGTAGCCTATTTTTAAAATTAAATTCTCAGGTGATCAGATGCACAATTAGTCTCCATTTCTACCTCTCATTTCTCAGGAGCAATTACATTTGAAGACTAATAATTGGTGTCTCTTTTTGAGGGACTCTCTTGTGCATACTGTACATCCATTTCAGTGACAAGGAAACTGCAAAAATCCTGTTCCTTGAGAAACATGAAAGAGCTTTTTATTGCTAAGAAGCAAATGCACACTGATTAAGCAGAAGAAAAACATAAGTGAAGTATTGTCAAAACAAAATAAAATGTATCATGCCAACAGTAAATAACCTGATGCAGATTTTACCCAAATTGACACTGTAATATAAACTCAGGGTTCAGTGAATTTGCTTCCATTTTTAAAGCATCTCAAGAAAGATGTTCAATTTGCCAAGTAAAAGGTACTGGCACACCTCAACTTAGAACAAAATGAGGATTCCTGTCAAGTAGCCCATTTTCTTCTACCCAGCAACATCAAACTCTGCTGAACATTTCTGAAGTAAAACTTTCAAAGAGCAGGACAGCAAATAAGTGGATTCCTACACAGTTTTCCAAAGAATGCACTTTGATCACCAAAATTTTCCAGCCACCTCTACTGTGCAGAAATTGTGTCCTCTTTAAAATGTCTTCTGCCTAAAACCCACCCTAAACCCCACAACAAAGTGCTACTGAACAGGGTGAAGCATTTAGGTGAACAATTTTGACCACTTCTTCCACTTTATGTTGTGCAACTCCCTACAAAACTCTCAAAATGACTGCAGGGAAAGAGAGTTAGCAAACAACTCAGCATGATGACAGAGATGAAAAATAACTACAAGGTTTATTTTAAAGAACTGTGAAACACAGGAATGCTAATGCCAAAATCTCCCCCACCATCATTACATGAGGATGGGAATGAAAAATCTAAATGGTATCATAATTTTGCCACAAAACACTCCTGCAATAATAAGCACAGAGTATTTTTAACAAGCATCTTCAGCAGAATAGTTTGTTTCTTTAAAATTCTATTAAATAACATTATTTAAATAACCCTTACTACATTGTAAAAAGATTCATCTGCAAAATGCCAGATGGAGGAATTCACACTTTTTCAGTTGCTAGTATGTTTTGTTTCCTGCAAGACTGAGTTTATAGGTAAGTCTCTCTAGCTACAGAAAGTTACCATTCCAAACAAGGGAATAAGCATGAGAGATAAGATGGGATTTACAAAGTTAAGAGTATCTGGGACCCATCTCCAGTAAAGAGAAAAAACATAGTAATTATGTGTATTTACTGAAAGTACTAACAGGACAGAAGTGTGTGGTCTTCTGAGCAATGCTGTGCTCTCCCCAAGCTGCTTCGTCTCACACACACTGCAGTCATGAGGCCAGTCAGGGAAGTGGAGTCTTTAATTCTCACATACATAGAAATCCACTAAAAGGTAATCCATAACACCTGGGACAAAAATCAACCCTCAGGAAATAACCTATTTTTTGCAAGTCCTGGGGCTTTTCCCTTCCAATTTCCTTCTAATTACACCCCTGGATTGTAAGGAGTTCTGAGTTGCACAAAGACCTGCTTCCCAGAAGGCATTTGCTTTGGGAGTATTTCAGCAGTTTTCTTCATTAGGATCCAAATGAAGCTTGGAGTTAAGTGTTGCTAAGCCTGATGAACTGGAGAGAGGTATCAACCATGCTGTGCCAAAAAGCTTGCCAAGTCTAGGCAGCTTTTACGTGGGGAAGAGGTGGTGCTGTTTTTTCGGGAGGAAGGTTGTTTGTTTGTTTTTAAAGAAAACTTGTGCACAAGAGAAATATCAGACTGGTATAAACTACATCACAGACATACATGTGTGCCAATGAGTCCCATTGGTAATGGCCACAAAGAATCTGGAAAAGTCTCTTTAAATCTTTGTCGCAGATTTCACATACAGAAACGATGAGGCACTCTCAAGGTGAAGAAGATACACCAGTCTTACTTCAGCTGTTTTGAAAAGACTTTGTAATACTTCAAAGATTTTCATCTTGGATGTATGGAAACACTTAAATTCCAAGATACAGACTGGAGACTGTCAAGTGTACAGTAAGTGGAGAGCAGGAAAGCCAAGGAAAACAGAAAAGGATGTTTCTTTTTGTTAGCTGACTTCCACAGAACTGACAGGCTTTATGGAGCACAAAGAATGTCTTCCAGTCAAATGTACAAATGGCTTTCTCTATTGTCTGAAATTTTAAAATACTGTGTTCTCAATGAAAAAATATGTTGAATTTTAAAAGAAACATCTGTGGGCTTTTTCCCACCTATTCCCCTCTCTCCCACTAAGCAGCACCACACGTTTGCACAATTCAAGCAGAATTTACATGAAAGGGGTTTGTTGTGTGCTGCTATACCCGGCAAAGCTAAAACTGGAGTTTCCTGGATAGTTATGTGCTCTCCTCACCAGAAGATGTTGAGGTCTTTGTGCATCGAAAGCAGAGGGATGCTGCTTCCATGAGAGGTGTCCCTGCGGATGAAGAGGATAATTTGGATGTACTGCAGCTGACTGAATGGACTGATGTTCAGTTTAAAGTTCTTACATTCCCTGATGATGGATTCCAAAGCACAGATATTTCAATCTGCACTTTGTCTGAGAACTTCAGTGCTCATCCAAGCAGATGACTTACAGAGGATGTATCTTTGCATGCAAGTTGTTGAGAAGGTATTGTAGTGTGTGCTTTAGGGTCATTTCCTCTGTTAAATTCACTATACAAATATTTGGGTTTGTTTCTGATTAGATTTAAACAGCAGGCTTATCTTGAACAACCAACCTCCATTCAGTACAGCAGGTCTTTGTGAGCTCCAAAAGTGTATTTAATGTATTCATGTTGCGGTGCTTTTTTTCTCCCCTACCTATGTCTACACTTTGAGGTTTTTCTGTGCTAGCAATCTGAAAAAAAATTCATCTTTAGAAAGGCTGGTTAGTTTGTTGGATTTATGTCAGAGGAGAGCATGTCAGTCAGTGAAAAATAAACAAAAATCAAAAACCCCACACACAAGTACTATTTTTTTTCTCAGTAAGTAGACAGAAAAAACCCTAAGTCTGCCTAAGTCTCTTTTGTAATTTACCAATTTAATGGGAAGTCTACCTAAAGATTCCAATTCCAACTTCATTTTGCTTCTCTTTAAGGGTATGCACCTTATATAAGGACAGTGATATCACAGAAAGGAAACGTGGTTGTATTTTCAAATGACTACTAGCTACTCATTTTGTGCTTTAGTAAGACAGAAACATACTTGTTACTACAAAAAGAGTATTGTTCAAAGTACAGAAGTTTAGAAAGGCAGGGATAAGAAAATCTTGAAACATTTAACATACCTTCCAAGTTTTACATCGAAGAGAAAGACTCTACAGTAAAAATACTAACAACATAACACTCACCAACACATTTTTCAGCCAGTTCTCCTAAGAAAGGATCTGACAATTTGGGGTTCCAATCCCTGGTATGAATTTGCAAAATGTGCTTTCGTGCCTGATTAAAAAATAATAATAAAAAAAAATTAGATTAAAAAACTAGCAAGTCAAATCCCTATCATAGAAAAAAATATTCTTTATTTGTGTGAATCTATAGTTACTTTACCTGCTTTTGCATGTAACTGAGACATATAAAATGGAACTTAGCACTCCATAGTCTTAGCACTTCAAAGAACAAAGCTTTTCCCTTCTTTTTAATTTCATATATAAGCAGTACTTTTTTCACCAGTTACACATTTTAATTTCTGTTTGATCAACATTATTATACATGAACTGATCAAAACTCATGTTCTATTAGGAATTATCATAGTTTTATGATTTCATTTTTAATTACTGCACCTATGAGTAACAGGTTCTACTGTCAAAGGCCTCACCAATTAATAGGTTGAGTAGCACATCACATACACATGAATCCCAAAACAATTTCAGTTAAAAGTTATATAGAATTTAAATAAATCTATCCATATACAAAGCACATTTAATTTTAGGTATAAATTCATGAAGCATTATGGTTGAGTTCATGTAAATTTAGAAAAAAAAACTGAAACGTTCCTGTTGCCAGCATTGTAATGCCTGGCTGTGCATCTACATTTTTTACTTAGAAGTCTACAAGATTTAAAGTTATTTTGTCTTACCATAAGCTTTCAGCCCCCAGATAGTTAAGGTTCATTATACAAATCCATAGTTTTGAGATAAGCAATACAGCTTATTGTGAATAATTTACCTCTGTTTAGTTTTAGCTATATCCTGAAGATCTGAAGCTCAATACAATTTCATGTATACAATCTGTTTGTACTAAAAATGCCTTCCTAAATTAAACATTCTTACAAGCAAGAATTAATATTTTTATTTCATAAGCTTGGTTGTCAGGCATTCAGATGTTTAGTATACTACAGATGTTTATTAGTAAATCTCCTTTCCAGGTTTTACCTTCTTGTCAGGCAAGTTGAAAAGAAATTCCCTGTCAAAGCGACCAGGTCTCCTGAGTGCAGGATCTATAGAATCCAGTCTGTTTGTAGCACCAATTACAACTATTTCACCTCTATTATCCAGTCCATCCATGAGGGCAAGAAGAGTAGACACTATAGAGCTACAAGAAAGTTTTCAGAATAAGAAAGTTTTAGCAACACTTCAAGAACTTCGGCATTTACAAATGCAACATTAATATATTCAAAAGAAAAAAGCTAAGCTACAAACATGTGCATAACAGTTTCAAGTCTCCTAAGTTCCACTGGCCTCCAGGTCTGCTGGCCCCAAATTTCTCTCAGCAGAGTGGAGGGACATGGACACATAAATACCACCACCTATAGAATGACAAGTACAAGTGTGTTGCCATACAGAGCACAGCAAAACTGAGATCAACAGCAGCCACAAAAAAATTCAGCCAACAGCAAACTGTTGTAAGAAATGTTCTAAAAAGTGACAAGATAGCAACACAAGATATGTTTGTACATCACACCATTAAGAATAAAAGTCACAGGTGAGCTCAGTTAGTTGATAGAACATTACAATTCGTCGTGCTAGAATAACATTTTTTCAACTGGTTATTCTATTGGGCTGGTAACAGACAATCTGTTTACAGCACAAAACAGAAAATCAAGGAATAGCTGTGGAAATACTGTAGTTAATAATGTGGTTGAAGGGTAATTGTCACTGCAATTCAATTCCCAGCAAATTACAGTTTGCCTGAAGGACTGAAAAGATGACTTTCAACACCAAAAAAGCAATCTGTCCTTTCTAGTATAAGTGGGCTTCAGAAAAAGAAAAAAGCTTTCCTGTGAAATGAGAAAAAATTACATTTAAGAGTTTACCAAGATAATGTACCCTATACCAAGATAATGGCAGCATAGAAGAAATATTACCTGTGAATCTGATCTTGTCTGCTAGAACGAACTGGAGCCAAACCATCTATTTCATCAAAAAAGATTATAGAGGGTCTCATCAAGTATGCCTGGTATGCAATAAAAAAAAACCAAAAACTGAATTCACTGTTAATTTCTAATTTATCCATCAAAATTGAACATTGGTTTCACTAGAAACCATTAACATGCTAAACTAACACATATATTGAGACATCTTTGTTAGAAAGTGTAAAGTCTGAAATGAAAACTGAATTTCCAACTCCAGCAGTGTTTCAAAGCAAAGCAGAGTGCAGTCTACTTTGAGTAAGCAAGATGGCACCAGTGTACCAGTTTTACTGTGTGCTGGACAGGTTAAAGACAAACACACACCTGACACTCAGAAAACATGATCTTATCTGCTCATAATCTGTTTGTTTAGACAGCTCTCTCTGATAACTACTTTTCTTTGAGCTACTGCTTTACTGCTTTGTGTAACTCTCTGTTTGTCCAATCTCTTCTAAGCCAAAAAAGAACACTAAAATAGACACACAACCAAGGCAAGCATGCACTCCCCTCTGTAGCATTTATCTTGAACATGTCAGTCAAACTCAAACTGACTGGTTTTTTTTTTTCCCCCAATTTTTACCCAAACTACTTTGCTTCATTAATGAAGAAATCAAGAGACTTCTTCCTCTGAGTTTACAGAGCAAGTAAAGCTACTGTCAGCATTCCCCTACTCTTTTCATCCAAATATGACATTTGGTAAAATCCTACTTAATTTACAAAAATGTAGTTATTTAGTTTGAATTGGAAATACCTTTGGCTACCTAAACCACAAAACACAACATACAGAGAAATTATATCAAGAAAAATATATTTTCTTCTAACCTGATCAAAAAGGAGTCGAAGCTGACGTTCAGATTCACCAACCCACTTACTGAGACAGTCTGCTCCTTTCCTCATAAAGAAAGCCACCTTTTTGTCTCCTTGACTGCATTCATTAGCTAGAGCTCTAGCTACCAAGGTTTTACCTGTTCCAGGAGGACCATAGAATAAACAGCCCCTGAAGATAAATGGATCAACACAGTCACAAACTTATTTTACGTCTCCTGAAAAACTCCAAGTCAAATTTTATAATGAAGACAGGGAGCCTGGAGAAGAATGACTTAAGATCTTGTATTATTATTTTGTAGTAGTATTGTATTATTAAAATGTTGCAGTATTAACATGACTTCATAAAATCTAAGTTTGTTTTATGCTTTCAAATCAGTAAAACTTTGATTTGTAAAGAACATTAATCAAAGGCATATTAAGTTTCCAAAGGATTCTTCTACATTAGTTAAATACCACCTCTTCAAGTATTAGATTTTAAGTAATACCTTAATCAATATTTGTTACTTCTTTGGAATGAAGTAATTAAGTGACGAAAATACCCCCAATTTTTCAATTGACTTAAACACCATTTAAATCACATACCAAGATGCCTCATTATTAAATATTATAATCCCAATATACTATTATAGAAACATCAGCATTTTGCTTGATTAAGTAAAATATTTAATAACATAATGGGAAAAAAAGGCAAGGTACTACTAAATAAAAGAAATGAGAATTCTTTCTTTAACCAAATCACAAAGTTTACCTTCCTCCCACAAGAAAAATATACTAGGTTTTTTTAAATCTTCATCCTGCTCATTACATATTCTGATAGACAAGTTGGGTAGCAAACATGTAAATCTATTCAAACTGTAAAACACTTCAGGGAAAGAATCAACCTCCTATGTGTTTTCAATTCCTCAGAGCTTAATTAAAAAAATACAACAGTGAGAGTAAATAGACCTACCTTGGTGGCTGAATTTTGAATTTTTCAAATATTTCTGGATAGAGAAGAGGAAACACTACCATTTCCTTAAGTGCAAGGATATGATGGCTCAATCCCCCTATACTATCAAAACACACCTTAGGGAAAAAAAAAACCATATTAAGTTTATATTGTAACAGCTTTCCACAAAAGCACCTTTACTTATAAAACATTTGAAAACAAATTAGAAAAAATGCATTGATCAACAGGATTTCCCTGAATTTTGAATGTGTGAAAAACCAGCTAAGCAAGTCAAGTCTTGGCTGCCCACATGAGGCTTATCTGGTTTGCAAGTTAACTGTGCCAGGGCTGCCTGGACATCTACAGAGATCCAGCCTAAGTCCCAGAGCAAATGCTTTGTAGTCCAAAGGAATAAGGAGACAAAAGCTTTGGTAACAATAAAATAAAATTTAAAAAAATCAGTGAACTTTTTTATGAATTTACTTCAACATCAATAAAAGGCTGTGGAGAATTCTGCTTATGCATAATTCAGGGAAGGAAGATAAAAAGCTCTAACAAAACCTACTGATTTATCAACAATCATTGGGTCAACATCAGCCAAACTCGCCCCAACTTTCACACGTTCCCGAAGGATTCCACTAGCTAAGTCTTCTGCTCTGAAGTTTAGAGGCAGGCACCTGTTCAACAATAAACAAACACCAAATAAATATTGCTTTCATTGCTTGGAGGTGAAGAAACAAGAGATTAAATGCCTTTAACTACATAAAGAGATAACCTTCCCAGACTGGTAAAGAAAACTAATCTTCTTTTTTTGTGGTTAACTATGGTTATGTATCTGGAAGTTCCTTAACATTTATGCATCCATACACATAATTTAATCTGAAGAACTAGGCTGGATAGATTATTTTGATTGAACACAGAAAAAACAGTATTTCCTTCCTTTAAGCCCCTACACAGATACTACATCAGGCCAACACATAGTTAAAGGGAGGAAGAAAGGTACTAGTAAGAGACAGGTTACACTCAGAACTACACTTCTGGTCATTGTACATTGCTTGAATTCATTGCAATGGAAAGGGAACAACGTGGCAGACAGGAAGAGATGGAAAAAAGATGAGGGAACTTTTTTTCCTGCAGAATTTTCCTACCTAGTATGAGTGAAAAAATTTAATTATAGATCTTCCATTTTTAGATTACTGCTAAATACATGTAAGGTCAAAAAACTGTGCATTAGGTGTTTAGAATGCATGAACTCTTACACAACAGGACGAGTGAAGAGCTGAAAGTACAACTGAATTAATTAGAACCAAGTTACACCAATTTTAACCAAGAGGAGTTGATTTTTATAACCCAACTGAATCAAACAGCTACTCTTATATTTTCATCTTTTTATCACTATTATTAATTATCTACTCATAAGACTCCAAAACCTGAATTGATATATTACCATCACTCCTCCTAAACCACATCTGCAGGTAATTACCAGCAGAATCAAAAGTCTGCAGAACTCATAAAACACTATAGACTAGTTCTGCTTGTTTTCTCATAAATAATAAAATCAAACCATTCTAAAGACCAAGGATGTTTTGATACCTATTTCTTGCTCTGGCTATGCTTTTAGATTTTCTTCTTTCAAAACGTTCTTCATCTGAAGAGGTTGTATCACTGCTGTGAATGGCATGCTTCTTTCTCCTGTTGAAGTGGCAAAACAAACAGAAAACTCAGTCTTTTTTGCAGTGGAATGGCATGTGTTGGTCCTATAAAAATGAAACTGAAATGCTCAGTACAGTATTGTTCAGGTTTGAGATGCATGCAAATTCTAGCTTCATCAAAATCAAAATAATCTGAGAGGGAAACAACAGCTCTTACTGCCACAGTGATTATCTGAATTCAACATGAACATTATTAGAACAGCAGAGCCCTATAAAATGTGTGGTCCAGTCCATGCTACCTCAGCAATATGATTTGAATCATCAGTCAATAAATTGCAATTGTACTTAAGAAAATTTCCAACTACTTTAGCCACCTCTAACATAACAAACATACTGAAGTCTCCTTACTCAGTTTGATGCTTCCTTTACATATTCTTTGAAAAAAATCCATACTTCACTAAGTATATAATCTCTTTTTATGAGGTTATTAATTCTGAATAGCAGAACAGGCTCTCAAAACACCTTTACTTCTGATCTGAATCCAAGTAAAATTACTATCCAAAGTCTCAATGAACCATTTCTTATTTTAGTATCACAGTATTTCACAAAAAGGAGTATTTCAGAAATATTAGAGAATGTACATTAAATCTTCTGTACAAAAAAGTGTTGAATTTGATATCGGTTGAAATACTCAGCACTTTTGCATGAAGAAGTTGGTTACTAGTAAAAACTCTTGGATTTTAAGTGAATATGGTAAGCTGCATTATTTGTGTGAACATGATAGTGCACTGAATTAACTGTTTTTTGCCAATGGATAACATGGTCTATCAATTTTACTGTTCAATGACCAAAAATGAGATACATTTCAAAATATATCAAAGAGAATATCAAGCAATTGGGAAGATTTCTTATGACAAGAAGGTATAAAATTAGGGCCAAGTAATGAGCAGGCTAAAACCAAAGGGATAATAACTTTCACACTCTTCACATATGAATAGTAAGTACAAGTACAAATCCAGATATTACCAAAAAAAAATGTCATATGCTCTTCAAGGAAAAAAAAACAAACCACCAACTCTTATCTGTATTACGAAGAAACTTTAGAATCCTAAGATTCAGCTATTACTTTATTTACTTTATCTATTTTCAATATGCCATTAAACTGAGCAATAAGACAAGAGTTTCAGCTATGACTAGTATTCATTTACTTGGATTCTGCTCATGGACAGATTTGTCTTTTTGAAGCTTTGAGTAAGTTTATTTTTTAAAAAAATGTTTTAAGCTGTAATCTCATCTGTTTTGTTACATAAAGCCTACTGACAGTTTCCAAGACAACTTGATACATTCCAGACTTCTCTGACACAAAACATAAGAGTCAAAAATTATGCTTGCTAAATATTTTATTAAATTGTTGAAAATTCTTGCATGAAATTTGAACAGAAAGAAAACAAAAAACATTAACCTACTTTGCTCAGTTTTATAGAACAGAAAGGGGATATTTGTTAAACTGGTGCATTGGATTTAAATTTTCAATATATGGCCTTATAGAGAAAGCTACAGTGTGCCATGCAGAATTCTTTCCAGTACTTGTAGCACACCTGTTTCCATTCTGTGTAGCACAAAGCTTCTGGTAGGTTTATACAGTGCCATGACACCCCTGTCTGGATGCTGATCAGGATCTGAATCCAGCATACAATTCAAGAGCCACTCACATGCGTGAATGAACTGTGCAACTAACTCAAGAATGGTTTGAAAATCAAAAGCTACCAAAATGTACCAAAGAAAAGCAAACAATTACACACCAAAAGACTGACATTTACCTGATATGGCTTCTTCTTGCAGGAGATCTGTGAATATCGAACAGCGTATTTTCTCTCTTTTTTTGATGAGCTGGCACTGTAACATCAATTACAAAAGAATAACAAACTAATCTTAATGCAGCACAGAAGTGCTGGATTATCAATTTTCATCAATAAGGTTATCATTGTTTCTCTAAAAGCTTAAATTAAAGAAAGAATTGGGCAGGGGGCTTTGTCACAATCACCGTACTTGGCTTGATGCAGGCACAGGAATTTCATCCTCACCCTCCCAAAATTCCTAGAGCACTGTCTATGATAGCACAGAATGTAATTCAACCAGGGCACTATCATTTTGAGTTTATTTGCAGGACATTGAAGTCCATTCAGAAACCTCTTCAGAGCTGGTAATATGGGATGTCTTGAAATTTCTCTGAACAAATAAATCACAGCAGTTCTCTATCAAAGAAATCATACTCTGTGATCCTCTGATTTGCAGAAATGGCTCAAAGCTGCACCGGGGAAAACACAAACTTAAGAGGAAGAAGCATTTCTTTACTGAGAGGGTGGTCCAACACTGTAAAAGGCTTCCAAAGAAGTGGTTGATGCCCCAAGCCATCATAAGAGGCATTTGGGCAATGACCAAATAAGATGCTTTTTGTAAGCCCTGAAGCTGCCAGGCTATAAGGCTGTAAGCCCTGATGCTGGACTATATGATCACTGAAATACCTGATATTTCTCATTTGTGATAACTGCTGCTATGCCATTTATGCACAGTTATGAATTAGGCTTACCACTCAAGAAGAGAAGCAGGCATAACAGTAACTATTTTTCCTATGGAATCACCTAATTTATTAGATTGCTTTCTGCCAAGTATTTCTTGACCTAAACCCCATTCACCCCCAGACCTGAGGCCAGCACAGGGTGGTATTTGCAGAGTTCAATGAGGCAGCAATGCCACCACCACTGACAAACTGACAGACTGTGTCTCAGTAGTCCTATCCACATGGTGAACCACAACAGGTCAGGGTGGAAATCACACAGTGCCGCATTCCTGTTATTCTGTCATGGGTGAGACACAGCCATCCAACAGCCCTCCCCACATCCATGGAACTCCTGCAAGTCAAGCACTGTCAGGTTCCTCACCTATTGGAGGGGCCTGGTATCTCTCAACAGTTTTTCTCTGTCTGAGATTATATGGCCGATCATTTTCTTCCCCCTCAGCTTCTTCTACTTCTATATCTCCATCTTCTTCCTGAGACTCTGTTGGGGGGTAAAAATATTTTCAGAACACTTCCACTTCATGTCAGAGCTACCTTCATCCTAAAAAATTAACTTTTTAATAGTCACTGAGAATTACTGCCCGTTTATTAATTAACACTAATTGTCAAATCAGTGGAAATTTGAAGGTCATGATAAATCTAGAGCACATTGTCAAACTTCCTTCTAGTTTTTTACACAAGATTCTGGAAAGGCAAAAGAAAGAAAAATAAATGCAGTCAAAACAGCTTTAGTTTTAAAATACTTCAAATATCACTTCTATCCACTGTATTTTTCCTTCAATAACTATCCTTCAAATTAAGGATTATTCCTTTAGTCTCTTTTCCCATAGGAGCCTCAATAAATCAAATATTTGACACAGCTTGAAAATAAGTACAACTTTATGATTCACAGCATCATTTTTAAACAAAGGAAAGAACACAGAAATACACTTTATATACTTTGTGTATAAAGGCACAACATAGATACATCTGTTAACAGGATCACAACTTCCATCCATGGATCTCAGAACCAGGACTGCATTCTTAGTCATTGGGACAAACCATACCTTCCACAGCAGTTTTAATTAAAAATTGAGATGCACTATGCTGAAACCTGTATGGATGCCTGAAGTTTAAGTAGGATTTTTTAAGGAGCCCAAGCATGATGCTGATCAGGCAATCAAAGTTAGGCACAATCCCTTCTTTCCTGGTAATTTTTGAACCCATTGACCAGTTTCATTCAAATTTTTAAAGGAAAGTAAAATTTCAAATACAGCTGTGCACCTACAAGCCTCCTAAAATGTCAGTGGACAGAAAGGAGACTTTAATTAATACCTTACCCCAAAGGAAGGATGCAGGCCTAACTATTACAAATTCTTTCTGGTAAAAAAAAACAAACCTCAGCACATGAGAAACACCAAGTCAGTTAGAACACACATAGTTGTAGACTAGACTCATGAAACCCTGATTTCCACCAGAGGATTGTTACACTGAATGGAAGGAAAGCTCCAATTACTTAGAATTAAGAAAAACAGAAGGAAGGAAATTAACTATACAAACATTTTGAAACCAGGCTTTGTTCTGCTTTCTGAAGTGCAATATATTACTATCTTATGAGAAGGATAACTTTGTTCTATAAGTATTTTGGACAAGCCCCCACTATTTTTTACAACCCCTACCTTCTTCTTCCCCTTCTGTGGATACTTCATGGTGGTTCTGAATCCCATAGCTATTTCTTCTCAGTGACTTCCTCCTTCTTTTCACTCGAGAATACATATCCATGTTTTCCTGGAATAAAATTCACATGCACTTCTATCAGTAGTGTCCCATGTCACTCAGTATTAGCCCCAGTGCAGTAAATAGTGCTCCACACAATCTCTAGTCCTCAAGTGTTTTTCCAGCAGAGCTCTCCAAAGGTAGACTACAAAAACAGTCTCATACAATAGATGCTAAAGTAAATCTCTCGGACAGTACCTAGTCCACCTAATACAAAGTAACATCAGTATCAAGTTTTCATGAAAAAAGCAGATGACAGTCCCTGGTCCTGCTGCTTCCAGGCTACCAGAGTATGCTTCAAACCAAAGAACCACCATAGCACATCAGGAGAGCACGACAATGAATTTATCAATAAGGAAACAATGTAGTGTATATCCGCTAATTTAGTTCTGAATTTTAGTTCATCATGTTTTTTTAACGTTATCCACCGAAGAAAATCATAAACCTTTAGACAGAGCTATAGATAAATGTCTGGTGTTTGCAAAAACAAACATGCTCTGCCTTGATATGACTTTTATCCAAGATCTCAGAAACTCTGCACTTACAAATTCAGTATCTGTCCACATCCGCAGCCGTTCTACCTCCCCAGATCGCCTGTTCCTCCTGATGTTAATATTATCCATTTCCTGCAGGACAGCTTCAGCAGTACTAAAATATATGCAACAGTTAACACACACAAAAAATCAGTCTTTAAACAATGCCATGCAGAACTTTGACATAGCATTCAACATCTTAAGTTGTCTATCAATGAACTACAAACCTAACCATAATAAAATTGAAAGAATATAAAGTAATAAGTATGTAAAAGAAGAAATGCTGATGCTATTTAACTTTGGAGTTCAAATTAGAGAGTAGTATTTTAATAAACTTTTAAAAATAATTTGGCTCAGTATAAATTGTAGCATATAAATCTGCAACTGCTGAGACATTAGATTAGGTGTCAGGCAAGATTAAATTTGAAAAATAAGAAAGTAAAGCTTTTCACCTATATAATTATAATAATGGGAATGCATTTAATGCCTCCACCCCATAAGCTTTACAGTTTCTTACCCTGGCCTCAAGGAGACACTAGAAAATATAGGATTTTTATTAAATCAGTAACATCTAGAATCTCATAATTCAGTATTTGACCTCATGATCATTTCTCATTTACTATTTAGTCAGCATTTTCATTATCTGGAGTATTTGTAAACAGCTGTCAAAACAGCAGTGGTATGTAAGTGATAACCCTGGCCAAGATGCTTCACTGCTAAAGAAGAGAACAGCACAGTATTAGCCAGGCCAAGTCAATTATTTGGCCACCTGTCCTGAAGACCCTGTTACTGCTCTCCATGGTGATTAGAGTAGCTTTTAACTGGAATTCTGCTATATTTGGATAATATTTGTACTAAGACAGAAACCTTCATTTCCTTTTTTTCAAGCTGGTTAAAAGTAAATCTAAAGGGTCAAAGACTGCCTAGAAAGAAGACAGTGGAAGTTCTGGTGATGTAAGTCAGTAAGGCCACACTTTCATTATGAGAGCTCCTCTCCATTTTAAATAATTCTTCCAAAATATCTGTGATGAGTGACAGAACCATTTCAAGTAAAATCATGTTGCAGTTTGCTACCAAAGAAAATAGGGTTGGAAGGGACCTGGAAAAGTCAACGTGCTCTGCCAGGCAAGAGCACACTACAGAATGATTAAATCACTCCTGACAGACTTTTGTCAAACCTGTTCTTAAAAACCTCCAATGATTATGGGACACACTGTTACCAGTAAAAGCTCATATACAGACTTCAGTACCATGATCTTATCAAATTACAACCTTCATGGTAGACTGTTGATGAGAAGAGGAAGGTTCAATTGCAACTAGAAAAATATATGTAACTCAATATAAGTTTGCACACTGATACCAAGTAGTTCCTGAGTAAGTCGAAAAAAAAATTAAATTAATAAAAGATTCAACAGAATACATTTAAAAATAAAGATCATACTTGACAATTAAATGTTTACATCATTTTCCAGCTCTGGAGAAAGCAGTCTTTTAGAGGTGTGACTGCTAAAACCTGCTTTACAGGTGGGAAGATCAGGGCATATTAAATGACCTGCCCAGGGCTACAGAGAAATAATATTTCAGAAAAAGCATTTCTGGCTCCCATTCCTATGCTCAGACCAGACCGTGCCTCCCTGACCTACTTTGTCTGCACAGTAAATGTCAAAAAGTGACACCCACCCTATGTGAATTATTAACAAATGGTAAAAAACAAAAACAAAAGAAAGCTACAAACTTTTGATATTTTATGATCAAATCATACAAGCAAAATCTAGAATGCTTCCAAGCACTGCTGCTAATCACCAATTTACATGACATTTAAGGTATCACTACATAAACAGGTTACCAAGAAACAAACTAGGGTGTGGATTTACAGCACATCAGGCACTCTGCAGTAACTGCCAACACACAGCTTTATCCAGGTGTAAGGACAGAGTAACTTACTCCTCAATGAAAGCCTGGGAAGCTGCTCTGCATTTAGAGCATGGACACCATGGCAATCACAGCACAGACCCAGCTGTAACTCAAACCACAGTCTAGCTTGTCTCAGTGCATCCCCACAATAAAACACAGACATGGCACTGGAACACAGGGGTTTCTAATTTAAAAAAATCATTAAGGTGCTTTGTGAATACAACTGTAGTATCCCCACATACCTGTTTACTAGCTGATCAAACAATAAACTCTGATTCAAAGTTTCAAATCTGTTTTTCCTGGACCGACAACTTTTTCTGACTTCTATATCTCCGTTTATGCAAGCATGGTCCCCATCTCCCTTTTTTTCCCCTCGAAGGGGGTGGCTTTTGAGAGCTAAGAGAAATTTGTATTACTACTTCAAAATGCAGGAAACAACATTTTCACAAACAAGAATTAATAAGAGAATACTTAGCAAGGACAATAAACCAAAAGTTATTAAGCATAGTATGAACTAAAGAACTGTATTTAATTCCTATCAAAGTTATTTTAAAAGTTACTTCTGCATATTCAAGCTTGTTTCCTTAGATGATAATCTTATTTTATGATGAAAATTTGGCATTCAATTAAGCATTCAATATTTTTAAGTTAACATCAATACTAAAATGCACACTTGGCCCACAGTTTCAATTCTTAGTCTTTCAAATATAGTATCAAAAGACCAGATACAACATACTGACTTCACAAGCAAATCTATACCAGCTACTCTGTACAGTGCCAAACAAAGAGATCCCACTGCTAATTGTTCCTTAGGCACCACAATAAATAATAAAATACCAAATATGCCTAATGAAATAACACTTTACATAGAGTCAACACAAAATTAAACAAGACGGAACTGATGAAAAAGGGACACAAAAGACAAAGTGGTTTTAGCTGAGATAAGCAATGAAATGGCAAGTTTGTAAGGTACAAGCTTTTAAGAAGACTGTTCAAGGTAGCAGGAGCTGCAGACAAGGCAGGTCTCTCTAAAGCAATAGAGTTAAGTAATGTTAAGAACCACAAAAGGCCAAATTTCAGATGAGCAAAGAGACTAAATTAAAGAGACCAACTGAGAGAGGAAGGCCAAAATTAGCTCATAACAGTAATTTGGGAATTAAGGAAAACATCAAGATCATGGCCAAGAGGTCTGAATTGAGAAGAGAAATGGATTTTCATCTAAAAATGTTCCCCATATCCACAGAGAGTATCCAAGATGGCAACAGGAAAAAACTGAGCAGCTTTTCTGGTCAAAACGGTCAAAGGAATCAGTAAAGTTATCAAAAACATATGCCACTGAATATCATTGACATAAAACTGTTTAATGCAAAAGCTGATACAAAAAGCTTTGCTATAATTTACTTACATAAGCTACGTCCATTTGGTAGTGCAGCACCAGGCTGAGAAGTTAGCCTATGAGACAATCAGACATACAAATAACATTAACATTCCTTAGCCAAGCAAAAGGCACACAGTGAAAACAGAACTTTGACTGTAAAATGCTCCATGATACTCTGATTTCAAAACCTTTCCAAGACAAAGCCTTGGAAGAGTCTACTTCATGCCCAACACCTTAGTAAGGACAAAACTGCTCAATACCAACTGTATGAATCCCCCCAACTGTCAAAACACCTCTTTGATTAATCTCCTTAATCCTTCTTCATGCCCTTATGCTATTAACTCTCTCCTTAAATTTCAGAACTGAACCTTGGTATAGCTCTCCAAAGGCAACCATCATTCCAACACTTTGGATAAACCAGTAGAAGTGACAGAACTTTTGGGAAAAGTCTTAGTGACTGAAGATCACTGTTAAGCACAGTGCTTTGGATTGTGGCAGAACCAACATAAAACTTCAGATGCAAAGAAATGTCTCAGTGGCTTCTAAATGAGCAACAATATGATTTTCAGTACCCTGGCCAAATTTCATTTGACACAATGATCTAAATTCTCCCAGCTGCATTAAATATTTCTTTTTGTATATTGACATTTCTAGGAGCTCCAGTACAAGTCTGCTCTTACAAACAAAAGAAACAGAAGGTCCACAAGTTTCAATACATTCCCAATTACCATGGCACATTAATACGCTAGATTTAATTCATTCTGTTTTAAAAGAGAAAAATAAAAATAAGAAGAGGTAAATCTATCTAAAGCTTTTAAGCAAACTTCATCCTAGCAGTCAAAAGTGCAGTAGTGACTTACAGTCACTCTTACATACAAATAATTTCAAGAATGATTTTGACATGTACATAAATATGAAATACATATCTACAAAACAATCAGTATTAACTGAAAGTTCATGGATCAGGAACATACTGTGTACATTGTCTCACAGTTACCTGTAACCACGTGAGGAACCTTATGAATACAAGGATGCTTTGTAAAATACAATTAAATCATTTCTAAAATAAAATTAATTACTTCTGCTTCAAGTTACAAAAATGTGGCAAGGCTGAGGCTATATTCAGTAAAATTTACTTACGAGGCTGAAGAACAATAGAAATAAACTTGACTGTTACGCGTTCCCTAAAGATGGTAACACTGATTCCCTAATTAAAATATCATGTCTTCTTATAGCTTGAGTACATAAAAATACCAATTACATTACTAAATTTGGATGCATCAAGAATCCAAAATTCAGACTGCCTCTCAAATAAAATTACTTTATATTTTTTGTGCAAATATGTATAGAAAGGAAACAGAGATGAGACAATTGATGCAATCCACATTCCTGGAGTCTTAAAATGAAGAAACTTTTGTAAAAATAATATGTTTCAAAAGTACTCTCCTGAGCTGCAGCTGACTACAGAACTAGCATAAATGGGATAACAACACAGAAAAAAATTGGTTTAAGTTCTTTCTTCTTTTGGCACCAATTACCTGGACTGTCCAGTTGAGATGCTCCATTCCTCTCTCTGCCCAGTACCGCGTGATTTTGATTTGTCTTTGCCCACAGGATCAGCATGTTTTGAGGTACGTTTGGCAGGAGGAGATATGTGGCTATCACTCAAACTAGCATCACTACCTTCATCTTTCTGAAAAGAAAAAAAGCATCAGATCATATTTACTTGGCTCATTGGCAGATATCCTTACAGAAAAAGGTTAAACTTCAGCTCAGTAAAAGGAAAGTGTCTGTCAAACTCTTAGTGACCAATTTGTGTGCAATATTAAAAGTGTTTATTCTGAAAACATTACCAGAAACTATGAAAATATTTCATTTCAAATATTAAACTTCTATAGTAGTTTTCCTGATTTCTGAACAAGTATTGTTTGTATAACTCATTGTGTTTTTTATGTATCATACACGACACTGCTATTCTCACCTTACTTGCCAAAGAGCTAAAAATGCCATAAAGAGAGAAAAGGACTGTGAAATATTAAGATACTTAAAACCACAGCAATTATTTATTCTGCTGATATTGTTTTTGTCTTTAAAATGCTTAAACAAACACTCTTCCTTCCTGTAAGAGTTTTCCAGTACCTTGTTCTACCCATCAAACTGCCCAGCACATAGCCAGGAGATGTCCAACATGTTCATTAATAGCATTATGTACATTAATCACATTACTCTTAACACCTTTTAAAAAGCACCTAAACAGTACCAAAAGGGCCCTTTTTTCCATTGCATTTATCAAAGGTAACAGAGACAGAAACTCAAAGAGAGTAGCAAGGTACACAAAAAATAGAGAGACACTAAACTTCAGAGGATCTGCTTCTATTTAGGTGAACTACCACAACAAAACATAAAACCAGGATTCTATTAACTACAAATTTTAGCTCATCAAAACAGTCTTGATGCCATTCAGTGGGACCCTGGGCAAACCTCACGAAGTTTAACAAGTCCAAGTGCAAGGTCTTGCATCTGGGTCCGGCAAGCACATCCCAAGCACAAGTACAGGTTGGGTGGAAAATGGATGGAGAGTAGCCCAGGGAAGAAAGACTTGGGGGTGTTGCTTGACAAGAAGGTCCCCACATTGTGCTCCTGCAGCCCAGAAAGCCAAAAGTGCCAAAAGCAGCAAAATGGGCAGCAGGTCAAGGGAGGGGATTCTCCCTACCTATGCCCTTACTCCTGAGATCCCACCTGCAGTCCTGTGTCTAGCCAGGGGGCCCAGAACATATGAAGGACATGGGAATGTTGGAGCGAGTCCAGAGAAAGTCACAAAGATAATCCAAGGACTGGAGCAGCTCTGCTGTGGAGACAGGCTGAGAGAACTGGGGTTGTTCAGCTTGGAGAAGGCTCCAGGGGGATCTTATAGAACCTGCCAGTAACTAAAGGGACTCTAAGAGAGCTGGAAAGGGACTTTTTAACAAGGGCGTGTATTTACAGGACAAGGAATGGTTTTAAACTAACAGATGACAAGTTTAGGTAAGATATGAGGAAGAAATTCTTCCCTATGAGGGTGGTGAGGCCCTGGCACAGGGTGCCCGAAGAAGCTGTGGCTGCCCCATCCCCAGAAGTGTTCAAGGCCAGGTTGGATGGGGTTTTGAGCAACCTGGGATAGTGGAAGGTGCCCCTGCCCATGGCAAGGTTTTCAAACTAGATGATCTTTAAGGTTCCTTCCAACCCAAACCATTCTATGATTCTATGATTCAAAAACTAAACATCCTTTATTGCAACAATAGAGAACCAATTTTCAAATACTAAGGTCCAGGAATTGTCAGTAAGAACTTGAACTATGACAAAGAGATAGTTTTACTTAAACACAAGGAGATAACCACAGAAGTTCCATTTGTTCATTGGGCTTAGTAACAACAACAATCTGATTTTTACTCCAGATACTTCAACATCACATGTCACATACTCAGAAAATTTTAAAAAAAGGCTTATCTTTTAAGAGAGGAAGACAGAATAACACAGCACAGTATTTAGAAAGGGAAATCCAAATGTATGGGTGCAGTTTGACAAGACAGCTCAGCACCACTGTGACACAAGAAGAGCCCATGCACTCCCTTGCCTGACTACACAGCACCATTCCAACCTCCTCGGATCCCCTTCTGATGTTTCTCTGATCCATCCATAAACCAGACCAGCTCACTGAGCTTCAAAAGCTCACTTTCCTTCTTTTAGATGAAATTCCTACCTTGTCGGTGATCTTAATCATTTCACTGAGGGATCACACAAGTACAAAAGATAATAACTACCACCATTCCTAAATGCAAAACACCTGCACCCTGCATAGCCCTACAAAATACATGGGCAGCACCTGGCTGTTTTCCATAACCCTCTGAAACTACAAAATACCAACTTTTTACAAAATTTTAGTAGCTTTCATATTCACTTCTGAACACTGTACGTATTTGTGCATATACTTCCTGCTTTATTATCAGTTTACTTGTGAACTTAGAGAAATACAACCCTGCTTAGGTCAATTTTAGTAACTACTTTCCAAAACTACACAAGCTCCCTTGTGAAGGATAGGAGCAGAGTTTCAAGGTAAGCCACAGAACCAGCTTAAAACCGGCTAAACAAGACAGAGAAAATGAAACTAGGAAAGATGAAGCAGCACGTAACAAAGCTTTACAGCAGTAACATTAAAACTAATTGCCAGCAGTGAAATTAGTAATGCACAGGTTCCTGTATTCCATCTCCACCCCTTTTCATGCAAAAAGCCAAACTCATCAGAGTCCCCTATCATCACCTTTCTCTGCATTTCCTCCAGTGCCTTGCCTCTGGTCCCAAGTCTCAAGTTCAGCTAGGATCTTGCTCAGCTGGCAGTTAAAACAAAATACTGACAATGGAGACAAATTCTGCTACTTCAGGTCTCCCTCTGCTACAAATATTCACAAAATTCATAGAAGTTGAGTATCTTGGAGAACTCTAATGCTGTCAAATGAACATATGCTGGCAAATAGCTTCAGAAACTGGAAAAGCAGGCTGTCAGTGTGATCACGTGAGCGATCAGTTCCTTGCAGCTGCCTAAGGAACCAGACTAGCAATTAAGGGGGTTATTTAATTAGGTTATTCTTTGTTTAGGCTATTATTTTCAGCTGAGCCTCACTTTCCTGCATATTAACTCTATGCACAAACTCAGCAAGTACAAACCAAGTTAAATCTTAAGATATTCAAGTCCAAATACTACCCTATATTGGAGTACATGCTGTGCAAGATGCACTAACGCAGAAAATGTTTTATCATGAAGTAGTGACAAAGCTACTATAAAGTTGAAATCACTGAAATTTTAAATACATTACCAAGAATCCAAGCTCCATTTTCCAGTTAACAGACAATTTTAAAAATTCAAGCTCTGGGGAATGAAATCAGACTACTATCCAGAACCTTCACTACCCACAGTAAAATACAGATATAGTTTTCATAACACTCAAGAGATTATCCAAACTGGGATACACTAGAACAAGGAAGAAAATTAATTTCAGTTTGGGAAGCCTTTACAGAGAGCAGTCTATCCACTGCTTCCTCCCATTTATAGCATAACAGGTCTAACGATTCCACAGGAGTCAGCTTGCTCCCTTAAGGAACTGGGTCTCAAACCATTTATACCTTTAATGATTAAAAATAGCACTTCAGTTTCAACCCAGAAACTTATTACTTCAGATTAGATATCATGAAAATGTTCTGGGACTAGAAAAATATGATACAAGCATCAAACTTAAAAATTAAGAAATTAATAATGCAATTGCAGAAATAGGAACCAAGGCACTGCACTCAAAGCTCCTAATGAAACACTGGCACTGAAGCAAATGCAACTCACATGCTGAGAGAATGCAGAGAATATGAATTAATAAAATCTTAATCATGTCAGAAATTGCCTTCAAGCATACCAAAGCAACAAAGAAAAAGCAAGCAGAGAAAAATCAAAAAATTACTTTACATAGTGTCAGAAGGTACAAAGAGAGAAACAAAATTTGGTGCAACTGCATTGATCCAACAGAAAAGAGAGACCCAGCAAACTCCAGCTGTGATCCAGAACAACCAGAACCACCTCTTACAGAAAGCAGTCTTGCTACAGTAAGGAAATAACTGGCATTAACAGGATACCATCCATGCTCTAGACTGGCAAAACACAGTCTTATCTTTGGATTCAAAAGCAAAATGGAATGTGACAGCTGAATGAATACCACAAATCAGCTGCTGAGCTAAGATTCAATTTAGGCAGAGGCAGTGGGGGCAAACTGGTAACACACCTTCACTGAAGGCACTTGAACGATGGTACTGATATATCTAGAAACAAAAGTTAAAATAAATAATAAAGCAAGAAAACATATATAGCCGCATGTTATCTCTATGCTTTCTCTGCTTTGTATGAAAAGGAGAAAGACAGAAACACTGTTTAATACCTATCTATGAGCAAGCTACAAATACACTGGTATACATTATTACCTGCAGTCTCTTCTCTATCCATCCCTAAATTTCAAAACACTAATTTGATACTAACAGTTTTATTTAAAACATGTAGAGTCCTCAAGTTTTGGAAAACACAAACTAGAAATCCATTAATAAAACTGGCCTTTTCCTTCTCAATTTATCCTCTTAGAACATCAACTATACCAGCACAGTCTTTCAGACTGAAGAACACACATAGCAGGGCAGTACTCACTGACAGTGCCTTCAGGTATGTCACAGGAAGCAGTTGGCTAAAGCATGACATTTGATTAATTCCCAAGTTAAAATACAAAGATTACTTATAGCATCTTTGAAGGGAAAGGGTGGGGGGGAGGGGGGGTTTGCTTCTTCTGTTTAAGTTGAATTTCCTGGCTAAGAGAATAACCAAAGAAGTCTTCTTAAACTGCTGGTCTGAACACCCCAAAATAATCCTAATCCAGTAGTCTTGGACACAGAGAATGAGTACAAACCATCTCTACCACTGGCATCTCCGAGCATGTGAACACAAGTTCACAGACTTCTCAAGTAAGAGATGATATAACATTAAAACCACAACCACACCTTGCAATTTCTGAAAAAGACTCTGTCTGGTTTGCCACAGGTTCATCTCTACACAGACACAGGCATGCAGACATGAATATCTGAGTTATTCACCATGGTCAGACTTGCTGTCCCCGCTGTACAGTTTGTGGGGCACACCCTGCTGAGTGTCTGCCACGCCCTGAACACTCACACTACTGCTCACACAGCTCCTCACTCAGGCAACTTTTCAACCTATTCTCTTAAGCACTGCAGCAACTGTTTTTTCTATGGCCTCTTCCCATGTCTAAGACACAAAATTAATGCACTGACATTCAATGTTCAGCTGACCAATCCTATTTCTCTGCATTCTGTTAAATGCATAAATAGCTTTTCTTTTTAACCCACTAAATAAGCACAAAAGACCCTGAAAGTTAATTTCTCTTAATAATAATGAAATAAACATTTTCAAAAAATTTGTTTCAGCCACAGGTTTTCAAAAACCTCTGCTTCTAACTTTAGTTAAATCCTAGCTTCTGATATTGAAATGTAACTTCTTCCACTTCTCTGAAAAGACAACAATTTCAGACATGCGTCAATCTTATTTTTAGTGACAGTAGAGAAACTCAGTCCAGGTCCCCTGGTTATTTCTAACTTTCTATTTTCTAATTTAAAATACAACTTTTGATTAACAACACATCTTCTTGGATGTCCCAGATTATTAGTCTGGATTCTTATCTTAAAAATGCATGTGAAAAAAACTGGTGTGCCTCTTCTCCTACCAGTTCCTGCAAAGTTCTTGAAATGAGCTGTCCATCAAAAGATCTGAAATACTCAGGGCTCTTTACTGCATTTAATAAACTTTTATATCCTACAGTATAAAACGATAAAATTGTCTTTCCAAACTGAAACAGTTATTCGTGAAAAAAATGTGACTGTGCCCCCAGCACCCCAATTAGTTAAGCTCATGTCTCATCCTTGCCCTCATATAACTATTCAGTTAACAAATAACTTGCTTTCACTGAAACTATAATGCATTTCAAACACCAGTAAAATACACCAAAAACATCGTCTAGCTGTCTGTCCAGTGATTCTGGAAAAGACGCTTGTTCCTTAGTGTATCCAGTTTCTGCAAAGGTAAAAAATATGGATTAAAACATTATATCCTAAAAATTTAATTGCATTAAAGATCTGTGTTAAGATTTATTGATGAGAGTTAGGTAAGAGCTAGGTTTTGCTAACATTAAGTTAATGCATTTTAAGGCTAGGCATACTAAGCAGTTTTAAAAAATCAGAAGGCTTCACAATCTCTTTGAGATTTAAGTTTTGTTTGGTTGCAAATTCTACGTACTAGATCAAAATAATTTTCTTAGGATGTGATCATGTCATCTGACCAGAATCTAATAAATCCTTTCAAATCCTATTTCTTTTTTTTTTTTTAAGTTCACCACTTTGTTTTAGAGTTTTCTAACCAAAAAAAAAAAAAAAAAAAGGAGGGTAGGAAGGAGTAAAACTCTCCTTATGCTTGGTACTAACGTTTCAAGTAGCTGAAACTTTCTCATGATCATGCTCAAACCAGGTACCACACCTTGCCTTACACATCCACAATATGCCCTAATTTCAGGATGACACACCACACTACCCACTCTCTCCAGCACCAACACATCCTCACAAGCTCCTCTCTTCCCCACCCCAATGCACATTTTCCTGGCAAATGCCTCCAGCCCCTCATGTAGGGAAGAGCTGGCTGACTGCTTAGTGGGAAGAGGTAAGACCTGATACACTTGTCTGGGGAAAGAAGGTAACATGACTGAACTTGAGGTCGAGCATAATGCAGCACCCTGTATTTGTGATGGTACACAACATACTGCTGCAGGATGAACACCTGCCTTTGTGTCCTAAAAATCCAGTGTGAAAGCACTTTTACTTCAAGGCTAGACTGGATGGGGCTCTGAGAAACCTTGTTTAGTGGAAGGTGTCCCTGCCCATGGCAGGGGGTTGGGAAGAGATGATCTTCAACATCCCTTCCAAACCAATTCATTCTGCCTCAGCCTTCAAATGACAAGAAGCTGAGAAATAAATGTATTGGGGATTAGAGCACATTAACTACCTTAGTGAGAACTCCAAGTTGCATGAAGGTCCTGATGCGTTAACCTTGCTGACAGCGTGAAACAAAACATCAGCTTAAAAGAACACATCTCCTGGTTGCAGTTCTCTAATTTCCACTTGTTTGCACACAGTCATTTATCAGACATTGGCTCTCCACAGGTGTTAAGGAAAAATAATGTTCATGCTTAAGTGCTTGATGATCTTGGAATAAACAACTATTAACGATGTATTTCATTAGTGGTAATGATAGTAAAGAATGCCTCAATTGCAGAATGATCGGAATCCTTTTAACGTTCAGGTTCCGTTTTTGGTTTTTTTTTTTTTAGTGAACAATGCTCACGTCAATAATAGCCACAAAGAACACAAAGAATACCATCATCTAGACCTTTTCAGAAGAATAAATTCTTCACCATTTGTTCAGATTAAGAAAACCCCAAACATTTTTCTTCCACAGGAAGATCTGCTTTATTACTTCAACAGATTTCCATTTTATTTCCTGAAACTCTTCAACCCTAGAATTCAGGTTATTTAATAAACGTGAAAGCTTTTGAGAAAAGCTAAAAGTTTACAAGTTAAAAATATAAGCACTGCTAATTAGGGATTTTCACACCTGCAACCATTCCCTCTGTCTGTTACAGAAGAAAGACACCTGCTTGTATCCACACTGAGTGAGTGCCTGTCAACAGCTTCAGTGTGACACACACAAAAAACTCTTGCAACCTACAGGTTACTTGGTTCACGAATGCAAGGGAGAGTGACCTACAGAGCAGCCTCTGCCAAGCTGTGACAGAAGCCATATATAGTGAGCTGAGGTTTATCCTCCCATCAACAGCAGCCCGCTCCAAGCATTTCACCACGAGCGCTCCTCTCTGTGCCTTCACCAAAATTAGGATGATACTGTGAAATTTCAGCTGATAATCAAATCAGAAGGATGGAGGGGAAGCAAGGGGAAGCCAGGGGATGTGGAGAAGAGGATTAGTTTCAGCTGGACCAGTAACGTGATCCCGATCCCGCTGATCAAATGGCCTGGCAAGCATTAATATTGGCGAGTCTGTTGTTTTCACAACTGCAGAGTTCACAGCCAGAGCTCACAGCACATGTGAAATCACACACCTGCAGAAGAGCAAGTCCACTGAGAAGAGTTCTCTACTTGCTGTATGGGGTCCACACCTCACTTAGAAGTATTTCTAGTAAATCCACTTAAGGGAAGTTTTTAAAACCACTGATCTTCCTTATTCAACACTGAAGGAATAATAAAAGGAACACGTTTTTAGTCAGAACTACATTAACCATTTCTGTGAGTTTCTAGACTCTGTTAACAAAGACTTTTAAAGCAGAAATTATATTTATGTGATGACTTGAGAACCAAGAATGATTACAATTCTGATGTAGAAAAAATGAAAACATTCAAATGTTTTTTCCTACCCTCAGTCCTCGAAAATCCATCTTGTTTCTGCTTAACAGTCACATCCTAAACAAAGCCTATAGGATATGGCCTCCTTCAATACTACTATAAACCTAAATAAAGATGCAGAATTATGTAAATGAGGCTAGCAAAGAGGAAAACAGAGCGAGAAGCCCTGAACCAGACTGCTCCTCAAGGTTTGGACATGACCAGGAAATAGACTCAGTAAGCTAAGCAAAGAAGTGTCTGTAGCAAGAGAAACTAGGAAGGTGGCCTTCCGTGTGGTAAAAACATAGGATTAAAAAACACTTCTGCACCCCTAGCTGCAATGCACTTGAAGACAGTATTTTTAAAAGAGAAAAAAGAAATTAAAATTGCGTACAATTGTGATAGAAATCTTAAGATTAATGTACTGAAATTTAAATCATAAAAAAATCAAAATTCTAAGCCTGAACAATACATTAGAGAAATAATAAAGGATAGTTATTAAGTATTTGAAATGAGGGATTGCTGAAGCACAGCAACAAATTTCACTGCAAGTAATCTCTTCCACATGTACAGAATGAACAACTTCTTCATTTCAGGTTTTTTAAATAGCTTTGGCTCAACCATTTATCCATTTAAAATAAAGGAACTGACTGGAGGCTGGAGAAAAGCAAAATGCCCCCTTCCCACATTATGAAAACAACCAAACCAAAGCATCTGTTCCAAGTGCAACTGAACACAAACTTTCTATCAAAGCTTTACATCAGTTAGGCCATCAACAGACACTACTAGAAGCACAAAGGTAAAACCAGAAAGTTCAGTACAGGCTACAAGAACTATGGAACCTGGAGACATTTCTAAGTTCTGTATTTCTAATAGGGGAACTAAAGCTGTCTCCTTCATAACTAGCCCAGCTGGAGCTGAAACTATTACAGCATACACCTAGTCAGTGCAAAATGAAAAGGCTTACAGAAGATTACACATTAGTCTTACAACTGGTTGAAAAAGTTGCCTGTTTAGTACCAAGCAAAAAGAAACTAAATTTATTCAGAAAAAGAATCCAAGCACGTATAAATGCAAACCAACACTTGAACAATTTAAACCCGAATTAATGGTTAAAATAAACCATGAAAATCCCATCAAAGGTAATGAAGACAATATTTCAAGAGTGAAGTTGGACTGAAAAATTGTTTTGAAAAACCAGCAAAGCATGAAGTGTACACAAAAAAGGGATAAAAACATATTGTCAGTTCCCTTTGCAATAAATGGGTTCATGAGTGATATTACCCACAGAAAAAGTAATCCATTAGAGCTAAAACATCTAATAAACAATCAGCAATCTTTCAAAGGGTCACAGCTACAAAACAGCACACAAAATTCACAGCAATGAAAGCTTCAGCGCACTGATGTCTACTTGCTGCATCCTTTGTTTCAAGATGGGTTTTATAAAGTCTTACAGAAAAATCATTCAAAGCATCATTAGATTGGAATTAAAACTCTTCCACAGCATAGCAAACATTCAACAATTTAGGGCAGGATGTGCAAAACCATACTACATGCAACTGAAACTGCAGGGGGATAGAGGTGATCAGAATATAATTACCTGAGCTAATTATCTTGCATAACCCCAAGCTGTATGCAACTCTTGCAAAATTGTCATGGGCTGTCTCACAGCCATGGGTCAAACCTTCTGTTTGAAGTTCAGAGACAGTAGTTGGAGAAGCAGCTTTTATTAATAATACTTTGGGACAAGCCCAATGTTCAGAGGAAGCAATGCAGCACACAAAACATCAACACCATTTCCTGAGTACTCTTTGGAGGTCTTATCCATCCACTGGATTAGCTCTTGGATTGCTTCCTTTGAAGGTCCTGGAACAGTGTGACAGCACTTGAACAGGATACACCACTGCCTCCCAAAACAAACCACGGACACTTCACGTGTCCTGACTGCTGAGAGGGGCCCAGACTGATCTGGCATGATACGTAAGAAGAATTCAAACTCAGGACAGCCCTTCAGAACCACAAAAGGATCACAAATGCCAGCTGTATGGTATTTTGACAGAATCCTGAACAAAGACTGCTTCCAACAATTGCTCCATTTCCCACTGCTCACAGCTGTATTAACACCATACAGCCAAGGAATGGCCTGCATGACTCATTTTAGAACACTGATTTTTCCCTGCTAAATCCCAAAAGAGCAGCAGACCACTAAAACAGAAAGAACCCGAGATTTTATTACTCACCAAAAAGATGAGCTTTCCTGGGCATCTTCCTTTAAATTAAATTGTTTGGAATAACTTCACAAGGCTTTATATTTCAGGATGTATTTCAAAGAACTGTAAAAGCATTAGCCTCAGCACCTTTACTGATGCTACTGCAAACTCGAACACAAAGGCAATGCAGTTCTTTAAAACATAGATATTGGACAGGAGCTTTTTTATTGAAGAGTTTTACACACAGGTGGCCAGCAAGTGTCATTTATCCAGCAAAAGGAGGAAAATCTAACTTTTTCTATAGCGTTATTCTAAACACCAGAGCATCCAGAACACCGTGAGACACTACATAGAAAATAAATATGCCAATCAGGGTCTTTCATAAGGGAAAACTTGATTTTTAGAAAGCTCTATTGGTTATGTGTAAAACTTGTAATTTAAGAGAAATCATAGTAAATTTTACATTTTCTATGTTTTCAACAGCTGACCATTAAAGGCTTTTCGAAGAATAAAATGTAGCAACAAGTTTATGCTACAAAAGCTGAAATGATCACCCAGAAATCAGAAAACACTTCTATTGCTACAGACTGAGAAACTACAGTGAGAGACTCTGAAACACACTGTATCACAGGGCACGCTGCTTCTCTCCACCTTTCCTCACTGCAGCAGCCCCTGATCGCTCCCATCAGCGATTAAGTACAATGGAGAGCTCTGGGTTGCACGGCACAACTTGAACAATGTTGGCAGCACTACTTTTAGCGAGGATCATGCCTTACAATTATCACCATGCCCTCAAGTAGCTCTTAAGGCACTGCTAATGCTTTCTTGGCTAATTAAATTAAGCTAACCTTGTATACATTGCTAAAATATCTAACTAGTATGCTGACATGATTTAAGTGTTTATTACACAATACATTCTTGATCAACACTTCTGATTTGTGCTTTGAGATGACTAAGAAAAATCATTTCAGTTGCCAAAGAAGTGTTACCAGCAATCACAACTCAGTGTCTGAAAACATCAGACATCAGTAGATACAAAGTGCAAATTTAATCACTTATGGTCACAGGATCCTCCATTTTTTCATACTGTGAACAAAGTCCACTGAACCTATAAGCCTTGTGTTAAAATTCTGTGTCTCTGTAGAAGATTTTGATGAGCTTTTCCTGTCAGAATGCTTTAATATAAAGCTAGAACACGTCCCAAATTTTAATGCCGAAAAGAAAAAAATCTGTGTTTTTATACACATATGTACAATTTGTGTAACAACAGAATATATATTTATGTAAGCATAGCTTCAAAATCTACTAAGCAGTGTAGTACTAAACATCAGTCCTGGAAACGGGAAGAAAACAAAGCCCAGTTTTTCCCCTCTGTACCCTCCCTATGCACTCTGCTATGACATCATCTCAGACAATAAACTTCTTGGCTCCTTGATCCATTTAGTGAGGGATTTTGTTCATTTTAATCTGGCTTCTGGTAAGCAGACAGACACACACGTATTCATCTCCCTCACTGACTGCGTGGTCGCCAATCAATAATTCAAACCAGTTTACTTTTCAAAGCCTGACGTCATTGCTTTCTCCAAGCTGAGTGAGTACTACTGAGGGAATACACTGAACATGATAAAGGCATTTAGACTATTACAGTCCATTTCCACAAATGTTGCCTTTAGATTCAGATCAAACAAAAAAGGACACTATTCAACTATACAACTCAGCAGAATATTGAAGCAGAAGACTAGAAACTTAAGTCAAGTTCTTGGGAAAGAAGAGAGTCAAGCCTATCCTTATAAATATAAGCAAGAAACCCAAACAAATGGAAAAAAAAAAAACAAAACAACAAAAAACACAAAAAAAGTACATCAGAAAAAGCCAAGTGGAAAAAAATAAGAAGGAAATAGATACAAAAGAGGTAGAAGGGAAGTCCTATCCCCTCTTCTGGTCTACTCAGCATCTTACAGGATGCCATTAGGTCATTAACTTGGCCTTTGTTGCTAATAAGGAACAGACAGATGATCTTTTAAAATACATTCTGAAAGGTGGCTGCAAACATTCCCACTGAAGAACATTTCTCAGGGAGTCCCAGTCAAAAGTTCCATGCAAGAAAATTAAGTCACACACTGCAAACAAGAAGCGTCCCATCTCTGCCAGAGCTCCAAACTCTAGCTGCCCATTAACCCGATTAACTGCTGGTAGCAAGGCTAGTTTCCTGATGTGACACCCAAAAGATTTAGAAAGGACAGACTGCTCCAGTCAACTACAAAAAAAAAAAAAAAAAATACAACTGCATGAAGACGATCCCAGCACGCTTTCTGAACACAGCCTCACTATCTGTCTCCCGACAGTCACTTCCAAAAGCAAAGGCTTTGTCTCCCTACTGCTATGCTTATTCATTTCCTAATCACTGAGATCCTTCTCTGGCACTACTTCAAGAAGATTCAGAAGCTCAGAAAGACACTGTATTGCTGACAGTACTTACATCTGAAGAATAAAAAGAGTTTTTCAAAAACAACTTTAAAATACAGTGAGATATACATATTTTATAAAACACACTGGATGGAGGAAATAAGAAAAAAAAAACCTTCTTGGATAACTTCTGCTCATACTTGGCAATTACATCTTAAAAGGGAAGAAAAAATCCACCTCAAACACATGAGACGTACTTGAAGTGAAACAAGTTCATTCCCATACACCAAAATTTACATTTAACTTCAGAATAAATGCTCTTTTAGAAGTGTGGGCAATATCTTGAGAAGTATTTACAATATTTTACACTATTTTGCACAATCTCCTTTCCTTACACCATGACACTAACATAATTTCAATGTTTTAATGATTTGTCGTAAAAAAACACTGTTATGAATTAAAAATACTTGGAAAGAAGCCCAAGCTAGTTTTCTCAGCAGCAGTAAACTCCCTGAGAAGTAAGCCAGTAAGGGTTACTTCAAACTTTGCTTCACAAACCACAAGACCCACGATATGAATAAACAGAAACTGCAAACTAGAACAAGCAGAGCAGCTTTTTACAGCTATGGGGCTGCATCCCCAGGAGTCCACTGAAATTAAACAAGGAAGAAATAGGGAACAAGGAAAAGTAAGATGGGGGAAGGGAAGAACTGTGAAGTATGAAAGACCTGAAAGAGAAGCACAGAAGGTATAGGATATCTCATCAGTGATTTGTATTTGTTTTAGTATTTTACACCAAATGGATGGGGTAAAAAGGTTTTTTGAGAATTACAGGTGACATCCTTGACATGCCTCTGGCTGCTGCTGCTGTTTTTCTACTCGGCTGATTGACTTCCTCCTTTGCACGGCAGGGACATGGTCAGTTGGTGCACGACTGTCAAACACTCGGACCCTCAAATTTCACTTCCATATTTGCGTTGCTTTTATTGATTTTTATTGCTTTTATTGAAAGATCCCTTTAAAGCAATACGTGAAGTTTCATCAACCAAAGAAAAAGTCCTGCCTACAATTCCTCCTGTGGGAGGAATTTCTTCACAGACAGGATCATTAAACATTGGGAACGGGCTGCCCAGGGAGGCGGTGGAGGCACCGGCCCTGGAGCTGTTTAAGGAAAGACTGAATGTGGCACTCGGTGCCATGGTCCGGTTCACAAAGTGGTGATCGGCCATAGGTCGGACCCGATGATCTCAGAGGTCTTTTGCAACCTCATTGATTCTGTGATTCTTCGATAATTAGAAACAAAAATTACAGGTTTTGTCAACAGAGCTGTTTAGAGACGAGGAAGAAAGGAGACTCCCGAATTCTTTCTTCTAGTTACAATTTACCAAATGTTAATTCTCCAAATCGGGCTGTAGAATTTAACTTGCAGTTAGCCCGTCTAACCCAAGCGATCACAGCGAGTTCGGCTGGGAAAGCATTCAACTTAAACTTGACGGCAAAAATCACACCCTCCGTGCCACAAAAAACGGGGCGGGGGGCTTTCCCGAACACCAGCTTCCTCCCGTCGCAGCCGCCAGCCGAATCGAGGTCATTTAGGGAAAAGGGGAAAAAAAAAAAAAAAAGCACACACACACACAAACCAAACCGGGCCGAGGTTTATTGCGAAGTTGCTGCGGGCGCAGCTCCCAACTTTTGTCTGGCGGCGGCAGCGCCGGGCGCGGCCGCAGGGGGAGCCCCGCGCCGCCGGACCCCGCCGGACCCCCGCCCGCCGCCGGCCCCGCCGGGCACCGGTACCGCGGCCGCTGCGCCGCCCGTGTCCCCGCCGCCCCCGCCCCCTGTCAGCGGCCCACGCCGCGCCGGCGCTGGCCCCGCAGGGACTGCGGCTCTCCGCAGCTGCCCCCCGCGTCCCTGCCGGCTCCGCGGTGCCTCCTCGCCGCGGGCTGCCCGCCGGCCCCACCGTCCCTCCGACAGCCGACAGCCGTCTCGGCACCCGCCCCCCGCCGGCTCCCGTGCCCGCAGCCCCCCCCGCCGCGGCACCAGCGGCGCTGTCCCCAGCAATTCCCCGGCCTCGCCGCCTCCCGCCCTCCGGTCCCCCGTGGAGCCCCCGGTCCTCACCCGCGCTGCCGCCGCCTCCTCCAGCCCGGCCGCATCTGCCTTGGTGCCCCTCTTAGAAGAGCGGGTGCGGGACGAGATGAAATGGCTGCCGGCCCCGGCCGCCCCGGCCGCCGCTTTGCCCAGGGGGCGCAGAGAGCTCTTCCTGGTGTTCACCATGGCCCCGGCGAGGGGGGACACGGGGGGCGCCGCCGCCGCCGCCGCCGCCGGCGCGGAGGGAGGAGGGAGGGCGGACAGGCGGGGGCTCGGGCAGGGAGGGGAAGGGGAGGGAGAGGGGGAAAGGGGGGAGGAGGGAGGAAGGAAGAAAAGCCCTCCGGGGAAGCCGCTCTGCCGGGCAGAGACGCAACCGGAGCCGCGCCGGCTCCTCCCGCCGCTGTCGCCGCCGCCTCTCGGGCTCAGCCCGGCTCTAACTGGCCGCCATTACTGTCCCTGCTCCCTTTCTCTGCTCGCTCCGCGCCGCCCCCGCCAGTCGCCGCCGGGGGGCGCTGCGGCCCCGGCGCGGCCGTTCTATCCCGGCGCCGCGCGCTCTATGGGCCCGGCCCGGCCCGGCTCGGCCCGGGGGAGGCGGCGGCGGCGGCCGCGGGTCTCTGAGGAGCTGCTCCGGCCCCGGCTCCGCGGCGGGCACCGAGCGCGCACACAGCCTCACGGCCCCGCCGCGGCCTGGAGAGCCGCCGGCCGGGCCTGGCCCGGCGTGACCCCGTGGGGCGGGGGAGCCGCCGCCGCCGCCACCCCCTGAGGGTTGAGCCGAGGACTGGGGAGTTCAAGGGCAGGGGGAGCGGCTGCCCGGGGCCGCGGGGCGCGAAGGGCAGCGCTGGCACCCGGGAAGGGGCTCGGCCGCCCGTCCTGAGGGGCTGGAGCCGTCGCCTCTGCTCGCCCAGGGAGGCTCTTGCCAGGAGCTGACCGGACAGCTTGGGCGAACAGATCTCCCGAGGCTGAGATCTCCATAATTCCCTGTGGAAAGTCTTTTCACAGTCTGGTGAGCCTCATTTTTAAGAAATCACCTTGCTATCCAGGCTATCGGGAGTGCGCCCTTGCTTCTCCCATCGCGCCAGCCACCGGCAGCGTCCCCTATGTTTTGCCTTAACCTGCGCTTCATGTTCCTTGCTCGGTCCTTGGAAAGCTCATTTCTCCCCATTATCGCAGATGCAGGTCAGAGGGGCAAAGAATACAACGCATTACTCTACACCGGATGCTTAAATGCTTTTCAAATTACTCACAAACTATAACCCTTAGCCTATTCACGAACCCGATCCCTTCTCGCCGATGTAAGAATCATTCTCTTACCACTTGTTGCCCTATACAGAACTTATAACAGTACCTGCACATAAGCCCCGAAACCAAAAGCTTTGTGAAAGAAACGTAGCTGAGGAAAACAAGCATACAGCTGTAGGTGACAAAGTCTCGACCTTTTAATTTTCACACTGACTGGTTTGGCACTGCTGGGCAAGTCATTTCAGTGCTTCTTACTTCTTTAACCAAAAAGAATAGTATCATGAAATTACTGAGCACGTGACTCTGACTGTTAGGCTCAAGCAAGCTTTCTCAAAGTATTTTTACTGTTTAAAGATTGAAAGTGCGATAATCTTTTAGTAAAGAACAATAAATTTAAAAAAACTATTATTCTGTTTTACCTGCATACTCCCACATCTTTCTCTTCAAGATTACAGTCTGTAAAAGTATGGTAGAATGTGTGCTTAAAAATAGAAAATATGCAACAATGACATCAGGCTTTATAATAAGAAATTCAGCTTTTTAAATATAAAAAAAATTACTGTGAATAGCAGCAAATTTTTAGTTTTATGAGATACTCCAAAATACAGGACGTTTCAGGATGGGAACTGTAATGTCTCATCTGACATTCTCTATTTAGAGCTTGTAATCTATATTAACAACAGTGCTTCATCTCCTGTCCCAGAATCTCCAGTGTCTTTCAAAATTAGAGTAGTTCTGCTCCATGAGATTGGTTTTGGTAGGTTTTATATCCTTTGTTTCTAAATTTATTTGTTCAAGGGTATGAAGGGATGTAGTAATTTCATACACTTGCAGGCTAAATGAGTATTTTAATTAAAAACCTTCAAGGGGTTTTGTGAATGGTATTTGGAAATCACATCCTTTTAGCCTTCAAAAGAAGGAATCTGCAAGAGACTGCCCCTTACCAAACACCAGAAGATATGTTCAGTAACAGTATCACATCATACATATAATGATAAATGATAAACTTTAACATTTCTGTCCTGTAGTACCGATAGGCCATGAAACTCAATTACGGTTTTCAAATTCTTGTTGGTCTAGAAACAAATGTTGATCTTCAAGTTTTTGTACTTGTCACAAAAAGATCCCCATTTTGGGAAAACCAACAGATGAGTGGCCCAAAAAAGGGCCCAGGCTGCAGCAGTTACAGTGAATGTCATAACTCAGGATTGCAGTCATTGGCAGGACTGTTTGGGGAAGCTTGCATAACATCTGCTTGCAACATGCCTGATTCAAACCAGCACTCTTCCTCTCATGAACAGTGAAGACTTGTTAGAAGTAAAATAAACTTAGTCAATATGCAAGCAAACTGATTTTCCTGGGTGCTTGACCAGATCTGCTTGAAATAACAGAAATTCCCCAACTCAAAAGCTATTTATTCAAATTTGCTAGATATTTATACCACAGTTATGTCCTTTTTTTGTTGTTGTTGTTGGGTTTTTTTGTGTATGTGTTCTGATCTCATTCCTGTGAGCCATACCCAGAGAGCACTCTTTATGACACCAAAGGGACTACTGTGGAGAGATTGATGTAGTTAAAAATCCCTGATCTGTGCTTTGAACATTTGTAGTGCTTCATTCTCATTATGTTAGCATGGTAGGAAACATGGAAAGACATGCATTCATTTTGGATGTTTACTCCCTGTGTTGCTTTTCACAGATGGTTTTATTTACAGGTTTCTTAGTTGTCTTGTTCCTCTTAGAAGGTGTGGCTGGTTATTTTGACTGAAATAGCTTGTGGCTTTATAGCTTCCATGTCAGCCTCATCACCATTTTTAGTACTGACAATATAAATAAATCAATCATAAGTTACAAGGTTTGCTTGGGTAGCTTTGATTGGATTTTTTTTTTAATGCTGAGAACATGTTAACATAGGATTAATATTTTATATCACACATACTTAGAGATTTAAATGTGTTTTTACAATGAAAGATGAATTACTGTAGAAAGGGATTTAGAATAATTTCACTAATCCAATAATTTACTTGTTCCCATTTTTTCTATCTGTTGTTGGTTCAAGTGTCATATGAAGATAGAACAGCATTAGAAATCTATTCAGACTCCCTTCAGCACTCTACGTGCAGGAAATACTTGGGGGGAAAAAAAGTAAGAACTCTGAGTAGTGAGAGACAATGAAAAAATTAGGGGGAGAAGGACTGAAGCCACATTCCACTATGCATTACATAAAAAAAAAAAGGTATAGTTAATTCAGTGTCAAGATTTGTAGTTTGGTCTTACAGACCGATGTCTAAATGCTTCTACAAATAAATGCCATTGGGAAGGACCATATTTCAAATGGAACCAGTTTATAATGAATGCTGAAGCTTACAGCAGTATTCAATGTCCTTTTACTTCCAGTTGTTCAGAAAAGAGATTAAGGGATCTGAAAAATGTATTAAGAAGAAGCCACACCATCTGCCAAGGCAGGTACACCACTGGGAAATTGGAAAAATATGAAAAATGACTTGAGCAAAAGAGTCCCTTTCCATTAAAAAAGAGTTGGGGAATGAAGTCATATCAGGACATCATGATGTAAAAAGACATTAAAAAATTACCCAGGATGGAAAACCTTGTTTGCTATGTGAATGATATTTAATGACACAAGAAATATTTGGAGATGGAAGATTTTGTTGTCACATGTCCCTATTTTACCAGGAAATCAGGAATTACAACAAAAGAAAAAGTCCTTCCTCCCTTATTCAGAACTTCTGCAGAGTTTCTTTTTAGTAAGGACCAGAGGGCTCTATTCAGTGAATTACCATTTGCTTCAATCATAGGCAATTTACCAGAGATTACTTTGCAATATCTCTGAATAGCAGTAACATTCCAAAGAATGGAAATCAAGTCATCTTTTCAGGCCTCTATTTATAAGCTCATATGTGTGCCTCTCAATCATGCTGTCAACTCCCCCTGGTTTCAGTTGAATCTTGAAATAAAAAAAGATTCACAAGAGATCTTGCTTTTGTAAATGCACCCTAAGTTTTTTCCTGAGGGGCATATTAGGAAATTAAGATTTTGTGGTTACTCCTTTGAGAATTGTCCATTATGAAGAAAGGCCCATGGGATATAAGTTTGGAAACTTCAAACAAGCAGTGTGCAAGAATCAGGATTGGTACTACCTTGACCTGGAACAGAGAACATGATACAATCACTCCACATTGCTAGCATTTTGCTATGTTATTATAGAAGGCTCATTATTTGAAGACTACCACTGTCATTTAAAAATGGGTAATAGTTATGATTTCAAATTAAACACTTAATGTCCAGTGCCATTATCAGCACACCTATCTGAAGATTGTTTTCTACATTAGATAACATCAGTGCAGCTTGAGAGGGATCAGAGAGTAGGTTTCTTAGATAACATTAAAAGGGAGTGGTAAAACTTCCCTCCTAATATTTCAAAATTATCTTGCCATCACATCTGGCCATTAGCTTCCATAATATTTTTCCTGTTGAGCTAAGGTCACAGTAGATAGGTTTTCTAATAATAATAATAATTGTGTGAAACTCATAGGCTGATGATATTGCAGCCAGGCATCTGCAGGGTCTGTTTTTCACTATCATTCTGGCTGTAAATTACTTCCATCTTGG
The DNA here is from genome assembly GCF_037042795.1 of Molothrus aeneus. NCBI lineage: Eukaryota > Metazoa > Chordata > Aves > Passeriformes > Icteridae > Molothrus > Molothrus aeneus. Next base: position 70,441,127 of record NC_089648.1, on the reverse strand, counting down.
ACAAAAGTGGCAAATCATCTCACTTTGGTGCTTATAATCATTAATCATATGAAAGTAGCACCGCCAGCCTGTTACTATGCTGAGTGAAGTATAGCTTTGTAGTAAAAACCAGATTCTGTCCTAAAATGCTCACAATAAAAATAGGCATTTATAAACATGTGTGTAGATAAGCTTCAGCACCATACAAATGCATAATGGCTTGATTAGGATCACATGGCAAGTCCATCAAAAACATTATTGGTTCATAAATCTCTCTAGTCCTCACACACAATCTTAGGTTTCGAAGTGTGGTTTTTTGTTACTGGTCCAAGAACAAGCTCATAAAATACACCACCATGTCATCATTGTAGTTTCACTTAAAAGTGTCTTTGAGAATTCACCATACATTATTTCCAAATGTGTGTTATCTGGTACAAACAGTTGCTCAGGCTGCCTTGAATTTTTCATGGGCTTATGCAATTCACACAAACTTTAAAATTGAAGCTATATTCAATTTTCTTGTGTATTTACAGTCCAAGAGTCCAGCAATGTGTGGATACTTCTTTCAATGCATGGGGTTAATACCCTTGGCATGAAAGCTGATTCACCCATGAAACAATGACTTGCTTTTCCAGTGCATAGCTGACTTCCTAGAAACATCAGTTCCTTAAGCTACTCCCCTCTGTGTGGCAGCCTAGAAGGTTTAACATTCCTTCAAGGACCACTCATCCTATGCAGAGGAATGTGCTGTTTTAGTCAGTGGAATTGCCATTTACAGGATAACCAGACCCTGTTCTCCTATTTATTTTGCAGTCCCAGTTCCCTTACAATGTGCTCCTACTCTGTGTGCCCACACTTACAAAAGGCTTCAGGCAACAGCTCCTCTCTCAAGTTAAGGTCAATCAATACGGCTGATGTTTAATTATAGGTAGCTGACAGTGTTCTCTGGCATAGGCTAACGTTGTTAAATATAAGGTTTAAAAATATCCCTTCAAAATTAATTTTCTGCTTGTTTTTAGATGCCCTGTGTGTGCTGGTTCTTCTGTGACCTTGACAGGTCTGGCAGTGACAGCTAAAACCCTGCTTTACTTTGTCAACACTGAGATTCACTCCTACATTATAAAACAAGTCTGGGGGTTGTCACTATCTTCCACGCCACTGCATTTGATCTCGTCTGACAAAGGGGCATGAGATGGTTGTATTCATCTCATGAATACCCTGTTAGAGGTTTTTCAGCAGACACAGTCTGGGCTGTTTGCTTCTATTCACCACACGGTAAGAAAAGGACCATTTGCTTCTGTTCATCTAGTGTACTGCCAGAGAATAAGCTGTATTAAATGCACAGAGTCTAAAAGGATTTTAGTGATGTCTTGATTGTAACACTCTAACTTGAAAATTTCCAGCTTTAAAGAAAATATACTTTACATTATACAAGAGTTGCAGATCTTTCCTAAGATTTTTGTTACTCCTATGCTTTGTCAACAGTTTGGCTCCTAAGGGAGGACAGCAGTACTTAGAAGAGCTTTTAAGAAACCAAATTCACTAGGACACTGGTTCCTATTGTAGTAGGTCAGCATGTCTCCAGCTGTACTCTGATTTCCAGTAATAGACCTAATCTTCTAAAGCAATAAGTGATTGCAGCCAGGACACCTGCACCATTACACCAGGTAAGTCTAACCTCACCTCCTTCTATGCTTACCTTTGGGTCGGTCAAATTGTTGCTGAAAGGGCCCCCAGGAAAGGGTTAAGCATATTATTGAACTTGTGTGTTTAATGACATGGAGATAGTGTACTTAAAATACTGAAAGAAAATTTAAAACAGTTCAGCATTGCAAAACAACTTTATGATGTTTTAGCTTAGGGTTTTGTAAATTCCTTGACTTCTCTACAGTCATGATATCCGTGGTTTAAGTTCTAAATATATAAAACCTGTTTAATAGAATCAGTAACACTTGTAACAAAGAAGTACCTTCTATTCTAAAATGTCAAAGTATTTTAAACACTAAACAAAACCGGGGAGAATAGAATCTCTGCAGTCAGTGTTTTGAAATATAAAACTCCATGTATTTTAACCGAAACAAAAGGCAAATTTCTTACTATCTTCCCTGAAGATTCATAAGTAGGAGCTCTAATTAGATCTCATCCAGTTAAAACTTAACAATTAATCCAAACTGTCTTCAAAAGGATCAGTGCATTGTGATGTGCATTATAAAGAGAAAGAAATTATAGCTGTCAAGTGTCAGATTTTACTTCTGTTACTCACCCATCACTGAACCTTGAGACTAAGCATCTTATTTTAATATTTCTGAGCAATGTGATTTTAATTGTTGTGATTAAGGGATTGCAGAAACGTGTCCCACGTGAAGACGACACTCGATGAAGTATTACCTCTGCTTTTAGAATTACCTTTGATCGCACTTGTAAATTCGCAGTGGATTTTCCATTAATTAGTGTGAATTAGATAGTTGTGGCTGTTCAGTTTAGGTTAATTCTAAGTGTTTTACAGTGCATCACTAATTATTGGGGGAGAAAAAAATCCAACCCTTATTAAACAGCCCGCAGGTGCAAGGGATGCGTTCACCCTGCTCCATGTATGTTTCTAGGGGCTGGCAGCTTCTGCGCAGCGTTGGCCTTGGATACTTGCATAGATCCTGGCACCACCACCACCACGGGACCTCCTCGTCCCGCAGAGAGCGGTTTCTCCAAGGCCAAACACAGCGCAGGGAACTCAGCTCAATCCTTCTTCCCTCCCCGAGGATCCCATCCCATTTTCCCGTCCGATTCACCCTCGGGAGCTCTGCTTCCCAGACATCGCGCCGGTCTTTTGTCCTCGGTGCGAGGCCTCGGCTGAGCTCCTTTTTACATGTGTCAACGCTGGCCCGTAATTAGCGCTCGCCGCACAATGAGCCATTGCCGCTCTGCAAAGGGCTCGGCGTGCGGCTGCTCCCGCCGGGGCCGGCCAGGTGCCCAAACATAGGCACCATTCCCCACTCCCGTAGATGTCGCGGCTTGACAGACGGACACGCAGACCGCGTCCTTTGTTCCGCAGTCGGGACAGAGCTGCCTTCACAGTCTCAGGCTGGGCAGAGATATTTATCTCTGCTGTGCTGTGCCAGGTCCTGCCCGGGCAGCGGCGCGGGAGTTCCGGCTCGTAAAGGTGGGCCGCAAACACGCCAGCCCTCGCCTGTCCCCGGAGAACAGGGCAGGGCAGTTCAGGGCAATCCCCGGGGAAGCCGCGTTTCCCCCGGCACGGCGGGTGCTGATGCTTACGGACACCCCTTCGCTCCCCCCGCGGTACCGGGGCGGAGCTCTGCCCGCCCCGCCCGGCGCCGCCGCGCCTGCGCCGCTCAAGGCGGGACACCGAGGAGTTCCGCGGCGGGTGGTCGGTCCCGGGCTGGGCGCTGCGGGACGGGCGGGTGAGTTCTCTGCGGGCACAGGCTGGGCAGGGGCAGCGCGTCCCGCAGAGCCTGCGCTCCCTCGGCTCCTGCCGGCGCTTGGACTTTGCCCGCGGCCGTCCCTGGCCGGGCGGGCTAAGTCTCCCCGCTGCCTCCGCCCTGCGGCTTCGCCCTGCTCCGAACCGGCCGCGTCCCGCAGCAGGAGCGACCCTCGGGGGGGGGCCGGCCTGGCCCCTCCCGGGGCGTTCCGCCTCCGCGTCCGTACCGTGCTATTGCCTCATCGCCTAAAAATACCTTCCGGCTGGTTTGGCAGCGGCGGGAGGCGCGGAGCGTGTGCCCGGCCTGGCTCTCGGGGTGCGGGTGAGTTCAGGTGTCGCAGACGCGGGGTTGTCCCAAAATAGGTTCTTTGACCTGCTGTGCATGAGGCTAATCCGCACACAGAGCCGAGGTGCTTGATTTATTTGTGGTTCTGAGCACAAAGAAGGGCTGGGTGGTAAATCCACAAAGCCAGCACGACCATCAAAACTTCTCACGTTTTATACGTATTAGCAAGCATAGTATTTAATGTTCACTGGCTACAAGTTTGCGTAGTTGTCTTATTAGTGAGTATTCTGTCTTTATTGGCTAAATTATTCTCTTCCTTCTTATGCTAAGTAGCCTGCGTGCTCAGTCTTTCTCTTCTTTTAGGTAGGTGATTTTCTTGAGTTGGTGATCTATAAGTTGCTTGTCGTGATTTTGCCCTGCCAGAATTACCTTTTACCCACTTGGAAGTGATTTCAGCACAGTTGCTGAGCTGGCTTTATTAGTTTCTTATCGTGGAAGTTCTGCCCAATGTCCTTGTGGCCTGTAAATTGTGCATTCTTTGTGTCCACCGTCAGTAGTATATCCTTCTTCCCAAGCTTTGTTTAGCCTCTTCCCCTTTAGATCTGAGATAGTTGAAGCATGTCAAGTCCTAAACCTTAACAAGGCAATTCTACAGACAAGTAATGTATCTTTCTAACACCTGGACATCAAGGTTGGGGACAGGTTTCTTTCTGAGTGCACAGCTCCTTCCTCCATTCCAGCTGGAGAGGAAGCGTGAATGCTGTGGTTTGTACCTGAGCACATCAGTCATGTTCAGGCCATTAGGTTTGATGCTCATCTCGCTATTAATTTGTACTTGCTATTTCTCTGTAGCCTCCCATCTCTCTGTGGCATGGTACAGTGCAATTTTCAGCTGTAATTTCTGTGCTGTGCAGGGACAGACTGTGCTGTGCTGTGAGCAGCTCTCAACTGGAGAGTTTGTTCTGCCAAAGTTAGTAAGGGGTTAGCAGGCTTTCAGGGGAGGGGGCTGCATGTGCTTCTGTGGGTATTTCTGCCCTTCACAGCAAGGACAGCCTCACAGATAGTGTTTTGTTTCTCCTGTGTTAAAATAACTAGAAGTGTGGGCTCAAAAGTATTGACCATAAAATTATTTGCCTGGAAAAATATGCCTATTGAGGGCTGTCTGTTTGAAAATCCTGGCTGTGAAAGGCCATTGCTGGGTCAGTGGCCCATCTTGGTGGGGCTGGAAATCCCTGGGGCTGTGTGGGAATGGCCAGGAATATCCTAACCCCAATTAATAGATGTAGCTGTGGTGGGCTGCTGGCATTAGCAGCTTCTTATGTTTTAAATTTAGTTTCTGGAGGTGGTAGTTCAGTTCTGAGGTACTTTTTGCCACTGACGCAAGAATTACGTACCAAAATTCTCACCATTTCCAGCAGCAGCTAGGGATGTCTGTCAGAAGTTGGTGGGAGGAGGTGGTTTGTGCTGCCTGGGTTGACACGCTGAGCTGAAGTGCTTGCAGTGCGTTCTGATGGCTGTGTTCTAGCAGCTTTTGGCCATAATAAACATCAATATGCTGTATAGGATGATTCTTCACCTAGAGAGATTAGCACAAACATTTCTTCTAAGTGTAATTGCTGTTGTACTTTAGAAGGAACAGCAGCTTTTACAGCTGACCAGTTTTGAATACTATTCATGCACATTTGAGGCCAGCCTAATGTAGCCAAAGAGCTAATTTGAAGAGCTGCTTCATTGTGTCTGTTTCTTTTTAACAGCTCTGATGACAAGTCACAGAGGATCAACAAAAGCAGATGGCAGGAGGTGGCTCTTGTTGCTTTGGGGAGTAGCCTACTGGAGTGAAAGATTAGAAGATAAGCCCATTAACATAAACCACAAATAATTACTTTTGGCTAAACACAAAAAAACCCTACACGCCAGAGTGTTAAAACTGAATTTGAGAGAAGTTTGAAAAAATTATACTTTTTAAGCATTCTGGTTTCACTCTGCTCACTTGATACTGAGAGGTTTTTTTTTTCCCCAAGTTCACTATGGAGTTCCAAGAGCAATAAACAGATATGCCTATAAAATCATCATGTACCAGCACAGGCTTGCCTGATAGATGTAGGGCTCTGGCAGAACATTTGTGGGGGGAAAAAAAAGACTATGCCTCATCTTGTGTGACATGTCAGAGGTGTGCAAAATACGTTTTGACTTAATATGTAACAGCACCAGTTAAATTTAACGTTGACTGTTGTAGGGTTTTTTTTGGAGGCTTACATATTTTTCTACAGAATGTGTCTTACATGGATTTTAACTTTCAAATTGAGAGAATACCAGTATTCAAGTACCAAGGAGAATTAGTACTGCATGTGGTGGGTTTTCTTGTGGTTTTTGTTTTTTCTTTTTTAATTTGTGCTGCAGTGGACATTGTTTTCCCCTAAACTCCACATCTTGTTAAATTAGATCTCAAAATCACGTAAAATTCATATTAGTGGTGTTGTGCATCCTGCTTTGTTCAGGAGTGTGATGGCTATCACTGCTTAGTTTGATGCCACACACAATGTCATAACTTAATCCTCAACCTGCCAGGTGCAGGCCGTCATCTTTGTAAGCAGTGGTTGTCAGGGTTAACTCTCCGAGCACAGTTGCAACTGAAAATTTCTGGTTTCCTGTGGGTTTTTCCAATTTTAGAGTGATTTTATTTTTTAAGGGTGTTTTTGGGAGTTTCTGGCTTTTAGTGACTTACTGTGACTTTCTTCAGAGCATTCAAAAGTGACTGTAATGAGATCAGTGTGGGATTCTTAATTTCTTTTGACTCAGCAGAGTAATCCTGTATCATATTTAGTACTTACAAATCCAAGATTTTCATGCCAGCTGACAGTAGGCCAGAAATGATAATTCAGAGTTTCTGAATTGCTGCAACAATGTCTTGAGGTAAGGTAGGAAGGGTAACCTGACAAATCTTGCCCCTTTAAGTAAAGCACAGTTAAGGTGAAGGTCACTCAAATGCCTGCAGTGGCAGTGCAGTTTTTCTGCAACTATCTCATAATGCTGTGTAAAATCAGGGAAGTTTTAAACCATGCCACTCAGAAAAGATTGTGATTTTTTTCCCCTCCCTTTACAGGAGTATGGGCATGTGTTTTCACATCATACTGGTATAATTGTCAAATGTATTTTGTACATTTATGAAAAAGTAACCTTGCTCCTGAATGTCTGGCACAGATGTGTGGTTCATGTGTCATTAAATTAGAAACTGCAGGAAAACAAAGAACCATCTGGAGACTTGGTGGGGGGCAAGGTTGAGGTTTCTGGTTAAATGTATTACCAACACAGGAAAAAATATAAGGAGTGCTTCAGCTACAAAAGGAGACAAAGTGTGATAGGCATTTTGTTTTGTTTTGGCTTTAAACCATTTTCTTTTTGTAATTAGGGGAAGCACCAGAATGAAAGACATGGATAATATCAAAACTGTAAAGAAAGAATGGTAGGTGCCAGTTCTCCCTATTTTTTGTCTTCCTTTCCCATTGCTGTTTGTGTGTCCTGTCATTACTTTTCAAACTTCATGTTAAATTCTAAAATACAGTATTTTTACTGTATTCATCTGTTCCACATATACAGAAAAATCCTGTTGTTTTGCTGAAAGATTTTTCATATACCTGAAATGTTTCCTAGATGCAAGAAGCTGTGTAAATATTTTAATTTAAAATATTTAAAGGCAAGGCAGCCTTTCAAATTGCTAACTCACTGTGCAGCTCTGCATCTGACGCGGAGGTGTTTGCTTTTCCAATTCTGTTTCTGAGGTAAAGCATAGTGAATACCTACATTAATGCTTCAAGTTTCTTTTGTTCTATTAGAAAACTAAAATGTGGACAGCATACTTTTGAAATTTCTTCTTTAAAGTTATTGAGGTTTTCTTTTGTTTAAGATGTTAATCTCCAGGGATTCTTAGTGGTGCATAGGTGCATTGCAAACAATTCAATTTTATGCAAATGTATCTAATTAGCATTCCAGTAAGTATTGCTGCTCTTGAATTCAATGCAGAGTTTTATGTAAAATTGGATAATTTTTCAGGAGCTGGGATTTTTATTTTCTGAATTGCTGAAAACAGACTTTTCTGAATCTGCCTTAGGAGTAACTCCTGCAATGTTTATGAAAAGCTGCATAATCTTCTTACTATGCAGAGAACCTATACTGAGATAATCATTCAGTTGCATATTTCTGCATTTTGATTGGTGAAAATCTTACAAAGAGCTGTCACATATACAGTGTTTTATAAAAAGATATGATTGATGCATCTTTTTTAATATCCTGGCAATCTCCACAGTGTTGAAGGCTTCCATTGTATTTCTTCAGCGTGCTCCAGTGGTGTTGAGTTACTTGAGTTTCCCTAATGCACAGTCCAAAACAGTAATGGTGGTTCTGGGATGGTGCTAGGAATGGGGAAGTTCAAGTTGGGGGTTGATGAGTAAATCCTACGGCAATTTTCTTGGTTTTTTTTTTAACTTATGGCAAAGGAGCCGTATCATGGAAATGCTTTAAGGAAAGCATTTCATTGGTGAGCAGCTAGGTGTATGATGGTTAGAAGTCTGAATAATTTAACTTGCATTCCTGGCTCTGATACCAACTTTAGAAGCTTTGCATAGATTAGTTCATCTTTTTTGATGACGTTCTTTAGCTTGTGCTTTTGAAGTGCAAATTGTAGCAGTTAGAGATTGGTAAGAAGTTTATAGAGAAGGCACAATGCAAAGTTGACCTGATGTTTATACTCAGTAAACTGAGTAAGCTGGGTGCAGGAGAGTGTGCCTTCTATATTTCTTGGTACTGAGATTCTGAGGTACCTACTTGTCTTCTAATGTGTCCTCTGAGAAGTCATTTATGCTTCTGTCTTTGTTCTGCAGGGTGTGTAAATCAGGAACTGATGATCAGATTTTGAACGGTACAGAACAAAACTGTGACTACTTTGTAGATAACCTTTTTGAAGAAGCTCAGAAGGTTGGTGCTATGTGTGTGCCCCCGACTACAGTCAAGAACCAGGTAGGCAGTGAAGAAAAAAATAGTCATGTTTGTTATAACAGCAGTCCAGGACTATTCTGGAGAACAGATGCCAGAAGTCCAGCATTGTTTTCCAGTCCATCATTAAAAAAATACAGAATTCAGAAAGCTGTAGGAACAGCCTCCTATCTCCCAGTCAGCCAGGCCTTTGCTGCTGGGCTTTTGGCTCTCACTGCTTTATAGTTGGTTTAGAGTCATTCTAGAACTGATGCTGGCATTAGCTTATGTGCTTCTGCTTTATTACGAAGGAGTGAGGTGAGCAGGAGTTCAAGGAATGACAAGTACTGTTATATAAGAAGTTATTTAAGGAGCTGCAGCCTTTTTATGCAGAGGCATAGCCCAAATATTTTTCATTTGGTCTTATTCATATAATTATGGTTGTCGTGGGATGTTCAGTGTGGGTTTGTATCTCAGTGATTCTGTCCTTTTCGTGTTTTTCTGTTACTCATCAGTGACTGGTAAGGGGAGGGAGAAAAGGTCATGTAGGACAAAAATGACAAAAAGAAATTTGGAGTGGGCATTGCTAGAAATTATGTTCATAGATCCTTAATTGACCCTGGAAGAAATGAAATGTCAGGAGCAATATCTTAAATTGCAGTCCTGAAATAGTGTTTCATGGCATTAGTTGTGTCAATGCTTAAATGGGAAGTTGGTATGGAATAATTAGTCCATGTTAAATTTGCATTCTGGCTCACTGTAGAGGAACCTTCCCAAAATTAGAACTCTTTCCATATGCATTGGTGCCATGAGACACAAGAGTTTTTGATGGAATCTAATCTTGCTGAGTGCTGTCTGCTTCTTTTGACAGATCACCCAATGGAAAGACAAGGAATTCTATTCAGCAGTTTGCACATGCTGTTTATTTATGTAGCAATCACCTAACAAGTCAAACTGGGGAAAAAAAAACAACAAACTTGTCAGGTGCTATCAAGCCTCATTCAAACTAATTTTCAGCTGAGGTGAATTCTGCATTTGTGGCCTCATCTGTGGCCAAGTATCTGCCAAGACAGTGTTATTGCAGGGATCAAACCTCGATAACCAAATACTTCCTTAAATGGCATGATGCATTAATATGAAAATACAATCTCAAATATCCATCTTACAGTTGGAGAGATTTCAATAAACATTGCAATGGCTACAGGTTGGAGTAGTGGATGATTTCTGGCAAAGTTAAGGAATTACTGAGAATTTATTTTTTCATTCCCCTAACCACCAAGGTTTTGAATATGCCCAGGAATTCTAGGGTAATATAAGTATATGACTGTCTGAAAGTAAAGTTTCTGATACTTGCTTCATTTCCTGAGTGAAAGGCTTCTGCATGCATAATCTCAATGCCTTTACTTTGAGAAAATCCTCCTGAATGATTGGAACAAGGCTTTACCCTAATAAATCCCCAGCTGGACTATTCTGGCACTTGGTGTTCCAACACCAGGCATGTATGCTCTCAAATTAGCTCTTGAAGAGTTGCAGCTGGCTGGGATAGTCCAGCTATTTTATTTTTTTTCCTCTGCTGAATTGAAGGAGTGTTCTTGATCTAGGAAGCCAGAATGATTGGGGGAAGGTTTGTTTATAACCCTGATTGACACAAGATACTTAAAAATGTCACTTAGCCCTTGCAGTTGCTGTGCCTGTTGGCATGGGGCCAAGGCAGATTACAGTGAGCCTGCTCTCAGTATTTTTAGTCCATGAAGTGGATGATTTATAATCACAGGGTATGTGTGTGTACCAAGCTTCTTTTTCATCAGTGTTATAATGAGAACTGTTCTTACTCTGTAGGTTGATGTAATCATTAAACTTTGGAAAAATGGGTTTACGGTAAATGATGGCGAACTTCGGAGCTACACTGATGTTGCAAACCAGCAGTTCTTGGAGTCCATTAAAAAGGGGTAAGTGAGTTTTGTGTTCTTAACCAGCCTGAGTTAATGTGCTTTGGGCAGCACTTAGCTTATGCTCTAAATTTTTTACGTGGCTTTTCTGCACTGCAGTGTCCCTGTAGGAGCACAGGCCCTGCCAGTCTCGTTCCTGCAGTGCTAATGGCTGTTGGAACATCAACAGGTTTAACACAGCTCTCAGTGGCAGTAGTTGTAGAGTTGCTGATGAATAGATAAAAGCCAGTGTTGGCAGGGGGCACAGCAGGTGCACAATGAAATAAAGAATAAATCAGTGCCCAATAAGAGCTACAGATCAAATGGTATTTTGACTAATGAACTCAGTGCAAAAGGGGTTGAGCATTTCTGGTTTTATGGTCTTTTTCTTTTTGTTGATGAAAAGCCTAAAATGGGCACAGATGTTCTGTGTATCATCAAGTAACTCTGATCAGTCTTACATTTCTGACATTTTTCCAAGTACAAACTTGCTGTTGTGTATATATAACAATCTTGCATAAATTCCTGTGTTAATAGCCATCTTACATTTTTCCTTGTATTAAAAGTTTACATGCTGTCCTGATTTCTGCTACTGTTTGCAGTTGTTGCTTTAAAAAAGGAGTTTGATCATACTAAGCAGTGTTATTTTGAGCCTTTAGTTTGTAGTCTGTTTCCTCACCATGTACAAATGGAGAGAAGAATATAATTTTATGGATAATGTAATTTAATACCTCCTTATCAAGCATGTGAAATTACTAAGTCATTATATTTTTCTTTTCCATATTTTGCTAGGCCGCCAAAAATACTAATTTTACACTATTTCTCCTGTATGTCTGTCACCTGTGTTAGTTGTAATAGCAGTTAACTGCACTGTTTAAAGCCCTTTGTGTGCATTCATCAAAAGTTTGCCAGTTTTATTCCACTGTTTGCCTGTGAAGATGCTAATTATGAGATGGTTTCTGCATAATCATTGATGGAGGAGAAGCATTCAGTACAGCCTCTGTGCCATCTGAGCCCCACCACCCAAAATTGTACTGTCTGCCTCAGAGCTCAGAGACAAAGGCATTGTTATATTCTGCTTCATGCAATTAAAGCATTACCAAGTTGATGTTACTGCACTAAAGAGTGGAGCTGTTAGTGATGATATCATTTTTAGAAGCTGAGATCTGTGTTTGTCATTAAATACATTGTGTGTAAACTCAGTTCTTCATCTTTAAAAGCCTTTTTCTTTTTTTTTTTCCTATGGAGATAAAATAATTGAACCCTTTGCAGCAGTGTATGGTAACACTGAACTTCCTACAAATTATGTGTTTAGAGTGGTGACTGCTGAGTAAATTTGAACATCATTCAACAACTTGCATCATAGGGGTTTTTTAATTATATACTTTCTAGTTAATTTGCTATTCAGGAACTTGAAGTTATTTGTATGCTATGTACTTAACCTAACTCTTAGTAAATACTTGTGAAGATGTTTTTTAAAAGCATCATCCTTGAAGGGCCAAATGTTGAACGGATATTAATCATTGGTCTATTTTGTGTACTGAAAACAGCATAGTACTTTTTTTTTGACCTTTTGTTTTTTTTTCTTAAGGGAACTACCTTTTGAGCTGCAAAAAGTTTTTGATAAGGAGGAGGTAGAAGTGAAAGTGGAAGATAAAAAGGATAAGGTGTATTTGTCATCGAAAAAGCCAATGTTTCATCCCTTTTCTGGACATGGTTACAGATTAGGAAGGTGAGTAGGCTGGTGTGATCTATGATTGAGTAGCTGAAGGGAACTATACCTGTGGTGAAGGATCAAAATTCAGATGGCAAGCAATCTCTGGAGTTTTCTAGTCTAAACTCCTGCTCAAAGCAGGGTCATCTGTGGAGACAGATGAGGTTACTTAGGCTTTTATCCAATTGGGTCTTGAAATCCCATAAGAGCAGAGGCTGTGCAGTGGCTGTGCAGTCTTTAGTGCTGGACTGTCCTTATGGGAAAGAATATTTTCCTTATATCCAGTCGGAATGCCTCTCATTGGAATTTCTGTCCACCATAATGAGCATCACCTCCTCCTGCAGACCCTGGCAGGCTGCTTTTATGTGCCCCACAACGACCACCATCTCTTCCACAGACTGAGCAAGCTGCTCTCCTCCAGCATCTGCTGACAGTGTGAATGCTCCATCCTGCAGGCATCTTGGTGTCTCTCCATGAAGCTTGGGGGATAATTGGCTCCCACAATCCACTGGACGTGTTGCTGTGTTGATACAGCCAGGAAGCTCTTGGCTTTCTTTGTTCAAGGTCTCAATATTAGCAGAATTGTTTCCAGCTGAAATGCTGTCACTCTTCTATTCCGTGATTTTAGAGAAAATAATCTCTTTTTAAGCTGTATTAGCAATAATTTGAGAAGGGGGGGAATATGACAATCCCATAAAGAGAACCAAAGAAGTAAGAGGTTATTGGCATTCTCTTAAAATTGTTCAGTAATTAATCATGCATGTATTGCAGTAAGGCATTTTAGCATTCTACAATGATCCATGTCTTTTTTGTAGTTGGAGCGTGTCAGCCGTTTATGCCGATGCTGAATCTGGACTTGATTTACGACCAAACAACTATTGTCTTTTGGAAGGCTGTTGTAGGGCAACACGCCAGGAGTTCGTTTATTTGATCCCTGTGACTTTTGCTTACTCCAGCCACATTATCTGCTTGAATATCCCTGTCATGCAAGACTTGTGTGCCTATAGAAGCAGACTTTGGCCTAGGGACCAGGACATGTTCAGTGACCAGTTGGCACTGCTGAGTGACCTGCAGCCTGGAGTTCCTAAGCTGTGGTGCAGCCTTAGGTGAACAGCTTGTTTCAATTACGTGGGAAGGGTTTGGCTGCTAAGGCCCAGAGCTTGTGCTGAGGGAAAGCCTGACCTGGGCAAGAACAGCTGAGGCAGGGGAAGATGATAATGTGCAGAGCAAAAGACTGATAAAGGTAAAGGGTGAGTGGTTCCAGGCTGACTCAGAGAAGCAAGTATCTGTTTTATGAGTTTCATCTATTTCTGTAGTACAGACCATTGAGTAGATACAGTGGGAAAACCTTCCCTTGAGAGATAGGTGAGATGCTGGAAGATTTGCTTTTGGTGGCGTGGAAATCCTGAGCAAACAGGGGTCAAGAACTTAACCTTGTTATATCTACAAGTAGAGCTGTTCATAACAAAACCAAAAAGATCTTCAGTGTGCTGCTAAGCAGTGCTAAATGCTAGGTTGTTCAGTCACTTCTTGTGCTCTGCCATGCCTACAGCAAGTAATGATCTTGCTTCCCAGTAGGCAAGTTAGGTTTCAGAAACATGCTAATCTGTGAATTTTGGTTCACTGGTCTTGTACACTGAGACATTCTACAACTTGCTCAGCATTTTTTATTATTTTCCTACTCTTCTTTGTCTATTCTGTGCTGTGCTATCAAAGCCTTTTCCTTAAAAATAAGTTGATATTAGGGCTGATGTTGGAAACATGAGCCATAAGTATTCCTACTCCATAAAGTAGTGCTCACTTTCTGCTGTTGATAGATGTCCATTGCATGAATACACCACACTTGGAGCAGAAAAGCTTTGTGGGGCAGCAACAGAGCTGACTGAGACCTGGAACAAGTTTTAAGCTATAGAACTCCTTTTCTACAGTTGCATTTGTTTCTCTCATTTCTGACTAATCACACAAATGACTGAAGAGTTTACTTTAGCTTATAGCCTACCTAAACTTCTGCTTAGCAAATAAACTTATAAAATTAATCTTGTATATTTTGTCAAGTGTTTCCAGGATTTTGTAATGGATGAACCATTTTGAATTGGTCTATTGACTAGCTCTCAGAACTTTAGTTGGAGGATCTGGAAATAACATATATGTTGATATAGCTCAGACAAGCTTGATCCTCTGCCTTTTTGTTCTACAGGAGAAATAAGTAAGACATATCAAAATTTTCCAATGTGCCTTACAAACCTGTGTAACTAATGGGTATACTCTGTTTTATCTATCACTGTCCAGCTGAATTTCAAAGTTTGGGATTTATGACTAGATTTTCAACCCCACTTTTCTATTGAGCTAATCTATGCATCTCCAAGACAGCCTCAGAAACATGTTAATTGAACTATTGACTGAAATCCCTTGTAGCAAAGCAAGCTTGCTCTGTAACCTCATTAGGCTAAAGCATTGTGTGTCAAGCTGCCTAACCATCAGTCAGGGTAAGGCATGACACCTAACTGCTGGACTTTTTCTTGTCAGAAAATTGACAGGATGCTCTTAGGTCTCTTCAATTTCTAGTTTACATCTTCTGTTGATAATCTTATAAAAGAATAAGCCTTAAAAGGAGTTACAATGCTTTGATCTCAGGCTAATAATAATTACATTCTTGGGTTTTGGCTTTAGTCAAAGCTCCCACCACTAGATGGCTTTATCTGTCAGTTCTGCAAGAGAAAAGTTTTTACATATAGAAGTGCTTTAGATCTTGATGAATACAGATGCTCTAACTTTCTCTTAAAGCTTCATTTAATGTGCTGGCTTCAGTCTCACACACATTTGCTATCGAAAGAATCACCTCCAGTGCCTGCTGCATATGGAGATGTGACTGTGAAGGAGGTTGGTTTGGAAATGACACCAAAATCTGTGTCCTTCTAGGCAGTTGTCTGAGCTACAGCTGAGACTGATGTAGCCCAGCCCAGCTTGAGCCAGACCCTACAGCTGGACACATCTGCAGCCTCTGCTGTCCTGGAGGCAGCTCACTCACAGGAGTTCTGCAGTGTCTGAACCAGCAACTGAACAGCAAGAGCTGGGCATGGCTGGACTGAAGTATGACTTGAAAATATTTTTTTTTTTCTCTGCTTGCAAAACTGTAACTTTAATTATCTTGCTGGTACTCAAGCTTTTATTCCTGATCTGGAGGGCAATTAAGTTTTATTTCGTATTGAGGTCAAGCACGAACAGAAGCTGTTTGTGAGGCAGGTAGGTGCTAGTACATCACCCGTACTAGAAATGCCAGAATATTTTACAGATGTGCCTCTTGTAATTTGTTGGTGCCAAGTCCTTGTGCCCCAGCTGATTTATGTGTAATGCAAAACAGTTCTGTACCTTTTACCTGTCTCCAGTCACAGTGAACATCTCTAATTGCTCACTTGGAAATGAGATTTCTTGATTCTCATTCTTTTTGCTGTTTCTGTGGAAGATACAAAAAAGTGCCTCTGCTGGCTAATAACCTAGAAGTTAGGGCAGCACTTAAATGGGCAATAAAAGTTTTTGAAATAGCTCTGACTGAACTTGCACTTAAGACTCCAGCTTTATTAGCCTGAACATATTAAGTCTTTAGCTAATAATAAATTGGCTTTGACTTTTCCGCCTTATGAATAAACTAATACAGGTACAAGAACATAAGAACGGGGTTTGTCTGCAAAGCAGGTGTGCAACATAGTTACAACTGTTACTCTGTGGACTTCAGTTACCCACTTTTCTCTCAAGAAGCTGTAACTGAACCAATTTTCTGTGCAAAGAGAGCTTTTCTGCAAACTGCCGTGTAAGTGCTCATGTAGTCTGTGACCACAGCTGAGCTCAGAGGAGAAACTCCTTTAAATCACTGCTATTGTTCTGCAAGCAAACATCTGGTTATACTCACGGGAGCTGAGAATGTGCCCATTGGATCAGGCCCAGTGAGGATTTAAACTGCACATGCTGAACAAGCTTAGTCATGAAAGAAGCACTAAGCTCTAGGCATTTCTTCAGCATAACATTTTTTGCCAGCAGTTTTTTTGTTTGTATTTTAAGACTATGCACTTGGACTGAGGTTGATTTATTCTGTTAAGTCATTTTATGAACCTTTGCCCCTGTGGTTTGGTCAGCTGTGGAAAATGCCTTAGGAAAAAAAATCCAACTGCTGTGTGCATCAGTCTGGGTTTTTCACATTAAGTCAATTTTTCTGATAGATGAGTAATTCTTCTAAGCTGAGATAGATGATGCTGGAGTCTAAATCAAGGCTAACAACATTCAGTTAAATTGAATTACTGTAATCACATTACCCTGAAAATTAACTTTGAGTATGCAAATTCAACACTCAACCCCCTTTAAATTTCACCTGTGTGATTTGAGTACAAAAATGGATGAGGAATCTTCAGACAGTTTTGTCTCTTGTATATTCATATTTAATCCTCTGATATTTAAAGCTCCTTTCTATCTTATAAAAATGTTAAACACAAGCAAACTGAAATTCTTTAGCATGTTTTAGTCTGTAAGTGAAAATAATGTCATACATGTAGGAAATAAATAAGGAAGAAAGAAAAAAGCTGATATTTATGTTACTGTTCCTATATTTGTTAAAATAAAAAGTCATCAGCACATTCTGCTATGGGGCAGAAAGCTCCAGAAGCAGAGGTCTGGGGGGAAGTTTGAGCTTGCATGTGAATACAGAAGCCATAACCTCATGTGACTTTTCTTTTCAGTGCTACTCCAAAGATAATCTCTAAAGTGAGAGACGATCATCCAGGACCTGATGACAAAAGACACCTGCCTTTAGTACCCTTGAATGATTTGGAGCCTATCACCAATGTCCAGATCTGGTTAGCTGATGGGGAAAGGATAATTCAGAAATTCAATGTTTCTCACAGGTAGAATTTATTTAACTGTCATATATATTTGCATCTGAACTATATATCTTAATGCCTGTACATTTAAGTCTTTAATTTTTATGACTAGTCTACCTCCTCAGTCCACTTAGCATTGGACCGCCCTTCAGTTGTATTTGGAAAATCTTTGAAAATTTGAGAAACCTTTTAGCTGACAAGCAAGCATAAGAGAAATGTGAACTGTTAAAAGTCAGGTCATAGCTGAGTGTAAAGGAAAATCTGAGGAAACTGTAGGAGTTCTTTGTAGGTTAGTGAAACTTAAGGTGTACATATTGCTCATTACTAGAAGAAATAGCTTTTAACATGATAGATCTCTCACAAAACAAATACATCTGGAACAAATGGCATAGTAAAAAACCTGCTGGTCATTGGGCATAGGCAGCACCACATGTGAGAGCTGGAGAAAGGGACTTAGAGTTAAGCCAGAGAAACCTCTGGGGAGGGCTGGAGTTGGTGCACTGGGCAGGGAGGTTCATCCCCTGCATGTCAACATGGACAGAACAGAATGCACACAGTATGTTTAATTCTTAATTAATAAAATTTCTGATTCCCAAAAAGGCTTAGAAATGAGGATAATGTCAGAAGGTGTCAGCACAGCACATGTATGAAGGAGCTTTGAGAAAGTGGGATTAACACCTTACCATTAAATTGCAGAGCTACTGTCTTTAGAGACCTTTCTCAATTCTGAATTTGAGAAATCACTGAAGTACTGTACACTCATGTCACGTGGAAAGGATATGTTGCCTGTGCTTCTCTGTGAAGCAGTTTAAAGGTATTACAGATTTAATACAACCCAGGCTGCTGTCAAGATAAACTCTGTATGTCTGTGGCTGGTCAGAAGGAAAGCTCAGCTCTTGAAGGTTAATGACCGTAGTATTTTCTTTGACTTGTACTAATTTATTACTGTTAGCAGCCTGATCTATGAACTGAAACACTGTTGTGATGTACTGTTGAAGGGTAAATTGCTATTTTAATTATCAATGCTTCATTGAAGGGCTTCATATCTCAATTATTCCAGGTCCCACACACTTAAGTATATTTAGAAGCGTTTTGTCTTCATAGTAAATAACCATTTGAACAGCTGCTAAGTGTTTTTGAGAGGAAAAAAACATCTGAGATAAGCAGAAAAACAGCTTTATTGGTGTAATGCTCTTTTTGAAGTACTGTGCAATAAATATTCCATCATAACATAGCCTCTTGCCACAAGACCAGCACGTTTGTGCTGTACACAGTACTTGTGTATAGCCTGATAAGAACTAGAGGGAAATCCTTTTAGAGCAATACCCTTAAGAGTGATGATTGCATACACAGCACTCCTTTCAGTGCACAAGACAGCTATTTGTTAACTAAGGTATAGATTAATAGCATGTAACACATATGTAGCATATTACCCAGTGTCTGGGTAAATTGATGACTTATAGCTCTTGGCAGTTAGATTGTGTAGGTGCTGGCTTAGATGTGAGTTGATTACTGGTGAAAGATGGGAGCAGAAGCACAGGAAGCATTGTAATGTTGCAGTGTGGGGAATTGAGACATGAGAGTGCAGCAGCTAGGAGAGCAGAACGGTAGGAACAGCACACAGAGCTGTGTCCTGGATTGAGCTGTGTCCCCTCTTCAGCACTTACTATGTTTGGAGCATCAAGTATGGAGCCTGAAAGGAACTTGTTCACCCAGAAGCAGAGAGCTGGTGGCTAATTGCCTGAGTTGCTCTTAGAACCCAATGAAATTTGATATAATGCATGCAGACACCTGTAAATGTCCAACCAAAAATTTAGTCCTGCTTGAGGTTTTTCAGGCTGTTGACTTACAAGGCCAAGCAGTGTCTCTGTGTTGAGGTCTGTTGCACAGGAATCAGTTTTTGTTTTGCTGGCTGTGTCTGTCCTGGAGAGTGTGGCTAAGGCTTGGAAAATCTCAGGCATCTGTACTGCTAAAATGTTAGGATGGCATTGCCCCAAGCCAGCCAGCACTTCCTCAGTCAATACCTAACCATCCATGGCTCAGCTGTTAGCTCAGGTCATGGACCATTCCCAGGAGACAGTAAACCTCATGGGAGACCCTGTGCAGGGGGGAGAGGAAGGATAAATTTAGGAATTTCCCAGCAGCCAGTCTGCCAGTTGGTCTCAGGACCAGGGAATGGACATTGATACTATGTTTATTTTATTCATACAGATGTATCTTCTCATCTTCATTTTCTAATTAAATGAGTCGATCCTGATTCTTCCACAGCAAAACTTATGTCTTGCTCAGCTGTTGCAAGGCTCTTCATAGATTGAGTCTGTAGTGAGTTCACCATGCCCCTGCTTTGGGAGGATGGGACCATACTTAGTCCTAGTCAATGTATCAGCTGTCCAAATAGTTTTTGCAAAGCCTTTTTCTTAATTTTTATTGTGGTTCTGTCACATGAACCACACACTGGAGGCATCTTTATTCTAGCTCTTGGCTACAGGACCCACAGGTCAGAGCTCCACCAGGTGGTTAGGAAATGGTAGGTGTGTGTAACTACCATCTGAGCCACAATGGTGTGTTTGAGTGCTCAGAATAACATACTCATGTGTTGTAGTGCGTTTTTATATTTTGTAATACTTTGAAGTAGTTTTGTTTTGTATCCCCGTATTTTTCCCAAATGGTTTATCCCAGACTGTACCCCCCTCCCTTTACCTGTGTTATCCCTCTCCCGGGATGAGATCATCCCCAAATGCCCACCCTGGCTCTCTGTCAGTCACTCAGCATCCCATCCCCTCCATCCAGAAGTTTCCGTCCAGGTCATCGAGTGATTAGCCAGAGGCTGGGAGTCAGCCCCCCAAGCCTTGCCCCATACGCTGTGCCCCTATATGTCTATCCCCCAGCATCCATCCCTTAGGGTCACTCATTGGTTGGTAAAATGTTATCTACTTTTGGTTTCCACCTCCCTTTAAATGTGACCTTGGCACATCTCCTGGGGCTCTCGGCAGGAGGCCCCCTGAGGTGCAGGAGCTCCTTTGGGATCCTAATAAAACCTTGGATTAACCCCTGCTCAGAGTCGGCCCTTTCTCTTCTACCGATGTCTGTGGTGTCTCTTGTGCTGCAAAGGCGCCCAGCCCAGGTGCCCTCAGTACCCTCGGGGCACACACAGAGAGTGTCTCCCTGCCAGCTCAGGTGCCCTCAGTACCCTCGGGGCACAGAGAGTGTCTGCCTGCCAGCCCAGGTGCCCTCAGCACCCTCGGGGCACAGAGAGTGTCTCCCTGCTGTCAGCCCAGGTGCCCTCAGTACCCTCGGGGCACAGAGAGTGTCTGCCTGCCAGCCCAGGTACCCTCAGCACCCTCGGGGCACACACACAGAGAGTGTCTCCCTGCCAGCCCAGGTGCCCTCAGTACCCTCGGGGCACACACAGAGAGTGTCTCCCTGCCAGCCCAGGTGCCCTCAGTACCCTCGGGGCACACACAGAGAGTGTCTCCCTGCTGCCAGCCCAGGTGCCCTCAGCACCCTCGGGGCACAGAGAGTGTCTCCCTGCCAGCCCAGGTGCCCTCAGCACCCTCGGGGCACACACAGAGAGTGTCTCCCCCCAGCCCAGGTGCCCTCAGCACCCTCGGGGCACACACAGAGAGTGTCTCCCTGCCAGCCCAGGTGCCCTCAGTACCCTCGGGGCACACACAGAGAGTGTCTCCCTGCTGCCAGCCCAGGTGCCCTCAGCACCCTTGGGGCACAGAGAGTGTCTCCCTGCCAGCCCAGATGCCCTCAGTACCCTCGGGGCACACACAGACAGTGTCTCCCCGCTGTCGGCCGTGTCGGGGCTGCCCCCGGTGTCTGCAGACTCGGGACTGGCCAAGGGCTCCTGAGAGGCTCGCAGAGAGACAGAGACACTCATGCTTGGCCCCTTGGGACTACTCAGAGCATGCAGACCTTGGTCCTTGCCTCCCAAGTGGATCAGGCATTTCAAGATACCCCCTCATCTGTATTGCTCTAGTTCTGTGCTCTCAGGCATTCCATGCAGTGGTGTTGCATTCCTGTCCCATGGTGGCTGTGTGTGTTATGCACGTGTGTGGGGACTGCAGTGTCAAAACTCTGAGTTTTTCTTTCTCTCTTCTCAGAATCAGCCATGTCAGAGACTTCATAACAAAGTATCAAGGATCTGAGGGAAGTGTACCCTTCACACTGACCACCTCTCTGCCTTTTCGAGAGCTGCAGGACGAGACACTCACGCTTGAGGAAGCAAAGTTGCAAAACGCCGTTGTTGTTCAGAGACTTCGGAAAACAACTGAACCTTTCAGACTCTTGGTGATAAAAGCACCTGACAACGACTACAAAAGTGCTGCTACACCTAATGGACAACTCAAGAATGAGCAAAAAAATGCTATCAATAGTACACGATCAAATTAGCTTTACAACTGACCAAAAATTATCTGCAGGGTGAACTAGGCAAAACCAAAAATGTAACCAGCAATATGTGGATGCCCTCACATCCTCATGCACTGTGCTCTTAGAGAGCAGAATGGGTGCTGTGCTGTCGTCTGCTATAATAGAGGTATTTTCAGCTACATTGGGTAGTCAGAGCCTGGCTGTATAATGTAGCAGAGCTAACTGTGCAGCGGATCATCCTTAGAATTTCCTTAGGTTAAAAGCTTCTTAGTATTTAATAAGTGGGTCTAGGTGGAACAGTTCTCTGAGACTTAACTACTGATAGCACCTTTTAAGGAAAAATAGTATTTATTTTTGCACTTTGGACTAAAGTGAAACATTTCACTTACATTGTAGTGTAAACTGCTGCAGTTTGCATTCTTCTCACAGTAACTCTTTGACAACCAGTACTGCAAGCAAGCTCACATTTGAACTCTACCTTGAAAATCTTCAGGATGTAACTTTTGTCACAAGATCTGCAGTGTAATAATGTTCTGTCAAGTTTCCACATGGTGGTTAGGTGCATGTGTGAGAAGATACAAACGAGATAGTTTGGTGCATACTGCATATGAAGTGCCTCAAAGTAAGCTCTGAAGGAATTGTTCTTACCAATGGTTGAAGTGGTTTCTGCTTCTTTTGGGCTGCTACGGGTGTCTTGCAGATCAGGTGATGTTAAACTACCTAGCTCATCAGCTTAGGGACCCACTTGTAGCTTTGTCACACAGAAACTTCAGCTGTTTTGGCTATCACCAAGTAGGAGTAGTAGTTGAGAGGGACACAGTTGTTTTTGTACTGTTTATCTGCCTCTGTCCTGAACTGCCCAGCTGATGGAGACACTAATTGCATGTGGTCAAGTTTCAAAGCTGTTGAAAATCCTTACTTGAAAACTGACATTTTTCTCTCCACTTTACCCCATTTCCATCCAAATCTTTTATTTTGCTGTTCATGTACTTGAGGAATAAAGTTTGTAGCCAACTACTCCATGTTTTGCTGAAAGAGAAAACAACAGAAAGACTTAATATTTTGTACTGTGTTTACTAAGCCTGTGGGTTTGTGAATGGAACTAAAATCTCCAGGTAAGACATATCCCAGGATCTTCAGCAAGTCCTGACTCCTCTGTGCTACCTCTGCCAAAGGATGGTTGTTGGGGTTGTACTTCTTTTGTGTGGTTAAGTGAAAGTTGGGTTTGGGTTTTCCTGGTTTTGTTCTAAATAGAAAAGTACTTAATTGGAGCAACTTTTATTCTAAAAAGTAGTGAGACTTCACAGTAGGGATGTACTCTCCTTCATTCCCAGTGATATATATAAAACTGGTTTGCTTCAGCATCTCTCATGGTGTGTTTGAAATGAAAGTCAACTGGGGAAATATCTATTTAGTGTCCTCAGAAAACAACTCTCTGGAAACTATGCCTTTAAATACTTTCCAGTGCTATAAACTTCCTGTGCTACTGTGCCATTCGGCTTTATGTAGCAAGTGGTACAATTAAATTTTCTTTGTTCTTGCACTGACTCCTATATGAAAAAAAAATGTGCAGACAAATACATTATTAAAATTGAAAAAACAAACTGTGTACATACACAGCTCCAATCCTCAGTACCCAGAGCTTCCTGAACAGGGAATTTTGATCAGTGCTTTCAAATTTATCTTAATATAAAATGTAGTATTAGAAAAGCACATGTGGTTGATTGTGAGTTCAGTTGTTCTATCTAAAAGGCACATGAAATGTCAAAAGTAACAGTGTACTACTATTCATGCATTTGCAGCACAAAAATTGGAAGAAGTAAATAGTGTAAGTTTGAAATGGAAGGGGAGGGTGTAAAATTCTGAAGTGGGTAAATTTTTCTTGTTATCCATTGGAAGGAGCAGTAAATTTTGTATTTTAACGTTGATTCATGTCTGCTACTAGCATTTTAAGAGATAGGACAGTTAGGTGCTTGACTAAAACCAGCTGTGTGACTGCAGCTTTGGTGTACTTGAGAGTGCATTTGCAGTTTGAAAGTGTTATGATCTTAATTACAAAATGAGAGAAAGTCTTGAGGAAGTCTGAAGTGATGCTGGCTGCATTAATCCCATGGTAGATTAGAAACTGTCTTTATTTAAAGGCAACAAACTGTAATTAAATAATTTATTTCCTAATTTGGATAAAATCTTTGAAATTAATAGAAGACTTTCCTAAATCTAATTGGTTTTGGTTTAGCTACCTGTAGTGTCTGTAGATAGCAATTTTGCATTGGTCAAATAACAGCATAAGTGGCTTGATCAGTGCTAGAATTTGTGAAACACACAAATACCATCAGTTATTCATTGTTTCTTCACAAGCTTTTGCTATTTTGAGTAAAGCCTTGCCTGAAGATATTTTACATTAAAACTGAAACAGCCAAGAGAAGAAGAGCAAAAGGAAATGTTTTCTGTAGTTTTCCCTTTATGAAGAAACATGCAAATGCAGGAAGAAAGTGTTTAATGTGTTATGAAGACAGTGTGTAAAGACAAAACAACCTAAATGTTGAATTTGAATGTTAGATGCATACCTTATATTTAGCTTGGTACTGGCCAGTCTGTCTCTGTTTTGAACCTCATCTGGCATCAGCCTCTAGAGACCCCCTTCAGAGAGTTTTCAATAAGGTGTGTTAGGGCCACAATCTCAGTTTTTTTGTTAAAGGTCTGGTTTTTAGAAAATCCTTTCATATCCTGTTCAGAATTTGGCAAATATGCTGTAATTATTCTTACCAAACGAGGCTGCACAGGATTTTAGTCAGTACTTCATGGCATGGTTTGCAGTGCCTGCCCAGTACCCACCAGGTGCCCCTGTCAGGAGCAGAGCCCTTCGAATCAGTCGCACCAAAAAGCCCTGGGTGTAGAGATTGATTAGTCATCATCTCCCCAAGACAAGCAAGTCACAAGTCCTGTTGGCTTCGTTAAACCCTCTTCTCTTAGGCTACCTCACTGTTGAAAGGATTCATACTTCAAAATGCAATTTGTATTTCCTCTGATGCAGGGAATGCGTGCAAGAGCACTTTCCCAGGGGCAGGGTGGTGGTGAACTGGTGTATCCTAGATAAGAGTGTTGGCTCGGGGGCAGCAGAATCATAGAATCAATGAGGTTGCAAAAGATCTCTGAGATCATCGCGTCCGACTTTGGGCTGATCACCACCTTGTCAACCGGACCATGGCACCGAGAGCCGCATCCAGTCTTTTCCTTCAACAGCTCCAGGGCCGGTGCCTCCACCGCCTCCCTGGGCAGCTCCTGGCCACCTCTATCCACCCTAAGGGCAGAATTAGGAGCCTCTGTCCCCGCAGTGTCCCAGCTCCAGGGCGGCTGCTGTGTGATGACAGCGTTCTGTCCGGCGTGGTTCTGCATCCCTGCACGTCGGGAACCTGCGCATCTCTTCAAGGGGCAGAGGAGGCGTTTTGGGGCTGGATGAAAACAGCCCCGGCCCCCTCCACCCCCGTTCCCCGTCCTTGAGCCCCTTGAGCTGTGGAGCTGTGACCGCCGGGAGCTGCCCCGCTCCTCTCCCCGCGGAGGGACCGAGGGCGCGGGCTGTGGGGGCTCGGCGGGGCGGGGGATCCCCGTCCCGGGCCGTGAGGGCAGCGCCGACGCCTTCGCCCCTCCTGGGCGCTGGGAGAGGGCGGCGAGGACACCGCCCGCTGTCCCTGGGCTCCGCTCCCCGCCCCGCCCCGGGCGCGCAGGTGTCGCTCGGGGTGGGATGGCCGCGGTGCCATGGCGGGGGCTGCGAGGGACACCCCGGCGGGCGAGCAGGAGGTAGGGGCTGCGAGGGGCAGGGCGGCGGTCGGGGTGTTGGGGAGCCCCTCGGACACAGCCCTGGGCGAGAGCAGGGTCCCGCCACGCCGGCGTTCCGCTTCCATCGCGGGCGGGTCGCGGGCACTCGGTGGGGCCGGGTCAGCCCGGACGCTCTGAGGCCGCCCGGGTCTGTGCGGGGCTTCGTGCGCGGCCCCAGCCAGTGCCTGGAATAGCTCCTGGACCCTTCTCGCCGCCCCTGCGCCCGCCGGGCAGCGCCACGACCCCGGCGCTTTCCCTGGAATGCCCCGCACGGGATTCGCTCGCTGGCCGCTGCGGTGCCAGGGAAAAGCGCCTTCGCTTCCCACCTCTGTCCCCTCCAGGGCTGCCTCCCGGACAGAGGCAGGTGGGATGCGGGAGGCAGGTGTGTTGGATCCCCCGGAGCCTCAGAAACTCCCAATTTTCAGGGGTGTGTTGGGATGTGAGCGAGGGTATCCCACGCTGCCTGCCCAGACTCGCTGCTCGCCGCGGGAGGAGCGGCAGGCAGGTGAGGGTGAGCGAGGACTGCCCCACTCCATGGCTTCTTGAGGTGAAACTGGGGAGGGGCAGCTTCCAAACGGAGTGGATGAGGAAGCCTTCCACAGCATGTTGGGGGCATTCAGCCCACGGAGCTCTTCAGACACCTGGCACGTCCCGTTCGGGCTTGAGTTTTTGTGTTTGGAAAGCATCTGGGTGAATTCATGGCATAAGTCTGTCTCATGCTGCACAGATGCACCATCTTTGTCTCATGGAGTTCCACAGAGCTGCATTGCCAGGAGCTGAAAGAATATCCTGAGAAAGCACCACTGTATCCCACCTTACTCATACACCCTTTCCTAGGTGTCTGCACACAAGCCCTGCTCCTGTTTTCTTCCACTCAAGGGCGGGCTGATGTCACTAACTAACCTGAAACCAGTCCTCAAGATGCTTGCTGTGAGGGACCTGGGATGCAACCCATGGCTGCCACACTCGTGCTTTCAAGAGGCAGTTGTTTGGTCACTCATAGAACAGAAACATGACCAGTGTTAATTCCACGTTGAGAGAAAAGCTGACTCAAAAGCTGCTCCTCGCTAGCTACATTTCATTGTTTCTCAGATAAACCTAGACTAGCATTTATCTTTGAGTCACAGGTTTCGCTCTCTGTTCTTACTGCTTTTAAATTACTTGTTGGTTCAGTTCTGGACTCCACTGATAACGAATAGCTCAGGACAAAACTCTGCGGCTGCTCCCTGTCCCTGTAACACAGTTGCTGAGTTGTTTTCAATGAGCTGAAACACTTTCTGTAGAAATAAGATGTTCTGCTATAAATATTGTATTCAATTTCTGTTCTGTTGGGGAAGGGAAAATTTACAAGTATGGTTTTAACTTACAAGAGAATTAAAAATAAAGGAACTACAGTGTAGGAGAAGCATTAATTTTCCATAACAACGTTTAAGCTTTCTATTTAAGGAGCAAAATCAAATCTCTCAGCTATTATGCTTTCTTGGTTTGCCTTGGAACACAATTAAATTTGATATGATGGGAGCGTGTATAAGTGAGAAATTTTCAAGTTAATCTGAGAACAAAAAAATGGTAACTTTCTTTGACCTTCTGTCCTCTTTCCTCTCATGCCATCATCTCACATTTCTCCTAAAGCTTGTAGAAGCAATTTGATGTTGATGTTCAATTAGGCCACAGGGGTCTCAAAAAAATTTTGATAGTACTTTTATGTTTCATTCCTGATTTGACCTATGCATTTCTGTCTCTAATGATTTGGGGAGTACTTTCAGCTTGCTGACAAACCTGCACAGATGAAGAAGCTTTTACTGGATTTCACAGGAATAAGGCATTTGTGTTTTTTTGAGGAAGCAATGCAGCAGGGACACCCAGCCCTTGGAGGAAAGCCCTGCCAGCTGCTGATAGCCAGAGCTCTGCCCTGCTCAGCGTTAAGCTGCTGCTGTCAGCATCTGTGAGCAGTATCATGCAAACCCAACCAAGGCTGGGGGACTTGCTGCTCTAGATCCTGTAACAGACAGCTACCATCTGCTGTAGATCCTGTAGCAGACAGCTGCCATATGCATTTTGTGTGCCCTTAATTGTAGGAAGTTAGAGAGAAGGAAATGTGTCAGCTTTACTGGTGCAGGGTCCTACCTTCATTTTACCACTTTCCATTGGGTACTGAGGCAGAGAATGTGGTCATCATCATATGAATTCAACATGGAGAGGCAAAAATCTACTATGGGCTGCTTCTTTTTGAAAGACACTCCAGAATGTAGAGTCTGAGGGATTGCTTCTCAGCAGCTAGAAGCTCAGAGACTCTCAATGAAATTAGCAGGTAGCAGATCTGCAGTGACAGTGGCATTTCCTTTCACAGTACATGTCATTGCCATGCAGAACTGCTGTGGTGTTTATGTCTTAATGTACAAACAAGTTCCAAAAGCAATTAGGCAAAATAAAAGGAAAACAGGTATGGAACAGTGATCAGGATGTAACTTACCTTCCAGGGGGCTCATGAACTGCAGATTCCCTGTGTTTCTGTGGGTGACCAGACAGGACACCTCTGTATGCCATTTCTATCTGACAGCTTGTTTTATTCTGAAAATAACATTCATAACCAAAATTTAATTAAAACTTAACTACTGCTGTGACCAAAGTATTAACTTTGCTTCAAGGAGATCTGGGAGCACGGTTCAGAGAGTAGTTGAGCAGCATTCTGGGTGTGTGTGGAATTGCAGTGAGACTTCAAAAAATATGTACTAAGATTGTCAATTTTCTAACCATGAAACTGCTGTAAAGACAGGAGTACCACCTGCAGCCTGTAAGTTTAGATTTTGGTTGACCATTTTGTGTACCACAGCTTTAATTAGATTACTTCATGAGAACTTCACATTCTTCTAAAAACATTTTGATCATGTATGTTCTATAGAGGCATTTGCTTTTTCTCTTTTACCACAGCCTTAGCTATTGAAAGGACAAGGGGCAATGGTTTCAAAGTAAAAGAAGCATGTAAGAATGAAATGTTTCACTATGAAGGTGTTGTGAACCTGGCACAGCTTGACCAGAGAAGCTGTGGCTGCCCCATCCCTTGAAGCGTTCAAAGCCAGGTTGGATGGGGTCAGAGCAAGGAAGGTGTCCCTGCCTATAGCAGAGGGGTTGGATTGGATGATCTTCAGAAGTCCTCTCCAACTCAAACCATTCTGTGAGTCTATGAAAATTACTAGTGAAAGTGAGTGTGAAGGCAGCACCACAGATCTAAAAGGTTTTTCAGTTTTTGAGGTTGCAATAGGACACAGGATTTGCATAGCAGTGGTTTATATCTCTTGATTTCAGGTGAAAGTCATCTTGCCAATGCTTGGAGATCAGGAGGGAAAGTATCGAGGGAAACCAAATTTTTAAAGTAATTTAATGACTAAAAAATAAAACTAAAAAAAGGGAATGCCTAAAAAATAAAAAATGAGACAAAGTTTTAAAGTACACAGCCCCTGGAGCAAAGCTCAAGGGCATGGGAATGAGTCAAGCAAGTTGTGTGGGCCCACAAGTCTAGTAAAGCTCATATTTATTAGTACTTATGTATGGAAAATGAAGAGTTACTTTGGACAGCAAATACAGCAAAATAGTCTGTTTGTTTTGTTTGCAATCTCTTATCAAATTAAATTGTATAATTGTTACTATGAAGTCTGCTTTGTGACTGTTTATCACTTTTTTTTTCCCCTGCAAATAAGAAAATTGCCAATGCAGTGTAAAGTGAGGCCTGCTGTGGTGATAACATGTTGCAGTTCATGCCCTGACAGTGTCCACTTTCCTTGGGTGTAGTAATGGGATCCCACCCCGTCTTTTTCTGGGAAAACACAGAAAGGAAGGAGTGCTGATACTTGTGCTTGTTTGTTCACACCCACTCTGATAAAACAGTTCAAAGGGAAATGTTTAGATGATGAAAGGCATTGCCTAGAAATCTAAAACTTCTCAAAAATGTTACAGAGTAAAGATGATAGGTTATTAAATTTAAAAATGTTCAGAAATTAGGTAATGTGTCAGAATATCATTGTGGTGGATTTCATTTCCATATCTCTATCTTTATGCCAATCTAACATAAGAATTAAGGGCTTGTGTAGTCAGTTCAGAGAGAAGACAGACCCAGGAATAATATTGCGGCTCCTCTTCATGTTTCTTGGCTCCTGTTGGCAGAAAATTTTAAAAAGAGACTGAAAGCTTCAAAGTTAAAAATTTGATTTGATGTGTTGTCCCTCTGAAAGGAATACAGATTAACAAAGAGTCATTTTCTTTCTTCATTTTGAATTTTATGGCATAAAATTAAATCTTACATTTTTTAAAGGGCTTTCCAGTATCCTGGGCTTCTACTGTTGGGGAAAAAGCCCTATGTTCTTCATAAGAATCTCTATTAGAAACTGTACAATTTTTGTATTTTAATTACTGGTGTGTACCCTTATTTTCAACATTTATCTTATTTACCTATTGTATTTGAGAATATTCTTGCATGTTTATGGTACTTTTCAAACATCAAATGACAAATGAGAGAGCACAGTTTTGCAGAATGTTTTAAATACACTTGGAGTGATTTTCTAAAAAAATCTTGGGCCCAAAATTACTTACCATATGATGCCAATTTTCACAAAGATATAGAAAAGTCAGGTCAAAAGGAAGATATGCAAAGTCAAGTGATTTTGCCAGTGTCACACCAGCATTTTGTGACAAAGGAAGAAACAAAGCACAAATGTTTGAGATCTGTTAGGTCTGTGGAACTTTCTGTGAATGATGTTTAATTACTGTGGTATGAGTGTATTTATCAATTATTATCTGAAAGGTTAATAAAAGAAATATTTTTTTAAGGTACAAGTTTTCAACCTTTAAAATATGAATTAAGCATTCAAAGACAAAACTAAACTCAAATAATAGTAAATAATAGTATAGCACTTCTCTGCTGCTTCTTGCTTGTTTCCTTTTAATAGCTTGTGAGAGGAAGGTAGGTAAACCTGAGGGTCATCACAACTCACTTTTAGGAACATTGTAATCTGTTTTCAGGGGCTGAATTAGAGAACAAACCCATTAAAAATCAAAGTAACGAGCACCCAAATGCTTGTTGTTGATAGGGGTTGAGGGCATACAGATTTATTAGTGGAAGAGCTGTGAAGCAAATACATTAAAGTGGTGTTAACTATAGACCTTAACCTTATCACTTGTGTAGCTTTTGACTTGTGCACCTTGGTTTACTCATGGTTTGTTCTGCTTCCTCTCACCCAGGGCCACAGGCTCTCGATGTGCAGCAAGATCTGCTACGCCATAGGAGGGGCCCCAAACCAAGTGGCAGGGAGTGCTGCTTCCTTCTTCCTGCAGATCTACCTGCTAGACATAGCCCATGTAAGTAGCACAAGAAACATTTTCAGACTGTAAACTTCACTCTGATATTGTCAGCCATGTCCCTGGAATGATAAAAGAGGAATTAGTTAATAAATATTTTAAATTGTCTCATTGTCATTGCCTCTAGCTGTCCAGCATCCTGGAAACTGCATAAACTTGTCCAGAATTAATTTTTTTCCCTCTAGTTTTCTTTCTGTCTTGAGATGTCTGTTGTTCATTTTTAGTTTGGGATCATTATTAGAACTTTGGGTGCTGTAGGGCTCACACACTTGCAGACACAAGGAAAATCAGTTCTCAAAATTCAGTGTCAGGAGTCGAAGAGTGTAAGATAGGAGACATATGAAAACATTAACAGCGTGATGCTGAAGTTTTGTTCAATTGGTTTAGGTTAAAAATCACTCCAGTTGCAACCAGTAGCCACCACAATCTTAAGCTGTGCCACAGGAAATATAGGTTGGATATTAGGAAAAAGGTTTTTATGGAAAGAGTGATAAAGTTCTGGAATGGTCTGCCTGGGGAGGTGTCAGAGGTCTTTAAACCCCTCCCTTTTTAAAAAAAGACTGGATGTGGCACTTAGGGCTATGGTATAGTTGAGGTGTTAGGGCTGGGTTGGACTCTATGATCTTAAAGGTCTCTTCCAACCCAGTGATTCTGTGATAATTTCACACAATTTTTATTTTGTTTGTCTAAGGTAATTTTGTGGCAAATAAAGCTGAGTTATCCTTCCTGAAGGTTCTTTGCTTCCAGTTGCTCTCTGGTGCAGAAGCAGACCTGGTGAAACAAAGCATTAGGAGTCATCCCATTCATCTGACTTTCAGCTGCTCCAGCTAGATTTCAGAACAGCAGAGTCACAAAGAAAATCAATCCATAAGCAATTTTTACTGTTCTGTATTTTCTTGTATGCATGCATGGTAACTAGGACAAGGTACTAGGATAGAAAAAAGGATTTTAGGAAGCTGAGGTCAAATTGCAAGGACTGTGTGAACAGCTGTGAAACTACACGTGGGACTTCAGCACTGATGACTGTTCCTATTGGCTGGAAAAACCAGGATGTTCTGGGTCAGATATCATTACCCATTTGCCGTCTAAAGACATGATATTGTTATTGGAGGTGTCCAGAAGTTTGGTTTTATGGTTTTCCTGTAAAAGTCTGGTATTAAAAGCTGACTTGTAACTTGATAAAATTTTCAACACAGTAAAGTGTGCTGTACAGCTGAGATCATCTTGAGTGCATTGTTTTGATCAAAGATGTAGATGTAGAAGATGTAGATGTAGAAAAGGAGCCAGTTTTGGACAGCAGTGCCCAAGATGTCGAGTGGATGGTGTGGAATCTGAGGAGCTGGAGGTGGAAAAAGGAGCTTGGGGGTACAGCAGGGAGTTGGAACAGCTCTAACTAAAGCTGTTGCACACTGACATGAAGGATGGCAGTGCAAACCATTGGAGATGATGAAGCAGGAACTAAATTAGAAAGCTTCTAACACCATTTCCCCAGGGTGCTTAGAAGTATGGCAATTTCCCCATTCTTTGCTTGTCACAGAGACTGAAAATTCTGGAAGCAATGGACTGATCCTTCCTGTGTTTGTGTGCAGTGTCCAGAAAGCTGGGATCCCATCCATGCATCTTTGGGCACTAGCTAAAAAAGTTACAACAAAATAATTATTTTATTAACAAGCTTCTACTGAAACCAAATAATTTTGCTTAATGTTGGTGGTGATATACTTACACTTTCATTAAGGGGCTTAATTATTTGTTCCCTGGTGGTTTAATTTGTTCTTTGTAGTAGTCCTGCAGGGACAAGATTTATTTCAAGGCCTGATAAATAGGTCTGAAATCCTGTGCTCTTTCCCATACATTTTCAGGGGAAAGAATGTAATTATATAGTCACTGCCTGGATTTATTTCTTGCCCACTTAGAGAGCAGAATTGTTTTAGCTACTTGAGAGAATGTAAAAGTCACCAAGTGTAATCTTTCATGCATAATCTGGATCTTTTCTAAGAAAATTGTATTTTCTATTAATTTTCTGTAACTTCCAGTTTTTCAATTTGAATTCCTTGTTCCACCTAAGTTACCTGTGTAGACTATAGACATAAATGGAACTCCAAACCACATGGGATCCTTGAGACAAATTTGTAGAGGACACAAAAATTCTCTGATTAAAGGATCCTGGTCTTTATTCCTTTTGAGATGGGTGAAGTTAGCATATTTTATCTTGTATTTTATTAACACTGAGAAGTTTCTGGCATTGATGCTGACAGACACTGTCTAGATTTAGGAGATAAGAAAATGCACCCAAGGGATGTATAAGCCCATATCAATGACAAAGTCAGGGTGACCATACACATTCCACTTCTAACATGAAAGAGGTTTTGCTTTTTCCTCAAAGCTTTCTTTCACAAAATGTCCGAACAAAATACAAATCTGGAACACACCTAATTTGTAGTTTTTTGTTCTTGTCCCCCTCATAACTGCAGTATTTCAACCCCTGTATCTTTCTGACTGCTATTTTGTGCTTATTTTGGCTGCCCTGTCTCTTGAGGAGCAGTAGTGGCCTGTGGACAGTCCTGGTGCAGCCCCCACAGGGAGTTTGTCTCAGGGCTTGTGGGCTGCTTGCCACCCTTTGGTGGCTGTGGGAGGGCACAGGCCAGCTAAGGTGGATCAACAAGAAGGTGGGACACAGTCCTGTGCTCATCCCAGCTCCATCCCACCACGCAGCAGTGGAATGGAGAGCCACTGTTGTTATCTGCTGGACACTGCCATTCCCAATCCTTCCCCGTTCACAGACTCTCTGGGGTGGAGTGTGTGTCTTGGAGCTGGTGGTGACAGGAACATTGGCTGCCACTGCAATTTCACCTAATTTGGGTTAAAATGTAATGGGTGTGATGTTGGAAGTCTGTAGCACCTGCTTTTTGTGCTGGTCATCCAGGACATTCAGAGATCACTGCTTCCTTCTTTCACCTCTGAGAGAACACTTACAGCAAATTCTGCAGGCCGGGCACCTGCACCAGCTGCATTCCTGGTGCTGCTGCCTGGGAGACAACATCCTTTGCAGGAAAGCAGGGGGTACCTGCTCAAGCTTGGTGTTGCATCAGCTGTGTTTTCCAGGCCTTTGGAGCACTGATATGTTGAAGCACAGAGATGAAGGGACCTTGTCTGCTCTTGCTGTTTAAGCCACAGAGACTCTTTCAGCAGCTTCTCTCAATAATTGATGGGAGGAACATTCACATTTATATAGGTTTCAATGACATTTTTTTTTAGGACTATAATTGCAGTGACGTGAACTGAACACGGGGAAGAGAACCCACCTTTTTTAACCATTGTGTGATGGGAATTCCTAAGCTGTGTACAGATAAAAAATAACTGCCTTGCCTAGGATAAACTGCATTTCTATATAGGCACTAACGCATGGTCCACTTGGGTTAATTTCAGAGGTTTTCCTACTTGGCCATTTTGTTCTTTTGTAATCCATTAACATTTTTGAAGTAATATGTGATGGACAAGTGCTGGCAACTTTGATTTGAGCAGATGTGCCTTATGCAATTCACTTGTCACTGCTCAGTCCCAGGTGGATAAAGTCTGTTGTGCAACAACCTCTTCCTCAGCCCCATGCCACCAGTTGGTAGCCTTGTGATCTCAGGAGAGGAAAAAACATTGCTGCATGTAAACAACCCCCTCTACCATTTTTTTAGATCAGGTCAAGATAACGATATGGGGAGATGGAGATGTGGGGGGGGAAAGCAAGAGGGTAATTACAGAAGGACTCTGTCAGATTGTATGACTAAAACAAAGACTTTGCTATTTGACTGCTTCATTTTCCTCATCCCAAAGACATTCTGGATGTTTCCGTCCTTGCATTTTTCCCTTCTGATCCTTTAATTCACAACACCAATCTCAATGTCTCATTTGTTTGCTATGGGTAACCAATAGGAATTTCTATGATAGCAGCAGACGTGTTTTGTAAATGATCATTATTCTTTAAAACACTGAGGTGTTTTTTTCTGGAAAGTTGCTTTATGCTGTTTCATTGTATTGTGAAACAATGGCTCTTGTTTACTGTATTCTGTCTACTTTCAGATTACTCCATTTCATGCCTCTTTGGTGCTGTTCATTGGCAAAGCCTCAGGTGCAGTTACCGATCCTGTTGCTGGCTTTTTTATTAGCAAAAGTAGATGGACAAAAATTGGCCGGCTCATGCCTTGGTAAGTACAAATGTGTACATATATTTACATATATATGTGAATATTGAGTGTTGTGATCATATAGCCACATCACTGAATTAGTCTCAGGGATTGTTTTCATTCCACATATATAAAATAAAAATTAAAAATTGCCATGTCATCTTTAGCTTGTTCACACATGAAAACACAGAAGAGATGTTTTATCACTGGAGATGCAAACAATTAAGCCAAGAGACTATTTTTAGCAAAACTGGAAGCTGAGGTCTAAAACTTTCTTAAATCTGTGGTTGAATTTTCATCTTTGTCTAGATTTGTTTTGTTTGACTTCACTCTTTCAGAAAGTTGGAACTTATTTCTACTTATGTCCTACAGTGCCTTCACATCTCACAATCAGCCTTCCAGGAGCTCCTGCCCAGGCCTTTCAGTTCAGGGAAGGATGCATGCACAGCTGTAGAACAGATGTGTGCATGGGTGTGGAATAGATGTGACACCATGGCACCAAAGGGCCCAGCAGCCAGCACTGCCATGGCACTGTGGGAGTGGCACTCATCAGAGTCCTGCTTCTCTTACATCTCATAGTCAGAAAAGTTCATTAAAAAACCACCATGACTCTTACAATGAGTCATGTAAGACTCTCATGAGTCACAAGATGCTGCAAGGTTTTGGATTTTTGTGAAGGAAGTGTGTGATGTTTTGCTGTGACATCTTACCTGCGTGCATGTGCTGTCCATGTGCTCCAAGGAGAGGTTGGAGCAATGAATGTTGGCCATATAGGAATGAGATTGACAAATGTGAAGCAAGAAAAATTGGAAAAGATTGAGCCGTGCTAGAGGAACTCACCTATGCCACAGGGCATGTGTTTGTTGGTTTTTAGTATTTTGGAAGCCAAGGGGAGATTGATGACTTTGTGAAATAGGGAGTCTTTCATCATTTTATCTCATACATTATATGGATCTATTTTAAATTAATTTCAAAATTTTAATTGATATAACCCACAAACTTGATTTACAACAAAAATCTAAGACTAAATGTGTCCTGAGCAAGGAAGTTGAAATTTCAGGGAAAATGAACACAGTTTTTAGCTGGTTCTTTTGCTGTTATGCAGTTTTATGGCTACAGAAACTTGTCCATTAGCAGCTTATATCTGACAAAATAGAGAAGGCAAGTACTCATTGGAAAAATGCTGAGATCAACTGCTCTTGGCCCAGTAGACAGGGTCTTCAGGTTGAAGTTAAGCTTTTTGTCAAGACTCATGGGAAAAGAGGAGTTTACTGCTGTTTCTCTTTTCAAGATTTGGTTGGAGGCCAGGTAAGTGGTGTGGTTTTTAATGAGCACTGAATTAACCAAGTAAAAAATCTACCCAAAAGGAAAACAATGGAATTTTTGTACAAACGCCACTAGAATTCTGATGCTTTTATCCCTTTTTCCCTTTTTTTAAAGTTCTCTGAAAATACAGCAAGTGCATGTGTTTATTGTTAGTGTTACATTGATGTTAGAATGATTCCTGTCCTAACACCAGCATGGATTTATCAGCCCTTTTCACTGTAAATCAGCTCCAGCACATCTTGCACTTCTTACAGGAAAAGTGCTTATCTAACCCCACCTTTCATCAAACAGCTGCTTTCTTTACAGGAGGATTTTGTCTGGATTTTTTTTGGTAACACTAATATTTTCATGGAAATTCTGTTCCTAGACTTTGAGAGTCAGGCCATTTTTTTTTTTTTGTACAAAGCAAAAAATGTGTCTTCCCTTAGCTTAAAAATACTTCAGTATTTTGATTTTTTTCTGACTTCTTAACAATCTAGAACGAAGCAATGGATTTTTTTTGGTCAGAAAAGCTTGCCAGCAAAGCAAGAACCTTAGTAAGGGAGGTGAATGTTTAACTATTGCTTAATACTGTCCTCAATATAACACAAAGTCATCAATCACTTATTTAATGGCTTTAAAAGGCAGAAGCAGACATTGACTTGAAATACTGGTCTAACATTTTGTCAAAAGAGATAATAGCTGACAATCAGATATTCAGCAACTCCAGCAAGGCTTTGAAAACTCCCTGGCATTAGAGAAGAAAGGAGAATGTGGGAAAGGGGAGAACAATACCAAGAGGGTTGTTGCCAAAAAGTTGCATGAAAAAGTGACTGTGAAGATATTTAGTGTGATGACTGCCTGGACACCATCTGGAAGAGCTCATGCTTTTGGAGAGGAAGTCGATTCCCTGAGATGTGTTAGGAGTTTACCCTTGTTTATGTTTTCCATTGCTGTGGGTGAACTGTGGGCTGGGGACCAGAGGGGCAGAGAATACCAGAACCTGGCACTTTCCTGGTAAATGTTCAGCTCCCAGTGATGCTGTCCATCCCAAAGAGCAGTGTGGGAAAGCCATTGTTTTACTAAACTATTTACCCACATTACTCTTTTGTATTCCAGGTTTTCAGTTCACGACTGCAAAATAATCAGCTGACCCCCAATGTCAGTAGTGCTGTTGTGAAGGGATTAATCTGTTTTCTCTTTTATGTGTTTGGAAATTTTTTGTCAGGATCTTGGTCATCTAAATACATTGTTCAGTGCCTGATTTACAAGAACACAGGACAGGCCTAATGCTGCAGCTGAGACCTTTAGGAAATAACAGCATCTGACCAGTTCTGTATCATGGAGTTTGACAAATGCTATTTGCCTGAAATAGGTTTTAGACTAATTGCTTGTTAATGGCAATGTCTGGAGTATAAGTTTCTGTGGTTCTTTTTTTTAAGCCACCTTCCTCTCTGAAGATGATCCTTTTGTGTTTGAAGTGATTAGGAGTTAAATGGAGGAAATTATCATCTACCCAACTAGACACAGTGTAGGAGCTTTCACAACGGGTTGTCCATTGTCTCTTTTGCTTTTTTGAATGTTTTTAAGTGTATCAACATATTTACACTTGCTTGAAGTAGCAGTGAAGAGACTAAGTTCAGGGAGAAACCAAAGACACTAAAATTAGAAGGGGGAATCTCAATAATAAGTAAACTCATGTAAAAATTTCTGGAGTATGCAAAGACATGATGAGAGATCTTAGTTTTTAGTGATTCTTTCTAATAAATGTGTAATCTGAGAGATGTGCCAAGGAATGGTAATACAGGTGTGCTGTTACAGTGCATGTGAAAGGAAATTATGTCTCTTCTGAGTGGGATATTAATTTAAGTGTAGCTCTTTTCTTTCAGACTCACTGGGTTTTTTTCCTCTTTATGAAAGTATTAATCTGTGTATTTATATATTTTATATTAATATTTTATATTAATCTGTGTATTTAATGCACACTAAGTTTTGATATTTAAAAGCATACATTACTGCAGTTAGAAAAACTGCACATAAATTGTGTTATATTGATTATTAGCAGGAAAATTTAATGTACTTTGCTATCATATTTTGAGATTGTTGATGTGTGTTAATTTTCTTCTCAGGGTGCTGGCATGTACACCCTTCACAATAATCTCCTATTTTTTAATGTGGTACCTGCCTCCGTTTGTCTCAGGAAGAGTTGCTTGGTACCTGACTTTCCACTGCCTTTTCCAAGCACTGACCACAGTAAGTAGATTACAGGTCATGATGTTCTCAGCAGGGACTTGCTTGTTGTCTGTCTATATTAGAGCATTCATATTTGGTAAACTTGTTTTCACATTTTACTTCAAGTTCTAGTGAGTTTAAGGGACAGGCAGATGCCCTTTTATCAAACCATGCTGGTTGATGGTTTCTGCCAATGCTTTTTCTGGTAAATGAGCTGCTAATTCATCCAGGTTACCT
Source organism: Molothrus aeneus (assembly GCF_037042795.1). Lineage (NCBI taxonomy): Eukaryota > Metazoa > Chordata > Aves > Passeriformes > Icteridae > Molothrus > Molothrus aeneus. The sequence goes on along the minus strand of NC_089648.1, from coordinate 70,402,457 downwards.
CCAGTGCCCTCAACTCATTCTTGTATAGATGTTCAGATTCCTAATTCCAGTTGGACATCCAACTTCTCATAACTTCTCAGGAGCAGATTAGGAATTCTGTATTCCTATGTTAAGCTTGAATATTTCCCTAAGTCCTTTATTTTCCCAGTAGAAAGATGGTCTTTCATAATTGTTTTAAAGGCATCCATAATTGTTTTAAATAATTTCTTTCCTCTTTCTTTTGAAAGAGAAACACAGGGTTTTCCTGGCCATTTTGAAAATGTACACACATACCATTTTTGATGGAGGTGAACAGAAAATCATTTTGTACAAACATTGTGGGATGCAGAGTGCAAGACTTAATTTGGCTACAGATTTCTGGAGTGGTGGGAACACCACAGAGAACTTGGTTATTCAAGCAGGTTCACGTCCCAGTTCCACTTTGCAATGGTCTTAACTTATGCTTAAATTAAGGAGTGTGTGGTACAGTGGTGCTGAAAGAGTAGTTTTCACTATTAACTCCTGGATTTACATAATTTGACAGATATTTGAAATATTTTGGTTATTTGTATAGTCTTCTGGCTTGAATAAAGTGGAAAAATGTATTTCTTCTTTATGGCTTGACTTCCTGTTAGTTAGCTCAAGCTAGGAGCACAATAGTGTCCTAGTGCAAAGAAAGCAAAGTTCTTTTGAGTCTCTCGTTGAAGGATGTTTTCCCAAGGAAACTGAAGGAGCACAACATCAAGGTAAACTCTCTGGGTATTTTATTATTTATTATTTGTATTCTGAGAGATACTTTTTTCCTTTTATATGCTTTTCAAACCAGAAAGAAAAGGCAAGTCTTTGTGCTAAAAAATTGGTTGAGGGTTCTTCATGTTCTGAATGAATGTTCTAAATTATTTCCAAGGTCCCATTAAACCATTTTCTTGGATATCAAAGGAATACTGCAGTTTTACTCTGACATTTCCTATGTTCTTTCTTTCCATAGTTATTCCAAGTACCATACTCTGCCCTCACCATGTTTCTCAGCACGGACCAGAAGGATAGAGATTCTGCAACAGCATATAGTGAGTGTGATCTGGGCTCTCTCTTGGGGATTGGGCTGAATTTTATTGAAAATACTTCTTAATCTATAGGAAGTTCTAGTGATTTGTGTCTCTAAACTGGACTTCTATAAGAATGCTTTAATATGTGATGAAAACTAATTTGTCTTCAAAGGAATTGCATTTTTCTAGTTAAATAGGAGATGTTAATATTTAATTGTTTCAAATTGTCTGATCAGCTATAAACTCTTTTTGGTTTATTGCTAGCCAGAGGAAACAATAAAAAAATCACTCCTAACCAAGTCAGGGTAAGGAATAATGATTTCATTTCAAGGTGATTTGTAGGGGAAAAACCAAGAAACATTCAATTAAAGAAAGTACGAAAGTAATTTTGAGGAGTTTATTATTTAGGTTTTGTTTGGGGTTTGTTGTTTTGTTCTGTCACCTTCTTTTTTTTAGTTCATATTTCCTTAGATTTATGTGTTTTATGTTATAAATTCAGATGCCAAACCTGTTTTCTCAGAAAAAAATTTGAGAACTCATAGAACCAAGACACCTAACCTCACCAAAAAGGAAAGTAATTTTGTGTGCATGTTCACACCAACTGAAGTATCTTTTTTCATTTCATTTGTGTTTTTTAAATTAATTCTGGCATACACCAGGTAGTTTAAAGGCAGATCTTGTTGTAATACAGCTAGCACTCTGAGTGTATTAGTTAAAAGAATGAGGCTTTCCAGACCATATCTCTGGCTCTTCAACAACCAAAACCAGACAAACTTTTAGCTTTGAAGCAAATCAATCAGACAAAAAAAAAGTGCAGTGAAAATATTTTCAAGATTTCCTATATAGATCACAAATTGAATGCAAGAACAGTTTCCTCCCCTCCTACTCTCTTCAGCTCTGTTCTCGTGCCTTCTTTACTGTGTAACTGCATTAAGCAAGATAAAGAGAAAAAAGTCAAATATTACATGTAAGACTTCTCTATGTCTTAACTTGTCCTTAAAGTGTTGCTTTAGAATATCTTTTAGGTTTTTTTGTTGCATTTGTTTTCTCTTCCTGTCAAGATTCCTTTTCTCTTCCATTAGTCCTTCTAACCCTCGACATCTTTGATTATGTTGAAACCCACAGAGGCACAGTGAAATAGTGAGAAGAACTGAAAATGTAATGTCAAAAATTCTAGATATGATATCCCCTGAGCAACCCAATCCCTCTTCAGAGATATGGAACTGTTGTAATTTGCATTACCATCAACTATATCTTTAAGAAAAAGTCTGGACTGGCAGTCATAGGACAGGACTAAACAGCAGGAGATTCCAGTTGTGTTATATTCTTTGGCACTAACTGTATTCTGAGTCATCTGGCCTAAATTCTAACTAAATCTACGTACCTAGTGTTTTCTATTGTCTGGTTTTATGTCTTCAGAGGCTCTAATCCAAATAAATGTGCTTTCTGATCTGCTAGTCCCATGCAGGGCTTCACAGGCATGTGAAACTTGTACTCATAAAAGCTGTTGAACTCCGTGGCTGAGAGGTGTCACACATTTATTGTGTCATTTATTGTTCAGAAAGGGTTTAACTTTTGAGTGTACAGCTGTTCTCCTAAACCAAATTAAAGTGGTGGAATGAACCATAGTTTTGACTTTTCAAATGTTGGTATTTTTGTGCATGTTGATATAATATTTGTTTGGAGCAAAGGGTTCTTGTAATGGTTAAGCTTATGTGAGAATCTTTTTCTTTACCTTTTCCTTTTTTAGTAAGTGTTTTACTTAAACACTTCTGCCTCTCTTTGGGCTTCAAAGAGAATTCTTCCTGTTAACAGACTGTCTTGGATGCAGTCAGTTGTTCAGGCATTTCTTCAACTGTAAAAGAAAAACAGCTGTGTCATATGAAGTGTGTGCTTAAGAATAAGGTTGGGATCAGAGGATCCATTACCCTCTGCTGGAGACAAGCAGAACTGCTTATTATAAATTTTATTCTGCTGCTGCTATTGATGCAAGGTAGAAATACTGGATTCCAAAGTTGCTTTCACATAACTCCTACTTATATTCTGGTCAAAATATAACCTACTTCAGGATACAATCTGCTGGCAGATCAGCTTTCTTGGCTGGTGATGGAAAGTAATACATCATAAATTCTGAGCACATAAGAACTTTGAAGGATACCTGCTCCTCAGCTCTTGCTACTACTTAGAAAATAGTTTCACAGTGGTTGTATTTCTGGTGCCTGTAATTATGCTTCTGGGTTTTATTCCATACAAGTTCTTGATAAAATGCAGATGTAGAGCCCTAGACAAAGGTTATGAATGTGTAGGTGGTGTTTGAATGAAAGGTGTGATTTGAGTGTGTTGCCTTTGTACTGAGTTTGGAAGCTCTGCAACGCCCAACTGAGACCAGTTTGTGTCCAAACACTTCAGACCAGGCTGGAGTTCGATTTCCACCATCTGCCAGGATTTTTGTGTGCATGGACTGAATTGCAACATTGCTGGTAAGATTGGATGTGAAGTTTGGGGAAGGGGCTTTTTTTACTTCCCATTGGTTTAAATTAATGTTGCATGGCACCTCTGATTTTCCACTCAAAAGCGTTTTCAGTTTGGGAACAAAGTAGCAATGGTTTAAAAGGTCCAGGTCTCCTAGGGAGCCTCTCTTCACTTTTCCTTACTGGATCTTGTATAGCTACAGACAGCCTGCATTGCTGCAGTGTCTGAACCCCTCGCAATCTGTGTGCATTGCTCCTCCCTTTAGATGGTGAAGTATTTTTATTCCTTTACAGGGACACACAAAAAGTCACATGTCTGAGGTCACTGAAGGCTGTTATAGATCAGGGGACTTGAATAAACATGAACCTAGGAGCTTTTGAAACAGCTGTCACATCCCAGAGGGAGCATGATAACCACCAGGACACAACCTGCTCTGGAAGCATCCCTTCAGAATCCTCCATGGTACTTCTCAGAAAAGAACATATGACCCTGGGAGCCACTGAAAGAGGAAAAATAGAAAAAAACCCTGAAGTTTGGGTCAATGAGAAGTGCATTCCCTCACAAATGGGAAGACTTTTCCCCCATCTTTAATCTGTTCACGCATTCAGCCCTAATGTATCTTTATGCAAAATGCGTAAACAGTCTCTGGAGCTAGGACAGGAATTCAGTTTATCTCCTGGCCATGGGGATGCTGGATATGGCCATATTGCAGGGAAACAGGCACAGCAGGCTTGAAATCCCTCAGGCTGAGGAGGGTCTAGAACCTAAATTTCCTACCATTTGCCTTAACACAGCTGCAACACCTGGTCAGGTTGTTGATCGATTTCACAAGATGATGCCCATGGTTAGATTTTTGTTTTCCTAAGTGAAGGCTTTGGTTGGTTTGATTTAGATGATCCCTTTTTCTGGTGAGAATTAGTGATCTGAATTGTTCTCTGAGGTTGAGGTAGATAGTTCTGCCTGACTCTGGCCCTAGGCAATTAAGAACAGCACCCTCTGTTTCCAAGAGCTTTGTAGCTGTACTATTTCCATAAACCTGAGGCAAGTATCACTTTATTTTACAGTTGGAGGACTCCAAGGTCTGATTAGATAAGTGTTTCACAAGTTGCTGCCAAGTTTGAGATGAACAGTCTGATATCATGACTCCAAGACCTACTTTGGAAAAAATGGCATTTAAAAAGTAGTTCCACTCTGGTCCTCAAGATTAAAGATCTCCATGTTATCCCCTTGTGGCTCCTAATCTCAGCATTCACATTTCTCATGCAGCTTGTATAAAAAAGGCTCTTTCATGGATGTTTCTTCTCAAACCTGATGAGAAAATAAATTACAAAACTCTCTGCCCTTGAAATGTTCTATTACTGACCTTTCGGTTCTTCTGTTCTTGGCATTGCTCATTCCTGTGAGAGGAAATGATTTGATAACACTTCCCTTCAGTAAGACAGATGAGCAAGATTCCCAACCTCAGTGCACATTTGTGCTTCCATTCTTTAGGAATGACCATGGAAGTGCTTGGGACCTTGATTGGAGCTTCACTTCAGGGGCAGATTGTGGCCAGTGCTCATGTCTCTCCCCACTGCACTGTGAATCCCTCAGTAAACACCACTGACTCCTGGCATGACACTCCCAGCATTCCAGACCCCTCAGATCCTCTGTCTCATCAAGTAAGTGTCTGTGAACACACTAAAATATCCTATGGAGAAGGGTGGGGATGTTTCTCTAATACCAGATCATATCCAGCAGGATGAGTGTGAACATGACTCCCTTAAATCGATGATGCTGGAGCTCAGGCAATGACCTTGTGGCAGACAATGTTTTCCATTTTGCTGTCCTTGCAACCCCTCCTCAGTGTGACACCAGAATTTCTTTGAGGAGCTTTGAGGAGGTACCAAACCCATAAAGCAGCTGGGAGGGACATGGCCACCCTTCCTTTTCACTAGGGGCTGATTTACAGTTTATAGAAGCTTAGTAAGAACAGCACATTTTACCCTGCCAGAAACACTCCATCCAGTTCTGGGGACCCCAGCACAAGAAAGACTTGGATCTATTAGAGCAGAGCCAGAGGAGGGTCACAAAAATGGTCAGAAGGTTGAAAGACTTCTCCAGTGAATACAGGCTGAGAGAGTTGGATTTGTTCAGCCCAGAGGAGAGAAAATTCCAGGGAGAACTTATTGCAACCTTTCAGTACAAAAAGGGAATTTTTAAGAAAGACGGAAGAAACTTAAGTCCCACCCAACCCAAAGCATTCTATGATTCCATGAAAAAAGGGTGGCTACAGCAGGATCTTTCAGTTCAGCAACACTGATTTCTAGAGGAGTTACCACTGGAGATCTCCTGAACAGATTAATGGCAATTTTGTGAAGAAAACCAAGTCCTATTTGCAATCTGTACTTTCGTGAAGGTACAAAGCACTGTTGAAAGTAAATGATTGGTAACACCCCATTAGTGGGGGCAGATCTCAGTGGTTAACATGTGGAATGAACCTAGGGATCCATGCTTATTTATTTAATTTTCCATGACAGGTTTTTCCTGTAATTTTGCACAAATAATTTATTCTCCTCATACTCGAGTTTTATATTTTTTGAGAAACAAAGAAGGCTTTGTACCTGGGAGGAAAACCTAAAACCTGATCCAAACCTCAGTTAACACAATTTGATAGTCTTCCATTGTTTGCAGTGGTCTTGAAACAGGCCCTGAATTAAAGAATTACATGATGTAGTGGGGTTTTTTTCCTATGTCACTTGTGAAATCAGCAGATTGTTGGTTCCAATTTACCAATTGCTGGATTCATCCTTTCTTTTTATACTTTCATCTGTTGCTATATCAGTGCATTTACCAACCAGTATATAAAACACCCTATGAAGAGGGTTCCTTGACCTGAATCTAATCTCAAATGCTTGATGCAAATGAGGAAGTACATATCTGTGCTCTTCCTAACGCAGTGGAGTAGCTCCTATTATCATGCTTCAGCAGCAGTAAAATCACAGGCTAAGGTATGTTTTTATCTATGTTTTGGATTTGCATAGTCTGGCATCAGCACTGGTGGTCCAGGAAGGGGTCAAAATCTTGCCTCCCCCCATTCCCAGACCCCCTTCTTTGCCTCTGTGCCACCTGATCCTTCTTTTTTTGGCACAGGCCTCTCATAGAGCTGATCTGGCAACAGTCTGAGGACAGCTGGGCTGCTTCTCTAGGTGGCCATGCCATTCTTTGGTTGAATAATGTCTTTGGAGATGCTTGTTTGGTAACTTGTAGAGTGTGTTTTAATGAGACACAGAAATTCATCCTGCCTTCCTTTTTAGCTTCTGGGACAACGGTTTGATGTAGAGCACTACAGTGTTTATTACACCTCTGTGAATTGTCAAGACAAGTAGTTTGAAAAGTCATGGAGCAAGCTGCATTTCACTGCACAGCAGATTCCCTGTCTCAATCTTCTTCAGACTAAAATCCCCAATTTCTATTTTGAAACCTCTGAAATAGCTTTCAAGGGGAAAAAATACACAATCTTGATTTATTTCCTTTCTGCTTAACCATATGTGCTTTCCTGTCCTTTTTGAGGTAGGAGGGAGATGGAGAAAGAAACTTCACAATGGCTTGAATGTCAAGTAGTTTTCTAATTTGAAACACTAGCAAAAATCCATAGCCTAAAGTAGCCAGAGTTTATAGGTAGAGGCAAGATCTTTCATTAAACTAGATACTAAAACTGGGAAATTATGGGAAAGTTTTTAGACACAAACATTTTTCAGATGCTGAAGCTGCAGTGTGACCGGAAACCTGCCCCTTGTTCACACCACACAGCAGAACATGCACCTAATTAATTGCACAATAAAGAAGAGATCTTGATGGATCTTAATTTTGGTTGTATGGCTGATGGATATTAAGTTACAAGTTGAGGCAAGACTAGATTAATTGAAGAATCTCCATCAGGAAATATTTAGATGAGCACAAATATTGACTTTCTTTTAGTAGCTATCAGGAGTATGACCCTGACTCTTTTTGTCACAAGGATTAATTCTTAGCTACTCAAGAGCACACCTAGTTTTAAAAAGCACTTAGTGAACAATTGGCATTATTTTGCTCCTTACTGAAAAAAAGGAAATGGAAGAAATGGTAATTTTTAAGCTCTCCTGAAATTGTTACTATAAGCTTATAAATGGATCTTTATTACTGGAAACCAAATATGGGTATTGATAGAGTTATGGATGGGCTAACAAGTTTTGCTCAGGATTAGAGAATCTTATCTGGCCGACCATGAATGTCCTTGAGAGTTTAAGCTCATTTAATGATGGCCTATGAAACACAACATTTAATTCAAATGTTTCAAGTAAACTAACAAATACATAAAAACAAAATATGAAAATCATAAAGGAGTCCTGTTACTATCCCTTTTTTAATCCCCTTCTCTCCTGCCCCAGCTTTATTTTAGGCCAAAATATGTTTGCTTAAGTGAATTCAGATATCTCCACTACTGTGCTCTGTATTCTGTGCAAGCCATAACCAACAGCGTGAAAGTACTCTGTGACTTAATTTATAGCTCTGATATAAAAAACCCCAAACCTTTATTCCATATAAAGAATAGTCCTGCATTCCTGTTGTCATTATAGTGCAAGGGTTCCACATTGCTAGAGTTTCATACCTCCTTGATGTTTCTTGTAGGCAGCTCCTCCAGGCACTGACTCTTCCTCATCCTCACAGCAGCCAACTGACTCCAGTTCCCTCGGCCAACCAATCCACTCTTTTATAACACTCTTCTGATTGGCTACAGCTGTGGCCTGTTAACATCAGGCCTGCTCCTAATCTTTAGTAATCAATCCAGCTGCAACTCTTTAGGGGATACGATTACATTCTATACCACCTTCATTTACTCGTACTATATCCCCCTACACATTCCTTTATCTCACCATGTTATTTTCTGCATAAACATCTTAATAAAAGCTGTTTTCTTGAAAATTTTGTATTCTTACATGGTTCATCTGAATGCATTTGCACCTATACTAAGTGTCTTTATATTTTGAACTACATTCTTGTAATTGCATTTTTTTTGCCAAATTCTTCTTAGACTTATAATAATTTCATCTACAAGATATAACCAATAATTTGGAATTCAGTTTTCATATCAAGTAATAATTGTTTTATAAAGCTCTATTAGCTATCTTTGATAACACAGTATAAGGTAAATTATTACATCATACTAAAGCAAAATATTTTTTAAAGCTTTAATTCAAAGTCAGTGTAATCAAAGTTAGAAACAGTAAATGTGAGATGGTGGTGTGGGAGGTATCCCTGGAGGCTTTGCCCCCCTGGCTAAAAGGAAGCAAAGATTTCTGAATTTGCTTGGATACGTCACTAAATAACTGGGAAAACCAGCATGCAAGGTACCATACTCTCAAAACATTAGCATGTAAGTATGATTTCTAAAATTCATTATTATCATCATGTGTCATTATTATCATTATGTGTAAATGCAGAAACTGTAGTAACTATGTTTACCTCAGTACTGAGAACTCTCCCATGCACCATGAAATTCCAGATTGCAGTTTGTGTAGCCAGATCAACTGGACTTACTGAAAATTAGAATGTCTCTGTGGATGATGCATGGTTTTGATTAGGTGACTGTGTATGTCTGTGGTTAGTCTCAACATAAGCAAATTTTTAAAACATTCAGGTTGCCAACACAGTAACCTTTTTGTTCACTGCTTCTTATTTTTTTTTTTTCTTCAAGAAATATATATTTATATGCCCTGAATTTATCCTAAGGCAGGTGTAGTTAATAAATGAACTGCAGAAGTGAACATTTTTCAGAGAGGCAGCAGATGCATTTGGCTGTATGTAGATGGGTATTTCTTCATTTGCAGGTGGCTTACCAAAAAGGGACTGAAATTTTCATAATGACTTTTCATTCTCCTGTCAAAATTTCAAATGTCTTTTTTTTCCTTTTGAAAGGCCAAAGTTTACATGATTGCAGCAGGGGTCATAGCAGGTGTGTATCTCCTTGGAATTGTCGTTCTTTTTCTTGGAGTAAAGGAAAGGGATGGTAAGTTATATTTAAATATGCCTCAATTTAATAATAGTTAGTTCACATTCCTTTATTGAAAAGGTTTTTTATTTTATGTATTCTGTTTCTCTTAGATCCTTATGCCTTAAATTCAGACAGAGCAATTCCTTTTTGTAAGGGGCTTGCACTCACCATGAAGCATGGTCCATATGTGAAGCTTACAGCTTCATTTCTTCTCATCTCGACAGCAGTTCAGGTAACTTCAGACCCTCTCAGTCTGTCTGCTGGCCTCATTCCACTCCCAGCATGGGAGAGTCTGAAATGCAAATAACCTTTGGCTGGAGACTGGAGGGGTGATCTGGGGGGTGTTGCCTTCCCCTGTAAATCAGTAGGGAACCAGAATCCTCTTCTGGTGCCTGGGGTCCTGTGTGGCTGGAGATTGTTCTTACAAAGGAGGAGCAAAGCCAAAGTCATGACCATTTAAAGACTTTTTTCCCTTTCTCTTCTTTTTTTTTTTTTCATAAAAGGTGAAGAACTAGTCCTAGTGACCCAGTCTGGGTCATTCTGTGTTATCCATGCACAGTCTCCTGTGGTTTCAGTTGCTTAGAGAATGCTTTTTCTCTTCTGTCTGTTCCTCTCTCTGTGTGCCCTGTTTAAACTGTTGCCCCTCTCCTTTGTGGAGGTGACTGCTCTCAGATAGTGGCTGAACTGGGTCTTGTGGAGTCTTTTGTGGTGGAAGGCATTAGGTCAGAGTAAGAAGACATTCAGAGGCAGGAGGTCTCACCTGTGTCAGAGTTAGGTAGAGCTCATTTTGAAATGAGGACCTGCAATTGGATGTGGCTCTCATGAAAAGATGTGGTGCATCCTCCCAAAGAGAGGAGCTGTAGAAAAGCCACTCAGTAAGAAACCCTCACTCCCCATAAGTACAGCAGGCTTTTTAAGCCTGACTTTTAGCACATGTTCAATTCAGTAAATATATATTATTTTACTCTGAACTTGTACATAACAGTTGAAGTTTGCTTTATTTTGAAAAGCAAATAATTATTACATTTTTACCAAGAGACTCTTAGTCACATGAACCATTGATCAAGGGAATAGCAGGACAGAAGGCAAGAAAATGACATGTGAGAGAGCAGTGCTGTGCTCACCAGCAGTCTTGGTGAATTATTAAGTTCCTTGGAAGGACTGCTTAAAAGTTTGTTTGCCAAAGAAGCACTGAACTTTTTTGTTGGCCTGGATTTGGGCACAGCATCTGCTAGTCCTTGCTGGAATACCCAAGGGTGAGAAGCAATAACAGAAGTTATTTCTGCTCATGTCTGGGATCTGCAGGTACTGTGAGCAACTGCAGAGACAGGGAGGGGATGAAAGATGAAAGGTCCCTTATTGTCCATGTCCTTCCAGCAGCCACTCAGCCAGCAGGGATATAGAGCACATCTGGTTGCTGGCAGCCAGCTACTTGCTGACAGCACCCAGAGAGGAGGAGATCATCTGTCAGTCCATATCTCTCTGTTTTGCTGTTTGTGCAGACTGAAGGGAAGGTGTGAGGGGAGGCAGAAGCTGGAAGCTCTGTTACTCCAGTTGAGCCAGCATGAGCAACCCTTGCTGCTGTTACTTGAGGGAGGGGCACTGATTTTGTGAAATTTAGAGAGTGGATTACTGCTCAGCAAAAGGAATAGGCAGGTAAAGATGCATTGGCTGTAATTCCAGAGTGTGATATCCTGTGTCTAAAATTAGGGCAGCATAAACAGGGACACAGACTAGCGAAGGGTTTTGTGGCAACAGAGACAGGATACAACCTTTTGGATATCCTAATTTGTATACAGGTGATTGGCCACCTGTAATCTGCAAGCACACAAAGGAAGCAGGAATTGATCGTGCTGCTGTGGCATGAGTATTAAATCCTCCTCTGTCACTCTGCTTCTGCAGAATTGCTGAAGCTGGCCCTCTATCATATTCTGGTGTTCAAAATCCCCCTGAGTTCTGCAGAAGCATGGTGGTGGCAGTGGCTTCACCTGTGCAGTGCAGTTAGATCCTCCCATATGATGAGGATTCAGATGTAGAGAGATATCTGACCCAAAGCTGCACTCCATAGCTGAGGGTGCATACAAAACCAGCTGCTTTACTACAGGAAGTTGGCAGGAGTGTTATTACAGCTGCAATGTTACTTGTTTTGGAGTCAGAGCTTCTGGAGAAAGATTTATGGCCTTGCTGGGGAAGAGAAAGGACAGTTTCTTGCAGTAGCCTGCAGCTGAGACAACACAAGGCAACTGGGACATGGGGAATAAAGCCTCGAGACAGAATCCTTTCATAGGGCCATTTCTGTTCTGGTCAATTTTATGCTCTGTTAGGTGTGGCTTACCTCTTGCTTGCCCCAGAATTACTGGCAAGTTATTCCAGTGATAATGGGACAATTAATGCTTCTTTAAATTGTTGCAAACAAGGGAAGAATGAGACTCCCAAACTCTACATTTAATAAATCATATATATTTATATATGATTTATTTATATATAATATATATTTATATATATTATATATATTTATTATATATATATTATATATATATTTATATATTATATATTTATATATTTATATATTTATATATTTATATATTTAACTAGCATAGAGTTATAAATAAATATATTTAACTAATGTGGAGTTATAACTAACACTCCATGTTAGTTAAATATACTATATTTAACTAACATGGAGTGTGATGCAATTTTTGTCTTTTTAAAAATTTTCTTTGTCTTTTGGTGGTCACCAAATGTCTTAAATTCGACAGCTGGAGCAGGGAAACTTTGTCCTGTTCTGCACACATGCTGCCGGCCTCCGCAATCACTTCCAGTATTTGGTGGTGACCATCTTGGTGAGTTGCACTTCTCTCCCAAATGTTACCAGGTTTTCACTGGGCTTTGGCTCAAAATTACAGAAGGCAAGAAGAGTTTTGTGTCTCAGCAGAGCTGTTAGGAAGCTACACTATCTTTTGCATTGTCTGTTTGAAGTAAAGCTGGTGTTCCCTACTGCACTTCTAAAAAAATAGTGGTTGGCGCTTTTAATTCATTCCTTGTTGTTTTTACCTGTAAGCCACAGCTTCTATAAAAGGCAGAAGCTGCTTCTAGAAAGGAGGTTTGGAATTTTACCTCCTTTGTCCCTTTCCCCAGTCCTATGTGCTGAAAATTAAACAACCTCAATTTGCATATTCATACACACGACTCCTCTGGGCTAGGCAGCTTGCAAGGATAAATATTTAAAATACCCAGAAATACGAAGATTCCTCTCTAGAGCAATTGGCAGTGTGACAAAAAGATCCTTTTACAGAATCATTTTCTTAACATGCAGAGGTAGAATTCTGCTTGCTTAGGTGATACTTATCCTTTCCCACATTGTAAGACGTATCTTTCCAAAACCATTAAAAACAAGATGTTGGAGAGGAAAAGAGGAGTGCTGGGTATCTTAAGGCTCTGTAAGTGATGGTCACCAAGAAGAGAGACAAGAGACAGTAGAGTACTTACTTAAAGTAAGTAAAAACTGAAATATAACTAACAATTAGATGACATTTAAATAAAGGTCAAGTGTAAGGCTGCCATTAGTAGCAGTACTTCAGTGCATAGGTGAATGACATTGCTTGTGGTTGTTGCTGCTATGGGGGAGTATTTCAGTGTCTGAAACAATAATGTCAACTGCAAGCAACTATTTCTCTTACAGATTGTTCCTAAGAAGGGACACACAGTATGGAATGTACTCTTAAGTGTATCTTAGGAAAGGTTTATCTTGCACTTCAGCTTTATTCCTGTACCATGGGGTAGAGCTAAGTTCACTCATAATTTGTCAGGTTCAGGTAGTGTGGCAAAAGGCATTAGCACAAAGTGTGGCTGTTTGCAGTATGTTTGAACTTTAATGAATGAGCACAGCTTTGACTGCTGTGGTTTACATTAGAAAAGGAAATTTTAAAACACTATCTTCTGAGATTTGACTGTGGAAAACCCTCTGCTGGATAGCTTAACAATGAATTTTAAAAAGTCAGTCAAAGGATGAGGAGAAACAAGAATCTGCATGTTCACCTTCCTTTCAGGCTTTTATGTACTAGACAAAAAGATGTCTGTGAGCTCTAGAGCTAAAGAAGACAGTGGAAGTAAGCACAGTACAGATACGGGTTTTTGTCCCTTGTAGGTATCAGCAGTGGTGAGCGTTCCCTTCTGGCAGAAGTTTCTGCAGAGATTTGGCAAGAAGTGTGCAGCATGTGGGATTTCGGTAAGCAAATCCTCTGAGAAATAAAATTCTGCTTGTGCTCATTTCGTTTGACAACGAGCCACTTCAGGAGCTCTTTCAAGTGCTTATAACATCAATCTATGTGAAATTTGCTCCGTTCCAGAGTTTGTTTTAAATCACTGTACCAAATTTCAGACAGATTCCAAGTTTCCAAGGGAAACTTTAGAGAAATGGATTGATGCCGGAGGGAGGTCCCAGTTTATTTAAGAATCTGCACAAATTCTCGTCATTTGAAACTCTCAGAACTGAGCTTCAATGAGGTTTTATAAATTCAGATCTGAGTTGCCTAGTGTTGACAAGTTACCTGTTGTGCAAGGCTTGTTTTGTCTTTGTTATATGGTGCTGAGGTGTCTGTAATTCAGTCTCACAGAAGGAAACAAAAGAATGTTAGATACCCCCTCTAGGAGCATCCACATCCCTCTGAATAGGGAGGGACAGTTATTAGTGAAGTAAAGAAAAAGGTGACCTAGCTGAGGAAAGAAGCCTAGTTTAACTCTGACACATCTCTGCAAAGCCAGCTCAGTGAGCCTGCCCTTGTCACTGATGGATTATTTTAAGTCCCTTACTTAGTGCAGACAGCAGCAATTTTCTGTCATCATCCTTGGTGAGTTATTGTATAGGCCTGTTCCTCCCCATTTTCCCCCTGTTTACCTTCAATTACTTATGAAAGAGGAAAGAAAAATTGCCTTGTGCACAACAAAGCAGGAGGACTTGAAAAATCCAGACCAAAGCTATATGTCAAAATTTGAACAAAGCTGAAAAATTTAGGTCTGGTGACAGAGTTGAACAGTTATAATTTTTGGAATTAAAATCTGTGTTGTAATGACTTCCAGAGAATTAGAAGTAACTTTAAAACCCAAGTTCCAAATATGCTGAATTGTTATGTGTTTTGAAGTAGGCATCTGGAATTCGAGCCCCATCCTTATTTCTTTTTACCACTTTAGCAAAGAGAATTGCCAAAAGCAGTATTGGCCCATTGAGTAGACCTGGGAATGCAGATTTCCTCCTTAGGAAATCTACTCCTCTGTCTACTTGGCCACAAAAAATGCTTTCTTCAACCAAGTTGGCTCTATAAATTTAGTTTTACATGACTGGAAAGCCTGTCAGCACCTCTGTAAACATGGTTTAACTTAATTTTACAGTTGAGTTCCTTGACTGTTATGGTCTAAGTGGGGGATGGATTGAAAAAAAGCCACCTCTCTGTTTCACCTTGGAGACATTTCTCAGGGGACTCAGTGTGTGCTCAGTGATGGATTTTGTGTCTGACAATGCATCACAGGAGCTTCCTACCCTACCACCTTGTGTGATCTGTACAACTAATCTGTACTCTCCCACTATGAAATACAAACACATAATTTAAGGCTCCTAGGTTTGTCATTGGGGAATATTCTACTGGAAGGGGAGACAGGGAAGAAAACTTTTTTTTCTCTAAAACCTCACTCAGTCTTCAGGGTGAACATGTGATTGGAAATTCAGTTTCCTGGGAAAAAAAAAGTCACAGTTCTCCAGACTAATATTTCCTGTTAAGGTGAGTCTATGTTGAAGAGAGCCCTCAAAGAGTTTAGAAACTGGTAGATAAGCAACAAGAATCTTGGGTTTCTTCCACTGATATTTCTCCCTTCTTACCCATTCCCCCAAAAGAGATGACCAGCAAGTCTAGCTACTGATTAAGTATCTCAAGTTTCTAGAAGTTTAAAACCTAGAATTTCTGGAATTATCAGGAATTAGCCTGCTCCCAAGCAGGATCCTTGGGAGGATAGGAAGAATGCTATCAACCAGGTTGGTGCACAAGCTGGAAATTATTCTCTTCTGTTTATTTCCTTCAGCTTCCACGTGCTGTGTTCATTTAGGTGTCTGCTCTGCCCTCACGGGGCAAACACTGAGCTTACACTCAGTGAGTCTCAGCTGGTGACAGGAGGTGAAGTTGTCAGGAGAAATTTTAACAAGTGTGGCATCTTCTTGGTTCATAGTTTTGGCAACGTGTCTAAAAGCAAAGACGGCTCTCTCCCACAACTCTAGCTTCCATCCTAGCCAATAATATCTTTTGGCCATGGGTTTTGCAGGATTTAGTAAAAATAAGAGCACCTCCTCACAGATACGCAATTGTTTATTTGCCATCTATGAGCACTGTGCAGCATGGAGAGACAGCTTTGGATGAGTCCTGGCTCTGCAGCCCCATTTCCACTCTCCCATCTTGTTTCCACTCACATCCTCCCTGCACCTTTTCCTGATTTGCCCTTCATACTGTGCTGCTGCAGAGACCAGTGCCAGCCTCAGCATCCCAGCAGGGTCACCTTGCATGGCGCTGTCAGGGCACGGAGGGAAGGCACGGGATAACTGTGGGATGTTGTTTATAACTCAGAGGGCAGCAGCCCCGTGACAAGGGAGCAGATGCCAATAACAGAGTATTTGCTTTACAAGTAAGAAAGAAGGAGCTGCATTAGCTGTTTATTGCAGTGGGAGCACTGCCCCCATGACTGCACTGCCACTGCATGAGGGAGGCTTTAGGCCATTGTAACCTCAGTCCTGCTGGCCCTGCTTCTCTTCCTCTAGGAAATTACAGTTACAATTATTATTATTATTATTGATCTAGAATTTTGTTTAAGTGCTTTGGTTTCTGAGTGGGTGCTCCATGTGGAGCATAAGGCAGTCATAAAATTGCTTATAGACAACATAAAATCTGATATTGCTGGAGTGCTCTCTTGTGGTGAAATAACGATTTTGCCACAACACTGGGCTAATGCAAGGATTATCTGCCCGTGCTGGGAACTTGCAGTCAGGAAAGGTTATTTTCTGCCTCCTTAGCTTGGGAGCAAATGCTTTAGATGGGAAATGCATTTAAAACATAAACATAATGGATTAGACTGCAGGGCTCCCAAAATCACTTATCAAACAGAACTGTAAATAGCAATGCTTTGGGGAATCACTCTCTGTGAAAGCTCTTCTCATGCCCTCAGCTCCCAAGCTGCACGTATAGAGGATTGAAACACTTAATGTTAAACTAATCCCCATCATTAAAAAGCCCTGTAGATAAGCCCCTGGCTCTGGATTCTACATGTGCTGCTGTGCCTGTTGTTCACAGGCGTGGGAGATGGACCATGTGACGGGTATAGGACAGCTGGGCAGTGGCATTCAATCAGCATTTTAAAAAGTGGATTTTCAGTCCTGTAAGCCCATTGCTTCAAGTTGAAGTTGAAGAAATCTAGTGACTATAACTACTGCCAGAAAATAAATCCCAAGCATCCCAAATTAATTTGGTTTTGAGGGTAACCTCTGTGGCTTGTCATGCAACGTCATGAGTGGATCCGGCTGTGGGGAGTGGAGTGAACCACTCTGACTTTTGGGTTTATTTATTGCTGAGTATGTATATGGCTTTAAAGAGGTGATTGGAAATGAAAGCAAATTCTTCTTCATCGGGACTGAAGGTGATCTGTGAAATTATCTATGTACAGTTTAAAATGACCATTGAAGTCCTGCCACTACCCTTGAAATGCAGTGTGAGGATTTTTTAAGGCATTGTCTCTAATAATAAATTAAATAGTTCCAGTGGCCTAGAATAGAAATGGACATTTGGTCATCTCTGTTATTTAACTGGCAGAAAAATCTTCACCCAAGCTGATTAGCAATCTCCTGAGAATTATCAGTGTTCATGGATAAGGGAAGAGCAACTGAAAGTGTCTAGCTGAACTCGTGCAAACCATTTTACACTGTCCTGCATGTCATCCTTGTCTCTAAGCTGGAGGGGCATGGATTCAGTGGATGGACCATTCAGTGCATAAGGAATTGGCTGGATGGTGGCAAAAGAGCTGTGGTCAATGACCCAAAGAGTTCTGGTCAATGGCTCAATGTCCAGGTGGGGGCCAGTGAGGAGTGTCATCCCCAGGGGTCTGTACTGGGGCCTGTGAGGAGTGTCATCCCCAGGGGTCTGTACTGGGGCCAGTGAGGAGTGTCATCCCCAGGGGTCTGTACTGGGGCCAGTGAGGAGTGTCATCCCCAGGGGTCTGTACTGGGGCCAGTGAGGAGTGTCATCCCCAGGGGTTTGTGCTGGGAGTGGTGCTGTTCTACATCCTTGTCGAGTACATGGAGAGAGGGACTGAGGCACTCTCAGCAGGTTTGCTGGTGACACTGAGCTGTGTGGTGCAGGTGACACGCTGGAGGGAAGGGATGCCATCCTGAGAGGCCTGGACAGTTTTGAGAAGTGGGACTGTGGGAACCTCATGAAGTTCAGCAAGGCCAAGCACAAGATCCTGCATCTGGGTCAGGGCGATCCCCAGCACAAAACTAGTCTGGGCAGTGAATGGATTGAGAGCAGCCCTGAGGAGAAAGAAATGGGGGTGTTGGTTGACAAGATGATCCAGATGACATTGTTCAGCAATGTGAACTTGCAGCCTGCAAAACCAAATGCTTCAAAGTCAGTGTGGGCAGCAGCTGGGGGAGAGGATTCTGCCCCTCTGCTCTGCTCTCATGAGACCCCTCCTGCCATGCTGCATCCAGCTCTGGGACCTACAACCTCAGAAGGTTGTGGGCCTGGTGGAGTAAGTCCAAAGGAGGACTGCAAAAATAATCAGAGGGTTAGAGCACCTGTCCTATGAAAACAGGCTGAGAGAGCTAGGGTTGTTTAGCCTGAAGAAGAGAAGGCTCTGGGAAGACCTTAGAGCCCCTTCCAGTGCCTAAAGCAGCTTCAAGAGAGCGGGAGAGGGACTTCCTACAGGGGCATGGAGTGATAGGACAAAGGGGAATGGCTTTTACCTGACAGATAGGTAGATTTAGATTGGACACTAGGAAAAAATTCTTTACTTTGAGGGTGGAGAGGCCCTGGCACAGGTTGCCCAGAGAAGATGTGGGTGCCCCGTCCCTGGAAGTGTTCAAAGCCAGGGCTTTAACATTTGGATGGAGCTTGGAGCAGCTTGGTCTAGTGGAAGGTGTCCCTGCCCATGACAGGGGACCTGGAATGAGATAATCTTTAAAGGTTCCATCCAAAACCAAGCCATTCTATTATTCTACCTAGCACAGTTTGGGAATCAACCGCTTTAGGGCTCTTCATACAAAGTATTTATATGGCTTTGGGTTTTTGGAGACCATGAGTGTTTAGAACTATGAATGTGGCCAGGATCTGTGAGTTGGCTTCAAGACTGGTAAATAGGCTCTTGGGTCTGTTTAATTTACTAGTTCAGTTGTAGCCCTAATACTGCTAACAGAGACAACACTACTATCACTTGTCCTACTTTTCTCCAATTATTCTGGGTAGTTAAGTACAGATTGGCTCAGGGCTTTTTGGAAATGCAATTTGACCAAAATACTGAAGTGTGAGACATTGCTCTGTGTGTACTGTTCTGTAACACAGTTTTGTATTTTGAAGGGAACAGTCTATATAACATTGAGCAGTGCATGCTGTAACTTAGATATAATGCTTTTCTTCTTCAGTGGATGATTCCTTTTGCAGTCATGCTAGTGACCATTCCAAACCTGATCCTGGCTTACTTCGTGGCCTTCGTCTCTGGTCTGAGCATTGCAGCATCTCTTCTGTTGCCATGGTAGGAGAATTTTACATTTGAGCTGGGGAATGGATGTATTTCTGCATTACATGTATGTACTACTGCATGGAATTTGCCTCTGAAAAAGGCAGAATATGGCAAGAGTCACTTCTTCTAAGAATCTTTTTTTGGTTTTGTAGTGGATGCTATATGCAGTGATACAAGCTTGGTCGCCCTGTTGTTAACATCCACTGTAGCTGTAGCTGCTTTTTGTACACAAGAGTATATAAATTAATCAATAATCTCAGTAGCTGTACAACGTGTGATAACATTACTTCAGGAATTATGAAGTTAGGCAAATCAATTAATGCTGAGCAATTAAGAATGTAGCAGAGGACACATAAGGCAAACTATGTCTAACCTTACTTTTTATAAGGGCATGTACTTATAGACCAAGGGGTAATAGCTTTAAACTGAAAGATTATAGATTTAGATTAGGTTTTAGAAAGAATTTCTTTACTGTGGGGGTGGGGAGGCCCTATCACAGGTTGCCCAGAGAAGCTGTGGATGCCCCATCCCTGGAAGTGTTCAAGGTCAGGCTGGATGGGGCTTGGAGCAACCTGGGATAGTGGAAGGTGTCCCTGCCTATGGCAGAGGGCTGGAATGAGATGAGCTTTTAAGTCCCTTCCAACCCAAACCATTCCATGATTCTGTGTCCCTGCTTGAGTAATCCTTTGTAATGGATCAAATACACAAGGTTATGATTTTAAGAAACCAAGAATTCAAGGTCTTTTGCACTTGAGGACTGAAAATAATGGGGGAAAAACACCTCAAGGATGAGCATGGCAGGACATTTCCTCTTCAGACTGAATAATTGTTATTAAGATCACATTAACCGGAAAGCAAGACCATTGCTGAGAGCACTGTTTTTCATAACTTGTTTGTACAGTGCCTTGAAAACTCCAAGAGATCATGGAATACTTAGTTTGAAATTAGTTGTCAGACTATGTAAGCTTTTCTGAACAGAGGGTGAGAAGACTTTTCTTTTTCCAACAGTAAATGATTACATATATTGGAAAAAAATGTCAATTCACAATTAATATTCAAGCAGCTTCCATTCTAATTCCCCATTACCTAATTCAGTCTCTTTGAATTAGAGAGAGAATACGTTTCATTGGTTTCTGAAATTGTTGTTACCTTGTCAAAAGAGTTATTTCAGATTGCAACTATTCAGACATTCAGACATTCAGAGTCCCTTGAAATCTTAATAAATGTGGGGGGGGGTTGTTGTTCTTTTTTAATATCACAACTTCTGATTGGAATGACAGACAGACTAGGAAATTCTGTCACCTCTCAAGTGTTTGACAGCTTTTCAGTGATTTTCCACATTGCAATATATGGCCATGCTTTTCTTACACATTTTTGCCCTCCTTTCCAGGAGTAGAACCTTTTGAACTGGATTCTTTCATGTGCATGGCTACATCAATCAGCTTAAAAATGGAGGAGGGCTGTGCTCTATTTCATTAAGTTTGGACTTTGAAAAGAAATTTTGGCTTGAGTTTTTCTTTTATCTTGCTCACTTCTAGGTCAATGCTGCCTGATGTTGTTGATAACTTTCGCCTGCAGAATCCCCATGGGAAAGGACATGAAACCATTTTCTATTCTTCTTATGTTTTTTTTACCAAGATGTCAGCAGGAATTGGCTTAGGAATTTCTGCAGCAGGACTGGAGTAAGTAACGCTGTGTTTCCACTTAGTGGATCTATTCTGAAAGCATTCTGAGGTTACAACACTTTTACCCTGTGGAGTTAATTGCATGCACTGAGCCTGAAAGCGCCAGCAGCTCCAGATGGCTGACCACTAAAGACAGGATTGGTGCCATCTAGGCCAGACAACTGAGCATTAAGTTACTTGCCCTGACATGGTTCTATTCAGAAAAACCTGATTTCCCTTCAGATTTTCCTCCTTTCAATTACTTATGTAAATTTTAGTGGCTTATATGAATAAAGAACTAAACACAAAAGTGCAGCAGATGAAGGTCCCCCACAGGTGATACAGGTACTTTGTGCACTCCCTGTTGCACCTGAACTGGACTATCTCTATGAACTTGTAAGATTTTACATGGACTGGAGTGCTTTTGGGGGTGCCAGAGACCTGTTCAGCATGAAAGGATCACCAATTCCTGCATCATTTTAGGGAACTGGATACTGATCAGAGTCAGGAACAGCCTTTCTCACAGCTCTGCCTGTCACCTAGACCATGTCGCTTTAGGAGAAGGTTTATGGTCTCTTCCCATTTGGTCTTGTCTGTTCTGACCAGACAGGCTGAGTAAGTGACATCTCCTGCCCTGCCTTTGTGCAAGACCTGGCAGAAAGGGCCTGTGCCTGTCCCTGCTACAGCACACAATAAATACTTAGAAGGGAAATCTATCCCTCAGCTCCAGATTAGGTTCTGGTAACCAGAATGCTTTGCTTTGGGCCCTGGAGCTGAAATTGCTAAATAACAGGCAATGTTGGCTGAACATTTTGGGCTTAGGAATTTTAACTGCTTATTGCTAAAACCCTCAAACAATTTGCTGTTCCCCAATTAGCCCCTTTTCAATTGCATTCCAGTTGGGTCCCAGCAATTTGCCAAAGCAGATGTTTGTGGGAGAACACAGAAGACAAAGTGATGCCAAATGAGTTTTTATTAGGTGGATGTTCAGAAGAAAAACTCATCCCACAAATAAGAAGTAGGAATTTGAGTATATCAGCAGTTGTGGGACTGCATGGAAGCCCTGAACCAGTGAAGTGTACCTAACTCTGAGCACTTGAGTAAATTTGTCTATCTTGAGATGAGTGCTTAAGTGTGTGTTTAATTTAAAGTTAATTATTGCTGTTGAAATTGGTGAAATTACTTCCATGCTTTTAAAGCAGAGCTTGAATACTTTGCTGAATATTAATAGGAAACACATAACAGATTAATTTCACATAACCACAGAATCACAGAATGGGTAGGGCTGGAAGGGACCACAGTGGCTCATCTGCTTCCAACCTTCCTTGCTCAAGCAGGGTCATCCCAGAGCACAGGCACAGGATTGTGTCCAGATGGTTCTGGAATATCTCCAGTGAGGGAGACTCCACAGCCTCTCTGGGCAATCTGTTCAGGGCTCAGTCACTGCACAGGAAAAAAGTTCTGCCTCATGTTCAGGTGGAACTTGCCAGGCATTGGTTTATTTCCTTCCATGGGATTCCACAATCCTTTCTTTAAAAGTATGCAAGCAATTTGATCAATTTCAACAGCAATAATTAGCTTAAATGTTATATATAATAACAAGAAAATACAGAGATAATGCAGTTATCTGAAGTTGAGCACAAAAATGAGGTTTGAAAAACACAATTTGAAATGTAGTGGAGAGAAGGAAAAAAGAGAGGTGTAGGGAAAATCGAAGAAAAGTCTTGAAGAGTGGGGGGGTAGGGAGAAGGAAGCCTTCAGGTGAACAGCCTTTTAGCTTTGGACATACACACACCACTTGTTTCCATTTGTTTAGGTTTACTGGGTACAAGCCAGGGATATGCAGACAGTCAGATGATGTGATCCTCACACTGAAACTCCTGATTGGAGCAGTTCCTGCCATCCTCATCCTTTTAGGTTTGTTTATACTCCTTTTCTACCCCATCACTGAAGAAAGTCGGAAAAAAACAAAGCTTGCCCTTGAAGAGTTAAGGTAAGTTTGGACTGGCAGAAAAACAGCAGCAACACCCCCACAGCAGCTCTTAATCATACTGGGAAATGTATTATTTTAAGGAACCCCTATATTCCTTACAACAAAATAAAACAATGTGCTCTTAGTCAAATTATTAACAGAATGGTACCATGACATGTTCCAGTATCTCTTTTTTGTAGTGCAGTACAACCTGCTTAGAGGACCATTTATCAGAAATTTCAGCTGCTGTATTTATATTTTCTCTGGAGTGGCTCACAAAGCACTATTGTGGTACATTGTTTCAGGCCAGAAATGAGGAATATTCTACATAGATTAAATTTGTGGGGGTAATGTGAATAGCTACAATTTACTTTTATATAGAAGAAAATGTTATGTTGTTGACTGCATTCTTGGTGTTTATGGCATACAAGAAATATCCAAACCATTTAGAAGTGTAGGCAGAAAAGATTGTGGGAGAAAAAAAGAGGTCAGTTTTGAGCTATTCTTTCCCTTTTTACTCTGTCACTCTCCCTTCCTCCTTTTTTCTCCTTCTCCAAGAAAAATCTTGTCTAGCTCAAATTCATCTACCTCTGTCAACTCTTGAGGACATACATAAGGAGAGTCCTAGCAGACTGATGGATAAAATACCAAAAAAAAAAAAAATTGGTTGTTCCTTTGTCTTGGTTTTATTCTCCCGATTTACTGGAATTGGAAACTGATTTCCATGCAAAGAGGTCCATTCCAGGACCTAAGCAAGGGTGCCTGGGACCACTTCATGCCCTAAAATATCCAAGATATGTGCATGGGGTTGGCAGATATGACAAAGGCCTCTATGCAGACTGGAGGGGATGGGGTAAATAATCTAAAATGGGACTTGTTCCTCTGTTCAGCAGCTTCAGTCCAGAGCACCACACCTTGCTGGGGGTCCTCAGCTGTTTGAGACTGCCAAACTCAGTGAGTCAGCAGTGAAAGCGAGAAGTGGGTTCATGTATCATTTGTTCTGCTTTTACCAGGAGGAGCCACCAAAGCACAGAGAACTTGGACAGCCACGAAAAGGACACCTCTGTCTGAAAGCTCTGAATGCAGTGGCTTTCCAAATACAGACTCACATCCCACCAACAAACTCTGTGAGAGTTTTCTAGGTCATTTCTCCACTCACATTTTATCAAAAGGGACAAAGGGTGGTTCTGACAAAGCCAGCAATGAAATCAAGAGAGGACACCATTGTGCAAATATGCACCTAACTCCATGCACTGTGCTAGAAAAGACATTACACGCGTTCAAAAATGCAAGCTAATGAAGGCTTGGGGATTTTGTTTGTTTTTTTCAATGATTAATGGGAAGCTGTGATCTTGTTCATGAGAGATTTTATGCATTTGTAACTTAAGAGGAAGAAAAAAGAGTAAATGTGACCAGAGAATCTTTGAAGGTTCTGAATTGGAAAATACTCTGAAGGGTCATTGAGTCCAATTCATGATGCACCATCCAAACATTAACTCACAATATACTTCACCCTTGGGGGCTGGGGTGGATTTTGAGCACAATCTCTACCTACAACTTGCACACTCTTGTGTCTGGAAAGCACTTGGGAACCTGAAGTATACTACATGAAGTTAGGATTTATTTGTTTTGAAATGTAGCAAATCGCTCATGCAGACATATTTTGAGGATTTTTTTTCATTTTTTTGAAAGAGATTTTGAGGTAATCTAAGTTTATAGATTCTACAAGAAATAGAATCCTGCATTTCCTGTTACTGATGTTTCTTGCTTCTGAAACCTGTAAACTGATCTCTGTCAGAGAATGAGAACTTCAAGTTTTCAAAATTAACATCTCCCCTGAGGATATGAAAAATAAGAGGTCCCTTCCAAAAATTATGTAATTCAATTTTTCTTTGAATTTTGGCCTTTAACTTACCACCATACCCATTTCTCTCTGCCTCACAAAAAAACATGGCATGGGTATTAATCTCAGCTTGCACCTATTTTGTAATTATGAAGCTACACCAGTCTTTTAAATTGTGATTTTTTTTCAGTCAGGGATGTTATCATGCTTTAGATACATCAACTTATTTCTACTATAGATTTATACTGTTGAGCACACTTTTTAAATGAAAGACACACCTAATCTCAGGCACCTTCTGGAGCACTGAAGTTCAGACCTGTTCATTCTTGGTTTCTGTGGTGGTTCCAGAGAATGGAGACTCCAAGCCTAAGCTAAAATGATGGGACTCTGAAGACATATCTAAATCTGGAAGGAAGAGTGAACAATTCAAGAGGTTTGTTCACCTTGAAGAAATTAGCAATGCAAGACAAGACATGAATTTCATCCCACTGCCTTCCCTGAGCGAGTCTGTGAGTGCCTTTTTGCTGCACCAGAAGTGCCTTTGGAGGACAGGCTTGCTGCTGTTCGGGAGCACCTGGAGGAAGGGGCCACCTGAAATTTGCCCAGGGCCATCTGGGAAGTGGCTCATAGTGCTGGGCTGGAAAATTGGGAAAGATTTTGCTGAAGGACACTGGGATGTAAAATCGGTGCAACCATGAAGCATCTCATTACGTTTGATACTGAAACCCTGTCAGGCAAATTTGAAGTCAAAGGCCTTATGAACTCTCCTCAAAATGCTTAATTATGAGGAAGCTTCTAAGGGTATATTTTGAGTGTGTGTGGGTAAGAATTAACTTCATTTAAGATTTCTGTTTACTTACCATCTAAGGCTGGGTTTTTATGTTTTCTTCCTTGTTTCAGTTTTTGGACAAACCAAGATATGTATGCCTGGGGCATATGTGTTTACAACAATAAAAACCATAAGCCTGTTTACAATTTTGAGTCTGATGGAATTTGAAATAGCAGATTTACTGCACTTTGAAGTAGGTAAGTTATGTAGGAATATCACATAGCTCCAAAACATCACAGAGAACAGTTTGGGGCATTCAATTTATTCTGTAATATTTGTGTATTTCTGAATAGCCTCATTTAAAAATAACCAGAAGGCCCAGTAAAGGCTGTTAATGTTTTTTAATGGGTTATGTTTTCAGCTACTATAAATCTCTAGCTACAAGGCAGTGGGTCCGTGTCAGTTTCTATTAACTGAACACTCAGCCCAGTGATAAAGGGGCTGCAGAAAATGCTGGGTGGGGTTGAGTGGAGCCATTTGAATGTGGCTTACAATACTATTTCTAGATCAGTTGTGCAGTTGCCTCTAAAATTGCATAACACCCAGTCTGAATTCAGACTCTTGGAAGGTAAACTTGGTTGATTGTAAACTGTTTTCTTCTTCTCCAGAGAGACAATGTGATCTTTATCTCACTGAAATATACTCAGTCCTCACTTTGCATATGGTACCAACAGGAACTCCCAAAAGAAAAGATAAAGCTTCTGTAGATTAAGTGAAACAGACTGTTTTTATATTTTGAAAATCTCATTATTTTATTTCATTATCAGAAATATAACGTTGATGTAATTTTGTTGAGAAAATGGGTGTATTTTTGCAAGTCAGAAGAATGGAGGATTAAGTGCAGGATAAGATTATTTTTGTACATTTCTTTTCTTAGACTCAATGTTGGTGCAGTAAAATGAAAGAGATTTTTATATATCTTGTCAGTTTTAAATGATGTATATGCCTTATGCATGTTCAGAACATGTGACCAAAAGGAGCAATTTTTTATGTTGACAAGCATTTAGATTAAATGCTAATCTAATGTAAACCTCTTGCTTTCCCACTGACTGGCAGTAACAGGGGCTGGGTTTAATTCCCAGGGGTTCTCCTTCAGGTAATATCCAAATACATTAATAAGAATATAGGAAACTGGATTAAACCAGCTGGGTGCATAAGGGACAGCACTTCCCCACCTGCACACAGGCAATTCCAACAAATAAGGAAAGAAAAGAGAAGGATAACAGAGTAGTGTGTCACTTGGTATTGCTCTGGAAGCCAAACCATGTCCAATTCCTTGTCCTTGTTGAAGTGTAGTGAGGGCAGCCCAAATCTTCCATGCTGGGCTGGTTACTGGCAGTCAGTAGCTGAGCTGGTCACCAGTCATTGTATCATGGAATCACTACAGTTGGAAAAGACCTTGAACATCATCAAGTCTAACCATCAACTCAGTCTTCTCTTCCAGTTTCATTGCTTTTCCTGCCTAACAACAATGCTGGCACCTTCCAAGGTTACCCCACCCCCCTAAAGCTTCCTGCTGGTGATAGGTAACTCCATATCCAAGCTGCTGTTCCCACAGGCACTGGTGGAGAGGGTTGCTGTTGGCCACCAGCTGTGCCTCTGTGTTCCTCTCCTGCCTTGCTGTCCCTTGCCTGTGCCTGAGCTCGCTGACCGACCTTGGCTTAGCTGGATCAGATCCCTTCTGCCAAGTACCCCACATTAACAGGTGGACACCACCTTGGACATCTGTCCCTGGGGAGTCTCTGAAGGCTGGGACCTCCTGTGTCAGGTCACTGGCTTTTCAGGAAGAGCTCTGAAGATTTGAGTACTAATTCCTTAAGTCACTCCTGAACCTTATAAGAATTGCTGCTTGATTCAATCCCTGCTGCATGCTCTCATCTTTATTCACTTTCAGCATTCCAAGCAAAGTAGTTGAAGAGGAAAATGTTTTAAAGCAAAATGCTTTTGGGTTCTGAGTTTGTTTCCAAATACCACTTGTTCATTTACTTCTCTGCTTGCCTTTCTGGGCCGTAGACAGAAAGCACAGAGTTAAATCAATCTTGTTGAGAGGAGGAGTTTCCACCAAGGCAACTTGGGTCCTTTCAGACCTGGTATCTGTTGTTCAGCTGTAAGATGAAGAAGAGAGGGCAAGTAAGCTCAAAGTCCCATCCAATAGATTACAGCAGTTTAGTTTACAGCAGTTTAGTGGTCAATCATATACATAATATGAATTTCATATCATAGTTGTGTAAAAACAGTCTCAAAGTGTTACAATAGCCTTTTCCTTAAGAAATTTTATGGACTGATAGGAAGCTCAGTTGGAATCATACAACAGGTGGGTGCAGGAGGGAATTTTGTTTTCATGCAATTTCACTGAATTTTTTTTTTAAACTTTCTGCAATTCCACAGTTCAGCTACTCAGCAAGAGTGCTGAATGTTATGGTTACAAGAATGTGTATATGCTGTAGGCTTAAAATATGAAATCAGATGGCTTTCACTTCACAAACAGCAAACCTGCTGCACAAACCAGATGCTAACTCACTGAGAAGCTTCATTCAGAAGATGAAGCAGCAGCATCTGTCTGTCTCCAAGACAGAGGAGGAAAGTTTTTGCTATGTAGCACCTGAGAATTTACAGTCTCTGAAGACAAAGAACTGGCATGATAGAGCTGAACAAAGAGAGGACACTTTTAAGCTGTGGCACTTTTCAGGGCAGTTGGGTCCTCAGTACCACTTCAGAGGCATTAAAGAGGGCAGCCTCCAAGCCCAGCTGGAGATCCTGATCTATTTCTTACTCCAAATGATCTTAGATGAGACCATGAATTTCAGCTACACAATTCAGATGTCTGTTCTGACTTTTGCTGTGCTCTGCTGTAGATGATGAGGAAGAATTGCTCAGGTCTCATGGAACTGATGATGGTTGTTTGCTCAGCTTCACTGATAAAGCTCCACTTTGGAGGCCCAGCACCCATCCCCTGCTAGCCTGTTTTTGCTGATGTACACAGCATCATCTGTATTCAGCAAAGGATCAAAATAATTCCCTTTGCACCTTAGTATTCTCCATCATGGAATTTCATCTGTTTTACCTAGAGGATGTTTTTGTCTGCCTAGGGCTTGTCACCGTGATGATGTAACAGGTTTACATTGGCTGAGAAGTTTCTGTTCAAACTGGCTGAAGCCCATGAGGACTTAAATTCCCTTGTGTTTCCAAAATAAACTCCCTCTCTGGTCACCTTTAAAGTCATAGAATAGAATCTGCACATTTCCACATCCAGCAGGTTCAACAATTTCCACAGCTGCTGGACGCATTGGATCGTGAGTCTCAGTGCATGGAAGTACCTGCTGACATCAGTGTGGGATGAAGCAGAACTTCAGCCATCCCAGACTCCTGGCAAAGTCTCAGCTGTGCTGAGCTGGCCTAGCAGAGAGAATGGGCAACTCAAGAATTCACAAAGGGACTTGTAGGCATGAAAGAAGAGCCATAAGAGAAGAGAGTTTGTTAAAACCTGCAGTCTTCTCTTAAGGATTCTTGGATTAGGCTTGGTACTTTTTCCAACTATTTGGACCTTCTTTTAACATTCAGCTTTGGTGAAAATCATCCCATAATTTTAGAAATAGCACTTTGATTTGAAATCAAGCAGCCCTGAAATACTTGGGTGTGTTAGTTGACAAGAAGTTCAACATAAGTTGGCAATGTGTGCTCAGAGCCCAGAAAGCCAAATGTGCATTAATGTGCTTTTGTTGTGCATCAGTGTGCCAAATGTGTCCTGGGCTGCATCAAAAGCAGCATGGACAGAAGGTGGGGGAGAAGTCCTGTGTCCAGCTCTGGGACCCCCAATATATGAAGGACACAGACTTGTTGGAGTGAGTCTAGGGGAGGCCATGATGATGCTCTGAGGGCTGGAGCAGCTCTGCTGTGGAGACAGGCTGAGAGAGCTGGGGTTGTTCAGTCTGGAGAAGAATCAGGGGAGGCCTTAGAGCTGGAGAGGGAATTTTTAAAAAAGCATATGGTAATAGACAAGGGGAAAATGGCTTTGAACTGAAAGAGAGCAGGTTTAGTTTACACATTGGAATGGAATTATTTTCTGTGAGGGTGGTGAGGCACTGACACAAATTGCTCATAGAAACTGTGGATGCTTCATCCCTGGAAGTGTTCAAGGCCAGGCTTGGAGCAACCTAGTCCAGTAAAAGGTGTCCCTGCCTCTTGTCATCTTATTGTCTCTTTATTGCAAAAGTTTTATACCTTCTTGCTGTTTCTCATGGGCAGTTCCTCAGAGCACTGACTCCTTCTTCTTCACAAAGTAGCTAACTAACTTCAGTTCCCTTTTCAAGGGCCCACACCACTCTTTTATAGCACTCTTCTTCTCATTGGTTATAGCTGTGGCCTGTTAAAGTCAGGCCTCTTCCTAATCTTTGCTAATTGGGCCCAGCTGCAACTCCTTAGGGGTAAGATTACTTTCTACACTATCTTTATTTTCTTATAATCTATCCCCCTACGCTTGCCCACAGCAGGGGTTGGAACTAGATGATCTTTCAGGTCCCTTTCAAGCCACAAGATTCTGTGATTCCATTAAATAAGCAAGTCTGTCAACATAAGAATTTTATTCTTCCAAGATTCCTAGGATTATATTTTAAATGCAGTATTTGTCCACGTGCACAGAGCACACCATGAAGAGCCAGTGTAATCTGTTGACCAAACTATTAACAGCTTTTAGCAGGTGTCTTGCTCTTGCTGTGTCTGCTCCACTTACCCCACACAGCACTGCCCTGTGCACAGGTAAGTCCTTGGTGCTTACCTGGGGAGCTGGAAGAACTCCACAGGTCTGTTTGGTGTAGCCTGAGACTGAGCACACTTCTGGTGGGACACTTTCTCTTGTCAATCTAACACAAATAGGAACAATTCCAAAATAAGCAGCTAATTTTTATATATACTTTGGCTGCATAACAAAATTACAGAAGCAGCATTTGAGACATGAGAAATTCAAAGTCAAGGGGTTCTGCAGAGCCGAGAGTGCTCAGCCCTGACCCTCTCCTCCCATGGGTTAGTGGGATGTTGGAATCAGGAACAGGCATGAAAAAGGACTGTCAGGCAGCTGTGAAGAAACATGGACCATCCCCAGCATCCAGCCTGCTTTGAACCCACACCCAGTGCTGAGGTTTCAGTGACTTTCTGGTAAGGACAGCTGTAATCATGGTCCACCTTTTGATGAAACAGTCACCATTACTGGGAAGATACGTTATGTAAAGGATTGAGCCCACAACTGCCAAAGTATTTCACTTTGTTTTCCTTCTTCCCCATTCATCAAGAGCTGTAACTTGTAGTTTCACCACCCAATGCTGAGTGCTCTCTGCAGCTTTTGCTAGTGTTGTATCTTTAATACTGTGTTTTTGTGGATATATTTAGTTTGACAGTGGCTAAATTTCCAAATAGGCAATAAAAAAAAAGGAGATTATCTTTGTCCTGAGACAGCAGCTCCAATTCTATAATCTAGCTGCTTGATGCCTTCTCACACAGTAAGTGCCACTGTGAAAGCCTGATAAACTGCTTAAAGTTATCATGCTGTGATTTTATGGGGAGCAATCTTGGATTAGTCTTTTCTTCAGTGCTGCAATCATGTTACATAAACTTGTGCTTACATAAACTTTTTCTACATTTCCCCATTGCATTTTCTCTCTCTCTCACTACAAAAGCCCATAGAACATTTTCTTCTGTCAGACTTTAGCTGGATGAGACATGTGGCAACCACTTCCCCAAATCCAGAGATGGAAGCAGAGAAGTGTTATGGGCAGGTACAGGAGGGGAAAAAGATCTTGCTTACACACAATATGGATATTTCTCATAATCCTATTTTGTCCCAAACTCCATGACCTTTCATTGGTGCTTACACCAGTGCAAACCCAGGTGCACTTCTGCAGGCACTGCTCCTAAACAACACCAGCACAATATTTCAGGCTTTGGCAGAAAAGAGGAAATGGGGGACAATGCAGCATTTTCAAAGATTTCTTTATTATCCAAGTTTACTATTATCTAAAACCACCAATGTATTAAAGACCAAGATGGAAACTTGAGCTCAGAAATTTGTAAGAATGCACATTTTCAACCTCATCTGTACCTCAAGAGACATAGTTAAAAAACACTGCTCAGTATAAAAAAAAGTTAAAGTTTCCAAGGATCAAATAAATAATTTACAATGCAACAAAAAATTATAGAAATTGTACAGACATTTGAGACTGTTATTAATAATTTGCAGTCCCATACAGTAAACATAAAAGCCTCCCATCATCAGAGAGGTATTGCAAAACCACTCTCAAAAACTACATTTTATTGCTGGGCTGTTCTGAAGGGCTGATGCTGTCCAAGGTCTTGGAGGAGCAGTCCCTCAGTACTTCCAGAGAACTGGTGATGTCCAGGCTTTCAGAAGAAGTGGATCTACACCCCTGTGTGGAACTGATGATGTCCAGAGTTTTGGAGGAGCGGGCACTGTAGCCTTTTGCAGTGGCATCTCTGATGAGGATCTCCTGTGTGGATGTGAACATTAACGGGATGAAGCCCTCGCTGTCTGCTGTGAGGACGATCCAAGAGGAACCTGGGAAGACAAGCACATGGCTGCTGATAAATCTTTGTGTAATTAGGGTACCTTTAAGGTAAAAACCAAATTTCTTCTAGAATTAAATGTTTCTGTATATTTACAACTTTCTAGAAAAGAAAAGGTATGAAAATATACAGGTTGTACAATCTCAAAAATAAAGGACACTTGGCAACTATGATGGATTTTGCCATTAGGAGAGGAGACAATAATAAATGCATGCTTCAAATGAGGAGGAGAATTGAAATTCTGAGCAGAATTCATAAGCATCCACACTTGGTTTTAATTAGGTATTGATAAGCTACTTCACAGTGCTAAAGCTATGCAGATACTATAAAAAGCAGAGATTTAGTAAATTAAATGACAAATTATTGTAATAAAGACAATTTAGAAATTGCTTTTATTACATAATTTCACTATACTTAATTCCAAGAAGTACAAGGAAGGAACACTTTACAATACTGTATAAACCCAAAATCTCTGGGCCATTTGCTATTTGACTTCATCGCTCGTTTTTTTCTCTACAATTTGAATCTGAAATCCTGACTTCTGCCAACATAAATAAACTAGAAAATTTTTATATTTTTATCCATTAAGCTGATAAAGCAAGAAAATAAAGCTCACGAGGGGTAAGGGAATTCAGAGGAGCATTTCCAGCTGTTTGTAAATTTGTATTATGTAACTTTATGTCACAAGAAGATTGTAGCTTAAAGGCACACAACCATCTAATCTTTTGGCTTAATTTGGACCAAACTTGAAAATCAATACAACTCAGGATTTGAAAAACCATTCCTACTTTGCATCTGTATATTTCAAACAAACATACTCCCTCTAGAATTCTTTAGGAGAAATAAAACTTGGCAAGAACAATGGCAAGAACAGCAGCCTTAGGCTTTGGGATGGCTGCCCAGTGATCTGCAAGCAGGGGGAGAGTAGATACAGGGGGCAAGTAGATGGAATATAGCACAGGGAATACCTGTAGTAGTGAGAAATCATACCCCAAAGTGTGTTTTCTACTTCTGCCCAGAGTGAGACACTCAGAACTGACATGTACACAGACACATGGAATGGGCACAGCATGAACTGGTAACAGCAGAGGAGAACACAGCAGGAAGAGAGGCAGTTTTCTTCACAGCAAAACCTGATGCACTGCTGAAGTGTACGGAGCTGCTTCTGTGCTACAGCATCTCCTACAGCAAGTCTAGATGCTGGAGCCACAGTTTCAAATATAGAACACTGTACTCCCAAAACCAGCAGTCAACTCTCCTTGCTACTCAGACTTCTCTCTATTGAGCAGCTGAAAACAAGTAAAACACTGGCTAAAAGCAATTTTGCTGTATAACTAGTTACTTGATAAGAGCATCAATATGAAAGTTTGCTCTTCTTTTTTTTTAATAATGAAAAGACTCTTCTCAGTAAAAGAAGATTCAGAGAAGAATTTTTACATTATTAAAAAAAAAAAACAAACAAAATTTTATTCATCTTTCATTATTTATTTCTTGGGTTTTTCCCTGGATGGAATATGCATATTGCTATTGCTCACTAAGAATGACACACAGAATCACAGAATGGTTTGGGTAGGAAGGGACCTTAAAGCTCATCCAGGTCCACTCCCCTGCCATGGGCATGGACACCTTCCACTAGACCAGGCTGTGGGACACTTCCAGGGATGGAGCAGCCACAGCTTCTCTGGCAAGGTGTATGAAGTGTTTTCCTCTTGGATAATCCCAACATACCGTGCTGCATTTCTACAAGGGAGAGGTTGAATATCTGCTGGACGATGTTTAGGCGGAGTTTACCACCACAGAGGAGAACAGCCCGACTTTCATCTGCATCACTTTTGGAAAGCTGCCTCTGAAAATGCAAGCAACAGTCATTAGCTACTGTGATGTATAGTTAAAATGGCATTAATCACAACAGGATCACAGACGTGTCTTCAGTGGCATTATTTACAGAAAGTCAAAACCTTCACACATTCAGGCCCATTTGCAAGATTTATCCTTTGAAGTCTCAGCCGTCAAAGTGTTCATGAGTGACAGCAGCAAGGAACAGTGCTTATCCAGCATGTCAGAACAGGGGAGAAAATCCACTGCTGCAGGAGAAACCATGAGCTTCAACCACAGCACAATCCTCATCCCCATCCTTCCATCTGTGAAGGACTTCCCCAGGGAGCTTGAAAAGCTTCAGGTTTTCTATCCCCACCTTTCCCCACCCATCCCTGATCCAAAACTTCAGAAGTGAGAACCCCTGCTCATGAATGCTGGGGTGAGGAACAGACTCACAAGTCAGAAGGGCTTATTTGTCCCACCCCTGACCATCACTGCTCCAAGCCTTAAATCCAAAAAGCATCTTCAAAGAATATGCCCAGTTGGGCACAGGAAGGCATTTTTTAAATCTCTTATTACAATTATTAAATGTTTACAATGGAAAACAGTGAAGAGAGTGAGGGAATATGATCTAGAACTTGAATTCAATGCTACAAAAGTTGGAACTTTTTTTCAGTAATAAAGCTTAAAAGTAAGAGCTAATTGAAAGGAAAATGGCAGGTTAAATTACCTTGAATATTGACTAAGGTTAATTAATTGGAATTCTAGAAATGACATAGTAGATCTCTGCCAGGTTTTGATAATCAGGTAATTTACCCTTTCTAGCATGAGATTTGCAAGAGCAAATCTTTCAGCCAAACAATGTGTTTTTCATGTGAAATTTCACTTTAAATCCATTTTTAAGCCATGTTAATGGAATTATCTATTGTGTCCCTAAAGGTCTCTTTCCTCCTTGGATGGTGCTCTCAATGCTAATTAGCAACATTTCTGTTTCAAAGCCAAGGCAATTTGCTTTTGTTTCAGTCGCCATTATTTTAGTTTTCCTCACAGGAGAGCGGGAGATTGATACCAATTCCCACACATGGAAATCTTCACTTGTCTAAATTTCTATACAGAAAGCTTTAGATGTTGCCTAGGAAAAGCATTCCCTTCCTAGATCTCTATAAAGGGCTTTAATTCTGCAGCTGGGCTGCAATATGTGAGTCCTCTGGAGTCCCTGCAGCCTCACTGCAGAGCTGAGGGGTTTGGCCCAGGGTGAGGTGGGGCAGGGAGCTTCACATTCCAGGATATCCCATTGCTTTAAAAACACTGGAAGCCTGCATAGTAATGGGATTTATAACCATATATAAATACCTGCAGAAACAGGATGGAAATCTAATCCTACTGACTGTTACTTGAGCATTACAAAGAACATACAGCCACAAACAGGTTTCACCATTAAGGCTTCCAATATTAAAATTACCTGGCAGGTGATTTTAATAAATGATGGTTCCTGAGAAGATGGGTACACTGCAAGATTTCTCTTCCCAGATTTTAGCAGCTCAGTTAATTCAGAAAGATGGTGCTGCAATTCTGCGAAGTTACCAGACAATTTTTCCACATTTTTCAAAAAGTAACTCGCCTCCTTCTCACTGAAGAGGTTATTCTTGTAAGAATTGGGTATTTTGGAAGCTGCCTCATGCTGCCTTTTTGGGGACGTTGGCCTGTTTGAAGCATTAGATAGTGCCACACTCCGATTAACTGGCTCAGCATCCAGAGTCTCGACAGCTGGAGGAAAATTCATGGAAACCTTTTTCTCTTTGAAGTCGCTGATGTTCAACACCAAGTTTTGTTCATAAGCAGGACTCTTGATTTCTTCAATGAGTTTCCTTCGGCTTGTGGGGGACTGAAGGGCAGAGCGATCTGGAATCAGGAGCCCACGGCTGAGTGGGTGGACATCTCTAGAGGGATCAGGAGTAACACTGGAAAGGTTCAAACTGGAGCTGCCATCAGCTGACACAGCCTTTGAAGGACACATTTCAAGTATCAGTTCTTTAATCATCAATCGGATCATGTATTTGTCTGATCTTGAAGAAGGAAGAAAAGCAGGGTCAGAGAATTTTTGTCTTCCAACCAGTATCAGTAACAATTTATTGGTCAAGAAGCACAACCCCTTTGGCTTCTCGCTTTTCTCTAGCTGAATTTGTTGAATATTAGGTAAATTGGATGAAGTCAGTGAATAGACTAAAATAACATTACAAGTATTGGAGGCAACAGATACAGTTTGAGTTTTGGAGTCAAAAGCCATTATATCAGGAACAAGAATGCCTGGGATGCTCACTTTTTTAGTAGTGGTAACCTTTCTTTCAAAAGTCACCAAGATGAGGTGTGAGGAATCTTGGCCACTTCCCGTCAGGTAGTCCTTGGGCCTCAGGTGGAGGAGAGGGCTGGAATCAGCACTCTGCTTGCTAGAAAGTATGTGAGTTAGATCCACAGGAGATGTAACTACAGACAAGGGCTTCTCAGAGTCCAGTGACTTCTTCCCCCCATCCAAAGAATACTCTTCCTCCCCACACAAGCTGGACTGTGAGGGGAAGGACTCGGTTTCAACGCTTGATGGAACTTCAAAGGCAACACCAGCATTTAAGCCACAGATCTTGTCCAGAGGGAGCTCGGTGGCAACAGCGACTTGTAAATTCTGCGTAGCTTCCACGGCACAGATGTAGCCTCCCACATCAAAGATTGGGCAAAAAGAGCAAGCGCTGAGTGTTTTCTGAGCATCATCCCAAATGTAGGAATGGAGGGCACTGCCCACCCCCACAACCAAGCGGTTGCCTTCCTTGGTCCAACAGGCGCAGTGGATGAGCCCGCTGCCCTTGATGTCTGCGTTAATCCTGGAGCTGTCGAGGTGGACAGAGGGCAGGACGGAGGCGTCCCGGGTGGTCAGCACGGCCAACACCTCCTTGCTGGGATGCCACACGCAGCCCTGGGGGAGCACGGGATAGGGCTCGCTGATGTCGCAGACCTGGGAAACCAGGAGCTTGTTCCTGTCGGCGCCGTTGAAGCAGAGCTGCCAGATGGTGATGTGCTTTTTGTGCTGCACGGCCAGCAGGGCTGGGGCCTCGGCAGGACAGGGGCCCCAGTAGAGCCCGTGCACGTGCTCAAACTGACCCACCACGCTGGAGTCACCGAAGGTGGGCTCCCCGTTGTGCAGGTGCAGCGCGGTCAGGATCACCTGCTTGCCGTCCGTCCAGGCCAGCCCGTGCACCGGGTGGATGGCCTGGTGCAAGGCGTTGAGGCCGGTGCGCAGGAGCTTCGCCTTTCCCAGCTCCATGGCTTTCAAAGTGGAACATCTACACAGAGCAGAATGAGAAGGAAAAAGGAATTATTGTAGAGGACAGTACCTGGATTACCATTTAGCTTATGACCCTGCCAGTGCTGGACTCTTCCTTCCAGTGAAGTCAATATAAACATAATGTTCACCTATGCTTAATTCCCAGCCCAGTAATTTTTTTTGTTTATGATGTTTCCACCATGAAATGCAATTTTAAGAGAAAGAAGCTTTGCTGTTTCTATAGGCTTACCGTCAGATTTCTGCTGCATTTCCATCACAAGATCAGTCCCTACATTCTAATCAGTAATTCGCTGTTCTCAGAATACTTTCTGTTTATTTCAATATCAACAATTCTCAAAATATTGCTGCTCTCAACTTCCTGGAGCACTTGTGGCCAGATGAAGTCATCCCTTACTAGTATAACCAAGCATTAATGTATTATCTACAAATCTGATCCTGTATTAAGCGTGTGAGAAGGAGGCATTTGGATGGTTATCCCAGAAAGCTGTCTAAGAAAGCAAATGCAATTTTGAAGAGAATTAGGATGAAAGCAGATTTTTCTGAGGAAATGAAAGAAAAAAGAATTTAAAAGAAGGCATACACAAGGCATCAACACTTGGGAAAACTTCAGGATTTTACACTAACTTCTAGTTTTTGAGCTGTGAGCAATCCCTACTCCGTGCACAAAAGCCAGTTCAAAGGAATCGATGGTTTCCTAATTTGAGATCTGCACAAAATTTGGCTCAGATGTAAAGCCATGGCACAGAATGAGCTACAGTTTTAGTAGGAAACAAGAAGAACAAGAAAGTTGAGATTAAAACTGTCAAACTGGAAGAGTTTATCACAATGTGCGGGGCCTGGCACCACTAAGTATTTTAATTATTTGTGGATGACCCTAAACTTGAAGGAAGAGGATTGCAAGAATGGATTTAAAATATAAAAATTGTATAGAAAGTTATGTTATTATGACCGAAGTAACCTCTCAACCTAATAACAATAATATACTTATTAAAAAAAACCCCACCAACTTGGATACCTCTCCAGGAATAATTCCCTAGGTAGAGGTATAGCAAAAAAGGATGTGGCTTACAATGAATCACAAACTGAATATTTCAGTAATGTGAGATATGTAGCCAAGTAAGAATAATTCATTCTGGAATGTTTTAAGAGGGATGGAGATACACAAGGGAGATAACTGCCCTACTTCCTCATTGCCAACAGCACCTCCATTGAACCTACTTCTGAGTGGAAGATGATAGAAATGCTCAACAAAGCTAAGGGATCAGAGA
The DNA here is from genome assembly GCF_037042795.1 of Molothrus aeneus. Taxonomy (NCBI): domain Eukaryota; kingdom Metazoa; phylum Chordata; class Aves; order Passeriformes; family Icteridae; genus Molothrus; species Molothrus aeneus. The sequence continues at coordinate 70,363,878 of NC_089648.1, read as the reverse complement.
AACACAGGAAGTGGGTTCTCTGTCTGGAGAAGACTGTGAGTGGGAACCAGAGAACATTCACCAGCCCAGTGACAGAACATCCATCCATTGGTCTCCAGGTATACTCTGGACAGGGCATGATAATAATCAGCTTAGTTTCAACAAAGATTTAGGTCAGCTATTAAGGAAAAATTCTGACTATATGTAATAGCTAAGCATTGAAGCAGGTTACCTTGGAGAGGAGGAGAAGGCACTACATGAATTTCATAATCTGTAAGAGCCAATTAAGGAAATGTCTGTCAGGGATAAGTTTAAGCACACTGAATCCTGCCTCACAGGAGAACACTCAAGATACTTCCAATGCAACTTCTCCACCATCTACCTGGCCTCTCCTCTATAACCAAACTCAGTCCTGTTAAGCAGTCACCAGTTCCAGGAAAATTAACATTGGATGTTCCCTGTGCTCAGAATCCACTCTGCTGGGCAATACTTACTGATGGCAGGGAGATGCGAGATAATGTGCCTCACAAGGCACTGAAAGATGCTAAAGCCTCCTGGGCCGTCTGGAGATGTTCCTGTGTCACAACGGGCGTTGTCACTATCCCAGCTGCCCTGGAAAAGCAAAAAGAGCAAGAGTGGCCAGTGCATTCCTGTGTCCAAAGCCACATTCCTGCAGCGCCCGGCCCGGCCGCAGCTCCCCGGGCAGGTGTCACACTACAGGCCGGGTGTCGGCGAAACGCGGTGCCCGTCCCACCCCCAGGGACAGAGGAGCCGCTCTAGGGACCCCCCTGCACGGAGCGGCCAGGGCAGCGGCGGGCCGGGGAGCCCGCACAAACCTCCCGCCTGCGCCGCCGCTGCCTGCGCGGGCCCGCCCGCCCCGCTCCTCCCCGCCTCCCGCCGCCTCTCCGCCCGCCGCGGCCGCGCTCACCCGCCCTGCCGGTGGCCCGGCCCCGCTCCGCTGAGGCGGCCCCAGGCCCTGCAGCCCCGGCGGCGCTGGGCTGTGGCGGGCACCGCCTTCCCGCAGGGCCCGGCCCGCCCCTCTCCGCGCCGCCCGGCCCAGCACGGCCCAGCTCCGCCCGGCCGCGGGGGGCGCCGGCGCCGCTCCGCCCGCCCGGCCGCTCTGTGGTGGCGGCGGCGCTCTATGGCCCCGCGGGTGGGGCCTGCACGGGGCGGGCGCCTCGGCCGCTGCCGCCCCCGAGCCCCACAGCGCCCCTGAGGGGCCGCGGACGCTGGGCGGGCGGCGGGAGGGGATGGGGACTCATAAATCAGAGCATATCTGCAGCTGGGAGGCACCCATCGAGCCCAGCTCTTGTGCGCAGCACACCCCAAGAATCGCACCGTGTGCCTGGAAACGCTTCCTCAACTCAGGCTTGGTGCTCGGACCGCTGCCCTGCGGAGCCTGTTCCAGTGGCCAGCCACTCTCTGGGTGCAGAGCCCTTTCCTGATATCCAGCGTAAACCTCCCCTGACACATCTCCATGCCATTCTCCCGGCTCCTGTTACTGCTTGCCAGGGGGATCAGTGTCTGCCCCTCTGCTGGCCCTCATGAGGATGTTGAAGATCACAATGAGATGTCCCCTCAGTCTCCTCCAGGTTGGACAAACCAAGTGACCTCAGCTGATCCTCATAAGGCTTTCCTTCCATACCCTTGCCATCCTTGTGGCCCTCCTTTTTATATTGTGTGATGTCCTTTTTATATTGTGACACTCAGAACTGCACATGGAACACCAGTGCAGAACAGAGAGGGACAATCCCCTCCCTTGACCAGCGATCAATGCTGTGCCTGATGCACCCCAGGGTATGGTTGGCATCAAGCAAAGCATCACCTGCCAGGCTAAGGAAGTGATTGTCCTGCTCTTGTCATTTCCATTGTCCCCAGGGGTCATCCACCGTGTGACACTTCCACACAGGACCTCCAGCCTGCTCACACCCATGTGGCTCCTGGAGAGGCCTCAGGAAGTGGCACAGAAGAGCAGAGATGCCTCCAGAGCGAGAACATCAGGGCCCTGGTGTTGTGTATCCCATCCCATGAGGTGGTCACACTGAAGCGAGAAACCATCTAAATTCAAAGCAGAACTACTCCAATACAACCTACCTGGTCCTGATTTATTGTATTGAGCATAGATCCTTATAAATCTCTGAGGCCCTTTAAAAGTTAATTATATTGTGTGACTGTGCCACTTTGCCACTCCTCGGCACTGCAGAGCAGTGTACCAGATCATTGTACCAGTTTTGAAACCTACACTCCTGATAGGATGCTGAAACACTGGAAAAGGTGCCATAAAAAGAGCTGCCAAAGGTGTGGGAAAAACAAAATGCTTAAAATAGTTGCAAATATGTAAGGTCAAATATGTAAGTAGCTCCAACTTAGCAAAAGAAGAACACTAGGTGGTGACTTGGCCATATAGCATGAGTGCCTGTACAGAGGGGAAACAACAGCACAAAAAAGCTCTGAAGTTAATGAAGGAAGGTTTAACACAGAGCTGTGGACAGATTCAAATATGTAAGATACATCTGTGAGTCTGACTGACCAAACTGCCATCAGAGCATCTTCACATTAAAACTTGGTAATTTTCAGAGATATACAATTTTAAATAGTAAGTCATAGAATGGTTTGAGTTGGAAGGGACCCCAAAGATCATCTCATTCCAACTCCCTGCAGCAGGTAGGGAGACCTTCCTCTAGATCAGGTTTCTCAGCCCCATACAGCCTGACCTTGACATCCCCTCACCCTCCTCCCCACCACTGGCTTACCTGAACAGCTCAGTCAAGCCAATTTCCCAAGAAGTTCTGTTACACAAATGTGTGATCTGTTCTTACCTTCATAATATCCATTTTCCTCAGTGGTGAGTCTGGCCAAGCAGGATTGTCACTTGGTGTCTGGGACCCTGAGCCACCAGCTGGCTTTATTAGACAAAAACAGTTTTCTGACTATAATTTTAGTCTCACAAAGAATTCTGTTGAACAGCAATGATTTCACTATTTTTTAAATATAAAACTTAAATTGACCATCCATATTAATAGACAGAAATAAACATTTAAACCACAGAGACCACAGTTTAAGAATACCTCAGAGACATTTTTATGGTAAATGTCTATTTTTGTTTCCTATGCATATAATTATACAGTTAAGTACTTTTAAAGACTTATTTTCATAATGTAACTTGTGTTATATGTAAACTGCTAATAGAGTTCAACAAATGAACTGAAAATATCACAAAAACTCAGAGTTAGTTGAAAATCTGCAAAATAATATTTCCATTGAAACGGAATTTGTTGTAGTGCGTTTTTATATTTTGTAATATTTTGAAGTAGTTTTGTTTTGTATTCCTATATTTTTCCCAAATGGTTTATCCCAGACTGTACTCCCCTCCCTTTATCTGTGTTATCCCTCTCCTGGGATGAGATCATTCCCTAAACCCCCACCCTGGCTCTCTGTCAATCACTCAGCATCCCAGCCCCCCATCCAGAAGTTTCGGTCCAAGTTGTCGAGTGATTTGCCAGAGGCCAGGGGTCAGCCCCCCAGGCCTAGTCCCATATGCTGTCCGATATGCCTGTCCCCCAGTATCTGTCCCCCAGAGATACCTATTGGTCAGTAAATGTTATCTGCTTTTGGTTTCCTGCTCCCTTGAAATGTGACCTTCGGAGATCTCCCGGGGCTCTCGGCAGGAGGCCCCCTGAGGCGCAGGAGCTCCTTTGGGATCTGAATAAAACCATGGACTAACCCCTGCTAAGAGTCGGCCCTTTATCTTCTACCGATGTCTGTGGTGTCTCTTGTGCTGCACAGGCGCCCAGCCCAGGTGCCCTCAGTACCCTCGGGGCACACACAGAGAGTGTCTCCCCGCTGTCGGCCGTGTCGGGGCTGCCCTCCCCGGTGTCTGCCGACTCGAGACTGGCCCAGGGTTCCTGAGAGGCTCGCAGAGAGACCGAGACAGGAATTGACTCAACCTACCAGAGTGCCAGAATGGTGTGCATGTAGTTATTATTACACCAGTTGTTTATTTCCATGCCCTACAGTGTGTGTCTTATTTGTGTAACCACAGCCTGGTTATTTTGACATGTAGAGCAGCATGAAAAAGGCTGGAGGCTGCTTGGCCAGCAGCCATGAGCCATGGCTGGTCACACAGCCACAATATGCACAGGCACAGTGGTTGTTCCTCAGCAGCTGTACTGCAAATAAATATCTCTGGTTTTCTTTCTTTCTTTCTTTTCCAGACTTTCCAAGCTGTTCACTGCTGATACATATGATGTGGCTGTGACTTTGGGGTTATAACAACCTAGAACCCCCTGGGGGAAGTCTGTAAGGTAGAAAATGGCTCAATGAAATTATGCAAGGAAGTGTTTTTTAAAGGCTGAAATGAGAGAAATCATTTCCTGTGGTCATGCTCATTTAAAGCACACATCTTGGCTTTTAAAAACATGTGATTGCATTGAGTCAGGCTTATCCTTTAACACTGAGCAGACACACAAATCTGTTCTCAGGCCCTGCATGGAGAGCAGATTTGCCTTCTCATAACCTAATTTGTTGTATCATTTGGGTGTCTGCTTTTCGAATTAGTTGAAACACAACATTAATAAGAATATAGGAGAGTCAGAGACAGAAGAGTTATGAATACCTTCTGGAGGGAGGGAATGGCAGGGAAGGAAGGTGAAATGGTTGTGATGAGATATGTAGAGTTGCTGGATTTGCTCTCTAGATTTTTTCTTTGCTCTTACTGAACTTGTACATATTTAAAGAACATGATGTTACAAAGGAAAAGAAAAATTTAAAGATAGTTTCTCTTAGCTTCATAAGCATAAATTTAAAACATATATATATTTAATCTAGTCTATGGACTCTACTGAATGAGCAAATTGATCTCATAATTGTATTTCTTAATGGGAAAACTTAATGAGGCACTACCATGTAATTTAGACCTCTAAAATATTATATGGTAAAGCCTAGGATCAGCAGCTAAAAGATACAGATGTTTTTTGTGTTTTTTATTATCAGGTTTAAAATGTTTCTTCTTCATTCTGGGAGCTGATTAGTAATGAAAATAAAATCAGATGAGCAATTTTGCAGAAAATTGCCTCGTTCTGAGTCAATATCATGTTGTCAGAAGAAGTCAGACAGTGCTGGGGGGTGTGTGAACAGGATCATTGTATTGTGTCTGCTCGGCTTGGCTGGGTACAGCCAGACGGGGTCACAGGATTTCCACAGCACAGGCAAAAATGAATTTTGTGCTCTGTAGCATGAAGTCTTGCAGGGGGTTCCTTGTGGCTCCACGCTTTGAGGAATGGAGAGGATCAGTGCAAATTTTGGGGATTAGAACAGCGGCAGGGTGGGAATTGCTGCTTTTCTCTGCAGCTGTAGCTACCACACCTCTCCTAAAGCAGCTACCGTACAGGTCACCTGAGGCCTGCCCTAGCAGGTTGTACTGCACAGATACAACACTTTGCTGGTTGCTGTAGAGACAAAGGAGACTCAGAACGTTGTGTGTATTAGTTTTCAAACAGTTGGTTGTTTCCTGCACCGGGAACAAGGCATGGGAAATGTACAAAACTCACACAGGAATGTTTATCACCCCCTGCAGTGGTTCACGCTGTGACAGCCTATTTTTGCTGTGTGTAAAAACCTGCAGCAGTGCTTTTCAGTGTCTGAAACAGTTCTTCAGCTGAGTTCTGCCCACTCTGTTGCAGTTCAGGAGAGACAATGCACGCTGGCAGAGGGCAGAGAAATGGGATCCAGGGTGGATGTCTGTGAGAGGGGCTGAAGAGTGGTGTTGCATAGAGAAAAGGAAACTCAAAGGAGACCTAATGGACAGAAAAGCTTTCAAGTATTTAACAGACAGCTGCCCCAAACAAGGATCCAAACTGTGAATAGTCAAAACAGACCTTCCAGACCTGGAAGTAAAGACCCTGGAATAAAGCTTTATGCCAAGCTGATACTCTTGTGCTGCTGTGGAAATGCTACAAAGTGAAAATCAGTCTTGTGACTTCTCAGTTTCTTGTATAAATAACACACGAAACCAGAATAGCATAATGTATGTTGAAAATAAGATATCCTCTTAAGAGTCTTTCCATTTTAAAATTGAGTTGTGTAAATCAGCCATGTTGTAAACAAGAATTTTTGATATGACAGTGTTCCTTTGGAATAATCTTTGCAAGGGCATTTCCAGGCATACATCTTCAGAGCAAACAGTATCTTTTTTAAAATTACACATCCTTGTAACTGGGCTGAATCCAGAACCAAGTTGATACACAAATCACATAATTACAGATACTTAACAATATCTTGTGAAAGAGATTGTTCAAATCTTAATCTTTCTGGTAGGCATCTGGATTCCCTTTTCCTTGTGCCACCATATATACACATCTTTTCTCCTTCTCTGAAAATGTTGCTGTGAGAACCCTTCCTTGTGCCTGTAAACAATTCAGTCCTAGATACTTCTGTCTCTTACAGATAAATTTTCTATTTTCCTTTTATGTAACTAATCTGCAAAAGTACTTCTTTGATCTTTGCTGCTGCTTAGGTTAATCCTGCATTTCTGGCACACTGTTGTCGTGCACAGTTTTCTTTTATGCTATTAAGAGGTTCAAGTGCTTTGAGATAACAGTGTATCAATGAAGATCAGTGTCACTACATTTTGTGCTGATAACAGTATCATTGATATCTAAATAAAATGTTAATGAGGAAAGGTAGACATGAAAATGGAGATGACAGCTGTGTACAAGTTACATGAGCATAAGAATATTTACAAACTGAATGAAATCGTGACTTGTTTGAAGTTCAAGGGAAACTTTGACAGTACTTTGCAGTGGAGCCAGTATTCTGACTTTTCTTTATTTGACTTAGGTGAACTAAGTTTCTGAGGGAAAGATAGCAAGGGAAGCAATTGGCATTACACAAATTAGATGGTGTTATGCTGTCTGAGGTGGGAAACGTAATAAATGCAATGAGCCATATTGAAAATGCTCTGAAGTGTTACAATTAAAAAGAAATTTATTGATATTTAGAGAGACATGGAATTCACTGACAGATAAAAAGAATGAGCTATGATAGCAGGAGGCATGTTAGTATTTGTTGGTCTGCCTTCTCTGCTGGCACAACTGTGCAGCTGAGCTGTGGGTTGGATTGAGAAATGGATCCACTTTAAAAGTGTTTTGGTTGGTATTTTTAGCCCCATAAATGCTTGGGTCTGTGTATTTTCATCCAGACTGCAGGATGAATGAAGAGGGTCCAATGGAGAATGAGAAATCCTATCACTGGTATTGCTTTGTAAAACTTCACCTCCAGCTAAATTTCCATAAGGGCATCAGACCTTTTCTTACACAGCAAAAGTTTATTTTTTGATGGCTAAAATTAGTAAATCATTGTGAATTTTTTAATATTTTTATAAAATAATGTTTGAGAACTGTGTCTTTCTATACTACCTTTTATATTTTTAAAATTTATTAAGTGTGTTTGATTGGAAGGAAGTGACTGTTGCCTCTGAAGTGACCTAAAAGTTTGCATTTGCCCAGAGTTTGTTTGGTTTTGTCTGTAGTGTCATCCTGTGGTGTTTGGATGCTCTGCTGGCTTTGTGCTGCCTTGTTTGGTAAGATGCCATGGTACCTGCACAAGAGGGGTGGATCCTTCCCACTTTGGAGACTCGAATGAGGGGTACATCAATGTCGTTAGCTGGGGGAAAATGGCAGCTCTCTCCTTATCAATTAGATAATAACACTGTCAGGAACTACTGAACCTCAGCAAAGTGTGTTTGCATTTAACATCAAAATTGTGAAATTGCCTCAGTCTGTTAAAAAAATGAAACCATAACATTGACTAATTAACATATATATAAATACATAAAATTACTATTAACATGAAACCACTAAAACCACTAAAATTAATTTCAGTTGTGTGTGACAATGGAAAATAAAGTAATACTTGCATGTGTGAAATTTCATAACTCCCGGGATTTACCTTGTCTAACTTCACATGCTTAAAAGTCAGCTCAGATGAGTTCAGCTCCAAAGGATGGGTTAGTCCTACCAGGTATTGTATGTTGGGTTTTTTAAGAAGTTAGGCAAACATCTGACAGGAGTTACTTCAGAATAATTGGCACTGGTTTGGGTTAGAGAGATAGTCTTTTCAGCTACATTTTGGGTAAGAAAATGGTCCAGGACTTGTGGTTTTCTGTTAAGGCAGGAAAACCTGAAAGTAAAAATAGCTAAAAATAAGTTCATTATCCAAGCTTGGAAATACAGAGGAAAATGAGAATTGGGGGAAAGGAAATTAGGCTTGATGATACTGTTGATACTATTTCAGTGATTGAAAATATATTAAAGAAATTCACATGAGTATAGAAAATACTATTCTAGAGTAATAGAGGGAAGAATGGAAGAACTAGTTGAGGGTAATGCAGGGCCTCCTTTATACACTTCCTGCTGTGATATCTTACTTTTTAGCTACTATAAAGAATACCAAAATAATATTTCATTGTGCACAGTCAGCATCATAAATTGGCCAGCAGAATTTCAGACTACTTTGATTTTGCTGGGTTTCATTTGTATATTGTTTTATTATTGTTCTCATGAAACCATTTTAAAAATCAAAAAAAAGAAAAAGTCCATGTGGAATACAGAACTTCTGTAGTTAGCACTTTCTCAAGAAATGGGCCAGTGCAAAAAAAATCATGAAAAGAAAGCAGACTGTTGCATGCTTAGCAGGCAACTTATGGAAAGTGTAAGGTGAGTTTTAACTTTGAAGCAGATTATACTTTTAAGTAAAGCTGTAGCAACTCCTAAAAATATACTGGGATGCATACAAATGTGCTGGCTAAAGATGCAGAGTAATTAAAATGGAAATTTAGACTTTGTGGTATGTTGTTTATTTCCCACAGGGGAAATGTTTTGGAGGAGTTGGTACCCCATTTAGACTTCTGAGTGCCACTGGTTTGGCATACTGAGTGTCATCATTCTGCTTCCACTTCTAATTTAAGCTCCTAGTCTTCCTAGCTTTCCTCTGGTTTAATTACAGACTACAGACTTCCCTGCTGGGTGGCTCTGGACACGAGCTTAACACCAGTAGTCTCCTTATTCTTCCAGAGGGCACTGTCCTTTCTGGTGACTGTCTAGTCTGGTGACTGTCTAGTCTGGTGACTGTCCTTTCTGCTGGTGAAAAAAGGAGCTAAAAAAGGGGGTTGATGCTTCATGACGTTTGGATGATCTGAACAACTCCCCTTTCCTACACTGATCAGTTTTGGTCCTGTAAAATAGCATTTGGGGAGGAGGGTGAAGGCTTCTCAGTCTATGCTTTTGTCCTTTTCACAATCTCCTCTCTGCTCAACTTGTTTAGTACAAACTCTCTCTCCACATGCCTTTATCACTGTTTTTGCAAATATCTTCTGTACAGCTTGTGCTTAATAGAACAGTTGTCTTTTATCTCTCTACTTCACTGATTCTCCATCTGTTCTCCATCCAAATCAAACCTGAAAGTTTATCCTCTGCTTTGCATAAATCTCTTCAGCACTTCTTCCAGTGCTTTTATTGCTTTCAATTTTAACTTTACAGCCCTGTGAGAGACACTAGATAAGATAACTCTGCACTGTGCTGTTCTCCTTAATTATTACCTGAAAACAAATATTTCTTTGTTCAATTTTTGTCCATTTTTGAGTGTATCTATATGATTTAAACCCTTGTTTTCAAGCATATTTATAACAGTATACTCATAAATGTGGGAGCAGTTCTATTCTTTAAGAGTATACAATTTTAATTGATGTACAGTATTTTTCTTAAGCCTTCCTATAAAATTTTAAGTGTCCAAGATAAACTGGAATCCTTGTTCGTTACCAGACTATTTGTGCTGGCTGATGATGGCACTTTCAGGTAGAATGGCTCCTACTTAATCTTTGAATCATACAGCAGGGGAAACAATGTCACCAATATATAACAAATCCAGAAATTCATTAAGCATCACAGAACTAAGTTTTTAATTTTATAGCTAGTTACTCCCTGAAACAAACTGTTTTGTCATCTGAATATTTGTTCTTTTTTAGCTCGACCAAACAGAACCAAACCAAACTTTGATAGCTGTTCAGAGAATCTCCTTTGATTTCTGATCTCAACACTCAGACTGTTTTATAGAAGAGTAATGCATGGAAAACTAAAATAGTAATATGACAGAATGACACAGAAATGTCTGGTTATAAGTTCTGGGGGATCTTTACTGCCTGGATAGTTGCTGATCTCTGCTAGTTCAGTTTTCCACCTTCCTAGAGTTCCCCTATAACATTTCCTGTGTTTCATTAGCTTCAAATTGAGCAGGCCAAACTATGAGATTAGCACCCATAGAAGATAATATTTGTGAAAAAAATTTATTGTAGTTTTTTCCTTTATTTGTCCCTAAGTAGTCCTTTAAAATAGTTCCTCCCATCATTCTAGTTAGTTATAATTAAGTTTTATTTTGCTTGACCATAACATAAGCATTGTAAATACCCAAGACTTATGAGCCACAAAGATGTTATTCAAGGGTATTTGCAGGATTAGATACATCTGCTGTCTTGAAATGTGCTATGTCCTTTAGAAATCTGATCATGTCTTCCCTCGCCATGCTATGTCTGTGAATCTTTGTGTTACTTATTGTTACTTATACTTGTTACTTTCAGTGAAGGAAAGCACAACTTACATCAAATTCTTAAAGCAGTAGTAATACAAATACCCATTTGAACACAATTCTAATGCAAAGAAGCAGGAAATCCAATTAACCCAATAACTATAAAGTAACTGATGTGTTTAATACTTAAAAAGTCATATTTATTTGTTGTTTAGGATTTTTTTTTTTTTTTACAAACAGGGATGCTTCTTGAAGCTACTAAAAGATATCTTTACAAACAAGGTAGTACAAATATATTCCATGGTATTGCATGTCTGTGGTTATAGGTGATTTATAGGTCATTTAGAATGATGATTCCTTTGTTCCTCGGAGGATACTTGCATGAAGAAGACATTTAATTCAATGAAATGAAACTGCTTACTTATTTCAAGAATTGAAATAATTCCTTAGGAGATTCCTGGCTGCATCACTGCAATGGTACTAATACCAAACCTCCAAAGCCATTAAGGTCCTTCAGAGCATAGCTCTACTGTCTTGATCCAGCCTTTGTATGGGGTGAAGTATTGTAACTAGATTTTAGTATCTGTGCACTATGAATGGGCTTGTCATAGTTCCCAGGAAGAGAAAAAAGACTCCCTAGGAGTATAAACAAGACCCAAAATGCACAGTATGAAAAATAACTCCTAATAGTAGCTTAAATGTCCTTCCTTGTCTGTTTCCCTGGCTGTACAGGGTGAAGCAGGCATGACTTTCCATGGTTCCAGCAGTACAAAATGCCCTTGCACACATGGTTGCTCACTCTACTTTATCCTTCTCTTTGCATTTCAATGAGGAAAAGTTAGGGAACTCATTAAGTTCTTCCCTTATGCCTATTTCTATCACCTTAATCATGACAGTTTCATTCCCATGGACCTGCCTGCCTGACTCTCACCTGTATCTGTATTGTCTTTTGTCTCTCAGGGTGAGGTTCATCTAGCTACAAGCAAATGTTTGTGCTCAAACCAGTCCCCCAGCTTGTGTTTGCAGTCAGTGGAAAGGAACAGGCACTTATTTACTTTTTTAACAGGGACAATTCACCACAATCAGTTTTAGAAATCTCTGTTAGGGCATGAATAATCTGCTGTAGAAGTGCTTTTCTTTAATGACTGATCAAGCAGGAGCGTAGATGAAACATTCAGTGTATACACCTGCATTTAGCCAAATGAAATTTACATTCAACAGCTTTGATCAACATCTTTGATCCTCAGTTAATCTTGCAAGATTTTTTCTTTCTCTTCTGTGTGCATGTATAAATCTACATGCTGTGTAAGACAGTGACAGGAGACAGTGATGCAGCCTTTTTAGTATTTGAACATTTTCATATAAAAATTAGGCATTTCTGAAAATATTGCAGGTTTCCATGGGATCCAGCTGGAACAGAAAAGAGGCAGAGACAATTTTCTTTCTTTTTCTTTTTTTTTTCCTATCCTGGTTTTCCTTAATGAATATAAAAGCTCTTTAGTTGTATTTTATTCAGGTTTTATGTTAAACTGTACCACCTGCACCAGCTAGATTTGTTGTTACTGTTCCTCCAAGAACATCCTGACCTCAAAGTAGACGATGGTCTCTTGGCTCCAGCCATTAATAACAGCAGCTGTGGTGAACTTCACTGTAGGTCCAGTCCTGCCAAAGGAATAGTGAGGGTCCAGCCAACCCCAGGATGCAGCTATGGTGTAACCATGCCACAGATTTTGCAGTTACAATACACAGAAAGTAGTGAAGACAGCTTTCTAGTCTCTCAGTGTCTGAGAGCACAGAATGTCTCTGTATTGTAGGAGAAAAGAAGGTCATTGGGGTTCTTTGTTCAGAAATTATGTCACTCTGCTTGGTGGTCGCATTGGGATGCTTTTTTTGTAGGAGTGACCTCCACAGACTTCTGAACTGTCAGTTCCATCCCTTATGATTATCTCTTGTGTGGCTTTGAATATTAATGGCACAAAGCCGTCCTTGTCTGCAGTGAGCACAATCCAAGAAGAGCCTACAAAAATTAAGTAAGAAAAAGAAAATGAGTGCACTGCTGTGGTTACGTAAATGTAGAAGCACGTTTCTAAAAGTCAATGAGCATGCAGGCAGAGCAGGGTTTCTTTTTGTGCACTAAAGCCTTATTACACTAATGACATTAAGGTCTGACAATCCATGCTCAACACACCTTTGTGCAGATGCAGTGAGGAGCTAAATGAAAGGTCTTGCAAGGTTTGAGGCATTTTGTCCCTTATTTATATTAAGTTCAAACACAAGGTGCATCTTTGCTAGTTCTAATGAACTAAAAGTGTCTTCATCTTCTGAAAACCCAGCCAGCCTTTCAGCTGACTTTTGTTCTAATGACATCAACTTCTGCTTAGCCTTTCACTCATCTGCTCTACTCAAATAATGAAGAGATTATAAAAACTGGAAAAGTTGCCAGCAAAAATGATTGGCTGTACTTGCTCTAGAAAGGAGTAGGGGTCTCCATCTCATTACCATCAAGCCAAGATTGTTCCATGTATTTTCAGATTCATATAGCAAATAGAATAAAGTTACACCTTGAAGATTATTTACAAAAGCTGCTACAGTAAAATTTCTTGTCTTTTAATTATTTATAGAATCTTCTCCTAAAGAGAATGAACAAAATATGGATGACATTTTTAATCCTTTTTTTCAGAAAAAAAAAAGGGATGAGATTTAAAAACCAAAACATTTTAGGTTCTCTATCTGTATTGCATAGAAGAAAATAGACCTCCACCCACTTTTTTTTTTTTTTTTTTACTTTTCTTAGCAAATTGGCTTAAAAATGAAGCTGTATTTATTTTCTTTAGTGATTCATCTGGCTTTCTTTCTTGCTGGATATTGCAGTTCTCATAGAAAAAAGTGAATTCTCTATTTTTTTCCAGTTTGACACTGTATGGAAAAAAAAAATCTGTGGCAACTTAAAACCATTGGGGGAGCCTTTATATGACACAATTTCCTTAGAGCGTGTGATTCTGTCATTATTGAGCAGGGGCATTAGCTGGGATATGAGGGAAAGAAGACCCTGTTAGGTTCTGTGTTGGGATTTTAGATTTTGGGATATAAAACTGTTTTTGAAATGGTATATGAAAAAAGGAACTGTAGAAAGTCCAAATGAACCATCCTTATTTTTGTCAGTCGTAACAAAGCATGCTCCTGGAGAAGGTAAATCTCCCCTTCTTTAACCACTAACAAAACATTTTTTCAGGCTGGTTGTATGTTGTCATGTCACCTGTTACATCATAAGAAGATTGTCTTTCCAAACCATGGATCTTTAATCTTCTGCTCTTAATACTTTCTTTCTAAATCTGAACAGACTTCAGATTCTGTGAGCAGTGGCCCTGAAAGTGGAATTTCTATGATCCAAATGGATATTCCATTGTTAATCAAATTGATGAAGCATACTTTTGTATCAGACTCTTGAAATTATTTTCATCCATTGAAATGCTGGAAATTCTCAGTGTCATTTATAACACTTGCTTGGAGGCATATCCCATGGAATAACCATAGTGTGTAGAGTGTAGTAATCTTTTACTGTGAACAATTATTATGATGATATGCCAAAAAGAGAGACTCCTGTGTGCTGCTACCAGGAGCACTACACAACAGACTCTATTTAGCATAGGTAATGGTATTACAGTCCTGGGCTTAAAGGGCAAACAATGAGGCCGAGCTCATTGCTCTTTTAACTCTGATGATCTTGACAGCATTGCTGTGGACATGAATTTGACATACAGTTGTGAAGCTTTTCCCTCCAATCTATTACTGCTTAAGTGTTTACTCATTGTAATAAATGCCAGGCTGTCATTATAATACAAGCATGCTCTTCATTACATACCCTTTAATTATGTAGTATTAAAGGATGGGAGTGATATTTTTAAATTTCACATTTAATATTTATGTCATGTGTCAAAAGAAACTTTTAGGAATATAAGCAAGTACCATCTAGAACTGAATAAAGAGCTACACAACTGCTTCTGCTCCAAACCTTATAATTTTGCAGGATTTTGGTGAGTTTTAGAAAGATTGTTTCAGTTTTTGTTTTTGCTGAAAGCGTACAGACTCAATATCAGAAAATCCGAGCAGAAAGAGGGACATACTAGGATGATTCTGAGACATTATCTTTTTGATATCTCTGAAGTCTCATACATAAATTTGAGGAAAGGTGTTCTGCTAATTAAATATTCAACTGCTCTGTAGAGCTGAAAATTGGTTTTCTCAGTTCCCTTGTTTATTATGGGCACTTCTTTCCAAAATCAAGAGCTGGAAATACAGGCCAAAAATGGGCTCCTCCTTGCCCTGCAGCTCTGCATCATGTTGCTGCAGAAGCCTGCTGGGAAATAGCTCAGGTCTCAACAGCAGGTAGAGTTTTTTCATATGTGTGCTTCCACTACACTGCACAGTCAAGGAAGATTCCTGACAAAAATATGAAACATGCATGTCCTTGTCTTCTGGAACAACCTCAGAAAGAGGATCATGGTAGTCTGTGATGAGAAAAGCCATCAGAAGCATTATAGTGAAATGGCTAAGAAATGGCAGTTTGTGTGTTGCTGAGAAATGTCACACAGGAACAGACAGGGACAAAGCAATTCAGAGGCCAGTCTGGGGCCAGGGTTCCCCTTTTACACCTGTCCTTATGAGTTAATCAGTGGTGGGTGGTAAAAATGGGAGACTGGCAAATAGGAACACCAAGCTTCATTTTTTATCTTACATTAAAATAATCCCAAATGCTACTTTATATATATATATATATATGTATGTATGTATGTATGTATATAATATTCTGAGAGTGAATTTTTGAATTTTTCTCCAACCTATTCTCTGTTGTCAGGGCTGAGACATGCTAGTAAGGATGGATGAAGCAAAATGCCAAAAGGTTTTAGGAAAGCAATTCTACTATTCTCCTTCCAGGTAACACAGTGTACTGATTATTTTCTCAGCCTTCCTTTGCAGAGGCACCTAACATATTACTCTGCTAATAGGTAGTTTTGCAGTTACTTAGCATTTAAATTATTTCAAGAGTCTCTGCTGTATTTCAGACAAGGGAAAACACACACTTGCCAAAAGAAGTTGGTTAGCTCAGTTTACTAAAGTCTGGGGTAATTATTCTGTCACAAATGCTTCTTTTATATGCTAAAAATCTCAGGTGAAACCAGATAGAAGAAATAAAAAGAACGTACCGTGTTTCATTTCAATAACAGGCAGATCAAACAGCTGCTGGACTAAACTCAAATGGATCTTGCCATCACAGAGGAGAACGTCTTTTGTTTCTTCAGTAACTGATCCATTTGAAAAGCTTTTCTTCATATCCATGTATATAAAAGAAAAGATCTAGTTAATGGCTTAGACATTGAGCCCGAGTACTCATAAGCATTCTTCTGCTCTTATTCCTTTCAGTTCTTTAGTCATTTTGCCTTTTCTTTGTCTGTCTTTCCCATCATCATGCAGGACCATTCTAAGCACAATCTCATAGCCCAATGTGAGGAGGATAAAAATGCCTCTTTGGTTTTTGCTTTGTGAGCTCCTGCAGCTCAAAGCTGCCTCAGCTCTGTACATGTATTGTCCTGGGCTGGGTATCTGTGTGTCTGTGGGGCCTCCCTGCCTGAAGCCAGTTCAGTGGAAGGGAATGTATCATACATGGAATAATGTTGTTCCAGATCCTGCCAGAGTAAATGAGCACTCTGCTCAGTTTCAGCTGTATGTGTGGGTGGGTTTGAGAGCCATTGGGCAGCTATTACACCCTGGCAAAATAACCTCAGGGTTATTTTGGCACAGGGAGTATTGCAGAGAGACTGGACCTAGCAGCAGTCTCTGAAAAGCTGTCACATCAAGGTAGCTTGGGAATCCTGTGACTTGCATTGAGACAGAGGGAATGTATGGATTTACAGCCTTGGAATTTGCTCTGATATTCACTGAAAGAACACACTTGAATATAAAGGTGGCTTGTTTGTGCTTCATGAAATTTAGGTGGCCCTAAGAATCAACATCTTTGTGTTTCATCTTTCTAGTTACTGCAAGGTGCAAGGACAAAAAAATTGTAGAGCTGCTATAGTCATGGAGTGGATATATATTTGAACTTACATTTCCCTATCTGCTATAATTTAAAAGTCCTTTTAACACTGAAAATTTTCCAATGACTAAATGTTATTATGAAATAGATGTGGATGGGACATTTTCTTCTAACTAATATTGCTAAATAATATTTCTATACTTTGTCCTGTGAATTTCATTTTATTCTTTCCATGCTTTCTCCCTGTGTAGTTCCATGTGTTATGTTTTGCTTGTTTCTTTTTCTTTGGCATCTTTATGTTTGCAATACCCCCAGATTTTACATATTTGTTATGAATGGACAGTCTATTTACCCAATTTCATAGACCCCTCTGTTTCATACATTCAAAAGGGTCCAAGGTAATATTTCAGAATGGATTGACAGGATCTCATCTATCCTAACTCCTGTTCTAGTCCTACTCTGTCTGTGTCTACTTCACACCCTTGAATTTTTCTTGCTAATGTAAAACTTATGGTTGAATGAATTCACAACTGCATCTTCAATTTGTAATCTAACCTCTGACTAAATAAATGTCTCTTGTAATGCTTGTCTTCATTTCTAATTGTGCTGTCTTTTCACAGTTGCTCTCTGTGAATGTGTGCTTTTTTGCTGTGTAACAACCTTTCTAAATCAATCTCTTTCACTTTTCTGTACACAGTTGTGCTGTCATGCAACTGCATTGAATTCTGTAAATCAGAATGTCTGCTGACTGTTGCAAATGTCCTTTCTCCCACTCTGCTATTATTTGCTCATGCAGATAGTCTATGGCTGATTTTTATTTATTTCTTTATTTTATTTATCTATTTTTTATTTATTGTGAGTGATTTTATTAATAAAAACCATAAAAAAATCTTTCCATTAAATATGTGAACTTTCCAACTTTCAAATGTCTTCTCATCTTTTTTCCACATTCAGAATAACCAGAAATTTGTTGGTGCATAATTAATAAAGGATATACCTAAGGAATACATCAAAGAAGTATCATTGTCTTAGTCATAAACCTATAGCAGCTTTTTGTTACAGCTGCAACTATATAAGAAAAGTTCTTTGTAATTTTTAAGTATTTCCAAGTTATGTAGTACTTGGAAATTTTCCAAAAACTTGGAATTTCCAAATTATGTAGTACTGTATTCTATTGAACCTAAACACACCTGAAACTCAATGGCCTGAATGTTCAGCAGTGAGTTTGTGCTTTTATAGGCATTGCAAAGGTGCTCTTTGCCTGTGCAGGTATTTGTGCAAAGCTTTGTCATTGCTGCAGTTTGTGGACTAGCACATCTAACAACTATTTCATTTTCCTGAGTTCAGGTTGGAATAACAGAGTTTATTCAAACTGGAACTTCAGTTCATGAATTATAGAAAAAAGTGGACTGTACATGAGACAAGCTCATTGACTTGACCCAAGGGGGTCCATTTTTCACATAGATACGCTTCAACTTAAGAATTATCAGAAAATAATCTAGCTCTGTCTGTCTTGACTTGAAATCAGTTGAATGGAAATGTATACTCAAGATGATTTTGTTCTAGTTTGTTTCCTATATAGCATTGCACATTATTATTGGAACAGCCATTGGAAGTGGAGGACATTTTTGTATACACAAAACTGCACAACACCTATTTTTTTATCTGAAACAGTTTTTCAAGGACAGACCTGAAAGATCAAGTCTCAGTTGTTTGTCTTTCATCACTTGTCAGTGTTCATATGAGCTATTTTCTCTGTTACATGCTTCTGTTTGTAATGATAAACATAATCATCTTATGCATTTATTTTTGACTTTTTACAAATTCTGTCAGGTCAAGAATCTTTCTCTGTTATAATCTTCTAATTATTTAGCCTTTTTGCTTAATGCTTAGTTTAAGTGGTGATAATGTGCCTTCTCTTGGAGGAATGTGTTCACAGATGTCATATCACAGATTACCTGATTTAAACCTGTTCCTTCTTGTGAGGCAGGTAACTCTTAGTATCCCCTTCTTATAGATGATCATACCATTACACAGGGAGCTTAAGAGATTTAGTCAAGGTCATGGAAGTAATTTGTGACAGAGTTAGAGGTACAACTAAAAGCTTGCCTTGGTGCCATAACCCAAAGACAATTTTCTAGCCAAATCTAGATTTAATCCACCTCTTCCCAAAATCTATGTCTGTTTTTGCTATGTTGTTATTTATCTCAATAGTAATCAGAGGACTTGAAATTCCCAGATTAAAATCCCTTGTGTTAGTTGCTTTATCCTAGAACAAAGTTTATTGGTAGACAAAGAACATGTTAATAACAGAAGAAACAAATATATTTCCACATACATTAGTTGTATATTTTCAGATTAAGTTTCTTTAGCCAACTTCCTGTAGTATGTCAAGTGCAACTCTTCCTCAACAAAAACCCAGCAAAAAGAAATGATCAATAATTGTTTTCCCTCACCCATGTCAGCCTGCCCAGATCAGATTTTACATCCTATTAAGGGTGTTCTAGGCAGCAGCCAGCCAGTCACAGCAGTGCCAAGCTGTCTTTCAAAACTCACATTTCAGATTGCAGATATGTAGGAGAAAAGCATCATTTACTAAGGCAAAAGGATTCCTGGATGAGATGTTATATATCTCACGTATTTGCAGTTTTCATACTGCACAATAAGTGAACATGCCTTCTCTCCCTTTTTTGAACCCCACTGAGCAGTCAGCTGGAGCTGGTTCTGCCTCTTGACCTTTTCTTCATTTTTCTTGTATTTCCTAATGCACTGCCTACACTCTCCTGCATGCTGAGATCATCTTAACGAACTTAAATTTAACAACTGATGAACCAGTGAGGTAAATGAGAATATGCTACCACTCAGAATTGTTTTTATTGATGCTGGGTTAGTGATCAGTTGAAGTCTCAGTGTGTTCTTCTTGCCCATGGATGTCTAGGAATGTAAAATGTTTTTCAGATGAGACCTGCCAGCTGTGTGCCCAGTGCTCATCACCTGCTGAAGGATATGCCTCACTGATGTGCCCACACACTGCCTTTGTTCTTTTCGTAACAGTATTGTATTTTAAATTCACAGTCATCTTGTAGTCAAATAACATGTACAGAAGCAGAAATTTCATCTCTTAATCCTGGAATATATTACTATGCACTTTATATTAGTTCATTTCATTAATTTCAATCCTTTTTTAAAATTTATTCTAGATGTTAAATAATAGTCATCCATTTACAAGTGTGAAATCCTGATCCTTTACTGAGAATATTACTGACTTTATGTCATATGCAGATTTTATAAGCATAACTCAGCAAATCATTAATGAAACTTTTAGATGACACTGAAAATCCATCATGAGAAAATCCACCAGTAATTTTTTCCATTTTCTTCTATATTGGTATAACTATTACTGTCTCCATTGCAGCTAATTCCTTAACCATCTTATTTTTCTTCTATTAATCCCTACTCTCTGCTGTTGAACAAATAATTTCCCCTGTGGCATATTTCAAGTACTGTACTGAATTACAGGTATTTTAAATATTCTTCATCTCCTTTGTGTTAATAATCTGTTGTTTTATAAGGGAAAGGTATCAGGTTAGCACATGCATTGTACAGTGATTAGTGCTGTAGTTGTCTAGCATTCTGTTTTCCTTCTTTTACACCCTTGATTTCAACTGTGTTGTGCTCCACTGGTGATTTCATATTTGATACCTTAGTACCCATTAGTCAGGTTGCTTTTACCTTGCCCCTATATTCATTGTGCAGGGTGAGTAAAAGCTAGTAGATTAGCTAGATGTGGGAGTTCTGTCCCAGAAAACAATGGAAAGACACTTAAACAGCTAAGGAAGAGAGCATTGAAGAGGAAGGAGAATTATGATTTACATTCTCACTGTGCCTCGTGCAGCATTGCCACAGGTGGTGTTCATAAGGTTTGACAGCTTGCACTGCTCCCCTTCCCTGTCATTATTTCTACTGTTGCTGTGATTCCTGCCTGCTTTTTGGTAGTTTCTGTTTTTATTGTGGTGGAGATACTGATATCTTTCCTTTCCTTACCCTTATGTGGGACATTCCAATTGCAACCTTAATTAACCTGGCAGAGAAGCATAAGCCTGTAAAATGTTTATGCTGGAAGAGACCTGAGGTGCTCAGAGGTGCTTAAATCCCAGTGCAGTTTGCATTTATAGGGCACATCAGCATTCCTGGTGACACAATGCTGGGATTTCTCTCCTCTTGGCTCTCTGCAGCTACTGTTTCAGGTGTGTTGTCATCTAAGATACACCTTTTGTGCTTCCATGATATTTATATGTGATCTCTACTTTCTTTGTGCAGTATGATAACTTGGCTCTATTTTTGACATTGTGTGTTCCTTTCCTTTTACACCTGTGCATCCAACAAACAAATCATCTGCTTTAACAAAAGGAATTGTGTCTCCTCTACAGACCCTGCTTGCCTGCTATTGATCAGTTTCAGAACGCTGTTGACAGAATTTCTTAATATCAAATTCCCCAACCTTTGCTCAAAATGTTATCCATGCATTAATCACACAAATTCCTCAACCTTTGCTCAAATGTTATCCATGCATTAATCACACTTTCTCTTGAATACTGCAGGTCTTTCTTTTACAGTCATCCTAAATCTCTTGTTTCTAAATTTCAGGATAGCTGACTAGTTTCTTACTCCAGGGAGCAGTCATATCAGCTTCCTCTTCCATCATTTTCATGACTTACTTTCTATTGCTCAACCCAAGTCAAAATTGCCCTTTGGATTTCAGAAGGGTTCATGGTCTTATTACAGCTCATCATTTCAGCCTGGTCTTTGCTCATTTTTTTTGTGCGCCCCTTATATTCCCCTTCTTTACATCATGTATTTCTACCAGAGCTTTACTGCCATATGTTTGGATCCTTTCTGTTCATCTCCCAGATATCCGTAAAAAAATTATAACACCCACGTTTATTTTGTAGCTGACCTTTGTAGCTGGCAATAAAGCTTCCCATAGCAAATTGTATGAAGATACTATAAAAGTACAGATTGACTTATGTACAATTACTGGTCTGTGCTAAGAAAAGAAAGTAATTGTGACTAATTGCTGAAAAGATATTATTTCCTATTTAATTATGCAATATATGCTATCAGTGATATAAACTGTTGACATCATACTGCTTGTGAACAAAATGTAGGAGTTTAAAGATGTTCTTCAGATTAAGATGAATGTTATTCCTCCTGGAGAGGTTTGCCTAAATGCCTTTAATTTGAGATCCAGATTGGCTTTATTTCCACTGTAATTAGCTTCTGAATGAGACTAGTTTAAATATTCTGCAGCTGTTTCTTTTCTGGGGGAAGGGATCGTATAAGTATCTTTTTGCAAAGTGAAACAGAAAAAAATCTGTGACAGATCCTCTTTTATTTTTTTTCTTTTTAAATAATGTCTTCTTATTGCATTTGTCTGTCTGCCCTCCCACATTCCCCTGAATCACAAACCTGCCTGTGATGAAAGAGCAATAATATTTGCTTTCCAGGGTTGAATGATCAAGTTACCTCCGGTGGCTGAATGCTATTACAAAAGTGATAGTGCAGTGACATTTCCAAAGTGTGAATGATCATGGTTTTCCTCTATGGCTATGGGCTACAAAGAATACAGATTCTGGTAGCACTGCATAGATGTGACTTCAGAGGAGTTACAGGCAGACTTGCACTAACAGTATAAACAAAGGTTATGAAAGACTGTTAAATGAGCAAACATTATGAATTATTAAGTAATAAATGTTTCTGTTTTTTTAGTTTCCTAAGCAGAACAGGAAGTACACATAAATATGTCAATAACGCTTCTGCACAACAATGTTCATAATTGCTCATTAATTATTGCTACATTTTTAACCATTATGTTTTAAACTTTCATTTTATTTTCTAAATGTATAAATATGGTTATGCAGTTCTGATAATTATATTCTTTAGTGCAATAGACTTCTCAATCAAGACTGAGCCTCTGCTGTGCTGGGGATTATAGAGACACTTAAGAAGACATGCACTTGGCACAAAGAGCTGGAAGATAATGGGCATATTATTGACTGGACTGCAGTGTTCCTAAAGCTTAGAAAGTTTTCCACTGGCTGATACTTATATCATAAGGCAATAAAGTTATTTCCTGACTTTCTGCTCTGTGAACACAGAGTCTGGCTGGAGCTCACAGCCCAGCTGGTCTCTGAGCTCACAGTGTACTAAACAACTCCTGAAGAAGGAACAAGGTTCAGATGTCTGAATAGAAACTAATCAAAACAACTATTTCTCTGAAAATTATTAGCTGCCTATGAAGCAAATATTTCCCTGTCTGTCTGTAGACCTTTCTCCCAAGTCTACTTTTCATTATTTTTTGGCATCATGCTGTGATCCTGTTAGATTTCAGAAGAGGGGCTGAACTATACAAGGCATTAGTGGAGACTTCGCCAGGAAAGCTGTGTGTGGGAAGGCATTAGTGGCACTTTTTTGAGTCATTGTAATGTGGTGCTAGCAGTGCTTGCTGCTGGCTTAATGTGAAACTAACCTATTCAGATAAATAAGTATTCCTTACTAAACATAGTTTTTCTAGCAGTATTTTAGAAGCACTTAATTTTTTTGTTGTTCTTTCCAAAGAAAAATAGCAGGTTAACTAATTCTTACTTCTAGTGCAAGCACGTGCACAGCAACTTCAGATCTTAGATTAATGTTATGTGTCACAAATAAAACTTCTCTTGGGAAAGGTTAATCCAATTGACTCCTAGAAACAGGGCTGCTTGCTAAATAAATAAGTTGATTTATGTTAAGAAATCAAAATTAATTTGAACATACTGGAGAACAGAAGGGCTTGCTTCTTGGCCAATAAAATCCTGAACTATTTAAAATAGACATGCTACTTTTCCACCAGAATTTGTATAATGTGTTCAAGTTAAATTATTGACTAATTCAGATCGAAAGCTTTGCTTTTATCCAGAAAACCCAACACACCCGAATCTGTTTAAATGCCAAGTAAACACTTGCTAGAAAGTAATGACCATGATTGAATTGAGTCACCATTCCCTTAATGGCTTTTTAAGGAGGGGTACTTAGATGTCTACATAGATTCCTTTAAAGTTAAAGGAAGTAGAATTTGCTTCAGCATCATCACAATGCAGTGTATTATGTTGACATAATGCTGCTTATGTTGCAGTAGATAAGAATGCATTTATAATTGGCATTTACATCCTGAAAGTGATACCAGTTTTATCACTACCACCAACATGTTCAAAAATCTGATCAGTGTAAGGTTAGTATTCCTGTGAATACTATTAAAAATAGTAGATAGAAATAATTACCCAACCTACATTCCTTAGTTGAAATTCTTATTGAAGCCAGGAGGAAATTTGCCAAAACAAGGGTAATAGGAACATGGTGGTTTGAAATTCTTATATTTATCTAATGAAATCATAATTACATATTGATGGATTAGAAGGTTTTTGTTTGTTTGAGGGTTGTTTTTTTTTAAATATTTTAAGTGGTTATGTGCTTTACAAATTGAATACATCTTATTTTGCAAAGAATAGTGTTGAGAAATCAAAGCAGAAATAAGCCAAATTCATGTCATATCCATTTAAATTTTCCATAAATTGACATTCAATACTTTGTTTCAGTCTTCCTGTGAATCTGGCTATCTTCAGACTTTGTATTTGAGCTCAGGTTTAAATTTATTAGATTTCTGGTGAGCTACTGTAGCCCCCCATTCATCGTCTTATCTCTGCACTAAACTAAAATATAAGCCTTTTGTAGATTAACAACTCTGGCTCTGTTCTCTCTGACAGATGCACACAAAATCAGCCAATGTCCAAGACAATTGTGCATGATCAAAGAATAAACAGACAAATCTCCCATGTTAAGTATCCTGTAAACTATACACATCATCCTGAGTTGTCATTCCAATGACAAATTATAATTCCATTTTAAATTAAGCTTGACTCCAAACCAAGGTTACATTTCTTATGGGTTGATAAGAATAAACTGCATCCACTTGATTTAAAGCTAAATAAATGCAAGATTGTTTAAAAGTTTGGTTACCTATCACAGTATTTCTAAGCTGACAAAAAGTTACCTGGTAGGTGACATGCACGACAGGCGGTTCCTGGGAACACGGGTAGGCTAAAGAAATCCTCCTGCCATTCCTAGCCAAGTCTGTTATTTCAGAAAGGCTCAGCTGTAACTCATTGAAACTGCCACAAAGTCTCTCTAAATTTCTAGATATGTGACTCATTCCCCTTTCACTTGGCAAATTGTTGTTTTTAGGAGAATTCGATGCTTCTTGGATCACATTGAACTGCACTTTAGGGGATGTTGGTCTGCTGGAAATCCTGCTGGGTGATCCAAAGCCACGAAGAGACACTGAGCGATTCATAGGTTCAGCATCCAATGTTTCCAAGGCCACCGAGGAGTCACCTGGGAGCCTTTTTTCATCCAGGTCACTCACACTTGATGAAGAGCTCTGCTCATAACTAGGGCTCTTTACTTCTTCAATGAGTCTTCTCCTGCCACTTGGAGACTGAATAACTGTGCTTCTTGGTATTAACAACTCCCTGCTTTGAGGTTGGTCTTCTGTGGCAAGGTTCTCAAAGAATTTTCTTCTCCCAGGTATATTAACAGAGGATTCAAAGTTATAAAACATATTCTGCTTAGTCTCAGGCAATGCTGAAGAATTTTCTTCCAGCATCAATTCTTTGACCATAAGACGCATTACGTACCTGTCTGAACTTGAAGATGGAATGAGATTAGAATCAGGGAACCTCTGCTTGCCAATCAGAATCAATAAGAGTTTATCTGTTAAAAAGCATAGGCCCTTTGGTCTTTCATTTTTTTCCAGCTGGATTTGTTGAATGTGAGGCATGGAGGAAGAGATTACTGAATACACCAGAACAATATTAGAAGTATTAGAGGCTACTGCCACAATCTGAGCTCTAAGATCAAAAGCCATTATATCAGGAACCAAAATACCTGGGATGGTGACTTTTCTGGTGGTTGTTACCTTCCTCTCAAAAGTCACCAAGATCAAGTGAGAAGAATCTTGACCATTTGTTGCTGCAGAGTCTTTGCGTTTCAGAGTAATGAGAGGACTGGGATCAGACCGACGGTGGTTTGCAAGGATATGGGTCAAATCCACAGGACCTGATGAAGAAGAAGCAACTGAATCAACACCTGATCTATCTGAATCTATGGACTTTCTTCGTGTGTCCATGGAGTATTCCTCGTCACCAAGCACCAAAGCAGACTGTGAGGTTAAAGAACCAACTTCTGTACCAGAGGGCACATCAAATGCAATGCCTGCATTGATACCACAGATGTTATCTAAAGGAAGCTCAGTAGCTACAGCAATTTGGAAATCCAGAGTGGCTTCTATAGCGCAGATATAACCTCCCACATCAAAAACTGGGCAAAAGGAGCAGATATTTAGAGTTTTCTGAGCATTATCCCATATGTAGGAGTGCAGGGTACTGCCTATAGCAACTACTAAACGATTACCATCCTTAGTCCAGCAAGCACAGTGGATGAGTCCGCTGCTTTTGATCTCTGCCTTAACCCGCGTATTGTCAGTACGAACGGCGTGCAAGACTGAAGCATCTCTTTTTGTAAGCACAGCCAGGACCTCCTTCTTAGGATGCCAGACACAGCCCTGAGAAAGCAGTGGAAATGGCTCACCAACCTCACAAGTCTGAGAAATCAAGGGCTTTTTCTTCTCTGCACTGCTGTAGACCAGCTGCCAAATGCTTACGTGCTTTTTGTGCTGAACAGCGAGCAGAGCTGGGATGTCTGTAGAGCAATATGGGCCCCAGTAAAGCCCATGCACATGTTCAAATTGACCAAGAATGTTTGAGTCTCCAAACTTCAGCTCTCCATTTTGATAGTATAAAGTAGTCAGTATCACTTGCTTCCCATCTGTCCAGGCAATTCCATGCACAGGGTGGATAGCTTGATATAAAGCATTGAGGCCGGTTCTCAGCAGCTTTGCCTTTCCCAAATCCATCTTTTAGGCTTTCTTTCTAATGAGGATAGTTCCAAAATAGAGAATCCATGGAATTCACTTGCAGATCACCATGAGAAAGTTTTTTTCTCATGCCTCCTTCCCTTCCTTTCCAGCATCAAGCTGCTAATTTTCTGCTAATAATCCAAGAGTCTATATTGTGAACTCCTTCTCAGGAGGCCTGCAGCTGCTCTTCTAAGTATAAATCCATGTCAAAGCTGCTTTGGCTATGTCTTTTCCTGGGAGGAGTTATCATCTTCATGTGATTGCTAACAAGGTTTAACCAATTACTGTGCGTTTTCGTAGAAGGCTATTTTTAACTCTTCAGTGCTGGGAATATATTTAAAAATAACACTAATACCTTGACCTTCAGTGAATGAAGGTCTTTACCAAAGAGAGAGATCATATACTGGTAAGCCTAAGTATTAAGCTACAGCCTGAAATAATGACCTGACACTTCTTTCAGCCAGCCTTTGAGGATGAAAGAAGATTTAAACATAACTGAGAACTGTACAAGGCAGATTGCAATCTGTGACGGGCAGCATCTTTCAAAGAGACAAGATCTGAAATGGCTATGAAAGGAAAGTAGAAAAGGGAAATCATGCTCTGTTCTATTAGTAGTTACAAGAGAACAGAGGAAGGTGACATGGAAAAAAAAAAAACAAACACCCAAACTAAAAAGCCCCAAATACATAGTCTAGAAGCAAAGAGACCTGATTAGTGTTTAGTGTTCATTTTACTGGGACATACTTCCTAGCCACAAATATATATTGATTTCTTTCTTGGTCATCCCAGCCACTTGTATCTAAGGGCTGTTCCCTCATTATACAGACAGAATGCAGAGAGGAATCCAAAAATTTCCTATTTCTCCTAACCGTGCATTTTCCCTGCATATGTGTAACATAACATCATGCAAGATCCTTGAGTTGTCAAAGACCAAAGGACCCAGCCAATAAATTGCTGTAGCACAGTGGGGCTGTGGGAGGATACAGCAGTTTGGGTGGGCTGTGTTGTTTCAGGCCCAGACCTGTGCCAGATGGACTGGCTTGGGTGTCTCCATCCTTCCCTCCTCAGCACAGCCCTCTCTGGGGTTAGCTTGGACAGTGGGTGTGTTTGGCTGAGCATAAATAGTCAGGGTGGTATTAATTAACTTAAATATAAGCAACCATTACTATTTTCAGCTCCCCAGGATATCTCAGACAGCCACACTGCTCTGGCAGGTACAACACAGGACTTAGAGAAGAGTAGTGCCATTCTGGGGTGGCAGCTGGCAACAAAGAGATGATCCCCAGATAGTCCCTGGGCTGCCTAAGATGGCATTAGAAGCTTATAAGCAGGTAAGTGAATCCCATCATCAGCATCTTTCTGTAATTCTTGTTTTGCCAGTGCATTTCCTTTCAGCTTCCATGTAGCTTGTGTCTCTTTCTTTGTAAATTAACAAAAAGGGAATAAACTAAACCTGGGAAAAGGTTCACAAGCTATCAATGTAATCACTGTGGTTAAAGATGTAAGGCTTAACAATACACATTCTGCATCCTTAACTCATTTATACATCATATATATATACATTATATATCATATATATATATATATATATACACAATATATAATATTGTATATTAGCACCTGAGGAAAAAGTTGAAGGCAGTTGGACCTCTGTTGTAAGAATTTTTAATACCCTTTTTCCAGGTGTATTTACTGAGGATGGGTATTACCACTAAAGAACTCCCAAATTGGTGTAATTATATCGCATGCTCATTCCCAGCTACTTTTTTTTGGTATGAATTATTTAGTGAAGACTACATTCACAATAAAAACTTTTTTATATTCTTCAAGAACAAGCCAGCAAGGATGACTGGAATAGGTAAAAGTTAAAAAGCTAAATATACAGGTTAGAAGATTCTTTTTTACGCAAGACTCGTAAATTCTTTGGTCTCTGTCTGTGCCTGGGGTGAAACTATGATTTTTAATGATTTTACCTTACCCTTTTGAGGCTCGAATGCAATTCTGCCATACCTGTTTCACTAGGAGTTCTGACAACTTCCTCCAAGTTGTAGCAGGATTATTGTTTTTTTTCTATATTAGTGAAAGTTTCTTACTCATAGTAGTTCTAATGAACAGATTGACTTAAAATACAATCCCAGCAGCTCCATAAATTGACAGTCTGTATAATATATATTTATTTTACTTTACAATATTAGTCTTTCACTGCTTTGTTGTCTTCTGGGTGTATTTTGCTGAAACTGATAAAGCTATTCTTTGGCACAGTATCTCATCTATATTCTGCACCACTGTGCTTTTATTATCCTAACAAAACTGTGTCACAGCTGGATTCTAGCCACCTTAAATGTGGTTTGGATGCAGAAACTTCTGCCTCAGTGTGACTGAAATGCTCAGATGTTTTGCTAGGTATAATGTGTATTCTGCTAGCTATGCTGGCATCTTGAGAGCATGGAATGATTACTTGTGTGGAAGATTGGACTTGATTTGCTGTTGTTTTTTTTTTTTTAAATTTCATCATCTCGTAAAGCATTTGCTCTTCAGCAGTGTCTGTCACATTATCAGAGGATAATACAGGGCTGAATATGTGAGGTTTGCCGGTAAGTTTGTCATAATCAACCTAAATTTTGGAATTCAGGTCATCTCACAAACACTGAAGTCTTGAAAAATATTTGCAGCAGAGCTACAGTGAGATTTTCAACCATCTCTAAAGGCTTTAGGAAATAGGACTTCATCTGAAGTCATACTTATGACACACATATGAAGACATACTTCATCTGAAACATACTTATTTCTAATTAATTATCTGAGATACCCAGATACAAAGATGGCAACATCCACAAAGTTCCACTGGCATTGTAATGAGCTGGGGAATCAAGTAAGCAACAATTTGCTGTGGCCTTTTCAAAACTCTCTAATTCTCAGTGTTTGTTGAAATCTGCAGGGTTTAGACACCCTGCAAGCTCTATTCTGTAGCAACTGAGTTGGAACTCCAGATTCCATTTGGGATAACATTTGAGAATTTCAAGGAGAATTTCCTCTTGTGGTTCTGGTGAGAGGCAATAATGTGGGGAAGGAACTTCTGTGAGAACAGAATCCTCCGGTACCCCCATAAACACCACGTATGAGAAAATGAATTTGAGATAAGGTTATCTTTCAGATTATATCTTAAAAAAAACTGTAAATAATGGAAGACTTGTAAAATATACAGTGGGGAATAAAGCCTAAGTTATGCCATGATTATGGATTTGAGCAAGTTATACTAGGGATCAAAGAAGGCACAAAGTGAATAAAAGATACATTGAACTTTTGTTTGGAAAAACCTCATTTTTTAAAAACAGGATTTAAAAAGAGTGGAAAAACAAGTTGCCTTCATTCAATTATCATATTTTTCTGAAAAAAATATAATTAATATTTTTCCATCACCTTGGCATGCACAGATCTCTATAGCACACACTCAAAATAAAGGCCTGTAATTGAAAACTGTCCTGGAAACACCACAGTTAGAAATCTGAGACACTTCAGTGGGCAACCACAGTCTTTACACCTACAATAAGCTAGATTCTGATCTATTAGCATCTCTGAGCCTCTGATTAGCTCTGGTGTAACTGAGATCAGAATGTGACCTTTGGCTTAAACAAGGTGTTTCACTGGTGGCACCTTGGCTGGCTCTCTCCTGCAGAGTAATTCCAGCCAGCCAGTCCTTGGTGCTTTGGAGGAGATGGTTTTTAGAAGTACATAAATTGAACACTGAGTTGCACATGGCTGCCAGTTGATAGATATGAGTTCTCATGGTTCATAATGAGTGTTGGAAAATTAATCCAGCCTTCATCATTGCAGAGGGTGAGCTGCCTTTTCTTATAATACTGATTTATATTGATGTTTTTACACATTGCTCTACTTGCTATTCAGAGAAAGAGTGAATACTTCTTGTGTCCAAATGGATCAGAGCTAATGAGTTCCAGGTTCTTAAATATATTTACCTGTCTATCTCTTGTCTATCTCAGTGGGAGATTAATATTTAGATGTCTAAATATTTCTGTGGATCCGAGTTCAGTGCTTTGCTGGAAAAGCTGAATTTCAGACTTCATTTTCCTCCTTTAGTCATGGTAAAATAACTCTTCCAGGCTAAATCTTGCTTCAAGTTAATTAAATAGATGTTAATATTCCTGGTGACTTCAGAGGAAGAGAGATTCAGCTCAATATGTAATAAAAATGTAAGAGTAATATTTTTTCTAATATTAATTTAGCTCAGCTTCATGAAATGTCTAATACTTGGTGGTATTTTTACTTCAAAAATATGTCTGTTTAAAGCTACTCACCATTAATTCACCAATTTAAGTAGGTGTGTCATTTACTTCAACACTTTTGAGAAGCTTGAGTATTTATTTACGTAATAAATGCATACTAAATGTCTCTATTCTTTCACACTGACATTTCTTTGCCTCAAGATCTGATTTTAAAAAGTACTTATCTGTCATAAGCTAACTTGAACAGAATGTAAAAATTATGCACAGTTAATAAAGAAACAAAATACGTAATCTGTCAGAGCAGATCCACTGATCCACGCCTTGTAAATCTGAACAGGGATATGCCTGTGTGCTCTCCCTGCTCTCAGAATACGATTTTACTCACCAACTACACATTTTTGTATGTATGTCATGTAAAGTGGGAAACACCTAATGAAATACTGTAATTTTTACATACATTTATTTAAGAAATTGCTAAGAAGTTTGGTTAATTAATAAAAAGTCACAAATGCAAATTATTGTGTAAAGGCAAGCCCCTCATCTTTTCTATGTGGACTACATTCAGGAGGCAGGAGGAGACTTCAGGCAGGAAAGTCACCATTTCTTTCTAAGACTGTTTTTTTCACATATGCAGACCCTTGGTGTTACCTTTCTGGAGCAACTGCCTGGGCCAAGGGTACCAGGCTGGCTTGATCTGTCATCTGTAAATAGAGGCACCTAGCATGGGGACACATATGATGGACAAGATGCTGCTACAGCAAGACAAAAGTTTTGCCTATTCTTGTAGAAGTTTATAAATTCTGTGAGCTCATTTCTACCCTCAGGGACATGCTGCCAGATGGCAACTCTCCAAATGTCATACGTGTATGACTGACTGCAGTGACCTCTCTGACACCGGACCTTGGGTTCTCTGAAATCCCTCTGGGTCTCAGGGAAGGCACCAGAGATGCTCCATCATTTGAACTGGAGCTGTCCATCATTCTTGCAGGTGTGTTCTCAACAGCTTTCTTGATCTTTGTGGCTCATGGAACTCCCTTTCCTCTGTAACAGAAAGGCAAACATGCAATTCTTACACAGAAATACAGCAAATCGGGGGTAGTAAAGTTGGTGAAGCAGTTGTTAATCACCCAAGCCTTCCCTTTTGTGGGTTAGAATGAGACTCTAGTTCACTGAAGTGGAGAGAAGAGTACCAAGTCTTTTCAGAAGGCCATTTAATTCTCACTCTCATCAAGGGCTTAATGTTTTTGGGCCTTCACAACACTTAAGCAAAACTGTTTAGCAAAGGAGGATGATTATGCAAACATGGTCACAGAGAATGAGACTCATGCCTCATTTAATTGTAGGTGTGGGATTCATCCCACAAATTAGTATTTTTGCATTAAAGTAAATTGGTATAGCCCCCTACATGAAGGTAGTACCAAGCTCCCACTAGGCAACAGCATGGAGCCTCAGCTCTCTAACATATCTCTGCACATACACGCTACAGTTGTCTAAGTCAGACCCTTCCTGATTCACTTAAAAGTTAGTGGTGAGAAATAGATACTTTTAGGGCATGATTCATTCCCTCCTAAAGTACCTAAAATAGATTAAGAACTCTTGCTTTATGAGTCTAGCTGAAGTACTCGGATAGGAAATGGGTATGGACAGATGAATGCCAAGGAATGGTTGTGTAGTCATTACGTGCATGTCTGCTCTGACTAGAACATTTATCAGTGACCAGCCCACCAATAGCTCTTTCTAGAGCTACATGATTCCTACCCACACCCTTCCCACTGCAGAATGCCCTCTCTGTCTCAAACCACTGTTTTTTGACTTAATGCTCCCATATGTACATGCGAGTCTCTTGTGCCCTCTTTATAAACAATCAGTTTTCAATAGAAACTCTAGCACTTATGTTACAAAAATTATACTGGGCAGAAGAGTATGAAATGTTCTTTAGGATATATTTCTGTCTTGGCAAAGAGAGGGAATGAATGATCTAATGGGTCTTTCCATCTGTAAGTCAACATTCAGCTTCCAAATTATGACAGTCTTTTTCTTCATAGACATTAAATGTATTTGTTTTTGAAGAGGTCTCTTATTAGTACCTTCTTTTTTACATGATGATGTAAATTTATACCCTTGAAGTGACATTTTTATAATTCCCACCAGACACATCAGATAACTCAGGAACCTCTTGCATGGCTAAATGCTCTTTGCGACAGTGTGCATACTCAGTTAGATCACTCTCAGTTGAAAACCCACTGAGACTTGAAGAAGAACAAAGGATAGCAATATTTTTAGCAGATTCATGTTTGTCCCAGCTTGGTAAGTTGAAAAGGTCACTAAACTCTGTCAGCTCTGGGAGAATAATTTATTATTGTAAAGGAACTCAGGACAGCATGAGCTGGACATAATCCTGTATCCAAACTGGTTGGTTGACAATGACAGAGTCAAACTCAACAACACCTGTTTTGGAAAGGGCACTAGAAAGCAAATTTTATAAAATATATCAAAATTGGTTACTTCTGAATCACATGGGTTCTATTATCTATTCAGACAATTAAACTGTGTTTGGGAATATTGATTGAGAAAGATTGTGGGGTCTCTCTTATTTTGCTCGATGCACAGGGTGTGTTTGGTGATAACACTTCTGATGCCCAAGACAGTTGAACAGTTTGCTGTTGCTGGTTCTACTTGGGACAATTTCAGAAGTGTCTGAAGAAAGATGAATCCCTACTGTATTTGTAAACCCTTGTAATAAAACATCTTTAACTTTGTCTCCCATAGAAATGTTCTTGCTAGTTAGACCGAATAGGATCTCCCTATTTCCCTGATACAGACAAAAATATTGGTGAATGTGTTCTAACACAAACCTGCTAATGAAAATGAAACAGTGATAACATTGTGCTGCTATCCACCTGCTTGTTTAAGTAATCCACCTGTAACTTGTAACTGTCTGTGTAGGCTGAAACTGAGCTATACTGGATGATATTTTTAATCCACAGCCCTTAAGATAGCAGAAGCATTAGCTAGAATTGTACTGAAGGTCTGGTGGGGTCTACATTTTTACTGGAAGGCTGTGATGGTTATGTTTTGGCCCTCTTTTTTATCTTAGATAAGACCTTCAAATGTAATGGAAAATAAAATTAAAAATACTTTTTCCGCTTTCCTAGTAGGAAGGATTAGAAATGTTTCCACTGGGTCAGTTTAAGCCTAAATGCTTGTTTCCCAGGATTCAGCCACCATAGGTGCACAACCTGAAACGGCTGATCCAGCCTTGTCTTTCTCTAAGAGACCTGAAGGCCAAATGCTGGTCAACCCTGATGGGGAGCTGAATACCAGAGAGATTAGTGTTTGTGTTTCTCCTACAGATGAATGTAAAAACTGAGATTTTTAGTGGCTGTCACTGATCTGTTGACACTTACCTAGAATTAAAGCCATCCCTGGAGCATTACACAGAAAAAACCCCAACTTTTTACAATCTTTCTATGCTCTCCTACTTGTAGCTGTCTGGTATGTTACAATTTGCCTCTCTGGCTGCTGAACTTTTAGTTATAACTTCAGATCATTTTGGTCAGGAGGTTCTAGAAACTCATTAAATGGTGTTATAATTGCACATACAGAATGAAGGAAAACAAATACAACCTTAATTTTCTGAGTCCATTAGCCAGCTCCCTTGATTCATTTATCTGGAGGATTGAGAACGCCAGTTAATTTCATTTCCACAGTTACATTTTCCAAAATCTTAGAAAGGCTAATCAAAAGCTTGTAGCTAATATTTGCAGCTTGTTTGGTTTTCTCCTGTTGTTTGAACTGCTTCCAATATGTCTTGCCAGTGACATTTCTCCAATGAGCAGAATAAATACCAAAATTACAGAGAAATAGTTTTACTGAAGAAAGCAGCAAATGTGTTGCCCTGTAAATACAAAGTTTCTCAAAGCCACTGACGTCTTTCTGTAACTTCCATGGCAAGGAAATGACAGAGCCAGAATAATTAGTTTACAGAATAGATGCAATATATCTAATTCCAGTACTCTTCCACAGTTTGAAAGATAGATTTACTTACATTTTTTAATCAATTTTTTGCTATGAAATATTGGGTGGAAGAGAAAATCAAATCCTCTTGGACTGTCTGCTTAAGATATTGTTATTATTGAAAATTTTATTTGTGAGACTGCACTGCATGACCCTGAGTCTAGGCTCTGCTACTTGCCCTAAGGTGTTACCTGCCCTCTTTTATTTATGATAAAAGAGGATCTCTTCCCCTGAAGTATTTGGAATCTAAACGAGGTAGAATGATCATTCAGCAAGCTGCCTTCAAAAGAGTAGGCAGTGAAGCAATATCACTGCAACAATCTGCACGTGTGCTAATTAGTCTGGATGGATGCTGCAATTTCATATTTATATTGCATCTGAGGTGCTAGCTAGTGTATTAGCCACTTTGGAGCATTATGCATTGCAAACAGATCCAAGGTGATTTAGGATCATGCAGTCAATGTTGGAATTGTGGTTAACTTCACTACCATTTTTTAATTTCCTTCTCCACGTTGCATGAAAAATATTACAGACTCATATATCAGTTTAAGGGAAGGGATCTTTGGAGGCCACATGGTCCAATTTCTTTCTTGGAACAGGGCTGACATCAGTTTGTTCCAGTTCCTTAAGGCTTTGTTTGATAACTCATTTTGTGAAGATGTTTTTATCTATATATAGTCAGAATTTCCCTTGCTATGACTTGTGTCTATTGCTCCTTGTCCTTTTGTTGGGCATCTCTGAACAGCGTGTGACACCATCCTCTCCACCAGCCATTATGTAGCTGTAGACAATAACTGAGATCCTTCCTCTCTCTCTCTTCTGCAGGCCGAACAAACCCAGCTCCCCCCTCTCCACGCTCTCCAACCACTAACAACATTGGAATGTTTGGGCTTGCTCCAGTATGTCCTTGTACTGGGGAGACAAGTCTGAGAGACCATGAATCTGTTGAAACTCATGTGGGTTTGGAAGTGTTAAAATGCATCAATCTCTTCTGGAAGCAAGCTCCATTATTAAGATCCTGGTCTTGTGGAATTTTTACCTCCATTCCAGAACACAAGCTACCAATTCCTTGACTCTAGTAGCTGTGGCATATATCCTGATGAGCTGGAGTCTTCCCTGTGCATGCCTGAGGTTACCTCACCTGGTCCTGTAAAAGGCTTTGAAGATCAGGTCTAACACCTTCATATTGACTCACATAAAAGTGTTGTGAGAGAGAATATGTGAATATCTGAGTTGGGAAGAGCTTGGTGAGAGAGGTGGTGGCTTTCAAGGCAGTTTTAGTGCTACTGAAAAAATCCAGCTGCAGTTTTGCACTCAGAGCTACAGCTGCAAGAGGAATCAATAGATACAGATGTGGATAAGGAGTTCCAAGAGGGAGATGAGGATTGCTTCAGGAGGAAATTTTATCCTGTTTCAGGGCATTTGGAACAAGTATCAGTTGGGAGGAGGTGACTGTGCTGCAGACCTGTGGTAACCAGCAGTGGTGAGAAGCAAGACAGGCACATGGAGATTTTTGGGTTTAATCTGTTAATCACATGGCTGTCACTGTGGGTGTGCTGTCAGACTTACCCTAAGCATGTGCTTTGAGAGGAATCAGGAATTCTGGCTGGCTCTCTTTTGTCAATGCTCATGTGCACAGGAACATTCGCAGTGACACGACCTGCTGAGCTCTGCAGGCTGCTGTTTATTTTGGTCAGGATTTTTTCCAGCGAGGTGCTGGTTTTGCATGACCTGTACACTTTGGGATTAAAATTACTTGGTTGCACATGTTGGTTCACTGAATGGGAAGGTCAGTATTGGTAACACATTTTTAGTTTGTTTTCACTGTTCACATCACACTGGTTGGATTACAAAGTAATGCTGGTTTTTTATCCATGGATGCTGGTGAGGGGAAATGTGTATTGTTGGGGGCGTTTTGTGGCCTCCATGAATTTTTACATTTGCAGAATTTGTGCTTTCCATTTATGGGCAATTTAGTGCTTTGCCTTCCAGGGGTGTTCTTTGTGTGCATATGGAATCTATTACACATGATTTGTAGATCCTTTGTAGATTTAAAAACAATGAAGAATGGGATTTCACAATATAGGAACTATGAACTAAGTTAAAACACCCTAAAAATTTTGAAAACTTGAAAATTTGTCTTCCTAAAAGTGGAAATGCACAAATATTTTGTAAACAGTGCTGGCTATAGGGGTTTGAACTAAAGAAAATGGGATGGATATTCATCTGCTAAACTTTGAGGTTTTGGGTTTTTCTCATAATGGCTGTGGCAAATTGTCCTCTTTGTGACCATGGAGTAATCTTAGATGTTGGAGTCGTGTGGTTCCATCAAAACATTTGGGAATGAGTGTCAAGAGAACCCCCCACTTTTCCAGCCCAGTCTTTCTGGTGCCAGGATAGAAAAACATGCTGTGGGAAGGTCTTGTGGTAAACAACTGTTCAGGAACGTGACTCTACAGAGCTTTGGAAAGAGAGACTACTGGACTTTGCCCTTGATACGTGTTTTGATACAGATACTCTGGATCCCAAAGGTGGTGGAGGTGGACGACACGCAACAACTTTCAAAGAGCATTCTTAATACACTAATCTGGTCTGCTTTGATAATCTGGTTTTAGCCATTTCCTTGGTCATGAACTTTCCCTCTTAGTCCCTTTGTCCTTTCTGTTTCCCCTCCAATTCCCTGCCAGTTTTAAACCACTTCATCTTGTATTTCAGAGCCTTTTCTGAAGATGTGGGCATTCCTTGTTTCAGTCTACTCTTCCAAGATCTTCATGTGCTGTAGACTTGTTAACACATATTTAAGGATCTCAATGCCTCCAGTGAATACTGTGAGGGGAAAAATTACATTATTTTTGGTTCAATATCTGTGGTGTCAAAGATTTTTTAACATATTCATCCAACAACTTTGATATGCTCTCTACAGATCCTTATTTTCTGTCTTGGAAATTGACCTTACCTTTCTTTCCATAATTTTGGGAATATGAGTGTGGGGGATCTAATTAGCCTCATGCCCAAAAGAAGCATTTAGTCTCACCATGGGGCAAGAGGCCATGGGATAGGATGGTTGTAGATATAGCATGTTTGACTTAGGTCACAGCTTGGTCCTTCCTAATCCCATTTTGTGCCTTCTGAATTTTGCTGTTGGTGGTCTTTGCTTTTTTATTATGATTGTCAGTCTGCCTGAGGATTCTGTGGTCTGCCTTTAAGGCCTGTTACTTGTGATGACACTTGCAGCAGATATTCTGTGATCCTGTCTGAATTATGTCTATTATGTGATTAGGTCCAATCTCCTGTCACAAGACACAACTTGAGAACAGCATCTCTCCCATTGTGGAGAGATGTGTGGCCTGATCAAAGGAAACATGTAATTACAAAAGCTAAAGTGAACCCAGCAAAGAATCATTTGCTTTCATTCACTGGATTTATGCCTTCTGATGCTCTGATCATCTGAGAGGACACAGAATCTACCTGGAGTCTGGATGAAAGCAGTCCTTTCTAGTAAAGTCAAGAGGGCAAATAGGACACCATGTACCGAGAATTTCCCTTTATAACTCCCCTCATGCACTCAGCTTTTCTTGTGCTGTCCTTTTTGCTCTGTAATGACTCAGAGGCACCTCTGGAATTAGCAATGTTCATGTGTTCTTAATGCTTCTGTGCCACTTGCCTCCTCCTGGCATTTTCCTATTTCTCAAATGCATTTTTAGTATCTTTCTACTAATTAGAAATCAAATGACACTCTGACACTGGCAATGGAAGAGATTTTCAGAATTTCCACTTTTCAGAATTTCCACTGTTACAGACCTCCTCTGATAAACTGCAGTAAGTGCCTGCTTATTCTGTACATGCTACCTAAGATGCAGAATTCAGTGGAATGGGAGGCAGGTGAAAGGAATCCATGTTCAGCCCTCATTACTGCTTCTGAACTCGTGTGAGTTCATGATTTTCCTCACTTGCCCATTTTTGGGGAACTTCAAGCAGCCAACCCTGGTATTTCAGAGTATCTGACCCACAAGGAAAGATAGATAGAATCGAGCACCCAGGTGAAGGAACAGTCTGATGAGAGTAATGTGAAATGCTGTGTGGAGATGGTCAGTGTAGTTCAGAGCATGCACGCAAGGGCCACATTATCACAGCTACAAACCAGCACAGTAATTCCTCAGTTCAGTCATCCTGACAACTGCCCATATAGAGGAAGATCTTTTTACCTGAAGAGAACCCAGCTTGTAACAGATAAAAATATTGAAGAAGCAATGTCAGGAAAGTTCAGGTTGGAATTAGATGGCTACAGACAGCTCTTTCAGTTGAGAAACTGATGATGTTGTGGTTCCATTTTTATTTTTAACTCAGAAAACACAGAACTGCAAACAGAACTATTCCTTTAGAGGCAGTGGAAACTCCTGAGATTCAAATACACTGTAAGTGCATGAGGAAATAGTCTATTTCAGGTGCACTGCCCAGAAGTAGTTGTAGCAAGGTTGAATATGTAAATCTCACATCATGGGAACACCATACATAAATAGATTTTCCAATTTAAAACATGGGTATGAAGAAGGACTTAGAAATTGTTTTGCACTGAAACTCAAGGTCACTGCCAGCCTGCTGGAGACCTGCCGCTGCTGCTGCTGCTGCTGTGTGGGGTCAGTCACCAGCGGTGGGTGGCACTGCCCAGCGGTGGGTACCGCTGCCCTGATGCTGCCGTTCACCAGCAGAATCGGGGGGACATTCCCTTCAGCGCGCACGTAATGTGCGAGCGCGGATGCCTTCCTCCATGGCTCTTTGTGACGGGAAATGCCGACCCTCCGCTCGCACTCAGCCGCGTCCTGCTGTCTGGACGGTCTGAAGCGCGGCGCTTGGTTTCCCTGTGTGCCCGGAGCGCCTGCAGCATCACCCCCAGTACCCCCCGCTCCCGCACACGCCCCGAGCCCTCCGCCGCTCGGGCTCCGCACGGCCAGGGGCACACGGGGGGCAAAGGCCGGCGAGACCCCCGGAGCAGCGCTCCGCCGGGCACCACCGCTAAAGCGAGCCCTGCCCGGGGGATGGCAGCAGCATCCCCCGCACGGCCGTGGCTGCGGGAGCGATGCCGGCGGGGGACGCCCCCTCCGCAAGGCTCCCCCGGTCCCCGCGGCCCCCGGGCGCTCGGAGCGGGGCGGGCGGACCCCTCCCCTCCCTGCCCGTCCTCCCCGCCCCTGCCCCGCATTGGCTGCGGGCGCTGACGGGCAGCGGGGCGGCCCTGCCCAGGGGCACTGCCCGCACTGGGGGTCCGGCCGCGCCGCGGAGCGGGGCTGAGTCGCGCCGGTGCCGCCATGGGGGTGGAGATCGAGACCATCTCTCCGGGAGACGGTACGAGGCCGTGCGGGGAGCAGCCCTGCGGCGCGGGGACGGGCACCCGGGGGCTCCGGGAGCAAGGGAGCCGCGTCCCCGCCGGGGCAGAGCGGGGAGGCGGCGGGGCGGAGGGAGGCACGGCCGCCCCCGCAGCCCCGCGGGCACGAACCCCCGTGGGGAGAGGCGGAGCGCGGCCACGCGGCCGCCCGGGGTCGCGGCGGCGGCGGCGGCGGGGGCGGCGGGGGCCGGGGTTTCTGTGGCATCCGCTGACAGCTGCACGGCCCGAGCGCGGAGCCCGGGGTCAGCGCCCGGCGGGGAGCCCAAACTTTCCCCGGTGGCGAGCCCGGCCTCGCCGGGGCTGCCGCCCGTTCGTGCCAGCATCCCCCGGCAAGGCACCGCCGCCTCCCGGTCCAGCGTGGGATGCTGGCGAGGGCTGATGTGCAGCCCGGGTGGCAGTCATCTCTCCTTGGCGCACGCTTGGCTTTCGAGAGCCAATTCGCAGTGTTCTGCTCTTCCTTGGCATTATAATTCCGTAAGGTGTTTGTGTTTTGGGGTTTTTTTTTAAGAGAATGTAATTTCTAGCATATGTATGTAGCTATATAATAGCTACATCATATTCATCGTTGGCTGATATACAACCGTAAATAATTCGTTCAAGTTGATTGCAGATTAAGTTTCTTGGCCCGGTATATTTCCTTTCTTTGTATATGCTTTCAAATTGGCTCCTCCCTCTGTGCTGTTTAGCTCTAGAGATCGAATTCTTCTCTTGTTTGCACAGATGTAAAAAAAGAATACTTATACCCACATAAGTAATGGTGCTGAGTTGGGAGTAGGAAGGAGGGTGGAACTACCTCATGGTAGTACTTTCTATCTATTAAATAGATCAAGGCTGTCATTGTAAGTAATATGTGATTCCAAATAAGGCTATATGGATTAGATCTCTTAGTTGCAAGTCTTAATCAAAATCAGCTGACTTTAAATACTGTCTTAAGCCACAGTGAGTCAGTGGTCTTGCGCATCTCTGCTTTTGATTTGGTTTTGATGTGAAATTATGTATCTTCATTGGCTTTGCTGGTGGTAAACTCACACAGCAGAGTGTGTGGCCATAAGGTCTGAAACTGCTTTTCTCAGATCTCTGTATAATAGTGGATCATTTTAATAATATCTGTTTTACTGGAGGTAGGATTCATCTCACATAACTTTCCTCAGGTTAGCTAGCTACTCTAAAGCAGTCTCCTGGGTTTTCTCTGTGGCCATCTCCAGAGAATAATTTGTCTTGCCTTTCTCTGGATACGCTGGCTTTCTCTCAAAGCACTGCTAATTCTTTGCTGTCCATAGAGGAAGCCCAGGAGACTGGAATACGATAGTTGCCTGTGGTTTAGATGGCTGTGAATTTAAAAGAGATGAATCCCACTTTAGCATACCATGGTGACCTTACCAGATACCTACTGTACTGCATTTTGTGCAAGGTGCAACTGGGGATATTCCAGCCAGTCAAGCCAATGAACAAGGCTGTTCAGGTGGCACTTGGAAGCACCACTTTCTCAATTTTTGTGTTGTAAATCTTGGTTCATTATGTTAGCCTGCCCTCTGCCAGGTACTGCTCATGTGGTGTTGGCACGTGAGCCCCAAGGCCATAGCTTGTGTGTGACCTGCTGGTTTATACCCTGTGAGGTGCCCTGTAATGCACAACTTGTATCATGTTAATTCTGACCAAAGAGCCAGAAAGCCAGCTGAGAGATGAGCCTCAG
This sequence comes from Molothrus aeneus, assembly GCF_037042795.1. NCBI lineage: Eukaryota > Metazoa > Chordata > Aves > Passeriformes > Icteridae > Molothrus > Molothrus aeneus. The sequence goes on along the minus strand of NC_089648.1, from coordinate 70,321,944 downwards.
TTTCATAGAATCATAGAATGGTTTGGTTGGAAGGGACTCTAGAGGATCATCTTGTTCCAGCCCCCCTGCCACGGGCAGGGACACGTTCCACTAGACCAGGTTGCTCCATCCCCATCAAGCCCGACATTGAATATTTCCAGGGATGGGGCATCCACAGCTTTTGTGGGCAACCTAACTCAATCCCCAGTATTTAGCTTTCTAAGGATGTTCCTTAATAATTAACCTCATTGATACTTTTAATTTCTTCTGAACCTGGGCACTCCCCTGGCCAACCTTGAGAAATCATGGTTAGCATCTTTAATACACCATTGGCACCTAATTGAGCCTTGAGAGTAATGCCTTAGCTTTTAGTACCTTTAGCAGTACCTAGAACAGGAAATGGTAATTTCATTTTGTGTCAAGCTAATAATTTGAGCTTTTTTTCCTTTCAGTATGAACATTTTAGGAGGAGCTACCAGGCTTTTAAAAGAACTCAGTGTACTACTGCTTTACTGTTGCCTGATACTACAAAATTAAACCGCTTTTGTCTGTGACAATTTCTGTAAAACCCATCCCTGCTAATTAAAGATGCCCTCACAGAGCTGTCTTTCTTGAGTAGAAGGCATTAGACATGTGAATACAAATGGATTTTCTCACAATGTCAGGCTGAGACTTTATTTGAAAAATGATAGCAAAAACATTCTAAGAATATTTAAAGTTATAATCCATGAAGTTTTGACTGTCCTTTTGCACTTACAGAATGTAAATGCATATTTAATGCACACATATATAGGGAGAGTTATCTAAGAAAAATACTACTTGGTCTAAGAGTTAAACAGCATCCAAACTGGGACCTTTTACCCTAAACCATCCCATTCCTGTCTTGCATATTAGTGATTTGGTAACACATAGTCATAGAATCATGGAGTTGTTAAGGTTGGAAGAGACTTCTAAGATCATCAAGTTCAACCATCAACTCAGCACCACCACCATGTTCACCATTAAACCATGTGTTCTGATGCCATATGCATGTGTTTTCTAAACACTGGAAAGGATTGTACTCCTCCACTTGCCTGGGCAGTCAGTGTTTTACAACCCAATGCTTTACAACCTTTTCTGTGAAGAAATGTTTCCCAATGATCCAATCTAAACCAAACCCAGTGCAACTTGAGGCCATTTCCCCTCACTTTTACCCTCCACTTTTTGTCTGGGAGAAGAGGCTGATCCCTGCTTCACTACAACCTCCTGTCAGGGAGTTGTAGAGAGCAATAAGGTGCCCCCTGAGCCTCCTTTTCTCCAGGCCAAACACCCCCAGCTCCCTCAGCCACTCCTTGTAAGACTTGTGCTCCAGTTTGTATGAGGAGCCACTTGTACCTACAGCTGTCATGTGGATGTCTCAGGTATCCTAATGTAACCAAATGGCTAATACCAGATCTCAGTTCAGCATTTTCCTCTTAAAAGATAAACTTGCCTAGCCAGGTCAATCAGAGAAAATAAAAGATGAACCTTTTCTAATTTTGACAGGACGGACATTTCCAAAGAAGGGTCAGACGTGTGTGGTACACTACACAGGTAAGGCATGTTCTGGATGTTCTTCTGCTTCACATCAAGAGTGGTTTCCCATTTTTGATGTCTGTTGTATTTTTTGTTTTGTTCTGTCACCTGTAATCCATTGGATAATGCTTGGGTGGGTTTCCTGCTTGTTTCACTTCTAGCTGAGCTGTTCAGGCTACAGTAGCTAGATGTGCCTGCTGGCACATTTGCCATGGCTAGCGTTCAGCAGAAGAAGCTGCAGACCTGATTCATTAAGCCATTTTATTAGCTAATGAAATTGAGCATGAAACAGTCAAAATGCTAGGTTCATATTTTTACAGCCTCTTGTCTTGATACAGACAATTAATGATTGTATATATCTTAAGAGCATGTGTCCATGTATTGGCAGTAAAATTCATTCCAGATTGAAGAGATCAATACCAGGTCTGTTTAAACACCTGTTTTATGGACTTGTGTTAATCTTAAGTAGTGAGCTGGTTAATGGAGCTGCTTATGCTGAAGAAGAAAATGTTCTTTAAATCAGTTTATGGTGTTAGCTTTGTGTGTAGTTATGTAAGTTGTCAAAGGGATGCAAAAATCTCTGCAGTCCGAGTCTCTGACTGGGAAGTTCACTTCAGCAGCTGCCATTTGATGAGACATTTTCCTTAAGAAGCTAACATGCAGGTTATGTAGGGATTGAAGCTTCTGATCTAGGCCTAGATAGTGAGGTAATGTTTTCCTCTAGTGTTCAGGATGATAGGAAAGTTCTCTCTGGTAACTGTTGCTTTCCTTCAGCTTTGTATTTGATTCTTACAACTGGAGCAAGATGGGAACATTTTCCAATAAATATGACTAATGAAGTAAACCTGTTTGTATTGTCAATAAACCTTTTATATAATTTCAATAATACCACCATTCAGAAGGTTATGTGGGAGTTAGTGCATTGGCTTGGGGTGGAGGTTGTCTGGGTTTGAACTCCCATATATAAATTTATATATTCAAAGTATTTTGGTCTAATGAGGATTTCTAGTTTGAATTAGAAGATGTTAAAGACATGGGTCTCCTATTCCAGTCTCAGCTCTTACAGGCATTTCTCTGTAACTTAGATATGAAAATAGATGTTTTGAAATTATTTTTGTGAAGATGCTTAACGATGTTTCTCTTCGTGTCCAAACTTCAAATGGTTTTATGAAATAAAATTGTCACCTCCCACCCCTAGTTAGTTCAAGATAAATTTAAATGTAAGAACTGAAATAGGCAAAAAAAATTGAGCCTGTTGGCTCCCACAAAGCACATTTTTTCTGGATAACTTCAGAGAGTGTGAATGGTGAAATGTGAAAAGATAACAAGATGCTGCATACTGCTATTGATATTAGGTAGTGTCTTAGATGAGGCTGTTGTGAGCTGGCTTTGACATAAAAGACTTTATAAAAACTCATTAAATCAATCTCTAGTGTAAACTGTGCTTTCTCCATGTACCTTGCTGCTGGTGCTATGCAACCTCTCTTGCCTCCGAGATTAGAACAGATATCAGGAAGCTCATCACCTCAGTTCCACTGCTGCTGCCAGCAGTCTTTGGTGATGATGTTTTTAAGTTGAGCCCATGGTTAGTGGATAAAGTGTTTCCTTCCAGTGATCTATAAAGCATGTGGATAAGATGACATGTAAGTGTTGAGTTTTAGTTTAGAACAGTTTTATCTGGATCCGGTACAGTTTCTTTTTGTACTGATGAGATTCTGGATGTGCCTGGTAATTATCTTGGAATGATCTCTGTCTTATTTATTCAATATGCTTATCCTCACCACACTCCTCTGACTCCTTCTTTAGGAATTGTAAAGCTAAGTTAGAGGGAAGTCTGCAGAGAAATGCAGAACCTCTGCCTTGGCACCTAAAAAGGGAACTAGGAAAAACTAAGACACTTAAGTACAAGGAAATAATCCAGAAATGCTGCTTTTCAGAGCTGCTTAATATTGTATAACATGTACAACTCTCAAATGATCTCCAGATCCAGCTGATGTGACATTCTGGAGCTGGGCACAGATACCTGTGAGGAGGTGTTATGTTATGGGAGGTGGGGGAACCATGCACTGACTGACTCCATCAGGATCCAGAGATTGTTTGGATCCCCAGAAAAGCCTAAACTCTCTGGGGTGCTTGGAGCACAGCTCTGAATCCAGGATCAAGCAGAGCAGAGAGCCAAAACCACGGCCTGTGGGAGCCCATTTGGTGTGTAATAACTGAATAACAGTTGCTTCAGGCAAGGCAAACCTATCCCCAGCTGGCTCTTGCAGGAGAAGAGGGTTATAACTCTGCCTGCCACATCCTGAGCTGCAGCCATTACATTCCTGGGGAGAAGAAAGCTGAAATTGCCCACTCCCTTCAGTCTAGCTTGGGACACTGAGCAGTGAAGAGTGCAGGAGCCATGGGCAAGGAAAGGAGCAGGCAAGAGGGTGAGTATTTGTTGCAGGCACTCATGCAGGGATAGGGAAGGAGTTGTAGTGCAATCCCTGTCTTTGGGGATTAATTCAGTACCTTTTTTGTTAATCCTAAGGTTTTCCCATGTGGTGGTGCCAGCTGGGCAGGCCATGTAACTCCTTGCAGTGGCCCATCTGCTCTCACACCAACACACACTGTGGTGATACAGCTCCTCAGCACAAGCGTGGTGGGTCCTGGGTTTTTGTGCATGCACAGAAAAAACCTTGCCTGCCCACTAATTATTCCTGTCTCAAAAGGAGAGGAGAGGCTAAAATGGGTTCTCTTCTGCCACAGCAAGTTATGAATCTTTGAGGCTCTGTAGTGTCTTATTTCCCCTCGTGCCTTTGCTCTTGCAGGCATGCATTTAGCATGTGATGGGAGTGATGGCAGACAGTGAGGACAGGAAGGGACTGCTGGCACTGCAGGAGTAAAAGGCTCCCAGCAACCTCCATTTTTTAGGAGTAAGCTGTCTCTATGACTTGTCCTGGTGGTTCATGCAGGAAAAGTCAAGGGAGGACCAAAGGCTGGGACTCCAGATGTTTGGCAGAGCTTTAGAGCTCTGTCTGCTTGTCCTCCAGGATTTTATGCTTCATCACCAAGATACAGATTCAGCAGGGTAGTTTCTAGTCTGACAACCCTACATGTTCTGGAGGAGTGGGAAGTGAGAACTGGAATCTCCTCAAGATGAAGGAGAACTGTGATTGAGTTTTACACTTCTTCTGTCAGCACTCCAGCTATTAGGCTGTTACATGTGGCAGCTTTTCCTGATTCTCTCCTTGCCCAACTGGATACAGAATCTCAGTGTACAGAGTGGTGTGATTCCCAAAAGCATTGTGGTGCCTGAAGGAACTGACCTAAGTTCCAGTGGCAGCAGGAGTGAAGGTGCAACCTCACTAGGGAGCAATTTACAAAGGACCTCTTCATTTAAGGAGATTGTTTTTAATTATTTTTTTCCCCCTTAGGAGTAATTCTCTGCTGCTTTACAATTAGAGCAGGATTTTTGGATTACCCTTCAGAAGTACCTAATTGCCCTTTCATAAGATGCCTTAGTGCCTAACTTTGGTCCTGTAAATCACCTGCTAATTTTTCAGCTTTGCACAGCCTGATCTAAGTACACAAATAGATGTCCAGATAATTATAAAACATTACATAGGGGGACTGTGATAGAACATGAAACCAAGTCCCAATCTTAGTATACGATGGAAAAATGTGGTCAGGTTCCTGTATTCTTGTATTTGCTAACAAATATAACAAATATAATAATTTCTTCTTAGCATCCAGCATCCATGTTGAGTCTCAAAAGTTACCTGCACAATATTACTGTAATGGGATTAATAGATAAGGCAGAGCACTGGCACTGAAATGCACTTGCAGCAGCACTGGTTTATGTCATGTTTTTTGTCACAGATTTCCTGGAGCAAGCTTCTCAAAGCCTTTGGCAATCTGCTTACTCCTTCTGTTTTCCATCTGCAAAATGATAGTTGTACTTTGTCTGCCTCCTGTAGAGAGATTGCAGGCAGTTTGAGATATGAACTGCCTCCTTCTTCATGCCTGTTGTGATGGTGACCTAATCTTGATTGGGTCTTCAGGTTACATTGGACCACTGACAGTAGTACAAGCAAACTAATTAATCCTGGAGTGCATAAAAGGAATTAAGACATTTTCTGCAATTTTGATTCCTGTGATTTAAATTTGTTGACTCTGGCCATGGGAATTAGCAGTGGAGAATTTTCAAAGATTTATGAACATGATACAAAATGTGACTTTCAGTTAGAAATGCCCCTCAGTAAAACCTTCACTGAGGAGGGATATGCTCTGTCTGGAGACTGTGAGGTAAAACCTGCACTCCAGGAAGCTGAATCCCATTCCCTGCCCTCCTGCTGGACGATGATGTGCCTTCACACCAGCTTTGTGTGTACTGAATCTAAATCTGCTCATGATAATGAGAGGGCAGCTTTTTTCCCAAGTTATTCAGAGTTGACATTGTCTTGTGTTGTCCCATGTAGCTTGTGGCAGAGCTAAATTCTTAACCTCTTAATCTTTCTCCTTGGCCACCTGTAAAGCTCTGATTATAATGCAATTACTCTTTTTAAGGAACTGATGATAACCAGTGTTTCTAGTGTGCTGGAACTGTTTTATTTGAGTGAGACTAAAAAGCCACAGTAAATCATTAATTATTTATTAAAGTGGACTTCTCTCAGAAGATTTTTCATAGACTTCTTAGGCTAGGATTATTGCCCCAAAATTGCACTAAATAGATCTCCAAGAGAGTAGAATACTTCAGTTGGAAGGGACCTAAAATGATCATCTCTTCCAACTGCCTGACAACATCAGAGGTGACCAAAAGTTAAAGTATGTTGTGAAGGTCATTGTCCAAATCCTTTAGACACTGACTGATTTGGGGGATCAACCACTTCTCTGGTGGTGGGCCCCCCACTCAGTGAAGAAATGCTGCCTAATGTCCAGTCTAAACCTCCCCTGGAGCAGCTTGGAACCATTCCCACATGTCCTGGATCACAGGGAGAAGAGCCCAGCACCTCCCTCTCCACTTCAATGTTTATATACTGAGAAATTGCTTTTTTATTATTGTTTTAATGCGTGAAGTGAAATTCCACATTGAAATAAATGAATACTATTCCATTTACTGCAGCTGAGCTGAACAAATTCATTCTGGTTTAGGAAGCAGGCTTTTATTTAAAGCAGAACAAATGATTAATTGTTCTTTTCCTAGTGGTCTGAGGACAAATTCATATCATCTTCTTTTCCCATATATTGCCAGAATTATTTTATATTGTTTCTTTAGCTTTGGCAGTGGTGTAGTGTTGAGAATTATGGTTATGTCTGTGAATTTGAAAGCTCTTTATATAACAAAAGCATACTGCATAGATATAGATGAACATCAATTCATAGAATATGCTTGATTTATCATGATTAAAAACAGTATTTTCCATTTAACACAATAGAAATGTAATGCAGTTCCTTTGAAATAATCCTTGCCTTGAAGATCTGCCTGTTTTTCTTGGATCAAAATCAACTCAGCCTTAAGTGTACATAGTAATAGCCAGAGATTTGTCTATAGTGACATACTCTCAAAAAGACTGAGGTAAATTCAGAGTAACTTTACAGAGTGTCATCTGTCTTATGAGCATGACTGGATGAACATCAGCCTTGTGCAAGCATTTGTGCCAGGTGAGTACAGGAGGATGTTATTTCTCTGGTCCCACTTTCAGAAACAGCTGTGCTACTTCAGGTTGGAGCTCTGCATGTGTAGCTGAGAGGAAAATTGAACTAAGTAAGGCATTTAATCAAAATTCTTTGTCTCCAGGAGGCTCTCTAGCTGGGTTTGGAAGAGGATAGTGAACACTGCAATTAGAATTATCATTAATAAGAATTGTATTGTAACAGACATTATAATTGAACCTTGATTTAAAGGCAGCTAAATCTTGCTTACCTAGAAGGAATTTAATTCTTTAATCAATCATGTTCCCAAGATAAAATATAACAGAGGAGTGTGATGCCAATTTTTTGTTGTTTTGTTGTTTTGGTTTTTTTTTTTTAATTTAATGCCCTGGTTTAAAAATATGAAAGCCTTTTGCTTCTATGGAGATCTTGGTGACAACTAAGCACTTAGAAACATCTTTTTTCTTTGGTGGATCATAACTGCAAAAAGTAGTTTTAGTCCTCCCTAAGGAATGTGGTCTTTTGCTGCCCCTTAGAAACAATCTGCAGGTCTTAAACTCTGTCAGTAAGGAGATAAAAATTCTCATCTCTGCTTATTTAATTATAGATTAGTTATCCCTGGAAGTATTTTAGCAGTGACTTTGGCCTGATAGTCATAATAGTGGTTAGAGTCTAGAAGCAAAATCTGAGCAGAAGAGATTTCTCCTACACATTTTGCTGCCAGCTTAGTGACTGATGTCAGGTATATTACTTGCTCTTTCATTTTGTAAATTTAATGTAAAACTAAGCTGTGGTTTAGTTTTACATTAAAGGGACTGTGCTCTCAAAATTATCATGCAATTAATGTTTGAAAGTACAGTGGGACTCACTGTAAGAGGCTATTGATGTGAAAAAGTGATTTGATGAATAAAAAGATTCAGAGATTTATAAGAGAAAAAGTAGCTGCTTCAGTGGCAGAGTGAGTGAGTTTAAACTGAACACACCAGATTGTTGCCTGATGGAAAAGGATCAGTGTAATAAACTCAAGTTTCCCAGTTGCTCCTCCTTTGCTGTGTTGCTGTGTATGGTTCCCATTGGTTTCACTGGAATCACTTGTGGTGTTAGATGTTATTTATTGTGGATAGGTGAATCAGAAAAGGACCTTGAACTATTTCAGCTGTGTTCTTACTGGCAACCTCAGCTGTGAAGCCTTGGTTTCACTGAGAATTGGAAGTTTCTCCCCTTGAGGGTGCTCCCCATGGCACTGAGGTGTTGTTTGGACTGCTGCTGATATGCTTCGGGCAAAGAAAGCTATGGGTCCAGGATTGCCCATGAACACTGTCTTATATTCATTTGGGAAGAAGACAGGATGAGTTTCATTCTTGCAGAGTAAAGAGGATTATAAATAGATTTCTTCAAGATAGCATACACTGACACTTTCTCCCCTGACAGGGACTTCTCTGTCAGCATGAGATGTGCTGAGTGATTTGGTGACTGCTAGCTTCAATTTTGGAGCACTTGCTAACCTTTACAGGATTTCCTTTCATGGTGGGGTTGTAGCATCATGCTCTCTTCCCATTGTGCCCAGAAATGAAACTGCTAGTGAATAATTAAACTTCCTACTCCTGCCTCACAAAAGCCTCAAGGAAGTGAATTTTGAGATATTAAAAAAAAAAAAGCTCACAAAGCAGATTATCTAAAGTACCAGAGAACTAATAGCCTCTGTTCATCAAGTTTTTAAAAGCTCAGAGCTGATCCAAAAAAGTGCCATCTTTTAGAAAATTAGATTGCTGTTTCAAACGAGGTATTTTTTTCTGGAACCTCTTTCCACTTATTTTGAGTGATTCCAGTGTGCCCTGCTTACAGTTCATACTTGTATTTTTGGACTTAGACCTGAAAGATTTGCATCAATTCTTGATCATCAGAATTCCAGGTCATTACAAGAATGACATCATTTTCTAGTAATTTATGCAGCCAAAAATCAAAGCATCATTGAGAAAACTGTGCAATGAATAGTATTTGTTAGTGTAAAATGTACAAATGATCCTACATCAGCCAAAGAGAAGCTCTTACAGCTGGCACCAGTGATAGGCTTGTCTCTCTTTATTGACAAAATAGAACTGACATCACCGTATTTACCTAATTAAGAAGTCTAAATTGAGAGCTTAGTTACCTTGGGTTACCTAAACAGTTAGATTGTGGACATGCCTCTCTTTCTATTGATTAGATAAAGAGCTTAATACTGTTCCTAGGTCAGGCAGCTCAGCTGGGCAGGGAGTGTGGACGGGGGAAGATTTTCTCAACTGCTCAGCACGCGGTGTCCTCCCTGCGCAGTGGATCCACGGCAGGGCTGTGTGTAACACCCCACATCCCAGGGCATTACCTGAGCACATGCTGTGCAGCCAGAGATCTCTGCAGCCTTGTGATCTCCAGCATTGTGTTGGTCCAAGTGCTGCAGGGATGTGTGTGGGAGATCCCTGGGGAGGGCGTTGCCAAGGAGCTCACATGGTCCCCATTTTGGCTCTGGGAAGAGGACACGCGCTCTGCCGCGGGAAGCAGCAGCAGCAGCTTGGTGTTGGCAGGAGTTCTGCTGAGTCTTGCTGAACCAGGGCCAGGGGCTGGGGGGGCTTTATATTGAAAGCAGCATCTCTCAGTTGAGACGTATTATTTAGCTTTACTTACTCAAGGGCACTGTAAATCTTCCTTAATTTTTTTTTTCCACAAGACTGCTGGCTGCAGAAGTTTGTACTCCCTTGCACATCACTCAGTATGAGGGATCTTAAATGTTGTAGCTGTGGTGTCATCAGGCAGAGCCAGAACATCTTTGTAGCCAAGGCAGGTCCATGTACTTAGGCAGCGTAGTCGTTTCTCTCCCATCCAACACCCTGGGACTTTTGAAACTCAGGGTTACAGCAGTGGTTTTGAGGTACATTTGATTTGTTGATCTCCCTCTGTCTCATTTTATGATATCCCAAGTGTGGTTACTCCTTCCAGATCTTTTCCATTTAATCCTGCATAGTTATTTGGTTCTTAGTTGTCTCTTCCTGCTCTAATTCACTTCCCTTTGCCCATTTAATGAAGTGACAACCTTGATTTAGCATGATTGTCTTCTCTTACTTTTTTTCTCAGTTACAAATGGAAAACTTGTTTTTTGAAGGTGGTTTCCTGCTGGACAGCAGAAGATACCTAACACCTGAGTAGTTAATTTTCCAATTGGTGATTGCTACAAAAAAAAAAGACACTCTCAGATACATTGGCATTATCTAGTTTTTAATGACAGAAGTGAATATATATTTTGTTACTTCCTAACTTGTTGAAGTTGCTGCTGTTGCAACTTTGAAAGTAGCAGCTCTGTGTTGAAATTTTTTACACTGTGCTAGAAAAAATCCAACGCAAACAGAAACCAAATATCCAGTTGTTTGGAAATTACACTAAAATACTATATAGGGATTGCAGTTTTATGAGAACTTACATTTTTGTTCTGTGGATAAATTTCTGGTTTTACTACAGGAAGGGATTTTCAAGAAGACAGGAGCACATCATACTTTTGGAAGTGTAATGTAGCCATATCTAGAGTACATAAAAGAAAATAGAAGGTGGGTCCCACAGTGGACAAGTTCCTGAGGCATCACCATCAAGTGTTGCCATTTTCAGACTGGAATGTACAATTTTCAGCCTGAGGAACTGAAATAAATTATCTTATTTGTAAAAGCTGCAATTTTGGTGAAAAAACCTAAAAGCTTCTGATGCAGCTCAGGGTGTGTTTGGTTTCTGGGCTAAAAGCACACATTAACAGGTCATGTCCAGCTGTTCATGCAGCAGTGCCTCCAAATCCTTCTCTGCAGGGCTCCATAGGCCATTCACAGAGATGAATGCTTTTCTGCAGTGTCATGCTGAAACACCTGACCTTGGCTTGTGCTTGAGGTCACTCTCTGGCAGTGTCTGTCCAGTGATGAGAGCAGGAGCTGCTCCTCTGTCACTCTGCCTGGGTGACAGCTCCCCACACCCTTGTGTCTCTCAGTGGCCAGCTGGCAACAGCTCTGGAAAACTATGGCTATGTCTGTCCCACTCTGTCAGGGGAGATTTGGGAGAACACAGACAGCCCCATTGAAAGCTTTCAGTTTATTCTGTCCTTTGAATTTCTTCTGCCATCATCTGCACCTCATCTTCAGTCAAATAAGTAGCAGGGACAGGTTCAGATGCTTGCTGAGTCAGTGGGCAGTGCTCCTGCAGAACACAGCTGAGGGCTGTCATCTGACTGTGCCCATTTGTCATGTCCTACCTTTTCCTGCCTGGAACTCAAGAGTCCTGACCTTTTATGTCTTAACACTGTGGACTTCCAAGGCCTGTAACTGTAGGAAGAGGTGTCCAAAAGTCATTGGAACAGGGTGGAAATGCCTCATTACAAAATGATCCTTACCTGTGCCATTAAGACTTGTTCTTTGTGAAAGCAGCTATAAAGCTCATCTCATTTTCAATATTTTTTGCAATCCCTGGCTGAGAGTGTGGGAGTTTTAAATGTGTATGAGTCAAATGCAAATTTGGAGTTGATACAGTCATGAAGAACTGCCATCAGCAGTCCCCTGTGGACAACTTAGAAAGCTGAATCTGATCAAAGAGCTACTCACTTCATTCATAAATTGCTTTGGAAGAGGAAGACCTTTTTTTGTTTACTCCCCTTTAAAGGACAGGGACATTCAGAAGGGAAATGCTCTGTCCAGGGCACAAAGTGAGCCTCTAGAAAAGTTAAGGCTAAAAATTCATGGGCTTTTAAATTCCTTATCTACTATATTTATCTTACCACTTATCTATTGCATTACCCACCTATATATATATTACATATAGGGTATACCAACTCTGTAGAAGAGCTGTTTGTTTTTATTTCCAGACCTCAGAAAAGTGTTTAAATTTTGAGAACAAACAATTTAAATTAAGATAAATGGTGGAAAAACACTATATACTTTAGTTTTTATTAGGTTTTCTCTTTGTCTAACCAGTCTTGATTTGATTGGTTACATAAGCATTGTAAACAGAATAAGGGCTCAGTCCTTCCCTGCTGCAAAGAATAGGGGACTTGATTGTAACGATTCACTGTGTTTCAATAAAGTAACTAAAGCTTGCAGTACATTGATTTCTTAAAACTGCAGAACCATTTCTGAAGTGCTTTCCTAAGACGTGCTATTGTAGCATATTCAAAGCTCCTCTTCATATTCAAAAGTTTCTAAAGCATTTGGGAAAACAATAGGAAACAAAGTAGCCTGGACCTGAGAGAGTGTGGAGCTATAAACGCAGGGGCCAGAGATGATGGAGAGTTGAGAAATTATTTGCCTTAGAGCAAAAGAACAATAAAATCTTGGGCTGGGATTTTTCCCTGCAGGAGTGCGAAAAGAAACATTGACTGATTGCAAAGCACCTCCATACTGTAATGGAGTTACACAACCTGTAATCTTTCTATTATTCAGCCTGTCACTGCAGGACTGGCCCATTTGGAGGCTACAAAGCATTTAGATGCTGACAGCTGTATGAGGCTGTAGGGGACATGGTTGGCCATTGTGTTTATAGAGGGCAGTGAGATAAGAATAGCTCCCAGTCTTCAGTGCCTGCCACATTCACTTGAGGTTTTGGACACCTCTGTACGTCTTGTGGACAAGTAGCTGTGTTGAAAAAGCAGGGGCCACTAGGGCAATACTTATCTTAGCTCTTCTTTTTCCCTTGAGAAACTGCTGTACAATACAGGCCAAGAGGGTGTCAGCTGATAAAAGTCAGACAAATGCAAAGTGTTCTCTGGTTTTGATGTTGAGAAGCCTGGCATCCAAGAGGAACTGGACACTGTCTGGCACACCGTGGCTAAATTAATGTCCCCAATGTGCCCTTCCACTTCCAACCCTCCTGTTGGTCTCTTACTATGCAGAGGACCACCCTTCTTCTAGTTTTTTTTTTTTTTTTCCCAATACTTTAGCAAGTTGTAATAGACTTCTAGAAGAATTTTCTAGTATGTTTGTTTAGTCACAGGCAAGTTTTTGTTAGTTTTCAGTGTTATTTGTTTTGCAGCTTCTTAAGCACATTCTAGCAGTATGTTAAGCTGAGACTTGTTTTTGGATTGCTTCCTCAGAGGATGAAGCAGTGGAGATTTTCAGTTCATCCAAAAGAACACATGAGTGCAGCCCTGATTTGAAAATATTTCTTTTTGCTGCAGCATAATTGCTTGTCACAGTCACTGAAGGTGCCACAGTGTGATTTGACAGGGCTGAAACAGGGGATGCAGGGACATTCCCAGCTCTTTCCTCCTGCCTCTGCATCACTCTGTCTTGTGTGTAGAAATGTTGCAGTGGCTGCACTATGAACTGGGCTGAAATCTGATGTGAAAGAAAAGTTGGGGAAGGAGGGAAGAAGTGCTTGTGAAGGACATCAGGAGAACAGGATGGAAGTGCAGGGTGATAGAAAGATCAACAGCCACTTGTTGATCTGGCACTGCAGCAGGCCTGGAGTTTGGCAGTGGTGTAGGGAGCCAAAGCACTTGGGTGGCTGTAGAGAAGAGAAAAGATTTGCCTGTGGGAACAAGAGGGAGTATTTATTTCTGCTTCCTTCTCACCTTTCTGCCCTGTCCAGCTTCCCAGCAGTGCACAGTTTGGGGACCCTCCCATAGCAAACTCTCAATCTCTCCATTGCAATAATGGTCTGGGACAAATTTGTCTGGTTAGCATGGTTCATATGTATAACACTGCTGTGATGAGGACTCTCTAGTGCTGCTGTTATTTGTTTATAGAAGTGATCTCAGAATAAATTTGCTTGACTTTTTTTTTTTCCCTAAGAAAGAAGACAAAAAATTTCCTTCTTGAAACTTGATACTAAAGAACATTTTTGGTGTACGGTTATTTAGTGGTGGGTGGACAATCATTCCAGGGCTAAGACTGTGGTGCACAATGAGAGCATTTTGACTAGGAAGACCAGGGTCTATACATGGGGAAAGAATTATTGCTATAAATATATTTACTAATACAGTGTGCATGACTTTTAAAGGAAGTACTTTGCCCTTCTGCTGAGCATTTGCAAATTTCAAGCCTTTATAATTAGCTTCTTATCAGAAAATGAATCACTATCACCAGCCAAGGTAACTTCTGAGCATAACTTGTATAAACCTGTCACTGGGCAGGATTCATCAGAACTACATTAGATCCTGATGAAGGTATTAACTTGAATGTCAAAGGCACTACCAGGGTGAAGTATTTAAAGAAACCACCTTACCCTGAAGTAGTGACAGTGCTGCACAAGATGATGGGGATACCTTTTCCCCTGCAAAAGATTCATGGCTCTTGGATTTAAAAGTCATAAAATGGTTTTGCTGAACCTTCCTTTTACTGCTCCTTGTGAAGCAGCATTTAGTGATTTAGAAATGCTTCTTTTGGCCTAGCTGAGTGAGGGTGGATTTGAGGACAGGCCCCTCATATGAGGAAGGTATTTAGGACTTTTTTATGGGGAAAAGCCACAACCCATGGATGCTTTTCTCCTGCTGTTGGCCAGAGAGCTGGGGAAACAACTTAGGAAAAAAAATCAGCCTACCATATATTTTTAAACTGCGATGCATATCTTATACAAAAGATTATGATATTAGCTTAAATATGGGATCAACACTTATACATTTAAGATGGATTAAGGTGGATGTTTACAATTTGTTTTCCTGTTTTTTGATGTATTTGAGGAAGACATCTCTAATTCAGGTGTATGTGTGCCATAGTATAAAGACAGTATAAGTATAAAGACCGTAGATTATAATGTTAAAAAAATCAGGTCAAAATGAGTGTGGGTTTTTAGTGTTCAAAACATTTTAAAATAAATTCTGACTCTTGTTTTGTGTCAGTATTGCAGCTCTGAAATGTGTTATGTTGTGTTGTACCTTGTTCAGCTGATCTTTCTCATCTGTGTTTTTGGTGAGGAATAGTGACAAAATTCTGCTTTAGGATGTCATAGAAATGGAATAGACTATTTCAGTTGGAAGGGACCTACAACTATCATCTGACCCAACTGCCCAATCACTTCAGAGCTGGCCGAAAATCACAGAGTATTATTAAAGGCATTGTCAAAATGCCTTTTAAACACTGACAGGCAATTGTGGGGTCATCCGCAGAAAATCTTGTCAAGCTGGCTCTCAAGGAGTTGGTGTGTGGATGCCTGGATAACATTTCCAGAGCATCATGAGGTTTTCCATCATGGTCTGCAAGGAATTCATGGTACCCTGAATAAGAAACTTAAAAAGAAAAAAAACATGCCAGTGGATCTAAAATTGACTTATTCAATAGAGGACTTTCCAGTAGACCTTCAAATGGGCTGGTGTCAGCCCCTCTGGGATGTTTTTATCAGTGGAGGAAGATATCAAGGTGATAAAAATTAATAGAGACATCCTAAATAAATGTTCTCATCCCATAGATCATTGATACACAGTAAGAGGAATCATTGGTTAATATTGTCACCAGTAAATAATTTGTTTCAGTTGCTATAAAACTCTTTACAAACTTGAAGGTGGAAGAGCAAAGATTGACTCCTGTGCACTTTAGGAGCACTTTGTCATGTGAAGCAGTGACTTTGAGACAGATTTGGGGAGTTGTGGTTGGTTATCAACTGAACACATGCTCTGAGCTGCTCTTTGGCTAAAAAGCTGTCTGCAATCCATGAATATGAGGATATTCATGGATTGCACACAGCAATCTGAGGAGAAGAGAGGGGAGCCAGAGATCTCACAGAGATATTTCAAAAACAGTGTGCTCAGTTCTGTAGTCTACAATGCTGGAAAGATACATGAGGATGGTAGAAGTGCTGGGAGACCTTTCTGAATAAAAAATGCCTAATTTATTCAGCAGGGGTTAAGGGATAGTTTGCTACTTACATGGGGAATAAAAAATTGATAGGACGATTGAATTGATCTGTTAGTTCACCCAGAGACATAAAGATATCATAGCTGGAAAGTGAAATTTTGTAAGTTCACCTGAAAATAAGGAATACATGTGAACTGGCAATCTGATTTATAAATTAACACCAATCAATAATTGCAATCACTTCATCTCCCTGAGAAATCTTTAAATCAGATCTAATTCAAACAGGAATTATTTAGTGAAAATTCTACAGCCTCTATTAAAGTAAGGAGTCAGAAGAAGAAATTTCAAGGATCACTTCTGGCATATAGGTGCATTAATTAGCAGTTTTGTCATGTATTTTGGAAGCTTTGGTAGCATTCTTGTTCAGTGGTGTTTTCCTTGTGTAGATTAGTCCCAGAGACTTCACATCCTTCCTAGATTCATGATTCTTAGAGCTGGGCTGGTAATTTGTCCAACTCCCTCCATAACAATGTTTGAACTTGAACTCATTTGCTTCCCTAGGTTTGATCATGCCAGTTACCTTTCTTCTTTTGCATTTCATTTTTTTTTTTTTTGTGCGTCTGGATCTTTGATACCTTTTCCTGTATATAAATGAATGACAACTAAAAGAAGGTGTCAATCAAACTGTTACCTGCTTTTCCAGCTTCTGGGTGATGGTCAGGTGAATCTCAGAATGGGTCAGGCTGGAAGGGACTGCAGTGGCTCATCCGGTTCAACTTCCTGCTCAAACGGGGTCATCCCAGAGCACATGGCACAGGATTGCATTCAGACATTTCTGGAATATCTCCAGTGAGGGGGACTCCACAGGCTCTCTGGGCAGTCTCTTCCAGTGCTCAGTCACAGCACAGGAAATAAGTTCTTCTTCATGTGCAGGTGGAACTTTCTGTGCATCAGATTCTGCCTTTTGTCTCTTGTCCTAATGCTTGCCACCACCAAAAGGGTGCCCTCCCATGGGTGGAATTCACTGACACCAGAGGACAGTCAGCACTTTGCACAAGATATTCCTTACTGTGAGGAATGAGCTGGTACAGCTCTGGAACCATTTACATCCATTTGCATGCTGATCATCAGCTTGCACTGGACATCCTTAGAACTGGTCACTTCTCAGAAAAGTAATTGAAGTGTATTAAAGGGATATTAAAAAAATGCTTGGTCAATTATAGAATGTAAAATCATGTTTCAAAGTAATTTTCCATGCTTAGTCAGGGGACTTAATTGTGTTTTTAGACCACTTTCGTTGATACAATTTTTATTAGATAGTGCTTATTGTATATGAAAACCAAAACAACGGCATTGAAACAGATGGATGTCTGACTTCAAGGTATGTCTTTGATGTGGGGATTACTGGGCAGAAACCTGGGATTGGAGCTGGGAACAGACAGCTGCAATGGCTCTTTCTATAAAAAATGGTAAGTACTAGACATGCCCAGCAGAAGATAGCAATGCCTACGAGAAGGGAGCCTTTCCAAGGGAATCTGCAACACACAGGAAGATTGACAAGCCATTGTGCTGCTCAGGGTAACAAACACTGTTTGCATAAATCCCCTTGCAATCATCACGTCTCATTTAATTGACATCCCACTGCTTTGTTCTTCTTTAAAAACATTTGATTGACTCTTCTGGGAAACACTGCCTTACCAATGTAGTATAGGCAAAGCAAGTTTCTGCAGCAGCTATTCTTAGGAGTGGCCTTTGACCATCTGAAGCCCTGGCCCCCTGTCAGCTCTGCCCTGTTTTGCAGCAGGACTTTTTGACTCTTACTCTGCTGTGTGTTCCTGCCCACAGGGCGCGTGGTTTTGGGGTTCTCTGTGTCACACACACATCAGAAATGTCTCGTGTTACAGGAAAACCCAAGGGTGACAAGCAGTGTTCACTGGTTGGGCTTTAAGCATACTTCAAAGACATCCGTGTATGGGAAAAAGAAAAATAGTCACACCAGAAAGAACATGGAAAAACTCCCTACAGAGTGATTGTAAAATAAAATTATCCCACCTATAAATACCCTGTGTACCTTGCACAGAAGTTCACCTTGATTTTTAAGTCATGCTAACACTGGAGGTGGTTTGGGAGCAAATTCTGGGGTCACTGGATGATCTGTAGCAGTCTGACTACACAGAGAGGACTGGTACTTGGGTGGGGCTGTGTGGACACAGCAGGATCCTGGGATTGCCAGGCATTGGCAATTGCCCACATTCCTGGGCTTTGGCAATTGCCCACATTCCTGGGCATTGCTTGTGGCGGTGGTGCAGTCTGCACATGGTGATACTGAGCACCTTGATGCCTTTCCCAAAGTAGGTCTGCATCATAGACATTATAAGGAATAACATAGATGGCCTCTTGCTATTGGTAAAATACAGCCTCACCCTGTGGACAGTTTGGGTGTAAGATTTTTCACTTGATTTTGTAACAGTTTTGTTCTGTTTAAGTATAAAATGCTACCTACTTTGTGTATTTTCTAAACCTAGTGATCAAACCAAATCACAAAAAAAGCTTTGTGAAAGATGTCACAATTCTCATCTGTTAATGTCACACAGCAAAACTTCTCAAATGCAAATTCACCTGTAGCCCTGATTTTGCTGATTTTTCTCAAGGTATCTGTTCATCGTTATTTCCAATAGAACACAATTCTTCTTTTCTTGTGTTGGAGTAACCCTCAGAGATTTCCATGGTGCTACTCACAACTGACATAATGAGGTTAATTTTATTGAGTGTATTTTGTTCCCTGCACCCCAGTGTTCATGATTCATCATTTCTTTTGTGAGTGAATAGTGAGATAATGAGATAGCAAGTTGACAGGGGCAGAAATACATTCAGGTTTAAAACGATGGATGTGCCTTGTGAGCAAGTTCAGCCAAGTAGGATGTCAGGCTGTTCCATGGGAATTGCCAGGTCAAAGCTGACTCAGAATTAGTATTTATGAATACTCCATCAAAATACAAGCATGAATAATGATAAATGTCTGATTAACACACACATCAACTGATATATTCCATATTCCACTACCCAATACACACCAAAGCTGAGAAGAACAATATGAAATTTCAGTATTAGAATTATGCCTGCCTGCTGTGATGCAGTGCAGGTTCTTCATGCTGGGTAATAAAAAGAAATTTTTTTTACTGTGTGGACATCATGAACTTTGCAATGTTCTGACTTGTCCATTTCCTCACTTTTAAGAGTTGGGGTTTTTGTAAGTGTTAAAAGTCATAGATGTTTTTGCACAACTTAGGAAGTTAAACTTTTAAAAGAGATGTGTGGGCTTTGAAGTGATGGTAATTACTGTAACTTTGTGCTAGTTACATTTAATGTCTGGGGAAAACGTAAGAAAATATTCAGAGTTGAAAAGTTTCTAAAATAACTGTGTTGAAATCAAAGGAGTTTGATGCCCAGGTGCATTTGAAATGCCTGCAGTATAACTACTACATCTTTAGACACCTAATTATCTTCAAATATCTACCCTTTATGTCATGTTTACATGCAAAAATGCTTGGCAGTGTTAATGGTTAGACTTGATGATCTTAGAAGTCTTTTCCATCTTAAATGATTCTGTGATTATAAAAACGGTGCCACTTGTCACTACTGTTGTGTTTCTGACATGGGTGTGTTGATGTGAGCATTGCAGAGATGTTGGGAGAAATTTGTATTTTCAACCAACATTTTTATATCATAGAAAGTGTGTATGAGACCAGATATTACATTCTGCTATTCTGTTTGGGGTGACATTTTAAATCTGGTTACTACCTACTGCATTTTGTGTACATTTTCAGTTTAAAGGAGATAGTGTGAGTGGCTCCGCAGCAAGCACTGCATGTTTCTCAGCTTTTTGCTGGACTTTTTGATGTTATGAATCATGGAGACAGGTCTGGCCATATTAAATGAAGATTGGTTCCATTTGGCTTGCAATTTTAAGTACTTACTAGTTTATTTAATAGAGATGTTGAAAAGATGTTGACTGCCTTCTGTTATGTACGTGTGTGTGAGTCACAGCTGTAGGAGATGTGGCACGTTCAGCCTCTCTCTCTGGAGACTCTGCTGGGCTGGGGACAAGCACGTTCTTGTTCTCCAGCACCCCAGGCTGTGTCTACATTACAGCTGACAAGGGCTGGGAGCAGAAAGGTGTGTGAGCCGGGGCTCCTGATCACAGGCTTGCCCCAAGGCATGCTGCAGACTACCCCTGCCCATGCCCACGGCCTGGCAGAGCACTGAACTGCCAGACAGGCTTAGACAGAGTGCCTTGGGCTGTGCCCGGGGTTGCACTTGCATTTCACTGTCTGAATATAGAGTAGGTCTGGTCCCGAGGGCAGCCTTGGGATGACCCTGGTGTGCAACATAGAAATGCCTCAAGTCTCAGAGCACAGACAGCTCTCTAAGCTGCACAGTTAGGTCAGATACATGGCTGCAAAGGAGAGAGAGAGCAATTTCAGCTGAGGAAACATCCATGACCTTGACATGCCCCAGCCATGATTTTGTAGCTCTTCACTGGTGCTAATCCATGTTGGCTCAGGCCCCAGTTGGGATCAGACAGGTCAGCGCCTGCTTAGAGATTTCTGACTGGAGAACAGAAGCAGAGCTCAAAACAGAAGGAAAAGAATGAAGGGTTTTAGGATTAGAATGAGAATGATTACATTTGTCTTGGCAGGAGTGATACCACACGCACACACAATGTTGGGGAGCTGCTTCCTGGCAGCTCCACACCAAGTGCTCATGGAGCAGCATTCAGGCTGTGCACTGGAGCATTCACTCGACTCACCAGTCTCAGCCTGGCTCTGGAGCCAATCCCAGAGCTTGCTGCTGGCCTCATGGGGCAGTTTATCGCATCTTCTATTTAATCTTACTCTGGGCAGACTGAGAACCCGATGACAAGAATGTCCCATGCATGATTTAGCTCCTGCAGATGGTCAGGACATGCCTGTTTTAATTTCTGGCATGTGCAAGCCAGAGGGAGAAAAGGCAAGGAATTTGATGGGCACAGTAGAATAGTTGCAAGGAACACCCTCCTGCTACTTTGCAATGAAATGTGAGAGTCACAGCAGGTAAACAGTGTTTCATCTGTGAGGACACAAGGTTGTGTTTGCTTCATGGGTCTCCTTAGGGCTACATAGGAAGGATGTTCATCTACTTCTTGAAAGCTGCATGTTGCTGCAGTTTGTGACATTTGTGGAGTTACACTATTGATTTTATTTTCTTAGTAGAAAAGATAAATAGGAAATTACTCATTTGTACACTTGGGCATGCCTTGGACATCTGGACATTAAGGCATTAAAGCTCAAAGTGATCAAGAAGCAGAAGATAGTTCACTATTTAACATCCAGCTGGAGAACTGTGTTTACTCCTGTATTACATAACTGCTTTTTCAGACAATTTCTGTATTTTTCCATGCATCTCTGAAAGTGCTTCCAGTTATTCCAGTAAACATGGGTGTGTAGGAAGAAGGGGAGTAATTGCTTTTGAAATGGTTGAAAATAATGCAGTTATAGCCCTGTAATCAGATGCTTCAGGATGTGGCTATTTATTTCACAGTTCTGCTTGCTAAAGATCCATCCTGCAGTGATCAGCCTGTGGTCCTTCTTGGGTTTCAGACAGAAATATTCAGGAAGGGAAATTTGGGAAGATCTGCAGATTGAATTTATTCACAGTGATAAACTGCTCTTCAGGGTGAGTGACACATTTAGCTCTGGAAAAATAAGGAATGAGCTAACCAGTTATCACAACCAAACAACCATTTTAATGGTTCTTTGGTTGCTTTCAATGCAGATGCTTTTGGACAAAGTTTTGCTCTCAAATGTCCTCCCCACTACTGTAGAGTTATTATTTTTTTAATAACATTTTCCTTGTTTCCTGGAACAGCAAAAGGAGAATAGGATTATGTTTGTATTGTAGAATCATTCAAGAGCTCCATTGTGCTTAACTGTGCAAAAAATGGATTAGGAGAAACTCTTTATTTTCAGACAGCTGAGGAAGATGAACAACAAAGAGGAAGGGACACAGTCAGATACATACATGTATTACTATGATATTTACTTTATGGTTTCAAAGGCAAAGTAAGAGGCATCTCTCAACCAAATTATCCATTTAATAACTCATTTTCCTGTAATGTTACAACACGTTTGGGTGTTGAGAGAGCCTTATAGAGCGAGGTGGCTTCAGAGAGATGCATAAAGAGAGCATTCAGGGCATGGAGCACAAGAGCCAATGCCTCCAGCGGGTCTCCAGGACCATTTTGTTTGTTTTGGACATGTTTTAGCCCATGGGCAGCCTTGCTTGGGCTCACACCAGAGTGAGGTGGTGGTTCTGTAGGATGTGTAGTGTGGCTGTGCTGCTGCTAATCCCCAGGGAAGGGAGCTGGCCATGGATATGTGCACAGGCATCTTGTGGCGTTGAGTCAGCCCCTCCTGTCCCGTCTGCAGCCTGCACCCACCGGGGCCTGAGCATCGCAATAACCACTTCAGCCAGGGTCTGGCTGCCCCCATTTAGTCTCCCTCCACTTTTGCTCTGTAAATATTTGTCCTGTTCACATCTATTGTTGGCACAGAGACATCAGTAGAAAGTTCTCTTAAGCCTGTGCTTGCATATTTGGATTCAGGCCAGTGAAAGTTAAACCTGATCGTCTTAGCCTCTCACTACCACTGCTCCTTCTTTTTTTTTTTTTTTTTCAGTAGTAAATGATGACTCTCCTTGAGATGAGCCAGATTTTCCTGGGGGCAGGTTGGCATTTCCCCAAGACATACACATTTAATGGCATGTTCTGGTGCAAGCAAGCAGCAGGGTAGAGGGGTTTTGTTCCTTTTGTACCCACTATCTAATTTGTTCCTTGACACTTTCCCTACCCACAGGGGAAGGATGGCTGCCTCTCTATACAAGCCAGAGTTTGATTTATTTATTTATTGCCTTCTTTCCTCAAGTTGCCTGTAGCAGGCACACCAAATTTCCAAAAGTGAAGGTGTTAATACAAGTATCACTTACTGCCCTTCTGTAACATCCATGCCACTGTTACCCAAAATGAGAAATGCAATTTGGATGAGTCAGGGAGTCTGCCCTGACTCAGACTAACTAATGTAGGAGTGTCTCGGGGTCAGGCATATTTCTATTAATAGGGTCAAACTTGAGTAGGGAGCTCTGGTTTGATTTACCTATATTTAGCAGTCACACCAATGCAGCAAACCAGCCAAAATAAACCTGGCTCAATTTTCTTTCAATTTGTGATAAAACAAAATAAAATACAGTCATTATCTAAAGGTAATGAAACATCTTCATTTTATTCTGTGCTCAGCCACCACACTAATTTTTATGTCATGTTCTGCTGTTGCAGTAAAAAGTGTTGAAACTGAGCTATTTTTGTGTCTCATACACATCTCTTTTTTCCTTCACACAAATGAAACCACAAATATCTCTCTTGTATTCTGGTCCTTTCAAAGTGGATGTGCAAGGACACTGGGAGAAGCTCTATCATTTCTCTTTCCTACCCTCTCAGTAGACTCTTGGTACAAAGACAAATGAAGAAAATGTTTCTTACTGTTAAGAATGATTTGTGGGCAGATATTCTCATTGTATCTTTTGTAATACCAAGGTTTATTAGTCCTGGGTCTAGCAGAGTAATTCCATATTAGAAAATCTTTGTGGTGCAAGATTTAGAATGTGTTTATTTTCTGGCTTCCAGGAAGGCAAATTGTCTTTAAATACAGTAAGTGAGAAAAAAAATAGCAAGAAATTGTATAGACTATCCAGGCAGCTAGGGAAACTGTGTAGGAGAGTAGAAAATATCTATAGCAGACTGTATGGTGGGAAAAGCCTGTATCCCAAGTCCCATATCTATGGAATGGCTCAGTGAGAATTTCTCCACAGCCAGTATGAGCTCACATTGCTCTATTGACCTTTTTGAGGTTCAATTGATTTACCCCAGCTTGAAACCTGACCTTTTGTGTGCAGATAGCAAGGTGGCACAGAACTTCTGTGTCCAGATAGCAAGGTGGGAGAGAGCAGAGCAACACTTCCTAATCTCCACAAAGGCTCCTGAAGCAGATAAAAACCAGAGCCCCTGCTTTGCATTCTCTAACACTTCAGCAGAACCAACAGGATGTGAAGCTGCTCTGAACAAGATCAGAATAAGGGTTCCATGTTCCTGTAACCTTAAAATTACAGGTGACACTGATTTGTGTTCTCTTCTGAGCTGAATGTTTGAGATGTAAGCAACCAAACAGAGACATGGCCCAAGGCACTCAGTCGAGTGGCACTGTCACCACAAAGACAGAAATAAAGATCATATCTGGGCACCAGCCTAAAAAGGTTCTATGGACTGTTAAACCAATTAGGGATCAGATAACATGTTCTCCCAGTCACTGGGATGGAGTCTGTCTGCCTCAGAGTAAAAACATAATTGTGCCATTACTAGAAATCCTCGCTGTCAGCTTCATGTCATGTGTGAAAGTCTGTATCCTTTTAATGGCTGTGCAAAGCATTAGACTTAAAAAAAACCCCCAACAACAACAACAGAAAACCCCAACAAAAAACTGTAGTTTAAATCCTCCTTTCCATTTTATTAAGCAATACCAAGAGTCAACATAGATCTTGGAGCTCACCCAGAGGAAGTTTGGTATTTGATTTGAACATGCACAGTGCAGCCCTAAAATTCAAACTTGTGGAGGCCAAGACAAATTTATCTTGCCTTATAGCTCTGTGTTACATGGCAGCCAGATGTCTTGCTCTCAGTCTGTGAAACATTTGCAGCAGAAATTGTCTTTGCAGCATGGCAAATGACCTTTCTGCGTTTTGTTGTTTGTTTGTTGTTTTTCTTTTCCCTGCTAGGGCTTCACCTCCAGCCATTATTAGATTACTAGGCAGAGAACATGACACAAAGCTCAAGCTGCTGTGAGAAAATAGAATTTTATGTATCCACACATGCACCAGCTCTGAAGAATTGATAGTGTTCATGTGTTTATTGGGTGTAGATATGATCAACCTTCAGGCTGCACTACAGCAATAAGTACATCACTGCACAAGATCACAGGGCTTCCTGTGATCTTCCTTGCTGATATGATTCTGTAATTTCCTCTTCCTTTGCATCCTTCAGTCTCTTACTTGCAGCAGGAAGACTAAAAAAAAAAAAAGAAAATATGCTATTGTTGGATTTCTAGTCAACAATATCCTGGGAAAAGCAGCATTGGCTGTTCCACTGAAAAAGTTGCTACAAGATGATGTCATCTGGCAGTAGGGACCAAAACAAGACAGGGTATTGCAGCAGCTAAAAATGACAATCTGCAATGCACCACAATTTAGGTTTCATGGTCCTCCAAAGGAGTTTGGGAAAAGAGATGCAACTAAACACTGCTGGAGTTCTGGCTGCTTGCAGGGTGCACTGTACCTGTATTAAACACATAATTTGGTGTAAGAGAGGTAAAAAAATATTACACCTGAACAGAAGCAGACTGTTGTATTTTCTTCAAGATTACTTCTCTGCTTAATGCAGTGTTGCAATCCAAATGCATGTGGTTTATAAATCACCTTTTCTTTCTTTTTGAATCATGCTACTTTCTTTTAAACCCTTGGGAAACACCGATGGAAGATGTGCTTGGGAAACTGTTTAACAAAATATTAATTTGAGATTTGCTTTCTAGGAGTCTGGTGTCATAATCTCCAGAGTCAGATGCTCAGATTTTTGCAGGAAAGGCTGTTTGGGTTGTGGAAGGCACTTTAGTACTAAGGGCCGATCACAGAAGGGCTCACTGGGTCATTTTTGAGCTGTGCAAAAATTTATATGTGGGTTGGTTTTTTTTCTTGGAGAGTTGGCTGCTGAATAGCAATCCCACTGGGCTTTGAAATGTGTGATCACCTCTCCAAGAAGGCTGTGAACAGCAAGTAAGAAAGTGAGGATCCACGGGGACAGAAGGCAATATTTAATCCTCCTGCTAGAAGGCAAACACCAGGGCACACAGTGCACAGGCAAGGCAGATGATGTTGTGACTGAGGAGGGCAAAGCACACAAAAATTACAGAAGTATGTAGAGATCAGGAATTGAATTACCAGAATTGTTATGGCTGTCTTAGACTTTTGATACAGTAAATATTATAATAGCTATAATTTCCCATTTTATTCCCTGTTTTCTTGACAAGTGTTTTATGACACAAACAGCCAGAATACTTTAAAGTCTGATGAATGATTTGCAAAGACCCAATGTCCTGGATGATTGCTGCCCTTGTGAGCAGGATCACTGAAACTCCCTGTGCAGGCAGCCAGTAAATCAGCAGATCCGTGTGTAAGCATTAAAATGGTTCCCAAAACAGAGAGAAAATAACTGCCACAAGCCTTTTTTTGTTGTTGTTGTTGGGTTTTTTTTCCATTTTTTCCCATTTTTGTGCAAAATGGGAAAATCAAAGCAGCAACTCAAATGAATTGAATGTTTACACATTCCGTAACATTAGATCTTATGGATTACAGAGTGAGCCATGTTACCTGCTCAGGGAAGATCTGTTCTATTATTTTTAAAAGCAATGTAGAATATCCAAGTGTCTGGGTGAATGATTATTTTGGGCTAGATAACTGTATCCTTCTCACATAATTCTCAGCTTCTTTGATCCAAATTTTAGCTCAGTTCTGCCTTTCTTTTGTCTGGTTAGGCTGTGTGGATACTTGGATTTTATCTGATATGACTCCCCTTCAGCAAGCTTCTTATGAATTTAAACTTCTCTGTTTTCCTTTTATGTTTTCTTCTTAATAACTCTGGTGTCTTTTACCTTGGATGTAGCTAAACAATATTTTCAAGTGTTATGTAATTGGAAAGGTGGTGGTGCTCAAGAACCCCTTAGATCTCATCCAAGCTGAATTTTAAATAGATTTAAATACTGGTAATTGGAAAGCCAAGTAATGAAGTCTTTCTAGAATGTAACATTTCAGATGGACATAACTCTTTTCTTTTTATTATTTTTTAAAGCAAAATATTTCATTCCATTCAACACTGAACTGTATTTTCTCTGAAGTTTTGATATTGAACAGGACATTGATTATTTTTTTCCAAAAACACCCTTTGATACTGTGGTTTGAATGTTTTTGCCACTTGATTGCTAGGAACAGATCTTTATTGACTTCACATAGTAAATTGCTCATATAGATGCTGCTTTTTCAGTTACACATGCTGAGATTATGAAAGATAGTGTGACCTGGGATGGAGCAGAGTCTGGTCTACAGCAGTCCCTGTGAGTTATGCAATGTATGCACCATCTCAGTCTTTGTTTTACAGATTATATTACACATTTCACTGCAGAGTCTGAAATCTTCAGGCTTTTCATTGTTGGTGTAATAATACATTTTTTTATTTAGTGCTTTGCTGTTTTGTCCACACTCAGCTTGTCTTGCTCTCCACTCTGTTGTGCTGTTGAGGTATTTTTGGCAATGTTTATCTCTGTTGTTTGTGTCTATGGACTGACTACTATTTCTATTAGTAGTATCTAAACTGTCTTAATTTACAATGTCTTCTGTTTGCTGCAGTCCTGAGTGTGAAAACACTTTTGCTTTTGGGAGAAGGGTATGGTCTGTGCAGTCCATCCTCAAACTGCCACTGAAGGCAGAGAGGGCAGTGCAGGGACAAACCCTACACATCAGGCACTGCTGATCTAACAAATCTTGGGAGCAAGGATTGGTTGCCCAGAAGGGCTGTGGTGTCCCCATCCCTGGAAGTGTTCCAGGCCAGGTAGGATGGGGCTTGGAGCAGCCTGGGCTGGTGAGAGGTGCCAGAGGGATTGGAACAAGATGATCTATCCAAGGCCCCTTCCAACACAAACCATTCCATGGTTCCATGAGTCTGGGAACTGGGATCCAGATCTCTGCCCATGCCACTGACTTCCCCAATTACTGCTTGTTTTGTTTTCTCCTGACTCCATTGTTCTCTACTTCCAGCTACCACAGTGATTCAAAGAGGGAGCATAGAGCATGATACCACTGAGTGTTTGGTTGTCTGATGATGAGAATGCCATCAGAAAAGGTGAAGAAAATGAGTTTAAATTCAGGGTTAAGGTGGAGTTGAACTCACAGTGCCTTGACAAGTGTTTGTAATAGGAAAGGTGGGTGGCAGTGCCGTCTCTCCCGATCACCCTTGAAAAAGGATGAACTTTCTCAGCCTTCTGTCTGTCTTTAAAACCAGATTCAAAGCTCTACATCCAAAATTAATGATGATGCTAAATTTTAGAAAGAGATTAAAATTGAGGTTCATCCTTGTACTTATTGTGTCCTGCTACCTGACTGTCAGCTGCACTTCACTTGGTGCACAGGCTTTCTGTATCTCACCTTCTGGAAGTGCCTGCTTGTCCCTCTTGCCTCTGTAAGAAACTTCTGATTCTTTTTCTGTCTCTCAATTCAATAAAATGCAAGGGGGAAGTCCCTAATGGGTGATATCCCTCTTCTTACCCCTTTCTCTGACATGTGTCCCCTAAAATGTTTATTTTGTGTTCTTGCTTCTCCATTGCCCAAGACACGAGTGGCTTATTAAGGAGATGAAAATAGATACAGGCTCTTGGAAATTCCTATTGTTCTTCAGAGAGACAACTAATGTCCAACAGAGCAATGCCTGAGACCCATCTGTCAAGATAACAGCTGCTACTTTTTCCATAGTTCATTTATAAGATCACTGAGATCAAAACTTGGAGATGGAAAAGACCTATTTTTAAGAACAAACTGTGCTGTTAATAGCTCCTTTCCTCTGTGGCTCAGAAGATGCTTTAAAGGCTTACTGAATGAAGCCTTTCAGGATATCCAAGGCAAAGTGCATTAGTTAATAATATTATTGCTGGAAATGCTATTGACTGGCTGACCTTGGTGAAACTACAATGCTTGTTTCACAGGGTATAAAATAAAGGTGAGTTATACCTCTTCTTTTTGACATGCAGCTTTTTGCTGTGATCACAAATGTACACTATTCCATATTCTTGCAGGATTCTGCTCTGGAGAATAGCCCCAAGTGCATGATTCAATGTAGATTTAAATTACTGAGATCCAGGTCTCAAGCTGTTGCATATATTTTTGTACTTTCATTAATATCAGGGGAACTGTGCCAGTTCACGCCAAAGAGAATCTGCAACATCAGGAATGATGAGCAAAAATAGGAAACAAATGTGGCAAAAAAAAAATAATCTCACAGTACTATGATTTCAGAACAAACTCAAAGTTTACAGGCAGAGTGATATTGATGACACTGACAGTGTCTGCCTTGGAGCACATAAAACACTGTTTACATTGAAAACAATACTGCAAAAATACTCTTTTTTTTTTTTTTTTTTTTTTTTGTAAAAGCGGGTACATTCCTAGTAGGTGGGAAGAGCAAACTGTACATCCATGGAAAGATTTGTCCCTTTGATGAGGTATCTCATCTACCTTTTCAAATGAAGGTCTAGAAAAGTAAACTAAGACATTTCTCTACTGGAGTCCTGCAGCAAACAGCAAAGCTTCTCCTCAGCAAATGCTGGGTTTATCTGGTGTTAATGGTAGGCTGAACTTCTGACAATACAGTAAGGGTTTCCCAACAAATAACTTATAATGAACCCTTCTCAGAGTTTATTCAAAGTCTAGATGGGGCTCTTATCTTCTGTTATTTCTGCAGCAGAGTTGCTTCAGGCAACAAAATCCACTGAAAGGCATTTGGTGCACAGATCAAAACCAGCTTGGTTTTAAGCTGTGTTTTTTCACTAATCTTGACTGTCATCAACTGATTTTGGATGGAATTAAGCTCGACTGTCCTAGCTACCTAGAAGTCTACAATCTCTCCATGTCAGTGAGGAGGATGCAGCATCAAGATGCCTTTTCCATCCCAGCAAGGGACTCATCCCTTGAGTGAACGAGCAGTGTGTTCCACCTGATCACCCTGGAAACTCTGTGTGTTATGCTGGAGTGAGGCCTCACAGCGGCCTCAAATTGGTGTCAGTGAAGTAATGTCTCATTTTTCTGCATGGAATCGCAGGCAGGAGGAGATGACTCCCCAGGAATTCTCCAAACACTTGTGAAGGGAGGGGCTATTGCATAATGCCAGCCGGGAAGGTTATACCACATCTCTAAAATAAGATATTACAGGGATGTCTGA
Source organism: Molothrus aeneus (assembly GCF_037042795.1). Lineage (NCBI taxonomy): Eukaryota > Metazoa > Chordata > Aves > Passeriformes > Icteridae > Molothrus > Molothrus aeneus. Next base: position 70,291,869 of record NC_089648.1, on the reverse strand, counting down.
CCAGTCTAGATCAAAAAGTTGGACACCCTGGATGAAAAGCATTGGACTTCTGCATTATGTATGTTTTATGTACACATGAGATCATGGTGGAACAGCAGTGTCTGCGTCTGACTTACTTAGAGTATATGTAATGCTGGCATATTGACTATGGCTGGCTGACATACTGGCTCAGTAAACACCCATTTTTATTTGAAAAAACTATTTACTTCTCTGGTTGTGTCCTGTGTGTTTCTCTCTTTTTCCAATACTGTTTTTCCTTTTCTCCATCTTATTTAAGAACAGAGTAGCTGCTGAGTCCTTTGCATGATGTTAGTCGATTGCTGTGTTTGTCAAGATGAGTCTCAGTAAAACACTCCCTGTCAAGGAGCTGTAGCCATGCTGAGCATTAAGAAAGTGGGATGTGATAAAGAACCAAGTAAACAAGGACCTATGGGAGAGAAAGAGCCTTCATTCACCAGGGATGTGGGGAGAAATGTTATTTTTCAGTTCCAAATGCCCTAAAAGCCAACATTCCATCTTGGTGTTAAGTGGTAACACATAAATAATATACTTTTTCATGCTCAAATTTATTGTCTTTGGGCATGCCCAGAGAAGCCATGGATTCCCTATCTGTGGAAGTGTTTAAGACCAGGCTGGATGGGGCCCTTAGCAGCTGGATCTAGTGCAAGGTGTCCCTGCCCATGGCAGGGGGTTGCAATGAGATGATCTTTAATGTTCCTTGCAACCCTGACTATTCTGTGATTCTCTCCATAGCCCTTTAATTCAGTGCCCTGGTAGAGATGGGTGAAACTCTCACTAGGCTGTTGCTAGCTTAAGCCAAGGGAATCAGAAGTCTTGCACTTAAATGAAGATTTTAGCACAAATTTTATTCAGAATGGAACATACTACAAGGCTGGATAGCTGAAAACCAAAAAAATGCCCAGTCTGAGAACAGCTTATTATTCAAGCACATCTAACTGTTGGTAAGATTGTCATGTTGGGCTGGAAGGTGATTCTTCTGGCAGTTTCTTCCCTGGCACAGAAGAGGAATTAAGAACCTGGTGCTTTTACCCCAAGTCCCCTCTCATGTGATCTCACAGCCAAGCTCAGAGCTTTCACAAGAAACCTCTGAAGATGCTTTTGTGGTGTTTTCCCATGCTCCCTGCCCCCAGAACTGTGTTGAGAACTCTGGAGTTCCACCTTGGGCCCTTCTGGTGTGGTACCCTGAGAGACAGTGGCTGGCACACTCACACCTATTTCAGTGTGGTTTACCTGCTACACAAGTGTGTAACTTCCCAGTGGGAGGTCACCTGCACAGTTGTGTATGTGCCACAGGCTAAAATGTCAAGTCCATGCCCCCACAACACAGGCAACCATGAAACAAAAAGGGAGGAGGGAAGGAAATACATGTGCCATAGGATGAGAATGAGAATTAAACCAAGATGAAAAAAAAAAGATATTTATTTTATTGCTCTGTTTTCATGGTGCACTGGGTGCTCAGAATTCTTTGGGTAAGCTCTGCTACTTGTGTTTGAGTGGGAAATCTTGCAGACTCTTCTCTTTGTATTACAGCCATGCCTGAACTGTTCTTTGTGCTTCTGGGCTGCTACCAGAGGGTAGGGACAGAAAGACCTGGACCTGTGAGGAACATTCCCTCTCCCTGCACACCCTGTGTTACAAGACATGGTGTTTGGGGATAGAGAAACAAGAGATCCAAAGTACTTCTCTATTAATATATTCTCTCTAAAATGCTGCTTTAGACATTTATCATCCCACTCAGTAGCATTCCCACACTGACCTGATTCTGCCATGCTTATTCAAATGAAATTTGCCTTATGCTGCAGTACATGTATATTTTACAGCTGAACTTTGTAACAGTAACAGACTCAAACTCTAAAATAAAATTACTTTTTTAAGGTGATGGGATACCAGAGGAATTGTTTTCTCTTTACAACTTATGTAGAATATGCTTAGTGAGCCCCAAATCTCCCTTGAAGGTAAATCTACTTTTCCTTCTTTTAAAAGTATGCAAATCCCTAAAGCCACTAGGACAGAATAATGCCTTTCAGCAGAGTGAGCTAAACAATTGCAGGTAATTTTCCTGGCTGTGAAGTCGAGCTATGTGCAAGGTTCTTTCATTTTGCCTTGTGGTTGTGCAGCAGTGATTCATAGCCCACAGTGATGCATTATTGAGGAGTTGTCTGTTGTGTCTTCATTGCACGCTCTCAGCTGCATAATAAATAATTGATTGTGCTGCTCTTACTCCACATTAAAGATATATGAGTATCTAATACAGGAAGAAAATGAAGTAGCAAGGCAGCCAGTGTTCAAAAGATGAAGCATGAAGTGTGCTGCAGTAGCAGGAACTGGGAAGTGCCCACCACCACTATCCATTTCCCACTTCTCCTATTGAGTCGGTTTGTCATGGCAACAAATGGCACGTTCAAGTCCTTGCTGTTGCCTTTCTAGACAAAAAGAAATAATTGTGGTAAAGGGCTGATATGCTGCAGAGTTGTGCTTATCCCCTTCCCCCTTTTTTTCAACTGTTATCCCTCTAGACTGAAAATTCCCTTAGAGTATTAATAATTTTTTCTTAAGTGGCTGCAAACTGTCAAGAAAATGCAGTCTAAGACAGTAAATCCTTTTTTCCACATAAGACTTTGTTTATATTAAGCAGAGAAAATGTTAGCAGGATAAAACTGAGTGTTTGTAATAGTACTAAACCTCCATTGTTGAGCCTTTCCCTGGAAAAGTGAGGCTTCCTTTGCAGTTCAGTTGCCAAAGTCCCCAGACAGGACACAGTAAGGTGGCCCCTATTCCAACACAGTGAAGAGAACAAAAGCATCTTCCAGCTCACATTCAACACTCTTTGTTTCCATTACAATAGCCATCAGTAAAATTAATGAGACAACAAATTTGTCCAGAGGAGTTTCCTTTGGAAGTCCAAGCAAGGGAATCAGAGGTGTGTGCTGCTCACTGTGTTGTGGCAGGAGCAGGCTCAGGGCCGGGTTACTGGGAGCTGTTGTTATGACAGAAATGTGTAAAACAGTGAGTTGAATTTTGAGATAATAATGACATTAAGATGGAAGAAGTGTGAGATGTCTGAGTGATGCACATCTGGATTCTGATGGAATGTGTTGGAAGGCTGAGTTAGGTCCTGGGAAGAAGAAACACAAGGCACTGACAGTATTTGCCTAGAAAACTGTTGCTCAGATCTCTGCACTTCCCACCAAGACATAGGGGAATTGTTTTTGTTCCTGAGGGAACCACACTTTTTTCAGGTATGTTGTCTTGAGACTCGGCCACAAGCTAAAGTGGGAACACCACTGAATGCAGGGAATGCTTTGCCAGTATTTCAGAATTGAGTCCTGAAGACAACTGATCTACTTTAATGTTAAATGCAAGTAACACTACAGTGGAGTTCTGCTGGTGTGAATCAAGCTGGGATGTGATTTGTGACTTTATGGATGTGTTTCTCTCCCAACAACTTCGGGGATTGTACTGAACTGTGCCTTCCTCTGTACATTGGGAAGGCATCAGTGTTTACACAAGGACTTTTGTGCAATTACTAGAACCTTTCTGATAATATATTTTCCAGGCTAAAACTCAATATTAGTAATAGTTCCATGTTGTAAATGGGGGGAATATCAGAATTTCCAGCCTTTGTGATATTCTCCTGACAGAATATGGATATATTTTGACATAGAAAGAATATATTTTATGAGGAAAACAAAGAAACACTTGAGATAAAAAATTCTTAACCCACAGCAGCATTAACTCCTCAGAAAGTCCTAGGAACCAAACTGAAAGATATGTTCCTAACAGCATAAATTGATTACAGGGCATAATTGGAAAGGTGATGGCATTGAGTGGCATCAGAATATAGTCCCTGTCCTGAAGAGCCTCCGGTCTACATAAAATGAAATAGGATAGTGTCCTAGAAACTGCTGAATATCTGCCCCTCTTTCTGCTGCCAAAAAGTGTTCAGGAAGTAGCTGTCTTCAAGCATATGTGTTGCCTTTACATTCTGTAGGTAATTACTGTTTGAAAAAATATAGGAATGGAATACTTCCTAGGTGGATGATGCTGTTTTTTGAAAGTCACCTATTTAATTCAGTTTATCCCCTCAATACTTGTGGGATAAGTGAATCCCATTGTACAGGATAAAAAGAGAGCAACTAGTGAAATCAAGAGATTTGTTCTGGATTAGGATCTTCATCTTCTGATTCCCAGAATTTGTCAACACTGCAGAGACAAATGATTCAGTAAACACTGGAGTCAGTGAAGCCTGGGATGCAATTTTGCCTGTTTCATTTAGGGATGGATGGCTGAGTTCATACTGCCTCTCTAGGGCCCTCTAAAAACCTGGCAGTCTAGCATTTGGTTTAAGGTACCTTACCTTTTTTAAGATAGTTGACTGAGAATGATAAACAGTTCCAAAAGGTTATTTCAGCCCTAACATCTAAATCTAGGTGGGATGCATCATTCTTGGAGATACTTCTCTTTCTCCATTAACCAAGGAGTAGCCTAGATGCCAGGTTGAGACCCAGTTTGTACCTTTGAAGTGGATAACCTTTGCAGTAGAATTTACACATGAATTTTCCAGGTTCAGGCCCTGTCAGAAGCTTGACAGTCTATCTGTGGATGGCCTCCAGTGTTCCCTCTCCATCCATCCTTGGTGTGGATAACAGTCATGGTTTGGGGTAGGGTTTTGTTGGGACAATAGGGGCATTGGGTGTCTAACACCTGGGATGGCTCTGTGGATTTGTGCTGTGTGATTGCTTATATTCCCAGCTGAATTGTTCTCAGATGAAAGAAAAAGAAACTAAGTCTGTGCTCCAGGCTTTCCATTCCTGACCTCTCTGAGTTTCTCTGATAACGAAGACTGAGCCTTTCTCTCGGTAGAAGCTCTTACAGGCTCTTCTTTCTACACAGATCTTTTTCATTGCATGCATTGGATCTTAATGTTGGTAAGATCCCTATTCCTCTGCCAAATGGGGTTGAAATTGGCTCAAAGAATCTCCCATTATTAGGCAAGTGCAGACAGTCTCATTTCATCAGCCCTCTCCCCTTAGGAAACAGACTTCAGTGATGGGATCTTAGCTAAAGTAGTGCAGTGTTAAAAAGCAGTGCAGACACAGCTGCAGGCACACCTGTGTTTTAATAAGAAGTAATAACTTGTGCTGAACCTCTCCTGAAGTTGTGTTTTCACTGCCAGTTTAGGCCAAATGGCATTGTAGTCCTGGCAGCTTGGATGGATCTGTGGTCATGTTCCTTAATAAAATGATCCAGCTGCTCTTTAATCTGCAGCTTCAATGAGCTGAACATCAGAGATTCAGTAGGACCCATGATCTGAAATGTCTCCTTTTCTACACCCTTTTAATTTTTAAAGCCTGGTTTTCAATTAGGATGCCTTGTAGATCAGAATGTTTTCAAATCTGTGCCATATTCTGATAACCATGTTTGTGCAATTAATTATTTTAATACAATGATTGTTCCCTCTCAGGAACCTAAGGTTTGTTTCACAAGTAGCCTTATAGGCATATAGATGTCCTTGCTCAGTCAAAACTCCTATTGATTGTTCTGACTTGCAAAACAATGTTGTTGCTGAGTTCCAGATTGTGGGGTTTTTCGTCCTTGCTGTTAGCTAGATAAATAAAGATGTAGGCTGAACATGGGCATCCATCCTTGTTGAAGAATATTAACTAAATCAATTTTTTCACCAAAAAATTCAATTGGTGCATTAGCAAGAGAGAAAATAAAGCATTGTGCTGTTTTAGCTCCCAGGAGCCTGCAGAGCTAACTCTAGCTCTCAGAATCAGAGATAAAAAAGATCTAAAGTTCACATCTAAATCCGCATCGGAACTTCTTCAGGGCACATGGAGCCTCTGACTCATTTCCAGACTGGATGTACATTTAAAGGGCACTCACATAAAAACTGACCCTCCTGCCAGAGCTTCAGTGAATACAGACACATTTGACTCTGCATTCCAGTTTGTCTTCCAAAAGCAGTAAGGTGATGGCAGAGGAAGTTACATTTGTGAATCCATAACCTCATGAGTTTTCAGTTGTTGCTGAAAATAGGATGTTGCTGTAAATATAGAAAAGCCTGATTTCTTCTACAAGGCCTAACACATCTTCTGTGGGCATTTCCTAGTGAAATGAATTAGTTTTTTAAATGGTGTATCAAGCTACCAAGCTCATGGGAAGATGGAAATGTTGCTTTAAAGGGGAAACATTGTCCAGGAGCTGTTGTCAGAATCTCTGAAGATTTAATTTTGATTCTGTCGCTGGTTTGATGTGGGGTGTTTGTAAATCATCAGAGCTTTAAGCTAAGAGTTTTAATAGGATTTAGTTACAAAATGAGATGAATGCATAATAAAGTGTTGTGGAACTTTGCATCTGAATCTGAACTTTCAGATTGAGGCTATTTTGTAATAAATATCTTCTTTACCTCCTTGGGCTAATGTGAAGAGTAATTAATGTTTGGGTACTTTGAACATGCAAGCTGTAATGACAATACTAAGTTTTAATATTAAAACTATTAAATATTGGGATTCTGTAGTAGTCTCCTTCCATTTCATAGAATCATAAGCTTTCATGATGTGTTTAAAAATAAAAGTGCTCTGAGGAAGGACTGTCACTTAAATTTAAGATCAAATACTTCAAAAAGGATTATATTATATGCCTGAGAGCTCCCCCTGAGCTGCTTCTCCCCTTCTCTCTGCCTTCCCTCCCCCAATATAGGCTGAATTTCTATATTACAAATGAACCCATCTTAGTCTGTAGCTGGAAAATCTTGTTCAGGAGCTGCTGTGGCTTCCCAGCCTGCCTGGAGGGGTTTGTGGCTATCCCAGAGCTGATACATTGCACAGTATATGGGAATTTCCCTCTGTATTGGTGAGGCCGCTCCTTGAGTTCTGTGTCCAATTCTGGCCCCTCAATTCAGGAAGGACATTGAGGGGCTGGAGTGGGTCCAGAGAAGGGCAATGGAACTGGGGAGGTGTCTTGAGGGTAAATCCTTTGAGGAGTGGCTGGGAGAGCTGGGAGTGTTCAGTCTGGAGAAAGGGAGGCTCAGCAGGAGCTCATCAGTCTCTACAACTCCCTGACAGGAGGGTGCAGCCAGTGGGGGTCAGGCTCTGCTCCCAGGGAACGGGGGACAGAACAAGAGAAAATGGCCTCAAACTCTGCCAGGGCAGGTTTAGGTTGGACATTAGGAGAAATTGCTTCACAGAAAGGGTAATTAGACATTGGAATGAGCTGCCCAGGGAGCTGGTGGAGTCACCTGGGTGTGGTACTCAGTGCCATGTTCTGTTTGACAAGGTGGCATTGAGTCAAAGGTTGGACTCAGTGGTATCAGAGGTCTTGTCCAACCTCATTGATTCTGTGGTTCTGTGATTCTATGTACTTGCATGAGAGCACACATACAACACCTCATTATTTGACTGTGAAAAACTAAAGGATTATGTCAGGCACTAATGGTTATGAAACATTCCTTATGGGCTGGTTACTCCACAGGTTTCTTTCTAAAACCTTGAGCACATGCACAGGCGTGTCTGAAAGACCAACTTGGACAAATGTTGGACTTTACTAATGGCTAATGTGCCTTAATATGGCATTTGATTTTAGTATTGTAAAATATCTGGACAGAGAACCCCACTGGAATAATCAAACACTGTGTGCTCATAACTGCAAGTCAAGAACTCCATTGCCACTGATTTAACTACTAATGAATTTGGAGACATCTGTGTCTGAGCTGTTGTTTGGACTGTCCTTTATTCATTGCACAGAAACAGGCACTGCTGGGATGTGATTCATTATGTCCTAATGTACATCCCTAGATTTGGTTAGATGAATTGCTCCCTGAAAGTGCATTTTTCTCTGACTTGATTATCTATTTTCTCTGAGTAATTAGCTCAGAAGTAGCTGGCTATATCTTAGAAGCCTAAAAGTTGGCAAAATGAATCCTACCTTTTTAGTCTCTGTTTTTCATTCTGGCACACCTCTTCATATTTACCTTTGATTCACAGTACAGACTTTTTAAGCAAGCAGAAGATGCCTCTTTGTTATTGGACAAAAATTGATGGTTTTCACTGAAAAATAAAATTTGTGCTTCAAGCTGATCTGTTAATATAACTGCTTTAATGGAAAGAAACTAGTAAGACTGTATCTTTGATACTGAATCTTAAAGGTCCTTTTTCTCAGCATTTTCTTTCAAAGCTGGACTTGTTAATGTTCTTTGCAACCAAAGTCCTTCTCAGATTAATTAACTTCTCTTTGTGCAACCGCTTGCATAGAAGAATCATGGAGTATACCCACAACACTGGCTCTACAGCACTACAAAGAAAGGATTGATTCTAATATATGAATATCAGCCCAACCTTGCAATATCCAGAGTAAAGCATTTTAAGTACCAGGTACTTCTAAATTGAAAGCTACTGTAATCAGCCACAATTTGAAAAGAGAAGGAGAATAGCTGATCATGTGCTATGTGAAGGTTTTGTCCATTTGCTGAGGAATCTGGGCATGTGTTCAAAACCCATGGATTGAAACAGTGCCCATGCAAAGGAACAAGTCATGTCTTCTGGGACATGAAAACATGAAAAACAAGGGTAGTAGAACATTTATATAAATGCCTCTGCTACTTTCATATTTGTGACTGCAGAGTCTCTTCTGTTCTGCCTGTATGACAGAGATGCAGTTGTCACATTGTGTAGAAGTTTCACACACATGGTGTGGGATGACTCTGTTTGTGTAACACACGTTATTAGGGGCAGCCCTGGATCAGGCACTGTCTTGGGATTCTCACTTCTGCTGCTTCCCACTTGTTCCTTGCCTGCTTTTATCCACTTAGGCAGGGAGCTCCACTGTGCAAACAACAGCTCTTCTGTATGTCTGTGCAATGTTTGGTGCAACATGGGTCATAAGCTATTGCATTGAGAACAGTAAGAATAATTTCCATTTTAGAGCCTAAATTACAGGAAGGCAAAGGTAACAATATGGTACCACTGCAGTTGCCTCTCCTGCCTTTTGAATGAGGCTTTAAAGTAAAAATGGAAATGAGCAGCTGATGTGACCAAGACATTAATTTTTCACTCCTTCCATCTCCTCCAGCACTTAAATTTAGATGTATCTCAGACTGAAACCATGTGTCTTTTTTTGGCAGGAATGCTACAAAATGGAAAGAAGTTTGATTCCTCCAGAGACAGAAACAAGCCTTTCAGGTTCAAGATTGGCAGGCAAGAAGTCATTAAAGGATTTGAAGAAGGTGTTACACAGGTACTAATAAATTGTTCTGGCTGAACCTGGAGCTGGCTGAAGAGTGTGTGAGCTCAGCAGCGTGCAGGGCAGTGGTGACAAGAGTGAGTGGAAATCACAGTGAAGGATATGGAGTGTTTTTGTGAAAGCGTGGTGCATTTGAGCACAGTATTTCCTGTAGTTTCCATCCATCCATCCATCCATCCATCCATCCATCCATCCATCCATGGCTATCCCCTGCTCACAAGCCTTTCCCCATGGTATGCATTTGGGAGGGGAGAGGTGAAGTCCCCTCCCCAGGTGCCATGTAAGCCCTGTCTCTCTCCCATGGGCAGCTCCACAAACAGCAGTGGCCTCTAAAACGTTGAGGTGGCAGCTTTTTATGGAGTGATCTCTATTCAGCTACTCCATAGAGGCCCAAGCTGCCCTTTCTGATGACATCCATGACCCAGCTACAGGTTCTGACCCTGACTGGATAAGGTACCAAACTGCACTGGTACATTTTTACTACTTCAGACTCCCAGCTACAAAACATTCACTGGCCAGCCCTGTGCTGAGAGAAAGAAAACTGCCCTCCATTGATTGCAGTTAGAGTACCAGCACAGTAAAAGCCCCAAATTACAATTCACTGCCAGGACATGCTTTTTGTGCAGTGCTCTGAGGGCCCCCCACACATGAGGAGTGTGATCAGGCTGCTCAAGAGCACGAGTGAATGAGATCAGGGTGCAAATTCCTCCTGACTTCCCATTTCAGGATCCAAGAGCTCAGTGTAGGAGGCAACTGTTCAAATACTCTTACAGGAACAACTTTAACAGGAACAAGTTCTTATGCTTGAATAGAGAGAAGGGAAGAATGCAAAACCAGAAAAAATCCACTGAGAAATGATGCAACCATGCTTTTTCAGAGAAAGGTGGAAGAGACGAGGGTTTCCAGCCCTGTGGAGAAAGCAGTGCAAGCATTCCTCTCTCTCCAGCCAGAGAAGTCCATTTGAGGAATCCTTGACTGTGAAAAATACCATTTTCCTCTGAAGGATTTGAGTTGGACTGTTTATTATTTGCTTTGCAGAAAGACCTAAGAGAGCTCAGGACTGCAGAGCTGTAGGAAGCAGAAGCCAGTGCAGATAAAGCAGCATCAACAAGTGCTGGGTGAATCAAGTAATCCCTCCCTTGACTGCTCTCACTCCCCAGCTCTTGTCCCTTAGAAAATAAGTGGCCGAGAGCCATGCCAGGAGCCCGTGTGGCCACAGGCTGCCCTCCTGCTCCTCCTAGTGGATCACTGACGCAAGTCGAGCTCGTGGCTGTCTCCTTCCAGCCCAGGTTTGAGGGATTTGGGGAGTATGCTGGACAGAGTCTCTTGGAACAAGGCAGTTCCCTGTGTCCAGCTTGCAGATTTCACAAACCTTGGTGTAATGACTGTCAGGTGTCAGCAGGGTCTGTCTGCATTGTCTGCTCAGCTTCTCAAAGTTCAAGTTTGCCTCATCCCTAAAACTCCAGGCATGACCTACCAGCTGCCTGCTTTGCATGGACACATCCAAGCACTGGACAGCCAGCCCCATGCAAAATCTCTGTGGGGACCAGGGGGGGCCATCAGCTTGGACATCCTCAGCCCCATGCCATGAGTACTCCTCAAATGTGGGAAAGTTCATATCCCCATTTTTCTTCTACCCAAAGTAATTGACTCTCTAGCTTTGTATCTTTTATAGAACCTGAAAATATTCTCAACCAAGAGGTATCACATAATCTGTAGTCCAGTGATGTGCCCAATCTTGGGAGAGAGGTCTGAATTAAAATCGCTGCTTCAAATCAGGGGATGTTTCTTGGCCAGTGAATATTCCATCACCAGTGTATGATGCATGAACAGCAGTTTGAAAATGTTCCAAAATACTCAGTTAGAAGATAACTCCACATCTCAGTGAGCAGTTCCCTTCAGAGCCAGCCTGGAGTGAGGGAAATCAGCATTCCTGCCCATCCAGAGACAAGGGCTCTGTCTGGATAAGTAGCATAAGTGAGATGTCTGCCCTGGGGCTTGGACTGAGTTTAGGGAATTAAGTGCCGAACCTGGCTGTGTTGAGCATGGATTTCTCAAGAATAGAGAGCTCTGAGGGCCTTTCCCAATGCCTGCTGATGGTGTTCTTTGTACCCTGTGCTCCACAGGAGGAGCTCAGACTGCCTTCAGCCTGCACCAGTATAGGCAGGATGGACCAAGCATTGTGTTAAAAAGACTTTGTGTCTCTTCCAGGCTGGTTCTGGCAGTTTAAATAACTGCTGTGAGAGTGCAGATCATTGAGGAGGCCCATGCCCATGTCCTAGCTCTTTGTGGCAGCTTCAGCTTGAAGTGAAACCACTTGGACTCAGAATTGTAGAGTGGCTTGGGTTGGAAGGGACCTTAAAGATCTTCCCCTTCTAAGCCCCAGACTCAATAATCTTAAAGGTCTTTTCCAAACTAAACAATTCTATGAACACTCCTTGATTCTGTAAATCTGCCAGGTAATGATTTTTTTTTTTGTTTTCCTCCTAATCCTGTTTTTTTTGTGTGTGTTCTCTTTTCCTTTCTCCGATGTCCAAAACACAGATGAGCTTAGGACAAAGAGCGAAGTTGACCTGCACACCTGAGATGGCCTATGGAGCCACAGGCCACCCTGGGGTCATACCTCCCAATGCCACACTCCTCTTTGATGTGGAGCTTCTCAGGTTAGAGTGAACCTTCCCGAGGGAGTTGGCTGGAGACATCTGTTAATAACCATCCGTTCTTTCCCGCCTTGCCAGCGGCGGGAGGAATCTTCACTGGAATCCCAACCTTCCCTGCTCAAGCTGTCCTGTCAGTAGCGCCTGACTCTTGGTTTCCTATGCCTTCCTTCTCTTTTCTAACTTTGTGGTGTCTGTATTTGCCTTTTATTAGAAGCTTTGCTCTGAGGAAAACTGTCTCCCGCTGTAACATTTCCGAGTTGTACATTTTATTGAATTTGCATGTACGAAGAATTCATGGTGATGACTGAAAATATATATAAATATAAATATATATATATATATATATTCCTTATTGAAAAAACCACTGCCTTACTGTACACTTAAACCAAGAAAAAATAACCACAAAAGGTGCTCAAAAGAAAAAAATCCAATGTACGCCTTGTACATGAACGGGCATTAGCCAAACAGAGTTACCTGCGCTGCCACTTTTCTCAACTTGTACGTTCTGCTTGCTGCTGTTTTAAAAAAATACTGTCTCATTTAAGAATTATAAGTATATATATAAAACAATAAAATCTTGATACTTTACCATTTCTCATCCTGTTTTTCTCTTCTGTCTACCGGGATGCTTTTTACTGTACAAGAAGTTCTTCAGTCATCAACCCATTTTTTGTTAATTATTTCTCTTATATGAAATACATGTAGCTCCATGCACTGCTTCTATTAGAGATGGCTCAGTGGAAGATCTCTGTGGGATCAGAGGTACCAGGGACATGCAAGTAAGGGGTGCTGGGACAATTTTCCTGACTCTCCATATGCCCTGCCTCTATGGCCTCTCAACTCTGGCCAAAATTGGGCTGCTGAAGAGATGGAAAGTGCTGCTTGTCAAAGACATGCAGTGCTGGTCTAATTCTGTGCCTTTACAACAGCAAAACTAGTGTAATATTTTCTACTGGAGCTGAGCAAGGCTAGAAAAGAGCAGGATTATGTGCATCCACCTTTCAAAAGAAATCTGAGCTGTGGGATGATGTGGCCACTGAACACTCTGGGGCTTTTAGGCTGTAGCAGCTGCTGCTGTTTACAAAGCCTGCAAACTGACCTTGTGCACTGGGCCTCTGGCACTTGAAACTCAGCAATATTTATTTAATTTGCTGCTTATATGAATTCATGAAATGCTGGTTTCTCCTCTGGAGGCAGGAAAATGTGTTGGCTTATCTGGATTTGGAGCAGGACCTGATCAGCAAGGCTTTCTCTGTGCTGTTATTTTGCCTTGTCTGATAGGCTCATTTTTCCTCTTTGCTGTAGAAGACCCGGGTCGTGATGTTACTTTTATTTAACTTGACTGTAAACTATTTGCATGGTTTTCTACTAACAGATGTTTTGATGGTCATATTTCAAACAGTTGTGCTGTTCCTATATCTGTGTAAGGAGAGCAGTCCCAGCATGAGCAGTCAGACAGCAAAGCTACAGAGGTGATCCCAGGTGACACCTCCTGGAGTTGGGAGAGAGAATGAGCACAGAGAAGCAAGACTGGTGATCTGGCCAGAGTCCATGGCTTGTGGTCTTCTCTCTCCAGATGTTCATTTTACCCCCAGAGCTGCATTTATTTCAGCTTGTTAATTAATAAACCCATAAATCCATATCTTAGGGATTTTTATACACTAAGTGGAGTAAATATTTTTCTCACTCTGCTTTCCATAAAGAAATTAAGGGATTTTCAGAACCCCTTTTTTGGTGGAAATCTCAGTCACTGCAGCAGCTGGGTTAGACCTCCACTAATAGTTCTTTTATTTAGGGCATGCTAATTTCCCGTTAAAAATTGGATCTCTCAAGATCTGGTGTCCACCAGCTTTCCCAAATAATTTGAAAAGGTTCTGCTCTCCTTTGCTACTGCCCTGGCCTCTGTCACTGGCCTTCCTTTTACCACTGGGTCACAGATTGCACTTCCCAAAGTCTTGGTTAAAGGTGGTGTGGCTCTGTTGTGCCTGTCAAACACAGTTTGATTCAGCACATTGGTCTAAGCTGTTCCTATCAATGGCTCAGTTTAAGTTAATTGCTTATTAAAAAAATGAAAAAAACCCAAAGTGTGATAGAATCACAGAATGGTTTGGGTTGGAAGGGACCTTAAAGATAATGTTGTTCCAGCCTTCTGCCATGGGCTGGAATATTAAACCAGGTCATTCAAAGCCCCATCCAGCCTGGCCTTGAACACTCCCAGGTATGAACACCCCCAATCTCTGTGGGGAGCCTTTGCCAGTGTCTCACTACCCCTCACAGTAAATAATGTTTTTCCTAATCTATGATCTAACCCTGCCTTCTGCTAGTTTGAAGCCATTCCCCCTTGTCCTGTCACTCCATGTCCTTGTAAATAGTCTCTGCATCTTTCTTGTCAGCTCTCTTTAGGTACTAGAAGGCCACAGTTAGGCCACCCCCAAAGCTCCTCTTTCCCAGGCTGAACAATTCCAATTCTCCCAGCCTTTCCTCATGGGAGAGGTGCTCCATCCCTCTGATCATCCTGGTGTCCCTCCTCTGGACTTGCTCCAACAGGTCCACATCCTCCCTGTGCTGGGGCCCCAGAGCTGGTTGCAGGTGAGGGTCTCACTAGAGACCAGCACCTGCTTTGGGCCCCTTCCTGAATGTCCCAACAGGGAATGGCAATGCCAAGAGTTGTGTGAGTGACCCTGGAATGGCCCTGTGCTCCCTCCATCCCCTCTTGGCCTTGCTGTTGGGGAGCTTCTGCTGCATCTGAGCAATGGGCAGGGCATAGCTCTGCCCTTCTGCTCCTGTGGGTTTCTCACCAGGAAACCCAGCATGTTCCTGCTGGGCTGAGAGCTGATCATACTTGATCTTATCACTTTTATCTGCAGAGCTGCCACTGTGCCCTTCCCTCCTACCCTCCCAGCACAAACCAGCCATTACCCACTCTGTAAAATCCTTATTACAGCTGGCTGATTAAGCTCTCCCTCATCGCCTCCTCTCTGCAGAGACCTTGGTTGGAAACAGGGACTATTACATTTTTCATGCCAATTTCATTAAAAAGAAAAAATCTGAAAGGAAAACTAATTGTGCTTTGTGATACTTAGGGAAATTAAGTCTTCAAGGAAATGTAATCTTCAGCTCTTTATTCGACTGCGAATGCGTTAATTTATTTAATTGTATCATCGATCAACACAGTACATATAATTATTACCTCTATATAATAGAATGGAAAAAATTTACTGTCATTGCCTGTGTAATCAGATATACTCTTGTTACTAATTTCTAAACAGTTTCAATGGGAAAAAAATGACCTTCGAGTCTTAATTTCATGCCCTACTTCCTGAAAAATTAAATGGGAAGTGAGCACACACAAAACCAGCACAGATGCAGAGTGCGAGCCTGGTAACATCTGCTTTATTTGCTGCCCCTCTGCCATTCATGAACTGAATGGCAGAGGGGCAGCAAATAAAGCTGATGAACTCATTTCCCTGTTCTTTGATATTACATTTCAAACAAAATCTTGAGTAGATCTCATCAAAACAGTCCTCTGGGCATTCCATTTCCATTCCCTCTGTCTTGCAGGTACAAATTATTATTTCATTTTACATGTGCAGGGACACTGAAAGCCCTGAACAGGCACTGGAAGAAAAACTATGAAATGGAATATTTAATGAAAGGCGGCAGCTGAGCTCTCAGAGAAATCAAAAGCTGCTGATCTTGAGGATTCATTGAAGGAATTTTTATTAATCTTATTACCCTAAAGAATTGCTTTTTATATATGTTTTTCAAACAGCATCAAATCCTCATCAAAACAGACACTGCAGTGCAAGCACCATGCTCTCTGCTATTGACAGAAGGAATGTGGTATTTGCATATGATTTAAAACAAGGCTGCCAGCATACAGCACCATTATTGGCACTCTGGTATTTATTATCAGTGTTCATTATTCAATAGAAGCATAAATCCAGCATGGCAACAAGCACCTCCAGTTCCCCTTTCAGCAAGGAGCCTTCCCAATGCCCAGCAGTTGGTGTAAATGATTTCTGTTATCCAAGTGTTTGGTACATGGAGGTGTATGTATATACATGGCACATATAAATATATATATTTATATATATAAAAGATACATATTTGGCAGCAGAGCAGTTTGTAACCCTTGAAAAGCTATGGATGGTCACATAGAAGCAAATCCCCCAGGAGGATTTAAGTCATTTAAAGATTTTTAATGCAACCTGGTTCTTGCCTGAGAGCTCTTGATCTGTGTTAATCTGATGGGTAGGACCTGGAAGCCAGGCTGGCCATGGAGGGACTGCTCAGCTAACACAGCTCCTGGGCTCCAGGTCTCCCAGTGCCTGCTCCTGACCTCAGCTGGGGTTACTGCAGCCTGCAAGGCTTCTTGCTGCAAAACCAGCATCAGTTTCAAGGGACAGATGCAGATTTGGGGGAATTGTGCACTAAGCATGGCTTAGTGAGCTCTGGCTCACATCCCCAGTGCCTGTGTGCAAGGGAAGGCAGGGCAGATCTGTTCCAGTGTGCTCCAGGGTCAGGCACAGGATAGGACTCCAAGCACCCACCCAAAGCTGAAATCACACCTCAGCCATCATGGCTGCTTTCCCCCAGAGCTGGCTCGGAGCTCACTCTTCACGAGCCATCACTGATTTATTAATGTGTAATTGTTTATTTGAGGAATGAAGAAAATAGGACCAGTTAGTGCAAAATCATGAGTGTTGAGTTTCTCACTGGTTCCAGCTAAATGTGAGTACTGCTGTGAGCCCCTCCCAGCTGCCAAAGGAGGTGTCCAGCACAGGGCAGTGCCAGGGATCTCCTCCAAGTGAGATGGGCATTGTTGCCACAGCTGGGCACCCTCCTGTCACACACAGGGTCATCCCTGTACCCACACAGATGCATTTGCTGCAGCTCCTGCCTGCATCAAACACTCAGGTGATGAATGACTCCCATCTAACAGCACAGCCTTGATGAAAAAAAGCAAAATATGCATTTATTTTTTCACCAAATGGACACAGCATTGTTCCCAAAGTGACAGATTCCAACAAAAAAGTAATTTCAGAAAATGGAAGCATTCCTCTACGACAGTACAATGCACTGAAAAACAAAACTGGGTTACAAATTCCAGGCAAAGTATATTGTTATCTGCCCTGGTTCTGCACTGGCTGGAAGCTGTCTGGTCAGGGAATGGAACATCACATCCATGCAAATAAATCCTCCTAAGGCAGGATACTACCCACATTCACACAACTTCCAGCTGGTTCAGAACACAAGCAGAGTTTATTCTTTCTCACTTCCAAAAGATACTGGCTATGCCTGGATTACACTCATTTTTACACACAAGACATGAGTACAGAAAAAAGAGCCAAAAAAAGGTAAATTTGTTTTCCTTCACCACATGCTACACCTAAAAATGTACATACAGAAAATGTGTTACAGTTCAACCATGCCAAGTAGAAAACAATCACACTACAGGTATCAAAATGAAAACCTTCATCTGCTGTCTCATTTTGGTCATGTGTTCTTCAATTCATACCAAATCCTCAGTCCAAACCTGGGACACCAAACAAAGCCCCCATACACTTTTTTTTTGTAGTGTGAGAGCTGGGTTGTTTCACTGCAGCTGATCAGAGCTGGTACCATCACTGGGAACAAGGTACTTGGAGTCCCCTTATCAGTTGAATCCTTTTGAAAGCCGTTATCTTCTACAGTTTGTGAAAGAAACTTTGTTACAAACACGGGCTTGGGCTCGCTTTGTTCAGTCAAGCGCAGAACCTTCTCAATCCCTTCTTGAAAGCTCCTGCTAGAAACAGGACATTGCAGCCTTTACCAGGTCACTCTCAGCACAGGGAAGCCATGTTGCCTTGGGGAATTTCATCTTAAAGCAGATCTCCCTGTGTTCTAAATTTATTTAATCCTAATCTGAAGATATAAAAACTCATATTGCAGTTTATCAAATTCATAAGAGAAAAAAATTACACTTTGTTAAGAATTCCTATGTTTAGGCCAGGAACTCAATGACAGGGCTTGAAAACAGTTTTCCAAAAAGGACCATTTTATTTTGGTGGGTCTGTGTTAATTCCATATTTTTCCTTGAGAAGCTTAAGCTGTTCTTCTTTCTTCTTTGTGTCCATCTTTTGGAATGCCTGTAATTAGGAAAATAAAAGTTGTAAGAAGACAAAATAAGTCTCTCATCTCATGACAAGTTATTTCCCAGTATCTGCAACAAGCACCACTGTGAACTCCATCACCATCACACACACAGAGCACTGATTGATTCTTGTCTTCGGAGAATGTCGCAGGGCCCTGGATGTCATCAATGACAGGGAGGACACAGAGAACTGTAGACCTTTTAGCCATAAACAAGATCTCCCCCTCCTGCTGCAGCTGTGCAATTGTGGGACCTCTGCACCCTCTTCTCCAGCGTACACTCCCCACAAACATCTTTTTCCCACCCTTTGCCCAAAGGTACTTTTTTTTGCACACAAACCACCAAGTAAATATGAAACTCTGACGATGTATCCCGTTCACTCCCTCTAACAGTTTGGGTTCTATTTCTTAAAAACACCCAAGCAACAGTCTTTACAAAGTGATGCTGGGGTTGTTTCTTTGTGACAGCTCTGCTCAGAGGTGGGTCCCCCAGCCAGGTGCACATACCCTGTTGGCGTTGTAGTAGAGCACCACGAGGTATCTGTTGCACACGTTGAACCCTGACAGGTGGTCGCAGGCGTTCTTGGCATCGAAGATGTCCTCGTACACCACGTAGGCTGTTCCTCTGGTCTCAGGGGTATTCCCACTGCTCAGCAGGGCAGCATCAGTCAAATAAAATCAACAAGAAATAGTTTATTTATTTCACAGTGACTGAGATTAGATGAACCAATGCAACGTCACTAAAAACCAATTTGTTATTTTTTTTTAGGTATTAGACTACATCCCTGCTTTCCACACCAAACAGTTCAGAGCCAGAGACAACAGGAAAATGTGCTATATTTTGCTCCATAAGGGAAATGCACCTCTCCACAACAACTGGGCTGTTGCAGCTTTTGTCAGGGCTGCCATGCTGTGTCTGGAAATAATTTAAATTTTTATTACAGCAACTAGCTTTTATTTAGTATTACTTGGCAGACAGTCGGTGGCTGTCTGGATCAGATGTGTCCCCAGGATGGAACAGGGCTCCTGGCATATCACAAAGTGAACTTAAGAGGCAGAACAGCCCTGCTGGTGCAAGCCCACTGCTGAGGCACATCATCACCCATGGGAGCACCAATTCCATGTCCTTTTCCTGAGGGATGGGACACAGGTCTGGCACGTAACAGTAACGAGCCCAGAGGGGCTGCAGAGATCTCAAAGGTCTCAGCTAACAGCCAGTGATAGAAACTTCAGAGTCAGAACAACCTCCCTAAGGTGCTTCTGAGAACACCCAAAGACAAACAGTATCACAAATATCACACTGGGGTCTGTGAAAAGGTGAGGAGGAGAATGGGATAAACACTGCACAAAGCACAGAAGCCTTTACAGAGGGGCTTTGTTGGGATTTCTGTGGGAAATTCCAGAATTAGTAGTTCTGAACAAAGTGCTGGGTGCACACACCAGAGCATCAACACAATAGAGAGCCCCTGATACGTCCTAATTGTGTCCCACTATCATGCTGTTGCAGCCCACATATTTTCAGAAAACTTAAGTACTGGCTCTCCTTTATGCTCATTAGCAAAGAGTTCCACCTATTTAGCCAGGCAGTGTTTACACTGCCCCTTGTTCTCTCAGCCACTTCTCCGGTCACATCCACTGCCCTTCCTTGCTCGACAAGGGTCTGTCTGGTGTCACATCCCAGTGTGACAGCAGCAGCACATGTGCCCTTGTGTCCTTTGCTTACTGAGAGCAACTCTGTAAAACTCACTTTACACAACAATCTTTCAAACAAGTCACCCAGGGAAGCTGTGGATGCTCCATCCCTAGAAACGTTCAAGGCCAGCCAGCTTGGATGGGGCTCAGAGCACCTGGGCAGGTGGAAGGTGTCCCTGCCCACTGCAGGGGGTTGGAATAAAATGGTCCCTTCCAACACAAACCCTCCTATGATGATCAAAGCTCAGGTCCTCAGCATTTGAACTAACCAGGAGAAGAACATCAGAATTGCTGCAGACTTGTACAACCTCCACACAATTCAGAACCAAAGGCACAGTCACACCTCCCCTACATGGCATGGCCCCTGTCTCTGCCATGCAGGGCTTGCTGCTGGTATTTGTTTCTAGTGAACAGATCCAGCAACACCACATACCCGTTTTCCCACTGGTTAGCAGATACTCATAAAACAGGAAAACTGTTTGTGCTCAGCTTCTGCCTTTCCTTTTTTCACCCCAAGTCGAGGTAAAACTTCAGTTGTATTTGAAACTTACTTAAGCAAACAAGTTTGTCATATTTTATCAACTTCCCCAAGTTCATTTCAAATTTAAGTTCATTCTCTACACCTCCCAGCAGAATCATTCTCTAACAAATTCATGTGTTAAGAGCATCATCACATCCCTTCTGGTATCCAGGGTGTGCTCCAGCACATTGAACCTTCCCAGCTGTGAAACCCTTCACGGTCCAAAGGAACTGGAAATACTCACACTCTGATCTGCCGGATGGGCCCGTACTTCCCAAAAATGTCGTACATCTCCTCGGCCGTGATTTTGTACGGCAGGTTCCTGATGTACAGGATCCGGTTGACCTCCGGAGGGAGCCGGATCTGAGCCGGGGAAAAGACAGGCGGTGTGTTAGGCCCACGGCACGTACTGCAAATCTTAAACCCAGCAGCCTACGGGCAAAACCATGGAATCACCGAGCCACGGAATGGCTGGGGCTGGACGGGCCTTAAATATCCCCCAGTCCCACCCCCCTGCCGCGTTCCCCTCAGAGCAGCGGGGTGCCCAGAGCAGGTCGAAGCCGGAGCCCAGCCCGGCAGGGACGGGACAGGGCAGGGCACTCACGTTGGCTCGTTTGGCTGCTTGCATCGCCATGTCGACGGGCGGTGAGTGGGGGGCGCGGCCTGGGACAGAAACACCGGCGGGGAAGGAGGATGGGGCGGAGACAGCGGCTTGGACGGACCGTGGAGCGGGGACACCGGCAGGGACCGGGAGCGACGGGCGGCACACCCGGGTCTATCCCAGCAGGCACCGCGCGCTGCCCTCACGGAACCGGATCTATCCCAGCGTGCACCGCGCGGGAAGCGGCAGCGCGCTCGCTCCCGGCCCCGCCCCGTGATTAAGCCCCGCCCCTGCAGGGCGGCCCCGGCCCCGCCCCCCCAGCCCCTCAGGCCCAGGCCCCGCCCCGTCCCGGCCCTGCACGTTCGATCCGCGGTGCGAGAATTGCCACATGAACCTCTTTAATAAACGCTTCCTCCTTGTCCTTTCCCCTTCCCCGCCACCCACGTGAATCGGTCCCGGTGTGGAGCAGACGTGGCGGGATGGCCCAGTGCGGGCCCCGCAGTGACTGTCCCAGAGCATCTACTGCGGCGGCCCCTTCTTGCCGCAAACGGGAATTTCGATGACGATTTTGCCGATGTTCCTGTTCTCCTCCATAGCCCTGTGTGCCTCAGCGATGGCGTGCAGGGGGTAAACGCTGTCCACGAGGGGCTGCAGCCGCGGGGAAGCCTCTCCGGAAAAATGGGGCAGCACCTCCTCTGTGAAGGCTCTCACCAGCCGCTCCTTGTACTGCGGAATAAACACCTGCAAGGTTATTTCCAGTCGCTTCGCTCACCGAGGCGTCTCAGAGCACGGTGTATAAAATGTACACAGCCCTCAAGGAGACACCTTCTGACATTTTCACAGTGAAACGGAGATAAAAACACCTGACAGGTCTAAATTAAAAACAAGGAGGAAGCTTTTAGATTTATTACATCTTAATTGAATGAAATTCTGCGAAGCAAGTGGTGTGAGCTCCTTACAGAACCATTTAAATCAAACTGATAAAGGTCTTGTAAATACTCTGTCTTAAACCATGCACAGAATCCACCTTAGGGCTCTGCACTGTGGGTCTTTTACTGTGACATCTGAGATTCCACATAAAATGAGTTTTCTTTGGTAACTGGGCATCCAAATGGCCTTGGTTTCTACTTTGAAGTGACCTAATAAAGATTTTTATTTTTCCCTCCTCAGACTTGATCAAGTTGCCTGATCACTGGAGTTTTATTTCTTCTAGGGCCAAATATCTAAATTATGGTATCCATGAAGCACATTAAGAAGTCCTGGGTGTCATTCCTCTCATTCAGGGAGGAATTTGATAAAAATAGAAAAAAAACCCCATTACAACCTAATTTTGTGACATTTTCCAAAGAATGTAGTAACAGTTCAAGGTGGGGCTTTTTTGACAAGAATGTGTTCAACACTGGTTTTAAAAGAAAGCTCTCAAAACTATCATAAATTTTAAGATCAAACTGCATACACTGCTGATAGCCACTACTTGCCTCCTTGTCTCGGGACCGCAAGAGGCTCGTGTGGATGCTGGCTCTTTTGGAAATCAGCCTTGCCAGCAAATCCCCATGGACTTCACCTCCACTCAGCAGGCCATAAATGATCCACCGGCCATCAGTGCTCAGACAGTTGAGATTCTTCTCCCAGTATGAGGCCCCAACACAATCTAAAATAATATCTACTCCAGAACCTCAGGTAGAAACAGAAGAGATTTCATCAATGAAGTCCAAGCTGCATTAAAGGCAGGATAATTTCAAGCATGACTACAACCTTGTTATTTATAGGTACAGAATTTACCCTAAAATTCTTATTTAAATCTTTCTACTGAAATTAGAAATTGGCACAGTGATTTGTAAGGAATTATGGAATCAGGCACAAAAAAAAAATCATCAGTTATCCATAAGCAAATTCAGGCATAAACCACCCCAAATGCTTAGAAAAGCTAAATTTTTCTAATAGTTTAAGAATGAAGTGGCACTGGCACAGGTTTCTCAGAGAAGCTATAGGTGTCCCACCCCTGGAAATGTTCAAGGCAGGTTAGATGGGGCTCAGAGCAAGGTGGGGCGTCCCTGCCCATGGCAGGGGGTTGGAATGGGATGATCTTTAAAGCCCTTTCCAACCCAGGCCATGCTGTGCTTCTGTGATGACTCAAACACCAAAATGTGAGGATTTGTTCCTTTGGCAGTTCCTTGGGGAGGCAGCAATAACATGGCACAATATTTATGCCCCAAATAAACACAGCCAAAGAGAGCCCATGCAGAAAACAGCACAGTTAAACTAAGGAAAAGCTCATTCTGGGCTGAGCAGGATATTAGCTTGTGCTTCCAGGGTCACTACTGTCTGATCCCTCACCAAGTGACAGCTGAAACTGAGTCTATGTCCACATGTTGGGAGGTTCATTTGCACTTTTACAGAGAGGTTTTTACCTTGGGTGAACTCCAAGACCTTTTCACTGAAGTCTTCATTCTTGTAGTTGAAACCTGCAGCTGCTCCAGCATTTGCTGTTGCTTCCAGTTTCTCCTGAGTTCCTGCTGTCACAATGGGAATGGCCTTGGCCAGTCTCACCAGCTGAATGGCTGCCATGCCAACCCCACTGGCTCCAGCGTGGATCAACACTTTCTCACCCTCCTGTACTTTACCTGGAGGAGGGCAGAAGGAAAGTGGTCACCCTTTGGGCATCACCTTTTAATTAAAATATGAACAATCTGTAAGATAGCAAAGAGGAGGTTGAAAGAGTTGTCCTTGACTGGACTTTGGACAATTGGACATCTTTGTAGCCTTCATAAAAGAGAGAAATCCAGAAGCAGCAGAGGTTGCAGTGTGCTGACAGGATGTCATTTTCCCAGCCTCAGGGGAAGGACTTTGACTTGGCTGTGTGCAGTTCTGGGCATCTGTGACCAATGCTTAAGTGAGGGCAGTCACAGCCTTTTTATACCATCAGTAGAAAACACACTTGGAGGATATTCATACTCCAGAAATCAGGCACTCAGCAATGGAGGAATACCAGAAATGCTGGGTAACATTAAAGATGAGTCCTACTATCATTTTACCATCTATTGGTCGCATTCATTTGTGTTTCACTACTTGCTTCTGTAAGTGAGGCACCAAGTAGCCTCCCACTGATCCCCATGAGACTTGAAGCAAGTGTGCAGGGAAGTTATGTTTGGAACTTTTTGTTCCTTATTGGATCTTTCAGATGCTACTGCTGAAGAGTGTAGAAGAAGGATATTTCTCACAGGAGGAAAACTTTGGCAGGTTTACTACCTTGGCAGCGTATTTTTAAAATGAAGAGTGTAGGCTTCTGTCTAGTTTAAATCAGCTCAGAGTGGATTTTACCTACAAATAATATATCTGGTAAACAAAGGTACAAGATGTTGCCTACTGTAGATTCACAAGAACATAGTGATAAAGTTCTTGGTATGGTCATGCGTGCAGTGAAGCCAAATCCTTAGAAGTAAGATGTGGTTTTGGGTGTCTTGAAAAGGTGGGAATAATTTCAGGGCTTAGGCTTAATGGAATTTAGGCTTAATGGAAGGTGTCCCTGTGCATGGCAAGGGAGTAGAACTAGATCACCTAGCTCCTTTTCAACCCAAACCATTCAGTGATTCAAACTGAGAAATACAGATGAAAATAAATTGGCCATCTTTCCATATCCTTCCTTGTAAATATGTAACCAGCATGGTAGGTTGGCACTGGGGAGAGGTGGCCAAGATTCAAGGATTTCTGTCTGACATACTGGATTCTGACCCACAAGAATAAAGTGACAGAGAAAAGGTTCTTTGAAGGCAAGCAACATTCAAATAGAGGCAACAAGGAGAGGATTTTGTGACAGAAAGGAAGATGAGCTGTTTTGGTGGGATAAATGGGCAAATGCACCTCTCACCTACAAAATGGAGCAGCTGAAATGCTGTTAGCCAGGCTTCAGGAATGGCTGCAGCCTGGATAAAAGTCATGTCTTTGGGAATTGGCATCAGGAGGCCTTCGGGCACTGTCACGAATTGTGCCTGGCCCCCCCCGGGGAGCAGAGCCATCACTGCATCGCTGATCCTCCAGCGGCCCGAGCAGCCGGGACCCAGCCCCGCCACGCTCCCAGCTGCTTCCAGGCCTAAAATGTCACTTGCTCCTTTGGGGGGAGGGTACTTCCCTCTCCTCTAAAATAAAAATTAAAAAAAAAAAGAGAAGGCAAGGAAGTAAAAACTATCAATGAGTGTAATTACCTGCAATATTTCATTCACACATCTCCAGTCTAAATTCCTATTTGTTTAATCCTGATTTTGCCCTGTGCATATGTTGCAGTAATTTGAGGATCTTCTAGCCTCTGGAAACATGTTTGTTTCCTAAGTGTTATTCTTCCTAAGTCTTATTCTTAAAATAAGAATAAATTGAAATATTTGTGAGTTTCCTCTGTCCAGGCTAATTCATGCTGAAGAGATACTATGATCTCCATTTGCAGAGCGTGGCCTTTCCATGCCAGCCCAGCACTGCACTATCTCAGATAAAAACATTTATCTGCTGAATCAACAAACATCTCTTCTTTCAGCCCTATGAACTCTCTAATCCAAATGCTCACCAGGTTCAAACTCTTTTAGCTCATCAGATCTGTCAGGACTTCACAGAGGGACTTGAAAACTGTGTTGGTTTTGGGTGCATAAATCTGCTTAACCTAGACGTACCTGGAGTAAATCAGCCCTATTCAGAGCACTGGCAGAGACCTTCACAAGAACTTCTCCTTCTCCTGGATTTGGTTTCATCACTTCTTTCATATAGAGATTTTCTGGGCCTCCTGGGCAATCAAAATAGGCTGCAAACATTTTCTCTAAAAAAAAACCCAAACAAAACCAAACTGAAAAAAACATTGCACGAATGCAGGCATGGGCAGCGGAAAAATCTCAGGTAAGAAAGGTAACAAATAGCTTTAAAATTCCTATTTATTTCCCTTGCCTCAGGAGGTGATTGCTGTATGCCTGATTTGCTGTGGTACAGGCTCTCCCTGCCGCAGGAGTCTTTCAGGTACCTCCTCAGATGCTGCTCCTGGGATCCTTTTGGCACCAGCAGATGGGCTGAGCTGTCAAGCCTTCTCCTGCCTGGTAAAATCAAATGAGGAACAGTCTTCTCTCTGCTCCCTGGGTCCTGGGTGGAAGGAGATGAGAAGGAGAGGCAATCACAAGGGGAACAGCTGTTAGTTCCTGAGAGCTGGTACTGCACTGATTGCAGCACAGGATAGGCTGCAGGCCAGAGCCTCTTCAAGTGACCAGCACTGTGTGACAGACAGTAAAAAATCTCTGTAAAAATCACTGATTTCTGCACAGGAAAAGCTAAGTGCATACCTAATTACTTGTAAAACTGCAAATGCAGAATGATGAACAGCTTAAAACCCCAGGGATGTCAATCCCCACAGGGTGGTGCTCTATGGCTATTTTATGGTGAATAAGCACTTTGTATAAAGTGCAATTTAAAGGATTTTGTTTCTGAGGCTGGCTTTCTAGTCATTGTTATTAATAATTTAATCCAGTCCCACAAAATTTGCCTGTATCAGCAAAAAAATTCAATGGAAAGCCCACCTGGTGCCACCCATAGCAATTGTTTCTGCTGCCTTTAATTGGGTCCAAATTTAGTCAGTTAAAATAAGATGTGAAGGAAGCTTTTGTCCCTCTTTTGTCAGAGTTCATTAACCTGCTTTTTAATAAATGATTGTCTTTTTTGCTAGAAGCAGGCCCACAAAAATGTTTAAAAAAACTCCAAAAAAAAAAAAACCAGAACCAAAAAACCAAGAGGATCTGAATATTTACGTTACTCTGAAACGCACAGAAAACCGCAGAAACTGAGATACAGGTTTCCAACCATTTCAAGCTCTCAGATCTGCCAGCAGCGGCTGAAAATGACAATTTTAAGAAGCTCTGTGGCTCCCGAGCCCACTCCCGAGCTCACCTTTTTCCTGTAAGGAAGGACGGACAGTCTGTGCCCCGGAACAAACCCAGCCTGTCGTCGGGAGCAGAGTCCGATCCCGGTTCCTGCCGGCACCCAGCTACTCCCCTGCAGGCCAAGGCGAGGAACAGTGCGAGGCTGTTCTTCTTTGGAGCGACAGATACGAGGAGTCAGAAATATGAGCACAGCTCCCCATTGTTCCTGCGAACGACCTGGATTATTCCATGGCTTGGCACAGAAATCTGTTTTCCCGCTTGGCCTTGCGGCAGAGATCGGCCGCTGCCCCAGCACACGGGGAGCTTGGCCTGCTGCCCGTGGCTGTGCCAGTGTGTGTGATGGGTGTGCTCCAGCTGTGCAAGTGCTGTCACTTCAGAGTTCTGTGTCTCAGACTCGATTTGCTGCACTGGCACTGAGAGCGTGGGAGCTGTGCCAGCCCTGATGCCGTGAATGCGCTGGGGAGGCTGCCCTGGGCTCTGCTGTTCCTGGGGAACAGCGGCGTTCAGAGCTCGCTGGTTCACATCTTTACACCCCGTGTGTTTCTACCTCTGAGGGTTTGGAATCAGAATCAGTACTGCTCTAAAAGTCTGATGGTATCTCCTTGAGCTTTGCAGAAGGATCAGATCACGCCTTTCTCGGTGTCCTATTCACCAGCTCTTGAGTGTTTGAGCTGTCAGGGAATAAAACTGACACTTCAGACTATTTAAAAATGGTAACTCATATGTGTGGGATTTTTCTGTGGATTTTTTTTTTCCTGTAATAATGAGATTTTTGGATTCAGGCTTTTAAACTCCTCTTTGAAATGGAACAAATTTCAAATCAAGTATAGATAAAATTCTTTTGTTCTCACGTGACTTGAAGAGCTAAGAATTGATGTGTTTCTGAAGATGGAAAGATGGTGAAGCCTGGTCTATAGTGCAGACAGCCTGATTCAGTGCCAGTACTGGCATTGTTCCTCCTCCACTGTCCCCAGAGGACTTTGCAATCTGCTGCAGTTTAAAATAACTTTCTATTGCAGTCATTGACAATGCAAATTCACATGATAAAAATATGTTTTATTATTTTATTATTCAAGGATGTACAAGACAGTCTGAAAATGTGTTAGTTTAGCAATTTCCTTTGTCCCTTGGTCTATGGCTCCTGTGTAGCTATAATGCCATTAGAGAACCTACTTTGTGAAGTGAGATTAGTAACTATGTTATCTGGAAGCAGGCTAAAATACAGCATTAGAAAGATAAAGCACAACATCTTGAACCAAATAGTGAAGACATCACTTTCAATTCCGTTAAGAAACATAGAAGGCAAATGCATAGGGTAGTCCTTTTATGAGGAGCAAGCCCACAATTGTTCTTGAAAAAACAGAAGGGAGCTCAGCAGCTGTAATGTTGTAAAGCAGCAGTTTCTTGTTTTAAGTTTTGAACTTCTGTACTTCATTTCTTAATGAGCACTCTTGAGGTTGATGAAGTCCAAGTTTTCTGCTGATTCAGCTACCTTTCTCTCTAAAGTAGTCTGCTATAATAACACAGGGACATAAATAAATAAAAATTTAAATCAATGATTATAAAAGTCATGTACAGAATTGCTGTAATGGAGATGCTTTTTTTCAAGTACAAATCCCCCTTGCACTATACTGCACTCAAATGATGACAGTGCTGTTTCTATCTGAAAATTTAAAATACCTGTATTTGTGAGGTATTATCTGCTCTAAAGAATAAACACTAAGCAGAACTTTAAATAATTTTCAGAAATATCTTGTAACATGCAAAGAAAAGTTACTCTTCTTTTTTTTTTTTTTTTTTTTTTTTTCCACAAAGAAATCATCCAGGACAGCAAGAGTAAACTCCAAAGAATAACTACTGCAAATCTGGCCCTGGAAAAACTTAGCATTAGTCTTTGCTAGGAACAGTGGCCAGTTTTGAACAATGTGAGTATTTGCAAGAACAAATAATGAGTGGATATTGTTACAGGATTTTGAAAGTGCTGGCATTTTTTGCAATCTTTCAGCTTTACACTTTCTACCTTCCCCCCATAGCAGAAAACAAACAAACAAATAAACAAACAAAAAACAAACCTCACATCAAATATGATATGGCTCCTGAATTTATTACTGAGCCAGCCAGGCAGACAATGGTGCCTTTTGGATCTGCTCCAGCTCTGTGTGTAGTCCTGCTGAAAATAATGAGATAGAGCCAGTCTGAAGTTAGCTTATAGGAGAAAGCCTTGCTGTTAGATTTAATAAATCCCATTCCCCAAGGCTCTGGGGCCAGCTCTGTTTAATGTCTTTATTGATGGTTTGGAGGAAGGGACCAAGTCCATCCTCAGTAGGTTCCCAGACAGCACCAATCTGAGTATTGATCTGCTGGAGAGTGGGAAGGCTCTGCAGAGGGATCTGGACAGGCTGGATCCATGGGCTGAGGTCAATTGATTGAGGTTCAACAAAGCCAAGTGCTGGGTCCTGCACTTGCGTCACAACAATCCCTGCAGTGCCACAGGCTGGGGGCAGAGTGGCTGGAAAGGTGTCCAGTGAAAAAGGACCTGGGGGTGCTGGGGACAGTGGCTGAACATGGCCCAGGTGTGCCCAGGTGGCCAAGAAGGCCAAAGGCACCTGGGCTGTACCAGCCATGGTGTGGCAGCAGGGCCAGGGCAGTGACTGTCCCCTGTGCTGGGCATGGCTGAGGCCACCCTGAGGACTGGGCCCAGTTCTGGGCCCTCAGTTCAGGAAGGACACTGAGGGTCTGGAGCGTGTCCAGGGAAGGGAAGGGAGCTGGGGAAGGCTCTGGAGCACAGGTCTGAAGAGGAGCAGCTGAGAGAGCTGGGAAAAGGGCTCAGCCTGGAGAAAAGGAGGCTCAGGGGGAGACCCTTCTCTTCTCTGTACAGCTGACAGGAGGGTGAAGCCTGGTGGGGGTTGGGCTCTTCTCTCAAGTTACAAGTGATAGAACAAGATGAGATGACCTCAAATTGCATAAGTGGAAGTTCAGATTGGATTTTAGGAACAATTTCTTTCACCAAAAGGGCTGTTAAACACTGGAACAGAGTCACCATCCCTGGAGGTACTTGAAAGATCTGTTAATGTGACACTGACAGAAGTGGTTTAGTGCTGAGCTTGGTAGTGCTGGGTTAATGGCTGGACTCCATGATCTTTAGGTCTTTTCCAGCCACGATTCTATGGTTCTGTGATTCTGGACACAGACAGAACTGTCAGTGGATAGAAGAATGGGCTTGTTTCATGTGCTGTATCAGTGATAGTAACTTGGCAGCTACAGGTGCTTTCACTGCATTGTTTCTCCAGAATTAGGCAGAAGATATTTCTATATCGACTCCTGGTATTGAATCTAGATTTGTGTTCCCAACCAGCATCCCAGTTCAGCCACAGCTTTGGGGTAGTTGCATGGGCACAGCACATTCCATTCCAGTATAGGTGTCAGGGCCAGAGAATGGACCTACACCCATCTGCTTTACAGTCAGGATCACTGAGCACAAAGTGATTAAAAAAGACTCCTTCAAAATGCCACTTAAATGGCGTCTTTGCTCCAAAAAAATCAAAGATGTGAAATTCGCAATCACCCTGCAAGTCAGCTGAGCTGTACCTCGGCAATGGGCTCTGAAGCTGAGAGAACAAATGGATTTAGTAGAGTGCTGTGCTCCCTGCCATTATTTCTGCTTTATGCTCTGATTTCAGAGTTTCCACCTCTGCTGTCACTTACCAGGAAGCTCTTGATCTCTCACAATAAAGCCAAAGGTTGATGCAGAGACTTGTCTTTATACCAGTGATAACTGTATTTTCTACATGCTTTTTATGCTGGCAATGCTGTCACTCAGCAAAGCCTGAAGTTGGTTCATTTTCATTCTGTTCTGTAAAAAGATAGATGTATAAATGTTCATTCCCCCTCCCCTTCATATTGGAAAACATACTTTCCTCCATGTGAAATTCAGGAGTTTCAGCAGAAGAAATGTAAGGCCTCAGATAAGCAAAATAACAATAACAACAACGGCATGAGAATTGACCAGCAGGAAACTGGTCCTCTTTCCCAGAAAGGCCATAAAAGTCCAGTTACATTTTTATAGTGTAAGTATTGCTGATTTTTTTCTCCTGGCATTAAATTTTCATCTTGCTGAGGAAACAGTCCACAGTGAAAACACTAAGAAATGAGATAAAACTTGCTACAACCATTAGATCAGAGCAGAAAGAGGGAGCTGAGGGTTTTTTTCTGGGCTGGGCTTGACCCAAACAAAAAATTATTTTCTTTTTAAATAAGTAATCAGTTCTAGCACAATGTGGGAAAATTACTGGGGGGAAATTAAAGAAAACTGAGACGTATCTTGGGGCTAAAGTTATGGTCACATTATCACTGAAACTATGGGGAAGACAGAAACTCTCCAACAACATCTTTTCAGTGTTGGAAAATCGAGGCATTAGTTTTTTCTGGCCAGGATGTTATTTTGGCCAGGATGTGCAGTAGAAATTATTTCATTCACACATGCCTGGGTTGTACAGTGAAAATCTTTCCATCACATATGGTTCTTTACTAGACTTTTCACATATTTATACATACAAACCCCAAAGAAATTCATGTTCATTGGTCTTAAATTAGACAATTCTTAGTGTTTGATATCCTATTGGTTATTGATTCCTTCACCTTTGACATTAATTAGGACCTCATTCTTTGGGTCTCATCAATCTTTTCCCAGACCAGGTGTCTCCAACTGCCCCAGAGGGTGATGCTCATTAATGCTCATTTATCTCCTCTGTGTCTTCTGGCTACTCTTAGTCTGTAGATTTTAAGGCTTCTTCAGGCTTTGCCTGGTGAACAGAGTCTTTTGGAGAGAAACTTCCAATTCCCTTCCCCATAAACAAAGGTGAACAAAACAAACCCCTGACTAAAGTTACATTAACAACAACAAAAAAAGAAAAAATAGTTGCATCATTTCCAACAAACTAAGGGACATAGGAGAAGACATCTTGCTGCTGTGTAATTACTCTCCTCAGGTGTAACACTGAGCACACCCCCATCCCAAGGTTAGCTGAGTTGAAATGCTGTGACACATTTCCATCCCAAAGTTACCCACCCCGAGGTACAACCACCCCTTGCTGTATGACTGGAACCACTCAAGCTCCACCTAAACATAAAGAAAGGGGAGAAGTTGGAGAAGTCTCTGATATTGAACCATATGTGATAAAAAATATAGGTCAACAACAACTGTTGTTTGACCTGCCACAATCTCCAAACAAGTTGAATTGATGAAGCAAAATAATGTTTCTACAATCCAACCAGTTCCCCATTCTTGAAGACCTCTTATGCAGAATGGACAGCATTGCTGCATTAAATGAGCCCCCTTTCCCCAAAAGTGGGCAAAAATTTCATGTGCTGGGTATCTTGGAAAGAGGACTGGGAGTTCAAAATAGCTGAGACTCTGAGGGATTAATGAACAAACTACTCATGATAACTGGTGTCCTGAACAAATTGAAACACCTGCCACAATCTTCCATTTTGGCTCTGGCAACTAAGCAGTGGCTTCTATTGGAAATGTTAATTCAGCAGGAGGGTGAAAGAACACCAGCTGATCATAGGTGCATTTGGTGTACTCTAAAACAATGTTTGTGTGGTCTTTCTTGTGTCCAAGCCCAACTGTGGATGCAATTGATGACAGCTGCAATTATAAGAGGAAGGTACCTTACCCACTAAAATTCTAAAAGTGCTTTGGGAGGATAATGTGATTGAGTTTGGAGAGAAATTCCAATTCTGGTGCTATTTAGTCAGTTTAACCTAGGATGCCATTGACAGCACAACCACAGCTTTTGTGTTGACTGTCCACAGTGCTTGAGTGTGTATTGTATACCCAATCATTTTGTGAGGGTACAGTCACAGTGGGACTATACTCTGGGAGCAGAGAGTATGGGCCCAAAGAGATGGAAAAAAATGGCGAGGCACTGATGTCATTGTGCAAGAACAACAAGGAGTGCAAGAACAACAAGATGTCATTGTGCAAGAACAACTTTCATTTGTGAAAGTAACACAAAGCTTAAGACATTTGTCTTGACACTGAACAAAAATGTTTGTCATTTTGAGACACATCCCAGGGAAATCCCTGAAAATGTTTTCAATTGTACAAATTGGTAACAGAAGAATGAAAATTCTTTATGATTCCATGGTAACTCTTAGATAGTGTAGCTACAAGTAATCACTCAAATATTTGTGTTTGTAAGTTCATTGAAATTATGGGATGTGGTTTTATTTATTCAGCTCCTGTCACATCTTACCAGTTGTTCCAGTTTAACTAAATGCTGGTTCCAGACCTGCTGCCCACCCCTATTGGAATGAATCTCACCTTGAGCAGGAAACTGCTACAACATGAAGACTCAAAACAATTGCTGAAACAAGCTCAAGAAAATGGACAAAGGACTCTGGTCCTTGTCCATCATGATATGGAGAAAATAGATAATGTTTTGGAACCAGTCAAGAAAGATGCAGAACAGTGGTGGTGGAATACCCTCTTCAGATGATCACCAACTGCTACAGAAATTTGTTGTATTAATATTAACCCTTTTTCTTTCTGTCTTGATAAAGGTATTATATGTTAAAGTTTGTATTATTATGAGGCAGTTAGCCTATTGGCCACCCCTACAAACATCAGATAATCCATGCAATACAAATGCTTGAAACACTCTTGAACTCCATTTGGATATTGGGAAGCTTGAGTGACTACTACAGTCATGGGGCTGATTAAGTGGGAAAATGGGGGAAAATTAGAGACATCTGGGGGAAAATCTTGAGGCTAAAGTTATAATCCCATTCCGACAGAAGCTGTAACATTAGAAAATTTTAGAGTAAAATGCAGTTGCTATTTCAAGGAGGGAATGCAGTTGGCAAGCATAGAATTAATTCCATGATAATTCCCCATGCAACACCCGCTGCAGCCTGAAGAAAATGCTGAGGAGGGATGAAATGGAAGGTGGGGCAGGATGGAGACTCCATGGCCAGGCTCTGTTGTGATCCCTGCAGGAATGGGAACTCTGTGGTACCTCATAGCTGACAAACCACACAGCAGCTTCCAGGCACAGGATGGAGGAGATGTCCTGTTCCTCAGTCAGCAGCTGTGGGGAAATCGCTCTCCTCAGATGAACCCCACTTTGTACTCTCATTGTGAAGATGTGACATACCTCCATCCCAAAATTACCCACCCAAAGTGTGACCAGCCCTCCCTGAGCACACACTCTCTATTTTATTAACTATGTCTTTGAGAACAAAGTGAGGGAATTTTGCACCAATCGAGAACAAAAGTATGTTTGCCTAGAGTCACCCAAGCTTCACCTAGCTGTAAAGTAATAGTCTAACAGTGAGTTAAGAGGGGGACAAGTTAGGAAAGACTCCACATAACTTCTGGGATGGGTTGATGGGCTGATCTTGGCTTTTCCCCTGTGGGCACACCTGTTGGGTAGGATCCCTACTCTGTACACATTGATTATCTCAAACTTTCACTGGTGATCAGGGCCTGTGCATCTCTTCAAACTTGTTCTTGCAGTCAGTGCACTGTCAGTGGCAATCTCTGCCCCGACTCTGTGACAGTCTTCTGTGATCAGTGTATTTGTTAATAAAGTGTGTTATTTCTTAAATTGCTCAGCCTGAGTCCTTCAAGGATACTGGCAGACAATGACAGTGGATAAAAATGACAAAATTAATAACATAGAGACTAAGAGTGTGGGGGATCCAGGAGGATGGGGGTCTTTCTTTCCAGACTGACATCAGGGATTTGACTCTGACACGCTGCTGTCACAAGTCCCTGGCCAGGTTAATGAACGCACCCTGGGCACAGCGAGCTGTGCCGGGGGATCCCATTCCAGGGCAATGGCAGGCGGCTGGGCACAAGGGTCTCGTCATGCCTGGGGCGCTGACAAATCAATCGTAATAATATATTTTAAAAAATAAAGCATAAAGGGCTCCAGGAAACACCCCCTCTACGTGGCACAGTTATTGTGAGATCTGTGTGTCAGTGCAGCACTGCTGGGGGAAAAAGCCCTGACATTTCTCTCATCTGATGGTATCTCTGGCTGATTGCAGTTTCTAATTTGGTGGCACGGTCAGCACTGCAGGGGAATGTGTGAAATCGTGTAATACGATTTAATGAACTTTCGATAATAAACCAAGAAGCCGGACTGCGCCGGCTCGCTTCGGCTCGGCCCCGTTCGGCTCGGTTCGGCGGGGCCGTCCTCGCTCCTGATTGGCTCGCTCACCGCGCGCTCCCCTCTCTGATTGGTGGGAAGCCCTGCCGGCGGGAGCGCGCGCGTTGGAGTTGCCATGGCAGTGTGGGACGCTGCGCGGCCGGGCGCGGAGGGATCCGACCGTGCCGCCGCGCCGTGTGTCTTCGGAACGAGATCAGGGCTGCCGCAGCGTTGTCCCCACAGGTTTCTGTGCCCTGTCCCCACGGGTAGCCGGACCCCTGTCTCCTGGGGCGGCATCTCTTCATCCCGAGAGGCTGTGGGTGATGGGTGAGGGACTATTTTTTTTCGGCCACGGAGAGGCCGTGCGACTGATGTGAGGAGCGACCAGGGAGCGCCGCGCAGCCATTTTCCCCTCAGCGGGGCGGGGCCGTGCCGGGCGGGTTTGGTTTCAGTTGTAGCCCTGTGTCGCCGCCCCTGAGGGTTCCTGGGGCTGTGTTCACCGCCCCAGTGAGGGACCCCGGCACGGGCGTGGTAGATGTGGATCTTTGCTGGCCGCCTCCTCTTCCCTGGGGCGTGCAGGACCCGCCTCAGCACCTGGCAGGGTGCGGGGTGAGTCGTGCCCAGAGGGTCTTAGCCTTTCCCTTTGGCCGGCCTTTATCTCATCGCTGCCTCTGAAGTGCAGGGCCAGGCCAGGCCCGGCCCCTCCGGGCATGCACGCGTTACCTGTTAGCTCAGCATTGACAGTGTAAAAGGTTCTGTTCGCAGAGCTGCCCTGCTCGCAATGGAGACTCGTTCTCACTCGGTCTCACCGTTCTCTGCGCCTGCCCCTGAGGCGATGCGGGGGGACCAAGGCACCAGTACAGGCAGCCGGCTGTGCTTGTGCACGATGACATCCGTGCGGTGACACGTGGCTGAACGGGGTTTTGAGGGGACTGAGGCGTATGCGAGGGTGCTTTATTTGTCACAGAGTGATTAAAATGCGTTTCCTCAAAGCTGCTGCAAAGCCTCGTGCTTGGGCACAGAGGGTGTGAATTTTAGCAGATGGGTGTTTGGGGAAGAACCTTGTTTTACTGAGGAAAGAAGAGAAACCTGTCTTTAAAACTTACTGGTACAGAGCTGCACAGCTGACAGCACGGAAGGATGCATGTTTATCTAGCAAGGATTTTTAGGTTGTTCTCAGGTTTAATCATCACAGAATGGTTTGGATTGGAAAGGACCTTTAAGATCATCTAGTTCCAACTCCCTGCCATGGGCAGGGACACCTTCCCCCAGACCAGATTGCTCCAAGCCCCATCCAACCTGGCCTTGGACACTTCCAGGGATCTGGCACAGTCAAACAAATGTCCTGATAAAGGACAGCCAACCTGCTCATGGGATTTGGCATCTGCAGACTGCAACTGCTAGATTGACTAAATGCTTGTTTTATCCACTCAGATTCTGGAAAGCCTTTACTCTATTTCTGTCTAAGCCTGTGATTAAATCTGTAGTGTCAAGACCTGCAAAGCAGCTGCTGTCTCATATCAGTGAGCCCTGCTTTTGCAGAGAGGAGGGTTGACATCTCCCAGCAAGAGTACAAAAAAAGCAGAAAAAGAAAGGATTAAGATTCAGTAGAAGCTTGAATTATGAAGATTGGTGGTGGGGGGAAATCTGCAGCTAGAGTCTTTACCCCTTGTGGGTTCCTGAAGGCGGATTGCTGCAGAGGCACATTCTCTATATTTGCTCTGTTTTATCTCCCCTGGGATCCCAATTCTCTGAGGAGGCCAAGCACCTCCTCTGCTTCGTGCTCAGTCTGTCTTTGTGAGGTGGGTGGACTGCTTGGAGTTGGAGGAAATCTGTAAATGGTGGCATGACACAGGAGCCTGTGGCACCTGTGCAAGTAGGCAGGATATATTGCTTATAGGAAGGTGTGTTGGATTTTTCGAATGCCAAATCTTTAGCACATCTGTACCCAAATCTCTTTAGCCCTTGCTGCTTGCCTGGTAATTTTGTATCAGAAATTGGTTCTGTGAGGTTTGCTTTTCTTCTAGCTGGCACTGAGATTGATGTCATTTGGGTTTTACCTTTTATTTCTTTTATATGTTCTCTGTATTCTTCACAAATATATTTGTAACTCTGTCACCTATTGTATTAGTAACTAGTTTTCCCAGTACTTTTCCATGGCCTTTCTCTAAGCAGAAAGAAATTTGAATCTGCACTCCAGAGAGGTAAGGTGGGGGTCAGATATTGTCACTAAAGTGCTGGACTGGACACAACAGACTCTTAAGTGTTGTCTTCTACCAAAAAAAAAAAGTTATGTCCTATGAATATCCAAGAGTCTTTGCAGATTCTTATAACTAGATACTGCAAAAAATAATTGAATATCAGATTTTTAATTTTTTTTAATAACTGAAAGCTCTGTCTGAAGACTTGGGGTCAGTATCTCTGCAGAAATAAGCTTTTCTTTTGTTCCATTCTTTACCTAAGTAATGTTGTGAATCCATTGCTTCCTGGGAGCAGTGTGTCTCCAGTGAATCTGAGATAAATAGGGGTTTGAATGGAGGTTCCTGTAAAGGGCATTTTGCCTCTGTGGTTGCACTGTCTGCCACATATCCTGATGCACATACAAGAGAGAAGATGGAATTTTCTGACTGGAGCTGAGTTAGCACTTCAGCATAAGCTTTATCTGGTAGAACTAACTTTAAAAACCAATAAAATGTAGCCATAGTGGGATGTGGCAGTTACTTGAAAGGGATTTTATCTGATTGAAAAAGGCACAAAGGAAAGAAGTAATAGTCTGGAGGTGAAATTTGATAACTCTGAAATGTTTCCAAAGCTGACAGGCCTTTTCAAATAATTTGTCAATCACTGTTCTTTGAAACAAAATGGTGTGTGGAGATGAGGACAGATGGTTCCACCAGGGCAGTGTCTGATTGTAAACCTGGTACTTCATCTCTGTGTTTTACTGTGACAGGAAAATGCTGCAGGTATCAGCAGTTAGAAGTCCTTCAGAGATCTGTTTCACTGATCAGTAGGAATTGTAAGAAAAGTTAGATTTTGCTGTTAATACAATAGTTTTTTATGGATTTTGACAGTGTTATTGTTTTTCCCAGACTAATCCAGCCATGGGTAGTGTGAATTACTCAAAAGGTTCCTGGCTACAAAGATTTGCAAATGGGAAACCTGTGAGAAAACCCAAGCAGCAAGAGCCTTGGAAGGTGAGTGACCCCCAGCATTCCTTCAGCTGTAGGTTCTACTGTGAGCAACACAGAGAGCAGTATGTGTAACTGGGAGCCCAGGTGTGTAACTGGGTCTGTGTTGGAACTGGCCACCAATCCCACTGAAATCCTGACAGTGTTTTCTGGTCCGGCTGTGCTCCCAGACTTCCATGCCTGGCATGTGCCTGAACTCTTCTGTGAGCCCTGAGCAGGAGCTTTGTGCTTCAGTCTGTCCCTCCACAGCACACTCAGAAATGGGTGTTGTAGTTGTATTAATTCTTTCCATTCCATCCCATCCCAGTTTGTGCCTTGGTTGTGGAACCTGGATGAGAACCTGATCTTTGTAAAGCAGGTTGTCCTTTTATGCAAACCTTTTCCTTTTTTTACATTTATTCAGAGGTTCTTCTCAGCACCAGCAGAGTGGCACAGCCAATAATTTTGATTTCAGTAGACATTTTGGGAAGGAAAATATTGCCAAAGATTGGCTATCACATAAGGAAGGGCTTCTGTTGTGTGAAGGTGTGAGTGGAGGAATTAAATGAAAGTTATGAAGGGAAGAATGAAAAATTGTTATTTTCAAAGTTCAGTAAAATATTAGAGATGTTTGTCACGGAGAAGGAGAACAAAGAATTATGAAAAAAGCAACAGATTCAATAGGTTTTATTGAGCTCTTGCATCCTTTTGAGCCAGCTTTATTGAATTACTTGCAGTTTGGTGTGATAGTGTTCACAGGGGTTTTCAAATGAGGGAAGAGACAAGAATGTTGACTCCATATTTCAGAAGGCTTGATTTATAATTTTATTATATATATTACATTAAAACTATACTAAAAGAATAGAAGAAAAAGTTCTCATCAGAAGGCTAGGCTAAGAACAGAAAAGAATGAATAACAAAGGCAGCTGTCCCAGACTCTTGGTCCAAGACAGCTGTGCTGTGATTGGCCATTAATTACAAACAAGCACATGAGACCAATCACAGATGCACCTGTTGCATTCCACAGCAGCAGATAATCATTGTTTACATTTGTTCCTGATGCCTCTCAGGAGGAAAAAATCCTAAGGAAAGGATTTTCATAAAAAGATGTCTGCGACAGTTTGGTGTGTGGAAAAGTTTCCCATAAAAGCTGAAACAAGCTTGTGATTAGTTAGAATCACAGACTTATGGAACAGCCTAAGCTGGAAGGGACCTTGGAAGATTGTCTGGCCCAGCCTTTCATGGGAAAGACACCAGATGAGGGTATCCAGCTCCCTGTGCAATTGCACCTTGAAAACCTTCAGTGATGGGGACTCCACCACATCCCTGGGGAGGTTGTTCAGTGAATGATTGATCTCACTGTAAAAATTTATTTCTTACATTGAGATAAAAGCTCTGCCAATGCAACTTGTACCTCTCATCCCTTGTCTTCTTGCTGTGGCTTCTGGTGAAGTGAGGGCCTCTGTCCTCTTTGTAGCTGCTCTGTAAGTAGCACTGTGATGAGGCTGCCCCTGGGCCTGCCCTTTTCCAGGGAGAAGGGACTTCATTCCTTCAGTCAAAGGACACCCAACTCCTTCACATGTGTATCATCCTGAAGGAAAGCTCTTCTGTTCACCGGTGATGGTTCTTAGCTGGAGTGGTGGCCATGTCTTTGTACTGCTGACTTTAGAAAGGATCTGTGACTAGGTGAAGTAAATTCATCAGGCATAATACAACCTACTAGTTGTTTCAAATAGTGGGATGTAAGGGTCTTGAAACATGCCAGAAATTTAGGTTTCCTCTTTCTCATTTGTTTTTGGTGGAATTTTTAATACTTCTTGTCTCTTCCTTGCTTGCTCT
This sequence comes from Molothrus aeneus, assembly GCF_037042795.1. Classification (NCBI taxonomy): domain Eukaryota; kingdom Metazoa; phylum Chordata; class Aves; order Passeriformes; family Icteridae; genus Molothrus; species Molothrus aeneus. Next base: position 70,251,926 of record NC_089648.1, on the reverse strand, counting down.
GATGTGTGATGTTCTGCTCATCTTAGTGTAATAAACCTTTAGGAGTGTGGAGCTGGTCAGCAGGGCCAAGGCAGACATGACTGAAAACTACACCATCAATTGGAATTAAAAATCAATATTAAGCACAGGGAGTAGCAGGCCAATATTCCATTCTATGCATAAAATGCATTCTGTCCCCAAATGATATATTTGGTCTGCATTGCCTGAACTCCTTGTCTGGAGTGCAGGAGTTAAAGAGCCACGTGTTTGGCACAGGTGAGAAACAGTGGCAAGGAGGAGGTGGTGTGGTCATGGTGAGGAGCAGCCAAGGAGGCCTGAGCATGTACATTCCAGTTCTCCTTCCAGCTCTTCCAACACTCTTCTATTGCTACTTAACCCAACTGTTCAGAGCAAACCTTGCAAGGATTTGCCAGCTGGGTTGTGGTATATTGTGCCTTTAATCATGACACTGGTAATTATTTTGAATTCAAAAGTAAATCTAACTCCTGCTCTAAGTCCTGCTTTCACCTCGTGGGTTTTTTTCATGTTTTGTTAGGCAGCACCTGATCAAAGCCGAGACATCATTGCTTCTGCTCAGTGCATCTTGGACAGAGAAAATTTTGTGAGGGTAAGAAGTGTGCTCTTTTCTCATTTGCTGTGTGTTTTCCTGCATGTCAGTATTTTTAGTTCCTAAACAGTGATTCATGAGAAAATGGTAATTGCCTGTATTCTTGAAAAACTATTTTAGAGTTATGAGCTTCTAATCTTTTCAGTCCGCTCTGGATAGGACTGAAGCAGTAACCCTGAATGTGAATCCCAGGTGACTTGAACTGCCTGTTTGCACTAATATTTGTTCTGTGGGTGTGGTAATTTGTGACAGTGGTGCTGTGAGCAAAGGGCAGGAGGGCTGCTCTGATCTGATCCGGCAGATTGCCAGTGCTGCAGGGTAGGTCGTTCTGCTGCCTGTCTTGCACAGTCTGGTGCTTGCAGCCCCCTGCTCTGCAGTGATTTCTGCTCAATAACCTGATGGGAAAAAGTGAGTCATTTTCTGCCAAATTTGCACCGCAACTTCAAAAATTAAGGGTCTGAATGCCAGAGCTCTTGAAAGGGCAAGCTTGGAAATAAGTGGTGAGAAGTGGAGAGAGGGAGGAGCAGACGGAAGGGCTGGAAAATAGATGACTTGGAGCAGTGAGCAGTCAGGTCAGCCAAGCTGCAAACCTTTACATGTGGAATCTTATTGATCAGTAGTTTATATGGTTTTTATTTTCCATTTCTTACTTAAGGAGCTGGACAGATATTTGAAGCACAGTGATTTCCTAGATCTGAGAAAGACAGAGCTTCTGTACAAAAAATATCTTGAGAATGTTTCAGAGCCACTTATGCAAAAAATGAAGAACAAAATGGACAGCCAGTTAGAGAAAGAAGTGTGGAAAAGGAGACAAGAACAATTCTCTCAATATTTAAACTACTGTACAAAGAAGGTATCAATGAGAAACACATTTCTGTCATGGAGGGGGTTGTATACAGAGGGTTGTGGACAAGTTCAGGGGTTTAGCTGTTATTTTCTGCTTGTGAATTAACCTGGAGTTCAGTTATACCTTGCCTGTAACTTACTTTTTCCAAGGACTTCTTTAATGGTGATGTCACAACTGTGTGCGTTCACCATTAGCTATGAACAGCAGCATTGCTTGGTGCAGTGAACACGTGCTGGGGTCTGAATATGGTGAGACACCCTTCTGAGCTGTGTTTGCCTCTGTGGGCTGGACCATTTAGTGGGAAAACCTTGAGCTCTGTCAGCTCAAACCAAAGGCTGAGTGAGCAGGGTGTGGGCTGCGCTCCCAAGTCTCAGGAGTTCAGCTACAGCAGTACTGCAGCTCTGTTGGCACAGCATGAGTGAAATGATTTTGTGGCCTTGGATGCTACTGATCAAGTTCATAAAAGAAAAAATATGGGAACAGAGAGATGCAAGCAATTTTGTTAAGTCTGCATGCAGGTAACAGACCCATTTCATGGATTTTTTAGTTCTGTGTGTTTCAGTATTCACAAAAATTGCAAGTTGCAGTCACTGTAGAAAATACTTATTGGTTTTCTTCGTTTTGCTCCTAATTTCACACCACTCTTGAATATCAGATCCCACAAGTAAACTTTCTTCATCTCAGGAATGAAAAAAAAGAGAAAAATAAAAGCAGTTATGTAATCTGCCACAAAAAAAAAAACAAAACCAAACTTTATGAGAGCAGGCAGTTGTTGTCAGTGGAAACCACTGCACAGTGGAGTTGTGAGACTGTAAACAACCTACTTATCCAGAAATGAAAATACCATGGGAGCTGTGTTGTTTTAATGAGACCAAACTATCTTTTTCAAAGGCCTGATGTGACAGACCCAGGCATTTAAACTGCATGGAATGAGAAAGAACTGAAGCAGTCCTACTGCTGAAGTCCTGGGATTTGGGCTGTGTTGGGTGTACTGCACATATCTGGGTCTGCATCAGTCCATCTTGCAAGCTGCTGTGCCAGGTCAGGAGTTTGCTGGGTGCCCTTCAGAAGCAATGGCTGATGTACTGGGATGTGTCCTTCTGCCTGAAGGGGAGCAGCAGCATCAGTGATCAGTTTCTACCTTTTCTCCTTGCTCTGTGCTGTCAGGTCTGTCACCAGCATGTCTGAAAAGCAGGCTGAGGCCCTTCATATTTACAGGACACATTATTTGCATAAGTTTGCATTAACCGTGGCAGCATATGATAAATGTTGCAGAACGTGAGACACTTGTGTGGGTTAGTTAATGTGGTTAATTCTGGATGTCTTTTCCCTTCCCTCCCTTCTTTTTGCCCATTTTCTTTTGCTCCTTTCCCTGCTATCAGCCTTCTCCTCCACTTGTGGCAGCATTGTTGATGAGATGGAGCTGTGGCCTGGACCATAAGACCCACAGGTTCAGGTCTTTATTCCAGTGTATAGATGGAAAAGCCAGCTCATGAACCCAGATGTGGAACTCTGGTATCTTACAGACCAGTGACCTGCCTAAGGCTGTGGCTAGTGAGGGGTAACTCACTCCTGTTTTTCCTTTTCTTTTTAATATCTGTCTTGCTGACATCACAGAATATTTTGAGTTGGAAGGGACCCAGAAGGATCATCATGTGCAACTCTTAAATGAGTGGGATCAAACTCACAACCTTGGTGTTATTAGCACCATGCTCTGACAAACGGAGGCAATCTCAGGGCTTCCTTCTCTGGAAAAACATTTTCCAAAAAAAAAAAAAATTCCTTTGTCTTGACTGTCCTAGTTAAGATTAGCATTTTAGCCTGTCATTATTTCTGGATGCTTCATGAAATCATTTGTTATGTATTTATGCCTGTGAAAAATTAAAATGGATGGAGGAATTTTCCTGTTACAGTTCAATCACTTTCTTTCTGAGGAGCAGTGCATGAAATTGGGAATTCTTTTTTCACAGAATTCACAGATTTCAACCACCTCTGGTGCTGTGTTATGCTGTGCCTGGCTCTGTCCCACCCAGGCTGCCTGCTCTCGCTGCTGTAACCACCAACAGCTTCTGAGACCTGACCCAGTACCTGCTTCTCCCACAGGGCTATGTGTTTTTGGATGATTATGACCCATCAGAGTATGATCCATTCTTCCAGAAGATGTGCACAGACTGCTGGAAGGTGTGAGCAGGTTTGGAATCCCACTTTGACCAGCAGGAGGGTAACAGAGCATGTAACTGATGTGCTGCTCTAGGGGAGTGTGTTCTAGTTTTACTAAGTCACTCCTACTGCATTTAAGCCCAGGAGTGTTTGAACATGGTTTTCACCAGGAACACAGTCTGGATCTATACTAAGCCCAGTTTTTGAGGCACAGTAGCAATGGCAGGGAGAGGGTTGTTTTCCTCATTTCAAATCCATCATGGCAGCATGGAGGAGATGTCCTGTCTAAGGAAGGCTGGAGAGTTCCCAGACATGCTTAGTGTGTACTGTGTAGAGGGAAATAATCTGACAGCTCAGCTGATCTTTACAGAAGCATGGCAACAGTTTTTCCTTCTCTTTAAAGGATGGAACTCATCAACCAGCACAATGACAGAGAGAGCCAATGATGTTTCCTGTGCTCCAGCTGACCACAGCCATCAAAGGTACCCCTTACAAAATAGGTTACATGCACTGCCAAAGCAAGTGAGAAGAGGCCAGGCAGGTCTTTGGGCAAACTGCAATAAACTTACTGTCTTAAACATGCAGTTCTGAAATGTTGTTACCCAGCAGCCAAAGAAATGTCTGAGATGCTGCTCCTCTTCTTGCCAGATCCAGTTCAATGCTCTACAAGCCAAAACCTGCTATTTTAGGAGGTTTAACTTGGGCTGAGCTCAGTAAACACAGTGCTGGTGTTCTCTCCTGGAGGCAGTGTCCAAGCAATAAAGCAAACTTTTCACATACATTGTAGGTGTTTTGACAAGGCAGGAAATAAGTAGGGGAGAGGAGATGGGAAGTGGTGTACAAAACATCTGGTGCTTTCTGCAGAGCTGGTGCTGAGCAGCAGCTGCTGCCAGTGCCCTCAAACCTGACCCTCTCCTGTGCCAGTACAGTCCCATCTCCCTGCTGCTGCAGCTGACCAGAGCCTGGAAACAGAATTTTCTCTGTCCTCCAAACTCCCATTGTACAGACACAATCTCTCAAGAGTTGCCAAGGTTGAGTTTTATTTAGGATTAGAAATACTGAACCACAGAAAACTGTTAAATGTAACAGAGGTTGACTCAGTAATAGGAGGGTGCACAGATGGTGACTGGGTGGGAAACTGCCAGACGTCAGGAGGAATTTCTGCACCCGTGGAAAACAAGGGCACAGGCTGCTCAGAACTGCATGCTGTGCTTCTGCAACAAAGCAGTTTAAAGGAGGAAATAGAATGGTTACAATGTAACAAATATTTATAAACAAACTTTCTTTTTTTTAAAACCATCCCTGATTTGGTGCCAAGAGAAAGTTTTCGCTTTCATTTCAACCAGCTCATTTTACATTTTATATTGGGGTGACAGCTCCCCAGAACAAACCTTTTAAACTTATGATAAACTTTCCTTGAACAAATCCTATAAGTTTTTCTCATTATTTCACATTCCCCTGTACAATAAAATATACTTTTTTAAAATCACTATGCATCAATAAACATCTGTAGACAAATTAATAAACTTATATTTTACTCTCTATATACATGTTGGCAATGTCAAAGCTTCAAGATTCACATGGAGGTCTGCAAGACCAAGGAAATGTACACAAATAACTTATACTTAGGAAAAAACCCAAAGAGCTGAAGAGTATTTTGCCACATTGTTGTGGGTCACAGTATTTAAAATATTTTTTCCTAGCTATTCTTGACAACCACATTGTCTCAGCAGAGAACGATAAATCAAACTGAAGCAGAAAGAAAAATCAAGTAGCAGTTACTGATTCCAGTGCAGAACTAAAGTCAAGTAAAGAACTATGCTTGATTCTTAAAAGAATATACAATATATTGGAGACTTCTCCAGTGCTAAGGCTTCTTCAGCATTTAACCGTTAAAACGATCATCCTGAGATGGGAAAATTCCAGTGGATATCACTTTTAAGATTTCAAATGGAATGATTCTAGTGCTGAGCTTAAACCATTCCTCAGTCTGTCTGTCAGACTAAGTGGTAAATATACAAATAGCTTGGTGCCACATTTCTACATAATACTTTTTATGGCCCTGAAAATGGAAACATTGGCATCCAAACCCAAGATATTCCAAAATAATAAAAAGGCACTGAGCTATAGTACTGTATTTACAGTAACATTTGTGTTTGCATAGATCAACAACAACTGGGAACACTGCAAAGAACTAAGGAACTAAGAGGAAATACAGAAGCAGCAGGAATTCTTGCTTAATAACCAGCACGGGACAAGGAATCTTCTACCAAAAGATGTTCAGGCTGTTAGCTTCAGTTGTCCTTCATAAAATAAAACAAAAATGTTCTTAGAGGAGTGTTTTCTGATCAAAGAGCTGCAGGTCAAAGCGCACCCAAACTTCTCCTGTTGGAACCTCATGCAGCAGTAAGTGTTTAGTTGTGGGGCCTTTGCTCTCTTGTTCTGTTCTGATTTTTGCTACTGGAACTTCGGTGCGACCCAAAAAATCTGTCGGGCAAATGAATAAGAAATTTCATTAGGCAAAGATATTGACCATAGAAAATCTGAGTGAGGCAGGGTAATGCAATGCTGTGGGGTACATGCTCTGTTCCAGAGCACTGCTCCCAGGCTTCCAGTCAGATGGACCCCAGCCCTGTGTAAACCAGCCAGCAGTGACAAAAAGGGGCCTTTTTAGAAGAGGACAATGCTATGGAATTAGGATGTCACAGTTTGAGCTAAGGGCTTTGAAAACGCTCTTAGAAAATACCCTTTCAGAAGCACATTTTCAAGTGTTCTTCAGTTTCAGAGCTGGCTGGTCAGAGTTAGGTGATGGAACTTGTTTACAAATCAGCTGAGGTGCTCAAAGACAGTAAAATAAATCAACTGTTTTGGCTCAGCCAACTTTTAATTATGCCTATATAGCATGCTTTTTACTAGAATGATTTTCAACAATTACCTCTACTAGTAGGTTTACAGTCCTGTTCAGAAATCATGAACTTTCTGTGTGACTATTTCTTACATGACATCTTTTGTGTGTGTATGCATTAAAAAGTTCACCATGGACTGAAAAAGAAGACTCAGCTGTCCAGCCAAACTCACATTAACTCACAGGAGAAAAGACTGAGCTATGGTTACACACAAGGGATCTCAGGTCAAGGCAGTTCCCTGCAAATTTGCAATAATTGACTGTGTGTCAGAGCCCTGAAAAAGCACTTAACCTTTCAGAGAATATGAGAAGCAACTGACTGCCAAAAACGTGCTCCGTTTCCAAGCAACAAGAAAGCTGATCAAGCTGTTGCTGTGAAAATATAACCCAGGACCTTATTTTTGAGCACCTATTGTGAGTAGAACTTTTGCTTTCAACTTGTCTGTCTCCTCAGTCTGACAAGAAAATAATTGTGTGTCTGACACAGAAGCCAGACTGGGATCAGATCTGACTGCCTGGAGTTACTGGCTCTGGAAGGCTGTTGAACCTCCTGAGTACTGAGGCATTGTTTTTACCCAACATTTCTCAGGCAGCAGTCAGACCTACAGGCTCTTGAAACTGCTGCTGAGGAACCAGATACCTCAGCTAACAAAAAAGCATTCTTTGCCTAAATACTCACACTTACCATCAGGTGAGAACTGATCCCTGTCAAACATGGTGATACACAGGACATCCTGATACAGATCCTTGATGAAGAACTGGCAGTTGAAGTTCCACTTGGGGTTCAGGGTGTCCTGCAGGGTCCTGGTAGTGTAGCTCTGTGAGCCCATGCTGATCTCACAGTATGGGTTGCTCTTCCCTAAACACAGAACAGGGAGTGAAACCCCTCTGCAGTGCAGAACCTCCCCCTCCATCTGGAGCCTGCCTGAACACACATCAATGCTGCTGCCAGATAATGTGGATCAGGCAATCCTATATCCCAGAGCAGCACAGGGCTGGTTCTTCACTCTGTCCTCTGAAACCAAAGAATGACTCTTTCATATAGAAACTGTAGACAAGCCACAGGGATTCCCAAATAACCAGCTGCTCTCAGCAAGCCTTTCCAAATGTTACAGGAATAAAACTGCTCTGAGACTGTTTCCCTCACTTACCATTGGGCTTACAGGCCTTTAGTTCTGTTGCTTCAATCACTTGCACCATCAAGCGTCCTATTCCAGAGGTTTTCTGTGAACGAGCTGGGAACAAAGAGGTCAAAAATAAACAGATTGGTTGGAATGTAAGAACTGGCAATAGATCTGAAGGAGACACTGGCATAATCCAGGAAATGACCTGCCCCTGTATCCAGGTGGATAAAGGGAAATGCAGAACTCAGTGGGTACCTTGATAAGCCTTTTCACGTTTCCTCTTCTCTGTTTCAATGTATTGCTCTGATGCCGCTTTGATTTTCTGGACCCAGGCAGTCCTGCAGGGAGCAATCCCTACAGTCAGGGTCATCCCACAGGCAGCAAAATCTTCAGTGACTCTGCCCACTCTCCTTCCCCATTCTCCCCTCCCTAAATTTTAGAGGCATCACAAATCAAGTCAGTTCATGGACTAAGGTGATGGAGTTTTTTGACTTAATTTTATGCCACATTCCAAATCAGCCTCAATAAATGGACATGGAGTTGCTGTTTTATTAAAGACTGTTGGGTCACATTAAAGACTGCTCAGGACTGGGGAAGAGCCCTTTGGGATGCTGGATTTTGCAGCCCTAAACGGTTCTTTAATACAACTGAAACATCAAGGAGCTGCAGATGTGGCTGGATGCCACTGCAAGAGCTGCTGCAGAAGCAGAACAAAATCAGAGAAAACTTCTCATTCAAATGAGAGTCAAGTTAGTTTATTTCCTGACCAAGAGACAGCTCTGTTCCTGAGCTCAGAGTCCCTGTGTCTGCTCATTGGAAACACAGCCTGCAGCATCAATGAACAAGTTTAAGCTCAGATTTGCATTTTCACTACTCACCGCTCATTAATGTTGTCAGTTTTAAGTGTGTAAACTCTGTCAATGTGTGATATGTGAAAAACTGGCTCATCACTTGAAGGGTCTGTGGGCAGCTTCACAAGGACTTCATTAAGGAAAACCGGCTGAAAGAAAAGCAAATGTCACTGTGGCAGCATCACCCTGTGACAATAGGCAGAAACTCTATATGCATGTTTAAATACACTGTTTTACTGTAGGGAAGATGAAAGTCTTAGGACACAGGAAAAACAATGACATTACCATGTAAAGGATGCAAGAAAGGACTGAGAGAAAAATTTCTCTGGCAATTCACCCCATTCTGCTTTCCAAGGCAAAGAGCTTTGTGAAAGGGGAAGGAGTGTGCAAGCAGAGCTGCAGTGTGGAGCTTGGAAATCCAGGAATCTCAGGTTCTCCGTGGGAAAGCAGCCCTGATACTTAAGCTTATGTCTTCAGTCTCAGAATCTTGAGAACACACACTGTGTGGGCAGAGAGATTAAAATTTTGCATCTTCTACTGTGTTCTGAAGGACAGGAATTTTCTTGTAGATTCAGGAACCTGTGCAAACTGAAGTCAAGGCTCCTGCTTCTGAACATCCTACTCAGCTGTTCAGACATGATGTTACTTCTGCCTCTTCCCCCCAAAGTGGATGGAAGTGTTAGTTAAACCAAGATGCAGAAGTCTGTCCTTTTCCAGGTACTAAGCCAAACGTCATTTGTGCAAGTTGTTTGCCAGAATGTGCCCATGTGACAGCAAAAGAGGCCACACAGCTAATCCCAGTGGAGAGCAGCATTCCTCATCAGAAGCGAGGACCCACTGTACCAACACTTGGAGCACCTTGACTCACTCACCATTTTGTACATTTTGAACTGGGAGTTAGATTTAGGGCTGAACAGTTTATCGGATCCGGAAGACACAAACTGTTTAACCATGTAGGTGAGCAGCAGGAAGTCATTGAAAAGGAATCCATACAGCTCCTTGCTGCTCTTGGCCTTGTACAGCTTCCCACTGTGCAGGAGCTTCCGTGGTCCCAAGCAGTTTGTGAGGGAATTGAACACGGGTTGCTGGAAGAGACAAAACCCATTAGCAGCAGCAAGTCTGTGCAGACATCAGCTCCTGCTCCTCTTCACTGTGGGGATTGACCAGGCTGCTGAAAAGGCTCTTCTCTTTTTTTTAATGAATTCCATTCTAAATGAAGAGAAGGGAACTGTTCTATGATCAGCCGTGGCCACAGCACAACTCCCACCTCAGAGGAGATTTAAGCTTTACCAAAAACACACAGAGAGATGACTAGATGGAGGCATTTCCTGCATGGCCCCTTCTGTGTTGTCCAGAAGCTGTGTTTAAGAAGAGGCTGCACAGGCTGCAGTCAGGTCACCTCTTACAGGTGATTAGGTGATGGAACAGGACAGGAACAGGACAGACCTGGGTCTGTCAAGCCCTGGTTCCTTATGCAGTGGAGAACTGTCACATATACCTCAGTTTGAAGGGTGTCCTGAAAGGTACAGGAGCCTGAACACCACATATCCTTGCAGATCTGAGGGCAGCTGTTCCCTGCCTGCTTGAAGGAAAACCCTGGGAAACATACACTAAGTGAAATCCTCCATAGTAAGACCTGACTTAGCCCAGTGGCAGCATGATCAGGAGTTCAGAGAGAAGAGTTATTTCTGTCTGTTTAATGGTCTAAATGGTACCAGTTTTTAAGCTGATAAATCAAGATTTCTCTGCCACTATAGCCATGCAAAAACAATGGTTCCTCACATTATGGCTGTGAGTAGAATTCAATAAATGCTTCCCTGCCTAGAGCTCAGCAGTGGATCATGTTCCAATAAGGGCTGTCAGCAAGGACTCCCATTCCCTCCCCAGCCTTGCTGAAATGACTCTGAAAAGCCCCAGCCCTGCAGGGCATCAGTGCAGGTACCTCAGCAAGGCCTTCACACTGGACATGGGCCTGGATCCATTCCAGCCTGTCTGAGTTCTCCTTCTCACGCACGCCCTCGTTCACCTGGGAGCACAACTCCTCCGCACGCTCCAGGGCGAGCCGGAGGTTACTGTGGTCTGGGTGGTTTTCTGCAGTGTTCTCTAGAATCTGGTGTGGATCAAAGAGGGGAGAAAGCAAGATAAAAAGAGGTAAGCCTGTCAGAGAAATCCTCATAAAGAGACAAGCCTTTATCTTGGCTTTTGCTACGGAGATCAAATTCAAAGCGTTCACCTACAAAACCTCACTGGGGTACTCACACTCTTTATGAGCAGGGGGTAGCGTGTTATCCTTTGCATGGGTTTCAGGAGGAAGCTGGAGAGGGGCATTCCTTTGCAGCGAGGGTCCAGGGCAAGTTTCTGTGGTGCAACCCAGAGATTTAGCAGAGACATTGCATTAGTCATCAGAAAATAGTTGCATCACTGGCACTGAATACTGAAAATTCTCTGAGCAGATTCATTTTTCCAGGCATTCCAAGAGATCTCGGATTTTTTCAGTAAGTGAACACTACTTGTATCTAGAACAAACAGGAAAGCTGGGAGTGTCATTGCACCCAGATGCTTTGCCAGCATAAATCACAGGGTCATTGCTCATGCAGAATCCTTACATTCAAAACTGTTCCAGCTTTTATTTTGATACCACAGGCTCCACTCAGATTGAAGAAGAGCAAAGCAATGAAAGAAATAAATGCCTGATGTCAACTGTTCTGGCAATTTTCCTTTTATGGCCTAAGTAAATTAGCTAGAGGGAAAGACAGTGTTATAAATAAAGAGCACACGCAGTGTTAGCCATGGTCACCATGTAAATACACCTTGGTAGTCTCTTAGCTATTTTTGCAGGATTTTACTCTTCTGGCTTATTTTGATGTAGTTGATGCTGGTTAGACAAGCTCCTATCATTGTGGAAAAGAAAGGGCACAAAAGCCACTGAATAAGATACCTTTAAGAAGTCTTTGAAATCAGCATCTTCATCAGTTTTCTGCTGCAGCAGGGCCGCTCCGTTGAGCTGGCAGCTGCAGAAGCGGATGTAGGCCTGCATGTGGGACAGCTCTGCTGCCAGGATGTCCCCGATCATCTGCACCGGCATCTTCTCGCCTCCCGTTTTCTTACGCACCCGCAAGGCTCTGCAGACAGGAAAGAGATCAGCATCCAACTCTGCTGCCAAGTCACAACCTTACAGATCCACCTCTGAAAGGACCCAAACCTGGCAGGTGAATTTCCTTACACAGCACAGGCACTTCCAGGAGGTGCCGGGGTCCTGCCTGAAACCCCAGGAAGTCACCCTGACACAACACCCTGAGCTGAACAATCTCCCTGATGGGGTCTGGGGGACTGGGACTCTTCTTTGAGGTTTCTGGGACAATCAGCATCAATCTCTACATTCAACCAGCATCCCATTCAGTGAATTACTAGCCACTGTATCTTTCTAAACATTATTTTTAGAGAATAAAAGGTTGCTTTGCAGAAAACTGGGAAGAAAAGCTCCCTACTTTTGTGTAGGGCCTGTTACTAAGATATTACAGCAAATGTACATCTGTTCTTGCTGTTGATTTCTCCCTCTCTCTTATTATAGCTCCTTTTGAAGCAGTCTGACTGCATTCAGCTATTCTGAATGCAAGCACCCACAGGAAATAATCAGCAAGAACAGAATATTGACTGTAAACCCAGTGAATTTCCTGAGGAAAGAATGACAGAATAATGAAAAGGAAAATGTAAGACTGCAGGTAAGTACTCACTTCAGTAACTTTGTATTTGACATGATGAGTTCCTTCCAGTTAACAAAGATCAGCCCCATTTCTCCTTCTGTGAGACAGCCTGAATCAGCCATTGGTTTTTGGAAAACCTGCAGCCAAAAAATGAGCAATTCTTCAGAGATTAGAAACAGCTCAGCCTCTTGCTTAGCCCAGCAGTGACTTTTTCTGAATGCTCAGTGTCTAATTTCTCAGCAGTTAACAGCAATTTCTTACTAGCACTTGTGACAGCTGTTTCCCCTGAGCGTGTGACCCCATTCTGATACTGGCACCAGCACTTGCAAAGTGAGGACAAGCACTGGGACCTGCAGGCTGGCAGCTCAGCAGAAGAGCATTCCTGTGATTTCAGGGTCAGTCACTGCACAAATTACACTCAGGCACTGCTCCCCTCCCCTGACCCACAGCACTCAGGGTCACCCTGTGTGCAGAACCACAGCTGCTCTCAGGGGCCCTCAGCACCTCATCTCTGGGGAGCAGAGCACCCCTGTGACTCGACTATTTAACATCTGCCACACTTCACCACACCACTGTTCTGTACAGAGAGGTCAGGTTGGACGCCCAAGAGCACTTAATGCTGCCCAGCTGAGGGAGGTGGTCTTGCTTCCAGAAATAAGACGGGGGAGAAGGCACATGAAAAGCTCTTATGGTGCTTCTACAGCTCTGTGCAGCTCTGCTCAACACCTGGCCCCAGCCCATCATCTTTTTACTGAGCCTGAACACCTAAACACAGGATTTGGAAAAGAGGAAGGTGTTTGTAAGTTGATGGGTTTCACAAAGTGGTGCCTTTGCCTGATGAGCCACCACATATCATTCACTGGAAAGGGAGGTGCCCACACACCTTTCTTCCTCCATCATCTCACAATTCATAAGAATCCCTTTATTGTTATTACTCAGTATAGAGGCGTTCTTTTGCCAAATGCACTTTCCCATCCAAGACATCTCACCTCTACGACGAGCTGCAGATCATCCATGTATCTTTCTTCTGTCTGAATGAGCTCGTGAATGTAGCCCTGCCTTTTCCTTTCCATGGGCTGCATGGTGTCAAGGCTCTGGAGATCAGCACACCCTGCAGGAAGTAAGTCAGGAGTTCAGATCCCACTCAAGGCATTAAATCTGATAAATTAACAAAATTGCACCAGCATTCAGCAGTCTATGGCTCAGACTATACAGGCACTGGTAAACCCTCTCAGTGGGTTTCAAAATCAAGTGATGTAGCAATCGACTCCCTCCCTTCTTTGTGTCACTTTTCAGTCTATCACCTTTATATTTCTTTGAACACCCCTTGTACTGTGATGCAGAATAAGAGTTCCTGATGTCTTGCCACTCCATTTGTCTCATGACTTTTCTCATCTCTTCTGCCACACTGATTTGAAACTGTGATTTTCTCTTACCTTGAGCAATGTCTTTTTGGACTTGATGATCTTAAAGGTCTTTTCCAACCTTAATGATTCTATGATTCTAAGTGCCTTTTGTGAGATGAAGTCACAGAAAATGTGGCTGGTCCTGACTTAAGACATAGCACCTTTAATCCCCACCCCATTTCTGAAGTTCTCTGCCTTACTTATTAATTTATGATACAAACCACCACTACAAATTTGTAAAGCTGTAACACAACATTGTAGTTGTGTAACTCACAGCTGCACAACTTTTTTTTTTCAAAATGAACTGGAAATATATTGAATTATTTTCATGCATCAAGGATGAAGAATCAAAATCATGCACAGGAACACGCTGACAGTGTCACAAACCCCATGTCAGAACATGCAAACCCTGCAGCTTCACACGACTCTATCTCTACTGGATGTTAGTAAACAAGACAACAGTGTTCAAACTTTGAACCAAAACCAAACCAAAAACTGGTAAAACCAGAGTGGTGAATGTGTTTAGCTGGGTAAAGAAGAGCACAGAAAGTCAATCTGATCCCTCTGTCAGCCATCACACAGCAGAATATTGCGAAGCAGCGGGGGGGGAAAGGAAAAAGAAGGAACAATTACAGAGTGTTTGAGAACATCCGTCTATCCCTGGGTGTGATGGCATCAGACTGCAATACCAGGTGAACTGTGGGTTTGGCAGGAGAGCAGAAAGGACATCGCAGGGACTCACTTTGATCCGGCAGTTCTAGAGGAACAATACTCCATGAAGGGTCACAGGAGTTGTGAAAGGCACAATGATCTACAGCAGGAAGGGCTGTGTCTCCCTTGGCACCCTGACACTCCTGGCATATAGGGATGTGACTATTCACTGCCAAGGTATAGATCTGCTCATGGGAAGGTGAGTTAGTAGTAAATTTGAGGGAAAGAAACCAAGAAACACTAAACATTAGTCTGGACTTGATGTGACAGTGGCCTAATGGGAACCTCACAGGCTCCTGAGCTTCCAGCTACACCAGCATCAAGGTGCTCTGAAAGAGCAACTGTCAGCAGAAGAGAAACTCTTGCCAAGTGAAATTTTAGGACACCATAACAAGGAAACCCTTTGAACAGCACAAAAGTAAAACAGCAGCAAAGACGACAACTAGATTCAAAATCAGGACTTTTCGGTTCTGCACCCTAAGAAGGATCACAGATCTTAAGCTTTCTGACAAGGTTTGAAAAAACACCACTTTTTAAGAAGGAATGAGGGATTGCAGCTCTTTTGATCACAGAGAATGCTCCTTCTGGCCTTAGTTATCCCCAAAGCTACAACCAGGGCAAAATTAGATGAGAAAAAGAAGTGAAGTTACAGATAAAAGTGATTCCTGCAAAGCTTGATGTCTTAGTCCATTGAGACAGTCTGTGGCCAATGCTCTACTTCTGGATTCTTGTGTCTCTCTTCAGTCTGTACAGGACTGAGGTTAAACCCACCTGTTTACTAAGACATGAAATTTCACGACAATCCACGGGCTTGCACAGTAACCAGACATTAATTGGCCAGATTTGGAAGTCTCAGCTCGGGCCAGTGGCTTCCTTTCCTACTGCAAGGTGCACTCCTGTGACAGAAGCAGGGATGGACTGAAGCTCCTGTTGGCTTGTCCCAGCTGCTGGAACAACCCACATGCTGGGCCTTGGGTCTGTCTCATGCTGACCACTGAAAGTTGGGGCCAAGCCTAGGAGAAAAATGGGCCCTTTTATGCATTAAATTAGATTTGGTTTATCAATTTGTTATCAGATGCAAAAATTCAGTTACTTTAACTGGCTCCTGTGCGAACCTTGTGTTTGGACTGTCAGCTTCTGGGATGAATGCAACTTTCTATTTAAAACTTTATATAATTTTATTTAAACACTAGTGTTTACTAGTGAAAACACTCCTAATTTTGTTAGGTCTGATGATACTGGCATAAAAAGACATTATGCAATCCCCTCATTTGATTTTAGAGGGTGAATTCAGGCATTTGAGTCTGAAGGGAAAAACAAAAACTAAAAGAAGAATAAACCAGCCCAACAAGTGCATTTGCCAATGTTTTTCCTAAGTGGTCACAGCAACCCACAGGCTCACTGATGCTCAAAGGGTGGAGCTACATCTCCACCTCTTCTCCTCCCACATTGCTGTTCCCTCCTTTCCTTGCATCAATTCTGGCACTTATCTGATTTCCTGCTGGCAACAAACAAGTCCCAAGGGGAGTAAAAGAAAGCAGTTTTCTGCTGGTTTAACAGCCAGGAATGTACATGGAAGCAGTAAAACTGCCTTGTTTGGCAGCAGAAAATTCTTGGCTTGGCTTCCCTCTGGTGAAGCTTCATCCCAAACTCCCCAGGCAGCTCAGGAAGAGCAGTGGGATTTCTGGGAGTGTCTGCAGCAAGGAATTGCAGCTCCTCACCTGCTCTGCTGACCAAGAGGGATACCTGCTCCCTGGAGGGAAAGCCAGCCTGCCTCTCCCAGGCAATGCCAGGCTTTCAGCCAGCCTGAGGCACAGCCTGCCCAGCTCCCTGTCCAGAACATTCACCAGAGTGACCAGGGGGTGCCTGGAACCTTGGAAACTCAGGGCACAGCAACAGAGAGATGCCTACACTGACTGTGGTGCCCTCTGGGCTAAATCCTGCTCTCTGAGCTGAGGAAGCAGCTGCCAGGGTAAAACAACCTGGAGAGTTTATAAACAGGAAATCCCAGTCTCTGAAGTTGTGTTTAAAATGATACTTTCCAAATATACCTGCAAAAGGAGCATTTTCTCCTACTAACATAACTACTCCTGCATGAAAAACTACCGAATTTCAAAGTGAAAAGTTGCTCTCTTCTGCAGGAGATTCAAAGCCCTGAAAAACATGGGGGGCAGAGGGAGAAAACCTTTCCAATTACTGACTCTTTTGGTACGAGCCCACTCAAGGGGAAGAGGGACAGTTTCTGAAGAAAGGAAATCCTCCAGTGAAAGACAGATGAACAACATATATCACTATTTCCCCAACAGACTTCCCCACTCAATGGACAAAGCCCCCCCACTTAATGGACAAAGCCATTAAAAGTGACAGCTCTGAAAAGACATCTCAACCCTCCAAGAGGAGCTCAGGCACTCATCTGGAAGGATGTAGCTACACCAGAGGCATTGGGTGACCAATGAAGACTATTTAGGGATAGAGAAGAGGTTTAGATTTGATATTAGGAAAAATTTCTTCATGGAAAGGGTTATAAAGCTGCCCAGGGAAGAGGTGGAGACCCCATCCCTGGAAGTATTGATATGGCACTTTAGGATGTGGTTTATTGGTGCTGTGTTAATGATTAGATTTGATGATTTTAAAGGTCTTTTTCAACCTTAATGACTCTATGATTCCATATAAACTGCTTTTTTAAAGGAAATATCTTGGTTTGTTTAGGGTTGGATTTTTTTTTTTAAGGGGTTGTTTGTTTAATTGTTTGTTTAACTCTGAAGCCAGCTGACATGGCTGGGAAAAGCAGGTAAAGGTTGGGGGTCTTTTTCCTGCCTCCATTTTCCCAGCCATAGAAAGACCAGGAGTCCCCTTAAGGACCAAGGGCTGGCATTGGCACAGTCCCTTCAGGACAGCCAGAGAGCAGCTGATGACATCAGGGGACACCAGCACAGCCAGGTGCAAGCTCTGCAGCCACACACAAGGCCAACACTCCTGTCACTCCTGGAGCCACCAGCAGCCTCTGAACCCCACAAAAGGAACTAAAACAATAAATCTGCTACTGTGGAAAAGGCAGTTTCCATCAGGCCCCGGGAGAAATAATAAAAACTTTTAGCCAATTTCCCCTAATCAGTAAAAACAGAGGAAATTTATGAATCAATTTTCAAGAGGTAAAAAGCAAAATCAAGTCACTCCATCACAGCTGACACAATGCTCATTCCAAGCTATTCAGCTGGGAAAAAATATCCTCCCCAGATGGACAAAAAAACCACAACAGACAAACTAGATCCTTTTATGCGTCCCTTTAATAAAATACATTTGCATAGTTATCTTACAACTTTGTTCAAATCCAAAGGTGAACAATTGCCTCATGCTAAGCACAGCCTGCATTTGCACATCTCAGCAACCATCCCACAGTGACACTCAAGCTTGGGAAGGACAAGGAAGGGCTTTAAGGCAGCACACACCAGAACACAGCAGTTTTATAGGGTCATTACACTGAAGTAGCACAACCCTGCAGCAGCTTCCGCTGCAGGCCAAGGAGTGTTGGCATTCCTACCAGCAGACTTATTTACAGGTGTTCCAACCCTGCCCAGGAGAATCACACAGGGATACAATCTGACAAAGCTCTGAGATGGCAGAAATGTTCAGTGACCAGAGGGAGACGTTTCAGTTATTAGTGTGCAACTCTCTGATGGAGCTTTGTGCCTTCTGCTCCTGACTGCACCATCAAGCGCGTGGAGACAGAGCTCTGGGTGCTCCAGCCCTCAGCACCACGGGCTCCTCACAGACCCAGCCCTGCCTCTGGTCCCAGGGGTGGCACAAGGCCTTCCTGCATGCATCCAGCTCTGGAGCAGGAACTAAGCTTGTGTCAAACCAGGCTTCTGTCATTTGTTAGTCCATTATGCAAACCAGACAGTTACAGAAGCAGCATTTTGGTACCTGTTCTTGTGCATTTACAGCACTGTTTGCTTCTCACCCCTGTGACACCAGGGCCCCTATTCTCTGCTGGCCCACAGGAAACAACATTTAGCAAGTACCACACTGCAGGCAACAGCAAACAGCGTATTTTGCTTGCCATGTTGGCTTCAGTTTTACTTTTTAACCTTGTGTGGCTCTCAGCAACATTTAGACTCTCAGCTCTTGCCTAGGAACCATGAGTTCAGCAAAGGACTCTGTTTTCCACCTTGCCCTTCGCTCCACAGCCAACATTTTTCACCCAGATTAGGGTGATTTTACTTGACTGGCTGAGATGCCCAGCTGAACTCAACTCTACGGTCTTTTATCAACAAAGGGATGGATTGCACATAACTAGAGAAAAAGTTGCATTTTTAAAAGTAAAGTCTGATTTAAATGCAACTTCCAACAGCCACACTGCTTCATTGATACAGAATATTATTTTTAAATAATCTCGCTGTAAATACATCCTTGGCATTGCACGATCTGATGTGTGTATCCAACTCTTTCTGCACCACTGTGCAGGAGAGCAGAGCTCTCAGGCAACTGTGCTGGAGCTGTGCTAGGCAGACTTTTGCAATACAGATGAATACTGAAGGCAGGGACTATGTCCCTCTCAGCATTATTAAGGTGTATTTTTTTATTATTATTATATTTATTATTACACTTAAGAGAATTTAGAGCATACTCAGGTGATACTGAAACATGAAAAGATAGCTGTGAAAGCACAAAATGCTTCACACTTCAATACTTTTCAGTTCAGACTTGGAGGCAGAGGTTTCAATAATTATCAGTGCTCATACCTACACAACAACACAGGGCTACTACTTGTGTGAAACTTTGCCAACAGTACTGTAATCTCCAAATGTATCAGTTAAAAATTTTAAAAATTAGTAAAATGCCACGTTGTTTTGGAAAATTCCTCAAATACCTCAGTGAGGATGGGAAGTTGTTTTTAATATTTCAAAGACAATTAGTAGTAATATAGTATTCAAGGAAAACTGACTGAACATTGATTGTCAGTGTGGCTCAATTCCCACAGATGAAAAGTGCCTTTCTGCCTTTTAGAAATTACATAATTTAGAAGATCACCTAATTCTTAGACTACAGTACATGACTGCTTGATGCCACTGATGCAGCACAACACATTTCAGCCTGTATTAAAACAGGATTTCCAAGACAGAATTCACAGAAGGCAATTCTGGGTGAGTAGTGTATTTTAGTAGAAACACTTAAAACGTGGTTTCAGAAGGAAATCAAGTCATTTGAAATACTCAAAGGATTATCTAGCACATTATTTGCCTACAACAACATGATTTCATTCTATAACAAAATACTGGTTCAGACAAAATACATCCAGAATAAAAACCCATTTGTAGTTTTCTGTAGGCACATGGCATATCTGTATTGCACAGAAGATACATCTCTGAACTAAAGGGCACATATACATTATTTGATCAAGGATATAAATACATAACATGGGATTTTGGAGAAAGGCTTTTAAATCTCTGCAATTGGATTAACCTTTTCCTGATAGTACCTTCAAAACATTCATCTATATATATATATGTCTATATAGTAAACAAGCAGTTTGTTTTGTAAACATTTCTGATTGCATAAGTGACCTTTGCTGTTTCATAACCAAGTTGAGGAAACCAACTAAATTAAATACTGTGTCTAGAGATCTCTCTTGTTGTTACAAGAGCACAGAACTATTTAATCAGAGAAGTAGTCTAGAATCAAATTAATCCTTTTATTTAAAGGGGAATCAAGGTTACAAGTTCCTCCTTCCCTCCAAACATTACAGTAAGACAAGGGCAGCTCATACTGCACTGCATTTCCAACAGGCCAGGACTGTGGGCTGAGGAGCACAGCTCCATCCTAAACCCAAATGCTCTGCCCTCACTCCAGGTTCTCTTAGTGTCTCTCTCCTGGCAACACATCCTCAGTGAGGTTACCTCTGCATTAGGCTGCTGCTCTGTTTACCAGGAGGAAGAGCAGCAGCTTTCAGACAGTACTTTAAACGTCACTGCAGACCACAGCCAGAGACAAACAATTCAGTACCATGAACTATTTAATGAAAAGAAGGGGCAGGGGAAGGGCCTGGTCACACAGAGGCTGTGCAAGTACTTACTGCAGCAACTAAGCACATCTGCCAAAACTGAAAGCAAATATGAATGATCAGAATTTAAGGAAGGAGGCTGTTTAGGGATAGAATGGATTGAGCCAAAACAACCTGAATTCCTGCCATAGTACTACTGTGAAGGAAGAAAAACCATTAAAATACCCTCCACTCTACACCTAATAGTTCCCCTGTTAAAAAGGGTGTGAAAAGGCTGGATGGAGTGCACCAGATCTAACCCTTAGATCCTGTAGCATGTTTGTAATCACAGTGACTATCAGCAGCACACAGGTAGGGTTTGTATCTGGATGAGCCACGAAGGCCCCCAATTTTAAAAGCTCAGTATGTAAGAGATTAAATCAAGTCCATTAGAACAATAATCAATGAACATTTTAATTCTGCAAAATATGTACATAATAACATTAAAAGAACACAAGTGCCCATTCCAAACAGCTCAGATAAACTGTGCAAATAGTGGGTCTTTGTGTGTCTGCAATCCCACCATGCAAACAATACTTGATTATGCATGCTAATGACTACGATTATCAATCCCAAAGGAAATACTAAAGGAAACAAGAATGAACAGCAGTGAAAGCCACACAAAGACCCACTATCCTTTCTGCTTTTACAAATCCACTGAAACTGTAGATTAGAAGAAAACCCACGAAAACCTAATTTCTTGGTTGGATCTAACGTTCAAACGAAGCAAAAGGATTGTGTCAGACACGTGAGCAGGGCTGGCCACCCTGCCTCCACGCTAGTCAAACTTGGATAGTGGGTCTCTGAGGTGCTTTCACACTGGAAGACAACATTGGGTCCTAAAAAAAAAAAAAACAAAAAAAAATGAAGGATAAAATGAACATAAATTTGAAGAGTGAAACATATGAATTCTACGGACAAAGACAGAACAACACCAAAATGTCAGAAAGGAATGATGAACATTCAACTTTCTGAGAACAGACATCACAAGCTTCCACCCTTGCAGTTTCATACTTATAAACACACAAATTTAAGTACTTATGACCAGCCATGGCTGACTCTGAAAACCCCTGCAGCTCATTCATTTGAACAAAAAGTTTCTTCCTAAGGAAAACTTCTGTCACGTAGACTTCAACACAAGGTCAAGCCCTAAGGGTTTTTTTAAAGGCAATGGCAAATTCCCTGGAATTTCAACAAAACCAGAATCTCTCTTGAGAAACTTCTACTGGGACATTAGAAAACCAGATAAAAAGTAAACTTGTAACAAAAAATCTCATTGGAATTTATTTATATCAGCACATACAAATTAACCTGTTCAATTCTGTTTGAGTCTGAAAGAAGTTAAAACCTCGCCTCTAGTCTTATGTGTCCATGGAACAGGAGGTACCACATCCCTCAGACCCCAAGGGCTACATGGTCTGAAGAGGGACACACCTTGTGGGCAATCCAGAGACTATTCCAGACCCCAGGATTACAACCTGGAAGTGTTATCAAGCCCGACTGACATTCACCAAATAGTTTTAGAAACACGAAGTCACTATATCACTATGAAGTAAGGGACTGATTTCATATTTGATCTTTGCTGTAAGAGGTAAAATTCTGGAGCTGTTGAGTAAAATCAGAATAAATAATTAATCTTCATGTATTAATATCAATGTGGAACTGCAACAGGCAACACCTCAAAGCCACTGCTACCATGAACTGCTACTCCACAAAGAGAAGTTACTTGGCAAGAACTAGAGAACTTCCAAATGTGCTGTCCATACAGACACAGAAATGCACCAGCCATGAGCACCTTAGTTCAGAAGTCGTTTTTTCACTATGAACACCCCTGAAAGTGAGTCAGCTTCATCCACCTGACAGTGTGGACAGGAATTACTGAAGATCTTTTGTGCATGGAAATCAACTTCTGGATATACAGATCCTTGTTGCAGGACTTGCCTCATGTCTCCAACATGTCACATCCACAAGTAAGGTTTGGGGAAGACAAAAATGAGGTAGGTCTAGAGATATTGCTACAAACAACAACCTGGAGCTCAGGCTGAGCACCTGAAGGAGCAACTCTGATGTGTGAGGATTGAAGCAGTGCTGGGCTATGGAAAGCACAAAGAGTGAAAAGGAAACAGTCACTACACGTAGATTAGAGCAGAAAGAACTGGCACAACATTCAGCTCTGAGAATCTCATGGGATGAGATACTTCAGGATGAACCAGAAGCCCCTCTGCACATGGAGCACAGGTGTGTGCCCCTGGCTGAGCTGTCCAGCCTTGAGCAAGAACATCTCTGAGGGATGAACTGATCTCCAATACCAGAAGACATTGAGCAACCAAGTATGCAGACACAGCTGGAGCAGCTGTCTTCCCTCCTTACACTTCTCTCCTGACTACCCCACCTTAAATATCCCTTGGGAGGAATGGGAAGAGAACTTGGTAGATGTGTCCTTGTCAGATCCTGGTAACACAGCAAAGACCTGACTCTTGACATTTAATGGTTGAGATTTACCTGAGGGGAGAAAATCTCAACTAAAGAAAACAAAATGACACACTTCACACTGGTTCCATGGATTACAAACTTGAAAAGGTACCTCATTGAAAAAGCCAACAAATAATAAGAGAACAAGTTTCCAAGTGCAAAGCAGATGAAGATTGGCCAAAATAAAATTATCTCCAGACCAGGGCACTGGGAAGAACTGTGAAGTGGTGAGAGCACCATGCCTACCCCCCCTTACATACACTTTGGAAAGGATGGAAAGAGAACCTGGCACTAGAGAGGTACTAGCAACACACAAGATCTGATCCTGCATGGTTATGCAAACACTCAAAGATTTATTTTAAATCTATTTTGAAACCTGCTGAGTATATTTATTATTTATGATGGCTTTTGTGCAAACATTAGAAAAAAGGCTATTAAAACTGTAATTAAAACAGGAGCAAGTCTAACCACCACCACAGTCACCAGGAACACGACTTAACTGTCCTGAGTTCTGCAATCACCCCATGTTTAAGAGACAAACAAACCTACAACACCCTGAAGTCATTTTGCTTTTCTTTCCTTGCAGGGTCCTATGCCAGGATGTACAGCTACACCAAGAGGAAGAGTGATTTTGTTCTTTTCACAGAGCTATGTCAGCAAATTAAGAGAAAGGACATCTCACTGACCCCAGTTCCTTCTTTGCTAGGGAAGTTTGCCATTACAGCTACAACTAATAACTCCCAGAAAAGACTCCAGATACAAAGGTCTTTAAATCTGGGGGAAAACCCACAATTTTCCTGAACTACAAACCTATCTGAGTAAACCAAATTTGCCTGCTTCCTTTCCAATACCATCATACTTGTTCTAGAAAAAACAGTAGGAAAAACTGCTATTATTCAACAGAGACATTATAATACTCAGATCAGCAGTTTTTTGAAATGCAACAATGCATTATTAAAATTATATTCTCTCATATCTCAAAGCTGTTCCGTTGAGGGCCACATCAACATTTCTGTGGGACAATTCCTTAGTGATTTCACAAGAATACTTGTGATAGTTTCTCTACTCTGTTTAAACAAGAGCCAAAAATATTGTAAGGAAACCCAAGGAAGTTTGGAAGTTCATTCAGGACACATTTAAACATTCCTCTGGTTACATAGGAGAGCTACAGAGCAGTGGCTTACTGCTCACACAACTGACCAGCAGCAGCAGCCCAGCTGAAATCTGGGAAATGGTATTTGAACAGAGCTCCTGAGCTGTGCTGGGTTTGTGCAGGCTCTGGGCTTGAGGCAGGATTTTTCCTTAAGTTTCCAAATGCCTATATCACAACAAAGTGGCAAATCCCAGCACAAAACTAGTGTGGAACTTAGCTTATTTGAAATCCTGAGAGAATCTGAAAAAATGAGAATAAATTCAACATACTCTTTGTTCACCAGTAGGTGGATTTTGTAGAACTGCTTCATAGAGTAGTGATTAGGGAAAAGTTTAATGGCCAGGTACAGATGACCTGGTGCACATCTGCACATCATTAACCTTTGTCAAAAGCCAGTTTGATGTGGATGGAAATACTCTTATTTCACATCACTGAAATCTGAGGGAAAACTTAATGATGTACCAGCAAACAATGAGAAAAACTTACTCATTATCCAGAAAATTTCCAATTACAGCATGGTCTTATCATGGCTTTTGCTGAAAATCAGTGGTTTATGTGATGACCTTGCATTTGTCATATTCAACAACATAACTTGAAATAACACACCTGGTGTGACAAGCTGCTACCTCTACCATTTTTGAAAATTCTTAAGTTTTAATACTCAGCCAGAATCTTAATTTTATAGCCCACCTGGTATAGTCTATACTGTTTCTTTAAAAGTGAGATTTGCAAACAAATTAAAGCTTTCAAAGGACCATTTTAATGATTTAGCTATGTCTCATCAAAGAATGTTAAATTCAATCTAAATCCAGAAGTTTCTGACATCCCAACCACATTGGCCAGAGACATTAAAAAAAAAAAGCCAGAACAATATGTTATCAAAAATATGAGCTCAGAAGTAATTTACCTAAAAAGAAAACCTCAAGAATGGTGCACACTCTCTTTTGCCCAGGAACCATAACAAGTTACCCAGGGAAAATATTTTTACTTTCCAACCCAAGCTGTACCTTCATTATGAGTTTGTGAATTTTTCTGTAAGAACATGACTATGAGATCAAATCTGAAGTGCAGACTGATCCTACAGTAGCTACAGGCTAACAAGAGTGAGGCTCAGCCAGATTTCCAGATGGGTGTTTCTATCCCAAGAGAACTCCAAACATTGTCTGGAGGAAAACAGCAAGTGAAGGGACAACGTCTGTTGTGTCAAAGCAGCAACTCTGGCATCATGGTGTGCTCCCAAACCCACTGGGCTGATGTAAAAGTTGGTTTAATCACAGGATGAAAAGCTGACAGAGTAAAAATTGTGCTAAATTTCTCTGGGAGGAGGATTTTCTCTGGGGACAGGGGGCAAAAACCAGGGTGTGTGAAGGGGGCACCAGAAACCTTTACTGTGTTTATGTGCTAAAAATGCAGAGAAGATGCTGACTGTCAGGTGTACAGTTTGGGATCCAGTTCTCAGCCTGCTGCTGGTAATTTTCACCTCAGCCTATGTCCTGACATATATCTTGTTTCTCAGGACTGGATGACAGCTGGAATGCTGGGAGCCAGGAGAAGGACAGACCACGTGCTAATGCCAAAATCTTTTTCCTATCCTTTTTATGGGTATTTTTACTTAACTGATATATGTGTTAAAATTACTACAGCACTTTTCCTTATTTTACAAAACTTGAGCAAGTTCTGTAATTGCAGTGTGTCTGCACTGCTTCCCAGTCCATGTTAATTACCAGAATCTTGTTGGAAGGAGAACTCCTACCCAATCCAGTATTTTTAGCTCACCCTACAGCATTCTTGCTATCCTACACTGGCTGGTTGGTTATGTGCTGGTTGCTTGTAGGTTAACTGGAAAAGGGTTTAAAGCACCTTGTACTATAAAAAAGAATTTAAAGAAGGAGTACTTGAAGTAGTAATCAATTCAGCTGATGCCTGGAACACCAAATTCCAAACACAAAGTAGGAGAACAGCAATGCACCTTTGAAATGAAGAAACAAAATTAATCAAAAATAGAGGTTGCTTACACTGCTGACTTGGATCGGAATCTGTGGTCATCTTCACATAGTTTGAGGGGAAGAGACCTGTCACTCCATTGATTTCTCCTTGCCACCAGTCAGCATCATCCTTGTTCAGCACATTAATCAGCTGCCCCTTGGAGAAACTGAGCTCATCCTCATTGTTGGCCGTGTAATCATACATGGCTATCACCTGGCACACTGGGAAGGAAAGAAGAGCAGAATGGAGTTATACCAGTGTTAAAACTGTTTTCTCAGTGTTTTACAAAACCACAGGAAAGAAACAACCATCTCACATGCACTGTTGCATGAGAAAAATGCCACATGATTTTATCTTGGTACAGAACTGCCTTCCCTTTTCTTTTACTTCTTTAAAACTGAGCTAGCCAATAATTCTCACTTCCACTTTATATATCTGTGAACTTCTATAATGAATGGACTGCATCTACTGGCCTTCCAAACACTGTAAAATGTAATCAAGTATCCTCCTCTCTTTTACTGGCTGAAAAGAGAGTGAGTTTGATTATCTTACTGCAGACACTTGTGGGGAAAATGTTGCAGAGGAAGAGGAAACATGCATTAGCTAATCATGAGTTGCTGTTTTAGTCACAGGGAAGTATTGTCCAGTAAAACCCAGGAAATTGTTGTATAAGCAACTCTTATCTGTGGAGAACAGCATAATTTAAGCACATAGAAGCAAAAAATCTAATTTTCTGTGAAATATCCTCATTTGTACCCAACCATTCAAATGGAAAAACCTAGAAATAACCTGAAAATTTGCTTAGTCTCCCTCTTTGTAAGAAGCAGTGCATGTAATTCCATATGGTTTGCCAATGTTTGCTAGCTTTAAGATTTTTGCTAGCACTTGGAAACATAGGGTTTCCAAAAGAGAGGATTATGGCTCTTCAGAGCAATCATCAAAATTAAAAAGCCCAGAAGATGGATGCCTGACCCTCACAGATACATGAACATTTGAAATAGTTACATAAAATTCTAAATTAAATACAAAATCTCTTTTTTTCACCTGAGGGAGCAGCTGATGTGGTTCTTTCACTGCTTGGACCCAGCAGCTTCACATGGCTGGCAGGGAACCATCCCTTCTGTCTCTTTTTCCCTCTTGCCTGTAAGTGTTCAAAATGGTTATTACACAACTGAAAAACTGAATAGGCCATAGACTGGAAAAAAAATGCAACATATATGTCACAGATTTTTCCCAACAAAAGACAAGAAGTCAGGCTTCTAAACAGCTACTGAATGAATCTCAAAAGACAAAAATCTGACTAAAGCATAAAACAATGCAATTCAGATAAAGCTGCACCCTAATATGTTCAGCCAAAATTTTTAAGTGAGATTTCAGAGTACAACTCAAATGTAGGGGTGAAAATTTGTTCTATGAATATTCCACCTATGCAACATATCCAGAGTTTCTAATGAGGTCAAGGGCACTTTAACAGGACATTCTTCTTAAATTTAGGTGGGGAAAGGAGAGAAGTGGGAACAGAACTTTTGCATTAAAGAAGCTTCCAACTCCAGCTTCCAAACCCACCTGTTCCTTCATTAGAATAACTTCACAGTTTAATGTTTCACCAATTAAATCCTAACCAATTAAGTAACTGTCAACTCATCTCTTCCTCCTCCCGCCTGTTAATCGACAGTTTTACTATTCTATGTGACCAAGAAAATTGACTCTAAAAAAACCATAAAACCCCCAGCAACCCAAAGTTTAAAAAAGCCAACCAACCAATCTAACAAACAAAAAAAATCCACCATACAGCTTCTCTTCCCCTTTGGCTCATACAGGATAACTTTCTGACCAGCTTTTCTATAACTCTATACTTGTTTTTTTGAATTAAACCTGAGAGCACCTCCTTGCCATTCATGAAGTTACAATTATTCCTCCTTGAATCATTTACCTGCAATTCTCCTTGCCACCATCCACTGGCATTTTTCTTCAGAATAAGTATCAGCTGTCCTGGAGCAAGACTGAGCTGTTCAGTTCCTGATGCAGCATAGGCAGTAGTAACCTGAGCGATTTCTGGAAAGAAAGCAGTAATTGCCCTTGTTATTTTTTCACTGCAGTAAGAGCTGGATCCACAGAAATATTCTGATACACAACTTGCAGCTAAGAACATCAGCCACCATTAAACACTGCTATGAACCTAAATACTCAGAGTTACTTAAGAAACAGTCTTAAATGTTAAAGGTTGTCATACACTTACCGGGTTTCTTGTTTATAGTTCCAGTTTTGCCAGCATAGCTAGAAGCCTACAAAGACAAAACAGCAATCACCTTTAATGTCCAATAAAACCAGTACAGTTTACACTAAAAGCACATGGAGATTTTAACTTTAAACCCATATTTAACAGATCACCATCCTGTACAGAGAGAGAGGCAGTGTGACACTGGCTACAGCTCTGATTTAGCACTCAAGCTACTAAGGATTTTCTTTCCTGTCAAGCATATTAACCTATGCTCAAAATCCCTGTGTGGGAGCTGGGTGCCAACAGAATAAAATGGAGAGAAGACACATTGAGAATTGTTAATTCTCAGACTCTGAACTCACATCTGGATCTTTTGGTCTGACGTAATTGGAGGGGAAGATTCCAGTTCTGGTATCGATGCTCCCGGTCCACCACTCGCCTTCCTTCTGGGTCACCAGGATCTCCTCCCCTTCCAGGAACGTCAGGTCTCCGGGCTCGGAGCTCGAGTAGGGATACAGGGCAATGTACTCTGTGCAGGGAGCACACAGGGGAGAGCACAGCTTCAGAGGGGCACAGAGGTGCAGATAAAGGGTATCAGCATTCTCCAGTGTGTGCCCAACAGGGATCATAACAGTGTGCTCATAACAGGGATCACACCTTCACAAGTCTGTGAACTGACCTGTCCACCTGCTTGGCTGAACTCACATTTACTCCTACAGGTACACAACTTTGTAATGAAAAAACACAGCTGCAATTACAATATAATCAGGGAAGCATGGAGATACACTAGACATTTTTAACAGTAATACTTGTTTTCTCTGCTCCTTACTGACTGCAAGAGAACGATCCACATTCAGGAGATTAAAAATTTTTTCTCATGTCTTTACAGAACAGCATAACACAGTAGAGAGCAGCAGGAAGAGAACTCTGCTTATAGGTTTTCAGACATATATTCAGGCTCGAGCAGAAGTCTTAATAAGAGAACCTAGGCCTATGCTCAACCTGAATTACTTATAACCTTCCTATTTTAGAACCTATTTTAGTACTTTTGTATCAATAGCTGAACATTTGCACTGTCTGTTTTGAACAAGCATTCAAAGTGCTGCTCAGAAACTCCTCACAAACTGAGCTGTATTTACAAGTCATTGAGCAGAACCAGACTGTAGCATTAGTTGGCATTTTTCATGCTCTCTTACCCTCTCCTGCTGTGTAATTCTGGGTATAAGGCCTTTTGTTTACAGCTGCATAAATAGCTTCTGGTCTGCAGAAAGAAGGAAAAAAAAAGCTTTGTGTTACCAAGAGACTGATCAAGAGCAAATCTCTCAATCCACATGAGACCAAGATCACTTTGGTTATATCAGAGATGGTACTGACTCTGAATTAACTACAAAGACTTCCCTATCAAACAGTGCCAAGTATTACTGGTATATAATCTATTTATGGCACCCAAGAGCACACCACTTAAAAGTATAATGTGATAAAAGTGAAGAAATACATTCACAAATTATGTTATTCAAAAGAAGTAAATTAAAGATTTTGACTAAATTCTCTTATTCTAAAGAATTTCTAAGAAGTTTTAGCAAAATACATGAGCAGAACAATTTACACACCATGGTGCAGCCATCCCAGCAGTAACCAGATTTTACCTGAACAGGTACCCTGGAGTATTAGAACAGGCATAATAATCTTTTCAAGTGAAGAAAACCACACTACTGCTCTGTGCAGAGCTTACAATTAGTTTTGGGTCACTTAAAAATTGGCACCTTTAGAGGCAGAATGCAACTGCACTGCAAGAGAGGAGACCTGGTAATGAACAAAAAGTCTGGCACTTGATGAATAATCAAACACCACTGATGCTTCACAGCACTCAGCCAGCAAGACTGTCTGTAGTTACACAGCAGTGAGCCCAACATTACTTGGCTTGCCAGAATGAAATAATAAATGACTAAAATGACACAGTGTAAATTCTAAATGGCATTTATGTTCTGCACATTAAATCACTGCAAGAATTTTGCATTCTAAACCACCTCTTTTTGCAAATTGATGAATAAAACAACAAAAGTCACACTTACTCCTCTTTCTTGGTTTCGCTCCCAGGTAAAAGCTTGACATAGGACTTTGGAAACCAACCCCTTCCTCCATGTACCTCTCCAAACCACCAGTTCTCCTGCTGCTCCAGGACAGTGATGATGTCATTCTTTGAAAAATTCAAGTGGTTATCTTTTTTTGCAGTCCAAGAACAAAGTGCTTGTGCTTTTAGGTTCTCTACAGGCTGCCCCTGTAAGACAGAAGTGATGGTGATTGACCACACTGCCCCAGCTGTTAAAAACACTGGTGTATCTTTTATTGAAGGTTAAGCAACTTCATTCCTAAGTGATGGCTGAATAACTTTGTTTACATCAATGCAGTTTCTTATTTGTTAGAAATATCTTTTGTGTCTAATTGTAGGTGAAAATTATTTTAGAATTATGGAAGATGAGTGCTCTTGCTCAGTGGTCCCTGGAAATATTTGGAATTATATCAATGCACACTATTAGAATATTTAGACGAGCTTCTTAATCCTCCAGCCCATTCAGTGCACCCAGCACTAGCAAAGTTGTGTGGTGTTCTGGTTTTCTTTTAAATCATTTTCATTAAGATGAATCTGAAATACATCAAGTTCTGCACAAGGTACCTGTCCATGAACAGGTGAAACAGATCCAGGGGACACAGTACGAGTAAAAGCTGATTTCTGCTGCCAGGCTGTGTTAACATTCAGGCTGGAAAAGGGGATGTTTTGGTAATCAGATTCTTCTGCAGATTTACTTGGTGAAAGTGGTCTGCAAATTGAACACAAGGCATAGTTATCAAATTACAACTTTTATTTACAAAGTACCTCAAGCAGAGAACTTTTTTTCCAACATCTATAAAACTGATATTCTATACAATTCAAAGCAGACTATCAAATACTTAAATTTTCCAAGCCAAGACATTTAAGAAGGTTCTTCAGTAAGTTTTCTGTCTTTGTATTTTAAAACCAAGTGAAACTATAGAGCACATTATGTGCCAGCTAAATTTAGAAAAAGCAATTTAAACACAAACATAACAACAACTCACTCTGAAGCAGCTGAGGTAGTAGATAAAGATACTGTAGGAGGAAGTAAGGCTTTCTTAGAAGATAAAGCTTTTTCTCCTTCTGGTATTTTTTCTACATAATTGCACGGAAACCAACCAAAATGTCCTTGAAAACTCCCATAAAGCCAACCAGGCTCTCCCACAGTTTTTTCATCAACCTACGGACAGGAGGAGAAATACAAAGGAAAGAGAATTAGCAGCATGGAACAAGCAGGGTACCTGGTGTGTCAGCACTTGCTGGCTCTCTGACCTGAACAGGGGCAGTGCCCACACCAGGATCAGCAGTTTCACTCTGCCCTGGCAGAACTGAGCTGATTTTGCCCTGTGATGATGCAGCTGCACTGGTTTCAGACACAGGTGCAGACAGACCTCAGGGACTCTGCACTGCTTCAGCCAGGCCCCAGACGTGCACATGGGGGTCATGCAGTGCCTCTGAGCCACCCTGTCCTGCCAAAAATGCCAGTGCATTGTGCTGGATTCTGCTGAATGTGCCGCCACGAGGAAGGGTCTGGTGAGCCCAGCAGAGCAGGAAACAACTGCTGCTGTTCTGCTCACAGATATAATTAACTCTGTCAGCTGACTGCTTCCAAAACTTCTGTTATTTACTGTGTGATTAAGTATAGAACATTCTTAAACATTCACTGCAATCCTGAAGCTTCCATTATGCTGCAAATTAGCCAGTTAGTGAAAATTGGCTAAAAATTAGCAGCCCATCAAACATTATCAGCTGGTTGCTTAGCTGGGGTTTGGGATGCCGGAGGAGGACGAGGTGGCAGCTGTTAGCCTATTTCTGAAATCAGTTATCAGCAGTTCAATGATACAATTACAGCTGAGAGGCAAGTCAAAGCAAAACCTACTTCTCTTGTTCTCTCTTCCATGGCTCACCGGTATGAAAATGCAAATAAATGCTTTAACACTGTCAAACTGAAAGCTAATTTAGTCAAGTGTTTTAGTATTTTGTACCACATTGCTTTATAAATTCTTCCTTATCACCTACTTGTACTACTTACAGTCTGAATGAGGAGCAACCACACATACTTATACATTAGAAACTGTATTAGCACAGTTGTAATCAGTTTTCACCCATTCACCTGCAGGCAAAGATTTTCAAACAAGTGCTAATAACTAATATACATGAAATAACACAGACTTCGACTGAGAAGCCACAAGGCATTTCCAATCTTATGGTCCTGCTGTAATATTATAGACAGCAAATTCCAAAAAGCGCTGCAATAAATGGACACAGAACAAATTACTCTAAGTATCTGCCTGAGGGAGGATTGATAAAGGGAACACTCAGAGAATCACAGATTCACAGGATGGTCTGGGTTGAAGGGGATCTTAAAGATCACCTGGTTCCACACCCTCTGCCAGGGGCAGGGACACTTTCCACTAGACCAGGTTGCTCAGACAGGCAGAAATGTCTGTTAAGAATACACTGGAAACAGCATTAAGATTCAAAAGAACCTCTCACATCTACTTGTTATATAACTAATTTGATTTTAATTCAAATTCCATCAATGAATAATTCACGTGTCTATTAACTATACTCATATTTCAAGCAAACACTCAGAAGTCAACTTGTACATGTGCAATGAGCTGCAACAACTACATTGTTTCTGATCTACTAATTTTATAAAGTTGATGTCTAGCATTCACTGTTCTTATATTTAAAGAGATGGTCAAAATATCTGGGATATGTAAAACTCAGAAATATTTTGGCTGAACTGATCTTAATTTCGCCCGTTTAGAAAAACATAAAGCAGCAATCCAGTTTAAATTTTGAGTAAACCTTACAATACATCAAACACAAGGCTTTTGACCCTTAAGACTTTGTGCATCTCAAGGCTAGAGAAAAAGGTTAACTTTTGCAAGTTAAATGTGAATAGCCAATCTTACCTGAATTACATCTCCAGTATTAAAGCTCATCTCATCGTGGTTCCTTGCCTCAAATGGATACAGAGCTCTGTAATTTACCAAGGCAACGGAATTCCTCGACTCTGCAGCACCAGCTGCCTTGCCTGGAAGGTAAGAAAACCAGTTACCACTCTGACACAGCTGAGACAAGCACTCAGCTGGACCCCCATCACTCCAAGCAACTGGTAGGAATATCAGTTCTTGCCCCCGACACAGTGCAGGTATCAGAGGAGATCACCAGGGCATCAATTTAACACACCCATCATGGAAATGTAACTGAGACAACAAAACGCATTGACTTCTGCAGGGGAAAAATCAGAAAAAACACAGAATGGGTTGGGCTGGAAGGGACCTTAAAGGTCATCTAGTTTCAGCCTCCTGCCATGGCCAGGGACACCTGCTAGACATTGTTAAAATGACATTTTTATGTTCTCCTCTTTCCTTGCCATGCTGCTCTGACTAAGCCAGTGCTTTAATAAAACCTCATTTAATGCACTATAATGTTCCAAGTTGAAAAGATCCCACTGTTGAAACAAGAAGCGCTCAGCAGCATGTTGTGAAGATTTTATTTAGAAACCTATAATAGCAAAATATCACGATTTCTATTTTCTTTGCATCTCCATTCTCCAAGTCAGTGACTGATGTTGCAAACAGGGAATGTCTTACAAGGTATAGCTGAGGTGTGCAAATATCTTTCAGCCTTGTTCTAATTTGATCCTTGCTGAACTCAGTGAGAAAAGCGGCTAATAAAAACTGACAAGAACTAATGAAGGATGAAATCAAACGTGCCTTTAGTGAAAATACTGTTAAAGCACTATTTTTCCAAGTCCCACAACTAGTTAGGTCTAGTCATTCAGGTTTTTGGTTTTTTTTTCATTTAAGGCATTGAGTAATGCAAAAATAAACTACATTTCACTGTTATGAAATCACTTGTCTGAGCATTACCTGCCCATCTCTCGTCAATGAACAAACCCCCTCCATATTAGCATTCTGTTTGAATGAAAGAAAGTACAAGCCCTAGGAAAAACCTAAAATATTACTGTTCCCAGCAACTGCTATTTGTTGACCATGATCAGTGGAAGATTTGTCATCAGAATCATAGGTGCTGAAAACTGACAGAAGTAACTTCAGTTTATAGGATCATTTGTAACTGACAAAGACAGGAAACATTGCTGGTTTGGGTTCTTTTTAATTGTAATTTAGGCAAGAAGTCTGCCATAGGGTCACATCAATAATAGTACACCTGAAGAGTGAAAGAACACTCAGAGAAGTAAAAGTCCAAAAGTCTAATGATTTTAAGATTACCTTCATTTTTCCAGGGTGGCTTAAGATTTTTCCCCTCTGTTGACTTCAACAGATCTGCAAACTTGTCATTTATATTTATTTTAGAAGTGTGTTTCTCCGCCTCTTGAGAGTTGGTTGCTTCTTTTATCTTTTTTATCTCCTCGTTCTGCTTGCGCCTCTCCTCAGCTTCTTTTGCTATTTGTTCTTGTTTTCTTTTATCTTCTTCCAGTTGCCTCTGCCTTTGTTGTTCCACCTCCCTCGAGATCATGGCTTGTCTATTTTTCTCCTCCTCTGCAAGAAGGTGTTGTTTGTTTTCCCTTTCCCTCATCATGGCAGCTGCTTCTTCAGCTTTCAGCTTTTCTTGGACTTTTTCCTGCATTCGTTCTTCCTCCAGTCGTTTCTTTTTCTCTTCCTCTTCCCTTCGGATATTTTCCTGCCATCGGTTCTCCTTCTCCCTTTTTGCCTTCCTAGAAGAAAGGAATGAGAGAGGTAAGAGAACATCCACATAAAAATGAATGAGATTGTGTTCCTACAGTAACCAGTGACACTTGTCAGCAAAACTGAGTTTATGACATTGATCACTTGCTCTCAGGGTCATCAGCTCTGCCACAGACCATGGCTTAACATGAATGCTAGAGTGCTCCACATAAAAATAACAAATTGATTAAAATCCAATAATTTTAGTCCATCACCTGAGCAGTGCCTTCACAAGCACTTCTGCCCACCTGCATCCTGATGAGCAAGAACTGATCTGATAATTGAACCAAGCTGGATTTAAGCTCTCCAGCAAGGCAGTATCCAAATCTTACGACTGGAAACAATGACTTCCACAGAGATTAATTCCACTCAGGTACATAGATAAAAATAGCCTTTGCATACTGATCTTGTCAGCTTGGTATTTTTTCCTTCAGCACTTGTAATCTATCCAATGTGCTTATCCCTGCCAGGACCACACTGCAGCAGACATGATCTGGAAACCTGACTGTACTCTCTGTAACTATTCAGATGTTATCCTATGCCTCAGCTGTCTAAAGAAGTTAGTATCCAATTCAACACAATATTTTAGCTGTCAAGACCTTTTTTCTGAAGAGAAAGGATCTAACCCTTTGGGCCATCTTCTGAAAAATGTCTAGATGAGACCTTTTCATCCATTTCCTGTGGGACATCCACTCCTCTGATGGGCATTTTAGCGTTTCCAATGCATGTGGCAGGATGCAGTAGGAGCTATGCAGGGATGCTGTTACTCCATCACACAGCTGTGTCCAACCAAAAAATTAACAGGCCATCACCACACATATGCCACATGGCTTTCTGAGACTGTCACAATGTTATGAAACTTCATCTCAAGCAGAAAAATGCTGTGATAAGCAAAGCCCATGAATCACCCACTCTACAAGGTCACTAGCTCTGCTTCTTCAGTCAAATCAAATATAAACCATTGAAAATCTCAAATTCAAACCCTCTTACACAAGTTGTACTCAACATAAAATGCTTCCTCTAAGGCAACATAGGATGTATTTTTTACATTAAAAACATAGATCTTATCTTAAAAGCCACAACAGCATTATTTTGTTCTAAGCACTGCCACACTGACACCCTCAGCCATGATTACCTTGCAGCCTCATCTTCCAGTCGCTTCTTCTGTGCCAGCTCAGCTCTTCTTTTTTGTACCTCTCTTATTTTGTCCTGTTTGATCCTGTGGAGCTGCTCCAAGGCTAATTGCTGCGTGCTGTAACTTTCC
The DNA here is from genome assembly GCF_037042795.1 of Molothrus aeneus. Classification (NCBI taxonomy): domain Eukaryota; kingdom Metazoa; phylum Chordata; class Aves; order Passeriformes; family Icteridae; genus Molothrus; species Molothrus aeneus. Next base: position 70,215,683 of record NC_089648.1, on the reverse strand, counting down.
CTCAGGTCCTAGGGAGGGAACAGTGGAATTCATAAAAGGGAATAAAGCCATCCAGGTATTTAATGCTTTTTCAACCACGTTTTAATACAAATGGCAAAAATAGTATTAAGTTATTAATAGTCCTTGGAGGTCACTGCAAAGGAAGTCAAATCATTGGAAGTATAAAAGGAGATGGCAGGTTTGCAAAGTCAGTGATGTAATTTGGGCTTTCAAAGAGCCCTTCCAGTCCTACACCTGCTGGAAATGCCAAATACAACAGAGGAGAGGGGAAGATGCAGAATTGAATGTTCAAACACAACATTTTTGAAGGCAGTGAATTGTATTTTAAGTAACTACAAGGAGGTAGATTTCAGCTGAAAGCCAACACTGTACCATAACCTGAGAAAGCATCCTGCAGTAGGGTGCTCACCCTTGATACTTCCTGAGTGATCAGTCCCATGTTTAAACTGAAAACTTCAGAAATACACCCAGCAGTCTTACCACTGTGGGAAACCATAGCTTAAAGGCACTAACTCTGACTGGACTTTTCCTGTACTTGTAACCTTCTCAGTTTTAGTCTTTTTCTTTCTGAACACATCCTTCAATTCCTATCCCACCTCCCTCTGATAACAATCTTTTTTTCCAAACAAAAAATCAGAATGCATCTTTTGGATAATTAAATTTACAGACTGAAAAAGATCAACAATAATAGAATTACTTTCGCCTGTACTTCACCTTGTTGCAAAACACCTCTAAGATAGTTCAGTCTTTTTACTTAGGAAAATCCTGCTGATATACAACAGGTACAACAGCAATGCAACAGGTAAACTCTGATTTTTTGTATCTGATCTCATAAATACAAATAAAGCAATTAAGAATGAAGCATTCCCACTACAATATGCAACTCTACCAAGAATCACGTTGCCTAAGGCATATGGTACAATTTAGATTGCTGTGTCATTGGAAGTCTCTGTAGCAACAATCTAAATCAAGCAACTGACTACAATTTTTTCCCAAATATATTCAGCTGGGAACATTTTTCCTTCTTACTTTGCCCAGAATTTCGGAACACTATGGAAGCGAACTTACATTAGAAAAATTCTCTACCTTTAAGGACAGAAAAACCCTCAAGCAAAGCAAAATGAAAAGCTCAGTTAGGTAATTCTGTTGGGTTTTTTGCTTCATACATTATTCTAAAAGTATTTCTGACCTCAGCAGACAAAAGTAATGTTGAAAGACAGCAAGTAGTTTTTAGTACTGGGTTAATCTGGAGGTTTGACAGCACTGTGTTTGCCATATCATATTCTGCACCCCGGACAAGAACTTGAATACCTGACTCACAGCTCAGGATGGATGGCTACAGGTACAGAGCAAGAGATGGAAAAGTGGGAGAAGACACTGTTTCCATCTGAGACTGCTTTTTTGGTTCATGTTAACTAACAAGAAAAATGTTTGGGTGAAACAACTTAGAGAACAGACCATTAAGAAACAAAAAAAATTAAAAGTCAGGATTTTGCTCTCAGTATTCTGCAGTTTGGATTTCTAAGCAGGTAAGGATATTAAGTCTTAAAGAGGATATAAAAGCTAGCAGAAAGAAAAGCAGCCTACTGATTTTCTTTTGGGAAAATGTATTTAATTAGAAGTTGTACATCCAAACAGAAAGGGTAAGCAGAGAGAAATTGCGAAATAATTAAAAAACAAAAAAGCCAAAGATTAGAAAATAACCTTAAGTAAGAGGAAGAGGTTGTTGAGACAGCTTAGCAGAGACAAAAGGCACTGAAGAACAGAATCATCCATATTCTCACACTGTAAGATAAGGTAGATAAAAAGCCAATTAATCTTTGCACTGTATTTTGAAAAACATATTTTAGGGAAGACTGAACTGTGGATGCAGCCACTGAACACAGCAAGCCATGCAGCAACCAAGTAACTGAAAATGCCCATTGCATTAAGCCACTTTTAAAAAGAAAATGAATTCCTTACACATTTACAAATTTTTGTGGCCTTTTTTTTTACTGGAGAGTGCAGAGCCCCTGTGCTGGCCCAGCATCAATCCATTATCTAGGGAAAAAGTTCCCTCCAGTGCCACTTGGAGCAAGCTGGCAAATAAAGTTAAATGGATCAGTGCTACCCTGTGAGAGCTGCCTGAGCTTTTAGGCAGGCCAAGAGTTGCCTCAGAAACAAAAATTCAGAGCCAGTGGTCAACAACTCTTAGCTTACAACAAATTAACAAATATTAAGAAATAAGTGGCCTACAGTTACTTTTAGGCTCGTACCCAAATCTGCCACCAGACCTTGCAGAGTGTGCTGTGAAACCACACAGGTCTATCAACAAAAGTCAAGTGTTCAGTACACAATTCAAAAATAGCAGCAAATATGACCTCATACTGTAAGAACAGAATGTGCAAAGGCCTGGGAAACTTTAATTCTAAATCAAAATGAGTTCTAGAAGGCAAAAGGTGAGAGGGAGCAATAGCTGAGTCATGCAAAGCAATAGTTAGCAAGAGACTCATATTTTAGTACATTAGCAATACATTTGCATTTGTATTGTGTTATTTACTCCAAGACTTTTGATAATTCTTATTTGACACTGAAATTGGTGGAAGCCTGGTGAAAGTGACACCAATCTTTATAACTGGATGGAGAAATAAAATACAGTGCTCACAAGTGTAGGATATTTGGATAATGCAAGTACCTTAAGCTGACTGTTAAACTCATCCATTTCAGCAAGTTTAGAAGCAGTTTCCTTCTCAAGGGCATCTAGTTGTTCCTTAAGTCTTTGGCATAATTCTTCCTTTTCTTGGGACTTCTTGTGCACTGAATCAACTCCTGTACCTGCATAAGGAAAGACATACAATTTTACATGTTTCTGGGGTTTAAAAAAAATTTTTCCCAAGTTCTTAATCATTGTTTGTTATTTTCCTATTGTATACAAAATCCAAACCTCCTTCCTCACAAAAATTCCTTGATTTACCTTTTTATTCATATACAGCACAAGGAAGAAATATCCCCAACACTGAACTAAGGCACACAGGCATTACATGCAATACATACAGAATAAATTGCAAGTTGTTTTTTTTAATAGCAGAGTATTTCATACCAAGTTTCTCTAGACAGAGACTTCCAGTGTAATTTGAAACAAAGACCAAACTTTACATAAATTAACTCCCCTGAGTTTAGACTACTAAAAAAAGAACAAATTGTGATAGCATCTGTGAGCTACACAGCCTGTATAAATTAAGTTTTAAGCAAAATCTGTGCTTTCTTGCCAAGATGTGTTTGTTTGTCCCTTATTTGGAACATGAAGGAGATAATGGAATGCAGATGAGACAATGGCACTAAACTGGGAAGATGTAGAAGTGAAGCTGTTATTAACACCTCTGTAACCCTTCAGTCTTGATTACAAAGGATGAGAACTCAGCAAGGCAATCAAGAATAGAACTCATGTGCAAGCACTTACTCTGAGTGTTTTCAAGTTGAGCATTTTTTATCCTTTCATTTAACAACTGCTTTTCAGGAACCAAATAGATTAGTTTATTCTGATAATCCTGTAGATGTTGAAGAGAACATAACAAAATTTTAATATTGTTTATGAATCATTAAGTAAAACTGAGAGACTTTTCAAGCATAGCTACAACTCATGTTAATGAAACAGGGATGCAAGTTATTATTACTGGATAAAGAAAAAAAATATTTCTATACTCTTAATAGAAATAATATTACAATTGAAAGATTTTGACCCCAAACCATTAAGACAGATGGAAAAATATTTAACAAACATGCTAGAAGTGTAAATATTATCACAAGACCATTTAAGGTGACTGCTCCAAGCCTAACATAAAACAGTAACAACATGAAAAGAAGTTTCCCTGATGAGCAGAAACATCACATAAAAATATGGCAGAGGATAATTTGGGGTAGTCAAGTGATTAGAAATAATTAATGTCTTGTAACTCAAATAGAGAAAAAAAAAAGATAAAAGAGCAGGAAGGTAATTCAACCTAAACACCAACTTGGTTGGAACACAGGACAACATTCCTCAAAAAAATCTGAGTCTGGAGCCATAGAAGAATTCAAAATTAAAGAGAAGTCTCTACTATCAGTCCACAAAAGAATAGCTGAAGTTTTCACAACTGTTACTGAACTCTCAGCTCATTTTAATACGTATAATCATTTGTTTAACACCACAGAAAAAACTAAAAGCCTCTGCAATGCTGACAGTCCTGCCTATTTCCTCTCTCCACTGCAATCCAACTGACTGCATATTCCTCTCGATGGAGATGCATTTTCAACAGCATTAGGAAACACAGAATATGGTAAAAGAAAACCATAAGCTTAACAAAGCTACACACCTCCAGCTGTTGCTGTAGTTGCTTGACTTCCATGATCCCTTGGTCATATTTCCTATCCAAAGCCTCCAGCTCAGTTTTTCGCATTTGCTTTTTGCTACGAATATCCTGTAACCTGCCTGAGATCTGCTGATGTTTGTCAGTCTGGAAAGAAAGCAGAGACAGATTACACCACATATGGCAAAAATCCCTTTGCTAAGCCTGTGGGCAGGTTAGTTCACAACCAGTTCTCTAAAACAACCCAAAATACCTGCTTTGGATTCATTATCCAAAACAGAATGGAACTCCTAGTGGGCCATTAATGCAGGTATAGTATTTGTATAATTTAAATACTGTATTTCAGCATATGTGGTGAAATTCCTGTCTTACCAGGGCTTCTAATTCAAGATTAAGGCTCTTCTTTCTAGAGGTCAACTTGACAATTTCTTCTTGCTCCCTGTTGCGCTGATTGAGAAGTTCTTGGCGACGGATCCTCTCCCATTCCAGTCGTCGCTGGCGCTCGAGCTCCTGCTTTGCTGCCTGAGGAAAAGTTGCATTACCTTAAATTACAGTGGAGATGCAGAACTCAGCATGATTTAATATGATGTGCTCTATTTCTAAGCAGCAACACAACATAATGTCTTCTCTAAAGTGCTCTTATAAACTTCAGCATCAAAGAACGCAGGAAGTGATCCTACAAGGTTCTTCGTGCCACACTCCTGACTCTGGATGAAAAAAAGCTTCATAATTCAGAAAGCTTTTGCAGCTTGGAATACTGCCCATAAAACAGCACATTGACAGATACTCAAAGGAGGTTACAAGCAGTATTTCACAGAACTACATAAAATATGGAAGCCTGATGCATGCACTGAGACACCAAGTAGAAGCAAATTTGTCTCAAGCTCGGCTGTCAAAATGTTATCAATTATGAATTCAATAGAGTCTTGTTTGGAATACAAATTTTTGCAAAAATGCAAGAAATATGCTCAAGAAAATCTCATCTCTCCTATGAAGCATCTGAAAATCTTTAACCTATACCAATATTTATAACAAATGGTGTTCTCTCTCCAAGACAACCTGGCATCAGCCAGGCAAGGAGACAGCACTCAAACCCTGGATGCTATATGCACATACACATTCCTTGGAGCATTAAAAGCAATGTTAAGCAAACAACCTCCCGCCTTTCTATTTCTTTCCTCCTTTCTTCTTCCCTTTGTCTCTCCAGCTCTCGTTGTCTCTCCAGCTGCCTCTCCATTTCCAGCTGCCTCTTCCGCTCCTGCTCCTGGCGTTCCCTCTCTCTTCGCTCCTGCTCTTCCCGTTCCTTCTGAGCCTTCCTTTCAGCCTCTCTCTGCTGCTGCTCCAGCAGGACCTGTCGGCGTTTTTCCAGCTCCATATTTCCCCTCTCATAGTTGGCTTTCCTTTTGTCCTCAAATGTCACTAAAAGAAGGAAAGGTTGTTATTTCTGCCCTGTGCAAAACACCACTCTCAAACAAGGACTTCAGTTATGCCACTAAAGATAGAAACTTGGCAAGCTCAGGTTGTTCAGTCATGGATGATGTAAGCATCTTCCATTTGTTAAAGTATTATTTTGATTTTTCTCTTCAAAAATACCTCTAAATTTTCCTAAGTATATTCCAACTGGGGAAAAAAATAAAAGAAGAAAAAGTTCCAGCTTAAAAATGACCACGAAAATGACTTGAACGTTACAGGAAAGCCTTTCACTCTAAAGAATGAAAGAGGAAAGAATGCTAGAGGAAAACATAAAAGAACAGCTTTTATAAGCTGGGAGAAAACTCTATGCTGTTAGAAAGGTTTTCCAATGTGCAGGAAACATTAACACATGGATAAAGAGCTTAGTTTTTAATGGTGCTCCCTGTAAGAGTTCCTGGAGCTAAAACTATGAGTAACCAAAACAGGATCAAGCTCAATTACTGCACACAAGGATAAAAAGAGACACAAAGGAATGGTTTAGGCCCTCGCAACCACCCTTCCAAAAGGAAAGGCAAGTTTTGTCTTGCAGTGTCCCTGTAACATTGTCAGTAGGAGAATTTATGTTATGTCCAAACTGCTTCCAGTTCGCAGAGAACTGAACTACTCTGGACCCCGCTGCTTTCAGAATGGCCAGTAATGCCAGGAACTTTCAAATGAAAAAAAAATTTGCAGTAGCACAGCAGTGTCTGGCCATGAAGGGTTTCTTTTCCAGAATACATTATTAATCAGCACACTTTTCCTCTCCTACAGCTAAAAATAGCCCCTTGTCACTGCCTTCTCAATTCTATTGGATGAAACAGGCTGGCTACATCCACTCAACAAGCTTCCTACCATCCAAGTTAAAAGGGATCTAGCTCCTGAAATGAAGCTCTCCATGGATTGCATTCCTTCTTCCACTTCCTAAAGGTTTCAGTGCCCTTCAAAACCAGCCCCATACACTGAGAACATGAACCCTGTTTTTTACCTGGCTGTTTTTTCTGTGGCTCCTCCTCTTGCACAGGTTGATAAGATGGCAGAGTTCCATTTATATTTTCAGTATATTTTCCACTCCTGGAGGGGAAAACAACCCCACCCCACCATTGTTAGAGGAACAGCACAGTTGTGTTAAATACATTACATTTCACCGCCCTCAGTGATTACCTGAAAGAAGGTGGCACCAGCTCAAGGGGCAGAGTCAGAGGCAGTGGCTGCCCAGCTTTGGCCATGTCTGTGAGGTGCATGGCCAACACAAACTCATCAGCTTTCAGCTGCCCATCTCCATCTATATCAGCCAGGGACCTGCAGGGGTTCAGCAGCAGCACCAATTAGAACCAAACACCACAATCACTCACAAATTACAGCTGAAACAAGGCACTGTGGGAAAACAATTTTTAAAACTGACAATTCCTGTGGAATGTTTTGGTAAAAATACTTACAATTAATAACATAAATAACTGATGAAGGGAGATATTATTTGGTTTAATCATGTACTGTTATTCAGATCATGGAATCATGGAGTGGTTTGGGTTGCAAGGGACCTTAAAGATCATCCAGTTCCAACCCCCTGCCATGGACAGGGACACCTTCCATTAGCCCAGGTTGCTCCAAGCTCCATCCAGCTTGGCTATGAACACTTCCAGGGATTGGGAATCCACAGCTCCTCTGGGCAGCCTGTTCCAGTGCCTCACCATCCTTACAGTACAGAATTTCTTCCTAATATCCAATCTAAACCTGCTCTTTTACAGTTTGAAGCCATTCCCCCTTGTCCTGTCTCTACAGGCCCTTGAAAATAAACTCTCTCCATCTTTCTTTGGCTATTTTCAGGTGAAGCTTTCTTTTCAGCTTCACTGAAACATTCTCTTCTCCAGCCTGAACAAACCCAATCTTCTTACATTTCCATAAAACACTGAAAGTAAGAAGTATCTCTTGTTTTACTGCATCACAAATAGAAGAGCTGGAAAGTGAAACCAGGACTGTTCTTAACCAGCTCAAAATGCTAGAAATCACTTTTTCAATTATTTTTTGAAGCCAAAGAAAACATTACATAAAATTACATCAAACTCTACAAGAGGGAGCTTTGCATAGAATTCTTTCTTCCCCTTGTGTCTCCTTGACAGTGCAGGGAAGACACAAGCTGGTGCAGAGTAACTTGCAGTGGGTAGGAAAAGGATCACCTACTCCCTTCTAAGGAGCAGGAGATCATATGAGCCTACAAACTGTTTCCAACAAGCTGGGGGGGGGCTGGTGGGGTGTGTGTATTTGTGAATCCACTGAAATGCAAGAAAGCAGGAGCCTCTCTCAAAGAATCGTCTATGGAGACAGAATTGCTGAAATGTGTCGTTAGACTGCGCGAAAGCAAAATGCTTAGTAAAAACACAGTTCATTTAGAAAGCAGTTAAAAAAAACCTATGAAAAACAAAAAGGAAACAACAAAACAAACACCAAAAAAAAAAAACCCATCACATACACACAGTGAAAAACAAAAGCAGGAGATGATGAAATTTTGTTATGTTCACACACCAGCACTACTCACACGTAACAGCACCATTATTTCAGTAATTACCACTAATAAGCACCCAGTAGAAATATTGGTAATTTCTTAGGGCAAAACTGAAATTTGGGCTGTTATTTCTCTCTACAGGGGAACACAGAACTCCTTGCATTGGCTACTGATACCTTCAGGATACACACCCAGAAGGAAAAGAAACACTGCACACCTGATTTATCCCCCAGACTCCAGAGAGGAGCAATACAACCCCACAGCCCACATTTATCTTCACAGAATGAAACCAAACAAGCTGAGCTTTGCTGCTGCTACAGACACAAATGACTGTCCAGGGACAGAGGAAGAAGAAAGGGAACTCAAGAGGAGATGTAAAGCTGTTGTGAATTCTTCTGAGCCACTAAATTTCATGTATAACATCTGAGTTATGTCTGAAGGTGTAACCTAAACTGCCATGTCTAGCAGAGCAGATCATTCAAGCCTTCAGACAACTCTCACCACTTTCATCAGCACGATAAAGGCAAGTCTTAAAACACATGCAATATGCAGATATCTTTATGGAAACTGCAGTAAAACTCAAAAAAATTGAAGGGTTACTTAATTTTTAATCTTTCTCCATACTTTAAAACTAACAACCTAGATTTCAGATTCCTACTTTTGAAAGGAACAAGCCCTCAGCTCAGCGAGAGCATCCCTGGGTCAGAAATTGAAGTTAGCATCTTCTATTACAGAGTTTAACAAACACACACAAAGAATGGAAAACTGAATTATCTCAAGGTGTCTTTTAGAAATGTAACTAGTGAACAAACTTAGTTTAACTAGCAGCTCAGTTTCTGTTTATGATTTTAGATCTGTGGTATCTCTATCATTTATTTAATAAAGTACATTTCTTCTCTTAACACCATGAAGATTTTGCATCAGTAACTAAACTCACCAAATAGTAGCCAGCTGAGTCTGTGAAAGATTTGATTGCAGAAGGGCATTCCTTGCTTGAAATCCTTAGTGAAAGCGTAGAAGATTTTTATTAAAATAAATACTTCATTCAAAGGTTCACATGAGGCAAAAAATGGGTCATGAACTGGGGCATGTTTATTTTTAATATTAATCTAATCCATTTTCATCAGTTGGTTTTACTTCCAAGCTTAACAACAGGCATTATAACCTGAACACAATGAAGATGTAAGTATTCTCCTGTACCTTTTTCCACCCAGAGCACCTAACAGAAAAGCTGACATGAAAAATGGGTATTTATGGTAATCCCCACAGCTGTCACAACAGCACAGCTGACTGTTTGCCTAAACCTTGAGCTATCACCTGGAGAGCTTTCCTTGGTAGCAAAGAATCTGATACATTTCTAGGCAGGTGGAGGAAACCTTCAGTCCAAAATCAACTGAACAAGATTGAAACATTGAGACCCTTTCCTTAAAGAAAGAATTGTCCTGCTCTTTTGTAGGCAAGGGAACTGAGGCAGAGTGCTCATTCAAGATGGGAAATCTAATACAGACACAAAACACACATAGTGACTTTGCACCTCCTGGCTGCTCTCTGAGCACTCTCTCTACTCACTGCACTGAGGAATCCCATTTTGTAAGAATTTCTGAAAAACTCTCCTCTTGTATTAACTTGGTATGAAGTCTTTTGAAGCCACCATAATGCTGTGGCCCAGCACAGATGTCACTGGAAACCAACAAGGACTCTCTTAAATTACTTTGGAAAAACTCCAAGCAGTGGCTGCAGTTCTGCAGTCTTTCCCAAGCTGCGTTCTTTCAAAAGACAAAGGCCAAGTATCTGAGCATTGACTGATACAGGAGCACACGGCACAAAAATGATGGTGAATGTCCCCCAGTGTCACAAGAAAGAGCCTCAGTCCAAGGAGTGATGTTTGAAAAATGCCTGCTGACTTTACAGAGCAGAACTCCACAGCCTTGTGGTTCTCAGGCTCCTCTAGTCAGGTCCCACCACTCCAGGCTTCTCCTCTTCCCTGCCACAGCTGCTGTAGCTTCCCCAGTGTGTTTGGCTCCTCCAGGTCTAACACAAAGCCCAAGCCAATGAACTGATGGTTATTTCCACTCCTTGCTGGCTGAAATCCACTCTCTCCTGCACAGGTCTGAACACCAACATTTCAGCTTTTATTTCACATGGAAGTCAAATCCCAAGCTGGGATTCCATCCCTCAGCCTGTGATGTTCAGAGGCAGGAAACACTCTGGTTTTCCCAGTCCATACCAAAAGTCATACTCACCTGATAAATATCCACTCATGCTTTTATCAAGACTGTTAAATTTCTGTCTGTATTTTAATCTGGAGGCCTGAGGAACTGCCCAGTCTGAGGATGTAATCTTTGGTGAATTCCCAGCTAGTGATGCACTAGAGGAAGAATTTGAACTGCAATATAATTTCAAAACAAAACAAAGCAAAAAAAACAAACCAAACCAACCAACCAAATATTAAAGGAAAACCAAAAGAGAAAAAGAGATAAAGAAATAACTCTAAATCACTTGGTTTAAAAAAGAGGCATTGGAACAGAAGATACATAGAATGTTCCAGTAACATGAAACAACTTCCACAATGTTTTACCTCTGCTAACTTGCTATAAATAATTTCATCACAAATACGGAATTTTACAGCCAATGTAGGGATATATTTGTAAGGAAACATGTGGATTAGAAAATCATTTTCCTTTGGTATCACAGGCACTAATGCACATAATTGATCCTTCTACCACTGCAGAATAATAGTAGAGGAAACCACAGGAAAACACCTCCACTATCCCAAGAGTGTTAGGTCATTGTTTAAGTAACTTTAAGAGGCATGTTAATGATTAAACATGAGAATAAAAATGGATCTGATGAACCCATAGCTTCTAAAGCTGTTTAAATCACCATATTCCAGCTCTACCTCTTCTTTCTGTGACAATGACATGCTGAGTGGAGCTTTTCCAACTCAGTCAGTTTCTGCAGAATAGTGCTGATGGAGGGATTAGATAAACCCATCAAACTTCCATCTAAACTCCCAGCATTTTCAGTGTCCCATCTCTGAAAATCAGACAAACTCAGGAGAGCTGAATTCAGCCTGCCTTGTTAGAGGTGATCCCCGGTCTGTCAAGTAAAAAACCCAAACTCTTTGAAGTGCTATCCAAGGCAATTGAGAATGCTGACAGAAACAAAGCCTCTCCAGCACAATGCTGGATTGACATTCCCTGCATGGAATGAGACAACATGATGGTGACAATGCTGCCAACAATAACACTGCAGAAGGGCTCCTTTGTACAGCACCAGCAACAGAAGGCTTTGCAATCCAAAAAAGACAACCAACCAAAAAAAAGGATGTTTCCAGGCACATGCCATGCTTACAGTCACCTTACAGGACATCTGCTGACATCTGGTGTGAGAGGAGCCCAGATCATGCACCCCACGTGCCCTGAACAGGCAGCAGGGAGGTGCAAGAGCCTTTGAGTCACTCATGGAACTGAGCTGGGGTGTAGGTACCCTTGGTACCATCCTTTGGGAGACACCCCTGGATGCCCAACCAGATACATAAGCCCAGTCCCTCACTATGTGCAAGTCCCTCTATGGCAAAGCCCTAAAATCAGTGAACCAGAGCAGCTGATCATAAAGATTCATAATCTTCTATTATTCATAAAGCAAATTCACAGATAAATATTGATAAAAAATCCTATTCTAACATGCCTGCTGATGACATGGTGCTCTCTATAATGAATGAGCACATAATGCACAAACATTGCTTTTATAACCACTTAGCAAGGCTTGTTTCTCTTTACTAATGAGGTACATTCCCTTCTTTTTGGCACTGCTCATCTCAACTCCTCACCTACTTTGGATATTTTGTCAATTTACTGAAAATTACTTCCTGTGCATATAAAAACAAAATCTGTTTTTATACTTGACAGGTCATATTATATCGACTAATTTTTAACAAATGTACTTTGAGAACAGAAATGCTCTGTAAGTTTTGGAAGGTATACTACTTTAGTGTAAGATACAACAATTTTAAACTTAACTTCCATACCTGCTAGATCCTAAATCAATTAGTGACTGTGCCTTCTGCATACTGGAACCACCAAATCCTCCTGCCATGGGGCCTAAAGAACCAGTATGAGGCAGCGCTGGAAGAAGAAGAAACAAAAAATTAACCCCAGAATTATAAAGCAACTGGGTATAAGATAATGCTTCATAATCAACATTCACTTTGACAGAAGTAAGAAAAGCTAATCAGTGTCTTGTTGTTATGATTAACTAGTTAGAACAGAATTAACAGATGTGAACTTTGGAGAAAAACCATTTGTAGGGCTTTCTGGGGATTTTTTGTTGGTTTTTTTTAACTCTCATGCATGTATTAGGACTCCTGTCTGAAATTAGCCACAGAGAAAATAAGATTCACAATTCTGAGAGCAAGTACTGGACTGTGCTATACTCACTTGAGGAGAAAGGAACAGACAAAGGCTGCAGAAGGCTGGATGTTCCATTTGGCAACGAGGAGGTACTGACAGAAGGCACCAGGGGAGCAGAGATAACCAGGGGAGGAATGGAAGTCATGGAGGTCAGAGCCATGGGAGCTAACGGTGCGATCGCAGACACAGACGTGGGCATGGACAGATTTGGCATGCTACCCATTCCTAGAGCAAAATCCAATAATTCAGGCTTTAACACTGCAGAGGCTTCAGCAAGAAACTGGGTCCCTTATGTGGGTCAAAACTACACAAAGCAACTGGTGTCTGGAATACAATGAGGTAAAATAGATGCTCATGTGCAATATTTACTTTTTTGCTAAATTTAGGCAAGACAGCTCACAGGGGAAAATACACTGAAGAACAGGAATTTAAAAAGAAAAATCTTGACAAGCAAATTCATTCTCAAGGTAGGCTTAGCTACTATTTTCACAAGAGAGTAAGATCTGGTTTTCTATAATTGCAGCTATACCTATTTCTTCAACAAGCCTGGCCCCTGAGAGAGAATTACAACCTCAAAAGCTGTGACAATCCTCCACAGGGAAAAGCTGCTGCTGTTTCTGAACTAAGTCTCTTCCAACTATCAGCCTTGGAAGAATCCAAAGGGATGAAAAGTCCTTATTAGTACCCATGCTTAGCAAAGGGTTTCTAAAGGCAGCTGCCTGAGGCAAATTAGGGCACTTGAATTACTGGCTGCACCTTGTGGAACACAACAGTGCTGCTGAGATGATGGGAAGTTGTAGAGGTAACTGTATGCCATCCACAGCTCCCTGTAAATGCATGCCCTTGTAGACAAACACACGAGATTTGGTGAAGGGCAGACATTTTAAATCATGTATGTAATTAATATATGCATACATTTAATTTCATCATAGACGTGTATGCGTATTTTGTAATCCAGCCCAAGTCATTGTGGATATTTTATGCTATAAAATAACAGAATAGCAAGCATGCACTGAATCCCCAAACACTATATAAAAAAAGAAGAGTCAAAATAATTCTATTCAGTTAATCATATAACCAAAACAGTCTGATTCACTTTGAAAAAATATGTAAAACAGCTGTTCTACCAAAACTCTGACCTTTGCCTAAATTTAACTTTAAAACCCCCACGTATAAATACGTGACTGAGTAGGAGGAAGAAAAAAAAAGATCACCAGTACAAAATGAGAGCCTGCAAGGGAGACAGTAGATGTGAGTGGCCTTTTTGTCAAAACTGAATAAATGTTTTTCTCTATTAAAAGTCTTTAAAGAATCAAATTTTCAAATATATCAAGAAAGTGACCCGGTGAATTTCCTAAATCAGAATATCCTTTTTTTCTTGTTTCACACTGATTCACTAAACTTTCATGGTCAGATTAATGCTTTTATTTGGCTGCAATTAACTGTGTTTGTTTTACCTCTGAACACTAAGTAATTATATATTCATAAGTACCAAAGCGAGCTGACATTAGTGGTGAAAACACTGGAGTTTGTTTCATGACAGGAGGGAGAACTGAAGGCAAGTGCTGTCCTTGCAATTTCAGCTTGATGAGTTTCATAGCTATAGAGAACTCCAGCTGATCCATTTTTCCATCCTTGTTCAGGTCTGAGAGTGTCCTTAAAAAAAACCAAAATAAAATAAAATTAGAAAAGAAACAGAAATATAACATTTTTGGTCTATGAGAGGCTTTCCTACTAGATTTATTTACTGTTTTTTCACAGGAAAACAAGAAACTTACTGCAAAGTAAATTTTCAATTTAGGATAACTTTCTTACCTTTGAGAAGTTTGAGTACCCACTTCTGCAGAGTTCAGTTTTGAGGTTCCTATATATTAAACATGCAATTCCCAAGAAAGCAGGAAAGCTTTTGGGAAAGCAGAAGTCTCCTGTCCAGTGGATACAGTTGTTGCCTCTGCTGCAAGCCTCTGCTATGCTTTTCTTTATGCTCCCAGTCAGAATAATTATTTTAAATTAATCCTTAGTAAGGTAAGAAATTAATGCAAGAATCTGGAACAAGATGCAGGAGGATGCAGAAACCTCCTAAAGGGACCATCCACTGCTATGAAAACTTCATTAATTTACAGTGGTGAATTAACCTCCCAGTGGTGTGGTTTTCTGAGCCTGATACTCACACTGTCTTCCTTCTCACAGTTCTCCAAATAAATACAACAGGAAATAGAGACAACAGTGCATACATAACTTCAACATTTCTGGTCAGACAGATAATATGAAATTTTATTAACATTTAAGCATGCAAGGACCAAGCACAAGAACGTAAATAAAATTAGGAGAAAAAAAAAATCAGACTAATGTTAAGCTTCATTTTTCCTTTGATTCTGTTACTGCTCAGTACAAAACCCCAAGGCCCCACAGAAAAATCTCCCTGCCCCTCTTTTCTAGGCACTGAGGTTTAATGGTAAACATGGTGGTGATGCTGGTTTGACTTGATGATCCCAGAACACTTTTCTAACCTTAACAACTCTGTGATTCTATGTTGCTGAAGGAAAAACTAACTTGCATTTAGTTATTTGCTTTAACATTTTTTCTTAAAGTTGTTCTTAATTATTATGAACCTCCAGTATGTGTCTTTTAGCACACACCCCCCAAACTGAGCACAGGATTCTAGTGAGGACTGAGGGGTTACAGAGAAGAAAACATTTCAAGTGTTGCACTCACCACATCTATGCTGTAAGGAACAGCACTTTTTCCAGTTCCTGTATTACAGCATTGCTTGGTAACTCACATATCAAAACTGTCCTTCTACTTTTTTTGTGACTTTAGATTTTTTTTCTTGTCTTCTACTTTGCGTACTTCAAGCCCTTAATATAGTTTAAAAATGCTGCATTCAGCATGATCCAATTTGAAATAACATCATTAGAAAGATGTAAAAATTACTGAGTTTTAATTAATTGTTGGTCCACATATGGGCTGAAACCTTCCTCTATATTTAATAAAATTAAAACAATGACTCAGACAACACTTTCTACCTCAACTGAAAGCTGAAAGCCTCTGTGAAACACAGCACAGCAAAGGTAGCATTTGAATACTATGAATATCCTATCTTAGAAAAAACAAACAATAAAGAATACCTTACCATATTTGAGCAAGGATTGAAGATGGTAGACCTGATTGCAAAAAAAAAGTACGTGCTTGATCACCTGTGATAAACAAAGAAAAAAAGACAGGCTTTTATACCAGAGACAGATTTCTGAGGAGCTCAGCATGCTCTTGGGGGATTAGGTTTTTGAAATAAACCCCCATGCTGGATGCCAAGCTTTCCAGGGCTTTTTTCCCAGCTTTTAACATTGGTGACAGTGATTGTCAGACATCCATGTATTCCATAATTCCCAACCTTTGCTCTGAGAAGTGATTTCAGATAGCTGTAAAAACTTTAACAGGTCACAAATTGATGGCTGCCAACATCTTAAAAGATGCATGGATTAAAAAATGAATGAAAATTTAATTCTGCCCCAATTACATATGCAGGAAAGGATAAGAATGCTGTTTCTTTTCTTCTCTATCCCATCTAACCTGAGCCAGTATTGTGTCTCTAGAAAAACTAGGAAAACCATCAAGTTCTAAGTAATATTCTTTTCTGTCAGACAACACTCACAATTTCAGTATTTCAGGAAGGGAGTAGGAACTGTTGTGCAATCTCATACCAAGTTCCACATCAGTTGGTACACATACAAAGCAGGGACAGTGGTGTTTATGCCTACATCTGAGTGAATTATAGATGCTTAGAGCTAAGACTTCAAATTACTCTTTCAGCTCTCTCTTATATTCATACACAAGCTTTTATTTCAACCATTTGCCAAATAAATAACAAAGCCCGCAGATGCAGATGCAGGTAAGAGCCCAGATGTGGCCTGAGGGTAGTTCCTGGCACTGCACAGTTTCCAGCTGGAGGCAAACATCAACCTCCCAGTGCTGTCTGGCCAAAGCAGGAGTTAGGTGCCACTTAGCATGTTCCAAACAGACAACTTTCCACTCTCTCCTCAGTCCTTTCCAGCCCCAGAAGAGGAAAAGCAGGGCCAGTAGAGGAACTAGACAGGGCATTATGGATAGCTGGGAAGGTAGGAGCCGTCAGGGCTGGTCCTTAGTGCCCAGCCACCCACCAAGAATGAGGCATTCTTAAATTAAGACATCTTTGCCAATGAAATTGGGTCTTGATATCAAAAGCAGATTTTAGATTTAAAACCTCCAAGTTGTGAGGTGCATAGCAACGTGACCCAATTGTTTCAGAGGAGACACAGCTGAATGCAACTGGAACTGACAGCAGGCCCTGCAAAATGCCATTAGTCCACCCTGCTGTCAGTTCCTGCTGAAGGCCCAATGGCCCAAATTTCAAGCAGTTGCTAACAAGGACAAGCTGTCAGCATCCCTCTCCCTGCCTCCTCCTCCCAAACAAAGATGTCTAACAGCACAGCATTCTCTCCTCACACTGAGGAGAGCCACTTCTGCTGTGTCTGGTGTCACCTGCCAGAACAGCTACTGGAAGTGCTCCCTGGCAGCCTCCCATGTGAGCACAGATTTCACCTGATCTTCTCTGGTTTCTGAAACTAGACAGAATGGCAGCACACAGTTGGTGGCTGCAGAAGTGACAGGGTTAAACAGAACAGCATTCCCGTGCCAGACTTGAGAGGAACGCTTGTTAAGTTTACTAATAACCTGTGGCTGTTTGCCTGAAGAATATGGTGATTAGTCACACAACAAAGGGCTAGAAATAGGATGCAGTTCTAAAACTGTTCTGCAGAGATAGGTATGCGTACACAGAAGTTAATGTGTAATGCAGAGCTCAGACCAACCTGTAATGAAACCTCCCGTGGGTTTAAGGCTATCAAACTGCTTGTCATGCTTGGCCCGCTCTTCAGAGGTGATGGCCCAGATGTTTGGCCCCCCTGGAAAAAAAAAAACCAAACCAAATCAACAAAAAGCCAGTGAACAACCAAATAGACTGAAAACTTTCAGAAATAAAGCAAGTTACTTGCAAAATAAAAGCTTGGCTTTCTCAAGAGGCAAAGTTAGACACACCCAGCTCCTACCAGCTTGGCAAGGACGTTATGCAACACAAACCTGCTTCCCAGATGTGCAACCCAGCTGAGACAATGCCCCAGCCACACTGCTTCAGCCTGGCTTTCAAACAAGCTCTGTTGTCCTTCAGAGCTGGTGCAGAGCAGTTTCCTGTGGCTGCTGATTGTTTGCAGCCTGGGCAGGATGTGCCTCACCATCCCCTGTGTGAGCCAAACCCTCCCCTGGCTCTCTGGTGAACAAATGGCATTCAGTGCCACCCAGGTTCCCATGCACAGGGTTAGCACCCTCAAGGCTTACACTTGTCTTGGCAGCACTCTAAAAGCAAAATTGGGACGGCTAACAAAGAAATAATTTGGTTTTGTCTGACAAAGAAGTGACATTTTGGGTTGTTTGTTTTTGTTTTGTTTTTTTTTTTAAACAGCATGCAATGTCCACTTCACATTTTTCAATACTTAATGAAGAATAAAATATTACAGCCTGAGAGTAGGAATGAGAAGTTACAGGGAATAACTGTGTTTACAGTGCTGGTAATACCAGGCACAACCAGACAGACTTTCAGAAATGCTGCAACCTGCTGCATAAAGGTCAGGGTGTGCATCCTTTGCAGGAAAAGCAGCTTGCCAGAAATAATTTGGTTTGTTTTTTAAGTAAGTTTTAGTCAGGAAGTTCTTGACAAATATTTAATTTTTCAAATCAATGAATGCAAGAATTAGCCAAAATTCTGAATGGAACCACTCAAAACAGCATTAAAAGGTTATTATATGAAAAACACTTCTAAAATTACATTCTGCTGAGTATTACTACTTCCAAAGAACTGTTAATCTGTTCAAGTGTTTGTATTGCTCCCTAAAAGAGAGTCAAGGGAATAAATAATTCTTCTAATAAGATACAAACAACTTGCTTTAAAAGCCACAGTACTTGGAAAAAAAAAGTTAGCATAAAAGGCTTCCTCTTCCTACATAAACCTTATTTCAAAGCTTTGAATATCCAAAATTTCAAGAGGTTTTTGCACTGTTTTTCAATGTGTAACAGCAAAGTGAAGGGACTAGGAGCTGATATACTTGCCAATACAGACACAGTAACAATGTTAATCATCTCTCATCTTTGTTTATCTACATAAAGAAATACATTTTCCAAAACAGACTTATTTTTTCCTCTTAAGAAGGTCCTGTTAAAACTGTATTTCTCCTTGCATGTGTACAGATTTAATTCTTTACCCTTGCTTCCTTAATAGAGAAAAAAAATAGTTAAAAAGACCAAAACAAAGCAGAAACTCACTGGGGAGATGTATAACAGAAAAGATATGAGGGCATTAGGATACAACCTCTGCACACCTGAATTTGTAGTTTTGCTTCTCTCTCTTGAGGATATACCTTTTTTTTTTTAGTGTGGTGTCAATGAAAGAGTCTTTTTGCTGGTTACATGTGAAATTGCACTTCAAGAACACCTCTCTTTTTTCTTCTGATTAAATAAGTATAAATAAATCTAGATTAGATATTGATAATAAAGTGAAGTAAATCTGAATCAGATGCCTAGAAGTCAATGGACACTGTAAGCATTACTGCAAGACACTAATGAGGACAACTTACACCCTGAGGCAAAAATTAGAGCAGCAGTTAGATTTCTTTAAAGTGCTAATTTTAAGCTAGAAATGGGAAGTGCTTAAGATGTCGTTGTGATTATAGAAATTATCTCGAACAGATGAAAAAATGCTCCTAAAGCTTCCAGCAGCAACTTCAGAGAGATTGACTATTTTTTTGAAGACAAAATATTAAAAGCATTACATTTTCCTTCTATTAAATACCCCTGTTTGAACATCTTTTGAAGCAGATAGCTGCAACACTCCTCAGCTTTTTAAAATCAATGACAGAATGATTAAGACCACCATAAAATAATCACATGGTCAGTGGCTACAGAGTGATAAAAACACAGTAACAATTTCTTGACTGGAGTTATGACCATCACCATGGCCCCTCTAGAGAATCCAATTTACGTTGTAAGGCAACTTTTGTTTACATAAGCAGTTTCTTACTTATCTCTCACAGATTGAGCAAGAAAATGGCAATCAACCTTGAAAATCTCACATATTTCTGTATTCAAGAGTTGCTTTACTATCTGGTAAACTATATTTCCTCTCCAATTATGAAATTCAGCATTCTACACAGCATTGTCTCAAATGTGCTAAAACCTTGCATGTCAGCAAATCCCCAAATTCACACCTGTAGCTGCATGATGATTAAAATCTCATTCAACAAGTGATTCAAGATCCACATTCACCCTTCATTCTCATTTTTGCCTTCCTTAACACATCCAATAACACTGCTCTTTTTTGCACACTTGGTATTTGGCACACTTTTATCTCTGGACCTACATCTGCAAGGTTCTTTCTGTTCCATGCCTGTGATTCAGTCCAACACCCCTGCAAGGAGCAGGAACATCCTTATCCAGCCCAGGTGGCTCAGAGCCTCATCCAGCCTGGCCTGGGACACTCCCAGGGATGAGGCAGCGACAGCTTCTCTGGGCAGCCTGTGCCAGGGCCCCATCACCCTTGTAGGAAAATTCTACCTTACATCTATTTGAAATCTACAATTTTTAATTGAAAACCATCACCCCTTCTCCTATCTCAACAGGTCCTGCTAAAGCGTTTTCCCCCACCTTTCTTATAGGCTTCCTTTAAGGGCTAAAGAGCCCAGAAAGGTCTCTCTGGAGCCTTCTCCAGGTTGAACAACCCCAAGTTTCTTGCAAGTATAAATTTTATTTTAAAAAATTAATCTTTGACTAAAACCACATTATTATATCAACAAATGCTTCTACAGCCTTCCACTACAGTCCTAGTGAGTCAGTGCAAGCAGCTGTCATGGAACAATGATAACTACAAATATTATCAAAAGCACTTTGTGGGAATGTTTCAAGGAACTGAAAACACCAACCTGCTATTAAATATTGAATTTATTTTCAACAGTAAGAAAAATTTCAGATTCTCACTTTCCCTAAGGACAGAGACTGAGAGTCTTACTTTTTTGGTGATTAATTCCATAAAGATATGCTCTCTGATCGTTTCTTTATAGGCATGGAAGAAAATGCAGTAAGTTTTAAAATCCAATGTATAAAAAACCAGAGTTTTAAAAATATAAATATTCATAGCAGGAATTAGGATCTAGAGAACAGCACACTTTTAAGTCAGCACACCACTCCCAGTGAAATTTTAGTGCTTGTCTATAACTGAAGAAAGGCCCAGAAAATTAAGTTTTATCCTAACATCACTTGAGAGGGTGTCTGCCATCTGCAGCCTGAACTAGAACAGGTCATTGTTTTCTGAATAGAGGCTAATAACTGTTGGACAATGAAAGTATTTGTGTAAAATAATAATTAAAAAAAAATTAAAAACCCATTGCTTTTGGTAGGGATTCACAGTGAATGCAGTCAAACCCCACCCACACTTATTATTTAAAGGATTCACTGTTTTTTTTCAACTCCCACCCCATATGCCACAGAAACAAGATAAACAGCACAGCACAAGAGGGAAGGCTAAAGCACTGTCAATGATTGTATTTAGCTAATCAGGTGCTCACAGCACTTTTGATGGTGCCCTTGGTGACACAATTAAGAAAAGTAAAATTTGTGTACAGAAAAGCTCATATGAAGATTTCTCAAAAGCTCATATGAAGATTTCTCAAAATAGCATGTGAAAATACCATACCAGTCTATCTGAAATAAACACTTTCAACAATGGGACTCACAAGGTCTTGGCAATTCCACAAAGCACATCACAGCACAATTCTCCAAAGTAATTGTTGTATTTACCTATATAGTACAACCAAGACCATCACAAAAACTCAGCCAAAATTAGTCTGCAACTCGGTTCTCCTGTGCCATCACCATCAAATCATGCTACAATCCTCACAAACACTGTGTTTGCTACCCAAAACAACCACAAGTGGTAAAAATGGACACTCAGTGCAACTGCTGAGAGAAGTTACACTGCCTGGTTTACACACAACCACGTCCTGGGCATGCTGTGATGAAGGGAAGATATTCCTTTCCTGGGAAAGGCAAAACTGCAGGAGGAGTCAAACATCTGCCACCCAAGATGTATCATCCAAACTGATCTGGCTTAGCTCAGCCATTTTTTGCACTAACACACCTTCAGTTCCAGGGTTGAGAAATGTCTTGCCTGTAAACCAGATCAAATGAACTCTGCATAGAGAAATTGCTGTTCTTCTTCCATCCACATGGCCCCAGTCCTCACTCATGGCAAGTCATGAATCACAAACCAAACTGCAGGGTCTGCTCCTCACAGCCCTCTCTGACCACAGGATGGGCAAGAGGCAGGAATCTCCTTGATGGAGCAGTGCTGAACTTTTGGCTGCCCAAGCAGCAGTGAGCTACAATGTGTAAAATCAGATTTTACAGATCAGTTCCCCACCAGAAATCAAAATACAGTTGCTACTACATGCTCCCATGAGAGGCTTTGCTGCTGACAAGGAATAGTACATTACTTTTCTGACTCAGCTTAAATTTTCTGGGCATTTTCGACATCTAAGTCATTTTTCCCAACTGTAGCTGATAAAATTTTGGAGGGGAAAAACAGTGCAATCTCTCTGACAAGAAGATATTAATTCATTATTCTTCAAAACAGAGTACTTTAGAATCTTACAACTTCATACATGAAGCCAACACTGTATTTGACTACCCTGCATTTTTAGGAATCAAAACTCAAGACATGGTGAACCAGAGAGATTTTCCCCACAAAGATTTTGCCTAGAACAGAGTAACTACTGTCTTCACCTGCTCTTTTTGCTCATGAAAAACCACAAGTCTACCTTAATAAGACTTCTGGAAGACAGAGGCCAAGTTTTCTTTCTTTCCTAGAGAAGGCTGGTACTTTCAGAGAAGACAATAAATGTCAGCACTGGCAATTGTTTTCGATATCCAATATTGGAAACCTGGACTTCACATCCAGGTATGTCTCCACAGATTCCCTACTCCAAAACAGAAAACCAACAGTGAAAAGTCCTTTACTTGCCCACTCTAAAACTCCACAACACATTCAAGAGTTCAATGTCACATGTGGAACCTGCCCCTGTGGGATGACAAAGACCCAAACACCCAAAGCTAAACACACTTTGAACTTCACTGTCAAGACTTCTCTGAAGACGAGAAAATACAGACAGACCTCCCTTTCATGTAACAGGTATTTCTGCAATACCATGTGGCAGCACTCACAGTTTTCTATTATTGGAAACTAGTGACTATGCTGTTGATTTGATATCTTCAGTTCCTTTAAGTTCATTTTAAATAAAATACACCTCTTTAGGTGAGAGAAGGGAGGTCTGCTTATGGCAGGATCACAGCATTTCAGGAAAGCTCCAGAAATGTCTTTACAGCATTGCATCAGACAGATAACCTTCTGAATAAAATAAAGGACTTGCTTTGATGGGCTGCCAACATCAAAAGGGAAACAAACACTGTTCTTCCCTTAAAACAGTAAATCACCATTGAAAGAGAGGGGAGAAAAGAAAGTGCAGCCATAGAAGAAAAGTAAATAGAATTGAAAATGCTCTGTTAAGACCCCTGCCACTGGTTAGTCCTGCCCATAGGCAAAGGGTACAGAGAGAAAAGCAAGATAACTGATAAGGAAAAACCATAGGACATTTCTCACATTCTCCAGAATATCTTTGTTTCTCACTCACAGGCATTGCTTGTTTTTCTCTAATAAAAACTATGCTCCTATGACCTACAAAGTTAATTAACTCCATAGAGATAATAAACCTAAAATGAAAGAGCATTCCTTGTACATGAAAGTCATGAGGATCATACCATCACCTCTGTAACCATCAAAAAAACTAGCATGAAGCTTCATAATGACCTTAAATAAATATTTATCCCTGTGTTTAAAGAGAGGGAAATTTCAGCACAGACATGCAGCAACGTGCCTCAAGCTGTATAACAAGGGGTTTTCCTTAATGCAACCAGCAATCACATTACAGTCTCCTATTAGGAGCCTCCAGAGACTTGTCTGGTCGAGGACAAATTTGGATTAATCTAATAATTCCAGTCTTTCTGTGTTTGCAGATAAGTTTACCACAGAGGCATTTATCACAGATTTGATTTAACACTCCCAACTGAGATGTTGAATCAGGCTTCTAATTTTTCCTTGGTGGTGAGTAAACACTCCAGGAGTCTGAAAATACACAGAACATTTTACCATTAGTCTGAATTTGAGATTCTTTATCAGTGTTATTGCTATTTTCAATATTTGCTTTTCTCCTTCACTGTTAATTCCATATCTCTAACAGGAGAAAAATTACTAATAATCAGCATTTATCCTTATTTAGGTGTGCTAATGTGTATGAACTACTGCTGTGGAAGCTTTGGGTCCATCCCAAAGCATCACCTGCTCTTCCTTGAGGTTTGCACCTGCTCTTCTCAGCTTCCACAATCTCAGGCCATCACAATACATACATTAATCCCCAATTACTCATCCTACCAGAAATACTCCATGGAGGCTCTCATTTTTATTAAGCAACACCAAGGCAGCTGCCAGAGGAAAAGGGTATCTATTTCTGTGCTTAACTGTAACTTCAGCAACTTCTTTTTGTGTGCACATAGATAAAAGGAAAAATTTGTAGCTAAAGAATGTTCAGTACAGGGAAACGTGATTCTCCTTCAATTTTGTAATGTCTATATTTACAAGAATTGTGCCCACTGAAGCCAAGAGATTTTTTAAAGATTTTCAAGCACCTCTTGCACAGCTGGTACCTGCAGACAGGTTGTTAAATAGTGTCAGGCACATGCAAGGCTACAAGATTTGGCCAAGAAAAGTTTGTCTAATTGTAGAGCAAAGTTACAGAAATGGGGACAAAGCAACAGCAGTCACATTGCATTTTTAGAGTACAATTAATATTCTTTGCATTATGTACAGAATTTCCAGATATTTGGTACACTGGGAACTCTCAGGTTGGACAGTTCACTGAAATCAAATACTGAGCTTGTTTAAACTATCCACTTGCTCCTGTGAGATGTGGTGCAGAATTCTGCCTGGAGATCTTGTCACTGGCAGCCCCCACTCTGCTACACAAAATCCATCCATAAAGGAGGAACATCAGAACACAGGACACCCCGTGCCACACAGTGATCCCAATGTAGAAACATAATCCATGCTTTCAGGAGGAGTATAGTCCCTAAAACAATTTAGAGATACATAATAGTGTAATCCATGCTAACAATTCTTTTCTGAACTCTACAGCACACTTGGCTATTCCAAAGCACTTAAAGTATCAGTTTATAATAGCAGGATAGTATTTCTATACTTTATAAATATCACAGAATCTTTTCGCTCATTAAGGCTATCCATTTTCAGAAGATAATTTTTTATTAAATTATTGCCAATTCCACTGAAGCACTAAAAAAAAGAGAACAAAAAACCCAAAAAACCACCAAAAAAACAAAACAAAAAAACCCCAAAAAAACCAAATAACAAAAAAACCATACCACCCTCAACAACAACAAACCTACACCAAGGAAGAAAAATACTGAAAAACAAAAAAAAAGTAAAGTTTCGTTAATGTAAAAGTACATCAGGAAATGTGTGCTAGAAATGTGTATAAACTATTCTGAACTGCAAATCAATATGCTACCCTTTACACAAGTTTTCTGTAAAGTTTTTGACAATTCATTCTATAGTGTGTTTTTTAAGTTTCATTGAAGCAAGTTTCCTACATCTCATCAAAAAGTGCAATCACTGTAAAACACAATGTTGGTAAACTCATGTTTTGTTCTTAAAAGTTAATTAACTTTGTCTTTCCTTACATGAAGACGTTGGCACACAGAGCTGGGCTTAACCTAAGCCTTTGCCAGATTTAGATTCAATACCAGCAATTAATATAAAATTATTTTCTGCCTGATTCTGGAGAAACAATGGCAGTGAAACCAACCATAGTTGCTGAGTTACACTGCTGCAGCACATGAAACAAGCCCATTCTTTTAGCCTGACAGCTCTGTCTGTGCCCAGAATCACAGAACCACAGAGTCATTTAGGTTGGAAAAGACCTTTAAGATCACGGAGTCCAGCCATCAACCCAGCACTGCCAAGCCCAGCACTAAACCATGTCCCTCAGTGCCACATTTACAGGTCTTTTAAATGCCCACAGGGATGATGACTCCAGCACTGCCCTGGGCAGCCTGTCTAATGCTTGACAACCCTTTCAGGAAAGAAATTTTTTCCACTATTCAATCTAAATCTCGCCTGGTACAACTTGAAGCCACTTTGCCTTGTCCTGTCATTTGTTACTAGTGAACAGAGCCCTACCCCACCTGGCTGTCCCCTCCTGTCAGGAGCTGTGCAGAGCCAGAAGGTCCCCCCTGAGCCTCCTTTTCTCCAGGCTGAGCCCCTTTCTCAGCTCTCTCAGCTGCTCCTCATCAGACCTGTGCTCCAGAGCCTTCCCCAGCTCCCTTCCCTTCCTTGGACACGCTCCAGACCCTCAATGTCCTTCCTGAACTGCACACAGGATTTGAGGCACATCCTCTCCAGTGCCCAGCACAGGAATGGTCATTTTCCTAAACCTGCAATTCATACTTTTGGATGGATTTTAGAAATGGTAAGAAGAGAGGAAAAAAGTCACACCAACAAAGTCTTTCCAATGGAAGGTATGAAAAGGTCAAGTAAGCAATATTATCATGGCATAATATAATCATACTTTGCTAAATTCTCCAGCTTTAAGCCCTGCCTCCATTTGCTTTTAAGGTAAGCAAACCTCCAGCTGACAGAATCCATGGCTCTCCTTCCCAGCCTGACACAGGAGATTGAAGGGATGCTTACCCTTCAGTTAAGGACAAGTCAGAAGCTTTTTCGAGTAAACTCATCAACCTGTATTGTAACAAAGCCTTCCAGGAGAAAAATAAAAATTTTTAGTTACCATGTTTGTGGAAAAAGATCACCAGAGCTTAGACAAATTATTTCTAATCCTGGAAACTGGTGCTTTATGCTGCTGCTGCTCACCAGCATTCACAAAACAACCCTATGACTTAATTAAAATTTTACAAAAGAACAATTTGTTTAATTATTGTCTAGCAAATCTCTGTGGAGTGCAGCAAAACTAATAAGATTCAGGTGAGTTTCCATCTGTGGCAGCCAATAAATCTTTCTGCACCAGGAGAAATGCAGGCAGTAAAAATACCAGGGAAGAGGATGCAAAGTGAACCTTGAAATTAGGTGTGGTAAAGGAAATTATTCTCCCATGAAGACATACACTGACAAGATCAGAACAGAATTCTGTTTCAGGAATATTAGGTCCTTTCCAGTAATTTTTGTAGTTCTCATCACTATCTGGCCATTAGACTAAAAACCACATTTCTGGGTTCTCAGAGCTGAGGAGGAAGTCTGGGACCAGGAGGAAGGCTGATGGGTTATCTTTGCAATGAAGAACTGGGACACAGACTTGAAAGAGGAGAGGAAAACAGACGAACAAAAAAAATATCCCCAAAAAATTAAACAGGAAGGGTGGGATAGAAGAAAAAATGAAGAGGCATTTCCTGAATGATCTTGGAATAAAATAAAAATAGGAGATAATTCAGGAAACAAAACACAGTAACAGTCCTTCCAGCAGAGACTGAATATCCCCCCAGCTGATATCCCAGCACAGTGACAGTGTGAGCCACGCATGTGGTGGTGCTGCTCCAGGATGTCTCCTCAGCCCCAGCGCAGCTCCTGAACCAGAGAACTGCCTCATTACTAGAAGGAAAATCCACCTATCTCTAATGATTTAAGGAATCCAAGACCTTTTGTCATCCACAGCTTCCTACAGCTTACACTGTTTTATCTGACACAGTGCAAAGTGCTCTGTATGACTGAGATCTATGGTACTTTCATCTGATACTGGATAATCCTTGTGTTAGCAGAGAGTAATTACCATTCCCTTGCCTGAAAAACAATGGATGACCTTGGGAAGGTGACATCTGTATTTTCCACCATCCCCACCCTTTCATTTCCAAGCTGAAATGTCCTAGTCAATTCAATTAATCCACATATGGAAGCTGTTCTGTATCTTTAATCATTCCTGTTACCCTCCTCCTTGTAACTTCTAGTCCTGGCAGAAAGAAAAAATGAAGGGGAAACGAAGGAAACACAAAGGAAACAGAAATAAGAGAGTTTGCTCAAACAGTTCTCCTTAGAAGGATAAATTACTAATTAGCAGAACCTGCCAACTATATCCAGCACACATACAACATTACTTTCCTAGCACACAGGGGGGGTTGATTTGAAATATAATAAATATAAAACTGCTTCATTTATGTTCATACAACCATTGGTATCAGTTTATATCATATCAATATATATATATATATATATATATATATAAAAGTTTATATCATAGTCCCTAATCCTGCCTTGCCAGCAGGCTCACAGGGACAGTTAGGGGCTAGAATTTGGAACAGAATTCTTCCCTGAGTATTACAGTTGTTACAGTTTCTTAGTTGCCAGAAACCACTGATTTAGCAAGCCTCTTGAGCCAAAAAAAGCCCCAAAGGGAAAGGAAAAAAAAAAAAAGGCAGCAACCATTTAATAGCCATGGCACAGATCTTTCCTCCTCAAGTTTTGATTCCATGTTTCCAAAAGATCTTAAAGACAGTGAGTCCTAAAAATGAGTTGTAAGTTGTTCACCATGTTAAACAAACTACCAAACCAACAAACAAACCCACTTTCTTCTGCTAGCCTTAAACTCAATAATTTCCCTACATATCATGTTGCTTTGCAGCTATGAAAAAATACAGTGAATATTCCTTCCCTTGTTAGCATTTTCTATACTGTTATGGCTTTACAGGTTTTTAGCTGTCTCTAAAAAACAACCTAAACTATCCTTAGCTGTCTCTAAACTAAACTAAGCAACTCTCATCCGTTAGTCTCACTTAGCACAGGAGCCACAATCTCTCTGTGGCCACCTTTTTCACAGGTATCCTTACTTTGAGTTTATTTCCTTTTGTTTAACAGATTCTGGCAGCTACAGAGTGGACCATTTCCAGAAAAGGGAGCTTGGTGAATGTTATCTTCAGGCCAGGTTAAAAAGGACTGTCTGTGTATTTCTTAATCCAATCTGAGTACAGAGTACATGAGAAATAAGAGGAGAGACTCTGCTGGCCTTCCAACCCACATCATCTCCATCAGAAACAGTTTATACACTAACTCACACCTGTAAATTTTATTTCCCCAAGCCTGAGGATTTCCTGTGAGACACTGAGCTACAGAAGCACTATTATTTGTTTCACAACAAATTTCACTTGTAGCTGGTAAGAAAAAATAAGTGTACCCTTTTCAGTACAGTTATACAAGTACCAACACACACTGTAGCAGGTGCAGAGCTTCACAGCAGTGAAACCAGGACTTTTCAGGAAAGATCTGTTTCCTACAGAAACAACTGTGCTGCAGAGATCATGGTTCAATGCTAAATCATGGTTATGAGAAGAAATGTAGGAGAAAATGTTGGTGCATAATTTAAAAATATACCACGTCTTATTTATATTTACATAGATATAAAAACTTTTAAGCAAATTACTTCAGGAAGAAGTAAAAGAGCAGCAAAAGTTCTTGATATTCATTTAACCTTACCTGTTCTTGAGACTTGCATACAGAGAACCTCACATCCAACTAAAGCACAAATGTTTTTAGCTTATTAAAACACCTTCTCTGAAGATAGCCAGTATGAATGCTAGTCCCATGGCCACTGACATTCTTTCAGCTTTCCAGGGTTTCACCTCTTGCAGCTCACTCAGTGATGGTTTAAAGCTACTGTCCCATTGTCAGAAAAACAACAGATGTCCCAAAGAACTGATGCAGTACACTGGAAAGCCTGAACACACAAGATTCCTAATTAAAGTAATAGGCATTATATAAATATATCTGACAGACCACAATGCCTGAAAAATGTGTTTGTTCTTGCCATTATAATTAGTGGGCTAAACCTGAACTCATTCTGCCAATACTGATTAGTATTGTCTGTGGCCTGCTCAAAGTGATGATCACAGATGATTTGGAATTTAGTAGATGTTTAGATGGTGCCACTTCACACAATGCTCATCAACCCTAAATTGCAACAATCACATGAAGTGGCTTATCAGAGTAATGTATTTCACAAACCTGGGAGTTAAACCTTCAAGGAAATGAACATTTTAACAGTCAAAGCACTTTGAAACTTGGCCATGTATTAGATTTATGTTATCTCAACTAACCTTCAGCCTTCTGCTCCATTTTGGGAAAGTATTTGTAGATTTTCTTCTGTTTTTTTGTTTGGGGTTTTATATGCTTTGAAGAAAAAACATCAGGAAGTCTCTCTGACATCCAAAATGAATAAAGAAGCTTACATTATTGTATTAGTGTTCCAGACAAAAACCATCCTGGGTTTCCCACTCAATGAAAACTTACCTCATAAAAGCTAACACATGATAATAACAAAATGAAATCTTAGCAAGACAAAACTATAGGCCTAAAGTAAGCTAACAGCTCAAGATCTAACACTAATCTTCATTATTATCTAATTCTTCATTACATTTTAGGAGCACTGGATTGGAAAGGACTTCCAAGGTCACCATGTGCAGACTGCTGCTTCTCCAAGAAACTCTAATACATTAATTCCTTCCTAAAATGCGACTTCTGCCTTAAGGCACTCAGATTTCCTCCTTGACCATGGTCCAGAATGTCACTGCTGACAGAACCATTCCCATTTCCAGATCAACTGCATCAACAGCTGCTTCATCTCCATTTACCCCTGTGCTAACACTGTACTTAAAGATAAGTTTGTTTCCCTCCTTAATGTTGTTCTTCCTTGTAAGAAGAAATAAAGAGCAAATTTATTTACTGAGTAGGAAATGCAATAAAATTAAAATTTAAACCCAAAACAAAACAGTAAGCTTTTATCTGGGCAGGTTAACAAAGGCAATCCCTTTATTCTTTCTCAGCACTTTAATTACACTGAAGCCCAGCTTTGTATCTATTTCACTCCCTGGGTTCTTTTGCCCCCCTCTTAAGCAGATAACCCAAATTCTACCCTCTAACCCACAACATGCCTCAGCAGGGCCTGAAGCAAAACACACAGCACTCCTGATTTCATCCACCACATTTTAGGATGCATTTCCTTTCCCTCAAATCACATAATGACTACGTGATCCTCTAACACATCCGGTTTCTTCCTCGTTAGTCACAGCCAGCACACAGCAGAAATTCTTCTAGCCCATAATGGTATGGCTAAAAAGCTATTTGAAGTCAGCACAGCAGAAATGTGATGAAATTTAACCAACGATATGCAGCCCATACTGTATAATTCTGGCTAGAAAATTACTCCAGAGTTTGTCATCTTCCAATTTAACCAGCATATGTTTTCTTTTTACTGATGATATTGCCATAAATAACCACTAAGACTGGCATCATGATAAAATCCAAGACAAATAACATGACTACAACAGTCTGCTCTAAAACTTGCATTTTCTTTCCCTTTTAGCCATTTATTTCTCTAATGAAATCCAACCATGGGATCTGTTACATGTTTTCTACAAAACTCAGGTATTGAAGAAGGCACAAAGTACAACATTCCCTTGTTAAAACCCATTTCCATTTACTCTATTTAACATACACCTCCATTTTTTCCTTCTAAGATCTCCTCTTACATCCTCCATGTGAATCATATTATGCTCACAATTAAATATAAATAAGACACCTTGTATTCTGAAACCCTACAGCACTATTTCTGACTTACAAGATTAAAGAAAACATATAATATGGCAGACACACGGGAAATCCAATTTTTTGCAGGGTGTGTGACAGTGGAAGATAAACACCCCTCTGACTTGAGCATATGAATTTTGCTCCATATCAACTGACACCACTGCCCTCACCAAGAGGAAGCTTTAATTCATAAATAAAGACAGAGAAAAGATTTGCTCTTGTCTTACAGTTTCTTTCCCTTTCCTACTTTTAGATGGGAGAACAACTTCTGATATTTGTTTTGCAAGGTCTAATTCAGCTTTGTGTCTTTATCTACACTTGTTGACATTCAAGTCTACAGTTTCCATATCTACAGGGCACACAAGGTGAAGAGTCAGGTTGCACTCAAGCAGCTTTCAATTGAACTCTGATGACCAGAGTTGATCCTAATTCAAAAGCATTCAGACTGCAAAGCTTGAGACTGACTTTTCTAAAGAGAAGGTGCAGCAGAACCTGTTGGTGAGTGTTTTGCCCTTGACACCTCACAGAACCCCTTCATGTCTGCTGCAGTCTCCAACACACCTAAGTGTGAAGACACAAAATTCTATTCACAGCAGCACAAAATCCAGTCTTACTTATGGAGGTTTGGAAGCACATGAATTGAGTTACAACTATTACTTTCTACACCTCAGTTTATCAGAGATTTTCCTGCTGGACCACAGAAAATTTATATCGAAAGGAAACAGGTGGTAGAAGGGAAGAGAAATGGCAAATAAAAACATAAACAAAAAAAGCACAGCCCAAAAATTCCAATGGTACTTAAGTACACAATGTGAAAGATACTGATCAGCAAATACTGCTTTCCTTGTTCCAGGTGGTCCCTTAAGATTAAATCTCCCCAAAACCAAGATCCATCAGCATGGGTATCAAACCCTGAACAAATCTGGCCTACAGAAGAAGGAAGGAGAACTAGAAAAGAAATATCTTGCAACTCCTCTCCAGCTGGAAAGAACACACCCCATGGCAGTGAAGGTTACTTCTTGCAGTGACAAAGGCAGCAATCACTGAGACAAACTAGATGGAAGTACATTTTAACCTATTAAAAGGTATTTTCCTTTTAAGTGTCTTTTGCAGTTAGTATATTAACTCTTTCTTTAGAAACACAGTTGCTGAAGTTGTTATTTAGTGTAACAAAGTGCCATTTCCAAAAGCTTTTGCAAGACTTGGGGCGGACTCCTAAGCAAGCTTTTTTCAGATGGAGAACTGTTTGTAAGAAGAATCAACTACTATAAACTGGGTTTGTATTATCATTTTGACAGGAATAATGACCAATATTCAAGCAGTTACAGTTACAGGATAGAACTAAACTCTCAGCAGGGTATCCTCAATCTTGTTTGCTGACTGGGGAGAAGGAAATGCCTGGAGTGGCTCTTTGATAGAACTGGACTCCACACAGATAAATGTCTCTTATCCATCTGCTGCTGTATAAGAAACATGTTGCTCAGCCTTGCCTGTTCATATAAAATGTCACCATAACCTTTACATTTTGCACGGGATATAAATTTATAAAAATCAGCGGGTCTGCGCTGAGTTCCAGAAAAATCAACACCCACTCTTTAGTCCTGATTTCCTCTTTGAATTTCAGCTTGTTAGTAAGGCACCCACAAAGGTCACCTTGGACAGCAATGGAGAGTCAAAGGGAGCTCCTTTCTGGGCACTGTGTCCTTTCATGACTTTAAAGAGAGGTTTATCACAGCAGGTGCCCCCAGAGCACACAACATTTACGCATGGCCAGCTCCCAGCACAGCACAGTGGCTACCAGGCACATGCCAGGCTCAGGACCCTGCTTGGCCAAGGTAAGTTCTGAAGGTTCCTCAATGAAGCTGAGTCTCTCCACAGGAGCTCCACACACAGCTCAGTTCCCCTTCCTTCTCAGGATCCTGTACAGAGCTGCTTTCTCTGCTAAGGCTGGTAAATAAAGTGTCATGGCATCTCCCACTTGTATTTGTTTGAGGTTGAATATCATGCTTTGAACCCTGCAGCTCTCAGAGTGTGTCACATAATCGCACACTTGTACACATCCCCTCACTTTGCTGTAACACTGAACACCAAAAATAACCCAGAAACGGAAACTACTTCATGCATTACGCTGCTCATGAACTAAAAGCTAAGTACATTGTACCTTGGTAAGAATAAGAGGGTTTTTTTTCCACAGAAGGAACCCACTATTTCCCCCAGTGGCATACAAAAGGGAAGGGTCTAGGCAGTGCTAGCACAAAGGTGAGGCAGACAGCCAGTGCTCCCAGGCTGCAGCAGTGCCTAATGGCTTGGTTGCCTCACACATCACCTCATTCTTCATCTCATGCTTCAAGTCACTACCATGGTCTAACAACATAATTAGAGGTTTCCTGCAATGAGTGGCAAATGCAGGTGAACTACTTTGAATGCAACCACTACAGCAGTGCTTGTAAGTGGTAAGCAGCATGGAAGAGGAACAAAGATTAGAGAACTTCAACAGCTCAGTATTTACCTAAAAATCACATTAAAACTTGTTTAAAACACCTGACTTGTTTGAAATTTTACCAGTTTTGATAAGAAATATGACTGCAAGACTCCACAGAGTTGACACAGTCATCCAAACTACTCTGTGAGGAGCAACAGCTTAACTACTGCCTGGTGGCTCTCTTCCCCCTGCTTTTCCTCTTACTGTGCCTTCCAACACAGTAAAATGCTGAGAGGGGAAAGGCAGCATCCCCTGACACCACTCCTTTTGAAAGTGGAGACAGTACTGCCCAAGGGATTTCAGATCAAGGATATTCTCCTAAACTAAGGCTTCTGAGAGCAGTGTATGTGGTCAGCACTGACAGCAAACTTGTCCAACAGAACCAAGGAATAAAAAGCCAAAACTAAAAGACATCAAATAACTTATGCATACACCACAGAGACAGCCAGGAACATAAAGCTGTATCTTCTCCAAAGAGAGCTTCTGACTGTTTATTTTAAATTAAGAAGCAAAAACCATATGGCAAAAATAATAAAAAAAAAAACTTCCATTATGTCCAATTAAGTGAAAAAAATAATTTGGTCTATAGGATTTCCCCTAGTATTTATTGACTCCTTTAACTTGGCTTTTATTGTAAGGTGAAACAAAGTCTGGAAAAAACTGCAGCTGACTCTATATTAAAAAAAGTATTGATTACACAGATTTTTTTCTAATGAAAAGCCTTACACTTATATGAAACAGGTTTGTAGGTTTAATGAGAGGTTTAATTTGAAATCTGAATGTTGTTCTGGGGGAAAAAAAAACCAACCCAAAAACCCTTTCCCAATTTATCTCAGTGACAATTTTCTAAATTAGTTACCTCCCAGTCCTGCAGTAACCTTCACAGACAAATGAGATAAATACTCATTCCTGTACCTATGTTTCTAGTTTTATCAAGAAAAATACTCTATCAGGAGTATCTGAAGTACGAAACATTGCTTCTATACTTGTATTTTCATTTTGGCCAGCTCTGTAAATAACAGCATGTAAATGTCAAATTTCTTTGCAGGTCTTTGCAAATCATGCCTTCACAAATAAGCCTCCTCTAAAAATAAAAGCTCCATCTCATACATATACAGAGGAACAATTTTAAGGTTCCAACTCTCATGTCTTTGAAAGGAAATCACCAAGAAACAAATTTAAAAGTTTCTGTAGTGCAAAGAGCACAGTCAAGAGGAAAATGCTTTTTCTCTTTTTATTTTTGAGAAGGACTGATTGTTTTCATCAATGTCACAAACTGCTTGACACATTCAAATATTTTATTTAAAATAAACAGCGTAATGGACCATAATGGAACACACTTTGTGCCGAATTACATAACAGAAAAGGTATGCAAGTTTAATCAACTATTACTTAGCATATTCCCTGCCTGAAGTCAGGCAGGCTCCACTACAACTCGCACATTCCTCAGCGCTGTAAATGCCCCAGGATTGCCATCGCAGCCCAAATGACACTGCAGCGATGCTGTCCCCTCCCAGCCCACGGACAGCGATCGCATCTGCAGCAAAGCACAAAACCCACAAACAAACAACAACCCCCAAACCTCCAGCCCTGGCTGAGCACCCCGGAGCCACTCACCATTCACGGCTGCGGGAAACTGAGCCATCATGGTCCCGACTGCGCGCCGCTAGCCCTCAGCCATCTGCAACATGAAAACATCGTGCATTAATAATGCAGCAAGGGCAGCGCCCGGCCCCGCTTCGACAGCGAACAATGCCCGGCCGGGGCTGCTGCTCAACCAGCGGCATCACACCGGGGAGGGATGGCGGGATCCTTTTTTGGCCTTTTTTTTTTTTTTTTTTTTTTTTAATAGCGTATGCAGTGCAGTCCTGAGCCTCGTGGCAGTTCTTAAAGGAAAACAGTACCAACTGTTGGGAGCGATGTGCACAAACAGCTCCCGGCTGGCTGGGACACACGGCTGAGCCCCAGCACATCCCTGCCAGCGCTCCCCGGTAAATATTGTGCGTTTCACTAAATAAAAAGTTCAGTGCTCAGCTCGGTAAGCCAAAGCTGCTGCTGAGCGAAGCGGAAAAACTAATTGTTATTCAAATTCATCCACTCCAAAACTCCACGCACTATTAACAAAGAAAACACTCTTACATGATGTGTTCTGAAGAAAGGGCTTGTCCCAATAAAAATCTGTCATCAGCCAGTTCTGCAGAAGCAACACAATGAAGTTACTCCTTCTCCTGAGCTGCTGCATAAACACTCAAAAGTAGCATTTAAATGGGGTCTGAACAGAATTTACTTTCATAATAAATATCAGAGTACTAAGATTTTCCTTTTCTAGTACACATTCTTTCAAGTGTACCCATATAAAGAATTCTTTAGAACTGCAAAATGGTTACTAACAATTATCTGAGGGAAAAGCATGAACAATTCACTGCTTTACAAATATAGAACTAAGACAATGAAGTGAGCTTGTGCTTTGGATGAGATAATTTTACTTAAATACTGAAATTTATACATCATTATCATTGTGCTCTCTGTAGAGAAACTACTGTACAGGATGAAGCTAGAAAAATGAAATATTTATTTTAATTAAAAGAAACATGAATCACATCTTGCCCACCCCCTTTTCAGACACCAAACCTCCTACCCACACACATACACAAAAAACCCCTTCACCTCAATACAGGCATGCATTTTAACATTAAGTACAGAAATATCACATCCCCCATACTCCCTTCCTGCAAAGAAACTCCTGCACATCTCAGCACCAAATCACACAACTGGAAAGCAGTCCAGTTCCACCTGAGGACAGGAAAGCATTTTTGTATCTATTGCACATTTCTTCAATAAAATTAAAAATGTCTGGGATCAGTTGTTAGCAATTCTTTCTCTATATATAGTTCACATAATAATTATACATACATATTTTTTGGCTACACACACATGTATACATATGTATTTAAAGAAAGTAAATGGAGTGGTTGGTGAGTCCAGATGATCCCTCACAATGACACAAGGTATCAGCCACAGAAAGATGAAAAAAGGAAGCATGGAACTGTTCCAAGACATGGACCTACCAAGCAGCCTACCAAGAGACACTTGAGATCTATAAAGAGCCTTCCTGAAATGTGCTGCCAATGTTGTAAAACATTTCTACAGCACATTTCTCTACAAAAGCTGTTCTGTCAAGGAGGTCTAAAACAGAACCTGAAACCATGACACAGAAGCAGGATGCTGGAGAACACCCCCAGAATCAGCAGACTTCTACCTGCATGTGACTTGTTCCACATTTAATCTTACTGGTTAAGTGTTACATATTTGATCTTTGCTCCAACTCATTTTATTCTCTTAATTTCAGGCAGCTTTTAGGTTTTGGAGTTTTATTAAATGAATAATCACAAAAACATAGACTATCCCAAGTTGGAAGGGACACAAGAGGTTCACTGAGTCCAACTTCAGACTCCACACAAGACACCCTAAAAGTGATCCTGCCTACGTAAAGAGCACTGGCCAAAACTTCATGAACACGAGCTGGGGCCATGACCCCCTCCCAGGGGAGCTCCCTGGCATGTTTGCCCCCTCTGTGGAGAACTTTTCTTATATCCAATCTCAATGTGCTCAGATATGGCTTTAAGCCATTCCCTCGTGCCCTGCTACCAGGAGAGACCAGCACTTCCCTTGCTGCTCCCATCGTGAGGAAGATGTAGTCAGCAATGGGGTCACCCCCTCAGTCTCTTCTCCAAACTGAACAAACCTCACATCCTCAGCTGTTCCTCAAAAGTCTTGCCCTCCAGTCCTTTCACCATCCTTCTTTCCCTCCTTTGGACATATTCTGGTATTTTTATATGCTTCTTACACTGTGGGACCAAAAACTGGACACGGTACTTGAGGGGAGGCCTCCCAACACAAGTCAGATAATTATCAGACAATACAAGTATACTGATTAACTCTTAAAGCCCCAGATCTTAAGATATACTTTTTAAATACTTCATACAACTCACAGTTATACAGTAGCATTTTGCATGGGTTTTGCTGAAATGGCTTGTGTAGATTCAGCTTTCAAAATCCTCCACTGCTGAGCACATGAGTGGGAGAAGTAACCCAGGCAGCTTCATGCACACCAAATGGGGAAACCTCCTCATTTTAATGTCCCTAGAGTCATAACTATACCACATTTTAAAATCAATCTCAACTGAAAACTTTTGAGGACTTTGATGTCACTTTTGCTGGGTGAAGGTCATTCCTATTTATGAAGGCCCTGCATCTCTGGAGGACACGTGTTGCTGGTTCATTTTCATCAGCAAAAATAATGAGCATCCCTGCCCGAATTATCAACACGGGATTTTTCAGTGTGCCTGAAAATTCCCCAAGCCTGGGCTGAACCAGCCTGGCAAATCTGTGCTGGGCATTGCCATGTAGATGAACCAACACCCAAGGTCCAAAACCAGGGAACTGCCCAATGGGTCTGTACTGAAATTTAATCACATCACACATTACAGCAGTGTGATATGATTTAGCTCTGTTGTCTCACTATTATGTCTATACGGAGACCTTGTGGCATTTCAAATAAACACTAAACTTGAAGGGAACCAAACCCTCCTACAGTAACCCCTAAAGAGGAAAACTATGACCTTACAGAAGCAACCAAAAAATCATAAATGGGACTTTTGCAGGATTTTGTATCTCACCAGCATTGGGAACGCAGTCTTATCCCTTTGCACAGATCCATTCAGACACCAGGACTACACCAAGCACAGATACCTCTACAGTAACAGCTTCTAAATTGTACCAAAAAGTGAAAAAAGAAAGAATAAAAGTATTGCTGCAGTATAATTTCCCCTCAATTTTTTTTAAAGAAGGAGGAAACAGCCCAGTAAACTTGAAATCTATGCACATTTTTCAAAAGTCTGGAAAAACAATCCTTCTCAATGAATGGAGCTTGCCCTCAACAAGTATTTTGACTTCTGCATTTCTCCAGCACATCCCAAAGTCTTGGAGATTATGCATATATCAAAGCTAAAAGCAGCTTATTTTCACAAATTGC
This sequence comes from Molothrus aeneus, assembly GCF_037042795.1. Lineage (NCBI taxonomy): Eukaryota > Metazoa > Chordata > Aves > Passeriformes > Icteridae > Molothrus > Molothrus aeneus. Next base: position 70,176,690 of record NC_089648.1, on the reverse strand, counting down.
AAATAAAGTTGCTGCAGTCACCATCTATAAAGATTACAAAGGTGTAAAAGCACCTTAAGCCTTTAGGACACAAGTGTGAGCCACTGATTTTCCAAGGGGAATCACAGCAAAATATTCTCATTTTAAGACAAACTTAGACTTTTTTAGATAGATTCTGATAACTTTTAATCATTAATGGAGGTGGAAGCTGTACACTTCCAAGGACCTTTTTTACACAATGTCATATAGAAATGTTCACTGAAGAAAGAAAATAAGAATCAAGAAAATACTATAATCAGTATCCCAAACAGATGATATGGATGAAATAATGGACATTGCCACCAGAGCATTTCACAGAAAGTTGTTTCTGCAAATTGCTCTAGATGTGCTTGGTGAACTCAGTCATCAGTTGTAAGAAACCGTGGCAGACAGTACAAAATCCATGGTGTAACAACAGGATCAAACATCCTTACAAACACTGTAGATGACATTAAGTCCTGCTGCCATTTAGGGTGAAAACAGGAAAACTTGGATCTCACATTTAAACAGCAGAACAGCAAGTTCTTGTAAACAAGCCATCTGACTAGCCCAAACCTTTAAAGCACTAATTGTTTTCACAAACTGACCTGCCAGACTGCAACTTCTGTTCCCTCTCTCAGTGTTCATTATAGCTGATACAAGTGCAGAAAAGAAATGAGGAGATTGCAAGGAGCAGGGGGCACATCAGGACCATGCTGAAAGCATTAGAAAACATTAGAGCTGGGCAGATTGCAGGAGAAAGGAAAAAAGCTTTTTGTTTTTACTATCATAGGCATATTGCCATTTTATGAAGGGCAGCCTCACCACAATCTTTGTTAATATTTATACTTGAATCAATTTTTTTTTTCCAAAACATTTCTCAGAAGAACCACAGCCACATAGTTTTAGTAGGAATGAAGGTCTGGTGAACCAGGTTCTCTCTGGAAGAAAGCAAATCCCATGGAAGCAGCATGTGTGGTCACACTATTACTCTTTTCCTTCTCTCTGTGGCAGGAGGAAGATATATTGCAGAATTTTGCTGCAAGAGCCAATTAGCAAGGACAGAGACTGCAGCACTAGTTACCTGATTTACTCTTTGCAACACCTGTAGACCTGGACAACACAAAGACAACTCATTATATTTGCAAAGCAGTGACACTGCAATAGCCCATGTAGTTGTTTGCTGCTTTTTTTGAAGTACTCCCTTAAAAATGGGACAATAAGAAGCATTAGTAAGGCATTATGAAGCAGCACAGACTGTAACTTCTCTTTGTCTTTCTGTTCAAAACATACTGGTATGAGAGTTTACTGATTAAAAAAAAAAAAAAAGAAAAACATCTCAACATTGTGGCAGGCCAAGCATTTATCTCCTTTATACAGTACAGTTATACACAGGCACATGGCCTTTTCAAAATGCACTGTGGCCAGCTTACAAAGTCCACCCACTCTGATAACAGATGAATGACATCAGTGACAGAACGGAGGAGTTGACTGTGGGTAGCACATTGCTGGCTCTTCCTGCTCCCCCTGCTACTGTAGATAACAGTACTGAAAGCCTCAGTTAATATTTTGATATTAAAAAAAAAAAAAAGTCAAACATTTTACTTCTTAACCCTAGGGTATGAAGCCCCTTCCTTGTTCATTGTGAAAGAGAAACTTCCTACCCAACAGTGAGCGCATCCAGAGGGGGCAACAAGGCTGGTGAGGGGCTTGGAACACAAAACCTGTGAGGAATGGCTGATGGAGCTGGGGTTGTTTAGTCTGGGGAAAAGGAGACTCAGGGGTGACCTTATCACTCTACAACCACCAGAAAGGTGGCTGTAGTCAGGTGGGGTTGGTCTCCCTCTCCAGGCAGCAACTGGCAGAACCAGAGGACACAGTCTCAAGCTGTGCCAAGGGAAATACAAGTTGGATGTTAGGGAAAAGTTTTTTATGGAAAGAGTGATAAAGTTCTGGAATGGCCTGCCCAGGGAGGTGGTGAAGTCACCATCCCTGGATGTGTTTAAAAAAAGACTGGATGTGGCATTTGGTGCCACAGCTTAGGTGAGGTGTTAAGGGCTAGGTTGGACTCGATGATCTTGAAGGTCGCTTCCAACCCAGTGATTCTGTGATCCAGACAGAACACAAAAAGTATTTTTCTGACAAATACCTTTCTCCCCACCTTGCTTGACTAATATGCTTTCTGAACTTACTGACCATCCAAAATACAAGGATCTCTCTTTCTGTTCAAAAACCAGAATTGTGTGGTCACTATTGCTGGGCTTACTCTGTTTCTTATACAGCTGCTCAGCTGTGAAAGCACCCATTCAGAGTGTCAAGACACAGTTCAGCTCTCTCCTCTCTTTCTGGAGATTAAAACTGGTCTTTCCTTCCTCCTTTCTAGGAGAAGATTTCTCCCATTTTATTTTTAATTCTCTACATTAAGGCAGAGACCTGCAGGTCCCTCTCTGTCTGTCCATCCAGCTTCAAACCTTCTTTGCAAGGAAGAAATTGTTCTGAGGGAGAGAATCAGAATCCCACTTCAGGAAGCTCACTATTTAATTGCCTGGCCCTTCTCCCAGGAGACACAAACTTCCTCAGGAAAAGATGGAAATTGAATCCAGCTCTGTCACGCCCTGGGAGAATATATTCACTCACCTGATCCCAGACAGACATCACCACCTCTGCTTGCTTTGCTTAGAAAGGAAATGAAAAAAAAACCAAGAAGTAGAGGGTATACTATTTATAAGATATTTTTTTTAAAGGCTCTGAGCTTCTACCTTCAAGAAGCAACTCTAGGCTGCATTTTGTAACCTTTCCAGAGAGCTGAGTGAGATACGCTTGCTCCTCATGGGGTGGTAACTTAAAATACTCTTGTGTTTTTTTGGGTTTTTTATGCTTCCTACTTTCCAATTCACATGACTCCACACTCCATATGCCTTTTTTTTTAAATTCTGTTTTAAAGCACATCAATTCTCACATGTAATCATTTGCAAGCTTTGTGCAAGCACCCTTAAATGCTGTTTGGTGAGGTCCACACACCTTGAAACTTGCAGTTCTCCATTTTCACACTGTAACTCCTAATATATGGCAATGGGGACTTGGGCAAGAGAAAAGTATTTGATGAGTTGTCTTCTTTACATTGTTTTCTTACTTCAACCAAGACTGGAAACGTGAGAGCATATTACTTTAAAGCTTATTCATTTAAAATCTTGCCACCTTAGAGGAAAATTTTAAGCCCACTCCTGTCCTTCCATCAGAAGCACAAGTAAAATGCTAACAGAGAAAAAAAAAAAAACTAACAGAAGAATTCTTAATGTTATTTTCTTCTTATGATAAAAGAGATGCTGCTTAACTTGCTGCTCAGTTTCAGACATAGATAACAGTGCAAAATACATAGAACATCTAATGGGCTGCTATAGCAAAGCATGAAACAAAAGATATGTGAGAACTCTTCTGTGCTCAGCAGAGAACAATCTTTGAGTATCTGTAAAACCAATGAAAGTAAAACATTCAGTGAGACTGGATTTACAGTTTAGGTATCTGCTTTCAAGCTGGACAGGTGCACAAAACCATCAGTTTTAACTTCTCAAAATTGAATGAGATGACAAGCAGAGAGGAGAAAGCCACAAGAAGCCTTTAAAGCACAGAAATGGTGTTTATCTCTGATGAATCAAAAAACAGGGAAACCTTGCGGGAGAAGAAGCAAAGATTAGCATATGGCAGTCAAAACAGGAAAAAGTAACTAGGTAGGAGTATTTTAGTTGGATAATGATGGGTAAAAATGCATTCCCCAAAGTGACACAGAAAAGTGTGGGTGTAATGGAGATGCCCCCCAGCACAGGGGCTCTGGGACCAGCACACTGGTTCTGAGCTGGACTCAGCACACAGGCAATGTGGCACAGCATCTCCCACCTGCCCCAGCTGAAGACTCCTGCTTCTGACCCCACTCCCACCCACAAGTCACATCCATGCTCATATTATCAAGAACAGTCCTTCAAATCATCCAGCTGAAATGTGGTCTCTTAAACCTTTAGCACAGAGCTCTAGAGCACACAGTAACAATGTTCTGACCACCAAATTGAATTTCATGATCTTAGAGAATCAATTATCTATTGCTCATGTTAAACAAACATCTCAATATCATGTAAAATTCCAAGGGGCAAATGTATCTCAGTCAGAAAGACACATATCCTACCTTAAAGTTGTAAGAGTGTAGTGGAAAAAGCTAGGAAGTTTTAGCTTTTGATTAGTAAAATTCTTGAACTTTGAAAGATAAGACCAAAGTATTATTTAAATGTGCTCTGATTTTTTGATACATTTATTAGTATAGCCATAATAGGTAATTTTTTTCCACATTCCAATTGTAATATTTTTAGAAACAAAGAAAAGTTAACTCCCATTTCCTGTTCTTCCCTTACTTCATGTGTATGCCGTTGAATCACTAACTGCAGATACTGCTCATGACTGATGCCACAGCATTTCACAAGCTCCACTTGCATCAGCCTTGAACATTTTCACTAGTAGAGCCAGCTCAGAATTATTATCTGCTACTTGTGAAGCAGCAACATCCCGTATCAAAGTGTCTCAAGTCAAACTGTCTGCTCTCAGAATCGCTGTTCCAAGGAAGCGGTGACTTTTCTGGATCAACCACACCTTTTCAACTCTCTGTAACTGCCAAAATGTTTAAAAATAGTTCTCAGATACTTGTCCTCTATTAGGTAACTCCAATGCTTTGTGCTGCTACTGTCATCAGGTTACATAATTTGAATTTTATGTGTTGTTCTGAAAATAAGAGTTACCCAACACTGTGCTCACCTATATATTAATGTTTGATCCATTGTTTTAACTATAGGATCCGAGTAACCAGCATGGGCAGGCTCTGTTCCTATACTGACAAAGTTCTAAATACTCTCAATTTGAAGAAAAATGACATTTCACCAGCTCCATTTTTACTATATAATTTTTATGTGACCTAATCCTCACCTTTACAACATTTGGTGCTGATGGCACAACAATACCAGAAAAACTAGTTACTACAGTCCCTGCATCATCTTGCAAAGGGCAATAAAACAATGTATCCGTAGAAGTAAGAAGAACAAAGAACTACTCATGAAATAGCCTCCTGTTTTTTTCTAAAGACTTATCCTTAAATAAATCTGAGAATAAAAAAAAAACACCAAAAAAAAAACCAAAAACCCAAAAACCACCATCCTGATAGACAAGTGAATTAATGAAAGCAGCAGCACTATAGTAACCAAGCAACCAGGATGCCTGAATTCTTAGGTTGCCTTTCTCAGAGTAGGAGACATGAGTAAACTACTCTGATGAACCCCATCACCAACATGAACCAAGCTTAACAGAAGGGTGTCCTTTGCAATGATCTTAACTGAATATAATATTCATAAAAAGCAGGCAACCAGACAGAGAAGGCACAACCAAATTTAGTACCCTCAAGGGAGAGAAAGACTGCAGTATGTTTGAGTGCCTATATTAGACACCAGAGGATCCACATGGCTGAAGGCTGGTCTAAATATACTGACCACAAGAAAAAATTCAACACAGGCTCACATCTGATCAAACTCAGACAGCTAATGCCACAGAAAACAAGGCTTCCCTGCTCACAGCTGGCTTAAAATTTTGGCTTACATTGGTCTGTCACTGGAAGGAACTTACACGTAGACATAAATCTCCCAGTTCTATACTGATCAGAAGTCAGACACAGAATACCAGAGAGAATTCAGCTACCTGCAATATTTGCAACTAAGCATTTGAAAATTTCAGGATCACTTAAAACAGCTGCTTAGCCCTTCCAGAAATCCAACCAGGAACTTTAACATGAATGTTTCCCTTCAAAATAGCCTGATGCGTCATCTATCACCAGCCAGGGCACACAAGAAAAGTGCAATTTTAAAAGGTGAAGTTAAAGAGTGATAGTATGTTTCTAAAGGTAAGAGGAATACAGTAACTACCCTACTTCACCCAATATCTAGGCTCAACCTCTGAACCTCGAAGTATACTTTGTGTTGTTCTCCTGACAAGTGATAGTGCTTGAGATAGGTCAGTCCCTCATAAAATGAAGAGGACTCTACAACTCTATCTTTGTTATCTTTATAACCACCAATCATCACTTAAGACAAAAAAGCCTAAGAAGGGTAACTGACTTTCTCAATCAGTCAGCCACATAAAACAAACCTTCCAATCCAAGCAACACCCCAAACTCTGTCAGCCAACTACTGCTCTCATGATTTTCACAGAACAACTACATCAAGGTTCACCCCAAAACTTAAAAACATGGCAGGATCCATCATCTAATATCCTTTACCAAAAGATTTAACTTTGCAGTGGACTGAAAGCAGCTTTTGAAAGTCAAAATAACTTAAAAACATGTAAATAGAGCATTTGCATACATGCGCATATGGAACAAATCACAGCCCCAGGAACACTGGCTGGGACACTGCCAGGAACACTGGCTAATGTCACTGTAAGACTAAACTCTGTTATTTTTGGGGGGTCTTGGTGACTGGTCAAGGATCCTGGTGACTTGAAAAAGGCAAACTGAAGGCAGCTAAGTCTCACTTCAGTCCCTAGAAAGATTATGGAGCAAATCATCGTAGGACCCACCTACAGATGCTTGAAGAAGAAAAAGGTGAAGGGAAACGGCATGTGGCTATTGAGGACCAACCACACCTGATGATTGGCCCTCTGAACAAAGGCACAGCAGCTTGTTTTGACACCACAAAGGCTTTTAACAAGATCTCCCACAGTGTTCTTACAGCCAAACTGGTGGAATATAGTTTGAAAAAGCTGACTGTAAAGTGGGTGGAAAACCTGCCTGACCAGCAGAGTCCAAGGGCTGTCCTCAGTAGTCCCAAATCCATCTGGCTGGAACGGGCAATGCTCCCCAGGAACTGCCGCCATGGCCAGTATTGTTTAATGTCTTCCCTGGCAGCCTGGGCAAGGGGGTGGGATGTACTTTGAGTCAGGGTAGGTACCAAACTGGAGAGGGCTGTCCAGTGAGTTTTTGGGATCTCCACCCTCAGAGATAATCCCAACACAACCAGACATGGCTCTGAGTGACCTGACCTGGCCATGCTTTTCATAGGGTTGGACCAGATGATCTCCAGAAGTCCCTTCAAAACAATATTTTTCTGTAACTACATTTGAGGTAAATAAAAACAAATCAAATCAGATAAAAGCTTTTTAAAAACTGAAATAGTGGAGGTATTTCCTTTCAAGTGAAAATAGGCTAGAAATTGACATTACAAGTAAAGATGTCCAATTTTTGAACCAGTTTTTAAAAAGACAAAGAGAACAGCTCTGGCCTTTAAAAGAAAAATCTCATTAAATGCTTTTTTCACATATTTTGCATGCTAATCAAATTAAATCTTTTGAAGCAACAGTAGATAACCTGTTAGTTAAAAGTCTGCAAGTAAATTATCTCTCAGACCAGAGACATCTGTCTCAATTTGTGACAGGAACTAATCTGGACTACATTGCCTTTCAGGAACTAAACCCACAGTATTTTCCTGACAGATGCCTATTCTCAAAGGCTGTGAAGGTTTCTGATAACACCCCAAGCAAAGCATGCACATCACCTTTCACTTTCCAAATGCTGCCTCATTTTCTTCACCAGCTCCTGACAAGCAGCTCATTGAAGAAATACTATCACCTACAGACTTAGCTTCATTTTTCATAGCTTGCTACTTTCCTATGCTATTAAATTAATTCACTTTTCAACATTACAGACTACAACAGAAATATCTGTAAAAAAAATTTTACTGTAAGTACTCCTGTGGTACAAATCACTGTAATACCTGAGTCTCAATAAATAAAGCCTTATCAAAAACACAGATCAAAATCATCCACACTCACTTTCATCTTGATCTATCTCATTCTGCCTACAAGAATGGTTAAAAAATAAGTATCCATAAAGCTTTGGTGCTTTGACCAGGACCTATGGTAGATAACCCCATTATTTTTATGATTAGCCCAAACAGACCATAGGTACCCCATTTTGTTATTGTTACTGCTATGGGAACATCATCCTCTCGGTTTCTATTACAGTGACTGCTACAACTCAGCCAGGGATTCATCCTGTACCCCAGATCTTGTACAGATGGAGGAGAAAAAAAGTAAACGCAATTCCCTCAGGATAGTAATTAAAAGGATAAGCATATTCACTTGATCTAATTTAGGCATCTGAGTTAAGAGGCTAATCTAACAAAAAATTCTGTTCAACAGAGAGCAAGGAGCAGCCTAAATCCATGTCTGCAGGCATCACACAGTTCACATCACAGGGAGCCCTGAGTCTGAGTTAAGGTTTCTCTGAATACTCAGAGGTATGGTGGTGTGAATGCCCCTCCCAGATGAGTCACACTGAAAAAATACACACAAACAAAACAGGGGAGGTCGAGTGGAAACAAGGTAACAAAAATGAACCAGATTTGGGAGGAGAACGAAGCCCAGGTAGCTGCTTATCCAACTAGTTCCTAGCGCTCCTTACTTCTACATGTCACCGTCGCACAAATATACATATTTGTTACAAGCCAATTTCAGATGAATGATTAGAAGTTCTTGAGAGCAAGCAAAAATTTATGCAGCACCGTTGTAACCTACAGCACATTCTGCTTCACACGCCCTCCGAGCCTTCCTGTGCACACTCCGGCCACCACAGGCCAGCACCAACAGCAAACGAGCTCAGAAAACATCATTTTCCCAAAAGAGCAACGCACAACAGAGGGCAGCCTGGACACAAGGGCAAAGAAGCTTGAGACTTCTCATTCCCGTGCTTAGATGGGGAATTTCCGACAGATGTTTAAGAGAACCGCTGCAAGAATAACTTCAGAGAACGCAGGCACTATCTTAAAGCAGGATCTACTTTCGAGTTCTGCGATGTGACAGATGTCAAAGCCCCAACTGGCCCGAAAACCATTTACTGTATTCAAAATGGTACCTTAATGTTTAGGAAACCGAATCACGTACCTCAGCCTCATTTTATTCTCTGAATTACGACATGCCGCGGTGAGAAGTCGAGACCGAGAAAAGCCAGTCTATTTACAGACAGAGCAGTTTGCAAACTTTAACTGCGGAAACCAGCTGGGTTTCTCCAAACCCCGCATTTTCACAGCTAACCAGACGGAACAAAATCACCATCACCACAAGGAGCGGGGCTCTACAAACGCGTCCGAGTCACCTCACCTCGGCAGGGGCTCCCCCGGGCGCTCCGGGAGCTCTCTGGGCACGGGCACCGCGATCGCTCCGCTCGCAGCGCGCTGAGGGAGCGCGGGCGAGCAGCGGCAGCGCCGGCAGTGGGAGCCGCCGCCGCCAAAGCCCGAGACAACACCCCCACCCAAAAAAAGAGGAGAGGAAAACAAAAAAAAAAAAAAAAAGAAGAAAGAAAAAAGTCTACCTAAAAAAAAAATAAAGGGAAAAAAAAAAGAGCCTAGACTCAGCTAAAGAATAAAAGACAAGTAAAGCGGCTCAAGACAGTGGAGCCCGTGGAGCCCGTAGCGCCCGCGGCCCATGCCCCCCGCGCCCCCCGGCCCGCCGGTACCTGTTGCGCTGCCCCGAGCGGCGGCTCCGCCGGGCCGCGGCCCCTGCGCCTCCCGCGGCGCTCGGCCCCACAACATGGCGGCGGGGGCGGGGGAGGAAGCGGGGGCGGGCGCTGCCCGGGGCCGGGCGCCGCCGCTGCCAGGACGGGGCTCTCGGAGCCCCATGGAGGGGTCGCTGTGCCCGGCAGTGCAGCCCCCGGGTCTGGGCCGGGCTCGCCAAACAGTGCCGCGGTCCGGGGATGTCGCACCGAGCTTGTCGGTGCCTTTGCTATACGGTAACAGCTACCGCTTAAAGAGCTGACAGAGGATTTACCCCGTCCTTGCTCACCTCTCTCTCACTCGATTCCACCCGCTGCCTCCTCATCTGCTCCATAGGTTACCTTTGCTTTAGCTTTCCGGCTGTACCCCAGCCCTATCTCTACTAGAAGCTGAAAAGCCGAGGCCTCTGTTCTGCACGGGCAAAGCTTCCAGAAAAAGCTAATTCTTCCCCCTGGGAGCAGGTAAGAGCACCCTTGGTGCTTGTCCATGGGAAGAAAGCGTGTCCCGCTGGGACCCCACAGCGGCGCGGAGGGGGCTGCACCAGCAGCTGATTTGGGCTCACGCCAGGCACTGCTCGGGGACTGAAACACGTAGGATTTCAGGGCTTTATCTTTCCAAAAATTAAAGAATCTTGTAGGAAGGCAACACGTCGAAAATGCCATAATTTTTAACCACCAAACGTTTTCCTTCTCCAGCGAGGGGATCTCGCTGCGCACAGACGATTACAGCGCTTTTCTGCTGTGTTTTTGCTGGGTAGATAATAATTACCTATCACCTTCGTACAGCCCAGATTTTTCCACTGACTCATTCTTCTGGGTTCCTAATGAGCCTTTTCCAGATGGTTACACCTTCTATCATTCACGGTGATTCTAGAAGAGTCACGTTCCTGTGCCATGCAATGGCTGTGGCCACATCCTAGCACTTCCATGGGCAGGATTTGTGCTTACACACCTGATGTCTGCATTTGCTGTTGCAGCTGCCACATTGCACATCAGGCATTTACCCCTTGTGACCTCCTCAGCCCTCATCTGATTCACTGCTTTTGAAGATACAGCATTCTCCTCCCTCACACCGGGCCCAAAAACATGCTTTGTATTTTCATCCTATGAACAGACAGCAACCTCGGCTTTGATGCACAGATATTTGCTGTGTAGGTGGATTAAAACATGTGTTATTCAAGGGGCCCAGGTGGCCCTGGCCTGTTTTGAAGTCATCTGCAGATTTCATAAGCAGTGCTTCATATAATTCCAAATAATTATTTGGGATAACAAAGCAGCCCTGGGTGAAGAACAGGCTTCTCTGAAGCCCAATTAAAAAGTCTCTCATCTGACATTTTTCACTTGAATTACTTTATAACACCTCTTAATGCACAGCCTTTAATCTGTTTAGTACACATTATAGCGATACAGTTGTAAATGTGACTTTGTTGTGTTGGCAACACCTCCGGCCTGCTCTGGACTGAAGACAAGTGCTTGCAGCAGGCATAACAGTTTACAGAAACACTATTGTAGGAAGGATTAAGATAACAATAAACCAGATAAACATGTTTCTTCTCGTAAGACAAAATTGATCACAATAATGATTACAGTAGTTAAGGATTCTGAGGGCAATGTAAAAATCTGTGAAGGAAAGTCTCTAAGAACAGCTTAGGCAGATGTTGAAGGAGTTTGGTAAATACAGTTGATTGTGCCTTGAACATTGAACTCGGTGACTTTTCAAAGAAACTCACAGTTCCTTTCTTCTGTAATTGATGTTACTGCCACATTCCACATGCAAATGAACTTGGGCCATGTCTGTGCTTAACCACTGGCTTAGAGGTGACAAAATTCATAAAGCAGGAATTGCATAAAGGATGTTGGGATATTTGATTCCATAAATATGACAGATAGGGAATGAGCTGTCTGCTTTATTAAATGTGAGATCCCTATAGGTAAGCAATGTACCTCAGTTGGGGTAACTACACCTCCTCCTTTGAGACAAAACTGAAGCCAGGAAAATCACAGAATAGTAGCATAGAGTTGGAAAGGACCTTTAAGGGTTATCCAGTCCAAACCCCCTGCAATAAGCAGGGATATATTCAACTAGATCAGGTTGCTCTGAGCCTGGTCCAACCTGGTCTTGAATGTTTGCAGAGATGGAGCATCAACAACCTCCCTGACAGTGTTTAACCCCCTTCATTGTAAAAAAAAAAATAAAAAATCCTTCCTTATATCTAATCTAAATCGATCCTCTTTCAATTTAAAACCATTACCCCCTCTCCCACTGAAACAGGCCCACTGAAAATACTTCCTCCCATCTCTTTCAGGCCCCTTTAAGTACAAAAAGGCCACAATAAGGGCTCCCTGGAGCCTTTTTCTCTTGGGCTGAACAATCCCAACTCACTCAGCCTTGCTTCTTACCAGAGGTGCTCCAGCCCTTTGAGCATCTTCATGGCCCAAACTGGACTAACAGGACCACATCTTTCTTGTGCTAAAAACCCCAGAGCTGGACACCCAGTGGGGTCTTAGAATCACCTCTTTTGACCTGTTGCCTGGGGAGGGAGGAGTTGTAGGGAATTAAAAATTCAGCTGACTCCCTAGCAAGATAACCTGGTATAAAAATTTAGCACATCAAAGCTTTATGTGTTCTGATTCTACACAAATTGAATGCATCTACATTATCACAATGAACTGGAGCTGATCAGAGATACTAGAAGAATAAATATCTCTAAGATTAATTAATTATCAGGAAGAGGAGGAGGACTCACAATCTGTATTACAGACACATTTAAATGCAGCAGCCCCTCAAGTCACTCTTCCTTGGAAACAGAGTATGTAGACATACAATGTTGTGTCAGCTATGAAAAATGCATCCTTGAAGTAAAGCTGAACTCTTACTCAACCTAAGAGTCTTACAGAGATGTTTTATTAGTAATGTCTAAGGCACAAACTAGTATTACATCTTTAAAATGGAGAATGACATTTGTTTCCACTCAGAGTTTGACTACTGCTTGAAGCATGTTCAAAAGAAAAGCACTGCTTTTATGAAGGTGGAGTTTCTACAGGCACTGTTGCAGATACTGCCTTTGGGCATCTCAGGGTTTGGAAAAAGTGCTTTTTACAAGCTTTGACCTGTAGTTTTGGGGGCTGATGTCAAATACATGTGCCTTCTGATGACAGTACCCTTCTAGCAAGGAGTAGATAAGGAAACTTAAAACTGCAGGAACGACTTAGTTTGTTCCAAAAAGCCATTAAAGTAAGAGAAATTGTTTAATAATAACTGATAATAGAAAAGGGAGCTGAAAGGAGGAGAAACCAAAGGTATGGTAAGATAGAGGCTTGTTCCAGACATAGGGGCAGGGTTGCAGCACAACAGCTACTCAGAGGACACCAATTAAGATGAAAAGTGTGGGAGGAGCAGAAAAGAAGTAAGGTTTACTCTAAGCAATGTTTCATCCTCTAGGATTGTTATGGTATCATTTTTTTTATCCTGGGCTTTTAGTGGGAGGTGTCCCTGTCTGTGGCAGGGAGATATGAACTAGATGACCTTTAAGGTCAAACTCAACCTCAACCCATCCTATGGTTCTATGATATCCTTGTCATGTCTGAGCCAAAACCAACACACAACAGCAAAACCTAACAAGATATAATGATGGAGAAACTATTCCTATTACTAGCAACTCAATTTTCACATTAAGGCTTTACTTGTTGATCATTATCTGTACTCTGTCTCAGTTTCCTGTTAGAAGCAATTTTCCTATCTTTAGAGTAATAAGGAAAGATCTCCACCGACATAAAAAAAATCATGAATAAAATTGCTTAGTCTGAACTGAGTGGCAAAAGGTAACATAACTTCTTCTCTGCTCTTAGCTTACCCCCTAATATTGCTCTTTTTCTTTGCTCTGCTGCAGGAAAACACACCAGAAGTGAATGCTTTATTCTCCCTGTGCAAGCCCTCTGACCAGGCAGTGTCTAAGCTTGATGACAGCCATCTTTCTGTAAATGTATGTTTAAAATACATAAAGTTAAACCAGGACCAAATGTACACCTGAAATCAGTTACTGCAAGAATAAGCCATGCTTTGTGCACTGGTCAGAGATCAAGGGACGTAAAGTGACAACTATTTCTGAGTGGTCAAAAAGCAGTAATTGCTCAATAGTGACCTGCACACATTCCTCCTGTAGTGACCTGTTTAATTTTGCTTCCTAGTAAGTGGCATTTCCTCATCTGGAGAGTCCAGCTCGTTGTCCCAGCTATAAAGAACTACTAAGGAACAGCCACACCTACCTGATGAGTGACAGCTCTGACCCCTTTATTAGATTCATCTCTCTTATTCATGCTACATTTTCTTTTCTACCTCCTCTTTTTTCTCTCCAGCAAACAGATAAGCAATGAGCCCTCACTCAGTGCTGCTGGAGGTTCCATATTTACAGCAGTGCCAATTGCTTTCCTCCTTTTGAGTAAATGCTAGATACTGTCTTTTGACCCACATCTTTATTTAAAAATGGAGGCAAAAAACCAGAATGGGATAAACAAAAGGACAGGTTAATATTTGCTTTCCACACCTAACAGAAGAAACATTTCTGATATAGATTCTGAGTAACAATTTATCAAAAAGGTGTAGAAGGCACAAAGCACACACTGCATCAAAAATAGAAGTTCTAGAGGTGTTGGTTTGGTTTCTGAACCAGAAGCCCATATAAGTTTCAAAATAACAAATGGCTACTGTATTCATTTTGCAGGATTTTCTATTACTTCATAGCTGTATGAAATAAAATATTCATGTCCCAACTTTGCTCCCTGCCAAGCACTGATATTATTTAGTAGGGGATGGGGAGCTGGACTGTATTTGTTCAGTGTGGCAAAGGCTTCTTTGCCTACCGCACTGAAATTATTTTGAGATTTACAGAACATCTATGTAACCATAGAGAAAGCAGCTTTCCAGACAGGCCAGACCATGCTGTGAAGGGAGGCAGTGCTGACTCATGCAGACTGAATTATTGCAAATAAAACTTTGCCAACTGCTGAGCAGACACAAGGATTTTACTTGCTATCCCTAGCTGCAGTGCAGGCAGGCAGAAACGCTCAAGCACACAGGAATTTCACAAGTGCCAAGTGCTGACAATAGCAGAGTAATAGGGTTAAGCAAGGTTATTTGTTGCAATTTTACAATCCTGATGCCACAATTAGTAAATAAGACCTCGGTAAGAGAGAGTTGCAGGTTCATTTCAGACACATTTGTTTGTCTGTGCTCAGGTTTTGATGCAAGCCAAGAAGCCACTCTGATCCCAATAGGCTGGGATCCCTACTGCATTTGCAAATGTGAGTTTCTTTTCCCCAAATATTTCACTTTTGGGTGCTAAAAACCTGTTATTTCATACATACAGTTGGGTTCTGAGGACCAGTACTACTTTTGAGTAGTGTACCTCTCGTATACTGAATTTTGTGGGGTTCTCTGGAATTACACGTTGCTTTTAAGGGATGAATAACATAAATATTGTGGAAAATTTGAAATAAATGGTCTCAGATTTCAGAATGTTTTGTGAGTTGCTGTGAAAAGGAAATTTTTTCAGATTCACAGATTTCTGGAAAGGTGCAGGCATGCTATGAAACAAGTATGTCCTATGCTAAAGATATGCAAAACAGTGTAAAACAGTAAAGTGAGTTTATGATTAATAACATAATTAATAAAAACAGGGTTTCATTGAAAGGGCAAAGAGATCACTGTGGTTTTAAGCTGGCTTATGGAAGTTTACACAAAAGCTCTGTGTTGATGGGACACAGAAATTTCCCCTGGCTGTAGCTCTTGCTTGCCTGGTGTAAAGCTGAGAGTTTGAGGTGCTGCTGCCCCCATCTGCCTGACATCCTGCAGGACTTTTCCATGAAAAACGGAAGCAAAGGCAAATTCTTCCACCAGCTGCAACTAATAAGGTTGTGCTGTACCTCGAATCAGTGGCAAACTTGTTGCATTCAGGGGGTTAGAGTTATTTTTGCAGTCTTTCCCCAAGACAGAGTTGACCTCTTAGGTTTAGGGTTTGGTTTTTTTTTTTGCAGTTAAAAGTTGTTTTTGACCAGAGGTAAGTCTGTCAGAGCAAGTCACTTTGTAACTTACATTGACATTAAAGTTTAACAGAGTTCAAGCCAGAGCTGAAATCAATGGAGTGTGAAAAGAGATCATACTATCAACCATTAATGCTTCACTTGAATTTTCATGCAAGGTTTGTCTTGCTTTTATCCTGCTTCTTGCTTTGGAAAGGGAAATCTATAACAATTTGCTGATCTACTTCACTGATCTACTCCAAGTCTTTCTGAAAATTCATTTCCCAGAGGAATTTTGGCTGCAGAGTCACTAAAACACTTAAGAACAAATGATTCTAATATTTATGACCAATAAATCCTCACCTGTCTGTTAAGTTTAACCTTCATGGCTAAATAGTTTAAGGCAAAATTTTCCTTCTGTTCTGTGTCAGCAGTGTCAGGAAAAGGGCTTTTACTGCCTAACAAGATAAATCCATCAGCACTTAGCATTGGCAGTCCTTCCAAGAAATACTGTGCTGCGTTGTTGAGGCTGAATTTGCTTTTCCTCTTCTGAACTGGGATCATCATGGACTGGATGCCACTGCCTAGATCAGTATCTTGGCATTTAGTGAGCAAATTAACTGGAGGGACAACTGCAAACATGGCAGTTTCAACCTGCAGGAAAGACAAAGAGTACAAGGGTTGTGTCCCCTGTTTTTGCCATGCTGAGGTCCTGGCCCATTTTGTCTAACAAGGAGCCAGCTCAGTCCTGCCTGAGTAGTGCTCACAAGACTGACAGGATTTAAAATCAGATTAAAAAAACCCCACTTAAATACAGAGACACAGCCAGGCAAAGAAGCTCTGTCATTATTACAAAGATATTAAAGGCTCCTGGTAAAACTCCCATCTTTGCTTGGCATGATGAAGCCTTCATCAGTCATGGAGGGGTAAATGAGAAACAGGAAACTTATGGGCATTATTCCAGGTAAATGTACATCTGCAGACTTTGCTTTGCCCAGGTTGCAATGGAACAACTCAAGATACCTGTGCATCCCCAGACCATTCTTGACTCCACCTTTCACTCAGAGAAACTACCCATGGAAGTCCATATCAATTCCACAGCAATAAGGCAGTTTTGAATCAGAGCCTGCAATAAGTCAATTTAAACACAAATCCATGGACAGGTTTAATTTCAGCATTTACATAAGTACTTTATTTTTCCACCAGACCCCCACCCTTTTTCAGTGCAGAAAATGAATAATGCTGCAAGATGAATTGTGTTTCCTGAATTCTTAAAGTTTTTATAATCTTCCTTATTCACTAAGTAGCCTTGGGTTTTATTTAATAATAATTCAGAAGCTGCACTGAATAAAAATATATTTTAGTTGATTTTCTCTTGGGTTTTTATGTTATTCTTACTGTAACTGGTACTTCACAAATGCAGCTTTTTCTTCACAAGATTCCTGAGGCAAGTTAATATTAGCATCCTCATATTACAGCTGAAGAACAGAAAGGTGGAGCAATTTGAGCAAGAACGCTTCAAACGTTTGCTATTCTTGGATGCTTCTCTTGGGACACAAAGGCTTACTTGAAGGACTTGCCCTGCCTGGATTCATGGTTTCATTTGGAGTGGGATGCACTTTCTTTCCACAGAGCAAATCACACACAGCTCAAGTCAGCACGGCAGAAATCAAAGGCTGGTACAAGCTACAGTGCAACTCCTCTCTAAGCAAACCAATTTGTCATCACTTGTCACATTCCCACCTTCCTTCTGTTCCCAGCCATATGTTCCCCTCCCCTTCCACCAGCACTGGCACCTGCCTGCTCCTTCTGTGAGCTCAGCCTGAGGAAAGGGAAAAAAATGTGTGATTACTTTTTGACAACAACAGAGTCAGTTTTATATTTATAATAATTGCAGAATCATAGAACGGCTTGTGTTGGAAGGGACCTTAAAGATCATCTAATTCCATTTGTCCCTTCCATGGGCAGGGACACCTTCCACTAAACAGGTTGCTCAGAGCTCCCTCCAACCTGGCCTTAAAAAGTGTATTTATTTGTTTGTGGTGTATGTTAGTACTAATTCTAAAACAGCTATTTTATTTACGTGTAGTTAGGCATTAGCAATTACCTTTCAATTTACTATTCACTTACATAATACATAGCAATCACAAAAGTTTATCAATATTAATTATTAATTATCGCCATATAACTTTTGCATATTGAAATAATATCTTACCATATATTATTTATAAATTATATTTTATAATACCAGAAGTCCACAAGCTTTCGATGGTACTGCAGAGGAGGGGGAGCACCCACCCAGCACGGCAGCCCCTGCACTGAAGGACTCACGGTTTACCCAACAAGTTACATTTTTAGGCATCAATGAATCACCAAAAAACGCCTTTCACATTTTTTTACACCTTTCCCTTCTGCCCCTCCGTCCCGCCCAAGCTCCCGCCCAGCCGCGGGCGGGGCGCGCCGGGGTCGCCGCGCGTGCGCGTCGGGTCCCACGTTGGGATCGCGGCGGTTCCGGCAGCGATTCCCGGCAGCGATTCCCGGTCGCGATCCCGGCAGCGGTTCCCGGGGGCGATGTTCCGCCGTCCCCCGCGCAACTTCCGCGGCCGGCGGCGCGCAGCCTCCAGCGGCAGCAGCGAGGGCGAGCCGGAGCCACAGCCGAAGCCACAGCCGGAGCCGGCCGCAGCCCCATCCCCGGACTCAGCCCCGTCCCCGGACTCGGGCGCCAGCTCGCCCTCGGAGCGGGAAGCGGAGCCCTCGGAGGCCGAGGGCGATCCCGGCGCGGAGCGGGCGCTGCCCGCGGAGGAGCCGGCCCGCAGCCACCGAGGGCGGGCGCGCAGAGCCGGGGCGAGCCCGGGGCAGCGCCGAGCCGGGGCCGCAGCGGGGTCGGGCCGAGCCGGGAAGGAGCTGCTGAGCTTCGGCGGCGAGGAGGAGCGGGAAGGTGAGGAGGGATCGAGTGTGTGTGAGCCGCAGAGCACGGCCCGGGAGCGGAGGGGCTCTGCCTAGGGCTGCCGCCTCAGCGAGCCCCTCCTGCCTGTCTCTGTAAACACACCCAGCCGTGCTCTGTCAGGGGAAGGGCTCTCGGGAGGGTTTGCGCGGTAAACCCGGACTAAAACCTGGGCTGGGCCTGGTTAGTCTGGAGAAGCCAGAGAGCTGGGCTCATCAGTCCATCTAAATATCTCGAATGAGGGCGCGAGAGAATGGTGCCGGACTCTGTTCGGTGATGCCCAGCAAGAGGATGAGGAGCAATGGCCACAAGCTAAAACACAATAAGTTCCACCTCAACACGAGAAAGAACTTTTTTACATCAAGGGTGGCAGAGCACTGGAACAGCTGCCGAGGGAGGGCGTGCAGTCTCCCTCTCTGGAGGCATTCCAAGCCCACCTGGACACATTCCTGTCTCACCTGTTCCAGGTGACCCCGCCCTGGTAGGGGGGTTGGCCAAGGGGATCTCCAGAGGTCCCTTTCAACCCTGACAATTCTGTGATTCTGTGAAAAGTACTTTGGCAATTGTGTATGTCCACGTTCTTTCGGCTGAAAACATCTGAAATCTTCTTACAGTTGGAGAAAACCAGAGAGAACAAGTACTGTGTGGTTCCATGACTGAACAAGCTTAAATAAATGAAACTTGAATGTTTAACTGACACTTCTGGGCTGTTACTGTTGTGGTTGATGAGAAGACATCAACCTTGGTGGGCACAAGCTGCAGAGAGACCCTGCATTTCAGCAGTGCAGTGTTGCTGTGTAGAGGAGGCTGAGCTGCAGCTTTTACTAAGAGGTGATAGATCATAAATGATAAAGCCACTGTAATATTCAGAATTGATCCAGCCAGAACTGAAAGACTGGACATAGATAGTCCTTAGTGCCATGGCCTTGTTGACATGTTGGTGTTTGGTCATAGGTTGGATTTGATCTCAGAGGTCCTTTCCAACCTAATTGATTCTGTGATTCAGAAGTTATGCTGTGCACACATGGAGTTTACATGCACGTTTGTATGCAGTACATACACATATATGTGTGTATATTGTTGGCTTTATGAATGTTACTCAGAATCACTTTGTTTTATCTGGTAGGTGAAGAGTTTTTTAAAGTTAAAAAGCCATCCTTCAACGAAGTAACCTTTAGAATTAAAAAGAAGGAAAGCTTACTGCCTGCGCAGACAGAAGCTGAAGAAAACAAAAGTAAGTACTTTTTTAGTTAAATATTTTATGAAATACATGAAGAGTGATGTAAAAATACTGCTGTTAGATGTTTTTTGCTTGTTAATTGAATGCAGAATTATACTTGCAGTTGTAATTTACAGGTTTATAATTGTGATGTATTTGTGCTGAAATTATTTTCAGTTTGACCTTGGTAAAAGTTTATCAGAACTTGGAGGCTGTTCTTGAGAAAACCTGATTATGCAGAGCCATGTGCTACATCAATGTTAACAAAGTTTTGATAAGTTTATACCTCAGCATCATATATTTCAAACTATGGGCCAGGTATCCACTGCTTTTTGCTGTCAGATTGCAGTTTGATCTGAGTATTGGCATTGAGGGAAAATGTGAGCTTAGTTGCATTTTGTCTGATGAAAGTTAATGCAAACATTATTACTTTGTGTGCTCTTACAGCATTTAAATGTTTTCATTGAATTCAGTCAATAGCCTAGATTATTCTGGTAGTATCCCTAGTTCCATTGAAATACAGTCAGTTGCCCAGAGAGGCTGGGCTCCCCATCCCTGGAAATGTTCCAGGCCAGGTTGGATGGGGCTGTGAGCACCTGGTCTAGTGGAAGGGGAATTGGAACTAGATGATCTTTAAGGTGCCTTCCAACCCAAACCATTCTGTGGTAACTCTCTTGTTTGAATATTTGGAGTTTGTGTGTTTTAGAAACAAATGCATCTAAAAGTTCTCTTTATGTATTCCCCTTTTGACACTTCTGTCAATTCACAGATATACCATATTTGCTAATGTTAGATAAAAGTAAATTAGATTGAGATTGGTCAATAATTCCCTTTGAGGTTGTGATTCAGCTGAGATAGTAAATTTTCTTAGTAACTTATAAAATCATATCATGTTCTTATAAAAGGTGGTACATTCTGTTGTTCAGTAATCTTATGATTTACTGAAAGTGTAGTGGCAGATGAAGAGAAATCAATATTTTTAAAGTATTTGATAATAACTGGAGACAAGATAGATATAAATGTTTATAGTTTAACTAAGACTGCTTTCTAAATGCAGTTTTTCAAGTCAAGAATCCAAATACGCTGTGAGCAATCAGAATATTAATTAGTTGTTATCTGAGAGCTGATCTCATTGCTTTTGTGCATCTAAATACACTCTGTGTCTCAGAAGGACTCGTAGTCTTTCTGTGGGAAGCATCATCAAAGATGCTTTTATTCAATACAAGAATTGGCTTGTAAGTGACTCTCTTGGAATGTTAAAATTTGACATGTTTTGGTGAGAACAGGTGGAGATAGACAAGTGACCAGTCTTTGCAGCAAGGTGTAAATAATTTCTGGTAACCAGTTATGGCACATCATATTCCAGCAGCTGAAACTGAAATAATGGATCATACTTTTTTCCCCTATAATGAAGAAATCTGTCAGTTGGAGCCTGGAGTTGGCAACACCAAAGATACTCATGAAGAGGATGAGGACAATGAGGATGAAACTTATTCTTCACTCAATGAGGATTACAACAGCTCAGATTCTGAAAATGAATCCAGCTCTCCACAGAGGGCACAGAGGGGGAAGGATTTATCACCAGGTTAGTTCCCTAGCTTTTTTTTTTTATCCAAGAAAGCTATTTTAGAACATTTTGTGTTTGAAGGACATGACAGGTTAGGTGAGATGAGTTCCACTAAGCTTAAACCACCTACGATATTGGCATCTGTTCATCTGTTTATCCTGATTCAGGGCTACCCTTCTGGAAGAATAGGGGTTCCCCCACATTTTTAGTTGCAAACATTTGTTGTCTATCTGTGCTAGTTTTGGGAATGGAGCAGAAATTATGAGCCCTGGTTATAGAAGAAAGGCAGCAGAAAATTCCTCTTTGGTGATGCACAATTCCCTTCATGAGGAGAAAATAAAACCTCACTTTGAGGTTGAGAGCCACTTTTTCATCTCCACATATTCTACATGGCAGCCATCTTGTGTTCTGTATCCAGGGTTGTACAGTGGTGCTGAACAGTTGTCATGATTGGCATTAGATACAGAGTGTTGCTTTTAGTCTTTTCTTAGATTTTCTCTCTCTTTGATGCAGGCAATATCCCCAGTGCAGCTCACGTTGAGGCTGCTCGGAGGAAGCGTCACTTAGCCAGGGCAGAGGCTGATTATCTTGCCCTGGATGTTTCAAACAGTCCTCAGGTCCCTCAGAGAAGAGGAAGCAGTGATTTGGAGAGTGAAGATGAGTCTGAAACAAAGAATCTCGATTTTGCTCCTAAAATGAGACCTCTTAGGCAGAGGATGACTGAAGACATGGATAAGATGGGTGAGTTTGTGGTGTTTCTCCCAGAGGCTTTGTTTTAGTCTCTGGAGCCACGTGGGACTTGTCCAGTTAGGAAGTGAGGCTTTGCCTCCTCAGGGCTCTTGGAAAAAGGCTGTGCAGTTGGTACTTGAGGTTTATTTATATGGGTCATAGGCCTGGTTTAGGTCTCACTGGTGGTGGTGCAGGATACTTTGAGAAATGTTTACAAAATTATTTTTGGCCTTGTTGACTGCAAAAAAAAGGCCTTGTAAGAGGCATATTTACTGTGAATAAAGTTACTCTAGGTCCTGTCTCCTGCTTCTGGTCTGGCCTTCTAAGTGCTCTTCCTGCACTGACATAAATTTCAAAAATGGAAAACAAACAAACAAACCAGCATTCCAGCCCTTCAGAAGTAAACAAACCTACTGCATGCAAAACATAATTGGCTTTTCCATTGTTTTTATTCCCTTAGAGCTGCTTATAGTGTTATGAAGCACAGGTTTACTTAAGTATTTGAATAAGGGCTATAAGGTATGCATATCTATGAGCAGAATCTGCCATTCAGGTTAATGCTAACGAGATCTTTTTGTATCTGTAGTTGAGTGTATGTTCTGGAATGCTCAAGGGTTTGTTGGGTGTCATGTCTTGGTCTATACTTACACTCTTGTTTACATGTATTATGCGTGTAAACTTTGTTTTGAGAAATAAAAACAAGATGTTTATGTGCCTCCTACTACAGTAGTAGTTGCTTGAGAAACAGTTGGGGGAATTAATGTTGGTGTGAATCCTACAAATCCCAGTAGCCTTTTCCAAGCCTTTCTTGCCTTTCAGTTTTGCAGTCCTCCATCTGCAGGTTTTTCATCTGCTGTTTTTTGTGTGTATCACTTCTCAGTATTGGCTGGGAGACCCATGTTGCTTTAGATGGAAGGGAAAAACTAAAGGGTGTAGTTAGATCTAATAACAGTTGTTTTACCTTCCAGTGTCTCTGGGTGATGCATCAAGTGACGATGAAGCCAAGTGGGAAGAGCAGCAAATAAAGAAAGCTGTTAAGCTCTCTCAGGTGACACACATGCTTTCCTAACCATTGGAAGTTGCTTTTTGCTTATAGGCAAGAGAGATTGTCTGGAATACTGTTGTGTCTCTGTTCTGCCCTCTTGTTAGGGAGGGTCTTAGGAAGTTATTCCCTGATTCTTCAGGGAAAGATGATTAGAAATATGGGAAGATGACAATGAAAATCTGTAATCTCTGTCTGCGTGTTGAGAAGCAGTGTGGTGGTGTCAGCCCCAGAGGCAGATACCTGTTGTGATTAGAGATCACAAGAAGCAGAGAAGAAAATTCTGAACTCTGATTTTTTTGCTGCTGTGCAAGGGATCTTGAAAGCAAGAGTATGCAAGTGATACAAATGTTGCAAAGTTGCAAAGCAAAAATTATTGTTTTATTCTGCTGAATTTCTGTTGAGTGGCAATCTGGGAGCTCTCTTCACAGTTCAGCAGAATGCTGTCTTTTTCTCAGTAAGTAATTGGCAAAAACTAACTATATTCTGATATGCTGGCTTGGATCACTTGCTCTGGATCAGACTTAGGAGTATTTGAATAACCAGCTCTTTATTGAAGTCAGTATTGACAGTTGTAGAAATTTTTCCAATTTGGGGAGTAGAGGAATGAGAGAAAGTTACATCCTATTGAGACTGTGTTCAAATCCAGTATGATCTTAGGTCCTCATACTCCACTTGCTTATGGAAAAGTTAATTCTACTCTTCAGGAAACAGCAGCAATTTATAGCTGTAGACCTTGTTAGTTATGGATTTAATGCTTGAGTTGATTGGGTTTTGTCTAGATTTTTTTGTGGTTGAAATATATAGCTTTGTATTGGATGTTTAGTATTCAAATAGTATGTCTTGATGATCTGTAGAGTTGCAAAGGGAGAAATTGTGTAAATGGTGTATTAAAAATTGACACTTAATTTTTGTAGGAAATTTGTGATGACGCCTCTGTGCGTAAATATCAGCCAACCAAACCCAAGTTTGATACCTCTGTTTCTCTACCACCTGTGAATTTGGAAATTGTGAAGAAGAGACTGACTGAAAGGTAATGCCTTAACTTACTAGTTGTCTGAGTTTTTGTCACAGAATGAGGCAACAGCTTTGAAGTCTTACTCTTTTTTCCAGAGTGTTGAGCTTTGTTTGGGTTGTTACCAAGTGTAATAATGTCTAATGGAGTGCTACAAATTTTTTACTTTATGTGGCAATACTTTGTTTCAGGGGAGCATTTGGACTTTCCAAGAGTGTTTCTGTCAACTTGAACTTTAGAAAGTAAATTTTTTATTTGGCAACAGCTTTTTATGGTTACTGGTGGTTCTTGACAGGAGCCTTGGCTTGATGTTACATTTGCCCAGCAAGCAGAACTTCTCTGGGGGCAGGTAGAGCTGGCACTCCCAATCCTCCTTCTTTTAGTAGTTCTTCTGGTAGTTCTTATACCAGCTGCAAAAATATTTCCTAAAGCAGCCGAAGTTCTTTACAGCCTGTTCAGAACATGCCTGGATCTTTTTCTTTAGTTGTGTGCCAGGCTGTGACTTCTTTTGAGCAGCTCAGCTGCTGTGTGGGCAGCTGAGGTGGACATGGGAACCTCCTAGAGGGTGTGTGGGAAGGACAGCTGGGTCAGACATCCCAAGGTAAGCCATCCCCTGTCATCCCTCCCAGCACTGGGAAGCAGCTGTTCAGATAAGTTTAGACAAGTAACTTAATACAAGTGAGACATAAATTCTGCTGTGAGCTTGCACCAAGCTCTTTGTAATCTTTACTTTGTACAGACCATCATTGCTGCATTTGTTCAGAGAAGTGAAACTAAGTTGGACTAAATATTTTTGTGGAACTGTATGCTTTCTTAATCACCTAAAGGAATTGATGTACAGAGTTATGTACAGAGTCAAATAAGAAAGCATGAGAATACAGCTGTCAAGAGTGGGAAATTTTTCTGGGAAACAGCAGGAAGGGGAGGAGGAACCTGTTTGGTGTAGGTACAAACCTGTTTTGTTTGTAGATGTTTTTAACATATTAAGTGCTGAAATAAATTAATATTTTTTTATTTATAATATGTAGCACAGTAGAACACAATAGCTTAGTTCATCTGTTTTCTTTGGAAAGTGTTTAGTTCAGGGAAGTGAAATAAATTGTAGTCTGTGCTTTGATTCTGTTACAGACCTGCTCAAACTGAGCAAATACTTGGGATATGTAAGGAGGGAAGGGGTAAAAAAGAGAGGAAGCAGAGTTGTAATATATGTAAATGTTTGTATGCTACCTGTCTGCTAGAGACAGCTGTTGACAGAAGCTTTTGGTGTTTATCACACAATAGTAAGAGTTGTCAGTTGGTTTGTATTTAATAGTGAACACATAGTGAATGCTTACAGGTACTTCTGTCCATACAGCTTTCATTAACTGGTATGGACATGCTGATGTGAGTTGTAGTTTTTACCAGATTACTTTGGGTAGAATCTATTTAATAATGTGATACCATGTAATTTTGGCTTTTATATTTTTGGGAAGTGTGGTATATTGAGGAGTACAGATTAAATACCTGTGGTGCTTTCAAAACCAGCACCATATAAATGACATTTGGGTTGCCAAAGTGTGATGTTTGTCCCTACCCTGTAAATGTTGGCATGGGTAAATCTTTCAGTGCTGCTCAGGTCAAATGCAAGTGCTATTATTAGCACAGGCAAAGATTTTGTATGTGATTATAATGGGTGAAATGTTTTGGAGTGCATCAGCTGTTAAATTGGCAATAGTTCTGATTGTCTGGGTTTCTCTCTTTCAGGATAACATCCTTACAGGATGTGCACCGTGCCCACCAGAGAGAGTATGAAAAATATATGGAGGATATTGAGAGCTCAAAGATGTCTGTCCAGGAGCTGGAGAAGTCTTCAGATGCAGCTATGAATTATAAATTCTACAGAACCATGAAAACATATGTAGAAAACTTGATAAACTGTTTGAATGAAAAAGTATGTATATTTTTCTTTTTTTTCTTTTTTAAAGATGATAAAGGTGTATTCTGTCAGGAAAAAATGAGAGATACCACCCAGTTAAAAATCAGTTCTATCAGAATCAAATTTAATTTTAATTTAATTTTGTGTCACTTTGCAGTTGTGTATTTTTTCAAGTAACTTTAAAGAGAAAAAATGTTAGTTAGGGAATACATTTTCTTCAGTGGCTGGTGCCTCAAAAGCAAACTGCAATAAAACAAGGGACACCAGTGGTGTCCTGGTGAACCCTTTTGTATGAAGTCTTAGTCCTTGATGTGTAACTGGCATACAGTTTGTGTTTTCAGCCTGAAAACTCCCATGACCAGGAACTTAGTTGTCAATCTCTGATACTTCTGTTTTAATTTCACAGCCATACAAAAACCCCATTGAAGTTGGTTTTTGCTCATTCTTGTGAGATTTAAACTGATTGAAAGCCTGATTGGTGTTTGCTGTATTGCAGCTGAAGGACATTAATGAGCTGGAATGGGCTATGCATGCCCTTCTGCAGCAACGAGCCGTGAGAGTATCGAAGCGAAGGCAGGAGGAGCTGAAAAATGAATCTGCTTATATTCAGCATCTGACAAGTTAGTGCAAAGTTCAAATTTTCAGTGAGAAAGTAATTTCTGTCTTTGAGCAGAAATACAGTTAATTCCTGGTTTAAGATTTTAATTTTCACCTTTGATCCCCTTTCCCCTTCCCATTGTCAGTAGGTGTGTTTCTACTGTACCTCATTTGAAATTCTTGCCTCAGTAATGCCCATGACACTGTTTTTCTCTGGCTTAATTTCTCTGAATATGAGGTGACCAAGTACCTTGTCAATTTTTAATTGTTCAATTTCCCATCAATATTTAAAAAGAAAAATGGGAGTCAGTTTTCCAGTAGGTTTCAAGTTGGAGAAAGCTTGCTTATTACTGAATTCTGTGAATACCTGAAAAAGCTGAGTGTGTAATTGGCAACATCACTTTTACCTGAGGGTGTCTGTAAGGCTATGTATGTGCCCAGATTGGGGATTTCAAACCAGGAGGTGACACCAATGCGGCAGAATATGAAGTGAGAAGCTACTCTGTGTAAGGGTTTTATCTAAAAGAAAACTGTGTTTCAGTCACTGTAGGAAAAATTAGTACAGTTTTCTCAGCTCATATTTTCTTTCCTCGCTAAGGTATTGTTTACATGCTGTGCGAATCTCTAGCTGCTGCTATTTAAAAAACCCAAACAAACCAGACCTCCAAAACCCTTTAAAACTGTTCAGGCAAAGCTGAGAGCAATCTGCTTGGAGCTGCTGGAACAGATGGAGGGCAGATGCACTGGATTCTGGTAAATACTAAATCATATGGGTTCAGTCTTCTCACTTGAGGGGATAAACTGCTGATGAGAGAAAGTAGCAGCCAAGATGGTTTTGTAAAATGGAGTGGCCAACTGACAGTAGGTGTAAGGAGAAAAGAGTAATGCCACAGTAAGAATTGCTATTAAAATGATTTTACCTCCAGCTCATTACAAATGAGACTGTAGTTGCATGTTTAGCAGCACATAGCATTGTTTTTTATGTTCCTAGTTGTATTTAATATAGTGGAAAGGCTGTTTTTTCTTACATGATAGTACTTCAGTAGTAGTACACCCTTTCTCTTTGCCATGTTTTGCACATCAGCCAGTTATTAAGGCTACAAGCAATTCACTCTGACTTACTCTGGGTACTGTTAGACTTTTGATTAGGTTTGTTCTTTTGTTGGCTATTTTCCAAATTAAAAAAAAAAAAAACAACAACTTCAAAACAATAGAAGGAGATTCTTTTTTTTTCCTGTTTGAAAATATAACAGTAACTTTAAAAATGTACCACTTTATTTTTGGCTGTTTCTGTCTTATAGGTGGGAATGACAAACCAGTGAAAAGCAAATTGGGAGGTGATGAGAAGACACAGGTCCTGGAAATGTGTGAGCATCGAAGGTAACTCTTACACAGAGGTGCACTCAATTCTGATAAATGTGCTGTGCACTGACTTCCTGTCATTCCTGCAGTCATGAATGTAAACCTGTAGGATTACTAAATGAGATTACTCTAAAAATATTTCAGTATTTGCTTTCCAAAACTTGAAGTACATGGAAGCCATCTATGCTATAATGTCATTCTCTTCATATTGATTTGAACCTGAATGCTAATAGAGCTGGATATTTTAAACTAAAAAGTCTTAAGTGAGACAAAATTATGAGGGGAGCTTTTTTCTTCCTATTTTAATTAATAATATTATTAATTTCTACAGAAATATATTTCTGTATTATGTATAAATAGCAAAATTGGGCAGAATTGTTTCTGCTGGAGAGGCAATGGTGAGTGAAACAAATCAACCTGTAGCCCCAGGTCTGCTATCAGTGTAGGTCAGACAGATGCTACATTTTGGATGTTAGTGTTCACGGATTGGTACCAATTTTTTTTTTTTCATATTATTGGGAGCTTTGAAAATTTTATAGTTGGTACCTCAAGTCATAACTATACTTTGAAGCAGCAAGTACCTTGAAATTTTACTGGAGGAAAAGTGGTATAATAATAATAATAACTTCCTCTCAAAGCAGTTAACTTTTAATGGTAATGGATGTGAATAACTGTTTAAAAGTATTTATGTAATATCACTTCCATATTATTTATCATTTTCCTGTGGTAGAAATTCAAGCCATTGACTTTGCAGTCTGTTTCTCTTGATGCCATGGCAATAGTTTTTGGAACCCCACTGGCACATGGGTGCTATCACCTTTTTCCTGTGGGTTGTTGAACAAGTGGTCCAGGACTGGCAGGACAGTCTGAGAGCTCAGTAAATACACATTAAACTGTCAGACAGGATCCAGTTGAACCACCAGATGCTCAGGTGGGATGAGTTGTTAGCCTCATCAGTGGTGATGAGGTTAAGGGAAGGTTATTGCAGGGCTCATGGGGGAGGTCAGAGATGTTGCTCTAAGCTCTTGGATGTCAGTTTCCAAATCCCCTCATTTTTCCACAGTTTAGGAGTTCTTTCGGTTCTGTAGTCACTGTTGTTCCCCCATTGCCTCTCCTCAGGCTGTTGTTCTCACGACTTGTTTTAAGTACATTTTTTGAAGTTGGATTATTTTTTTAAGCTGTTTCCTGCAGACACAGGAGAGGATAACTCATCTGAGTTCATTCCCAAATGCAGGGCTTGCAGGAGGCAGGCGAGGGAGCACTCAGGAGAAGGAGATCACCACGAGGGCTTGTCCAGTGATGAGGAGCTGACTCCCACAGAGGAGGACGAGTTCCAGAAGAGCAAAGGTTGGTGACAGGCCTAATGTCATGTCCTAGAACAAGATCTCTTGTTGATATTTCTTTAATGGTTTGTTTTTTTTTTTTTTAGGGAAAAGTAGAGGAATATTTCATTTGAGTTCCATGTTTGTATTTGCACACTGTAGAAAAAAATGCACCCAGGCAGTTCTGACTAATGACTTAGGAGGAATGAATGAATGGTTGTAGATTTCCTGTGGTGGCAGCACTCTACATGGCTTTTTTAACTAGAGGTTAGCTCTGTCAGATTCTGCCAGAGCTGATCTGGCAGTACTCAGTGCAGTGCTGCAACATGTTTTGTACAGTCAATTTATTTCCTGAAGCTGGAGTGTGAATTAAAGGTTGCTTACAGTGTTTTAATTATCTTGAGTGAATGGATGAAGAGGAGGAGAGAAAGGTATAATAACTTTTCTTAACGTAACAGCAGAAGGGATTTTCATGCCTGAAATTTTATCATTCTGGAACGAAGTTTGAAATACAGTGGTTATATAAATCTGTGAAAAAGGTCATGTCTTTCCTTGGTCTTCTGACACTATTTTTCTGTACAACTGAGTTTTTGTGGGAGCTGCTTTTAAACCATTTCAATGTCAGGTGTGTCAAAGATAAATAACAAATGCAATTCTCATAAAAATATCTCTTATGTCCTATAGATGCATAAACCCTTCAGCTTATGCCTCAATAAGTTCTGTGATTGTTTCTTTTTATTCCCAATGAATATTATCCATAGATAATGTTTTAGAGGATAGTAGGAAAATCTTTGAAGATGTCCACGCAGATTTTTGTGACATCAGAAAAATCCTGTTGAAATTCCAGGAATGGAAAGAGAAGTTTCCTGACTCTTACTGTGATGCTTACATCAGTTTCTGCCTGCCTAAGCTATTAAACCCATTGATCAGAGTTCATTTAATAAGTTGGAATCCTCTTGAGGTAGGTGCATCAGCTGACATTTTTGTTAAAAATTGTGTCTGTGTGTGTATGATGTATTAATATGAAGAATGATTTTTTTCCTATACCTAGCACAGTGAATTAGAAATTAAGAAAGCTACTGTGTTGTCTCCAAAACTGAAGCATATTTTGGAATATTCTTAAATTTCCCCTTTCCTTTTACCTCCAGCTCCTTTTACACCTCCTGTAAAAACAGTTCTCCTGGGTTCTTTGAAGACACTTGAAGAATCCTACCCATTAAATTGCAGCTTTTAAACTAGTTTTGCTGTTTTGGCCCATTCAGTGATGAGGATGAAGCTGAAATTAAGTGGGAATTTGGGTGTTGCTGGATTGAGCTTTTCTGTTAATGCTGACAGCTGAACAACTAACAGGATTCATCTTTCAGCAGAATTTTACAGAGTTAGAAGAGATGCCCTGGTTCAGAGCTATAGAAGAATTTGGTGATGCAGAAAATATATCTGAATCAAAAAGAGATGATGATCATGATAAAGAAGTTTTGCCTAGAGTGATTGAAAAAACTGTTCTTCCCAAAATTACAGGTATGATAAGATTGTACTGAAAGCGTTCACTGCAGCTACGCAATCAAACCTTAAATAAAAATGATAATATCAAATAATGTGGGTGATATCCCAGTGCTCCAAGATGTAATGATTGTGTAGTTCCACAGAGTGCGGCTGAGGTGGCCTCTTCAAAATTATTGGGGGAGGCTGAACTTTTTATATGTTTACTTCTGTTACATTGTAATGGCTTGAAACTAGGGCAGATAAGTAACTTGCATATTATGAATGAAATAAATTCCTGTTTTTTTTCAGCACTTGTGAAGAGTGTGTGGGATCCTTTATCTACTTCACAGACAAAGAACCTCGTACAGCTTTGCAATAACATCTTTGGGAAACAAATCCTTGCCAAAAACGAGTCCAGCCGAGCAAGAGAGGTAAAAGCTGTGGTACCGAGAAAGGGGAACTTCACCCACTGTGTACTTCTGTGTGTGCTCCTGTGGGCACTGAGAACATTCTCCTGAAGCTGTTTGGTTCTGATTACATTTTTGTTTTGCCACTTAGATGATTGAGCAGTTAAAACTTCCAGCTCATTGATGCTCTCCTTGCTGAAGATGATGAGGCAGAAATCAGCTGCTGTCAGTTAAAAAATTCTGCCTGTATCTATCCAGAATCTGTTTTAGATCTAATCTTCCTTCACTGCAATAACAATGATTTGCATTTAATTATCTTTTCAAATTTGAGCTTTATATGCTAGTAATGCTTCAGTGGTGCATCCCTTAAGCTTTTATTTATAAAGTAGGCCTAAAATTTTAAAACTTGAGAATCCCCAAAGGTTGGTTAATTGGTGAGGAGGAAAACTACTATGTAATCCTAGCAATCCTTTAATAATTACTTTTATATACACAGTCACTCTAGGAAGCCCTTCTTAGCCTGATTCTGGGTTTATTCTGATGTAAATCAGGAAGTTTATCTAGTGAAAATGGGATGGATTAAGTGGTGAAATGGGATGGATGTTTGGGCCCCGAGTATGAAAAGAAATATTTTAAAGAAAATGTTTATGCCTTCCAAAGTCTGCTGTTTTGAAACCATGGCTTAAAGTCAAGTGATACAACTGATCTTAGCAAGAACTTAAATAAATAGGCTTAAAAAAAAAAGCTAGGTGGCAATCTATGGCACCTGAAAACATGTTGCTCAAAAATGCATGCTATCCTAGCTATGGTGATTTTTCTTTACATAAAATTTAACATCTTTTAATGGAGATCCCATGTGTATAACTTGCTTTGATTTTAATCTGTACAGTTTTCTTGCTGCCTTGCAGATTAATGTGTAAAAACAGGCCTCACCTAGGGATATAGCTTAGGGATATAGCAAAACCCTCTAGGCTAAGCCTATAGATAATTACAGCTGTGATTTGTCTGCTGTTTCTATTTTTTATTCAGGGTCTCAATGTGTGTTATATTCAAATGGCAGCTGCACTTATCTCTAAGATATCAGACCTCTGGAAGAACTAAATAACCTTTGAGGTTGTTACAAATGGAATATGAAGTCTTTCTTCTGAGGACACATTAATAATTCTTTTTTAATAGGATTTGATGAACACGGTTGTCCTAAGAATGAAGAAATCTGTAGAGGAAGATGTCTTTATTCCTCTGTATCCTAAAAGGTAAGCTAACCCTCTGACTCTCTTCAGTTTGTATTTTTTTAGTTCCTCTACCTTTCTCCCCTACAGATGTAAATGAAATATTGTACGCATCCATGTCTGAGAGATCAGATGTCTGTTTATCTCCTTTTAAATCCAGCAAAAATAATCTTTATTTTGACTTTTTCTTCCCATGACCAGCACTGTGGAAGACAAGTCATCAGTACGTTCCAAGTTTCAAGAGAGACGATTTTGGTCAGCTGTTAAGGTAGAGAAAATAGGGCTGGATTTGTTTTGTTTGTCCTCTCTGAAATTCATTTCACTGGAAACATTAACATCCCAGACCATATTTCAGTTTTTCTGCTATTCATGTTGCCTGTCCTCCTCCTTGGCTCATAGTAGTTAATTTTCAGGTAGCTTAACCTCAAGGTGTTTTCCCTTCACAAACACAGCCTTACACCACACTCAGAAATTACAGTTGTAAGGATTTATAGTGATAGAGGCAACAGAAAAAACCCTCAGTGCCTAATAATACTGATATGAACTACAAAAAAACCTTTGTGATGCCACAAACTGTAGCATCATCATGTCATGAGGGACTGTGTGTAGTCTTGTCCTGAGCAGTTGATGTAACTTTTTCACTTCTGTCTTTGCTTCTCTGACAGTTTTCTTAGTTGCCTTCTGTACTTAGCAAATTGTTATACCCCCTAGCAGGGTAAAATTTTCTTCCCACCCTTGGGAGGTCATGTATAGACATATACAGGTGTATCTATACATACAGAGAGATCCACTTGTAAAATTAATTAGGTTATTTACTGTACTTGCATTGGATGCACATATTACCTTTCTATGGTTTTTTTTTTAATGAAACTTGTAAGAGTTTTGGCACACTTAGAGCCAGCAGCTCTACAGATTCTTTGTTTCTTCATTACTGCAGCTGCTCTCCAACGTTGTTCTTTGGGATGGGATTGTCCAGGAAGACAAGCTCCGTGATTTGGGCCTGAGCAAGCTGCTGAATCGTTATCTTCTGCTGAACATCCTCAACACACCACTAGGGCCAGATAACATCAAGAAGTGTGATAAGGTAAAAGATAACAATCAGTGGAAGAGGGTGTATGCTCAAAGCCTTTTGTTTTTTATGAAGAGGGGTCAAAACTGAAAATGGAATATTTTAAAAAAAGAAAATGTAAACATTTAAAATTTTATTTTTTTTAGCAACCTTGCTGCATAAGAGCATTTTAGAGCAAATACTGGTCTGTAGGTTCTTAAGCATAACTACTTAGAGAGATAATCAATATTGGTTTGAAGGAAAAAACACAGTAATAATGACTGAACATGCCAGAAGGTTCCTGTCAGAAATGATGTGACTTGGTTATATTGAAATGCTTGTTAAACTTTTTCCAAATACTCTGTTAACAGGTGGTTGCATGCCTCCCAGAAAGATGGTTCCAAGATCTCAAGGGTGGATCAACTCTCCCTGAATTACTGAACTTCAGCCAGCACTTGCTGCAATGTGCCCGTGCACTACACAAGGAAAATCACAGGTAATGGACGAGGCTGTCCTTGACATTCAAGTGCTTCCCCAAATACTTTGTGTTAAAATTTAAAAAAATTCCTTAAATACCATATATTTGACACTTTAAAGTATGCTCATGTCATGTGTATATATATATATATATATATAAAAGAAAAGACGGAGTCTAATGTGAAGGAGCACTTGAGCAGTCCTTGTTTACTGTGAGAGTTTGAGGTGGTTGATGTTGGGTGCTGTTAATGATCACGGTAGCCAAGATCAGGAAACAAAAATTCTAGTTTACACAGGTCAATAAAAGTGCTGCTATATTTTTAAAATTTTTTTTTTATTATTCTTAAATAGTGATGAAACAAAAGAAGTTCTTCTCCTGCTGGTGAAAATTGGAGCTTTGCATATTGTAGAAGACTTCATTGAAGAGCATAAACTTGAACACCTTAAAGCAATGATTGGGAAATAGAAACCTTTGAAGGAATGTTTACATTACTGGAACAAGCCTGCTATGCACAGTAAACCAGTTCTAATATGAAATTTAATTAGTTGATCCTGCCTGCTCAGAGGTAGTGGTAATCACTTTCTTGGTATTAAATACATGAGGTGTTTGTTCAAAATGTCTTTTACGGCCATCTACTCCTAGATTATGGAATATTTAGAAGTTGCAGTTGTCAAAGCAATGGTTCAGGCATTCTTAAATGTGTGACAGTGCTTTAGTGCTGTATCCTTCTTGGATGGAATCCTGCAAACAGAAAGTGCCTGTGAACTTCATCACTGCTAGCCAGTAGACAACTGGAGAGGTTATTTTCAGTATTAATTGCCAAATGCCATTCTGACTCAGCAGTCACTGAGCTTTTCTGACTTGTGGTCCACAGTGATTTTTGGTGGGGTTATTGTTCAGCCATTCCTCGGCTGAACAAGGATTCATGATGCCCCTGATACAGAAACAAGGGGGGGGTCAGTGTGCAGGTAAGGAATTAGGATTGTCATCACAGACACTGTGATGATGAGAACAGAACAAGTTACTTTCTAGTAACTGCAGTTCTAGAAATCTCCCTTTGCTTCCCAGTAAGCTCTACAGAGCTTTACTTCTTCATATCCTTATTAGGATATTATTGCTAATGTTTTGTAATTTTGTATATTTGCAATGAATATTGTTACAGAATAACAGGGATGTTTCATTGTAAAAACTGTAATGCATCACAGAATCTATGTTTGTGACTATTTCTCCAAAATCTTCTGGGAATAGAATTTAAATCTTGTAGACTTAATCCTTATGCCTTCTCTTTATATTTTTTTAAGTTAAAAATATATTTTTGTAAAATATTTCAATTGTAAATAGGTTTGATCAGTATTACAGACAAAAGATTAAAAATAATTTGGGGTTTTTTTGAAAATAAAATATTTTACTTTGCTAATGACTCTTACAGCTCAATTCTTTAACATGTGACAAAATGTTATTAAGTCGTATGAAAAGAAGCTCCTCCAGCTCCACTAACTTACAGTAGCTTCAGGATTTATGTTGCAGATGCTACTTTATAATAATCAGTTTCTGCTGTTTTTCCTCTCAGAATGCCAACAAAAATGCAACTGCTGATCAGCAATCACCACAAGCTCATGATCTCATTGCTTTTCTCTTGTTCTGCTTTGCCTCATCCCAGCTTGTCTCTAGCACCAGCCTTGTGCTATGACAAAAATGTGATTGATGTTCTGTCACAATTTAGCTCTGTAGATGTTTGTTCCTGGAAGAAAGATTCCTTGTAATGACTTGTAGGCATTGAGAGGGCAGTGGACACTTAAGCCACAGAAATCTGTTCATGCCGAAATCTGGAAAGGTTAACTTTATTGTTGCTTTACCCATGTATATACAAAACTTGACAACTGATCATTCATACAGTAAACTAAAAATATTAATTTTCTCAGGAATTCTAGACCACAAAAACCCATTATTTTTCAAGTTCTTCACTCAGTTCTTTCCGAATCTTTTCCTCTATTTTTGAAGTATCATATTCTCTCAGCATGTCAAACTCCAGCCATGGCTGGCTCCACTTCTGTGCTGCTTGCATTTTATGTTCTGGTAGCTCAAACTTGATTCCCTTTATATTGTATTTGGGTCTTTCCCACCGTTTTGACCATGGTTTAGGTTTCATTCGTACCTGCACCTAGAATGAAAGATTAAAAATTTTTAAAACCCCATAACAATAAAAAGGTACTAAGAAAGTAGATTTTTGATTGTGATCTTAGCAAAAGTGACAACTCCTGCTCTAACAGGAGGAAAGTAAGAGAAAACGGACCAATCTGTCAGTGTGTTGTTTAGAAACTATTATGATACTATCATTGTTATTGTAGTATCTTGTAAAACTTTTTAATTAACTCTGTCTTGATTTATCACAGAAACATAAACTGAAGCTAACTCATCTTTTCTAGTTTTACTCCTTATTAAGAAAAAAAGAAAAGTAGCATGAGAGGGAAAGGGGGGAATTACCATACTGAGTTTCTACACAACACTCTGGCAGGGTCTGATGGTTTCTGGATCTTCCCAGAGATGCAGATTTTAGGTGACTCTTCTATCTTTCTTACCTTGTTTCCTGACACCAAGCACTCCTGAATCAGTAACTACATTAACAAAAACATTCCTGTAAGAAAAGCTTTCCCTTCTGCACAGTTCTACAGCGGAATGTAGAAGCTGCTCCTCTTTGTGTGTCTTCAAAATGAACTCCAGAGGATGGTAGGTGTTTACATTCTTACCATTCTTTCATTATAGAAATGGCACAAAGACTTGCCTGATTTTATCTACTTTTGTCACCCTGGTAACTGATGTAGAGCAAAGAGCTGCTCCAGCCTGCCAGGATAACAGTCATAATGGAAGCTGTAAACAATCCTGTGCTTTGCCCCTGACACACGTGGCTCCTACCTTGTTCACAGGGATTTCCTCATGGTCCATGCGAGGCACAGGTTTCATATTGACATCGACAGTGCTGTACTCGGGGAGGGCGTCCCGCAGGTACATCAGGTTATCATCCAGCCTCTTCTCCAGCTTCAGCACCTCGATGGCCTGGATGCGAGGGCTGTACAGTTCGTAACAGATTTCAACCCCTTAGAGACAGAAAGCCTGGTTTAATGGACCAAATTCAGGAGCAGTGTTGCTTCAGTTACACATTTCTGTATCATTGCAAACTGCTGTTTACTACTCAGAGCACTACAGTGCTGTGTGCAGTTGTGATTGTACTTGTGCACTGTGTCTGCACATTTCTTTGTAAATCAAATCTATGAAACCATTCTGTAGAAGAGACTTCAATGGCTCGAATTTAAGGAAGATGAGCTTGGGTTTTCAATTTCATTTCCTTTTGGTTACAGTGGGTGTTAGTTACACATCTCAGTGTAGGTGTAGTGTGTCCAAGGAGACACCCACCCTTTTCATATTTGCTCTCAGAACTCCACTATTTGCACTGTCCCTGATTTTGTCATAATCCAGAATATGAACCTGTGATAAAACTCTTCTAATCTGCTGCTTATTAAAACAGTTCACACCTACATCCCTAGTTTATGAAAACACACAGTGCTCAAACTGGGCTGGTATTTACATGGTAACACACAACCCAGGCTCAGACATAAGCACAACCTTCACAAAATGTCTGAAAATTACTGTGCAATTCCATACCTTCAAGCACAGAGCACATCAGCATTTCTGTGTACACAGTTTTAAACTTGCACAGTATACTAACAGGCAGACTCATACTTACACTTCAATCTGCTGTTTTCCTCCCCACAGACTAAACTTCTACAACATAACTCATTTTTTGCTGAACATTTGCAGCACAATTACCACAGCTGAAACCCCACCTTGGTCTTCTATGACATTGCGGAGGACAAAGGTGGCGCCGAGCCCTGTCCCTCCCCTCTGGATGCAGATCCCCACAAAGCGGCTGGATTTGTCACTGGCCAGGGGATTCGCAGTCGTCACAGCCAGTATACTGCCTACCAGAAAATGGATTAGAATTAATAGTTAATATGTTCATTTAATATGTTAATAAACAGTTAATGTGTGCCAAAATGTGGGAAGAATCAGGCAAAGTGCATTGATTCAGGTGCATTTTGAAAATACTTTTGCTTCCCATAAAAACTACCAGAAACAGAAAAAGCTGCTAAGGGCTAAGGTGACCTGAATTAATATAGCCTGATACTGCAGGTTAACTGCAAACTTTCTTCATCTTTTTTTTTTTTTTTTTGCTCTTCTCAATCCAAATTGAATATAATTAATCTAATGTATTTTTTTTTCCTTAGCTCTTCTGGTAAACCATATGCTCAGGACTGAAAAATACCCACATAAGGAACACATTAGGATTACTCTTTTAGTTAATCAGGATACAAATATGAGATTAAAATACAAAGTGTTACATATAGAAACACATCCAGTTGATCTAACACACCTGAGACTTTATGTTTTATGCTATTCTACATATGACCATACCCCACACAATATAAAATACTGACAGAATTACAAAAGTTTTAGTGCTGACACTGACCAACATAGAATTCTGGGATGTTGAAAACTTTTCTTCTCTGTATCATATCCTTTCTTTCTATATAGTATTTAAGAGGATCTTTTCTCCCTCTGGGAGGTATAAATTCAGGGCTCAGGAACCTGTAAGAAAAGCCAGACTTTTAGAAGTATGAAACAAAAGCATTTGCATAAAAACTATGAGAAAATTCTAAGTATTTGGCCTAAGAATTACCAGCTGTTGCCTTTTCAGAGATATGAACTGCAGTCTCTGAAGTCACCAATTTTATTTAATTATTGGCTTTGTTATCTAAAAGGATTTTTTGTGTGGTTTTGATGTTGGTTTTGGGTTTTTATGTGGCTTTTTTGTTGTTCTTTTAAACAGATTTTTTCCCAAACCAGTAATACATGTTGGTCTCAGAGGAGCTGACTGAAAGAGGCCAGTTCAATTAGTGCTGTCACAGCTTAGAAACAGGTTATTTCATGGTTTAATTGTAATCACCATGACAAAATTCTTACTATTTGTTGACTTTAATAACAGATATGGAAGAATCTATTACAGTTTTCACAAACTGATTCTACAGGACACACCACATAAATGTCCTTCTGTGTTACAGAAGCTTAAATAGACTGGTAAAACTAATTTTTGCTACTAAAAAATTACACCATGCCAAAGAATTTCTCCATGGCCTGGACCTCAGTTATTGACTGTTGAGCTGAGTGCATATTTCCTGACATGGATTGGCTACAGCTGAGAACCATTTCCATGAGATATTTGGATGTGCTTACTCAGGTTTGGATGGCAAGACCACCTGCCCTCAGAGCAGACAGATGAAGGTAAACTTAATTCAGTTGTACAGATGCATCTTAAAAGTCCTGGATCTGGCCAGGAGAGAAGTGCCCAACAGAGAGGAGGACAAATGCAAATCTGCCCTACAAACTTTATGGGGCTGTGGGGGCAGCAGAGGTTCTGGCTGGTGCTGCTACCCACAGGCAGCAAACAACACCAAACCTCCTCATGATCTTCAAAGTGAGGTTTTGGAGGGGGCAGATGAATAATACAGTGCTACCACTCTTCTTCCAGACACAGCACTGCACTTTGAACCACTGGGTCACTTAAAGTAGGGCAAATTTGGTTTAAAACCCAGGGAGGTTGTGGATGCCCCAATCCTGGAAGTATTCATGAAGAGGCTGGATGGGACTTGGAGCAAGCTGCTCTAGTGGGAGGTGTCCCTGCCCATGGCAGGGGGGGGTTGGAATGAGATGATCTTTAGGTCCCTTCCAACCCAAACCATTCTGTGATTCCATGAAATGGGCTGAGGTGACATCAAAAGTACCCAGAATGAGACATCTCATGAAGGCTACCAGAGATATCAGGTCCCTGTCACAACCAGTGATGCACAACCAGCACTCAAGTCCAAGGCAAAGGCAGACACAGGACCTGTGTCCCTGTCACAAAAACATGCCTTTAACAGACATGATCTCCCACATTAACCCGAAATTTGCAAAAGTATTTACTGCTCTATGTTTTTTTTTTCATGTTTCATTGCTTTCAGAAACTCCAGAAACAATGTTTTAAGGTGTTTTGAGCATATTCCAACTCAAATGTCTTTGCTAGAATTTTACAAACCGTGTTGGGTTTTTTCATTTTTGTTATAGTAATTCCTTGATTCTTTAAGTGAGTGCTCACACAGTGAGAGCCCGAGCACGGCCCAGGTGAGGCTGTACCAGCCCAGGTGAGCAGTGGGACACCCTCACCTGCTCTCCTCCTTCTTCGTCTTCCTGTCGATAATGACGGGCTTCGGAGGCGGCTGGAATTTCGGTGTCTTTCCATCGCTGCTCACTCGATATCCCGATAAAGAAAAACACCCTGTAAAATACAACAGAATGTTTAAAACACTCGTGATTTCAAGTTTAACCTCTCCCCACTAAAGCAGGGCATGGCACCACAACCCGCCCGCCAGGCCAGGAGCCTCCTCCCCCCCGATCTGTGGGCCAGGGAGGGCAGGAGGAAGGCGCGGGGCCCGGGGAAGGCTCCGGGGTGAGGGTGAGGGTCCGGGCGGTGCTCACGGCCGGGCAGGGCGACGGCGGCACCCCTCGGCACCAGCCTCCCACAGGCGGCCGCCATGGCGGCTGCGGCGCGGCCGCTACGGCGAGCGCGGGGGGACAAAGCGCGGCGGGACGGAGCGCGGAGGCGGCACCGCCTCACGGGGCGGAGCCAAACTGGAGCAGGTTTGGGTGGGATACCGGGACGGAATTCCTCGCTGTGAGGGTGGCGAGGCTGTGGGACGGGCTGCCCGGAGAAGCTGTGGGCTTCTCATCCCTGGAAGCGTTCCAGGCCGGGTTGGAAGGGGCTGGTTTAGTGGGAGGTGTCCCTGCCCCAGGCAGGGGCTGGAAGGGACATTAAATCCCAACCCGTTCTGTGATTTGAGGATGAAGGGGAACAAAGCGGCCCCTTTCACCTCCATCCCTCAGGGTGTGGCAGGAGGCCCCAGAGCAGGGGAGAGCGGCAGGGGCTGTCCCTGGGATGCGGAGCTGGAGCTCCCAGTGCATCCCCGGCATCATCACAACTCAGCACAGGCACATTGTAGGAGCTCCTTGGACATCACAGAGGTTATGAATTCACCAGAGGTTATGAATTCTGACTTTGCCATATGAAAGTGATGGTGTGTTTTCCAGGAACACGCTTCTGTGTGTTTTCATGATAAAACCACTCAACTAAAAATTTTGTTGGAGGCCATTGTGTCCATAATTCAGATATCCTGCAGTCCCAGTGCTTTTCACCAAGATTAGTTTAGAAATTATTATATGCAAAAGTACTGCTTGTGTCAGTTGGGTTTCCTTGGCCATCAGTCTGGATTCAATTAGTGCCTACAGAGGCAGGAGGAAGGTGAATTGTAAATGCAGGTCTATAAATAACACCCCACAGTTTAAACTTTGCAGAGATTCACTTCAAAATATCCCTGACCCCATGAACTAATTAGATCCATCATGTTATCTGTGATGTTCCCCCAACCCTTTTATTATTTGCAGATAACTGCCCAAGCCCCCTCATTAACACGAATAATTTCCTACTTTGTGATCTGTTGCTTGGCTCCTTAACTGTGCTTCAGCAGACGATAAGGTGTGCAGAACACAAGTCACAGGTTCTGTAATCTGGTTAACAGCGAGTTAATCAGCAGGACATGGATGGTCCAGAAGAGGGCACTCTGACCCTTAAAATACAAAAAAATCGCCCGTAGTGAGCACACACTCCTCAAGTTTAATCTTTTCTTTTTTTAAATGTTCTTATCCGTTATGTGAGCATTATTAAAAAGGCAGCATAATATTTTTCAGGGGGTGAGGAATTATCATGTAGAGGTAATTCCAATACCTTAATGATGATTGAGGAGATAACAAAATAGCTGTAAGGAGATGTGTAGGCTATGACTTGGGAAGTTACAGGTTTGTAGCTCACAACTGTCTTTATGGAAGAGAATTGGATGTTTCAGTGTCAGGGAGCCACTTTTAACTCCCTGACTGACCACTGTGGATTGCAGGCTAACAAAACCACTTTGGTAGGCTGGAACTGCCCTGAGCTCAGGGAACTTCCCTTGAGGTGCCCTACAGGGCCCAGTAACTTGCCCCTGTGTATTTCCCAATTCCCGTGTGGGTTGTTGAGGCACCCTGGCATCGAGACACTGGAACATGTGTTGTTGGGTCTCTTTTTTTCAGGAACAGCTTCCTTGAGTTTGAAATGCAGGGGCAAGACACTCCCCTTGAGTTTCTTCATTCTGTCATATCAGACAGAGTAGGAGAAGGGCTGCCTCCCTACTCTTCTTGACTGTATAACAAAATCTATGAGAATATGGATCACTTTACTATCACTGGGATAGGGTGAGGCTCATAAATGAAAGGCATCACTGTTCTCAGGTGTGATATAACAAGGAGGGCAATGAAGATGGTGAAGGGCCTTGAGGGGAGGCCACATGAGGAGTGGCTGAGGGCACTTGGCTTGTGCAGCCTGGAGAAGAGATTGAGGGGAGACCTCACTGCAGTTACAACTTCTGGTGAGGAGAGAGGAGAGGCAGAGGATGATCTCTTCTCTGTGGTGACCAGTGACAGGACTTGAGGGAATGGCCTGAAGCTGTGTCAGGCAAAGTTTGGGCTGGATATTAGAAAAACGTTTTTCACCCTGAGGGTGCTTGGCACTGGAACACGATCTTCCCCAGGGAAGTGGTCACAGCACCAAGCCTGACAGAGTCTAAGAAGTGTTTGGATGATGCTCTCAGGCTTGATGATCCTTGAGGGTCCCTTCCAACTCAGCTTATTCTGTGATTAAACAGACTTTGGTACTTCTCTGAATTAATTCTGACTGAGTTAAACTTATTTCTAGTCCCTCCTGTCCAATCCTGGGGACGCTCACTTATGGTTCCTTACTAATCAAATCTGAGTTTCTTTGGGAAGAAAAGGAGGACAGGTAGTAAATAGTGCTTAGTCTGATCCTCTCTCATCTGTGGAATTAGAATGTGACCAAGATCTTCCATTGAATGCCATCCTTCATGTTAGTGTCCTTGAAGTCTCCTCCCTAATTTCAACACCCTTCTTGAAGTATTTGTTTCAAAACTGAACATGGCAGTTCAGCACTGCTTGCAGTCACCCTAAACACCCTCAGTTATCCAGCTGGACAAACTTCCACCTCCAGCCTATTTCAAACCCAAATCTCTTTTGACATCAGCATTTCAGTGTCTCCCTCCCTTTATGTATCAATAATGTCAAGAGATTCTCTCCCAGGTCAGCAGTAAAGAGATCCCTCTTTTCACTTCCTTGCTGAAGATTTCACTGAACGATGGTCCTGCTCATTAGAGGAAAAAAGGCCAATGTTTAAGGAGGAAGGAGACCTTGTGTTTTGCTCCCCACATTCTTTGTCACTCTGAGCCATTAATTTTTGATTTCTTTGCTTCAACTCAGCTTTGTTGTAACAAAGGCTGAAGAACAGACCTTCTCTGACCATATGCTGCATTTGCAAGGTAAAGGAGGGGTGCACATTTTTGGTGTGGAGATGCCCAACAGATTGTACTGGCCTGAGCTGACCTGCTTACCTGGATTTAACCTGCTCATGTCCCCAGGAATGCAGTGCTTCAGTCCCAGCACCACCAGGATCAGGGCTGTCAGTACCACCTTCCAAAACAGTCTGCATTGCAGGCTGAGATCCCATAGATTTCTTCTGAACACCTGAAGCCACGTTGCAGCAGCCCCAGCACAGCTGTCTGTGGCCTGTCAGAGGGTGTGAAGAAGGGAGTGAGTTTTCATGTTGCCCAAAGGAACATGGATGTCTTTTTGTAGGAAACACAGCCAAAAGTGGTGACACCTGCTGTTATTATTACTGTGTCTCTAAAGAAAAAGAGGTATCTGTGAGGGGCTAAGCTGCTCTGGAGATCTGGTCTGTTGTCCCTTAGGAGCTGAGAAGAGGCAGCTGGATGTCCCCAGATTACAAAAGAAATGGGACTGGCTCATGGAGCGTCTCTCCACCTCATCTTCTAGCTAAATTACACCCATTTCAACCTGTCAAGCTATTCATAGCTGCTGTAGCCCCAGCAGTGGCTGGTGGAGCAGACATATCTCCTTTCAGACTGTCCAGAGGTATCTGAATCCTTCAGGCTCTCTTGCAAACCTGTGCGAGCAGAGACACAGGCCATGCCTGGATTCCTCTGTGTCCTGTTTATCCCAGGTACCAAAGCAGCCCTATAAACTACTCTGGAAAGGTTTGAGTATAGTGGATTTTATTAGAACCTTGAAACAATCTGATGTAAGTTCTAGTCTTTCTGGAAGATTCCCTTTAATGAGACATTAATTATTGGTTAACTTAAGGTGATTCGACCTAGCTGAAAATAATCAAAGAAATCCCAAAATGTTGCTTAAAATGACGTCAGGTGCCAGACCCTTCTGGATAGAGCAGCTGCTCATTAAGGTGGCCATCAAGCATCCACAATTACATTTTTTCCTTACTGTAGAGCAAGCAAAGAGGAGAGGGAGAGCTGTTCTTCTGACACAGCATCCCAGCACTGAGCTCAGGAAA
The DNA here is from genome assembly GCF_037042795.1 of Molothrus aeneus. Taxonomy (NCBI): domain Eukaryota; kingdom Metazoa; phylum Chordata; class Aves; order Passeriformes; family Icteridae; genus Molothrus; species Molothrus aeneus. Next base: position 70,132,190 of record NC_089648.1, on the reverse strand, counting down.
GCGATGGACTGGAAAATCTTCCGCTCCTTCTGTCAAAACAGCCCCGGGCCTCTGTTGTTTTGGAGCCTGGGTTGTTTTGGAGCGTGCATCCTGCTGGAGCCACACACAGTTAACCCTGCCAGGCCAGTGCCTGCTCTCCCCTCTGTGCAGTGCTGGGAAAGTGGTCACATCTGCTCCTCTGAGCCTGAGGCTTCCAGAGGGCCTCTGGCAGCAGGCATGGCTTCTGTGGCACATCACTGCCATGTTCATGCACACCCATGCTCTTCCATTTCCTTTTCCCTTTGTTGCATTCCAGCCCTGGAGGGTAAATTGTTATTGTATAACCTGTATGGGAAAGGAAAAAAAATGTGTGCCAGTGATTTCTGTCAGGGTGCAGGGGATGTATGAAATGTGGTCTGGTTTGTTGGTAGCTTTGCCAGTGCCTCAGTAGTTACTGACTCTGTGTTCAGAGTCAGAAGTGTCTTTAAATTCCTCTTGGAATCTGTGATGTTTTAAGATCATTGAGAATTTGAGCTGTGTGGATTTGTTGTTTTTCTTGTCTTATGCTCTTGATTATGTCCCCACTCCTCTTGATTATGCCCCCACTCAGAATTCTGTTTCCTATGGGATGCATGGCACCCTTACAGGTTACGGAAGGGAACTGGCTGACTTCAGCATTTATAAAACACTTGATTCTACTAATTTTCTGATTTAGTAAGAAATTTTAAAGAGGAATTGTGTCTAATATGGAAGACAATGTTGAAATTACTCCAATAATCCAATAAACTGTGTAGAAGGTATATAATTGCTTAGAGGTTAAAAGAGTGAGATGTTATGAGTTTGCAGAGTTATGAAGAGTGTGTGACAAAGCAAGGTTAAGTTCAGTAAATGATGCCACAGGTCTTTCCCTTAGGCAGTAAATTCTTAAAGTCTCCTTGGACTTCTTGAGTCCTGTATGGGGCAAGATGCCAAGAGGTGTTTTTGCCTCCAAGCTTCTATAGTCTGAGTGATGGAGGCCAAGTTCCAGAGCCATTTTACAGAAAGCTGCCCCAGGAACACCATTAAATAAATAACTCGTTGATGAGTCCAGGCAGCTCCTTCAGTACTTATCTCAAACTGGAAGACATGTCTTGGGTTGGGAGCATCTATCTCATTCCAGAAATTGGAAGTCCTGTCCTTCAGAAACAGTTGGGAACCTAAAAAGACCTCCTGTTTCCTGAGATGCTTAAAAACCCAATTGAAATGAATTATTAAAGAAATCCCATTTATCTTGAAAGGCAAGTGTAATCGAAAGACTGATGGGTGAACTCCCAGGTACCTTTACATTTCATAGAGTCAATATTTGTTCTTTCTCTGTTTATAACCCCATTACTCTCTCTAGGTGGGCAGGAGATTTCAGGGGGAACCATTTGTTTTTCTTGATTAACGCATTAATGCTGGTGGTTTGTCATAGTAAATTATATCTATTATCTCAACCTCTGTATGCAGGAGGAAAAGCAAGTGAAAAATTTATGATCATATTGCTCAAAGTTGTGGCTTCTCATTATTTTTAACAAAGCCAATCAACTTCTGCTCTTCATTTTTGAATGACTAGTGACTAACCTGAAGAGAAAATGTCTTTTATATCTTTTGTTTAGCAAAAGCCCTTAAGAAATCATAATGTTATTTTCCAATGCACTGGCTCAGCTGTATGCATTTCTATTGTGTGAAAATAGGCGGGAGAGAGAAACTGCTGCCTTGTCTTATGTCTCACTTTGCTTCCCTCTGGACTCACAGCAGGGCTTTCATCTGAGAACTGGGCTTTACAAGCTTTGAGTCTCTGCCTCTTCCACCACAGAAGCAGCAGCTCTGGACACTGGCTTCCTAAACCAGTTGAAGAAACTCTCAGCTCTCCTAGTTGTTCACAGCACCATTTGTGGCAATCTTCTTTCGGTGAAAACCAAACTGCCTCAAATCAGACTCCTTTTAATGGACAAAGCTGCTCTTCCTCTACCAGAAGGAAGCTGCTCTTCCTCTATCAGAAGGAAGCTGCTCTTCCTCTATCAGAAGGTTCATTTTACAGAATGAGCATTAGGTGGAGATGAGCTGGGATGCTGTGTTGGGATAGATTCAGTGAATGGAAAAAAAACTGGTTTACCTTTCCCTGTGGGAAAGAAAAAGGGAATTTGATTAGTTATGCATGTCCAAGATGGGGTTAGCAAGTGAAGCAAGAAATTACCTGCAGTGTAGTAATAAATGTAAGAGATTCTCCATGGGCAGCAATACCTGAGATTGAGAATGACCAGGGAAGGGCTGTGCATGAAACAGCACCCAGAGGATAAGTGCAGGACAGGGCAGAGCACAGCGCCAGTGTTGGGCAGGGTAAGGCTGGGAGGGTGATGCTGGCTTGTCAGTCTTCACAAGGGGATAGTCCAGCAAAAACTGAAAATATTTTGGAATCTAAGTGGGCTCTAGTCTCTTTTTGCCTCTGCTGAGGTGTTTCTGAGGCAAGTTACTTGTGTTAGAAAAGCCATTTCATATACTTATTTTATGTAGTCTCTGGATGCATGCACCCACTAAGCTATGCCCATACACACACAGCTCTGCACATAACACTGCTGTCTGTCCAGGCAATGCCCAGCCTAGTGAACTCTGACATTTTCAAATCTCATGTAAAATAGCTGTAAAAACCTGTAAAGTTTCCTTCCTTCCTCTGCATCCTTTCTAGCTGGTCTGATGAGTAGTGTTACCACATTAGGTATCAGTGATGTGTGGGCCAGGTGCCCAGAGACAATGACTGCAGCCAAATTTCAGTATGAGCTTTCTGCAATGAAAAGCATCTCTTGCCCTAGAACCAAGTTAACTAATGATAGTGTTGTGGCTACAGAGCGTGGAGATTTGACTGTCTTGGACTTCAATGCCCTTGTAAATTCCTGGGGTTGTTTTAGATGACATAGTCCAGTGCTGTCTGTACTGCCCAGCACACCTGGACTTTGTCACTGGATAGTCTCTTGGGACCACTGTGAAAGAAAATACCTGGTGATATTTTTGGCCTGAGTACTAAAATGCATGTGAAAGCATATGGTTACTCTTGAAACAGCCCTCTCAAATGGAAAAGATTTAAAAGAGGAAAGGAAAATGTATATTTAAGTGCATGTGAAAGGAGAACACAAACCTGTTCTTCTTGCAAATGGTAGATGTAGTCCATTGTTGAATTTGCACTGATGCCAGTGAAATTACACTTGGGATTAATTATCCCCATTCAGCAGAAAAGCATTTCCTCTGATTCCCTTTGATTTTTTACCAGTTTGTGATCTGTGAGCCAGAGGTTTTTTGTGTAATTTGCTATCTGTCCAAAACCAAGGGAAATACCCTCTGCTCCGGAGGCAATGATAAATCTGAGGTGAAAGCTGATCTGTCCGAGTTATGTTGGAACCAGGGAGCCCAATAAGATTTTTTCATTGACTTCTCCAGATCCAGCTTAAGCACAGTCCATGCTGAATGCTCCTGAAGGAATGGTCTGTCCTGCTGATGACTGTAAATAGGTGGAGCACAAACTCATGGCAACCTGGGCTGTAGCTGTGCTGGAGTCAGGAGACTACAGGATGCCCTGTCATTCCTGGGCAGCTGTGATCAGGCTTGCCAGAGTAGCAGAAAGAGAAGATGCTGAGCATTGGCAGACAGTCTGCTCCGGGGTTATTTTTTCAGTTCTCAGCCCATGCCACTGTGTCTTTATCAAGGATATTACAAATTCCTGAAACACTCTTGGGTCTCTTAGAGCACATCATCTGTTTGTGGTCACGCTATTAAACTCCAAGCCATGATTCCTTCCTGCCTATTGGGAATGGCCAAAGCTCCTGCCAACTTCCAAGCCATGCTCAGAAATGTTCTAGATTGTTTGATCCAGGTGGCCTGGATCAAAAGTGAACCAAGGACTAGTCCAAAATGTGAGTGGCAGTGCCCGTGTTCAGACCCTTATGTGGTTCAGACTATTAATATAGAAGTGGATTTTATGAAAAGACTTCATTACAATGTTTGGAAACAGTCTTTTTTGTGGGAAAGGTCTCTGGCAACAAAAATGGCTTTTTCAGTGTAAGTTATAACAGTAGTTTCCATGAGGATGGGCTGTGTGTAGAGGATGTATGCCCATGAGGACAAAAGAACCTGGGGAATGCTGAAGGATTCTCTTGTTGTCCTACAATCTACTGCCTTGCCTGCCCTCAGAGTGGAGTACAGAGTTTGTGATAAATGCCCATGCTATCATTTTAAGAAGGAATGTTGAGATTATTCCTTTTTTAATCAAATAACATAATAGCATGTTACTTCCACAGGACAGGCAGAGAACTTCTAAACAAGTTAATCTGAGAAACAATTCTGGTTCCTGTGGAAATTAGGGACAATGTAAATTATTTGTGAGGGTTGATAGTAAAACAGGAAAAACAACAGGGAAGAACCTAGTGGAGTTCCAGATTAAAAGGGATCTGTAACCTGAAGTGACTCATGCCTACATAGCTGTAGGATTGAGACAATTCTCCCTTGATTACCATAGGTGAGATAATAGGAAAAACATACTGCTGCTCACATTGAACCAGCTGGGATGTTTCTGCTCTTCAAAGCCAAGACCAAGGAGGTCAGAGATAGGTATCCTCAGGTGTCAAATTCAGCCTCTCATCTAAGAAGCCCTCCCAGAGAGCTATTGAACATACTAATGGAAAGATAGGGGTGGAAAACAGTAAAGCCAGTACCCACCACCATCCAATTAATGGAGAAATCTACCCAGAAAACCTGTTAGAAGAGGACTTATGAGTCAGGTCAAGTGGAGAACAGTTTCACTCTACAGATATCAGAAGACAGTGTAGATCCTGAAGGTCTCAGTGAAACTTGTCTCTTTAAACCTTTATGTGACTTGCAGTGTAGTACAAAGATCAAGATGAGTCCAGATTCCTGTAGTTCTAATACAGTGAATATTAACCCAGGAACATCCTGTGCACAAGATACCAACTAAACCCAACTGGATATGCTGCTCCCAGAAAAATCACCAGATTACACAGCACCCTCTGACACAGACCATGGAATTATTAGAATAAAGAGAACTGAGAGAGGTTTCAACACCAGTTACTTGGTCAGGCATGAGGAGAAAGTTTTCAGCTTTTTTGTGGATCACTTTGTAGTCTTCAAATATTTTACTTTTTACATTTTCATGCATTGGAGGATTTTGCACCACTTTGTTCAGTTTCCCAATGTTTCAGTGGGATAAGTGCATCACTTGAGGCTTTTACACTACACAGAATTTGGTTGAAGCATGACCCCCACTTGAAACCTTTCCCAGTATGGAGCAAAGTCCTCCAGGTTTTATGTTCGTTTTGTAAACTGAAGTGATTGAGTGACACAAAATGTGAAAACTTCAAAGGCTTTTGAGTTTGAATATTCTGCACAGCTGTTGTTTAGCATTGAATATGGATTTTACTTGTGAGATACTTGGTGTTGTATTGCAAAACTGCATTATGTGAAGTCCTCTGCCTTCAAATTGATGAAAGCAAACAGTGCTTACTTCCATGAGTAACCCCATCTGTTTCCATAATACACTCTTAGGGGAAAGATTGAGAAAAAAAGGAAACAAAGAGCTGTACTCTGCTGGGAAACTTTGCTATTTTATATTGAAGCTCTGACCACCCGGTTTACATTTCTTTCTGTACGTATAAATGCACATATATTTTGTTATTAATTTACATTCATTTAGAAGGAATATGGCCAAGTGGAAAGAGCTCTGGCTGGACTTAAAAAGTATTTAATATTTTCTTATCTCTGTCAATTTCCCCTGGCTGACGTTGAAAAAGTATTGACCTTAAACATGTGACTGTTCTTTGTCCATGTGTGAAATGGCAGAATGCAACAAGGCCTTTTGGAGAGTGCTTTGAGACTTTATGGAAAAAAACAGTAAGAAGTGAGTAATGTTAGTAGGGTTAGAAAGAAAGAGTAGTTTTAGAAAATTTTGTACTAATAAATCTGCATGTGACTGTGTAAACAAACAGGACTTCAGTCCTACAACTGGTTCTCTAGCTGAGTTCTATTCCTAGTCCAGCTCTTCTACTGACCAGCCTTTGGCTGTTGATGGTTTAATCAGAAAGGAAGAGGTTAATGGTGCCAGGTCAGTAAAAAATAGGAAAACATTACCAAAAATCAGCCCTGAAAGGAAGCAAGATCAGCACAAACAGCATTAAACTTGGAATCATCCTAACTGGGTCCATTCCTGATTACTATTTATGAACTGGATAATGTTGGGGTCACAAAACTGAATGACAAATTACTTTCTTTCTCACTGCCTCAATTTCCCCACTTGCAGCTGTACTTAACTGTACTTTGGGAATTTACATGCATGTTTCAGATATTACAGTTTTATGTGCAGCAGGAGAAGGAGAGGATCTACAAGAGAGGAGCATGGGAGGAGAGAAAAATGCACTTAAGTAACATAGTCTAAAAGGAGGACTGGGGTACAGTTGTTAAGCATCTTAGACTTAGTGAGACTTCTCCACAGTTAATCTGTGGAGGGAAAGAGAGCAAATATCATTCCTCCAAGCTAAGATGTAATGCTGGACTGCATCAGTACTGGCCTATTCCCACTTCTGGGTGGCTTTGGGAGCAAGAGATGCAAGAGAATGTATATCATTATATGTGTTATTACCTATCCCCAGGGACGTATTTGAAGGCATGGATGGATTTCAAGGGCTGTTACTCCTAAAAGTAAAGTTCCATTTTGGTGTTGCCTTGATTCATGTTTACCCCATGAGACTGCCCATGACAGACATCCTTTATCTGTGCTGTGCTGGGACAGGTGGCCTCTTTGCCTTGCAAACACAGCTGATGTTCCCACATGCCCCAGGGAATAAGGGCATTATGGAGATGGACTTTAACTGAATTGTCTGTTTCTCAAAGGCCAATGTTTCTTTTCTTCTTTTTTTTTTCTTGTTCTTTTTGGCAAGAGTTGCTTTCTTCTTCCTTTTGGAAGGCATCTGTACAGACTTACTTTAAAAAAAGCCCTCAGAGGACAACACCCTCCCCTTTGGTTTGGCTTTTTTCACATTAACCTTAAGGGCTGCTCAAGCACACTGCCCGTGTTTAGCCTTAAGCCCTTTGTCACCAGAAGTTTTTTTTTTCTTCCCCATAGACTGAGTCAGCCAAACCTAATTACCCTTTAATCAGTAAAATCAATACCTGCTAACAGGGTGGGCTCTTTTCAGCAAATAGTGCTTCCCTTTTCCAGAGGCTGCTAAATTTCCAGGGGTCCTATTGTTTCTTTGTCTTGCTCATAAGGAGCTTTGACTGATAATCTGGTAATGGGTATGGTTATCTCATGCCTGTAAAACAGCAGTGGTGAATCTTCCTCTTGGCAAGGGTAGCAGAACTAGATGAGACAAGAATTATACATAGATGCCAGGAGTCAAAGCTCCTGGTATTTTCCCTTTAAAACTTAGGTCTGCCCTGGAAAAATATGGGTCAGAGGGGTTTGGCAGGTGGGATTAAAGTATCAGGTGAAATAAAGAGCAAGGCAGCCTGTAGAAGCTCCTGGTTTTTTATCTTGCTTAAGCAGCCCTCTGCAAAAAAAAAAGTAAGGGGGCAGAATTGTCTGCAGAGAGCAGGGACTGGGGCTGGATTTTACAGAGCCCGTTGGATCTCAGGCTGTGTCTGTGCTGTTAGGGCAGCCCAGAGCCACCACTGTCCTTGAGGAGACTCATCTGCAGCTTCACGGGAGACGCTCAGGGTGTGAAGAGGTGTTGTGGGAAGGAGGTGCTTAGGTGCAGACCAGGACAGAACAGCCTCTTGTTCCTGTGGTCATGGACAGGATTTGAGCTCGAACTCCAGATTTACCACTCTGCTCTCCTCTGGGTGGCTGCTTGGAACCTGAGCAATTGGCATATGGGCAGAAGACAAACAGGGCCACGGGACTTACAGCTCCCTTTGGGGTCTGCTTCTAGTACACAGACCATCCCAGGACAGACTTCTGGTGGAAAAAATTACTCTGGTATTCATGGCAGCACTCTTGAAAATGTCTTTCACATGTAATCAGGCAGCCAGTCTGATATTCATCTGAGAACAGCTGAAACATTGTTAGAAATTTCGGAGTAAGAAACACTTTACAAGTTCAGTCAACTCTGAAAAAACCTTGGAGCCCTTTGCGCTGAAGTTTCTTATACTTGTTTTTAGCTCTAAAATCAATGTTTTTGGAGAGCTCCACTTAATTTCTTGTGGATGAACAGGACAGAGGAGTAAAAACCACTTGTGGTTTTCCTTGGATGTCTCCAGTGAGGTTGTTTTTGCTGGATAGGTGCTGCAGCTTTGTTCAGCAGTTGTGTGTGAGCCTGGCCCTGTGGCTGCCACCCTTGGCAGCCCCACACAGTGCAGCTCCTTAGTTTGAATGTATGGTTACACAGGCTGCTAAATTGCTGGTGCTGGCTTTGCCTGTGAAATACATCCTCCTCTCTCTGCACCAACACTCAGCTCCTGCCCTAGCCTGGATATGTGGGATATGGCCATTATTTACATGCAAACATATGCCTGAGCTGCAGCTAAAGCTGGTGACCAAAGCCTAGGATCTCCTTCCTGTACCCATCTATCTGTGTCCCCAGTTCTCAGCTCTTTCAAATTAACATGACTAACTTGATGCTGCCAGGATACGGATGAAAATCAGGCAGGATCAAATACTGGATGTGCTTCCAGGTGAGGTGGAGCCATCATTTGACTCCGCCGGGTGAGCAGTGCTCAGTGAGCATCTAGAGCCGTGCTAGGAAGTTAAAGTAATTGCTAAGGAAGGAGCCAGGACTCCTGGGTCTCAAGGCCAGGTTGGATGGGAATAGAACAGAATATAAAAAATTATATTCTGAGCCTGTGTTCTCTTAAGAGCAACTTGGTCTAGTGGAAGGTGTCCCTGCCCATAGTAGAAAGGCTGGAGTTAGATGATCTATAAACTCTGTTCCAACCCAAACCATTCCACAATTCTATGAAAACCACAGGTCTGGATCTGCTGAAAAACCCTCTGTTGAGTTTGATGGAGGATAGAGGAGTCCAGTGGGTTAGGGGAGACTGGCATGGCTTTCTGCTGTCAAAAGATAAGAGAGTTTTGGATATGTGGCTGACACCAGTCCCAGTCCTGCAATGAGATCCAGGAGGGTTTGATCCCTGGGCCTGTGCAAAGTCTCCTCCACTGTGGGATCACTCTCAAGAGGGGACACAGAATTTTCCTGTCACCAGTCTGGCAGGACACTGCTGCTCACACTGATTTCAGCAGCATCTACAAATACCTGTCAGAGCAGAAATCCATGTGAATTCAGATGCTTTGCGTTGGGCTCCCTGCTTTGAAAACTCTGCTCATCCTTCTGTCTGTCTGTGCCAGAGAGACAAGAGCCCTGCATATCTAATCCAACAATAGCTGGGCTCCTCCAACCCAGCCCCTCGGGGCACCCCTTTCCCCGACTGCCCCCCCAGCAGCTCGCAGTGCCACAGCTGGACAGCTGCACAAATCTGCAGCACATTTGGGCAAAGACGTGAAGAGGTGCCTTTTAGGACCCTGGGAACTCCGCCAAGGCTCAGGTAGGTCTGTCTCATTCGTCAGCCGGGATTCATTCACTCCCAGGGATGTGTGTGTGTGTGCGTGTGTGTGTGTGTGTGTGTGTGTGTTGTGTGCGCCGAGTGCTTTTCCTTCCCCGCCGCTGGCTGCGAGCCGTCCCAGCAATGGGACTAACGCTGCTCTCCGGGCAATGAGGAGTGCTGGGCAGGGACAGGAACCGCTTTCCTTTCCTCGGGAAGAAAACAAGCCGTGAGGACACCTAAGGATGTGCTGCCCAGATGTGCTGCCCACCTCCACCTTCCTCCTAGGACTCATGTGCTTGACAGCTTTCAGCAACTTTGCCAAGACTTCTGCAGACTTCTCAGGTAGGGAGAAGCTCCGATCCCTCCTATCCCTCCGTGTGCTGCTCGTGCATGGGGGCTCTTATCCCAGTGCTCAGGAGCAGCTCGGGGAAAGGGGATGTGAGCAGATCTGGGATAGTTATGTGGGAAGTAATTTTAATCTTTTAAAAATAAGCCAAAGATGAGAAGTGTCTTCCGTAAGAGGATTTTGAGTTTCTTAAAAGCCTTTCTCAATAATTAGCAGACCTATTTCAAAAGAGTTAGTCTGACTAACTTTGGGAACAAGAGAAACAATAGTGTTAACTTGTGTAAGTTTGTAGCAGGAATGGTATTAACCTGTGTAAGTTTTTAGCAGGTTTTGTGCTGTGTTTCTCACAGGAGTGAAAAGAGGTGGATTAGGAGACTGGGATGGTTTAGGGCGTAAATTAAAGCTAACATAGCAAGTCTGAATTATTTTGTAGTGCGCCAGATTCCCTCATCTTAATATACAGCTCCTGGTTGTTGCAAAAGCCCCTTGAGCTGAGATAAAGGAGGTGCATGCACAGAACAAATTATATTCTGAACCTGTGTTCTCTTAAACTGCAAGAAAAAGTCTCATTTAATAATATCTTCTGAATCTAAAAATGTTGATAGCACTTGTTTGGAGTTGTACACAGCAGGTAAATACCCAGTACTTTCAAAGTCTGGAGCCCCATGTAAGTTTTATAACTTTATAGCTGCACTAGTTGATTTAAAATTATGTTTCTGCTTCTGTTCTTTCTGGATGTGCATGTGGATCTGAGAAAACAACAGATTTCATTTTGCAGCTTCAGCAGGGCTGATCAGTTTGCTTGGGAGTGCCCAGTGAGGGCCACTTTTCTTTTAGGATATTGGTTCTAATTTTGGGTCTTAGTGTGAATAACTAGCCTGGCATACTCTTTAGGGGTGTTTTGCAAAACTCTTGTCGTGGATAAGAGCTGCCAATTATAGTTTGCTGATGAAAAAGAGTCATTTGCAAGGGTTGAACCTCACTGGACTTGGGTTTCAACACATCCCAGCACTGCTGCTCACTGCCTGGGAGTGCATGTGTCTGTGTGCTGTGAGAAATTTGTGTTAGAAAGGAGGAGCTTGTGGTGGAGGGTGGGGGAAAGAATATGTACGGTGCTGGAAGTCTTAATGTGAATTGAAGGGGGCTGGCTTGCCTGTGATTCAGTCTCTTTTGGGGGCACATCAGTCCTGGGGGCTCCCATTCAAGGCAGATCTGCCTCTGAATGGAAAGGACTGAGGCATTTCCCTGTTTCTTGTGTGCTTTTATCCTTTTCTTGGCACTGAGCTTTCTCTGTGCTCCTGCTTGCAAGCAAGTTGATTCAGAAGGGGTGCATGGACTAGGCATGATGGGAGCAAAAGCTGCAATGGGGAAAGGAGTTGTCTTTCTGAAATGTAGATAAAGTTTTCCCAGCCAGGCCAAATTGCTAAGTGTTAAAATGTGTCCAGGTGTCCCAGGGCAAAGGTGCTTTACATCATGTTTGTACAACATAGCTGCAACAGTGGAAGGAAATTAGATAGGCTTCAGTGATGCTGGCAGGAGGACCAGATGCTGTTCTTTTAAAAACGGATAAGAAAGTTGCTGATAACAAAATAATGTTTTCTGTAGCATCCAACTGAACTGTCATGCTTTGGGAGAAGAGGGGTGGCTGGTATCTCTGCATATGTTTGTGGCAAGACTGTACTCTGAAGCAGGGTCTGTAATCCCAGCAGCACAACCTCCCATGAGTTTCCATAACTGTTGAAACCTTCTGCCAGGTCCAACCTATGTTTCCTGATAGCAGGCTTGGCAAATGTCCCCAGTCTCGTTGGACTGACTGTACCTTGCAGGACAGGAAACATGATTTGCTGCAGGAAAGGGCTGTACCCAGTGTGTAGCAGCTCAAATGTAGTTTTGTAAGCTCAGGAGCTGAGTACCCACAAGATGATAGGGGGTAGGGAAAAGTACAGCATTTCCCAAATCACACCTTATGCTTTCCCAGCACATTTGCATTCCCTCCAATGCATGAGGTTTTGCACCGTGTGCCTCTCTGAAGGAGCAGCAGCCCAGGTAACTCTTCCTACCTGATGGAGCATCTTGTTTCTCACTGTTATCCCTATGAGTGAATTGTCAGCTGGCTTAAGGAATGCAAGGAGGACATCCTTCTAATATTATTTGACTGTAGTTGTTTCTGGCGTGTTATACACTTTTCTATACTTCAGCATGTTCTGAATTCTTCTCTGGCATGACTGGAATTGAGCAGGTAAAAATCTTTGGGGACAATTTATAGCTTTACATGTATGCCATCCCACCTAGAAGTGGTGCATCCAAAACATAAATTGTCTGCACCCCAGGGAGATGAGTGGATTTGTATTGGGTATTACTGCTACGGAATGTAAGGCTTGCTGTGATCCCTCAGAGTTTTCTGCAGCAGTTGGTGCTGCAGAGAGATGACACAGCTCTTTGGGATGTAAAAGCTTTTCCAGCTTGCAAATGAATAGCACTACTGTCCAGAGACAGCAGCTGATGCTCTTTGGGGAAGAATGGGGGCTTAAAACTCAGTCCTGTAGACCTTGTATAGCAGCAAAACCACTCTGGCTTCTCAGCTTGGTTTCACCCAGCATTACCAGGAGGTGCTGCTGTTTGTAATAGGTCATGGTTGTGTGGTGGGGGCCAGAGTTTTTGGATTCAGCCCTGGAGGGAAAAGCTCAGGGATAACCAGTCTTGAGCTCTAAGAGATCATAAGTCAGCAGCACTGACCTGACTCTCATGCTGCAGCTCTACAATAGGGCTGGATAAAAGACTTACCAAGGATTTCAAACCCAACCACATCCCACTGCTCCCAGTACTCTCCACTGCCGGGGTCTTCAAGGGATGTGTCTCTCAGCTGCAGGAAGATTTGATTTTTATGCAGGTCATGGCAAGGCACACCCTGAGAAGGTGGTCAGACATGTGGTTAATTGAGTCTCAGCTCTCACAAGAGAGCACAAGCAGAGCTGGTGGGGATTTCTAATCCCTGAGCACACAGCACACTCCATATCCCTCCTGTTTGAACAGCTCAAATGCCACAACGTGAACATGAGCAGTGCGTGTCCTGCTGGGGACTGGTGCAATCTGAGATGTAAGAATTCAAATTCCTTTTAAGTGAAGTATTTGAACTATGTGAAGAGTTTTGAAGTTGTTTTCTTTAATAGTTCTTTAAACATTGATGTTTGTAGCAGGGTGTGGGGGTAGGAAGCAGATCCTGAGGGAGAAAGTGGACTTATCAGGCACTTTGCAGCCACTTCTTAAGAAGACCTGGACTTTTTCTCTGTGGCTGCTTTTAGAATGGACTCTTGGTTTAATCTCATTCTGTGATCTGTTCTTGTGCTCAGGACTGTTTGAAGACTTAGAACCTGCTGTCTTGATGTGTCACTTTCCCCTAATGTTAAAGGTGATACTTGAGGACTGTGATGAGGTGTGGGGTTAGAATCTGATCTTTTGAATCTCTGTACATTAACCATAAACCTCTGGTGCTAATCTCTGCAGCAGCAATGAATTCTCCAAAATCCTTGCTGTTTGATAAAACTTGACCTTTGTTTTAGTCCCTTTCTAATTTTAGTGAGAGTCTAAGACAGAGCAATACCCTTGGCCCTGCCAGGGGAAGCTGTGCCATAGCTCCTCTGCATGGGCTCTGGGAGGCAGTGATCCATGTGCACTGCACAGGCCTTGCTCCTCAGAGGGACAAAGTTAATGAAAATGTGGCCAAAATTAGGCTTTGGTGCTAACTTTAAATGCAGGCATTGAAAGCTAAGTCAACAGCTATTGCTCATATCCTGTGTGCTCTCTCTGCTCAGCCAAGATGTTCCTGTCTCGGAAGCTAAGTCATGCAAACACATTTTGAATTTTGCTCTGCCCAGTGCTGCCAAGGTGACCATTTAATTTCCAGCTGCGTACCTGCAAGGAATTAGTGTTGTTATCCTGCCATGCTCTGATTCTCCTCAAGGATTTTCCCATTCATTAGCTGATTTCAGGCATGTTGGGCAGGAGTGTGGTGGCATCAGATCTATGGGATTGCCACAAGTTTCATGTTAGTGCAGACAGGTACCTCCACTACTGCAGAAAGGGTTGTGAACTCAAGCATTTACAGACATCAGAGAATCCACTGCAAGCACCTAATCCAAAAACTTAGGTTTCTAGGCATGGAAACAGCTTGGCTGGGAGCAAGTGCCTTTTTTGACACAGGAGAACCCAGCTGAAAGAAAAACCAGCCCTGGTATGCTGCTCCCCTTGGGCCTGCTTTAATGTTTATGTTCTTTGCATTAGATTTTGGCACAAGCTGGATGTGAGCAGCACTTTGCTTAAGGGAGCTGATGTGGCATTGAGCCAGATGAACACAGGTAACTCCCATCCACACCCTGCAGGTGAGCCCTGGGTAGCTTTTGGAACCTCTCCCTGGGGGCCCATCTTGGTTTTGAAAGCATAAAAATTTTTGTTGCTGTTGTTATTATTATTGGTGGTGGTGATTGGTTGTTTTTTTTTCCTTTTCCCCAAGAATATCAGGTTTCAAGTGAAAGCTGCTCTTGCCACCTCCCTGCTAATTGGCTCAGTGTGTTTGTTTGAGTGATGAGGGTTGGAGTTGGGGAGGGGAAAGGCACTTCTCCCTGATTGCATTTAATCAGTCCATAATAAAGGCAATTTGTTTGACAACTCCATTCACCAAATTATCATCAAAATCTACATGCTAACAGGTTCTGAATGCCTAATAGCCCTGAATGGGTCCATGGTGTCAAGGGGGATCCAGGATTTCCATGTGTTGAAGGTTTCAGGCTGTAAAAGAGGGAATTTTCAAGAGAAAGGCAGCCACACTGGAAAATAAATTTTAATTCAGTAATGAGGGTTGAGTTTTTGACCTCAAGGGCAAGCAGACATACTTTAGGCTTTGCTTAAAGCCTGGGCCATGTCCAGGCCACCTCCATACCTTGTCTTGGGGAAGGGCTCCGAGTGATGAGGTAGGATGGACCTCAGGTTGCTGCATAGAGAGGTCCCTGCCCCAGGTGATCTTTTCCTCTTCAGCTGGAGGCTGAATGTGCTACCCCATCCATCCATCCATCCATCCATCCATCCATCCATCCATCCATCCATCCATCCATCCATCCATCCATCCATCCATCCATCCCAGCTGCCTGGGCTGCAGTTTGTCTTACTGAAGGCAAACTGCCTGTGCTGGGGCAGAGAAATTCTCCTTTGCAGAGCTGACAAAATCCAAAACCTCATCAAAGCTGCTTTAAAACCACTTGGCTTCTTCTGATAACGTTCTGGAGATGTGGCTGCATGGGGTGGGAGCTGAAGAGGGGATGACCGTGTCTGGGAGCCATGGCTGAGGGCTTCTTACAGGGGGAAGCTGTAGCTGGGGTTTGTGTCACATATGTCTGTTTGCCAGTGGAAAAGAGTCTAAAGACCTCAGAGAGCTGGGAGATGTTGGAGGAAGAAATCAGTAGGAGTTTGGGTGGGTATCAAGTGCCAGATCTGCTGCTCTTGGGAGAGCAGGAAAAGAATCAGCATAGAGGCTGGGGCTATTTGCATGCCTGAGAGAGTTGTTCTGGTTTATCAGCAGGGATGCAGCTTCATGTTATCAACAAAACCATGTTATCCACACCAAATACCATTTTAAGCAATGATACAGGTTTCTGTCCACCTCTGTATGGAGGCATGCTCCAGAAAACACTGTGGCTTTCCCAACAGTTGTGATGAAAATGCTGTGAGGGAGGACTCTGTGCCTGCTGATTGTAAAAATATTCAGCATTTACTTTTACTGACAGCTGAGGGGAGCAAATTGAGCTGCAGGATGACAAACACGTGCTTCCAATTCCTTGTGTTTGTAGTCCTGGGCAGTCACCAGGGGCACTGCTGTTACTGCTGCAAAAACACAGCTGCTGGCTGGTGTTTGTGGAGCCAGGGAAAGGAGACACAGTCTGGGAGGGATGGATGGGGCTGCTGTGGGTGCCAGGATGTCTCATGAGGGGTCTGTGTGAAACCTCATGTAGGCAGTGACTCCAGGCTCAAGAGCCATGTGTGTGCATCTGGCTCCTGTGATGTGGAAATCCTCTGGTTTGGCCATCACAGCTGGCAGCAGGAGCCAAGGGACCTCAGGGATCCCAACATCTGGGTGATGACTGGCAATATTTATATTGTATCTACTAATTGCAGGAGCCTAGAAAATGATGAAGAATTTTGTTACTACCAGGAAGACTTTATTTAATTAGTAGTAACAAAAAAAGGAAAAAAAATAATCTGCTGTGGTAGTTTTAATAACTTCAGAGTATCCCAGTATCCCACTAGATGCACAGACAATTTGAGGAAATGGTCCTTGCAGCATTCTTCCTATGTCTGTGTGTTATCAGGGATACAAATGCTGCAGAATTAAAGAAAGCAACTGTTTATATCCTCAGGTAAAATTTTTCCCTGACTTAAGGCACTGTGAAAGCAGATTTTATATGCCACAAATTTTATATTTTTAGTTTGGTCAACTAAAAATAAAAAAGTGAGAATTTTGACATTCTTTTTTCGACTGAGATACTTAGAAGCTAAACTCACAATTTCATCTGGGGGATGGGGAGAATAAGCTTAGTCTCTGCAGGAGGAGAAAAACTGTGTATTTATGCTTGGCACTGTGCTGATCCTTTGTTGATGCTAATTTAAACACAGCCTGATCTCCCAAAGGGCTCAGTGTTCAGAGCTGAAGATTGGCCTGGGCTGTGTTTAGGTGGGTGTGCAGTGATTTAGTTGGCCAACACCAGGGCTGTTTACATGTCTTATTTGAGACTGGCTGCTTGTGCTTGGCATGTTTGTGCAGGTAGAGATTGAACTTTCTGTTTTCTATTCCAAAATAGCAATCCCAATCCCTGGGGGTGGGGGGACGGACCATTTAAAGCAGCTACCCATTTTGTTTTGGTTTTTTGTACTCTTGTAATTTCTTTATACAGGTACCCAAGAGTTTCACAGATTGTGTCCCTTGAAAGGCATGTGACTGCCTGCAGGAAGAGAGCCAATGTGCCCCTCAAAGTGGTTGAGGGGATTTTTTGGTCAGGATGGTTTGGTACAATACTACAAGGCTCCTTGTGTCCTTGCCAGTGCTGTGCCTCATTGATCCAGCATTGCTGCTGTCTGGGATTTTTGTGTTCTTTCCAAAAGGCAGCCATGGGCCAAAATCTGCTCAGCTATGAGGCAGCTTTGCTGGCTTGCCAAGAGCTGTGCAGAATGAACAGAAGCACAGAAGTTAATCCCAACTCATCTTCTTGCAGATTAAAACTAGTGTAGAAGTAATAATTAGGAACATGCTTAAGAGAGCTGCTTGGGTTACCTGTTATTATTATTTATTTACTTTTCTGCTTCTTTTGCCCAAGGATGGATGGTGAATTGTGACTCTTTCAGCCTGGGTTTGGGCTAATCCAAATATGCCTGGCTCAGCTCACTGACTGAGGGTATGAACTCATTTGTAGTAATTAAAACTGTGAATGTCTCCTCTTTCAGTGTGTTCAGTGCCTGGCTGCCTGGAGCTCAGTGTGTCTCTTCTCACATCAGAGAGACAATGATGAGTTGGTAGTTCTGGGTTGCACAGGAAAATAAATCTTGGCTGAGTCTTTTCAGATATACTCTGTGCTCTTGAATTGTGGTGTCAGTGTTATTGGGGCTCCTTTGGATGCTGAGGCTTGCTGTTCAATAATCCCTCTTGGATCCATCTGGATTCTTGCATGAAGATGGAGCAGTGTGTGTGTGAGCTGCAGTTTGGCCAAACCCTCTGAGAGCTCAGGTGTCAGAAGTGTGTTTGAATGAACAGATGCATGTAGGTGCTGCTGAGGAATTTGCAGTAGATGTTGTCCAAGCACTTTAGTTGTGGCAGGCAGGGGAGCTCACATCCAGCTGTTGGCAAAGTATCTCACATTCTTAACAAAGAGGAAGAAAGATTTAAAAATATATTTTCTTTTTTTTTAATGTTATATTTAGAGAAGGCCTAGAGACCTAGAAGAGATTCCTCAGCCATTTACAATCAAAAAACTTCACTGTGTACTTTTGTGCACCAACTTTTGACCTGATATCAATACACTGTTTGCCAGAAGAGGGATTTTTTCACTCCCCCAGCAGCCCATAAAAGAATCAGAATCCTCAGGGTGTGAGAGGGAGCTGACTTCAGGTGAAATAGACAAAATCCTTGACAAACTGGGTACCTGATGGTGTTGCTTCTCAAGAAGGGGCCATTCAGACCACCTACTCTGAGACCCCCAGTGTGCATGTGTTATTTTATTTTCATCTGCTATCAGATGCCTGTGGTTTTGCTGCTATGATATTATCAACATGTGTTGTATCAGCCTCAAGGGTTTAAAGTGGGCTTTTACTCCCATTAGTAAATATGAAAACAAACACAGCAGTGTGGGGATTTTCTGCTAATGTTTCCTCTGTGATTTCTGTATCATACTGTGGCTGGTGTTGAAATTAAGGGTGCTCTACAGCAGGTGCAATTCCTGACATTAGTTTCCCATGTTTGCTGTATTATGCAAAGGCTTTTGGCTCACACGCTCTTCCTAAAAGTTGTGTTGGGCCAAGAGTGCAGACACTTGGTGCAATTAAAGTGATAGGTGGTAACTTGAGCTCCTGTGGCTGGGTTATGGATTATTGTTTTGGGCCTCAGTCTTTGGGAAATCTCCTCCCTCTGTGGTCTGTGTGGGGCCTGTACATGCAGTGCTGCTGTGGCCCTGGGTGCCCACAGGATGCTATGGGACAAAATTCTGCCGTTCGGTTTGGAAGAAGGTTAGCTTTTGTGTGAAACATTTGAATAACAGTGTTATTATTCAATCAAACATTTGGAAGTTAAGAAAAGTTACAATTAAGGTAGTCTTAACTGCTTGAGTCCAGCCCTTTGGGTGTTTAAGTTACTCTTTAATGAGAACATTCTTTTTCTCTAATTCCTTGGGATTCCTATGTTGTCCAGGGCACGGAACAGTGGCCTTAAAATTGCTTTCTTTATTCTTCTGTTCTTTATAGCCCTGGGGCCTTATTGCCTGTATGTTTAATGGTATTTAAATCCTATTATGTTATTTAAACACTATTCTGCTTGTTGTGAGGGATGTACTTACAGGGATGTACTTACCCTTCTGGAAGGAGTCTGGAATGTTACCTGCATTGCACACATAAGGATCCAACGCAGAGAGATTGGCATCAGGAGCTCAAACTGCCCAATATTTCAGAGATTGTTTAGTATCCACCTTCTTCTCCAGGAGCAGCCCCTTATCTATTCTCTTAAGCTGTCGTAAACAGCTGTGTACTCAGTACACAGTTCCTTCTCCAATATTATGTTATCTGTGTGCAAATGGATGGCACAGGTTAAAATGGACATTTCAGTTGCCAAGTCAAGTGCACAGAACTGAGTGTTGTGGGTTAACACCTGTAGGCAGCCAAGCACTGCCCAGCTGCTTGCTTGCCTCCACTTCCTACCTCCAAGTAGGACAGGGGAAGAGGGAAGACTAAAAGCAACAAAAGTCATGGAATGACATAAAAAATAGTGAAAGAGAAGTGGATGAAATAAAAAAAAAAAAAAAGCAAAATAAGTGATGCAAAGGCATCACCACTGCTTCCCACAGGCAGACTGATGCTCAGTCAGTTCCTAAGCTGATTTACCCCACTCCACTCTGTTTTATTGCTGAACATGACACTACATGGCATGGTAGATCTCTTTGCTTGGCTGGGGTCACCTGCCTGGCTGTATCCCTCCCAAAATCTTGTGCACCTTATAATCTATTTGCTGGGAGGGCAGAGTGAGGGACAGACAAGGTGCTGATGCAGTGCAAAAGCTCTTCAGCAATAGCTAAAACATTAATATATCATCAGTAATGTTTTGGCTGTGGATCCAAAGCACAGCACTGTACAAACTGCTACAAAAAAATTAACTCCATCACAGCCAGACACAGTACACTAAGGAAAGGGCAACATTACACCTGTATTTTATGTGTAATATGAGCTAGAGGTTGATATTATAGGAAACCTTCAGCTGGCTGATATGATCTGAGCCATAAAGTGCAGTTGTGAGAAGGGTCTTGTTTTGCATAGTTTTGGTTGAGGTTTCCTTTTTTTCTTTTTCCTCTATTTTTTTTTTTCCCTAGAGCAGTCATCCTTTGAGGGTACTTTTAGGATGAGATAAGAGTTCTTAAAATTGAGTTACAAATCTGGGGTCAGTCCTTGAAACACATTCTAAAAGATCTTTTAAAATGAGTTTTGAAGACATTTCCCCCTCCAAATAGTTCTTTTTTTTTTTTTTTTTGCTTTCTTCTGTTCCTCCATAAAAGAAGAAAAAAAAAGTTTGTGTGTCTATTCAAAGGCACAAATAAAGATCCTGCAGTGCAAGTGATATTGCTAAAAATAGATCCTCTGGGATTTGTTGAGTTTATTTCTCTCTGGATTTTTATTGTGTGGGTAACCCCTTGGAAACCGAGGTTGTTGATCTGACTGTTTCCAAAGCATGCCCCTCTCTTCATGTATCCTTTGTGCAGGGGCCACTTCTGTTGTGTTAACACCCTTTGCTTCCTGGTTTATGTGCTCATCTGAATTCCAGCTGAAAGAGGTTCCAGCCTTGTAAAAGTGAGTGTGGCGAGGCCGTGGCTTGCGGTGGTGCCGGAGCGCGCACATCTGTGACCCACGCTGTGCTCACATGCTCCTGCATTGTTGGCCTCACAATAAAGGAGAGAGCTGGGGTTTTGTTCAGCTAAACAACTTGGATGGAATGGGTTGTATGGGAAAAAGAATAGATGAAGCTTGGCTGTTATTTGCCATAATGTTCTTTGTTTTAGCTGCAGTGTGGGGGATGCAGCACTCCCAGAAGAGGATGGCCTCTATAGCAGCCAAGGGGAGCTGATAGGTTGGAGAGGGATGCAGAGAGATGTTCAGCAAGAGGGGGTGAAGCATTTTTCTGATTTGGATTTGCTTGTCTTTAGCTGACAGCCCCAGGCTTTCACTTTGGCTTTACTACAGGAGCAGAGACTGCTGTACCAATAAGTTGGAGTATTAATGTGTTTGGTGCCATTTGCCCTGGGTTTGGTGCAGAGTTACTGTGCACAGATAGTAGTTAGTGCATTTGGCAATGGTACAGCCCAGGGGCTGGACTGTAAAGGTCTATCAGCAGCTGCAGGAAACTCAATGCTTGGTGTCAGACAATCAATTCTTCTTGCTGGATAAATGAAAATCTCTTTATCTCTCTTTTCATAAACATTGTCCATATAATTGGAGGGCAAGGTTCAAGTTCAAACTGATAAGATTATTTTGCTTCCCTAAGCTCTGTGACAATGGTCCCCTTGGTAAATTAAGCCATGGATCTCCTTTTGCTGTAATGGGAACCAATCTCATTAGAAACAGAGCTGGATTAGTGATGAGTCCAACCTCCCATACAGATACACATTCTGACCCCAGCAGGCCTGAAGTGCCTTTTGTTCACTCAGCCTCCTGTGTATTTTCCCAGCGCTCCTGCATCTGTGTGATGGAGCTGAGGGTGATTATTTCTGCTCAAGCAAAGCCTGCTGAGGGTGGAAAACAAGCTGATTGGTCAGCATGATATCAGAATAGGAATGATAAGGTGTTTTTAAAATGTTTATCTTGATTTAAGTCATGGGAGTACAAGACTGATTAAGTTGCCTGTTACAGGGTATTGAAGATTAAAGGCCAATTGTCACTGCTTTGACCTGTGAGGAAGATGATCCTTTTCTGCCTCTCAGCACTGCTGTCATCTACCCATCAGAAAATCTGAATCTATTCACACCAGCCTCCCCAACATCTGAACACAGGAAACTCTTTTTTGGGGACAAAGAAAGACAAACCTTTTCACCTCTGACCTGTGTTTGTTCTGTCTGTCCTTCTTCATGCCAGTTTTGACTCCTGAGGGATTGTTTGCAGCCATGTCCAAGCTGCTTTATCAAGGAGGTGGGACTGTCAGTCCTGAGCTGGCTCTGGACACCAGTGCCAGCAAGAGAGCAGCATGGCTGTGCCTACAGCAGCCTCCTGGGCAGATGTTGTGGCTCAGGAGCAGTGCTGAGCTCTGGGGGTGCTGTGCTGGGATCCACTAACTCTAGTGAGTGGAACTCTATCTAGTCTGTCTATCTATCTATCTATCTATGTCCATCTGTCTCTGTCTATCTATCTATCTATCTATCTATCTATCTATCTATCTATCTATCTATCTATCTATCTATCTGTATTATCAACAATTTTTCCTTTTGCTAAGGGTCCTTAGCTCTGGGAGATTAGAGGTGCAGCCCTGGCTGATTACAGCTGTTCCCATGAGATGGAGCCTTGCTAAGGATGCTAAGAGGGGTAAATCCCACTGCTTCCTGGGTTAAAAGCCATTTTCTGATCCTTAAGGAAATCCTTATGCCCTTACATCTCTCTTAGATCCTACTTTTCTGATCTTGGAGGTATTGCCAGGAGCTTGATTCCTGGATGGAAGTTTGTGCTTGAAGCAATCTGGCAAGGAGGGCAGACTGTGAGTGTGATATTTGAAATTGGCACCAATGGAAAAATGAGCCTGATCTGTTATTGTAGTAACTATTTGCTATTGATTGGCCAGGGGGCTGATGCTGAAGTGGAGGGGAGTCCTGACTTGGTGAGTAATTCACTAAAAATCAGTGGGCCTATTAACATGAGGGAAAGTTGGCTTCTCTATATGCCCACTCCTGATGGGTACAAATGGGTACAAAGTGTTTTTTTTTTTTTTATATTATTCTTATTAAGTGTGATTTTCAAGAACAAGGGTTAACCAGGTTAACTAGCACTGCTAAGTTGTAGTCTGTGTCTCACCAGCCAGACTGCAAACAGAAACAGATCTGTTTTCTGCTCTTGTTACATTTCTGGATTTATTTTGAGATTTCTCAGAAAGATCAGAACAATGAAACACCCTTTGACAATAGCAATCTCTTTTCTCCGTGATGCAGCCTGAGGAAGCATTCAGACCCTTTCCTTCTGGGATTGCTCATTTCCTCTTTTTTTTTTTTCTCCTGAAATAAAAACAATACTCTCCCAAAAGCACAACTTCTGCAGTGCTCTGGCAGAGCCAGCCTCTGTCACTCCATCAGGGAGGCATCAGATGGGACATTGTCTTCTGTTTTCCCCCTCTAAGCTGCAGCTCAGGGACAACAAATCACAGCAAAAAAACCTCCACCAAAAATAAAACAAAAAACCCCAAACTACTCCCTTTTCATATATTGTTTAAGGGCTGTCAAAAATAGTAACTAATGCCCACCCTGAATTTCTCTCAGTCTTTTTGCCAAAGTTTCCATCCTTTATGTGCACAAAGGGGAATGAGGCGTGTGGGAAAGAAATCACATGCAGTGAAATGAAATATCATCAAGTCACTTGGAGCCACAATCCTTGGGTGTCCTGAAGTCTGAGGCTGCAGCCCCAAGCCTGATTCAAGTGTGAGAGGAGCCTGTGATTAAAGAGACTGTCACAAAACTCCTGTCCCTGCAGACACAGCCCTGAAGCTCACTGTGAGAGCTTGAGATCTGCGGGACTCTGCCTCTGTTTTCATGCCTGTCCCTTTTCATTACATGATTCCTAATTGTCTCCATATGTCTTTCACTGTAGCTTGAGTTTTTGCTGGTTTTCTTGGAGCCCATATTCCACAGTTACCTGAATTGTGGTGACTTCTAAATAGTTTGGGGGCTGAGAAAACCTCTCAGACTGATGGTGGCTGCCTGCCTATGCCAGGCAGATGTGGCTGGTGGGAGCATTTTCTTTGTCAGCTTGGCCTGATGATGGGCTGTGCTACCTTTTCTGTTGTCCCCAGGCATTTCTGGTGGAGGTGGTAGAGCATTAAACTCTTCTACTACTTTTTTTCACCACTGCAGCTGTGTCCACCCTCTTCTGCTCTCCAGTACAGTATCAGAATTATTTTGGTTCAAACTTTATTTTTGTCTTATTAAGGACTAAATCAGCCTGACCCACCCTGATCCCTAGGGGAGACCTTGTCACAGCCTTTCAGTACTTGTAGGGGACTTAAAGACAGAGAGAGAGTTTTTGCCAAGACCTGCAGTGACAGGACAAGAGGTAATGGTTTTAAACTGAAATGTTTAGATTAGACATAAGAGAGAAATTTTTTATGATCAGTGTAGTGAGACATTGGAACAGGTTGCCCGGAGAAGCTGTGTGTGCCCCCATCCCTGTTCAAGATTATGATGGAGAGGGTTTTAGGCAACCTGCTCTGGTGAAAAATGTTTGGGGGAGTTTGACTAGGTGGTCTTTGAAGATCCCTTCAAACCCAAATTATTCTAAGATTTCAGAATTCTGTTTAAACTCAGGCTTGTTCCTTTTTGCAAAACTTTTCTGTTGGTTGATAACCACTTTTCTTCTGTAGGGTTAGAGAGGGCTGCAGGATGCTGTTAGTACTCTGGGTGAGAAGGTATTACCCTTGTATCCATGCCTGTTGGATGTGGAATTGCCTTATAAAGCTCTCCTCAGCCTTGTCAATATTGGTGGATTAGTGCAGAGCTGCATTTCTGTCTCTGCTGGCCAAAGCTAGAGAATGCTGCATGTGGAGGGAGGCTGGCCAGATGCCTGGTCCCTTGTTTCAGGGCCTTTGTGGCCCAATTCCTGGTATAGTTTTCTGAAGAACATCAGAGCTGCCTCTATCCCAGCTGTGTGTCATTGGCACTACAACAGCACTGATGGATGGGGAGAGAGATCACGCCTTTTCCTCAACACCTGGGCTGGTGGTGGTGGAGCAGGAGGGAGGTCAACACCCTCTTCTGCTCTGAAGGAGTAGGGGCAATCACTTCATTTAGGGTTTTTCCCACTGGCAACAAAGAGTCTGATTTGCATTGTGGAGAAGCTGACATGTAGATGGTGTCTGGCTCATTTGATAAGAGAACTCAGCTGTGCTCCAGCCCCTGTGAGATGTGCAATGAGGGCATGAAGTTTTCTTGGACATTAGGCATGGGGAAGGAACAATTATCACAGAAATGTGGTGGGAAATGTCTGTCTGATGGTGTGTTTAAACAGAGAGTGAAGATGCACAAAATTGTCAGACAGAGGTGAAAATTTAGTCTCCCAGACTCTTCTCCATCTTAATCTTGCCTGGCTATGTGAGGGGAGGACCCAGGCTTCCTGCTGCCCCGGCACAAGCAGAGCTTGCTGTATTTTCAACACTCTGAGGAAGGATGTTTTTTTATCAATCTGATGGCCTGATCATACTAGTACTTCACTGATAAATAATTATTGGTGTTAATGAGGCTTTTAGGATTGCTCTGGAAACTTTAAAACTTGCAATAATATAAGGCAAGGCTGCAAAGGAAACACCTTAGGGGCTTGGTGTGCCTCCAAGGCAAGACGGGCCAGGTGCTTTTTTGTTTGTGACTTTACTAAATGTTCTAGCTTTACTTGAAAGTTCTAATTTTCCTTCCTACTTCTTCCTCTAGTCCTGAATTTCCATCAGATCTCCAGCTAACATGTTCAAGCACATTAAATAAATCTATGAAGTGGAACTCACAGAGATCATTGATCATTCATGAAGAATGAATGTAGAGAATAAATACCAATAGCACTATTTTTTAGCTGAAGAAACTGAAGCACAGATTGTACCATTAGCAGTGGAATTCCGTTTTCCTTGGCTGTCCCAGAGACCTTCATCTCACCTAAGTTGTTGCTTTGGACTTCTAGGGGATGCATCATCTGACTTATATTACAGCTACTTATAGAGATTATTGGCATCCCATCCATGGTTGCTGGTTCCTTCTGACTGTCTTTTTAGGATTTTCTTTTCAGGAAACTTCCTATTAGGGGTGTGAGGTGTGAACTGGAATACCACCCTCTGTCAGTGTCCTTACAAGGAATGTCTGGGCTGCATTAGCCTTGCAGTTGCTCCCTTACCCTGAGGAACACCAGATAAAACTCCCTGTACTGCTTTGATGGAGCTAAACAAGCCCAAAGAGCCTCGCTAGCCTCAGTGGTTTGAGATGAGTGTATTTGGGTTTTCTATTTTTCACTTTCCATCCTAAGGATGTTTTGATTGTTTTGATGTATGTGCCATCCCCTATTCTTAGAAATGCTGTGCTTGTTTAAAGAACAGAATGACATTCATTCACTCCGAAACAACCTGGGGATTTGTTTTCTTGGTCATTGTAAAGCAGACAAGGTGTAACTGCTGCAATTAGGAGGTGATGGGCTAATCTCATTAGTCAGTGGGAGGATAACTAGGGTCAGTGGGCTGGATAAAGAAACGTGAAGATGGATTTTGATGTGCCAGATGGCCTGGCATAGTGGTTCCACTAATTTGGGAGGAAGGAGAGCCAACAGTAGCTTTGAAGAACAAAAGCTGTAGCAAGAGTTGGCATGTGATTTCTCTGAGCAAAAAAACCTGTAATTTCTCAGCTGAGTGGGGACTTGTGGGATCCATCCATGCCTGCTGTATTTTATTTTATCTTTTTTTTTTTTTGCCTTATAGACCAGTTTTGGGCAGTAAGAGACAGTCCTCCAGCAAAAGTTAATGAGGCACTGGCATTATATCGATGTGCTTGGATGATTAGTGGCTGAGCAAGAAGAAATAATCCTGACATCTCATTCTTTTAGAAGAGGTTGATAATTTAAATATCTCTGTGGGGAAAGTTGTGTTAATGGTGTCCCCTTATCCACAAATATGTAAGATTTTAGATTTAGAAATACCAATACTTCTTTTGGGGATGAGATTGTAGGCTTTCAGCACAATGCTTTGGGCTCAGTCCTTCATTTTCTGACATTAGTCTTTTCATCCTTATGGAAGTAAGCGAGAGATAGAGGTTTGGGGGATGAAAGAATAGAGAAGAAAAAAACCTATAGTTTTCAAGAGTGAGCTCTGAGACAGGAACATCTCTGCTTTGGCTTCGCCCAACTTGAGATACTGTCACCAGATTTTGCTTTCACAAAGAACCCAGTGGCTGCTTTAATTTCCACTCATTTTTGTGTTCTTAGTACACACAGAAGCACCAGCACATGCTGAGGCACTTTCCATCCTGAGTCTCTGCAGGGCTGTGGCCCAAGAGATACCCACAGGTAGGTAGGAAGAAGGTAGATGGAGCCCTTCTCCTTTCCACTTTGCTCCACACTCAACACAAATACTCATTCCTTACCTCTGTCACCTACCCTCACCTGTATTTTTCCAGGAAAAAACCAATAAGTAGTCTTTGCCAAGCTTGGCTGTATTGCCTAAAACAAAAGCTGAGGAACTCAAATTACACACTCTGGCCACTTCACCTGGCAACACCACAGTGCTCTTTTCTTTTAGTGAGCATCCAGCACAGCAAAAAGCTTGTTCTGGGCTCTGGGCCATTACAACAGTTCTACTGAGGAGTGCCCTAACTTGGAACAGTCTGATAAGAGCTCTTAGTCTCTATAGCAATGGCCAGGCTTAATCTGGCTGTGAAATAATGAAAAGTATATTTATGATAAGAAGCCTTATTGAAAAATGTACTTGTAACTGGGACACAGCCAGTCAGCACCTGTATTTCCTGGCAGTAGGAAAAGGAAGAATTTTTCACACTGGTTAAGTGTGTTTGGTATTATGAATGTTCTAGGGGCTGGATCTTCAGCAAATGGACAAATGTGGGTCTAATGGCAGTAATAATGATCTGTGTACAACCTGAGAGTGCCTCAGGTTAAACATAGCTGCATCCTTTCCATCCTCAAAGAGCAATAAGGGCTGGAGTTTCTTAGCCCCCATCTTGAGTCCTATTTACATTATCATTAGTAAAAATCAACACATTTTTTAACCTATAAATGCCATGCACACAGCAGCACTTTGACACAATACATACAGCCTAGCCATTTCCAACCTAATGCCTTCCTAAGAGTAAGCCATGTAGAATTTAATGTGGAAAACATTAATTTGGCAAGAGATTTCTTCCTTCTGCAAAGGGTGTGGGTTCTGCTGCTCAGAGGACGTGACTGCCAGGCACTCCAGTGAGCAGAGGCACTCACAGTGTCAGGGAGAGTCGCCATCAAGATGCAGCCCTGGGGAGGCTGTTGTAAATCAGAGTGGCCCCAGATGTCCTACAGGGCAGAGGGGAGATTGATGGGGTGGGTGGGGAAGCCGAGGCAAGGAAAGTTCAAGCATCACCCTGACCCTCAAGAAGGGAGAATAGCCCCAACCCTCAGCTAGGTTTGATTGAAGCCTGCTGTTCCCCCAAAGGGGAAAGGTCAGGCTCTGCTCCGTCAGGCTCCCTCAAACAAAAAACCTGTTTATACAGGACCCACCCCTGTACCTTGTGAGGTGGAGGGTAAGTGGGCTTGGAGACATTCAATGCTCCTCTCTCTGGTAACCCTTGTGTCAATGAACAGTGGAAATTCAGATGGGGCTGGTAGTAAAAGCCTGGAAGGAAGTGGTCAGCTTAAACCCTACATAAACATTAACTGGAGTTAGCCCCCATGAGCACTCCATTGGTGGTCCTGGGATGGTTCAGCTATGGATCCCTTGCAGAAGGGATGGTTTGTGTCTGGTTGGTGGTGGTTGCTGGCATGTGCCTGAAGCAGGTCACCTCTGTGCCCAGCCCTGTGCCCCACAGCCTGAGCACGGCTCAGGGTGATGCTCACCCGGGCAGAGGAGGGTTCCCACACCTCTCTGCCAGCCCAGTGACCTGGAGCAAAGTTTTGCCAGCCCCAATGGTTTGGCTGGAAGTAAGATGTATGTATGCTGTGTGTCTGGGGACCTGTGGTTAGGAGGGCAGACAGAATTCACAAAACAATTAAAGAAGAGACCTTAAAGATCATTGAGTCCAACCCATGCCCTAACACCTTAGCTAAGACATGGCACTGAGTGCCACATCCAGTCTTTTTTTAAACACATCCAGGGATGGTGACTCCACCACCTCCCAGGGCAGGCCATTCCACAACTCTGTCACCCTTTCTGTAAAATATTTCTCCTAATATCCAACCTATATTTCCCTTGATGCAGACATTTTGATGTGTCCTGAATTTCCTGCAGTGGAGGTCTCTGCCAGAAAAATTGACCTTCTCTGCTCCCAGACATCATCTTTCCTGAGTCCACTAAATGTGTGGACAGGGAATAGCTTCTGGCCACCTGAACTATTAACTGTTATTGTGACCTGTGGGAGTCTTACAGAGGGACTCTTTTGATCCCATGTCACCTGATGAGCACTTGTCCAAGTGTCATTTGATACAAAATGCTTCTGTCACTTGTATATACAGGACAGAAATGTAGATATTTGGGTTCAGGTATGATTTTCTTGTCCTGTCCTCCATCTGGCTTGTGCTCACATTGTAATAAAGCTGTTTGGAATAAGCAGCCTGTTTGACTTGCCCTAGCCAAAGGTTGGGCACCTCTTCAACTAACCACAGTAAGAACTGGCAATTTCTGGAGTGAATTGGATGTTTCCATCATAGGAGAGGAAGCAGGAAAGTAGCTTCAACCATCTGATTTTAATGTAGCACCATGCATCTACTGGCGCCCTCCCAGCTGCTTTCCAAACTCTCCTCTTCCTTTCTACCCTTAGAAGAAGCTGAAGTAAGTACAGCTCAGCCAAGCATGGCACCTCTGCTCTGGTCCTGCATAGCTTCTTTCTGTTTGAAAGGTACCAGTATAGAATACATTGATTAATAGCCCAGTAAATTAATTGGCAGCCTCTGTAGCTTGCTTTGCAGCTGATGGCTTTCAGGGAGCTGTTGGAGTGGAAAAACATCACAAAGTGCCAACTTAGCAGGCGTGGTAGTGCCCACTGTATGGCAGGCGTTTTCCTCACAGGAAAGAAAACAAAGGCTTTTCTCTCATGAATGTTGCAGGCAGAGACTGACTCACAAGTAGGGTGAAGGAAGGAGTTTTTAAAAGTCTAAAACCAGGGGGATTTCCTTAAACATGTAGCTCAAACACAAAGTTGGCACTTTTCAGGTAGTGGAATTTTTTGCCATAAGATTGTAGCTGAAAACTGACCTGGATTTATTATTTACAGAATTTGATTCTATGGTGATTCCTGTGTTGAAGGGAAGATAAAATTCTGCCCAGATCTGAAGCTGTGAAATTTTCCCTCCTGCTCTTTCTTTCCAAGGCAGCAGAGGTGTAACTAAAGAGGGAAGTACAGGCTGTATCTCTGCCTGTATCTCAGCTGCTGCTGAGGCACTGGCTTTCCCCAGCTCTTCAGAGTCACTTTTGGAGTAGCAAGCAGAGCAGAGACTGGGAAATATGACCTTAGAATACTGTCCATGTGAGCCAAAAGAACTGCTGATATTAAATATCAAAAGCGAAAATTTCTGTGTTCCTGTAATAAATTGATATTCCGATCTGTGTAGGAGCAAAAGGTACCATCAAGAAAGAAAAAAAAAGAGACTTGTCAACAAGAAATGAAATAAATTGTATAACATCATTTAAAAAATGTTAGGGAGAACATAATTTTGTCTGCCTGATGCATTCACTCAGCTCTTTAGTGTGAGCCCCATTGCTTTGTTTCTCCAATTTTGTATCAAAATCTATTGAGGCTTATTTGAGTTGTCTAGGTATTGCAGGAAATAAAGCAAAATTGCCTTGCTCTGCCCTGGTCTGAGGTGGTTTCTTGTGCAAAAATACTGCTCTGCAAAGATGCCTCCCTACCCGGGGGGCTTCTACCACATTCAGTTTTGTTATTGTTGCTTTAATGGAGAGCAAGGAGCAAGATGCAGCTCCAGAAATCAATTCCTCTAAACAGACTTTGAAGAACTAAGACTTAAGTTGGATCTTAACCAAGTAGCATTTTAGCTCTTGCTTAAACTCCTGGTTTCTTGGTTGTGTTTTGGTGGGAAGTAAGGATTCCAAGCAGGACTGGAGAGCCAAATATTGTGTTAAATCTGGGTCTTAAAGTCATGGGATGGTTTGGCTTTGGCATAAGGAATGGAACAAAACTTTGCTGTGGGAGTCTAATCTTACCAAAAAGGAAATCTGACTTTATGGCTTTTGTGATTCAAAATGCTGAGCATTGTAATACAAGAACTTCCTCTGTGTGTTCAAAGTTGTTAAAAATGATTTTGATGGGTTTAATTTTATATTAATTCAGAAGTGTGGTCTTGTTCAGCAGTTGGGATAAGAGAAATGTGTGGAAGGGATCACAGTAGAGAGCAGATTTCCAGCTGTTTCCTGGCCCCATGCTTTTTTCCCCACTATGTGGCTTGCTGTCCCTCTGCCTGCCATGTGAGGTCTGTGCATGGAATAAAGTGGAGCACGGTTTGGAGGTGAGAGCTAGAGATAGTGGGGCAAGTCTGCTTGTGTGATGTTGGCTCTGGGTTCCTCAGAGAGTTGCGAAAGACCAGGAATATTTTGCCTGAAAGACCTTGCTGTGAATTTCTGCACATTGTACATCCAAGGTGGTTGATCAATAGGATTCATTATAGGAAATTAATGCCCCAGCCAGCAGATCTTTATTTAAACACAGTTGTGCCTCACACCAGTTTATGTGGAGACAGACTGGCAGCCTTCGTGTTTTGCCTTGTCTTTGCATAATGAGACACTGAGATATTGCTTGTCTTGGCTAAACAACAGAAACGGGCTGTGATGAATTGCATTTATGCCTGTTCCTGATTGTTTTAAGGTGCCTATTTCTGGTGGCCAGGAAGAAATATGAGTGTTTACATTTTCTTTAAATGCTGACACAGACTCTTTGCCCCTGAGTAGTCCAGATTAAGGCATAGCCAAGAGTTCTGGCATAGGGCCACAAGGACAGATTATTCACTGTACTTTGAAAGGGTGTTGGGTTTCTGTATCTGACCTTTTGGGTGGATAAATGGGAGGATTAGCTGCTAAGGAAGCAATTATCCACTCTCTATAATTAATATCTCCTTCTTATTCTCTGGTGTTACTTGACCTGGAACTCTGAGAGTCTGTTGGTGTTGCCAGTTCTGTAATTACCAGCTTTAGAATGAGGCCTGGAGTCCCCGACCTTCCAAAGTCAGCGCGGTGGAAGTGGAGAGGAAGAACACAGGGGTGAAGTTAGTGAATCCAGCTCCAGTGATGAAGACAATGGAGATGGGGATGATTAAAGACTGTAGTTTTGTTCCTGAGGTAACTCTCTACCCTTTAATGCCACAGTGGCTTTTGACATGAAGATGAAACATGCCTGCTATTCTTGTGAAACAAAGCCCGCCCTGTCAATAAAGCAAACAGGTGCCTAATGCCTCTGCACATGCCTTTGGGAAGGTTGCCTTTCCCATCAATCCCACGGTGTTTTCAGCTGTCACTGCTGAAAATGCCATCTTGATCAAGTGCAGCTAGGGATTGTCATTCTGCACTATCATTTCCCATTTGCAGATGTAGCCAGAAGCTGATACCATCTGACAGTTCTAGGAGGAGGATGCATTCTTTTTACTCTACCTTTGAAAGCAATTCTGGATTCCTCACTTATCCCTCTCTGTTTTGAGGTACTTATGCTGTCCATTGCCATTGGAAAGGAGATTGAGACTCAAATATTTAATGACTCTTGGGAAATCTTAAATTTTGTTGTGTATCTGGATTTAAAAAAAAATATATATACATTTGTTATATATAAATCTATCAATATATAAATATAATTACATACATAATAACTAAATCAATTATTTATATAATTTTACATAAAACAGAGCAGTGCTTCGGCCAAATCAAATTGGAATTTTTTATTTGAATACATTTCTTGTTTTCACAAAAATCACTTTTGAAACAAAAAGCCAAAGGAGCGTAAACTTTTAAAACATATAAGTATAAAGTTAATATTTAACTTATTTTTCAATTTCCAAAAGGATTAACTGGTGTTTTTAAATTGTGCTTGTAATTTAGAGATTTATGGCAGACTCTTATTTGATGCCATTGCTGAAGAAGCAGCATAGGTGGAAGTTAGTTATTTTTCCCCTGCACTGTATTTTGAGATAAAGGGCAATCAGAGTTAATAAATTTAAGACAATTAAACCTTTTATATAAATTTTGTTATTCAGGTATGTGCTACCTGAATATCAAGGGTTTTCAAGGGGATTTCACCTGAGTGAAGACTTGGGAAAATTTTCTGGGAATGATGAGGCTTGAGCAGGTAAGGTGGGACTTTGTACATCACAGAGGTAAATGGGAAAATCACATAAAAACATGGTGAGATTATGCACCACATCTCAGCTGTGGGATTATCTTCTGCCTGCCACACACTGAAAGCAAATACAAGCAAAAAGGGTGAAGCATTTACAGTGCTGAAAATCAGCATTTACTCAGAGGAGACCTCCGAAGTTGTCTCCTGGGACCACATCTAAGGAAGAGCTAATCTGTCAAATGGTCTTCTGCAGAGCACTAATTCAGGAAATAATCTGTTTATCAAGCCTTGAGTGAATAGAAATTTTCATTGAATAGTCAAAAATAATGCAGAAATTTGCTATAATGTGAGCAAAGATTTTTTTCTCCTACTGAGCAGGGGAGGCTGAATTCCCAGAGAAAGCACCTTCCATGCTTACAGCAGACAGTAGAAAATGTCACTTTATTGACAGAAGAGGGTGTCAACTGCTACTAATAGTGTGGAGTCATTCTCAGAGCAGTGGGGTCCCCCCTACCTGGGCTGGGCTGTTTGTCTGAGCTCAGTGGGAGACAGATTGAATTGGCCTGACTTAACCCTGTGCATCACGGGAACCTGAGGACTGTGATATTACCCTTGAGGCAAATTGAACTGGGAGACAAACATTGACAGTGCAGATTCAGAAGAAGAAAAACATGTGAGGAATGTGAAAGCTGAACATCCTGTATGCTCTTGCTGCTTACTTGGTGCTGCCTTTTATTAAACCATGGAGGTCACCTTGTGTTGTAAAAGATGTTTGTCTTGGTTTTCAGAATCCACATGGACTAGCCTATATGGAAGCTTCAATCAGATCTCTGCTGTCTTCTGATAAACTTACTGATTCAAATAAAATAATAAATTCAAATCATAGAGTAACACAAATCTTCTTCAATTAATGAATCATAATTAAGTAGTAGCAGCAATAGTTTATAGGAATCATCATTTCTCAGCTGCTGTGTAGAACTTGCATGTCTTGTGTCAACATTTGCTTTTTATTATCAGGACTTTTTAATATGCAGGATGTGCATCTACCTGGACAATCTCAGATCAGGAGCATGCTGAATTTTCTGCATCTCAGCTGAAATTGCATAGAGCTATAGAAGCACAGAATAGTTTGGGTGGGAAGGAACCTTAAAGATAATTTATTTCCAAGCCCTCTGTCAAGGGCAGGGACACCTTCCACTAGATGAGGTTGCTCAGATCCCTTCCAGCCTGGCCTTGAGCACTGTCAGGGATGAGGTATACACAGCTTCTCTGGGCAGCCTGTGCCAGGGCCCCACCAGGGCCTTCTCAGGGAAGAATTTTTGTAGACTTTCTTGGCTAGAGAAGATTTCCTTTGGCAAAGCAGTCTTTGGATGTTTCCAGTGATGAGATGCTCAATCTCTCAGAGCTACCAGCAGTGCTCCTTTGGTGCCTGTGTCATTTCTGCCAGTGGTGACTGTCCCAAGTCTCAAAACTCATGGTCACCTCTTATTTTCTCAGCCCCAGAAGAAGAGCTTTCTGGTTCTTTTGATATTCTCAGCCTTTACTTGTCTTGGGTATAACTGCAGTTTCTCTCCTCCAAACATTCAATGACAGCAAATCATGACATCTGCTAGAGCAATAATAATTACTTTATTGAGAAATAAGTAAAGTTAGAATAAATTCAATCTGTCTGTGGTTGTACCCATACATCTAATGGGGTTATTCAAAGCACTTTTAGATTTTTCCACAGTGTCTAAAATGTACTTTAAAAGTAAGTAAAATAAGGGTTCTCCCATAATCACCTGTCTCCAGGAGATGGAGCTCCAAGAAAAACACCAATTACTGTTGGGTTTGTAATTTAAATTATGAAGGTTAGCAACACTAATTCTATGTCCCTGGCTGGGAAGACTTGTCAACAGCTCAATTACCATGAGTGGATCTCATTTTGTATTCCAGAAGTGTAGGGAAAGAAACTGAGAGGAGAAAAATACACCAATTTACCTCAGCTACAGAGTGCCTGGGCCTGTATCCAGTTGTGAGTACTTCTCACTGGAAACAATACATGAGCATTTAACAAGGAGAGTAATTAACTGTTAGTGTAGCATATGAAGATTTGCCACAGATTTTTTGCTTGTTTGGAGCTTTTCAATCTGAAGCTCAAGGGTTTGCTTCATGAATGCTTCTTTTTGAAGTTACTGAGCCTCAGTGAAAGGTTTGCCATGTGAACACCTCAGGCCTGTGTTACAGTGGAGGTCTGGCTAAACAGCCTTAATGGCTCTGCTTGGCTTTGAAACCTCCGTAATTGGGTTGCACACAGTGCTAAGATTTGCTCTTTACTGATTAAAAATAGTCATGCCAAAGAGACCCTCTGCATTTGGAACTTGAATAGGCCACTCGCATTTGGCTCTGACAGCTTTCAAAGGAAAGCCCTGAAAGAGGGGAACCCATGGGCAGCAGAGCTCCTGCTGTTCCCCTGCCCCAGCTGCTTCTCCTCCCTCCGGCCTGGAAGTGCCTCCCTGGCCTTTGGGAAAGCTTTGCCTGGAAGGGGCTCTGCTTCCTAAGGGACAGCTGGCTGGGCACAAATGCAGCTCAGCAGTTCCTGGGAAGAGGTTTAATGGAGAGAAATCCATACTGTTCAGTGCTGGACTTTGCAAATGGGTTAATGCAAAGTTTTGCTTCTTGAGAGGGACTATGACTTCACCTTGGCCACAACAGACCAGCCAAATATTTCAGAGCTGTCTAGCAAATGACTACTCAAAAGTGTTAATTATTATTGTGGGGGTGGAAAAACATCTCATTGTAAAACATAAAGCCAAGGAACAGACACAGTTTTTATTTAAATAAAAAGGAAAATGGGTTCTACAAGTTTCTTTTTTTTTCTATGAGTTTTTCTCCACCCTCATTTTTTAATTTGAAAATTTTAAATAAGGTGACAAATTTAAATTAAGAAAACAAAGCTTTAAAAAAAGGAAAAGTGATAAAAAAAGAAAAATCAATAACAAAGTGCACAGTCATGTTTTTAAATTTCTTTTTATTTTAAATGATCTAAGACAGGTAAGGGCCTTTGGTTACAGTGAATTTTTAAGTGCTTTAGGAGTTTTTTAACCATCACTAAAATCAATAGTGAAGATTATGAAAGATGGCAGTTCAGCCTGAAAAATAGCTGTTGCTTGTGCAGGCAGAAATGTTCACATATACTCAGCTGGAGCCCTGAATATGTTTTTATGAGTTCAGACCAAACATCTACCCCAATAATATTCCATCTAGGGGATAAAATCAAATTAACAGACAGCTTCACACTGTTGGAAATATTCAGAGCTCTTTTTCTGACAATGAATAACGCAGAAATTAAGATATACCTTCAGACAGTGGAACCTGCTTTTGTGAGTGCAATATCACTGTTCTTTAAAGTTATTTTCTGACAAAGTGGGAATGCTTTTGTGTGCAGGTGATATTTTGGAGTGTTGAGTTCTGTTTTTATAAGCCATAATTCTTCCTGGATTTTATTATTTGCCATAGATTTTGGGCATTGATATCCTCCAGTCACTTTTAGACTCTGCATGAAGTACAAAAACAACTGAAGTGCTCCTGAGAAGTTCCTGCTAAGTCACAGTTTTGGTATTGGCTGTATCCTCTCTCTGGTTTTCCCTTGTGATTTATAGATGAAATCATGGATCATGACCATAGTGCCGAGGTTTTTTGATGGTCTCTCATACTGTCAGACACTTGGCACTTTCCTAAACAGTTTGAGTCCAGTTTCCGGAGTTAAGG
Organism: Molothrus aeneus; assembly: GCF_037042795.1. NCBI lineage: Eukaryota > Metazoa > Chordata > Aves > Passeriformes > Icteridae > Molothrus > Molothrus aeneus. Next base: position 70,095,563 of record NC_089648.1, on the reverse strand, counting down.
ATGGGCACAGGCCCAGAGAGCTGCTTTGAAGGCTACAAGGGTTTAACCACATAGCCAAGGCCAGGCCATGTCAGTTGTCTCAGGGCAAGAGAATGGATCCACCACTCATTACTTTTGAGGCTGTGCACGAAAAATAGGTGATCAGGGCATCCTTTTTTGTCATATTGCAAATATGTGAAGCCCAAAGAGGGAAATCAGCCAGGTGAGGATTATGGAGTCTCTGGTGGGGCCCATGTACACCCACAGGTGCCTGCATGGTGTGGCAGCTGGAGGAGGAGCTTCTGTGCTGCAACTCCGTAACTGCAGGAGCTGCCTGTTAGGGAGATCTCCAGGCAGTATCAGTGTTATGGAATTACAGCAAAGGCAAGTAGGATAGATGGGCAGAAATAAAAAGTTGTGAGATAAGCAAGGCCTTGAACACAACCTAAAATTTAGAATGATCTTGGGGCTGCCTCTAACATCACCAGCTCCACTGGCGCTGCCATTGCAGAGGGTTAAGTTCTGTGGACAGCCTCAAATAAAGCACCAAGGCTGCCCTTGGGTAAGGGTGTGCACACAGATGATATCATGTTAACAATCACTAACACGTTGCTCTCTTCAGGAGCTCAGGGATCATGTCCTTTCTGGAAGAAGGAACAGTTCCTCTGGTCCTTCTGTCATGATCTAAGAGCAGCTTGGTGAGGAAATATCCCAAGTATCACGTATTCATGGGGCCAGACTGTTTAAGAAATAACTTGGTGCCACACAAATTTTGGACCAGTGTTTCCAGAGAGTCAGTGGTCCTCATAGCTGCCATTCTTAGTTCTGTGGAGTGTTTGCAAGCACCAGCTTAAATTCAGCTGTTTTAATGGTTGGCAAGAAATTGGTTTGCTTTGCTCCTTCTAGAATAATAAAATTGCTAGAGGTTGGAAAAGAACATTCAGACCATCAAGTCCAAACATCAACCCAGCAGTGCCATCATGTTCACCAATAAACCATGTTTTCAGGTGCCATATCCACACATTTTTTGGAATGCTTTCAGGGATGGGTGGTGACTCTAGCACTTCCCTGGGCAACCTGTTCCAATACTTTACAACCTTTTCTGTGAAATAAATTTTTCTAATATCCAATCTAAACCTCCCCTGCCACAACTTGAAGCCATCCATTTCCTCTCATCGTGTCATTGTTACCTGGTGGGAGAGATCAACCCCTACCACATGACGAGCTCCTTCCAGGTAATTGTACAGAGCAATAAGGACCCTCCTGAGCCTCCTTTATTTCCAGGCTGAGCCCCCCCAGCTCCCTCAGCTGCTCCTCATAAGATTTCTGATTGAGGTGCGGGTGCTTGGCTCCTTGAGAATTGCTGATCCTCATTGTTTATTACTAGGGAGAACTGTCAAAGGCTTGGGGGTCTGTAAAAGCAGTTGAAGTGCATTGCCTTTCTCCCTGATTTTCCATGGCAAATTCTAGAGGAGGTCCCTCACTGCTTGTCAATGCAGAGTCATGAACTGGGCTTTCTATGAGCCCAGTGTTTCTTGGCAGCCTCCTCACATGGGGTGTCTGAGGAAATAGATGTTGCTGCATGCATATTTTCCCAGGATATTCCAGGGGTGATTCAAAGAATCATGGAGGGGTTTCATTCCTCACCCCAGCAGACCGTCTCTCCCACTTCTCCCACCAGAGCAGTGGAGCTGCCACTAATTGGCCTGACAAGTGGAACAGCTCCTTTCTGAGGGGACTCCACACTCCCTTGTGGAGAGGAATTTGCTTTGAAGTCTTCTCCCTGCCCTGCATTGACTACACACCTTGCTTTGTGTGAGTGTGATAAATGGAAATCAAACAGTCCCAGATCAAGGAAACAAGCACTAAGTCCTGCCTGCCTTTCCAAAACATTTGCTGTGTTTATTACAAAGCTGTCAGGACTGCACAGAACAGCCAAATTCAAAGCAGCCAAAATGCTGAGTAGCCAAATGCTGCTCTCATCCTTTTGACTCATTTTTTGGTGTAAGAACACATCAAAGCTGATGGAAGTGGGCTGAAGTGAGCTTGTTAGTACTAATGTCTGTGTGTGACACAGTGTCAGAAACACTGTGACCTGGCACAGCTATACTGTTGCAGTAAGAGGCCCAAATCAAAGTTTGTAATTAGGATACTCAAATGGATTATTCCTATTATTACTGCTTAGAGCCCTCAAATTCTTCTCAGCCATGAAAAAATGGAGATTTCATGGTCTAATGGTTTGATGAGTAGAGCAGTATCAGGAGGGCACAAGGCTGGGCTTCTGTTCCCTGTTACTTTCACTGAATTGCAATGTGAACTCCCTAAGTAATTTCATCTCTCTGTGTCTCTCCTCTTCCTCTCTGCCTCTATTGTCTGTTCTGAATCAGATGGTAAGACTGAATTAGACTCTGCACTTATAGGGGTAATAAATCCCTCAATTTTCTTTATTTAGTGCATCTGGATGTGGAAAAGGAGGCAACTTTCCTTAAGAAAATAAAGGGGGAAACACTCATTAAAAAAAACCCCAAAGGTGCAGGTTTTCAGCTGCTGCTCATAACAACCTCTGTGGCTTGAGAGGGAGCCTGGGACAGAAGGGGGAAATCAATATTTTTCAAAAGATGGGATTTCACTACAGGGAAATCATGGATGACAAATTTGGTGACCCTCTGTAATGGGGTTACAGCAGAGGTGGACAAGGGAAGCACAACTGATGCAATCTACCTGGACTTGTGCAAAGCATTTGACACTGTCCCATGTGACATCCTTGTCCCCAAACTGGAAAGACATGGATTTGACAGATGGACTGCTGAATGGATTAAAAACAGTCTGGATGGTGGCACTCAAAGAGTTATGGAAAATAGCTGAATATCCAAGTGGAGACCAGTGGCAAGTGTGATTCCTCAGGGCTGGTATTGGGATTGCCACTTTTTAACATTCTGTCAATAACTTGAACAGTGGGACTGAGGCACCCTCAGCAGGTTTGCTGGTGACACTGAGCTGTGTGGTGCAGGTGACACGCTGGAGGGAAGGGATGCCATCCTGAGAGGCCTGGACAGGCTTGAGAGGTGGGACTGTGGGAACCTCATGAAGTTCAGCAAGGCCAAGTGCAAGGTCCTGCACCTGGATCAGGGTAATCCCAAGCACAAATACAAGCTGGGTGGAGATTAGATTGAGAGCAACCTTGGGGACAAGGATTTTGAGTGCTGGTGGATGAAAAGCTCAAATGTGACCTGCCAAAGTGCACTCACAGCCCAGAAAGCCAAACGTGTCCTGGGCTGCATCAGAAGCAGAGTGAGCAGCAAGTCAAGGGAGAGGTTTCTGCCCCTCTGCTCTGCTCTTGTGACACCCCATGAGCAGTGCTGCATCCAGCTCTGGGGCTCCCAACACAGGAGGGATGTGGAGCTCTTGAATGAGTCCAGAGGAGGCCATGAGGGGATCAGAGGCAGCAGCTCTGCTGTGGGGACAGGCTGAATGAGTTGGGTCTGTTCAGCCTCATGGAAAGAAGGCTTTGAGGAGACCTTGAAGCAGCTTTCAGTACCTAAAGAAGCTACAAAAGAGGTGGAGAGGGACTTTTGACAAGAGCATGTAGTGATTGCATGAGGTGGAATGGCCTATTGGCTCAGCAGAATTTTAGTTTCTCACCTAAGAGATTTCTCTTTCCCAAAGATGTAAACTGTGTAGGGAGGGAAATTATGTGGCTGTTCAGCCAGTCCTGCTACTCTGGAAGAGTGGAAGAGGATCTCTACCAGCTGAAGAGCTGAGCTGTGTGGGGTGGGGTTCAGTGGCATTGAATGCCAGCAGCTCTGTTATCCAAACTTTTTGTTTCCTGAATAACTCAGTTTCTGGGCACAACTGGGCTTTGGTGATGTGGGAGGAATCTTATTAGGAGGTTGCAATGAGGAAAGACTGGCTTTTGTAAGAGGTAAATGAACTAGTTATTAAAAAGGAAGGACAAAGCTACCAAAAGCCTCATTCATGTTACAGGTTCAGGCATGGGACAGAAGAGAAATCCACAAAAATCTGCCTTTCAGCTTTTTCTATTGCCTGTGTTTGAATGGGAAATTGGATATCCCCAGGATCCTGGGAGACAGCACACATGAAAACAGCACTGAATTCCTTCAGGGGGATGTGAGGAGGAAGTGACATCTGTTTTGCATCCAAACATTACTTGAAGTCTAGTTAAAACTCTTGTTGTGACAGGGAAGTGAAAAAACACAGAGAAAATCCCCCTTCCTTTATGGTTGGGAATCACTGCAGCCAGGCAGGGGGAATACTAATGGGATCTCTGATCTTTCCTCCACTTACAAATCAATGCCATCCCAGTTTCAAACAAGCCACTTAGTCACCCATGATCAAGTCTTCAGTAAATGTGGAACAACTTGTTAGTGATAGATGGGATCATTCATGTTGGGCTAACTTGACCTCTCTGTATGAGAAAGAGAACAATATTAATCTAAGCAGGTATTTATTTGCTGTTCTTCAGTTAATTATCTTGACTTAATTTGATGTATGGAGAACAGTGGCTCATGTAAATTAAGGCTGGTATTTCAAAGGCAACATGGGGATTTGGGATGTTGAGACCTCTTGGATAGGGAGGGACAGAGAACAAACCTGTACGTCATGAAATGTTTTGAGGCTTTTGGCTTTGAAGATCCTTTAACTTTTTCACAATCAGAGCTGCTAGCTCTTTGCCTTTATGCTTTTTCTAGAATAAGCATTCTCTTTGTATGCTTGCCTTGAAGCTGGAAGAGCCATATACAAGTGCCTGAAGGCCCAATTTATAGGGTCAATTTCTTTTTGAATCCCCCATTTGAAGCTCTTCTATCCTGTGAAACATCCCTTTGGTGTATGAGATATTACCTGATCTTCACCATGTTCAAGAAATGACCTGGACATGGCACTTAGAGCTATGGTCTGTTTGACAAGGTGGTGATTGCTCAAAGGTTGGGCTTGATGATCTTGGAGGTCTTTTCCAATATAAATGACTCTGTCTTGCTTATCATACCACCCAGGTAAATCCTCCTGACTGAATATCAGCAGTCCCTCCCCACACTGGCCTCTGACTGCAGTTACCTGAGATAGAGAATTCATGGACAAGGACCTATCCCATACAGGACAGCCCAGGGATTTCCTTGTCAGCTGTTCTAAGGCTGTAGCTACCCTAGCACCTTGCTTTGGAAATCAGGAAACATCCCCATCAAAATGAAACCATAATGAAAACAAGTTTGGAAGCGTGGAAATATTGCATTTTTCTTTGGATTCTTACACACAGAAGTAACTTTGGGGTTTTTTTTAAAGGGTTCTAGTTCATTCAGCCCGCAGCTATGCAAGTAGGCACACCTAATTTAAAATATCCCCACGTTTTGCATGTGCCCTCCACTCAGCTGCTGTGGTGCCCACGTGGAAGGCTGTGGTGAAACAAGAGAACAGCTGAAGGCTGCATGTGAGTGCCTCCCCCAGATCCTCTCTTTTGGGGCACTTAGGTGAAGCACATCTCTTGCCCTGCTTGCCAGGGGCACTTGAGCTGCTGCTTTCTGAACCAAGATGCCTCTAAGCACCCATGTAAATCAGGCTGAAAGCTGAATTATTTCTTTTTCTTAAGCAGAAGGATTAAGCAGGCAAGTTTGGGCTAAAGATTACTTTGCTCTATGGGACCACACAGCCTATCTCACCTGCTGTCTACTAGACAAAGCACAGAGCCTGGAGGTGGGAACAAATGCTGGAGGAGGCCAGTGTGGGGAAGGACTGCTGATATTCAGTCAGGAGGATTTACCTGGGTGGTATGATAAGCAAGACAGATGTGCTGGCTTTCCTCTTCATACAAAAAATGAATGATCAGCATATAAGCTGCTGGCATTTTCCCTGTTTCATATCCCAGTTTGGACTACACTTCTAATTAGCAGAAGACTGAAACAGCCTCATGCTTGCTCTATGTCTAATCATGGGAGCAGGTGCTTAGGAGATTTGTAGATTTGTCTGATAAAATCCTACTTTCTCCCTTCTTCCTTATTCTTGACACAGTTCCACAGTCTCCTCAGGCAGGCTTGAGCTCTTCTCTGTGGAAAGCAGAGAGGGAAAATGGAACACCAGAGGTATCCTGGCATGTGTGAGACCGAGTGCCATCAGTCAGATGATGTTAGTGTGAAATCTGCAAGGAAGAAGATGCTGCAGTGCAGTTATATTTGGCCATGGAAAATTGCCAAAGAGCAGCTTCTGGAGCTGAGCTCCTAATCTTTGTTGTTGTTGTTGTTGTTGTTGTAAAATTATGAATAGTATTAGCATGAAGGAGATTATTAGAAGGTCAGACCTTTGTGTGGTGTGGGGCGTTAGTTTGACTCTTGTAGAATTAAGGTGCTGGTGTCTTGCATGGCCTTTCTCAGACTGACACAGGTAAGAGGTACATCTGCACAGACCCCTCTTTGGGAGGCAGAAGCTGAAGAGTTCCCCTTGCTCATCATGGCAGAGATGGTGATTTAATGCCTCAGATCTGCATAGACCAAAGACCTGGTCAACCAAGACAGGAGTGAGTGCATGCTCACGTTTTCAGAAGCAGTATATCTTGTCTGAGTTGAGGGTCAAATACATAAAATATTTGCCTGGATTTAGCCCTAAATGACCTAATAGCACTAGGTTCTGGCTGAAATCGCGTCCAATGTCAGGAATGATGCCCGTTCTTGATCATAACACTTGATCAGGCTCTGACTACCCCAGCAATCAGTATGTATAAGGCTCTGGAAGGGAATAATTCTGTTAAGTTTTAGCTCCTCAAACTGCTCTGCTGTGGTTTTGTTCTCCCAGGGGGCCTGATGTACTCCAGTGGCTGTTCTTGCAAAGAGCTGGATTATAAAAGTCTCTTGATTCTTCCCTTGTTAGAGGCTTGTGGTTTATGAGGTTAGATACCTTTCTGGCATAAGCTTTCACTTTGTCATGATAAGCTGTTTTACATGAGTGAAATTAATTTCTCTTTGGTTAATTTCAACTAAATGGCCCCTTTTTCCCTACAGCAGAAGAGAGACCATCTTTGGGATTTTGAAATAAAGTCTTGCAAGTGAGAAAATCAAAAACAAACAGTGGGCAGCTGTTAAACTTCCTCTGCACAGAAAAGCAGAGGAAGTTTATTGAAATCAGGAGACTTTTTTTTTGTTGAACTTGGGAATTGAACTTCAAATTTATTTTTTCCATTACCATAACACCTTTGCACAGAAGACAATGCCTGATACAGCTCTCCTGCAGAGACTGGGTGGATTGTGAGAGACTGGATTTCTCTGTGTGACTCCCCTAGCTCATGGATTCTCCAAAACCTGCCTAACAGTTTTCAGAATCTAAGTGTTAGTCTTCCTGTGGGCGTGTGTTCTTTGTGCTGCAGACTGTAAGGCAGCTGCAGCAGAGAGTGGATTTGAAAATTATTAATTTTGGTGCTGAGGTATTGGTATTCTAATACTGGAGGCAAAAGAGGTGCTGTAGGAGCACCTGTGAGACTTTCAGAAGCAATATCTGGGGCATAATGGGAGAGGATCGAATGGGAAGTTACATGAAGCAAAGGAAGACTTCAAGAACATCACAAATTAGTTCAGTGACATGGCTGGAGCCCCAAAAACCCAGTCTATCCTTTTCTCCACTAGACAGTGGCCCATTCTTGGCACATTCATGTTTTATGAAGGTTGCATCCTCACATTTCCCTTAGCATAGCAGCAGTAAGTGTGATGGGGTGTGGAGTGAGCTGTGTCACAATTGACCCTTGGACAGTGTCCCTTGTGCTCTCCTGTTCAAGGGACCCTGTGCACATCTCCAGAGAAAGTGATGGAGGTTCATCTTCACTTCTTCCTCAGCCTCAAAGTGTTCCTGCCCTGGGAGTGACCCTGCCCATTGGAATTCTTGCCCAGAGGGCTATGTGGGGACATTCTCTGAGGATTTCTTTTCCCCATCACATTATGTTCATTCAGGCAGTGTGTGGCCCTGTTGACTGCAGAAGGTCTGGCTTCCTTTCTCTGTCTCCCTAGCACGCTCTAATGTTTGGTACTGAAAGATACAAGCAAAAGAAAGCCAAATAATTAGCTATCCCAGCCCTAATTCCCTGGGCAGAAGTTCACTTTTCAGTAACTGAAACTGGCTTAATCCTAATCCCCTGCAAATCCCCCTTCCTAAGAGTCTTTGTGAGGCTCCCTTATTGGTAAGAGCTTCCAAAAAGACCAGTGCTGCTTTTAGGCTGCTTTTTTTTAAAGCCTTTAAGTGTTGTACCTGATGTGATGTAATTCAAGGACAGTGAATCTCTGAAGCCACAAACCCCTTTCTGTGGGTTATTAATGTACAAAACAAACTGGAAGAAGTGCTCTGGTGTTGCAGGCACAAATCTTCTCCCCTCTGTTATTGCTATAAACCTCGTTGCTTGCCCCTCCTGCAAGCTGGCCATTTTCTAGGAGACAACCTTCTCTGAAAAACTCTCACTGCCCCTTCTGCTTTGCTGACTGACAGTGGTGGATTTGAGGGGATGCTCTGGGATAACTTGTCATTGCTGCTTTATTTAGCCAGTGAAGAAAATTTCCCATAACTGATACATTTGGTACGTGTTTCTGATCATCTGAGTCATGGGTTCTGCTTCTCTGTGTTGTCCATGTAAGGAACCAGAGCCTGACTGCCCAGATCAGATCTTTGTGCTCTTGATGACCCAGTAGTCAAGGCACTGAGTTGGCCTGTCTGAGTTGTAATTCATGGGCTGTGTGTCTCAGGCATGTATGGGAGTTAAAAAAGGTGGAAATCTCAGCGAGGAATTCTCTTCAGCTTCACAGGGAGGGGGGAAGAGAAAGATTTGAGGGAAAATTAGATGTTCCTGTCCTTTGCCTGGAGTGGATATTGCTGATGAAACCTACACTTTTCTTTTTGCAAACAAATGGGTCAGATTTCCTTGTCTCCTCACATCCTTCTTTTACCTCTTAGTTCTTACCTCTGCTGTTCCAGTTTTCAGTCCTGGGAAAGGACTGGATGAAAGACTCTGAGTTTTACAGGTGCTGCCCTCACTTCCTCTACCTTTTTTCTCTGCCACAGGGATCAGGTGGAGCACACCTGGACTAAGGGGAAAAGGCCAGTTATTTATTATGACAGCTTGATAGGTGAGCACCTTTCTTTGAATAGACATGGTAATTAAAGGCAGTCTGTGTGCTAATTATGTTTTTCTGCATTGTAACCAAGGACTCTAAGAAACTTGCTGGTCTCAGCAATAAAATGGAGAGAGGTTGGTGGTAGGAAATTTACAGTCTAATGCTGAGGGAAACTTTCCTTGTTATCACCACAGATTTAAAGAGTAGTCTCTTTCTGCTGTCTGCTTTACTTATTTCCTTCATAAACCTTTGGACTAATTAGCTTCTATGACTTTCCTCCTGAAAAAGGATTAGAACGAGGAGTTAGGAGATAAATGAACATGGAATGTGCATTTTTACAGTGTTGCTGGTATTCTTCCCCACCCCTTTCTCCTTTTTTTTTTTTCTTTTAAAATCCCAAGATACTTCCATCTCCTTTTCATTGTGCACTTCTGATGAAGTGTCAGGGGTCTGATACAATTCTGAAGCTTCATCCAGGCCTTGTGGCAGAGTTGTTTGGTAATTGCTTCTCCTCCTCTATGAGCTTAAGTCTCACCCCAGTTCAGCATATGCAGCTCTGAGGAGCAGGGTCATGGTGGCTTGTCCCAAGCTAAATCCTAGATCAGTCTTAGATCCAGCTGCTTGGGAATATCTGGGTAGGATTTAAAACAGTCATGGCTCAGATTTGTGAAGCTGTTACTCAGACATGAAAAAGATGATGTTTCTTATCTTTAGATGAATTCACACCTGTCAAAGGCTTAAACAGCACTGGCAGAAGTAACCTGCTCACTCCTGTATTTAAAGACAATGTCTGTGTCAGGAATGTATGTGTCCTGGGCACACTCTGGGATCTGTGGAGGGACAGGAGGCCAACTTGAACCCCAGGCTGGCTGAAATGCCCTGCTGAAGTGCCCTTCCATCTCCACAGATGGCAGAGTGACCCTGGGGTGATGCTGCTCCTACATAGCTCAGTAGATTGGCAATATTTGATAGTTGACCCTGCCTGACCAGGACTGCAGTGCTGGTTTTAGAGATGCTGTACAAATGCCTAAAAAATGCTTCTCCCTAACCTAAAGTGAGCATGAAGTCCTAGATTGCAACATGGCCAATGAAGTGCCAAATGCATTCCCCCACCTTGCTTGCAGAGGAAAAGTTGTTTTTGTGCTGGGATAGCCACTGACACCCCTGGTTGCTGAGCTGTCTCATGGTCAATGAGTGAGCCTTAGGATGTTTCCAGAGCCTCAACTGATCCAAATAGCTCATCTGAGGGAGAAGAGATGCACTCATGTGACACTGGCTCAGCTATCCTTGAGGACTTTCTATTTTACTGGCTTTTGCTTCTTTAGCTAAATCTACCAGCCCTTACCTTTCTGCAAAGTTGCATTGGTAGAAGTTGATAGCCCTAAGGTGAGGGACCCTGGCTTTAATGAGGGAGCTGACTTGAGTGTACTGATGTGCAAAGAAAGGCTTTGTGAGAGGACCTGTGCTCCTGAATCGAATTCTCTGTGCTTCACTGCTCCAGAGACTCACTTGTCTGGGACTGGGAGAGTTGGATATTGTTATGCTGAATTTTAGGAGCTGTCTAGGAAATGACCTTCCCGGCCTCCAGGCTGAATAGGGCTTACACCAGCCTCCCCTTGTGTCCATGGGTCATTTACATTTTATGTTCAGGGACAGCATAGCTCAGATCATAGTGCTTTTCAGAGAAAGGTGATAGTTCCACTATCAGCTGAGATTTAATACCTCCACAGCAGGCAAAGCCTGTCATATCAATTTGTTGTTCTGGCCCATTCCCAGGCAAAATGCCATTCCCTGGTACAAAAGCTCCTATTGTTGGCATTGGGCTGATTCCTAACATGCTCAATGCTTCCTCCCTCACAGAAATGCAATGTGCAGTATGAAATACAATTTTAAGGCTTGTAGATTATAACTAATTCTCAGTAGTCCAACAGAGCAGACAATGATAATTATGGAAATCTTAGGAGCTGCCTGAAGATAAGCAGGAGATGGAGAAATTAGTCTACTATTACAAGTTTTTATTCTTCCAATTATTCAAAACACATTTAACAAAACATTCTATCTTTTGGCAAGAGGAACTTTGATTAAATTTTTTGGGGGAAAGAGGAGGTAAAGAAACAGCTCCCTGACTCAGGAAATCATACCTGTCCTGTGGAGAGCTGCTTACCATATGGTTATGCCTGTTTGAGAGAATTAAACACTTTTAAGGGATTGGAATTCAATCAGAGAATAATCAATGGATTTAGGGTGGAAGGGACCACTGGAGTTCTTGTAGTTCATGCCCCCACTTAAAGCAAGGTGCACCTCAAAGTTGTGTTAGGGGGGTGTGATCTTGCCCAATATACGCTGAAAATATCCCAAGGATGTGGCTTCCACAGGCTCTCTGGGCAACCTGTTCCAGGACTTAACCACTCTGGTGCTGAAAAATTTAGCTTGGTTGGGTTTTCCCTTGTTGTAACTTCTGACCTTTGCATCTTGTCCTCTGTCTGTGCACTTCTGGGAAGGATCTGGCTTTCTCTTCAATAACCAACCCCATTAGGAAGTGCAATCTGCAGTCAGGTCCTGCCCTTAATCTTTCCCAGACTAAACAAACATACTTTCATTACCCCTCTGTGTTATGTGCTCCAGCCCTCTAATCATCTTGGTGGTCCTCTTGGTGAACTCCCTTCAGTTTTTCAGCATCTCTGTCTGACTGGGATTTCCGTGAGTGCTGGGGAGATAGGAATCATCAGTCCCTTGGCTGCTGAAGTGAGGAGGATTTCAGCACATTAGTGTCTCTAAGTGCTTTCCTGGAGCTGGAACAAAGCTGTAACCACAGAGGTTTTGAAGTTGCTCAGGGTCTTGTTCAGCTAGGTTTTGAGCAACACCAAGAACAGAGATTATACAAATTCATGGCAAAAGGATCTGGGATAGCTCACAAATCGTTCTTGGGAGGTGACTGCTTCTCATTGTTGACTTTAAAAAGATGCAAACAGTGATAGTCCAGATTTTGATGTAAATTTAAATGCCCTATTATGAGGTTGATGCCTGCAAGATAATGTCCTTACACAGTCTGTCTCAGCTTAGATCTGCTCCTGTAGCCGTGGGTGCTGAGTCAGGTGCGAGCAGGGCAGAGCAGGTATGCTCTCCTCTGCTCACTGGTGTGGGAGTTTGGGTTTGAAGGAGGATGTTTTATGGGTATTGTAGTGGTAAATTTGTTCAGTATTCCAAATAGGGAAGGCAGAAATGGCTAAACTTTGTATCACCGACATTAGAACTGGGTAAATTCCTATTTCCTGCATTTACTCCAGTTTTCAGATGAGTGGATGTTTCACCTGGTGACTGAAACGTTCTCAGATGTGATTTTGAGGAGTGTGATGTGCTGCTAAAATATGAGTATTTTTTTTGTTTTTAAAGCTCCAAGTCACCTGAAAACATCAAACTGGCTTTGACTCAATATTACCCTTCTCAGTGATGGGCATATTAAGCACTTAAAAGCTTCCAGCTCACACAAGCCTTCCTTCTACCTTTGGAAGGATTGCCAGGGATCAGCTACCTCCAGCCCTTTTTGGGAAGACTATGTCCTTCAATCTTCCTTTGATATTTTGATTGAGAACTAGGTGAAGGGTTGGAGTGACCATGAGAACCTGATAATAGCCATATGCCCTGTCTGCATGTGAGCTATGCTGAGAGTTGCTCCAAGTATTTATAACCCTGTCCCCTTCTGCCTCATCTGAAAAACATCTTGATAGCCAGGCTGGCTCAAGCCTGAATGAAGAACAATTCAATTGCACTTGTGTTAGGTCTAGTGCTGTAATAGAAAGAAACAGACTTTAAAACTCTTCCAACCAGCCTTTCTGCCTGGGCTGGACAGGTTGTTGAAAGGCTCTTTGTATTACTGTTGGTTTTGGAAATCCCTGGATCACAGAGCTGTATGTGAGGCTCTGAGCAGCAGATCAATCTCTTTTAGCTGTTGTTCCCAGATGGGATGTATCCCAGTAACCTACCACTTTTTCCTTTTCCTGTGGGGAACAAGAGCTGCTGGGAGGAATTATTTCAGTCTTGTGAGATCTTAGAGTCACTAAGCTCTAAAAGCTGCTTTTTGGAATTGTTAATTTGTGTTTGGCAATTATTCCTTGCTGTCCTACTCTTTGCAGTCCTGAGGAAGGTTTCCTTCCCACCTAAATGCTCTGTTTTTCTTTGGAGAATAATTCTGCTTGACCCCTATGACTTTATAAACAATATATAGAAGGTTTTTGGTGCTTTTCCCTACAGCTTAGCCAAGATATAGCAGTTCTGTTGTTTCTCAATGCACAGAAAGTAATGTCTATACTGAAATTGTATCCAAGAAGTTTCTCTCCTTGTTATGGTGCAGTTTGTGGAAACCCAAGATTTTGCCCTTGGTTTATCCTCTGGGAGGGACAGTTCTGCTCCACAGAACCCGAGGCATTCTGCCAATTCCCCACTGTTGTTTTCATCCCCTGACCTTTCTCCTGGCTAACCCCCCTCCCACCTCAAGGGTGAGAGGCAGTGGAAGGAAGATGGAGTTACAGCTTCCTAGACATTTGGCTGTTTTGTCTTTTGTACATCACTTTGTGGCTGACAGGACGTTATTTTTTTTCTTCAGAAAATGCCTTGCATGCTAATCTCTGTGCATTAGCTGATCACAACATAAATGCTTGTCCATTATTCCAGTGTCTTCCTGTGTGTCTTTCATCTCCATGCTCTCCAGTGTTCTCCTGTTTCACATTTTCCCCTCTTTTGTCATTAACTCTGCTTAATACAATCCACCTCAGTACCACAACTCCAGGCTACAGAAACAGGGACAGATACTGTAATCAAATTGATGGACTCAGTTAATAAACCTATTATTAGCTGACTTAACTATTATTAACCTGATTCTGAAGTGCTCTGCAAAGTCCAGGCTTCATGGGACTGTGACAATGATGTCCCTTTCCAGTATTTATTTATCTGCTAATAATAGAGGCCTATTGACTTTTCTGCTGTACTAAAAGCTAACTAGTATGCTCCAGCTTATTTCCAGAGAATTGCTGTTATTGTTATTATTATTATTATTATTATTATTATTGCTCTTTTACATTCTGATATTTTGGGTAGCTTGAGAGCAAAACTCAGTGCAAGTAGGCTTGGGGTTTCTCTGTCCTTACTTCTGAGTCTACCATGCAGATTTCTATATCTAAGATCCTGGGCTCTCTGTACAGGCACTGCAGAGATGGAGGCATTCTTACATCATGCAAGAGCAGCTGTACCAGCCTGAACTGAAGGAACGTCATAATCACTCTGTTCTAGTGTCTGAACAGCCTCACAGCTCAAGGACTTCATAAATCAAGAGCTGTATGTGAACTCATTGGTTCTTCCTGGGGTTTTTTTCCATTCATGGATGTTTTAGTGGTTTTGGTCCTTGTGAATATTTGAGATCAGCAGAAGGGCGGTGGCAACAAATGCCACAGTTCAGCTTCTCAGGTGGTAAGAAAATCCCCCCTTGTGTTTAATCAACCTTTTTCATTTAAATTGAAAGAAACAGCACTTTCAATCCCTTCATCTCCCTTCCTCACTTCCACTTTCTGTGTGGTCTCTCACCTCCCAGTTGCCTGTCTTCCAGGTAGAGGAGGGTTAGTTGCAGTTTAACACCTTTCTCTTAAATGTCTCTGAATTCTCTGCATGATTTCTGAGTGGGGAGAGGGATGGGACGTGGATCTAGCAATGTAGACACTCTTCTGGGTATGAATATGGAATGGTTACGCAGTGACACCATGGTGCTTTCTGCATTGCCTTCTATTCCTTCCTAACAATTCCTAGGTTTTTTTCCTCTGTTATTAATGAGTATTGTTTTTTATATTTTCACAGAATTTTGACTACTCCAAGACTCCTATCATATGTTCCTTTGTTTTACTTACATTGTCTTTTATTTGGGATTTTTGACTAAACTTCAGTACCTGCAGTAAACTTGGCAGAATTTTCACTGTGTGACACTTCAGACCTGGGCTAGGTGTGTGCTTTAGCATGAGACATTACAGGAATGACTGCCTGATTTTTCTCCATTTTGCTGAGAGATTGCTTGTGGTGATCCAGGAAGGCATTTGTTGAGATTCGGAGACAGAACTTCAGGAGGAGTAGTCAAGCAGGCTACAAGGGAATGCTGTTGGTTGTGAAATATCTGGATGCTAAGTCATTATGTAAAACTCATAACAAATTTTTCAGATTTCGTTATCTAAAATTGTTCCTGTAGCTCTCTCCATGTTTGCATCAGAATAAACCTAATTAATAAACACAGATGTGAAGACTAAACAAATCCTGAAAAGTGGTATTGTTACAGTGCTTACTCAGCAGTCAGAGTGGCAAGTGCCATTTCCATTGTCTGGAGCAGCAGTTTGCTTGAGTGATAACATTGTTTATAAAGGTCAGTGATGCTGTTTGTGCAGGAGATGTACCTGGGAGGGCCTTTTCTTGCTTCCCTTCTGTTGCAGGACAATTCAAGTATAACTAATAGGCATCTCTGTGTGAGCAGAGCTGAGATGATGCTGAAATGCACCTGGGGTCATAACAAACAGAATTTCTACTCTGAATAAAGTTGTTTATTTCCAAGCTGTTTTAAAGGAGACTGGGGCTTGTCAATGCATCCTGAGAAGTGATTATATCACAGAATGACTGAGGGTAGAAAATCACAGAATCATAAAATTATTTAGTTAAAAAAGACATCTAGATCATCTTGTCCAGCCTATCTGCTTAGAGCAGGGTCACCCACAGCAGGTTGTTCAGGGCTCTGTCTAGTTGGATTTTGAATATCTGGAAGCTTGGGGACTCCACAATGTCTCTGGACAACCCACTCCAGAGTTAGATCACTCTCACAATTACACATACATGTTTAAATGGAATATCCTGCATTTGATTTTGTTCCCACAGCTTCTTGTTCATTCACTGGATACCAGTGAGAATACCAATCTGGCTCTGTGTTCTTTTCTCCCTGTCCCATCAGTTATTTGTAGACATTGATGAGATCCCCCTGAACCTTCTCTTGCCTAGTCTAAGCAGTCCCAGCTTTCTCAGCCTCTCGTTATGTAACAGATGCTCCATCCCTTGAGCTTTGTGTCCCTTTGATGGACTCATACCAGTGTGTCAGTTCCTTTTTTGTGCAGGGGAACTCAGAACTGGGCACAACACTACAGCTGGCTCTCGCCAGTGCTGAGGGGCAGGCTTTGCTCTCCTGACCTACTGCTGATGCTCCTCCCAAAGGCTGGCTTTGCTGTGAGGGCCCATTACTGGCTCATGGTCACCTTGGCATCTGCCAGAACACCCTGGTTCTTTTCTACCAAGCTGCTTTTCAGCCTGTGGTTCCCCAACATGGTGCACAGGGATATTCCTCCCTATGAGCAGTCTTGAGATTTCCCTTTAGTTAAAATTAATGAGATTCCTGTTTGCTCATTTCGGCAGACTGTCAGAATTCCCTCTGAATGATGGAACAACCATCTGGTTTCTCAACTGCTTCTTCCTGTTCTGTGTCATCCGCAAGTATGCAGATGCCATGCACAGGTTCAGAGGTATTCCTTAATGTTAGAAAACATAACATTTACCTCAACAGCAGAAAACCTGGGTGCAGGTGCCTGTCCTGACCTAAACCAGGATAATGTAGGAGGGAATATTCTTCAATCTAAGGTGTCTGAAGAGAAAAAAACCCAAACAAACAAAACCCCAAAAAAACAAATCACTTTTTCTGGGGAGGGATGATGTGTCTGAATCCAGCATGGGGTTGGGATACAGCTGGGACATGCACTCAGATGCAGCAACTCAGAAATTCTCACAGGTCTTGCAGTTTAATCCCAGCCTTTAGCTGTAACACTGTACATATATGAGCACAATCCTCACTGACTTTTCCAGCAGCTGCCCCTGAAGCTGTTTGGGCCTGGAATACAATAAGTACAAGGAAAATGTGCACTGTGGATGTAGCTGTTACAGCTGTGAGGCAAAGAGCCCATCAAAGTGCTACTCTGCTAAAGAAATCCCTTCCTCTAATCTATTAGTCAAAACAACTGCTCTGTGTCAAAGCAGCACAAATAGCTTTTAGCCAAAAAGCTTTTCTAGCTGCTGTTTGGCTGGGGCCTGTCTGCCCTGCCCGAGTGCTGTCCCTATCCAAGGGGTGACTGCAGCACTGGGGTTCATAAATTCCACTGTCAGCTTTCCATTGTCCCTTTGTTCTTTGTTGCCAAGGAAGCCAAATATTATTTCTGTCCTTGAAAGAAGTTGCAAATATGGGGAATGGCTTCAGTAAAAGGTGGGGAGAAATACCTTTTGTGTTCTCTCTTATTGCCTTTAAGGAGCTGATTTGGGTGATGTGGTAGAATGGGGCTGTTCTGTCTTTTCTCTGTTAGTCAGATGTCTTTATCATTATTATTAACTTATATTCCAGACTAAGCAGTTCCCTCTCTTTGTGTATCCTTTCACGCCCTTTGTCACATCCTGAAGTGCTACTGAGTGGTCCTGAATAAAAATCAGCCTGCATTTATATCTCTTTATCCCCAGGCTTTCTGTGACCCCTGCTACTTCACATTCACAAGCCCTTATTTTTTTTTTCCTGGTCTTCCCATGAATATAGCTGTAGGATCATCCTCAGCTGACATTTGGAAAACTGAGGTGCAGGTGAAACTGATACCAGATGAAGTGTACTGGGAACTCCATCTGGTCCTGTGGCTTCCAGACAGAGGTGACCATTTTTGATCACAGGATCAGAGAATGGTTTGGGTTGAAAGGAAACTTAGAGACCCTCTCATTCCAACCCCCTGCCATGAGCACAGACACCTTCCACTAGACCAGGTTTCTCAAAGCTTTCTACTTGAGCACCAGGAAGGTAAAGCTTGTTTAGCAGGTAGAAAGGAAACTCCTGCATTAATACTTGATCTTCAGCCCAAGGTACAGAGACAGTCCTGCCTTTACTCCCCAGTGCTAATTTCCTGTCTTTTCCAGGAGGACCATGTGTAACTTGAGGTTAGGTGACTTCAGGCTGCCTGGGCAGTGTTACAGCTTGGACTGGTGATGCTCAAGATGCCTGTCTATTGATAGTATTGTTTATATCAAACAATAAAAGAGCAATTTACCTGTGACATCATCATTCCTGCTATCCTGAGTACATTTATCATGGCTTAAAGTTGTCCAGTTGCTGGTGAATAATAAATTCCCTCTTGGCTAAAGTCAATGGCTTAAACAGCAGATGCTGATCTGGCAGTTTTGCCTGGTTGTGTCCTGTTAAGACAATACTTGAGGTTTGTAGCCAGGTCATCAGAGACAGAGCACATCAGAACTCAGGAGAGACTTATGCAAATCTACTTTTGATCTTCATTTTTTTTACCCCCCTCTTTTTATAGCCTCTCGGAGATCCCATTTTTCCCTGGATTTTTTTTTTCCTTTTTGCAAGCAGGTATGATTTGGAAATAAGAGATCACATGAGGACATAAAGACAGGTCACTTACAAATGGATACTCTCGCTTAAAATCTTTATCTTTTCTCCTTTTTACTATTTTAAGGCTGCTCTCTGTTCCTCCAGTTTCAAGTGACCCAATCTCCACAATCCTTCCAGCTGATTCTTGCTGTCAGGATGAACTCCTGAGACCACCCTTCTAACTGAAAAATGAGAAAGAGATTTTATATGTCTATTCTAACCTCTGTCTTCTTTCATTTTCCCTTTTTCATTTCCTTCTTTTTCCCTTACTCTGCTTTATCCTTTGACTGTTTAGCCTCTTCTATCTTGTCTCAGTCTCTACTCATTTTCTTTCCTCTCTTGAGGTTCATAAAGCTGCCAAGGCCTGGCCAAAGCAAAGAGAAATATGCATTTCACAGGCAAAGGTCATGCAGAGGGCAGCATCATAGCTCTTACTGCAGGTCCTGGGGAAAAGGATGCAAGTTTGTTTCGGAGCTGTTGCTTTCATTAAATTTGACAAATCTACTTTCAATAAGAATAAATAAATAAAATATGGAATGTAAAGCAGAAGGAAAAGGGAGATGTGAAAATCTCAGTGCTGGAAACAAGCTTTTGCCTAACTTTTGGATTGTCCTGGGAGGTGAGTTCTGGGAGAATTAAGCACGAGGTCTCTATTC
Organism: Molothrus aeneus; assembly: GCF_037042795.1. Lineage (NCBI taxonomy): Eukaryota > Metazoa > Chordata > Aves > Passeriformes > Icteridae > Molothrus > Molothrus aeneus. The sequence continues at coordinate 70,076,406 of NC_089648.1, read as the reverse complement.
TGGAGGGAAATCACCAGTGTGGGTTTTCTGCAGTGTCTCAGCAGAGCTCATGCAATATGACTATAAGCAGTACCTACCCTTCCCAACATAGGCTGTGATTTTTCATTATCCTCTAAAATTTTCTGCTTTTTCACTGGAAAATTTGCCAGGTGGGAAAGCAATCCAGTGATTCGACCTCTCTGAGCGTGGAGATTGCCAACCTTACTTATCATTGCACAGCAACAAATGAGAGAGGCCTTGAATTTTAGTTTGCAAGGCAAAAAAGAGTCTAATAAGAATGACCATTGCAGTGCTGAACTGCTTTTTAAAAACAGTGGGGGAGACTACAACCTGATTGCAAAGTTTTTCTGTAGGAAAACTCTTCTCTGCCAAGTTGGTATTTGCACATGTAAGTCACACTCTATTATTTCGTGCAAGGTAACAGGATTTCAGATTTGCTCTCTGGGATCACAAGAATTGTTCAACATTTTCACCTGCCAGTTGAAATCTACATTTTTCAGGGATGTGTGGTCACTCAGAGAGCCCCAGAGCTGGCTCCTGGCACTGTGTGCAAAGCAGTCATATCTGCTTGTGATGGCTTTAGCAGCAGCTCCCATGGGGTTATGCACTTTTGCCTTCCCTCCTGCCACTTGCCCCAGTCTAAATAAATATGCCATTTCCCTGTACTCACAGTCTTGTCAGAATAATTTCTTCTGAATGGGCAGAAACCTGTTTATCCAGTGTTGGTGTTTCTTAGCCCTTGTCAGATTGTCATGGCTGAATTCTTGATTTGTTTAAAGGATTGGTCAGTGTGCATAAAGTCTTGTCTGTCACTTGTGTGGTCAAATAACCACTTTCTTTGTCCCAGTGTGATATGCTGTGCAAAAGATTTCTTTTAATTTGGGTGGTAGCAGGATACTTCCCTGTCACTCCCAGTAAAGCTGTGAGCAAAGGCCAGGCTGATTTTAGGCACATCTTCTGCTGTAGCTCTGCTGAGGCTCACAGTTATAGAATGGCTGATTTATAGTTCCCTTACTGCATGTTCTGGTGCAAAAAAAAAAACCCTGCCCTCTGTGTTTGCAATGGTGACAGCCTGGGTTTGGGTAAAATTTGTTCTGTTTCTCACTGTCACACTGTGTGGGGACATGAAGGAGCTGTTACAGACCTTAATAGAGATAAACACTACCTGCTTTCATGAAAAATGCCAAATATTTCCTATTTCCAGAGTAGATTTGGGATAACATTTTCTTTGGTGTGTGGTGAACTGGTAAATCCCTTGCTTCCTAAATACTAGAGATAAAAAAAAGGTGCATTCATTGTGCATAAGGGTGCATCAGGGGGCTGCTGACAGGTTCTGTGCTTGCCAGCATTCACTTCTGACACAGCTGAGGGCCCAAGAAGGGATTTGATGGAGATCGAGCTGCCAAATGACACAAATTTGATTTCAGGAATTTTAGTGTCTGGACCAGAAGGTGCAGAACAGTTATCAGTCTCTTGCCCTAAGACATAGTGATGCTTCAAGGACAGGCTGAGTATGGGGACAGATCCTGTTTGAGCTCTTAAACCTGGCTGCTGAAAGACACCAAGCTTTGGGATTGTTTTTAATTTTGTAATGATGTTGATTTTCAAGGTTGAATTTTTCATAAGAATTTATCACCTGAAGGGGTGGGATCAAAAGGACTTTAGTAGGAAAATGTAAGTCCAAATGAACACCAATGAGACTTTAATACATGAGGAAAGGTGCATTGGTAGTTATGCATGTATCATGAAGTGTTATATGGGTATAATTATGGCAGACTAATTATATCACTGTAGTTTTGCTGTTAAAAATCTCTTGTATATAAACCACCTAGATAAAACTGTCTTTTGAATAAAATAAATCTGTTATAACTTAATTTAGAAGAGCTGCATGGCCGTGGGGGTGTTAAGTTCTTTGTTGCTACTTAGAATGCAATGGCAAGGCCAGAGTGAGCAGTGCTGTGATTTATGTGTGGGATGACTGTGTTTTGGAAAGGACTTGGTTGGGAGCCAAGGAGAAAGAGCCAGCTGAAGCTGCTCAGGAAGTATCACCCATGCAGTTCCCTCAGCTGTAAAGCAATGACCTTAAGCCTTACTGCAGCTGTATCTCTGGAATGAAATAGTGCCCAGCTTGTCACAGTGTATGGAATTGACCTTTGGGGACTGTTGGAAGTATAGTCTAAATCTCTCTCAAAATCACAGCTCTCATTCTCTGAGTGCTGAACAAACCCCATAAGGCTTCCCAAGACGACCTGGATATGCTATAAGATGTATTTTATAAATTTGATTGCACTATATGCAATATAATTTATGTATTTGACACATAATACATACCACTGAAAGTTATCATTTTTTCAATTAAAGCAAGACATTAATATTTATAATGCTGTAACACTACCATATTACTTATATAATATATTAATATTTATGAAGTTATGACATTATTCTAACAAAGTGTTATAAGAAATATAGTACTGCAAAAAATGAATTCCTCAATTGTAGTGAGGTTCAGGTTCTTCTGCAACTTAAATTAGGTAAAATATTCTGCAAAGTTGCTTGGTTTTTTTAATACACATGTGTGTGCATATGTCTACATATAAATATATTTTTCATAAATACACATACCCATATGTACACACACATGGAATTTTGAGTGGGAAGGGTTAGGAGTTGCCAAATCTGGCAGCCTGATAGAGGCAGAGAAACAAGAGCCCTGTGTCCCCGGGTGCAGGCAGCTGTGGTGCTGAGCAGCTGCTCCTGACAGAGCAGGGCTGGGTCAGGCCACTGGATTCAGGCAGGAACACTTGGCTTACACACAAACACAAACAGCACCAGTGGCCTCATCCTGTTCCCCTGTCCAGCTGAGCAGGATGAAAGCCTGTTAGTAGGAAATGTAAAATAAATACATTTGATGTGGCCCTAGAGTGTCCACTCAAGTCTGTGGTCCCCAGTCACCTCACACAGATGGGAGCATGCAGAGAGGCTTTGTTGACTCCTGGTCTTGCCGTAGCTGTCCTGGACCTCCTGTAGACAACTCAAAGCCTCTCTGGCCTTGGCAGTATTTGACTTGTGGCTGCTTTCATACCTGCCTCCTAAAGCTTTTATTCTACTTGCCAGCCAACCCAGCTTGACAGCCAGCAGTGGCCACAGATGTACCTACACACTGAGCACTCCATCTCTTGCTCCAGTGGCTGGCAGGACACATCCATGGACACTGACCTTGCTCCAGCTATGGCTGCTGTCAGCTCCATACATCACATGCACACAAATCACTGGAAGAGGCTTAGATCTGAAACAAGGGAGCAGGAAGGAGTAGCTGGAGAGAGGGTTGCAAGGCTAGTGAAGTCCTTGTGCACTGCCTTCCAACCAAATTCTCTGTACTGTCAAATTTCTTGCAAAATTGTGGCTGCCTGCAACCATACAGCTCAGCAAACAAAAGTTTTTTGAGAAATTCCTGAAATCCAAAGGAAGTGGGTGGACAGCACCTTGAGTCACCAGTCATGATACTGGTGCAAATTCTAGGAGAAACACTGACAAATGGAGGGAGTCCAGTGGAGGGCCAGGAGGATACTTTGAACCTGAAGCACATGGCATAGAAGGGATGGTGGAGAAGAGAAAGCTAAGCAGTATCCAGATGCTTCCTTTTGCTTCCTGAAAATGGCTATACATAAACCAAAGCTGGGCTCCTCTCAGAGCAGCAAGCTAACAAGGCAGGAGGCAAGAAACATGAATTGTGGCAGGAGAAATTATGAGCACTTATTTGAAAAAAAAAAATGGAAAAATTTGAATGACAAGGGAGGTGAAGCCCTGGCAGAGGTGCCTCAGAGGCTGGGGAATCCCTGTTGGCAGCCCTTGCTCAGGGCTGAACAAGGTGCTGAGCAGCCTGATTTCATTTTGGTGTTGACCCTGCTCCAAGCAGCAGTCTGGGCTGGGTGACCTGCAGGAGGCCCTTCCAGGATAAATATTCAAACATTAAAAAAAAAGATAATTTTTTAAACTCTGTCCATTTGTTTTTTCAAAACATAGAATTTCAGGAAAAATAAATCTCCATAGGTGTAAAGGCTTAAAAAACTTGTTTTAGAAAAAAAGTAAGCTCTCAAGAAAATATGGACTTATGGGACAGTCAAAGAAAATCATCAAAGATGATAATTCAAATAGCAAAAAAAAAAGATTTTTGGTATTGAATTTTTAGACTGATTGTTCAAAGTTGTAGACCAAAAATACTTGCAGTTGGAGTTGCTTTTTAAATTCTCCAGAGTAATTCCAACTGTCTGTGTAAAAGCTGTAGTGTTTTATTGAATTTTGTAGAAGTTTAGAGTTAGAGAATTTAAGGGAATAATTAGTAATCCTCAATAGTATCTGTGTTGTATTCAAGCCTGCAGAATTGAAAATGACAGTGTTTTTATTCCTGCCACCCCTAGCCTTCACCAATCTAACTTCCAGTACTTTCTCATCCCTACACAAACCTGCTATGAAATACCCATCAGCATTTACAAAACCTTACCTTGTTTAGACTTTAGCTGGCACTCAGCTGCAGTTCTAAGTGCACTCTTCTTTCAAAACCATTTTTCTGAATTAACACTGGATGCTGCTTGGAACTGTAGCTGAGGTACAGAAGATCAGATAGTGGGCAGGGAACTGTTGACTTAAAATAAAAATATTTTCCTTAATATGCTTACAAGATGTTCAGGTTTGTTCAGAGTTGTATGGTATCTGAAAGGTGAAAGGCTTGGGGAGTAGCTGAACTGAAAGCAAATCTCTCTGTAGAAGGATTGTAATAGCACTTTCAATCTCCAGCATTAGTAACAAAGCAAAACAAACCCTACTTGTCTGTACTGGGCTGCTCTGTGATTTGAGAGAGCTGCTTTTGCTGCCACCACCACAGGATTATCAGTAATGCCTGGTATGAAATGCACTCATTGAGTCCCTGCTCTGGCTTCAAGCCTGGCCTGGGGTCACATTTCAGCCCTGTTGGCCCATCCTCGTGGCTGTCACTCAACTCCCCTGGCTCAGCTCTGTTTCTGTGAGATGTTACAAGGATCAGTGCTCTGCCCATAAAGGAAAAAGCTGAAATTCTCCACTCCACAGCCTGCCTGAAGACCAGTGTGGTTTAGGGGTTGTCTGAACTCCAGAAAATCTGATTAAGGTATCTCCTGGAAAAAAGTTCTGTGTCACATTCAGTGTCTCTATAACATCTGCAAGGAAGCTGAGGAAATTAGAAGAAAATGGCAGCAGATACTGAAAAAACAATATGGATTTGGAAAATAAGAGGATTATAAATAAAGAATCTGTGTCAAGCAGCAACAAGGGAATACTTTATTCACTAGCAGTTAATTGCAGTGACTCCATGTGTTTCAGTGATTGGTAAATCACTTATTTCTAAGTATAAAGTCCTTTTTTTATGAGGTTGATTTGTCTCTATGATATGTATGTACTCCTGTATTTGTAACCACAAGAGCTCAAAATGGGATATTTTAAGAAGACATTACAATAGCTTGGATGTAGCTCGATGCAGATGTTTATGAAGCTCTGGCTTTAATTGTATGTAGTAATTCATTAACCATTAGGATCCTTTGAATTTTCTTGTAATTTATTAAAAGTTTTGGATCACATCCAAACTGTAAAAAGAGTTAGTTCTATTGTGATTTTCTCTATTCTTCCAGCACATTCCTACAGGGATGTTCCCTGGTGAAAGATAAAATCTCTGTTCTGAGGATTGGTGAGCTGGTGAGTTGCTATGTGCCTTGTCAAGAAAAACTAGAGCTGGTTTTAGTGGAAGCCGGAGAAGAGAACTTGCTGGTTTTAGACAGCCATGGTTAATTGGGATACATGAGTGAATGTTTGTGTGCTCTGCTGTTATCAAAGAACAGTTACAGACTCATAGACTCATGGAATCATAGAACAGTTTAGGCTGGAAAAGGACCTTAAAGACCATTTCATTCCAATCCCCTGCCTTGTGCAGGGGCACCTTCCATTATCCCAGCTTGCTCCAAGCTCTGTCCAACCTGGTCTTGAACACTTCCAGAGATGGGGCAGCCACAGCTTTTCTGGGCAACCTGTGCCAGGGCCTCACCACCCTCGCAGTAAAGAATTTCTTCCTAAGAGGAGAATTTTCTAGTTTAAACCCATTCTGTCTTGTCCTCTCACTTTGTGCCCCTGTGAAATGCCCCTCTCTGGACTTGTTGTAAAGCCCCTTTACGTACTGGAGGCTGTATTTTCCTACTTCTGGATGGGGTGGAAGCTCTTATGCCATCTGTGCTTTTGTGAACTGCTCCGTCAGCTGCGTTGGTTTCAAAAAGGAAGGGCTGTAGCTCCATGAGAGTAATAAAGAAGGATGTTTAGATTTAAAGTTCCTGTAAAATGGTGATATTCTGTATGAAGCTGTTATGTTTCTCTTCCTCCATATGTGTTAGGATTTAGAACTGACTGTTAGATGGGAACTGATCAACAGTTTCCTGGAGAGGCAATGGTTCAAATGATTCTTGGGAGCTGACATTACTGGGGGGATAAAGTTACAGTCAGGATTAAGCATTGTGTTTGGTGAGTAGTGTAAAATAATTGCTGGTGACTGATAGCCGGCAAACCCCACACTTTGGAAAAATAAATTGCAAGTGGTGTTTGAAGGGAACATTTCCTTCTTTTTTGAGGGAAAAATGATCAATCATTTCATGATGCATTTCTTTTGGTTGTTTATTCTGTCTCCAGAATGTAAATCCCTGCTTTGGTGGTGACACTGTTTTTTTTGAATTGAGGAGATGTTTAACTCTGTCGCTCTATACATTGATTTAACTTGGGAGTATGAAAACCCACCATCAAAGATTCCACATCCTTGACACAATCCTTAAGAAAAGAAAAGTGTTAACATTCCCAAAAACCTTTTGAGATTATTTTTCTTATCCCAGGTTTTCAAAACATGAAGCATTTCAAAAAGGTTTAATGGGCTTAATTATTTAGATTTCTTTGTTGCTTTTTACATGTTTTCAAATGAAATTAATATTTTTTAAGAAAAGCTCAAAAAAAAAAGCTCATTGCCACCTGCTCTAACATTGTCTTACCCTGGTATACAAGTGCCATTAAAGTCCTCAATCACCTGCCATTGGCTTCATGTTTAAGTATTTCATTCAGCAAAGAGAGTCCCAGTAGTTCCCTCCCTGGTACCACATGTAAGGGTATAAAAGCTTACTTGGAGACTTGTTATTGAAAATTCAACAAGTGTCCTGAAAAGAATTCAGATTTTGGGTTACTGAACAATGAATCAATGGGTAATGAAATGCCAACACTTTCAAAAGAACTACCAGTGAATTAGTACAAATCTGACACACCTAAAGAGAAAAAAAAAAGCAATAATTCTCTACAGCCTCTTCCTTTTGCACTTTGAAGAACATCATCTCCTCCATGCCCATGCCCATGCCTAATCCAGTCTCTTCTCTCTGACAGTGGTAGTGCCAGATGTTTCAGACATTGTGCTTTGTGTATTATGAGTCAATCACCATCAAAGCATTCAATTCCATCAATATCTTGAGCTTGAGTGAACTCAAGTTATTTTGAGATTGCTGATGGAAGATGAGAGGAAGGAGCTGTTTCAACAAGTGATCTGCACTAATTGCAGGGGCTGAAACCCTCCTGATTCTGAATTGGCAATATGAAAGGCATGCTGTAGGAGGCTGTTCTGACAGAGTAGTTGAATATTCAGAGGAGACAGCAGAGTCCTGACTGCACTTTGGTTGTATTTCTCTGGCTCCTTAATAGGGTGGCCTCGGGGAAAAGTCCTAATGCACTGGACTAACAGCATGGAAATGCATTTCAGTATTTTGTGCTGTATTCTGATTCTGTTTGTGGTTTGCCTGCCCTGATGGCCATCCTGCATAGTTGCCCTACTTTTGAGGGAGAGAGCTGAACGAATTCCAGGACTAGGTGTGCAGCACCCCCAGGGCATGTATTCTACCAGCTGGGAAAGCAGGTCCACCCCAGTAGTTAATTTTGTCCCAGAGTGCCTCCTTGAACAAGTGAAATAAAGGCACTAAATTAAGTTGTGTTTTTTGCTGATCTGATGCAGCCCTGTCACTCACTCTGATAACTGAGGCTGTGTCTCAGCTTTTTTCTTATGAGCAAAAGCTGCCCTTGGGACTTGGAAATTAATATGCTGATTTGAGTAAATATTTATTTGGCACACACCTCGAGGCACTGCAGCAACGGAACTGTTAAGTAAGAACTACAGGCTAAAATTTAGAGAAATCAGAGAATCCAGCCTCCACAGTGGCAGCTGAGCAATGATGCTAAATTACTGTGTGTTGGTTTTCTCTAAAACCAGTAATCGTAGTTGTTTTAAACACCTTGAAATTTGTTGAGGCTGGTGGTCTTTCACAGCACTCATGAGCTAGGTTTTGGTGTTGGCATGGAAGAAGAGCTATTCCCAGTAAAAGGTCTGCATGTGGGAAGTAAAAAATTAGGAAAGTGGGATTTAATTATTGTTTTAAAGTACCTAAAGGTATAGACAAAATGGAAGCAGTCTTCTCTCTGAAAGGTTTTACTGTGACAGCTGTTAGGCTTTGGCACAGGGTGCTCAGAGAGGTTGTGGAGGCTCCACCCTTGGGTTCAGAACTGGGAAAGCTGGACTAAATTGGCCCTGCTTGGAACAGAAGGCTGGACTAGATGTCTTGCAAAGGTAAGAACCTAAGTCATTCTGTGATTATGGGTCACCAAGAGAATAGTCTTTTTTTTTGAAAAAACAAGTTTTATCTTCCCTCTTAGGAATTTGTCCAGGGATTGTTTCTTTTAATTGCTCTGTCTTTTTTTTCTACTGTATCTCTTAAGAGTATAGCAGCAGCCATCCCACCATGTCCTCTCTCTGTCTTCCTCCACAGAGGAAGAGGAATATAGGGACAGGCATTGTGGGGTGGCTGCTTGTAGGCTTGTGTTGGTGGCAGAAGTGGGAAGGGGACTTTCAAACACATTGCTGAGAGGTCTGTGGGGTTGAATGGAGCCATAGCTGACACTGACATGGGGCATGCTCTAGGGTTCCCTGTATGGATGGATGTCTCTGTATCAGCAACCAGGAGGCTTCCCTGAGTGTGGCAAAGCCAGGATTGTTAGGGAGCTCCCATGGCAACCTGACTGTAATCAGCCCTTTTGACTCAGTGTGATTTTAATGAGACTTTGTCCCCCTGCTTCATTCTTGTCAACAACTGCATTATAGTGGATAACATAATCCTCTAAGAAACAAGGAGAGATTTGGTTTTGTGCAGTGCTTTTCTTCTAAAAATATTGTGACTGTTCAAAATGAGAGAGAAAGTAAAGCTCTGAGGAAGTGTCAAAGGCCTAGGACAGAAGGTGCAGCCAGAAGAATTAAAATGGTATAATGTGAAAGGAGATCAGAGATGGGACTGATGTGCCAGGATGAAATAGGACCTCATACAACCAGTTGTACCTCAACCTTCCCCTTAGTGACTCTGCATTTGGGCCTTTTTGCCCATGATCATTAGTTTATAGGAGAAGTGATGTTGGAAGGGACTTCTGTTCTCTAGTCTAACCTACTGCTCTAGAATGTCAGACCAGGTGGCTCAGGGCTTTAGCCAGTAATGTCTTGGGAACTTCCAATAATGTAGGCTGCATGGCTTCTCTGGGAAAGCTGCTCCATGGCTTCACTGCTCTCTGAAGGAGTTGCTGCATATATCTGGTCTAAAACTCTCCTGTTTCTCATTGTGCCAGTTATTTCTCATTCTCCTACTGTGAAGAGCCTGGCTCCATCTCTTTGATAACCTCAGAGTAGATACTGGCAGGCTGCTGTTATTTTCCCCCCCAAAATGTCTCTTCTCCAGGCTGAAGAAACCACTTCTTACAGGGAAAGTGCTCCAGCTTCCAGCCTTTCTGGTGGCTTTCTGTACTCACTCCAGTTTATTCAAATCTGTCTTGTATTGGGGGGCCAAAAATTTCATGTGGCATCTAGATTGAGTCTAAATGATGAGTCTGGCTCAGCATTTCCTGTAAACTTGACAGATATGCTGATGTAAATAAGTTGTGTGATTCAACTAAGAGTTAGAGCATCCAAATGTTCTTTCCACTAAGGATATGAAACATGGCTGAAGGTCAAATCAAAAGTGTACCTAATGTCCCTGTCATCGTATCTCTCCTTTGCACCTTTGTGAGATGAGTAATAAATTTCCTATTATTTTGTATTTGTTGGCTGCACTGCTGTAAATCAACTAATTGTTAACTACTTTTCCCTAATGATGGTTTTTGTTGTGTTTTTTGCAGGTTACATATCACAGGTACTAAAGAATTACACTGACCATGCCTGTGATGGAGAATATGTGTCCCTGAGATGTCCCCACAGAACCACCATCAGCATCCAGTCTTCTTTTTATGGCCGAATTGTACCAAGTCATCAGCTGTGTCCTTCTCGCTATCCCCACTCCTATGCAACTTTAATTAAAGAAGATGTTGCCTGCTCAGTTGGCACTTCTCTTCAGGTATTGTTAAAATGCATTTCTTAATTTTGAACTTCACCTTTCCTTGGTCAGGCAGCTGCTCTCAGTGTTGGTGCAGCACAGACCTGCCTTAAGCAGGGCTACCCAGCATGGGAGCTTTGATATCTCACACAGCTTAGTGGATAATTCATCCTTGTAGTTTAGACAGGACTGAATTAGATTTTGATAGTGAATTTCTTAGTTTTCCTGCAACTCTAGTCAGTAACAGTTCAGGAATGTGGTTGAAGGAGAATTACACTTCAGGACTGCATTATGTTTGACTGGGTTGAAGAGCATTATTTTTATAGTTTTCCTTCCCAATTACTAGCTTTTTCAACACATTCAGAAATTGCTGTAGCATTCTTTTTACTTTAGATACTATTTCAAGAGGCTTTTACTTTGGTAACTTGAAACCCAAAAAGAATCCTTGGCTTTGCTTTTTGTGACTCATTTGGCTCTTAGGCCACTGTAAGTGGTCATACATCACTTAACTCGTAACATCCCCCAGTAGTTAATCAGCTCTGACCATCTGTGTAGGGAAAGTTGTCTCTGTGTATTGTCCCAAGAGCACGTGTGACGTCAGCAAATCAAAGGATTACTTGGAAGGTGCCAGTGTTACTCAACTGTCAGTAGGAGCAACTAAAATTAGAAACATGAGTTGGCTGATGTTGTTGAGATGAATAGGGTCTGCTCCTGGGTATTGGAGCAAGCACAAGTTTTTCCAAGTGCCAGATTTGGGACTGTGAAAACTTTTGGGCAAAGCTCTCAGTCATCCAGTGTGTTTATGGCTTAGAATCAATAATAACTCATAATAAAAAATTATAGCAGACTAGATTAATGAACCTACAGGGTTAGTGAGTAATTTCTTTTATAATTTGGCTAAAGGCCAGCATTTTCCACATCACTTCTCCCTCTTGCATCCAGGGTTTTTAAAAGACATTTACAGCATTTTTTAAAAAGTTGATGTGAGTGCTTTGGCTTCCAAATGCCAGTGGTAAGTTCTCAAGAATTTGCACAAGGTTGGTGTTTGGCTGTAGTGTAACCCTTAAGCTGACAAATTTGAAGTTGCCTTCCTGACACTACCACTGCTCAGCGAAGGACTGGGCTGTAGTATGGGAGGATGTGGTCCTTATCAGTGGAAGGTTTTCCCAGATATGATAACAAAAGTTCATAATGAAACAGGCAGTTGTGTTGTTTAGGGTGGGAGAACACAGAGAGAAAGCTTTGGCAGAGGCTAGCCTTCCCTTCTTTTATTGATTTACTGAAAAATTTACTTGCAACATTTCATTTACCAAGGTGATTGATAGCTATGAGCATCACCTGAACCCTTGTGGGTGAATGGCCCACTTAAGGCATCTGGAAGAACTTGAGAAGAGGGAAGATATTACCCTAGGGTTTCCATTTCATGATTTTATGTGTAGGAGGGATTGAAAATAAATCCTTACCTGCCTCTCTTAGCTTTTTATGTCCTCAGACCTGTTCCCCATTAGCTTTGCCTTCAATACTTTGCCTTCAATACTTAGGTGGCTTGTAATTCCCAATCCTTGTTTATCAGAGTGAGAATTGTGTTCCCTGTAGGTAGTCCTGCAGCAGATCCCTTGTGCAGTACATTTCTTACATGACTGTGACCAAAACACTTTTATTAACCCATTTTGGGGGATGCACATGTGCTGGGAAAGCAGCTGACATTCTCTCTTCTGCCACAAATTTCTTGGGAGACCTTTGGCAAGTTCCTGAGCCTCTTTGGAGGAGACTCACAGCCTCTTTGGTGCCTCCAGATGTGGCTTTGATTCTTCCCTGTCTTGTGGTTGCCCAGGGTAGGATGAGTCCAAATGCCAGAGATGAATCTCATCTTCTCTCTCAGTACTGGAGGGGGTGAGGCCTCTCTGACGGGTAAGCCAGGAACTCCACAAGCTGAATGGCAAGCTGCCTGCAGCTCACTGGTAGGAAATGCATGTGTGTAGGAAAATTGGAAAGCTGTAGACAAGGAAATTGTGTGTATTTTTGTGGTTTTGCAACTCAGATATATGGCTGCTACAGGCAGGACCAATTGTGTGTATATTCTGCTTGTCAGTAATTGAAAAAGTCAGCCAAACCAAACCCTTCATAACTAAGTATATAAAATCACTGTGTCTAATCAAACCCATGACTGTATAAATTTGCTGCTTCTCTGGAGAGTGGTCTGGAGGGAGTGAGCAGCATTTATTAACTGTGCTCTGCAAACACTAGCTGTGCATGTAAACTCCCTTTTACAATCTCTCTCCACTGTAAATGTCCAGTTCAGATATTGTTTCTATATTAAAAAGGGAAAAGAAGAAGTTGATTACACTGAGAGAACCACTACTAATTCAGCTTTAAGGGATTGGCTGCCAGGATTCCTTGCTTTAGTCACTTGTTTTGTTTGCAGACCACCTGGGAGAGTGTGTATGAGACATTAGGGCAGTGACCCAGTGACCCCAGACTACACATTTCTGTTGTTCTAACACTGTAATGTCAGATTCAGTAGGAGCTTTCCAAATGCACAAAGAATTTGGACATTCATAGAATCATCACAGATTCATAGAATGGTCTGAGTTGGAAGGGATCCTAAAGATTGTCTTGTTCTAACCCCCTGCCATGCGCAGGGACACCTTCCACCAGATCAGGTTGCCCAAAGCCTCATCCAATCTGGCCTTGAACACTTCCAGGGATGGGACAGCCAGAACTGGGAAGTCTGTTCCAATGCCTCACCACACTCTGAGTAAAGAATTTCTTAGTATCTAATCTAAATTTACCCTTCTTCACCTCAAGGCTTTTCCCCCTTGTTGTATGACTCCACTCTCTTCTTGTAAGCCTCTTGTAAGCCCCCTTTATGTACTGGAAGGCTGAATTCTGGATCAGTATTTCTGATGCCACTTGTTTTCAACAATGAAACACTTGAGGTTTGTATGGAAGAATGTGTAATGGTTGGCTAAAATTATTGCTTATTACCAGAAAACTATATTACACTTTACAGCTGATTATCTGCAATTTTCTCATTTTGATAAATTAGCAGAAAATAAAACCACAGCTTATTTGTAAGGAAAACAGAAAACCCTGGAGAGCCACTTAATTTGTTGTGCTTCTGCCTCCTGATATTTACCAAAGACATTGAGGGCTAACTTATCTCTTCATTTGCACAGGTACTTAAATCAGCAGATAGATGCTCTTCCAAGGGCAATATTTTGCCATGTCACTTGTTTTCCCAAGAGGAGCTGTGCTTAGAAGGTGCTCTGGAGCTGAATCCCAACTGTCCTTAGAAAGACTAGCTAAGCTAGGGAGGTCCTGTGGGCATGGCCTGTGCCCTGGGTCTCTTTCAACACTCTCCAGGACAAGCAGTCCTTGGTGACAAGGATCACTAGTGCTGCTGATGTGGTATTTCCTTTTGTCCTTTGGGTGAGAGACAGGACACCTTTGCTGCCACCGTCTCCTGCTGTTGCTTCAGCAGCCCTGCAAAAAGGAGCAGATTCCTTGCATGCTGAGCCCAGGATTCCCTGAACTCTTCCTCCCCCCTTTTTTTTTTATTTTCATCCACCAAGAAGGTTTCTGTGAAACAACAAAACAAAAACAAAAACAAAAACAAAAAAACAAAAAACAAAAAAACCCAAAACCCAACGAAACAAAAAAAAAAGGAAGCAAAAAGGAGCTACCTCTTTGCTGATGGAAAGATGAGACAAACTTCCAGAAATGGCTCTCAAAGCACAGGCCAGCTGTTGATCACAAGAAGAGAGGGCTGGTGTTGCTGTTTCCAAAGTGGATTTTGTTTTCCCTAGTTATTCTGGATTAAAGGTAAAATACCAACTAAAAGGAAACATTCCCAGCTGCCCCAGCTTTCTTGGCAGGCCAAGGACAATGGCTCCTGACATGTCCAGTCACCAGATATTGCATGGTCCCACTGATGTCACAGCCCTAAGTGGCCTCAACAGGAATAGAAAAGGGGCCTTTCTCATGACTTTGAACATCTAGAAGATGATGATGGTCAGGGGGAAAGAAGGAAGAAATTGGTAGAAAGGAAGAATAATGGTCATCAGTACCACTGGGAGGAGAACCCATTGTTATATTGAATATTAGAACTCCACAGTTTCTGGGCATTTTGAACAAGGAAGGTTTCAGTCTAAAAAATGTCAGTGAACTAAAGAGCAGCGTGGGAAACTCTTTTTCAGACCACATTAATTACCTTGCAGAGGATGGTGAGCAGTGAGCTCAGGGTCCAGAAGAGTTTTCTGCACTGCCAAAATTGCAGTTAAAAATCACAGAACCAATGCTGTTTCATTCATGAATCTTGCCTAAGCTGAAATAGAACTCTCTGGCAAGTGGCTCCTCCAGCTAGTTATTTGCAAGTAGAACTGTTGGATGCAGAGGTCACAGACTATCTCTAAATTGCTGTGTCTGTGAAATCTTTGGCATGACTGAAGTAGCTCATCAGAGCAGAGTGATTATGTCCTGCAGGAGAAGAGGCACTGGAGGCAGAGGTGGCCAGTGCAGCCTGTCTCCCTGATGAGGTAGGACTGCTCCCCAGGGTGTAAGCCTCCTAATGCTTTGTTTACTCTAAATTTAAACTTTCCAAGTCATGGGGCTTCCATCATTGCCACTAAGACCCTGCTTGACAGTGTAATGGTTTGCTCCCAGGGCTTTTTTTTTTTCCACTTTGTGTTTTAAGCTTTCCCTTTCTTTAATCCCATGACTTTTGGTTATGCATCCTTTTGTATTTCTTCAGCTTAGACCTCCTCTCCCTTTGAAGTTGACCCTGCATACAGATTAAGTTTCCTACTGTTAGGAAATGTAGGTAATGTTAATTAGGTGATATTTGTAATGCAGCTTTTATCAGGCCCTTCTATTTGGTGAACATGTTGCTGCTCTTTGTGAATTGCTGTTTCTGGGCTCTTTCAAGGCCCTGCCAGAGGAGCACTGGTGAATCCTGCTGGTGTTTTAACATCCCAGCCCACTGCTGTCTGCTCTACTGTCCTGCTGGCATCTACTACCCCCATAGCAAAGCTGGTGACAAGGAATGCATGCCCAGTTTTCAGTCCTTTATTTCACAGTCTGGTATGTTTTTGTGAATCTCCAAACATGTGGGCATAGTTCCCTCCTGCTGACTCTGCTTTGAGCACTGCAAGATCCATGGGAGAGTGATAAGAGATAGTAGAGCACTAAAACCTGCTAAAGATCAAGATTCAGGGCCTTGATCTCCTCTTCAAGTGATGCACAGATGGAATGCAGTAATTTGGGCAAAGCTGAACTAGTTTCTAGTGGAGCAGGCTGGGAAGGTGGCTCAATGAAGCCATAGGCAGGTCACCTGCACCTCATCAGCATGGATTTCACTTCCTTATGTAGTCTGTGCTTCCCTGTTTCTTATTCTTGGAAAATCTTCCTCCATGGACTTCAGTAATTTGCATGAATGGAGATGAATGTTCAGTATTCAGAAACAGGACCTGTAAATAAGTTTTCAACTTGAAAGCACTAAGTTTATAGCATGTTTTAATGTATTACCAGTGTTCAAGGGTACATAAAAGAGTATAAAAATTCGAATGAAATGTGACATGAAGACATTATGAATGCACTGTGCTGTAGGGAGAGTTCATGCTGCCTTGTTTATTGTATTTACTTCTTTCCATTACAAGAATTCTGAAGGTGCACCAATATAAGTGTCGGTGTAACTCCACCATAATGTCCATGCCTGGACTGAATTTGACCTAAAAATACTTAAAATTACTGGTATCTTCTTGCATAAATGTCTTAATACAAAGCTATGTGCATCTTCATTTGACTGCACATGGCTCTGATACATTCATGCAGCTTGGTCTGTGAGTTACTCTCCTCAGCAACACACAATTTGGGCAATTATTTAGTAGGGCTCCTCTGTGTAATTTCATGCATGACTGATATGCCCTGCAGTCATCCTTATGGTCCTTTGAAGATGGAGGCTGCACAGGGAGCAGCCCTGTGATAAAGCCCTCGTTCCCTTTGAGTTTCACCATTGGCTTCTATGGGCCCAAAGTTTCACCCTCAGTGTGTTGAATCTCTGAACTGCTCCAAGGGACCAAGAACTGAGATAACTTTAATTGCCTTGGGTGTTAAGCTCAGTTGTGGTTTATTTTAAGTGTGCAGGGGAAGCACTTCTTGAAGAGTGATTTGAAGAGACAGGCTAAAAACGAGCACACCCCTGGGAATGGCTGAGGATGGCCTCCTTGCAGAGCTCACATCCAGCTCCTCATTTAAAAGGTTGTTATCTAATGAGCACAAGCAATTACTTAGCTAATGAGCACAACAAAATGAGCACGAGAATGCTGTTTCATCTGCAGTGGCTACTTGAAAGACATGATTTTGAGCTTGAGGCTGCCCTTGCTTTAAGACCCAGTCACTGCAGGGAGATTAATCCAGGGCATAAATCACAGGGGTTAGATTAGTGTTTGTTTTACTTGAATTCACTTTTCTTGCTCTCTTATCTCCTCTAAATCTTGCAGCTTCTTAGCTCAGTCATGAACCAGGGAGTGGAATGGGTTTAAACAGCCACAGCTTCCCTCCTGAGCACTGGCTGTCAGCCCTCAGGCCTGATTTACCACTGCAACGCAATTATAAAATGGCACAGTGCAATTAATGTGTCTTCCCTCCCCTTTCATGCCAGACAGGAATTCCTGAATTCCTCCTCCACCTTCCTCAGTTGGAGTGATTGTTATAGTATAATCTAAACTGAGATGACTTTATTTGGCTTTAGTCAGGGATACACCAGACTTGGAGACATTAGGAGCTGGTTGTACTTCCCAGTCAGGGACAGTTCTGTGGGCCTATTGCTGTTCCTGTGCAAGTCCAGATTGTTTGTGGGCCTCTTTCTGGCTGGTTTTGTGGTTGTGTTTTCCCACCTTTTCAGCTGACAGTTACAACCAGAATAACAAGGAAAACATAGAATTAATTGCCTACATTTTTCCATTGATTGAGCAAAAACCATGTGAGCTCAAGATATGCCCTCACTACGAAGTGAACTCCCAACCTTCCTGGTGTCAGTCTACCTGATCATCTGCAAATGCTTCAGAAAAAACATCTGACATCTGCCAGAGCTCTGATACTGCCTAGATGTATGAATTTTGAGAGTAAGGCCAGAAAGTCAAGGTCTTGGCTTCTGGTAAACACCAGAACCTCTGGACCTGCAGGGAGCTGTACCTTTGGGGGATCATCTGGTCACACATGTTCTGCACAGTGTTTGAGATGCTGGTATATGTACCAGCATACTGATGAAAGCAGTGGGAAAGAAAATTTCTGTGCATGCAAGGATAGGTAAAAGTTATATGTGCAAGTTTTTAAGTTAACATTAAGACTGGTGTAACAACATTTTTTTTTATTTTTAATCAAGAAAATGCACCGTCAATGAGAGGTAATTTTCCCTGCATTTTTTCCTGATATATTTCAGGAAATATATACATGATGAATATATATATTTTTTTATTTTACTTCTTATGGATATGTTTCATTATGCATGAGACATTACTCAAACTGTGTACAAGAAACCAGAAATCTTAATGATTTTTTTAGATTTTCAGGAAAAAATGTTGTCCTTTGGGGGAGGTAAAATAGAGTTACATGAATGAAAAGGAAATATTGATTTCTTTCCCCCCATGAAACTTTTCAGTCATGGCTATTGTCAAATTAAATTGGAACTGTAGCTAAACACTATAACAAATTACTAAATGGCATATTGAGACTCAAGGAAACTTCACTTTTTTCTGTGCTCTCACAATGGTAGGGATGACTTTTGCTCCTTAATTTAGTTACAAATTTCTCCCTAAGGCTTTGTTTTTTGCTGCCCTCCATCCTTTGCATACCACAGGAAGTAAACTCAGGAGGTTTCACTTATGTGGAGTACAAGGAATAAGCAGGAGCTGCCAAAAGTTAGAGCAGAGCCAAGACAAAGTGGCACTGCCTGAAGGCTTCCCATGTCCATGGTTCTCTGAGGTCAGTGAATTGTTGTCTTTGTTCCTGATGCTGAGCCTGAGGACAGATGAACAAGTGCTGCAGAAGTATCTCAGCTGAGGTTTTCAAACTTGTTTTCTTGTTGGCCTAACTCAGTCTTGCTGAAACCCAGGGAGGTTTTCCAACTGGTTTTAACAGCACCCATGACACAATGCTGAAGGTTCTTGAAATGCCCACCTGTCTGCTGTGAACAGGTTTGTAGTTCAAAACCCGTCTGATGCCTTTGAGGAGAGAAAGCTTCCCTAGAGGGAAAGGAAACATTTGGGATCCTGCTTCTTTTCCCTTGCTCAATATTCTTAGTTTTACTTGTATATAAGCGTGGCTGTCCAGTACCAGAAAATCTTTTCAGGTGCACAATGATTTGGAGAAAATTTCTTTCAATATGTGTAGCCCTTCAGAATGGTTTCAGTTTTTCTTTGCTTTTTTGAGATGAAAAGAGTTATCTGTGCTGGAACCATTGCTTAAATTCCTTTGCAACTCACTGGATTTTGCATTAAATTAAATTTCACATGCTGAGTGAGCAGCCAACCCTTATGAGCCTAGAGGAAAGAATATGCTCTTTCTATGCATTTTAATGTGATGGTCAAGCTGGGGCTAACGCTCCCAGGCACCTCCTTCAGTGTTCACCTCACCATCCTAAATCCTGTATTTTTAAATGAAATGCCTGCATTTTATTACCTTTGTAAGTGGAAAACAACAGCATATGTTCTCTGCCTGCTAGAAAAGGCCTGGATTGTTTTGGTTTGAACTTTAAAATAAAGGTCAGACTTGAGGCAGGCATGAATTCTTGCATGTGTCAGCCCAAAAGGTGAAAGCTGTAGGAAGTTATGAGCAACTGCAAATGAGGCAGCTTCAAATTGCACTTGAAACTGGAACAGCTGTTGTTCAAAGCATGACATTCAGAGTTATAATGCTAAAGATTCTATATATTACATTCAGGAAGAACTCAAAAATAGAAAGTACTCACTGAAGCAGAGAGAAAATTGGTTTGGGTGGCACATGGTTGAGCAGGAACAGCCTTTATGTTAATGGCACAGGGAGAAGATTGTGGGAAAGCCCAAATATCGAGGTAGGTATAAGAAAAGTGAACAGAGAGAAGACAAAAGAGACCAGGGGAGCCTAAGGGAATTTCTGAGGAAGGATTTTCCAGTGCCTCCTTGCAAGTGAAATTAATTGTTTTGGGGCTGGAATTCACAGCTCTGTATCACAGGGACTTAACGAGGCTGGTGGATTACCTCGCTCTGTGGTCTCAAAATGCTCTGACAGGTTCATATGTGTCAGGCAAACATTATGGTAATTTTAGTGCTTTAGGGGCTCTACAGGAGTACATAAATACCACCCTAGCCATCCAGCTGAATTTAAAACTTAATTACTGCCCCACTCAATAATATTCTCCCCCCCTACCACTGCTTTAGAGGATCACAGGGTTAAAAGAAATCATTAATCTTCCTTAATGAAGCTATTTTCTAGCAGGAGACAGAATGTCTTGCCCCCGAGGATTCTGAGATGGAGTTTTTGTGAGTGTTGTGAATGGGGGAGTGGGGAGCAAGTGCTAGAGGAAAAGCAGAAAAGGGGGTAGGACCCAAAATGCCAGTAGTGGGAGAAGCCCCTGACTCACAGTCCCTTCCTGAGTTTAGCTAAATGAATGTAATAATCATGGGGGAAGAGGAATGAGCCCTATTAAAAACTGTCTAAATTGGCTGTATAACAGTGTTCCTACCACAACTACTAATTATTGGAATACCAGCAATTTATATATCTATGTATTTACCAGCTTTTATATAACTGAGACAAGACCTGTCTTGAAATTGTGTATCTCCAGAGAAATCTAAAGCAGTTTGGTGGTGGCAGAGTTCAAGTCTTTACTTTTAACTGTCAAGGTGGATCCATGTCCTCAAAGCTGCTTTTCCTGGGATTGTACTGTCTTGTATTATGATTAAATGGCATGCAAGTGTTTCAAAATATCTGACCATCCCAGTGCAAATCCTTCCTTTTGCACCCATTCAAGGGGATGAAAACCTGCTCTCCAAACAGTGCAAGGAGCACTGGGTCCGTAGCTCCTGTGGCACCCGCTGTGTTGGGCACCATCACCTGCCTCCTGCCAGGGCTGGTTGTGGAGGCAAGGATGGCCTTCCCTCTCTGCAGGTTGTGTCTGTTTGATGTTCCCTTTAGCGGGGACACTGAAGTGCTTTTGTTTCTCTGTTTCTGGTGCCCATCGCCGGCTGCAGAAGATGCTGGATGAGTGCCAGGATAGGCGGAGCTGCCAGTTCCTCGTCAACAGCCGGCTCTTTGGGACGGACCCCTGCCCCGGGACCGGCAAGTACCTCCTCGTCTGGTACAAGTGCAGGCCAAGTAAGTATTTCTCTATCAAATCTCTTTGCTCTGTTGAGACCAAAGCATTTTCATACTTAATACTCACCAGAGAGCCCTTCTAGGACTTGTTCCTTTCCACCTCTATTTTCAGTGTAAGACAACTCCCAGTGTGGAGCATTTCCCTTTCGCCCCTCACTTGCTGCCTTGCTGGGATGCTCCTGCTCTGCCTCCTTCCTGCTTGCCAACAGCCCGAGTTTCTGCAGGTGCCAGTGCCAGCCTTTGCCAGTGTTCAGCTCATGGTGTCAGTGGTGGGTGGGCTCCTCCTGATCCGTCCTGCTGCTGCCTTCCTGTCCTGGTGGGTAGAGGCACTTGTCCCATCTCTGCTGGCTGCTCCAGGGGCAGTGGGAGCTCCTTGCCTGGCCCTCAGAGCTGGGTGCCTCAGCAGGCCCTGGTGGTGGTGTGACAGGAACTTCACCTGCCCACACCATGCCAAAAGCCAACTTTTAATTGCTCCCAGATCAGGCTGGGAAATATTACCCTGTGTTTTGCATGATCTCATTAGCTGTTTTTAAATTAAATGGGGCTGTATACTGGGGTGCAGTCATGTGTGCTGCAGAGGAGTGAGCCCAGAGCAGCTTTGGCTCAGGACAACCAACGCCTTCTTGGCCAATTCCTGGTCCCAGCAGGGGAGTTAGCACGGCCTAGACACCATTCTCCATCAGGGCTTTGGAAGCAGATACATTGTTTTGGAAACTGATCAGGTTTGATGTGGACAAACTGTGCCCACTGATGTCAGCTTGAGAGCAGGACCCATTTCTATTTAAGCACAGGTCTGATGAGGAGCATCTGAGGGAGCTGGGGGCATTTGGCGTAGAAAAAGGAGGCTCAGGAAGGACCTCATCACTCTACAACCACCTGAAAGGAGGTTGTACCAAGGTGGGGGTCAGCCTCTTCTTCCATGTAACAAATTATATGACAAGAAAAAATGGCCTCAGGATGCACCAGGGGAGGTTTAGGTAGGTTCTAAAAACTGGAAAAATCTCTTTACTGAAACAGTGGTCAAGCATTGGAGCAAGCTGCCTTGTTCCACTCTTCCAAGGGAAGTGGTGGAATCACTGTGGTTGGAAGTATTCAAAAGTGTGTAGATGTGGTGCTTAGGGACATGGTTTAGCAGTGGACTTGGCAGTGCTGAATTAATAAGACTTGGTGATCTTAGAGATGTTGTACAACCTCAATGATTCTATGAATTAACTGGTTATGGCAATTAATCTGGACATGGCATTTCAGACCAGCCTCAAGATTTTTAGATGACCTTACAAACATGGCCCCAGCATCACAGCAGCAGTATTTTTGGGGAAGAAACAAAAAACTGGAAAGTTTTCACAGGAGAGAAAAACAGATCTGACTTCAGAAAAGGTTTAAAACAAAAGCAGAAACATTCAGACTGCCAGCAGCAGCACAGAAGAAGACTTTTTGCCTCAGCAGGCAGAGACCTGTGTTAATGAAATGAGGGGGTCTGGCCAGATCTGTGTGGAATTCAAATCAGAAGTAGGTAATGAAGCACTTACATTTGTTGTGGGATTTTCGTGGGTGATTGTAACATCTCTTGTTGGGCGAGAAATGCATCTCTTTGACAGGGGTGTTCTCACAAGTCCTCCTGAACCTGCAGCGGTTGTATCAAAGCTCACTTGAAAAATGTGACTATTGAGGCCTGAGCTGAACTTCTGAAGGTACTTCAGAACCCTTCTGTGCATTAATATTTATGGCTTGGCATTCTCTGCTAATTACAGATATAGTAGTAAAGAAGGAGTTTGTCAGTGTGTAGAGTAGGTGATTTTCCTGAAAGAGAGCAGGGGAAGCTGCTTGAAAATATTTCCCCCAGACCTTTTTCAAGCAGCTCAAATTTTGCAGAGTGAAACAGGATAATCTGACAGAAATTATTGTTTCTTAGTGATTGGGCAAACTTTTAATCGGAGCCCACTAGATTACTAACAATG
The DNA here is from genome assembly GCF_037042795.1 of Molothrus aeneus. NCBI lineage: Eukaryota > Metazoa > Chordata > Aves > Passeriformes > Icteridae > Molothrus > Molothrus aeneus. The sequence continues at coordinate 70,053,650 of NC_089648.1, read as the reverse complement.
TTTGAAATATGTGAGAATTAGCCCAGTGATACCAGGTCATAGTCAGCCTTTCCCTGGTGATTCAAAATGTTAATTTTGAGTCTCACAAACAGTATCTAGTGCTGTTGTGAGTTCAATAAGCCTTTCCACCTCTCTATAGGGAGAAGACTAATGAGGGGACTGAGGAATGATGCATTCATAAAATGCGAAATACAGGACAATGAGAAATTTTGGTGGGCTTTTTGGGTTATTGACCATTTGTGTATTGTTTATGAGCTGTAAGTAAATATATGCTTAAGAACTGAACCCCAAGACTGTGGTCCTATGAAGTTTTGAGCTGTTCCAGAAAGTGTGAGCACACAGAGTTGTAATCAGAGTCCTTGTGAAGAGCTCACTGCCTGGCACAGAATTTGATCATAAATTTACCAAAAGACAAATATAATCTTTTGTGTTATGTTTCTAAATTTGTCTTAACAGCAGACATAAGAGAAATACTTTAATAAGAAGCTATTTAAGGTCTGAATTGTCTTGAATTGATATTGATATCTATTTCTTTTTGTTGCTTATTGAGGGAGCCTGTTATGATCATGTCTCTGAAGTAGATGTTTTGGTTAAGCACCTACTAGGTAAAATGAGTGTGAATTTTCTGGTATACAGGTGTTAGAGGCACTTTGGGAAGTGGCCTGCCGAGTTTGGACAGGACATCTTTAATATAAAATAAGGATACCCAAGCTCCTCCATTGCCAGAGTCATGCTGAAGTCTCAGAAGGCCTCTGATCAGAGGTAGTTATCCAAAGAGAAAGACTTCCTTGAAAGAAAGCAAAACTGAAGGTTGTGGCATTTGCTTGTACCTTTGCTGAGGGATTAAGAGATGGTGGAGTCATCCCCTCGAGCCACTGTCACTGCAGCTTTGTCTCCCTGACATTCCCCTGCGTTTGAAATCGAGTGGTTCCGATGCTCGGTGCTCTGTGAGGTTCATGCACAAGGCAAGGTGCTATTTTTGGGCAGAATTTCAAGGAGATGGAGGACAGTAAATCAAGCTGAAACTGAAAGACAAAGATTTTTCAGGTGATGGGGCTCTGGGGGGCAGAGCAATGAGGGGATGTCTCCTGTACTCATCCCTCACAGACTGCTCTTGCTGGATGCAGGGAAAACTTGTGCAGAGGTGTTGCAGCTCACCTCCTCTAGAAATTAAAATAAATAATTTAGAGAAGTGCATGCTTAACTAGAAGCAGTGAGAAAGGAATTTGCTTGTGTGTTTTTTGGAAGCCTTGTGCTATTCATGGTCTCCTAGGATCCAATAGATGGACCTGGGATCTAATGGGCACTCATCTTGCATGTACAGGAGTCAGATATGTGCAAGGAACTGCTTTTAAGTGTCAGGAGTTTGGCAGTCCAGTAAATTCTCTGTGCCTGTAAATAAATAAATATATGTGTGTACTTTTAAAAGTTTAGGATGTGTAAGGAGATCAGAAATGATCAATAAAATACTCTGTTCTGTCTCAGTTTGGGGAAAGGGGGATTTACTTACAACTACCAAGTGTCTTGAGGGCCAAGGTCCATCAAAGTGTAGAGAAGCTTAGATTTTATTTTCAGCTGACGTGGTGGTGTTTGATCAAAGCTTGGACTCTATGATCTTGGTCTCTTCCAACCTCAATGATTTATTGGTTATTGATTTATTATGGTTTATTTTCTTTTTCTATATCATGTGTGTCTTAGTTCCTAATGTGTGCCACCCTTTGGGGGGATGGTCAGAGGCACAGTACGGGTCTCAGCAGAGCACAACTTGTGCTTCTTTCCTTGGAGGTGCCTCTGCAAATCTCCTGCTGTCCACAGTCTCAGCAGAGCCTCTGCAGGCTCCCTGCAGCTCAGGGTGGCCATGTGCTGCTGCAGCACTGAAACCTGGAATTGTTCTCTCCTAGTGTAGGTTTAGTTTGGAATTTAGCACTGGCCAGAGATGGTTTCCAGTGGGAAGTCTGGGTATGGGCACCTTGTTTTAGAAGCTAAAAAAGTTGATGAGAAGGGTGAATGAAATTTGGTCCTACAACAGTGGGCCTTGGTGCCAGGGAATGGGCACATTCAATTTATCAGGGCCAATGTATCCTGAGATCCACATCCAAAGTGCATTGAAGCCTAGGATCAAGCCCTGAACACACAGGGGACTTAAATCTCCAGGGTACCTTTCAGGATCATTAAAAAATAGCACATAAATCCAATTATTTCCCAGGTAACATGCTGATTTGATTTAGACCCATTAAGTGTAATTACCGGGTGGGCTGCAGGAACAGATAATTAGAGGGAATTGACATACTATTTAATTGGACTAACATGAATTCCCTCTAACTGAAATTTGGATTCACCAATATTATTCAAACAATTCAGTGTTTGTTCATCCCCCTCACTTCAGAGATAGAGAACTGTGTAAGATTGTGTGTTATTGTAAGCTAGGAAATATTTGCTCCGTGTGCCAGACTTTCTGGAGGGGCTGTGTGATCTAATCCTGGCTGGGAACAGGATCTATGGAGCTGCCCAAGTCATGCTGAAGAAATAACTTCACCTCTCTGCATCCCAGCAATACCACTGCAGGTGATTTTATTTGGTTTGGTTGCTGCTCTGGGCTATTGCACCAGCAGAGATCCATCTGCCCCTGCACAGCAGCTCTTTGCCCATTATGGCTTTTTGGTTGTTTGATTATTTTTTGGCTTTGCTGTTTCAAAAGTGTCAATGCTCCTGAACAAAATAGGGACATAAATGTTTGTCCTGCTCTGCAGAGGGAATAGTTAGGGTGAGATGTGTTGTCTGAGTGGCCATTTCAGGCAGTGCTGTCAAGAAAGGAGATGGCTTCTACCTTATTTATTTGACTTACTTCATGAGATCTCCACCTAGTGCCTTTCTTTTGTGTCCTTCTTTGCCATTGCCATACTGTCCTGGATGGAATGATTCCTTCTCAGCTCTGAAGAGCCTAAAGCTGTAGCTTCCCATAAAATGCTACAGTGATATTTTCCCACATTTCTCTTGGGCAGTTACTACTTTAGCTTATGACTTTAAGGATTCTGGGAGGGATAATCTACATCCATTTTTTAAAAATTATTTTTCTTTCATTTTAAAATGCTGAGTGAAGCAGCTGAATGTGATAATTGAAGGATGGTGAATATGAAGCTCCTCTGTACTAATCATCCCAGTCATGTAACAAAGTGTAAATCCAAACTTTGCTCCTCTACCTTCTATTCACAAATGTAAGCCTGAAGCCTTTGAAGTTTCAGAAAGACTGGATTGTGGAGCCTAGGCTCCAATTTCAGCTCAAATCCCTCTGTAACAATACAAAAACTTATTTGGGAAAGGAACATCAAGGCTCTGAGAAATGTATCTGGAAAGGAAACGTTTGCTGGCAAAGGGTGAAGTGCCAAAAGTTTCTGAGGAGTTAGAAGGAGGAAAGGGGGTGAGGGAGGTCCCTTTGTCCTGGTTTGGAACCTGTAGCTTTGATTTACTGGAAAACCTTTGGGCTGAGAACCAACTGGACACATGTTTTGAGGAGAGCAGGCTTTAATTCTCTTCACCATAGATTTGACAAAATGTAAGATACAAATGTAAGAAGCCCAGTTAATTCTTGTGAAAAGTCAATGACTGATTTTCAAACATGGGAATGACCATCCTGAAGTCCTTACCAAAATCTTACTCAGACAACTTTATTTTTCTTAACAGCCCTAGGCAGCTTTAACTAGAAAGCAAATGAATTTAAAAAACAATTAGGAATTAATCCCATTTAGATCACCTTCTGATAAAAGTATCATCTTCAAAATTCTGCTCTCTATCATACAGTGACAGCACTGCCATTCTGTATCCCAGAAGTGTCTGCCTTATGGTGAAGATGTGCAAGTTTTTTTGCCACGGCAAACAGCAGAATGGCATCAGTGTTGCCAGAGCCATTCCAGCTATCAAAGAACAGTGAAGAGTCCTGTTCCATGTTGTGATTTCATGTCTTTTGGTGAAATGGTCAGGTCTGCTCATCAGATTTCAGCTGAATTGGCTGAAAAGTATAGAAAGGACATTTTGGAAGGACCACCTAAGCTTGCAGTGAGTGCCTCTTGTTCAACTTTTAATTTTCCTACAGCCCATTCCTTCAGTATTGAATCTTGTGTCTTCTTTGCCTTTGGCTTTGCTTGGCTGGGTATTGCATCTTTTCTGTTAAATTCAGTGAACACAGCCTGAAAAGCCACATCTCATCACACATCTTCAAGGCTTGCATTCCCTAGACAGAATTTGTAAAATGCTGTGAGGAGAGCAGAAGGCTATAGAAAGTATAGAGGTTTTGTGGAAGTTTAAGATGAGACCAAAGAAGGACCTAAATGTATTCCTGGTTGCTTTAATGCTGGTGATTGATTCTAGTGCTGGAATAGATTGGTAATTCAGTGGTCATCAACCCTTTCAGAAAAGCATTAATCTCCTTCATCAGACAGTTTTATTGGTGGCAAGAGAAGTTCACTGTATTGTTTGCTGCATTGCTTTTTGGTGGGCCAGGCTTCCCAAAGCAGCATGATGGAGTTGGGGATGTTTAATGGGCACATCCCCCTGGCCCAGCCACTGAGGCAACAGAAAGAGCCTTTTGCTTCCTGCATTCACCAGCTCTCTCTTGCTTATCTGTATTATTTCAAAACTGTTAAGGTGATGCAGGGAGTGGAAATTTATAAGGGCAATAAAACCTCAGGCAGCAACTGCTGTGGTGATGAAAAGGTGTAAATAAAGGAATGGTGTAAATAACAGAGGTCAGATCTATCAGCCCATAATTGTGGCCAGAGAAATGCTAATGCTAATGATTAATACTGTTTTAAGCTGTTGATGCACAGAGATTTTCAGGAGCTGTCAAATAGCCCTATCTCTGTAGCACATTAATCACTTAACTGCCAGAAGGAGGATTAACAGGAATATGTGATTCCAGTGTCAGCAAATGCAGAGATTGTTGTCAGTTTAATTATAAATATGATTGCAATATTAATACAATATATTAACTTATATAATAAATGGAAATATTATATTATCACTAATGTAATTATATTACAGTATTTTTATTATAATCATAATTTCCTGCTCCTGCAGAGAATGAAACTGCTGCTGGACCTTGGAAAGTAAAAAAAAAATAAAAAAATCCCATTTTGCTTTCAAACGTAATAGTCAGCCCCATAATAAGGAGGCAGTGAAAACCATGGTGTTTCCTACTATGTAGATATAAGGATTCCCTTTGCTAGATCAGGTCTCCAGTGTCCAGATGTGAACCACTAAAAAAGACAAATTCTGAAATCTGCCTAAATTGTTGAAATTTCTGAGCTGTGACTTTACAGATCCTCTTTGTCCATTGTCATTTAAGTTTTCTGTGGGTTGGGGAAAAAAACCCCCACAAACCAGGGATAACAATACCCTTTTCTAAGCCATGAATTTTAAGTGGAGGAAAAGGAAGGGTTAGACTTTCAGTTCTGGGATAGGTGAGTCCACAGCAGTGCCAGGAGGAGCTCCCCGTGTTCCTCAGGAGATCCAGCCCATCCTTGGGCACTGTGGCACCCGTGGTGCCTTTCTGTGCTGAGGGCAGAGGCTGTGTGGTGGCTGGTCCTGCAGGTGTCAGAAATGGCATTGGCTGCTGGCAGGGGCAAAGTGATCAGGGAGTCTTCTCAGAAGATCCAGGAGTGTTGGAGCGATTAACTGGAACACAAGGAAACCAAGTTGTGAAAACAGAGCCCATAAGTCTATATCCCACCAGAGTTCTACTATGGTAGAGGTTTGCAAGCTCTGAAGGACAGATTTCAGAATTTTCTGGTGCACTGGTGAAGAGCTGAGATGAACAACTTGCTCCAGAAACCATATTCTTAAAAGCAAACTGCGATGCTGCAAAAGTTAACTTCTGTGGAAGTTTGGGTCTGTTGTATTACTCCACAGATTAACCTGTGAGTGTAGAACTCACAGAACAGAGTAGTAAATTTATACAGCACTCCTGCAGGATGTCCTATATATGGACTAATTCAAGACTGAAAATATGGACCAATTGTTCTCCTCAAATAAATGTCTTTTAGGGGAAAAAAAAGAGGCAAAAAAAAAAAAAAAAGCAAAAGAAAAAAGGCAGAGAAGAGTAAATCTCTGGGGCATTGTCATGGTTATATACTCTTTCCATTACTGTGCATTTCCTCATTATTTTTTCAATATCTGTCCTACACTTGGTTTGCAAATTGACTACATATTTTTTAAAACAAGTATCTCCTGATAGTTTGAATGTTTTATCATACTAATGGTGTATCAAGCTCTTCTAACTTGCACACTGATTTTTCTGACTACTTCAAAGGCACTGGAGGTTGTCACCTATTCATGTATCTGTGAACTGCGACCTCTTCTAAAGCATCCATGATGAATTTTGGAAATTTGGTTACTGTATTTCTCTCAGCTACATTCTTTTTTCCTTTCTAGGCAAAGCCATTGAGGGAATACTGTGTAGTTAATTATTTAGGACAGTAGTGAATTGGCTTTTAATCTAGTAGACCTCATTTTCCCATATTGTATTCTCTAGGCAACTCAGTGGGTTATATGTAAAAATATCAATCAGGTGTCCTTTTAATGTTCCTGTGTCAGAATTATTATCACCATTATTTTAACGTCTGGAGAAGACTATTTTAATGATATAAGACTAAGTTCTCCCTTTCAGCTATTTCAATAATGACTTTAGCAGCATTACTCCAGATTTATATAATTACTGGAAGAGCAGAGCAAAACTGCTGTGAGCAGTGGTGCTAATTAAGTCTTTTTCCTTATGTATCTTTAAGCTAATTTCCCTTATTGCATCTCTCTCATCTTTTCATTGGAGTACAAAATTTTGGCTATGCTTCCCATGTTGCCTCCTATAATGTTGGTAGTCCTGATTTAAGTCCATGATAGCTGGCCAAGTTTACAGTTTACAGTTTATTAATTGGCTGCTTTACAGGTCATAAATCCATGCTGGTTGACTGGTGGGACAGTGCAATGAATACAACCAGCTTTGGCACTGGTTTGGCTCTCTTCTGAAATTGGCTACCAGCTCTTAAAAAATGTACAGGGACTTCACTACATTTGTCATCTCGATGTTTCTGTCAAATCTCACTGAACTTTGGCCAGCAGGTCTTTGGAAGCAGAACTAACAAATGGTGAAGCAGAGGCTTAGGCAGCAGAGCACCAGTAAGCCAGAGCTGCTTCAGAAAATCAGCCCAATTTCAGTAATGGAAGAAATAGGAAGAAAATTAAATTTGTCCTGGGCTCCCAGGTGTTATTTTTAACTCCTACCTCATAGTCTAGTGCACATATTTTGATTTTTTCCTTTTTTTTCCCCTCCTTAGATAAACATATACCTCTCTTTGTCCAACAGGAAAGTGCAACTAGGTGCATCTGAACTCTGCTTTGGAAATGAAGTGTAGCAGTTAATTTGCAGCACGGCCAGCCTTTTCACAGCAGAATATAAAAGGACAGCTACTTCAGACTAATGAAAGTGACAGTGGGGAGAGGTGCCTTTTAAACACTGCAAATTGGATAGGTGCATCAGGAGTGTAATTTTAAGGGAATCTGACAAGGTCGTTTGCAAAGAACAATCTTCTTACTTGTCAAAAGGGTTTCAGACCTCCAAAACTTGGCACTCTTGAGTTTTCAGGGTACTTTTGAAGTTGGCAGGCTGCCTGTTTAATATAATTTTGGACTGTCATCTGAATTGTATCTTTCAGAATTTCAGATTATTTCCTGTAGAAGTAAGTGGTGCACGCCAGGCTGCCGAGGGTGGTGAACTTCAGTTCTTAAAAATTATATGAGACCATCTTCACAAAAATTTTCTCAAGGGAAAATTGAACTGAAATAATGTTAAAAGATATCTGTATGCAAATATATGATTTTGTGACACTGACTTTTTTTAATGCTCCAAATAAAGGTAAAATCCTTTTTAGATTCCTTTGAAATGAAGGAGTCACCTGGTAGCCCACAGTAAAATGCTTGTGGGGGAGTGGTAGTGAGGGCTGTACTCCAGGACTCTGGAGACTTTTTTGTCCTGGAAAGGTTTTCTCCATCCAGCCCTGCCTAAGGGAATGCTGACTGGATTGATATGGATTTATTCAAATCCTGATATGAACAGAAAGTTCTCATTAGTAGCAGGGTCGCATGGAATTGGAGGAAGCTCTGGAAATCAGGATATGAAGTGCATATCATAAGTAAAATTAGAAGAAAACAGAAAAGAAGGGAGCCATAGCAATGTGAACTGGTCTAAATGTAGGCTTTTTGTCATTGGGAGAAACTTCTGACCTTTGTTGACTGTCCCCTGAAAAGATGAGGGGGAATGGCTTTAAACCACAGATCTAATTTAAGTCTACTCTTTAAAGGAGGGTAAATTCAGATTGGATATTAGGAGAAAATCCTTCACACTGAGTGTGTCGAGACACTGGCACAGGTTGCCCAGAGAAGCTGTGGCTGCCCCATTCCTGGAAGTGTCCAAGGCCAGGTTGGATGGAGCTTGGAGCAAACTGGGATAGTGGAAGGTGTCCCTGCCCATGGCAGAGAGTTGGAATGGGATGATCTTTAAGGTGCCTTCCAAGCCAAACCATTTTATGAACCTGTGAATCTATGATTTACATTCAGGGTCTTGAAGGCCAGAACCTGCTTATGTCTTTCAAAGCTCAAAAGAGGATGAAATACTAGAATAATAAATGCTTTCTTCAAATGAAAAATAAGTAAATATATAACGTAGGAATAGAAGCATGGGGAAAAGATTTGAAGTGCTGCATTGACTGGAAAATACTCTTTAATACAATTTTTTCTTCTCTGCAGGGTGTAGTAGCAGTGAATGCTGTTGAAGGCACTTTTTCTCTCACTGCTTTGAGATGCACTCCCTTATTTTAGTTTTGGGATGGACTTAGTTCTACTTAACCCTAAAATTATTCTCTATGTTTTACAAAAGTTCCTGGAAATTAGCTGATTGTGGAGAAAAAGAAAATATAAAAACAGGGGTCACAGGTTACTAGGAAGGGCACTGGATTGGTATCTCCAGGATGAGTTGTTCATGGGCAGTCCTGTGCACAGCACTCTTATTCAAGGATGCTGCTTAAAGGTGTTTGTCCTAGTTTTTAATAGGTTTACTGTCTTGGAAACTCATTTTTCCACTTCTCATGGAAGAGATGTAAGCAGGTTCTCACTATACTCATCTCTCACATGACTAACAGGATTGCTGGAACAACTTGCCCAAGGAAGTTGTGAAGTCTCAGTCCTTGCAAATGTTAAAAGCTTGAATGGATATGGCCCTCAGCCACCTGCTGCTCCAGTTTACTCTGGTCTGAACATGGGGGTTGGCCCAGACATTCTCCAGAGGTGCTTTCTGTTCTCAGTGACTCAGTGAATTATGGTCTGGAGTGACAATGTCCACAGTAAAAAGTTCAAATTTCCATGGTTAACCCTTACTTTGGCTTCTCTCTTTAGGCTGACACAAAAAAATTGATGTGGTGGCTTTGCAATGTAAGTATTCTGCCCAGGCATGTGCTGAAATCACCAAAATCTCACCACATGCTTTATCACCATCTTTATTATTTGGGGATGGTTTCCAGTGTCCATAAAAATTTGTTGAAATTTAACTGGTGGCTAAAAGGTTGTGTATTCCACTTGTGCATCTCAGCTGTTCCACTTTAAAATCAATCCATGCCTGACAGGTGCAGTAGGAGCTGGAGGAGGGAAGAGTGACATCAAGCATTGGAGGTGTGCCCACCATTACTTGTGGAGAGAGTGGCTGGAAGAGAGTTCTCCCTATGTTCTTTTTCACAGACCAGCACAAACCACCATCCAGTAGTTAAATGTAGCTATTTGTCAGCTGAAGGGAATTAGGTGATGGTGGAATGGTCACAAATAGCTACATCCATATAATGAAGAGTTATGAGTTTCAAGGCAAAAAGTGTTCTTTCTTTTGGGTGGCATGAAGAGGAACATATAACAAAGCTGCGATGAATGTGAGTGAGGCAAAAATTGGGTTAAAGAGAAATTACTGGCTAAGATGATGTCCAGTTTGGTTCTGAAGTGACACTTTGGGTGCAGTCATGTTAATTTAACAGTTATAACCTATATAAGAAAGTCTTCTATGGGAAACAATCCTGACCTGATAAAGAATTGGGGAAAAGCATCTCTGTTTCCTACAAATTCACTTTGCTCAGATGCTCAATTCTAAGATTTAAATCCTTTAGGATTTTGTGAAGAAAACAGATTTCTCTTTACATGTATTTCCAGCTCTTTGATCTGGGAAATAGGGTCAGCTATTATGCACTGATTAAGTGAAGTATGCATACTTGGAATAGCAAATTTCATAATTTTTTCCACAAGTTCTGTTCAAAATTATAATTTTAGGCAAGGTGAACCTCTGGCATTGATGCATTTCATCATTTTGTTAGAAGCAAAATATCTTTAGGAGCTTTTGTGTCTAAGGTCTCACAGAGATTGAGGCAATTGACATTTTGTTTTGAGATTCCAAATCAAGATAATTCAGAAAATTCTTGTGAGCCAAAAGGGAAATCATTCTTAAGATACTGGCTAAATGTAATTGCTAATGGTCATACAGGTTAATATTATTGTACACATCCAATAATTACTAAAGGTCTTCTTATTGACTTTACTGTTTGAGAGAGACCATTTTTCTATTAGAAACATTTATAATTGTTTTCCTGTAATTGTCTGAGATAAGTTACAATTGTGTCATATAATGACCTTTAAAAACATGTCTAGAAAAGCCTGCAGCTGTTCCCTCCTTGGGTTCTCTCTACCGAGTTATATTTAAGCCAGTGTCTCTGAAACCAGGCGGTAATAAAAGGGATATTATCCTTAGCAAATATCTTAATCATGGTAAATCTCTGTTGCCCTACAAATGACTGCATGGGGGATTAGAGTGGAGTAAGCCATTTGCTGAATATCACTGCCACCTTTCCGAGGCCATTTAAGCGTGTTTAATTTTTCAGGGTGAAACATGAAACCCACTAATACAAATGTTTGCATTTGGCCTGAATTATATCCAGACTGTAACAGTTAGAGCAGGCTTAGGACCAGATTGTGAGTGATCTGTAGGAGGCCAGTTCTGCTTAGGAGAGTGAGAGAGAAAAATGCATTTTTGTTCCCAGTCCCAGCTCTCTTATGTCACTTACGCTGCCTTGCTTCTTTTCAATATTTATGTGAGGATATCATGGGGTTAAGTACCAGTAAATATATGGATGATGCTTAGCTCTGTATTTTTTAAATATCAATCCTTACTGTCATCCAGTGCCTGGGAGCCGTGAGTGTCTGACTTGGGTTCATCCTGGCTAAAATGGAGGTGACAATGCTATGAAGTACAAAATACTGTCAGGGACTTGTGTCCTCCATTGCATCACTTCCTACCTGTGTGTTTATGCAGATTTCTATCAGGTTGCCCAGAAACACTGAGATGCCCTGTTTTCCAGTGGTCAAGCTTAAAATCTTTTGGGAGACTGAAATGCTACTGTGCATTTCATGCTTTCTTTTTTCCCTTTTAACAAAGCAGTGTCTTCTTTCTGTGCCTGCCCAGGCAAATGCAACCCTAGCCAGTCAGGACTCAGCCAGAGCCTTTGGACTGGCAGCTCCAGGAGGTGTTTCCTGGGACAGAATTCAGTGACTGGGAGATGATACATGTTTCAGGTGGCACAACCCTCTTATTCCACACTGCAGTGTGCCAGGAACACATCACCCACATTCCTTGTTTCCAAGGATTCTACACTCGGCTTCACCTCCCCAGCCTGATTTCTTGAGCTTTCCATCAGGCAGCTTTCCCCATAAGCCTGAACATGACTTCCCAGAGTGGCTGTGAGGATAAGAGCTGTGAGTGTGAGAGGCAGTGTTTTGTTGTTCATAGAATCATGGAATCATAGAACAGTTTGGGTTGGAAAGGACTTTAAAGACCATCTAGTTCCAACTCACTTGCTATTATCAGAGACACCTTCCACTATCCCAGGTTGCTCACAGGCCTATCCAGCCTGGACTTGAGCACTTCCAGGGATGGGACAGGCACAGCTTCTCAGTTCCAGTCCCTCACAGTAAATAATTTTTTCCTAACATCCAACATAAACCTGCCTTCCTCCAGCTTAAGGCCATTCCCCCTTGTCCCTTCATACATGTCCTTGTGAAAAGTCCCTCTCCAGCTCTCTTGTAGCCCCTTTAGGAACTGGAGCAAGTTGTTGTTTATGGTCTCATGACTGCTGGACAGATCTTCAGCAAAGGTGTGAATGTCTGTCCATCCCAGTGTTTACTGTGCTCAATGAAATATTCTCTGCTTTTAAATCCCAGGCAAGTTTCCAAATGACAAGCCTTGACTTTGAATGGTCAGCAGACTTTAATAAATATTCTAACGACCTTAAATGAGATCATAGGATGGGTGGTTAAGCAGTTATACTGTTAATTGGGAGATGTAGCTAGTAATAACCAAATTGAGAGAGAAAATTGAGTTAGTGCCTGTAAGAAATGAGACACTCACAGTGGACCCTCTCATCAGAGACTTAAAAATGATTATTTTTCTAAACTTAATTACCTATTTCATTTTTCAACCACTTCAGCCAGACATAAGTATTCTTTTCTGGGACAGTGGTTTAACATAAATTACGTATAACTTGTCTTATTGGAGAGTTTGTGTCTTTCTGCTTTTAGCTTGAATCCATGTTTTTTCTCTAAGGAAAAAATAAATTCTGTTAAATGGATAAAGTTTTATTATACTCTGCTAAGTTTTCTACTGTATAGGAAGGTTAAAGCTTTTATTTAATTTTCCTCACAGAAGAAATGAAATTCCTGTGGGAGACAATCATAGGTGAAGATGAAAACCCCTTGGTGTTTTCAGTATACCTTTCAGATGCTTTCATGGTGATTTTGGATGAAATACCTACATAGATAAAATGGACATAGAATAATAGAACTATTTGGATTAGAAAAGCCCTCTAAAATCATCAAGTCCAACAATTAACCTGACACTATCAAGTCCACCATTAATTCTTCACAGGTGTATGAGGTTTCTGTCTCTTTACTTTGAAGGTGCAAACTTCTATTTCTGATTCCAGCAACTGTTTTGTACACTCAGTGGTTGTGGGTTTATACCTGTAGCTGCTGCTGAGGGATGTCTGCTCTTTGCACAGACTCTCCCATGAAAGAGTGAGGCCTTAATTGCTTCATCTAGAGAGGTGGATCAGAAAGTGTTTTCACATTCACTAAATATTTTAGAGGTTTGAAAGTTTCTCTGCAGCAGGATAAAAACTAGAAATGTTCAGAGATTTTTGTAAAAAGGCTGCAAAGTGTGAAGAAAAATGATGTACTGGAATAGGGTCCAAGGTTAAGCTTCTCAGCTGGACTGAAGGTTCAGAACAGGGTTTTCACATTCCAGTCGATACTCTCATCACCAGGTAATTGGCTGTTTTGAGGAGGGTATTTTTTGGCTTCAAGCAGGAATTTTCAAGCTGAGCATGAAAAGTCATTTTGTTCTCAGATGTTTCTTTTAAATCAGTATGCCTCTGTTTTGGTATAATACATGTTTTCTCCATACAGTTTCTTCTGAAAAAATCTAATCTAAGGTAGAAATTAGCCCTTCTTTGAACATGGATTTAACCAGATGACCTCCTGAAAAGTTCTCCAACCTAAATTCTGTGATTCAGCTTGGAAAGATCACCCTTGATCTCTAATAAGCAAAAATGATTCCTGAACCAAGAGTTACAATACAGTAAAAAATGTCACATTAAGTGCTGAATGCCATGGTCTAAAGACTTAAGTATTAACTTATAAACAAATTATTAGTTAGTGTTCTCAGTTGCTGAGTAGTTTTATGCATATGAACTTTGCATAAGTTCTCATATATATATATATTATATATATATATTTACGTATATTTATTTATTTATTTATTTATTTTCATATAGATAGATATATAGATAGATATATATGTGTGTGATATTACACACAGAGAACTGTGTAAGGGAAGGACAAAAATCATGTCTATGCCAGTAAGTGATGCAGGGCCAGGGGCATCCCCAGGCACTGGATGATGCTCATGTGCTCTATGGCCCCACTTTGACCTGGTACAAGTGGAAGCATTCAAGAGGAAATGACTGCTCATGCCTGGGATTTTACCATGGGCACAAAGCCTTCCCATTTAGCAATCTGGATGCTGTTGTGGCTACATTTCAAATGGTAAATAACACAAGGAAGTGGAAGGTCACTCTACAGAGGCTGGGGAAGTTGAAGTTATATTCCAGTCTGTGTCCTGAGTTGCCTGCGGTGTCCATAGACAAGCCACTTCAGTTCTTATAGTCTCTTTATGCCACTTGCATTATCTTAGCCTCTTTCTTTCATATGTGTAAGTGTCTTGCTTTAAAAACTCAGCTTTTCAAAATAGTTTTTGTTTTCTGTGGTATATTGGCAGGCACACATGGGAAGGGCCTGTTCTAGGTTGGGACCTCTAGAGGTTCCCATAAACCAAATAATAAAGACAAGGGAATGACATGTGATTTCTTATGAAATGACCATCCAGTGTCCTTGAAAGATGTAAACTGAGTGATTGTTCTGTGTGTACCAGCTTTACAAGAGCAAGAGTGCCCATTTCAAGAAGGATTTGGGGACAAGCTTCTGCATATCTGTGTTTGCAACAGGCAGGAGCAGCTTCTGAAATTATTAAATTTAGTATAACTTCCATAATTATTAAATATAGTATAACTTCTATTGGATCTGTCATGGAAGAATGCTGTGAAAAACAAGTCATGGAGCATGATTATGTTTGCATTTGAGCTGCTGTGATATAGAATAAATGTCTGGCACATAAAGGGCTGCTTCATGGATGAGATAGGTTCCTAAAGATGGGCTTTTACCTTCCCTTTCCATATTACCATGTAGAAAACACTCAAATGCCATGCCTCTTCACTTATCTGTCTGTAAAACGAAAACATAGGCTATTTAAAAGAACTGACATGTGCTGGGTTAAAATACATTTTTAAATCTGTTAATAATGCCACAGAGGGAATGTGTAATGGGAGAGATCAATGCTCCTGTAGCAAATGCAGTGCTGAGGCTGAGGCTGTGCTGAGGCCGGGGCTGTGCTGGGAGCTGAGGTGTATCCCTGAGCCCACCCTGGATCAGCTGAGTAATGAAGTGTTTGTTTGCTTCCAGATGAATACAAGAGTAAAGTAGCCTGTGAAGATGACAAGCTGAGGCTGAGCTGTAAGAAGAGCATGGTGATAGCCATTTACTCTGCTGTCTTTGGGAGGACACAAGGAGGCAGCCTGGAGTGCCCATACCAAAACCTAGGGATGCCCATGATTGGTAAGCAGGGGAATGGCTTGATGACACACTGATGTGGGCAGAGCTGGCACAGACCCTGGTCAGAAAAGCAGGACTGGGAGGTGCAACCTGCCATGGTGGTGCTCCTGATGTGTGGTACCTTGTCAACCATCAGTGAGCTTCAACATGAGCACCAAATGAGGTGCAACTATTTGTCCTAGCTGAGTTCCCAGGCCACAGGCTTTTCACAGATCCACTGATTGTATGATTGAAGGTGCTTGAATTTATTGTTCAATCTTCTGTCTTTGTGGTGGTTCATCCACTGAGCCTCTGCCTGTAATTTGGAGGAACATATTATCTGGGGATGTCATGTACCATCTGCAGCCACTGAAGCCTTGACATTGCATTTAAACTTTTACTGAAGTTAAAGCAAATTCAAAAAGCAAGTTGTTAAGTTTCATCATATTATGGTTGGCTTACAGTACCTTCAAATATCTTCTTTACTCTCAGACTATCAGGGTCTCTTACAGTCATGAGTTAAAGATAAATAATTGAAAAACATTCACTGGAACTTGAGCTGATGTGAAATGACTTTGAATATTTTAGGCTGTGGCAGAGAAAGCAACAGTCACAGTACAAAATCCTGTGCTCAGTATTTGTCAAAATTCTTTGCAGAGCTGAGAGGGAATTAACAGGTTTCCCAAAGGAATTGCCTCCAGAGAGGGAAAGGCTTCAGAGGAGACTGCGCAGGGAACCTTGATCTGCTGCTATTGCCCGTGCTGGGATCTATTCAGCTATATCTGAGGATCTTTGGCTTCACAGCTGCTGATCCAGTGCCCTTAAGGAGTTAAATGCTATTCAAATGGAAGCATGTCAAGTGAGCAATATGATATTCAGATGATGGGTGTCAGTAGAAACCCACAGGTGGAATGAGGCCAGTCAGGTTATTTGTGCAGCGTGGTGAGTGTCTTGCTTGTGTGGCTGTGCAAATCTGAGCACTTGTAGCACAGCTGAGTTGTGCAGGGTCTCCTGAGGTGACCAGTGTTCCTGGATGTGCTCCTGAAGTCCCTCAGTTGCCAGAAGCCAAAACAGATGTGTGTGGCAGGTTAGCCTGGACCTCTTTGCTGTGGTCTTTGGGGTGGGCTGTCTGTGCCCTGGGTGCTGTGGTGGTTGGGCTGCTGGGTGAGAACTTGCCAAGTCAGTGAAACAGGATGGGTTTCTGGAGTAGACCTGAGCACCCCATCGTGTTGTCCTTGCTGAGAGGGCAGGAACAGGCACTTGCCAGTGACAAGGCACCAGCACAGGGACCCACTCTTCAATGCCAGCATGAAACAAAACTCTATGTGAAGCCACAAAGGGTAAAGTTTTATTCTTCTTTTCCCAGCTGCAAAATCATGAAACTGGTACTGGCTGAGAGCAGGGTATGAGGGACCAGAAAATGGGACAGCAGGCACAAACAGGGACAACAAGCAGTGGGGTCTGACAGCAGGGCTGCATGTGCCATATGATCTCTAGCACCTGTATGCCCTGGTGTTCTCAAACTGGGCTTGTGAGCTCTACAAATTGGGATGTTTGCCCAAGGAAATGAGGTGTCAGATCCTAGAGTGCAGCACTCGGTCTGCTGCTGGGATGAGGCAGGGCCTTCCTCAAAAGTCAGCTCCTAAATGAAATTACTTACATGAGCAGGCTCAGTGTAATGCCAAGTCAGGGGTGGGAATGCTGAGGAAACTTTACACTGAAAAACCAGCTCAAGGTTTTAAGCTGTGAACAGATGCTAAAAATGACAAAGTTGTTGTACAGGGGCAAATATCCACATGTTTGGAATTGCTGGGGTCTCAAGTATCTTAAGTCAATCTGGTGCTCCTGGGGTGCTGTGGGAGTTGGTATGTCCTATCCATAAGAGCAAAGGGAGGGTGGGAAGGGGTCTGGAATGTCTGCTGGCTGCATGCCCTGCAGGGCTGGGGAGGAGATGTGAGGAACTCACCATGGAGCAGTGACTTCCCCAGGCCTTGCCCTCCACTTGGGCTCTGTGTGTGTGGGGTGAAAGACAGACTATGGCTGTTGATGTTTCCTTGAATGATGAAATCCTGAGCGAATTGTGGGGGCAGGGTGAGCTTAACTAAAAGAAAATTGGAGGTGAGCAGATGGTCATTGCCAATTCACCATGCTCCAGCCCTTAAATCCCAGTCATGTTTGGGAGTGTTTGTTTAGGTTTCCTCAGCTACAGCTCAGGGATCCCTTTGGCATGAGTCTCTGCTTATCACAGCCTTCCCTTCATCTGCCTGTGTGAGCTGACCCAGTGGGGCAGAGCTCCAGTGCTGCAGGAATGGGAAGGTGAGCTCTGGCTGTAGTTTGCACTTCTCTTGGTCCCACAGGAGAAACTGGTGTAGGATCCTCCTCCAACCCAAATCAGCAAAAATCACATTCACACTGTGCTTCCCCATGGCACCCTGCAACCCTCCCATTCCTGTCTCCAGGGACAAGAGCAGGTTGTGCTCCCAGCTGCCAGGAGTGATTGTGGGAGCAGCACTCAGGGTCCCCCAGCCTGCTTCAGAACTGCTCTTCTAACAGGCCTGCCTAGCCCAGCAGGCAGCTCTATTCCTTCAGGAGCAGGTGGAAACATCAAAATTTATAAATCAAAGCTTCTGCTAGCTGGAGAACATTTCCCTGCACGTTTCCACAGCCCTGCAATGTGGGGAGGGCTCCTCCGTGGCAGACTTTGATCCCAGACATTCACAACAAGCTGATCTTACAAACATGACTGTATGAGTCAGACTTTGCAGCAACATCCAGTTCCTGTAAGGCAGAACCCAGCTATGTTCTGTGCATGGGAGATTTATTTTGTTTGAATTTCATGGGTGTGATGATTTGTGTCAAGTCTGAACCTTAGCAAAGGGCATTTTGCTGGAAGTAGGACCTGCACAAGTTTGCAGTGATTATTTTTATCCATGCAGCCTGAGCTACTTGATGAGTGAAGAAGTCCTACTTGCCTCAAAAGCAGTGAAGATTATCTGTTCTTCCTCTCCTAATGAAAAGCAGTTCAGAAAATTTGGTTCCATTTTTCTTTCTGTGGACAAAATGCACATTTTGTATTGAATTTAGAAATATGCAGCTTCTACAGGTGAGGATTTTAAAGAACTGAGGTCTAAGATGGGCAGGAGAGTTGACCTAATAGAGCATTGCATATGTAAGGTAAACCAATTCAATTTGTGTTGTTTCTGCCTTGTACTCCTGTGGAAGTGTTGAAGTATACTACCTGAATTTCCTGGATTCTGCATTAGGTGCTCAGCTGGTTTCTGAGGTATCCTGGTGTTGCAGACATTTTAACCCAGCTATTGCTGTGCTGCTTTTTGGGTGATGAAAGATCCCCAAGTCACCCTTGACATGCCATGCCATGCCAGACACATGCTTTCTCTTTGTATAATGTCTATGTGAATGTTCTTAGCATGTATGAGGAGAAAGTTATGGTGGAGAACTCCATCTTACTGCTGTCATGTTAAAGTGAAAATCTGTCAGGATCCTCTTTTAACTGGAAGCATGCTGAAACTTGCATCTCTGTCCGTAATGGGAAACCCCTGCAAACAGCTGGAGCCCTCCTTGAATGCCTTGGGAACTCTGAAAAGCTCCTAAAAGAATTTGACCTTATTTGTAACTCTCTTAATAAAGCCTCCACTTTCCTGCCAGCATGTGCAGTGAGCATACACAGAGCATGGAGAGGTCTCTGGGGAAAGGGCTATTTACAAGCAATGAACCATTAATATCCCTCAGCCAAGTGAGCCCTTTGCCCCCTTTTCCTGCTGTTTACAGCTGCCTCTGCCTGCATCTCCAAGTGGCTTGTTTATTCTGAGAGAAGTAATTTAAAAAATGGCCTTTTTCTACATGTGTCTGAGTGCAAGGTAGTGATCTAATTAGGAGGCTGAGGAGGAAGATCTTGGATGTAAAATGATTAACCTTTTTGTTGCTTAGTGCAGGAATATCTTTGCTCATGTTCAGGACACCTGACTCGTTCACATTATTCATTTTTAGTGTCTCTCCCCCTGAACCACAGGGAGTGAGATGGACGTGTTCAGCTGACTTCTGACACAGGATCCAGGACTCCTTCTCAAGTACCCTGTCTTTCTCATCATGTATACAAAAAGCCCAAAGCAATTTAAGGGCTCATCCTGGGTAGAAGGAATCTGGGCTTGGTTTTGGAGTCACAGCAAGATCGTGGGAACCCTGGCTCCTCAGCCTTGCTCTGGGTCCTGGGGTGTGGATTAATCTGAGGCTGCTGAGACTGAAACATCCTTGTCACTTAACATACAAGTTGTCTCCTGTGCCCCTGTAAAGGGGAAAAATGAATGTGTTTACAAATCCCTGAGGAAGCTCAGATGGTCGGTGGCACTCTCTGACTCATGGGATCTGATAATGGAAGAGCACAGGAAGGAGTTCAGCAAATAAGCCCGTGCTTTAGGTGCTCATTCCCTGGCATTTTTCATTCTAATGCAGTGACAGAAGGTGATCCAACCCAGTTTGTTTTGATTTCCCTCTCTTAATGTAGATGTATATAAGACTTGAAGCAGAGTCCTCATATAAATATTTATTACATCATATAAATAATGGATCGTTCTAGTTTGTTTATCTGTGACCAGATCTAGCATGTGAATGAATATGAATTACATGCAGTAAAAACTCCATTCTATTCCAGGGTACATGTTCCTGCCAGCAGAAGAGCTGGCTTTAAGAAACTGCTGCCCCTCCAGCTGTGCATTTCTGGCTCTCTTCTGCTTTACCATCTATGACCATTTTCTATCCTGTTTCCATCAGGACAAGGTTGTGGCTGTGCTCTAATCTTAGTCTTAAGTCAAATGCTTAAAAGTGTTGAGCTGGACAATGAGGAGTAGCAACCCCTGACACTACTGGGGGAAGCAGAGGATGGCTGGGACTGCAGGAAGGAATGGGATATCCACAGAAATCTGTGATGGCCAGACAATGCTATGTAGCACAGCTGACCTTCAGCAGATCCAAGTGGCTGAAAGACTCTTGGGCTTCATCCTGGTTTCCCTGTCTGGCCTTTAAAGCAGCTGCAGTGCTGGGTCTGTGGGATGAGCAGCAGCTGGGGGGCTCAGAGCCTGCCATTCCTCTCTACAGAGCACACCAGGCTTCCAAAGCACCCCTGCTGTAGGTGTGACTCTGTGTATGCTTCATTTACATTCAGGGCAGAAACTACTTTATTATGTGTATAGCTCATAATTAAGAACATGTTTTTAGAGGCCAATCTGTTTGTATGTAATAAAACCCATAAGTATCCAAATCTGAAGGCTAAATAAATATCAGTTGCTTTTTAATTCACATATCATACCTTGTTAAATTTAAATTGAAATGCAGTTCCCATTTAGAATGCTGAGTTAAAGTGGGACAAAGCCTGCTTTCAGAAAGTTGTTCAATTTTAGATACTTTATGTGTTTCACTTTTTGTTTCAAAACAGCAGGAGGTAATTAAAATCACTTTACAGCTGTTTCTAGAAGACTCCAACTATTGTTGGATTCCATAGAGCCATAAAAATGATTTATATGAAATTGTTTTTATATGCACACAATAGCTATTTTAAAAAAATAATTAAAAAGTACATTCAAATGTGAGTCTGGACAAGATCTTTCTCTAAACCAAGGTTCGAGTTGGTTTTGAAATGCTGTTTACAGTAGAGTATGACCCCACAGAGTGATTGTAATTAAAAAATCTGAAACTAGTAATTGAAATAGCACTAGCAGGCTCTGTGATGGTATTTGAAGAAGTATTTGTGTCAGTAATATCAACTTCTTTAGTGGCTGATATTATAAAAGTTGCTTATTGCCCAACTGTTAGTTAAAAGCAGCCCCAAAATACAATCCTAACAATAAAAGGGCAAAGTTCAAGAGATTTAAATGTGTAGCATCTCAGTTGGTTTCCATGGAGTTGCTTTGAATGAAAACCAGTGTAACTTGTTCAAAACTGATAAAGTTCCTCTTAAACTAATTCAGATGTCACTCAAGAATATTGCAAAATTGCCACAGTGAGAGCCTGAGAAACAAAGGTAATGTGAAACCTGGGAGTTTGCAGGCATGCCATGCTTTATTTTAGGGACCAAGGGCAAGAAGTGACTTGCAGGCTGTGTTAGCTGGGTAATCTCTTTAGAAAATGGGCCAGTCCTGCAGCTTGTGAAGTTCAGACCTTGCTTCAGACTAGGTCTAGGCACTTGTTGAATATCCCCATGTTCAATAAAAGACTTTTTTTGGGCTATAATGAATAGGAAGGAGAAATGAATTCAAGGACTTCACAGAGAGTAGATACATTGAAAGCACTATCTCTTTATTCTGATATCTTCTGAGTGATGCTAAAACTGTTACCTTCTTTGCTTCTTTTCTTGAATGTCTTACAGCCCACGATCTACTCTGCTGCAAATTAAACAATAAAATTTAACTGTTTAAGTGATTTGCCACAGCAAATCTTTTTTGTTCTCTGAGACTTGGAGCCACGTTTGAAGCTGTCCTTGGATTCTCACTTCAGCCCCTAAACCTGAGAAATGATAATAATTTGATCAACTTTACAAACTCTGAATCACTCCCTGCAAAACTGGGGGCTCGTATATTTTATGTGATTTCTGGTTCCAGATCCACGGGTGATAAGATGATTTAAGTTCACATTACTAAACCAAGTGTTTCTAAATGTAACTATAGGATATGTAATTAAATCTGTAATCGATCCTTCAGTTGCAGTCTGTAAATGTGATAGGTTTCTTTTGAGATAATTTTCTCTTTTCTGACCTACTGCTGAAGTTTCCAAAGTTTTATGAACTGTATAGTGACTAATTTTTCTCTCTCTTTCTGTAAAACATACTTTTTTAATGTAAAGTTGGCGTTCTCTGCATATCCTTCTAATGTTTGGATATAGATTTCCTTTCTAGCCTGTTCAGTGACATTGTGCAAGTTATATGTTCTATATATAGCTGTATCAATGTGAAATTCTCTGCTGCTATTTGTAATATGATGATGACCATTTATCATTCTACAAATACCAGCAAGGAACTTCACCTTTTAATTGTTTTGGGTTCCTGCTCCTGAGCTTCTTCTGTTTATGTAAATACACTTCTGCTTCTGTACCTTTTTTGTTTAAGGGCAGTTTTTGGTTTCTATTGGCTGAACTTCACATTGTTTGGTCTTAAGGATACTTAAATATTTGAAGTTTGGTTTTCTCCCTCTTGTCTTGTGGATCTAGACCCAACTCACTTCTTTTGTTCTCTATTGAGACTTGTGTGCCATGGCAGGGAAGAGAAATCCGCTGTATTTCAGTTGCCCCCAACTGAAACTGACAACTTTACACTGATAAAGAAATTAATTCCCCAGGCTGCTAAATGAGAGAGAAAGTGGACAAAATCCATCTTTATTAACAGTCTTCTGCACTGGCTTTTAAAGAGAACATTAAACTTAATGGGTATGGGCTTAGTCGAAAATGCCTGGGGTTTGATGTACTGCACAGAGTGCAGACTGGCTCATTGATATTCCGTGAAGACATCCTTCACAGGCTGCTGGATGGCTAATTTTTGGCTGAAGCTGAGGCTTAGGCACCTCTAGCAGCTGCCCCTCTGTGAAGGAGCTGATGTTTGTATCAACCAGAGCTAATAGAACATCTTTAGAATGGATGAGAAACTGCCCAAAACCAGGAGAGCTTCCTTCCCCCCTACTTATGAAGGAGGTTCTTTTTCAGATTGAGGCAGTCACTCCTAGGTAAAACATGAAGGAATTTAGGCAGTTGCCTCACCTGAAAGGTTGGAGTTACTTCCTGCTTGTGTCCTTCCTGCCATTCTATTGAAATTTGCTTTCTCTTTTGGCAGATAAGTGGATAACCACAACACTGATTCAGACATCTGTCAGCTTTCTTTGCAGGAATGAAATTTCTCTCCTCTTAGTTAACTGACTCCTTCCATCTTTCATTCTGTCCTCTCGCATTCATAGCTCCCAGCAAGTAACCTTTCCTCTTTTGTTCTCGAGCAGGAAGTCAGGCTGGCTGTTTTAGGGGAAAATCCTGTCCTCTGCTTGAGGAGTGTCCTCCTCAAGCTGTCAATTGTTTGTAAATTACATCCCTTACAGGAAAGTTTATCTTAAGTTGATCCTTTCACCTGCTCCTCAAAAGACAGCAAGGAAAGCTAAGGTTCTGCTGATGATTTAATTTTGAGATTTGGGTCTGCTCCTGATGCCTTTACACTGAGCCAAAGCATCCCACAGAATTTGTCTCTTGATCGGCTACCACCAGTCCTGTTCCAGTTCCTAAACATTTACTTCCTGTGTACTGCTGGAAATAGTATTTTAAGGCAGTAATCCCCTTTCTGAGGTCTTTAATTGTGGCCAACCATTTGGTCCTTTTGACACCTCAAGGTCTTATATTTTCTTGGCTGAAAAAAGTAATATGAGTGCCCCATTTTTCTTGAAAATTCACAGACTCAAGAGTCTGACTCATCCACTTATGAGTGGGTGGAGTTTTTTCTCAGGCTCCAGTTTTCTTTCTTTTTAAAGTGTGTGCATGTTAATATTGGGTTTAGCTCCATGTACTGCTGCCTCTCCAGCTCCATGGACAGCCCGTGGTAAACTCCTGCCTGGCAGCTTCACAGCATGCTAACAGATTCACCTGACCAGCTGTGTGTGGTCCTACTTGCTCTGGACAGCCTGTCTCATTTGTGCAGGAGCCCACCTTTGCAGGTTCAGCAGGGCTGTGACAGGTGAGTATGATCATGAACAGATAAACAGATGTTCTTGAACATCTGCAATATGCCCAACTTCACTGTGGGATTAGTCACCCTTCTCAAAACTCGGGGTTTAAATCTGTTTGTGAATCCATCTGTGATGGCTGCTGCCTTGGAAGAGGCTCCAATCTCCAATAGAGCATTTAAGAGTTACCAAAATGCAAAAATTAAAGAGTTTGGAAACATTCTTTCAAACCCAGATAGGTTTTGCAATCAAAGCAGCAAAGCATGGCTCGGATTTCAGATTTGGATGTATCACCCTTACTGGAGAAAAACAAGTAACAGGGAGTAACCAAAATTAAGGATATGATTAATAGGCATTGGCTCCAGTTTATTTTATTTTATTTTTTTTACCATGAATAAAGAAATATTCATGCTGGGAAGCAGCCTTAGACTGACTAAAATCCATTCATTGTGGTGAGCTTGATGATATGGACATTACATCACCGAGACCAATTCCAGTTTTAAAGCCAACATGGTCTGCAAGCTGAGCCTGGTAAAATCCTCCATCATCTCTGTTGCCCTGGTTTGGGTTTTTACCCTGACAGAGGCTGGGCTGATGGCGTAAGTAAGGTGAATTACTGGTAAGGTGAATTACCCACCGAGGACTTAGATGGTTGTGAAATCCTACTGGCCAGTGGTCTGCATTTGTGAAGTGATCCTGGGAAAGGGAATTCACCTTGCACCAGGAGCAAGGCTGGAGGGATGTGCAACTTCTAGAAATTGGGGCCAGAGGTAAAGAGAATAAAGTGAGCTGATCCCACTCCCCCACAGCCCCAGTTTTAGCTGAAAATGCCATGTTTGAAAAGCACAGATGATACTTTTAAACGCTTTCACATGTGAAAGTTTCACATAGCCAGGATTCGTATGTGCTCTCTGGCAGTGTACTCAAGCAATCCAAGACTAATGAAAGCCAAGGGTAACTCTGGCCCAACCTCTCCTAGAGGGCTCTCTATCATCTATGAGGTCTTAAAGCAGTTTTTATTGCTGTATCATGGGATTTGAGCTTTTTTGGCTTTAGGAGGTTCTCGACAGGGGCCTGGCTCTGCTTAGCAGTGCTTACCTCAGACTTAGTGATACGGTGTTGGCGTTTGTGAGCATCCTTCCCACATCTCTGACACATGGAGTCACTTGTTTGTTACTGGTGCCAGGGTGGTATTTCATAAAACATTTGGAATTTGCATTTAGCAAGCAAACAAGCAGCAGAAGAAAGGAGATTGTGGAATATAAAATCATTAAGGTTGGAAAAGACCTTAAGATCATCTAATCCAACTGTCCTGACTGAGCATGACATCTGGTACAATAAGTGCCATGTCTAGTCTCCCACTTCTGAAGACCTGGAAAAAATGAATTTGACCCACTGAAGGGGACCACAGCCCAACTCTGCTGCACCACATTGCTGGGCTTGGCTTCCCCGCATCTTTTTGGCAGGATAAATGCATGATTTATGGATAAAACCCCTCTGTTTTCTTGCCTGTCTGAGCTCTGAGGATGGGCACCTGGAGGTGAAGATTTCTGACCTAAAATCACCTTCTGAAGAGGTATTAATATAATTGGAGCTTTCACTGCAATGATCTCCCCAAGGATTTATCTACATTTGGAACTTAAATTACCTATGTGCACTTCATAACATCTAACAAGATTGAATTCACTGTTTTTATAAGCCCAAGACACAGGGGTAAAAGAAAATACCATGTTGTCCCTTCTAGAGCTCCAAATGCCATGGTGGTGACTGTGATTTATGAAGGTGCTGTAGTCTCATCTATCATTCAGCCACCTCTCAGATGTACTATTGACATCTTCAGTGCCCATTAGTGAGGGAATAAAGATGCTTGAATACGACATTTTGGCAAGCAGCTAAATGAACTCCTTGTCAGAAACCCTTTGAAGTGTGTATGGAAAATGGTCCCATTTGGAGGTTGTGATTGCTGCTCTTACATTTTCCAGTTCAATATGTTATGTGGAAGATGAACATGCTGACAGACAAAGAAATTCAAGATGGGAGACAAAGCTAATTTCAGCGTTGGTGTAGTCCTCCCTCAAAACACTGAAAGCTGCTTGCCCTGGCCCTTATGAGAATGTACTAGGCACTTTTGCATAGAAATTGTATGGAGGCAAAACCAGGGAAAATTCCCTGTTGTGAGCAAAAGGAAGTCTTTGAAGTGAACACTTGGTCAGAATTTGTGCCTAGACTGCATTTCTGTTTTTTCAGGGCTAGAAAAATATGACTGTTTCCATGAGAATGGCTCAGGTCTTTCCATGGGGAAAATGGGAAGAGTATTTGAATTTACCATGTGGGAGATTGTTGCTCCAGTAGAGTTTAGCTGGATCTTGTAACATGGATACCTCAGATGACTTTCTGCCACTTCTGCATTCACCAGATTCTGGTGTTCATTGGGTCTGGAGGTGAGGGAAAACAGTAAGACTTTCCTAAATTGTGTCTGTTTGCAGCAAGAGCCAAGGAAATGGAGCACTACAAGAAACCTCCACTGTGCTATATTGAAGTCACACTGGCAGCCACTTAAAAAAGCAGTCAGAGATTGCTTGAAATCTTCAGTAATGACCTGGGACAGGGTTTGTAGGTGGTACCAAATTGGGCAGGACTTGTTACAGCTTAACTAGAACACTGAAGTGTCTGGTTTGGGGTTCTCCAGGTAAGAAGAGATGTTGGAAAACAGGAGCAAGTCCAATGGAGCTCCACCAACCTGTCAGGGGCTTGGAGCATATAGCATATGGGGGAATACTGAGGGATACAGGGTTGTTCAGTTTTCAGACGAGAAAGCTTTGGGTGGGATATTATTTCTGTTTTTTACTAAGGAATAGGTGGTTCTACAGAAGATTCTTTTTGGGAACACACAGAAGGAAACAGCAGTTGAACACCAAAAGCAATGAACATGAGTTGCACCAATAGAAACCTGATTATACACAATGAAAAAATTCTTCACCTGGAGAGGGGCTTAGCCCCGGATCAAGTGTCCAAGGACTTTGGGAAATATTTCTCTGTGGAGATTTTCAAAACTTGCCTGGGCGAATTCCTGAGCAACCTGATGTAACATCAAAGCTGGCTGTTCTTTGGGCAGAAGGTTGGAGTGGATAGGATCCAGATATTGCTTTCAGCTAAATTATGGGATGGTTTATGTGCTGCAGTCCCAGCAGGTGATGTTTTCCCCAAATATATTTTTTCATGCTATGGTTTGCAAAAAGTCCATGTCAAAGAGCCTTTTACAATCTTGATGCCCTATTTTCTATGTGAGGGACTTTCATCTTCAGCTGTAATTGAAGCATAGAGAGCTCCTTCTACTCTTCTGCTCATTGTGGCTGGTGCAGCTTGAGCTGGAGCAGGGGAGTTGGAGAGTTGAGGACTTCACTAAGGGTGTTTGTGACTATGGTGGCCTGGTCTGTGCCCAAAGAACTTGGGTGTCTGGGGTTATATGTGTACTGGTAATTGAGTAGTATCAGTGGCACAGGTACTGGAAATTGATCTGTACTGTGAAACTGCAGCATGGTCCATGGCTTGTTGTCTTGGCCGAGATAACTCTCCCAGGCAGTCCAGAAGCTCATAGAATTCTGGAATGGTTTGAGTTGGAAGGGTTCTTAAAGATTATCTTGTTCCAATCCCCCTACCATGGGCAGGAGCACCTGCCACTAGACCAAGTCGTTCAAAGCCCCAAAAATACAGTGGGGGCCTTCTGCAAATTGACTATTAGCACTAGCCCTGTTATATCTCAGGCTGTATTACCTGTTTGGAGTAATGCTAGCTGGCAAGATCATTCTAAGGTATAGGGTATCACTTAAACAAAGGGGGTAAAGGTGTGTCCATAATTTAGCCCTCTTTGGTTTCCTGATACAGATGCTGCTGATAATGTCAGTTTGGGTGGAGACCATGGCCTGTTCAGAACTGCTTGGGAGGAAGGAGGCCATCAATACCAGGACATGACTAGTGAAGGCTAAAAAAGCTGTGAATGTTAGTGTGAGAGTGTATGACAAATAAAACTCCTAGAAGCATTTTCAGTCTGATGAATCTACAGCTTTGGCACCTGAAGAGTCAATTTGATCTGTTAAGGTGGAGAGCAGAGTCTGTAGTTTAGTGCATACATATTCCTAAATGAGGAAGGTCCCAAAGGCTGCCCATCTCTGGGGATGCTGGATGCAAAAGCCTTGTTGGGACTCTCACAGGACCAGCAATGTGTAATTCCCCATGGATACAGTATGCTCCTGTGCCAGAGGGCAAGGCCCCTAAGCAGACAGCTGTGGGATGTTCTCTATTATGTGTGAGAACAATAACAAATAAAAAGAATAGGCACCCTCCAAGAAATCCTCTGCAGCATTTAGATTTGCTGAGTTTCTCTAGCTGGACGTTTGCAAAAAGACAATGAATCAGGATTGCTGCATGCCAGATGTTTCCACTGAAACCTCTGACACTCATTGGATCAGAAATCCCCTAAGGAAGTTTGGGTCATTCAGTATGAAAATGTTCACATGGAGCCTTCTTCTTTTGTCATTTGCAGCATGTGAAATAAAATGCTGCCCTTGATTTGAGAAAAAAGGCATGTTACCATGTAGGCTTGGTTTTCTGTGGCTTTCCCGTGTCTCTCATGGCTTTTATTGTTATGCTGGTTCTAGCATTCCGTACCTTTTGAGGTCCATTTTTCATTTCCCTTCCTCCTAATTAGTGACCAAAAGCAGTTTGTATTCCATTCTCTGTAGCTGTCCTGTTCCTTTTAGCAATGATTTGATGTTGAAGAAATGTCTCCTTGCAAGTTTCCCCCCTCATCTTGGTTCTGGCTAGACAGTGAAAGCAAACTGTCAGTCTTGCACCTTAAAGCTCAGGACTTTATCTGTGCAAATTGTTCTCACCCTAGGTAAGAAAACAGGCAAAACCACCTGGTAGAGAAAAATATATGGGAAAACAATTTTGGACCTTCCCATATTCTAAATTTCTAATAAGAAAAATGTTTCTACTTGCATAGAATGAATGTGATTAAAACAATATTTCTGCTTACATGGTAGATGATAATGTTATAATTATTACACCTCATACTAATTTTCATTAGATTTAGAAATGTAACATCAAAGAGCAGAGACACTGATCACCTTTGTATTCAAGAGGGGTCAGAGAGGGGGATTTGAGACACCTCTTGTGGTTGTTACAAAGATGAAACATCTTTTATTCTCAGCCTTCTTTGTATGGATGTGTGATTATTCAATGTTCTTTCAATTTATTAGAGGTGTGTTAGAGTCAGATGCACTTTCTCATGTAAACATAAAGACTTTTAAACATGGAAATCTTGTATGTACTCTCACAGTCTGCAACTGGTAAATTATTTTTAAGCAATTTCTGTTGTGAATGGACAAATATTCACAGATAGGTATTGTTTTTCCCTTTTAGAGTGTCAGTCAGCTACTGCTCTGCAGCTCATGATCAAGCGTTGTCATGGGAAAAGAAGCTGCAGCATATATGCCAGCACCTATGAATTTGGAGATCCTTGTTACCCAGGCATCCAAAAGCATCTTAATGTCATCTACACCTGTGGTAAGTTACAAAATTCTCTAACTCTCACTGGGCTCTATGTTTGTTGAGCAGTGGTGTGTGGAGAATAAGAGATGCAAAAAGTTGTTGAACTTCCAGTTGGCTCCTGGTGATTCATATTTGGTTGACAAGGAAAAGCTTTGGATCACCAGAGTAGTTTAATTCTGTCACTTTTTGTACTCATTGGCTCTATAGAAAAAGCAAAAAATGTGGAAATTATATTTATTAACCCATTCATCTGCTTCTTCAAGGCAGGAAGATCTGGCAGTGAAGTCAATCTGCTCAGTGGACATTTACACACTGAATGTTGGCATCCTGCAGCAAAGCTGTGGTTATCAGTAGGATCCTTATTACTTTATTCTGTATTTATTTCATTTTGTACCATAGAATCAGGTGATTACTAAACCATACTCATTCACTGCGTTAGTAGAAAATCACTCCCAAAATCCTCAGGTAAACATTGCAACAATTTTTTTAACAAAATACTATTATTAAACAAAAAATAAACAGTTTGCTCTCAGTTGGGAGCTTAGGTCATAACATTGAGCAGACACTCTGCTGTTACCTGACTAGTCATCTTATTTTGCAACAGAGGAAAAATTGTTCCTGTCTGAGCTCTGTAGTATAAAAAACAACATCTGTCTTCATACTGTGATGACATTTTGGTCATTTGTAGCTGACATATCTTAAAATATTTCCTTCAGGGTTTTGCTTACATAGTTGTCACTAGGATCAGCTCCGTCTCTCTCTCTCAGTGTTCCTTTCTGTATCCATCTGGAAGTGCAAATTTTGGTGCTGTACTGAATGTGCTGAGCAGACAGTGGCTCATGTAGTGAAAGAGAAGCTGTCTGTGCCCTAAGACAGCAAAGGGTCTGTGGGTCACTCTGTGTGTAACTGCAGCATGCTGAGTGTGACAGAAAGCATTTGAGATGCAGTCACTGTAACATTTTGTGTAGTGGCTACAGCATGGTGGCTGTGCAGCACCCTGAGGAGCAGAGACATTGATGTAGGAGCATCAGGCTCTCAGCTTGTCTGGCTGTTGTTTCATTTGGCAGGAAGTTTGGGTTTTGCTTGAAGTGATGCAGCAAGAAGTAGCAAAGCTATCCTTGCAAAGCCCTATGAGATTTCTAGTCAGGAAGGTGATGTTTTAATATCACTTTTCTTATAAAAAGGCTGGGGAGAAGCTTATCCTCATGGGGATTTGACAGAAACAAAGGCAATGTAGAAGTCAAAACAGGAGCTCCATCCCTCAAAAATCCAGGGAAAACAAACAGAGCCCCATGATGTATTTCCAAGAGGATTTCTCCTTCAAAGGCCTCCAGGGCCTTATTCTAGAATTGTGGTCCTGGTCTCAAAGTCCACTATAAAAAGCACTAATGATCTCTTAATATGACCTTAACTCTCTAGTCCAAGCCTAACTGCATCAGGAAATGAGTCACACTTGAGAGCACAAAATGGCATGTTTTGCTTTTCTGTGAGTAAAATCTGCCTCATCCTTTGAAGGTGGCCATGGCTCCTTTTCAAAACCATGATCTCAGACATGTCTCTGAACTGGATTTTGTGATCAACAGACACATATTTCTCGCCTCAAATAGCAAAGTCCTTCAACATGTGAAAATGAAATAAACAAGAAATCAAATTCCAGTTTCATGTGCTTGTGCCAGACAGAACTAAGTCCTGGAATTCTTTTAGAAGAAATGATAAAACCAAACATTTTGGTATTCTCATGACCTAGAGAATGATATCAGTGTAGAAAACCTCCTGCTGGCTGTCTTTGTTTCAGGTTTCCTTAAAGCTGTACACATTATGGCTCCTGGCATAGTGCTCTCCTACTTTCACCAAAACTGTGGGAGTGAAAGGGGACAGGCTGGGATAAATGGGCATGACTGCACTTCCCTGTTGCCTGTATCTCAATACATATCCCTGTTTCCCACCTCTTACACTTGGAAACATGTTGTCTCTTGCTGTTGTTGTCTGGAGATCTGTGAAAGATGCAGTGACCCTGGCATACTTGGGAAATGTGATGGGTGTACAAATGGGTTTCTCCAAGCATCACTTCATTGCTTTTTGCTGCTGCTTCAAGTAAGTGACCCCATTACTCTCTGAGGTCAGGCAGTGCAGTCAGCCTGCTCCTCTCTGTCACTCCCTGCCTGCCCAACTGGGGTAGAGATGTCCTGCCATGTGTCACTGGTCTTACCTGTGAGAAAAACTGCCCTGTGTCCTTGGCCAGTGCTGCTGACCTGCTGCGCTGCTTCAGAAGAGTTGGTGAGAGCAAGAACTGTGATGGAGGTGGCTGTGGATGGGAGAGTCTTTATGCAGACATTTCCTTTGTGAGGAACTTCAGTATCTATAGGGACAGAGCAGCTGAGCTTGGCTTCTGGTGCTAAAGCATGGGAACGACTGGAAGGAGACCAATATTTCTTCTTCTCATAGCAACTAATGAAAAAAAGTCTGCTGAGTAATTTATGAGGTGACAAAAGATAATAATAATGAAAAGCTCATGAGCTGTTAGCAGAAATCACAGCTGAGATGGACCCTGTGAGAGATTGGTAGTGTTTATGTAGACCAAGGCCTAGTGAAGAGCTAGTGAGGTGTCTTATCTCCCAGTCCTGGCAGGAGAACATCTGTAGGGTCTCTCAGGTCATCGTGTCCACTGTTCTTCTCTAGCCTGACAGAAGGACCTGGGCCCTATTCCAGATCTCCAAGAGGTAAATGGATGAGGCAAGAACTTTGCTTTCTTTAAGCCATATCCATATTTCTTGAAGGTTCATTCCTCCAGCTTCCATGTTTTATTGGACATGAAAATTCCTGCCAGATACACACAATTTTGCCAGATGAATCTGTTCTTAAATAAAGGTGTCATCTAACTTCTTGCCCAGCTGTATATTTTAAAAATATTGGTTGTAATTACTTCAGCCAGTGGGAATGGCTCAAGTCAGCAGATCTCCATATCAAATTATATCCCTTTGCACTGTGGGCTCAAGGTCTGTTGGCATCACCTAGCTGAGAGGGAAATGCCACCAGTTTGTGTGTATGTATGAGATGATTGAAGCAAACAAGCACCCAGCAGCATGGTGTGATAGAGATCTCTCATGTGCATTAGGGTCCCATTAGCCCAGCCAAGGAAACAGATGAAAAAACCTCCAACATAAAAACATTCCAAACCTGAACCTTGGCAGGAGCTGAAATACAAATATTTGGCCCAAAGCCACATTTAGCTAATGAAATGGTATGGAAGGTGGGATTTTCCAGTATGTGGGTCCCATTACTGCACTAATAAATACATTAATTACTTTTTCAAAAGAAAAAGACAAGTTCATTCTGGGAAGCACATAAGGCCTGGTGAGGTTGAGCTCTGAGTGTGGCAGCTGTAATAGAGGCAAATGTAAAAATTTTAGTTCTGCCTTTTCTTTAAAATACCCTTAGAGTGGAAAAGAAAATAAAAAAGCAATTATGCAAGTGAGAAAAATAGTACAATAAAGACTTACTAGAAGTCTTTCTCTCCTTGTTTCCTCTTCCCCTAAACTTCTTCTTTTGTCTCTGTATAAAACATTGTAATTTTTTGTAATAACTGTGAGTAGCTTGGTAGTGGTTTTGTACTTACTGATAAAACTTACTGTGCTCACAATCTTTTCATTTTCTTAATTGTCCAGTTATTAACTTCAAAGTCACTCTTTAATTCTCTCTATCTCTTTCCTCTCTAGTTTGCTAGATTAGGTTTTTTTGCCTGTGCTGAAGTCCTAACTGAGCACTGCATTAAAACCTGTGGAATTTTTTCACACACACAGTGCCACTTGGACTCAAGGAAGCGTTGAAGTGTGTGCTTTATTTTAGGACCTACGGATAATTACCATGAAAGTTAAATATTTTCTCAAATTCTTCCTTGAGTGGGGATGAGGGACCTGTCTGTGTGTAAAGTGAAACCTTATTCTGAAAGTCAAGGGAGCCATTCAGAGAGCCCACTGTCCCCACTGCCAGACCTGCCTCCCTGTGCATTCCATGCAGGCTGCAAATATAAACCCTCTGCTAAGGACCTGCTGTTCTTTAAATGCAGGCATCCATCAGAAACGGT
The DNA here is from genome assembly GCF_037042795.1 of Molothrus aeneus. NCBI lineage: Eukaryota > Metazoa > Chordata > Aves > Passeriformes > Icteridae > Molothrus > Molothrus aeneus. Next base: position 70,020,038 of record NC_089648.1, on the reverse strand, counting down.
TTGATGAGAATAAAAGAAAATAAAAGAAGGGGGATTGTGAATTTCTTTGTGTCTAGATGTGCTTCAGTGGGTTGGTTATCAGTCCTGATAACTGGTGACTTTTTAGTGCTGCAGTTGGACATGTGCTGAACAAAATGGAGGAAATATGGCCTTGGATGTGTTTTTGATGTGAATATCTGTCTTACATTTAGATGTGTACGTGCCTCCTGCTTGATTCATGCTTGCCAGGAAGGGGTCATTGGGCTGAGAGCTAATGAACTGCCATGGTAACTCATAAATTGCTTAGAAAACCCTGCAGTTCTGCCACATTAATAATCCTGCCATCCTGCTTTATGAGGCAATAAGCTGAGTCCCAGGGGCCAAGTGCTGCACATCCCAACGAGAGAATTGAGCAGGTAAAGAACAAAGCCTGAGCACAGGAGCAGCAGCTACTGTTGCTTTGGGGTGTCTGGTGCTGCTGGGAGACCAGATGGGGTCAAGGAGAGGTGGCTGAGGTGCTCTGGGGCAATGGGGGGGTGCTGACCTTTGCTTTCTCTGAGTGCTTGGGAAAGCAGCCTGGCTTTCTCTAAAATGTGTTTAGAGAAATGTTCTTTCAAGCTGGACTAGAGGCAGGGTCTTTGTTGAACAAGGCAGCTCTGAGGTGGTTGCCCTCATGATGATGATGAGGAGGAAAGGAAAAAAGCTGCACAAATTCTCTCCTGTCATCTCAAAGGGACTGTGCTCTGGTCCATTAGCTCCTGTGCAGTAAATCTATCAATGCCTCAGGCTGGATGAATGTAATGGTTCCTTTTCCTCTTAAAATTTATGAATTCATGAATGTAGAAAATGTATTTTTATCACTGCAAAAAGCACTTTCTGTTGCTATAAAACTCAATTCCAAGACCTACATAAAATAGAAAAGGAGCAATTCCAGACTTCCAAGAAAAAAACAAAAGCCTTTTACACCCCTTTGAAACAGGGCAATGCAGGCAGGGTCTTGCTAGGGAAAGACACACAGAATGTGTAATGCAGACTTTCTTTCTTCCAAAGTTGAAATAAAATTTCTGTTTACAAACAAATAAACATTTTAGGCAATCTACCTCTAGGGATGTTCCACTGAATGTATAATGTCTGATAATGTTTGTTTAACTGGGTTTCTTGTATAATGCTGTGAAACAGAACTCACAGACATGTAGATTTGAAATGCATGGCCACATAGGTTTGACCTACCAAATAAATAAAGAACAGAATAATGATATGATATAATTCCATGTGGCTACTTTCATTGTCAAGACACTGAGTTCAGATATAGTTTAGGACATCTATTCAAATCCTTTGTCATATTTTCCTAAGTTAATAGAGGTTTGTCAAGCAATTTTTGTATCAAGCCTATGCTTCTCTTCAAGCTATAGAGTATTTTAAAAAAGCTATCCAATCTTCATGTAATGACTACAAATATTGAAATATTCATGAAGTGGGATTCATTTGACCAAGTGTAGACATATAAGCCATAGAGATTTATAGTGTGTACATCACCTTCTGAGAAAAACTCCTTTTACAGATAATGTGGAGAAGCAGCTGCTTTTGAGGCACAAATCATCTCATCCTAAAGTAAGTGCCTGAAAGAGATGAACTGCATATTTGAAGTGACAGTTCTCCTGTACTGACTGTAAATGGGGTTCCTGGTGCTTAGCTGGAGTATAGTTATCTACATGTAGAACCTCTACAATGCAGACGTCTACATCTACATCCATTCACCCCTGGAAGTGTTCAAAGCCAAGTTGGATAGGGCTTTGAGCAGCCTGCTCTGGTGGAAGATGTCCCTACCCATGGCGGGGGTGGGTTGGAACTAGATGAACTTTGAGATCCTTTCCTACCCAAACCATTCAGTGATTCCATGGATTCATGACCTGGTTAGATGCTTTCAGCCACCGTGTTCTTATGCAAATGCTTTTTTGGTCAAAATTATCATTTCTACGTAATGATAATACCACTGTTTTGTCCTTATTTATTGGTTTCCACTCCCACTCTTTGACAGATCTCCAACTCTTAAAGATTCATCCAGGTAAGAGAAGAATATAATGTTTATTTAAGTTCTTGAGAAATTACCTCTAGCCATGAGTGTTAATGCTGAAAAAGTTCTCAAACAGCAGCTTGGTCTCTCGCACCTCAGCTCATAGTTATATCAATCTCTACATGTAGGTTTGGAGAGGGGTTTTCCTATTAACTGGTTTTGAATGGGACTGAGGTCAATTTTCTGCATTTTATCTTTTTTAATTCCCTAAATGTTTCCAGGAGTTAGGATGGGATCAATGTATTTGCTGACTTCTTTGAGTGGCTGATTGTTCTTTTGGGCTTTTGTTCTCAAGGTCAGATTTGTTCTAAACTGTCAAGGAGTGCATCTGGTGGTATGGCAGAGGGGGCAGAGTAGATGTTCCCTGGTGATGTAACATTTGTTACCAGGTTCTGCAAACAAATGGATTTGTTGACCCTCCTCCTTCTGCATGTTTCCATCCAGGTGAAGAAAAAGCAAAGAACTTGTTTTCTTTTCAGAAACTTAGACCTCAGATTCAGAATTACTCATACTTCAACAGACCCTGTTAAAAAAGCTGTGGCAGCGTAACTAAAAACTGCACCATGATAGGTGACCAGACAGATCAAGGCTGATGTTTTCTGACTTCTGAGGCTGTGATTTTATCACCTTTGGTGATGACTTAACAATTTTTGTGGATGCAGTTTCCTGCATCTCAGTGAAAAGCAAAGAGGAAACCCCTCAGTCAGCAAGACTCATAATCTGGATTCGTGGCATGGATCTGTTGGAGTTCACGGATTACCTGAGGGTAAAGGCAAGATGCCATCTCTTTTGCTTGCCAGTGCTGAAGTGAGTGGGGCACATGTTTTACTAATGGACTTGGAGGTACCTGCTCATAACAGGCCACAGCAGCTCTGCCATCCTGCACCAAGGAGGAACCTGCTACAGGGACAAAGAGCTGTTTATGTTTAACAGTAGTGATTGCACTGGGATGTGAAACTTGACACAAACAGCCTCATTAGTTTTAAGATGAAGGTTGGTAAATCAGGTAATTGAAAACTGTCATTGTGCTGCTCCTGTTTGTCTTTTCTTGCTGCACAGCTCGCTGTAGCTTGATATGAATCAACCCAGGAAAGTCCAAACACGCCTGGCCTGGCTGGCCCAGACACAGCAACTCTTCATTACCAGGGTAGAATGAGCATGTTTCTGATGCAGATTAAGGTAAATGAATATTCTGAGGAAGCAGAGCTCTGCATCTCAGGTGGAGGAGGAACAGGTAATGCTGTCACCTCAAGGGAAAGGCTTGAAACCCCTTTGATTCCTGCAGAGAAGAAATGGAGTCTTGGAGATAAAGATCATTGCCTTGGGAATGGGGAGGAAAGAAGATGGGTCTGGAGGAAGCAGAGAGGGAGTTCAAAGGACACTTTTTATGATGAGCTTAAGCAGAATGAGCTGTAAAACAAGTGCTACCTTACAATTAGGGAAGGTTTTCAAGCCTGCTGTGGTCCTTCAACTCTGTGAGAGCTTCTGCTATGGAAAGAGTCCCATAAAGAGTTAGCTAAATTACTCTGCAACCCCTGAGCTCCGTTGTTCATGAGGTGTGTGCACCTGAGACCTTTAATCCTTTTATCTCTGTGTTTCATATGTTTTAATTTGTTTTGTTTCATTTGGTAAAGCCTGTGGCCTAAAAGTCACAGGGGAAGACAGCAGGGAAGAAGGGTCAGTCAATTGTAGTGAAGTGGTGATAAGAAGGAGGCAGGTGGGACTTTAGTTTTTCATTCTGGTATTATTAATATATTTTATAAATTTAGAAATTTAAGAAATGTTTTATAATGGACCTGTAGTTTCCACTGTAATAACTGTAATGCTAAACTGTAATGTAACCAAGGTTTTATGGTGGCTGACACAACTTTGAGGTTACTAAATAGATTTTCTCATGGAATGATTTCCTCTGGCATAAATATGCCCGAGTCCTTGAAGCTGAACAGCAATCTGCCATCTAGAGAGTAGATTTCAGGCCTGGGGTGGATCTGGAGGGTTCTGCCTGGCTGTCTTGAGATCTCCATGCTTGAATAGGAGGGGTGCAGTCTCAAAATGACTCATTATCCACCCATGATTTCACCCCAGAAAAGCAGTTCTACCTGAGAATGATTGTGCAAGATGACATCTGAATGTCATATGTCTAAAGGAAATCTTTCAGAAACTCTGGAGAGAGAGAAGTGGAGCAGAATTAAAGTTATATTGTTTCTGTGGTGATTTTTTTTCCCTGTAAGCTTAACCCTGCTCTAGAGACGTTCTATTCTTTGTCATATCGATGCCTTTAATGATGCTTTAAAATTCTGACCATGAGTAAGTGGTAGATATTTATAATTTTAATACCACAGGTTATTTTTTTTACCTGGGAACCACATTGAATAGCCTCATAAATAGGGTTACTCTTGTGTCTCCATGACTGCTAAGACCTGTGCAGATTTCAAATATAGTAATTAACTGTAATGTTGGCAGGTATGAGACTTTTTTACTGGTGAGGAGTTTGGCAGCCAGTCTGCCAGCCCTTTTGAAGCAGGAGACTGCAAGCTGCAGCCAGAGGAATGTGTCAGCAATGAATGGCTGACCCTTGATTCAGTGATCACCCTAACTCCTCCTAATTGAGGTTAATGCCAGAAGCACTGACACCTTGATGCTCACTCATTAGTGCCTGGAGGCTAGTGGAGATTGCTGACAGCTCAGTGAAACACACATTAGATTAAATGTAAAGGGAGCATTTGACACCATGACCAATTAAGATATATTTGCATTTATGTATATTTGCCTTCTCTTTTTTAAAATGTATCAAGACAATGACATTTCCTTCCACCCTTTATAGAAGGATTCATGGCCTGTGCCCTACTGCCAGCACATGCACATTTGTCTGCTGTGCACCTACCACTGCCCTGCTGGTTTCTACTGCCCTCTCTCCACTTTATTGTGAAACAAATAGGAAATCTTCTGGGATTTTGAAAATGAAAATTTGGAAAATTTGTTCCTGACCATGAAAAGAGAATTAGAAGACTAGGACAGCGAGAAGAATAAAAAATAGCAGTTTTTTGAAAGTTACCAAAGATGCAAATATATGTGACCTCTGTAGTGGTGTCTTGGTACAATGGAGGTTTGTGAGCTGTTGCTGTAATAGAAAATCAATATAATAGGCACTCAAGGGTGTCTATAGCCCATTGATGAGAGCTACATGGGCATGGGTACATTTGAGGGATGTGGTTTACTGGTGAACTTGTCTGGGTTAATGGTTGAAGTCAATCTTACAGCCTTTTTCAAGCTAAATCATTCTATGATCAAATGTGTAATTTAATTGCTGGGAAGTTCACTAATGAATGTTACCACAGCTACAAGAATCAGCAAGGATTGTTGTGCAATGTACTCAGTCCCTAAGAAGCATTTCCTGCTGTGGGTGATGTTACACCGGCAGGGCCAGCCAAACTTTGGGAGAAAGTGGTAGTCTCATTTTGGGTGTGGAGAACATTTACACAGGGGTTGTGTCATGGCAGATGAACCAAAGAACTGCCAACTCTCTTACCAATGTATATTCTGTGCAATATATATATTCAAAGTATATTCATTGTTAGATGAGTAGATACATACTTTGTTCTCCAGGTGGAATTCTCACCATGCAGTGTTTGCTGCCCAGTCTTTGATTACATGAAAGAAAAGAAAGCAGTAGGATATGGCAAATTAATTTCTAATTCACTGCTGTTTTGAACCTGAGGTGTGGCTCTCCATGGTCAAACCACTAGTCCTGTGTGGACTAGGCAGAGAGGAGGATGCTGTGCCTTGTGTGAATTATGTGATTTATAACAGCTGAATGATGGCCAACCTGGGTCTCTTTAGTGTTACTAAAAATAATTTCCCTTATTCTAGTTCAGGTTCTTGGTTTGGGAGAGGCCAAATAATGGCAGAGTGTAGAGACTGACATTTATGAGTCTTCTCACTACCTGTGTTAAAACCCAGCCCTACATCATCCTTCAATACTATAAGAGAACTCCAGAGAATCACTCTTTCTCCTCACTTTGGACATTTTCTTCCTTTTCTGCTTGATCTCTGAAGCCCAAGGTATGCGTATTTTATCTTCTGTTTGTAGGGAAGTTTTGGAATCAGCTTTTATTGTCATGCTGTCTGGTTGTCTCTGCCCTGGTGCTTAGAGATGGGGATGCCAGTGAGGCATCCTCCATCCTCCATCCACACCTCCCAGAAGTTCCTTAGGTCATGTCTGCTCAGCACAGATGACTTTTTGGGGGGCATCCCACCTTAGAATGGGGAGGAGATTGCCATGGAAGTTTTGTTCTTCAGGAAACTTTCCTTAACATTCATCTGGCACTTGCATTTCCGACCTCCTTTTCAAGACCTCCATTTATTCAAAATATCCACACCCAAACAGTTAATGCCCCTTCAGAGAGACACTTCAAATACTGTTGACAGGGGCTACTTTTCATGTCCTGTTTTAGTCACTGTTTAGCTAAGCCATTCATGTTCAGCTCCTTTAATCTTCTCTCATAAATCAACCTGCCCAGCCACTCAATTGTCTTTTTGTTGTTTTTTTCCACAATTACCTGTATCTTTTAACAAACACTGAGATGGCTTATGATTATTTTCTCCCTGGGGGCCAGCAGAGACTTACAATCTCTTTGCCATATATTAGCCATGACTTGTGTTTCAGCATTGGGCAGCAGCAGCACCATTACCTGGGAAGAAAAGCTGACTCTCTGCAGTTTCAGTCCCAAGTATCCTGCTGCTCAGTATTTCACTTATTATTTCTTGTTTAGGTGAAATGAGCCAAAAAATGCAGGAGTTTCTGAATGTCAGAGGAGGGAAGCATTTCTGCATGGGGAGGACAGGATCCTGAGGAGCAGTATCAGGATCCTTTGCTGGCTGGTTGTGTTTCCAGCTTTACTGACACACAGGCCTGGAGTCTTAAGGATGACCGATACTGCATAATATAAACAAGGAAGCAAATCCTACTAGATCCCTTCCACAGATATTTTACTAAATTCCTTACCCTTGAGCCCACCCTGGGCCATCTCTTATCTTTGAAAGCCATCTCACAGCTGCCTGCAAAGACTCTGAAGCTGGTTAATCCCAGCAGATGGACCTTGGCGTCTGTGCCTGGAGGGGAAGGAGCAAGGGTGGGAGGGCAGAGTCTTGGAGGTCTCTTTGTTAATGGGTGTCACTCTATTTTGGTTCAAGCCAAAGCCTCAGGGAGAGGCAGAAAACTGGTATGCAGCTTCATTTGGAGTCCAACAAACCTGCTTTGGGTCAAAAGTTGCCCCAGCCTGGATAAGCTCATAGCTTGCAGGGACCCAGGAGTGTGTACTAAGGACCAACCTGTAAATGAGGATTGCACTATTTAGTCCCGGATCATATGTATTTGCTTCAAACTTTGATGAAATTCTCAAAGTATTTTCTTTAGAAGAAAAAAAAAAAAAACAACAAACTCCTTCTTGGAATGGACAAAAAATGCCTTTTTTGAAAGGGTCCATGAAAAATTAGAAAGAAAATAACAGCTTACAAAAGGGCAACCCTCTACTACATCTCTTCCCCAGGCATGGTAGCCAGCATGGCCCAGTGGAGGGGTGCTGGCCTAAGGGCAAGAGGTTTTCTGCTTAACCCTGATCAATCATCAGCTCCTTGGGCAGTCACTGTGCTTCCTCCTGCCTGGTGTGGTTACACCCTGGGGCTGTTTGCTCAGCATCTGGCAGAGAGAGCTGCAGCCTCCCCACCTCCCTGGTGTTTTGGTTTATGCATCGAGTGCAGACATGATCACACAGATGTGAGGAGTCTCAGCTTTCAGTGCCTACAGTTGCTGGTGAACTTTATTGACATGAAGCTTCAGAATGATTGGGTGTTAAGCTCCTGCCTCACATGTCCATTGCTGTCATGATCATTCACTCAGTCATTAATTCAATGACAGTCTCACATTTATCTCACTTTTTTGTTATTGTTTCTTATTGTTATTGTTTCTTTTTTGTTATTGTTTCTTATTGTTATTTTTATTACTATGAAAAGGAACCAATAAATTCTCCTCTTTACGTTTTCCCCAGTGAAAAAAATCACTAGGGATATAACTCAGGATTACATACTAACACACGTTTTTTAACATGCTACATATTGATCAAAGGGTCTGACTTCTGCTGTGTGAAAGCTGTATCCCATAAGGAGGAAAGGCAGATTTTCTCCTCTGTGCTATTAGAGATGATCAAAACCTTCTGCAGATGCTTTGAGTATCAATGAAGAATGAAGTATAGGATGTTGGTGCAATGCTGTGGCCATTTTGGGAGGATTGAACCACCCAGAAAATTGGAGTTGGAGCACATGTAAAGTAAATTTTCTGTCAGATATTTCTTAGCTTGTTACAGTACTAACAAACAAATGGATTTACTTTCCTTCCTCACCTCATAATTCTTTGTCCTTTAAGTTGTGCTGAATTAGATATGAGGGTTCCTCTGACAGTACAGAAAATTAAATGGGGAAGGCATAGATACTGGTTTGTACTTTCTGTTTTTCTTTTCTCCCTGTCCTGTTCAGCGTTGTCAGGGTAGTGATTTTCTCTTAAGCAACACTTAGGCCTATGCATATGTTTGCATTTAATTTCCAGATGGGGAGGCAGGCCTCTAATAACAGTGTGAGCTGCTGCTTTATGGATCTGGCTGGCTGACTGAGTTACCTTCTTTTTGCAGCTGGCCAAGAAACTGCACCCCACACCCGGGATGCCGACACACTCATGGCTGAGCCAGGCTTTTGGACTCTCAAGCCAGACTAGTGCAAAAAATTATTTACCTGTCCCAGGCTGTGCAAAGGTTCACCAGCTCTTTACATGTGTGGGGCTGTTGAACCCAGGATCATACAAACTGCTTTACTTTCTGACTGCTCTTCATACATGTTTTTCCTGAAGTCTTGGGCAGATTTTATTCAAGAAAATATATTTAAGCATTAGCATTGACATTTTGGTTATGGCAAGAATATTTTCCTGTGTAGAGGGACTTTTAATGATCCCTGTTTCTCTGTAAGTGCTCTTCTGCAGGCTTCCTGAAGGGATTTCTGTGTTTCTGTGTCTCAGGGGTCTCATCCTGGCTTGGAGAATTGGGTTTTCCTGAGGGACCTTACTTAGCAAGTTGTAGTTCTCAGTGTAGCTGGGTCCAACCCACTTTGAAGTTCAAGACTAAGGTTTGGACTAGCAACCTGGAGTCTAAGTAGAAGGCTGGAGTACTGAGTGCACAGACATATTGATCTGAATAGGAATGCATTTGCAAATAGGTGTGTTATTAAACACGCTCTAATGCTGACCAGATGTAGCTGTCTATGGTATAATCAGATACATATGGACTAGATACCTTGGCCTCCCTTTGTAGTCAGTATATGAAAAGAAAAAGGCATTTCTAGGTTGCAGCTCATCTCATTTTCAAGTAGATGTCTCAGGTACCCCTTACAAGTGCTTGTTTCTCTCTCATTTTTAAAGGAACCCATGGTGACTGGACCAGATGTGAATATCTGCATTGTTGACATCTGAAGTTATGCCAGATAGTTCTTATCTTGAATATGTTTTGTAGAAAATTGTCTATTTTCAATAATTATTTCTCATTACTTTCCTGTCTTCAAACCTCATGATGTCTAAATTATCTTCAAGCACATTGTTGATTACAATTTTACTAAATTGCTTCAAATAATCTCTTTTTTTAAACATATTAGTCTTTGACAGTTTCACATCTTATTACCAGACAAGTAGAAAATTAGTGCATAGTTAAATAATATCTGCTTTGTGTAAATAACATCTCTTCTGAAGAGTTCTTAGTCTTCAGTGGGTTTGAACCATATTTTGCAGGATGGGATTCAGGTTTTCATTATGATTCTGAATGTAACTGTCTAGAGGTTTCGCAGCTCTTGCTGTAGCCAAGGAAATTTGTTTTTGTACTGACTAGATACATAGAGCTCAGTAGCCCATATATACTCATAAAGTGATATTTTAGACAATTTGGTTTATTTATAGATCCTGCCTAATATTTGCACAATCTGTCTTTGATGCTTCAGCCTAAGGCTGTTCAAAAGCACTCAACAGTCATATTTAACTGGATCATGGGTATTGGACCAGCTGGATTATTCTTGGATCAGTGCTGACAATAATGGGTTCTCACACACGGAATGCCCATGTGGACAGTTACATTTTCACTTCCCAGCTTCTTGTCACTGTGCAAAGATGAAACCTTGGGAAGAGTTTATCTTTGAAGGATGCAGTGGTCTTAATATAGTTTCCTTGCTCTGGCAGCTGTTCCTGTGAAGGACACAAGAATGCAGGAGAGAGGCATGTTGCTATTTATTTCTTGTTTTTACCCATCTTTGAAAACAGTGAATCCCAAAAATGGACATGGCAATGATGTCCTTCTTACAGCACAGAAAAGCAAAGATTCTCTTTTCTGTTTTGGGACATCAAAGGAATCCATGTCCTTCTGAAATGCATTTCCTTTTCCCAGTTCATGAAAAAAGAAAACCTTTCCCAGTCTTTTGTTTCAGTGGAAGCTTACCCAACTCAGAAGCAGGAGTTTGCTGTTAGGGCTAGAGTTTGTAACATTGAAAACATGAGAATTCTCAACCAGAAATGCCTTGAACCAGCACAAGGATAACAGTTTATCCCACAGTCAAAGCTCCTGGTGTGTTTATGCACTGTATCAGGCAGAATGCTCCTGCAGATCCAGTTTCACCAGCTCTGTGTGGTGTTTGTCCTCATGGAAGCAGCTGGGCTCACACCACTTCCAAACCCTCCTGCTTCCTGGCTGTCCAGCCATCCTGTGTGCCCAGCTCTGCAGGGGAGGTTCTGCCTGGCTGGAAGGATATGCTGCAGCCAAGCCTGCAAGGAACTGCTTGCTTGGACAACCTGTGTCACCTGGAGAAGGGACCAGGCCCCTGCAATGAGGTGAACACCTCCAGAAACACAGGGAAACTCTCCATTCTAAGCAGAGCATTTGGTGCATGCAGCTTCCAACTAGGTCCAGTGGTTTGTGAGGCTATACCAGGATCTACCCAGTCCTAATCTTGGCAAAAGACAACACAGCCTGATTAGGGCCTTCTCCAGCTGGCTCCAAAGCCATCAGCACCATCAGCCAGTCTTGCAGCATGCCATGCTTGGCCACTCCACTGTCCCTGCCCCATGGAGGTGTCCTGGGAGTTACTGGCGTTGGTTTGGTGCCTACTGGTGGGAAATCCCTGTGCCAGGGTGAGTTCCCCAACCCGCAGCTCCCAGCATCTCCTGTGCACTTGGTGTCTCCCAAGCAACAGAGGGGGCAGGGAATGAGTCTGAATACATCAAGGAGGCAGCTATCACCTGCCAGGCATCCCTGATACTGGGCAGCCAGATTGGAGATTTAACTGTGTTTTGGAGAGAATCCCCATGGGCTACAATTGTACAATTAAAATGTTCCCTGGCCCTAAGGGCAAGTGGCAAGGCATAGCTCATGTCTGAACAGAGGAAATCTCTATACGCAAACTAGCTGCAGTGAAAAGCTGTGCTGTCCCCTGCACCATTCCATGGCAGAGAACAGACCAAAATTCCTCTGGAAATTTTATGAGTTACAATATGTGTACAATTCCAAGCCAGTGCTTGAACCCTTTAGTTTATTTATATATATATATATATATATATATATATATATCTCCTGGATTTAAAGTTCAGATCAAGGAGTTTTATTCATCTTTATTCTTCCTGTCCCTCTTTGTTTATTCTTCAGTCTTTCTGGGATAACAGGCTATGACATTCATTATCCTGGCATGCTAAAAAACATCCCTGCTACAGATCAACCCAGCTTTACTGTCAGAAAAGGCTATGGAGCTGCAAAAAATATGGGGGAAATATTGAGACTGCCCTGTGAGCTGGAGAGTGAGTCTGGCATTGGCCAAGGAATGGCCAGTGAACCCTGAACTTGGCTCCCATCATAGTTAGAGAGCAAGAGAGGAGCAGAGGTGAGGGCTGTGCCCTGCCACTGCAGAGGATGCTGACCCATTTTTTGTTCTTAGGCTGTTATCAAATATTTTTGTCCAGTTCTTTCTCTCATTTTTGTTGCCATAAGGTTGGCAAAGCAAAACCAGCTAATGCTAGTTGTTCCTTCTGTCTACAGGACACGGCCACTTGGCTGCTCAAGTTTCCTCTTCTCCTTTTGCTGTTCTCCCTCTCTGAGAAAGGAGCAGCTGTTCCATGCACCTCTGTTTGGGACATTCAGAGACAGAGAATGCCTCTTCTCTCACACTAATGACCTTGTCCATGATTCCTCAGCCTCCTTGGAAGGAAAAGAGATTAGACAACATCCATCATTATTTAGACAGGCAGTGGAAACTAAACTGGGCTAATTTGATAACTTTGAAAAATACAGACTTCTCAGACCAGTGTTTCTTTTGGACATGTACCTTCTAGTAGCATTTAATTTATTTCTTTAATTACCCCTCCAAATCTTTATTAAATATTACCAGTTCAGTCTGAACTCTGGTTTTCTTTGAAGGTTCTTAGGATCAGATCCTATTGCCAAGAGAAGCTGGAACATTTCTAGTCATTAACCAAAAATGACTCTGAAAGGGGCTTTGGGATCAGAAATATGGAGATATTGAAGTAACCTTTCTAGTCAAAGTTTGAATCCCTTCTTAGATAACAGCTCTTGCAGGGAGAAAGTTCAAACTCCCTAAACACAGTGGGCAGAAAAAGTCAGTAAGAGATGATGTCTTGTCCAAGTGGCTCCTAGGACCTGCTGCAAAGTACTTCCAGTGGAGTCAACAGGTTTTGAGTCAGGTCTTGGGTGACTCTGTTCTGCAATAAACATAGCAGTAATTGTAGACTTGTAGACCATGGTGCTCATTTTGGTTACCATGATATTATTATAACAGATTCCCAGTCCATAAACACACCCTTTCCTTTGCTAGCCCAGCAGATCCTGTGAACCTAACATGCTGTTGAAAGAGAGTTCCAGATAATGTGGTTTCCCTGAGCCTTTCAAACACGTCATAAAACCAGAGGAGCTGCAGTAATCATCATTATTAGTAACCGGACTTGGAGCCTGAGTCTGAATCTGCTGTGAGTATAAACAACCTGTGTTCGTGTGCATTCTCCCTGCCTTTGGTGATGAGTGTTTCGCTGGAAGATTAGAGGATGAAGGCTCTGAGATAATGATTTCAGCTGTGTGCCTCTTAGCACTGTAAAGCCCATAGAATATCAGAAAATTTATTGCTGTGACTTAGTTGCAAACTCCCTGGAGTGGACAGGGGTTGTGGACCTCATGATAAATAGCACACGCTAATATTTAGCAAATGATAATGCAGACCACAGAAAAATGGGAACAGAGGAAAATATACTCCCAAGGGCTGACAACTAATGCAAAGAGCCAAGAAATAGTTTATAGTGGGAGGGAATTTCCCCAGCTTCCCTCCTCCATGCATAAGTCACTGCATTATGGATGCATTGCACAGGGCCCAACATTGATCCCTCCAGCACCAAAGTTACTCCTGGCAGGAGTTCAGAACATACAAACTCACAAAGCCCTGCAGGCAGAGCAGACCTGATGTTTTCCAGCCCCAGCTGGAAGGTGGTAGAGCCTATATTTGAAGCAGATGAAAGGGCTTGTGACTGAAGCTTAACTGGTTGTTTATAGGGCTTCTCTGATGTGTCTGTGCCATCTGCTTCATGCACAGGGCAGGCATCTTACCAGACCACTTCTCTGTCAACCCTTCTCACTTAGCCCCTTTCCAGAGAGCTAAAAAGTCCTCCATCTTCTTTCACCCAACCAACAAGAACAAATTTGCGCTAGAAATCTCCCTCTGCCTGGGGTATGCCCTCCTGGAAGAGTGACATTCCCTGACCATAAACAGAAGTGTGTCATTGCAGGGGATGAGACACATACAGCATGATGTCAGAGGGTGGTGGGTGAGCCCTTCTGGGATCAGGATTCCTTGGTGAGGTATTGGACATGCACTTGCACAGACAGCACTGCTCTGGTGAGTGCTGTGCCAAATTATGTCAGCCCTTGAGGCAGGAGGTTTTGTGCAGCTGGTAAGGGGTTGGGGTAAGCTGGGGGCTGGGGTGACCTACAGCCCCTTTTTTATGACCTTTAAAAGAGGCAGCTGAAAGGTGGATGATGCCAACCAGCTGTGCCTGCCACTTCCAGTCTGGGATGGGCATGGTGAATTCCTGATGAATGAGTAGAAACGAAAGAGAGGGAGGAATGAGGGGCGGGCAAGTCACAGTCTTGAGACATGACAGGTCTGCAGTGGATGAGGCAGCTTCCCCTTGATGCCTGCAGGAAATCTGGGTCATTAGAGGGTGATGGATGCCTTAGCAGAGCTGTCTGTCCTGTGGTGATGGAAAATGTCCACCTCATGCAGCACCACTGTGCTTAGCCCACAACTGAAATGAGAAAACTCAGAGGCAGAAGGTGGCAATGACCAACGGCTTTAGATGTTACTTTGGGATAGAAGGTGAAAAATGATGTGGGTAAACAACTGATTGTGAGAAGCAAGGCTCTGATTGCAATTGAATTTGATTTTTCCTTCATTTGTGGGAAATACAGACTGTTGGAAATCAGACATTCAGTCATGACACTTGTGAGAGACAAGGATTAGAACTGCAGACTTGGGCTCATAAGGTGAGAATTAAAGTTTCCTGTGTGATTATATGGAAACTACAGTAAAACACACATAAAACCAAATTGCGAGTCATGCATTTCAGATGCTGGGAAGGGAGGAATGATGGATAGCCTGTGGCAAAATCCAGTGTATGTACGTGTGACTGCAAAAGATCAGAAGAAGGCATAAGCATCTGATTTAGAGTACTTGTAGTGCAGAGGCAGATTCGTAGCATATGTTGAGAGCTTATAGGGAACAGGCCATGCAATATGTGATACCACACGCAGAGAGCCAGCACTCTGGAAACTTCCTTCTCCTGGGAAAAAGATCATGGAGCAACATTTATTTTTAAGAGGCACCCTCATGTTTTATATATTTGCGCTTTCTGTCATGATATTTGATATCATTGCATTTCATCACTTGGAGACACATTGCTTGGGAAGGCAGGCCTGGATAGTATACCTGTGCTCTGCTCAAACCCCTTGTTGTGGCTGCATGCCATACTAGTCCCTTTATTTGGCCATTGTGTGTTCTGAGAGCAAATTGTGTGTAGTTGGGTTGAACTGATGAAGTATATCCTGGGAGACACGCACTGGAGGAAGACACCATGGATTGATAGACCCAAGGAGTAGATCAGTGAGATGCTCACAAATAGCAAGTCCAACCCTTTCTCCTGAGTTCAAAAAGAACTTAACATGAAACCTGTATGCTTTCAAAACCCTGTGTTCTCAAATCAAAGCAGCAATGCCCTAATTAAAGCCATGTCTAACCCTGACTCCTTACACATAACAGCTCCAGAGGAGCTGGCTGTCCTGCTTGTGCCCTCCCTCTGCCCTCCCTGACAGCCCTTTTTATGAGCAGACTGGAACACTGTGCATTCACCTCTGGCTGTGGGCAAGCAGGAGCTTCTGATAGTGTCCTGCCTCTTGCTGGAGTGGAGGTCACTGGTGGAGGCACATCTCTACCAGCCAAAATACCTCATCTGTGATGACACAGACCCTTCTGTCAACATCTCCTTCATGCTGGATGAAATATCCTTTGGTTGAGGCCAGGGGAAGCAACCTTCCCCCTTCAGATCCATTTTCCAGTGAGTAGGGGCTGCTTTCAGGTATTGAACAGGCAGCCAAGGCCTCTTACTGCTCTTTGCTGACACCATCACTCAGCATCCTCCTGCAGCATAGCTGGGGGGGAGTGGGGGCCCTATGGCTGCTTTCCAGCCACCAACAGCTGCACATTCCCCTCCAGAGAGGTGACTCTGGTCTCAGGGAGAAGGCCCGATGCAATGGTGTTTGGAAAGACCTGCAGCAAAGAAGCAGAACTGGGAGGAAGGGATCATTACTAGGGTAAGAATGTTGGAAAAGACTCCAGGAAGGAAACTGGCAATGAGAGATGTGGTTGGCAATGGGAGAGAAGTGGGAGTGATGGAAAAGGAATGACAGAGAAAACTCTGAGAGGAGCAGTTCAATCACTCTGTAGATAATACAGGATACTTGAGCCAGGATTTCAATTTTTCTTTTTTCTTTTAATATTCCAGCTCTGATCTGAGTTACTGCAGAAGAATTGTTTTATTGTTTTGTGCCTGACTTTCCCCATTTATGAACCAGATAATGGCCATTAGCAAACCTATAGCAGGTGAGGGCATCTTCAGATCCAAGCCTGGAAGTGTTGACACTTGAGCATTATTGATAGACAAGTGGAGACAGGCTGTCTCGGTGAATACTTCTGCAAAAATCTTCTTGAGTCTCTCTAAATTTGGCAGCTCCTAGAGCACATGCACCAAACCTGAAGAACCTTCCCAAGGTCTGACACTGGTACTTATACCCTTAACTGTTCTGCCAGCTCATGACAGATTTTGCAGTGCTGGTGTCGTGAGGGGAGGGAGCAACAGAGCTCCGAGCACATCCTTAAGGACCAAGCACCCATAAGATTTGTCTGCAGTTCCAAAAGTGCAAGTGAGGTCTCTGTCTGAACCAGTTGGGGAAGCCTGGACAGGCCTGGGTGACCTTAGACAGGTCAATTACTCCCTCATTTGTTCATCTCTGCATTTAAAAAATAAAATATGAGGATACTTTGCAGAAGAGTGATGAAGGTAAGTAAGATAAAGAGTAGGATGTGATGAGATATATTCAGAATCAGTGGAAGTGCTCAGATAAAAGTTCTCCATGAAGGTGGATGCTGTTATATGCCATTCATCTGCCATTCACCTCACTGCACTCTACCCTTGGTCACTAATCATTAACATCACTCAGAGACTTGAAGTGATTTCAACAAATTGTCTGAGATGTGCTGCTCTCATTTCAATAAGTCTTAGGCAAGACAACAGGAGAAAGTAATGCAATGTCACAATGCTGATAGCAAGCGAGTCACAGATGCTGATACCAAGAGACTTATTTAGTCCATTTTGATCTTTTTTGCCTTGCTTTTCTGATCTCATCAAACAATCATTGCTGTACTCCACAACTGTGTCTCCTGGAGATCCTTCCTTACGACCCACAGCCCAGGCCTGAAGCTCCTAAAGAACTGGCCATTTTGGAGATCTTCACTGTGTCTTCAGCTTTGTTCGCATCTCTTTTCAGAACCCGTGTAAGTGATGAGGTGGAAGTATTAGACGCTTCAGATGGAAACATTATAGACACAGTCCTGACTTTGATAGGCCACTGCTTGTGCTTCACTGGCCTGTGTGTGCAGCAGCATGTTGGAACTGGTGGGAGCCAGGGATGTTCAACAGTCTGGTGTTCAGTTACTTGAAAGCTTCACATCTTCTGAACCGAGGCAGTACTTGGCCTTTATTTTCTCCCCACTTTGCTGTCCCAGAACTGTCCTGGCCAGTTCCTTATGCCAGTCTGAGTCACACAGCAGCTGGAACAAGCTTCTTTCTGCATTAGTTTTTGGAAATGTTTGTGCTTTGAAAGGGCAGGGCCCACGTAGAGGACTCTTCATTTTGTCCAATTTACATAGTTTTGCTGCTCAGATGTTTGGTTGTTTTTTGGGGTGTGTATGTCTTCAAACTTCCAGAACTCTGTTGAAACAGCTATTTCATGACTGGTGATGGAAATTTGTATTTATGTTTAGTGGAATGACACAAAGAAATAAAGAGTTTAGACATGAAGCTGATACAGAATCTTGTTCTTGTACTGGGGTGACCCCATGTCCATGGTGGAAAAGGAGTTCTGATCTGTGCAAAGGGTGTCTGTAGGCACTACAGACAGAAACTTTTTCACATGCCAATATACCTTACTGCACTTCTAGTGGGTTAGCTGACTTTCACCAAGTTGGGGAACATCCATAGAGTGCCGTGAGTGGAAGTGACATATTTACCTCGCCTTGTCTCCTTTCATCCCATTTTAGACCTCAAACTGTCTAACAGCATTAGGAGGCCCCACAGAATAAGAACTTGAAGTCAGTAGTGCTGGACTTACTGAATCTCTGTGCTATCTCCTGACACTAACATTAACTGAATACATCAGGAAAGGGGCAAATTTTTAGGGATATGGGAAACAGGAAAATCTTAGAAATGAAACTTCGGAAACCAAATCTGCCTGCTGTGTTTGTCATGCAATTAGTCAAGGAGCTGGCTCACAAAGTTGTCTCTGAAAACCAGAAGAATCAAATGAGAACCAGAGGACAGAGGAGAATATGTTGTATTGATCTTTACAAATGAGCAGCAGTCACTAAAAGAGTTAGTAACTATCCGATAAATTTGGCTTCCATGTCTAGTGAAGGAGTCTAAATAAGGAAGGAAGAAGAATTTGCTGTGCCATGCATTCACATGGAGCCATATGTATATTAGTGAACCCTCAAGAGAGTTGCCAAAATGGAATGTAAATGATGGAAAAAAGAGGGGGTGAATTTTGTTGTCATAGAATACTGGAGAAAAGACTAAACAAAGTAAATCTGTAAGCAGTTAAAGCAAACCTCATCCCTGGTGAAGAAGAGTTTATCGAATTTTCTGTGTGACTCAGAGCACACTTAGTTATTAGTTTGATTCCTTTAGTAGCATGTAGGAAGTATGCTGCCCCTCTACACATGTTGACTTCACCATTGAAAAGGAACATGGATGACACACACATTGATTTGTAGGAAGGAAATCCAGACAAAACTTAATCACTTAGGCCAAGATCCAACTGCAGGCCAAGTAGATGAAAAAAATATGGTCATTTAATCTGTGTAAATAAGATGTCTATTCGTGTACTGAGGCAATTAATGTATTGTTTCATGAAGACTGAGCTGAAAATTTAATTTAAATTGACTGGAGATGAGGATTATAAAGCAGACTGAAAACAGGCTGGAGGCACCAGAAACACATAGCAATGAATAAATGCCAAGACTTGGTGGAAGATACCTCAGGGGAACAGAAGAGAACAATGTTAGACTGCTTTTGTTTAAGATCCCTGTTTATGGCTTGGAAGGAGGGTTGGCTATGGTAGCTCATTGTGGGATGGTGCTCATCTTGGAGAGATCATCCTTTCCAAAGCCCTCATACTAATAATTTTTGATGTGGCAAACTTTGGATGAATCAAAATCACAGCAAATGGTGCCAAAAAGTTCAGTCTGGAGACCTTACCCAAAGTCCCAGTGAATGTACCTGTCTGTAGGTGCTTTCTACAGAAATCTCAGTCCATGTGGTCCACCATTTAGAGCAAACAAATTCTCTTAGTTTCTATTAGGCTTCAGCCTCTCCCATTTATTTATTTATTTAGTGTTTGTCTGACTTTTCTTGCATTGGATTCTCCAAACCAGAGCCTCCTGGCTGACCCCATGGACATGCTGTTTCACTGCCCTGGTGTTTGAACGCATATTGTGATTCCAGCAAGAATCTTGATACTAATAAATATTTCAGACAGAGGGCTGGTGATGCAATAGGGACCTATAGGATCTCTGTTTCCTTACTAAATTTACTGTTCTCCAGCCTGTTTCCAGAGACCTGGGAATTACTCAGTGAAAGCTGAACTTCAGGACTGTCCTTTGGGAATTATCACCATTGCTTTGAGATGGGGATTCAGTCCCTGGAGTCATCAGGCCACTGTTACTTCTGATTGTGGGTGTTCAGCTACCCTGCTGAGGGGACAATGGCATGGTGCTGGCTGAGAAAAGGGATGGGCAATGCAGCTGGCCTTGCTGTGCACATCTGGGCAAAGGAGCTGGACAGGTAAGCCTGTTGCATATCTGGAAAGAAGTGCAGGGAAGGAGTTAAATGGAACGCAGAGCAATTTTCCCATAATTTTGCAATTCATTGCCTGGTACTGTCCAGCACAAGCTGTAAGCTTCAGTTTTTATTTGTTCATAAGATATTGCTGAGCTACCCGAGAAGTCCTACACCCCTGTGTGTGTCTTATACAAGGCTCAGGAAGAAATGAAGTGAGGTTGTCTGTGCTGGACCAGTTCTGCAAGGCTAGCTCATATTCATATTATGAAGTCCCTGGGGCAGAGAATGTCCTAATGGGTTTCATTTACAGAGCAGTACTTCCCAGGAAGGGGGTATAGCTCAGTGGTAGAGCATTTGACTGCAGATCAAGAGGTCCCTGGTTCAACTCCAGGTGCCCCCTTAGGTGCTTCTTTTTGGGCAGATATTAGAAAAACAACTCTTTATTGTGTGCGTGGTGAGGAACTGGAACAGGTTCTCCAGAGAAGCTGTGGATGCCCCATCTCTGGAAGTGTTCAAGGCCAGGCTGGATAGGGCTTGGAGCAACCTTGCCTAGTGAAAGATGTCCCTGTCCATGGCAGGGGATTGGAATGAGAGGATCTTTAGAGTCTCTTCCAACCCTAACAATTCTTATGATTTTATGATTTTTGTGGTTTTAAGGAAATAGACATGGTGTTTAGACACTGAGTAGCAGGATCGAGATTATGAAGGAAGTTAAAGCATGAGCAACCAAAGGGACAAGCCACAGCCAAAAAGCAAGTAAAGATGGAGAGAAGGAGTGAGTGTTAACCACAGGAGCACATTTATTTCTACCCCTGCAAGAATCTCCATTTTCTCTGCATAGTCTTCTGGTTTGGGTACAGATACGGCAATCTTAGGGTCAAAAATGCTAAATTTCCCTCTTTTTCTCTAGTGCTTGGCTGAAGGAAACATTCCTCACATATTCCTGTGCTTAAGTGAACATTGGTTTGGGTCTTGAGTGGGAGGGATGACTAAGGACTAAGAATTAATTGCTTGATTCATTCTCTGATTATTCTTTACAAGTATTAGAAAAGGTGTTATTATCTGCTGAAAGATCATTATTTTAATTGTGCTTTGATGAGAAGAGAAAACAAGGGAATCGGTTACTCCATTAGTAGTGTATTAAAGACAAATGCAGAATCCCATGAAACTTTTCCCAAAGATGACATTTATTATGTTGTAAAATAACCTCCCACAGAAGCATTTGAAGCCCTGTCACTTAACTGATAAATTACTGAGGCCAAGAGGCCATACGACCTCCCTAAATTAATTGCTGTTTGAACTGGAGTGAAAATTAAAAGAAGTTGGTTTGAAGATTCCCACTGACTTTAAGTATCCCACAAAATTGTCAAAGATACCAGATTTATATCTGTTCTGAATGTCTAGATTTAACTTCTACCTGCTGGCCACTATGAGATCTTTTAAGGTTGAAGGAACTTTGTTAGCTAATTCCAGTTCTCTCTTTGAATACTTATAGTCTGTGATTAAGAAACCTCTCAGCCTTTTCTTTGTAAAATTAAAGTGGTAAATCTTTTCATGTCTTTCTCCATAATGAGATTTCCCATTTCTTTATTCATTCTTGTGTCTTTTCCCTCAATTATTTTTTGTTCCTCAGTACCTGCAGCCTTTAGAATAGGCTCTGAATAGCAGCAGCAGTTGCACCAATGCCAGTTTGGGTTGTTGTAGCATTTCTTTGCTTCTTCTACTTGGTATTACATCTCTAGTGCATGCATTATGCTGCTGAAGATGTCTATGTTACACCACTTAGATTCTATCACTTTCTAGGCTTTTTCCAGTTTGCTTCTGGCCTCCTTTCTCATGCCTGAGAAGCAAGTTCTCCACTGTTTAATCTTACATTCAGGACTTTACTGAAATTCATACTGTTGGCTTGTGTTCAGTTTACTGAATTCCTCTCTGGATTGTTTTGCTTTATTGTCCTCTGTATTCCACAAACTTACTAAATAATAATCTAACCTTTTCTTCTGTGTCAGCAATGAAAACACTAAATAGCACCTGGTAAGATAACATCTATAGGGGCCTGAAAGTTCACTTGCTGAGTGAACATTTGCCATTTATTATTTAATTTGGAAAGCTATCAGCTGGTCTCCAATTAATCTACACTGTACTATGTTTATTTTAAACCAGCACAGTATATTACTCAAGAATTCAAATTTGGTGCTCTTCAAAAGCCCATTGCCTCAACGCTATTACTTTTATCAAGCTCATTTGTAGCCTGATCAAAACATGAGACTGGATTAATTAATAAGACTCCTTTTCCATTACACGTTGTTAATGTATATTAATTATTTATTTGTTGAGCCCTGTCAGGATGTTCTGGGATTTTGCCTGTGATTGATGTGCTGCAGACAAGCCCAGGATGACAGGCCTAATTATCCCTTTTTAATGTGTGTGGTGTATGGAGAGCATCCACTTATTTATCTCCTAAAATATTCCTCAAGTCTCAGGGAAGCATTGTGTTGCAGTGAGTTGGACACATACATAGCAAGCAGCTACTGGATTTCACTAAGGGATTTTAATTTTTAATACTATTCTAAATGTGTCTGTTGGTTTTTATTATTGTATCATGCTCCCTTCTGAGTAGCTGTTTGCATACAGAATCTCTTGGGTATGTGCTTCTTGAGAAAAGAGACAGGAGCAATCTTTGGGAAGATCACCTGACCTGGTCTGAACCCAACTATGTTATTTTCCATTCTTTTCCTGCACCCACCAGATGAGCATGGGAACATCTTCTGGTAGTGCATTAGTCAAAATGATCATACATCTTTCAACTATTATTTTTATAACCTCTCCTCTGGGGAAGAGTGTTTGAAGTGCAGCATATTATTTTCTTAGGATTTTAAGGCAGTTTGACTTTTATGAAATGTGTATCCTCTTACATCTTTTAGAATCACAGCAACATTAATGTTGGAAAAGACCGTTCAGGTCATTAAGTCCAGCCATTAACCCAGCACTGCCAAGCCCACCACTAAACCATGTCCCTCAAAGCCACATCATATCTTGCAAATATCTCCAGGGATGGAGACTCCACCGCTGCCCTGGGCAGCCTCTTCCCGTGCTTGACAACCCTTTCAGTGAAGACAATTTTCCTAATATTCAATCTAAACCTCCACTGGTGCAACTTGAAGCCATTTTCTCCTGTCCTATCACTTGTTACCTGGGAGAAGAGACTCATCCCAGCTTGCTATAACCTCCTTGCAAATACTCTGCCTTTTCCTCATTCTTTGTCATTATGTTCTCCTCTGCTTCCAGTAAAGGATGGAGATTCTTGACCCTTCTTGGGTTGGTAATATATTTATAGAAACATTTTTTATTGTTTTTTTAAGAGCAGTAGCTGCACTTTTATTTCACATAACAGATGCAAAAGAATTGAACCATGTATCTTTAGTGAAAGGGAATGGGATTTGAAGTAGTCTGCAGTTCCTACAGGAATTCATTCCACCATTTTGATAAGACCCTTTTTTCGTTTCCCATTGATCCAGAAGATCATAGTTGTTAACCATTGTCTTCTTCTGGTCCTTGACTAAGTCTTGGAGATGTCCTAAATGCAGATCACAAATATACAGGCACAGATTTCCAGAGTTCTTCAGGAAGCTGGAATAGACAGTGGAGGAAGGATTTGCTGTGCCATGATGCTCTCAGCCAGATGAGTTTCTTGTATCAAATATCTCTGTGCCCATACCTGTCCCATGGATATATCCATCTCTCTAGCCTAACATGACAGACATTACTCAAAAATAGTAAGAGAAGGGAGCTTACCATCAGCATTCCCTGTCAGCTCAACTACTGCCTGTTGGAAGGAAACCTTCCTTCTCTGAGGCACTGGGGATTTCAGGTTGAAGTGTTACTATGGTATAAATTAGGAAGGGGGAATATTTGATTCAGGAATCTTAGCTCAGAGTGTGGAACATGTTGGCAAAGCTGAGTTCTGGGTATGCAGATGCGCCAGTGATTAATGGCTAAAACCCAAGAAGAGCTGCATTATAAATGAAGAGATTTGTGTTATTTCTCACAGAATATGACTGTGCTTCTTTGCAATGGCCAGTTTTGATACACACTGATAACAAATTGGGGCAAAATTTATAGGCTTCAGCGAGGTCAGATGTGTTTTGTTTTATTTGTCCAGGTGTTTTTTTTTTTTCTTTTTTTTTTTTTTTCCCATTTCTGTCAGCTTCCTTACATGGTAAGCCCCTTGCTCAAATTTGTCACCTTCCTGAGGGTAGAAATGCAACTCTGAGATATTGAAAACAATTAAAACTTAACATGACATGATTATAGGCATCTATAGGCATCTAAATAAAACTCCTTAAGATCAGCAATTCCCAAAGGTTCCTATTTTTGAAACCCTTTTTGCGACCACGGTACAGTTTCCCTTTGCACATCCAGGTCTATGATCATTTCCAGTTTGGGACTCAGGATCCATCCTGGTTTAGGAACCCCTGTTCTTGTCCTGTAGGAATGTCATGGTTCTGTCCATGGCTATACAAAAAGAGTCCAGCAAAAGCTACTCCATCATCTCTTCCCACTAGGATTCTTCTCTATTCTTCTACTATCTCTCACTCGCCCAGACCTCTCTCACACTGGCCCATTTCCTTCCTCATCTTCCACTCTATCTTCCAGGAAAGGTCAATGTTCTGTAAAGTTCTCATTCTCCAAAAGCTCCTACAAGCGGCCGGCTGAACCCCCCCCCCCTTCTCCATCCCAGCCGTGCTGCAGGCACAGGCCCATGTTTATCCAGTTTCAAGGTTACAGTCCCAGGCAGCGGCTCTTTCTCTCTCTCTCTGTGTCTCTCAGGGGGGGCTGCCCGATGGCTCCCGGTCTCTCTCTCTTCCACCCTTCCACCCCCGGGCTCAGGCCTACCTCTCCCGGCCTCATGGCTTTCCCCTCCCCCTGCCCAGCCAGCAGCTGGGCCGGGGGAGAGACCCGAACTCTTTCCCGCCGGAAACCCAAGAGGACCCTCCCAGGGGAGAGCTCTGCTTTTAACCCCGTGTTCTCAGAGGCGTGTCCATGTCCCAATGGCCAGGTTAAATGCCAATATTAAAGCCTGAATATCCATTGGCCAAAAACACAGCATCACAAAAAACACATTTCCTGTCAAACCACCACAAGGAAGTAAAAATTTCCCTGCTGAGCCCCTTGGGTCACAATCTGCACTTTCTATAACCTCTATTAAAAATGAGAAAGCATCAGCAATGCAATGCAAGAGAAGGAAGGATTTAATCACTCCTCTGTCTGTCCCTACCTTTTCAATTTTCAAGAACAGGATCCTTGATCTCCTGTTTTCTTCTATAGCACATGGGACACACTCATGGCTAAGTATTTACTGGATGGATTTGGATTTGGGAACAGATCTTTGGAATCAAGAGCATGGAGAATTTTGCAGGTTGCCCAGTCAGTTTTGCACCTTGATTTAAATAATTGTTCATTGAAAATTTATGTCACTTTCATCAACTTAGTGCAGCAAAGATGATGTTGGTATCTGAGGTACAAACTGACTGAAAATCCATCCTGTTATTAATAAATGGTGTCTGCAAACACAGTGGCATTTTACTGTTCTTAAATATTTGCCTGCTTTTGGCTGTGCTGTGGAAAAATAATGCCTGCTGGAGTGTTTCTGCCTCTGCCTGTCTTCTGCTTGTGACCTAACATGAACTGGTTTATGTAATGCTCCCTAGCAGCAGTGCTGCTGCTGGAGACAGGGCTGTTCCTGTGGCCAGAGTAGCTCCACATCCAATTTTAAAGGGTTTTTTAGCCATTCAACTTAACAAATGCGATGCCAGGAAGAAGGTTTTTTCCAGCAGTGTTTTATCTCCAACTCCAGTTAGGTGAGATTGCTGAGAAGGGCTGTGTTTGTTCTTTGTCTTGTTCTCTGTGGCCAAAGACTCCTCATTTTCTTGTGCTCAGTTCCTCCTCTCCAGCAGATAAGGTGAATATTGCAGTGAGATGACTCCTGTTTGATAGGTGTCACTGTGTGGGATGGGAAGAGTTGATGCCTTAGCTCAGGATGGTGGAGTTTCAATCAGTTGCCTTCACAGGAGCATTGCTACAGCAGTCCAAGGCTCTGCAGCTGACGTTTCATGGCTGTGGTGTCATCATCTCTGCAGGAGTCAGTTTCAATGGGACATAATATAAAGCAATATTTAGTTTCAGGCCAGGAATTTTCTTCATCATTTATGTTCGTGGAAGCCATGATTTCTTTAATGCAGCACAAATCTAACATATCCAGGGAATAGATACCCTCCAGATGTGCTTCCAGGCCTAAATCCAGGTCTAGAAATCCATACCATACTTCATTCAAGAGCAGTGGAAAGAGGGCCTGGATACCCCTTGATTTCTTTGAGCTGCCTTCGTATTTCAAGAACAGAGGCTTTGCAGCATGAAATTGTAATTTAAGGATAGCCTTTTGCTGATTTCAAGCAGTCAATTATTTGAATTTTAAGAATTAAGTGCTCTCGAGGTGGAAGTGATGTGTCTCAGTTGAAGTCTATTTTAAAATAATTTGCTGGTGATCAATTGTCTATGACCAGACATCTGGCAAGAATCATGTGGCAAGAATCAAATCTGTAAGTCCAACATAACCCCCCTGAGAGGAGTTTAGACTGTACCAGTGGAGTGTGTTCCCTGGGACAGAAATTCTGACTCATTTCCATGCCACAGACTTATGCATCCATACACAGCAGACCTCAGACTGCAGCACTGGGCACCAGGTATTCTTCTTGGTTTTTCTCAGATGCTAAAGCCTATATATAGGGCTTTCCCCCCCTCTCTTTTCTTTCCTCATTGTCTTTTGTTCTTAATTTTCTCTCTTCTCCACTTTCTATATGGGTAAAATGACACATCTCAGCTTAGAATTTATATTCACATGTACTTGTCTCCTGTTCATGCTCGTGATGGCTTAGAAAGCCTGAAGTGATATTCTGTAATTCAGTGTCCATTCATGTGTGTTTTCAGTACTTCCCATTAAACAGCAGCATGCAGAAATGTTGGCAAAAGAGAGATAACAGAAATGCTGTCCTCACTATTCCAGGGGGTAAAAAGCAGGCATTACAGGGACAAAATCGCCTTATTTTCTTCAGGGACATCTAATCACTTCAAAAGCTCTCCCTCTGACTTCCCAGTTTTTCCATCTCTCTGTGAGCTGCTGCAACCTGGAATTGGGAGTTTTGAGCAGATGGTGTCAGAGACACCTCAGCTGTCTTCCCAGCCAGGGAAGCTCTGAGAAGTGCCATGAAACTCGATTGTATCCCTGTTTAAATTCCCTACATCCCTGTTTATATTCCTAGAGAATACAGAATAGAGTATGGTATGGACATGTTTGGACTGGCTCCACACAGGGTAGGACTGACACCCATGGAACCTCCAAGCTGATGTGCCTCTGGACGGGGTCCAGCAGTTCAGCAGATGATGTCCCTGCCATAATTTCACTGCATCTGGACCAAGCTGGTTCATCTCCCTACCAAGTGCTGTCCTGCAGCATGGCTTAGCAAAGCTTGGTGGGGCATCAGCTTGGAGATCTCTTCGTGTTGTGACACAAACCAGATAAAAGCTACAGGGCAGCATCCAAATTTGTATTTCATTTGGGAGCATCCTCAAAGGCATTCAGTACACTTCTGTCCTCTCTTTCTTAGGTGTCTGTTATACCTCTGGCTCTCATGGCTTAAGGCAAATTTTACCTTAATTGGCAAGCTACCTCATTTTAATAACCTTTTATTTTGAATTTGCAGGACATAAGCATCGCTTTGGTTTGCTTCAGATGGCCAGGGCTGTATTCTACAGCATAAAAAACACTGGTAGAAAGCAGGGAGTGGAACTGATTCATCAGTAATAGCATCTCAAATGCATTTATTTATTTCTTAAGTGCTCTGGGAAATGCTTTCCTTGAAAACCACAAACTGTGACACATGTGGATTGATTTTTGTGGGTTTTACTGAATATGGAAACCAAAAACTCTGTATCTAGAGTGATTGGAGGCGTGGAGACCTTGCTGACACCTCTGTGACATAGGATCTTTCAAGCAGGATAAGGTCATACCAGAAAACTTGCAGGAATCTCAAAGCAGGATCTGACAAATCTTGCAAGATCAAAACCCTCAATGTTCTGCATTCTCCTTTCCAGCCTCTGGAGCCTACTTCCTCAAAAAGAGGTTAAAGGAAGAAAGGTACTTTAAAGTTCCTCTTTGTAAATTAAATCATAATTGATGGAAAATTAAAGCAATTGATGTAATATAAACCTCCTGGTAACTGGAGAAGGTGCTACAGAGGCTTCCCAGCAGTTATACATCAAGAAACATTCTTAATCTCCTAGATAATGTGGAAAAGGAATGATATTTATTATCTACAAGTCCTTACAAGCTGAGGATGCAGTTTATAAAACTGTATTGCGCTCCCCCTCCTTTTCCTCCTTTATTGTAATCCTTCACCATGGATCATTTTACATCCAAACTCACCTTCATCTGTTATCGTACTTTGGTGATTTATCGGCATCATGAAGTTCTGATTAATAAGGCTAGAAGGACATCCATCAGAAGAACTAAGAATCTGTGATCATTTCCTCTCAGGCTCTCATTAGCTGTGGCTGTCCTTCTGGGAGTTTTATCTTTGTCTTTCTATTTCCAGACTAAAGCACATGAGGCTTAAAAATAATATCCTAAGATTAATCTTTTGTTTCTCTTGCCTTTTAAAACCTTTGGTCAAGATGGAATATGATCTCCACGCTGTCAGCTGAAATAAGTAGAAACAACACAAACTGTACAAATACACTCCTAATGAATGAGCAGGCAAGTCAGAATAATGGATGGTTTGATTCAGCCTCCTTCATTCTAGATGGAAAATACAAAGCTCTACAGATAATCCTATGATCATATAAAATATTTGTGGGGTAGATAGGAATTACACTCAACAGTGTCTTTTCCACAAGAACTTCCTTTTTCTTTATGTTGCTTTGGTTTTTAAAATGACATGAGTTGTGGTGAAATACCCCTCTGGTACTTTCAGGTTGCTGTGCTTAGTGAAGTGGGAAAGGTTTTGTTTCAGAGTTTCTATACTAAGCTCTCTTTTTAATGAGACACTCCTAGGTTAAAAATACCTTCTGAAAGCAACTTCCCACGTCTTTCCTACATCAGTGACAGATTGGAGCAGAAAATGTGGAGTACGCCTGAAAGTGATAAGTTGAGGTTAGAGGTCTAGCCAAAGTCAAGTGCTAGGGAGTTTCAGCTGTAGAGAGCTGATGCTTTGAATTATAATAATGTGATTAATGTTTCTAATGTAAGTGGGTTTGGGAGTTACAAGGAGTTGCAGCAACAGCTTGGATAAGAATGGTGAAACCTGCTTTTAGAGTTTTATTTATAGCACATTCATTAGGTTGGGCAAAATGGACAACATGTGCTTATGTGGTTAATGATAAATCCATATGAGGACTAAACTAGTCTGCTGAGTTATGAGAAAGCCATTTGTAGGTCAGATTTTTCTGGAGAGAGACAGACTTGAGAGGAACAATTCCTATCTGTTTGAGGGTAGGGGGAACAGGGAGAGGGGAGAAGAAGAAACCAGCTTTTCTCTTTCTGTAAAATACATAGGATGTTATGTTACATAAATGTTACAGATCTTCATTAGTTTTTAAAGGTCATTTGCCCCTAAAGTTTATGTAGATGGCTTCATAAATGCCAAAAATAGCATGGGAAGGAGCAGATATGTATGGAAATTATTCTTTTTTTTTTTTTTTATAAAATGGCAGATAATCTAATGTTAACATATGAAAACTGCAAAAGCCAGAATACATCTCTGATGCATTATATTTTTTCTTGTGAGATTCAGACAATCTAGAATGAAATTAAAGGTACTGAAGGAAAAAACCAGTTATATAAGACTATTCCTTCTGTTTGAATTCACCACACCTTAATCCTGCTGCTGTAAGCAGTTTAAAGTACTCTTTCAAACAGAAATAGTTTCCCCAGGTGAGAGTATAGTTAATAAACCCAGTATTTTGGCACATGGTTCATGTTGTGGTTTTAGTTATAGATCTTCCAAAAGGATAAAAAATGATTGGTTCTCCTCCTTTATCCTTATCCAGGGTTGTGCAGGTCCTTCAGCCACAGGTCCCACTGGTTTCCACCAGAGACCATGATGCCATTTGGACTGAAAAAATAAAAAAGAAATAAAAGCAAGAAAAACAAAGACAAACTAGTAAAAGAAAACCCTTATAAATTCCCTCTATATAGCAGCCAAATGCATAAGTTCCATGCTAGAATCTCAGTAGTTGCATGCTGCACGTCCTCACAAATAAACAGGCAAAACCTATCCATTTGCAACAAGCTATTTCCCTTCTCTGCTCTTATTCCTTGGTAGAATGTAAATGTGATGTTCATTTTCAAGGAAACAAGTTGCTGAGTGAATACTCTCAAATGTGTTCCCCTACCTCAACTGGGTGTTGCTGCAGGTGCTATTTGTGAATGAGCTCAGATTATCAGAACACACTTTCAGAAAAGCAGACTGATTATAGTGAGTATTTTTAGCAAGAGAAAATGGCACCTAGTGCAGAGATATTTAATGATATATATGTATATGTACAACAAAAACAAGCACAGGAAGCTCTCTCAGATGAATTCCTTTTGAAAAGTAATTTATTACTCTCAGGACAGTTAGTTAATAAAATACATGATGGCTTTCCCCCACCCTTGACACCCTGTAATCCACAGTGGATCCCTGCTGAGAAGATGTACTTTAGTACATCTTGGGCTCCAGTGGTAACTGCATGAAAACTTAATGGCCTAATCAGAGTTTACCTCATTTAGAGGCTACAGAAGATGACTTGTTTCTGCCATCAAAAGTCATGACAACACTATTATAATATTTATTTGATAGATATGAAATAATCCATGTTTTGCTCCAACATCTAAACACGTTTTATTTTTGACCCCCTTGGTAGACACAGAAAATTAGGTTCAGAGATTGCAATAATTAGCTAGGCTAATAATCCCTGGTGCAGGAGGGTCAGCTCCAGAGGGGATTCATCTCACCTGTGTTAAACTGTGTTTGGACAAAACAAATTATCTTCCACAAGGACCAGTCTCTATTAATTAGAGAGGGTCACTACAGATATTTAGCTCAGATCTACCCTTGAGCTGGCTAAGCACAGTGCAGGTACATCCCACCCCATGGATTGAAACACTGTTTTTTTGAATGACAAGCAAGGACCAAGCTTTAGGACTAGATGTGCTCCTTACCTTGGAGAGCTTACAGACTAAAACCAGTGTCTTAAATACAAAAAATAAGGATGTTAAATCTGTGTGGAAAGGTCTGAGACTCACAGGGCAAGGCTCTATTTACCCGAGGCTTCAGGATGAAGAAAAAGTCATGTCATTCTGAAATTAGCTATATTTAGTTTACTGGTTAAGTTAATTAAACAGCACTGGGGCCCTGCCACTGGAAAACTTTTATGGTGTTAAATATTATCATGGTCCCTGTTTATCCCAGGGTGGGGTGCCAAGTCTCTGGCGTAGCTTGACCAGTAGCATGACCCAGAGATTGTTCCCAACAGGAAGTCTGCATGGGGCCATTCTTTTTTGGAGGTTAAGGGCATTTAGCCCCCCTGTACATGAGGCTATGCCTGCTGGCTCTGGGACCAAAGACCAGCCCTGACCCTGTTTAGCTAATCTCTTCCTCTTCTCATTTTGTTATTTGACCTCTTCATGATCAGAACCATGGGGAAGCAGCTATGGTGTGCTGGGCTTGATGCAGGGCTAGCCTTACTTTGAAATAATGTGGTGCTATCTAATTCCCTTCTGCTGTTCTCTCTAATCTGTAAAGACCTCACAAATCTGATTTTGGCCTGGTTACCCTAATCTGCATCATGGGCTGCCCAATTCACTGAATTCAATGGGCCACACTGGACTGTGTCAGGATTTTGAGCTCATACTTGGTTTTTTGAGCTGGTTGAGCAAACAGATCTGCAAGATCTCGTCTTGACAGTGCACTAGCTCTGATCTGAAAGGAAACACAGCTTTAGACATCTGTTTTAAGGGCAGGACTATTCTGAGCTTATTTAAACTTGATACAAGGCTCTGTTTATATTTCTTTGATTAATTGAAAATAACCTCTCATTAGGGAAGTGACAACTGATACCGTATGATTGTGCTCAAGTCATTCACAGGAGCGAAAGAAATACACCAAGGGTTAGGCAGGTCAAAGCCCTTGTTTGGATCAAAGCATATGTTGAACACTGTATAAATGCCAAATCTGAAAGTGTTTTGTGTTTAAGGTTGAAGTTTGGAGTAAAATGATACTATAACAATAAATCCCTAATTCAGCTTGGTAGGTCGCTACTGCATTCACAAAGGCACAGCAAAGAGAGGGATGCATCTGATGGAGCAACTGGATAGGAGTCCAAGTCTGTTAAAAATTTACAGTATAGGTGAGGTAATACCACATCCAGGTCTGGTAGGCACATTTGAAAAAGAACTTTAATACAATGGAAATGGATCTTGAAAGAGTGACAGGCACAGTTTGTGGTTTGTCCATAAATCTGCCTTACCGTGAGAGACTAAAAAGGCTCAGCTATTTTTATGTATTCAGGACAAGGTTATGAGATGACTTGTCTGTGGTTTTGTAAAGCTGAGCTTGCAGGGAGAGGGAGCAGCAGGCTCCAGTTTCCACTCAGAGCTGCATGGCTTGGCTGCTTTCAACCAAAATATTGGAGGGTCCCCAGCTATACCTAGGCTTGAAATATTCCTGCTGTTCTGGGGGTAAACTGAGGATGGGCTGTACTTTGGTGGGCTCAGCCTTCTCTGTCCATGCCTGATCTGCAGCTTCCTGGAGAGACTGGTGAGTGATGGCCAGGGTTGAGGGTGGAGAGTGAGACAAATGCAAATCAGAAAGGCAGCCCTTCTTCTTGACAGGGTGATAGCCACTGAAATAACTTATCTGGGGTGGATTGTCCTTCCCTGAAAGCCTCTGATTTGGGGGGGATGTGTCCTTGCATGATGTGCCATGATTTGTAATGAGTCAGGTGTTGCTTTGGGACACCACACCATTCTGTGGCCTCAGCTATGCAGGTGATCAGGCCAGGTGATGGAAATGATCAAATGAGTGATCTCACCTGGCCTTGAAATATTCCTATTAAATAGGAATATTTAAATATTCTTGTTTTAGTGGGAATATTATATTTTTATAAAACTGATTGGTAAATGGAGATGTCTCAGTGAGGCCATCCTTAGCCTGAGGAAGGTCAATTTTTAGGAAAAAAAATCTCTCACCACTTTCATATTTGTAGGTAGAATGGCTATGTTTATATTTGCTTTCCAGGAAAGAGTTAAATCTGAGCTTAGACCTGGGTTCCAACTGTCCCTGTGGTTTACTATATCTGGTAGGACATCTTTCAGTAGGATGAGGAGTGATACAACTTCTTCCAAACAACATTTGACCTTCTGTTCAATCTACAGTGACCTGGTTGTGTGGGCATCTCATCCACCTTTCAGCAGTGGTGTGGGAACCAAATCTGGAAGATGAGGACCCCTTAGAAAGTCCCGTGGGCTCCTGTCAAAGAGTTTATGGCACTGTCTACTGCAAGGCCAGGTGGGATTTGCAGAGAGCCCAGAGTCAGGCTAGGTCTGGGCTGACTGAGAAGGGCACATTTTAAGTTTAAAGGATACTTTAAAACTGCAACCAAGTTCAATAGCTGCTGTGCCCTTGCACCCACCATGTAGAGAGGTGTTCAGAGGGTTTCCCTTGCTGGAAGGTTAGAGTGGATATTAGGAAAATAATCCAAATAGATTAGGAATGATGCTATTAGAAAAATCCATTGGCTTGGATATCAGGAAAAATTTCTTCACTGGAAGGCTGGTCAAGCACTGGAACAGGTTGGTCAGGGACATGGTGGAGTCACCATCTTCAGAAGTGTTCCCAAAATGTGTAGGTGTGACAGTTGGGGATATGGTTTAGTGGTGAGCATGTTGTTACTTGGACTTGGCAACATCATCATTACAACATTCCATTCCATGGCGACATCCTTCCATTACAAAATTTTACTGTATCTTGATTAGTAATCACTACATTGGAGTGATTATTCTGTGATTTTTTTTCCTACTAATACTCTTTTTTTCAGCCTTCTGACTTCAGAATTCAAAGACTGAGGTATGAAATACCTTGAGGTATATGCTCATGGGACATAAAATCCTAATGACTTTATATGATTTTAAGGTATCCATCCAGCTTTGTTCAGTAAAGGCAGTTTCTTGCATCTATCCAAGCAAAGGTTTGACCGCACAGTGTGATTTTCTGCCTCTGTGAGTCGTGCCACTGGCGCATCTCGCGGGTGCCTGGGCTGTCCCTTGTCCTGTCCCGGGCCGTGTGCTCCTGTCCGGGCTGGGCACAGCCCCAGGAGCCCGGCCCGCCCCCTGCCCTGGGAGCTGCGGGCAGTGCCGCATTTCGGAGCGGCTCCTGGGGCAGCAGCTGCCGCTCAGGATGCGGGGGGGACCTCGCTCCTGCCTGCTGCCCTCAGGCACACGCTGGAGCATCCGAGAGCTTGGAAAAGCCAGGAAACTGCTGAAAATGGCATTTTGCTCTTCGTGTCTAACATCATCGCACCACTCCTGCTCAAGTAAATAAACTCTGATGGGAATCCCGCCCCTACCCCCTTCATTCCTTGCTTTAATAAAACTTGTCACAGTGATTTTTTTTTTTTCCCAGTCAGCAGATTTTTACGCTCGTTAACGAGGGCGAAAAATTTCTCTTCCCCCCCAGTCGCCCCCAGTTGCCTCCCCTCTCTTTCATGTCAGGGGCCAAGTTTGGATTGGAGCCTGGTGAAGTTTCTGTGTCATTTCCTGTTGCTGCCCTCCCCGACACTCGCTCCGCGCTCCAGCCCTCCCGCAGACGCGCAGGGCGTCCGCCCTCCCTCCCTCCTGGCCGGCGGCTTTTGGGGAGGATGTGACAGCGCTGGGCACACCTCACGCTCCCGCCTGTCAAGCCGCATTCCTGCTCCTGCTGTCGCCACGGGCTCAGCTCCCAGCCCGCTGCCAGGAGCGCCAAGAAGCCGAACGCTGGAGCAACTTTCTTCTCTCCAGGCAGCTCGCGGTGCGTCCCAGGCTGCTGGGAACCGGAGGCGGTGAGAGCAAACCCATCCTTCTCCCGCAAACTTCGCCCGCTCCTGCTGTCCGTGCAGGAGATGGGGAGCGAGGGGCCGGGGATGCCGGCGCTGGGTGTTTGGGTGGGCGAGGTGCTGCGGCGGGATGGGGAGGGGACAGGAGCCCCGTGCGTCTCACTCCGTAGAGCAGGTCAGCTGTGAGGGCTGGCATTGGTGCTTTTGGGCTGGTGGCTTGATGTGAGTGACGGAAAAAGGGCTGTTGAACAGAGGGGGAGAGCGGCACGGGGATGTTCGGAAGCCGGGCAGGCAGCGAGAGGAGGTGAGGCAAAGAGCAGGGGCTGCTCAGCCTTTTCTCTTACGTGTTTGTCTTTCAGCTTCAGTTTAGTGCTCACAGGTTTTCCCAGGGCTGGCTTGCGGTAGCGTTCACAGGGTTTGTGAGTGTGTCCAGTCCCGAGGACTGCTTTTCTGAGCAGAAATAGCTGATACATGTGGAAATCTGTGTTACCCTCGCTTGGAGGAGCGGGCACGACTCAACTGGCATCTGTAAAATCCTGCTTGTGTTGCCTTTCCTCTGCCATTGCCTTATTTGCTCGCTGAACACACGTATATTTGGTACGAAAACGACACAAATGCTTGTGCTTTAAAGTGGAGCAACTGTGACTTCATGTACTATTTCTGTCATTCCTAACTCGTTCAGTCTTGACTGTTTCTTGGACAAATAAGGCATAACAAAGTGACAGATAAATCCCGAAGCATGTGCTGGAGCCGGTTCCCGGAGCTTCCAGAGTTAAAAGGCTTTCTTGAACTCACTGACACAGGGCAGTAAATCTCAATGTGTCATTAAGCGAGGGAGAAAAGCGCTTGCAGAGCATTGCACACCGGCAGATAGAGTCGGTGCTGCACAACCCCAGGTCTTCACAGGCAGGATCAGCTCCCAACACCTCCAGCTACCCAGCAGCATTTAGAAAGGTCAATTTTATGTACAATATTTACCAGCTAATTGTAAGTGGGGCAATAAAAGCCTTGGAGTTGGCCCCAGGAGAAATGATCCCCAGGCGTTGTGTACGGTGTGTTTACCTCCCAGTCACTGCTTGATTCATGTTGCTTTCTCATCTCCCTCATTTTATGCTGGTTTGGCAGTAGAGTTCTCTCTGTCCCTCCTTCCCTAATGAGAAAGTGGTGGAAAAAGGTACAAGATGGGTATGTAGGAAAGGGGCTTTGGGCTCACTCTGAGCACTTCAGTCACTCTCCCCTGCCCCCAGCCAAGGCATATCTCCTCACATGGCTGGGGAAAGTTCAAGCCCCCTGTCCAGCCTTGGCACCCCTTGTCTTGCTGCCATAAGCAATAGGGGACCCAGGAGACATTTACTGACAGCTTTGCCTGGAGCCAGTTTCTAGGTAAAAGCTCAAAGTTTCTTTCACAGCTCTTCCATGAAAGGCTTTTTTTTTTTTTTAATTGAGTTGAGTAGGAAATCCTTTTTTGGGTCTTCCAGTCTCCCAGACTCTTTCTGGGTGTTGTGCTACTGGAAGATTTAACAAAAAGTATCCACTTTCAGTATTCTCACAACAGGCTTATACATGTACTAGTGAGGTGGTCCTGAGGATCTGTGCTACACACAGGGCTTGATCTGAGACAACTTCTGGGTGTTGCTGGAGTTCAGGAAGGGCCAGGACACTCCAAAGGCAGTTTGGATGTAGTCACCTTGTTTCAGAGTATAAGAGAGTTTAATACTATGTAGGCGTCAGGCTGTGCCAATTGGCTTCAGGGCTGAAGAATGGGCTCTGGCAGGGGTTAGTTTACTAGCAGAGACACACATAGCCAAAATTGAGTAATGAGCTCATGTAACAGAGGGAGGAGAGAAACTGTAGCAGGAGTTGCTCTCAGCACCTCCTAGGAGCCCAGGAAACAGCATTTACCTGGAGATATGCTCTGTATTCTGTGTGTGAAAGGAAACGGGGTGACAGACTGGCATTTTCACAGGGGTTCAACAGGCAAGTCAGCTCTGAGGTGAATGGAATCATTGCCTGTGCAAAGTGACTAGGGGGCTGACTGAGCTTCAGGGGCTGCTTTGGGTACTTGAAGGGGGGATATGACCTCCAGGCCTTTGGAAATGCACCCATATATACAGCTGTTAAGAGATGAACCTCAGTCTCCAGTGAAGTTTTTGGGAGTGCCTTTCTAAACTGTCCCAAAACTTTACCTCTGTGCCAGGGAGGTGAACATAATTTCATCCTTAATTTTTTTTGGATTTAAATGTTAACCCTGTTCATTTTAAGCTGAGATCACCCTGCTGATTCCAGTGATGTTATTTTTGATTTACAGCAGTGGAGAGCAGGTAAAAATCAGTCCCTTAATATTAGTCCCTTAATATTTTTCTGACACTTGCAAAGAAGAAAGCAAAACAAGAGAAACCCACTCAGGGTGAGATCATGATGGGAACTGAAGGGTCTAAAGTACCACCAAGACTTGTCTGACTTTTTTTTTCTTTCTTACTTGCCCTACATCTCAGCTTTTGCTTTTGTCAATAGAAATCTGTTCTGTGCATGAGCAAAAGCTGGGTCCCTATTTTTACACAGAATGCTGTAACAGCAGCAAACTCAGGGTCCCTGTCTCCTTGTGTGAGCGTGCTCTCCACACCACACCGTGTTCATGTAGCCTTGACAGATGAGCCAGGGGATGGCCATTCCTGTTCTGCTGCTTACCTTGGGAAAGTGCTCTGGAGCCCAACAGACTTTACTGTCTGGAAATATTTCCTGTTGCACAACATAAATTGTCTCTTTCAGTTTAATCCTGTTGTCTTAGATTACCTCACCAAAGTACTACTGTGAGTAAAGCCTCTCTCGACAGCCACTCCACTGCAGTTCTAAGAGGCCACAGGGTGTGAAGACTCTGCAAGAAGGTGGGGTGGGTATGTGCTTCCCTTCCCCCTTTCTCATCTTGCGCAAGGGCAGGGCAAGCCTGCTTTTTAACATCAGGTCTCTGTGACTTCTCCTCCCTGAGCCAGACCCCTCTGCAGCTCCACAAACCCATGATGGCCACTGAGATCCCCAGGAGAGATCTCCCATCACTGGTGGCTTCTTGTGGTGCTGGTGGTCCTTTTCTCTGAGCTGCTTTTTCCTGCTTCAGTGCTTGAGCTTGGTGTGGTGCTCCCTGTCCTGCCTGAGGTTGCTCTGAGGATTCTGTGCTGCCCACCAGCATGTTGGCTGCCATCTGCTTCAGTTTCTCTCATCTTCTCCTGGGGGACAGCAGCAGCATTTGGGGTCGCCTTGGCCCAGTTTGTGGGTGCTTCCCAGCTCCCTGTGCTTCCCCATCTCCCCAGGCTGAATCAGACACTCTGTGTTCATCTGCTTTGCTCTTGCTCAGCTCCAGCTCCAGCTCTCGTGGTATTTAAATGCTGATGCACAAATTTAGGTAACATTTACACGCTCTAGTGAGTCTTCAGCTCGCCTGCACAAATTTCTTGTTTTCCTTCTTCTAATGCAGTGCCACTACCTGAGGACAGTGCTGCCTCCTTGCTCCAGGGAGCTGCTGATCCCTGCTCTGTTTATGGGACATTGCCATAGCAATGAGGATGTGTAGTGGAGATGATCAGGATTAACCAGACCATATCCCTGCTGCTGGCCAAACACAGCCAAAAAGGTGCCTGGCTCCTTCCCTCCCCAAACAGAATCCTGTTTGCTTTGACTATTTTTAAACGTATTTGCTGGTGGAGCCTGGAGCTCACTGTCAATCTGAGCCTTGCCACATGCAACCCACAGCTCTTTAAAATGAATTATTGTGGCAATGGGAAGGACAGTTTTTGGTCTTCTGTCCACTGGCTTGGGGCTACCTGACATGATGGTGGTTGTGGCAGTCACTTGCTTCCCAGTAAATCAGCTAAAGGCAACAAACTTCTCAAAGTCAGAGGCTTTTTCTCCTTCCTCCTGACTTCTGGACTTGAACTGGTGAGAAGGAGGTAAGAGGCCTCTGTATCTCATCAGCAATTCCCTCAATCATCCTCTCCCTCCCTGGAAGTGTTATTTTTGGTTAATTCATACAAGTCTGGGCCTCCTTGGTCTATCCTGTGGGAGGAAGCTCCAGGCTGGAATTTTGTAATAAAAGCCAGATTTTTCTCTGGAGGCAGAGTGGAGGAGGCCACTCCTGTTGCTCCTCCAGTTCTTGTTAGTTCTTGATCAGCTTAATCTGGCAACTGTGAGAGGTTTTCTTTCTCTGCTGAGAATAAATCTAGCTTCTGAGGAAGGACAGCATTGTGGTGCTCACTCTGAGATACCTGATTTCCACAAAGCCATTGGTGGAAATCACAGCTCAAGCTGTTTGGACCTCATCTTCCTGAAGGAAGTTTCCAAAAGTTCACTGGGTCTCTGAGTGCATCACAGGCCATTTGCACCCATGCAGAACCACAGCTTTCCTAAAAACAAGGAGTTTCCCTCCAGTGTCCTTGGCCAGAGTTAGTTTGCTCTTAACCTTAGGAGCACAGGGCAGTCTGTCCCCTGCCACACCACGGAGAGGCTGGTTTTCACTGGAGTGAATATGTCTGTGTACCTGCACCTGGGAGAGTTCTCAGAAGTGTTCTGTGGTTATGAAAAGAACACAGATCTGGCCTCTGATTTCCTCTGTGAGCACGATAATTCAGCGTTCTCCTCCTTCACTGACCATTGGCAATAGAAAGACCACTATTCTCTGCTCTCTTCTCTTTGCCTGTCCTTAAAGTTGGAGTTGTTTCCATAGGGGCTGGTGCAGTGACAAGCTGAGAACATCTGAAGTTGCCATAATTTAAATATGCAAGTGCTATCTTAAATATATCCTGGGAGCTTACTAACAAAATTTGAGTTTTCTTCAGACCCAGTGCTAAGGATGGAGACAGCAGCTGAATCTGACCTATAATCCTCACTGGTACTTCTCACACTACCTGTAAGACAGTCTTTTGGAGTTTCCCATCCAGGCTTTTTTCACTAACTTAATAAAATCTATCTTGTGCTCCTTTTATTTTACTAGTCACTGTGATTCTCCTCTGACATAGCCTAAACTATGCTTGGACTACTTTTTTTCCCCCTTCTTTTTTATTGAAGTATCCATGGACTGTATAGTCTTCAGAGATTTATTTTTCTTTAATGAAATCAGCCTCATTTTCCTGGCTAGAGTACTGCATGAATGTCACATTTAAATATGTGCTTTCAAGTCCAGTCCTTTCCCTCAGATATATTACTTTACACTACATTTGTCTGTGTTAAACTGCAGTGCTGATTTACTACATCAGTGACCATTAAAGATTCCAATTCCTCTGACTCCTGTTTTGTTGTTTCTCACTGTTTATTATCCACAATGATCTGATTTTTAGAATAGTTGGCGCATAGTAAGCTGTAGTTTCTTAATTCTTTCCCTCTGCTTGATACAATGGTTACAATTAGATTCAAGCGTATTTAGTGGATTTGGATGGCAGAGCAAGTACGAAAAGCTCTCCTGGGAGCCATGAATGTCACAGCAGTGTGTGGTGCCAGGTGTGCACAGGAATGAAGGGGTAAAGATGTGCCCAAAGTGTAGGGAAGATCCCTTGCCTCTGTCCCACAAGAAGGAGGTGGAAGCAGAGAGTGATCAATTGTCAGAGGTCAGTCCTTTTTTTTTTCATGAAGGCCTCCCTTTTTTTCTTAGAGAGCTCTGTAAGTGTTTTCTTCCTCTGCTGCAATTCAGAAGTCAGAAGGGTGCTCTTCAGCCTGCTAAGGAGGCTTGAACAGCACTGAGCCTGCAAGATCTGAGATACAGTCAGCAGGATCCTAAATAGCTTTCAGTCTTGCTGTTTAAACATGCAAAATTGGGAATTCCCTTCGTTCCCTTCATTTCCTTATTTGAAGAAGCCCAAGCTAGGCAAACCTGCCAGGCATGCTAATGCCTCCTGACAAACTGCTTCAAAACACGAGTTTCATGGAAGGACAGCATCACTGCAGCACAAACCCTTCCCAGAGAGACAGAAGTACACCTTGGCCATATTTTAGTCAACCTCCACCCTCAGGCTGTGCTTCCCTGCATGGCTCTGCATCACCTGTCCTTCAGGAGGGTGCCAGGCCAGGTGGTGAATATCTCATGCACCACTTGTGAGAAATTCCAGCTGATATTTAGGAAATGCTTCTGTGCCATGTCAGCCAACTTCTGAGAGGAGCAAGCCAGGAGGCAGGTGCCTGTTCAGATACATCCCTGGTGTTCCAGCTGGCTGGCTCTCAGCAGCTCCTCACTGGGCACACAAGGGAACACCTATTTGCCCTTCCCAGACCCCCTGTCTCCTTGGACCCTACATGTACAGTACAGGTTCTGAGTCACTCCTCAGAAATCCAGTGCTCCTGACTCCTTCTGACTCTGCTGAATGCCTCAATGCTTAAAATAGGTGCTCCAGGTCATGCTGCTGTGTGGGATGGCTGCAGGTTCACTATTGTGACATGCGGGTAAGGCTTTTATTAAATGTGGCCTCAAGTCAACTTTCCATAACTCAGGTTTTGCAGGTGCAAAGGGCAGGCTACAATCTGGGGAAGTATTCTTGACCTTAATCATTATTTGCAAAGCAGTGTGTAAGGCACTGCCTGCTGTTACTAAGAGAAATGATGCATGTTAGAAGGGGATCACGTGGCTATCAGGCTGTGCAATCTGGCTTTATTTTCCAACAACACTAAATACTTGCTGATTTTGTCCAGACCTTGCCTGTAGTTTTCTAGAGTTGTCTCTGAGGCAGGAGCTTTCTTGCAAGAAAAAAAAAAAGTATGCACCAGGGCCCTTGTTTGCTCTCAGCACAGCTCTGACTGTGCAGCTGGCTGCCAAGCATCACACAGCAAGGCAGAGCAATGCTTGTGAATCACCATGGAACAACATCAGACGAGCCAAACAGACCCATGTGATTTTAGGCAGGGCTCAAGAATTTTGTTCTTTAGCTTCAACCCAGAGGGCAAATTTGTTCATTTTCCTGGCACTGCAACAATGATAAAGTCTCTGCACCCATTTGCCCTGAACTGGTATGGTTTGTTCTCTGAAACATTTGCTGTTCCCGTTTTGTGTGACAATAGCTGTTACAGGATAGGTAGAGATTTTGTGGAACCAATTGTCAGGTACATTAAGCTACTTTCACCCCCTCCTGAGTATATAAAATGTCCTTAAAGCAAGTGTAAATTGTATTGACTCCAGAATCAGACAAATAGGTTCCCAACTCTGAAGTGAGTTTGTGTTGCAAACTTTTGTGGGGAGATGAATAACTAAATTATTGTCTCACCCTCTGAGACAGGTGCTTAGGACAAAGTGCTGATGCCTGGTGGCCACAATGGATGTTGGAGGAAAATTTTAGGAAGGTTGAAGAACCTGTGCCTGAAGACATTGAGGGCTCCAGTGGTTCATGCACTTGACATATGCAGGTTCCTGAGCCTTATCTGGTGGCTTGGACTAAAATCACAGAATCATGGAAGCACAGGGCTGGAAAAGACCTCTAGTTTCATTGAGTCCAACCATTAACCCAACACCACTGTGTTCACCACTTATCCATGTCCCTTAGTGCCACATCTACACCCTTTTTGGATACTTCAGGGACTGGCAAATTCCACCAATTCCCTCAGCAGCCTGTTCTAATACTCAAGAACAAACCTTGTGAGAGATGTGTTTAATAGCATAGATGGTAAAGTTCTGGAACCTGAAATGTTCATTACTACAGAGCTCATTACTACATAA
Organism: Molothrus aeneus; assembly: GCF_037042795.1. Classification (NCBI taxonomy): domain Eukaryota; kingdom Metazoa; phylum Chordata; class Aves; order Passeriformes; family Icteridae; genus Molothrus; species Molothrus aeneus. The sequence continues at coordinate 69,977,432 of NC_089648.1, read as the reverse complement.
AGACCACTAGAGCTTTTTTGACCTTTGATTCTTTCCCCTCATGGCAGAGATCACATAGTGTGAATCAGCTCAGAGATGAAGGGAAAGCCTACAGCAACCAGCAACAGAAAACTTGACCTAGGGAGGAAGGTAGGTATTTTTTGTGAAATACAGTAATGCAGGCAAAGATATGAGGAAAACCACCTACTAAAGAGAAGCAAGCTCGTGAAGCGGACATGAAACCTCCTATGTTGACTTTTCATGTCTCCTAGACAGCCTACAGTTATTTCAAAAAAGCACAGCTTGACACAAGCACCCTAAATTATATCCCTGTCTCAGTGGTTTCTTGGGACCCAATCTGCCACACAGGACCACTATGGACCTGAGGAGGAGCCCAAGTGCAGATGGAAGAGCAAGGAAGCCTGTGACCTCCCCCAGTCCAACATCTATGACATGAGGAAGATCATCTTATCCAATTGCGAAGTGGAGGTGCTACCTCAAAGACCTCTGTCAGAGGTTTCATTCCTTCTTGCTTGTGGTACCCTGGAGAACTGAAAAGCTCTATGTGATTGCTAGTGTTAATAAGGAGGAAAGGGTGGAAAAAACCCCCATGACTTTTTGTTTCATATGTTGCTTGAGAAAACACGTGCTGTCTGCAGTGAGACCTCACTGCATGCTAATTCTTAAAGCATATATGCAAAAGTTTGAAACAGGAGGTTTTGTTGACCCTGGAAGAAAAAGCAGATTCCAAACAGAAGCTCAGGAAGAAAATCTGTGGTTTCATCTGTATTTGTTTTTGCTTTACTGATAAATGGATGCAGCTTGCCTGTGTCATGGTTTTGTCCTGCTTATCTTCTGAATCTGCATAAACTTTATTTCTGGGCAATTATAATTTCAAGACCTGGTCACAAGGTAGGCAGCTGAGGAGCTGCATCAGTGCTTCCATCCTCTCTTTCATTGAAATCCTGAGCTTTGGGTCTTGCTTTTGAGCAGAAATTTTGTGATGGAGACTGTAGGGACTAAATGGCTACATGGAAAATGTGAACCTCCACAAGGGTTTGAACTTGGGTCTACAGAAAACAACCTGATGATTTCAATCTGCAGAGGGCCATAAGGACATTCAGATTAAAAACTCAGTATGGGAAAACTTAAAATAAAATCTCCGTGGCTTTTAGGGGAATTAGTTCTACCTTTGTTTTCCACTGGGCCATGGACTACTCGAGGGTGTCTGAGGGGTTGTTTCCCCTTGGTGCATGCCTGGCTCGTTGATTCAGCTGTGGCACTGCTGTGGTGCAATAGCCAGTGGGTGACAAGTCATTCTTGTGAGGCTCAAAGGAGAAGGAGAAGGAGTCAGTGCTAAGGGAGGCTGCAGTGTTTGTGAGGTAACACCTGTGATCCGTCCTTAGTTCTTCTAAGTGTTTAATCTGTTACATCATCATGCAGAGTCTGGTGCTGTAGGATGAGATGGAATTGTTCTGTTTGACTTCAACTGAGCTTTTTTTGGCCCCTTCAGTCTGAATGTAGGCTCTTCATGGCTGCAGTTTACCAGGAGGCACTGTAGAAAAGTTCTAGCATGCATTTATTTAAACATCTGATACATTCTGGAGGATAAATGGTATGGAGCAGCTCCAGTGCTGTTTCCAAAGACCATCCTTGGCAAGAAAACAGAGAGGAAGGAAAGATCCGTTACGTGTGCCTGTGCATTGCCCCTAGAACAGGATCAAAGTTATGAAAAGAAACTCTGGTTTTGTTTCTCCACAGTTGTTAAAGTTCACAGGCCTCCCAGGATCTACATTTCAAGGCTATCATCAACCAAATTTTGTACATTTACATTTGTTCAAAATAGTTTCCAGGCAGTGAGTAATTAGTGGTTAGAAATGGCTTGCAGTTTGGTGATGATTTGATTAAGTGAAATCCTTAAGAAAATGAGCATTCCAGGTTCTTTTGTGTTTCCCTCCTTCACCTGTGGGCCACAGCTTCTTCCCCACCCAATCTCACAGGAGGCATCTCCTGTGTTTCAGTAAGGAATGGATGGATCCTAGTCAGGAAAGACAGGAGGATGCCTCCAGCCAGAATGAGCAGCAGGAAAAGACATTAACTCCAAAAAAATTGCCACTTTAACATTCTTCCTGAAGAACTTCAAATGCAGTAATTACATCCCTCTCCCCAAGAACTCCACGTACTCTGGTCTTTTGAATTAATTAATCCCTAAGTCCGAGGCATTCTGCAAACAAAAAAAGAAGACCCATCCCTGTACATTTCTATGCTGGCCAGTGAGCTAGTGAAGAAAAACGGGGAAACAAAAGTAAAGAGGTAAATAGTCAAAGTTTACCAAATTATGTACAAATAAAAATAATTTTCTAATGTTGTGCAAGGTGGGATATAGATTTTTTAAAATAAGATGGTGGAGTGATAGAAGAGTATAATTTGACCTGTCGGTCCTTGTTAATAAAAAGACCATTTTGTGTCCTGCTCCTTTATTCAGAAGTGGGGACAATGGAAAGGAGAGTTAAGTACTTAGGTGGGTTCTTTTATAAAAATCTTTGTTTTGCTCATTTACTTCAGGAAATTTTGATTAAAAATATTGATTTAAAAAAGGATGGTGTCTTTATGCCTTCCTGTATAACTGGAGATTTGTCAGATAGTCACTAAGCCATGTATTCCCAGCTGGTGGGAATGGATTTACAAGTGTTTGGACCTAGAAACCCAAATGGATTTACAAACTGTTGCTTGAAGTGGTTTTGCAGATCTCGTTGTGACAATGACATATTGCTCATGATTCCAAACCATAAGCTTAGTACCAATGCAGTGCTACCTTGGGTGGCAGAAGGAGAGAAACAGCCTCATTTTCTTGGCTCTCTACAACTCCCTGACAGGAGCCATGTGGGGGTTGATCTCTTCTCCCAGGAAACAAGTGAGACGACAAGGGGAAAAGACATCAAGTTGCACAAAGGGCAGTTTAGATTTGATATGAGGAAGAATTTCTTCAAAGAGAGAGTTGTCAATCATTGGATCAGGCTGCCCAGGGCAGTGGTGGGGTGACCATCCCTGGAGAGATTTTTAAGAGACATGTAGATGTGGCTCTGAGGGATATGGTTTAGTGGTGGGCTTGGCAGTGCTGGGTTAATGGCTGGACTTGATGATCTGGAGGGTCTCTTCCAGCTTAAATGGTTGTATGATTCCTTGCACCCTGGAGAATTTTCCAGTATTTGGCAAGCCAGCAAGGTCCAGGGTGTAGCACCCATCACAGGCCACCATCTCACAAAGTACATCTCACGTCCTTCTGGACACCATCTCACAAAGTAGGCAAACCCAGCTGTTTAGGTACCTCAGTAAAAGGTCAAAAAGGACTAGTGAGACCATTCAGCCCATCTTCCTGCATAACAGCAGCTACAGACTTACCTTGGCTTAAATCCCATGGCAACCACAACCACCCCTACTTTTCAAGTGGTACTATCCTTAGCAGTGGTATTTCCACCACTGCCAGCAGCTGACCTGGGTAAAGCTGTTACTGTCTCTCCCCTTGGCCCTGTTTCCCTCTGAAGCAGCACATGTGACATTAGTAGTCCCTGTATCCTTGCTGGGAACCCCCTGAGCTGTAGTAGATTCTCCCAGGGAGTCCATCCAACTTCATTTGCAGGACCTGTGTATGCAGAACACATGAGATCCCTCAGGAAAATCTGCAGTCTAAACCCATTTAAAACTTTATATGGAAAAAGAAAAGTCTGAAAGTCCACGCTCAGCAATATTGCATACATGAGGCTCAGTTAATTCACCTTGAAAGAGGCCTTTAGGAGGACTTGCACATTCCTGGTGCGTTTGGGACAGGACATGGGTGAGTGCCCAAGAGCAGCACCAGATAAGCAGAAATCATTGCAGCAGCCTGGCGAGGGGGCCATGGGATCTGCAGGGCTGGCGGCGCTGCCAGAGCAGATCGGTTTGAGCTGCAGCCGCTCTTTCTCACAGATGGGATAAAAATAAGATAGATTAAGTACATCCAAGAAAAAATAGTTATGCAAAGGCTTGAGAAAGCTGCCAATGTCAGCAAAGGGAGGCAGTAATGTAAGCAAACTTCAGAGGAGGGGAGCTGCAGAGCGTCCTGCAGGAGTGAGCAGAGGGGACTGGCTCTGAGTGTTGGCTGGATGTGGGGTGAGGGGCTGGCCGGGCGATTTGGTTGAGTTGTGTTTACCAAGGCAAATCCCAATGGAGGGAGAGGTTTTTCTTTTAGCTGAAAAATGTGCCTGCCTCTATATTAAAATGTTTTTGCCCCTTCTGTGGTTCTTTGAGTCAATTTCTTCCTGGTTGAGTCACTCAGGCTGATAGGTAGATGCTGAAGTCTGCTGAAATCTGGAGCTCCCTGTCAGTGCTTTTGATGTCTATTCTGCTTCTCTGGGGTTAGATATCATCAGCTTTCAGCTTTCATCTTGCACCCAGCTTTCCATCAGATCCTTGGGAATGTCCAGTTTAGGCAAGATGAGGAGCTGCTGCCTTAAACTGGATCTTGTATGAGTGAGCAGCAACACCTCAGCTGTCAGAGCTTTAGGATGGTCCCCAGTGAGCACAAAGCTCAGTTTGGATGACTGATGGAGCATAAGCAGATGGAATATCAGGGCTTTGAAGGGCTCAGACAAGCAATAGTTGCTGCTTTTCAGTGGCTCTGTAGTAACTGGCTGTTACTAGATCTCAGGCAATGGCAGATTAATCTGCCTTGATTTAGTCAGCTGTGAACCTGACTTCTAGATTTCTGCACTTTTTTTTTTTTCCTTTTTTGTTTTTTTGGACAGTCACTACAGCTGGGTCAAGGCTAATGCTGTAAGGGTCTCCATACATTAAGTTTTCAGAGGGGCTGAGCCATAGAAAAACCTCTTTCCTGGCACTAAGAAGGAAAGACTTATAAGTGCATATAAGTATATGAAGAGAGAGTGTCAGAGGATGGAGCCAAGCTCTGCTTGGTGGTGACAAGCAATAGGACAAGAAGCAGAAGCTGATGCCCAGGAAGTTCCACCTGAATGCGAGGAAGAACTTTTCTGTGCAGTAACCAAGCATTGGAACAGAAAGAGTCCAGAGAGGGTGTGAAGTCTCCCTCACTGGAGGTGTTCCAGACCCATCTGGACACAATCCTGTGCCCTGTGCTCTGGGTTGACCCTGCTTGAGCAGGGAGTTGGACCAGATGAATCACTGTGGTCTCTTCCAGCCCAACTCATTCTGTGATTCTGAGACCAAGTCTGAAATGGTGCTTCTCTAATTTGTCAACATTTACTCTCCTCTGGGGAGGTGTAAACAGTGAGGGGCATGACCAGAAGGAATGAAGTCCACAAGATATCATTCTCCACTAAGGAACAGTAATTTTTGGCCTCTGGAGTAGTTGCTTCAGACAGGTTTTTAAATGCACTTAATTTAGACAAGAAATAATCTCGGTGAAAGGGGGTTGAGAACGTGTAGGGAACATTCTGGGGATAAACATCTGCCTCTTTTTGGTTAACAACCATATTTATTACTTTAAAACAAATACCTCTATCTGACCCAGACCAGAAAATAAACTGTGTTGCTACCGATGAGATAATGGATCAGAAAAATAACCCTAAAAAATTTCTGCTAAAACAAAAAACAAACCTCAGTCAAAATCTGTTTCTCATTTCTTTTTACATTCCTCTGAAAATTAAGACAAGTGTAGTTTTTCAGCTAGGTTTCTCTTTGTAGTTGGTAGATTTTACACTTGCTCAAAGAGAACTACAACTTTTATTTCCCACATTGTTTGAGAACCGCATCAGAAATGTGTCTGAGCAGCAAAGTTCACTCCCCCCGTGCATTAGGGCTGGGGAATTGATGTGCTCTTTACGAGAAAGAGTAACCAGATGCAAAGATTGTATCAAGAATCTTAGATGGCCAGGAGGGAGCTGGATCTAGGCCTTCCCTTCAGCCCTCTCCTCTAGAGCTGTCTGTCTGTCTGTGTCTGTGCAAGCAGTGTCACTGATGCCAACGCAGTGATCCCTCTGTCTGCCTGGCCAGCCACACTGCTCTCCCATCTGGGGATGATGCAATTTCCTTTGCTTCTTTATTGGGAGATTAAAGGAGCTGCTTCTTCTCCCTTTTCCTTGTAGATAATTTATTGTTTCTGGATTTAATAACTTTTTGTATTTGAAGGTTTCCTGCAGATGGATTAGGAGGCAGTGCAAGCAGTGCAATGACAGCGTTGTCAAAGCAAGTATCTGCAGTGTAGGCTACCTGTTCCCTGATCCTTCTGTTGTATACATTGAGATTCATGTGCACATCCTGTCTGTCACTTCAAAGGCAACTTTGGCTATTGGACATTGTTTACTATTGGAATTGTAAAAGGGAAATTGTCTTGCATGTCTTTCTGGTAGCTGTTGATAAGTTAAGTGGTAGCCTCCTGCCTGAAAGGAGGCTGTAGACAGGTGGGAGTCAGTCTCTTCTCCCAGGAATCAAGGAAATGGCCTCAGGTTGCACCACATAAGGTTTAGGTTGAATATGAGGGAAAAAGTGAGGTCAGGCATTGGAACAGATTGCCTAGGGAAGTGATGGAATCACTCCCTGGAAGTGTTCAAAATGTATAGATGTGTCACTTTGGGACTGATTTAATGGTGGGCAGAGCCATGCTGGGTTAATGGTTGGACTTGATGAACTTAGAGGTCTTTTCCAACCTAAATGATTCGAAGATTAATAACTGCATCAAAATTTTCAGAATTTTTCTCGTCTTGGTGTTTGGCTCATTGGTAATATATATTCTTTTGAAACAGTCAGACAGCACTCATTACCACCAAGTTTTCTATCTAGGGGACCCTCCTACCCAGAAGCTTCTGTTGCCTCTCTTGTGAGCAGCAAATGGCACCTGCCACAATGAGTTAGGAGGGTTATGTAGGGATTTGCATTAATAAGACATTGAGCTGGAGATTTGGCTGGAGGCTCCAGCCCACCTGCTGTAGGGGCCAGATGTAAATCCATGAGGTCCTGCAGGGGTATGCTATCCTAGCACATGCCATCCCAGCCCTGGGAGCCTCCCCTGCAGCTGTGAGTGGAGCTCTGCTGAGCTGCCTGGGAGCAGGTTGGCTCCCCTGAAGCCATTCTGTCACCACAGCCTGGCACCCCATGGATGAGCTCTGCTTGTGGGATGAAAGGGACTGCTGGTTCTTCAGCCTGAGGGGTGAAGTTGTGCCCTTTTGGGCTCTCTGGGGCCCAGTTTCAGTCCTGACATCTTGGGGGACTTGCCACATGATGTGGCTGTTCTTTCAGGACACAGATAAGTACAGCTATTGATTTATTTTGTTGTTAAGCACAGGAGGAGCACAAGGGAATGCAGATGTCTGTCAGCTTTGCAGCAAGTTGCCGAGACCCCTTTGTGGCAAGTTTGGGTTGCTTCTGCATTTCCAATTGTCCCATTTTCTTTGATGTAGAAGACTCTCCTGAGTCTGAAATTCTTCCCTTTAGGTTTCCAAGGTCTGATTCTTTCTGTAACAGTTCTCATGAATGTTTGTTTTTTTCTTAAGCAAAAATCTGCATGGGAATGCTCAATATATGAAGGGCTTGCAAAGGTCTGTCCTTTGAATCCATGGACACTCTCCCCTGTGGTAGGGCAAGGATTGATATGCAAGGTTTAGCTCCTAATAAACCTCCATTTGGGGTGGGAAGGCACTTGGACCACATCACAGAGGATTTTAGGAGTTCCCTCTGGTAGAAAGGTGGATCCATCTCTAGTGGCTGTTCACAGCCCTACAATGAGCACATCCTTTGTAATGACACTTTTTTCTTCCTCCTCAAATGCAGGGGTTGCTTTACTTAACTTGATTTACAACTCTATCAACCATACTCTATTAATACATTTTCCCAGTAAAGACAAAGCTAGTCTCTGACAATTTTTTTTTTTTGTTTAACTCTATTGCTTAGAAGGAGAGATTAAGCAGCAAATAGAGTACCTGGCCCCAGCATGAGCTGCTCTGTTTGCATAGCCCTGTCAGCTGTGCCATTTTTCACACATCTCATGGACAAAGTGTAACTGGCAAATTGTTTATGTACAGAAGGAGCCAATGTCACGTACCTTCCCCATTCCTGCTCACCCACCTTTTACTGAAAGCTTTATAGAGAGAGCTGCAGAGCAGCTGATAGCTGCAGTAGAGAACAGAATGAGTCCAATGCCAAGTTTTGCTGCAGAGATCTTCCTTGTTGGGACAGTAACAAGTGGAAATACAAACTGAATAAATGGGTCTGATGATGCTGGACTGTAAGCAGGTTTTAAACCCCCAATTTTCCCAGTACACCAGCATTTAGCCCTCAGTCTCTTGAGTTACACAACATTACACAACCCTCTTAAATAGGCCAATTATTTCTCTATGCAAGAGTGACTCAGAGAGATTTTCCTGTCTGTTGCATATGAAATATATATTTAATTTTCTCCAAGAAAGCCCATTTTTATTTGCAACTCAAGTGAAATCAATATTCCAAAATGGCATTTCAATAAAATCAAAGTTGTAAAGTAAACAAGGTAATGGGAAGAAAAGTGCTGTAAATAGATTTTTAAATGTCAGACAGTTGATATATATTTTCAAATATGCAACTTGACTTTACAGTGATAAATATGGGAAACTGGGAGCAGGTGAACAAGAACTATGAAAAGAGAGAAATTATGTGAAGGTACCTGTGCTTTCCTTTTAGCTATGGCAGCCTGCAGGTGTGTGGGACCCCCCTGGGTGGAAGGGTGAGAACAGGTATTGTTTTTGGAACAGAATCATAGAATTAAAGGATAGTTTGCATTGAAAGGGAACTTAAAGGTCATGATGTCCAAGCTGTCTGCAATAAGCAGGGACATCTTCTGCTAGACCAGGTTACTCAGAGTCCTGTCCAACCTGACTTTGAATGTTTCTGGGGATGGGGCATCTACCACATTTCTGGGCAACCTGTGCCAATGTTTTACCATCCTTATTAAAAAAACAAACAAACAAGCAAACAAACAAAGAAAAAACCCTGAAAAAAGGCAATTTGCAGTAGAGCCTCTATTGTTTCAGCAAGCCAGTTCCTGGATTTTTTTCTCACCAGGGAATTCATAGGGGTTAAAGAAGGAAGAGAGCATTAAGGAAGAGCTGCGGGGGTCATTGCAGGAGTCAGTACTGCACTGATGGCCAAGCTGATGGTGCTGGAATCACCATCTCTTCTTCACCTGTAAATCCCCCAGCTTTACCTAATGTTTCACATGCTGCACAAATGACATTCCCTCTTGCTTTTCCCAGGAAGGCACAGGGTGTTTGTGCTCTGCTGAGCAGTGGCCATGTCCCAAGCAGCAGCAGCTGGTCTTGTATTGGGACAGGACTTGCATAGTTCAAATTGTCACTTGCAGTGACCCACAGCAGAAACCCTCATGATTAGAAACTTGTGAGGACATCCCCGCAGCTTGCAAAAAAGGTTTGTCATCTTTCTGGGGAGAAAATCAACTGGAAGACTGAAAAAGTGTTACATCCTCAGACATGAAAATTGATGCAAAGAATACAAGTGTAGAAATGCTACGTAACTCCAAAATGATTTTGAGGTGGTAGAAGAATAGCAAACAATGCTATACATATTTTCTGCTTTCTTAATCACAATATCCCTCCCTAAAATCTGCTCCAGATTTACCACATATATTGTGAAGTCAAAACTGGTTAGCTTTCAGGTCAGAGAGGTTGAATGGACCTTAGTCACCTACAAATCAAGATTTCTAAATCAATTGCTATTATTTTGGTTAGAAAGTTTGGAAACACTATAACATGAATGAAAGAAACAAGAAAATAATTGAACTAATAATCTGTTTGAGGGCAGAACTGGGACATGGTTTCGAATTGTTTAAAAAAAAAGGCAAGACATGGAGGCTGAGAATCAATACAACCTGTATCTCCTATCTCTGGAGTAGTGGTAAGCAGGAATGGGACATTTGGTGGAAGAAGATACCATTGCTTTGGGACTGGAGTTCTCCATCCTGGTGCATTTTTCGGGCTTTTCAGGTCACCCCCCAAACAGGCATTTCTGAGAGTGGGGAGTTTCCCCCCATGAGTGAGTGATCCGCAGGGTTGGTGTGCCCGTATTGTGATGTCCAGCAATGGGCTGAGCTTGGTTGAGCTGCCTCTTGTCACCTCCCTGGTTTTACCTGGGTACTCTGGATTTCTGAGCAATGGTGATTTTTTTAGTTTGGGAAAGTGCTGTTCACATCACCCTAAAAGTGGGCTTGGGCATTATCTTTGATGCAGGAAGCAGATGTGGTGCTGTCCCACTTTGCTGCCAGGAGTCCAAGATAAAACTCAGACCTCCCAAGCTTTCCTGTTGTTTTGTCTTAATCCAGGAAATTCAGCTGGCATCTCTCTTATTCCTGCTGGTTAGAGAGACTTAGAGTTTTCATTAGATGCTGGATCTTGATCTTGGCTAATGAAAAGCAGAGCGAAATCACACTCACAGTCTGGCAGGGAGTTTGAACACTTGTGCAATAGGAAAGGTCCTCTCTCAGGTGCAGTTTGTGCTGTATGGTTTGTGTAATGCTCAGCAAAGCCCTGTCAGTGCTGAGGTTTCCTGCTGCTCATAGAATTCCTTTACTATTTTTTTTTCTTTTCCTTGCTTTGTAGAATTTGATCTCTGCTTTAAATTATATCATCAATAATGTGTGTGCTTTGATAATTGCAATGTGCCTTGCTGGATCGGGATCATTCCCTTCCTTAGTCTCAATTTGCTTCACCTTCACTTCTAACTTTACTTTCTGGGGAAAGGAAAGGATTGTTTTCCTTTGGGATTGCCAGAGATGACGATCTTTGATTTCTACGTCCACGGCCCTGAAATTGTTCTCAAATCCAGCCTGTCATATTGAAATGATTTACTTCTTTCATTGTTTGAATCTCCCTATTATTCCTTGCCAATTTTGTGTGTGAGAATGTTCATTCCTGCATTTACCAGGGTTTTCTGCATCTGACTGGACTGGCAGGTTCACATCTGTCTTTCATAAGGAGGATTTTACAGACAAGAACTCCCTGGAAAGGGATTAAGCCTTTTGGCTGTTGTTGTTGTTGTTGTTCCTGAGTTTGTCACTGCTGAGAGGATGATAAATGCTGTGCACGAGGCCCACCATGAGCAACTCGTGTCCCTGGTGGGGGGTGGATGTTGTCTCTTTGCCCATCATCACCTGGATTACAATTTTTGTTAATGAAAAGCCAGCGAATGCTCACAGTGCAACAACCTGGGCAGTGCAGAGCAGCTCTTAGGCTGTGGCTGAAGGCTGCTTGGTGATTCTGAGGCAGTGTCCAAAATGGATAAAGCAGGGAGGGACTGCATATCAATATTTTCCCCATCTTAAGCCTATTTGTTTACTAATTCCCTATGGAACAGGTATCTCCTGCTAGTGGTGGATAACATGAGAATTATCACTCTGTGCACTGAGCTAGCTGTTCTTATATTTCTGGGGGTGGGGCTAGATTTTTTAAAAAACAGATAAAGTGGTAGATAGCTGGAGTTTTTAATATCTAAATCTGCCCACTTGGCACAGCTGGAGTGCATAAGCCCAGAATTCCAAGTAGTTGCCATCATTATGTGGTATCTGCAGGTAAAGTTGTGTCTGAACATCTTGAAGGGGTTTGCTGAAAGCCCTCAGAAGCAGAGCAGTCCTGTTCTCAGCCCTGTGATCACACAGCAGTGTGGGCAGAGTGAGGAAGCAACTTTGCTGGCTTTTTACCTCGACACAGATTTGCCTTGGTGGCCACAGGCAAGTCAATTAAGTTCCATGGTTCCGCTTTCTCACTTGTGAGAGGTAAATGCTATGCTGCTTTTAAAACATTTACGGTGTTTCTGAGAATTAATTAGTTGGTGTTTGAGGCACAATAGTTTTCCATAGGGGTTTTTCACTGACTTCTTGGTCCCTTTGCTCTGGAGGGTGTTAATTGCTGTATGCTTTTGGGATGGCCGTAACGAGATGAGAGTAAAGGCATATGGAGGTGAGTGTGTGATTAACAAAACAAGCCTGGGGTAGAACAGAGTTCCCCAGGTGAGAAATTGAGTTGCTATTGGCCTCTGGCTTTCCTTTTGGCATGTATTCCTGAAAAGGCCCCAGTCCAGAGAACATCCCATGATAAATCCCACTGTTCATCTCTCTTGGGGCTCTCAGGGCTGCCCCTTTGCTTTCAGAAGTGCTCAGCCACGTAAGGGCAGGAAGGATCTGAAATTGCCTCCCCCTCCTATCTGTGTGGCCAGGTGAGGAAGTGAGGAATGTAATTTCATGCACCATAAATACTAATAATTCCAAGTACTTAGGACTTGAGCATGCACATTACTGTGGTGTGAGCTCTCTCCCCTGGCTGCAGTTGGAGCAATCACACTTAGGACCTGTTTGTCTTGGCAGAGCTGCCCTCAGGAATGAGGTAACTTTGGAAAAGACATTCCTTCACTCATGGTAAATGGATAAAAATATCTGAACTTCCACAGGCCTGGGGAGGAGAGCAGGAGCCAGGGTAAAGCACAGAGCACAGACCTCTTGAGCAAGGGCTGCAGGTCTCCAACACTTTGCCACAACACCTTTGTTGGACCAGGAACTACCACGGGGTGTGTCATGGGCTTCATAATGTTTTGCTCAATTTGGCCACTCAGAGCATGAAAGTTACAGCAAATGACCTCTGTCCTTGCTGAAAACCCTGTTTTGCAGCTCAGTGGCTGACATACTGAGTTTACAAGAGTGATATAAGAGCCTCTGCTCTGCCAATAGCTGTGAGAGTATCTTGGACAGTGCTTTGGGACAGAGTACACAGCACTGCTGTTAACCAAAGATGGGCTGAAGATTAATGTGCTTTTCCTCCTTTAAAATAAAATTAGGCAGCCTTTCTCTTCTATGACGGAAGAGATGCTGGTAAAGGCTTAAAGTTAGGGATGTTAAACTATGTGGACATGCAGGAATGGTGTAGTGTGAACTGACTGAAGGCTGATAGTTGCCTTTCTTGTATAAAAGGAGCTTTTCAGAGTGAAACAAAAAAGACATAATTTCACAGCTTGAAGGAAGGTAAGGAAGTGATGCAGTTACGCCTCTCCCTGAAGATCTGTCCCCAAGCCTTCACAGGCAAAGCAAAGGGCTTGCTCAGGTAGTTTATTATGCAGTGAGAGTTCCTGCTGCTGCTCTTCCCGTGCAGCTGGAACCCTAGCCCTGGGTGTTCTTATGTGTGATGCATGCATTTACTTAGAGACACTTCGTAAATCATGTTTGAAAAGTGACTTTTCTGTGTGTATGTGTTTTGCTTAGTTTTGTTTTGGAATTTGGCAATAAACAACCCAACTAAAAGAAAAATCAAGCTTGGGATTGGCTCAGTCATAAGCTGGGGGAAGGGTGGCTCTGGAGATCAACATATTTATAAGTGTGCAGTCGTTGGATTGGGTGTATTGGCTACTTTTTTGGCAAGGCTGACGTTGCTTGATTATTAAGAATGATTCTGTATTATTTATGTCACCCATCTGAGGTTGCTCTATCTTTGCAGATGTGCCCTAAAGCAGGGAAGCAGCGCACAGGCAGTGCAGCCAGGCTGTTCAACTTTTATTGGAAATCACTGCTTTCATTGTAAGAACAGCTTTTTACAGCCAGGCAGCTCCGTCCTGTCCTTGTTTTCCTTCCAGGAATGCAAGGGGCTGGGGGGGGGGGAAGAAGCAGAGAAATGCAACTTTGATTGAAACTCAGGGGGACCATGACAAAGAGCAGAAAGGAAAGCAAGAAAACCATAAAAACGCTGTAGTGGGGGCCAGTGAAATCATGATACAGTCCTGAGAGCATGATGGGGCTGTAGGAGCTGTAGTTCCTCTTTCCTCAGGATGCTTTTGGATTCTTGCTATGAGAACTCCTCCAACTAGAAAGCTTCACTAAGGAGGTTGGAAAGAACATGGACATGGTTTCACTTGTTTCCTCTTGTGGTGATTGCAATGGGAAAGGCTGTACCTGTCTGTGAGGGCAATGTATGGGTCCCACTCACTGTCCCTGAAAATCTTGATGTCAGCCCTCAGTGCCCCACAGAGGTGCTGAATGCAGGACTGAGGCCAGGAGAGGTGTAAATCCTGACCCGCATGAGCTCTTAGGTGCTTGTGTGCATGAGCCAGCAATTGGGACCACACACCCATTCTCCCAATCCCATCTTGAAGGCTGCAGGAGCCAAATTCCATGCTGCCAGCAATTTTTCTGCCTCCCTGATCAAGGCCCACTGGAGGGACCGAGTAGTTGTGTGCCTTGTGTGGCTGATGTCTGAAGCAAGGAACAGTTCCTCATATTTACTCATATGGGATGACCAGGATGGCCAGGCTCTGGTTACTGAGAGAAGGGCAGCACTGTGTATCACTGTGGCTGCTGTCAGGGACACAGCCCATCCTCACTGGAGTTGCCAAAATCAAATCCACCCATGTGGTGATGAACCTTCGCAGCAAGGCTCTGCCCTGTGCCTTTGGGGCTCAGGGCTGTGCAGAGCTGACCTTCCCCAGGAGGAGAAGGCAACTCCTTCAGCAGGGCTCTCTGCTCCCTTCAGGATGTGGAAATTATCAAGCCCTCCTGAGGCTGAGGTGAGGTTTGGAAGTGCAGCCCTTGTCCCCTGAGCTCCACTGGCAGTGTTGCAGAAGGTGGCTTTTATGTGCACTTGTTTGATGGAGAGTGGCTGTGACTGCTGGGCTTTGCTCCAAAGCTGGGGCTGTCACTGTGACAAGATCCTGCTGGAGAAGATGAGTCCTTCAGGAGCGAGTATCTGAGCCAGTGGCATTTCCAGGCATGTGCAGAGGATGCCAGCCTTAGATGTCAAAGTAAGCCTAGGTGTGAAGGAATTTAGTGAGGTGCCTGGGCAGGAAATCAGTATTTTTTTTTGTGACTCATTTTGTTAGTGTTAAGCACTTTCCTTCTCCCTGAAGTGAAATCCACAGCCTGCTTGCTGTGTCACGAATCCTACCTCCAGTGGTACTCCCAGGGTGAGAAATAAAATGAGGGCAAAGAAAAAGCAGGCAGAGCCCAACCTTAGGGCTTTGTCTTTGCTAGAGCTGATATAACACCAACAAAATCCTTTATGCCAGTGGTCACAGCTCTGGAGCTCTCCTCTGTCAGTTGTGGTGTCTACAGAAAAAGGCCACCTTGTCTGCCTCTCTTCTTTTCTGCTTGTTTTGCCAGGATGATGTATTTATTTGGGTTAGGTGTCAAGCAACATCCTCTGCTAGAACAACACCACTGGCTGCCAGAATCAGGTCACTGCTGGTCACTCCCTGAATGCTCAGTTATTTCAGGCTTTGTCTCTCTGCAACACTTAGGTGATGATTTTAGAAATGCTGCATTGTGGAAGCTCCTATTCCCAAATCATGGTTTGGGAAGAGCTCCTGGTCAGCTGGGAACATGACACCCCAGTGACTTATTACAGACTTTGGCATTGCCACCTGAAACTGAGGTGACCAAAACCCAGTTGTCACATCCAGGTAAAGGGATTTGATGTTCAAGCAAACAACTTTGACTGAATTAGTCTGGATTAAGTCTGGAAGGCTCTGGAGATCTGGGGAAAGTGACTGGGAAACCAATAATGATTTTAATAGTACTGTGTCTATGATCAGCAGACAGTTAAAGACTGCTGATGCAGGTGGGCTTTGTCAGCATCTTCTGGTTCATGTGGAGAGGAAAGTGCTCACTCCTGAGTCATTAAGTGAGCACTGTGAGCTCCTCTTAGAAGCTTATTAGTCACCAAGCAGGGTGGACACTGACCACTCCTGCCAGACATTCAGTCAGGGGAGACTCTTCTGGCAATGCGCATCCATGCTTTGCTTTCCTTTCCATTAGAAGTGTTTTCCTAGTGAGTAATCAAGGTTTTCCTGATGTAACTTCTTAGCCCATGACTTGTCACATGTCCAAATGAGTACAGAAAACAGATTTTTTCTTTCTGCTATCTAGCAACCTCTGTATTTTTGAAGGCTGTTTTTATGTCTCCCAGGTTCCTCCTCAGTCTCCTGCTGTTGTAGTGACAGTATCAGTGCTGCCTAAAATTTGTGATTGTTCTTTCTCTTTCCTCTGGAGTCTCTCATGGAGCTCCATGATTGCATTCCAGAGCACCAGACCAGGCAGAGGACTCTAGCTGAGATCTTCCTACTGCTGAGCAAAAGAAAAGGGTTTAGATCTTCTGGTCTGAGGTCCATCAGCCACTTGACATCACTGGTTGTTGTTCACCATTCTGATCTGCAGGACAGCTATGCAGAAAGCTGATTTTCATCCTGTATCTTCCTTGAGGAATGTTCCTGGCTGATTTTGGTATCTTGGACTTGCCTGTATCTCCAGTCTCTCAAGATCACGTTTGAATCCTCTCCCTCTCATTTTATTGGAGTCCTTCCTAGTGTGGTATCATCTGAAAATGTAATAAACATTATCTATATTCCAGCATCCTGGTATTCATCCAGGTACTCTGTGTTCAGGAAAATGAAAATATTTTCATTAGAACTGGATCTAGGACTGACCTCTGCAAAACCCTGCTTGATGTATCCTTTCACTGTGAGAAATGAATCCTTGATAACTACATAAACACTTTTCCAGCTAGTTTGATTCCTGCCTTAAGAATACACTGTGCTTCTGTAGTTTGATTATGAGAAGGTCCTGAGAGACACTGTTCTTTCCAGAGCACTGCTGATGTGGAGCCTCTGAATAGGGAAGGTTCAGATTAGCAGTAAATTAATCCTCTGGTGAAGGCAGACCATAAATGAGATGCTAGAACACACAGTGGGCACTCTGAAGGCTACTGTTCCTTTTTCCTCCACATTTTCTGAGCAGCAGCACAGCTCTCAAGACCACACAGCATTTGATGCTGCAAGGCAGACAGTGCATCTTTCAGAACATTTCACTGACTTTCCTACTAGAGGCACATGAATTTTTCCCTCTCCAAAACACCTTTCCCAAGACAGGGAAATACTGTCTAGAATGAGTGTTGGTGTTCCCACACCTTTCTGAAGAGCTGCACAGTTGGAAGTCAGCAGCCAGCCTTTGCCTGGAAAATAGATTTTACTTGCAGAATTGGCAAGTCCTGGTTTGCAAAGACATTTTTCTAGATTAAAACATAAGAATCAGATACTTACCAACAATAATAAATGAGAAACAGCCAGGAAGAATTTATTATGAATTCCACCCTAGAGTACTGCATCCAGGTCTGGGGTCCTCAGCACAAGAAAGTGGTGGACCTGTTGGAGTGGGTCCAGAGAAGGGACACAAAGGTATCAGAGCAGCACCTTCCCTACAAAGACAGGCTGAGAGAGCTGGAGTTGTTCAGCCTGGAGATGTAAAAGCTTTGGGGAAAACTCATTGCATCCTTCCAGTGCCCTAAAGGGGGTTATGAAAAGGAGAAGAGGGACCTTTTATATAAGCAGACAGTGACAGGACAAGGGATGATGGTTTTAAACTGAAAGAGAGCAGGTTTAGATTAGATGTCAGGAAGAATTTCTGTACTCATATCACAGTGAGACACTGTAACAGGATGCCCAGAGAGGTTGTGAATGCCACATCCCTGGAATTGTTCAAGTCCAGGTTTGATGGTGCCCTGAGTGACCTGGTCTAGTGAATGGCATCTCTGCCCATGGAAAGGGGATTGGAATGCGATGATCTTTAAGGTCCTTTCCAACCCAAACCATTCTATGATTCTGCAGTTCTATGATACTGCATATAAATATAGGTGCTCAGTAGGAATTTGCTGTTAGGATTTTTTATAGTACAAGTGCATTAGCTAGAAGAGGAATGAAAATTAATTTTCTTTCTGTGTTGTTTACATCACAGATTCTGACTTTAGCTCACTTCTGATCAAACGATTCATTAAAAATACAGACACAAACTTTTTGCCTGTGTTTCTGACCGCTCTCACTGGCTGCATCCATATCAGCAAACTGCACAGGTCCAAGGTGTGGGTTCAAGCATCATCCAAATGGTTTAATTGTTCCTGTGCTCTTTGCCCTGGCTTTGCCCCCTGTGACATAACCTTCATCCACACATGGTTTGGGAGCCAGCATGGCTCTTCCCTGTGAGCAATAAGAATGAAGCCATACCATGTGGGAGGGTGTTAGGGAGAAAGTTTAGCCATATGGACACAATCTGTGCTGTGCCTGTTGCCCTGGGGGTCAGAGAATGAGCCTTGACCTGTCTTATTTATAAGCAGAGACATAGAGGCTGCAGAACTCTTGCATTGTACGTAAAGGCACAGAATAGTTCAATAACATTTTCATTTATTTGCAGGGTTTCCTTCCCCTTGTGCTTCTGCCAGGTTTGTTTCTAAGTCCAGATGCTAATACTTGCACATAGGTGAGTTTCACGACCACTCACATGTGGCTGAATTTGTTTGGACAAAGGCTCTTTTGTGATTGAGGCTTAGCACTTTGTGAGCCATGGATTTGTCTTCAAAATAATTTTTTTTTTCATTGATATCTAATTTATGGTGTGGAGGAAGAGAAAGACAAGTTTGTTGTTTGGATTTTTGACTCATTAAATTTATTCTGTGAGCAGCTGAATGTACAAGGATGCTTACACATGTGCTTCATGCCATGACTGGTGCTAATTACGAACTCTGGAGCACAAAAGCAGGACAAACCTGGCTGATTGCTCCTGCACACTGTTTGCTAAATTGGCTCATTCAATTCACTGAAATGGTAGAAAATTAAAAAGGCAAAAAAGTGACTGCTTGGATTTGCAAGTAAAACCAGCCTACTTTTGACTGGGCAGGGGAAGAGATCAAGTGTGGGTGTGGGGATAGCTAGAAGTAGGCAAAGGGAGGGAATCAAAAGGAGTGAAAATCAGGACAGAGTTGAGGGTAAGTTAAGCCCCTTCTTACTGGTAACAGTAGACTCTCAATTGGCTTTACTCTTTTGGTGAACACTTACTTTTCTAGGTGATGGAGAAGGGTAGGTGACTTCAAAGAATCAGTCAGGCCAAGAATCAATAGCACCTATTGCAGGATGGGTTGAATTGCCTAGGGAAGGTGAATTGCCTCCACCTGTTAGTGACATAGGGGATTTCATCATCTAGTTTAAACTAACCTTTAATCTTAGACTGATATTGGATAAAGCCTGATATTGGACCAGTTCACATTAATTATTAACATTAAAAAGTCAAGACAAAAATGAAGCCTGACATTTCTGTATGCTTAGTCTCAACCCGGGTTTCTATCCGTTCTGTAATGGAGCTAACATTTGGTACTTTGAATGATGCAAATACTGATTAGCAGAAGCATTTCTTCTTGCTAAAAGCCATTGGTCACCACACAGTCCCACACCAGACATGTTGGATATTGTGCCTGGTTTTTGTCAGCCAGTGGATGATACCAAGATGAGCAATGCAGCTGATGAGCTTGAGGGAAGGGGTGCCATCCAAAGGGACCTTGGCAGTCTCCATGAACTTCAGCAAGGCCAAGTTCCAGGTCCCACACCTGCGTAATCTCCAGTATCATTAATGACTAGAGAGAGGGTGAAGGGATTGAGAGCAGCCCTGTGGAGAAAGATGTGGGGATGAAAACTGGATGTAAGCCAGCAATGTGGACTTGCAATGTTAAAAACAGAGAAAGAGTTTTTTCCAAGGTCCATGGACAGGACAAGGGAAAATGGTTTTAAGCTGAAAGAGGGTAGATGGGGTTAGGTATAAGAAAAAAAAAATCTATTATGAGGGTGATGATACACTGGACCTGGTTGTCCAGAGAAGATGTGAATGCCCCATCATTGGAAGTGTTTGAGGTAAGGTTAGATGGGGCTTTGAGCCATCTCAGCCCCCATGTCAGGGGGCTTGGATTTAGGTGATCTTTAAGGTCTCTTCCAACCCAGACCATTATATGATTCTATGATTTGGACTCCTGTTAACATACCTTGAGTGGTTTTTTGTTTGTTTTATACACCAGATTTCTTTGCAACTCTCTTTTGTAGATATCATAGAATCACAGGATCAAGTTGGAAGGGACCTCAGAGGGTTGGTCATCATGTCCTGATGGGTCTCTAATATCTCCAGTAAGCCAGGAGCAACCTGTTCCAGTGCTTGGTCACTGCACAGGATAGAAATTCTTCATATCCCTGTGGAACTTCCTGGGCATCAGTTTCTGCCCATTGCTTCTTGTTCTGTTACTTGGATTTCAGGCTTGTTGTTCTGAAGTGTTTCTGTCAGGTCAGGAGGGTGGTCTGGGGAAGCATTCAAAGTCAAAATGTGAAACAGAGAATAACTCTCCCTGAGCTACAAAGAATACCGCAGTGAGAAACATTTCATCAGAAGAGTGGTTTCTGTTTGGAGTTCAGGTGTGTTAAAGGTACCCTCAGTCACTGGCCTGCTGTTCCCAGGCTGTCATTTCTTGTACTGGAGCTGTCAGCATTGTCTGTCAGTTCTTGCCTTGAGAGGCCATTTCAGGTCTCCAGACTAGGGATGAAACTGCTTTTCTTCTGGCTTTGTGCAGTAATGGTCCTGAAATGGGCCTATGAACCAGCACCTGCTCTGTCACACAAGCACCTTTAATGAAGCATATGAACTACCAGGGTAATTACATCATGGAGCAGGGTGGAAATGTATTGGGATATTTGTTTTTTTTCCAGATGATACTTCTGAAAGTTCACAGACAGGTCTCTCTTAAGTCCTCATGTTGATCATTGCCAATTAAAAAACTTTCTGAAATGTCCTTAGCAGCCCCAACAGGAACTGGCCCACCCTCAAGATTTACCAGCTCCATGATGTTGATTAAGGGTTGATTTTTTCACACTTCTGATTGATTGGCAATTATAAGGTCTGCTTGTTACAGGTTTCCAGCATAGAATCAGTGATTGTTTTTTGCTGTTAATGATGTTATGAGCCAAGCCCTAAGCCTCTGGCAATTCTCTGAATTGCTCATCATCATCTTGAATTTAGATTTCATGATAATTAGGATGTCTGAGTTGGACAGTGAAAATGGGCACTCTAATCTAACCCTCTACTATGTAGGTTGTTATTTTCCAAGCCATCTGCATGCTGTGAAAGCAGGCTGGGAAGCTCCTCAAATTTTTAAAGGTGAAGAGGATAAAAATAAGTTTTCCTTAACAAGCCATTCCTGAGTGCTTTGCAAACCACATCTTGAGTGTCAGCAGGACATCAAGCAGAGTCTGGTCATATAAAGCCGTAAACAGGAATTAAACAGACCGTGTTTTGTAGCTGCACATTGCTGAAAGTTGCTCCCCACTTGCTTTTGGGAAGACTCAAACCCTGTCCCAGCACAGTGTGGGGTGGTTTGCCCCTTCTCTCAGTGCTCTCAGAAAAGGAAAGAGGCCAAAATGGGGCACTAGTCACTACCAGATGTTGGGCTGCCTCGAGTGCCAGGAAGTGGAGGGTGATAAATCCCAGGCAGGCCTGAGCTGGGGGGGAGATTACACACCCCCTCTCACATGTGATTGCCATTAACCATTCACTCTGCAAGAAGGGAAACAACAGGGCAGTGAACAAACAGGGCTCTGGGTCTGAGGGGCCTCAGGACAGCTTTCAGAGGTGGCAGGGTGAGACACACTGACTTACGCATTGTCTCCATGGGGCAGATGAAAGTGCAGGAGGGTTTTAAGTAGCCTTCAGGAGTCAGGAATGTGAGAAATGAGCATCAACATGAAATAAACACATGCAAAATGCATTTATTTATTTAGGTTAGAGAGTTTTATTAGCTCATCTTGGAGAAAGAACTATGCATAAGAGTCCATTGCCTACTTTAAATGCTATACCTGGTCAGGTAGACCTTCCTGCCTTTTTGCTAATTTATTTTTCATCCCCCAAGCACGTGATCCACAGTGTTGGAACAGAAACAAACCCAGAGCCAAACCAGGTAAAATAAACCCTGATTCTTGCAAGTGGCTGCAGGCAAAATTCCATCACAAACAGGCAATGAAATAGGATCATGGGATCACTTGCCATATGGTAATTCAGGTTGGGAGGGAGCCCTGAAGGGCTCTGGTCCTACGTCCTGCTCAAAGCTGGATCAGCTGCAGGGCAGACTGGGTCGCTCAGGGATTTGCAGCAGGCAGCATATAGGATGTTGGGAAACAGGACAAATGCTGAGATGGTTATATAGCCTTTCTCTCTGCATAGTGAAAACCTCAGCCTTTAGCTTTGGCCCAGTCTGGTTTTAAATTAAATGTTTTTGTTTGAACCACAATTAAAGAGCTTTGAACTCTTACCCTACAGTCATATTCAGCTACCACTTTACACATGGACATGGATACAGCACAACTGGTGCAAAATGCCCTAAATTATCTGTCTGGGAGGTCTGGGTGGGAAAAGAGAGAGGATTAAAAGCTAAGGAGGGGTCATCCCTAAGTGTACTGGGAGAAAGATGGTTCCTGGAGGATTGGCCCAAAGCAAGACAGAGAGTTTAAGAGGTGATGTCTAATTTGGGGAATTCTTTAGGGACAGTAGGGTGGAACAAGCTCAGGGGAGCAGGAGAAGAAAGAGTGTTGGCTACATGAGAATGAGGGGAAGAGCTGGGAGGGGACCAGACAATTCTAGCAGAAAAGAAAGTAGTCTGATGGTGCTGAGATCACAGGAAACACTATCTGTGTGTGCACAAAAATAGCAATAGTAATGCAGAAGCTGAAAGTACAGGACTATAGTTCATGTTTGGAAAAACATGAGGTTAAGTGATGTTAGAAGCAGAGTTGAAGATGCATGCTTTAGCATAATGGGAAACTCATTACACATACATTTAAATATCTTCTCCAGTACATCCAGTGCTTTATAAAGGTCATGGGCTCATTTGTGGAGTTTAAAAGCCAGAAGAAACCGTGGGATCATCCAACATGATGTAATACATACAAATCGAATTACATCTTATCCATGTACCTTTATACTAATCTCAGTACAATAAACACATCCCATCTTGGGGTTTAGACCTTGTCTAGAGAACCCATAAGAAGGACAAGGCACCTGTGGCAGTGATAGTAAAGATTAGTGATCCTGACTGTTTAAGACCTGCAGTGTTTCCATAATTTGGGGACTGTGCTATGACTGATATGTTCACTGGAAGCTGGCAGTTTCCTTCTCTTCATACATCAAGGGATCTTTCACAGACTCCATGCTGATACAGTAAACAGCATTCTCTTTTCATTTTCCAGCATTAAGCATTTTTTCAGGTCTTGAATCACATTGATGCCTTGGAGTGGCTACCTAGAACAGAGGCTGGACAAAGTTAAGAGAATAAAGTGGGTGTTTATTAAAGGCCTTCAATAGATACACCTTGGGCAGTCAGAAGCCTCTGAGAGGGGCTACACCCAATATGGATGATGGTCATGAGTTTTTCAGATAGATATAAATTTTGTCTATTTGCATATCAGGGGTTAATTCTCCAATTACAGCTTCATGTTATGAAGTCATATTCCCCCAGTTTGCTCCTCCCAATTCACTTTTGTTTATGCTTTTTGGAGCCTGATGCTGTAGGATGTCCTTGGGTTCCAGACCCAGAGGAATTGCTTTGTCTGACCAAAGTGGGAAGACAGTAGTTAACACTTTATATGAAGTTTACAGTTATGCACTAATGCAGCACAGGATTTGAAAAATATAAAGGCTAAAATCTTAAGGCATCAACACAACAAACTCATCTCTGTGTCTTCATTCATCTTTTTTTCAAGTTAAAGCAAAAGGACTGCAAGAATCATAAAATCATTAAAATTGGGAAAGACCCCTGAGATCTGTTAAACCAGCACCACTGTGTTCACCACTAAACCATATCTCTGAGTGCCATATGCACACCTTTTTTAACACTTCCAGGAATGATTTTGCCATCTCCATGGGTAGCCTGTTCCAGTGCCTGACCACCCTTTCAGTGAGGCAAAACTCCATCCTTTGGGTAGGATTTAACTCTCCTCCTGCTCTGCTGCCTGATGGTTTGCTGCCACAGTTGTGTGGGCACGAGCAGGCTGAGGTCATCAACCCAAGCACACCCTGTGGCTAATGACCAGCAACAGATTTTCTATTTGGATATTTCATATCTGAACAATTCAAGATTTATTGCTTCCCCTGAGGTTCTTTTAGGACCAGATTTTTTCATCAAGTTGTTTGTCTAACTCCATCCTCACATGCAACTTCCTACCCCACCACAAAATCAACTATGTAGTATTTATGTTTATTTAGAAGCATTCTGTTCCCTGTTTTTTTTGTTTTGTTTTTGTTACTGGTTTGCTATTTTGTTGTTGTTCATTAGAATTAACTTTACATTTATTACAATATATTCAGGGTCTAATAAATTCTAATATTGCTCCAGATTGGCATAAACAGTCTGGTATTCTGTGGATATGCTGGAATTATACTTGCCTCTCCTGTGTGAGTTATTTGAATTTGAAATCATGGCAGTCCAGGGCATGTAAAATGTTGCTAAAGCATAAAATGACAACAATCAGGGAATTTATGTGTGTGCTAACTTCCAAAAAAAAAGAATTCAAATGGAGATTGCTCAGTGAAGAAATTGGACAACAAGGAATGCACGTACAAACTCAGAAGGCCTTTTTGGAAAATTCCAAATTTTACCATTCAGACAATTATTAATGTTTCTACCTGAAGGTAATTTGCATGTACATTAAATCTGATATGCAGAATCTTTTCAACTTGTATTCATTGTTAGGGTTTGCCTTGCATGTAAGTGTCAGGCAAGTAATGATCATTTTGTCTCAAGCTCCCGTAGAAAAAATATGATCTTTGGAGAGCTTTGAAAAATGCCATTAATCATCTCTGCTTCACCCACAAGGAAGAATGGTTTTGAGATTAGGGCTTTGGAGGGGCTCTTGGAGGATCTGGTTTGTGTTTCCCAGATCTGTCACGAACATTCATACACATCTTCAAGTTGTAATTCAAAATAGTTTATCTAGCAGCTCAGTAGAAGCAGAAATAACCCCATTTTCAAATGCAATAATTTGGTTAGATATTAAGCCTTCTGTAAACTCCTTTGCAGCTATGGGAGTTCTCAAAAAGACTAAACATGTGTCTTTCTGTACCAAGTTCCTACCTTTAAAATAGGAATCATGGACTTTGACCTTTTTGCCTTCATCTTCCCTTGATTTTCTGTCAATTATAAACATTTTGGAGGAGAAACCCCCTTAAACTGTGTTTATGTGGTTCCAGGGAGAACATCAGTCTTGTTTTTGCCTTTGGGTACATTTGTAAAATGAATCCCAGTTTGCAGTTATTTAATCTAAAATTAGAAGTCTGGGGAGAGAGTAGGTAAGGAGTTTTCAGACACATTAAAGGCTGTGGCAGAGATGTGGAGATGGCCTATTGATCACCTTGCATGGGAGGCTAAGAGCGTTGAAGGCATTTTGCAGGTTGAGGAGTTTTTGTAAGACAATAGCCATATTCAGCTGATGCACAATCCAGCCTGCTTGTAATAATGGACAGTAGACACGCTCACAAACAATGAATTATGGACATATTCAGAAATGAGGTCTTGAAAAAGATACTAGAAGAAGAGTCATCAGGACTCAGCAAGTTTGTCAGCAAGCTTGGGAAAGTGAGCCATTGGTGGGCCAAACAATCACAGCAAGATGCGTGAAAAAATTGGATGATCCAATCAGCATTCTAATTTAGATGCGTGAACAGCTAGGATTAACCAATCATTAGCTAGAGATGTGTAGACAGTAGAGACATATTATAAATAGAGTCTTTTTAGGAATAATAAATTTGGCTTCACTGGATCATATTAGTTATGGTGTGATGTCCCTGAACCTCTGCACCCCGTATAAGAGCATAAAGTGTAGCAAAGGAGCTCTATATATTCGAGCTCTATATTCAAAAAAATGTTATAGAGGTGAAAAGAGAGATGTTCTGAAAAAGTCTGAATGGTTGTCACTGTGTCTACACATCACTGAGGGTCTTTAAAAGCAAGCTAGATGGGATCCTGCTACAGGTCTAGAAGGGTAGACTAGATGGCCCAGCAAACTCATTTCCAGCCCTGCTTCTCTGTGACACTCAGCTCTAATTTGCAATTGCCTCAGGCTGAACTAGTGACTTTCCCAAACCCACGCGGTGTGCTGTTCAGAGGGCCAGGATTTGCTCTGCTCTCCTCTGACTGTTTGCCAGTCGAACTCTCCGTGGACTTCTCCTCAGCAGTGCCAAAGCTAATGCTGCTCTTTCACTTTGGGATGTTTTTCCTGAAGCACAAAACTCTACCTTGAAATATGAGTTTTCCAGCCGTGAAGGCGAACGTTTGTTTTCACACAGAACTTGAGGCAGGACAGGAGAAGGTGTTTGGTTTTTGGTGACGCTACCCACATGTGATTTTTGGCTGGGTGCAGAGTGTGGAGTGGAAAGCCTTATGTTCCAGCTGGCTTCACTCTACAGCACTGGAGCCCCTGCCAGATTTCTCAGGACAATTTAAATCAGCTCAGGCTGTGGTGTGCTCTCTCTTGTGCAAATGGGAAGGTATGAGCATCTGTGCTGGGGGTCTTACTCCTTACCAAAACTCCTGGAGTTAGCCGTTAATGAATGGTGATGGATGGGCACTGCTCAGAGCACAGGGACTGCACTTGTCCTATGAAATAAAATGTAGCAAAGCTTCTCTTGTCCTAGGGGTGAGTGGCACAGCAGGACTGACATCTAGCCAGATGTTTTTCCTTCAAAACAGGGCAGTCACACGTATCCCAACTGCCTGAGGGCAATGATCCAGTCGATGGCCAGCTGTGACTGGGGAGAGTGCTCGCTGGCATGGACCAAGTTGCTGTTGAGCACTGTTTGAACATTTAAAGAGTACAAATGATCATTTGCTGTGCTTGGACCAATGCCCTGGGCCTCCTTAGTTTGCAAGGAGGACCTACAGCAGCAGTGCCAGCACACCAGGGAGCTCAGTGCTGGGAAGGCCCTGCAGCTGAGCTCTGTATGATGTGCTGGAGTTCCATCCTGGCAGAACAGCATGTCACTCAGCTGAAGCCTGTGCTGATGCAGCATTGACTCACACCAGAAATCCAGTGTTTAAACCTTCATCTAAACTCATGACAAAGCTCTGTGCTGTGTTCCAAAGGCTTTGGCCGGGTATCCAGACTCTCAGCTGGGAGCACCCAGACAGGTGGGGTACCAGCTCTAACCCCATCTTTTGCGGTTGCTCTGAGAGCTGACAGCACTTGTGGTGTGAGCCAGTGCACCTCTAAGACCTGGTGCCTGGGGGGAACGTGCCTGTAGATTCAATGTACCATGTATTTGGGAGATGTTTTGGTTGGGTTCATTTTTGAGGAGAAACAGTTGGTAATTGTCAGCTATGGTCCAAGGCTGTCTGAAGACTTTAAAAGGAAATGTTTTCTTCTTGACAGAGGATACATTCAGTCAGATTTGGTGGTAGTGCATCTATGGCACTGGAATGAATCTTCTAATTTAATATACAAATCAAATTTACTTGAGTTTTTTTGGGTCACTGGCTTGTATTCTTTGCTACACTCTCTGAGTCTGTTGCAGGCAGCCACACAGGACCAGTCTCTAACAGTTTATAACAGTCAGCATTTGATTTACAAATGGGGACTAGTGAAGGCTGTGGAGCTGACAGTCCTGTAGCCTGGGGTGGATATGCACTGGTTGTCAGCAGAAATCACACAGTCTCAGCCATGTCAGCTTCACACATCACCTCCCTGTCACAAGCTTGCTTTGGAAGGACCATGTCTGGCTACGAGAGCCATGCCATCCCAGGGGAGAGGGGACATTCATTATGTGTTTGGTATTCAAACCATGACAGCCAACAAGTCTTCCCTTAGAGTTGTTGGTAATTGTGATTTTTCCTGCTGACTGCTGAAACAAGGGTAGCACATTCATTTCACTTAATTCATCACTCAAACATAATCTTGTGCCTTTTTGGCATATTTTTGACTGACATCTCTGTAGTGCTTGAATCCCAGTGTGTTGATGCCTGACTGGTTGTGTCCTGGGGAAAAGAGCAATTCCTGTATCCAAACATTCCTCCCAAGAGGCCAGGATGCGGTCTGGCTCACTCTGGCCTGGTGATGCCTTTTCCTGGTCTTAGAAAATCGAGAGCCAGACACAGGTAAGGGATAAGGGGGTAAAGGATAAGGGGTTTTTACCTCAGTGTTTTAACAAGGATCCTTATGGTGCACCACTTTGCCCGGTGAGATGTGCTGCAATGCACACACACAATAGCTTGTGTATACAATTTATAGACCCTGCAAATTAGCATATCTAACAAGGATGCCCCAAATGGGAGGCCTGGAGGAATGGTGTGATATTCCCCCATCTGAGGAATTCCCCCTGGATGAGCCAAATCTCTCGTTTACAGGATATGTTCTAGAGAGCACTTTGGTTTCCCAAGGCAGCATAGGTTTTCTGGCCTCCTACTACAAGGCCTTTAGGATGTTTGGTCTCCTGGCCTCACCAAATACTAGGGCTATGCTAAGTTATCAGACTTAAGGAACTACAAGTATGCATGCTAAGAATACTGAGGATACATAGAAGTTATATAAAAGGTGTAGAAAAGAAAAGGCAAAAATCGTCTGGGCATCACTGGCAATCAGAAACCTCAGCAAACTCTGTTCAAATGCCACAGTGGTCACTTCTACCCTATGGATGTAGAAGGGCTCAACTATTTTGTATTTTCCCTATATTTGTAAAAATAAAATTATTCCTAATTAAATAATTTAAAGTGCTTAGTTTGATTAAGGCTCACATTTATCAGCAGTATTTTTACAGCTCTTTGCTCCCATTAGTGCTAATGCTGGAGAACAGAACAGAGAAGAAGGCTGGGTCAGGACTAATGCCACAGCCAGCTTTTAATCCCTCTCCTGACAGTCCATTTTTCATGGTGGCTTATGTCCATCTGTGTTCATGTGCCAACAGTAGCAGAAGCCAGCATAAGACATCCTATTGAGCTTTTTGTCAAGGTGTCTTTGCAAGACTTCCATTAATAATTTATTCTAAGAGGAGTTTGTGCTCTCAAGAGTTGGAGCCAGGCCTGGGAGCACAGCCATGGTAAGCTGTACCTGTATTTAGCTTGGGTGGAAGGCTTCTGTCTCAGGAGAGCTGCAGTTCTTGTAATCTCTGCCTGTTTTGGAAGTGGGAGGATGCAGTTTGTTGTGTCTGTGGGTAATCACCTTGCTAGAGCTCTATGTCTGCTCCACATGCTCAGTGCTGACCGGGACTTATTTCTCTAGGAACTGTTTCCTCTCTTTTGTTTTTTTAAAATCTTTTATTGAGAGTACAAACAGGGTCTTCTGTGCTGAAAAACACTTGATAAATAACAATAGAAGTACAAGAAAATAAATAAATGCACAACATGTCTGTAAGATATAAAAACTTCATTGCATCATAGAATCATAAAGTGGTTTGTATTGGAAGAGACTTTAAAGATCATCTCATTCCAACCCCCTGCCCTAGGCAGGGACACCTTCCACTATCCCAGGTTCTCCAAACCCTGTCCAGCCTGGTCTTGAGCACTTCCAGGGACAGGACATCAAAAACTTCTCTGGGCAATCTGTGCCAGGGCTTCATCACCCTCGCAGTTAAGGATTTCTTCCTAGTGTCCAATCTAAATCTACCCTCTTTAGGCAGGGCATTCTTCTTTCAAGAGCTCAAAGTGTTGGCCTGTGGGAGCTCCATCAGAAAATGGACTTTTAGTTAAACTCAGTCAAACTGAGAGAGAAGAGGATTTTTAATATCTGACCATAACATCACATTTTTGGAAAAATGAAGTCATGGTTCATTGTGTCCAAGTGTGGCTCTGAAGCCTTGTCTAGATGGAAATGTTTGTGGGCTGAGAGTATGAGAAAGGATGTTATCTTTTATCTCTACAGTTTGCTCTATCACAGGAAAAAAACACTAATGGGAAGCAATCTTTGCTCATTAAATCAAATGATTGATACAAGCATGGCTTAAGAATAAGTTCCACTGTAGTTTACAGAGTGGTTGTAGTGGCATTTACAAGAGAAATCTTGGGGACCCAAGAACATGGGGGAGGTTTAGCTGCGCATCTATCATCTATTTTAGTTCTCTGTCATTTGCATCATTTAACTGAGATATGGAAAGATTAAAAGTCAAAGACTTCCCTTTGGCATGAAAAGGAACAACATTTATGAGTTGAATTTGACCCAGGAGATGATTTTATCCCACCATTTTTCCCTTAAACCCTGCTGGTGTCCTTGATGGATGAGATGTCCAGTATGAAATCCTTTTGCAATCACACGAGCCTGCTGAACTCTCTAACACAACCTTTGTGTTCCTTGTGTTTAACAGGACAAGAGGACATTAGGGAAAGATGTGGTAATGCATTTCCTTCCTGTTTCTGGGCAGTGGCAGCTCTATGCTGTGCTAACAAAGTGGTTTGATAAAATTGGTTTGGTAAGAGTGTTCAGCTTGGGTTGGCTGAGTTCAATCCCTTCATCCTTGGAGGAGGCTGAGAGCTGCTCTCCATGGAGCTCTGACAAGTGGAAGGGATGTGTCCTGCTCCATGAGGGCAGATGGTGCAGCACAGATGGGCTGTTGGAGCAGGCACCTCTGTACACAATCAGTATTTTTGCCACAGATGTGGCTGGAACATGTGCAGGGACAGTTCAGACGAGTCCAAATTTTTTCAGCCATGTTCTTTGCCTGTGGAGCAGTTCAGCATTTAGTGTTTCTAAAGGGCTGTCCATTCAGATAACACACAGCTGATAACATCCCTGAGCTGAGTAAGTGTCACGGCCCTGTGTCTGGGTACAGTCCCACAGGGCTCTTCCAGCTTTCTTTGCTGTGGACAGGCAGCAAATTCAGCTCTTTGCTTGGCCTGACACATCTCCAGGTCATCACTGGGTCCTTTGTCCGTTGTGCTGCCACAGACCTGTGATGTGATGCCCCACATGCTCTGAGCCCTGAGGAGCAGCAGTGACCTCCCAGGCTTGGGCAGCTGCTTAGTCTTTGTGTTTGACCTCTGGACTTCACTGAGCACTTCTCTACTGATGAACAAAATTGTGCCAAAGCCCAGCTCTTGACACCTTGGTGAGGCTGGTGGTGCCCTGGCAACTTGATCTAATGGGTGGCATCCCTGCCATGACAGGGGCTTGGAACTAGGTGTCTTTAGGGTTTGTTTCAGCCCAAGCCATTTATGATTCCATAATTCTATGATCCATGACACTGGACTTCCTGCTGAGTTACAGAAATGACCTTTAATGTTGCATAGTCTGGACGTGGCTTAGAAGTCAGCAGGGACCACATGCTGTTCCCAGCAGGCATTTTGGATGGAGTCACCTTGTTTTGAGTGTGAAGACAGTTTAATGACACAAAGGCCACACTGTACCAGGTGAATGGTGTGTTTAATTTTCTTGCATCACAGCAACCACAGTTTACCTCTTCTAGAACATATAAGAGTGGAAGTTAATGCTCTTTGTGTCATTGTAAACAGTTTCAAGGATAAAGTGATCCTTATTTTATCTATCACAAAATCTTCACAGGTCTAAACAGAATGCTGGAAGGACCACACACATTTTCCTTCCCAGGTTTCCTCATTGTTTATGGCAATCAAGCTGGTGAAGGGTCTAGAAAACTTCTTATGAGGAGTGGCTGAGAGAGCTGGGGGTGCTTAATGTGAAAGCTCAGAGAGGACCTCACTGCTCCCTGCAACTTCCTGAAAGGAGGTTGTAGCCAGGTGAGGGCCAGTCTTTTCTACCATGTCTCAAGTGAAAGGACAAGAAGAAATGACTTTCAGTTGTACCAGGGGAGGTTTGGATTAGATATTAGAAAAAAAATAAATTCACTGAAAGACAGTTGGGCATTGGAATAAGTTGCCCAGGGAGGTGGTGGAATCACTCTCTGGAAGTGTTCAAGAGGTGTCTGGATGTGGATATGTTTTAGGGGTGATTATGGTGGGGCTGGGTTGATGGTTGGACTAATTCATCTCGAAAGTCCTTTCCAATCTTGATGCTTCTGTGATTGTGGGATGATTTCAGGCACCCTTTGCTTGAGGGCCAGGGTCTGCTGATGTGAGTAGAGACATCACTCCTATGTGTGGAGTCCTTTTCAGATCACAGCATCCCCCTTCCTCCTCAGCCAGGTGTGTGTTAACTGTAGATAATTGTAGGTATTGGGTATTTAGTCTCTGATTTTTCAGGAGAAGCTAAGAAAACACATCTTCAGATGACATCAAGATACCACTGAGGCAGAATATTTTCTGCCTCTGAAGACAGTCTGGGGAAATACAAAATCTGAGAGTGGACATTGTCTTCATGCATAACAAGCAGCACCAACCACTTCACTGCCTGCTTGGCCTGCAGGGAAACAGGGAGGCTGGGTCTTCGAGGTCAGGTACATGTCCATGCTCATTCCAGGGGTTTGCATTAGGTGACCTTTAAAGGTCCCTTCCAAGCCAAACCATTTTATGATTATTTGAAGAGTCATCTGACCATTCAACTCATCAGTGTCCTTTCAGTCCTGTGACAGCAGATTTACAGAGTGGTATGAGCTGCATGAAGCTTGGTGCAAGACCCTGCAGTGCAAACTGCTATGATTCCCCTTGGAAGAGCCTGGGAAACAAGTGAGAGATCAGAGTTACTGCTTATATGTCCCATTAGATGCCTGAGTTTGAATAATGTCCCAGCCATTTCACTCATTTTATCATCCTGCTGTAGGGAGACCAGCCTGAAGATGGATTTCGATTTCCAGCTCTGTGAAACTTGTCTGCAAACTGATACTTGGGTGCCTCCAGAGTTTGGGTTGCTGTTGGGAAATGGGCAGGCAGTTCCTTTCACCAGCTGCTGTACAAGCACAAAGATGCCATTTCTTCTCCATATAGTGTTTGTAATTAGTGTGTCACTTTCACAATGAGCCTCACTTTCAACTCTATTTGTCTTAGATTTTCCATTACCTGGAGCGTAATTGGAAGTGAGTTATTTGCTCAAGGGTGAAAAAAATAGCTTTGATGCAAGATTTTTTTAAAAATACAGATTTTTAAGATAGGTTCTTTATTTTATCACAGAGAAAAGTCTGAATCAACTCAAAGGTGGAAAGCCCAGACCAGCCAGAATAGTGATCCAGTTCTCACCCTCTACTGTAACATTGATTTTAATGGAATGGCAGAGGTCTAAACAAGGCAGTGATATAACGGACTTGTAGAGTGGACTTGCTGCAGTTCTTGCTGAACTAGGAGAAAGTTAGGAAGGAGGTTTACCTGAGTGTAAATGAGATTAATCTCCTGTCTTATTCCACTGAAACAGCCAATGCTTTGATCCTCGTTCAATTATTTGTTGTATTCCCCCTGTGCCCAGGAGTTATGGGCATGAATCACAGCCTTCTCCTGCCAAGCTGAGGTCAGTTTTAATACTATAATATTTGATATATCTCCTATCAGCAGTCTGCATCTGGCAGTCAACAAGTTAACAACTGTTCTTCTCCTCTAGCTGTTATGATCCCATGCAGTTATTAGAGTTAAGGTAATTAAGGTGGATTACTTCAGATTTTAGGTAATGTGGATGGTTATTGGAATTGCAATTAATAACATCTTGTCACTGTAACCCAAGCAGGTTGTGAGGTAGATTTTATCCTGTGCAGTTGCATTGATAGGGATTAGTTTTCCTTTGGCAGCTCCAATTTGTGAGCTGAGCCAATCCTGCAGCATGTCTCTTTACAGAGATGGGCAGTGGCTCCTGTGGTATGAGGTGGGGTCATCCCAGCATGGGACAGAGGTACTTTGAAGAACTGTATTTATGAGTTTCTCTGCTGTTTACAGGGTCTCATAAACCATCCCTGTCTATCTCCCTCTACAGGAAATTTGTTTGTTAAAGGTTTACTTGTTCAAAAGGTGCTCACAGCCTCTTTGTGCTGGATTAATCCTTTTATCTGATGATGAGATATCAGGGTTGGTGGGCTCAAGATATCCAGTGGAGGGAACAAATACTGCAGTACAGAGCATTATATTCCACTTGAAAGAAGTGGCACCTTAAACGGAGTGCATGCCAGATAAAGGCTCTGCCCTGGGTTCAAGTTGCTAGCAGCAAAGGTATGTGTTAAAGTCATGTTTTTTCTAAGAGTCCCAAAAAGGAAGCCTAAAAATAGAGGTTCCACAGTATGGAGTTCCTTGGCTGAGTTAGCAACCTGCATTTCCTTTGGAATATGTGATAAGAAACACTTTCAAACACATGGCAGGATAAGATGTGTCTCCATTTATGTGTTTTAACTGATTGAATTTAGTAATTTTGAGAGGGGAGCAATGCCAGTGGATGGGCCTTGCTACCCAAACAGGCAGAAACTGGGCAGTGCTTAGCAAAGGCCACCAGCAGAGGAGCGTTGCTGACCTTCCCAGAATGATCCGTGGGGCTTGGCTGCAGTGGCAACCTGGTAAATCAAGTATTGCAGGTAGCCAGGGTCCTCAGAGACCTGTCAGCCTGTTAGAGAGGTCTCAAGGGAGACCCAGGCAGTCCTGGAATAATTTCTGTACTAATAGATGGGCAGGATTTGATTCAGGATTGTTTACTTCTGTTAACTTTGGAATAAATGAGAGAAGCTTTTTGCCCAGCAATGTCCTGAATGTATATTCATACATAATGTGCAAGCTTGCAGCTCAGTCTTGCCAAGCTTTACGTGCACTAATGCAGGTATTTACCAGAAGGGGTTAAACTGAGGGATTAGTCAGCCTATCTGAACAACTGATGGAGAGACAAATTAACCCCCTCCCATCCCAGTAAAATACCTTCAATTAGGTGGTGTGAATCCAGGTATCATTTAAGATATTCATATAAATGAATCTTAATAACATGTGTGGAGAGTGGGAAAGAACAGACTGGTGTGCAAGAAATGTCCCTGCTGAACATTTCATGAAACCTAATAGAAACAAACACTTAGCTTTAAAAAACCTTGTGTTCTCTTAAAAAAAACCAACCCACTATTAAGTACTGGAAAGCTGCCACAAGAATCCAGTACTGAGTATTCCCACAGTTTCTTCCCAGTGCTCCCAGACTGTAGCTGCAGGGCAAGTTGCATAAGAGCGTGGGGTAGGTGCTCAGGAACATCCTCACTGGGCTGTAACAAAACCCTGGCATTGTTTTCCATGGTGTGTATTTGCTTTTATGTGGGGTCAGGAAAGTGACTGTAATTTGCTGTTTCACAAAACTGGCAGTTACTCACAGTAGCAATTGTAGTAAGATTTGGGCTTGCAGTCCTTACTGCTCCCTTGGGCTATGCATGGAAGCAAGATGATGCATGCTACGTGTTTTTCTACCAGAAAAATAAATAAAATAAAATACATAAACCATGCAAAGAACTTTTCACAGTCTCCAAGCCAGATTATTTAAAGCTGATGCTGTGTGTCAGAGAGGTTCTGCCTGTAAATGTACTTTGAAAAAACAGGGGAGGCTTAATACTCATAATTAAAAAACATCTATAGGGTTTTTCCTCAAACTTTCCACTGTGCTCAGGAAATCTCAGCCCCAAAGGGGGATGTCTCACAGGTTATAACCATGCGAATGGAAGGATTTATATTGAAAACAGTTTTGCCACTTTGTTCACAGATCCTTGGATTTCAAGTTTGTTAGTGTAGCCTGGTTTCTATAAGCCAAGTGCTGAACCACTGAGGAGCCAGTGATCCCCACACTGAGTTTTGGGTCTCAAACTAAGCTGTGTTTTCATTCAGTAAATACTGATCTGCATTCATCTGTGTATAATTGAAGGGTATTTAGTCCTGTAGCTGCCTTACACAGTTTTATTCACTCCTAATCTTTATTCCAATGCAATTGATAACCTTTCCCTGTGCAGGGTTTCCAGTTTAGGCATTTCATGGGACCCTGAGAATTGCCACACTAAGTCAAACATGTGACCAGAATAAGTCACTGCCTTTAATGGCAGAGGTTACCAGCTGCTTTCTGATGACATTCCTCATCTCCTGCTATCAAGACACTGCTCTTTTTGGGAGAAACTTCTAGCCCCTTGCTTAGTTCTCTACTGTTTGATTGCAGAGAGGAGAAGGTGATGAACTGATAAAGAACTAGCACACACTTTTGGGTTAGTAGCACGTAGATAGAAAGAAAATATTTTTGTACACAGCATAGTTGTGCTGCCGTAATTACCAACAATTTACTTATGCAAGGAGAACAGATGGAAGAATCTCCAATCTGTGCCTGCCAGCAGACGCTGAGACAAAACATGGGGGAACTTCCAGACATGTGCTGGTTGTGGTTTCTCTTTGAACTAAGTTTCTTTTCTGGATTGCTCTTCTGGTGTCTCAGAGGTCATCAGTGCTCAGTGGACTATAGGGTGGGTGACATTGCTACAGAGCCAGGCACAGAAAATCCCCTAAATATCTATCTTGGTCAGTAGCCTTGGAGGACAAATTATATTCCTAATTCTTGGAATATAACGATTGGATCATACCAGGCTAATTGTTGGCTCAAATGCTGAAGCATGAGGCTTCTTTATTAAAATATTTGGGCAGTGCAATGTAGTTGTAGATGTTATTTTCCCTGGTACCTTCCTTTCCTGCCTGGGTTCTGCTTCCTGGCTGCTCCTCTCCTGTGCTTGATGGAGGCTGGCATGGCTTCCCATCAGCTCTAGAGGGTTTCAGGACCTCTGGCCCTTTACTCCATCCCTTTCTCCCTACTTTATCTTGGATATTCTTGTCCTGGCTCTCATTTAAGTGACTCACAGTGATACATAATGCTCACCCAAACACTGCTTCTGGGTACACAGTCATGAAGATCTCCAAGGGCCACTTTCCCTGACAGTATTTGTGTACACCTTTCACTGAAATTTAAGGGAGTGTCTTTTGGCCCAGGTTTTACAGAATTGGTTGCTGTGACTCAGCTAGTTCCTGATAACTTGCAGGGCTGGAACCACTTGGGTAAGGGCTGGCATCCTGAGTACAGAGACTCTCCCTTACTGGTGAGCAATTCCTCACATGAGCAATACCCTGACTCTGGATCAGCCACACTTGAACACACAATACTCACTGCTCTGTCAGTGTTCTCCTGGGAGCCACATATTGTGCCACACATTTCCTGAAAAATAGATAAGCAGCACAAAAGAATTTCTGCCAAGCCCTATAGCCTAAATGTCAAACCAGTTCTGTATTATAAGAGGAATCCCCGTACTCTGAGTTGGAAGGGACCCACAAGGATCAACAAGTCCAGCTCTTAAGTGAATGGCACAACCTTGGCATTTTTAGCACCAGGCTCTGACCAACTCAGCTAAAGTCTTGCAACGTTAAATGTTTGACTAAAATGAGTGAAGATGATGAAAAGAAATAGGAGTGTGTCCAAGTCCAAAAATTGGTGTAACTCTGATCCAAAGTGGAGTGGATATATTCAGAGCATTGCATAAAATTCCAGTTTGTAATAAGTCTCTCTGAAGAAACCAACAAACAATATTCCCTAAATGCCTAAGAAAGCCAGGGCTGGTTTGCAAAGTACCAATGAAAGTATGTAACAAATGCAGCCCAAAGAGGGGAAATAGACTGGCAGAATGAGCCTGACTTCCTTGTTAGTCTGATTCTTCTGGGCCTGGTGGAGATGAGATGCAGCTGTACTACCAGCAAGATGCCATGGTGGGATGTAGCTGAGCATGCTGGAATTTGGACAAGAATCAGCTTGAGTCTCATCCTTCTCAAGATGCGTTATCTTGTGAAAATTCAGAACTCTCCTGACTTTGGGAGCAGGCAGAAATTTACCAGATGAAAGTAACTCTTTGTATCTGCAGGTATCTCTTACAAGGCTTTCTTCCTTTTGATCCATTTTTCTTTCCAAATAGAACGTGTAGGGAGCAGACTGGCGCATGCGATGCTTTCCCCTGTGCCCTTTGGAGACCAAAAGCCACATCAAGCAGGAGATTTATGAGTTGCTGGCAATAGATGCTTCATATTCTGTTATTACATTTCAGATGATGAAAGAAGAACAACCGACTTTCATGGCTGTGAAAGCAGTAGGAAAACTGCCTGTGGACAGATCGAGCACATGCATCACTGGATAGAAATTAAGGTGTTTTATAGCTTCAAGTTCAGATTTGGAAAGTTCAAGATAGCAGAAAAATATCTGAGTAAAAGATGTGAGGCAGTTAGTAAGATTTCAACTCAGATATACTCAGGAGAATAAATCCAAAGGTAACATTATGATTCATTAACTATCCCTAATTGGGCTCCTAAATTTAAGTAGACAGAATCTTCCCTGGAGGCTTTCAAAGGCACCCACCATTCACTGTTGATGATACAAGGAGCTTAGGAACATAGCTTATTTAAGGAGGACTTCTTCCTTAGGTATCTACAGGGCATGGGTTGAGTTCCCAGATTAGGTGAATTGGATCTTCTAATAACGTTATTGCATTTCTGGGCAGGCAGAAGTCAGAGGAGTCAGAGAAAAGTGATCTGTTGCCCTGTGCAGGAGGAGGAGAGCCTGGGAGGGATGGTGCTCCTGTTTGTCTCTTCCCCATGGAGTCTCAGTTGGATGTTAAGCGTTTCCTAAATCTCCTTCATCTCCCAAAGCCTCTGACATCACTGAGCCTTTCACCTGTGAGAGATTTCACTGGAAGCAGTGGTGAGATTGAGTTAATTTGTGTTCCACAGCCTTTGTTCCTGGACTGCAATTGCTTCCACTTTGGAAATTGCTTCTCTGATTGCAGCTGCATGAGGAAAGGATAAGCATGTCCTTTTCTGTGGAGGGCAAACAAGAGAAAGGGTGGTCTGTATTATATTTATATTCTTATTGCACAACACTTCTCTAGCAGGCTGCTGCTAGAAGATACAGTAAAAGGCAAAGCATCTGGGCTGTCTCAAGAGGAGTCTTGGCAGAGTGATCTGAAAGTTTTTATGGGTTGTGTTAGACATCCCAGCTTGTACCACTTCCCACCACTCCCAAATCACCAGCAGAACAGAGAGATTCCTGCTTTGGGCAGAGTCTGGGGGGAGGGCCCTGGTGCAGGCTGCGGGCTCGGGGAGGTGTAGGTGGCTTTGGTTGTGACAGAGCTCGTTTCCCAGTCAGTCTCCTTGCTTTCTGCATGGTGCTTGGAAGTGGCCTTACTGTAATTGGCATGAGTCACTTCCTTGTTATTGGTGGTTTGGAACACCATGGAGTGGAAACACGGCTGCAGCAGGCTGAGGAACTCCTTCTTGCTCTTAGGCTTTGCATTCAGTTTCAGGATTGCAGCCCATACCCATGCTGAGTGAAAAAAACTTTTTTTTCAAAATAACTGAAGGAGATGGAAGCTGAGGTTTGGACCACTTGCATTTGTTAAATCTCTGATCTGGTGTTTGGGGTGTTTTTTATGATAGTGAACACTTTTCTTGGCAGTTTGTTGATCAAATCCCAACTTTCAGACTTATGGTCTGTTGCAGAAAGTCCCTTCATGTCTCATGGTGTCTCCTGGGACAATTTACACCTCCTGTTTAAATGGTATTGTACCTTCACTCTAAATAAAATATGGGATGGTATGACATACCTTTGCAGCCAAGGTACAGAGGGGATGTCAAGGGTGCTCAGCCTTTTCCAAGGCTCATGGAGACATTTGAGAGCTGCAGGACCTGATGATCTCCTATCAGGTGATTGTACTCCTATCTGACCAAAAATCCAGGATGTCTGGTGGTGGGCAGGACTTGAAGGTAGGCTTTGGATGTCTGACAAAACAGATGTGATCATGAGAAGAGACAAAACTTCTTTCCATGTGAGGCCCTGAGCTAGATGTAGCATGGATAGCTGGAAAAGGTTTCAACTTGTTCCTTGGCCATGTCTGAGGCCCTTGGGATAAAACCAAGGGGGTAGGCTGTGCCTCAATTTATTTTTGTTAACCAAATTATCATCTTCCCACCCCTGTGTTTCCAGCTCCACGGTGGTGTTACTGTTGTCACCAGGCACAGAGCCTTCTCTTGTAAGGGATTTTTCCTTCTTGCTCTCTGACTGTTCTGTGATACTTTATGGTCTGGCACAGCCAAAATCCATTATTTTAATAGGTATTGTTGACAGACTGCTTAGTGAATTTAAGTTTTACTGCATAAAACCCACTGTTAGTTCTGCAGTTTGACAGAGCCATGTACATGTGTACTAAGGAATTGCTTTCTTATAACAACTTGGAGTCATGAATGATCCTATTTCAGGCTGAATTCTGTGAATTCTTAAGTCTCAAAAAAGAATACTTCAGAGATGCTACCTCTAAAAGCATGCAGTAGTTTATATTGGGTGTTTACTCACAGGAGTATTTTTTTATTATTATTATTTTAAAAATATGTTGAGAACCAACAGTTCCTGGCCCCAACGTGCCCAGATAAAAGGCTTGGTTGTAATTTTCCTTGGTGAGGGAGTAATGTTTTTGTTCAAACTGCACTCTGCTTCAAGCATGCTCAGGAGAGTTTGCTGAAGGTCCTGCAGATTTGCTTTAATCATGCTGAGCTTTGAGAGCAAATGCACAAGAGAATATAGAGCAGAGGACTGGAAAATGACAAGCCCCTTGTCTGTGCGTTTTAAACACTGAGCTTTCATTGATCCCCTCCAGCTGACTGATGTGTATATCCAGTGAAGATGGAGGTCAGGGGATAATTGCTTCCTGGGAGTGGAAGTCTTTAAGCCTGTTTAGGACAGAACAAGCATCAGAAAACACCAAATGATCAAATTAGCAAAAAGAGGGAATGGTTTCAGTGCAAGGCTGAGCTTGTTTCCTTTCTTTGGCACAGACTCCCTCTGTGAGATTGGA
Organism: Molothrus aeneus; assembly: GCF_037042795.1. NCBI lineage: Eukaryota > Metazoa > Chordata > Aves > Passeriformes > Icteridae > Molothrus > Molothrus aeneus. The sequence goes on along the minus strand of NC_089648.1, from coordinate 69,936,895 downwards.
CAAATAATTTTGATATTTAAACACTTTCAAAACTTTGTCCCTGAGCCAATTCCCCATCCATAAAATATGGGGACTATAGCATCAACTGTTTGGATTAGGGGAGTAATATATGTGTTTAAATTGAAACACTCAGCAACCCTGGAAAATAATTACACAGAAAGAGCAGTATTTCTCTGAAAATAATATATTGTGGCAACTGGTTGAACCCCCAGGACTGGAGTGTTTAAAACTAGAGAGATCAACATAGGAAACCCAGCAAATTATCTCATTATGGTCTTTTCATACCTGAAGAGGGCCTGCAAGAAACCTGAGGAGGAACATGGGCATGTAATGACAGGCCAAGGAGGAATGGCTTTAAACTGAAAAAGAGTAGGTTTAGACTGGGTATTAGGAAGAAATTCTTGATTGTGAGGGTGATGAGGCACTGGCACAGGTTGCTCAGAGTTGCTGTGGCTGCCCCATCCCTGTAAGTGTCCAAGGCCAGGTTGGACAAGGCTTGGAACAACCTGGGCTTGGTGAAGGTGTCCCTGCCCAGGAGAGGGGACTTGGAATAAGATGGTTTTTAAGGTCCCTCCCAACCCAAACCAGTCTGAGTTTCTCTGCCCTTAATGAACAGTGGAGAGGTATTGACTGGCTTTTTCCATCTCTTAGCACTGCAGTTCAGAATGTTGCTGCTTGTAGACACAGTAACTTTTTCTTTTCATTAGCCCTGGCTTTTCTGGCCACACAAGCAACGGCTTGTGTGAAAATTCCAGCAGAAGGCGTCTCCACCAAGTACAAATAAGGATACTGTCAGCAGCACCAGCATGTGCCTTTTCACACTGTCCTGCTGGCTGCTCCTGCCGACTCTGATGGATCTGCTCTGCCCATGAGAGCACACTCTGGCTTTGATTTTCCTTCACCTCTGTTTCTGCAGTGTGGGGAGGCTGCCAGGCAGCAGAGGAGATGTTTTATTGTGAGATGGGTGCCATTAATTCATTGCAAATGGGTAAGGCAGCTCTTGGGTTGGGAACTGGTATAAATTATTGCTAGCATGATGTTGATTCAGACAGATGAGCAGTGGGAGCTGGGATTGCTTTTAAAGCAGACACAGAGGGGTTATGTAAAGACTTGAAAACCCGTAATGGAAGAGGAATGAACCTGCTGATCCAAAAGAATTGCAGATTTATAACCTAGAACCAACTTCTGCAGGTACCTTCAAGGAGTGTCACAAAGATGGTGACACTTTGTCTCCAGATCAAGTCCTGGCTGGCATGGAATCTATGTGGCGATGTTTGAGTTGAACCCCAGGGTGCGTGGCTGAGCAAGGCTTGCCATCTAAAAAGTTACAGCTCTGCCTGTGCTTCTCAGATGCTCAGCCCAAGTTGCTATAGAGTTTTATAATATGGATAAATACCCACATTTCAACACTGACTACTACCCCCTGAGAGACTGAAAGTCCTTAGAGGTCCCCAGAGCGACTCATCTCCTCTCTTGCAGATGATCCAAGCTCATTTCTCATGTGCATTTTTAAGTGCAGGGTTCCTGACTATGAGGTGTGTGAACACTTTTATTGAAGCTGTTTCTTCCCCTCTTGATCCATCACTCATTCTACTGACTGAGTTGCTTTAACTTCTCTGCTCGATTGCATGGAGCAGGACAAGTGCCAACCCTTCCCTGCCAGGATTTCTGTGCTTAATATTGAGATAAGACTAAAATCCTTGGTACTTCTTTTCTGATGGTTTTAATAATAAATAACTTTCCTTGACACTTTTCTTCAACTCATGCCATGCTTTGTGTCAGATGCACTCCTCTCCGGAGAATTTAAGGAGGGCATTTCAAAGGAACCAGATGTTTAATCTTACTTGTGGAGTTGGCTGCCACACAGGAGCTAACTGGAAATTGTGAGGTATTTTACACTTGAGAAATGCTTTCCATTTCACAGTCTTTCTAAATCAAAAGAAAGCTGTGTATCGGCTGAGCATCATATAAACTAGAAAAAGAGCAGAATTGCTGCGTGCTATCTCTCTGTGTACTCATTGCAAAGATGGGCCTTTCCTGGCAAAGTGTACTCGAGATGTTCATGGAGTCCACAGAGAAAAATGATCCCTTGAAGTGGAAAAATCCAAGTTTGTGTGCTGTAGACATCCTGTGCTGCTCTAAGTTGCTTCCAGAGTTTTAAAGGTATTTACTTGCCGATGTGAAGAAAAGCACCTCTTGGAATTTTCCAAAGTACCAAAGTGTGTGCTAGTCACAGGTGTTAAGCACGTGCCTGCTTTTGGGAATCTCACAGCCACCTCTGTTGTAAGGCACCAAATGACTACCTGATAGTGTTCTTATGTCCTCAGCCACCCCAAAGAGGTAACAGCACAGCCCTACTCCATAAGGTGCTGTGACAATAATACTCTCTATCAATGCTTCTCCTTGAATACTTCTCCATCTCTGCTCTTCCTTGGGATACTGTTGACCAGTTGCTGACTGATTTTGCAATAGTTTGCTTTACCTGGCTCCTCCCCTGGTCCTGTAGGTAGCATTCAGGTGGTGGTGGCACAGATGCCAAGATGGAAAAACCATATCTCAGTTCTCTGGGCGTGCTTAGGAGCACCCAGAGATGATGGTGTTTCTTTCCCCTGCTTCACTCAAATGTTTAAGTGTTGGGTAGTGTCACTTTTTCTATGAAAGATGCAGGTTCATCCAGCCTGTCTTGTGCCCTGGAGATGGTTGTGAATGCTGAGAGGTAAAAGAGATATTTATGAAGAAGAGTAAGTCTGAAACATGAAAGCTTTTTGCTTCATTTTCTTCACTGGATGCCTATCAACAGGTTTTTGGGATGTAGTTTGGGTGAAAAGTTTATAAAGGAAAATGTCCTGTGTCTTTTAAATACTTATCACGTCCTGAGTCTGAGATACAGCAATAGGACTCTTTATTTTTGGAGGGTGCTGAGCCCTATGCGCTCTGCCTCCTTTTGGATGCCTCAAATTCATCACCCAGAGCTGCAGTTCTCCCTGGTTGTGGTTTGCAGGATAATCTCTGTTCTACTCACCCCCTCTCCAGACTTTCTGATATTTCCCTGGCACAGGTATCCCCCTCATTCCTGTCTGGTTCCTACCAGGGGATGTGTTTTTTTGCTGCCTTCCAACTGTTGCCAGTTCAGGTTTCACTAGAAACCTCTGTGCCAGCTCTTTGATATTCAGAAGCTGAGGGGTTTTCTGTGTGTTTCTTGACCTAGCATGACTCTTAAATAATGCAAGACCTTCAGTGCTGATGTCCTGGCAGCCTAATACAGGAGGTCAGTCTGTAAATCTAGTTACAATTTTCTTTGCCTCAGCAAAGACAGTAAGTCAAACATAATGTAAACAAAGTGGTTGGATCACTTCACCCACCAGTAATGTGGTGGGTGATGCAGGCAAATTTAATGGATGCGATTAAATCTCCTGTTCCAGTCTGGCAGCTGATTAGCTGCAGGGGGCAGGCAGGAATTTCCTTTCTGATCCAGAGTTTCCCTCTTTCCAAGTTCTCCTTCAAGCTTCTGCCAAGCATCTCAAAGTGCTTTGCATTTTTAATTGTATTTCTTCACGCCCCTGTGAGGGTGGAGATGAGAGATAGCATGATCCCAAGTGGAGCCCTCGGGAAACTGAGGCACTAAGAGGGGGAAGCCTGCTTGAAATGAGAGAGGAAGGTGGCCTTAGACTTGGAGAAAGGGGAAATGGGCATCCTAGAAATCTTCTCTTGAAGCTCATGTGAGTCTTCTGAACTTGTGCCTAGTGCTCAACAGTCTGTGTCTAAAGAACCCTAAAGTCTTGGTTGTCTGCTAGGCATTAATGTATAGTCACTGACAGGAAAAATAAATCTTTCTCCTGCGGAAATTTTAATTTATTTTTGTCTTTCGTCACTCAATTCCTCTACTTTCTGAAGAGAATGACCTGTATACATATTTCTTCTCTTTGTATGGAGAAGCACTTTGCTCTGAAATAGCCTGAGGTGTTGGCTGTGGCTGAGGAAGAGAACTGGTTCAGCTCCATTCTTTGTCCCTACAGGGGAAATTAGTGAATTCACTGTGTGGATTCACCTTCAGTGGGTGTACACTGAGATAGCTACACCAGCTTTGATTTCTTTACCTGGTTATACAGCTGAAGAACTGGCCAGTAAGGAGGAGAAAACACTCCTGTTATTAGGGCATGCTTTGGTCCAAAGAAGAGACCAGAGATGTCCAAAAAATCTGTCAAATATTAATGCATCATTCCACCTGCATATTGCTCATGCTGTGGCTGACAAAACAGAGAGCAGTAGGGGTTAGCTGAGTCTTCATGTTCCTTGGGATGGTGGGAATGGGCCTTTCCCATCTTACAGCCTACAACTCAAGGGGAAACAGTGTATTTTGGATCTCACAGAGTGGGGAGGGTTTCTTACAGCAGGAACTTATTTTTGTGGTGGATTGTTTAAGCTTTATGATTTTACATGAACAGCGTCCTCTAGAGTTCAGTTTTGTGAATCTGAAGTGGACAAAAACTTCTGATGTTCAGTCTTGATCCAGCAGCTTGATGGCTGAGAGAGGCAGGATTTCAGGCATAGCTATAGCTCCCATTGCTATAGGGCATCCTGTCCAGCCTGCTGTCATGGTAGGAGCAGAGAGCTCTAACTGGAGTGCTTTGAAACCTAGAACTGAGGCCAAAGCCTGGCTTACTAACCTCTGTTTCAGTTTCTGAGATGAGTGTCTAAATAGAACATCTGAATCTGATCCTTAGCCTAGTCTCAAGGCTTAATTGTAAATAAACTGTATCTTAATTGCTTTATGGTTTCCAGCATTCTCTCATTGAATGTCTCTGTGCTGTCATTTGGAGAGCATTCATCATAGTGGAAAATCAGTGTCTGTTTGGGCTGCATGTGGTATAATTAACTATCAGCTGAGCCTGTAGCATGACGTGACAATTCTTATTCTGACCAGCTGAAATAACTCACTCTAACAACTGTGCTCTTCTTGCTCCTCTCTTTCAGTTCCCAAGAAGCTTCTGCATGAAACTCAGGCAGGACCAACCAATCAACAAGGGCATCAGAAGTCACATTTTCCACTGCAGCCAAGAGTGTTTGACCCCAATGTTATAGAGGACGGTGTGCTCCTTTCGGATGTCTCTCCTTCCAACATAGAGCCAGCTCTCCCAGGTAGCTGTGACCATTGTCATGTTGGCCAAACCTAAGGGTGTTGTGTTAACTGTTTCTTCCCATCTCCTCTTTTCTGGATTTCTGTATTGCTCCTAAATCCCATCCATGTCACAGTCAGAATGGGTTGTGACACCTTCAAGGTGTGACCAGCAATGGGCTGAAGTGAAACTGTTCAAGAAACACTGGGTTTCTTGGGATAGCAGTCATGGCCATGCCTGTTCAAACTCATCACAGAAATACTTTCCAGACCTGTTTAGTGGCAAAGGAAAAAAAAAAAAAACAACAGGGAAGAGACAGTAGATCTGCCTCATGGGACAGAGAAGTTTTCAACTGAGCTTTGAAACACAATGCTATTTTCATAAAATGCAAAGTGAAAAGATATGAATGAAGTCAGATCTTAGCCATCTCTAGGGATAGGTGAGTAGGAGGAAGGGGTGGTGTATGAATAAAGGAAAAGAACAGGTGAGCACGTGTTGGATTCCTCTGTGGTTTTGTGTTGTTTCCCAATATGCAGGAGATGGTTTATGACACTACTGAAAATCCCAGTCTGTGCTCCCAGAGATTCAGCTTGAGGGTGGGTATGGGCAGAGCTTGTCTTTGTCTACACTTCTGGCAAAGTTAATCTACAGCTTGGATAGTCAATTCAAAAATAAACAAGAACTGGCAATAACAGGTTTGTCAGTTTGGAGGTCTTACTGAAAAACTGTCAAGGAAAAGAGTTTTAAGTTAGCTCCAAATAAATATTGTGATCCTGGAGATTCTTTTAAGCAAGGAAAAATATCCTGAACTCATTTCACTCATCTAAACATTTTAACTTGTACTAATGACACCTTTTGTTTAGTTTTCACATAGTTTATTCATTCACTTTCAAAATATGCACCACTTTTCAAACAAAGATGTCATTTTGAAATTAAAACCTAGAAGAATGTTTCAAAAATAACAAAATACTTGAAAATTTCTGTAATCTCCCTTCCTGTTTTATTTCTTTTGTTAAAACTATTTGCTAACATCAGCCCTGGTATCATGAATAACCTCTCCTGTGCTTATACTGTGGTGTTGGGCAAATTTACTGCTGGCTGAAAGAATTTTGTTCAGCTTTGGTGTAAACTCACAGAGAAATCATTCAGGTAACTGGCAACAGCTAAGAAAGGGTGGTAAGGAGAAAACCAGTAGTAGTGAGCTGATTAGGCATTGAAAAGTCTCCAAAGCCAGCAGGGAGGAAAGGGAATATCTTTTAGTATGATCCTTAAAGGAATGGCAGACCAGGGAACCCCATAGTGTAGTAACACATGGCCCTTGAGAAATTGTGTGCGTTTGTTTTTTCCTTCCTGCATAAGTCCAGTCATTTTCTGCCTTCTGTGTCTGTGCTTGTACAATCCTGCCAATGATAAAACCAGTTCTGTGCAGTTCTGTGGTTTTGTGGTGCTCTTTGCTGGAGTTCAGGGTATGCAGGCCACTATTAATTTAAAAACATGTTTGATTGCATCTGTTCATTTGACAAGTTAGGAGAAAAAAAAAAAAAGGGATTCTTCTTATACCTCACATCTCGAGAGGAGTTATCCCTTACTCTGCCTCCTGAAGACACTGCTGTGGCACATGGTTTACAAGGGCTGCTCCACACCGAACAGAGTGGTGTCCCTCTGACATAGGAAATATGGATGAGATTATTTCCTGGTGGTGCCCTTCATTTTCCTCAATTGTGAAGGGATCTTACATTAACTAGCTCAGAGCCAGACCTCAGTCAGAGACATCTCGGGCAGGATTCAGTTACCCCCATACAAATGTGTCATTTGTGATCACCTGGGGTGTTCATCTGGCTTCTAGAAGGGTGGGCATTTCCCCTCTATCCCTTCTCATACCTACCAACTCTGCATGGATGTCCTCCTGACCCTGGGGTGTCTTAGATGTTTTTGTATGAGCAAATACATTGAGCTTCAAGTGTTTGCTGTGGGGAGAGCTGAATGACTCTCTGCTATCCATCAACTAATAGCAGGATTCTCTTGCCTTAGTTTAGATCCATGGTGCTACTTGAGATGCTCTGAAATATCCAAGTTTTAGGTTCAGTTTTTGGAAGTTAAATATTTACCATGCATCTCTGGATTTCCTTGGAACAGCAGTAGGGAAAAATTCGAACACTTGTACAGGCAGATTTACCAGACAGGGAGGATAAAGGAGATATTAGAGGGCATGTTAATGTGAATTTTAAAAAATTCTGAACTAAAAAATATTGTGAAATGTTGCTATTGATTTCCTGCCAAATGTGCCCTTGGACCTTCTGTGTCCATTTTGCACAAGGGGTCTGCAGTAACCTCTATTCTCCTAAAGCAAGAGGCTTTTGGGATATCTTACTCTTTGGGATATGACACCCAAGCACTCATGTTTAAACATTTTGCTTGGAGTCTAGTCATTAACACCGTGGTAACCTTGAACATTTGGCTTTCCCAAGGCCATGCAGCTATGCAGTGGCAGAGGTGCAGCTGTGCCCACATTCCTTGGGGCTGATCCCTCACAGTGACACCTGGACATCCATCCCCGCTGGTTCTCCTCCAGGCAGATCAGGAGTTGGCATCACTGCACACACATTCCTGCCCTCAGTCCCTCTCCATCCAGTATTACCTGTTCTCTTTGACACCCCTCACTTTCTGTTACTGCTTCCTTGGGCTGAGCTGCTTCCTGGCACCCACAGCAGGAAGCTGAAGGTGATGTCTCACTCTGCTGGGTTTGCAGGGAAAGGAGATGGATCAAGCAGCCAAGGAACAGAGACCATCTCACATCACCACTCCTGACAGAATGCCTTTGCTGCATGGCACTGATGGCATCATTGGAGATGGAGCTGGCAGTGTCCTGAATTTAATACCTGCAGATAAGCAGAAGCCAGGTGCAAGTCTGTGATTTTACAGAGTGGTGCTTGCTTTTGGCCAGAGCTAGACACCCAGAGAAGGGAGCCTGGAAATCTATAATAGCTACAGTTAAAAACTCACATGGATGATGGAACTGGATCCTGTGCATTGACTTTTTCCTGTGTTGAAAACAATTACTCTTCTGTGAGTAGTGGGGGTGTCTTCCTGCAGATCAAGGTGTGGGGAGCCCTCAACAGCGAGCTGATAAGGTCTGAAAGGGTCTCTTTGAGCCTCCTGGAATGAACTGCCTCCTTAGCTCTAGTCCTCAACAAATAAAATCAAATCATTAACCCATGTTCACTCACCTCTCCAGAGCGGAAATGGTGTCTGGGTGAAACACAATACGAGCAGGCTTCTGAAGGAAGTCATAAACTCAGGTCTGCCCTTCCCCACCAAGGTTGGAGAGAAAGCACGTCTGTTTGCCAGCTGTGGATGGATCACTACAGCACCACACCAGCAGAGGGTTGTGGGCCCTGCCTGTGTTTTCCAGTCATCCTTACAAGCTTAGCTGAACCCACTGTTGATAAAAGCTCCTTTGATTTACATAAGAGAAAAGAAACCTGATTATATATTTGCTGTAGCATAGGTGGGTGTGTTTAAGCGGTGACATGAAAGAGCAGGAGATGGGGGAGAGATGATGATGCCTGGATGCAGAGGAGGTATGTGCTCAGCTGAAGCTGCTTGAGAAGGTTTAGTTACCCCCCAAAAAGGGGCAAATTTGGGTGGCTCCCTGTCGAGCAGCTCCAAATTTCTGAACACAGATGCTGACCTGGGGATAAAGCGAGGTCGGGCTGGGTCACGTTCTACATTCCTCATTCCTCATTCCCTTTCTGTGTCAAAGCAGAGAAGAAGAAGGGGAGGTCAGCCACTTTCTACCCTGTAGACAACACTCCACTCCTGCTCCCTGTGGATGAGACAGAACCGCCGGGGCCCAGCAGCAGCAGCAGCAGCAGCAGCAGCATGGAGCCCGTGGGCGTCGGCACAGAGATGGCCCTGCTCAGCAACATCCTGGCAGCCTATGCCTTCATCACAGGTACTGTTTGCCTGGTGCCTCACACCTCCCTGAGCTCCTGCAAGCTTTTTGTAGACCCTCCTTTCACAGGTACCCGGGGATAAATCTGCCTCTCTGAACTGTTTGTGTATTTCATTCTTCTCTCAGCGAATTCTCCCTTGGAAGGCCTGACCGGGGCAGCTCTAGCAGGCAGTATATAACTGAGTTTATTGTGCACTGCTTTCCACTGGCTCTGCTCTCATCTGCAGTTAAACACAATGTAATCTTACATGTGGTATTATTCCTAATGCTTCATTTTCTTGGAGATCAAAGCCTGGCTCATTAGGGAGGCAAGTTTGTTGTCCTGTAATTTGGAAAATAAGCAGCACTCAAATCTTTACACTGCTTAAGAGAATTTGGCTTATCTTCAGTAGAAGTGTGAAGATGAAGTAACTTGAGAGTCTACTTAATTGTACATTTAAATCTACTTTAGAGTGAGATTTCCTTGGATCACAGTTTATCTTTCACCCACGTGTATCTTTCAAGTAACGGGGGAGCAGTCTTCAAAAAAATTCAAGTTAAAAGGTGAATGAAAAGTGACAGAACCAGGGGGAATGCCTTTAAACTGAAAGAGAATGGGTTTAGATTAGATATTAGAAAGAAATTCTTTACTGTGAGGATGGTGAGACACTGGCACAGGTGGCCCAGAGAGGTTGTGGCTGCCCCATTCCTGGAAGTGTTCAAGGCCATATTAACTAAATCTCCAGAATTTGTGAGCTGCTTTTTCATGTCTGCCAGCTCATTCAGTCTTGCTAATTCATTAAACAGTGTGCATTCTTGCTGCCATGCTCTTGCTCTTGCTGAGATGCCCCCATGCTGCTAATCCAAGTATTTGGATTTGAAGCAGCTAACTTGGGCTTTGCACTTTGGAACCACTGAATAGATTAATGAGAGTGTTTCTGCATATTATTTAGTAAAGGATTCTTCTAAAAGGACCATGAAAGGTTATACAAATTTCTGCTCTTCTACACATCCAGTGCTGTCATCAGGATGCATTTTTTCATGACAGCCCTCAGAGTCAGGCAGATTAAATGGAATTAGTAGAGTTCTTCACAGAAGATAGCTGAGTAGGATAGATTTGTTTTCTTGCATGGGTATCTCCAAGGAAAAGTTAAACAAACAGGCTTTAAAGGAGTCTTCTGTCTATCCCACTTCTTCCCCCTTACCTACAGCTACCAGTTTTAACATGAGAATACCTACCTTCCTATCCCTACTATAAAACAAAATGCTGTTAATATTGTGTTCCCCATCTGAACAGTAATGGGCAGAGAAAGCTGTAGGATTAATGGTCCAGGATATTTGGAACTGTGATTCAGGGCTGCTGACAATGCTCCATGGACTTTGCTTCCACTGACCATAGCAGAGGTCTTGGACTCTATGTTGGTTTTGGGGCACAAAGTGTTGATTCATCCCTGTCACAAGGTGTCAGCCTTGGCAGGAGCCTCCAGATTTTACTGCAGCACAAACAGCTTTAACTGTCCTGTTGCTCTGGGATTTGTCTGCCCTGTCTTCGCATGGTTTCCTTGCGTGGTGTTCACATCCACTGGATGTCAAATAGGTAAACTCAGATCTCAAGACTTTGGTTTCATATGCTGAGTTCAGGACTTATGTTTTCCAATATGTATCATGGAACCATAGAATGTTTTAGTTGGAAGAGCCCTTAAGGATCAGCTGGTTCCCATGTTCCTCACCATGGCTGTTAGATGGGTTTCAGTCTCAGTGACATATATGTCCAGTTTGTTATTTATTATAAAAATATTTGATGACTGACCCGTGGATTGAAACAGCAGATGTCCTAAACCATCTTTATCTGCTGCATGTAATTTAGCCTCTGCTTTTAGTTGAAATGATGGATTTGTCATGATTTATTTCGTTATATGTGAGTATGGAGATGTTTTGGCTTATGACTTCAAAGACAAACTGTGTCACAAGACACAAATATAATTTACATAAAACTAGAGCACTGCTAAGCCATCCCTCTTCATAATGCATTTTTTGAACAGCAAAGCAGTTGAATTTTTTTTTTTTTTTTGTGCCTCCCTGAGTTTGGGGCCCTGAAGGCAGCTCAAGCCACAGCTGATGTCCATAGAAGATCCATTATAGTGGCTCAGGAAAGTCAAGGTATTGAGCAGCCAGGGAGGGCTGGTTCTGGGTCACACATCTTCCCACTGCTCCTGACCACAGTCTGGTGCCAAAGAGAAACAGCAGTGCAAGAGCTGCTCTGTTCCATGACACTGACAACATCCCTCAGGTGCTCTCTGCAGACTGAAAGTGCTGCATTCAGGGCTTTCCTGTGCTGATGAGCTGTCTCAGAATAGGAGTTTGCAAAAGAAAATTGTAAATAGGCAGGGGCAATATAAAAAAGTGCTTTTTCTCTTGGGGCAGAGGGTGGTGGGTACTCTCAGATCCACTGCAGGGAAATGAAGCTGTGGGTTTTTGCTATTTCATGGGTAAAGTGCAGGCTTGAAAGGATGATCCTCTCTATTGCCTTTCCTCTCTCCTGGCAGCAGGGTGTTTTTTAGCCTGGGGAGAGCATCCACAAATAGTGGAATCCCTTCTGTGCTCAACGGTGTTCAAATTTTGTGCACAAAATGGCAGTTTTTGGGTGGGCAGCTGCAGGTGAAGAGTGTGCAGACTCAGTCACTCACACATGCAGAATCTTACAGTGCACAGAGAAGTGCCAGTATTAGCAAAAGCCTCTGTGCTCATTTCCACCATCTTTTGGACTGATATTCCCACATAAGAGCTGGGAATCTTCCTATGGACAGCTGAATAGTAAAAATCACAGCAGGAAGCAAAAGAGTCCTGATTTGCAGCTGTCATGGTTAAGTATCAGAGCCGGTTAGGTGTCAGTCTCATCACAAATTCCAGAACCTATTTCTTCAGAAACAGGGAGAAAGTGTGAATAATGTCAATGAGGAATGAAATTAGTAGCTGATCCAACAGATAAATATTATTTAGAGCTTAGTCTTGCAAAAGACTCAGAGACACTCTTTATTTGAAAGCTGATTTTCTTTATAAAATTAGGTTTTTAATTAGAGGCTATCTCTGCCTACAAACCTCAGACATGTAATTTGTTGTGGTCCTGTTCCTGAATGTTTGGAAAGTCTTCACCAGTCTCAGTGACAGCTGGAACTGCCCTTGCAGTCACAGACTATCCAGACCAGAAATGTCCCTCATGATTATATAAATATTAAACATTCAAAATGTATCAGAGCTCTTCCAGTGCCTCCTTTTGGACAGGAGACTTATCCAGTTTTTGACACTACATTTAGGATGAAGCAGTTGGAGGGAGACCTCCACAAATTCCTGTTTTATTCTTCTTTCATAAGCAAAGCTTTGCCGCCAAGTTATTAACAAGGGCCTTCCAAAATACAGCCCAGGGGAGATCATTCCAAATTTTAGACTGGTTGGCCTGAGCCTTATTAATAAGGGGCTCCTGGAGAGCTTCCTCTGTTCTGTCAGGGGATTTCAGCAGCCTGTGGGGCTGACTGCAAATTCCCTAGAAGATATTGCTCCTACTGTTTGTCTGGCCATGCTTAGTGCTGAACCTTTTACTGGGGGCCCTCTGAAATTTTCCTCCCCACAGAATGCATGAAGCCATTACAGGAAGCCAGCAGTGTTAATGCCTAGATTGTTTTTTATTTATTGAAACAATTTATTATAATAGCAATAACAGCCTTGGCCTGGGGCATTTCCTGGGGAATTAATGGCAGTCTGGGCTGATGCTCCCAGCAGATTGCTAGACCTCAGGAAACAAGCTCCATAATTGATGCTGGTTTGGTTGGAAAAATAAAATAAAATGTGTTTTTAATTTTTTGTCCAGTTTGAGTACCTAGAAAATAGTGGCTTTTGTGTAGAGGGTTATGTAGAGCATATATCTTTTGTCTGCATGGACTAATTTTAGGGTTAAATCAGTGACATTTTTATCAATCCTTCCACTCCAGAGAGAGAAATACAAGGAAGGAAAAATGTAGCCCCAGCCAAAGAGATTGGCAGAAACTGGGTTCTGCTAGAAGCTGGGAGATGTCATCTACAGCATTGGAAGAAAAAGCTTCAGTGGTCAAAATCTATGTTTTAATGAGTGTAAACACACATAAGCACACAAGAATGCATATCAAAATTGTGCTAACTCCTGATACTCATGCCAATACACATTAAAAGAACTTTTTTCCCAGTATAATGAGTGTTTTGAGAAGTTTCGCTGTTGATGTGATGAATCTGAGCCACCTTCAAGCTTTTGGAAGCTGCTGAGCATCCATTTGTCTCAAAATCACCAATCAGCCATCAAACCCCCAAAGCTAGGCTATTGCTGACTTGGCTACTTTAAGTGAGAAAAAGCAGAGCCTGTGGTTTTTAGCTTAAGTTGCTCTTTCTGCTGTGAAAAAAAAAAAAAAAAAGAGATGCTGCTGTGCAAGTGGATTGTATGTACGATAAATGTCAAGACTGCAGCTGAACACAGGGTTACATCTCTGTGAGAAAGTCCACTCAGTGTCTCAGATGTTGACAGAGTAGCTGTAGGAGCTCATAAATGCCACTGGAGCCCAAAAGTTCGATTACAGCTCTTGCACTGCGTGAAGGGCTGAACGGACGAGCACAGGCAGGGGAAGAAAAATGGTTGCATAAGGAGCAATGGAGGTAAAATTGCTCATGTACTGGATACAGTAGCATGAAAAAAGGAGTGTGGAGGAAAAAGGAAAGGCAAGACAAGGGCAAAATTGGGGGCAGAGAATCCACATGTGTCTGTGTCTCAGGCTCCAATCTATGTTTTTTTAATGAGTTGCTCTAAAGGAGTGAGCAGTGGAACTAATGCAACCAAATCAAGCCCATGTGTGTGCAGGACTGGTGCTCAGGGAAGTGCTCATGGCATCCTCTCAGCCAGGCAGAGCCAAGGCAGACTGCACCCAGTGCCTTCCAGGACAAACACCCCAGTTCTGCTCATTTGCTCACACTCCCATGATCCAGGTGGTCCCAGAGCCCTTCTTAGGGCTGCCCGCAAGGGGAGCTGGGTGATTACTGTCCTCAGTTAAATTGCACATAGAGGTAAAAGTGTTATCAGGTAGGGACTCTGCTTTTCCTGTTTTTTTTTTTTCTTTACTGTTTACATAGGACTGGATGGACAGCAGCATCTTTTGCTTTTTCCTCCTACTGCACAAAGGAGGCTGCAGTTTTAATTTGAGTCTTGACCCTTGCATTCAGAGTAGCCATTGCTTCCAATGGAGGCAGGATTCCACTCAGCCAGGCTGCTGCAAGGGCCATTGGCACATTCTCCATGCCTGCTCTACTATCTTTTTTACCTTTGGAATTTTGCTGTCTTGCTTTTGTCAAAATATCTTAGTTTAAAGCCTGTGGCTTTGGTCTTACTTGACCTTCCAACTACTGCTGCATTTTGTAGAATATTTGGTTGGAAGATACCTTACAGACCATCTGAAGACCTGAAGGCCATCAGTTCTAACCCTCTGTCATGGGCCCACTGGCACATTCAGTTCAGTGTCCTGCTTGTTCTTTGCATTACAGCTAAGTTTGCAGGAGGCTGGTCCACCCTTTTCTTTTTTTTTTGACTTATCTGCTGCACTTTCCTTATCTTTCTTTGTCCTGTCTTCAGCCTGATTTTTTCCCCATGTCATCCACACCAACCACTCTTGGATCAGTCTAATGATTTATTAGCCAATTTTCAGACTGTCTTGACATCTTCTTCCACTTTGGCTCATCAGTCACCTCTGAGATTCATTTGGAAGAGAAGTGAAGAGCACAAAGGCATTTAATCTCTTTAACTGCTCCATGAGCACCTACAGGCCCGGAACTACAGGCTGCTTAGAACAGCACAAGCCAGTGTTTGGGCTCTGACCATGTAGTCAAAGAATAATTTAGATTGGAAGAGGCCTCTGCAGGTCACCAGGTCCAATCCCCTGGTCAGAGCATGGCTAACTTCTAATTTAGAGCCAGCTTTGAAATTAGAGCAGGGTCTTTCCCTCGAGTTTTGAACATCTCCAAATAGTTTCCAGTTCACCTTTGACAAACTTTGCTTTAGGAGATTGGCTGGAAAGGGCACTTCTAAAAGCACAGTGCAGAGAAGTGAAGCCTTTTAGCTACAGAGATCTTTTGGGGTCAAATGTCAGGGTCTCAGCTGGCAGAAGCTGTTACAGATCCATCTCTGGGTTCAAGGGAGTAAAACTCATCTGAGGAACTGACTCCATCCTTGAGCTCAAGAGACTCAGCAGACACTGCAGAGTAGAGCTGGCCTTGACACTTCTGCTCAGTTCACCTTTACTCATTTAGTGCACCAATAAACTAGGATGATTCAGCCCAGGGGAATGGCAGTAACACCATTTATCATAATTACACATCTAAGTAGTCCCATGAACCAAAAAAAAAGCTAAAAAAAAATTAAGGAGGTGGTACATAAACAAGATGACCTAGTTTGAAAGGCATTGTGGATCCTTTGGAGTCTCATTATATCACCTCAGAAATGTGGTTGTGCAGGACTCATCCTGTTGGTGCACTGACTCCAGTTCTGCCTGTGGAGCACAGGTAGATATTTTGGTGGTCTGGGCAGGGAGCCAGCACTCTTGCCTTAGATAAGCAAATGAAGTCTATGAATAAATAATGTGCATTTTTGCCATGCTGCCAAGCCTTCCATTTCAGCTGGGCCACAGCACAGGGCACATAAAGTTTTGCAATCATCCTTATGCCTGGTGTGCAGGCAGAGGATGCGACAGTAAGATGCACTTACCGGCAGCTGGCTGTGCAGCAACCCTGTGGGAATCAGATTTAATTCTGGGGGCTGCTCCCTTCCTTTCCAGACAACTCCAAAACACAACTGCAGCAAACCCACATTCTCCATGTGGGCAAATGCCTTGGCAGCAAATCCAGGGTTTAAATTCCTGATTGCCCTGGGGGGAGGAGAGAGGAGGGCATGGAAGTAAAAGCGGCCATTGGAAACTCGGCCCCTCCAGAAAGTGTTGTGGTGTGTGCACGGAGGGGCCGCGTGTGTTCTGCTCTTTAAAGGGTTCTTTTCCTCCATCATTTCCCTTCTCCCTGCAGAAAACCCCGAGCGGGCTGCGCTGTATTTCGTGTCCGGAGTGTGCATTGGACTCGTGCTGACCCTGCTGGCCCTGGTGCTCCGGGTGTCCTGCCGGACGGACTGCAAGCGCTCCTCCTCCAAAAAACCTCCCCGGGAGCGGGAGAGCGACAGCGACAGCAGCGACAGTGACGACGACTCGGACACCACGTCGGACCTGTCCGCCCGCAGGCACCGCAGGTTCGAGAGGACTTTGAACATGAACGTGTTCACCTCGGCGGAGGAGCTGGAGCGGGCGCAGCGGCTGGAGGAGCGGGAGCGCATCATCCGCGAGATCTGGATGAACGGGCAGCCCGACATTCCCGGCACCAGGAGCCTCAACCGCTACTACTGAGCCATGGGGGCTCCGTGCTCCTGCCCTGCTCCCCGGGGCTGCCCCACACCTCGGGGAGGAGAGGGAGGGGACAATACAACACAGACATCTCCCCTTTTCCCATCAGGTGTGCCACCTGGAGTGCGTGGATGGACAGCCGTGATGATTCCCCAGATCTCTCCCTGACATGTTGGTATCACCCCTCTTCCTGGACACTTTCTGGTTTCAAAGAAGTGAGTGCCAACTTGCCAACTTCATTTCCGAGCAGCAGGAAGGGAGGAGACAATGGCAGCTCTCCCGTGTGGGATGTGGCATTGGGCACATCCTGGTGTGAGTGCTCCTTTCTTGGCTGGACAAGGAGGCTCTCCAGGATCTGGTCTTCATTTAGGATTTTTTGGTTTCCCTTTCCTGAGGACTGGGGAGAATTGTGAACAAAATGACAACTCTGGAAAGATGATTTGGGGGAGGTGCATCCTGACCGATTGTCTTGTGACTTCAGAAGCCATGAGATTAACCTAATTACAACCCAACAGCAAATAGGACTTGTTAAGTACTGGGGGATGGGAGGGAGGGGGATTCTTCCATCGTGAAATCATCTCGGTGCTTGGATGTTTGCCATAGCGTGTTCAGTTATTTATGGCTGTCTTTTCATCTTCCTTTTCAATGGGAACAGTTAATTTTTTTACTGACACCTCAGGGATAAAATCCTATTATTTTTTTGAGTCTGCTCTCCCTGCTGGCCCCTGTCAAACACAACCCAACCCATCTCCAACAGTGAAATTCTGGTAATATAAGAGATGTGTCAGTCACTAGTAAGAAGTTAACAACCTCAAAGAGGTTGAAAAAGATTTTCTTTTTGTTTTAAATATATATATATATATATTTGAAGATGCTGCACAGGAATGTGCCTTATTCTTTTTTGTTGTTGTTGTTGTTGTTAAACTACAGTTTTCCTATGGATAGCAATGCACAATGTTTTATATATTTTATTAAAAAAATAAAATTTAAAAAAATTCTGTGTTTACCAGAGGAAAACCAACACAGAAGAAGCCATGTCTGACAACAAAATGGGTAATAAATGCTAAATAAACTCTGGTTTCCTTCAATACAATTGAATTTGCATCCTCACTTTTGGCATAGGTGTTGCTTGAGGGAGAACTCTGGAAGAGTGGCACACCTCTGCAAGCAATCAAGGCTGATGTTTTCTGCATGCGGGGAACTGGCAGCACCTTTTTTTTCAGCTGCGGCCCATCTGTCAACTTGTGTGGTGCGCATGGGCAGGAGAGCTGAGCAACGTGTTGTGTACTCAAGGGGTCACCTCAACGTGATATCATGATGCTTTGAGTCTGTCCCCACACTCACATCATACCTGGGCCAGAAGCAAATGTTAAATGAACTGGAAAAAAAAAAGTGTGGAAGAAAAGGTGCAATGTTTTAAATGTTTTAGTGCTTCTTCAGTCTTACCCTGGAGTTTTTAATGGGATGTCACCACCCTCTTCACTCCCCAAGCAGCAGTTCACATCACCTCAGCTGAAGAACTTGGTGTTTCTCACATCTGCATGGCTCTGCTGTAGCCTGCATGGCTGTGGGGTCTACTCCTCTGTCATTTAGGCATGGAAATATTAGTTCCAGAATCTTAAGGGTTTGCAAGGAAAATAAACATCAAAAGCTCTAACTACCCAGAGCTTTTCCCAAGCTTTAAGGAGAGGTGGAAATGGGTGGACCTGCCCACAAGATGACAGGATGTTATGAGGGATGGTGTGCTGTGCCAAACAGCTGCATGGTGGGACAAACCCCTGGCACCTGGGGCCTTCCTGGCACTCTTTGGAATCACTGGGGCTTTTCCCTTAATGAGGAAAAGTGGTTGGGAGTACCCTAAATACTCCTCGTGGCTCTTGCAGGGTGAGAGCAAAGCTGAGTACCTGCAGCTGGTGGCACTGGCACTGTCTGAGGTCAGGCTGGCTGGTCAGAGGTGGCTTCACCTGGGAAGGCAATTTGAGCCCTGTGGAGTGATTATTTGGTCTGGTCCTGTGAAGATTTGAATGAAAAGGCTCAGTGTTGGAATGGAATGTGATTTTTGCATCTAATATGTAGAAATAAAGCAGGAGGCAGGTCCCAAGCCAGGTGCTTTAGCTGGAATGTTGAACACATTCTGATGAGGCTGTTGAGGAGCAAAGACAGGGTGAGGTCAGCGGGGTCAGTTCTGTTGGCCGTGTGTTTTCCCCTACAATGACACAGTCCCTCAACCCTGGTGATTCAAGGACAGCATGTTTTCAGATTTAGAATGCTCTGTCCTGGGACATAGCTCGCAAAACTGATTTTGAAAATGTTATAAATTAATGGATTTATGTGTATGATTTTCCCAAATGACTTTTTGTTTGACCAGAGGAAAGAACAACTGTGGTAAATCCAAGTATACCTGATATGCAACTGTGGGATTAAAATATCTGCTTCAAATGTAAATCACAGCCAAACTTGAGTTGCAAATGGATGAACAGTCTTCCCTTAGCATTGCTAGTGCTGCTGTAAATCTTCCAGATGAAGTTTGAAATAAAAAGGAGCAGGGTTGAGCAGACAAACCCATCATAGCCTTGCCCTAGGTAAAAAAATGTAATACAAGTAGTCTCACTGTCTTCACTCCATGAGCAATACCTTCACGTACTTTCTAGCTCCTATTTTGTGTCAGGGACTTGCACTTCTAAGAAAACTTTGACTAAAAAAAAAAAGAAAAACTGCAATCCTTGGAGCTATGGAAAAGACTTTAAGTCATTGGGTAACTATTTCTCAGTTTGTATCAGAAGTGCTCAATAGTTTGTCTGGGGAACAAAACAGCCAAAATTCATGGAGCAAGAGTTTGATGGTTTGTCTTTAGCTCCAGCAATGGAGCAAAATCAGTCTCCTGGAATATGGAAGAGCTGGATTCACTGGGGGTGGGGTCAAATCTGTATTTCTTACCCTGCAAAAGAATTTCTTAAGCACACGGAGGTTTGGACTTGTTTGGTTTCCACCTTCATTGTTGTGCTCAATGTGCCATGTGAACATTAAATCACTCATAGAGCCAGGGAACAGAGAACAATTGCTTTTCTACAAGCCTACTGTGAATCCCTCTTGTAGGAGGTTATGCATAGCTCTGCTCTCCTCCTTGCATGCTTAATTAAATTTTTACATTAAAATAAAATATTATTTCCAGAATAACACTCTTCAAATTCACCAGGACAGATAAAGGAGTTGAAATAAATTTTTCCTCTTTTCTGAATGAAGTTCCTAATTTACATTTTGGGTAAAGAGATGCTGAATTCATTTTCCATGTGGATCTTGTTTTTGTGCCTCAGTTTAACTGTAGAATTTTATAATGGGGATAACAGAGCAATCCTGGACTTGATCGTAGTGAGAAACACATGACATTATATTTAAAGGAGCAGCATTGCACCTGCTGTCCACATGCTGTCTGCTGGACCCAAGGCTTGGGGCAGGTGAGCCTTGAGCAGTGAAGTGCTTGTGCTGAACTCTTTCACACCTCTTTGGAGCTGCAGGATACTTGGATTAGTAACCACAGAGCCATGCAGTTGTACCATGTTAGCTTAGTGAATGAGTATGATGGGCTAGAAATCTGAGGGTTGCACTCCTGGGAGAAGATGGGAACACATGGAAGAGATGAGTCAGGTTTTCAGAGCCTCAACTGCATGTTCATTGTCCTCCTGTCTGGTGGGGCAAATGGTTACAGAAGCCATGGCTGTGCATGGAGAGGTGGCAGAGTGAAGGTTGCTCCAGCCAGACCCCCACCCTTGTGTCCCACTCTCTTCCCATGGCTCCTGACTTCTCTGCCACCATCCGGCCACGGGCACTGACCTCCTATGAGGACCTGTGTTCAATGTACCCTGAAAATCACAGTAATGTGGTGTTTGCTGCCTTTCCCATGTCCACCCTGGTGTTCATACCCTCAGTGAATTCCAGCTGGTTAATGAGGCATGGCTTTCCCCTCCAGAAACCATGGTGCCACTACTTAACCCCTTGCCTGCCATCCTTCCCAGCACCCCAGGGGCTACACAAATAAAATGAGCTCCCTGAGTTGTGGTACTGCCAGGATGCACAGCATATGCCTGGGGTGCTGCAGGGAATCTGAATTTCCTTTTGTGCTGCATGGAGCATCTCAAGTTTCTGGAGGTGTCACAAGCAATTAATCATCTAAGACTGGCCCAGAAATCCTTCTGCTCAGAATCATTGTGGAGGTTTTTTCACAGTGAAGTTTTAATAATCTGATCTGAATTTCTACTGTCCTTAGATACCCCAAAAAAATAATTCCCATTGTTGCTTGCCTTTGCTTGTACACTCATTAGAAGTGATGCAGCTTGCTCCTTCACACAATTTCCTCTATTTTTTGTGGTTGTCTCAAGGACTCTCAGTTAAACACAACCAAGCCAAAAGGCAGACATGGTTTTGGTTCCTCACAGGGCAGCTCACCATTGTTTGCTTTCCTACACCCCTGAGCTGAAGGGCCTGTCTTACTCTGAGTGATGTGGTGGTTTAGTAGTATTTAAACAAATATTTAGGCAAATCAGTTGCTTTGGGGGTTTTCAGTTGCTGGGCACTGAATGGATCTATTCCAGTGACAGTGATGTAATGTCACCATTTGGATCCCTGTCACCAGGGAGTGGGGTGATGTCCCTGGGAATGATGTGTGGGCTGAACCATGACGAGGGAAGCTGCCTGGAGGGGTGTGTGCCGTGGGTGCTCTAGGGGCACACTTGCTCATATCATGAGAGCCAGCCAGTTCCCCAGGTGGATCTCTCCAGAAGGATGGATGGCTTTGTCCTCAAAATAAACTCAAGTGCAACTGGCCCATGATTTCCCTTGGGAGGTCTGTGTTTGCTGAGAGGAGGGGTAAGATACATTCCTTGTTCAGGTTCCTGGAAATATGGACAGAACTCCTCCAGAGTCTGGTTTAATGGATATCAACACTCATTCTCTTTTCCCTCTGTCTGATCACTGGTGGGGAGCTCAGGAAGGTCCCCAGAAGGAGGGAGGTGCTGCACCAATGTTCTCCACACTGAACCTCTGATGAGACCCCTTGATGGTTGGGAGTGAGGGACAGGGGACTCCTGCTGCTGATTTACCACACCTGTAACCCCCAAACAGGGCTCCCTGGGGCTGAGGCTTCACCAGGAGCCAGGGGAAAGGGGCTACTCTTTGATGACCAAAGGCTGTTGACACAGTACTGGGCACTGAGGTCAGGACCATGAGCATGGCCAGGCAAATGTGACACCCACCACTCCTACTGCAACCTGCCAAAAATGGCAAGGTTTCCTTGGCAGGTCCTGAGGGACAGGAGGGACAGTCTGATTTTTTGGTGCTAAGAGAAGTGTCTGCTAGAGAAGACACTAATTTGGGGGGTGGGAGTAGACTGGTGGTAAGTTGCCCACCTACGTGTATGTGTCAGTGATGGCTTCACACTGCACATTGGCACTTGCAAACATGTGGCTGCTTCCCAAACCACCCAGGACTGTCAGAATCATCCAGAAAACATTTCAAAGTCATAGAATCATAAAATATCTTGAGTTGCAAGGGACTCAAGGATCATCAAAGCCTCATTCCTGGCTCTGCACAGGACACCCACAAGTCACACCCTATGCCTGAGAGTGATGTCCAAACACTTGAGTTCTGTCAGGCTGGTGCTGTGACCACTGCCCTGGGGAGCCTGTTCCAGTCCCCAGCCACCCTCTGGGTGAAAAACCTCTTCCCAATGTCCACCCTAAACATCCCCTGCCAAAACTTCAGGCCATTCCCTTGTGTCCTGTCATCACAAAGCAGAGATCAGTGCCTGCCCCTCCTCTTCCCCTCTTGAGGAAGTTGTTACTGCAGTGAGGTCTCCCCTCAGTCTCCTCTTCTCCAGGCTGAACAGACCAAGTGACCTCTGCTGCTCCTCCTAGGCTGAGACCCTTCACCAATATGGATACATTTTTAATTCCAGAAATTCACCACCTGATTTTATGTTTTGTTACACCTGCTTTGTCTTTTCACCTTCTACCCTAATGAAGAAATGAATTGGTAAAACTAAAGCCTCAGGATCCCTCCCAAGGTCTAAGCCAATGCAAGTGTATTTTATTTTATTTCATTGTACAATAATAGAATCTAAATAAAGTGCTTGGAAAAGTATTCCTGTGGGGATTTTTATTCTTTTTGATTTAAAGGCATTCATTTAAAAGAGAGTTCTTTGAAGAGTATATGATGTTTTCTTATCAGCTGTACTACTAGAGGAACTTCTGATCAGTAGAGAGGGGTATGCTACTGTGTTAGTGCCCAATCCACCATTCTTTGGAAGTATTTTTAATTTTACATGTCCCAGTCCCTCCTATGTCACTCCTTTGCTGAGCAACCTCTTAGAGTCCTTCTCTCATCTCACCCCTAGATTGCCCAGCTATGGCTAGGGCTGTAATTTGTGGCAGACCACATTCCTGTGGCTGATTTTTCATCCTTTACTTTTCCTAGGTGGCTGGGATCCTGTGCTACCTGTTTTCTGCCAGCTGCTGAGGAAACATTGAGTTATGACACTGGGATGGACCTTGGCTTTCGATAGTTTATCTGCCATTTTTCTGTTGAAAAACATGTGAACTGGGGGCAGGGGTGGTGGTGGAAGGGAAAAAATAAAAACTTGGATTTGGATATTTTTTTCTAATGAAGGACGTTGTTCTGAGCAAAGCTGGGTGGCTGAGAAGGAGAGGAAATCCTCTGAGCTTGAACAGGGGAAACGCAGTCTTGGGGGGAACCTGTTTCTGCCAAGCTTTGTGTCCTTTGCCAAATGCAATCATTGCTTCTTTGGCACCTTCAGTCATTTCTCCTGCATAATAAGTTTATGTTTCTGAAGCAAAAACTTTCTGAGGACAAAGAGTGACAGCAGATGGGGAAAAAAATTGTTTCTTTTTCTTTGAGCTATATGAAAACACCTTTCCCTTTGCATTATGACTTCATGAAGAAATATGAGCTATGAGGATGGATGGAAATTGGCATTTAACAGCCCTGAAATGGGACATCTGAATATCTTTTTTTGCAGTTTCTGACAGAGCATTCATTTGGCTTGTTTATTTTCTGGTGGTGTTTGGAGTCTGATGTTACTCTGTATCATGAGTGAAACCAAAACTCCCCCAGGCACTTTATGGGGATGCAGTGCCATGCTGGAAAAACATCCTTTGGCTTTTGAAAAGGCAGTAATTTGTACATTCCATTTCTTGTAAAAGTCTTTGAAATTCCCTTTTACGAGGAATGGTCCTCTCCTTATTTCTGGTGTGAGGGGATTTTTTAAATGAATGGATTGTTTAGAAGGGACAGAAGTAGTTCTCTTTCCTCCTGCATTTTTGAAGCCTCTAGACCACCCATGATCAGCAGAGTTCAGAGGCATCTGATGGTTTTTCAGAATTGTTCTTTGTATTAATTTCTTTTGTTGCTGGCTGCTCTGAAGTAGCAGACCCAACTGGACCTCTGTGTGTTGCTGTTTCAGGCCACAGCTCTCCTGGGTGTCCAAGCTCCCAAAGTGATTACAGCACCAGTAATGTATCTGTGCATTCCTAGCATCTTTTAAAAGGACAATTTAAGAGAAAAAGTTCAAGCGGGATCAAGCAAACCAATGTGAGTCAGAACGGGTGACTTTGCATCCAAACCAATGCAGGATTTTTCTCCTGGAGCTGGAAGTGGTCTGGCAATGACAAGTTTTCTTCTGAGAACTGACTGAAAAAGCAGAAAAATAATTGCTACTGATAGTGCCTTGAAGATAATACATTTCCCCAGACAGCAGCTCCAGAGGATGCTTTTCCTGGGAAGGAAAGTTTAATGCTGTCTGACAAGACTCTGAAAGCTGCCACTCACAATCTTGGAGTGCTTGTGGATACTCCCCTGATCCTTCCTGTAGTAAATCAGCATCTCAGCAGGCTCTTGTGCCTGGATCTGTGGTCAGGGCTGCAGCCCCAGACATGCTGATCCCTTGTGCACCAGGGAGGACAAACAGCAGCAGCACAGGCAAGGATGAGGCTGGTGAGGAGGAACCTCTCCCCAGATCTTGCTGAGGGCTGGGGGCCACCAGGGAATGGACTCTGGCTTGCTGGTGAGGTGCGGAGAGGAGAGGAGAGGTCTGAGAAAGCGGAGAACTTGTTGAATCTAAGCACTCTGCTTCCCAGGTCCCTCTCCCCAACATCGAGGCATTCCAAAACCCCTCCCAGCTATAGCCCTCCTTCTGGAGGCTTCTTTGCCTGGTGACATAGGCCATGGCACAGTCTCCACTAGGTTGCTTGTTCCTTTTGGATGAAAGCTCAAGCCTCAAAGCTTTATTTCCAGAACATAAGCCATTTTTGTGGGAATCCTTAAAATCAAAGGTTTTGGGAAAGCTGCAAAAAGGCAGGCCTCAGAGACAGCAGAACTGTGATTAGAGCTTAGCAGTAGCCATGAGATTGGTCAGCAGAAAAATTATGTAAGGAATAGAAAAGTAAGGACAAATAGAATGATCTGTGTATTAACACTTGTCTAGAAAAACTCCCTAAGCTGCAGAAAAGTTTATCTAGTGAGATATTAAGAAGTTCTAAGCTTAATAATGGAGCTCTGTGCATTGTGTTTTAAGGCTTACAAGCAGGTTTTGTATTTGAAATAAGCAAGCATTGTTTTAACCAAAGGTATGTGTCCTTATAGTGGTTGGATAGAACTACTTTCAATATGCTTTTGCTTTGTGTGATTGGTCAAAAAACTTTGAAAGTAAGTTGTAACATTAAATTCTTGGTCTGCTGCCTGGGATGTGAGCTGATGGCATCTTCCCACTGTCATAACCAAGTAATGAGACTGATGCTGGAAAATAAAACAGCTCAAGACGCATTACTCAGCGGTCCCGTCCCGCTTGTGATTTGTACACAGCCCCTGACCGATGATAACTTTCAGCAATAAAAAATTTTCTGTTGAGGAATAAGTCCTCTCTACCTTCCAAAAAGAATAATCTCATTTCTTCTTGGTGTGGTGGAGCTGTATGGCCAACCAATGGGATGTGATTTACCACAGATTTATTTATACACTGGCAATGAAATATGCTCAGTTTTCCGGGATGGAAAAATGCCATTTGAATGTGAACTAATTATATTTACTTCCTTACTGTAAATTGCCATTGAAAAGCAAAAGCAGCAGTGAGAGCAGTCAGTGTTTATGTCTAATACACCCACACAGATCTCCTCCAGTGAAAGGAGGAAGGAGTAAATAGTTTCAGAATGTGCCATTTTGATTTGGGTCATTTCTAATTCATATCAAGCTATTCTAATGCATTTCCACAAATCTGTCTTTTTTTTCTTTTCTTTTCTTTTTTTTCTTTTTTTTTTTTTTTAGGAAAATAATTATTTTGCTGAAAACTACTTAGCTAATCCCACACACCCACACACTAGAGCTGAAACTAAAGTCACATGAGGCTGGACATAAAACCAGACTTTTTCAATAACAGCAAAAATTAGGGATTGGAAGAAATTAACATGTGATGATTTCTATGTGAAATTTTTAATTAGCATAGAGGGTTTCTGAATTACATTCTTCCTTCTGGATCAGGTACAAATTCAGAGAAGGTCTTGATGTAAGTGATATGAAAGGGGTATTAGATGGTCTGGACAGCTCCTGCTAAATGTATAATGTGTGACACTGAGTGTCTTCCATGGGCTAAGAGCAGAGTGTGCTCTGGCCCACACGATGGTGATAGAGCAACCCAGAAACAGCATAGGGCGATCAGTACCCTGATCAGTACCCTATCAATGCCCTGAGCTATCAATGACCTGAGCTATCAATACCCTGAGCTATCAATACCCTGAGCTATCAATACCCTCTTCAAGTGATGGCCCTGCCCATGGGGTGAGACTTCTGTCCCTGAGCAGTAGCCGTCCTAATTAATTGAAACTGGCTTGTTATGAAAGTCGTCACAGGAGATTTTCCTTTTATTTAAGAGCTGAGAAGCAGAAATCCTGAGTTCACTTCCCTGGCACCATGCTGACCAACTCACTGGAGGCCCTTGGTGGGACCAGGGTCCATCACTGCTTGCTGGAGTTTGTAGCCATCAGTCACTGAGCTCAGGGAGGAAAAAGGACATCTTGTGTCCAAAGCAGGTTTTGGGGCTGTGAGAGACTGGCAGGATGGGGGATGCTGGTGTGCATGGAGCACTTTGCCACCACTCAGGGATGGAGCCTCTCCAGCCACTCCTCTCTCATGGAGACTGATGGTGTGGCAGAGGAATATTGTTAGTGAGGAGCTGTCCTGCCTCCCCAAGGTCTGTGAAAGCCCTCCAGGCTGTTTGGATGAGGCATTCAAAACAAAAGCAGGATGAGGGCTGACAGCCACCTCTGAGTCCCCCAGGAAGGCTAGCATGATAACAGAGTTACATGCTCTGGTTCCATGACTGCTGGAACCAGAGCATTAACGTGGTTATGAGGTGTTTCTTTGCAGATACTGCTTCCTCAGGCTTCACTTTCTGGATCTGAGTGCCAACACCCTATCAAAGCCTGCCATGGCTGCAATCACTCCTTCGTCCTCTTTGCAGGTCATGGGAGTGTTGGGGCGCTTTGCAAATGGAACATTTCCAACGTGCCTGAAAGGACAGCAGCGTGTTTTTTCTGCCCATTTCAGAGCTGGTGGGGAGGAAAAGCAGGGAAAAACCCCATCTCTGCAGCTTTGTTTGGGCATGACATCATGAAATGGTATTGTGTCTAGTGCCTGGCCACCACTCAGAGAGACTGACCATCAAGTTCAGCAGACAGGACAAATATTAAAAGAACAGAAGAAGGGAATTCAGACATGCAGGGGGATAACAAACACCAGACAATTTTAGTGTGTAGGTAGGGAAAGGATCAGTGCATCTTAAATCTCCTATTTATGATTCTCAACCTTACTTCAGAGGTGCTTACATGTCTCTTGAGTATATCGCAATGGCCAGTATTGGATATTAAAGATTCAAAACTGTGAATAACTGAAGAAACTCTCTGCATCCAAATGCCCTGTGAGATCTGCTGCACTGAGTGTGTTGGCTGTGTAGTCATTGTGCTCATTTGAAATGACACAGGAGTTGGGGCACTTGCCTGGGAGAAGGTGGCTCTGGGCTGCTGTGGCTCTGCTCTTAGTCTGGTCCACTGATGGAAACGAAGGCCCAGACTCAGATCTCTCTGGTTTCTCAAATCTCCTTTAGATGTCCAAGCCACAGGAAAGTCTAAACACCAGAGAGTAATGAGACATATAGATTGAAGTCTGTGGAGTGGAGCAACCATAAGGCTTAAGACAGGTCCTGTTTAGGTCATGGCAACATGACCTTAGTGTGTTTTATCAAGCAGAGGTTTTCCTAACTATGCTTGGGTGGAAAAGCACTGTCTACTGCTCAGAGCTGAAGAAATCTCAAGATATTTCGGGAGGACTCTAACCAAATTCTCCTTGTGATGATTGTGAGATACTTCCTGAATGTATTGATGTTGTGGAAGAATGATATTTTTGATTTCTAAGCAAAGTTCTGAATTTATTGCTGAGCCTATGGAAATAACAGAAACACGAGTGCATTCTTGTGTAAAATAAAACTACTTAGGGCAAAACAGTTATAAAAGCTGTTAGAACTTTCTTTTGAATGTATGAAATATTGATGGTCTGAAGGTCCAGGGAAGTGACTTGCACTGATTAGCTCAGTGCAGACTCTGAATATTGCTTTAGAGCCATTTATCTCAAAACCAACTATCTCCTCTGAGAGAGGGACCTTTGCAATGTGATTTATAATTGCAAACTTCTAAATACAAGATTGCCTTGGTTGTGAATTTTTTAATCTTTCAACCTTAATTCCATGTCATGTGGTTCTAGTGTAGTAGAACCACATGACATTTATCTTTGGTTTTATTCATAACATGGCCATAATTTCCTTGCTGACCTTCTATCAGTGAATTCATTATGTTTCAAAGGGCACATTGTCCTTCACTGCCTCATAGCAGCAGAGGCAAAACTACTTAATGGTGGTGTGTATTTAGAATAGTCATTGGGCAAGGATATTTTATAAACATGTCACAGTGAATGGTGCAACAGCTCACTATGCCTTGAAAAAACCGACTGTCTGTGATTTTTCAGTGGTGATAGAGAAACCCAAAAATTATTTTGTGACTCATGTTAGAAAGATCTGAGAATTAGCAACGTTTTTGGTGTCTTTTATATCTAAAGTTCTCACCTTGATTGCTGCTGTAGAAGTTACTCCTTCTGCCTTATGCATATGCACTGAAAGGCTCAGCACCCCAGACAGAAGCCAACCTTTGCTGTTGCTCTTCCTTTTTGGAATGAGATGAGGTGATTCATTAATACTGAAGTTGTAGCAGTCTGAAGAGACAACTCAGTTGTTGCTATAACTGCTCATTCTCACATTTCACTCACAGAACTTAGAAATATTTTTGAGATCACTCCTGGTTTCTGTTGCAGGGAGAACTCTTATCCCACACAGAAAGGAAAACTTCAGCTGGAGAACTGGAAGCACATTAAAATGCATGCACATGTACACCTATGTACAAAGAAACACACAAAACTGCGTGATGCCTGATGATCAGCCACTCCTCTAGAAAATGGGCAGTGTATTCAGCCACAATAATAACAATTTAATTTTACTTTTTGGGGGTCCACCTCAAAGAATTAGTAAGATTTTTTTGCCTTTCTGCATGATTGTGTTTAAGGATTTTGTATTCAGCACTGTAAAGTTGCAAACTTTAACAAGTTAAGAGTTTGTAGCCAAAACTTAAGAGGAGCAGTTACTTTGGGGTGGGGAGTTCTGGTGGAACAGGATCTCAGCTTCCCTTGGGGCAGCAGCAAACAACTCTCCTCTCAAAGACTGCTGAGGTTTGTAAGGAGCTATTTTTTGCCACATGAATCTGCAGCATTTGAGAATGTACTCCTGCATTTACCAAAAAAAAAAAAAAAACCAAACTAAAAAAACCCCCACTGTACATCCAAATCAGGGCTTCACTGCTGGTCTCTGCAAGCTGCTCCATTGTTCCATCATGTTTAATATTGCAGTCTTGCCAATTATTCCTTTGTTATTTTTCATTCAATTGTCATTGTCATTTGCTCATGAATTTCTGACTCAACCCACTCAACATCCGTGTTGATTTATGCATTTCTTTATTCAGGTAAAGCAGATGAGTGTGCTGTAGATCTTTCTTTTTGAATAAAGAACAATCAGGAGAACAGATGGCAAAGGAACATGAATTGCACTTCAAGTGGAACATGAATTCCACTTCATGCTGCTTTTCCCCATCACATTATTTTTAGTGATTGATGTTTCATCTGTTTTGTGAATGTATACATAAGAGGTTAAGAAGGTCCCATGCTATTAATTCATTAATTAAAAGCAAATGAACTACAGAGAAGCTTCTACACTGATCTGTTACAGGATGCAAGAGAATAATAAGATCATTAATATTGGAAAAGATGTCTAAGATCATTAGGTCTGGCCATTAGCCTGACATTGTCAATTCTAGCACTAAACCATGTCCATAAGTGCCACATCTCAGCACTGGCTTCAGTAGATTTATGCTGATTTAGGTTGAACAAGAGAAAGTGATCAATAAATGCATCAATGAAATCAGCAAAACCTCCACTGCAATTACTGAATTCTCAGGAGTGAGAAGTACAATGTTCTGGTTTTGCTGAAAAGGAACCCACCTTTATGTCTGAATCAGACCTAGTTTTCTCATTTACCTCATATACAGAATTATGTATAGACTCACCTGTGGCTTTGCAGATGGGGCAGGAGGCAGGGACACTTCCCTGTGGATGTGCATGGACTGGGGGACAGTGTCTCTGCTACAGCAACCTTTGTCTAGCTGGGAAAAAAAGTGTTGGACAGACAAGCACATCTTCCCATACCTTTTATCTGGGCTCTGTGCTATATTGAGATTGTTACTTCTATGCTGTCCTACAGATAAAAAGTCACACAGAGACAACAACTTGATGCTTTTGTGCTGCAGTTTTGCACTGTGGAACAGAGATGGTTAATTCAGAGCCTGGGGTGAGACAGTATGTGTCTGCCTGAAAAAGTCTTAGACCTGCTCTTTGCAACCATTTGTTTTGATACCTCTGTCCTTCACTACCCCAATGGCAAAAGGCTTGAATTTCACCAAGCTTCTCCTCAGTTGTCTGGGACTTGATCCTCATTACAAGTTCATACTGGTGTTAAGTGAGAGTCAGTGTTAAACAGGAGCTTACTTAGTGAAATATTTCAGGGCTGGTATCCAGTGCTTGATTAACATTTGTGCTGTGTATTTTTTTGGGTGTCCCCTTCAGGCTGCAAGTCAAGGACAGATAATTTCTAAGAACCAACAGTTGTGATTCTGGCACTGATTAGTTTGGGAAATGTTGCTTGGTTGTGGAAGTAAGTAAGCTCTGTCTGAGATACATCCTTTGGATCTTACTCATGAGCAGCAAGCTGATCTCCAGATGTCCTCAAAAGGTTCCTGCAGCTCTGTGCCACATGTGGGCTCTGTCTGTCTGCCCACAACTGCTCTCAGCTCAGCATCACTGGCTTTTCACAATGAAGCCTGAAGCTGGGCAGGCTGCATCCAAGTAATGGGCTGCTGAAAAATTAATCCACTCTGACAAATTAGCAAAAAGAATCTTTGGACCCTTCTCAGATCTGTGCTGATTTGACCTAAGCAGTGTCAGCTCTCTGGTGTTAATCATAAGCAGAAAAACATGGCATGGCCATCATTAAATAGGCTGTTTTCCTGAGTTTTCTCTCTTTTAACTTTTCCAAAGGCAGAGCCATGTACACAACTTAGAGGCACTTTCCTGTGTGTAGGAAGCAATTTATAATGCTCATATTGAGCTTTAAAGGGGAAAAAAAAGTCTTTTAAAGACAGAAGTCTAAAAACAGAACTAAGAAGTTGTGGGCACTACTTAAAGGGATCAGTGCTTTTGTTTAGGCTGAAAGAAGTGAAGTGCTCTGAATAATAACCTTGAAATTGAGCTGGTGCAGGAAAAATACTTTACCAGAGAGTTACTCTCAGTCTGTAACTGTTCAGTCAGTTTGAGCTTTGGCTTGTAGCAGTGTGTTGGAAAGTTTTTCATTGTTTTTACCACTCCTCTCTTGTGAAAGGTCTAGAAGATGTAGCCATAAAGTGTTTTAGGCATTGCAATGCCCAGCTCCTAGATAACACAAACCTAGGTGAATCCCCAGCCCTGAGTAGGTCTCTAGGTCTCTAACAAAGTATCCATCTTCAGCATCACCTCCTCATCACTTACCTGCTCCAGGACTCCATGCTCAAAAAATATGTATATACTCTGAGGGCTGTCTCATTGTCTGACTTATGTCTGCTGCCATAGGATGCTTGGCACCATGTTGCAAAGACTCAGAGTCAGGAGAAGTTCATTGCTGTGGCCCTTGTCCTGTGGCATCCTCTGATCTTGAACCATGAACTGTGACATGGGTGGTCACATGTGTATATTTTGGGAGAACAAGAGGCACTATGTGGTCCTTAGATATTTTGTCCAAGTGTAACAGAACCTCTGAAAGGTGATTCAGCTCATCCTGAGGTGGGTATCCAGGGCAGAACAGATTAATTATTCTCTGAGGACTTTTCTGGGCACCACCAAGCCCTTGAGACTTCAATGTTTGGTTTGTTCCTGGTCCAAGGGGGCAATGCAATGTCTCAGCACTTTTGCTTAGGGTCAGTGAGAGAAACCTGAGCCTCTGGAGAACTTTGATGGAGGTGGTTCAGAGAGAGCCCCAGGCATCCTGAGGATGAGCAGAGTTAAATGTTCAGGGTAGGAACCTACTTCTCCCTGCAGCTCTTGCCCCCATTACCTCACATTTTGTAGCGTGTTACCCCAGAGAATACTGAATCCAATGCTTTGGCAAATGTTGCATTTGCATTAATATTTTAGCAAATAAAAGAGAGAAAAACTTTGTAGATGTTGCACTGAATCACCCTGCTGGTGTAGCAACATGGAGTTTCTACATAAGTGACATAATTAATTCTGACTAAATTAAGCTACATTTCTAATTAGATTTGAGTTTCTCCATATCTTGCATTGCCTGGGCTTTTGGAGCAAGACTTTGCCATTTAGTCCTGAGGGCAGCTTAATCCTGCCAGAGAGGCTCAGGCTATGTTTTCTTCACATCACTTTGTTTTAGTTCATCTTTTATGATTTCACTTTAAAAAAAAGGTTTGTTGTGTTTTTTTTTAATTTTCTTTTTTTATATATTTAAAAACAACGAATGAAAGCTGAAAAAAACCCCAGTATAGAAAAAAAAATATATATATATATAAAAAATTAAGGCAAAACTGTCTGGATGAGAAAGCACAGCTTGCATGTCTGCTGAGAAGCAGTTTAAGGTTAGACATCTGCCTTGTAATAGGTTGCGTCTGGACACAAAATACCAGTGCTCACCAGTAAGCCTCAAGAAATGCAAAGAGCCTAAGCATAAATTTTTTAAGGTCTTTTATAAATCATGCATTTTATTTCCAGGTGCTTTTAGTTCTGAAAACAGATCTTCCCCCTCCCTTGGGAAAGAAATTAAACAAGACAAAACAAAACCCTAGAACATTTCTGTGGAGATTAAAAAAAAACATAGTACTTTATTAAAAAAGAAAAAAGTTATGGGAAAAACTGATTATTTCTGATGAGCTCTGGCACTGGAATTTCATAGCTCATTTTATCTAATGAGCAGAAAATATTTCACCTTTGGAGGACTCCTCAGCTCTCAGTGTTAACTTTTCCTGAGGCACCTGTGAGAAAGTAGCCTTACTCCTCACCCCTGGACAGCAGACATGGACTGCAACTGATGGAGCAAAAGGAATTTTACAGGCAGATCCTCTCAGGTGCGGGACAGGGAGGGGAATCTCCCTGTTGGGACTTCCCAAGCATACTCTGGTATCCTTAGTTGCCTTTAGCAGCTCCACCCACAGCAGCAAATAAAATAGGGGAGGAGCTGCTTTTGGCTGAGGCCAATTTGTGCCATTTAAGTTTGTATTAATCCTTCTAATCCTCAGTCCAGGATGGCTGCATCCAAATCACCCACTGGTCCCTGTTCTGTGTCTTGAGCCCTGAGAGTGGCCCAGGTCTGACCCGTGCCAGGGGGATGCCAGTAATCCAGGAGTGTGGATGGCTGAGTGACACTTTTGAGGCCCATGTCCTCATTTCATGTAGTCCATTAAGACAGAGAACGAGTTCCTGACAGGTGCAGAGATGAGGAGAAGGCAGCAGGACTTCTCTGGATGCTCAGGCATAATTCAAGCACTAATTCCTATTGCTGTAATCTCTAAAGAGAGAGGTGGACCCGGACCCTGTTCCCTTGGAAGGGTTGCACATCAGCCTGAGGCAGCAGCTCTTGGGTGACTCTCCATGGCTGGGATTCTCCAGTGACCTGGCAAATTGAGTGGGACTCAGATCATCTCTTTTGCCTCCAGACAATGAGAGGAGGAAACCACAACCAGATGGGAAAGAATGGGGAGAAATTCCCATGTCTTGGTTTTTCCAGCCTCTTACAATGAAAGCAAGGATAGAGGTGATACCATGAGGAGCCTGCAGAACGAGCAGATGTGGAGGAGAAGGGTAGGAGAGCCACCAGATGAGGTTTAGCTTAATCCCCAAAGGGTAAATCTCCAACTGCTTGGGGCATTGGGAGCACATTTAGCTGTGAAAGTGTTTAAATGAGTTAATCGTGGCTAAGCTCCTTGTTGAGGATACCAGATCTTTTCACCAAAAAGCAGATCATGTTAATCCAAATAAATTTCTCAAATCCACTTTTATTCAGATTATCAAACTTTAGGGCACATTAACTGTTCTCTAACATGTATGTGCAGGCTACATGGCAGGTCTCCCCTTGTTAAATCTTTTTTAAGCATCTGGATTGAGGGACAAAGCAGTGTTTGGATTAACTCTCTCCTTTCATGCTCTCTCTTTTTTGGAGTTGATTTTGGATTCAGTTCTGAGGATGGCCTGGCACCTGATCTTTGGGAGCTGTTTTTGGCAGAAGGAGGATTAATCACCCCAAGTTAAAGGAGTTGTGAATAATGTGAACACATAACTTGCTTCAGGCTTCCTTTTTATAATGAGCACAAACCCTGGAAGTCACATAATCCTGTTGATCTCTGAACTGGCACTCAAACCCAGGCTGTTTGAGATCTGATTCTGGATGGTCATCTTCTGGAACAGACATTATTTGCAAAAGCTTAACATCATCACCAAATATCTTTCATAGCTGGAGAGGCTATTAGATTTATAGATTTTTGAGGCAAAATTCATATTGGTTGGAAGTACTGATCTGCCTTCTTTTGACTCTCCAATCTTGCAGACTAGGGCAGAAGGACTAAACATTTCCTCACTACCTAATGTGCTGTAAACAATTTATTTAAAAGCAAACGTCCAGATGTGCTAAATAATGCAGTGGGCTTGTCCAAAACTCCCATTTCTGAAGCCTGTATGAATAATACATACTAAAATAAAATGGACAAGAATTTGTAAGTTTGTTTAGAACTGAATTAAGTGCTGATAAATTAACAAACACGGTTGTCAGTGCTGGTTTGGGAGCTGAAATATTCTGGGACACCAAAAAAAAAAAAAGAATCACAAACATTCCATGTCCTGAAATAAGCATCTGCAAAATGTCAGCATTAGCATTACTATTATGAATTTAGTCTGAAGAGACTTTCATGCCAGAAGGGGCCACTGGATCCACTTGACTATCTCCATAACACAGGGTGTAGAGTTTCACTGAATGATTCCTGTCTTGAGTCTTCAGGCTCTGGCTGAGCCAAAGCAAAGGGAGGCAAAAAAGAAAAGATGAATCTTTGCAATGGCTTGGATGAGAATTGAGAGAGGAAAACTTGAGAAGTGGAGGGAGATAAAAAGTGAAGCTCCAGATCAGTATCTGAAGGTCACTCACCATATGTTGGTTTAAGATCTAAGGTGCAGCAATTGACCCGCAAAGCAGGGAAGAAAGTATTTCTGTCTCTGGCCATCAGTCACTCTGCTCAGGCTACTGTCTCTTCCCATCTTTGACTTTCTGCTGGAAAGCCAATTCCTTTCCCATAAGCCATCATGTTGGAGCAATAAATCTGAATTGTTTCTGGGATCAATTGACAACTGCATGCCAGGAGAAGGAAATCCTCTTAATTTCCCTTTCACTGGAGCCACATAGTCCAGATAACTGGAAGCTGAAATTAAGGATGGGACTACACCAGAGAGTTCAGAGCAGGATGTGAGTTTCTCCAAAACATGGTAGTGTTTGGAGGCAGGCTGAGCCAGAGATGCAAGAAATGAACATATCAGGAAAGATATTCTGGATATCTATTTTGGAAAAATGTTCATTGTCACTGCACATTGCTAGACTGACAAATCTTGCTGGTTCCACAGGATGTCCCTGCAGATATAGCTCAGAAATGCCCCATTAACTTTTTCTTCTACTTGAGAGTTTCCCTCCTGCTCTGTTCCTCTGTGGAAGGTCTCACAGACAGCTGAGAATTAATGGGAATTTTTGTGTTGCAGATACCAGGCTGAGACCCCATGGTCAAACCATTAAACTAAATCATCAAACACCAAACTTCTTCATCACTCATCTTGCTTCATTAGGCTTGCAGTTTAGTTGAAAACCACAAATGGAAAATGGAGATAAACCAAAACAAAGGGGGGGAGGGGAAAGGAAGAAAATGGACATTTTTGCAGAGGCAGAAATTAGGGAAATCTGTTGAGAGGTTCCTTCTGACTCTTTTTCAGAATATAATTGGAGACAGTTTCCTTATCCTCACAATGTGGCCCAAATTAGATTCAACTGCTCCTGATGCCAGACTGGTATCCTGATGAGCTTTTTCCCTGCCTGGGCAAAGGGAGGGTCTTGCAGCTGTGGGGGTGTCTGCCACGACTCCTGGGCTCTCAGTTTATCCTGCTACTTAATAGGACCCTGTAGTGGGGGACAATCTCGACCCAGCTGCAGCAGCAACTTAAATACTCAAGGCAGGCAGGAGAACCAGGACTTTTATTCCTACCCTATAGAAAGGAAAGGGAGACCCACAAGGTGACAGCCAGCTGTGTCCTAGTTTGCATCCAAAGCAGGTGGGCTGCGGAGGAGGGGGGAAAATCTGTCCCTCTGCTCTGCTGGGACCCCACCTGCAGTGCTGCATCAGCTCTGGGGTCCCCCGCACAAGAAGGACATGGACCTATTGGAGAGAGTCCAAAGGTAGGACAGCTCTGTGAGGGAAGATGGTTGGATGGATGAAACATCTCTGCTCTGAAAGGCTCAGAGAAATGGGATTGTTCAGCCTGGAAAAGAAAAAGCTTCAGGTGACCTAATTGTGGCCTTCCAGTACCTGAAGGGAGCTGACAAGAAAGAAGGAGACAGACTATTTACAAGGGCCTGGAGTGGTAGGACAAGGGGAAATGGCTTCAAACTGACAGAGATCAGGTTTAGATTGGATATTAGGAAAAAATTCTTCCCTGTGAGGGTGGTGAGGCACTGGAATAAGTTGCCCAGACAAGTTGTGGATGCCCCAGAGATGTTCAAGGCTGGGTTGGAAGGGGCTCTGAGTAACCTGAGAGATTGGAATTAGATGATCTTTGGTATCTTCCAAAACAAACCATGCTGTGATTCTATGAGTGCATTGGATCCAAACAACTGGGAGGACTCAGCAAACCAGAGACCCACGTTCCTGCTGGCAAACCAGCACCTGATTGCCACTGGTATGTGTGGAAGTTCAGTACCTGTGTGTTATGGAAAACAACAAGCTGAAATACGCCCTGACCTGAGCTAACCTGCAGAGCCCTGGCCCAGGGCCCAGTGCAGGGTCACCCTCTGCTGTTTGGTTAAGCCCCAATTTCTGTGTACACAGACCCAATGGCACTCAGATATGGCCATGCTGACATGCAGGAGCAGATCAGCCTGAATCTTTCACCCCAGATTGGCTTCAGCCTCTGGTAGCACTAAGCCATCTCATGGCCCCTGCTTACAAACAGGTCCTTTTTTCCCCCTGCAAGAAACTCGTATTGAGTGTTTGGTCCTCTGGAGCTGCTGTTCTGCAGTGCTGGTTCTGTTTCACTTCAAAATCAAGAAATATTTCCCTAGTGCCCTCTCTATGCCTACTGCAATTTATTAGATTATGCTTCAAACATTTCAGATCACAGTTGGGCTGCAAGACACTACACAAAATAGGAGCATTTTGCTTGCAGAGTGCACAAGATGTTTCTTTACTTGTGGGATTCTTTGTGATGTTTGGCCTGTCTCTAGTTCAGTTTATATTGATGGGCAAATATCCTGGTTCTTTTATTTTGATGTAGATTGTTTCCTGGGCCAATCCCATATTTTAGCTCCGTAATAGGAGAGTGGGTGGAAGCAAATAAACTGATAAAATCTCCCTTTGCTGCTGGTGAATTTCTGAGATGTTTACTTCAGCTTAAGTTTTGGGGGTTTTTTAATATTGTGGTTAGGAGTCCACATTTAGTGCCACACTGTTTGATATTGAAGAAGCCCTGACCAGGTTTTTCTTTGGTTAGGGACAGGAGAATGCCTGGAAGGCAAAGAGGAGGTTTCACTAAAGTTCATGGGTATGTTCAGTGTGCAGGGATCATGTGTTCACATGGACGCACTGGAATTGCAAGGAGCTGACTTTTACTATGTGTGAAAATTATCTGTCTTCTGGTTTGGGTTGAGATTTGGACAATCTTTCTCTCAGAGCTAGGCAGCTTGCAATGGGATGACTGCAGAGGATTCCTTGGATATTAGGAACAAATTTCTTTCCTGTGAGGGTGGTGAGGCCCTGGCACAGGTTGCCCAGAAAAGCTGTGGCTGCCCCATCCCTGGAATTGTCCAAGGCCAGGTTGGATGGGGCTTGAAGTGACCTGGTCTGGTGGAAGGTGTCCCTGCCCATGGCAGAGAGTTGGAACAAGGTGATTTTTCAAGTCCCTTCCAACCCAAACCTTTCCATGGTTCTGTGATTTGCCCCTCTCTGTGTCGAATCCCCTTTTCACAGACACCTTGAACACTCATCTGGCAGTGCCTGAACATTCCTGGCATCACAAAATCCCAGCTTATAGGGTAAAACAACAGCAAATTCAGCTTGCTTTGAACACCAGGCTGTGATGACACAGAGGCAGCTTGGCTGTGATGGACAGGGCAAACAGCCCAGGGTGGCAGATTTTTCAGGTGGGCTCATTGTCTGACCTTGATCAACAAGGTTTTGGCACAAGTTGCTCCTGCACACTGCGGGATGGAAGCCAAAATAGAGTTTTTTGAGGCTGC
The DNA here is from genome assembly GCF_037042795.1 of Molothrus aeneus. Classification (NCBI taxonomy): domain Eukaryota; kingdom Metazoa; phylum Chordata; class Aves; order Passeriformes; family Icteridae; genus Molothrus; species Molothrus aeneus. Next base: position 69,898,168 of record NC_089648.1, on the reverse strand, counting down.
CCTCAAATGTAGATGCACCCCATGCTTGCAAACATCACTCTTGGATGAGGCAACATGCATCCCCCAAAACTTGCTTTGCCCACACAAGCTCAGAGGGTCATATCCAAATGCCCTTGCTATGTGGCAGAAAGGAGGACAGTGGCTGGAAGCTGTCCCCAGGCATGGTGGCCTTTCCACAGGCTGCTCTTTTGGAGCTGCTGAAGCTCACAGAGCTCTGCTGGGGGGAAGAGGAGTGAGGCGGATGCGAGTGAGGCTGCCATGTGGGATGTTTCTAATGCTAAACATGTGCACAGATCTTTCCAGTGATTCACTGGAGAGCAGGAATGTCGTGCTCCTGGTGAGCCGGGGCAGGAGGGGCCTCACGTGTGAGCTGAAGCAGAGCCAGGCCCACGATGGAGCCCAGCAGAGGAACTTCCGCGAATCAAAGGCGCACGTGTTTATTTACAGAGCTGCCAGCAGCAGGGGAGCCGCCCCAACAAGCTCATAAACATATTTACAGGGCTTTCACAGCAAGGTTTGTAAGGAACAATAAAGCAATCACTCAGCACCTCTGCTTAGGAGCTCTTTATGGTGAGGAGTCCTACCCAGAGCTGTGAGGCACTGGCTGAGGCCTCGGGCCCAGCCTGCTGCACTGAGCTTTATTGCTTTTCTCTCCCGGAAGCTTTCCCAATTCCCTCTGCTCCTGTAAGGAGCTGATCTGTTCTTTAACTCAGCTGGGATAGGGATAAGGATAACTCAGCTGCCTGTCCTTCTCCAAGGGGTGGAAAAGCATCTACCTTCTACATGTATTGTCTTTGAGTTTCCACATTTTTGCATGTGTGAGCACCATGTCCAGTCTCCTCTAACCATTTGCTCTCCAAACACCAACACTCACCAAGGAAACCCCCAGGTGCTCTCCCAAACACTGTAAATCCACGGCCCTTGGTGCTTGCATTGGTACTTTACCTAACATCTTATACCCATAGCACTTTGCTTCACCTCTGGGCTCAGAAAAGGAACCAGATAAGACTATTCAAGTTTTCAAGTCCAGGGGATACTTTCTTTCTGTATTAATTGTTTTCCTTGAGGGGGATGTGATGCCAGAGGTAGAAAATGTCCCAGGACTTGGCACCATGATTACACATAGGGTCAGGAGGAGTGGATTGAACAATGCAGGAGAACAACGGAAGGAGAGCAGAAGAACCAAGGGACAGGACTGCTTTCCTCCTCCATTCATCCCTGAGCTCCAGGCCATCAAAGCACACACAGTGCTGCCACCTCAGCTTGGCCAGCAGCCTCAGCTGCAGCCTGGAGCCTTTGGAGCCTGTGCAGGGCTCCTCCCTCTGCAGGGCACGAGAGTTGAAAGGGCCTGTGGTGGTATTTTTAGCAAAGAGCACAAAAGTATGTGGGAAGGGTCATGAGTTGTCCTGTGGAACAGCAGATGTTTCTCAAGACATCACGTAGGAGGGCTGACGGTCTGGAGGAGGAATCTGCCAGGCTCTGGCATGAGTGGAACCCCTGGGAAAGGGCTGGTCTCTCACTGCCTTCGAGGGCAAGTGCTTGGAATGAAAACAAACTGAAGGGTTTTAGTGGTCCCAAACAAGAGGCAAGCTGGGCCCGTTGCAATTTGGATATTCTCCATTACTGACACGATTCAGTGCCCCATTTTATTTTATTTTGTTTCTACAACATCCAGCTAGTAGCATGACCTTCTTAGGCCTTTAAAAATGGCCTCTGTGTGAAAGGAAGAAGGGATTTTGGCCAAGATTTTTATTCTGACTGCAAGCTGAGGAATCATTTGGGTTATTGGGCTAGTGCTTGGTTTCCTGAAGTGGTTGTTGCTGCTCTTCTCTTTTTGGAGAAGAATGGGGTGGTGGCAATTCTTGGACCTAAGGCTGGAATCAGAGCTGGGAATGAGAGGTTAAGAGTGGTGCAGAGGCTCCAGACTTAGACAAGTCTAGTCCTGGCTTTGTGAGTCATGGTCCTGCTGGGAATTTGGGTTCAAACTCTGGGTAGTCTCCTCCAGCAGCCATGGTTCTGTGCAGAGTCAGCTTATGGCATACTTGAGCAGAGAATCATATAATCATTAAAGCTGAAAAAGACCTCCAAGATCATCTGGTCCAATAATTAACCCAGCACTTCCAAGTCCACCACTAAACCACGTCTCTCAGTGCCTCATCCACATCTATTAAATACCTCTGGGATGGTGACTCAGCCTGTTCCCTGGGAAGCCTGTTCTAATCCTGTCAACCCTTTTAGTGAAGAAATTTTTCCTAATATCTAATCTAAACCTGGTGCAACTTGAGGCCATTCCCTGTTGTCCTGTCCCTTGTTACCTGGGAGAGGAGACTGACCCCCACCTGGCTCTTGTGCTTCATCTGTTTTAGTCATGTGCAAAACCCTTGGGGGCTTTTTCATTCTGCATTTTGGGGCTGTTACTGCAGTTTCCAGCTAACAGTTTTTAACTGACAACTAACATCCATGGAGTCACATATGGGAGCTTGGGGAATGCCAAAAAATTGCACTATTTTGAAGGTCCCTTTCTGACTTGGCTTCAGAGTTTCAGGACATCTGTAGGTGAGCAAACTCACAGTAAATCACCAGTAAAGTACTATCAGAGACACATCTCTTGTCCCTGATCTTTGCAGGACTAAATGACCTTTCAAGGTCCCTTCCAACCCAAAATATTCTATTGTTCAATGAATTTGGATGCCCTTAAAGAAGCTAAATGTGCCAGGAGTTTTAAGATGGATATTGATTACAAGCAAGGGTCTTTTACACCATGTGAATGCATGCTCTTCAGAAAGACAATTTCCCATTAAATTCTCACAAAAATATCAAAAGTACTACCAATGTTAAGAAATGGTACAGTCATGCTTGGAAAAATATCCTGAAATCCTGGTGGGGTTTTTTTCCCCTTCTTTTTTTTTTTTTTTTTTTTTTTAATGTTGCCTTTATTTTGAATTATTACTAGTATGTTTGATGATTTGAAGGTTTTACTTTCATTGCTCTATTTCCCTTGTTTTCCTGCATTTTTCATTGATTGGCTGCCAGGGAAGTGACGAGTGGGTTATTGATGTGAAGAGTATCAGAGAGTATTAGATTAGAGCTGTTCAAAGGGAAACAATTTGGGCAATTTCTATTCCATTATGAAATTTAGAGCATTGTATTTTCATCCCAGGTGGGACTGGGAAAAAAAAAGAGGAAACATTAAGAAATTTTTGCTAGAGAAAATTGTCTTGTCAGCTGTTTCACCTCAGTAGAGTTCTGAAGGAGCAAACATCTTCTATTGAATGTCACCAGTCAAGGATTTCCTTGGAGGCTGCAAATGCCTCCCTAAGAGCTTGAGAGCTGCTAAGACAGGTCTGCAAGTGTTGTTGAACTGGAGGTTCACATTTTACAACCACTTTTTAGAAGTCCCTATTCTCACTCTGAGAACCCTTGCAAATGTTTTAGGAGCAAGAAGATATTTGGTTAAGCAACCAAAACCACAAATCTGCATGGAGGCCATGACCCCTCAGGTAGCAGCTTGCTCACTCCAGGGTTGTATGAACTGTGATTTAAATTAAAAAAAAAAAAAATTGTTTCCTGAGGTCTGTTGAGGCATTGATACATCCTTTCTCCTCCTTGGAATGAGAGCACAAACCAAACAAAGGTGAGAAAATACAGTCTTGCTGTGCATTTCTTCTGCACAGGAGACGAATAATTGTTGCCTAAATTCAGTTTAATCAGCACGCTGTCCCTTGCTCCCAGGCTTTGCTCTGTATCAGCCAACCATAAAGCCCTAAAGAATGGGGAAAAAGTTATTTTTGGCTTTAGAATTGCATAATCCTTCAGGTGAGGTGTTCAGCAGATGACAGAGCAGAGGGGGAAGCAGTGGAACTGGCTGTGCAGCTCATCCCACCGCAGAGCTGAATGTGCTGAGCCCCGAGAGCCCTGGTGTTAATGGGCTACAGCACATAGGAAGTGAGCAGGGTGAGTGATAAGGTCTGGATCTGGGCTCTGACAATTCCCCCAGGTGCCTGAAAGATCCAGTGTTTCTGCCTGAGCTGTTAAAGGGTCTGCTGCAGAAGACAGACTGCATGATGATTAGAACCATCTGTTCTTCATTCTTGCCATAGCAAATTCAATATTAAGGACTCACAGAGCTTCCAATGGGGTCCAAACCCCCCTATTTGCTGATATATACCACATGTAGCACATCCATTTCTGACCAGCTTCCTCTGGCCTCTTTTGGGCCTGGGGCACATACCAGGCAAGAAAGACTGTAAAGGGCTCTGCCAGTGTGTGACAGGCACCAAACAGGATCAGTAAACTCTGCAAGCCCTGGAGAAGGGATGCCCTGTGTGACCCTGCCCACATTCACTGAATCCTTTAACAATGTCATTCATGGCTGGAGCTCCTCTTGCTTATTCCCGTCACAAGAGGGAACCCATGGTACATGGCTTGCTCATGGCCAAAGAAACCACCTGGGAAATCCATTTCCACATTTGACCATCAGAACTAGGGTCTGATAGGAAAGGGCCATATCTCTGTCTCCAAGTCTGCAATGTCAGGCTAGTCATCGAATCAGAATAGTTTGGGTTGGAAGTGACCTTTAGAGAACATCTAGTCCAATCCCCCTGCAATGACTAGGGACATCTTCAGATAGATCATCTTGCTGAAAGCCCCATCCAACCTGGCCTTGAATGTTTCCAGGGATGGGGGCACTTCTACAATGTCTCTGGGCAATCTGGCCCAGTGTTTTGCCATCCTCAATATAAAATACTTCTTCCTTATATCTAATCTAAATTGCCCCTCTTTCAGTTTAAAACCATTACCACTTGTCCTAGCACAATAGGCCCTGGTAATAATTGTCAACCCCTTTCTTCTAGATCCCGTCGAGGTACAGGAGAGCTGCTATAAGTTGTCCCCAGACTTTCTCCAGGCTGAACAATTCCAGCTCTACCAGCCTTTAATCATGAGTGACTGTGTTATTTCTCCTTTATTAAAAACAAAACAACCAACCAAAAAAAAAAAAAAAACCAAAGAAAAAAGAGGAAATTTACCCAAGATGTCCAAGTTTTTGGCTGCAGGAGGCAGCATGTCTCTTAGCATGATTTTGACCATGAACCAGTGTTCTGTTCACTGCTGACCTCAGGTGATCCCTGTTGGTAGCACCACCGGGGTCTGTGGAAACCCCAAGAGCTTTTCCCCATTTTGTGTTTGCCTGCCTGCCACATCAGCACTTTCTGCCTCTGTGTTTCTGTCTTTGCACCCTTCTCCAGCAGTTCCCTGTCAGGGATATCCAAATAGAAAATCCTCTGCTCTACTGCTCGTGGAAATGCCTTGTGCAATAGATGGCTCTGACCAACCTGCAGAATAGCTGACACTCAAGAGAAAAGCCTGCTCCCAGATGCATAAATATGGATTATCTCTAGTCCAGGGGGAATAAAATGCTGTTGGTCTGTGCTGTGCATCATGACAACACCCCTCAGAAGCCACCTGGACACCCAGGGATCCAAAGTGTGGAAACCAGTACTGCAGGGAAATGACGCCGAGAGATTACAAAAAAAATTAGAAAATATCAAAATCTAGTGCTTAGAGGAAGGCACCGAGATCCATATGCAGGCACCTAAATGAGTGATTTCACAGCTGAAGGTATTGAGCATCCAAAGTGGCCATGAAAGAGGATGATATAAAACTGCTGTGCAGATTCAAACAGAGCTGAACACCTACTTGATTGTGCTCTTATCTGCTAAATCACTGCTTCTATTGCAAAATAATTCACGTCCCTGTACTTAATACATGTTATTCAACAGAGCAAATTACTCTGTTCCCCTAGGTCTTATTAAGAGCTAAAAGCAATTTTCAGCAAGTTACCAGATTAAGAAGGCTGTGGCTGTGACAGAAAACATGAGAAACTGTTTCTTAACTCATAGAGAAAAACATCCATGATTTTAATTATTAAATTTCACCTGCTGCATTATTTTTTGTAGTTCGTGGTTTAATAATAAACTATTTTCCCTGTTTGGTGATCCAGGCTTGGCACTGAGAAGTGGGTAAGATTAAAAATGAGTAAATTCTAGTTAGATTGAGCATCTTCTAGCCTGCCTTGGGCTTTCCACTGACTTACTGATTTAAGAAAGCCACTCATTCATGATGGGGTTTAGATCCAACAAGAATGACTAGCTATGCCTCTAAAGCAATGCAAATTAAAACAGGTATCTGTAGGGACAGCTAAATGGTATGTCAGCTCTCATTTTCCTGGAGAACAGGATTTTCCCACACCACCTTTCTCTGCCCAGCTGCTTTGAATTAAAGCCAGCTCTTCATGAGCCCATTTTTCTCTCCTGGTACCAGTGTAAATCAAAAGCTAACCCTGTTAATGTCACTGGTGTAAAATTGGAGGAAATGAGAGAAGAATTAGCCTGAGAAAAATCTAATTTGCTTCTTGTGCTCTGTCTTTCCAAGTTCAATCTAGATTAAAAATATTCACCAATATATACAAATGGGAAACCAGCACAGCACACCATCTGTCTGGGAGTGGAAAAATCAGGACTTTTTCTCTACCTTCCAGACTTGCTATAAAGCAAACTAAAATGGACAAGGCACTTCAACAGTTTCATGCTAAGAAAGCACAACAAGAAAGCTGCACAATACCTAGGGATTACAGTTCAAGGCATCTGGTACAAGCCAGGCTTTGGAGTTAACTGAAACCTGGGACCTGCAGGGTTAATGTGTGTTTATATAAGCACCAGAAGCTGTCATTTTAGTTCTCTTCCATGAATATTTGCCGTGGCCCACATGTACAATAGAGCTCTTTTCAGAAATGACATAATGTAGTGTTTTACAAAAAAAATAAAAAAGAAGGGGTGAAAGTTTCCTTTTCATCCTGCCAATGGGAAATGTGTCTTATGTGCTTCAGCAAATTATTGCCTGGAGGCAGAACAAGCTCTTTGTAATATTTTGGTGCAAAAAACAGGTACCTAGTCATCCATCCAGCAGGGTGTCACATAGCTGTGTCCTCTGGAGAGAGCTGGATGCCTTTGAACTTTCTTTCCCAGCAGTGCTGCTGCATGGAGTTATACTCCAGAATGCCGTTCCCCTCTCAGGAGGTCTGCAACAGCTGCAGCACACGTTTTATGGGTTCTGCAGAAAGAAATAGTCCCCCAGAAAATACAGTAGCTACATTCAGGTGGGTATTTTGCTCGCCTGTGTATTCTTCTGACAGCCACTGACAAATGTGAATGCTGTGGTTGTAACAGGGCACACTCGGTGCATCTTTCTCCTTATGAGGAGCTTGACTGCAATAAGTCATATTTTCAAACAGAGTTTGGGTGAGCTGGAGAGGGGAGGGTGACCACTATAAAGAGTTTAATGCCTTCCATGAGGAATGCAGGGGACACCCATGGAATACATATATTTAATGCCATGTCTCTGAGGGACAAAGCAGTGCTCCTGAGCTAAAGTCATCCTAGGGACTGGAAATCCACAAAGAAAATGAGACCAGACCTGGACATTTCCAAGCCCCGCGTCACACAAACTTGTCAGGTCTTGTCTACTTCATGGAAAGGTGAATTTGTCTGCAAAGCAGTTATTCAGGCAGCTGGGCTGGCGTGCTCCTGCTCCAGCCTGGCCTCACAGTGCGTGTGATGGATTCAGCCAGAGGGAGTGGGATGGCATTTACCAGAGCAAAGTTAACCCATGGTTATATACTAAGGGGTTCATATCACAATGGACAAAACCACCCATCCTGTTCTTTCTGATGTTTTTGTGTAAATAAACACCTAACTTGGAAGAAAGAGATGCTGAATGAAGTGAAAATGGTCTTTGAAGTCTCCAAAGACAGAGTTGTTTGAGCAGTTGTGATCTAAGTACATGACTGGGGCAGAGTTTGTGGACAGAGATCTTAACTGGCCCTGCAAGACTTGTCTCACTCAAAAATCACAGCACTGAACATTCCTGTCAGTAAACCAGCCCTGATCTCTCATTACTGGGTCACAGAGTGGGAAGCAAAATCCTTTCATCTTGCTATGGCTCAACTTGATTTTCCAAGTTTCCAGTGGATTACTGAAGTGATCAATGGTGCAGCCTTAGTGATCTCCACCAGCCTTCCCTTGCACAGCTCCATGGAACTAAGAATTGACTCCTCACTGAGGACAGTTACTGGATAACTTGTGTTTCTCTTTGTCCCACTGTGTCCCCCAGTAGAATGCATTTCTCAGGGAGGGAGAGCGGGCTTTCTGTTTGTTTGCTTTGAAATTTCATTTTCTTAACCCAGCCTGGATTCAGTAGGGCAGGCTGTTTAAGCTTTGTTTCCATGAACTGGTTGTTACTATGACCTTCTTAAGTGCATGGAAAGCTTGTCAGTGTTTTCTGATGTTTTTTCATAAAAATGTTGGTTCTCTCACTCTCCAACATTTTACACAATATATATTCATAGTCACAGAGTGGTTTGGCTTGGAAGGGACCTCTAATTCCAGTCAAAGTTCTTAATTGTTAGGTGTTTTTCTCAGTTCTTGAATCAATGGCCCTTTTCTGTGCTTGCTGCCATTGCTTTTTCAACATGGTTTTAAAACCAACTACATGCAGCTTTCTTTCAGCCATCTGTAGATACGTATCTCTGCTTAAATACTTGCCCATCAGATGAAGGTACCTCCACTCTCCCGTTCAGACTCTCTTAAGTTTTACCAGACGATCTAATTAAATATCACAAGACTTCTATCAAACCAATTCTTGTTAGGGCCTTGTTTTCATGTGGTAAAAATGTGGGTGAGCAAGTGACCTGGCCAAGGTGGAGGCCAGACTGGTGCCTAGTGGTCCCTCCTCTCTGGCTTAGAAGGCAGGGTTGCCCACATGCCCTTTTGCCTTGAACTCCAGCCCAGTGACATGTTCAGTTCAGAAACAATCCATTTTATTGCTCTCCCATGTAAATAAAAGCTGCATATCGCCACTGGGTGACAAGCAATTTCCTCCTACTCCCACACGTATAATAAAGGAGAAAAATTGCAGATGAAATCGCTGTAGACTGACATAGAAAACAGCAATTTATGTATTTCCCAGGGGAAAAAAAAGAGAAAGATTAGGGAAGACTGTGCCTCCCTATTAAAACTGCAGCTGCACATTTCCAGTGCAATGCTGTGCTTGCAAATTATTTCTTGGAAAGATACCTTAATTTTTTTGCCCCATGACACCTATGGAAGGAGGGAAGAGGAATAAATCTGGTGGCAAAGTGCACCCCTTAGTGGGAATTGCTGCAGCCACCATCACAGGCCTGCCTGGGAGCTCTGAAAAGATTTTTCATGCTCTTTGCTACACACTGGGATGCCCAGACCCAAAAACCTGCAGACCTCAAACCTGATTTTCTGTGATCTTTCTCTCTGGATGTAATAATGTGTCAAAACAGGACAAGTCTACACAGGGGTAAATATGGAGATTCAACTGTGAAGCCTGTGAGTCTCACTGGAGTTCCCCTTCAGGCCAGCAAAGAAATCCTCAACCACTGAAATTGGACTCTGAGCCTCATCTGAGCCATGCCAGGCCCAGATTAGTTTGGTTCAGAATTAATCTTTTCATTGCTACAAAGAATCTGCCACTCCCATGTGCTGGTAATACAACATCCTTCAAGGTTTACCATAACAAAATGATGCTGTTCTTTTCTGTCTGTGTCTTGGCTGCGTTGTGCCTGGTACTCAGAGCAAATTGATGCCATTTAGTTTCTTTGGAAACTTCAAATATTTTTCATCTCCCCTAACTTTAAGTGTCAATCAGGAAGACACACATATGAAATCCTTAACTCACATATGAAGTATTTAAAGTGGGGGGTTCTTTTCTAGTACCTGGAAAGAAATGCAGCTTTGCTGGTGGTGCCAATACTGTTCTATTTTAGATACCTTCCTCAGACCACGAGGAACCACCTCTGTTCCCTTCATTTGTCTATAAAATGTCTTTGGCCAGTTCTGACAACATTATCTACAGAAAAATTCTGCTCCCTGTGCATCAAAGCTCAGTTTCATGCTCTTGTATTGTTTGTTTTATACTCCACTGAGAAGGGCCACTCAGGACAACAAAGTATGGCAAAAAATTAAAATACAATGAATAAAGGAGGCAAGAGATCAAAGATCTTTTCACAGAGAAGGACATTCAGCTAGCCCAGACTGCATTTAATTAATAATAATAAAAAAGCAATGTTTTCTGTCCCCATCTTGTCTGACCATAAGGCAGCACAGCCTCTGCAAGAATAGCCACTGGGATCTACCTGCAGCTGGCTGAGTCCCTCTCCACCAAAGCCTCGACCTCAGAGCAAAGTAACTGTATTATTCTAGGGAAAAGCCCACGGCTCCATCTAGAGGGGAGAAAGAAATACTGGAGCTTCTGGATGTTTTATCTTCTTCTGCGAGGAGTGCTGTTACCTGAAGGATCAGATGGACATGGAGGTAGGCTGGAGGGAAATGGGAGGGCAGGTTTTTGAGGCTGGAGAGGGAACTGTGAGAGGAATAAAACAGATCCAATTACTTTCTCGGTGGCTGCCTGCAATCAATAATGCAGTGGCTCAAGGATTAGATTTGAAACAATCTGTCTGGAGAGGATGGAAGTGTTGCAGGCAAAAAAATATCCATCAAAGCCATCCTCTAAAGATGCACCAGCCTCTTGAAAAGTCTGAACAGTCTCTCTGTTTTATTCCAGCTCTTTCACCTCCAAAGTTTCAGTAAGTTTACTGAAAGGGTGGTGATTTCCTGCAGCAATCCTTCCCACCTGTCCTTTGGTGACACCCATAACCTGTTGTGGCCCTTTTCCTGCCTTGTACATTCTCCAGGGTGCAAAATACATTTTCACCTTTCTAAGAAGCTCTGTTATTATCAAACTGTGGCCAAATGCCAAAATTATGTGTTGGGAATTCTGTGGTGTGAAAACCAATAAATTGTCAGGATCAGCTGATATCTTGTGTTTATGTCCAGTTTACAAATGGGTGACATCATCTGTGCTTGGCTGCTTCTCAGAGCTTGTGCATCTCAAGGTAACTCAGTTGTTACTGAGTTATCCTACACTGTGACATCAGTCATGCTCACAGCTCTGTGCACTTAAAGCTGCTGTGGGGTGCTGTGCATCCCTGTGTGGGTTCTGTCTGCAGCCCTTATCCCATGGCAGTGCCCCTGCTCTGGTGTCTTGGGAAGGACCCGGTGTGGGCCCCACTCAGCCAGGAGAAGCCCAGATCAGAGGGGTGCAGGTGGGTGTGGGTTGGCTCAAGACATTTCAGCCCCATCCACAGCAACAGAACCTCTGAACCCAGCAAGATTCACTTTGTCCAGAGCTTCTCTGCAGAACTGTGTTGGTGAAGCTGGAACCCCCATCCCTGTGATGCCCAAGAGACACCACAAAGGGCTGGTGCAGAGGGCAGAGCTCTGTGATCCTGCCTGGTTCCATCTCCGTGCTTCAGCCCAGCTCCAGCAGGTGCAGTGGGAAAGCCAAAGACCTTGCCTGTGAATAGGGACCTGGGTCCCTTCTGCTGGCCAAGGAGTGGAATGGAGAAACCACCCTCATCACAGGAGGATGAGGAGGCTGGCAAGGTTCAGAGAGGGTGGTAGCAGTTCTAGGGATCCCTTCTGCATCACAGGAAGTCACAGCTTCATGGTGGCACCCCAGCTTTTAGCCTCAGTGTGTTTTTGCTGGTGCTGACCTCCAAAAGCTCTGACCAAATGGACAATACCACAGACACACAGAAACTCTTCAGACAAAAAATCAAGGGATCACAAAGATTGGAAAAGTCCTCCAAGATCAAGTCCAGCCTTTGAGCAAATACCCCTGTGCCCTCTAAACCATATCATGAAGTGCCACATCTACTCATTTTTTGAACACTTCCAGGGATGGAGATTCCATCACTTCCCTGAGGAGCCTGTTCCGATGCTTTACCATTTTTAAAGTGAAGAAATGTTTCCCAGTATCCAATCTGAACCTCCCCTGGCACAACTCAAGGCCATTATTCCTTGTCCTATCAGACATCTTTCAAAGTATTAGAGGGAGCAGGGAAATTGGTAGTGCCGGGAGGATCGATGATCCTAGAGGTGTCTTCCAACCTCATTATTCTGTGATTCTGTGATTCTGTGATTCTCCCTCCCCGTGTATTTTGGCTCTGTCCCGTCCGTCCGGCGGTGGAGGCAGACTGAAGTGCTGGGGCTGCATCACCACACGGTGGCATGAGCTCTCTTCTGCTGCTGGCCCTGCGCTGCAGCACCGGCGCTGGAGCTGCTGCTCCGCCAGCCCAGAGCGTTTGGCTGCCTCCTGAAAAGCGAGGATGGAGTTTGCAAAGGCACAGGCAGCTGCAATTCCAATCAGAACTGCGGTTCCACTTATCCATCACTTTAGAAGTGTGCAGGCTTGAGGAAGATATGAACACCACAGAAATATTGCTGAGCTGACATAAAATGTTCTGGTGTATGTGTGCAGTCAGATCTTTTCTGCATCTGCTCATCAATGGTATGTTCAACACCAGGAGAATTATGAATATATTCATTCCAATCATACATTCATTTGTTTTGCTTTCCTTCCCCCATCGTCTTGCTGATGCAGGCAAAAGTTTTTGGAACATGTGTTAAATACATCTTTGCACAGAGGGGTTTTGCTGGTTTGGTCCCACTGCAATGTATGTGTCAAATGAGGAGACAGAATCAGTAAAGCACAAGCTGCCGAAGAATGTTGTGAAAGTTTTAATGCTGGAACTAGTGCTGATCTTAGGATTATCTCTAAATCATCCTCAGTAGATGGATGCCAATCTATCATTTTATTTCGTGATGCTGCAAAAAACTTCACTCCATGTGCTCAGGATGAGAGCTGGCATTTTTCAAATGAGAAACTGCAGTTTCATCAATATAAAAACTTTCCATAGGAACACGTCGATTCAATGACTTTATACTCAGAAAAAGCCAATGGTCTCAATTCCAACCATTATCGACAATGTTCTTGGAATGGAACCCTGGGATTTTTTCTATTCCCAAATGATTGGTTTCTAAATCACTTTCATTTAACAATTAAGTTATAAATTTTAACAATAGTCTTATTTGCCTTTCTAGGTAGGCTGGAATGAAAATTAGAGCAGTTTTTGAGTTTGATTCCCAAGTAAAAAGGGAGGGAAAGGACTTTTTTCTTTTGCAGGAGAAAAAAATAACTGTGGTTTTCAAGGCAGTTTTCATTCTGAGACTGAAACTGTGATGAAAAGTGTTTGATGAAGATTGGGTGTGTATTACAGGGCCTGAGAGAGCAAATAACTCTTCTCTCCTGAATTCAACAGCAGCAGAATCAAACACAGCAGGTGTCAGGACTGGGACCACTCACCACTTCTTACTGCAAGCACTGGCAGCCTCAGCAAATCTGGGAAGTTGGAAGGATCTTGTTTTTCCAACTATGTAACCACAGAGGATGTTTAAGCAGATTTGTTCCTAGCTTTGTTAGGAAATATCTACTTCCTTTCTACTTTACATTAGCCTTGGTCTTGAATCCAGGTCCAGCCAGCCATCATCACATTCCCCCTTGCACTCTTTCAAAGCTTTATCACATTAAACCCTCCCTGTAAAATGCAAGTATTTGCTGGCTCACCAGAGAGGATGACTTGGAGAAAATTGACTACAGGTAAATGCATTGAAAGAAGCAATTAAAAAGCAGTTCAGCACCATTATGGAACTCCTTCCAAGTGCACTTCTTCCTGCAAGACAAGCCTATGATGAATGGATTGCAGAAATGTCATTGTATTATACTGTGTAATAATTTAACAGGTCCAGTGGAAAAGTTCAGGTAATGCTGATATTGTCCTGGAACAAATATAAAGTAGGTAACACACAGGCGTCAATTTTATCCCATTTTTCATGATTCTATGGATTTTAAAATGTAAAAATAACAAGCCAAGCCAAATACTCATCAGCCATAGCTTTAGCTAGTAAATTAAGTGTGGACTGTTGATTTTCACTCACATGGCTAATCCTTCTAACTCCCTACTTTTCAAAAGCAGTGGCCATGTCCAAACTTTGTAACAATGGTCTAATGTTCCAATCCTTTCAGAGTGCAAAAATATCTCTGTTAGGAATAAATAATAAATGCTTAGAAATATAAAATAAAAAGAGGGGAAATACCTTCAGTATTTGAATTCGCTCTGGGTCTGGCAATCTGTGGCTTTGTGATGTAAGGAACAAGATGGATTTGGTTTCTGCTTCATGTTTGAGTCCTAAACAGACCTGCAGCTACTGTTAATAGTAAAATTAAATGCTGAGTCTTTAACAACAAGCTTTTTTCATGATTAAAAGATCATTTTCCTGTTTACTGAGAGCTGTTGGCTGGGTGTCACTTTTGCCTTCTAGAACCACTGGCCCCATCTGTGTCTGATGGGGTCCATGTGTTTTTCTTGGCAGTACTGTGTCCAGGCTGTCACCATAACCTCTCAAGATTACATCCCTGTGCCTGTTCAGGAATCCTAATCCAGCAGCACCACTCAATGTTCAATGGGCTCCTGCAAACACTTTCCCCCCCAAAATGATTGCTGCCATTACTAGACTTGATTTCTCTTTGAATTCTTTTCTAAGTCCAGGTGTTTCCTTCCCAATGACATAGTAGGCACAGGGGACAACAAAAGTAATGTGTGAGATTTATTTACAAACTGGTAAAATCCACATACAGAAAGGGGAATAGAATCACTGACTCTATTGCCAACTTGGATAGAAATAATTCCCAGTAAAATGGAAGGCAACACATTTTACACTTGTATGTTGTAGTAAAAGATATTAAACAGGTAATATTTATTAAAGTAGTGCTTTTTAAAGGCCTCCTTCTTTCTTTGATGTAGGTACCTGTAAAAAAGTTAGATCCGTGTAAAAATTCTACTTTTGGATGTAGACAAGTTGACTAATTTTCCATTTGGACAGAGAGGAAATAGAGAAAGGAGCCTGCTTTTTTATAAGAACTGTGTTGGTTATTGTTTTCAGCTAGGATAACCGACATCTGATCTCCTCAGTCTGAAGTTCATCAGGTTCAGAAACTCCTTTTTCAGCTAGAAGTGCCTGAAACAGCCAACTATTAACTAAAAACATCTGCAGGAACTCCTTACTTCCTACTGCTTGAAACTGTGAAGACAAGACCACAAAATTTATAGACACAGAGAGAGAATAAGAAGTGAAAATTTGGTCATGAGGCATGATTGGCAGGCTCTGCTTTCTGCTCCCAGGCTCTTTTATAAAAGATTTCTAAATAAAAATGCATGGAGCTCCTTGAGGCTCATGAGCACAGCTCAGAGAGGCAGCAGCCAGCTGATGTGGCACCTTGTGCAGCAGCCTCTGACTTCTCTGTTGGGACATTTTTTGGGGGACAGTGGCACAGGAACCCTCTGAGTGTGTCTGCTGCTGCCAGGTAAGGACAAGGACAAGGTCAGGGGAACCACAAGGCTCTTGGACTGAGGGAGCTCTCAAAGCTCCTACAGAGAGTGGTCAGCTGTCCCTGGCCCAGAGTGCCAGGAGGCTTTGATTCAGCTGCCACTGAATGGGAGGACCAAGCAGTCTTTGAGCTGCTCTTTTCTCCAGGATGTGCTACATTTCATGCATTCAGATCCACACATGGAACCCTTCTTTTTTGCTATAGGAAGAACCAGGTTGTGGAGCCATAAACCACAGGCTGTGCAAGCCATAATCATTCAAGAAACCCTAATTACCTCACCCTTTCTTCTAATCAGCTCCTGACTCTTACACAATCATGAACACAGATGGTTATAGGCATATACCTCTCTTTGCACCGCAGCTGTTTGAATTCTAACCTTCCTTTTAATATCTTCTTATAAAAAAATGTGCAGTTATTGTGTTGCCCTGTTTGTTTCTAGGTGACCATCAGGTGCTCAAACACTCTGATCTGCAGTGAGAAGGAACATTATGAACACCTATAAAAAGACATTGCTGGCTTTAGCAGATGTGCATGTTTTGTAGTTGGTCCAGAGATGGCATTTCTCATATTCAGGAAGGCTCAGTTCATATCATGAATTAGTGATGCTATTGTACATCTTACAATATTTTACATAATTAAACGTGACAATGCCATTTGATATGGACAATTAAACTCATATTTGTGAGCAAAGTGTAATTAACAGTATAGACACTGTGCCATTTTGGAATTTGCTTTCAGTGAGTCTAATTACTTCACATAGCTAAAACACATTTGAAAGTTTATCTTTAATTTAGTTCTATCCTTTGCAATTAAACCTTTTAAGACAGCTAGATTAGAAACAGAATGTTAAAACATGAAGACTGCTAGAATGCATACCCAAAACCTCTCAATTTTAGGCTATTTCAATAAGATACTGCAAAGAAATTATACTCTTTGCACAAAATGCATTTTATGACTTTATAGAGAAACATTTTTCTTTGGAAGATCCTGGGGAAATGTACTTCCTGAGTCATACTCTCTGTCCCTGACTTTTTCTCTGTACATCTAAATGTTTCTTTGAAATTACTGAAAGATTTATCTCAAAGTGTGCACCAAACTTGTTTTCCTAAAAAATAAGGGATATCATCTATAGCTGCAGTGATGATTCATGCATAAAAACGTGGGGTATTTTACAGCTATATTAGGAGTTTTAAATTAAACAGTGCCAGGGGCTGGGCATTGGGACTTTATTGTCCAATACCTTTAGAGGAGACCCCTGATACTTGCCCATGGGATACCTGTGCATGCTGAGGAGTTGTTATTTGCTGTACATCATCCACAGTAAACATTTTGGTTGCATTTACCCCCTTCTTTTTTTTAAAATATATATACAATGAGAATTTAATAGCATGTCTGTGATCATACTGGGCCAGTTAAGGCAATGTCACTAATTAGCTCAGAAGCACAGATGTCAGCTGCCTCTCACAGCAGTGGACTTCCTTACACACTCAGCTGATGCCATAGGGCTTGATAGGTTGAAATGCAAGACTGTGCCAGGAGATGCAGAGCTATTTATTCAGCTTCTCCATGACTTTAGTCTCAATATTTCTAAGTTAGACCATAGCTGAGAATGGCATTAAAAAGAATTAGCTATTGTTTTTGTCTTACATAATATTATTGAAGCAAACAGAGCAGAATCTTTCAGATTTTATGAGTTTTAAGCAGAGCTCAGAGAGTCAGAACACTGTCTGTCTACCCACTTCGAAGAATGCTTGTAGGAGTCTGCTAATCTAATGAATCTAAATGTTTTCAGTTTAAATGTCTACATCTGAACTGATTTTCTAGGCTTCTTTCATAGATAATAGAGAAAAGCAAGTACTTCTAATCTCCTTCCTTCTCACTTAAATTTCCAAAACAGCTCAGATGACTCACAGGCCATTAAGTGCATATTTATGAGAAAACACCAGAAAAATTTTTTTCCTGAGGAAAACTAGGCTGGAGCTGATTCCTGGATGTCACTTAGAGCACCCCTCTGCTCAAAGCAAGACCAACTGCAATGCTAGATCTAATTGCCAGGGGCTCTCTATGAACTGTTTTTTGCTGGCCTAGAAAGGGGAGTGATTAGCTCAGACGTGGATGCTCATATTGCACATGTCCTCATGCAGGCACAGGAACTCTTTCCCCTCTGGCTGTTTTTGTGTGTGTGCTTGATGAGTGCTCAGATGGCCTAGTCTTCTAGCAGCTGTCAGGAACATCTGGAGCACAATTAAAAGTGGAAGAAAAACTGTGATGCTAAATAAAGAAAAGCTACATATCAGCCCACCAGAAACATGCACAAAGCTGAACTAGTTCCATAACAATTTACCAAAGAAACACCTCTCTCTAGAGAAGTCATGTTCAGACCTTTTCAAAATGCACTTGGCATGTCAAGTGCAATGATTTAGGGATGTGATTGAGTTTGAAATTTAAACTAAATTTAAACAGTTTGCAGTTTATTGTCTGAATTTTGCTACTGACATAGGGGTGTGTGTAGGCTCTCCAGGTATCCTAGCAGTGCTGGAGTCAGCAGAGTTGAGACATTTAGGTGCCCAGAGACTGAGGCTGCAGCATGAACATGTGTCTTTTGTCAGTCAGGATGTCCTAGGATGTCCTATCTATAATTCCAGATGGAGAAGTCTTTCCTGTAGGTCTGATCACTGTCTGGTATCTTCCATGTCCTTCCATGATGCTGGGTGTCCTCAAAGACCTCCTACGGTAACTTAATATTGAATTGTGTGTATTTCCACCCACCTGGCTTTTTTAGTTGGCATGTGTCATAAGTACCATCATTTCTTTAAGAATTGAAAATTTCCCCTTGGAAAATGCTGGATTATCCACAGTCCTCATACAAGCTGCAGGAAAGTGCGCAGGACATGAAGGTTTCCCTTCTGAGACCAACACAGCTAAGCAGGGTGTCATAATAATGGAACTGAAGTCCTTAGAGACCTTCCACTATTCCCTGGGAATTAAAAAAAATAAGTGAAAGGCTTAGTAAAAGCATCTGTGCAAAGAAATATAGCAGATATCAGTGCCACTGACAATCTGCCTACTGGTTAGTGTGGGTCCAGTTCCTGTATTGCTTTGAGTCTTCATTTGCCTTAAATTAAATTGAGATAACACAATTTCTAAAAGTTTGTAGATTCTTCAATGGCAAGGATGTGTAAGAGCTGAGGAAAATTGTTTAATGCTTAAAATAGGAAATTAGGAAAGATTTTAGTTCAAACTGCTGCTGGATCTTTTGAAAAAATAAATTTCTGCAAAAGAAATGCTGGGCAATTGAAAGGAAACTATGCTGCAAAACTTTTAGAAAAAAATAGAGAATCATTAAACAACCAGGAGAGGAAAGGCAGTTATATGACTCCAAGTAAACCACTCAGTTAAGTAAAAAAATTCACCTTGTTTTTAGCTCAAAATTTTACTTATCAGGTAAACAATTAATGTCTCTTTTTATTTGTAAAAATATTAATAGGATGTGACTGCAGAAATGACATTTCCATGCTAACTTCTCACTATGTTTATGAATGTGAAAAACTCTGCTGGATTTTTTACAAATCTGGATCAACAAGACATGGCTGGAAAGAATAAAAGAAACAAGATGCATGAGCAAAATGTTTCCAAATTTTTTACATTAGAGCCTCCACCACACTCAAATATCCAAAGTGCCTGGTCAGTTTTAAAGACTCTATTCTTCTCCATGAAATTCAGAAGTAATTCTACTGATATTAATGTGATGAGATGATACACCATTCTCACCAGATGAGGTCTGGGACCAGATCTTTATACACAAACATTTTTCCCCCCACTTTCGTGCGTCTCATAACTTCATTTGCCAAATGTAGTAAGATCCTCCTAGAAAAGAAGTTGATGCACCAGCTGGATGAAAGCAGACAGTGGATTTAAAAGTCTGAATGGTCATGCTCAGAGGATGGTGATCAGTGGAACAATGTGGAACAAAGTCTTATTGTAGTCTAATAACTAGATTTTTTCCCTATTTTCAGCATGCTCATAATTTAAAACATATAAAAAAATCCCACTGAAATCGGTCAAAATTCCTTCAGTATTTAAAATGATACATATTTAAGTGTTTTGGATGAAAGAGCAATTCCAGATTAATGGGAAGATAAAGCTCAGCTGCACAGTGACACTTGGACAGGATATTGAAAAAATGCCTAATGAATTTATTGTGGAACAGAATATACTGCAATATCTGAATAAGGAAAGCAGATTTCATGACTGCCACAGAATCTGAGGCTGCTTATAAAATTCTAAAATAGAGTGCATTTGAAATGCGGTAATTTTCTTTTTTTAATTGAATACCAGGAAGGAAGTGAGTTTTGCTGAAAGCGAGCCAGC
Organism: Molothrus aeneus; assembly: GCF_037042795.1. Lineage (NCBI taxonomy): Eukaryota > Metazoa > Chordata > Aves > Passeriformes > Icteridae > Molothrus > Molothrus aeneus. Next base: position 69,878,425 of record NC_089648.1, on the reverse strand, counting down.
TATTGGCATGCTTCTTCAGCAATCCATCATAGCTTTCCAACTTTATTTTCTTGTACAGCACAACATATAAAAAAGAAAGCAGATACATTTATTTAACTCGAGACTTGTCTGAACTGCCCACATGCCAACACTGGAAAGCAGGAGAGCAGAGTCACCAGTCAGGTTTTGTTCTCCCGTGTGTCCTGTCACATATCTGGCAAACCTGTGGGATGTCTTGGGTACCCACAGGTGTCTTGGACTGTGCCAGGCAGTTGTGCTTAAGCAACAGAGTTGGGATCTGTGCAGATCTGGGAGAAGTTGCTTAGACTTCTATAGAAGTCACCTGGATATAGACACCTCCATAGAAGGGTCACTCTGGATGTCAGAATCATAGAATGGTTAGGGATGGAAGATCATCGAGATCATCTAAAGGAACATCTTGTTCCAACTCCCCTGCCATGTGCAGGAATGTCCACCAGACCAGGTTACTCAGAGCCCCATCCAGCCTGGCCTTGGACATCTCCAGGAGTGGTGAATCCACAAACTCTCTGTTTCAGTGTCTCACCACCCTCCTAGTACAGAATGTCTATTTTAGACACTCTGGGCTATTCTGTGCTCATTCCTTCACCTGCAAGCTCTCCAAAATGAGCACCTGCCTTTCCAGTGAAAGCAGAAGTGCTTGCACTTAATTGCAGTATTTTCACATATTCTCAAGAAGAATCCCTTCATCTCTGAACTCAAGTCCTCATATCAGCTAATCCATTTTTAGGATTTCAAGCAAGGATATTTCTAAAGCAGTGGTTTGTTTTGGAACTCCTGTGCAGAGTTGCTTCAAGTCTCTAGAAATCTCCACCTACCTGGAGTTATGGAGTTATCCCAGTTGCTCATCTTCCCTGGGGATTAGAAACTATGAAGTTACATGACAGAGCTTCTGTGGATCTTTTCAGATTATTGGGTTAATGTTTCATTCCTTAATTTCAGGTACTTGCACCAATCACCCACCTGTTACCATGCTTTTTTGTCCTACTTCTTATAATATCTATTTTCAGTTGCTCAGTTGAAGCAAAACAAAACTTTCTATGCAAATTCCTCCTTTAGAACTATGGCATTTCATTCCATAAATGGAACTAGGTCATGGAGCTTGTCAATATTTTAAGCATGTTAAGACACAAAGGGATTAAAGTATTAAATACATGCCTAACAAACAAGAACACAATGAATTATAATAAACTTACACTAGAATATAATTTGCTCAAAAATACATTTCTTAACCTGCAAAATGCATATAGCTTTCAAGAAAAAATACTTTTGGTTATTTTCTAAAAGGTGGCCTGTGAATTGAAACAGTAAACCTTTACTTGAAAGTAAAATACTGTTCAGCCTGGAGAAGAGAAGGGTCTGTGGAGACCTAAAGCCCTAAAGGGGCTACAAGAAGTCTAGTGAGGGTGTTTTACCCTCACCAGAGGGTAAAACTTTCACTAGAGGGAAAGAAGTGACAGGGTAAGGGCTTTAAATTGACAGAAAGCAGGTTCAGATTAGATAGTAGGAAGAAATTCTCCATTTTGAGGGTGATGAGGACCTGGCACAGTTTGCCCAGAGAAGCTGTGGCTGGCCCACCCCTGGAAGTGTTCAAGGCCAGGTGGGACAGGCCTTGGAGCAACCTGGTTTAGTGGAAGGTGTCCCTGCCCATGGCATAATTTTTAAGACCCCTTCCAACCCATCCTTTCTATGATTCATTCCCTTCACCTGCACATGTGCCTGTTGTTGTTGCACCTGAGGTGTTTAGCCTGTTACAAAACGTGGATGAAACCATGACTGATCCCTCCTGTTTCCATGTTAACTAAAATATTAATGGTGAGGATCACCCCAGCTAAGATTAGCTGCCTAAAAGCAGGCATCTGGTCTATACAAGGCATATAAGCTTTTAAAAAACTCTTAGAGATGGGTGTCTCCAGGAGGTGAGATATCCCACATTGAGCTAGACAGCCACGACCCTTGTCCAAACACAACTCATAGATTACATGCTTTTATTCATCACTTATAAGCACAAGTAACACTTTTCACTCTCTAGAAGTTCAGTCCTTACCTGTGTGTATTAACATTGTTGCTGTTCAAAGGCATATGCTACAATCCCAATCTGATTGGATTCATTAATGATTAAAAATAACTTCCTCCTGCATGGTAATGCTGAAGTCTCAGCATTTATGGGAGCTGAGGCACTCAGCAGCACAGGACAGGCTGGCAAACCCCAAATGATTCCTGTAGATACACAAGAGAAACCTCTCTTAGACCATGTGTTTCTGTCATTTTCAGACTCTGAAAGAGGTTACTTGTGCAGGCAGTGTTGACTTTGAGGAACTTGAGGCAAATTCAAGAGGAGATGTTAAGAATTAAACATGCAGTGATCAGAGGCAACAAAATTGATTTAAGATTTAGGCAGGAGGCAAAAGCCTTTAAATGAAAGGGTCAGGAGTTCTGTTTTTATGAATAGCAAGGCATCAGGCCAAGCAAGATAGAAGCATTTCTCTGCATTTCCTAAGATGACTCTGCAGAATTGCTAATCCAGTAAATACACAGACCAATGCACTGTCCTTCCAGGTCCTTATCTGCTGATCTAGGAAGGCAAATGTCTTTTCTTGTATTTCTGCAATAGAAAGAAAATATGCCAAGTTCAGACCAGAAGTATGAAATGTGTGCTGCTAAGACTTACATTAGGATATTAAGATAGTAAGTGCAGACCAGACAGCTCCCAAATAAAGCAGCTATTCTGATCTTTTTTTCTATCTGTTATATCTAAAAACAATTCAGTGCAATTTTGTGTCCATGGCAGGCTCCAACATGATGTATGGTGATAACACTGTTTATTTTCATTTAAGTTAGATTTTGGGTTCTGAGTTAGAAGTGAGCTAAATGTTGTTGGGCAGGGCTGAACTGGAAATACAAAGACAGTAACCCATTGTTAATTTCAAGGTTTTATGCACTAAATGCTGTGATAGCAAAGTTTTCTTCACCACATTTTGCCCACCATGCTTAAACATGCATTGAAGCACTTTTATTGTTGAAGATGCTCCTTTTACCTATATCAACTGACAAAGATAGCAAGAATATTGTTTTCTCCTAAATAAACCAATCTTTTGTGCCATCATAGAAAGCAATCATATTGTGCAGCTGTTATTTCAAATCATATTGTCCAGTTCTTATCTCAAATAACACCTACCCAAGATTAATTTCTATGTATTAAGGTTTCACTGAGGGCTAGATAAGAGGAATGTGCAGAGGAAACACTCACTCAGACACAGGCATGTGAGTACATTTTTAGAAACACAGGAAGATGCTTTTGAAGCATCCAGAGGGGAATTTCATCTGCCTCAATTTGGAGGTTTAACTTAGGCAGATGACTAAGTTAAATAATAGATAGCGTTTATATTGTCTGTTATTTCTCAATGAGTTGCGGCTCTTTGAAGTTCAGGCAGTTTAATGCTCTCTTTACTGCACCACACCATTCACAGCCTGTCTCTGCTCATGGCTTCCAGCACTTTTTAAATACTGAGGATAAAAACAGAATTCTTCCGATCATACAATCATTTAGTGTGCAAAAGAACTCTAAAACCATCAAGCCCAACCATTAACCCAGCACTGTCAGACCCACCCCTAAACCATATCCCTAAACACCACATCTACACATTTCTTGAACACTTCCAGAGACAGTGATTCCACCACTTCCCTGAACTGATTTCTTGACAGATTCCACTGATGTCAAATAACTTGGCACATTTGTAACAGACTTGGAAAGTGAAAGAGAAAATGAGTATATGCTAAGTATTTTTGCTCATGTTTAAACATAGCTTGATTTATCTATCAAGTCAGCCTATTGTAGAATTTTCAATTGAACAATAATAATATTAACACATAAATACTTTTTTAAATCTAATATGAATCTAATATAAATATAATAACTAACTTTTCTGAAACTCACACCACTTTAGAGAAGATAGATTAGCATCTAAAAAATGCATTCAGTGAGGGGAGATGAAAGGTTTTCATTGCTCATACAGGTGTTATTTTTAATTTAACTTGTCTCTCACCTTTTCTCAGAAATCTCACCTGCTTCTGCTGATCTGTTACAGCAAAGCTGTCAGCAAATGCCAATCAAATGCCAAATGGAAATAGTGCACACTGTGAAAAAAACTAAACTGAAGTGAGTGGGTGTAGAAGCTTGGGTAACCAGGAGTTTAAGCATTGCAATGTCTCAAAATCCAAAGAGTATTGTGGAAAATGGCAAATTAGAACAGGATCTGGCTGGAGAAAAGGCCATGCAGAGGTAGGGCAGCACTTCTCTTGGAATCAACTTCCCTGTTTTGGACCATGGAGATTGCCCAGCACAGAGCAGTGCAAGTGCAGGAATGGGGCCAAGGAGTGGGCAAGACCAGCAGGGTGGGATTGCAACCAGCCAAGACCCTGAAAATGCTCCAGCCCATTGCCAGAAGGATCCAGGAGAATGGACTGTGCATGATAACTCATTTGCACGAGAAGTGAAAAAACCAGCCCCAGAGCAGGGAAAGCTGTTTAAAAAACAGGTGCTGCCCTAGACCCTGGACACCCCAGGGCTGGGGTTTTACTGTCCTCTCCTATCTGATCTCTCTCTCTCTCTGTGTCCTTTCATTTTTTTATTCTTTTACTTATCTTACTATTCAAAGATAGTTGCAGAACAATACCAATTTCCTTGCTGAGTGTGTAACTTGCTAACAAAACTTGTAAAGCCATTTGGATCCCTCTGGCTTTTGCTGTTCTGTTTTGACCATAGGCACCTACAAATCTTGGGTGGTGTCTTTTGCTTAGGAATGGGACACAACAGTGGGGGATTCCAATCCCCCACTCAGGACAACCTTCATTTTGGTTTCAGCTTTGCTCCAGGGTCATTGGGATCAGAATCTGCCTCCTGGCATCTGTTTTTGGTTGTACATCACAAGGTGAATGTTCAGGTCATATACTGAACCATCTTAGAAGCAATTCCACTGCCACATTTCTAAATACTTGTTCTTATCTGCAATTAATTCTTTTGAAAACAAAAAAAAGTGAGCCGACGTAATGGTTTAAAAGATTAAAATACATATTCTGACAAAAGCATAGGTTTGATTTGTCACTATTTTGTATAAATGATAATTTTTTTCTGTGAAAAGCTGAATCAGATCTGGGATTGACATCATGATATTTGGGTTTGTTAGCAATAAAAAAAGATCCCAATAAAAATGCAAGGAAGTGAATGGAAGTTTTTATGTGGAAAAAACCAATACATTGAAAAAAGTTAAATTATATGAGGCCTGATGAGAACATTCTGTTTGATTTGTGGCAAAAGTTTTATTTGTCCTTAGCATGACTTTGGATTTTATTGGTTTGGAGACATCTGAAAGAAATTTCAGGTAAATATAAAATAGAACTCTTTCAAAAAAGAAAAAAAACTTAAATGTTTGACTTTCTCAAAGAGGTGCTTGACTTTCTTAAAGAATATCCTTTCATCCCAAGGCATCCAGAAAAGTCATGTCCTCCTGACCAATCTTCAGGGTGTTGGCCAGGTAAGTACTGATCTTCTTCCCAGAGAAATCCAGATGTCTTTTTCTTCCAAAGCACTTAATTTGCTGCTCTGCAGACATCACCCTGGTGTCTTTGATCAGGCCCTGATGCAGGAGGTGGGGAGCAGCCTGCAGCTGGAGGGAGCAGGTTACACTTGTACCTGCAAGCAGGAACTGAACCTGTAACCTCTTCTGGGTGTTTGCAGTTCAGTGAGAAGCCCATTAGTGCAGTACTTCCACTCACATGCATTTTCCTCTTCACTACTACTTACCTTTTATTACTTATCTTATTTATTACCTTCATCAGGCAAAAGTGTCCCACAGGAAATCTTTCAGAAAATACAATTTCTGCAATGGGAGAATTAATAGCCCACTAACATTTTAAAAATTGTCAACTAAGAGAACCACACAGGCATCGGTTAATATATATTTTTAATGTCCTTAATGAATCTGTATGCAGCAATTACAAACAAGGGAGTTAATTTAAAACATATGGTTTATATGCACAATATATCTTGGAATTAATAAAGCAGAAGCAGACAAGTGAAATCAATGTGAAGAAATATATGCAACGTCTTATGTTGAACACCATTTCTGGCAGAAGTCTGTGTCAAAAGCACCTTATAATAATCCTCCTGTGCTTTCTATCTCTTAGCAATTCTCTGTTCCAAAACCTACAGCAATACTGAAAATGAGAACTCTCTGCTAACATGAAATCAATGTGTTGCTTAATGGCTCATGTCAACATCTCCATCAGGAAGAAGTGGGCCCTCCCATAATTGTTATATGTAGCTATTTTCTACACTAAGTATTTTATGTGCCCCCATTAGCCCAGAAATATTCCCTGCTTCCTAAAGTAGGACTGCAGATCTGAGGTACAATACCCTGCATAAAACCTACCAGCCCAAATTCAGTCAAATAACAAAGATCAAAAGTTGTTTCCATTCAGACAAGCTTTGAGTTGCTGTTTTACTGAGGAGGAAAGACTTGTGTAACTTTTATTTGTTTCAGGCTGAGTCCTTTGATCTGACATCTCCCTCAAACCTGCTCCAATGCCTGCTGTAATATGAGAGTTGAGAATACTTTGTTTCTAGAAGTCAGGTGTTTTCTGTGCCTTTTGAAGTTGTGCATCCAAGTTCTGATGTCAACACTGAACTGCAGAGAGGAGAATCATATTAGACTTTTCTTGAGGCACAGGGTGAATTGACATAAATATGAGTTATCTGTTAATACTGTTGTTTTTGTTGCCTGGCCTGATGACTGTGACTCCTATCTCCAGTGCTGCCCAATATATTCAATCAAAAAAGAACTATGTCTTACCCTTTTGGGTAAGCTGTTGCCAATAATTTCTTTGAGTCAGTTGATTCATTTTTATTACTGTTTTTGTTTTCTTTGTGCTGATATTTCTGAAGCTTTTCCTTGACCCTGGGAAAGCTATTTGAAATGAATGTATTTAATTCTTTTTTGTAGTGAAAATCATACTGTGACTTCAATTTTAAAATGAATTGATAAAAGTGTCTCTATTTGTTAGAATTTCTCTTCATGACTATTTGCAAAAAGAGTAAAAAGTTCTTAAATATCTTTTAACAGAGTGAATTAATAATTTTATTTCCAAAATCCATCATAATTACAATACCTGCATTCTTTCTTTCCTTCCTGCTGTAGAATGAGATGAAGAGTTTTAAATTTTATTACAGGAGAGCCACTGCTTTGGGTGTATATAACTGTTTCTAAAAGATTGCCCAATTTTCAATTGCCAATGCTTAAATAAAAGATCACAAAATGAAAGTTCTTCAAAGATATTTTCTTAATTTTAATTTTTCCAGGCCTAACACTTTGTTTTTCAGTTCTGTGTAGAAACCAAGTTTGTTTTCAATCAAATTTTCTGTATTAGAAGTAATGTTGTACATCCTAAAATTTATCTTATTTCTTCCTTCTGGTTTATTGTGATTTTTTTTGGTGCTACTGTTAACTGAGAGCTGCCTGCTGAAACCACAACTCTACATTTCTAGATGCTTAAAGTAAAGCAGCCATCACCCAGAAATCTTCTAATCTAAATTATGCAGGCAAACAAAGCATGAGAAGAAATCAGTCTGATCCTTATTATATTGCTCAGGCACTGAGGTGCACTGGAGATTAATGGCAACGTGGATGTTGGGGTGTAAGGAAGATGAATTCTTCCCTCTCATGGCTGCAAGGCTCTCAGGGCTTACACTGAAGGACAGATTAGCCGTGGATAAGCAGGTACAAGCTGTGACCCCATGGGTTCTGTACCAAGGTGATTTCTCTGCTTGCTGCTTCTGTTAAGAAAGTATGAACCATGCCAGTGAGAAAAAAAATCAGAATTCTCTGTGGTATTTGCATAATGACATAGATTATGAATTTACCTTGCATTAGAGTATATTATGACAAATTTACTACAATTTTCAATTATTACATTCACAGGCTACAAGGTTTCTATAATATTTTAGTGTTATATAATGATCTCTGAAGTGCTCAGAAAGCATCACTGTTTTTCTGTCTCTCCCACCTAGACCCTTTGATCATTCCAAGGAAACATTCTCATGGACTGACACTTCCTTCTGTCAAAATATATTTCCAAAGGAAAGCTGAGTGATTGCTGCAAGAAACTACTCTATAAAGAGTTGCTGGGAAGTTAAGAACTAGAGTTTTACATTTCTGGAGGCTTTATTTTCTGAATACTGATGGGACATGGCTCTACCTAGCAGAAATGATTGCCCACCCCTGAGATGAGGTTGGGTGCATCTGCCACCACTAAAACCATGTCAGCTTCTTTCAGTGGGAGGAAAGGGCACCACCTGCTTGATTAGGCCAGATAAGATGCTGAGGAGTAAAACTGCTAAGACTGAGAAAGTTGTGAACCCTCTGGGAGCAGGGATGGCAGCAGCTTTTACTTTTCTTCCATGAGCTCAGGCAGCACACAGTTACCTGAGCTTGCAGTGGAGAAGTCTCTAGCACAGCTTTGGATGAACTATCTCAGGGAAGATAATTTGCTCTTGTTCTCAGCAGGCTGAAATAAACTGATTCAAAGTCTGCATGGCTAAGCCTTGCTTTGTGTTTTGAGTATTTCTAATTTATTTTGCAGCCATTCCTGTGGACTTGCCTCAAGTTGCAGGATTTGATTTGCTTGCACTATCCAGCAGGCATGTGAACTCCTGTGGCATTACAAATGGGGTAGATGGATATTTCTGCATGGAGCTTTGGAAGTATCTGAGTTTCCTGCTTCTTAACCCCTTTGGGTGCACACATGTGAGATTTTCTGAGCAGGAGGGAAGGAGGCAATTGATCACCTTGCACACATGCTGCCTTTCCCCTTGCTACAGGAACTCACATAGTACTGCTAAGAGAAAAGGGCAGTACTGTAAAAATGAAGGGCTCTACTCCTTTACTCAAATTAGTGATTGAGTTTCCATTTCCTTGAGACCTCAATATTCTCATAATCCTGCAAGAAAATAATTGTTTATGGGCTGGGAATTAAGTTGCAGGCCAAGCAGTTCTGCTGACTGTGTAGACAGTAAATTTGGAGGCAGTGCTGGAGAGCATCCTCTGCAGCTTTCTGCACTAAGAGCAGCCCTCTTGAAAAAGGCTTTCTCAGGCCTGTTTAAACAGGCACACTGTTCTAGAAGATGCTTCTGAGATATCCATACCTATAGTAGAGGAAATGTATTGCATTTGAATATCTGTATAGAGGCTTTGCCCCGGGAGGTCCCAGTTGCCCTTGATGGGCTGCAGCTGCGATGTCCTTAATTGGGCTGCAGCTGTGACCAATGACGATGACTGGGATAAAAGGGGGTGGGTCAGCCAGTCAGAGAGAGTGGTGGAGGGGCCCTGACAGAACAGCATGCAGAAGAAGGAGTCTGTGAAGATCTGCAGCCATAAGAACACACCGAGGAGGTATGGGACTTTAGAAATCTGATAACAACAATATGGGACTCTAGAAATAGAACAACAACACACACCTGCTGAAAAGGGTGGAAGGTGGACTGAGACTGGATGTGGAATCTCTTTTGCTCATTATTGCTCTGGAAACCTGGTCCTGGCAGTGGGGAAGACATTTCTGTTGTTGCAAACAGTAATCAAGTGTCTACTAGAAAGCCCAGAGGAGAAACAGGAAGATGATTAAAAGGCTGGAGCAGCTCTCCTGTGGGGAAAGGATGAGAGAGTTGGGGCTGTCCAGCCTGGAGAAGGCTCCAAGAAGACCTTCTAGTAGACTTCCAGTGAAGGGAGCTTATAAAAAGAGAGCAGGAGAGGGAGTGTTTACAAGGGCATGGAGTGATAGAAGAAGAAGGAATGGCTTTAAACTGAGAGAGGGTAGATTTCTATTAGATATTGGGAAGAAATTCTTCACTGTGAGGGTGGTGAGGCACAGGTTGCCTAGAGAAGCTGTGGATGCCCCATTCCTGAAAGTGTCCAAGGCCAGGTTGGATGGGACTTGGAGCAACATGGGCACAGTGGAAGATGTCCCTGCCCATAGCAGAGGAGTTGGAAGGAGATGATCATTAAGGTCCCTTCCAGACCAATCAATTCTATGATCCCAGGCAAATTATGCAAATGGATTCAATAATTACATCTAGAAGGCAGTATAATGTCATGCTTCTCTTATTAAGTCCTGGCCTTCTTATTAATTTATCCCTCTGGGATTTTAGTCTAGGAATAGTATTCTAACCCTTACTAATGGCTGATGGGCTTTTAGTGTTTTATCTGAGGATCATAATTCTCCTTTCCAGCTTGTTTTGAACCCCTGTTTCCTATATAATGTATGTGGAGGCTGGTGCTCTTGAGGTTATTGCTCCATCATAACTTGCTCCTGACATCTGGAATGAATTGGAAAAGCAGCTGAACCAGCTTTTGAAAGAAAGGCAGTAGTTCACTTTCATAACAGGCTTTGCTGACCCAGTGATATCATGGATGTATCACTGACTTCCAGAGGAGCAGTGCAGAAGCTTGCTCCATAAATTAGGCATAAAAAATGCAAGGAGGATTTTTTTCCTGCCTGGTTAAGGGATGCAGATCAGCTGACTGCCCCTTGCCTTGTCAGCAAGCTCCTCCTAGATGCTTTTATTGGCTGGGGTTTTCAGTCCCATGAAACCTTCAGCCACTCAGCCCCTGGGCAGACTCTGCAAAATTCCTTGTACTTGCCTCCCAGGTATGGGAGAAACATGAACAAATAAGGCAATAGGGAGAGAAGGAGGCTTCCTGGAGCTTTTTCCTTGATTGATAAGTGTGATCACAGATAGGTTGGATGTGCCATCTCCAGCAGAAAAATGGGAGACCCTGCTGCTCTCCAGATCTGCTTTCAGCTCAGGCTCAGGGGGGTCTCAGGTGGGTTCAAAGCCATCTTTAAAGCTGTGTGTTTTTAAAGCTATGAGTGACCCAGGAGCCCTCCCCCATGACCAGGAAAAAAGCTGGAAAGGGAGCTGGATTTGTCATAGAATATCACAGAATCATAGAACCATAGAATACACTGAGTTGGAAAGAACCCATCAAGATCATTGAGTCCAGCTCTTGGCCTCACACAGGACACCCCAAAAACCCCACCAAGTGACTGGGAACATCATCCAGACACTCATTGGACTCCCAACAGGCTTGGTGCTGTGACCCCTTCCCTGGGGAGCCTATTCCAGTGCACAAACACCCTCTGGGGGAAAAATTTTTTCCTCAATCCAACCTGATCCTGCCCTGACTCAGCGCCAGCCATGCCATGGCCTTCAGTCCTGACACTGGTCACCAGGCAGAAGAGATCAGTGCCTGCCTTCTGAGGATGTTGCAGACCACAATGAGGTCTCTTCTCAGTCTCCTCTGGGCTGAACAAATCAGGTGACCACACCCAGCTGTTTCTTGAGTAGTCCCAGGGATGGTGATTGCACCAACTCCACAGGCAGCATGTTGCAAATGCTTAACCACTCTTTCTGTGAAGAAATTCTTCCTGATGTCCCACCTGAACCTTCCCTGGCACAGCTTGAGGCCAAGGTACTCTTGTCCTGTCACTTTTACCTGGGAAAAGTGCCCAATCCTCACCTGGCTCCATCCTCCTTTCAGGGAGTAGATACTGATAAGGTCTCCCATGAGCCTCCTTTTCTCCATGTTAAACAAATCCCAGCTCTCTCAGAGGCTCTTCATAGGTCATGTGCTCCAGAGCCTTCCCCAGCTCCCTTCCCTTCCCTGGACACGCTCCAGACCCTCAGTGTCCTTCCTGAACTGAGGGGCCCAGAACTGGGCCCAGTCCTCAGGGTGGCCTCAGCCATGCCCAGCACAGGGGACAGTCACTGCCCTGGCCCTGCTGCCACACCATGGCTGGTACAGCCCAGGTGCCTTTGGCCTTCTTGGCCACCTGGGCACACCTGGGCCATGTTCAGCCGCTGTCCCCAGCACCCCCAGGTCCTTTTTCACTGGACACCTTTCCAGCCACTCTGCCCCCAGCCTGTGGCACTGCAGGGATTGTTGTGACCCAAGTGCAGGACTCAGCACTCTGTCTTATTGAACCTCACCATTAACCTCAGCTCACCCATCCAGCCTGTGCAGATCTGAAAAGCATTCTCTTAACTGAGACCAGAGGGGGTCAGAGGGGATCCTTCAGGCACTGAAAACCTGGATTTAAAAATGTATTTTGGTATATTTAGGTGTCAACTGGATGTCTTGAAAGGCTTAGAGCATATTCTTCACAAGTTTTGCAGGTGGAATTTTTTTGCATAATTATAGATATCTCTGTCTGACCAAATGCCTGTCAAAAGCAACAGGAGGGAAACTGGTGATTTTAGAGAAAGTTTTGTCTGATTGCAAAGTAGATGAGGTGAGAAACAGCTCATATGTTTCATTTGGTAGTGATGCCCACGTCTCTTTACTGACTTTGAAGAGAGCTTTCATGACTAGATGATGTTTAGAGAACTCTACTGTTTCTAAAGTTATGGATCCCACATTAAGTAGCAAAATAACTTCAGAAATCAGGCACTTGACAAGCTGAGGCTGACCTTGGACTCTCTCTGAAGCAGGTGGTAAATTAATGAAAAAGAGAATGGGCAAATCAGCCTGGCCAGGTGAATGAATAAAGAATTGTGACTACCAGAGGGCAGTGTTTGCTTCCACAGTTCCTGTCCAGAGATGCTCTCAATATATTTCTGGACTGTAGTGAGTGAATCCTGACAGGTCCTGCCTGCAGCTGGTGTTTACCAGGACTGCCAGCTCAGCTGGGGCATGGAGAGGTGCAGCAGCTGCATTTCCATAACAACCACGACAGAATTATCCCCAAACCCTCCTATGAGCACCCTGGTGACTCCTAAAGAGGCCACATGGAATTGTATGTTAAGACAGGCATGAACTTGAGAGGGAGGGAATTAAAATCAGAGCCCCTCAGCTCCCTCTGCCATAGTTTTCTATATGAGAAGTCAGACTAGTTTCACTGTTGATAGCCTTTAACATTTTGTGCATGCAGATCATAAATTCCTAGGAATGGGTTTTATCTCTTGTCTATACAATAAGGGCTTAATCTCAGCAGGAATCTGTGGGTTATCAAGTCACTCAAGTAGTGTGGTATGTGATTTACTTACTCATAAAGGAGCAACTCATTTAACTTTGTTCTAGAATTTAAAAAGACCATATACCCAATACTCTGCCCACCACAATAATAACAATAACAATTCCCAAATGCACCATATAAAATGGTTAGATTTATGAGAGTGCCTGGTGCTTTTTTGGACTTAGTTCTCACAGATGTCCTGCCAATAATTCAACTCCGCTCTTCCCCCACCCCTGCCAAACCTTAACAAACTTCACTGTGTTGGAACTGCAAACAATTTCTTAGATATATAGCTCTGAAATAAGTATTCCAGACAGTATGCTTTTTATTAACTTTAAAAAAAAGAGATAGTTTCAGTGCTCCTAGCTCTCAGCCAAGGAGCATGTATCTTTTAAAATGGTAGATAATGTAATATTAATTTAGAAGACATGGGGCCTCTGCTTTGGGAGTTCAGGATATACAGAAGGTTCAAAACAAGTTAAAAATCAGAAAGTTAAACCCAGTGATCTTAAAGGGGGACATTATACAAATGCAGATAGAAAAGATGACTTTAGAATGAAACAATAATTTCTGAAAATGGGCCTCAACGAAGTGGAGGAAGGAGCACTTCACAAAGAACCAGTCCAGCCCTGGTCACCAGGAGATGAGTGGGGCGGGGGCTCTGTGCCCAGGACAATGCTCAGGTCCCAGCAGAAGCTGGCTGCAGCTTGCCCTTGGTGCCACCATCTCGGACTTTATCTGCAGATCCATGGTGGAACCCTGTCCCCTGGGAGATGCTTCTCACCTCCTCTGGCTGGGAGGCTGGGAAGGGATGGGGATCAGCCCTGGTCAGGCTCCAAAGCCTGGCTTAAAGCCTTGCCTAGTCTGTCAGCACTTGTGAGGCCTCCCAGGATTTACTGTCAGAGCTGAGCTTTCTGCTGGATGGTGCCTGGCTTGGAGGGCAGCAGGGATTTACCCATCTGTGCCTGCTGGGAGGCACAAATAGGCCATAAACTGATTGCACATGAATATTGGAAGTCCTACCTATCCCTGACTACATGTGGGGGTACCAGTTGTTGGTTTCTCTGGGTCTGGATTGAAGGCATTTGAGACAGAAATTCATGTTCAGACTCAGGTGTTTATTATTTCTTATCAGTAAAACGGTCTCACTACTGTGAGAAGGCACAAAATGGCTAACAATATCTTGTTACAAGGTCTTTTAAGACTAAACTATCCAATTAAGAACTGACACCTAGATTATTTTCCCTTTTAACCCAATAACTGATCCCAAAGAGCCTGCAGTGTGGACTTTTCTGCCCAATTACAAAATGCCACCCAAACCCATGAAGAGGAAGGAAGAAGCAGCATGAAGAAACCCAGGATGACACCCTGTGCCCTCCATCTTGCTTCCATCCACAACATACTAAAAATCCCAAACCCTAAATTTCTCACCAAGTGATACACCTACACTACATTCTATAATGTATTTCACACTTTTGTAGATTCTAGTCTGTCTTGAAGTCCAGGAAACTTTCTCCATGAATGAGTGTCAAAGTCAGTGCTCCCCTGGGGGTCAAGGCACCCCAGAGCAGACAGAGAAATATTCCCAGTGCCCTGGGTTTCCACAACTACATGGGCTGCTTTCACTGTATTGGGAAGGAAACACTGCAGATGTCCCTGGAGCAAGGCAAGGCCTGGCTCCATCCCTCAGACAATGGGCTGTAGCCAGGCTGAGGGGCAGAAGTGCTTGGTCCTGCAGGGCTTGGTGCAATTCTGGGTATGAATTTAGCATTAGTCTAAATACGTGCAAAAATATTTAAGTAATTGAATTTGGATGCAGAGTGCAAGGCAGGGTTGGGTGTATTTTCCGAGGGTGAATGTGCCATTGACTTTCAGTTCCACTTACAGACCTGGTTTTTGGTAATAAAACAGCCATAAATCATCTCCTTAAAGCAAAAGAGGTGCCACTGGACTTCCTCAGCTCACAGCTTCTCATTAAAGTCTTTGAAATTTAAGCTTGGATTTAAGCAAAATATACCAGAGCTTAGCACAGCAACAACAGAGCTTGGATCTAAGGGGTCTGGCAGGCACCCTTAGGAGGGAGTGGGACTCATGAAGGATTTGGGGGGGCTGAACTACATTTGCAAAATATGTTGAGAATTGAGTGGATGAGTTGGAGGAGTTTTGTTCTTGTGTAAGCAGCTACCACATTATCTTAACCATAAATCTTGCCCTCTCAATTTCATGAACACTCAGCATGCAGCAGGACTTGCTTAATTTTCTCATTCGATTACCTGTCTCTGTTTAATAGGAACCATGGAATTCTACAAACTAATGCAAATACATTATAAAACTAATTAGCTGGAACTACTGTGCTTGGAAAAAATGTAGGTTGCCATATGCATATGGCATCAAATATGCACTTTGGTTTCTATTATGGTGATGGCTTTGTATCAGCAGCAGTCACAGATTGGCAGACAAATGAGAAAGGATTTCAAATGCAGCTTTAATTGATGAAATAGTTAATCTGGAAATTAGGATCCTGCCTCTCTGCAATTGTCAGTCACACATGGTGAGTTTCCAGCTTTTGAAGTACATTTTGCAGATTTTCTGCTGTGCATAATTTAATGTGGTTTTCTATGCACCTGCCTCCCAGCCTTGTTCTCCCCACAAGGACTGACAAATTCTGAATCAAAGTGAGAGAGAAAAAAACCTCTGCTTCTAAAATGGGCTGAATTACCATCTGGATCAGAAAGGGTTGCTCCTTAGTTGTCTCCCAAGATACAAATGGACAAGCTCACTGTCTGCTTATACCAGTTTTGTCATCCTGATTCAAACCACTGAAGAAAAAATGGGGCATGTTATCAGCTGTTGTAAATCCATAAAATTCTGGTGACTTTAACCTATTCAGATTTACACTAATTTCCCCACAAATAATTTAAGGCCATAAAAGTTTTTTATGTTCATCCAGCCTGGCAACATGAGCTGTAGAATTTCATTAGGAATTCCTGTGCTGAATCCAATAGGTTGTGGGTGAAATAGAGCATGGCTTTTAAGTAAGACATGAAAGACTGGAAGATTATCAAGAATAAGTGACCATAAACCCAAGATATACTGTGGTTGCTGTGAGTTGACATTCCATAATTGAACCCAACTTAAGAACTCTAACAAGGAGAAAGCTCATCACATACCCATGTTACCCTCTCCTGATTCCCTCAGCTATAAAAATACACTTGTGCTTGCATTTTGAAATTCCCCAGGGCTGAGATACATCTATTGGATTTGATTAGCCCTTCAACAGTGATATTGGAAAGCTCTCTACATATCAGATATATTTTCCTTGCATACAGTATTTTAGTTCCTGATAAAGACTTTTATCAGGAACTAAAATACTGTATGCAAGGAAATTACTTACTTTCCCCCTAATTATTAGGATTCAGTGAGCTCCTAAAGTCACACAGAACCAGTCCTGGCTTGAACCATCAGGAAGTCCAATTCCAGGGGAAGAAGATGAACTTGAGGAGTTGTTTAGGAATTCTGTGTGACTGGGCAGCTCTCCCCTCCATGGTGCCCGAGATGGTTGTCCTCTAGGGTAACCACTCGTGGTAGAGATGGAGACATGGAGCAATTTGTCTTTTCCGTAGAGTTTAATTAAGAATTTAGCAACACAGAAAGATCATGTCCTGGCTGCTGTGCATGTAGGCAGTGATATTCACACCATAGCTTGGTGGAGACCTTGCTGGTTCTGGCTTTGGTGAGGGCTTAAACTTCTGCTAAAATTCCCACCATCAGCTCAAGGGGTGGTGAATGCTTGAGTAGATTCAACGAGTCAGGGTCTCCTGCAGAAGCCTTGTAAAAAGAGGGATAATGTGTATCTCTCAAACATGGACAGAGGGATAGCTGTGGAGCCAGCCAAGGATCGTTGGTGATAATACACTGAGAAAGAACAGGATGTGCCTGGAGAAGGGGCCATATAGAGGTTAGGCAACATTTTTTTTCTGGGACAACTATACTCGTTCTGGCTTCTGGAGAAAACCACAGTACAGCACAGGGTAAGAGCAGGAATGAGCTTGAGAAGTGTGCATGGACTGCATGGGGGAGCAAGACCACCAAAAACCCCTGAAGATGCCTGTTCCATTTCCAGAAAAGTCTGAAGAATGATGGCACATGGTAATGAATTTGCACAGAAAGCTGCCAGCAGACCCTCAGTTACAGGAGCTGTCAATTGGTCATTGGAGCTTCATATTGATTTCAGTGGAAAGATGCCAACCTCCATGGCAGGTTGTGGCTGTGATCCTCCACATCCTCTGTCTCCCAGGTAGTGCCACTTCACTTCTGCTTTGCGTGGCTGTCAGAACCAGGCTGAGGGTGCAAGGCAGTGGAGAGCCAAGCTATTTATTTGTTTGTTTAAATATCTTTTTTTTTTTTTAATGGTCAAATTACAAAACAAAGCTCTAACCCCTGTGCCGACAGGCAGGAGTGAGTGGCAGCCCAGCCACTGGTGTAACCAATGAGAGGAAGCCTGACCAGGGAGGGATTGATTAAATTGGCTTCTTTCCTCCAGCTTTGCCCCAAGCTGCCCTTGCTTCCATCTGCTCCATGTGCATCATCCTCAGGAGCAGCTGATGCAGAGCAGACACATCCACAAGCCCTAATTGCCACAGATGATGTAGCTACCATCGTGGACTGCTCTCTGGGCTCTCCAGGACATGGATGGGACAGCTGTGGATGGAGCCAGCTCACAGGGCACTGCACAGTCAGATCCTCTGCTCTGTCTGGTTTGGGAGATGGGATCAGCAATGCTTCAGCAGATGAGGAAACATGTCCCTGGTTAGGAGGTGATGAAGGTATAGATTCTACCTCATTTGCAGCAGGAAATTGAATGGGGGCAGATACTTGCTTAAGCAAGTAATTTGCCTGGTTGTAGCTGCTCCACTTCAAGACAGGAAGATATTTATTTGCTTAGTGATTGATAACTGTACCTTGTCAGTGGCTGAGCATTGGCCACAGGACAAGCTGGTTCAAATCCACCCTCTAAAATCTCCCAGTTAGGATCTGTATTGGAATTGTCCAGTTCCCAAGTGAATATTCTGGTCTCAAGACTCTTTCTTTCTGCATGTTCTGGTTTGTTTGTTTTGTTTTCCTTGGAGGGACTAGATGAAGAAAGAAAAAATAAGATTTTATTTTTTGTGAATTAAATGTGTTTTCACACTTCTGGTCAGTCTTTTATTGCAAGTCAAACATTGTACATGTAAAAAAGGCAAAAAAAAAAAGAGAAAACTACCTTGTAGTTAATGTGACTGCCTTGGTGATGAACCTGTCATATCCCTGCCCTTTGTTTTTCCTTAAAACCTACAAAGTAGATATTTGACCATTTCTTGGAGATGTTGAAAGGTACTTGAGAGCTTAGAGGTTTCTGCATTCTTGTGCAGGAGCCAGATGGACTCTAAGTACTCAGTCACTTTTGCACATGTACAGCCATTTTCACAGACTCTCAGAGACTGTTATGAAGTGTCAACCGTATTGATGATTTCATGAATGAAAGATAACTCTTTGTTTTGGTCCCATCTATCCACACAGTTTCTGCTGAGTTTGAGGAGTTTCAAAAGAAATACACTTTCCTGTTGTGTACAGTCTTTCTAAATGGTGTAATTATCTCAAACACAGCATGTGCTAAAAGCCCTATGGAGAGCTCTGTGAAAATCCCTTCATTGATTTGAGGCCTTGAACCAGAGCTACATTTTAGTGAAATGGTTGTGGGCACATTTGTGCCTTCTCAAGCATCAGAAGACACTGGCTTTCCCTGGACAGGTCCTGTGACAAACCTTCCATCCACTCCAAGAGCACTTTTACCCCAGTGGCTCCAGTGTGAGTCACCTCCTTCATGGTTTCTCACAGGGATGCAGGGATAGGATGTGATAGAATGTGCAGGAACAGCTCAAAGCTGTGCCAGGGGAAGTTTACATTGGATATAAGGAAGCATTCTTCACCAAGAGGGTGGTTAAACACTGGAACAGCAGTTTTGGAGAGGCAGTCAATGCCTCAAGCATTTTAAGAGGCAATGTTTAAGATTAATTTGGACAATGCCCTTCCAACATCTGGGTGAGTGAAGTACACAGAGATTCCCTTGCTCAAACCATTGCTACTGGCTCTAACAGATTTGGATCCTCTCCCATGGCAAGTCTGCAGGTCACTGGGGACAGCAAACATCTCCTCTAGATGCTTAGAAGTGGCTGAGGTGAGTTTGTGGGTTGCAACTTCTTTAGGTATAAAATTAGGCATGGAAGAAGTTGTGCACCATGATCACAGAATCACGGAATTATTGGGTTGGAAAGAGATCATCCAGTTGAGCCCCCTGCCAAGGCAGGGTCACCTGGAGCAGCTGGCACAGGAACGTGCCCATGGAGGTTTGGAATGCCTCCAGACCCTCCCTGGGCATGTTCCAGTGCTCTGCCACCCTCCATGTAAAGAAGTTCTTCCTCATGTTGAGGTGGAACATCTTGTGTTTCAGGTTATGGCCACTGCTTCTCCTCGTCTATATCTGGGCATAACTAAAAAGAGTTTGGAACCATCCTCTTGACATCCACCTTTGAAATATTTCTTAGTTTCCTGCATCCTGAGGTTAGGGGCAGCCTTTGGGAAGGGAGGATGTGACCACTCACAGTCACAAGACCCTTGTCCAAACCATTTGTGGCCTCAACTGTCCCATGTCTGCCTTTTTCTAACAGACTTTTCTCCTGCTAATGCAGCACTTAGGATCTTTCTCAGCACTAGCACACATATAATGTGGGGGAAGGAAGTTATTGTTCAGATTTGTTTACTGTTGCACCCTCTGGGTTTGACAGTATGCCAGAAAGCAGGTGCATCATTTGACAAATGCCTTACTGTGGCATCTGCCTCCTCTCTACAGCCTCATCTTGTAATTTTCAATGGATTGATGTACAGCATCTAAAATACAGGAAATTCAGCTTATTGACAATTTGATTTCTCAGTTACTGGAAGAATAGGGGAAAAAAAAGGTACTGAACAATATTACTGGACCAGATGGGGAATTTACCAGGTGCATCTGTAACTCTGTAAATATGCAACATTCCTCCTGTGCAGTTACTTCACCCTGTGCTAACTGCCTTATGCACTAATGAAATCCTTGAGCACAGGATCTGGAAGAGAAAGTGTATTGCTGAATAACAGCTGTTTTACACTCTTCTACTCACAGAAAGAGAGAGGTCTGCACATCAATGACTTCTTCAATTTCCTGACCAAAGGGGATGGAAGGGAAGACTGTGTGACAGATGAATATAGTAGGCAGAGTGGAGGGAATAAAAAGTAAACACAGTTCTACTTTAAAGCAATATTAAGAAAATGGGTGATTTGGGATAGAAATTCTGATTTCTGTTTGCGGTTTCTCCCTTTTTGTTTTTGTTTTCTTCCTAAATTTACTCACTCTTTTGTCAAAATATTTTGCTCTCCTTGGCTTCCATTATGCCATGGTTTTCATCTCACCCAAATCTTTTGTGTGTCACACAACTCCTTTTCTTCTCTTGCATGTTTTGAGTCTACCTTATTTTCATGATATGAGAAGAACCACATGTTAATCTTCTCACCCAGCTGGAGTTCACTGCTTAAACTATGTCTTGTTTCCACCCATGTCCAAACTGTTTTCCTTTGTGCTCCTCTCATGTGGCCTCCTGTTTCGGATCTTTTTGTTTCTCTGTGGATACAACTACACTGCTTACAAAATCATGCCAAGGTATGAGCTAGGGCCAAGTACCACTGATTTTTCATCCTGCATAACTGCTGATATACGCCAAGAACAGCTTTATTCCATCTCAAGATGCCATTGATCACACAAAGTCTAGTAAAAGGGTAAATCATACATCAGGGAATTAAATGTGTGTTGGGTTGTATATTCAATATCAGACTAGGTTTGGGTCCTGCCTTCTTATACCATCCTCCAAAGCTGTCCCTGAAGCTTTTTCTCCTTGAACGCCCCTCACATATCCTCAAACCAGTGCCACCTCAAAACACCTGCCCTGATTTTCCTGCTACCAAAACAGCAGCCCCATGGGGTGCAACAGCCCTCACAGATTATGAGCTGGAATATGCACAGCAAATAACAATAAATGTATCTTCAAGCCCCCTCAGGGACCACAGGGCCATGAAATGTGCTAGCGGGCAAGGTCAGCTCTTTTGTCTCCTGCTTCATTTAGTGGCAGAACTACACCTGTAAGTTCTTGTGACAAGGGCCATTGTTCGTTTTGGGATTGTAGTGATGCTACATTGTCTGTCTTTCTTCTTCTTTTGTATCTTTTAACTTTAATTTCTTAAGGGAGCATAATCTGATATAGAGCAGAGGTTTGGAGACAGATCCTTTGCCCTTTACATCCATCTCTGTGCTCTTTCATCATAAACAAAAAACAAAACAAAACCAAAAACACACACACCAAAAAAAAAAAAAAAAAAGGCAAGACAAAGCAACCTAAAGCTTTGTTCCTGGACACAAGGACAGTTACAGAGCCAGTCAGTGGTAGTGGAAGGAGGCAGCTGATGCCTGGTGTGATCCTTGCCCATGGTGGAAACATGAGGAGAAATCACACAGAGGTGCCTCATGTGGAGGGAAGAAGAAAAAAAAAAGGCAGTTCTCAGGAAATAGAATCACATTTTTCTGCCATTAATAAATGAGGACCCTCTTTCTGGCCTGGAGGCCAACTGGCATGGTCTGGCAATAAACCATGTAGCTCCTTGACATCAAGGAAAGCAAATTTAATGTGGAGCTAAATTCATGCTTCTCCTTTGCTGATAAATTCAGCTTGTTTCCTGCTGTTCAGCTGGAACAAATGTTTCCATTCCCTCTGCCCAGATTTCAAGCTCAGGAAATAGCTGAAACCCTGGAAGGGCATTTTTTTTTCCTTGCAAAACATAAAGAAATGTAAGAAATGTTGTGGGGTTATTTTTTGTCAGTTAAACTGTTTTAAGATTTTTTTTTATTTGTGGGGTTTTTTTGGTCATTTAACCTCTTTTAAGACTATTTTTTCCCTGAGAAATACCTTTCATTTTGTAATTTCTCACAGTCATATGAACTTTATTTAAAAATGCAGATATGTGTGAAGAGTTGGTTTTACTGACATCAACAACAGAATCAGAGAAACAATTACATAATGCTTTTATTTCAGCTGCTTACACTTGTTTTAACCAATTAATATTTATGGTGGACAACTAACTCCCATGGGAGCTGAATATGATGGACTTAGGGTTTGAAAATACAGCTGCAATAACTTAATTTGTTTGCTTCCAGGAGCAAAGATATCTGTTTTTCTTGTAGTAGCAAAAAGGAGCCTATGACAAAAGGAGCCTAATGAGAAAGCTAAATACTATCATATTTATACACTGAGGTGAAAATATGGAGGAATCATCTCCCTGTGGATTTGTTCTGCTCTTAAGCCATTAGAATTGTCTCAGATCTCTGCATCTGCTCTCTGCACACAGTGAAGAAAGGAAACTGAGCTGAAGACTGGGTCTTCACTTCTTCTTCTTAGACCAAGACCAAATGAGGCTTTTGAATTAGGAAAACAATTACCATTTCCATTTAAATTTTCTGGAGAAAGAACTGTTATTAAAAAGCACTCTGTTGTCAGTCTGGAAGTTTTTCCATTGCAGACCAAACTGATATTCAGAACTGTCGAGTTCCTACACTGGAAGCTATTTTAGTTTCTAGGTCCCAAATTTTCTTACACAAAAGAAATCCCCATCAGACATGAATTTGTTTATAAGGGCAGCCCTCTCTCACTAAAACAAGCAGTGCATTTTTACAAAGAAGTGCAATATTTTTATGAACAAACACGTTGCAGTTCAGTCAATGAACACAGTACTTTTTAAATGGCTGCTGCAGAGAAAATCTGGAAAATCCCAGTGGAGGAATTTTACAAAGAATAATTCTGGACCATGTTATCAAACCCCCTCTGTTGAGGTCTAAGAAACTAAGACCATGTTCAGTCTTGTGAAACACCATGGATTTCCAGCTAAATTAAATGAAATTTATAACACAGGTGAAAACCAAATTCTTCATGTATCATATCTGTTTCTCTGCTTGTTTCTGCTATCATGGATTGGGTGTGACTTTACCAAAATTGTCAGAGTTATATTGCTTGAAGTAAGTTTGAGAAGAGATTTGGAATTTACATAAGGTTTGACATTACCTCTGTACAAATGCAGATGCTTGTCTAGAAGGGGATGGACTTTGGTTGTGCTTCATTGCTCCCTAGACCAGCAGCAAGCTGACAGAGATGAGATGGAAACAGTGAATCAGGACATCAATACCACCCAAATACAATTCACAGATGAAGAGAAATCTGCCTTCATGAAGCCCAAGAATCTCGTTCTTACACCATTAGGTACGCTGGGAACATGTTCTTCCAAGACACTGCAGCACAGTGATGATTATTATTAGCTCAATTCAGTGCCACAATTGCTACAGGCCGTTTAGCACAAATGTTCCCCCTGTTGCCATCCATTATTCCAGTAGCTTCAAAAATGTTGGTGTGTGCAGCTGAGAGCATTGCATGTCATGATAGAAATATGGTTATGTGTGACCAACAGCTCAGCCACACATTTATAATGCAAAACCTCTAACAGCACCTTTCTCCTTGTATAATAAGGAAAAGGCTACCACTGAAATCAGGTGTTGGACCAAAATTTGATTTTTATCATCATCATTAGTCAGTTGCTTATCACAGGAGCGATTTTTCTGTCCTCTTGGATTGGGTTCATCTCACGTGTTTTCCTCATCTAAAATTCCACTGTCCAAATCTGAGCCACTCACCTTGGATTATTTGCAGAGTCGGCACAGAGAAACATGGAATTCCAGTGGATGACTTTTTCTCACCCTAAAATAGATATCTGGGATGGAAGAGAGAATCATTTGTTTACAAGTTGTAGGAAACGAGGTAAATTTGCCCATCTTACCCTAAATATATAAACAACAACAACAATAATAATAAAGATTTTATTGCTTTGTATTCTAATAAAATAAATTCACTCTTTTCTCTTAAAGCCTTCCTAGCAGAGTGACCCAGGGGAGCTGGGAAGATGTGGAACTTGGATTCCCATGGGAAGAGCAGTCAGAAGAGGAGGCACTGCTCCCTCCTGATATTGCACAGCATCCTTCACTCAAATTCCTGAGATCTACAGCATGTGGAGTGTTACTCCACTGAGCTGCAGAGGGATTTGGGTACCTACTGCTAATTTGGGAGATGTGCCTTTCAGTGTCAACAGTAAAGCTCTTTCTGTCAGTAGACTAAGGAGAAACACACCTGAACTTCCAACCTCCCTTTGGGATTGTTACAACAGTAGCTGTATTTGTTTAACAGAAGTAATTTGAGTGTTTAAACTAAATATATTAATTGAGACCTGGAAATAATCTTTACTGAGTATTTCAAGCTTTCTACCTTGCAAAGGAGTCCAAGCTCACTGTGCAGAATGGTTTGCACTGATGGGAACTGCATTTCTCCTCTAATAAGGGGCAGCAGAAATGATTCTAAATGCAAAAGGGAGATAAGGTGATGAACCTACAAGATGCTTAAATCTCTCTAAAAAGGCTCTTAGGGATGAGATCCTATGTGATGGTCAAGTAATGACACTCAAAGCCAGAAGCAAGGTCACTGAAGAGCACTGCAGCCTTCACACTGTCACCACCTCAGAGCACATGGCTGATGCTCAAACCTCCAGCCCTGTGCCTGATCACACTGTGGTGCTCTAGAGATGCTTCCACCTCTCCTGTGCAGTCCCCTGAGGCAGAAGGGAAGAAGGGAACAAACAATGATACCCCCACAATATCAAGGAAAAAAACCCATTAAAGTGCATTGCATAAGGAAAAAAAAAAAAAAAAAAAAGAAGATTTGCTGGGTGGGTCAATGGTGGCAGGCTTTGCAAATCCTGGCTTTAAAGAAATTACTCAGAAACCCATGTAACTCCCAAGAAAGTGCTGAGGAGGCTCTTGAAGAAATCCCATTTCAATATGCTTATTTAAGTTAGTAGAAAAAAGACCTCCTTGTTACTTAATTTGTTGATGAGTTCAGACACTTTCTGGAATGATTTCTTGCATAATTTACCTTATTGATACATTATTTATAAGTCCTCATTCAATTTTGGGTTCAGGGTTTGGATGTGAGTCTTACATAATGAGTAGCTGGTGTCACCTCGTGTCAGAGGAATCAAAAGTGGTTTTGACAACCCTGGGATTGTCACTAAAACAGCAATATAATCAGAGTTAGTTTTTCACTGCTGAATCATTGCAAAATGCTCCCCTGCCATTCCCTCACAGGAATCTAATAAATTATAATGTCCTTTATCTGTTGAAGGAAACAATTTGCTCAGGAGCAGCAGTTCCTAGCTAAAATGCTCCATAAACTGAGATCCTAAGATTCCATATCCTCCCAGGATCTATGACTGGAAGAAGTGTTTTCATGATGTATTTTTTAAGATTATACATTCCTTTCAAGTTTAATCTGGATACATGGATTTGGGAAGACCCATGGTTGCACCATGAACTTCAAAACATGGATATTCTGCAGACTCCTCAGTAATACATATTGAATTTAAAGAATTCAGTGAGCCTTTGGATTCTCCACTGTCCCTGAGAGCTCAGGATTTCCTTTCACTTTCTGGAAAAGTGGTTAAAAATATATATACATACTGAGAAGAGTATATTGACAGAGTCTCCACTCACTGTGGATGGGAAACACCCTTTAGTGACAGGCACATAATACATTTCATAAGGAAAGAGGATCAATTCGTTGCTTGAGATACTAAATAATTTCCTCTTGTACAAAAGTCTGAAGCTAAATAGCAAAAAAGTGTTAAGCCTGTCCCACTGTGATCTGAAATATTCTGGTTTTGCCTTGTTGTTTTGTTTAGCAAAGCAGGAAAAGAATTATTACTTGAGGTATATTCCATGCAAGTTTGTTTTCTAACCTGTCGAGCTTTGAATCAGACTGGCCTGATTAATGTAAAAATCATTCACAGGGTTCCCTGTGAAGTGTGCTGGGTATTTTAGATGGCATCAAATCCCTGCCTGTCATAAGATCCACTGTAGGAGCCTTTGCTGCTAACTTCAGGCAAAGTGAATTTTGAGTTTTCAGATATAATTCAATGACTGTTTAGAAATAAAGATGTAAGTTTGAAATGAGCTCTCAATTTCCCTTCAAAAGGAAATCATTGCTTCTTAGTTGAAAATTGCTAGATTTGCACCCATAGTTGCCAGTACTCATGGTGTGCTGCTCTTCATGGAATTCATGTGAGGAATCATGTTAAAGTTCTCTCTGATGCCCAAGTACCAAGCACCTTGTGCATTACTGCTTCTTGGAAACAGATTCTTCATTCTTTTTGCCTGATGACTTCCAAGACATGAGTGGAACTAATGGTCACATTTCCATATGTCCCTGAACCTTCAGCACCTCCTTTTTGAAGGAAAGGGCAAGTGCAGATTCCTTCCAATTCTTGGACTTGTGCTTTGAAAAAAGTATCTTTTTATCGGACATTTTTTTAATTATTCCTTTTTTTAGAAGCTGGGATTGGATTCAGTGAGCATTCATACTGAAGATTAATAAAACCCTCAAACTCTACATAAACAGACATAATCACCCAGCAGGTTCAAGAAGGTTGGCAGTGAGTCAGTGGCCAAACATTAACCCCTTTGCTGGATCCCTATTGGAGTCTGAGGGACATCACTCCCCAGCCCTGTCCATAATCACCCTCCCACACCACAGTCTAGTGGGAATTTGCTAAGTGGTGTATTTAGGATGTAAGTACAATGGCTTCTGCCTGCCCTCCATTTGCACTTGCAGGTTTGTTTATGCACTGAAGGCTGCTCCCAGCTCCAAGCTGTGCCTGGTGAGCCTGGAAGGGAGCAAACACTTTCTGCTACAGATCAGGAGGCAGCAGTGCAAACAAAATGTCCTCATTGCAACATTCCCTCAGGTGAAGACAGCCCACAAAGGGAAAGAAAAAGTGAAAGATGTTGGTTGGGACAGGTACTGCTTTGATACCATCTGTCACTGCCAGTGAAGTGCATCTTTGCAAGGACACTCCTGTCACTCACAGGACACCCAACCCTGACACCAGGGGTGGATCCAAGCCAAACCAGAGAACTCTTCAGAGGGCAGGAGCTTGTGCACATACTGTACCTGAGGAAGGATGGATGAGCTGCAGCTTTGGCCACCAGCAGCTGTCCTGCTTCTGGCTTTTCCTGGTCACAGTGTGAGCTCTGTGCCCACCTACCACCAGGCTCACAGCCCAGACTGAGCAAAAAGGGGCATGGAAAGATGCTGTGCTATCCAGCTACCTCATTGCAGAAAACACTGGCACAGAGGTCTCTGGAATGATTTTCCCCCCAATTTTGTGAGATTGGGATAAGGGGAGGATCCATCCTGACTCGTGCTGGCCAGAAAAATTTGCTTCCTTTTTTTTTTTCTTCCCTAACCCCTTTCATTCTAGAACAATGTTTGCTGTAGTGGGGTTTGAAGAACACAATTTAAGAGAGTTTATTCATATTCATGGAGAAATTGTCTATACTAACAACAGCAGATAAAAGTGTGGAAGTTGTACTGCATGGGAGAAAAACAGCAGAGGATTTAGAAATGTTGAAGATGCCCACTGTGCTCTGAAAAGGGAAAGATGCTCACCTGAGCCAAGGGGCTGCAGATGAATCACAAGATGAAAACTCAGAGAGGGAAGTGCCCTTGTAAGATCAGTCCAGTAGCTGAGTGCAGGTCAGAACCAGGTCCCCAGGTTAATGCAGGCTGCCCTGGCTTCCAGAGCTGGCACCTCCACCCTGGTACAGCCTGGCATCCTGGGTGGTGTTGTCCTTTCACTGGTGTTGGCATCTCAAGCAGGACCACTCCCAAATCCTTCTTGTCTCCTGTACTATGTGCACACTGGAATTCTGTTTATCTGTCAGAGGGATCAACATATTTCAGAGGGCCTTGACTATGGCCCCCAGTATGCTGCAGATTTCACAAGGATGACCATGCCAGACTCCATTTGGTTAAGGCTTATGAATACCTGAATGGCAGAAAAAGGGTGAAAATAAGAACTTTGAATTTATGGGCACCCATTAGCTGAGTCACTGTGACTACATCTGGTTTCAGATCACCTTTATAAATTAATGTTCTGAAGATTTTGTGCACAGATTTTAAAGATTTTTTCTTTTCTCATGTGCTGATTGAGCACAGGTTTATCTTTTCCACTGGTCCTACAGGAGAAGGTGACACAAAAAATAAACCCTTGACTTGGAACAAAAGCTTCATTCAGACTTGCTGGATGGCAAGACCCTTTGCTTCAAGTTCCTGAATTTTAGCAATGGTTTAATTGCAGCAAGTGTGTCAGAAGCTTGCTAAATGAAAAAAAAAAAAAAAAAAAGAAAAGCAAAAAGAGTAAAAAAAAAGAAGGTGCTACTTAAGTTACTTTGAATAAGAAAGGAAAATGATACACAGATGCATTTCTGAGTGTTTAATTTCTTGAAAGTGCTAGAATAAAGCAAAGTTTTCTGTGTTATCTGACTGTGATTGTCAGTTAAATAGAAGAATTTTGATTTGCACTGGGAAGCTGAGCAAAATATTCTAAGATCAGTTTTCGGAGGATGTACATTCAAATCTTATGCTTGGGCTTTATCTCTCAGATGGGTAATTTCTGAGGTTTGGTAAATATAATCAAAAGGGCACAGACATATCTTGCTGCACCAGTTTCTAACAGCACAAGCACCTGGATTTTGTGATGATTATGAAACAATTCTGTCATATTTGCAGACCTATTTGCATTGCATTTTCAATGAAAGTGAAGCAGAAAAAAAAAGAAAGGGGAAACCTCAAAGGAAGAATAGAAAACTAAAAATATACCCACTCTCTCTGTGTTTTCAAACTAGAGCAGAGCATCAGAGATGAAAGAATCTTCTTTTCTTTAATCTCACAGTGCAGGTGCCTCATCTGCTGCCTGCGACGTGTCCGTGTCACAGGAGCAAGTCTCACCTTTCTCCAGAAGCCACATCCTTCTGACAGCTCTGATAAACAGCAGGCAGCCAGCCAGGCTCACCAGATCTTTCAAAATACCAACCCTGTGAACCCAAGAGTCATTTCTCCAGGAAAGCCGTAAATCATAGCCCAGCTCTGCTGCTCCCAGGGATCTCAGGCAAGCAGAGAATAGCAAAGCACCTCGCCCTTGCTGATCTTTCCAGCTTGCTCCCCTGTGAGCATCCCAGCCCCAAGCAGTGACACTTTTCTCTTGCCCCTTTTCAGATAAGAAATAGTTTAAGCTGGACAGCTGCAGAGGAGGGACAGGGTTGTCCCCTTTTTGCTGCAGATGGGGAGGCAAATCCCTCTGGGATCTGGCCATTCCTACCCTGGGCTGGGCCTTCACCACAGGATAACAACAGGGAAAATATAGAATGGAGCTTTTTGGGCATATTCTCTGAATTCTCATTGCTTTAAGCTCAGGGACCTCCTGAGCCTTTTTTTGAAGAAAGAACATCAAAAACGGTTCTCCCTCATCACGTGCCACTCGTACATGATCAGGTACATCAGTGGATTAGGCAAAATGGTGGAAAGCAGCTGAAGAATCACATCCTCACAATCTGCATGAGCTCCACCAAGACAATATTTAAAGATTATAACAAAATTTTCATTGTGTAAAAGGAAATAAAAAGAATCTCATGCAAAATCTCTATTTATTGGCACTTTTTTCTCTTTATGAGTAGGGCAAAATTAGCACCTGGGGGAATCTGTAAATTTGTCTAGTCCTGATAAAAAATAAATGAATACCACAAATCTTCAGCAGTAAACTAGTTAATAATGTATTGATCCCTGAATTACTGGGTAAAAGTACAATATATCTTTTTTGGAGGGCACACCTCCATTTTCAAGCATCCTTATTCACCCTGGATACATAAATCTGCATTACTGAGGAGAAAGTTTTGCACAAGGTAATAGTAGTTGCTTATCAAAAATTTATTAAAGAGTGACTTAATCATGTAAATGACACCAGGGCATGCAAAGAAAAAGAAAAGATGAGCTGGTGTTTTCAAAGTAAACACAGCAATGCAATATTTCTTCTGACTCCTGTAAGGCATAGCAACTAGGTACCAATGAGGTGTAGACCAACTTCACTTTCTTTGTTTATGCAAATATTTATTTCCATATACAAATATATGCATAAGGCCTAATTATAATCAGAAAACTTAATTATAATCAGAAAGCCTAATGATTATCAGAAAATTTAATTATCACGAGCAAAATTGACTTTCTCTTTTCAAAGCTCTGCCTTAGTGAGGTAACTGGGATGTGAACCTGTTACCACTGAAATCATGGATTAAAAAAAGTCATTGTGAGGCAAAAGTCAGGCTGCTAATTCTCACCTGAGTTGCTTCGTGGCTAATGCAGTTACTCCTGGTTCATCAGTCCTATGCTTGTCTTTCTAGATCATGCAAAATATCTTCGTAACTCACTGTTTGTTAAAATTGAGAGTTGCTTGGGTTGCATTTTTCACCTAGTTAATGATGATATTGCCGCACAACAAACTGCAGCAGGCACCTCCTGAGCTAATTCCAGCTGAATTCAAAGAAAGCACCATGACAGAGGCTTAAACAACCTCAGTGAGGGATGCACAGGAAGGTTTGTGTCAGGTCTGTTGAGTCAGGGCTGGACATTTAATTATGAACAGGCCTTAGAAGAGGAAACTATATAGGGGTCTCACAGAGCATCAAATGATACCAGAGGAGAGATGATCTTCCTCACCTTCACTTTGCTTATATATTTTATTAACTTGGACTGTCACTTTGCCATAAAACTGAATGAAACTTGCAGAGAGAATAGGCAGCAGAAGGGAAAGTTTGAAGGTGGGAAGAAGATTATTCTTGTTGAACTTATAGAATCAATCACAGAATGGTTTGGATTGGAATGGACTTTAAAGTCCTCCTCATTCCAACCCCTTGCCATGGGCAGGGACACTTTCCACTATCCCAGGTTGCTCCAAGCCCCATCCAACCGGGCCTTGAACATTTCCAAGGATGGAGCATCCACAGCTTCTCTGGGAAACCTGTGCCACTGTCTCACCACCCTTCCAGTAAAGAATTTCTCCCTAATATCTAATCTAAACCTGCCCTCTTCCAGTTTAAAGCCATCTGCCCTTGCCAAAAGTCTCTCTCCATCTTTCTTGTAGGTCCCCTTTAGGTACTGGAAGGCAGCCATAAGGTTCTGGGTCTTCTAATACTCCAAATACTTCCTTTAATAAAGTGTCATTTACTTTACAATTGTAAAAGTCTCTCATGTTAACCCCTAGCACATGGAGAGGAGACAGAAGAAAACAAAATGTTCTGCTTTTCTGCTGCAATGCCAGCCCCACGGCCAGGAGTTTCAGGAGTGCAGCTCACTCTGAGATGTATCCACTGCTCTCAGAATTTTCAAAAGATGGCAGGGCCATGGCCTCTGTTGTCTAAGCTTAGACCAGTTCATCTATGTTCGTACTGATAAAGTCTTTATCTTCTGAATTAGGAATGGAGCTGCACATGGGGAATGGTCATTTGCCCAAATTAACCCTCAGGGTAAGCTTGGGAGGTTTGTTGAGTTGTGCCTACAGTAGTAGCTAAGTAGCTAAGAAAAGTCTGAGTGCAGGCTCCAGTGTGTAGTTTTTGGTGTTACTCAATTGTAAAAGTGAACATTTATGCAAGCAGAAGTGTTCATGGGCTCTCT
This sequence comes from Molothrus aeneus, assembly GCF_037042795.1. NCBI lineage: Eukaryota > Metazoa > Chordata > Aves > Passeriformes > Icteridae > Molothrus > Molothrus aeneus. Next base: position 69,846,629 of record NC_089648.1, on the reverse strand, counting down.
TTTCTGTGTTTCTTGTTACTACTGCAGAGATTTCTGTATTACAGAGGAATTTTTTAATATCTGTTTGCTTATGACAAAATGAAATCATAACCCTGATTTGGACATCACTACTTATTGCTGTAGATGTGACAGGGATGCTACAATGTTATCACCTGCCTCATCTGATATGTGTCCCTTAAGTGCTAAGTGTACATTCCTTTCCCATCCCCCTAATATGTGTCAAATTAATTATAAGCTTTTTACAGCACAGACTTTATCCTCACAAGTATATTTGTGTCACCTTGGTGTCATTTTTACTTCCTGGACAAATGAATACAAGGATGAGTGAATCAATTAATTCTTGGGAGAAGAGATTGTCCTTTTCAGGTGGTCCTGAATGAAAAGGACAGTTCTGAAGTAGCCTGGCAGAACTTCCACTTCTGTCTAACTCAGAACCAAAACTGTGATTTACACACAAAGCTCCCACTAGCTTTATCCTGACCTGTGTTCATGCTTGAAATGTGTCTCCATTTCTCCATCTTTGGGTTGTGGACAGCTCATTTTTCTAATGCTTTGGAAAAACTATAAGGGTGACACTGGTGCAGAATTGCCATCAGTCTTCAGAAGGATGTTCTGTTGATTTCAGATTAGCAAACATCATCTTGGAAGGGCTAAAGTTAGCCTGGTCTAAAGAAAACCAGACTGGAAGAAATGGTGGGAAGGCTCTAGCAAAGCACAGTTTAACTCAGGCCAGGGGCACAGGGGCTGATGGAACACTGCAGGTCTCTCTCACTGCTGCATTTGGCAGAGGGGGTGTCTGTTTACGTTTTTGTCATTTTTCAGCTGCATGGATGTGCCAACAGATGAGGGAGGCACATTGTTAGGTTTAGACACTCTGTAATTGGTAAAGAATAGAGGTTTCTCTCTCAGAGTGGGGACGTACTGAGGAGTTCTGCTTGCCCTGCAAGACCAGCCTTCTCTTGGGTGCCATCTGACAAAATATTTAGGTATGAACTATTCTGTAGGTCTTATGCATGTGGGTAAAGTTAAGTAGCAAGCCAATCTTTTGAAAAGATGGGAATTGCAGATGCAGGCTCTTAACTGCAAGAAATAACATTACACTCTAAAGGCAGCTCTTTTTTGTATTTATGTTCTGAGCACATTAGGAATTTTTCATTCATCATCCTTCTGACACTGGAAATAGCACAGGGTGAGGCTAGGCAGAAGGGCAGATTTCAACCTGAGCACTCTGATGCCTTTGTCTGTAGATTTACATGATCTCAGGTGTGTACTCCTGCACTTAATTACATTTATTCATCATCTTTTGATGACATATTTCCATTACATGGCATCTTCCCAGTGTCACTGTGTGCCTCTCTGCACAGATTGGTTTGCTCTGAGGAATAAAAGGGAAATAATAACAGTCTTTCCACCATCACCCCTTATGACCTGAACTTTTAATGTCCATAAATAAAAACGATGAGGCTATTGTGCAATCCCAAGGCCTTGAAGTTTTCTTTTCCCATTCTAAAGAAAGGGTTTAAAGCATTGAAATATTGTTTTCTTATGAGTTTAAGATTTTCTTATGGGAAAAATTAGATTTTCTGCTGGTAGAGAAACTTTGGATATCTCCCCAGACTTTCTCTCTTGTAATATTAGAAATCTTGGCTTGCTGAATGATGAGGGAAGAAGAGACTGAACTGCAATAGTATTTCAAAAAGTGCAATATCCAGGTCATCCTCTTCAACAGCAAATAAAAACTGAGGTGCAGAGCAATGAGGTGACTCCATTGAAGTCACCCAAGGGCAGACCCTTGTCCTTTCCAATGCAACCAGCAACCCCTCCTCTCTACTCTTAACAATGTCATGTGAATTTTGGATATTGTCAGCCACTCTGTCAAACAAATAATCTTTGGAAAAAGCAAAAAAAAATGCCAAGGGGATTTATCTTCTTTTTTTTCCCCTTAATAATTTCTAAGAAGAAAAAAGGAAATTAACTGAGCAACTCAATAATTTGTCATGAAATGTGTGCTCAGCCCAGGCTACAGGTGTGAGATTTCCTAGACACACTTGAATTAAACTATCCCTGAGTTCCATTGAATAGAGCCCCACATTGGTTCTAGTGGGTGATGGATGATGCCTCCCTTCCCTTCCCTTCCCTTCCCTTCCCTTCCCTTCCCTTCCCTTCCCTTCCCTTCCCTTCCCTTCCCTTCCCTTCCCTTCCCTTCCCTTCCCTTCCCTTCCCTTCCCTTCCCTTCCCTTCCCTTCCCTTCCCTTCCCTTCCCTTCCCTTCCCTTCCCTTCCTCCATCCCCCATCCCCCATCCCCCATTTATTTCGGCACAGAATTAAAGGAGCACCTGGAAAATGAGAATGAATAACATCCACTACTTCTTTTTTATGTACAAAATCACATAATGACGATAAAAATCTGGCTTCCAGACACTGCACATGCACCCTGCAGTCTTAAATACTCAAGACTGGAAATAAAATGTGAGCAACTTCATGCACATGCAACTGTTCAAGGAAGACTCAGTAAGAGACCAAGATTTTAAAAATGTCAAAGTTAAGATTTTAAAGGAAATTTTGATTTGCCTCTCTGTGTGCCCATGTGTAGAAATGGTCCATAATTCCATGGGCACATTTTATTTGGTTACATGGGGACTTGATTTGCTTGATTTGATGTGATCCTCTCCTTATTTAGTGCAAAGATGAAAAATAAGTAGTGATGGAGACAGATCAATATTCTGCTTCATTAATCAAATTCAAGTCAGCATAATTCCTTTGAGCAGGTTCCATCCTGGTCCCCCCAGCAAGAAGCTGATGATCAGAGGGATCAAAGAGCTCAAAGCAAACTCGGTGCTGCTCAGGCTACCTATGCTCTGTGCAAGTGAACTGGACCCATAATTTATGTGCTGAACTCTTTGAACTTTGGAAAGAATTAACAATGAAAACTTTTGCAGTTTTAAATATTTAGTCAAAAAAAGTGGGTGCTTTTCAGAGAAATAGTAAAATGTGCATATCTGATACTCACTTTTCCTGTCAAAGCTGAAGGATGAATGAACTTTCTCAATAAAAATCTGTAGGATGTAGAATATTGTATACACTCACATATTAATATTTTTTTGCATACAAAAATAAAACAGCAAACTGATGCCCCTCTTCCCTCCCTTTTTCAGCATGGGGGGAGAAAACCCACAACTTTTTTTTTTTTTTTTCCCTGTGGCTTTCCATTAAAAATCTTCTTTAAATTAAAAAAAATATTCTTCTTTTATGGACATTGATTCTTACTTCTTCCCCATGGAGGTTGAAAAGGATGCTAAAAATTATTAAGTTTTCACCACAGGTTTTCTCAGGGGCATGATTTTCATTCAGAGTAGGAATGTCTGAAGGATGAATGACTAGGGATCAATGTTTAATTTTACACTCTGGACTGGTTTTGCTATAGAACACATCAAATATAGATGACAATGAATTAAAATAGTTTCTATTCTCTCTTCACACCCACATGCGCCTGAATAAAGGGTTTGTTGTTGCCTCTTTTTTTAAAGTTGTGAACCCAATTAGAAATAGGCACTGTGAATGTGTACATATGATATTTTTCCACTGGATCCCATTAGAAATTTTATATAAATCTGAGGGATTAAATTATCAATTTTTCCAATGCTCATAGTATTAATTTCTTTATGAAAAAGGAAAACATAAATCAGAAGAGTTTTTAGGGCATAATAGGAAACTAAAAAAAATCTAAAAAACTTTCCTTATGAAAAAATGAATTATTCAAGAGCAATTTTCTTGGGTTCAGGGTGTACTGGGCTGTGTTCTCTCAGTTCACATTAAAACCTCTGAGTTGCAATGCAGTGATGTGAGTCAGGACCTCATACCCTGTTCAAAAAACTGCATTTGCTCTTCTGACGTGACTTTTGGGGAGCTTTTGGAGAGCTATTATTGACATTTCAGAGAGGAGCATGGGAGCAAGGAACACAAGAGAGTAAAGAATAGATTTTTCCTAAGTTCTAAAAAATAAATGCCTCAGTTAGGGGCATTCCAGAGGGGCATGATGACATTGAAGTCATAAAATGCTTTTTCTATCTCAAAAGACTTTATGTCACAGATCTTCAAAGTAAGAATTTTTGTGTGTCTCTCTGTTGATGATGGAGGGATTTCAAAGAGAGAATTCTCCAAGAGGGCAGAGTAACACTTGGGCAGCTCACTCACAGAAGTTTGACATCCCCCTCCTGCACAGCTACCTTTGGTAGCCACTGATGTTAGTGGAGTTAGGGCTGTGCCAGTATCTCTCTTCTGGGCCATTTATGCCAGGGGTGTTTAGAGACACTGCAGGTTTGTACCCATTGCTCTCTTTCCCCACATCATCCTTGGTTACAGCCCTAGAAACCTATGCTGAGGTCTTCAATTCTTCTGAATTTCAGTGAGTGAAGAAATACCAGTTTTATGTAATTAATCAGGAATTATATTCAAGTATATTAATCAATACTGTCCTTAAAGATACCAAACAATGAAAACTCTAGATACTAGTTCTTTGTTCTCTTATTAGCAATGGTCATAATGGCCCAGCTGTTTTCCTGAGAGGATGTTGAAGCATCTTTTCTGGTTACTTAAATTCTACTCAAAGCACCAGGTTTGGGTGGCTGGGGTCTAGGTTTGTAGAAGAGCCATTTACTTCTGCCACATAATTGCAGTTTGTATGAAATTTTTTCTCACAATTTGTGTGAAGATTTTTTCTCACAATTTTCTCAAAATTTGCATGACTTTTTCTCTTGTTCTAAACCAGATAACATAGGTGAGGACACTCTTTGTCAAACAACCCTCTCACCCCCAAAAGCACTGTTGCTCCTGATAGTCAGATGAGATGGCATCCTGAGGCTGTAGAACCTCATTAGTTTTGGCTCTCAAATAAATGCTACAGAAAACTATTGAATGTCACTGTCATATTTTATGAAAAATCCCTTCACCAGGATTTTTCTCCTGAGAAGCCTCAGAAAAGAAATGTAAACAATAATTATCTGATTGCTTGGAATGTGGTTTGGAGGTTGCTTACCAACAGGTGCATCTTTGATTTGTTCCATATGAATTGTTTATAATTAATGGCCAATCACAGCCAGCTGTGTCGGGATGCTGGTCAGTCACAGGATTTTATTAGCTTTCCCAGCTTTCTGATGTCTCTTTTGTCTTTCTTTAGTATAGTTTTAGTATATCATTTTCATATCATATCATATCATAGTAAATCAACCTTCTGAGAACTTGGAGTCAATTCTCATCTCTCACCTTGTCCTGGGAACCCACAACAACTCCGCAACAATTGGTGACCACCACCAATTGAGTAGTGAGTGTACTTCTTCATTAAGAGAGTTGGTACCTAAAGATATCAGACTCTAAACCTCCCATGACTTTCTTTAGAAACCAAAGTTTTACATGTGTTCACATAACACAACAGCTACTCCATGGCAGAAGGAGAGAAAACTGAGTAGTGGAGTGAAATCAGCAGAAGCCTCAGTGGTAGGGAGAGACCTGTGCTGGGCTGGGGAGAGGAAACAGGTGACTGTCAGCACCACAGACATCACATACATTTGAAATAAAATGATTTGAGAAGAAAAGCAGGCAAGGAGATAAGGCTCACCTGCAGAGATGACAGCCTAGCAAGGGTAGACCTGTGCCTGTGGCTTTTAGGACCCTACTTGTCCTAAGGGACACTTGTGGCTGCCCTCTACAGACACCCAAGGTTGGCTCCTGAAAACTGAGAATGAGACCACCAGGGTGTGTTTGCCTCCTGCCTGAAGTGCTCCTGGACACTCTCTTTTTGCCAGAAGCCTAAGCAAGTGCACAGATTTCTCTCTTTCAGCCCCCTGCACCCTTTGCAACCTCCATGCAAACGCAGGGGGGGATTCCTGCAAGGTGCTGGGAGACTCTACTGTCCTTGAAGTTGGAGCTTTATGACTGAAGCGTGTCATGCTTCCAGCATCTTTCATGATGTTTCTACCTTCATCAATTCCTGCTTCCAGGAGGAAATCCTCCTTTTAATGTAGAGGGATGCCTCTGGCTTTGCCCTGTTGCCAGTGTCTTCAAAAGCATCAGCATTTTTCATTCTAATTAAAAATGAAAAGTCATCAATTATCTATCATTCTTGGGCACAGATCTGAGCTGTGCTTGAAATACCCAATTTCCTGGTTTGCCTCAGTATAGCCATTCTACCTCATGGTTAAAAAAAAGGGTGATACTAGTGATATAAAAAAGCACCATTCACACTTATTCAATCCAGGATCATTCATACTTTAAAGCTTTCAACTGCAGGAGATGATTCCTCTTCATTATTCCTTTACTCATGTGTCCTGCAACCCACACTTAATCTCAGGTTTCCAAGTTCCCTGAAGGATTCTCTTTGGATACTTTGCTGTTTTACTAATCCCCTAATAACCGAGTAGAATGGACTGACCCATATCCATGGAAAAACACAACCATGTGCTCAGTTCCAGACTGATATTTTTCATATATTTGTTCTACTTTTTGAAAACACTCACCAAACTGAAATAATAATAATTTCCCTTTTCTGCAGGGTTTTGTTGCTTCCCAATCCTTGCTTTATTTTGCAAAAAAATATGATCTGCCAATTTCAGTGGGGTTAATTATGTGCTAATACTTTGCAAAAGTCTGTGTTTAGCCAGAAATTCTTTGAGAAATATTAGGTGTAAAGAAATGTAGAATATTGCCCATTATGCCTCACTGCTCCTACTGCTTCAGCAGCTCACTGCTGCAATAGCACATTTATCAAATTGCACCTGAGCAAGGTATGAAATCCATTTCTACTAACAGAACCATGAAGGAAAAAATGCTTATTTTTTGGAAAGTGCCTGAGTTCTGTTCACATTGTGAAAATGACAGGCAGTTTACAAAGAGAATCTGTAGCTTTCTAATTAATTTCAATCTGGTAGAAACATATTTTTACTTGACAGTTTTGTTGCACTCAATTTTTTAACAGTTCAGCTTTTTCTGGCTTTGAATATTTCTGATCAATATGATCTCATTAATTTATCTTAAAGAGTCCTCAGTTTTGATGGTTTTCAATATCTGACTTGGTAAATCAATCAGAACTACACACTGATAAGAAAGGAAATCTATCAGAAATGAGATTAAATCCTTGAAATATAATAGAAAATAAAAAAAAAACTTACAAAGTAAATAAAATTTCAAAAGATACTATAACAGCAGCTGAGTTCTAATAAGAAGCAAATATTTCATAATATCCCAAATGAAATATGAGCCAAAATTAGAAATGGCTATTGCTGATGTGGAAGAAAAGATGTGCTAGACCAACATCAACAACTGAATTGTGAATTATTATGCCTTGTTTAAGCCATAGAAGCTTCTGGCCAGGTGGTAGCCAGCATTATTTGCCTTTGATAGCAGTAATGTGTGTACTGAGGTGATGGGGGCTTTGGCAACCACCAAAAGGCACTTGACAGCCAGCAGAGCCAGCCAGAGCAGGCTGGCAGTGCCAGGGGATGGTCCTGAGCTGGGAATGGCACCACAGCACTGACTGCATTGGCAGGGCAGGGAGGCAGAAATCACAGAATCACAGAATTGTTTAGGTTGGGAAGTGTGACCATGTTCACAGGGGTCTTAGGATGAGGGAAGAGACGAGGATCTGACTCCATGTTTCAGAAGGCTTGACTTATTATTTTATGATATCTATTATATTAAAACTATACTAAAAGAATAGAAGAAAGGATTTCATCAGAAGGCTAGCTAAGAATAGAAAAAGAAAGACTGAATAACAAAGACTTGTGTCTGAGACAGAAAGTCTGAGCCAGCTGACTGTGATTGGCCATTAATTTGAAACACCTCTATGAGACCAATCACAGATGGACCTGTTGCATTCTACAGCATCAGATAACCATTGTTTACATTTTGTTCCTGAGGCCTCTCAGCTTCTCAGGAGGAAAAATCTTAAGGAAAGGATTTTTCATAAAAGATGTCTGTGACAGTCAAGGACCTCCAAGACCACTGAGCCCAGCTGTTAACCCAGAACTGTTCAGCACCAAACCATGTCCTCAAGTGCCATGTTCATCTTTTTTTGAGACATTTCCAGAGATGGTGGTTCCACCACTTCCCTGGGCAGTTTGTTCCATTGCTGGATAACCCTTTCAGTGAAGAAATTTTTCCCTTTTATCTGATCTAAACCTCCTCTGGCACAACTTGAGTTCATTTCCTCTTGTCAATCATTACCTGGGAAAATAGACCAACCCACCTGTCTGTCCCCTCCTGTCAGGAGCTGTGCAGAGCCAGAATATCCCCCCTGAGCCTCCTTTTCTCCAGGCTGAGCCCCTTTCCCAGCTCCCTCAGCTGCTCCTCATCAGACCTGTGCTCCAGAGCCTTCCCCAGCTCCCTTCCCTTCCCTGGACACGCTCCAGCCCTGTAGCAGACCCAGGGCCTGCAGTGCCGCCATGGTGTTCAGCAGCCTAAGGTAGGAAATGCCAAGTCATGATGACTGGACCTTAGAAGCCCCTCTCCTGCCTCCAGACCCTTGCTTATCTCTCTGTAAGACCACAGATCACTTGCCTTTAACCCTTACTATTGGACAATTCCTAAAACTGCTATACCCTATACAAAGGGCTACTTTAGCCCAGCTCGGCAGAAGAGCTGTCCCTGAGAACCTTTGCAGAAGACTTCAATAAAGACGCTCCTGTGGGGCCCCACACAGCGCTTCTCCTCTCTCTCCCTGCGTCTGCCTACGGCACCCAGCAAGCAAAGAGCTGACATCACAAAATGAGCTGATAATCACTAGAGCTGATATCACCCAAGCTTGCTAAGGTGGCCTGCATCTGGGAGATGTTTGGGACCTGGGACAGGCTGTGCTGAACAGGACTGTGCTATCTGGATCCGCTGCAGCCCGCCGGGGATACCCCGAAACCCGGCCAAGGCCGCATTACTGCCCCTCAATGTCCTTCCTGAACTGAGGGGCCCAGAACTGCACACAGGATTTGAGATGTAGCAGATGCTGGCAGTCATTGCATAAATTCATGGAGATAATGGTGAAACTGGAATGAGGTGTCTGAGGACTGAGAAGGATTGCTCTAAAAGACATTTTAGAGCAATCATTTCTTCCTGTTTCAAGCAAGGGCCATATGTGGACCTCCAGGGAAGAGCTCCTGGCTGTTGCCCAAGAGGAGCCAGAGGATGTCCTGTATTGTCAAACACAGGTTGATAGAAGGAATAGGTTAAAAATGCTTTTTGCCATCAGTAGCAACTGACTTACTGTCTGGATATCTCCCAGAGCTGTATTTTCTGAGGTACTCATCTCTCAAGAATGACATTAACTAAAAATTGGTGTTAGACATTGGGCTTCTGCTTGGGGCTTCCCCCTCAACCCACCAATGTGCTGCAGAAGTGCTGCACAAGCACAGCTCAGAGCCCCACGGGAACTATGTGCTCTCTGTGTCCCTCCAAACTGATCTGGAAACCTGAGCTGGGAACAGAAAAAAAGATTGCAATTGCAAATAATAATAGAAAAACAGCAGAAAATAAGGGCTAGGTTTAAAAATTGATCAGTGCTACTTGTTCTGTGGCTTCCAGATTTACTTTTTTTTTCTGGGTTGTTTTAAGATTTTCAGCCTGTGTTATGAAACCTACTGTGCAGTCATGTGGATCAAGACAAGCTGAGCACTCCTCCTGCCTGGGGTTTTTGGGCCATTCTGACATTTTTCAGACAGACACAGCTGTGCCAGAGGGGTTAGAAAACTGGAGCAGTTCTATTACAGTGTTAATTTACATGGGGTATATTTCACTTTCTTCTGGGTGAAATGAAATTAATTGGCTTTTTTTCTTTTTTTTTTTAAGTGAACTTTAAAAAATTGTGTGAGTTGATCAAAAGTCTAAGTGCTTTTAAGTATTGATGGAGCTGTTGTGCTTGCTGAGGATAGGAATTCTTTCTCTGCAGTGCTCAACAAAATCAAGACCTATTTCTGTGATGTGTTATTCTATGTTTTATTTATTTGGAGTCTTTCACTGGATGATTTAACACAAGATGCTGTAGATAGTAAAATGTCCATTAGCTTAAAAAAAAGTGTCCAGAGAGCTAATTAAAAATTATTCTATTAAAAAAATGAAATAAAAATTCTTTGGCTTAGGAATTAGTCTCAGTTGCAAATGGTTAAGTTCTGGGAGGGTGTACCAGTGAAATATTAAAATATGTTACACTTTCCTTGGACAGCCTCATCAGTATGGACTACAGTGTTGGTGTAAGTGAAGAGTAATATGCTTATACTTCATCTCCTTAAAAAAGTGCCACATGAGGATGGAAATTGGATTTGGATCTTGCTGTTATGGCCTGTGCAGTCCTTCATGGCACAGAGGTGATGGGATGTGGGTTAAGTGAGCATAAGGACCTTCTCTGTTTGAAGCTGCAGGATGCAAGCAGCATCCTGTGGGTCTTTACTTCTTTATCACCCTGGCTGAAAATAAAATGCATCTCTACCTGATCAGGGCAGCTATTCAGGGTTGCATTAAATTCTGAGAAACTGAAGAAAATAATGAATAGATTCACAGCATATCTTGCTCTGGAAGGGAGCTTTGCAGGTCTCCAGTTCAACCCTCTGCTCAGAGCTGATCTAACTTTGAATTTAGCTTGCTCAAGGATTTGCTTCCTTTCAAGTTTTCAATGTCTCTAAAGGCCAACAATTCATTATCTCTCTGGGACCTTGTCTTAGTGCTTAATCACTTAGAATTTATTTTCCTCTTATAAAGCCAGAAATTCCCCTGCTGCAACTTCTGTCTGCTGCATTTTTCCCTTGCACCACTTAGTTATGAGAAGAGCTGGGCATCCTTTCTGTGGTGGAAGAAAGCACCAAGAGCCATTTTTCATAGAATCACAGGATGCTTTGGGTGAGAAGGGACCTTAAAGGTCATCTAATTCCAACCCTATGCCGTGGACAGGGATTCCACCCAGCACATCAGGACATCCTCTTCAGGATAAAAACCCCAAACAGTTCACTCCAGCCTCTTCCAGCAGTGGGTTTGGTAGGGATCTCATTAAAAGACAAACACCCCCACAGAGGGTGAACCAGCCCAATCCTGCTCAAAGGCAGCTCTGAACATGATCACTGTGCCTCAAGAGGTGAGAAACAGCCTAGGACAAACCTGCTGAGCTGTCAGCTGCAGAGGCAAATGGGGATGCCATGATTCAGATGCCTGATCTGGATCTGGTGGAACAATTCAGCTGTGAAAGCTGAAAGCAGTGGAGGTAAATGAGCAGTGAAGGCTGCTCTGGCTGGTTTTTACAGATTGAGTGAGGAGGACAGCACCTTCTCAGTGCTGAGGTGAATTTTGGGTCTGTCTTGGTACTGTAGAGATGGAAGCACCACTGCATAGCAATCCTCTGGGAAATAAAACTGCTGATGACAGCATACAGAGCTGGATAGGATTTATTTATTCATTTTTTATCAAGAGTTTTTGCCATTGAAATTGCTATCGATAATTAGTACGGATGTGCAGAAATGTTCTCAGATTGGTAAAAAGTTCACTCAGAAAGGTTTCTCTTAAGTGAGATGTAACTTTAGAAAAGAATTAAAAAACAAAGTTCCTTTCAATGTCGAGGGAAAACTCACCTGATATCCCCCGTGGTGACCAGGTCATGTTGCAAGGAGTGCGAGTCTCTGAATATTTTGTGTCAGGATCATTGAACTGGTATTTTTGCAAGTGAAAATCTCTCCTTTTCCTCATGAAACTCTGCAAAAAGTCTCTCTTTTGTCTGCTGCAAAATGAATCCAAATAGTGAAGAATCAATAGTTTTTCCTCCCTGGTTGGCTCTGATATTATGCAGTCACAGACTTCCAGCCTTAAGTGACATCTTGTATCCAGAGTCCACAGGATACAAGAAAAAAACTTCCCAGCAACAAACCAACAACATCTCCTTGTTATTTGCCATTTTATTTCAGTGGGTTTATACATTTATTTTACAAAGCATTTTTTTAAAATAAGTGTTTTATTGCCTTAAAATTGGATAAAGCTGTTCACTGCTACAGGCCTTTTAGCAAATAAATAACCGCTTAGAAAACTCTTCTTCTGTTATGAAAACTGCAGCAAATAAAGGCTTTATCAGCCATGAATGAAAGTTTCACAATCACATTTATTTTCCTGAGGTTTATTTCACCTCTAAATCTGTAGAATATTTCAGATTCTAGAGCTAAAGTTCTGGAATCTTTCCTTATCACTGAAATTCACTTGTTTATGCAAAGAAATAGCAAACAGGCAAGACATGCTGCTGTATTTTAGGTCATAGCAGCACTGAACAAATTTCCAGTTCCAAGAATGACATGAAGCACTCAGTTATGCTGGGCTATACTGGGCTTATGTTTCTTGATAACTCCTATTGCTCCTTGGGTTTTCTGATTTCTCTTTGTCAAAAAAATGTAGGATTTGATCTTTGGCCATAATTAAGTGTGAACTATGTAAAGAACTGGGTTTCATTTATAGGTCTTGCACTTCTGAAATCTGTTTTCCTTTTTAGTGCAAAACAAATAATGAGTTTTAAAAGTTCTGAGGTGAACTATGTCTGATATTTCTCATCTTGATTTGATGATCTGGAGGTCTTTAGTGGGCTGGGCTGTACAGTGAAGCAGGAGACCTCTGATAAATGAAGCCCTGCACTATGGAAGCCCTCTGTGGATAATTTTCCAGCACAGGTCCTGTTCGTATTTATCATATTGGTATTAAAAATGACCTTTCCACCAGCAAATGCATATTTTCTAGTGCTTATAAAATATGGGGCTTTGGAGTGTATGCTGCATTGGTTTGAATCAAAACTGACAGAGAAGTGGGGGCACGTTACCATCCCCTGCATCTGGTGTCTCATTTTCCACAAAAGATCCCAGTGTTGAGGAAGCTGATGATGTTGAAAGCTGCTTAAAAAACCACTCTTTTTCCTGAAACTGGGTCACACATAAGAGTTCAGCTGCTGCTAATTAATTTTTCTGTTAGTCCGCTGTCACACTCAGCTTATCATGCAGTGGACCTTCACTGTCAGTGCTCTCTCACCCTCCAGTGTGGATCTCAGCCACTTTGTCCCAAGGTCAGACATCTTTATTAGCAGCTTTCCCTTACTGTGTGTGCAGCGAGCTGGCTCATCTGCTCTGATGGTATCAGGCAAAACTTGACTCCAAAGTCTCCCTCAGAGGTGACCTCCTGAAAGGAGCAAGGCATCATTCAGCCATGAAAGTGATGATTTGGCTTAAGTTGTTAAAAAAAAGGACAAAACAAAAAAATCCCCACCCCATAATTAAAATCCTACCCAGTGGGCTTTGCTGCAGCTTTTGTGTTGCTCTGGGGTACTTGCTGTAGAAATTGTGCGTTCTTCACTGCCTGTCTAGGGTGGAGGGATGTATAGACCCATGTGAAAGACAAACCTTTGCATTCCCATTTTTTATGTAGAATATTCTGAGATGAAAGGGACTCACAAGGATCATCTAGTCCAACTCTTAAGTTTATCCCATACAGAGATGAACCCCATGACCTTGCTGTTATCAGTACCATTCTTAGACCAGCTGAGCCAATCTCAGTGGCTGCTCTCTGCCCCACTACAAGTCAAATCTGGCAGCATGATGAGAGACCCAGCATGAAAAAGAATATTTCTGACCATTTTTGGCTTTCATGTGAGAACTAATGTTATACACACCTTGGTTGCTGTTAGAAAAATGCCGCACCAGTCCTGCCCAGACTGAAAGTCTGGGTTATGATGGTTATGGCCTCAAATTGTGCCGGGGGGGTCTAGGTTGGACATTAGGAAATATTTATTCACTGAAAGAGTGGTTAAGCATTGGAACAACATTTCCAGGGAAGTTCTGGAGTCTTCATCCATGAAAATGTTCAAAAATGAGTGAATGTGGCAATTTGTGGTATTGTTTAGTGGCCATGGTGGAATTCGGTCAAAAGTTGGACTTGATGATCTTGGAGACCTTTTCCAATCTTCATGATTCTCTGACTCTGTGACTTCATTCTATTGTTCTGTGACTTCATTCTGTTATTCTGACTTTTTCTGGGTGTGAGGAGTACAGGAGTAATACTCATTGATATTGATACACTGGACCCTCACCAGCTCGACATCTAACAGCCCTGGTAGAGTGGGGAAATTCTCACCTGATTTATGAAAGGCTCTCTCAGATTTACTGCACTGCATTATAACAATTTCTCTGTACTTTACAGTGGAAAATGAAGATAGGGATGTATTTGTAAATCTTAGAGGAGCACAGAGAATAGTACAGCCTTTGATTTTTTAGTTACTGCCATGCTGGTAAAGGGCTTTTTTATTTTTTTTCAACTGTAATTGTGGTAGAGTTACTGTAGAGAAATTACTTTTTATTTGTTTGAGTAACAAAGGCTCTGGGTGATGTGTTAGATCACCTATTGAGGTCTTTTCCAGCTTATATTTCAAAGTTCCTGTAACTCTTTAGGGATGACAAAAGCTAAGGACAAAGATTTGTCTCCTAAGAGCTTGCAGTAATTGAAAAACAATTGTCCAATTGTCAAAAATGACCTTATAGATGAATTTTACAGTTTTGGGACAATGGGCTGCTCAATTCAATAACTTTTTGCTTTCCCTTGGTGCTGTTTTTCACTCTTGATGAAGTGCTCTCTTGGTGAAGCATACTATCATCTTTCATGAGCACCAATTGGGGGAGCATTAAGTACACAACAGAAAAAGCCTGATTGTGTTTCCAGGGTGCTGTGGGTAAACTTTATGGCTGCCTTATGTGTGAGCAGAATCTGGCTCCAGGGACAAGCTGCTTCTTGCAGGGAGCAGCAAACCCTTGTGTCACTGCTCAGACTTGCAGAGGGCCTTGCACACAGGGAGATGTGGAGGTGGGTCCCAGGGTGCTGAGCAGAAGGACCCCAAAGCACCAGAGTTGACCTGATAATAGGACAATGAGTTTTTCTTGCCTGTCCATTTCTTTCTTTCTCCCTCAGCCATCTCACCAGTTCCAGGCACTTCTGTGAGCTTCAGCCTCTCACCGTGGAATCAGGGCTCCAGCCCTCCCTGTAAACCAACTGCAGAAAGTGCCAAGGTGGCTCCCTTAGTTTATCAGCCCCACATCTGCAGGAATCAGGTTAAGGTTTTTCTGTGTTCCCACTCTAGATGTGAGACATTTTCAGAAACATTCTGATGGGTGATGTACCCCATCCTAGACTAAATACCTGGGAGATCCTGTCTTGTGTATAAGTTTCCAAAGACCAATTTAATTTCAATATAACTTGGTCATAGAGAATTTGTGGATTTTTCCACCTGTTTGGCATTCCCTCATGTGTGCTGCTATGAAAGAGTCCTTTTCTTCCAACTACAAAAAATAACATAGGTCTTGTTAATTGTCTTGCATTGGGTTCCTCACTTGATTGCTGAAAAGCAGGACTGAAAATTGGCCAGAAATTGTCCAAGGAACTGAGGCTGTCAGCCTGAACCTAAATTTTAGGGTAATAGTGAAACAGCTCTGCTGAAAGTAAATATCCCCATTTATTGAGTCACCTGTGTCTTGCATGAGCTGCCTTTGAAGGCTTCTAGAGGGAAATCCTGTCTGACATTCCTTGGCACCAGCTGCTTAGGCAGGTGCAACATCTCACTGGAGATCCTGCAGAAAGATTGGCTTGCTGAGCATCAGAGAACAATTAATCTTGTAAACATGTATTTCAGGGTAAGAGAAATTACCCTCTGCTCCTTTATTTTCATCAGGAGCAGCAGGATCTAAATCCTCCATCTAGACAGACAGACCTTTGATACCCAATGTGGTCAGAGGAAACCACATCTCCTGAACCTCAGGCCTCATTTACTGAGGGAAACTTGAAGCAAACTTTTACTCACAGGCAAGTCTAAAGCCATTCTGTAGTAAGGTAGGTTTAATACTTTCCTATTTTTTTCCATCCAGGTTTTGTAAGGTTTATCTAAAATGATAAAACATCTCTGCAGCCATCCCAACTGTTCCTGTGCAAGTGAGAACTACTTTAATTGCTTCACATTGTTCCTTTCTGGTCTGAGATTCTGAATCAGATCCCTAATTCACTGCAGAGAGAGTGGTCAGGCATTGAGCAGTTTGCTGAACTCCACTAGAATTGCAGAAGTCTCCTGCAGGCAATTTATTTTTCCTGAACTGTTTTAACAAGGGGGTGGCCACATGTTATAGATCCCTTTGAGTGTGAGACACCTATTACCATTTCTTCTGTGCATGTTGATGTTTTCCCTGACTTCAATTTTGCTCAGGCAAAGTACTGACACTGGGAGAGTCACATCTCACCTCTACTCAGCACAGTTTGGGAAAGTAAAGTACCATCAGTCATGAGGCCATGGACAAATAAATTAACTTGCTGGGAAATGCTGCTAAGGAAAACCACAAATTAAATAATTTTTTCTCTCTCTGTTCTCTTTCTCTTTCTCTCAGACATGCAAAAATTCATTTGCATATTGCCTATAAGGAATACATATTGTGCATCCTCTTGCAGTGTAGTCTGGGGGCTGTGCCTTTCCTCTTTATATTAAATGACAATAACTTATGACATAGTTTAGTTACACTTTTGCCTTTTTTTCCAGTCCAAACTGAATGCTTGCTTTATGCTGAAAAAATCTTGGAGCTCTTTAAGTATCAGTAAAATTTGTACTGCACAAAGATATTTTGGAACAGCCTGTAATAGAGTGGGCAATGTGATCTAAAAATGAAAGAACTGATCCAATTCTTTTGCAGGCTGTGATGCTTCACATTGGTCAAACAATAGATTTGCTTCCCTATATCTTGCTTTTGACTTTCACTCCCTGCAAATCTTCAGGGGAACATTACTGCTGAAATAAAAAAGTGAGTTGGAACTTCATTGACGTTTACCTTTAAAAATAGCTTGTGTGATGAAGGAACAAGACTGCATTGCATTTCAGTCTAAACTTTTATTTGTCATAGTCATCAGCTTCTGAACCTGGAAGAAGGGAAGGCAGGTGTGTTAACCAGATGGACAGATGGAACAAAATGTCACTGAACTGTGCAGGTGTGGGAACAAAGACCCAGGGCAAATGACATTTTGGATGGAGGGTGACCCAGCCAGTCAATAGTAGGCAAGTTTTATTGTAAACATGGAAACAAACATCTAAAAAGAAGTTTCAAGATACAGGGAATGCTTCTGAATTCTTGCAGCTGTTGTGCTGGGAAAAGGAGGAACACAGGCAGATCTTAAACTGGGAGCTTAATACACAAGGAATGTGTTGGAGGATTTCCTCAGAGGAGTAAGATACAACTTAATTACTCCCGTCAGCCATCCTGGCTTAACTAGGACATCAACTGTAGTAACTTCAGATCTTTGGGGAGCACTCCTCATTTCAGAAGGCCTGTGTCTGGAACTATCAGGGGTACATAATCAAGGAATCACAGAGTGGTGTGGGTTGGAGGGGTAATTCCAAGCCAATTCCAACCCATTCCCTCATCTAATTCCCCACCATGGACTAGATTGTGCTGTTCATATCCCCATCCTCCTTTAAACTCCAACCTCTTCAGAGCCAGTTCTTCCCCTTTTCCATCTTCAGCTATATCAACCCATATCTGAATGTCATTTCCTGGTTTCTTATTCTAGCACATGGTCTGCTTATTCTTCAGTTTTTATATTTGTTTATCTGTTTGGTTGGCTTTTTTACCAGTAAAAAATAAACTTCCTAATTCATGTAATGCACAAAAATTTATAACAAGGAAGATTCTATTATTACTCCTCTGTGCAAGATTTTAGTTAAGGGCCTTTTCTGTTACTACTGTTGTATAATGACTACAGAGAGCCTGAAAATGACAGCTGCAGTGAGATTTCCATTTTGGCTGGACAGCAGCAGGGAACATGGCATTCTGGTAGTCAAACTGTTGTTTTTGAGGGGCCACAGAGACCCTACAATTGATTGTTTTTCACTAGAATTCTAAAATCTATTCTTTAATAGACACAATCCTTGGAAAAAACCACATCAACCATAAAAATAACCTCAAGTCTTTCAATGTCAAACACAGAAATTTGATTCTCCCTCCCCCATAATTAAAATGAAAAAAAAACCCAGAAACTTCAAATACTTTCTTTGGTATTGCCCCAAAGAAAAAGAAAAGAAAATGTGTTGGTTTTGGTCTTTTTTCAAAGTGACTGGCTTTGCAGTCTGGTGCACAAACTAAGCTTCCTAAATATTCTCAATTTACTATTCAGACACATGATCAAGCAGTGACTGAGGAAGACCAGAAGACACCCTCATAAGCCCACTGTGACTGGACTGCAATGAACTATGAATATAAAGGAAGCTCTGCTAAAACTTGAAATTCAGACCAAAGGCAACAGAAAATACAAACCAGTGGCTCAGCACATATATGTAGATTTCATCTTCATTCAATCTGATTAATTTGCATTTAAAAAGCAATTTTTATGAATACAACTGGTTGGGGGGGAGGGGTTGAGTGGTTTTGTTTTTGCACTTCCTGATGCAAGCTTATCAGCCAAAGAAAATAATTTCTTTCTATATCTGTACAGAACATCTTCAACAAGAATGTTTATAACTTAGTAGGATAAAACTGTGACATATATGTTGTTTGTGTGTACAAACCTCAGTTTTTCTTCCTCTTAAGAAAAGTGCAGCAAATGATCCTCTGCAGAAACCACTATTGGTGTTCTCATTCCTTTCCATTTAATAACCCTCAATTTTTTCAATACAGCTGTCATGTTCAAAGACTTTAGTGAAATAGGACCACCTATTTATCTTGCAGTCGTTTACCTGTAAAACAAGATATTTATGTTTTTGTTACAGTTTTAGGAGGCTGCAAGACAAGGTATTGTAAAACTCCAAGACACCCATTCATACTTGTTCTTTTTTCCCAGAGGTTTCCCTCCCCCCAGCAGTGTTCAGTGTCAATATCAAACTTTATGGGTCTCTGCTTTAATTATGGGAGATAGGAGGCAGAAAGGCAGGAGCAGCTTTGGTGACAGGGAGAAAGGGGTAATTGCTTTTTCACTTAGGAAGAAAGTCAGTCAATTGCACTTCTAGGGCAAGATTAAAAATCCTATTTTTCCAATCCTGACCCAGTCTTCCTGTAGGTCTGCAGGATGGTACTGCTGACTGTCATGGCTGTTTACATTCATCTATTACAGGCTTCAAATCAGCACTTTTTCCACAATACCAAGAAAATTCACTTATATATATTTTAGTGGCATGCAGACTTCTACACTGTGGCCAGGCTTTCCAGCCAGGCCTTTCCTGGCACAGCCTGTTCAGCTGATTTACTTGAGCTTAGCACTGATATTTGGTCTGTTCTTCCTCTTTCCCCTATGACAGGGAGTCAGTGATTACATGGAAGGTAAGATCAAAATTTACTTTATCTTTGGTTAAAATCATCTTCCCCTACCCAAAACTGTCCTTCAGTCAATTCCACTGCCTACAAAATGGAACAGGCCCAATTTTTGAGAGTCAATGCCAGTGGTGTTGCAGTTGTTAATGGGGACCATCCTCTGTGGGCTGAAATAGCTGAGCTCCTTTGGGACAAAGAAGTCTCTGCATGTAGAAAAGACTTTCATGCTTTAATTTATACCAGTCCAGGTAAAGAGTCCATTTGGGATCACTGTCTGTTTGAACAAGGATTTGCAACATAATTAACATCATAACTAAAAAAAAATAGTTTAAGTAGAGCCACCTGGGGTGAAGAAATGAAAACAGTGCAGGACTCCAGTAAACTTTTTAGGTCCCTTGCTATGTGCAAGTATCTTTTCAAAATTCTTCTGCCCTTGAAACACTGATCTAACAGACCCCAATACATCCGTTAACGCTGGTATGGATGTCATGCTCCCCAAAGGGCATCCTAGCAGGATTGCAGAGCAGAAAACAGGAAGAAGAAGACTGAAGGACATCTCCAGGTCGAGAGGAAATGGCCTCAGGTTGCAGGGGAGGAAGTTTAGACTGGATATCAGGAACAATCCCTTCACTGTGGTCAAGCACTGGGGCAGGTTGCCCAGGGAAGTGGTGGGGTCACCATCCCTGGGATTATTTAGAAGATGTGTAGATGTGGGTCTGGAGGACATTGCTTAGTGGTGGACTTGGCTGTGTTGGCTTAACTGTTAGACATGATGACTTTAAAGGTCTTTTCTAACCTGTGGCTGCATTTCTCTTCACAGAGAAAAGCAAGGCACAACTCCCCAAGGATATTTTCTGGGAATCACAGTGAGAAAGAAAAAACAATTCTTATCTCAATTGCTGCACCTCTTGCTGTGCACAAGTGGAATGCATCGTGGAAGATTGTTTACCTGAAGGGAATTGGTAATTGGATTCTGGTGTGAGTGTTTTGATTCATTGACCAATTGAATCCACTTGTGTGTGTGTGTGTGTGTGGGGACTGTCGGCTGACAGTCACGAGATTCTGGTTGGCTGAGTGGAGTTGAGTCCCTGTGCAGATTCAGTGTAATACAGTGTGATATAGTATAATAAAGTGATTAATTAGCCTTCTGATATCAATGGAGTCAGATGCATCATTTCTCCCTGCATCGGTGGCCCTGCTTTTACTATACCAACCCACATAATTCCATGGTTCTATGACACAAAGAACAACAGAGGAGGTTTGGTGTGGGGGAATCTTGTGATGCACGTGGTTCTCTGAACAAGAGAACAAGTGGGGAAAGGGCAGTCTGTCCTGGTATGAAGCAGAGAGAGTGAGCAAGAAATCTACCTCGGCCCTGTAGCTCCTGGAGGAGCTGTAAGTCCAGCAGTCCTCTAGTTTAGGAATCCAGAGTGCTTTGACATTGCACAAATCACACCCAAGGGAGATATTATCCCTAAGAGAAACCAGGAACAGGCAAGCTGTCAGAGAATGTCCCCACGGGAAAGGGAGAATGTGACCTTGTTTAGCCTGCCAAGTGTCACAGCAGTGGGATTTCCCTGCCCCAGGATGAGAAAATACAGCAAAATTTGTCACCTGAAGAGGGTTCAGAGGGACTTAAAAGGGATCTGTGCATATCAATATCTAGGGAAATGCCCTGCTTTCATACGTGGTTACCTCTGTCTTCATTCCTCATACACTTTTCTGCTCCCAGTAAATCTTCCCACCTCTCTTCAATTTTGCATCCTTATCAGTAGGGAGGGGGAAGATGGCTCCTGGGCTGCAGGTTGTTAGATTTATGTTCTTGTCTTTGATCCTCTGAGCCTGTCACTCCCTGCCAGACAGTGCTATTAGTTCTGAATCCCTTCAAAGGCAGCAGCAGCTTCTGTCTGACACAGAGGAAACTTTAAGGTCAGGTGCTGAGAAGCCCAGATGCTGGGGAAAGTATACCAACTTCTCAATGACAGTGGAGAAATCCTATGCGTCCTTACAGAGGAAAGAGGGAAAACATGTGAGTTGCAACATGGGAGAAAAGCTGGATTTGCTTCTGAATTGGTTGGGAAAACATTTTCACTTGTATCACTACCAGCAAAGCATGCAGTGCTGGGAGCTGCTGTGGAGCTTTGGGACCAGCTGGCACAGCCAGGCTGTGCCACTCCATTCCCTTCCCTCCAAAGCTTCATGGGGAAGGTCCCTGCTCTGAACTGATTCCCAAACCATGCTGGGGAACCAACCATTTGGGAAACCACTGGCTGATCTGGGCCAAAACCAGAGAGAGGCTTTTTTATCTTTTCACCATCATGGATGCTAAATTCCTGCACCTGTGCCCAAGTGTTGTTAATTTTCTGGTATCAACAATGGCAAATGAAAAAGAAGTTCATGCTTCACAGAGGATCTAATTTCAGAACATTGCAGAGGTGCAGGACCAGGAAATCTTTGTTTTCTCTCAAGTTAGAGGGAGCCAATATTTAATATTGAGGGCTCAGAACCTCAATAAAGATCTCTTCATTTAGCAACAATACTGAAAAGAAAATAAAATGCAAACCTCACACACCCTCCATCGGTCACTGAGCTAGCTAAGACCTTCAGCCCAAGTTCCTCATTTTTTTTGGGCCACCTGCCCATCATTTCAAGCTGGAAACACAGAATTTGAAGTACAAGAAAATAATGCTAGTCATGGTATCCCTTACACCTCTAAGGCACAAAAATAATTTCTCTTCTTACCACAGTTGTATATGTTTGATATATTTAGTGTTGTCAATGCACAGGAGAAAATGCTGCTTGTGCTTTCATTGATGTTTCAATGTTTTTTTTATGATTGATGTCAAGGGAATATTTAGGTGCCTAGATGTCTATGACATCTATTCCCACTGTTTTCTCTCTTAAAAAAATAAAATCCAACAAACCAAAACATTTGAAATTGAGCATACTGCTTAATAATCAATTACCATCTGTGATGAGGAGACAAGGGAAGAAATTGTGAAAAATTTTCTGGGACACTGGGCTTGGAGAGATGATAAGTGGTACAAATGGCAGCTGTTTTTAGTGGCAACCCTGAATGTAAATTGCTGGGGTAAAAACTGATTAATGTCTTTATTAATAACCTGGATGATGGGGCAGTGCAGTGTCAGCAAGTTCATCAAATCTTATCAATCATCTGGGGTTGACATATGGAGTGTGTGTGCTGTGTCAAGGGGCATAGGCAGTTTGGGAAAAGGTTTTGACAGGAGGTTTCATGAAAGACATGAAGAGGAAATAGCACCTTTATGAATTGGCAACCCATGGCCTGAGACCAGTCCCTGTCCCAGTAAGCTCTGAAACCAAAGTTGTTGAAAACATCAGATTTGGAGTTAAAATTGTGACTATAAGATCTGGGAGCAAATTTCAGTTTCCCAGCATGGCAAAGGAACATCTGGGGTTGTAGGAGATCTTTTTGTCTGTAGCACTGCTGATTGATCCAACACTTGCAGGCATTGCATATTTTTAGCAATAGAGCCACTGTGCTTGGAGGTTGACAGAATTTTCATGAACAAAAATGCCATTTGTCAGTTTATTGTCCTTCACAGTTGCCTGGCATCCCCTAAAGAAAATAATCAGGTATTTGTGGAGACATTGGTGATTACTGCAATAGCATTTTTCACATGATCACTCCTAGGGAGTTTCTACCCTGACAATCATACTATGATATTCTCTTTGGTCAAGAAGCAAAACCTATAAAAGTCAATGTATTTTCTTCATCATCTTCATTAGGATTTAAACCAGGCCACTGTTTAAAACATGGAATGAGGGGACACAGATAACTCTGTGCATACGGGGGTTAATTGAAATGGATATTTTGCAAGTCACATCATCTTTACTGGAATCTATTTGGTGGATATTTGAAATTCATAAGAATGTTAGATGAAAAGTCAGCGCTTCTCATGAATGGCTCATTAATTGGAAAGGTGTCTAAAGTCAGCAATGATCACAGTTAGCCCAGCCAAACTGGGCCTTTCTTTGCATTTTAGCAATTTACTACTGCCAAAAGCAGAATATTGAATTAACTGAGCACAGACTCATACTGATAGGATTCCTCTCACCTTATTCAGGAATGGAATTCCATCCTTCCTGTTTTTCATGCCTTCAATGTGTGTGTCTGCATCTGAAAAACCATCTTAGACATTGTTCAGGCAAGATGGAAAGCAATGGGCAATTTTATCTATTCTAGCTGCCTTTGCTAAAGTGAGAGTGAAACAAAAGGACTCAGGATGGTTACACTATCCACTGAGTTCAAAGTGAGCCTCCATTGAGTTCAGAGCCTGGACAAGTAGAACAAATACTTATATTTACTTTGTAGATGACAGCATATGGCCAAATTAAGGCTGTTGTTAGCCCAGGGTCACTGTGTGGCCAAAAGGAACAAGCACAATGAGTAGGAGATTCCTCCGACATACCCAGGATGTGAGGATCTCCTCCCCTCAGGAGTCTGCTGCTCTGAATTTCTGGTGAAACGGACCACCTCCCTCTTCCCTTTGATGGGAGGCGACAGGCTTTTAGTCCTGACACTGTGAGCACTCCATTTCCCCTCCCTTTGCTCATGGGATAGGGGGGCAGGCAGTCTAACCACAAGCTAAGGGATCTCAGCCTCTTTATCACACATAAACCTAAAAATGGCTAGTCTTAGGCAGGTGGCTTTGGATGCAAATTTTTGCTGTTCAGGCCACTGCAGTCTCTTATTTCTTTGTGTCCTTGTGTAGTTAATGGTGTGTCTCCACTTGCCAAGGGAAGGAAGATGGGTTGTGGCTTTTCTCTGTGTGGTGCATCTTTCCATGGTATGCATTCCCTGTCTCATCTCCTGGCTCCACCGGGGCACACCTCTGCTGTCCTCTGCTCCAGTGGAGGGAGGATGAATGATAAACATGTTCCCATCAGGTGTCTTGGTGTCTTCATGGCGTTCTTGAATCTGCCTTGTTCCTGAAACGTCCTATTTTCTGTTGAATCAGTAACTGCTGATGCAACATCTGCTAAAACATGTGCTTGAGGGAAGGTGACTTCTGCAGTTCTTTTCTTAAATTCAGGTGGCAAATGTCCAAAAAGCTGTAGATGCACGTGAAGGACTTAGTTATAGCTGGAGTAAGGACTCATCTCATCCTCTGGGCTAAAAACCTTTGTTCTGTCACTTAAGAGAACAGACCAGTATGGGAGTGCAGCAAACTTAAATCTTTGTTAAACACTGTATCCAGAGATACTTCAGACTTGAGCAGAGACTTTCAAATGTTTGGATTGGGCTGTATGATAATTATCCCCTCTATGGCAATTATCATTTCTTGGTGGCATTTCAGTTCCAGGATATAGACTACCACACTAGAACAGCAAATGTTCAAAAGCAGGTACATACTTCTGAGGAAAAAAATCCATAGACAGCTATACAAAATAATTTGACATTTAGTTTAGGAAGACACTGACTGACAAAGAACTGAAAAAGGGGAAATTTTTTCACTTTGTGTGTTTTAGACAAGGTAGAGCTTTTAGCAAAACTGGCTGCTGCAAAAGAGAACTTGAAAAAGCATAAAAATCAATAACCAGGAAAACATTCTGATTTTAAACATTTTCTTTTACAGTATATTTCAATTAAATAAATTATGAAAACACATGTAGGTCTTCCTAGAGGAATGGTTAGATGAAAAGTCAGATCTCTAACCTGTTTTTGCTATAAAGATTAAATGGTTTTCACCCTGTGTCTCATGTTCTCATCCTTCAAGAGGAAACAGCTTTTGAGTGTCTCAGAAAGGAAACCCATTACCTACAAATGAACACAGCAAATGTTTGAGCTCAGCCTCCATCAGGGTGATGCATACATGTATCCCAGGGTTACCCATCACTTACCAGGCAAAGGAAACAAGGCTCTAGGGATTTGGATTTTGCCATATCCATTTGCAAAACTGCTTCCTTAAGTGGGTGAAGAGGAAGCTGGCAAGGTTCTGCTTGCAGTAGTTGGGTTCAGCATTAGATTAATTTAGTCCAATATGTTACTGTTGAAGAAGAAGGAAGCATAATGGCTGCAATGCAATGGCTTGCCACATTAGGTCTGTGTTTTGTTCAGATCCACCTGGTGGTTAACTGTAAATTGGTTTTGAGGCACTTTAATAAATGGATAAATGAGCTACAAGTTTTAAACCAGAATTGTTGCAGTACAGTTTTGTTAGATCCCAAGGGGTGAGGATGATGCCATTACACTGCAGGGCTATTACACTGTATTTTATGTTCCCTGTGAGACCTAACAAATGATTAGTGGAGCTGAGCATCCCAGTCACCATTAAATATGACGGCGTGTTTTAATGGTGGAATGAAAAATCATGCCACTGTTTGTTGCAACGAGTCGATTCATATGCTTTAAACCCAAATCATGTTCAAGGAAATATACTAATAATGACATGCCATTAGCTGATAATTGCTGAACAGCACATTTAGGTTCAATGTCATTTAGTTCAATGGATCAGCCTCAATAACAAACTTGGGGTAACACTCAGGGTGTGGTGTGGGTGCTCTGGATGTACCTGCTGGGGTGAAATGCCCTGGGAGGTCCCCCACAGCCCCTGGGGGCTCTGCTCCCCACCCTGGCTGTCCCTTGTTGGGCAGGTGCTGTGTCTCCATTCCAGGGGAGGACACTTGTCCCAGCCTGGGCAGGGTGGTGATGACACAGGGTAGCTCCTGGCAGTACCAACCCAGGTGCTGCACTTTTCACTGGAAAGTGTCTCTTCCCCCATTACACACTTCCAGGCTTCTTCTACACTTTTATTCAGCCTGATCCTGGCTGTGCTGTCAATCTCTTTGCTCTTTAGAGTTTATATGTGGAGATAAGAAACTGGGAATAGAGCAACCCCCTGGAGACTGAAAGGGTCCCTTGTCCTGCACTAGGAACTGAGTGAGTCCTTTCCCAGAGGGGCTTAAGTGGGGGCATGGCAATGTGTGACAGGATTGAATGCTTTGTGGTAGCAGCTGCTGCAGGAGAGTTTTCCAGCTTTGCAAGGGGAGAGGAGGAGGAGGAATGCATACAGCATATCCATACATCAAGACCTCTTTTCCACTCCAGACCTTCTCTTTGCTTATTTATCTGAAAAAACATGAATTGTCTGGCATATCCGGAGACCTCTGGAGGCCTCCCAACAACTTCATGCTATACAAATACTTCAAGCTATGAAGTTCCTTGCTCTAAAATGACCTCTTTTTCCAAATGCAGCCTTATCTTGTCTCACACAGCAGCAAAGTGCATCTGTGCCCAAATACCTCTTTGTCAGCCAGACTGCCACCCCTGCTGCAGTTGTGTGGAGCATATCCCCAGTATTGCTGGCATGGAAGCTAGAAATACTCCAGATTTATAACAGGTTATCAAAAGTGTTTATAATAAATGTGGGTAATCACATCTGAACAGAGCAATTCATTCCTGTACTAACTGCACTGAATTACACCTGGGATAAATTTAAACTATTATTTATTGTGCAAGTGTTAGCAACCCAGCACAGTAACTGAGATTGTGTCTGGGGATCCAGATGGAAAAGATCTATGTCTTTTTTTTTGTCCCCTGCCTGTTTCTCATATTGTTCATAGATGGATGTCTCTGCTAGAAATTAACAATGAAGCTGATGACTTTGTTTTTATTAAGCTGAACAAGTCAAACAACTTGTTTTCTCTTCTCAGAAGGTTTATTTTGGCCTGTCTTGAGACTGAGAATTAAACCTTGCAGCTGTTCCTAGTATTGATAATCAAAAGCACAAAAGAGACCATTTCAAAGTCATGAAACAGTATCACAAATTCTTTTTTTTTTATAGAAGAAAAGGTCTCCTAAGGATTTTTAAGCTTCTGAATGTTTTGGGTCCAAGGAATACACAATATTTGTTTTTTATGAAATAGCTTCTGCCAGGCATTGTAGGAAACACATGAAAAACAGAGGTGGTTTGATATTTCCATACTGTCACCATTCTTGTAGCTGGAGGTTTATAATAAATGTCAAATATAGCAAGACTTTTAAGAATGTCAGGGTAGATAACACAGCTTGAATAGCAAGAGACTCAAAGGCAGCAGTGCCAACTTTTGTCTTAATAATTCTAAAGAAACAATGTCCTGTTGGGAATGCTGTGTTTTCTGAGCCGAGTACTTCTCATTTTTTGAGGTTATAAGTAGCAGTTTCTTAGTTAATTGCATTCCCTGTTAATTGGAGTCAGAGAACCACAGAATGTGTTGGGTTGGGAGGGACCTTAAAGACCCTCTCATTCCGACCCCCTGCCAGGGCCAGGGACACCTTCCACTAGCCCAGGCTGCTCCAAGCCTCATCCAGCCTGGCCTTGGACACCCAGGGATGGCACAGGAATTGATCACCACTGCCAACAAAACACACCTTGCCGTAAGCCCTCCTTGCAGGTTATTTCTATTTTTCTCTTCAGTCAGCATTTAACTGAGGAGTACTCTCAGATGTACTCTCTGCTCAGAGTTTGTCCCTTTCAATTTGTTTTATTTTTTTGCTGTGGAAGAGTTTAGTCATATTTATCTTTCTTTATACTTATAGCCTAATCACAGGAAAGAATAGTTTCATATATCAAAGTCATCCACTTCTTTCATTTCTTCTCGGAAGAGCTACTGTGCTGTCATCTTTGAACTTGAGCTCAAAAAAAGCCAAAAAATCCCCCCCAAAAAACTCCCAAAACCCCCAACTCCACACCCCCTCCAAAAAAAAAAACCAAACCCACCAGAAAAAGGGCAGCTCAAAATAATCCTATGACATTCTGAATGTACCACCACCACATTTAAGTGTCTTAATTTCAGACAGGTTTTGAATGTGTCTATTTAAGTAGAGGCTCATTTTAAATTTTTGAGTTTCTGCTCTTATAACTAAGAATGTTTGAGAAAAATGGGAGGAATGCTGGGAAAGGGTCTGTTTGTGTCTCTCTGTGTGGAGAAAAAAAGAAGGCAAAGAGATGTGAAGCTTTTTGAAAAGAGGAAGAGTTAAAGGAGAACATGGTTACTTTTATCTACCCAAGCTTCTGATGAGCCATGCATGACATCCCACTGATTGGAAATCCAGCCACAGGACATTGAAGATATTCAAGCAGAAAGTTTTATATTTTCTAAAATGCTTCCAATTCAGCTATTTCTTTGCACCTGGCACTGAATCACAGAATTTCTTGTGATAGTTTTGGAGTCACACCCCATCCTAACAGAGATGCTGAGGAGTTACAGATGACTTGCCAGGGGGAAGGGACATTTTAGGATACCAGGGAAGTGGTAAACACATAAATAACCTTTCCCACCTCTTGTGACATGTCTGTGTGCCCTGCCTTGGGCAGAGAGAGAGGCAGAGAGCAGTAAATCATTCTGCCCTCACTCCTCCCAGAGGAGAAACACCTCAGTGTCTCTCTCTGATGGGCTTGATGGGAACATTTTCTTCACTTCCACAGCAAGAATGATCCTGCCAGAAGCGTGGGAGATGGAACTTGTGAGGAAATAATTTCCAAGACTACTGAAATCCACCAGCATCACTTCTGAGTGCAGCCTGTCCTCTCACCTGGTCTCAGGTGCCTGTAGCACCATTGCCTGTCTATTTCAGAATGCTGCCATGGAGGCAGCACATCCCAGCCTTCCTTGCTGGGCCTGGCTTGTAGCACAGCACAGAGGGCACTCCTCATGGCAGAGGTGACAATCCTGTGTCACCAGGGGTCCACAGCTGGCACTTGCTGCTGGTGTGTGCAGCCAGTCTATAAAACACGTGCTACTCACCTGCTTTGATATCTCACACCTGGGGATCAAAGAACGCCACCTTAACTGCAGAAATGGTGACGCACTGCAGGGACAGACTTCATTGTCTGGCTAGATTAATATCAGCTCAGAATGCTTTGGGAAGGAGAAAAAAAGGAAAAATCAGGGTGACTTTCATTGCTTGGCTGTCAGTGTGGCATTGGGAGATTGCATGGAGCTGCTATTGAAGGTCAGTAATACCCAGGGACATACTGAAATGACTATTTAGTAATAAAAGTAGAGGAATTCTTGGGGTAATTTTAATTGCTCCATATAAGGCAGAGCTGCATCTCAACCTTGAATCCTACTTTTTGATTCTGTATCATAAAAAAAGATGTAATAGACAGAGAAATTGTTCAGGGAAAGGTGATTGAAAAAGGCTAAAGAAAGAAAAGGTTTTCTTTTGGGGTCAGGCCACTATGGTATCTTTAGACTGGCTACACAGAAAACACTAATTTAAAAAATAAAGGTTGTGTACAAAGAGCAACTGGATTGAATGATCTTACTAATGTTATCCAGATGGTCAAACCTGGGACCTTATTAATCTACCAAAGTTTTAATGTGGCTAATGGCAAATTGCCATTTATAATTGCATTATTCCTTCCAAAAAACCACTCAACAAACTTAAACCCAAATCATCCTACCACGGTGATGCTGTCCTCAGATGTAATGGTCACTGTGCAGTGAATTCCTGATTTATTCCCTTCCACAGCTGCTCTGTAGCTTGGGCTGACTAAGGATCAAGGTACCAAGGTGCAAGACTGGATTTTTTTTTTTTTTTCTAGGTCTCTTTATTTAACTGTAATGCTTTTTAATTCAGAGAGATGGACAGCACTGTCCTTCCAAAAGTGGACTGATAACATTTTGGTTTCTCTTTGAGACCTCTGACTCTAGCTTTTAGAAGTTGCCACAGCTCCTTTGATAAGGCACTGATTTGTATTACATGATATCCTGGTATTATTTTTTTCAACAGCTCTTTTAAATTTTCTCTGTCTGAAGACCTTTTTTCCTTTTTTGCTATTAGAACATCTAGAAAAGGAAGAGCCTTTTTGAAGACCTTCCTTCCCTGGAAAATTTACATGGAAGCCATTGAGCTATAAAGTTGAAGTTCAAAAAGTGCAGTCTCACCTGACTGCGATCTCAGGCTTCTCTTTTTTCCTGCCTTTATTAATGTTGCAGCTTAAGCACCCCAGACTTGTATATTTTTCATCCTTGGCTTTAGTCATTAACCTGTACCTAGCTTCATGTCCCTCTAATTGGGTTTTAAACAGGTTGGTCCCAAATCTTTTCTATGCCTCTCTAAAACATGGTTACACATAGACTGCTGGTAAATTAAGCCAGATCTGCTACAGACTTCTATTCAAATGAGAAAAATAAGATTTTGTGTACTGTATCATCTGTATCACAAACAAAATTCTCCCCCGAGCCTTCCCCTAATATAAAAAATTATATGGCAGAGGGAAACAGTGGGAAAGAAGAAGAAGGAAATTAATGAACAGAGGCAAGGAAAAAATGAGGTCTTCTGAGCACAGATAGTTAATGAGATGGAGAGGTGATGCATTGATGAGATATATTGCATATACTGGAAAGAAAAGGAGATACAAAAAAGGAACATCTTATTACAAAACCTACTTGTTCTGTAACAGATGAAAGAGTGAGTATTGCATTGTACTCACTATCAATAACACTGCTTAAATTGGTGCTTTGTGATGCTTATGACATAGAGATGATAGAAATCTCAAGTGTTTCAGTAGTGTCTTAGGCAATACAGCAACTAAATAAATGTGAACAGTAGAGCTACAGTTCAATTGCATCTTCTTACAAATATCCTCTAACTGCAGATCCTCTGGAGTGTTAAATAAGGAGCTGTGCTGATTTAGTAACCTGGATGACCCACCTCAGTGTGTGAGCTCAGAAAGAAACCTCTCTTCCCTGACTGCATTTTAAAAATCTATAGGAAAGGCTTTGATGTTACTTGCAGCAGAATCCATCATGGCCAGCTCCCAGCAGTGTGGTTCTCCAGGTAGAACAGCCTACATTGCTCTCTGCCAGCCCAGGACATCACTGTGGCACAGAGCAGGACTTTGGTTTGTGTTTCAGCTCAAGGATTTTTGTGTGGTGATGGGTGAAAAAAATTGCGTTGGTAAACTCTGTCCATTACCTACAATATATGATAATTAATAATTAGTGGGTTTGCCACTAAAAGTTAATGACCAAAACTGTCTCTACAGGTTTCACTTTCTTGCTTGGGGTTTATGCCGTGATACCTTTGACTGAAAAACCAGGGCTTTGTTTGGTAAGGTGTCAATAAGCATTTGCAAAACCCAATCAAAAAGGCAGCAAGGTGATTCCAAAATTTCTGGAAATATGCTGATGTAAGGCTTTATATTTATGTGCTAATTTATTAGCAATAGTTATTACATGTTGGATTTGTTTCATTCTATAACTTAAATATAACCCACAGACTGCTCTACAGTCCTCAGAAGATAAAAATATCCCTGCAAGCTCCAAGTATTTTCACCTTCCCATGCCTTGTTGGAGGACCCAGTCTGTCATTTACTCAGAATACCCGGGTCACAGGGAGATGCATTTCCCAGATATCAATCCTACAGGTACTCTAGTGGGACCAGTATTAGTGTAAGGAATTCTCCATCTGCACTAAAGAGAGTGACAAGGACTCTTATTTTAATGCTCTGGTAAATGTGGATCACTGCACATGGCACAGGAATGAATATTTTCATCAGTAACGCCACAAATTACTTTACATGTTCATAATCTTAAAGATGTGGAGAGTATAAAT
The DNA here is from genome assembly GCF_037042795.1 of Molothrus aeneus. NCBI lineage: Eukaryota > Metazoa > Chordata > Aves > Passeriformes > Icteridae > Molothrus > Molothrus aeneus. Next base: position 69,814,730 of record NC_089648.1, on the reverse strand, counting down.
ATTTTGAGTCATTCAGACCTTTGGATAATACAGATCTAGAACTAGAGAATTTGTGCTGAACTCTGTTCTAAAGGTACTTCAGGAGGATGAGTAGAGTTTGTGTGCAAAATTTTTTTTGTTTTCATCCTCTGTAAGGAGTCTCAGATGAAATCCTTTCCTTTGCTGGACACCGAGAATGAACCAAAGCTGGTTCTGACAATGCTGCTGCTCAAGAGATGAACAACAGAACAGTCTGTAGAAGCACAGTTTTCAGCATTCAAAATCTTATTCCTAACCATGGTTTATAATGGCTGAAAGACATAAATCTCAATGCTTCACTGATTTGGAAGCAGAGACCCAAAGAAGGTGCCCAGGTTACCCAAACTGCACTGCATCCAGCACCTCCAGCTTTCCAGCAGATGGTCACAAGTAGAAATGTGGACCTGCATGGTTTGCTAGCATTTACACTGGGGCAAAAACTTCAAAGCCTTGCTTTACTGGAAATGAGTTTGATTTTTTTTTTCCCCTCAAGTTTGCAAGGAAAAAATAGTTTAATGAGGGACTTTTCCCCTCTTACAGAAGTTCCAAAGGGTATAAAACTCCTCTTCACCTGCACTGTTTCTATCTTATTCAGAGATTTCTTTTCACTGTTATGCAAGGTTTTGACCTTTTTTGCCCTGAAAAATCACCAGGCTGATAACAAAAATTCAAAGCAATCAAATGTACTTCCTCCTCAAGGAGAGATAAAGAACATAAAATTACCATTGTCAAAGAAGACTTTTATTTGCCAACAACTTGGAAAGGGCTTTGAATAATGAAAACACCACCACCTCCTTATGTCTTTTCAGATGATTTATTTCCTTTGTCCCTTAACATCTAACAGTGATCATGATTCAAATTGAAAAATCATCTATCATCACTCACTTTGTAGTTGGGTGTTAAAGGACAAAGAAAACACATAAAGTAGGGAAAAAAAAGTCAGAGCTGAGGTTCCATTGGCTTTTCAGTTGCCACCACATTCATTTGGTACCTTTTGGAACATCAAACAAATAAAAAAAAATATGCATTTCAGTGGGGCTAGAAGATTATTAAGATAGTTAGCTCAAGGAAGTAAGGACGTCTGGCCCTACATTTCACCTGCAAGTTGATGAGTGATATTAAAGTCTTAAGGAATCCAGTTAGGATATGGAAGTGCTGTTTCAAACCTATCTCAGGAGTTAAAATGTGAACACCTGATGAAGGTGAAGCAGTCATTCCCTTGAGGAAGGGATGAGGCTAAAGGCCTCTCAGGACAAGACTTAGTTCAGATGATATTACAGCCAAACCAGAACTGGGGGCATTGTATTTTGGAATGGGTGTATACAAGCTGTAGTGACTCTTAGAAAGGAAAGACTCACACTTTGGGAGGGTTTTTGTACAATATCCAAGCTCAGAGCCAACTTGGGCTGTCTGCTTCACTGTGTAGGGAAGATATTTGCAGAAACCCAGTATTTTTCCAAGAACTTGTATCATTTTTACTCACACACAGTTCCCCTTAGCTCATATCACAGTGGCAACAATGTAGAACAAAAGCTTGGATTTAGAAGTTGCACACTTCATGGACTCAGATTCTCCTGGCATTCTGGCCATCACAGAACTTACCTCTGCCACAGCTTGCCCTTTTCCAGAAGCCGAGATACTTCTTTTAGGGGCATGGTTTAGTGGTGGACTTGCCAGTGCTGGGTTAATGGTTGGACTTGATGATCTTAGAGGTTTGTTTCAACTTAAATTTTTCTCTGGTGTTGCTTTAGGACACAAAATAAAAGAACACAGACACTGGAATTTCTAAGGTAAAAAGAGGGGAAGTTTAATTCTGGCTGTAACATTTATAGATTTCCAAAAGTGACAGTGGATTGGAGGATGACAATGCTATCTCTCCAATGACACTGGACAAACCAACAGTCTATCAAATTTCTCCTCCTCCAGAAAAGAATGCAGAACAATAAGTATTTACAGAAAACCGTGTGAGACAGTTCATTACAGGAATGTAAACCTCAGAAGGCTTAGAAGAACTCAAAAGAACAGGGCAACACTCTGGCTCTATGGTTTGTAGAAGAAGGGTAATACCTCCCTGCAGAGAGTGCTTCTATTTTTAGGGAGGCTGTGTATTTGCCTTGCTTGCTGCTGCAGTCACATGCTTAGACATCCTCTGCTCTAGCCCATCTGGCAGCTGCACATGGAAGCAAAGCCCACATGCCAAGCCTTGCTTTTTATATCTTCATTTGCAAGGGAAACCTTTTGATCCAACATATCTGACACAGAGGCAAAAATGGGAAATTGCCATTGTTTGACAATCTGGTGTATAAATATATGATGAGGTAACTTTTCATGATATTAGAGCATATAGAAATGGAAAGAACAGTGGGAAATTGAAATCTGTTTCATAATTGCAGGCAAACTGGATTATGGACAGCTGGGTCTAAGGATGGATGCCATGGAACACGAGTTGCAAAGGTTCAGGAGATGGTTAGCAAACCAATGGCAAAAAGACCATTGCACCAATGGCTTTTTGTGTACCTAGTCTGAGAGCAAAAGAACACAACCCAACATGAAGGCTCTGGAAATGTCAGGGACCTGCAGCAAAGGGCCTTGACAAAGTAGGTACTGCAGTAGCAGAGGACTTGCCTGTTGAAAATACCTGTATGATGCATGTTCTTTGCTACAAAGGAAGGGAAAACTCTCAGTTTTGTGTTATTTCCCTTTGCTGAATAGGTCTCACCTGCAGAGATAAAACTTAATGCAGATAATTCTGTGTATTGACACATCAGCAGGTAAGACAGCCTTGCTAGTGTATTTAATTGCATACGTCACCATGTTTCTATAATTTACAACTATTCTCTGGCCTTGCTCTGCATGGAAGCAAAAATTCCTCATGTCCTAATTCTCACAGCTGTCTGTCCCACATTTGTACTGAAGGCACATATTTGTCTCCTTTTACCACCTGGATCATGAAAGCCTTCACTTAGAGTGGTTTTGTTTCAAGCAACTGTGATTTAAATGTGTTAAACTCAAGATTTCACTCCTTGTGACTCATGACTCACCCAAGCATATGATGCCATGGGAGCACTGATGGAGGACACTAAATGTCCCTTCTGGAATTATTTGTGGAAGGATTGGGAAAGACCCACCTGCCATCCTTTTGTGTGACATCTGAGTGATTTAAATATTCTGTCTTGCCTGCATAAAATACTACCAGTGGAAACACCAAAAGGCAAAATATGTCCAGAAAATGATGATTTAAATTTAGCCTGAGAATTCTGATTTGTACATCTATATTTTTTTTCCTCTGTGTTACATTGTTGTTTGGGCTTATGCTTTGGACAATAAAGTTTGGCCCTTTGTTATTCAGCAATTAAAATTAGCTATTATGTTATTCTCCTCTTCTCTTGACTGACCCTCATTCTACTAATTCTCCAAATAACTTTACTGTTTTACATTTAGAGTTTCCCAAATCAGCTCTTTTGCAGATTCCAGAGTAATTCCATTGTCTATACAAATGCCTTAAAATACATAATTTATATGACAGGCAAATATGAGAGTACTTTTATTCTGACTTTTAAAATACCATGCAAGCCTTCTAAAAAAATAGGTATTGATCAGAAAATTGTGCATAAAAGTTGATTCTTGATGGGTTTTTTTACAAGGAGTAGTTGTATCCTGAGGATTGTTTTCAAAGACATTTTCACAAAGCCCTTGGATTTTAATAAGGAAACAAACTGAGTAGTCAGGCACTGAGAAAATGAAAGGTCAACTTGTAAGAATCTTTTGGTCAATACTTAGCAGTGTATTTATTAATTATAACTGTTATTATTGCTTCTAAAAGCACTTTCTAAGACTTATTCCAAATAAAGTTTGAAATACTAATAACTTATTTCTCTAATATTTTTCTCGCCCTGCAGTCACATAGCACCCAATTGTAGTCATTATTACACCTACCCTGTTCCATCTAACAGAGGAATTAGTCACACAGGGGCCTTTTTTATTAATGAAAACAATTCTGTGTGAACCACTGTGTAGGGGGAAAGGCTCATATGAGAAAGGCTTAAGGTGAAGGAAATCTGAAGGAGGAAAAGACGGGTCTGCAGTGAAGTTATGTGAGCTGACCTTGGGCAGGAGATGTGCTGGAGGAAGCAGCTTTGGGCTTCTAACTTGGAGAACTTGGAATCATGTTCCTTCCCTGGCAGTGTCCAGGGCCAGGTTGGATGGGGCTCTGAGACACCTGGGACACCTGGGTGCTGCTGCCCATCGCAGAGGGGTTGGAACAAAATGAGTTTTGAGGTCCCTTCCAACCCAGACTTTTCTATTATTCTATTTTTCTTCTCACAGGATCAATCCTTTGCCTCATCTGCAGGGAGAATGCAGGAGCTGGGATGTGGTTCACTATAGGAGAATAAATTTAAGCTAAGGTGAGACATTAGTGGGTGTCACTGAAAGGAAGCTCTTGGTCTTGTGCCTGCCCTGCAGATTGTATGAGAGGGTATGGAAAAAGTGCTTTCCTGCCCAACACAGTTCTGGGAGAGGGGAAATTCCTGTCTGGTTCCATTCCTTAGTAAGTCTCATCTCTGTGGTTCTCTTGAGGAATTTCAAAGCACTGTTGACATGAACCACTAGACAAGTATGAGTTATCATTCTCCCACCCAAGACGTTGATGTAGACATGCTACAAGCAGAGGGAACTTAGCTCAAGGCATGGTCTTTAGGAGATGAAACATCTTTAGCATAAAAGATTCTTTTAACTAAAAACCTAATAAATTCTTGCTGTCCTTTAGCTCTGTTTTGACTCTGCTTGCAGTTACAACAAGTTATGAGGCTGTGGATAGATGGGAAAGGAACATACCTGGTCAGCAGATTGATCAGCTCTGCTCTTGCTCTGGTGATGGAACCCAGCTCTAGTTCCAGCCTTCAGAGAACTCAGTTATGGGAACAGTGCCTTTGTACAGGGCATAGAGGCCCTGCAGGGGAATGAAGAAGGATTTGATGTGTGTGCTAGATAGAGCTAGAGCAACAACCTGACAAATCCAAAAGGATGGAGGAGGAAAGCATTGTTGCTCACTATAGCTGTCTTCTTTTCAACTGGAGAAATTGCTGATGCATATTTTTACTATTTAGCATTCAACATCCAGCTCCTTTTCAGAGCTTGCTCACATGGGGGGATGCATTCCTGCCCAAAGAAGTGTTCTCTCTGCCCAGATGGCTGGGGGTTTGCAAAATACTTTGGGCAGGCATGGGAGCATTATCCTGTGCTCATGCCAAGGCCAAAGGCTTCTGTTCTTGCTTTGGGAACAGCATTAGAGAGCTCTCTGCAGCCTCTGCTCTCAAATGCCAGGAAGGGAAGTCCAGAAGTGAAAAATGCCTGTTTCAAAATGGTACTTGATTGACTCTTTGGAAGATGGTAATGCTACAGATTGCCATGGTCAAGAATGCTGATGCATTTTCCATTGTCAGCTGGGAAAACAATCTCAGTTTCATTCAGCTGAAAGGGAAAAATTTCTGTTTTACTCTGGTGGTATCAGGTTGTCACTCAAAGTGTTGAGATGGTGAGGTATATCTGGAGGTTGTATTTTGGAGAAAAGCAGGTTTGTGCTGCGCTGTGGCTTCACTGGTCTGTGCCACATCATGAGCATGGATTTGTGCTGGAGTGGTAAAACACAGAGCAGTGATGAGAAGCTCTCAAGTTGCACATTGTCCTGTAACCTACCATCACTGCAAATGGTCAAAAGGCACTGGGAAATTTCATTTCTCAGGAAATTTCAATTTCCTGTCCCAAAATAAAGTTTAAAAAAAGTCCTGAAAAAAATGCTTCCAGGCAGAATGATCCATGGTTCACTGGGAAAGGAAGGATGTGAGGAGGAAAACTGGTGTTTGCTTTCTTCTGCACTGTCTTCTGAACTCCAGTTGTATGTGGTTTGGAGTAGCTGGCTGGTGTTTTACACAGGTTAGCCAAGAGAACTTCCAGACTCCACAATTTTCAACATTCCTGAAAGCCTCATGCGTATGTTTAAGGGGATTATATAAATTTCTTTTGTGAGTCAAACAGATCTCTTGCCATCTTGGCTGGATCTGCTCACAGACATAAAGATTTACTGATGACCACCTGGCATTTCCTTTGCTAATTTCATAAAACCTGAGAATCAGAGACTCATTTAGGTTGAAAATGACCTTTAAGATCTTTGAGTCCAACTGTTAACTCAGCACTGCCATTCTACCACTAAACTATGTCCCCAAGTGCCACACCTCCATGTCTTTTAAATTCTTTCATGGATGGTGACTCCACTACTTCCCTGGGCAGTCTGTTCCTGTGCTTGACAACCCTTTCTGTGAATAAGTTTTTCCTGACATCCAATCTAACCCACTCCTGGTGCAGCCTGAGGCCATTTCCTCTTGCCCTATCATTTTTACCTGGGAGAAAAGGCCAATCTCCACCCTCCTGTCAGGGAGCTGTGCAGAGCCAGAAGGTTCCCCTTTTCTCCAGGCTGAGCCCCTTTCCCAGCTCCTTCAGCTGCTCCTCATCAGACCTGTGCTCCAGAGCCTTCCCCAGCTCCCTTCCCTTCCCTGGACACGCTCCAGCCCCTCAATGATTTTCTTGCCATGAGAGGAACAAAACTGAGCTCAGGATTTGAGGTGTGGCCTCACCAGTGCTGAGCACAACGTGAGTGATCCCTTCCTCAGACTGCATTTATCTGCCCGTAATTATTTCCTTAGGGAACATGTGCCTGTTCCCCTAGTTTACAGATGAGGATGTCACCCATTATTTCTCTATAGGATGCATTGGGATGAATGGAAAAAAGGGAAGTCAGGTGTTTTTCAGATCTTTTCTGAAATTTGTCTCCCCTTTTAAATATTTCAGTGAAGTTCTGAGGTATAAAAGAGTAGTTTCACTTCAGTCAAAATAGGTCACTCTATTTTTGCTTAGTGTATAAAAAATGAAAAAGGGTTCCAACAAGGTAAAATGATAAGGTTTTGTTCTAAACATTAGGAAACTGGACATTCAAATATCATAAGAACTGTCCTACTTGACTGTTTTGTCCCCTTGAATCTCTCTTCAGTGTCATTTCATCAAGTGTCTTGTCTGTTGAACAGGATTTTCTCTCTGGACCTTTTTCTATCTGAGGAGTAAAAACAGCATTGCAAAGGTGTAAAGAATTTTTTTTTTCGAGCTGCTCAGCCTCATCCCACCTCTGCTGCACTGGCTAGCACTAAACTTCCTCAATAAGAGCAGAGATTAATCAATGTTTGTTTCTTGGTGGCTGCACACATGCAGGCAGACTGACTGCTAGCCTGCATTATCAAACTTCCACAGGCTCCTTTGGCTCTTTTCCCACTGATTTCAGCTGGGGAAGGAATGCAGGATTCAACCATCTGAGTTGTTTGGCTTATTAACTCCACTGACAACAGAATGGCTGCATTTCCTCAAGCCTTTAAATCTCAGCAGCCACAGCTCTTCCAGCCAAATTAGCAGGAACAGGAGGCGAGAGGGAGGCAATTCTGCTGGAAGACGTGGCTCTGCTTTTCCCCTGTGGGAGAGGAGCAGAACGTCATGCATTTATATGTCTGCAAATGAGCAGGGGCACGTTTCCTTCATGAGCAAATGATCCTTGGTGGTATCCAGTGGGCAGCTGGGCTCGAATTAACAGATTATGCTCATAACAACAATTATTCAGGGAAAATTGCGTTATTTGGAGCAATGGAAATGAAGAAGTGTTGGCAAAACACGACGATTTTAAATTATTTTATTTAAATGGGCATTTAATATGTCTGGACTGCTGGACATGGTTTAGGATGCTGAAGAGAACACCTCAGGTTGTGCTTATCTCTCTTGATGTCAACAGCTTAATCTGTGTTTTCTCCTTCTCATGGACTGGTTACTGCTGGGTGTGAAATGCCTTGAATTACTTTACCAAAATCAACAAAAAAATTATAAGGCAGTTAGAATCCCTGAGTGCCCCTTCCACACATTAGAGTTCAATATTAGGGATGGACTAATATACACAAAGCTGATATTGTCTCTGGTGTATTCAGGGAGGTAAAGAGCGGAAAATTGGGAAGAGTCTCCCTGCTCATCTGACTTGCTTCACTGCATGTATGTGAAAACACTCTGAGTAAAGAGATATGAAAAAGGTTGTTTTTAAACTAGAAATTCCTAAATAAACAGCACAAAGACTTAGCAGAAGGACTAAAATATTGTGACATAAGAAAAAATTCTTTAGCAAGGCAATCAGTTAAAGGTTAGTGGAGCCCCCAGTGAAGTGAACAACTCAGCTGGGTAGGTCCACCAATGCATATTTGCCTAACCTGGGCTGTAAGAAGTCTAGAGCCAAGTTCCTCTGCTGCAGGCTGCCTCTGTAATTGTGGACTATTTCCTTTGTATCTCCTATCACTCAGAATCCTCCTTTAACACCTGTAAATTGATTTACATACCCAGCACAATGTTTGAAGTATTTGTATTTAGTGTTTTTCTTACAACTAAAGTCAAAGGAGTAAAAGAGATTACTTTGGTGGTCTTGGCTGCATCTTCAATAGCTAATTAAATGGTGAGGAAGAGATTTAAGTAGTTGAAGCCAACTGGCACAGAATGACCTGCATCTATACCATTAAACTATCTTAACCTTCAAATCAGGGTGAGTGCATCCAAAGCTCCGATTAGGAATAATTCCTGCCTTATGTTAAATTCTGAACCACATCCAGGAGTTGTCTGGGGGAACTGCATTTGGCCAGGCACCACTCTAACAATATAACAGTAGTTAGACAACTGGGATTTAGCACCCAAGTGTTAAGCACAGCATAATTTTCTGGTGTGAGGTTAGCATTTAGGATGCTAATAACACACTTGGTGATTTTGCAAATGCAAAATATCTCTTTCCATTGGAAATAGAGGTTTAGAGCATGTACTCTGGGTTATTTTTTAACCAAATTCTACCTTTTACCTGCACAATCCATTGAAATAATTACAGCAGCCTGGTTTCTGACCCTTCCTATAAGTGCTTGCTCCCAGCTATTTAGAAAACCTCTCCAGCCCTACAACGTGACACATCATGAAGATCAAATGCTGTTCCCTAGTTTATCTCACAGAACTGTGGAGAGGCTCAGGGCTCTCAATAGAGCAGTCTTAATCAACAGCTGCTTCGTTTGTGACTCTTGACTTCTGTCTTTCTATAATGAAGAACACTAAAATATTCATTATCTAGGTGCAAAAGTTTGAGGGTGATTACATGTGGATATGGTGGTGCCTGCAAATTCTTAGCTGAGGAGAACTGGGGAACTTCTCAAAATTTTGTATGTCAGAATCAAAACTGTAATTTGGAAAGACAGAGACAGTATTTCTCACAAGTATTGGAATGCAAAGAAACTGAGGACTGCAGTGAAAGAAAGTCAACAGTTTATTTACAAGCCCAGTTTTCAGTAGTAATGATTTCTAAAAAGTTTAAGAAAAATGTGACAAATAGAGTAGTTACTAAAAAAACAAACTTGAAAGAATTTATGCTGCTATGGCAGTCAGCAGTTTCTTCCTTGACTGGTAAGTCCAACCCATGGGATGTGTTGAATTCCTGTTCATATACTTATTAGGAAAATATTTAAAGATCTCTCCTAAATTATGTCAAAGAAAACTATAAAGTCATATCAGTGCACAGAGTAAGATATTCTGTACTAACTAGAATTATTGTTCATGATGCTAGGGAATTATGTTTCTTTATTAACATCATTCACTCTCTGGGCACAGAGGCCCAGGAAACCTCTTGTTCCCACAGCAGGAGTGGGGGCTGATCTTGAGCCAAATCATTGCTTTGCTTCCAGGCTCAGTGGTGACTGGGAGTATTAGTCTATCACAGGAGACAGATTAGCTGAGGCTGGTTCATCCATCCCGATGAAACAACATCCAGGAGGACAGAGATCACTGGAAAAGCAGGTGAGGAGAAGAGAACAGGGGTGTGTGACCACCAAGGAAATAAAGACTGGAAGGTAACAGCATAAATGTCAGAAAAGGCTGTGAATTGGCCATTTAGCCTAGAAAGAAGGAAAAAGCTGGAAACTTCTGAAAAGGTGCAGTGTACAGCACAGCTTTGTAAGAAGAAATTGAAATGTGTCCAGTGGCAGACACTGCACCAATGGTCACCCACCAGCTCTGAGGTCAGCTGGCATGGAGATGGCAGCAGAGGACAGTGCCAGGTGTGCCACAGCAGGGGTGACACATGCACTGCTCCTTGGCCTGGGCTGCACAAGTGACTGGTGGCCAAGAGGAAAGAGTGGTGCAGAACTGTTCTAGCAAGGCAGCATTGATTTCCAGCACCTGAGCCTGGCAATTCTAAATTAACTATTACAGATACAGCCTGAAAGTCTGTTTTCTTGTGCACCCTTTGAGTTTTTAGGATGGAGCCCCACACATCTCTTTCCACGGGGACACAGGGACACGAAATACACAAAACAATAACCTCATATTTCACACACTTTATCCCAGCTCACAGGGCAGTAGTTGAAAAGCAAGAGAAAACAACAACAGCTCCTCATGCTGCAGGAGTTGCATCTGTTATTTGACTAATTAGTGACACATAATAACCCGTAAGAGCCTTGGCAATACAAAAGCTGCTTTAATTCTGCCCAGTCTCCACAAAAACCTCCCAATCTCACATTCCATTTGTAACTGCAGAGGTATGTGTAGGGTAGCCACCCATGCAGTGTTGGGCAGCAATGCATCAGTGTAATGATGCTTTTTGAGGAGGAGGGAGAATAAAATTGCTGTGGATGGAAAGGCAGACATGTCTTGCATAGTTGTGTTTGCAACCAGATTGAAGATCAGTCTCTTTGTGCTTCACATGACCCATGACCAGTCCTGTATTAATCCAATAGAGTGGGCAGGTGCTCAGAGAGCCCAGAGTGCAGGGGAGGTGAGAGGGCTCTGTTATCTGGGACATCATAGAACTGGAAAGACTCAGGATCACTGATCTTTCTGTCCTTGTTTGTTTTGGTTGAGCTTTGCTTTTAGGTAAAATGCATTTACTCAGCACTTTTCATTTAGACAGTTACTGATCTTATCTAAGGTGCTAAGGAAGAAAACCATAGTCACAGCAGAAACTGGCAGTTGTGAGTTAATATTTTCTTTTACATGTATCGATTACAATGTCAAACATTCAAAATCAATTCACTTAAATGTCGCTCCAGAAAAAAAGAATCTGTCAGTGTAACAGAATATTGCCAAACTAGAGGAAAAAACAAGCCTGACTCCCCCATCCCTGAATGCATGGATACATATGGTGACAATAGGACAACCCTGTCTTATATCAACCACAAAAATAAGGATGAAAAATAGATAGGAAATATATCCTATCTCCTCAATATTTATATTGAAGCATATGATGAATTCAGAAAGGATCTAAAATTCTCATTGCAAAACTTTCTAACAGATTTCACAACTTCCCCAACTCTTTTTTTGCATCCTCTTTTCCCTGTTGCAGGTCTATAAGCTTGCTGTCCTGTTACCCCAGCAGCATGCACATTTCCTTCCTCCCATGGGATACAGACTTACCACATCTCTGCAGGGATTCAGTGCAAAATCCTCCTCCTCATTGCTCCAGAGAGTGCTAACCCAGCATTTTCATTTCCTGAAGCTGCAGATGTGTTCTGGCCCCTGCTGTGAAAGGTAGCTCAGAGCCTGTAGGACTGTCCCTGCTTTTTATTCCATTCCCCTCCTTGTAATCTGTAACCAAATAGGTAAATCTATCAAAGTACCAGAACTAGAGCAGGGCAATTTGCTTTTCACTTAAATTACATGAATCAGTACAATTTTGCTTTTAGGCTGTTCACACAATGGATTATTAATGCCTTGGGTGTTCAACAGTCTATTCCATTCCATGGAATCAATAGATGCTCCACATACCTATTCCAGACAACATCTTCCTATCTTTAATCATCAGAGATGGTGCTGTGGAAAAGATCAAACCAACTGTTTAACAAATAGATTTTGACTGCTTCAAGTCTGGATTATGAACAAGTCAAAGTAACTGCATTTTAGGTACACTCAGGTGTTGAAATCTAACTTTAGGGCCATGGTTATTTTATTTTGATTTTAACACTGAAAAGTTTTACTAAGAAAATGTGGGAATGAAATAGTTAATCTCTTTTTCTGTCATAAAAGCAACCTAATGCCATCAAGACAAACTTGCCAGCCCTCATTTCCATAGCTGAATGAGAAATGGCCTAAAATCTGTTGCCCAACTCCAGTCTGGACAAAGCTTTATATGTTTTTGATGATAGAAAAGAGGTTTTCATTCCCAAAGGGCTTTATATCCTTGACACTGATGGGCGGTGAGAAGGAAGCTGTTGCTGGGGCTGGGGTGTCACTCAGTCCACCCCCATATCCTTGCTGTGTGCAGGACTATAAATGTGGGACTTGGACCCACTTTGGCTGGACCCCAGTGGATGCTCTGCTGCTCTCCACCACCTCAGGTCCCTTCAGGGTGCTTCTAGCAGCACTGAAGCAGTGTCTGGTGGGCAAAACTCTTATTGCCACCTAGTTTGGATTTCAAAGTAATATTTTTTCCTTTGGGGATAAGAATACAGAAATAAAGGGTTGAAACAACCTGAATAGCTTGTGCAAGTCTGCTGGCAGAAGGATTCTTCTCTGGTGCCCTTGGTGATGGCATCAAGAGAGGCTTCCATAGCTTCCTTGGAGATGGCTGCAGGAAGACCTCTCCCAGTTATCTCTGGGCTCCTCTAACCTTTAAACATGGCCAAGGAAGCTGTGCTGCCAACACATCCATCCTCCAGGGATTCCCCATCTGATTGAGGCTGGGCCAAGGAAGTGAGTCAGAACTGCAGCAGACAGGCTGCTCCTGCCTCCTGCCTGCAGCCTGCCAGCCAGCCAGGAGAGCCTTAATTGATGTGGGGAAGAATTAGGGATGTTTCAGGCTCCCTCACTGCAGGGGAGGTGACAGCTATGGAAACAGGCTGTTTTTAGCAGCAGGACAGAGAATCCTGACTCAAAATTCTTTTTCTGGGGAAGTCAAGCAGGCAAGTTCTGTGTGTGTTTATTGAATTTGCTTGAAAATGGGTTGCAGGGAAAATGATGCTTCTTGTGAAACAAGTAGCTTTACCCAAAAATGAGAGAAATGGCTTAAAGTTTGAAAAGCTTATTTTGACCTAAATGAAAAAATGGTTGTATTTTTTTTTTGTTAGAAACAGCAGCTCATGTCAAAATTGACTAAGTTGAAAAAAAAAAATCAAAGGACGTTAATAATGGAAAATGAAAAGAACAGCTTTTAGTCTGATGCAAAATGAATTATTTGGAGGGGTTTGCTTGATTTTTTCTTTGTTTGAAAAGAATAATTGTCTTTGAAGCAATAGTCCCTTTTTTCCTCCCTTCTTCTCACTTTTGGGAACTGACCTTTGAAATGAAATGTTTCACCATTTTCCAAAAGAACCATGAGGGTGTCCCTACCCTGGAAATGCAATAAATTATGTCTCTATAGATTTGGGTTTTTTTTTTTTTTACTTGAGCTCTATAGCTCTCTTGTTATTTTTCTGCAGTGCCTTGGCCTAGACCAGCATCCAACCCATAGTCTGATGACAGGAATGCAATAGATTGAGCTACACCTTGTCACCAGCAGAGATCAGCTGCTGGCTGTCCCCTCCCTGTCCAGGGCTTCCTCATTTGGGCACTCTTCCCTTGCTCTGCACTACTGGAGGATACTGCATGCTGCTTCTGGATCAAAAATATTTTTGATTGGCAGCTTTCTGTGAAGACAGAAGTTGTTAGTGGTGAGTTAAAACTGTGACCTGCAAGCAATTTAGTCTAAGCAATGCCTAATTGTCTGGGGTTAGTCATTAGAGCCAGCTATTACATTTTTCAGTGTTGTTATCTCACCCACCATCGGGAGGGAAACAGGAGGACACTTGATGACCAAAGAGCTATCAGCCTAATTATACTATGATGAATTCCTTTCAAATCTGTAGAGCATTTAATGCATTCTTAAATCAAGCCATCCATAATTAGAAACCTTCCATAACACACACAGGAATCTGAGTCCCAGAAAAGCTGATTAATTGTTAATGAGGTTTCTTCACTTGCTAGACAGGTTGGAAGAGGAGAGGAAGCAAAGCTGGAAGCAGAAGCTGGCATTGCTGTGCAGATGCAATGAAACTTTGCTGTTTGCCAGACCAAACTTCTGTTCTGTGGCTTCTTGTGGTCCAAGCCCTGTGGCAGTTTTGCCCAAGCCAGTTTTGTCCATTAGGGAAGTGATTTCTGTTTTTCCCATAATTTCAGACAACAGATGAAACAAAAATTGCCCCAACCTGATGGATGCTTCTGGAAATTGTAGAAAAATTATTTTTTCACCACTCTCTGAAATTCATGCTCAGCTGGCAAAACTTGTGATGGTTTTTAAAATGCTCATCCACATCACTCATTTACTTTGTAAATGTGATGTTTTCAGCAAATGTTCAACTAATTCTGTCCACAAAAGGATCTGATGACTCTGATAGCAGAACATGGAGAATACTCTGTCTCAAAAGGGAAAAGCAAGAACTACAGGTGTTTATACATGGGGAGTGCACATAAAAGGAATGTCTTTTTTCACAATAGGAAGCTGGAAGTGGGCCCATGGATGCTCAGTTACTGCACCATTTTGCTTTCTGCATATTTTGCATGTCCCCCAAATATTTTCCCTTTTATTTTTCTCAAAAGAAACAAACTCTAAAGGGCTCCAGTCATTCTTCATACAAAAGTCAAATAACTCTTTATTGTTGTACAGTGGTTTATATGTTTTTGCAATCTCTGATGAGTTTTGTGGCTGTCTTGTCACAGTATTCATAGGAAATAAAGCTCAGACCTTGGAAAATGTAGACATTTCTACTAAAATATATATATTTTTTCTGTCTCTAAAAGTATTATAAGTTCCAGGCTTGATAGCTGAACATTTCCCAAAGCAAGAACAAAATGCTTTGTGCCCTGTTTTTTTTCCTGGAGTGTATTTTTGCTGCAGAGAATATATGTTTGGAACACAACATTTGAGAAGGGCTCCTGAAATGAGTCTTTATATCTTGAGTATTATTTGAAAAATAAACTTGGAAGAGGGAACAGGCTTTAAAAACCAGTTCCTAATATGTTGTTTATGTTCAGCTGTCTGAGTTCTGAAATGTCTAAATGAGTGAAAGTCAGAGATCTAGTCAGAGTTTATTAAAAAACCAGTGAAAATATATACTTGAACTCTTACTTCTGCAAAGTTTCTTGGTAGTTCTGCATTTCTAATTATTCTATGATATGAATGAAAGCTGCACATCAGTATAATTCATAGGAGATAATGAAAAGGAAGTGTTTATGGTTCCCAAACTGAATGCGTTGTGACGAAATGGAATTCATGGCATGTCTGTTCAAACAGCATCAATAATGCTGAGCAAAGCTACTCTAACACGGGGAGATGCCTCCTGCAATTTAATTGTGGGGAGCTGTGACTGAAACTGGAGACATATATTTATTCATATTGCATATTTTTTTCATTTTTTAATCGTTTATTCTTGCATGAAAGATGGAAGATGATGGGCAGATCGCAGTGATGCTTGAAGCTGCCCACAAAGCTCTATCCTCTGTGCTCTCATGGTCCTTCAGGCAGCTGGAAGCTTTCTGTAGCCATGAATAAAGGCAGCCTCACAATCACACCACACACAGTCTCTGTGTGAAGATTTTCCCAAAATAAAGCTTGACATTCATATTTTTTTGCTGGGGAAAGCTGGTTGTACAAGGAGTGCATAACTGGGTTTTCTGCTTTGGAGAAAAGGAGGCTGAGGTTCAGTCTCATGCTCTGCAGGTTCCTGAGGTGGGGAATGGGACAGGGAGGTGCTGAGCTCTCTTCTCTGGTATCCAGAGGCAGGATTAGTTTGAAAGTCTCAGCAGTGCCCCAGAGGAGATTTAACTGGACTTGTGGAAGCCTTTCTTTATGAGGAGGGTGCTCCAACACTGGAACATGCTTCCTAGAGATGTGGTGGATGCCCCGGTGTTTAAGAGGCATTTGGACAATGCCCTTGGCAGAATGCTTTAACTTTTGGTCAGGTATACTGTGATTGGGTGGTTGGACTAGATGATGGTTGTAGATCCCTTCCAGATGAACTATTCTTACTCTATTTCTGTTCTAAATAGACCAGAAAACCTTTCTTCTGTATTGCCCCCCAAAAAAAAATTAAATGAAGTTTTACTAGGTGTAAGCATGTGTATGGGGGTCAAATATATATAATTTTTGATTCAGATAAGGTTTAAGACCTAAGCACAATTGGAACATGACCTGCTAAAGTGCACAAGCAAGTCCCCTTGTTTTTCTTTGCTTCCATTCTTAATCTCAGTTATATTTATTCTTTGGAAACATGATTTACATTCAAAAAATTCCTATCAAAATACATGGCTTCTAATAAAAAGACTTTTGATATTTAAAAGGCCTTTGTGCTTTCCTGATTTCTATAGCATTTAACCCAGCAGTTAATCTTCGTTCAGGGCTTGATCTGCTGTTGAAATGAGAATATTCATAGCATTTTTTCAGTGAGTATTTATGTTATCATCCTAAATTGTTACAGAGGAAGTACAAATGATGCCTTCTGATAAAATACTTAGATTGTCCTTTGTTATGTATATTTCATCAGGGCAATACAAAGGCTCAGTGTTTGCAGAGGAGTTATTTCAGCCTTATCAGAAACATGCACAAGTGGCACACAATAGGTGAGGAATTCACCATAAAATGAACAAAACCCAGCTCTAAAGTGCACAACTCCCATTAACAGCTCTGCCATGGGGGCTGGATGCTGGCTGACACTGAGCTCTGGGCTCTATTGCACCAACCACTCTTTGAGAGGTTCCTGGTCATGTTACAGCACGAGTAAGATCAGCTCCTGTGGAATGACACTGGAATTACAGAAACACAAGGACTGTTAGATTCATTCCAGGAAAACTAAAACTGCAGTCCATCTTTACCCATGGTTTTATAGCCCAGAGTTGCATGCTTAGCTTGGTTCCTGTGGATCTGGAGAGCTCCTTCCCTGCACAGCTATTGCAGCAGCCCAGCTAAGAGCAGGATTTAATATGAGAGAAACTTCATGAGTCCAAACTTATTTAAAATTATTCTGCTTTGATTTTCAACTTCCTTTTTTTGGGAGGAGTAAAAGAATCACTTGGAAGCTTTTCCAACAGCCGGAAACATAATTCTGCATATTATTTTTTATACTTTGATAAAAATACTTTTCATAAAACCCAGCAATAAGATGCTTTCAGAAGTGTAGCTTGAAGCAATGAATCACTGCCTTTTTAAAGACATAAGAAGAATCCAGAGTTGATGTTCATAACATTAAAATACTTATTGCAGTCATAAAGACTGTCAGAGAAAGGGTTCGAATTATCGTTTGAGCTTTAGGGGTTTTGTGCCTGCAAAGAGTCAAGGATAGCATATTATTTTGTGCAACTGTCTCTGACATTTGTCTTTAGGGAACAAATGGACTAAAGCAATCCCTATGGTGATTTTACCACCTCCCTGAGGCATAAATTAGCTGTAATGTTTTTGTTCCTTACTGTTAGTGGATTTTTTTTAAAGAGGGGAGAATTCCACAATTAAGTAACTGTTCTGCTGTTGTTTTTTGAGCAGTGCAAGATATGCATCTTCTACTATGAAATAAAGAAGGAACTTAACACACATGGTCTGGATGGAGCCTGAGATTCACAGACCCTGGGGCAAGGTAGGCAACCAGCAGGGAGAGGCATCTATTTTTGTTAATGCAGCAGCATTTCTTTTTTCATGTGTTTTCCCAAGATCTTACCAAAGAAATACATTCTCTGTACTTCTCATGCAAATAGAAGCTTATTAGTAGTGTTTATCCTGCTTAAGAGCAACAATATTCCAGCCTATGGGTTCTGCAGGGCTCCCTTACCCCACCAGCAACAGCAATTGAGTATCTAATTCTGACCCCCTAAGATTGCAAAATAATTGCAATTGACTAGAAATAGAAAAGACCTTTGGGACTTGAGGGAAAGGACAATTTAGGAAAGACATCTGCAGCCAGAAGAGGAAAACCAAAGCGTTCAAATTGGAAGTGGTTTAGGAAACAAGTTCAATGACAAAGCATCTTTGGGGCAATAATGTTTGGGAACCCTTGAACAAAAGAGGAATGTCAATTAAAGTTAGGGAGAAATTAATTGAATGAATGTGCGAGGAAGAGAGAAACATCAAGATTTACTTGAGTACCTGAAGCACAGCCCAGATCAATTACTTGCTGCTGTCAGCATCATCAGTGCAATGTAAGAAAGATTGAATGCACGCTATAAAATGCACCGTTTAACAAAGTTCAAGCTATTAAGTAATTAGAATATAATATGTGAACATGCTGAATATGCTTATTTAAATGTAAATGTTTATTCACTGTTTATTTTTAGTGCAGAAAAATCGCCCAGCTTGTTTAGTTGTCCTTGCTGTTTCATACACTGCTGATCTATTGGACGCCTCTAAGCCAGCATCCAGAGGCAGCTGCTCCTTTATCAATGGCATCCAGAGACTCCTCTTGAAAGGTGCAAAGTAACCTGCAAAGGAAACAAATTCAAGGTGGATAATAAATATACTTTGCTCCAATGGGCTGAGGGAACAGCAATATTACATTTCTACTTACAGAGAGATCACTGATATGGCCATTTGTCAGTGATGTAAAGGGACAGGGCCTGAATGCAGAATCATGGAGTAAGGTTTGAGTTTGGAAGAGACCTTAAAGTTCACACAGTTCCAACTTCCTGCCATGGACAGGGACACCTTTCACTAGACCAGGTTGCTCAGAGTTCCATCCAACCTGGTCTTGAACACTTCTAGGTATGGAACATTCATAACTTTGGGCAACTTGTGCCGGTGCCTCACCACTCTCACTGTAAATAATTTCTCCCTAATATCCAATCTAAACCTATTCTCATTCAGTTTAAAGCCACCCTCCCTTGGCATTGTCTTTCCCCTTGTAAAGAATCCCTCACTAACTAACTAATATGCCTCACTGAGTGGGAAAGATGAGCCACATCAGTAAAGGGGTTTGTTAGTAAATAGGGAAATAGTAAATTCAAATGCAAAAAATTGGAATTTATGCTGTCGGTTGCTGGCACTTGGCAGATCAAGCTGTCCTAGGTCTGCCAATGGCAAACTGCATGGCCTTGGGTTTATCATTTCACCTTTGCCTTGTGAAATAATGGCACAGCAATTCATACATGTAAATAACAGAGAAATAACCACTGCAAATTCCCAAATGGATGCCACAATTTTGTTGCCAATTATGTCTTCCAAAATAACCATGGAAGATGAAACACAGTTTGTCTGCAAGGTTTTTCTGATGTTAACACATGCTGATCCAGAACTTGGCAGAGCTAGGCAGAACTGTGTTCACAATGTGGTTACTCCCATTATTGATTATAATCCCAACACCTTAAAATCAGAGTTTGCCAACATCCAGTCATCCTAGAAGAAAGGCAAAGAAAATGCTCACCTGCCTGAAAGCAAAAGCTGTAGAGATACACACATTGGCCAGTAATATGGAGAAATAAATCTGGGTGCATATTTTGGGGTGTCATATTTAAAAGCTTACAGTGAGATACCAGCTTTAGTTCTAGAGCTTTTATTCTAAAGGTCTGTGATGTTCTTAGTCTTTTATGACTGCAAACCTTTCACCAACTTCCAGATTCTGAAAAGCACACTAGAACCACTTTGTCAGCAGCACCTCCTGACACAGGCTGTCTTTATAGTCTCTCAATCTCACTTACAAAAGAAGTACAGGGTTGGAGATTAGTATCATAAAGAAACAGTTGTGTCTGAAAATATTCCAAAAAGAACCATATCATAGCTACAAGCCATGTCAAGGTTCCACCACAGTCTAAGCTGGATGCTCCAACAAATGAGAAGAGGAATGCCAGGGACGCAGAGTAAGCCTCAGACAGGAGGGTGGTCAGTGAAGCCTCTCCTCTGTTACAGACATTCTAAATGACTTTGAGAACAACAGCACCTCTTTCTACATCCGTAACCAGCAACAGAGACTATCCCTGAGCACAGGAACTTCATCCTCTCCTCTGTTCAATTTTTAGCAAAGTACTTGGCATGGTTTTGTCTGGACCATAAACAGGCTCTCAAACACTTCCCAAACACTGTCTGGAAGTTTTAGCAAAGGCCAATGACCATTCCTACAATAAATTTCATTTATTTCTACAATAAATTTGGCTGGCAGACAAATCTGGAAATCACCTGGTCTTAACACCATGTTTGAAAAAGGTCCAGTGCAATGTGTTCAGAAGCTGTGCCCAGTCAAGATCTGAACATCTCCAAGGATGAGCTTTTCACTGCCTCTCTGGTCTCCTCTGTCAGCAGTTAAGTGCTCTCAGGATAGAACAGTATTTTTGCAGGTAATTTACATTTCCTGTCAATCTCTAGTTTTCCTATAATTGTATGAACTCCCCAAAGGCAGTTTGGATGTGTTACCCTGCTCTGGAGACCAAAAGGGTGTGACAATAGGCATGTGGGCAGACTTTGTCACTTGGTCTCAGGGCTGGAGAACAGGTTAATAGAGATGTAACCTCCAAGTTGTGGTTCCCATTGGTAATTTGAATGTATTAGCACTTAATTGGAGGGCTCAGATCCCATCATTGTGCTTGAATGCATGGGTACCACAAGGGATAAATCCCTGTGCATGGGTATGCAGAGCACATACTAAAAAGTGTGCAGATCTCTACAAAAAGAAATAAAAATCCATTGAACTGTCTTTGTATTGTCAAAAATTGCTCTTGTTTATTTTCTTTTTTCTTTTCTTTGTTTCTTTGTTTTAAATCAGCATGTCCAGAAATGATAACTCCCAGAAGTCCTGTTAAACACTTAATAATGTGTGGCCTGAGCCAAGAAACTGCAATGAGAAAAATAACTAAACAGTCTGGGGACATTCAAAACATTTTTGGGCCTTTCAGGTTATGTTAGGTCTGTATGGGAATACTTAAAAATATTCAGAAAGAGGAGGAGTTTATTGGTATATGAAGCCTGACTTTTGCAGTGTGTTCCTTCATAGTGCTACTAGGAAAATACAGGTCACAGGGAGGGGGTGACTGGAGGACACATGTGGGATCAGTTCTTATGTAATGATCAGCACAAAATCTGTGTACAAAGTCAGTGGTGTGTTGGGCCTAATGCTTTTCCTCTGTGTAAAAGCAATTACATCTTCAGGGAAGAGAAACTGTGAGCTGTGAGTTGCCATTTTCCTATATAGTCACCAACATTCTGCACATGTATCTTAGAATATGATATAGAAGTTTATACTGATATGAAAGTTTGTGTCTTGCAAACAAAACCAGCTGAAGGGATGGGTGTTGATGCTGAGGATACTGGTGGAAGATAGTTATTATTTCAGGCAAAGATAGGTTTTTGTTTTTAGAATAAAAATTCACTGATAGACCTTACACTGTGCCAAACAGGTGAGCACACACCTCACTCCAGTCAGAACTGCAGACACAATAAATAAATATACCAGTAAAAGACATCTGCCACATACCACAAGAAAGCAATGTAAAAGAAGCTTGGGAGTGGGAGGCATACAAAACACTTTGAGGAAATGGATTTCACCCTGCAGTCTCAATGAATTTCAAACCCACCTGGTCCTTTACAGAGCCTCAGAGGATGGTGGGTCCAGTTCTGATGGATAATATAAAGCCTGGCTTGGAAGCATTCTTGGTGCCTTGCAGGATGTTATGTTTGGTGTCTCAGTGCTTTGGCCACTCCTGTCACTCTGTCAGTTTTGGGGCAGAAATGGCCCAATTATAAGATGTGCTTTGATAGAAGTCAGCTGTAGCCCTCACATTGTGTTAACCCTGCTGCAAAGAGAAAAAATGTTAGGTAAAAATCAGTTGGAAAAGAGTCAGATAAAAAAAAAAGTTTGCTGTTTCTGTAGATACTAGTTTTTAATAAAAGACATTCTGGAATGATTCTGCAGGGAAAGTTCTCTGGCAGTGGAGGATGACAAGAGAACGATTTTATGCTTTGCAGTGCTAAGAAAGTGTTATCTTCCCTCTCCATTTTGATTAAAAATATAGACACTTTGTGGTTTCTGTCTTTGTAAACACATTTATAAGGTACACTTAACAAAAACTGTGTACAACAAGAAGGACTTTCCCAAAGATCATTATTTTCTCCTGAAACTTCTTACAGACTGTCTGGAGACTTCTATTTCTAGGTGCCAGACTTTGTCTCAGACATAAATAAACCCTGTAGCTGTAGCCCTGATGGTCTGTGCAGGAAATAACATTTTTGTCATGTAATCCCCCACTTTAGGACTCATAGACCAAGACACCATCATCCTGTATCATTTGATTGTATTTAAATCTGTGGGAATTGAATTTGAAGTGTAGCTTCTTGCTAATCAGCATTGGATGAACAAGATGCGTTCAAATCTTATTGGAAAATAGAAATTAGGGAGAAACCTGAGAGGCAAAAGGAGTATTGTACTAGACTGTAGAAAGAATTACAAAAACATGCCCTTTTTTTTAAAAAATATGACAGGAATGTCAGCAGATCAGTGCAATTCTATAACATCACATCTGAAAGGAAAATCCATTGTTTGATTCATAATTGCTTTCAGAAACATTGAAAACTCAAAGCTGGAAGATTTTTCTGAGAAAATAAGATTGGAGATTTTAAAAGAGAAAGATCAGAGGGAGTAATGCACTAAGTTCCTTTGAAAATTCTACTTTATGACCTATAAATAGCTCCAGTTTGGTGGAGTTGTTTCATAGTATTGCTGAGACTTTGGGAAAAGATCAGCACTCCTTTGTGCTGTCCATGGAAACAAAAAAGTGCCCAGGACATACAGACCTAGGGCAGGGTGGGCTGGTGATCAGGCAATGATTTATCCAATGTGAGAGGTAAAATGATGATTTTAGTGTGACTTAATATGTAATGTTACCTTGTTGATAAAAGGATCGAGGTGCTGCTGTGGGAGGTCTTATGAAGTTATGCAGAAAATTAGGTTTTGCAGCCAAGCTACATCCAAAGGACAATTGAAAGAGTCCAGCAAAGACAGGATATAGGTGTCAGACTCCACAGTCCCTGCTCCAGTGTCATGTTTTCTTCAGTACATTAGGCAAAGAGAGGGGGAGAGAAGCTGGGAATTAAGGACATCAATCATCTTCAAGGTGGGGATGAATGAAATGTGGAAAACCATGGATACATGCAGAGATTGGGAGAGTGAAAAAGAAAGGAACTGCTACTCTGAAGGACATGGTGGAGTGGATCAACAAAACAAACTGAGAAAATGCTCTGCAAGGAGTGATTGGGGTCTATGAGCTTAATCTCCTTCTCTTTTAAAATTCATTCAATGTGTCTAAGGGTTGTTTTTTGTTTGTTTGCTTTTTATTTTTATGATATGTCAGGATTCAAAGCTTAAATGTATAGTATTGCAAGATTATAGCTTGATCCCAAAGGAAATACCAGGCAGTGACTGCTCTGTGGGCTGTTTATATATCAGCAAGCACAAAAACATGGCTCAAATAGATTTTTTAGCAGCAACACAATCCCTTCAGACAACTTAGAAACTTTCAGCCAAAGTAATTGTACACAGTCAGCTTCTAAAATATTGAAGTCTTTGTTTTAAATCAGAACATCTTTGTTTACTGCTTTTTCCCTATAGACTCGTCCACAGGTACTTCATTACCTGTGCATTTTGTTCTGACTGTGTAATATCTAGGAAACTGGTGATTTAAAATGGCAAAAGTCCATTTTGGACTAGACTTTTGCAGTCAGGAAACACTGTGAGATAAAGTAAAATATGTTTAAGAAAGACATCTTTCCCCAGGATGGAAAGACCTTTAAGAAGCTGGGATCTTCAGATGCACAGGATTATAAATGTGGGCTGGATATGGGGTGTGAAAATACAGAAACTTTCTGAGTCTTCTAAAGACCAGAATAGTTTTGAAGTTACAAAAAGTTTTTTAATGGTTTGAGGCTTGTTCAGCTTTGCTGTTTCTGGATACTTCTGCTCAGAGTTCTTGTATCTCCTTTTCTCTGACCTGATCTTATTCCATATTAACAAACCATCCATAATTGACTTTTTTCCCTAATGGCCCCAGTTTGCTACATCAATATCAAAGTCTGGTATTCTCAGAACTGTTGCCTATGGATACTGTACACACTGCTGCTGGTATTACTGACAGGCTCCTTAGGCACTGTGGCCTTGCATGACTTTATTCCCCAAAAGAGTTCCTTCAATTATCTGTGAAATTTGGCCACTTCTCACATGCTAAATGAGAGGTTTGTGAAATGGGAACCCAGTCATCCCTTGAGGTGCTGTGACTTTTGTCAGCTTTGCACATTGTTCTTGTCCCATCCAGCACTTTCACTGTCCTGTTCCGTCAACTCATCCTCAGCTTGGGGCTGAAGGAATGATCCAGTCATTTCCTTACAGCCCTAAAAACCTATAGAAAGCTGTGATGAGACTGAGCAATACCAGCCTGACATTTCCATGATGAATGGTTTTCTCCTTTCTTGCTGAATCTGCCTTTCTGGGACAGAGGAGGTGCCTGCTTGTCCCTAACAGGGAAGTTCTGACCTCCTTCTTCATTATCCTGAAAGCCCCATACCAGTATTAGCATGTTTGCCTTAGCTAATAATGTGTAAATCAAATAAACTGAAGGGTATGACTCCCTTCTCTTTTGGATTTCTTAATTTCTGTTAGTGCTTGTGAAACTCTTGTGGGTGTATCTGAGCTCCTGTGTGCTGTGCAGGGGAATTAAATGTATGGTTTGAGTCAGCAGTAATGGAAACCTCTTGCCAAAATATCCCACACAGGGCTGGGAAGGAAGACCTTGACCGCTGCCCCTGCACTGCATGGAGAGCTCAGAGGAGCAGATGCAAACACCTGTGGTCCTCACCCTCTAATTTTTTCAGTTCACTTATTGAATTCTGTAACTTTTCATTTCAGAGAGAGACATTCCTCAGCTTGTTTTCATCCAGAGCTACTGCTCATTAAGAACAGGCACAAACATTAGACTTTTAGGATGTAGATTTACAGCTATTTTGGTGGCAGGAAAGGAAGAGAAAATGTATCTGTGAAGCCAAGAGAGGATGAGGACCAGCTCTTCAAATGTGCCAGTGATTTCAAGAGCCTTTGTTTCCTGCTCCTCAGCAAGGAAAGGAATAAGTAATTTACAGGCATGGTAAAATAGAGCATTAGTTAAACATGGATAGTTACTAAAGTGATTATTTTCATTTTTTAAATGGAAAGTCAAAATATTTGTTTCTGCCTAACATAGAAGAAAAAATTAAATAGAAGCGGGAATCTTGCCAAAAGGTTTATTGCATATTAACAAATGTTATTTTTGGATCACTATGCAACTGGACAAAGCCCAATTCTTCAATATAGTAGCTCAGTAAACAAGTGTTTGAGGGTTTTTAATATTTTGATGGCAATAATGTGTCTGATGCTGGGTGCCAGTTCTGCTAAGGATCAAATCGATGGTTAAATTATTAAGCAGTAGTGATGGACAATCTTTCAGGGGTAATTACTTTAACAGTAATAAAAATGAGTGTATAAAGTGTAAATTGTACATGCTGACACCTTTGTAATAGCAACTGCTGCTTTTGAGAGCTCTCTCAGCAGCTATACCATGTTGTACCACACAATTGCTAAAGTAATAGCACTCTAACATCCATGGAGGGCAATAAGAAAATCTGGATGAAATGAATTTGGATGTTCTTGTCTGTCTTCACATGGCAAACCTCTCCTCCAGGAAAATACTATTACTCTTGGGGATCTTGTAATTATCCTCAGAAGAATCCAAGTAATTTATCCTTGAAAGTGGAGCTGGGGATTGAGTCTGGGAGATATTATCCATGAGTGACAGCCCAGTGAGGTGCTGCAGCACAGGAAAGCAGCTGGGTCCACACTTCCATCCAGAGGATCCCTTCTGTGTGTGTTCATCTCTCCAGTAGTGTCCCTGTGTTCCTTCCCATCAGTGGAGCCTGTCCCAGGATTCTCCCAAGCCATGAGCTTTGAGACAGCACCTGTGATCAATGCCATCTCTTCCCAGAGGAAGAAATGTGTGCAAGGAGTTCTTCAGTTTGGGGATATTTTAGCTTTCTCCTCACTGGCAGCTCTTTTGATGAGGAGATGTGGATCTGTTGCTGGGGACACATCTTTTCCTCTTGTTTTATGTTTTCTTTTATTGTTCTTCATGTCACCAGTCCTCTGTCAATACATATACTTTGATGTTAATCCCTTTGTGACCTCATCTGATTTCTGCCTGGGGGCCACAACTTTTTTTTTTTTTCCCCGGGGATATAATATTTGTGTGAATAGGTCCTTTAGGATGGTTTATAAGGAGCCTGCTTGCCAGCAAGTAGCAGGTCAGAGAGGCTTGGCTGCTGTCTCTTTTTACAAAATCTGTTAAAATTTGTTACCCTTTCACTGGGAAGTTGTGATGATAATCACTTTGCACCTGGGAGAAATCCTGTGATAGCTTAGATTGCTTTGAGCCCACCATAGTTATGCTGCCCTTTCTTACAGAAATATGACTTTTTTGTCCCAAAAGAATGGGATCCATCAGCCTCAGTTAGTTCAGTTATCACCCAAATGCTCCTGGTGGTGTCAGGTAATGTTTTCGCTCAGATTACAGAGTGAGGGTGGCCTTTACCTCCATGAAGCTGACAAGCAGTGAGTGGTTAAAGTGCAGAAACTCCATTTCTGTCACTCAAGTGTCAGAAATGATAGATTTACTGGGCACAAACCTCCAAGAACTTTGAAGCTGAGGGCTTGGCTGAGCTTGAATGGTCTATCATATTAGCTACCCTTAGTAGCATGAACAGCTTTGCAGCTGTGTGTGTTTCTATATCAGCTTAATCTCTTTTCTTCCAGGGGTTGGGCCTTACCCTTTAATACTACCTTATTAAAACCTCATTATGGTTTAACTTCATCATATTTATTAAGGGGCACTGACAAAGCTTATGCTGGCATTAGATAAATAAATCATAATAAGAACACTTATGGCAGCTACCTGAGTCATCCCTAAAAGCTAAAAACAAAACAAAACAAACAAACAAACAAACAAACAAACAAACAAAAAACAAAAAAAAAAGAGAAAAACCAAACAAAGAAACAAAGTATCCAAACCCCCATGCTTTTAAATTCAGGTTGTTGGTGTTTTTTTGTTTTGTTTTTTTTTTTGGGGGGGGGAGGAACGACAGGGGGTTGCTTTTTTTGGGTTGGGTTTTTTTTTGAGGAAGACCCTAAATTTCTAGTCTAAAACTATCTAACTATTCATGGATCTTTAATGGTCCCAGTCCCTGAAGCCAGAAGCAGAGACTAGAAACACTCTGGAATGCTGAGAGGAGAATCCACCATTTGCATCGACCTAATTTGTTGCAGGACTTTGGGAATTGCTTTGCATTTTCTTCTTTAGGTCTTAAGAGGATTTTAGCCCACACATTATTGATTTATTTTGTATATTAGGTGATCCAAGGTGGTGAGAAGAAGAGGAGATAGGTAGACAGATGTCAGTTAAAACACTCCTTAAGGGATTCTTGCAAGGAAAATGGAAATAAGGCATCTTTGGTTGCAGTTGTTCTCATCACAGGTGGCACTCAGAGCTAGGACAAAGGAGAGCTTTATGTTTGTTTTGTACAGACTTCAAAACCATGGATGCCTCTTGCTGAACCCCTTCTGTAAAGTGATGAGGGAATTCTATGTTTTACTGCAAAAAATGAAATTATTTTAAACTGCTAGAGGGGGAATATGAAAAAATACCTAGAAGAAGTGAACCTACAAAAAGAATTTAATAATGCCATGTTTACTCTCTTAGTTTCATGTATCAGTCTGTCAGTCCATGCTGTTCTTGCAATGCCTTTATCCCGCTGCCAGAGGACAAAGCCTGACCCATTCCCACTTCTGTCAGCAAAATTGGCCAGTGTCAAACCTCAGGTTTTCCATGGCTGTTGTATCCACCTCCTGCTCCTGCTGTAACAGCCACACCAGCTGCACCATTGCAACTCTGCCACTCCAGACAGAAAAGCTTGCATGCAAAACCTGCTGAGTATTAAATCACTCAGTGCTTGTGACCATGTGTGTCTGTATCACCTTGCTCATTCTGTATCAATAAGCATGGAAATTATATGATTGCCAATATAACCCTACCAGCTGGGGCACCTGGTGCAGTCACTGTATTCACAACACTCTCAGCTTACCCTGATGGTAGCAGGTATGGGATGTATTTTGGTTTGTATGGATTAGTGAGATTTTTTTCCTTTCTCAGTGACAGGCATGGCCTTTAGGGCTGGCCTGCTAATGAGAGAGTTTCCAGCTCTACAGCCAGAAATTGGGCATTCTCAGTTTTATTTGACATTGATCTGTTATCTTGAAGTGAACAAGCTGTTAAAGGTCCAGATTTCTGGATAATAAAGATTATCTTCACTATCTTTGACAAATGTCTCATTGACAGGGAGGAACTCGTGAAGGATGTAACAAAACTGAGTGAAAGGTAAAGAACGTGGCAGAGGGAGATAAATGTGCAATAGTTCATCTATTAAATAATGTAAATAATGTAAATAATGGAAAGTAATGTAAATCATGTCTCCTCAATGCTTGCAATCAGCTCACAAGAGATACCTTGGCATCACTGCTGGATGGCTCTGAAATCACTGCCTCTAAGTGCAGTGACAAGCAAGAAGCCAACAGGAGCAGAGGAACCGTCAGGAAGGGCAGTGAGAAATGGACAAGGACGTCTTTTTACTGCTACAAAGAACTTCCATGCACTCACACTCTGGGGACTTGCAGTCTTGGGGTCTCTACATCTCAAGAAGAATGTCGTGGGGTTTGGAAAAAGAACAGTGAGGAAACAAAATTTTAAAATCATGAAGGTAGGGGAAAAATTCACTGCAGAGCTCTTATTTATGAAAACTCTCTGTGAAGAGCGGAGTATTCCTCGATAGTTGTAGGACATAAATTTGGAACAAATTTTTAATGATGTAGGTTTTTTTTAACACAGTGAGTAGTGAAACTCGGAAATGAGTGAGGATGTCTGTGGTATGTTCCTTGCACATGAAGAAAAAAAAGATGTTTAACCCTCAAAGTCCAAACAAAGCAAAAAAGACAAAAAAATACAAAAGCAGTAAAATATAATACTTTCAGTCACCTCTATCCAGTTCTTAGGAACTATGGGACATGGCCACCTTCTACCCTTCAAGGTAGAGCAGGTTGTGCTGTTAAACAGCAGTTGTTTTGGATAATTTGGATAATTAAGGTAATCAATACTAGTAAATCAAACACTGCTTGGGGATTTCCTAAGCACTAAAACTTAACCCTCTGTATTGCCAAACTGTCAGCACAATTCTTGGCACACCTTTAGCAAGGTTGGCTTAGCAGCTGATGAAAGATTTTTGCTTTCATTTTGGGCATTAGCAGAGACCAGGGACCATTTTCAATAGACATTTTGGATGCAACCACTCTGGGATGGGAGGTGGAGATTCTGACAGCCTGGCTCTGAGCAGAGAGCTCTTCTTGGCCTAAGGATGGCTCAAAGAATAAATGTTGGCACTGCACATCTTACTGGAAGAGTTATAACCAGAGTGGGGATGATCTGTGGCTCAAATATCCCTGCTGACAATGGGCTGTGAGTGTCCTGTAGGATTTTAGTGCCTCTGTTCCCACTGAGGCTGCCATCCATTGTGTGTGGCAAGTCAGGCTGCAGTGTCTGATGAATCAGCTGCTCTCATCAGGTAGAGGCATTTATTTTTGACCTCTGTTCTTGCTTTTAGTTCTGAAGGACTTGGGAACAAATGCTCTTTCTGGTGCAGCCCATGTTTACTGATTGTGTGACCTGAGCCATGCATATTTACTTGCATAGACAATTTTTGCATCTCCACTTTGACAAGCGAACTGTCCCATTTTTCTTGTTTATTTACACAAGAGGGTAGTTTTGCACAACTGTGGTTCAGTGAGCTTGTAGAGTAATCAGTTACCAGGCTCATGGATTTTCAGTGCACCTGTGCTTCTGGGAAGTGCCCAAAGATTCCTGTGTGTTGAGCCCTGTATGGCCATCTCCAACTCTTTCTGTAGCTGTGAAGGAAGAGCTGCTTTGAGGTCTGTGTGATTTGCCAAGCATGACTGCACCATTTGTGCAAGATGACAATTTTAGTGAGGAAACCACTTTGAGGGGTCAGCAGGGGGAATGTAAAATTTGAATGAAATCATAAAGGACTACCTGAGACAAAAACACTGTAAGCAATTCTGGAAGTGTTTCAACCAAAGAAATAAAAAGATTTTGAATTTGGATTTTGTTCCCTGACCATAGTTTTCAAAATTAATGTACACCCAATAATCAAGGAACCATTCAGTGTGAAATCTGACATTGAGCAGGTGGGTGTTGATGTCCTTTGTTTATCTCCTCTAGAATGAGTTATACAAATCAGTTAACAGAAGCTATATTGTGCTTTGTGGAATATATCAGAGTTTTTGGATGTCAGGTTAAATTTCAGCTTACCAGAGGGACTAGAGAGCCTTGTGTGCCTCAGAAGAAGGTGAGCAGTTAATCAGAACAGAGTTTCACCTTTTAGTAGCTTTGAAAAATTGTGTTATTTTTCACTTTTGTTTAGGGTGAGAAATGCCATGAAGAATTTTAGTCTTGGAGCTGTTCCACACTTAGAACTGTTGTACCAAATCAGGCCTGAGGTTTACTTGGACAGGTTTCCAGTGGTTGACAGTGGGCAGCATCAAATGACACAGAGTGACACTGAACCACAGTAATCCTCCTTCCAGCAGCCAGATGTTGAATAATCTCCACCTACCCCAAATAAACACAGCTAAGCTTAAGATGTGAAGAAAGAAAATTCTCTCACAAAATGTTCAGCATCACCACTCAGTAGTGATTTAAGATAATGAAATTGTGAACATTAACAAATATTTTTTGATCTGTGTTTAATTCTTGCCCTCAGGAAATATTTTTGCCTTCAGACACCACCATAAAATTTATTCCTGAAAAGCAGGTTTGCAGAAAAGCTCCTGAGGGTCCTGTTGGACACCAAGCTGAACATGTGCCAGCAGAGTGCCCTGGTGTCAAAGAGGGCTAAAAGTATCCTGGGCTGCATTAGGCAAAGTATTGCCTGAAGGTTGAGGGTGTCTGTGATCCCGTGATTTTTAGGCAATGGAATCAGTTCTGACAGCATAGGTGGAGAGGCACAAGGCTTTGTACCTGGGCTAGACCCTGTTATGGGCACACCTGACCTGACAGCTCGTAACTACAGCCTGGGCAGGCAGGAATGTACCCTGGGACCCACAGTCTGCCCATGTACTGGGTTTAATCCCAACACCCTCAGCGTGAAATGAAATTAAAAACTATTACATTGCTGTTGTCACTTCTCCATTACAGTAGTTACTACTGGTACAAAACATATTACTCTGATCACTAAGAATTGTAAAATTCCTGAAGCTATGTTAGTTCCATTGCTGTCTGTAATGCATCAAACACAATGGTGAGTTTTCACAGACACAATGGCCGTTATATAGGTATTATTACTGCTAAAAAATATGAATAGATAGGAATTATTTCTGAAATCTTAGGCATTTCTTGGGCATGTTACTCCCATGGAGAGGTGTAGTCATGCACATATACATCCACATTTTCTGACAGTCCAGACACACCCTCCTGATATAAAGGCATTGTTCTTTCTAGGATGAGGTATGGTATCCTTGCTGTAAGTGTGGTCATATAATATGATAATATGATAATATGATAAGAAATGATGTAATAAATATAAATAATATAATATACTATGTATATACTAATATAATTCTTACAGTCTAATATAATAAATATATGATATGATATGATTATGATATTATAATTATTATATTTTATTTATTATCTTACAATATGTTATAGTGAGTCTGTGATGGTGACAGTGCAGATAAGTTTTGAATAAGCTTGGAAGGCACCTAAATACAAGAAATCAATTCCATATAGAAGTAGTTAGGTCTTTCACATGATTAACCCACACAGTTTCAAAACATGCCTTTGGGTCAGCCTATCCTACTGGTCTTATCCAATAGATTTCAGGATCAGCAGAGCTGGACGATGTCCTGGTTATCCCTGTGGATAAATTGAATTATGGTAGATGCTGCAGACTGATCTTTGCACGGGAGAATTACCTGCACTAAAAAAAATCTCTGCTGATGAAAAGCAGATTTGATTCATCCAGCCTGAAATTTTGGGTTAAGTAACAAAACCCCAGTACCTCTACTCCATCTGACCTGCTAGAATCCAACTGGACTTTTATTTTTAAAGTGTTTACTGGGTTTTCTTTAGATAATTTTGAAAGCAACTTAGGACAGCATAGAAATAGCAGGTATTGAGGTTCTCTTACTCATAGAAATACCTTCAGCATCTAAATACTCTCACCAAACAGAGCTTTTTTCCTTATGCTCTTGGTCCATCTGGATGAAGTTTTGCTTCAGGGTGGGTAAGTGTGGGACTTATAACTGTGAGATGTTGTGGAGACTGAAGATTATCTGACTGTCTACCTACACATGAGGTATAAATCTGTAAGCTGTGGGTGCCCCATCCCTGAAGTGTTCAAGGAGACATTGGATGGGGCCCTGGGCCATCTGATCAAGTGGGTGGCATCCCTGCCCATGGCAGGGCAGCTGAAACTGGATGAACTTTAATGTCCTTTCCAACCCAAACCATTCCATGATTCTATGATAGGCTCAAAAAAATTAATCAGAGGAATTATTGGTGGGGGAAAAAATGGCCATAAAATTACTATTAAATATGCTTATCAATAACATTTTTCTCTGAAAATCCCAAAACTGCAGCTTGCCAGAAGCTTCAGGGCTGTAATGGGTGGATTGCTCCGTACTGACCTTCCTTGTCCCTTTCCTGAGGCTCATGCTACAAGCTTTGAAGAGAGACTAGCAAATTTGGTTTGACATGGGACAGGCATTCTGAGGAGTCTCCTTGCTCTGAGTGTGCCCTGTGCTCAGTAATTCCTGGGACCGGGGCTACTTTCAGTGCTCTCTACATCAAACAGAAATTTCTTTCAAGAGAGAAGTAGAGTGAGGATATCTCAGTAAGGCAATTACATAAGAAATTGAAGAACAGAGGAAAACGAAAATAATTACAACTATTTTTAAGGATCTGTATACCACAAGCTATTGTGGTATTGTGATAGGCAAATGGAAATTAGAGGGACAGGTGGTAGGGAATGATATAAATAGCAGTTTTTCTCATTTTTTAAGACAAAAATCTGTTGTATTTGAAGGTCAAGTGCAGGCTACTATTATTAAGTATTTAGGATAAATTTGTTTTGGAGAAACACCAGATGCTTACTAAGTATCAGTGAGGGAATGTGGAAAAGAACATTACTAGCAATGGCAATAACAAAACAGAAGTAGGATATAAAAATGCAAATAAACTGCTTTTTACTCAGCATATGGCATTGTAGAAATACAGAATCAACCTAGCTATGAGCTAGGCTAGCAAAAGATGCTTTGCACTTACATTCTACAGAGTTAAATTAATGAGATTGCTATTAGAAACCACATTCGAGAAATGCTAACCTTTCAATGAGCATTTAGGCTATGAAGATTTTTCTTTTTCCAAGCTATATTCTCTCTGAAATGTGGATGCCTTCCAAGTTTAAGGAGCATGATATAAACAAAAGACATTATTTTTCTGCCTGCATGTTTAAGATGTAAAGTGCCATCTTTAGAATTGCTACATAATTCACCTTTCTGCTACATTTCTCAGAAAATGTGGTCAAGTGGCAATACTGAAGACAAAACAGCATCTGCATTTGAAGTGAGATACAATCTTCTCAGGCTGTTAACCAAGGAGATGCCCCTGCCTTTCTGAAAGGTTGAAGTCAAGACCTTCAGCTGAATATCCTGCTTCTTTCATAATAAATCCTGAATTTTAGCTGGTATTTGCCCATTTATTTCCTCTTTGATTACCTTGCTGGTAGCTGTTTGTGCTTTCCTTAATATTTATTTCCCCTTGGTCGGTACTAAAACCCCTCAATACTGTAAAATTCTTCCCAGCTGAAAGCTGAGATGGACTTTGAGGCATCTTTGACAATCACTGCATTAATATTGTGGTTTTGAGCAATAGCACAATACATATTTAGGTTTCACTTCAGCTGGATTGTCATGTTTTCTCCTGCTCTGGATGTAACCAAAGTGATATAGGGCCTCATGGGGAATCCATTCAGAGTAATTTCATTTAAGCACTTGCTAACTTCAACTCTGCTCTGAATTCAGCTGCACTGGTAACTAAAAGACTGATATGCATCTGCCTGCACATATTGCTTGATGATGATCCAAAAGCACAGGTGTAGCTACTCCCCCATGGTTATTTCCCATCTTTAGGTATTCAGCTGGTTGCTCTGGGCTTCCATTTCCTTACCTTTGTCGAGCTCCTACCAGCATTTTTTAGTCTGAAGTCTTTCAAAGCCCTTGAATTCCCTGTCAGCAAAAGGTACAAAAATGCAAAGCACTGCTAGCATGTTCTTTATTCCAGAGAAACAGGGAAGTCTGCATGAAGGAGAGAGGATTGCTGAGAGGAGAGGAGGTAGAGGATGCATAAAAAGCAGCCTCTTCAGGCCTGCTGACCTGTACAGAATAGAACAGACAATTTCAGTTGGGAGGGACCTCATGATCACCCAGTCCAGCTTTCTGACCACTTCAGGGCTGGCCAAAAGTTAGAGCAGGTTATTAAGGGCATTGTCCAAATACCTCTTAAACACTGGAAGGCTTGGGGCATCAGCTCTCGAGGAAGTCTGTTCCAATCTTGGGACACCCTCTCTGCAAAGTACATCAAAGACCTTCCCTTCATCCCCTGGGCAGATCATCTTTTCATCAAAGATATCAAATGAGTTCAACTGGACTTTTTCTTTGTTGTCCATGCCTGATGATAGAATCTTTCTTTAAATGCCTTTCAGTAGTACCCAGTATGTTTTTCACCATAATTTTTCTGGGAACGATACTTAGATTAACAGACCTGCAGTTTCCTGGGTGTGCCCTCACATCATTCTTGCAAACTGGAATAACCCTGGCTAATTTTCATCAGCGCAGACCTTTGGTAGATGATGAGGATGCCATAACATCCATACCCAAAAATGATTCCTGATTTTCTCTACTCTTGAGGCTTTACACGTCAAGCTTACAAATAGAGTGCTTCAGGAAAAGAGGGGCCCACAGGAGCCACAGGATCAATGTTCTGACTGCCCTGACCAAGCTGCACATTCTTCCCCACTGCATTTCAGCCAGTGCTCCCCACCTGCAAGCAGCTGTGGTCCTTATCATCCTGTTTCATGGTAGACTGTGATCCCCTCCTGAGGAAGAGCAACCTGGAACCAGAGGAGGAGACACAGAAAATGTTGTGATCATCAGCACTTTGGAGAAAGTAGAGGCTGTTAGTACTTCTGGAAGGAGAAAAAAACCTCTCCACCTTTTTCTTTGTTATAAAATATTTAATCAAATATTTTAGTGTTTTGTTGTGTTGGGTTTTTTTGTGTGTGTTTTGGTTTGTTGTTTTTTATTTTTTAGATGGAGCTGTGTTGAAAGTGGTTTACTTTTTTGATCTACGTGGCTAAAAAACCCTATCTGTTTCCATCAGTCCTTGCCTCACCCTCCTTTTTATCTTTCTCTCTAAGTGCTTGAGGTGGGCAAAAAGGATCTCTGTACATTGTATTCTCAGCTCCTCATATCTGCTGATCCAGCTCATCGCTGTGCATTTTATTGTAAAGAATATAACTAATATTTGCCAATCCTGATCTTGTATCTTTTCTGTGGGGCAGACTGTGTCTGCAGTGTGGTGCCTGGGTTTGGAGATCAATTTCTTGTGGTGTCTATTCTGATATATGCTTTGGGTAGCAGTTTGTACCTTGGAATAAGTATAAATGATCCCGAGTTCCTGCATTGTCCCTGACAAATCTCAGCTGTGCAGAAAAGCTTTACCTGTCTGTTCAATGTTATCACTCCCCTTGAGAAGTGGAGTTGTCCACTCTGGGCTCCAGTTCTGAGCAGGAAAATTCTGTTGCTCAGGAGAACTGAACAATTGGATATTGAGAGGTGAAGGAAGAGTTTCAGCAGGGGCAGCTCTCCATGGCAGCAAAAGGTTAATGCATTTTTAGTTCCTTCCAGGAAATTCACAGAAGTCAGAGCACTGGCCTGGCCTTTGCAGATGTCCCTGGCTGAGCTCACCTGGGGGAGCAGAGCTGAGCTTCCCTTTGCTGATCTGCAGATACAACAATGTCAATTTGCCTGCCCAGTGAACTGTCAAGGACTCCTCTGTTTGGAGGGCACTTCTGCAGAACAACTCATATCGTTCCTGTTGCTCAACAAAGCTGTGAGAGGGTGCTTAAATGGAGGCACTGGGAAGAAATCTTTGAAAGCTATTTGTCATTAAAATAAATTTTTCCTAGCTTTCAAATTAAGCCAACAAACAAAAAAAGACCAGAACAAATTGAGATGGCTGGTCAAAAAAAGGGATAGATTGCAATTCTCCTTCTTTCTGGTTACCTGTTAATTCCCTGCAGAACTACTGCAGAGGTTATGCAGAATCCACCACAATAAAGAATTGATTTTCTCCATTTCTGCATTTGACGCTACTATAATATTAGTCACTAACCAAAACCAAGATGCTTTTTCAGCTGGATGATTTCTTGCTGATTTTAACTTTTACATGCCTCTTTAAATGAAATTAATTTCTCCTTGCACAGGACTGATATGGTAAAGTTTTATGAAGAGAAAGATGGCTAATGTTAATAATTTCATCCTCAGGCAGGGATGTGGGTAGCAGAAGAGAAGGATACAGAGCCAAACTGTGAGATGCAGGGGGCTACAAAAAATGGAGAAAAGTAGCCACATGCAGTGGTGGCTGCCTGGACCAAACCTCTGTTTAATTCCCAGTCATGGGCAGTGCTGCCTGAGAGTCTTGGTGATCACAGATGGCTGCTGGACCCAGCTAGAGGAGGACAAGTGCTCACCCCGGAGCACAGAGCATCCTTTGTGATGCAGCACAGAGGGGATGGGGCTGAGCAGTGCCAGGAACCAGCACCAGAGAGAGAACTGATTGAACAGCAGGTGTGTGGGACCCAGGGGATCTGGGTCAGCCTCGTTCCTCTGGGCTACAGGGGTACAGCCAGGAACTCATGGCAGAGACAAAACCCACGAGTCTAGAGGTAATTATGCTTTTATTTAAGAAGTCCATCTCTGCTGAGAAGCACAATGCACCATTCAGACAACACTGTAGGGTTGTAAAGAGGTGTTTTACTTGTAAGGGGTATAGAAAGTCACTGTGAGCTTTAAACATGAAAGATCTCTGTTACCCACTGGTGTGTGTTTGCAGCCACAGCTCTCACCCTGCTCCTTAAGCAAAGATCTATTCCTTTCCCTGCTTACCTGTTTAACAAGGCTTGGGAAACAAAAATCTTCCCCATTGCACCGTGCCAATGCTGACTAACTTCCCAATCACTGCAGCTCCTTAACAAAAATATCATGATCCAGCAATGAAGGAAAATAAGTGTATAGACAAAATTTAATTAGAACTTGCAAAGCTGCTGTTTGCTGTTTGGGAACATCCTTGACTGTGTTTTCCGGTTGTTTACTTATAGAATTTATGTGTTTGAAGAATGGGTCTGAAAGGGTAAAAGGGACAGTGTTTTGCTTTGACCCTCAGACATGGAGCTACCCCAGGGACAGCCCAGAGAGACCCAGCCTGGGCAGTGGGCTCAGCCCAGAGCCCACCCTGAGCCTGGGTCAGACACACTGCTGGATCCCAATATTTAACTCTGGGAAATGAGGCTGGAGTGTGGGAAAAAGAGGAGACTGCAATGCAGAATGCTAACTCACACCCAGGTGCTTTCCAAATTATGCAGTTTGTCCCAGTAATTTTCAGATCCATGATTTCCTTTGTGCCACCACCACCCTTCCCTTTTTCCTGCCTTGTCCTCAGTGGCTAATTTTCTCCATTCTAGTTCAAGAGGAACAATAAAACTCCTTTTCCAGCTTCTTTGATGCATTTCTGCATCCATCATTCTCAAATTTAAATTTTCTGCCTGCTGTGAAGGATACAGCATAGCTCAAGGCTTGACATCATCCTAGCTAATTTGGTTTCTGGGTTTCGGTTAATAATTTTTTTGCTAATGATAATGTAGTTTTTTCCTACCTTCCTCCTCCACCATCTTCTTTCTCTTCTCTCTGACTCCCTCCTAAAATCCCTGTCTTCCTGGGATGAAGGTTATTTTAGTCTGAATGCCTGTTGAAATTCATTTCTTTCGCCTACCACTCCAACTCTGATCTCTGTACTTTTGCAGTGTTATGTGTTTTTTCTTCTTCTGTTGATTTCTAAAACTGGGAAGACTTTTCATTTGCAAATGGCTTCAGTTCTCTCAGTCTTTATTCAGAGCACCAGCTCACTTTCTATAATTTACCATAGATTTCTGATAGACATGAGGCTACAAAGCACTTCCACTGACTCACCAGATGAAACCCCTGAATTTTCAAGTCTGTGAGGAAAACATGGTGATTGCATCCTAATTCTCAAAATGCCATATAGAGTGCAATGCACAAGTTGGAGAAAAATGCTCTTGGAAAATGAATGAGAAGCTATTTGAATGGAAATAGCACAGCAGATATTTAAGACCACCTGGGAAATCAGTGACCACTTAGCTTGACTTCAGTAGGCTAGAATATAGCAGAAGGGGAGTGAAAAAGTAAGTATTTGGGGGAAATGAACCTGCTGAGCAATAAGCACCATGAGTTTGAGACATTAATCACATCTGACAAAAACTGTGGCATCTTCGGTTATTACAGGGTGTGTGGGTGAAACTCATGGTGGATGCAATCCATCTTTTCTTGAGTATTGTATTTGATGCATTGCAATCTAAACCTCAGGACACTGCAGAAAGATGATGATGTGATTAACACTGGCTGACAGATCACATTTGCCAGTGCACAAACTTGTTAATGGAAGTAAGGGTGGAGGTGCTAATATTTGAGCAATAGCATTTAATAAAATTGTAAGAGATAGTGGACTTTGGACCTCAACAAGAAATGATTTTAGACAAGGTCCCAAAAGTATGCATTGGACCAGGATTTTTCAGGTTATTAATTCTTGGAATTACATTTTGATGAACATGGTGCTGTGATGGGAAGTGGTGCACATGGCAGCCAGAAGGAAAACTAAAATAGCTGTTAAGTGCTCTGGTGACAGTGGGAGCTGATAGGAAATATTTTAAAATAGAAAGAAGCCATGTGATATACATGAGTGCTCTGGAAAGATGACTACTGTGTTTCTTTCCAAGGAATCTTTGGAAAGTGTTGAAACACAGCAGTTATTTGAAAGAGTGACCTATTAACAAAAGCAAGTGCTCTGCAATCAAGAGGAGATTGCTGCAGAGCAGAAAGTGACCTACTTACAGCTTTGTTTCTGAAAGTCAGAGGTCCTTCAACTGATTAATAGTGCAGCATTAAATAATGTTCATACTGCAACACTTAATGTTTTTATATGTCTCAGGCTGGTTTTAGAGCCCTTTAGTTAGCAAGTACCCCTCAGGGAGAAAAATCAGCATGAAAATAGTGAAAACTGAGTTGTTTAGAAGTCGCCAATTTAACTTAAAGTGTTTATATTATGATTTAACAATAGGGAATTTTTTACAAGGGTAATTTGGGTGGGATTCCTCTTACCCTGTGATGCTGAAATTTGATTTCCGAAATAACAATCCCTTTCTGAATGATATTCTCAGACCTTGTTACATGCAGAGGAGCAGATATAATCTGTGACATCTGCTGTGAGCTACTCAGTTCACTCTAGGTAGGTGTCTGAAATGAATCACCCACTGGAGCTGCTGAAATCACCTCATTTTCTCCAATGCCAATAGAGCTGGCCCAAGTAACTAAGCTTAGATATGGTAATTGTTTTATATCTATAGGATAGATCCACTAAGACTTCAGTGGACTAAGTCTTCAGAGTTTTTAGAACTGGAATATTTTATTTTTCATCATTTTAAGATTCACTTTCTCACTACAGGTGCCACCATCATTGTGCTGATAAAATGTATAAGCTGTGGTCATAGTCAGTACACTGAAAAACAGTCAAAGAATAGAACATGCCAAGAATGTACTTCTCAAAAGTTTTCCCCAGTAGCTGTTCTGATTTAAAAACTTAATATGATTCTCATCAGTTATTTCTCATGGCTCTCAATTAAAACAGATATAAATCTAATAACTTCTGATCTTCATCAGGAAGATGAAAAGCAGACTTCAGATCTGTGGGATGAAATCTCTACTTTTAGTGCCTCATCATTCTTTAAACATGTAGTAACAGGACAGCATTTTCTTTCAGACATCAGAAACATCAGTTTGCTATGTTAATATCTAATCCTTACCATCCCTTGACACATTTGAAAGTCTTCATGCTTCTTATGATGAAATAAAGCATGGAGAGCAACTTTTTACACAGGCATACAGTGCTAGGGCAAGGAGGAAGGATTTTATACTAAAGAGGAGAGATTCAGATTATATTATAGAAAGAATTCTTTGCTGTGTGGATGGTGAGGAACTGGAACAGGTTCTTCAGAGAAGCTGTGGGTTCCGCATCCCTGGAAGTGTTCAAGGCCAGGTTGGATGGGGCTTGGAGCAACCTGGTCTGGTGTAAGGTGTCCCTGCCCACGGCAGGGGGTTGGACCAAGATGATCTGTAAGATCCCTTCCAACCCAAACCACTCTATGATAATGTGGTTTGATGCTGCATACTTTGCAGAAGCTTAGAGTAATAAAAATTTCAAGTCAAAATCTACCACATGTGTAGTTTTGGAGTAAGTATTTGGCTATTGTGCTCCTGCAGCTCCAGCCCTGAAGGAGGCCTGCTGAACACAAGCACCCAGGTTTGCACACTGAGATTTAGGTCTCTGTAAGGTACCCGTCTGCTGGGGATCTGGTCTCCCACAACAGTCACTAGAAAGGAGATGCCGGAGGAGACAGATGTTTTAACACCTCCCATAGTGTTTAATTGATTTCAGTTACAGCTGGATCAGGGAGCTGCTAATGGCCTGTGAAACCATCAAGAAGAGAAGTTGAATTTGAAAAAAAATGTCCAAGGGCTGCTTGATGCCCTAGTTAAACAAGTGGATTTTAGGGGTGAGCTTTGGTATCATTTGTATCATTAGTAAGGAGCAGCTCCTTCCCGTGTATCTGCAGACTGCTGCTCACTGAGGGTCACTGGCCATTTTCAGCCTTTTGATGTACCTTAAAACACCTGAGACATCCAAAAGAGAGTGGTGGGTAGAAGTGGCTCCTCATAAGACTGGGATCTAATGATTTAATCTAATCTAATGAGGAGCAGCTGAGGGAAATGGAGTTTAGCCTGGGGAAAAGGAGGCTC
Organism: Molothrus aeneus; assembly: GCF_037042795.1. Classification (NCBI taxonomy): domain Eukaryota; kingdom Metazoa; phylum Chordata; class Aves; order Passeriformes; family Icteridae; genus Molothrus; species Molothrus aeneus. Next base: position 69,773,328 of record NC_089648.1, on the reverse strand, counting down.
AGGGGGACCTCGGTGCTCTGTACAACTCCCTGACAGGAGGGTCCAGCCAGGCGAGGGTCAGGCTCTGCTCCCAGGTAACAGATTTCCGTTTCACATGGGGAGGTTTAGATTGGATATTAGGAAAATTTTCTTCACCAGAATGATTGTCAGGCATTGGAACAGGCTGCCTAGGGAGTCACCATCCCTGGAGGTATTTAACAGATGTGCAGACGTGGCATTTAGGGTCATCACCCTTTACTGCTGGGTGTGGCAGTGCTGGGTTAATGGTTGGACTCGATGCTCTTAGAGGTCTTTTCCAGCCTAAATAATTCTGATTCCATGTGACACAGGACAAATGTGAGATCTGTGCTACTGTGCAGAGGACTCTGGAGGGCAGGTGAGACACTCTAGCACATCTCAAATGACTTGCTAAGTTATGCATGAGCAGCTGATTCAACCTCCAACAGGGATCCTCCACAAATGAGCTATTCCTGTGTCACTATTTTAATTTTCTTTACCCCAAAGTAGAAGAATGTGGGTTTGAATCTGTGCTCTTGTCTTTAAATTCCTAAACCTACAGAGCCCATTTCTTGAGATACTTTTATTCAATTTTCTCCTGAATCATGCCAGTTTGTCACAGTGGCATTTTTGTGGGGAAGAAGAACAGTGTGAAGCACAGGGCAGTCTTAGGGATATAAAGTGGATATCAAATACTATTGTTCATTGAAGTTGCACTACTTCTTGGTGTATAACAAGGAAAACACTTAAAAATCACCATCCAGAATGTCAGGGTCTGTGTGTGCCTATTTGCACAAAAGAGTGGAAGACATGAATAACTTCACTTATTGGACCATTGCGAGGTCCTTGCATATTCTGGGTTGAGAATTCATAGGAAAACATCCAAAAAAAAGGTTTAGATGTGATAGATTTATGTGAAATTGAAAAGTGTGTGAGAGAAAACTCAAGAAAACCAAGAAAAAGATCAATGCATTAAATTAATTTTCCTATAGTGTACAATTAAGACTAAAAATGCAATAAATTAAGAAAAAAGGTTATCCATTACATGGATAATATTTCTTACATTGCTCTGGATACCTGGAGGTGATGTCAAACCTCTTGCTGCAGCATTGGAAATAAATAATAAACACCAGATGAGAAGCAGTTCCTTTCCTTCTGGTGCTGGGCACTCAGGTCCTTCTCAACCCTTGTTAATGCCCTTAGCAGGGGTGGCTTTGGGATTAGATGTGCTTTATCTCAATGCAGAATAACAGTTTCTGCCTTCCCAGGTCAGGTGGGAACCAAGGGCATTTTATATCCCTCTCCAATGTTGTTTAGGTATGGGGAACAATTCCTGCCTGGTGAGGAGGCTTAGACTGCAGATTAGGTGTGTAAGGGAAATGGTAAATGCTCTGTCAAACACAGTGCATGAGGACTGAATAAAACACCATGGGAAGTGAGGAGCACTGCATTGATGAGGAAGTGATTATTTGACCAAGAGAGAACTTCATTACTCTTGTAACTTTTGCACATTCCCCTCACCTTGTCTTGTTCCTTAGCAAGAAAAGAAAGAACATTTCTCCTGTTTTACATGCACCCTCCACAGTGCTAGCCAAAACAGATCGGGCTGATTAAAATCTTCTAAGGTGACTTCCTGAGATATAGCTTCATATTTTTTCCTTGTCTTGGTATTATATTTATTGTAGTTTTACCATTTCCTTTGAATATTAGCATTTACTTAATCTTTCCCTGACTTGTACAGTCACAACCATGAAAATTGATTAATCAGTGATAACACATGGGGCAATGGTTTTAAACTGAAAGAAGGGAGGTTTAGACTAGACATGGGGAAGAATTTTTAATGATGATGGTGGTGAGACACTGGAAGAGGCTGCCCCACTCCTGCAAACATTAAAAGTCATGCTGGAAGAGACTTTAGGCAACTTGATGTAGAGATTAGATTATCTTTACAGCCCCTTTCCAACCCAAAGCTTTAATTAAATGAAAGCCCTCATTAACTAATCAGAGTGCTGTGCTGTTTTGTGGCACCAGATCAGTCACTGTGCTTTCCTTTCTGCTCACCCTGCTGTGGGTGTTGGAGGTGGCAGAGGCAGTGATGATGCATCGGTGAACATGCTGCAAACACAACAGAAAATGCCAAAGTTCTTATTTATTGGTCAAAAATATAGTAGTATGTCCTATAAAAAAGGGAAAGCTTGCATATATTGGAGAAGAAGGAACATCATCTTCCATTACTGGGAAGTGACTTAAGCAGCAATTTCACAGCAAATTATGTAAGTTAAAAGTAATTTTGTTATTTGGCCTATGTTTAAATACACTTTTTGTGAAGTGCTTGGTGTTTGCTGATCTCTGGCACTACTGAAATGGCTTTTATGGTATGTTACTTCTGTGAAATTAGGAGAAAGTTTTACTGTGCTGGTTTCTTAACTGGGTAGTTCTCCACAGCATCAGGAAAGAACATCTCAAGGCTGATAAAGAGAGGAAATGTAGCCAGCTGTTTGAAGGACTCAATTGTTATCAAAAACTTACTTTTAACAATGTTTAAATTTATAAGATGCTTTGCAGCAGGGAAAAATAAGGAATAAACAGTTCTTCCTGTGCTGTAGGCCCTGGGGGAAAAATATTGTGCTCTAATGACCAACAACTCACAAGCCTGAGTAGACTAAAGTTGCAAAGGGAAAAAATATATGATGTTTCTTGTTTTGATGTTCTTTGCCAGCAGGGAAAAAATGATGTAAATATTTGTGTTCTATTGACACATTTAGTCAGAAGCCCCAGGGACAAGCTCTCAGATGGCACAGCGTTACATAGGATAAAATCAGGCAACTATTTTCTATGGAACTTAAGCTTACCTACAGATAACGAGAGATCCAGCCTTGTTTGGACTGTATCCCAAAAATCTGGTTACTGCAGGTGCATGTGGTGTAGTTTATAGATAACTTAGGAAGCCCAGATGCAATGAGAAATGGGAATCCTATTGATATTTCTAGCTTGAAGGGTATTTCTGCAAGTGGTGCTTAGTGCTATCTTCAGATATTGTCCATGCCTGGTATTTTTATGGGAGACTTTTTGGTTCTAAATCACTTAAATCCAGTGGACATATCCTAAAAGTCCTAGGGTTTGAAGTCAGTTCTGCTCTAGAAATCCTCTCTGTCCTTGGGCATTCAGTGTGGTTTTGCTGCATAAGTTTTGTCCATAAAATGAGAACTTCAACGAGCCTGTTATCTATTTATTCTGTAACCTCTTTGAGGCAAGCATTGTCTCTTGCTGTATGAATATACAATTCTTTGCATAATGGAGTTTAATCTGAGTTTCTTTAAAGTACCTCTGTTGAATAATAATGATTAATCAAATTGAGTAAATAGTATTTAGAAAAAGATAAAATGAGTGCAATGGTTTACTTTCTTTCTTTGTAGGAAATGAAATGCAGAATTAATTAGAACTGAATAGCACCACCTATTTAAAAATGATGAAAGAAACTTTTTACATACTGCAATATTAAACTTTCAGTCTTCTTATTGAAAACTCTTACTTGGGTTTGCATTTCAGCTGAATGAAGGGAATTATTCTCAATGCAAGTTATTTCTGGGTATTTTTTCCTGAATGCTATCCAATGTTCATCCTGTAAATGAATGCTCACACAGAGACATACACAGGATTACTCATGAATATGTGCAACACATCTATCTCCACAAAATATGTCTTCTCACAGAGTGTGGAAACCCAGGGCACTGGGAATATTTCTCTGTCTGCTCTGGGGTGCCCTGACCCCCAGGGGAGCACTGACTGTGACCCTCATTCATTAAGAAAGTTTCCTAGACTTCAAGATAGACTAGAATCCACAAAAGTGTGAAATAGATTATAGAGAGTAGTGTAGGTGTATCATTTGGTGAGAAATTTAGGTTTTGGGATTTTTAGTATGTTGTGGATGGAAGCAAGATGGAGGGCACAGGGTGCCATCCTGGGTTTCTTCTTCCTTCTTCTTCATGGGTTTGGGTGGCATTTTGTAATTGGGCAGAAAAGTCCACATTGCAGGCTCTTTGGGATCAGTTATTGGGTTAGAAGGGAAAATAATCTAGGTGTCAGTTCTTAATTGGATAGTTTAGTCTTAAAAGACCTTGTAACAAGATATTGTTGGCCATTTTGTGTCTTCTAATGAAAAGCTGCAGAACTCACAGTAGTGAGACTGTTCTACTGACAAGAAATAATAAACACTTGAGTCCAAACATGAATTACTGTCTCAAGTGCCTTCAATCCAGACCCAGAGAAACCAACAACTGGGACCCCCACAACAGAGAGAAGGTGAATTAACGAGATGGTGAATTAACGAGACAAGGCACAGATAATTTGGTAGGAATAAGACAAGATGTCTTATTCCTACCAAAGATCCATGGATGTGTTTATGTGTCCATACAGTCTCTGTGGGTAGAATTCACCTCTGGTTCCGTCACCCCCCACTCCACCCCACAGCTTGAGTTTCCTTGGACAACTCCCCTGTTTTAGGGTGCTGTCCTTCTCACTGCACTGGCACAGCAAGTCCAATAATTAAAGTAGATGAGATGTAATTTTTTTAAGGCTGGCATCAGGAAATTGTTCTGTAATTATGTAGCACAGACACAAGAATCAAGCTAACATTTAATCATTCAGGTACTTCTGTGATAGCAGAAAACCTGACACCTCCGGACCAAGCTCACTGGGTGCCCTTGCTGTTGCAGCACCATCCCATTGCCTGTCTTAGGCTGCTTTAATGGGAATGTGTGCCCATGTAAGCTGTGATCTCACAGCTTTCTGGGGCCTGGTCACATCCTTCCTGCTGTGGATGGTTGAGGAAACCTCCTCAGCAGCTGTGAAATGATCCCTCCCCGCTGGCTTTTCAACAACAAGCATTGCTCTGGATTTTTGCATAAGGTTGGAAGTAGAAATAGCAATTTTCTGAAACACAAAATCCTATGTATAGTGAGAATAGGGGTTCACTCCATTTCTATTCTGTCCCCCTTATATTTGAATTTTCCCCTTTATGTTCCTTGGCACGGGTAATATAAAAGACAAGCACAGGAGTAACTTCAGCAGTTCATCTGCAGGCTCACTGATGTTATGGTTGAGCACAGCCTGCAAAAGCGGCAGAAGGTGTTCTGAACCATCCAAACACACCTGCTGTCCTGGCTGCTATAAACAGCCCTGAAGAGCCAAACACTATTACACTTCCTGAGTAGAAAGAATGCTCCTGCCTTGGCCTCCTGCAGCCCAGGCACATCTGTTCTCTTCCAAACACTGAAAGCAAGAGGAAAGTCAAGGAGATACAGGAGGCACTTGAGTGTAGAGGATGGGATGCTAACATGTCAGTGAGATGTCACCTTCATCTTCTTCGTCATGCTTAGATTATAAAATTTCTTGATGAAGGGAGTGCTTCTAATGGTATGTTTATACAGTGTTTTGGAGAATGGGGTCTTGTGCAAGACTAAACGTAGCTCATCATGAAAATTTGGGATGAGAGCTATTGTAAATCTTTATGGGAAGTGGAATTTTGGTACTGGATAAAATACATGAATCTTAAATAATGGAGGCTGGAGAAAAGGACTTTGTAGGAAGAGAGGGGAAAAGATCAGGAGCTTTATCAGAAGGAGTTATTAAAAGGCAAAGGGAAACTTCTCTCATCCAGATGGGGAGAAACAGAGGCAACCTTGAATTAGGGGTTGATTCTGAAAAATGCTGAAATCTGTCCAGCTCTCATTGCTTTCATGTCAGATTTTCAGTAAGCCGAGAACTGGACACGAGAGGGTTATAAAGTAGATTGTTGTAAGGTAGATAATTAACCTCATCTAAGTCTTGCACCTCATATATCTGTGTTTCATGGAACTGGAAAGCCCATGAATGAGGAGTTGATTCTCAGATAACACAAATCAACGGAACTGTTACTTTACAGTAGCTACACAAGTGATAAGGCCTGACCCATACAGATTTTATTTAGAAATGAAATATGCCTATTCAGAAATATTTAGAAAAAACATAACTAGTTGATGCTAGTTGAAAATTTCTAAAGTTCTCTTATTATCCCAGCTGTAAATATAATGAAGACCACAGTATCCTTAAACAACAGGTGAGACATACCTGAGAAAAGTGTCTTGTCTTTCAGAGCAGACATTTCTCATACAAACTGGAAAACTACAGGCATTGAAAAGACTCATGAAAAACAGAGTCCTGGTCTTGGACTGTGAATTGGGCATAGTACAGGTCTGGTGAGTGGACAAAGGTAGACAGATGGGGGGTGTGCAACAAGTTTCCATTTAGCAGAAAAGAATCCTGGATTACTAAAGGAGAGTTACAGCAGCTTCAGAGAGTGCCATGAGAAGCTATTCATTTGCAAACACAGATGATGACATCCCCAATAGTAGTGACTTGTTATACTGGAAGGAATGAGGTACATGAAGAAAGAAATGGCTCTGAAAGACAGCCTACCTGGGAGGGCTGGAAATTCCCACTTTAGCTAAATGTGACCAGCTGCAGGCAGTAAATATTTCTTGACACTTTACCTCAATGGTCTTAACCCCTCCCCTCCCCTCCTCTTTTTGTGTTTTCCTGGCTGTACCATTAGGACACTGATTCAAGCAGAGAATACCTGTGGTGCACCCATCTCATGATGGAAGCAGTGGCACTGCCTCACACCAGAGCTGGATGTTATTATCCATAGTCCTTTACTTTGGGTGTTCTTTACATCTGTGCAGAAAGCAGGACAAAGAGAAAACACAGCACTTGGCAGTAATTTCTGCAAACACCTGCCCCAACTATGTTGACCTACTGAACTGTGACCCTCTTATGTTTCTTATGATTTTGCACAGGTACATAACATTTTTCTGTCTGTGATCTTCTGGGTGTGCTCACAAAGGAATATATAGAAAAATAGATTATGAATGGAAAGGACCCTGCTGGAGTTTCCTTCTGGGATAACCAGTGTGGAAAAGGCAAGACTGAGTCACTGAAGTGAAATCCAACATTTCACTGAGGTGTCAAGGAATGATTTACTCCTTGGCACACACTGCAATTGCAGGCATGCTGCCTTATATTACATTTAGCTCTGTCTATGTTTTCATTTCTCTGTTTTTAAGGCTGATTAACAAAACCAGTAAGGCCACAGGGGAATTGGATGATCTCCTTCCCAAGAAATTTTGTTATTTATGAAGCAAAATGTCTATTCTAAAGGAAAGGATAAAACCTAAAACAACTGAACCTCCCCAGTTGTCTCTACAATTCTGCAATGTTCCTCTTGTTTTAGGCTTTAACAACTACTTGTTGTGGAATATGGCATCTTAAAAAGTTAAAAAGAAGTAATTTGGAAAAAGGAGTTCAGATACTCTCAAAACATATCATTATATCTTCACTTGTTTCCGCAAAAAAGCTCATCCTTTGCTGCTGATGAAGTACTATATTTGGAAGGAAAAATTGCTGAAAAATATCTGTGTGGCTTCAAAAAGCATTTTCACGTTTTTTTTTCCTTAGAATGGCTAAAGTCATGCAGTTCCTCAGAGCTATAAATAATTGTACTTACAATGGTGCTTGTGATGGAGAGTTTGCAGGCAGGAACACAGAAAGCCTTGGATCTGAATGCCTGTAAATGAGAGGAAATGAAGCTGGGTGAGGCTGAGGTCCAGCTCTAGCTGTGATTCTTGAGGCAGAGGAAGTTCCCCTCATTCTGCTCGTCTGGCACCTGCTGAAGTTCACAGGCCATTTGTTTCAGCATGACTTGTGACCAACACCATCCATCCACATCAACATGTGAGTTCAATTGTTGTCTCTAATTAGGGCAATACTGTGAAATTCCAGTTCAGGGCTTCATTCAGGAGGTAGAGATCATAAAAATTAATTTTTCCATCCTGTTCCTTGTGTGGCATTTGGTTTAATCACTGTGTTCTGCTTGGGCTTTTTACCTCACATGGTGGCCTTTGCAGTAAATGAGATTTCAATCAGCAATGAGAAACCTTACCCAGACTCTAGCTGCCATTGCAGAAAACCAGACATTCCTCAGAGGTCCTGCATTTCCCACTCTGCTGTGGGTGCCACAGAAACCCTCAGGGACCTCAAATCACAGCTGATGCCTAAGTTTGGATGGCTGTCCAAAGACCTACTTTGGACCACCACCTCAGTTGGGGAAGGTCTTTCCATAGAGCTGAAAATGAGAAGGGTTCATTATGGTCATTTAACTTAATCTCCCGATTATCAGAAGCCATAAACCTTTATCTTTGACCAGTGGGAGGTGGGGTGGTAGATTAAATGGATTAGTCTTGGTCTTTGTGGTATTATCTAGTTCAAAGAGAGTTACAATCCCTTAATTACAGCTATCTGCAGTCAGCTTAGGTAGTTTTTGTGCCCTTTTTCCTGCAGAGAGGTTAATTGTTCCATTTCAATCTTGCTTTTTCATCCTTTTCTCTTTTGCTGCAGCTGCTCCAGCTGATCTAAAGCAAATCAGTGCACACTCTTCTGAAAGGGTCTGGCTTCTTGTTTAACTACACTGATGATTTCAAAAGTGCTGTTCATTCTTATCCTGTTCCCAGCAATTCAGTGTCCAGAAAGAAAACACAATGCTCAGGCAGCTAAACTGCAGGTGTTTTTCTGCATTGGAAAGTCCAAATTCAGTTTACTTAAGTATGAATTCAATAGATTAATCATAATCTGAGAAAAGTCAGATACTTGATGGATACCTGAGGAAAAACTACTGTACAATATCATGCATATTTGAATAAATTCAGACAAACCATTCTCTTGGAAGATCACTATGTTTCCCTATCTGGTTAGGGACTAATCTCTTTATATAGTGACTGTTGCCACAGCTTGTATACTGAAAAATGATACATCAGTTTTGGTATAAAACTTGCATCACAGTTTATAGATTCCAGAACTCTGAGTCTCTGAAAAGTTCTTGTGACTTGAGTTTTAGATGGTAATATGAAAAGAAAAAGGTGGATTTAGAGATATATGACCTGCAGAAGAAAATGACACCTTGGAATTCATTTGGGAACTGTGATGGAGAACAAAGTTCCTGCTAATACTCTGCTTGCTTTTTCCTCACAGTCTTAACTAAGCTGGAAATATCTTTTTTCTGCCACATCACATCTTCATTAGATTGTTCTCTGTGTAGACATAAATTTCTTTCTGTCCTAAATTTAATGTATCTCAGTTTGTAATATGTGGTATTCTATTCTCCTAAGTTTGGGCCTAGTATAATCTCAAATGTACTTTGCATCTACATCTATCTGCACATCCATGCAGTGCATTTAGACAGCCCAAAAACTCAGTATTATGGCAAAGACCACCTGAGGGTGAGAATCATGATCATCCTTGCAAAGGCACAGAGGAATTCAAAGTTTGGTTGAGAATTTGTGTTTACTTTCCAAACACAGAGTTTCAGAGGAGGCTAAAAATTTGAGAGATGTTGTAGAAGAGATGTCAAAAGGTGAATGCTTGAAACACCACAGACCTAATTGTTATTCTCTTATTGCTTGAGATTCAAAAAAAGGACCCTGAGTGAATTTTGATAGGAACTATTAGAACCAAATTCCACAGGATAGTAATCCTGTGATAAAATAAACCACAGGGTAACTTCTAAAAGCGGAGGGCAGCCACTTACTCTGTTTTGTGTTGCTGCACCAACCACATCAGAAGGTGCTTTACACATCTCCACTGAGCACGTTTTTTGTTTTAATCCATTCTTGTTCAGGTTCAGGCCTTTAAAACATACTTTGTTTATTGTAGTATTCCCACCAAGAAAGCAGGGTAGATTTTTCCCCACGATCTTGGAAGTTGTTCACACAATTGTCCAACACAGGAGAATGGTGCCTGGGAAAATGATTCATGATTCTAGAAGACTGGCAATGTTAGCAGGTTTTCAGGATTTTTCAGGCTGTGAGCACAGACCCACATTGATCTCATCTCTGTCTCCTGTCAGTGTCTGTTATCAGCCAGGTCAGTAATGAAGGGATTTGCACTGCTTCTCTCTGGCACATGTAAAAATCAACCAAGATGAAGTACCACATGATAGCCAGCACTCTGAAGAATGCAAACTCATTTCCTCTTGGGTGATGGGCAAGTAGGATGGCTATTCCTCATTGCCTTTGCTCCTTGTCATCTCTATTAACTTCCAATTCACTCCCCTGTGAGAGGCCCTGGTTGTTGAAGATAACACATGCAGGTATTTGGGTATGAGCAAATCCATCCCTGCAGCCCTGACAGGCCAAACATGTAAGGTGGGAAATAGAAGTGGGGAAAAATAGGAGAAGTTAGAACATTGTTTATGAAAAGTTGTCTAACTTTTGGTCTGTCCATAAGACAGAGGAGCTTACTCATGACCCAGGCCCTGGAAAATGTCAAGTGTAATAACAATCACATGAGCAACAAAAAGGAATAAGAAGGGTTGAAGGAAAAGAACGGTTGTGCAAGAAGAACAAAATAGGACATAAATAATAAAGAAGTTGAAGTTAATTCAGCAAGGGGACAGACTATCAAAAGAAAGGTCCTGGAAGAGACTTAAAGATCTGGTGGTGCAGATCTAATGGACTTTTAGCAGGACATTTGTCTGTTACATTAATTTGATATGGATGTCTTGGACTATAAAGAGCGGGGCTGAGGCATCTAGTCCTAAATTCCTAAATCTATACAGGTAGCTGGTGTAAATGTGTATTTTGACCCCTTCTCCACTACTCTTTTTCACTGGCCAGCCAAGCTAGAATATTGCATGATGGGGAAAAAGCCATCCCATGTACAAAAAAGTACATATTTTCAAATGAGATTTATGATTATGCTTCACCAAGCATAACTTAGTGTCACTAAAGTGCTTGTCACTGAAATGGGAGCTCCTACATAACCTCTCCCTCCTCCTTTTCCTGCATCTTTCTCTCCATCCTTTAAAGCCTTCCAGTCTCAGGTTTTGTGACTGACAAAATCCATGTCAGGTTGTTTGGGTGATCAGCTTCAACTGTCAGGACAAGACAGCTCACTGGAATTGAAGTGGCAGGAGCTCTGGAATGGCAAGGAGAACCCTGGGATCACCCAGGATGGTATTAACAGTTTTAAAGAGAAGCTGCTCTGAGCCAGCAAAAGTTTAGTGTTTCTACCAGCAGTGGAAGATTCCAAATTAAGTTCTACTTATAATTCCAGGACACTCTTTTTAATTGTCCTTGCTGGAAACAACAAAACCTCACAAACTTTTTCTGAGGTTTAACACAGTGAAAGCACCAGTCAGCAAAATTTGAATTATTTTCATGGGAAAAATCTTTGCTAGCTCAATATTAATATTTTATATGGTTGAGTTTTAGGGATTTTATCTATTTACTTTGCTTTAGAATCTGTGCATACTCCCATACGTATAAAATTGCAGCAAGGCAATTTATAGAGGTTGTTCTAAAATCAACATTGCCAATATTGGCAAGGCATAGAACTTTCCAAGTAATTTGAAGGAAGCAGAAGGTGCAATCTTGCCTTGCCTCTTTTAAACAGCTTGAATAAAATACAAGAAAGAAAAATGGGAGCAGGTCAGCAAGTGACTAAACCTGTTGAGATCCAGATGAATACCTGACACTGCTCAGGTTCCCCTTGCAGGTTCCCCCAGCAGAAAAATGCTGTAGGTCATCACAGAAAAAAATGTTTTAAAAGGGGGAGATATAAAACTCACTTCAGTACAAATTTCCAGACTTTTATCGTAAATGAACTAGGAAAAAGTGCTTAAAACACTGAGAAGAGCTAAAGTTTGTATTATAGATGTATGTTGAGACAAAGGTACCAAATCCTTGTTCAAATAGAAACACTAAAATCTGGGAGAAATGTGGGAGCTGACAAAACACCTTGCTCCCATCTCTTGTCATCTCTAGCTACATCAATATTAGTCAGAGGCACACCTGGCTTGTCTCCAGAACAATGTGACTACATCCAAACTTTCTTTGGGGTGGCCTCTCTTTTATGTGACCTAAAGGTCTCAAATCCACCCACTAGCAAAGTTCTGGCACTTTAAAGATGAATAAAAAAAATTTGGTACATCCTCCTAGATTAAAGCACTAAATGGGATGAGGTGGACTTAATTTAGGAAATGAGGAGCATTTAATTTAGGAAATGAGATGCCCTGGCCTGTCTCTCAGGTGACCACCTTCTCCCTCCAAATCTACCTGCCCTTCCCCCTGGAGGTGCATCTGACTGCATGGCTGGCCAGGTCCTAGATTAGGCACACTGCTTAGTTGTTTATTTTCAGCACAATAAACAACTGCAAATTTCACCCCTTGGCCTTGACTTTGCCTTGGTCACTTTTGCCACTCAGCCATGAGGTCACTCCTCTGAAAGTCACACTCTCATGGGGCCAGAAGATGGCCATACAGAGCTGGAGATACCCAGTGATGTCACTGCCCATTCTCCTCCTGTTTTCTGCTGCAAGGAGGGGAAAAGCACAAAATAAAACACAATGTTATTTTGGGATCACAGACACCCCCTCCTCACCACCCTCTGATCTTGGTTTTCTTTTATTCATTTATTCAAAGCTATATAGGGAAAGCTAACTTAGCTAAGGTTCAAGGAAAAGTTAATGCTAAAAATGATCCAGCAGAAACATGTTTAGAAACATCAGAGTCACAAGTGATGAATATGGGTGCAGTCCTAAATCCATATCTGAATTTTTCAGTGGCCTAATTTTGAAAAATGTAGAGCATTACATAGTTTGATCTTATCATAGAATCACAGAACGGTCTGTGTTGTAGGGGAACTTAGAGATTCTCCAGTTTCTATCCCCTGCCATGAGCAGGGACACCTGGCAGTAGAACAGGTTGCTTCAGAGCTTCATTGATTGAACATTTTCAGGGATGGGGCATCCACAGCTTCTCTGGGAAACCTGCACCAGAGCCTCACCACCCTCACAGGGAAGAATTTCTTCCTACTGTCTGATCTAAATCTCTCTTTGAAACACTTTTTTCCTCTGTTGAGCCTGCAGCAATTATCACCATCTCTGAAAGAGCTCAGGTTTACCTTGGCCAGCAGGTACCCACCCACACACTGACTCAGTCCCCCTCCCAGCAGGATGGGGAAAAGAGCTGGAAGAAAAAAAAGCCAAAAAATCTTGTGGGTTGAGGTAAAGGCAGTTTAAAAGTGAAGGGAGGAGGAGGAGGTGTGTTTGGCCATGCTAACTCATGGCTGTGTAGTCAGCACTGCTTTAGTCATGGATCCAAAATTGAACCCTATGGAGAATATCAGCTCAGTCCCAATCACCCTCAGTGCACACCCTTGCAATTCTTCCACATAAAAGCAGATATAAAGTTAATGAGCCTCATTATCCCTGTCTCTCACAATTCTTGTTTTATGCTAATCTATGCTAAATGGCTTCTATAAAGTTAGCCTTAATTTGTAGAGAAGCGAATGAGAATATATTGAATTGTTACCCCTCTGCCCCAAAACACTGCTGGTAGTTTTGGCTGCAGTGTTCTCCCTTGAGGCACCCTAAAGTCAGCCAGACGAACTGGGGCAGAACCTGCCATGGCACCAGTGTCTCTCTGTCACCATGATATTTTCTGAAAAATCCCTTTACCAGGATTTTTCTCCTGAGAAGCTGAGAAGCCTCAGAAAAGAAATGTAAACAATAATTATCTGATTGCTTGGAATGTGGTTTGGAGGTTGCTTACCAACAGGTGCATCTTTGATTGGGTCCATGTTAATTGTTTTAACTTAATGACCAATACCAGTCCAGCTGTGTTGGACTCTGGTCAGTCATGGGTTTTTATTGTCATTCTTGTCTAGCCTTCTGATGTCTCCTTTCTCTTTCTTTAGTATAGTTTTAGTATAGCATTATAATATATAATATAATATAAATAATATATCAGCCTTCTGAGAACTTGGAGTCAATTCTCATCTCTCAGCTCATTCTGGGGACCCTCACAACACCACAACATCTCCCCCATAAACAGAGTGCACTCCTGAACAAGACCATCTGTGCTGGTGTGTGTGAAACTGAGGCAGATGGGCTTCTGATGAATCCAGTTCAGGCAGCCACCTACACCAGGCTCCCAGGAATGCTGCCCAGCCATCCCATGGACTGTTCTGGCCAGGAACAGTCAGACCTGTCTGTGGTGTGCATTGGAGGATGGATCAGAAACCACTGAATTTCCGTGGGATGAAAAGCTGCTGGGGTAGGCAGTGTTGGGCTCCTCAGGCTCCTGCACCATGTGGATGGTGTCCCACGTTCAGATTAAGCTCTAGGTTCTCTCACTCCTCAGGGTGGAGTTGCCTCACTTTTAGATTGGCGAGGGAGGCTTCATTGTGCGCAACAACCTCTACTTCTCGTGTCACAACACAGTGAGGGCTTTTTTGGAAACATAATTTCAATTAGGTGGAGTACTCAAAATTAAATGCATAAAATTAGGTTTTAATTGCTTAGGTACCACTGGCCCTACCTGACTACCTTTGACCTGCTGCAAAGAACATGAGTTTCTTTGAGGCTCAAGTCTCTCAACATGCAAACGTTCAACACCCTCCAAACATGCAGTTAATTGGAGGGCTGTGCCATAACTACTCCTGGATCAAAACTCTTTCCAAAAATCTTTTCAGTTCCAATATCACCTGTTCCAATATTGTTACACATCAAAAGCAGTAAGTGCAGAGACGTAATTATTTTCTAATAGGATTTTAAAATAATGGAATCAAGCTACTTTAGGCATATACTTAATTTCATTGTCTTTTCTGTCTAATTTTACATGAGAATTCTATTTATTAAACAAAGGCTGGCAGTGGTATTAGCACTAAGTATATACAGATAGCAGTTTCAATCTTTCTTGTGTTTTTTAATTAATCTCTTTGATCTAATAGACCTTTCCTCTGAATTGTGGGTCACAAATACAATTTTAGAAGTATATTTGAAAACTAATAATACTGCTATGTTTTTATCTGCCATTGAAAAAATTCCATGCCTCCTCTTTGGAGAGGAGTCTAAAAATACAGAACAACTGTTATGACTCTGAAGACACTGATACAAAGATTGGTGAATTGAAAGAAATTCAAAGAACAAAGAAAATTAGTACATGTTCTTGGCACCGATTGCTATCAAAAGGGTTACAGACCATTGGGAAATGGGAATTTAACTTGTTTTTATTTGTGCACAACCCAACGTGAGTAAAAACAGAGAAAAAGAGTAAAAACTGCAAATATATGAAGGCTGCAAATTTCAAGGAGGAAGGGACTATAAAGGCACTGTTAAAGAACATGAAGGAATAAATGTCTCTTTGGGAGAGAATCCATGCCAGGAATTGTTTTCCTTTGCATACATCCTGCTGTGATGAACAGTTAGCTGGCAGTCAACATGGAGATTCACTGGGGAAATTAGCTTCAAATTAATTTTTCAGGACATTTCTGAATAATATGAGTTGTCTCCCAAGCAAGGACTGCACCACCCACCAGCAATATTTGGCATAAGGAACCCCAGGATATGGATGAGATAAACTTTACAGTCATCCCCACTTGATATGTACATTAGGGCTGGATGAGTCCAGAATGTGGGGCAGGAAAAAAATAAACAGAATAATAAGAATGTCTAGGTTGTATGCTAGAAAAGGTCCATTTGTTACTTTCCCTTTCTCTTATTTTTATGGACATGATTTATCTCCTTTCAACAGTCTGGAAAACACAACACTTACAATAACCTAGAGAAAAAAAAACAAAGTAAAATATCTAAATCAATTTAATTTCATAAACAGAACTTCTTAGACAGCAGGTATAGCATAGAATTATTTAATTCTGCTTCATGATACATAGTCAAATTAATATTCAGAAGCTTTACATTAAAAAAGAACAAGACAAGGAGAAACACTTTTGGAGAAAATAGCTCTGTTGGGATTTATGCAATAATTTTAATTATTCTACTTGCTTATTACAAAACTGTTTTTTGTAACAACTCAGGAAGGAGAAATTAGACATTAATGTAGCTGGCATCTTCTGGGTGCTTCTTTCAGCTCTGTCATACATTTCATGACAACAAAGGTTAATGTTGGGGTCTGAGATGGTTTTTAGGTGTATTCTCCAATATCTCAGGATATCCTGCCTCAATATTTCTCCTCTTTCCTTTTTCTTCTTCTTCCCTTGAAGTTAAAGCCCTGTGAAGTTAAGCCAGGACCAAGGCCAGGACTAAGGCCAGAAGAACAGCAACAAGGAGGTGTTAATTCTCTGGTAGGACACTGACTGGTGAGTGGGCACAATGGGGATTTGGGACTCAGTTTGCAGGAATGGGTTTTTCAGGTGATGTTTTAATCACAGAGTCACAAAATTAACTGGAAAGGACCACAGTGGCTCATCTGGCCCCACCTTCCTGCTGCAGCAGGGCCATCCCAGAGCACATGGCACAGGACTGTGTCCTGCTGGTTCTGGAGTATCTCTTGAATATCTATATTGAATATATAATGCACAAAAAAGGTAGGACTGCTGGGACTCTGCAGCCAAGAGTTCCTTAATTCCCAAGCTAGGACAAGACTCCCTTCAGCCTGGTCATTTTCTGGTTCCATGAGATTCGTTCTCCTGTTTCAACATCAAATTGCATCAAATTTATCATGACATAACCCAGTTTTTCAGTCTCTCCCCCAGCATTTTGTACACAATTCTCCATGGGTACAAGGCCCTCCACTCTGTGGGTGAGTGCACTAAAGACAGGCAATCCTGTGGAATAACTGGATGCAGGCACAAGTGGCCAGATTACTTATATCTCTATCAATGTTCAATACCTTGGGGTTTTTTAGAGCATCCAGGTAGTCCTGAAACCTGGAAGTTTGTCTTGGTTGGTTGTGCATATCTAGGGAAAAAGTGGTGCCCATCATGAAGAAAACGGAGCAGGGAGCTGTGCTACATGCTCTGAGAAGTTTCAGCCTGAGCAGGGTGACATTCACAGTTTTGAGATTCTTCCAACCAGCTAAATCAACTCTGAAAAACAGATGGGACTGTATGTCAGGGGGGTCTGAAGGCTTCTGCTGCAGCACAGAAAAGTGCTCAGAAGTACAAGTTTTTAAAAGGGGTTATTATCAGTTATCATAGTCCTGAAATGAAGGAATTGACAACAATGAAAACTGGTAACGGCTTTAGCATTTTTAAATGGTCAAATAATGTTTGGAATGGTTAACTAGCAATATTTAATAGGTATAATTTTTTTAAAGATGCTTTTCTGGTCTGGAAAGCCTATGATTTCTCCCTTCAATTTACCACAACCAAATGCAGCCTTAATGAACAGATTCATTATTGTAGCAGTTTGGAAGGAAGAAAAAACCCCAAAACCCCAAAACACCAAACCATGACCCCCCTGCCCATTGCATTAGGGCCATATTCCTTTCTGGTTTTGGATTGAGGACTACAGATATGGATTTCATGTCAGCTGTACAGACATTGTCAGCATTTTGTTTTGAACTTGTCTGCTTGCTCATCACATTTTAATTAATGAGGGCATGAGCCAAAACAGGTGTTGGTGACAGAACAGACAGCAGCTGGCAAACAATTTTTAGATCTACAATTGACTCATTTATACTATTGTTCTGGAACAGAGGATTCATACAATTTTACAGAGCAGGAGTTCATGTAATTTTACAGAGGAGGGTATTATCAGGCTGAGCTGTAGAGGCACATTCATTTTTTCTGTTTCTGTTTTGCTAGATTTTTTAAAATGACTTTTTCTCAGGCTTGGTACTCATGGTGAAACTGCTTGAAAAGTTTAGGTTATTTTTTTTCCAGCAGCAGGCAATTTATATTACTAAAACAATCTAATCAAGGAACTAAATGGCCTTTGAATAAAGAACCCTAAATTCATTTCATTACCATCTATTTTTCCAGAGAGAAAGTGGAATAAATTGCTCTGGAACTAGAGCTCAGCAAAACTCTTTTCCAAATCAGTGTCTGTATAAATCGCTAGAGAATGAAAGTTGTATGAGTCCATCAAAACTTCAAGCACATGAAGAATCTAATCAAACTCTAAACTTTCTCATTCAAGTGTCCCAGGCTCTTTAAATCACATAACTGACTTTCTACATCCTTGCTGTTACTCATCCAAGACTTTTCAGATATAGCTCTTTAATTGTGAATTTCTGGCACTCCCTGGTGTGTCTGACATTCCCTGGAGGTCTAAAGCTGGGTGTCTAAAATGAGCAGGCAAAAATCCCATTGATCCACAAAGGCATCAAGGGAAATAACAATGCTATTTGCCATCTCTACATGGTTTTGTGTCACAGCAAATTCCATGAAGTAATTAAAGAGGGAGTCAACAGTCTGAGAGAGAGCAAAGACCAGGTTGCTCTGATCAAATAATTCCTCAGGTCAGTTAACTGATTATTTTGAAGAAATGTTTTGTGTTATAGAGATAATCAGTGGCTCCATTTTAGAAGCATTGCAAGGGAAACAATGAACATCAGTCTGGTGACACAGCAAGCACAGAAAGGGTGGTAACAGAGGAAGATGCAATCAGCTTCTATGCCAGATCTGCAAAATGTGACCTCTGAGGCTTAAGGAGTTGAAGAAAACTTCAAGGAAAACTTTAACATCTCCAGATCCTTCCCTACCCTTCTGAGCCCTGGAGAGGAAAAGATGCACCCTGGGATCCCTCAGGATGGTCAACCTGCTTGTCAAAAGAGTGGAACATCTTGACATTGGTACTGATGATTTCCATGAGACAGCTGTGGGGATAAGGAATTCCCTGATCCTTGAGACATTGTTCCTTGCCCACAAGTAGTTTTTTAAGCTACCTGGCTTTGACACCTTAGAGTCTCAGTGGTACATAAACTGCAGCTGAGATCAGCCAGGAACAAACTGGTGTCAGGATTCAGGCTCAGGCACATCCTCCAAATTCCTGTGTGGATTTAATGGCCAGCACAGCTCCTGGCACACTTTTGGCATGTGCTAATTAGCACAGCCACAGACAGGGCCCTGGCACTGGCTGGGGATCACATTTCTCAGAAACTATTCCCATTGGTAATCTGAATTTAGACACTTTGTTTCAGGGGAAGGAGAATTTTGATATATGACCAGCAGTAAAATCATGTCGTTTTTTGGCCTCAGAGAAATGTCCTTAATAGCTTTACTTGAGCAGGATAGGCAGAGCTTGGGGGACCAATGGAAAACTAAAAAGCTTGCAAGCATCCCTTGAAATTGAAGGTTAGATCTGTGAGTTATTGCATGAATACTACAGCATAAGGGAGTGCAATCTTTAAGCATTAAGAGTTTATATCCTGAATGACCCAAGAGGCCAAATGAATGTTAGCTGTTATACAGGATATTATTCTGTGCACATAATATACCTGGAATAATTAGCAAAGTAATGAATTTCTGTTACTACAGTAAATTTATACTAGCCATAATAATTTTAATATATGCACATGTCTTTGAAATAATGATAGCAACTGTAAAACTAGTGCTTTTCTTTATTAAAAACACTTAGATCAAAGAGTTCAAAGAAGGGCCAAGGACCAGATTTGTCAGGTAGCATTGTGGTTTAACCCCAGTCAGCAACTGAACCCCACACAGCCTCTTGCTAATTCCCCACTGACTAGGAGTATATTTATGATTGGTTAAATAAGTAGGATGGAAATTAAATTTCCTTGGACCAGGAAATCACTAGATTTAGTATTATTTTGATGGGGAATTCTTTCATTAAGTAGTCAGGTATTAAATGGGTTAAAAACTGTCTTAGTGCCAGATCTCAAACAGGTGTTATTCATTAGCTGTTACCTGTATGGGTCCTTTGATAATTTTGCAAGTGCATTTCATATTTTTATCAATATTTTAGGAAATAAAAATGCTTTATGGCCAGACTGACAGATGATGAGAAGACTGACATAGCAGCAAATATGGGGCAATTTACAATTTACTAAGAATGGCTCGAATATCTTGGTTTCAAGCCTGGAGATTTCAGCTTTTCCAACAGTAAATCTATATTAGATCAACTGAATTTCTGGATTTGATTGACTGCATTGATGAGATCCTCATTTCCTGTCTAAACTTAGACATTTAACCTTTCAGTGCAGATAAACAAAAGTAATACACAGGGAAGGAAGGGGGCAGACTTTGTCATGGCATGTGGAGACTTGCTGAGGACTTGATGAACATCCTGGGGTCTCTAAAGTCCAACCTGCAAAAACCTACATTTCAGGCATAAAAAAGTGATCCTTCCCATAAATAAGGGCATGATAAAACTGATCTAAGACATTTCTAGTTGTGGGATACCCATGTGAAAAAGATATGAAAAAATTATTAGAGAGAATTCAGCAGAAGATTCAAGTGTTGGAAACCAGCCTTACAGAGTAAAGCTCCATGAACTTATCTAATCACTTAATTAAAAAAAAAAAAGGCACAAGTTAATCCCTATGTGCAGCTATTTACATGTAGAAATGTGTGGCAGCAGTGAGGTTTTCAAATTTATGGACAATGGCTTAACAGGAATCACAGGCTGCAAAACCAAGGTAAAGAAAATTGACCTTCAAATAATCCATTCCTGTATCTTATGTAATAATGATGTTTAAATGCAGGAGTAGCTTTTGAGGAGAGGAAGGTGAAGATACCACCATCAGAAAGATGGTGAATGGGGTCTTTTAAGAGAAATTATTTACTCCCTGAATATATTGTTTATGCTGGTTCACTCCGTCACTAGATTTTGTACCTATCTTTGTTACATGCAAACACTTCTAATCCTTTGAATAGTTCAGATGAGATATTAGCATGAAGATAACCTGCAATTAATTAGCAGGGCTTTCACTAGTCACCAGGAGCAAAGCAACTACAAGAAATGGTACAATGGAAATTCCTACATTGTATTTCTGTGAAATGTATTGTTAGCCATTCATTTGTGACAAAATGATGAGTGGTGTGATGCAAATATTCTGAAAAGTCACATTTTTAAAAGTCAAATTTGGAACATATGCCTCAAAACTCAGCATCACTTTTTCTGTGGAATTGATGTCTTGATGTGTTGTTATTTAGTCCTTCTAAAAGCTAAAATGAGGGGACATGTTAGGCTGGTAAGAAAGAAAAATGTCACTTACTGTTGATATGAGATTTTTAAAGCACAAACACAATTTGGCACATTTACTGGAAAGTGTTTTTAAATGGTGATAGTAAAAAGGGAAGAAAAATGCTTTCTCTGCTTCTATAATTTTCAGTGTTTTACTTTAGGGTGCAGAATGCACCAACCTACAAAACCTCCTGTGAAATGAGTATCTGGAAACACTAATGTACCTCTGGGGAAAGTGCCATGTTTCAAAACAAAATGTTTAACATATTTAGTCAAACAGCAAAAGCTGTCACACACTGACCTGCTGCTGCTATCATGTGCAGGCTGCAGCCATGCTTTAGTGTCCTAGAATTAATTTCCTCACCCTTTGGTGTGGAGCAGAGTTGATTTGTAATCATGTCAAAGCCCCATTCCATTACTTTGCTCCAGTTTTTCCAACACACATTTTATTTTACTTTCACTTTAGCCAGGCTCTTGCTCCAGCACACACTTTTCTAAGCAGTTTTTCTGGCTTTCCTAGCAGTATAAAGTAATGTCTACTTATGTCGGTGCCAGGGGGGTTGCCTTGTTTTGGGTGTTGTGGTAGCACAACAAACCAGGCAGTTTTCCTTCCCTTTGTCAGCTGCTGAGTTCCTAACTGCCTGTAGATACTTACAGCTCACTTTCAGAGCCATTTCCCCTGGATCCCATACAGCCCCTTGGCAAAATGAGAGCTGCAGTGGACAAAGCACTATAAAGTAGGCTCCTGAGAGCAATGTGCAGTGCCCTAGAGCCCTAAGAGGTGCCTTGAATCTGTTTTCTGTATTTCATTCCCTTTAGCACATTAAGGTGAAATGTTTCCCAGAGAGCTTTCATCCAAAGATCTGAGAGTAGTGCAGGAAAACAGCACAACAGAAGTGAGCTCTCAGTGGGCTGGGGGCTGTTTATCAATATCTATGTCCTCTCCAGCTTGGGCTGCAGAAAACTGGTTTTTCTTGCAATAAAATAGACTATGAAGGTGAATGGATGCTTGGAGCTGGCTTGCAGATATTATCAGCAACCAGGTGATAAGAGGATTTGCTTTCTGTGTTTGCCACAACAGCTGTGAATGGTAATTCCCTCATTAAGAAGCTCTGGAGGGTAACAGTGATGAAGGACTTACTGCTGAACTGGAACTCACAGTCCATGGTAGAAGGACAACACAGCAAGAACCCAGATACTAATAGGGTAGTGGGAAAGGAGGGAATGAAAGAAGAAAAAGAAGGTTCTATTTATTTATTTTGCTCTTGCTATCCTTGTCCCTTCCATTTCCATAATCTGGAATAAAAATGAAGATGTAGCACAGAAGTGTTTCTCTAACAAGGCTGAAATGTATGTACTGGATCTGCTGTGTTAGATCTGCAGACCAGCAGTGAAGGTGGTTTTCCCAAAAGGATTTCTGTTACTGATGCAAAAAAAACCACCTTAACAGTGAAGAGACAGATGAACATACAGTTGTGTATCCTTCCTTCCTTCCTTCCTTCCTTCCTTCCTTCCTTCCTTCCTTCCTTCCTTCCTTCCTTCCTTCCTTCCTTCCTTCCTTCCTTCCTTCCTTCCTTCCTTCCTTCCTTCCTTCCTTCCTTCCTTCCTTCCTTCCTTCCTTCCTTCCTCCCTCCCTCCCTCCCTCCCCCCCTCCCTCCCCCCCTCCCTCCCTCCCTCCCCCCCTCCCTCCCTCCCCTCCTCCCTCCCCTCCTCCCTTCCCTTCTTTTTAAAAAATCTTGCATAAATTGAGGGTTACTTTTGTGCAATAGATTTGATGTCAAAGCATTTCTAATGACTTTTCTAATTTCTTGCCCTTTGAGTGAGCTGCCTCTTTCCCCTCTGCAGGAATACCTACAAGCAGGAATACCTACAAGCCTCTTTGATTCATTTTCCTTTCTGCTTCACATGGTTTGTCTGTCAGATTACTCTGACACCTTCCTATTTACCACCAGCTCTCCTGCTCCTGAACTCTGTCCTTCAGAGCTTTGTCAGGGTAACAAAACTTGCCAGGGAAGCTCTCCCACCCCAGCTGGTGGTTTACCTTTTAATGGCCAAAGCCAATGAAGCCACAGCCTATTTCTCTCTGGCACAGAGAGATGAGTACTTTATTCAGAGATAGCTCCAGCCTAGGTGCTGTGTAGATGGCAAATAGGAGCTGGTTTTTCCCCCTAAATATAGAGTTTAGGTATTTCAGAGCAATTGCAAGGCTGGAAGTGCCTACTTAGCTGTGAGGGATGGTAATTTGAGACAAAGGGTTCAGTTCAAGAACCTTTAAGTAGAGCAGTCAAGCACTTTTTAATGAAAATTAAGATTTTCCATGCCACAGGGGATATCTAGACCCATCCTCTGGTCCTGAATTCAAAGGCATGGTGAGGTGTGTGTATATTACTGAGCTCTCAAACCTCTCAAGTCATGCCAGTGACTGTTTTGGCAAAGGAGATGGGCTACCTACCATGTCTCTTCTTCCACTCTTTTTTTTTCACCCATCCTTTTCACTCTATCCCACTTAAATCTGACCCTGACTAAATTTCAGCAACTAAAGCGAATGCTCAGATGGTTTTACGCAATTTTTCTAACTGGTATCACTATGGTCAAGCTCTTTTCACAAAAAGAAAATCAAAGGTGAACTTGAGTTCTGTGAGGGTCTACTCCACATCCCATTGACTTCCCTTGGTATTTGTGCGGGTCCTGTGTCATGGCTCAGGCTGGTATTTTTCCATGTTGAAAAAAACTCACAAACACTCTTTTGGGAAAGTTTTCAGCAGATCTGAAAGCAACATGGAATATATGTGCTCTAATATAGCTACAGTATTTTAATTGCAGGCATCTGCCATCCAGCTAATGCAGATATTCGTGGAAATGTTTACTTCATTACTGCATCACAAGAACTTAATTAGGCTGACTGGAGACTTGAACAAAGGAGGCTGAAAAGGCATCAATTATGTGTGTTAGCACACTGAATAGGGCTCTGAAACTCACACCCGAACTCCCATCAAAACGGGCTGTTCAGGAACAGGCTGGTGATCTCAACCCCTTCATTTAGCATGCCCTGGGGCAGGGTTGAGCTCTTCTGGAGACAAAAAGAGCCTTCCCTTTCCCTTTCCCTTTCCCTTTCCCTTTCCCTTTCCCTTTCCCTTTCCCTTTCCCTTTCCCTTTCCCTTTCCCTTTCCCTTTCCCTTTCCCTTTCCCTTTCCCTTCCCCTTCCCCTTCCCCTTCCCCTTCCCCTTTCCCTTCCCCTTTCCCTTCCCCTTCCCCTTCGGAATTGTGGGCTGCTCAAGCAGCAGGGGATGGATGGGGACGAGCTGACAGCACTGATGTGACCACCGCGGGTGACAGCAGGGATGTCACAGCCAGGGATGTCACTCACAGCCAGCAGTCACAGCCTGCCCGCACCAAACCCGCAGTCCGGTGTGGTGCATGGAGAGAGATTTTCCATCAAAAGCCTCTGTGAGTTTAAATTATGACATGGAACCTTTTTTTAATCAAAATATGCAGCAGCACTGTGAAGAAAAATAAAAAAAACTTCTGAAAAGAATTTGGATATGCATGAATTTGGATATAGCATGTCTGCTCAGCCTTATTGCTCCCAAATCCCAATGAAAACTACAGATACATCCTGGTAAATGTGTTTGAAATAAGATGTTTATTTCAAAGACTTCTTGTTTCAAATTGTTTGAAATAAGAAGTCTTTGAACAACAGCCAAGACAAACTAGTATTATGTATTTTGGATTGGAAGAAATTATTTTTATTGAAAAGTATTAACATCACCATTTTTTTATCTATCCTTTAAAACTTTCAGAATTTCTGTTATTTTTTACCAAATTTGGGTTCAAAATAATTTGGAAAGCAATCAGTCTTTTGTTTCTTTCATGACAATAACTATATGATTTAAATATTTTTATATTAATGGGATCTTAGGTCTTATTGCATTATATCACATATTGTATTATATTGTATTATCTTATTGTATTATTGCCTGTAAAAAACAGGCAATTAATCATAAATAACATTCTGAAGGAGAAATAATGAAAAAGTAAATCAAATTAATTAATACATGAGTAGCAGTAGTTAACAACAAGTGGAACTGGATTTAAGTGTAAAAATACTGCAAGGGCTACTGAATGCTCTCAACATTTTTTATATTGTTTTGGTAAGAGGAATTTTCATCTGATTCAGATAAAGCTGCGCAATTGTATTTGTGACAGATGCTTTTAAATGTGTTACTTTGTATTTTGGATCACAACATACTGTGAAAAAATACTGTCAAAATACTGTCAATACTGACAAATACTGTCAAAAAAAGAGCAAAACTGTGTGTTTCCCAATGATATAACCCCACATCCAGTTCACCCTGCTGCTCTGGAAGTCACATGGTATTTAGAACTACATGAGATTCAACTGACAGAAACTATCTCAATACATAACTTTATTACTTGTGTGGTGGTCTGTATTAATTGTGACCTTATTTCCACTAAGGTGTTTTTCAGCTGGGTGGTTGAACTAAATCCCAGTTTAACTGATTACATTTGTGTTTTTTTCTGATTCTTTCCTGTGTAACATAGTATTAATTCTGGTTATGGTTAGTAGCACCAACCAATTTGAGACACTCTGCCATGTGATGTATGATAATATTTTCTCTTTCTGTTGTGCTTTGCAATGATCTTTGCCATTAACACTGATAAGAACAAAAAGAAACCAAGAGAGGCTGCTGCAGCAGCGGAGACCAATAAAGATAAAGCTCTTGTGTGTGTTGGGGTTTCTGTCGGAGCACACAGCACTGTAAACAGCATTCCTCTTCCATATAGAGGAAAGCGAACAAGGCTGGCGTTGCTTTGAGCATTGCAGCCCCATTGTTATTTGTGTGTGCATCTTTCTTAGCTGATTTTATTTAAGAATGAGGATTTTTCCCCCTTTATTCTGCAGCAGTTGTATTAGATGGACCTCTTAGACAGAATTCAGATAAGCCATAAGCTAATGATCCTGCTCCAATACTGTGGTTTTGACTCAGTCCATTGCTCTCTTGAATAAAATCGTTCTGTGCACACTGACAGTGATGTGGGTCACTTGATAAAGTCTCTTTTCAGAAGATCTTCAATCCAGAATTTCTCCTGCTTTGAAGAGAATCTGCAGTACAGAAGAACTTACAGAAACTTCAGGGGAACTAAATGGCATTAAGAAAATAAAAGTCATTAAACAAATCTGCTTTCTATTGGATTTCGCTTAGTAAAATAGGCATAGCAACATCAAATCATTGTGCCCTAGGCTGGCATTTTTGGAGTGACAAAATGTTTATTGCTTCATTTAAAAATGACTATTTCAGATTTTTCACTTGCATTACAGGAAAGTCAAAACTCAAACCATATATTTTGGATATGTTGTAAGGCTGTTTTTATTTCTCCTCAATGATTGGTTCAGTACTTACCCATCCTTTGCAGTCATTTGAAATAAAGATAATTTTCAGTCTTGAAACCTGGAGTTGATCTGCTGTTTTCTGTAGACGGGCAGAATTGCCTTACAGCATGGAATTAACCATTTTTTTGTTTGTCTGTTTTTAATTTCTTAGGAACTGGGACTACCTCAGGCTGAAGACCATGATTATCAACATAAAGCTGGATTTTCTTCTCTAGATGCCTGGGAATGAAGAATTCAGATTAATTAAGATCCCTCAATTTAATCACTCCTGAGGCCTCTTCTGGACATCTACAGTTTGAATATTGGGCCTGCTGTGAAGACACTGGTTTTGTATTTGAATTCCAAAAATTATCACAATAAGATGTAGAGAATGATTTTTGAGTTATCATTGTGAATTAATTTCTCAAGCAATAGACAATTGTTAAATTTAGTATGACTGGGAAACAAGTTAGTTCATGCATTTTGGTGAGAGTTCAGGGTATTTGTTTTAATGCTGATATAAAATTTAAGATTAAAAAAAACCCAGCACCCCATGAATCTCATTGTAAAGTTGCTGATTATACAAAGCATTTAGTTATGAGGTGCAGCATTTCCTTTACATCCAACACTCATGCTTTGATTGAATTTTAGAAATCAGAGTATTGGCATCCTAATTTAAAAACACCCCACAGATATTTCCTTTCTGTTCCCATGCTATTCATTCTTTTCTGCTCACAGATGGTATTCTGACATTTCTAATATATACTGCATTTGTGTGATAGTTTCCCAGAATATGTTGATAAGGAACTCCAAAACCAATTTAGTTGGTGAGCAAATCTGATGTCAGACTGAAAAAGATTTCCTTCCTATTTTATTTTACTTTTTTTTTTTCTTTTTTTTTGCTAAAAGGAAAGAGAGAAACAAGCAAACTTCTTCCAGGAGATGAAAAGATAGACTTTTTTCTTGTAACAACTGAAATCTCTGAGATATGTCAGGTTTTATCCTGACATGATTCTTTCCTATTTACAATTAAATATGAGAATCCTTTTGATGGGTGATATTTCTTACCTCACCTGCAACCTCTTTGTTTCTGACCTCACCTCCCAGATCACTTAGGTGTTTTTAATCCAGTTTTGAAGGTGAAAATACAGTGTGAATTTAACACTGCAGCTCTTTGTCCAAGTTTTACTCATAGAAGTACTCCAATTCCTTTGGTTTCCCTGAGTAACATTCATCCCTCTGGATGTCCAAGAAAACTTTTGGATGTCCAAAAATTAGCTGTACTCTCCAAGGTGGCATCTTATTTCCCTCTGCAGGCAGGGCAAGAGGATTATTCACTCTCCCTGTGTGAAATATCTTTGGGGGGAGTCGAATGCTGTTTGCACCCAACAGTCTTTCAGTACTGGCTGAGCTGGAAAACCAGCATGGCTTGCCAGCTGGAAAAGGAAAGGAGACTCCCACTTCTTGGATGCAGGAAGTTGTCACACAAGAATTTGCAGAATCTGTCTTTTTCATAAAGGTCACCAAAACTGAAAAAAAAAAAATCAGAAATGTCATAATGAATCTCATGTGCTCGTTTTTCAAAATATTTTTTAAGAGAAATTTCCTAATATTTGAGAAAGATCAAGAATTCTGAAATGTCAAAGTGATTATCTAATGAAATCTAACTTTCAGTATGTAGAATCATGGAATCACTGAGGTTGAAAAAGACCTCTATGCCCATGGAGTCCAACCTTCAGCCCAGCACTACCAAATTCACCACTAAACCACATCTCTAATAATATTTCATGACCATCTGAAGGAATGATTTCAGCCTCAATGAAGTACAAATGTGAATTCTTTTTGCAACCAGGGCAGCTGGTAGTGCCACATATATTTTTAGCTTGGATTTCAGCACAGAACAGATCTCCTTTGTTTAGCTGGAGTAGCAGTTTCCAAATGCACTTCCATATGGGAATCTGAGATTTCAGCTGACTGATGTGGTGATCTCTCAGCTTTGTGTAGAAGCTCAGCTTGTAGGCTACACACAGACAGGCTCCACAGCCCCAACCATACTTTCAGAGTAAGACCTTGAGGTTTTGCTGACCTTGTCCTGGAAGCAATGCCACAATCATTCTAATGATTTCAAAACCCAGAGATGAAAACCTCGAGAGCAAGACTTGTGAGAAATCAATTCAGAGAAGAGAGAGGGAGTGGGGATAAGGTTCAACTTCCAGATTTTCTGGCAGCACCACATGACATTCATGTGAGCCATGACATACCTCCAAATGACAGAACAATTTCTTTCCTTCTACTTTATTCCTTATCCTAAGAGATGTTGTTCAATCCTAGGAGTGATGGCAAAGCACTGAGTGCACATGAATAGTAATTATACACAAATGTGACCATTACAGGCAAATTTAGTGCTAAGGAAAGAGCTGTGCAGCACAGAACAGAGGAACTGAAAACTGCAGGAACTTCTGCAATCTGCAGAGATACTCACCAGATCCTAACAGCAGGCAGCAACAGATCTGGTGGGGTTTTTTTAATAGGAATGCTATACACAAATTTCGATAGTCAGTTATTTGTTCCAAGACGCTGAGTGTGATTGTACTTACTCATTGATATTTTCCAGAAACTTTAGTCAATACTTTCAATATTGTCCATCAAGCCTCATTGATTTTGATGAAATTTTGTTTCAAAAATCAAGAGAAAAAACTTCAAAACACCTCATGTTAACATTTTAGAGGTTTTGGAAATTAAAAGTTTTGGTGTTTTTTTAGAAAACCTCTTTTAATTACAAACTGACTGCTATTATTTTCAGAAATAAAGATAAAATATGAGACTGTTCAAACAAAATTATAAGCAAAAGTGTTTCTGTAAATGTGAAAATCTGTTGTTTTTTTTTTTTTCAAATACAGCTTGTGTATTTATCCAGCGTTCAGCAATGCTCCACTGACATTGCAGTTCTCTGATAAGCAGACACAGAAACAGACACACAGACATTGTCACCTTCCCAAAGAAGTCCCTTCCAAGTAAAATATTAATTAATAATGTTGTTGTTTCAGGGAGGGGAGTAGATGCAGTTGATAAAGCACCAACTAGAGGGTGGGAGAGGGAAGTGTCAAGATTCCATGGCTGTGAATTTACAAAGCTTTCCTGGACTTTACTGCTCTATACAGAATTGCACTGCTGATATGTGACTGGTTAACTTGCAGGCTGCATAATTCTTTTGCAGCTGAGAGGTCATTTAAAGACACAAATACCCCCTGAAAGTCCTGAATATTAGCAAAGTG
Organism: Molothrus aeneus; assembly: GCF_037042795.1. Taxonomy (NCBI): domain Eukaryota; kingdom Metazoa; phylum Chordata; class Aves; order Passeriformes; family Icteridae; genus Molothrus; species Molothrus aeneus. The sequence goes on along the minus strand of NC_089648.1, from coordinate 69,743,681 downwards.
AACTGGCTAAAGACACAATTGAAGGAACATTGGGATCTGACAATTGTAAAGAAAATGTATCAGTCTAGCACTTGGCTTTCTGTCCTCTCCCTCCACAGACTTGCCAAACTTGCACTGAGCTTGAGGTTTTGGCCTTCATTTCAAGCTCTCCCCATTATTTTGCAGTACTCCTGACTGTCCTCGTGCCTCTCAAATCCAAAGCAGAGAGTGGTTATTCCCTGTTCCAGAAACCTGTGGTCATCCCATCCAAAGACGAGCAATAAAGGCTCTGGAGGACAAGTCTGATGAGGAGCAGCCAAAGGGAGCTGGGGGTGTTTAGCCTGGAGAAAAGGAGGCTCAAGGGGAACATTCTCACTCTCTACAACCACTGAAAGGACGATGTAACGAGTTGAGGTTCAATCTCTTCTCAAGTAACAAGCAATTGGATAAGAGGAAATTGTTTCATGTTGTCTCAGAGAAAGTGTAGTTTGGATATTGGGAGAAATTCTTCACCAAAGGGGCATTGTCAAGCATTGGAAGAGACTGTCCAGGGAAGTGGTCAAGTCACCATCCTTAGACATATCTAAAAGATGTGCAGGTGTGGCATGAAGGTGTTGCTGAAATTGGCAGAACAAACTCCTCATCACAATGTTGCATTAAGGAGCAGGAATTCTTTATTGTAGCCCAAGGATATCTCCACATATTGTACATGCTGAGTACAGAAAAAGCTCCTGTTGAAATACTGTATTTTACATGCATATTCATAAGTTTTCCCAGAAGAAACATGCATATAACAATAATTTCTCAGAAGTCATCAACATTTGCCCTCCCCTTGGCCTGTGCATTTTCTTATCTTCTTATCCGAGGTCCCTCCAGTGGTCCCAGGTGGTTGTTAACCCCAAAGTTCTCCATGAACTTGGTATCACTTCCCAAATACTGGGCTGAGTTGGCATAACTAGTCTGGTTCAGTGTTTTGTGAGACACTTGGTTAATCAAGAGCATGTCCTTGTTCCTTTCTTTGTTTCATGTTTAACATGATCCTATGGAATAAGCATCGCATTTTCCACCAGCCAGGCACATAGTTCTCCCTCTGGCAACATTTCCCCCCACTTTGCTTTGGGGCTTTTGAAGTTTGTTTTCCCCATCAGACTTCATAGGCCTCCCTTTGCTTTTTTACAGACATCACATCTGTTCTTTGTGTTGCACTTACAATCCCATTTTTTACACAGCTTAAAGCAAGTATCATAATCACAATTATCACTACAATCACAATTATACTTTGCAAGACAGAGGCCAACCAAGATATCCAAGCCCTTTCAATATTTTATTCAATCAACCATTTTCTAATCCTACACTTAATTCTCTGCTGGATAATGCAACTGATTTTATCCTCTCTATCTGATCATCCAATTTGGCAGTTGTAGTTGGAATGTGTATAAGATAGGTATTTTTTTTTTTTAATTTAGGTAAATATCCTACCTCTAGTTTTACCTGTCAGCCAGGAGACTGCCATGGCAGAGCCCTGATCATAGGAAGTTTTAAAGAACGATCACCAAATGGTGTAAGATGCCTGGTGAAGCACCCACAGTGCTCTGTTCCATACAAGAGTTCACTTCCATGACTTAGGAGTCCTCTTTGACAGGATTCCTGTGGCTTCAGAGACATCATTTAGCCTGGTGTAGCTGAGGGCCAATGGTTCTGTCATGTAAAGAAAGACTGAGGGATGGAAAGGCTGTAAAATAGAGTGAAAACAATCAGGCTCACCACTGAACTAACAATTCATATTTATTTATATTAAGGATGACCATATTGTCACTGGTATAGCTTATATGGAACAGAAGTGCTGCAGCAGAGCTCTTGCCAGTGGCAAGCAGACCATGGGGGGAAAATGTAATTTACTTAGCTTTTTGTTACACTCTTACACAGTTTGTATTTGCTTGCAGGTGTTGTTGGTGACAGCACGCTGCTAAAAATGGACATTTACTATTGCTTGAAATAGGCATTTTTCTGCTTATATGTGGTCACTTAGGAAATTTATACAGCAAGATCACCCATCCACGAGTTTGTGAAGACTTCCTGGAGCCCCCTTAATCTTTAATGTTTCAAATTAATCTCTGATACAGTTGCTTTGACGTTTGATATGGCGCAATTTCAAATCCTTCCAAGGAAAAAACTGTTAAGGAAATCTGTCTAGTGAACAAGCTATTTGGAAATAAATTTTGACTGCTTTTTAACAGTTCTCAACCTTTAGAGTCCAAACTGCCTAGGAAACAACAGAAGTGTGTTTACAATCACATATGCAATTAATAGCTGATGACAATCAGGGAATAGCAGTGTGTTTATATTTCCAAAGATAAATATTTATAATGGAAACATTTAATGACTTTAGCATCTTATTTAACTGGCCTTCCCTTTCATTGCCCTGTCTAAACATTGTACAGAATTCTACTGGCACTAATTTCTGGAGTAAAACATTTATATAAGGGTTGTGTTATATGCTGGCCAGGTACTCCCCACACTGGTTAATAGGAAAATGTCATTCCCTGTTGTGGTGGCAAAGAAAGAAGATGGTAAACTCATTCATTTGGTGTTCCAGTGTGGGCTGTGAAAACTTGGTACAATGTTTACTGTCCCATAGGGGTGGGTGAACTCGGTACTTAAAAGCTACAAACAGAATGATCTTCCAAAGATGGACATGTGAATTCTGAAATTCATTTTCAGGTGATGACAGACTCCTCAGTGTTTGAGTCCTGACACTGGAATACCTGAAAGAGTCTTTTTTTCCACAGGGGGCAAGCATATGCTTTTCTCATCAGTCTAATTCAGCAATTAAGTATGTACAGAAGGCAGCCTTTATAGTTACACAGTTTAAAGGAGATGGGCTGCAGTCTAATGCTGTCTTGATACTCTTCCAGCCTCCCACGTGGCATTTACCTTGGTAATTTTCCTCCTTTTTCTGTTACTAGAACACCTCTAGCATGTCTAAGCAATAATGCTGCCTTGTACATGATGCTGAGTTATCATCCTGTTTCAATTTACAAATATTTTCCATTGGTGGACCCCAAAGCTCTCCATAACAACATGGAATTTCCAGTAATTTGAATCAAAGTGAACCAAGAAAGACTAATCCTAAAACCAATCAAGCCATCAAGTGTGTTGGTATTAAAAAACCCTGTTTAAATCTGAAAGAATTGGTTCCTTTTGGCTTACTAGGTCAGACCTAAGATGTGGTGGATTTCTAACCCTGTTGTGTTCAGGCAGCATTTTCACTCCTGTGTTTCAGAAAGATATGTTTGTCTGTTTTTGTATATATACAACATATAGGCATACATTTTAAATGTCAGCCTGTGTAAAGAAAGCCAGTCTGAGAGACTGAGATGTAGACAGCAACTTTTAGAGGTCTGTTGTCTTCATTTTCCAGCAAATAGATTCATCATAAAGCCAAAAGAAAATGAAACAGGATTATTAAGTATGGGAATGGATTTAAGGAAGGTCTTTGATCCAAACAAAAATAGACACACCAGCCAAATTGTTGAAGGGAGGAATTGTGTAAGCATTAAAGATGAATTAAAATTAATCGTGGAGGGAACAGTGACTACATTTCTCCACCTGAGCAGACAGTGCTTCTAAAAGAAATCTAATAAATGTGGCATGAAACAGAAGTGACAGAGCACTGGAGAAGGAGAGGAACAGAGTTAACAGGCAAGACAGGCAGCAAAGGGCCCTTTGGGATCTGGAATGGAGTTCACTTAAAAGGAGTTCACACAGGCAGCAGTGCAATGTGGCTGAATGAATATGCTGCATTCTTGCTTTGAAAATTCCTGTAATCAGATGCTCCATTCCAAAAGACATCCCCTAATGTCCTTACTCAGAGGCAGCAAATAGAAAAAACTCGGGAAAGATGCCATGGGACAACAGAGAGTTTGAGAAAATGAATTTCAGCTCACATCAGTGGAATGTTTGGCTGTTGCTGCAGGTTTCTGGTGCTGGCCTGGAGGAGTGATTGGAGTCAGATATAATGGGAATGACATCAAGCATGATCAGGGGATGGTGTCCTAACAAGAAACCTGCTACCAGCAGCACCACTGCCCCTGCTCCTGGATGCTGTCAGGTGCTCTGCTGGAGGAAAACAGACATGTCTGCACCAGAGCTTTATACTGTGTTTATAATTAGGTCATAATTTGTACCACAAGCAGAGCTTTTAAGGTGGTGAAGAGAACGCACACCCACCCCTTAGAGCCCAGGTATTATAACTGATTTATAGATGTAGTTAACTTTATGGATGGCAAATGTTCATCCTTGTGATATATTTAGGATTGTGCCTGAATATTTCCCAGGAAGGACTTTTGTTATCAGCCCTCTTCTGTCCAGACAAGGACAGATCATTTTCTTAAGGTTATGCAATAACTCAGCAGGGTGCTTTTCTCTTGTGGTCTCCCTATACCATTCAGATAGGGATAATAACAGGAAATAATTTAAAGAAAAACCAACAGTGTTCTACTTCAGCATAAGCAATGTTAAAGTTGAGAAACGTTACTGCTCTGTATTTACAGAACTGTTCTGAAATCCTGATGCTGAATTCACACACACTGAGACTTTTCTAACTGAAAGCAAACTCCAGAGGAATTCTACTTCAGCATAAGCAATGTTAAAGTTGAGAAACGTTACTGCTCTGTATTTACAGAACTGTTCTGAAATCCTGATGCTGAATTCACACACACTGAGACTTTTCTAACTGAAAGCAAACTCCAGAGGAATTCACAGACAGAAATGGACCATCCTAATAGATTATTTGGCTTGCTTCACTCAGTTTAGTCTGAGTTGATTGACTTTATAGAACTAGATAAAGACTAGTTGTAGACTAGTAATAGGTATGACAATAGCTTTAACATACTGATATTGTAAATTATAATAATTGGTTTATTCAAAAGTTTTATCATTATAAGTAAGAAAAATTCTCAATGTGTAATTTATCCAAGGTTATCCAATCAGCAGAGGCACTGGAAACAGAGCCCAACATAAACATTATTAATATCAGTTTACTTCTTTAATCTAGAGCTGGCCACTAATTGCTGTAGACATATTTTTGATCATTTTATTCACATATGTTGTGTTTCTATCAGGAAATGAATTCTTCCTTTTTATTTTTTCCTTATCCAGAACAGATTTGATGAAACTAGAAAATTAAAAAAGGTTAATCAGTAAGTGATTCAAAGTGCTAGGTCCAGCTGGTGGCTGGCTCCTGGTGACATTCAATGGGGATCCATACTTGGACCAGTGGTTACTCTTTAACCAAGTTATTAATGAACTGGATGATGTGACAGAGCTGTCTCTCAGCATGTTTGCACAAGATATTTGCTATTCCAGGAGACCTTGCCAGGCTGGAGATATGGGCTGACAGGAGCCTCCTAAAGTTCAGCAAAGGCAAAGCAAAGTCCTGCCCCGGGACAGAGTAACCCCAGCACCAGATGGGGGCTGGGAATTCTGAGAGCTGCTCTGGAGATGAGCAGCTGAGGGTCCTGGTGGAGCACAGGCTGACCAGGGACCAGCAATGTGCCCTTGTAATAAAGAAAGCAACACCCTCCTGGGCTGCACCAGCCAGAATTCAGTGATCATGTCTTGTTAAACTGATCCTTCTCTCTAGTCAGCTCTTGTCACACCCATCTGGTGAAGCATGTCCTGAGCTCCCCAGTGAAAGATGGGGAGATGCTGCTCTGAGTCCAGTGGAGGGGACTCACTGGGTGGAGTCAGGGTAGGTGAACTCTCAGGATGGATGGGGAGCAGCTGTGCCAGATGTAGAAGAAGAAACAGAGGAAATTGAGTTTGTTCTGTGTGAATTAAAAGAACAGAAATCTTCAGGGGTGATTTTTTTGCTGTCTGCATCTCTCTGACTGGAGGATATAGAGAAGACCAAGAGACTTTTCAGAGAAATGTGCAGTAACAGTATGAGAAGCCGTGGATCCAATATGCAACATGCACAATTCAAACTCAATATAAAGAAATTAGTTTTTACTTTGAGAATGATCAGAACTTTATCATAGGTTCTTGCAGAGGATCTGTAATCTCCATCTTTGGAGATGTTCTCTTCCTTAATAATACAAGTTCCAAAAAAAATTTAAAGGACTGTCTTTTTGTCAAAACTCTAAAAATTACTTCTTAAAACACTTTGGATGCAGCTGTTGTAGAAAGGAGGTCAGAAAATTGGTCCAATTTCAGTGTCTAAATAGAACCCATTTATTTTCCCAAATGTATCTCTTAAAAATATTTCTTTAAAGAAGTTTGCATGCCAAACTTGCCTTACTGAATTACATCTGGGATCATCTCATCTTCTTCAGAAGCACAAAAAAAACATTGATTTCAGTGCTGTTGCTAACTCTAAACAGAAGGTGAAGATCTGGTTGCATCAGTTCTTTTGCCAAAGCAGGAAAAACCTGACTTTAATCCCTTAGATAGTGGGATAAGTATTTTTATGGCATTTCCACTAGACTAAAAACATCTAAGTGGACAATTACATTGCAGATGTCAATGTTGTGTCAATTTAATGCCATCCTAAATGGTGCTACAGCACCATGCACAAATAGGGTAAGACTGGGGCACTACAATTCAGCCTCCTCTGTTTTAAATCATTAAATGACTTGTTGAAACTTGGTTTTTTTCCCCAGTCTGGCTCTCCCAGAAAACTTCTAGGCACAATTTGAAAGTGAGCATTAGGCAGACACTAATTCAGACATCTTTGGAGGTTAAGAGCGTTTAAGAGTGGTTAAGATTGTTTTAGAGTGTTAAGGGACATGTGGGAAAAGAACAGAAAATGGGCAAGAAAGATTGTAAACATGCTCAAGTGACCTGCAGCTGAGGTGTAAAATCCACAGATATTATGTTAGTTGTTGTTTGGCCTTGTCTGTTGGACAAATAGAACATCTGTATTTAGATAACAAGCTTCTGGCAGGCTTAGAGGCATCCTATCAAACATGCCTGTGATTTCTGCCTTGCTGTGGAAAAAACAGAGCCCAGCAATACATTAAACCTGTGTGGAGTAGAGATGAAAACAGCAAGTTTGTTGGTCTTCCAGCATGGATCAAGCTCCATGGTGCCTGCATTCTCATTTGTGTGCCTCTGCCCAGGTATGCTTTAGGGATCCCCTGTTTGAAAATGAAAATAAATTTATTCTTTGCATTTATCCATAGTTTTGTGGTTCCTGCCCTTTATCCGTGCCAGGTCTCAGAGGACACAAAAAAAAACCATTTTATCTCAGATTTAGGAGAAAAATCTCTGGTGCTGGTTGGTTTGCTAGTAGAAATGCAGCCAAGGTCTTCTCATGTTTATTCTTCAACAACTTATCTGTACAATAACAAAAAATAAATCTTTTCTCTCCCTCTTACCTATCAAATGGCTCTTTCCTTGTCCAGGAACCATCTCTTTCACTGGGAATAAACAACACCTCACACAGCAATATTCTCATCTCTTTGGAGTTCTAGACAAAAGAGAAATATAAATAATCAACAGAAATACTAATTACAAGAGGCCATCTGTCCTTTTGCAACTGTTTTACATTCTACAGAATGTTAATACAAAATACATTCATCAACTTTAATAGACATCTGGAGCATAATCTTCCAGCAACCACTTGTATAAAAGTTACTGCATGAAATAATTATCAGTGAAATATGGTAAATAAAAAAATTGTCTTTGAAAGCACTGAAACAGAAGCTAGATTTTTCAAGCTCCAAGAATTAACACAAAGAGAAGTACAGCTACTCCCAGATTTTGCTGCTGTATAGTCTTTGGTGTGTCTTTTTCAGACAGCTTAATTAGTCTTTATATGAAACCCACTGGCATGAGCAAAAACTTCTAATGCTGGGGAATTTGATCTTGATCTGACTGTTCTGGTTTCTTCCTACTTCCCTCCTCTTCTTTTTTTCATGCAGTTTGCAAATTTAAGAACATGGCTTACATTCAAAATGTCTCCTGGCTCGTTACAAGACAGACCCAACAATGCTGATTCTGTTCTTTCCTCTCATTACTGCTGATCATTGTGGGGTTTGCAAATAGCTCGTGGGACACAGAAATATCCAAGAGAACAAAGGCTGTGTCAGAAAGATGAAGGGCACCTGAATTGCAATGAGGTAGCAGACCTGCTTTTAGATCAACTGTGGTGTTAACTATTGAGCAAAATCTGCCTTCCTTCTGTCTGAAAGCAGAAAATAGAGCAGTGCTGAGACTTTATTTCTGCATAAGAGTATTGCCAGGAATGTTGATCTAGGATTGGTCATTCTGTGATGTATTTAGGCATTGGCACAGGGCAGACCAGAAGCCTCTGAAGCCAATGTGTTATGTCCTTATATATTTCAGAGTGCTCTCTCATGTGCCTGAATCCTTGGAAAGCAAATAAGGTAATTTCCATCCCTTTAGCAAGAAGAAGTTTTGGTGCTATTTTCTCTGGCCTCCAGGCACTGAGCAATTTGCACATGCAGTACAGTCTCATTTAGATGAAGTAGAAAATACCATGTTATAAATAAGATACACGACAGTCCCTCCTCAGATATCAGATGTCTTTCTGGAGACTTGATTTGATCACCCAAGTGCCTGGGTCTTGCTAAAACATTTTGGAGTAAAGCAGAGACCTGTCAGTCTTTCCCCATAAATTACTACATCAGGAAACTGCTTTATCATTCTGAGTCCCAAACTCTCTCTTCCCAGAGCAGCAAAAGGCAGTAGGTTGGTTAGATATGACAGAACAACACACAAATAACCTGTTCATTGTTAAGCTAAAATACCCCAAATCCTGGATTGTCAGTCCTTAGTCCCCATGCCCTTTTAATTTTTTTTTCTTTTAATCCAACATTGAATCAATGTAGTCACTGAATGGTAGCACCACAGACTTTGTGATTAAATCCAGGTTTTATTTGTTTTCTAGATCCAGTCTCACACATATACAGTTGCAAGTTACTTCAATATTTTCCAACAAAATAATTAAACCCCAAATACTTCAGAAAGTCTCTACTGAAGTGTGCTCTCATCGGAGACTGAAAATAGGCTGTTGTAGGGGATAAAATAGCAGGAGAACAACAAAACAAATCAGGTTCTCCTGCTAACATGGCAAAGATCACCTCTTTCAGGAATTGTCTGGTTAATAGATGTCATACTGGTCTCTTTCTGGCCATTTTAGGAAGTTTGTTTCCTGTCATCAAGCACCAAATGATGCAGCATCTCTTCTCAATATGAAAATTCTCGAAATAATTTGCATTTAGCATGGACAAAGCACTCAGAGTGTGAAAGGGAAACTGGTAGCAGATGTATGAGGTTCTCAGATATTTGTTCTGTGCTGATATGTAAGTAAATAGCAGATGTTTGTGAAGTTTCTCCTCATTACTAAGTGATGAAAGGGGGAGAGGACACTCTAGATTACATATTCACTTGCTCATTTTGAATGCCAATCATTACATCCATTTAAATACCAATTAAACCCATTAAAACACCTCTGTAGTTCATTAAAAGTTTTTTAATTGCTGAATTTCTGCCTTTTCATGTTTTCCTGAGAGCTACTAGTTACTTTGAAAACCTTCAGCAGGTTTGTGTCTTTGAATGAATTGGGTCAAAAAAGTCTAAGAACCAATGGGCTGAGTTCACCAGGCGGGTCAAGCAAGATGTGTCTGCCTGGGCACAGCTTTTGCAGGCAGGGCTGCAGCCTGTCCCTGCCCCAGGAGAAAGGGAGAGCCAGGCCCTTCCTGCAGCCAGAGCTCTGCTCTGCATTGAATCACAGAGCTCCCTGAATGGGAAGGGATCCACAAGGGTCACTGGGTCCATCTCCTGGCCCTGCACAGGGCAGAATCCCTAAGAGTGACACCATGGATTGTCACACGCTCGGAGTGTGTCCAAGTGCTTCTGGAGCTCTGGCAGGTTCAGTGCTGTGACCATTCCTGGGGAGCCTGTTCTAGTGCCCAACCACCCTCTGCGTGGAAAACCTGTTCCTCATATCCAACATAAACCTACCCTGATTTCAGACCCTTCCACTGGTCGCCAGAGGGACTAGATCAGTGCCTGTCCTCCTCTTCCTCTCATGAGGATGCTGAAGACTTCAATGGGGGCTCCCCTCAGTCTCAGCTACTCCAAACTGAACAGACCAAGTGCCCCCAGCCATTTCTCACACAGCTTCCCCTCCAGCATCTTCATCATTTTTGTAGCCTTCCTTTGCATGCTGTCTAATGCCTTTATATCCTTCTTATGTTGTGGCAGCCAAAACTGCCCCAGGGCTCCAGGTGAGGTGGGCAGTCCCCTCCCTTGTCGGGCTGGCTGCTGTGGTATTCACATATTCCCTGAACAGAGAGAGACTTAATTCTCTCCCAGGATTTTCCTGAAAAGCTGTGAGAAAGCTCAGAGAAAACAATTCTTATCTTAATCTCTGCACCTGTTGTGGTGCACATGTGGAATGTGTTATGGAGATTGCTTACCAAAATGTAGCTTCTTAATTGGACTCTGGTGATGGTGTTTTGATTCATTGACCAATTGGATCCACTTGGTATTGGACTGCCTGGCAAGGGCCATGGGTTTTTCTTAGTAGTATAGTGAAAATTTAATATATAATATAATATAATATAATATAATATAATATAATATAATATAATATAATATAATATAATATAATATAATATAATATAATATATAATATAACATTGTCAGAACCCAGGACATCCTTCTGGGTGCCCTGGATGGCTCAAGCCCCTGGCTGGGGGCTCAGAGACCTTGGCATGAAGCCAAAGACACCTGTGCCTTTGATTTTAACCCATGGAAAAATATTACTAACTTTATATGAGGATTTACAAGCCACGAGAGTTTAAGTAGAATGATAATTTGTCACAAGACAGAAAAGCAGAATTTAGGGTTTTTAGAATGAGGGTTCAGAAGCTAAGATGGAGGGATTTGGGCGTGTCTTGTCCTTCTTTCTTCTTCTTAGCCTCCATCTTCTGGGTGATGGTGGCACTTTTGGTTTGATTTAGCGTAGAAATACACTGTCTAACATAGGTGATAGGTATTGGAAAATTATTGTAAATAATGCAGTTTTTAGTTTAAGAAGATAACACTGCCCCGAGGGCGGTCAGTGTGCCATGGACTGACTTGCTAGACAGACCTCAGCAGGTCAGGAAAAGAATGTTATAGATAACAGAGAATAAACAACTTTGAACACCACAGCCGAAGAATCCTGACTCCTTCTTTGATCTCAGGGCTGGGGAAAAGAGACTTTCTAACACCTTGGGGTCATCTTGACCACAGAGACTCCGAGATAGCAAAGCTTAATAAAGCAATTGATCAGCCCTCTGCAGTCATGGAGTCAGTGCACATTATTCCCTGGCCTCGGGTCCCCTGCTGCTACAACAGGCTGCACCCCAGGGCAGTTCCTTTTGTCTACCAAGGCACTGGTGTGACATCTCTCATCCAATCTCTGCCTTCAGCAGCTCTGTCTCTGTGGAGGTGTTGGCCAGCACTGGGCACAGCAGCAGCCTTTCCCCACTGCTCTGCCTGCAGGGGAGGGCAGGGCAAGTGCCCTGGTGGGTGGCCACACATACACAGCAGCTCAGCTGCTGAGTTGTGTGGGCTTTAAGTCTCTCCAGTCAGCCAGTGGAATGTCCTTCTGTCAAAAATTTTCCCTCTCTGCATATCCTCCTGCCTCAGAGGCCACACAAGCTGCCATCCTGAGCCTTGGCACTGGCCCTGTGTCACTGCCCAAGGCTGTCCTTGGTAGGGGTGGGGGGTAGATGCCATTAGCCCTGTCCCCTCAAAGCCTCATTAGCTGCTCTGGAGAGCTTCTGGAGGGTCTTGGAACTCCCCTGGACTTCCCCTGCCCAGGAACTCATGCTGGGATCACCTGCCCTGCTGTGGAAGGTGCCAAGATCCTCTGCGAGTGATAAAATACAAAAAAATTAATTAGATTGCTAATTAAATGCCATCCAAGATTAAATGATTAAACATTTATAGGACATTTTTCTAAAGATATTCTCCTTCAGAACTAGGTGAGCCAGCGTGGATTATATTTTTGCAGCAATATGAAGTGCCAGTCCCTTAAAGAAGTTCTCCTGCCTTCAGTGGGTGCTGTGCTCGCCCAAGGGCAGAACTTAATTCTTCCAGAGGTTTCCAGCCCCTTCTCCTGGTCTTCTTCCCAGAGGATCCCCTTAGTTACTACTGACAGGACCCTTCTGATGCAGTTAAACTCTGCCCAGGTGCTGGATGTGCAGCCTAATGATGCCATGAGGTCTCACAGACACATCCATGCTACCACACCTGGGGTCTGCAAGGGTTTCTCTCTCAAGAGAGAGGAGTTCTTGCAGGGCAGGTCCCAGACATTCAGCTTTGCCCTACATTCCATAAAACACAATGCCATGCAGAGATTATCAGCACAACTGCTGGGTGAGAACCCCTGTTAAAAGTGAATTACAATGCTGATAGCAGATTTCATTTGTGCTTAAATTCTAGTCCACCTATTCCCATCATCAATGAGACAACAGCACCTTTTCAGATGTGGGTGGGGAAGAATTTGTTCTTCAGTGCCCTAAAAACATTCTAGTGTTTTTGTAGAATATTCTCATGAAATAGTTTTGAAGTGCAGTAATACCTCTGCAATCCCAGAGATAATGGGATAGGTTAGACAGACATTAGTGCATTACAAACATCCCCCTGAAACAATTTCAGCTGCAATTCCTAACCTGCACTTAGAACACGTGTATGAGAGCTGCTATTTTTGCTGCTGTTGCAGTCACTGAATCAGGGATCTGAGAACTAAAGAGCACCAGCTATTACTTTTAGGAGCTGAGGCTGTTTTTGTCTTGTCCTTTTGGGATTAGGGCACAGCATGGATTCTGTGACTCCTCAGAGGTCTGCCAGCACAAAGCTGTTTTCTGTGTGCTGCCCTCAATATTTTGGGTAGTTTGACTTTATGGAAAACAGAAGTTAATAATTCTGCCTGCAGAAATACACTTAAAATGAAAACAGCTTCCCTTGAGCCAAAGTACTGTTTTATAAAAAACATTGTATTTGAGGCACAGCCTTACTGCCTTACTATTAAATTCAAGTGATTACAACAGAAGGAGTATTTGTAACTCGAGTAACAGAAAATCTTAATATATATCACATACATCACATTCAGTCCCAGACTGAAACTGTACAAAATGCTTCAGATTCATATTTTTTCCTTTGCAAAAAAAAAGACAGATGTCATGATATTGCACGGTTTTACAAATTCTCAGTTCCTGAAACAGCATTAATAATGTAATTAGAAAATAGTCACCTTTCTTTAATAACAATGGCCAAAAAAGTATTGATCCAAAACTATATAAATTTTCAAATTTCTTTGGATTTAGCATTGGAGAAATGTCCAAAACTGAAATAACTGTAGAATCTAAATTACATTTATTTCTTGATTTTGACTTGAAAATCAGCTAAAGTTATCTAAAGGATTTTTTGTTTCAGTTCAACCAAAAGTCTTTTTTTTTTTTTTTCTTGAGCTTCTACTTTCCAGAAGCATCAACAAGCCACAAAAAATAAATGAATCTTTTACACTGATTTACCCCAGCGTGCAATTTCCAGCACCTGCAGGATTGAAATACGATTGGTTTTCTTTGTCCCATTTAAAAACAGCAGGTGACTCATTCTTGGCTCTGATTGCCAGGAAATCATTACCACTGTCATTTGCAGTCACCAGTCTTTGGGCACACGGAATTGTAGGCATCTGCACATTCTTCCAGGTCTCTGATGACAAAATACCTTCAGGCTGGATGGACTGAAGGACTGAGCAGAAGACATCTCGAGTGTCCTGGAATCACCTCCAGTCTCATGATGGCACTGAGTGCAAGCTCTCAGTATCTGATGGGAAAAGGGAATGAAGGCAGGCAATTTAGGAGCTGACAAAAAAAAAAAAAAATCAAGCTGGATTTTCTTCTGTTGTATTGATTCTTTTGTGGATGGGTTTGGTTTTAGTCATCCCTTCTCACTTGGGAATTTTTATAAAAGGGATTTTCAAAAATCAGACCTCTTCTAACTAAGGACCTACTGTTATCTTGATTTAAGATTTTATCAGTTAATACATACTGTCATAAAATCCATGTGCCGTTGGAAAGAATTGGATGAGTGCACTGTAGTTTTCTTTGCTTAGATATAATCAATAGATACTTATTAATCTCTTCTCATAAACTTCACCCAACCTAAAAGCCATCCCATATAACAACCCCAGGTGGGCCTTGAAATGACAGTGAGACTCAAAGAGGGATGGATTAAGCTTGTACGTTATCAATTCCCACGTTATCAATTCTGATTTTTGCCAGAGTTCTAGATTTATTTCATGGCACCTTCTTTATTGTTTGAACTCTTATCAGATGAATATGGTGCTGGAATTTTAGATGACAAGTGCATACTACAATTTTGGCCAAGAACAGAAAAGGGAGAGAGCAAAGCTAAACAGACAATGAGGTCCAAAAAAGCAAAGCTCTGACTCTGCAAAATGTGCTTGCCCAAGTAAAATTGATGTTCATCCAAGCCTTTGGGGGACCAGGCAGTAAAATCCTTTATAGTTTTCTTGACTCTCTGATCAGACTGTAATACAGGAGTTGCACCAATTTCTCTCAAATATGAGCAGAAGTTTCAAAAAATAGTTTTGCAACAGGTATCAGCACTAATTTTTCTTGTCAAGGTATCTAACCCTACTGATTCCTGTGTACATGCATAATCTGAATCACAAATTTTCATCATTGTTTTGGGGTTGCTTTTCTGATGATTTGTGTCAGGAATGAGCTTCATGCTGTTTCCATTTTTTAAAAGGCAACATTTGGGAATATTCACATACTCTTTTAGGCCCTGTGCCAGAGAGGTGTTGGCTACTCTTTGCACAAGGGGCAATAGAGCTTTTCACTGATCACACTTGATTGCTGTCTGGATAGGAATTGCATGCTTCCAAAAGCACAGGCTTCTGGTGCAAAGGGCTACTATTGTGTTTTTAAAAGTGGAAGGAGAGATACAGAAGTCTGGTGCTGCAGCTGAAGGTAAAAACAGTCTCCAAGAGCTCCCAAGTAATCCTACATACGTACAGCGCACACAAATCAGTCCAAGGTCTAAAGTAGACCCCACCGCTCTTAAAAACACCATACAAAGAGTAAACTGAAGTGGAATGACACATTTTTGGTTTTCATTGAAACCAGAAACCAAATTTGAACAAAAAAGTATTATTTAACCCCAGGAAAAGTACCTGGCAGGAATTTCAGGTGGTCATGCCAAAATCCATGTACTTTCTCCACAAGAAGCAAGAGCAGCAGCTTCTTTATTCAGTTCACCCAAGAGATAATTGAGGGTACTTTCTGGAGTGAGGAAGAGTGCATTGAACTGGTTTCAACGGGGCTCAATCTCAGGAAGAGGTTTATTTTCACAAACCCAGAGTGTCTGTGCTGCACAGGCACAAGTCTGACGCCAGGCAGCACCCACAGTCTCTGATAGTGGCTGGAGTTGTTTTTCATGGGAGGTGTAGGTGGACCCCAAGCAGACCCCAGACCCCCTCCTCAACTCAGAGCCTGCAGGCAAAGCTGGTGCAAAGAGCTTCTAGTAAGAAGGAACAGTCCTTTGGGAGCTGGTGGCTGTGGCAGAAAAGTTATTTGCACAGAGATTTGCAGGAGTTGGTTCACAGGATTTGTCTTTGGTGGGTTAACACCATGAGAAACAGCTAACACTGACCAGGTTAACATGGGCAGAAAGCAAATCATAGAATCAGTTAGGTTGAAAAAGACTTTCAAGATCATTGAGTTCTTTGACTGAACAGCTTTCCCCATACCAGCTGAACCATAGCACTAAATGCCATGTTCAGTCATTTCTTAAACACTTCCAGGGATGGTGACTCCAAAACATCCTTGGGCAGACCATTCCAATGCTTGACAACCCTTGCAGGGGGGAGCAGAGCCAGCCCTTCTCCAAGGATGATCTGGAGTTATATGGATGATGGCTTTCTGCTGGTTGTTGACCTTTGGGGAAAATCAAAGGATTCTGGTCAGTGTCAATTTGCAGTGACAGAAAACTGGCAAAGGCTTCCGACTCTCAGCATTTTACATTTGTGACTGAATATTAGTTTAAAGTGGGGTGGCTGTGATAAATTCTACCAGTGGTCCCTGGCATTTCAGGGAGTGCAGTGTGTGTATTTGAATGGCTACAGGCATTATACCCCAGGATTCATGGGCTTTGCCCTTCCTTGGAATCCCATCTCTGGGGGATAAAGCGAGGAGCTCTCTGTTAGACAGCCCTGAGGCCAGGCAGCTCTGACAAACATGCTTGTGTTGCTGGATGAGCACTTAGCAGAGGCTGTGTACCTAACCCTTCCTCTTTGCTTTGGCTCTCTGGCAAAGTACAAGTCAAACTCCCTTCACCACCAGATCGTTTCAAAGAACATTTTGTAATACAGATACCACACAGCTGAATGCAGCCACTTCTATCTAGGGCAGACTGATCTTGAAGGGATTTAATGTTCAGATGAAGGGAACACGACCTTCCATTTTTAAGCTTCCATTTCAACACTGTTTATAATTAACTGCATGCATAGGGCTTCATGTACTTTGAAAGGCTGAGGTTATGCTTGTGTTGCAGAGCCAGGGGAGGCAAGCTTGTTGTCCTGATATACTTAGACCATCAAGCTGTTTTTCAAGGAAGAGCTGAAAAATAGTTTTAACAAGTAATTCTGTAATGCTGTAATGCTTTGATGTGTGCAATGGGATGATCAATTGACTAACCTGGTTGAATTTTTAAAGTAGACCGTCAGATTCACCGTGTTTGTGGTTCTCATTTGCTTTGATCCTTACAGCCAGAGATGGCTGAGCAACTGCCAGAGGAGGGTGCTACCAAATAAAAATTCCCAACAAGTTTCTCTTTCCAGATTCTTTTATACCAAGCTTTTAGAAATTATGAATAGGCAAGGAAAGTTGGAAGGCAATGGAACATCAGTCCCAATACTGGTTGATTCAGACATATTCACTTCAACAGTCTCCTCTGGATTCATAGATAAATTTCTATGCATCTTTTAGTGACACCGTTCCCCTGAAGATCAGCTTTAATTTCTGGGAAACAAAGCAGCAGCACTGCAGCTTTCCATGCTAGGTGCAAGTACAAGGATCTGTCTGCTTCTCTGCCTCCTGGGCAGGAGGAGGAGATAACTCCAACAATAGTTGCAATTGAACATCTCAATTACAGTAGCAGCAATTTTCCAACCTGATTACTTGTGTCAGGTGTTAATCTGTGAGCCCTCATGGACAGTGCCACTTGGAAGGAGCCCTTCTTGCAAGACTGGTCTGTCACACAGCAGGAATGTGATGCTTTGCTTCAATATTTTTTAGCACCATGGAGTCACTCTTTAAATATTAGCTGAATGCATGGTTAATGTTTGGCCTCAAAAACTGGCTCAAATGAGCTTCATAATAGAGTCCCATTTGAAATTAGCAGGTAACACATTTTGTCTTGATCAGGTATTAGAGCAGGTGGAAAAAACACTAAGATAGGCAAGACTGGTTAAAAAAACTGACTTTGCTGGCTTTTTTCAGGAAATCTAGTGAAATTTCATTTAAAACCCAGAGAAAAACCAGGATAAATTGTTGAAAGAGTAGTTTTGACATTTTCAAAATTACTTAAAAAAATTTTTACAATGCAGTTCAGATTCATTTTCTAAAGGCTGAAAAAATATTCCATCTGTCATGAAGAATATCTTTCTGTTCCTTCAACTGAACATTTTAGGTGGATTTTATCTAGTTAAATATTTGTTATATAAGATCCAGTGCAATGTAGTGGAAAAAAAATTGATTGAAGAAGCAAAAGCATTTGATTCTCCGCTCAGGTATTGAATTCTATCGCCTACAAAAGCTTTAATTTGTGGGATTTGATTTTGGGGCGGCCCAATCTGTCAAATTTGGGGGTACATACACAGGGAACAAGATTCCTTGTCCTTGCAGGAGACTGTGGCAAAGGTACTCCCTTCAAGCAGCTACGCTGCCAAAACCAACAAAAATTGCAGGAGCCATTCAGTAATCTTTCACTCAGTTCCTCAGCAGAGGAAAATATCCTTTTAGCTTCATTTTGGAGAGGAGCCATTTCAAGGCTTTTCAGCACTGCAGGCAGGAATGAGATAAACTGCCTTAGAATGATATCCAAAGGATGACAAAACTCACTTTTGCTGTGGCAGCAGACTTGGTTCAGGAAGGGCTTGCTGCAAGCTTGGGGAAAGGACAAGAGTACAGAGCTGAGTGACATCAGCAAGCTCAGTGTGGGTTTAGGGTGCTGCAAAGGTTTAGTGGGGTCTGAGGCAGCTTAGGTGGAGAGCAGAGCCTTGCCTTGCTTTGGGCAGCTGCCAAGGAGGCAGCAGAGCATCGCCTGCACTGCGGGTGAGAGCAGGCAGCCCTTCCACCCTGCTACTCCTGCTGCTGGGCATTGATCTATTGATCTGTTGATCTGTGCTCCTGGAGTCCTTCATGCTGTCCTGGTGCCTTCCACAGGGCTTATAAGTGGCAGGATGCTCACTCCCAGGAGGTCACAGGTGAGAGCTGCTGCGGGTGAGCAGCACTGAATATCACACAGAACTGCTCCCAGCAGGATGTCACAGCTCCAGAACCTAAACCCCACAATTCCCCATCCCTGCTGCATGTCCCAGCACAGCTGTTCTTACACTTGACCTACAGCTTTTCCATGAGGGAAGAAACACCAAAGAGCTGGTATTTGTGACTCCATCATGTTTCATGGGCTGGGGACATTTCCTTGGCTGCACTGTCACCCATGGCTGTGGTCCCCCCTTCTGGCACCAGGGTTTTCTTTAGTGACCCTGTTGCCTGTTTTGTTATATATATTCCAATTCTAATTCCCAGTTACTGGTTTCTGATGACCTGGTTGGATATTTGTGCACTAAATTAATTGTGCACAGTGTATAACCTATACACCATACAAACAGCATAAGACTGTTCTAGAGTAGCCAACTGTTTTTTTGAAAAAAATGCAAGAGAGAGAATAATAGAATTGGCCAAGTGTAAAATTCAGAGCAATTTAATATCTGGCATAACAGAAGTTGATTCAATCTAAAGAGAAGTTGGAGAAGGACTGAGAGCATGTGCCAGTGGGTAACTCCAGCTCTTCCCTCTCATTAAACCACGCTGCTGAGCAGTGATGCCAAGAAACTTCACATCAAGAGGATGACAGAAGTTAGCAGACATATTTCTGGGAAGATGAAAAACAATCAGCATCACCAGAAAATGGAAACAACCCCCTATGATTCTCTGAGGAATCAGAGGAGGCTGGATAATAACCATATCTCTCTTGCAATAAAGAAAAAAATTTAGTTTATAAAACAAATGTTTCCTCCTGTAGTCAAATGTTGTTTCTTTGGTGTTTAACACATTGACTGATGCAGGAAAATCCCTTTGCTAGGAAGGTTTGACAATTCCAGTTCTTCCCCTGTGTTAGCACCTGGCATTAGCACTGCTAGTTCTACAGATCCTGCATCCCCCTCATCTGCAGCTGGCTCCTCTGGGAGCTGTGGGTGGGAGGCTCTTCCTGCAGTCTTTGGGTGGTGGAGAAGCTCAGAGCACATGCAGTAATTTAGATCCTCAGGGATCTGGGCATGGGGAGGAGGCTTCTGAGTTTTATTTCTCCCTGAGTGTCCCATGGGCTGCTTGTGCTATGGGAGGAGGTTGCAGGAAAGGTTGCAGAAAGGGTTTTTAGGAGTCACCAGGGAACTGGGAGGGACGAGGGCTGGGACTGCTGCTTTGGTGAAGGAGCTGAGGCTTTCTGCAGCCTGGTGGTTTCATGGCTCTGGAGCAGTCGAAGGGAACAGAGCTGTGATGGATATGCAGATTTGTGGATGGCTGCCCAGCCAAGCCCTGTTTATCCATCCTGTACCTGAGCATACAGGACAAACTTTTCCACACACACTCAAATGTTGACTGAATCTCCCTGCTGACTCAGGTAATGTGACATGCAGAGGGCATTAGCACCACTTTGGTTCAGGTGCCCCAACTCTCTTATTTGCCAGATGCTGCCTGGTTTCCTGCCCTGCAAGTATCTATACCCCAGTATGAAAGAATAAACCACACATCTCCTCCAAACCAAAAGCCTTTTGGCCATGGAAATGAGGCTGTTGTGCTGGCAGAACTTAACTCTTGTCTTTTTTTTTGGCAGTTATCATATAGAGGAGATCTTAGAAGGTGAGGAAGCAATAAAGCTGGCTCCCAGGTGTTTATGGGGATACTTAGCATGACAGACCAAGCTGAAGGTGTCTGAAAACTTAACATGCTGCTGAAATCAGGAGCAGCACTTGTGCTGCACTGAATGAAAGAGCCCTGGCAGGTCTGGCATAAACTGTCATTCCTGAAGTTTGATGTGTAAGAGAGCAGGAACTGAAAGAGAATCTCAAAAAGGAGAATATTGACACATGACAGGGACGTTTCTCAAACTGTGGGTCTCCATCTCTGAGGCTGGTGTTAAAATGGGACAGAAGGCAATAAAAGAGATTGTTCCCATAAATCCTGGCAGTGCTCAGGGAACAGAACACCAACTCCCTCTGAGCCAGGGAGTGAGGATGGCTGCAGCTCATGGCTGTGACCACACACTGGAGAGTGGGGAATGAACTTCAGACCTGATCCTGGAGAGGATTTAGCTCTGGAGGCAGAAGGGGGATTGATAAACCTGTTTCCCATGGGAAACAAAAGTAGAGTTGTTTGGAAGGTGGGCAGAAATCGAGACAGGATAACAAGGATCTGACTGAATTTTCTGCCTGTGAACAATCAGGAAAAGAGACTGTGCAGAAATAATCAGATGTGTTTCACTAGTTCTGTCTGTCCAGACCTGAAGATTGGCTAGCCAACTGCAGAGTCTCCCAACTGATGAATTTGCAAATTGCCTTAGGAAACTGTCTCAGTAACTGTCCCTTCTAATAGGAATACATTTTCTTAACCATTATGGCACAGTATTATTTTTTTGTGTTACAATAATGCTGTGGAGCTCCAGGCATGCAATAAAGTTTATCTGCATTAGTGCCCCATGAGTCTGTATGTCTGGAGACTGTTAAATAGAAGACAAGCCAGCAGGTGGAATGCTGTGCTGGAGATACCACAGAATATCCCTGTACCCAGAATATTCTGGGTACCACAGAATAAGCAAAGAGCATGCCAGGAAAGCTATTAAAAAGAATTCAGGGTAAAAGAAAATCAACAAATTTCACAGAAAAGGGGAGAAATAAAATAGGAATGAATAGAAGATGAAAAAAACAGCTGTGAAAATTAAAAAAAAATCTGGTTTTAATCTGAGTTCTGTGCAGCATGGAGACTTAGGAACACACTTGTCTGCTGCACCATTGGCAGCTATGCAAAAGGAACAAGGGCAGCTCATCTACTCTTTTCTTACTCCTCTAATGAAGAGAGCCATGCTGCCTGCTGGAGGCCAACAGGAGCTCATGGGTCAGTTTATTTTGCTGCTCACTTCCAGTTTGGCTTCCAAAAATTTTCCAGGAGAATGTTATTCTTGCTCTCTCCAAAGCTTTTCCTACTTTACATTCTTCAATTTATTTCTAAAATTCTGATTATTTTTTAAAATTAAACCCTTTTAGTTTTATTTTTAGCCCTTATATCCTCCTTTATTTCTTAGTAATAGCTAGAAAATAATACTTTAAGAATTGTGATATGGAAGGGGAGGAGGAAGAGCTTCCCTGCTTTGAATCTGCTGACTTAATTCTATACAAGCTCTGGCTAAGGGGAAATATATTTCTGAGCTCCCTTTGAAAATGTAATTATAGATTTAATTCTATACTACATGTTTTTTATGGTGCTGTGGGAGTTGACCAGCTTCACTGAAGCCACTTTCTATCACCTTTAAAAGACTGTGGCCATTGGGGTTTCCCTGTGGATTGCATAAAATAAAATAAAATAAAATAAAATAAAATAAAATAAAATAAAATAAAATAAAATAAATAAAATTAAATTAAAAAGGGATAATAGTTTATCCTACCTGAAAAAAAATCAAGGTGTAACTGGCTGTCAGTCTCAGTTCTTGCCAGAAATGGCTGCAGGAAGTCTCTCAGGAAGCGGTTTCCATGTGCATGAAGGACACAAAGGTGACTGAGAACAGCTCAACTGGATTTACAGAGTTAAATCTTGCTGTACTGACCCCATTGCTTTCTGTGAGAAGAAGAAGGGCTCTGAGAATGACAGGACAGAAGTGATTGTTTTTTCTCCTTGTTTTTAGCAAGTCCTTTCACAGTCTCCCACAGTGTCCTTGCAGACAGAACAAGGGGGTGTGGCTGGATGGCTGGACAGAAAAACTGCAGATAAACTGGATGAATTTGGTAAATTTGTGGATTACAGCAAATTGAAAAAATTGGGGGAATAACTGACCACCTGTAGGACAGGGTTGCTACTCCAACAAGAAGCTTTGCAAGAAAGGTCCTGGGGGAAGGCAACAGAACAGAATTCAGTGTGCTGTCGTAGTGATCTGGAGCACCCAACCTATAGAGGGAGGCTGAAGGTATTTGGTTTATTCAGCTGGTAAACAGAAGGTAATAGGGGGGATTCGCTGAAATCTCCCATGTCCTTATGAGTGACTGACAGAAGAAAAAGGCTCTTTGCAGAGACACACAGTGAAAATGGACTGCAGGAAGAAGTTATGATACATTCTTTTTACATAATGAAAATGTTAAACACTCAAACAGCTTGACAAAAATGGCCTCAAGTTGTGCCAGGGGAGGTTTACATTGGATATTAGGAAAAATTTCTTCACTGAAAGGATGGTCAGACATTGGAATAGCCTGCCCAGGGAAGTGGTGGAATCACCAATCCTGGAAATGTTCAGAAGGTGTGTGGATCTATCACTTGGGCATAGGGTTTAGTGATGAACACAGTGGTGCTACATTAACACTTGCACTTGATCTTGGAGGTCTTTTCTAACCCCTTAAAAACTTTATGATTCTGTGATGATAAGGTTGGGGATTTTCAAGATCTGAATGACCTTGAGCAATCTGACCTTGCTTTGAGGATAGCTCTTTGAGAAGAAGTTTGGACTAGACCTCCAGCTATCCGTTCAGATCCAGTAGCTTTTCCTATGATTCCATGGTATGAAGGACTTTTATGGCATACTGACTAAAAAATATAACTCTGCCAGCATTACCTAACACAGCCTCTAGAGAGAGTGTGGGAGATCAGGGAGCGGCCGCAGGATATCGCGATGTTACGGGCAGACAGAACCCCTCCCCTTTACCGTTACTTAGCCCCACGTGCTGTTAACCCTTAACCCCTGTTATAAATGACCCTGTCCAACCATTAATAAATGCCACTTACCATCCAACCACATTGGTGCATGCGAGTACTTGGACCGAGTGGCAAAGGGGTTGCCGCTGTGCTGTTCCTGATCCAGGCTGCCTTGCCTCAAGCTGAGGCAACAAGAGATGGGAAAATGAAGTGTTCTTAGCATTTGTCATATCTGTGTGGTCAACGCACCTTTGGGGAACAAATCATAGAAACCTAGGCTGGAACAGACCTCCAGAGGGATTTAATTCAACATCCAACCTCAAGCAGAGATGTTGCTGACACCAAATCATGTCAAACATACATTGCTTGGTTGGATTTTGAGAACCTCAGAAACTGGAAATTCAACAGCTTCTCTCAGCAAGCTGTTCCAGGCCTGCACCACCAACCTAGTGAAAATGGGTTTCCTACTCATCTGCCTAAACCACCCAAGCTGCACTTTGTGGCTATTGCTGAATGTTTTACCACCAGTCACTATTACTGAGCTGAATTTGGCACCATCCCTTTTAAAATCCTTCAAGTGGTCTGCTGTTGTGGTTTGTTCTATGTTTGTTCAGTTTTCCCCCGTTGTTGTGTTAATGGTTCTGCCCGGAAGTTCCAGTACATGTCCATCTCTGTACCCCTCCCACGTTGTCATGGTTCCCCTAATGTATCTTGTTTGTTCCCCTCCCCTGGCCGCCTGCCTGTCATGCGGCACCCCTGCCTCTTTTTCCAGAAGCACCTGGCTGGGGTGTTGGGTGATTGGTTCAGGGGCCAGGGCCCCACCCGCAACTGTCTCCCGTTGGTTGTATGCTGCTGTCAGTCCTCAATGTATCTTTTGTACCCCTCTTCTGATTTGTTGTTCCCAACCCCGCCTATTCCCTATAAAACCTGAGGCTTTTCCCTGCCTCAGGGCTCAGACTTCAGCTCCCTGACCCAACACCACCCCTTCCAATAAAACCTCCTTCCCCCAAGAAGCTCTGAGTCGCCCATTCTTCAGCGCCCTGCAGCCTTGGAGTTTCTACCCGCGGCCACTTGCCCTGAAGCATAACATCGCTTGAGCACAGGGCCTGGGTTTTGTGCCTGGGCAGTGCTCGACTGGCTGGAGGTTGGCTGGACACTGCTTCCCTAGCCTGGGCACTCTTTATCATCCGGCCACTGCTCCAGTCTGCAATTAGATTCTTCTTTGGATTCCTTTTTCCAGGTTAAACAAACTCAATTCCCCCATCCTCTTGGCAGTTGTATCCTCTAAATCCATGACAACTTTGTTATCACTCTGCAAGAGTTTTTCCAATAAACTCTCGAATAGGAGACCCAAAGCAGATTACAACATTGCAGGTGTGAATTTCCTATAAACAAGCAAGAGAAGTTTACTGCTGTAGCAGCCAATTATGAAGTTTCAAAGTCCCCTGTACAGAATTTTGTATTGTTTCATTTCTGAACATCGTGAGATTTCTGTTGTTTCCAGGCTCAAATTTATCAAGTTCCTTGTAACTTGAAGTTTTACTGCCATTTGACATATTTCCACACACTGCATCTTCACCTGCAAATTTGCTGAAGATGCATTCTGTCTGATCATTCAGGCCAGTGATAAAGATGTGGAATAATATTGTCCCAGAATCACTCCCTATTGTACTCCACTTAGTGGTAGCCAGCTGGATGCTGAACTATTCATTGCTGCCCTTTAAGCCTGGTAATCCAACTAATATCCAGCCCATTTAAGCCCATTCATCCAGCCTGTATTTTTCTCAATCACAGAAAATGCTTTGCAATCACATGTCAAAAGCTTTATTCAAGATATTTTACCACCACTGCTTTTCATTAGAGCACTCCCTCAGGATGATGGGATTCAGCTGTAAGCAGTGGCTGGATGGGGCTTGGATAATGCAGAATAAATTAATGGTATCAGCCATCAGGGTGGAGGTTCTCAAAGGGCAGTTAAGGTCTCAACTCCATAGTGGAGGTAGGAAGTGGACATAGGAAGTATTCCCAGACAATGTGACACAAACTGCCTCAGCCTGGAAAGTGGATTTTGTGCATGTACTTTTCCTCATCCTTGGCTGAGCTGCCTGGCTCCAAACCTAGTCTGGGACTCTTGGGATCACGGTGCAGTCAGAAGTGCACATCCCATTCCCTGACTGCCACGCACTCCCTGTCACTCCTGAGGATGGGCTATGGTGTCTTGTCTGTGGCTTAGCACACTTACCATTAGCTCTTCAAAATTTGGGTTGAACATGTTGTTTTGGCCATATTTTATAGAATAGACCTACTACTACACAGTGTTGCCCCTTTTTCATTTGCAACCACCACATATCACTGAGCACAAGTGTCACAGACATATTTTCTGAAAAATCCTTTTGCTGGGATTTTTTCTCCTGAGAAGCTGAGAAGCCTCAGAGGAAAAGAAAAACAATCATTATCTGCTGCTGGGGAACGCAACAGGTGCATCTTTGATTGGTCCAAGTGAGTTGTTTCTACTTGATGACCAATCCCAGGTCCAGCTGTGTTGGGACTCTGGTCATTCACAAGACTTTATTATCATTCCATTCTTTTCCTTGCTAGCCTTCTGATGAAATCCTTTCTTCTATCCTTTAGTATAGTTTTAGTGTATCATTTTCTTTTAATATAATATATATCATAAAATAATAAATCAGCCTTCTGAAACATGGAGTCATGATTCTTGTCTCTTCCCTTGTCCTGGTACCCCTGTGAACACCACCAGACACAAGGAAGAGGTTTCCTGTTAAATCAGATGTGTCTGTGTTAATTTATTTTTCATGAGGAGTCAGGTTCCACAGCTGGCCCAAGCACACCTCACACTCTTTGCAGTACACTTTGACAAGCCCCCTTCCTAACACTGGGCCCACAGCTGAAGATGTCCATCTCACAGACATGTTCACCCACCTCCTTATGAAGGAGGCTCTGCTTCCTTTGGGTAAAGGGTAAGTGATGTGAAATGAGCTGCTGGGACTACAGAACTGAAACTGCCTGAAGTTGGATGATGCTCATTTCAAAGCAAGATTCCCTCAAATTAATGCGATGTCCCAAAAGAGTGCATCACTAATCCTACTTCTGCACTTGTACAGAGAAAGTACAGCAAGGTCACTGCTTCTCAGTCCTCTTAATTAAAAAGCACATAGGCAATTGTCTCTCAGGCCCAAGGATTTGCTTATCTCTTACAAGCTCAGTAGCCAAAACCAACTTTATCCAGAAGTGGGATGAGAAGAACTGAAGAGCAAGACTCCCCACCCCGGCAAGACTTGTACTAAGCCTCAAAGAAGTAAAAAGATGTCTGCAAGATGATTTTTAACCTAGTGCAGGAAGCACAACAGCATGTGGCATCTTAACAGCACTGAGGCATCCCATCATGAGTTGCCTGAGCTCCAAGTGAGGCCAGAGACCCCTGTCAGCTTTTCAATTCACTAATGCTTGCAGAAATATTAAGTGAGCAGCAGGTAGAGTCAGCTGAACCCAGAAACTAATAAACTTGCCCAAAAAAGTGGAGGTCTGTGTGTATTTTACTGCCAGCTGCACCGTGCTTCAGCTATGTGAAACATAATGCAGTCCGCTGGGATCCATGAAATTGTGTTAGCACATCAGTAACATACTTGAAGATACACTTGTATCCTCTCTTGTGTACACTTTTGCACTTGTAAATAGTTCCCGTGGTACTACAACTCCTTGCCTGGCCTGCCAAAAGATACACATCAGTACTGCAGAAAAAAATCTGATCACAGTAAGGAAGTCTGAGAAAAGCAAGTTAAAACTTTCTATAGCCCCTGCTTCTAATTTAGCTGCCATCCTTCAGTCAATACTGACTCTCTTTGGGATCCTAATAACATTGTCTTTTCATTTGTCTTTGTGTACAGGGAATGTTAACAGAAAGATCACTATCTGTATTTATTTCTACAATAATAGATATTCAAATTCATTATGTACACACATACCAAAGGTATGACAGTGTGCAGCTACTTTTTTCTCTCTCAACATGGCAAAGAGAGCTGTTTAATGAGGTTATATGGCAGGGAAGGAGCAAAGAAAATGTGATAAAATTACATGGGGATTGGACCAATTAATCCATAGCTCTCACTAATGTGATTTGCATGGGCAAGGAATATACAGTTTGCTCTGTAATATTTTCTTGAGACACCTAGGATAATTTCTATCTGCCTTTTCTATTCAAAACAAAGGGAATAACTGCACGTTTTCAAGGAGAAAACTAAACACATAAGTCTCCTTTGCAATTTCTTCCTGTGAACAAATGTAAAATGGCTGCCAGATGCTCTGGTTATGGCTGTTAGAGATTTATGGCTTCAGCCCACAGGCAGTGAATAGAATAAGCAGCTACATTTAAAGACAATTTTATCAGTATAAACACAGAGACGTGAAAAAAGGAAGACTTATTGTATGCAAGGAATAAACTTCAAGGGGAAAAGACCACTGGGAACTCAAGCAGGAAACTATGAGAGCAAATGGCCTCTTTCAACATCTTTTAAGTAGAACAATCAAAATTGTAGCATTAAAATTCAAAGCCAGAGATGCAGTTTAAGGAGATGTGGCTGTCATCCTTTATGGAGAGCTTGCACAGCCCACTTGGCAAAGAGCCTGGACAATCATCCCTGTTTGCCTCGAGTGTCAGAGCACACAGGGACCATGGATAAAACACACAAACTGGAGGCCAGCGTGCCCCAAATTCATCATTGTAAGAAAGAGGATGACCATCAGCCATATGAAATAGTAACTGGTGAGTTACAAAAGGATTTCTGAAATGAAAAGTCATCCCAAATAGAACTAAAGGAGTGGCACGGACATTTGTATTGTAGTAGAAAGATCTTGAAGGGAGAGGAGTAGCAGAGTGGGCCTGGTTTGGGTGTGCCAGAAGTTGCCCTGTGACATCACCAGCCTGCCCAGGCTGGGCCAAACACCCACCCCAGGATGCTGCAGGGATCCAGTACCCAGCGAGGGGGGCACAGTGAGAAATCTGTAGGAATTAACATCTGTAAGTATCCAGCCCCGTGCTCATCTGTCACACAACTGCTCCTGACTCTGAGCAGACAGCTCACCATTTGTCAGTTAATCATGTGTTCATAAAAAATGAATAAACTGCTTCTGTTCTGACTTAGCTTAAACACCTAAGTGGGTTTTCCCCCTACAACAACCTCTCTCATAATCGGTGACTTCTGTCATCTGAGAGTACCTTCATACAAGCCCAAGTCATCTATCTCCCACCAAGTTTTAGGTTCTGTGTGCTGGCAGATAAATAATGCACAGACTACACATTTCTGGAGCTAAATTGGCCTCCTGTGGAGAAAACTATTTGCCTATAGCATGTGCTTACTAATTTTTTTATATTTTCCACAAACTCTTGCTTTTGCAAGCTATGCTCCCCTTTCCCAAAACCAAAGTCACAAGGGCTCCCAGAAGGATGATCTCTTAGGAAAAAAACGGAAAAGCAGCCAAAACTCTTGTCATCATTGTCTCACAAAACTCTTTGATTTTCTATTCTTCTTCCTCCTGAAATATGTTATTTCAACTGATATTTAAGTGTGGCACTGTGAAAGTCTCTCACACTTTCTGCATTGAATTTTATCCCTTCGAGGTTCTGTTCCATGGGAAACAGTTGTTTTTAGGAGTGGGGATCTTTGGTTTCTCAGAATTTACTTTTGATAACCTTGGCAAGATGGAACATAACAATGTTAAAACCAATGCATCGATGCAAGATATAGTACTGCAATTTTAACAAAGCAGTAGCACTGATTTACACTTTTAATTGAATGCCACAAATAGACCTGTGCTGGATGAAGAAATATGGCCAACAGAAGCTCTCATTTTATTAGCTTACTTCTTTTAATTATGACTTTGTCTCTCTATATGGAGAGACAGTTGTTAATTTCCTGGACCACTGTCACTCAGAAACGTTTAGGACAAGCTGTCCCCTCTGATCACACGTTAGCAGGTATTGTTCTGATTAGCCTTCTGGTCTGGGCATAATTAAAACTGGAAATATTAACAAAGCCAGATTGAGAATTATGATTGATTGTATTTTTCCCTAGAAAAGTAATTTGGGAGAAATCATCCCATATTTTTGTGTTCTTCTCATAAATTTTAATTTTCTGCTTTTGTCTGTAACTGTCATACTCCCATTCCCCCAGTTTTTCAATAAAAATTATAAATATGGCAATTCTGATTGATAGTTGTCATAAATAAATTTGAAGTTAGAAAACCAAACAACTTTAATTCTAAAATTTTTGAGATGTTCTCACTATGATAAACAATTGTGTATTCTTGGGCTGGTTTTCCCTATAAAACATTTGCTCCATATCTAAGTTTACCCAAAGCTGGCTTGGAGACAGCCCAAAGTCAAACTATCCAAAATCAAGGTGTGTCCTTGGCTGCTTTGTTACAGTCATTGTATTTAAGGACAGATTGGATTATCTTTCCTAGGATACCGAAATTGCCTTTCGTTTCCCCAGGGAAAGTTTGCATTAGACAACAGGGAAAAAAAATCTTCATGGAAAGGGTTGACAAACACTGGAACAGACTGCCCAGGGGAGTGATGGAGTCACCACCACCCAGAAGTGTTCAGAATACATGGAAATTGTACTTGAGGAGAATATAGCTCAGAGGTGAATATGGTGGTGTTGGTAGATTCACAGTTGGATTTGGTAATCTTTTCAGTATTAATGATTCTATGTTTCTATGATAATAAGTGTGGATGTCCTTAGTGTCAGAAAAGGCTCAGAAACCAGTAAGAAGAACCCAAGTATTGTATTTTCTCTTTGCTTCAACTTGGGTAAGAAAATTAGGCTAGGAAAGTTTATTTTATCACTTATAATTACCTCCCAAAGCAAAATGACCAGGTACTGGCTACA
Source organism: Molothrus aeneus (assembly GCF_037042795.1). Classification (NCBI taxonomy): domain Eukaryota; kingdom Metazoa; phylum Chordata; class Aves; order Passeriformes; family Icteridae; genus Molothrus; species Molothrus aeneus. The sequence continues at coordinate 69,713,566 of NC_089648.1, read as the reverse complement.
AAGCTTAGTAATGTTCTTGTTTATCTTCTGTGTTGCTTACTGTTGAGACAATTTAACTTTTCAACCAGCTTCTTAAAACTTGACTTCTCTCCTAGCTGGGCTGTGCAGCAGAGAGGAAGGAACACTGGTGCAGTTGTGTTTGTTCAGGGTGACAGAGCCAGGGCAGGTGGGTCTCACACTCTGTTAGGGATGCCCAGTAACAGGAGATGCTTCTGCTGGTCTTGGAGCATCATTAAAATAGTACCAGTGACACGCCCAACTGAACAAGAATATTCAGAAACAGACTTCAGGTTTCTAAGTCAAAAATATTCTTTAACCCTCTCCTTCTCCTTGGGATTAGGTGGAGATCTCCCCATCTGCCTGCTAACCTGTAAAGCCCTTGTTTAGGACTTAAATGGGTGCTTGGTCTCAATTATCTTAAATCTTGTTAATGCATAAAATATCTGGACATAAGTAGAAATTACGCTGAAGAAGGAAGTGTCTTTTAGTAGGAATACAAATTCTTGCTGCAGTGTAACAAGCATGGGTCATGAGGCTCTAGGGGTACAGTGAACACTTGATGTGGGTTCCTCCCAAAGTTGTGTTTTTTAATGAAATCTTTATATTCAACTCAGCCAGCCTTTACTTTGCCGAACCCACTTTGCCTATTTCTAGTGGAGTTGTCTGGAACTTCACAAAGCAAAGTAACAGCTGTGCCATTCCAACTTCTCCCTGCTGTCCCCACCTTAGTTTTACTCTGTCATAGGCTGGCACTGTACAGAGCGCACAGGAGTGGAGAAGGGGGGCAGGAAATCTGTGGTGTGAGCTCATGTTCCAGCTCCAGCTCCCTGCCATGGGCAGGGACACCTTGCATTAGACCAGGTTGCTCAAGCTCCATTCAACCTGGCCTTGGGCACTTGCAAGAATGGGACACCCACAGCTTCTCTGGGCAACCTGTTCCTGTGTCTCACCACCCTCATCGGGAAGAATTTCTTCCAAATAGCCAATCTAAACCTGCTCTCTTTCAGTTTGAATCCATTCCCCCTTGTCCTGTCACTCCAGGCCCTGTAAAAAGTCCCTCTCCATCTTTCATGTCAACTCCCTTCAGCTAGGCACTGGGAGGCCACAGTCAGGTCACCCTGAACCTCTCCAGGCTGAACAATCACAGTTCTCCCTGTCTTTCCTCATGCTCCATGCCTCTGATAATCCTGGTGTCCCACCTCTGGCCTCACTCCAACACGTTCACATCCTCCCTGTGCTGGGACCCCAGCACTGGATGCAATTATCAGACATTCCACAGAAGGAGTGTCTCTGAATTTAACCAATAACAAGTCAATTACAAAGGAACTGGAGCTATTCAGACTCACTTTGAAATGCCCACAAAATGTTAACAAGGAGAGGAGAATGGAAACAGAAAACAACACTTGTAAGTTTGCTAGACAAATATTTTCCCTTACAGGTGGCTTAATACTTGGGAAAGCTCACAAATAGAATTGAACAGGAAACAAAGTAGATTAACTTCCACAATGAAGTTCAGTTGCTGAGCTGTTGTTCTGATTGGGAAAAAAAGATAAACTTTTTTTTCTGCAAAAGATCCATGTTAAACATTGTTAAAGTTTATCATTGTTTGTTTATAATCTGGTTTTATGTTACAAATTATTTTAAAATAACTTCAATAGATGAGAAATTTAAGGTATTTTTAAACTATTTTACTGCTAATATTCCGAAAGTGATGGTTTTAAGGGTATTGTAGATGCTTCCCTTTATACAGAATGGATGCAATGCTTGTTTTCACTGAAACTGAATTTCTTAACCAAATATGAACAGGTTCTCCAGAGAAGTTGCAGATGGCCCACCCCTGGAAGTGTTCAAGCCCAGGCTGGACAGGGGATAGTGGAAGGTGTCCCTGCCCATGGCAGAGGGTTGGAACTGAATAATCTTGCAACCCAAGCCCTTCTATGATTCTATAGAATCTTCTTCCCTCCAAATTGTTGGCTGTATAATGCTAACCCCTCCTGCACAAAAAAGCTGTGAGAACTGAGGTCAATTCAGATGATTTCTAGGATTATTGCAAAGCATTTACTGGCTCTGCAAAAGCAAATTTAACCAATCTACAGATACACTGGGATTTGTGAAAGCAATGGTGCTATGGACAGTCCTGAGATGTGAATATGCTGATCAGGGCATGAATACTTCCGGATTTCACAGTAAATTTTACTGGATGAAATCAAGCTTTTTTGAAAGGAAAAAAAAATAATGTAATCAGATCTGCTGGAATGTAATCTTTTTGGACTATTAAATGTCAATATAGGTCTCACACTGGGTATTAGTAGAGTCAAGTGTTAAATCAGTGCTGCCTTCACTGCTGGGTGCTGTGAGACTGCAAGACAGATGAGTCTCACAAACACAGAGACTGAGAATGGTAAAGAGGATAAAAATGCACCACGAACACATTGAGCACTACTCATTTTTAATGGGTATCTAATGTTATTCTCCTCCATCCATGGGTCTAATTTGGTCTTAACAGAAACAGCCATAGCTCCTGCTGCATTTGACCTTTAACTGAAATTATAAGAGGGGATAAAGGCCAGGCTTGCAAGGTTACAGAATTTAGTGATGCCCCATTACACTCCAATTAAAAAGGGCTAAAAGTGACACTTGTAATCATTTGAAAATGAATGAAAACAGGGCTGAGATGCATGCTTTTGTAAGAACTTTTTTCCTTAGCTATGAAAAAGGAGGTGTTTTTAAAAAATACTTATTTGAGGATACTAAAAATTAGAATCCATGACTGGCTTTTTTACTTGTTTGGGTTTTTTGCATGTGGAATGAAAGAGGGGAGAGAAGAAGCCCTCTATAATTGGTGAATTGAAAAACTGGACTGCTGCACAAAGTGCAAGACAATTTAGTCAATTTTATAATCCAATACAGCAATTCACAAGCCACAGGGTCCCCCAAATGATGTTTAAAATGCAAATTGCACTGATTTTATTTAATCTAATACTTTGAATACTTGAGGGTTTTTCTTCAGTCCCGTGCTTTCCACTCTTTGATTATCCATTGTGCTCAAGCAGGACAGCAAAAACTCTCCCACCAACACCTAGAAAACGTCACATATAAGGTCTGGCTTGCATTTTTCCAGACAATCCCTCTCAGTCCCTGTTTCTTGTGTGTTTCTGACTGTCTACCTCCACAGTCTCCAAGCTGTGGACTGTGGCCTTCCAGTTCTTTTCCTTGGGTTCTAAAAACCAAAAATTATCAAAGCCACAACTCCACATGTGGCATAGGCAGGAGAGATAATTTGTTAAACTTTACATGCTGACGAACATAAATCAAAGGACATCAAAGAGTTCATATTATGCTACAATTAAATAATTTGTTTGATGTATCATTTCTTCTGAATTTTACAGTTATGTAGCCCTCAGCTCTGTGGCCAAGCCCTTAAGCAACACCTCCCATCCCCTTGCTGTCAAGGTACAGCTGCAAAATCCCACAAAGTGCTGCCATCCCATGGCTGATCCTGGACCTGAGCTACTCCTGGGATCTGCCACTCCTTCCGTAGACAAAGGTAAGTTTGCCCAGCAACACCGCGGTAGTGGCAGCTGAACAAGGTGATTTCGTGATTGTGAACTCTCACTTCCCCCATGTGAACAGCAAAGCAGGACTGCTGCCAGCACAGGGGCGGGAAAGAAGGCGCAGATCAGAAAATGTTCCTGCTTTGGAGAACGAGTGTGACTGTTCCCAGAGGCAGATCTGGGGCACTGACTGTCCTTTGCAGTCTCGTCCCTTGGCCACTGGAGCTCACGGGTTTGGCTAGCCGCTCCCGGAGTGACCGGTGGAGACCATGAATCCCACCACTCCCACGTCCCTCTGCGAGAGCCCCTGGGTAGTGGCTCCGTCTGTGGCGTGGTGACGCAGGCGAGAGCAGGACTGCGAAGCACTGAGGGGAAGGAAAAAAGAGGAAGGGAGGAAGTGGACACGCATATGGATGCCAAGGCGCCTTACTGACCCAGGCAGGGCCAGTAAAGGTGTCAATAAAAACCCGTTAGGGAGGCACTTATAAAGGGGAAGGGTGTAATGGAAGAAGACAGGAGGAACAAATGAACGAAGCCCAGGGGAGGAGCGAGGGACACAACTGAACCAATAGGAATGGCGCAGGGGAGGGAAAAGGCTCAGAGGACAAATCATATGTTAGGTAAGGGAAGATTGACGTAGAAGTTTCTAGAAATGAAAGGGGGTTGGTTACAATGAGGGACAGGTAGCTGGTGGAAGGAACGAACCATTATGAGGGAGAACATGGGGGGAACCGAGGGTCAAACCAAATTCTTAACTTATAAAAAATAACCAACTTGACAATAAACCCATACTGGACACACAATGCTACAGTCCTTCAGTCCCTCTGCAACCACCTCACTGCAGAGTCCTTCCCAGGGCTGCCAGTCCCAGGTGACTGTGGCTTTACTATTTCTGACAAAGGAAGCCCTAGTTCCTAAGCCTGAGCCAGACCAGGAGTATATTCTCTGCAGCACAAAAGGAAAGCCAAGCAAAATATTTCAGCTGAACAACCTGGTGTTCCTAACTCCTCAAGGCTCTGCTTCTGGGTCTGCTTCCGCAGTCTTGGAGTGTGAGATAAGTCTTCCTTTTACTTTGAGAATTAATAGGGCTGAAGTAAGTAATTATTGAAAATTCTCTCCCTCAGGAGATCAAAGCTCTCTAGTCATTTGCAATTGGCTTGAGGAGGGACATCAGTATTAAATGTGAGCTCATCTCCATAGTGCTAAAGACTTCCTCTAGCCAAGGTACTCCATGGAAAAAGAAAAACACAGAAAGAGGAATGAAAATTTAAAACCTAAGTCCATCTATTGCCTCACAGAGGCTCAGCATGAAGACAGTTAAGAGGTGATAAGGTCCATCTCAAGGGGTGGACAGGTCAACTGCAACTGGGAATGAGATGCTGGTAAACTGGGAACTAAAACAGGAAACTATTTTCTAAAAGGATCTGAAAATTTTCTATGAATATGTATGGATGCTTTGATTATTGTACTTTCATTATAGTGAGAAATATTGTCAGGCCAGTACTGAATTTGTACAAATACTACTTCATTTCACAAGTTTAAGAATAGTTGGACCTTAATATGGGAAAACTCAGCCCCTGTCAACCATGATCATTTCAAGACATATCTAATTCTGTAATAACATCTTGTGGCTGGATTTTGGCTATAATTGTTTGTTTTCCATAAAGTGAGAGAGACAGAGAGCAGGACACCATAGTCAGAATTTCTCTGGTTTTCTGACAGGAAAGCTTGGGAGTAGAACTATCAGAAAGAAACAAACAACTGGGCTGAGCAGGAGGGTAGCCTCTGGTTTGAAGGGAAATCATGGAGAGCAGATTGGGAAGGTGTTCACTGGGGACATTGCACAAAGTTTTAGAAGGAAAAGTAAGGTACGAATGGGATGACGTGGAGAACAAAAAAATAGGAAGGCTCACATCTTCAAAAAAGTCAAGGGAGTGAAAGAAATATTTACAGTTGTTAAGTCTGTGAAAAACAGGAGCACTGCTGCATATCCAGCCTCAGGCCAAGTCAGGTTGAAGTATTGTTTGAGATCTTCTGAGCCTTATGATGCTTTGCTGAAATAATTTTATCTATATCTATATATATATGTAAAATACAAAACAATCCAATGCCTCGTAACATCAAATCATAAAATCATAGAATGGGATGAGAGAGACCTTCAACAACATCTGATTTCAAACCCCCTGCCATAGGCAAGGATACCTTCCACTAGACCAGGTTGCTCCAAGCCCCTTCCACAACCTGGCCTCGAGCACTTCCAGGAACCTGGGCATCCACAGTTTCTTTGGGCAAAATCCAGCCATTAGATATTATTGCAGAATTAGGTATGTCTTGAAATGATCATCGTTGACTGGGGCTGAGAAACTGTGCAATATCCTGGCAAGAAAACCTTCCAAGGTGAGAGCAGCACAGTTGTGTGTGCTGACTGAGGAGGGGAAGGTTTGTCATGTAGTCAAAGCTGAGATATGGTGCTTATGATAATTGTCTAATTTTAATACAGACTTCCTTAGGTGCTCACAGTGCAGCTCCACTGAGCATAGGTGTCTGAGATGTCTGGGGTTACCCTCCCTGGCCTGAGGGTGACATCTCAAAATGTAGGCTCAATGCTGCATCTGCCAAATGTGTCTGGTTATCTTTGGATATCCCAGTGCATCTCAAAGGCATGAGATTGCTTTGTGTCTGTGACTGAACTGAGTCCTGATGCGCCACTTCATTCCTTCTGAAACAGGTCTAGAATTTGAAAGACTTTCTTTTCTGGAATGAGATTTTTAGAGAGTTTGATGGGCTCTGTGGGCAGGGTTCAGTCTCAAGTTCAAGTACAATAAAAGAGTCTGTATGGAAATGTCTACATGGAAATCAAGTGTCTGAGCAAGCAGAGAGGGTAAGAGAGCAGCAGAGTTTGGAGAGTAACTCAGCCAATCAGTCACCAGGTGCCTGGTTTAGGGAGATCTAAGTCACTGCTCCCAAAATGAGGAGTGGTAGAAATGTGTTTATATATTACATCTTTGGTTTTGGCAAAGTTGTTTCCCCTAGAGAATCCTTCTGCTTTTCTTTCTTATTAGGCAAATTACATTTTTCTGTCCAACACCTCTGCAGCAAGAGTTGTTTGTTTGTTTTGTTTTTTTTTTAATAGGTGAACAGATGTTGGTGGGAGTGTCTCAAATATACACTTGAAAATTCTGTACTTGAAAATGAAGTCTGAAAAGACCTAGAATTTTTAATAATTTAGGAAAAAAAAAAAGACCTATCTGCACAAAGAAAACCTTGCAAGATGCTGTGAGGACAAATACTGCTGCAAAGCTGGAAGGAGTCCAGGAGAACACAGTAAGTCAGAAAGACAGAAGAGAAAGTAAATGAGGGAGTGAAAAAATAAGGCACAAGAGAAGACAGCTGATAGAAACACAGAGAAACAGCCAAAGTACAAACACAGACTTGAGGAAAGATGTAGAAACTGTAGAAGACACATAGAAGGATGGTGAGAAAAAGAGCAAACCCCAAATCTGGTGTGCTGTAGCACCAACTGGTTGAATGGGATGCTGAAGGAGAGGGCAGATTAAACAAAATTCTACTTTTGATAGTAAAACTGTCTTAAAAATACATGCCTTCTCCTTCTGCTCCCACACATATCACACATATTCCCACCTCCTTAGCTACTCTGCTTAGAGAACTTAATTCTGTTTCCCTGTTCATTTTAAAGGGCTGTATTTCACTTCTGTGCACCTTGAATTTCTGTGCTTCTGGTTCCAGAGTGGCCTCATGAAGAGTGAGAGCAGGACAACCTTGACCTGCAGAACAGGAGAAGAAAACCACTGTCCATGGTGAAGGCCAGGGACAGTGGTAGTTGCTATGGCTTTGCCATCACAGGCAACAGATCCAAAAATACTTCTTAACACAGCAAGTCTTTGGTTACCCTGTTCTGTTTCTCTTTTCCCAAAGCTGTTCCCAGCTGGGGAAAAGTTGTGATCCCAATATCTGGGCTAATTCTGGCTCCTCACAACAGCCCTTGTTGTAAGGCATGCCAGGTCAATAGATATGGTCATTCCAGAAAACTAAAGTCATAGAATTTAATTTTCAGTGTCGGGTTTTTTTGGTTTTTTATCTTGTCCTTACCAGGTAAACTGTTGGTAAGAGTGCCACAGAGAAAACAAGAGTACATCTAGAACAGCTGCTGTTTGAAGAGATGTGATTTCAGCCACTGTGTGCTCTTCTCAGATGTGGCCAAAGACACCCTAAAAAAGGCTTTATCATGGTTCTGTATGTGCTGAAATCTCAACGCTGCAGCCACACTCTGGCTGACCCCAGCCCTGGGGGTTCTTAATATAGGTTGTTCTCCAGAGAATAATGTCCAATGCCATCAGTGTCACCAGTAAAAGGATAAAAGGAGGACAGATGCTCCCCTTGTAACTGCAGCCATTACTCTGTAGCCTGCAGCTTAGAAACCACTGGTACATGGCACTCCTGGGTATTTAGTGAGGCACCATTGAGAACAGGCTTAATTCAAGTGCTGTCCACCACCAGAAGCTTGGTGGTGACCATGTTTCAGGAATGCTGTTGGTTGTGTACTCTCAAGTGGATCACCAAGAACATGAAAGCAGCAGCATAAGGGACAACACCTTGAGAAGTGGCTGCAGCAAGGTGAATGAGTAAATAAGGAGCTATCAGTTTTGATCACATTTTGATAGTGCTTTTCTTCATGAAACAGGATGAATGTTCAAGATTCTGTTGAAACATGAGGATGCTAATGATGTCAGAGTTCAAGGAGTGTTTAGACAGTGGTTTTAGCCACGTGGTTTAGTTTTGGGTAATCCTGCATGGAGCAGGGATTTGGACTTGATGATCCTTGGGTCCCCTCTGACTTGCCAAACACCAAATCCTTGCAATCTTACTAATGATGTCAGTGATCAGAATGTACTGAGAGGTTCTCTCCCCTGAGTCAGTAAATTTTTTTCTTCCTAGTGTCAAGGCTTTACAGGGTTTGGCCTCTGCAAAATGCCCCATCAAAGAGCAATCCAGGATAAGTGATGAAACACAAGGAGAAGGGTTAATATTGCGCTGAGAAGCAGAGTGTGTGTTTTTCAGAAACAGATGGCATGCAGAAGTATCTGTCAGGTCATTTTGACCCAGATAAGTGTGATTCCTCATAAAGCCAATAAACTGAAAGTATTACTTGCTTCTTATTGCCTACACTTAATTATATCGTTAGAGCTGGTGCCATAATTAGAGCAGAGACCAGCTCTGCACCAGCCCTGGAGCTCACACTGCAGAAGCAGATGAAGCTTCTTCAGAGAGCTGTGCTGATCAGGGCACAAAGGTTTCCAGAGCAGAAGTTCAGCCAGAAAACAAAAAAAATGTAACAGGAAGGGAAACAAAGGTGTAAATGTTTGGATGCATTGGGGAAAGTAGCAGAGATTAAAACAAGTTCTGAAGCTTGGTGACATATGACAGAAAATCAGAGAAGCTTTGTTGGTTGCCTGTGGTGGCACACTTACAGCAGTGGACAATTTTGTCCTTCTGTGTCCTCCTACAAGTACAAACACCTATTTAATCCATAAGAGGAATTAACAGTCTATGCAAGTTGAAAGAGCTAAAGTAACCACTGATAGAAAGGAACAACTGCTACTACTTTGAGAGTCTGCTGCTTTTTGGGTTGTGTTTGTTTGGCACTTTTTTTGGTTCATTTTGTTTGTTTGTTTATTTGCTTTTTATTTTGTTTTGGTTTTGTTTTTTTGTTTTAAGCAGCTGCTATGAGCTGGAGGACAAAGGGGCATTTTTGATGTTTCTGGAATTCTTTCTTCAAGCAGAGTTTTGAAATATTTGATGTGACTCAGAAAACATTTAAAGCAGAATGTTTGGGCATGGATCTTAGGATCTTCAGGATCCACGAGGATGTCTGGGGTTGCACATGATTACAGTACCCTGTGTTAACCACTGAAAGCAGGTGCATCATTATTTGTCCTCCATGTGTTGGAGTCAGACTCTGTGCACCAAGTGTCCAAGTACTGAAGGGAAATGCACACACTTGTAAATGTCTGATTTAGAATATTTTATTTCTTTGGGACATACCACATCTGCCAAAAAAAATAAGCCTCACAGGTTATGCATAGGCAAGAGGATTGAGTCCTGGTGGCCTTTGGGATAATCCTAGAACAAAATTATTCAGAGAACCTTCACAAACGCTGGGAACAATGTTCTCCTTGCCTCATGGGTAAGCAGATGAGCCCCTATATTCACATACTGCCCTGAATATGGTGAGTACAAGGCAGAGTTAACTATGTTTAGAGCAAATCATAAAACCCTATTTGAATCTAGTGCATGATCATAACACTGAAACAGTTAGAAATTTAATTGTGAAACTACTGGATGACAGTTGAGTCTAAAACTCTTCTGACTTTCCACCAAAGCTTGGTTTTGTTTGCTCTTGTGAAATGACAGATCTGGTCCTACTTTTTTTGTCCTCCATCCTTCATTAAGACTGTATGCCTGAACAGTGTTGTTTTTTAATGAAGCTGTTGTGGCATATGCAAACCCTTTCCATGGTGCAAACCCCACATAAGAACCTGCATGAGAAAAGGGACTATGCAGGAACAAATCATGGGCAGCAAAGTAAAGTAAGGTTTAATCTGGCAGCAAATGGGGAAGTTCATGCATTTTGCTCATTAAAACACCTTTAATGCATTGAATGGGATCTCTTGTGGAGAATACTGCTCCTGTACATTAATTGTAAGTGTCTCGTGGGAGCTGTAAGAGCAGCTTTGTTCGGTGTTACCTTGGTGCTGGCACCTTGCTGACACCACCAATCTGTTAGGAGGAGTTTGCTGTGGAACCTTAAAGTGCTCTCTGCTCTAAGTGGGGTGTGATCAGAGCTGTAAACTAAACTAAACTGCTGTAGTAAATAAACATCTTCACTCCTCCCAAGACGTGCTACCTCAAAATTTGTTGACTTCACTGACTTTTAGAAATTCCTGAGTCAGCCCTTCTGCTGTGATTCACTGTGGTTTTGCATTAAGGGATGAAGCTACACACACTCCAAAAGGCTCCAGGTTTAGTGGCTTCAATGACCCCTGAACTTGAATAGAATTATCATCCATGAGAAATATTTATTTTTAAAATAATTTGGACTCTTTTCAACCTCTGTAGTGGGATGAGGTAAATCCCAGTTTCTGTTTCTCTCTACTGACTACAAATAAAAATGGTTGAGGGACTACCTTAAAAAGAGGTATCTAAAATATGAAACGCATGAAATTAAATTAATCCCTTCTATTGTATCCGAGTATTGTATTTCTATTTAAACATTCTTAATATGGGAGGCTTGGGAATTAATTAATCATTCGTCATTTGGGAGGTTCAACAAATAGAAACTCCACCTAAATTTCCTCCTTACATAGAGTATAAAAGATTATTGCCACTCTTTAAGGTTTGGAGGAAAGCCTTTACTGCATTTAAAATAAATATGTAAACATTGCACAGTAGTTATCTTGTTCTTTATAGATATCTGCCGCTGTAATGATAGATAAATATTTACAATTATTTTTATATTTTAGACTTTTGGCTGACAGAAAGAATCATTAGAGTGTTATTTAGCAGCAAGGACTTCAGCCGTGTATCCTTGAGCAGAGGAAAAGCACTGCAGTGCTGAATATTCACTGAGATTCTCCCATTTTATTTCAATGCATTTTATTTGGATGAATGTGGTCTAATTTTATATGGAGTCCCTTCCAAAGCTCATAAAACTCTGTGGATTAAAAGAACCATAATGAACTATGTTCTATTCAAAACATTTACATGTCTCCCTTGATCTCTGATGTGTACAATTGTAAGTGCCACAGTTCTGATGATAAAATTCCCAGCAATCTATATAAAGAGCAGGAATATTTATGTATTTTAGTGGTGAATTTTTAAGGATTATGTTTGATCTCCACAGATGCACACATTCATATCTAATGAATTCTGAGAAAAGGAAAATTCATATCAAACTGTACTTGGGATCAGCTTACAGTATGAGACCTGCATTTCTAAAAGTTCTTTTACATTTTATTCAAATTACAGTTTGGAAAGTTTTATTCTCTTTCTTGTTTTATTATATACTTTTTTCTATGACCTTCCCAAACTCTATTAGCTGCCTGAGCTAAATCTTTGCATAGCATTGTTTTACTTTCCTTGTTTCTGGCACCATTTCCAACTATAAATATGAAATTACAGAGTAAAAAAAACCCAGAAATATTATTCTTATATGCAGATATTTAAAAAACAAGGGTTTTTTGCAAAGAGAGTGCTAACAAGCATGAAAATAACAAATTAATAGAGGTCTAGGGAGCCTTAAATCTCTTCCCACTTGTATTGTATGTGTTGTCGTGAGAGTGGATACAGTTCTACCTCAGCTCATATCCTAGAAATTCATTCCACCCCTCAGACAGGAATTGCACCTATCTCCTCTCCTCAACTGTCTGTCTTTGCAGCTCAGTTTTCAAATGTTTTCCTACCTGATCATGTATTTTTTTTGGTTTAAGTTTTAAAAAATATTTTTTCCTGAGTTTACCAATGTCTGTTTTGACGAGAAATTTGACCATTTTCCTCCTAAACCTCTGCTGCAATCAAGGCTGATGACAGGAACCTTAGTGCTTCATAACTCCCCCAAATAAGTTTGGAAATCTGGAGTAATTAACAGCCTCAATTAGGGCCATGTATATTGTCTTTTTTTGCATATTGTTTAAGTCATTAAAAGACTTCCGAGAAACAACTGAACTTGTGAGTTGGCAAGTTTGGGAGGCAATAAAACTGATTTCTAATCAGGATTCTCCTTGATGCCATTTATCATCCTCCTGTCCAAAGAACACTCTTAACTTCCAGCACTCCCTTGTGTGCGTTCTTGTACAAATATTTAAAAAGAAAGTGCAGTCCTAGAAAGATTCAAATATTTCACAGATACAAGGACCAACAGTGACACTGCAGAAGAAAAAAGACAAAATTATTAGAGAATTAAGTTATTCTTGAACAATTCCAGTAATTTTGGAACACTTTTTACAGAATAAATGCTTTTTAATGATGGTTCTTAAATGACCTTCCATTGAACCTTGGAAAAGACACATTTTCAACCTCTTTATCTCTAAAATGGAGATTTTGCAAATCTTGACAGTTTTGAGAACTAAAAAACCCCAATTTTCACTGACCTTTGCCTACTATAAATATGCCACCATATTCGTGCTTGTTTGCATTTAGATCAACAATTAACTTGTCAAACAACAGTGATTTCCCAGAGGATGGTTTTGGAGCCAAGTCCTCACACTGACAGTGATCTCATTCTAGCATGGTCTAAACTCCAGTTGTTAAGAGTATTTATGAAATTGAAAAGTTGTTCTATGGCAAGCAAACTCTTGTATGATAGTAAATAAATGAAACAATTCTTTTTTAATAACAGTAGTCATATGTACAGCAATATTAAGATAATTATACTTTATGAATGTCCTGAAGTTAATACTAATTTCAGCATATATCTTTGTACACTATTGCAATATAATATATATCTAATTTTTAAAAAAGGTTATAGGTAAATACAAATAGTAACAGTTAGTTTCCTGGATATTTTGTTCTGTCAAACAAGCAAGGAAATATAAGATGTGATCCAGCTTACCTGATACAGATGTCTGCATTTAATCAGTTGAGCTTTGACTGTGCCCAGACACCCACAAAAGGAAGACTGTTATGATGAATAGGCAGTTTACTTATTTTATCTGATTTTTCTGCCTGTGATATCTCTAAGAATCTGCTGGTTTTTACAATTTCATCTTGCTTTGCACATCCACCTACTGCAGTCCTGTGGCCACACAGGCTTTTTCATTGCTGCAGTACCAGTTAGCAAAGTAAAAAAAAATAAATAGAGGGAAACTGAATTTATTGTAATTATTGGGTGGCAGTGACCTGTAAGTCCTTGGTTAAAAAGCTTGCACAGCACTGCTACAATTATAGTCTGCTCATAACCTTCTTACAAAGAGAGTCCTATGTAGGAGGCTTTTCCTCAGTGTGTATTTGTTTTTACTGTAGGTAGCAATGGCAAATGAGTGTTTTTGGGAGTGTAAGGAATACTTTAAGCATAATTTTTCAGCCTCTGTATTTCCTTTCCAAGGGAAATGCCACAAACACATCTACCTCCAAGAGCTGCTGCCCCTGTGAGCCTTGCCAGCTAACATTAGTCATGGTTAGCAGCACTCGACTGGTTTACAGAACACAATTACATTTGGAAAAATAAATCTGCATTTCTAATAATTGTTTATATGGGGTTGAAATGGAACAGCAGAGAAAAGTGTTTGCAAATAGAACAACTCTGGTGAAAAGAGCCACATTACTCTTCATCCTTTTCCCCCAGGAAAAAGATGAAGCTGTGATAACTTATTTTCTTGCCTGTCAGGCTGTCCTGAGTTGAAAGAGTTCAGGATTCCAAGGAGTGAACCATGTCCCATGAGGAAGGTGGCAGCAGCCACCCTCACAGGAGCTGGGGTTTCATGGTGTCACAGCCTCCCCATGGTGGAGTTTTGCAAAGTTCTGCCACTGACATCTGACCCAGTTTTTTTCCAGGGCTGCTGGAGCATAAGCAGATGGAAAAAGATGGAAATACAGGGGGAGGGAAAAAAAAAAAAAAGAAAATAGAAAAATGAGCCATGTTCAAATCATCTTGTATTCTGAAATATCTGAAACATCACACTTTCCTCTCCAGTGGTGTGCAGGGAGCAGGATCCAGCCCATGGAGCACCTTGGTTCAGTTGTCATTTCTGAGGGAAGGAGCATTAAGTGTATCTGGAATCCCACTGCAGACAACCTGGATTCCCACTGCTTACTTTGAGTGGACTTGGAGAAAATTCTTTAGAATTCCCTGGTATTAAGGGACATGATTTACTTTTGTCCACTATAACTGACTTTTTCTAGTGCATGGTTTCAAACTGAGATAATTTCACCATCAAAAATTAATGAGTTCATTGAAATAATGGCTGGTACAACCCAGTGATAAAAAACCCAGTCAGGTGGAAGGTTTTTTTGTTTGGTCTTGTTTGTTTGTGTGTATGGTGTTGTCCATAGAAATGGTGCAGGAATTCACATTCTCCATTGAAAAATACTAAATCCACTGAGATATCTCCACATCACATACAATACCAGTAAGTGGAGTGCATGTGGTTGAAAACCTTCCTCCAACAATTTCCAATTCCTGAAGTGAATTAAATACAGCTTGTGGAATGATTACTAGTATCACAGTGGTCACATTCCAGCATCACATTTCATGAATATGTTGTTCATATTTTCTCTATTTCCATGATAAAGAAAGATGAACAGCTCAAAAAATAGGTTTATTACAATATCACTTATCTTTATGGGTCATCCTAGACCATGTTAAATTCAGCATTTTTTTCCATACAGTGGAAATTGTCTTTTCTAAAAACACTTTGCTCCAGCATTTCTTTACTTTACAGCAAGTGATTCTGAGATCTTTACCTGCAGATGTCTTTGCTTTATGGAGTTAGAGGATGTGCTCTGTGGCAAAACCAAAAGCAAACTGGAATTCAAGCTGAGGGGAAAGCTGGGTGAGCCTGGAGCTGCAGCTATAATGAGTGTCTCCTGATTTAGGAATGGCTGTGATCCCAGCTGTCCTGGCAGGAGCTGATGGGGTTTGTGTGGGGAGGGAGGAAGCCCATTAAATAGGTATGTTTCAAATTTACTCTGCTTTTTTTCCTAGATGTCTGCAACAGCTTGAGAAACACCATTCAGTTCTTTAATTTATTAATTTAATCCTAAATTTAGAAACTGATTATTTTGCTGCACTCATTTCCACATGGCTTTGTTTGCTTTCTTATTCTTGCCTTCAGTAACACTTGTCATCAATGTTTCCCTTCAAATTTAAAATATCATCATCCCATTAGAGATCTTCTATATGAAGGAAGCTTCTGGTTCACAGCACAAAGGATCTGGTTGATGCTCTTATCTACTGAATCTGACTTTCTGTCTGCTGCAGTGTAAGTTGCCTTCTGAAAGAGATGTGAAACAGTTGGACAAACAATGACTCATTTTTTACTTATTTCAGTCCATTTCTCACAGTGACAATGATTTTCCACCTTTTGCAGTCTGAGGACCCTTATAACAAGATCTGTGGAACTGTGGAGCTCTGCTCAGTAATCTAAGGCAGTGACAATAGGTTTGTCACTATTTGTGGGTTATTATGAAGTAATACAGTGGGCAGGAGATGAGTTTATAACTACTGAGCTTGAAGACATCAGTTGAATCCATGAACACACACTTGTATGAAACTTACAGCTGTGGTGCTGTATCTTCCTTCCCTGATTTCTGATGTGCTGCTTTCTGATCCCATTTTTCCTGAAAATTTTTGCTGGATATTTAGCTGGACTTGAACTCCAAATTTCTTTGATTAAAACAGGGATTTGGATTTCAGAAAAATTTGCACTCAGTCAATCAGCAGAAGCAATACAACTTCTTGGAGGGTGCACATTAATCTGCCTCAGACTGAGAGGGTCCCCCATACTGCAGTGTAGAGTAGAGAATTTGAGGACAGAAAACCTTTTATGCTGTTTTCAGGAATGCCTTTGAGTGGCTTCTAAGCTGTGTGCTGCAGCAGTGATGCTGTTGCTCTGCAGTTCCCAGAGAAGAAAATATATCAGCATGAAAATGAGCTGGGCCAGTTGCTCCCCTGTGGATATGTTCTTCAGCTGAAATAAATCTCTCATTAATGGAAGAGAGCTCTGGATGTTTGCTGGAAGGTGGAGGGCAATGCATTTAGCTGGAATCCTTCTCATTCTGCTGGGAGGGGCAGGAATGTTTTGCTTGACAACAGAGCATCTAACAGAAAAGGAGAGAAAATGAATTAAATGTACTTCTGGAGTGGGTTTAAATTTGTTCCACTTTAATAGAGGGAAATTTTAAGAAGGGCCAGATGCCAAATTGGAAAGGAGTGAAAGCTAAAAGTGAGTCTGCTACAAGCTCAGAAAGAACCTATTTAACTTGTACATTATGTTCTCTTGTGTTCAAACCTGTCCTTTGCTGTATTTCTTGAAGAGCTGTACCCAGGGTTCAGTGTTCCAGCAGGCAGGTCTTCTCTTCCTTTCTTTAAATCTTCCAAGTGAGCTATTGAATTAATCTGCCTATCATTTGCATATAAAGAGCCTCACTCAGAGCCACATAGTTAAAGATGTTTAAGGACCTGAAACTCAGAGAGAACAAAAATACCCTTAAAATGTGGCTCCAATGGCATTCTAAACTGCAGGTTCTTTTGCATTCATACTCAGGTCATACTTTGTTATGTATCTAGATTAAAATTTCAAACATAGCATGTTAGTGTTCTAAATTTGAATACGCAGGAAAGAGCAGTTGCATCAGAGTAGAAAACACACACCAGATCTGGAAAGATTTGAGTTTCTATGAATTAAGGAGGATTTGAGATGGAAATTCTGGGGTTATTTGACAATGTTATTTGCTGGAATTTGTTCATCTCAGCTTAAGTGTAAGGAATTGTGTTTAGCTGCTCTAGCTAGAATTAACCCAAATCATGTAATGGTCAGTCATTTTGTTGTCATTGTTGCATTCAGGAAGTTAAAATAAGTGGGACATGTTGTAGTCATAGGCACTATTCAAATAGCATGTAGTGGCTCCTTGTTGATCCATAATTCCTTTCCTTCTACAAATGCTTATAATCAAAATCTTAACAAAGGTGGAGTCTACCACTAGGAAATCTACTCCCATTTCCATGGAGAAAAAATTGAGATCCAGGCCTCCTCACTTGCACATGGCTATGAAGTGCTTATTAAAGCAACCTTCGAATGTTGGTGTCTGTGATACCTGACAGGTGACTGCAGTGAGACACAGGGTTTGAAAGGCCTCTCATTCTGATGGTCTGCTGAGAAGTGAAATGGGAGGAATTTGAAATCTGTGAAGGAAAATGCCTGTACGGCAAGGATGTGTCTGGCTGCACTCTACAGCTGCTTGACTCTGGCACCTCCTGACGACTGTCCCTCTGTTGGCTGAATCACAGAGGGACATGAGAGGGACACAACCCCTCACAGGGGTGAGCCATGCACTGCTTCATTGGTCCAGATGCCTCCATTATTGCATCCTTATGGGCAGCTATAGCAGCTGGACCAAAATGGACCTTTAGTGCAAAACTGCACATTTTTCTCCATCATCATTGATGCAAAGGTCCTAGCAACATTCAAAGACAGTTAATTCCTATAGGTGGCAGAAGTATACATTGTTCTAATAGTTATTACTTGAAACTGTAATTAATCACTGTTTTCTAATGAAAAGGGAGATCAAGGAATGTTGAAACACATTCTTCAGCTTACGAATTTCAGCAGAGGATTAAAGACCTCAACTGATGCTTCTTCTAAGGTGCTGCACAGTTTGTTATATTCCTCTCATTCCATTATGTCCCAGGAAGAAGAATGCCCTGCATATTTTCTCTCTTTCTATGGAATCTCTTTCTTTGCTGTGCTTTGCTCTCTAACTCCTCTATTCCTTTGGAGACTGGGGAATCAGGACAGCATATCACATTCAAACTGTGGATGCACCATCCATTTACAGAGCTGTGTAATAACATTTGCTATTTTTTTAATCTTCCTTCTGAGGCGGTTCCTAACCTCATTCCTGCCCTACAAAGCACAGATGTAATATTTGCATTGAACTAGTGCTGATGATTTTGATGATTTGTGAAGCCCAGTCCTGATCAAACAGGATGGAGCACATCATGGGCAAGGCTAAGGGATTTTATCTATTAACAAGATATATGGGCATATTGTGGCACTGCAATAAGGGAATTGTTTCAAACTGAATGAGAATAGGTTTAGATTAAATATTAGGAAAAAAATTCCTTGCTGTGAGGGTGGTGAGACCCTGATACAGGCTGACCAGAGAAGCTGTGGCTGCCCCATCCCTGGAAGTGTTCAGAGCTGGGCTGGATGGATCTCTGAGCAACCTGGTCTAGTGGAAGGTGTCTCTTTCCAAAGAAGAGGGGTTGGAACAAGATCTTTAAGGTCCAATCCAGGCCATTCTGCAATTCTTTGTGTCTATGATTCTGTGATTTTATTGGATCTCAATGGACCTTCTCATCCCCCTACATCTGTTATGTCATAACATCTCCCTTGCCATGTGGATGCATGGATAACTTGCATTCCATATGCCTTAAGGTGAGAGCAAGAGCCAGCAATAGCTGTGATCCTGTCATTCTGTGTTGCAGCCTACTGAGATTTGCCTTTCTCTTTCTTTCTTGAAAAGAAGTATCAAGATTCCCTGGTGGGGAAAAGAATTGTTTGAAAAAAAACTTGGAAACAGCAACTTTCTGAATGCTTGAGCTGAAAAAGAAGCACCTAGAAGATTTGAATATATGATACAAGAGAAATATTCTCACCAGAAGAAACAGGAGAATGCCAACAATAGTGAGAAGTAAAAGCATTGTGACATTGAAAGCATATCAGGGAATGGGAAGATCCAGAATCCAGTTAGAAGTCAGAATACATTAATTAGTTATATGGCGTTTTCTGAGGTTATTTTTTTCTCACTCATAACCCCCTAAAACACATGAGATCTAGAATCTTTAGGGGCCACAAAGTTAAACTTCTAAAAGAATTGGTTAATAATCGACTGGTGTTCCAGTGTAAGGGACAAATGTTGCTCTGAACTGTGATGGAAGAAATTGGGGTCATCTTCTGAGTCAGTGAAAAGGCAGCACTGGAACATCTGAGCAGGTGAGATCAGTATCAAGGCCAAGGTGTTTTACCTGACAAATGGTAAATTTCCTATATTATGAAATGTTCAACTTTCCAGGGTCTCAGCAACTGCTTTGCTCATTATTACATGGACCATTTCCCTAAGCCTTTCTGCAGATCCCTTTTATTGTTTAAAGCCATTTTCCTAAATTCTCCCACTTCCCAGATGCTGAGCTCCTAACAGCTGTGTGTTGTACAGGATATGAATAATCTTTTACAATATTGGCTGACAACCAGACTTTACCTGAGCCTTGTTTCTTCTTCCATGGGATTCTCCTTTTGCACTGCTATTTTACACTCGGAGTAACTCAGCAAGGTATAATGAGACAGAAATATGTGTTCTTTAAAATGGATGGAAAACCCTGGGACAATCTGCTGAAGTCTCAAATAAAATCAGCTTAAACTTTTTGTGTCTTCACTGCTGTAAAGCAAATGCAATCTAACAAAGAAGCTGAGGAATACACAGAGGTCACAGTTTTAGAGAAAAGTGCTGTATTTTAGTAGAAGGACAGAATAAGCCTAAGTTAACGATTCACTTGTCTTTAACCTGCTATTTTAAGCTTTACATGTTTTATAAGCTAAATCAGGAAAGGCAGTGGAGAATGTACAGTAAATAACAATACAGTTCCATGACAAGGAGATGGATTAGATAAGCCTAATATAACTCTTCCAACTCTAAAATCTGTGATTGTAGAAAATAGTGCAACTGAGCACAGTTGGGGTCTATTGATTTCTGTCTCCAGAGACTTCAAATGGCAGAGAAATTTTTCCTTGAGCCCAAACAATTCTCTTCTTCTATATCCTCTTTTCTATTACAAAAGTGTAGACACTTTCATAAGTATGGACCATCTTTTCCAAATCACATGCTCATTTTTTAATGCAATTTTTTTTTCTATTTTTTGATATTTTTGATGAACAGGGTGCCTGGGCTCTGCAGACAGGATGGTCAAACGACAGATTGACTGAAATAAAATATATGTGCATCTGGGATCCCAGTCACTAGCTGGGATCCATGTTTAAACAGAAGGGGAGGAAGCCCAAAGTTTCCTCTGCATTGCCAAGAAAGAAAAAATCACCAAAACATCCTATACTGACCATTGGTAATGGGAGCAGTAGGTTAGAATTAGAGGCTGAAGTCATTGCTTGATCCATGCACTTGCAAAAGGAATTAAAAAGACGAAAGCACTTGCACTCACAGAGGAAAGAAAAGTCTATTCAGAAGAAACCCAAGCAGGTTGGTCGGAGGAAATACATGAAATAAGGAATAGGGGAAGAGTTTGCTGTGCACAAAACACTGGACAGAGCAGTTGTGTGTGCTGTTTGATGTCTGTGGGGTAAGAGACTACACAGAAAAATTATTCAAGTTAAGTGAAAGTCAAATAAGAGACACACAGACCTAGATGCAGCTAATTAAATGACTAATACTTGGATGACTATGTATTTTCCAGAAGAAGATGTCCTGAAGTGGACAGAATAATTTGGAGGAATCATGCATTAAGGTTGTATATTTGGGAAATTTTTGGTGAGCTGAAAATTCTGGAGGTAGCTGTGTACGTACTGGTTGTCTAAATTTACGTTTGATGAATCACAGTGCCTGGTTTTATCTGCCCTCTACACAGGACTTTTGAAAAAAATTGTTTTGTAGCTCATATGGGTATATAATAATCAGAAGAGTACTGCAGGCTCTCTGTTGTATGAAGAAAGGAGGGGAGGGGAGAGGAGAGGAGAGGAGAGGAGAGGAGAGGAGAGGAGAGGAGAGGAGAGGAGAGGAGAGGAGAGGAATTCATTCACAGTAAAATTGCAAATCTCAACAGAAACGTCAGCCACACACAAAAGTATTTGGCATCTGCCTAAATATTCAGGGCAGATGCTATATATTAGTAGAGGAATGCTTAAGTAATAATTAGGTTTGTCCCTGGTGAATGTTCATTTTCTCCTGACAAAATTTATTGGGAAGACACTAAAGAAGCTCCAGCGAATTGCAGAAATACCTAAAAATTTGTCTACTATGCTTTTGTGCTCTTTTGGATCACTAATAAACAATCTGGAAACAGGAGAGCAGTGTTAACCTTGGAATTCAGCTTTAAAATAAGTAGACATTCAGGTAGTCTAATGTTCTGATGAGAATAATTTGTCTGCCTTCAGCCAGAGGCCCAAATATTTGTGCTAATGGTGTTCCCTAGGATAGCAAACAGCAGAAAACATCACTGAAATAAATATTTGTTCCCAAGTTACTATGAGGAATCCAAAAGCTGTGGCAGTGACAAGTATGTTGATGGGGAGACCACGACATGGAATATGGTGTAGGTGCATTTCGTTAGTCCAATTTATCAGTGAATTCCCTAAGAAGAAACCAGTTTTTGAACTGACCCTAATCAGCCAGCAGGTCCATGCTGCAGGTATCCTAATCACTACAGCATTTTATTCTGGCAGAGTGATTTTTTAAATTGTATTTATTTTTCCTGTCATTAAATCTGGCAAGATGAAGGTAGCAGGAGGTGAAGTATTTTGTTCTGATTCTACTCTCTGTTTCAATAATTCTGTGAAATTTATTTTCTCAGCAGAAAGGAGGCTTTATGTTCATCACACTAGGATTTTGTTTTGTTGTTTTCCAATCTTTGCTGTAGTTAAAATTAAATTGATCAAGTCCAGAGGAGGCCACCAAGATGCTCAGAGGGTTGGAGCACTCCTCCTGGGAAGACAGGCTGAGGGAGCTGGGGTCATGCAGCCTGGGGAAGAGAAGGCTCTGGGGAGAACTTACTGTGTCTTTTCAGTACCTGAAGGGAGCCTATAGAAAAGATGAGGACAAACATTTTAACAGGGCCTGTGGGTACTGGTTTTGAACTAAAAAAATGGTTGATTTAGATTAGAAAAGAAAGAAGATTTTTTTAGAGTGGAGGTGGTAAAACACACAGATTGCCCAGAGAGGTTGTAGATGCTTCATCCCTGGAGACACTCAAGATCAGGTTGGACAGGGCTCTGAACAACCTGATCTAGTTGAAGAGTTGAAGATATCCCTATTCTTTGCAGGGGTGTTGGACTAGATGACCATTAAAGGTCCCTTCCGATCCAAACTATTCTATGATTCTAAGATTCTGTGATTCAATGTTCTATTTTCTATATTTCTATGATTCTGTGATTCTATGATTCTAAGATTCTATGTTTCTACAATTCTATGTTCTTTCTTCCATGATTCTATGATTCTGTGACTCTGTGATTGATTCTGTATTTCTATGATTCTCTTCTCTGGCTCCATGGCCAGCTGGCCTGGGAGAGCTTTTCTCCCAGCTATTAAACTTCTCAATCTCCAAGGAGGATGGCCACATATAAACTAATTTTTGAGAGCAGTTTCTTGCTCATACTAATGCCCGACCATGCCCAAGGTTTTTTTTGGGTCAGTGTTCACTGAGGGGAGGCAAACACAGGATGCTGGAGGTTGGTCTGACCTGCAGAATGGTTCTCACTGGAGATCTTCTGCAAGTGCCACCAGCTCCTTGGAGAGGAGCATTTGCAATGGGACAGGGCTGTGTCAAGATGAGCAGAAATACAAGTGCGCTCACCAGGCAAGACAGATCTGCTGATTTGTGAAGGATGAGGGCAGCTAATTCCTGCTAAGCTTGCAGCCAAGCTGGGAACATGGGAGCTGGAAGGATACAGTGAACTATGAAAAACTCAGTAGTCATTATTTTTGCTGCTGGTGGAGTCTGATTTAGGGTAAAATTCCAAGTTAATTGGATAAAACTATGAAAGTCACTAATAAGGGAAGCACAGTGCCCAGCCTCTTATTGGATTATATATTAGGCACAATGAGTATCATGCAGCAAGTAAATTCCCATTTTTATCATAAAGCAGGCAGTGAGAACTCCCTCTTTTCATCTTCAGGAAACTTTTTCAATGCCAGCTTTGTAAACTTCATTCAGAGCCAGAGAGTATTTTAAAAATCTAGCAATGGCAAGGAAATACTTTTCAAAGAGAAATTCCCTGCAACACAGTGCCATTGTTGTGCTACATTTTCTTTTGAAGTGCCAGCAAGAAACAATTAAGGAGCAGCACTTGTAATGTATAATTGATGGTTTGCAGGTATCTAAAAACTTCGAGCAATTAGGCCCAGGGTGCAACATTACTTATTCATCACCATCTGGAACTTATAACTTTGTAAGCCCTGCTATAGTTTATGTTTGTCTGGCAGAAATGGCAAGTTTAGTGTTTAAGTGCTGCATTATGCTGCAGAAGGTAAATATTTAATGGTGTCCCAACATAATGCAGCTGACTGGGATAAGAGGAACATGTTCTGTGTTCAGAACACAGCAGCACGTGGATATTGTGAAATATAAGGAACAGAATGCCCTCTTGAGAGAGAGGACAGAGAATACATCCAAATAAATCCAGAGCATTTCTATTGCATCAATAGAAGGATGTGTCATTGATCCTTGGGTCGCAGCATGCATTATGTGGTAACACCTGGGATTCAACTTCAGATATGATTCAGATGGGTGAAAGAGTATCACACTATCTTTTTTGATGCTAGAGTAGAAGCAGATTTGAGATGGGTGGAAAATCTTGGAGAAAATATTTTCTTAAAAAGAAAAAAAAGTCAATTTATCAAGCATCCTGTGCTTCTTGCTGTTTTGACAAACCTGTCAGAACCTTATTAAACTTGTGCTAGTTGCTGTTCTGACAAATTTCCTACTTGAAAACAAAATCAAATAAAATCAAACTCCAACCAAAAAGACAAACACAAACAAAAGAAAACTACAAATCCAGAAAATTTAATTTTATGAGTCTCAAAGTTTTCTAAAGGGTGTAGTCCCTCCTTAGACAGCAAATTAATTTTTCTTTGTCGTATTACCCCCCACCTTAAAACCAAAAAGCAAAATCTGGGTGAAACATTCTGCCTGGATCTGTTCCAGCATTCTCAAGATCTTGAGTTCAAAGTAATGTTCAAGAGATTGGCTCGATTTGTTACTAGGGAAATTCTTACAGCATAGAAATTATTATGGCTCTGGAGGATCAGCTTGTACTCTGCTCTGATCTGGTAACCCACCCTGGCTCAGCTGAGCTGACTAGCAGTGGATTTATCTGCTCCACCTCAACCAGCAAAGAGAAAGGGATTCTGCAGTTAACTACTACCTTTTAAAGAGGTAAGATTGGTAAGATTAATTGATTTTTCTGCACTGTCACTTGTCTTGATAAGTACAGTCAAACAGCTTAAAGTATTTGGTAGATGACAATGTCCTGCCTCAATGGCTGCATTCATTCAGTGCCCAGTGGTGTAAAGCATATGTAGGGGGTAAGATAAAGGTCCAGTTTTAATTGTTCCCATTAAAGAAGGGTACATTAGGACACAATTGCGAAGAATGGTATTGTGCAGTAGATTGTATTGACTCACAGTGTGATTCAGGGGGGTGCTGTGTTGTTCTGACCCTCACAGACCAAGTTTGACATTGACCATCCTGGATTAGTATTATCTACACTATCAAACTGAATGAAAGCAGGGTTCACTTTCCTATCTTCATTTATTATTTCTGATTTACTTAGTTGCCATCTCTCATGCACTCTTATTTACTTGATTTGTTTCAAATGCCCTCATATAAATCTATAGTTGTGCAAACAAACAGGACTTTCTTCTGCAACTGAGTTTATACACCAGCCCTTTCACTCATTCAAATAGTTCTGGCTCTTGTGTCAGTCTACATGAGAATAGAACCATGGAATGACAGAATGGTTTGCATTGGAAGGCACCTTAAAGATAATCTTGTCCCAAACCTGCTGCCATGGACAGGGATGCCATTTACCAGACAGGTTGCTCAGACCTCATCCAACCTGGCCTTGAACACTTCCAGGGATGGGGCAGTCATGACCTCTCTGCCAACCTGTGCCAGTGTTTCACCATCCTCTGAGTAAAGAATTTCTTCCTAACATCTTATCAAAACCTGCTCATTTTCAGCTTTCAATCACTGCCCTCTGAATAGAATATGTTATTGCCAGTGTGAGTTCCAAAATGTTGTCTGTTTTGCAAATAGCTCCAGTTCCTGTAATCCAGTGATGACAAAAATGCTTTTGTTTTCATGGTTACATAGAAAAACCAAAATATATGATCTATAAATTATCAAAATCTGAAAGTGAATAAAAGCAGCACTTTTACTTGGATTGTTATTGCTATAATCTCCTAATTTATTGTGGAGCTCAGCACATGATGTGTAACTGTTTGAGGATAATAATAATTAGCCTCTTCCCTGTTCAACATTTTATCTAACAATATTACAACACTAACTGAAGCCCTGAGCAAAGAGAAACTTTGCTTTCTCATGTTCTGCTGCAGAGGAGATTAAAAGTATGCATTATTAGTGTAACAGCACAGATTGTTATTCTCTCCAAAGTGCCTTAAGCATCATTTATTAACACTGCTAAAACATTTAACAGCACTTTTAAAAATTTGCAGGACAGTAAAATCAGTTTTATTTCAAGTGCAATTTTCACCTGGTAGATGGTCCTGTTCTAGGCAGGACTGAGCTATATTGGTGCCTTATGCTTTCAAACATCTCATGTGCAATGGCTGAGCACTGAGACATACATCACAGGAAGCTGGAGAGTGGCAGTGTTTATCACAGCAGGCTCAGGGGTTGATTAAGGTCTCTCCAGCCCTGAGATCTGCCAAGGTCTCCATTATAATACTTTTTTTTTTTAGGTCTGTGTATACAGTGTTTGTGCAGGAGAATTCACTGTCATGAATCAGACGAGGTGCTGCACTGATGCCCAGACTGAGTCTTCTGAGAGAGTGAAACAATCTGACATGAACTGAATTTAGCACCATCCCAGTAAAGAATAAACCTTTGTGGAGGAGGAAAAGCACAACCCACTACTGCACTCCAAACACAGTGGCTCCCTCGATTTTTGAGGAGCCAGAGACAACCCATTGTGGTTCTTTCCAACCTTACCCATTATTTTCTTCTGTGATTTACCTTGGAGGAAACCATCCTTTGGGGAAGAGAAAATGGACCTTTTCTTCCATCAGTCCAGTCTGGAAACAGCAGGGCTGTGAAGTACAGAACCCTGTGTCCCTGGCATCCAAGGCTATGTCCCAGCTGTGCTGTTTAGGACACTTCAGGTGTGTTTGAATCCAGGGGGATCATTGCACTTCAGGGAAAAGTCCAACACTTCCCAGATCTTCAGAAATCATGGAATGAGCATGTACAGCCAGTCAGTCACAGGACATTCATTCTTCTCCTGCTCTCACTCAGGATTCCTATGGGATCAGGTGCATCTGAGGGGAAGATGCAGATTTCTGATGAAAAGATTTCCACCTCTCATGGAAATCTGCAGGGAAAATCTCCCTAAAAACTGTATAGCATATTGATTACCAGCCAAGACATAACAAAAGTGAGTGAGCAGCTCTGTGTTCCTGTTTTCCCATGTGGCCTTATGCCAGTTGGGATTTGATACTGGGGGCTGCAGCATGGGAAGCTGACCATAAACAAAAGAAACTGTGAGGCAGTTACAGCTGCCAGGGAGGGCTGCAACAGAACTTCATTTACATTCTGTTTCAAGAAAGGTCAAAATTATGGTAAACAACAACTTTTAGTGCAGTCATAGATAGGGAGGCTGGAGATCCTCATAACTTGGAATAGCCCTTGCCATAGATGGTGGGCATAATAAAAAAAGGAATCTAAACATCTTCCAAGCATACATTATTTATTTATGAATAATTTGAATGCAAACATTCAAATTTAAGTGGTTTTGTCCATGATGAGTATTTTTTTATGTCACAGACAAATGTAGGAATAATTTCCAGCCTATACAAGAGGTAAACTTCAGCAGGATGAAACCTGGCAAAGGGGTGTGTGCTTATTCCAGAGACCTGCCCCCCTTCCAAAAGGCAGCAACAGCCTCAGCGGATCACAATAAGTGCAGTGAAAATAGGGAACTGATTGAGAACAGCAAGCAGAAGTACTCCAAAGCAACTTAGCAGGGACTTTTGATCTTTTTTGTTAGCAAATAATGACATTTACTGTCAAAAGCTGCAGAGGTCATCAGCTATCCATCTCCTCCATTGGGTGTCCCCTGGCTATTTTTGATTGGATTCCCTTTCATCAGGAACTACAGACCTGTGCTGTCCTCTAAAGTCTAGCTATTGCATCACTTTCCCTTGTGCAGCCTTTGTTACACAACTATTTTTCCAGCCTAGATTTATTTGTGAAGGTCACAGAGGACTGGCTGTGATAAGAGCCCAGAAGCCTTCACTTTGCTTCTGAATTGTTCTTGTTAATTCAGTGCTGATTGAAGATTGATACAGCCCTGGAGATCAAAGTCTCCTATTCCCCATGACAGCTCAAGCTTCTCCTCAGGGCACTTTTGGCTTGACCCAGAGGTAGCACAGGTTCCAAATCCATTAAGTCCTTCACCCTTTTCAGATGAATCTCGTTCCTGTAAGTTTTGGTAATGGTTTTGTGCTGTGAACGTCTGTTCTCCTGAAATTAAACTGTCATCTAACTCCTTCTGGTCACTTGGCTGAACTCAAATCACACTGAGATTGCTCTGGAAGCCAGTTCTATTATTTTTCATAATCATTCAGTTGCTGAACTACACTTTGAATCTTCAGGCACAGTCACTGTCAAATTTAACATCTATGAGAAAAGTTTTTACCTTTCAGTTTGTTTCTGTGCAAGTAATATCACTTGTTTAAAATTACTCAGAGCCTGAGATACTTCAAAATCTATATACAGGAATTTAGATGAATAACACATTTGAAGTAGAAAGACCAGGCCACCTCAGATAAATTGCTTTTTCACATGTACAGATCAAGCAAAGTAATAGAGCAACAACATGGCCATAGAAAGCCTTGTTTGGTCAGTTACCACAGAAATACAAAAAAGAAAGAGAAACATCACAGAAACAGAACTTCAAATTGTAGGTGTTGTCTGGAGCTTTTTTTCTTGTTATTAAAATATATTTATTTTATGTATATGCAGATAGGCAGACAAATATACAATTTAATAAGAACATACCCATCTGTTATAGGCACACAATGAAATTTCTGTGAATTTAAACCCTTCTTCTACATTTCCATAGGTGACAAAAAGTTATTTGTGTAACTTTTGTGTGCTTTCATTTTGAAAGAATCGTGCTACTGTTATTATTAGTCCTAGATCTCTATTTTTTTAAACATATATTTATTCATAGAGAGATTTGGCATTTTACAATTTGAAGTAAATTTCTTCCAATTTTTTTCTGATGCTCCAAAACCCATAAAGCACTTATGTGTCTCTGGTTTATCAGTTGGTTTTTGACATTGGAAAAGGTAACATTTCCTGGGTTTTGCTGGAATTCAGGGACTGCAGGGCTACTTGACAAAGAAAGTAGTGAAAGAAGTGCCAAGGAAAAAAGCTCCCCATGCTTTTCCATGTAGGCAGGGGACTATCATCCTAATGTGGCTGTGAGCAGTACAAGCACAGTTTGTAGGGTTTGCAATGTGCAAACATTTAATGGATTTGTTATCTTCATAGAATTGTAGGATCATGGAATCACAGGTTGGAAGGGACCTTGAAGATAATTTTCTTCCAACTCCCTGCCATGGGCAGGGACAACTTTCACTGGGCCAAATCATTCAAAGCCCCATCCAGCCTGGCCTTGAACACCTCCAGGGATGGGGCATCCACAGTATCTCTGGGAAACCTGTGCCAGGGCCTCACCACCTTCACAATAATTGCTTTTTTTTCCTAATATCTAATCTAAACCTGCCCTCTTTCAGTCTGAATCTCCTGCTTCTAGTCCTTTAAGTCAAGGTTCCTGTAAAAAGTCTCTCTCCATCTTTCTTGTTGGCTCTCTTCAGGCCCTGGAAGGCCACAATTAGGTCACCTTGAAGCTTCTCTTTCCCAGGCTGATCAAGCCCAGTTCTCCCAGCCTTTCCTTGTGGGAGAGGTTCTCCATCCGTCTGATCATCTTGGTGGCTCCCTCTGGTCTCACCCCAAGAGGTCCCCATCTTCCCTGTGCTGGGGACCCCAGAGCTGGATGCAGAATTCAAGGTGGGGCCTCACAAGTGTTGGATGACACAGGACCAGCACAGATAACAAAGAGGCTGAAGGTTCAATCTGAGGACAGAAATGGGAGGTCACCAGGACATTGTTACTGATACAACAAAGGAATGGGGCCAGATGAGTTACACAAATGTTCCCTCAGGGATGTTCCTCTCTTCTTGATTTACAAGTCATAGTGATACAATTATTTGATAAACATCTGATGATTAAGACTATTAATACTTATTTTTGGACCCAACCTCATGGTAACTTTTCTGTCCTTCAAAGAAAGTTGTTGAATGTTCCTATGACTAGAATGGACACTCTGTCCTCATATTTGCAAAACTCACATTTGTAAAAATAAAATGTTCCTGTCAGCCAGCTCTGATTCTTGAGATCTCAGTTATGGAAATTTACAACAAAGAAAAAGGATGCATTTTATATTTGTACAGTCATAGCAAAAGCACATATTTTTCTTATTTCCTAAGTTGTCATGAGCCTGCTTATGCAGCTGTGAAGAAAGAGACTATGCTTGTCAATTTTGCTCTTAAATCTTGGAATAGAAATAAGTAAGAAATCATTGGGCTGAGGCTGGGGTAGTGCAGGAGACACAGCACCTTGTAATTCTCCCACAGAGGACCAAACCAGGGCCTGAGCAGGCAGAAATAAAACCCTATGCACATTAAGGCTCTTGTTTTCAGTTTGTCTTTTCTGTCACTAGCAGAGCATTTATCTTAATTTTCTGTGGTTTTAGATTTGTGTCTGCAACACAAGTCTATAATGAAGGCTGTGAGGAGATCCCAGCAGAACAAACCTCTGGAAGAACATCCTTAATTGCAAGAATGTGCTTGTGCCTGCCCCTGTTCAGCAGCATGAGGTGCCTGCTCATCTTCAGCTGTTTTGAGACCTTCTTAACAAATGTACAGACTTATATGAAGGGTTTTTAATGAAGGTGCATGCACTTGGATTTCTGCAATCCTATCCAATCTACTGATTGAGCTTTTTGTGTGATGAGGAGTAAAAGGCTTTCTAGTCATTCCTTACCTGAATTAGTATTGCTCCAACTTTCACTAGAACATATGGTTTCACGAGTTTTACAAATACATAGTTTTTACTGACATCTGCTTTTTGATTTCTTTTCTGGAAATACAGTATAATTTCCTTCTTAAAAAAAATAAATTGAAGAGTGTCCTGACATCCTGATATTTGCCTACTGATTACTGAGACATGGTTTCTGTTAAGGAGGAGTATTAAGATATTTGCATTCAAAGTTGAAACATAAAAATATGTCAGAACTGTCTGTAACAACACTCAGTTTCCTGTCCACACAGCGTTAGCATTTTCCTCTTTTCTCTAGCTGTGAAGATACTACAGGGATAAGTTCTGCACAAGGACTAGAAGCTGTCATTGTGTTTTTCAGTCTATTTGCAGTGTCAGCTGAGAGTGCTGAAAGATAAATTTTACTTTTTATGGTAAACTGATGCCCAAGCTGCCTGGAACAGCAGTGGAAGCTGTCTGTTAGAGGTGTATTTGCATCCTTGTGTACATCTAGCTATGAACATTAGCAGTCTGACACCTCCTTTGTTGCAAACCTAATGCTATTTCACACTTAGCAGGATTTGAAAATTGAAATGAGAACAGTTTAAGTAAATAGTTTACTGTTGGGCTGTGCTCAGTGGCAGGTGGACATCCAGACACTCAGTGGCAGGTAGAGAGCCAGACCTGCTGCTGCTAGCTCTCCAGATCCTGCCATCACAGGTCCCTCCTTCACCTGGCAGCTTTTTCAGGCAATGAAATTGGGGTTTTGCCCACAATTTTCCACCACAACCAATTCCCCTCTCTCCAGAAAATGTAAGTGGCTCCTGTATCAGGAGGCCATAGGTGGGCAGAGATGCCTCACCAGATGGCATCAGCTCTGTATCTAAGCCACACTAAACATTCCTGAGCAATTAGAGGCATGGCACTTCCAAAGACAAGCCTGGAGAAGCATAATGTTCTTTTCTGTCTGTTTTGTCAACCATCTTTATTGAATATAGGCTATTGTAACAGATGCAGGCATTCAGATTGGCATTTAATTTATCCTCTGAATTAAAATAGGATGATAGAGTTTAGTTCCAGTTAAAAAATTGCCAGCACTCTGTCACTAAGCCTTACTTCTATCAAAGTCACATTAGGATTCAGCTGTTTACAATTAGCTGAGCTTCCCATGCACACTACCTCAATAAATAGTTTAATAGCAATGAAAATACCATGTGGCAAGAAGGATCTGCCCTTCTTGTGGAAGAATAGTTAATTATGTAGAGAAATTAAGCTGCAAACAGTTTACTTGAAGATTATATTTTTCCTGATTTTAAGTAATGAGCTGTAAAATCTAATCAATGTGCCTCCAAGGTAGCAGTATCTTTGGACTAGAGCTGACACCACTTGATCCATCTACCTGGGAGATTTCTGGCTGATATGGCATTGGCTTTGCTTAATTAGAGATGTTATAGCTATACAGAGTCTACTGAGCTCAGAGGACATACAGAAATAAAGACCTTGCAATAAAGACATGTCAATCATGAGAAGGAGAAAAAAGCAGATTTGAAATTAAATTGTTTATATTGTTTATATTTACAATCTGTTCCTGGCTTAATAGATTACTTCATTAAAAAACAAACCAAAAAACAACACAAAAATTTCCAACCCAACACCAGAAACTAATGAAAACAACAAAAAAGCGCATCCCAGAGTTAATAGAAAGTCTGAAGAATTTAGGGGGGAAAATGTAGTGTTCCGTTAACTGGTATGAGACTACTACAGAGGGCTGTCTGCTGAAATGTTAAAAAAATATTCAGTATCTGGAGTTATTTGAACTTTTTTTGTCAGAAGTTGTGATTTTATATACTATGAAGATGAAATTGATTTTCACCTGAGTTTCTTAGTCTAAAGAGATATCAAAAAAGCACCAAAGATAAAGAGTTTTATGTGAACCATAATATAACATAGCTGGTGTTAGGACAGGTGAAGTCCTGGGAATCCACGTGATGACAATGAGGCAAGAAGGACATAAGATATTTTCATATTTTAATCAGTAGGAAACTGCCTATTACACTGATGATGGTGATATATTCATTAAATAAATTGCCCTCTGATTTCTTCAGGGGATTCTCACAGGACAGTGCATGGTCCATTTTAAACTCTTAAGCACTCAAAATAGGAATGATTGATGAATGAGTTGGGGATCAAAATTTGACTTAGCCACTAAAATGAAGAATGTCTAAATTGAAAAACATGACATTTTCTCTGCATTTCATACCTGTGTTTCAAACTGCTGTCCAAAGAAATTTATTTATTTGCCAGGAAATTCTCTTGTCAGAAGCAAATCCAGTGGTGTCTGAGGAGACAGAAAAAGAACATGCCAAAGGAATATCTATTCTTTGGTGTTGCAAGCTGTATAGGAGTTAATGGAAGGAAATGAAATGAGGAAGTCCAAGGGAAAAATCACAAGCTATTGCTCTTTCCATGCATATTAAATATGCACAATGAAGACAGATTGCTCATAGCAGAGTTCTGGTACTAGAATATTTCCATATAATATGTCCAAATGAAAACATGTAACTTAAAACTGCAGTTTCGTAATAAAATTTCTCTTTGCTTATTCTTCCTCCTCCCCCAAGAATATTTTTCTTACTGCCAATCTGAAAGATATACAAGAGATCAGGTTTCCAGAAAAACTCTCCTCTCTTTGCAGGCATCTTAATAAACTGGAAATAATGACATTTGTGGCAGCACATATGCACCAAGGGAAGAGCACATATTAATTAAGGGAGGTTCACAGAGCAGCAGTTTTTGCTGAAGCTGGCCATTTTTGTATGCTTATATCCCTTATAACGTCCTGTTTTTCCAGGAGACATCTTATCAGGCAAACATTGTTCTGGCATCCCAGAACATGACAGACTGTCATTAGATAAAGGAGAAGGTTAATAAAATATAAATCCAGGTTACAAGCAATGTTTTAGCCAGAGGCATCCCATGGGTTGTGAGGAAGCAAATAGCAGACTAGTCAAATGCAGCAAATTACTGTCAGGAAAAGAGTGCCAAGTATTCAGCTCCTATTCTATAATTTGCACTTGTCAGCAGAATCTCAAATAAGTCTTTTTTTTTTGAGATATTTGGACTGAGTTTCCTGTGGTCTGCATATTCCTCTTTCAATATCCTGATACTCTGGGAGCACAGTGCATTAGGAGTGGCTCCCTCAGAAGTTATTGTGGAAGTGCAGAATAAGCAGGGAGGGCCTTTTTCCTATTTCTTTCATTTCTTTTCTTAAAGCATTTCTGAAAATGCCTGGTAGGGCCTGTGGATGTCAAGTGGAATCAGAGCACAGACTGGGGCAGAGCAAGATTGTTTCTCTGGCTCATCTCTGAAGAGTTTTCTATTTCATTAGTGATGCTGGCAACTGCAAAAGATACTGCAAAGGAAATATGTTTTTCTGCTAAACAGTGTTGAGACATACAGACCTCAAGCTTTGGTGTGAGATGGAAATCAAACATTTCAATGAATCAATATGATGAGGAAAGGATGCTGCTTAAGTAGTGGGTTGGAAGGTATGATTCACCTTTTATTTTTTTTTTTTTTGAGGTAATGGAGAAATATTAGGCTGGGGACAGAGAAATAGAGAAATAACTCCAGCAAGACCTGAGCAATGCACTGTGTTTTCTGATGTTTATAGTTATAGCAACATCAAGATTTCAAATTGTACTTGAAGAAGAAGGTGCTCATTGTTTAAGATCTTATAAGACTATTTGGTCCTGTTTTGAGGAAGAAAGAGAGGAACTAATGTCACAAGCATTTACAACTGAAGTTCCTAAGAGAAAGTGCAGAGGTGGAAGAAGATACTGTAGTGGATCATAAATGTGTTTACTGTCAATGCTGATTTACAATAACCCAGGATTGGGCCTTGCATCTCCATCCAGGCAGATTTAACTCTTCTGAAGGAGATTTTGTGTTTCTCTTCCTTGGCTGTTCCGTTTGTGGATGTGATTTCAAAAGAGATAATACAGCTTAGCTTTTTCCCCTTCAAACTACCTGACTAAACCTGCCTTGAGTTTTGTAAAAGCAGAGTTAACTTCACCTGGACTTTGACTGAAGATTCTGTTTTACTTCTGAGGAGCACAGGTCGGAAGAAAAAGTGAAAAGCAGCGAAAGTGGATGCTGGAAAGAACTACCCTGCACAAAAGGCATATTTTATTTCTTAAAATAAGAAGTACAGGTGTGATTCTAGTGCATGATTGGTAAGGGAAGCCAGGAGGTGAATGGTTACGAGGAGGAAAGAAACTGAAATGAGATGGACACAACAGGTTTTATAAAATTGCTCTTGTGTCTGTCTGAACATTTTCTAGTCTCCCCAAGATGGCAAAGAAAAAAAAAACCACCAAAACCCTTCTGCTGTCACTGTCACCTAACTTTGATGTAACTTTTCCATACAGAAAAGCATGCAGCACTTCTCTCTCAGGAGACTGATCCTGAAGACTTTCTGCCAAAATTGATAGAATGTTTTGCATGCATGTTTTAACTCATCCTTTCCCAAATTTTACACCTGTATTCAGGGTCATCATAGCTCAGTTAAAAATGAAGAATTTGGCGTCTAAACTTTTTAAATGCATGGACTTCTCCCTCTTACCTTTTACTATAATTCATTATTCTTACCAACCCAAACCATTCTATGATTCCAAAGGACAGAAAACCAGACACTCCTTCCAAGTCTACCTTTTATAAAAGTGTCAAGTTTCTCTGCAAGTTAAAGTTTTCATTGCAATCTCTTCAGCAGAGTGGTCAGGGAAGCATTACCCTTCTGGGTATACTTACAGCTCCTGATTAAACACCTTTATCTCAAAAAGGAATCAAGTTAAGCTTAAGTGTTTCTCTTAATCAGCACTTCAGCACATTCTGGAAGGTCTGTGTAAAGACTTTTTTGTCTTGCCATAGTTTACCTTATTCCCCCTATTATTTCCTGGCACTGATTCTTTTCAGAAGAAAGAAAAAATCCCCTGTATTTTGCTACTGTAACATCATTTTGATCAGATATGCTGGTAGGAACTGGATAAAAACAATGAGATATTTAGAATCTTTCACAAAGGCAGTGAGGATCCATCTATATGGGATTTTCTGCTCTCAGTGGAAGTGCTAATGGCATTTCCTTGCTGCTACTGCATTATCAGCTCTCTGCAAGAATAGAAGAATTTCTGTCATGCAGATTTGCTGCAGAGAGCAGATTTGCTATGGGATGAGGGGGCTGCCCAATCATTTTTGCTTTATTTTTCTTTTATCATTGATTGTGTATTAGACATGGAATAGCTCCTGGACAAGGCAAGCATCTCCTTGTAATAAAATCCCAATGCTTTAGAGACTTAAAAACCCTCCTGTGATGTGTGTGCAGAGGAACAGGTGACTGGTGGGGAACCGGCAGATCAGCACCTGCTCCACAGTTACAGGCCTTTCAGAAATCCTTACAACCAGCAACCCAGTGTAGAGGTGAAGTAACTTAGTCTGCATGCATAATTCTACTTTGAATTCCTAGTTTAAAGTAAAAGAAGTCACAGAGGTAGCTATGGTAGCTATCACAGTGGAGGTTCATGCCATAGCTTGTATTTTTATCTGTCTGCATCTCAGGAGTGATGCTTAGATTGAAGAAGTTTTTCCTTAAACAAAAACAATAAACAAACTTTGAATCATATACATCACAGAATTAAAAAGCCTGCCCAAAAAATAGCTACTGAATGCTACAAATTTTTGCTGCCCAAAAAATAGCTACTGAATGCTCGAAGAGAGCTTGGCCTTTCTGGGAGAAACACAGGTTGTTCTATTAGTTAATTTCAAAGGAGTCAGGCAGTGATTGGATCATTGTCTCTTATTCCTACAGATAGAGAATAGTTTTCAAGGCTATGGATAAATCATTACAGTGGAAAAATTTTTAAGGGGATGCAACACCTAGATCTGAAGCTAGACAAGAAGAAATAACAGAATTTACTTTCTTTAAGGAGAAAAGCCCAGAGCATTCTTTAGGAGTGAAAATCTTTCACAAACCAAAAGCTTTGAAAGACTGAAATACAAGCATTGGTCTCCACTACATCATAGAACTACAGAATGGTTTGGGTTGGAAGGGATCTTAAAGATCATATATTTCCAAACCTCCTGACAGGGGCAAGGACATCTTCCATTAGACCAAGTTGTCAAATACATTTGACTTCATGCAGAAAAGATAATCAGATCCTAAGTTCCTGTGTCCAATGCTATGTGAGAAGTCAGAGATCACAATTGTGATTATTATTTTTGTCTTTCCCTGTCTTTGACATATGTTTTAGAGAAATTACTTCATGAACCTGGTTTAGAATAATTCCTCAAATACTGAATGACTTTCACTTGGAGCTCGAGCCCCTTGACTTAAGGACATGGTTTTCTGAGCAGAAGTATTTGCCCAGTATGAAACAGATGTCTTTTAAAGACATTTTATTTTAACAAGAGTGCAATAATTTAAAAATATGATGTCAGTCTTAAGATTTTAGCCATTTTCCATCTGTCTCTTGCACCAGTATCTCCCATTTAATTGCTCACAAATGCTTTTCAACTCCAGTTTAAGGAAATGCTTTTAATCTTCTGAGACTATTGGGGCATATTTACAGTTATACACATGATAATTTGACAAACAAAAGACTTCTCAAGTTCTGAAATGACTTCTAATGTTATTTCGGAAAACCAGATCTAAAAAGTCATTTCACCTAGAAAGATCCAGAAAAACCAAAATATCCTGGCTGCACTGCTTGCAAAATCAGTTTCTGTATTGTCTGGAAAGATGGACATTAAGGGTTATTTTCTCCAAGTTAGGTGTTGCTACAAAATGCAGTGCAATGTAGATATATTCAAATTAGCTCCAAGTAAACCAGCTTGTGAAGCAGCAAGGCCACCTCAGCTAAGTAGGATGTTTTAGCACAGCAGAGAACTGAGCAAACATGCTGTTTTATTCCTCTGATACCCAGTCTAGTCCACTGACAGTTTTTAAGACTGCTCAAGAATCACATCATTTGAATAATATATATTACTTAGCAAGTGTTGTACAACCGGTTCCAACTCAGATCACCCATTCCTGTTCCACAGTTATAGCTGTCAGAGGCTCAATAACCACAAGTACAGCATATTGTGAAATCTGGGCTTTGTACAGAGAGCCAACAAAACCTTGATGGAGACCATCAGTCATTGTATTCCCTTCTGGGGCAAAATGTACTATTCTTTGTGTTTTTAAAGAAGAAAACATGGCAATGCAAAGTAGTAAACAGTTACATGAATGAGAATTTTATCATTTTTTTTTCCTCATGCTCTTTCCCAGGCAGTTTTCCATTGGAAAATGTAATTTGAATTAAACCTTATTTTTTTGCTGATTTATGATTTAAGAGGGGGGAAAAGCTCATGAATTTATAAGTATTTGTTCACAAAGTTCCCATAAAAATGAGAAATCTTTTAAAACAATGTTATTGGAATGATATAAAAGGATACTTTGGATTAGATGCTACTAATTTCTAAGATTCTCTTTTATCTGTAAGTGCAGCCTGCAGGCTTAAAATCCTTGCAGAAAAGAATTCATAATGGGATAGCTTTCTGTGTGAATCTTATCACAGGCTACACTATTCCATGTACCTAAACTGTTTTGGCAAGAAGCCTTTTGAAAATCCTGCGCATTGGCATGACACTGATAAAAATGAACGATTTACAAAATCATATTAACATTCATAAAGAGGAAATGAAGAAAGTTCCTGATTAAAACCTGGTTTTAATTAACTAGGGTCTAAATATTAGCTTAAAACATGCTGATATATTTGTGAACTTTATCAGAGTACTAATGTAGATAAAACTGACATTTAGGGTGGGAATCAACTTCTGAGAAATAGGGCTTGATTCAGTTCCCTAAATAGAAGCATCTCGTGTCATGTGAGACTTCCTGGAATGGCATAGTGTCTCCATATGGATGTTCTGAGTAAGGGAGGACACACCAGGTGGCTCTACATTTAGACAAATGAGCTGCTTTCCTAAATGCGGGGGCCAGATCCAGCTGATAGAACATGGCTGTGGTGTTACTGCCTGAATGGAGGAGCTGCAGGCGGAGATCAACATCTGAGGCAAGGTAAGAGCTTCTGCTGTGGTCAGTGAGAGCAGGCTCAGCTCAGTTGTCCACATGAAGTCATTCATCAGTATTCAGGAGGACCAAGGGGTAGCAGTGGCTGACACAGAACCTACAGAAGGTGTGTGAAGGTGGAGAGCTGCTGTAGTGACCATAATGCCTGAAGTCCCACTGGACCTCTAATTAAAGCACCTGCGGGGCTTAGATGGCCATTGAGCTCTCCTGGAATAAAATGCCTTAAATGTGGGTAAAATTCACCCACATAAGCATAGACATCTCGTTCCCCTGAGATGTCTTGAAGTGTCCTACTCACCTTCACTGATGGCATCATTAGGGCACAAGTTTTCCAGAAGACCTGTTCACATCTGCTTTTTGGAAAAACACCAACTTTACTTGCATGTAGCTAAAAACATTTCATAACTTCTCCTAAAGTCTTGTGGCAAAATGTCAACTCTGTCTGGACAAAAAATATTCCCCCAAGAATAAGGATGCCACTTCCAGAACTGTTTCCTTGGTAAGATTAGTGCCCCATTACAGATCAAAGCAGAGCATGTAAATGGGCAAGGAGCTGCTATATGAGGCATATCCTTAGGAAATATTAAAAGGTATTTCTTCAATTCTTTATTTTCTTTAAATGTGCATTTCTTTAGTTCACCAAGACTGAGGTGATCTGGACTATTCTGACATACATTGTTACTTACAACTGATGTTGCTAAAACAAAACAATTTCATTTAACTGTTGTTATCCTTCAGTGTCACGTTAAAGCTCTAAAAAGTTGTCATCCTTCAGTGTCAGGTTAAAGCTCTAATTCAGCATCCTCAGTATTGGCAATTCTGGATGTAAGATGTACTTTCTCAATGCAGACCCTTTCAGAACACAGGTCTGTATTTTGCTGAGTTGTTTAAACACAGACTACTTCCTTAGAAGACCTGAGCAGATCGTTGTTTCCTCTTCTGTTCTACTAAGAAGTATAAACCAAAGATTCAATGAAATCAAACTAAGATTTCATTTAAATGATCTATTGAACTGCAGCACATTTTAATTTCTCAGGTTCTGTTGATGATCTCGCATGATGCACCGGCCTTTTGATCCATAGCAACGGCTCTTATATAAAAGGCATTGTATAGAAGAATGCACACACAATGCCTAGGAGAGATTAGAGGAATAGACTAAAAAAAAAAAAAGATTTCTTAGTATATTCCCAGGCTTTAATATTTTTCAAGAATTGTACAGTTTCTATGCATTTAGTAAATTTAGTGTAATATTGTTTTGACCAGTTTTCGTTTGAGCATGTGCAAAACTCGCGGTATTCACAACATCCATTGTGATGCTCAAGCTCTCCATAGCTAATTGTGTTTGCTGAGAAAAATCGCTTTTTCCTTTGATTTAACTTGTCTCCCAACAGGTTTAATAGGTGACCCTTAGCTCCTCCTATGCTGGAGAAGGTAGGAAGCAAATAATCTTGTATTGACTCTATCCTTGTCATTCATTAATTTTTAGCTCCTTCAGGAGTAACCTTTTCCAGGTTGAAAAGTCAAAGCTAACTTAGTCCTACTTGTCTTAGTTGCTTTTAGCAAGAAAGCCAGTCCACACTAGGAATCATCCATTGCAGCCTTCTCTGTGTTTTCCTGGCTTTATTATAGCACTTCTGGGGTACAACAGACAAAATGTCGCTCTGACAGTCAGCTAAAGACTAATTATAAATATCGTACCTTCTCTTCCCCATTATTTTTCAGCACTTCACCAAATAAAGCCAAGAAAAAAATCCAAATCCATCCTGGAAACATGTTTTCAAGGTGATGAAAAACAGAATGGTTAAGGATACTGTTCCTTGCTAGATTTCTTCCAGACCACAGTATTAACTAGGATTTAGTAGGATATTGAATAGCTATCAGACCAAGAGAGAAGGGACTGCATCCTAGGGAAAGACAAAGACTGGGAAGTATGTATGGTCACAAGAGTAATAAAATCTGATTTCCCATTATACATATATGGAAAAACCAGTCAGAGAATCTTTTAAATGTGTTGACAAAGTAAGGGAAGAAAGGTCACTTTCACAAGGGTCATGGCACTGGTGGGACTAGTAATGGAACATAATACAAAGTGCTAATATAAAATGAGTTTTAAACTAATGCTGAAATCCTCTGCAAGATGATGCAGAGCCACTTTTTTTTTTTTCCCAGGCTGAAAAACTATATTTTTTTGGTAAAATTTGTTTCTCTGATGAACATAAAATACCATGGTTACATCTAATTTATCTGCTGGGAGAAGATGCCCTGGAGTGGAGATTT
Source organism: Molothrus aeneus (assembly GCF_037042795.1). Taxonomy (NCBI): domain Eukaryota; kingdom Metazoa; phylum Chordata; class Aves; order Passeriformes; family Icteridae; genus Molothrus; species Molothrus aeneus. Next base: position 69,672,804 of record NC_089648.1, on the reverse strand, counting down.
TTTGGTAGTCATGACCCATGGTTTCTACGCTGCTTGGAAGCCAGGATTTTGTTTACAAAGAAGTTGGAGTGTGGGTGATGGGAGGGGAAGGACATATGCCTTAGTCTCACTCTGATAAGGAGCTGGGATGGTGCCAGAGTGCCATATAGACAGGGCTTAAACACTGGCTTCGTTGCAGAATACATAAACCTCTGCTGGGAGGAAATACCAGATATAAAATGGGTCTTTAATCTTGCAGACAAATTCCAATTAGGAAAGCACCACACGCTTTTTACACCAGGCATGATTAATCACTGGAACAAACTACCACTAGAATTGATGAATTCACCCTTTGCTGACGCCTTTAAGTCAAGACTGCACGCACTCCTGGAATTTATGTGATAGCCAAACACATGTTATAGTCAAGTACAATACTTGTTATTGAGGTTAATATTGTGGGTAGTCTTTTTTCTTTTCTTTTTTTTAATACAGTGGAGGGAAAGTTAGAGGTCTTTTCAGCCTTGGAATCCTTTAAAGCTGATAAAGACTCTTATTATGGACAACACTTCTGTGTTCTATACAAGATCATCCCCCCTGTATTCTTATCTTGCCCTTTCCCTATGTTGTATGTGACAGAGTTTCCATTTTAAATTTGAGCTCCTTAAATCTTTTAAAGTGCCTTCATTCCCAAATAAATTAATTATTGAATCTAGTAGGAACTTGGTAGATTAATAAGAGACCCTAAACACTTAACTGGATTTGAGTCCAAACACATTCCAACAAGCAATAAACAAGAATACCTATTATTCACCAGCAAGACTCATTCTATGTAACCTTTGTTTTGTAGCAGCTAGTTTGTCATGAGAGCACAAAACTATCAAATTTCTTGATATTGTCAAGAGGCATTTGAATAGCTCTTTTCATAAACTAATCAAACCCATTTTCAGAAAGTGAATTCCATAGTCCTAACTCTAATATTCTCCCCTCCATCTTATCCATTGTCATATCTCTATTTCCTCTTATTCCAAAATCTAATGACTATATACTCACATTGCAATTTTCAGCCCTCAAAGTCTGTAAATAACTGATTGTTCCTTACCCACATTTAGGTGCTCAGCACTTACATCTCTCTGGAGCGTAGGTGCCAATATATTTAGGCCAAGTAACCATACAAGATTTACTCTTTGTTTTCCTAAGCCAAACTCTTTTAGTTACTCCACTTAAAGACAGGTTCTCCATCTCTCATAACATCACTGTGCTGGCCTTCATTATTCTTTCAGTTATAATTGGTCTTTCTTAATTGTGGATGACAACAATGCTCTGAGGTCTCAGGAGGGCTGTAGATAATAGCAGGATCTCTACATCTCCTGAAAAAAGACAAGCTCTGCATTAGCTTTTTCACAGCTACATCACACCAGTGGCTTGCAGCCATCCAGTCACTGTGCAAGACATCCAAATCCCTTTACTTTTCATTAGTCGTGACTGATAAATTTCTGCCTAAAAGTAGAAATTCTTGTTATCGGTCCCTGAGGACACATGCCTGTACTTTTGCTATTGGATTTTATTCCTTTTCTGGTACCGTAGCTCTCACAAGCCAATACTTTTCCCAATAGTGTATCTGGCTTCTCCTTGACGTGGCCAGCACTGCCTATCTAGTTTGTATTGACAAATTTCAGTGGTGGACTTTTTTTATTCTTAACTTATTAGTGCTCACTGCTCTGTGTTATTTGTTCTGAGACTTCATTCGAGGGAAGGAATGGTGATGACTGTCAATAAAAGTATTGCCTGAAAGAATGCTCTTATAACAATCTCTACTGTAACAGCAACTATTGACTGATACACTTGGAGCAATACTTATGCAAGGATTTCTACTTGGTCCTTAAAAGGGATGAGAAATGAGGACAGGGGGCTTCCATTCCTGTTCTGGTAGTGACAGTGAATGTGGTCCATTCCCATGGGGAACACGCAGGGGTTTGTCTGGGCACACAGAGGCTGGCCAGGTGTTAGCACTTCCTCCAGGACAGGTGACTGGAACTCCATCTTAATAAGAAAAAAACAAACCTTCTGCAAAGAAATTCTAATCTCCTCAAAATAACGTGTCTGCAAAAGGATGATGTGTCTTCCAGCCCCACCTGTGGGTAGGTCATCATGCTGATTGCATGTCTGCTTGGGGGGTTATTTTCAGGTTAAATTTCCTCTTTTAAATCTGGTAATATATGTTGATGTTATGTTTAATCTTTTAACTTATGTGGAAAATTATTAAAATATTGAGTAAATATTGTTGACACAGGACAGTGCATATAAATTACAATACAGATCTGTCTTTGTTGGATATAAATACTGTGAGTTCACTCATCCTGGGCAGTTAATATAAAGTACACAAATACTCACTAAAAAGCAAAGATTATATAATCCCCAATTATCACAAAAAGGATGCCTTTATAATGTTCATCTGAAGGCAAATTCTGCCTACATTCTATCTCAGAGCACATAGATAAGTGCATTTCTCAAAATGTTTGGTGACTATAGAACTTAAATATGAAGACATATTACTGGTTTTATTAGAAGCACTAGAATATTTCATTTCAGAGACTGGATCTTTGTCACAAGGTAGGTTATTAATGTTATTTGGCATCTAATTATTTCCAAATGTTTTTATTGCTATATATTAAATTAGGAGAGACTAGAAAGGAAAGAGTACAATCTGAAATTGACTGCCAACTTTTAAATGAGATTGTTTCTCCTGAGACTATGGTGATTGGAACTGGCATTAGCAGCTCATTGAAGCACATATATTTCTTCTGACATATGTCATAGTTAGATCTTTTTATTGATACCAAAATGCTTTTCTGTTTTAAAGTATTGCCACATAAGACTCCTTCCTAGAAATTGTTTATATTGCAATTATGCATTTTGCAACACTTCAAATATATATTACTGTTGCATTTCATGGATATAACACCAGCTAGTAAGATTATGAGTTGGTTTTTTCCTTTGCTATTTGTTTTGCAAATACAGAACTGTATTATTTGTGATTTTCTTTCCACTTAAAGAATGTTTCATTACTACGTAATGAATAATAATCTCTTTCAGTATTTCTGTTGTGTACAAATATTACTTTCACAGTAATATTTGCTGATTGTCCTCCACAGTATGAAGCTGCAAATATTTGACCCTGACTTCCAGATTTGGGTGGAATAAATACAAACTACTGCCTGAATAAAAATTAGATTATATCTAAAAAGGCTGAGGTCCAAGTCTTTAAAGGTTTTAAAAAACACTTCATTAACATTGTGATTTGTGTTTTCAAGGGGAAAAAAAACAAAACAAAAACAAACCCTGCAAAACAAAAACCCCCAAACAAACCAAAAACCCCCAAAAACCAAAAAGACCAACATATCATGTAATATCCTTATTTATGTTGATAGTATCTCTAAAAAATTAGAAGGTTAACTCTAAAAAGTTAGAAGGAACAAGAGAGAACATTAGGTTCTAAGTCTATAACCTTGAGAAGAACTTTGTGCAGTATTTTTAGGTCAAACCTAAGGTTGGAGTTTGAACATACTCATTTGTGTTTTTTGGTACATCTAGATAATCTGTGTTTCAATCTGAAGTAAACTGACAAAGGACTTGGATCTAAACCACGTCAAAAAGCAAGTCCTAAGGAGTCTTTTAGCACAGTGATACATCCTTCTTCCTGAAAATCAGCAGAGATTATTAGTTTTAAATTAATTCTGCAGAAAAAATATTTGCTCAGTTTCTGATTTGAAGTTGGTTTAGACTAGCCTATCCTGAAGCAAAAGACTGAGTTCCTAACTGCCTGGAAATTTTTGGTTTTGTGTCTTTACAACATAACTTTGATCCATAGTATGGCTTGAAAATGAGATACAGATCAACATGACTCAAACTGTGGAATTCATTTCCTCTGACCCCAGTCACCCATTCTGTAATTCTATGCCTTTGAAGTATTATTATAGCCTCTTGACATGGACAGGGGTAGCAAAAGACATTTCTAGGTTGCAAACAATCTATCCAAAAATAGTCATTTGAAATAGGTCAGATGAATTCTACAGTTGCCAAGTTTTCTTCATTGACTATAAAGGAGGAAGGAGAATATCCCTCTGAGGAATACTTTATGATGTCCAGTATCTGTTGGCAAATGTCCAAATTTAACACCTCCTAACTATACAGCTGAATTGTTCTTTAGGCTCCACAAAGTAATGACAAGATGTTTTCTTTTGATAGATGTTTATACTCTTAGTGTCCATTAACCGAACTAGTGACTTAAAATAATCTTGAACTCAGCTGAGTTGAAGGGATTTGATCGAGTTGCTCATAAAATAGGCACCTACCATTTGAGATATGCTTGAATACCCCAAAAATCATAGTCATTGAATGTCCTGAGTTGGAAGAAACCCACAAAGATCACCAATCCCAACTCCTGGCTGTGTAAAACACAGCCCCCAAAATATCACACCACATGTCTGAACCTGCATGGGGCTAGCAGGAGAGATAAGAGGCCTACAGATGGACCCATGTCCTCTGTCCCATCAGGCTGTGGGACCTGAGACAACAGACCACATTTCAAATGGCAGTAGATGCCTCAGCTTGAGGCACACTCTGGGTGTCAGAATATAACCTACCTGTGGCTGGTGAGTCACTGCAGGGGCTTTCTTTATATAAAAAGACAGAAAGTTTCTAATATTGGGAAAGAAAGAGTGAAAGACCAAATTCTGGAATACAACAGAACTGCTAGTCTGTTGTGGACTCACCTCAGGTTATTCACTTGGGAGGGGAGATTTGGGGAAGTTTCTCTGGAGGAATGGCTCAATGTTAGAGTTTAAGTACAGCAATTCAGGAAAGAGAACTTCAATAATAAAGGACTGGACAAGAAAAGGAATAGTCATAACAGCCTTGATGATTTGCAAGTCATAGTTCAGGTCCCAGTAGTCATAACATTAAAGAAGCAACAATACAATAGAGGTGGTCATGTATGGGTGCTGCTTATTTTTAATGTCTTTATTGGACCCAGCTTGCTCATCCTTTATTTCTCACCTTTAAGATTAGAAGCATGTATCTTGAATGAAACAACATCTAATGGCATGCCTCCAGAAAATGGCACTTCGGGAAAAATGCACCCTGGCATTTCCAAAAAAAATCAAAACATCAAGACTAACTTGCCCTTCACAAGTTTAATTTCCATTGCAATTACTCCAATGGCTGTTCCCATTTGGTCAAGTCAAGCACAGGCAGGAGTCTTTCCAAGATGCCACTTCCTAGTTTGCACACATCTGATTTTGCTAAAGAGCCCTGTGTTTTCCAGTGTCAAACCAGGACAGCCTGCCCTGCTGTCATCCACCCTCGGAACAGGAAATCAATAGCTGCCGACTGTTTCCATGTGGGGCTTTTGCTGCCTCTCTCCTTGCACAGCCTGTGTTAGGTTCTGCTGGGGATGTGCAGCCTGATATAAAACTTTCTATTCAGATGAGCAGATTTGACAGATTTGTCTACTTATTAATAGACTAAGTTCAGCAGAATTTAAGAAGCAAATTTATTCTTGGCCTATTTTTCTTTTTGCACTTTCTGTCTCTGTTTTCTCCCCTGTGCTTTTTCCCGGGCTGTTTACATTCCCTCATCTCCTTTGGTCCATATCAATAACATTAAGAATTATAATCTTTTAATCTCCCACAGCTCACTAGATTACCTTTGCATGAGGGAAGATGCCAGTGAGGCTGGGAGTCTGTGATCTTTCCTCCTCACATTGTCCTTGTGGGAGGATTATTAATGGCACCCGAAGGGGAATGCCAGGCCTGCCTCCCTGCAGCAGGCAAAGACCACATTTGCAACAGCAGAGAGAATAAATGCCTGGCATGGGCAAGGGCAAAATTATAAGAAGCCAGCTGAACTTCTGTAGTGTCTGTACTGGCAGAGGTTTTGCAGCAGAGCAGGTCACCATGGTGGACATTTTGTGAGGAACAATGGCCACACCAGCAGCCATCTTGTCCTTGCTGAGGGGAGGGTGATTCTGTGCTTGGTGCCTCCAGAGCTTCTTTTCCACCGGGGCCAAGCACAGCAAATACACCAGTTCTGTCTAAATCCAGTCATCTTTTTGGGCACAGTGAGAGAGCCTGAGGGACAGAGGAATGTACTTCAGCCTGGTGAAGGAGTGACATGGGCTGCTGCAGTCCTCCAAGGGCAGCGAGAGTCACAGAACTGTAGAATCATTAAAGCTGGAAAGGACCTCCAAGATCACCAAGTCCAACCTTCAGTCTAGTACCACCATGGTCACTAAACAACATTGTGAAGTGGTTATATCTTTGTTTCAATATCTACTCATTAATTTAACACTTCCAGGGATGGTGACTCCACTGCTTCCCTGGGGACTCTGTTTTGATGCTTAATCACTCTTTCAGTGAAGAAATTATTCCTAATACCCAACCTGAACCTACCCTGGTGCAGCTTGAGGCCATTTCCCCTTGTCTCATCCCCAGTTCCCTGGGAGAAGATGCTGATCCCCAGAGGTGCACCCTGCCAGCCCCTCCTGCTCCCTGAACTCCAGGGCAGGAGTCTGGCAGTCTCTTCCATGCCAAAGGATCTGAGGGCTGATGGATGCTGCAGGCATCTGCTGTGTGGAGTCCTCCAGATATGGCAGCTGAATAATGGCTTTGGCAGGACACAGGAGCTGAGTCCTTCCCCTGCCTTTTTCTCCTCAGCTGTAGGAGGGACAAAGCAGGCTGAGCCTGCTCTCCCCTCTCAGCAGGACAGGAGCTGCTGAGCTGATCAGGATGTACCTCACAGCTCTGAGCCAGTCCTGTTGATTTTGCTGATACAGGATCAGAAGGACACAGGGAGCTGTCATGGACATTCAGCTTTACCTACCAAGGAGCAGTGACTGAGGCACTTCCCTTTCTCCTCATCGGCTTTTAAATGAGATGGAACATACATATGTAGTTTTAGAAAATAATAAAACACACAAGCTCAGTTAAAAAAACCGCATTATTCTTTGGGAAGTGATGAGAAACTGCTGATGGCACAAGGCCTGGACAGTGTGCTGGCCAGGAGCTACCAGGGTGCTTGATCCACCCAAGTGGATGGAGCATTGCTGGGAGCCAGGAGTTTTCCCCACCCATGGTTCTCTGAGCCCAGAAGCAGGATTGAGTCTTGTGGTATGGTCAGGAGGCGGGATTTTATCACCCTCACAACTTTTGTGATATTAAGACAAAGCAACACTGAAACTGGGCTGTAGTCTGAAATATTACAACAAAACTTTCTTCTGAGGAAGAGGGGTCTTTGCCAGCAACCTTCTTCAAAAGACTCTTTATGCCCATCTGTTTTCTGCCTTCCTGTGACTCAGACATCTTCTGTTTTCAGCACTCGGTATCCATCTTCAGCCAATAAAGGCAACAGAATGTGGTGCAGCAAATATGTTATCGTAATTCAGAATTATGAGGTTTTCCTTTGTTTCACTTTTTAGATTTTACAAGAACATGTTGACTATTGTAGGTTTTTTTTTTTTTTGAGACAATTAAAACTCTTGTGGCAAAATATTCTCAAAATATCTAGAGATGTATATGTTCTCCACTATCATGATATGGCAACAACACAATATAAAGTTTCTCTTTTTATCAGGGAGTTGACAGTTACAGGCTCACTTCTATGGTTCCTGTTTGAGATCAAATTTTTCAAGAGCTTCTTCAGTCTTCCTTTGAAAGTTTTCTGATGCCGTAAGGTGCTTCAGCTGCATACATGAGACAGAGCCAGCCAGGTTCAGTCTGTTAGAGGATTTGTCCCCTCTTGGCCACCTGGATGGAGATCCCAGCTTGACTCAATGTGGTTTCTGTGGTGGCAGCAGGACTCTGGTATAGAAGCTGCCACTCTAGTATGCAGCTGAAATAATTTTCAAAATGTTTTTTCACACTTCCAAGCTATTTCCTCCAGAATAGTGAAAAACAATGGTTGGAAAAAGACAAACCAGCATTTGCAGAAATTCTGCATGTCAGGGTAATTGTTTGCCAATACTTTGGATGTCAGGGATACCCATTGACTCACTGTGACTGTTGTAAGATCTGAGGGTCACCTAAACTACTCCTCAAAGGCTTTTCACCTCCCAGAATTCTTGAATAATGCAAATGTTTCCTAATAAATAGCATATTTTAGCTTCAAAGTTCTTTTCTTGCCAAATAATGAGATCATGGAAGCTTTGTTCTTAATGGATAGATTCTTTATGCCTCTTTTATGCTTTGAGATGGATCAGCCAAAACAGAGAATAAATACTGTGACTGTCCTTTGTTCACTTGTTTGTAATCACTCTTTAGCTCTCTTAAGGGCTTGAGGTATATTTTGGAAAAAGGGTTTAATTGCTCATGCTTTGTTTGATGCATGGTGGGTCATGCAATTACTGTTAAGTAGGAATGCTGTGTAGGCACGCATATAAATAAATAGCACTTTTTCAAATCTTCCAACTCTCAGTTATTTTTATTTTTTAATCAACCACTGGAGAGCATTAAAGCTTGAAAGGTTTTTAAAATATTTTAAGCTTGAATTTTATTTTTTGTTCTGTACAAATATTACCTTTTTCAAAAATTGCATTGAAAAGAAATGTAACATCCTCTTAAGACCTTCCTTTTACTCATCAAACCTAGGGGCCATTATTTTTTTCTGTCTGCAAGTGAAAGAGGAGAGAAAGTAAAACAAGTAAGTTTTGAAAATGTCTTAGGCTTTGGAATTTCTTAAAATTATTTTTCACTTTCCAAAAAACCCTACTTTTTCTCCCTGAATCTTTACTGTTTAAACATGATCACAGACATTTTTTCTGACTCTTTTTTTGATGCAACCCAAGCTATTGGCATAAGAAGGCAATACTACATTATCTCATTAATTACATACAAATCCTAAATAATTTTCCTTTCATTTTAATCTTAAGGTCTGCATTAACTCTCATTTGTCCTTATTCTAAGGAAAATAAAGTGTATTTATGGAATTTAAACCTTGATCTACCAGAGGAAGAGATTTGCCTTCAGGTAAGTAGAAATATTATAGTGGTTCATAGTTGCATTTTTACTTTATGAGTTATGAAAAAATACAAATCAATCAAAACAAGATTTTTTTATCCTTGACAGAGTGTTTTAACTCAAGCAAAGTGGGAACTGTCAAAATATAAGTTTAAGTACCATTTACAAGCTGACAAAGGATTTTCTTTTTCCATGCAATAGCTAGAGTTCTCCTTCAGAAAGTGGGAAGTCCAATAACAGAAGGGGAGCTCCTTGTGTCACTGGAATAGACTGATGCTCCTTCCTCTGGAAGGGAGTTTCCTGAGCTACTCTGGGATGATGTTGACATTACAGTACAAGAGTTCTATTGTCATTACAGGGTAAGGGTTCCACATTGCTAGAGTTTCATACCTCCTTGATGTTTCTTGTGGACAGCTCCTCCAGGCACTGACTCTTCCTTGTCCTCACAGCAGCCAACTGACTCCAGTTCCCCATAACTAACCAATCCACTCTTTTATAACACTCTTCTGATTGGCTACAGCTGTGGCTTGTTAACATCAGGCCTGCTCCTAATCCTTAATAATTACCCCAGCTGCAAAGCTTTAGTGGGTAAGATTACTTTCTATACTGCCTTTATTTACTTATATTTTATCCCCCTACAGGATGAGGTGTAGGAAGGGCTGAAAGAAGGAGTGAAACTGAGTCTGCTTTTCAGCTACTTTGGGGGACTTCTTTTCTCTCAGAAATGCTTCAAGGCAAAAAGCACTATACCTCCTCCTCAGACTCCACCTCTGACTTCTTACTTTTGTTGAGTAAAAATTTTTAATATTTTAAAATGAAATTGGCAATAGGTCACAACAATAAAAACAGTATTCATTTTCCAAAGATAATAAAAAAAGATATTGCTTGGACAACTCTGTCCTTTTTTTGTTTGTTTGTAGAGTGTCTTATTTTATCCATCCTGACAATTTTGAGGAACTTGTTTTTCTATCGTTCTAAGATATTTATTTCCACATGTGGGAGAAAATAAAGTTTGACAATTCATCTTGGTCCTTAGTCTTGCAAATAAACAGCTGAAATAGCCTGACTATAAAGCTGTGGTGTCTTCACTATCAGTTGAACTGAACTATGATGTGGCAACTTAGTGCTCAAACAGACAGTGAAAACAGACCAGCTTTTGTAAAGAGAATGGAAAGATTTTTACTTACTTTTCTCCTTTACTAAAAAAATAATGAATGCATTGAGACAAGGCATTTGGGCTGCTGAGACTAAGAAGAAAAGAAGACAGACTCTGTGGTGTGCCATGGGGTCCAAACCCACAATAGTCCCAATGCCTATCTCAAAGATCCTACATAAGGACCAATCTGTGAAATGGAAGGTGTCATTTGCAAGGAAAATAAATGTTTGAATTAAAAAAAAACCCCAACAGTTGTTCATTAATTGCATGAGCAGAGCACAGCCAGGAGAAAATAAATAGATCCTGTCATACCTGAAATAGGAAAAGGGAGGAGGTGATGGTGGGATGGAAGAGACAAAGTGATGTAAGACATGACATGAAAGCCAAAGTCAGATAAAGTGAAAGACCAAAATAAGAAAGAACAGTGACACGAAGTCATGGTACGGCATTAACAAGCCAATGTCAGGTTAAAGGATCAGGGATGTTTTCAAGCTGTCTGCAATTTCCTTCAATAAATTGGCTTTAAAGATTTGCTAGTATTTCCCACAGGAAGGTCTTCAGCCTTATTAAGATGTATGGTATTAGTTAACCACAAGTTCCAAGTCCTAATGTAATGTTGTTTCCAGTTCACAGAAAAGGATTTTTTCTATTAGAAATTATCATTAATAGCAAGATGCCTGTCAGTTGACCTTTCTCAGTGAAAGTATAACTTGTAAAATCTTTCTCAAAATCTGTCATATGTCTCAAATATATAATTTGAATCTCCATTCTGGGGCCAAAACCAGTCTTAATCCTTGCTGTAGTGAAGAAAGCTCTAGGGATTATTTCTGGTGTAGTTGCCCAGGATATTTGGGATGCCCAGGAGATGCCTGAGCTGTTTGCATGGGGTGGGAAGGTACAAATACCCATATTCTTCTGATCTGGCAAATGGAAACACGGTGGAATATCTGAGGGCATCTAATATAAGCAGAAACCTGCAGATTTTGGTGAGAGGTAGGAAGTGAGGAGGAAGAAGTTGGTGTTAGACAGACGTGCTGAAATCCTGTCAGCAGCCAGCTCTTGTCACTGCCTCTATATCATATAAACAGTTGACAGAACATATTGGCACTTTCCAGTGTAAAAATTGTCTCAGTGTTACTGTTTTCCAACAGTTTAAAGTGTTGACACTCTAAATGGTGGATCTCAGAGAGAGAGAGAGAGAAAGAGGATGCTGTGAAGGAAGTGGGGTGCAAAACGAAGATTTGTGGGCATAGCCTCTGGCTCATCTGGGAATGGAAAGTAATCCCATCAGAATGAACTCTAGGTGGCAGAGGACAGGGACAGGGTTGGGAAGGTCTCTTTCACCCCAGAGGCTCCAGGAACATGTTGATATGTGGATTACAGCAGGACTGATGATATGTGAGGGCCCTGAGGAAAATCCATTCAGGAGATGGTGGGGAGAGAGGCTGGAGGAGAGGGGTCTGCACTGGCTGTACTCCTAATGCTAAGCAGCACCAAGGCCTGTTCACTGGCCCCAAAGCCAGCTGGCACCTTTTGGACACAACCTTGTTGTTAAACACTCTCTGATTCTAAACAAGAAAAAAATGCATTCGGGATTGCTATTGGGAATATTTCTGGCCAGGACAAGTTCCTGTGTCCAGGCAGCACTGGAACAATGCTAACTGACTGCTGACAGCACCAAGAGGGACTGCTTCAGTAAAGGCCATGTGCCAAATCTCACATCTCTGCTGTAGCATACTTGATTTAGTACATGATGTTTGTATTATCCATTTCCAATGCTTTTCCCAATGGCCACTTTGGATGTAGCCTTGTTTTGGGTGCCAGGCAAGTCCAGCTACAGAAACAGGAGCTGCTCTGTGCTGATTGCCCTGGGGGCTGCAGAACAATCCTTACATGGTGTATCCCCTTCCTACACACTTATGCTTGAACCACAGCTGAATTCCTGCCTGAAGCACTGGACAGATTTCAGGTGTTTGCAGACCCAGAAGAGCTCTGAACACAGTGCAAGCCAGAACTCCAGCATCTGAAAACAGGAGCAATGAGGACCATTAGGACCTACTTGTAACCTTCAAAGAGAGGGTGCCAAACTATACCTTGTAATGTCAGGATTTCATACAGAGAAGACAAAAAGTAACTACCCCAGACTTTATGTCATCATTTACATAAAATTAATCTTTGCAGCATTTAGTGGAGAAGTTTTATTTCAAAGAGGTTTTAATATTATGAAATTTATTCATTTTTTTAATTCACAACAAAACAAAGCCTGATTACATAAGATGGTCTCAGATATTTGGACCCCAAAAGATCTGTGACTTTTAGGAGAGTCTGGTTTCCAAGATCCAAGTCAATCTACCTGTAGGTTTACCCGTAATTGTTGGTCTGTGACAGTCCTGGACAAATGTCTAGGCAGGAAACCAAACAAGCTTTCATCAAAACATTTTCAGATTCCTGGACCAACATTAATCTGAGCTAAACAATCCTTACAAAGGGTTTGATTGTGATCAAATGACAAATGAAGTCAGAATATCTGAGTATTTCTAAATACTTCTGCTCCTGATTAGTAAATCCACTCATGTCTTTCCCAGGTCTCTCATTTCATTCCATCCATTTTCTGGACAGAAAAAGAAAAGTGTTGCCTTCCACCACTTTGTTTTACTTCTCCCTGGCTTCCTAAATTATTTTTTGTCTGATAATTTTCTGGATATTTTTAAACCCCTTTATGTATCCTCAAATCTACTGTCACCTGAATTCTTTGGTTGTCTAGGAAGAAACCATAGTGAAATCTCAATTCCTTTAAACTCAAGTCTGTATGAATTTTCAGCATACAGAAGCCATCTGCATGGTTTCAGATAAAGAATAATCCTCTGCTGGGTCATATTTTGGTATTCTTCTAATTAGAAACAAGGACATGAGGATGTCTTCTACAACCAAGGGCGTTACTCATACTATACCTCATCAACTAAAAAGAAATCCAGGATATGTCAAGAGCATTATTTATTAAACTGGGGTAATTTCTATTCCTCTGTCAGTTATGGTTAGGGGCAGGAATTGCAGATAAAGGTAGCGCTGGCCAGGTATGACATGAACACAGGAGGATATGATTGCAAGGCTCAAGGCCAGGGTAACTACATCACCTTGTGAAGACTGGAGGGAATGTGTGGGCTTAAAAACCAGATCAGGAAAATAGTTGGACACTTTTCTTCTGCAGTGAGCCCAGCTGGGTCAGATAAGGGATTTACAGCCTCTCAGCTGATTGAATTTTATCTTGTTTTGTCCTGAGGAGGACAGATTCCTTACATAAGCAGCAACCCTGGAGGTGATCGGGACATTTGTAAGGGCATATCATTTGTAAAAGCCAAGCCAAATTTTCTCTTCTTGCCCCAAGTTATGTAGGTACTTACAATAGATACATAGGTTGTGTGTGGTCTGACTTTTTCTCAAGGTAGCTTTGAAATTTCTTGTCTTTTTTCAGACTTGAAGAGGGGTTTAAGTCTGAAACTTTCTCAATTTTACTTCAGTTAAATTAATAGAAAACAGTCTTCCTCTACCATTTCATATCTTTTATTATCACTAATAAATAATTACTGGAATAATGCTTAAAAACCCCCACAAAAACAAAAACAAACAAACAAAAAACAAAAACAAAACAAAACAAAAAAAAACCCAAACCAAAACAAAACCAAAAAAACCCCACCCAAAACCAACCAACCAACCAAACAAAACCAAATCAAACCAAAAAAACCCTCAAAACAAAACAAAACACCCCCAAAACTGGCAAAAAGTCCCAGTGCATTTTGTCTTTTATCTCTTTCAGAACTAATGTTTGTCCCCATAATGTAACATAATTCCCTCTGGAGCTGTACTTTAATTCTTGGTACCCTTGTTCTCCTCTTACAGGCTAAGGTTTTTGTTAGATTGCAGACCTACAGTAAAACTAGTTTTTCCAATCTCAGCCAAAGGTCTTCTAACTGGTTATCACATAATTGTGCTTTTGAGAGACACAATCCAAGGCAGAAGCATCACCAGCAGGTGAAAGCTGATGACACCTGACTTCTGCTCCAAAAAAGTGCATAATTGCTGATGGGATTGCTACATCAATGAAGGAGTGCTTGAACTTAGTTCAGTAAGCTGAAGAGAAATATTTGAATTTCAGAAATTCACACATTTTGAACAGAACCCAGAAACAAAAGCAGATGAAAATTTAGGGATTCAGTATCTTGTATTTTCCAGAACCTTTTACTTGATGGAGATGTCAGTATTGTGTCTGAATGAGAATATCAAAGGGAGGGGATGAGGATTTCTGCACATCTCCAAGTATCTTAATCTTTTCTATCTTAACTATTCTATAGTCATGAAGATCAGTTTGCTCCCCTGAAATGTTCCCTTGCATAGATCAATAATTGTTGCCCTTTAGCAGTTTTTCCCCCTTATTTTTTTGCTTAATTTCTGTAGCAAAACTGAAGTCCTGCAAGCATTTAATGCTTACATGAACACTTATTCTCATAATAAGTCGTACAAACTGTAACCTGAGCAGCAAATTCACATCCACATTTTTCCAAGGAAATTGACATTACATTACCTGTGCTCATCCCTCCTGGTATCAAAACCAACTCAACCCCTCACACTTCCATTTTGCTGAATTGACTTTAGAGGGCATTCAAGCAGCCTTGGAAAAATGTTCAAATTTTACTAGTTGTCTCTTATTTATAACACATTCTTATTCACTATTTTAATGCATAAATAGTTTGAAGAATAGCTAAGTAGATCAGATCACTAATCCCTGTGAGCTAAGAAAATGAATTATTTTCCCCTGTATTTTCTAATTTGACCTCCTTGTTGGCCTACATAAAATTTTTGCCTGATTTTTTTATAGTCAACAAGGTCAGGGATAACTGAAGCCAATAAAAAAGGAAGCAAACAATGGTGCAACAATAATAGTTAGAAAGATTAATGCTAGTGCTTGAGTGCTCCCAGCAAGATTAATTTTCCTGAAAGCATTAATTATTCCTTTTCCTAGGTCCAGTGCAAGTTGAGTAAATGCTGTGCTGATCAACCTTGAAGGTTACAGAGGTTGATGCAGCTCTCTGCTAAGCCTGTGTGTGTCTGAGACAGTGAGAACATCACACACAGCCTGAAGTCTCCACACTAGAGGCTCTTGCTGTTGTGGTTGCTGGGACCATACAAAGATAGAATCCTCAATGTTGTAAAAGACTTCTCGGGTTTTGTGTTGCTGAAAAGGCTCCCAAGGTATTAAAGAGTCTTTTTTCCCAGCCCCATGACAGAAGAAGAAGTTGAGAATCCTCAGCTCTGGTTTCAAGGTTGTTTATTCTCTGTTATCTAATGCATTCTTTTTCTGACTGCTGAGATCTGTCCAGCCGATCAGGTTGAGGCACAATGCCCGCCCTTGGGGTGGTGTTAACTTTTTATACTAAGAATTACATGCACTTTATTTCCAATAATTTTCCAATAACTACCACCTATGTTAGACAGTCTGTCTCTACTCTAAACCCATCCAAAAGTATCACCATCACAGCAGAAGATGGAGGACAAGAAGAAGAGGGACAGGACACACGCAGATCCCTCCATCTTGCCTCTTGAACCCCCATTCTACTTTTTCACTCTCGCTCATTTTTCACTCATTTCTACAAAATTCTACTTTTTCACCCTGTGACAAGTTAACTGTCATTCTACTCAAACTCTTGCAGCTTGTAAATCTTCACACAAAGTTGGTAATTGTTTCCATGGGTTAAAATCAAAGGCACAGGTGTCTTTGACTCTGTGCCAAGGTCTCTGAGCCCCCTGCCAGGGTCTTGAGTCCTCCAGGGCAGCCAGAGGAATGTACTGGGTTCCAACATTTCTTAGATTGTGTTCACAATCCTTTGGATAGTGTCCACTGCTTCCCATGGATTCATTCTTCCTCAAAAGGTGGATTTCTTTCATCTGATGTTGGATGACTACCACAGAGCTGCTTACACTTGAGACTTAGGTTGGGTATTAGGAGGATGTTCTTTACTATGGGAGTAGAGGGGTGCTGACACATGTTGTCCAGAGAAGCTGTGGCTGCCCCATCCCTGTCCAAGGCCAGGTTGGATAGGACTTGGAGTGACCTGAGCTAGTGGAAAGTGTTCCTGCCCATCTCTGGAAAGAGATTGTGTTTAAAGTCCCTTCCAAACCCTTCCATTCTGTGATTACCTGATTCAGTGAGCTGCCCTGGAACCCTCTTTCCAGGCACTAAGCAGCATTCCCTTTGGGAATGCTCAGTCTGACCTGCCTTAGAAGGAGCTGCATGGCTGAGAGCATCGCTCAGATCTCTGCTTGCAAAGGGGGGCTGCGGTGGCTGCAGCAGAGAAATCTGTGCTGAGCCAGGGGAATTTTGGCACTGTGCAGGACCAGAAGGATGTGCAGCAGAGTTCTCACAGGCTGACAGAGCCAGCTCATGCTGCCAGCAGGGTAATTCCGCATGGAGAGCAGAGGTCCAGCCCAGACACACAGAGATCTGCTCTGGCCAGGCCACATTCTGCTGCATCATCTGCAAACCTAAAGGTTGAGACCACTTTGAACACCTCTTCACTCTGCTGCAGGTTGTCTGGTGTCTATTTAGACCCAGTATACCAGCACTTGGAACACTGTCACTGCATGGAAACACTCTCCTAGTTTGCCATTGTTATCAGCTTTTGTGATTTTATGACAAACTTCCTAATATTTACTGTTCCCCTTTTGTTTTCCTGAAGTCCTGCTGTAAAATAACAACTTTCATTCTGAGATAAAATGTAGTCTTCTGACATCAGGAAATATTTGAAAATTGAGTTCCACAGAGCATCAATCAAGTTAAAACAAACAAACAAACAGAGAAGCCACACAAAAACAAAGCCCCTTGTATTATTTCAAATAATAAATAAAAGTGATTCTTATTTTTTAGAGTGAACTAGATCATGATACTGCTTCTCCCAAGCAGTCTTGGTTTTTACCAGTGATAAGCTGCTCTTTTGATCTCTAGTTTTTTCTCTAGCAATTTTGGGAAAAAGAAAAAAAAAAAACAAAACACTTTTCCTTCAGTGACAGACCACAAATCGTGATGTAGCATTCCTTTCCAAGGTTAAGTTCATCAGTTCTTCTCTCTGTGAATTTCCCAGAGATGGACCTGGCTACCCTTCACTTCCCTGTACTGCTCTTCTCCATGGCTCTTCCCTATTTATCCCTCCTGCCCTTCTGTCCTCTGATGGTTCCAAGAGATGTTTCTGGCAGTTGCAGGAGGTTTGCTGCCCTGCATTATGCAGGGACAGGATGAAAATAAAAAGACCATCTGCTTTCAGCAGCTTTGGTCACTTCAGCAATGTTAGGCATCCCTCCCTCCTGGTTCATCGGAAAAGGAAAGCGTGGGAGCTGAAATGGGTGGGGGATGCTATTTCTGCCAGTGCTGGATACTGAATGTGTGATCACCTACCAGGACATATGGCAATTACTTCCTGCAGCTCATAATATCTCACATGAATCTTTTCTCATCTAGAACTACTGATCTTTTGACTCTTTCCATCAAGGGAAATAAAGGAGAAGACCACTAGCAGCTGCTAAGCAGTCTTCAATCTCTATTCAAATGCTGATTGTAACTAAGTTAGTTTGCCTTGTCAAAATGCTTTTGAGCATGGAAGAATCTGCTGCCAATATTTTCTGGGCAGCATCTGAGCCTTGCCCAACCTGTGCTGGGGATTTTAGATTTCTGTCATGGTAACCTGAACAAAGGGAGCACCAGTTGGTACAAAAACTTCTAAACTTCATTGGTACTATTTTTCAACTTTAGTGATATGATTTGCCCTTCCTTCCTTCCTTCCTTCCTTCCTTCCTTCCTTCCTTCCTTCCTTCCTTCCTTCCTTCCTTCCTTCCTTCCTTCCTTCCTTCCTTCCTTCCTTCCTTCCTTCCTTCCTTCCTTCCTTCCTCCACAACATAATTAAACAGAGGGTGGAAAGACTAAGGCCTACTAAAGTGTTTAAGGCTTTTCTTTAAAGGTTATTTTTTTCTTTCACTGGGCTTGATGGAATGCAGATTTGACTTTAACTGCATGTGCTATATAGATAAACCTCTCATCTAGCAGAAATCTACCTGTTTTCAACAAGCAGCCTGAAAGTCCATAATTTCACACAGGTATCATATCTCTTCCTTCTGTAATATCCCAGACTTAAAGGATTTTAAAATTGATGGAAAGGACCAAGGCTTTACTCCATGTGACACCTTTTCAAATGGTAATTTGAAAGGGACAAAAACTCTCAATTAGAAAAAAAAAATGCCAAGCCCTTTGGGTATGATCTCCTAATTAAAATTTGCTCTGATGACATTGTTTTGCATATTTTGTGATTGGATCTGATGCTGATAGATTTGGGATAGGGTGGAGTTTCTGATGAATAGGGCAGAAGTGAAATTATTTCCTTCCTGCATTTGCAATTTAAATAAATCTCAGCAGAACTAATTGCTTGTGGCACAAATACTTTTTTTAAAGTCATAACTAGTTTTGTGAAGGTTTATTTCCACCTCAGCTGCACATTTTCTCCAGTAGATGTGTTGCTATGAGAAAAAAATCGCAAACCTCATTGTTTGTACCAATGAAATGAGAAAAATAGATCTTTTCTCTAATATTTTTTATCTTTGAATCTTTGTAAACTTTGAAACTTTTATTCACATGTTTTAGTGTTGTGTCACCTGTTAAATAGAATCCTATAAAGAGCTTGGAGCATTCCCATCTGAGTAGTTCTAACTGATGATTTAGCAGGGATAAAAACACAGGGTAATGAACCAATGTCCCATTAGTGACCAGCCAAGGTCAGCAGCTTCCATAAACAGTTTAATCTCATTGTTAAAGGAAATAGAGGGGCTGCTGTAATGTGAGCAATTGATAGGTGCTTTAGTGTGCATCAGAGCATGTTTACTGGGAGAACATTAATGGAAAGAGAACCAGGCTGTGAGCATTACAAGCTGACTGGAGGAAAAAATTGCAAAAATAAAAAGCTATAGCTTTTTACAGGAGTAGCTGCATCTTAACAAACAAATCCTTTATTTTTCAGATGGGTACTCAAGTTTTTTGCGTG
The DNA here is from genome assembly GCF_037042795.1 of Molothrus aeneus. NCBI lineage: Eukaryota > Metazoa > Chordata > Aves > Passeriformes > Icteridae > Molothrus > Molothrus aeneus. Next base: position 69,653,581 of record NC_089648.1, on the reverse strand, counting down.
TCTTTCCAGTGCCTGTATTCATGGCTCTTTAAAGAGCTTCTCTGCTGCCCTCCTCCACTTCTCTTACCCAGCCTCTCCATGTGCCTCAACACATGTCTAAAACTGTTCCTGTCAGGAACTTCTCTTCTGAGGCTCCAGTCTTTTGGAACACCCTTCCTCCTTCTCTGCCTCATTGACTTACACTGGCTCATCAAACATCCACTGAGAACAAGTATCTGTTTCCTTGCCTAAATCACCTCATACTTTCCTTCCTCTCAATGATGATTTATCTCTGTATTTGATTAATTACATGTTTGGTTTTTGAGGTACAGTTCTTCTGCAGGATGTCACATAAAATGAAGCTTTTTAGTAAGTTTACAGGTGGAAAAAGAAGGATGGTAAAAGCTTCAGGTTTTGTCTCTGCAGAATTCCAGCTGCATTTCTGTGGACCTAGTGCACACTTTTTCATCTTGTTGAAACTGGTGAAGAACATAGTCTGGAAATGTTTTCTGGGAATTTTGCATGTTTCATCTCACTGGATGTAGACACCCACATTTTTGACAAGTGCTGTCACCCTGGCTGCCTCTGTATTGAGACATTTTTAGAGCAATACCCTCCCATTCTAAAGCAAAACAAGTCAGAAGATGTTTCCTAAAAATACTTTTTCTTCCATTTAACGATAAGAAAAGACCTAAGTGTTGACTTACTCCAATTTGCACAGCTGGCTTGTAGAACTCCAGACTAAATTGTCTTACCTGTGTTAACTTTTTGTGAACCATTTTCCTTTCCAGAGGAAAAGAAAAATCATTAAGAGGAATAGAAAGAAATACAAGGAACAGCTGTACTAAGAAGTTATTAAAATGAAAGCTGAGAAGCATCTGGGAGACTCACAGGTTGTACATGCTGAACCAAGCACGAGGGCAGTGACATCTTCACTTTGTTTGCATAACACATCAAGGGTAGTATCTGCCTGACTCCCACATGGGAGACACTCTGGACTGTGAATTTTGGCTCCTTGTTTTCACTTCTGAGAGATAATGAGGAAGAAAAGATGCAACAAGGTTTTGTAACAAAAGGAAAGATGGCCTGATTCATATTTTCAATACAGGGCATGCATGCTGTTGCAGAACTCCTGATTAAGTACATGTTTTCATCTAACTAGTAACAAAAGCTTCATGCTGGGGTGAAAAATAGGATGAACAATCTCATTGGTAAAACCGTGGACAAATACAGCACTTGAAGTTAAAGTTAAATCTGCATTCCATCAAGCCCAGAGAAAGAAAAAATAACCTTTGAAGAAAACTCTTAAAGACTTTAGTAGGCCTAAGTCTTTCCACCCTCTGTTAATGTTGCCCTCTGCCTAATTATGCCCTAGAAGTGTTATAATGCTTAGAAACTTCTTTGGACTTCAAAATGAGCCTGCCCATATTGAATTCTGCTTTTTCTATTTCTTTCTCAGATATAATTCTGAATCAAGGCATAAAAGCTGCAGCCACAGATTCTCCTGAAGGATTTTACAGAACATTGTGAAAGAACACTTGGTTTTGTCTTTATTGCACCACACATGAGTGCCTCCATCTCGTTAATGCAGGAAATGTGTTATCTGAGGGAGAGGAGCTCGGAAGCTTGGAACATCAGTGCTGTGCTTCAGAGCCCCCTTTTATTTTCATTTTATCTATTAGATGGCAAGGCAAATTAAATGTCTCATCATGATGAAATAACAGATTCCCCAAATGTGTCCATTTGGCAAGAAAACAGTGTATTTTTGTCAGTGCACTAGTCTCAGTCCCACAAGGGGACCGACTGGCTTCCAAGCTGCAATAAAGGAAGTGACAAGCTGGGTTAGTTGCTGCTGGGCTCTTCTTTTTGTGCTGAAATCATTTATTTGCTTGCTTTTGCAGGAGATCTTTCCCTGAGAACTTTTTCATCTGGAAGCCTACTCCATCCACAGCAATGTTAGCTGCGGAAGGAGGCAAAGGAGCATCTGTGCTTTTTCCTGCCCCTTCTGCAAAACTGCTCTTATTTGAGTCACTGCTTTTCCCTCCCCATGGCCTTATTCTGTTTGCAGACTCCCTCACAGCTGAGCATTTTGCAACATCTAATCAGTGATTTTCCAACACTGCTACTAATTGCTTGTGCCCATGCCAATACTTCAGTGCCTGGTAAACTCTTGAATCTGAAAACTTGTGAAATCCCAGAGCAAGCTCCTAATTCCACATCCACACACTCCCTTCTTCCCTTTCTTTCCTCCGAGATCACATTTTCCACTCCTGTGTTTTAGGTTGCCTCTTAAAGCAGAAGTACCAAGCCTGCTAGAATTCAAGATGACACTCTCAGGCACATGTGGGGACTCTTGGGGCTGTGAAGAGACAGGAGCTGGAATTTGATTATCCTAATGGGTCCCTTCCAACTCAGGACATTCTATGTTTCTGTGTTTCAATGTTTCTATATTTACAAGGCCCATCAACTGAAGAAATGGGATGTGAAACTGCTACAAGGTTCCTGGTGAGTTTTTCTTCCAGTTGGTGACATCTATTTTTCTGAGAGTTCTAAGCTGAGGGACTGACATAAAATGCATTATTTTGTCCTTTACTCTCTCTTCCACATTCTAGACATTATTTTTTAACAGCAGCCATGTCATGTCTTGGCTGGAAAAGAGCATCAGCCTGTGCCTCAAGGCCTGTGGCCCCACTAAACCCCATCTCCACCAGGATCCTGCAGCACCAGTGAGTACAACCAGGGGTTTAACAGACCTGATTTCAACCAGCTGCTGTGTCCTGCAGGGACTGGAGTATCACATCTGAACATCCTGCTCTTTATCACTGAGGTAATTAGGGCAGCCCTGCCCCATGGGTGTGCATAAACCTGAGCAGCTCTGCAGATGGAAATGCTGTGTACTGGCTGAATGCTCTTTAACAGCTTTGGCACCTCTGCACCTTGTTCCAAAGCATGGTGTACCTCAGCCCTTAACGAGAGGGAGGAAACATATTTGAAGGACTAAAGAGGGATCTTAACAGAGTTTTTAAACCCTGCTTCTCTGACACAGGGTCTCCATGGTATCTGGAAGTTCTCAAGAATAAATATCACACTGTGGACATCAGAAGGACCATGTGCAGTTAGCTCTGACTGGACTAAGAGAAAGATGCAGGTTTGTTTTGAAGTTCAAAAAAGCAAAATATACCTGTTCTGGAACAAGGACACAGGCTCCCATTTCCCCCACCCTGGGAGAGGACAGCAGTGCATTCAGGCTCTCTGTGATCAGTCCTGTCACAGGAGAATGGAAATCTCTAATTGTAGAGACAGCCACGGGCTTGAACAAGGCAACACTCACAAAGGCACCATGAAAAGTCTGGGAGATGAGGTCAAGGTGAGGTTTGAGCTTTGGTTAAAAAGAAAATATTCTATTGTGCCCCTTTTCTTCTCCAAGTGTACTTTTCTCTCTCTTAAGTGCATCTGAAGATTATGCAGTAGAAAAACAGATCCTGGAATAACTGACATCCTTATCCTTAGCACCCTTGTACTATGTCAAATTCATCTGCACTTTTTTTTTTTTTTCTGTGGAATGTAATAAATTATTTAAATCTAAAATGTTAAAAAAGCTGGAGGGGTTTTCCACCTTTATGAAGAACCCAGAAAACCTGCAAAGAACAATGAGCAGTTTTATTTTTTTCCATTGCACTTTTTATGTTCTCTTGGTAGATCCACCCCTGGCTTCCCTCAAAAATTTCAATACAGTCTCACAATCATGTTTTAAAATGAAAACATTTTTTTTACATTTATTTTCAATTCCAGTGTGCCTCATTATATAGAAGGTAACAAAGAAATAGAGGGGAGAAGGATGGGTGATGGCAATAGGTTCAAAGTATCATTTGGTGAAAAATTAGCTGCATCCAGAGATACTTAGGCAATGATGTACCTAGAAAAGGTGTTTATATACTGACTCCTTTTTGCATTATAAAGTGCTGAATTCTGTTTTCTGGCTAATCAATTTACAATCAATATGTTGGATGGATATAATTTAGAGCATAGATTAGACTGCTCCTGCTATTTATATGAAATACACATTGTGTCTCTGTCCTGAAAACTGAAGTTATTAGACCTGATTTCACTTGGATTAACTTGTTAAAGCAACTTTTGTTGTTCACTTTTCCTTAGATAACATCCAGTTTCATTTGATATGTATCTAATTAATGTCTATAAAGTTAGCTGAGTTCTGTTCTTCAAAAGATTTTAATTTAGATTAATTTGTTTCAATAGAATTGCTAATTAATAGCTTGTGTGGAAGATGGTACTTTGTTTTGTCCATAGGCAAGGAGAATTTCCATCTCATGGAAATTCTTTTAATAAATATGAAAAAAACTCACTGAAAAAACATTTAGAATATGGTATTTCACTAAGAAATATTACCAAGTGTTTGGCTACTTAAACCAGGCCATCCCTGTTTAATATAACCCCATTAGATTCTATAATGTCTTTATTAGATCAGTCTTATGATATTTATACAAAATCTCGTTTTTTAGAAAAGGACATAAATCTTCAGAGGCTGCAGAAACTTGCTGAATGGACTTCAATTTCATTTGATTAAAGCAACTTGAATGTTTAAGTCCTTGCTTTTCTGTCCTCTAAAAGGGTAGTAAAGTGGTTGGGAGCATTGGTGCATGTGAAATTTTTACTAGTTTATAATGTACTTCTTTATTTATTGTGATGCCAACTTTTTAATTTTGGGAGAACTATCATCTTTTATGATCCTATTGACCATCATTTTTTCAAAACTTGGCCTTATAAATCCTGGTGAAGCTTTTATATAAATCTATTTAGAAATTTTGATGACATTTAAAGCTTCAATGATGAAAAGAGCATTCCCTGCATTTAATATTCCAGAACACAAGGGTGCAACCATTAATCCATTCTCTTGATCTGTCTTCTGCAATGCTTTTTTGAAAGAGGGGGAATAAAGTTATTTCTTTAACAAGATACTGTTGACAGCCAGAATAAATCACAGTTACAGTCATTTATGATGACTCCAGAACCCTCCTCTTCCTCCCAATGTTTTTGTCTTCCAGTTTACCTTGACTCACAGGCCATTTGCCATGGGCTTATCTGCATTTTAGGGTTAAATAACATAAATCAATTTAAAAACAATCCAAACCTGGGTTATGGAGGTGGCAGTACTAAAGCTCCAATTGTGCAATTGTGTGTCTATATATATATATATCTATCTAGACTCCATTCTTTCCCATCTGTACTGGGCACTGACTTTACTCAAATGTTGGCCCAACGGAGTATTAAACACTCTAATTGTTAGGACTTCAGCTTGTTAAGGTTCTTAATTACTGACAACTATTTTTACTCATAAAGAAGTTAAATACTTTTTGTTATGACATTGACTCAAACTGGAAAAAAAGTGTTTAAAAATATTTAGTTAGTTAAAAAGTGGATATTTTAGAATGATATAAAAATAATATTTTGAGAAGATGAGGGTGGGTTTTGGTTGTATTTGAGGGCAGGAGGCAGCTTTTTTTGTTTGGTTGGGGGATTTTTTTTTGTTTTGTTTTGGTTTTTTTTAAAGAGAAAACACAATGGCAAAGCAATGGCTCCCTTGGTCACTACTTTTCTCATTCCAAGAGCCAAGCATGTACTCTCCATCTGCAGAATTTTCATTCCATACTCAACACCAGAAGATAAATTGGAATAAAACATAAGATCAGTTTATTCCCTATGGACAAGATTCTGATCCTTTACTTCTGCAGAGTCCTCCATCATCTTCTACTCAAAACTACTCAATTTTCATTGCCACAAAATTTTATTGTTCAAAAGTATGTTTATAAACACACAGAGAAGATGTTAGATACCAGTGAATGTAGCATTTTTCTTACAGAGATTTTTTTTTTTAATGTATCTAAGAAATTTGGAATTGCAAGTCTCAGTTGTCGTTGTTAGAACTTGTTTTTCCTGTTCATGGAGGCTGGTTCCCCCCTGTGTAGCTTTGCAAGAGATTTCCATAAGTCTAAGTATACTTCGGGAAATGACAGATCCAGCATAAAGTATCCTGTGATGACAGGGGAAATTTAATTTTCCTGCACCAGTGATGTCAAGTGATCTTGTTTCTTAATTTCTTCTATAGATAAAGTGACTTGGAATTTAACGATAGCTACAAGGAAAGGCAGTGGAGGGAACATTTTGGAGAGGTGAGGTAGGAGGATGAGTGAGGTCTGCGTCATGTGGAGGAGATAAGATGGAAGAGAAAGACTGTCTTTCTCTTGTCTAGATTTCTGATGGTGGTTAAACCTTATAGTTCAGGAGTTATTCAGCAAGATTTTTGTGCTAAAGGAACCACAGTCCAACTAAGTGGGTACTTTTTTCTTGAGCATCATTCCAGCACAGATCATTGTGAGCTCTAATTAATTAGTAAACAGTATGCTCCTCCTATTCCCCCCAGCTTATGGCAAAAGGAGCACAGCAGAAGACATTTCTCCTAATCTAAAACTTATGTTGCCATGTCAACTATGTTTAAGCATTGAAATATTGATTGAAGAGAGTTTGGAGTTAAGAGCAAGAAGTATGTAATGGTGTGTTTAAAGAAAAGGCAGGTTTCATGAGCACTTTTCAAGTCTGACTTTCTACCGTGAAAACGTTGCAAAGTATTTAAATAATGAAACTGGAGCAAGAATTGCAAGTTTATTTTCTCACATTCTCCCCATATCCCAAGGCAATGCAGATGTCACATCTTCACTGCTTCCCTGCTCCCTAAAAGTTACATCAGCATTAAAAGGCAAATGTCTACTTAATATTTATACAAAGAAAGACACTGATGGGTAACATTTAATCTGAAATGCTTTCTCGTTAGAGAAATTGCATTAGGAGCATAACGCCTTGCAAGTCTATCTAGGCCAGAAGTCTGATCAAATTAACACCACTTCAGTGCTAATGACTGGTAGTCATTCACCTTAATTAGCCATTCTGAATAAATATATTTTTAGCAACATGCCATTTAGGTAGCTCCGTTCTATGATCCTGTCCAACTTCTCGTGACCTCAGTGGAGTTACAGAGGCAGAAGGAGCGTCAGCTGAGAAGTAGTTTTGATGGCCCCCTTTCACTCCTGACAAAAACCAGGTCATGTCCTTAGTGAGTGTGTTCCCAATATTAAATGCAGATGATCACAGTTATAAGCTGCTATATTTGAAGCACTGAATGGGACTTGCAGATTGGGGTCTGCACATTCCCAGTGGGATCTGGAGCTGCTGGGAGCTGCAAATCCAATTGTACAACAGCAAGGGAGATGAGAGAGATAGCTGGGGACTGTGTGCAGGGATTGACTCACCTGCCAGTCTCTTACTCATTTTGAATTTTCCTTTGGAAATGGGATGTTTGCTGTATGCCATAAAACTGTAAATGGACACCTCCTATAAAAATAAATATTGTACATATACATGTGGGTATTTGTTTTACAGCAAGCATGCCCCAGGGGGCTCCAGACCATGGTTGTTATGAAAATGTTTGAAATTTCATAGTATTTTAATTTTTGTGGCATTTAGCTTTTGTTTTATTATATTAATTATATTCAGATTTTTTCCCTCACAGATCCACAGAGTGGTTTGGGTTGAAAGGGACCTCAAAGACCATCTAGTTCCAACCACTCTGCCATGGGCAGGGAAGGTTCCACTATAAGACAAGACATACTACCAGTTCATTTTGAATAAAGCACAAACCATGCAGGTTCATTGCAATCAATTACAGGAGCATTTCAGTTTACTTAACAACTGTGAGGCCCATTTTAGCTGCAGAATTCAATCCATACAATTAAGATGAAATGAGGTGTTCAGTACTTGCTCAGATTGAAATTCAAATAAATCCCTTTAGCTTTACTAAGAACTTGACAGGCATTACATGGAGAAAATAGGCTTGGAACAGTTGGGGAAAGGTTTGTTTCACTTCCATGTTTTTCTTGATCTGCTCACAATTTCTGAGACAGGAAGAAGACAAGCTGGGGATCTTCCTGTTTATATGTTCCAGAGGGAAACCCTTTCAAGCTGTCATTTAAAGCAAATGCTCTGCTGAATATGGATTTTTTATTTTCAGATAGGGATTTGGCATTATTATGAATTAATGTCACAAACCCAGTCTCTCATTCCTCCTTTATTAATTCTTTTGGAAGAAAAATCTTTGAGCATTTGTAACTCAAATTATGATTCTATAAATCCTTTTTCACTGTCCTGTATGTATTCTGTGCAGATGCAGTGATAATCCTTAATGCATGCATATCTTTAGATATACGGACAAGATTTGCTAAAATAAAAGAAAAAATATCATTATTTAATGATCTGGGTTCAGAAAAGGAGAAAACTCCTTTATAAATTTTCTCTGGCAGTAAAGCAAATTATGGTTTTCCTTACCGCAAACAAATCTTCCCATGGCAGTCTTTGGCAGCGATTGCAAGATATATGGATTCAGATTGCAGGTCCAACATGAATTTAGACACTAAAAATGACTCTTAAGGAAAAAGAAATGCCTGAGGAATGGGATAGAGATGGTAGAGGTGCTGCCATTCCTGTGCAGAACCTCAGAGATTTTGACAATAATATCTTTGTTCTTTCCTCCCCCAGTGATGAAGCAGCAGAGCAAATGGAGGAAACTCTCCTGTCAGACTGGCTTTCAAATTCAGAAGAGAAGGAAATCAGTGTTTCATGACATTGAACTGGGTGCTGGTGACTGCTCAGGCAATTGTCCTGATTTGTCCCTACTCTGATGCTGACTAATTCTTGCCCCTTGAGTCCATCATTGCAGATATCTCAAGATTATTCAATTCCTTCAGACACCTCCATGACTGAAATTTGGCCAAAGTTTGCAGATAACTCACTGTCAGAGGTTTTTATTATGGTCCAGAAAAGAAGTAATTTTAAGCAATGTCTTGTGCCTGTAAAAATTGGCATCCTCAGGTATCTTACTACATTTGTCCCATGGCTTTTGTTCCCACACATTTGGGAATTGTCACACCAAAACCTGCCTGGCCTCCACTATGTGTAAGTGCAAAAACCTAGAAGATGCCAAGTAAAATGCATATCTTTATCCATAAATAATTTTCTGTGTCATTCCTAACATGCTGTATGATTTATTTAACTTTGCAATTATATTCTTTTGAGGAGGAAGGTTAATATATATATTTTAGTTCCTACAAAGAGCACAAAGCTGAGAATCAGACAATGTCTGATCAAAAAGACTGGAGGTTTTTTATATAGCTGTAGTTTTTGGGTAAAAAGTGAGTCAAAACTTGCAGAGAAAGGAAATACCATTTCTTAGACATTCTTATTGGCAGCTAGAAAAATAGACAAGCTTTTGCTTTCACTAGGACTTTGGTTCTAAAGCAGAACCAGAGAGCCTCAAGCTAAGCAGAGTTTGAAAACTGCTCTGGATATAACTTCATTATGTTAGCTGATTAGACAATTTCAAAGAAAAAACGGCAGTTGGTATCTGAGCAGAGCAGGGTACTTAATCAGAACAGAAGTAATAACATTTGTAGCCCCTGTGGTTAGTAGAGATAGAAAGGCAGGTAATTATAGCACAAAAGCTGGTGACTAGCTGGAATGAGATTTGAGGGAAATTACTACATGTCAGATCACTGTGTCTCTATTGATACAATTATTTTTGACATCCAGTAGAGTTATGATTGTGTTTCCAGGCTTAGTTTTGAAGATCATTTCTAAATCTTTTATAAATAGAATGGAGAAATTATACACATAGAAAATACCTGGAGGTAACATGGTGTTCTTCACTGGATCATTTGCCTTGATCAATTCCATGATGGTGCACAGTCCCAGCTTGGATTGACCCTTGTCATCTCCCTGAGTACCATGATGCCATGAATTATTTATTTCTCATTTGGGAATAACCACTGCTTGTTCATATGTGGTATTCAAGGCTTTACTTCATTGTCTCAATGGTCTTGTCCAACCTAGTTGATTCAGTGATTCTGGGATAAACAGTTTTTATTGCATTGCTTTTTTAGAAACCAGTTCTCCAGGAAATGTGTCCACATTTGTCACAAGCAACAAAAACATTTGATAGATAAAGATAAAAACAATCCTTCCAGCTGGGAGTTCATAGCACAGCCACTTTAAAATAGAACTTTCCTGTCATTTTAGTGTGTTCTGATTATATCTATATTTTTATATATATAAATAAATATTCTATATATATATATAATTTTTATATTATATATAAAATATCTATAAAATATATAATTGTTATATATTATGATATATTTTATATATTCCCTATACTTATGGATAGCAGAGACAGAATCTGCAATTTTACAAGCTTTCTGTGACTAGCAAAACTTATGAAGCCTAATTTCCTAAAATTTTGTGCATTGAGCAACTCTCTGCTGTTTAATAAGATTCAAGCATGTCCTCAGTCTTTACCACTGTCCAAGGTCTTTGCATCTAAACTGTATGAAAAATTTGTCTTGTACTCTAATCTTCCATATGAAGGGACACTGACAGAGTCATTCCCTTAGTGTTTTTTTCATGAGAATTCCAGAAGATTGATGTACCTGAAGCTTTTGCTCCTCTGTCAAATTTGTGTGAAACTGGTCCTGAAGATTGATTAAGGTAAAAAGGATGGGAGAAGCAGCCACACAAACACTGACAGCAAGGCTGCCTTTACTTCTTCCCTCTAAGAAAGCAAACTAACAATCAAACTGCAAGATTTTATCTCTGCTTCATATCCAACTACAGGGGAGAATGAGACCTTAGCTGGCAGTGAAGGCAACTGAAGGAAAACTTGCTCCAGTTGCCACTGAAACAGCGTGATGGATTGTAAAACAGGGATGTCAACAACGTAAAATGCTTGCATGGATTTGCTTTAGAACCTGCTGAGTGGCAGAACTTGGATCTTAATTGAGTGCTCCTTGAGCAAAGGCGCAGAAATTGTTGGGACAGGGCAATGATGCCCTCCAAGTTTGAAGGGCAGGTGAGTGGTTTAACTTGCACAAGGGAAGGTTTAGATTTGATATCAGGAAAAACACATTCACCAAAACATTGGAACAGTCTTCCCAGGGAAGTGATGGAGTCACCATCTCTGGAGGGATGTAAAAGATGTGTAGATGTGGCACAGTTTAGTGTTGGCCTTGGCAGTGCTGGGTTAACAGTTGGAATTTATTATTTTCCAGCCTTACTGATTCTACTCTATAGAAAGGCTGGGTCCTAGAAGTGATAAAAGAAACCAAACTCTTGGTATTTCACGAGTCTGTAATTCAGAAGTCTGTGCAATTCAGGAAGTGGAAGGCTCATCAGTGCTTCCAGGGACTGATTGAAGCTGAGGATGCAAAGAGAAAGGACTGTTATGAGCTCCCTGGAAAGAGGAACCAGCTTCACCCTGAAGCACCAAACTAAAATCTCAGATCAATCAGGACCAAGCTGTGTTTGGTAGAGCAGAACTAGAAAACAACACTGAGAACATTCTAGTTATGCTCCTGAGTGCATCTGCTTTTTCAGAGGTAGAAAATAGAACTCAGCCAAGCACCGGGTATTTTTTACACTGCTGTATCACAAAGGAACCCCATTTGGTGCCTTTCATTGTGCTGTGTTATAACATGCTGGAAACAAACACACAGAAATCCCCTTTTCTTACCCAGAGAATTTGCAGATGAAGAAGAAGGTGGCCAATAGTTCAGGCACAGATATCTGGGGAAGGTAGAAATAAGAGTATCAGTCTGCAGACAGAAATAAAGTATACAGAGATATGGTGTCTGGATGTGGGAAATTTTATGGGTCTTATGGTGAAAGAAATTAAAGTGATCAATGAAGCAAAGGGAATACTTACAGATAAATCCCTCTGAAAGGTACTGTCATGACCTAGGGCATAAGAAATCCCAAAGATATTTTTTAAAATGTATGGCACAGCTTTTTTTTTGCTCCCTATCAGAGAACAATTAGGCGGAATGTGTAAGTTATGGAGATATTACGTTCTTTGTTTATAATTTGTTTATAAGACAAGCTCCAGGGAGTCTGACAGATACTCAGATTTATGTATTTATATAGATACAAAAATACAGTAACAACAACATGATTTGGAAATCCTACAGAAAAACAAGCACAAAGAGCAAAACCACCAACAGATGTAGAAAGAGCACCAGAAAATGCATTACCTCATACTGTTTAAATTCTTCTTGGCACTCTGCGTGCCACTAAAATCTCAAATTTTTCAGACATTGACACTCTTCAGGCAGAGAAACAACTCACATTTCATAGGAGGAGGTAATTTCCTTTAAGTTATTTTCCAGAAAAACTGGATAATGCATGGATATGTACAGCATTCTGCAGGGTTTTCCTCATAGCTCAAGCAGCTTCCTGCTCCTTTAGTACAAAAAAAGTGAAGGATTCAAAACACTGCAGGAAGGAGAAGAGGCTGCAAGGAACACACAGACCATGTCAGAATTTGGCAAAGACCTTTTCTATAAGGTTGCTTCCAATCTAACACTTTTGTGAAAGGGAAGGCAGCATATACTTCAAAGAATTGCTCTGTCATGGCTACCATTATCAGAAAACTTTGAGCAGCCACCCAAAAAATTCCTGTGAGGATTATGAGTTAGTTCTTCCACTGAGCAGCAAAGCTATTCTGTGATGGGATAAGGAACCAAGAGCATATTATTTAGACTGAAAGTTTGAAACAGCAGTTGCATCAGCCAATTTTCAAGTGGTCCCTGGGGGTGAAGAATGTTGTCAAAGGCCGTCACAGAATAACAAAATATGAAAATCAGTCTTCATAAGTTATGAAGAAGAAAAAGACCCAGTTCATTAAGGGGTTTAATGGCAATGACCTGCTCACCCCTGCTCCTTCATGAGCTGCTCACTCAATAACTGCAGTTCTGCAGAGATGGGTCATGAAGGGAGGGGGTCACCAGGGGAAGCAGCTTTGCACTCTGCACACCTCTCTCAATCCAAACCCCATTACTCCTGTCCTCTTTCATCAACTGCTGGCTCTTGTGTGATGTCAGAGCCCTGAGTACATCCCTTCCCCTCTGGGGATCTGGGTGCTCAGGGCCCTGAGGTCAGAGGAGGGATGTGCGGATCCCCTTCAGAGAACTTTGTTGGGGGACACCACCAGGGCTAAGCCCAGCTGGGGGTTTCTGCTGGCCACCTTACTGAACTTGGTTTCTGGTGGGCAGGATAAGAGGGAAAGGATTTGCCCCTTTTTGGGAGCAGCTAAAACCTAATCAGAGCATTCAGCATTTACAGAAGGAGGAATGCAAAAGCCATTCCACAAAAATCATCTACCTGTAGTAGTGCCTGCAGGCACATCAATTTAAAATCCTCCTGCCTCAGATGGAAGCCCAGCACAGCCACTGCTTTAGACTAACTTCAGCATTTCTGAAATTGGTTGGCTATAAAATAATTGTATTTCATGGTACAGAGCAAAGTTGTGATTAAACCACCTTTGGGACTGCAGCATCTTGGAAAGCTCACCTGTCATCCTGCAGTGTGAGATAGTGGTCTCATTTTGAATTCCCTCTGCAAAATCATCTTTGCACATGTATGGAATGGAGTCGGAGGGGGAGAATATGTTGTGAATTTGTGACTGACCTGACAGCTGCCCAGTCAGCTGTGACAAGCAGCTACAGGGGCAGTTATTGCAACAGGCAATGCCAATATTCACTTTGGAAAAACAGTAGAAAAAGAAAACCCAAAGAGATGATTACTTCAGTAGGTAAAATCAAATTATTAAGTACAAACAAGGGACAGAAGCTGGATTTAAATGTAAAAAACAGTGAACTTCTTTGGGGCTTGAGTCTCACAGCTGAATCAATTGCTATCTTCATATGCTACGCAATATTAAAGTTACTTGAAAGACAAGATAGATTAAAAACCCCCCAAAAACACAACCAACCCCAAATCACCAATTTGATCCTGTGTGGGGAAAAAAGAGCATAACTAATTACTTCATCATGAGTCACATAGCTTGTATTTCCTCTCTAGAATCTCTAGGTCCTGTTTCATCACTGGCAGAAAGGTTTGCAATAAACTCTGAGCAGCCCAACACCCACAGCAGGCACAGGTACAGGGCAGCCCATTTATCTCAGTGTGTGACCTGATGGGTTCTCATCCTTTTCTCAGTTTTTGGGAAAGATCTGGGGAAAAAACCCTAATTAGAGCAATCCAAGTATCTAATTGAAGGGTATAGAGGCATAAGAGTTAAACAAGTGGATTCTGCCTGTCCTGGTATTTTGAGCAGGGCAAGGGCAAGGGCAAGGGCAAAGGCTCCACAGCTCACTGGGGCATTAAGTGGTCAGAGCAGCCCCTGCCAGTGTCCTCACTGAACAAACCAGAATTATTTTAGGCAATTCCCAGACAGTTCCTGAGACTTGGGCTCATTCCAGAAAGACCACTGATGTTTTGGGTGTTAACAAAGTTTAGCTCTATGGATGAGGCCAGGGCATATCAGATAGGATCAGAGGATATTCCCAACATTGTTTATTTTAAAAGTACACCTTATGTGGGTTTGGAAACAATGATTTTCTAGTTCCATTCTGCCAACCACACTGGCATAAGGCATTTTTTTGGCCAAGCTTCCCAGCTCCTTCTTGCATGTATGGAGCACATGCAATGTACTGAATTTATATGGAGTATTTTTTTTAAATATGCAAAAACATTATATTAATATATAATTATATAGAATATTAATAGATACTATATAGACTATTGTATCATAGTCTATCTTAATGGCTATCAATATTCATTGACCTCAGTGGTAATATCACCTGAGGAAAAGCCAAGGCCATTATTTATTTAGTAGCGCAATCACTCTTCATATTTTTGGATGGGAGTGAGTCAGTGAATCCTGTGTCATCTACACTTGCTCAGCTAATCCAACCAATCACACAGGTTGCTAGTAAAATTTTAATTCTTGAATTAGTTCTTGAAAAGAAAGATTACATTAGTGGCCTGAGGGGTAGCAAGGATGTGAAAACTGAGAGGTGAAATAACACCTATTCACCAAACTAAAATCAGGATATGCTTATTTGCCTATGTGCCTCCCTGATTACCAGATTTCAAAACACCAGTTTTGCTGACTTCCAGGAACAGAACCCACTGGGTAAAAAAACAGGGTTAATTTAAATCATAAATTAAGTATATATAAATTTTATCTCTATGTATGAATTTGTGTGCTGAATTTTATAATGCACTCTTATGCTGTAAAGAATTAATTTGAAGTTGTAGGGAAAGAGCCAAGGAGGTGGACTGAAATGGGATGGGTTTGAGGTCTACTTCTGGCCAGGCAATGTTTATCTGTATATCTTTTCATGAATGTCTTCATTTTCTCTTTTCTTCTATCATTGCCCATCATGTCTGACTGGTAAGTTAATTTGGGATTCATCTCACCTATCTTGCTGCCTATAATGCTGACATTTATATCTGATCTAACCCCTCAGGCTTCCTCTTTAATCAATGGAGAAAGATGGGTTCTTCTAGTCTGCATTTCATTTGAGCTATTTTAGACATCAGCAAAAGCTAATGAGATATATTCCCTCCTAAATATGCTTATTTCTCTCATTTGAATATGAAGGAATCCTGGCGTAACTGCTGTGGGTGGAAGTGTCCACATTTAATAGAATAAAATGAATGCCTTTGGAGCCAGCACTGTGCAGTAGCAGCATGTAGAAAAGGATGATGGAGCACCTTCCCTATAAAGAAAAGCTCAGAGAGTTGGGATTGTTCAGCCTGGAGAAGAGATTGCTCCAGGGAGAACTTAGGGCACCTTCCAGTGCCTGATGGGAGACTAAAGACAAGAGAGAGACTTTATAAAGGCCTGAAGTGACAGGGCAAGGGGTAA
The DNA here is from genome assembly GCF_037042795.1 of Molothrus aeneus. Classification (NCBI taxonomy): domain Eukaryota; kingdom Metazoa; phylum Chordata; class Aves; order Passeriformes; family Icteridae; genus Molothrus; species Molothrus aeneus. The sequence goes on along the minus strand of NC_089648.1, from coordinate 69,637,773 downwards.
TGGATCCAAAGCGTGAAATTCTGTTTCCTTGTGTTTATTTTTGGAGTCAGTCACTGATGAGAGGCCACCCTCAGCAAGACATTGGATGTGATGCCCACCAGTCCCTGCCTAAAGAGGCAGCTTTTGAGGGAGATTGCTCTGAGCACAAGCATCTGAAACCTGCTGGAAAACCCCTCCCCTTGGCAGTGGTTTGGAGCACAGGTTCTGTGTTCTGCCATCAGCCTCAGTCCCAGGGGTCTCCTTTCTGAGGCAGTGTTTCTAGAGATGGTGGGGATGAGGAAACAACTGAGTGTGAGTGGCATAAATTTGAATGGTTGTATTTTTCAGTAGTGACTTCCCAAAAAGCTGTGCACCGCAGCCCATGAAATGGAGGAAAGCACTGGACCACAAGGTGCTGCAGGCTGTGTGGCTCAGCCTGGGTTTCAGCTCTCCTCCCCCACGTCCCTTGCTTCCTCCCAAGCACACTTTAGAGGGTGGATGGATGGCACAGATACCCGTAGGATTTGATTCCAGACACATGAAAGGCTTTAGGTGTCTGAATGTGGTGATGGAATCTGTGTCTACAGGCTACGTGTTCCACCTGTGCTCTACAAGCAGAAAGCAGCATTTGTTCATAAACTCAGGATTTTAATGCACTAATTTCCCTGCTGGGATTTGTAATAACGCATTGTTCTGATTTTGGCTTGTCCAGTAACCAGAAAGGCTTTGGAAAAGAGGTGAGAGAAAGGCTGAAGATGGATTCCTTTTAGTTATGTGAGAGGCTTCCTTCTGTTTGTGGGGAGGACTGCACTTGCATGATGTTTGTTATGAGGAAAAAGAGGATGTTTCTGTTGTACTGAAGAAGGAAGGGGAGATATAATTTTAGAAATACGAGGTAAAAAAATCATATTATAAGTAATATTGAAGATAGATGCAATCTATTAAAATACAAGGTTTGGGAGACTCCAAAGCTCTATTTCTAATTTCTCTATTAGCTGGTAATAAGCAACTATATTTTCCTTGCTCTAGTTTTCTCATTTTAAAATGAATATTATGAAACTTTCTTCATGGAGGCTGCTTAATTAATTGACATTTGTTGAGCATTTTCAGATCTTTGGAGAAAAAGGTCTGGAGAAGAACTAAGCCTTATGGTAACAAATAGCTTGTAAAACTCAGGATTGCTCCCAAAAAACTCTATGCTAAAGGAATTTAAAAAAAAGGCCACAGTAAATTTGTGTGATCATTGCAACACATTCTCCCCCTGTCCTTTAGCACTACCTATGGTAAAATAGAGAAACAATGCAAACAAAACTGGGTAGGCTGTGGAGTCTTGGGTGAGGGAGAGAACAAAAAAGCTCTTTTCGCAAGGGACTAGGTTCATAAGAAAGAAAAAAAAAATCAATTAATGAAGGCAGAAGAGGAAATGAAGAGGTTGTGAACTGAATTCAAGGTGACCTTGCAGTGGGCCTGTGCTTCCTTGTCTTCACCAAAGAGCCAATGAATGGTACCAGCCAAAGTATTGATTCCTAATCATGGGGAACAGAACAGGGGCAGGGAAGCTCAGACTGACTCACTATTTTCCCAGGATCATGTGCCTTTCTATTTTATCACAAGGGGAAGCTTCTGAAAAGAGGGAGATGAAAGCAAATTGAGCTGTTACTCCCGATTTGTAAATCATTGATTCACTCTTTCACATAACAGGGATGTTTCAGATGTTTTAGGTAACAGCAAGAGGAAGAGGCTGCAGTGATGATGAAGATGGAGAATGTGCCATGTTGATAGTGTCTGGTTTGCTTGGCTTGATGAGCCAGCTGTTTTCTCTTTGACTGAGCTGCAACAGCACAGTTTCTTTTTTACCAAATGAACTGTGATGCCAGATGCAGCTGGTCAGCATGACATGAAATTTTCTAAATGACTGATTTGATGGGTAATCAAGGAAGCTGCTGGATTGTGCTGGAGAGCAGGTGGGAGATGGTTTTCTGTAGTACCACATGTAGTGGGCTCAAATTCTGGAAAACTCTCTCACTATTCATGAGTTGTTAAAACCATCCCAGAGCAGTAAAGGATAGCGCTCTGCTACTAACAGGGCAATAGGAGCCCCTTTCCTTCCTAGACCTTGAGGAAGTCTGCACTGCCAGTGGACAAAATGTTTTTTCCTGGAGCTTTTGGATTTACATCACACAGTCCTGTGACATGATGGCATTCAGAAAATTAAGTGTGGACACCTTTCCATCCTCCAAATCTGTTCATCTGATGAACTGCTATTTTTTAAAAGCTTTATCTAACCCTGTTGTGGGGAAAAATAGGCAGAACTGGACTAGAAGAAACTTTGAAATTTGCTGGGAAGATGTGAACCCTGGCTTCCTCCTGCTGCAGGGACAGCTGTTGTTGCCTAGTGCTGCAGAGTAATCCTTTTCCTCCCACTCTCCAGGAAGGCAGGATCAGGAACAGTGAACACACTTTGCATCTCTGCCAGGGATGAGGAAACAAAGGGGAATAACAATAAATCCCTCCAGCACTGCAGCTTCTTGTCTCTGTTTATCATTGCTGTGGTATCAGATGAGATGTCAATTACCTGCCTTTGAGAATAAATGCAATCTTGGGGACACACATTCCTTGTCACTCTAAGCTTCAGTTGCCCCACTGCTTTAAGGGTTAATGATGCAACTCTTTCTGGGCTCCATGGCATTACAGACTATTTTGATATACTTTTCATAGCTCCCAACACTATTTTCCCCTGCAGCTGTGAAATCCAGAACTCTTGATGCCAGTCTCTCAGAGTTTCTTTGTATTTTGGTATTCCATCTTCTCTCCATTGCCATCTTTAAGCTCAGGTTTTGTTCTTCTGGCAGAACTCCAGCCGTTTTCTGTTTTCAGAACACAAAATCACAGAATATGCTGAGTTGGAAGGGACCCACAAGGATCATTGAGTCCAATTCCTGGCCCTGCACAGGACCATCCCCAGGGTCAGGTCACACCCTGTGCCTGAGAGAGATGTCCAAACACTTCTTGAACTCTGTCAGGCTGGTGCTGTGACCGCATCCCTGGGGAGCTGTTCCAGTGCCCAGCCATCCTCTAGGGGCAGAACCTTTTCCTAACAGCCAACATAAACCTGCCCTGGCACATCAATCCATTCTTTTGGGTCTCATCACTGTCACTACAGAGCAGAGATCAGTGCCCGCCCCTCTGCTTCTCCTCAACAGGATTCTGTAACTGCAGCGAGGTCTTCCCGCAGCCTCCTCTTCTCCAGGCTCAGCAGACCAAGTGACCTCAGCTGCTCCTCACATGGCTTCCCCTCAAGGTCCTTCACCATCTCCATTGCCCTCCTTTGGACACTCTCTAATAGCTCAATATCTATTTTGTATTGTGGTGCCCATATTATGGCATTGATTTGTTTGTGCTGCTGTTGTTCCTGTTCCCATCTTTCTGTTTCTTTCTATATTACTTAGATCAGAAGTTCCTTGCAGTAAGGAGTTTCTTTTCATCTGTGCTTAGCTTGGCAGGCATGGATCTCCTTTCATCTCTTCTCACTTTTGTAGTAAAACTCCTTCATGTTTAGGTGAGAAGTTTGGGCAAAACAGGATTGGAGTCTGCAGTAGCAAGAACTGTCTTCTTGCAAACGTGGGTGCTTTCAGGTCCAGCTCCCAGAGTCAGAGCAAAATTTTGTTTCTTTAAATTGCCTTCACCTAGTTTAAATGCAGCACATTCACATGACACTCTTCATTCCAAATGCATTTATAGCATTTCTTCAGAGGCCTGTCTGTTATGCCAGTATATCTCTGAAATTGTCCTACTAATATCAGCTGAGCTAAAATTCAACAAAACTAGATCAGGGACAGTACATGCAAAAATAGTTTGCCACAACTTTGCAGTTGGATATTTACAGTTCTCTGGAAACCTCATCCTAATTCTTGGCAGCAGTCAAAAAAGCAAATAAAATGTTAGGATGCATTAGAAAAGTAATGAAGAAAGAATCAGAACAGATCATTATGTCAGTGTATAAATCTATGCCTTGCCCACATCCAGAATAGCAATGAGCCCATCCTGAAAAGGAGCTGTTTAGACCTGGAAATAGTAGAAGGATGGGGCATGAAGATGCCTAGAAACAAACAAAAAATGTTATGCAAGGAGAATGAAAAAGAGTGAAAATGTATGAACAAGAAATGGCTGAAAGGAAAATATGATGGAGGAATCTGCAATAATGAGTGCTGTGAAAAAGCTGAATTGAAGAAGAAAAACCAAATTAGTTTTATTTCAGAACAGTTATGAAAAACTTAATAAAGTAACAGTGTTTTTTCACCTAATGCCTAAAAAACCCATGGGCCTTACTGTTGGAAAATAATTGGGATGCCAAAAAATGGCCTTACACAGGTTAAAAATGATTGGGTGAGGAGGAAAATCTAGCAAGGAGAAAGGGCCACTAAAAACTATTAAATGTGATAATAGGAGTGCTGTTACTACTTCAGAAATTCCCTAAATTAATCAGAGTTTGTAGCAGGATTAACTAATATGCCTATTCCATTTCACATGTTCACTAAGCATCTGTTATTGAGCATTATGAGAAACACTGGATTGTTCTAGAGGCAGTTTGCTCTTGCCTGCTATTGCTGTGCTTATGTTACTACAGCCTCATTTTGCAGGTATGAAGAGAAAGCTGTGTTCCAAGAAGCAAAACCAGAGACTGACAGTTTCCCAGCCAAAGTAGAGGTAAAATTAAGACAATTAGTTTCAGCTGAAAAAATAGGTCCCAAGACTAGACTTTCACTTTATTAAAATTTCAAGCTACAGCCAAGTAAATGTGTTTATGGGGGAGTACAGCTAAGGTACACACTATTTCATTATTAATGCAAAATTTTTTCATGCTAGGAGGAAAGAAGCCCAGAATACTTCTGAAATTTTTAATACATAATGGATGTGGATCTTACATATTCATCTTCCTATACATCCATGCATAGGTAGATTTATCTTGTCTTTCTCCTCCTCCTCCTTTCCCCAGCCTGAAAGGATCCTCTTGAAAGGCTCAGTCAGGTGTTACCCTCAAACTCCTCTATGTGAAGAGGCAGAGAATCCCCTTCAGCTGAGCAGCAGGGAAGGATTAAATTACTCTGTGGATGAATGCAAGCAGAGTGGGTTTGATTGCAGTGGAACATATTTTGTTTCAGCACTAAAGCTCTTCCAGAGCCACTGGAAACCTCGTCCAACCCTCAGCACTGTCCATGTCTGAGGGATTTCCAGCAGCTCATTGAGACCAGCATCTGTCTCATGAGGTTTGCTCCCTCAGGCATCCTCCATCAGGCTTTTTCTTGTGAGTGCCATGTTGTGTTTTGTTAGGCAGAAATTGTCTTGGGGCCGGTGTAGATGATATTTTCTCAGGTGACCTTCCATGGCATCTAAGATGAAGTCAGGCATTTATGATGTCATATGTATTCAGAGGAGCAAGGAACAACCCAGACCTTCTATTCATCTGTGCTGTCAGATTCAGCATCAAATAGATAAAGATCTTTTGGAACCTCCCAAATCCTTCCTTCATCCCCCCCTTAGTTCCCTCTGGGAATCCAATACGTATTTAGGAGGAATAGTTGAAAAAACAATGCAAGTCTCTATGCAAAGAGAGATTGCAAATCTCTATGCAAAGCACTTGAATCAAAGAGGGGAGCCAGGTGCCACATCCTGGCCCTGCACAGAGATGAGCTTAAGGTGCTCAGGTTAGGCCTTATATCTCACTTCAGGATGTAATATGCAGGTGGTAATGGGAAAATCCCTCTCCTCTAATCAGGAAATAGAGAAGCTTGGAGCCAAGGGGAAGGGAGATTAGTGGGAGTTCTGACACAGATGTAGTAAAGGGAGTGGGTGGTGTTTGATTTTCTGTTCTTAGAGTCTTTCTTTTTGAGATAAGACTAGCTAAGACACTAAAATTAAATTCTGAGGGGGACTCTGTGTTTCAGCATCTTCATTAGTTCATTGCTGTGGATCTAAAACAGGCTGTGGGTGTGGGTGTTTCTTTTCTATTTTAAGTTAGCAAATTCCTCAGGGCCTTCCCTGTTTTGTTTTAAAAATAGCTGATTATTTCTTAGCTGTGCAAAACCCCCTGGAATTTACCAACTTCAGAGACTTGCAGACCCCCAGGAAGTTTTGGGTGTTATCTTTGGTCTGGGGCTGCTGTGTGGTAAAGGCCATGTTTGTGATGATGCTCTTTGGGACACACTGAACCTGCTGGTAGCAGCTGTCAGTAGGAGACTTGTGATTTCTTGTGCCCACCGACAGCAGAGTCAGAAAGGGACTCTGGATAGCACTATCGGAACCAGGGTCTTGAAGCAGAACCTCCTAACACCCTGATGGATGGAGGTTTAACAGTTCCAGGTGGGGTAAGAATGGACTTAGCCAGGGTCAGGTCAATATATATAAGAGCCTTTGTGATTAATTTTGGTGTCTGGGCTGGTACTTAAGTGGGAAAATGAGCATTAGCCCATGACTCTGTTTTTTCTGTAGTGCCCAGCAGCTCATGCTCTCCCAGTGCAGAGAAGGTGGGATGCTCCTAGAGGGAGCCTGATGGTGCTGTCTGCTTTCCCTGCAGCATCTGTCTCTGAATTACTTGAGTAGCCACACACAGAGTGTGTGAGACAAGAGATTTTTTTTTATGTACACTGGGTAGTGAAGAGGAAATGAGACTGGTCAGCCTGCTTGGTTTCACTGATGAAAACAAGTCCTGGAGTCTCTTCTCTGAAATAAACAACATGGTGCAGTGTCACTGGCCATACTTCTGTTCCCATTCTTTGAGGAGCTGCCTCACCCCAAAGCATGGCTGAGAAATTATCATTACAGCAGCATATGCAAATCTGGGCACAGATGATCAGATGCCTTCTGATTTCTCTCTTCCAAGGAGAATGACTTTTATTATCAATCCATTAAAATAGGACAGGCACATAGAGGGCTCTTGCTGGAGCATGTTGCTGGAATCCTGCATGGTTTATGGATCACTAACAGGACCATCTATTGTGGAGACAGAGCTGCTGTTTGTGCTCATTAAGTCCATAGACTGAGCACCTTCATGAATGAATAGGAACAGCTATTGTTCCCATGCTGTGGTCTCTATACAGAAGCGAATGGCTCAATTAGGTTACATCTTTTATTTCTCTGATCAAAAGCAATGGTCCTCAAAACACAATAATGGCCTTAAGCCTTTCAGCTTGAAAATTTATCTGCATTTGAATAACAGGAGTGATAAAACAATATTTTTTTTTAACTTTTGTTTTATATTCAGTGGCTGAAAAATAAAAGAAATTCTCACACACCTGCAGCTGAGCTGGGTGCCTTGTGATATTAGTCTAGCATTTGGGAAGATGGATGCACCACAGGATCTGCACCTACTCTGGCATTAGCCCTTGGAGTCTTTTGAGATGAAAAACTTGAGCACTTTGCCAGGTGCTCTGGTACCTGAATGCTGGAGGAATCTTGTGCACACAAATTCATTTTTGCTTCTGGTCCTGCAAGCCCAGCCTGCCATCTGGTTTCAGTGTAGTTGTTTGCTGCATAACTAGTCAGAGAACGCTGCTACTCAAACAATTACCATGTGAAAGCAAACACAGCCTTGGCTTTGTTTCACAATCCACAGCTACAGGATATGCAGATCTACAGTGCACAAAACCTTCCCTCTTTAAGGGGGAACAGTGCTCCCCTCACATAGCTTTGGTCTTTTCCCAGCTGTTAATATGAGTTCCTGCTCTTTTGATCCCACTGCTGTCACCCAAGTGATGACAGGACCACTCTCTGCACTCAGAAATTCCCTAAATTTCTAAGTGCTCTGCACTGCAGGGTTTTGCCCCTCCTTGGACCCTATTGTGGCGGGGGGATGCCTTTTCTCTGACTGCCCTTGCCGTGTTAATCTTTCCCTTTCCATGACCCTGACCTGTTTTTAGGATGGGTTGTAGCTATCTCCGTTTGAGAAAACCTCTCAGGACTGACATGCTTTGAGAGCAGAGCCCTTCTAATTACATTCCTCACAGGATAACCATCCTGGAGGAGTTGCATAATCCTCCCTTGCACTGTCCTGATGATGAGCTGCAAATTGACACTATGTAAAAATAGAGGACGCTTGGCCTCTTTTTCGTCTTTTGAAACTGTTTTAGAGAGCTTCTCTCTCTCCAGAGCATCACTTACAGATTTGGTTATTTGCATGTGGTGTGATTTCCTTTAAATTCTGGTTTATTCATATCTCTCTTTTTCCTTTGCATGCCTGTAGTGTTTTGTCTGGGGTTGGCTGTTTTTAATGTAGAGAAAAACCTGTCTGGCTGCAAGTAAAAGATTCTTCATTTGCGTAAGATTCCTTCATTCAAAATCAGCTCCTATTTACTGCAGTTTTATGTTATCAATAAAAAACTAAGAGCCTTGTAGATGACCAGGTCAGAAAAGGAGGACTTGGCTTAATCACATCCTTAAATGTATGTTGAAGATTGTGATGAAGTCAAAGCACAAGGACTGTTTTCCTCTCTGGAATCTTAGCCTAAATTAAAGTCTGTGATCCTCAGTGCACTAAAGAGAAAGAAAAAAGCTAAATAGCAGGGCTAAAATTTTGAGAAAGAGTTGAAGGAACAGAGATAGTATTTGACTGATACCATGATGAAAATCTTTTCTCTGGGCCAGACTTCTTGGAGTGAGTGTTCAGAATGAAGGTTGAAAATACTCTGCAAAGTGATGAGTTTCTGTCTAGAAATCCGACTGGTTATGACTGATAATAATAAAAATGTGAATCACTTTATAATTTCATATCACAGATTTCATTCATAGAGTCTGAGTAAGCTGAATCTGTCTTTTTTCATTCCTTTTGCATGCTCACACTTTATAGAATAACAAAGACCATAGAAGTGTCTGGATAAGTAGACACTGAGCTAATTAAATCTGTGAATGAGATCAGAAATGCATTTGTGAAATATTTAGTGTAAGCATAGAAGATGAAAACGTTTTTGCTCTGACATGAAATCAACCTCCAATTAAATGGATAAGATAAAGCAATAAGTGGAGAAGAGGTAAATTGTAACTTTCACTTCTCACAAATTATGAATTAGAAGATTTATCTGAATGACTCAGATAAACAGTTGAGTCAGATTAGTTTAATAAATCCCCTTACATCAACTGAGTCTCAGTAATTTATTCTTCTGCTCATTAAAGACAATACTAAGCAGGCAGGTTTGCCATTGTTTAGCCTTGTGCATGGGGACACACTTAATGCACCTCAGCAAAAATGTCCTGATACCACCTGGGAGCAATGCTGGGATCATGCCTGGTGACCATGATCAGAAGGGAATGAACAAAAGCTGATCAACTGAAACAAGTAAAGAAAAGAATGAGAATATCCTTGTCTTTTTTTTTTTTCTTAGAGGACTTACTGTGACATTGAGATCAGGTGAATGAAACAGAAATGGAAATGCTCTTTATTTCCTGAGATACCAGAATGGACTATGGTACCCTGAGGCTTGTGTTATTCTGGGAGACATTCTCGCTGGACAGAATGAGGAAGAATGATCTGCTTTCTATCACATCTCCCAAGCCTGAGAGAGATCACAATCCTTGCTTGCAATGTGAAACTTGTTTCCTTCTTTTCTGATTAGCTCTTATTTGCCTTTTCCCTCCCTTTATTATTTAATAATTTTGTTTATTTATTATTTTGTTTTTCTTTCCCATTACTGACTGAGTTTTGTAGAAAGCCACATCCCAAAAGCAAGCAATGTGCAATGACATACCCAAACAAGTATGATTCTGAATTTGATTATTCTCAAAGATAATCAGATATAACCTCATGGTCAATGCTGAGCTGAAATAATCACTGAAATGTGAGATTCTCTTTATGGCATGGAGGTGATGATGTGTGGTTGTTCTTTGCAGTGGAGTAGTATGGAAACAAAATATTGCATCCTCTTCTTACTTCTTTTTTATTCTCTGTGATTATGTCATATCATGCTTTCAGGAAACTAGGGTGACTGACCTCCAGTAAACATGAAAGCCCCAGTCTGTCTTAACAAACTTTTTTTTATTTCTCCCCAAAGGGCAGCTTGAGTGCTGTTGTGTCAGAGGGGGGAAACAGCATTTTTTTAAGAAGAATTTTTAATGATTACATTTCTGCTTCTGTGTCAGTAAATGATGAGTGGTTTTTAATGGTAATTTTTGATGTTATTTATTGATGGATTCAAAAGCTTCTATGACTAGAACTCCAGGGTAATTATTTGATCAAGTTTCATGTAGCAAGAATGGAAACTCTAATTTTGGAGGCATGTTTTAATAGTGCACATTTTCAGACTCCTTCCACTGCCATTTTGTGCTTCTGTTGAGTATATGGGAATACAAAAACACTGATGTATTTGAGTTAATGCTCGTTTTCGTGGGTCATAATCTAGGTTTCATACACTTCTGAAGCACTGTATATGTAGATAAGGGCATACTGTCCGTGCAGAAGTAACAGCCATGTCTGCTGGTGTTTGTCTTTAATTTTAACCTTCCTGAAGGTTGCATTTAATATTTAAATTTTCACCCATCTTTTCTGTATCATGCAGGGGGAGGCATTTCTTCTCTAATCAACCATATGATCCTTCAAGTTGTTTCTTTGATGTTGAGAATAGAAACTGAGGGATTCATTTCTTTACTAAAGTGAAATTTTGAGTTCTGTGTCTCTCTGCTCCTGAAAGCAGAAGCCACAGGCGTGTAAAGCACACCCATCCTCTGTCTTCTGTGATGATCTGAAGAATAGGGGAGGTTTATTGATGGGAAAGCAGTTTGGAGGCAGAGATAGGATAAAATTGATCAGATATGAATGGTGCTGCAGGAGCTTTAGCAAACGAGCAGGAACAGAAAGAATACAGAAATGAAAGAGAGAGCGAACTTCTTAAAGATCATATTTCACAGTTCTTTATAGCTGGCTGTTCCCTGTTCTATATGTATTGGGGAAGGAAAAATATAAAAACTGCAAGTACAGCGATAAATACTTCTCTGTGCTGCAAATGACTTCATAAATACTGAACTTGCACTTGTGTTTTATCATCCTTTCACCAGGCACCCATGGTGTGCTATTTATAGCTGTATAATTCACAGTAGACTGTCAATTATCCTATAGGGAATTTCCTGACTGTTGGTTGGAGGGCAGTGGAATTCCCAGCTGAATGGCAGCATTTGCTGTAACATTATGGCACGCTAGAAAATGTGATTTCATTGCAGGCTGCCTATGGCTGGGATGGAAATGTTCAGATAAGAGGGCACCAACAGCTTTTTAGCTTTCCTCCTTGGTGCCAAAACACAGCTATAATAGTGCAGGAAAAAATCTCCATTCTTCAGCAACATTTGCTTCAGTCACATTTTTGCTGTCCTTTATTGCTGGAAGTACGAAAATGTGAGACACAGACAAGGAACAATGCTGAGGAAATATGAAGTTTTTCAGCTTGCAGAAAATTACTGGCTCTGTTCTAGCCAGTTCAGAATATAAATAGATGAAGGCAAGATTTCTTCTGCCCCTCTCAGTCTACATATATCATTTTTAAGACCACAGAATAATAGAAGAGCTTGGGTTGGAAGGGACCTTACAGATAATCTAATTCCAACCTCTCTGCCTAAATCAGGTTGCTCAGGACCCCATCCTGCCTGGCCTTGAACACTTCCAGGGCATCCACAACTTCTCTGGGCAACTAGATAGTGATAGTCCCTTACCATCCTCACAGTAATGAATTTCTTCCTAATGTCAAATCCAACGTGTTCTCTATCACTTTAAAGCCATACCCCCATGTCCTGTCCCTCCATGCCCTTGTCAAAAGTCCCACCAGCTCTCCTGTAGCACCTTTAGGTACTGGAAGGTTTCAACCTGCAGGGCTGAGCAAGCCCAGCTCTCTCAGCCTGTGTCCACAGGAGAGATGCTCCAGCAAGTGCACACTGATGGGTCCTGCTGAGCCTCTCATCAGCCAGCACCCCCAAATCCTTCCCCTCAGGACTGCTTCAATCCACTTCCACCCAGCCTTTATTTGTGCTCGGGACTGCCCTGACAAAGATGTATCTTTTTAAAATCTGCCAGCATAATGATTACAAACTGCCCATGACATCCATGCAACAAGATCTCTCCTTTACCTGGTTCAATGTCTCTAGTAGGCCATTGATTTTTATTCTGCCTGTGTTGAGCTTCAAATAAAATCTTAATTTTACTTTTTGCTGCACAGAACGTTGAAGAAAGATATTTCTTCATCTGGAGAGATGGAATCTGGAATTCCACCATCAGCTGAGAGCACAGTCCCTGGCTAAATACTCATTGCTGAATATTCACATCTGTTGGGTTTTTTTTTCCTGCTTGTCTTCTGGTATTGTATCAGATAGCTTTCTCACAGATTTTGGAAGCCACAGTATAGTTTGTATCCACAGTACATGAATTCCCATCAACACATTCCTCTGCATTTCACTGTTCCTTATAACATGTGAAAATCAAAACTATACAGTACGATTCTGGTCTCAGTTTTGTCAAGGACATATGAACAATTAACTTTTCCTTCCCAGCTTTCCTTTTTGCTTCATGAACACCCATCCAGAACTCCTAAATGTTTTTGTGGCTCCACAGACCCTGGTCTGTATACCTGCATTGCAGCCCTTGCTCGTGGAGATATATTGTGACAGTTCAAAAAAAAAAAAAAAAAGGAAATGTTAAAAAATAGTAATCAAGATCCCTGTTTTTGCCTGCTCTGCAATGGAGATTTACAAATTTGCCTATTCTTATTGAATTTACTAGCAGATATTTTTACTGGCTCAATGAATGTGTCATCCCAATCTCATAAAAAAGGACAACTAATCTCTCCATTTAATGATTTCACATTAGCAGCTACTTTTTGAGATTGGGTTGTTGTCTAATCTGTTTAAACTGGAATTTATTATTGATGTAATATTCTAATATTTTCATCAGATTGTTCTGTGCTCAGTCAAATATATTGTAAAAATCTAAGCACATTATATCTCTACTGTCTCCTTTATCAACAGAACTTGTAGTGTCCTGAAGGATGTAATCAGGATTATGTGGTGTGATTTCTTTTTCAAAAGACACTGTTGAGAGGCAGTACTTATATCCATGTTCGTTACTACTCTCTTAGATAAATGAATGCTCAGTCATGTTTTCCATTAATTTCTTGGGGGTTATTTTTTTTTTATTTGGGTTATCCCTGCTCACTTTCTGAAAATTAGGATGCTTTAGTTTCTCCATAATTTCAGAATGTGCCTGTACCAGGTATACTGAAAATAGACAGCAGGTCTGCACAATGCTCTGAGACAACCTTTTTTTTTTTTACCTCAAGTGCAAGATATTTTGTTTTGCTAGAGAATTTTCTTTCTTATAGTCATGGTATAATACACTCCTGAGTAACTTATGGACTGGATAATACTTTGTCATGCTAAAGTGATAAGTGTTCTGCTTCTTTCAAAATACAGACTAGAATAGAATAAGTTTTTGAATACATTTGACTTCTCTGCATCACTGCATATCTGACTGCTTACCTACATTTTTTAGTGGGGTTTTTTTTCTTCCTAATACATTTGAGTATTTTTAGCCCTGCAAGCCATTCTTTCAACCCAAATACAACTTTTTTTCAATTTTCAGCATTTGAGAAACAACACAAATTAAGTATTGCCCTTTCCTTTATACGTGTACATGTGAAGTAGACAGATTGTAGCACCAGTACTTCTATTTCTGTCTCTATTTCCATCTAACTCACTTGCAGGAATAAATATAATAAGTTCCCTTTGTTGTGCTCTAAAATCAGTGTTGGCCAAAGGTATTTTTCAGAATTGTAGCATCAATCTTTTTGGCCTTTTTGTCACCTATTTGCAGTGCTTTTTTCCTGACTTTCATGCTAATTTTCTTCTAAAACATGTACATTCCAGCTGGTAACAGTATTCCTTATTTTCTAGTCATGATTTGAGGAATGCTCCTAGTTGTGTTACTGGTTTCTTGCTGCTTTTTGTCCATCTGGAATGCTGATTTTTCAAACCTCAGGTCTATGGCAGCATGAGGGAAACTGAATTTGCATAAACTTCTATCAAATGTGATGCTCCTTCTCAGACCCAGAATCCTGGCTCTGGAAAGGAATACTGCAGAAATTTTTCCTTAACAACAGCCTTTGATGCTTTTTGTTCCATTCACTTCTGAATGGGGTCTGGCTGTTTAAAATCTTTTTTCTCTAGCTGGCTGCTGCCTCCCTGTGTGCTCCAAGCAATGGTCTGTGACTGTGTTCACAGGGGTTCTTGGGTGAGGGAAGAGACGAGAATGTTGACTCCATGTTCAGAAGGCTTGATTTATTATTTTATGATATATATATATATTACATTATAACTATACTAAAAAGAAAAAGAAGGACAGGTTTTCTCAGAAGCTAGCTAGGCTAAGAATAGAAAAGAATGAATAACAAAGGCAGCTGTCTCAGACAGAGAGTGAGACTTAGCTCTGCTGTGACTGGTCACTACATTTAGACATCCACAGGAGACCAATCATGGATGAGCCTGTTGCATTCTACAGCAGCAGATAACCATTGTTTACATCTTGTTGCTGAAACTTCTCAGCTTCAGCAGGAAAAATCTTAAAGAAAAGATTTTTCACAAAAGATGTCTGCGACAACAGTCAGCCAACCATCAGCCCTTCCTGCTCTGACATTGTCATTCTTGGTTGTCCCTCCCACTTTTGGAGCATGTGATAAAGCATTTCACAGAAATAATGCCTTGCCATGTATTAAAGTTCAGTGCTATGCCTACAGTATTTCCACCTGTCATTAGTTTTCAAAAGAAGGAAAGTTCTCATGTGAATTTTCCCCGCTCCATGACAAGGTCCCAGAAGTCTTCTCTAACCCTGGAGTTCCTCAAGATGCTATGACCCTATTTTGCATCAGTTCCAGCTTTTCCCCTCCACCTTAAAATTCAATGTCTCAGTTGAGTCAAATAAAAGCTTATACAGAATATTTTAGATATTATCTAATATATAATGCATGCATCAAATTATATGATTTAGATGTTATTATTGGACACTTGGAACTGCCCACTTCCCATCTTTAACACACTTGGCCGTACATCTCAAAGGAATATATTCACTGTTGGCTGCTATGAGGCTTTGCTACTCCAAAGTTAAATGTATAAAAAGGCAACTAGAAGTAATTGCCAGTAACTATAACCAGTGGTCAAGAAGTAAATTAAAAAAAAAAGAGATAAAAAAAAAAAAGAAAAAAACCCAAACAACTAAGAAACAAAGAGAGAAATTCGCTTCAAACAGGAAAAAAAAAAACAGCAGCAAAGATATGTCCAGGACACAGTAGAAATGTGGCTGTTGGTCTATTCAGTAATTTCACTTTAAAATTTGTATTTGTGAGTAAATCATCCACTTCCAATTTTTTTCCTGCTTCTTCCTGTTTTCATTTTTATTTATTTCTGTCTCCTTCACAACTTTTTTTTTTTCCCTGTAAAACTTTACCTTAGTAAATTTCTTCAGCTCCCAGGCAGGCAAGTTTTATTAGTTCTTCTTGGTGTTCACTGTTTGGGCATGTTAGCATCCCAAATCCTCCATTATTTTGTCCCATTTAGTCTTTCAGGATTGCCTTCATATCTGGTTGTATACAGCACACAGAGCACTGCAAATATCTTCCAGATGGAGGACAGTAGATACTACAACTGCTTTAAGTTAAAAAACTCTCAGTCAGGCTGTAGACAGAGTTTAGTTTCCATATCCAAACCTTGGGGGCAGATATTTACCTTCTCTGAGTTTCCATGCCAAGATTTCTGTATAAATGAAAGAACGCTGATAATATTTTTAATTATTACAACAACCTTAGTGGCAAGGTGGTTCTGGAAGTAGGCTGTGAAAGATTTTTTCTGTC
This sequence comes from Molothrus aeneus, assembly GCF_037042795.1. NCBI lineage: Eukaryota > Metazoa > Chordata > Aves > Passeriformes > Icteridae > Molothrus > Molothrus aeneus. The sequence goes on along the minus strand of NC_089648.1, from coordinate 69,621,928 downwards.
ACTAAAAGAAACTCCTTCCAAAAAGTGAAGAATTAAATACAAATTTATTATAATGAAGAAAATTTTCACTCACAAAATGCAGGAAGCACCAATCCAATCACCTGAAAAGTAGAAAACAGTTTGTAAAGTGTAGTCAATTAAAAATTCTCTTAGGTTTCAGTGTGATAAATATCTGATATTGTCCTTAAATATGAAGCTTGGTATTTGCAGGGAAGATTTCCTATGACCACTATGTTTAAAATTATTCATAAGGATATGCTGAATCTTTAAGATTTGATTAAGATCACAATCAAATATTGGTTTCAGAATTTCATTATTTCACTCTGTGATGCCTGAGCTGTCTTTTATCCACCTCTTTTCTGATTCAGCTGAAATACACAGATCTGGTGTCATTCTGTCTTCCTTTGAGCTTCATAAATATAGCTAGAGGTGCCCCTTTTACTCTGAGGACACGTGTCCTATGAATTTAAATCACAAACACTATGGACAGATTGTCCAAAGGCACATTCACCTTGGACCACTCCCATCCCACAGAGGACTGGGCAACTGCTGTGGCTGAAATTGGATGGAAGTGATCCAGAACTTGAGGTTACCCAACCCAAAGATGTAGAGAATTAGAGAGAAATTTCTGTTCCTCTTGTTGCATCGATGTGTTCCAAGGCAATTCCAGCAGAGGAATCTCATGGTGGGACCTTTCTGGCTTTGCACTGCCCTGGAATTTGGTTTGATGGTGGTGGCTATCCAGCTCCTTAAGCTTTATGAGTGTTTGTTCTGTGCTTGGAGAGGTTGCCTCAGCTCTCCTTCATGGCAAGGCAAGACTCTTCATATTTACACAGCAGTCAAGCAGGTCTGATTGCTGAAACAACAATAAATCTATCTATGAAAAACCTGCAGAGGAAGGGATTTGCTCTGCTAATGAACATATCAATTATTTTCTGTCCAGCACAATAGAAACTCTGATGCAACCAGAGTTGAAATCTCCCCGTAAAAACCTATTCTATGGACATGCAAAGAAACATGGTTGTGGTATTTTCGGGGTCCCCCATCATGGGGAGGAAAGATGAATCTGAAGTACTTAGAAGGCTAATTTTTTACTTTATTATACTATATTAAAGAATACTATACTAAAAGGATACTAAAGAATATGGAAAGGATACAGACAGAAGGCTACAAAGAATGATAATAAAAACTCGTGACTCCTTCCAGAGCCTCAACCTAGCTGGACCATGATTGGTCATTAAGTTAAAACAATTCACATGAAACCAATAAAACAATGTCCAAACCACATTCCAAAGCAGCAAAACACAGGAGAAGTGAATCAGATAATTATTGTTTTCATTTTTCTCTGAGGCTTCTCAGTTTCCCAGGAGAAGAAATCCTGGCAAAGGGATTTTCAGAAAATCTGACAGTGACACATGGTCTGTGTTCTGAGGGATGGAGGGCATGGAAGGCACATGCACATGTAGGGAGGAGGGAGAGTGGAAGGGGGATTGGAAAGAAGAGATGCAAAACATAGGAAAAGCACTCTGGGAGTAACTGAGCACCTGATGTTTGTCCTTGGCTTGCATTTTGAGGTCAGCAGTGAGGGAAGGGTATCTGAGGGGCCAGCTAGGGCAAGTGAAGGAGCCAGTGAAGAGGCACAGATGATAAGAGGAAATGCAGATAAAAGAGAGCATTTTGGTGATGTTATGCAAGCAACTGAGTGGCAAGAGGAAGGCTCACCACATACGTGCTCTGGAGAAGTTTGTGCAGTGAAGCTATTTGTGAGGAGAGAGTAGAATCTAATTTGTTTGAACTCTACCATCTGTGGTGTAATTGCCTTATTACCAGTGGGATTTATATGAGTAAATGAACACTAGAAGGATGAAGAATACTAATAGTAGGGTTTAATTTTATATAGGACTGTCTCTGTTCATCTGTGTAAGGAATATGAAAATAAGTCAATTCAGAACTATTTTATATAGGGTTATCTCATTCAGCTATGAAAATTATATAGAAAATAGGTCAATTACTACAAAACTTCTACTAAGGAGGAATGAACACACTATCATAAAAGGAATCTGATTGCTCTTTAATTGCAAAGAATAAAAAATCATGGCAGTTCTAAGATACATCTTCAAGAGAACAAAAATATAATTGGAAGCTGACATCTTTCTTCTACAAATAGTTTCCTGAAAACTGCTGGTTTGACAAGCTTCCAAACTGACATCTTCTATTTATACATAAACCCATTGCAAGATTTTTTCCCCAGCTGATATTTGGTAACAAGGCACTTAGCAGATGGTATGCCAAATTGGATCACTTCTTTTGTGATACTAAAGTGTGATTTTAAAGCCCCTTTCCCATTGAAACTGGTCTATGCAGCTACCATTGTGGTTACAGAGACATTCTTTCACCTTCACAAACCATGCCACCCAATATGTCAGGCAGATGTTGATGAAAGGCAAAGAGAGTTTCATGTTGTACAGAGAATTTGACCATTTCACATAAATTGGGACACTTATGTGTGTGCATAAGGTCAGACTGGTTCTCCTTTGAGGACAGACTGATATCCTGGCATGCTTCACCCAAAAAAAGGCCTAACAGTGTTGTCCCAAAGCTGGCCTTCAACAAAGCAAAGCAGCAGACAGTGAAGAAATTGCAGGTCACATTTTTATAACAATCCTGCTGCTGTGATTAGGACTGATAAAAGGAGACCAAGAGGATAGAACAGAAAAACTTTATCAACTGGACTTGTGTATTAGACAGTGTCCTACTCCTCCAGCTTCAGCTACTGTCTGCGTTTGATCTGGGCACTGGACTGAGCTGAGGTGGGTGTGCTGTCACCATGGTACACTGAGAAACTTAGGGGGGATGTGGAGTTGGCTCAAGGTCAGATGAGTTTCCTGCTGGAGGTTGTGATGTAGTGGAAGTGAGGGTTGGGAAGGGTTTGTGCCCTCCTAAGTGGTCATGGAGACTGAGCAATGTGGCTTAGGCAGGCTTGTATACTGAAAAATTGCCAATCTGCTGTCATTACCTTAAATAGTTGATGATTAACATCCATTTGAACGTTCCATTTTGACAGAACATTCCACAGGTTCTGTGTTTTGTTTTGTTTCAGGCTCCTGAGGAGATACAGGAGCTACATGTCTGTGGTTGAGACAGACAACAAAAAAGGAAAAGCAGAGACACAATGATGGGCTGCCTGTGAAAACCACAGGATAAAATCTCTTCTTCAATTTACTCCTGCTGTCCAATTTATTTCACGAGGAAGTAAATGTTACCCACAGGACTGGTAAATAAAAAAGGCTTGATCCACTTGCTTTCATGTAGGAGTCTTTAGCTGGTCACAAAGAGCCAGCAGAACCCGTGAGAAACAAGCACTCCCATGGAGCAGATGTAGGAGACCAGGAACACCCTGCGGCAGCTCAAATGTCTTTAAATTCTTCCTTACATCTGTGGTATCAGTGCTGTTTCTTACATATTGTTTCTTAATGTACTAATATTATTGTGATCAAATCAAATTTTTTAGAGTTTCATTCCTGCAATATCCAAGTACTGGCATAATAGATGATGATTTTAAAGCCAAACCCACTGCCATTAAGTCAAATTATAAATTGAGATCCTAACTGACTCAAGTTCCTCCAAGAAAGGTTAATTCAAACTGACTGGCAATCATTAATATTCAGTTCTTACTGTTACATTAGCAGAACCTGGTCATAAATCTATCTTAATCAGAGTCTTCCTGGAAAATGGACAATGGGCTCTGATGACTAATACCCTGGCTGAAATTTCATGGGGGACTTTGGTAAGTATTTAGGGAATTAAGTTTTTTCATAGTCCTGCACTGAATGCTCATCTACACATGTTGCCATTAATAAAAAAAAAAAAAAAGAGAGAAAAAAATCTAGTGAAATGATGGCTTCATTACATCATGCTTGGAGCAAAATATTATTTCTGAGGTTTTTTATGTGGCTACAACTTCTATGATAAAGGAAGGTTTGTTCTGAAAACTGACTATGCCTGGTGCAAGTTTGGGGGAAAGCCAGTGAGTATCAGAAAAGTGACAATTCCCACTGATATTTATCATCTGTCTTGCAGCAGATAAATACAGGACATTCTGACATGGGAATAGTCTGGCATATTATTCAGCCTACATGTACAAGTATAAAGAGCTGGTATCTCGACAATTCCTCATTTTCTGGCTTCTGCTAAATGCTGTCTTTGTGGAAGAAAAATAACACTTACTTCCTAGTCTTAATTCTGGTGCTTAGCCCTGATGCAAATAAATACAGAAAGCCTTTTGTTACAATGAATGTTGACTCATTTGTGTAGAAATTTCTTAACACAATTAAAGTAATTACTCTTAGTCAGTATGAATGTTAAACAGACTTCAGAAGGAACCTTGTTGTGGGATACAATTGCCTCTTTCTGTCCAGATACCTCTCACATCAGGACAACTCCCATTCATGTGTGTTCCCACGATGTGAGGTCATTGAGTCAGAACTAGAATAATCTTCTGCGTCATTCACAATAAAAGTATAAAAAAATTTCAGCTGCTAAATGCACTAGACAGGAATTCATCTTTCATTTACATATTTGCAAATAACAGGAGGGACTGAATGTTAGACTCTATATATAAAGAAACACTCCATCATATGAGGATTTTAAGACTAGCTTTAAGACTAGAAAGAAAAAGAACATCTAAAATGTAGACATATACCTTTTCACACAATCTTAGCAATTTGGGGGAACATGGATTTTTTTACTGATAAACTGGTTCAAAATCTATTTGAAGAGGCTGGAATTTCTGTATAATTATCACCAGTGTTTCCACTGAAATTCCTGGACTGTGAATCTGCGTGCATTTGTTCAACTGAAACATTCTCCTGCTGGGAACTGTGAAGCTTCATTTCCTTTAAAATTTTCCGGGGACAGGATGTCAGCCTAGGCAGAATGCCCTAAGGATATCCAGAGGAACTCCAAACAATGCATTTTAAAAGGCTTGTCATTATAACTACAGTTTTACAAATCTTACAAATAACATTTATTGGGGAAACTTCCTTTTTGTAAATGTGATTGATACTTTGACTTTTTTTATTCTTTCAGGATGAGAAAAAATACCAAAACATTTAGAGTCAAGGGATTCTTTTTTTTTCATTAAATACCTCACTATCAGTATAATAAAAAGGTCCAGTTCTTGTTTATATGCTACAGATTGGATTTCAGGAGAAAAATACTATTTTTGCTCACAGTAGATGTTTATATCTCAGTGTTAAAGACTGCTGTTGGCTGTTTTGTCACAAATTTCAGAGGGAAATGGTGCCTCTATGATCTGAAATGGCTGACAAGCATGAGATGTGATGTATTTCTATTTGCTACAGAGAAGTTTCTGTTTATCGCAGGAACAAAACTCCTCTTCTATGGTGGACATGTCAATCAGGATTCTTGAAAACCTTGTTTAATCACTCACCTATCCCAAGCTGAGACTACTGGAGCAAATTATTTATGTGGGAATTCACCCCCACCTCATTTTAGCATGATCTGAGGTGCCTGTGATGGAAGATATTGATATTCTGTGGCAACAGTGAGAGACAAAGAGGATTCAGGAGGAACCTGAACCCAGCTAAAATCTGATTTTGGGATGTTCCTGTTCCTCTCTGTTGCTCCCTCTGCTCTCTATGTAAAAAAGAGCAAATCTAGCCCTTTATATGTTGATTTTCCACATGCAGAATTAAAGCATTTCTATTCTGTTGTGTGTTCTGGTATTATAGGCTGTTTCCCCAGGTTTTTGAAAGTCAACACTTCTGCCTCTGAATTTAAGCAACAATTTGCCTTTTGGTAATACCTGAAAACAAGAAAAAGGGATGTTCATGTGAGCAACATTAACCTCTACGTCATGCCATTAGAATTACTAAGAGAAGCCTCAAAAATATTCAGTTGGAACCAATGGCTGCCTAGGGCAAATCTAACAGTCCTCATTTTTTTTAGTCTGGAAAGCCAACCCTTTGCATTTATTTACACATCCATGTTAAACTGATTGCCCTTCCTCTGTGCAGCTCAGGAATTATATTAATCATCTGAGCCTGATGGTAGATCTGCCAGCAATGACATTGGTTACTTCAGTGCTTCTATTAATGATAAATTTAGCCAGCTAAAAGGATGAGGTATGTGCCTTCAGGTTGATGCTAAATTGAAATTACCACTTAGCCTGCGATGAATTGCCTACGTTTTTATTAATAGGCTAAATTCCAGATCTGACCTTTCCAAAATTGCTGAATTACTAAATCCTGGGACAGACACCAGAGTTCCTCTTACAAGGAGAAGTGTATTATGCAAACATGTAAGGTCACCTAGAGAAGAGCCCAGCTCTGGGTACCAGGTAACCTGTGCACACAGGTGTTAGCCAAGGTGCTCTGTTCATCCATAGCTGTGGTTTATAGCTGCAGGATAATGCTCCTTCACTTCCCCACCCTTCTGGGAGCGTAACATGTGCTCCTGCATTGTCTTTTCTAGATTAATCACCTAAATTAGCACTGCTTGCTATTTCTAGAACCCCCCACTGCACTGTTACTCTCAGAACACAGAATACCCATCCTGGCTGGTCTCTGCTAAAGGCTGCTGTGCTGTGATGTATCCTCATTCAGGTCAGAGGCCTTTGCTTGCTGCTTCCAGCCCCCAGAAAACAAATTAAAGCACTTATTCTGTCCATGTTTACATATTGTGCAGAATTCACAGAATCACAAAATCATTGAGGTGGGCAGACACCTCTGGAGGTCAGCTGGTCCAGCCCCTGCTCAGTGCATGGTCAGCTCCAAGCACTGCTTGGGGCTGTGTTCAGTGGGGTTTTGGGTCTCTCCAAGGATGGAGACTCCACAGGCTCTCTGGGTGACCTTGATTACCCTCACAGTAAAAGCTTTCTCCTCACATTTCAGTGAAAAATGGGTGAATTTTAGTATTTCTATGTAAGAGAAAGCACTCTTAGCACAGCTTCCCATGCTGAGGCTTCCCTGCAGAGATGCTGTTTTCAAGGGCTGAATGTTTTCCTACACAATAAATAAAAGACAAAGAATAAGAAATGGGCAATGAATTATTGGATTATTAACTAGTGAGGCTGATATGCCCAGTAGGAGTGCTGAATGCTTTGGTTCTGAAGTGCTGTGGAATTAAGGTGGTGCAAATGACAAAACAACATACTGGGTGAATTCTCTGATGAAAACGAACACCCATATCCCTCATGGCACCTTGCACTCATCCAGTTTCAGCCCCAAGTGGAGAACTCCGGAGATAAACAAATATTAGATGACTACTTGCAATATTTGCTAAGTCTTAAGGAAGCTGCAATGTGTTCATAATGAAACTGGAAATGCAGGTGAAGGTAAATGCTTGTAATCCTGCTGATGTGGACTCAAAGAAGAAATTGTTTCCCAAAGAGGAGAGAAAGTCCCAAGAAAAATAAAAACCTCATCATGATTGGCACAGAGAAAAGGATTGCATAAAAACAACCAATAGACAAGGCTCAATTTTCTTTTTTTTTTTTACTTTACCAAAAATGGAGACATTTATGATAAAGAAATTAGAAATTTGCATCATGAATTGGAATTACAAATAAGTCTGTAATAAATGAGGAAAGCCCTGGGTCCCCAGCTGTAGCTTAACACATTGGGGTAAGTTGGCTGCATGATGTAGAGGAATCACTTCAGGCCTTCTTATGTGAAAATTTTCAGTAAAATACTGAGAAGTTTTTTGCTGGGTAAAAAGTACAGTTGCATTTCAGAGTGGTGTGGTGTTGGCTTCAGAATGCAAGGTGCCAGGCAAAAGGAAGAAAAGATGAGCCAGAAAAAGTGTCAGGTGAAGGAGGGAGGTGGGTGAGGAAGGAGTGGAGAGCTGCAGCATCACACTGTAAGGCAGGTACAGCACCAAGGATGCTGCTTATCCCAGTGTGAGACAGACCAGGCAACTGAGAGCACTCAGGGTCAGCAGAGTCCTGGGATTTCTGGGTTGGGAAATCTCCAGCTGCCTTCACAGTTTCTCCATTGGAAAACGAGGAGAGAAATGTGCTATTATATTGTTGTATGGAAAGGAAAGGCTAGCTGGTTAGTTTGTAAATTTTATTTCCTTCTCTTCATTTTATCTCTTCCCTCAGGATGATACTCTACTTTTAAGAGTCTGAAGGGAGGAAATGTCTGTGCAGAGACTTTAGGTTTTCCACATCTTTAAGTGCAGCCTCGGGATAGTGTTTATTATCCACCCCTAGAAACTGATGCTGGCCTCAGGGCTTGGCAGAGTGGCTACATCCCACCAAACAGATGATTCCTTATCAATCAGTCTTCAAAATTTGTGTGTCAATCAGGGATAGAGCTGGAAGACCCAGTTTACCTGTAAAGTGGCTTTTTTTTTTTCTTGTTTCCAGAACACATGAAGTGAGACTGACCAACACATGAAATAATACGCAATCCAAAATAAAGTTTTCTAAAAAGGAAAATTTTTACCAAATATCTCAATTTTCATTTCAACATTTCCAGGAGTCTTTAGAAAAGTGAAAACAAGCATAAAAAAGCAAAAGCAAAAGTTTTGCTTTGGATAACTTGATGCCAAGTCAGTGCTTCAGCAAGCAAGGCAGGATAAGATCGATTATTTCCATTTCACTGCACTCGGCTGACATCACTGGGGGTGCAATGCCAAACAAGCCCAAGCTACATTTTCATCAGCAATTCACTTTGATTCATTGGTTGATGCCTTTAGACACTGTGTTTTGTTCCTCAGATTTATTTTAGAAAAGATGATGCTAATTCTGGCTGGATAAAGGCTCTCTGAATAAAGCTGGGCTTTGCCATAACCTGTGGCCACGATTCTGGATGTGCTTTCTATACGTGAATCCAGCTCATGGTGAGTGTCCAGGAAAGTGCTGCTGAGCTCATTCTGCAAGCAGGATGGAAATAGACTGAACAAACTGGGACCATCCTAGGGTTTTTGCAGCCTCATCTTCCCAGGCTTAGATTTATAAAAGCTAAAATCAGTTGAGAATTTCCATGATTTCTGTGAGTTCTGTATTTTCTGTCCAAGGTGCTCCCCCCAAATGTCCAACATGCTGCAGACCCATCTCTGTAAGCAGTTGATTTCCCTAAGTTCTGCATGTCCCATATCAACATTTCCTCTCCTCCCAACAGCTCCCAGATTCATTTTGGTGTCTGTCATGGCTGCAGCTTTAGATAGTGTTGAGCTGCTCAGAGACCTCCAGCCCTACAGTCTTTTCCTGTTATTTTTCCTTGGGAGTCTCCCTTGCAGACATATCCCCACGTCGCCCTGCTTATGAAATCTCCTTTTGGCAATAGCTGAGACCCCAGAGCTCCCCCTGCCTCATCCCTGCCCTGACACTCCTGGGTTATGCCCTCCATGACCAGGCAGTGCAGACCAACAGAAGCAGATCCATGAGTGACACAGCTGGTGCTGAGGATGCAAAAACCTCCATGTTTCAGAGCGTTTTGCTTTGATCCAGATCCAGCCTGGTCCAAGAGACTGCAAGTGTTTGGAGTATGTTAGCAGTGTCTTGGAATTGTATTTTTTTGTTCAGTTTCAGACATAAAAAATCCCATTTGGGCTCTCTCATTCCTCTTTTCAGTGCAGAAGATGCTGGGGTAGATACTTGCCCAGAGCTTTCCCAATACTCCTTCCTGAGAGAGGAGTCAAGACTGAAACAAAGCCTGTTCCTCTGTGCAAACACTGCAGTGCCTGTGCTATTTTTTAACTAGAGGGGAGCAAAATTTGTCAGTTTATTCCTCCATAAGGAGAGACCTGAGTGTGCTGTACAGAAGCTGTATTTGCTATTGAAAGCCCTGTATTTGTCATAAGGCTCTTATTCTCATTAAGGTAGGAGCTGCAGCTTATTGGAAAGGCTCTTGATACAAACACTCCAGACAGGGCTGTCCCCAGATCAAATGATATTTGTCATGAGGACAGTTGTGCAAAGATTCACAGTGAGGAAAAAAATGCATCAGAAGATAGATTACAAGGTCACCCTTCAAGGGTAAATAATTAGGCAGAATTGTGCTGTTTGGCTTTATGTAAGAATCATTCTCTAGTCTCTATTCTTTTTACAAACCAGAGCTCTTTGCAGGGGAAAGGGAATTTAATAAGCAGTTTCTGCAGCTCCTGCCACAGGAAGGAAACTTTGGCATAGGAAAGCATGTACTGTTCCTTACATATTTTCATATCACATGCAAATTTTACTGAGTGGTCCTGTGCTGAGTGAGAAATAGATACCCCTAGATGGGTTCAGAAATTCTAACATTTAATTTCTGACATGAGACGCTGTATTAGGAGAAAGAAAAATACCTCAGGCAGACAGGCAGGACAAAGCTGCTCATCAATAAGCCAGTGAACCACAAGAAAGTGGGGTGGTGTTCTTGAAGCCCAGTTTAGTGGGCTGTGCTCCTCATCCTGACAATGGCCCCTGAACTGAAAGCCTTCTCACAACCCATGAGAAAAGGAAAGAAACTGTGCAAAGAATTTTAACAGACTGTTGTCATCAGTGGTAGAGGCACCTCAAGATGTGGTTTATCTTATCCAAAGAGCCAAGGGGCTCATCCCAGATGCAGCAGTTTTGCACTACAGGCCCCAGGAGAAGGGTGAATGTCCCATTTGGAGCAGCTGCCCCACATTCGGAGGGGTGAGGTTAGGACAGACTCCCCCCACTTCCAGAGGCGAGGGGGATGTAGACACTGCACAAAACCACAGGAATCATCCAGCACTTGTCTTTGGTACTAATTTGTGAAGCCTCTTTCTCTGTTTGTTTGTTTGATGAGGCTCATTAGAGGCTAGTTGAAGGCTGCCAGCTCAGACTGCTGAGCAGGCTCTCAGCTGTGCTGAAGAGGCTCCATTCCAGCCAGCTCCACACACACACTCAGGCCGGATGTTGGCTTCCTTTCATGATGCTTTTCTTTGTCTACTTGATTGTGGACTTGATTTCTACAAGTGCTATAAAAAAACCCCAACATTCTTAGTCTCAGCTGGATTCTTGCAGCTGTGGGGAAAGGAGGAGGCAGGGAAGCAAAGACTCCATGTTTTCAAGAGCCAAAATTCCTACTCCATAATTTGTGCTGATTGCTGTCTGATACTTAAGGAAGGAGTTAATTAGAGTTCCAACTCCATTCTCTTCCTTCTACAGTACCGAACAGCTATTTTTACTTGTGGTCTACCTGTTTAGTGTCCCATTTGTGCTTGCAATAAGAACTCACCTAATTGTCTTTCCCAATAGGAAGCCAAGGACTTTCTTTTGGTACTCCAAAACAAAGAGGTTTAGCTTTAGGACTATAAAGTCAAGTGCTTGAAGAACAAGGAACATATGGAGCCCAGTTATCCAGTCCCCTTTAGAGGCAGTAGGTGCATCCACGTACAGTGTTACAAAGCAGAAGGAAAATTTACATGGACATGTGTATTCAGGTGCTTTCCCTCCTCACAGCAGTTTCCTGGGAAGCAAAAGGATGCCAAAGTTTGGCACCAGCTTTGAATTACAGGGGACATAATTTCCCTGGTGAGAAATTATAACCCTTTCTCTTCAGCCTGTCCTTCATTTTCTCCTGCACCCTCTACACCATCATTTGTAGAGTTTCTCACTTACAGCTTATTTTCCAAAACTTTTTCTATTTCTGTTCATCCTCCTTCTTCCAGGCCTTTACCTGCCCTTCTGTCCCACCCCTTACTTTGCTGTTACTTTGGATCTCAGTCCCAGTTGCCATTCTCCCCATTCTTGTGGTCCAGGCTGCCTTCTCCACTCTGCTCTGTCAGGCTGCCAGCTGCAGAGAGCACTAAAAGCTCAGGAGAGGAAGCTTCATCATCTCAGTGCTGGAGCTCATCACATGCAGAGCCCCTGAAGGAGCAACAACCACAGGTGAAAGTTATGCTTTGCTCTGAGATACTCTGGACAGAGTAGGTAAAATCAGCAGATAGGCACAACCCCTGCAGTAGGCCAAAACATCCTTTACAACAAAAAAAAAAATCAGCTTTAAATCAACCATAATGAAGATCATCCTAATAAGAACTGGAAGTTTAAACCATGGCTGATTTGCCTTGGGTTTTCATAGCAAGGATAAAAAGTATGCTGACAGTGTTAGATAGGATCCCTTCCAAAATCACATGCACACACCAAATTTTGAATCCTGCAAGAATTCTCTGTGCAACTGTTCACATTTGGTTTGGATTAATTTTTTTTCTTTTTTTGGTAGGAAAAATCCTGTATTACTCTCTTTTTACTTTGGAAACACTTGAATTATTTTTACTGAGCCTTCTGTAGAAAAATCAGCTTGACAATTACACTTTTTAAGACATGGGTAAAAATCAGCAGAAACCAGCAATTCTGGCAATCCCTTTAACACTGGAATAGCAGGTCCTTTTTTCAGCAGGCAGTAGCTGTGGCTCCCTGTATGCCTTGCCACAAGGTAGAATGAAATCCTGATTTCCCTGAAAGCACCTAACTCCTCACATATAAACAACTTTTGCCTAAAAATTAAATTGGTATCTGTATCTTGCCCATATAGGAAAATGAGGAAAGCCCAGCTCAAAGAAGATGGGCCCAAACCTTCTGAACCCCTTTGGAGTAGACAGATACTGGCCCCACCTGACTTGGAGGAGGAAAAAGAAACTGTAACTTCTCTGATATTTGGATTTCATTATGTGGCAGCTGGTAAAAAGTCCTCTGAAATGAGTTTTTCTTAGAAATATAATAAAGTAAAACTGGAACATAAATAGAAACCATGAAAAAATATAAATCGGAAGGCACTGAAAATGCCAATACATTAAATTTTCAATTTAATCAAAGTCATGGGTCATTTAATGCAATATGAAGAAAAAATATGGAGAAATGAAATCATGGCAGTTTCTTATGCTGCAGTTTGTCTAAAAGACTCAAATTGTATTGACTTTCTGTAGATCTCAAGTTGTTTTAAACAAACTGACCCACCCAATCTAAGGCATGTGGGATTGTTTGGTCACTGTGAAAAAAAACCCAACAGAAAAAAACCCCAACAGTTAATAGGTATGTTTGCCTGTTCTTGCAGTGTGTGTGGGTTCCAAGGAAGTGTATGACTCCCAGGAATAAACTTCTTTTGGCATGGCTGAAATCTAAACCCCATTAAACTCAATATATTTCTGCTGATTTTGGTATCTGTAGTATTGGCTACAAGTGAATTAAGCTCTGAGCACTGCAACAGCAAATGTTTGACCCCAAGGCTAAGGCATGGGATTCTTGTGAGCACTCATGAAATGCTTGGGATCAGGAATGGGCTTCACTCCTCTGATTCCCCCCCCACTTTATCCTTTTTTGGCAGGTTTTCTGTGCAAAAGTGCTCAAAAACTTGAAATCATATTTTGATGCTGTGGTAGGAAATAGGGGAAAGTATAAACTTTCTGTGAGACCTAACAGCTAGTCATGGGAAAAAAAAAGGAGAATAAAGTTAATTGTTCCTGTGAGTTTAGACTGCTAAACTAGAACAAAAATGCATCTGGATTTTAAATGGGAAGGATGTAAAAAAGATTACTCCTGCCCCATATGATATTCTTTATGGTCATTAAAAAACCAAAATCATAGAATTGTTTGTGTTGGAAGGGACATTAAAGAACATTTAGTTCCAATCCCCTGCCATGGGCAGGGACGACTTCCACTAGACTGGGTTGCTCCAAGCCCCATCCAACCTGACCTTAAACACCTCCAGGAACGGGGCATTCACAAGTTTTGCTTTTTGTTTGTTTCCCCCAACAACAGCGTTCAAACCAGCTCCCTGCAGTGCTTGTTCCATGTCTGCCTGAGGCAAGCCACACCTGCACCCTGCACAGAATTCTGTGTGGAGGCAGCTGCTGCAGCAGCCTTTGCTCCAGCTTACTCTGGGCTTTGTTTTCCACTGAAATGAGAAAGCCTTGTATCTGCTTACTTCATCTAAAGCCAAGCTCAGAGTGCATTTGATTCTGCTGCTATCAGGGTAACTGCTGTGACTCTGAGGCTGTCACATCAGAAATCACCCATCCACACTGCTGATCCTTTACACTGATGGAGGGTAATGCACACTCCTTTCCCATGTGTTCAACCTAACCCTGGGTTTGCTCTTCCTGAGCAATCAATGAAACACAGATGATAGATAACTCTTTTCTGTCTCATTATTTTCCAGGTTTATCTCTCCAAGCCCGGCTGCACACTGTAAATGGCAAACACAGCTACAGTACTAGTCAGCAGTAGAATGAGATGGTTCTGTTCTAACACCATCTAATTTAAAACCTGCTTTCACCCTTGGCAAATCTCTCAATTAAAATCCCAATCACAGCTTTTCTTGGCTTCTGGGTATCATAGGCTGAAGGGGAGAAACATAGTTTTCTACGAAAAAAATCAGGTGATGCTTCATCTCTGCCCAATATATTAGTCATGAAGAAAAAAAATGCATTAAAAGAAACTCAGGCTTCTTAGAATGAGGAAATTTAGAGCTTGCAAAGATGCCACTCTGTATTTTCAGCTCAACAGGATAAAGGAACTGGACATGTAATAATGCTTTTTTTGCAAAATGTACCAAGATCATTTTAAACAGCTAAATAATTACAATTACAATTACAAAGGCATTCTTTTCAGGCCTTTAAGAAAAAAACAAGGTTATGTAAGAATGAGGTGCAACAGACATACTAGTTCTTTCATATTTTTGAACACTTGGATGTGATTTGTCATTGTGTTTACATTTAAATGCTTTGTGGATCAAGGCATGCTGGAGGAATTAGGTTTCATGTATATGAAACTTCAGGTAAGTTACTAATTTTGTTCTTTAGCCATTTTTAAGCTTGGGTTTTAACATTCTATATTTTCAGCCACACTGAGACAGGGGTTATGTGAACATCTGCCAGTAGCGCCACAACCAGTATTGGTGATTTTGAGTAGTGACTGGAATTGGAAGATTTGCTGAAAATTGTGAGGTTAAATAACAACAAAAAACCAAAACATAACAAAAAGAGGTATTTTCATCTGTCCTATTTTCTTAGGCATTCACATTTGCAAACTTTTCCATGCATCAGTAAGAGCTGGAAAAGAACTTTCTCATGCATTAAAAAAGAGAAGCTGAGTTTCCCATGTTCCAGGAGCTGGAACTGCAGAAAGGACAACAGAATAAATTCTGGGAGTTGCAAAGTTCTGTAACAGAAATAGTTGGTGGGAGTTGAAATAGCATCACGTTCCTTTGACTGCATAACTTTGATATTTAAATTAGCTCGCTGCATTTTCTTAGTCTGAAAACTGAACCTTATGTAATTGAGAAACAATAATCTAATATCATAATAGAGTCTTATCATGGCCATTAGCCAGCATCTCCAGTGGAAATAAATGCCTATTATTAGTCCAATCTATCACAAGATCTTGCAGCATTTGGGACATTCCCTTGGGTCATCATTGCACACACCTCCTATAGTAAATCTTAAATTGCGACAAATAATGTCTTTTTCCTATGGATACCCCCTCTCTTCTATAGCTATTTGTCTTGCAAAACATAGCAGATTTTTTTATGCAGCAGGGAAAATGGTGGCTAATGAATGATAGAAAAAAACTCATTTATCCTGTTAAAGCCATATCTTTGTTTCCTGTATCAATGTGGTTTAGACATGCAGAGACAGCATGATAAATATTTTATGTGCAGGATCCAGCAAATGCAGAGTGATAGGATGCTGCCATGATTAAAAGAGGTGTTTAAACTTAGAGATAGATTCTGAGTCCAGCTGCCATGAAGCAATGCTTACTAACACTGGAAGAGGATTTCCAGAAACCCTGGATAGCCCTGGCTGTGCACTCTTCTCCTCTCCTCCACCCTCCACCCTCACAAGGTGTCTCAGATGCCCTTCTGTTCCTCCTTAAAGGTCAGCTGGCCAGCAGCACAAGCTCCTGCACATGCCCTCTCTGCCTCAGCTGCAGCCCCAGTCTGCAACCTGCCAACAGCAAAAGGACATTTGCCAAAAAGTTCTGTGCAAGTTGTTCCCACCAGGAAAATCCCCTACAACACCAGCTGCATCCAATTCCTCACAGTTAGAGCAGAAATTTAACATCCCTCCTACCCTGCTTCCTTCAAGATCTTCCCACCAGGTCCAGCAAAGACATTATGACACCTGGCACAGGGGAAGGCTGGCTGCATCCTCCCTGCCCAGCAGGACCCTCCTGCCAGCCACCCTTGAGAGAATTACTGCTAATTGCAGCAAAGAGCTTCCTGCTCAGACTCCTGCCACTGAACAGACCTCCCTGAGCACTGCAATCCTGTCACCTGGCAGTAAACTCACCTCTCCCTCCTGGCATCACCAGCTGACTAAATGGAATAAGGACACATAAGGCAGGCTGTGCATTTGAAACAGTCTTTGCAAAAGCAGATCCCTTCCCTGATGAAGATGTGGTGGGAACAGAATTGTGGTACTGGTGAGTAGGAGGATAATTATTTTGGAAAACATGGTGGCCACTCCAATATCAGGATATCAGGAAGAAATTTTTCACTCTGAGCATGGTAAGACACTGAAGCAGGTTTTCCAGAGAAGTTGTGGATTTCCCATCCCTGGAAGTATTCAAGACAGGGTTGGATGGAGCTCTGAGCAACCTGCCATAATGAAAGGTGTCTGTGCCCACAGCAGTGAGATTGGAACTGGATGATCTTTAAGGTGCCTTCCAACCTAAAGCCATTCTATGTTTCTATGATTTTATGGGCAAAGATTTCTCCAGGCCAAACAAAACCAACTCCATGCCAAGTCAAAAAACAGGAGAACTAACTCTCAGTTACTGAGAAATATGGACTGAAAATCACTGGACCAGTGGGTGAAGATGGTGCATTCCCTTACCTTCAGTGTATTACTGTGTGACTGCTCTGTGGGTTGAGCATGGTGGATTAAAAGGAAACTCACGTGTTCCCTCACAGAGCAAGAAGTAATTCTTAATGCTCATTATGCAAGAGTGAAGGCAAGTGGCAAACTAGTGGAAGTAAAATCCATTTTGTTATGACTCAGTTGGTGGGAGCAGCCTGGAAGTCAGCCAGAGGTTAAGGATGGATTTTCCTCTTTAATCCGTTCAGCCTCAGTGGTGGGGCTGGATCAGGAGCGGTTCACTTCATGCTCTGCAGTGCCTGCCCTACTGCAGCCTCTCTCCTCCTTCTCCTCCTCCTCTTGCTCCCCATACTCTCCTGACCCACCCAGCACCATCCCCTGAGCCCATTCAGTGGCTCCTAAGGAAAATGCAGTCTCATTTTCCTTTTCCTGCTGGTTGTGCCGTTTATTTGATGTTCAGCACTGAGGAGAAGGCCAGGGGATGAACTCCATCCTTGCTGCTGGCTCAGAGGCCTTTAGGGAAGCCCAGCAATAACAGACCGAATCCCATGGGTGCAGCAGAAACCCCGTCTGGGCATGGTTGTGTCCCTGCCCTGTGTGCCTTGGGTGTACCCAGGTGTGCTCCTGCACAGCTCTCCAAGGCTCCCAGACAAACCCCAGGCACGGAGACTGAATACAACATTGAACTGCTGATTAAGTTGATTCTGCTGAGCAGCCTCCCTGTTCCTCCCCTTTCCATGCTGGCTCCAAAAGCCCCAACTGCAGAGGGCGAATATAGAAAAATGTAAACAATTCTGTGAGCAATTTTGATATTGCCATAAGTGCTGAAAGTGTCATTGACTGATCCAATGCTCTTGGATAGTAATTTTCTGTCTCTAGAAAAAGGCTGTTCTTACACTTTCTTTTTCCACAACATTTATATGTCTCGATTTTCTGCAACAGCACCTTAATTCAGCCAATTTAAACATTAACTTCTAGACAGGGTTGAATTATTTGCAGATGAAATAACACATAAATTGCATTAATTTTTTAGAAGACAGTGCAGATCCCAAATGATACTTTTGTTCTAACAAGAAAGTCAATGTTCACTAAAAAGGTGAGTAGCCAGTAATAAAACAGAAAAATCTTAGGAGAACACTGCTACTTGTTTTTAATTGTTTTCTCTAGTAAATAAAGTGCCCATCTATGATGTCAGATGCCTGATATGCTCTACCCTAAGGAAAGACACAAGGACAATTAGTGGTACAGTGGTTCATATCATGCGTCAGAACAATAAACTATGATTTAAAGTAATTCTTTAATAGAATCTCAGACATCCAGATACTCTCAGAGCAAAAAAAAAGGCAGAAATAGAGAGTGGAAATAAAAGCAAATTGAAAAAAAAAAATAGAAAGGGATATTTATATACTTTGAGGGAGGGGAAAAAAGGCCAGGAAATTGCAAAGCAAGCTGAGGACTTTGTGTCAGCTCTACATGGCTCATATTTGGTAACTGAAAGCTTATTCTCAATTATCACTCTGTAGTCCAGTGAAAGGCTAGATTCTCACTTCAAGCAATTAAATTAATCCTCTTTTTTTTTTTTTTTGCACTTGTTCTTTGTTTCCTTAAGTGCACAATGTCATTAATTGGTATCAACCCAAATTGCTTGTATCAGCTCATTCATCTCTAAAGGCCACCAGCTTTCAATCCAATTCCTTTTCATTCACTGTCCTGGTGTAGTTATCTTTCAAGAATACACATTAATTTGTGCTCAGCTAATGTTTGGTTTTTGAAATATGTTTGGATGTGTGTGCAGTGTCAATATTTGATGAATTTAATCAGGAAATGCAAAGGTGGATTTATTGCCTGAATCATTAGACTTAGGGATTTTTTATTCATTAGGCATTTGTACCCACACCACCTTTTAAAAAATACTTGGTCACCACACAGAGGTGATATAACATTGCTGGCAGGACCATTTTATTTATTTCAACACTTAAGCTAAGCCTGGTGCTTCCAACATCAGCTAAATTCCTTGATCCAAAGCCATCAGGCCCATGAAAATTATAATCAGCTATCCCTACCCTCTCTAACCTCCTTATTTCCCAAATACATTGTTTGCAGCTAAAGCTTTTTTATTCTTTAAAACAAGATGCTATAAAAAATGATTTTTTTTTTTTAATTTGTCTTCCATTAAGGTACAGCTCAGCCAGGCAAAGATAATGCTCAAACTACTTAAAATCTTGGAAGTGGTTTTGTTTAAATTCTTAGAGCCTCTTCTACAGCTCAGCCTGCTTTAACTGTTTAGAGTGATTTAAACCTCCTATAGGCTCATGACTGAAACAGGTACATGTGTGCACTACTCATGGCATTTGTTCAAGGTCATTGGAAAAATTCACTCATTCTTTGTTTCCACATCACTTGGCTCAAGTCTCTTGTCAAACAATAACCCCAAAGTAAAGTGATTAGAAGAACATGATTAGAAACATGGTGAATACTGCTTAAAAGTCTTGAATCCATTAGTGTCTCACTTGAAAGGGCTCTATCTTGTAGGTATAATAAAAGTCTGAGATCAGTAGAAGAAACTGTGTCACATAAATCTCTGCATCTGGTGGAAGAGGTCCCTGCCCATAGTAGAGAGGTGGTTGGAACTAAATGATCTCTAATGTCCCTTCCAATCCAAATCATTCTGTAATTTTGTAATTCTGTAATCCTAGGACCTGAAAATCCTTCATGTGTGAAAGAAAAAAAAAAGGTATTAGGTAATAGCTTTCAAATTTGAAACTACTCTTTTCAAAAAATATAGTTTTGAGCTCGAATTTTCCTGTCATATCTTGTAGGAAAACCTGTAGGGAAATTACCAGAACTTTGCCAGAACACTAGGGTGACCCTCCTTGAGCAGGGAGAGTGGAACACACCCACTGTGTTCCCTCCCAGCCATACCCATTCTGTGATTCTGTGATACAGTGAAATTGTAGTCAGAATCTAAATTCTCAGGATTCCTTTCAGCTGTTTTATTCCTTTAAGAAAACCTTGGCCTTCGAGTTAAAATCCAGCATGGGGAATTTGAATCTGAATAGAAATTGCTGAAGGATGACAGAAACAACAGGAATTCTGAAACAGTAGGGTTTAATGAGAGGGTTTGCTGGGAGACTCCAAATCCTGCAGATGATTGGTGAGTAACAGAGGGCATGTTCAGAAATTATGCTTTCATGTAATTTTACCATTTGTTCTGGTTATCTAAACAATGTAGCTAATCTTAGCAGCCACTATGAGCTCTATGAATTTGTATCTTGCACCTTCAAAATATCAAAAAGCCATTAGATTTGAAGCCAAAGAGCAAATGTAAATATATCAGATGTAAATATTTCAGATGTAAATGTTGCAGTCCATAACAATTTCAGGGCATTCCATGCCATGGGCTCAGAGCATTTGTGAGTGGAGGTCAAATCTAATGGCAGCTGCACTCTCCTTGCAAGATATCCCCCTGGTTCCAGCTTTCAGTCTGGGGTAGGAATGACCTTGTTCTTGTTTTGAAGAATGTATGCTGGCTGGCTGCTGCTATGCAGATGATGGCTGAATGAAGGAGGAGGAATAAATAGGAAAAAGAACAGAGTATGGAAAAATAGAAATGTGCTGTTCCTTCCTTTCCTCCTACCTGCAAAGAGCAGCAGGGGAGCAGTAAAAAAACATCTTTGTCTTCTTGCAGAAATAGCACCAAAAGCTGTGCAGCTGCTCCTGAGCTAAGTCCAGTCTCTGAATAAATCTTGATAAATCAAGGAATTATTTCTTAAAAGTTACATGCACAACACTTTTTAATTTCAGTTTTAATTTCATCTCTGAAGCCTTGGGATGCTGACTTCTTTTTTGGCTGTTTTTCTTGGTGATCTCTTTTATTCTTCCTACAGAGTGTCTGCCACCATGGGGGATCTGAGTGCATCCCTCCAGCTGAGCAGAACTCACCCACCAGACCCCTCTGCATTGGTGAGCCCCGGAGCAGGCCAGCATTGACAGCTGAGGTGGTGCTTGGGCCTTGGCACTATTTAATTTATTAATGCAGGCAGAACTGAGAGTGCAAGAGCTGCAGGCAGCAGCTCACCCTGGCTGGGGACACCCCTGGCCTCTGTGCAAGGCGTGGGGCTCCCACCCGTGCCATTACCTGTGATCCCTGGTGGCCCTCGTGCACCCAGCCCTCAAACCTCTCTGCCAGCAGCAGGAGCCCTCCTGGACTCACTCCTATGAGCTTGCCAACTCCCACAAGCAGAAAGCTGTTTTATAAACTGCAAATCAGCAGTGGAGAATGCAGTCACAGTTTATCTGCGCTGCCTCAAATGTGTCACTCGCTGGGCTGTAGCGAGGGAAGAGCTCACATGGCTGAGTGGAAGTCAGCCAAACTTTCTCTGGCGGTGTTTTAGGGCTGGATGGGTTCTGGGCACACTGGGATACTGGGAGGTGTCCCTGCCCTTGGCAGGGGAGTTGGAACTGGATGGTCTTAAGGTCCTTCCAACCCAAACCATTCCATGACTGTACAAAACCTGCCTGTTTCATACCAATAAAGGTGGGAGAAGCTCTTCTTCTCCTCTCTTACTCCCTCTCCTTGGAACTCTTGAAAAATATTTTAAATGTTATTTAAGTGTAAAATAACTTAAATGCCTCAGAGAAGCAACTCCTTGCCTCTTGTGATGCCTCAGAGCCAAACTGCAGCACTTCCCAAGGGGCTGCTTCCACCTGGGGAAGGGTCTCCTGACAGGATGGGACATCTCCATGGCAAAAGGCAGGCTCTGGTCTGCCCCTCCAGAGCCTCAGCAGAGACACTCAAACCAGGGACCCAGCCAGGCTTTGGAGAGTTTGCTTGTCATTTTTCTTCTGTTAGGGTGACAGGAGCAAAGAACAATTACAGCATTTTTAGTCCAGCTGACAAATTACATGTTAGCTCAATTTAGCCTAAGCACAATTTCCCAATCAAAGTCAAACCAAAACAGCCAAACAGGCTTATGTTTCCTAAAATTCATTAGTCCTCTTTGTCTTTTGCATCTCTATAGATTACTATTATTATACCATGTCCTCAACCAAAGAAAAGAACATGAGTTTTAGGTTTGTTTTCTGGTTGTATAGAGTTTTATTTTCCTCTTCAAAGGTGTCTACATTGCAAGGTTACAAATATTTAATTAGCGAATGGAAATTCCAGGGACTGACCAAATGCAATTAAGCTATCCAGCTCATTTAAAAACTGGATGTGAATTTAAATAAGGCTCAGCTTTGTGGAAGCTGCCTCCCTCTGATGGACATTTTGGTTTGAATCAAAACAAAAAGAGACTAATTTCTTGCTAATTTCTTGCTAATTTCTTACTAATTTCTTATTAATTTCTTTCACTCATCTCTGCTATTAATACAGATATCCAGTCACTGTCATTGACAAATAGCAGGGATGTTGGTTTTTTTCTAAGGCTAAAGAATGCCAAAAAATGTCACAGAGAATAAAGGAAGAAGAGTAGGATCTTAGACATATTTTGCTCAAAATCTGGTGTTGATTCCTCAGGGAGCAAGATCCAGAATAACCATCTGTGTGAGTGGGGAGATGCCTCAAGCTAATCATTATGTGATACCACACGGAGAAGTGGCTTTGAACTCCCAGATTGTTCCAGTTTTTAGAAGCTTGAGGCAGAAAAACAGGTCCATGGGATCCCACACCTTTAGCTCTCTGCTGGAGGTGAAAATTGTATCCATAATTTAAAAGAATTAATCTCAAAGAAAACTTCAAGTTTTCTCTACAAAGAAATATGCAACAAAGACTATTTTAGTTATAATAATTCTGTGTAGGCAATTCCTATTATTTTACTATACAGATGAGGTGAAAAATTGCCCTAGATTTCAATGCCCAGAATTATTTCTGACTTTTATTTTATTAATGTATTATTTTTATGTATTTTTAATGTAGGGACTTATTTTTTCCTGTGAAACACTTCAAGGATTTAGAACTCCCCTTTTCCCATCTGGTAGAAAATTCTGTCTCATAGATTTTGAGTTCTTCTACCCTCTTTTCTGAAGTTATGGGCCTCCTGAAACCTGTTTGATGGGAGAAATGAAGACAGGACAAGCTTGCATCTAAGTTTTCCACTTCTGTAGGAAGTCCTTATTTAATTTTCAGGTAGAAGATAGAGGAGGTAGAATTAAAAAAAATATACAAAGAATCACCACTTGACTTTTGTGAACATCTTAACTGTAGACCTGTGAGTAGACTTGTTCATTTTCACGTTTTATTGACCAACATACAGCAATGTCAAATTCTTGATGCTCACTGAGCTTAATCAAACCAGTTGTCGGAGGGCAGGAACTGGATCCATTTTGTCTTAGAAAGATAACCTAGTGAACCTGCCTGGCAAACAGGGTGATTTCTTCTAAGTCCAAGTGTCTCTCTTGGTAAATTTTCCCGGAATTGCAGAATGGTTTGGGTTGGAAAGGACCTTAAAGGCATCTTTTTCCAAACCCCCCACCATGAGCAGGAACCTTCCACTTGATCGGTTTGCTCAAGGAAATCCCCATCCAGCCTGGCCATGAACATTTCCAGGGATGGGATTTTGAACTTAAGTACCTGCCTCCATCAAGATATTATGAAATTATACCTGCATCTTCCTAAACTCTTTGATTGACTCTAAATTTTATTTTGAAAATCTCTAAGATACTGGAGAGCACCTGGGTGTCCACCTGTGCCTCACCTTTTCCTTCTGTCAGCCCAATTCCTCACAGGCAACACTTGCAGACGGTGGAAGCACTAACTAAATCACAGGGGCTGCCAGGTTTTCCCAGATCTCAGAGAAGATAAATGATGCTGGGTAGTTCTTGTAGCTCATAATGCTTCTCATCCGCAAAGCATGCAGCTAATATTCATTCAAAACCAGAGAGATTTATGCAATAAAATTCTGCTTATAGACTCTTCCCAAATCACAATAGAAAAGATTGTTAGACAAAAGCCAATGAGGCAATGGCTCAGCCATTACACACATTGTAGATGTTTCCTAAATGCATAGCTGCTGGATTGTTGAGGAAATTGGAGTTCCAACAGTCAAGAGATCATCTATTTTAGGGCATAGTTAATTTTGCATTTGCCCTTGGAGATATTAACTTTAGACATGCAGTGTCTGTGTGCCTGCATTTAAAACCAGACACTTTCAATGTAGCTGCAATGTCTCTGACATCCTTTAGACATTCATTTTAGGATGAAATGAACCCATCTAAAAAGGCCAGACTTCTCTTCACTGAGAGATAGAGGTGGGCTAGTCAAAGGTAAGCACTGGAGACAACAAGTGTTGTCAGATAAATGCTCCTAGAAGTACAGTTGTTAAAGCCTAGTACTGTGCTGGAAGTAATTGTCCACACATTGTCCACAATAAATACATATTTTTCCTTTTGTATTTTTTAGGTTGTTTTTTTAATCTTTAAATATTTTATTGGGTTGTGGGGTTTTTTTTTCTATAGTTAAGAGATCCGGAAGACTTTGCCTATATAAGTGAATAAACTGGGACTGGGACTTGGGATCAAGTCCTGCCTATGAGTGCCCATGCTGCTTAGTCCAACATCCATGCCAAGCATGGCCCATGACAAACAAAACTCTCCCAGACATTGAACAGGCCTGGAGCAGGGAACAGCATCAGCCAGGGACTGTTCCCAGTAAGCAATTTGAACTGGGGATGTGGAGATGGGAGATGATTCACCCTCTTTGACCTCAGTGCCAGAAAAAGATCCTTGGATAATTTTATTGGATAGTATAAATGTGGGTATTTCATCCCAAAATGTCGGAAAGTGTTGCTGAATACTTCAGAAGAAAAAAGCCTAAATGGCTTTGACATAATATGGGAATTTTCTCAAGTTAAGGTGTGGGAGCAGTGGCACAGGATTATGATGTGCCACAAGGCCATAGTTTTACTTCTGGCTTGGACAAAGCTCTTTCTTTTCCACTCTCTTGCATAATGCAAAGATATGGCTTGTATGCTTTGGGAGAATCATCTGTCAAATATTCCTGAGGAGGAAATATTGATTTTGCTTTTGAGGCATGATGAAATGAGAAGATTGGAGGTGGGCTGGATGGTGTGATGCAATGTCACTCACAATTCCTTCACCTGACACCCAGTGTCACAGAAAACACAAAATGCATGTTCACCTTTATTAGTAAATACAGGTTGGAAAATTTATAGGAATAAATATGAGTTGCTATGGGCTCTTCACTCATTTAGTATCTTCCATGTTTTTGAGCTCATCACCTCACAAATTTATGAGAAATGAGAAAGCTGTAAGATTCAGATTTTAAACTTTCTTTTCACATGTTGTTTTTGACAGCTCTGATGACCTGATTTCCTGCCACTTCCCTGTGATTTCAATTCGAACCTGAGCACTTAGGAAAAAAAATTCACTTGGATGAGTCTGCAAATAACTTTGCATACTTCTCTATGTTTTTCCATATTCACATGATTCCACTAATTTCAGTGAGTCCTCGAACAGCTTTGCAAACTTAGGCACAAATTAATTAGGACCAGAGCTCAGCTCATGAAGTGCTCCAAGTGACTTATGAAAGTCGATGACACTGTGATGCAGTTTCATAGAGCAAGATGAGAAAACTCAGGAGGCCTCATGGACACCTGGGCCAGTAGCACCCAGTGATTTAATTCAGCACCCAAACTTGTCTGCTTAAAGACAGCTCAGTTAACAGCCTGCTCTGTGTTTCTGGTGAAAGAGGAACAGCAGTATATTGTAGCATCAGCAAGATTCAACGAGTATGAGAAACAAGCAATGGGACTTTGCTTGAATTGTTAATGAATTATGGAAATTCTGACGTTACAGAAGGAGCAGAGATAAAGTGGATCGTTCTCACAACCAAAGAGAGGAGAAAAAGCTGAAGACTGCATTTATCAGAAGAGTTGATTCTGCTGCTGAGAACATTTTGCCAATGAAAAAATTAAATGCCACAAATTATGGAAATTGTTTAATGTATGTGACTGCTTTGAATAGAAGAAGGTACAAAGGCATGTTAAAAGAGTGGGAAAATTAGCAGCTGAATTTGGCAGCTAGAGAGGAAAGAAGGCCATGTGAGAGTCATCATGACAGAATAAACCAGTAAACAGCCAGGGACGGCTGAGACGTGGTTTGATGCAGGAAGAGAAGACAGGATGTGTGTGTGGTGAAAAAGCCTCTCAGAAGAATGAACAGAGAAATTGTACTCTGAAGAGGCTGGGAGGTGTGGGAGAGGTCTATCAGAAAGCTGCAGGTCAACAAAAAAAAATGTGGCTAGAACAGACCTCATTGGGCATGGCTGAAATTAAAAGATTTGAATTATTTGGGGTATTGTTCTTACAATGGTTTTGATGCAAGAACACTACCTTGTTTTATACTTTCCATAAAAAATAAGTTTTAGCACAAATTCTAATACCACCAGATGTTTGCCTCAAAGTTAAGTCTTCTGTGTGAGAAATAATGTTATGCTTCCTCACAGAAGTAATAATGTGACTGATTTAAATCCTTCTCTCCTTTGTAGCTAGAACTTTTGTTGAAGCTTCATCCCCATGACCTACCACAATGTTCCTTCTTGCACAAGCTATACCCCCAAGGTATTATAAGCCAGCCATGTAGCTGAGCTTGGGAAGAGGGACAGGAGGCTACTGACCCAATGTTCCCATGGGACACTATAAAAGTAAAATCACTGAGTTCCAGGGCATTTGGGTTTTCAACTTTGCAGACTTATCTTAAAAAAAAAAAAAAACCTTTTATGGGAAAAATAGCTTTCATCGGCAATCCAGTCTTGGTGGAAAAAAATATCAGCATATATTCCACAGATATATTTCTGGAAAAGAGATCTGACAAGGTAAGAAATATCAAGACCCAGGTGCTTTGAAATGGGAGGAGGCTGGAGTCACTACCAGTGGCCAGGTGTTATGGTTGATCAATGAGATGGAAGATGATGAAACCAGTGGCAGTGGGTAAGCAGGGCTGGGGAGGAGAAGAATGAAGAGGAGGAGGAGGAGGAGGAGGAGAAGGGGAAGGGGAAGGGGAAGGGAAAAAACTCAGCATTTCATGTAGTGGACTGGGTTCAGAAGAGAGGGTACAGGGAAAAGACCTGTGAGCAAACCACTGTAACTTGAACATGGTACAAAGTGCAAAAGATTTTTGCTTCCTTCTCTTTGCTTTCAGAAGCCAGGTGATCCCACATCTCCAAGGCACCTGATCAGAGTTAAAAGCAAGACAATGGGGAAAAAGAAAAAAATAAAACCCCATAAATTCTATTCATGGATAAACAAAGCTATATCCTCCTGTGTCCACACATCTATTAGTGTAAGTATTTAAATTGAATTAATGCTTTGGTCATAACTTCTCAGTGTGGCATGAAAGTAATTCAAATGAAGGAGTCTGCAGAGACATCAAATTCTATTCTCCCAGCTGTGTTATGAAGCTTAAAGATGGTTACATCCATAGACCAAGCATAGAAGTTTGCTAGACACTTATTCCTTATCTGTATTTTAGAAAAATGTGCCTTTTTCTTACCCTCACAGAAAAAGATCTTTGTGTTTAAGTCTGTCAGTGGGATTCCTTTGAACCTAAACCCTTATTTTATAGAACCATTTTTATTCATAATTGTAGCTATGAATTGTAGCTATGAATCTATTTTCACACTAGAAAATGCAGTCGATTTCAATCCAGCCAGTCGTGGTCAGACTTCTGTAAATGAGATTAGAATTGAGCCTATGTCAAACACAGTAGAGCCAGAAAAAGATTTATTTCTCTCATTGAACTCTTCGGGTGAGGATTTGTCCAATTAAAATATATTATCTATTATACTTTGGACAGCATGACCAAACTAAACTAACACTTAAAATTGGATGTTTGGAAGGGACAGGTTTCTGTTTTTCTTTTTCAACATAAGATCATTTGAGAGTTTTTGTTGATCTGGGAACTTTTTTAAGAGCCAAAGACACAATTTTTAGGGCAGGAAGACCTGCCCTAACACCTTTGGCAAAAGGCCTGGGCTGTTTTCTGAAGAAATGAGTAGGTGTTGTTCTGCAGGGTGCTCTGAATTTGAGGCTTCACACCCTTTTGTAATCATTGGTGCATTGGCTCAAAAATTTATTTCATTCTCATGCCTTCAGGAGATCCGTGTTTGTGCAGTGAGCAGGGGCTGGTTTTTGCTTCAGGTTTGGGCAACTGATCTGCCAAAACTTGGCCTAATCCCTGTTGAACAGTAATCAAATAAACACCCTTCCCTAGCACTAATGAGCCAAGAGATGCAGTCAAAAAAACCAGCCTCACCCACAGGAGTGCATCTCCCCATCTTACCAAACACCTAAAACTTACCACAGTAACTCTTGCAAACTTCCAGTGTCACCCCCAAAATGTCCTTGGGTGAAACCATGTCAGGCATGGTTTTCAATAACTGTGTCTATGTCTGCCAGCAATTTCCACAGAGGATTCCCTGTAGCCTCTGTGCTCTGCTCCCACTGCCAGGCCCATTTATGAATTTTCTTGTTTGACCTTGAAGATTTCTATTCCATCTCTGAGGGAGGTGGCTGCTGTGCATCCCACCATTTAAGGGATATTAATGCCTGGACAGCCACAGTTAGGGTCTGAAGTATTAAGTGTCAATTGGTACCTAAGTGCCCAGGGAAATCCAGGAGACATGATTAGTTTCAAGATATTCTAGACATCCAAATATCTTTGAGAGTTCAAGAGAGGTTTTTCATTATTCGTTTAGTTTATGTTGACCTTTGTTACTTTCCCTTGGCTTGTCCTCTGTTCCTTCCGTTTCTTGAGGTCTCTGTGATGCTCCAAACCTTTGGCTCTGTCTCTCAAGAGACACAAAAATGCTGATCCTATGGTGCTCCCCTGTCTTTTGCAGATCTCTTCTGCCTCTGCTGAAGTCTTAAAATAAAATTCTTTTTCATTACACTTTGGCATCAAATTTTGGATATGATATTAGGATACTGGCAGTATTTACCAAAACTATAAAAAGAACATGAAAAAATGATGTGATGAAGGAAGAAGATAAACAGGAACACAATACTCCTTAAACTAGACCCTTTTAAACTTAGATATTGCATTCTAAAGGTGCCAGCAGTGCAGATAAAAATGAATCACATCAAGAAATGTGAACCACAACTCCATTCAAAGGACTGCTCTGTAATTAGGTTTTTTTCCTCTTGGCAGACTCACTGAATAACTGTTGAAAGAACCACTGATGGCATTGGAAGCATGGATCCAGAGCCCCTGCCACCACAGCACCATGGTCATTCTGAGACCCTTCTGCAGGGTCCTCAGGTCACATCAATGCACTGATACCCACTCTGAAAGGCAGATTTTGGTGTGAAATCTGTCATTCTTTTGTGGATCTAAGAATAGTTAAAGAGGTCACTGAACCCCAAGCTCTCTGCTACCTATTCTAGCTGAGAAATGATAAGTGATCATTAAAGCAGTCCTAAATCCATGCCAGTGCAAAGTGAAAGAGGTTTCATAAAGAAAACCTCTCCGTCTTTTCAGTCCCTGTCTCACTCAAGTCAATTAAGAACCATTTTTCAGCACAAGGTAGGAAACAGCTCTTGAGGCTGAAGGGGGTGAGTGATGACAGTCACCTCATTTACTGCTCACACAGAGCCATCTGAGAGATGTACCTCAGGAAATGACAGTTACTGCTGCCAGCTGCCCCTTACAGGGCAATTTCATCACAGTTAGCATTTGCATAGGAAAATATTAATTATTTATATTTACTGCAGCTTCAATAAAATTAGTGGAGCTTTTTAGGCTGTGCACGGTGACTTCCAGATATGAGCTAGAAATGAAGGAAGCCAGGAAATATTGTTGGTGAGAAATACAAATGGACATTACCTGTGTTTAAATAGGATACACTACAGTATAAGTAGGCATTTATTATTAGTCATATGGCATACTTTAGGCAGTATTCACAGGGACAATTAGTTTTAGACAGTTTACATTCACAATTCCATGTTTACCTGAGCAGGCAGTTAATGCACTGGGAAAAAATCTTAGCTAGTGTACCTGTGCAGGTACACTACACAGAGCTAGTGTAGAGGTGAATTTTGGGAGCTTTCAGGATACCTGGGAATAGGTTGCCTCAGCCTAATCACAAGCTCAGTATCAGGGAATGGCAACCCAGCATAGAAACCTTCTATTATTAGAGTGTCACCTAGTACACAATCTTCTGTACTTCTCTGTACAAGTTTCAGGTAATTTTTGTATTAAATAATTTTAATTCATATAAAGTAAGTAACTGCAGACATTGGTTTTCTAAACAGTTTAAGCAAGTGCATCTCATTCAAGCTGACTTTCTGATCAGTGTGGGAAAGGACCCAACCCTTTGCTTATTTTTTAATATTCTTCCCACATTTTCTCATGCTCTTTATTTCTTAATAAGTAGCAGCTCTTCCTTGACATTTTATCAAGCAGTTTTCATACTGTTTTATTAGATGTTATGCAGCTCAAATATTGAATTATACTAAACAAAAATGTTTAAATGATAGGCTTGATACACTGCAGATGCATCACAAAATTTAATTGTAGAATGTAGTTAAGTGCATTTAAAAAACAGAGAGCTGAAGCACAAAACTAGTCAGCTCTTCACTGTCAGTGAGAAACAGGGTTTCAAAAATACTTTATGTAGGGGCCTGGTTGATGGAGGACCACATGGTCCTCCCTGGGCTGAATATGCATCCTGCTTTCATTGCTTGGGGGATGAACAATGTAGATGTCTATTAATCATAATAAGGATTGCAATAAATCATAACAAGGATTCTGTCCCAACCAAGGAATGAAGCAAATTCTGAATCTGGGGCTGAATGCAGAGACAAGTTAATTCATCAGAGAATGGTCAACAAAGAATGTGCCTTAATCTTAATTACTGGTAGACCACCATGTTAAAACCCTGAAACATATCTAAGTGCTAATACAAAGAGCAAACAAGGTGTCAGCATGGAGTGAAGTGCTAATCTCCCATCCTGAGGTGATGCAGGATGCAAACAACAATTCTGCCTAAATTTGCAGGCACCTCAGAGCTGTCAAGCTCTCCTTGATTTGCTTGCCCCAGATGTAAAACATAGGAGGCAACAGCTTGAAGTTGTTGGGATCTTCCATAATGGAAGCTTTGGGATCTCAGGATCCTGTGGACATGGTATTTTTAAATTTGTCTTTGTGCACGAGGGTGAGAACATTCAGTTTATTGCACTCAGATAAGGTAATCTGTACAATCTTGTGGTCAGGCCCCTTGAGGGATATTAAGACAAGTATAGCCGACAATCATCAAATATTGATGATTTTAATATGTGACAGAGCTGTCCAAAATTCCCTCTATAATAATGGATAAAGGATTAGATTCTTCTATGCTGAAATGCATTTTAAGACAGATGTTACATGATTAATTTCTTTAAAGTCCAGAGGAGGTCCCAAAGATGATCAGGGGGCTGAACCATCTCTCCTACAAAGACAGGCTGAGCTTTGGCTAATTGAGCCAGAAGAGAAAGCTCTGGAGACATCTCATTGCAGCCTTCCAGTTCTTAAAGAGAGCATGTGAAAAAGAGTGAGAGAAATTTTCTATACAGGTAGATAGGGATAGGACAAGGGGCAATGGCATTAAACTAAAAGTGGAATAATTTAGATTAGATATAAGGAATAAATTATTTACTCAGAGTGTGGTGAGACCCTGGACCAGGTTGTCCAGAGAAGCTGTGGCTGCCCCATCCCTGGAAGTGTTCCAGGCCAGGTTGGATGGGGTTCTGAGTGACCTGGTCGAGTGGAAGGTGTCCATGGCAGGGGGTGGAATGAGATGATCTATAAGACCTCCTCTACTTCAAAGCATTCCTTGAGTCTATGACAGGTTTTGTTCAAGTGAGAGAGTCTCCTTGACCTGTGATGCTGAGTAAAGTTTTGCAAGCTATCCCGAGATGAAAAATCCATGAATTTGAGCATGTTAAGTGCCTGACTTGTCCCAGACACCAGCTAGTACTAGTTTCTGGGCACATTTAAAAATGTTTATTTAAGAAAAAGTATGAAGTAATCAGTCAAAAACATTCTGTGCTTCCTTGCCAAGATCTTTACCTCTAAGTGCCATCCTCAGCAGTGCATTGTCAATGTCATTTATTTCTTTGTCTAATTCCTATGCCAGAAACTTCTCTATCACTTCAGATCTTCATCTTCAAACATATGCAAGCAATCTGTCTTTTCCTATCAATTTCTGCCATCGTTATTTCCCTCTTTTGGCTATTAAAGCCTGGAAGATCATGCAAAGCAATTATTGCTCTTTTTCTAACTTGGCAGCTTTTGTCTGTAGTTCACAGTGTTTTCCTTTCAAACTTGTTTCCTCCCAAACTTTTTTCCTTCTTACTGCACTTCTTATTTTATTTTTGGTGCCTGTGAGCTTTTCCTTCCTAAGGTGACCTACAAAGGATTTTTTTTTTTAATTGGACTTATACTTTGTCTCTTTCTGGAATACAAAGATATTCTTTCTTTTTGTTTGTTTATTCATAGCAATTATTTTTTCTTGGCTATTTCAGGAATGTCAGTGCTGGCCTTTTCTGATTTTTCTGGATGCTACTTTGAATCTTCCCAAGGACATTTATTATTAGCTCTTACATTGCAGCTGACTGGATATGGGTGTTGAAAGTTTAATCTGTTATCTCCATAAAATATAATTACTTGTACCCACTAACCTTGAAACAAGCCCATATTTATATAAAAAACCCTAACTATTTCTCAGTGAAAGCAAAATTTACTAGCTACCTCATGCCTTCCAGAAATATTCCCCAAAACTGCTTGCTTCATTAGATATATATCATCTCTTTCCTTAATCTCAGCTAGGCTGTCATATCTACGTGCATGTGCCTAATATTAATAAAAGTAAAATCGTACAACCTCCCACTCCCTGTCCCCAGGAAGAAACATGTTGTACCTGATTTCCTTCAAAACTTCCTGAAGATTTCACTGACACTGTGTAGTTCTCTGGTTTTTAGTTTCTTTTCCCAATATTAGTGCCTGAAACAGGTTCAGGTGGATCAAATCTGGAATGCCTATTTCTCTTCATTGAGTGTAAAGACCAGAAACTCTTGCAACAATAGAAATTGCATCTTGAACACAAATAGAATTATTAGGCTCGAGGCCTTGTTTCCATTCTCTGTTTTCCCTTCCCCTTTCCCTCTCATCCTTCCTGGGCAAGAATTTGTGGTTTGCACCAGACCACGCCTCATGACAGGTACATCATGGATCTCTGTGCTCTCAGGAGCAGCAGTCAACTTTGTGTGACCTTGAAAACTGCACATAGTTTATGCCTGGACCTACAGGGACCACAAGCAATTTTTGACACTGGAACTCCATAAAACATGTGGCCAAGCAGTGACTTCTACCAGCCCTAAGGGGATGAAGCTTGAGCTGGAGGGTACCCCTGCCACCACAACAAACCACCACCCAAAAGAAAACCTCCTCAAGTCCCTGTCATTTACATTTTCCACAGCTGATTTTAGAACATATTTTTGTGACTATCAGGGCCTTTATATTTATTAGCTCTTCTTGCTTCCCAGGTTTATTGTTTCACTGGTGGATTCTCTGTCTCTCTTTTTGCAGTTTGTTTTATTACACTGTGTAGACCAAGATCATTTACTCCTCTCTTAAGAGCAAAACCTTTTTCCTTGTAGACCTGAGTAATTTCTCTTCCTTGGTGAGGAACAGTCAGGAGAATATTAGATATGAGTCCTTTAGAGGGCCTTTTTGCAGGGCCATTAATAAGAAATCTCTCTAAATAGATACTAATACTTAACAGATAGGAAACTGCACACCAGGAAATTCACAGAACTATTTCACCCTGTGAAATATCTCTCCTCAAATTTTGCTATTATGGCTTTCATCATAAAATCATTTGGGTTAAAAAAGACCCATACGATCATTGGGTCCAACCACTGAGTCTTACCGTTGCCATTTGTTGGAATAAACAACAATCCTGTGTTAAAATAAAGGGATCTGTGGTTTGAACACCAGAGAAGAGAAGTAGCTGTTGAATCGTGTCCTCTCCTGCTGTGACCAACAAGCTCAATGACAGAGATAAATGGGTGCTGGCAGCGTTACTGGATCCATATTTTAAGCAAAAATTGAAGCCTCACTTCTACAAAATGCTGACAAGGCTATCTAGAAAGATGAACCATTAAGTGCAGGATCCATCCTCCCTCCCTTATCTGCTGTGCTGAGTGCTCTGCAAGTTGGTATTTCACATATCAGTGGAAAGATCCATCTGATGAAGTTAGGAAAGTCTTCTGAGTGGAAAAAAAATACCCTGAAATGAATCTCAGTCCTGTGCCAGTGTTTTAGGTGTTCTGTTGCATCTCATATACCACCAGGCACTTATGTACTGAAAATGAGCTGATCCCCTAACGCACTGAGCCCCTAAATGTGAACTGTTGGATGTATTTGTCTTTAGCTCAAACTGAATCCCACCTTCACATTTGTTCAGCTGAATCCCCCCCATATCTCTGACCTGAAGGTGTGGAAGCAGGACAGGAAATAAGGACCTCTGTGCTGGCCCCTTGGAGGACATAAACACAGTCCCTGAGACCAAAATATTGCCATTTATTATTTCTTGATTACTTGGTCCTAACTGAAAGGAACATGCCATTTGTTTCAATATAGCTCAGCAAATATTTGTGAACAAGACTCTGGTTACTTTAATCTTGTCCATTCTAAGAACAGGTTGATGAGAAAATCACTTATTTTGTACAATAATTAATCTCTGTTTTGCCTTAGAGATTCATCCATCCACCAGGAGCAATTTCCAGGTTTGTCCTACATTTCCAGAAAATCCTGTCTGACTTGAAGTAAGTGGTTGACTGCTAAGTGTTGGCCACTTGTAGATGTCAGCACCTTCAGTCACATGTCTGAGTGATCAGCTATTTTGAAAATCAAGCACATTTTGTCTGAAGGAGTAATTCTGGCTTCCTGTGCATGAAATGCAGTGTCAGGATAGTCCTTGCAGTCCATGTTTCCTATGTTTTTATCCCTGCACCCACCATTTTCATGGAGGAATTGGCCATATTTCATATGTGCTAGCTGTTCAATTGCTTATACTGGTAATGCTGGTATTAAATTATTTGGAAAAGGCAAACTTATTTCACTGTTTAATATCACATTTAGGAAAGACCACAAGAAAAAAGTCTGGGGATTAATCTAAAGAAATATCTTGATTAAACCTTTGTATTGAATTAGAGTGGATTCAAGCTGTAGGGCTGATACAGCCATGATTTTCCAACATTTCCCAAAGCCAGTGTTCTTTTGTGCTGCCTGCTGGGTGATTGTTCAGGATTATGTATTACCTTCAGCTCTATTTAATTTGTTCCCATACGAGGGGTGTCTGACAACGACAAAAAAGTGCTCTTAAAAGTGGAGCCATTATAGTATCTTCTTTTATTGTCTGGTGGCTACACTGTGTTCTATTACATTACCTGAAAAATAGAGTGTCTCTTCTCGGATTAGATAGAGGGGAAAGATGGGCACTGTATTTTGTCAGAATTTACAGCAAGTGATAGGGGTAAATGAATAAAATATTCTAAGTCAGTGTTTACCTTGTGTCCTCCTTTGCTGGCTATTGAGATCTCTTCAAATTCTTTCCTTTTATATAACAATCTTAGCCAGAAGCACATTTTTCTTTTTTTTTTCCTGATCTTCATCATTTTTTTAGTGGATGCTGGAACTTATGACAGTGATTCCAGGTCTTGCAGCAGATGGCAGTTTTCTGAGAGGGCTGGCAGGAGGATTTCTCTTGCACTCCCTAAAATGAGGCATTTAAATAAAAGGGTGGCTGAAGTTGACCCCGAAAATCTTCTAAAATCAACACTAAGAATTGTTCACTCTTTCACTCTGCTCATGTGTGTGGAAGTGAAGAAGTTCTGTGGTGGAAAAATCTAAATCAAAAACCAGAATTGCAGATTTCTCTCTCCAGAAGTTTAGCCTTTAATGCATGTATTTGCCTCCTTTTTCCCAGCAGGGTGTGGAGATCTTTCACAGGAAAGCTGCCATAGGAAAACCAACCTATGAGTGAATAATTCCCACCTATTACTTAATATCTATTACTAGTTCTACAAAAAGCTATCCCAGTGGAAGAATGTAATGGTCTACATCTCTAAAGGAGGCTGGTAGTTTTGAGGGCCTAATTTTCAAAGTAATTAAGTTACCAAAAATGAAGGAAAATCCCCTCAGAGCCATTCTTGACAATTCACAGTCAAGTCATGTACCTTCTTTTTCTCATGATAGATTGGTTTGTTGTTTTTTGGGCTTTTTTGCAAGCCTGAAAATCAGAGGCAACTTTGGAAGTTTGTGGCATTTAGGAGAGAAGGAATTCCATTCATGCAAAGCAAAGAAAAATGAAACACTTCTCTATAAACGAGCTCTAATCCATCTCCCATGCCCAATTAAGATGTCAATACATGTCTTGCCTGACTTATGTCTCCGCTCAAACTTGACATTGGTAAAACAGCATTCCTAATCTCCACCCCTTCCCTGAAGTTGCATCCTTCTCTCCATTTCAGTCATTCTGAAAAATAACACTATCACACTCATCAGTCAAGCTTATCATTTGGGCATGATATTTACACAGATGGATTTCTCTCCACTGCGTCAAGCTGTTTCTAAATCTCACTGACACTTCCTGACAAAACGCTACAAGTATTCTAATCCATGTAAGGAGTTAAATTGTATCCAGGCTCTTACCACCTGATGTCTCAAGCTTCCATAAACATAGTTCTTCCAATTTCCTTTTTTCACCTCTTCTGCAATGTCTATAAAAACTAGATAACATTCAGATCAGGTGGGTTTTGCAAACTACTCCCTGTAACATCCTCAGTTTCTTTGCAACTGCTATTTTACTTATCTATGAGAAACTACCTGCTTAAAGAGTTTTGAAGGAATCACTTTTTCTTTCATGTATGTACAGTAGCTGTAGAAACTTCAGTAAGATTAAAAAAAAGATGGCTATTACCTTTAAATGAAATTATTGAAACCATTTCTAAAAGTGAATGGCTTTTAAAAATACATTGAAACAGCTAGCTCAATTCTGGCCAAATATCTGAGTAATCTTGTGAGAGTCATCCCCATCTTTATTGAAAATAATGACCTGAAATAAAGGTAAATCTGAAAACATTTGGAGCTATCCTTCTCTATAAGACTCCAAGGCACACATTTAAATAGGAGCAGTGTTTACCTCTCATCTTTACTGAAATGATAATTTACTTTATTCCAGCTTGGTTACTCTACAAAATGAAGCTAATGCCTTCTAATAATGGCTGGCACAGAATACTGTGCTACTTGGACATGTTTACATGAATTTTACATAAATGAATAAGTAAAGTAATGGTGCCTGTCACTGCAATATTTATCATTACTTACCAAATTGCAAGTACATAGTTTAAAGGCCACAGCTTGCTAGCAGTGAGAATCTGCACAGGTTGCTCAAGCAAATGCAATTTTTTCTGTGATTTTAGTTTCAGCTGCAGCCTAGTGGCCAGCTGTATTATCTGTGATTCAGCTGTCAGCAGAACAGAGCTGTGTCAGTGTAAAGCACCTGCAGCCTCACTGCTCTCCTGGGCTGTGTTACTGGGATCCTGTCCAGTCCTATTCACACAGGTACAACTGACTGGGGACTTTTGGGGAGCTCCTGGAGGGAGGTGCAGGAAGGCACAGGTGTCCCACAGGATCTCCGGGCCAGGAGGGAATTTCAGATGTTTTGGTGCATCTCTAAAGGATTAAAATCTGGTGTGAGAGTTGTGATGAGTCCCTGGGTCATGTATAAACCTTCCTGTAGATGCCTGCCATAGCTGTGAATCGAGACTAAAATACCATTCAAGGTGTCTGTGTAGCAGACAGACTGACAGACAGACAGAGGGGAGAGGGACATTCCCTGAAAGTCAATCCGCTCAGCTTAAGACACAGAGAATTAAATCATCCCTGAATATGCCCTGAAGATTATTTCATCCAATTGGCCAGGCTCAAAAAATGTCATAACATTAGACTTATAAAGTGTGTGGAAATTATTCCAGTCCCAAAATGAAAAAAAAAGGAAATTACAAGGAATTGGAGCACAGGATTTTTACTTAATGTAAATCTGTCTGCTGACAGAGAACATGGATTAAGAGGGTGGTTCATCAGCACTGAAAGCACATGACCCTGTCACACAAGTTGCAGAAATAGCTCCTAAGGGTTGGTACAGATCAATCTGAATAGTCTGAGGTTGTGTTTTAGAAACATCTCTGCATGTGTCAACCCTCACCATAGTATTCCTATATTTAATTCTCATTGTTACCATGTACTTGCAGATAGTCCCTCAGAACTGGGGCTGAGGTTGAAAAAAAATCAGAATCACCTCACAACCCAGTCCTGACAGACTGAAAAGGTGAAAAATCAACCTTAAGTAGTTTATTTCTGAATTTACATGTGCAGAAGTCGAGGATGAGCGAAACACCGGAATGAGCCCAGCAAGAGGTGGCAGGAATTGGCAGCTGAACCAAACCCAAGCTCCAGGAAGGCAGTTAAACTCACTCCAGAGGAAAATGTTCTTACTAAGGATAGCCAACTCTCTCCAGATTTTTGTTTCTTTATTTTCTGTTTGCCTGCTTGCTGCTTTGTAGCCAGTGTAAGAGAGGCGGCACATCCCCCAGATCCCAGAGTGCTTCCAGGACATGGTTCATAGGAATATGGATAGATTCAAAGGAATAAGATTTCCTTTGGCATATTTCCAAAGTGCACAGGCTGGCATGGTGTAGGATTCTAGCCTTATGAGGGGAAGAAGGTCCTTTTTTTTTGGTTACCTTTCACATTCCCAACATCCAGTGCAACACCCCTACATCTGCATTCAGCCTTATTGCTCAGGTTTAAATTGGCTTAATTAGTAGCATTGATTGAAATGAAGATCATGGGAGTGGGGGGAACTTACATAATAACTTTTCATAATAGCTTTTTTTGCTAATTTAATTCTGAGTTGTGAAACACTGGAACAATTGTCAAGGGTAGTCAGCCATGGAGTGGACATTGTATTGGAGCTTGGGCCAAGTTGTACCCTACCCCAAGCTACTTCTAATATTAACTGAGGTAGCTAGGAGAGCAGAGAAGAGCAAAATTTGAGGAGAGATGGTAGGAGAAGAAATGTTTTAAACGAGATGAGCAGCTTGTTGTGACTGATGCCTGAGAGCAATTCCTTATGGCTGCCTGATCTGGAGCCACCCTGGATGCAAGTCATTGCCATGGTGGATGCTGAGCTGGACTCAGCTGGCCACGGGGAGGATATTTGCAGCCATTCAGAGCTTACATCATCCTAAGATTTTGACTTGGTGAGGTTTTAGCAGATGATTCCCTCATGTCTATAGATTTCACAGTGTCACTTCTTACTAATGGACAAAATCACCATGACTGTGAGTTTTTTAAGCTCTAGCTTCAGCTCACACATGGAATGTGCCTGGGGCAGGGTCTAGGTTGGCCACAAGGCTCAAAGAGAGGAGGAGATAAAAAGAACTAACCCATCAACAGACTCTCTTTAATTTGCCTTGCATTTAAAATATCTGTTCCAAGTTATTTTAGCTGAGAGATCACATTCAACACGCAGAGCTGAGATTTCATTACACAGTTTATCACACCCCTGAGTTTAAATCAGGAGTAACACTCCCTAGTGCTTATCATGGCCACTGTGCTGCATATAAAACCTACCAAGCCCCTCCTCCATGAAATGAAGGGGATCCACACAAACATCAGCAATCAAGGTGGCAGACCCTCCTGTGCCTCAGCGCCCAGGTTATATATATAATTACAGCTGTAATTTAGTTATAATTATATAAATATAACATTACATATCAATTAAATGCACTATAGTGTATAATTATAGATGTATAATATAGCTGTATTACATGTATGATTTTATCTGTGCAAGAAAGAGTATAAATATAAATGTATATAAATGAAAATCATACCTTATGCTCTTTCATGCATAGGTAAGTACTAAATCAGGTCTTGCTGTGTATCTAATGAAATGCAAATAATGTCTCCACCAGCTTTTTTATCAACTTACCTACACACTTCCTGTGTGCTCTGTTCCTGGAGGGACAACCATGTGGGCGTGGGTGTAATCTTCACAAGGTGTATGGCCTGCACTGCAGTGTGCAGCCATTCCCTTCCCCAGGGTTTGCATTTTGGTTATGATTTTCTCTCTGGATAACACAGGAAACATCCTATTTGAGATTCTCAGATACTGTTTCCACAAGGAGCAGGATTGCAATGTCCCTATTTCTCCCAGTGATCCCTCAGGCAGCTGCATTCCCTTCAACACCTGGATGTTCCACATTATGCAGACTGCTCTCTGTAAAGGGCTGGGATAAATGATGAGATTCAGCTGCTGGGGGAGTAACCTAATCAACATACAAGGTCACATTCAAAAGCTTGAATGTTGCTTCCCAATTAGAGCTATGTATCAGATGGAAGGCAAGGGATTAATTATTGATGATTTTCTTCACTGGGTTAGTGATTTTTTTCAGGGAAGCAGTTGCAGTTTCTCAGCCTTTATCCATGTGCCAGATGCATACTTGCACTAGGGGTTTGTTTTGGTTTTTTTTTTTTCATTAAATCAGAAGAATAAATCTGAAATAAAATTTGAAAAAATACCCTGCAGTGAAGACAAACTCAGAAGTGTTTTGTTCTGTTTTTTCCCCCCATTATTCTTTCACATTCTGGATAGAAATGGCAAAGGTAATTAGCCACATTCCATTTCCAATTACCCCAGTTTCCTAATCCAAATTCTGCTCTACTGATATCATTAGGGATTGCAAAGACACTGCAGAGCAGATTCAAGTTCACACATGTTCAAGGCAGTAGGTACTTCCAGGTGATGAGCAGGGTCTTTGATGGGAAATGTTTCTGGATGAGATCCAGAGGGAGCCTTGGTGCACTGAAACACCTGAATCTGACCGCTGTGAGAGATGTTCAGGACAAGGGACTTGGATCACTGGCACTGAATAGGTCTTCCCTCTTCTGCTTATAAAAAGTGACATGGCAAAGTATTTCAGTGACCAGAAGAGATTTCCAGCTGCATCTTTCACAATGGCAGTTTCAGGGCTGTAGCTGTCACCACACTGTGTAGCCAGAGCCCTCTGTGCACCATTTCCCTATTTAGTGAATCACGCAGAGGTCTGGGTTGGAAGGGACCTTTAAAGGTGCTCTGGTCATGAGCAGGGACATCTTCAGCTACATCAGGTTGCTCAGTGCCCGGCCCAACCTGACCTTAATTGTTCCTTACCCTTTTTACCAATGATTCATTGCCTTCTCAGCATCACACATTTGTGCTGTGGAAGAGCTGGGTGCAATTTTTCACTGATTTGTAGACTCATTGCACGAAGGCTCCAGAGCAGTTTGAAAGTTGGAGAACAGCTTCTGACTACAAATATTGGCATTTATTCAAAAGTGTTTCTTTTCAAACTGAAATATTCACTCCCTCCGCCAATAAAAAAATGGTCCCACATCACCTCGTCTTATCACAGAATTACAGAATAGTTTCTGTTGGAAGAGTCCCTTAGAGGTCATCCAGCTCAGCCCCCCTGCAATGAGCAGGGTCATCCTCAACTGGACCAGTCTGGACAGTGCTCAGACCGCCTTGAATGTTCCAGGGATGGGACATCCACCGCCTCTCTGGGCACCTGTGCCAATGTTTTACCACCCTCATTGTCTAAAAATCCTATTTTATGCCTAATCTAAATCAAATATCTTTCAGTTTAAAACCACTACCCCTTGTTCTATTGCAACAGACCCTGATAAAATCTTTCTTCTAGGCCCCCTAAAAGCCAAAAAGCCCATGGTAAAGTTTCTCTGGAACCTTCTGCTCTCCAGGCTGAACAACTCCTTATAAAATGATCTGAAAGTAATGAAAGGGGAAAAAAAAGCCCCAAACTAACACTTTCATGTCAAGGCCATGAAGTCCATCCTGGCCTGAAAATACTTTGTTTGCCATCTCCCTTTGCTGAGACTCTTAACCTTTCTTGATCACTGGATATTTTTGCTGTAATAACTGCCTCATTGTATAATTAATTTCACTGGAGAATTCATTCGTACAGTCATTGCTTTGCATTTTTCAATAATTAATTCCTTGCAAGCAGGTTCATATTTTTTGTATATTCCCTGTAATATTCCTGACTTGTCTTTAAGGTTACTGAACCAATCTTCTCCCCAGACGTTCTCTCTGTCCTTTTCTTGTCTCCCTTCCTCTGCCCCTGAGTCCTGCAGCACCCTCCAGTCCTCACACAGCAATGACAATCTTTGTTCCTTTCTTTGAGGGCAAATGAACCCAGTTTCAGGATACACACAAAAATTAAAATAAAATAAATTGTGGATGGATGAGGCAGTTACAAGGCTTTTTGGAGAACAATTCAAACTAATGCCTAACTCTGATCTTGGCAGTGGTAGGGTAGTCCCAGGGCCAGCAGAGTGGGCTGGAAGTGGCCAGTAAGGGTTTGTGAGGTCTGATGTTGAGGACTTAGAGGACTTTAGAGGACTTTATAAGGTTCCAAAGACTTGGAGTGAGTAAAAGGACCTGAGAGGAGATTTCAAGGTGCCTAGTGGGAGAAACATGTGATGAGGCCATTTAAGGGTGTTTTGGACGGCTTTTGGTAAAAGGAGGTTGTTTCTCTCTTTTCATGGGGAATAATAAATAGAGCAAGTTTGGCAACTCTTGGGAGTTTCAGGAAATATTCTGTATATTTCTGGATCATATTGCTCAAGTCTTACTCATTTTTGCTTTGTTTCAAATGTTGTCATTCACAAAGTTTGTGTTTCTTCCCAGGATGGTTGCTTGTCAAACACAGCCTTGATCTCAATACCTGTTTCAGAATTTCACAGAAGGTGATTTTTTATCAGTTGGTGTCCCCATATTTGAGTTTTCTG
The DNA here is from genome assembly GCF_037042795.1 of Molothrus aeneus. Classification (NCBI taxonomy): domain Eukaryota; kingdom Metazoa; phylum Chordata; class Aves; order Passeriformes; family Icteridae; genus Molothrus; species Molothrus aeneus. The sequence continues at coordinate 69,579,220 of NC_089648.1, read as the reverse complement.
ATCAAACAAATCAATGTTAGCGCAACAGTGCTTTGGGGTTTTTTTTCTGTATGATACATGATATTGATCACTGTTAATAAGTAAATGGCTTCTTGGTACAACTTGTTTTTGCAAAAGTGATTCTGACTCCAGACTTTTTAATCTTATACTGGAGTTATGCCACTGTTACACAGAATGGACTTGTTATACCCCTTAGGTAGCTACAGTTGGTGAGATGGATCCTCCACACAGTCTCTTAGAAGAATTTCTTAAGTGAATTTTTGTGCTTCCAGGTTTTTAAATTTGGAAATATGTAAATTATTGGAAATATTTTCTATTTCCTTCTTTTTTTTTTTTTCTTCCAAGTAAAATTCCTGCCTCAAACCTTAATTACTCTCTAAAGGAGGTGAAAAAAGAAAACTCAAAAAAAATAAATCAATGTATTATCTGGCTCCTTTGCTCAGTCCAGAGGATACAATCCAAACTTTCCTGATGACTTTGCTTGCTTTTGGGTTAAGTTCTGACCACAAAGTTTGGGTTTCAGGCACGTTTCTGAAGCACAAAGTACTGTTCAAATCACCAGCCCCAAAGGGATCTGTGCTTCAGGGGAAAGCAGGCAGAGGACAATTAAATGATGATATCTGGATTTGACAGGCTTATCGAGAATTTTTGTATCAGAGCAGAACTCACATCTTAATATGTCAGGGCTCATCTACCTTAAATAGTCCATGATATTCCAAATATTAGGTTCTAAGCTGCATCTGAAATATTATCAGTAACCATTGTTAGAAAAGTGATACACTCTTTAGGGATTAATCCAAATATCACTGGAGTTGTTAGGAGCTTTACTTTAATACATTGGATTGGAGATACACCTGATTAATCCACTTTTAATCTGCTGATTTCATGGCCTTTTGCAGCCTGGTATGAGTTCACTCAACCCACAATCTGCAATGGCTAGAAGCTATTGATAATGGCAGCATGATACTGACTTTGAATTATGAAACTCTTTTCCCCTGTGCAGCATCAGAGCTGGCTTTTCACCAGTCATGACTCTGCAGCTTCTCCTCATCTTGGCGTGTGGACACTGGAGGAGCTCAGGTGTGCACACAGACCTGGGACTGGCTCAGCTGGCCACAGCCTGGTGCTAAAAACACCAAAGCTGTAGCTTTAATCCCTATATGGACCATTTACTTCAGAGCTGGACATGGTGATCCGTGTGTGTCCCTTCCAATTCAGAATATTCCATGAATTTGTGAATAGATCAGATCCTTGGCCCTACTGGAAGCACAAAACCTTTGCTGTTGGAGCTCCTTATGCAGGCACAGCACATCAGGATTAGCACATTAGATGGACTCAAGATGCTCAGGAACTGTGCCCTTGCTTATCCCTCATTAAAACAAGATTTAATATGAACTTTATTTGAATACATTAGCATACATATATTACCATTATTTCTTAATATTTCATTGTTAAAACATATTAAGATGGCTCTATACGGGAAATTAGTCTCTGCTGGATGACATTTGCCTGCATAATGCATTCACACAGGATTCAAGCTTTCCCTCATGTCTGCCAGAAGAAGGTATTGTTAATAACATTAAAATGAAATTTTAAAACTGTGAAGACAGAGGTGTACATGGTTCACTGCCATGGAAAAGGAAATTAAATTTACAGATCAGAGAAGTTAAATTTAAAAAAAATAGGTTTAACATTGCACTATGAAATGACAATTCCAAATTGAAAAAGTTATGAGTTATGTGATATATTTGTTGAAATTTTAATTCTAGTTTAGAACTGAAATATTTTGGAAAATTTTTTTCCAATTGCGCAAATCTCAGTGTTTCCCTCAGGACTGAATCTCTCATTTGCTATTCCACAAATATAATGTACAAATTCTGGCAAAGACTATGTCTTCCATTGGAGAAAATAGAAAATATTCTCACTTGGCTCAGGGTCTTTGCACACTCAGTGAATGCCTGAAACAGAGCTCCACCTCCCCAGCATTTCTTGCTTCTTCCTGCAATAACCTGTGTCCATTAGCCATGTGCCCTGTAACCCTAACAAGAGTTTCTCCCATGAAACCCATTCTCCCATTACTTTGTGAACCAGTAATGGTATTAATTCTGATCATTAAAATCAAACCTTGGAATGCATCCTAATCATGAAGAGTAAATATGTGCAACTATGCTTTTCTTGTCATCTCAAGGAGATTTTTCAATGAGATTGAAACTCTAAATTAATGCTCTTGACAAACCCATATCAGCTTTAATCTGAGAGGACTGCAGAGGGTTTATGCTCAGCCATCTCTCTCATCAGTTGCTGCTGTAGAATTTACAGGCTCCATAGGTTCTATCTTTCTTATACAGAGATAAGTGTAGACTCTGTAAAGATGATAAACTTTGGATGAAGTTTTCTCCTATAGAGGAAACTTGTGGTTTCTTAAGCAATTTTGAAGCCCTGTTATTTTCAATAAAGATTTCTTTTCTTCAAAGAAATGGATTCCTGGGAAAATCTGCATTAAGACTAATTCAATTTGATCATATGTTAGTTTTACAAAGCCGCATATTCCAAAGAAAATCCATCTTACTTTTAATTTCTGTATAGCTTTCATGTCCAATTGTTCATTCTTCCTACCACTCAATCACACTGAGTCTAGGAAGAGCAGCTGTGACCTCCAAGAATATCAACACATGTCGCAGTTTATTTATTAAAATATCCCAAACAAGCACCTCCTCCCCAGAAAACTCCATAGCTATTTACTTCTTGCTTTAGTTCCCTTTCATTTTAGTGGTAGCTTAATAAGATAATTTTTTAGAAGATGTAAAGAAAAATTACATTTTACACTCTTTAAGCCATTCTCCAACATTTATTTCAAGCAGTCATATTCCCTTTCCTCAGTTTTCTTTCTGTCTTACACCTTTCTGCTCTTCACTTGCTGTCACAAGACAAACTCATGGGATTTGTTACAGTTATGCTCAGGACCAAGTTATGAGAACATATCATGTTTACATTTTTGGCTAAAATACCCACAAAATTTTACATCTGATGTTTTTTGATATGTACTGATCTGTGAAACTTGGTGTTAATGCAGTCATGCCAAAAAAACTTAAAAGAAAACAGAGACTTGTGACTGAAAGCTAAATTGTTTTCTTCTACAACCTCCTCCATCAGATATATCTTGTATTATGTATTGGGTTTTTTTTTAATGCACATACTCTTTAATATTACTGGAAAGTTTGGGAGGAAGAAAAGGGAATGTGTTTCAATGATGGATTCCAGCCAGACTTTCTTTGGCAGGTCTGAGTGAAAAAAGAAACAGCAAAGTTTTCAGAAACCTCCTTTAAAGAGAGATCTTTACCAGAAAAAAAGGGAAAAAAAATTAAATTGCCTTAGCATATTAAAAAAGCACTAAAAATTTTAGGAGTGAAATCCTGACTTCATTGAAATCCCTGGCAAAATTCCAACTTGTTTCAATGAGACCAAAAGTATTTGTTGTAAACTCTGTGATCTTGGAAGATTTTGGCTGGTGGAAGTAATTGCAGATGACCTAATTTGGAAAAGGAACAATCAATTAAATTATGAAGGATGTCACAATATTCAGCAGCCCACTGAAGAAAACAATCTTATCCTGAAAGATTGCAAATATCAAGTCAGGCAGGGTTTACTGTAAAGAACAAAATTAGACTTACCCAACGTTTGTTCTCCTAACTCAGGCCTCTTCTCTGAGCTTGTCAAGGCTGAGCTCCAGTTTCAGACATCTCCATGCTGGCAGAACTAGGTGGATTCCTGAAAGTGTTTAGATTGCTAATAGGATCAGAGGGAAGCTGGTCAAGCAACCTGCAAAGCAACTTGACTCATGCTACACTCAGTGTCATGAGTCTGTTCCAAATCATTCAGGGAGGAAAGCTGCTCCTCTGGAGGGAAATTTATCCCACTGATTTTCAGACAAGATGGACTGTGCTCCCCTACAGGCCATTTGACTCCTCATTGACCACAGAGGGAGCCCAGAAAATGAAAATAATTGAGCTTAGACCACCAAATTGTCTTTCAAATAAAAGAATCTTGTAACAGAAGGGCTTTTGCAAATGTTTGTGGCAGGCTGGCATGTCAGTCAAATTGATCCCTAATTATTACAGACATCTACTTTACTCCAGGAGCTTCTTGGCAGACAGAGGATGGTGATGGGATAATAGCTCAGGGAAAAATTTCTGGCTAGGAAAAAAAAAGTCAGAAAATAAGTGGCAATGAAACTTTGAGATCAATAAGGTGCTTGAAATTTCTGTGGAGGAAAAACATGTAAATGTTTATACCAGCCTTGAGCAGCACCATCATCATGTAACATCATAACTTCTGCATAAAAATATGTTTATTTTTAAATAAAAATAAAGGGGAGCATTTAAATAAAAATAAGGGGCAGGATTTACCTTCCTTGGCATGAGGCTTTTTTTTGACATCCTACTTAGGCATGAATCCTTAGTGTGCTTCAGAAGGGAAGATGGCTGAAAATAGAATCATTGCTGTTTTAAAAATAGGAAAGCTATTAAAAATAGGATGCTACAGCTTGAAAAAATAGTATTTTTATAAGTAAAGGCTACTGTGAGAAAGGCAATTCCAGGAGTCTAGCATTCACAAACTAGAAAATGACAGGGATGTAGTGTAAAAAAGCTATGCATTTAGAACTGGAGATAAGGAAAAAATGTAAATTAGATAAATGCTTACCTTGCCATTGGAAAACAGAACAGATATTTATGTCCCTTTTGGTGGCTCTACATAAGTGTTATCTGATATCTATCAGGAGCTGTGCACACTTGCCAGAGTCAGGCAGGACCACAATGCCCTTCATGCCAAACTTTCCCCCTCTGAAGGTACAGTTAAGCAATTTGGAAGTTGTCAAATACCCTGAGGGACTGGAAAGTAGAAATTAGGGAGTCAACATGGCAAGATCAGCATCTTTGCAAGCAGGAGCAGCATGAAACCCTAAAGAGAAGAGACTGTGAAGCTGCCAAATTAATATCCACAGCCTCCTTACCAGGGCTGCACATCTCACACTAGAAATTCAGTCCCTCAGTGGGAAGTCTTCTTGTTAAAACTAAAAATATTGCCTCTGCTTCTAATGAACACCAAAATCCTAAGAGTAGAGCTTATGTTCTCTGGGTGGAGGTTCACAGGAAGCCGCCTCTGTGAGGGGTAACAGAAGCAGGAAATTTAGACTGAAGGCAAAACATAAATGCAAGTTGTCAAACTGGAGAAGGAGCAGCTTTGCAAAGGTTGATGAAGGAGGAAGGAATTTCTGTATAGACACTACCATGCATTTTATTAATGAAATTGAACTAGATGGTTAAAATTCTGCTACAGACTCAGCACCCAAAAATTTATGAGCTTTCTACCCTGGGAATTGAGTCTGTGAATGTTATTAATTGGCTACAAATGGCTATGGTCTCTGCTTTTCATGGATTCCTGTTTATTACAACAGGAGAAAGCATCACTAAGGCTAACGAGAGGGATGGTCTTCAGGGGTCTCTGGACAGAGAAATTATCAATTCTTCTAAAACTGTACACCCTTGAAATACTGGAAAATCTTGTAGTTTCTTCCAGGGAGCACATATTTCTTGAGTAATTAGCAAACTAGAGACAGTGACTTTTCACTAGATCCACAATTTAAGAAATGTTTGCTAAAGAGTTTAATTTTTTTTTTTTTTGTATTGGAAATACTACAAATCATTATGGCAAGAATAAGCATAATTTGCCTGTTGCACTGGGTTGGTTTTGTCAGGAACCATATCTGGCCAATCTCAGAATCTTGTATCTTCATGCAGAAGTAAATTGATGCAAATTAACAACGTGTTCTGTTTACATTCTATTTTAAAATTTCATTACTGGGCACACGGTTAGGGTGATAATTCCCCATAAGATATCTGGTGCTACCAGGTTGCTCTCTTATTTGTTCCCAGGCACAGCAGATGAATTATTAGCATCCACAGAGAGGCTGTAATTCTGCAGTGACATCTTGCTCCATGCCCTTCATGCATGTAGCTCCAGAGTAAAGAAGGAAATAGGTCCCCTATTTCCATCCAGCTGCCAGGACTTTCCCCACTTCTTTACCCACTCTGATCCATCCATGAGCATTGATTCAGCCCCATCACCTGTGTGCTCGAAGACCTGCCCTACTTTGCTCAGAGCCTTCATTGGTGTGAAGCTGGGAATACCCACAGAACTGTAAATTCAGTACCAAAATTTGCCTAAGGGATAATGTCAGTGCAATACAGTGCTGTGACAGGATAATGGTCTCCTGGCACAATAAAACTGCCAAAAAGAAGCCAAGCAGTTTATGGATAATAAATGTCAAACAGAGGTAGATGTTTATTTTCAGAACATCACAAGCCTATTATCCTGTCAGACCCTCCTGTTTCGATTTCTTTATTTCTGTTACAGTAAATGAATAAAGAAAAGTAAAGAACGAGGTGTCTTGCAGGCCAATCACAAGCTGGTTCAGCCTGAAGCCTCCAGTAAGGCATTAGTTTACTTCAACTTACATTTTCTTGAGCATCTGCCTTGCTCTGGTTCACTGTCACATGAGCTTCAGTTGGACAGGAATGCCCCCATCTCTCCCAGGGGTGTTTGTGTTCCAGTCTTCTATCTCTCAATGCTCTTAAAACTTTCAGTCCTGTTAATTTTCATTCCGAAGGCGGGTACATGTGGCATTCACATTTTCTGGAAAAATCCCTTCACCCAGGATTTTTCTCCTGGGAAGCTGAGACGCCTCAAAGGAAAATGAAAACAATAATTATCTCCTTTTCTTCTCCTCTGTTTTGCTCATGTGGAATGTGTTTGGAGATTGTTTATCCAACAGGTGATTGTTTCATTGGTTTCTGTGTGAGTTGTTTTTATTCTTTGGCCAAACAGTGCCAAGCTGTGTCGAGACTCTGGAAAGAGTCACGAGTACTCATTATTATCTTTTTAGCCTTCTGTAAGTATCTTTTCTGTATTCTTTAGTATAGTATAGTTTAGTATCCTTTAATATAATATAGTATCATAAAATAATAAATTATCCTTCTGAGAACATGGAGTCCGATTTATCATTCCTTCCTCCGTCTGGGGGAAATGTAAATACAATAGGCACACAGAGGGGAAAAAAGGAGAAAACATTTGTCCCTGTGTCACACTGCTGGCATCTGAATCAGCTTGGCAGAGATGAGCATTAAATGGTCTTTAGATGGGGGTAGATGAGGGTTGTGGGCAGAGTCAAACTGGATGTGTTGATGTGGGTATGATCCCCCCTGAGCTTCTAGAAGTGGATAATGGGTATCTCCATTTATGTCCACATTACAAATAGATGTGTGTTGAGTAAACCCAAAGTCATATTTTATCATAGAATCACAGAAATCACAGAATGGTGTGAGTTGGAAGAGACCTTAAAGTTCCAAATCCCCTGGAGGCAGCGACACCTTCCACTGGACCAGGTTGCTCCAAGCCCCATCCAACCTGGCCTTGGATACTTCCAGGGAAGGGGCACCCACAACTCTGGGCAACCTGTGCCTGTGCTTCACCACGCTCATAGTAAAGATTTTTTTTTGACATCTGTTCCTTCAGATGAGCATTTTGTACTGTTTACTCCTTTTTTGTTGTTTTTATTGCTGGTGACGGTATTTATTAATTCTTAATTATCTATATATTAATATTTTATGTTGGTGTTTACCAATTAAATAATCCCTACATTACTATTAATTTTTATTTGTATTAATCAATAAGTATGGTACTGGTAAAAACAATCTGTGCCCCAAAAGATGGCACAATCTGTTGCTGAACAAAAAAAGGAAGTAGAAGAGGAGATGGTTGTGCTTTTATTTGCTGCTGCATATAATAAAACTCAGAGCTGCTGTAGTGGGCAGGGTGTCATGAACAAGCCATGGCAGGCTGGGTCTGGAGAGCGGATATAAAGGCAAGCAAGCAGGAGTACCTGAAATGGGGTGAAAAGGGTGTTTCCACTGGAAAATACATTGAAGTAAAGACCATCATGCGGGAAGAGTGCTGTGGTGACATTTGATCTCACAAACATTTTTTTTTTTTGTGTGCAGCTTTCCATTCACCATCTAAGTAAAGTCAAAAGGCCTCCAGAAAAAAACCAGCATGACTAAGGGAACTCTTGGCAGTTTTCCTGTGCAGAGAATGCCAAGGGCACAATATTAACCTTCAGACTTCACTCTGGTCCCTTTCTCTTCCTTCACTGGTTTTCCTGAGATTGCTCCACCTTCTCTTGAGGGAAGGGCACTGCATTAAGATTTTTTTACTCTCCTTTCTTTATGGCTGAAAGAAAAACATCCAAGACAAAACCCCTCCACAGAGGAGTGATCTGGACATAAGCCCTAATATTCCATGGATAACGGTCTGGACTTCAGCACATGTAGTGCCTAGGAATGACTGAACATCCAAGGATCAGCATTTGAAAACAGCATTTCCAGGGGGAAGATGGATCTGGGCACCAAGGGAAAGGCAGGAGGGTCATGATAAGGCTGCTTCAGGATTATCTCATAGTAGATGGATGCAGTTCTTTGTGCTTGCTGTGACTCTTAATTGCATATGTCCACAGAGCCTCGTTAATTAACATTGATGCAGAAAGGGAACAGATTTACTGAAACATTCCACAAATTCTGCCCATAGGGATCCTTCCATGCCCTTTCTGACTGGGCTTTTCTTCCCAGTTGCAGGGAGTGATGTCTTTGGTAAACAGCCTGGATGAATGATGGCACCTGGCAGCACAAGTGACACTTAGACTCTCTAAGAGTGAGGTCATCTCACCTGATTCAACCACCTTTACACAGGCAAGGCGTTACAGGGCAAGAGGGAACAGCTTTCAAGTAAGAGGGCAGGTTTAGATTAGATTTTAGAAAAAAACTTTTACTGTAGAGGATGGCAAGGCCCTCACACAGGCTGCCCAGAGAAGCTATGGCTGCCCCTGGATCCCTGGAAGTGTCCAAGGCCAGGCTGGATGGGGCTTGGAGCAACCTGGGATAGTGGAAGGTGTCCCTGCCCATGGCAGGGGTTGGAATGAGATGAGCTCTAAGGTCCTGTTCAGCCCAAACCACTCTGTGATTCTCTGATCTGAGGGATTCTCTGATCAGGCCAGGGATCTGGTCTGAACAAACCATCAAGCAGCCATCAATAGTACCTGGGAGCATACAGTCACATCCAAAGGCTGCTTCATCCCCATCTAAAAAGAGTTAAAACTCTAAGATGAATCCTCTGGTGTGTCACATTCACATTTTCTGAAAAACCCCTTCACCCAGGATTTTTCTCCTGAGAAGCTGAGAAGCCTCAGAGAAAAAAGAAAACACTTCTTATCTCATTTGATTCTCCTGTGTTTTGCTTGTCTGGAATGTGTTTACCAACAGGTGATTGTTTCATTGGTTTCTGATGTGAGTTGTTTTCACTCTTTGGCCAATCAGAGGCAAGCTGTGTCAGGACTCTGGAGAGAGTCACGAGTTTTCATTATTATCTTTTTAGCATTCTGTAAGTATCCTTTCTGTATTCTTTAGTATAGTAAAGTTTAGTGTTCTTTTAATATAATATAGTATCATAAAATAATAAATTAGCCTTCTGAGAGCATGAAGTCAGATGCATCTTTCCTTCCTTCGTCTGGGGGGAACGCAAATACGATACTGGTGAAGATGTCTTTTTGCTGATTATTAAGGGACCTACCTAAACTGATAAGACTAGGCACATATTTTAACAGCCAAAGTTATGTGAGCTGTAGTCCATCCCATAAATGAATTTCTTTACTTCCTATTGTGTGTTATTTCAATATTGCAGTACAAAATACGCTCTGCAAACTGAAATCAGAGGAAAAATGAATAGTTGATAAAATTATGAAAGTTAATTATATCAGATAAAATGATGTGATTTTCAATTATGTTTTTATTTCAATATTAACAGTCCTTAATATTTAATTTTAAATTCTGACACCTCTGTTAATCTACTTAAAATAAGTTGGGACTGAGATATTACTTCCATTTATATAAATAATTTAAACTAATTTCAATAAGTTTAGGGTTCTTACCAAAGTTATAAAATGTGAAATCATCTAAACTGTGAAAAGCACTGAGCAAGTAGCAGGAAGTTGGAATTTAGGAATCAAAAAGGTGGGAAATTCTTTATTTCTGTCTGGAAGGATGACATTTGCTATGGCAATGCTGTGATAAAATCTTATGGAGTTCTAAAATTATCTGTTCAATTTATTTGTACATATTAAAGTTTAGCTTCATCACAGATGCAAATCATGTCATTAAAAGCTCTCCAACCTTGCTTATGCATCTAGGACATACAAGATAATTTTATTTAACTAATAAAAATTATTTTTAAAACCTTGGTTTCTGTACTTTAATTAAATTCTTGGATCCATGTGTAAGTCATTTGGCACCTATTATGTAAGGGGAGGGGAAGTTAATTACATCTTTAGAAAATAAGAAATTTATCATTCACACTTTTTTTAGCAAAAGAGACACAGAAACCCCTAGAGAACTCAAAACAGGATATTCTGTGTTATTCTGTATATTTTTTTATTTAAATGCATACAGATAAAAAAAATCCAATATTTGCAAAAGTATGTCCCAGATTCTGCCAACCACAGAAGGTGAACATAAGGATAGATAGATAGATAGATAGATAGATAGATAGATAGATAGATAGATAGATAGATAGATATGTTAAAAGTATTTATTCCTTTCTCTTTGTACTATAGGGAAAAAACCCTCACCATCCATGTTTTCCCTTTTTTTCATCTCTGAGGAGGGTAAGGTTGGAGAAGTATGATCTGCTCAAAGTTGATGAGTTTTGCATCCACAGTTCAAGACAAGGAATATTAGGAAAGTCATAGCAGGCTCCTAAAACCTTCTGATGACGGAGGTTGGGCCCCTTCTCCACTTGGTTGGTGCCAGCACTTGCCTGTTCTGTGTTAGAAGGTCTTAGTGCAACAACCTGCTTAAAGAAGTTTCATGTTATCCCAGCCACCAAGGTCATGCAAAACACACTAATTCTTTCTTCCTTTATATCTGCTTTCCATAAATTTGAAAAAGACCATTGTGTCCCCTTTATTCTTTGCCTTTGCATACACATTCTGCAAGGAATATCCTCAGAGGGACCAAGAAGATAGAAAATGGGTAAAGCAGGAAGAACTGAAAAGTTTGCAGAGGGGAGATGGTTTTGGATTAGGGACAAGTCTCATAAACACTTGGGAAGGGGAAAGAGTGTGATATTGGTGGTGAGACACTGCACAGGCTGCCCAGGGAAGCTGGGGATGCCCCATCCCTGGGAGTGTTCAAGGGAAGCTGAACAGGGCTTGAAGCAGCCTGGGATAGTGGAAGGTATCCGTGCCCGTGGCAGGAAGGTGGAACTGGATGATCTTTAAGGTCACTGCCAACCTAAACTTTTCATGGTTCTGTGATAATTCTGTGATTCCCAGAGTATCACATCATATTCAATGACTTGGTCCTAATATTCAAAGTGCTTCATGATCTTGGCATGGCATTCCTCAAAGACAAATTAATCCATCTCCTCTTGGCAAGACAGAGCCATTCACAAAAAAGACAGGGCAATCAGGTTGACTTATAGCAGAGCTCTGTGCAATTAGTTTACTGAAATTCTACTTCATAATCCCTCCCCATGGGAGAGTGTGTGACTGAATTCAGCTCAGCAAAGATAAAAGAGGTTCTTCATGGGTTTCATAACCAATTCAGCAGGGCAACTTAACTTTGTGGGAGATAGAGACAAATATTTGAACAGAGGTAAATTTGCTTTTGAAAAGTTTTGTTTATCTATCTATTTAATTAAAAGCCATTTATAGCAAATCATGAGGTTTCTGCTGCAACAAGTTGCTCAGGCAGTTGTTTTCATGCTGATGATAAAAAATTATTGAAGCCAAGTCCAATAATTAAACTTAGCAAAGAACATCAGAGGAAAATTATTTACTGAGGCATCAGTTCATGGTTTGTTGAGGTATGACATCTCATGACAGAACCTGCTTGTTATGAAGTCTGTCTGATGCATTTTGAGGCTGTTTCTTGGATAAATGGCATGAGGGAAGTAGGCATTGATTCCTGAAACTTGCTGTCATGCAGATGTGATTTTGCAAGGGAGATAGAAAGAGGACTGCAATGACAGAGCTCTCTACAACTCAGGGAAAATGCAGAGGCTGTGATGATTTATGCCCCTTTTGGGATGGGAGTAGAAGATGACAGCCACATTATACCAACCCTGACTTATCTTGTCTCCTTATGGCTTCTCATGAAGAAGCAATGGAAATGGTGCTTCAGGAAATGAAGCAGAGGTGACCTTTTCAGTACAAAAATAGAAATCAAAGTTTAGAGTACACTATAACACAGCATTGAGGCAGGATCTTTCAAACAGCAACTTGTCCTTGAGCTGTTCACTCAGAATTAAAATTTCAACTCTGGACCATGCTTGCCCAAATCAAGTCTGTTTCTGGTTCATCTCTTTATAACTTCCAGCAGCACTGATGTTAAACCAAATCATGCCTTAAGGTGTAAGCAGCAGGATTAAGTGACATAACTTGGAGACACATTCCATATGAGGTTGGACTGTTTTGGAAAATACCCGGGGTTTTTTGAAACATGCTCAGGTTGTGATGAAGTGAAAACTCATTCTCCCTATTTGATCATAATCATAATTCAAACTACTTGGTGATACTAGACCAAAGAAAGAGTCTTGACTAATCTACCACAGTACATCCATTTGGAAAATGAACCCATGCATGATAATTACTTTCAGACAGTCATTTTCTAACCAGTGTTCCATCCATCTTACTTTAGAATTAGCATGACCATCTTTCTCCAGTTTGTTATTTGTGATAAAATGACATTAGACAATATTAGCAGACACCCTACAGTATAATAGTTAGCAACTGCTTTTAGCTATACTGAAGCCTGCTGCAGAAGAAGCTGACACTTTTTTTCTTTACAAAACCACGTTTATGCTCATTTCCTTCTGTGAGCTTTCAGATAGTTATTGTTTCATTACCTCTGGTTGACAGGTCAGTGGCCTTTGGCTTACTATTCCTCCTTTTTCTTTTTAAAAACCTCTACTTTATTTGCTTTATCCTATCTTATGGGACCTACCTGACATCTTGGAGTTCACAGACATCAGACAAAAATTCCAAGATATTTTTGATTTGTTATCTGGGAATCCAATTTAAATTCATCAAAGTGTTCTCAGAACCTCTTCTACTTTTGTTCTGCTTTAATTTGCATTCCTCCGCTTCTGGCATCACTTTTTTAGCCATGTGATTTGATCACACCTCAACCTCTTGTTGAAAATAGAAGCAAAAATGTTACCAAATATTTATAATACCCTGATGAAGAGTCAAGAGGATCCAGTCTGAAAAAATGTTAATTAATGTGGTGTACCACAGTGTGCATTCCCTCATGGAATGATTTAACCATCACACACCTCAGGTCTTTGGTGGGGGTTAGGATCCGTCAAAGGCAGAGGAAATTGCTTAAAGGAGAGAGTTTTAGAGAACCACTAAATGCAAATGGAGAAGGAGGGGGGGAAGCAGAGGGGGATGCATTTGTGTAATGGGGGAGGCTGTAGTGACAGTGTCAAACTTTCAAGGAATAAATGAGGTTTGTGTCAGGTCAGAATTGCCTGTTGATCTCCCTGTTCTATACTAATTCTGACATTTCAAGATTAACAGGTCCATTTGGGACTGGGCCTTTTTTATTCTGCAGTTGCTATCTCTCTCCTTTCCTCTGTATTCCTCCTATTCCTCCCATCAAAGTTGTCTGACATTACACCTCTGAACACAATCACAAAAAAGGAGAGGCTTTGTAAAACACGGGAAAATTTACATACAAGCCAGAGTATCTTGAGTGCCCAAGAGATTCTAGAGGAATGTTTTCCAGAAAAAACAGAATCCAGGGGATGTTCCAAAGGGTGGGAAGCCTTGTCAATAATATATATGTCAATAATAAACAACAAATGATATCTCCTGGGAAAGCCACAGCAGCATCAATAACTGAACTGATTGGGGGGGGGGGGCAGGGGGGAAGGCAAAATTAATGAAGTCTAAATAAGTAAGTAGGAATGTAATTAATTAATACTAGTCACCAATATTTTACAGAAAACATCCCATAAAACAAATGCAATTTAAATTTTTGATGATTTTCCAAGGGTAGCTAATTAAGGTAATAACAAAGCTATAATCTATTTAGAGTTCAGTCTGATGTTTGACTTTTTGCTGCATAACATTTAGATTAAAAAATTGGCTCCACATCATATTTATAAAGCAAATCATAGGAAGGAGATTAAGAGGGTAATGCAGAAACCTGCAAGAGGATTTTTCAAGATGGGAAACTTACTAGGATTCTGCACAGGCTGTTGCTTGGTCTGGTGCTAGCCTGTATTTCTGGAAGACTGGTTGCAATTGCCATTGGTTGGACTCACTGATCTTAGTGTTTTTTTCAGTCTTAATGATTCTCTGATTGTTCTTACATATCTTTTCCTTAGGAGGGATCCAGTTTTCCAAGGTTGTCCCTCTAACCAATAGCTGTATTTTTGGCTCCTATCAGAGCAGTCCTACAGTAAGCACCCAAGTTCCCAGGCAAGAAGTGATGACAGGTGACTTGAAACCCTTGTAACAATCCACTTTATCTAATTTAGGTGATTGAATTTAGGCAGGCAAGATTTCTTCTTGGAGGCCTGCAGAGCATCCTGTCTATCTCCATTGACCCTGTCGGGAATTTCAGCTCTTCTTTTGGGAGGAGCTTTACACTGAGTCAGATAAACTGGATCACATCCCCTTGGATCACTTGGCCTATATAAATTTACAGTCCCAACTGATAGGGAAGTCTGTATCATTCACTCAGCCTTTCTTGCTTTTTAATTCATTAAATTAGTCCAGAGCAACAAAAACCTGATACCATGCATGGGAATCACCTTTACTCTCTGTAGTGCATGTGCTGTGTCAAGAGTTAAGAGCATGCAGAGTTTTCATTAAGGGCAAAATATGACCTGAATTAAATTCTTGCTTTGCCAGGAATTTAGGGCATGAAAATTGAATTTCAAGCTGGTGTAAGTGGAGACAAAATCACCGAGTTCCTGGTTTTATGAAGAAATAACAGTCTTTCCTTTTTATAACATTCTGTTTTCCTTTTCTCTTTGCCTACGTTTTAGCTCCAATCATTCATAATCTGCTCTTCTATTTTTCTATTTTATAGCCATCCCACAGGAATAATGTGAAATATAACCAATCAGTATTTGTAAAGCACTTTGAGGCTATCAGGTGGAAGGAAGTGTATAAATGCAAATTGTTACTATTGCTCTTACATTGCTGCCAAGGGACCTGCAAACAGAATCAGGTCCCCATATATTCAGATATACACAGGCTTAGTCACATCTGTGAAAGCCTCAGAAGATACAAGCTGAGGAAGCATAAGAGGATAGAAGTTTAATAAAATATGGGAAAAGGTCGTTCAGGGATTGTTTATGAGTTCAAGACTGAATCACTTTTCTGTCACAGATTTTTGCTCCATTTTACTCCTGGCATTGTCCTCAATACCTGCTTTTGGAATATTATTACTGTGTTGTATATACTGGTGTAATCTCATGCAGCTTTTATGAAGCAATCCTCGTGACTGTGGTTAGACATTCACTTAGTGACAAGTAGATCTCATATGATGAGACAAATTATGGCCAAGTGCTTCTTGTCACTGACTGTACATTGTCTGGGGCAGACCCAGACTACTGTCCCAGATGTTGGCATCTACATTTGATTAGACAAATACCATCCTATAATTACCTCTGTCAGTAGATTAAACACTGCCAGGGATCATTCCCAAGCACTGGAATGAAATCATGTAAATTCTTCAGTTTTAGAATGGTGCCTGGAATTATTCTGGCCTGAAACAACCAACACTTTCCCAATGCATTCCTGAGAGTGGCTCAGGAGCCAGCACCAGCCAGGGACCATTCCAAGTGGTTAGTTTGGATGCAGTTACCCTATTCCAGAGACAGGGATATTTCATGGCTATAGACACTGACAGGATGTGCCAGCTGGACTCAGAGTTAGAAACTGGACCCTGTCACTGCTTGGTTTACCAGGGGAGTCGTGCCCACAGCTCGACACCCATCACAACTGTGACTGGGAACATTCAGTGGTTCACAAAAATGTGTCCTGATGTCCAAAGCTGACAGAACATTTAGTGCCCTAATGGATCAGAGCCTTTCCAGTACCACTCCATGGGAACAATGTGGCAAAGGCAGGAACAAGACCATATTCCCTGCAGGCAGCTTTCAAACACTTCATGGTCCTGCAACCACAGTCACGCTGGGTTTGGTTTGGTTTTTTGATTTTTTTTTCCTGTTTGTTTTCCTGGGGTTTTGTTTGTTGTTGTTGTTGCTTTCAGATTGTTTATTTGTTTGTTTTTGCTACTTTCGGTGTGGTTTTGTATTTTTTGTTTTGATATGGGTTTGTTGATCTGGGCTTTTTCCAAATGTTGCATTACTCTGTAAAAGACAGAAAGAAAGAAGCTGTGCTGATACATTTTGCATGGACTCATGACCACGTAGGTTTACTATTCATGAAACAATTTCTCTAGCTCCCTGTTATAAATATCTTAAAGCAATGCAGCTTTTAGGAGTGAAAAGTACTTTAACTTCAGCCTCCTTTCCTAGGTAATAAATTTATTAGTTTTCATATTCTTTTTTACCTCTTATTGAAACCACCATGCCCTCATGATGTCTAATAGCCAACAATATCCCAAGAAGAGTTATTGCATATCTCTTCATGTCAGTCTAAAGGAGTAAAGTCCTGGATTTGGCTGCTCTTTGCTCCTCCCCATCAGTTTCTCTTACCACACTCATCCCTGTCCTCACAGGATCACAGCAAAGGCCACCTCAGGCCACCTCCAAAACAGCAGACTAAGGAGGACAGAATTAGCAGAGGCAACTGCAATAAAGGAGAAGTAAGAAGCCCCTTAGGAGGATGTTTTATGAAGGTGATCTCTTCTACAAGATCTATGGTATTGTCTTTCAATCCTGAACCCACTGTTGTAAACAGAAAATAACACTGCTGTGATCAGGGCATCACCCTCTGATCTGGGCTAAGGACAACACTGCCTTCCATCCTCCATCAGGAGGTGAAATAGCACAAGGCAAGCATCCAAGATGTTGTCAGACCAAGAATTAAATCCATCTATTTTCTTACTGGGATTCCTGTGCTTAGGAGAGGATTTCCACCTTCCTCTGGAGCTGGAACATTAAAAATACATTGCAGTACTTTCCCCAGCCAGTTTGACAACTCACAGCACAGCTTTGGTGTCTGTGTAAAGCCCTCACAGAGGACGTGGGGAGCGGGAGTAATCGACAGTGCCACAGATCTCCATCTAGGGATGGGTTGTAGCAGACACCTTTGTCTTCAGAGTACTTTTCCAAATAGGCAGAGACATGAGAATCAAGTCATATGGTGACAGAAGAAATGAATATTCATTGTTTGCCTTTTATGATAGTAGGAAGCACAGCAGCAAGAGCTGAAGAGATGGGGTTTAATTGTTGCAGAAGTGATAAGGAACACACATGGGAATGCATTCATTTGATTTTTTTCACTCCTATGAGGGAGCTTCCTCAGTCATTTCCATTTTCTCCAGATGAATCAATATTTTCTCTCTAACAAAAGAAAACAAAGCCACAACTTAACCTCCCACCCACACAGAACATATTACTTAACTGCCTGCTGCTCCCAGCTATCTTCACAAGCTGTGTTCCTGCAGCATTTTAATTTTTCAGTCCTCTCAAGAAATGTCATAACATTAACATTATGCATTTTATGATGCTCTTACTTGTTACAGATCTTGCAGTTCTTTTCTAACACTGGGAGCTTTTATCAGGTTACAGGGCGAATTAGCTGTAAAAGCTTAGAAAATGGCAAGGATGGATTTGCAACTAAAAAAAATCTAAACAGCAGAAAAAACTGTCTGTATCTTCCTAAAAAATTTTCAAGAGATCTTCTAATTTGTCATTAAAACCCTTAAAACCCTCAAATTTAATAAGATTTTCAGAATTAATCAGGAGGGAAAAATTACCCAAAGCATTCTCCCAAAAGCTGGACTGACAAGCTTTTCATTTCAAAACTAAATTTGTAGGAGAGACAAAACAATCCTCTCAATGTATAATAAAGCACTGTGTTTGCACACAATTCTTTTCAAAATATGTTTTTCATATGTGAAAGAATTGGCCACGTTTATTCAACAAATATTAACCCTTGAAAACCTGTCTTGGCATTTTTTACTTATGTGAGCAGTATTTTAGCAACTTCCCCAATCACTCTGCAGCTCCTTAAGGAAATAAAACCCAACTGCAGGAGTAAAACTTCCACAATAAATCTAAATAGTTGAAAATATATCAATACATAATCCAATACTTGTTTCCTCCCATACCAGAGATTCAAAGGCTCTTTAGCTTTTGTTCTTACCTATTATTACCACTACAGCCTCCTGTGCCTCTTCTGACAGCCTGGCTGTCCAGACTTTTCAGCAGTGTCTGTGTTTCTGCATAACATCTCCAGTGCCAATGGGTGCAGGTTTCTGCTTCTGCAGGGCCTGACATTCTCCCTAAAAGGCACCTCAGTGTTTCATTCTCTCCCCTTCTTCAGCGGGAAGGGTTTTCTCAGCTATTTTCAAGACAACTACATAGCACAGGAACAAAACAGCCAATTCAACCACAGGTTTTGCTTTGGATTATTTTCCCTGAAGGGTCACCCCTGTTCTTTTTCCTTTCTCCCCTGCTCTCACCTCCCAGAAGGATAAACAAACCTCCTCTGTCTCCCCCTTTCCATCCCTGCTCTCCCTGAGCAGCGCTGGCCCTGCTGTTCAATGAAGTTCAGAACTGAAACAAGGATTCCTAAGGGATTTTTTCTTATAATCCATATTTCTAAAACTAAACTGTATAGCACATAAGACTTTTTCTTTCCCAGTTTGAGGTAGAAAATCATAAAAGTGTATGAACATGAACTATTTGGTCTGAAGTTGTTTTACTTATCTAATGTTCATAGCCTCTGTTGCTATTCTGAATTATCCCTCTGCATTATTTTTTCATTATTTAATGTCTTTTTATACCATTAAGTTTTACTATATCCACCCAGCTATTAAACCATAACAACTTAAAACCACTATGTCAATAGGACCTTTTGTGCCTTTACTTGTTTTTGAATCTCCATATGGCAATCTGGCTCCTGGGCACCCAATATACCTTTTCTTAGTACCTAATCAGTGCACTTATGCCAACCCCTCAAGACTGTTCATAATTCTTATTTAAACTATTGTGTCCCAGTAACTCTTAGATCTGAACACAGTCCAGAAGTGCAGCCCCATCAGAGAATCAGAGGGACTGTTCCAGTCCTCCTTGCTTTAGGTTACCCTGCAAGTAAATTTGGTTTGCTTTGACTTTCTGCTCTTTTCCAAAGCTTTTTCCAAAACCATGTCTGCTTTGCCTTGTGCTGTAATCCCATTATTTTCTTTTGTTGAAATGCTGAATCATTTGTTTCTAAAGTTGTCTCCTTTCTGGGAATAGGCAACTTCAATAATTTTCCTCAGACAGACCTGCACTTTTTCCAAGCTGAATAGTCTCAAATATTTTGGAGTGTTTTTAGTTTCTCTCTGTGATTTGCTATTTCTCTGAGCTCCAGGCTCTGTGAACCATCACTCAGCTCCCCCAGCTAACATCCCTGACATGTCTGTTATTCCACTTTAAACAGGATTCATTGGATGACACCAGGGAGGATATAAATATCAGCATATCCCAGTACTGTTCTCAGAAAAGGTGCTGATGCCCTGCTTGTTTCTGAGACGTACTTCAAGCTGACTTTTTAGATCCTCCATGGATTTTGCCATTTGGGATGACCAATATAATGCACTGTTCACTTTATCATCCACGTTACCTGCGGGGTAACACTTGCAGGCACCTTCAGATCAGCAGTATCTGGGCTTAAAATCAGCCTGAATTTGAAAGGCACAATGTGTTTGCAGCACATATTCAAGTATCTAAAAATTAGGCCAGTTTTACTGACACTAATGTTGGATTACACATTGTTACTGTGTACTCCCAGGGACAGGCAGGACCAGCTGGCAGAGCCCTTTATTCTTTACC
The DNA here is from genome assembly GCF_037042795.1 of Molothrus aeneus. Lineage (NCBI taxonomy): Eukaryota > Metazoa > Chordata > Aves > Passeriformes > Icteridae > Molothrus > Molothrus aeneus. The sequence continues at coordinate 69,559,087 of NC_089648.1, read as the reverse complement.
TTCCTGCTCAGGAAGGAAGCAGCACAGTCCCAGCTGTCACTGCACAGCTTTCTTTGCCCCCTCTCTGTCTGCTCTGTGTTTCAGCCATGCCATGCTGGATTGCTCCACTGCAGCATCCTGGCCATTATTGTCCTGGTGTGGTCCAAGACCTCAAGAAGCTGCAGTAAAAAATCATCCTTTTCCATATCTTATTCAGGCACAAGAGGGACATGCCTCTCCCAGGGTGGTCCAGTTCAGTTTGTGCTGTGTTCCTGAACTGCTCCTGTGGTCACTGCCTGTAATGAATCATCTCAACTACTGTCTGCAACCTAACAGGTCAATGGGGAATGTCTTTAAGCTTAAAAAGGTGCAGGTTTAGATTAGATATTAGGAAGGAATTCTTTACTGTGGGGTGATGAGTCACTGGATCAAGTTGTTCAGAGACATTGTGGATCCCCATCCCTGGAAGTTCAAGGCTGGGTTGGATCGGACTTTGAGCAACGTGATCTAGAGGAAAGTGTCCCTGCCCATGGCAAGGGGCTGGAACTGGATGTTCTTTAAGGTTCTTTAGAACCCAAACCATTCTGTCATTTTATGATCTGGCCAAGATCCTGAGCTCCCAAGCTCCTCAGCTCTGTGAAGGACCCACTGGACAAAGCCACAGCAACCAAGAGAAGTGATTCCAGGTTTCTCCCTGCCAGACCAGCTCCCAACACCATCTCAGTCACAGGAGCAACAAGTGCCAAGGATCCAAAGGCTCCAGGCCCACAGCAGCCAGGTATCTCTGCCACCCACAGCTTAGACATGGTCACAATCCTTTGTCAAGGGCTGTTACAAGCCTGCACGTGCAGAAATTAGGAAACAGGCTCTAGCTTCCCACTCAAGGTCTCCCTTCTGATTTTAAGTACAAAGGCTCAGTAAAGCCTTTGCATTTAGACTTTATCCTCTGGGACCACTTAACCACTGGCATAAGTACATCATAAAATAGACAAAGAGCTGTAATATGTACCAATGGAACTTAGCATTTCCTGGCGTTATGGAGGAAGGCAGTACCTTAAGATGTGCAGACAGATGGCTGACAGGGTCTTTTCTGCAGAACTTTCTACCTTAGACTTCTCCTTGTTGCTTGTAAGAACTCCAATCCACCTTTGCAGATCAACTATATCTAGGCCACTAAATAAAAACAGCCTGAATTTGAAAGCCATGATGTGCTTGCAGCACCCAATCAAATACCTAAACATTAAGCCAGCTTGACCAATGCAGTAGTTTCCACACTTCTGAAAGGCTTCTGGTTCCCAAACTGAATCACTGCCTCTGCAACCTAACACAGGCCCTCCAAAGCCATCTCAGTTTGGCTCCTTCTCCACCAGTCCTGTTCATCCACACAGAACCATGGAGCCATAGCATGATTAAGTTGGAAAAGACCTCAAAGGTCATCAAGTCCAACTGCTAGTAGCAGTAGAAGCATGTGTAGAAGGGGTGTAGAAGCATGGAAGGGATTGCTGAATATGCTGCTTCTTCTCCAAAACATTGATAAGTACTTCAAACTGAGTGCAGCCTAGCACTCAGTTTTTGTCTAGTACTGAATGAGACAGAGGCTGATAACTGACATTTTTTGAGCTCCCCAGTTTCCACTCACCCTCCTGTTTCTGTAGGGGATTATTATGGAAGAGCCTTGTTCTCTCAGACTTTGCAGTGTCCTTGGTCCCATCCCAAGATAAATAATTTCTGCTGGACAAAACTCACTAAAAGGTAGCAGAAATTTGGTGGAAGGGGAGACACCAAGCTGTGGGTTTGGGGTTTTGCTTTTTAATTACACGTCTGTGATTTAGAATTACAAGTTAAGTACAAAGCTCCTGCAAAGCCAGCCTGCCTTTCCTCCTGCTTTTCCTGCAAGGGGCTGTCAGCTCTGCTGGGGCTGGACCTGCTGTCCCAGCCAGTCCTGGCTTAGGCTCCCAGAGGAGCAGAGATTTCTGTCTGGAGAGTTGGCGGGCAGCTCGCCTGCTGCAAATGCATTTCTCTGCTGCTCTCCTTTGGTCCGAAGGAGCTGCAGAATTCTCCTCCTCTTATGTAATGGCCTGCTGGTGTCTTTGCTTGGAAAACCTCTTTTTCAGCTGGAGGGTGTCAGGAGCTGTGTCCTACCTCTCTTGGGTCACTGCTGAGAGAGCATCTGGCCGAGGGAGATGTGCCAGGGTGTGGGGCAGCAGAAAGGAGCAGCTCCTCTCCCCTTCCTCCCCTTGTGTCCAGCATTTCCTGGGGTCTCCCTGTTCCTCTCAGGAGCATGGGGCATCTCCATCTGGGAGACCCCGGGCAGCAAATGGGGGAAAGGGGAAATTTGGGCTGGGAGCTTTGCCTGGAGCAGTGTGTACCGTGTGTACCCACGCCCCCAAGAGCCACAGCACGGATGGGGCAGAGCCGAGTGCGGGGGGGACGCGGTGGGACAGGGGGATGAGAGCAGGGCGCGGTGGGGCGATGCAGTGGGATAGCGGGATGAGAGCAGGGAGCAGTGGGGCGATGCAGTGGGATAGCGGGATGAGAGCGGAGCGCGGCCAGGAGATGCAGCTGCCGCGGGACCGGGGGATGGAGAGAGGAGTGCGGCGCGGGGATGCTGCAGCCGCGGGACCGCGGGACGGGAGTGGAACGCGGCGGCTGCTGCTGCTGCTGCTGCTGCTGCTGCTGCTGCTGCTGCTGCTGCTGCTGTGGAAGCGGATCGCCAAGTCTCCGGGCGAAGCTCTCCCTCCTCCGGCAACCGGCGGGGATGGGGAGGGGGAGCGAGGGAGGGGCACGGAGGGGTCAGGGGACGTTAAAATGCAGCATCATCCTCCGGCCCCGGCGAATTCTCTGTGTGTGTGTGTGTGTGTGTGTGTGTGTGTGTGTGTGTGTGTGTGAAGGGGCGGAGGGGTGATCGGCAGCGCTGCCCGCAGCTCCCGGAGTAGCGGAGCCGGGCGCGGGGCTGCGCGGGGCGCGGAGCGGAGCGGGCACTGCGGAGCCGGCAGCGCTCCCGGTGCAGCGCCCGAGCCTCGCCGGAGAAAGGGGGGCACCGCGCGGGAGGGGAGGGACGGGAAGGGGGGCGGCGATGCTGCCTGGCTTGGGGGAGGGAGGAGAGCGGGGGGGCAAAAAAAGGAGAGAAAGAGGGAAAAAAAGGCAAGGAACCCCCACCCCCCCTTTCCTCCCTCCCCTGCCCGGTCCCTTCCATCTCCGGCACACACACACACACCCGCACGCACACACACACCCCATTGATCAATATTTGGCTGTCTTGCTGCAACTTGCTGCAGTCTTTTAAAGGAGTAGTAGAGAGAGAGGGAGAGAGAAAGGGAAACTGGCAGGAAGGGGTAAGGAGCTACACATGTCACATGTGCTTTCTAAGACGGCCAGGAGCATCTGCAGGCTGGATCTGGTGGAGGATGCTGCGGCAGGTGATACACAGAGGGCTCCAGTCGTTTTTCTACAAGCTGGGCTTATTCGTGAGCAGGCATCCGGTGTTTTTCCTCACTGTGCCCGCAGTCCTGACCATCATCTTCGGCTTCAGCCTGCTCAACCGCTTCCAGCCTGACACTGACCTGGAGAGCCTGGTAGCCCCCAGCCACAGCCTGGCCAAGATCGAGAGGAGCTTAGCCAGCAGCCTTTTCTCCCTCGATCAATCCAAAAGCCAGCTGTATTCGGACTTGCACACCCCGGGGAGGTATGGCAGGGTGATTCTCCTCTCCAAACCCGGAGGCAATATTTTGCATCAGGCTGATGTGATCCTGCAGATCCACCGAGCCGTGCTGGAAATGAAGGTGAACTACAAAGGCTATAATTATACTTTTTCCCATCTGTGTGTGTTGAGAAATCAGGATAAGAAATGCGTGCTGGATGATATTATTTCAGTGCTAGAGGATCTGAGGCAGGCTGCCCTCTCCAATAAGACAACAGCCAGGGTGCAAGTGAGCTATCCCAACACTAAATTAAAGGTATGCTCTTACTGCATGCTTTTGCCAATTAAAGAGGCAGCACTTCATTTCTTGTCCTAAGCAGCAAAGAGAAATATAATCATATCTCTCTCTCTCTATGGAAATGTGTGTGATCTGGGCTTTCCTCGTGAAGCAGCTGAATCTGGTGCCTTGCTTTGCTCTGGGTGAGGAGGGAGGGTGGGGAACCGGACGCTGCTGCCAGAGCAGGAGAAGAAGGGAGCGGACAAGAGCCTGAGCACCGGCAGACCTTGCAATGCCTTGAAGGTTCAATTCACGGGGGGAAAGGGACAGGAGGTCGGTGGGGGGTGGAGAGCTGGTTTGCACTATCACCTTTTCCAGCCTCACTGCTGTGGTGGGATAATTTGTCTTTAATGTGGCCAAGAAAAGCTTTCCTCAAAGGCACAGTGAGGTCCTGTGTCTCCCTGCCCCTGCCAGTGCTGTAAGAGCAGCAGAAGGTTGGGCCAGAAGCAATTTCAGGTGTCCTGCCTTCTTTACCTGCATGCAAAGAAGGTGAAGGGAAGTGGGATTTTTTTTTTTCTCTCTCAGTGTAAAAATTGTTAATTCTGTCACTGATGGATGGGCTGGAGTTTTGGGATGGATCCCACCAGCTAGAGGCTTCCAGCAAAGTTGAAACAAGGTGAGAGGTGAAAGAAGTTTCAGTCCTCCCAATTAAAAGAATAAGCAATTTGGCACAAATTATCTCAGGACTATTTCCTTGGCACACAAGCACCCATCTGCTTTCCCTCCCATCTGGGGCAATTCCACTTACCAGGACTAACCTGCTGTGAGTAAATAAGGTACAAAGTTTGCAGTTAGCTCATAAAAGAAGTTTTTGTGGATTACAGTCCATCGGCATGCTCCCCTGGGCATTGCACCAGAGGCAGGATTTATTTAACAGAGTGTAACAAACTCCCTAGGACACTATTTACTCGTGGCTCAGGTCACAGGGGAGAGGACATGCTCCTCCTTGTAAACCAGAGATCTCTGGGGTTACCTCTCCCCCTTTTTCAAAGAGTTCCTTGGGGGTAAGGGACATGCTCTTGCAAGTACCAGCACTAAGATCCTGAAGTTATAATTTGTTTCTTACTGTACATTTACCAGAAAAAGATCCCATAAAGTCAGTGCCTGTTCCGAAATCTGAAGCAGAGACATAGATTGATTTTATTTGATTGTCTTTTTTCCTTCAATAAAAGTGCCAGGTGGAACAGCTTGGATTTGGTCCCGTGGCTGTAGATGTTACAGTAATTGCTTTGTACAGAGTTGTGGCTGCCTGAGTGGAGTGTGTGGAAATGAAAAGGTGTCCTTGCTACTGCTAGAAAGTCCTGAGTGCAAAGAGTGCTCAGAAAAACAAGTTATTCTGGATTAAATATCCCTGAACAAATTTTATCTTCATGCTATTACTGCAGAATTAAAGCAAATCCTTTACATTTTGTTTATTTTTAGAATTAAAATTAAGGTAGTTCAGTGGAGAACACTGATAATCTAGACTAACAGTGTTATAAAGCAGCTTTATACAGAAATAGTCATCATATCCTCTAAATCCAGGTTAATTTTCTTCTCTAGACAAACCCTAACTGATCTTATCAAAACTAGGATGCAGTCACTTGCACTGTGTTTTTTTCATTAGAAGATTGCCTACAGCTCCTCCTTTTTTTAAAGATAAAAGCAAAGGAAAAGATTATGTGGTCTGGATTAGCTACATATTGGATTGCCAGATAATTCACATACAGAGAAAAGTTTTCCCAAAACATAGAAGTTTAACTGTGAGCACTTCCAAACACCATCCCAGCACCTTCAATCTCCCAAGGAGTTGTGTTTCATCTTCTGGGTGAGGGAATAAACACCCTTAAGTAACTCAGTTTAAAGCTGGACAGAGCAGGGTGGGGAGCTTTTTGTCCTCTTGCCAGGGAAAGAAGGTAAAGCCACCAAAGCCTGTGACTGCACTTCAGATAAAAGCCAGCAATTACAACTCATTTCTGTGGTTCCTGCTTTTACTGAGAAAGAGAACCACACTTTGCCACTATTTTCCTTCTTCTTATATATTAAGGACTCTATTATGGACCTGTGGTCAGCCCTGAACCTGGGCTGGTCTTCAACAATGGTGTGTCTGCAGAGACTCACCTTCTCTGGTCTCTTTGGCTCCAGCTGCTGGGATTAAATTACTGTTTCGTATAAAATAATTCACTAGTTTATGTCTGTCATCTTTGCTGTCCCATCTACCAAGGGTTAGGAAGTTGTGGGCAAGATCTTGGTTTAATCCTGGCTCTCAGGCTGTATACTGACCTTCCTCTCTTTGCACCTCTGAGCAAAGGCTGTGGAAACTCAGGCCTGTATTTCTTGTTTTGATGTGTCTCATTGTGTTTAAACAGAAACATTTCAGATGCTGCACTCATTTGGGTAGATGAGTTTCTGGATGTCTAGCAAAGGCACAGAACCCCTGTGGCTGTATCTGTGAGGTTTTGTATTTCTTCACACTTGAACTGTGACATTAAGGAAAAGTTGTGGTTAAACCTCATGGGACTGCAAACAAGAGACCCAAATCTGCCTGCTCTTATTCAATGTGGGCCAGTGTTCATCGCATTCACTGGTCCATGCCCTTGGGATTCTTCTCAGCTAAACTTTCCTGCAACATTAGGACCCTGTAGGATCTTCTAGGTTGCCTCACTTTCTCAAAGGTCATGTTGCTTGGTTAATACTGGTAGGTTTTGCTCTTTTAATAACGGCCTCAAATTAAACAAAATTTTTCTGAAAACAATATGGGGATTTACAAACCATGAAGGTGCCCCATATGTGTTTAGTTTACAGAACAGTTTAGTTTACTTGACATGGGTCAAGTGTCAAACTGTGCTGGTCTGGGACACAATGACAGTGTTGAGCTCTTTCCCTCCTGCTCCATCTGGGAGCAGCAAAAACATCTTGTAGTTTTTTATTTCCCTCAAGCCTTGTGAGAAGCTTTCACTTTGTCTCTCTTCTCATCTCCTGATGGAGGCCAAATCAATTCAAACCTCTCAGGTGAGGCTGGCTGAAGGCTGACAGGGGGTGAGTTCTTGGCAGATTTGCCACAGGACTTTCTGGGAACCACTCAAGCAGGTTTGGGCAAACTGCTCCAGTTTTGAAGCAGCTGTTATCGGGCTGCAAAATCTGATGAAACTGCCTGGCTTTTCCTGAGGAAATCTGGATGTAAAGGACAATTGTTTAACCATTACATGCTGTAGTGTTGGAAGAACTTACAGCCCTAAATACTTCTACCCTCTGTAAGGCAGGAACTTGGTCTCTCCACTCACCAGACAAGGAGCAGAGACACAGCATTCACATTCAGAGCACAGACTGCAGGGTGGTTTCAAACGCCTGAGATGGGTTTAAAATCCACTCTGGCTACTGAGGGGTCATTGTAGGCAAGTGCAGGTGAACCAGGATGAAGGAAAATGCCAGCTCTCGTTGTTTTGGGGACACAGTAGCCTGCTCACTGCAGTCTGCAGCCCAGCCAGAGAGTGACTTGCCCAAGGTCATGCAGATGGACCGTGGCAGAGCAGGAAAACAAAGCTGGATATATGAAGTCTTGATGAAGATTTTTGAGACACTTCCTAGAGAACATTGCTCATGCCTTCCTCAGTTCAGGACATAAAAAAGATGCTCCTGTGCTTGGAGTCTGGACTGTGCCCTAACTTGCACAGACTGAGCACTCAGCATCAGTCATCAAACTGTTAAATCTCAAGTTTTGGCAAATATCAGCTTTGTTTTTGTCAGCTGAGACTTCCAGAACAGTGACTGGGCATGACTTGGGAGACAGCATGGAAAAGAGTCTGCTCTGGCTTGGTAAATCCGCTTCATCCTGCTGATAAAAGTGTGTGGTGTTCTTAGAAGTGAGCACATTGTGCCCCTGCCTCCAGGGCCAGAATGTGGTCTGAGGCACAGTTTATTTGTTGGTATAAACAGAATTATTGATTACCTGAGGATTACTTCTTGTGTACCATGAAATATGAGGGAAGAGATTGCTTTTTGACCCTGATTCGCCTATAACCACAGAAAATTTGCTGTCCTATTCCAGAAAAAGCCAAAAAAAAACTCCAAACAAAAATAATGAAAGTTATTTCTTAACACAGTTTTTATATGGAAGGGAAAAAAAAGAAAAGCATAAAAACATTTTTCAGGTATTTCATTTTATTGTTTCTTTGTTGCTTTTCATGTTTATTTGTTACTTTGTCTGAGAAAAGATAATAACTGAGAACTTGCCTGTCTGAGATCAAAATAAATATGACAACTGCTGGTTTAAAGAAACCTTTGTCAGCAGATTGGTTCCTGTAACATTGCCTTCAATTAATTAAGTATCAGTCATTTATGAACACTAGGCAAAATAGCAGCCAATAATCCAGAAATCTCTATTACCACATTTGTTATAAACACATCAGCTGGATATTGAGTCTGCTCTTGCTTAAGCTGAAGCATTACTTGCATTCATTTAACATCTTGAAACCTCTAATTGCAGTTTTGCTACTGGCCAGATTCTCAATTTTTCTCACATTAACAGCTGTACTTTTAAATGAGTCTCACTCCATTTGCATTTGTGGAGTCTTTCTGACTGATCTAAAATTAATCCCTCCTTATATGTCCCTGAGGGGGACACCTCTATGGGACAGAGAAGATATGAAACCAGAGCCAACCTCCATCAGAGTAGGCATCTATGCATCAATAATATCCACAAACTGATTATCCCTTCAGTAAAAGCACTTGGAGTGTAAGATTGCCCTAACTCCAACGAGCAGATGCTTCTCAGAAGCAGTGTGGCTCTGCACCCATTTGTGATACCACCTGTCCCAGTCCAAGCATGTGGTTCAGGATTTTGTGAAGTGTTCTGTGGCTGGAAAAAGCTACCAAGTCAAAGCAAAATAATAAAACATGTGCAGGGAGAAGATCAGAAGAGGGAGGCTGGAGGCTGCAGATAGTTTTCATCTCAGCCTTGCAGATGAAGACAGGATGGGGCAGGCTGAGCTCAGAATAACTGCTCAGTAGCATGAAAGCAAGTGGAAAATGTTTGAAGCCCAGGAGCATCTTCTGGCTCACAGATTGGGAAACTACTTTAGGGAAAAAAAGACACTTTTACCCTTCCAACTGTGTTTCCATACCGTCCAGCAGCACTGAGGAGGGTTCCTGACCCTCCTCACCTGGATGGGCTGGTGGAGCTGTGCCTTTGCTGGGAGATAGCTCTGCAGATATCAGCTTTTGAGGATGTGATCAGGCATCCTGTCTGCTCAGTTTGGGCAAGAAAATAAGTGTTTCCTTGCATTTTAGGAGAATTCTCCACTCCTCCCTTTGCTTAGTACATTAGGAAAGGTCTCTGCCTCGGCTCAGATAGGCCAAGCATTAAGGTAACACTCTCCTCCTGTAAAGCAAAGCCAGACTATGAGCCCTGACTACACTGGGAACATGAAACTGGGTTAACATGTACCAGGATAAGCCACTCCAATGTAAACAAACAGCAGAAAGGCAGCAGAAAGGCAGCAGAGACCAAGCAAAGCAAGAATGAGTGTTTGGGTGTTCTTTTTCAATTGTTGTTCTTCAGTTCAGAGCTTAGTTCCTTGTCAGTCTCTGAGGGACATTCCACCTTCAGCTGATGAGGGGTGTAGAAACCAAGTTCCTTGGGTGTGGGGCTCATTCCTTCCCATCCAATAGCTGAAAGCTCTGGCCATGTAGAAGACTGCAAGGAAAGTATTCTCCATTGACCTTTTGGATGACCTTGGTTGTCTGCTTCCTGCCTTTCCCTCCCAGCTATTCCACTTTTACTTTTGTCAGCACTTGCAGGGGGACATGGCCTTTTGTGCAGTGCCAGGCCTTGATGTGAATAATAATAAAGAAGCAATTGGAAGGTTGTTTAGGAGGAGAGAAGAGCAAGATGCAATTATAAACCCCTTCTGCTAGTGATAATGGCTCATCTCTGGGGATCTGGGATGAATGTCATCTGCTTGCCAAAGGGAGAAAGCCCAGCAGAACTTTGCCATTTTTCTAAAAAGTCCTCTGTGGACATAAAAAAACATTTATTTCCTTTACTTAATATTTTGTTAAGGCTTGCCAATGTTTCTACACTGATGTGATGTCTTCCTATAACAGCCATCTCTGTGTTTTCCCAAAAGGTCTTTGTAGCCCCCTACTGTACTGGCTGTGTGAGCTCTTGGAGGGCTCTGAACTTCTGTCTTCAGTTTTACAACAGATGGGTATTCTTGGTATCTGTAACAAGAATTAAAACAAAAATTAAAAAAAACAAAAATCAGGTACCACCCAGAGAGGCAGGAGAATAAAATTTATTAGCATTAGTAAAGAAGGCATGACATATTCCGAGAGGAGAGGAGAGGAGAGGAGAGGAGAGGAGAGGAGAGGAGAGGAGAGGAGAGGAGAGGAGAGGAGAGGAGAGGAGAGGAGAGGAGAGGAGAGGAGAGGAGAGGAGAGGAGAGGAGAGGAGAGGAGAGGAGAGGAGAGGAGAGGAGAGGAGAGGAGAGGAGAGGAGAGGAGAGGAGAGGAGAGGAGAGGAGAGGAGAGGAGAGGAGAGGAGAGGAGAGGAGACCCTCATATAAGTTAGAAGTCATAGGAACCTTGTAAGGATGAAATTAGACTGATAAATATAGCCAAAAAGAAGTTCTTACATTATTTAGCATCCATGTAGGTATGCATTTACAGGCATATCTTAGTGGGCAAAAAATGAAGCTGGGATAGGTGTTTGTAAAACAGTAATCTAAGAGCAAAACCCATATTAAATCTCTTCAGACACTGAGATAGAAAACCTCTATGCAGCGGTTATTACAAAAGAACCCACCTACTGGTTTTCCAAGAGACGTGAATTGAGTTGGGGACACCGTGATCTCGCATTTGTATTGAAAGCTTTTAATTTATGCAGGCCCCGCATCCACTGCCCCTTCACAGTGCAAACAGTGAGACATGGCTGGGACTTGAGCTGTGAAACAGCTTTAAACACAAATGAGAATCTTCAACAGTGCAGGGAAGCAGACACTCTGAGTGATGGAAAGGAGAGGGGAAGGAAATGAGATGCTGAAGGAGCAAGCTATGAAGTCTTTTATACCTCTTTTTCTCACTGTATTTGTCCTGTTCTCTGTTGTCCTACCTGCCCAGGGGTGAGGTGCTCATGTGGAGAATAGGCAGTAAAGGAAGTTCTTGGAAGTGAGGCTGTGAAGCATCCTACAAAGGGAGAGAGCAGTGACCGAGCTCCTGAGCATTGCAGAGATGATCCCATGCAGTGGCGCATGTCACTGCCCTAGCCCTGGACTCACTGGGTGTAAATTGGCCTCACTTTTACACTGGTCAGGCCCCTCGAGAGCAGGAGCTTAAGGTGAAGTGCTGGGGATCTCTGATGACACTGGCAAGGGTGAGCTGGTGGCAGCAGGAAGATTTCCATCTAAAAAGATTTACTGTGGGATCAGCTCAAGGGCAAACTGGCAATCATTTTTTTGGTGGCAGCCCTGGTATGAAATTTTGCTGAAGTTCTTTTTCTTCTCCTTAGCACCACTCATACATTGGTGGGCAATTCCTACACAACAACATTCCTGCATGCCAGCAGCAGCTCTGCAAGACACCAGACAGCCTTCACAGCTGTGAGCTGGCCAGATCAGCTTTTCTCCCTGGTTTTATGTTTTGCTATCAAACACTCCCTCCTCCAGTCCACTCTTGCCAGCAAACTGGCATCACAGACAGGGAACTGCTGGGTGAGCATGAGTTGTGAGACTGGCATGTCACTAGCTGGAGAATTTGCAGAAAGTTTTGGTCTGATAATGATCTATAGCTAAAAAATTAGTTGGCACTACATCTGTGTAACATTTCCTGGGTACGTATGATGGCAAGTATTTTGGTGTCTTGCAGACCAATTCTTTTTTAAAAATTATACAAACCCTAAAGCCTGCTTGTCTGTGCTAAGGGCATCTGAGAAGGTAAAGGGCAGTCCTGCCTTCCTGCCCCACACCTTTGAAGGCAACAGACACCACTGAGACTCCTAGTGCAATGCAGTGTAAGCAAAGAGGATTAAAGATCCATCTCCAGCCTGCCACAGTTATTTCCTTGTGCTAATGATGGGACGCCTCGGAGACCCCAGTTAATACTTCCACAGGGAAGCCCAAACACCTGACATGTATCTCTCACAATATGTAAGGATAAACACCACCTGCAGGGCTGGTTCTGGGGCACTGAGCCGTCATGCCCAAGTTTGGCACTGAAACAAGAAAGAAAAGCTTCCCTTACAATTTGTGTAATTGTTTCCACCAGTGTCACACGAGTGTTGTCAGCCTGATGGGCAGGTGTTATTCTTGCCACATGCATGGTGCATTTTTACATACGAGTCAACATCTTCCTAAAGGGTGCTATGATTCAGCAGTGGCCATGGAGGGTTTTGGTGCTTCTGTTCTAAATGTTGAATTACCTGGACTAAATTTTGCATAACCCCATTTTTTGGGATGGCCCAAAAATCTTCAGCTGCATCTTTTTCTATCTGAAGTTACAGTACTCTTGAAACCAAAAGCATTTTTGAAACAATGTCCATCCTGCACCTAATTTCATTTTGAAGGATGGAAGGATAAGGACAGGTCCCCACAGTTTCATTTTGACATGCCCTAACAAAATGTTCCTGGTTTTTTGTATTAAAAGGGGTCATTCTAGGTAGTCTTTCAAAATTATTCCAAAACTCACATTATACTTTAGATTAGAAAATAAAGGAGGAAAAAAAACAATGTCACTTTAAGAGGAAATTTTTTTCTTATATTCAAACTTTAGGGAAGGAAAATCACAGCAAAATAAAGTCACCCAGCTGGCTGAGGACACAGCCCAGTGCCCCTGCACATGAATTTACCCACCAGGAGGGTGCTCCGGCTCTTGTTAATGCAGTTTTACACTGAAGACCAAGGCACTGTATTGATGGGACAAGTGATTCTGGCTTCCAGTTTTCCAAGCCCGTCTAGTTTGTAAAAAATTGTGTGGTTCATTAAGAAGAAAGATGTTGTTAGCAGTATTTCATTATGCAATTCCATCTCTTTGGCAGAATCTGTGACTTCAATATAAATCAACTTTTTCGTAATCATTTTCCAGGATGATTTCTTAGTGCAGATTTTAATACATTAAACAAATACATTAATAAATTCAGTGCCAAGTAGATGCAACATGGAAATATTCATGTGCATTTTTCCCCTAAAATTTACAGTTCGGTTTGTTCATGTTCTTGACTCTTTGAGTGAGGTTTTATTCACAGATAAGCACAAAACATCCCTCAAAAGAGATTTCACCATGTAGACTTTTGCATCTACATGACAAACCCACTTCTCTTCAGGAATGTCTGGAATATGTGGTAATAAATATTCTTACAGTGGTGTTTCTTTGTTAACTAACCTTAATTTTCCTGTCCATAACTAATTTCCCAACTGCATGTAGAAAACACTGGTCACCCAGTGGATGCACAACAGATTTGTCATTGTAAGTGGCATAGAAATTTGGGACACCCACAGAGAAATGCGAACATTTCTGAAGATTTACAAATGTCTCTCCACTCTTTTCTATCCCCAGGCTTCAAGATTAGCACAAGCATTAGGCTTTAGGTATATACCCTAAAATAAATTTCACAAGCTTGACAAGCTTAAGAGCTCCCCTGGTCTCATAAAGCGTTTCACTTTTGGTTTTGAGAATTCAATTCTAAAGAAAAGGGTGGCTTTTTTTTTTTATACTCCTAAAAGAATAAAGCCTGTATCCTTACAACTTTTACCATCTTCTTGCCTTAATTATCGGATTTTGGAAGTGGGAGAAGGAGGACATCCTTGAAGGGAAATTTGTCTCATATAAATGTCAAATGCTGTAATTGCATATGATCCATGGTTTTTTCATTACAACATTCACCTCAAAAGGCAAGTTAAAACAGATCATTTGTCACTACTTAACAGATATGAACAAAGCTCCTTTAGGAGCTATTCTGATACTTCCATTGTGGAAAACCCAATTACATTTTAAAATAGTAAAAATAACAGAAAAATAAGGCAGAATGGGATGTGTTTTCATTTCCTTTAGAGCAGCTAAAGAAAAGATAACCAGGATAGGGAATAGCCCAGGATGAAACTCAAAAAACTCAGGTTCACACCTAAACAATTTGAATTGCCTTTTCCCACAGCTGCTTCCATGAGGATACAGCAAACACAAAGGACAACATTCCAGATGTTTGGTAAAGGAGCAGTTTGGGATGTTGGATGGTGGTTTTGGTGCAGGGCTATGCATTCAAGAATTCATATTCTGCTGTGACTTCTCCTTTACATTGATTTTTCCCATCATAAAGGAGGGCTGTGGTGCTGCTTGAGAAATTTAGAGCTGTTGGAGTTTTATGAGACTCTTCCATGTAACATCAAGAGGTCAAACACATAAAAGGTTTATAAGGTCAGTCTAACCCATTCCGTGGCCTGTGCAGGATTATGAGGAAACCCTAATAGAGAAATTAATTCATATTGGCTTGGATGGGAAATCAGTCATGTGGGTTGGAAACTGGCTGAAAATTGTAAACGAGGAATCATGATAAATGATAATATAACAAGTTTATGGAAGGTATCTTGCAGGGTATCTGGAGAATTTGTGTTAGGTCTGGTCTCATCTAACATCTCTATTAATTATCAGGAAATGGAATTGAATTGCACAGAAGTGAAGTTCACAGATAATATTAAGCAAGAAGGACATGTCAGCAGCAGCTGAGTCACAGAATTTACACAGACAGATCCAGAGCAGTTAGAAAAATGAGCAGAAAATAATACAATTTTCTGAAGAGCTCTGTTTGCATTCTGGTGCCTAAAGGGCAACATAGACTCCTCCCTTGGAACTGATTCATGTTAGCTGAGTTCTGCCCATCTCAAAGTGAAGGTGCAGCACTTAAATGACATGACCAAGGTCAAAGACAAAGTTGAAGTTGAAGTTGGTTTTGCAACCCCCAGAGAAAAGGCACTTACTTTTACCTCTGACTCTGACACTGCTTTGCAAGTAGGGACATTTCAGTACTCAATGTTCTCCTTTCTCCTTCACCTTCTTGCAGATCAAGCTCAGCAGGACACACACAGCTCCCTGTATAGAGCTTGAACAGTGCTTTGGAGGCTGCAGAGGATGTGTGAAATTGTCAGGGAAGCCTTGATGGAATTTTGCTTCTCTTTGTTCCTTTTGTTCTGTTCCTTTCTAGAATGAAACAAGTCCTCTTCTGGAGTTTTGTGCTGACTGTGGATTTTTGATGGGTGATTTGATTTGGATTTGGATGATTTGTAAAAGTCCTTTTGCCATGTTGTGCATTGTTTGATTGTTCCCTAGCACTTCAAATTTGAAAATCCTCATACCCCTAATGTCACAAATTGGTCCATTTTGTCCCTGTTGAATTTTGTCATTTCTTAATTGTATTCTGGTTGTGCCAGGGGAAAATTATGGTAGCAGACAGTCCTAAAACTTAGTTGAACAGGATACTTATGAAATATTCAGCTGGATCATATCCTATTTCTTGTCCAACTTGAGCATGATTGCAGAACGATTGTCTAGGAAATGGCTGGTGATGTTTGTGAAAATAATTGTGGGGTCAGACCATTTCTTCTCCTCTTTTTGTCCACAACATCAGGGCCTTTGCTGCAGTGGATGGGACCTGGTCTGGTCTTCAGAGTCAGGCTGGGACCCTTCCAATGAGGGTCTGTGATGGAGCAATTTGTGGGTGCTCATGCAGAGAGTCACGATAACAACACATCTCTTTCCTCTAATATGAGCCCTTTCCTATTCAGCATCTAATCTAAAGTGTGCAAACAGAGGATAGAAGGGTGAATCTGCAGGAGTAATTAATTTCAGTTTTTCTAAACATCTACATTAGGACAGGAGAAACTCACCATTCAAAGACATTATGGACCAGAGAAATAATATTCATATTATGCATTAACCTTTCAGATGGTGAAAATTAGGTGATGTGAATGAATGCCACTATACTTTTATTTCAAATCACCCCAAAAAAAAATTCCATGAAATTTCTGAAGTATGAGGATATGCTAAATCTAGAGATCTTAACAGAAGAGACTCATGTCAGATGAAGATTTTCCAAAAATCCTAGGGAATAATTAGTGTTTGCCCTGACATGAGAAAAAAACCTACTAGAATAATTTCACAGGGAAAATCCAGGCTGCTTCTCAAGTCCATTGCAACTTCTTCTCACCCCAAATCTCTGGCAGGGCTTTGAAAAACTCTTTTTGGAAATTATTATTAGACAGTTGCAAAAGAACTAAAATACATTAATCTGAATAAGGAATTAGCTCCCACTGAAGGAACTGGAATTAAATGCCATCCTCATCCAAAATAGATTGCCAGATATTGGCAGTTTATTGCAGCAGGGAGACAGAGATTTTGCAGAGTGCTCAGAAGACAAATGCTGAAATTCCATCATCTGGAAGTGCTTTACCATTTGATTACTCTTTGGCTTACACTATCAGAATTTTTCCCTAAATATTTGCTTGAAATCCAAAGGTGGCTAGATACCACAAGGTCCCACCATCTGCAACATTTTTATTTTATAATTAAAAGTCCAATCTTTCCTGTTCTGCCAGAACCAAAACCCTTCCAAATAGACTATACTAATATAAAATTGAAAAATCACTTTGTACAGCAGGTGATTTTGAAAAACCTTTTTTGTTTTTTAACACCTATGGCATTACAGTAATTGTAAAATATATATTTGGGGAGAAAAGCTTTGATGTATTGTAAGGAAACATCTGAAATAGTTGAAAAGTTGAAAATATGGTTGTTAATATTATTTACAGAGAATTTCTGCATTTCTCCAGAAGTGCTTATACACAGTAATTAAATATTAATCTCACTTTGTATCTTGTGCTCATTCTTAACAGCATCACTACATTAACTTATACATCTAGGAACAGACATAACCTAACTTCAAGCATTTTATGAAGGTACATAAACTTGGCTTTGGGGTATTGTATGCTTTAGGAGGACTAAAATCCCTAAGAATGAGAATCAGTCCATTTAAGATAAAAATTGCCCTCCAGAGGTGCCCTGTTTTCCTGTAGCAGCCAGTGAAGTAGTCCTGACATTTTCACAGTAGTCCTGACATTCCCAACCTGGTGCCTTGGTTAGACAGCCTGGCTCAGGATCTCAGAGCCTCAATTGGGGCTTCTCATGCTTTGTTCTGGCTGAAGAGGCACATCCAAATCAGAAACTCTCCTTGAAGATAATCGAGATTGTGTATCCAGAGTAAGGACAAATACTCAGCTGTGAAATACAGCCACCTTCAGGTATGGCACAGCTGATATCACCACCAGACCAGGGGGTCTGAGCAGAGAAAATTAAAGAAACCTTTTGTCAGATGGCAGTAAGGAGGGAATGAGGGGATTAAATCTTTGTTTTTTCATTTTTTATTTGTTTGTTTTTTTTTTTCTTTTTCCCTTCCTGTTCAGTTTGCATAAGCCTGGATTATTTCCCCAATCCATTTCACCACACACCACATGAGCAGCTGCTCCCATGCTTGGCAGGGAAGAGATGCAAGCTTAGGACAGAGAGGAAAGGGACCAGCATCACCAGCTCACACTGAGAAATACAGCTACTAAAGAAAGTCCAGCACCAGAATGGGAGGATTTGTGGAGCATGGGCAGCTTCTCCAGCTGTATTTGCACAGCAGGGTCCTGGGCCCTGCCGAACCTCACTGGTGACCAATGATTATCGTCTGACCTGAGACCTCAGCATCTGCTGGACTTTCTCTGTGTCATCTCAGTCCTCCACAGCACAGAGGCTGCATTGAGATAATTTTCTAGGCATGCAGACCTTGCTCAGTGGCACCCCTTGCAATCTCTAGGTGAAGGGTTTGGGATGATGTAAAATTTCCTGATTGTCTCACACTGTTGTGTAACACTGGTATACCACTGCAATGTGCCCTGTGCTGAGACAGTGCAAGACACCCTCTCCCACAGAGTATGACTGAGAAAATACAGAAATCCAACCCTCCTAGTGCTGGTGAACTTCCAGTGTAAGAGCTCTGCAGTGATGAGAGCCAATGGGAAGCCCAAAGTGGAGAATCATAGAATTATTTAGGTTGGAAAGAACATCAGGTCCAACAACTAACCCAACACTGCCAAGTCCACCATTAATGTCCCCAGACACCACATCTACATGTTTTTGAACAATTTCACATTGATGCCATGGCATGATGTGGTATTACCTGCCATCATGCCACAGGCTTTCCTTTTTTAAATGGGATAAAATTAAAGAAGACCTGTTAGAGGATTGCACATGACAACACCTTCATCTCTATGGGCTACTAAGAACACAAGATTTTACCAAGAAGGGAACACATTCCAAGGTGATCTTGAGCTATAATTTAAAAATATAAAAGCTACCTGCTGATGTTCAAATGTGGGTGTCAAAAACCTCTATGAATGTACTGAATTCAAAAGTACCCTGGGTGGGAGTTAGCAGAACCCCAGCTTTAGTTAGATTTTAATGCATAAACACAGACCTAGTTAAATGCCTCATTCCCACTTCCCCTTCCCAGATCCTTGTCCAGCACCATGAAAAAAAAAAAAGAATAAAAAAGAATAAAAAAGGAAAGCATCTGAAAGTAGACATTTTTTTGGCTCTTTCCAGCTAACAAATGGCCAAACTCATTAAAAGCCAGTGTGTTCTGGAGAGAAGGGAGGGATGCTTCACGGTAGAGAAATTGCTGCACAATGCCAAATTCGAGAATAATAAAAAAAAAGGGGAAACTGATTAATTATCTCTTAGAAAAGAGGAATTTTCAGCTAGAAGTGTTAAGTGTCCTCAACTGTATCTGCTTTGTGCAGTGCCTTGTTATATCTTACTGAGCATTGTGAGAGTAGAAGTCCCTGCTAGGACTTGGATAAGAGCACAGCAGCATCTTGTATTCAAAGGCTGGGTTTATCTAATCCAGTTACCTGTAAATTAACCTCAAAACTATTCTAGCCTCAAAATCTTGCCACATCACACTTGGCTCTGTCTGATTCTCAGTTACTTCTTTTCTTCCTGCCTTTGATAGAACATTTTTGCAGTGTTTCAGTACTTTGGCTGCTGATCCCTGGAGAAAAGAGGATGAGCAGAGACAGATAAAATTAAAGAGATGTTTGCCAACATAAAACATAATTTAAAAAGAAAAAAAGCACCCTTTTCTGTGTCATTATTGAAACTTCAGATTGTAAAAGCTTAAATGATTCCTGTGGATCTGCTTTACTGCTCACTTGTTATTCTCTGCTGTTTGTTTTTTAACATTTCCTTTAAATGAAGTAATAAAACCAGGCAAATCCAACACCTTTCACTTTCTGGCAGATTTTCTTCCTATTTCTTCTGTGTATTGGACTTCAAGGGGTGTAAGGAAAGCAATTAGAAGAGGCACAAGGTGGGATGCTCTCAAAGCAAGAGGGCCCACAAATCTGTCAGTGAAAATCTGTATCCTCTCTTTAGAATCTCCTGTCAGGGACAGTCACTGGATCCCATTCTCATCCACCCAAATCTCTTTAGCTTGGGTTTATGGAGTATGGGATGAAGTTTTTCAAGCAGTTTTTGTCCTTTTTTTTGCTGATATGGATAGAAGACAAGAAAGAAGGCTTTCTATATTTCTGGTGTATTCTGCTGTCTTTTTAATTTAGTAATTAAGGTCTTGTTTAACCTGTATCTCCATGGACCTCAAGAAATCTTAAGATTAAATATTCCCAAGAGATAGAAATAATTTGGGTTGTCCTGTTTACTCCATTTGGAGAAATGCAAGACCCTCTTGAGATAACAAAACTGTTGAATTTCACTGGGGTACAAAGATAGCTTTAATTCATTAATTCATTTGCTTACTTTTTGTTGCTAATATAATTCAAATCACTGCATTTATGAGAAGAATTCATCTATTTAAAAAAATTGAACAGTTCTATTCCTCCTCCTCCTTCCAAGTAGGTAATTTCATTTCCTTTTTTGTTGAATAGCTGGAAAATCAACAATACTCTGAGACTCCCAAACGCATCTTCCATCTGTATTGTGGAAGACACTGTCTTGGTGCATCATAGTTTAGAAATGGACAGAGAGTGAAAATTGGGCTAGATGGACCACTGGTCCGCACTGAAAAAACACTTCTTATTTTTTTAACACTCGTAATTTTCTTCCTTTCCTTTGAACATTTTTAATATTGCAGTTAAGCTGTGGAGGAAATTGGAATTAATATAGAGTATTTATTGATTAAAAGTACACATGATATAGATTCATAGAGACTGCCAAACATGAGAGACAGTAAATGCATTCTCACTGACATTCCTGCATATGTCAGTGAGAGTGTTTAAATACAGTGTTAACTGTGTATATCCAAATATTGGTGCTTTATGCAATTCCCTCGAGGCATTGCTGTCAATGATTCATTCCTGTGTTTGCACAAGCAAAATCTTTTGAGATGAAGAGTAGCTGTGGGCAAGACCACAGAAACCAGCACCTTTTTCTTTTTTTTAATTGTATCTGGGCAGTTTTCATGGCTTAACAACTGGCAGAGGTTTGAATGTTTTCTCAGTTTGCATAGGTGGACAGTCACAGCTCTACCAAGCAATGCAGGAGCTTGGATTTCCCCCACTTGGCATCTCCTTGCAAAAGTTCTGATCTGCACTGGCTACTTTCATCATCATACTTCATCCTGAAGGACTTAGGGGCCAGATGCAGCCTTACCTTTGCCCTGGTAAAGAACAGGCTGTGAAAAGCAGAGGCTGGTCCCCAGGTTCTGCCTTGAGGGCTTGTGATCCTGGGCAGGGCAGAGCAGAAACTCCAAGGTCAGTAAATGGTGAGGGGGGAGCAGGAGCTCTGTGCCTGCTGGAAACAAGAGGACAATCATGTTTTAATACCTGGTAGATTTACACACCCAGGGTAACCTGCAACTTCAGAGGTCCTGCTGACACAGATCTCCTGTGAAAGGTGAACTTGTGTCACCTACAAACCTTTCTGAGTCACCCACATTCCTCCTGAGTGAGCCATCCCAGCGTCCCCAGGTTGCTGGGCATCCAAAGAAAGCTGTGCCCTTCACCCCTGCACCCATCTCATGGGGCTGGGATGCTGAGACCAGCTCACCTGCCTGAACACTCCATGCCAAAGCTGTTTCACTGCTGTGCCTGTGTCCTGCTCCTGATGGAGGGCAGAGAAGAAAAAGGCAGAGAGACCAGATGTAGCCCAAAATTATCCCCCAGTCCTTGCAGTTCTCTTTGTGCTGTTGGTGACACCCCCATCTTCCAGCACCCTTCCCACCTAGGGAGAAGAAAGATCACAGCCCACGTGGGTATTGCTCATCAGCTTCAAGGACACCACTGTGTCCTTGGGTGCACAGGTGCTGTTCAGGACAGCTGGGGACTAAGCTCTGCTGGGCACTTAATCTGTTCCTCTTTTCCCAAAGGAGCTGGGATGGGATATGAGATGGACTGAATGGGAATCTGACCTTGTGGGTGAAGGGATCAGTTGGGCAACAAAGAGCTTGAAGATAGACAAAGAATGAAGGGGGGTTGCAAAGGATGTAAGAATGAAATATAGTCTAGGAGGGAAGTGGAGTGAAACTGGTGTAGGAGGGAGAGAGCTTATCTTGTATTTTCTTTTCAGAGGGATGTGCAAGGGAAGCAGAAGGTGAAGTTAGAACCTTTTTTCCTTCCCTTCTGTCCTTCCCCTGCCTTGACAGCCATTGAGGCTGATGGGACACAGGGACAGCTTGTCCAAAGAGATGGTGGAAGCCCCATCCCTGGAAACATTCATGTCCGGGTTGGATGTGGCTGAGCAACCTGGTCTAGATTAAGATGTTCCTGCTCATTGCAGGGGGTTGGACCAGGTGACCTTCAAAGGTCCCTTCCAAACCTGATCACACTATGATTCTCAAAAAACCTGACAGGGTGACACTGAAGGAGCAAAGTGAGGAGCACCACTCAGAAGCAGCCTGTCCACTGCCAGAAGCTCCTCCAAAGAGAAAAGCTCTCTAACAGCAGTCACACTTTGCTATTGCACCCTTATGAATTCTTCCACAATTTGATTTACTTCTAGGGCCATTCTCTTATTCTCTGCTATTAACACTACAATATATGTCTCTTGAAACACTTTTCATCTGTTCTTGCTTCTTTTATCAAAAACTAGAAACAGAAAGCTGTTAAGGGTAGGGGTACAGGCCCAGAGTCATTAGAAAGAGGTGTCAGATGTTTCTGGCTCCCTTTTGGGTGCTCTGTGTACTTCTCTTTTTCACTTAAAAATCACCCTAGAAGCCCATAATTTCCCTGGGAAGGGGCTGAAGGGCTGTGGGTTTGTTAACCAGCAGTACACGTCTGTGAAGGGGCCAGCGTGAGCCAGGAATGACAAGGCAGGTCAGGGATTTTTTAGCATAATAAAATCTGGGGTCAAGTCTCAAGAAATCTTATGCCTCTGCTTTAAGGGGAGAGAGACAGGCAACTGCAGAGAACAAATCTGCTTCTGACCTGTACCTCAGGATGGAGTAGATCATCCTTTAGATGTGCCTGACTCTTCACAATGACTATAAACCAAATTTTCTTGGCCAGCTGGTGAGCTGAGCTTCATCATTGCTGAGTAGCCAGAAATAAATGAATTTTTCTTTATTGCAGCAGAGAGTCAGACAATTATTTCCTGGATAACTTCTCATGCCACTTTCATACAATTCATTTTTGGTGTGTGAACAGATCCCTAGGCCATGCTCTGTCCCTGTTCCCAGCCAGACAAGGTGTAGCTCTACCTCAAATGTGCTGCCCTCAGTGTTCACCTGCTCTGGATGCTCCCTCCATCCTTCATCACTACAGAACAGCTGCACAGCAAACAGTGCAGGAGCACCTACACAGCTGCAAGGGCAGGAAAAGTCGTACATAAAAACATGTGGGAAAATGCTGACATGAATCAGCATTATGTGCTCTGCTCTGGAAAGGAATGCTGCAAGAATTTTTGGTAATTGGTGGCTGTGCAACAGGGATCGACTGGTACAAGGTCTCTATGCATAACTGTACTAGGGACAGGGACAGAAAAATCAGTCTGATTGAAGAGAAAAAAAATCTTCCTCCAAAGATTTTCAGTGAGGCCGAAAGGGACATGAGCAGCCCAATATGTTAAACCCTAAATGAAAGGGGATTTAAATTTTTTATTACTTTTTTACCTTGAAAACTGGCAGCTGGCTGAAAAGCAACTTGCTTCATCCCAACTTCTGTGTTTTTTAGCATAATACTTTCTGTGACCTACAGTAGAGTAGGAATGTCCTTATCAGAGGGAGAAACAACTGCATTGATTTCATTAGGATGTTTATCACACAATGTATTTCAGCAGACTTTCCTGGTTGCCCTCTGTCAAACACTTTCAGCTTTTAAGATAAAATAGCATGCAAGTAGGATGGCATGCTTTATCCTAACATTTCTATAATGTAGCTTGATAATGATCTATCACTGATGAAAGGAAGCAGTTAAAGAAAAATAAAAATAGAGATAAGTTTGCTGGCTAAGGTCCTGTAGGTGTACTTGAATGAGAGTGATCAAGCAGTAGGGAACAAGGGCTCCTTTCCTTGTTGCCAGGGATCTGAAAAGAGTTTTAAAACCCTCACCAGCCCAACCTCTGCTGAGCAAGGTGCTAAGGAGGTAGAAGCCATGTCCTTCTCAAAAATAGCTCAAACCCTCCCTTTTTCCTGTGAGAGGAAAGCCAGAGGAGGCTGATGCCATTCGGAGCAGAGATGAATGATGGAATAATTTATATTCGAAAAGACCTCTAAGATCACCAAGTCCAACAATTGAGTTGCCACTGCCAGGCCCACCACTAAACCCCATCCCTCAGTGCCAACACCCACAGCTGGCCCTCCCTGCCATTCTCTGCACTGACTACAGCCCCTTTCTTCCTGACTTAGAGTGATTTTGGACAAAGAAAACCCCCCAGCATAGGGCAAGGCCCTGCCAAGGGCTGGTGCTGCAGTGACCACACAGGCCCCCCCAGTGGGAGCTGGGCCTGCAGCAGCTGCACTGAAAATATTAAGGAAACAAACAAAAAAAAAGGCCACAGGTAATTTTAGTAGTGAGGGAGTATTTCTAGTGTCCCTCTGGGCTGCGTGCTGAGAGGATCTGTGCCTACTACTATTATCACTAGCAGAAGACATTTAGCTCAGTAGGAGCAGCTGGTTTCCTTTAACCTGAGAGGCCCTCAGCTCTGGAGCAAGCCAAACTTCCCATGCCACTTACATATCTTCTTAGGAAATTAAGGGTTCAAGCATCATTTACAGATAAGTTTCCATCCTGAAACATAGCAGGGGTTTATTCTGTACCCATTCATTCACAATTAGTGAATCTTGCTGCTGAAAAAACAAGGAGTTTGGGTTTTCAACCACAAGCAAGGTCAGGTCTGCATCGACACCGGTGGCAAAGTCCATCATGCTGGGGGGAAAGGAAGGTGAAGCTGTTTATGCCTGTCATCTTAGTTCTCATTCTCCTCCCTTTCAGAGCCTAAATACATCAAATGCCTTTGAGGCAACTAGAAAAAGAGGAGGAAGAACACAAAAAACAATTTAATAATGTCCATTGAAGCAAAGAATTTTGCTTGGCCCCTGTTTTAGATGATATATCACATGCCCCAGCAGGTGATCTATATTTCATTGCATCTTTAAAAATGCTCAGGTCTGGAGAGAATTACCTGCCATGAGAATCTGGAAGAACAGACACTGTTAAGACTTCATTAGATATTTTTAAAAAATTGAAAAAGAGAAGGACACATTCTCAGCTTGGGAATTTGAAACAAGATTCCAACCATGCAAGTGACCTTGCTAAAGTCAATTAGCATCTTCTGTTGTAGATACATGGGTATAAAATCATCTAGGACCAATAATTATTATTATTACTTATTTTGGGGGTTTGTTTTTCTGTATATAGTATCAAAGAATAGCAACAGATGTAGGTAAAAGTATGAGGGGTTTGTAGTCTGGAACATCAAAATATGTTATGAAATTAAAAATAGCAGCATGCAGGCATATGCCAGGAAGGACGTACTAATTAGCAGAAAGCACCTTTTTTAATGAAGAACTATGTGGATTCTTATTCAAAACCTGCCTGGCTCTTCAGGCATCACTTACACAAGTCATTTTGGGCACATTTTGTTTCCCAGACCTTAGGCTTAGTTCAGGAATTTAGCCCTTCATGCCTTGTTCTTTCACTCAGTTGGTCCTGGAGGACAACAGAGGACTTGGGGCAGTGAATAATTCCTCTGAAGCTCCCATGAGATTCCAAGAACAGGTAGGTCCCTGTCTTGGACTCTGGGAGGTGCTGAAATTCATGTTAGAAGCACTGGATCTCTATTTTCCTACACATCAGTTGTCATCCATAAAATGGGGTGAACAGAAGACTGCTGTCCCCCATATTTCTTCTGCTTTCCTCACTAAGATTGTAACCACTGTAGAGAAGCTGTGGCTGCCCCAACCCTAGACCTGCTCAAGGACGGGTTGGACAGGGTCTGTAGCAATCTGGACTAGTGGAAGGTGTCCCTGCCCATGGCAGGGGGCTTGGAAAGATGATTTTTAAGGTCCCTACCAATCCAAGCTCTTCTTTGATTTTGTTATTCTCCAAGAGCTGTGTCAGAGAAAAGCCCCATTTTCCCAAGTGCTGTGGTGCCACATTCATGTTTAACTGCAGCAAAGGCAAAACCCTTGCTTGGATAGGAAACAATTTGCCTCCAGAAAGAAGGGAACAGACAAAATGTCCTCACAGCAATCCGGTGCCTGTGATTTCCCCGATTCCATCTGAAAGCTTACTCTCTGTTTTGCTGACATATGAGCTGGGTGCCCTATTGTACATCAGTGTAAAAAATAGCTGTTATCTGCTGTTTCACAGGAGATACAGCAGAACATGACTTATTTGTGCCTGCTCTGCTGCCTCCTTTGAAATGTGGCCGTCGCTCGCTGCACCCTTCGCAGGGGAAGGCAGATGGTCATCACAAAGTTTCCCATAACCTTGCGGTGCCTGCTGCATAGTGAATCAATGAAACCTGAATTACAGTGCTCTGCCTGGGCTGGGAGCTGTGCTGCTACAGAATCCTGCAGCTCCTGCAAGCCTTTGAATGTCAGCTCTGCCCAGACACTGAGGAAATGGGAAATTTCTCTCCAAAATTTCAAAGAGGTGCCAAGTGGGGATTTTTAGCAGTAAAGTTGCATCCAATGTGAGCCAGGAGTCCATTGCTCAAGCCTTAATTACCAGCTTGGAAATGCACTTTTTGTGAGTGTTTGAGTGTTAGGTGTGACCTCTCCTTAGAGAGAGTAGTAATAAAAAATCCAAACAGGATTCAAGCATTAAATGCTGAGGATGAGGATTTTTTGGAGTCTGAACAGCAGCAGCTGCCCCTCTGTGATAGCTGTCTCTGCTTATGTGACATTTGCAATGAGGCTCCAGGTGATTTGGGAAGCTGGCACTAGACTGCAGTTCACCTTTTGTGTCAGCTCGTGCCAGGATACCCTTGCCAGAAGCCACTATTTTGGTGGGAATAACAACTGGGAATAGGGAAAAAAATGAACTTCTGAAAAGCACTTTGTCATGTTCCCTGGGCTCTGGCAGGCAAAGCTGGGAACAGTGTGAGCTCCTGCCATGAAAGTAGGCATAGGGAGACATTTCTCAGTGGGAGGATTACCTCCTTTACATACCTGATTGAAATCAAGGTGAGTACATAAAACATTTTAAACAGTCTCCCAATTTCTGATATTTATTTGCTCTATGAGTCAACATGCTGGAAGACATCTAAATTTTATAAAGCCTCATTTCACTGATTTTTCCTTAGGATGGGGGTCATTGCTATGAGCAGGTCTGGCAATTTCAGATGATGACCTGCATGCAGCACAGGTGCTTCTAGAAATGGGTAATGCTGGATGCAATACATGTTAAAGTGTCTCCCCCAAATGGTTCTGGCCTTTTGCAGATGACTGCTTCCATGTGTGCGTGTGGAGGGCAGAGCCTCTCCCAAATTCAAGCTTTCAGCTCATTCCAGTATGTGCCTAGGCAAAAGATGTTATCTCATATAAGATAACACTGCTGTAAGATAGTTTAGACAACAATGTCTTGATAATTTTATGTTTTTATTAAAATACAAGAGGAATAAATCTGAAAACTTATAATTTATGTTGGGGAGAAAGCAAAATATTTGGTGTGCAAAAGACAATCCCTGGATTTAGAATTTTTGATAAAAGAGATTACTTGTGCCAGGAAAATTTTATCATTGAGTCTTATTCCTCAGTTTACAACTGGATTTGATCTTCTGAACCAACACACGCTTCCCCTGTCTTGGAAGGGGCACATACAATTATCCTACAACCAGTGGCTACAGAGAGAGGACCTTTCTCACAGGACTTT
Organism: Molothrus aeneus; assembly: GCF_037042795.1. Classification (NCBI taxonomy): domain Eukaryota; kingdom Metazoa; phylum Chordata; class Aves; order Passeriformes; family Icteridae; genus Molothrus; species Molothrus aeneus. The sequence goes on along the minus strand of NC_089648.1, from coordinate 69,531,801 downwards.
TCTTATTAAATCCTTCCAACAATAAAAGAAAAAAAAACTCCAAACCAAATATTTAAATGGAGCCAGATAACTTTACAGAAAAAAATGCCTGATCTGGTTAACAGGCAGAGGTTGAGTGGACTTGATATGTCCTTTACTGATTGTCGTGGAGTTTTATATGTCCTAGCATTTACTGAAATAAGTGAGACCAAAGTAAGGTTTATACTCTTGAAATGAATTAAAAAACTAAATCCTGGTTAAATTTAGGTTTAAGGTTGATTATTTTCTCTGTGCCACTGATATAAATCCATGAAATCTCAAATTAACAATTCAAAAAGTCTAATTTTAATTATATTTTTCTGGAGACAGAATAGCTATTAAACTTTGTGGATGTCTGTATCCTGAGGAATCAGGATTCATTTTCTGTACATTTTCAACTTTTAAAAATAATTTCTGAAGTGTCAAGAAATCACAAATCATTCAGAAATTATTCTTCATCTCAAACTTTTTGTAGTAATTGGAGATTTGTCATTGTCCAGCAGTTAAATGTGGAAGCTCATCCTCTCCCACGGGGTGAGGAGCTTGCATGCAACATTTTGGTCCTGGGTATCTGGGAATCCCTGAGACTGCAATGAATATCTGAGCAGCCACTGAACTGCAGCACAGAAATGCAAATGAGCCTGTAATGAGTAAGACAGAGTTGTGGCAGGGAGCAGGGACAGATCCCAAAGCCCAGTGAGGTGAGTGGCAAGGCTCCCATTGAGTGCAGTGGTGTCTGAGCAGAGCTCTTGGCATGTCTGTGAGAGGAGACTGAGTTTATCTCTGCATCACGTCACAAGCACGATAACCACACGCTCATCTTTTCTGCTTTCTCTCCCAGGATGGAAGGAGCAGTTTCATTGGCCACCAGCTTGGAGGGGTAATGGAAGTGCCAAACAGCAAGGACCAGAGAGTCAAATCAGCCAGAGCCATCCAAATCACTTACTACCTCCAAACGTATGGCTCTGTCACCCAGGACCTCATTGGGGAGAAGTGGGAGAGTGAATTCTGTAAACTGATGCACAAGATGCAGCTGGATCACCAGGATCTGCAGCTCTACTCACTAGCATCCTTTAGCCTCTGGAAGGACTTCCACCAGACCAGTCTCTTGGCCAGGGGCAAGATTTTGGTGAGCCTGATGCTGATTCTCCTGACTGCTACCCTCTCGAGCTCCATGAAGGACTGCCTGCGTAGCAAACCTTTCCTGGGACTCCTGGGAGTGCTCACTATCTGTATTTCCAGTGTCACTGCGGCAGGGATATTTTTCATTACTGATGGAAAATATAATTCTACTCTGTTGGGAATCCCTTTCTTCGCTATGGGTAATTATTTATCTTCATAATAATAGGATTAACAGAGTTTAATGACAGAATTGTAAATTACATCCTGGGTTATAAAGTGCAGATTTTACTTTGAGTGAAAGTCTAAGTCATTTTCATCTTTCTAAATTGATCTGTGCCTTGCCAAAAAGAAAAAAAAAAAAAAACAAAGAAAAAAAAAAAAGAAAGAAAAATGGAAACAAAACAAAACAGTAGCAACAATAAAAAGCAAATTACTTTCCTGGAATCTCAGCCAACATGAGAGAGGGGCAGTTCTATTGATCTCTGTTACAGAATGAAGGAGAAATTGTTATTGAAAACTAGTCAGCTCAGCAGACAAAATGGATATGTCTTGACCCAACTTTGACGGGAGGCCAGCCAAAAGAGTAAGTTAAACAGGAGGGTACCAAGGAAGGGCAGATTTTAGCATCCCTCCCAAGAAGGGCTTTTCTTCGAGCTCTGCCTGAAGGGCAGAGTGGGAGAGGTTGGTGTAAGAATAAGATTGATGGACTTTATCTCAGAGAGGAGATTACAGTTGTGGTGTTTGCCAGGCTGTGAACACAGAGGCCTGTCAGGATCTGTGGCATATAATCCCTTGGTTTGTGAAATCCCAGATCAGTTGCACAGATTTCCTCTGCATGGCACCCTGACAGGGGAAGGTGTGGAACAAGAACAAATGTAATACCCAGCTCTTTAGGCAGAAGAATTGCTTTCAATCAATTACTTTCTAGTACTGTTTGGTTCCAAGCACTTCCAGTGCATCCATGTGGTTGATGAGCTTGCTGGGAAGTTGCATTGGAAAGGCAGAGGGAAGGTGCCCAGCTCAGCTATGGAGGCAGCGTTGTTTGGTGCCCTCACATCCAAGTTTGTCAGAGTTTTGCCATACCATGAATCTGAACCCCAGTGATGACTCTGGGCAAAATCTCAGTGGTGGCAGCCCATCACTACACATTTACATGCTCAGTTTCAGATGGCAGAGAATCTTCCCTGTGGCCAGAGCTCTGCATTCTTACAGCTAATTTCTTAAGTGCTGTTCATGCTTCTAGTCCTCAAAACAAGTACTGTGTTATGTAAGAGTCAACTAAATATGCAAAGTCACAAGCCAGAGTCAAGGTTTGAAAAAGGGTCTTATACTTTCCTTAAAACCCCCATCTCCCAAAATACCATATTTTCTTATCTTCCCCTAAGAAAACTCACATGGGTGTAGGCATCCCCAATCCCAACCTCCTATTAAATCTAGCCCCTAATAATACATCTGTGTCACTAAACAAAAGGGCAGAGCTGTGGCCTCATCAGTCCTGCTCTCAGAATCTTTGGAGCAGCTACTTGAGGTGGGAAGGAGTGGAATGGAGGGACTGGTCAAGATTCCAGAAGGGAAAGAGAGGAGTGAGGCAAAAGACCCCAAGGAATTGCACGTTTTGTTCAGCTTCATTAATAGTGATAAACAAGGCTGTGCCAAACCCTCTAATTCAGTCATCTGCACTGTGGCAGTGGCCCCTGACATGGACTGCCCTGCCTGTGCCAGCTCTTCAGATGTTGTGCTTGGCTCTGTGGTGCCAGAGGAGTTGATGGAAAGAAAGTGCTGAGATGGGGAAATGGAAGAAAACCAGCAGAGAATGTGCCAGGTTGTGATGGATGGATCCTGACCTGTGCCAGGGGGTGGGTTTAGGAAACAAAGAATGGAGAAAAGGATGAAGTGAAGGGAGGGTCATGCCTGTTATCAGATTTGGGCAACATTTTCCTTGTGTGTCAGGAAGTGCATACCAAAGGAGGAACCAAAAGACACTGCCTTGCTTGTGCAGCAAGTTGAAGTAAAGGTGAAAAAACCCTGAAGTGATGAAAAGCACCTTCCCTAAATTGTGTATTCCTCTGTCGGTGTCTCTTTTTAGATGGTTGGAGAGATGGGTAGCACATTCTCTTTGCTTGACAGGTCCCAGACTTGTCACTCCCAAAGGAGCTCCTCAATTTAAACCCTCTCTGCAGCCCCAGGGTGAGACACAGGTCAGAGTGTCTGAAAGCAGAGCGCCTCAGTTTCCCACCTTGGTAGTCCATGACTTTGTTTGCTGTCTTAGGAAAAGTAACATTTATAACTTTCTGTTGTGTTTTGCTCTGTCATTCTTGTCACAGCCACTGCCAAGAGCAAAAGGAAAAGAAAAAACAACCTCTCTTGAAGTGAGATGTTTGCAAGGATTGTTTCTATAATATTATATTGAATGCAATTCAGGTTGAAAAAGAAAGCATTTATGTAACTTCTTCAGAAATTTCATTCAGGAGTCTCAGACTGAATTGAAAATATCATTACAGAACAGCTTGCAATGCTTGAGAACTGCTGGTTATAAATATTAGACAACACTTTTACAGTTTAGTGGAGGAAAAGACAGGCAGAATGCCGTACCAAAGTCTAACTGGGTTATAATCTGCAAAGTACCATGTGCCTTTAGTCCCTTAAGGGACACTGCCACCTAATGAGACCTTGCTCTGCCCAGAGTACACCCAGGACCTCACTCACCTGGGCCCTTACTGGGCTGGGTTTTCTGCTGTACTGGCTGTCATGGACTGATCTGACAGCCCAGAGCAGAAACAGTGAAGACCCCAAGACTGTTGATTCTGTGGGTCAATAACTCACCCTGGCCCACGCTGTACCAGCATCCCTTGCTGCTGGCACTGCAGAAAGCAAACAGCACATCAAATGGTAATTGAGTGAATATAGAACAAAAGGTGTGCAAGGTGGGGTTTCCCTGAACTGCAAATGCCAGATTTGCAAGTCAAACTTTCAAAGTCAAGTTACTTAGATTAAAAAAAAAAAAAAAAAGCCAGGCAATAACAGTGACAAAGACCCTGCAAGTACAATGCAGAGTACACAGGCAGCATTAATTCTGGCAGCTCCCAACTTTGGGACAGTTCAACCTGACATTTGCAAACCATCCATTTGAAGCACATTTGTTTAGTCAAAAATATGCAGTTTCTTCTAGCATTCACTTTTCAAAGGATTAATTTTAATGGAATTTTGTGATATTCTGGGCTTGTCCTTTTCCCTGCAAGGGTGGCAGGATGCTGCCATCTGAATAAGCCTGGATGTTTAGATCCACAATTCCTCTGGTAGTGCAGAGTTTCTGTAGGTTTCAGTAGGTGACAGAAGCCTATTGAAAAGTGGAATGTTTAATATTTTCCTAAATTTAGACTGAGTGACCTCCACCATAAGTATTTATTGTAGTCCGGCCGTGAGGGAATGGTCTGCTGGGATAAAGCACATCTCTGCTCTACTGGGGGAAGAGTGTTAGCTCAGATTGGCTTTTCTTTATCCTTGAAGGTGAAAAATTTCAGTCTTAAGTTAGATATGAGGACAGTGGTGGAAAATCCTGTTTTCTCTGACTCCGTCTTCCCAACCACAGTTTCCTCAGACAGCCTTGGAAGTTTTCTCAGTACAGTGTCTCTCATTGTATTTGTGCAGTCATTCAGGAGAAAATCTTTGGGAAGTTCTCCTGAAAATAATTCTCTGGCTGCCAGGATCTCCTGCAAACAGGAGCAAGGGAGACTGATTTTTAGCTGTTCATACCCCAGGTAAATGGATAAATGTTGTGAGTTAATGCAAAGGTGCTTCTTTAGATTCAGAGCTTCCTTGTTTATTAACTGAATTAGGCCTAAATGTTTTATTTCTCTTTTTTTAATCAGAATTTAATAACCTGCATGTGAAATCAGAATATGAGAATGTTCTACTTTGTATTTCTTTTCTGGGACAGATAAAACTTGCAGTTTCTTCTACAAATTTAACATCAGCAGAGCTGTCATGAATGGCTGTGTTTCAGACACAGATAGAGTGTCATATAATCAAGTTTCAGATTTGTTCTAGCCCTGGTTAGATGTTCACATCTGCCTTTTGTGTTTAGATTCATATGCAATTTCAAAGGGGTGTTATGTACGTGACATAATTATGGTTTCCCATGCCTAATCATCACTAATTAATATAACCAGAAGGTTAACTACATAATTGAGATATTATTGCTCCCATGATCTGCTTTTTAATGCACAGGAACCAGACTGATATCATCAGGGAGATAATTATTTAAGTCAGCTGAGGTCCTGACTGTATATTTTTAAATGCAGGTGTACCAGTTACATCATTTTACATTGCAATTATTTTTGGCCAGTCCATGAAGTACTTCATTATATAGATTAGTGGAAATCTTATGATAAAAAACCACCTACAATATAATTATAGTGTAATTATGCTTTTTGTACTGTAAAGTGTGCGTGTTTCTAGAAGTCTGGGTTCACAGTGGATGTGAGAAATATTCCCTGTCATTTGTAAAGCCAGACAATGGAGTCCATAAGATATTTGTGGGAACAGCTGATTGTGGCTGACACTTTAGAGAACATTAATCTCCCTGAGTGCCCTACCACACACTGCAATATTGCTGCCACTCCTGCCAGTAACCACACTGCTGGTAGAGATGTAGCAAAGAGATACAAAAGTTTTAAGAACAAATAGGCTTCCTGTGTCCAGCAGTAGCCCCATGCCTGTTTTATGAGCTCAAGATGGATGGCAGTGATTGTACTTTCAGTGCAGAATTCTCTTAAAATTTCCCATTATTCCTTCCCCAGAGTTGTTAAAATGGAAGGAGGAATCAAGGCAATAGCAGACAAGACTCCAGGCGGTTATTAGCATTTCAGATAGAAGCCATCTAACCTCTTTCAGATGGCAGTTGTTGAAATAATGACTGGTGATCATCTTTCAGTAAATTTGAGATGTCACAGTATTATATTAGCAGCAGAGTCATGGAAAATTGCAAAAAAAAAGTCCTAGTTCAGATGACAAATTTTTTTTTCAAACCTCAGATGACAAATGTGAGAGCCAAAGTACAGGCTGTCACTAGTTTACCTGAACATGAGGTATTACAGTATTCTAACCTTTGCTTCAAGCAATGGACTTTCTGATTACAAATGTGACAGAAACATTTCAAGAGTGACTCAGACTATGGGTTTGTCATTTTGATGCAGCAGTAAAGTAAATCTCATACGAATCTCATGTTGCACCATCGCCTCCTCTCTGGATGAGGAGCAAAAGAACAATCCTTTAGAGAAAAGAGACCTCCTGACATAAATCCCCACCCCTCCATTCCTTAGAAATTCAGTGAATCTGCTGTTTAGATGTAACAGCAGTTCATGTCTCCACCCATTCACCAGATCTTTAAGGGCTTGGAAGTACCTTGTCCTTAATTATAAAATTTCTGGTTCTGACTTTTACAGAGAAAAATGGGAATAACAAAAAAAATAATAAAATAGGAATAACAAAAAAAATAACAACAAAAAAAATTAAAAAAACCCAAAACCAAACAAAAACAAAAAAACACAGTCAAAATAAATTGCAAGATTTAAAAATGTTTAAGATTACTTATTTGGATGAGCATCTAGCACAAATAATTCATATGAATGGGTTTAAAAATTTGCCATATATGTATATTTGTAAAGTTGATTTCCCTGTAACATGGTATATTTCCTGTTGCAGCAGGTGGGATTTTGTCATTTCTATGGGAAAGAAATTTCATCCAAGAACAATCTTTCCTGCAATTTGAGTAGAAGAATAAAGCCTTTCTGGGATAATTTGCTGGACTTTCACCATGCCTTGTCCTGCAACTATGTCCTGAAGTGGTGATGGTTAGGAAGAGGCAACTGGACTGGGACTGTCCTTTCCTCAAACACATGAGGGGAAATTATCTCTGAGCCAGTCCTTTGGGCCTTCTCACAGCCAGCAGAAAGGATGCACAAAGCAGCTCAGCCAGCCTCAGTCCCAGCAGAAGAGTTTGCAACACCCAATCCAGGTGTTCCAAATGTTCCCCCCTTAATCTCAATTTCCTTTGCAGGCAATAAAGAGAAATAGGAAAGCTCGGAGCTGTTTGGAAAATTGCTTAGTAGATGTTTGGGATGAGCTGTGTTAATCTCTGGAAAGTTTTATCCATCTCTGAAAAAGAGTGACTTCTTAGGCTTCAGCATCTCAGGTTTTGTGGTTTTGGGGTGGTAAAATAGGCTCATTCCTACACTGGGTTATTTAAAGTCCTTCATTGCATGCACTTTTTCTGTGTGTTGATCTCATTTAGGTTGGACATTTGGTTTGGACACGAGAACAAATTTCTTCACAGAAAGGGTGATGAAACACCCTTGGAACAGGCTGGACAAGGAGTTGGTAGAGTCACCATCCTGGAGGTGTTTAAGGAATAACTGGATGAGCCACTCAGGTCTACTCAACATGGTGGTGTTGAGTTACAGGCTGGACCAAATAATCTCAGAGGTCTTTTCCAGCCCAATTGATTCTGTGATTCTGTGATTCTGTGATATACATAAGTTCTAAAACAAAGACACTTGGATGCATATACAGCAGACTGCCTTGAATCCCTTAGAGATGGAATTCTAGCCCTTTTTTTCCTGTAGAGACTCTTCAAAAGGTCTCTTATCAACCCAAATGGCATCCTCCAGGGATGCTGGCGCTGCAGGGCTGCAGGTCAGTGCTTCTGAGGCTCAGCACAAGTTGAAGCATTCATCTGTGGACCACAGCCCAAGCACAGACCATCACTGCCAGATCTATAATGACAGAGCAGATGCAAAATACATTTTCTGTGTTTGTTGCTTGAGAAAAGGCAGGTAAAGTCTGGCTTCTTCTGTCTCTAGCTGGAACTCAAGAGAAGTCTCCAAAAAATGTTGTCTGTTGTTGTTATTATTATTAAAACATCTTCCTCCGCTCTCCACCTGCAGCTAACAGGCTGGTAGCTGTCATTTGAACTGCTTCTAATTTTCTGTAAGCATTTCTAAAATCCTTTGTAAAAAGTCAATTGATAAAAGAAGAGACCATGACTTAAGCTAAAAAAGTCAATGGCTGAAAAGAGTCATTTGCTTTTGCACTTCAAATATATGATTACCTACTCAATCAATACACCAGTTCTGATAGAAAAATATATTTCCTCTTCAGATGCTTTGCACATTTGTCTGAACAGTTCTTGCTTTCATTTTTCTACTTTTTCATGGCAATGCTCATTCTTGTGACTGGGTTATTTAAGGTTCTTTATTGGATGCACATTTTCTGTGTGTTGATCTCATTAAAGCAGGAGTTTCATTCCTTGTGCTTATTATGTATCAATGCACATCACATTTACCTTTGGCTAATTTGGGCTGGAAAGGAGCTGCCTCATGGCAAAAACTATTTAGCTCCATGTATATCATCCTTAATAGAGCACTGACAAATCCAGCTTCAAATAGCACCAATAGCAATTCTACAGCCTGCCTCAACAGCTTGTTCCAGGGCTCAAAAAGCCATACATTTATAAAGGTAGTTCTTAAGATTCCCACTGCTGCAGTTTGCACCTATAAACTCCAGGGTCTGTCTCGCTCAACTGTGGAGTGTAATTTTTCACAGGAACTATGTATATGCAAATACCTTTATGATATTTTATATGTAGAGGGCTGTGCTTATTTCAATTTGGATATAATTTCCTGCCAGATCCTTTTCTCACAGATATTTTACTATTAGTTCACACCTTCCTGTGAGCTCCATACACACAGGAAGATTGATGATGGCTTCTGGTCTCTGCAGGAGAATGGTGGATTTGCAGGAAAGAACAGCTGTAGGGTAGGCTCAGGATGTGTCCTGTGTTCTTTGGTGTGTTGTGGAAATATTCAGCCTTGCCCTGCTGCCTCTTTTGATCTGGGAAGGAAGGGTGGGCTCTGTTACTCAAGGCAGCACAGAGTGAATAATCTAGGCTCCATCAAGCAGGCTGTCTGCTTGCCTTAGACACCATGATCCTCTGTAGGGAAATCCAAAATTGTGCTTCTGGGTTTTGAGCAAAAACTAAAGCCAGCAAATGTATTTGTTTTTCTCCTGTAACACATTTAGTGTGCAAATCATCCCTAGAATTCACTGTGGTGAGATACGGTTGTAGCTCAAAATTCAGCATGAATTGAAGGTTGGAATGAAGGTTGGATTTTTTACACAGCTAGCTAAAACATCTTCATTATTTTGAATAATATTGCAACATTAAACCATAACCATAAGGAAGACACATAAAAATTAATGACCATGCTAAAAACCTGGTCCAAAAATTGGTATAAAGAAATTTCACTTGTGAAGAAATCTTCCCATAGCTGCCTTCTTTTAGCCTGATGATTTTCCCTTGAAGAGTTCGAAAAAGGATATTCAGTAGACCACTTGCCAAATGTTCTAAATCAATATTTATCTGCTATATCTGCAATGTTAAAAACTTTGCATAGAATCAAAGGCTTAAGGAGTCTATTGCAAATACCAAACGAACTAAAAAGACTTTACTCAGTATTGTATCATTTATATGTCCTTTGTGCAGCCAGTAGCTAGTTGAGCTTTTAATAATTCAGTTTTATCTTTCCATTCCTGATTCTTTTTCACTCCATTTCCTTCCCGTGAAGTGACTTCTCCTCTCTGGTGGGATAACTGCCTGCAGTCACATCCAGCATGCAGGACCTACACTGGCTCAGAGCTCACTGCTCCATGAGCTGCAACAAATGAAGAAGCATCCCATGTTACTCATGCCACCATCATGTACCTGTGTTCCTGGCCTTCAGGGAAAGGTATTCCCAGGTGTAACAGCTGACTTTCCATGTGTTAGTCCTGCTGGATATGTACAAACAGGTCATGTTCCATCCACATCTGATGGTGAGATGAGGAAGGAGATGTTATTTTGGATGCCCAACGTGGCAGGGAGAGCTGCAGCAGCTGAAGATGCAGGCACAGGTCTGAACAGGGTGAAAACCTCAGGCCTTTGCAGCTGTGGATCACTAAAAATGCTCTTCAGTTTTTGTTCTGCAACAGTGAGCACACTGTCCTCACTGTCTTGGCTGGTTTTCAGTGAGGATAATTGCATTTGTCTCTTCCTCTGATCCCTGCTGCTGTGCAGGTCAGATGCAGAGCTGGTGAGCCCTGCCTGGCTCCAAGCACTGTGCAGGTGCTGCTCTGGGAAGCAGATGCTGGTTTTTACCCAGACATGGCTGAATTTCACTGGTGAATGCAATGGCCACATTACGTGGCTCAGCAGTCTCTAAAAATCATTCTGAGTTCCCTGAGAACACGTAACTGTGCCTCAGCATGTTGTCATTGCATTTTCCTGCAGTCAACCCTGGCATTTCAGCACTTTGCTCATACTCTATATTTCTAAAGTCCAAGGAAGAAAAGCATTCCTCTACAGCCTGATATGAAACTTAGACCTGTCCTACACACTTATCCCAATCTATATTCAAATGCAAATTTGCCCTGGAAATGTTAAATATCATAGCTTTTCCTGGTGTTCTGAACTCCATTGATGTTGATATCTTGCTTTTAAAGAAAACTCTTGTGCTAGCATTGCCATGAAACCATTCAGCATTACAGCATTTTCCAAACTTTGCAGACTCTCAGAAACCATAGGCACAACCTACTAGAGGGAGCACTTGCACTGTTTTTTAAAGGAGGACCTAGTGGCAGATTAATGCACCTGGTGATGACCTAGAGTGTGAAAAATTCTGTATTTCCTTAAGTTTCTAGCTGATATTTTTGCTGTCGCTCTTGAGAAATTATTATCCTGCAGGGAAGACATAGCATTGCAGGAAGCTGAGGGTGGGGAGGTGCTCGGCATACTGAGTGCAGGGCAATGGAACCTTCTCTCCTTCTACCATAACTGGAAACTGTTTAACACAAAGCTCTCTGCTAATGCAATTTAAACCTTGTAAAACTAGGCTGGGAGACTTTGGAACAAAAACCTGTTTGTGCTTAGAGTAGATATCCCTGGAAAAGGAAACTGCAAAGAGCAAAACCCAAACCCATCTAAAGCACGATCTTCTTATGGGAGCAGCTGAAAGAGGCGGCTTCAAAGGAGAGATGCTGGCTGCTCTGTTGAAAGCATTACCAGAAATGCCATGTTGGACCTGTATAAAAGCTGAGTATTTTGGAAAACAACCCACCAGTGCAAATATCCCTCCCATCACTCTTCCAGTCAATTTCAAGATGCCATTTTTTGGAGGGGTAACTGCTGGGATCACCTCATCTTCTACTCCATAAGTAGAATCATAGAATCACAGAATGGCTTGGATTGGAAGGAATCTTAAGCATTATCCAGTTCAAATTCCTCTGCCATGGACAGGGACACCTTCCACTAGACCAGGCTGCTTCAAGCCCTGTCCAACCCACCCTTAACACTCACAGGGATGGGGCAGCCACAGCTTCTCTGGGCAACCTGTTCCAGGCCCTCACCACCCTCACAGGGAAGAATTTCTTTCTACCATCTAGGCTAACCCCACCCTGTTCCAGTTTAAAGCCATTCCCCCTTGTCCTGCCACTACATGCCCTTGTCAAAGTCCCTCTCTGGGCAGCTCAGTGCCTTTTGTATTCCTTTATTTGGACTTTCAATGCCTCTCCCATCAGAGCTGAGAAACAGCAAGAACTTTATCGTGCAGTTTAAATGAATAACCTTGGTAGGACATTGAAGCAGGGCAGGCTTTAATAATCATAGATGGAGATGTTCTAACACTTTCTTAGGTTATTGGGAGTCAGACAACACAGTTAATGAAGCAAGTTTCAAAAGATCTCTCTTACATGGATTTTGACCTCTAATATACTGATTCTTTCCGTGAAGGGAAAGTAATAGAATCCCTTTACGGACTATTTAAAAAAAAAAAAAGTTGTAGAAATTTATGATGATTTTAAAATTGGTCAGAAGGTGTTAAAGTAATTGGTGGTCGAGGATAGACAAACAAGAACAAATGCATAAACTGAGCAAAACAAGGCAAAAATGCTAATCAATTTATTTAATATTTTTTAAAGTAAAAAACTGTATATGTGGTTCAGCTTTATAGCAATGAAATTGATAACCACTTGGGAGTTTTGTTCACAAGCTGAAAAAGACACTTGTCAGCTTTTAAATTTCTAGAACATTGTCAGTGATCCAGGAGACCTTTTCTTGTCTTTTGAGACCTCCTCTACCTGACCCTGTCTACTTTGCATTCCACTTCCTAGGACCTGCCACTGTATTGCCAAATGCACAGCAAATAATTCATTCCTTAGGAAATCTTATATTTTAGCTATTGAGAAAGTCTCTATGGACTTCACTCAAAGTTTATTTGAAAAGACAAACGTACTTTTAATTTCTTCCATCAGTGACACAAATATCAATTTCATTGTCTTTTCCTGGAGCACATTGCAAGGTTTTTAATTCCCAGAGGGGATTGTTTTACCTGGCATGAGTAAGGAAAAGTGAAAGCATTATGGAAATTGTTGAAAAATAGACACTGATTTTAACCCGTAGATCAGGTTCTTTACTTTTCCCTCCACAGTGAACTGTTCCCCTATTAGCTTAAACAGGCAAATGGAATGCACTGCTCTTATTGGCAACTCCTCAGCCCCAGGTACTCCTCAAAAAGGTCCCTTCCATCTTTTCCATGAGCTTTTTCCACCATCTCCTCTGAATTAATTCAAGTACCTTAAAGTTTTCAATTCAAATATCACCAAGTTCCAGCAAAATTAGACAGTTATTTCACACAAATTCAATTGGAAAGAAATGGTCAAGGATTATGTCAGTAGTTCATGAGCAGGAAGCCTTTTATTTTCTGAGGAAAAAAAGTTATAACTTTCTAGTTTTCATAATTTTCAAATTATTTATTTTCCAATCTAAAACCTCATTTGTCCTTAGAGTAGATTCCTTTTTTTCCTCTGAGGAAAAAAAAAAAAAACAGAAAAAATGGCAAAAAAAAATCAGGCTGCCAGGAAATAAATAAAGGGAAACATCCAGTAATTCCTTTCACTTTTTAAATTGTAAAAACAAAGAAAAAAACCCCACATTTTGTTAGATAAAAGATTTAAGAACAAAAATTCCAACAACTTTATTTTTAAAAACCTAATGTAAAATATGTTGGTAACAGATGTTTTAACACCACAAATCAAGCATGTATCAAAAAAAATCAGTGCATTTTATGCCATAAAATGATTTTTAAATGTGCATGATATTATGGAAAATACATCCTGTTAGATAAACCAGATTTTTAAAAATTAATCTCCATGCTTACAGGAGAAAAGAAACCATGCTGGTGTAGTCTATTTAAATAATGGCAATTTGACTCACTCTTGCACAACATTTTGATACATGCACGTATTTGTACTACATTAAATCATTGTAGCTTATATTAAATATAATAATGAAATAGTCAATTGTAAATGCATACTCTTCCTTCTGGAAAGACATAAATAACTGGGGAAAAAATTCTATGGTATTCAACATCTTTCCTCATGTTCTGGAATGAAAAAGAAATCAATAGTAGTAAACTTCTTGGATAATGCAAGGTTTGGCAGATAAAAAATAATGAAAACACAGCCCAAGCACATCGTTAAGCAGCTCATTTTGTCAACATGTGCTCCATCACAGTTAAGTGCTGGATTATGCATCTACAAACAAAGACTGTATTCACATTTGCAAGATGAGCAATTGCATCCCCAGAACAAAAAACAATGAGATCACAGTAGATAATGCAATGAATATGAATTCCCAGTGTGCTGCTGCTGTTAACACGGGAGGAAGAAATGGGAAAAGTCTGTTAGGAAAGAATGGGAAGGTGACATCAGTGAGCAGAATGACTTCAGGAAGATGTTGGTTTGCCTGCTGGGGGGACTCACCCAATAAAATGCAGATGTCTATCACGTATGCAGCATCTCTGTGGCACTGCTGAGCTGTTCCTAGTGCACATTTCAAACCAGACTGGAAAACTGGAGTCCTCTGGGAGGAATGGGATGTTCATGTAGCACTCAACAACTGTGCAGGGCAGGTGGAGATGGCATAACAGGACCCTCCATATCTGGAATCTGCAGGAAAACCACTTCATATGACATTAAAGACAGAATTCTTTCACATGGAAAGCATTTCATCACTGGGCCAGTTCTTCAGGGCTTGATGGACCCTATGATTAAAAAGAATTAAGACAGACTTCATTTTGTAGTGTACAGGTCAGACCTCAGGACTGTGATTTTGATGCAGACATGAATTGTTGCAGTGATTTGGCATGTGATGGAAACAGTTTCCCCTAGGCTCAAAATGCATGAAGTTTCTGTTACAGAAGAACATAAATTTTGTCTTCTGTCTTTGTAACAAATCAGATTTGCTAATGCTCAACCTAAATTTTCAGCTTCTCAACTTTATCACACTATTCCCATTTTATGCCTGCCTTTAGGGAACTTTGGATAATTGTCTTTAGTCACCAGACTCCTACAAATATTCTTTCAGAATAATCTTATGCTCATATCTCTGTTGTATATGCATTATTCTGCAAAACTGATAATAAAAACCACTCTGCTATTTAATGGTATTTTTAAAGACTGTTACATTACAACCAAAATCCAAAATAACTTCCAAAACCTTTCTTCTTAGAAAGTTTTGATATGTGTACAAGGTCATCTGGCCACTTGATATACAAAAATGTTTAGTGTTTTGCTTCATTTGTTCTCCAAAATTTCTAGCTTTTAGGCTCTTCAGAGCAGCTGTGACTCACACAACAAACTCTTCCAGGCCTACATATTTTCTGCTCATAGGAATTCATCATGTGCAGAAATTACTGGAAAGCTGTTATTGCTCATATGCTCTCTGGCTTTTGCTCAGATTTTACCTGAACTCATACAACAGTAGGACTCTATGAGAGGCTGTATCACAACGCTTTTCTCTAATGAAGACATACTCCATCTCTTCTATTGGTTTCTGTTTTCATGCTACATACTGATCTTAAACCTTTGCTCTTCCATAAAAAACCCTTCCAGTGTTTCTACCTTGTGGCTGTCCCAACAGAGAGCTGGTGAGTGCTCGTGTGTCTAATAAACCATGTGTTGCCTCTCAACACAGAGATTAATTTCAGCTACTTCCCTTAACTGGTACCTTGCTAATGATATTGCCCTTTAATACCACAATATTTGCATTTTCCTAGACATGAAAGCTGGTTTTTGTGGTTGGTAATTGCTGCACTTTATCTCTTAGGGTCAGCAGCAGGATTAGCTCTTCACATCTTCAGTTCTTTGACATCCTTTTTATGTCTTTCCAGTACAAACTGGCAGTGATTCAGTGAAGCTGGTCACAACATTCCCTTCACACTGGTATGGTACCTGAGAAGGCTGAGTATTTTGGATTTATGAAACACAGCAAAGCAATAAGTCTCAGTAAGAGTTCAAACTCAAACTCTTTTTCATGGGAATTGTGGCACTTGCTTCTTAACACACTTGCTGGTTTTATGATCATCACAACCTGGATTTCACAACAGATTTGAGCCTGTATACAGAGGGTCAGATTCTAACACAGGGCAGGAATAGGCTGCTGAAAGTTTTGTCTCATCACAGCTCTCCCTTTATGGCTTTCTTTTGGTAGCTTCCATTCCTCAGATCAGTGCTGGGTACTGGATTTACAGGATAACAGATTAAGTCAATATCCAAACCATTTGGGAACCTAGTACTTTCTGGAAATCAGAAACTGCTTCATAGTGCAGTCTATCTTTAGAACTACTAGCAGCAGGGAGCAATTTTAAAGGGAAATAGAAATAAAGCAGTGATAGTGCTTTTTTTTTTTTTTTTTTTTACTTTTTATCCCTGTTATGGCAATTTTACTTGCTGCTGATCACCTCCTAGATAGAGTCACATTATTTTCCTCCTTCCACAGATTCCTCTAGTCATACCTTTTTTCCACTCTTTATTTTTGCCTTCTGTCCTCCACGGTTCCCCTGATCAATCTAGTTCATCAAATATTCTTCTTTTATCCTTTCTTCCCACAACATTAAATGCCCTTGGCTGTTCAGAATAAAACTGTGGTCTTTTTTCTCTGTTTTCAGTTACAGCATTTGATCCCTATCTGCATCAAGTGTATGGCATGTGGCCACGAGCCTCCTCAAACTATTCTGCAAATCTCTTCTTTGGTTCCTAAGGAATTCAGAATAACAGTGTTCCCCCACTTGTTCTTACAGGCAGCATCCCTGTAAATCCCTCTGTGCCAGATGCCTGCTGCCTGCATTGGTAATCCCCCCACGAGGTGACATTGTCAAACCATAATCCACAGTCTCCTTGTTGCCTCTTCCTATTTGCAAACACTGTTCTTTTAATAGTCAAACACAATAATCTTCCAAGTGACAACTAAGGCCTCAGCTTATCTGCGTGGAGCAGCAGAGGATCCCAGCAGTCAGTAAGGCTGGAAGGAGAATTTGCTTCTAGCCCTATCCCAGCAATCCTGGCACATGTGCTGCTTGCTCACCCAGGGGCTGGTTTGTGGTGTCTGCCCACACCAGCTCCCAGGGTCTGGGAAAACTCAGTTTCATGGGAGAAGTGGGAGTAGGACCATTGAGGAGCATTGAAGGATCTGACTGGCCAGAAGGTGCTTGGCTCTCAACTTCCTGACTTTCTTTCTTACATCTTTTGAAATTTCCTCATTGCTCTTGAGATGATCTAGTTGGTAAAATGAGCCTGGCTGTGCCTTTCATCTGCACTTTCATTTTTGGGCCTTGAGGGGTGAAAACCTGCCATGGGCTGCAGTAGCTGTGTTCCTGTTTGCCTAAGTAGAGTCTGTTCCTGCTCCTTCAGGGAAAGTCCAGCTAGAAGGTTTTAACTGTCTTTCAGACCCCCATCTCCTCTGATCACAGGTAAATAAATGTCTAAAGGAAGGTACTCTGCTGGCTCTGAAGAACTCCACAATGGCTGTGTCAGAAAAGACTTGCTAGTTTGTTCCTGTAAGAGCAGAGAAATGGGAACATCATGAAATAGGAGAGCTCCTTGTACAAGCGACTTCAAAATACTTGATTAAAATGTATCTGTATTTTTTGTGTTAGAAAAAAATATATATTGCTGGCTTTGTAGTCAGGCAAAATATGTATATGGTGTACCTGAGAAGGGGCTCCTCTACTTCACCCTTCATTGATCTTCCACCTTCCCAAAACTCTTCTCAATAAATCAGTGTGGAAATGGCAGAAATCATGCCATTTTTGCTCTGGCTTCTCATTGTTATGGTTGAGTTCACAAGATAAGTCCATCAAAGTCAGTGGAATTGCCTCAGAAATTAATTTGTCTGGGATATCTTGCAACAGATGTGCTGTTAGCTTCTGCTTTTATAAATGTTGTGCTTGTAGCACAGCCCTATTGTGTGAGATCCTTTCCAGGCTCTGAGGACCCTGCAACATAAAATCATTCCAGAGACTGAGAGAAAGGAAAACAGAAAGATTTCATCGATGCCACAGAGGAGACCAGGCTTTAGAAATTTAATGTGTCCTTGTGGCTCCCTTGCATGGTCTGGATTGGGACCACACCACCCAAGTGTTGCAGAGCCCAGGTGGGAGCAGCCATGGAGGAGGCCAGATGCCTGCTTGGGAGGGTGCCCAGGGCCTGCCACCACTGCATAAAATGAGAGAAGAAGCCACTGAAACTACTTCCTAATTTGATTTACTTGTGAGTTGAAATATTTTCTCTCACTACAGTGTTTGTTTGTAATAGATGCAGCTGAATTAGGCTGTAATGAGGCCATGGGTTACTTGGCTGACAAAGGTGTTGCTGCAGAGGTGGAGGTGCATTGCACCACTGAGGTAGAGCTGTTTCCTTCATGCCTGGCTGTGAGCCACCACCAAAACTCTGTCAGGAGGACTGAGACAGCTGCTCTAATGCTATATATGTCTATACTATGCACTCTGGGACCTCCATTCAAGGGCAGATTAACATTTAAAGAGGATAACGAAGGGTAGCAGCTGGCTCATCTGCTCATCTACACCCAGACACACTCACCCAAAGAGCTACAAGCAAGAAAGAATAACCATATTCACTTTGGAGAGCCATAATGATATTGGGAGGGTCAGTCCTGCTGGAAATACCTCAGACACACTAAACATTGGCTGATAAAGGGGAGTAGATAAAAATTCTTTTACTCAAGGAAAAGATATAAATGAGCAGGAGATAGCCCTGGTGCCAGCAGAACTGCTACAGGGACCAGCTTCACCAGAAAAGCATCAACAGCAACTGCAAATAGTTTAAAAATCCCTGGCTGATATCAGCATCCTTCTGCTCAAGTCTTTAACTGAAGTCAAAGAATAATTGACCTTGGCTGGGTTATAAGATCAGCAATGTCCTGAAGAGACTTGCACTGAAGGAATATTTGCTGTCATATATGTGGGCAGGAAAATCACATCAATTTCTTACTAGAAAGTTGACATTGGCATTTCACAGATAAACGAGCATTTATAGGAATGGAATATGCTCAAGGTGAGATAAAAGGGCTGAGCCTTTGTAAGAGAACTCTCTTTTTCATCTCAGGGATAGGTGCAAAGTGCATCCAGAGTCACCAGTGGGATGGGGTCCCCAAGAGAGTAGCATACTATGGAACTTTGTCTATCCAGGTACCAGAGATTTGTTGTATTTTACCTTAAAATACGCAGTTCCACTGACATGTGCCTTCACACCAGGCAAGGCACTCCTCCCCCAGGAAACACCAGCAGGCAGTTTTGCACAGCTGTTCCTGCCTCATGGAGTGATTTTATGAAGAGACTCTCATTTTTTGGCTTAGTGGCTGCCGGCACATCTGAGACAGACAAACAGCAGCCGTCATTGCAAGACTATTGATAAGGCTTTATCCTGTTTCATCCTCCAGCATTGCAATGTGTTTAAGTAAGAAAAACCTCCAAAGTTATCATTCTAATATGGATTAAATCCAGATTTGATCCTTTAAGCATGTTTTTTTTGAGTAGATAAGGAGGTTAAAACTTCTGGGTTTTTTGATCTGAGAACTGAGCCTGAGAAACTATGAGGTTTTTTATGCTCCTCTGCCAGTAAAACCTCCTTGTATGAAAAAGAAGCATCTACCTAATTGGGAGAAATTGTGGTGAAAAATAGTTTAGTTGAAATTGTGTCCTTGAATGGGTGAAGATAGTCAAGATGAAGCTCAGGATAGGAAAAAAAAAAAAGAAAAAGAACAACAAATCATCCCAAAAGATACAATTTGAAACTTTTATCTATTCTGATGAAGTTTTAATGTCTTAAATTTCTTCTTCGTGTTAGCTGAAATATTTTAAATATCTTTCTATAGAAATAAATTCCTATCTGACAGAAGAAAAGGCAAAAGTGATGTATTCTCAGAAGCAGCTTCTATGATGACACTGTAGTTATGATGAGACAATAACATTGCAGTTAACTTTAAGACAATTTTCATGTCCATTTTTCACATAACTGGCAGTTCACCTACACGATGGAGTTATCACATTTTTTATTATTTATTTCTTGCTTAATAAGCCCAGTTTGTGGCATAGAAGAAGTAATAAAAGCATTTTAGTCTAAAATAGAAGTATACGGAAGCAGCTTAAAAATTACAACATAATTGAAATGCTATTACCCTCTACAAGCAGTTTTATATAATGAAGTGTACAACCATGAATGCGTATTTGGAAACTTTTGAAGTAATCATGGTTATGAAGTGGTCACACAGACTGGCAGATCTGGTGGGAAACCAAAGCTATATATCTTAAGTATTAGTGGGTCTTCCTTCAGAAGGAATTTCAGCTCCATGGCCTGTGCTCAAAAGCTGCAATTCATTAATTCTTATTTATTCTAAATAAAATATTCAAAAATATAGATTATTTTATGGCATCTTGCTGCTTTGCGCATCTGAGGGTTTATTATCATTTCAGCTTTAGCTTTCTGTCCTTCCAACATGCCCTTAACTCCAGTATAAAAAGGAACAAGCTGAAAGTAGGAATCTTTGACTTATGATTTAAAATGTGAGTCTGATAATTAATGAATTACAATAGAAACATTGCTGTCTGTTTTAAGCCAAATTAAATAAAGAGGTTAGGGGCATCCTTTAATAACAAGAAACATGGAACTCTAATTTCTTTTTATGCTCTATGATCTCATGCAAAAGATCTAATATAAATAATTGCATTAGATGTCCTATTTTAGGAAAAATGCATAGCTAGTATTTAGGAAGAGTCTTATTGCTCTGATTTATCTATTAATGAAGCAAAACCCAGTTAATTACCTAATTTGCATGATATTTTGTATCCACATATATGCTGGGATGAGCACTGGGGAGAGGTTTTGCATCAATCCATTTTTAATAAGCTAATGAAGTTGGCTGGGCTGACACTGCAGATCCAATCACTGGATGGTTTCCTTTTGCTGGACTGAGAATTTGTGATCAAGGTACACATCAAATGAGCTTGTGAGCTGAGAAAGCGAGACCTTTCCTCCTCCAGGTCACAGATCCTGTTACTGCACTGGATCTGTGAATCTCAGGAGCCTGTTTGATGTCCCACATTCTTGTCCCATGGCCTTGAGTGAGGAGAATATTGCAGCTTGTAGATTCCTGTCCCTCACCTTCTTCCCTGCCTGCTCCTCTGCCTCATTGCTCTGAGACAGGGCAGGACCCTGAAACTGCCAGCCAGAGTCACTCAAATCAAGGTAGAAAGTGGCAGGGTCTGCTGTTGCTTTTGCACCCTTTTTACATCCCACCTTCATGTTCTGGGGTGTTTCTCCCCACTCTTTGTCTGTCCCTACTCTTTTTCAACCTGTCTGTCCCACCACGATCATGTGCCTGCTGTTGCTGCATCCCATGTGTCTGTCAGGAACTGCTGCCTCCAGGAAAAAGAGACTTACACAATTTTCCCTGAGGCCTTCCCAAGCCCTGTGCAGCAGAGGGTCTGATTTGCCATGTAAAGCAAATTTGTACAAGAATGCATCCTCTCTGACATTAACTATTTAAAAGCAGAGCATTTGGTTCTAAACCAGCTGGTTGTCCAGGCTGAGCCTACCATGGCCAGGCAGAGCAGTACCCCCAGGGAGTGGGGGCTTCTTCCCACACCCAGGTGAGAGTTGGAAATAGTTTTGAGTCCCCATTGATGTTCTCTTGTCTGTGTTTTGGACAAGAGAGGGAGTTAAGGACAACAAGTTTTGTGTGCAAACTAAACTCTGCATGGCTAAAGTTGAGAGAGAATAATTTCATCCTCAGGGCTTCTGAAATACTCTCCCATGCTCTGTGAGATAAAGTGCTCGTTCTGGAGACTCAGCTATGTTACAACCAGCTAAAAAAAATATTGTCCTAATTACACTGGGTCATATATCAAAATATGGTAATTTGAGTGATGAGTCACTTAGACTGCTGAGGAAAAAGAAGTTTTTACTATTAAAAAAAACTGGTGAAGTCTGCGTTTTCTGGTTTTAAAGCCATCATTGGGAATAAGATAAAACTACATTGGCCTTTGATTGAATCAATGCAATTTTGCTTGATTTTAATCCATAATTTAAAAAAATACTTTTGGATTTTTATTCAAATTTTTTTTACCTTTGTGTCTAAGATGAATTTTAACAACTAACATGAGGATTGAAGCTCAAAGAGTAATTTGAGTTCCTTATTATTCAGGACAGAAAGATTGTAGATCCAGTGGAGACTGGTAAATGCCTTCATAAAAGTTCATCTTAGCTATTCAAAACTTAGTTTTATAGACCAATTAATTAACTCTTTTTATAATTGCTAGTGACAATCAGTAGCCCTAGAAAGTGATAAATCTTATGTATTTTACCTACCTAGTGTTATGGTGAGGTGCCTGTCTCTCAACTGACTGTAGTTAGACTGTGCAGACTGCTCTAGACCAGATGCACAACTTTTAGATCTCCAAAATCAGTGAAATTATTCCTACCTAGACTGATGGAGTAGATGCATTTCCACATGCTCCTAATTTTAAAACTGCATTGTGTTTAGAGCTGGCAAAGAATATATTTTCACTCCAATATTCTAAAGAACTCAATCCAAAGCTGAGTGGGGAAAAGGAAGGGTGATTTGTTTGAAATATTGTAGAGGAAGAATTATGAAATCACAGGTTGGCAAGACATTGACATTTCTAGCTTGTTGATATTAAACACAAATGTCATTTAAAGATAACACCTGCTTGAAAAATCTTGCAAATGGTGTTGTTTAATACCAGTGGAAGCAAGCAGAAAACCTATTAACTTCAATTAGTATTTACATCAGGACACCTGTAGTTCAGTGAAATGCCTCCCTTAATGAAAGCCTTTAATACTCATGTTAAATATGACAAAAGTCTCCTGAAGAAGAATGGGCTCAGCACACATTTAATGGTTGTGCTGAATTAAGGTGTTTTGGACAACACTAGAGAACAGGAGAACAATGAAATAACCATTTTCATCAAGAGCTCATTTAGCAGACCAAGCATATGCCTGAAATGCCTCCATGGAGACTTGCTTTTACAGTCAGTGGGGAGAAGGACACAGCTACAAAGGTCAGTCATCCCTTTATGGCCTCCAGAGGATACAGAGCATCTGCTGCTCCTTTGCTGCAAAGATCAAGGCTGTCCTCAGCTTGGACATCTCACCCAGGGGTTCCTGAGAGGACAGAGTGCCGCCTCCACCAGCAAATGTCTGTGCCAACATCCCTATCATAAACATCTGGCCTCACTTTCCTGTTTGGATGGAGAGATCCTCCCTCAATATTTTTATCTGAGCATTTTTCTGGGTTTTACCTCCAGCAGTGTGTGGCCTGAATAACCTGGTTTGTACCAGATTGTTGTTCTGCAACTTCTCTGAGAATAATGTGAGATCTGTGAAGCTTTCACACTCATGATACCATCCTCTCATACCATGCCATGTAAACATTTTAAGAGATAAAGATACTTCCAAATACAGGCTTTAAATAGATCTTGGCTGCATTGAAAAATGTTCTGCCAGCCTTGGTCTCCCTTGCACTTTGCAAGGGAGGACAATGCCAGCTGACAACAAAGAAAGAATACAAGATGATAAAAGTCTCGACTCAATTCTAAGAGTAATTGCAAACTTTCTCTATTTTCTAAATGCCTTCCTGAGCTTAGTCCAATTATTGCCTGTGGGCACTTTTGATATTTTGATCCAAATTTCCTAGTTGCCAGACAGACAATGAAGAAGGGCTAGATCATGACAAAAAGGAAAATGTAATCCAAAGGATTTCACTATCAGCTTAACTACTATTATAATAACATAGAATGAATAACACAACATAGAGACATAAAATTCTGCAGCAATGCTTCCCTACTGTCCTTCTTATTTTAAATTCCAGTGGTCTTGAGGAGCAACACAAAAATTTCTATTTCTATTAGGCTGGAATTTCCAGCTCAAAGTAGCACAGAAACGGGGTGGAGGGGGGAGGGGAGTTAACATCAATCACTCTTTGATGAAGCTTACCATGAATTCATCTCTGCTGTGATGAATATTTTTCCCTGAGCATTATTTTCAGCCCTGGGTGATGCTCTGATGGAGCCCATGGCCTCACAAAGCACAGGCTAACGGATCTGATCACATATATCAGCACTGTGTCCATATAAGCACCAGGATAGCAGCACTACCAAGTATGGTGGGCTCAGTTTTCTAACCACAATGCTGGAAAATTACACTGAAAAAAACAGGTCATAGAGAAACTGTTCTAGAATTTAATAAGGAATCAGCTGGTGATTTAAGAAGCTTACTTTCAGGAAACAGATAAATAAGAACAGAAATTATCCTCTCCTCTCCTCTCCTCTCCTCTCCTCTCCTCTCCTCTCCTCTCCTCTCCTCTCCTCTCCTCTCCTCTCCTCTCCTCTCCTCTCCTCTCCTCTCCTCTCCTCTCCTCTCCCCATATTTTTTTCCCAAACACCTTTTTCTGTATCTTAGAAATCACTTTAAAAATCACCTCTAGGAATAACAGCCCAGGCATTCCAGAGCTTAAGCTCTGATCAAGAGCCAAACAATGGGATTCATCTTTAATTGCCATGGGCAGCACCCTTAGTGGAACTAGATGTCAAAATTTTAAATTCCCTACTCAGACTGGAATTTATTTACTTAATCCAATGAGATGGAAAAAACGATCTTAAAATAGAACTAACTATCCAAATACATGTTTATATTTCTGAGGATAGAATTAAGGAGTTTTGTTTCATTTGTGAGAGCTTTGCAATTTTTTTTTCTGCAGCTGAATCTGAGCTCTGACAAAGTAGGAACCTGCTCTCTGTACTGATTAAATCCAGCTAATTTCATAGCATTGGCAGAGTGGGGCTGAAGGTCTCCTGGTGCAGTAATGGTGCTTACTCCACTCCCAAGAGGTGGAAGAGTATTATTTCAGGTTTTCTGGAGGCTGGGTGTTTTTGTGAAGGTTTTTTAATGCCACATTGAATTGTTGTGTGCTGAGAGATCCTTCCTCCATGAGAAAAAGCAGCTGACAGTGGCAATTTTCAGGAAAAACTCTTTGTAGGGCAGAATACCAAAAGCACCATTGTGGTTTTCGGATGTGACCTCCCTACAAGGACAGAAAAATTCCTGCATTTCTGGATCCAAGTGGATAAAGCAGGAAATAATGAAAGACAAATTTTTTTCATCTTCCTTGTGCCATTTCTTGCCTTAACTCCATTGAATTTGGTGTGAACCTTCAATTCACAGCCCTTTCCAAAAGCACAGACAAAGATTGTTTTCAAGATGGTACCCAAAAATAAGTGAAAACATTTGAAAATGTAGACTGCAATCTTATTATTCCCCAAGGACACTGCATTGGGTCCAAGAGAAGGAAAACAGTAAACAGGCAGAGAGTGGGGGAAGGAATGTGACCATGAGGAATAAACACACTCATGAGGAGGGGATGGGAACAAGAAGCCTGGCAGCAGGTAGAGTTCCTGGGAGTTTGTCAGAAATGACACTCCAAAGGAAACTTGCCTCTTGCAAAGAGGGGGAAAAAAAAAAACCAAAGCAAAACAAAATAGTGAAGGAACTTGCATAAAGAGGAGAAGCACTAAGCCAAAGGGAAAGGAAGAGTTTATTTAAGAGCAGGCTATGATACTTGAAGAGATAGAGGTGGAGGTGATGACAATGAGGAAAACACATTCCAGGCTTCTCACCACCTTGGAGCCTGTAACACTGACAATCAGCAGACACATCCTGAAAACCTGAATCCCACTGTTGTCATCACTGCTTGGATGCTTCTCCACTTCTAGCACCTGTTGGTACAACCAACCCCCCTGCAGACCTTGGGCTGCAGGGCATGGCTGAGGCTGCAGGACATCCCTGTCATTGCTGGGAAATGCATTTCTTCTTTCTGCTCTTAGATCATTTCTCATTCACTCCTTCTTGCACAGCATTACACCCCATTCCTCTAATGATTGCACAGTCCTTACTCAAACAGAAATACAACTCTTAGGTACTCCATCCCTGCATATGGAAAAAAAAAAGAAGATAAAGTTGGTGTGACCAAGTACTGCTCCTTCCTTGATGCACATACTCTTCTGATATTTGATATTGCATTACCTTTGCCTCATTTTTTATTTTCCTCAGAGCATGATACAGAAACTTCCACCTTCACTGGGTTGTGAAGACAGAAACTCAGCTGGAACAGCCTGCAAGTCAGGCCCCTTTTCAGCTCATGGCTGGTTTCCATGAGATGGAAATGGATCATATGTATTCAACACCTTCCTCTGGTGCACCCTGAGGCTCCACCTGTTCTCTCCTACTTTCACACTCTCATCTGAGATTTCTGCTTGCCCAAGGCTCCCTAAAGCCAAAAGCAAAGAGGGATCCCCAGCAGGTGTTTCTGATCTCAGTAACCACTAATCCCAGTGATTACAAGGAAGAACCAGTGCAAAAAAATACTAATATAGGTGCCTCTTAATTGCCTAAAATGGTGTGGGGAGTGAAGCCAGGAAGCAGCCCATAAACTGAATGCAGAGGATGTAGAGATACTGCCCCCTCCGCATCTCTGGGCTGGTGCTAAACTGGATGAGCCTTTCTTTGAAACCATGGAACACAAAAATCACCTGTTAGATCTGGTCTCTTTCAGCATTAGCCATCCCTTGTTACTCCATCACTAGTCACACAAGTGTCTGGATCTTGTCTTCTTTTTTGCTATTGGATTGCTATGTTCATAACGATTTCCACTGTGACTTCCTTTTTCAATGAAAATAATTCTGTTGAGTTTTGCTGGTGGCATTTTTCAGAGACAGTCAGCTCAGGCTAGGAGAAAATAGGCAGAAAAGGGATGATCTCCTTCACAGTGAGACAGAGCCCCTACCACTCCTGGCAAACTGAAGGTGGTTTCCTATTCTTTAGTCTCTCTAAAATGGTTTTTCCTCTACTTTTGAATTAATGAATTGTGTACAACTCTGAGCAATGAAGCTGGAACCCACAAGACTAAAATATGAGAGAAAAGTCTCATCTAAGCTTTTCTGTAGAATTCTGTGATAATTGTACTCAGCATCATTCACCACTGCCTGGGAATATTCCATAATTTATCACTTTAATCATTTGTTGACAGTTTTTGCCAAAAGGAAAAAAAATCTGTGGATTATTTATTTGACTGGATTAAATAGGAATACTTTAGTTAACTCTGTAGGGTTCAGTTCTCAAACACCATGTAAGGGATCTGGGGCTCTTTATCTCTCATGGAATAATGTGTAAATACAATGGACTAAAAAATACCTCAAGACACCTGTGGTCTTGCAAAACAACTGGGTTTTGACTGCCATGTAGTCAAATAACAATATTAGCACAATATTAGTACAATCCTTTATGTAGTTGGTAATATCTATATCCTTTTTATTTCTTTTTTTCTTTTTATTTATTTATGCCATACTTTGAGGGACCAGGCAAAAATTTTACTTTTGCTGAGCTGAAAATTGCGATGGGAGTAATCAGATAACCTTAGCTGGCCTCACAAGGGAAATTATCTTCTCTCTATTTAGTGCAAGTGAGAACTTGCCTCATTTGATTGTATTGTGCTAATTGAGGAAACCTAATTTAAGAAAGCTGGTCTGTAAAATCCTGCTATTTTCTTTTAACTTCAAGGTGTTGATGTTTCTCCTAAGAATGAAGCAGGCACGTAAATTTATGCTGTTGTAATTTTATAACGGATGTCTCTGGCAGGTGGCACATTTTAACAAGGTTGAAAAATCCCCATGGGCTCAAAAGAAGAACTGAGAACACAACAAACATTTCATAAGGAAGATAAATTCAATATACTCAAAAAGAGAGGAGAACTTTTTCTGGTAGCCAACCTATATATTAAATGCTCTTATTCTCTGAGGTTTTTAAAACAAAACAAATCCCAACCATTTTAAATGTGCTTGAAAATCTTTTTTGTTCTCCTTCTATGTTGTTTTTCATCAATGTTTTTACCTCTGGTTTCCACCATAGTCAAAGAGTTCTGTACAGGTTACTAAAAATGCCAGAGTATTTATATTGCCTAAGGGATGTGACAGAAGAAAATCACCCCTTCCCTAATTCCCATCAAGACACACTCATCCTTCATACAGCTTCTTCTATGACTGGAGACCAACTTTGAATAAAATGAAGCTGAACCAATGGAGGTCTTTTGCACAGGAGCGAATCCAAAGTAATTTAAGAAATTGTAGCAGATGTACTTGGGTTTAAGACAGTATAATTGAAACGACAATTCAGAAAAGTATTTAAGCACAGACATAACTCTATCTCTGTTCATGCTTAGCTTTAAACATGCATTAAAATCCAATCACTTAAACACATGCTTAAATATTTCCCTACAGGATTCTTTCTTGAATCCCATCCTAGACTCTGAAGCACAGTTTATGATGTGCAGTATATTTAAGTAATATCACACTTCAGAGGCATTTAGAATGGGAAACTTAAAATGGTTAGTGATATCTTAGAACAGCTTTTTTATTTATTATGCAGACTTGACTTGTGTCTCTGTGATTAAGATAATTTTAACTTTTCTACTAAAAATATAATTCATATTCATTATTTTCTCTCAGACAGCTTCAATTACTTCAGCATTGGGTAATTGGTTTTGAACTCTTAGATCTGAACAGCACCATGAAAGATGGTGAGGAAAATCAGGGACTGTAAAAAAGATGGGGGCAGATATTTTATGATTGGACAAGGAGTAATGGTTTTGAACAGAAAGAGGGCAGATTTAGATTAGATATAATGAGGATGTTTTTTACACTGAGGATGGTAAAATACTAGAACTGGTTGCACAGAGAGGTGGTGGATGCTCCATTCCTGCAAACATTCAAGGTCAGGTTGGACAGGGCTCTGAACAGCTTGATGGAGTTGAAGATGTCCCTGCTCATGGCAGGGAGGTGGATCAGACAACTCTTAAAGATCCCACCCAACCCAAATGATGCTGCATGGCAAACAATGTACATGGAAATTCAAAGCTCTGTTGGAATACCATTTCTAGTCCTAAGTGTTACCTCTTTAGGTTAGCTACTTTTGTTCCACATCCAAATATTTACAAAGGTCTCTCTTGAAACGCACACTATGTCAATTTATTTTTTCTCAGACTCTGAACCATAAGACTTGTGATACTTTTAGATTTCAGATCTTGCCTACATATCAGTCTCCACAAAAACTCTTTTAAGAGATTAAGCTCTTTAAGATTGTCCATTACAGGGAAGACAATGTGGAAAAATAATCTATACCCTGTGTACTGTCAAGCATGATTAAGGCTTTGGATATTATTTTGAAGCAACAAAGCCATAATAATCAAAAATCACTTCCTAATATTTCTCAATAAAAAGATGTCTTTATATCCACAATTTGGAGGATCTCCTTTTTTCTCCAGTGCCCAAAGGGAGAGCAGAGGTGATCATTTGGAACTAGATTTCCTCTTTTCTTGACCGAAGATAGGGAAGATGACTCAAAACCCCTGATGTCACCTTTGCTATAGTGTGATCCATTACTGCAGTAAAGGCATCTCCATTTCCAGCTGAGAAAGTGTGACATGAAGTCAGGCTTCATTATAGCACTTATGCAAGGCAGTTTGGGGGATTTGCATTTATGTTCCCTCACTTTTTTAGTTCAAAAGCCTCACTGGTCAGAAAATAATTTGTTCAAGACATTCCAAGCTAAAGAATTTCTATATGACAGCACAGGCTTTTCCCCCCAAGAGTAATGCTTGTTTGACAAAAACTAAAGAAAACAATCTCCTCTGATTTTCAGCAAACACTTTTTTTTAGACAAACAAAAAAACAAACAAAAACCCTATTTTGAATTGCTATACATCTGAAATCTTAACCAATCTGAGATTAGATAAAAGTTCCAGCTACCTAAAACTGGAAACTATAAAAGAATTAAGGTTTCCCTTGAAAAGCTTAAACCAAAATATGAATTTTCTGATGGAAAATAACCTTTTTTTTCCCACTGACTCTGATAGTCAGAGCTGTTATTTTTAAACACAGCTTCTTGAAATACTGTGCAGTTTTATTCTGAATGAGATTTGCTGTGGGTGTGCAGCTGATTTTGTGGAAACACATCTACTGTGTTCCCCTACATGAGTTCAGAGATAAGTTGCGTAAGAAAAGAAAGTGGGATGATATTTCTTCATGATTCAGGCTCTTCTACACCCTCACATTTCTAAACTGATGGCACTGCTGGTGCCACTACCACAACACTGCAGCTGAATACTCCTGGCTAGTTTTGCAAATTAGATTTTTGTTTAGCTTAACATCAGAGAAGAGAATCTCCTCGATCCCCCGCATTTGATTCTCTTCAGAAAACACATATTATAGTCTTTGAGCTATAAAGAACCTATGCTAATGTATCTCTAATCCTGACAGATGTCTTGGGACAATATTTCAGCAAAATATATTTACTGCCAAATGGCTTTTCAAAGGTAATGGTCCGTTGTTAAAAATGGTATTTCATGGTAATTTGAGTTCTTTCTGAATTTAGGACACTTCACCATGCAAGAATATAACCTCATCAGAAAGAAAAATGAATTGCTGTGAGTGGTATCCTGCTTTAGTTTCCATTTTCCGTCTTCTCACCCAATACAGTTTGATCTGGTTTGCAGGAGAATCATACAGTGAAACAAATGTTGATTAAATCTGAGTGTTTCCCAAACCCATTTTTATTAAAACTTGCAATGTGTTTTACTAGCATTATATCTGAAAGAGAAAAGCTTTGGGATTTCTCTGTTTCCTCTTTTAAAAACAAATATTGGCAATCTGATCCAAGAGAGTGGGAAAAGGGAAAAGCACAAGAGAGGCCCCAAAGGTTTTCTTGCCTCATGAGACACCAGGCATATAGGATTTGTACCTTGGTATTGGCAGGATGTCCTTTGTCACCTCTGCTTCCCTCAGATGCCAACCGCTCAGGTAAATGTACAACCTTTTATGATTTGAACTCATCTTAAGCACACAACCACTCTAAGATGCTGTAAATTTGTCTCCAAGATGAAATTCAGGTTTAGACCAAAGTAAAGACTTGCAGAAAATATGAAAAATAATGTTCCTCCACATCTCTGCCTCATATTTGTAGAGATTGAAAGGAGATAAAAAAAAAAACCATTCTTTGATCTCTTCTTTTCCACAGCTACAAATCAAGCAAAGTCTGAGTTTTCTGAATTAAACTTTTCAGTTTATATTTACTTTTTTTGTTCTTCCTGATATATACAAGATTCTGCCAATGTTTGCTGACCTGACAGAAATGCTTTGCTGAATACTGATTGAAAACTTGACTTCCAGATGCTTTAGTTAAGATGGAGTCTTCTTTTATTATAAGGCATACACTACTTTAGAAAAAAAATTTCACCTTGGGACAGTGGCACCTTGAACCAAGAACTTTCTATTGTGATGACAGCTTGTTCTTCCTACGAATGTGTTGGAAGTAAGGACATTAATTAGGTGTCGCAGACATCTTTTCACTAAAAATCCTTTCTCTAAGATTTTTCCTTCTGAGAAGCTAAGAGGCCTCAAAGACAAAATGTAAACAATGGTTATCTGCTGCTATAGAATGCAACAGGTCCACCTGTGATTAACCCATCTTAAATGTTTATAATTAATAGCCAATCAAAGACCGGGCTATCTTGGACAGAGTCTGAGAGAGCTGCCTTTGTTATCAATCTTTTCTTTTCTATTCTTAGCTTAACAAGCTTCTAAGAAAACCTATCCTTCTTTTTCTTTTTAGTATAGTTATAATGTAATATATATATATCATAAAATAATAAATCAAGCCTTCTGAACATAAAATCAACATTCTCATCTCTTCCCTCATCCAAGTACCCCTGTGAACACAGTCACAGTTAGGCAATGTGATGTGCAAGATGCAGGAGGAAAAAGATGGAGAATCTTCTTGCCTTTTGAGGAAACAGGCTGAATGTGTTCATTTTCTCTGAACTGCAATAGTGGAGAGAGGCAGGCAGCAGAGGGGAATATCACCCATAAGTGAACAGGCTAAAGAAACATCACTTCTGGTACCTGGTGACTTCTAATACTGCTAAGAATGATTTCCAAACATGTTCACATAGTCCCAAAAACCAGTGACCCTTTGGATATTCCAGACACCTGGAACAGAAGATCCAGTTCTTGCCTCCACAAATTTTTAATGCTGTATAAAAAAAATCATGACACGACGGGAAACCCAACCACATTTGGATTTCCTACTTGACAACTGCTGCTGCCAATATTAACTTCTTATCTACTTTATCTGCTTCTGCTCCTGCTTTCCCTAGTCATTGTCAAATATTCATTTTGCATATTTTCCTCTTCCTAAGTAGTAAATCTACACATGGAGAGCACCTGAGTCCCTCTCCTATGACAAGTCTGTCATGATGGCCCTGACAAGGAAGCTCAAACTCCAAGTTGGCTCTTCCAAGAAGAAAGCTTTTATTTCTGTGAATGGTTTCCAATGGTTGAACAATTCAAACAGTTCATCAATTTAAAATGATTCAGCCTGGTGCCAGGCCTGTGAATGAAAATATTCAAGGACTCTTAACGCCAAGCTGATTGCTGGAATGCATGAGTGTAAGTTGGAAATTTCACCTGGCAGGGAGAGAACTTCATATGGGGTTTCTGCTCCAGAAGAATACCTTATGATGGGGAACTGGAGAGGGCCTATGGGGTTGTCTGGCACCCCATGCAAGAGTTGCACAGGACATCATTGCCAGACCATGATATCTGTATGAAACAATTGACAGAGTCCATTTGCAATCAAGGAAAGGGAATCATGACCGACAAGGGAGGAGGAAAAGGTGAGAAAATCAGATTAATGAACAAGAAGAGAGAAAGTGTGGTATTAAATGAGATTTGCATCTCTCCCCTCTATTTTAAAGGATAACAGGCAACTCCATCCATTGCAGGATATTGCAGCCTCAATGAAGAAGAGTTCATTTTGTCTTTTGTTTAAATTCTGCAAAGGGGTAGTGTATTAGCAAAGATGTTTACGGTTTGCCCATCCAGCAACATGAAAGCAAAACCCACAAATAAAACAAACATCTTCTCTAGACCTTCAAGCCAGAGAGGAAATGATTCTCAGCCCAGGAAAGGTCATCAGACATAACAAAAACACGTCCGATGTTAAGATATCCAAAACCTCAAATGTATTTGGATATCTTAACCCACTGATAGGTGAGGGTTAAGTTTCTCTGTACCTTAGAAGATTCAGGAAAAAATTGGAGCGTTTTTTATTCATAAGACATCTCTACCAATCAGTTACAGGAAGGAAAAAGCACAGGACCACTGAACTTCATTAATTATTTATTCTGACAGTCTGAACAGGCAATTGAATTGAGATAGCTTGGGTGTCTCTGTTGACTAATAGGGGAGAAATATTCCAGAGTTTAAAGGCAAAGAGTGAATTGAGAGTGAGTGTTTATTAATACATGGTTGAATTTACTACTCCAAGGAGAAGTTTATGTTACAGCTATTTTGCTTCTCATCTACAGAAAAGAATAATTTGAGAAGGCTTTAGAATTGTTGCGCAGGCTCTGAAACATGAAAACGTTACGATAGTAAAAAGTTAGTGGGAAGCTCCCAAGCGCTAATAGATACATTGATCACAATTCCTATAAAAAGTACAAACTAGAAAAAACAGAAAAGAAATAAGGTAACTGGATAAAGGAACATTTTTTAATGAAGACTAAAAAATAATGACACGGCATAATTTATTATCACAGAAAACCTGAAAGACAGCAGATTTATACTGAGCTTGTTTTATTCTGTTTTTGTCTCTTAGTTTCAGTATTATGATGCCAACTAATTCTTGTGGAGCAGCAAAAGCTTTCTATAAAAAAACTAGAAGGCAAAATTGAAATTCTGAAATTCACAAAAGCCTGAAGAAATAAAGGATGAGCTGTACACAGTACAGCAGTCTGAGGTAGATAACTCAGCAGGTCATTGTAGGTTCTCTCTGTAGTCAATGGGATGAAATATGTACTGTTGAGTCATAATTCATCTGTCCTGATTTAGAAGCCTTACTGCACTGAAATGAAAGCATTCCTCTTTTGTGGATAAAAAGCGTCTAAACAGTTCACAGTTCATCTGTGTTTAGATCACCTCACTCCACATGTTTTGTAAATGCATGAAATTCCAGGAAAGAAAATTGAGTCAATTCAATCCTAAGTAGAACCTATATGTAGCAAGGAAGCAAAAAAAATTAACAATAATTTGTACCTTGGATTCCCATTCTCTTAGTTTTATTTATCTTCTATCTCTGGAAGCAATGGCTGCATCCATAGCAGTTAGCAAGACTGTGCCACTGTTTATTCTTTATCCTGGAGGCCAGCTGGCATTATCTGACAACATCCATATGTTTCAATTCTCCTAGCCTTCAGAAGAGAGGGGCCATATCCAAATTTCCTATTGGGAACAGTTCCTGGCCTGTAATACATCCTCAACTGTGCCTGGGAACAATTTATGAGAATGTTACTTGGCCCAGCTAAAACCTCTCTGCCAATCAGAAATATGGCAAATAGTTTTGGGGCATCCATTCCAGGGCATTTTTTAATGCAATGATATAAAGGTACCCTCTGAAAATGACTGCATAGCACAGCTTTGGAAACCCAGGCTACAATGACCCGCAACACATTTCAATAGAGACAGTGGCAAAAAAATACCTCAGTGCATGTTGGATTCAGCTCTGTGCTATCTCGTCTCCATTTTCAATAAAATATAAGAAGATAGTTGGGAGCTACAAGGAAGCTGATAATATAGTGAGAATGACTGACAGCTAGTGCTGATAAAGGGGAATATGTGCTGGATAACCCAAGTATATATGAATACAGGAGATACAATCAATGGGAAATGGGCATTAAAGTGATCACTGTCAAAAAACTGAAATCAAAGCAGGCTGGAAGAACAGAAAATGACTATATGATTTATTTCTGATCTCTTTATATAAGACATGAATCAATCACAACACAGAGCTACACTTATAGTTTCTTTTTTATGTCAAGAAGAGGATAAATCTGGAGTTCTACAGTATTGCACATTGGCAGATGAGTAGTGAGGGGTCCAGGCTAGCAATGGGTGTGTCCTGACAACTCAGGGCCAGCCTTGCTGGAAATAGGTTGAATAAGAATGTCATCAACCATAACATGAACTAAATATCTTGATCAATCTGGAAAAATAGACTTCAAGAAGAGTGCCAAGGAGATTAAAATCCAGATTGGGGAAAAATGGACAAGACTTGGATTGTTATCACCCATCTTTCCCTAACATCATCAAGATTTTTAATCATACAATAGGATTATTGCAAAATATAAGCTTTCTTTATAAAGGAATAGCATTAGAGTAGAAATTAGATTTGAAAATGAAAAAAAAAAAAAGAAAAATTAGTTTTACTCTGGAACTCTAGATGTGTATATATCTTATGTGACAGAATTTGATTCAGCTTCTCAAACAACTTGATTCAAGGTAAGGCTTTCTTGGTTCCCATTGTATCAACAGATGTCAAAGCTGGGATTCAGCTGCTTATTGCATATATCTTGTGCAGTTTAAGAAGCCCTGGGATATATTTTGTCTGGCCTTCAGCTACCAAAAGAAAAGGACATGAAGAAACATGTATCAAAGTATCTAAAGTATTAGTGACCATCTGCATTTCCACCACTGGATTTCATCACTAAACAAACAAACACAGTCAAATGCAGCTTTTCAGTTGATCAAATGTACTTCTCTTTTCCACAAATGCATTCCACTTTCAGGACTCAGGATAATTTTCCACGAGTATGAATTTTCTAAGAGTATGAATCTAAGTCGTGTTTGGGTACCTCAAATACTCCAGTCCTGGATACCTATTGTTGGGCATGTGAATGGAGTCCCTACTGATTTTGTGTAAACCATATGTTGCCAAGCAAGAAAATGTCTCCAACAGCAGAGCCTGCTGAAAATTAATTTCCAAAGGTTTGAGAGACTACCTCAAATAATCTTGTAAACATTAGCAATTATTCCCTTAGAACTTGTGGAGGCAGGCCCCAGAGGATGGGACTAAGAAAACATAATACTTACCTTTAAATAGCAGCATAATCAGAAGGATCCAGAAACTTGTAGACTGGCCGGCCTAATTGTGAAAGCCACAAAGACAGTGAAGAAGGTTGTTGAACAATCAGTTTGCAACCCCTGGCTAGATAATAAAGTCATAAGAAAGCATTAACATGAATTTGTCAAGAACAGGTCACATGCAATAAATTTGATATCCTTCTCTGATGAAGAATGTGATATCACATCATATATTTTCGTTTTCCAATAAAAAAGAATGCCAGATCATTAGTCCATCTTCATGTGGTTTTTTATGTCTTGCATGTGTCAAGTGCCACTGTTTAATGTGTGGCACATTTACCAGGAAAATGTCATATTTTTAATTGACACCTTGCAGTAATTGCCATACCTTGGCAAGAACAAAACAAGACAATCAGATCAGAACTTGTGATGGAAGTATTGCCACCATAAGAAATTGCTCACATCCTTGAGGCATTCCCCCTTTTTGAATGACAGTTCTACACCTGCATCTATCATGGGTAATATTTCCCAAGTAATAAAAAACTGATGCAGTCAATCATTGATGTTATCAGCCAGATTTCCCCAATACCTAGACTGGTATTCAGAATGCTGTGATCATTAAACTACACTGATATCAAAGAGGTACAGAGGAAAAAAC
Organism: Molothrus aeneus; assembly: GCF_037042795.1. Classification (NCBI taxonomy): domain Eukaryota; kingdom Metazoa; phylum Chordata; class Aves; order Passeriformes; family Icteridae; genus Molothrus; species Molothrus aeneus. The sequence goes on along the minus strand of NC_089648.1, from coordinate 69,495,573 downwards.
AAAAATTCTTGATTTACAGAAAAAAACCCCACAACATTCAAAAGCCCCATTTAGAGCAAAAAGAACTATTCAGTAAAATGACTCATGAAGAACCAAAATCCTGAGGATTTAATATGAAAGTTATTGACTAGAGTTTGTGAAAGCCCAAAGCCTCACTCTTAGTGCTTTTCTGCTAAATGTACTATAAGATAAATGTCTACAATGTTCAGTGGTTTTTCCCACCTCAGAATTATCATGGTGGACTTTTCAGTATGGCCTTCTAATCTTGTTCTGTTACATGAAACCTGCAGCAAATTATAGGTTGGCTTGCAGTGAATTTTTAAGCAAATAAAAAGATACTTAAATATTAAATTAGCTTGATGCATTCATCTTTCTCTGCATATAGCCTGTCAGTGCTTCTTCAGCAGTTTTAGTTTAAAGAAATTCTCAAGAAAATTGTTAAGGTGACATTTGTGAAGTGGAGTCTAATAAATTTTCAAAAGTTTCTGACAGAAAATAGTCAAATGTCAATATGTCTACACATGCATACATAGTGGAATTTTCAAAATTGTCTTTGAGGTAGACGGAGAAATGACTTAGATGTCTCTCCATCGGTTCAGATGTCTACATACATTTTTAATTACCTCTTTAATGTTAAGAGTGACTAAAATGCCATCTCACCTAGAGTAATCAGCCTGAAAATTAAACTTCTAGACTCCCTCAACAGTTGGTGATGTGAAGTGGGTGTCCCCAGAGAATCCATCCCACCTATTTTAAGATCCAATTAATAATTTCTTTGTCTAAAGAGGAAGCTCAGGTGCCTATCCTTGTCTCAGTGCCTTTGAAGACTAAACAACAAATATCAGGACATAACATGTTCATCCTTGCAGACAAATCAGCTGGGGGTCGAAACTGAGGGACCATTGAGCTGGGTGCTTCCTGTTTTACTTAATTATGGACTGAAAAATGAAAGTGAACAAGCTGAGCATGTCAGATGTTGGAGTGAGAGTGTGTGTACTAAAGTACCTAGAATTCATTTGGAAGGGTTTACTAAGGCTGTTTTCTTACAAAGAAATGTCTAGGTTCTTCTCACAACTCTCAATATTTCTTTGAAAAGTCTACCAACTTACATTTAATCACCCAGGGATGTTCTATAGAAGTTCTTCATGCATTTGTAAAATTCAGGCTCAAGTTGAAGCATCTCAGTTGGAGCACCTCAACTTTGAAAAACTTGCATCCAACCCTCCATCCCTTTCTTGCCAGAAAAAGACAAGAAAAAAAAAATTTCTTTGACATAAAATGTTCAATTTGGCCTGAATCCCTTTTTTAGAGTCTTGGGGAAAAAACAGCAAAGGAAATGAAAGAAAGCTCTACAATAACAAATGATGAAAAGTTTCTCCTTCCTGTCAGTAGATCAATGGAAGGAGCACCTACACTTGCTTAGATCCAGTTCCAGCATTAATTCTCTGACTATCTGAGAGAATTAGTGCCCACTTGGTTCACAGTCCAGCACAGTCTCTTCATCACCATGCAGCAGAAGCATTCTGGGAGAGGCTGTGCCTATCCAGGCACTTTTATTCTGTCCTGGAAATATTCCTTAAATCAGCGATTGATTTGAAATGTCACTGGATTTAGTCCCAGATGAGTGACATAGTCCTCAAATGAGACATTCTCTGCTCTCTTACTTTGTCTCATCTGCCTTGATTTAAACATTTAAAGACACTTTTAAAGCCAACTCCTAAGATCATGAAAGGGAAGAGTTATGTGTTTCTACAAAAAAATATTTGGACTCTGTAAATTTACTGCAAACCAAACTTTATGGAGCAATACAGTAACTTGTACTAGCAATGGCATGGCCAGCTTGACCAGGGCAGTGACTGTCCCCTGTGCTGCGCACTGGTGAGGCCACACTTTAAATCCTGTGTTCAGTTTTGGGCTCCTCATGACAAGAAAGACACTGAGGGGCTGGAGCGTGTCCAGGGAAGGGAAGGGAGCTGGGGAAGGCTCTGGAGCACAGGTCTGAGGAGGAGCAGCTGAGGGAGCTGGGAAAGGGGCTCAGCCTGGAGAAAAGGAGACTCAGGGGGGACCTTCTCACCCTCTACAACTCCCAGACAAGAGGGTAGAGCCAGGTGGGAGTTGGCAATAAGGCAAGAGAAAACAGCTTCAAGTTTCACCAGGGGAATTTTAGATTGGATATTAAGAAAAATTTCTTCACTGAAAGGATGGTCAGGCATTGGAACAGGCTGCCAAGGGAAATGATGGGGTCATGTTCCCCAGAAGTGCACAGAAATGTGTGGATGCAGTGTTAGAGACAGGGTTTAATGGTAGATATTGCAGTGCTTATTTAATGGTTGGACAATCTGCAAAGTCTTTCCCTACCCCAACAATTCTGTTATTCCAGAGTCAGATATAAAGGCAAAAATTCAGTCCTGAAAGAACAAAGATAAAAGAAAATCCCACCAAGATTTTTCATTGTTCTATATTGACTCTCAAATAAGACTAAGACACTCTTTTTAATGCTGAATAATTACCAACAAGGCTAAAGAAATTCTTTAATTTTAATACAAAAGAGAGGTAGGTGGGAAGGAGACATGAAGATCAGCAATACAGATTGATGCATATAGCTACAATAAAAAGGTTTGCAGTTATATAATTTTCATTATCTGTTCTTTCTAGTCAATATTCAAGTCAAATTGTACCTGTGCAGGTTAGAGTCTCTCCAAAGTCCATTTCCAAGAGATAGTGTTTGTGGTGTGAAAGTGTAAACAAGGACCCTGGCTAAGTAACCTGAGAGAATAGGCTACCTTGACTTAAGTATCTTCTATACCCTCATTTTTTAGTTTAGATTCTTCATTCTTGTGTTCCAAGAACTTAAAAGTTCTGCTTTCTTTGAATGAAAACTTGTGATTTCCATCAGAAGTTTGCCTTCTGTTTAAGGCAAGCTCTGGGCTAACTGATCAGCATTAATTATTTTGCTCTTGGAGCCAAATAGGGGTGACAGAAGTGAGATCATTCACAGCAAGGCTGGATTAAGTTTCCTAACAAGCTGCAAGAACCAGGGGAAATCACCAAGTGCCAGGGCATACCCTTCAACTATGGATTGGACCCTGGAGAAGAAGAAAATTACACCTGAACAAACAAATCTACAAAAAGAAATTGAGAAAGGTCTGTCAACCAACTATGCTAAAAGAAATAAAAAAGAGAAAAAAGGTCAATATAGGAAAATGAGCATTTTGGGTCTTGTTCTACTTAGTTCATACCTAAGACTCAGAAACAGACAGAGGAGATATATGAACCCATCCTTCCTACATCTGGGCTGCTGACAAATCTGCCTGGACACATCACCTCCCAGTTTGCTGTTCCAGAAGTAATAAAATCTGCCATCATCGTTGTTCTGTTAGTGATAAAGGCAAAGGAGAATTTTCTGCAGAATTGTTTGTGAGAAAATTAATTGACAGCAGGCTTCTTGGCAGTTTGCAACCATAACATTTGTATGATCTGCTGATGCCACAGTTTTATTCCCTGCTAATCAGATATTGCTCTCTTTACTGTGCAAGGGCATCTCTTGTAGCTGTTGTTGGCATGCAGAAGGCAGACCTCGTAACAGCAATAATTCCACAACATCTTTCTGTCTATATGGGCACATATTGTCTCAGAACACTCCATGGAGACAACCCCAACACACCACAGCCAAAATGTGACCATCTGCTTGATCACTTCATGATGTGGAAATTCAGCTTTGCCAACCATTTTCTTGGATCCAGTACAAATCCCTACCTCACCAAAGGAGCCAGTTCCTCAGAGATAATTGTGGACTTTATTTACATGCACCTGGATTGATCCCACTTGGCATAAATGACTTGTCAACATCTGAAGCTCCATCTCCTTGAGATTCCTCTGGGTCAATGGAAGGAGACAGATACCTGTAGATTTCCAGATAGGCAAGCTATCCAAGGTTGTCCTAGATTTGAAGGGCAAGAGGAATAATATGTGCCCTGCACATGACAAGCTGTGGGATGGTACACCAGGATTAGAGGGATTCAGTGCTATCCAGGACCCTCAGCTTGTTGCTCTGAGAAAAGCTGGGTACCCTGAAAAGCACTTACAGAAAATCTGAAATTATACAGAAACAAGCCAGAGTCTCCTGAGGTAACAGAAGCAAAATGGAAAATATCTCTAAGGTATTAAGAGGTGTTCCTTTAGAAAGCCCAGCTGAAGTACCTCTACATGAATGCCCTTACATTCAGCAAAAGTAACAAAATGGAGAAATTGGAAGCCACCATGCTGTCAGAAAGCTGTGACCTAGAAGCCATTCCTGAAACTTGGTGGGATGAATCCCATGACCAGAACATGTCTATCAGTGGCTAAAGGCAGTTCAGAAGACACAGGGGAGGAAGCAAACACGGAGGAGATGTGGGTCAGGTGAAGAGACAAGATAAGCCCCTGAAGTTTAAGCAAATAAACTTCCAGCTCTTCAAGAAGTTTGTCCATACAACCCCACAGGAAACTGTCCTTAGGGAGCAGAAGAGAGCTAGAGGATTTTAAGGATTTCTTCCACAGAGCACAAGACCTGGCAATTCCCAGGAGCAAGAAATTAGGAAAGGAAGACAAAAGACCAGCATAGCTGAGTGGGGTCAAACTAAAGGCAAGAAGAAAATGTATGGGCAGTGGGACAGTGGGAGCAGAGCCAGGTTTCCTGGAAAGATTACAGGACACACACAGTTGTGTAAGGCTGGGGGGAGGAAGACCAAGGGACACCTGGAGCTGAACTTGGCTAGTGACACAAAGACTAACAGGAATGGCTTCCACAGACATGTTGGCCAGAAAAAGGTCAAATAAGGCATAATCCCTTGGCAAAAAATGCTGGCAAACTGGTAACACCAGGCCAGGAGAAGGCTGAGGAACTCAGCAGCATTTCTGCCTGAGAAAACAGCACAGGACTGCAGTGATCTGGTGCTAGAACAGCAGAACTCCATGTCCATGGCTATGTGAAGCTTTTGTCTTCCTATTTAAAATGAAAAGATACTTATCATTAGCATTTCACATGAAATAACAACTTTAAATCTAAAATGATGTTACAAACATGCAGATTGTGCAGCAATTTTTTCAGTGGGAACATTTTATGGGAACATTTTCTGTTTTCATTACTGCTTTTCTTGAAAAAATACATTTCAAAATCATAGAAACAGAGAATGGTTTGGGTTGGAAGGGACCTTAAAGATCAGCTAGTTCCAACCCCCTGCCATGGCCAGGGGCACCTTCCACTTTCCACACGGGATATTTTACAGACCACAGCTAAAACTGTTTTAAGAAAAATAATTTTAATATTCCTTACTGAAACATTTTAGTATTTTGCCAGAGTATTCTGGTTTGTATTTAGCAATCTTTTAAGCCTGTACTGTGCAGTTGGAGCCTTATGAATGAAAACACCATTATAAGAACCATTTATCAGCTTGAGAGATATAGACTGAAACGGTACAAATTTCTGGCTCAGTCTTATAATGATAACTCATGACAATATCTAAAATCATTTTTAGTTCTTTAAAACTGAAGGGAAAGAACAATTTGCTATGTCATTGCTGCGATAAATGGGCAACATTCTCAGAAGCAATCAACTAAAATAAACTGATATATAGGTTCCTGTAGGAGGCAAGCAATCTTAAAATCTCTTTCTAAAACAAAGCATAACTTTCCATTCTGTCCCACACTTAAATTGCAGTGATTTACAAATATAGTTCATTTTATATTTATTGTTATTTGCCTTTCTGAGTAAATTCAGGGTAGTGAGAGCACATAGTGAAGTGCTTCTCACAACGCTTTGCTGACATAAAATTAATAAAACTAAGCATTCCATAAAATCAGTGATTTATTGGGAACAGCCAGCACCTTGCTCCTGGCATAGATTATAATTTTCTTTCTTCTGAGCTTTGCAAGCAAAACCTTCTTTTGGTAGCAGACTTATGAGGCTGCTTCTTTCCAGATTTTTTACATCTCTCAGTTACATGTACCAAACTATTAAATGGGATTTGTGGTCTGGGTTTGGGGTTTCTCTGCCTTACTCCCATTGCAATGACTGACAATACAATGTTTTAAAATCAAAAGCACTAAAAAGTAATGGTTTGAAGTAGTTTGATCCAGCAGTTTCCTCATTCCCCCTTTGTCTTTCACAGTGTTGAGCTTCCTTTAAGGGGTAATCAGACTTTTTAGAGAGGAAGGACAGCTGGAGCAGTGTATCAGATGGAAAGAGAGGCAGAGATCATCTCCCCAGTTCCTGCTGCCATGATACTTTTAATGGTCTGAGAAATTAATGAATGCACACAGTAAAGGCAAGTGGGAGTGATGGGCTCAAAACAGCAGAGGGTTTGGTCCTAAAGCAGTAGGGACACCCTGTTGTGTCAGTCACCCTATAAAGTAAAGCAGCCCCTGGCCCTACCACCAGCTGAGGGTGCTTTCAACCACTGAAGCCATTGCTGTAAAAATCTGATAAACTGAATTACCACACTGTGTTTCTGCAATGTCCATGGCTATGTGAAACTTTCATCTTCCCATTTAAAATGAAAATATATTTATCATTACCATTTCATATGAAATAACGTTAAATCTAAAATTTAAGTTTATAGACACCACCCCCCCAAGTTTATAGATATAAACATGGTACCTCACCAGAACTCAGAAATTCAACATCAATGTGATTTTTTGCACTTGTAGTGGCAGAACAGCATCACCCTTTGGCCACAGCCTTTACTAGAAAACAGAACAGAGCCAGGGCTGGGACTTTCTATACAATATTAAATTTTTTGCATGCTCCCTGGCATGCTTTTACTCTGTCCATGGCACTTTCCCAAATAATTCCCAGGTGCAAATTAAGGTTTGTGCATGGTCACTCTGTTCTAAAGGCTAAAGGAGTAACATACCATAGTTTACATGCTTAGATTGCACCAGCTGGCCTCTGTGACAGAAAATTAACCCTAGAAATAATTAATTCATTAGAATGGATGCAGATTAGGAATCTCCAATGACCTCCATAGGGATGTAAGTGCAACAAAAGATTCATCAATGAAAGCACTACTTCTTCAGACTCCTTGATGTGCTAGGGAAACACATGTTCAAACTATTCTCATGTTCAAATTTTTTCTCATCTGAAAAAATGGATATTCAAAATAATAATGGGAAAAGGGAGGGCAGCCAGCTGACTCACTGCTCCTAGTATTCCAAGCAAAAACAATTCTCCCCAAAACTGAAAGGTGTCTCATCTATTGTTCCAGGACTAAAGTTTAGCATTAAATTCTCAGAATTTAGCCAGAATAATAATTAAGTGAAAAGCTTAATGATCATCCCGCTGGGATGGACTGCTAAAGGTCAGGTTTCAGATACATTAATGAGCTGCTAACTGCTGCTAACTGGAAGAGGCTTTTTTTTAAGTCCTGCACTAGCCAACCCACTCATGTTTTTGATGGCAACACTGAGCATATCAGATGGCTATGGGAGTTTTGCCATGAAATGAAAGCTCCTCTTGTGCTTTATTTCCAACCATTTCAGCAGAGTTTATGAGAAGCAGCTTGAAGGTGAGGCCATGCCCTACAAAACTGAGAAAGAGCTTTTTGGTCTAATTCCATCTCGTCATGGAGTCCTCTGGTCAGTGATTTGGGGAATGAATCAGAGCCATGTAGAGTAGGAGTCCTTCACTGGTGACAGCCCTGACTCTTGGAAAGGCTGAAAAACAACATGGGAAGGAGTCAAGGGCTCACAGGAAAAGCAGCAGTCATGTGCTATCTTAAAAATTGGGAAAGCAACATATTTTAATAAATGTCTATGAGTTTGCATGGTTTACTTCTTCTCTGTCTTGGTCCAATACCCAAGGTATGAATTTCCAAAGTAAGATATATACATATATTGATTGGTTGATTGATTGATTGATAGATATCAGGTTTTAAGCATATAAATAGCAATAAAAATCCTGTGCTACATGAGAACAGTAAGGCTGAGCAATGCCGTGGGCTTGCTGTTGGATCCTTCTGATGGTTCAAAACTAGACAGTTTAAAGCTAGATAGATTAAAACCAGATTTCCTTTTGCCTCAAGTTCCCTGCCATAAAATTGGTGTAATACCCACAACAATCTCTCAGAGGTCATGGTATTCATTCATATATATAGTGCATGAGAGAATCAATGCATGCACTGCTATGTCATCCTACAGCAAAATAATCAATTTTTAATCACTGCTGTGCACAGGTGGCAAAGGTAAATGGGACTTGAGACCAGGCATTGAAAGAGGCAGGTATTTGTATCAATTCAAAGCTAGGTTTCTAAATGGTATTGCTACAATACTAAAATTAGTAAAGTAAACAACTTAAACACCAGATCTAAGGGCCTGATGAGCTGCACAACTTTAAGTCATGCTTCTCATGCATTTGGATTTTAATGCAGTCAGCCCCATGAATACAAAAGAACATAAAATCATTCAGACTGACTCGGGCCAAAGGGTTTATCTAGCTCAGCATCCTATTTCTGATAGCAACCAATGGGAAGTGCTTTAAAAATGGGGATTTCAACAGATCAAGCGTCAAGTCATACTCTCCCAAAACACTCCCCAAGGCTCCTGCTGCTTCTTGACTCATTGACTTGTGTGTCCAAATAAGTTATCTCTGACTTTAATGACCCTTTCTGGGCAATTTTCCTCCATGAATGTGTGCAAGTTCTTTTAACTTGCTGAATGGTCCATATTAGTGTTACAGGGGTTTGAACCAATTTGATACAAGAGTAGCTGCAAGCTGTGGAGCAGCAGGCAGAGCATCAATGTGTGTTGCAGTTTTCATTTTTCAATAAAACTGCATAAAGAAATTTGAGGAAAATTATTTTATTCCAGTCATCAGATAAGTCATTTCTTCTCTCTTTGGTTCATTTTGCTTTTAACCTCTTGTCTAATGAGAGGAAACCCTTAGGTCCAAGGAAAGGCTTTTGGCTGTGAAGAGGAATGCTGAGCACCTTTATAACCATTTGGTAGCTTGTCTGAATGAATTCCTGCATCTACAGCATTGCCTGTCACTGCTGTCTGATAAATAGTATATATGTAACTTACACATCCTGTATTGGCAACTTGGCTAAATTTATAGGGACACGCTGGGAATGTGGGAGAGGGCTGCTGCTCCCCCAGAGCATTGCTGTGTGAGCAGCTCAGTTTGTGTTTCACAGAGCAGGGCAGCAGCCACAGTGCTGCATCAGCTGCTTGGCAGCTGCCTGTGATCTGGAGCAGCCAGATGTGAGGATGTGAGGATGTGGGGATGTGGGGATGTGAGGATGTGAGGACGCTTCCCAGCCTGAGCAGTCCCACTGGTGGGAGAGCCTGAGCTAGAGCCCTGGTGCTGCACTGATCCCAATGCTGTCCCAGGCTTGGCAAGGGCAGTGGAGCAACCTTTTCCCATGCTCCTGTGCAGTGCAGGAATGGGGCTTTTTGGGAAGGGAAAGAGAGATTTAATACCTATTTTTCAAGTTGCTGAGTCAGTCCCTGTATTTCCTTCACTCCCAGCAAACAGAAGGAAAAGGCCCATGTCACCTCCCCCTCTGCCTTCCCATCCCTTTTCTGAAGTAAACAAATGTCAGCAAATCCTGCACTAACAACACTGTTAAAAATATCACCCTGTCAGCAGACAGGTTCATTCCCTTTGTCTGAAGCTCTCTTCATTGCAGTAAAGGTGTGCTGTTACATCAAGATAAGCAGTCTAGGTGGAAATCTCAGTGTCCAGGGGAGGAACAGAGACGTGCTCTGTGCCACAGTGTCACCAGCTGGAGTAATTTCCAAGTAGGAATCATTAGTGTAGGAATTTGACAGGATTTGACCTGGTAACTATCAAGGTAGAGGCTAGCTCTGCTTTACTCAGCTGGAACTTGTCCCTGGGATAGCAACTGAAAATGAGCTACTTCAGCCAAGATGCAGCACTCACTCTCTTTAGTGAGCTTCAAACCAAGTTAACCTCAGCACCAGCTCCACACTCAGTGAAAAGATGGTGCCCCATTAGATTTTGAGGATGTATGGAAAATATTCATGATCAGAGTGACTATATCCCTTTCAAAGGGAGATAAATCTCCACAAAGCTTTTCCCAGGTGATTTTCCATCTGTTTCAGGAAGGGGATGTTGGTTGTTACAATGAATAATTTCACTGGGGAGAGTTGAAGAATGAACTGTTTCTGCTCATTGCTTGTTATGTCAGGAATCTTGCAATTCAGAGACTTCAGATTGTGCAGACAAATGGATCTTGTCTCTGAAAGGTAAAAGTTTCGTCCCTTCACAACTGGGTCCCACGACTAATAACATTATACACTTGCCTCATGGATAAAACTCCAGGAATTTGTCCCACTCCTTCAAGCAGTGCTTCACTCTCTTCATTTGCTCAAACTTACAAAGGCACAGGTTATTTTTTGGACATATCTTTTTTCACATCTATTTACTTCTCCAGTTATTTTACCATCTTTCTTTGAAGAAGCTATTATTCCTCCATCTTTGCCAGAAAGCAGAAAATGGCCAAACATTGTTTCTATAATAATTCAAGTACAGATTATTTTCTGGATTCTGGATTCTGTATTCTGGATTCGGGATTCCAGAATCTACGCTTGATTGAAACATTTTCCTTTCTTGAGTCTCACTGATACTTTATTCTTTTGGATGTTACTGGATTATCAAATCCAGGTGATAAAATATTCTGATCAGTGCCACAAATTCATCCTATGCTTTTAGCCTAAATAAGTGTACAATAAATTCATTTAAGATTGATCTAAATTCATTACCTTGTCTTCTACATGTCACTTAAACGCTCATCAATAAATAGCAGTTTCCATATGTGCAGTTCTTGCTTACAGTGTTCATTAAAAGGCTTAAATGAGAAACAGCAAAAGCATTTTAATTCATTGCTAAGCACAGCAGAAAACTAAGCAGGATTCCAACTTTATGTACAATTTGCAAGCCATATACATTAGCTCAAACGTAAATCTCCCTTAATGAGGTGTGCACACCAACTATTAATCACATCCATTGAAACATTCCCCATGTTCAGCTCTATTTCAGTGCAGGGGGGTGCTATTTAATATTTCTGTTCCTACAAAAAAGAAGAAGAGTCTAGGCATGAAAAATTGTAAAATTCTACCTTAAAATGAACTGTAGCAACCTTGAATACAAAGAAGTGTCATTACAGTTTAGTTAGAAACATCTTTGTGTCTGGACTAACAGCTCTTTGGCTTATCTCCAGGGCTCATCCTGGGCTTCTACCCAGGGATGCTTATGGAGAAGCTCTGGAAATGTCTTTTGAATAAGAAAGATCCAAAACTGGATAAGATTCAAAATCAGAGATGCCAAATTCTTGTTAGCATTAATTATTCTTAATTTAAATCAAGATCAAGGTCCCTCTATGGTGGTCTCTGTGTAAACAAGAATAACAGTGTTTGCCTCCAAAATGAGAGACAGAAACTGATGAAAGATCAAGGATGTGCCAGAGGGATGTGATGTGTAAGTAAATGATCTCCATGTGATTTAGCTCAGTTCCCATAGTTGCTTACTTATGTTTGAGCTTCTGTGTGTAGTCCAGGACATTTATTTTAAGTTGGATTGGAAAGGGTAGAATGAGGGGGCTGTCAAGGTCTGTGGAATGAATTACCTGAAGAGGGAACGTATAAGAAAGGAGACTAAAAGAGCTTGAACTACCACTTGTAATCTGTGTTTCCAACAGAATGGTGTTAATCTAATTTATATCTTGGTGTTTCTTAGGAGGTTGGAAGGCAAGGGAGGAACTACAGCTGTGACTGCTACATCCTTACACCTTTTCCTTCCTGTACAGGTGTCTACAGCTGGGCTGTGGTTGAGAAGTTGGCAGAATTTCATGGGAGCAGTGTTAGGCTGATGCTGATCATTTCTGAAATGCAATTATACAGCCAACAGCCTCTCAGCTTCTCAGGAAGAAAAAATCTTAAGGAAAGATTTTTAATGAAAAGATGTCTGTGACATGTCACCTTTTCTTATTTAGTTAAATTAAAAAGAAAACTGTTTGTAATTTCATCTGCTGTACCCATGCAGAGGAAAGAACACTTGACAGGTTATCTGTTGCCAATCAAATCCTCAATCAAGTGCTGATGTGGAATGAACAGGGAAATTCTTCACCTGTTGAACATATAATTCTATCATATCACTAAAACAATTTTACAATATAAGAAAATGCAAAAACAATGCAAAGAAATTTCAAGTTCAAACAGCTGAGTTTCAGGAAAAGTCCATGGACCGAAGATGTTCCTCTTTGACATCTCTGAAAGTCCCTTTTGGTCCTGAAACAGGCTTGCAGAATCCTGAAACAACAAATTGCTAAAGAAAAATCCATCAATAGTTATCAAAAATCCATTGACAGTCATCAAACAATTTTGAGAACATTTCTGGAATATCTTGGCCACAGCCCCATATTGGACCACTTGGGCTGAGGCTAAGTTTTGCTCTTCAATGCTTTCAAGCTGCTGCCAGCTCTTTCAACCCTTTTTATTTAATTTTTTTTCTTTTTTTTTTTTTTTTGGAAAGAGCAGCAGCAGACAGCCTGAGAGACCCTGGGGGGCCCTGGCCCTCTTGGAAGGATCAGGAACCCCAAACCTGGCCCACAAAACGGTGGCCCAGGACCTGAAGGGGAAAGTGAAGCCCCCAAGCCCAACCCCAGGCGGCCGGGCGGTAGCCCTGGCCCAGGGATCCGAGCCAAACAGCCCAGGCCCAGCCCACGAGGCAGGCCCTGTGTTGCCACGAACCAGCACCCTGCTTCCAGTGCAATGGCAGCATGCGTGACCAAACACTTCCTCCTCCCCTGACTCCCAGTACAGACCAGCGCCTGGGGAAGAGAAGCTTTCCCGAGAATCGTCATCTCGGATCTGGGGATGGTTCATCCCCACAGCAAGCGAGCAATGGTCACCTGCCGCTGTTTCCTCTGCCTCTGCCATGCAAATGCAAAAGATGTTCCTGCCTCCTGCCCCACAGCACCACGCCAACCCTCTCTGGGCCAGGGAACAGAGGCAGAACCCCCAGGAGCCACCTCCCCCTTGCTGCTGGGGCATGTGAGGGATGGCAGGGATTGCAACCCCCAAGGGGGAACCACCGACCAAACACCCCCTAACCTGCCAAGAATGCTGAGTTTAAAAGCAGGCAGCGGGGCTGTGCCCGCACTCAGCTGTCGGGCCATGCCTCCTCCACATGCGCAGCCACAATCTGCGAAGGGCAGCATCATCAGGAAGGGAAAAGCTAACAGTACCTTGTGACAGTGTCCACCACTCTCTGGCCGGCTTCTTGATAATGCTGAGCTTTCCGGACATCTTCTCTAGAGGCTTTTCAAAAGGTTCTCTGTGTGGTCAGCCTTGGCTGTGAATTCTGTCCAAATCAGGATGTTCCGTTCTTCAGCTCCTGGCTAGAATCCACTTCTGTGGTCACTTGTGAGGTGACCATCAATGCCACACACTCAGGATTTACCCAGTGTAGCAGTGCTCCTCTGGGGGTCTCATCAAGTGAGGAATCTTCTCCACTCGGGGGTCACCATCTGTGACGCTGTTCACAGGGGTCTTCAGGTGAGGGAAGCGATGAGAATGTTGACTCCATGTCCAGAAGGCTTGATTTATTATTGTATGATATATACATTACATTAAAACTATACTAAAAACAATAGAAGGAAAAGTTTCATCTCAGAAGGCTAGCTAAGCTAAGAATAGAAAGGAAAAGAATGATAACAAAGGCAGCTGCCTCAGACTCTCTGTGTCTGAGTCAGCTCTGCTGTGATTGGCCATTAATTACAAACAAGCACATGAGTCCAATCACAGATGGACTTGTTGCATTCCACAGCAGCAGATAACCATTGTTTACATTTTGTTCCTGAAGCCTCTCAGCTTCTCAGGAAGAAACAATCTTAAGAAAAGATTTTTAATGAAAAGATGTCTGCGACAAGCTGCAGACAGAATCAAATGTTTGTCTCTGTCTTCACTGCTCCTCAGCCTCAAACAGTCATGGGGTTGCTGTCTGCCAGGCTTCCCCAAAATACCTGTCAAGAGACCAAAGCTTTTATGTTTTGGTCTCATTGGAAAGTCTCAGAATTATTTAAAGGGCTTTCAGAAGTGCTCATGCAAGCAGAAATAAATACAATTACTCAGAGTACACATGAAGGAATAGTCTGTATATTTAACACCAGTGTCCCATGATGCACTGCTACTTTTTAAATGAGGTTCATACTGTAATGGGGATATATCAAAATTTGGAAGCTGAAACAATTGACAAGTTCAGCTGTATGGCAAAGTGGCCATAGTCTGGCAGAAATATTTTTAAGGAAATCAAAGTATCTATTATATAAAACTGACTTTGCTGCTGATATTTGTGGTGGATTTAAGTGTATTTTCTGTGTTTATCAGAAGTGCTAAAATCTAGCAATAATGAAATCTCTTGTGCAGTACTGGAGATTTCCCTGAGGTCCCTGTCACTAAAGATGAGAGCTCAGCTGGCTGAGGTTTTATTGCACTTGGTTAAATATTCTTTCTATAAAACCAGCTTTAAAATTAGACAATTTATTATGATAGAGATCTGTTACTTAAAAGAAGAATTCTACCCAGAATACTTGTCAAGACAGAAAGGCACAGCAGGGCGTAAAACCCCTCTGTCGGCATTTCTACACAATCTGGTTAGAGAAGAAATTGTGCATGTAGTGACCTCACAGGAGAATTGACCTAGAAAGGATTTAATTTCTCTGTTTAATGCTTTTAAATATCATGAAATGCCACATACCAAATGAAATAAAGAAGTATAGGTTTAGTGAAAACAAAATTCCTGCAGGAGCTTCAGCAGGAGATCTTGACTGGACTTCATTTTTTGCTGCAGTTGCTGTAAGCTCTGTGATATTCAGAAGATGTAAATACTGAAAATTCCTATTGTTTAAGGAGACTCCTCCCTTTGGACAATGCTACTCATCAGTGCATCACTGCCACAGTTAGACCCTCTATCCACAAAGTCTGAACCATTCCAGGTTCAGGTTTACTGGCAGGATGAGGTCTGACTTCGCCTCTAGTGGGAGATTCTGGAGAAAGGGTAAACCAGTAATCACCAGGAGAGTGGTTAATTCCTCAGCTGCCTCATCAGACCCTCCCAGTTACCACTAAAGCAGCACAACAGCCAAGGCAAAACTAAGTAAAGAAGAAATTGTCAACAATCCAAGTGTGTGAATAACTCAATTACCATTACTTTACAAGTACCTAGAGAGATGTAAGATTAAAACCATTTTTTTCCTACCTATATTTTAGATTAGTTTGAAAACATATTCTCTATCTTTTCCTTCTCCTTAATCAAGCTGGGAATTTACTCAGTGTTATAGTTATGGTCTACTTCTTAGCTGGATGCATTGTTCTGAGATTTACCTTTATGGAATGGGATCTAGATTAAGGTACACATTTCCTACTGCTACCTAAAGTATGACCAAGCTTCAAATTTTCTCTGCCTTCTACATCAAAATCCCTAAGGATTTACTGACTCTTCATAAAGAAGTGGTTTAATAATTTTTTTTCTATTGCTTCTTCCCTCCCTGAGATCCAGAGAGTCCTTGGTGACTGTGATTAATTTTTTTAATCTCTGTGCTTCAGTTTTTAAATGTAAATGGGGATACCAATATTAATGATACTACTATTAGTGATTTAGCAGAACAACAAATGCATCCTACACTGCAGTGTGTTGAGATGCAAAGTTATTCCTCCATAAAAAAAGTGATGATGTGAACCTAAACTCTCTAAAATGGGGTGTATTTTCTAATCAATAAACCTGGATAAGAGTCCAAAGAGCCAGCAGCCTGGTCTAGTAGGAGGTGTCCCTGTCCGTGGCATAGAGTTGGAATTAACTGGTCTTTAATGTCCTTTTCAACCCAAGCCATTTAAAGATTCAATTCTTCTGCACTTCAATATGCTCGTAATGATCATGGCCCCTGCTATTATGGGGCATTGATTAGATAAAACTAGATGAGTTTTTCTAGGACATTAATTGCCTATCCCCAGTGGAAAAGAAAGAGAAAAAAAAAAAGGTGTTTTCCCCCTAGGCAAAATAATGTAAAGTTTATTTCCATTGGATCACAGCAAAGAATTATAATGTAAAAATATATTTCCTGCCCACTACTATGATTTAAAAGAAAGCTGCCTCCTCATCATTTGTATACATTACAAGTTACATGTGTGGCTGTTAATGAAAACTGAGTATAATACTTGGATTTCTCAATGCAGAAATGCTGAGTAATCTGTGCTATGGGACTTCTAAGACTTTTTTTGTTTGTTTGAAATATAATGTACAGGCCAAGGTTATCACCACATTGACTGCTGTCACCTATTGCAGCAAATAATCTTCTTTATGCCTTGATTCAAAAAAAAGTGCAGAGTCATCCTGATCTCCCTTCCTAGAAAGTTTACAAAAGCTGGCAGCAGCCAGCAGCTCTCCTTCCAGCAGAGCCTCATGGCCTCAGACTGGGGTACCAGTGGCTGTCATGAGGAGTGATAAATGCAGGATCAAACTCCTGTCCAAAGAACCTGACTGATTGTGGCAGAAGCAACAGCTAAATGCTGAATGGGCATTATTTGGTTAAGAACACATTGAAGACAGATTGTTTTTCATGATTAAAAAATCCTAAGCATTCTAAGCAGAGATAGGTATGATGGTACTAAAGAAAGAGACCTCAGGAATGTGAACAGAATCTGCCTCCCAGCACAGACAGGATGTACCCAGCACCTACATTAACATTTATTAATCTGACCTTTAGACTTGCAGTGAAGAAGACTTTATCACCTCCTAGATTGTGTGTTCCAGAGTTTAATGAAGCTTAAAGAAAACAAGAAAGCTTTGTTTTTTCTGATATCTAATTTAATGGTTTTGGGGGATTTTTTTTCCAAATGAAACCAATGACTTCTTCTCCTTCTCAAGTAGAAATGAGAACGATTTGATTGTTGTCCATATTATACTTTTTTTAAATGTTGAATATTGTTGAGTCCTTACTGGCATTCCAGTCTATGAGTGGAAAAAAATCCAACTCAATCAGTTTCTCTTTGATTTTCATGTACGAATAACAGGGTATTGTTTGCTGGTTTTATTCTCCAGGACATTCAGCCTATTTTGCACCACTTTTTTTAAATGTCATCCACAAAAGAGGTCTAGAGCTAGGTGATTTTAAAGGTCCTTTCCAAAACAAATCTTTCTATGATTCAGTAAAAAAAAATCATGCCCCATTTCAAAACAGTGCTCCGGTCCTCCTTTTTGAAGATGGATACTTTGCTTCTTCTTTCCATTCTTCTTGGACCATCCCATCTACATTTATCCCCTGAAATGATTTCTAATTGTTCAGAGATTGCTTTGGCTTAACTTTTAATTGATTCATTTCTCCAGGTTGATTGAATTTAACTCAACCAAGTTGTCTTTAATCTCTCATTTCACTCTTTTTGTTTCTGTCCCTATTCTCATCCAATTTATCTGCTCATAATTAATATTTTGCTCTTAAATTGAGGCAGAAAAAATGCATTATTTATTTTTGTCTTCTCTGTGGCTTCCCTTTCTTGTTATCCTACCCTCACAAATAATGGACTAAAAATTTCTTGTCTCCTTTCCTTTAAAGGAGTCATAGGCCATTGCCTGTCCAGCAAATAAAAAATTGCTGTACTTCATTCATGTCATGTTAGTACCAGAAAAACTCGGCAGTTTTGACCCAGAGCCAAAGACCCTCTGAACCTTCCTAGAACTTCTCAGTGAACTCAACTCCACTGTCAGTGTTGTTGTGGCATTAGGAATGAGGCTGAAGGAACAGAATTTTATAGAGTGACTATGTTGTCTGAATCTTGAGAACTGTCAGAAGACATTCAGGAAAAATGGATTTGTATCCTTGTTGGGAGAAGGGAATAGACCTGCTTATCTGGGGAGAGCAACAGAGGTTGACTGGAAAACTTGGTATCAGGCTAATGACATGGGCAAACCAGTCAGGCAAAGATTTCCTTTTGTGTCAGCAAGGGAATTACTGTTCTGTATTCCCCAATACCTGTGTTTGTGTGATAGAAATGAAGATACTTGTAAAAGAGGAATAAATGGAAATGTAACTTCTGTATAATAAGAATCATAAGAAAATCAGTGCCAATTTTGATACTCAAAAAAGCTACAAATATCAATACTTTTTTTCCTTAAGATAATATTTCTTCTACTTGCAAAAAAACCCTAGAGTTTAATCAGAGTGTTTTAATTTTAAACATTATCACAAGTTTGAGTACACACATTAGTGCATACTCTTGCATAGCTCTTCACACATATGTTTGACAATAAAGCCCCTCTCTATTATTTATTGTGTAATTACCCCAAGGTTAAATGCACCCAGGTACTCATCACTGAGAGTGTGATATGTTAACACTTATAAATTGATAACAATAAAAACATGGCAAAAATGCAACTGTGAACACAAACTTGCAGGAGGGCAGATAAATGAGATTTTGGAATAAGGAGAGAAAAGTCCATATTGTTGTTAATTGCTGATAGAGCCGGTAGTGCATTGCTTCACCCATTCCAGTGCTGGAGTTCATCCAGGGAAGGGAACAGAGCTGGGGAAGGGTCTGGAGCACAGGTCTGAGGAGGAGGAGCTGAAGGAACTGGGAAAGGGGCTCAGCCTGAAGAAAAGGAGGCTCAGGGGGAACCTTCTGGCTCTGCACAGCTCCTGACAGGAGGGGACAGCCAGGTGGGGGGTTTGTCTCTTCTCTCAGGTGATAAGCAATAGAACCAGGGGAAATGGCCTGGAATTGCTCCAGGGGAGGTTCAGGTTGAATACTGGGAAAATTTTCTTCACTGAAAGGGTTGTCAAGCATTGGAACAGACTGCCCAGGAAAGTGGTGGAATCACGGTCGCTGAAGGCATTTAGAAGATGTGCAGAGGTGTCACTGAGGGCCATGGTTTAGTGCAGGGCTTGGCAGTGCTGGGTTAATGGTTGGACTCGATGATCTTTAAAGGTCACTTCCAACCTAAATGGTTCTGTGGTTTCTGTACCATTAAATTAGGCCATGCCAGGACATGGGCCCTTGAAGTGGTGACCAGCCTGGTCCACAACCTGCAGGAGACTTAAACACTTGCTACAGTCATATAAACATTGCATTCAAGTCACTTGATTCTGCAGATTTATTCAGCTGAAGGAGACAATCCTTTCTGCTTGATGGCCCAAAAATGACAGTGTGCAAGGCAGCCGTGCCTTGAGAATTTAAACAACTCACCCTAAACTTACCAGGGAATTCAAGGTCCCTCCTGAGCTGAGATGCTGGCTCTTAAGAGAGCAGCATTTCCACACAGGCTTTTTGCTAGCTGCAAGACTTCTGTACCAATGCATGTTTATCTTTCACTGGGGATACTGATCTGCAGTAGAGCAGGTAACATTCACAGAACCTGACAGTTTATGCTGTTATTTTCCCTGCCTAGAATGGCTGTCAGGAGTCTGCTTTGGGCAACATAAGCAGCTGTATGAATCCAAACAATTTCAATCTAAAGACAAACTCAACAGACCTTTCATTGCACACACTTGGTTATTTGCAAATCTCCTGTTGTCATATTTCTGGGTTTGATCTGAGAAAATTTGCTTTGTGCCTGCTTTGTTTCATGCAATTCTTCTACTACAGTGGGTGAAGGCCCACATACAGAGGCAGAAACCTCTGCAATCTACTCCTTTTTCTGCTCATAGTGTGTCTCCTTACATTGGCCAGAATTTTCTCAGGGCTAGATCCAAAATGAAGAGAACTTTTCACTTTCTAATCGAAATTCAAATTTCTGGTTTTAATTGTTTAAATTTTTTTAATTGTTTTAATTATTATTTGAAAGCCAAATTTAATTGTTATTTGAAAGCCAAACCATTTTGGATGGGTTTTTTGAATGTTGACTTTTCTATTTTCCCTCAAGTTGAAATTCTCTAATTGTTAAAAAAAAAGAATGTGTATGTGTGTATACATTCTTTTCAACATACACATTATATGAAAATGTATATATGATACATAACTTATCTGTTAAACTTTTTCAGTAAGATCAGCTTCAGCTTTATCATTCTGTCACAAAATATATTAGCTGTAGACTTCCTAGACTGTGACTGTGACTGTGACAAGTCATATTAAAGTAAGTCTGTATTAAATTTTAATTTATTAAAATATCATACCCATAAAACACTTAGGAATGGAATACAAAGTCAGAACCTGTCATGGAATACTGACCACATCTGACTTTTCTGAACGTCCTCTCACATGAGCTAAGAGAACTCCTCACCACCAGGAGGAGCTCTGGATAGCAGAAAGAGACACAGATATAATCGCAGAAAATAAACCCATACATTTTCTAGACAAAGAATGTGGACCAATGGCTTAGCCAGTACACTACTCTCCATCATCACCACCAGCATGCCAATTTTCATAGTGTGAAAACTGTGTGCTATCATTGAGAGTTCCAATTTCACTCAGTAGGCAAAGAATCATGATACAAATTACTCTGGTTATTTGTATTTACAGCATAATTTTTCCTTTATCATTTACAAAGAAACAAGGTGTCCCATTCTTGGTCACAACCACTCATTTCTCAAATAATCCCTTTAATTTATACTCTTTGGAAGAAAATGTTACTTGTATTTTAAGTTTTTCAAGTTGAATCCCTTAAACCTTGAAAGATGTAATAGGATGAAAAAAGGAATTTTTAGAATGAACCCCAGACTTGAAACCAAACTTCACATTCTCCTGTATTTGCAGTCCATTTGTGAAGTAATTCAATGTCCACTAAAATCAATTAATATTGTCATTTTTTTTCTGAGCATGGAGAGTCTTAGAATGTCAGGGCTGTTAATTTAAGCACCTGCAGGTGAACGTGGTATTTAGCTTTAGACAGACACTTAAGAGTTTTCCATTTGTTTAACCGGTGACAAAAACATAACAAAAATTAGGTGACAAAATTTTTTTACTGCTGGAGGATGAAACACCTGGGGGATGATTGGACCCTCTATATTTATGCACGAATTCAAACTTTGTTTTCTCATTTCAGGTCACGGAACCAAAGGAGTGTTTGAACTTCTTTCAGGATGGCGTCGGACCAGGGAGAATCTGCCCTTCAAGGACCGAGTAGCAGACGCCTACTCAGATGTCATGGTCTCCTACACCATGACCAGCTCCTTGTACTTCATAGCCTTTGGCATGGGGGCAAGCCCCTTCACCAACATCGAAGCTGTAAAAGTCTTCTGCCAGAACATGTGTGTCTCCATCCTGTTGAACTACTTCTACATCTTCTCTTTCTTTGGCTCCTGCCTGGTCTTTGCTGGCCAGCTGGAGCAGAACCGGTACCACAGCATCTTCTGCTGTAAAATCCCCTCAGCAGAATACCTGGACCGGAAACCGGTGTGGTTCCAGACCATGATGAATGACGGCCATCAGCACACTTCCCACCACGAGACCAACCCGTACCAGCACCACTTTATCCAGCATTTCCTCCGAGAGCACTACAACGAGTGGATTACCAACATCTACGTCAAGCCATTTGTGGTGATACTGTATCTCATCTATGCCTCTTTCTCCTTTATGGGGTGCTTACAGATTAATGATGGAGCCAACATCATCAACCTTCTTGCCAGTGAGTCCCCGAGCGTCTCCTATGCCCTCATACAGCAAAAGTATTTCAGCAACTACAGCCCCGTGATAGGCTTCTACATCTATGAACCTCTGGAGTACTGGAATGGTACTGTGCAAGAAGACCTAAAAACTCTCAGCCAGGGGTTCAACACCATGTCCTGGATTGAACAATATTACCAATACCTTCGAGTGGGTAACATCAGTGCAACCAACAAAAGTAACTTTATCAGCATCCTCCAGAGCTCCTTTTTAAAAAAGCCAGAATTCCAGCACTTCAAAAATGACATCATTTTCTCCAAAGCTGGAGATGAGAACAATATAATTGCTTCTCGTCTGTACCTTGTGGCCAGGACTAGTGAAAACACACAGAGGGAAGCGGTGGAACTGCTGGAGAAACTGAGGCCACTTTCTCTTATACAGAGCATCAAGTTCATTGTGTTCAACCCTACTTTTGTTTTCATGGACCACTATGGTTTATCAGTAACTATGCCTGTCCTGATTTCTGGTTTTGGCATCCTGCTGGTGTTAATACTGACCTTTTTCCTGGTTATCCACCCTCTGGGAAATTTCTGGTTAATCCTCAGCGTCACCTCAATAGAGCTGGGTGTCCTTGGCTTGATGACCTTATGGAATGTAGACATGGATTGCATTTCTATACTGTGCCTTATCTACACTTTGAATTTTGCCATAGATCACTGTGCACCCCTGCTTTATACATTTGTATTAGCTACTGAGCACACCCGAACTCAGTGTATAAAGAACTCCCTCCAAGAGCATGGGACAGCCATTTTGCAGAACGTTTCTTCCTTTCTTATCGGGTTGGTCCCCCTTCTCTTTGTGCCTTCAAACTTGACCTTCACACTGTTCAAATGCTTGCTGCTTGCTGGCAGTTGCACACTTCTGCACTGTTTTGTTATTTTGCCCGTCTTTCTAACCTTTTTCCCACCTTCCAAAAAGCACCACAAGAAAAAGAAACGGGCCAAAAGGAAGGAACGAGAAGAGATCGAATGCATAGAGATTCAGGAGAATCCTGATCATGTTACAGCAGTCTGAAAGGCTTAGAAAAATATAATAGTATATTCTCTTTTTAAAAAAGCGTTGCACAGAGATGCAGGGAAAATAGAGCAAAGATCTCAGCTGCTTGTGCTGGCCAGGTCTGACAAGGCAAAGGAAGATCAAGAAGGGGTATTCATGACACCTCAAGGTGCAAACTTTTTTTAACAAAAATAATGAAAGCGAAATAATCTCAAATGTTTCCTTTGAATCCTCATTCTCCACCAGAGAAGAGTCTGTTGGCCATTAAGTGTTCCTGAATCTCAAACTATAGCTCTAATGGGAATTGCTTAATATGTCATATGTAGGACTAAAGCTAAGGTGAAAAAAAGAGTTGCCATTAAGTAAACACTAGGGGAAAAGGCAGATTTGCTTGAAAAAATTGTCCATGGAAGAGAATTAAACAATATTTCAAATAAGAAAAGGTTACAAGACCAAGAGAGATTGAAAATGCCATGGTAATTTTTTATTTTCTTGAGCAAGTTAGTTAAGATGAAACCTATGCACTTGGGAAGTAAATGTTTAAAACTATCTAAGCCAAAGTACTTCCCAAATCCAGTATACCTTGTATATCTGTAACACCACAATTATTGCAAATATGGATGGCAAAAGGATAGAAGTACTATTTATGCAGGAGAAGAAACAATCATAGCCATTTGGAAATCTAACATGTAGTTCCTTTAAATGTGACATATCACTGTTATCCCAAGAGGTCACAGCTGGTAGTTAATACCATACACCTATTCTGGTAATTATGAATTTCCCCTTGAATTAACAGATCTCACAAAACTAATCCAGGCCATCATCACTGCAGCACTGTTTGCAGTTCCTGCAGTGTAACACTTCTGAATCCTAATTTGTTGGTGTTGACATTAAATACTGAATATTAATCAAGCAGGAGCTACAAACGCAATGATGGATTGCATTTCACAGGCACAATGTGACCATGTAGCAGCTGAGTCAGCTCTGGAACACCTGCACAGTCTTAGCATCATATATTTGGTCCAAGGGATGAAGGGATATGTTTGCTGGTCCCTGCAATATGCTGCAGGAAGTGGGATTTTCCCCTTCTTTAAGCAAAATATTATACAAAAAACTTGCCACACATTTAAAAAAAAAACCACCTTGTAAATGTTTGCATGGGGTCAGATCAACCCCTAGTTGTAAGAAGACAGACTGGTCCCCTGTGGGAAGGGGAGGGGAGGGTAAAATGTCTTTTTTACTGTTATTATTATTCCTAAATATTTGAGTGTTGATCATCTGCAACATAAAGCTTTGTTATGGCAGTTAAAATTTCACAGGAGAGTGCAGTAAATCCTCAGTTACTATGTGGCACTAGAAATTGTACTGTAAAGGACTATGAAAGACTTTCTCTGCTTTGTAAACTATTCAGCTTGGTAGCCCAAGGGAAGGGATGAAAACAGACCTAGCCATTTCAGTTTGCTCTTGGCCCAGTTTTGCACTGGAGCTTGCCATGTCAATCTCTCCTTTCAGTATTTTAAAAGGGCTTGCTTTCTACTTCCTGGAATATGGTATAGCATCTCCTCCATGAGCAATGTCTTCCTGAACCTATAGTATCCATGAGGACACTATGTAAAGATATCACTATATGAAGTGTCTATGTCTACTTTGTATTACTTGTGGGTACCTTTAAAAGATAATCTGGAAGCTGTTTACCTTCCAAAATGTGTATACATGTCTATTTGTGGCTGATAACTCAGTCTCAAACTTGCAGAGTTTGCTGACAAGGAAGTGTACATATGTCTTACTAAAAAGCTCTCTGCAAGATGTTAATTCTTTGCTATGTGACATGTCTCACCTCTTCCTACTGTTTTATGGTTAGGAAGAGACAGAAAAAAATCACCTGCAGTACAAAAAAAAAAAAAAAGCCATTTGAATGCCAGTTCTAATGTTCATGAGCTGTTTCTGCTTCCAAGGAATGAAATTTCACCTCTTCTCTATATTTTCTGTACTTTGCCATTATCATTTGCCAAAAATGACCTCTGTGTTGTAGGAGTGGTCAAAGCTCTTGATTGTTGGAGGAAACTTTTGAGTGCAACATGTCTTAGAGAGAGAGAAACTTTCTAGACAGGCAAAGCTTCCAAAGTTTGACTCTAGATCGAAAATTCAGGGGTAGCTAGATAGCTAGATCAAGGTTACTGGTTTGACCCAAAATATTCAAGGGCCAGACACAGAACTGACATATAAATAGTTCAGTAAGGTTTAGAAGCAGTGGACATTTTAGTGTTGGGTTATGGGTCAGATGTGCCTCTAGTTGGGAAGTTTTTATTGACCTTGATTTGTATCTTGATGACATTGTGCAATATCCATCCTATTTTGAACAATCCATTGTGAATGTCAAGCTTCCCAATCTTTTTAGATTTCCTCCACTGCCCACACAAAACCTGGATTGTTGCAGCACTGTGACCCTTGGTTATCACTTCTGGAGGTGTGACCTGGGAAGTTCCTGGTCTTCTCTTGCACTGCCCAGATGTATCCCAGGGATGTCTGTCATGCATTGTGTTGAGGGAAATAGCACTTTCCAAAGCCATCAAAGCCAGGATTCATCTCATCTAACTTCAGATATTAGCAATGTAGATATTTATATCCAAACTTCCTTTTGGGCCATAAGAGAGTGACAGACACTTCTGATCCATTTTACAGCTGTATATTAGGAGTAAATGAATCACATTTTTTAAAATTCAGATTTCTGTCCACTGGTGATCAAGGAAGCTCAGCAACTGGTTCAAACACAGACATCAGGAATGCTGACTCATCCAGTCTTGGGAAGATTAACCCTACTTAAAATAACAAAATATCAAGAGGAAGAGAAAAGATTATAAACATGCCTCCCAAGCTTCAATTTTAGGCATAAGTTCCAGGAAGAACTCAGCCCAAATGTTATGTTTTGCTTATGAAGTATTATGCACAACAAATTGTTTTAAAAAGTGGAATTCCCATAGCAGAGTATAGTAAGCCAAGACACCAGAAAATGTCAATATTAAAGGTGGGCTCACACAAATGAGCAAGAATTTGATGAGGTGTCAAACCAGCTCCTCTCAGTGTCATGCATGTGCAGTAGCACTTGTATAACAGGTACCAAATATACAGATCACACACTGGGACTAGAAGGTTTTTATTTCTCTGTTGATGCAGGAGTGAAGCAGAAAACAAACCACATCTTTCATGGATGTAATTTTGTTATTTTTTTCAACCAATTTCCACATCCACCAAAAAAGAACCAGTGCAGCCTTTACTTCTGCAAATAGATCAGTTTCTGTGGAAGAAGGAAAACTGGAATAATTTTGGGACGCAGAGTCCATATTTTTTAATTCTTTCTACTTGTGTTTGTTTACTTTTCTTGCATTTTTTTTCAGTACTCTATATCTTTTTCTACAGCATCTTTTCAGCCTAACTGGAGCTGCAGAGCACTTGTGAAGAAAGCACATAGCTCATGCCAAGCAATTTGACACTCTGATAACATGCTGCATACTGGATCTTCATTACACACATTTTTCCCCAGTTACCATAAATCCCCTGCAATACTGTGCATATTCCTTTAATGTCTGATTTTATATATGGTCTAGATAATCTCCCAAGAACCTTGTGTGCATCTCCTGCTTGGTTTGGTTTCATTCCCTCAAAGTATATTGCTTTGAATTTATTGTTGAGATAACTCTGTTGAAGTCAACAGATTTATTGCCATGATATATTTGACTTTGCATGTCTTCTACCTGGTAAGAAGTGATACCATGACAAAT
Source organism: Molothrus aeneus (assembly GCF_037042795.1). Classification (NCBI taxonomy): domain Eukaryota; kingdom Metazoa; phylum Chordata; class Aves; order Passeriformes; family Icteridae; genus Molothrus; species Molothrus aeneus. The sequence continues at coordinate 69,469,150 of NC_089648.1, read as the reverse complement.
GAGCCTCTTACATTGTTGGTGTGCTTGTTAAACAATATATCTGTCTATACTCTATAGCCATAGTTGCATGCTGCACTTGGGGGGCTGCAGTGAAGATTTATTTTTTTACACTTTGTTCTGTGGGCTATTTTAATCTAAATCTAATATTCTGTCTTTTTTTTCCTCTTTTTAATTAGAGTTAAGTCTTCATCTTTGTAGTCCAGTACTTGATGTAGGTTTAAATTAGATTTTAGGAAGAAATTCATTACTGTGAGGGTAGGGAGGCCCTGGCACAGTTTGCCCAGAGAAGCTGTGGCTGCCCCACTCCTGGCTGTGTCCGAGGCCAACATGGACAGGTCTTGGAGCAGTGCAAAGTGTGCTGCCCATTGCAGGTGGTTGGAACTAGATGGTATTTAAGGTCCCTTCCAACTTAAACCATTCTATGTTTCATAAATTTATTGCCTAACAAAGCAAAGCACTATTTAAGGTCAAGGTAGATATGGATGCATGACACCTTGCATGCATAATTTAAAGAGATTATCTTCAGGGTTATCACCCTCAACTTTTTACTTCAAACAATTCCTATTTAGATGTAACCTGCCACAAGTTAATGTCTATTCAAGTTCCTTGAACAACTCTAGTTTTGAAATTTTCTCTGATGGAAGGAAAAGAATCAGGGGGAAGGAAGAATATGCAGTTAAGTGGTTGTGTAATCAGCGTTCTTTTTTTCCCCAAAGGCTTTCACTGCTCTACTCCTAATTAAGTCACACTGAGTAGCAACTCTAGCATAATTAAGATTTATTTCAACGTAGTTATTCCATATTTCACTATGACAAGAGCTTGGCTTATTTTCTTTATGCAAGTACCATGCTAAGTCTCTGATTAATTTTTCAGTAATTATAAACTTTAATAAGTTATTTTTCATTGCCACACTAGGTTTTTGAGTACTTCAAGCTCCCATTTGATCTCCTAGGAAACACTGTGTAGAAGCAAAGTTAGGCAGTCAGTGAGCAAGAGACGTGTTGTAGTGTTGGGGAAATTGGATTCTTCACAAAGAGGCAGCATCTCCTCCAACAGGCTTCAAAGAAACAGTGATACTCAGGATATCTGAGAAAATTAAGGTGAAGTGGAAACCAAGTGAAACATTGTTTGGAGTGTAACCAAATTATTATGGGCAGATAAAGCTTTGATTCTTCTTTCATAACTTCTTACACAGGCAAAAGACATTTGGAAAGGAAAGGAAACTGGATATGGAAAGCACCTCATCCATCACCTAAAATGATTCTTTTCACTGTAGTCTTGCATGAACAATCTCACACACCAGGTTAGTACTGGTTGTTCCACCTCAGCATGGGCCTCCCCTTGGCCTGTTTTCCATGGAAACAAAGGAAGGGATTCCATGTTTGCTTTCACAAACCCCTGGGGAGGGGATTGAGAACTGCTTCCTTGCCTGACAGAACTGTGTATGGATGAGAGCTGAGAGATGCAAGTACAGGTTATTTCATGCCCCACTTGCTCTCTCTCTGCCTCCTCAAGAGCAGCAATACCCTCAACCCTTGGTACCAATCCCAAGCTGAGTGCAGGAATTCATAACTTCCCCAGGAGGAACTTGGAATTTGTGACCACAGCTGCTCACAGGCTGACACAAGCTGATTCACCTCTGTCCAACAAGAATTTAAGGGCTTTTTTTAGAGATGTTCTTTGAGAGATTCCACTTGTCACTACAGAGCCCCACACAACACCTCACCTGCCCAACACTGGAGTGGTGTAAATCCTTCTTCTGATATGGCAGTCAAGTAAAAGAATTTTCTGGAAGCTTTTATTTTTGATCCTAGAGGCTTTTCCCAAATGCAATCTTTTAATTTTTTTTTCCCTCAACCATTTCTTCATCTCTTTCTACTTCCTTCATTGTTTAAAAGCAAAGGTCCCAATGTGAAATTTGGATGCTCGTCCTACCCATCACAAAACATCATTATCTACAAATTTGAGGTGGGTTATGGATGTTCAGGTCAAACACAGGGATCAGGATTTCTTGCCCACACTGGCAGTCGAAACCCTACTGAAAACAAGTAAATGTGAAAACAAGTTCATCTTTCCTAGCTCTCTTTGTTTCCTCTCTGACATACCAGTGTGTACACAAAACTATTCTCACTTTTATCCTGCTTCCTCATTAAAACAGAGTTTCTTTTTCCTGCTCCCTGAGGCTATCTTCTTTTTGCAGCTCAACTTATTTCACACTTTACTCTTCTCTGGGTGCTCTCAACCTCTTCAAAATTTCCCTATTTATTTTTGAAAATTCTGAGAGCATAACTCTGTTGAAATAAATAGAAGATGTTTCTATGCTTCAAAGTGCAGCCTGTGGTACAGACCTAACTAATTTATAACAAAGCCCAAATAGCAAAATACTTTCTTCAGACAGAAAAGTGTCTGTAAGAAAACTCAGGAAAAAATTAAGCCTAAATTTCCATTTTTATGAGGTTTTTATCTCATAAACTTCTACTTTTGATTACTTTACTGTAGGCATTTATTTTTCAGCACACTTTTATCATAGAAATGCCTAGTTTTTCTCTGCTTTTCTGTCTCAGCAAGAAAAATAAGTGGACATTCCTTCATGACCTCTAAAAGAAATTATTGCCCCTGCATGGAACAACTTTTTTATCAAATTTCTGTCCAGAGCACATTTTCCAGCACATTAATTGTACAAATCACTGGAAATAAGTATTCTAGTGGAAATGCTGATACAGCCTTAACTACAGAAAAATGACTGGTACTTCATTAGTGTTCTGCTTAATTCCAACCCCTCAGCGTCAGCCTGCTGGATACTCCAGGCAGTATTCCTTACATGAGTTGATAATCATCTCCTTCACCATGTGGGCAACATCAGCACATCAGAGTCTGCCCTGCTTACACAGCAAAATCATTAACAGATAATCTTAACTTTTGCTGGAGAAGGGAAATATCCCAGAGTAAGGCAGAGTGGCAGCCCTCTACTCTGAGAGTGCTTCTCACTTTCCCGTCTGTGTGTTGGATTTTGCACTGAGCTGCTCTTTGAAGGACAAGCATCACTTTTCTTTCCATAAGCCATTTGAGAATAGGATGTGAAATATTTAAGATTTAGTTATGGATAGACATTTTTTACATGGGAATTTGAAAGGGATGTCAATCAAATAGAGTAAAAGTCCCCATGAAAAGAGAAATCTGAGTCCACAACATCTTGCAATTCTGACTTGATACTTCCCTGATCTTATTTTCTTTCATCAATAAGGACTGAACTTTTTTCACACTTACCACATTGAAGATAATCCCTGACCTACAAAAACATCCTGTTTGCCAGAAGCAGACATTCTCTTGGAGGAAATCCCATTGGTTTCAGCTCCATGTCAAGGGAGATTTTGCAGGATTTGGACAGCAGTGGTTAGTATGTACCTCCCCAGGCACAAGTCCTCATTCCCAACATGCAGACCCAAACACTAAATATGTAGGATTAGTAGGATGGGTGATTTTGCCTCTACAGAAAAAGAAGGGGTCATTGCAAAATCCAGTTCTGAATTCACCATAGGTGGAAAAGCAAAGAGTGGTCAAGGAGTCAGCCTTGCTATTACTGTACCTGTGTGAGAATTTCAGAGAGGACTCATCCAGCTGTGAAAGCTTAAACAGGGACAGCATCATGTCCTGAACAATAATTTGTTCTTTACTCTCTACCTCAGAGAGCCCGACTGCTCCTGAACAGCATCATGGAGCCTGTCCTAAGTCCTAGGTACAATAAAGTTAAGTACAGAACTTGGGGTGTAACTTCTTAACACCAGGTTTTGTAATGACACAGGTACTGGAATTTAATCCTCAAAGCCATTAAATATCTAGAGAAGTCCCTACCTAGCACAGCTTTGCTCCAGCAAATCAGCTCTCTCCCCAGCAACCCTGGCACAGTCTGGGTGCTGGCATGGTCCAGGGACAATTCCCACCAGACAATTTAGTTACAGTCACCCCATTTTTAGACTACAGGGCTGTTTTACAGTATGGACACTGACAGACCACATCAGTCTCCTTCAGGCCTGCAGAGAAATCCTGACATTGCTCGATTTATTCTCAAAGTGATAACTTTAGAAAGCAATGCAGCCTATGTTCACAGTGATGTTTTACATCTGAAGATCTTCATCTGGCAAAATACTCAAGTAAATGATTTAGTTTAATCAAATTCTAAAGTCTCATGGACTGGAACATCTTTAAATTTAAGCACGTGTTTAAATACTGAGCTAAATAAAGATGCACTTATCTCTGTGCTTCGAGTTAAATAGAAGTTTTGCAGGAATAGAAGTCTTAAAAGAGAAGGCCTTTATTCCCATAACATACTAAATTCTACAATTATAGTAGCAATTTCACAATATGTAGAAAAACTGTGCCAAGCACATATATTTTTCAGGGTTTCAATTTCCCTGATGTAAGACATCTCAGGGACATTTTAGTGATTTGTTACAGTCATACAACACTCAGGCAAGAACAAAGCCTTGCTGAGCACTTTTTCTGGGAAAAAAATAGCAAGATATTTGACTCAGAATGAGAATACTGTATCTTGTGATATTAAAGCTCATTTCTAAAAGAAAAAATGAAACTTTTCATTTAATTTAATTCATTATTTCTTTAAAGTGACTCACTAGAGAAGTTCTGGATATGTCTTAATATGAATAAGACAGGAATTGCTCAAAGAAGTTAAATTCAGCTTTGCCAATACAACTATAACAACACCCCACATTAAAAAATAAAATAAAATAAATTTTAAAAGGCTTTGTGCCTAGTGTAAAATTTTTCATGTCATCATCTATTGCTTTTTAATTAAATTAAATATGAATGGTGGCATAAATAGGACAGAAGTTAAGAATCATATGTCCTGGGGCTGCATCTAGTAAGGAACACATATAGACTGAGAAGAGAAATCAAGTCCCCACTTCTGTAAAAACAAATGCAACTGCCAAGCCATAAACATGGTGAATAATCCAATTGGCTTCAGTGGAGCCATCAGGATGCATATGAAGATATGCACATAAGTCTTTGTCAGTCTGAGGACTGGGGTAAACTGATATTCTAATCTGAAAGGAAACAGAATTTCTTAAGCCTGACATTTCCTCAAAACCCTCAGAAAGGTTCAGCTTAACCAATCTCTGTCTCTTCCAAGAGCAAAGCTTTTTGAAAAACTTTGCCTAAAAGCATAAACTCAGTAGGTACACAGGCTCCATATGCACTTAAGAGTGTAATGAAAACCATGGAGTAACTCCTCCCCTGGGATGCCTGGAGACAATACTTTGTGGAAGCATGGGTGGAAAGGACCATGCAAAATATTAGAGGTGTCCCCCTCCCAGGCTACAGTCAAAGGAGAGAAACATGCACTGCAATTCCTGAGCTCAGATGGATCCTTTAGGATGAGGGCCCTTGCACAAGTCTGACAGCAGCTGCCAGAGCTGGGGAATAGTCGGGATAAGCAGTTCATAAACCTGAGAGCACATGCATAAAATGGGGTCAGGCTGATGCCTCTGGGGCATCTCTGTTCATTGTAACTGCAATGAAAACACTGAGAAGTGGCTCTGGGGTGGTGAGCAGTGACCAGTTTGCCTGTTCTCTTTGGTTGGTGGGGGTTAGGGCAGCCCCATTAGGGCTCCATGAGGGCAGCTCAGTGACTGGAGCAGCACAAACAAGGCAGCTGTGAGCAGCCAAGAGTTACTAAAACAGGGCCTGAATTAAGCAGGTTCTGTAAGGAAAATACAGGTAACTTTTTCCATTGTTTATTTCCATTTGCCCCTTCTTTCAACATAATACTTGTTTTTAGGGGGTTTTTTTTAAGCTCATAATGGTCAGATTTTCTACCTCCCTTTAAGTTGCAGAATTTGCTTAACTCTTTTTTTTTTTTGTATGAATGTAGATTAGATTTTTAATTACTGAGATTTCTCAGGTGTAGGCAACTTTACTATGCTATGGATAAATAGCATAAGTAAATATTGATTTTCCTCCCTTGTAAAGCTCCCTTGTAAAGCTCCCTTGTTGCCGAAAACTGTTAACATTTTTCAAGATTCAACCATGACCATATTTGTATAAAAGCCTTTTACTGAGCTTGAAACTCTATACCAAATACTTATGTCTTTTAAAGACTGAAATCTTCAATAAAATATGTTACTCGTAAATATTAGAATTTCCCCTTTCTTCAATAGAAAGATATTCAGTATTAATCCATATTACAGTACCATTTTGTCAGCTGCCTGTTGCCTTACATTTAGATTTAGAGGAAATGAACAGGCTTTTTTTTAAGAGCAAACGTGGAGCTAAGATGCTGGGCAGCAGCAGGAACTGGCACCTCCGTCCTCACAAGAGGTACAGGGCATTTCAGGACTTGGGAAGAGTGGGTCACAGCCAGGGAATTGGCAGCCCTGAGCTGGCATATGGTCCCTCACTGATTATCTGCAGATAGGCAATTTACAGGTGCCCCGAAGCTGTGTGAAATGCAACCAAATATTTCAATTTCCCAGACAGAGCTGGCTACACAATGGCCTCCACAGAGCTCAAGCCAGTTCCATTCCTCACCAAACACTCCTGCCAGTGGATCCTTTCTCCCCAGGTTTCCTCCTGGTTTCTCATTCAACCTTCTCCCTTCTTCTCACAGCCGCAGCAGCTCTCAGCTCCTCTTCCCACACTGGTAGAGTTGGAATTTCAAGCCCTTCCAAGTCAAAGGCATGGGGTAATCTTTCCCAGGACTTCTTGACCATCTCTGGGAAGAACAAGGAGATGTGCTCACATTGCACCCAGTGCTGCCCCATGGCTCAGAGATCTGTCTCTGCCTCTGTGTCACCTCTTCTCTTGCTCGCAGCAGTGCAGGTACCAGCATGAGCATCCCTCAGACCCTGCAGTTTACAGCAAGCTTCTAAGGACACATGAAATCATTCACGCATTCACATTCCTCCATCCAGTGCAAATGGGAATATTTGCACTTTTCCTTCAAGTCTCTGTCTGCATCCTGAAGTCCTGGTCTGTGGCACCCTGTCTAGAGGCAACATACTGGACTCAGATTATGTGCCTGGTTTCCTTTCAAATGAAAACAGGCAGAAAACACAGCACAGCAATTTTCACCTGAATGTGAGGAAGAACTTATTAGCTGTAAGGGTGATTGGGCACTGGAACAGATTGCCAAAAGAGATTTTGGAATATCTTTGTCTGGAGATACTCCAAAATCATCTGAACATGATCGTGAGTAATACAATTTCAGGGACCCTGATTGAGGGGGGTTGGACTAGATATACCCTCCAGTTGTCCTTTCCAACCTGAACCACTTCTGTTTCATTTAACTAGGTGGGTAAAAAGTAGAAAATCTCTATTTTTCTTCTAATAGATTGATTTCAAGGGGAAAAAGAATTTTCCTCTATTACATCATAGCTACTAACCCAGCTTTATTTGGGAGAAGGTGTTGACACCTGCCAAGGTGAATGAAGCAGAGAGCCAGTGATGCCTCAAGGCCAGGTTGGATGGGGCTTGAAGCAACCTGGTCTAGTGAAAGGTGTTCCTGCCCATGGCAGGGAGGGTGGAACTAGGTGATTTTTAAGATCTCTTCCACCCAAACCATTCCATGATTCAATAATTCTATTTCTCCTCATCTGAGTTAGCTCCTGCTGTTTCTGTTTGTGTTGATTCTGTGCTAGTTTCATTTTCATGAGGGAGGATGCAGATTTGACCCAAAGTAACAGAAGTACCCGAGAGAACAAAAAGAGTTTTTCACTGTATTCCAAGGAATAGTTCAAAAACTCCCTAAACCTAAATTGTTATGAATAAGAAAAGGTAGCTTAGAACTGTGGCATGAATTTTTCCTCTTCATTGCCAAGGACATAGAAAACATTGACCAAGTTTTCTGTGCATGTTGCAAATAAAACAATTAGAAACTCATTTTAACCAGCAAGGCCCTAAACCTGCTGAGCTCCTAGAAACAGGGTAATCTATGTCTGGCTGTAAGAGAGAGATCCCAAAGGGTTGAGACTGCATGCAGGTTTGGTAGTAGCCATAATATTATGAGAGCTTTGGCAAATACATTTGCTATTAAAATTAGGGGTGAGGGGAAAACTTTAATATAAATTTTGCAAATACATTTCTCTTCCTCTCCAACCTGGGTTTGGTCTGGGAAATTACAACAATAAAGTAAAATTATTGACAACAAATCTGTCTTTCAGAGGCAAGTCAGACCTGCTGGCTGCAGCATCTCTTGTTTGCAGCTGTCCACTATAAAGAAGCAGCAGTTGCTGTTCTGGCATATAAAGTAACAGCTGAAAATACTGGGGTTTTGTTATTTTAGCTTATATTGGTACTTATGCTGCCCTCCAGTGATAAAGACAGTTGTTCCAACCTGTATTCTAGACTTCTGTAGCATTTTATTTCTGGTCTGCTCAATTTGCACTGAAAACTGCAGTTCTCATTCCAGAATTTTAGCAATTTCTTGTCTAAAACTAATTGTAGTATAGTTCCAGTTAATTTTATTTGTAGCATTTTTTAAATCAAAAGAAATGTAGATAAATTTAATGTGAGAGATAAAATAAATAGCATGGATTTAAATATGAAAAAACCACACAAATACATAACTTTGGACCTACTAAAGTATCACAGTTAATAAGAGTTTCAATTAAAGAATTTTTTATTCAGATTGACATTTTAGTTTTAGTTCTGAAAAAAAATCCATGTTCATTGTTGTTATTATGCAAACAGTACTTTCAGTGCTGAATTTTGGTGGTGTTTTGATGGATGGATCTTAAATTAACTCTGTTTTGAGTTCCTGGTTCTCTCCCATGCTCCTCTGAAATCCATGAATAGTGGGAAAGTCAGGTGGCACCTTCCTCGCAGCACACAGACAGACAAAGCATTGGTAGCATTGAAGTTTCTGTGAGCTCATGGTGCAACAAAAGAGATTTATATGTTCCTCAGCTCAAAGGATTGGCACAGCTTCTCACAGCAAATTGAGTGTTCCAGAGGTATTATTGGTGCTGTAAGAACCCATCACCTGCCAAGAACTGACCTGTATTTTGGCTGATTGCAGTACCTGTAGAAATATGAAAGAGTGGAAAAGTTTGAGCGTATTTTACTCTGCTGTTTCATTCATGACCACTTTTGGATTTCTAGCTGCAATTTACATTTCATTTGGGAATGATGCAGTGGTGCTGGTTGCTTTTTCTGTTCCTCCTTTACTTAGTGCTTTTTCTCAGATATATGGCTGCAGCTCACACAGACATTTCTGAGTTTTAGAGTATGGGACGCACACAAAATATTTATGAGAAGCTGAATAAGTGCCTGAGTGAATGGCTTGTGTAGAAACCCCTGTTGCTCTCATTATCAGTGGTAACTTTTCTGTTGCTCTTAAAACTAAATGAACCTTTGGTTCCCACCCCCTTTGCAGTGCCTGGGTTCGCACAGTGATCAGCAGACAGGTCAGAACAAAATTCTGTTCTGGACCTCAAGGAGTTTGCATGATCTCCCCTTGACAATTGAGAGTTTAACCACCATTGACAGTTTAAAGTCCATTCAATTCTCCAATGAGAAGCAGCCACAGAATTTTTTAGGTGTAGGATCAGTCCAGGCTGAGCAGTTCTTCAGCTACAATGAGCAGAGCCCCACTGTGACGTGGTGTGTCCACAAGATCCCCCTATATAGAAAGAAATGATTTCTTGCCTTTTAGTAGTCTGGGGTAGTAATTTTACCAATCCTTCTGGTCTAGACGTCCCCAAAATAGTACTGAACAAGAGCATGAATGGGTGTGTGTAGCATCCAGGCAGAAAGCTTGCTGAGCAGATAATACTCCCTGAAAGAGTTAATAACCAAAAGGGTTTGCAGAGTATCCTCAGGGCTTGCTGGATGTAGGTCTGGTTTTCAGCAGCCAGCTCAAGAAACAATTTTATGTAAACAGATGATGTGCCTAAAGGTATCACTGAAGAACAGGCCCAGGGATGGAAAAATACAAGACCTCATACCACACCAGAAGTTTTTCATTCTTTACACAATTGGAGCTGCCCTCTTAATTATCTCAGTCTGGGCCAGGTTAATTGGAGCCGTCCCTGACGTGAGTCAGTCTCACACATTTTCTGCAACTTTGCTAATTAAGATAATTTTCACCTTTTATAGTTGCTTTAGTATTCAGAGCAGTTTGCCATAGGCTAATTATAATTATTGAGTGATGGCTTTAAAATTTCATGTTTGTGATGACATTTTATCACATTAAATTGGAATCCCATAATCCTTCTTGCTCTATGATAGACAAGGAGGTCATCTCTATTCTGGAAGTTATCCACTGTGTGATACTGTGCTGACATTGGCCATTTTCATTCAGAACCACTGCAATCTCTTCTACTCTTCAACTGAAGACATTCAGCATCCATCTGATTCCAAAGGAATACAAAAATACTGAGTTCAGGATCCAGGGCACAAATCTGTTTGCTTTCATCCTATAGATGCCCTTGCTCTGTGTGATTTGGGTGAACTGGACATGCAAGAACTGAGGCACAGGAAGGAAGAAGCCAAGGCACCACATCATTTCTCCTCTGTGTGCAAATCCATGGCATTTTAAGAGCATAATCACTGATGTCTTCCCTTGAGATTTTCAAGGTTCCCTTGAGCTGGAGGAGCAAGGAGAAAAGCTCAGTCTCATCAAGCAGTCATTGCTGCTTGTAGGCAGTGCTGTATCACAGCCCACAGCAGCTTTTCCCCACCACTTTGTGATGGTGAAGGCTCAGGTGAAGGACAGCAGCTCTAATGCAGATGTTCTCAGGGGCTTTCCAGAACTGACACTTCCCTGGAGTAACTCTGAACAGTTCAAGGCTTGACAGCAAAGTCCCAAAACATCCTCTTTGCTTCATGGCCGTGGCTTTGCTCCTTATCACTCTAGCTGCAGTCCCTTGGCTTTTGGTTCAAGTTTGAAAATGCTGTAAATAGAAAAATCAGGGCATAAAGTAGAAGAAAATTCCTGATTGACATAAGCATAGTTTACTTGGATTCATCCTATAGTGTGCAAGGGAATTTACTTACTGAATTGCAAATCTGTGCCAACCTACAGCCTTGCAGAGGGATTTTCTACACTGAGTGGTGCTGGTGAGGAGACAGAGCAGTTTGCAAGCAGAGGCAGAGCTGTGTCAGCACAGCCTCAGGCTGGAGCTCATCCCTCCTGTGTTGAAACAAGGCTGTCCTGTGAGTAACACACACCAGCACAACCACACCATTGTCAAAATCACACCAGTACCTTTGCTCAGGTCCTCTACAGCTAACCCTGCTATCCATAGCCTGGAGTAGTTTTACAAGCACAGATATTCCCATTTTCACCCAAAACTTCCAAGCACATGCTCCCATCCCACTGGTGTCTGTGGGAGAGAACATGTGCTTATGGGCTTTGTTCATTTTGTTCACACAGGATTTGAAGACTTTATTGAACTGTAAGTAGCTGGGTGTTTAATTCCTTCTAAGGCAGGAATAAAGACAAGTTCAAATGGGATTTTCTTGTTCTTGGTTGAGGAAAAGAAGCTACAAAACTAAAAATTAAATTTGGTGGTGCAGAGAAGCTGCCATAGCATAACCATGCTGTTACTTCTTGTTGGCTTCTTGTTAGAAGACTAAATGTTTCTGTTTGTTAAAGTGCCATCGTTTCAGCCACGTGATGCTGTAGCCTGTTTTACCAGAATTTCAAATAGACTTGAAAATTTGAATTTATGGTGGGTTTTTTGCTGAAGAAATAATGTAAGATATAATTAATGAGTCATGATGACTGCAAATTTGAAGCTTATGATTTGTGACTGATTATATAGACTTCAGATAAGGTAAATACACCTCATATCTCTCTATTCTGTTGTGCTGTGCAGATCACAGTCTCTTCTAAGTAGGTAACAAAATATAGTCCCTTGAGTGTGTGTAGACCACTTCAAATTTTACCTGATTTCTTCAGTTCTTGGTCAAAGCACCATGAGATTTTGGAAAGGTAATGGTGTCAGCAGAGGTAAGCAGAAACAGCTTTGAAACACAGCCCTGAAAAATGCTGCTAAACATCTGGTTTTTTAGGACTGCCCAATAAACTGTGCACCTGTGGCAATACAGAATTCTATTCTAGAAAACCTCTTCAGGCTCCTGTGCCATCAGAATAGTTTCAGAGATATACAGAATTTTCGTTCAAAGATGCTTGCATATATTTCTTAACAAATGGTTGGAAGTTCACAGTCCTAATAATTTTCTCAGAGTACATCTTAAAAGAGAACATCTCTGAAGGAGTTCACAGCCCTTGGAGTATCAGTAAATCTGCAGCAGCAGAAGGCAAGGGAAAATTCACTCCCCTACTACATTTATAATGTCTAACACCAGTCAAAAAGAAAAAAAAAAGTTAATAGAAATTGAGATAGGAATAGATCTATTTTTAGAGCTTAATTTTTTCTTTCTTTCCCTTCCTGGCAAATATCCGTATTTTGGAGGTTGCAGTCATTTCTGTTGGCAGGAGAAATCAATAAAGAATTCAGCTATTTCTTCAGTATCCTCCTCTTTCACCTACAAAGCATGTGAAAGGCACAGCCTCCAGGCAGGAGGGAGCAGCTTCTCTGGCTCAAAGTCCCCTCTTCTTCCCAGATTCAAACTAAAAGTCTCCCACGGGAGTTTTCAGAACTAAATTCCCACTCTGGCTGTAGTGTGGATTTTTATATCTCCACTTTCCTGGTGTCTTCTACATCCTTCTTATGGGTTCTTCTGATTCAGAGGTTCAAGCACCCCAAACTTGTTGAGTCACCCGTTCCCACACAGACCCTCTGGATAACATCACAGGCTTGTGATGGATGGAGAGGTGAAGCTCCTGCCTCCAGGGGCGAACTGCATATTCCATTTATCTCTCTTAGCCTTCTTTTTCCCTTTCTCCAAGGCATCTCCTGGAGTCACTGAATGGTTTGGTTTGAAAGGGACCTTAAAGATCATCCAGTTCCAGCCCCCTGCCATGGGCAGGGACACCTTCCACTATCCCAGGTTGCTCCAAGCCCCATCCAACCCAGCCTTGAATATTCCAGGGATGGGGCAGCCACAGCTTCTCTGGGCACTCTGTGCCAGGGCCTCACCACCCTCCCTGCCAAGAATTTCTTCCTAATGACAGTTCTGAAATATGGGGGTCACTAATGTCTAATGGTAGACAGCAGCTCTAATGCTGTCACCAGTGGTGCTCATGCCACACTGCCCTGGACTTCTAAATCAATGGACAGCAGGGTTTGACCTCTGAGAGCTCCAAATGAAGCTAAATTCACGTTTTTGGATTTGCAGGCAGTTCAAGTATTGTGCTACATCCACTGAGCAAAACAATTAGTCATTCACTGAAATAATTTTTCCTGCTATCAGCAATGGTTTGGTCTTTGCTGTAAATTAAAATTATAACTGTGATCATAAAAATGCAGCTACACTGGAACAAATTACCTATCCAAATTCAGCCACAGAGATGACAGACACCTTTCTAAATAGAAATGTATCCATTTCTGCACTGTAGCGTTAAAACTCTTCCCCAAATGAATTAGTACTTGGGTGGAATACAAATCAGGTTATCTCATCATCACTTTTTTTGACATCCCTATAATGGAAAAGCCTAAGTTTAAAGAAATGTAGTTGGTAGCAACTGACAGCTTGGCAGCATAGAAATTTTGTGTATTTCTGTATGTTATTATTCTCTCATTTTTCAAGTATTTAATTCAATCCCTGACATTCAAACAATGGAGTTTTTCCCTAAGACTTTGTTGTGACATTATAGAGCAAGTTCTCTAAATAGTTTTACCGCATCATTTTGGCCATCCTGTTATAAATAGCTCCTCAGCATAAATTTGCACTTATGTTCTCAATCAGACAACTTTCTATTTTTAATTCTTCAGAGGAATTCCCAGAGGAATAGCTCTTTTAAGACCACAGAACTGTAAGGGATCTCCTGCTCATAAAATCTAACAAGAAGTCCCTTGACAGCTGGTTCCTGAAAAATGTGATTCATGTGCTGACTTGCTAAAAATAGATGTGGCTGAACCAAAATAAAAGTTCCAATGTAACAGAAACCCCCTTGAAACACTGCCAAAAGTATAAGCAGCCTCCACAAAGCATTAATGACCCACGGTGGCCAATGTCTACAAAAGTCAGGAAACAAGGTAGAATTTTTAAGAGATTCCTAAAGCTGGTGCCTGGCTCCCATTGAGGCTCAGTGCTTAGGAGTTTTTTAAAATCTGGTAGAAATGTACTTTTATCATTGCAAAGGCTTTGAAAAGCCTGGCTGTACAGCAGCTTTGAGATTGCCTTGTTAGTGGAGCTCCCCAGACGAAGAACTTTCAGAAGCCCATTTTTCTGAGCTTGTACTTTCATCACTTTCGTACCCAGTAAGGGCTATCTAATCAAGGACTCAAAAATCCTTAGATGTGATCAAATATCCTGGCCATCCTAATGTTAATGGGAGAACCCAAAAAATGTGAAATTGCCTAGAAATTGAAATAGAGCAAATAAATTTCACTGCTTTTGAAGAGTGTATTGCAGAAGGAAATGGGAATCAAAGCCAGTTAAAAATGCATTAATCTTTTAAAAAGTCATTCATTTTTAATAATGTAAGGTATAGGTTCCATTATTCATGCAGGTAAAGTCAACTTAAAGCAGCTTTTGCTAAAATCCTGACAGAATCCCTTTGATGTCTCAACCCTCAACTTTCATCAACAGGAAGGAAAAGCTCAATTCTGCTCCCTAGATCCAGACAGAGACTCAGTGAAATCAGTCACATTGCATAGAGCCCTCCCCAAGCTGACCTACTTGCATCATCAGCTCCTCAAAAACAATAAGTCTGTGTTCTGGGAGATAAATCCAAGCAAAAATTAAATCCTGATTATGTCACAGTTAAAGTGCTCAAAAAGAAAACACTTTGGGAAAAGTGCTGGACACTTCTGTGGAAATTGAATGTAGGTGGAGCAGAGGCGAGACAATGCAGAGCTCTAAATGAAGCAGAGAACCTTTACAGATGAGGTTTTTAACATTGAGGCAGCATATTGCCCTCCTCCCTTCTGTTCTGCAGGTGGCCAGCACTGTCCTGATGTGTCTCAGGCAATCTGGAATTGTTCCAGAGATCTCACTGCTGACTTGAGAGCATTCAGGATGAGCCACAATCTTTGGATTACACCTTGAAGTGACAGAGTTCCTTATCTGAGAAATTATTCGTACACATACTGCCATTTCAGGTCATTCCCCAGTGGACACAATCTGGACCTTGGAATTTGGTTTCACTCCCTACAGCACTTGGAATTTGATATAAAACCATGCCCTGATATGGTTTGTACTTCTGCCTTCTGTTTGGAGGTTTGGGAACAGCTGTACCTGACCGCTTTTCGTCAGGAGCTGAAAAACCACATAAATAGGAGCAGAACAAAGATTGTCAAGTCACTGAGTTCTTTTTAGCTGAGTAAGCCAAGAAATGGAGCAAGTTTTTCACTGTGACCCAAAACTCAATAAACTTTAAGTAGAGCAAAGCAAAATGGGAACTTTTTAATTAGATAAAGCAGGCAGAAGAAACAGTATATTTTTACAGCGAGCGCCACTGTCAAGAAGATGTTTTTACCGGTGTGTCTGGTATAATTAACATCCTAAATGAAAGCCTTTGAAAAATGAGGGGTCTGTGGAGACCACATGGAACAGAGAAACTTGATGCCACAATAAATACATCCCTGGTGTCATCAGGAATGGCAGGAGAAAACTTGCTATGTGGTGTATTACTCTTGGAATATTATGTCCAGATACCATTAATTTCTCTAAGATCAATAGGAACAAAAGATTTCAAAATTTCTAGAGTGTGTGAGGAGCCAGATCTGAGGCTTTAGACAACAGCATATCAGAAATTTCTTTTTATTCTTAGTAGCTGACAGACTGATATTCCTAGAAACATAATTCCTTGACAAGAGAGAGATAAAGTGTGAAATGCAAGATAACACAGTGAAGAGTGTATTGAGGAGATGAAGGGCGATACAGTAGATAAGAACAGAATAAGAGGTCATTGTTAAGCGTTAATCTGCATGAGCAGCTTCTTAAAGGCATTGTAAGGCATTGTGCTAAAGCACATGAAAATATTTTGTCCTGTCAGAGATTATGTCTCTGAAAGATATTCATGTGCTCCTCAGAGTGCACATCCCCCTGCTCTTACACCTTACCCATGGTGTTACCTTTGTGTGAAAGCTTTTGCACGGCTGTAAGTACATGAGTACTCTGCCTAACTCTGAAACAAGCTTCTCCTGGACAAAGAAGGTTTGCTTTGGCACCCATGGAAAATTCTTTTCCTGCACAGAAAGATGCAATTATTTACCTGCTGGCAGTGTGGACATCTCATGTCCTGAGAGGGGCGTGTAAATGTTTTGTGTGTGTATGTTTGCACATAGTCAAAGTCAATTCTTTGTGTAAAGAGGTGCTGAGAGCCTAGGTTTTTGTGTATGATAAGTGTATTATCATGTCCCCTCCAACCCAAGCTATTCTAGGATCCCATTGCACTCAGCAACAAAACCTATCAAGTTTTCTCTATGTAAATTTTGAAAAAAATTTCAATCAACTGAGTCGCCAAAGCTGGGAAAACTTGGTTGAGATGTTGTCAAGTTCTCAAGGCAGCAGTGGAGTTTCTGGCCTCCTTGAGGTTGTTAACCATGAGCTGGGAGGATTTCCTAAACTACTTGCCATAAACTGACTCTTCAGCATCAGTTCATTAAACCCCAGCTGCTGATGACTTCCAATACCCTGAGGAGCAGTTGTACAAAGTTCAATCTCTCCACCATGTGTTTGTCAGGCTCTACAGCCAAATAGCTCCTCCCACGGGCTGCTAAGATGGAAGAATCTATAAATCTCCCTAAGAAAGGGGCCGTGGGAGCATTGAATCCCATGGGAATTGTGTAGGCATTGAAAGACAGGTAGCCCAGCTTTGAGCCATCCAGGATGCTGAAACTTTAATGCTTAAGAGGAGATAGTGAAGCAATGACAGGGAAATATAGTTTTATGTCCCAAGGACAAGGACTGAAGGAATTTTAGTTCAACAAACAAAACATAATATTTTCAGGAAAAATATTGAAATACTTGATTCCATTTCAAACACATGAAAATGAATAATTTATAAATCCATCTCTTTCAGGATTTAGGAATAAAATTAATAATAAATGATAATAATTACAAAATAGTCAAAACCAATAGTAAAACCAAACTGTTCATGCCATTTGTAAGAAAAGCAAGTGTTGATAAAACAGCACCTTCCAAGGACAAGGACAGGGCAGAACTCACAGGGCTCTGATATCTAGGATCCCTTGAAGCAAAAAATACTCAAAGATTGCACCAAGGCAGACAAAGCTGGGGGGGGGGGGGGGGGGGTGGGAAGAGGCACACAAATGTAGGTCCAAAAATCAATGAGAAAGTCCTGATAATAGCTGCCTATGAAAATTCCTACACCATCTTACTTATGTAATATTGCTCCACTATTGGTAAAATTATCAGTTTTGGATTTAAGAGCAATGGATTTATTGTGCCAAAAATAAACAGGGATTCAGCCCTCACATCTTCCTATTACTTTCAGAATTATCTTAGATTTTCTCTTGTGACAGGTTAAATTAGATTATTCTCAACAAAAATAAAACAAAGAACACCCAAAAAAGATAGCAAAAATAAAGGACCAAGATGCCATTTCTTGTCTGCTTGAAAGCCTGTGCAAGGAGTACCATGTGTTTCCCCATCTGTGCAGAAGTTTTGCTTATTGCTCGGGATCCAAATTTAAGGGAGAAGGGACTCAAGGGATTTTAGTTCAGAACGAAATGTTGTACACTACAAGCAAGAAAAATTTCAGTGAAATTTTGCATCCCCACTCTTGTTTTCCACTGCAGGGATAAATAATGGATGAGCAACCTCATGTTTTATTGCCAAATGTAAATAAATGATTAGTTTATATGTGTGTATATATGCATATTGTTTTAAGTTGTTTGTAATCAAATGATAAATTTTACTAGCTCATGACCCAGAGTTTAGGTCATGGTCTGTGAGGATGAAAATTTGCAGTATGAATCAGCAAAAGGTTCTGCTTTCTCAGCACATGCATTGCAAAGGGTGATGTCTTGTGTACATTTCAAACAGAAAATTCCTCATTTTCTGTTCCTGTGCCCCAGCATTTCCCAATATTAGTTACCACTGAACATTAAATTGTCCAGCATTTTAGTGAAATAATTTAGATTATGCTCTCCTAGGGGCAGTGTGTCTGGCGTTTGCTGAAGAGCTGTTTGAGACTCTCTTTGCAAGCTGTGTGCCATGGCCTTCACCTGAGTGGATGAGCGCCAAATGTTTTGAGTCCTGCAAAAGCTTAAGAAAGGATTTGTTCCCTGGCAGGTTTTGAGACTTGAGTCTCAAAAAGGAGATAGAGGCTTTTGGAGACTCTTTTGGATAGAGGTTCCCACTTGGGCTCATCCTGTATTTCACTTCATTGCACTGAGGATTGTTCCACAGCCTCCTGGAAATGTTGGAAATGCTCCCTTTGTCTTCTGCAGGGTTTTGCATCAGTTTGTAGGGTGACAAGAGAAGGCTGTGTCCAAAATTGTTGGTATAACTTGACTGAAACATAAGAGAATGCAGCCTTTTATAGAGAGGTCGATGGACTGGGCAGTAATACAAAAGCAGATGCTAAAATAACACCCAGGGTAACATCAGTCTTATATTTTTAATCCAAATCTTTCCCAGGATCCATTCAGTTATTAATGATATTTTCAGGACAAAGAGGAGATAATGCCATGCTTTCCAAACTGTTTCATTTTGACTTTTCCTTGTTGTTTTTGAATTTCAGGACATAAATTAGGAAGGGAGACTGTGTTGCCCTTGTTACACAAAGTTACCTTCTGAACTTAATTTCATGTTTGAAATTGAGCACCAGATCAATGAAGTCCAAACTTCAGTCTCATTAACACCAGAAGTTTGAATATGTAATTTTTTTTTAGATTTTTTTTAGTATACAGTACTTGCAGTTATGAAACCTTCAGCATTTTGAAACATGTGGAAGAGCTTGAAATGCATCCGTGTGTTCAGCCAAACCACCTGCACATCATAATGATGTTTCTTTTGATGATGATTAGTGACAAAAAATAAAGATAACTCAATTCCATTTTATTTTTTTGATAGAAGCTCTGATCCAGCTGTGCTTTCTTACCTAAGACAAATTCATCCTCCAGCAAAACACATGGTTAGGAACCTCTGTGCAATTTCAAGGTGTCAGTTTCCTGTAAAGTTGTCAAAATCAGACTTTTTGGTATGGTTGCGATAAACAACCTCATGGCTTCTGCAGTTAAACTTTGTCTGACCTTGATCAGTGCTGACAAGTAAATAAGGACTGCTTTTAAAACTTCCAAGACAAGCATACAAGCATGAGCCAAGACTCCAGCATGAGAGCCGGGATTTTCCTGGCCAAAACAGGGACATTTCTAGAGTCCATATTTGGCCCAAAGACAGAAGCAGGCATTTCCTGGGCACAATCCATTGTGTCATGACAAAGGTGAAAAAAAAACAGGAGAAATGAATTGTGCCCTGAAAGTGCCTGTTTCTTTCTGCTGAAAAGAAAGAAAGCTTGGGAGCACTAGTTCATGCACAGATGAATAATCAGATGTTATGCATAGATGTAGTAGGGAGGTGAAGTGAGTGCAATTCTGAAAGGATTTCTTTTGGAGTAAACCTCCTCTGATGGCAGCCACCAGTGGGAACAACAGGTACAGCCAAATATCAGCAAACTAATTCCAGGGAATAACAGGAAAACTACAAACACCAAGTAAGGCACATCCTGAGACCTGCCTGAAGCCTAGAAACAAGAGTATTTTTATGAACCTTAGTGGGCTTTAGAACAAGCCTGCTGAGAGAACAGTCTGAGAACATGTTGACAAATGCATCTCAGAAGAGGTGTGGATACAGGGAAATCAGCAATGAGGTGTCTGCCAAGAAAAGCTGCATTATTGGTACGTTCATTGCTGATCCCAACCTTGGGATGACAACAAATAATTATTTTCAGTGGGGCTTCCATTACAACCCAGACTTAAAACTGTATGTGTATTTGTAGCCTGGGGGGAGGGGTGTAAAATAATGGAAAATTATCTAGACAGTGTCTAAAAGTTGGTAATTTAACAGTGACTATTTCAGTGCAATATACTTGCTCAGTGTAGTAATAAATTATGTGCAGTTTGCCAAGTAATTTACCCAGTCCTCTTTTCATCATTTCAGCTTCAAAATGCTTTAAATAAACTGTGACATTATGTAAATGACTGTGTATTTATTTAACTGTTTCTCTTAGACTCTAACCATGCAAGTGAGAAAATACCGGGTATTAAATGGACTATGCAAAATAGATACAAAATCCCAGAATTTAGACTCTGTTCTATTAATTAGATATGAATGATAAACTGTTCATTATTTTAATGAGGAACATAAGGTGATGTAGATACTGTATATTCATTTTTCATATGAGATTTCATTCCACCGCTCAGATTCCTTTTTCCAGGGAAGCAGCTGCTTTGTAAACATGCTGTCAAGAATCTTTGGGCCATTTCCAAGTGCCCTTGCATGTCAGTGCATGGGTGAACTCAGCAGTGGTCACATCATTTGATGCAGCTCTATAAAAATGTCCAGGTCACAGTCCTGCACCTTTAGTCAAAGTCTCTTTGTGTCAGTCCCGTGTGAATTCACCTGGAGCATCCTGATCCATAGGCATGCCCACAGCTCCTGGGCAGCCCAGCACACCAGCACCACATAAGAAGCACCCAAATCAGGTGCCAAATCTGTAATATAAAACTGCAAGCTCGACTCTGTGATTGATTCGATGTTTTCATGCTAATCAGCGCTCGGAGTTTTCTTTTTAAAAAGACAATGTTGGCAATCATCGAGTTTGCCGTGTGCTCCCCTGCAGGTTGTTGTTTTGCTGAGTTTAGAACATTAAAATTCCATGTATGGGTTAAGATCCAAGCCTGCTGTGTTTCCACTCCTGCCATTTAGTCACAGGAAATGATTAATAAATCATCAAATATTAATATCATCCCTTCAAGTCATAAAAGGCTGCAATATACATCTATGGTTTTTAAATAAAAATTGATGACTATAAGTTTTTTTGTAATTGGGAACATAGTGGGAGGGGGGAGAGATAATCTGATGAATGCTGTTATTTATTTTAACTTTTATATTAGGTTCGTGAAAAAATATTCTCTCTATAACCTACCAAGATTTATCAGCCTGTGAAATTTTATAATAAAGAAAAGACTGATTTTCTAATTAAAGATTTGTCAAATAAAGAAAATAAGTGTGCATGTATTTTTTGACTTTGGGTGAAAGTCATGTGAAATGAAATCGAGTTGCATTTGCAAAGTGCTGTGACAATGCATTTCCTTGCTCTGTGCACATCCATTCCCACTGCCCTGAACTGGTGGTCACTGCATGTGGATAAAACGTAGAAAAGGGCCACCTCTCCAAATGATTAACCTGGCATTAATTTCAAATTTAGCCTACCCATTTTGATGCATGTGCCTGATGCTCTGAAAGCAGCAGAGCTGTGCCAGGGGATTATGCCACTGTTACACTGGTGCATGGCAGATTATACCATCCTTATCTCCCTCCACCAACTGCCCAGAGAAACCAGAGATGAGATTTGTGCTTCAAATTTTGCTCTATAAGAGATGGGATGAATCCAAGTTCAGGATTTCCATGAGTGAGGTGAAATTCCTTATCAAGTCCTACTGAAAACAGACGTGCCACATAAAATTTTTCCTGTGGGAAGGACTTGTAAATGCCATCAAGAAAGAGTGAATTCCCAGAAGGTACAAATTAAATGTCTGGAAGACAAGGTTAAAAACCCTTGACAAAGGCAAGGCATGTTTTGTTCTTATTTATTAGAATTTCTCTTGCTATTCTTGTTATCCTTGCAATAACTCACTCCCTCTTTGAAGGTCACTG
Organism: Molothrus aeneus; assembly: GCF_037042795.1. Lineage (NCBI taxonomy): Eukaryota > Metazoa > Chordata > Aves > Passeriformes > Icteridae > Molothrus > Molothrus aeneus. The sequence continues at coordinate 69,447,211 of NC_089648.1, read as the reverse complement.
TGGTCCATATAGTAATGCTGAGAGCAGGAATTCCACAGACCATAAATCATCTGAAAAAAAAATCTTATTCCAGGGTGTGAAACTTCTCACTGCTTGATTTCAATGACAATCTTGTTGTCCTTGTGCTGTAGATTTCTCTTTTGCTACCCCGAAATCAGTCACTGACAACCCATGTCAGGAACTCAGCCTTCCAATGGGATCATGTTAATCAAAAAAAAAAACAAACCTCAAACTCCTATTCTTTTCTTTCCTTTCACAAGGACAGAAAATTCACTCCTGTGGCTCCTGAGACAGAAATATAATTTTCAGAAGGACCTGTTTATTTTGAGACTCCTGGACACATTGGCACTTTTGGCCTTTCAGAGAAAGGTTAATCCTATTTTCTATTTTTTGTTTCACTTTTCCTACATCTCTCTGCTCTTGTTTACTTCATCTTTGAAACACACAGGATCAGCCTCACGTGAAAGGCATATCTTTGCAGACACAAATGTCCATTTACCCCACTTTGGAACACCTGCTATCTCTTATCTCTGTAAAAGCAGCACAGCTCCATAAACACCCAGGCAGGTGTCTGAAAGGAGATGATTTTCCCCACACAAAGTTTGGTGTGACAAATTCCCAAAGATGGTCTCTAAATCAAGGGAATTGGTTCCCATCTGTATAATGATGAGGGAAAGTACCCAAATAGAGTCATATCTGAATCATCTGAGGTTTTTTAGCTCAGTCACTTTGCACCACGGTAAGTGAGGAAGGATTTTGCAGTGGTTGCAACCCTGTATCTGTAATCTGCGTTGGACACGAGGCCAAGGGGACAAGCAGAGGGACACAGCCACTGCCCAGACTCCCCTGCCAGCTGAGATGCTGATGGAAATGTATGTTCTTCAAAAATGGGATTCTCTTCTCATACAGTGCTCTGTTGTCTGCATTTATTAGTGTCAGCATTAGTAAATGTAGGGAAAATTGATACAGAGAATTTGTTTTCAGCACACCAAATCACACTGCCTCCAGTAATAAGGGCTGCAAATGAAAAACTGGTTCAATGAGACTGCTCAGCACAGCTTTGGTGTGATGACTAAGTTCTCTAGGATCTCCAAAGGACCCTAAAACCCACATTTTTCTGCTATGCATTATGTATAAATATGAATTTCTAATCAAGAAATTCACTCTCCTCCTGGTATATATAGAATAGTCCTGAGTTAGTAAGAAATAACTTTCTGGTCTCTTAAAAAATGAGATTCTTCTCTAGTGGGTCTTTAAATCTTTGTTCCAGGAATTGATCATCCTGTTTTGACGTCAATGGCCCATACTGAGGTTATTGAGAACAGCATTTTATAGCCAGCTCCTCTCTTTTCCTTCATGTTTTACAATTAGCCAAAGTTTTAGCAGAAATATCAGCTGGGAAGAGAGCCTCTTGTAATTTCAGATTCATCAGCTGCAGAAGCCACCAAGGAAGGTCAAAACCAAAAGCAAACACGTGTCTTCATGTTTACATTTAAAGCAGGCAGCCCAAACAGCAGAGTGCTCTTTGCCTTTGTGAAGCACAAACAAAACCTTCTCAAGTAGTGAAGTGTGAAGGCGACTGGTAAATCAACCAACAATATTTTATCTTAAGTGTTTACAAAAAGAATAATTTAAGATGGAAAACACCACTACTCCCTGAGAGTATACTATCCTTTACTCTACCTTGAAAATAGCTCCACTTTAAGAAAAAGAAGGAATTATCTTACCATCACCATTTCTTTGCTTCTATTGTTTATCTAGCTGCCAAATTTTCCTTTTTGTTCCATATTTTTACCTCTGAAGATGAACCTTCTTTCCAGATTGTTGACTTTTTTTTTCACTAACACATTCCTTTCCTTCTGCCCCAATATATAGAGCTACACAGTTGATAAACCAGAGAAATTTATACCTATTTACCCATTGTTTTATTTTTGTAACTTTTTTTTTACCTATTGATTAATTTATTTACCTATTTCTTTTTCATAAAAAATCACCCCCAAGATAAATTTCTCAATTCTTCTGTTCACATGAAAAATCGTGTATACTTTTCATAGTCTGGGATTAAACTTGCTGACATTCTGCAGTGGCCCAAACTCTGACTGAAAATATTTTCATATTTTTCTCTTTGTATTAGCAGAGCCCATTGCCTGAACCATTTGCACCACGGGAGTTTTCTGGCTGCACACAGCAATGGGTATAAGGTGGGCTCAGGCTTCCAGCACAGTAAGTGATAAAAATGTGATGCGTTTGGTCTAAATTTTATTGTGTAACACAGAATCATATTCTAGTAAAATAAGGTCATTGCCAAACTGGGGAGATTCCAGCTGAATGTCACTGAGATGTTCAGGGGACCAGGGATGCATTTGACATAGAGAGATAAACTGAGGGAGTGGGGTTTATTGAGATTATTATAAAGAAAACTACATGGCAGGTGTCACAGGAGCCTTCCATAGCCTAATTTGGGTTAAGGAATTTAGATAAAGTCTGAATTTCCAGAGAAGTAAAATGAGAGCACAAGTGACACTGGGCAGAAAACACTACAAAGGAAACATTGATGAGACACAAGGTAAAAATGGTTTCACCATAAGGATAGTTAAATACAGAATCAGGTTGCTCGGGGAAGTCATGAAATTACCACCTCTGGAAACACTCAAGCTCAACTGGACATGGAACTGCCCTGTGAAACCCCACAGGCCTTGAAGACAACCCTATCTGAGGTTTGGATTACCTGACTTCCACCTTACTGCTCTCCACAGCTCCCTGGAAGGATTGTGTAGCCAGCTGGGGCTGGTCTCCTCTCCAAAGCAACAAGTGACAGAATGAGAGGACATGGCCTCAAGCTGTGCCAGGCAAGTGTCAGGATGGACATCAGGAGAAATTTCTTCATGTCAAAGGTTGTTTAACATTGAAATAGACTGCCTAAGGAAGTGGCAGAGTCACCACCCTGGAGGTGTTCAAGAAATGACTGACTGGGTGTGGCACTTAGTTGACAGATGGTGATCAGACATCATCTTGAAGGTCTTTTCTGACTTAAAAGACTCTGTGATTCTATGTGAGTCTGTGGTCTCCAAAGATAACTCAGCTGAAAATAAATAGCTACACACATAGATGTTGTGCATTAACCTACACTGACACATTATTGGATTTCTCTCCTCAGCTCTTGTGCTGTGAGGGAGAGAACATCTCTGGGAGCGATTTGGAGCTCTCTTTTCTTTACCACCTTTCCTGCAAGGCAATGGATGCTCTGCAAGAGATCTCAGAGCACTCAAGTCCCAAAAAGCACTTTGGGTACAACATGGAAACAGAATATAGGAAAGCTCTGTTATAACTTGGAATGATTCTATGTTTATTATCATCGAGATATTATTTGTAAGATAGACCATAATTTATTGACACCAATTAGCTGACCTTGATTCAATTAAAACTGTAATGGCAGAAACATGGTAGAGTTTTCATTATGTTTTCTAAATGAAGAGTTGGTCACATACATTGAATATTCAAGAACATGAATGTGTGAGACTCTGTTTTTTTCATTCTTTTTAATTTTCCTAAAATAGAAACCAGCACTTATGAAAGCCTTTGTGGTTTTTTCTTTTACCTTTTAATTGTGACCAAAAGTTTTCAGCAGGAAATAAAAATAGAAAAAGCCTTGCCAAATAATGTAAAAATCCCTCCCTTCCTGTCCCACACAAAGGCTTGTTGATGTAGATTTATAATTTATATAGTTCCATCTAAAAGGCATTGTGAAGTCACAGAAGACATGGAAGGAAAAAATAGTCTTCTGGCACCCATTGCCTAATTTTTTGAGCAGAAAATCTCCATCAAGGATTAAATAGGGTTAGGAACCATTTTCTAATGCAGAAGTCAGCTGGCACAATCTGAACAGATCTATGATATTAAAACAAAGTATTAAAACATAATATTGATGTAGGATGACCCCCAGCCAGGGAATAACATGCAGTGACTGCAATGATTTCAGAAGGCTGTTCAATTGCTTTATTAAGCTATACTATGTTACACTACATACTATACTATACTATACTATGCCAAACTAAAGAAAAACCCATGACCCCTTAGAGACAGTCACTACAGCTTTAACCTAATTGGTCAATCAATCAAAACAACCATCACCAGAGTCCAATTAACAAATCACTTTTGGTAAACAATCTCCATAACACATTCCACGTGTGCCAAACAACAGGAGCAGCAAATAGAGAAAATAATTGTTTTCTCTTCTTTCTCTGAGATTTCTCACTGCCTTCCCCAGGAGAAATCCTGGGAAGGTTGTGCCTGCTGCTGTCTGTGAAAAGAGCTGTAGCCACAACATAAAGGCAACATTACCTGACCACTTGTGCTCCAGACCCTTCCCCAGCTCCATTGCCCCTCCCTGGACCCACTCCAGCCCCCCAATGTTTTTCTTGAAGTGAGAGGCCAAGCACTGGCCACAGTACTCGAGGTGCTGCCTCCCCAGTTCTGAGTACAGATGGCCACAGTAAAGTGCTTGTCCCGACTGCCTTTTTGTTTTTCTCTTTGCTCTTATTGAGATCAATGTTAAATTCTCATTGGCTTTGCCAGGGGGAGCTGGATCTACCACAGCTGGATCTACCACAGCTGCAACATCTACCATGTGTACAACAGCTTCAGTGCTTGAAGAATCTGTAAACTCTCTTATATGAAAAGACACACATCCAAGTGACCATTTAAGTCTTTTCCTGCCTGATTAAGACCTGAGGTAGTTAATATATACAATAACCTCTGTACTGTGCCTCTATGCCCAAGGAACAATGACTGTGATTCATAAGGTCCATTATGTGCTACACCTGGCACATTGTCAACAGTGCTCCCTTTTCAAGAGCCAGGATAAAGGGTAATGGAATGGAAAATTTCCTTTTTTCCCATTGCTGGGTCAGTCTGGGTGTATCCCATGTATTAACTTGCAGCCAAGAGGCAGAGTGTATCTTCAAATCACATGCCCATTGGGAATTTCTGAAGGGAATACTACTGACACAAAGGGAAAGGAAACAAAGTAATGTCCAGCAACTTGAAAGAATTCTTTTCTTTTCTTTCCTTTTTCTTTTCAGTTGGCCTTTCCAAGTTCTTACTAAAAGTATAATTCAGTCAGAGGCCGTCTTCCTTTTTAATGCTAAATACAGCATTATATTATGGTTGATAAGCACATGTTGTCTGGAATTTGGGGTTTATCATGAAAACCATTCACCTTCCTTGGACAATGCAATCAGTGCCTGGCAATAGAACTCGGGCAGATTTTAGAAAAGATTGTAAGAATTGTTTTTGAAAAATAGACCAAAACCAAAGAGCTTTTTTTATTCAAACCTTAATTTTCAGTCCATCCAAGCCAGTATTTCCATATCTCAGTTATTATCTATTTTTATCTCAGACCTGGCAAACCTCTTTCCCAAATTACCCTGTCTACCTTGTCGTGCAAGGCAGTCCAACATCTGTGCCAGCTACAACATCACATCTGCAGGCTTGGGCTCCATGATCAGTTGTTGCTTTCCAGGATTCAGCTTAAGACAGAAAACTTAGAACATTTGAGAATGTTCTAAAAATAAGCATTTTCAGCAATTTAACATTTTATACAAACTGCACATTTGCCACTGCTGCATCCTTAAACATGGAGCTGAAGGGAGTATGGATACAGTGGTTGTTGAATAGTCACACCAACAGGTTAATTTCAAGAATTTTGCACAAAATAAACAGTGATGAACACTGATTATTTATTAAATTCAGTGGCAGAAAACAACTGGAAAAAAAAATACCCCAACATTTTGAAGGGTCTCCCACTGTCAATACTTCTATTTAAGGAACCAGGTATTTCACATCAGAGAAAATGGCATCCAAGATCTTGCCCTTGGTTTTTTTCATTTTTGTTTTGTTGCATTTGCTACAGGCAGAAGCAACTTCACATTCAGTCCTTGAAAAATGCTGTTCCCTTGTCTTTTCTTAAGCTTTGTGGTAAATTCTCTGCTTCTCTGTCTTTCTAAAAGAATGTGCACGGCCTTGGGAATGTCTTTATCTCATTCCTACTTCATGCTGGGCTATATTCTGTTCAGTTGGCTTGATCCATATGCATTTCTATTTTCCAGATAATTACATTGTTCTACTTGTATCATTAGTTTTATTGTTGCTTTTTCTAAGAAGCTTTTCCTATCTAACTGATTTTCAGTTAACTCTGAACTGAACTCCTCTATTCCTAATCATAATCCCCAGTCTCTGAAACTTTGAGGCTTTCTCATTACTACTTCTAACAAAAAGATTTAAAAGTCATTATTTCCCTTCTTGATGCTCTATAGCAAAAAGTGGCTTTCCCCATATAAAAATTCCAGGTTTGAACTAAGGTCATCAAGGAATGGGGAATCCACCCCTTCCCACCCTAATTTGTTTCAACTCATAGTCAAGTGACTAAAGCAGTGACTATCCCATTTTTTATTATTTATTATAGTTATTATTTATGCTCTCTATTTGTATCTGCAAACTCAGTCTCCTCTGAAACATCTGCCAGACTCCATAACTGGACACAGTGTCTTTCTGTTCTGGGGTGGAGGAAAAATGCTCACACCCAGCTGCTCCTGGAAGAGATGTTGCTGCCACCCTGTCCAAAGTTAGGAGCCAGCTGCCACTGCTTAACCTGCTGGTGTGTGCTGGTGTCTCCCCAGGCCAGAGCTCAGACTGGCTGAGGGTTGGTGTGCCCAGGACATGCCCATGGCCTCCTCTATCAGGGGTGGATCCAGTCCTGGAAGGAGCAGGATTGCAGCAAAACTTCCGAAAGCAGAAATAGCATTTTCATGGAGACTTGAGAACATCTTCTGGGGTCTGGTGTCACTTTAATCTGATATTAGTCCAAATTTTTAGCTAGAATCCTAAAGGGGCTACTGTTGGTAATCATATGCACATTAAAAATGGGTATTCCCATCTTTGGGAATGATCAAAGTTCAGCTGATCAAAGCTCAGCTTTGATCCCATCTAGTTGGCAGCATTTTAACTTCAATGCTTGAATGAACACAGTGTTCCCTGTGGTATTCCTCGAAGTTTATTGGTGCTTCCTTTGCTGCTGGCATACACATGCACCCCATTAATGGCAGAGGAAAAAGGAAATTTAGTTGTGACTAGCAAAGCAGTTTTTCTCTGGACAATAGCTTTCCATTCTTAAGCACTTCCATAGGCTTGGAAGTCTAGATTTTTCCTTTGCAGAAAGACTGTTTTGCCAAGTATCTTGCTTTTAATAATTCAAATCTATCAGAGGTGTCACACCATTCCTACCTTGAGCTGAACCTGACCTTGCAGGAACACAAGGCTCATTTGGGTATTTGGAGACAGAACAACGCCCTGTCCTTCCCTAGTTGCCCCACAACTTCCTTTTCATCTGGTTGCCATCCTTTAATAAGCAAAGGAACTTCACATGAAGGCAAACAAATATAATAAACCAATATCTTTGAAGATTAACTGTGCCTTCTTTTTATTTTTTCTTCCTGTAAGTCTTCAAGACTGAAATTCTAATAAACAGCTCCTCATAAGATATCTCCTGTCACTTTTTATTTGTCTGGAACATTTTTTCTCCATTGGTATATCTTTCAGCATTTATCCAAGCCAGAAAAATGCTACTTACTGACATTAACAGGCTTGCAATATTTAAGTAAAGCATATAAGCTATTTACAAAAACCAGGTTGACAGCAACATTTCAAAAATGAGACTATAATGTAATAAAAACATTATCCTGGCTTGTGTCTGATCAGGGAATAGGAAAATGAATGAAATATTGCCACAAATGAGAACTGGGAGAATTTTCCAGAGAAGGAAAAAATAAAAGTGGAGCTAGAGAAAAGCAAGGCAAAATCTTCTGAAAAGGCCATGTTTGACTGCAAGAATTTATGGCTTCTCTTCTCATCTCAATGCACCCTCTGTGAAAGCACTCCCCATAACAAACCTGAATGATTTGCCAGCTGCCCACTAAACCCTTTTTCTTCAAAGGGCTTAACCACAGTTACATGTCCACTGTATTTCCACAGAATGTTGCACCCATGTTTCAAACAGCAGAGCTTAATACATCCCTGAAAGTGTCCCTGACACTGATGTTAGCAGCAATAAATGTGGCAGACAAGGATATATTCCCAGCAGTGACAGTGCTTAATATAGGTCCCTATATGCCCACCTGTGTGGAAACAAATCTGTTGCTTGATGATGTTTCTTTCTATTCAGCCATTCAGGTGCAAACCTTCCTCTTGCTGTCATTCCTTGGTGAGATTTTCTGTAAATTGCACCACAGGCTGATTTCTTCCTTCTGTTCCTTCAAGTCCTTAAGCAAAATCTCTGGAAGCAGCAGGCTCTGGCACCAAAAGTGGGTAAAGTTTCTGATACTCAACATGACTTTTATTATGCTATGCCCCACCTTGGTGCCATGAAGCCCTTTCTGGCATCAATCCCAGCAGCATCCCTGGAGAGTTGTTTATCTTAACCCAATCTCTTTGTATGGATGGAAGAGAAACAAGAGATAGAAACCTGCACAGTTACCTAACAACATAGCCAATGGACTGCTCCCAGTCTAGTTGTACACACAAGTCAAATTGACACTGAAACTGAGAGGAACCTTTGGAATAAAGGCAGATCCCTGAGGAGATGGAGAAAATGGCAGCCAATAAGAAAAATGGGGGTGTTGGAGTACAGCTGGAATACTGGTGTGCTGCAGCTATTTTTGCTTGCCTGTCTTTGAGAGTCACTGTGACCTTGGGAGAGTTTGCAATGGCAGGAAGCTGTCCCACCCTTCTATGCACAGGGCAAGAATAAACAGATGCTAAACCAGCTTGGTGTGCTTCTATTTCTGCTCATCAGAGTTCAGCCAAAGCATATCCAGGTTTCTCTGTGCAGTGCCCCAGTAGTGGGGCATCAGGGAAAAGAGGGGAGTGGTGAGTGTGCAGCTCCTTGACATGCACCCATGCCCCACTGGTAGACCATGAAAGATAGGCCAGTAGATAAGGAATTTTATTTTGCTCTTTTAAGCCTCAAGTCTAGTTCAACTCACCATTGGATTGGACATCATCATTTTCTCACTCTTTTTTCCCATGAGACTGGGCTCACTGTCTGCTCACAGATGACTGAGATTCATTAGAGCACTAATGCCTACCAATTTCTATGCAAAACTCCACATGACTAAAATCCAGTGCATATTTCACACCTCTGGAAGATTATGAATTGGATGAGAATGGAACAGGAATAGAAAACTTCAAAGCTACAAACTTCAAACTCTTTTATTTAAAGCTGGCGATTTTATCTTTGTCATTCATGGTGCCTTTAGCCTTTATTCCACTTCCTTCCAATAATCATCAAGACTTTAAATTTTTTTCCTGTTATCCCCAAATCTGCCTTGCTGATATGTGGACAGAGCAGCAAACTGCTTGTAAGTAGAGTGTCATTTTCATCTTTTTTTTTCCTCTTAATTTTTTTTTTCTGCTGATTTTCTTCTTTATATAGTAGGTGGTTCATGTGGGTTCCTGAGATAGACACAAAACTACATCCTGTAGCTATTGATTTATACAAAGCCCTAAACACCTTTCCAGGCACTCCACTAGGGGATTTCAAAACCCACACAGTTATTCCAGGAGAAATTCTAAGTATTGCAAGATTCATCTCTATTTAAATGAATTAATCCCTTGCTAAAAGGCTTTTCTTTCACCATGATAAGGAAGAACTGCTCTAGGAAATAATTTCAGCAAAGACCCATCTCATAGTTCAAGATACCAACCATTAAAGTGAATTTGGCAAAAACAGCATTCAGAGAAGTAGAAATTGAGCCTCACAACCATATGAAAAAAGTTTGCCTGTGGTTTTGGGGTAGTGATTTCAAATCTAGTTCCTTGGACAAGAACCCTCCTTGCAAAAGAATAGTTATTGTAAAGGCATGGATATGCATCTCAATTTCTCCTTCTCAGTCTCTTCAGGTAGGCAACTCACTTTGTCTAAGCAGTTAAATAGCAGCTGGGCCAGAGAAAAATAGAGAAACTGATGGCACAGGCATGTGACCAAGAGTCTTTGAAATACAGTAAATCCTGATTAAAATCCCTTTTCCCAACAGGAGGAAACAGACACTTGGACCTCCATCATCCCCTTCCTCTGTGTGCACCCTACACTGCTCAGCAGTCTGGATCCTGAGTGAAGCTTTCAAAAGTCATAATAGAAAATGGGGGAAACTTCATTAATAAACTTGGTGTTTGGGTGAGGTATTTAGACTAAAGTCTGACATTTGACTCCCACTGGATGTGTGCAGCCTTGAAGTCCATCACAGCTTTCCTTCTGGCTGTCGTATTTTAAGAAGGAAAAAATTCTGAAAAGTTATTTTTAACCAGTATCGCTGGAATCAAAAGTTGTCCCTATCCATCAGCACAAAATCAAAGTTAGAAAAGTCAAAATATAAAATATAATCATCCAGATCAGTGACTAACCAACTTCAAACTTTGTCCAATTGAGTCATTCCACTTTCTTGTTTCATTTTTGTTCTTTTTGACTGTTAAAACTAAAGAGAAAGAATTGAGGGGAAAAAAACTAACACAAAACTTAATTGTTGTTGGTCACCCTGAAACATCCTAAAAGGGAATTACCTTCCACAAGGTGAATATCCATCTACTTTAAATATTAGGTTCCTAGGAGAAAACTTGCATTACCACACCACCATCCTTTCTACATGCTGAACACCTGGAAAAATAGCAGTAAAACTAAAGATGGGTTCACACAAACCTGTTTTCTTGTTACACAGCAATTTTATGAGCCTATTTCTGGCCGAGCCAGATTCCCACAAACCACAGCCCTGCACCATCAGGGAGTGCAGCTATAGCCAGGCTGGGCTCTTAAAATCTCAGGGGTAGCCAAACCACTGACCCTGTGAGACTTAGGGCTGTTCCAGCATCACATTATAGAAGTACTCACGATTCACAGTATTTTGTACCTGAAAATCAAAATCAGATAAAGAACAAGTCTTAGTTTAATACAACAGTGAAACCAGTAATTCATATTAAGATTCAAACCCCTGTTTCATTTCTGACTGCAAACCTTGACTCTTTTAACATCCACATGTAGGTGTTAGATGCACCAGAACCACTTCTTTTTTTTAAATCCTCATTTAATTCTTTTCTTTTCAGCTTCAACTGCAGAAAAAGCTTACCACAAGCAGAAAGCTCCTCGTTAATCTCCAAATCTCCATGCAGAGTGCATCTGTTATGGTGCTCCCTCTGATCTCATAGTTTTCCTACTGATCTAAAAATAAATATTTGCTCATAATTTATTTTAAAAAACCAGTTTCTTTTTCAGGATATCAGAGTAATGTCTATGAAAGAAATGGAAAAAATCTGTTCTTTTATTCTGGCTTTGAAGAAAGCTAATAGAAATAACACCTGATTCACTCAGAGAGCTATTTTAAAGCCATTTATAAGCACGACCTTTAAAGAAAGACAAAATTCCTTCTTCAGTGCCTGTCATTGGATCTAAACCTGCCTCAATGAAATCAAAGTGCTCTGTTTTGCTGAACCCATAGGATGTGGGCAGGACCATCCCTCCCTGGGGTCATTAAAACCAGTCTGTCTGAGCATCCTTGACTGCTTTTTCAGGTAACACTCTTTATGTCACCTCTGTGGGACAAGGCCCTGCCAGGAAGAACTCCTGTGGCTCCTGCAGAAAAGTCACTTTGTGCCTTTGTGTGGTCACAAAGTGCCTCTGCACAGTCAGCCAGCAGCCCAAATCCCACTGCTGGATGAATGCTCCCTCACCTCTTAATGATGTGCTGCCAGGACAAAGCACATCCTTCCCTTTGCCTCGTGCCCGATGTTTTACACTGGGATGTTTCATTTGGTGCCTTCCAACTCCTGCTTCATGAAAAAAAATCTGTAAATACGATCCTTTCATCTTCTCCATGCTAATTGTGGGCCCTACTATATGCCATCAGATTCCCCCTCTTTCAAGGGGAGTCCATTTAACCTGCCATTGTACAGAAGCTGTTCCATGATTTTTACTTGGTTTTGCTGCCCATAAGCAGTTCTTTCTCTCTTCTGCTATTTCCTGGGACAGTGTGCTGGAGCTGTGCATGACTGATGCAGGTGTGGTGTGCCAGGACTCCTGGCACTCTTTCCTAGCTCAATCCCAGTTCCTCCTACCAAGTTTTTTACTTTAGCTGAGCTCGCTGTGTGGGCAGAGTAAAATGGGACTGAAACCCTGCCAAGCCCAGTCAATACCACCCAGCACTCAGGTTTGCACTGATGGAATCTGCAGTCTCTGAGCCTTGGCTGGTCACATTTACGGACAGGTTACTGCTGAGGGAGGCAGGATGAGTCTGGAGGAAAAGCCTCCGCCTGCCTGTACCTCTGCACCTGCTGCCAGCACTGCCTGGCAGGGTTCACTGTGCACCTGTTGTCAGATGAACAGAGAAAAGAGGATGATGAATCCTTCTCCCCAGTTTCCAACTCTCCTCAGGTGTCTCAGAGAATAAAGGACAAAGCTACCAGTAAGGAGAACATCTCACCTTGATGTCCTCTCAGGCAAGAGTGTGTTAAAAGCCGGTCCAGGTAGCAGCACTCCACTGGGTTAGGATGCCCAAACCATGACAACTCCCAAACTTTGATTTGTAGGATCCCTTTGCCAGAGATGCCAACTGTCTTTTGGGGTTGGGGAGAAAATAGGTGGAGACAGTATTTTTTCCTTAATTTAGAGAATCATTTTAATGAGAATATCTGCAAATAGCTTCTCAAGTGGATGTTTTGCTTGTTTCTCATTAGACTGAAATAGTCCTCACACACATTTTGCAGCCACTCAAGACATAGAATCATAGAATGGCTTGGGTTGGAAGGGATCTTAGAGATCATCGAGTTCTAAGTCCCCTGCCCTGGGCAGGGATACCTTCCACTATCCCAGGTTGCTCCAAGCTCCATCCAACCTGGCCTTGAACACTTCCAGGGATGGGGCAGCCACAGCTTCTCTGGGCACCCACAGCTTCTCTGGGCACCCTGTGCCAGGGCCTCACCACCTCAGAGGGAAGGATTTTTTCCTATTCTCTGATCTAAACCTACCCACAGTGAGAGCAAAAAATTTTACTACAGACAAGTGCAGGTTAAGGATTGCAGTTAAATGACACCAAAAGCAGCCTTGATGTAAAAACATACAATTTTGTGATCAAAACCCAAGACAAAACCACAGGTAACAGCATTGATCCATTCTCTTGCTTTATTTGAAAGCACATTCAGATAACAAAGTGCAGAAAATAAAGTCTGCCCATGATGTCATCCATCTGGTTGTGTGTTTAGGGGAATAAAAAAGGCAGAGAAAAATTAAAATCACCACTGTTATACCAACACAGTGACAGTAAAGTGTCCCCTGATGTTAAGTGCAGCCAGTAAGTGAGGTTATTTACTGCTTCATAACACAGTGTTATATATTAATAACATATTAACTCAGCAACACCACTTGAGAACTTACACAGTTATTTACAGGCTCGCTCCATAAATTTTCTCTTACATTGATGATTGCAGTTCCAGGACATTGCACTGACACACAGTGTGTTGGAAACATTGATGGACACAAACAATTGAATTTTATACCATGAGTTACAAAATCACAGTAGCTAATGAACTCTCCCACTGCTCTGACCTCTGAGGTTCATTAATTACCGTACTCACATCCTCCATTCACTTTGAGCTCCAGTGTGCTGAAAAAATTCAATAATAAATATTCTAGGAAGTTTTATATTAGTTTGATACAGCTTTGAATGTTGCTTACAACACCAGCATGCTATGACTGACACTTCAGCTGTGTTCTCCAGTGGGTCATTGGGAAGGTCGAGTGCCTCTCTTAAGGATTATAATGAAGCAGAGCATGAAGGAAGCCAAAATCACTCAAAGCCAGGTGCAAAGTGGCCTTCAGCCTTCCTCACCTTTGTGCTACCAGCCAAGTTAAATTTTTAGTGCAGACCTACTGGTCTCCTTAGCAAAAAGGACTATCTCAGCTCAAGGTCTAGTTGTTTGCAACAGAGCTGGAGAACCAGCTTCCAGAGAGTGGTCAGTACGTCTAGCATTGCTTGGGTCCCATAAAACTGAAAATATATTTTCTCCTTTAATTTCTATCACAATTTCAGAGAAGTACCCTGATTTTGGTGGGTTGCACCTGCTTTATCTCATCTTTAACTGAGAAAGAAGCACACATTTTCCCTACTTTGTCTTTTCCCTATGGACCAGACTTCCTGTTGTGGGTTTTGTTAACCAGGTGCAACTCCAAAAAGGCTGCTGAGGCTGCTGTGGTGGGAGATGAGCAAGGCAAAGGAAACACAAAACCTTTTATTTTTTACATTAAAAACTGGAAAGAGATGCAGACCATGGACTTCCAAGCAGGTGTGCCTGTATTTTCAGCAGGAAGGAGTCTGATCTCCTAAACATAACAGAAATCTAATATATGTCTGTGATTTCTTGTTCTACAATATTAAGCATAGACCAGTATCAGGACATTAAATGTGAACACAATCCTACTGCCCACAAACTGAAACAATAAATACAGCACACTTACACAAAAAATTACACTTCAAATTATTTCTTAATTGGATATTTCAATATTTCAATAGCAGAAATATATTTCTATACAATTAATACACCTAAGCTTTGAGATAACAATCATATTGTAGTTATTTTTGGGTCAGTATCACTAAAAGTCTCTTGGTATCTTTGTAAATTTAACTCTTTTAGAAATATAATTCCTAAGAATGAAAATGTAGATCACAAACCACTAATATATGTTTTGCTGAAGGTAATTTTCTCATGTAATTTCCCTGTGGTTGTTTGGTGTATTTTAATTTAATGACTCTGGGATTCCAGATTTATTATCATGTGCTCAAAAGCTAAATAGCACAGCTGAAAATATTTTATTCCAACAAATTGTCCATGGCAGTAATTACAGCACTTTATTTCAGCTTGAACTGCAAGTGTTGCAGAACGATACCTCTCTGAGAAGCTCATCTAATAACTGTGAAAGCAAAGCTTCTTCTTTCATAATAAAGTTTAACTCTGCATCTGCACATGACACTGCATTGCACCAACTTTGGATTTTGAAATCATTTCATCAGAAGTGAAGTTTCACGTTGTGAGGGATCTTTTGAAGCCAGATCCAGTGTAAACCATCCAGCTGTCTGTACAGCAAGGTCAGCAACTCATTGCTGCAGCAGCACATACAGCTCCTAAGGTGAGCTCCTACTAGTGTTTAAATTAGGAAAATGTTCAGAAATTCAGATATCAGGACTAAAAATGACTGCTCAGAAATATTGCCAATTGTTAAAATTTTTTGTTAGTAGATTAAATAATCTATTCTTGAGTGTCTAGTTAATCATGTCCCAACTTCTCCCCTTCTGAACTCTTCCAAAGCCTGAATGTTCCTGTAGCTCAGAAAGTCCCATTCCAGCTTTGCCTGCCTTAGCTTCCAGCTTTGATTTCTCATTATATCATCTTCTGAGACTGCAAATAACACCCTTCTTTCATTTACATTATTATTTCCTAGAAGTTATTTATAGACTGATATAATTTTCTCTGACTTTTCCTCTTTTAGACCACTTTGCTTAACCTTGTCACTCCCTCACCTCAGTTTCTGTTGCTTACACATTACCAATTTTCTCTCCTCCCTGTTACACTTTTTCTAAGTTTCCCTTAGCATTGGGGACCAGAACTGCAGAAAGACAGGCAGGTTCTCCGTCCAGTGATAAATCCCAGATAATGGTTTATAATTCAGGAATGAGGATCTTCAGGTGCTCCAGGGAAACATTTTTTGGTGTTGCAGACTGCCTCCATGAATGCGAAGCTCTCAGGAAAGATCCCTTCCTTGACACATTTTGCAAAATTTGTGCAGAAAGAGCAAGACTTCACACCAGCCTCTGATTTTAGGATGCAGAACCTCTATGTAGCCCCTTTTAGAAACCAAAAACGTCTTCCCATCTCTATTTTTTAGATGTACCTATTTTCTACACATACCTATTTTCTAAATGTTTCATATTTTCACTAATGTAAGATTATGCTTGATGCAATGTAAACATCATTTATAATTTTAAATGTTGTGTACCACACATGTATCCACCATCTATACCTGAAATAGTTATTTGCAATGTCAGGTTTTGGCCAGTGCAATGTTCACTTGTTATTTCACAAATTTATTAGCTCTATTCCACAAAGATTAGGAGATCTACTCCCAAAAGTCTCTACAAGTGCTGTTTTCAAAATACAGACCAATGACCACCTCACTGACTCATGGAAACCTTTATCACCTTGTATTTCGAAAGGTTTTGCTCTGGTTTACATGTCCAAGACTCTCTGCCCCAGCTGCAAATTGAAACAGGGGTAACTGGGGAAGTGAAAATCATTCCAGACAGTTACAAAAACAGCCCTCACCCTGTGCCCCGTGTTCCAAGTGAAGAAGAATATGAACCATCTTGAAAAGTAAAGCATGTAGATAAGAAAAATGTCATTATGGGATGCACAAGAGCTCCAGAACACATGTACACATGGTGATAGTAATGGTGGTGCTCATCAGCAGCTCTCCAGAGAATCTAGTTTCAGATAAATAAATGTTCTAAATGTTCTTCCTTGGGCCCAGAGACCTGCAAAGGCCTGTGAAATTTGGGGAAATACAGATGTGGAGGGAACCAACCAAACCTTCCTTGAGAGGAGGGAAGAAGAGAAATTGGTGTTATGGTGAACATCATTTGTCAAGAGCTTCTTACCCAGGGGGAGACTCATGTGGGGACATCCTGAGCTGGAAAATGTGACTAAAAAGATGCCAAAGCTGCTTTCCTGAGGGGTACAGCTTGATGTGTCTGAAAGTTCCCTGGTGGAAGAAGAGGTAGAAACACAAACATAACATGAATTATGTAGAACTACAGGGGAAATAAGTGCCTGGTCATTTAGCAGCTATTCAGGTTGATTCTCATGACCATGAACACCCTGTACAGTGGAGGTGGGACAAGCTCTAAAAGATATTGTCAGCCAAGAGAAAAGTTCCACCAAGGAATTCAATTCACTATCATTGTGCCTGTCATTCATTAATCATACTCTTTGTATGAGAACACATCAATTTTCTCTTTTGCTTTCGATGTCACAAAGCCAAAAATCTTCTGCTATCAGCAGTCTTGTGCTGTGGGTGATAAATATTTTTAACAAATCCCTTGTTGGGTTAGAGTCTTTTCATTTTTATTACAGGTCTAGAAATAAAATTTGCTACAGCTGCATTCACCTGCATGGACAAATGCTCCCTACTCTCTTCCAAAGTCCCACAACCATAACTTACATTTTTAATACTTAATTTTTTTCAACTTCCATCATAAAACTTTGTTTAAATCTCCTATTTCAAGAGTCTCTTCAGGCATTTTAATCCTGATATTTCTTCATTGTCAACGGACTTCCAAGTCTTCAGAAGAAGGTTTATAGTCATTCGTCATCTATGACTGAAAATGAAAAATAAAAATTTCCATATCCACATGCTCTGCATAATTTCACTCTCCCTTCAAAATACAGTATTGCTCTCATTACTCTCTTACTCTCAATCTTGCTGTCCAGGTCACCTCATTATCTAAGTGGAGTCTTAGCCTGTGTCAATTGCTTCCTTCAAGTCATGGACAGTGAATTCAAATAGAATTTTGCCTCTTCACAGCTTGGCCTGAATGCACACAGAGGTTACATAATAAAAGATCCTCATTTATAGCTATTATCCTTGATGGCACTATTTTCATTGAAAAACATTTAGCTTAATGTTTATACATAAAAAGAGGAAAATTCGTAATATAACTAGGAGGATGAAATATTGAAAATGCAATAAAGAAATCTTCTTTCAGAGTCTTATTCCTTACTCATTCATCATACCGTGTAGGTTTGATAATGTTAGTGCTTTGACAAAGCCCAGATCACAAAATGGCATAAGTTTGAAATTTGTAAAACATTTAGAAGTTTTCTAGAACAGGAGAATGAGAGATTCATTGTCTTTTGATGACCTCAGACTGAGCTTACATATCTCAGTTTTATATAATAATCAATTATCAGCCTCAACACAGGAAGAGGAAGAAACTCTGTCCTGAGCATCTGTGGCAAAGTATTATCTTTAGAACCATCTGGCTGCAACCTTCAAATCAATTCAAAGCTGACCTTGAAAATTTGAATCCATAATAAGAGCCCTCATTCCTCTACCACTGTGATCCCAAACAGAGCAGAAATTGTGTGAGCTGCTTTATATACAGGTGAACAAAGAGAGTGCTCCAGTTCCCTTTTGTCATTGAATCCAATGAGATCCATTTGCTCTTAGGTTCAGATTCTGCATTTAAATTAAGCACTGCATGCTGAAATGTGCATGTCCTGCTTGATTCAGGGGAACATCTTCCACTTGAACACAAGCTCAGCATAAACTTGTCTCTAACTCCTGCACAAGCTGGACTCCTGAAGTCTCTCCTGGAGCAAGATACTGTTCAGTCATGGCAAAACTGAGTTTTCAGACAAGAATAGTTACAGCATTAAATAAAATTTAAAAAATTAAATAATATGAAAATAAATAGCTTTAAGTCATATGAAATGTTTGTCATTATTCTGGAAGTTCATATTTAGATTTATTAAACTTCTGAATTCTTTAGGTAGCACGTGTATCTAGTCCATTTGCTATAGTGGAATCCAAAAATATCTTACACTCTTTAAAAATTTAAAATTCAGCCCTGCCACAAGTTTGGATCCACTTCTGGGATGACCCAGCAGCAATTCTGAGGTAAGTATATAATTTTAACAAATAAAGAAAAAAGCCCACCCAATTTAAATTAGAGGAAGGGCTCATGCACAAACTGTGAGTTGATCTACCCCTAAATCTGTCCAGAGTATTGAGCAATTCCTACAATTTTACCAACAGTGCTGCTCCAGCTAATCTCATTTATAGGGCCACTGTAAGTGTGATTTACACTTCAGTTATGATAAACACCTATAGATACAAACAAAATCTTGTCTGGATGAAGGAAATAATAAAAGCTGCATGATAATGCAGGCAAGGTTGTTAAAATCTTCATAACCAAGTCTGTAGATATTGTAAAAGATGCCTTCTGCTCTGGAACAATTCGTGGACTCAATTTGCGGACTCAATTTGCAACCATAGTTAAGGAATGGGTTGGTCTTTTTGCTGAAAGATCTGTAGAAAGGAAAGAACTCAACTTCTGGGGAAAAATTAACACAAAACCATGGATAGGTAACATGGCAACTCTTTGTCCTTGTGCAAGTTCTCTTTGTTTATTCAAACTTCTTTTGCTAAAGCATTGCAGAAGACGAAGCAATACTTTAGGAAAATCCAACAGAATTCTACTTCTGCTACGTGGTCTGAATATCAGTTGGTAAAACAGCAACTGCAGAATGGGAGTGCTGGGACATGCCAACAAACATCAGATTAAACCTTTATGATATTATTGTATAAAGCAATATTAACATCACCATGGATCAGCTACAAAAGGAGTTCAGTTCAGGGTGGCAGGAAATGCATGTTAAACACAATTCTGAAATAACAGTAGAATAAATTAATGTTAAACAGGAAATATTAAACAGGAAAGTAATTGAAACTCTTTCAAATGTTTTCTTTCCTTAAAGGAACAACTCAGAAGAAATCTTTGCCCTTGTAACTTTGGTTTTTTTTAACAGTCAGAATAAATCTGTGTGGGAGACTCTTTGATTTGCAATTAACTTACTTTTCATAGAATTATATCATTCTTGAAGAAATTACAGATAAACATCAAAATCATCATTTTAACCATTAAAAATCTGCTTTTACTGAAATGCTAAGTTTTGATCTATAGTGATACCTTCACCTTAAGATAAATCCAAAGGGGAAAAAGGAGACACGAGGAATAATTATGTCTCCTATCCAACACAACTGTTTCAGCTGCCTTACTCTGCAGGTCATCTCAAGACACATTGGTTTTCTGTTGAATGCATTAGGAACTTGCAGAACTTTGTTCTCTCAAGTAGTTACTAATCCTCATTCTTCCAGGACTGAGTGTTTAAAAATTAATCTGCAGCTGCACTTTGGAAAGACTCCTCTGTTCCCAGTACTGTAACAACTTCTCACAAACACACCAGTTTTGAATCTGTTTTCATGGTTGGGATTGAGGAACATTTTGCCATTTTATATCTCAGTAGTTGATCTGATAAAGAATTGTGATAAGTAAAATACACAGTGAGAAATGTTTCTGCTTATTGCCATCATATTTCATTGTAATTTTGGCCAGATAATTATAAAAATGTGTGAAATATTGGTTTGCTCAGTTTAGTTTGGGCTGACTTCATTTCAGTTCTGCTTTTTTATTACAAAGTTATGAATAACTCCTAAATGAATCTACAATTTGAGCAAGAGACCTTTCTCCTCTCGTTTACAATTGAGTAAGGATTTGTTATTCTGTATCTCATCAAGTGATCCTATGTATGAATGTGACACCTCTGACTTTGCCATGACTAAAATCAAAATATTTCTGAATACTGAAGGACTGAAGTCAAAGTGGGTTTAACACAGCTTGTAGCCTCATGATTTGGGAAGATGCTCACCAGGGAAATCCAGTCAGCTAATGTTTCCCCACTGTGTAATTCAGAGCCCTGAGAAATGAAGCTCTGAGTCAGATTTTTCCTCTAAGGAATCCTTTCTCTCATGCTCCAGGTCTCCAGTGACTGCAGCAGGAATTGAGGGAGATTTGCTTTGGTAAACTGAAACTGGTCTTTATGAATACTTTCCTTCCCCTCAGGGAAAATATTGCCCAGACTATCATTTCTGTTAGTGCTAAGAACAAAAAAGGGCATTTTAAAGCATCTCAAGTGAAGGAAAATTTTTAATAAACACAAATTTTCTCTGTTTCTTCTTCCTTTCAGTACTTAGAATATTTGCTCAATTCTAATGCACTATTTTGGTCAGGATGAAAAGAACTGTACATTGTACACAGGAATAGGGAGTAAAATAAACCTGTCACCATGTTTTAATTCATTTACAGAAAGAGGAACTTGAGCCAGTAGGGTTGTTTGTCACCAGGTTTTCATTTGCTGTAGGTGAGATGAGCCCTCAAGCTTCCAGCTGGGTTTCATTCATGGCTGTGGAGTCCCTGTGTGCAGATATTGTGTAAGTCCTGTGGGCAGAGAGGGTACAATGGTCATTTTGTCACACCGAGGTGGAAATTAAGTTCTTACTTCTGGGAACTGATTCCTCCAGATCATTTTTTCACTGCACAGGCCTAGAGAAGCCAGCTTGCATTCAGCTTGAGAGATTGGGTAAGACCTTCAGATATTAAACACAAATCCAGCTACCAAAAATCCACAGAAGACTCTTTGAATATGTGTCCCATTTGACTAACACTGCAGAAGGGATTTTGGCAAACTATAAATTCAACACCTCAGACATTTACAACATATATAAACTCTGTATGTTCTGCAGATGAAATAAATCTCAGTGCAAGATTATGGAATGATCTGCTACAAGAAGCTGTGGAAGCTCAAGACTGACTGAGCTCACTGCGCAACGCACCAAAAATGCTGGAACTGTTGGGGAATAATATGAATGATAAAATCGTCCTTCATGTTTCTATCAAGGCACATATGTTTTAGACCTTTGGAGTAAATTACTGGAATTCTATTGTTTCACAGTCACTTATGTGTGCTATGATGTTTGTGATAGTCTACACTGTCAGATTAACATCCATTGTTATCTCCTTGTTCAAACACAAAAGTAAGGCACTTGTCTGGCATAATACAGAACTATACTTTTCCCCTAAGTGCATAATTAGTGTTTTCAGGAATTCCACAGGTGTGCAGCACAAACTTTGCCTGAGGGTCGTAAGTTAAAACAATTGAGACTTTCTTATGAGATAATTACACTTTGATTTGTCTGGTTTGAGGTGGGTTTTTTGGTATGAATGGTACCTGGAGGGTCACTGAAGAACTACTGTCTCTCCCTATTGATTCTGTGGCTGAAATGTATAGTATTAACAGGTTAATTGTGGAAGGAATTAACACAATTCTCTTCCATTTGCTTCACTGGCAGTAGAGGTCATTAACACCTTCTGGAGGAAACTCATATGATGATGTGAAAGAAAAGGATTAGGAAGAGAGGATTGATCCAAAACCCATTAAACCAATAGGACTTTTTTTCCAAACTGTATCAATGGAGTTGCAGCTGGATCTAAAAGTAAGGACTGTATTCTTTCTTCTCCTTATACACCTACAGTCACTTTACAAATTCTCATGGCAAGAAAAATCCCAAATCAAAATGGTCATGGTCAAACACAAGAAGTAAGATTCAATGAGCTGTGATTCTTGTAGGATCTTATTTTGAAACTTTTTGGAACATGGTTCTCTCAAAGGTATCCCATTCGCCATAGAAGAAATTACCTTGATTTCTTCAAAGAGCTCTTGGCCTTCAGCCCTCCCGGCCGGCAGCAGGCAAACTTGCAATCAATGACCTGGTAAATGATGGGGTTGTACATGGCTGCTGACTTTGCCAGCAGTGTTGGGATCACTGAGAACTGGATGGGGACCGAGTCTGGCCGTCCAAAGGCTGACCAGACGGAGACCACGGCGTAAGGGATCCAGGCAATGAGGAACCCTGCGCAGATCAACATTGCCACCTTGTGAGAGCAGAAAAGAGACAGCAGGGTTTATCCAGAACAGCCAGACACTGGCAGAGCAGCACAGAGCTAGGCAGAGTGCAAGGGAGTTACATTCCACTCAATGGAAACGAAAAATGATAACTTGCTTTTTCATATAAATTTACATTATGAACAAAATCTGCCTCTTTATCTCGTGCCTGTGTTTCTTTTGCCTGACACAGAGCAGTTAATGAGTCTGCTATCAGATATTTAAAAATGCAGTAAAGTCTGGCTAAATATGAGGAAACCAAATGAGATTTCAGAAAATAATAATAGTTTGGTATTGAATTCAAATTATTTAAAGAGGGGACTCTTTTCAAAACACAGAATCTCCTTTTTAGGAGATTAGCAGAGCATGAAGGTTCTTGAAAAAAGATCTTTTGAAAATTGGGAATTTATCTGAGAGTGAGAATGCTAGTAAAATGTCTAGATTTATTCCTCCTAACCCAAATCATGGGTTTTCACTCCATTAGAATATGTAAGTATTTTAAAACACAAATTTTTGTTAAATATTTTAGTTCTGATAAATGGCAAATTAGTAAGTGACCTCCTTATAATGTAACAAAATGTAACCATAAGAAAGTTTAGTATAAATACCAAAGAAAAACTGTTTGGGGCCAAAATCTGTGATTTGTATACTTTACCTGAACCAGCCTGTCTGCACTCGGTCACAGCCTGATATCACTTCAAATGATGCCATGCCATCATACATCCTGAAAAACATCTGCCTTTATACTGCTGCCATTGACAGATTAGTGCTGCACCCACACTGGCAGCAGCACATCAGCACTCATTTGGAATAAGGCGATTAGCAGGATTAGAATATAAAAAAAAAAAAAATCACCAGAAGGCACAAGGGGTTTGGACATTGCATAGCCTTTCCTGTAGCCTGTTCTTTTTGTTGTCTGTCACTGAAGGAACAGTGCAGGTGAGCCAAGGATCTCAAACACAGCCTGTTTGTTATGAATTGTGCTCTGGAGTCAAATGGCTTATAAGGGAAATGAATTTTCCATATTTATATTTACCCCAACAATATGTTCTCCAGTGTAGATCCAAGACAGGAGGGAAAATTACTGGTGTTGCAATTCAGATAACATTGAATTTTTACATGATCCTTCCAATATGCAAAAAAAAAAAACCAAACCTGCAGCCTCAAATCAAAAGTTTCCATTGCTCTTCAAAGGAAATTTGCTGAATAACCACCAAAAAACATAACAATTTGAAGCATCCTTTTGAAAGGCAAGTGAAGTTGTACCAGTTGTACTGGCAGCACTGGCTGGGCAGGTACGTAGCTGAGATTTTCAGTTATGTTTAGACATAATGTCCCTTACTGCTACATGTTATGTAATTCTCAGTTCAACTCAGAAAAGTTGTAATAAAATTTGTTCAGCCAAGCAAAACTTGCTGCTTGTCTCGCTCTTGGCATGTCTTACAGAGGCTGGTGAATATTCTACAGCTAAGGAATCTGATTTTCTTCAATACAAGCCTTTATTTTGAGAGATTTCCTGGCACAATAACCAGTAAGTATCATGGCTGTCACCACTGCCAAACAGAAAATAGATTCAATCAGAAAGGGAAAACAGGATATGGTCTGAGATGGAAAATTAATTTTAGTAATTCAGTGCATTTTTATCAGCAATTCATGGCTGAGTCTAACTGATAAATTATTTGCATAAAAACAATTGCAGTGTCACAGGACCAATTTTGGTTTATATCTTCATTAACAGAGGAAAGTAAACTGCCTGAAAGTTTTATTTCCCTGCTACAATAATCTGCTCTCTATCTGTTTTCTGTTATAGTTCCTATAATGCACATCAGTCACCTTAAATTACTGTTTACAACAGTTTCTGAAAGCAAAGGATGTTTTATGGTGGGGAGCAGGGACACAGGGAGATTATATGACTTTCAAGGGCATAGGGGAAAGCTGTGGCAGAGCTTCAGAGTAGGTCATGGTCTCAGGGACTCAAGTGCCCTAATCACTGAATTATGTTCCCACAAGTTTTTTCCTCATCTTGACAGTAACAGAGGAGAAAGCTACAAAAAAACACCTTCAGAGCATTGTGGTTTCGTCTCCAAATCTGCTTCTATGACCCAACACAGCAAACTGAGGAAAATGTTCCTACCTACCTTGGTCAGCTTCATTTCAAGTATGTGGCTGTTCTGAATCCTGGTATCGTAGTGAGCAACTTCTTTGGTGGATGATTTGACTTTTAAAATTATTTTGACGTAGGAAAACACAATCACTGCAGTTGGGAACAGGAGGCAGAAGAAAAGGATGCTCAGAACAAAAACCTGTCCAGCCACTGAAGCCTGTGCCAGCCACCAGTCCAGAGTGCAGGAGGTCCCAAAGGGCTCGGGGGCATAGTTCCCCACCCCAGCAAAAGGCACTGTAGCCCAGAACGTAGCATAGGCCCAGATTATTGCCAGGCAGATAAATGCATGGTGTCTCTTAAGCCAGGTACCTGGAGGAAAATTGAAGAGTTACAAGTTCATGTCCAGATGTGTTTGGCACCATGGGATTTGTTGTGTCATGTGGAAGGGTTCAAGGCCAGGCTGGATGTGGCTGTGAGCAATCTGCTCTCCTGGAAGATGTCCCTGTGGGGCCTTTGGAACTGGACGGCCTTTGAAGTCCCTTCCAACACAAACCATTCTATGATTCTGTGAAATATGAGGTTTTTTGATTGTTTGACAACAACTCTGTCATGTTCATCTTGGCTCTTTCCAGGTCCATAGTGACCTTGAGCTCACCTTGTGCCTCATGAAGACAAAGGCACACTCACATGGAAGGCTCCACCCACCCTTATTTCAGACCTTTGCTTTAATTTGTGATGAATTACAACTGAGAAGAGTCCAAACTAAAGAAATCCAAACAACCAGCTCAGTAACAGTCAGGGAAATCTTGTCCAGTAATTTCAATTCTTTAATGTAACTTAGGTTTTTTCCTGTTCTTTGTCTCCTATGTTACCTGACTAAAGCTCAAACTCTGTGACTGAAAGGCAAGGCTTTACAGTGGAAATAAGATATCTAAGAATTAATTTTACTTTCTCATTCTTTTCCAGTACAGAAAATCACCATGTGTATCCTGTCAGAAGTATCTGTAATATGTGTTTTCATGTGTCCTTGCCTTTTTAAATGCAAATAGAATTCCTGGAGATCAGAACCTTGTCTCTCTGCTCATCTTGCATACAGCTCTAATTCATCTAGAAAAAGTTTCAGTTTGCACGATTTTCATCACCATCTACATGTTCAACATGTAGGACTCAGATAGGACTAACAAATTTAAATCTTTCATTTTTGCAGAAACTTGCAATATGGTGTAACATAGCATACAACATAACATCTCCTTCCATCTTGGAACCCCCAACTCGTTTGTAGTTTCTGACTCACAGGAGATTTTTCACTCACTTCACACTAACATTAAGGAGATTTCTTCAGGGTTTCAGAGTGATTTAAAATAAAACCAAAGCAAAGAAACACCTTTAATTTGGATGTGTCTCTTTCCAGCTGATTTTACATGTCAGGATCACTGGAAGGAAAATGAACATTGCCTGACAAATGATGTATTCATATATGATGGCTGAGAGACAGAAAGGTGCTTTGTTGTGTTCAGGAGTAGAAAAACAAAGCAACAATAGCACAACTATTAAAAGAGAAACATTTTTTAAACCACCTAGACTGAGCATGATAAACATGTTTGTTTATTGCTCTCCATCATTTTGTATAGACCACTGTGATCAGAGCCCTTGAGAATAAGGCTTTTGAAGAGTTTTCTCTCCCATGAACTAAGATGACCACAGCTGGTGGCACAAATGCAGCCAGCCATGAAATATTCACTTCAGCTCTCCAAGTCTGTGAAAAATTGTCTGTGATTTGGGTTGCCACTGAATTATTTTGATAATAGAAAAAATAGAAATCCTTCAATAGAAAAAACTGAAATCCTGCTTAATATTATTGGTGTATCTAACACCCAGCTAAGGAGACCCCCCCTGAACTCCCACTTAGGGTAAAAGTATGGACACACAGGGGTCTGTGATAGCACATCTTAGCACAGTACCACAGCTTTTATCTGCTTGCACAGACTGGCTTATTTACACTTCCTATCTGCCAACCTTCCTTACAGCTTAACATGATCGATATTTCATGTCATCATAAAGAAATCTGTGGTGTCCCTCAAGTCACATGGGCAAGGTGTTTATTACCTGCAAAGTCACCTTGAGCATTCCCTGTATTTGGATGTGAATTTAGTCCCTTACAATGCAAGAGGAACATCTTGTCTATACTGTGACAATATCATTTATCTGTAAAGAATTAAGCATATAATACATCATATTCCAGAGGTACAAGATACTGATGGATATGGTAGTAACACCTTACACTGCTAAATTAATTTCATCCTCTCAGGTTCCATTTTCATATTTGAGAGACTATTTCACATTATGACTTATTGCCTTTCCAAATCTCTTAGGTGCGTTAAATAGCTTGCCACACACCACAGAGGAATTTGGGCATTTAATAAGGAATATTTTTATGTTTTGGTCCATAAGACCCTGCAATATGCACATTACTTGCATCTGTTAATGCAGATAGGCCTTGATAGACATAAAGTGATTTATCTATAAGGGATTACAAAAACTCATGGCTTAGGAAGACAGCAGAAGGACAACAGTGAGGGTGTTATGTCCAGCAAAATGAATTTAACTGGGATTTCTTGCATCATGCAAATATGTTTCTCTCCTCTGTGTACTCCCCTCTATATTTAAGAAAAGTATTATGAAGAACCTAATTATTATTTCAGTGTAGTAAACTATGGCACTTAATACAGCTTTTCCACAGTCACAGATAACACAGTCATCCACATATAGACACATATTTGTCTTACCATAGGACAAGTGGCAGATTTTCAGGTACCTGTCCAGGCTGACAGCTGTCATGGTGATGAGGCTCCCACAGCCGAAGAAGAAACCAGCCCACCCATACCAGCGGCAGCCCATCCACCCAAACATCCAGCGGTGGGAAAAGAAGGAGATGATGCTGAAGGGTTTGCCTACAACTTCAAAAGGAGGAGAGAATGTCAGCTCACTGATAAACCACATCCCTGAGAAAATCTCCTTTTATCAGAAAGGCAAACCCTCTCCCTTGCAAAAACTAACACCCATAAAAGTGCTCTGAAATATGGAGAAAGGGCTTCAGGTAGAGTAGGTGATGACTTTAGGCTGGAGAGTAAATTTAGGTGGGATATTAGGAAGAAAATCTTTACTGTGAGGGTGGTGAGTCACTGTCATGGGTTGCCCAGAGAAGCTGTGTATGTTCCATCTCTGGAAGTTCAAGGCCAGGTGGGATGAGGCTTGGAGCAACCTGGTGCACTGGAAGGTGTCCCTGCCCATGGCAGGGGTTGGAATGAGATGGTCTTTAAGGTCTCTTCCAACCCAAAGCATTCTGTGATTCCATGGCTTGTGAGCACTCCATGCACAGGACTGAGCCTCAGACAGCTGTGGCTGGATCCCATGGCACCAGGGATGAGGTAGGATGAGAGCCAAGCCTGCAGAAGGGCTGGAAAGAGGTGCTTTTGCTTTTCTATAAACTACAGGAACCAGAGGTAAACCAACACTCTGGAACCAATCATGGGCAGGCTCTTCTCATTATGAAACCTTCAGAGTATGTGTTAGGTCCACAGGCCAATACCAGGATAGGTTTGAGTCAGAGCTTGAAACAAGCACAGATCTACTTAGTCTACACCCCTGTAGCCAATTGGGTGTCTTCAAGCACAAGATTAAGAAATTTGCCTTCAAAAAGGACTTTTTCAAACCTGTCAAGGCCCAGCAGTAGGATACACAGTGAGGTGAAGTGTTAGGTGGGAAGGAAAGACATGGACACTTGAGCTGCAGAAGTGGTTTCAGCTCCTCTGCACACCACACATTACTTCAATGCCTCCCAGCAAGCCAGAGCACACAGATATCAAAACATTCTGAGCTTCCCCAAAGAGATGGGAAATGACTAACTATTTTTGAGGCTTTCTCTTAGTGGCACTTCATCTCATTCTTCCACAGGTAAAAGGTGAGTGCTGCATTATGGAAGAAGTGAAGTTTGGTCAAATGATATTCCATTCTCACCTTAAAGCAAGTTTAAATTTTTCATATTCTTTGTAAGCATTGTGACAAAGAGAAAGTTTGAAAATTTTAATTATATAGTTGGAAATCTCCCTTTTTTTGTCCCAATTATTACCTTTTTCTTGGTCTTAATTAGGCAAAGAAAATAAATCAACTTTAATGGAACAGAAAACTCAAAAATTTATAATCTAGGGAAATCTGTTTTCAAGCACTTTGGTTTTATATACCAGCCTGATCTTAAATGCTCCCAGGCCTGAACATTCCAACTGCAATATTCAAACAACATTAAATATTGAATCCACATCCCTGTGACTGCATTCCCTCCTGCATAGGAGCAGCCAGACCACCTCAAGGATTTGAAAACACCTCAGCTTTCCTGGGCTGGTTTCCCTGGCTGAACCAGAGTCTGTAATGTCATAGAAGCTCAGAGAATTGGTTTATGGAGATGGCAAAAATGATCTTGCAAACTGTATTTCCCACAAGGTAACCTATTCATAGAAACCAAGACAAAAATCTCTATTTTGTTGATCTTTTTCCTAGAAACATTCCATTTCACATTGAACTGATGTAAAACCATGCATTCTCTTTTCATTCTTAACAGAAAATTAACGCATTTCTTCCAAAACCGAATCTTGCAGAAAAGTACCTTTGCTCCATCTTCTATGCCAAAACCATCAGGATTGCAAACCCTTCAAAATCAGATGCATTTTTAAAAAAGGTATTTTTGGATTAGCCTAAGCCTGTAAGGAAAGTTCTGCCTGGACCTGCAGGATGTGCTCAGATCAATGCATGATGTGCTTTCCTCCAAGCAGAATAAATGCACTTTTAGTTTTTCAAGCAAAAGCTGATCTCGGTGATTAAGGTTTCAGGAAAAACATTAAATATGGCAAGATCTAGGTTATGGGTTAACAATCAAGTCAGCAACTTTAGGCATATAAGTGACTGACAGCTTTAAAGGCTGACACATTTCTTTGCACCAAATCAAATTTCTCTTCAGCAGCCCCGAGCACGATGCCAGTGCAAAATCAGTCTGATGCAGCTTTGAACAAGGGGCTGGTGCCACCCTGTGGAAATCTGCAGGAAGCAGAACTCTTCAAAAAGTTGTTAAGACAAGTGTGTGAAATACGGAGATTTCATGGAAAAAAATTCTATCTTCCGTTTGTCCAGCAGACAGAACCCGTCACATTTCTCAAC
Source organism: Molothrus aeneus (assembly GCF_037042795.1). Lineage (NCBI taxonomy): Eukaryota > Metazoa > Chordata > Aves > Passeriformes > Icteridae > Molothrus > Molothrus aeneus. The sequence continues at coordinate 69,417,249 of NC_089648.1, read as the reverse complement.
TTAGCACCTTCCATTAATAAATAAATAAATTTAAAGAAAAAATAGAGAACAGAGAAAACCAAGCATGGCTCTGGGAATCACTATTTTTAATTCCAAAATGTAAACCCCAGATAGATTGAGATGAGATCCCCATGGAAGAAAGCAAGGTGACCAAGTGGTGCACTGGTGACAGGCCATAACAGAGACACCTCCAGCCCTCACACTAAGAGGGGTCCCAAACAAGCTGTAGTTTGAGTGGTTGGGACACAGTTTATGGTTAGGAGATACCTGTTAAAATGCATCTAATCATAGAATCACAGGATATTTTGGGTTGGAAGAGATCTTGGAAGACCATCTCATTCCACCCCCTTCCATTGTCCCAGGTAGCTCCAAGCCCCATCCACCCTGGCCTTGGAAACTTCCAGGGATGGGGCAGACACATATTCACTGGGCAACATTCAGAATATAAAGCTGTGGGAATTCTCCTGAAACACTCCTTCTCATTGGAGTGACTAATATGAGTCTTACAATACAGATTCTTAAAACACAAAGAAAATGGTAATATCACAGAGGAGGAGAAAGCCAACCCTTAACTTCTAAGGGTTGAGAGATGGAAGCAGTGTGTCCATGACACAAATGCCAAAGAAGTAATTGGGATTTTTCTGTATGGTAGCAGTGATATTTATACTAACATCTTTCTTCTACTGAATTGATATTTCCTTCAAAAATCCATGTTTACTGACCAAAACCACTGGAATCTGCAGAGATGAGCAGATCTTTGGTCTTGTGCTGTGAGAGTTCAAAAAAAGCATCAGGGGAGGCTGGGAGACATAATTGTATATTGTTTAGTGATACTTTTGGAGTTTAGATGAGGGCAAAAGCATCTGGCAGAGACAAGGGTAGGAAAAGGTGTGCTGGAGCTGAGGGCAGAGGTCTCAGTTCATACAACACACAGGGGACAGATGACCCTGCAAGCATGGGAATATAATTCCATTTATATGGCACTGGGAAGATCCCATGGTCAGCTGAGTCCTGATACCCATTGGATTGTCTGCCATCCAAAATATCCTTTTCTAAAGGACATCCAGGCATTTCTCTGTGAGCAGCTGAATCAGTCTCATGTCAAGAGCCAAAACAAGCATCTCTGCAAATCTGGATAAACCTCTCCAAAGCTCCCTCCTCCAATGCCAGGACATCCAGACCTCCTCCAATGCCAGGACATCCAGACTGTGGGATTGAAATAAAAATCCTCCCAGTTGGCTCATACTCAAGAGATTGACACAAATGTTTGATCCAGAGACAAAGGAGGATGGCCCCTAGAGAAAAAACTATTAGCTTTGATGGGCTGATGGCCACTGGCATTTTCCAATTATTTGGCTAAACTTGTATTTTTGAGGCATTTAGATCCATTCTATTCACCCTATGACAAAAAACCATCATTTTCTGCACCTGTAATTCTGAGATATTTTGTGGTTATTGTGCCAGGGTGCACATGGCAGCTGCCTTTGGAGACCTGCCCAGTGCTGGGGTGAACAGGAGCTCTGTGTGTTTGATAAAATCAACCCTAATTTTTCCTCTGTACTGTTCATTTCTTCCCATCAAGTTGTTCAGGAATGTTGTTTTTCGTCCTCCCTTATTATTTACATGCAAAAAATAGAGCAGAAATATCTGTAGCAAAAGGCATTTGATGCTCCCATGACTTGCAGAGGAATGTATCTTGTTGCTGCCAGGCAGAATGGTGAGATGGTAAAAATGAGGGAAAACAAAAACATGAAATTACCTGAAATGCCCAGATCACACACTGCTAAATTAACAGTCATTATCTCAGCAGGTCTCAGCTTCTTTTTTCTCTTTGAGGACATAAAAATAACATACCCATTTCCCAGAGTTGAAAGTATCCCTGTAATAATGGAAAATAGAATAACATTCAAATTAGAATCATCCTCAAAACCAGCAATACTCCATCTTCCTTGTGAAATTCCCTGACATTTTCAGCCTGAACCTGTGGTCCCTATGGCTGGGCATTTTACCCTGAAACGTGATCCCCCCATTGTCACTATGCAGCTCACAGAGACCTGGACTGCAGACACATTTCCCCAAAAGCAAATGCTGTTTCCCCTCTGCAGGAGGGCATTGCTTTCACCAGCTGAGCCTGCCCAGACACAGACTGAATGCTCACAACAGAAACCCCAGAATCCCTCTGCCCTGACCAGCACAATTCTCTCTCAAAGGTTTATACAGCCAAGAATGAAATTCAGCTCTCTGTAATCACAGGAACCAGAATCTGACCAATCTCAACTTTATTAAATACACCAATCAGATGTTAAGGGATACACTTCCAGTTAATATATTAATATCAAATCTTAAATCTTACATTAAAATTTATTTCTATCATAAGAAAGAAAAATTATAAAATAAATCTGATTAATCTGATTTTAACTTCCAGGTGGAATTCAGTGCATGGTATCCTTCTCATATTGGCTGATATATTTTTCTCCATATCATCACCCAATGACTCACAGCTCTGCAAGTGTACATCTGCCATGGAATTAATCACACCAGTACAGAAAATCGTAGGGTTTCCAGTTCCCTTAAAGAAAATGTGTCTTCACTAATTCATGTTTGAAAGAGTTTAAGGTCAGAGGGAGAGTTTTGCTGTGGAAACACAGGACAGCACAGAACATCCTTCTCGTGGAGCCAGAAGGTGAAAATCCCAAAGGGACCATGGCCCACTGAGCCTCACACCAGATCAGGGGAGACATGTCAGAAGGAGAGAAGTGCAGAAGAAAAGAATGAAGAACAAAGAATTCCTGTGCTGCCATTGCCTCAAAAAAGGGACCTACAACAGCACTGAGGGAAATGTTGGAGAGAAGTTCAGCCCAGGAAAGAGTGAGGAAAGGCATTTTCCATAAGTATTTTAGATTTAAAGGGTGAGGAAGAGTGATTGCCGTAAGTATTTTAGGTTTGACACCTTTGTTTCTCACTACCTAAACCAGTAAATAAACATTAAGCTTTGGGGGTTGGAACCACATGATGAAAGTTGGAATGAGATGATATTTAAGGTACATCCAACCCAAACCATTCTGTGATTCCATGATTCTGAATTTATTCCCCTCAAGGAGCCTGTTTGCCCACTGCATAACTGGGAATGGATCTTCCTGTCTTTATCCCCACCTCTCTTCATCTCCACTGATTTTTCTCTGCTTGTTTCCTCCCTGTCCCACTCTGAGGCTTGTCCTGAGTGCTTGGCTACCTGCTGAGGCCAACTCCTCACACTACTCCAAAAAAAGTCATGAACAAAAAAAGTCATCAACAAACAAAAGTCAACGACAAAAGTCATCAACAGCTTTCCTCTGTTGATGAGGCACCGAAGTCACCCTTTGTGCTGCCTTGTACAAGGGGCTCTGCTGGGGCAATCTCTGTTTCCAGAGGGCCCCAGCACCCTCCAGGCCCCCAGCACTGCTGCCCTCTCCAAATGTTGTACCTCTGAATACCACATCATTTTCACCTGAGTCTTCTGGCAGGCCAGACCTCAGCAAATTAAGTTCAGTAATTAAATGGGTATTTAATCATTTAGTGATTAATTTGGCAATTCAGTAACAAATAATCCAGTATTTAAATGGGTATTTTGTTATTTACTCTGGTCCATCAATGGCACAATCCCCTTGCAAAGCTGCCTTGTCCCCACAAAATCAACAAACCCAACCTGGGACCATCCATGAGACAGAGAGAGAAATGGTTCCCAGATGCTAAAACCAAATTATTTATCAAGAAATATGAGTGACTGAGGAACCAAAAGTTTACCAAACTCAGGAGAAAAACACTTTGATTTTGAATTTTTTTGTATTAAATGCGACACATTGCAAACTTTTTATTTTTATATTGACAGCATTGTTTTCTGTATTATTTTACAAAATAAACAGAAGAACAGAAAGTGGCTTATTATTGATCTTAGGTTTTCTTATCAGATTTTATTTACCCTGTGTGGATCAAATTCTAAGAACAACCTACTCTTATGGCTCTGCAAATTTAATATGAATTATAAGCAGATGGAGGTATTCATATGAGTCATTTTCTTCCTCACAGCTGAGTGAATGAATCTCAATGCTGTGAGCATTTTTCATATATTTTAATCCTTTTCTCTCTTAATGCCATTTTCCTCTCCAGTGATATTTAGGATAACTAGAGTGCCAGCATCTAGTTTGAAATACCTTTTGAAAGCATTTGACATTTTCCTGAATCTTTTTCAACTGACTGGCAGTCTAGAGAGACATCTCTATCAGCCAAGTAGCTCTGAAGTTGCCAAGCTGCTCTGAAACCACTGCTCATTATTAATATCAATGTTTTACAGAGCCCAACCCACTGACCTGCTAATCCCATGGCTGGAAAGGGTCCATTGATCATTTGTTGCCTTTTGTCTATGCCTGCATCTGAAAATTGCTTATCTGAACCTTTTTTATCTCCTTGATCAAAATTCTATAATCTCTGTAGGTGAGGCATCTAATGCTCCATTTCTCCTGCTATGAAATGACTTTCCAGCAGTCAGCTGAAGCCCTTGCTGGAGCAGACTCCCAGCTCTGGTAGGTTGGAAACAGGGAAAAAAGACTTCTCAGATATTAAAAATAGGCTCTTTTCCGGGAGAACTGTCCATGGCAACATGGCACCATTACATATATACAAACCAAGAGCCAAGGATGTGATAACTAAAAAAGTGACACCTGCACAGACAGAGCCAGGCTGAGACACACAACCTGCAGCGAGAGGGGAAAGTGTTTACAAGCAGCCAGCTGGAGAAATAAACTTCCACTTCTCCAACCTGACAATGGCACTAAACCATTAGAGAAAATAAAATTTAAAAAAGAAAAAAAAAAAAAAGCTTCAGGATTTTGTTTTCAATTAAGCTGTTTCATAACAGAGGAAGTGTGCACACCAGTTTGTAAATCAATAGTGACTTGCCAAGGGGTTTCAGAGGAGCTGGCAGCCAGCAGGTCCCTCCTCAGTAGTTTGTCACCCTGCCTGGCTGTACAGTGAATCAATCAAGGCAGTGATGAAAAAGCTGGTGGGAGAAGTGATAAAGACAAAATAATTGGATTCTCATAACCATGTGCATAGTCTGATTTTTTTTTCTTGACAATTAGAAAGCTACACATGGAAATTACTACTCAGGACAAAGGATCATGCACTCACATAGAATTTCTCAGACTATTCAAGACTCCAGATTTTCTTCAAAGACAAAAAACCAATTATTTTTCTATTTCAAACTGGAATACTTCAGCTGTACACTCAGTCTGACCCTAAAACCTCTGCAGGATAAGATCCAGCCTTGTTCACTCACTATTCAGCTTCTTCTCCTTTTTTAAACTCACTTATACCTTCCACTGCTCAAGTGCAAAAAGATGCACAAAAACAGTCCTGGCTTCCCACCTCCTGCTTCCCTGTCCCTGCTGTCAGGATGTCCCCACAGGCCATCCTCAGGAGGGGCCACAATTTCTTGCAAAGGAGCAGGGAATGCAGTTCAGTGGAAAACTGTGACAAGTTTAGCCTGAATCACAAGTCATAATAAAAAAACACAGACGTGGAATCATAAAATCATTTAGGTTGGAAAAGACCTTCAAGACGATCAAGTCCAACTTTTGACTGAACACCACCATGCCCACCAAACCATACCACAAAGTGACACCTCCACTCATTTTCTGAACATTTCCAGGGCTAAAGATTTCACCATTCCCTGGGCAGCCCATTCCTCTGCTCAACCATTCTTCCAGGGAAGAATTTTTTTCCTTATATCTTTATTCTACAGATCCAAGGAATATGCAAATACGGCACTTATATGGATATAGGAAGACCATAATTAGCTCTAATAAAGCCACTAGTGAACCTTGTTATGCACACAAGGGCAAAGCAATTAACCAAGTAAAATGCATTTCAAAACACACACTTCAAAAATTAAGTTAGTTTAGAGCTAAATGTGGGATATTATGTGTACAGAAACATACAGGAACAGCAGAGCTACCCCGACCCAGGCCACTGGATACGAGTTCACAAGTCCAACATCAAAATTACTATGAGATCTTTTAAAATTATAATTTCAGTTTCCTCACATTGCTCAGAAAATTGCTCTGAGCCTTTATGGTTGGCTTTTGGCTTTTCACTGGAACTTTTTGATTCTTGTTCCTTGCCTTAATTTGATTATGCCTGTGTTTTTCAAGATGTTTCACACCTGACAGGGGTAATTTTTGGAACAGGATAAATCGACACTAAATACAGTGAATATAACAAGGCAACAGAGTGTATATTAAGAAGATTCATCCATCAGACATATTTCTTGGGATTAAAGCTAAGTTTACTTAACCAAGTGAAAAAAAAACCACCAAAAGGGGGTTGTTTTCTACAGTTCAGTGAAAACTTTTGTCTGCAGAGCAATAGAAAAACTATATGTGTGAAAAGTGAGAATACCTACAAACCAGTGCATGAACACCAAGAACAGCACCAAGATACAGCTTCACCTGTCACCTCTGCTGCTCTGAATTCTTTTTTCAATAAAGACATAAGCAGAAGAGAAATGAGAAATAAATGGAAACATAAATAGAAGAAAAATAATAATAAAAACTCTGCTACCTCCACTATGGAAAACATTACATTAATTAGATCAGTCAGAAGAAAAGCAGTAAGACAGAGTAGAAGGGGGGGTTGTAAAGCAGTGAATGAGAAACACAAAGGTAGGACTGACTGACAGATCTTGGTATTTTGTGCACAACACATTGAACAAGACAATGAATCAAAACTGAAATAAATGTCAATTAATCACTGTACATCCTGTGTTCAGCCTTGTCTTCAGGCACCTGACACCTGGAGCCCAGGTTTTTAGTAGAACAGTTCTGTCCTCAGATCAATTTTAGTGAAAAAATTGCTGTTGAGCTGTGAGAAACTGCATGAAGTAAGACTATAAAGCATAAAGGAACTTAAAATATATAAAGAAGAATGGAATGGGATAGCATAGACTAGACTAGACTAGACTACACTAGAATAGAATAGCATAGAAGAGAAGAGAAGAGAATAGAATAGAATAGAATAGAATAGAATAGAATAGAATAGAATAGAATAGAATAGAATAGAATAGAATATGGAATAGCCCGAGTTGAACAGGACCCACATGGATCATCAAAGTCCAACTCCTGACCTTGCAGAGGACAATTCCAAGAATCCCACCCTGTGCCTGAGAGCTTTGCCCAAACATTTCTTGAGTTCTGTCAGGCTGGGTGCTGTGACCACTGCCCTGGGGAGCTGTTCTAGCACCCAACCACCCTTTGGGTGAAGAACCTTTCCCTGATATCCAACCTAAACCTCCCTTACTCAGCTTCATGCCATTCCCTCAGGTGTTGAGGCAAATGTGGATACAAAAAGACATGATTCTGCCCTTCTCCACAAAGTAAAGAAGGCAAATTATCAAGAATAATGTCCCGTTTATCCCTAGAAGAAATAGAAACCAGCATTTTCCTAGCTGAATGATAACTCCTTGGTATATGAATACTTTAAAATCGGCTATCACGAGTGTGCACTAGCCAACAGATAACTGTATTTATTCTGCTTGCAAGGTCACTTTGAACCTTTTAAAGGACTCCAACACAAAAGGATGGGGAGGGTGCTAGGCAGAAAATATTGCTCAATGTGATGTGTAACAGAGGACAGATGATGCCAGGAGCTGAGCAAGGGTCACATGAACACATCTGAGGGTGTTCAGGCTGTGAAAACAAGCCATAAAACCCACATGGCATAATGAGGGAAACCCTATTCTGCCCAAGGACAAATTAAACTGCTGAGTAGTAACCTATCACTTATTAAAAACAATGAGTATTTCTTCACTTTTTGCTGAAACATCTACTGCTAGTCACTTTTGACTACCTGAAGCAGCATTATATGTTGATATTAACTGCTGACACCATATTTCTAACACATTATCCCTCCTCCCTCCTAGATTTTTCTTTCTAGTATGAAAAAATGTGTAATTAACATCTAATGAACAGCAGTTTCTGCCTCTTTTCTGAGAGCTGCAAGAATGCAGCAGCACAGTCATATTTCAAAGACCAAATATAAAATCATTACCAATTATTGTCAAATAAAAGCCAGCTATGATGTCAGCTTCTCTAGAGAGCTTTGATGCAAAGGGGTCTTCCTTTTGGAGATTGTGTGGGATGTATTCTTCCTGGGAAGAATTGTTGGGATCTGATGCCATCCCACTCATGTCCAGTGAAGTGCCTGAAAAACAAAAGAACAGAGTTTGCAACAGATCACACTTGCTGTTAGAAAATATGAAGATATTTTTGTTCATACACAGGATCCATCTTCCCATTTTCAATTCTGCCCTGACACTTCTCAGGGCATTTCAGGATACCATTCAAACTTGCATAAAGCATTGTGCCATGATTTGGGTCATGACTTACTTTATCCAAGATCATAATAATTTACATGGGACCACAACAGGAAAAAGGCATTGAGCTCTTGGAGAGTGTCCAGAGGAGGCCACGAGGATGGTGAAGGGTCTGGAGTGTTGGAACCAAGGACATTCCTCTGACTGCCCTGGAGGACTTGAGACCCTGGCAGGGGGCTCAGAGACCCTGGCACAGAGTCAAAGACACCTGTGCCTTCAATCTTAGCCCATGGAAAAAATTACCAACTTTGTGTGAAGATTTACAAGCCGCAAGGGTTTGAATAGAATGATAGTGAATTTAGCACAGGGTGAAAAAGTGGAATTTTGGGTATTTAGAATGGGGGTTCAAGAGGCAAGATGGAGGGATCTGGGCGTGTTCTGTTCTTCTTGTTCTTCTTGTCCTCCATCTTCTGCTGTGATGGTGACACTTTTGGATTGGTTTAGAGTAGAGACAGACTGTCTAACATAGGTGATAGGTATTGGAAAATTATTGCAAATAAAGTACATGTAGTTTTTAGTATAAAAAGATAACACTGCCCCAGGGGCAGTCAGTGTGCCTCAACCCGACCTGCTGGACAGATCTCCAAAGATCAGAAAAAGAATGTATTAGATAAGAGAGAATAAACAACCTTGAAAACCAGAGCTGAGGAATCCCAACTTCTTCTTTGGTTGTGGGGCTGGGAAAAAAGACTCTTTAATACCTCAGGAGCCATTCCAGCAGTCTCCTGAGGTATTAAAGACTCCTCCAGAGTCTGGAGGAGAAGCCTCACTGGGGACTTTAACATCCTCATGAAGGGAAGAGGAGGGGCAGGGGTTGATCTGTTCCTTCTCATGAGCAGAGATAGGACTGGAGGAAAGCTGGGGCTGTGCTTCTTATCTTTGTCTATACACCTGCTCCTCACAATGCCAAGAGACTGGGAATTATCTGCAAGACAGTCCCAGCAGTTTCTTTGTATCCTGAGGGGCACTATATCTGCAGATGGCAGCTCTGCAAATTTTACAGCTAAGTGAAAAATTACATCCATAAATTCTCCTCAGAGTTCCTTAGGTGTTGTGTTCCAATGCAAATAACTTGTCATGGCCACGGTTATAAACAAGAATTGGCCATTGGAATTGTGAAGCAGCAGGAGCATTAAATAGTAGAGTCATCTAGGAAGGCTTGTTGGCTTTTCTTTCCATTTTCTTTTGTGTGGAAATGGGTTATTGAGGTCAAAAAAGTTCATATAAATAAAGGGAACCCTTTATTTAATAAAGGGGAAAAGCCTTTATTTAATAAAGGGGAAAAGGGGAATCTGGCAAACATCTATGAAAGTCATCCCTCAGGACAATGGAAGGGATGTAAAGTGAGGAACTCCTGCATAAGACAAAAACATTTCTGCCATGTTTGAAACCACCCAGCCAGGAGCTGTTTAGGGCATTCAGAAACCCCAATTCCTCTTGCTGGTACTGGCCAAGGCAGGAATGGCCCTCATGAACTAAACACTTGACTCAGGGCTTCTATAACTTCTGCTGTGGAACCTGGGAAAAGCTGTGAAGTTCTAAATTTTTCCCCTCAAAAGTCCTGCTTGGAGGGAGACTAAATGAGAAACAAAACTTGTTTCTTTATTTTACCCATTTGCTCTCTCTTCTGCATCTTGAAGGCAGGCAGTCTTGTCAATAACAGACCTGTGTGGCCAGGTACACCCATGTACACCTGAAGCACTCACAACTCTCTCCCTATTGTCCTTCTAGCTTTGGAAAAAAGAAAAAAGAAAGATTTTACTTGAAGGGGATTGAGCCATGAAGGCACACTGCTACTCTAGAGTAGAGAACAAAAATCATCCAGGCATACGGCTCCATGCATCGTTAAGTATTCAAAGTTCAGCAGCCTGATTGTCTTTTGGGGTTTTTTTAATTAAAAAAAAAGGTTGATTAATTTAAAAATAATTTTTTTTAAACAAAAATTCACTGTTCCAGACAGCAGAGCAACCATTTAGATTTGGATCAGGTACTCTGGTACAACAGCCTGGACAGTCTAAAACGACCTTGTCTTGTACAAAAGGATGGACTAAAGCATGAATCTGGGGAATAATCAGGATCATCCTGTCCATCCTATCAAAGCCACAGGTCTTGATCCAGGTTCCACCTGGCCTTTAAAAGGATCCTGATGCTTTTCTGTCCCCCAGCTTGCAGGGTCCCTCTGTGGCTGGAGCGTTTGAACCATGTGGGTGGCTGAAGTGATGCAAATGGAAAAGCACATCTGGGACCTGTCAGCACAATTTGGGTTTGATGCAAATACCAGAGTGTTTAAGGGCATGTTCCTCCTTTGAGCCACAGCAGAATCTCCCACTCCAGTCAGTATCAGGTGGCTCACAAGGACAATATTTTGCTACATCCAAGCGGACAAACAAAATAGCTTTAAATAGGAAATTTCAACTTCTGTGTATGCTAAACCCAGCCAGAAGTGCAGACACTGGGTTTTTTAATCTGCCTTAAAGCAAAGTGCAGGTTTGCCAGACAAATCACAGCCTTGGGACAGGAGAAAGCCCTCTGTGGTCCACCTAGACATGGAAAATTTTGCTGCTTCACTTGATATAAGTTGTTTACCTGCTTGCAAATGTTAATGTTGTGAAAAACTATCCTCTCCAGTTCCTGAAAAAGAAACACTTTCTCTCAGCTTTAAGCAGAGAAAACACATTATTTATTGAAAATTTTCAACAAAAATAAAGGGCAATTAATGTCTAACTTCCAAGTATGTGCACAAACTTTTCTTATTATTTTAAATCATTTCTGGTGAATTAAGAATAAGTTTCAGATATAAGAAGATAAAAACGACTCAACTTGATTGATACAAAAATTGTTAGTGACATATAATTCAGGGAGTTAATACTTGATTTTGGCTTTAAAAAATGTTAATCATCCTGATTAGACAGGAATTAACAGTGCCCCCAAAATAAAGCTTTATTCCAGAATCAATCTCACTTTTAGAGTGCATAAGACAGAAAACTGTGTAATTAACAGGGCTGATCATTAGTCCTCATATTTCCAAGTCAAGAAAAGCCATAATCCTAATCAGCATCTAGTGTCTAAATGTTGACTAAAAAAATGTGGAGAGGGATAAGTTTCATGCTGGTAGGCAAAGCCTAGCAAATGTAGGGGATGTGCATTTTCACAAATGCATTATTTCAGGAACCAAGATTTGAACTGCCAATTCTGTTGGTTTTATTTATACTTGTGTTTTATAAGGTATCACAGTATTAAATACCTGATAAAGGTCATAAATCCTCTGATACACAGCTCCTAAAAGTTAATGAGTCAGCAATAGGGACTATAAAGTATTATTTTAATAGAAATACAAATGATCCATGCTTGTACCAATCCTTATTGCTTGCAAGTTCCTGGGAACCCCTAAAACATTTTGGGAAGCTACAAACGGGAGGTGTAGCAACCCAGGTTCAAATTATTGTGTCTTCTTACATGGGGTTTAGACAAATATAGGTACATAGTAGCAAAATCTGAACTCCTTAAGTTAGTAAGAAATCTTAATTAGTAATTAATCTAAATTAATTTAAAAAAACAATCACTGCACCTATGTTTGCCAGCCAAAAGTGGATGTACCCAATTTTTGTATGACAGCCAAACTGGTATGAAGTGGGGAATGCATTTTCGTAAATTTGCAGGCAAATGAAGGAAATATTAATGCCAACCATTAAAAAAAAATCTGAAAAAACTAAAAGCATGTTGTAGCTCAATGACAAAAGTTATTTAGGGAAACAGCAGTGTGTAGGGAGTGCCATAGGAATCCCAGGAACTGAACTGTTCTCAGAGGCTGTCAAAATCCTCTGTGGAAGTTACCGTGGCAGGGATGCTTTAATTTACTTGACAAGAGAGCACAAGAAGTCAAATATTATTTCCAAAGTGATGGCCCACAGACAAGTGTAGCAATTATTTGTAAAAGCAGATTAATGGCAGAGATAAATGGCTAAGTGAAACAAAAGATGTCCATGGACCCAGAGTCACCTCATAGAAAGAGTCAGGAGGGCTCATTTGAAAGATTAATACAGCTAAAGTGATAACACTATCAATTGTGTTAATTAAGAAAATAATTTTCTGCTCTCTTATGTTAAAAACAATAAAACTATTAATAATTTTATCTGAGTCACTAAAAGATAAAAGCTAAAAGGATAAATTAATGCCAGCATATATTATCTTTTTAAGAGGAAAAAAGGTAATTATCTCCTAATTTGTCCAATTACATCGTCAGTATCTCCACAGCAAAGTTATTCTGCTCTCAGTGCCTGCTGGATCCCAGCTCACACTGCCAAGTGTCCTGTTTATCCTAAACTTCCCCTGGGTGTTTTGAGGAGCTCCTTTCTCAGACTGGGGCTGTGGAAGCACAGAGGTCCCAATGGTCATTGCCTCGTCCTGTCCCACCATCCTGGCTGGTGGGACACAGCCTGGTGACTCAAAACTCACATCTGGGACACACATCCTCAGCCAAATGCTTCCCAATAGTCCAACCAGACCCTCTATTTAGGGACATAAATAACAAGGATCAGAACTCTTATCTCAAAGCAGCTACAGCACCACCCTTTTTCTTGTTTTTGTTTGTTTGTTTTTTTTTTTAATCTCCTATTGTAGCAAAAGAGATTCTTTTAAGAAAAATGGGCTTTGTTTCATGTCACTTCAGGACTAAATCCTGAAGATTCAAGCTATGGACTGGAAATCTGTCTTTTGTCTTCAGCAGCCTAGTTCAGCCACCAGGCTTCTGGTTATTTTACAGTGGATTCCCTCTCCCCTGTTGAAGAAGAATCATCACTTTGAATGCACTAAATTAAAAGATTAACATTTTCTACATTTCAGGTGTGCACTGTGCTCCATCACATCACATCCCACTGCTGCATTTCTGTTCATAATGATATAAAACAGTAAATTTGGTATGTCTCATATTTCTCACACAACAGAAAAGGAGAGAGATTTTGAAACAACAACTTTTGGTCTGTTGATACCAGGAAAATGCTTCATGCCTACCTGTCACAGAAGATCTGCCCAAACAACCTCATGCAACATCCCACAGGAGCACCGCAAGGGCAGGGGTGAGAGAAAAGCTACACTCAGGTCACAGAATCACAGAACGGGTTGGGTGGGAAGGGACCTTCAAAGATTATTCCATTCCAACCCCCCTTCCATGGGCAGGGACACTTTCCACCATTCCAGGTCACTCCAAGCTCTGTCCAACCTGGCCTTGAACACTTCCAAGGATGGGGCAGCCACAGCTTCTCTGGCAGCCACTGTCCTCACTGCCCTCTGTGGATGTGGTCCCCATCTCAGGCTAAGCAACACTCAGCTATTTTAAATAAAGCCCTGGTTAGGAACTTCTATTTCTTTTCTCTTTCAAGACTATGCAGTAAGACTTATTACTGGGCTTTGAAAAACATGCAATAATTTCTAAAAATAATAATTTAGTGTCTGCAGCTACTTTCACTTTCCTAGGCAGGACAGACCCACAGCAGTGGATCTGCAGAGCAAAACAGCTGCCGTTGAGGCAAGGCTGTACACTTTTCAAGCCTAAAAAGAAAATAGAAAAACAAAAAGAAAAAAGAAAATTGTAACCCTGTTTATAACTGATTCCTTGATTCTGGTTAATTACCATAGATGAAAACCCAGGCTCCCAAAAGGTATTTTGTGACATTAGTGCTTCATGCAGTGGGGTAGGAGCACTCGGACAAGCACTGGGAAATAATCCAGTTATCAAGGACTGGTTTGTTTTTGGCTTTGCTGCCTCAGAAGACCAAAAGATTCCACACTGGTCTGTTTCTGCTGTCCAAAGCTGGGGGCAGAGAGCACAGCCCCACAGGCTGCCATCCAGCCCATCTGCTGACCCCTTTCCAGCACAATCTGTGCTGGAAGGACCTCAGTGCCTGTGAAAACAGATTTAAAACCACAACAAAAGTAACCAACTCACTCTGATTATTAGAAATGGGTTCAGGCTTATATCAGTGCTACAGACACTCATCTTTAATTAATACACAAACAATTCCACTTTTAAATAATATATTCTTTAAAATGGAGCAGTTCCACTACAGCAAGCCTCAAGAGATACAAACTCCTGACTCAGACACCATAAAATTCCAATATCAAGCCTCAAAACTTCTGAGATTAAAGGAAAAAAAGTGATTTGAGATTTCTTGTTTGGCCTAATCAATGCAGCTTTGCCAGCCCTACATCAGTTTTGTTCCCTGCTCTCTCCTCATCTCTCACCGGGGGTGGTCCAACGTGTCCTTCATGGCTTGGCCAGGCTGTTCTCACCCTGACAAAGACCAGGACACCCCATCCCCACCTCCTTCAGGACAGAAGTCACCACACAACAATGATTACCTTCCTGACCTCTTCCTCCTGTAGGGAGGGCACAGAAGGAATGTTGGGAAAAAATCTTGGTTGTTGCTACAAAACACCTGATATCTTTCCTAAGGTTTAGGCAAATCTAGGGAATTTTCAGACACAGTTGCCAAAAGCATGATGTTTTGCAGGAGATGAGTGACAGCAACCAAAAGGACCTGAGTGTTACCTGTCATTTATCACAGAATCACAGAATAAAGGGGTTTGTGTTGGAAGGGAGCTTAGAGAGAAGCTTGGGATGTCCCATGGGGCAGGGACACCTTCCACTAGCCCAGTTTGCTCAGAGATGCATCCAACCCAGACTGGGACATTTCCAGGGATGGGACAGCCACAGCTTCTCTGGGCAGCCTGTGTCAGGGCCTCCCCATCCTCACATTAAAGAATTCCTTGCTGATATCCAATCCAACCCTGCCCCAGTTGGTTTATTTCCATTATTTATCTGGCACTGACGTTTGGTTTCAGGGTTTTGCAGACCCCTCAGTGGCTGGATCACAGCAGGCCCAGCACCAGATTTTCCATGCCCCAAATAAACTCCAGCCTGTGAGGCCTTTAGGTTCTATGTATCTCTACAGCATCACCTAGGGAAGGTGGGAACTTCAAGGTAACTGCTGCCTCAGCACCTCTAAACCACTGACACAGCCTCTCCTGGCTGGGGTTTTGTCCATTTATATTTCATCAGACACCAAGGCTTTGCCACTGCCCACATTTCCATCCTGTTTTCCCATCTTCTGAAGGAAATTCGCACAACCCCCTAATTTTCTGAGGGAGCAGAAAGATCTGGAGGACCAAGAACAGAGCAACCTCCTGGGTCCTGCCAAGTCTCTTCCCTTCTTCTGCTTGATGTGGAATTTGCAGCAAATTGCTGAACCTCTTCCCCCCCAAAGAAGATCAGAGGGAATTTGCATCCATATGGGAAGGTGGACCAATGGATTGATGTGTTCTGGTGCAATGGCTCCCAAGTCAGTGATCCAAGCAAGAATAATGTGTTCTGCTGGTTTGGAAAATTATTATGAACCACAAAGTGTCCTAAGGGATGGCGAGGTACAATGAAGTACAAATGAAGTTCTTAGCTCTGACAGACTAAGATTTTTCAGATGTACTCTGAGATCTGAAGTTGTGGGCTTTTTTTTCCCCAGGGCAGCATCTTCAGAAGAAAACTGATTTATTTATGATAAAGAGATCAAAACTGAAATTTCAGATTAGTCTCAGCAGCCTGATATGTTTTTAATGTTTGATGTGAAAAACAAAAAGCATTGTTGTTTTCACAGTTTATACAGTTAGTTCTCAGTATCCAGAGGACACCTAGCAACATCCACAAGCCTGAAGTCATCCAAATTATTCCATTTATTTGTAGGTTTGTTTTCCCATAGCTTAATAAAACAACAAATAATGCTCTCTGGCCTGCAAATATCCCTGAAAGTGGCCATATATATGTATTTCTGTCCAGGAAGAGAATCTGAAGTTGCTGAGGCATGCAAATTATGGAATACTTCTTTCAACCTTTATCTGATTTCACAGCAGGTTAAATCCTGGTTTTACTGTTACAGATGAGTGTCCAGTCTGTTCCTAATAATGGAAATTTCACAGCCTCCCGAGGTAAATTTTTCCTGAGGCTAATCAAAAGTTTCAAAGAGAAACTTGAGATCACACACTTCTCGAACAACTTACTTCATTGGGTCAGAGAGACTAATTTTCCTCCCAAATCCTTAATAGAAGAAGGTCCTTTTGGGGAAGAATCATGTTAGGGATTCATGTCAGTATTTTAGGGGTACAATTATTGCAGATCAAATAATCTGCTGAATTCAGCCTTGATAAGAGCCTTGTTAATGCAAAGTGGATTATGAACATGGCTGTGTGCAACAAAGGGAAATTCAAGTGCCTTGAACAGGTGACACACATGCAGAAGGGTAGGAGAATATTGACTTGGCAATGGGGCATCAAAAGTGCTTTTAATGACTTCAGAAAAAATTTCAATTCACCATGATAATATACCACAAAATATGCATGAATTGCAAGAGGTCTAAGTACAGGAAGGTGAGTGGAAAGCAGTAAGATAAATTCACAGGAACCTGAATTCAAACCCATTCAAATTCAAAAACATTATTTTTTCTGGTGAATAGAAGCACTGAAAACAACTCAATCTGGGATATTAAAATTAAGAACCATGTAAAGGTAAAAGTTTGGTAAACAACAATAGAGATTTCCTGCTGCTTGGGCTTTAGGCCATAAACCCAACCTAACTGCAAAGTATCTTAGACAACAAGCCTGCAACAAGATCTGATCCCTCTTTGCAAAGTTCCTCAGTGATGACAGCCTGCCTATTAGGAGGAGAAGATCTGTGTTCCCACTGCATTCCCAGGGATCCCTCTGACACAGCAGAATTTCCTAACATCTCTGTTTGAGCTCACCTTGATAATGAATTTCATGGCACCCACCTCTGCTCTTGTCTGGGGCAGAAAGGGCCAGATTTTCTTGCAATATTTTTCCTGAGAGTCCTGGGAGTGACCAGATCAACGCTATGACCCTGCTATAGCAAAGTAACCTGACAAATATGTGACAAATATCTGCCTCTACCCCTCTCCTCATCTTGCAGAGGGAACCTGGCTGTCTCTGTAGACCTGAGCTAAAAGAAAGCTTAAGAAAACAGAGGCAGACATTTCACAGCATCTGGAGAGGCTGTAAAGCTTTTATTGAATCTTTCTATGGTAGCGACAGCACAGCATTTCACACTCCTGCTTCCCTGAGGCTGACTTGTGAAAAAAGCATGTGCCACTCAAATGTGGGAGCTACATAATCAGCAGAAGAAAATGGAAAGCAGTCACAGCCAAGCATCATTTAGAGAGGAACAAAAAATGGTCTCAGTAACCCAGCAAGTGGTGTTTTAACCAAGAGAAAACTGTACCCCAATTGTAGCACCACTGGAGAACAAACAACAAGGAAAATCCATGAAAACAAGACCAGATGAAGAACAGAAAGGCAGTGCTAGATCACAAGATAGAGTACCTGAAATTTTGGTTTAGGCTCCTGGAGCACTTTTCCATAGAATTTTCCTATTGCAGAGGAAATCCTGTCGCTCTGCTTTGCAATCACTGCCCATTTGTCCACTAAACAAACGTCCTGGAGGCACACAAACACCTGGCTCTGTCCCAGGGACAAACAAGTGGCTTCTTGGCAGACCAGCACATGAAATCTCATCTGATCCTTTCTCATGTAAAACATAAGGCTTGGAGTTACCAAATGCACAACTATTTTCCAGCTCATAAACTTAATTAGAGCGGCTTAGTCATCATGTGCAGTCATGTAAGGAGTCAGGGGCTGGGAATGCAACCTTCTCTCTGTGGTGGATCTCTCTTTTCTTTTTACAGGCTGACCCTGATATTAAAATTGTCCTTTTGTTGCCTGTTTACTATTGAGGAAGTTCAGCACTGCAAATTGGGGTGCATGCAGGCACACAGAGCAGGTATCTGCATCCAGCTCAACAAAGAAACATGCTCCAAATGCAAGTGAATACAAGGATTTGCTGATGCCTGATTCTCAGGTGACTACTTCAATGCTATTTTATTATTAAATGAAGCTTAGAGTTCTGCTAAATACAAAGAACTGCTTTTTCTTTGGTGCAAAATGCCATCACAACCCTGTGCTGACTTACACTTGCACAACTCCAGGCAGTTCCCTTCTGTCTCAGAGCAAAGTTTCTGCAAATACGTTCTCCCTTGTTGTAAGGGAATGTTTTGGGATGCTAGTTTTAATTTCTTGCTTTGAAATTAACCAATGATCAGCATAAAATCAATACCAATAATATAATCAGTATCAAATCTATCAATGTTTTGGGCTCCTGGTATTGCCCAAAGAGACAAATGATCAGTTCTCTTCCAAATTCATTCTGTGATAAAGACAGTGCCAGATTTGGGCAGAATTTCAAAAGACTAATAGAAACACCAGTCCACAAAGGACCATATTTATCAGAATTGCATTAGATTGGCCAGTCCTGTTACATCAAGAAATCATCCCTGGTTATATCACACATGCCTGGAGACTCCAATGCCTTCAGAAGGGGTGGAGGAGAGAAAAGGATTAATGACACCCTGCAATATCAAAACTTTCAGGAATTTTTTTCTGAATTTCTTAGGTACATTTCAGAAGGCTGCACCCTGACAGCTTCATTCCTACAATGAAATATTTTATTCCACAGAAAGGAGAAGAAAAATAGAATAGCAATCAAAAGAATTCTCTGAGAAACTAAGAATGGGCAAAGATAATACGAAAATGGCCCTAAATTAAGAATACAGTGAAAATAGGTAAGGTAAGCACCCTGGTGTTTATCTGTTTGCCATTTTGCACCTGCATGTAAATACCCACACTTTCAGCACCTTACCAGAACAGGAGGAGAAAAAGGACTTACCTTTTTAATGAACTCTGTATAGAGCATCCCCCCTAGAGCTCCACAGCTGCTTTTATTTCAAAGTCTGGACCACAGTGATCTGTAAAAGCATAAATCCACAGGGCTCTTGCTGTTTCAAGTTTTAGAGTTCAAGAGGGAGAGGGGAAAATCATTCTGCTCCTCAGTACGAGCCAATCTCCCTCCTGCTCCCCCTTCCCATCCCGGCCTCCCTGACCGTGGATACTGCGCTGTTCCTCCCCCTCTCTCCCTCTCCCCGGCGCTGCTGCTGTCCATCATCCATCTCACCCCGTGAAATTCCCTCTCTGGAGCATCCTGCCCCTCTGCCCGTGCCAGGCAGCTTCCCAAAGGGCAGGGGCTCCTCGGGGGGAGTGCAGCAGGCAGAGGAGAGGGCTCAGCCAGAGCCAGGAAAGTGTCACAGCACATGTCACACGCTGCTGGGTCCCTCCTGCCTGCACTGCTGGAATCCTGTGCATCACCCCCCCCACAGAAAGGGGGATGCTTTTAAACTTGAAGGTGCTTTTTCTCATCAAGTTATTCTTACTTTTCTGGTAAGAGAGGAAAAAGATCTGCAGTACTACAAGTTGCTTTCACAGAGGTAATAAAAGCTTCTTTCAGTATTGCATTTCACTTTTCTTCACCAGCACCACCAGGCACTTAGGAGACTGGGCTGGATGGTAAAAAGGTGTGTGTGTGAATCATCATCACTACTCCTCAAAAACTCAGAAAATTTTTACATTAAGTGGAGCTCTTTCAATCTACATTGTAGCAAAATAAAATCTGAAGCCTACAAAAGAAATTTGCAAAGATGAAATAGAGGGATTGATCCTCAATTTTCTTCACTGAGGCAGATTTTTGAGTCTGAACAGCTGAACCTCAGGGTCAGTTCTCTTTCATCAGCTGTGGTCAAGAATCACTTTCGTAGGTGACACAGCCAACTGAATCCAGTCCTGAATACAGAAAGAATATTGCAGCAAACATTTTTAGATGCTTTGTAACTCAACACTTACCCCTATCACCTTTCTGGCAGGGGCTAGGGATTAAGAGGCTGCAGAAGTCACTGAAAGATTTTAATAAGTGACTTCACTCAACATTTTAGTATTAAAGATAAATAGAGATGATGACAATCTTTTGGTTTCATTTTAAAAAATATTGTCATGATTTCATGGGTGTCTTTCTATGCTTACCAAAGGTGGAAGGATTGTGTTCTAGCAGTAAAAGACAAAAAAAAAAAAAAAACAAAGGATTCTCTCCTAAAATGGTAAAAGACGATAAACATCAAATGATTTCCAGAAATATTGAGATTCCTCTGAGCCAGGGCAGTCTCACAGTAAGGCTGGATACCACTCTCTGATGGTTACAAAAAAAAGAAAAGTAACTTGTTTACATATTTTCTTATGAAAGAACTGGGAGTAGCCCAATTTTTGTGTACAGGCTGGCTCCAGTCAGTTCACCCTTCCTTGGCACACTCAGGTCCTTCAGCCCAAAAGCACTGCATGTAAGGAGAGGAATCATGAAACTCCAGAAAGGCACTTTCTAACTGACCCAAAATCCAGGGTGCACCATCAGAGACCCTGTGTGGCAAGTGACTTGAGGCCAGTTCACTACAGGATTAAGGAGCACAGAGCTTTATGCTCAGCTGGTTGGAGGCTGCTCTGCAGAACACACTCATTGTTAATGCCATGTTTTATTCAGGGGGTGAAGAACCCTGGCAGAGAAAGGTGAAAAGTACATGATTTTCCGAAGAGAAAATTCACTCTAGGTCAGAACTTCAGTCTTCCAAACTGTCAGTGTGTGCCAAAACAGCTGCAGACACCAGGAAAGCTCTCGGGATGTGGAGCTTTGAGCCCCCCAAAACCACCCCTGTGCTGCTGCCCACAAGCCTGGGGAAGAGCCCAAGGTAGCTGCCTGCTTTGTGGTGTAAGTCCTGAGGGCAGGGGACACCTGGTGTCCCTTTCACCTCCAGTCCTTCACATCAGCATGGAGCAGAGCAAAAAAACATCAGTATTTAGTGAGGGCTAAAGACAGCATAATCCAGCATGGGCTGTACTTGGAAAAGGCACAGGTGGAGAAGAAGGAAAAGGTGAGTGTAATTTAGAGCACCATCCTGAGCCCTTGGCACCAGGAGAGAGCAGGAACATGGTTCTTCTCCAAACAGTAGTTGCTTTAAAGAGGACTTTGATTGTTGCTACAGAGTCAAAAACCAGTAAATGTGAAATATAAATCAAAGTCCTTCTGGGGCATGTCACTTATCTCTAGGAAAGAGTTTGCAGAAATCTTGGCTAGCAACTCATGAAAGATGACGGTGGGAGGAAATTGAGTTTATTCCCCAGTAGTTTATTGCAGGTGGTGACATTGTCATTGTTAGTAACAGATCAATGATGTTGTCCTCATCTTAACTCCCATCTTAACTGGTCTTACTGACTGGTCCTGACTTGCTTTCCTTGCTCAAGCAGCAAAGTAGTCAGGGCACTAAAATCTTAACAGCAAAATAAGAAAAGTGGTGAGAGGGTTATTTTTTTAATCACAGTCCTTGTCCAGTAACTTTAAACCCTGGACTTTCTCATATTTGGTAAGATTCAGTCTTACTACATATGGCAAAATCCCAGCAAAAAACCATGTGAGTGAAAATCTTGGCACAGTAAGAGTTCATAGATGGCTGGAAAAGAAGTTCACTAACAAAAATAGTACAAAAATATCCCCGGACAAACCACAAAACTGAGGAATTTTAGAAGATTTTGGTTGGGCCAGGCCAGACTGAGGATGTAGTTGAACATTGTGAACTGTCTTATGAACTGGTTCAGGGTTAGTGAAGAGGTGAGATATAGTAGAAGATATGTATTGTATTTAAATATCTGTATAGAGGCTTTGCCCCAGAGGTCCTGGTTGCCCTCGATGGGCTGCAGCTGTGATGTCCTTAATTGGGCTGCAGCTGTAACCGATGAAGATGACCGGGATAAAAGGGGGCGGGATAGCCAGTCAGGGAGAGCCTTGGAGGAGTCCTGACTTGAGAGAACAGCATGCAGAAGAAGGAGTCCATGCTGTGAAGATCTGCAGCCATGAGAATACACCAGAGAGGTATGGACTTTAGAAATCTAATAACAATATGGGACTCTAGAGAAATAATAGAAGAACAACAGTGAGACTCAAGGATTCAAGTTGTTGAACAATTTTTTCAGGCATCTCAGAGGAAAAAACCCCACAGTTTGGAAAATGTTTCACTGATTGAAGAAAACTAAGAAACTGCTGGTGTCCCCGAGCTTGAATGAACATAAGTGGCATGTACTATGAGAAACAGAGAAATACAAACCAATATTGAACATGCTAGCAAGGACAGAAAACTGAATACCTTATTGATTTTTTAGAAGAAAAATATATACAGGAAAAAAGAAAGGTACAGAGAAAAATATCCTTCAACCTACCAGTTCATTCATTCAATTATTCTATTTTTAAAGCAGCTTTTTCAAAAAAATATTGATTTAATGCAACAGGAAAAAAAGAATAATTTAGAATGGCAGCATTTCCATTACTGATACACCACAGCCCTGCAAGGCATCTTTTCAACACACTCCATGAAGCACAGCCAAGCTCCATGCTCACTGCCCAGCACTGTGGGGAAATCCTGGTGCAGCACAAAGAACACCAGGGCAGAGCAAACGTGGTCATGTGCCAAGGGCAGGGTGTCTGAAATGCTCAGTGCATTTACTCACATGGTTATTAAAAAAATAATAATTGTGGCTTGATGCTTAATGTCACATTGGTCTGCTGAGATAAAAATTAACTCCCTGCTCTGCTTACACAATTTCATCCTCAGCTACAAGAACTGGAATGAAAGAAGGATTTGAGTGCAAGGCTTCATCCATCTGGACATGTCCAATGAAACTATTCCTGTTATTGTCTCATTGAGAAATGGATGCCAGGGCTCATTAGAGGGCCAGGCTGTGCAAACCCCCCTGTCATTCACTGCAGCATGTGACACAGTCAATTAACACCACTGCCAGTGCAAAGCCTGAGGCACAGAAGAGCTGGGTGAGGTGGGTGCCATCCTCCCCTGGGGGCTCATCTGTCTGCCAGAACGTGTTAACTGAGCCTTGGACTCTGCTGGGTCTACTCACTCCATTCTGAATGATATTTTAAATATCTCTGCTGGGACAGGATTTGCCAAGTGGAGCAGTGGTGGTCATGCCCAGGTCTTCCCTGTTGGCATGACACTGGAGGAGCTCTACTGCCCTCACCCTTGAGACCTTCTCCACAGTGCTCCACAGCCTCTGGAAGGGACATAGCTTGCTCAGCAAGTGTGTAGAGTAATAACCAAAATGAAATCTCAAAACACTTTTCCCCCACCCCTCCCTTTTTCCAGGGCTCAGCTTCACCCTGGATTTTCTGTCCCTCCTGCCCTCAGCAGGGGCACAGGGAAGGGGACTGTGGTCAGTTCATCACATGCTGTTTCTGCTGCTCCTTCCTCCTCAGAGGGAGGACTCCTCACGCTTCCCCCTGCTCCAGTGTGGGCTTCCTCTCCCAGGAGACAGATCCAGATCCCAGGATGAACTGCTCCAGTGGGAGCCCTTCCCACAGGCTGGAGTTCTGCTCCAGGGTGGATCCCTCCCACAGGTTGCAGTCCCTCAGGAATGGGCTGCTCCAGTGGGGTCTCCTGCAGGTTCACAAATCCTGCCAGAAATCCTGCTCGGGCCTGGGCTCCTCTCTTCTCTCCATGGGGCTCCGTGTCCTGCCAGGACCCTGCTCCAGCACAGGCTCCCTGCAGGGCCACAGCCTCCTTTGGGCATCCCCTGCTCTGTTGTGGGCTCCTCCCTGGCTGCAGGTGGATCTCTGCTCCCCAGGGACCCCCATGGGCTGCAGGGGCACAGCTGCCTCTCCATGCTCCTCACCAGGGGCTGCAGGGGAACCTCAGCTCCAGCTCCTGGAGCAGCTCCTGCCTCTCCTTCTGAGCTGACCTTGGTGTCTGCAGAGCTGCTCCTCTCACACATTCTCACCCCAACAGGGAGGTTTTTTTTCCTTCCTTCTTAAAATATGTAATCACAGAGGCCATTTCATCTCACTAAGAATGAAGAGCTGAGAGTAGTGAAGTGACTTGCCTTCTAAAATGCCAAGTTTTCTAGAACTGGAGAACTAGGTCTAAAATTAGTCCTAACTCTAACTTTTCCTCACACATCCCTCCAAAACACTTTGCACCAGCCTCCACTGCAAACGTAGGCAATCTCTCCTTCAGCAAGCCTGCATGGAGCACTGCATTTCTCTTACTAAGGCATATAAAATCTGTGTGATCAATCAAGCCACTAATTCTGTCCTCTGGGTGCGCAAAACTTGCCAAAGACAACTTCAAACTAGGACACCTGCTGACAGCTCTCTCAGGCCATCTGGGTAAATATCGCTTCAAAACAGGCCTTTCTCCAGCAGAGAGGACACCTTGGGATGCTCTGCTTTCAGCCACTGGTCCCCAGCCTCCCCAGAGGAGGGACAGGGATGGCACAGAGCAAAGAAACAGCCAGTGAAGTGCAGGTGAGCAGAATTCCAGAGGTTATCCTATGCCATATGAAGATAATTTATGTGCAAGCTAAAATCCATCCCACCTAATGGGAGTTGATGAAATGTGAAACATCAAAATTTAAATATCTGTCAGCTTTTTATCTTTAGGCATGAGGAAAAAAGAAAAAACAAAAAATAAAAAAAAAAACAGAAAAAAAACCCCAACAACAACAAAAAACCCAGAAACACTTTTATCATAGAATCATTCAGAAGAGAAAATTGGTTAAAGAGAAATGGGAAAATGTATTTTGATTAAAAAATTGAAATAAAAATTTCTGAGGTTAGATACTTTCTGAAACTAATTTTTAATTTCTTCATCCCTGAAAATACAAATTAATTCTGAAAACTGAATGAAAGTTAAGCAGTTTACTTGCTTCTCAGTTTCTTAGGGGAATGAGGACCACACAATTGCACTGCCCACAGTTTCTCCAATAACTTTTGAACTTGTTGATTCCCTCAAAAACAGAAACTAGTGGAAATCTCTAATTTTATGTCTTTTAATGCTTTGAAAAAACAGCAAAAACATACATAAAGGAGATGCAGAACCATAGGTAACATAAGGGGAACCACCAAATTCACTTTTTGGAGCAGCAAATCCCTTCTTTGATAGCAAATCCCTTCCCTTGTCCATCTTTACCTGAAGAGATGTGCTTGGGCTGTACCTGCCATTCTTTCAGCTGCAAACCTCCCTGCTATTTGTGTAAGTTTGGTCAAACTAATCCAACTTATGCCAGTTGGCTTAGCAAGTAGTGATAAGTGATAAGATTCCGTCCAAACCTTGTGGAGTGGCCACTGCTCCAACACAATCCTTTAGAGATAATAATGATTTTAACTTTGTGGTCTGCATTTCAGCTCCTGTTTATTCAGTTTCTGGACATACTGGCAGCCTGGTCTGACTATACCCTTTTGAGTCAGCAGCAGAGAGAATTGAGACTGTCTTGGTATCACATCCCAAAAAAATACAAACCGTTTGCAGAACTTGGCAGAAGGCATGAAATTAATCAGGGTTTTGTTTTGTTTTGATGAATGTGATCTGAAAGATTTCTTTGCCAAAAGGATTGTCAAGCACCAGAACAGGTTTCCCAGGGAAGTGATGGAATTACCATTCCTGGAGGTATTTAAGAGACGTGTAGATGTGGCATTGAGGGACGTGGTTTAGTGGTAGGTTGCAGTTATGGGTTAATGCTTGGACCTGATGATATTCACCTTCCAACCCAGTCTTTTCCAACCTAAATGATTCTGTGATTCCATGAAAAGTTGAATTTTTTTATGGACTCCATATCCTTGAAGTGGACTTTTATGGACTCCATATCCTGGTTCTATCTTTTCCTATTACTCCAGGCTTTTTTCAGCTCCTTCCTCCTGGGAGAATGAGGGGAAAGAAACAGATGGAAATTTTTTTTTTATCCACCTCTGTTGATTCATGCTCTATATACATGTTCATTTAAAACCAAAATTTGGTAATACCTGATTCCCAGGATGTCACATGAGTCTCCCCTGGAGTTTATTCACCACAATGAGAAGGTTTGATTCTTGCCTGCACGACCTCCAATAAGGAGCAGAGATCAAGGAGTTGCAGCAGCCATGTCAGGCAGTTTAACACAAGGATGACTCAGCTGCGGCCACCAGCTGAGTTGTCCAGTGGCAACTACATGTGTAAATTGTATTTTCAAGTAATTCTTTACTCTGGGTACACTTTAGGCACAGCAAACAAGAGAAAAGAGGGGAGGGGAGGAGAAGGAATATAAATGAAGAATATGCAGCAACAGCAGTAGAAGGTAGGGGGAAAAAAATAAATGTCTTTAACCTGGTAAAAGCAAGAGAGAAAAGTCTTGAAGTAAAATGGGTTGGAAGATGAAAGAGGCTCAAAGGAATAAAAGAAAAAAGGAGAGTTTCTGAAAATACATCCTCATTCATTTAAACTGCATCTTCTATGATGCAATGATCCCCAAAATCCCCTTTGGAGTTTCAGGGCAGGGACATCTCTTTTCAGCTCCCTATACAGTTCCACACCTCAGCCTTGTCCATCACTTCCCTTTTCTCCTCTCTCCCTGCTCCCTTCCTAGGCACTGCTGCTTCCCTGTGTATGTTTCACATTTTAGTCCTTGGACCAGGCTGGAGTTTATTTACTGTGCTCCATTTCCTTGGAAGGAAAACCAAGGAGCTGTGAGGTGTTTTGGAGACTGTTGTGCCCATTTTCTGGGTTATGCCCACAGTTCATTGTGAACACGGATTGTCCCAGCTGGGTAAGAGCAGGTGTGGGGACAGGCAAGTCTCTGCAGTGGCAAGAAGACTCTAGCATCAAATTAACAATTTTACCACCAAAAAAAACCAGTCCTAAACTGGATGACCTTCAATGCCACAAAGAAAAATTGTAAGTTTCTCAAGTCACCTAGAAGGCATTGGAGATGTGCTTGGACATGTGAAATATCAGCTTGTGGAGCTTTCATCGTTGATCCATTTCTAGTGGATTAATTAAAAAATAGAGGTGTAGTTAGTAAAAAAAATATATATACATATATATATATATATATATATATATAATCACAGCAGAAGATTATTGCCTTAAAAATAATTATTTGTTCTGGAAAATAGTAAAAAGGAAATGTTCCTATTTCTCCACTTGAATATGATTGTAATAGGTGTGAGATACTACACCCAGGGTTTATATTTTTTTATTTTATAGATTTTATTTTTATTTATAGCCCATACCTGAGTGATTCATTTTCTCTGTGTTTTTGAAAGATTTCTGTGATAAAACATAGGAGACCATACAGCTTTTTGACATCAGTGGAATGAGGGTTGTGTGGAGACCATGATGGGAAGAGGCTTTCATGTCAATATAAGCTGAGCCCAGGAAAAAACATAAGAGCATTTCCTCACATTATTTCCTAAGCACCTCCCTTGTCCTTGCACATTATCTATCTCACCCCATTTCCACTTATTTCAGACTTCAGGGTGACTCAGATTTCATTGACCCCATCACTGCTGAGAAATCCTTCCCTGGAACTCAATCTGTCACCTGCACTTAAGGTGAATTTTTCACCACACTGTTGGACAAGACAAACCAGCACCCAACCCAGAAATCCCAACTCTGGGCCAGGAAATGTTGCCAAAAGAGGGCTTAGATGTAGCTACAACATTTTGGAGACCAGTGATTCTTCACAGAATGGAAATCCTGGCTGGCACCAGGGCCAAAGAGCTGCTGTGACCCTGATAATGCTCCTACTGCCAACTCACCCTGCCTGTGCTGGTTTAATCTCCTCCTGATGGGCACCAGGGACAGGTGTATTCCTGGCAGCTTAAATCAGTCAAAAGCAATATTTGCCTTTGGACTAAGGATGGTTTTTTGTCTCTGTGACAGTTAGATATGACTATATGGAACAACAAATGTACAAGTACCCCAGTTTCTGAGGAAATATTGACATTTTAATTTCCCAGTCTGTGGGGTTTATGAGCACTTTGGCCTTTTAAATATTAAAGTCAAAAAGAGACTGAATTCTTTTTTAAAGTTCTTTATTAAGATAGCAATTAAAATAATGTCCTCCAATTATCCTGAGAGGCATTTTTGTGTCATCCCATAGCAATATTACACAGGTGCTAAAGGTAGCAAAAGCAAGTCCTGCAAATAAAGTCTCCTTTTCTGACTAGTCATTGTGTTTGGTTGATGGTTGGCCTTGATAATCTTAAAGGTCTTTTCCAATTTTAATGATTTTATGATTCTCTCAATGCATTTCTAATAAAAGAGCTACTTCTTCGCTTCTTAGTAAGGGAAGCAGAACCAAGAATCTTTGCAGTATAAAAAAAAAAAAAAAAGGCAGTCTAAGTTTTCTGAATAAAGACAAATTGGGTTTTAAGGGCTTTTTGATCATTAATATGAGAGGAAACAAAAGTACCTCTGCTTCTATACAAAATATGTCCTGATTACAACAAAAAAAAGTTGCCTAATTCTTGAAACAGGCATTGTATGATTTGTACTTTTCTCCACAAGCAAACTAATCACCTCTTAAAGACTAATTCTTGTTCACACTACACCAAGTGTTGCAAAGCTAATGCTTTATTGCCCTCAAATTGTGAGCTATCATTAAATCCAGAAAGCTTTTATATAAATCAAACTACGGCTCAAGGTGGGGTTTTCATTATTTCAACATGCAACAAAGCAGGGAATCTATTTTCTGATTATATATCTCAGATATCAAGTATATGTTTAATGTAAGTAAATTTAGCATGTGTTTAAATCATTTACTATGACAGTATATTTTTAACAAGATGGTTGATATTCTGAGACCAAAGTAGATTAATTGGGAGATGATAAAATTAGTAGATAAGAATTAAAAGGTGAGAAAAACCAAATGAAGCAGTGAAATTACTTAAAACAGTCCTAACAGATTATACTCACTGAGAGACAGAGACCAAAGGAGAGGTGGAGCACTGAGTGACCCCAGCACAGAGAGGTGATGATGGAACTCATGGCCATGGTAAGCAGATGAGCCTGGCTCAGTCTTGGACAGGTCAATGAGAACAGACCAATTTTTTTTTTCTAAACCACTCTTTCTTAATGTTTTTATTGCAGTATAAATCATAACATCAGCCCCAGGGAGAAAATGCTGTGTAAGAGCCCTCTACACTCAGAGGATTAATTTTAGAGCCTTCACATTACAAGAGCCTAATGTCCCACATGGCAACTGAGTAAAGTCCCAGTCAAAAATGTGCAACCTGAAGTGTTACCCTCTAAAAACATTTTCTTCCTAAAGGAATAAGAGATTTGAAAACATGCAAACCCATGATGGTGGATGAGCCTTCACCTCAGCCATTCCAAATACTCAGGAGGGATCTATTTGTTTATTTTAAATCCCTTGCTGTTTGCAGTCTCTCCCTCTAAAATGTGATACACCAGTGTTAGGATCTCTGCTGGGATACTGGGAGCTCCCAGCCAGAGGCTGGACCTTATAACACAGACTGGAACTTGAGAAAAAGTCTATCCAAGAAGCAGAAAATTATTTAATAAATAACTACATTAGAAGTGCAAACACAGCATTTGAAAATAATGTCCCCTGGAAGACTCAGAAGGAAGGATGGATAAAAGATAATTACTGGAATGAAAGCTGGAATTTTTAGAACTTTGAGAGAAATCCCTTCTGGACTGGTAAATGATGTTCAAAAAAAGACTCAGGCATAGCATGACAGGGAATTACACACTAACCAGCCACTGCTGAACATGCTTAGATTATCCAAGGGCATCCACATAAATTATATATAAGCTGCACATTTGCACACACATGTGCTGGTAGAAGCTGATGTATTGCCTATTTCCAAGGTCCCTGAGCTTTTCTCTAGGAAAGAGCTTAATTAATTTCTGCAGAGAAAAATAAAGGAGCCATGATTTAATTCATTATTTCAACCTGACCAAAACCAGGAAGCACAGATCAAACTGAAACAGCACACTGGCAATTTCTTTTACCATAAGAACAGAAAATTTTTCTACTTCTATCCAGCATTTTTTTTTTCTGAGTAATTGTAACAAAAGTGAAGTACAGTGCTACTTTGGAAACTAACTCTAGGGAAAAATGCAGGTGTGAGTGAAGGATTCAGTGCTTTTCCTTCATTCCCAAGAACTTTAAGGGAATTCAAACCATTATATAAGAGACAGTCATTCATAAAATAATGAATATTTATAGATACTTCACAAAATCTGATCTTTGTTTTGATGAGGTCTCTTGTCTATCTATGCCATGAGAAGAAAACAGATTTACCTTTGCTTTGTCAAAGCCTAACACAGATCAGCCATTAAACCATTTCTGCAGGGATAATGTGTTTAACTCTGCCTGGGAGCTCCACACCAGCCCTGAGAGCCACAGCCTCCAGGGCATCTGTCTTAGGTTGGAAATGCAGGATGTGGCTGGGGGTGTGTATTCTATTGCCATCTGTTAGAGGTGGGGCAGTTTTCTTCTGTTAATTGGGCCACCTGTTAAAGCCAGGTGGGGCAGTTTTCTTTATCTCTTCCACAAACCAATCCTCCCTGAGGGGAGATATCATCTGTTTATGGGCCATTGAGTGTCAGTGCATGACTGATAAAATTACATCATCCCATGGGGAGATGCTCTGCCCAGGGGGAGGAGCCAAGCATTCCTACCTGGATATAATCTGACACTGGGAACACCACAGCAGCCTTTGCCCACTGGATTCTCAGAGGAAGACCGGGCCCATCTACACCACCACTGCACACTCAGAGGAAAATTCCACACTTCTACGGGATCCCTGCTCCAAGAGAACCACAGCTGGCACTGCAAGTGGGCTGCAGCCACCATTTAATGGGACTGCTGCCACTACCCTGACCCACAGGGTGTCAGGTTGTATTCTGACTCTGTCAGTGTTGTTTTGTATTACTGCATTTTTATATTATTTTTATTTGTTTCCTTAATAAAAACCTGCTATTTCTACTCCTATATTTTTGCCTGAGAGCCCCTTAATTTCAAAATTATAATCATTCCAAGGGAGGGGGTTTACATTTCCCATTTCAAGGGAAGCTCCTGCCTTCCTTAGCAGACACCTGGCTTTTGAAACCAAGACAGCATCCCTAGAAACACGTTCACCATGACCTGCCTTCGTGTGCACAGTTGAGGGATGTCTTACAATTTTACTTTGATGCATTACTGCATTATGGTCCTCTAAACTCCCAGTAAAATCAGGTTTGTTCAAGCTTGGAAAGGTTTTCTGGCTGAAATCTACAGTCTGCCAACTACATGAAGTTGAGATTGTGCACTATTATTTTTTTCTGAACACTTTATGGTATTATAATCCTTGTTTCTTACTTCAGATTGTAAAGCTGTAATGACTATTCCTAAGCAAAAATCTACAGGTAAATTTTTCTTTCTTGCTCCCACAGAATTTGATGAAAGGGTCCCAGATATTTCACAGCAATGTTTTCTCCTTACACCCCAAGTCAATTTTAAAATTAGTTAACTACTGATCTTCTGTATCTATTATACTATCCATTCAATCTTCTTGAGATTTTTGGAATCCTGAAATATAACTAAACTATTTCTAATATTATTGTTCACAAGTCATCGTAGGGAGCCCTAAAAGAAAGAGATTTTTGTCTATACCTTTGTGATTGGCTTTTAACAGCTTTGCAAAGCATAATTTAGGGTTTTTCTTAATTAACAATTTGCCAGCAGAATTAGTACGTGCCCAATTCACGCTAAAGTTCAAGATGATCAGCACATATGAGTGATTTTTCCTGAGAAAAGTTCACAGCCAGAAATTGCCTCAAGAATGTTAATTTAATCAGGTCACACTGACATTTTCCCCTAAAGAGAAATAACATAATAATAGGAAAAGTCACATCACCTCACATTTCTAATGAAAGCAAGTACCAACAGCATAAAATGTTCAGCTGCTGTAGCCATTGTACATGCAAAGATGAAATTGAGTTTAACTTGCCAAGACAAAAAGATGTTTCCATTATTTTGCCTAAGGAATTCTTTCAGCCCTTATCTAGCTGTGATTACATCTTAGAATGCAACAGGCAGCTCCAATGACAAACTATTTTCGAAAATCCCAAATAGCACAGAAAAATCTAGAGAACTGATTAAGAAAAGAGGGTTTTCTGAGAGTACATTTAGTCACAGAGGCAAATCACTAGAACTGTATTTTAATATGAAGAAAAAGAAACAAATGTGTCAAGCATGGAGGAAGGGGGAGGGTTGTGAATTAATTCTAATGTGTGTCTTGGGCATTTTTTTTTTATTTGACACACTTTGCCTAAATTTCAGTTAAACCTCTAGTAACTGGTATCAGTTACTCCATGTGGAAAGACTCTGGAACAAATACAAGGGTTGGGGAACAAAATGGAGTGAGAGAAGATGAACTGGCCTTGTAAAACATCTGCTCATGCTTGCCCATTACACAGGAAGCAGAACTGTTATTTGTGTTGTATTTACAGTCTGTGGTACAACTATGCACGAGCCAAGTTCTGGTAGCAAGCAAATCTGGAAACGAAAGATTTTACAGGGAGAATGTTGGCTCACTGTTCCCATAAAGTGCTTAACCAAATGTTCATGAATTTGAAAGAACCCCAACTTTTTCCGTAAAATATGGGTGCAATGAAATTGAGAATAAAATTCCAGTTTTATCCACTTGTTGTTCAGTCATTTTTAGAAGTTTTATTCAGGACACAGAAAGATACAGATAGATGCAGAAAGAAGACTCATCCTGGACAACACTCACACCAAAAATTAACAAATCCACATGTACTGACCATGTAGTTTCTTGTGCAGATGATCCAGGAGTTCCTTTCTCTTCCTCCTCCCTGCCCATCTCTGGTCCCACCCATGGCCCCAGCAGATCCTCACAGTGCCCACACCTGCAGTGATGCTCTGCAATATTTCCTGCCTCACCCCCCCAGGAGGAAAAGACAGACATGGACTTTTTCCAGGGAAATTTCATTTTTCTTATGGAATGCTGCACAGTCTGTCTCAGAGCTGAGGGAGGGACAGAAGCTGAGGAAAGCATTCAGCTGCAAATGCCTCCATTTGCAAATTGCTCCATTTCCTCAAAATTTCCCTGTGGGAAAAGGCAATAACCTGTTTGAGAGTCCCAGGGAGAGGATGGCAAGGTGCAGGTTGAAGGCTGGGTAAATTTTTTGCCTGAGTGACTAAAGGTCTTTGTCTCATCACCTTTGCTCTAAATAGTTAGGTCAATATTTACAGAAAATACAAAGCCAAATGCAGATATCTGAAATTTCTGAAAGTTCCCAGTAAAACATGGCTGAATTTACAACATTTTTCCTATCAACAGCATCATGGAATCATAGAAAGGGCTGGTGCATGCTGGCATTACTCCTGATATATTTGGGTAGTGAATGAGGTGCTTAGCAGTGAGCATGGATTATTTCTCTGCACACAGAGAGACAGAAAGTGATTATAAATTAGTGAAAATGGGCTGTATTTAACAATCTCATGCATGCTTTCTGCTACACTGAAAGAAAAAAAACTCCCCTGTGAGGAGGTGGGCTCAGGGAGATGGAGAATTGTTTTACACACTCCCTGTATTTTTCTTACTGACTTCTGTAAGAACCTCTTTAAGATCTGAGGCTATGCAGATCTCTAATTCATCTTCAAAATTGTTAATATCTGAAATAATTATTTAAGATTATGCCACAGTCTCAGAGGTGGAAAACCTGTTTTTTGGTTTTGGATTAGGTCAATAAAGAGATCAAGTTTGTGGGTATTATTCCTTTGAATACGTAATTTTGTGCTTTAAAAACCACTGCCTTTTGGATTTGCTTTGTGCAGCTGGCTCTGGTTAATAAATGAGGTTCTTCACAGGATGGAGAGCTCAGAGCTCACACTGCAAATTCTCCACAGGCCTGTGCTCACACTGATGAGAGGGTAAAAATCTATGACATTAAAATGACAGATTCCATTAGATTTGCACCTTCAGAGTCTGTCTTGTCAGGAGAAGGAAAGCGTGAATGTGCTGAGCAAGATGACTTTGACTTTTAAAAAATGCTTTTATCCAGGTCACACAAGGAGCCCAGAGTTTTACCTGGGTGCTGCTCCCTGACCACTCAGCCTGCCTGGAGATGCTTAGCCTGTCCTGGGCTCCTCCCTGGCTTCACATGGGACTACACAAGGCTGAAGAGCTCACAGTGTTTTCCATGTGCCTGAGAGTCAGGCCACCCATTTCCAAAGGTGCTCAGCTCACACTGAGCAAAACAAAACCATCCAGGGATGGTTTTCAGCTCAGCACTGAGCACATTGAGTAAACAAGCTGAGAACTGAGGAGAACATAAAGACACAGCACATCTGAAAATCTACCACAGAGTTCCTGACAGAAAGCAGCAAACAAAAGGGTAAGAACAGCCAGTGTTGGGTCCACACTACAGCCAGGAAATATTGAACAAGGACTCAAAACCAGATTTTCATCTCAAATTCAACACTTTCAAAAGAAAAAAAAAATTGTTTTCACTGACTCTTCATCATGTGATTGCTTCCAATTCTTTTGGTGGATCATTTTGAAGGGGACAAAGGATCCTTTCTTCTGCTCCTCCCAGAAAATTCCTTTTTTGCTGATAATAAAAGAGCAAATCTCTAAAACATTCCATTTTTTTAACCAAAAGTTATGACTTCTTTGTAAGCAAAAGGACTTTATTTTATTCTATTCCATATTGTTTTCATATTTCCATATTGTCCACATAATTTCCATCTCTAAAATCCTTCAGTCTGCCTTTAGGGAAAAACTTTTTGCCTTTACTTCAGCCTCTCTGAAAAGTTACTGCCTGTATCTTTGAAGACACACAAGAAAAAAATAAATTCGTTTTTCCTCCTCTTCCTTAGATGAGTGCAGGCAACAAACAATTACATTTCTCTGGGGCCCCAGCCACACAAGCTCTAACAGATACCACATCCTTGCTGCTGGCCACAAATTGGGAAATTTTAATCCTATCAAAGGTAGGATTTTCTTAATTGGTTCAGTGATTTATTTGAAATGGCTCTACTTATCCAAAGCCATATAAAGACATTAGCAAAAGTAAATTATTCCAGGCACAGCCTCCATTGAAACTGCATGAAGAGATGTATTTTTTACTGCACAAATGTTGTGCAGTGTATTTTGATACATGTGCATACCTACACACACCTTTAAGCCTGGTGACAAAGCCAAAGAATGAATCTACTCCTTTCTACCTTTACAAGTCCTTACTAAAAAAAAAATAAAAACAAAAGTCAAGTTAATATACCGAGAAACATGTTGTTAGAGAAAACAAAATCATGAACTTCATCCAAAAGCTGCTATAGAGATGTGCAACCTGATTCAGACTGACCCTCCCCAGGATACTTCAGAGACAAAACCTTCTTCAAAACCTAGAATTGGTGTCTTTCAGTCACCTTTCACCAGAAGCAACACAACCATAATGACACAAAATTATTAACTAACCATAATTCTGCAAGAAGAGAAAGTTGTGTGGAGACCTCTTTTTCAGGAACTGCAGTGTCAGGACAAGGAGTAATGGGTACAAACTGAAAGAGGGAAAAATTAGATTGGATATTAGAAAGAAATTATTTATTGTGAGGGTACTGAGACACTGGAGGAGATTGCCCAGAGAAACTGTGGCTGTCCCATCCCTGGAAGTGTTCCAGATCAGGTTGGACAGGGCTTGGAGCAACCTGGGATTGTGGAAGGTATCCCTGCCCATGGCAGGGGGTTGGAATTAAATGATCTTTAAGGTCCTTTCCAATCCAAACCATTCTGTGATTCTAATTTAAGATCTTAACCAGCAATACAGGAAGCATTCCTTTAGAAAAAAGGAAGCACATATTCATTAGGAGCATCACATTTTGCATGTTTATTCCTCATAAACGCCTCACAGTGAAGCATCCTCCACAGGGGCTGCCTTCTGCTGCTGCCAAACATGCTTAGATTAGAACTGTAGCACAGATCACCTGGGAGAGCTCCTTTTTCCTTGCAGGTTTTCACACACATTCATTACAGGAAGAAGACCCAAATTCCTATTACTTTAACACATCTTGTAACACGATGGGTGCATTTGTGTACTAAATTAATTGTTCTGTCTGCTACCAAAAATGGAAATCAATACAAATTCAATACAACTCCTCTTCTGAAAGGGAAACAAACGACAGGTCAATCTATCAAAAGAAACTTGAAAGGTGGTTTGATCACATGAGAGAAGAGAAGCCTCTGGTTAATCTCAGCAGTTACTTCTGGTTTAGAATATAAAAGCTTTAAAAAAGTATCAGTGAGCCTTTTCCCCAAAGCAGACATTTTTAAGACACTTAGAGCTTGGCAGTTCATTTTAAAGGAAATTTTAGTGCTAATCAGCACACTTCAAAGTCAGCCTTCAAGTCTTGTCTTCAATAGATCTTTTGACAGAGCCTGACACACATTACACTCCAGGAGCTTTACAGCTTATTGATAAAGGAGTTAAAATCCCCTGTTCCAGTGCCCCATCCCTGCTCTGCGCTTGAGGCACAGCAGATAACCAGGGGATTTCTGCTGCACCTCTCCAGCTGCACAGATGAATCCCCCAGGCTCTCTGCAATGAGCAGGGATTAAGATAACATTTTGTAATAATGCAGGAGAAATCCAGGCTGTCCCAGGGCTCCCAACCCAACCATCTCAGCAATGTGGGAGATTTTCAGCTGCAGCATGACAGAAACAAGGATTGAGTGAGTAACTGTCATTACCCAGGAAAAAATGGATAATTTGCTGTGGGAACAGCAGAAAGGCACAGAGCAGGGTGAGGGATCTGATGGGATTTAAACAGGCCAAGGGTACCCCAAGCCCAGTTCTGCTCCTTTGTAACACAAAAAGCCAGGATGAAATATTGACATCAGTGGGGCATTTCTGGA
This sequence comes from Molothrus aeneus, assembly GCF_037042795.1. Classification (NCBI taxonomy): domain Eukaryota; kingdom Metazoa; phylum Chordata; class Aves; order Passeriformes; family Icteridae; genus Molothrus; species Molothrus aeneus. Next base: position 69,380,150 of record NC_089648.1, on the reverse strand, counting down.
AGATAAGCACTCTGAGAGCAAGGATGTGGGCCAAAGGTACTACAAATGGGCAGCAGGGTGTATTAAAAGGGTTGGCATCAGTGCAGGTATACTGATGTAAAGAAGTGCCCCAGCTTCCTTTTCCAGAGAGCTGTGCCTGGAGATGTCCACTGTAACCCCAGAAATTCCCATTTGGCTGCTGATATCAATACTGCAGTGGGAAGGACAGCCTGGGACAGGGATCAAGTGTTGAGGGCACCAGGGACCATTTCACAGGCTGGGGATCTGCCTTCACACCACTGCACAGAGCCCAGGAACTGGTGTTTACTGAAAGCTTGTTTAGCAGCACCAGGGTAAGGAAAACTCAGTGCTTCTCAAAACACTCACTCCTCTGTTAACTTAACCTTCTTAAACAAGGATATTTAAAGCCAAACTCAAGCTAAATATAGCTCCATCTTCCAACAGCCCAGTAATTGCAACAGTCTGCCTGTTCCCTGCCCAGAGGGGCTGCAGCATGAATAGGAATTACATGATAAAACTCAACTTGCACTGCCCAAGGCTTGGAATGATCTTGCTAATCAATCCATTGTTCAACACTTAATCCTCAAACAGCCCAAAGAGATGATTTATTACTGGTCTCAACCTGAAACAAAAGTACCCAAAGGGTACACATACATCTTTTATGGGGTTTCCAGAGTTATAATTAAAGATTGATGCTTCAGTAAGCAAGAGAGCACAGGGCTTTTAGAGTTTAGCACTGCTGAGCAAATAAAAGTGCCATTCCACTGACTGGCTGCAGTTAAGTAAATAAATAGACCTCTGATTATGTTTTCCAGTTGTGAAAATGAATGGCCTTAGCACATGGCTGCAGTAATTAGTGGCAGATGAACAATTTTTGTCAGATCAGAAGGGACAGGCACCTTTTCCCAAAGCCTGAGGGTATCACTGGAGCCAGGCTGGGTTTTGGATACAAGGGGAACTGAGGAGCCTGAAGGAACACCCAGTGTCCAGGCACATCTGATCTGAAACTCACATGGCATGTAAACACGTTCACAAGCTTTACACCATTGGAAAGGCTTCTCTGCTGTGTCCAGGTGGAAGTTACTGAAGAAAAACATCTCCAACCACAGTGTTCAGAGAAAAAACATGGAAAGATTTCATTACATTAAAATCTAACAGGGAGGTTAAAAATCTAAACAACTGCAATGGCATTTTACAGAATCACAGAATGGGTCAAGTTGGATGGGACCACATTGGAGTCATCTGATCCAAAATTCCTGCTCAAGCATCATCCCACAGGACATTGCACAGGATTGTGACCAGATGGTTGTGGAATATCTCCAGTGAGGGAGACTCCACATGATCTCTGAACTTGAGGAAGAACTTTTCTCACTCACTGCACAGCAAAGTTCTTCCCCAAGTTCAGCTGGAACTTCTATCAAGTTCAGCTGATACAGATAGATAAACTACAGGTTACAGATACAGATGAGATACAGGTTCAGCTGGAACCAGTATCAATTTGATATTGATTGTGCCCCCCTTGAGAGAATGAAAACAAAAATAATCTGCTTCATAATACAGAATATGTTAGAAACTGTAAACTACATAATCAACATTCCCCTGCCTGCAGGATACAAATGGGACATCTGACCTGGGGAGCAGGGAAGAGGAATACAGATGAATTTAGCATTTTGACCCTGGCATTCACAGATTTCTGTGCCAAAAATACATTCCCATCATGCTGTTGACCTAAACAAAACCACTGAAATGAGCCAGAGAAGGAGGCAGGGCTACCAAGAGGCCCTTTCCTGGGTGCACATCCACCTGGGATTTTAGGAGCATCCTCCCAGTGGGGCAGGAGGTGAAATAGTGCTGCATGTCCCAAACTGTGCTTTCCCCCTGAAATGAGACTTAACTTTGGAAAGATGTGGCCCTGCAGACCCTGTTTGTGTGACCACATGCTCAGCCAGTGCTGTAAGCCATGGAGTGAAATGGGATGTGCAATGAATTGTGACACCCTGGCAGGGAGGGCACTGGGGGATTTCAGGGCTCACCACTTTGGCAGCCGGGTGGAACAGCTCCAACCAAGCTCCTGCACATCAAGGAGTCCAACTGTCCCACACAACACTGACCTTATTAAGCTGTTGCTACACAGATAATTTGTGAAACTGGCAGAATTCCAGCTCTGGTGGTTCCCTCTCCTCAGCTGCAATTAAAGCTGGGCTGTCAGCCCATGGCATTCAGAAAAACACCAGTTTACAGTCCACGAAGGACAGCTACAGCTTTCACCCCTCAAATATATTTATTCATTAAATGCTCCTGCACAGTTTTAAAAATTAAAAATAGAGGCTCAGTGCTCCTCCTCATCCAGGACCATGAACTGGTTCTCTGTAAAGCTTCCCCACCCCTGTTATTTTTAAATACCTAAATGACCATAAAACACAGGGGAAAATACTGATATGTGCCAGGTGCTGAAAATAAGCACCATGCTTCAAACACCCCTTGATAAACAGCAGATGAAACAGATTCCTTTCATGGTGCTTTTGCTGGAGCAAAATCCTGCTGAATTTCCTGGATTCTGGAAAGGGTCTGTATAATAAAGGAAGCCTTACCCAAGACCATCTATAAATTCCACAGTTTAACAGACTGGTTTAACATGCACACATGTGAGAGGAGGGCAGGTGCTGGGCTATGTTAAGTTTGTTTAAATTTTCAGGTTCCAAAAAAAAACCTCCAATCATTTCATTAAAAAAATGACACCAATAAGCAGACCTTGGGGTAATGGTCTTTTTAAATTTGTTACAGCAGCAGACAGACCCAATTTTACCTCTATTTGAATAAAGCTCTCCAACATGCAGATGGGCTATGTGACAGGAGCAGGGATGGACTCCTGTAACAAGATCAATCTACAAGGAAAGAAGAGAGGAGAGGAAGCAGCAGAGTCCTGAGGATAAGAAATGGCCCAGGCACAGCTCTGCCCTCCAGACCCTCCTCAGCTTCTCCCACCAGAACATCTGGCTGTGGGTTTTCCATGCCAGGGCATTTTTGTCCCTCTTCAATAGAGGCTTGTTGATGACATTGAACTGTGTTATTTTGCTTAAATCTTCTATATTTCAAATGTTTGGGAAGTCACGTGGGTTTGAGTGATTTTTGAGTTGAGGTAGTCCTACAGGGCATTTATCTACATTTTTGGTAGAGAAGGGTAAGTACCACTTGTTAGAAACAATGACAAAATTTCAACTTTATTTTCATTTGAAACCATCACTTTATCCTGACAGGAGTCAATAATGCTTCCATCAAGGCCTTCCTTGGAAAGGGTTTCTCAGAACAAGGACAGATTTTATGTCCAGACACCCCATTTCACATGCAGAAATAATCTCCTTTGTTAGGACATTGCACAGGAGATTTCCATCATTTGATTCAGCTCTGCTTGCTTTCCCACATCTAAAGGGGGAAACTGATTATTACCAGAGTCCTCTCTCTTGTTCATCTCTGTCATTGTCTTGCAGGACAGGAAAAAGAATGAAAATTCTGTCCTGACAGATCAGAAAAGGGCTTTGTACAATTCCTCTGACACAAAAGTACAAGTACTGAGATGGAGACAACAAATATTGGGAGGGAGAGAACAGTGTTTCTGCAATGCAGAAACAGGTCCATCACTCTGGGAGGACAAATGGAAATGATGAATACAGTAGCAACAAATAGAATCAGCTTTTCCCAAAAGACAACCAAAATCAGCTAGATAATCCTCAACATTTGTACATCACATGAAAAATTAAATAATTTTAGAACAGCTCCACATACTGTACAGCTCCTTATTGCAATGCCAAAAAAAAAGAAAGAAAAGAAGAAAAGAAAAGAAGAAAAGAAAAGGAGAAAGAATTGAAGCACTGAAATGGCAAACAAGGACAATCTCTCCTCACAGCAGTTTTCACAAAGGTGAGAAACAAGTTTTGTTTTTCAGCCTGTTTCCTCCAAGGCCTGCAGCAACACTGATGGTTTCCTTCTCCTGACAGCAGGTTCAGGGCCTTTTCTCTTCTGGTTTTCATGATGCTTCCTGTGGTTGTGCTCCCAGACAGGGCTGTCCATGCTCTGAGCTGGTCAGGCTCTTCAGCTGCCCTCAAACCAGCATCTCTGCAAGAAGTGCTCCTTTTCTTCTCGCTGCTCAAATCCACTGAAGACAAGAGCCCACTGCTAGGACTAGGAGGGAAAACAATCAGGTCAGATTACAAGTATCATCTGTGGAGGTGGAGGGTCCATTTCAAACAGGAGGTGCCTCAGGATCCTGTGAGAAACATCACAAGATGGTCACCTTAAAATGTGACCCACAGGAAAGGCTCCTGCAGGTCTGGGGAAATTCAGAGACTTCACTGAAGGCACAGTCTGCATCACCCTTCCCGTGTTTTACAGTGACCATTGAACCCCCAGATGCACAGTCCCACTTTGGGCCCCTCAGTGCAGGAAGGACATTGAGGGGCTGGAGCGTGTCCAGAAAAGGGAAGGGAGCTGGGGAAGGCTCTGGAGCACAGGTCTGATGAGGAGCAGCTGAGGGAGCTGGGAAAGGGGCTCAGCCTGGAGAAAAGGAGGCTCAGGGGGGACCTTCTGGCTCTGCACAGCTCCTGACAGGAGGGGACAGCCAGGTGGGGTCGGGCTCTTTTCTCATGTAACAAGCAACAGGACAAAAAGAAATGGCTTCAACTTGTGCCAGGGGGATTTAGATTGGATATTAGGAACAATTCCCTCACCAACAGAGTTGTCAACCATTAGAACAGGCTGCCCATTGCAGCGGTGGAGTCACCATGAAGTCCCTGAAGGTATTTAAAAGTCACATAGATGTGACCCTTGGGGACATGGTTTAGTGGTGGGTTTGGCAGTGCTGAGTTCACAGTAGGACTTGATCTCAGAGATCTTTTTCAACCTAAACAATCCCATGATTCTGAAGCTCTCTGAAACAAGACTTTTTTTTTTTAAACAATCATCTCAGGTGTGACAAACTTCTTCAACTCTAATGAGTCAAACTCCATGTTTACACCCAAGTTTACAAAAATGGATGACTCACACCTTTCCCCTCTGTTATGCCACAGTAAACACCTACACGTGGTTTCTTCCACCCAGGTGAGTGACAACATCAACCCAAATTCCCAGGCACACACAGCCATAGTTTCCACACCAAGTTTTGCCCTGTGAGATCACTCAATATTTTTATCAAATGTTGCTGAGTCATGGGATTAGTGAAATTTCCATCTGTTGTTTCCAGACTATTATATTGATGGTGTCTTGAGAGAATTTTAACTTTCAAACTTTCAATCCTGACCCAATGCCTGACAAGACGTGAAACATCTTTATTGGATCTATAAAAGAATTGTCATCTCAAAGTTGCACAGTCTCTCCTGCCCCAAATGACCCATTTCAGAGAGGAGGAATAGCTGCCTTAACCCCTCTATTTTCCCCTCATAAGCCATGTACATTTGAACACAGAGTCACTAGAAGACCCTCTGCAGCTTTCAGTACAAGGATCATAACTGAGTAATAGACTGGAAAAAAAGCAAAGAAATTATTTTTCCCGTGTCCAAACTGTACTGACACAGTTTCTTTTGGCAGACAGCAAAACACTGCAGGTAATTCTTGAGACACTGTGTGAAACCACTAAGCCTTGGTACCAAAAGAAATCTAAGGACAACAGACAAAAGTTTTCCTGTAGAGGTAGGAAACACCAGCTCAGTGATGTCAGCGCTTCAGTTCTGCCAAAGTTTTGTAGGAAGCTGCTAAAACACAGTTTGTTTCCTTAAGGTTGAATTGCTTTAATGAATTGTTCTGATATCTGAAAGACCCTCAAGCTCTCAGGAGTGCACATCAATTAGCACCAAAGACATTGGCTGGGCTCTGAGTGGTTCCTATCCCTCAGATTAAAGCAGAACAATCCTCTGACATCCTAAAGCAGCCCTACTGGTATACAGATCCATATTTTTGTGAAGGCAGGAAACAGGCCATTCTATTGGGATTTATGATTCCTAATTCCATTCCTTCCTTATTCAGTGACCTTAAAGTGAATCTAATATGAGGAAAAAAAGTTACTGGGACTATCTACCAAAGGGGCTTTGATATCTGCAGGTGAAGAGATTGATTAAAAATACCCCTTTTTACTTTGTAACCACAGCAGTAGGTTATGCAAGAATCACAAAAATCTATTAATTGCCACTTCTGATATTTAGAAGTTTAATATTCTGAGCAGACTTTTGAGATACCTGTATGTCCTTCAGCAAGAATTTACATTTGAAAAGTGTTACATGGTGTAAGATGTAGTGGATGGTTCCATTCTTCTAACATACAAATAAGGTTTGTAAATTGGTAAATTAGCCATTAACAGGAAAATAAATAACCTTTACCTTTTCTAGACCCCACTTTCGCCTTGATGAAAAGCAGTTCATCCTTAAGGCTTCTCTTGTCTGCAGATTTAAATAAATAATATTAAAGGGACCAGTTTCTCAAGGTGTAGAAAATGTTCATATAATCCAGAATAAGTACCTTTCTGTCCAGAAGTGTCCCAAACAACAGGATGAAGAATCCCTAAGAAATTGCAAAACCAGTTAACAAAACCAGCATAACCACATGATATTTCTTAAGTGTTTCTAGATGTCTTTTCATTAAGGAGAGATCTAATCACCTGTGATTCAGGTAACAGCAAAGCACAAAATGGGTTTATCCACCAAGGGCACATGGGCTCTCTGGGAACAGCAGGAATGGATATAACCTGTGTTAATCCTGACTGTGAACTGGACTGATGGGTAACCAACCAGGACTTTCTCAGCCCACTCAGGGCAGCCTGATCCAAGAAGAGCTAAGGCAGACTGGGTGTGCAGCAGTGCATCAGGTAACACTGGGTGTTTATGCTGATGAGTTAATCAAAACCATGGAATCAGCTGTGGAATGGAATGGGTTGGAATTAACCTTAAAGGACATCCAACTCCAACCCTCCAACATGGGCAGGAACACCTTCCACTACACCAGGTAGCTCAGAGCCCCATCCAGCCTGGTCTTGAACATTCCCAGGGATGGGGCATCCACAGCTTCTCTGGGAAACCTGGGCCAGTGTCATCTTCACTGGAAGGGAGAATTTTCTGTGTAATTGTTAATTGATAAGGATCAGACATCTTTGCAGTTATGGACATTAACTGGTGTATTTTACATCTAACATAAATTAATCATGGGATTATTCCTTCATTCACTTCCAACCAGACCAGTTTGTCCCATGACCCATCTGCACCTAGAACACCAGCCCGGGATGCCTCGTGCATGTGCCATGGGAAAGCACCGGGTGGAAGGGAGAGCTGAGATCCTGCTTTTCACACACACCTGCTGCCAGCCCCTCTTTGATCTGATACCTTTATGCCAGGCTCAAGGTCTGAGCACCCACACTGCTCCCAGTGTCCCAGAGCTCACCTGGAAGGCGTTCAGCAGCGCAAACACGACGTGGAAGGCCAGAGAGCGGCTGTCAATGATTGTGGCTAACCCAAAGCCCCAGGTGAGGCCCAGCAGAGGTGTCAGAAGGGCAACATTTTTGCTGACTCGGATCATGCTGCTCAAATCTTGTGACTTGCAGCCATCTCCAAGGGAGGATCTCCCAGTCTTCACCACAACCACGACTACCACAATGAGATTCATGACAATGATGCTCAGGGCAGGTACAACAAAAGCCAAAAGGGCTTTTGTCTCATACCAATTGAGCCAGCAAGCTCCACTCCTTAAATACCCATTTTTTGGTTCAGTAATAGCAACAGTGAGGACAGATATGACCAAGGGACATCCATATCCAATAGAGAATGCTGCAGCTAAGAATACAGATCTTGTTATCTTAAAAAAAATTAATAATAATCCATAGAGAATTAAGAGGCCCAAGGTAAACATCCAAAAAAACAGGGCAAGATAGAAAAAGTGAAGGAAAAAAGTGGCTGCCACACACAGCTGGTAGTTCAGGGCTGCATTGTGCACAATGGCTGCCAGGATGAACAGGACGTCAGCGACGAGAAGCGAGGCAGCAATGTTGACCAAGCAGAAGTGGCGCATGTAGGTGATTTCAGTTTTGGTGACATGCTGCCACACCACGGCCTCAACGACGAGGCAGAGGACCAGGCTGAGAATGGACAGCCCCAGGCCCACCCGTGTGATGTAGTCCAGCAGGGAGCTCCGTGGCACGGCCGGGGCCATCAGGATGGAGAAGGCTCCGTAGGTGCGGCGCCGGTGGGCGCAGACGCAAACCACGGCGCTGGCGTTGTGCGCGCGCACCTGGCACGCCCGCGGGTCCCAGCGCCGCTCGGCCGAGTGCCACCCCACGCATTGAGCCCCCACCTGCTCCAGCTTGTTCAGCTTCTCAAAGGTGAGCAAAACGTTCTGGAGCTCCTCTGGCAGCGACACCGACAGCACCATCCCGTTCACAACAGCGGGGTCCGGCCGGTTGGTTTCCAGGATGGCTCCAAGCGTTGGAAATGCAACGCTGATGGCTTTGGAAGCTCTGGGCAACCTCAGCAGCTCTTGCTCTGGAATCACCACGTGGCCAGAAATATTGCCTGTGCTGTTGAACTCCATGGAAAAGTCAAAGCTCTTTTCTGAAGTGTTTCTGTGTATGCTGTAGCCTTTGGTGGCGATGAAGGGCTCCTGGATACTTTCTGACCCATTTCTTAGAAGAAGTTTCCCAGCAAATAAATTCACCGAGTCCAGTAATATTGAACCAGCATTTCTGTCCTTCACAAAAGCCCAGTTGGAAATGATGGAGCTGTTCAGAATATGGTTTGCTATCCTGCTGTAACTCTGAAACAAACAAGCAAAATAGAATTTGTTTTGTGTTAGAAGAAACCAAATATTATTCTCCTGGCAGTGCCTCCAAAAAGGCTCATTTAATTCATGAGTGATTTCTATAAAAGGAATAATTCTTTTGACAATGAATATATTCCCATGACCCATCCCAGTCAAAACCAAACTTCTCATTACTAGAATTGTCCTATCCTCTTCATATCCTCCATCAAAAGGTGATTAGAGAAGTAAATATAAAGCAAAAAGGACAGCCTAGTTCTATTCCAGATGCTGACCCACAGTGGAGGTCTGATTTTTACTACCCTCTCTGTATTTCTTCCCCTGCTCTCTGATCTCTGAGTTCATCAGGCAAAGATCTCAGCTGTTGTTGTACAAGGCTGCCTTCCCTACAGTGTCATACTTTAGAAAGTAATTCTTCCTTGTACTGTTAGCCTGTGATGGTGTTCACAGGGGTTTTCAGGTGAGGGAAGAGACGAAAATGTTGACTCCATGTTCAGAAGGCTTGATTTATTATTTTATGATATATATATTACATTATAACTATACTAAAAAGAATAGAAGGAAAAGTTTCATCTCAGAAGGCTAGCTAAGCTAAGAATAGAAAGGAATGAATAATAAAGGACAGAGAGTCCAAGCTAACTGGGCTGGGATTGGACATTAATTATAAACATCCAAGATGGGCCAATCACAGATGCACCTGTTGCATTCCACAGCAGCAGATAACCATTGTTTACATTTTGTTCCTGAAGCCTCTCAGCTTCTCAGGAAGAAAAATCCTAAGAAAGGATTTTTAATGAAAAGATGTCTGTGACATTAGCCCATGCCTATAACAGCAGATCCTGAAAACCTTTGCTTTTAAAGACATTTAACTCCACAATCTATTTTCATCACACATGAATAAGTTAAAAAGTTTCTCTGCTAACAAAATATCCCACTCTGGAAACTCTTTCCAGGTGATCTCCATGTGACCTGCAGCCAGCACTTCATTGGACAATGGCCATAAGGACAAAATACTTGTGGATGCTCCGTAAAGTTCAGAAGCACCTCCCAAAGCCAATAAAAGTAAATACCTGCATTTTTCCTCTAGTCACATTCTCTGATAGCAGCAGGGAAATCTTCTTTAGCAATTCCACTATATCAGCAATGTTTCCTGGGATGGCTGGTGAAGACAGGATATCTGGGATGATGCATGAAAAATCAGCTTGGCAGCTATGATTCCCAGCACCAAAATGTTTTGCTCCATCTCCAGGCTTCCCAGGCCCTAGCTTTCCTCCTCCTACAAAAGGAAGATGTCCTCCAGAGCATGGGAGTTCACTTTGGGATATCCTCTGGAGAGAGGAAATAGATTTGAGAAAATTAATGAAAAGAATGAAAATGAAGCCACAGCTACAATTAGGCAAGAGATGCAGTGCTGGGTGTGCAGAGAAGGTGCCAGATGGGCTGAAACCCAGGACCAAAGCTCACCTGAGAAGAACATAATGGTTATATTACACACATGAATGAAGAGGCAAGAACTAAATGCAGAGTGACTTGATTAAGTGACTTGATTAAGGATCTTGCAGCAGAGGAGAATTTGTCATAAATCATCTGATTATTACACACTTTGGTGTTGTTCTTTCCTCAGTTTCAACCTACTTGGTTCAGATCCACGTGAGGAACACCAGCCAAGTGAACAAGGCAACTTCATTTCTGAATTATGTTTCCACAGAAACAAAAGAATCCTCCCAAATTTATTTCATATCATCTGATTAAAGATTGTGAAAGAACTACAGCAAAGTCTGATGAGGAGTGACTGAGGGATCTGGGAATGTTCAGTCTGGAAAAAAGGAGGCTCAAGGGGGGCCATATCACTCTTTACAGCTACCTGAAATGTGGTAATAGTGAGGTGGGGGTCAGCCCTTCTCACAGGTAACAAGTGATAGGACAAGAGGCCATAGTCTCCAGTCACATCAAGGGAGGTTTAGATATTAGGAAAATTTCTGAAAGGGTGGTCAGGCATTGCAACAGACTGCCCAGGAAAGTGGTGGAATCACAATTCCTGAACATGCTCAAAAAAGGTGTAGAGGTGGCACTTGAGGACATGGTTCATGTGGTGCTGCTGGGATAATGGTTTCACTCAATGATCATAGAGGCCTTTTCAAACATAAACAGTTCTTTGATTCCATGAAGTCAGAGCCTGTTATCAAAGTATTCTGTGTTTCAGGATCCCATCTCCCTTTGCTCAAGACTGAAAGTGTATGGAAGGAGGGCCTGTCTTTGCAAGAAGTCACAAGCACAGGCCAAGGTGCACAACAGCATCCTCACCTGAAAAAGGGACTGAACATCCAGGCTTGCACAAGCATCTGACAGCATCTGCCACTTTCTGTCCGCACAGACAAAGCTTGTCTCCCCATGGAAGGAGGGAGAGCAAGGCTGAATACAAATTGCTCCATTATCTTGGCAGGGAATGAGATTTATACAGGCATCTGGAAAATAAACAAAGCAGACACTGTTACATGGTGAAAGACAGTATACCATGGTCTGTGATGCATCAGGGGTGTGAAGTATTGATAACTGATAAACATTTCACAAAGCATTACCCAGGGCACTGTACCTTGCTCATAACCAGTCTTTGATTCGTTACCAAGAACCTGAAAAATAAGAAGTGGAACATAGAGTGAATGTTCACATAAATAAGTAAAAGATGACTCCTTGGTATAAACCAGAAAGGGTTTCAAGAGGAAAATAGTCCTTTTGAGGTCCAGAGTGCAGAGCTTGTGGCCCTTTGCTCACACAGACCAGCTGAGAACTCTCTACTTAAAGTCTGCCTCTATATATGAAGCCTTCAGTTGGACCCTGCTACTGAAGTGACACTGAGATCATGCACAGATCTCAGAGGAGGAAGTTGTTTATGATGAGGGTGGTGAGACACTGGAACAGGCTGTCCTGACAGGCTGTGGCTGCCTCATCCCTGGGAAGTGTTCAAGGTCACTTGATGGGGATTTGAGCAGCCTGATCTAGTAAAACTTACCCTGGGAGTGGTGTGTGGCACGGCCAGGAAGAAGTGCGCAGCCCAAAAGAGCAGGCAGTAGATCACCCTCACATCCATCACCACTCATTTGCTGATTTCCTCCTGGAATAAAGATGTTAAAGTTTAGACATCTCTGTTTCCACTTTTTGAACACAGTCTGATTACTTACTAGTAAAAAAGCAGCTAAACCTGTGCCAGAAAATGTCCTTACTGGACTTGCAAGGTGTTTTTTCAGGCATTCATAATTCAGTTCCTTTACTGAATGACTTGTGAGCCCTTTCTTTAAAAAAAAAAAAAAATCTGTTCAATGCAAGCTGGAAAGCTTATTAAAGCCTCTCAGCCTGTGTGTCCCTTCTGAAGGGATTTAAGACAGTCTCATCTCCACTGGGTTCAATGCTCTGCTCCCTTGGTCAGCTCCTGCCATGTGAGTAGCAAACGTGGGCACACAGGGCCCAGAAATCAAACTGTGATAAACAAGGGCCAGAGTGAAGAGTTATTTCCTTTGCAAAAGGATTCAGACCTCTATTCCCTCCATGAAGTTCCCCACAGTCCTTAATAAAAGTTAAACATCCTGGGATGCAACTTGTTACAGGCATATTTGTTAGAGAAAAATAATCCAGCAAAGGGAATGAAGGAAAAACAACATGATACATCAAATCTCATAATTAGATGCTAGACATGTCCAAGGCAAAAACAGCAGCTGCTGTGGGCTCAGAAGAATTGAGACACTGATCTTCTATCATCACAAGTATAAAAATATTAATTTAATAAAAAGAAATCAAAAATAAAATGCATAAAAGTTAGTGAACTAAACCACTAAAGCAAAAAGCAAATGCACAGTGACAAAACAGGATGACAGCTTGATCTCAAGAGAAGGCAACATGAAAAACCTCATCAAATTACCATGCCTTGAGAGGAACACCTCAATTTTCCACCTGACACATACTGATCAGCACAGATGATACTGATCAGAGCAGAAGGGGTCCTGCACTGGGAGAGCAGAGATGTGTTTTCCCATCCAGAGGCTCCAGGCTCTCCCATCTGACAGCATCAAAGGCCTAGGCACACATCTGGCTGCTCCTTTCATCTATGATGTTTGTCCACCATGTTATGATTTCAGATTTGTAGGGTTTATTACCTAATCATGAAATTAGCATAAAAGAGTTCAACTAATGCACTGAATCTCTTAGGTAGCTCTTAAGGAGAATCTCATGCCAGCCTCTGAATTCAGCTGTTAATATGAAAAGCATTTTCTGGGTTAAAAGCTAGCAGCCACTAGCTCTTCTAAGGAAATAAAATGGATCAGGCGAAACAAAGCATTATATTGGGATCAATATTGCCAAAGAAGGGGAGGTGGCTGGGAAACACCTACAGGTTTGGGGTGAAAGGCTGCACTGAATTCCTTTCTGATTTCTGCAGTCATTAAATGCTTATTGCCAATTCCATTTCACAGCTCGGAATCCTTGAGCTCATCGTGCCTCACCACTAATTAATTCACATTCATTTTGTATTTAATCACGGGTGGAACCCCACCTAGGGCTGTTACCTCTGAGTGAGGCAGAAATCTGGGACATCTCCAAGAATGTCGGGCTCACCGAGACACCGGCCCCTGCCAGCAGTGGAACACGGAGCTCGCTCAGCTGCATTGTTTGACTCATCTTGGAAACCACCCAGTCCCAGCACTGCAGCAGCCTGCCAAGGCAAGCACTGTGCAGCTGGAGAAACTCGGGGCAAAACAAGCAAGACAGCAGCAAGTCACTGTTACTTCAGGAAAAAATGTGGGTATAGTGGCACTGGGACACATGAAAGCATAAAGAGGATGATTTGTCTCTTATCATAAACTATCAACTGCCAATAATCCCTGCCTTTGTAAGAAGCTGTAAGCATGATACTCCTCTGTTCCAGAGGTTTCTGCTCCAACCATGTGCCAGGACACAGGTACATGAGCAGCTGAGGTGTCAATACCCTCTCATGTGAAAAGGACTTTCTAGTAAGGGGACACTTCCACAACCAACTCAGAAGATTGTCACCAGCAATCCTCCTTCTCCAGTTCATTCCAAAGCCCTTCATAGAAGGGAAAGAGCAAGGAGAGACTGGATGGGCAGTGGCTACAAGAGAGCAGAGTCTCTTAAAAGAGCAAAAAAAAAAAAAAAGGAATTTAAAAAGTAATCCCTATGTTGGTTAATGCCCACAGCCTTATGTTCAAATCCCTTACTCTGACTCCTGTTGGGTAAAATTGAAGTATCTTGTAAAACTCCATAGAACTGTCTTCCTTTCCTCTACCCCAACCATATTAATGCAGATTTTAACTACTGGCAGGATGCACTGTACAGCAGTCTGGCCCCACATGGACACAGCAAACAGAGGGATCTGTCCAAACAATGACAACTGTGGAAGTTAAACCCCCCACAATGCTGGACCCAAAGTCTCTGTCCAAAGAGTCCCTCATCACCTGGAGTCACCTCTCTCCCCTGTCCACTGCTCCAGAAAACAAACTACAGCTAAGTCTACAGGGAAAGGTGTCCTGCACAAAAAAAATTACAAGCACATTTTTTACAAAATTAAGATTTATACTGACTTTGCAATAACTTGCTCGAGAAATATATTTTTCCAAACACTACAAACTCGTAACTACAACATTTATCAGAAGTTTTAAACCCATTATTACAGAACCTAATCTATTGGTTTTAGGGCTTGAATGGCCACATGGCTTGCTTAAAACTCAATAAACCACCATAACATGATAACCTGCCATTGCTACCAAGCAAGTTAAGGCTGCAGCAGGAGGCTTTAGTGTTCACATGGTCATCCAAGGAAAAAAAGTAAAGCTCCTAATTCTTCAGAATGCTGTCAGTTGTATTTTTAAAGGAAACATAGTTGGAAAGTGTAGCTTTAAGTGAAGCAAGCTCTAAGAGGAATCTTTATATGTAGCCATAAGAAAACTCCACATTTTCTTAAAAGTGATAACACTGATTAGAGACCAATTACAAAACTACAAGAAAAAAAAAACAAAACACCAGAGGTTAATTAAAATATCTATTTTCACAGATGTAAAAACAACATAAAACTAAGGAAAGAAGTGCACAGTAAAGACAGCCTTAGCAATTAAATGCATTTTAGATTATGAATTAACCAATTTCACAGACCACTGACAGTTCTCCAGCAGCTCTAATGAGCAGGTTTTATTTTATGTGGAAATACTCACTGTTTCCAGAAGTCTGGGGAATACTGTGAGCAAAGTTAACCCAGCCAGGGATCCCCAAGGTCTCAGACGTGACTCTCTAACCACTCATCTGCTGCCATCCTGCCCCAGTCTCAGTCTCACCCAGCCCTGCCTGGGTGCCCCAACGCATTTGGAGTTTTCCCATGAAGAAATAATGTTGGGCAGCAGCTGCCTCTTTTCTTGCCTGACTGGATTAAGGCTGAGGAACCTGCAGATGAAGGTATTGCACTGCAAAATGACAAAACACCTTACAAACACACCCACCAATCTGCCAGATTGCCACCTCTGCCAGGAGTCCACAGGGATGAATCACACCTGTGGGGTTGGTGCCCTTCCTCTGGCTGCAGGCAGCAGCTTCTGCTCTCCTGTATTTCACAGAATCATTGAAAGGTTTGGATTGGAAGGGACCTTAAACACCATCCAGTTCCAGCCCCCTGCCATGGGCAGGGACACCTTCCACTCTTCCAGGGTGCTTTAAGCGCCCTCCAACCTGTTCTTGAGCACTTCCAGAGATGGGACATCCCCAACTTCCCTGAACAACAATCTCTTAAAGACTTCAAAACACTAATGATCAACATCTGGTCAAGTTAATGTAATATCATTCATAAATGCAAGAGCACATTACTGAAAGCACCTGGTGCAGCTAAAAACCTCAATGGGCAAATAATAACCTTTTTTCAGGGCTACCCCATCATAAAGGGTGACAGTTATCAGCTGAACCTTGTGCCATGGTCACTGCTGGCTCTCTAAATATCATCTCACCTCCAAGAGCCAGATTTCCAATAGTCAGAAATGTACAGCAAGTAGTTTATCACTACAGAAGAGCAATTCCTAACACTCCTTCACACAGGGCTGACTTGGAAGATCTCTGGTCACTGATTTTTTTTTCTACATTCCTGCAATGTGTTCATCAGGAGCTTATGGGGTTTCCTGTCATTTTGTCTGCTGTCACAACTCCAGCCAGTCCTCAGTTACAGGCATGTCTACAGTTTTAACCTAAAGACAGGTATGATTTACTGTTCTGCTTTGATACAGCCAGCCTCACATCAGGATTGAGTAGGAATTTAGCCAGGCACAATCAAGCACAGCCAACAGAACCCACCTGGGAAGGTGAAATTGATACAATTTGATACAATACAGACAGAGATCAATTAGAAAAATACTTTATAGTAAGAAATGCTAAAAACCAAATCACGTCAAGGTATGGACAGGTTTCAGAAAGCTTCTTGCCCATGTCTTGGAGCTGTGCTTCTACACACTCCCTGAACCTTTACTGCGATGGCAAAACTGAATGGCCCTTGATTCTCAACACCTCCTCAACATCAAGAGTTCTCTGAAGGACACAAAGCCCAGCATCCTGCAGCCCTCAGACACCCACCCGCTTCTCCCAGAAGGAAGCTGTGTCAATCTGGGCTCCCAGGGGGCTTGGAAAGAGATTGAAACCATGATTCTCAACAAAGAGGCACTGCAAACCCTGACCCCAGCAGCATCAGTCTGATGCTTTACAAGCTGATTGGGGTTGTTTGCATTCCTCAGGCACATGCAGGGAGGGGTTTGTCTTCTCAGCTCCTGCAAAATCCAATTACCCAAGATCTGCAACCAGCTGTGCTCATCAACTGCTTTCTCAGAGATCAGAAACATCTCAGGTAACTTTTAGAGCAGCCAAAAGGCAGCTGTGTGAACCTAGGTTTACCATTTCCTTTGGAAAGAGGTAACAACAGACTTGTGCTATCTTAATGAATACAAGGTATTTATTTAAAAGTTCAACAGATACTTTGCTATACAATTCAAACCTTGCAATAACCACAGGTTTCCATCAGAAATTCACTTCCATGAATATTAATGAAAATAAATCATCTTTGCGGAAAAAAATCAAGTACACCTGTAATTTTGCTTTTTTAAACTATACCTTCTGTACTACCAAAAGATTTTTAGAGAATCTTGAGATTAAATGAAAACCTGGCAGTTTAAAAATGCCCTTCTGCTGTTTCATTCTTTATGTGCCTTTTCCCCCTTCCATATCCCTATTAAACATGCCATACCCTCAGTTTTCAGTTTTCACTATATACTTAAGAAGGGATTCAAACATGCATTTATCCATGTTACTGACTGGCAATAGGGATCTTAAATAAAGCCTCTGAAGATGCAGAGTAAGGTTAGTTCAATATGGGCCAAGAGGAAAAAATGGGGGGGAATGAACAGATCCTGAAAAGTTAAAGTTAAAAATTCCCAGTTACATTTGCAAAGGAAAACAGAGCTTTCCAACTGTAAGGATCCTAAACCACCCTGATAGTCAGGAGCCAGAGCATCCCAGTGAGATAATGGAAATCTGAAAACTTTAAAGGGGTCTATTATAAATACTTTGCTTCTACCCCCCCCCCCCCCCCCCACTCCTCCTTGAAAAGAATTTAAGGGCATACAAAACAATCCTGAACAGAATTGAGCAGATGCCTGAAGAGGTTTTTATACTCATTTTATTTGCTGAGTTTGGATAGCATGCATCATTTTACAGCACCGGTAGACAAGTCAGTGAAGCACACTGCTCTTAGGAACTTGTACTGTGGAATGTCTCAAAACCATTACCCTCTCCCCCTCCACTCCAGTATGTAACACTAGCTGAAGACAAGACAGACACGCATCAGGGCAACTTCCTTACGGCTACAAATACTCATAGCAGCGACTTTTAAAGGAGGGTTTATTAAATCAAGTCATTGCACTTGGGTCATTTATTGCTAGAGCGAACAAAGGCCATTAAATAACAAACACCTCTCATTTGTGGCTTTAGCTGATTGTCTTGTTCTGGTCATCCTCTGCAAGCTCACACACAGGCACAATTTCTGCAGAGCAACCCCTTCCAAGATTTGTTTCATGCTCCAATCACAGTGAAGAGCTTGTATAACAAAATTGGGTCCTCCATTAGGCTCAATTCTTGTTTTTCATCACCTGCTCTACAGGCATGAATTCCAGGCAAGAGTTTAGTGTCTGTTGACAGCACATGATTCCTCAATTCATTTGTGATGCACTTGGGCAATTCAAGGTTAAAAGCATTAAGAGTAAATCAGCTTACTAGCAATTTGACTAGCAAATATTACTCCATACCTGCATAGTGTATTGAATAGATTTCAATGAAATTTCACTAACTATTTGAATCAGTAGTGGACAAACATTCCCCAATTAACTTTTTGACATTTGTATTTGATGACACAAACTGTAGAAGAATTTCATGGTGTGGGATTACTCTCAAAAAGTAATACTTCCATGTCACTTCAACAAGTGACACACTGAATAGTTACTGGATTTATGACTACTCCCATGAAGAGAAGCTGAATTACTTTCTTTTATTGGTGAAGTTGCCAAACTATGAGGCATGTTTTTGTCTTTTAAGTTACAGCAGACCTAAAGGAAATGAGCTGATTAACAGAACTAATGAATTTGACTGGCTTTCTAAAGCTGTATGTTATTTAATTCTTTAATCAGACAAACACATCAATAAATACCATTGCCTCCCATCACTTTGCATATTATTTGTGTATTGTTCTGGTGCAAGTTTTGAGCTCAGGGGTTAAAGATAATGGTAATCCACAAGATCTCAACTTCTTTTCCATAAAGACACCATCTTGGACACCAGCACAATGATGTCAAAGCAATTGTTCCAATCACTTATTAAAATACAAAGATGTTACTAAGTTTAGAGGTATGCAATATACTGAGAAAGTTTATGGCATAAATATATAAATATTGAGAGCTTTTGAGAGTATCAAAGTTCCAAAGGGATTTATTTGGAGATATATTATAAACAAAACCTGACTATTGTAAAAACAAATCAAGATGCATACTTGAACCACTAGAAAGACTGATGACTTCAGAAACACAGAAGTACAGATGCTGTGACTTAAGGTTTACTCTTTCATCCTCTACACTGTAATATTTTAGGCACAACAGGTTGAGTTGAGACTGGACCCTCGCTTTGTTTCTGTATTCCTTGCATTTTGTGGTTTAACAGTTAATTTTGTCATGATTTCACAATTAAGTCTTAAATCCCTTTTTAATCCAATAGTGCAAGTGACAAACCGTTCTGCTAAACTACTGGAATTAGATCATTCAATCTTTCTACAATGCATAGGAGTTTCACCTGCTTCATTGCACTAACAAATTCCTATCTCATTATTCAGACTATGCTGTTCATAAGTTGAGTATTCTCACTGCAGACAGGCACAACAGCATAACCCTGGGTAAGACTGCCAAAATTATACAAATATTATATATTCCCTTTTGCATGTAGGGGAAAAGTAGTGACTACAATTACAATACAGTCATTCCATCCCTTCCAACAGACTATTTTACAGATTAGTTGCAAAGACAGATCACCCTATTTATAGTATAGATCTCTTTAAAAATTAAGCTACAGGTATTCAATAAAAATCTATTAAGAATTCCCTCTCCTTTCTATACAGATTCAGTAGTATTTTCAAGCAAACCAAAAAAATAAGGTCTGCAATTCCAGCACAGTATGAAATAAGGCCTCTTTTATATTGGCAAAAAAATTACACCATTATTCTTTTTTGTTTTCTTATCTCTCTGAATATAAGACTATATTCCTTTGTTTTTATTATATTTTTTCTTTAAGACTGTAGAACACCAGAGCATCCATTATAATGAAATAAGAGTCAGTTCTCCTTGTGTTCAGCTTTGAATTCCTGGCAAGTTAAAAACATTGAGTCCATAGCTGTCTCATGTAGACATCACTGCTTTCTTCAATTTTTCTATTTCAAGCTGAAAAAACAAACATTTTGAAAAGAAAGTCATTATTAAAGTAGCTATAAAATCTTCAGAGCTTCCACCAAAGTTATAACGTTTACTTTTCAAAGACACTTAAGTATTACACCATAGAAGCACGTGACAGTACAGTATTTAAAGTTGATTTTGTACCACTATATTGCTAAAAAACCAGGAATTTAAAAGAATTAAAAATTTCACAACAGTTCTGGTATAATCTTTTTAAAATTTTAAAAAAATCTGACTGACAACAGTTCTGGTATAATCTTTTTAAAATTTTAAAAAAATCTGACTGATAAATCAGTTTATCTGGATAAACTCTCTCTGAAAAAAGAAGTCAAAGCTGGGTTATGCAATCACCTGACAGGTCCCCATGTAATGCTGCACCACCCCTTTCATGCAGAACACTGCCTGGATTAATTTGTATTTCTTGACATGGACTTAGAGGACACCTGGAGTTACATCCTCTTCATCTCTACTGCGTATTTAAGGCACCATGATTGCTTTAGAGTCACATTAAAGAGAGACTCACCAGAAGTTTCTCTCATGTGTTTCAAGTAGCTTTGTAGCCAGCAAGATGTACTATTTCACAAATAAAATGTCCTTTTGTACCAGAATGAAATAATTTCCTACAATGAGCTCATCCTATTAACTACCTAATGGCATCATACTGCAATGCAGGTAGTGTTCTTCATCAGTAAATTGAGGAGTGGCATTCATTCATCAGGAGTTTTTTCAGATGCATTCTGTTCTTTTGGCAAATCATCCATACTTAATATTTAAACAATTCATCAAAAATGCAGAGAAGTTTACTTTTGTTTTTCTTTTGATTACTTAAATTAAATAGGTCTTTCAATCTTATAAATGCAAAGTATTAACTGTGTCTCCTGGAAGTTGTCCAGTTGGACATATTTCTAGAAAAGAGCAGAACCCAACAGCACTAAACTGAACTGCCACCCCAACCCCCACACTGACTGTTACAAATAATATTCCAGAAAAAGAAAGGTGAACTTGGATCTTCTCTATGCATCCAAATGCCTCATGAGGCATTCATTCAATCACAAAATAAAACAGCAACACAAAAAGAGACTGAACAGGTTTGTTAAGACTTTCCTGTGACATCAAATCCCAGAACAAAGCCTACACAACCCCTGAACTCCCCATGCCCTCCCAAAGTAACATTACCTCCAGATTGCTTCGCAACAGCTTCTCTTCTTCCAAATCCTTCTTTAGTTTTTCCAGTTCTCTCCTAAAAGTAGTTAAGATGGAAACAGAAGTGAGAAGGGGGAAAAAGAAACTTCACATTACTGAGGACAGGATGCAGAGGCCTTGTTTAAATTTTACAAGTGGGACTCTCAAAACAAGGCACACGCCCACCTGTGAATTGTTACTCATATCTGTTGGACCACAAGTTTCCACCATCACTCAACACTTCTTACCTACTGCTTTTCACCTCTCCCTAATTTTTTAATCCCAATTTTAAGGAAGCTACTTAAATGTTTGTGCTGTTAATTTAATATTTAAAGTTGAATTCAAGCTAAAATAACCTAAAATAACACAGCTACTTCTACACACAGAATAAATTACTTAGAATATAAGTCATGTCAATACTGCAAGTACTTTTGCACAGTGTTACACAAGGTCTGCACCATGTACTTATGTCATTACCCCAAAAAATTAACTAGTTTTCCTTACAAAGAAAGCACAAACTGTTAAAGAAATACTTTCAAAAAGATGTAATGGATGCAGGAGTGCAAAGTAGGAGGGAAAGAATGTGTACAAATTACAATACTACTCTGACATCAAGTTTGTACGTATTCAGGGCATTTAGTAAGATTAATTTAAATAGAAAATACCTGAATTTATGTATTAATGTTATTAGCAGAGGATACCTTTCTTAATTTAAAGTTTGGCATTAACGACATTTATAAGATGTCTATATAAGCCCTTTCAGATTGACAAAGGAAATATTTACCCATGCTCTTTCTTCAGGGCATCTACTAAACCCATTAAATCATTAATCTGAGTCCTGAGTTCTTCCACAGAAATTTTTTCCTCATATGTTTCTCCTTTCAGTTGGAGGTCTCCAGGTAAAAAGTCGAGTATGACAGAGCTTGGTCTCTGAGATGAAGGTGGGATCAGTGGGCTGAATGCAGATGGCTAAAAAATAAATTGGCAGAAAGGTAAGAAGTGAAATCTTTATGAACTGAATGCTTACAGCACACAGGTTGTACCAGGATGGGAGCTGAATGTGCATAAGTTCCCTTAATTTTCTACCTAAAAGGTAAAAAAAAAGTCCAGTTTGAATGGATTACTGGAGTATATGAGATAGTTACTTTATACAGCTCTTAATTAAGGATTTACCTGAGGGCCCTGTAATCACTAAAGAAAGTACTTACATTTCAGTCCCCTTCACTTAAAAAAAAAGTGATTTAATGGATTCCACTGGATCGTTATAAACAAACTTTTGTGCACCCTGCCGATCTGCTGTTATTCTGTCTGTCAGGAGACTGAAGGCTGAGCAGATATGGAACTTATTTGGGAAATACCACCTGATACAGCAGTTCTCATCAGAACTCATGCACTTTGTAAGTATAAATGAACTTCAGTACTAAATTTCTTACTATGACTGAGCTCACTTGTACTCAACTACAAGCACTGGCATTCAGATGGTTTCATGAACCTGTACTGGAAATGCAAACAGGATGAACAGAACACCAAGCTGTCTGGTACTCCTCTGGCTCCTTGGTAGCATCATACCTTCTTTGTTTCAACTGGCTTTGGTTTGGCACTTTCTTCTTCTTTCTGCACCTTCAAAATTTTTTCTGGACCCACATTTTGACTTGCCTGGTAAACCAGTCATAAGGAATGAAAAGTTTTCAGAATTAAAACAACAAAAATTAAAAGTAAATTAAAAAAAGGAAAAAAGACTTTCATGTGTTTCTAAAAATGCAATAGTAAAGGGGAAAACCAAGTAGCAAAAGTTAAATTGCTACACTATCAAACTTTTCTGTCCCTGACAGTCAGAACTTTCCCTCCCCACATTGAGCTGAACTTAAATCAAACACAGGAATCTTGGGCAGGATTTTCAAGCTTAATACTTTCAATACTTAAGTCTGTGACACTTTGGGGAGTCTGTAGGTGCTTCCACAAAACACAAATGGGGAGTAACCGTAGATGGTTACTGGCATAACTATGCAACATCCAGTGAGAAAAACTGATTTCAAGGACTCTGCATCACCTGCTTCTCATTATCCGACAACCTCACATCAGCACTAAGATCATAATCCCCCTGTTACAGCAGCATTAAATTACAAATTTATAGTGGCCAATTGTCAAAGTCACTACAGACCGTTTCAGAGCTGTGTGTATGTACAACACCTATTGCACCATCAGTGAGGCCAGAAGAGCTGAGCTTTTCCTGCAGCAACACCCCGTGAAACAGAAACACTCCTTCAGCTGCAACACAGTTCCAGTTGTTTCTCTGACATTCACTTCCATGCTGGGCATGGATTCCTGCACACAAAACCTACAGGAACTGAACCCCTGCAGCATTTTGCCCTGGCTCAAAAGACTGTTCCCCAGTGTAGTCCTGTTTCCTGGGAAGCCAGTTTTTAGTTCCCTACTACGAGAACACCCCCAAAATACTCACAGGACTACTGCTATTGAAACGGGAAGGCAGCCTCCTACCAGGCATCTTGGGCCGGTTCGCAGTTGGGTGTGACAGATTATCTGAGGTAGCTATGACATCATCAAAGCTTAAGAGATCTACAAAAAGAGGAAAACAGAGACCACCATCAAGACCAGAAAGTTTTGCTGAGTTCTTTTTATCACTTTTTTTTTAACTTGAGACACAAAAAAAGAATTATCAGAATTCTTGTTGTTTTGAGGATTTTCAGCCTATACGACACATGAGGTATCTGAAACACCTGCATGACTTTGACATATCTGGGAAACTCTATTTTCCCCCCTTGAAAAAAACATAAGGATTAATTCAACTAGGACTTAAATTCAAGTTAATTTGTGTGAACAGAAGAAATGCTTTAGCAACATGGCAGCATCTGCAGAAAATATATTTATTACTTTTTCTAAGAACTGCCATATTCAACTACTTGAGAGTATATTTTCTTGTCACTGAACTTGACTTCTTGTCACATGAAAAGCATGAAAATGCAAGTTTAGTGACTAAGACAAAAATAAAAGCAAAATGGTAAATTACATACTGGTGTACTCCACATATTGGTGAAAGCTAACAAGACATTAACTGCACCTATGTCTGTGCAGGGTAGTTTTTTTCATGTCCAGTATCTAAAGATAATACACAACTTCATAAAGACTTTAATAAAACACTTCAAAACTCCTCTCTTGTACTTTATTCAATCACACAGATCTCTTTGCTCATTAGGCTCTTTATGCTCACACCTCTAGGAAAACTCTCTCTGTCAGATCAGCAGAAATGCATTACATCCTCTGGGAACAGGCAACTTCAGGAAAAAAGTTGATAATAGAAGAACTGACCACAATTAGTCTTAGTAATGTAGGTATTTCACCTAAGTAACAACAGGACTTGGCCTTTTCTCCACAAAAATAAGTATACTTACCTGCCATAGATGTTTTGTGAGATTGAGTGGTGGTTTTTATTTAAGCATTGACATAAGATTACAGTTATTATATATCATTTACAACCCAAATACATCACTTAGTTTATAGACTAAAGTCTATAGACTAACTTAAATACCACACAGTATTTACTACAGGCACCATAAACAACATTCAAGATTTTGGGTTTGATTTTTTTCATGACCTCTGATTCTTACTTGACATTATGATTTAGCAAATAGAACCTATGATATCTCTTTTCCTGCATTCCCATAAAAGGTCAGATAAGAAAAAAGCCTTGGGTACACTGAGCCAGACCATTCATACTCCTTCAGTGTCTGGATGTCTTAAAATCATCCGATTAACCCAAGTTTTACTCACACATTGTCAAAGCTATTTTATACCTGTAGGTACTAAGTAGGTACTAAGTTTTCCACTGAATGTTTAATTGATTTTAATCTGTTCTCTGCATGAATATCCTTGAAGGCCTTAGAACATTCAGCTCCTTTGGATAGCCCTGACCAGACCTACTTCATCACCCATTCCTTTATAGCACAGTTACCAATCAGTTTTGCTGCTTTTTACTTCTATTCAAGAGAATGTCAAGACAGTCTTGTGTAAACATGCAATCACACCTGCAGTTAAACAAGCAGGGGAGAAAAAAAAAGAAAGAAGAAACAGAAGAGTGATGAATGGCAAGCAGCTGACGGAAAAGAGGATGAGGGAGAAATAAATGAAAAGGGATTTCTGTTCTAGTCTGTGTCAATAAAATATTTCCTTTAATACACTGCAAGCAACAGTAACCATAGGGTCATTGCATGGTCTTTACTCAATTCTCAGTAATCCCAGAGTACAAAGCTGTCAGAATCACAATGGAGTTTGAGCTGGAAGGGACCTTAAAGATCCCCCTGTTCGAGCCCCTGCCATGGGCAGGGACACCTTCCCCTAGACCAGGCTGCCAAAGGTCAAATTAGGATTTATATTAGTTAGGTATCATTAAAAAGGTAACAAGAAAAACTTTCATGCCTTTTTCCCCTCATCTCCCTAATTTCTGACTTTAAATGATCCTTCTTTTGTTATTCCACAGAAATGACAAATCATTTTGCAAGAAATTTAAGTAAGAATTATAAATTTAGTTGCTATTATGATTGTAATGCCAGTCCTGTCTCCATGAATAGTAAACATCAGGCATATTAAACATATTAAAAATATATTAAGAAAAATGTAAAGTTTGAAAAAAAAATCACAATATTTGACAAGGCTTGAAGACCGCTAGAGTCCTGAACTGTGTACTATTTAAATATAGATAGTGGGATGATACAAAAGCCAAGGACTTTTTCCACATTTCTAACATCTTCTAAAGGAATTTGTTACACCTGAGAAAATTGTTCAACATTAAGACTGATTGCCAGAAAATTCCAGTAAGAGGGAATTCTGACTCTACTTCAATTTTTGTTCTTACTTTTCCTATTTATTGCTTTGGTAAAGGGAAGAAATTAAAACACAGGTTGGTGGAGATTGAGGTTTGGGCTTTTTGGTGGTGGTGGTAGGCTGATTGGTTTTACTGCAGGCTTAAGGGATTTACTGATGAAATCCATCGAAAGTTCACAGTCTACGCCCGTTTCAATCAATAAAATGATTTACCAAATAGGATTCTTACAGACAGCCTGTCAGCAATTGTTGAAGGAAATCCCATCATAGTGCCAAAAGAGCAATACCACACATCTGGTGATAATCTGGGTCAAAAAAAGGAGTTTCTCACTGAGCAAGAGCACCTTTCTAAGAAGATGAACTAAGCCTAAAGTTACATAGCATGGACTATTAGAAATGTCTCTTCTACAAGCTTACCACAGAACTACCACAGAGCTGTTAGGAGCTTTGACAGGCACAAATAATGAGAGGCTTTGTTAAGATTTGTGAATGTTTCAAGTGTATTCATAGCAGCTTGTCTTAAAAAGCCTTCACAAAAAGAAGCAAAGCTGAAGGGTGGCTGAAGAAATCATGGTTCCACCATCTCATGTGGCTGGGGTTTAAATACCCATGATACAAGTGAAATGCATTCAATATTTTAGAAGATAAGAACTCACATTAATCTGTGGAGTAAAAAGATGCCATCCTTTCTCATATTACTCATCTTGCTGAGATTTGCCCCCAAAAATTCAGGGGACAGCTATAAGCTATAAAATATTTAAGTGCTCAGAAGCTTCATGACTGTGTTCTTTGTGTGTACAGAATGATAAAGCCATTCAACCTACATACACCAGATGTACTAAAGGTACTGAACACATTTCACTACAAACAAACACAAAGTTTGGCTTATCAACAGCTCAACTATAAATTTTTTCTTACTGTTAGTCCCCACCAGTTCCTAAAGGAAAAGCCTACTTAAAGTAACTTCTTTAACAGCTAAGGAAAACAGGCATTCAAACAAACGAAAAAAAGTGCATTTTTAATAGAAACCCCAAAATTTTAGTACCAATAATTGCAACTGAAAACCACATTCACGATGTTAGGAAGAGGATGTGTATGGAATAAAGCATTTGGATTTCCTTAGAGATTGTTATCTTACCAAAATGGAGAAGGGTAGGGTAATTTCCTGACACGTAAGAAGGGAAACATGGCAAACAGGATAGGAAACAAAATCTGGAAAGAAAAGTCAAGGAGAGGAATGTCTAGAAAAAGATTCTGAACAAAAAAATTATTTTACAAAGCAGGAAAAAGAAACATTTGTAGAAGAAACAGAATTGCTTTACATGTTCAGCATGCCAGCATTACAGCTTTAGTCTTTTATAGTACTTGATTCTAATCAAACAGAGAAACATTTATGCAATTTTTCAATTAAAACCTCAAGAGGAGTTGTTTCAATGTGATCAATGTTTCTAAACGGTTCTGATTATTTGTCCTTATCTGACAGCTGGTGACAATTTTGGCATGGGGTGGGTTGGTTTTTTCATAACAGAATATTTACAGCTTCTTACGCTGAACTGAAAGTGGCTCAATCTAAACTTCATCACTTCATGGTCAAACTATGTTGCAAAAAAGCAGGACCCATAATTCAAAAAAAAAAAAATCCTAAAAATTCATCAATTCATCTACCCCATGATCATAAACTGAAGAGGGGGGGAAGAAATAAAAAATAAAGACTCTGGTAAAGCAGTTGCCAGCCCCAGCCATCCATTTTCCCTCATCTTTTATTAATACCTATTCTAGTTATTGTAAGGTTAAACAGTCTTAGAAGTTATATAAGGACCCAACATTTTTTTTTTTTTTTAATATAGACTTGGCTGCACAGGGTATGCTGCACAGGTCTTTAGCAGCACAGTATGTAGAGAATTAGAGCATGAGATTCATTACATTTTACTGGCAGGAGTTTGGATCAGTCCCTTTTCACAAGAGCAGTAGGACTGACTTATGCAGATTGTTTTAAGGAATGTCAGTTTGACAAAACAGAGGATTTCTGAAACTCTCCTTCAACTACAGCTCCTTGACCCTTCTCAGTGCTGCAGCCCCACGTGAACTGCCTGAGCCTCCTCTGCTTGCTGTGCACCAAATGCAACTGAACTGAACATTGTGTACCCCTGTGCCCTGCCTAGGTATTAAAATCTTTAATTTCTCCAGAAGCCTGTAAAAACTTATGTTAGCAAAAAAAAATTCTTTTTTTTTAAACAATCTGTGTAAAATTATTCTTTTTCTATCACAGAATATTCTGAGTTGCAGTATATACATGTCAGGTGTTGTATATATATATATATATATATATATATATATATATATATACATACATATACACAACACCTGACAACACAGGTACTATGTTGCCACTCTGGTTATTAAAGATTTCAAGGTAACTGAATGTAAAGGAACAAAAAGATATTCCAGCTGTTTTCATAGGGAGTTTTTCCTGAGTTTAATGATACTATGCTATACAGTAACACATCAAACACAACCCTAGAGATAATCATAGAATTTATTATACTAATTAGAAAGCTGATAATCATAGAATGGCTTGGGTTGGAAGGGAACTTCAAGATCTTCACCTTCCACTATTCCAGGCTGCTCCTAGCCCCATCCAACCTGACCTTGGACTCTTGCAGAGCTGGGGCAACCACAACTTCTCTGGGCAACCTGTGCCAGGGCCTTACCACCTCCATATTAAAGAATTTTTTTCTACAATCTAACCTGAGTAGCATAACTTCTGTATTAGAGACATACATGAATTAACCTTTCCTCATATAAAGCATTTACACTTAAAAAGCATATTTTAAAATGCTCAATGAAAAAAAAGTCAGGAGTACTCTTTTCCATTCCTTAACTGCTTCAGCTCTTTCAATGCATTATTTTTATCTTCCAGATGAATTTATTATACTTTGGACCAACTATTCTACAACTAGAATATTTTAATTTGCCTTAAAAATAAACATATTTATACTATTTTTAAACTTATTATTACTGAAATCTTTTCTGAGACAAAAAGTTGCATTTGAGATATGCAAGATGAACACTGCAGGTATAATTCACTACAGCTTTTTCTGAAGCAGTTAATCATTAAAATACAAATAATTAAGAGTTTAGAAAAATATGCCCACAGCAGCTGATCTCTGCCTAAGTGACACACAGAGGTCTGGTATCAGTTGCACTGTCAGTCTAGGGCTAATGGTATCAATACAGTAGTTCAGAGGTTCTGATCATTAAATATGGGTGCTTTGACCACTATCAAGGGTTTTACTGAATATATTTAGAATTAAGGAGATGCCAGGTTTGGCTCAAGGTGCTTTAAGTAAAGCCATAAGCATGTATTCAAATGTACAATGCTCCATGCTTTTTTAAGGTCCCAATTTAAGGTATGATAAAGTCAAAATCTAGAATAGCTCTGAACTAAATCACAGGAGGCCAAAGGTAATGGCATTACCAAGAATTCTGAAGTTAGCTAGAAAAGCAGTTATCTGACTTGCAAAAGCAGAACAAACTGAACCAGCCATTAAGAAAAGAACTTCATAAAAACTCAAGATGAAAGTGGCAGCAAAAAAAGCAAGCTTTCAAATTAGAAGGACAAACCATTATCTCTGTCTCCCTTCCCACCCACTGTTTCAACCCAGAGCTCAGCAGCTACCTGCAAATATCCTGCTGACATCTGCTCATCCCCTCCTGACTCTTACCTTCAGCTGCCTCCAGCACTTCTAAAAAAATATACAGGCATAAATGCACTTGGTGGCATTTTGAGTAAATCACTCAAAAAGCTTATCCCAGCCCTGTAAAACACAGCAATCCAAACAGAAAGGCACAAAAGAGTATTTCTTTTCTTACCTGATTCTTTAGAGCTCTTTACCACAAGTGAATCTACCTCTACTGATTTTGGTCTGAGTGGCAATGGTTCAGAGTCTAACTTTGGTTTTGCTACTGGCTCAACTTCAGATTTTGGTCGAAGAGTAACAACTTCTCCATTAGTTCTGTGGTAAGAAAAAAAAAAAAAAACAACAAAACCTGCCTAGTCAAGAGATGAAATAGTTTAAAAGGGAAAAATACCAAGAATTAGAAGCAAACTGAAAAATTATGGTAGATTTTATCACTTTCTAAAGCCTTGTTTTAAAATCAAGGTTTCTGGAGATCAATTTTACTCGTATGAAAACCAATTTTTCTGTTCCATCTCTTGCAGAGTTGCTAGATGTGCACAAAAACCCATGTGAAAATAATCCAGAACTTTTAGGACACACTTTGGCATTTCAGTTCAAAATATTACACTTCAAACAACAGGTGAGCTGAATAATATTTTCACTAATACCTCTTGAAATAATTCAGAAACTGACCCCTTGACATGAAAGAAAACTTCCTGTACAGGAAAAAGGGCTGACAAGAACAAGGTATTTCTTGCTGGATATGGAAAAAGCCACCTTGTAGCTTTTGTTCTACTATGCATTCCTTCCATATCTGCTCACATTATTCACAGACAACAAAAACCCCAGGAACAACAATGAAAAAAATCCAAAGCAGTGCAACCCCCTCCAAAATAAATAAAAAATAATAGGAAACATTTTCCTTTACAGTTCTTGCCATCACAAACCCATGCTAACCAGGCCTGATTATCTGGTTGGCCTGTACATGTCATATATAAACTGTGCCCCTTTCATTAATTCACCTCCCAAAGCCTGTAAAAGTTTTATTGCAGTAGAAAAAAAGATAGCAGCCAGATCTTCCTAAAACAATGCTAAACACTTTAAGACATTTAAATATCTCTAAGATTTAAAGGTTTCAATTATCAAGGCCCACAGCTTACTACAGACCCCTATTTAACTGCACATGTGCATCCCTTTAGAACAACAATTATTTTCTAAGCTGGAAAAGAATATGACTTGTGGTTTTAAAAAAATAATCTTTACTTGGGAAAGCCTCCAAAATACCAAGTGAATATAACACAATTCCATACTGAAAAGTTATTTAAGGTGCAAGCTCTTTGATGTAGCAGCTTTATTTGCACAAGGCCAAGTGTATCACAACCTCACTTTCTCATGGTTCTTTCAAGCCAAAATCCCAAAGGGACAGTTACCAGTCAGCTGTTGGCTTACACTTCTGGGTAAGGGCCTAGCAACTGCTGCAGTGGAGACAGAAAGGAAAATTCTATGTGTGGGAGACTGTATGGATGCAAAATTAGTTTTAGTGGAAGTTTCAAACTCATGAGGAAAAAAAATAAGTGGATCTAGAAGAAGTATTTGTACCTGTTTATCCAGTAACTCAAGTGAGAAGGCTCAAGAGTAGAGCATCTGAATGTGGTTCTGTAATAAGTGCTTCCTTCCCCAGGAGCAGACAGGAGTACCACAGTGAGTACCTTTAGCACAGAACCTCAGTTCTTCCTTTCCATCTATCTTACCCTATACAAAGTGCTCAAGCCTTGAACACTGAGGCAGCTCAAATTTTCAGGGTTTTTTTCAACACAGTAATAATTCTCAAGGGCCATGCCCACATTCTTTTATTCTACCCTTGTTAGTGTAGCTACAGCAGCCATCAGATGAGCAATTTCATCTGCACCATGGTCAGTTATGCTCTAATACTGACTCTGAGATGGATTCAATGTCTCAAAGGATTTGAAAAGCCTAAGTTCACCTTCATAAAGACTTGGAGAACTAAGACAATGGTAGGTATAAGGCAAAACTTATCCTTGCATCCTTTTCACCCTTAAAGCACACATTTCTTCCCAACTCATCCATGAGGGAAGATCAAACAGCAAATCAAATTGAATATACTTAGTGTCTGCAGTTTCAGTCATACTGACTTGGATGCAGATGATGGCAAACCAGGTTTGTCTGGACGTTTTGGGTGCAGGAGTCCTGCTCTCAGTAGGCTGTTGGTCTTGCTTGGAGGAATCGGCTTCTTGGGTGGTACTTGAGGAGCTTGTGGCTTCAAAGGTTTCTGATCCAAAGCTCCTTTTTCATCTGACAAAGGAAGTCACATTTTTAAAACTCCACATTGTCTAGAATTCTTACACCGCTAATCAGTTAGAAAGCACTTGCTGTCAGAAACGTCTTCTCTGAAGATCAAAATGAAAAATACATATGCAAGTGTCTTAAATGACATCTTATCAAAACACACAAATTACTTACCTGAGCTCAAAAAGATTTATCTAAGAGTAAGATAAATCTTCCTACTGACATGAAACAGTAGTAATAAATTATGGATTCACATTATTGCCCTGCAAATGACAGCTAAGAACCAAAAGCCTATGTACTGCGTTGTCTTTTCTACAAATTCATTTTATTTTCTTTTAAAGAGGTAGGGGTTTTTATTTTGTTGTAACTAGATTTCTTACACACACAAACAGCATAATTTATCTATGGACGAAGGGGAGGAGAGAAATTAATTTTTATCTGAATAGCTGAATTTATTTTATCTCAAGTCTGCCTTCCTACAAAGAGATGGAAATTAGGTATGAATAATACTAAAAAAAAAAACAAAAAACAAAAACCAAACAAAAAAAAAACCACCAAAAAACAAAACAACCACCTATTTATTTGTTTAGTGACTACATGACCTAACTGAATCCTGTCCAGAGGAGCTGGCATACAACATACAGGACACTGAAAAATTCAAGCTGCCTTACAAGCAATAGTCGAACAGGTTTGAACCCATGTGTCCTAACTCTACCCTGCCGGATAGCCAGAGCAAACCTTCTACTTTTCCCTGTAAAACCATGCCACAGTTCAGTATACACTAAGTACTGAATATTCTAAAGAATAATTGTTAGGTTACAGCAAAGGGTTACAGTTCTTTACAGTTACTGCCCTTATAGGGCAGTAATTCAGTAAACTGGGATGGAGAGAGTGACCTTCAGCTTTGATTTTCCCCATCCTCCCCTTCTGCAATTTGCTTTTAACCAAGTATTGATCTGATGTAAATTGTTTATGTATGCTATGGACCTGGGAGCAGGGCTGGGTATTTGCTTCAGCTCCATGCCAGCAAAGTGTCTGAACTGCCAGGTCTAGGACTGATTCCCTTTGGACAAGTCCTGCAGCCACTGAGCACCCCTCCAACCCCAAAACAGGAAGAAGCCAACGTTCTTTCACAGGAGTATTGGGAAGCCAACAGATCCTAGAGACACTTCTGCCAAAAGCACTGCTCAGGGGCAGAACTGTCTTCCTGCTTTGGGACACTTGAACACCAGGAGGAGAAAAACTGGCTGCCATCTCCCTGCAGTGTCTCAGCATGGAGCTAAGAGCACAGGATGCTGAAGCAGTGGAAGGATTTGCCACACGGTGGGGCTGCCTGCCCTGTGAAAAGCAGCACGTCAGCAGCAGCAGCAGCCACTCCTGCCTCCCCACCCAACACACAACACTGCCAGTTTTAACACCCGACACCAGCCAGCACTAACTGCAGATCAATCGGCTTTATTGAAGCTGTGCTGAGCACAAGTCGAGAATTTGCTTTTAAGAGAGTTCATAAACAGGGCAGAAAAATTGCTGTCATCAAACCCTATTCCTGAACTCTCATCTGTCAGTTCTCCCTTCTATACTCCCACTCAAAATCTGAATATAAAAAATGTCTATAGCTAAGTGGAATAAGTTAATACCAAAGGCCAAGGTTCACCATGAACACAGAAACTGGGCATTTCTGCTGGACAAAATGACATGTCTTTTTTTGGATTTTGCTTCTCAATGAAAAAGTGTTGGCTAAAAATGAATAGGTTAGTAATGGAAATTCTAGAAGATAGAAATCTGAAGACATTTACACTGGAAAAAAATTTCTACATTACAGACACCACTAAGTGCCCTTCATTATAAATACAGAAACACTCACAGAAACTCTAATTTTTGATCAATTTTTGATTGCAATTAAAGACAGATTAGTCTCCCAATAGGAATAAAAAATGACATGGTTTGATAGCTTCTGATTAGAGCTGCTCAATTAATTTTTTTTTTCTGAGAACTAGTTACAGAACAATTTCATACTTAATGGATTCAATTACTAGTATTAACAGCGCTATTTTTCCACAAGTCCAACAGCACTGATAAATGGGTATATCTTCCAGTAAAACACTAGTGCTATCTAAAAAACTAATTCTTATGACCTGATCTGCAACTGAATCCTTAACAAATTTTTCCTCCTTCATTCACTGTAGCTCAGTAAAGAAGAGTTCTCTACCTTATGTAATTTTTTTTTGTACAAGATTTTTTTTGTATAAGATTTCCTGTGTTTTTTGGATGGTGTCACTCAATATTTTTTCCTATATTCCACCATGAACAGTTGAGCTCAACTATGCAAAGATTAACACTATAGTCCAAACAGAACCAGTTTAAAATTAAACTGGTTTCTGTTTAGTAGTATTTAAAAGGAGCCAGGAGATCAACATTTCTGGAATCATACAGTTGATCTTAATTCACACCTGAAGACACTGCTCCAACAGATAAAAATTACTGTTTTCTCACATACAGAACAAACAGAACTGATTTTAACAAGTGTTTTTCATATTCAATACCTGAGAGGATGCCTTGTTAAAATGGGGGTTATAAAAACTGCCCAAGGAAGCCAAGAAACCCATCAGGAGCCACACTAGTAGAAATGCTGGTCAGCCACAGTTCTCCATTCACAGGACAGAGTGGTTTTGTAATTTGGTTAAGCTGCAGGATTTCTTCTGCAAGGCCCAACCAACACATTTGTTTAAGCTTCTCACTTTTAAACACCATCAAACATTTTCACTTGGCAAGTTTTTTCAAACATGGAAAGAAGCCTTTTAGAATCTGTTTGGGTGACAACAGTAGCTTTGCCTCTGGAAAAAGACATCCTTTAAATTTTAAGAATAAAGTAATAAATGTCTCCAAATTCAGTAGAAATTGAAAATATGGAATATAGCAAGAATTAACAGGATAAGAAATCTCCATTTCTGAGACTGTAGCATCTATCTAAGGAGTCTTGTATCTGTTCTGTGTAGCTCTTTCAAATTCTTCTGACCAGACTGATTTTTGCAGCAGTTGACCTTTGCCTTTCTAATAACTTACTACTGCTGCTCAAAACTGCAGCCACTGTCACAGAACTACACCTTCAGAAATTTAATAGTAACTATGTTACTGTGCAATACAATAACCAATCTTCAGAATGTCATATAATAACAAGAAATAAAGATTTTAATAGAGTTTAGCAGTTCCTCTAA
The DNA here is from genome assembly GCF_037042795.1 of Molothrus aeneus. NCBI lineage: Eukaryota > Metazoa > Chordata > Aves > Passeriformes > Icteridae > Molothrus > Molothrus aeneus. Next base: position 69,345,122 of record NC_089648.1, on the reverse strand, counting down.
CCACTCCAAAGACATTTTTTAACATCACAGACTTGACAACTTCAGTAAATGGTATCAAGGGAGTCTGTATGATGGCTCCTGAACAGAGACCCTATTGCCAGAGCAGCCAAGTCACTATGAAGAAAACTGTCCTTACCTTTTTCTTCTGGCCTCAAAGAAAGGAATTTCTTCTCTCCAGCTGGCAATTCGGGTCTTGAAGCTGAATGCAAATGCAAACCACAGACATTTTTCAAAGAGCTTTAATTATCTTGGCCACTAACTAAAAATAAAACTAATGCCAAGTTGTGTCTTCTCTTTTGCAAGGACTGTAATACCATTTACAAACACTCACTTGAGCCCAGAAAAAGGTTTTCTGAGCCATTGTTAAAATGTTTCCAAAGTAGGCTCCATCATAATTTTAAAAATATACAGCAACAGCAAAATATATAAAGTATGAAAAGTAAGCTCAAGGTGTGACTATGGCTGCATTACTAAGAAATAAAAAACTACTTCTAAATTTTCTTTTGAAGTCATACACTGCTTCTGCAATTTAGTATTTCTCAGACCACCAGACATGTACTACATACCTGGGCTTTTAACTGGAGGTGGAGGTTTCTTTGGCTTCTGCAAAATGAAGGGGAAAAAAACAAAGTCAAGCAAGCAAGCAGATATTCTCTGTATCCAAGACAGCCTCATTTGTGTTTTGTTTTGCATACTGTAACGTGGAGCTTGTTTACCAGCTGATTTTAAAGTATTTCACAAAGGAGGCAATCAATTCAGACAGGAAACACAAAGACCTGGAACAATTCCTCTGATATCTCCCAGACAACCAATTATAAAAATTCAGGAACAAAATTCAGGTCTGTTGAAATTAAATCAGTGCTTCAGCAATGTGCATAAACAGAGGGGAAAAAAACCCTAAATCCAGTAATTGCATCTTTTGTAGTCCAAAGAATTACTCTGATCACACTCATTTTGATTTCAATATGTAAAACTCAATCTTCGTTAGTACAATGCCAGTTTAAAAGAGTAACCAGGTAATTTTTTGAACCAAAAATGTTCACTTTCAATAAAAACAGATTTCTGAATTAAGTATCAGAGGAATGGCTTCCATTAATTAACTTTTAAATTACAAGTGTAAGAAAAAACGAATAGATGCTGTCAGCAATTGTCTCAAAGACTGCAGTTACATCAAAAACATTGATTTGAGCTCCCTTACCATTATACTTAAGTGGGAGAGATGGACAAACTATGCCAGCCATTAAAAATGTACAAAATATCCAAAATATCACAATGCAACACTTTGTACATTGAAATTACTATTTTGAAACAGTTATTCATCACTTTCTGATACACTTGGAAGCTGAATCTCTGTCCTGCTGAAAGGAGACTGGCACCTCCCAGGAGAGATCCCAACCACTCATCCTTGGAATGTGATTCATTAAATTGCTTTAGAAGAGGGGCCTTTCTGGTTGTACTAAGGACAAGATTCCCTGATAAAATGATACAAAAACCTACAAAACCACTTGTTCTTCACACAGGTACTGCTGAAACCATACAGGCTCTGTGTAACACACCCCCTCCAAAAACACCCTGCAGTGGGAATTTTTCAAGCATTTACTATGGATGGATTTCACTTCTGTGCCCCTACAGTTATTGAATAACCTCTTTTTAATGCAACAAGATTTTATTCTAACATGTGAAATGTAACTAAGCAAGCAGGAGAACCTGTATTCAATTTCTTTCTCTGGTTTCAGAGGACACAAAAGCGAGTGTACCTAAGTAACAAGATTCTATTTTCTTTCTTCCCAAAAAAGTAACTACATTATCCAGCTGTGCAGCATTGCTGCCTGTACCAAAAACAATTAAACAGACTTCAGCATCAACTTGCCATTGTACAGTTCTGCTCTGTGTTTTCATGAAGTCAGTATCAAATAGCTGATTATGATCACCAGCCATCCAGTGCCTTGAACCTGAAAGCTGCTCAGTGCAAGGTGAATCCCTGTGCTGAGACATTGCACAAAGCAGAATAAAGGATCAAAGCAGGGAAATTCTGTTTAGGGTAAAAGAATGGTTTCGCCCCCCGCTCTGTAGGAAACAACTTTGTATTGTGAAATAGCAACCCTACCTACCCTCTCTTCTTGTATTTTATGGCATTTATGCCACCCTTGCACAGCTGAGAATCCATCTGTAAAGAAAATTCTGACCGGGGGTAGGTAGGTTTCTGTGTATGTGAGGCAATTCAGGATAAATGATAAATTAATAACTCCTGATCTGGAGCTGAATCCATTCCACCTGGGGCTGATGTACATTTGGGAATTAAAACAACCATCTTTGCTACACAAACATGACAGAACCAAAACATCACACTAATCTCAACAAAAAAACCCCATTGTAAAATGAGGACCAAAATTATAAGATCATTGAGAACCACAAGAAAACATGAATTTCTACAAGTTAGTACACAAGATGGTGAAAAAAAATTTCTAAATCCTACCCAAAAAATATCCTTCATATACTGCAGCCTACTGCAAGTTTTGACATGGAAAAATCCCAATCAGACCCAGAAGGGTCATCAGCATTTTGTAATTACAGTTACTTAAGGACTTGAGACAGAAAAAACCAACAGCTTATCTCCTTCCTAAACAGTAAGGGTTTAATTTAGTAATCAGTAACAAGTAACACCATGCTTTCAGAACTACATCCTTTTCTAAATGACCTGATCATCCTCATTAATTAGAGTTAATCTCAAAAAAGATGCCTCACTTTAGTATTTATGGACAAGTTAAACACAAAGATTAATCTTTTCATCTTTCTTCTTTTATACAACTAGGTCAAGATAAAGTTAAAACTGCCACAATTGTAATATTTTAAGCAGCATAATGTGCTGTGACCTCTTTTATTCTCTGCGTTTTCATTAGTAGTTTTTTGTGATACTAAACAATAGGTGTAAGAACTTACAGGGAAGTCTTTATCAGACTCTTGTATTTGAACAGCAAAGTTATCTGGGAAGACTCCTTCTTTACCATTGAGCTCTCCTCTCCACCAGCCTGGCTCTCCAGTGTCCTAAAACAAACAACAGGTCATTTCAACCAGTATTTACCTCTTCCCCAGACCAGATACAGTTACACAACAGCTTCTTCCCTTTTACTCCCAACAAAGTAATTGTTTGTCTGAAATTGGCCAGCTTAACAAGGGGAAACAGTTACAGATTGGATCAGGTTTGGTCAGGTTTTGTTTGTTTTCTAAAATGCAGGATGAAATTATATTACATCATATAAGATAAGGGTGTAAGGATAAGATCTGCAAAGGGAAGGAAAGTACATAAACCCAGTTAAGACCTAACACACAACATTTGATCTTCTCAGCTTCCTTGACCAGCAAGTTATGCAGTAAATATTCCAAATGTTATTGGCATGACGCACAATTCTACTAAATAAAAGTGATTCTGATGTGATGGATCAGCTCCACTGGTCTGAAAAGGGTGAAGAAGCAGAAGAATATACCCCCTGAGAGAAAAAATAACCACACTATGAGAAAAGAAAATACAGTATTGGATAATTAATTCAGTGGCAGAGAACTCCATTACATGATGTCACTGGATGAAGGCCTCTGTCCATAACAGAAAGTATGATGTTACACTTTACCAGCATAAATAACAGCTTTCCCCTCTGCCTCAGATCCAAAAAAATCACAGAAACCTACAATGGTTTGGGTTGAAGGGACCTGAAGGATCACCCAGTTCAAACCTCCTGCCATGGGCAGGGATGCCACTCAGTCTGCACAACTCTTCTTAGCTCCACTTTGAACCAGTGTGTGCTTGGGATAAATTGGTTTAAAAAGACAGAGCAGCAAAAGATTGAGTGAAGATGGGGCAAGGGTTGCTGTTTTTACAAAAGGGCTTCCATAACTACTCATTTCTACTGTACTTATGATCAATGATGCTCATAACAGCAACCCCTTAATTCCATAGAATTAAAATTTTAATAAAGAAAAATGTGTTAAGTCTTCTTCTGCAATTGAGCAAAAGTTGAAGATTAAACTTTCCACTTTTTTAGGAAAGTCATTATTTCTTAATATAGGCAAGCATATAAACTAACAAAAGACTGCAGAATAGTGCAGGGAAATTAATTATGGGTAGGTTTATTTTCTGTTTAGAATCATCTCTGCATCAAAATGATCTATCAAAAAGGTGCTTTCAGAATTCAACACAAATGAGAACATTCAACTCAATAATCACGTTTCTCTTACAGACAGAAAGTATCACTAATTTCTGTCTGGTTATTCTGAATCCCAGGGAACAAGAACTGTTTCTGAAGGTAAAGGGACTGTTTGAAAGCTTTTCCCATTTCCTCACTGAAAAGGCATTTGGTACTGAGCGTACACTGATCGCACTGGCCTTTGAGGACCCCAAGATAACGCCCACTCTGGAACAATCTTTGAAGTCATCTCTATCTTCATCAAGTGCACAAGCAAAGAGTTGACTCTCACATGAGAGAAATCAGTCTACAGGAATATCTGCTCCAGCAGACCCTCCTGTTTCTCAGTTCATACACAACCTCCCTGTACAAAATTCACCAAAGCCACACACATGGCCAGAGCAGACCCAGCTTTCTTACCTTACTGATTATTTGAATGATCTCGCCTTCTTTAAAGCTAAGTTCATCATTTGAGCCATCATAGGAAAATATTGTCCTGCAATATTCCTTGGCTGGAACAGAGGAGCATAATTAATCTGGATACCATGGGTAGTAACATTCCTTATAACAGCTTACTTATGCTGTCTGAGAGCTGAGAAATTCACACTATAATCATACTTTCCTTCTAGACCAGCCACCTGAGACTGATTTATGAATATTCAAATGAAAGCAAAAATAAGATTATATACTTATTGAGCAAAGGAAATAGATCCTTGAGAAGTTAGAAGTATAAGCCCCAAAGCATTTTTTTCACAACAGCAACTTTATTCAAGCCCTCTGATTTCAGAGGGAAAAAAGAGGCATTAAAACTGTAACAGTTAAAAATGTTACAGCACACCTACCCCCCCAAGAGCATTTATATATTCAATTTTGTGCTACTTTACACAAGCTTATTAGAGTTTTTATCTGTTTTCTCAAAATTGATCTAAATTTCAAATTTGCAATCCCAATTAAATACAGGCAGCTGTTTTCAAGATACATCCCTGATTAACATGTACAGCTACAGAAATTTCAGGCAGCAGACTACAGAAATTGCGCAGTGAAACCAAGTAACTAAAGCAAAGGCATTCCTTGGCTAAGCACCTGAAATCAGAGCTCATCTGAGCCATCAACTCTCGGCCACAGCCTCTTCTGCAAAAGCAGAAAGAATAATTATTTTCTTTCCATTTGGAACAATTCAAAACTAATCCATTTTAAATTGTGGTAACAATTGAAAAGGCAAGAGGATTTGTTTTCCTTCCCACACTGGCACAAAAACAACCATGAGAAAGGCCAAAATACATAAACATAGACTTTTTAACCCCAGCACATATTAAACAATTTAGCAGCTAAAAAGGTTGTATTTCTGTATCTGACACACTAAGAAAGAGGAAGCAAACAGAAAGGACTCTTTAGCTGCTGCCATAACCTATCAGGTGTTTGGCACTGACAGCACAATGAGCAGCTGCTTCACCCTCCAGTTAGAGCAGCACACCATCAAGTCACAGAATCACAGAATCATCTGCAATTCTTAATGATAGCTTTTGCTGGGTGGCAAGAGAATAAATCAGTTGCAGTCAAACCTTTTTGCTGTTGTTGTGTTTTGTTTAATCAAGATACACATCTTTAGTTTAAAAATGCACAACTTGTATTCACAAAGAAAAAGGAGTAATAACCACTATGTTAAAATGCCAAAGTATGCCAAGCTTGAAGAGATAATATATATAGATTTTGTATCCTATTATAACTGGGGGAAAGAGGGATCAAATTGTGATTATTTTACTTTTTAAAGAAAATATTTTTATATACTTGCACCAGAGGCCAAAACAAACTTCCAAAACCAGAAGAGCCTCACTGCAAAATAAGCCAACCTAGCCTAAACATTTCAGAGATCTGCGTTTATCTGCTAAGAGATGAACACAGTTTATTTTAAAACCTGGTCTCTCAAAACTGAGGATGAGACACGTCAACTACACTATGGTCTATATTTAAATAAAACACTAAGGAAGAAAAACAAGCCTAAGGTGTAAGATGTTCTTTTGTGGTGTCTGTAGGTATTACCTACTGATGTTCTCCCACAGCTTCTATTACTGTCATATTTAAGTTCCTCTCTGACATATTTGCTTCTCTGGGAGAGAGACTCCGCATGGCTACAGGATTAGATCAACTTCCGTGCTTTTAGCATGAGATGCACCTGAAACTATTAAAGGAGCTAAATACTGAATGCTTTGGGTGTCCAGCATTGAATGTTGGCATTTTTTTCTAGGCAGAGTTGCGTTAATTTTTATGCATACTTTTAGACAAGTCAAATTTCACAATGCTCAGGGCTGCACATTGTCTTGCTGGTTCTTAGAGCAATAGCACTGGAATGGTTTAAAAGCAAGATGTTGCAGTTTTCTTATTTCTGCAAATTATGCATTCCATAGAAAACAACACACCAAAATAAGGTACTTCCACATAAAACAAAAATATACTTAAAATTACAATACAGAAGTTGACAAAATGTCTGCTATGGAACCGGGGAAATGAGCAGTCTACACATCACATAATCAAAGTTAATTTTTCATAGGGATTGGCACTCCCACAAGATGTTTTGGGTTCACTTAAAAATATCTCTCTTGATAAAACTGTGCAATTTGGCAGCTAAATGAAGTCATAAATTCTTAAGAGATAAAAAAGAAAAATAAAAAAACAGCATAAACAGAATCACAATGGAACTGGATTATGAAGGGAAGAGACCTCAACACAACCTAAGCACCAACTTTCAGATGCATGCTGCCACCTCCACAGAAAATCCTGAGCCTACAAAGGAACTTGTGTAACCTGGGGACAGAAATTGTGCTGGGAGACTGTTCCATGGAAATAGGTCTCCAGCATCCCATCAGAATCAAGCCAGGCAGAAAGTAAACAACATGTCAACAGAAAATTAATGCAAAACAACTGTTGCAATAAAAGTTCCTATCCCAGCCTTATTTTGTTCTAGGAGATAACCCTACAAATGTTTTTGATTTTTTTTCTGAAGAAATGTAAGCAAAAATTACTTTAGACTTTTTTGCACTTGCCTAACACCTCAAGGGTACAGAACATTACACAAAACTTCAGTACAGGCAGACGTTTTAGATTTTAACACCAAAAAAACAAACTGATAACCAAATAGTTCATAAGAAAGGACTACCACATAACAGATGTAAATATCCATCAGCCTTACCTTTTGGTTTACTTTCAGCTTCTGGTTTTATTACTTCAGGTGTGTTTTCAGTTTTTGTTGTACTGGGAAAATGAATTAACTTTGTTCCAGGAGGATGGTTAGGTAATGGCTATATTAAGGAAAAAGAACTTTGTTAACAAAAATTCTTTCAAGTTTTGTTTGTTATTAGGCTACGGAAGATATTGAATTTTTCATTAGCTGAGATGATGAAAATTACCATCTCCAAGAGATTTAATGAGTTTTCCCACTAAGTACTTAGCTTACTGTATTACTTCATTACAGACACTGCACTTAGAGTTTGTCTACTGGTCAAAGACAGAGCACAGCTTTCAAACTGGAAGCTGATCTCAGGACATGGTCAAATATACTTTAGCAATTGTATGTCAGCTGTTCCAGGTGTTACTCTCCCATTAGCCTGAATATTGCCTCCTCCAGCACATAACAGAAGCAGTTATTTAACAGCTCTGCTCACAGTAACTCTCTGGCCATGCTGACTCTTCACTGGAATAAGGCAGAGATACTCAGCAGCCATACAGCACTTCAGACAAGCAGTTTTTAACTACTCAGACAAATGAAAGAGAACATGAAAACCCATCCCAGCTTCCTTTCTCTCTCAGCAATTTGTACAGAACAGTTCAAGTGTCACTAGAGATTTCTCCTAAATGAAAAAACAAAGATGCATTGCCACAAGTTTCAGAGTTTAACATCTAACTAAAATAAATTACAGAATATTTAATTTTTCCCCTCAGAAACTTACTGAGCTGCCAGGCAGATTCCGACAGCTTCAGCTGCATCCACCTCTTCACACCCAGAGCTACAAACCCAGAATATGATCTTACAGTCAGTACTCACCTGAGCAGCCCTAACAGCATTACTGATATGAAAAATCCCACTGCCTTTAGTTACTCTGCTCATTTTCATCTACAGTTCAACTTTGCAGATCTTCTACTGTCAGAGAAACCGGATTTACTCTCCTTAGAGCCAGACAATGCCTGTAGGCTGATGCTTGGTGCCTCTGACACACCATAGAAGAAGCCAAGGTCATTTGGGATGTTCCTGCAGTACCTATGCAATTTAACTCTCTCCAGAATGGTATATGAAGGAAGCACTAAAATAACCCTCCTCTGAGATTAAACACCTCCAACATGGAAATAGTTCTCTGCATTTCCCCTTCCAATGTAAGATGCAATTAGGAATAAGAGAGGAAGTTTAGGCAGACAGGGTAGAAATAGCCTGAGCCCATGTGGGATGTTGGGAGAGCTGGAAGGATCTCCTGCAGCAGCATTTACACTCTTGGGCCCATCAGATCCATCAGTGCTCAGTCTTCCTGTGCTGAACAGCTTGAATTTTCCAAGGGAAAAGAGACCTCTCCTCTACACAGTTTTCTTATTTTTTTCTTACTGTCTTAAAAGACTGACAGTGCTCTCCAAGCATTTCATCAGCTAACGCCAAAGCAAGTTAAGCACAAATCCAAGGAAGCCATCTATTTTTACAAGAGATTCATGAGAATTATCTCCCTTGGGCTCTCCATGCTGTTCTGTAAGTCTGTCCACCTTTGGGATGACTTTGGCAACAAGTATAAGTGGAATATTAAGTGCTAAACTAAAATGTTTATTTCTCTGACATTAAGCTATGCAAAACTGTTTTCTCACTTCATTTCCTCTCTTGATGAGAAATTATCTACCAGACCTTTCCAGACAGGCCAACCAAAACTGCACAGCATATGTCACTGCATATATATAGTCAAATAGAACAATTCAAAAGGTCTGAGCAGACTTCATATTAATTGCACGAGTTTGGAAAGGCTCTTTAAATTCCCAAGTGACAAGGCAGACAGTAGGGAGGCACCCTTTTGAATGATCAATCTCATGACAAGAAAGCAAACTGGAAGCTAGGTTCTGAAAACCTACTCTTAACAGCATTCACATGAACATCACAGTGATCACAGCCTGCCACATCAAGGGACAAAGGGAAGGAATGAGGAGAATCCATATGACTTCACAGAACCATGGAGAAGTTTGAGCTGGAAGGGACCTTCAGTGACCATCCAACTCCCTGCCATGAGCACGGACACCTCCCACAGAACCAGGATGCTGAAAGCCCCAACCAGTCTGGCCTTGAACAATGCCAAAGATGTGGTAATCATAACTTGTGTGGACAATCTGTTCCAGCACCCCACCTCCCTCACCATGAAGAGCACCTTCCTTATCTCCTCTCTTTTCTTCCTAAGTCTCCCCTCTTTTAGTTCAAACCACTGCCCCTTGTCCTCTCATTACAGACCTCAGTAAGAAGTCTCTCTCCATCTATATATCCATCTATGTATTGAAAGGTTGCAGTGAGGTCTGCCACAGACCTTTTCTAAACAACACCTTTTTTAGGAAGCAACATTCCCCAAGCTTTAAACAGAAGGCAAAACACTTGCAACTTTTCCAAATCTGATGCTCTGACCAGACCAGAAACAAACACTACACACACCATACCATTGCTCTGAGCATTGCTACTGAAGAAAAACACATTCAAGGAAGTCTCCAATCCTCCCTCCTCCCAGGGACTCACCTCACGTATTGCCCTACATCAATACAATTATTACCATGGCAGAGGAAAACAAATCAATCACCAGAACAGCATTAATGACCATAACCCAGAAACAAAAATTGAAATAGACAAAGTCTTTAAAAGCTTTCTTTATCACCTGAGTCAAAACTGGATTATCTCAGCTGCCTTTAATTTACCAAAAGCTGAAAATCCATATATAAGCTCTTGGAATAGTAAACTCAAGTTAAAGGACTGAGCATTGTTGCTGTGCTTCCAAGGAGTAAGAGTGCTCTTGAGTTCAGATCAAAATAAAATTCAAACAAAGAATAAAAGGGCTCCTTTTCCCACTCAACCATAAAAAATGGGGAAAAGAAAATGCAAAATCCTAGAACTGCATTTCTGTGTAAGGCTTACAGGCTTACATAACCAGTAATTTATGAAGCTTGGTAGCACTCACTGAAGGTAATGGCAGTTGACACCTAGAACAGCAGTCTCAACATCCGCCAAAACGTGAGAAAAAAACCCAAATAAGCCAAAACACAAAGAAATGCCAAAATATTCCTTGTTTTAAAAAACAAATTTAACTTATATTGGTAGACTTAATCTTCTCCCATACTATACATAAAGTCTGTTACAAGGTGAACGAGAGGGACCTCACACTGCAGATGTGTTTGAGATGCCACTGTGTCTTTCAGCACATGACTCTGAAAGAGTATTTATGTATCAGCTTGGTTTTTAGTCTCTAATGATTTAAATACCAAGACATTTGAATAGACCTTTTGGAATCAATGTTAAATACAACTTGCTGTGAAACATATTCAAGGAGATTTGTTTTGTTTTATAGGCAAGAGCCCTATGAGAGGGGTAATGGTCAGATTCCACATCCCCTAAATTATTTTTACAGGAAATCTCAAAAGAACAATATGTACCACTACAAACCTTATCTTGCTTTTTATCTTCTGATTCATTACTGGATAATCTTGTTTTAAGTTTCACTGAGCCTTCCTTAAAGATATCTCCAAACCCAACACCTCGGATTTTCTTTGGCTGTGCTGGTCCCAAAGCAGGTTCACTCCCATTTCCTGGAGAGGTCACAGGTGAGGTAGGACTATTGAAAACAGGCTCTGAAAATAAAATAAGAAAGGGAAAGCTATTTTAAATGCTGAAATTATTTATTAGCTCTTCTGGGAAAAAAGTGGAAGCAGCACAGTTTTGTGCACTCCTTCTGATAAAGAGCTTTTTAAGGAACACCACTGTAGCTGTAACACCTCACATTTGTTCTCATTTTATATTTAATGTAAGACCAACTTAAATCACACCCGTTTTGTCCTGATTACTCTGGCAACTAAGTCAACAGCTCACTAATATTCTTGCTATTTCAATTATCACTCAGGCTCCACAGCCTGTGAACATTAGTGGTTTCCATTAGTTTTATGAAACGCTGCTTACGCACTCACTGAAAATGGCATTTTAGTCCAACATTTAAAAGCTTCTCATTTGAACAGCTACAACCACAGAAAGCAATAATCAATAAAGGCCCATAATGAATCCAAACATGTTTCAACTGTCACAGAAAAGAGTGCGCATTTCAGGGGCAGAGTGATGCCTCTCAAGGAACCAAAGAGACATTTTCCTACTGCTCAAAATGCTCCAAGCATTCAAACCAGATACAGTTGTTGGAAATTAATCACTGCTGGATAATTCAACTATTTACAATTCTTTTAATCTTTCAGTTTTAAGGGACAGCATTTATCCACCCCCTAGAAATGTATTTCAGAGAATAACTTAATTTTGTTGCTAAGAGCTTTGCAACTCTTTTTTTAAGAAGTTTTTAAACTATGGTTAGATCTGTTAAAGTCCACAAATTAGTATACATAGTCAAGCAACTTCTGCATGCAGAATTCCAGGAGACAGTCATGTGAAAGCAGACAGCTTTTATAAACCAGAGTCAAAGTGGCCTCCACGTCTTTTAGTCTTTGGGTCAAGTTCTTTTCAGCCCACGCAGGCCTGTGAACTGCAATAAAGATTAAAGCCTCTTCCTCCTATCATTAATTTAAGATATTTTGATGGTACCGTGAAGCTAAGTTCTCTTGACTTCAGTTGCTCACCTTTTGTCTACCCAGCTGCTCTTTATTTAGTTATACCCCGCTCATATGTCATAGGACAGCTAAACATCCCTTTGGTGGGCAAAGTCCAGGTTGCACCTTTGAATGACCACAAGTGAGTGAAAGGACTATTTCCCAAGAGTGAGATGGGAACCAAAAGGTACTCCAGACCCTGACTGTGAAAGTACTGAGCATTAAATACAACCCCCGGGGGATGAGAGGCTGAACACCCCAACTTGTTAGGTACTGACAGGAAATACAATTACTTCAAATTACTATGCACTGTCACTGATCTCAGAATCCACCAATTAAGATCAACATATACCCATTTGTAAATTCACTGCACCAGACCCCACTAAACTCAGGGAACTTGACCTCCAAGGAAACAGCCACTGAGCCATTTGGGACTGCTCAAGTCAAACTCTTATTTTATGCTACTGTGATTTCCACAATTTCCAAAAAAAAATTCCAAGCCAGCTTCCCTATGTCTGAGCAAGACCTTTTTTGAAGCAATCAGTACTGGACACCACACAAATGAAGGTGCACATCACCACAGGGTAAAAAAAAACCCTGTTTTGCTCGAATGTTAGACCACTGTCTTTTAAAAATCAATTAACTCCTGCTACGATGTTCCCAAAAAACATTCCTGTTTCAGCAATACCATATGACAAGTCCACTTCAAATTGATCTTCACAGATTGAAATGTTTCTAAAGTGCACTTTCAAGGGAACAGAGAAATTGCCTGTAAAGCACAGACCTGCCTGGCACCACCCAGGCTACTGTCCAGCCACAGAGCATCTGCTTCTGCCCCAGCTATACAGTCACGGCCAGAAAAGGACAGCCAAATGTAAATCCTGCCTTAAAAACATCTTATTGTTAGATTAAAACATAATCTAAGGCCTAAGAACTGGGACCTGTCACGGTCATATTTTCTGAAAAATCCCTTCACTGGGATTTCTTCTCCTGGGAAGCTGAGAAGCCTCAGAAAAGAATGAAAACAATAATTATCTGATTGCTGCTCTTGTGTTTGGAATGTGGTCTGGACATTGTTTACCAACAGGTGTATGTTTGATTGGTTTCCTGTGAATTGTTTTTACTTAATGACCAATCACCATCAGCTGTGCTGGACTCTGAGGAGTCAGTCACGAGTTTTTCATTATCATTCTTGTTAAGCCTTCTGTCTGTATCCTTTCTCTTTCTTTAGTATAGTTTTAGTATAGCATTCTTTAATATAATATAATACCATAAAATAATAAATCAGCCTTCTGAGAACATGGAGTCAGATTCCTCATCTCTCACCTCATCCTGGGAACCTCACAAACTGAACAGGGATCTCCTTCCTTGGACTTATTTTAAGTTGAGGCTCTCCACACTGTTTTGATTCCTAAATGACTTGGTTAAACACTTGAATTTTCTGTTTTAGAGAGCTCATGTCTGTGAGAATAAGACTGAAAAAAGCTATTAAACAAAAGAATAATTTTATATCCAAGTCTAAAAAATATCAACTTTGAATATGATAAAATTTCTAGTGATAAAGTGTATACCACACATTTGCAAGATTAAGACTTTGACTGCAATTTTATTATGAGTGAAAATGGGAGCAGACATGTATCCTCATATTCAGCATTAACTCTTTCTGGAAAGAAATGAGAACATCATTCTTAGGAAGATTGAATTCTTTACAACTTTGTTGTACTTTAACCATAATACCCCAAATTATACCAGAAATCAAAAATTACTTTGCTAAGAGTTTGCAACAAACAGAACACTACCTGTGTCATCCAGAGCATCCTGTGTTTCTCCATCATCCGTTGATTCCAATTCTTTCACAAAGTTTGAAGGAAACATCCCTGCCTTGCCATTTAGTATTCCACTCCACCATCCTTCTTCTACCTGTATAGAAATATTTTGCACATTATCAATGGAGTAAAAGGAAATTGCTTTCAATTCCATACAAACTCTACAGCCAGCTTTGGGGAAAGTTCAAATTATCACAATTTCCTTGTACAGAAACGTACCAAACATGTAGAAGTATTAGACAAAAACAAGAGGAAGAACACAATTTAATGTTACTTGTATCACTACAGCAATGATCCTAACAGGAGACTAAGGCCCAGTCTAGTTAATCCCAAAAAGCAGAAAAATGTTCATCAACTTTCTCAAAACAGAATAAGAGGCATTGCACATTTAACATAACAAAGAAGTATTAAACTGTTAATGAAATGCAGATGAAACTTTGAGTCTGTGTGTCCATGGAAATTTTTATGTGCTCTTGCTGTCCATCTGTCTTTTCCTCTGTCTTGTCCAGTTTCCACCAGTCCTGCTCCAAATGGCCTCATATCCACAGGGCAGCTTCACACAATTTTGATCAAAAGATGAGTTTGAAAGATTAAATTTCTACAGATAATGTGAGGTAGAACACAGAAAAGTCCTTAAGGACATCAGAGAAATGGAAAATTAAGCTATCCACTCCATCTAGAAGGAAGTTGAACAACACAGCCTGGCCCTACATGCACCACAGGGGCAGGGACCTGCCCCAACCTCACCAAGTCCACAAGGATTTTGTGGAGGTACACCACAGTCCTAAGTCTAGCAACATATTGGAAAGTTTATCAGGAATACTCCACATGGTCTAAAGCAGAACAAATAAAAGCAGGGCAGGGAGAGGTGATGGGGTAAAATGATACCAAAGGACTAAGAATTGTGCCCTTTGAATTTATGAAGTTTTCAAAATGTCGTAAATGAATTCAGTTTATTTACCTAATGAGCACCAGTTAAAAACTATAATGAAGATAAATTTTCAGAATCTTTTATTTAGGTTGCCCTGTTTTGAGGCTGGAAAGCTGTTTTTAAGAAAGGAAAGCAAGAGGAAAAGGAAAAAGCCAACCAAGCAGCAGCTGTTTGCACTATCTTTTTATAGCCTGGCTTTTTAGGTCACTATGCCTGACACACAGGCATGGTTTTTAAATGCCAGTCCACCTCCAGGCAAGCAGAGCCCAAGGAGAACCTGGCAGCTGCAGACACAGGCAATGAAAATAGCACTGTTGTTTTTAAAGGCATCCTGGTATGAAAATACAGCTTTGTTGTGGATGGTTCAAACTCAGAGACTGGGCCTCTGAAACAAATTTTAAGCACAGATTTCTGGCAAGTGCTGCCCAGGCTCCAGCACCTCAGGTTTGATGGAACACATAACAGAAAATTAAAATACAAATGCCTTGACTCACTCACACCACTCACTCAGGAGCCATGAGAAAGGGACTTTTAATAGTTACAGTAGAGAAAGTGACCTGAGCATCCATTTATTCTTCTGCCAAGAGATGGGGTCAGCAAAGCACTTTACAGCAAAGTAAAGTGATGCCAACTCAGAGGCACTCGGGAACAAACCCAAAATTTCTTGGGCACACTCACTCAGCCTCCTCACCATACTGCCTTTATATAAACCCCTGACTAGACACAAACTGCATTGCCAGAAAAGGTTTCTTTCATCAACATTATGACAAAGGCTAAAGAAGCTCTCCATGCTTTGGTGGAGAACATCTGCACATCTGTTAGCAGCAGCAACACAGATGACAATTTCATAACCCTTCTCCTCCATTCCAAAATATTATCATATGATCCAATTTCCACGAGAGAGAGGTACAGCTCTGGTACACGCACCAGAACTTTTTTTTCAGTGTGAATCTCATCAACTTATTTGTACAAAAACACAGACTTCCAAAGAAAAAATGGGGAAGAAAGCTGGAATAAGCAGCTTTACCAATCTGTTGTGTTTTTCTTTTTTTTTCTAAAAACTTCCCTAATGATGTTATATGACATTTTATTTTGCTTGAAAAAACAGCATGCAAATACTAAAACTATAATACTACAAAAATAAATCTGCTATTTATTGCTGCTCCTGACAGGAGAGAGGGGAAGATATAAAGGAGAAACAAAGGTTTTAGAGCAATGGCAGTCACCACCGTGCACTCTGTGCATGTTCTTCATGTGTAAAACCCACATGACTTTCTAGAATCAAAAAGCCCTGTGGATTCAGCCAGCACATTACACAATTTTCTTCCCAAAAAGTTACTTCTGCTCTCTTCAATATCAACCATTTAATTGCTGAACCCATTTGCCTTCACCTTTGATTTCATGATCAGTGGTGTCATTTATATCAACTCGATTTACAAAAAGCACTCAAGGGCTAAATATTGAATTATTCTCAAGTAACTGATAGAGCCAATCCCCCTCACAGAGCTGATTTTACCTTATTTTCCCCACAGAAAGAGGTGACCAAACAATTTTTCCTTGAAGTAAAAGTTACAAAGTCATCTGCATGCACAGAAACAACACCTTTTACATATAAACATAAAGATGCAAACTATCTCACAGTAATGAGGACAAATTACCTAAGACAAGTTATCCCAGCATATTGCACAAGCCATGGACAGTATTTTCTACCATTCTTTGCATTTCTGGTCCCATCAGTACAGTTTCATGAAGCAGACAGACATAGTCTACACCTGTCAGGTCTTTTCTACATCACCATGAAAACAGGGTGCAAAGAGTTCTGTGACCATACTAAGCTGCACTATTTTTCTATCAGGTAGCATTTTCCTAAAAATTTGTCAAAGAAGTAGCAAAGACCTGGTAGTACAAAAACATATTTTCAAATCATTAAAAAAGGAATAAGCATGGCAACTAACAGAAAAAAAAATCTAAATAATAAAATATAATCCACACTTCCTTAAGAAACCAGATGAGGAAATGCTCTGATTTTTTTATTCTGTTTGGCCATCTCTGGTACATGACACCACACACCCCTCTGAAAATAATTCCAGATGCCAACATGTGCAAGCAAAAGAGTTGTTTCCACAATAGTTCACTGTACATGCTCTCTCATGAATGCTTACACTGGACCATCCAGTCACAACTGCCAGTGCAGGCACCATCCACAAATTAAACTGCTGAGGTTACCCAGGAACACTCCTCAAAAAAACACCCACACACAAAGGCATTTATGAAACTGTGAGTTTAGTGAGCAGGTTTTGCAAGTCACTTGCTCTGTTTACTCTCAGATATTAAATTCTGGAAGTATTAGTGCAAATGCATCTAAGGACATAGTTTTTTCCTTGCTAGGAAAATGGAAGAGTCCTTCCTGGCAACTGTCGGGTTAGCACTCTCTTCCAAAGAGGGTCATGCACATGGAAAACACAGTCCCATAAAGCTACTTAAAAAGCACCACCAACAGCACATGTCTAGGAAGAAAACTTCACTCTCCCTCCTCAGAGCCTCAGGGAGGAAGAGATGGCACCAGGGAAGGTCAGAGCCTGCTGTGCAGAAGTTTTCCACTGAGTTCTAAAAATGCTCCTTCCACAATCACTCTGATCTTTTCCACAGCTTCCCTGACAGATTTCACATTTGGAAGAGACACTCCTCTGACACAGACAAGCTTCCCACCACTGCTATTGAATGGAACAGACACCAAGGAAGCACATGGGTAAGAAAAGATAAGAAACCACCACTCCAACTCAATGGGTTTACAAGAGAACTTGAAACTGGCAAATCAAGTCAAATAACACTTTTCACCTGTATCAATTTGGAGTATGTCTGCCTAAAGAAACTGGTCCAACAGTTTTACCACAAAGCATCCTAAAGCCAAGGATCACACAGACAGGGCCAAAGAACTGCAAAACCCTTTCAAAAAATGAATCTGTGTAATAGATCACAATTTATTACTGTAATGATAAAATATTTCTTCTAAACATCTAGCATTCATAGTTTTAGTATTAGATCCTGAGAGAAAAAACTCCAGAATTATTAATTTTAGCTGCAAAAACACTACTTCCCATGCTATTTTCCCGACATGCTTGTAATACAAATAATCAGCCAAAAAAGTGGTTTGACTCTCAGCACATGAATGGCCAGCTCTGTAGAACAGCTTACCTCATCAATGATGTCAATCACATCCCCCAGCTTGAGCTCCAGCTCATCCTCATTCTGCGGGATGTAGTCGAAGAGCACTTTGCACTGCCGCTTCTTGGACCCTGATCCAAGGGAAACACCAGAAGTAAGAACACTCATAAAGGAGAACCATCCTTCCTACACCCTGCTCCTGAAGACCCAGAAACCATTCCAAAAAGCTATGTAGCTTTTGATCCTGATTTTGTGGTTTGCTTGGGTCACCTTAGGCTAGGGAGCCATGGTTCTGATAAACGAACACTATACCAATTTCCAACCTGCTATAAAAAGCATGTTGACACAAGCAAGTCAGGTAAATCCCCACTACAGTGATTTCTCAAGCTATTTCCCAACCAAAATTTGCAGAAATGGCAATCACTGCCAGTTAGTATCTACTTGGAAGAAAATGTACAAGTTTGAGCTTCCAGTCCTTAAGTAATCCTGAAAGCAGGAAGAACTTTTGTTATGCACCACACTGGAGAGCTCACAGACCTTCAGGCCTCTAAGAAGGACCTTGCTAACCACAGCTCTGCGGTAATGCCAACATTTGCTGGGCTCATATTTCAAAATCTGAACTCATTTTTATCTGTGAATTAAAAAAAACCTACCTTTTCTCAGTGCCAGTATGGCATCCAGTAATTCAAACTGTCAATTAGCAGTCTTCGACAAAGGCAAGATTAAAATCAAGTGCAGTTTTTAGCTGTTTGCCCCATACCATTAAAGCACTGCAGACATTAAAAAGACTAAATGACATCCTGAGAGGGGAGAGCATTGAAGTGGCTTCTGAGAACTCAAGCCCTGCAGCCACAGTGGTGTGAACCCACACTGCCTAATTACTCTGCACATATCCTGGAGCGCTGCTCCTACTGAACCCAGTTTATGCACTTCTCCTTCAAACAAGAGGCCATGCCTTCAGACCTCTTCCACAACAGAGCAGCCAGCATGCTTTTGAAGACAATTATCATCTTGAGCTATGACCCATGCATGCTCCCTATCCTCCTCAAAAACAATCTGCCAGAGTTTAAATGAAAATATCAATCAAAAGCTTGAAGTGGTAAAGCCTAAGCTTACAGGAGCTGTGTGATTTCCATGCTCTCTCTCTTAGACTTTGTACTCCTTCCACACTCAAGCTTCAGCAATTAAGATTAGCTGTGTAAAAACATTTCAAAACACAGACACTGCCTCCAAGATTGATCGTTGTCTTTTTACAGCACTGTTCAAAGTCCAGAGCAATGCATTTAGAAAACCACACCCAGCATTCTCAGTACAAAACAGGCCAGGCATCAAGCATCTAAAATTTCTGAGAGAGGGCTCACCAAATCAAGAATTTTCTACATGCTGGTATATGATCTATGCAAGAAACAAATAAACCAGAAGTATGAAGCTTTATGGGTTATTTCTAGTAACACATAATTGCCCACATAATATACCCTGCTTTTACCTCCACGGGAACTCATGCACGAGCCCAGAGGGATTGTTCAGCTCGGAGTAATTGCAATAAATGGTTCAATAGCCTTTACTTCCTCCTGCAGTGCTTTCAAGGCCTCTGTTTGGTAGGAGATTAACTGGTACCAAAAAAAGGCAAATTTAAAAGTCACTGCCATTTGGCATAAATCTGATCTCAGTGTTCCTTTTCATAGTGTAATTATATCTAAATGGAAGTGGGAGGGAACCCATGGATGCATTTCACATCCAGAAATCACATCCAGAAATCTCCCTCTCCTCTGAGGTCTGTTTCCAGTGACACAATTTAGGAAGTACTGCCTCCCACTTTCAAAAATCCCTAGAATAACCTAGGAAGGGAACCTGTCCTCTCAGAGAACAGAACTCCAGCTTCACATGCTGCTGCAGGACTGCTGGGCTGGCAGCCTGCAGGCAATTCTGTCCCTTCACAAAACAACTTGTCTGGCTTCAGGTTTTGTTTGTTTTGCATAGGGTAAACCAAATTTAGCTCTTTGTTGCTGTTACTTAGCACAACTTCTGTATTTTCTTTCTGCTAAACACAGGCAGACATCTCACTGATACGAATTCTGCCTGCAGCTTACCACTCGACACAAAAATACCTGAATTCAGGGAGAGCCGCATGAATGAAACTTAACTCTGTTTTTAACACTGTGAACCTCATTTCAGCAAGCGAGAAACCAGAAACACAAGGACAACTTAGCTCTAGAAAGCAAGTGATTGCCCAGGCACATAGCAAACAGGATCTGCAGGAGCTGTTCAAACAGTCTTCCAGGAAAAAGGGAACAGCAAGTGAAATGGAAATGCAGAGACTGTCACTGCAGCAGGTAAACATCTGTGTGCCTAAAGGGAAGTGCTTGAACACCATTTTCTCCAGAAGGATGAGAGTAGCCAGAGCCCTGCAAAGAGACCAAGCTGTACCTTCTACCCTGGCCACAGCCACCAGCATGAGGATGTGACATGGAAAATATGGGAACATTCCAGGGTTAAGGTGACCAGAACAATAGCTGACAGCTGAACTCGTATGAGATCACATTCACAGAATCCTACAGTACCTCCAGGTGGATGGACCCATAAGAGCCTGGCTGTATTTATCTAGGACCAGCATTAATCTCTCAGGTTATATTTTTTCCATAGTCTGCTGTATAAACACCCAACAGGCACCTACATGCTTTTGCCAAGGTGCAAACACAGATCAGAGTCACTAAAAAGTGATTTTAAATCCTAGTTTCCTGGAACAAAGTCTCAAAATATTTTTAAAGGTGGTGGTGGTCCTGTTTCAGGGTTTCAAACAACAACTAGTGGAATACAAGCATAGACATGCCAGAACCAGTAAGGTCTCAACTGTTTTTAAAAAGCAAACCTAAATCATAAATGCCTTCAAAACCTTTTAAGACAGAGGAAGCCACAGTAATTTAAAGCAATATCTTACAAGAGATTGGTATGACCAAACACAAATCACAAGCCCATTTGCTGGATGCAGGGAATGGTAAGCTTTCTTCTCTAGCCTTTAGTCACCTTAATATAAAAACTGGCATTATAACAAAGAAATCACAGATACAGAAGCACCAGTGCTACACTCCTGCCATCCTGTTTGTTAGAACAAAAGGAAAACTACTATTTTTTTTTAATACCACAAACTGCACCTTATTTCACACCAGAAGCAAGCCTATCAGGAAAAATCTGAACTATACAGCCCTTCCTTGTCAAAGCCTTGAATTTGTAGCAAAACTTCAATTTTTCTTTTAAAATGACCACAGGAAAATTTTTTATTATCATGAACAGGCCTGCAGCTCTCCATTCACATACCTGATAATACAAACAGAGCTCACATGAAGTTACAGAGCTCTCTGACATCTGGAAGGAGTCTAAATCCTGTTCACAGGAAAATTCATCCCTATTACTGGTGTTAAAAGCTACATTTAAGCTTTCTGTCCATACATACAGGAGCAAAATTTGTCTTTGAATCAGTTTTTCCTCCTATGTTACTAGTTTTCCACGTAACCTTAAAACTAAGTCATGCATTAAATAATTCATGTTTATTTTTAAAATGCACATCAGCAGCATGCACAATTGAAGGAACTGGAAAGACCACGTACTCTTCTTGAAGCCTTTGGATGGGGGATGAGGCTGAAATCCTCCTGCTGGAAGCCCATAGCTGCTCATTCGCTGCACAAGGATGGCTACATTGCCGGATTTCTCCCTCCTGAGTGGCACAGCATCATCCTTGGGCTCTACATCCTTCTTAACTTCCTGAAACAAGAGATTTAAAGACTCAGAGGCCACTTAAATCACCCAAGAGGTCAGTGGTTTTAAACAGGTGCACCTTAGACTGACACATTTCAGGTACTTACCCTTTGAGGTATAACAACATATTATACTCAAAAATCATGGCCTTCATCCTACAACTAAACATACCCAAGACTGTAATAAATTTGACCTTTCCATACAATTGTGCTAGTAAACAGGCAATGCACCGAGAAAATTCAGAAAAAGGGGCAGTATTTTAACCATCTACTCTAAATCTCAGAAAAGGAGCTTTGAATCCAGAAGTCTCATATTACAACTTTTATGAAACAGCTCATATTTGAAAACATTTTTAAGAATATAAATATTACTTGAATGACAGACCATTGGGTAGGGTACTAAAATATTTTCATACATAAATCTGTATTAGGTGATCATCTCTGCCCCAGAAAGCTCCAAGGTGTTTACAGACAAGAGATGCAATTGCACTGCTGAAAGACGTGAGCAGAAAAGAAAGTGAGCTCCAAGAAACAGAGTGGAAGCAAGTGAGGGGGAAGATCTAAGAGGAAAATAAAAGAGATACCATTTTTCTGGTTAATGTCTCCCGCTCTTCTGATCTTTCTAAATTAGAATGGTAGCACTGAAATTGATTGTGCCAAACAAGACTGAAAAGCCTATAAACATGAAAGCACCAGTTCTTGACAAAAAGGCCAAGCAGCAACAGTCACTCTACTGCATCAGCTCATTTAATGGGATTCCACTGGAGACCAGATATTCTGAAAGAAGGAAATCATCACTTTGCACAAGAACAAACCCATTAAGTCGGATCAATGGCTCATCTCTTGCAGAACACAGCTTCCAGCAGCCAAAATCCCAGATGCGCTTTAGAGCTCCTGCAGCTCAGATCCTCCCATGTTCCCAGAGCACCCATAAGGGTTCCATCAGGGAGATGGATCACCTCCCCTCCCTCCTGTGCCTGCAGCTGGAGCTGTTGAATCCCTTTCCTAACCCATGGTCCTGTCTGCTCCACAGCACCCCTGGGGATGCAAACACCCATAAATACTTGCAGCTTTTTGTGATCCACTTCACAACAATTCTTGTATCCACCATCAGTAGCCACTGGTTAACAACTCCAGGAGTTATTGCAGCTGTAGCTGCAGTAAAATATTTAATACTTGAAAACAGAATTGGCAAGGCATATATATACACTTATTCTTGTCATGTGAACTCTTGAACATGAGCTTCAAGACAACAAAGCCCATACACTGATAAAATGCCAAAAATATGAGAAACATATTCCCCAGGACCTGTCTGTCTGGTGCTTTTTGGACTATTACAGCCCAGCTTTCTTACTTGTAGCTGTCCAGCTGGAAAACTCAGCAGGTCTGAACACCCACTGATGCTTTCAAACGTACTATGAACCTCAAGTTAAACGGACCAAAGCATCTTTCAATTTCTCAAAAGAACAGAGCAAGACTAGAGACAGCAGGATTTTTCCTCCCACTCATCTACATTACATAAAAAAGGCTTTTTAGAAAACAGTCGAGAGTTGTTCCTGCTGTTACTCTCCTTCCTCCACAGTGACTTCTGCCCTGGAGATCTTAGCTCTGCTGAGATCCATGCCATCTTCCAAGTTCAAAAAAACCCAAAACAAACGAAAAACTAACTCCTCTTGAATAGCACAGTATCCTGCCTACCTCCCATTTGAGTAGGCATTTCACATTTCAAAGATTTTGTCATTCTCAGGCCTACAGCTGGTTTTTGGCCCATTACTTAGAAGTCTGATAAAACCATAAGCAATTAAATTTGGCTACAGCTGAAAAGTTTGTCATCTCCAAAACGCCTTTCTAGCTGCCTTGCGGACAAGGCCATTCTGCTCATCTTAAAAACATACTGGTACTTGAAAATCTGCCTAGAGTGCTTCTGCCTGCCCCTGGACCTTTAATTTTTTTTACTTTTTGCTATGCAATTTATACAGGCTCTGAAATCTTCAAGCTGCACCAGGAACTAGTACTTCCCCAGGTTTCTCAATTTTAACACTTTCCAGTGAGGAGTCAGCTCCAGGCTCCTTCCCGAGGTCAGCACTTTGCAAAAGACTTCAGAAGCAGCTGCTTCAATTGCTTTGTAAAAAGCACAGAGATGCAAAAAAGAAGTGAGCAAGCTGGGCAAGCTCCACACAGGCAGTTCGGTCAAAACATGACTTTTTTTTTTTAATTTATTTATTAGATGAAAAAAGAACAAAAACCAACACACACACACCACTCCAAATGCTAGAAAATATTATGAGATAAGCACCACCTTATCAGTAATTTGAATTAAACAGACAATATGCTTTTAAGTCCAGCATCAAAGGCAGGAAAATAATGGATAGGTTATAAATAAAAGGAAATGATTTCAGACAAAAGCAGTGCCAACTACAAAAGACCAAAGACCCAAAACCAAAAAGAGGAATGCTTGAGCAACTTTCTTGCCAGGCTTGAGTGTCCACCTGAAGTAGTGACAGGTAGAAAATACTGTGGGTCTAACACAAGAGAATGGCAAATTTTAGCAGGAAGTACAGTGTAATTATATAAAAAAATAGGATCAAAAATAATTCTGTGTATAGTCATTACACACAGAAAATCTTGTTGCCTGATTCAAAGGCTGAAGATTTACTGATGAAGAATTTCCTCAGCAGACATCAAAAACAATCAGACAGTGGGAGAGCCCGGCAACACCAGGTACTCTCTGTACCTTCCTACCACAGCCAGGATAGGAAAGCTGGGAACACTTCAATACACAATTAAGAGAAATCAGCCTAATCCAAGACACACAAAGCAAAGAGGATGTAAGGAGAAGTTCAAGGTGACTGTGATAAAAACAGGAGCAGAGACTGCAAATGTGCCAGATTTACAAGGAGCAGACGTGAGTATGGGACTGGTACCAGCCAGGTTTGAATCAGAGTCGACTGTGACGTTTTACTTTGTGTATCAGAAAACAGCACTGGAGCATCACATGGAGCTGTCTGCAGCAAGGACAGAAGAAACAACCACACAAGAGAGTTCTGCCACAGCAGCCAGGCATAAATCTAGTTTTGACAAAGAACTACAGAAGGTGTCAGTAAGCAATACCTAAATGGGCCAGGAACTGTTTTTTCATATTTAACCCTCTACCCTTTGTAACATTCTTGTAAAGCGAGAACATTTTTTTGTTCTCATTGTTAGAGAAGAACTGCATCATTAATTATCCTTCCTTGGGGCATAATAAACCATATTAAAATTAAACCAAACTGAAACAAATTCAGGAATCCCTGGTCTCCACACCTGCATGTGGTCGACTACACCACAACCCTGTAGTTCACATCAGTCTTCTAACAGCAGGGAAGTGCTCCGAGATTCATTTTCAAAAGCACACATCAGGATCCTCTGACATACACACCCATCACCCCGCCAGCATCTTCATCCTGGGTATCATCCTTATGACTCCTTTCACAAAGGAAGTAATTTCTACAAAAAGATCTCTCGAAACTGACAGTTATTGATGCAAACATTAATTCATGCCATATTAATAACATTTAATATGAGTTTGCAATTCTTACATCTCTTCCAAACAGCTTGCTTGAACTTCAGTGTTGGAAAATGACACTGCCTACAGGTCCCACAATACCCAACCTGAACATGCCCAAGACTCCTGTCCATGGGTTTCACAAGGCAGTTTTCTTGCTTTGTTTTTGGTGGGGTTTTAAGTCAGCCTTGTTTACACAAATTATCAGAGAGTCTGTGTTGTGACAATACCAACAAAAAGCTCCAGGACGCTTCATCTTGTTCTGAGGTGTGGCCAATGCCAGCAAAACCAAAATGGAAATATGACATTAACTGCAGCTGGAAATTTTAATATTTTTATTCTGCCAGTTCATTGCAGTTCAAGGCTTGTCAGTGTTTCCATGAGCAGCGCAGATTTTATGCATTTATGACTTGGCAGTACAAGGTCAATACAGACTGTCTCTTGGCATGAAACACACTCCACTGGGAAGCAACCACCCACTTGCTCTGTTGTGAACTACAGCAGTAGTCATAAAGGTTTGAAGTTTTCATAATCTTCACTAAATATGTATTTCACAACACTTACAAACTCACTGCAGCCTGATAGGCAAAAAACAAGTATATAAATTTAACTAGCCAAACAAAAAAAAGTGCTTTTTGCTTTAATTGCATCTGTCACAGTTTAATAATCCCTCAAGAAAATGTGTATGTTTACAAATAAAAATCTCAAAATCTTCTAAGTGCAGCAATATGTGATGCAAGAACTATTCTTTATATGCAGGCAGAAATGCAACACATGTAAATGCATGCACAGCCTCTCGATGCGGTTACAACAAGCGGGCACTCCTGACCTACTTCCGAGGCGAGCAGGAGCAGCCTCCCCTCCAGCACTGCCCGCCCACCACGGCTCCAGCGGGGACAGCTGGATCCTCCCCGCTTCCCTCGCCAGAAGCCAAGAGCTCTCAAATCAGGCAGGCAGTGGAGATGCAGAAAGCAGGTCAGAGCGTCTGAAAGGCCAAGACTTAAAAATACAAAGTCTATTCCTGAATTATAGGGCACAGAGAAGTTCATTATCCAGCAAATCTAAATCCTTAGCTAGATTCTTCAAGCATAAATATTAAGGCATCAGCTGCCATCTCCTCCTATATATGCCATTATACAAGGAACAATCATCTTTAGACTTCTTATATTAATTCCACTGTAACATCACTTTGTGCAAAAATGATGTGCATTACTCTTAGTGGCTGAGTACATTTTAAAGGAAGATCTCAAGCAGCAGATAATGGCCTCAGTCTCTAAAGGGGCTGAGATAAAGAATTACACAAATGTATGTCTGAGCCTACACATACAATTATCTCATCTCTTTTCTTCTCCATCAGAATAGCAATGAAGAACCCATGGACTGACAAATTAAGCCCATGACTCACATTTTACTGAGTAGAAAATAAGTAACTCAGAATTGAACCTGTCATTTTAGGGGAGAGGGAGGGATTGGAAGCAGGCAATAATTCTGTTTATACAAGTTCACAGCCTGTAAAATCCCATTCCTGAAAAAGCCACATAGAACTGTGACTGTACATAAATATATATCACAATCTGTACAGCTGCCTAGAGAGGAGAGATTGTCATCTGTAACCTGTTCAAGAGCAATGAAACCTCAGTTCCTGGAGCACAAAAATCTTCACATAACTAATTATTTAGGCACCACATTTCCAGTTTTAGTAACGGCAACAGACAAGCAGGCACAGGGCAGCCTTAAGAGCTCCAGTCACTTAAACCTTAGATATCCCACATCCTTTCATTTTGCCTGTGTCTCTTCCTTGAGTAGAAAACATGACTTCTCATCCTCAATGCCGGTGCCCAGAGGCAAAATATTTAATAAAGGCAACAAAAGAAAGATGAGTAATGTGCAGCTATTCCTACCTGTCTCATTACTTTACCTGAGCTAAAGGGAAACATAAGAAAATCCATGGACCAAAACAGCTGAGAAGCTGCTGAGCTCCTTCCCTGGAGCATTCAGGAGATCAGACCAGGTTCCAGCTCCCAGGAGAAGAGCTCAGCTGGGAGAGGTGAGAGGCTGCCCCTGACCCTCCAGAGAATTAAACATTATTCTTGAAAATAGAAACAAATCACCTAAAGATGAAAACAGCTACCATCTGAACAACAGACAAGATGGATAACCTTTTTTTTTTTTTGCAGGACAACTTACCTCCTGGAGAGTGTAACAGGTGTCATGGATTTATTTTTGGGGGCTTAATTTATGGTTGAAGTAGGGAATATTTAACAGTGAATCATTGGGTTTAAGTGCTGACCCTCCATCACACTGAACCAACAGAGGCAGCATCACTCCCTGCCTTTGTCTCTTCACAGTCTGACTTGTTGCTTTCTATTAAACCACACCCACATCACATAACACATCTTAACAAATTACCAATATTTTTACATGTGTTATAATCTATGCTAAATATAGATCTTTTAATCACACTGTCTCCTTCTGTGGGAGGAAAACAATCATCAATCAGGCAAGCCATCACTTCTTTCTCACAATATGCAACATGTGGAGTAAGTGGGATCTCCAGGAAGCATAAAAAATTAAGTGAATTGCTGCAGGTTTACAGAGTAAAACCTGAGTCATCGAATAATTGTGATACTTGAAGGTCAAGAGCAGAGAAAAAGCTGAACTTTCTACATAAAGAACACTCTATAGAGGTAATGTAGAAGTAGGCTCAAAGTTTCAGATTTTGATACAGATTATAAAAATACATGCATATAGTTTTTATATATACGAATAATTCAATTTTTTCATGGAGAATTGTATATGTAAAAACTTTGCACCAAGCAACTGTCAAAACAGAATCTGACATGAAGTCTTGTTAATATTGGCAAAATACAAAAGAGACCTCAAACAAAACCTGAAAGCCCAGATGCAGGAAAGCTCAGCAGTCAGCTCACCAGGTCTACCAACAGCAGAGCAAGGAATCCTAAATTAACAGGAGTAACTAGAGGAAGCACAGATCATTACATCAATGTTTCCCAACCATTTAATTAAGAAAAGAGTTCATTTTAAAATACTTCTGAAAAGAATACCTTAAGAATATTTTATGGTGTTGTCATGTTCATAGCCAGATAAAAGCGTTTTAAAATGCTGATTGCGTTTCTTCTCTGTTATATTTGCTAATACATATATATGAAAATTTAATTCTATTTCTTGCAATTGTTTTATAGAATAACAGTTAATGTCCTCTCAACCATCAGCCACAAAATAGTGCTTCAGATCAATGAAAGCAAGAATCACACGTGGCAGAAGGCAAGACAGAGTTCCAGCTCCCACAGCACACATTTTATCCGCTTCCCCCCCACGGGAAGGCAGGAAGACATTTCTTTCCCTTCTCCCAGTTAACTGCCTCTACTGCTGGTCCAGAGAAATATGGGATCCAGTAACCACTACAGGTTCGCTTTGATGCTCAACTCAGAACATTCCCTGTTCCTCCTCACCATCACCTGTCTTTCTGCCTCCACTCTGTGGCACCCAGCTTTCTTCTGCCCTGCATCCTTTTTCCAAGGCATCATCTCTTTGCATTCCCTATAAAACCTTCAGCATTTCATTCATGGCCACAAGTTAAAACACCGACACATTCACATCCCTCCACAAGTCTTGCCCAGGGCACAAAATTAAATGCTTAAGAGATTGTCAAATAAGGGCTAAAAATATAAATCTGTAGTCTCAGTGGATATTAGAAAAGGTTTAAAGATTAGACATTACCAGAGATTCATACATTAACTAACAGTTTTAACTGAAAATGCATCTTGCTTTCTACTCCTGTTTTGAAAGCATCTATGTAACATGCTTATCACCATCAGTTTCTAAGAATTCAAAAGCTTATTACAAGTCCAGAGCTAATGAATTCACATACATACACCAAAATATATTTTTACAAAGTGAAGAGCATTAAAAAAGCTGGTTAAACCTAGAAAATACTTACCACAATAAACTTTCAGATCAGCTCATAATATTGAATAAAGCCAGTGTTCAAGGAACACATACATTTGAAATTCAATACTGAAAGAACTACAGTAGAGAACACCTAACTTCCCTCTCCAAAAAGATGAGCCGCCAAACAAAAAATTCACGATTGGTGCAAATATTAAGAGATGACAGGACAGAGATGAGCTACCCTTGTGCAGCTTTAAGCTTCAAGTTCATACTTAGATTACTTCGTTCCACCTCATAAAAAGCAAAAGAATCAATTTATCATTAACTGTGTTCGGTGTATACACACATAGATTTAAGAGACATATGGCAAAGGACTACAATTACATGGCTGGAATGTGCAGCCAGAGCCTCCTGGGATGTAACAAACATTACAGCAAACAGTACCTGGATAACTGACTTCTTTGGTCTTATTACATATGCTAATTCCAGAGTGCATATTTATAGCTGCATTTTAAGACTTCTGTACACAGGGAAAGTCTAAACTTAAAAGTCATGTTCCTGCACAAGCCCACTCAGTCTCTGCTGCCTGAGCAATACTTTGTGCAGTTTACTCAGTGATGGTTGCAAACACCTCCTGATGAAGCACACCCTGTTTGCAGCCTCCAGGCAGGGAATGGTTGCCTTGCTCCTCTTCTTGGAGAGAAAGCTATAAAATTACATGTGAATGAAGTGTAACAACTAAATAAGGATGGACAAAGGAGCAGACTGCTTCACGTGATTACATGAATAAGGACACGTATAAACCTGCTGCTCATTCCACACAAACCATCATGCTCAATCAGAGCAGCTCTGGGAGTATCCAGGAGTGTGCCGTTACCACAGAGCAACATCATAAGCTGATATGGCATTTAGGAAAGCAAGAGGCACAGGTACAAGCAACAAACCTGGATAACTCAAATCAGAGGGAATGATTAGCATATTAAGCAGTATTCACACAGGTCATTAATCACATTAATCACGCTTTATCCTTCTGTCCTTCAGAACAGCACCTTAAGTTCCCTAAAGTTCCATATCAGTGCTGCCACTGAGCCAAAACTTAGAAGCTTTTTCCATTTCTCTCATGCTCTTCACAACACAGTATCAACATATATATATTCCATATTTGAAAAGATACTAAATATTACAAGAATCACCAGTGTTTTCCCTATTCTGTGTTCACATTCAGCCACTGAAGACTTCACAACACCACAGATTTTTATTCTTACATATTCATACATAAAACAATAGTTTGTGAATGCAAAGTGAAATCTTTTTCTCAGGTGATTTTTTTTCAACATCTTAAAGTACATGTCATCTTGGACAAGGAAAGGGGCACATAATTTCAACAAATTTCCTGCAGTTAAATAGCTCACTTTTGAGGAAAGCATCTGTGACACTTCAGATCTAGCAGTCCATCAAGATAAATATTTCAAATAGTCAATTCACTTGCACGCTCTTTCTTACTAAACAAGACACTTATACTACCTTGGAATATGAAAAAATTCACACATCCCTAACCAACACCAACAAAGGAAATTCCTGTGTGGATGTGGTGACAGCTGAAAAGACAACCTGACACACAGGTGCCCACAAATGGCTCTGTGGGCAGAGCTGGGTCAGCAACAGCAGCTCTACCGTGCTAAATCAAACACACCTCCAGACTTCCCCTCTTCATGACAGAGACAGTCACATCACAAAGGGACTTCACAGGGTTGGGACCCAACTGGTCTGAACCCAGGCAGTCAATCCAGTGATTCAACTGGAAAAATCACAGGAGTGGGAATAAATTATGGTGAGCTCTGAAAGACAGCGAAAATGCTGACATATCTGTGCCACTCGTTATATCTGTCAATATTTTCAGCTGATTTAATTTTCTTTACTGTTGTTTTTAGAAACAATAGTTTCCACATCCTAAGCAAGGCTCATCCAAGCCAATTACCAACATTCCAGTTGGAAAAAAACTGTTTCCTTGTTTATTCCAGCCAAAACAGTTGGATAGCAGAGACTTGTCTCTCACCCCACAAGCACAGGAATCATTATCACCATTCTCACAAATCCCAGGCATGTGCCAATGGATGGGATTAGCAGGTGCAGCTCAGGCAAACCCACAAGGTACCCCCTGAAATGACACTCTCCTCCAGTGGCCCTATTTCCCCTAAAAGCCTGAAGAAAAATCAGCAGGAACAATGGGTTGACATCACATGTACTGGCAACAGGTGTTAAAGTACCAGGCTGGGTGCTCAGCTTCACTCCTTGCCAGAAGACAAAGAGCCCAGCAATTCTCTCATATACTCAGCACTGAAACTGAAATTACTTAATATGGCTTTCAATCTTGCATGTAATCTTTGTTTCTGAGAAACAAGAACTGCCAGCTCTGAAGCAAACATCACCTTCTTACCAGCAGGGCTGCCTACTCTGCCTGGGAAGCACTGCTGCTCTGAGCACTCTGTCACCTCCCTGCACAACCCACTGCTAGTGGTGACAGTTTCTTCAAAACAATAATAAAGCAAAGAAAAAGGCTGTATAAACTGAAATTGTAATTTGACCAACAGGATTGATAAATTGCTGTGTATCTTGCTTTCTCCAAGCCTTACTTGGATGCAAAGATTTTGGACAGAATACTTTAAGGAGCACACGCCAACATTTTGGAAATAGGTATTTTATTCTAGACCTTAAATACATCCTATTTATTTCAAACTAAATATGGCTTAACCTATACCCATTGCTGAAGAAGTTTAATTATTCATCTGCTTTTTTAACTGATGTTACTACACTCTTTAATCATGCCCAGATTAGAACTAACCTAGAAGAGTCTGTCTTGTCTGCGATCCCTCCCAGCTCCATGAGTCCTGTTTAAAGTTCTGGGTGAGGTAAATTTTTAAAAAGGAATTAAGGAAGATGCTATGCTTGGAGGAGCTTTCAGACAAAACTCTCACTGGCTCAGAGCACACTTGTATTTAACAGCATCCCAACAGTGGTAATACAGGACAGAGGCAGCAAACACAGGCTTAAGAAGGTAGGTCAGCTGTGCTACTCTAAAGTGTTCATCTAGGGGTGATGAAAAGGGAAGAAAAGAGGCTTGGGCTGTGTTTTGTTTCCACAAACACACAGACCAGGAAGTTGAATATAAAGAATTAACTAAAAACAAATCATCCTTTTAGAAAGGAACTCTTTCTGCAAGCAAATTGGCTGTCTGCAATCTCCAAGCATCTCCCTATACTACAGAAGGGGACAGGAGCTAAACAAACCCCAAGTAATTTTA
Source organism: Molothrus aeneus (assembly GCF_037042795.1). Lineage (NCBI taxonomy): Eukaryota > Metazoa > Chordata > Aves > Passeriformes > Icteridae > Molothrus > Molothrus aeneus. The sequence continues at coordinate 69,312,713 of NC_089648.1, read as the reverse complement.
TTACACAAACAATTCTAAGACCAAGAATTTACACCATATACTAAGTAAACTCTCAAAATCATATTGCAAGCATTATTTTTAAATTCATGCTGTCTCCAATCACTACCCCGAAACACAAAGTCTGTTTACAACATTTGATGTTAAGAACATATGGAAAATAAAACAAGCTTACCACTTCCAAGGACATATTTGCTCGAACACGCCCAGTGTTACAGATTTTTTTTATTTAGGGGGAGGAAGAAAAATGTCACAGTGAGCAAAGTTCACGTGTTAACCTGGAGAGGATCCAGGCTCGGTGCTAGAGCAGCAGCAGCTGCTCACACCTGTGCAGGCAGGAGGCTGCCCCTGCACCAGCTCCAAGGCTGAGGGGCTGCATGGCCCAAACTCGCTCAGAGCAGTGCCCTGCTCGCTCACCAGAACGTCCCCAGAGCCTGCTGGCAAACTTCTCTGCCTTAACTGACGAGAGCTACTGATTAATCTATGCACTGCTCCTCCCTCATCCGAGTTACTGCCGTGAGCTTATGATCAAACTGGTTTTACTACCATGTAAAGCCTATTACTCACAATACAACTATTTACAAAACTAAGATAGCAATAAATGAAATAAAACAAGGAACTTCAGTTCTTAAAAAAAACTTCTCAGCTATGTAGCGACAAAAACCTTAAGAAAATAAGCAGAAGGGTGAATACGAAATCATCACTTTCAGTTATCAACACAACAGGTGTCTGGAGAGTGAATAGAACTACTCAAAACAAATCAACAAAAACGAATCTTAGTCCATCTTGTCAAAGTAAATACAAAAAAGGAGTTAAGACTCATTGGGCCAGAGAAAAGAGGGAGGTCTGGGGAATTTCCTGAAGGAGAGGAGGCATGGACTCTTAATCTTTACTTTCAGAGAACTGAAAGTAAAGTCTATATAAAGTCTAGAAGCAAACAGGTAAAACCCAACCCAAAATCAAAAAGTCTTCCACATTCCACACACATTAATATCTCAAAAAACCTCACACATTCCATCTAACGGCATTACTACACTTCTCTAAATCACAAATGTGTGCACATTTTTCACCATGATGGATTTTAGAAAGGAAAAGCTGCTCTCAAAGAAAACAATAAAAGTCTGCTAGGTTCCATTGCTAAATCCTTTCAGGAATTTATGAAGTTGTTTATTTTAAATTGCCCATACAGGAAGAAGCAGATAAATGGAAGTAACAATGTCAGAAACAAGAACTCGATTTCAACCCCACTCAAAGAGGATATGCACACAGTTTAACCAGGAATTTCAGACTAGGTTTTGTTAATAACACTGGAAACGTGTGCACTCCAAAACCCAGCTCTGCAATACAGGCAGAACATCTTTAAGAAGCTGCAGCACTGAAAAGTGAATTCAAGGAAATGAGCTTCATAAGTAGGCAGTGTAATTTTTTGCTTGCACTTTTTTTTTTAACCTGCTTGTATTCAACTGTACATTTACCACCATCTCCTGATTTTAGGACTGCTTTGGACATCCCCCAAACAGAGTTCACAGCAAACTTTTACAACACCTCCCACTCCCCACCCCACACGGTGGCACTGAACAGTAGTATCTGAGGAGGTTTCAGAAACTTTATGAGGTTCCCTTTAACTGAGACTACCAGTTCTCTTTCTTTTAAAGCAAAATGATGCAAGTCAGCACCAAGAGCTGCACCTTTTAGGACAGACCATCTCAGACTGCTCATTAACCCAGCAAGTGATGGGTTCACAGAAAACATCCTGGTCCCAGCTGGCACCAGGAACCAGACATCACCAAGCTCGGGTCATTCTCCAGGATCTCCCTAGCAATATGGAAAAGGCTTGGGTAGAAGCCATTAAAACCCAACCAAAAAGTTACCAAATGATGTTATAAGGTACCAAGCATCAGCATTACATCAGTATCCACAAGAAGCTTCCATCAATTCCCTTCTCCACAGGAGTGCTTCAAAGTCACATAGTGCTTAGCACACCCACACTGTACAACAAATTAACCCAATTAAAAATACAGTCTCAGCTTCCTCTGCTGTACTTCTGACAGCAAAGATCCAACTACTAACACTGCATGAAAAAAGCCTACCACCACAATTTTAAATTATTTTGCATATTTAGGAGACTTGAGAAATAAAAGGAAGACATAATCAAAAATCTATTTCCTGCTTTAACAACCCAAAATGAAGCTGACAGCACTTAGTCATACTTCAGACAGAAAAGATGCATTTGTCAAAGCAGGAGAAGTGACATAAAATGGCAGTAAATCCTATGTATGGGCAGAGCCCAGAAGGAGGGAACAGAAGGGGACTGATCTGCTTTAGCAGTGAGGATACAGTCTGAATCTGGGGCATCCAACATATTCAGACAGCATGCAGCAATAATCCTCCTGTCCACATTTTGCTTGTCCCTCTAACAGGTAAGAAGCAGCCTTGCACTGCCCAGCAGCCAAGGACAGTTTGCAGCTGGCACCAAGGCAAAAAGCTCTTTTCCTGCCCTCACACAGGATGAAGAGACAAACTAACAAAATTAGCCAAAACCAACTAGCTTGAATTAGAAACTTCCTCCCAATTCTCTACCAGTTGATGAAAATCAAAGGCTTTTATTTATTAAAAAAAAAAATCTTCTCTAATAGCATCTAACATTTTAAAAAGAAAACATGTTTGTCTTTATCCAGTTTAATCTGTCATATTTATTATATTTTTAAATTTTACACATGAAGGCAAATCTAGTGGATAATACGTGCACTTTCAGCTTCAAATTTTAATCTTCTCCAGATCAGCACAAATTAAAATTTACTATCAATGGAGAGGCTATATCCTGGCCACAGTACAATTCTTAACAAACCAGTGTGTGTATATATATATGTTACCAATAAGCCACAAATTTAACCACATAATGCATTCAGGCCAGATCCTCGTTTAATGCATGAAATTACACTCATAACAGGAGAGTAAGATGATCCTTTCAGGAAGTGATAAATATTTAAGTAGAGCCCCAGAATTTTACAACCAAACATGTAAAACTTGGTGCAACCCTTAGTACTGCCCACAGCAATTTGTGCTCTCTGGTCACATTTCTGTCCTCTTTCAGACTCTTGTGCTCTTTCCCTTTCATGTGGGTCATGAGAAGTCAGCAATACTCATTTCTTGTCAGCATCCTCGCTGTTCTTACTACTCCCAATGGTGGTGGCTGCTCTCAGCAGCAAACAAAGAAATCCATCTCTCCAGGGACTTTCCTCATTCACAGGGCCAAAGTCCAGCCCTGCTTGAGCTCATTTCCACCCCCTCCAGCAGGCCACCCACACCTTGCAGGTGTTAACAGCACACCAGGCCAAGAAGGGGCATTTGAGTTTAGCTGCTGAGGCTTGGTACTTGCAGCAGTCTGGTCATAGAAATATCCCATAGATCCTGAAGCATGATCCAACAACCCACCTCAGCAGCAAATGAGCATGGTTTGAGAGGAGGCACAACAAACAAACAACAACACACCACCAAAACACTTTTCTGCAACAGCTTTCCCAGAAATAGTCTCTCAAGCTATCACTATCTGTAAATTAACTTTTACAAAGAAACTATAATTAAATTAACCATGAAGAAAACACACAACTTTCACGTCCCTAACAATTAATGCTTTCCCATGATCTCACCACTGCACAACAGCCTTCCAGCCTAAACATACCATCTTGAAGAAAAGTTCCCAAGATCAGCCTCATAACTGCACTCAGCTCCAGCACCAAAAAGGCAAGTTAACCCCTGTTGTCATGAAACAAAAGTGATCATTTTCTTCTACACAACTTCCCTTCTGCTTCTCCAAACCCCTCCACCTTCTAGAAAACTGACTGTCCTCTGTAATTCAGGACATCCGACCATGCCATGCACATATGAACAGCTGGAAAGTTAAATATACCTGCAGCTGAGATATCAGGATGGAAATAATTTTAAACTAAATTTATAAAAGCCACAGCTGCAGAAGGGCAAGAAAAGACCCAACAAGTATGGTAATTAACACAGAAACATGTCACATCTGACCCAGGACAAGTTGCTGACAAACAGAGCAGCAAAGAGCCAAGGCTGATGCTTTCTCTCTACACAGCACTTGAGAGCTAATTAAGAACATCAGCACAGTGATCATCAAACACCAACTGAGGTCAAATTACTATTTATACAGGACTCAAAACCCGAAAATTACTTCGAACTAAACTACCAACAACTTGAAAATGTTAGACAAGTGAAAAGCATTTGTACAAACTTTCCCTTGGTAGGAGACCCTCTCTGAGAACAACTGGATTGTTCCCATCAGTTTTAAAAGGAAAATCTTAAAACCCCTCACAGTAAATCAGAAAATAATAATTTCACTTTTTCAATTTTTCAGAAAAATTGTCAAATTTAAAGTAAGTGTAAAGAAGTGCTTATAGCACTGGACCAATATCCCCTTAGGTTTTTGCAACATGAAAGTATCACAGCAAGATACAATGGACAATTCTGGTTTGAAAGGAATTAATTTCACTTCAAAAGGGGCAGGAATACCTACATTCACTTGGACTATATGGAATTGTTACACCAAGGAGTTTGCAGGGTCACAAAAAAAGGCAGTGCCAGCAGCAGAGTCCAGGGTAAAACAGAATTGCCCCTTCAAATAAAGCAGCTTGATCCAGGCTGAAGAATCCACATCAGCACAGCCTGAGGATGCAGTTTTTCATTATAGATGAGCTGTGACCCCACTTTGCTAACTCTCTCATGGCTGGATGTCTTCTGCAGGGGTAGGTTTAGGGTTTTTTTATATTCTTGTTTTTTTAATCACTTCATCCCACTAAAGCAGATAACCATAGCTACAAACAATTTGGTTGAAGTCAGAGTGACACAGAACACATAATGCAAAGATACAGGCCAAAGTAAATGCTAAAGAACAGACAGCAGAAGTTAATTTTAAAAATCTTCAAAAGCATATTAAAAAAATATTAGCACCTTGAATGTCTTCCCATTAAAAAAATAAACCATCCTGTTACAAATACAACTTCTGTGTATTCCAACTATTTCAGTAACAGTGACCCAGCCACACCATCACAGTAAAATCAAGGCAATGCAGAAAACTCACCTTCACAAAATTGTCAGGGAACATGCCCCTTCTGCCATTTAACTCCCCTTCCAGCCATCCTTCTTCTTCCAGTTTTTTCACATTCCTGATGATTTCCCCAACTCGGATTGTTAACTCATCATCATGCACTGCATCATAGTCATATTCCACAATATAGTCCACTAAAAAGGAAAAAAAAAAAAAAATCAAACATGCACAATGAATACAACCCAGACTGGGAAATCCAAGCTTGAAAGCCATGCATGTTCAAAAGGTAAACCTAACAATGAACGCTAACAACAAGCATCTCCCTCACAGCAATGCTCATTTGTGAACTGTGACGTTCCCACGTATTTTTGAGAGGGAGAAACAATTGGATAGTCACCTATTAGAATAAAGTAAATTCAGGAAGAGGGCACCAGGTCATATTTTTGTGGAGGTGGGTAAGTTTTTGTTCAAGTCTAGTGGAAGGAATTGCTGGCAATGATTTTTTCCCCACCAAGTTCCAGCTGAAGATTTACCAATTATGAATCACTGCCCACAGGGCAAGTGCTTCTGACTCAGTGCCCATTTGGGGCCAAGGATCAGACACTGTGTGTATGGTACATACTTGCAATGCCTTGTTAATCCTCATACTTGAGCTTGCTACTATGTCTGCAAAAAACTAATTGCTGCACACACAGAATTTTTGCAGGTTTGATCCAAGAAATTCAATACAGCCAGAAGGTGTGTGATTGACAATATCATACAACTTAAATTGGAAATATGTAAAAAAGCACCCTCCTTCAGAGTCATTTGGTTTGTCTGAAGTAGAATAAGCAAGTGAGCTTTACTTTTGATACAATTAAGTTTACTCAGAGGAGCACAGCAGTGTATTCACACACATGTCCATCTGCTGCACAAGATCCATGAGAGTTGCTCACTGGCAGCTTAAGGCTTGTTTGGCAATAAAGACCCATTTGTTCATCAAGAAATTCTGTTCATGCCTGAAATTTCCACAAACCTGCAGCAATCAAGTTATCTTCCTTCTCACTCAAATTCAGTCAAATATCCAAGCACTGCCAAATGTTAAAACACTGTCCTCACTGAAACCTCTCTCTCCTCTGCAGATCACAATGCACAAGAGCACAAGTTTAAAAGACAGAAATCCTGAAAGGTTGCAGAAGTTTTTTTCCCAGGTTAGATTGTTTCATCAGTGTATAATAATACACAACAATTAATTTAAAAATGAAGTAATCAAATAGGAAGAAGCATTATTTCCTTGTAATTGAACTTAAGGCTGCATTAAACCAATGTGTAATTCTGATCTGTGGGCAGTTTTAATTACAAGGGCAGCTGCAGTGATTGCAATTAAGCCTTTATCCCTCTGCTGCCTATGGACAGCCAGAAAACCCTTAGTAAAACACCAATCTACATGATGGTGCCATGAATGCAAGAGATGCTTGAATGATATGTCAGGCAAACTATTTTCTGAATGCACCCTTTAACAAAGGAACCAGTAGACATCAACATGAAGACTTAATTTTGCCAGAGTTAATGTGAAGACTTTTGAAGACTTAATTTTTAAACTTTCTTCCTTTAACAAAAAACAATCATTTTCCTCCTTATGAACAGAAGTCATCACCAGAGTTATCTGCCTATGATATGCACCTGGAACTTCTAGCACATCTTTCTGTACTGTATATATGTATCTTTGCCAAATGTACTCTTTAAACTTGTTTCAAAGCATCATATTCCCCCACTACTGCCTGCAGCAAGCAGAGTAGTTCTGTCTTGCTTCTGCACACAATTGTCTCTTGAGTGGCTGACAAAATATTGCCAAACATACAGGAAAGTCTGGCAGTCACAAATCATAAAGACAACAAGATAAAGACATAAAGACACAAAACATAAAGACAACAAAAGCCATTCATCACCTAAGAGTCTGCAAATGAAAACATCACCTTCCAACCAATTCAACCCAGCCATTCTGGAAACCTATAAATGTAGAAAGATGTAAGAAATATCCATGTCACATATTTCTCTCATGATACAATGTTTTGAAGCACATTAGCAGATAGCATATCCTACAGAACAGCTTTACAAAGCTAAACATGGAAAATGGATCACAACAGAGTGTCAGTCATGACAAATGCCCACAGCAGTGACTTGAACTGCCAAACACCTGGTCCTTTTTCCACAGCAGCAGTAGATAATCACACCCACACTGTGTTAACATGAACCAATTCTATTGAAAGCTTATTTATTCCCTCGGGAGAACGTTCCTGTATTTGTGTTTGAAATGCACAGAACATTCATTTGGTCACCTTTCCAGACTACAAAACACTTACTTGGTCATGCCAACAACAAATAGATAACCTGAAAAACCTCCCAGTCATCATCCGCATGTCTTTATGTTCCAAAGACGAATAGCAGTAAACAATCATCAGCTTCTTACACATGAAATTGAGGTGATGAACTTCCTCCTGTATTTGTGAGTGATACCCAAAGCCACCCTTGCTGTCATGGATACATAGACAAAACAGGTATGAATTCTGTTGCCTTGTCTGTGGAAGTGGAAGGGACCATGGGGAATGTTAAAATAGTTTCATCCCATAGATTTTTTTCATATGATGGCAGAGGTTTAGCAAGGAGCTACACATCCCATGTCTTGCTACCATGTGGTCCTCAAGAACACTTACAAGTTTTGCTTTTCAATATCAGCAAGTAGCACTAGTTGAATCATCCGGGCGATGGGCAAGAAATTTCTGTACTGCCAAAACAGTCCAGATTAAATAAATCTCTGAAAAATACTAGAGTATTATATTCACCCAAGTAAAAACAGAGTCCATCAATGACAGAAAATGTTTTTAAGGAATCACAACTCCTTATAATAACACTAACTAGAAATTACATTCGTTTACTGATTATACTTCTTAATGCTTGTACTAGTTCTGAATGCTTCAGGTACTCACTTTTAAAAGTTTTACTCAAGAACAGATACACTGCAATCAGTCAGCAGTAAGGTGGATTCCAGCAGTATAAGCTGGTCAAAACTGTTTTTAAAAATTCTCAACTGGTAGAAGGTGCAGAACCCCTCAGCAACACAAGCTATCAAATCCCCCTATCTTATCTGCCCTCTGCTTTTTTACACTGCTTTCTCCTTTTCAAACCTCACTCAAATCAATTATCTGGAGCTTAAAGTCCATAACGATCAAGTCTCAAATGAAAAATAGTCTTAGGCTTAAGCAGGAACACTGTGAGGTTTACTGTGCTTTTCTAGCACATCCAGAAACACTAAAGTTCACCTGAGAGAGGCAGACAACTTTCTCCTGAGTTTTCACAGTATCTGCATACAAGGAAAGGCTGAAAGAGCTGGGAAAAGGCTCAGGGATATCTCATCAATCAGGGTGTGGAAAAGACCAAGCAGTGCCCAATGAAAACACAAGAGGCAGTGGGACAAAATGAAAACAAACAAATGCCACTTAAACATATATAAACACACTGTCATCTGATGACAGCTTTCCGACGTACTCAGAAAACCTTCCAGATGGTGTTTTTTGAAGGTTCTGACCTATTTTCAGGGGCAACTGACTGATTAAAGCAACAGAGCTACAAAAAAATTATTGACTGGATATACTTGGAGGAAGATGGCTCTGTGGGAGGGGTCTGCTCAGCTCTTGCTTTTTTAATAAGATGACAACTTCACTAACAAAACAAGAGTGAAACAATTAGGTTGGACATTAGTAAGAAATTCTTCATAAAAGGGTGAAAAGAGTGCTCATATATTGGAATGGCCAGCCCAGGGAAGTGTTTAAGGGAAGACTGAATGTGGCACTTCGTGGTCTGGATGGTGTTTGGTCATAGGTTGGATTCCATGATCTCAGAGGTCTTTTCCAACCTGGTTGATTCTGAGATAAAACACACCAAACCCATCAAAGCCAGTCAGCAGCAGCTACAGACTATGCTATTCCCCACAGCACAAAGTGTCCTACCTAACACCTCTGACAAAACAGCTCCCACTGTCAGCCAAGACAGCAACACTGCCTGCACCAGGCATTCAGCCACTGCTGGCACAGCTGGACTCCCCACTTGTCCAAACCTTACACAACCAGCTCTTCTGCCAACTACATCACAGTGCCAAGGCAGAGGCCAAGTCTCCCAAAAAGCATGGCCACATTATACCCATCTTCTCTGATTTTAAACAAAGGACGCCTTCAGCTACTCAGATACTTTCTGAAGTTGCCTATAAGAGGTAACTAAGTCCCTCTGGTAGCCCTAAAATAGAAACCAAAACACAAATCAAGGAAGAGTGGAAAATATATCAAAATTCTAGCATGCCCGTGTCTTCAACAGAAATAGGCACACATCCAGCAAAGAGCACAATTTCACATTCTTGGTACTTTGTTTAGGGTATTACAATGTTGTCAGAACCCAGTGACTTTTCTGTAGTAGACAAAAAAAAAGACAAACCAGATTTAAAATAAATTCCATTGAAAATACACTTTAATAGCTTATACATTTTTTTAAAAAGAGGGGAGAGGGATTCATCAGATGACTGAAATCCTTGTATATACTGGGAAGTCTTGCTGAAACTTGCTGCAGGCCTGGAGGGACAGAGTCCAATGTGAAGCAGCAAGAATTGCTGCAGTGCTCCATAAAGGTCTCTTCAGGAAGGTTTCAGGCCAGTTCAAAGTCATTTATTGGAACAACAACCCTGGAAAGTCGTGTGACCTCCAGAAGTACCTTGCCAGCAGAACTGCAGTTATGTTAGAAGCTGAGCTTTTACTTTTCCAATTTATCACAACAGACAGCTGCTAGATGTCTAAAACTTCATTAGTACTGTTATTTCCATTTGTACATTTATCATGTAAAACCAGCCAAGTTTAGTCTCTTATAAAACAAAGCCTAACAATTTTGTTATTATGTAGGAATAGAGTTACAAAGATATTTTATTTTATAGCAGACCAAGTTTAGGCTAAAGACAAAAAACCACAGAGGACACAATCTTACCCTTTTCACTACCATACTCTTCTTCACAACTCTTTCAAAATCAGGCGCCAAACTTAAGGAGAATGATCTTTCCAACTGCTTTCCCACAAAAATGCTTCTACCATTGATGAGCTATGGGAATTCCAGCTGGTTTAATACTAATACAGTAGTATATGTTCAGCCACTTAAGACAGACCTTAACACTGAAAAAGTAGCTCAGGTGTTTAAACGCTGAACAATGAAAACACTTCGGTAAGTGTTAAACATAAGATGTGATTATAAGAATGTTTTCTTTCCACTTCAATACCATATAATTTCCTGTCACCCAGACCTGACTCATTCATGACAACCCAGATGCTTAAATAGAAAGGCCTGACAGACTTCCCATTACCCTTAAAATTCTAGCTCCTGACCTCAAAACTGTGAGCTTTGTCTACAAAGCTCTCCTGTAAAGACACAGGCACAAGGTGGGCACCAGGGTTTGGGAACCAAAGAAAAATCCCTCCTGGCCAAGAGCTCCCACTGCTCTGCAGCCAGGCTTCCTCCAGGCTCTGCATCTGCTTCACACTCCTGATTACAAATGACCAGAATGACCTGTTCCCCAAAGATCCAAGTATTCCTTTGGGGTTCAGATGTAGGTTTGCTCTCCCTCAATCTGAGGAGGGGAGCGCCTCACATTTCCCACTATCAGGGAAACCACTCAGAGCACTGGTCTTGTGCAGAAGTCCTTCCCTTCACACCCCAATAACCATCCAAGTGAGAAACACCTGAGGGACTGAACCTTGAACAGATGGAAACATTCAGTATTTCCTACTTCCCTTCTCATGGTGCCCAATAAAGCTACATCACCAACAGAGAGCAGGAAAACCCATGGAGCTGTATTTCCAAGACAGCTTAACCCAAGGATGTTGTGATCCCCTGCTTTCTTCTGTGTGCATTCAGTGGTCCCTTCCCCTGCTCTCTACTTAAATTAGTAGTTATTTATAATACTGGGGAATCAGATAAAGAAAACAGTTCAAGAGAAAGCTTGTAGTGACAACTTTCTGTAAGTTTATCTCCTTAAGATGTCTCTCTGCAGGGTCAGACATAGGACTGCTTCAAACCCACTTTAGATCAACCTCTACATCCCTGTTACATCCCAGATCAGGAGCACCCTGCTCAGTGAAGCTCCAAACCACCCTCATTTGTGGTGGTTCAGTTCAGTGTGGAACAGTCTCACAAAGTAATCTGGAATTTTCACTAAAACTAAACCCAGGAACACACCTAATGCACGTTAATCTTTAACAGGCATTGTGTTCATGGGACAAGACTAAAACTACAATGATATAAAAATGTCCAAAACTTGAAATCTGAATATGGTCCCTCAAACAAGCAATTTCCCCCTACAGATCCACTCAACTTGCCCCTCACCACTTGCTGCTTTGCTCAAAGCCAATATCTGCCATGAAATCACATCCTAACATAACACATCATTGATTTAAGGCCACTGGATTCCTGTCAACTCTGATGGTAAGGATGCAGTTCCGTGCTATTAAGAAACTGAACAAGTGTCATTAGCTAATGGAGACCATACAGTCCACACATATTTAACTGTACAGTCACCAGTTTTGAGCCACACCACACAGAAGAGCAGACATTTCACTGGGCTGAGCTATGCAGAGCCATCACCTCACATTCCACGTGGAGGACTTACAAACAGTTGCATCACAAGGGCTACAGCAAGCACTAAGCATCACCAATGAGATGTTTTACCTTCACAGGAGCTCAGAAGGAGGTCGGGTGTCTCCTGTACAGCCCCTGGAGTGGCAGTGACACATGGCAGAGCCATTTCTACCTGCGCCTCCTCCCCAGGGAGCCACACCAGTTGTGCAGCTCCAGACCAGATAAACAGCTTTGTACCCAAAGCAGTCACACTTCCTCCTGCTCCTGAAGCTTTGATCCCATGTGCCAGCCAAGCAAACTCTGCTGCCACAAGGAAGGGATGTGGCAGAGGAGGTTCTCTGCAGTTTAAGACAATGCTGACCTCATTTATTCAAATATTGACTTATGGTCTTATTTTAAGCAAAATGCCCAGAGCCATGAGAATTCTTTCATTAGTTTATAGTAATACAACACAATGCCAATAAAATAGAAATATTTTCATGCTGTTTTATGTACATTTTCTTTTAAGCAAACACAATTCCCAAAGAGCTGTAAGCTAATTATTCCAGTCATGCATTATTTCAAAGACAGAGAACCTAAATCTGTACAATTTATTAGTTCAGGTTGCTGGACAAACAAACAATCCTTTCAAGCAGGATGCCTCCAATACATACAAACACACAGTGTTGGACCCAAGCTGATTCTACATAAAACCAGCTCAGCTATGTCCACCCAGTCTCTGGAAGCACCACAAACACCCTGCTGTCACCCAGTGGGGACTCAGTTTGGATACAACAGGATTTGCTCTGTTTAAAGTAACTTCATGTTGAAGTGAGTATGAGCCTTCACTCTCTCTTCAACACACCCCATCTAAGAAGGCTCAGCAGTTCAAAACAGCATTAGATGAGTGAGGGCAGTCAGACACTGCTGCATTCAGGCTAAATTCCCAACAAACCCCTTTCTGCTTCCTCAGCACATGGGCTGACCAGCCAGAACTGTTGGATATGTGACAGTTTACAAGACCTGTTAAAAACTTTGTAAGTACTCTCTAGTGCTTACACCGAGGATATTTTAAACTGCTATAAAGATAGCTTTTAGGAAAAAAAATAATTAAGTCAGAATAAACACACACCAAAGAGAAAACCAGCAACAACATGCAAACCAAAAAATGGCAACAAGCAACTTTGAAACTCAGTATCTCCTATCTCAGGTGAGTCTTTGCTTCCCCACACTTGAGCACCAACAGCCCAGCTACTGTCAGCTTCCCACGTTAAGTCCTTTGAGCTTAAAGGGAAAAAAACTACCATTGCAAGAGAGGAAGGAACAAGCTGGCACAAAGGCACTTCTGCTATTTTCCCATTTGGTCTCACCACATTTTCAATCCTTTCTAGTGATAACTACCTTATTACATCCTTTCCGCATATACTTTTTCCCAAGGTCTGTACTGACAGGACTAGAGGCACTTGTTTTAAACTGACAGAGGGGGAATTCAGATTAGACCTCAGGAAGGAACCCCTGCTGCTGAGGGTGGTGAGACAGCACCAGGAGCTGGCTGGGGATTGTACTGTCTGAGAGTTTGTGATTTGGATGTCAGTGGCATTGCAGTGAGAAGGTACTTTTGGGAGAAGTGCTTAGTGCCTGAGACTAATTTCAGTTTGGCCAGCTTTTGCAGAATTTCCTGTCAGCTGTAAAGGTAAAATCAAAAGTGTAAGTAAGAAACTTCAGTGAGGTATATGAGAGATCTCTCTTATAAGAAATCTGACAAAGTTACAGGAAGTCGCCGAAAAAGAACATGCTAATGGCAGGGATTTGTTAATTTATTTGTATGTTTTATAACAAAAAACATCATAAAATACATTTGTGCCTGAATCACAGGATAGCTTGGATGACCTTTAAAGAACATCCATGGGCAGGGACACCTGCCACCAGACCTGGCTGCTGCAAGCCCCATCCAGCCTGGCCTTGAACACTTCCAGGGATGAAACATCTGCAGCTTCTCTGAGCAGTCTGTGCCAGTGTCTCAAGTCTGTGACAAGGCAACTTTATTCAAAGTTTCTTTTTCCTTTTCTTTCTGTCCACCCTGCAGTATCCGCTATTTTTCCTTACTTATTTTGTAACTTGCTCTGTGCTGCATTACCCAGTTCTAGCTTTCCACTTAAAGCAACAATTCCTCTACATCCATAGCTTGCCTAAAAAAAAGGAAAATAAAAACAAAAATAGCAGTCTACCCTTGAGACAGTCTAAAGCCAGGAGACTTGGGTCTGTCAGCACAGAACTCGTCCATCTGGAAGCCGCCCTGGATCCGCCTGGCATTTTTAGATTGGGTAAGGCACTGATGCATTCTCCAAGATATGACTCACCATGCATTTTTAATAAAAAGTTTGTGTTGAATTTTAAAGCCCAGTAAGAATGCCTGAAATAATTAGGAAAATGAACAGTTGAAAACAGTTTAAAATGTAGGCTTTTCCTCCCAAATTATTTTAACTAATGAGAAACTCATTGCATTCTAACAGCAACCACCTCAAACATCAGTTTCTTGTGCCAGCTCGGGTGCAATTAGCAGAGACTTTGGGAAGGAAAGTATAGCAGAAACCCTGCCCAGCAGCCTGCTCTGAAAGACACAACCACATATGCCTCATTTTCCCACTCCAGGTTCCTGTAATCTTCTGGAGTGCATTATAGTGCTTAACACTGTATAAGATAAAACACAACTGAAAATTGAATGTTTGTCAATTTTCACTTACCTAAAGCAAATTGTCTTCACACATACCCTCATAATTTTACAACTGTGCTGTAGATGATAAGTCACCACTGACAACCAGATGGGAAGAAAAATGTTTTAGGGATACCTCACTCCAGATTTATCAGCTCTAGAAGAAGAACCCCATCGTGTCTCCTCCAATATTATCAGAAATACTTGTCTTAAACTCAGTCATAAATTTAATAAATTTTACAATTTTGGATTTAATTTAACCCCCCACTTCTACGAGCAGCATTGCTGGGCTCTTCCCTTTATAGCACAAGACATAAATGGGAAGTATTACAATAAAACCTCAACTACCTCCAGGTATTTAATACTTTACAAGGATAGGGGAGGTCAAAACATTTTGCCTGGGAAGTGCTTCTGATGGAGCAGAAAGTGATGGTTTGTGCTACATGCGATTTCCCTCAGTGTGAGCAGAGCTCAGAGCAAGAAACCAGCCCAGAAATGAGAGGTGACACCTGCAGGAAAGGCAGCCAATGTCTCCACAAGCGGAAGTGAAAAAATGCTACTAATTCACATTGCAGAGAAAACCAGGGATCTTTGAGGGCACAGGGGAATGTATTTTAAAAAAACCACACCACATTTTCTGAAGCCATGACTCAGACATTGTTCCATATATATAGATTTATGCCTCTTCCTCTGTTCCTTCCCTTAAGTTAATTTTATAACATCTATTTGGCAAAACATTCAAGGTGAGTCACAAAACACCGAATTACAAGTTCTGCTAAAACAAAGCCATGCCAAAAAGCACTGAAGAACAAAAGAATCGTACCTCATCTATATTTTGTTCAAATCCAAAGCACCAAATAAGCAGTGAAAGTACCTTAAGGTCAACGCCATATTTATTCATGTTCCCTTAAAGCTTTCAATATATAATTAGCTCACAAAAATAAGTTTGAAGCTGTTGCTTATCTGAAAACTCTTTTAAGTCATTCCCCTGAAAAATAAAAAACTGTATTTGAAGTTTCCTTTCTTCTGTTAGGACTCCACACTACTATAAAAGCTTCAGCTTCTTCTGCAGATTTTTTTGTCCAGGAGTCTCCTAGCCAAAAAGGACACCATGATCATAGCTCCGGGTTATGAATTCAAGAGTTATGAAAACAAGAAAATCTCCTAAAGCCTTTTGGGTTTAAATGAAAACTCCTTTTACGCTCTGAAGAAATGCAGAAATGCTTTGACAGACAGCCTACAATTTGGCACATCTCTAATTCTGAATGACAATTAGTACTTGTGCAAACATGGCAAGAATCTGGCTTTGAAATAAATTTACAGGAACTTAAAAGCATTATTTGGAGCATGCACAAAGTGTTCCCTTCATCTGTAAAAACAGACATGATGCAAGAGTCTGAATGGTCCCAGACTGGAATTTTGCAAAAACCACAAAATATGCTTAGCATTACAACAGGAACAAGTGTGTGTATCTGACTCCATGCTGTCAGGGCATACTAATTGTGACATAAAGTTCATTTACTTTTTATTGTGGACATTTTAGTCAAGAAAATAAACTGAACATCTGATGGAAAAGCACAGAAAGAAATCTCTATGAAATGGATTTCACAAAAGCCAGTCAAAACAGCAGATGCTCAAGGGCACCCTACAATCTCAATCAGTTTTAAAGGAGGCAAAATTGTTTCATTAGGTCAATTATGTTCTAAAAGTTCAAAGAGCAAGTCCTTCAAATATCCATTTCCACATGTATTTAGAAGGATTTAAGTAATTCTTATTAAGATCATTATTTCATTCTGCATGGTTTGCAATGCTTCCAATCACAGGAAAATAGGGTTTCAAAAGACCTCTGGAGTTTACTTATTCCAAACTGGTCAGAACAAGGTTAATCCCAAAGTCAAATGAGGTTGGTTCAAGGCTTTGTCCAGCTTTATTTTAGAAGCCTTGAAAGGATGGAGATAAAACAGCTACCACAAGCACCTTTTTCTGATACTGAATTCTCATAATAATTTTTCTACATTATATTCAGTGGGAATTACCTCTGCCCTAACTTGCAGGCACTGGTTCATAATTTTTCACTGTGCCTCCAAGGAGAGTAGGTTGTTCTCTCCAGGCTACACCTACTCCTTGCACACCATATGCATCAGCCTCCCAACCACCCTCAACTCTCCAGTTCAGTGGCATTCCCTCTGCATTTGAGGGGAGGGAGGAGCAAAACTGGACACAGTATTTTACAGCCTGCCTGTGAGTGCCAGGGAGTAGGGAACAACCACTTCCCATCACCTGCTGGCTACTGTCCTGCCCATGCCCCCTGGCAGACAGTTCATTACTACTGCAGCACACCAATCATCCCCCACCCCATTCACTGGAGAGTTTTTAGGTACCTGGTCATAATCTTGAGCATTTGAAGAAAGCAGTGTAATGTGAGCATCCCTACCTGCCCATCCTCCTGCTTCACTCCCAATAGTTCTTCCCCTGTACACCCATTTGGCTGAAACATGCCAGAAGAGCAGCATCTCTAAAGAAAGAGCTGTATATTTTTTTATTTTTAGTTTTTTTTGTAGAGTCAGCACTGAAGCACTCAAATCTCAGTCCTTCCAAGGCAAAGACTTCAGGACTGCCCCAACACTTATCCTTCTCACCTGATGGCTGGCTGATCACCAAATATGCAGCTTGGAAGCAGCTACAGCATGTGCTGTGTCTCACAGAGTTAATTGATAGTAACATCACCATTGGTATTTGAAGAATTTGAGAAGGGATCAGAGGCCTTACAGGAGTTCATGAAAAGCAGCCTGGGATAGCAGAAAAGCAAGGGATGGCAGTTGCTGCCATCAGGAGACAAAGCACCTGAGGCAAGTTCACAGAAAGCCAACCCTCACCTCCACTGTTCTCAACACAGTCACTTGAAGGCGTAGTTTGGATTTCAGAAACACAAAGGAAATACTCTTGGTTGTTCCCACATATTCACAAGTACAGGCATAATCCTGGGAACCCAGCAACATACACACAAAAAAAAAAAAAGTGAAATCAAGAGAGAAAAGTCAGCAATACAACCTCAGCTTTTTCAAACACCAAGGTCAGGATTTACGACTTCAGTCACTGCTCAGAACTGAAAAACCAGGATACAGAAGTGAACAGCAGGATCCAGCAGCTCTGTGTTGATGGGAAATCACTCCAGTCTCCTTGCTGCATGGAGATGGCAGGCTGTGCCTTATTGTACTGACAGCACATCTCCTGTTTCATAAACAGCTTTATTTCATCTACTGTTCATCCAGCCTGAGGCTTTCTGTTACTGGTTATCTATCAGGGCAGGTTTTCTCCTACAACCTACACATTAGAAGCTATTTACATTACGATCCATACATGTACCTTATAGTTCTCTCTCAGTAAGGATGAAGTGCTAAGACTGAAACAGCAAACTCTTCCACAAAATAAGCATCTAGTAAGGTGATGAGCACATGAAAACAAGAGGAAGCAATTTTATACACTCTTAATTGTGCTTTTACTTGACAACCCCACACAGTTAATTTTTATATATACATCCCTATAGCATGCAATGATTTAAAAAATGCCTTCAAGCTCTCCTCAAGCTGCAAAGAGAGATAGTTTCCAATTCCCCTACCTCCTGACCCCACATCCTTATTCAGATACTGGTAGGCTGTAAAAGCAGACCATGTTATACTTAGGCTTCTGATAATGTGAATGTGTCAATGTAGTGGTTTTTAGTATAATCTTCCCCTTCACAGAGACTCTCCTTCCCTGTGCTGAAGGATGAGATGTATTTTCAGTAACCTGCGGGTCAGGCAAAGGAAGTCCTGTATTTGATTTTCAAGAGCAAAACAGCACAGTTCACGATAATTTATCCTTAATTAAAAGGCTACATTCTGCTGTTTGCACTTCTCAAGAAAATCCGCTGCCTGTTTATCTACCATACCCAGGAGACCATGGGATTAACATATTTGCTTTTATCTTCATGGCTTCAAAAGCCTTGCTCACCTCAGCACTTCCACTGCCCCACTTGCAGCACAGCATCTCATTCCACCTGGCTTCTGAACAGCACCAACTCAGCTAAACACAGCAAGAAGTGTTGCTTAGGACACTGAGGTTTCAAACAAATAGCCCATGGCTCACCCTGCAGACACTCATGCAGCTTGTAAATCCTGCTAATTTTGTCAAGTCCTGTACCAAAATCTCTCAACAAAAGAATATTCTTCACTGAACCTCTTTGGAAAGGGAAACAGACAAGGCTCTGCTTTCCAGGAAGGACTGCTTTAGTCACTTACAGAGACCAGAGTTTGACAGTGACTCCAATCTGAGGCTAAAGCAGTGACCCTGCATGGTCTCTCCGTACTCATTCTCATTTCACCACCTCTTCCCCTGTGCTGCTCTCACAGTTGTGCTGCTCCAGGGTGTGTCAGTCTATTTTGCTGCCAAATCAACCAGCTGGTTCTCTTCCAGCTGGATTCAGCCTTAGCCAGTGTCTTGGACTAGATCATTGTATGGACACATGATCACTAAACCTGCCAAAAGGGGAGATTAAAGAACACACTGATATCTGCATTATCCAGGGATTGATCATACCAAGAAATGATGGATCTAGCATTCTCCTGGCAGTTTGTTCTAGCAATTAATAACTTCCCTGACAGAAACATTTAGATGTTAAAACGAGTGCAAATAGCAATGTGATGTACCTCAAGTTTTAGGCAGGCTTATTCTACTTAATCTTCCATTTACTGGTTTATGATAGTGCTAAAAACACAAACTACATAAAAGCATTTAAGTGATGGGAACACTGCAAGTCCAGCCCAATTGCAAAAAATCAGGATACAGAAGAACAGATGCATACTTTTACATATTGTATGTCTTTACATATGTGTATGTCTCTTCTCTAGACATACACATTATTGAGAACAACCAAAACCAACACCTACAGAAATATAAAAGGCACCTCAGTAACAGGTTTTAACTGTTTAGAATCTATTTTCTCTGTAAAGGTATTATTAAATCAATTAAAAAAATGCAAATTAGAGGTACAGTTTAAAAGGAACATTTGGCTGGCTTAAAATGGATTGGGAGGGATTAAAAAAACCCTTTAAAGATTCAGAAAAAGAATGCTGTGAAATAACCAGTTTGGTTGATCATGAACACTTAGGGAGAAAAATTAATATAGACACACCGAAGAAACTTATGGAATTATAGCATGGATCTAGTGCAAACTGTAAGTAACTGCAGGTTAAAATGGAAAAGGAAAAATATTCTACATTCCCTGACTCCTGAAATTCTGTCCACTCTCTTGCCCAAGAGGTAAGGACTGCAGCCAGTGAGGCCATCCAGCTTGCTGGCATGATGGCCAAGCTGGCACAGGAGTTTCCCCCCACCAGGCAGCTGATCAGCTCCCAGCAGGGCCCATGGCCACTGGAGCCAGACACAGGCGCTGCACAGCTCCAGCAGCAGCCTGGAGTTATCTCTAAAGCACAGCCTGGAACTGCACCCACAGTGTGACAAGGGAGATTATATGCAAAGCAGCCTTCAAACAAATCTGTTCATAGCTCAAGGTGCAAGTTCAGAGTTAAGTGGTGAGATTCTTCCCCACTTCATGAAACTAGTGGTTTTATTTCTTCAAGCAGTAAAGAGGGAGACCCTTCTCCCTAAGTGCCAAAGATGCATTGAGAAGAAACAACTTGAAACATTCTGACAAGAATGTTTGCTTTTATATTTTTCCAGAAAAATGAAGAAACAGTGCAACTTAGGGAAATAAAAACACACTAAGAGGAATGAAGCTACACTGGTGTGTTACCAATACAGGCACAATTGAAATGAAGAGCCAAAACTGGAAGACACAAAACTTCTGTTGTGTCCAAACTGACAACTGCTGTAAGTGTGCCAAAGCTGGTATCAGTGTCAGTAGCATCCTCATCCTCCTCCTGCAGCCATGAGCTCAGTCTCAGTTTTTGGACAGCCAGCCTGGCTGAAAGCTGATTCAGAAAGACAGGGAAGTTTCAGATTATTTGGTTCATACAAGCAAGGGAAGAAAACAATGCTCATTAGTCAGAGGTAAGCAAAGGCTCAGACTTAACTCCAGTGCCAGCTTAAAAAGATCAAACTATATCCACAGTCAAAAACATTTGACAAAGGCCAACCACTTAGTAACTTTATCAAGGAGGCAGAAACTGATGACTTAAAAGTCTTCTTTAAATAGTAAGTCAGGCAAGTTTCCAGGAACTCTAGCAGAACTGCTTTATTTAAAATTAAAGTAAAAATCATTAATAACTGCCATCCACAAAAACCTATTCACAGCTGCTGCAGAAGCAAAAATAATGAGATTGCCCAGCACTGCTTAATTCCAAAACCATTTGCCTCTAATGACAAAATGTACCATGTTTACAGGGATTTATTTACTATTAAGAAACAGTGCAGTCTTAAGCCATTTAAATAATTTAAAGCAACACTTTATCTAGTTAAAACTAGAAAGCAATAACATTCATTTTGAGTTTCTTCAACAACAATGTCAAATTTAAACTCAATTTGCAATCACAAAGTTCTTCAGCACTAAGTGGAAAGCAACTGCAGCCCTCATCTGTAACACCACAGCTCAGCACTGCATAAACTGCTGAAATTACAGGAAAATGCTTCATTTTTTAAATTATTCAAAATATTATATTCTAATTTATTCTGCTGAAAGCAGTCCTGGTCTAATACAGATTTCACAGAAAGTTCTGAGTTGGAAGGGACCCACAAGGATCATTGAGTCCAACTCTTAAATAAATGGCCCATACAGGGACTAAACTCATAACCTTGCTGTTTTTAGCGCCAGGCTCTGATGAGCTGAGCCAATCTCAGGGTCATGAGCATATTATAGGCAATAAATACTCCTTTAAGAAAAGTGAACTTAATATTTACCTTATATTATACTCTCTACAGTGTACATCACCCCAAAGTGGAAAGATTTAACTCATTTGGCAGACAGACACATACTGCAATTTTTCCTTCAGCCTGATTTAGGACTCTGGCAGTGGCAAGACTTAAATTTTTGTTCAAAAATCTGCAATGTATCCTTTTCTTTGTTCAAGATTTCTGAAAAAGAAGTATTTCATACTGATTGTATATGAAGAAAGGCAATTCTGCATGGAAGTAGTGAAGTAAAACACAATCCCACCCAAAAACTCTTACTGTCATTAGTCAGAGAAAGTAAATAGCCATGCTGGTGAAATGAAGTCTGAAGTTTATGGTGGGAAACAGGGAATAATTTAGGGTGAAAGGACACTTATTAACATAGCAAGAGTTCACATCAGAAAATAGACAACTGGAAAGGCAGTTTTAGTACTTCAGTCCTGCAGTCACCAGTGCACCAAGACAGCCACGGGTGATGCTCAAGCAGAGTTGCGCTCCCACACCACAGCACTGGGGAAATCTGTTTCTCACC
Source organism: Molothrus aeneus (assembly GCF_037042795.1). Taxonomy (NCBI): domain Eukaryota; kingdom Metazoa; phylum Chordata; class Aves; order Passeriformes; family Icteridae; genus Molothrus; species Molothrus aeneus. The sequence goes on along the minus strand of NC_089648.1, from coordinate 69,290,894 downwards.
ACCCCACATCCAAAGTAAGGGAAAGCAAAGGCTCAGGCATCACCTCCACTGAATGCTGGGAACATTTTAGATCATTAGCACATTCACAACTCAGACCACAAACAAAAAACAACATTATGGAAAGAAAAAGCAGAATGGAATTTAGCTACCTTACAAATTACAGGATGCCAGTTTAAAAAAAGACAAACAAATACCCACTTTAAAAGGAGCAGAAGAAAAAGGTTAAACCCCTGCCAAGGCCCAGAACACATTTTAAGTGCCCAGAGAGCAATCACAGCTGATAGAAATCGCTACAACCCAGACCCACTAGCAACAAATTTCACCTGATTGACTCACCACTTCTGTCAAGATGATTTCAGTCACTTGAAGCTTTTTCATTGTTGCTCTTTCCTAACAAATCATTTTTATCAAGCCAGGTTAAGGAACTAGCAGACCAGCAGCCACATGTGACAGCATCTCGAGGAAGCAAAATGAATGAGAAGAGCAGAGCTGTGACAGCCAGAGCAGGACAGAGCAGCCACCTCACTTAGCCCCAGACAGCGCAGTGTGCCCGACCACACATTTCCTGTGTTTATGCAACAAAAACCCACTAAGGGAAAAAAAACAAGCACAGGCAGACAATGGAGACAGCCTGTGAAGGTGAGGGTAATTCGAGGGCAAAGTCCTACCTAGCTGAAACTAAAGCTCTCAAGAACTGTTAGAAAAACAAAAGAAATCAAGACACTAAATATAATTCCACCCCTACACAAAGTTAACTCTTGAATAACATGAAAAACTCTTTTCAACAAGAGGAAAAAATTATCAATACTAAATGAACTATCCAGTAAAGGTGACCAGCACCTGGAATGGCTGGCACATGATAAAAGTACATGTAGAGAGAGACTTGTCAGTATGAAGCCACCAAACAATCACCCACCATTTCTCAAAAACACAAAGAAGTCTGGCAGAACAAGGAGCAGTTTCAGGGCAAAAAAAACTCACGCTGAAAGGACATATTTCCCCCACTCACTCCCATATATGCTAAACAGGGATTCCCACTGTCACAGACAGTGGTTGGCAAAAACCACAAGGCTTTTTTGAGCCCCTTAGGGATGGACAACCACGGACTTGAACTATGTATAAAAAAAGATCTGGTGAAACCACAAACACCTCTGAGAAAGTTCATAATCACTTACTGCCAGACTAGGGGTTTTTATTAAAAAAAAAAAAACAACAACCAAAAAAAAAAAACCAAAAAAAAAAACAAAAAAAAAAAAAAACCAAAAAAAAAAAAACTTTCCACTACAAACCTGCCTTCCATATCCTTTTCCTCCCTGCCTGTCTCCACAGTCAGGACTCTCAGCACAGCAGTTCTTATATTCTTGGGGGAAAAAAACCCAAAAAACAAAAAAGGCAACAGTTGAGCTGACAGAATCTCTAGCACCTTTTGAAGCAATTTCTGCTCAGTCTTCACCCAAAGTCAGGATCCATCAACTCTTCCCAGTTACTGTAATCTGGTTTCCCAGTAGCTTAGGCATGTATCTTCCAGAGTCAGTTTTACATCACCCTTCCTTATAGTTTTGTCTACAAAAAAGAAAATGGTAGTACGAAACCACTTTGCTGACCACCACAAATACAGCTGGTCAACATCATGCTCATCAAGTACCTGAGTGCAGAAGGGTTTTTCAACAACTTGAACTTCTGATAATCATTTTACTCTACAAAATGCACTCAACTGCACATCCCACCTTACATATTTCCTGGTAAAAATAGCAGCAGCAGCAGGACTCTTCATCTATCCTACCCCATTTGCTTGGGGGTGTATGGAGTAGATTTTTGGTTGGGGGATTGTTCTGTGAGGGGGTTTTTGTTTCTTTTTGAATTGAAGAACAAATCCTGAAGTAATGTTCTCACAGGTTCTTGGAATACTACTGAGGAATACTGAAACTGTGGAGACACTGTCTCCACAGCAGTATGTCAAAAGTATTAAGTCTGCTTACAAAAACCTCCTAGATTGTTTTTTGTTGCCAACATGAAGCTATCAAAAGGCTTCACACAAGTTTCATGTTCAATGAACTTACTCTGTAGACCAAATATATTTATACTTATTCTGTTGGCGATGAAGAAGTATGTCTGCTTTCTTAAAGTATCTGAAAATTATATTTTTTTCTGAAGAGAACATGTAGCAAATGCAGATATACTAACCAGGGGAACCACAAATCAAAGTCTGCATAAATTTTTGGAAATAAAAAAGATGGGGAGATGCGTATAGCTAAGAAGATACTGACAGATGTTCAGTGGATTGCAGTTTTCCACTGTGGCAATTTATCAGCTGCTGCTGGAATGTTTCCTTCTTAGTTATAAACCCATATGACAGTTAGCTGGAAGCTAATCTCTCCAAGTTAATATCAACCCAAAACAGCAAAAGACAAATCAATAAATAAAGTCTTTTCTACCTAGAACATCTGAATACATTTTTTTCCCTTTAATCTGTTTACCAAGCTGTTTCTAGAGTCATACACATATGATTACTCTAGTGCAGAAGGTAGAGAATTATAATGACAGGACCCAAGGGTGTCACTGGACATTACCAATAACTTTATATGGTCTTGTGTGTGTCACCTCTGATCACATCTCCCTCCCCATCCTTCAGACGCCGGAATGACACATGCTCTTGAAACATTAATTTCCAGCTACCAGAAGAACATGAAAGAATTTGTTTCCAAGGCATTCTGTACTTCTGCCCTTCTCCTTTTGGTTCCTCCAGAGTCATACTGGCTGTTCTTACTTCTCCATAAATCTCAAAAATCCTTGAGTTCATCAAAGATACCTCAACACTCCCCTCTAAGCCACCTCTTACATGTAAAATCCCTTCCACAAGCTGACAAAACAGACAATCTCTTATCAAGAGCCAGCTCTACCATGAGACCAGTAATAAAATAATCACCTAATGACTTCTCAAGATAAATTGGGAGGCAACTACTAATTACAGTGAGTGCAGAGCACACTACAGTTACTTCTTTTTCCACTCTTACTTTTTTGTTTTATTGTACATTCCTCACCTCTTCTGACCACAATAAAGAAATACTTGAAAATCTGAATAAAGGACAACACCTTCAGAGAAAATCCCAAGTTTAAAAGGCTCTGGGATTATTATACACTCCTTTCTAGAGCTTGGTCACCATCCTGGCAGGAACTGCTCTGTAACTGCACATACACACAAATTGTTATGGTAATAAATAACCCACACAACAGCAATACTCACAGTGTGTGCACCCCCTCAGTTCAGTCATATCTAGAACAGTAATAACATGCTCATTATGCTCATCAGAAGAGGATTTCCTTTAGAAAAGGAAACTTAAGGACAAAAATACATAAAACCACGTCACAGAACAATCACATACAATCATGAACTGGACTCAGTCCCTATACAGTATTCCTAACTGTACTAATTGAGTATACTAAGGATGTTAATAACCCAAACCTACCACCATAGGTCAATCCTGAGGTATTTCCCATTTCAATATTACAGCCTGAGTTCAATATGTTTACTTAGCACACTAAGCCTTTATGCTTTAGGAACTACCATCACAGGCCACTATAATGACCTGGGCAGACATTTCTCACTTGCAAATAAAACAATGCAGCCTGAAAAGAAATTAAGAGCAAGTCTTACCTATTCTGAATAATCACAAAAAGCATCTAAAAGTGAGATGTTTGGCTTCTACCAGAATTCAAAACACTAATTTCATTTTCTATTTTCAGATTTCATTTTAAGTGTGCTTTGACCTCATAAGACAACTTCCACTGAGATGAACACACTGAAAGCAGATCTTGATAATCAGCAGAACACCAGCCATGAGGAGCGCTTCTCACTTCACTAACTGCACGTTTGATCTGCACACCGTGCACTTCATTTCCATGCACAACGGGGAGGCAGAAAAGCTATCCAAAACCCAGGTACCCTTCCACTGAAAAAGCTTTACTCCCGTTCTGACGGAGCATGTTTGCACAGAGCAGCATAAGCACACAGGACACTGAAGCCGCAGCCACCCGCGCCCCTGCACACACTCTGCACGAGTACAGCGGTGCTGCACAGCAGAGCAGGGTGGAGGTATGACAGACAGACAAACCGATCCGCGCACCGTTCTGGACCCCAGTGAGGTCCGAAATCTCTATAAAGGGGAAGTCGCAATAAGCAAAGAGGGCTCTCAAGAGCGGTGTTTAAGTTCACTCGTTGATACTTCCCTATGCCGATGCTTACACTAAAAACCAGACCCATCACAAATGACTGTTCCCAGTGTGAACCTGAACTGGCACATCCTGAACACAGGAACATTCCCAGGGGGTCTACACTCACTCTCTTTAAAATACAGTGAGTGTTTCCGCCTTGGTGGAGAAATGGGCGAAGGCTCAGCTCAAATTGACGCTGAGTGAAAAAAAAAAAAAAAAAGGCGAAAGGGCTGGATTTAACCATAAAAACTTTTATGCTCACCAAGCCACTCCCTCCAAGCAGCACTAGGTATTGGTGTACCATTGTACACCTCGCTCTCCCCACCGAAACGCACGGAACCCCCCGCGCCTCCTCCCAGCCCGGGCCCCTCCGCAGCTCCTGGGACCGGCCGGGCGGGACGGGGCGGCCCCGGTCTCTCCCAGGAGGGAGCGCTCACCGAGCACCTGCCGCACTCGCCGGCCCGGCAGCTCCTCCACCGTGTCCCGGATACCGACATCGTTCCCGCCCCGGGCATCTCGGGGGCTGCCCCGGGCCCCGCGGGTCCGCGCCCTCAGACAAAGGGCGGCGAAGGCGCCCCCGAAGAAGCGGGAAGAGGGGGCCGGTGCCGCCGCCCGCCCCGCCGCGCTCACCCATGCTGCGACCGCCCGCCCAGGCTCGGCGGAGCGGCTCCGGGTCCCGCCGACACGCTCAAGCCGGGCACTGCGGCTCCATCCGTGGCGCTACGGACGTGGAAGGGGCGGCTCCGAGCCGCGGGCGGCCCGGGGCAGAAGCGCCACTCGCCCGTCCCGTCCCGCCGCTCCCGCTGCCGCCTCAGCCGAGCTCGGGCACCGGCAGCTCCGCTCCGCCCACGGCGGGGGGCGCCAAGTCCCGCGAGAGCCGCGCGCCGCCACCGCCCCCACGCCGTTGCCAGGCGGGGATGACGTCACCGCCGCGGCTCCGCCCCGCGCGGGGAACTCGCTCCGCCCCTCAGGGCAGGGACCGCCCCCGGCCCCGCCCCCGGCACACCCTCATCGGCCCCCTCATTGGCCCCCCGTTAGACCTCGCGTGAAACGCCTCTTCCGCCCCTCAGCGCTCCTCTCATTACTGCCCTCATCAAATCCCTTCTCATGAGCCTCTCACAGCTCCCTCATCACTCCCCAGTCAGCCTCCTCTCTCATAACCCACTCACCATCCCTCACAGCCCCTTCATCAGCCTCCTCATCATTGCCCTCATCACCCCCTTCACACAATCACAGAACAGGACAGGTCAGAAGGGACCACAGTGGTTCGACCTCCCTGCTCAAGCAGAATTACCCAGAGCACATGGCATGGGATTTGTGTCCAGACAGTTCTGGAACATCTCCAGTGAGGGAGACTCCACACTCTCTCTGGGCAATCTGTTCAGTCCTCAGTCACTGCACTGTAAAGTCCTTCCTCATGTTCTGGTGGAACGTGCTGGGATCAGTTCCTGCCCATTCCTCTGGTGCCATTGCTGAGCCCCGGGAGCTGAGCCTGGGCCCTGCTCTGAGCCCTCCCTGCAGAAGGGACAGGCCGGGATGAGGCCCCTCTCAAGGCTGAACAGCCTCAGCTCCCTCAGCCTCTCCTTGTAAGAAAGATGTTTCACTCCCTTCATCATCTCCATAGTCTCCACTGGATTCACTTCAGGAGCTCCATGTCTCTCACAGAGCCCAGACCAGGACACAGCACTCCAGATATGCCTCAGCAAGACTGAGCAGAGGTGCAGACTCACCTCTCTGATGTGCTGGCAATGTTCTTCCTAATGTGCACAGGATTCCTTTTGCCTTTTTCCCTCAAGGATTCACGAAGAGCGCTGTCCCCCTCACCACTGCCTTTATTGCTTGGGCCACCCCACATCCCTGCCCTGCTTCCCAGCACACAGTCCTCCTCTTCCTCTGGGTCTGGAGCACAAATCTTAGGAGGAAAGGCTGAGGAGGCTCAGATTGGAGAAAGGTTAATTCACAGAAAGGTTGATTACCCACTGGAATGGGCAGCTCAGAGACAGTGGAGTCTCATCCCTGGAGGGATGTTCAGCAAGCAGTGGATGTGGCACTTTGTGTCAGGGTCTAGCTGACCTGGTGCTGCCTGGTCACAGTTGGACTGGATGGTCTGAGAGGACTTTCCCAACCTAACCATCCCCTTGGCCAATGTTATCAACATCACACACATGTTTGTGGGCTTGTGCACTGCTTTTGAAGAGTTTATGGGCTAAGGGTCTTTTTGGTTGGGTGTGGTTTTTTTTTTACTTCAGATGCATGTAGGAAAGTGCTCCAAGCCAAATCAGACTGCCACTGTTTAGGTCTTTGTGGGAAACTCAGGAATGAGTGAAACAACTACTTAGAACTGAAGAAATTTAAAGAAAAAACCCTGACTCTGAGGCCAAAAGGACAAGTAAACATGGTCTGGTTTTGATGAAAATCAGGGAATGTAACACAGCAGGGCTCTCTGAAGTGAAAATATTCCCTCTTTTTGGCTGCAGACATCCTTTTATGAGTGGTTCCAAATGAGCTGTTTCAGCCAAGCTAAGGACAAAATTAGCCTGAAAAGAATGTCAAGTATTTCCAGGAGTCAGCTTTTGCTTAGCATCTTTCTCATGGCACAGAAAGGGAAAATGAGTCAGATCATGAGCACTAAAGACACAACATGAAGTCTGAGAGTATAAACAACTATATATCACATTTTATTATGGTATTTTATCTGCTTCACCATACTTTGAGGCAGGTGCTTCCATTTTTTTCAACTGCAGAACTGAGAATATACAAGTCATAGTCAGAATTTCCTTGAAGCAGGTGCAGTGTTTTGCTGATAAATGGCCCCGTGATGCTACCTTTAAAAGGAGAATTTATTTTTTATAAAACTACAACCCTCCTGCACCCCCAGGTTTAAAGTACTTAATAAGGAGAGGAGGTTCGGGACAGAAAGGAAACATCAGCATTAGAGTTTGAAGCCTCTTCCAATAAAAATTCAGAAAATAACTTCCATGAGAATGAATTATCCTCATCTGTCTAATGTATCACTTTTTTCCACTTCCTTTGTAGAGCTATGTGCTAAAAAAGGAGGATAAAGGATAAGAGGAATTATAATTTTTATCTAATGTAGCAGTTTTTACTTTTTAAAACTCTGCCACAAAGCTAAGTGTGCATGAACAAGAGGTGAGAAATAAAATGTCAATAGTGTACATGTTTAGAGAGCATCGAGGGAGCTCCATGTAGCCTTCTATCTGGAAGCTGGCCAAATCTCATTCCAGTTCATATTCACTTATGCTGACATAAAGCTGCCTTTGCCCCTCCCTTCAGCCTAGAACAGGCTGGAGAGCAAAGCCCTGGTTCTTGGTTCCTATGCTGTGGACAGGTAAAATACTGGCTTTGTGAAATTCTGTTTTATTTCAACATGCCTTGATAACTCTGGCCAGGTCTAGCTCAAAGCTTCTTAGCAGCCTGAGTACAAAACCTGACTTTTATTCTGAGCCATCTGCTCCAATGTGAAAGCACCAGCATCTGCTGGTCCTGTGCTTCAGCCTCCATCCTCTTTCCAGTACCAGTGAGGCAGAAATGGGATGGCTCCTGAGGGAGCCCCTCTGGGGGCTGCTGAGCCCCAGTCTCTTTCTCTGTGGGCAATGCTGCTGAATCCATGCCCTGCAGCCTGAGCAGTTTTCTGCCTAGAGCTGGGCTGTGCCCTGTGAAGTGTGTGGCACTGGCAGCTGTGTCTGCCCCACGCTTCGCTGAGTCTGACAAGACTTCACAGCACTGAGGTTTGCAAAAGTGCAGGAGTCTGCTCATGTGTGACTCAGAGCAGCATGGGGACCTGTATTTAGCAATCTCATATAGGTTGGCAATTGTAATGCATGTAAAGAAAATACATCTGTGCCAGCCTATTGACTATTTTCACTCAACTGTTAAATCACATGACTACTCAATTTCTTTTCTCTATGCTCTATGTCTGGTGGCATGTGCTAAATGCTTATTTACTGAAAATTGCGTTCTAAATCACCTACAATGACTTCCTTCCTCATTTTCCACTTCAGTAAAAGCTGAAAATTGTAATGAGCCATTTTCCCTTGAATATTAGCCAATAATTGGTATTTATGCAGTCCTTTGAAAATAGTTTTGCTCATATTCTGACAGATATACAGGGAAAACTGGCTCTTGCTTTTTATTCCGACCTTCCTTTCAGTTCCAGGTGTAGAGAATTGATATTCTGACTCTAGGGAATTATGAAAGTGCATATTTGTTTCAGAGTATTTTCAAATCCAATTAGGTTCCCAGAAATAACACAATCGTCTCACAAATTTGTTCAAGAAAACTTTTTTAAATGAAAGATTAGCATTTTAAGTGTTTTATGATTGAGCTTAATGAAATATCTGAATTTCTACCTTGCTTTTGAGAGAGGAAGAGTTGTGACATACTTGCAGATCAAGATAATATCCTATCCACTGTTAACATCAGTAACTGCTATAATTTTATTTTGCAAGAGAGGTCATTGTATAGTTCCTGCTATGCAGGTTTATAACACAAGATAAGAATTATACAATTTGTCACCACTAGAGCTGCTTTCTTTTCACTCACACAAAAAAAAAAAAAACAAACAAACAAAAAAAAAAAACCCAAAAAAACCACCCAAAACCCCCTAGTAGTAATGGGACTCTTTCCCTAGTATTGCTACAGTGAACATTTCACTTGACCTTTTTTGCCACTGTGGTCATCTTAAAACTACTCCAGTATTTCCAAATAAAGAAACCTAAACCAGGAACTTTCAAAGCTTCTCTCTAGAGTACAAAAAATAAAGGAACTGACTTTTTTTTTTTCAAAAAAAAAAAAAAAGTGTGTCAGCTGTTACCACACAGTGGTTTCATGCACTTTTGAGTGGCACATGCACTGCAATAATTGTACATTCCCCTTTAACCAAATAGTTTGCTCCCAAACATTCCAGCTGACTTGATTTTTCATGTTTTTAGTTCTCTATGAATTTTTCATTGCAGCAACTTCCTGCACAATGACATCCATAGAAATTGACTGGAAGCAACAGCCTCTAAGACTAAGGAGTTAAACAGTCTGGATGGTAAAATTTCACCTTTTCTTTTCAGCAGCAGCTCTTGCCAGGTAACAACAGTACTGAAAAAATAGGATTGTGTTGAGAAGTTTAAAAATTATTTGTATGAGCAAACTCCCTCTGCTGGTTTGAAGTAGCAGCAGATATATTACATTTAAAAACATACAAACTGGGAAAATATTCATTCAACACACACAGTACTTTTCCCTTCACTGCATAATCAGTTAAGAGTGAATCTGTTTATTCCTCAGAAGGAGGCAGGACTCTTATTAAAAAAAATAAGGGAGAAAATATAAAACCACAGAGAAGGGTTTTTTGTAAATAAAAATTGTATCAAAATGCAGATTTTCAAGCAAGGGGAAAAAGAAGGTTGCATACTAATATTGAACCTTTTTTTTTTTTTTTAACCTTTTATGGAGGTGGTTGCATGGTCCAGGGAAGGGAAGGGAGCTGGGGAAGGCTCTGGAGCACAGGTCTGATGAGGAGCAGCTGAGGGAGCTGGGACAGGGGCTCAGCCTGGAGAAAAGGAGGCTCAGGGGGGACCTTCTGGCTCTGCACAGCTCCTGACAGGAGGGGACAGCCAGGTGGGGGGTGGGCAGAACAAAAGGAAATGGCCTCAAGCTGTGCCAGGGGATGTTCAGACTGACATCAGGAAGAATTTCATCAGTGAGGGGGGGTAGTCATGCACTGCAAGGGGCCACCAGGGAGGTTGTGGAGTCACCATCCCTGGAACTCCTCAAGGAAGACTGGATGTGGCACTCAGTGCTTTGGGTTACTTGACATGGTGGTTTCCAGTCAAAGCTTGGGTTTCCAGTCAAAGCAATGATCGTGGGAGTCTTTACCAACTTTAATGATTCTCAGATTCTATCATTATTCAAAGAAGCAAAGCCAACTTTGTTTTTCCTGTTCTTCCTCCCCACTGCAGACACTCCATTAGGGACATCTTAGCAGCTACACAGGGTCACAGGCTGGACCCTTTGGGTACAGCACAGCTCCCTCCAGCCAGCCAAGAGCACTGGTCAGAGTCTGCCTTGCAGATGATTGCTAAAGGACAGTGAAAAACTGTCACCAGCTGGACACAGCAAGGATCACCAGAATACAGCCAGTGATAGTAAGGAATTTGTGGGGCCATTTTTCTGGCTGCTGAAAGAATGAAGTCCTAGTGCCATATCTTTCAAACCATGGAATGTGGGTCAATGCTATATAAGAACTCTATAAGAAGCAGTCTGCAAATAACTGCAAATGACTTTGTAAATCAAACATATTTTGCATTCTCACTCATTTGGCTAGCAACCAGCCAAAATGAGGGATGCTGGAAGTTTATCCTAATTTGATTTGTCTTTAACTGGAAACTGTTGTGACAACACCACAAACATGGTTTGTTTTTTATTGGTTAAAATCTTAGTTGGAAAAGTGGAGGAACATCAGCCAGCGGAAACAAATTCCTCTGTCCTTTGTTTCAGCCACTCTTGGTCTATTTCCTCTACTATTATCAACCTCCTCAGTCAATCACATTCTCTTTCCTATAATCAGTTCAGCCTTGACTAGTGAGTACTGTTCCTCTTCCTCGTGTCATTTCTTTGCCACATGCCAGAAGCTCTATTTCGTTGGGCTGAGAACAAGACAGGGAGCCAGGACAAGTTTCAATTCTGTGGTCTCATTGTGACATACAAATATACATCCTTCAGATAGGACCCCATGTTGATTTAAACATTGCTGTAGATGACAGCTTGTCCTGTACTAAATATTTTTGACGTTCTGAATAAAGTATTAGAAATGTCACTCCTGCACAGGTATGGAATAAAGTACTTGTAACTGTTGAATCTTGAAAGAAAAGAGCTGGGGGAGAGGGAGATGTTTGTGAAATTCAGGCTAAATACAGGCAATGATTAATCATGTTTTTCTGCCATGAGGCCATTACAGCAGCAATCTGAAAGAGGAGTTGCCTACCCTGATGACAGCTATTATGTATTTTCTTTGACCTCTCTTCTGAGGATGCAATTCATTTATACTGGGCTATTACAAATAATTAAAACAAAGCTGCAAACAGCAGGGAGTGTGTGGAGCAGCTCCATCTGCATTATGCTGATAAAAACCAGTTCACATGGACATGCAGGTCGTTAACTTGCAACCATATGTATAGCTGTGTGTTTCAAAGATATTCTGTTTGATTTGAACACAGGAGAGTTTTCATCTCATAGTTTGTAAATCACACTGTACTTAAGAAGAAGGAGAAAAAAAGCAAACTGTGCTTTCCACTGGATTTTTTTCTCTTCTCTAATAAACAACCATCTACCTCCTTCCTTTCTAGGTACATTTGGCATTTTGCATTTGTATTATGTCCCTTTGGCAGCCCCTGTTTGGGATTTCCTTATATTAACATTCAGCACAAAGGAATCTCATCTTCAGGGTCCAATGGGCTAATGGTTTCCTTCGGCATCTGAATAAATCAACAGCTGTGGCCTTCAGCCATTTTGTCCTTCCAAAATAAAAGTGACGGGAAGCTGCTTGTTGTTGTTGTAACAGTTCTCACACATGCTCTGCGAGCAGGATACAAAGCCTTTTTTCTGCACAGATGACTTCATACAAAACATACAGCATTAGAAATGTAATTTTCCCCTCACTCCATCAGTAACAGCAATGTAGCCCAACTTGAAGTGATTAGAAGATAAAGTTTGCTCAGAAGTCAGTGAGTTTTATTAAAACATTTGATATATAAATACTCATATCACAGTAAATGCACACACGTTATATATGTGCCTGCATTTCTGTGCCACTGGCAGGATGATGGTATCAACTGAAAGTGCTTTTTTATTCAAAGACAGTCACTGATACCTGTGCAGGCCCTTTGTGCTGGGTTGCCAACAGCAGCTGAGGCACTGACACAGCAACTGGAATATGTCACTCTTTGACACTGAACTTCTCCTTCTGGCGCTCTCACTCCTGTGCTGGTTCTGGTGCTCATCTGATGGTTATGCACAGTAAGTTCAATTTTGCCATCCGGCAGGAAAATTTAAAGCAGGGAACTATTAGTCTTTAGAGCAGTGTGGACTTGTAGTTGAACTATGTCTGATTGGAATTTTTAAAATTCCAAATAAAACCAGTCTATTACCAAAAGGCTGGATCAGGTGCAGAAACTCTGCACAAATTACTTGCACTCAGGGAACTATTTTGAGTGTGATTGTCTTTTGTGGTTTTGTTGTGGATTGTTTTTTAATGAAAGTACAGCAAAGACACACCCTGAAGGCTCCAGGTCACAAAGACACCGTTTTCGCTTGAGAGCCTTTAGGAGAAAGGGATGTGAGGTTACCTGTAAGTTTACATTTTCCTGCATTGATTTGCCTAAACTGACAATGCCATGAGCCGGGTGCTCCCATCAATACCCCAGGCTTCCACAGAGAGGCCAAGACAAAGCAGTGCGAACACACTTCATGCCTTAAGCTCAGCACAAAGCCTCTTCTCTCTTCATCCTCCAACAATGTCAGATTGTCATTAATTTTCTTGAAACTGGCAGCATTTTTGTGAGTGCTGTTCAGGCGCTTTTGAGTTTATAAATAGCATCCCCAAAGGGCAGTCATTCTGAATATCTGTGGAATTGCCAGAGTTGACCAAATACCCACTGTTAGAAAATTCTATAATAAAACACGATTTCCCCTGACAATTACGCACCCTCACCTTCAGTTATACCAGCTGAACTCTGTGTGCTTCTAGAGTAGATGCTTCAGTAGATGCTTCTGTGAAGTGTATAATTATTCCCAGCAAACTACTAAATTTTACAAAATAATATTTCCTGCATTTTTGGTTCTGAAAGTTATTATGTTAATAACAACTGACAAAACCATTAGGCATTACTAGAAGGAAAACATTGCCCGGTGCTAGAAAGAACACACATGCTTGGCCATTCCCCCTGCTTGGCCCCAGAAAAATAAAACCCTTAGATTTTCTGTTGTCAAAAAAAAAAAAAAAACCAACCAGAATTATGATTGGATCTATTAAATATTAAATATTTTTAATGAGAAGTGTAAGCTCTCCTCTTAGTATGGAACTTGTGACTATGAAGAAGGGCCCCTTGGCAGCACTTTGAAGGCTTTCACTGATTATTTTTTGTTGTTGTTATGCAGAGTAAGAACTTAGATGTTTATCTACATTCCTGCAGGCTTGTATATCCTCTCCCTCGGGGCACTGATGCCTGATGCCAAGAATACACATCAGGTTTTCTAGAGAGGCAGCAAACTGAGCCAAACAGACTGAGCACTTCATGAGCACCTGATTGCCTTATATTTTCCCTCCTAAGAAGTTAAAGTATTGAGGATTATTCATTTTACCACTTTATTTTAAGTGTATTCCCTCCCGCAAAAGCAGCAGACTATGAGTTTTCTGTTTCACTCATTGGCTACAAGTGTAAATTTTGACTCTGTAATCCCATTTTAACTGTTACCAAAATCTCAGCCTGAAGGAGGAAAAGCAGCTCCTGTTTTGCTTTCAGAGCCAATGAAGTTAGAGACACAAACAGAAGATTGGATTTACAGAAGTTTTTTGTTTGCAGAGAAAAACATCACAAAGAAATTAATACAGAATAGTTTGTTGCATTTTTGGACTTGCATTCGCCCATGGGGAAGTGCAGAGGGGAACGTGTGACAGAGAAGGGGAATGTGCTCCAGCATGCCCCTGAGTTGCCAAAAGTGTAACATCAAAGGTATTTGCAAACCTGAGTGTTTTTCCTAAGGAAGCAACATTTAACTAACTCATCAGCTGATTTGTGAGTTGATTACCCACAAATTTGGACATGGGTAACACATACTTATCCTACCAAAAGTTATTCTTTAGCTGACATTCTCCCAAAAACATCCACTGAGAGAACAGTTTGCAGACACAATGTTTCCTATTCTTTTTCACTTCTCCATCGGTGTTATTTCCAGCCCAGACTGGAAAATCAGCATATCTTCTTCTATGTAATTTGTCTTTATGCTTCAGCCCTTCACATCAAATTCCTTCTTTTTCAGAAATTCATGTTAATAGTTATTCCAGAACTCCTGCTGTATTCAAGAACTCCCAGTCTCCATTCATTACCTTTTGTCACAAAGAAGAGGGAGAACAATAGTTTTGTTTAAATACAGTGGTCTGCTAAAAGATCATATTTTTTCAGAGCGAGCTCCTAGAAGATAGAATTGGTCTGATATAAGGGCAGAGAGCAACACATTATTGAAGGAAGGAAATTTCCTGTTTCAGCAATTTTTTCACCATAGAATCAGAGCTCTATCATGTGAAATCAGAATTCCAAAACTTATTCTTGTTCCAATTTGTAATTAAAGCAATTTGTGCGATGAATATTCTAAAAGCCACTTGCTTCTGGGGAAAGAAAAATCGTTTAAACATTCCATGTTTTTCTTTCAGTGTTTGTATTTGTCTCATGACTTGTCGATAAAGACCAGATTTAGGGAGTTTAGTTCTTTTAAAACAGTTCTCTGGCATCCTAGTTGACTTCTCTGTGATCCCTTTTCTTCTCAAGAGCAAAAAATCCAAGTGTCATTGACTGGAATATTCTTTTGGATTTTAAGATAAACAGTGAGGAGAGGCTCATTTCATCTGCTTTTAGGTGCATGCTTCAGCTATTCTGGTGATGTAGATTCACTTGACAATCTATGTAAAGGAAGAAGCAGGCACTGATGGGAAACTTCTTCAGATCCTCAAATAAGTGCCTGAGTGATAAAAACCCTGGAGAGGTGCCAGCATCTTTCTGATGGTTGTGGAGGGAAAACACACAACCACCTTAGACTTGACTAAAGTTGGATAAAGCAAATGCCATCATACAAATTCATTTTGCAGCATCTCTGTGTTAGTTTTGCCTTTAGGTTCTGCTAAACTTCTGTTTTGCTTGCAAACAAAGTCAGCAATGCAGAGTTAGATTTAGCTCATGACTAAAGCTTACAAGCAGCACTGCTCAGAATCAATAGACACAAAATGGTGGTAGATGTGCTTAGACTGGAAATTAGAAAAGAGATATTATGGCAGAGCACTGCCATGATATTCTGCAACAACATTGATAGAGGAGTTTGGAGAGAAGTGACAGTAATGGTTCTCAGGATGAATCTTGTTCCTTTATGTACTGGATTATTATTCAGTGATTTGCTTTAGTAGCAAGAAAAAGGCCTTGGTTACATTGTTCCCTAAGTCCATGTATTAACATACAGACATATCGAATGTATGTTTGTAGGTGTGTGTGTGCTGTATGTATACAGCTCTTTATTCATCTTCTAGAAGTCCTGGGCACAAGGGTCACGTTCTTACCAGTCCATGGAAAACAAAGGGCCCAGGCATCTGTGTATCTTCACAGGCTGATACCATGTACAGTGTGGCTTTCGCTTTTCCTGTTTTGCCTTTGATGTCCAAACATGCAGGAGCAACTCCAACACAGCACACAGGTGCCAGAGCAAGCTTAGCAGCGCCAAATCTGAGTCCTGGTGACAGCAGTCATGGTAAAGATCTCAGTGAGCTGGCCAGTCTGCAGTCTGAAGTCATAGCACGGAAGGATGGAATTGTTTCGGTTGGAAAGACCTCTGAGACCACCAAGTCCAACCTTTCACCCAGCACTGCTAAGTTCACACAACCAATAAACCATGTCTGCAAGGGCCACATTTACTCATCTTTTAAATATCCTCAGGGATGGTGACTCAACCCCTCCCCTGGGCAGCCTGTTCCAATGTTTGACAACCTTTTTGGAAAGAATGTTTTTTTATAATATCCAATCTAAACCTCCCCAGTGCAACCTGAGGCCATTTCCTTTAGTCCTGTCACTTTCTGCTTGAGAGGAAAAAGCACCCCCCACTTGGTACAACCTCCTGTCAGGAGATGTAGAGTGAGAAGATCCCCCCTGAGCCTCCCTCTTTCCAGGCTGAACACCCCAAGCTCTCTCAGCTGCTCCTCATCAGACTGGGTTTATTAGTGGGTTATCACAGTCCCACTTTCCCTCTGTTTCTTTTTCCCAGGAAGGACAGTCTTCAGATTGCCAGAAGGACATCCTTAAAAAGGGGCAGGTAGAGGCACAGACCTGCAGTAATGCGTACAGCTCTGTCCTGCTCTAAAAGGTTAAAAAAAAAAAAAAAAAAGTTGAAATCTTCTCTCAGCTTTGGCTGTTGTCCCACAATACTGAGATACCAACCCAGCCCAGGAGTGCTGGAACAGTGCTGTTTGACAGCTGCTGATTAACCCCTGTGCTCCAGCAGCAGTGATAGTGCCATACACAAGCCAGACACTTAAACTGTCTCACTTGTGCAAGCTGTGACCTAGAGTATCTGTTTCTGTAAGGTACCAATCCAGCACCTGCCACAAGTGTCTAGCTCAGAGCAAGGGAACAAAGGGAAGTCCCAGGGACACATCTTCCAGCTGCAATCCCAAGGAAGTGTCACAGGAGAACAATAGAATGCCTCTTCTGCAATGAATGAGTGGGTGTTATTATGAGACACATAAAATATGCACAGAGTTAAATTTCACCCCTACCAAAGACAAGAAAGAGACATAAAATATGCCTAATTTTACTACACTCTGGAGTTTTGCTATACAAGGTCCTTGAAGAAGGTCACAGTGGGATGAGTGACATGGCAGTATCTGGTAACAGTATTGTAACTTCCATGAGAAAATGTGATGCATGTGATGTAGTAACCACATTCTCCTAGACTGCATTTGAAGAGAGGGAGGGAGAAAAAAAACAAGACCCATTATGTCATTTTTGCATGGTGACTTCTTTTCTTAGAAAATGAGATTTTTGTTCCTACTACTTACTTATTTTTGTCACTACAACAGCACTGCCCTATGCAGTCCTCAGTCTCCTATTGCTCTGCTGTGTTGCCTTTCATATGTATTTGGCGTTTTTTCAACAGCTTAATCTCCCTTTGCCTATTCAATTTTTCTCCTTGTCCTTCTCACCTCCATCTCCACTATTTATTTTTGTTTAAATTGTGTATCCATTTTTATTTCTTTCTGTAAAACCATTTACAAAAGAGTTGGTATCTAATCCAGATGTCTGTTCTATGTATCTTGCCATTTTCAGGAAATGCTGATAATTTTTGTAATGAGCTTCATGATGACTCTTGTCTTTGAAGTACCAGCTATTCACCTGCTGCCTTAAAAACCCTGTCAAGTCAGTCCCCAAAGAAGTTGTAACAGTCACAAATGTGTTATAACTGCCTGTAATTTTGACTGTCTAATTTTATAAGTCACCTGGTTTTCATAAAGTAACCTCTAGCCCCAATTTCAGATAGTCTGCATGTGGGAGCACAGCTTGATCCCAGCAGCAGTGGGGCAGTACCAGAGCAGGAGAATAGAAAATCCATGATCTGGGAAGGCAAAGGAGCTCCAGGCACAGATGCAAACCAGAGAAGCTGAAAAGACAGGAGGTCAGAGTGAGGAAAAGACTGATAAAGAGTTGTAGCCCACACAGCAAACACACACCAGGGAAACAAAGGCCTTCTCCAGGAAATGAGCACAAGTGTTGGAGAGGAAACTTACCTCACACAAGAGCTTTGTACCAGATAGATCTGAGCTGAGCCTTGGAGACCAAAGCCTTTCACCTAGGGAAATTGATTAATTTTTGTGTTTGAGGAAGCCATCTGGAAGATGTTGGAGTTTCATTTAAGTTCTTCATATTTGGAGAATTTCTGTTTAAAAAAATAAAGAAAGTAAAAAGACATGAGAAAAGGGAGGAAATTACACAATTACTTAACACAAGAAAAACCTGAGCCAATTCACCAAGCCAAAACAGGCCTGGAGTGAGTGATCTATCTTTCATAGCTTGCAGATTTAGGGCATGAAAGTACATATTAAACAAGAGAGAGGAGGAGACACAGTAAGGAGGGTCTTAGGGGGAAATTGGGTCTTGGGGTAGAAATGATTGAAGAAGAGGAATAATGGTCAAAAAGGGGCTGCTTACCAGAGGAGTCAGAAGGGAGAAGGAGCTTGGGTTGGCTGAAGGGCTGTTCAGAATTGAGTCATCAGCTTTTTTTATCCTGGGAGGAGAGACAGGGCGCAGAGTCTGCCCTGTGGGGTGTTAGTACTGGAGACACAAACCCTAAAATTACAGAAGGAGAATTCAAATGGTTTTATTTTGTTTATTGCTTAACTTTGGGAGAAGTGCTCCTGATCATTACATGCTATTTTTTTATCTTCTCCACCTTTAACAAGTTGGTGTCATATTTAACACAGTGATTCATTAGTGTGATGGGAAAGGAAATTTTCTCAGGTGTCTGGGCTGGGGCTCAAACCAATTTTCACAACAGTCCTTTACAGATATCAAAGCCAGCCCTTATGGCTGCCATCCAGGGCCCTCCAGAAATATTATAGAAAAGCTGAGAGCACTTTTATGGTTTACTTGGGTGTTGGAAAAAGGCTGCAACTGCATTAAGCGCTGTGAAACACCTGTTCCCAAAAACCTGCTCCCAAAAGTCCCCCCATGTGGGAAATGACACAGGCCACAATTCTGCCCAGGATCAAACTTTATTCCAAGAAGTACAAGAAAATAGTACTAGTCCAGCCCAGGAGGAGAATCAAAAGGACTTAATGGAAGAAGAGGAATCCAGCAACAGGCAGATTTTAGAAAAACAGAGTTTAGCCCAGTAGGAGTGGAAGGCTGCAGGTTACTTCTTCAAAATATAAACCAAAGCTTCTGAGTATAGTTTTTGCAAAGTGCAATCAGCTTATGACAGTTTATTGTTTTTCTGAGAAAGCTTCCTTTGTCCCTGTGTTTTTTCTACAACAGATATTTATAGAAATTGTAGTCATAAAGTTGCTAAAAGCACTTCCTGTAAATTACATAAAGGTCTGTCTCCCAGTATCACAAAGACCTTGTGATATCACAAGCTTCCCAATACTTTCCAGACCTTTTCTTACAGAATAGAAGAGCTCTCTGTTACCATACCCTATCCATGTGCTCAAGGAAAACACTTGCCTGTAGGAGACAGTCACTGGCAGACAGTAGCTGGAGCAGTAACTGCAAATGGTTCACTTTGTCAGTGGTGGTCTTGTTGTTGGGATTTTCAGATCTTTAAAATATTTTCTTGAGCTGCTTTTTCTTCAGAAGTTATTTATGCAGATTCACCAGCATACTCCATGTTGTTCATTTTCCCTAGAAAAAAAAGTGCCTGTGATTGTGGCCTCTCTTTAATATCCATCAAAATCTTGTGTGATTCTACCTCACCCAGTATTTTCACAGTGAAGTAGCTGTGCACCTTCTGTTTAGATCTATTCACCTTTATGGATGAGAAGACCCTGGCATATTCCCAGCAAAATTAGACAGTTTAGAATACAGAACATTCTGAAATAAAGCTAAAGTGCCTGGGTTAATTTTATATCCAACTGAGCATAAAATGGTTGATTGCAGTCTTCAAGAGGAAAACATGAGATTGAAGAATTGATCTAATCTGCATTGTAGTTTGTTAGAAAACATCATGTATTTCAGTGGGCCTAAACATGCACGCTGCCTGGAGTTCAAAGGAAAAGCCAACCATTTTTAAACCAAGCAAAAGGTTTGAAAACGTGCAGAGCACAGTTGCATAGTAAACAATCCCATGAGCTCATGCTGTGCCCTTTCTTTGTCTGCCTTTGATGTTGGAGCTCCCATTTTAATTGTACAGACTTGGTCCTGCTTCTTGTGAATTTGGTGGGAAGACCTCTCATCAACTTTGATTGTGGAAAAAAAGTTGCTTCAGATTCTTACACGGCTTTCTAGGACAATGAGGCAGTTTTGTATTTTTACTGTGTGATGGAATCCTAAATTCCCCCATGTGGAAAGGAAACAGAACCAAGGCTGTGTTGCACTGACTCTCTGCTCCCAGGGACAGGAGGAACTGCCCCCTATTTTCTACCTGTTGTCCTTTTTCCTTTCTTCACCAAAATGTCAAAAGGAGACAAGCAATGGAGCAAAAAGGATCAGTGGAGGTACAAGGGGAAGGAGCAAAGGAAGGATGGGGGCAGAGGGCTGTACTGAGTTGAAACAGCACCATAAAATCTTAGAGAGGTTTAGGTTATGAGGGAGCTTTGAAGTCCATGGCCCCTGCAACAAGCAGGGACATCCTGAACTACATCAGGTTGCTGAAAGCCCCGTTCAACCTGACCTTGAATGTGCCATGGTGGTGGCAGAGAGGAGGTGGCTCTGATGCCTCCCACACTGTGCTGATGCTGTAGCACAGTATTTTTGAGGGGAAATGGGATACTACTTCCCAAAATCCAATGCCACCCACTGGGATATAATGCTGCCTCCTTCTTCTCAAAGGTGCGTTATTAGTTCTTATGCAGAGAGCCATGAACACAAGATGTGTGATACTCTGCCTACATTTCCCAATTGCTAGAGAAGGATTTTGACAGCAAGCTTCCCCACAGGAAAGGAAGGAAAAATAACACAGAAAAAATTGGAAATAACTTCACTTGTCCAGCTTGCATCTTCCTAAACTCCATCATATTCAGTAAAGAACAACTTCCCTTGAATTTGACTCTGTCTGTGACAGAGATGCCTGCCAGGGGTCACTTCCAAAGGTGATCTCCACTAATTCAATAATCCCTGACATAAGAGATGGTGGCAATTATTAATTGAGGAGAAAACCATCTGAGGCTACTCCCAAGAGCAGACTAATGGAGATTGGCCCTAATCTCTACAGATTGTTTGAGATAAAGGTTTATAGTGCTACAGAAAGGATTTAGAAAGTGCCAGTGGAGGCCAGCATTGTCCCAGCCTTGTCCCTGGCTGCTGCCACTGTTTTCCCACAGGAGACAGAAAGTGATGGACCCAAGCAAAGAGCCCAGAAGTGTAAAATGTCTTTAGCAGGAGCTGCAGGCACCATGGAATGGAGAAATATTCAGAGGGAGGGGAGCAGAGGGGCTTTGAGCATTACACAGCTCATTATGGCTTTCACAACGTCTGGCAGCATCACACACTTCTAATTTAATTTGGAATTGAGGTGATTTCCCAACACATTGTTTTGCTCTTGAAACCTCTCCCTCGCTTCCCCTTTTGCTAATTTATTAACAAACTAGGGTGTTTGCTGTAGCAGATGAAGCAACTTGCATTCACAACATTGGTTTAAAAATAGTAACAAATGTAATAGCTCAAATACAGGGTGTCTACTTGGAGAGTAAACATGTCTTCAGTGTTAGCTCAGCTTTTAAAACAAACTCAGTAATTGCTTCCAGAGGTAAAATATTTGCAAGCTGTTATTACAGCACACATTCATTAAAGGGAAGGAAACACAGTTGTCTCTTTGGAGCAGGCAGACAGGAACAGAGAAAGCTGTGCTCCATAATTAATCTTCAAGAGCTGTCAGGTACCTGTGTCTCTGACAACTCAACATTAAAACCTTATCCATGGAGAATTCATCCATGCTGCTGTTTCCCAAGCCAGCAAAAGAGGTTGTGAATTTGTTCATTAATTTCTGGGAAATGCCATGGGTCTGTCTCCAAAAGCAAATAACCCAGGGAGATGTTAAATGTCTTGAGCAGAGGATGTAAACCTGCAAGTGATTTCAGGGTTTGAATATTGTGTATTCTTCAAAAGCAATGGAAGGGGAGGGACTGTGCCAGCTAGCTCATGTCTTTACACAGATGTGTTTTTTCTTGAAAGTGGCTGTTTCATGTCAGAGACTATGATCCTGCAGCTGCTAAAATTGACAGCCAGCTTCTTCACACCAGGATGGGCTATAATAGGGACTGTCTGGAGATAACAGAAGCAGCACTTCACTTTTTACAGATTTCTTTAGAGTTGTGCAATAGAACACATCTCTGGCTTTTGTTGTTCACAGAAACATCCCTCACAGACATCAGCACTTTCGATCATGGTTGTAGTTCAACTTCTTCTGTCCTTGACATAATTTGGAACAATTTTGCACTAAAAATAACCAGGCAGGAAAAAACAACCAAAATAAAGAGCTCAAGAAAAACATAAATCTACATTGTTTCCTTCTCAAGGGATAATAATAAGGTGATATGGCAGCAGGCCACGGCAATAAAATGCCCCATATCTACACTGCACACATGCTGCATCAGAATGGCACAATTCTGTTCACAGGAGCACAACCTAAAATTAACTGTCAGAGGCTCCATACCACAGCAAGCTCAGTTAAAATTCTGATGCTTAAAAAATCAAGAGTCTCACTAACACTGAGGGCATTTGAAGCACACAGCCTGCTTTGGAGCTTCTAGCATTTTCAGTGGCAACGCAGTACATGTGAATCCCAGGGTTACTCACATGTTTTTCAGTAAACACTGGTCTGGATTAAACCTCTCTGGACTTAATTTTTAGCCAAGGGCTACCTAGAATTTAGAAGCTGGGAACCCTCACAGGCCTGGTTCACTCCAGTTGTGTAACATGCACACCAATGTTGTGATCCCCCATACACAGCCAGGAGCAATGCTTATCTTTTGTAGGAACCCCACTGCCCAGATCTCTTGTCCAGGAGGAAGACTTCATATTACAGCTGCAGTTTTTCCTGAAATGCTTTGAATCCCCACTGTACTGTACTCCAATTAACAGGACTGTCTCAGCAAAGACTCCACCTCTGTTAAGGGAAGGCCCCTATGGACCAAACATCCATGGCATGCAACCCTTTTTCTGACTTGGGAGGTGTTTATTGGGGCTGGAGCCCCTTAGGGAATTGCCTGCTGGATTTTTTTTTGTGTGGATATGTAAAGCCAAAATTTGACAAAAAGCAAAGAGAGACCTTCAGGAAGCTCCTACCCTTGGGAGCATCTTGCTAGTGGTCATCGTCCATTGGTCTGGAAACTTCCCCATCCAGCCCACAGAGAATTTGGGCTTTGTGAATTCTTCTCGTGAACTGTCTGTTGTACCATTTGCCTTGCAGGTCTGTCTCAGGAACCTGCTGTGGAAAGGAAGCAAAGATCTTCAGATTTCCACACTACTGCCCCTGTTTCTGCCATCTTCCAAGCTCTTGTGCATAGGTTCAAAGGAAAAAATCATAGGAAGATATTCTTTGACCAGGAGCAGCAGCGTATGGTAATCCTGGTTCCCTTGCACTCTATTATTAAGAAGGAGCCTCTGTACAGAGGAAGGAAATTTTATAATGATTGTCTGCAAGGATTTCCAACAATCAGAACTCATGATCCACAGGGATTATTTGGTTGATGGTGAAAAGTGTTTCATTTGTCCTGCTACAGAGGAAGTTCAGTGACTCACTGTTTGAGATATAACAATGATTTTTGCCAGACCAACTTCCCACAAAGGAGAGCATTTAGTGTAAACAAATCACTTACTGTGGAGCACGACTGGTTTGCAGAGCAAGAGAGGACAGAATTTACTGCAGCAAACGCAAGCTGGAACAGCTCAGTCACTTGGGACTTCAAAACATCAGTGCAAGTGTAATTTCTGTAATTTGATTATCCTATCTCCCTTCACAGTGTACAAGAAGAACAATTCTTTTCCTCTTCTGAGGAGTGATTTTATGTTTAAGGGTTGTTAAAATCTTTTCCAGCTGCTCTTTTTTCTAGAAATGTCTAGAAGTTTCTAGAAATGGATTAGTTGGCTATATCTTTGCTGAAGTGTTTTTCCCAAACCAAGGACATCTGCAGCCTTGTCAATGTCATCTAGACTGGCAAGGATATTTTAGCATCTTACAGGTGGAACCAACTGATTGTCTACAAACCTGCCTTGGCTTTTCTTAATAAGATGTTTCCTGCATCTTACAAACACTG
This sequence comes from Molothrus aeneus, assembly GCF_037042795.1. NCBI lineage: Eukaryota > Metazoa > Chordata > Aves > Passeriformes > Icteridae > Molothrus > Molothrus aeneus. Next base: position 69,266,947 of record NC_089648.1, on the reverse strand, counting down.
TTTTGTTCTTTTTTCAGGAAACGCAATCAGGTTGATTAGGGACAATTCTAATACATCTCCTCTGTTGCGTTGTGTCTGTATAAGTTGGACTGTTCTGTTCCCCCTATCATGTAATGGTTCTGCCCTGGTTCTCCCTTCCCTCCTTTATGCTGCCAGTTATCCCAACTCCTCCCCAGTTGCCCTGGAGATTAATGTATCCTCTCTCAAATCCCTCCCCAGTGCCCTGTCCGTCACTCAGTGCTCCCACCCTTCTCTCTAGAAACTTCTAGCTAGAGCGTCGAGTGATTGGTTCAGGGGCTGGGGCCCCACCCTCAAGTTATCCCCACTGAGGTTTTCCCTAAGTCAATCTTTTGTATCCCACTCCCCTCTAAAACCTCCATTCGTCCAAGGACTGACTCCTCCCCTGTTTCCCTCCCCCCCCCACCCAGCCCCCCCCAGACTTTCTCTTTGGCTGTCTGTTCCCCTGGGACCCAATAAACCTGGGTTCACCACAGCTGGAGAGCCTCTCTTCTTATTTCTGCTGACTGTAGCCATAAGCCAAGCCACATCCTACCACAAGGTTGCTCTGCTGTCATAGCACAGAGAGTTTGCCTTAGGTGCTGTCCCGAACCACGGGGATCGGGATAGTGCCCCCGTACTGCTAGCGGTGCTGGATAGCTAGCCGGGATGTCCGAGAAGGACAATCCTTCCCCAGCCTGACTGCTTCAATCTACCTTCCTTCTTTCCTGAAAACAGTCACCCTAATTGTTCTTCTCCAGTGCCCTGGAACCTCATCTGTCCTCACCACGCTGTTCTCAGGGAGGATCACTAACATCTCATCCTGCTTGCAACAGCTACTTAACCACTTTAAATAAACTTCCTTTTTTTAAGTGACTACTGAAGGAAAAAAGGCCTTAAACCTGTCACCTATTATTACTTCTCATTTCCTTTCACATATTGGACTAACTTATCTTTTGTATCTTGGGAGAATGTCCTCATGTTATTTTTCATTCCATTTCCTGGTTGTATCTTATTCTGTCCTTCCTATTTGTCCCTATGGTTATAGTAGTCATAGGCATGAATTCATCACGCCCAAACCCATTTGATTCAGGACTTTTGTCACACAGGGCAGCAGCTTAGCTTTTCTCTGACAGATAACAGTAAGCAAATACATATTAACTAAAATACCAGAGATTTTTTTGCAATGGTATTTTTTCATTTTTATAACTAGGCATGCAAGAGAGGAACAATTTGATCACTGAAAGCACATTTTATTCTGTTTGAATACCTGAAATATAACTGTATGATTAAACAGCTGCTCTAGCAAAGGTGGGATAAACCCAAACTCAAATATTTTCTGAATGTTTTCCACACTAGCCAGGAAACAGTATTTTGACAGTTCTGAAGTGCTTCCATAATACTGTTTTTCTCTGATATTTCTTATTTCTACTGTTTAATATGTTTTTATTTAAACATAATTGAGAGTTTTGACAGTAGTTTTTTGCAGCGTTTCTCTAAGCATGATTCAAAGCACAAACTGAACCTGTTCCAAAATGAATGAAAATGTGAAAGTCCAGATGATTGCCTTCGTGAGCTGAGGGCAAAGCTTGAGCCACCTGGTATTTACCAGTTGTATTGCTGCACACTTCCCATCTTTAAAATCCTCTTCAATCATTAACTGATCTCTCAGAGCTCAGCAATGCAGGTAAAGTCCTTTCTTCCTGCCTGGCAGGAAGAGACAAAATGGTGCAGTGAGTTGAAGAGGCACAGAGGGAGTCCCCATCCGTGCCCCCATTCAGAGCATGATTTAATTAATCTTTACATGATGGTAAAAATGGCTGCATTTTCCTTTTTAGTCAATGAGTCATCCATCTCTTTCATATCTATATTGCACATCTTTGTCCTCTTGCTTTTTACAAAGAAATTCTACTTCTTTTTTTTCCCATCTGCGTGGTCTCTACTTTCCCTGTGAAAGCTGTGGTGCAGGAAAAAGGATCCTGTCTTGCTCTGGGATAATCTGTGCATTTGTTGGCAGACAATCAGGTAAATAGCAAAGCAGAGAGATTTGGCACAAGACAAAGTCTGAGTGTTTGGTTTTTTGGAAATTTTTTTTATTGTTTCTAGGGGATTTTTTTCCACATCTCTTTTTGGGAATGTTTCACTTAGGCCGCCCTTCAGTCCAGGGAGAGAATAGGAGCCCATTATATGAAAGCCTGAGGTTTGATGTTACAGCTATTCACAGGAAAGTGGGACTTTCCTTTTATTGTTCACAACAAGCATTTTCCTTCATGAGAAACATAATAGAAAGGCAGTTCTGAAGTTAGGGGAAAAAAATGTTTTGCCCAACTTTAATCAGATATTAATTGCTTGTGAAGTTTTACAAGAAGCATATTGTTTGAGCTGAAGAACGCCAGCTGATACTTCCTTTCCTTTCTGAATGCATCATTACTAAATAAATATGGGAAAAGATAAAGTGAAAGTATTCTAATGTTTCACAAAAAAACCCAGCCAAACCAAAAAAACCTTAAAACCAACACAACAACAACAAAACAAAACCAACCAACCAAACCAAAAAAACTGCTAAAAATAGCTAATAACTGGTGGTGCTGAGTGTCTGCATATGGTCTGTCTCTTCTTGGGGGTGAATTGCTCTGTTCCTGGATCTGTAGCACCTCTGCATGGGCTGAGCCAAGAAAAGTGATTCCTCATCTCTGCTTGCAGGATTCACTGCTAACCCAGGGTCATTTCCCACCTGCTTGGCAGCTCTGTCATGAAACATCTTAGAGGCGTCCATGCTAACCCTTTAACTGACAGTTTTTCATCCATAGGCAGAAATAAATCCCTGTGCTTTTCAGAATAAAACTTGACCCAGAGCATAAAAATTTTAGCATTTTTCAAGCCTGGAGTTTTGTTAATCACAGGCAAAGCTTGATCCATTCCCACCATACAGCCCCTTCTTTTATGGAATTTTGAAATCTTCTTTCTAACATATATGTTCTGGTATAACAAAGTTAAGTAAAACTGGAAGCCAATGAACCTCAAAAGAGCATTAAAAACAATATTCTTCTTTAATCTTAAAATACTTTTCCTATTCATAATGATTTAATGAAGTCACACCAAAGATTAAATTGCACTAATTACATAATTTTTGAAATTAAACCCTTTTAACTATAATCTAACAGAGTATAATTAATGCTGGCATGCACAACCCTTAATTAACCATGGAGCTTTTACAGAACCTGATGTTTTTAATGGGAAATTTCTTGTAGGAAATTTCTTGAGTAATTTTTTTTTTTTGTAAAGTCACCCCAGGACAGAATATTAAAGTTACTGTAATGTAGGAAAGATCCTGTGTTAAGTAAATGCATGAATAATTTGCCTTCCAGCATTGCTCTCTAGAGGGATGTGTGCATCCTTTCCTAGGTGTAAATATTGGGAAAGCTCTCCAAGCAAAACTAGAGGCACAGAGTTAGCCTTAGGCCAAAAGTTCTTTCCATGTGATCACAACCCCACTTAAGAGGGCACTTGGCCATTTTTGCACATCCAGCAGGCTGGTCCACAAAACTCAGTTTGTTCATTGTCTTAGACAATGTCACATTACTTCAAAAAACCCATCCAAAACCAGGTCAAATTTAGGATCTCACAAGAAGTCCTCTGAGGAAGGGAGCATTTGGCAAAAAAAATCCATATTTTTCCTTGGTGTCTTGGTCATGGAACTCATTCAAAAAGAATTTTAGATGGAGAAGTTGCCTGAAAAAAAAATTACTAGAAAGATCAAAGGAGTGGTATATATTACACCAATATTCACTGTAGCTCCTGAGCATGGAGGAGAGGTAGCTACACAAAGCCTTCACCTTTTTCATCCTCCCTCAGCCTGTCACTACCATGAACCCAGCAGGAGAGCATCCCCACAGCTGATTTTTGCTTGGGCTCTGCACACTGCCAGTCCCACAGTCCTTTTGGTTGGGTGAGCATTGTGGCCTCCCACAAACACTCTGGCCATGCAAGATACCCCCCAGAGAAGAGGAGGGACCAACTTCACCACCCCATGATGCTCCTGCTGGAGCACCAGGCAGCAGGTTCATCCCTCAACCCCTGGATTAAAGGTTGGGCTTAATGGTTTTAAAGATCTTTTCCAACCTAAGCAATGTGATGATTTTACACTTAGGATGTACCTGTGTGTTATCAAAACCCGCCTGCCTCAAGCTGGCCCTGCAAACTTGAGTTTTCCCACCATGCAGAGCTGTCCAGTTTGGCCAGGGCCCTCATGCACAGCTCTGTGGAGGCCATCAGCAGCCACAAATCACCAGCTGATTTGTGTGGGGCAGTGGGTCAGGCCAAAAGGAATTGATATTGTTGATTGTTGTCTTGAAATGCTGCAGCCTAATCAAGGCAAACTGAGTGAAATTCACCAGGAAAACTGAGAGCTCCCTGTCCAGATGAATCTAAGAGGAAAACTGAGCAGGGCTGGCTGCAAACAAATGTGTGGGAGGTTGTTTGTAGAGATGTCCTGTACTTCCCACACTGAGCAATGCCACCTTCATGTGATCTTGCTGCTCCCCACTGCATTCTGTTAGGGACAAAGCAGAAACAGGAGGCTGCAAATGCCTCTGCAGCCTGTGGTGACCCGCCTCTGATGCTCCCTGGGAATATCTCAGAGATGCTTTCCTGAGATGTTTTCCTGGGAATGCAGGGACGTCTCAGGGCTGCAGGGAAGCAGGTGGCCCTGCCAAGTGTTTGTCACCTGATGTATTTGGCATGCAGCAGTTCTGGGAAAGATGTTAAGTGAAAACAGAAAACAGGTCTGTATTGACAATTCAGACCAAAGTGGTGCAAAGTAGATGAAGATGACTGGCCCAGCTCAGAGCGGGGAAGTAGTGGAGCCGCCATTCCTGGAGGTATTTAAAGGATGTGTAGAACATGGCACTCAGGGACATTGATTCAGTAGTGGGTTTGGTGTGTTAGGTCAGTGGCTGAATTAGATCTCAAGAGTCCTTTCCAACCTAAATGATTCTATGATGTGCTGTCTGATTTGCTCCATTACTTTTCTGATCCTAATTTGTTACCAGCTCCATCTTCTCTGAAGCCACACAGACCTTCCCAGAAGGGAATGAAGGGCTGTTCTCATCATCCAGCAAAGAAGGGCACCTGCCCCCCTGCAGCACCGTATCCCCTTGGGTGTCTCACACTGGCAGCAGTGAGAGCAGCACTGCCACACTGTTGTTAGATGGCACTGAAGAATGTCTCTGACTTGCAAATGTTCTTTAATGTAACACCAAAATAAGACAATAAAACTTTAGAGGGAATGTGGTGCAAAGGACAGATGTGTCACATCAGTGGGGCAAATAAAGCACTTCAGTGATAGGTGCCTTAATGAAAATACTCCAGAAATACCATGTTTTAGCCCAGGCTTGCTATGGGGTCATAAAAAAATCCTTAAAATCAAACAAATAAAATGTTATAAGTAAGTAACAAATATATAAAGGGCATTTTTCACACTTTGGTCTTGAAAAGCACTGATGACACACACAATGAGGGTGCATTTCAAGATATTGGGCAAAGTTAAGGCTCTGTTTTGAAGTATGTAACATGCTATTTCACACATGGTTGGTTTTTTTGGAGAGAATGAAGGTGTTTATTATTTATGCAATACATAGAACCTGCCCATTCCTATCAGTATTCTGTGCAGACACAGAACTGAAATATTTGTTCAATGCACATCAGTCCCTGTCCACAAAAGTGTAGATATGCCAACATGAAAGCCAGGCTGAGGGTAAAGAGGCCAGACCTGTGCTCTGTGCCATGGGGAGAGTCTTTGTGTCAGGAGTAGCATGATCCAGTTTCACCTTTTCTGCATATTCTAATTAGCCAGCAGCAGTCTTCCACCCAGTACCACTCTGGGCAAGCCAAAAATAGCACAAAAACTCAGCTCTCTCACCTTCCTTTTAAAAGCTTTCTTCTTCCCCCCCTATTTTTCCTAGGGGAACGGCTATTATGACTTTTTGAGCCTGGTTACTCTTTTTTTTTTCATCTTCATTTCTGATTTCATTTCACCTCTGCCAATGTATCACAAACTGAATCGCCAGTTTCTGTTGCAACCGTAAATGCAAGCCCAGCTCCTGCTGTGAAAGAGGCTCTCAGATGGAGATAGAGGCAGTGGATTGGTATCACAAACAGCTGGAACCAACAGTGTGAGCCAGGGTGGGAGCAGAGGGGAGATGAGCCACCCACAGGTGCTCACCTGGGACAAGATGAGCACCAACTACAGCAGTCATGAGAGCAGCAGTCACCCTGAGGTCAGCTTGAGCAACCTGATCTAAGGAAAAACTTCATGGCAGGGAGGTTGGAGTCAAGTGAGTTTTAAAGATTCCTTCCAACCCAGACCATTCTATGATCCTCTCAAACTCCATCCTAATGTCCACATTTTGCTACAAAAGCAGCTCTTTCTAGCCTGCTGTAAGCTCTGCTTTCTGTGAAGCAGCTACCCTGCAAACCCAAGAATCACAGCATCTGTTTATAGCTTTAAAGGAAAGGTGAGTTTCTACCCCAAAGGCACAGAGTGCTTTGCAAAGGAGAATCATGCTCCTCCTGAAGCCTGCTGTTTGCACACAGATAAACTTGTTATTGTGGTGGAATAAACACACAGTCTGTTTTGCAGACCTAGGTCAGGCAGAAGAGGTTTGTTTGTGCTGCTGTTGGAGAGAAGGCAGCGATCCGTATGAGCTGATGCAAAATGAAAGTGCTGGGGCTTGTGTACATTTTCAGCAGATAAAAAACTGCCCCGAGAAAAGGCATGGAAAGAAATTTTGTTAGAGCAGATGTGCCCCTGCCTCATAGGTAACTCAGGGACTGCAGCCCTGTGGCCTCAGCACAGCTTTGCTCAGCCTGTCCCTCTTGCTCCAGATGCTGCCATGTCCTCAAACAACTTCCAGGCCTGTGTCCACATTATCTATTATTTCACAGTGATGTGATTCCAGGCAGAGCTCCTGCTTGAGGAGGGAAGGATCTGTCTCCTGGCTTCCAAGGATACTTCAAAAAATATTTCATTTCTTCCTTCTTTGTCTTGCATGACAGATCCATAGCTAAAGATGGGGCAATGTTGGAACATTTCTTATAGAGAAGAGCAGGTATCAGGCTGGCAGAGTAATTCCTGTGCTGAGTTGTGTGCAGGAGCCACACCACACCCTCTGTACTGCCCATGGGCTGTATTGCAAAAAACCCTTCAACTGCATGGACAAAGTTGAAAAAAACCTACAGGAGAGGAAAAAAAAAAATTGAAAATCCCTCCTTGTGTTGCATCTCTCTGTCAGTAGATGGCTCTGCACGCCGTGGCGCTGCCGGGATAACCACGGAGCTGCGGCGGGACTGGGGCTCAGGATGGGCTCGGGATGGGCTCGGGATGGGCGGGAGGCAGCCCGGCTGCCGGCGCTGCTGCAGCTCCTGCTTCCTGCCTGGGAAAATTTAGAGGTGCCCCAAAACCTGCAAAACCCCACGGGTTCTGTTTAGCCACTGTTTTCTCTGTCATTTTTCTCAACCTGCCTTTATTCTTTTTTAACTGATGCCCATCCCACCCTGCTGGCTCCGGAGGTCCAGCCCAGGATGAGCACGGAGTCACCCATCATTGCCCATCCCAGCTTTGGCTGAGCGCTGCTGGCACTCGCTGGGTGGGTACCTCAGCTCAGCAGCTCCGGCAGCCCTGCCCTGCTGCCCGCAGCATCCCGGGCACCGCAGCTGCCTTTCCACAGCGGCATCGCATCCCCGAGAGCGCTGGGAGCATCCCCACTGGCCACAGGGCGCCCTCAGGCACCGAGCAGGTGAAGGCAGCAGCTGCCATCCGCCACACTGCAGAAAATACAGCTCAGAACAGAGCCTTGTAGCATCTCTTCCCATGCCTAATGCTGGAAGCCTCCAGAGGTCCAACCTGCTCGGCTTTTTTTCCTATCTGGCAACTCAATTTACTGGCATTTGTCTCCTGTGACCGTGCAAAATCAAAAATTGAGTTTCATAGAGAACACATTTAGGTTGGGGATGCAAGCCAAAAGCATTCTTATGGAACAGGACAGGCTTGGAACAGTCCGGGAAAAGTGCAGCCTTTCCAGCTAAAGCAGATTGCTATGGAGATATCAGGAAGATTTGTCAAGGGTGGCAAATGCCTGAGTGGTATAAATCATATAAACAGATTTTTACCTACACAGTAGCATCCAGGCTGGCAAAAGGGGCTGCAGCTTTACCTGTTATCTAAAAAAACTGAGCTAGTTCTCTAAAATTAGAATCATAGAATCATTTAGGTTGGAAAAAAACCCTTAAGGTCCTCAAGCCCAACCTTTAGCCCAGCACTGCCAAGCCCAGCACTAAACCATGTCTCCAAGCGCCACATCTACACATCTTTTAAATACCTCCAGGGGTAGTGACCCCATCCAGCCCCATAGGATTCTGTTTGTCCAAGTGGTGTAGCAGGTCACTGACCATTTCCCCTTGCATTTGGGGGGCTTCATTTCCTCCTCATATCTGTTTTCCAGCTCAGGGGCCTGGCTGTCTGGAGAACAACTGGTCTTAAAAGACTTAAATATTGAGGTAAATAAGGCATTAAGTACCTCAGCCTTTGTCACTATGTGTCCCTTGCATCCCATAAAGGACAGAGATTCTCCTTAGCCCTCTTTTTGTTGTGAATAACTTTATAGAAACATTTTGTATTGTCTATTACAGCAGTAGCCAGATTAATTTCTAGTTGTGCTTTGGCCCTTGTAATTTTCTCCCTGCATAATCCCACAACATCCTTGTAGTCCTCCTGAGTTGCCTGCCCCTTCTTCCAAAGCTGGTAAACTCATTTATTTAGCCTGAGTTCCAGCCAAAGCTATCTTTTCAGCCAGGCCAAGTCCTCTCCTCCACCAGCTCATCTTGTGTCACATGGGGACAGCATGCTCCTGCACTTCTAGGATTTCTTCCCTGAGGAATGACCAGCCAGCCTGGACCCCTCTGCCCTTCAGGAATCCTGTACTGCACTGTAACAGTGATTTTTGTTCTCTCCCTCACCACACAGGGTATGATTAAGAAAGGTCTCTGAAGTTCCTTAGGCAGGGGATGGCACCATTTCTACACTGAAGAGGCACAGAAAAATTTTCCTCAGGGGATTGGAGCTGACTTGAAGGAGGTTGCCTGTGAATGGGGGGGCTTGGTCACTTCATTGGATCTGGGCTGGAAAGACCCCCCTTTATCCACACTGAGCCCCTTCAAAGCCCTTCCATCCCCAAGGGACACACATTGTTCTGCCTGTGCAGAGCATTTCTCAGCTGGAACCTCACCTTGAACTGGTACTACAACTCTGTTATCAATGTTTTGTTGTTTCTTTTTAAACCCTGCTGCCTTCCCTCCCACTACCTCCACTTTTCTATTTATTTCCTCTATGTCTGAGTGTTTTCATTTATGAAGATAAAAGCCATGGAGAAGTGAAAGTGAGAAACTTTCTCACTTGAATTTCCACAAAGGCAAATCCTTGACCCTGAGCTGCCAGAGAAGACCCTTGCATGGTGGCAGCGTGCCTGGTCCCAAAGAGGGACACAAAGGCCCCATCTGTGTGAATGCAGTGTCCAGGCACTGGTGCCCAGCTGTCTGCACGCTGATCTTGGTGGGACAGCCATAGACACAAACTTGGCCACAGCTCTCCCCAAGCAATTCCTGGGGTGTATTCAGGGCTTAACCCAACACAGGAGCCATGCCCAGCAGCAAGCTGGATGCACACATTCCTTTAAAAGGTAAAAGTGTAACAGGATGGATGCAGCCTTATCATACCATGCAACCTCAAGGTCAGGGAAAAGGCAAAGAAGACTTTTATAAGACAAAACTGAAAGTGATGATGTTTCAAAATGGAAATAAAAATGTTCTCTCTCAGCAATGCTGAGCTTTGGCTCCCTTGACAAATTCCAGACAAATCAAGGCAAGAGCGTGCTCATTTGGACAGACAGTGGCTGAAAGCCATTTCTTCAGGGAAGCTGGCACAGCATGCCCAGCAGAACAAACCATGCTCTGCCTATTCCCACCTGCCACCAGAGCCCTGTGTTCAGCAGGGTCAGCTTCTCTGGGGGATGTCCCTTGGGCACTGCAGGGCACCATTTGGAAAGGAAATGTAAAGAGCCCCATGTCACATGCACTATAAAAATAGCTACATCCATCTACAGAGCCTCTGCCCTGCTTTTCAACTCAGTCCCACGTCCTCCCTGGAGCTACAGCTCCCAAACAGATCTGACTGTGCAGAACTTGTGTCCACACCGTGGCTGGGCAGGACTGTGGTTCAGGCATCTTGGTGCAGACCATTTCATGGGCCAGTTTGGTGGAAATGCAGAGTTGTGGAAGGCACCAGGTGCCTTCCCACCCGTCCCACCTGCTCTGCTTTGGCAGAAGGTCACAACAGGGTGGCACAGGAGCAGTGCCAGGCACCACAGCTGGATTGGGCAGCTGGTGTGTCACAAGAGCCCAGACTCCAGGATGTGTCCCAGGACCTCCATCCCCTGAATGCAGCTGTAGTTTGGGTAAGCCACCCATGGCAGCCATCACCAGGGGACTTCAGTGACTGCTCATATTTCTGCTCTTACCACAAAATTTGCAAAAGACCCCGAGATCTCTGGAGTGGCCCCATAGTTCCAAAAGGGCTGCCCAAGCCATGAGCAATTTGCTGCTGGGGTTGCCTGGTCTGTTGCTCTCTGAGATCCTCAGCCTTCCCATGCCTCACTTCTTCACCACTGAGCACAGGGAAGGAGACAGCCTCCTGCCATTTGGTCAGGCTGTGTAGGAGGAAAAAGCAGCCCCATAACTCAAACCAGGACAGCCCTGCATGGTGTGAGGGCAGTGCTTCAGGGGCAGCAGCCTTAGGAATGAGCAGCAGTGCCTCTCTCCCCTCCCATCTCCATGTGCCCTCCAGCCACTCCTTTCCCCTTTTTCTGGTGCCCATCTCCTTCCCACTGAGCTGAGCTGCAAACCACTGCTCGGCCTTTGCCTTGGCAGGCTCCACATTGACTCTGTGGTCAGAACCTGTGCTGGGGCCCTTCTCCCCAGGCTCAGTCTTGTTGAGAATCCAATCAGACAGGGGCTGGCCTCGGTGCTGGGTTTTATCATTACTCATCCAGCTTGGGCAGGATAGGACAGGGTAAAGGTTGCACAAGGAAGATGCTTGATGCCTTGTAAAGGGCTAGCCTGAAGAGCACTGAAATCCTTGGGGGATCTATTGCCTAAGGATGCCTTCGTGACTCACAGCAATGAAAAGGAGCCTTGCTCTCTTTACTGGGCCCTGGGCTGCCATACAAAGGCATCTCAAAAGCATCCTGGGCTGGGCTGATTGGTAAATGGCAAAGTTCTCAGGTGTTTATGAGTGAAAGGTGTGTTTGATGACTAGGCTTTAACGTGTTAATGCCTGCTGTGCCCTGATGTGCAATGTGTTCACTATTTTAGAATTAGCCCCCAAGATTTGTTTCAAATCAGCCCTGAAGGATAATAGCCTGTGTCTAAAAACCTCCTGTGTCTAAAAGTCTCCTGTGTCAAATTGTTTCAGGACCCTCACTGTGTTATCACTCAGGGACTGAAATCTGCAATCAAAAGCTCTGCTGAGCCTCCACTTTCCTTAAAACATTTCCCTCCTTGAGTAAAATCTTCACATCAGCAGCAGGGAATGCATCAGCTCCTTCATTGCTGAGAAGCACCAGCACAGCTGTGCGTGGCTGTGATCTTGAGTTCTGATATGGAGGAGCTGATATGGAGCTGCTTTCTCAGCAGTAGAACTCCTGTTCCTGCTTAACCAGTCACATTTACCCCTGGCTTTAGCCCCCAGCCTCAAATCAGCATTGGGACACCCCGGGGTTTGTGCACAGAGAGGGCCCACGGGGTGTAGGAGCAGAAGGAGGGGCAGCAGATCTTGGGTTTGTGGCAGCAGATCTTGGGTTTGTGCTCACAGCAGCTCCTGCTGTGTTGGATGAGTGGAACCTGATGTGTCTCAGAGACCCTCAGCAGCAAGGGGAGGGATGTGGGAGTATTCCTGTGGTGCAGGCTGGCTGCCCACGAGTGCAGGAATGGAAGGGAAAAATCACATTGGAAAGAATTGTTCATCCACACCAGTCTCACTCCCAGCCTTGTCTGCACCTATGTGCTCTGCTGGCATCATGAGAACTCCAGGTGGGTCTAGCTAAATGCACGAAGGGCATGAAATTGGTTATTCCCTTTCCTACTAATCCTCCTTCCCCTCCCAACACCTCCACCGCTGGCCTTCTTCAAAATCTCATGTCAGATTCTCGGGATCTCTGTAATCAAATAACAAACCCAGCAATCAGTAAAAGTGTCCATGTACCTGTTGTACTGAACAGAGGCATCTGCCATGGTCTCTCCTGGCAGCTCCCCATCCCCTGAGCAGCCCTGAGACCCCTGGGCATTCTGTTATTTGGATCCAAAAGCTGCCAGGCATCTTGGAAGCCAGATTTGCTTTCAAAAAAAAATCTCTGTTTCCAAAACAAAACTGCAGGATTTTGCTTTCTTTAATGTTGTTTGAAGTTCTCTTCTAATCCCACATGAAAATAACTCTGCAAATCCTAGCATAATTTCAAGGAAGTGGGGCTTCCCAGTCAGCTCTGGCATTGTCAGCCTTCTTTTACCTCCTTTCTGTTGTGCCTCCACTTGCTGAGACTTGGAGGCACCACTGTGCTGGTTTTAGGGAACACTGTGCCAGTTTTCAAGAAGAGCAAGAAGCAAGAGGACAAGGTCTTAACCTGAGCCAAAGTCCAGGAGTTTCCATATCCTTCTATGAAATCGCTTCCAGCAGCTTCCTTTTCTTCTTCTGTTAAAGATGGGCTCTCCTTGAGGTCTTCCCATGGAGGGGCTGCTTTGGGGTAGCCCATGTGTCAGAGCCTTGCAGAGTGCAGGATGATCCAGACCTACTGAAGCAATAACCCCCAGTTAGCCTGAAATGGTGCAGATAGCTACAGGCAAAATAAAAGTCTCTGTTTCCCTAACTGGAAACTGGAGGGAGAGCTGCTAATTCCAGTACTGATCAACTCTGCCACTAGACTGAGGGAAAAAAATTAATATAATTGCTGTTAAGAGCTGGGGATTGCAGAAAGACTGGTGGGATAATCAGTAATCAGTGAGAGAGCAGTTGTACCATGGCCTGTCTCTCTTCCAACAGCGTAGGATGAATATTTCTCCATGCTGTGGGATGTAGAGGAGAACAAGAAACACAGGCAGTGCCTACAGAATGGGGACTCACTGTGTCTAGAAGAGGATTTGAGGGATTTAGGGGGATCATCTGTACCAGCTCTCAATGCGATGTTGCAGCAAAAAGGACTGAGACTGCAGAACAGATGGGAAATCTGTGCTTTAGTCAAACACAAGCTGTTGGACACAACAGGAGGAGCTGGTTACATCTTATAATTCTGTGTCAAACAAGAAAACAAATGAGATGTTCCAATGGAGTGTAAGTTTTTTATTTGCCAAGGGTCACACATGATATTTATCATAAAAAAAGAAATGTGAAGACGTCTGTTAAGCCCCGTGGCCAACATCCATCTTCTGAATCTTTCTCTCTCTTGAATGAGGAATATCAAACAGTTTTCATTGCTTTTCCTTTCTTTTCCCCCCTTAGATTGGAATGGGCTGGCTGAGAAAGCTGTGGTTGTGAAAGGCTGCACCCAGCACTGGTATTGGGAAAGTTGCTTTTGAGCAGAAATTCTGATTACAGCAAAACTTTGTCCTGCTCACTTTGTACTCAGTCCTGCCTGCATCCTATAGCATGAACCTTCTGGAGATCCCACTGCAATGGGAAACATCTCTCTCACTCCAAAGGTTCTCCTGGTCCCTGCTATCATTGTCCTGGCTCTCATATAATTTGCTCTGCCTCCCTGCCCTGCAGCAACAGTGGGTCACCAGTGAAATGGGCTCAGAACTTGGATTTGCTTTGGAAAAACATCCAGAAGGGGGAATGCTCCCAGCGTGCTGGCAGCACTTGTTAACTCAATGTCAGAGCTGCTACACCAGGGACGTGGGAAGTGACATGCAGCTCATCTGGGAAGCTTGGCAGCACTTTCCCTGCAAGCAGCTCAGCTGTGCTCCTCAGGGAGGGAGGAGGAAGTGTCCTCATTTCCCCACGAGCACGAGGCACAGTGTGCTCCAGCATGTGTGCATGAGAGCTGTACCTTCACCTGGGATGGGACCAAGGGACATTTCCTTCCCTCTTACAGAGACACGTCACAAGGGAGATTGTAGTAATACACAAGAGATCAAAGATGTTTTTCTGCTAGAGGGCTGGGAAGAGAAGGGTTATAAGGTGCTTTCCCATCCAAGCCTTTGGGAACTCTGCTGGAATTGCAGAGAGCCTCTGTGTTCCTGCTGGCCAAGATGTGAGCTGCCTGGGAGGGACAGGAGCTGCTCCAGGGAGCAAAGCCATGGACAGGGATGCTAGCAGGTTCCTTGTAGTGTGAGATGGACCCTGGAGAGCAGCAGGGAAACCATGTGAGTCAGCAAATTCACCTTCTCAGTCATTGCTGTGCTCATGCTCCCAGCTCCTCCTTTCCACACCTTCTCACCCCCAGCTCTTCAGCACAAAGCCTGAGCCAATGTCACCACAAAAGCAAGGACAGCCCAGAGAGCTGTGGCTCATCTCCCCGTGGGGAGGTCTCCATGCTGACCTGCTTCTGTAATCAAGGAAATTGCAGCCTCCTGATCAGGACCGAGGATGACATTCAGTCCTAGGAGAAGAGGGAGGAGTGAGTCTGGTTTCCCAGGGCTGCTCCCTGTAAGAGAGAGACCTGCTGAATGCTCAGTAGTTTTGTTACAGACCCTGTATAAGCAGATCTGCTCAATGACCAGGAGAGGCAGAGCTTGTATTCCCATTTCAAGGTGTCCAGTGCTGTTGTGTGAGTGTCATCCCTCCGGGTGGCCTTGGAAATGTAAAACTGGGCAGTGGTGGGGGGGGAAGCATGAGGAGTTTCTTCCCCATTTCTCAGGGGAAGGGAGGTGTCTTCAGCCCAACAAGTCTGAGGTCTGAGATGAAGGGATGGAGGAAGGACAGTGGTACCAGCACATCTCCTGCTTGCTGCTCCCCAGAGAGTGCTGAGTATTCCATTGATCCATGTGCCAGGACAAGGTGGGGCAAGCCAGTTGGGCCACAGGTCCCTGAAGGACACTGTGCACAGCCAGGGCTGCAGCCATGCCCTGTGCCTGGGCACTAGGAATTCTGTGGCTCTGTCTGGGCCAGCTCCCAGCTCCCTGAGCATTCTGTCCTCCAGTATTGTCTTTCTCTCCCTCTATCACAGACATTTTTGGCATTACTGATGCTCATTCATTTTTAACACTGAATACACTTTTCCTGCCCAAAGCCTTCCCTAAACATCAGCTAATGAAGCTTCTGTGCTCCCCTCAGAGACTGGCATTGGCCATGATGATCTCTGTACCAGGGATTTGCCCAAGAGCATGAAACAGCTCAGCTCCAGAGCTGCTCTTGAGCCTGGAACTGGAGAGCCCCAGGGCTGTGCTCAGGCAGGTGGGTGTGGAGCATCCCACCCCTTCCCCTGGGAGGGACACACACAAGTGGTGGGTTAGGTCTTCACCCAGGGTTAGGGGACAAAGGACTGATGGTCTCTATGGGCTAAGCTGCACACCCAAACTGCCACAGCAGGTGTAAAATCATATTGGGGTACAAATTCAAAGAGGAGAAACTTAGGTTGGATACAAGTAAGAAATTTTTTTCTGTGAGGGTGGTGAGACACTGGAACAGGTTCCCCAGGGAGGTTGTGGATGCCCCAGCCCTGGAAGGGCTCAAGACAAGGTTGGATGGGACTTGGAGGAACCTGGTCTAGTGGGAGATCTCCCTGCCCATGGTAGGGGGTGGAATTAGATGATCTGTAAGGTCCTTTCCCGCCTCAAACACTCTGTGACTCTGTGGTATACAATATAGAGGATAAGAAGTGTGGTCCTGCCTGTCTGTACCAAGCCTGTCAGCTACAGCTGCAGAGGTGTTTTGTTCCCAGCAGAGACCATCCATCACCCAAATTAAGGCTCTGAGCAGCAGTTCCTTGGTAAAAGATGGGTGTTATTAGCTCCAAAGCTCCTGTGTCTAAAGGGCAAAATAATTCACCAGCCTGCTCCTGTTCCCTTGGTGTGCCTGGCCCAGGGAGCATCCCAGAACCAGGAGCTATCTGCATCCCAGCACTAACAGCCTTCATCATCATCATCATCATCATCATCATCATCATTATTACTAATATTATTACTACTGTGATGGTCTTCCCTGTGCCTGCCTGCAGTTTCCTGGAAAGGACAGGTCACTAAAGCAGTGAACAGCACACAGTACAAGCACAGCTGGAAGAGCTGGGAGAGCACTTCTGTGCAAATATGATTCCTATTTTCCAGACTGAAGCTTTGCTTCCAAGTGGCAGCTGGATCACATAAGACAAAACTAGGGAGCAGGAGCTGCTTTGATCTGGAGCATCTCATCACTGGAACCCAGAGGTTCCAGGATGGCTCAGCACAGAGGGACGCCTGTGCCTGCAGGCTGCTCTGCACATTTCCAGCCAAGCCCACTGAAGGATACCTCACTCTTTATGTCCAGTTGTTCCTTAATGTGTTTTCTTTCCTAGGTGGCATTTCAGGAAATACATAAATGTCACCCAAGGTGTGTTAAAGGAAAGACAGATGAAATACAGTGAAAGACCCATAGAAATGAAATGTATGTATGCCTCAGCCTCTCTCTTTTCCACTCACATTTTTCTTTCTTTTCATCTAGAGTGGAGCAGCTACAATAGGCACAAATCCAGCAGGAAGGAACTGGGCAGAGAGCAGGTGAGGAATGGGGCATGTCAAATATTTTCCCTGAGCCCAGAAAGTCCATGGGTTAAGGTGGTAAAATGTGTCAGTGCCAGCATGACCCTGGTGTAAGGTGTGTTTAATCAGAGCAGCAGAGTCCTCTCCCCTCCAGGGCAGGGTGTGCAGGGCCTGGCCATTCCTGCAGCCCCAGCCCCACACACCTCCTGCTCTCCCCCATGATCCCAAGGGACTGCATCCCCCAGCTCCATGTGTAACAAGGGGTTGCAGGGATGCTGGGTGTGTTTGTCATGGTTATCCAGGAGCAGGCATGCTGTAGCCATCACTCCCAGTGCTGTTCCACTGCTTTTCAGGTCAGTAGGGGCAAACCCACAAAGGATTGTGTACCAGGGCTTGGGCTGCTTAAAATCCTTCTGAATGGGATGCTATAGAGCAATATCAGCTTTTAATGGTGCTTTTAATTATCATACAAGTTCTTCCAGTGCCTTGAGTCACACCAGTTATTTGGAGTGTCAGTGAGGGGAAATATTCACAGGCACATATTGCCCAAACAATTTGTGAATGCTCCACCCCTGGAAGTGTTCAAGGCCAGGCTGGATGGGGCTTGGAGCAACCTGGGCTAGTGGAAGGTGTCCCTGCCCATGCCAGGGGGTTGGAACTGGATGTTCTTTAAGGTCCCTTCCAACCCGAACCACCCTACAATTACATAAATAGCACACATTGGGCTTTCCTGGGTGAGGCATATGTGGGCACTGCAGTACCAGGAGATGCTGCAATGGACTTGTGCAGATCCATGTGTTGGGTTGGCATGGCCAGGTTTTGGTTGGAGGAGAGCTACAGGAGTGGCTTCTGTGAGAAGCTGCCAGAAGCTTCCCCCATGTCCAGCAGAGCCAATCCCTGGCAGCTCCAGGATGGACCCACTGTTGGCCAAGGCCAGGCCAATTAGAAATAGTGGTAATGCCTCTGTGATAATTAGGAAGAAGAAAAAACTGTTATTGAGCAGGTGTAATTGCAGCCAGAGAAGAGCAGAGTGAGAATACGTGAGAGGAAGAGCTCTGCAGACACTGTGACACACTGCAGACACCCTGACAGCTCTGCAGGTCACTGGAGAAGGAGGAGCAGGAGCTGCTCCAGGCACCAGAGCTGGGATTCCCCTGCAGCCCATGGAGATCCATGGGAGAGCAGAGCTCCACCTGTAGCCCATGGTGGAGCCCCCACTGCAGTAGGTGGATGCCTGGGAGGAGGCTGGGACCCTGTGGGAAGCCTGTGCTGGAGCAGGGTCCTGGCAGGGAGCTGTGGAGAGAGAAGACAATGCTGGAGCAGGTTTCCTGGTAGGATTGTGACCCTGTGGGGCCCCATGATGGGGCAGCCTGTTCCTGAAGGACTGACCCCATGGAAGAGGGACCCACAGTGCAGCAGTCTGGGGAGAACTCCTGCCCATGGGATGGACTCATGCTAGAGAAGTTTCTGGAGGGAGGGACCCAGGGTGCAGCAGGGGAGTGACTCCTGTCCCTGAGCAGTGGGAGAAGCCATGGGTGATGAGCTGACCATAACCTTCCCTCCCTGTCTCCCTGAGATGCTGGGGGAGGAGGTAGAGCTGGGAAAGAGGGAGAGGTGGGGGGAATGTATTTTTAAGGTCTGATTTTGCTTCTCATTACCCTGCTCTGGTTTTGTTACTAATAAATTAAATTAATATCTCTAATTCAAGTCTGTTTTGCCGTGATGATATGTGGTGAATGATCTCCCTCTGTCCTTATCTCCACCCATGAACCCTTTGTTACATTTTCTCTCCCCTGTCCATCTGCAGAGGGGAAAGATAGAGAGGCTTTGAGGAGTGCCTGGCATCCAACCAGCACCAACCCACTACACCCACAACCTTAGCTGGCTGTTTTTTTGAAAATTAAACCCACAAACAAAATGTGCAGCAGATATTTAGTGTTCAGGTGATGTGTAATGATGCAGAGCTGTGTGTGTGCCTGGGGAAGTTAGAGGGGGGTCTGTAGCCTTGATTTCCTGGACCATATGTTACCCCAGATTTGCCAGGGAGGAGCAGCAGTGTGCAGAGATGGACACACTTAGAGGGCAATGTTTATTCCCTGAGACCTCATCTCACCCTGCAGTATTATGTTGGATAATCCCAGAGTGATAATGGGAGTGATTTTTTCTTCATCACTTTCTTTGCTTCAGCCTTGCTGGCAGGGGAGTGGTTATGTCACATCCTGACCTCAGCAAAGCAGGAACACTTCTGTTCCCAGTCACAGCCATGGAAACAGTTTTCTAGGGTTTTTTTATTTATTTTATTTTCATCTCTTCAGCCCGGGGATGTTCTTACTGCAACGAGTCACTGGGTGCATATATAACCGACAATACTTGGCTAAATGCACCGGGGAGCACAAAGAAACACTAAAATGTACCAGAAATCAATATATTTACACTAGATTTCACTTCTGGTGGTTTCAAGCTGTTCATCAAGCCAAAGCTGTTCTTTCTACTTTGTACATGAGCATTTATAAAATCAACATGTACAGCCTACAAGCAAGTGTATTCTTGTGTCCCCACAGTTTACTGCCTTCCTGGAATTACCCCTCTGTGAGTCCAGAACAGATGTCGACTTCAAACTTATAATAAATCCACCAACCGTCCAGCCTTGCATGCAGACATGGTGTAATTTTTTTTTTGTTTAAATTGGACAGAATACAAACAAAGGAAAGAATTTGTTATCAACAACTAAAAAGGGAGAGAGTTTTTTCACACTCAAGCGTGTGAAAAGCCAGAAGGCAAAGCAGAGATGGGAATCTGGTGCCTTGGAAAGTGTGCGAGCAGTTTTATGTGTCAGTCATATTTTACTGTCTTGTCCACTGTGTCATGAATCTCTGCCTGTATCTGCATGTAAAAATGCCCCAGCCTAATTATTAGCTATTAATTATATGCTGGATTCAAGCGAGAATTACCATAATGTGCCACAGCATCCATAAATACGAGATCCAAGAGGGGCAGAATGGCCTTTTGTTTCCCTCTGCAGAATTATATGCATGACCCAGTTTTTTTCTAATACTGCAGTGGCAGGAGAGACATAGCATTGTTTGTTCCACACAAAATGGGGAGGGGGGAAGGGCTCTATTTTGAAATGTACAGTAAATAAACTCTTGCATTGCAGAATAAGACCGGAGAAAGGATGCTCGAGTCTCTTGCTCCAGCCAGCCACATTTGCAGAGATATCTCACAGTTAATTATAATACGTGCCTGAACAGTCTGAGGCCACTCTCAGAATCCAATTTTCATGTTAAATACCCCTTTGCTACATGCTGGGTCTCCTGTTTGTGATGCAGGTTGGCTAAACCTGCTGGTTTGGGTGGGGACTTGTGAGCCCCAGACCCTGGTGCCTGCGGGGCTTCGGGTTCCCTGAGTGCCAGTGGAAAAGAAGAGGGCTCAGTGCTTAGGCTTGGATGCCTGTGGGACACCAAAGCTGGGAGGTGCAAGTTCCTTACCCCCAAACACCTCATTCTTCAGACTGTGTGGTCACTGGGATGAGCAATGAGAGAAAAGGCAGCCAGTTCTGGCTGGGAATGAAGATTTTGGGGGCTGAATTTTCACAGCTGAGAACCCTCCACCTTGATCCACAATTACAGGAGAAGAGGGAGGATCCAGTTTTCTTGGAGAAATTGCAGTGCTGGTCTAAGGGTGACCCAACAAAGGGAAAAGGACAATGCAGTGATTATCAACTTCCCCCAGGAGTCAAGGATATAAATAAATACACCGTGAATTCTTAGACACAGTCCCAATGATGAGATAATGCACAGAGAATGCACAGCACAGAAACCTATATCTGTCCTTAAGGAGAAAATCTGGGAAGAGCAGAGGAAAGGAAGGCAGTCCCAGAAGGGCACACAGCAGGGCCTGGGATGTGACCATGGCAGGAGAGCTGAGGAGGAGGAGGAGGTAGGAGAGGATTTTCCAGTTAACAACAGTGATAGTGAGGGATGTTATTTTAATTCCCCACAACTGGAAATGAGACAGAATCCCAGTCCAGTGAATCCCTAGGGTGCTGGGGACAACATTTCAGCTCAGATGAACAAACAGTACATTCATCAGGCTCTGGCCGTGAGGAGCCAGCTGGGAACTGAAGGAACAGTGATTTTGGGGAGAGCAATCACGGAGTGGCAGAATTAATCTTTCTCACAAACAGAGAGATGCAAGAGGAGGAGCAGAGGGAGTCTGGACCCAAACCAGGTGATTTTGGCACACATGGGGAAGCTATGGATACCTCCTGAGGGAGAAGGAGAGCCAGCACAGCAGGGAACGGCCTAAGGACACTGGGTGGTTTATCCTACCAGGAGTACACTGGGTGGTTTATCCTACCAGGAGGAAGGCAGACAACATGAACACTGAGCTCTACACCAGAGGCCCAGCTGCAAAGCCAGGGCAGAGGGAGGTGGAACTGTGGGAGGTCGTTGTGTATTTACATCAAAACCTGCCCCATTGTGAAACCACACAGCCTGAATGAGTTTCAGCTAGCACGAGTTGGAAACCAATAGGAGGATCTGTAAACACATCAGAAGAAAGAAGAAGGAGAGGAACAAAGGGATGACTTGGGAAAGGCCAGTGCTGTGTTCACAAAAAAGGTTCCTTATCATCAGCTGACTGTAATTACCAGTTAATCAAGCCAAGGGGTGGAGCAGAAAGAAATCATCCAGAGGTGGTTTAGGTGGGACAGAGGAGATGGAGTCACTACAAGCAGAGGATGATCCTGAGGGAGGTGAGCAGTGGAAGGAGTTGGGATGTTCTTCCCAGACACCCTGGGCTAGGAAATACCATATGGAGCAGAAATCAGCAGGCACAATATCTCCCTTTAAAAAGCAAGATTTATACATCAGAGCCTAACTCCGAGTCTTGGAAAAGACCCAGAACAAATTATTAAACAAACAGCTGATACAAAGCCAGAGGAGATATAGACATCAGAATAAGAAGAGAAGATAAATTTGTCAAAAATAAATTGCCCAAACCAGAGTAATGTTCAACTCTGCTTCCCTCTTGGGCAGCTGAAATGTGCCATGATTTAAGCCAAGCTTTTGAGATAGTCCCATCTGACATTTTACCAATTTTCTTAAATTAAGGAAATACGAGAAAGTGAATTTAGGGACAATTTAATAAAATACAGCTGGAGTCACTGCAGATAATTTTCAGTCACACAAGGAGGAGATTTTGAGCAGGGTGTTCCTGGATCAGGCATAAAGGTGATCCTATTCAGCCTTTTCATTTGCTGACTCAAGCCATGGCCCAGGGAATGCTTTTCTAAAATATGCAGGTTGTGCTGGATATCAAGCACCTGGGAGGACTGGATGAGAATTCAAAACTACCTGGACAAAATTGGAGAAAAAGCCTGACTTGAATCAGTGGAAATCCAGTAAATAACAATACAAACTATGGCTCTGGCAGGAGCATATCAAACACACAGTACCCACGGGGGAGCTCTTACCCAGTGACAGTACAGTGTCCCCAGTGACAGTACAGCAGAAATGGAAGGGGAATGGCAATTCACAAAGGATGGGGGTGAGAAATCTGCAGTTGGGAAAACACCAGCAGAAGCAAATCTCCTTTCTGGATGCAATACTGGAGTGCTGTGTGTAAGCCAGAGGAGGTAATTGCTCAGCTTGCCTCCATGCTGATAAGGTCTCAGCTGGACCAAGTCTCCTATTTAGGGCACGCTTTGGCAAAGATGTTAATTAATTAAAAAAGATTAAGATACGACGAAAAAAGTAGAAAGGTTGGAGGATTTAACTTTATTTTGCCAGGAAGGGGAAGCTGTGATAAAAAGCTCCTGGATACAGCCAATTCTTACAAAGAGCAGATATTCAAGTGTTGCAAGAGGCAATCACATTAAATTGCATCAGGGCAGGAGCTCCATCCCTGTTAACCTTTTATCTGCCTTCTTCTGTCCCTTGTCCCCCAGCACACCCTCTTTGGGTGCAGGGATCTGAGCAGTACATGGGGCTCACTGGCCACACGGGCTGAACACAGCAACAGGGGGTACCTGGCTCCCCGCTCTCCATCTCCCTCACCTGTGTCCCCTCCTGCCTGTTCCTGGGCTCTGGCAGGGACGTCTTGGCTGGACTGCCTCACCCAGACACACAGATCTGAGCACTGCTGAGCACAGAAGCAGGGAAAGGCAGCCATGGCTCTGCAGCAAATGCAGCAGGACAGGGGTCTGGACCTGGATGGTCCAGTTCAGGCATCAGATAATGTGTGTGTGTGGCCACCCCTGGAGTGGATCTTCCAGCCCCTGCCTCAGCCCCTTGGACTCTAATGTGGGCTCGAGCTGTTGGATACGCATCAGTTGAAAATAAACCCAGCAATAATTAAAACACTGTGCAGCGCTTTTCCCTTTGGGGAGCCGGGGGGAGGGAGGGGGAAATCTGTTTGTATTTTTGGCCTGGTTTTCCTCATTTTCTGCCACAGAAAACAATTCTTCTTAATGATGACTGTTCCACATTCCCGCTCGTGTTCCCTGCCTTTGTTAATGTGAAGATTTAAATGCACCATTTAATGCCAACATGGGCCAATGAACTCATGGCTGTACTCGCTCTCCCAGGCTGCCAGGAGGATGCACGATTCTATGACAGGCAATTAAAAACCCCATTATGGGACTAAGGAATAAAAAGTAGATGATGTATTAAAACAAGGAACATGTTTAATTTATAAATACAAGTTATTGCATGCTGTGAAGTGCTAGGGAGAGAAATGAATAAAGAAAGGACTTTGTAGAGCTGCTCGCTATTAAGTATTATAAACAGCAATAGATGTCTGGCTGTCAGAGCCTCCTGGCAGCTCTGCATGCCAGGCAGACCTCTGCCTCCCCTTCCCCCAGGGCAACTAATTTCTTCTATTTCCAAATCCAATAAGAATTTTTGCTGCATTAGCCAAAAAAACTCATAGCAGCAGCATCAGGGAGTGTGACGCGAGCAACCTGGCCTAGGGGATGTGATCTAAAGTGGAATTGCACAATTGCTCTATTAAAATTCAGCCACAGTAATTAAAATTTGATAATAAAGACCTGCTCAGCACCTTGAAGCTGCAGGGATGAATTTCTCAGGCATGTGCCTGTCCCTGCTGTGCCCAGTGTGGTGGTCCCAGGATTGCTCTCCTGGATGTCTGGCTGGGAGAGTGGGCTGCCAGGGGCTCCCACATTTAATTTCTGGAGGGAAAGGGAGAGGTGTATCACACAGATTATACAAATAATTGCATGGATGGCCTCATCCTTCCAAGAAGGATCAATGATCAATGCAGCAGGGTGGAGTCCTGGTGTAAACCCCGCCCCCCCCCCCCCGCCAAGGATGGCTGTTGGGTCAGATTGGGATCCTGAAGTACCTGAGCCCAATTCTCCCTCCAGATGGGAAAGCTGAGGCTTCTCCGCGCTCCCTTCACACATCCTGCAGTTATCCTCTGAAGAGAAATGCTTCTGGCCACAGCAGCTCTGGGGACAGAGGGATCCTACAGGGGACACTAGCCTGGGATGACCCAGCAGCCTGATCAGAGGAAATCCCAGAGAGAAGTCAGGGAGACAGATAAGGGGAGAGCAAAAACATCCAGCAAGACATCTCGGATCCACAGGGAGGGCTGGGAGAGGAAACGGCCCATTAGCAGCGTCTGGGGGAATCAAAGAGCCATTGTGCACCGGGCTCTGCATGCAGCTTTCTCAGCGTGTTTGCACCTCCTTGGGGACACTGCTCCGGCCTCTCACCTCCTTACGTCAATGCATTTCCCAGCAGATTTCCCCATCTGTTTATCGTCTCTGGTGGTGAAGGGTCTCATGGGGAGCTCTGCCTGCTCTGCATCTGCTCTTGTGACAGGCTCCATTCTGTCTGCAAGAGATGAATGAGCAGCCCTGGGGCGGGGAAGTCCTGGGAATAAATACTCTGGTCTAGGGAAGGGACCTTTCTATGGTGAGGGTGAGACCCTGCACTGCTGCTGTGGTGAGCTGGAGAAGAATGGGAGCCAAGGGGGTCTTTGTCTTCATCCCCAGAAAAGCAATGATGTGTTCCTACATGTCTCACTTCACATGAATGATGGAATGGTTTGGGTTGGAAAAACCTCTAAAGATCATCTTGTTCCAACCTCTCTGACATGGGCAGTGATGCCACCCACCAGACCAGGTTGCTCCAAGCCCCAAACAACCTGGCCCTGAACACTTCCAGGGATCTACAGCTTCCCTGGCCAATTTGTGATAGTACCTCACCACCCTTTGAGTAAAGAATTTCTTCCTAACATCTAGACTAAAACTCTTGTCTCTTAGTATTCCCCTCTGTCCTATCAGTATCTACTCGTGTAAGAAGCTGCTCTCCCTCTTTTTTATAAGCTCTCTTCAATTACTGGGAAGCTCTCTAAGGTCATCCCATAGCCTTCTCTTCTCCAGGCTGATCCGCCCCAACTCTCCCAGTCTGTCTGCAAAGGAGAGGGGCTCCAGCCCTTTGAGCTTCTCTGTGGTCTCCTCTGGACCCGTTCCAAAATCTCCATGTCTTTCTTGTTCTGAGGACCCCAAATCTGGACACAGCAGTCCAGATGGGGTCTCACAAGGGCCTGTAAAGATCCTGCTCTCCCTGGATATTCCTCAGGGAAGAACATTATCCTGCCTTGTCTCCACCAAGGCAATGCCCATCTCCTGACACACTCATTGGCCAAAGGACACACACGGCAGAGGAAGGTGATTAACAAATCCCAGACCAAAACACCAAACTGTCTGAGAGTGGGCTCCAGGGGGACCTGGGCACAAGGGGAAACAACCAGCAAGAAGAAGTCCAAATGATGCAAAGCTCAGCTCCTGCAATGCACAAATGCCCGACTCAGAAGGGCTGTGTAAACAGAACGTGTGTGGAGGAACATCTCACCCAGGCAGCCAAAGGGACTCCCAAAGCCAGGAAGGACACATTTCCCCTTCCCTCCTTTCTGTACCATGCCACTGGAGGACACAGAAGCCCCTAACTCCTGAGGGTTTTGCAATGACATACTGGTGTGAAAAGCCCTGTGTTCCCCAAGTCCCCACCTCGGCACTGGGTGGTTCTGATTCCTGGTTATATCACTGACCCATATTTCTGCCTGAGCTTCCAGCCATCACAACATCCCAAAGAAGCAGATTTTCCCCTCTAAGGTGTTGGTATGATCTGCTAGAAGGGACTTTCCAAACCATTACAAAGTGAAAGTCCCTGTGACTCGGGAAAGTCCACAAGACGCTTGCTGCCTCCTCACTCTCTTTGACTTGGTACTGCAAGGATATTCATGGACCTCATCCAGGGCAAATACCAAGTCCAGTGTTTAGGAAGGAATAACCCCCAGGCTACAACACAGGCTGGGGGTGACTGGTGGAGGAGCAGCTGTGCAGAAAGGGCATTGAGTCAGCAATGCATCATAACAGCAAAGAAGGCAAACAGGCCCTTGGGCTGCATTAGGCAGAGCATTGCCAGCAGGTAGAGGAAGGCAACTCCTTCCCTCTGCTCAGCCCTGCTGACACCATGACTGGATATTGCAACAGCCTCCAGTACAAGAGAGATGGAGACACATGGGAAAGAGCCCAGGGAAAGGCCATCAGGACATTCAGAGCTCACACAGCCCTGTGGGATCACACAGCTTGGGAGGGGAGGCTGAGCGTGCAGGGCTGGAGAAGAGAAGCTCTGGTGTACCTGCAAGGAGGATATGGAGATGATGAACTCAAGCTGTACACAGAGGTGCACAAGGGGAACTCAACAGACACTGGACATAAGCTGAAGCCAGGGAGGTTCAGACTGGATATGAGAAAAAGTGTTCCCACTATCAGGAGGGCAGTTCAGCTCCGATACAGGGTGCCCAGAAAGGCTGTGCTGCCTCCAGCCTTGGAGGTTTCTAAAAACCAACTCACTAAAGCCCAAGCAACCTGGTCTGACCCCAGAGGTGGCAGGATGAAGAGGTTGGGCTGGAGACCTCCTGCAGTCCCTTCCCACATGAGCCCTCCTGTCATCCTACAGTGCCCAAGGCCACCCCATGCCCAAGACACACAGTGCATCTGTGGCTCAGCAGTGCCAAATGCTGGCTTTCCTCTCTAGGAACAGCACTGGTGACTGCATCTCCTCCCCTGCTGGGGGACCTCCACCAAACCCACAGCTACCAGATGGCCAAAAGCTGCCTCCCCCAGCACTAGCAGGGAGAGGGGGAGCAGGGAGCCTCCCGGCGCTCTCCCAGGCATCCCTAACCACAGCACATTGTTCTGGGCATCACACAATAACCCCAGACAGAGCAGGGCGTCGTGGGAGTGTGGGATCCACAGTCACGTCCAGGAACAAAGCCCTGCAGGAGGGCAGGGGGCTGAGTGCCTGGTGTGGGGTGCAGGAGGGAAGAGGAGGGCAGCTCTCCTTCCTCTGTCCAAGTCAGAATTTGATTATCCAAACCCAGCAATCGTAAACGTCCCCCACTCATCTGGTAACAATAAGGAGCCAGGGAACAGCTTGTCCTTGCCTGGCACTGTGCCACTGACCGGGCCATGCAGCCAGAGCCACCTCCCCAGGCCCCTGATCCTCACCCCTGATCTCTGCAGACACCTGCAAAGGTTGCAGCAAGGTGGAGTCAGCCTCTTCTCCCAGGCAACTAATGAGGATTAGCCTCAAGCTGCCCCAGGGGAGGCTCAGGTTGGACATCAGGAGGAAATTCTTCACGGAAAGGGTTGTTAAACATTGGAATGGATTGCCCAGGGAGGCAGTGGAGTCACTGTCCCTGGAGATGTTTAAGGAAAGATGGGACATGGCACTGAGTGCATGGTCTGGTTGACAAGGTGGTGTTTGGGTTGGACTCGATGATCTCAGAGGTCTTTTCCAACCCCACTGATTCTGGGAGTCTGAGTCACTCCTCTTCCACTCCTGCTTGCACACAAGGTGAGCCTGGTGATGGAAACCGAAGATCTACAAGTTCAAACTCCTCTCACTCCATGACCTTTAGAACTGGGCCCAGCGCCACCAGTATCAGAAATTGTGCATAAAAAATGGCTGCCCGTGGGTTTTGACTCTATTGAGTGAGTCTTATTCTGAGAGAGGACAATATGGGGCTCCTGCTAAGGGCATCACTGATGGGTAGTGGCTAGTGGGGATGGATGGATGGATGGATGGATGGATGGATGGATGGATGGATGGATGGATGGATGGATGGATGGATGGATGGATAGATGGATGGATGGATGGATGAGTAGCTGATGCCTGGGAGAAATGCACAGTATGCAGCTTGTGACCAGTGAACTGGCACAGTGGGAGGCTGCAGGATGAAGGCAGTAGCCAGTTTTCCTAGGGGCCATGGAAAAGCAAAGAGAAAGGGAAAGATGAACACACTTCTGTGTACTTTGGATGGGGTTGTTGTTTGTTGTTACATTATCTGCTTTCCTGTTTCCCTTGCCTCTCTTCCCTCCAGTGGAGCACTGTTTGGTTAAGTTTCTTTGGTCACAACTGGGGAAGGATAGCTGGGGAGGGAAGCAGGGGGAGGATGGCTGAGGCATGGTGTGAGGGAAGGGGCGCAGAGGCAGATGTGAAAGGCTTGTAGGGCAGGAAAGTCCCTTGAGTATCCAGGCTGGTTTGACTAAATTTTCCAATGTTTCTGGCTAGAAATTAGTGACGTGTTTGTGAGGACCCTTAAAAATTAAGGGTTCCTTAATTGCTCTCTTGTGCTGCCAAGAAAGGTTACATTTATTACAGAATTACCTCGGTTGCAGCATCCAGAATTTTGAGGGATGTGTCCTGGCTCATTTTCAAGGACAGTTTGCTCCACAGACACTTCAGGACTTGAAGAGGTTTCCAAAGGTGACATGGAAAAAACTGTGCTAAGAGCAGGAATGTGATAGCTACATGTCCAGCCCTCTGCTACCTCTAACCAGGCTTATCCCATAGCTGTGGCACTGGGGTCCCACTATCCCAGTGCCACCAGCCAGCAAGTGCCCTGCAGTGATGGGGCAGGGCTCAGGGTGAAATGAGCTGCAAGCAAGGCCTGGTGCAGCCACAGTGCTCCCAAGGCACTTCCCAGCCATGACCATGTCACAGGAGTCATTCCCAAACTGCTGCTGGGGCTGTCCCAGGAACCTCTCAGCAGCCCTGCCCAGTTCCCTCAGGCTCAGGCCTTTAACCCCAGTTGTCACTGTAGCCCCAAATGGCATCTCTGCTTCTCCTCTGACCTGAGGTGACCTTGTAACCAGCTCTGCTGCAGCATTTGTACCCACACTGATTATCTTCCACCCACAGGCTGCCTGGAACCATCCCTCACCCCCACCCTATCACTCTTGCATCAGCTTTGGTGTTGCGCAGCCTCCACACACCCAGACTACTAATCTGGCACAAAAATAACTGAGTGGAAAAAGGGAACAGGTTTCTGCTAAGTCAGGGCCGAGTTACCCAGCACAAGAGGGAAGATAAAGGGAGGATGGGCTGGAAGCCTGGAGCTGCACGAGAAAGGACAGGAGTGAGATCTCTCTGCTCGCAAGCTCCTAGGCTGGTTCAAGCTGATGTGTTTAAACCATGGATCAAAGTGATTTGAGCTCAGGGTGTGGGACTTATCCCTCCTTCTCCCTCACATCCAGCTGGAGTTTAACTGGTGGCAAACAGAGCAGAAACAATCAGAGAGGGTCTGACAAGCTGCTAAGGGAACAGAAAAACTGCCCAGTTAATGGGAAGGACCTGGAGGCTGGTGAGATGGGAGGGATGTGTCCTTCCCAGGAGCTGGCCTGTGAACTCCTCACTGCTTCACACATCCAGCCCTGTTATTCTTTCCAGCAAGAGTCCCCACTAAGGATCCTCTCTGCCAAAGTCATTTAGCACCGGGGCTAATTCTCAGTTTCCTGGAGGAGGATTTGCAGGCAGTTAAAATGTGTGAAGGCAGGAGAGTGCCAGACTGCAGGGAGCTTCCTACAGACTCCTCTTGCCTCCTAAACTGGTGTGTAATGCAAGGCTGGAGCTCTCCTGCTGGAAAACTTGCTCCCTGAGTTTTCATCTCCACTGAAAGCTTATCATGGCATAACCAGCTCCTTGTACAACCCACTGGGTTACTCTAACCAGTGTAAAGTATTAACTATAAAGGACTATAAATTAGTCCTTAAGCTCTTCTTATGTGATGATTAAATGGCCTGAAGTGATTTAAATCTGCCAAGCTTGGGCGAGGCTTTCAAAGAGTTGTGCTGGATGCAGGAGCCCAGGGGAGATGAGAACACCTCACTACCTCCAGGTCACCTTGCCCTGCTCCCCTCGGAGCTGAGGACACCCAGGCACTGCCTGGGGCCCGGCAGCTGCTCCAGGCACATTTCCCGCCGCAGAAAAGGCTGGGAACACCCAGCGCTGCCAGGACTGAGGCTGCACAAATCCCGGTGACTCAGAGACCCGGCGTGTTCCCAGGCTCCGTCACCTACCCACGCTGAGGCTGACCCGTCACTGATTTCCCCGATGGTTTCCTCTGTGCCATCTGGGACTTCAGCCTCATATTTCTCCCTGCTACTTGCCTCCTGAGCTATCCCCATCCAGGGTCTCCTCCATCCCCCTGCCCCACCCCCCCCAGTCATCTTCACGGATGGAGGGGAGGCTTTGCCTTCCTCCCTGTGCTGTTACCTGATACCCTTGGGAGCCTCTGGAAGGCTCTGGGTCTCGGTTTTGGGAGGCACTAATCCACATGGAGGCAGCCCTTGCCTCTTTTCAAGGACACTTGAGTTTAATGTGTGCTTTTATCGCCTGGTCAGGCACTATTTTAAGTTCTTTGCATGTCTTTGTTGTCACCCTTAACTGCCCTGAATAACTCAGTATCCAATATACATCAAATAGTGTGAGCAGGGACAGTGGCGCCCCATGTGAGCTACTTCTCAGCCCGACCATCCTCCCCCCATGAACATCACTACCTGATTAAACTGTGGCTAAGATTATCTCTGACCACTCAGCAATGAGATCCGCTCTGCTGGGGGCAGCTGGGCTGCCGAGCATGGTCACTTGGGAAGTGACATTCTCCTGGGGCTCCAAATGAAACCCCAAGGCTGCAGAGCCAGCTTGAGCAGAGAGAGCAGTGTGCTGTGCTCAGTGCAATGAAGCCTGTTGGGTCAGAGATGGTGGGAGTAATTTGCTGGTTCCCCTCTGTACCAGGGGGATGTAGGCTGGATTAGGCAGTGGCTGTCCGTGCCACTCCGATGGCCCTGCAGGTGACACAGGCACAAAGCTGGCAGGATCACGTGTGCTGGGTAATCTGACACAGAGGGGATCTTGCATCCACAGCTGACATGGATAACAGATTGCCAGGGGGGGTTGCTTGCTATCTGTATTTGATGTTGAACGTGCAAGAGTGCACAGTCCTTCCTGGAAAGCAACTGGCTTTGGGAAACTCATACTGAGCTTTGCAGGGCTCTCTGAAAGCTCTGCAAACCATCCCATCTCTTGTCACCTCCCTGTCCCACTTAGGTCATGCTGCTCACAGAGGAGCAAGACAACACGTGATCATCTGCTTAGCATGAGGCTCTGAGCTCTGCTGCCAGTGCTCTGCTCATGGCTAAAACACTTAATCCACTGCTTCACTTCCTCCAGTGTAAACCCAGGGACATTGCAAGGCTTTCAGGTTCATCCATAAAAATGCTCTTCATCATTTTTCATTTCAGCTTCATGACCATCAAGATACCCCAGCTGAGAGCAAGGCTTGCCTTTGTTAGGCACTGTTCAAGCCTCAGCCCCAGAGCACTTGCACCAAGGAGAAGGAAAAGGATGAGGAAGAGAGGAGGGAGGTGAATGAGGGCACTGGAGGAGGTGCCCAGAGTCCCAGTGCTTCTGCTGAGGTTAATAAGAGCATTCTGGCTTCTGTATCCAGACCTCACTCTGCAGCTGAGCCAAATAACCTCCTGCAAAACAAGACTCCAAAGGGATAAAACCCCAAAACAAGAAGCTTCAAATGCATCTATTATTTTAACTTGGAGAGGTGCAGATGTGACTGCTAGGCTTGTTTCACATGCACCAAACCAGGCGGGCAGGCAGCTGTGGCTTTCAGTCAGATAAAAATTGTCCTGCTTGGCAGCACTTGCACGACTTGGGGGTCAGGAAGGAAACTTCTTCACATCAAGTCACTGACCTGGGAAGGATGTGAGATGTCAGCCTCGTGAGCCTCACCCCCTGATCTCACCAGGGGAGAAGATGTAGGGCCACCTGTGCTTCACCTGCAGCCTCACCTCCCCATCCCACCTGCTGTTTATCTCACAGCCCTGGGCACAGGGCTAAGGTGGTGTTCATGCACTTAGCCTGGCCATCAAATGCTCCTTCTCCTTTCTTAAAGTCCTCTGGGAAAACAGGCTCTCCAGCTGTGCACCCACCATTTCCAGAAGAGAGATCAGCTCCGGTGTGAGGCAACCAAACCTACACCCAACAGTGCCACGCTTCACTTCCCATCTGCCACCTCTGGCTCCCTGGTGCCTGGCCCTGAAATCCCATGGGGTTCTTGAGGAGGAAAACCCATCAGTGATAACACACCTGGCTCGAAATAGCTGTGCTTTTGTATATATGTGCGTGTGTATATCTATATATTCCTGCTGGGAACATCTGCTCTTGGTAGACATTTCCCTTCCCAGCTTCCTGGAGATCATAGGGAGGGTCAAAGGGGTGAGAACGCCCACCCAAACTCTCCCTTCCCTCACCCAGGGAAGTCTATGGGCTTTGTTGATTTAACTTCCCAATTCATGTTAATGCAAGTTGTAATTGTGGTTTCTATATGAACTGGAGTCACAAATTTTCCCATGCAGCAGCTACTTTCCCATAACAACAACACCAACACAGAAATGTTCTGTTTCTATGGGAGATGTGGAAGCAATGGTCCATGTACAGAGAATGAGGCAGTCTGAAAGGAAATTATGTCTGCCCCATTAGCCTGGTGTCTTCTAGTGCAAGTAGGGATGAGAAATCATTTCCTGGAATGTTTCTGGTCTCTACAGGGGGAAACAAGTGATGGTGCCCCATCCTCAGAAGGGTTCCAGGCCTGGCTGGATAGGGTCCTGAGCAATCTGGTCTAGTGGAAGCTGTTCCTGCCCATGGCAGGGGGTTGGAAGGAGATGATTTTTAAGGTCCTTTCCAACCCAAACTATTCTGTGATTCCACAGTTCTGTGGCATATTCTTCAAAATTTCCCAAATAACTTCTCTTGGCAAGACAATTCCTCCCATTTCATGAAGAGGCTTGAATAAGCCTCAGGTGAGTAAGCAGGAGCACTGGCTTTCCTCACAAGAGAAGAGACCTTGCTGTTGGAGAGATGATAATTTTTGGTGGCAAACGATGTCAGTGGATGCCTACTCGGACTCCTACCACCAGCTTAGCAAAGACCCAGCAGTCTTTGGTCAACATGAGCAGTGAGTTTCACCAACTCTGATTAAAAAAACCCTCCTTGTTTTTCAAAGTTACCAGTTCACTGACCTGGGTGTATTTGCATGACTCACGGGGTGGCACAAGGGGGAAAAAGGAACCGAATGCAGGGAGGCGAGGAGGAACTTCTTGAGCTGCTGCTGCTTCCAACAAAAACACTTCACACGAAACTCTGGCCTCAGCCACCTGTTCCCTATTTTCCTCTCCAAGAGTGACAAAAGTAGAGAAGCAGCAAGCTGGTCACTAATAAGTAATTTACATCTCAGCCAGTATGAACCAGTCCAGGCAGCGTGACTGGGGTTTGTCATTGCAAGGGCTCTGAGGGGGGGAGGGACGGGGGATTTGCAGATCAGCCCGTGCATTTTTGGATAATCTCTGGACTGCCTTTAGGTTCTATATAAATAATAATAATTAAAAGCGGATGTAACTAATTGGAATCCATTCCAAAGCAGTAACATGATCCATCTTATTGCCAATCCCCTGAGTCACCCTGTCCTCCAGATGATTATTTTTCTGCTTTTCCCTAATACAATCTGAACGCTGCCCTTCACAGTGCTGATGGACCCAGCGTGGGTTGGTGCTGTTGGGGCATTTCAAACCCTCTTCCAGCCCAGACACAACCAGGCCACTTAGTCCTGCACCAAGAGTTGCCTTGTTTTTCATCAGAGAGCTACACATTCTTAAAATTTAAATTCACTCCACCATCCACAAGCCTGGTGTTAACCCAGTTGTGTTATTGCCTATTATTTGCCCAATTTATTTTGAATTAAAAGCAGTGATGGGCATCCTATTGCTTTTGAAGAACTTTGCTGTGTCTTGGTTTGCATTTTGATCTCTCTTTGGGATGAGGCTCCCCTTTGTTGACCTGCTGGGAAGAGCATGTTGTTCCCGGGTTTGGGGGCCCCGAGGGAAGGCAAAGCCCAAAGCAGGGCTCTGCAGCACTTGCACAGCAGCACAGCCAGCTGTGGGGGAACATCTTCTCCCTGCACATGTGACACACTCGCTCTTATTCCCCCTGGGAACAGCAGTCCTGCCATTGCCACCCCAGTTCTGGGAGGGAAGCTCTCCTGACCCATTCCCAGGCTCCCAAGGGTCATTACTCCTCTCCAGCTCCCTTCCAGCATTAGAGATGGAGAAAGTGTGGGGAGAAAAACTCCACTTTGTCTGGGAGAGGAGCCTACTAGCTGGACTCAAAACTCCCTGGAATCGGAATGAGGCTTCTTGTGAGCTTCAGAAGGGCTTGGATGGAATCCATGCCTCTTTAGAGCAAGAGCACCACATTTCCCCCTACCCTCCCCCTTTTTAGATGGGATTTTATAAATTCTGTGCTGTTTCCTTTGGCATGGCACTGAAACCCTCCCTTAGTTCATCTGCCTTTAGGGCATCTCCAGAAGGTGACTGCTGGTCACCAGGATTTCTGCAGGCTCTGGAAATCAGGTGTTTGAGTGTTTTTCCTCAAAAGATAACCAGAAATGTGGAGACTCATAAATAGTCTTGATTTGCAGAACTCATAAACCTTGAAGGCCCTGATCAGCCGTACCTGCGGGTGCCCTGGTCTCCTGGTCAGACTTTGGAACAACGCTGAAGTCTCACTTCAGTTCCCATTTCCTGAAAGGACCGTGGACACAGGTTGCATCCTTTCCAGTCCTGACTCTGACCCCATCTCCTGTTGCCCCTGATGCCCTGGACAAACCTGGATCTGTTTCCATCACTTGGCACAGCTGTCAATGGACACTGTGACCGTCATCCTGCTCTGCCCACCCTGCTCGGATGCTGCAAATGGGCAGTGAGGGCACTGTCTATGCTGTGGCCACCCTCAGCATCCAGCTAATCCTCCTCCATGGAGGGATGGGTCTGTTCCCTGATAGGAACAGGAACATTCCATCACAGGGAATGTAGTACGTGTTCATAGAGTCATGGAATGGTTTAGGTTGGAATGGACATTTAAAGGCTGTCTAGTTCCAACCCCCATTCCACCGTCAGGGACGCCACCCGCCAGACCAGGCTGCTCAGTGACCTGTCCCAGCTGGCCTCGGGATGAGGGATGAGACAGGGATGGGGCTTCTCATCTTCTCCGGACAACCTGTGCCAGTGCTCACCACCCCTTTCGTGAAAAAAATTCTTCCCTGTACGTCTGACATTGGACAACACGAAAAACAAAACAAGCAGAAGTCCCCCCGGAGATTTCACGGTGCCGAACACCCACAACCCGCTGTGATTCCTCCGCGCCCGCTACCCCGGCACGGCTGACCCCCACCCCGACCCAAAGCACGGGGGGAAGCGGAGCGGCCGCTGTCCCCCGGCCGGGGCGGGCGATGGGGACCGGGGCGGGCGATGGGAACCGGGCGGGCGATGGGGACCGGGCGGGCGATGGGGACCGGGCGGGCGAGGGGGACCGGGCGCTGTCCCCGCGCCGCGGGAGGGCGCCCTGGCGCGCGGGCGGGTGACGCCACCGCCGGGCCCCGCCCCGCGCTGTCCCCGCGCGCCGCCCCCACGTGCGCGCCGCCCCCGCGGCAGAGCGCGCGCGGCGGCCCCGCAGCAGGGCAGGGCAGGGCAGGGCAGGTGGGAGCGCGGCTGGGCCCCCGCCCCGCCCGGCCCGGCCCGGCCCCGGCCTCGGCCCCGGCTCGGCCCCGGGCCCGGCCCGGCCCCCGCCATGGGCGCCCGGCCGCCGCCGGCCCCGCGCCCCGCCGCCTGAGGCAGCGCGGCCGCACGGGCAGCGCCTCGCCCGCAGCCCCGGCCCCGGCACCATGGGGGCCGCCGCGGCGAGCCGGAGCTCCGCCGGGTTCGCCGGCATCCTCGCGGTGAGTGTGCGGAGCGCGGGGATCCGTCCGTGCCTGCGCCGCCCGCGCAGCATCCGCGTGTCCGCGGCGTGGGTGGGGATGTGCTGCAGTGCGGGTCTGCCCGCCCGCGCCTCCTGCCCCGCCTGGGGCAGCTTGGCAGCAGGGGAGGGTGTTCGGGTGTCCTGCTGACCCCGCTCCGCGTGTCGGGGGCCGTGCGGGGCTCCGCTGCGCCCTCCCCGGGGCTGCTGCCCGCCCCAGCCTCGGCTCCCGGCAGGGGACGCCGGCTGGGCGCGAT
Organism: Molothrus aeneus; assembly: GCF_037042795.1. Lineage (NCBI taxonomy): Eukaryota > Metazoa > Chordata > Aves > Passeriformes > Icteridae > Molothrus > Molothrus aeneus. The sequence continues at coordinate 69,230,739 of NC_089648.1, read as the reverse complement.
ATTCCCTGCGATATCCATCCTCCCCATCCCTACGTTAGCGCAGGCGGCGGCATCCCCCAGCCGGGGCTGTGCCGCACAGCCGGAGCTGAGCGGATCCTTGCTCCGCTCTCTGCGCTGCTCCGGGAGCTCGGCACTGGAGAGGGATCCATCCGTCCATCCGTCCGTCCATCCATCCATTCGTCCCTCCCCTCCGCAGCCGCTTTTCTTGCCACCCTTTGGACAGGCAGTAAAACTCCCCGCTGCGAATGGCAGGCGGCTGCCCTGGCTTATCGCGGAAATGTTTTCCGGCAGCTTTATCTCCCCTTTTACCTTCCCAGGTAGGGCACTTCCCAGTCAGCGCTTTAGGGCTGCATCCCGTCTCTTTGGGGAGAGACAGTAATTCGGTGTGTCAGGCAGACGCCGCAGCTGCTGCGGCTGGGTTGTGTAACCGAGGAGAGCACTTGCTCTTGAACTCAAGGTGGATCTGAGCAAGCTGGCGCTGGCTCGACAGGAATCCGAGTAAACAACAAATAATCTGAAGCTGGAAGGGCATTAGCCGGGAAGCAGCCTTTGGAGGCGGAGGGGAACTTGGAGCTGAGGCGGAGCAGACGGGGTCCGTGCTCGGTGCTGGCTGGGCGCTCCCCAGTGCTGGATTCCCGCTGGGAGAAGCGAGCCGGGAGAAGCCTGTGCTGCTGCACGTCTGGAAGATGAGATGCTGGTGGGGAGTTTGAGATATGCGGCTCCAGCTGGGATCCTGGAGGTCAGTTGGGAATGGTGGGTGTAGAGGGAAAAGGTGGAAAAAAAGGTGCGGGGAAATACAACAGCAATTTTGGGGCATGAAGCAAGACTCTGAGAAATACACATGTATGTTACTTGTGTGTGTGAGCGTGTTCTCACTCCTGTGTGTGGGATTATACAAGCAAGCAAGGCAAAATTCCCCATGTGCTTGTGAGCTTGGGTTTTCATCTGATACCTTCAACATTTGTTGGGCATCTCCCTTTGGTCACGCAAGGAGTTTGTGTCTTTCCAGCCTGAAGGAAGTATGTTCAAGGGAAGTATGTTCAAATAGATAGCTTGTGGCTCTTTTACCAGCGCAGCGATCCCAAATCTGCCTGGCTGCTGGGTTTTGGAGCAGTAGCAGCTTGGCAGCAGTTGTGTGAGGCTGTGATTTCATTTGCTTGGTGGATTTTTTGGGACCCCACTGACTGCTGCAAGGTAGTTTCCACCATCTCCCCTACTACCCTTGCCTGGAAACAGAACAACATCACCTTACTCCGGCTTGGGGCTTTTGGAAAGCTGGGGGATTTCATCTGTTTGGAGTAGAACTGTGGCTGGCAGGGATGCTTCCGAGCTCTGGTCCGTGCTGGCTGCAGGGCTGGCTGCTGGGTTTTTCTTCATGGGGACCAGATGTTGTGGTGCTGCTGTTCTGGCTAGCTCCACTCCCTGTTTCACTCTTGAGATGGGTAAAGGAACTGCTGAGCAGTGAGTCCCAGACTCTCATTTCACAAACCCCAAACCAGCTGAAATAGCTGGTCATGTTGCAAGAAGCAGAAATTTGCCTTACTCTTCATTACTCTCCTTACAGGCAACTTTTTTGGGACTGAGTAATTTGATCCTTTTTACAGTGATCAGGGCAGGACGTTTTCTGTCTGCCAAGTTACGGTAAAACTTCCAGACCAGTTTATTTGTCTTCCTGGTGTTTTTATGTGTTTATTTCTTTTACTTTAAAGTTGCACTTTCCCAGTAGTGTTGGCAAAGGGTGCAGCTGACCTCTGGGAAGGGCGGCAGTCAGTGCAGCTCATCCCCAGCCTTTGCCAAGGTAATGCCACAGAGCCAGCTGCCATTCCTACCAAATTCTACTGGTTTTGCTTGGAAACCATTCCCAGAGTATCAGTTTAGTGTTCTTGGTCCCTGCTCACTTGACGGTCTCTGCTCCTGCTCTTCTCTACCAGTATCAAGTGCCCTGTGTTTAGCTGCAGTTTGTGTTTTGGGTTTTTTTAATTTTAATTTTTTAAAATTTTTACTTTTGTTTTAGGTTTATTTCTGTGTTCCCACAAGTCTGGCAGCAGGGCAGCACTGTACACAACCTGAGATTATGACAGTCTCAGTGTTGCAGCATTTTAGGACACAAATTCCAGGACAGCAAGTTGATTCACCAACTTGCTGCTGGTGTTTTGACTCACTGTGCAGGTTTGGGTCCCTGAAGGAGAGCCTGTATTCATCAAATCGTAGAATGGCTTTGGGTTGGAAGGGTCCTTAAAGATCATCTAGTTCCAGCACCCCTGCCATGGGCAGAAATGCCAACCACTGGACCAGGTTTCTGAAGTGTTTGCAGCTGCATCCTCTGTGCACACACCAAGGCAGCTTGTGGCCCCTGAGAGCAGTTTGCTGTGCAGATTGCCCATCAGGTCTCCCTGCAGCACAGTTACTGAAAAAGGGTGATGGAGCACAGCACAGAGGCACCCTCTGAGGTGGAGTCATCAGGCTGGGTGGGGCTGAGGTGGGTCATGCCCGCACTAGCTGTGGGGTGCTGCTGCCTCCAGGGTTTGTTTGCAGCTGAATGTGGAGGTCCCTTTGTCTATTTCCTGATGTGGGGAGGTCAGAATGATGGTGTCCCCCAGCCTGATCTGATTTCCTCACACCTTAAAGCCTTCATGTGCTGAAATTGGTGAAGGTGGCTGGGAGGTCCCTTTGCCTGTGTGGTACAGGGTGTTGGTGCTGAGCTGGGGATGCTCTTCAGGCTTGTGACCACCCTGTCCTGCTTCACCCTTTTGGAAAGGGACCCCACTCCATTTAAAACCCTTCTTTGTTCCTGCATTGGGCATGGAGAGCACTCCTGAAACTGCTGAAACCAAGTCTGCTCTTTAGTGTTGTCTTGCACCCATTCTGTTTTTTCTGTGTTTCTTTGTTACCCTGTGCACTTCCTTTGGTATCAGAGTAATGAAATGGAGTGCGGTGGCTCAGCAGAGCTCACTTCATTACTTAGTTGCTTTTTCCACTGGAACTGGGAGTGTTAGCCGGAAAGGTCCAGATCTGTGTGCTGCTGGGCAGCCCTGAGGGTGAGAGACCAAACCAGCAGACACTCCTTTTTGCTGAGGATGTCCTCCTGCTCCTGGCCTTCACTTTCAGAGATCTGGGTGCTGCAAAACCTGAGCAGATGGATTATTTTAGGTAGCAGAAATACCAGTCTGAATAAATAGCAGATGCTCAATGCTGCTTAGCCATCCCCCACTGGAACTTGCTGTTCTCCCTTGGAAGTGCAGCTCCCTTGGAAGCTGAAGATCTTGAGATGTTCAAAAATACCAGCACCACTTTTCTTGAGATAGGGTTTAAAAAAAAACCTCAAAAAAGCCAACTCAAACCTAGTGCTATTAAAGGCTTTGGTTACCCGAGTGAGGGATGGGAAGATGCTGGAATGGAAGGAGGGAGCCCATGGCACATGCTTGTAGCAGGGCTGTCCATGGGTTTCCCAAAATCTAGCTTGATGCAGAGCAAGAAATCAGGATCTGAGACAGCAGCACACTCTCCTGGCAAGGCAGGAGAGCCACTGCCTGTCCTGCCTCTGCTGTCACCCTGTCACCCTGTCACCCTGTCCTGTTTGGCGCTGGCACCGGAGCAGGGTGAGTAACACAGGTGACCCTGCTACCACCTTAAGAGGCCAGTTTGCTAATTCAGGGATGCGTCATGGAGATTACAGGGGAGGGTGGCAGGTTTCCTTAGAGCCAGCTAAGCGCTTTGTTAAATCATGTCTTAGGGGAGGGGAAAAGTAAAATGCATCCTGTAAGCCTTTGCTGCCTGCCAGGGCAGCCCCGGTTTTTAATTTGACGTGCTGTAATTAGTCTAACCACTGCAGGATCCTCGTCAGCTCCTGCGGGCTTGCCTGCTTCTGCCTGCTCTGTAATTGCTGCTTCAGGGGCAGAAAATTAAATAAAAAAAACTAAAATACGAAGTGTTTTGTACAAATCCCAAGCTGTAAATTATTTAGCAGGTGAAACAGAAATGTGCTGTGTGTTTCCAGGAGGTGAGAGACTGCACCAAAAACGATGCGGCGCAGCTTGCGGCTCTGCCGCTATGTGCCTTCTGCAGAGTCATGTTGTTGGGAACCTTTTTTATTTTTTTTTCCTTCTGAATATATTCTTGTTGGCTGATAGCCCAGAATAGGTAGCAGAGCAAGAGGCGATGGATTGTATAACACTGCCAAGTGATTTATGTGCTTGGCTCTGCAGCTGAGCAGCATTAGGATCTCTGGTCTTTTTACCTTCAGTGTAGAAAATGTTTGAAAATTCAAGGTAACAGTGACTTGTTCCCTCTGTCCCTCCAAACTTAGCCTGTGGCTGTTTGGAAACGTGTTTCCTATTGCTTTGCATGATGTGAGAGGTTGTGTCCGCCTTTCTTTTGGTACGCCTTTTGTTCTTGCTGACTTATCTCTGCTGCTATAATTGGCATTAAATCCATGGACCAGAGGTCTTCTGGAGGAAGCAGAGATACTTCTTGGTAGATGGAACTTCTCTTGGAGAAGGAAGAAATTAAGGGAATAAAGCTTTAGGATTGGAGGTCAGTAGAGAGATGGATTTATAGCAAAGCCCAGTTGCTTCCAGTTCAGTGTCTAAAAGCTGGTGTCCTTTTACCTGTGTCTGATGCAATGAGAAGCTGAGTTACAGCAGAGTTTCTTGAAGACTGTAAAAATAGCACCAGGTTTTTTCTCCTGTTGCTAATGCAGCTGGTTTAGAGTGGGTTCAGATGTGGTTGGAAGCTCAAAGCAGAACATTCCTTGTGGTCTCGCCAAACCCAACACTTGCACCAGGTCTTAAAAAGTCGTGGAAAGGCAGAGGAGCTGAGAAATAGCCCAGAAACAGCCGCTAGCCTGGATTACATCCTGGTTTGTGTTACTCAGAAAGGTAACTATTTGAACAAGTGCAGATTAACAAATAGGGAAGGAAAGTTTTACAGGTCAGAGCTGCCATCTGCGTGTGTTTCTTGTCTTGTCAGTGAGCGCCTGCCTCGTGCTGCAGCCTTTCAGCTTTGAAATGCAAAGCTGGTCTGAATTCTCCTGGGGTGGCCAGGTAGCACGTACTGCTGAAACACAATTAGCAGTATTTACCACCCTGGCAGGGTTGCAGTGTAAATGATGCTTAGTTTCACCGAGAAGTGTGGTGTCAAGTTTAAGCAATTATAATCGTAGTTGGGGATGTGTAAGGAGAGCGTGCTGCCACCTACACCGGTTCCATTCCACTTCAGCCTTTCTGAGGTCCCTCCTGTGGCTGTAGTAACTTGTCCATGGTCCCACAGCTCTGGGACATCCCATGTGATCCTACAGGGGGTCGTTGACAGAGAGAGCTCCGTTTGCATGCAGTTGTTGGCTGATATCTCCTGTTTGTTTTCCAGCTGCTCATGCTCCTTGGCACCACTGATGGTCAGTCGAAGCTGACCTCTGAGCAGAATGCCATCAGCCTCTCCCCTGGAAAGTACCGCCACCTCGACCGTGCCACCAACGAAGAGCTGACCTGTGACAAATGTCCTGCAGGAACCTATGTGTCTAAGCACTGCACGAAGAGTACCTTAAGAGAGTGCAGCCCTTGTCCAGACGGGAGCTTTACCAAGCATGAGAACGGCATAGAGCGGTGCCACCCCTGTAGGAAACCCTGCGAACTGCCAATGATTGAGAAAACTCATTGTACTGCCTTGACCGACCGCGAGTGCACTTGCCTGTCTGGTACGTTTCAGACAAACGATACCTGCGTCCCTTACACGGTGTGCCCGGTCGGCTGGGGCGTCCGCAAGAAAGGAACCGAGACCGAAGACGTCAGGTGCAAGCCGTGCCCTCGTGGTACCTTTTCTGATGTGCCTTCTAGTGTGATGAAGTGCAAACCCTACACTGACTGCTTTGGGAAGAACATGGTGGTCATCAAGCCGGGGACGAAGGAGAGCGACAACGTCTGTGGTTCTCCGGCGTCCCTTCCGAACACGGCTTTGACTTCATTGAGCACCGAAGCGGGTGAGCAGCCCTATGAAGTTCCACCAACCGCTGATCTTCCCAAAGGTAATGTCCACTCCTGAAACACAGGTGTGGTTCTGACTGAGGGATTGTGTTCCTGCCTTGGTCAGGGTTGCTGTTAGGCTGTTAACAAACAACCTGGTTTAAAGCCTGGGTGGTGCTTCTGCTTCGTGGCATCGGGTTGCCCTCACTTGTATTAAACCACGTTAAATAACATTTTCACTGCGACTGCAGTCCTGACTGGACTTCTGGCTGTCCTGCTGTTTGGCCTGGAAGGACATGGCTTTCCACAGCCTCTTTTCCTGTCTCTGTGATGTGCTGGCACAAGTCTGTGTAGTTATGGTGAACCTGGGTTGGGATGCAGCAGGAAAATCCCTGCAGTCTCCCTGCAGCAGGGAGATTCCTCCTCTAATGGATTCACTGCTTTTGTGCCTGTGCTTTCCTTGCTTCATTTCACTCTATACTGTGTCACAGTATTGGTTGAATGGGAACCATTGCTGAAACAGCCCTGCAGGAGCCTGGGCTGTCCTGTAACTTTTTTTCCTACAATCTCATAAGATTACTATGTGGAATTCCTCTTTCTCTCACTTAATTGGAAGTCTTTATGGTGATGCCTTAGCTGTGGCTGGTTTCAGGGGTGCTGTAGGATCCACTTAAGTTGGTATTCTGGACTCCCTGGAAAGCAGGTTCCCTGTAATGTCTTAAATGAGGCATTTTAATTAAAAAATGCAACTTTTGATGATCTCAACAGCTGAATTAGTAAATATAATAGCAGAGAAGTGTTGACAGTGGTGGCTTCCAGTGCTTCACTTTTGTTAGGTCTCAAAGCTTGTCCTGACATTGGTGTATCATTGGGAGTGTACAGGAGGGTGTTTCCTGAACTTTGAAATCAACTGTCGACAATTACGTAAAAGTTGAAGTGTTTTCCCTGTTTGTGTCCTGATTAGGGTGTTTTGAGTAACCAAACTGGAGGCAAAACCAGGTACAGACAAGTACACCCAGTGTCTGTCTCAGCTGGGATGAGACACAATCTGCAGAAGATGACTTTCCAAAATAATCTGTAGGTTTTGCCACAGCAGCCTTTCTTCCTCTTCTCACCAGGCTTTGGTTGCTCACATTTCGCATCTGGCTAGCACCTGAGAGGTGTTGGTGGATAAGGAGACTCAATAAAGATGGAAGGTAGCTCTTAGGGGGAAGTTTGGTTGCTTCAGAGATCTATTTTTTAGTTGATTCATCTGCAGCTGCTTGCAGGGCTAATAAAAAAGAGATTTTGCTTCCTTAACAAAGCCAGTGGAGAGACACTAAGCCTACAAATTGTCATGGGTTTTTTTGTATTTTTAGTCCAAATACGAAATTCCACAAATGAGCTAAAATTAGTGTTCATAAACCTAAAAAGAAAAACCAACTCAGTCAAAGTTATTGGTTTTCTGAGAAATGCTGAATGTGGGACAAACACAGGCTGACAACATGACAACATGCCTTTAGGAACTTATTTTTTGTAATAAGCTGCCTCTAGCCTTACCCAGCAAGGGTCAGTTTTACCTTGAAGCTCCCTCTGTAACCGTACCCATGTGTTCCCAGAGGCAAACCTCAACTTCACCTCTACTCTTTCTTGCTGCCTGGCGTTGGGTTTCTGTCTGCTGGCCAAGCCGATGCTCAGGCAGGTCTTAGCCTGCGATGTGATGCTATATCGTGTCTCCAGAGCCGTGACACTCAACTCTCCTCTCCTCCCGCAGGTCTGAACTCTTCAGTTCCCGATTTTGTCCCCTCTCCGGCGCCACACGCGTCCAGCAGCATGGTGCAGCGGGCACGGTACTACAACGAGACCTCAGCCAACGAGACGGACGGCATCGACGGGACCCTCGTGGGCTCCAGCACCACCAGCCAGGCCCAGAGCTACCGGCACAAGCAGACCAGCCAAGCGCTGGAGAAGCAGCCATCCCTGGAGATGATGGGGGGCGAGAAGCCAAATGTCCCATACAGGCCCCCCCGGCGAGGCTCGCAGAATGTCCACCAGCACTTCGACATCAACGAGCACTTGCCATGGATGATTGTGCTGTTCCTGCTGCTGGTCCTGGTGGTGATCGTGGTCTGCAGCGTCAGAAAGAGCTCACGGACTCTGAAGAAGGGACCTCGGCAAGATCCCAGTGCCATTGTGGAAAAGGCTATTATGAAAAAGTCCACCACCCCCACACAGAACAGGGAGAAGTGGATCTATTACTGCAACGGGCACGGTGAGCAGTAGTGACCGAGTGGGGTCCTCCCCACTCCAACACAGGGCTGTGGAGGGGCCAACCCCACAGCCAGTGACCTGTGGCTTTCCTCATTTGATGGGTCTTGTAGTGAGAACAAAGCCCTCACAGAGTGTAGTTCCTCAGATGTTTCTTCATCCTTGGCTTCTCCTTCTTCTAGTTCCCATGGTGTGTCCCTGCTCCTGAAGGAAGGGTTAATGGAGCGAGTGTCACCTGCTTGCTCCACCGTCTCTTCTTCTTCTCACACAGCTTCTCCAGCTTGTACCCTTCTTCCATTGGTAGAATGATTTTGAATGAAGGCACTTTTCCCCCCCCTGTTTTCTTCTCTTCCTGCTTTTCATCTGTTTCATATGGTCCTTATTTTCTCCATGACTCAGGCATGGATCTGGTTGTCTTTCGTGTCGTCCTTTATCCCCTCATCCCTGTCTGTTTCTGGAAGGCTGAGTCATCCCCCACCTCTTGGCACTGCCTCAGTTTCAGTTCTTAGCCCTAAATCCCAAGTGCTGGCTTGTGTCCCAAGCCCTCTGCCCACACTGGAGCCAGAAAGGTTATCCTTAAAGGCTGAGTCGTGGATGTGTACAGCTCCACGAGTGTCATCAGGTCTGCCTGGACTCTCTTCTTGGTAGTGTTTTCTGTTCATTTAGTGGATGATTTGCTGTCAGCTCTCTGATGAGACTTTAAAGATGACATGTTGTAATCTTCAAGTTGAAATTTTTAAAAATCAATGATAAACTAATGGTGGCATGACTGTGAGCACCAAGCAGCCAGGATCTCCCTAGTGGGATGCGCAGTTCTTCCTCTGCAAAGCTCCCGTGGCAATTTTGACCTTCCCTTATCTTTTGCAGACTGACGAGTCCTTACTTGCTTTGGGTTGACGTTGCTCAACCTTAAACATCCGTTCACAGTTAACCTTTAGAAAAGCACATTTAACAAGGGGGGGGCAGCAAACAAAGAATTGATTGAACAAGGATTGGAAGGTTTAAGAGAGATCATTCCTTGATGAAAGTCATCCTTGAGTGCTCAAGTACAAAGAAAGAAGGTTTTGAATAGGGCGTCTTTTGTCGTGTACTTTCTTCACCTTCCTGCTGATTAACAGACCTACACTTTGTTTGTCTTCATTAATTCATTTATACAACCAGTAAGATCTTGTTGGAATTGGTTTTCTGCCTTCTCTTGTGTTTATGTTGCTTATCAGTTTCCTTTTAACTCTTTTGTGTTCTTGGGCTGCAGTTTCTTAAACTTTTTTCTGTTTCTGATAACTTGTTCCCATAACACCCGCACTCCATTGTCCCTAAAATCTGTGGCACTCAAAGCATGGTCCATGAGACTGATGAGTGATCTGCAGTGGAATTACAGAACCTTATTAGACATCCTTGTTTGTAGGCACTACCAGGAATACATGGGTTTGGCCATGATCCACAGGTCAAAAACAAGTGGTTGTTGCTAGTAGCCCTTTTCTCCAAGACTTTAATTACCAGTTGGTTGAATTTCTGATGCTTTCCTGTTTCTTGAAGCACTTTAGAGCAGGGCAGTTTGTACTGGACAAGGAATGCTCAAGTGCAGGGACCCAGACCATGCTGTTTTGAGTAGGTGCAGCTCTGGATTCTATCCTGGTGTTTCAGATCATGCTGAAGTGCCTGTGCTGCAGCTGATCCTTCTGGAAGCCACCTTAGAACTGCCTTTGTGGGCACTGCTGTGTGTTGGGTCACTAATCATGATTCAAGTTGAAGAAACCATGCAGGTAAGAGAAGGTTCATGTCGAGAGGGATGGCCTGTTTTAACCCATTTAGATAAAACCTCACCTCCCAGATCTTGTCATCCTTTGGGGGACATCCTGTGCTTCCCAGGGTGAGTTGTTCCAGCCTTCTCTGTCACATTAACAGCTGCATAAATTTCACAAGATCCTTGCTAAGTTTTCCCCTTTGTCTTGGGAAATAAGCTGGGTGTAACAGCAAAACCACACTTAAGTGATAAACCAGCATGGTGTGATTGAACCTCTCCAGTCTGGAGGTGAATGGCGCCGTTACTCCCAGTCATTCCTGCAACAGTCACGCAGGTTCCCGTTGGCACAGCCAGCTTTGTGACTTCCTCCTGCCACCACATGTCCTCAGATGAACTTTGTGCAATAATGGCAGGCAAACAGGCACAAACCAATTAATGCTTTGTCTTGCTTTTAGTGCAGACCAAATCGTGTTGCACTAGCTAGAAGGGCCTTGCTCATTAGCTCTTACTTGGTGGTGCTTCTCTGTCCATGTCAGATATGGAAATTCTTCTCCTCTGAGGTGGAGCATAAATCCTTCTCTGCCTTTCCTGTTGAAATGTCTGGCTCTTAAGGCTGTTTACTTGAAAGGAGAGGTGTAGTGCCATAAAGGAATTGACCTTTTATTTAATAACTGGCTGTACAGCTGAGATATTCTGCAGAGCTGCCATGCCATGGCTTAGCTTTCTGCTGCTCCAGCAGTGTTTGTTCCCAAATTATGCTTCATCCTGAAGCAGCATTTCAGACAGGGGTGAGTTTAGCCAGGAACAAACTTCAGGCTGTTGCAGAGGGGAAATCTTTCCTCTCCTGTGCTGCTGTGTGGATGCCTCCATGGTAGGCTAGCAGAGCAAAGCCTCCTGAGATGTGAGGACCACAGCTGCTCCCCAGGTTCAGGTGGCAGCCTGGTTTGTGGTTGCACAAGGTGTGTAGAGGGTTTGTGGCTTTGTGGCTGGGGCTGAAGCCCCTGAGCTGGGTGCTGGCAGTGCACCGACATCTGTATGACCTCCATCCAGAGGTTGGCTGGCACACCAGCAAGGGTCTGGGATGTGTTTATTGCCTGTTTTTGTTGCTCTTGCAAACAGTCTGCCCCCATTTGTTCCTAGTTTACCATCTCCTCCCTCCTAATCCTTTCAGTAAACAGCTTTAACCTTTGAAAGGAAAGTCCGGGTCTGACGGGTCTGACGCAGGCACTGGAGCTTCTCCTCAGAGCAGCTGTCCTTGGGCTCCTGCCCTCACTGGCAACTCCCTGAGCCTCCCACGGCACCAGGTGGGCATCCAAGGCTTTCCCTGTTTGGGGGATTTTATTATTGATTTCTCCAAGGCTGGTGAAGTGTAGTCAGGGTGGCACTAGCACTGCTCAGTGCTGGAGCAAAAACACGGCACTCCTTGGTTGGGCTCCTTACCAAAAGAGGAGGGGTTTACCATGGAAGCAGGGACTAAAACTCTTCCCCAGTTCCTGAAGGGACTGAATTCCTGAATTGTTTAAATAATTGAGATAGGTGTGTGATCCTGATCAGCAGTTGTTGTCAGGAGGAGGTTCACTTGTCCTCATCTCCCCATGAGCTGGTATCTGTGCCCTGTCCTCTCTCTGGTTGTAATACATGCCTTAAATAACAGCTCAAACATAAAAATAGAAGTAGCTTGGGAGGTTGGTGTTAGAACTACACCCGTGTCCTGAGCATGGATATGTTCCAGCCAAGGCAGCAAATGCCAGTGCTTCTCACTGGATTAAATGATTCAGAGGTCTGGGAAGAGCTTGCAGTGACTAATGGCCTGAGTTAGCAGCCAGCCTACCTCCACGTCTGTTCTTGTGTCCATCCTCACAGCAGGGGCTGTCCAGAGAGAGATTGAGAAGGTAGAACAGTGTAGCTGTGGCTGGAGAAGCTGGACCTCTTGCTGGCTCTTACTTTGCAGCTGGCTCTTACTTTGCAGCCCTGCAGATAGGAATCCAACAGTTGACAGTTTGTCAAAGTTTTCCTGAGAAATTATCCACGTGGTGCCTGAGTGACGTGGGTACAGGGCTGATAGAGCTCTGTGGTTTAACCTTGTATGTATGACTTCTTTCTTTTAGAAGATCAAGAGCAGCCTACACACTAGGCTCATGTCTTTGTTTTACCAAATACCCATTTCCTTTCTTCTTCCAAATACCCATTTCCTTTCTTCTTCCAAATACCCATTTCCTTTCTTCAGACGTTCCCAGAGGTGAGAAAATGGGTTTGCAGGAGCCTTTCAATAAACACTGAGAATTGGAGCTTGTCTCTCAAATGCCATTTTGCCATCATGCCAAACATGAAGATGAGCTTAAATTCTTTTTGCAGAAATTGCTGATACTCTTGCCTTTGGCTTTCATCCATTTAGTAGCAGAGGGTGAAAGACAAAGACTGCAAAATGTTAGGGTAAAACCTGTGTATAGAAGCAGCTGTCTGAAATGATATGCCAGGAGGCAAGAAAAGAGTTTGGTGATTTTTTGTTTTTTTGGAGTTGAAAGACAGAAGATTAGATCTTGGCAGTGCTGGCCTGGCATGAGATGCCACTTCCCTTTTATTTTTCTTCAAGTCTTGTAATTGCCCATTATTGCAGTGGGTGGTGAGAGCAAAGCCAGGAAGCCTCTGGTTAAATAATCAGAGAAATTAACTGTTCTGCAAAAGCTGTTTGCAGCTGGGGTGGAGCTGAGGCTTGACTGCATGTAGAAGAGCATGTGCTTAAAATGGCTCAAAATCAAAGTGGGGAGTTGAGATGTAATGCTGGAGAGATGGGGAGCATTGGGATTTGGGGGTCTTGGTTTGTCAGTTCTCAGCACATTGAGGGCCGGGATCTTCTTGGTTGGTAGTGTTTAGGGAGTAGTCCTTGGCTTGTGTGCTGTTTGCTGAGGGGACCAGGGCTGGGCTTGAGCTTGGTCTGCTCCCAAGTCCCTGAGGGTGTTGAGGGGGGACCACATCTTGTACCTTGGAGAGCCTGGTGCTGCGCTGCAGCTCTAAAGCATTCCCACTTGAATATAACCAGTGGGGTGTGGGGACAGCAGGGTCATTGCAGGCTGGTTCTCAAATGGCATCAGGTGCTCATTTATGGTTAGTTGCAAGATGCTTATCGAAGTAAAATTGCATGATTCTTTGCAAGAGACAGCACATTACGGTTATGTGTGGGCTTTTTAAGTCAGTCTTTTCTAGAGATCCATCACTTAATGAAGGGAAGCAAGTGCATGGAAACAGTCCAGCTGAGGATGTTATTCCTCGGGCATATTTAACTACTACTCTGGATAAGGAAACTGCTGCAGACTTGGCACTCACAGGTCTATGGGATGACACTGAATGCTACTTTAGGGCCCCTCCTTAGTGCTTGTGTGGGTAAATGAGATGAAAGCCACTTAGTGTAGAGGTTTTGTTTGGTAGAGGTAGTTTTCCTTGGATCAGCTCCTGAACAGGTCCCAGCAGGTGGCAAGAGGATCACACTGGGAGGCTGGGTAAGGATGGAGGAGCTGCTGTGGAAACAGCTGGGAAAACAAACAATTCTTTCAAGCCCTAAAGCTTCACCAGCCTCAAACTGTGGTGGCCTCGAGGTTTTGTGCCCAGGCCACAGGTAGGGCAGAGATGCCCAGATCATCTGAAGAGGGCAGGTGTGCCCATTGCTGCTGACATAATTCGGTAACTGCGGCTGCGCCTGGAGAGGAGCAGCCCTGGGCTTGTGTGCAAAGCCTAATACAGCTCTGGCAGGCAGAGCATGAGATGAGGGATTGATGTCTGTCCACCTGCCAAAACAGAGAGGCAGAAGGTGTTGTGTTTGTTTTTGTTTTCCCAAGCAGTCTCTCCTCTGGCATCTGCAGCTTGATGATGTGCAGATGATTGCTGCTCCTCTGATGACAGCCTGTCCACCTCCGCTGGGAGAGACCCAGGCAGAAGGGGAGTTGGTTAAATTGGAAGAGGCAGGAATGTGCTGGGCACTACAAGGAGTATGGATGCTCCCTCACTGCAGCTTGTTCTGCTGCATTTCATGCTGTATTTGCTCCTGCACAGGCACAATGCTCTGCTTTGGGTGGGATAGAGCAGCTCTTCATCTGCAGCACAAACCTCTGCCATGGGAGTGTTGGGGTGGCATCTGACAAGTTCAGAACACCGTCCTTCTCAAACCACTCAGTGTAAAGCATTGCTCAGGTTTGCCCAAAAATCCTTTTGTCCTTCTGGGAAGCTATGTGATTTCCAAAGGGCATATGCAAGAGCTGACCAGGGCTTCATGATGAAAGGGAGCCTTGGAAAGTGCAAACGTGGGAGGCTGCTGTTCTGCTTAGAGAGGAAGAAACCTAATAATGTGCAGGTTTTATCATCTCCTGTTCCTCAGCCTTATTGCATTAGCACCAAAGACTGGTGCTTGATCACTTTTAATGTGTGTTGCTACGTGAGCTCTCTATCTGCAGCATGTACAGGGCTGTGAGGAGCTCCTCTTGGAAGCTGGAACATTTGCTCCCAAATCTGCTTCAGAAAAAAAACCCCAAATTATCCAATGGTCAGAATTCCTGGGTGGCCCTTGTATTAATTTAATGAGGGATTGGGATTTGTGCCTGCCCATTAAGGTGTAGAGCTGAGTGTGGGAGGCAGGGCAGCTCTGCAGGAGAGGATTGTCCTTGGAGAAAACCACTCTGAGCCTGGGGTGTTTTTGCCAAATTCCCTACACCGGTTTCAGTGCTGGGAGGGCTGTGATTTCTCACATCAGTGAGGCTCTCACACATCACTCCTCGAATAAGAAGGTTGGGTTTTTTTGGTTTTTTCCTCGCTCTCCAAGACTGGGAGAAAAAAAATGCAGGAGGTGAATTTAATCCTCAGGTTGGCGTCTGTGGGTGTCTGGATATTTATATGGCTCTGGCTGTGGCAGTGTGTGTGCTCAGGGTTACCAGCTGTCCCAGAGGGTTATAATGAAGATTAACTCTGCAAAAGCCATTTAAAATTTAATAATTACATGAAATACTTATGCTGGCCATTCTCATGCAAACTAAAGCAAGAGCAAGTTCACTCAGCAGGTCCCTGGTGTAGCATCCTGTGGTGGTGGGCAGGAGTTGAGATGGGTCCCAGGAGGGTTGGACCAAGGGGGTGTTACAGATGTGACTTCCACATAATGTATTGGGAAAAGAGGTCTTGTCTCATGATAATTTTCAAGTTCCCAGTTCATGAACATGTTCATAACTGCATGTGGCTGATCACAGGGCTCTCTCCACTGTATGGTTTGGTTATTTTCCAGAAAACTTGTGGGAAGTGATTGTTAGAAGTCCCTTTTTGCCTTGCAAGATTTTCAGTTTTGTCTTTAAAAAAACCCCCAACAAACTCCAAACATACCATTTTGTGGTTTGTTGCCCAAACAGCTCTTGCTTAGGATATGAATCACTGGGTCCTGGGAGGGTCTGATACCAACACTGTCCTTCGTAGTTGGGAAAACTGTTCTGTCACTAACAATTCTTCATGAGTGTATCCTTTCCAACTGTCTGACAAAAAACTAGAGATCATGTAGTTTCTAACCCCCTACTGTTGGTAGGGATGCCACCCCCTAGAGTACATTGCTCAGAGCCTGTCCAACCTGACCTTGAACACTTCCAGGTTTGGGGCAGCCACAGCCTCTCTGAGCTGCCTGTTCCACAGCCTCACCACCCTCACAGGGAGGAGTTTCTTCTTTATGTCCAATCTAACCCTGCCTTCTTTCAGTTTTAGGCCATTCCTTCTTTTCCCCTTGTCCTGTCACTTCATGCCCATGTTCAAGGTCCCTCTCCAGAACTCTTGTGGCCCCTTTAGGTACTGGCAGGCTGCAGTAAGCTCACCCTGGAGCCTTTTCTTCTCTAGACTGAACAAACTGTCTTCTTACGAGAGTTGCTTGTGCCACTTGACCATTTTTGTGGCCTTCTCTGGACCTGATTTAACAGCCTCACATCCTTTTTATGTCAGAGATCCCAGAGCTGGACACAGCACACCAGCACCTCCAAGTCCTTGGCAGAGGTGCTCTCAACCCCCTCATCCTCCCGCCTGTGCCAATACTGGTGATTGTCCTGACCCAGGTGGAGGACCTGGCACATCTTCAAACTTCCTCATCTAGGAGCTGAAGTATATTTTGAGTGGCAGGGGGAGGAATTGAGTTTCCAATAACTTCCCCTTTATGGCAGTGGTTAGTGGAATTTTTGCATTTTGGAAAGGTATTTGTGTTGTGCAGTTGGGATTTCCAAGTCCTGGTTTGGTTGAGCTGTGGTATCTTGTCAGCTGCAGTGTGGATGTGCTGCATCCTGGCTCTCTTGTACAGGCTCTCAGTGTGTGCTCAGACATAAAAATAGGCTGCTGTGGCTGTGTTTCACATGAGTCAGGAGGATATTTGGAGGAGGGAGGTGGGCTGAGCTCAGGAGAAAAGCTGGCTTTGCAGTGATTTGGAGCTTTTATCTGGGTGTAGGGGAGGGTTGGGCTGCATCACTGTGGTTTTTCTGTCTGACTTGTATGTGCCCTTGGGCTGTGCTCTCTCTCTGTGATGCTTCATCCAGCCTGCCTGTCACAGTCAGGATTTGTCACAGCATTTGCTGCACAGATTAATATTGCCCATCTCTGGAATACCTCTGTGTATGTAGGTGGTAGAAGCTCCAGGTGCTCCAGCTCAGACTGGCACTGGAATGGTGGAGGTCAGTTCCCCCACGTGTCGTTGGGTGAACTGGTGGGACCTTGTCCCTGGTGATGAAGGGCTGGACCATGGAGTTTCCTGGAATCCAGCCTTTCATGAAGCTGTCTCTGGAACCTTGGGCTGCTGAGCTGCTCACTCCATGGGACTGTGTATGCCAGAGGTCCTGGGAGATCTCCTAAACTTTCCTTCCCAGCTGTATAAGGCACTTAGAAAACTTGAACTAATGTTGTGTTAATCCTTTTCTATGCACTGTGTCCCTTCATTACTAGTGGGTTGAAGGACACTTGGCTTGGAGGGGCTCTGACCATGAGGTTTCCCCTTAAAGGTGGCATTTTCTTGAGGAGCACTCTTGTGAAAAGTGTTATTTGGCTTGAGCTCTGAGAATGAAAACAATGACATTGTGAGAGGGTGGGGAGAGGAAGGAGCCTTAGCACCTCTGTGGCTGTGGTTTGACTTCTCTGCATCTGCTGTTGGGTGTGGGGCAGCTCTTCCTCTGCTCTTAAGTTTGCTTGAAGTTGTGAAAAAATAATAGCAGAGCAGAGAAATGGTGCCTTGCAGGTGCTGTGGGTGACCCTGCCAGCACTGCTGGTCACAGCCCTGCGCCAGGCTGGCTCCTTGCCCTGCTTGAGGCCAAATGATGCTGAGGAACTGGGTCTGTGTCCAACCTGCAAATAGCACAGCTTGGGAGACCAGTGAGGCTTGTCCAGAACAAGGCATTAAAGCTCAGCCAAGTCCCAAGTGCATGTTTGATGACCACCTTGGTGACGTGGAAGAACTGATGGCTCTGTCTACATCAAACTGTTCCGCAGCGAGGCGGGGCACTTCTGAAGGAGCAGGAAGTGGATGGGAAAAATCTTGAACCAGATTCAAAACAAGCAAGTAGAAGTCACTGAATAAACTGAAATGGTGTTTATGGGGAAGATGAGACAGAGGTGAGCAGTGTCCAGAGGAGGGCAGTGGAGCAGGTGTGAAGGGGATGGAGCACAAGGCTGAGGATGAGCAGCTGAGGGAGATGGGAGTGTTTAGCCTGGAGAAAAGGAGGCTCAGGAGGGACCTTATCACTCTCTACAACTACCTGACAGAGGCTATAGAGAAATGAAGGCCCTGCTTCTCCAGGAAGGTGCTCCCTTCAGCTCAGCATCTTCGTAGATGAACTGAAGGGAGAACCTTTCTGGAGAGGCAGGACTTGTGTTTGCTTGTGCCACTCTGGTGGCATTTGTCCATTTCCAGACTTGTCTCCATTTTTCCAGTTTGCCCTGCCTGTAGATGTGCCTCCTGGTTGTGCCTCTGTTCCCATGTGTGTACATACTCCCTTGGGCTTCCCACTGGCTTGTGCACAGCATCTCGGCCTTGTCCTGGCTTGAAGGTGTGGTTATCACCACCTTAAAATATTAGAGGGATACATGATGTAACCCAGCACAGCGTTTAGAGACCTTCAGTGTTAAGATATTGACAATTGAAATGCCACCTGCTCAGGTACCTAAGATGTGTGAATGTCCTGGCTCCTTCAGATCTGTCCTTTCCTGTTCTGGGCTGACCATGGAAAACACAGTTCAGCTGGATGCAGCTGTGGGTGTTCCTCTTTAATTCCATTGTCTGAGGCATGAGCAAAGCTGGGTGATCAGTGGTGATGGTTCCTGACATGGTGATGGAGAGGGGTGGAGCCGTCTCCCCTTTAGCAGCAGGATGGGGACAGCTCTTCTAGGCTGTTCCTGTGGCCTGTGGTAAAAAAGGAGGACGACTCAGGCTGTGGAAAGCTTGGAGCAACTTTAGCATAGCACCAACATAGCTGTGAGCAGCCTCACATGGCAAGCATAAAACGTGTGGGTTAAAGCACCATCTCTGCTGAGCTTGGCCATTTTACTTGGGATTGCTGTGATCTGGAGGTCTTTGAGCACCATCTCCTGCCCTGGTGTGCAGATGGGCATGGTGGGAGAAGGTCCACATAGTTCAGGGAGAAGGAGAAGATCCAGCACATGTGGTGGAGCTGGGATTTTTGTTCCAGTTTGTAGGACTTCTGGAAATATGGAAGTAGTAGGATGATAAACTTATTATGAGTATTTTATTTTAGTGTGAGCAGTAATACTTGGTGGCGTGCATCCGCAGCTTGTCATGTAATGGTTTTAATCTTGTTTTTTAAGAGCAGAGGGAGCAATGTTTTTCTTACTGACTGGAGCCAAATCTGCACTCTTGTCCACATCTCTTCATATCGCTCTGGGTTTTGTTTGCACAATATTGTAGTGGATGTAGTGAACATACGGGCCTTAAATTCATTTAATAGTTGCAAGAAAATGAGTTTAAGGTTCTTATAGTATTAAGGTAGACATTTCCAAATTCATTTTTAATGGAACATTTGTTCTCCAAATGTTATTACGCACCATTAAGTCCTCAGCTGCCTGGTGTGTTCTTGTGCCCAGGGATGTTATAGCCAAAGGACATAAACATGTTTATGGGCCCAATTTATTGAACGGTGAGATTAAATATACTAAACTTGAAAATGTCAGTAGAAGCATGAGCGCTTTGTCATAAATCCTGAGTGAGAACATTTGGACATAAATGTCATGCTGCCACATAAAACCAGTGCAAATCAAGTTGTGAGCAGCTGAAAACTTCTCTCACCAGTACAGCAGTTGTAAGCACTGGGATTTGTCAGAATGAAATACATCCATGGGAGCAGGTAGTATATGGGTTTTTCCTTTTCTGGGCTGACTAGATGTTCCACATGGGGATCATAAACCAGCAAATTATGTTTTAATGCTTCTGTGTGTTTGACATGCATGGGAGTGGGTATGGGCAAAGCTCCCACCCAGCCATAGCTCATTGTCTCACTGCAGGGCAGCACTGGCAGGGAGACCTGATGCTGCTCACTTGATATGTGTGAGTGCATTAAAAAATGGGCAGCATTATCTCTCTCATTCTCTCTCATTCTCTCTCTCTCTCTCTTCTCTGTATGTGCATATATATATATATATCAAAGCAAAAATAATTGCTGAATATGAGAGCAAAGAAGCTCTGCAAGATTTATACAGTGAGATAATGACTTAAATGCTCTCTCTCTATATATACCTCCATATATATATCTATATCTCGGTGCATAAGTTATCTATATATATCTATATATGGATATATAATAGGCAGTACCACACATGATTATCCCTTATTATCTTGGTGCACAAGCCTTGCAGAGCTTTTTCTGCCCTTGTGTTCATGGATTTTTACTTTTTTTATCCCCTGGATTGAGATAAAATCAAGCAGCGCTGCATGAATCAGGCATTTTGCTGCTTTTGTTCAAAAAGCAGTTGGGTTTTCTGCTTTAAAGGACCTGACTGTAAACCTGAATTGTCATTTGGGCTTCTTACCAACCCGGGTCTGTGATATCAGAAGGCACAAGGGCTTGGCTGCCAGTGTGGTCTGGGCTGCCTGTGCAGAAGCACAGGCAGCCTGGATGCAAAGTCATGGAGGGAGAGGAATTTGGGATTTGCCTGGAAGCACACAGCTCAGTCCCTTGAACTGAGGACCGCTGGGTCTGCATTTGAGTGATGGGAAGCAGTAATGAAACCAGGCTTTATTCCTGCTGCTTTGCTGTGATGCAATGTGCACCAGTATCTAATGAGCTGAGTCACATCAGTCACCCCACAATAAATCCCAATAGCAGGTTCACAGCCTTTTCTCCATAGTTAGAACCAAGCCCTGTGGTTGGCTTGGGTTTTTTGGGTGGGCTGCATGCCCCATGCTGGGCTGGTGGACCAAGCTTTTCTGGTAGGAGAAGCCCCAGCTCTCACAACTCCATGTGAGATGGCACAAGCACGTGTCTGGTAACAGCTGGGAGGGAGCTGTGGTGGTTGTGGTGGGAGGAGGGCGGGGAAGTACCAAATGTGGTTTGCACTTTGGTGTTCCTGATTTAGAGCATGTTTAGCACCGTCTGTGGATGCTCCAAGAACTGTGGGCTCGTGGCTGTGTTATCTAGTTTGGAAGTGAAAACTAAGGTCTATATATAGCAGGTTTGATAAGCTTTTCTTAAGTGAGAAGAGGTTTGGTTAAAAATATCTTCATGAAGTTTTATAGTTTTTTACATACTTCTTTTTATATAAGCATATGTACATACATATGTAAAATACCTATGTTATATATAGAGATATACAGAAGTATGTATAATATATACCCAGATATACACAAATACATATAAAAATGCATCAGGCTGAATAGGTACTTTAGAGATGTGTGTGTGTATATTTATTGGGTTTGTATGGTCAGGTTTTGGTAGTGGGGGGCTATGGGGGTGGGTCCTGTGAGGAGCTGCCAGAAGCTTCACCCATGTCCAGGGGAGTCAATGCCAGCCAGCTCTAGAATGGACCCACCGCTGTCCAAGGCTGGGCCCATCAGGAATGGTGGAAGTGCCTCTGGGACAACAGATTTAAAAAGAGGGGCAAAAAAAAGCTGGTAACTTCAGCCAGTAGAGAGAGAAGTCAGAACATGTGAGAGCAACAGCTCTGCAGACACCAGGGTCAGTGGAAAAGGAGGGGGAGAGAAGAGGCCATGCTGGAGTAGGTTTGCTGGCAGGACCTGTGGAAGGGACCCATGCTGGAGCAAGGGAGAAGTGTGAGGATTTGTCTCCATGAGGAGAAAGGAGCAGCAGAGAGAACATGTGATGGACAGACCACAGATCCCATTCTCTGCTTACTGCTGAGGGGAAGAGGAAGAGAATTCAGGAGTGAAGTTAAACCTGGGAAAAAGGGAGAGATGGGTGGGAAGTGATTTAGTTTTAATTTCCCATTACTCTATTCTGTTCTGATTAGCAAAAATTCAAACTAATTTCCCCAAGCTGAGTCTGGTTTGCCAGTGACAGTCACTGGTGAGGGGTTTCTCCCTGCCTGTATTTCAACCCACGAGCCTTTTGTTATATCTTGTTATATTTTCTCAGGTGAGGAAGGCACGTGTAGAACAGCTTTGGTGGGCATCTGGTGTCCAGGGCATATACATATATATGTGCACACATCTTTATAAAACATCTATGTAATGCATAGGTACAAAAATGTCTACCGTATATACCTGTGTGTATATACACATGCACACATATAAAAAAGGATGCCTATATCAGTCTGTATAGTTTCTATGGGGTTTTTTTGTATGTATATATTTGGCTATATCAGAGCTGTGAACTGAAGGTGCAGTGGGAAGTTTTGGTGTAGGTTAAACTGCCTTAGAAAGTGTTAAATTTTAGACCAGCTGGAAAAACTCTCCAGCTATGATATCCTTCTGTAAGCAGCTATTTTTGCTGTTGTGCCCGCAGAGGGAAGGAGAAGTGCTCCCTGTAGCCATGGGGGCACAATGGCTCGAGAGGAAACCCGAGGGGTGGTTATCTCTCTGGAAAAAGTGAGTTTCTTTTTGCAGCTCACAGATGATGACCTTTCACATTGCTGTTTGAAACAAGGTGTTGCTCAGCTTGATAAAACAGGGTTAATTAGTTATTTTGGAGGAGATATGGCTTTATTTGAATCTTAGGCTCCTGACCTGGAGTAGACTCAAGGATAAGTGTGCTGTTTGCATTGCTCACTGACCTACACAGAGAAAACCCTCACGGTCTTGAGCCAGGATATCCCAAGTGCTTTTCTGGGGGAAACTCTGCCTTTTTGCTCTCTAGTTTCCTAGCAGATCTTCCATTCACCCAATGCTCACCTGGCACAGTCTCCCACCTCATGACAGAGTCATCCTGCCTGTCTGCACTGGAAATGGCTCTGAATGCAATCCTAGCTGCTGTATGCACTTGTTATGGAAATACTCATCTTTATAGAGGTGCTTTGGTCACTCACCTCTTAATCCAGCTCTTTCTCAAGGCAGTGCAGGTGTGTGGGTGAGCTTGTGCTCTTCTGCCCTGTTCCTGCAGCTGCATGGTGGCTGAGTACCCAGGGTCTTCCTGTGCTGAAGAGTGCAGGAGATTTTACAAGTAAATTCTGATTTACTAGTAAATCAGAAGAGTAGAGTGTGTTGGATTCAGTGTGTTGGATCAGAGTGTAGAATGTGTTGGATTAACTGATGGGTTTATCACCCTTTACATGCATAGTAGCTGTTGAACATGTTATTGGTGCTGCTTCTCTGCAGCCTGAACCCATAAAAGGTGTTAAAACAACAATAATAATGATAATAATTGCCACAAAATCTCAAAGACCTACCCAAGAAAAGCAAAGCGTGGCCATTTGGGGATGAGAGAAGCTCTGCTAGACCTGATGTCTGCAGACCCCCCCTGCCTCAACTGTGGCTTCTCTTCCCCGCAGGCATCGACATTCTCAAGCTGGTGGCAGCCCAGGTGGGGAGCCAGTGGAAGGACATCTACCAGTTCCTGTGCAACGCCAGCGAGCGGGAGGTGGCGGCGTTCTCCAACGGCTACGCGGCCGACCACGAGCGCGCCTACGCCGCGCTGCAGCACTGGACCATCCGCGGGCCCGAGGCCAGCCTGGCCCAGCTCATCAGCGCCCTGCGCCAGCACCGCCGCAACGACGTCGTGGAGAAGATCCGCGGCCTCATGGAGGACACCACGCCGGTAACGCCGGTAATGCCGGGCTGGGCTGTGGTGTAAATCTCACCTTGTGAGGTGTGGTGGCGTGGGACGCGGCTGTGGCCTTGAGCTTAGCTCGTGGCCAGGTAGCTCCCTCTCTTCATGGAGGACTTGCATTGAAGCCACGTGTTGCTTTTGAGCAAGGCTTTGGTAACGTTTGCTCAAATCGCAGTCAGAGTTTTGAAGGGCTCTAGAGTTCCATGTGCTTTGTGGATATCTTTGGAGGTCACCAGGAGGATCTGGTACCTGAGCCCTTGTGCCAGGAACATGGAGGAAAAAGCATCCCTGTTACCATGATATTTTCTGAAAAATCCCTTCGCCAGGATTTCTTCTCCTGAAAAGCTGAGAAGCCTCAGAAAAGAATGAAAACAGTAATTATCTGATTGCTTGGGTCTAGAGATTGTTTACCAACAGGTGCATCTTTGATTGGTTCCATGTGAATTGTTTTAACTTAATGGCCAATCACAGCCAGCTGTGTCAGACTCTCTGAGTCAGTCATGAGCTTTCATTATCATTCTTGTTAAGCTTACTGATATATCCTTTCTCTTTCTTTAATATAGTTTTAGTATAACATTCTTTAGTATAATATAATCCAATACAATATAATATAATATAGAATAATATAATATAATAATAAATCAGCCTTCTGAGAACATGAAATCACATTCTCATCTCTCACCTCATCCTAAAAACCTCACAAACACCACATGTCCCCCGTTAAACTTGCTCAAATGCTGTGGATTTGTGAGAAGGGCCAAGTACCCTTGAGCACAAAGTATTGATTCCTCCAGGATGGTGACTGGTGGCATGAGGGAGGCCATGCATGCAGTCCTCCAGAGTTGTTGCTCTTCTTTGCCAGCACTGGCCTTAAATTGTCCCATATTTTGGGATAATAAATAAATTGCTGCAGAAGATCCTGCAGTAGGTTCTCAGCTGAGTGTAAGTCATCAGGAGGTGCTTCTGTGACCTTTGCAGATTTGTTTTGGCCACTGCTGCCTTACTTGTTTCAGTTTTTTGGCTCTGATAACTCAGTGGTCTGCCAGAAGTGTTTGTAAAGGTGATGAGTGGGGCTTTTTCTGAATATAGAAGCCCGTGGGACAACATGTAGAGATGGCAGTAGTTGAGGCATGGCTCTTCCCCCTAAACTGGCTGGTGAAACATTTCCCATTGCCTTAGCACTGACCCAGACCCAAAGGGGAGCAGGTGGGTGCTTGCAGACCTCTCTGGGCTCTTGGTGGGGCTTTTGCAGGGTGGAATGTTGCTCACAATAGAGCTTATGAAACAGAGCATTTGTCAGGGCAAGGGATTCCCAAATTCTGGTTTGACCGACAAAACTTCCCCTTATCTGAAGGACTGTGATCCCTTCACTGTGTTGCATATCTTAAATTATTTTGTTTGATCCCTTCACTGTGTCATATCAATTATTTTGTTTAGTGTATGAAACACCTTATTCCCTTGTGACCATTGTATGAAATCAGAAGTTGAAATGTGTTGGCAGGAGCCCTGGGCTTGTGTTTCAGAGAGACCCTGAGTCAGGTGTTTGCTGAACATCCTGCCCAAATCTTGGATAGGTGGGCTTTGCCAGCTGCCTGATATCTCCTGCTCAGCTGCTAGTTTTTTCCTTTCAGCTCCTGGTAACTAATAGCATGTGGCCTTCTAATTGGTGGAAAAAATAAAATTAAAAAACCCAAGATAAAGCTATGTTTAGGAAGAGAAGCGAGGCAGAGAAAATTGCCATTTTGCACATATGAGTTAAAGTTTCCAGCATGTGCACTGTCCCAGAAGGACATGTTGTCCTCTTGCTCTCCTGGAGCAGGTAGTAACCTGTGTCCTTGTATTTACTGCTTTGACTTTGAATACTGGGACAAAGCTCTGGGCAAGGACATTGGATAAAACACGGGACTTGTTCCTCAGCACGACACATAATTAACAGACTTGGGCTCTGCAGTGCTGAATGCCCCTGGCTCTTCTGGCCAAGACCATCAGGTTGTGCTTATCAAGCAGTACAGAATGCAGGTGGTGGCTCCAGGAGCAGAGTTTATGGGGTGACCTGTCAGGGTGAGTACTCCCAATGATGGAGTAACCACAAGCTGTGCCCATAACTCTGAAAATACAGCAAGCAGATGTTCCAGAGAATGAGCAAATCCAAATCTCAAGGATAACTGTATGCAAGTCTCCTGGACCTCCCAAACAGCTTTCCTGTGTCTCTTTGTTTTTTAAAACAGTGTGTTGTCTTTTCTAGTGTCCAACGTACCTGGACCCTGGGGTGGTTCCCCATCAGTTTCACTTGTTTTTCTAGAAATGAGTACAATTGTGTTGTTGATCTTCCAAGCAGGTGGCTCGAGTCCACATGAGAAATTTGGCTAATTTCAGCAAAGGAGTTGTTTTTTAACAAATTCACCCAAGCTGTCACATCCTGTTTCCCTATTCATCTCATTGGGCTTTTTCAGATAAACATCCCTCATGATCAACCTTAGGAGTTGGTCATTGCCCTGCCCTGGAGATCCTGGAGCCGTGTGTGGGATGTCACAGCCTGGCAGCACCCCAGGGTACAGATCCAGCAGGGCAGCACATTGTGTTTCTGTGAGGTGCTGCCTGCTGGAACCTGTCTGCCTCCTCTCCCTGAGCTGGCTCCTGTGCTGTCAGTGTGGGTGGTGATACAACAGCCCTGCAGGGAATGAGGGAAGCAGTTTGTGCATTGGAGACCAAATCCCTGGAGAATTGTGCTGGTGGCTCATCATCCTCACAGCAGGCCAGGAAGCCAAGAGCTCGGTGCCAGGAGCAGGGATGGAGGTTGATCTTTGGGGTTTTTTAAATCTGCTGGTTGGAAAGCCTTTAATTAGAGCTAATAGAGGTTTGACTCTGGGTGATTTGTCTATCCAAACACAGATAAATTGAGGCAGTTTCTCTCTGTACCAAAGTCGTTTGATCTGGAGGAACGGGTCACCCTGTTGGTGATAAGAGTGGGCGCTGTGGTCTCCAGCCCTGCAGAAGGAGTCTTGCAAAAAAAACCCCTAAAACGGCAAAAAAGAATGAAAAGAGTTTTTGGTTCTGCAAGGGGAGTGAGGACTCTCATAAGCAATGCAAATGCATGCATCCTCCTGTAGCTAAGCTGCCCAGAGAGGTTGTAGATGTCCCATCCCTGGAAGTGTTCAGGGCCAGGCTGGATGGGGCTTGGAGCAGCCTGGTCTAGAGGAAGGTGTCCCTGCCCCTGGCAGGGTGTTGGAACTAGATGAGCTTTAAGATCCCTTCCAACCCGAACCATTTTGTGAGTCCAGGTAACAGCATGATGCCCCTAGGGTGACCTGAGCCAGCAGTGAGTCTCCAACGTGTGCTGGTGTATCCTACATGGGCCCAGGAGGGATGGATGCATGGATGGTGTCTGGGATGCCTTTGGCTCTGCCCAGCATCCCTGGGTGCAAAACGGAGTTTCCCCATCTCTCTGCACAATCCCTGTGTTGTAAGAAAGCACTCATAACTCCAAGTCATGGGTAAAAATTGTTATTGAATGCTGTAGCTGTGAGATGGCAAATCAGTACCCTAAACATATTTCATCCCACCCACTATTGCACCCTTCTCTTTAATCCTTTATCTGGTGTCTGCCTTCAGCTTGTAAAACCTATGGAGGCAAGGCTGCTCTCTCTTGTAGTGCCCTGTTCCCTTAGCAGCCTTTTGTGCTTTGAAATCCCAATATTTACAACCCCTGATAGGAATAGGGAATTATGGGAGTCTCTGGAGTGTTACAGCATGAAACAGGAACATTTTCCTCCAGTGTTACAGCATGAAACAGGAACATTTTCCTCCAGGTGAGGAACAGCTCCACTGCAGACTTGCCTGCTTTTTTAGCTGTGGGAGATTATGCTGGTTTTGCATGGCGCTGGATGAATTTAGGTTAAACCGAGATTAGCCCTCTGAATCATTTTGCTCAGGGTTTTTTGCAGCTGAGCCAGAAAATACAGTGAATGCAGAAGCTGTGGAAAGGTTTTTAGGGGTGCATTTAACTCATAGGGCTCCTTTTAAAGCCTGGCCCTGGCCACGAATGTTTGTTGGACTCAAGGTTTGCAAAATCTGTCCCCTCACAGGCAGGTTTGCCAGGCAGAGGCAAGCCTGGGCACTGCTTATCAGGCACAGGCACATCCCAAATTAGTGCTGCTGACAACAAAAACAGGGGAAAGAGTCGGGGGGAAGAAGGGAGAGATTTCTTCCTGCCATCCCGGCAAACTGCAATTCTCCATTTTTGGGGTTAAAATCAGAAAAACTGATTTTTACCAGTATCCACTGGGTAATGAGATTTTTTGTGTGTGGTGCATAGCAGCATTTTGCAGCTGCCACGGGGCTCTGCGCTCACCTGGGCTGGCCTGGGGTGGAGCTGGCATAGCTGGGCTGCATTGGCTCCCCTGAGTGTCCTGCTGTGAGCAGTGCTTTAAGCTCTTAGCGTTTTATTTATGGCTCTGCTGGCCTTGGCTGAAATATTTCAGGGGCTGGATGGAAGGGAAGCAAACAGCCTCACTCAGGGCATTCAGAAGCACAGCCTCAGCAAAGCTGAGAAACAAACCCAAACCATGAATAAGGGAGATGTTGAAAGTGGAGAGGGGAAGGCTACAGCCCCAAGCCCAGGAAGGTTCAGTTTTGTGGCTAATTTCATGCTGCATATAATCCCCTGAGTCAGCAGATGTGTCAAGGCTGGGGCTGGTGTGAGGTTAAGCTGTGGGGTTTTGGGGTATTTCAGAGGAGAAGAGGATGTGAAAGCAACCCCATGTCCAGGCACGTGGCTGTGGCAGGGCCTTGTGGCTCCATCTCTTGCTCTTTCACAGGTCAAAACCCTGAGGGGGAAGTCAAGAGCCTGACATAGTGTTCCTCAAACTCAGCCCCTGTCAGCTGCCACCCATCCCCTTCACTTCCTCTTGTGGCAATGCAGGACTGGGCTGGGCCCAGAAATTAGGAATTAAGTTTGTGCTGTGTTCATATTCCAGCACTGGAGTGAGTAAAGGTGTTGGATGGATTTCCCAGCCAGAAGGGCCTGTGGTCTGAGGGCTGGGAAGTGCCCAGGCAGCCAGGAAAATAACAAAATTGCCTTCTGGAGTTACATCAGGTTTTATTTGAGGCACAAAGCTGTAAGGTAAAGTGGCCAGAGCCCTGGGGAAGGTGTAGGGCTGGCTGGGTTTTGCTGGAGTGGGCAGTGCTCCAGGTTTGCTCTAAGCCATGACTTGATTTTCAGCAAACTGGCATTGGGTTTGAACTATGCTGGAGAATGTGCAATAAACAAAATATAATAATTCATAAAATAATGCAAAGAGAAGCAGCATAAACACAACAATATAAACTTTGTATATGCAGTGATATTGAGGTTTCCCTGCAGTGGTGGCCACATCTCTTGGGGTCTCTGTGTTTGCAGTGTAATGGGTTTGGGAGCATAAGAGGAAACTAGAAGATGGTTTCTTCTGCTAGCCAAACTCAGTATCGACTAACTCAGCCTGTAATTGGGTTTGGAACTTCTTCATCAGGATTTCATCACCTCTTCATTATGGTTTGAGTTGAAAAAGTGAGTGGGCAAATCCACAGAAAGGAGAAGCCACCAGAGGCTCTCCTGAAGAAATTATCTGCTTGAGTAGCACTCGGCCCACAGAAAGCCAGGGCAGGGTTGATGGGGAAGAGCCTTTTCCTCCGTGGGTGGCTGCAGTTTTGGTTGTGGCATCTAAACCCTGCCCAGACCCAGCATTGCCCATCCTGAGTCATCTGAGGCTTGGCTTGATCCCTCCTCCCCAGGGCTGCCTTGTGTTAAGGGAAGAGGCTCCACCACAGAGAGGGGTCGAGCATTCTCCTGAAACCACATGTGTGGGGTGAAGGGCACAGAGAGGAAATTTGGGCTTTCCCACCCCAGTACCCTCCTGGTCTTCCCATCCTGGCAGGGACATGCCTTCTGCTCTGCAGCACCACACACCATCACTGCCCTTCTCTGACACCTCGGTGAGACCTCATGGCCCTGCCAAGGTGTTTAACCTGCCAGGGTCTGTGTGCCCCCAGGGAGGACCCCCAAACACCCTGTGCACCATGAAACTGCTGATCCACAGGGATCCTCCCTACCTACCCCTGTGGGTCCACAGCAAGAGCATTCCACACCAGCACCACTCTGCCTGCAGCATCACCTGGGCTGCTGCCCAGCCCACCCCGCTCCATGTGCCGGGGTTTTTCCTGCCGCATTCCCTACGGAGGCATAACAGACCTGGGAATAAGGGCTGGTGTCAGTCGGGTGTCATCTTCTGGCAGGGAATCTGGGAAGTGACTGCCTCGGTGCTAAATTTATCCCCCCCACATCCCAGAGGGTGCACAGCCACCCTCAGCAGCAGCAGCCAGCCTGCCACCCGCCTTTGTTCCTGCCTGCTTGCGGCAGGAGGAATTGCTGGGAAGCATCGCCTGAGGGAAGGGTGTTTTTTAGTGCCTGCTGCTGCTCCTTCCTAATATTAGCACAGCAGCTGCAGTTTCTGTTTGTCTGAGCTAAGCTTTTATTGCAGTACTGTAAAACGGAGGCAGCAAATGGGACCAACCCGTTCAAACAGAGCTGGTGACAGCAGCTGTGAAAGAAAACAAAGCCAAGCCTGTGTCTTCTCCTGACCCATCCTCTTCTGTCCTCTTCTCTCCTCCTGTCCCTATCCCCTTCTGTCCCCTTTTCTTCCTTTTAGGAAGGACCTTCAGACACCCTGCTTAGAGCTGCTTAGAGCACCCTCCCAGATGCATTGGGATCCAAGAGGATGCTGGTGCTTGAACCGCAGTCTAAAGTACTGCAAGTACACAGGAGCTTTTAGGATTTTTTAAATTAATATTTTTTGGCATTGAAAATCTCTTGGTGCAGTGCTCAAAAAAAGAAAAAACTAAAAAAAAAAAAACCTGGCAGAGCACCTCTGATGGGTTGTAGGAAGCTGCTGTTGTGACAAAGCCACTGCAGTGCCTTTGGTTTCCGTGCTGGACTGTGCATCTAACAGTGTCCCATGTGTCTCTCTCTGCAGGTGCAGATGCAGGCTCAGTGGCAAGCTCAGGAGCCCATCAATGAGGATGTAAAGGTGAGAAATCCCATAGTTCTGGAAAGGCAAAAGGTTGCAAGAGGGTTTTTTGGGGTTTTTTTCCCCAGCCAAAGCTTGGTTTCACCCAGTCACCACTCATAAAAATAGGAATGGCCAAGGTGGTTTCAATGCAGTGAGTCACAGGCTATGAATACTGTGTTTTTACACCTATTCCACAGGCTTCACCTCACAGCAGCCTTTTGCATTCCCTGGTCTTTCCAAGCCCTCATTCCCAGTTGCTTTTTTCCTGTGGTTTAAACATTAACACACATCCAAGCATCCTGTTTGCTTTGCCTCAAGCTTGCAACTGTTCAGCTATTTGGAAAGCTTTGGGCTCCCGGGACAGCTACAGTCAAATAACCTCGGGTGATTTTGTCTTTCCTGGCGTGTTTTAGCAGCTGTTTAATTAAACTCCAAATGAGTTGGTTCTGGGAAGACAGAGCTGGGGCAGCTGTCTGCTCCCTGCCCTCCCTTGGCCAATTGTTGCTCGGTCATCAGGATCCTTTTTGGGAATTGGTAGGTGGGTTTGTGGTTAAATATGAGGTAGATGAGCTGCACAAGGCAAAACTAACCCCTAAAGCCTATATTATTTTTAAGGGGGATATCAGAGCATATTACAATTTGGAAAGTGGCCAGCTGCTGTCCTGGACCTTCCCTTGATATTCCCTCTTAATGGCCATAGCTGATTCTCCATGATGTGCTGTACTGGAAAGGGAATTTCAGGGGAGAAGGCAGATTCTTTTAATTAAAAATTAAAGCTGACTTTTATTTTTAACATGCCTATTGCGTAATGCACTGTGCTAGAACAAATCCTCCCCTGTTTATTTTCAATAAGGGGAGAAAAAAACCCCTTTTATTCTACCAGGAACAGGCTTCAATGTTAATTTAATGTGAACTAATGGGCGTCCCAGCAGACATGTGATTTGTGGGTGGTGAATTCCTCGACACGGATGAGGAATGTTCAGGCACATCCATGCTGGCGCGGAGGTGGCTCAGCAGCTCCCTTTCCCACAGCCTTTAATCCCAATTTTGCATTTCATTTCTGGGTTGTAGGCAAAGGCCTGTTAGCAGGAATAGCCTGATTTTCCCTCTGTAGGAGAAAACAGGGTTGTGAAATGCTGTTGGGAGAGGGAATTGCATGGGGACAGGGATTGCAATTCTTT
This sequence comes from Molothrus aeneus, assembly GCF_037042795.1. Taxonomy (NCBI): domain Eukaryota; kingdom Metazoa; phylum Chordata; class Aves; order Passeriformes; family Icteridae; genus Molothrus; species Molothrus aeneus. The sequence goes on along the minus strand of NC_089648.1, from coordinate 69,199,344 downwards.
TCCCTGGCAGGTCAAGCAGGGACACAAGGTTGGGGAAAAAGGTTAAATATTGGATGGCTCTTAAAATAACCTGTTTAGAAGGACTTGGTGACCTGCAGAAGTGCCCAATCTGCCGGCCAGGGATGTGAACATGCTGGCCCAGGCATCTCATCCCTGCAGGGAGTGGGAACAAGGAATGCTCTGCTTGAGATTTGCACCCTGAGGGGACATTGAGAGGCAGAGGAGGGTAGATAATGTTCGCTACTGTCTTGGAGGTGGGAAGAAGTTTCAAGAAGAAACATGCAGAGTACAGTCAGCATAGGAAGCAGGTTCACACCAGCACCCAAATTCATAGAATCATAGAATTGTTAAGGTTGGAAATAACATATAAGATCATCAAGTTCAATCCTTAACCCAACACTGCCAAGTCCACCACTAAACCATGTCCTCAGCTGCCACATGTTTTTTTAATGCCTTCAGGGATGGTGATTTCACCACTTCCCTGGAGAGCTTATTACAATTCCTGACCACTCTTTTGGTGAATAAATTTTTCCTAATATCCAATCTGGCACAGGTTGAGGCCATTTCATCTTGTCCTGTCTCTTGTCACCTGTCACTTGTCAAATGGTGCTGCTTTCCAGTGTCATGCTTCCCAGCAGCGCTTGCTTCTCCTGATCTCTTCAGAACTGTGCAGCTGAACATTTGCCCTTAGGTCACATCCAGGACAGGAAAAAGCAAAGGCACTTGGGTGACACTGTGGTCAGTGCCAGCTCCTGCCTGTCCTTCCTTGCTCTGAATTTGGAGTCTGGTGGGATGGACTTTTCCATCAGGCTTTAATGGGATGCTCACAGGAGCAAGGATGAGATGGGGCAAAACAGATCATTAATTTGATGTGGAGCTGGTCAGAGCCATATGCTGCACTGCAGATCCCTGAAGGGTCTCACAGCCCTTGCCTTGCTGCCTTGGCACTGGCTGGAGCTGTGGAGCCAGCTTTTAGCAAACAACAGGTGTGGAGCAGCTTTTGGGCATCATCACCTCTTGCCTCCAAGAGCTGTGCTTTAGCTTTTAATAAACTGAGTCTGAGAAGGAGGGCCCACCTAAAATGCTCTGCTGAGGTTGCACGTGCCATCCTGGTGCAGTGGTTGCTCCTACCAGGTGTCCCAAGGGTGTGGGTTGTGTTACTGCTCCTGCCTGATGTGCCAAATGCCAGTGCTGATGTCTACCCCAGGTCATCTCCTGTGCCTGTTGTGGGCCAGCAGAGGGTGCGCTGGAGTGTTTTGAAAGCAGGGGTGCAGGTGGGTTTGGGCGTTACCCGTCGCATAGCGTCCCCCCAGTTAACTTTCCCTCTGTTTCCTCCCCCCAAAGCTGGAAGGTGACAAGCTGGCGCTGCCGGTGAGCCCCAGCCCGGTGAGCCCCGCGCCCACGCCCAGCCCCAAGCCCCCCGAGGCGGCCGTGCTCACCGTGGAGCCCTCTCCTTCCGAGAAGAAATGCTTCTTTGTTGATGAGGCCGAGCCTCTCCTGCGCTGTGACTCCACCTCCAGCGGCTCCTCCGCGCTCAGCCGGACAGGCTCTTTTATTACCAAAGGTACCAAAACCAACCCAGGGCAGAGTGGGAGGACAGAAGGGACGCCATGGTGTGTCCCATGTGGTCAGCACACGTGGTAGAGCTGCCCAACGCATGATATCATTAAAGTAAATAATTGGGAAAACTGGCTCTCCAGGATACGCTTATCACATCCTTGTTCTCAACCAGAATATCCTGTTAGCAAAGATGATAAAAATTTGAGACAGAAAAACATCTTTAAAGGCTTTTAACTCTTTGAAGTTCTGCTAGGGAAGTTGTAGCATCTCTGGGTGTTTGGGGGTGTTTCTCCTGACTTTTGGCTCTTGCGTTGGCCAGTGCATTTCTGCATGAGATTAAATCAGAGAATGTAATTTCCAGACTGATTCTTGTTTCGGGTTTTTAAAATTTTTTTTTATTCTTGGTCCTCTTTGCTACAGACAAAGTACCATTAGTCACCCCCCTTTGTTTTAGGGGCTTTAATTTACTGCATTTAACTTGCTGCATTTAATTTCTGATGAAGGTGAAACACTGAGCTCAGTCAATCTACCAAATTTATACTTGGGTATGAAAATAAAGCTGACCCAACGAAAACAACTTGAAAGAGCAGGATTCAGCTTTTTTGGCTCCTCTCCTGCCCTCACTTTTCCGAATTGGCCATTCAGCATTTACAAATGCTGTGTTTGCTCTTGCAGGATCCTGGCTGAGGTGTCTCAGCAGCACTGCCTTCTCCATCTTCCCTCATCCCCATCACTTGTCACCCTCCACCTTTTCCCTCAGTTCTCCTTGTGGCATGTCCCTCTCCAGAGGTGCCATCAGGGGATGGGCTGAGAACAAGCCCTGGTTAGCAGAGGTTTCTTGGAGAGTTCCTTGATCAATCCCTTTCCTCCTACAGAAAAGAAGGACACCGTCCTGCGCCAGGTGCGCTTGGACCCATGCGACCTGCAGCCCATCTTTGACGACATGCTGCACATCCTCAACCCCGAGGAGCTCCACGTGATTGAGGAGATCCCGCAGGCCGAAGACAAGCTGGACAGGCTATTTGAGATCGCTGGAGTCAAGAGCCAGGAAGCCAGCCAGACCCTCCTGGACTCTGTCTATAGCCACCTTCCCGATTTACTGTAGGCACTGGGTCACCGCACGCTCTCCGAATATCTGCTAGATCTAGCTTGGCACTCGTTAAGATGACCAACAATACACAGGCGGGATTTTTTGTAGAATATACGGCCAGTATTTTCATTGAGGTGTCCTTGGTTTTTTTGGGGGGGTGCAGTTTGCCAGCACTGCACCCCTCCACCGTAACTCTATTGCTCAGTCTGAGTCTTTGCAGCCTCTGCCCCCTCCCCGAGCCTCTCTTCTCCTTGTTCTCATTCCAATCAGATCAGACAATGCACTTTAAAAAAAAAGAAAACAAACAAAAAATCCAAAACTGCAGTTAATGAACTGAAAGACCACCAATCTGGTGTAATCTAACACATCACATTGGGGATTGCTCTGTAATCCTCTTCCTCTGTCAAAACTGTCGCTCAGAGTGACCATCTCCCCCCACTTCCCTTCGCCTCAGGGCAGTAAATGGCAAAATCACGCAAAAATCCCACCCCAATTGTTGCTGGTTACTGTCTCTTAACACAGCTAAGCTTCCCACCTGAGCTGACTTTTTTTTTTAATGTACTCTTGTTTGGCTCATATTCATTGCTGCGATTTTACTAGCACGGTTATTTATTATATGGTTTTCACCCGGACAACGCATCACGCTCCTAATGTGCTACAGCAGAAGCTCTTAAACCACAAGGAAAAGGGTCAAGCCCCACCAACCTTCAAGGCAGTGGAAAGATCCTTTGCCTTCAGTTGAATGTAAGGAGTTATCCTGCCTTGCCACATGTGGGAATGGTGGGGCCCCAAAGGGAGCCGGTGCTGGACGTGGGGAGGCGAAGGCCGCCGCTGGTCCCGCTCTCCTCGTGCTGTAAGACTTAAACCAAGCTATGCTTTTACACTCGTGTCTCTTGTTTTTTATACAGATGTGGCCGATAAGTTCTCCAAAGACCTTATGTGGTCTCAATAGTCTCTTCAAATCACACTTCACTTTTTATTAAAAGAGGTCGAGGGTGGGGGGTATGGGGGACAAAAAGCTGCATCGTAAAAAGTCTGTCTGATTATATTTGCAATTATTATGCTCCCGTAACGAACAGTCTGTACTATGCTCAATTTGAAGAAATAATGGTATGAGGGTGGCATGAGCTGCCCCATGGGAAGGGGTGGGAGTGGGGGAAGAGGGGAATGAATTGAAAAATTGCCTTCCGGTGTACTAATTTATTAATAAATACTAGGTGTTTGTTACTTGACACAATTCTGTGTTAACCTCCTTAACAGCTGCCTCTGCTCGGGGACACCTGGGTTGGGGGAGGGGTTTTTTTGGGGTGCCCATGGTGATGAGGGGGATTATGCAGTTTGGGGGTTGTGAGGAGGTGGCTTTGAGGCCAAAACATGATTGCTTTCTGTTGGTAGCACTGCCTTGAGTCCCCACGGTCGCTGCTGGAGCTCCCAGCAGGTCCCCACCCTGTGCTGGGGTGGGGAGCCTGTGCTAATCCCCATAGCAGTGACAGATCAGATGGCTGATGGGGCTTCCAGGGTTGGTTTTTGCAAACTCTCAAAGGCTTTGCGGGCATTTTGGGGAGCCTGAAGTATTAATTTTCCAGGAAGCAGCTGCTGTGCTGAGTCACTCCCGAGCGAAGGTCTTGCAGTCACAGCATTTCTGTCGCTGTTACATTGCCCATGTCTTTAAACTCTAAACTGCCAAATAACTCATCCCTTGTTATTCTGCCTACAAATTGAATCCTTAATGGGAAAAATGCTTCTGGTTTATAAGACTGTCATTTTGTTTACTTGGTTCCAGAGTGATTTCTGTTATTGAGGGTGCTGTGTTTTCCTTCTGACTGGCACTGGAAATTGCTGGTGCAGGACTATACATAGGTACATGATTAAAACTTTTCAACACATGCACAGATGAAATATAGTGTGAAATAGCAAGAGCCTTTATTGGGAGCTCTGGGGTAGAGTTTTCCCCTGGTGACAATGAAACATTTAGCTCTCGGTGCCTGCAGTTCTGAAGTGGAACCCAGTATTGGCCTGTTGGCAGGAGGTGTTGGGACCAGTGGTGGTTGATCCACCTGGGTAAGAATTGGTAAGGGGAGGGAAGGCATGCAGTTCTGGGCTCAATCAATAGTTGGCTTTAAATTATCCTCAGCAGGTTCTTGGAGCAAGTCCAGCTGGGAAGTTAAAAATTGTCCTTTTCTGGTGGTCCAGGTTCTCCCAGGTAAATGCATGGGGTGTAAGCAGTACAGCCATCATGCCACCCTCCCAGGAACCACCAACCCCACCCTGCAGCTGCACTTCCTGTCCTGACAGCCACTCATTTTCTGATGGGCTTTGAAGGTAAAGCAAGAAGAAAACCAGTCCTGGCAAGAGGATTTAGCCAGCTGAAGAGACACCACAAAACAGGCATGTTGTGGAGGTGCCTTGGCCTGGAGGGCCTGGAGCTGCTGAGGAGGCACAAGGAAGCTGTTTGGTTCCCTGGGTTGTTGGGATGCATTTAATTCATCTGGATGGCAGGTCGTGGATGTGGCCAGGACTTGGGCAATCCTTGGCTCTGTCTGTGCTGTGCACACTTCCAGCATGGTTCCTTTCTTTAATTGCACCTAGATATTGACCTTTTCCCTGGCTCTGTCATTTCAGATTTCCAACTTTTTGTTGCATGCATATGTATATGTGTGTACAGTATATTTATTATACATTTATCAATACATTATATATTTAGATAAACTACAAAAATATTTTAATATATTGTGCTATTTCTATATTTACATATTTTCCTACCTTATTACTATATATTTTTACAGGTGTATAGTATATAAATATTTTCTGTCTCTGGGGGCGTGTAGAGAAAAAATATCTGAGAGCAGCTGAGCCCCACATACAGGCAGGGTATTTCCTGGCAGCGTGGGTGGTGTGAGGAGCCACAAGCCCTGTGCCCCCACCCTTCCTCTGAGCCAGCTCTCTTAAGCCTTAAGAAAATAAACCTGGCAGGTGGGATCAATGGGTTCATGACCTGGAGGCGTAACTCCATGGCAGCAGAGATTGTCCTTGTTCTCATCTTTGTCTTAGTCAAGGAACCATGGGCAATGCACAACCTGTGACTTGCATCTCAAATGGGTGAAGTCTTTGGCTAAAAAGGTAAAGGTGTGAATATTAAGATATTTATAAATATATGTGATATGCATAAAAGTGCATTTTTTTACAAAATCTGCATTGAAAATGTACTTGAGAGTGCATTGTAGGTGAGAGGTGGGGTTTGCCCCTTACCTGGCCTTGCTCAGTCATGGTGTTTGAGGGGTGGAATTTGGGTGCTGGGGTGGCAGTCCTGGGTGGCAGTGCCTGTGAAATCAGAGGGCACAAGGAAGCATGATGAGGGCACAGCTCCTCTGCCTGCTGTGGGCATCTTGCTTCAGAGCAGAGACTGAAATTTCTGGTGTGGGTTGCACAAAATGTTTGCTGCCCCAGCCCTGCTTGCTGGGGCTGGACTATGAGTTGTAGACATTGCATTACACCTTAGGGTGACAGTGTTTGCTGGGACAAAGCCCTCCAGAGATGCCTCCAGCACAGCCTGGCATCCTCAGCGTGGACTGGCTCTGCTGATCAGGGCCTTTTAATTCCTCCAGTGCAAATGAGCATTGGGATTGTATTTCTAAATTCTCTTTTTTTTCTTTTTTACCCCATGAATTGCATGAGCTCTCTGCAGAAGAACAAGACATCTTGTGCACTTTCCTCCTACCTTAGCCAAATTGGAGTTTATGCTAATGGGGAATTAATTGCAACCCTCTGGGTGTGGCTGCTTACATCCCGGTTGGAAAAGCACCCCGGGGTCTTCTGGGAGATCATTCACCCCTCTGGCTCCTTGAATATCAGCCAAATCTCTGGATTGCATCAGTGTTTGTGCAGGAGGGATGGTCTGGGCAGCCTTTGTGTGAACAACTTGTGGGGACATCAGAGGCGATGCTGAGGGTGTCCTGCAAGCTCAGTGTGGGATGTGGGGGTATTGTGGGATCTCGGGGATATTTGGGGGTCTGTGCTCATCACTGGGACCACAGGGCTGAGCTGTGCAGTGCATGGCAGGGAGGGAGGTTGGTACAGGCACAGCTCACCCCAAAATCTTCCCCTGACATCGCTTAGCCACAAACTTTACACCATGAAGGGTTTGCATCTGTTTTTTTCTCCTCTTGGACTTTGCTCCTGTGAGTGCCTCGAGGGGGAAGTTTCCAGGGCAACTGGTAGGAAATGGGAAGATGGAGGAGGAAATAAGAGCTATCATTTGTGTACTCATTAAGCACCTGCCTGATGGCGCCCCCTGAGGTGTTTATCACACCATTTAGGATACGGCTGCTGCTTCTCTGTGTGAGCATCCATGAGCTTTATAGTTTCTTTGGGATACTCTAATTAAATTTTCCTTACTTTCTGGGGTGGAGGGAGCTGGGTGGATAATGGAGGACTTGCCTGTTGTGGAAGCTGTGGGTGTTTCTGGCAGCTCACAGTTGCTGCCCCGTGCCCCAAGCCCTTGTAGCCAATGCACACTTGTGTCTCTGCTCCTGCTCCCCGGTTTCTGCTCCAATCCTCTCAGGGGAACCCCCTGGCTGCTGCACCAGCTTCACCTGTCTGCTCTCTGCCCTCTATGGATGAGATTAACTTCATCTGGATTTAATTTGAAGGGAATAATCTATAAGCATGGTCTCAAAATACATTTCTGGGCACAGGAGCTTTTGCCAGGACCTGTCAGGCTCAGCGGGAAACTGGGGCTGGGGCTGGACATTAATCTGCCTGACTTTGTTTCTGGCAGCTCTGAGTTTTCCAGACTAATACTTGGCAAGAATGATACTAACTAAACCATTGATCTTCCAGGGTCCTTCAAAAGCTGATGAATGCTTTTTGTGGCTTCTTCTCTTACTGATAATTTATTTTAAGAATAACAAGCTGTCTTGCCACTCTCCCTGGTGAGCAGAGCTCCAGGTGCCTTTCTACTGAGACTGGCAGTGTTATTGTCATTTTCAAGTGGGGAAATTTGAAGGACAGAGATCAAATGCCACATAAGAAAATTGATCAGAAAAAATTCAGAGTGAAATTCAGAGAAAAGTCCTGCCCTGACAGCTCCCGTCCCCCCAGGAAAAAGGGAAGGACGGAGGCAATGTTCCCAAATGTTCCAATGTTCCCAAACCATGCTTTCCATTAATTAATTTGCCCTTTAAGTGAGATTTTTGAGCTGGGAATAAATCTATGGCCGTGCTGGCTCCCTGGTTAGATTTTTTTATCTTCCTCTCACCTCATCTCAGCAAGCGCAGCTGGGAGGAAGGTCCAGCTCCAGAGAGACAGCAGCCTGTCCTCTATCTTCAGTCCCTATCCCTCCCAGAGAAAACCACTCACTCCTGCCTTTTCCCCCAGCCTGTCCTGTCTCCCCAGAGCAGGGATGCTCCTTCTCTCTGCCCTGATGCCCATAACACTGATGGAAGAAAGACACAAAATTGGGGCATGGAGCAATTTGACTTTGTAGAGCAAAACAACTCCACAGGGCCAGGGAACTCACACCTGAAAATCACAGCTGTCCACAAGTGGTGAAACCCCAATTTTTTCCTCCATCTGTGTTTTTTCTCCTTTTTCTCCTTTCCCAAGGACCTTTCCCTGCACCTGGACATCATTTCTGTGGCAGGAGGATGGTGGAGCAAGGACTGGCAGTGATGGGAAGAGGATGCACTGATGCTCTGCCAACTTCCAGGCCAGATGTCACCACCAAATTGGCCTGTGGGGAGGGAGCACCCACCTGCCCTCTGCTCCCTGGATGGGCCCTGCAAGCAGGCTGGCAGCCTGTGAGCTCTCCTGAGCTGAAATTAGGCATGGGAACCACCCCAAAAATTAAACAATCTGGACAGTAAAGATGAATTAAGCCTCCCATTAGTCACACCCACTAAGGAGGTGCAAGAATGGGACATGAATCCTTTCCCCTACCCCTGCTGTTGCCATCTTAAAAATTTTCCTTTTAAAAAATTACATTTAAACTTGAAAACTAATTTCCCTTTTTTTCCTCCTTTTTTTTCTATCACCTCTGCTTTCTTCTGCTCGAATACATGGGAAGTTTCTTCTAATTAAATGTGTCTATGGACAGATAATCCTCTTTTGCTCAAGTGTCAATATGGTCCTTTAGCTAAACTAAATATTTTCCCTGCTTGATATTTATCCTCCCCTGGCTGCCCCTTGGCTCCTTCCTGGAGGTATTTGAAGACTGTGATCCCATTCCCTAGCTTTTGTTTTTAATTCTTCCGTGCTCAGGTCAGGTTTTCTCAGGGTTTTGTGTCATGCCTGGGCACTTAAGAGGTTCCTGTTTTGCTGCTGCTGCTGCTGTGGACCTCAGTTCTCCTTGGTACACCCAATGCATGGAGACAGCCACATGCCATCAGCACACTGATAAAAGCTGAAATAACATCCACCTCTGCACTAACCTTGGATCATTCAGAATCAGAAAAACAGAATTGTTTGGGTTGGAAGGGACCTTAAAGCGCTCATCCCACCCCGCTGCCATGGGCAGGGACACCTTCCACTATCCCAGGTTGCTCCCAGCCTCATCCAGCCTGGCCTTGAACAATTCCAGGCATGGGGCAGCCACAGCTTCTCATGGGGCCACCTGTGCCAGGGCCTCACCACCCTCACAGTGAAGAACTTCTTAATAATTAATCTAAATTTCTCCTCTTTCATTTTAAAACCATCCCTCTTTGTCCTATCATTATCTGCACCTGTAAAAAGTTGCTCTCCCTCTTTTTTATAAACTCCCTTTAAAAACAAAAGGTCACAGTGAGGTTTCCCTGGAGCCTTCTCTTCTCCAGGCTCAGAAGGCCATGATTGTCCTCACACAGGTGGCACTTGCAGCCAGGCTCTGGTGATGCTGAGTCTGTGAGCTTTGCCCTTTTGAAATCAGGAGCCTTCCTCACTGTGGGTTTGCTTTCACTGCGCCTCCATCAAATGCCCTGTCTGGACTAATCCAGCCTTCCCCTCCCCTAACTTTCTGTGATTGTGATAAATAATTTATGGAACAGGCTGAATCAGGATTTGTTGCCTGGTATAAAGTGCACAGATTTCTGCAAAATACTCCTTGGTCTTGCTGTTAGCCTAAAAATCGGAACATTATTATAATAAACACGTAATAGCCCTGGCTCTTCTCCCTCCTGCAGTGACAGAAATTGGGGGTGACACTTGCTCAGCAAATGCAGCTACTCATTTGTACCATGAACGTGAGGGATGAAGAGCCAGAGTTGAATCAGTGAGATTTTCTGGATCTGGCAGAGAAATAAAAGCTGGTCTGGCAAGAACCAAATTCTGCAGGTCCCTGGCAGAACTTTGAGTCCTTTGAACTCACAAGTGTGGGCACACACTGTGGAAGAAGCTTAGTGTGTCCCTAGGACACCTGAGCAATTCCATGCTGAGGTCAAAAAAAGCTGTTTTGATGGCAAAATTAAAAGTAACCTGGGTTTTGTGCTCCTTGTAGTGAAAGACCCTCAAGTCATTATTTTTGTTTCCCACTCCCTTTGTCCTGCTCTGCTTTCCCTACTCTGTGTCCTACAGCTGCATGCCTGAGGATCTCAGAGGGGAAGGATGAGGGGTGGGAAGGGCTGGAAGGGGCTGTTTTCCTGCATCCACCCCCAAGGTGATGCACTCCTGTACACGATCCCCATGGGTGAATGATGCCAGCAGAGAGTTGTTGCCATGGATGGCCATGTGGGTCTTGGACTGAGCTTGACACTCTGACCCACAGGTGTTCTGTCTCATTCCAGACCCTTCTGAAGGAACCAAACTAGGATGGCATGCCAGATTTTAAATTAAGAGATGTGTATCAGTGGAAGAGGCAGTGATGCACCTGGTGTGCATCCTAAAAGAGCTCTCCACTACTTCTGGCCCACTTGCCCCAACGTAAAAAAGCCACAGGGGACTCAACCCTCCAGTTTGGGGTTTGGCTGTTTGAAGATGTAAAATCATCTTCCCTAAGGCAGCAAACCTCCCTTTGGGGTCAGCACTTCTAACACTGCCCCAGAGCTACCCAGGGAGGTTGTGGTATCTCCCTCTCCAGAGATATTCCAAACCCACCAGGATGCATTCCTGTGTCACCTGCTCCAGGTGACCCTGCCTTGGCAGGGGGTTGGACAGGTTGATCCCCAGAGGTCCCTTCCAGCCCTGACAATTCTGTGATTCTGTACCCAGTGCTGCCCTGGGGCTGTGTCCCCAGGCCAGGTCCCGTCTCTCTTCTCAGGTGTCACCCACCAGGGTCACCATATAAAACCCACAGGACGATGTTTCAAATTCCAGGAGCGTTTCCCAATCAGACTAATTGGTTAGCTGCCATAAAAAATCCACCGCTGCTGTTACATGGCAAACCTGCACTCAGAGGGGATGGACAGACACAGGGACACTCCATGACAGGTGAGTCACCTGAAATAACCCCTCATTTGTCTGGAGTCCCAGCAGCTCCTGGAAAATGAGCTGCGCGATCATCACTGCAGCGTCAGCGCCTGCTGATGCAGCACTGTTAATTATAGAGCTGGGGCTCAAGCAAGCACAGCACAATTAACATCTCTTAGGTGAGGCTTGAGAGCTGCTGGGCTCTCCCAGACCTCCCCCAGACTGGAGGTGACAGCAGGTGCCCTAGAGGTGATGGTCCCATGGTCAGTGCATGGATTTACACCCTGCTGCTCCAAGGCTGATGTTTGGGCTCACAGTCCAGTCTTTAATGCTGGAGCAATAAATTGCAAGTGGTTTTCAGAGGAAGGCCAGATGCTCTTCACTGGCAGCTCCAGCTGGAGGGAGGGAAGGGGTGCCAGTGTGACATTAAGGTTTGCAGCACCCATCCTCTGTGTCATTATTCACTTTTCTCCCTGAGAACTGGATAAACAGTAGAAGGTGTTATTTTCAGCACTGAAATGCTGGCATCTTACACCTCCCATCTCTAAATGTGCAGCCATTTCCTTCCAAAGGAGACATTTTTTCTGAAAATAGAAAGAAATGCGTATTTTGACCAGAGTAAGCAGTTGTTTTCCTGCACTTCTTGATTTTTGGAGCATCTGGCAAGCTGATGTTACCACATTAAAGTTGTACTACAGACTTCCCATCCTCTGGCTCTAGAAAACCTCGATGGCCAGGGACACTAAAGCACCTGAAATTCCTCATTCAAGGCCAGAGAGAGTCCCTGTGTCCCAACACATGCCCAACACTGCCATGTGCCCAACACACTCCCAACACTACCAGCCTGGCCACCAGTTCCAAGCTGGAGTCTGTGAGGGTTAAGTGGTCCTTTTTAGAAGGTCCTGTTGTCACAGAACAAAGGGTAATGTTTTAAAACTAAAAGAGGGTAGATTTAGACCACCCTCATTTTACAATGAAGGTGGTTAAACATTGGAATAAGTTGACCAGAGAAGTGGTGGATACCCCATCCCTGGAAAACATTCAAGGCCATGTTGGGTGGGACTTTGAGCAACCTGGTCTTGTTGAATATCTTGCTCAAGGGGATGGACTAGATGACCTTTAAAGGTCCCTTCCAGTCCAAACCATTCTATGATTTTGTGGTCTCTGAAAGGGCTGAGTGGGGCTTGCAGCATCTCCTTGTGGGATGTAGGTGCTCAAGTTCTGTGCCAAGCACCTGCACTTGCTCTCAGCTGGGCTGATGGTGCAGGGGGAGTCCCATCAAGCCCCACGTGGGACACGTGGTGTTTTGGAGGACATCCATCCCCATTGCTGCAGTGAGCAGGCTCCCACAGGTTTTTGCTGGGCATTTCAAAGGAGCTCAATGCCCAGCACATCACCCCATCACCCCATCCCTTCCCACTGCTTCCCAGTGGCTGCCAGCAGTGATGGAGCTGGTTAATGGGCTCTGCTGGAGAGTTTGATATTTAACTCACTCCCACAGTCAGGCTGGAGAGGTGACTCAACAAGGTCTTGCCCTGGTTCAGCCGGGAAAATCACATCCTGTTCTTTTAGCTGGAAAAACATTTGGCCACAAATACATCACATCATGTTGTACATGGAGGCATCTGCTCCTCACCCAGGCTGATGTCACCTCTCCTGACCCCTACGAGGAAGGGCCAAAAACTGTCACCCCCCCATGGGCTCTGTTATTGATGCACACAACTGCCTGGGCTGCTGCAGTTTCAAAGAGTGGCCCTCATGGTGCTCAGAACTCTAAAACAACTCTCCCTGTGCCTGGCACTGGGCTCACTCCATCTCACCCCAGTGACAGGTTTGGGTTTGTGCCTGTCCACGTGTGCAACTGCACATCCCCAGCACAACTGGTGTCATGAATCTGAGGAAACGAGCACAAAACCATTGAGCTGTACTGATTTTATGTCACTGCCAGGCTTTGCACTCAGCTTGGGAGCCAGGGAGATAAAAGACACTTGTTTTGTTGATGCCAGTGAGGTTTAAGACTCAAGACAAATTAATTGCATCTGTATTTTTTTATCGTTGAAGGCAATTTCGTGAAGCATTTGTTAAGGATGCCACTTAAGGAGGAATTTCCTAGCTGCACAAGTTAATAATTTTAAAACTGCTACTCAGGCTCCCTGCAAAGGGGCTTTGTGCTGCAAATCTCTTTGAGGCTCATAATTCAATCCTATTTAAAAGCAAATTTTCTTAGATTTAGAGCAATGAATATTTAAATGCTACCAGTTGAACAATTTTCAATTTTGAGATAATTTCAAAGCCAGGGGAGTTTACAGCATCCAGCTACTCTGCCACACTTCAGCGTCTGAATTGATCTGAACCAGTAGCTGACTCTTAAGCAGCTTAAACAGCTATAAAGGGTTAGAGTAGTTTAAAGGGTTAGGGTAGTTTAAGCAGAATATCGTGTTTTCAGGGCTTTGGTTAAAGAAATGAGAGTTCACAGGCTGTCAAGCTGAGCAGCTCCAGAAAAAGGATGTGACAAGCTTTGCTAGAAAAGCTCTTTGAAGCACTCAGCATCTTCTCTGCCTTCAAACCTTGTCTGGTTTATTTTTTTTATTCTGAGAAAAAAATAAAGAAGAAAAATGAAACGAAAGGAGCATGTTGAACATTGACAGAAAATGCAGAACACAGGCAAAATGTTTGGGAAATGCTGTGAAGGTGGGTTTGCACTGACAAGAGCCTTGTTCCGCTCCCTGTATTTGACACTTCTTCAGTACAAACCACTTCATAACACAGTAAAGCTCTGAAAAGTGGCAATGAAAAAAAAACACATGAGCTTTTCTGTGCTCATGTTTAGCCCTTCCAATGTCAGATACATGCAAATGAAAAATCAAAATATGAAGCTTTTAAAAACACTGTTGTGAGACCAAACCAGATCAGCACAAGATTTTGGCCAGGGTGGTTATTTCAGATGGGAAAGCAGACAAGGAGAGAAGGAGAGGTTGTTGTTTTTTGGGGTTTTTTTTCTTTTGGTTTTTTGGGGGTTTTTGTTGTTTTTTGGGGTTTTTTTTGGTAAGAGATATTGACACCACTCCTAGCCATAGAAATGGCCCCTGTGTCCATTTTAATTTATTCCTTTTGACTAAAAACCATGCATATGCCAGTATAGTTGCTCCATCTGTGCTGTTAATGCTGGACTGTGCAAAAAACAGTTCGGGTTTTGTTGCATACAAGAGACAGCTGAGGCAGAGGGAAGACCCCTTAGCTTGGCGTATCACAGAAGGATGAACATGGGGAATCTGTTTCCAGGTGTTTAACTGCACTGGCATCAGGACAGCATCTGTGCTGGCACAAGCCTCCCACACCTGTGCCACAAAAGCAAGGTAAGAAGCAGCGCAGCTGAGGTGAGCTGCAAAGGCTGTGCCAGGGCTGTCTCTGCTGCAGTTACTTTACATCAGCCTGAGGGCTGCAGGAATGGGACAGGGCTGATGTACCAGGCTACACCATGTCCCATTTCCCCATGGTTCTGTCCCTGGCTCCAGAAGCAGATTTCTGGGAAAAGCATAATGAAAGGTGATGTAACTTCCTCTGCAAACCCTCCTGTCTCAGACTGACTGTGGCTTGGGGAGAGCCAAGCTCCTGGGCTCTCTGGGTGCTGGGTGACCCTCTGTGAGTTTCTCTCCTGTGACCACACAGGGCTCCCTGGAGAAAGCAGGACAAGCCTTTGCCATCCAAAGCTTCTGTGTCAGACCTTGTACCAAACACTGGCTGATCTGTCTGTTTTGAGCCTGGCAACCCCAGCTGATGCCCTTATCCATCTATTTCTTTATTTTTATTTGTCAGTGGCTGAAGCACTGAACAGCCTGTCTTCTCCCAGTTCCATAAGCGTCACCACATTTCTACCCACCTCTTTTTGAGGATGAGAAGTCCTGACCTACTCATGCTTGATCTTCCCTGCATCCCTTCTTTGAACTTCTCCCCTTCTGCCCATGGTGAGCTGTGATGATGGATGAGGCATGGCCACTTCCACATCAGGATTATATCCTGACAGCATCATTGCTGCAGAAGAAAATGCCAGCCCTGACCAAACATCCCCTCTGAGGGTATTGCCAGGGTTTTCATCAAGGATGGGATATTTAACATCGCCATGGTAGGATCCAGGCAATCACTCAACTGGAAAAATAACTCAGGTGCTGTGTAATGAGATCTGACAGAAATGTAGCAGTAAATGATTTAATTACTCAGCCTGTTTCAGTGATGCTGCCAGGATGGATGCAGCAGTGCTGGGTCCCTGCTGCTGACAGCAGCATCCTCCCACAGCCCAGCAGCATGCCTGGGGCAAGCCTGTGGCTTGTGACCTCCCATCTCACCATAAATATACTCCAGAATTGAATTATACTATTTAGAGTGGGTTTATTAGTGGTATAGCTGATGTGTGTGTATGTATATACTGAATTATTCCTTACACTGAGGAACCCCAGCAATCCCATTTCTTTAGTCTTCTTCCTCAGCACCATTTCCCTTTTCCTTACTCCCAAACTGCTCCTGTCTCATTCCATCTTATCTCCATACTCTCTTAGAACACTTTTTTTCAACAATAATATCACTGTCCAAGATTATGATATTCCCACCAGTTCTTAATTTTTCCAGTTTCTCTGTAGACATACACAAAAGATCTGGGTTGTTTTTGGGTTTTTTTCAGAGCAAGCACTCAGCACTTCCAGGAACTGGGTGTCTTCAACAAGCAGCAATGTGTGTGTTGTTTTAAAAGCATCCCGCCCTTGCTTTAACTAACTTTTAATATGTCCCAGAACTGGGTGTTCTGGGACGTATTTCTCCATGGCTCTGGGCTCTGGGTCAGGGTTAGAGCACCAGGATGTGCTGATCTGGCAGGATTTTGTACCCACTCCAAAGCTGGCAAGTGGCAGATCCCCTTTTTCCCCACAGCATTTTGTGAAGATATTTGGAAGCTAATAACTTCTGTATCACCAGCATTGGGACTTTTCCTGCATCCCCCGGGGTTTCTGGCTTGTGAAGCACCTTTTGGGACAAGCCAACAAAAAAATTCCCGCATGATGGAAGGCACCAGGTGTTTTCATCATCCCTAAAGCTTTCCAGGAAACCCCGACTCAGAAATTCACATTCCCCTTCCCTCATCCCATCCACAGCAGTGGTCAGCCTTGGGAGCTGGAGATGTCGTCACAGAAATGAGTCAGAAAATCCACGATTTTAGGGAGGGGAATTCTCTATGACGGTTCTTTCTCCTGCGGTTTTGCAAGCCGATACCTCCAGCTTGGCTGGAACGATTCCCAGCGTCTCTCCGAAGGGTTTTCGCCCTCTGGAGGCTGACATTAGCAAATCAAATGCAAAATTTAAAGAGAAAAAAGCAGCCTTCATAAGAATAGATATGCAAAGATCTGGTGAACTCCAAAGTGCTTGTACTGAAAAGCTGGGCACAGACTCGTGGCAATAACAGAATCACAGAATGGTGATTTGGTTGGAAGGGACCTTAAAGTTCAGCGTGTTCCAACCTCCCTGCCATGGGCAGGGACACCTTCCACTGTCCCAGGTTACTCCAAACCCCATCAACCTGGCCTTGGATGCTTCCAGGGATGGGGCAGCCACAGCTTCTCTGACCAGTCTGTGCCAGGGCCTCACCACCCTCACAGGGAAGAATTTCTTCCTAATAATCAATCTCAATTTCTCCTCTTTTATTTTAAAACCATCTCTCCTTGCCCTCTCACTATCTGCCCCAGTAAAAAGTTGTCGCAGACATCTTTTTGTGAAAATATTTCTTAAGATTTTTCCTGCTGAAGCTGAGAAGTTTCAGCAACAAATGTAAACAATGGTTATCTGCTGCTGCGGAATGCAACAGGTCCACCTGTGATTGGGCCATCTTGAATGTTTACAATTAATGGGCAACCACAGACCAGATAGCTTGGACTCTCTGTCTGAGACACAGATCTTTGTTATTCATTCTTTTCTATTCTTAGCCTAGCTAGCTTCTGAGGAAACCTTTCCTTCTACTTCTTTTTAGTAAAGTCATAATGTAATATATATATATATATAATAAAATAATAAATCAAGCCTTCTGAACATAGAGTCAACATTCTCGTCTCTTGCCTCATCCAAGAACTCCTGTGAACACAGTCACAAAAAGTCACTCTCCTTCTTTTCCATAAGCCCTCTTTAAGCACTGGAAGGGGGAAAAAAGTGACACTGAAAATATAAGCTCAGACTTGTCTTGCACTAGGCTTGATTTAGCCATATTTGCTTATCTTATTTTATTTCCCTGTGTATTTCTGCCATGACTTCATCCCAGTTCCCTGAAGACTGTGATTGCCTCCTCAAATTCCTATGGAGTTTTCTTGTCAGCCTCTTTATGTCCTCTGTCAAGCTGAACAAAGCTCAGCCTCACAAGTCCCAGGAGAACAGAGAGAGGGCTGTGCATGGAGGCACCGTGCCAGGAGCATGCCTGATGGATGCTGCTGGCCAGGCATGGGTGATGTGATTCAGTGAGCTGGAGGCAGAGACACAGAACATCCCCTTCCAACCCTGTTCCCATGCAGGACACCCTGTATTTTGTGTTTTCTCTTTTCCAGCCAGCCCAGGTCCCTGCATATCTGCCAAAAAAACAGCTGGAAGGCAGATGTGTGAACAACAGCTAGCACCTAGCTCCTAGGAGAGACAGGAATTCCCATGGGTGCTGCCACACGTTAGGAGCCTATATAGGAATGGTGCTGCTAAACATCTTTTTGGACAGGATCTTTTTGTCCAGAGCATTATTGGAGGACAAACTCCTTAGCTGTGTGTTAGAATAACACACAGGGTGATGGTTTTCAACTGAAAAAGGATTGATTTAAATTAGATAGAAGTGCTTTATAATGATTATGGTGGAACACTGGCACAGATTGCCCAAAGAAGTTGTGGATGCCCCATCCCAGGAAGTGTTCAAGGCCAGGTTGGACAGGGCTCTCAGGAAATTGATTTAGGTGAAGATGCCCCTGCTTATTGCAGGGACCTTGGGCAAAATGACCTTTAAATGTCCCTTCCAACCTAAAGCATTCTATAATTCTATAACACAAAGCACACAACAGATGTGAGGGGTACCAAGGATTCCGCAGCCTCAGAAGTCTTTGCCGTTTGCTCCTGACACCTTCTCTCCAGTCTCCTGTGAGAAGGAAATGCCCACTTGTGATCTGTACATATCAAGAGCTCAGAAAGTTCCCATATTCTACAGTTCTACACCACTACCCATGGCTGGGAGAGAAGGTGTGCAACACCATGAAGCAGAACCCTCTTACCCTGCTCACCTTCATTCCCAATCTCAACAAGGTGCCCACCTGCACCTCAGCAACCTTCAACACTTCTGCATGGGGTCAGCTCCATCCCACAAGGCTGCTGAAGGGAATGGCACAAGTCTTTTCCAAAGGGAAAACCAAAGATTGTGAGAAAACAAGGTCCAGATGGGAGAGAAGCATAAGGAAAACCTAGATGGGATTTTCCACATTCTTGGTCCTTGATCCAGAGAAGTCACAAAGGTTTATCCAGTGCCAGCTGTCCAGTCCTACAGACCAGGCTTGGTTTGGCAATTAACTTCTCCATGGGACTGATTTGACTCCCCATTTCTGAGCTGGCTGAGGCTCTGCACTGCTGCCAGTACAAGGTCCACAGGTCACTCAGTCACCCACAGGCAGCTCTGGGCCAAGAGCTCATCACTGTCCAGGGCCACACCAGCCACCCTGGCTCCCTGGGGCCAACACCAGCAAGCCTGTGCAGGGCTCAGCTCAACAGGCTTTGGTTTTTTCCTGGCCCCTCAGCACCTGGACCCACACAGCCAAGAGTTCAGCACTCCGGGTCTTCCTACAGGACTTGAGGAGATGTTTTCAATGTCCAAGAGAGAGTCTTCCCATGCTTGGATAGGCCTGAACTTGGGAAAAAGCATTCCTCAAGGCAAACCAAGAGAAAAAAAAAATCACTTGCATCTCCGTCTGTCTCAATAAAACAGCAAGACCGTATCCTACTGTGCATTATTGGGGTTGTTCTGTCCTGATTCCCATCTTAGGGGGTTTGAAGGCAGTTTTGGCAGGTTGGCTCCCTGGGTGTGGCACTGGTTGTGGGAGCGAGCTGAGAGAAGATTCCCCCCTATTTTCAAGGCTATTATATTGTGTCCATGAGCCAAATTAGATTTTAGCAAAAGAGAAAGACATGTCACCCCACAGCAGTGGGACAAAGCTGGGACAGGGGACACTCGTCACAAAACCCCCAGCAGTTCTGGGTACCACAGACAGCATCAAGACCAGGACAACATCAGTTTCTTGCATTACCTGTGCAACCCAACACCTCCTCAGGCCAGAAACACCATTCCCTGGAGGCAGGAAATTGCTTAATAATTTAAAGCTGTGCTCTAGAACAGAGGTAAACACACTTTGGTGGAGGAGTGGAGGTGCATTCTAGTGCTGGGGTACATGTGGTGTGTGCTGAGGTTGTCACATTGCAGCAGAAGCCGGCAGGGCACTGTCACAGTTGGGTGAGAGGGGACAGTCACAGGGGTGTAATCACTGCTGCAGATTTGGGGTCAGCTTTGCCGGTGCTTTGCAGGGAGCCCGGGAAGGCGCCAGTGATGTTTTGTATTCTGTCTGCAGGGCTGGGATTTGTACAGCTGAGCAAGTTTTAATGTGATGTTTTCTGAGGCAAGAGACGTGGAAGCCTAAAGTGCTGCTATTATGAAATTCCAGTCCAAGCAGTGGCACATTTTAAATAAGCAATAAAGATGCAAGAGCAATTCAGTACCAAATAGCAATTCCACTGTAAGATCACAGAGCCATGACCAGGCACAAGCTAATTTTTTATGCATGTTAAAGTAATTGGAAATTTGCCTTGTGCTTGTTCTTCATCTTATTAAAGGACTAGCTGCTATGAGGACATATGGGGGTCATTTCCAATGTTTTTAGTGCTCTGCACAGTTTCTTGGCCAGGGTTCACATTGTTCCAGTAAACAGTTACCTGGTTGTTTACTGGAAAAGCCAGGATTCCAGGCCTTCTTTGGAAGATGATTTAATCATCTTACACAGCATTTTGCACTTGGATAAGCAGGTCAGCAGCCAAGGCTCAAACCAACAACAGGGTCTGTCGTGGCCTTACCTCCTGCCTCGAGCAGCACTGGAATGCAGGAGCAAGGAACCCAAGGAGTGCACACACGTGGCTGGGTCTCTGCAGCTCTCGCACGTTTCCTCATGCCTGATGTGCACATGCCATATTAGCAAAATGTGAACATTTGACTCAGCTTGGCCTGCACTGAACATGAGTTGGAGACCCAACAAGTAAACAAACCCATAAGTCATCCTCCAGCCAGGCTGCCAAGAGGCTCTTCAATACCCAGGCAGAATTTAATGGGTGCCACTCTGCCAGACTGTGTCTGCAGCCCGCCGCTAATGGGGAAAAATCATCACCGTCATCATGAGCCCTCCTTTGGCTCATCTCAGCACACACAGACAGCTGATCCTGCAGGCTAATTCCCAGCTGGCCCAGTCAGGAGAAGGAAAAGGAAGCTCACTTCAGACACAGTAGCTCAACCCTGCCTTGCTCAGCCTGTGGTGACTCACGAGGCAGAATTGTACCATCTCAGCGTGACATCTGCGGCTTACACCAGACACAGACCTGCCACGTGATGTCCAGCACATTTCAGGAAGCAGCTGGTGCCTCCACTTAGCCCCAGAAACTGACTTTTGGCACGGTGATGCACTGTGCAGTGCCTGGTCAAGTCATCATCTGCTGGTAGTCATGTGTGTATCTGTGAATGATAACTGTTATCAAACTGGTGGAAAGTTCTCAGCTGTAAAGTTCTTTGCCTGTGGAAGAAGAAGAGGAATCAGGCCTATGTGAGAAATTAGACCCAAAACCAGGAAGACAAAAAAATATTTTCCCCCATTTCTAAGCTGTCTCTGACTTATCACCATTTTACAGCTGTCCCTGCATGTCCACTGTGAAAGCTGAGTGAAGACTCCTGCCTTCCTGGGATCATTGAATCACAGAATGGTTTGAGTTGGAAGGGACCTTAAAGATCATCTAGTTCCAACTCCCCTGCCAAGGGCAGGGAACAGCTACCCCAGATGCCAGCACCCCTTGGCCAGGAGCTGCAAAAGTCAATACAGCTGGGCAAATGCAATTTTTTGTGAATATTTTACCCTGCCATCCTGCAGAGTCTCTGTACATCACACCTGTGCTGTTTGCCTGTCCCATGAGTGGGGCACATATGGCACATCCCACTACTTGAGAAGGAACAGAGACAGGAGGAAAATGGCATACCAAGGGCAGAAAGAGTGATGGTGAAGAAAAGAGAAATAAGAAAGAAGCTATGAAAGACAGGAGCAATAAAAGAGAATCTCTGTAGAAAGCTACAGCAGAGCTCAACAAGATGATGTCACATGTCCCTCTGGGTTCATTAACCACTAATAGGATTTATGAAAAGGATTTGTCACACTCTCAGGAGTATTTAGTAAAATAAAAAAAATAATCTGGAAAAAATCTTACACCCTATAAACATCTATCCTTTCTAATGAACACTTAATGCTTGTTAGGAGTGACGGAAATAAAAGGAGCCAAGGGGGAGGCGAGGAGGCTCCAGTTTGACATGAAGCCCCTGAGGTGTGTGAGGACCTGGAGTCCTTGGCTCACACAGATATTTAGGGCTGGGCAAGGTGCCCTGAGCATCTGTCCTGGCCCCCAGACACCACTTGGTGGCTACAAGTAGAACCTGGAGCTCATATCTCTGTCTCTGATGCCCATGAGCATCAGTAATCCCTGAGAGCTTCAGTAAAACAAAGCAAGAGAGCTTCCATGGGCATTTTTGTATGGGTGCTGCAAATCATGGGCCAGGTTCAAGGCAAGAAAGATCATATCCAGTTGCAGGGAATGCCACAACAAGAATGGACCCAAATCCTGCACTGTAGCAGGGACAGTCTTAAACATCTGCTGGGGATCCAGGAGTGCTCACCCTTGTTTGTGAGAAATTAATTTCAGGCAAGAACCTACCTGAAATAAGCTGTGCCACCAAAACCAACACTGGGGACATTGGGGTGGTTGCTGTTGCATCCTGGCTGCCCCACAGAGCGAAGCTCCTCAAGGTTTTCTTCATCTTTTCTGGGCTTTAGGAGTCCTAAATACAAATCAATTAAGTAAAGCCTGAGGCACTTTCAATGCCCTGTGCTAAACCGCCCTGAAAACCCCCAGCTTTGAACACGAGGTGGCAGGCTGGCCCCAAGATGGGGAGCAGCCAAGGCAGCTGAAATGGCCAGAAACTGTCCTTTGTCACCACAGAAAGGTGGTGACACGGAAGCTCAGCTCCTTCTTGTCACCTCTCAGAGAGGAGAGAAAGGGCACAAGGTTCCTGTGGGTCTTGGAGTGACTTAGGGGGAAGAGTATGAGGTGAGTGACCACATACTATGAAAAGATGTGACAAGATGTGAAAAGATCTTGCCTAAAACCACCTGCAGCTTGGAAGGAGGATGACTGAGGGAGGGGAGCCCACCATCTGGTCGTGGGGATGGTGGGATGCTGTCCAGAAATTAGGTACTGGCAGCACCCTCAGCTTGTCCACTCGAGTGGTTCAGCTCCCAGGGCTTGGGGTGAGGCTGGAGATGGCACAGCCAAGAGTTGATCCCATTATTTGGACCTGGCTCACACGTAGGGGTGTCCAATAGCACAAGAGGAAACAGCCTTGAGTTATGCCAAGAGAGATTTAGATTGGATATCAGGAAAAAAAATCTGCAGGAAAAGGGCGATCAAGCACTGGAACAGGCTACACAGGGAAGTGGTAGAATCAGCATCCCTGGAAATGTTCAAAAGGCACAAGGATGTGGTGCTTAGGAACATGGTTTAGTGGTGGTCCTGGCAGTGCTGGGTGAATGGTTGGACTTAGTGACCTTAGTGGTCTTTTTCAACCTTAATGATTCCATGGATCTGTCTGGTGACCACTGGGCTGTTTCTAAGTCTGATTACCTTGATCCTGACCCTGACATGGCACTTGGTGCTGTAGTCTAGTTGAGGCGTTAGGGCATAGGTTGGACTCGATGATCTTAGAGGTCTCTTCCAACCTCATTATTCTGTGATTCTGTGACCCTGCCCCTGCCCTGCAAACTGACTTTGCAGCTTGACCTCGGGCCTGCCTCATCACCTCAACTTGCCTGAGGACTTGGACTGAACCTGGCCACCATCTTCAAACCTGCACCAAACCTGCACCAGCCCTTTTGGCAAGGGAGCAGTGAGGGCCAGGGTGCTCCCCACCAGGACCTGGGGCAGGAGTGCAGCACCCACATGGAACACAGAGCTCCCAAGGAGCAGGAGCTTTCCATGGCTCCCGGGGCTCCTTGCCCTGCAGTTCAAACACAGGGCAGTTTAGATCATGTTGCAAGGAATGCAAGCACGGTGGGACTGCGGAAAGAGCAGTCTAATCCACCAAGTCTCACTGTAGCTGCTGGCAGTAGGAGACCAGAATGCTGCTTTTGACTCTGGTGTTGGCACCTGAACGCTCTCGGCACTAATGGCTCCTCCCTCTTGCCAGCTGAGAGCATCCCCAGCTCATTAAGCTGATTTGCATACAGCTCTGTGTGAGGTCGTTAGGAAGTGCCAGGCACAGGAGTGAAACATCATGAAAGCTTCACCGGAGGGAACAATCCAAGGAAATCCCAGTGCTCGAGCTCCAGTTTGCCTCAACAGAGGGGAATTCAATTAAGGGCTGATTTGATTTGTGTAGCTCAAAGTAAAGCCAGCTGACTGGGTGTTGGACATATTTTTGGCTCTGCATCAGCCATAAATACCAAGAATTGCTTTAAGCAGGTTGGAACAAACATACTGGACCAAACCCATCCCTGGCTGCCAGCTGCTGTGGGCAGCAGAGGCAGAACTGCCCCTCGCTGATGAAGAACTGATGTGTGACTGCTTGCAGGGGTTGCCTTCCCCACACACCCCTCTGTGGGAGGAGACTCTGCAGATTTTGGCTGTGCTGGGTCTGTCCTTCCCTCCGCTGCAGCTCCTGCCCTCCAGCGTGTGAGTGCTCAGCATGTGAGCGCTCAGAGACCTGCGCAGCTCATGGCACTGGAAACCCACCTTCCCACTTCCAGAGCTTTTGATCTCGCTGTTGCCTCCCTGGGGGCACTGAGATAAGGACAGCCACCAGTTAAGATCAAGCTTTGCAGAAGTGATTAGGTATCCTGTGTAACTCATTATCTTCCTGTTAACATTTTACTTTTCTTCCTTTGAAAACCCACTGTTTGTTAAATCAACTGATTCATCCTTTGCCAGCTCACCAGTGTCCAGTTTGGTTTCCTTCTTCCAGTTTTCTGACTGGAGTGACTCAAGATGGGTGGTTTCCTAGTGATCTACCCCACCTGAGCCCACCTCTGGTGGGTGCCTATTAAATCCTATTAACCACTGGCTGCACTAAAGCCTGAGCAGCTCGTCTCTCCTGTGAGTGTGTAGGGAATTTTAGCTCTTGTGTGCCAAGAGCTGCTCTGCTCATAAAATTAATGAGGACTTTGCTCCCTGAAAACAAGACCCCCTGCACAGGTGTGCTGCTGCATAAACACAAATCAGCTCACGCGACTCCCACGGGCACCTTCTCTGACCCCAGGGTCCCACTGTGCCTCAAGGTGCTCATGGACTTGTGTGAGCACCAGGAAAACTCCAATTCCTGCTCACACTGGGAATAGAAGAGCTGCATGCAGCTTCCCAGGAGCAGGATGAGACCTGGAGGCACATCCAGAACTGCTGCCTGCTCACTGCAGATGGCACAGGGCACACGGAGCAGCCCTGGGAAGCAGGGAGCAAGCATCACTCAGAGACTGGCACAAATGAGGTGTTCATTCCTTCCCTCCAAACTTCACATATGCACGGGGAGTTAGAGGGTCCTTCTTGTAGGAAAACTCATCTGCAGTACAAAGCAGTCCCCTGGGTTGACAGCATGGAGTGCTTTCTCATTTGCTTAGGGAGCAAAATGGAATTGCACAGCTCCCAAAGGGAGGAATAAACTGATTTAAAAGGATTTGCCCTTCACATCTAAAGAAAGTCATTGGAGCTGTGCCTGAGGTCCCATGAGAAGTATCTGTGCAAACATCTTGCTTGTCTGAATAAAACAAGGACTTCTTGGTAGCACTGAGCAAAATTCCTCTCTAAATATAATATTTAAATGGGAGGATACAAATTTTCTGCTGAAACCACTCAAACAGGAAATTTCATGTGGGTAAGTTCACTAGATTTTATTTCCTCTCCTCTGTGTGACGCATGGGGGTTGAATGGAACTGATCATCTCCCCACACTCTTAAGCATGTGCCTTTCTTGTCCCTGACCAGTGGCATCTCAACCAGTTCCTCCATCTGCCACTTTGCTTCATCCTGCCACAGTGGCTACAAAAACCAGCTCAGAAAGCATCCACGAGGTTGCCTGCCAGTTCCATGGGGTGAATCCACTGCTTCAGCAGGGCATCCTCTGGGTGCCAGGGAAGGGGAGGCCAAAGGGAGCAAGAGCAGCCAGGCTTACTTACAGCAGGGATAACCTGCTAGGACAGCTTGACTGGAGCATGCCATGCAGTCCTGATGGGGCTTATGCCAGCTAAAACTCAGCTTAAAACTGGGACAAGGATCCAGGAATGATTGTGCTGTTTGGAAGAGTTGTGTCTCCCAAGGACTTTGAATATTGTTGGTAACTTACTGCCCCCAATGTCTTAGTTCTCCCAATTAGAAAGAATGGCTGGAGTTGCCAGGCAAATTTTGAGGCTGGTACAAAAATCTCAGGATTTCTGCAGCAGTTCTAACATAAAAGTTGTCAGGCTCTTGCTAGACTACTACAGCTAAACCTATCATTTTCAATGCTTGTCAAAGATTGCACTTTAGTATTAAGTAAATATTCCATTCTTGGAAACATTTCCCTTTAAAACAAGCAGGCTGGATGAAAGACTTCCCTGCCTCTCCCTACCACAAAAAAAAAAAAGGGGTAAGATTTATTTTCTTGCTCAGCCAGCAATGCTGCTGGACACCCATACCTCAGGTTTTCCTTCCTGCTGCTATCCTGTCTGCTTATCAGAGGGTATCACCTGTTTATTTGAGACAAGACAAACAGACTTTGCTCATCAGAAGCCTCTCAGAGACATCCTACGAGCATCCTTTGTAGCTGAAACTGGACAACCTGCAACCAACAGGAGCACTCAGCTCAGGCTGGTCAGGTTTGCTGTGTTTTGAGCTGCATTTATGTGAATTTCCAAGCAGGACTGAAGTGAAAGCTGGGCTGTGCTCCATCTGGAGCAGCTGACCAAATATAAAGCTTCAGAGCAGAAGGAGGAAGCAAAAGCTGCTCTGCCCATCAAGGTCAGGGAGGACTGGTGCCTTCTTCTCATCAGGGTCAGGGAGGACTGGTGCCTGTCCCACCTGACCTTGATTTTTGGCCATGGGAGTGGGCATTGTGGCCATGGGAGTGGGCATTGTGGCCTTGTGTGCACAGATTGCTGCTGCCCAGATGAATAACCATTGGCTGGTAGTGCTGTGTGGTCCTTGGCAGGACTAAAGCCCAGCAGCAGTGAGGGGCTCTGCTCTGAGTGTGCTGAGCTAGATGCTGTGGAAAGGACCTGGGGAAAGGAGAGAGAGCAGGGAATGTCCCACATCCACCCAACCTGTCCCCCTAATCCACATCCCCTTCGCCTGCTGCCACCGGCACAGCCTCACCCTGTGAAACCTTTTTGAGGGGTGTCAGGGGACAGAATGTATCCTCTGTGTTGCTCACTGGGGTTAGGACAGGGACAGTGCTTTCAAGTGCAGACCAGTCCCAAGAAATTTATCTTGCCAGCTTCCCTTTCGTAACAGGAAGGATTGCGGGCAAACAATAAATGCAGGAAATGTGCAACTGACCCAGACAAAGGTAGAAGGTTTGCTCTGGATCAGCCTTGTGTGCAGATGGGAACAAGGAGAAAAGCCAGTGCTGGGAGCTTGTTAGTCTTCTTCATGGATGTTTTTTAGCTGAGAAATGTTAGTTTGTCACAAATTAAGTGTTGTGGAAATGTGCCTGAGTCCACAAATCTATGGATGGAACACTGACAGCATTACACGTGCTAGAAACCAGCTAGAAAAGATGAGATAAATCCTCCACACCTCTGGATAAGGCTCTGCTTCAATCTCAGTATCATTTATCAGATAATTAGGGTTGTTTTTTTTTTTTACTTCAAAGTATTTTCTTTATATTTCCTTCTCTTGGAGACCCTATTAGAGATTTCATTTAAGGTCCCAGAGCAGGATATGTTATACAGCATGTGATGAATTTCAGCTGCAGGTAAAATCCAGCTTTCAGCCACCTCTAATCTCAACTATCTTCAGTCTCCATTCCCCAGTCCTTCAGACAGATTGGAGACTCCAAAAATTGGGCTGAGAGAGAGCCTGTGAGGTATCAGCCCTTCTGTAAGGATCAGCATGTTCAGGGATGTGGGACTGAGGAGGAAGAATTCCAGAGGAGGAGCTCCACCTGCCAGTCCATAGGTGTAATTGTCCTCTCCATCCCCCCTTGTCAATGAAGGATTTATTTTTGTGCCAATGAAGTTGTGTTGGTGCAAAAATGGAATGAGAGAAAATTCAATAAATATTTCTGTCCTTTCTGTTCAACTGGGACCAGTTATAAGGTCAAACCCACGCCCAATGTCAGCTGAATTTGCTGAATGCCCTCTGTAAGCTAAGAGTGGGTTTATTTTCATATACACAATCCACTGTTGATATTTTTAATCCATTTGTGTGCTAACCATTCAGAAGGAACCACCTTTGTGTTGCACTAAGAAAAGGGCCAGGTGTGTTGATTAATAAACACAGAGACCTTTTAAATCCATAAATGGTATTTCTGGGATGTGTTAACCTGATTGTTTGGTATTGCCCTGTCCTGTGATCCTCTTTCTCTCTTGGAGGGGTTTTTTGGGATGTGCAGTGACAGTTTTCTGCCCAAATCTGTTCTGTACTGAGCCACAATCCCACAGGCTTTCCAGTCATTCCTAGAAGTGAGTTCTGGAAGGCTTCTGGGGGAAAACAAGTCTGGAAGGTGCAGCCCAAGGTATTTGGCTTGGCCAGGATCAGTCTGTAGTCCACACAAATGCCTCCCTGCATGGATAACATATGGATCTGGTGGAGCTCCTCAGGAAGGGACTCTCAAAAGCTTATAAAGCTGAACATGGATTTATCCAAATCAGTACTGAGCAGGCAGAGGTGTCTGTCTATAGGCTTAGACAATGGCTGATAAGGACTTTCAGAGTAATCAAGAGCGGTATTGTTGATAAGGGACACAGAACTTGGCACCTGAAGTGACAATTAAGTACTGACATCCCTACAGGCATTTAGTTTTGGCCAGGGAATTGTTTCCTTTGAAAAGCACAAGCACATTCCAGCCAAAGCTGTTGTTGGACACAGCACCTTATCCCCATACCTGTTTTACCTCAGAAATACCAACACCGTGCAGTCCCAGCAGATCCAAGAGAATGAGTTTGTACCACCATCCTCATCTGGCCCAAAGCCTTTCAGGTTCAGTTTCAACAACCCCTTCATCAGCTCTGCATGGGTGGCAGATGTCAGGCTTAACCTAAGGGGTCAGACTGGTGTGACTCCATACCACAGAGGCGTTTTTGGTGCTGGCAAATGAGAGAAGGGCCAAGCAGAAGCCATACTCTGGTCTCAAATCTGGGGAAATGAGTGTCAAATCAGGGTCGTGTGTGGCATTTGACCCCTTAGGTGTTTACTCCTTTGTTCTCTCACTCTGAGATGAGTGTTTTCCTTGCTAATAAACTAATTTTTTTGCTGTTCTGATCTGTCTTTCCCTATTGGTCACTTTCATTTTTTCCTTACTTTTCCATCACAGAAAGTCTGGCAAACTAAAGCCCTTAATGCAATTGAGGCCCCCACCAAGGAAAAAGGCTCTCAGTGGTGCTGCTGAGAGAAGGATCCTGTATCTAGCAAGGTGTGAGTGGGTACTCAAATACCTGGTGTACAGCACTTTGCTCTTCCTTCAGCTGGATCTGAGCCCCAAGGCAACCACCTCCTCTCTTGTGTAATGGGAAGACAGGACACAGAACTGAGGGCAAAGTGTTGTGGTGGGAGCAGATGCTCAGAAATGAGGTGCTGCTTCTTGAGATGTTTGGTTTAGGTAACTTTGAGTTTTGCCATATAACTGCACCTCGATGCACTGAAATACCCCCAGTAGTCAGTTCAGATGTCTAAGAACTGTTGTGGCTCTGACAACTTAATTTTGGAATTAATTTTTGAAATTTAATTTTGGAGTTAATTTTGGAAACTCTATGTTCCCCTGAGTCTTCCCTCTGCCCAAGGTCAGCTCTGCAAGGGTACAGCTGTGTAACCAGGGAGGACACTGCTGGGAAGACAGCCAAGGTATGTAGAGCTGGGAGACACCTCACTGGGAACCCTGCCTTGTGTTGGAGCCACATTTATGTTTTCCCTGGTCCTTGGCCAAGCCACATTGCACGCCTGCATGTGCCCAGCCTTACCCTGCTAATCCCAACAGAGACTTGCTGAAGTGACCTCCTGGCTTCACCTTGGACCTGCAGCTTTGCTATGGGCTCATTTGGTGGGACTGAGGTCTAAGCTGGTCAGCAGAGCTGCTCTGCTTTCCTTGTCTGGGTGCCACAGGGCTGTGCCCATCAGTGAGGGTGCTGGTTATGCAGAGCAGCTGGCTTCTGCTCCCTGGCACTGGGTCTCTCCTTCTCCTGTAAGCTGTAACCCAAGTTCTAGGTCTCTCAGAAGATGCCTTTTCATTGGTTTGTCTGTGAATTTCTCAGGGAAGATCCTGAAACTTCCTTGGGAACATGCTGTTGCAAGTCAACCAGGAGGTGTGCTGGAGATTCCATGCCAATGGAAAGCACTTGAAGGTCCAGGGTAACATGTTGCATAGCATTTTGGATATCTCTTGGTGGTTCTGATCTGCAGTAGAATTCAGTTTCTTATGGCTCATCTGTCTTGAGTAAAAATCAGCAAATGGACTCATGAACATCATAGATCAAGTACAAAGCAAAGCCTCTTGGTGGAAGTTTGTCCAACACAAACATGCCAGTGCAAAAATTCTACCAAGTGGTCTCCTCTTGGGAGAAGTGGGAGTGGCTTTTGCCAGCATTCTCTTCATAAGCAGCTAAACTGTACCAGATTCCTTCACTCTATGAAGAAAATAAACTTTACCCTTCCTTATTGCTCTTACAGGACCAAGTTTCCTCATTTCATAGAGCTATAAGCAAACAAGAAAATCTGTTAGAAGACAGGAATTCAGGTGAACTGCCTCTTTACCTCAAGTATGCAGATCAAAATCTGCTTAAATGCTCCTCCAGTGGAGCCAGGGTGCCTTTATCTGCTGCTCTGGCTCCAGGCTCATTGCTGTGCCCCATATTCTGGTTACTGGCCTGGGCATCTCTGGACTCCTCAGGGTGCAGGAGCATTTGGAACTCTTCAGCAATTTTCCACCTGCTTTACATAGAACTGTAAAAAGAAAAAGTTGTTTTGTGAAACATAGAAGTAAGGAATTTTTCCCCAGCTTTCTATCCAACACCTTCTACTGCAAGACCTTGGAGTCCCAGCAAATTCCCTATAATATTCCCCATAGCAACAGTCAAGCCCCCTCACCTTCCCTAGACTCTGCTCTAGTCCTTTTGTGTCCTCTCTAAGTCTCAGGTCCCAATTCTCTCCTGCATTTCCAACAGATCTATCCCTTGCCTCCCAATGGTGCCTCCAACTCATTTCTGTACTTTCCATCCCTCCTAACACCATCATGCAACTCCCATGACTCCTGCCTGGCTCTGTCTGGCTGCTGGCCTGACAACTGTCTTCACCATGTAGTTGGCAACCACTTCCCTGTGTTTGACAATCAGTACAGCTTTTCCAGCTGCTAAGCAGCCAAATAAAACATATTTGTCCTTTAGGTGTTTGTTCTTTAGCCTGGCCCTGAGAAGAAATGTGTAGGTATTTATTAACTTTGAGATTACGAGAAATGGCAAAGTGTCTGTGTGGTGGTGCATCCCCCACTCCCTCGTGGAGTTCACCATGGTCTCAGAAATGCTCATTAAAACTTGGCCTTGCCTAACAGCCCCTGGGCTGAACTCCTCTGAGCTTATCCAAAACACTGTCTGCTCCCAGGAACTTGTGCTGGCTAAGGAGCCCCCTGGGTTTTAGCAGCCTTGGGAACTGATTTTTCTTCCCTAAATAACCACCCAGGTGGAACATTTTTGGTTTTGAACTTTTAAAGAAAGGTACCGACCTGAACTGTGGCCAAGATGGAAAACTACTGTGACCAAACCAGCTCTGTTGTGACTCTCTGAACAGGGGTCCAAAGTGAGACCCTCTTGAGCTCTCCAGGACTCCAGTGGGCTGAGACCAGCACCTCCCTCTGAGTGGGGCCTCTCTGAGCCACACAATTCCCACACTGGAGATACCTGGGGGACCACAGCTGAGGGACGGTGACAGATCCTGAGCTGAGATCCCCACTCCTTGAGACTCAACCCCTCACCTGCTGAAAAGGTGCAAAGGTGTCTGGCATCAGTACTTCCCTGAATTCAGGAAATTCTTGCAGGTATGTACCTTATACACCTTCCTTCAGTGTGTCTACTTGTGAGTGTGAATACGCAAACACACTTTGAATGTTGTGAGTGTGAATATGTGAGTGTGAATATGCAAACACACTATGAATGTTGCTCTCTTAGATGTTTAAGCACTTCAGATTTGTAAGTAGATTAGGCCTGTGAGTTACTGTTGTGTCTGTGGGAAATTCTATATGAATGTTTTGTTAAATTGTTCAAATTAAGCTATAGACTAGGTGTTGTTAAATTTAAGTGCTGTTAAACCTTTTGGGCCTAAACTGTTGGTCAAGTCTGGGGCTTAGTTTAGAAAGGGGATCTACTCTGAACCTTGTCACTCAGCAGGAAGATCTGAACCTTGTGACTCAGCAGGAAGATTTTTCTTAGTCCTTTCTATCCTTACCCTTTTTCCCCACACAGACTCTCCATCAGCCTCCATGTAGATAATTTTTGGATGAATTTCAGGTTTAGATTGATTGATTTTTGGTTCTAGTTTGCTTTTCCTCTATGTGCTTTAACCATCCAGTTAAGTAGAACAGTGAATCTTGCCAACAAACTTTGTTGCACTTTCACTTTTTTATTAAATCTGCTTTTCCCAATACTTTTGGTGGTGATTCTTTAAGAGACCTTAAAACACTCGTTCACCACACTCTGTCTTTCAGAGAAACTATGAGATCTGCCTAAAAGGTGTTATAGAAGAAATTAAGAAATGTCACAATACACAAAACTAAAAATCAGTTTTCTTCTTCCAATACACATGGGGTTGTCTCTTATGAGTGCCAAGGATGTGTGGACAAGGGATATTTGTGGCTTTGTTGTCTTCTTTTTGACAGCAGAAAGAGTGCTTCTTGTCCCAGAGCAAGGAAAGACAGCAAAGAATAATTTGATTTAATAAAAAAGATAGGTCTGGGTGCTGGACCTATGTGTCAGAAGGAACATGTGATGGTCTCATTCATGTCTGCAAAGGAGAAAAAAGATCAGATTCACACAAAAAAAACTGCCCTTCATATGGAATTGTACCAAATACAAGGTTTCTGTATAGCCAGAAGTTTGTGCTTTGCCTAGACATTTTCTATGCAAAAGAGTAATTGCCTTGATGAATCAATAGACTCTCTCTATATATATGTATATATGTATTTATTTATTTAAACATACTGACTCTGCAAGCTGGAATCAATAAATCCTTTCTGAATTTGCCTTTCTTTGTGCTCAATTACCTCTAGTCATCCGTGTGACTCCAAAGATCCCGTGGAGAGATCTCACCTCCATGGACATTTGGTGTGGTGGACATTTGGGGCAGAGGGGTGACTGGAAAGCAGCTGTATGACCAGAATGCTCTTTACCAGTATGATCCACAAAGATGTTCTGACTGGGTGAAAAGGTCTCTTCTCACTGGAAAGGATATGCAAATCTAAATATATACACAATGCCGTGACGTGCACTTCAGTCAGTGTGATGGGAATCAGGCATCCTTGCATAGCCCATGTTCTTTCAGCTTGGAGTCTCTCACAGATAGCCAATCCCTTCTTCTTCACCTTTTAAGCTTGGAAAATGCTTTGGAGACCTGCCCAAGGTATTGTACCTTAATCTCATAGGTGACATTTGCTGTCAGAGCAAGGATTTTAAAGACACATCTTCCTAGACAAGTTTATTTTCCCAACACTTATCTATGCAAGACTTCCTCTCCTGTAAATAAATCAATACTAAGTGAATTGAGTACTGAGTGAAAGGACATGAGACCATAAGGAAAGGCAGTATACACATAATCTATCTCCCCACTTTTGTGCCTGTCATGGGGACAGGAGGAGAAGAAGAGTGCCTGTAACTCTCTCGCTACACCCTCCCACCCCTTGCCCTGGGAGAGGAACACCATTTTTTTGAATCACAGTTGAACACATCAACTTTCCCACCACATTGGACTATGTGCCACTAAAACTGCAGTGGACTGAGAGCAGAGAGTTCATGGGATGCTACATGCCACATCGATCAGACTTCAAAAGAAAGATCTTGGCCCTGAAAGCAATCCCAGCTGAGTTCTTCGTGTGTGTGATGTGCTCCCATGCCAAAGTCTGTGCACTACTGGAACTTAACACTTCAAGAGATTCCCTGCCTAAGTCCTGCAGGTTCTGCTTGACTCTAGCACCAGGAGATAGCCTCTTCCCTCCATTTCCATGCGTTCTGTCCATCTCACTGGTGGCACCTCCTGGTGATGACAACATTCTTCCATCTCCTTCTGCTGGTGTCTGCTCTTGCACACATGTCTAGCCTGAGCATTGTTCCTTTGACCTGTCAGGACCAGGATCATTCCTTGTGAGCACACCCTGTCCCATCTTTGTATCTTCAGCTACTACTTTTCCCATTCTCTTGGAGCTCTGGGTCTGTACACCTTCAACACAAAGGTACCGTCCTTACAGCTGGGTTTCTCTGTGTTGTTACTATTAATTCCATTAATTACTGTTATGAGCAAATAATTACAATAATAAGTGGGAATTCCACAGCACACTGCATTGTATAGAGTCTTGAAGCCCCATGTTTATGTAGGATACAGCTTTGCAGAGCTCTCCACACCCAAGCCTCTAGGGTGATGATCATTTCTTCTTGGTAGTGCACCATTAAAAAAGCATTTTCTTCATTGTCCATTGTCAGATGAAACGATGGGAAAATAGGCCATTGCCTGCACCCATCCATTCTAAACAGGACCCAGCTAACCCAGAGGAAGCTGCTTGAAGTTTCAGAAAGGGATGGGTGGGTTGTGATTTGTGGGAAGGGACTCAGAAATCTCTGGAGGAATTACCGCATGTGTTCTGCTAGGGAAATCCAACAATCGCACAAGCACAAAGGCTACCAGTAACAGGCGTTTTCCACTTCCTTGATTGGCTTTCACAGAAGCTCAACGAGTTCTCCATCATTCTCCACAAATCCCTGCTTTGGCCTGGGTCTCTGCACTGGGATTTCCTATCAGCTATGAAGGCCCTTGGCTGCCTATTGTCAATAACTGCTTTTAGCAGATGAAGCTTTACATAACGTCAGACAAAACATGTTGTTAGAACCACAGTGCACTGAGGCAGACAGAGCCCTAATTTAATACTAAAAAAGCTCAGTAAGTCTAAAGGCTGAAAGAGTACGCCCTTTATTGAGGATGTCAGGTAGCTATACCTCTATCTAAGGCAAATAATGAAGAAAAATGAAGGAAAGCAGCCAGCTGTTACACAAATATGTCAAGTATTAGTGAATCACATTGAGGTTTACATGTAAGATTGATTACTGGGATTATGAAAAATATGGACCTTTGCTTTTCAATTAACTTTCTCAGCTTCAGTTTCCCACATTTTCTTTGTGGTTTTTTTTTCCCCTAGAAGATTAAATATCCATTTATCTTTTTTGCCATTCACAACTAGATGGTTACATTACACAGTATTGTAGTGATCATCCTGCTATAATGAAATTCATACAAGTGTGGTAACTAGCCTAAAAAATCCTCATTATAAACCCAAATAACTTCAATCTAAAAGAAACCCATAAAGCTAAGCGATGGTAGTGTACAACCAAAGTACTCTGAGTACCAAAATTTGTTGTTCTGTCACTGCAATGAATTCCTGGTGCTTCAGGAAAAAAGTCATCTTCAGAGACCTTGTTCATGAACATAAATAGTTTCAGTTGACCACTGGCTGCAGGGACACAGTGCAGGGCATGTTGCTCCTTTTGGAGACCATACAGCCTTCAGCACTAGAGTCAATTCTAAATATATTCCTCAAGTCAGATGTATAATGAGACATTTCATTACTTCCTTCCTTCTTGGCACACTACAGCAAAATGAGCCAGGAATAAAGAATTAAACTTTGGTCTCCCCAATATGAGCAAAGTTTAATTCTTTGCCATCTGCCAGGATCACGAGGACAATTGAAATATCCCTTTATTGTCCACGTGCACATTAGAGCATTGCTAGCCATGACATTCCTTGATGACAGGACAAGCTTGTGATGAAGGAAAATACCAGCTTTATCTTCTTTCTAGTGACCCATGGCAATAATGATTTCTATTAGATATAGGTAGTGCAATGCTCCAGATACTGACGTTGCTGTTAAATAGAAGGAAATATGGATCACACCATTAATCAAAAGCACATAAAGATGGGGTGTGTTGCCCAGGCTCCCCCCTATCTCTTTTTCTCCTTTTCTGTTGATAGAAAAAGTGTGTCAGTGAGCATGTGGGTGAGGTGTATTCAACAGTGAAATGTCCAAATGTTTGTTCTTGCTTTTGCAGTATGAACTGGATCAGGTAGAGTAACTTAAAAGTGATCCTGAGTGGAGATATCAGGTTGCTAAAATAAATTCTTGCTGTGTGCAGAAAGAAGGGTGCTATTATATGCAGAATCTGGAGTCCCAGATGCAATTCTCCATCTTAAGACATCCTCAGAAATATGACCCATGCATACCCCAGTCAGACCCTGAAACACAGAGGGGCAAGCTGTTCTCAGCTACTTGTACAGTCAAGAGGTAGAATCTGATACTTCTCATCAGAGATGAGAGATGCCATGGGCCATCTGATGGGTTGATGTTGGCCCATGGGACTGCAGTTCCCTTGCAAGAACAGCAGAGATGGTGCAAAGCCAGGAGAGACAACAGCAAGGAATACAGTGTCCAGGGAAGTGGTGGAGGAACTAAAGACGTGGATGTGGTGCTTAGGGACATGGTTTAGCACTGGGCTTGGCAATGCAGCATTAATGGTTGGTCTCCATGGTCTTAGAGGTCTTGTCCAACCAAAACCCTTTTATGATTCTGTGATTCTAAGGAAGCCATTACAGTGTCCTTTATTTATCAGAATAACCAGGACGAGCTGTGGGGCACCTTCCCCACCTTCCAGGGGTGCAGTCATTTGGCTAATTCTTGAAAAATCCACTCTGAGAGCCCCAGCTGGAGGCAAAAGGACCTGCACAGAGCAGTTTATGGGCCATTCCAGGAAAAGTTGTTCTTCTTGATGCCTGAGCCTGTCCAGATTTCTTCTGCACCTTGACAAGGAGCCCTTGTGGCCCAGCTGCATTGCTGGGTGTTGCTGAACACAAGCTCCATGTGGAATGGCTCTCCATTATTACTTTGCAGAGTACCTCAGCACCTTGGGGAATGAAAGGCACCATAGCTGAAAGTCTGAGGAGCACCTGTAGGCTCCAGATTATTCAGTATAGTGAAAACTGAGGCTCTCAGAACAGCTTACCCTGGGTTTAAAAAAAAAAAGTAATTTCTTTTACTTTCACACCCCTGATGACCAAAAAAGTGTTCTGCTCACCTTGAAATCACACTCCCCAGAAGCTCTGTTAGCACCCCCACCCAAGTGTTCCTTACATCCACTTTCCCCCCAACAGCAGGAAATTGCTTAGAAAATATTTCCAGGTTCCTTCCTGGCCAGAGGTCACCTCTGTGTTTCAAAGCAGCAGGAATCACCATGTTCTCTGACACAACAAACGGAGGAGGAAGACCTGTCCTGCCCTTCCAGCTTTCAAGCTTGTGCTTTTTAGTTGTAACTCCACCCTACACTGGTGGAGAAGGGATCAGTTCCCACTGATCGCAGGAAAGGGAGGTCACGGGGTTTGCTTGATTGAATCACCACAAGCCAAAAGGTTTTTTCTCTGCTCACTGAGAATTGCTCACGGGCTGTTTAATTTGTTCCGAAAAGAAAAGCAAGACAAAAAAAAACAAACCCCAAGCCCAAGAAGCAACAGCACACAGGGAAAAGCAGGTGTGTCTCCAGATCCTGGGAAAACAAAGGGAAAAGGCTGAGGCAGGAGGTGACACGTGGATGGGAAGTTTCCATCTCAGCACAAGAGGACAAGTTTGGAAAAGACTCGGAGGGGACCAGCACATGTTGCGCTGCAGGTATGGATGCTGTGTGTGAAATGTGGCATTGCTTTTATGCTTTGGGGAGGGCAAGGGTGGCTTGAAGGAATTTGATTCTGACAGATTCTGACAGTGTAGTGCAAGCTTTGCATCATCAGTAAACCTGCTGCAGGTTTTTGCCAGGGGGACTGCAATCGTCACAGGTTTCATTTTGTGGTGATTACTTGGCAGTTTTCTGTAGGATGGTTTTGTCTGTTCAGGGTATGAATTAAGCCATCCAAGCTCCTGACAAAGTGCTACTGCCTTCACTTGGCTAGTGAATGCTAATAGAGGTTATGATTGCTTTAGTTTAAGCTGGGGCTGCAGGGGTAAAGAGGGACATGCACGGAAGTGCTGTGCTAATCCTCATTGCATTTATTACCTCCTAAGTTGTGCTGCAGAGTTTCAGAGAAAAAAAGTCAACTGCAATAGCATTTAGAATTTTTTTCTTTTTTTCCACTTTGTTTTGTACTTGCAGTGGCTGGAATTTGCAGTGCAGATGCAAGCACTGTATTTTGTTAGCTGTATAGAATGGGTTTGTTTCTTCTAAGAGCAAACTCCCTTCAGTTTCATATTAGGTGAAACTTGCTGACAGGGGAGAGGAATTTGGAGCACCCAGGGCCACAGTCTGAGGAACTGCTGCATACTGTCTTTGAGCATCACATTTATCTTGTTTCCATTCTTTTCTATCTGTGTTTTCAGCTGCTTAAATGAAAGCAAATTTTATGGTGTTGTGCTGGAGTGCTGCTGCTTCCAGTGTTCAGTGTCAGGGGGGGATACAGAGAAGCTTTCTGATGCTTTTGCCTCCATTGATGTCTATATCCCCAAAAGTTCTGCTCCATTTCCAAACATCTCTGGTGCAGAAGTATCCACTTTGCTTAAATGGTCATGATTCAGGAAAAAAGCAGTGCTGTGATGTGATCCTGTACAACCTTGTTTCTCTCTCCCCATCGTA
Source organism: Molothrus aeneus (assembly GCF_037042795.1). Taxonomy (NCBI): domain Eukaryota; kingdom Metazoa; phylum Chordata; class Aves; order Passeriformes; family Icteridae; genus Molothrus; species Molothrus aeneus. Next base: position 69,160,933 of record NC_089648.1, on the reverse strand, counting down.
GGAAAGCAATGCTCACCTATGTGCATGAGGAGCTTTTGGATTTGGGGGAGAGAGGTGTTTTTGTTTAAATGCTGTAACTCACACTTTCAGTGGCAGTTTTACAAGGCAATGGGCTTGTGACAAGAAAGGAAATAACAAAGCAAAGGATGTTGTGAAATTGAAAGCCTGAGGCTCCATTTCTTCTGCTTCTATCACTTGCTGTTGCATGATGAAAATGGTATTTTGCAACCCATAGATTTTCCTCTCAACCAAAAACTTCCTCATCTATTTCTGTCACTTAACCTGTCTAGTGATGTCTGGCAACATTGCAGAATAAAGTGATATTTAAATAAATGTAGAGGCAAATCTTTAGCACCTGGGTAGCAGTGACACTTAACTGAACTCAGTGATGGGTCAGCCAGCTCAGCAGGAACCTGCTGTGACTATTTGGCATCTGTCACTATTTAACTTCCCTAAATTCATCTGAGTTTGCCTCCGGTGATCCAGGTTTAAAAAACAAACACAGAGAACATGCGTAGGCACTGGGAAGATATCTTTGTCCTGATCTTCTTGGTTATTTTTATTTTTTTAACACCTCTTAGGCAGGCTTAATAAAGAAGTTCTCCAACATCTGAATTGGAGACGTGGGAAATTCCTCAAACTAGGCAGAGCTTCCTCTCATTGTTATAACACAAAAGACCAGTGCAGCCTTTACTAGAGTTCCTTTTTTTAACCCATTCATCTTGACCAAGAAACCTACCTGCTGCTGCTACTGCTCGGGGCTGTGATTCAGAGTTTCCCAGAAGACAGCAGATAAGCATGGAAGTGAATTTCATCATCCACAAAGACAGCATTATTCTGGGGTTTTATTGCACTTGAAACTGAAATAGTTTGCTGCTAGAATTAATCTCAGCCTTGAGCAAGAATCATGGCTTTTCAAGATCAAGTGGGATGAATCTACAGTAAAACCAAACTCCTTGCAGAAAACCATTTCCAGTTTTCCATGAAAGAGTTTCTCAGGACCATGATCTTCAAAAGGGGTTCAATTGACATTCATGAGCAGATCCACTCCAATTGCATGTTTATACAGAGTTTATTTCTCAAATGATCCTGATCCTGTGGCTCAGCCTGCCTGGGGGCAGTTACCGCCCATGGGTTAATCTGATCCTGCACCTGCCCTGCTGGTAAGGAGCAGCAGCAGCTCTACCCCTTATCTATGCTGGGCAGCATCCTGAGGGGACTGAGCCAGCACTGGGTGAGGGCAGGAACTGTGGGGCCGTGATAGTGGCCCTGAACTGGTTGTATTAAGAATGTGGACGAGATGGAATGCACAAAGTGGGTGTGCAGGAACAGGTAAAATGAGAAAGAGATAGCAAAAGATTTGCAATGGCTTGTTTCTCTCTGATGGACGAATGTTTGATTCCTTGTTTGTTCAGCTGGGTTTTTTTTTAGAAAATACTAGCTCCTGCAGAGCAGATAATTCCCTGTAGCAGGTTGTCTAGTAATTACACTGCTATATTTGCATGTTATAATGCTGCACCAGTGGACTTTGTTAAGGAGTTTTTGACTACATTTGCAGCCTATTCCAAGTGCTTATCTGCTGTTGATGGTGGCTGGAAGAAGTTTCCCTTTCACAGCCATCCCATGACATGACATGGATGTTGTAGCCTTAATCCACCATGTCTACACACAGTTTATATCTTTTCTACAAACTTCAGTTTATTCCTGTGGAAGCCTGCAATGAATTCTGCCCCAAAACCCTCCCCTCTCCATCATAATTCCCATCTGAGCAATCCAAACAAGATGGGTGTGATGGGATTGAATTAACTTTCCTCATAAGGTGCTTTGTTTGGATTTGTGGCTGAAACAGTGTTGACACCATACCAATGTTTTGGCTATGGCTGAGCAGTGCTTGCGGAGTGTCAAGGCTTTCCCTTTCTTCCCACTGACTCTGTAGTGAGTGGGATGAGGGTTGGGAGGGATTAAAACAGGGAAAGCTGACTTGAATTCACAAAAAGGATGTTTCAAATCACATAACATCATGTTCAGCAACAAAAAAGTAGTGGTGGAAGTCAGGGTTGTCTTCCAAACCTGCCATTGCTTGGACATTTTCTGGATATACATCTGCTTGTGGGAGGTAGTGAAGGATTGGGCCCCTCACTTTAGGAGGGACGTTGAGATGCTTGAGCGTGTCCAAAGGAGAGCAACGAGGCTGGTGAGGGGCTTGGAACACAAGCCATATGAAGAGCGACTGAGGGAGCTGGGGTTGTTCAGCCTGGAGAAAAGGAGACTCAGGGGTGACCTTATCACCCTCTTCAACTTCCTGAAGGGTAGCTGTGGTGAGCTGGGGGTCGGTCTCTTTCTCCGGGCAACAACCGACAGAACAAGAGGACACAGTCTCAAGCTGCGCCAAGGGAGATGCAAGCTAGAAATAAGGAGGAAGTATTTTACAGAAAGAGTAGTCAAATACTGGAATCATCTACCCAGGGAGGTCGTGGAGTCACCATCCCTCGAAGAGTTTAAAAAAAGACTGGATGTGGCACTTGGTGCCATGATCTAGTTGAGGTATTAGAACATGGGTTGGACTCGATGATCTTAAAGGTCTCTTCCAACCTAGAATTTCTGTGTGTGTGATTCTGTGTGTGTGATTGCCTTCACATCACTTTTTTTTTTCTTTCCTCTTTCTTTCTTTATTAACTTTTATTTATCTCAATCCACTAGTTTTTGTACTTTTTCTCATCCTATTCTCTCCTCCATTCCTCTGACAGATGGGAGTAAACGAGTGCCTGTGTGGGTGTTTAGCTTCAGACCAGGGTTAGCCCACAACAACAGGATATCTAGCCCACCCTTCAGACATCTCCCAATGAGCCACTTTTGAATACACAGAAGTTTTTTCCCAGCCCAGGAAAAGAACCTTTGAACTCCCTTGTGTCATCTCCATTGGCTGATTTACACAAAGTAATACTTGTTTCAGGAAGACCTCAAAGGTCATCTAATATCCTTCTCCCGGCATTGAATTCCTTCATTCTGGATGAAAAGGGAGCCACATCTCATTTGCCTTCTAGGTACTTCCACAAGTTTTGCTTTATCAGATCATTAGTGCAGTCACTGATGGGTTTTTCCTGTCCCAGGGTCTCTCTAAGCACCCTGTGAAGCAGAGACAGCAAATATCATCCTTGTTTGGCAGCAGAGAACTGAGGCACACCGATAGCCAGAGTCTGCTTACAAGGTTGGCTGCTGCCAACCCAGGGTCTGCCTAAACTCACCTCACCAGCATGGAGAATGCTATGGCAGCCAGGTTTGAGGGTGCTTGTGAGCAGCAAAGCTGTATGCATGCCCTATTTAAATCTTAATATGAAATATTAATTTCCAAATGCCTTCCCTCAAAACATAATAGAGCTGTGATCAAGTATGTAATTTACTGTCTTCGGAAATTCCTCAAAACGACAGAACTTCCCCCAATTGTTCATGCTCAGAGGAAAAGCTCTACTAGAGTTCCTGCTTTGGCTCAATCCTGTGAGCACAGGCTTGGCCCGCCATGACCATTAAACTGAGTGTGTGAAAGCCATCTTCATTCCTAAGATGTCCCTACGTGCCTTATGACAGGCTACTCACAGAATGCCCCTTGTTCCTGAAATTGTTTCACTGTGCCTTTTTGAGAGAGAAATTCTTTAAATTCCTGCACATGGTCCCTAAAATTTGGGTTGGCTGATCCTAGGCCTGAGGTCCCAGATGAGCCTATGCATGCCTCAAGTGTCTCTGGCAATTAAACAGGACTGATGGCACTTCCTTCCTTCCTTCCTCCTGTTATCCATCCTGTTTCAAGTCTATGGCTTAAAAGGTTCAACTGCTGTTCATAAACACTGTCTCTTTTTGCAGTTAGGACACACTGCATGTAAAATCATAGAATCGCAGAATGCTTTGTGTTGGAAAGGATGTTAAAGCTCATCTCATTCCAGCCCTTTCCACAGGCAGCAACACCTTCCACTAGACCAGGTTGCTCCAAGCCCCATCCAGCCTGGCCTTGGACACTTCAGGGAATGGGCAGCCACAGTTTCTGTAGACAACCTGTGCCAGAGCTGCGCCACCTTCACAGGGAAGAATTTCTTCCTAATAATTAATCTAAACCTGTTCTCTCATAGCTTAAAGCCACCCCCCCCCCCTTGTTCTGTCACTGCAGCCCTTTTGTAGGCCCTTTAGGTATTGGAAGGAGCTCAAAGACCTCCCTGGAGCCTTCTCTTCTCAAGGCTGAACAGCCCCAGATCTCTCAGCATGTCCTTTTAGGGGAGATTTTTATATTACTATTGAAAATCTGCTTTAAAAGCTGCCTGCTCTTTTCCTGAACACCTTGTTTCTAACAGCCTTGCAATAGTTCTTCCAGCACTGCTCCAGCATCATAGTACCAAACTTTCAAATGCTTAATCCATCTGACAGCAGGTAATGGAACTTCCCTTGTCCCTAGTGTACATACAGGTGCTTTTGAGGGTGTTGAAGCAGAGGAGGTTCCTACTGAAGCAAGGCCTAGACTGCCTGTAGAGTCAGCAGAGAGAAGCACAAAGACCTCAGAAAAATTCTTGTTGGAGATGCAACCAAAGTTCAGCACCAATTTCATCCCATTGAGCTGGGGGATGAGGGAGCTGGAAGAGAACTGGAGAACCTTCCTGTTCTTGGAATGTGGATTTTATTTTAAGCCATGCTAGAATTAGGAGAAACCGTGTCCCAGCAGCAGGGCGGGGCGTGTTAACCCTGAGGCCATCAGCAGGGCACAGCTCCCCTCTACGGGCCTGAACTCTCCTTTTCTCCCTAAACAAGGAGCCCAGGCTGTGCTGCTGACTGGGAACAGCCCCTGGCCCATGCTGTTCTTTGAAGAATTCCTGTGAATCTTGGCATTAGCACTGGCTGAGACAGGGAACATGGTAACTATGGACAAGGCCTCCTAAAGAAAGGCAGAAAGAGACCTCAACAGCTCATCTACTCAGGCCCTACATCTCATGGCAGGTGCTTGTTTAAGCTCTCCAAAGGCACCCTGTGGCTGGAGAAATGCCATTCCTTGGTGCTGTATCTCATGGTCAAACCTGTCATCAGGTTTAGCTTGTCTTTGCAATGTTGTGTTTTTATGCAATGTAAACCCAATAAGCACCACAGGGATTCACAAGTCTGGATCATCCCTGGTCTCAGTCTGAAGATAAGCATCTTCATCCTTGGCATCAGGCGCGAGATCAAGCCACAGTATCATCAACACAGATGGGACTTGTTTGTTTTACTAGTGTTCAGAAGACTTTAATGAATAATAGACTTCAGACATCTTCAGACTGAGAAAAATTTGAAAATATTATGGACAGGTGTAGCCTTCCAAGAAGTTAAATAGTAGCACTTTTTAGCCTTTCTGAGTTCTCCCGTGCTCTGAAAGACAGATCAGTACAAAAATAGTAAGGCTGGAAATTAAATCAGTGGAACAAAATAGAAACAATTATTTTTTTCTCTCAGGCTTCATCATAAGAGAAGGCAATTAAGAGATATGGACAACAGAGACCTGCCCTCACTGGTTTGAGGGATTTCCCTCCATCTATATGATTCTATGTGCAAAACGTGGGTGCTATTTTGTACTTCCATCTTTTTGTTGCTAGGTGTGACAAGCCAGGCCCTCAGACAGGAAACACCTTCTGTCCAGAGCGCGATTGTACAAACTCCAAAAGGCTGACACCTACACAACTTACAGGAGCTTCCTACACAGCCAGCTGCAGTAATAACAGGAAAAAAATCAAGAGGTTAATAAAATGAAATGAGCAGGAAGCATGCAGTCATCAGACTTTCTAGTACTTTAGTCTATAGAAGTAACCCATGTCTGGCCTGACTCAGGGACCCAATCCAAAACTCATTGCAGCCCATGGAAATTCCAGTGCTGCAATGGATATTGTGAGACCTCACTCTTCACTACATTGATATGGGAGTACCTGGCAAGTTCCTCCTTCCCCAGTACTACTACAGTCCTGAGCTTCAAATATCTTGTTGTGTTACTTCTCACTGTGAATTAGGCCTGTACCCCACTGCAGATGATCCAAAAAGCACAAGGAGAAGATAAGGTTCATGGGTACATCTCTTCTTCCATCCCAGTTATCCGATGGTGAGCTGGTGTGTGCTTTTCCACAGTCTTTCCAAACGTGGTAACCAGCTGCAACAAAGGGCTGAAATAGGAGGGTGGAATTAATTGGCAAGATTTTTTTTTTTCTTTTTTTCTTTGTTCCTTCTCTACAAAACTCCAACATGAAGCTCAAGGAGGAGGACTTAGGTGGAGTAGAGAAAAACACAAGTGGAAGTGAGAAAGAACTATCAGGAAGAAGACAAGAATTAGGCAAGGCTTTCTTTTTCCTGTAAAGTGCTGATTTAAATGCCATTTCACTTTGGTTGCAGCTATCACTGTTTTCAGTCTGGCATATTAACATGCTATGTGGCATGGGGAACATTCATCCCTTTACTTATGAGTGCCATGACATTTATTTGCACAAAACCAACAAAAATAAGAATTACCCCTCTATTCCCGCAGAAAATAAAACCTCTGCTCATGTCTGAGAGATCCTTGAGCATCCCATCAAACTCAGCCCCCTGCACCATGCTAGGCACAGAGCTGGAATAACACAGCTCCACAAACATCACAAAGAAAGCATGCCACAGCTTGTTTATTGCCTGTTTGAATCCTTATCACCAAGCAGTTCAGTTTTGTGTCCTTGATTAATTTCTGTTTATTTTATTTTTGTTCTCATTCAGATGTGTTATCTAAGGTCAGTGCAACTTCCCTTGTCCCCCCTTTCCCTTTCAGCCAACTCTCCCATGAAATATTGTTGTGCCTGGGTGTGTGTTTCTTAAAGGCATTGTGTGTTTTCTGTCTGAAACAAACATTGTCTGATCATCCAACTTATTACGCACTACTCAAAGGTCATGCTTTATGCAGAGAAAGGAAAACTCTTCTGTTGTGGTTGAGGAATAACAAACTGGACAGGCACTGAAAACAAGGCTTTAGCCCCAGAGTTCAAGACTTTGGGAAAATGTTCCTTAGCTGTTTGCAAATGGTAACCAAGATTCAGCTGCTACTGGGCAGCCATGGAGCCAAACTGTGCCTGTGCCAGCAGCAGATCTCCCCCTTCACACCTTCTAACCTGTAGCAGCTCCAGGTTCCTCTCTCCAGGCATCCTTCACCCCCACAGATCTCACAGCACCATAGGCTTCATCCAAAATACCTAGAGGGAGGCAGAGTTGTTCAAGTCATAGGAAAATGCTGGCATGGGGGTAACTGAGCTTAACTATGTTGCAAAAAAATAATCCAGCCAAAGTGGAAAGATACAGAACAAGTACCAAAGAGGCAGGAGGACTGCTGTGCTAAAATGGCACAGGACTCTTCGTCCTCAATAGCTGATGGGGAATGTAAAAGTGATATACGGTGTGAGAGGCCATGGAAAAGTTTGTGCTATCTAGTTTGACAATTAAGGATCAAACTTGACCCTAATGAGTGGTAGATTCAAAGCAAGCAAAGGAATTTAGGCCTCCTTGCTCCTGCAAATTATGTATTCTGCACACTCTCACAGATTTTCCTGTAATTTACTTCATTTATCTTAAAATGCCATTAGGGCTCTTAAACACCAATGACCTGCCTTGGCCTCCAGAAATCCCTGTAGCTCTGATAGCCAGAAGTGGAAATAACATTCTGAAGATGAGCTGCTGCAAACTTACTTCATTTTTGTAAAACTCTTTCCAAGGGCCTCTGCTATAGCCCTTGCTGGATAAAAACCAACTGGGCTAGACAGTCCCAGGATTCAACCAAGGGCAAATCTGTTTAGGACATTAAGCTAGCAGAGCCCATTAGAAAGGGGGGAGAATGGTCTCTCAGTGTGAATAAAGGAGTAAAAAGCACAGAGTTGAGGGCTTTTACAGTGAGGCTTTAAAACAGAATATGTCTGCCTGACCACACAGGGAGCTCTTGGCCTCAGTGACCCAGGACATGTCTCACAGCCAGAGCAGAGGGCCAAGAACTGAGGCTGTGGACTAATATCCACCTCACAAAGAACTGCTGGTTGAAGATGTGTTGTGCCTGCAAGGTTGGTTGTTTTCTTCTTCCTGGTGATGCCAAAGGTGTATTCATCTCCATTTCGGTAGAAGAGGGGCAAATTTCCCAGACACAGCATATAGAAAGGTTACAGCCAACAGGAAAAAGATACTTTTATGTGGGATGGCTGCATGGGGAAGCATAACTCTGTGTCTTCTAAAACAGAACTGCTTGTTTCCACTTCTGCATTTATAACCCCTTACCAGAGAACCCACTCCAGGGTGGGTATATCTTTAGGTCCCCTCACTGGTTATTTTTAGACATTGACAAGATCCCCCTGTGCCTTTCCTTTTCCAGGCTAAGCAGCTCTCTTGGCCTCTCCAGGTATGACAGATGCTCCAACTTCTTAATCATCTTCATGACCCCTTGCTGGGCTCACTTCAGTGAGTCTCTCTTGTACTGGGGAGCTTAGGAGCTGGATATTGTGCTTAAGATGAATCCAGAACCAGGAAATCTTTTTTTTATTAAGTCTATCATCAAATGAGAAATGTTGTCAGAAAGATTCTAGAAAAAAGACATGACGGGCAGGATAAGAAAAGCTTACAAATATGTCTGCCTGTAAGAGACAGAGTTGGTGAGTCAGACAGAAGCATAAGGTGGAATAGGCCAGGTCCCTCTGAGTGAACAGAGGTTACCTGAGCAAAGGAACCCAAATAAGGACCCCCAGGTCTGAGAGAATGTCTATAGAGGCAGCCCTGCTGCAAGGGATTATACAGAATGCCAACAGCATGTTATTTCTGGTTCTGGTAGAACCCAGGTGTCTTTATCATGCTACACTGCCAAGGCCACAGAAGCCATGAACTATCACAGAATCACAGTAGAAGCTGAGTTGGAAGGGACCCACGAGGATCATTGAGTCCAGCTCCTGGCTGTGCAAAGGACCATCCCCAAGAATTCTGGGGACATCACCACCCTGCCAAAGATGCTCTTTCTGTCCTAACGCAGTGATGTGGCTGTAAGTGCAGATGTATTGTCACCCAACCCCATGGGAGAGGCTGGCCACAGGTCCAGCCGTGGTGTGGTACCTTCCCAAAGGGGTCAGCTGTACAGCTGGTCAGCAGCCAGGGCAGTGTTCATGCCTCTCCAAATGTGCCAGGCTGGTTCTCACCTTCCCCCTTCCCTGAAATAATGCTTAGCCAGTGACTATGGCAGTTGATGCTTATTCATGCAAGAATGCCCTCACTGATCTGGCAGATTGCTGTTCTCCAGTGACAAGCAGTAAGTCCAACTGTGAACTGTGCCAGAAGGGCTATGAAAACATTGCAGGACTGGCTGGCACTGTCCAGAATGCTCACTTAAAAATGCTCACAGAAACTTCTTTTGGCTGCTCTCTGAGTATTAGGAATGCATGGAGAATGTGATAATTTGGACATTCAGCTGGGCAGTGTTCTCTGTGCTCCCAGTTATCCACCTAAATGGTTGCTATTTCAGCTACTATGCCCTGCAAATATGAGTCCTAGAGAGTTGTTCTCTCCTTGCAGGAAGTCCTGTGTGGTCATGGTATGATTTGAGCCTGATCCTCAGATAGCTGGGTCTAAATTATTTTCATTTTCCATGTAGATTATTTGGCTATGTAAAAAGGTCATCAACAATTCACGGGAAGGCTGACAGAGGAATAGAGGAATCTAAAGTCATAATCATAGGTCAAAAGGAAAGATAAATACTGCACAAACAAGGATGGAAAATGTGAGCTGGTGTGAGCTGATATAGAAAAAGGTGTGAACCATAGCCCTCCTCTGGAAATATTGTTTTGGGGAAACCCTTGATAAGGCTGTAGGTACAGTTTACCTCCTCTGCTTAAACCTGTGAGAATATTGTGCTGCAAAGGTCAAGAAAGGAATGCCTAAACCTGGATAAGGTAGAATAACATTTTGGAAAAGAACTCTAAGGTCATGAGTCCAACCATTAAGCCAACACTGCTAATCCACCACTAAAACATGTCCCTAAAGTCCACATGTGCACATCTTTTAAATACCTCCAGGGATGCTGACTCCAATACTGCCCTGGGCAGCCTGATCCACTGCTTGACCACCCCTTCCTCAAATAAATTTTTCTAAATGTCCAATCTAAACCTCCCCTGGAGCAATTTGAGGCCATTTCCTCTTGTCCTGTTGTTTGTTACTCGGGAGCAGGGCCTGACATCCACCAGGTTTCACCTTCCTGTCAGGGTGTTGTAGAGGGTGAGAAGGTCCCCCTCAGCCTCCTTTTCTCCAGGCTGAGCTCCCTCAGCTCCCTCAGCTACTCCTCACCATACTCGTGCTCCAGACCCTTCTCCATCTCTGTTGTCCTTCTCTGGACATGCTTCAGGACCTCAGTGGCCTTCCTGTCATGAGGGACCCCAAACAGAGCACAGGATTTTTAATGTTTCACCAGTGTCAAGCACAGGGGAACAATCATTGCCCTGGTCAGTCCAAACACAGCTCTGAGAACACAGATCCCCAAACAATCTACCCATCAACCCACTGCCACAAACCCACATGGAAGTAGAATCAAAGCCTCTCCTCCGTGTCAGCAATTGTATAGTCTCTTCTTAAAAACCTCTGCTGAAGGAAACTTTGCAGCCACCCTGGGTAGCCTAATTTTGTGCTTCTAAATGTTATAATTACATATTTTCCATAATCAGCAGCATATTTACTTTTGCTTCAGATTGTGTGACTTCAGCCAGCTGCCGCTGTGAACATCTATGTCAGTCCTTTTTCAAGGAACAAACTGTTATTGTGTCAATACCTGAGTCTTGTCCTATCTAATCTGAACAACCTTCAGCCTGTTCACGAGATTATGGCTCTTGTCATTGAGGTTATACAATCCTCTTGTCTTAGCTCTCCTTTGGATGCTCTCCAATACAGCAATATCCGGACACAGGGCTCCAGCCAAAACATCAACAGCATCACACAGTGCACTTTTGTTACCTCCCAGGTCTCCAATTAAAAATGTTTGCTAAAAAAAAAAAAGAAAAAAAAAAAAGATTTTTCAACATTTTTCAACATTGTTACAGTGAGTGAATTTAGATAGCAAATTCTTAAGACTCCCTTCAGAATAATATCTGCAAGACTGAGATGAGCAAAACTATCTAAAACAGATAGAGGTAATAAATGAAGCCCCAGGCATTGTCAGATTCATCCCAAAAACTGTTATATCAAAGTAAACTACCTATTAGCTCCAATATACTTGGGATTCACTCTGTCCTCACATGTTAAAAACACAGTTTTGTGTGTCTGAACACACAAAATTCAGACTCAAGAATATCAGATGGTGTAAGAATCTACAGTGTTGCATCCAGTTTCTGAGAGGTTCTGGCATCTTTTTTCTGCATTTGGATGCAGTTGACTGTGGGGTTTGATTACACAAATTGCTGAGATTAATTTCTAGATATGAGACTGAAGGGTCTATGTCCAGGACTGGAATGAGGAAGGGTGAGTCAAGAGAGCTGCAACAGCTTCATTTCTAAGTTGTTTCCACATTTGCTTTCTCTTTGAACAGTATCTCCCAGGGTGCAGCTGTGTGGGAACCTTATCCTGGCCTGTCTTTCGTGACAGATGAAATGTGTTTGCATGCTTTTGCAACAACACATTTCCAGTGAATTACAGGATCCCTGTAGCTCTGCCCTGGTTTGGATAGAGCAAGTGTCCTCTAGCACAACTCTTGCTTTCTTGAGCCTGTGAAGCCTAATGGCAGACTCAAATGTTTAAATAAAAATGTTGTGGGGTTGAGACTTTAGAATCCAGGAAGTTCACAGTTTCTGGTGACATGACAGTATGTGATGAATGAGTACAGGAAAAAACATCAGGACAATCAGGACATCCCCTGTGCTCACATACCAAGTTGATTACATACCTAATCCTCTGACATTGTATAATTTTCACATTCTCCTGCAAAGTAAACTAAGGTTTCTCATACCTTTAGGCTGCAGCTTGATGATAAGCCTTGAGCAGAAACCCTCTTTTAAGAAAGCCTTGCTGACATTCTTTCCCATTCTCACACCCCAAGATGCTCTTTCCTAAAATTTTTGGGGAAAAAAAAAAAACAACAAAAAAAATCACAAATGAAACCACAAAAAAAACCCCCAAACAAACAAAAAAAAACAAAACAAACAAAAAAAAACCCAACAAAAAAAACCACAAAAGCTCGGGGAAAGCAGGTTTAACACAGACCAGTTTTCTAGTCAATGCCTGGCAATGTGCAAAGTGTGACTCCACCACAGGCACAGGTGACTCAGCCTAAGCCAATTCTTCAGCCTCTTCATCTCAGCCTCTGCACTGGCACTGCTGATCATTCAAACCTGCAAGCAGTCATCCAAGGGAGCAATTCTGGGAGAAAATGAATAGTTTTTTCTCTAGGGATAGAGCATGAACTCGTGTTGAGCAGCTTGCCAGGGCAGAAAGGAAAAGGTCCTCCTTGTCCTTACCCTCCTGCCCTGTCTGCCAACCCTTGTTCCATCTCCCTTCCCTGCTTGGGGCCGCTTAGGTGCTCCTCTTCTTGCTCTGGCTCTGGCACTAACTGAGATGTTCTCTAAGCTGATCAGACTCAGATAAAAGTTAGCTGGACACCTTATTGCTGTTTTAGTTTTCTGCAGGGACAGGGGGTTAAACTGAGTAAGAATCTGGAAGGCCAAGGCCATCAATAAAACCAATCTACAGAGAGAGAGGTGGTGGCATTAAGTACTGTAGATGTAGCCTTGGACTTCTACTTGTTGAGATTCCTGAACCAGCTTGAGTGGGCAATAAATCAGACCAATGGCACCACAACAGTGAGGACAAAGACATGCTGTAAGGGTAACCAGGGCATCAGTCATGCCAATTTAATCACCTTAAAACTGCTGCAAACAGCTGAGGTCTGACTCACCACCTTGCAGAGAACAGCAGGTGAGCAGGTTTGCAGAAAAGGAAACAGACCTGTCTCCTGAATGAATCAGTGTTTAAAAAATAATTCCCCCACAACATGAACTTAATCCCAGGGGTTTCCACAGAGCTCAGTCAGTCACTGCCTCACACACTGCTGTGGAAACAAATTCCATTGATAAATCAACTGTTATCAAACACTGTAGGGACAAGGGTTCCACTGTTACTTGGACAAATGTCCTCTTTTTGTGTGTTCTTGGCTCAGATATTGTTTAATGTAGGAACATCCATAACACATCAGAATTTCCCCTGCTTTCTGGGAATTCCCATAGCCATCAGAGCCACAGGTCTGCATCTCTGTGCAGCTTCTCCAAGGGCATAAATGTGTCTCCACAGAGCCTTCCAGGCCCAGCAAGCAGGCTGCCAGCTCAGGTAGGAAAATTTTAGGGATTTCCTCCTTTAGAGTTTAAGTCATAGCCCACAGACATTTTGCCATAGCTACAAAACATGATTTTGCTGCTTTCAGTCCTCAACACCCTCTTTTGTTAGAACAAAGAAGGTGAGTAACAGCAGGGGAACAAGTTAGTCCACTAATCTGCAGATAAGACACTGAGGGACTCAGATCAGTGCAGGGGGAAATAATGAGTACAATCTGATGAATGGTATCAGGAAATATCTCTTCTTAAAATGCCTTGTGGGTTTTCTGCAGTGGCATATCTGCTCAGTCTCACACTTGAAATTTGAGTGCAGGCTCTAGAGGCAACTTCTTTTCTGGGCAGCAATAACTTGTTCAATTAATTATAAAAGTTCCTGTGGTTTAATATTTCTTTGAGAGAGAAGACTGGGCTATGGTGGAAAGCAGGTGATGTTTAAGATGAATCTAATTAGAAGATCTTCTCTTTGAACCACCTGAGAAGGTAAATCATACTAGATGTCTGGGTGTTGTCTTTATTTTCTAAAATGTGTGATGGTGACTGTTGTGCTGGGTGGATTTGCAAGAGAAGGTGTAATTATTTTACAGCATTCATGAAAAAGAGAAGTTTAGAGAAAAATTAATAAGAAAGTCATGTATCTCCTTTATGTCCTGGGTTAAAATGAGACCTTGCTATTTACCTCTAGGAATCCTCAGCATTTTAGTATTAACTTTAAACAATATTTTCCTGCCTGAATGCTGTGGAGAATGAGCATTTCGTAGCAAATCTGGACTTCTTTATCTCTCTGGGTCTTTATAAGTTGAAGATACTTATTGTTTCCCAGGAGACAGTTTGTATGAGAAATGAGGAGTGTGTCTGCACATGTGCTTTGCCCACTGAAGGCAGACCGATACTTGAGAATTTGCTCACTAAAAGTTTTACACCAATGCTTTATTCATTGAGAAATTAAATAAACAAAGGGAACACCCACATTGCTTGAGAAGAACATTTAATACTTTTCCCCATTTGCAACTTGTTTGTTGGTTTTCTGGTTTTCTAGATACTGGCTTGGAATGTTTTGGAGCTTTAAATAGCTACCAAAGCCTGAGTAGCAGCCCAGGTCTCATTTACATGAGTTGTCCTCTATGTAGTGTCTGACACGTACAGTTAACAGGTTGTTTGCTGTCAGCTGCATAAAGTCACACAGAAGATGTGTTTGAAAATAGAGGCTGACCCACAACATTTGAATATGAAGGCAAGTTGGGGAGCAGGGCAAAAGATAGATGCAAAACTGTGCCAGACGTTGTTTACTCTCATCATAAATTTTGTTTAATGACCCTTTTGCCTTTCTATTATCTATTTCATTAACCTGTTACTGGTGTAACACAAACTCTTTGTGCAGATTAAGTTTTTTTACCATATGTTCTGAGAATATCCTGAATATACAAAGTTACCAGAGACCTTTGTTTAGTTAGTGCTTCAATTATTAAGTCATGTCACTATCTCAAGAACTTATGTCACAGCTTATAATGTTTCCCTTATGATCCACTTTAATCAATTGTGATCTTGGGATCAGCCAGATCCATGGAAGTCTTGAGTTTGTTAGAAGTGGATGATGTCTTCAAAATAGGAAAATAGTCTCTTTTGTAGAATTCTGGATATAGTGACAGACATGCCAAAGAAACTGAAAAAAATTCTCTACATTTTTCCCCCCGATTCTGTTAGCCATTCATTGATTGGATTAAAAAAAGCCTGTAACACTCTTTTATTTTAATTGATTTTGGAGTGGGGTAGGAAGATACTCTGAGTAACTGTGATTCCCTTTCTGGTTATTCCCGTAGAGGAGTATAAGAGCAGCTATACTGTGTTAGCTCAGATGTCTAGATAAAAGAGGGTGTTTTTTCTTTGTTTATTTATTCTATTTTGTTTTTATTTACTCTTGTTTTGTTTTTGTTTTGTTTATGTTGGTTTGGAGGTTTTGGGTTTTTTGTTTTGGTTTTGGTTTTTTCCCTCCATTAATATCCTAAAATATCTTAAAATTAATTTTCCTTCTTTAGTTGCATCTCAGAATTCAGTTGACATTTTCTTCAGATCCCATTTCTGAGTGGTAATTGTCAGTTCAGTAATTGTCAGTTCCATCACAGAATACAGACTGCCATGATCATTTCTTTCTACCTTACACTTATGAGTTCTGAGTTTCATGATCAAGTCACTCAGTCTTCTGTGTCCCCAATGCAGATCTTCACAGGCAGACTTTGCTTTTATTAGTCTCAACCAAGTAAAATTTTCCATGGTGTTGCATCACTGACCACTGCCTTTTCCACATCACTTGAGGACAGAGAGTAAGGTACAGGCTTACACCTCATTCCTGCAGAGCTCTGGTGATAACATCTCTGTATTGGAAAAGAAAATAATTTATCCCTACTTTTGCCTCCTATCTTTTAACCAGGTCAGTACCCAGGTGAAGTCCCACTCCAGATGGATCTCTCTAAGAACCACAATTGGTGAGAAAAGTCACGAGTCCCTGCTGGGCCCCCACATTGGTGATATCAAGTACATGCTTGGCTATAAACTCCTTGCCATCCTCTTCCAATTCACAAGGTGAGACCACAGATCATGTTCATATTATTGTTTTCTGTCATGGACTCATCAGAGCAGGAAAGTGCCAGCAAAGCCCCAGCCTGCCTGGGAGCATCAGTTCTGATAAATGATGGTTGCAATAGGCAGCCCCTGATCTCAGGAGGTGTTGATTTTTCTGTTTTCCCCTAGTGACTCACTGCATTGCAAAACTTGAGTTTGGATGAACAGCCTTTTCAATGTGAAAAGATTGTAATTTTACCAGAGTTCATGATTCTAATAATGAACTGACGTTATCCACTCAGGCTCTGTCCAGTACTGTGCTTAGAGCCTTTCCTCAGTGCTTAAAATGATTTTCACAATCCTCTTGGGTTCTGTCTTCTTCTCTTTTTCTTTAGCTCTCTACTAGTTGTTAATTCTGGAACTAAGAAAGTGCTTTGTTTGGAATAACCAGAAAGTGCATATTCACAGCAAAGTATTTATCCTTAATGGATTCTTCACCTCCCTTTCTCTATTCCTCTTGGTTGCATAAATGTGTTAGCACTTGTTATAAGGGTCCATGAATGTTTTACCTGTCCCTTTATGTTTCATCATCCAGTCTGCTGTGTGACTAAATTAGCTCAGGAATTAATGAGGTAGAAAATGTTATTGGGGTGTGGATATGTGTGTGTGTGTGATTTCAGGCACCACATTATATTCTTGTGTGACATGGTCCTTAGATTCTAGTTTACTTATTAGTTAACTTCAGTGCAATTAATGGAGAAGTTTGCTAAAACCTCAAGACAGCACAGATTATTTCCAGGAGATGCCACTCTTCATTGTGTCCATTGCTAGCCAAGGGGTAACAGACACACAGACATCTGTACCTGAGCCCACGGTGATGCTACAACCCTCTCCAGAGTGGGATACAGCCAGTAGCAGAGCTCTCCCTGCTGCAAGAGGACAGGCCCTGACTTGCAGCAGCATTCCTTATTGCTCCCTCATCTCCTGGCAGTGCATTTCCCAAGTACCACCAAGAGGGATATTTGAAGATCCAAAGTCAACTTTTGTCATGGCAGATTTCCAGCACCTCCTTTGTCCCTGATAGGAATCTGCTCAGGACTCTGCTTTCTTCAAACAATTTCTTTCTCCTGTTTTGAGTAGGTACAGCTGACTTCAGGCTGGAGAGCAAAGTCACCAGGCAAAATGCCATCCCCAACAACTACAGGTCTCCACTGCCTCTTCCTGCTGGTCTCAGCCTGCTGCCAGATACCACAGAACTCAAACTTCTATCCATTGTCCTACGTAGTGAGTATCCTTCCCCACCCCCACTGGTTTTCATTGGATCTCTGCTTGTATCAGCCTGATGTTCTCCTTTACACCCACAAAACCTTGGAAGAAGTCAGAATAATATTTGGGGGGAGGGGGGGATCTGAACCCAGAGTGTATAAAAGAGGTGGAGAAATCCAGAACTGGGCTCTTCATGTTTCCCAGTTTAAAGTCTCTCCAGAAGGCACTGAATGAAACACATCTCGTTTCTCACTATGTTGGTCTGCAAGGAGTTTCAGTTACTGTCCCTGGAGCTAAGTCTACATAACATATATGTGGGCACTGCTTCTGGATGGAATTCACCCATCCTAGGAGAGAGGAACCAAATATATCTAGAAGTGACATATTTGCAGGTAGGTGACAGGACTGTCTCAACAGCAGGACAAGTGCACATGACCAAAACTCCACTCCTGGATGATTTGTGTTTAGATATTGCCCATGAACTGAGATTTTACTTTGTTTCCCACTTTTTCAATAATCCTCACAGATCCTTTCTGTTTCACCAACAGTATGAAGTATGGAAAGCCATTTTGTGCTTCATCCTGTGTTTGTTAACAGACAGTTTCTGCACAGTTTTCCCTAACAAAAAAAGAAAAATTTTCCCTAACAAAAAAGACAAAAGAAGAACAGAGAAACCAAGGTTCTAACCAAATGGAAGTAAATATAATCTGGTAAATCTACCAATTCTTGGTCATCACAATTAGTATTAGACCAGACAATACTTCTTTTATCTTCTCCATTGTGAGCAAATGGAGAACCTCCTTCTTTGAGAAAGTTGAAAAAAAAGGAAAGGAAATGTGAAGAGAAAGGTGGGAACTCCTTAAGCTCTTTCTACCACTACCCCCTCCTTTGGCAAAACAGGATATGTCTGGTTGCAGCAGCTCCATTTGTGCTTCAGCAGATGTCTAACAGTGGCCAAATATCTAATTTGTTCTGATTTTTCAAGCTGAGTCTTCATCTCAGCACTTAGGAGTTTTCATGAAAAAAAAGCGACACCTTTTTTTAGCACCACTGATCATGGGACAGCCTGCAGATGAGTCATTACTTAATGGTGTGAAATATGTGAAGTATTTAGCAACCTAGCAATTGTTTGGGAGAATAACTGAAAGAGGAAACCACTGAGTCCAAACCTGGAGGAGGACGTGGGTCACAGGGCACTTTCTGTAACTCCTGCAGCCAACCAAGGTAAATCCCAGCAATGCAAAAAGTGCCAGCACTCCTTGGGTGTGTGGAGCTTCACCCCAGCACAGCTGTGATACAAAACCCAGCTCTAATCACACACCAGATGGTTCCTTTATGTAAAGAGACGACTCAAGAGTTGCCAAGCTATTCACCCTTTCTGTAAATAAAGGTTTCAGTAGGAACCAAGAAACTGGCAAAGCTGCAAATTTCCTGCCTGAGTCTTTGCTTGTTCTTTAGCCTTTCTTGCTAACAGTGGTGCCAATGTATTTTTAGGGCACAGATAAAAAAAAGATAAGATGGTCTGAATCTGACTTGGCTGCAGCCTGTGTAAACCCAGCCAGAGTGAAATGGTGCTAACTCCTGCCATGGTCAGCTGTGTCTTACTGATGGCCCCAAAATAGCTGACCTGGAAACTGAGCTGGAGCCAAGGCTTTTCAGTCCGCTTTCTTCTCCTGCTCAGGCTGGCTCTGCTGCCACAGAGGAAAGCAAAAGGTGATCAAAGTCCAGTTTCTGGATTCAAATGCTGAGTGACCAGGTTTCCCAAGCAGTTCACAAGGCTGGCCCAGGACTAAGTGCTCTGTGACAGCCCCGTGGAGGTCTTGAGGCTCAGACACAAAAATCCTCCTGAACTGGGACAGTTGGCTTGCAGAGATATGCAAAGAGGCATCTGCAAACTCAGTACATCCCTTAGCTGGTGCTTAACCCTTCCCTGCTGGGAAGATAGAAATTTTCTGTTTAAAGAGGAAGATGGAGTGGGAGGTTGGAAACTTGAGGCCAAGATTAGTGGGAAAAAATTATCTATGTCAGTATCTTCTTCCCTAATTTCTTTTGCCAACAACAGCAGCTGAAGTTTCACTTTGTCATTGTCATGGAGCTTCATCTTTTTTTTTTTTTTCCCCACAGATTGACAGCACGCTAGGGCAAGAAAGCTTCTTCCCAGAGATGCAAAGGCAGAAGCGAAACAGTATGTACACAAATATATGGTAACAGAGCAGGTTTCCAGTAGACCCAGGGTGAAATCACTGTCAGGGACAGTATCTCCTGATGTACTGAGCTGGGAACATCAAGGACAAGGTGTGGTTGTGGTTTAACCCCAGCCAAGCACCACAGCACCCCTCACTCACTCTCCCTCAGTGCGATGGGGAACAGAATCAGAAGGATAAAGTGAGAAAACTCACAGGATGAGATAAAGACAAGATAATCTTATATGGCTCAGTCTGTGGTTGGCAACCCATCAACTTACTGATTCTAAGGAGAGAAGGGATGAGGCAGCTCTTCTATGAATATATTATGTCATTTGTATCAGCTTCCTATGCTCTGACACCAGAGAAATCTGGCTTTTGTCAGACAAGGAGCAGATAGAACAGAAGCAGAATATCTGCCGAGTGGGGAGCAAGAAGATTTCCTAAGCAGAATGCCACACTAAGCTACCATTAAATAGCAACAAAGACCCCAAATGCTAGAGGCCATCAATTTGTGATTTACTCTCAAACACAGCTTTGCAGTCTCATTCTATTTCTCTTTCAGTGCTTGTTCTTGACATCCCCTTTCCGGAGCATACTTTTGACATTGAAGTAAGCCTGCAGGATTCATCTTATCTGGAGCCAATCAAAGACTATTTGAAAAACATTGATCTTCCAATTAATATTTCAAATGTACAAACAACAGTTTCAAACATCAGCATTACAACAGGTGGGTTGGTTATTGATTTGTTTGTTCTGGATAATGTGGGGTTTTGTCAGTATTTGATGTCTCCCACTTTTACCACCCATCATGTTTCAGAATCAGCAAAACTGAACCATCTCTGCTCCTGCTGAAAGACCCAGCAAGGCTGAAGCTGTAGCACACAACAGCATATTTGTTATCTGTCTCTCACCACTCCTCTTTATATAATGTTGGCATTTGGAATAGCTCTGAATGCTTTTCCTAAGGAAGGGACAAAGCCAGAGGAAGCCTGAGCCAAAGGATTTTGCTCCAGCTTGGCTAACAAGCAGTCTGAGTTGCTTTCAAGTTTCAGGAAGCTGTGACAGCAGTTATCAGACTGTTTACTTCCCTCCTCCTCTATCTGGAACATAGATGGCTGTAAGAGGCTGTACTCTGACCCTGACAGAGAAAGGCTGCATGAAATAGAGCTCACTTCACCTATTCTTACAGGGTGAGACAGGTTTTATTACACGAGTTGTGGTTGTGCAACATCATGTCCAAGTAATACAGCAGAGCATATACAAGCACACCAAGCATTTACAACAGCAGAGGAGATTTAATACCTTCTTATCACTGAGCCATAAAGCAGCAAAAGGAAGTGTTCAACAGTTTCCAAAGCAAGATGCAAATGCATCTTATAAAGGCCTTCAGGCTCACATGTAATGTGTGAAAATCAATTTGTTAATATCTTACTTTGCCAATGGCATATTAAGAACAGAAAATGTTACAGTGATGTGCTCTGTTTTGCCTTTTTTTTTTTTTGAGGAGGGGGGTTGGTTTTGTTTGGTTGGTTTTTTGTTTGTTTGGGTTTTTTGTTTTTTGTTTGGTTTGGTTTGATTTTTTTTTGTTTTGTTTTGGTTTGGTGGTTTTAGTTTTGGGTTGGTTTTTGTTTTGGTTTGGTTTTTTTGATTGGTTTCTTTTTTTTAGTGCTTTAAAGCACTTAGTGATTGTGCTACCTCCTCTCACATAGCATCTGCCAGGGGACAGAACAACCAGAACACAACAGCTCATTAGCCACTGGGATTCTGAATGATCTTGCTCTTACAATCTCTAAAAGCTTATACACTTGCTTTCAGCTCAAGTGACATAAAAACATTCAGTCTGAAAAATATTATGGGACCCTGGCCAGTATGCCAGGTAAACTTTTAGGATCAGACTTCACATCTCCATTCAGTTACTTGAAAGCAATTGATCAGACTTTTCCCTGTGCCAGCCTGGTTCCCATTTCTTGTTAGTAATTTACAATTACTAGAGTAAAATTTGAAAGCTGTCAGATCATCATTTTGGCATCATTCAAGTGAACTCAAAAGAAGGGCAACTTTTTGAGATCCCTGTCGTGAAGGCACAGAAAGGTAGATATTTATCTTGCAATGCTATGCCCCATTTACCATTCTCATGGTATTTCTCTGTCTGTCTGACTCCAGTCTGCCTGCCCAGTGGTGAGAATAGCAGCTGCTGTTTCTGTGAAAACGGATATGCCTGGCCGAGCACGGTGTGCAGTGATGTGATGCCCTGCCCTTCTCTGAGCCTGGAACCAGCCCTGCCCTGTGGCTACATGCAGAAAATGCCTTTCTATGGACCCTACTGTGAGCCCCAGACTGAAGGTGAGAAGATAAAAGGCAGAACTTCATTGCTGTGCAGCTCACACACTGCTTAGAGGTCAGAATAGTGATGAAAGGTATGATGAAAAAGCACATCAGGACTGAGCTGGCTACCACTCAGCCTGTGAATGTGGAGGAAAGTCTGCAGTGATGGTCTAAAGCTCTTCTCCTTGTGATATGGGCCCACACTGACCCAAACACTTGCAGATATTTGGAGCATTTGGAGCCCCAACTCCTGGAATCACTCCCACGCCTCTTTGGCACTTTCAGTTTTCATTGAGCCAAGAAAGTTTAATCTCATCCGATTTTAGACAGATTTTCACCTCATAAGCACTGTTTTTTATTATTTTGCATTTATTTTTCTGTCTTTCCTTACAGAGTCATGTGGTATGGGAGAGCCCATTGTAATGAATATGTCAGTCAGACTTGGCTCAGACTTCCAGGATGATCTCAAGGATTCTTCCTCTCTGTTATACCAAAAATACAAAACGGACCTTGAAAAAGCAGTAATGACTTTATTTTTTTAATCTCTGAAGGTTGAGAGCCCCCTAAGTAATGTGGTATTTACCCCAAGTGCTTGGGTGGTCAGTGTCTCTGTGGGGAGCTGGGGAGTGTGCAGCAATGGGAGCTGCAAAGTGGGGCAAAGCTGACTCCATTGATGGCAATGGAAATATTCCCATTTGTTTTAATACACTGAGAAGTATTAGGAACCTTTTGTATATAAAACATGAAAAAAAATCCTATTATTGGTCCTATCTTAAATCCATGTGGGTACACATGGAATGAAACCATGAGCAGAAATGTGTTCCATGACACCAGGAGAGCACCAGGCCTGTGGTATCAGATATGTTACATGTCCTTACTCACATCAGGAATTGAGAGTTTCCTATTTTAAGCACACTTCAGTAATACACAGAGGACTTACACCATCTCACCTGTCTTTGTTTACAGTTTAATGCCAGCTACAGATGTCTACCAGGCTTTGTATCGACAACAGTATTAGGTTTTAGGTAAGTAAATAATTTCATTTTTCCCTGGGAGACACAAATCTCCCTGTCCAGTCTCAAGGAGATACAAGTCAGCAAAGGTTACATTCACTCTGCCTAGAACCCACTCCCAGCATGCACACACTGAATAGCAGAATAATCACTGCAAAGCAAAGCCCAAGTATGAACATGGAAATGGGATTGTAGGTAGAATTCATCACTGTGCAAAAGTCCAAGAAACACAATTGTTCCCCATCTGCAGGAAAGCCTTTTATGGAAAAGATTGAGCTCCACCCAAGGGGGAAAAGAATGCAAATAAACCTATCACTTTCTAGGCCATAAGGAAGGTGAATAGTACATTGACTCTGGATACAGCCTTGGATAAAAGAGACATTGCTGCTGTCCACACATATTTAAATGCAGCTGCATTTTAGGTTTCTAAGGAAAGTTTACTAGAAATGAACATCAGACAAGGAAGGTGTCACATAAAGGTGTTCCTTTTCAGGGAAGAGCTGTAGCACAACTTTCTGGTATAACAGAGCAAGTTTTGAG
This sequence comes from Molothrus aeneus, assembly GCF_037042795.1. Lineage (NCBI taxonomy): Eukaryota > Metazoa > Chordata > Aves > Passeriformes > Icteridae > Molothrus > Molothrus aeneus. The sequence goes on along the minus strand of NC_089648.1, from coordinate 69,137,695 downwards.
TCCCAAGAGGAGTCTTCACAGGGGAGTCCTGTGAGGTCTTCCCATCCATGCAAGATGGGTCACCACAACATAGAAAAGCACTAATATACAAGGATATTTAATTCTGGTGCTCATGTGATTCTTGTATCTGTTTAGCCCTGGAAGTGTTTTTGTGAACTATGAAGTAAGAACAGGAGCAGCAAGCTTCACTCAGGTTGGAGATTCCAACAGAGCTGTACCACAGTTTCTGGATTCATCGTACCAGCTAAACCCATTTACCTTCACAAGAGTAATCACTAGTAAGTTTAAAGCTCTCAGTACTTTCCTTCAACCTTTACTTTAGTATTTTTTGCCTGAATCATGTAGCTGCCCTATACTGTTGATTATTTGGCACTGGACTTTCAAGAAACATTTCTTTTTTAGCTGTTTCATTTTATCCTGTGTCACCAAAGCTTAGGACCCTCATGAGAGGACCATGCATGCAGTACCTCCCATGAAAAACCAAACACTTCCAGCTACTCCACTGACCAGTTATTGGTTGGACTTGATTATTTCATGGGTCTTTTCCAGCCTAAATTATTCTAAATGATCCCTGATGTGGTCTGTCCAGGGGAGAAAGATTGAACACCCTTAATTCACCTCCAGAACCAAGACAGCTCTAAGAATGTCAGGCTGTCAGCACTTTCTACTCTTTAAAGCAAAACATAAAACTCTAGCAGTTTACATGACAACACATTCCCCTTGGCTTCCTTGGCACATTTTCCATGCTGCTGCTGGACAGTGTGTTACAACTCAGATGCTGATCCAGTGCCCTGGAGGTGTTCTGCTCTCAGTGCACCAAGTGCTGGACTGTCTGTCCCAGAGGATTACTTCAACCTGGTTGCTTCTCCTCCCAGTTAATCTAATTAGAAAGTAGTGCTGGTGATAATAATTCTTCTAACTCTGGAATTTTATAAAACCTTCTGGAATTTTTAGCCGAGAAAGATACTAAAGAATATGTTGAGGGGAAAATCCCATGGCCTGTATCAGAGGTGGTACCCTGCAGCTGACACGAAGCACCTATAAGATGAAAGACACCATAAAGATGTGAGCTGAAGTGACAGTAATGCAGAATGTTGCTCTCTGTCTTCCCAGATCAGACAAACTTCACCGTGAAACCCTCGAACATTTTTGAAGGGGACACAGTAAGACTGACCTGTGAGATAAATTCAACATTTTCCAATGTGACCTGGTATCACTTTGACCAGACCATCTCAGCTGGCTCCCGGTACTCCATAGAGACAATTTTAGCATCCACAAGATCAATTCTTAAAATTGCCAACGTTACGATGAAGGATTCTGGTATGATTTTCCATTGTTAAAACCGCAGATTTAAATCTTTATTGTGGCTAGTTCTATAAAAAGCAAATATGAATGCAGTGGCTGCATTTTCTAGAGGAAATATGAAAATTACACTGCCCTTCATAATTTTCCTGTTATTTTCATTAGTGATCTACGTATTGACTGGCATTGCCAGTAAGATGTGAACTGACTGAAGTGATGGTACATGACTGGGTGTTCTAAGGGCCAGGCTTCATTTTCCTACCAGGGAGATAGTGGTGACTGCATGGCTGTGAGGCCTTCCCACCCTTTTGGTGTGGTGGCTGGAGGCTGTAGTTGAATTTGTCCTTAATGCCCTTGCCCCCTACACACACATGACCTAACTAAATCAGAGCTCAGAGCTAGAGTTTTGCATGTTTAGGGATTTTTGAAAATCAGAAACAGGTAAACTGACAGCATTTTTCTGGGAGGATCTATCAGGGGAATTATAATGTATTATCAGAGCTTGGGCTCAAGCTTCCACTCAGTTCATGTCTTTGGACCATGAATTCTACATTCAACTTCATAAAGGGTAGCCTGTGATCAGGTATTTGGGCACATGTATGTGAAGTAGGAATAGTGGATCCAAAATTCTTCAGACTGAGGATGCCCTGAACCTGGATGTTTCCACTCCTATGTAAGTGGTCTGCTCATTTGGCTATCCCAGTGGGGAAGGGAAGTCCACATACTTAAAATATGTGGGAAATTTGGAGCTCCTATTGCCAATCTCAAAACCAAGCCTGGCTGCATCCAGGGGACTGGTGCCTGAGAGAGTGGCTGATAAAGAGAAAGGGACCTGTGGGTCCTGGTCAGTGGCAAGTTGAATGTGAGTCAGCAGTGCCCAGGAGAGACAGCCATGTCCTGAGGGGGCACCAGGCACAGCATTACCAGACGGGCAAGAGAGGGGATTGTCCTGCTCTGCTTTAGGTTGGGGAGACCTCACTTCAAGTCCTGGGGGCAGTTTTGGGCACCAAAATACAATAAAGGCATCAAGCTATTGGACAGAGTCCAAAGGAGGCCACAAGGATGGTGAAGGGCCTGACGGGTAAGAGGTATGAGAAGGAGCTGAGGTCATTTGGTCTGTTCAGCATTGAGGAGACTGAGGGGACACCTCATTGTGGTCTTCAACTTCCTCATGAGAGGAAGCAGAGGGGCAGGTACAGATCTGTTCTCCCTGGTGACCAGGGACAGGACACAAGGAGCTGGCATGAAGCTGAATCTGGGGAGGTTTTGGATAACTGAGAACAGTTTTTCACTCAGAGGGTGGTTGAGTAGGCTCCCAAGGGCAGTGGTAACAGCACCAAGCCTGAGAGCTCAGTAAGTGTTTGAACAAAGCTCCCAGGCACATGGTATCCTGTGCAGGGCCAAGAGTTAGGCTCAATGATCCTGACAGGTCTCTTCCAACTCAGCATACTCTGTGATTCTGTGATAAATACTCTGCTCTGTTTGGCAGTGCCTTCTGAGTAGCTTGAGAGCCTCCACTCTGAGGCCAGTTCTGGTGGAGTCCACCCTGGGCATCTCTCTTGTCACCTATTCTCTGTAGTAATCTTTTTACCATGACATACTGCTGCCAGAAGGACTGTGGCAATATACAGATCCCAAAACCACCTACTCAGCCAGATTTGAAGTATTTTGGTCTGAGAACACAAATCTCAGGTACCCATCAACAGTGAATCCTAATCTAGATCCGTTTGGCACCAGGGGTTTGCAGAAAGCATTCTGCAGGTGACCTGAGGATACATATTGATCAGCAAGTAGCAGAGCCACTGCAGAGCAGGGACATGTGAAAACCAGCTGTGGAAGTAGTTCCTAATTCCAAAATAAAGGCAAACTCAGCAAAAACTTTTGTTTATGCTTCACAGGTTCCTATAGCTGCGTGTTCATAAGGAGTGGTCTGTATCACACGGAGATACACAATGGCACAGAAACAATATCTGTCTTTCCACTGCATGTCACTCCAAACTTTGAGGAAATCGATGTCACATGTAACAGTCCTGAAGTGCAAGCAAAGGGTCTTCAGCTGTCCTGTTGCATTGACAGACACTTGACATCACTTAAAGTATCCTGGAAAGTAAATGGAACAATCAACATTACAGGTAAGATTAACAAAAGGTTGGCTTTCACCTGCTAGGTTTGCTCACTGATCAAAAGTCTCCTCCTAAGTGGCTGCCCCAAAGTCCTAGGATGAATACAGGGTATGCTCCAAAAGTGGCAGGGGGAAGGACAGACTCTGTATGTGTTGTGCAGGTGCCAGTGGGGTTTCAGGCATCTCCATACACTGATGCCTTAAACTGTGCCATCCTGGATGGAAACAGCTGCCTGGACCAGCAACACACCAGCTTCTTCCAGAAAGTTTATTTCTGCATGGTCTAATTTTGAGAGCAGGGATGAGAGCAAATCAGCCTGTACTGCTATCTCTGGAATCACCCTTGGGGTACAAAGATCTTTCATGTAGCACATACTGAGATTTGGCAGTCATGAGGTACAAGTGCTGCACTGTGAAACAGCTGCAATGCAGATAAATATGAGCACTGTTTGTCTCTCCACCCGTAGCTGTGATACTTCACATACCAGTTGAGTCAGAGGCATCCCGTAAGGCTCTCCAATATACAGAGTTAATAAGGCACCAAGTAAGTGTGCTACAAAGAGCTACAAAGTAACATGAACAGAACTGCTCATAAATGTCTATGAACCATCACCCTAAATGGTCTATTGCCCCTCTTAATATTTTATGAGTATGAAGTAACTGTTTATTGTTAACTATTGGCCGTAAATGAAACTTTGCAGAAAGCAGGACAGCAAACTGAGATAAAATCTTCAAAGGTCATGCATGCCCCCACTTCCTCAAAGGACAGTTACCAGAGTGCAGCAGTGCTTGCAGGGAGAGGGGATCCTGGCCCGCTGCAATGGGCCGTTTTACTCCTCATTCCCTGTGGCCAGGCTTTCCCCCAGGAACTCTGCTCTGCTCTCATGTCAACTGTGCTGCCAGCTGCAGCATGGGACAGCTTTAGTGCTTGCAGCTAAACCAGCACTCTTCAGATTTTAAGTTGAATGACTGTCAAGTACCTCCACATTTTTATTTCAAAATTAGACATTAAAATCTGCAGTGTTTACTCCTGTTTTACTTACCTTTACTCACCCTAAATATCACAGATAATGAGGTTAGGCTTAACCAGAATACTCTTCATTTTGATTGACCCTGAGATTTCCAAGCAGTGTGGTTGCGTTCTGGCTGGTTTTGGCAGGAGGAATCTCAGCACAGAGCTGTGTGCTGCCACTCTGTGAGTGTTGCCACAGCAAAAGATGTGAATGAACTTCAGTGATGATGAGTTAAAAGTGCCATGATGTCAATTACATACAAACCCACAAGGGTTTCCATGGCTGGAGTAATTGCTTGTGCTTTTCAGAGGTATTTTTGGATGTCCATAGCCCTTTAAACAATGCTTATTGTTCCCTAGGAGTAACCATCTTGAGTGGAAACTGCACTGGATACCAGCTCAACATCAGTGAGTCCCTGTGCCCCCCTGAGAAGTCAGGTGCAGTGACCACATACACGTGTGAGATGGAGACCGGGCACGGAGCCAGGCGCGCTCAAAGCATCGCAGTCACATACCTGAGGAAAGGTGAGGGGCAGGGACTTGTCACAGAGCAACAGCTCTTTAATGCACAGATGGCCTCTGTGGCACACAGAATTTGTGAGAAAACGATTAAAAGTAACTCTCACTAATGTGACTTTTGTCCTGTGTTGTCTCAGCCCACATAACAATATCTTCAAGCACAAACTCAACAGTTTCCGAGGGATACGGGTTCAATGTAACATGTGAAAGTGATGTGAGCAATTATGACAGCATTAGTTGGAAAATCCAGTCTGGAAATGACACAAAAACAGTAGACTGTGATATGTGCATCCAAAATAGCAAATTCCCAGCCATGTCTGTGCTCACAGTGAAGTCTGCCTCGCAGGACTGGAGAGGTGAGTAAATCTGGTCTCATTGGCTACAAAGGCAATGTAATCTCTGTACCGGATAATTTACAGCATCCTGAGCCCTGCAAATCACTGTGCAGCCTGGCCACAATAAATAAAAAGCCCTCAGGGTTAAAATTTTAAGTGTTGGAGGACACCAAGGCTTGATGTTGCCAACAGAATTGTATTTGTTCATCATTCATGACCATGCAAAAGCGGAGGAGCACTTCTGTTGACTGAGACATGGTTTTGTATCACTTCTTTTAGGCACCTACATCTGCACATTCTCCCAGAAAAACCTGGACAGTTCTGCCAACATTACCATCGAGGTGGTTTCCTTGCCCCTGAAGCAGAACATCCTGATAGACCCCATTGCAACATCGATACAGTGCCAAGTGCCACATGCTCTGGAGTGCTGCATAGGTGCAAAGACTGTGAGAGACTACAGGGTTACATTTGTGGTTCAACAAAATGAATTTCAAGTTGGTAAGACACAATAAATTTGCAGAATCATTAGTTTCACTCTGTGTCACAACCCAATCTCTGGGTGTTTTGTTTTCAGTTAGGTCTGTGTAAACAAGTCATGCTTACTGCTTTCATGACAACCCAAGAGCACTTCTGAGGGTGCAAAAAAAGAGAAATGGACTTTTTTTAGGATGTTGAGCATGCCTGGGGAACACGTCTGGGATTAATACTGAAGTCACTGCTATAGTGAAAAATACATAATGGGTAAACTCAACATTTTGTTTGACTTGCTAGGCAGGGAGAAGTGAGCATCCTGATCCTTCTTCAGCTTGGAAATTGCTGAACTCTTTATATTTGCTTTTATCTTCTATTCTGTCACTTTTTAAAATGAATACTGAGAAAACGTTACTTAAGAAAATCTACTAATTATTGAAAAATGTCGAGTAACCCATTAAGAATGCAATTCAAAAAAACTACTCCACTTTCTTTGAAGATACAGGGAGCACATCTTTAACAATACAAAAGCCTACGCTTCTATGTCTTCAAATTTAGGGCAACTCTGCAACTTCCCTGATGTGTTTTTATATACGATAAGTTTTCAAGCAAGTTGCTTTTTATACACCAGAATTTTTTGAGTGAATTATAAAAATGTTACTTTGAAAAAAAAAAAAAGGCAAATACGATCTACCAAAAATAACTCAGGAAACACGCAGGAGTGCAAAAACAACAGGCTGAGTAGTAAAGCAGGTGGAGACTGAGGAGGCCTTCAGTAGCTAAGAAAAAGGCAAGATGTTGTTGGAAGAGACTGCAGCTGGAGACCCACCCTCAGGCACAGGCATACTGAAGGGCAGTGGAGTGTGGCACAGATCCTGAATTCAAAAGAACCATGTAAGAACAGCCAAACACTATCCCAGCTTAACTGAAACACTTGTGGTAAAGGCGGGAAGAGTATTCTCAAAAATTATTTTCAAAGCAAATTTTGGTTACTGCACAGTTAAGAGGGTTTGGGGAGGATTTGCTCACACAGCAGTAAATGAAAATGTATTGATCATGCAGCAGCTGCCAGATTTATTGCAGAGGGACAGATCAGCATACAGAGAGGGAGCTTTTTCACAAAGGAAAGTTGTTTTTTTTCTAGTACCCACAGGAAATAAAGTTTTGTCAATGCTTTCTGCTGGTTTTAGTTGGCTGACCCCAAATCCGTGTTAACCTGTCTTCATCCATCCTTACAGAGAAAAGGGAAAAAGACAATTTGCTTTGCTACATGTACAATCACACAGAAAAAGAATGCAACAAAGAGAAAAAGGTTTTGGCGTATTGCAAATTTGTCAACCGCATCGGACAGGGAGTTGACAGTGAACGGATAAGACTGCACTTGATACCTGGTAAGGAGAAAAGTTACTGTTTATAGCTGTTATATAGGACATTACAATATCTTTATTGAATCAGGTGCCACAAATTCATCACCAGTGACATCTAACAGATAAAGGTTTTTGTTATCCATGAACTTTTGTCTCCTTTTCTCATGGGAAATTTTTACACACAGAGGAAAATATCGGGTTTTATGTAATTAAAAAAAAAAATAGACGAGATGTGTTGTCTTTGCTGTATTTGAGAGTGGACCCAGTATGTTCCAAAACAGTGACAATTTAATCACTATTGCAGGCTGCACCACCAAGCTTCATCCTCTGTGTTGAAATGTGGTCATGCAGTTTCCAGCTTCCTTGCTAACAATTTAGCAAGGATCAAAGACTGTGGTGCCTCATCAGGCACAGGAGGACAGCCTGTGGGAGAGCATTTCCACTTTGAACACAAGAAGGGCAACCTCTGTGAGGTGCTGCAGAGACCAGGGCAGCTTCCAGTCAGCTCTGCGGGGAATGTTTTGTAGTTAGAATTCAGCATTGCTAAATCCAGCTTTGATGTTTAGTTCTGACAAGAGTTTGGGTATTTCAGCTCTTTTTATTCTAAATTGGAAAGGAAGAAATCTTGCACATCTCCCTGATGCAGAAATGTTCTTTTTTCCACAGCAGCGGTACCTACAGTTGAATCACTGTATCTGCCAGATTTCACTCTCTTAGGCAATAAATATGCAGACACTTAAATTACTTTAATCACTTTAATCAGCAGATACTTACTGATATGACTAAGCCAATCAAACACAATTAGCAACACCCACGGTTCATCAAAAAGGTGTTGAGGCCTCACTATGAAGGTCTTAATGAATTTCCTGTTAGTACTACAGCAGTACTGAGTACCTTAACAGAATAAATTTCGTATTAATTATTGTTCTCTTGATGCTCAATATAATCCCACTCCAGCTCTGCCTAACCCTGTAGTTTAACAGATAAATTTAAGTCTTTGGGTGTTGGTTTGTTGATTGGATTCAGTACTCCAAAACTGGAGCTTTATTAGGTTGCCTTTTTAATTTCCTGATTCATAAAAATAAGGAACGTGAGACATATACACCCTGAAAGATCATGATTAATGAAAACAGTAAACTGAAATCCTAATTTAAAGATCTTTGAACAGATCACAAATTTTGTGGGGGAAATTCATTCATCTTCCTGCTTCTTATTTTCTATCTCTGTCTCCTCTCTGTACAGGTCAGAAAGTTTCCTGCTCAGACAGCCTGGGCATTGGAACAGAAAACGCCATATTAATAAAGCCATGCTGTGATGTAAAAAATCCAGAAGGTTTTACTCGAGGCAATATAACTTACCGGTGCATCAACAGCTCATGGAAGCCTATAAGGAACAACTGCCTGTCTGGACCAATAAACGACCTGCTGAGTGGTGCTGAGGTAACACTCATGGGTCTGTGGAGGCTGGGATGGGGAGCTGGGTGGGGAGAAAAAGTATTGGTTACATGATTTTTGCTTATCATAATCTAAAATATATGAAGCATTTGAAAGTTTCTTTTTAAAGATATGAAGAATGTTTGGCTTTATTTACACCAGCCAGCAAAAGAGCTGAGGCCCCTCCCAGGACACAGAGGGCCTGAGGCACTGCATGGATAATGTCCATACACATGAATGCTCTGTTCCCAGGCAAGGTGACCTTGTCCATGGCATCCATAAGGAGCAGTTCCTGGCCTGGAGCATTCCCTGAGCTATGCTCAGGCACAAGCCCAGAGCCTATTATAGAGCACACCAACAGTGAGGCTGTAGGATTAACTCTGGACCACTGCCCAGCCTCATCCCCAGGCCCTTCCTACAGTGCCCACACCCTTGGCCACTGCACTTGACAGATGGGTGCCAGGCCTTGGTTTTTAGCCTTGGTATCATCCCACAGTGCTCTTCCCATCCACAAACCATCCAGAGTCACCTTTATGTCAGCCAGGTTAGAGGATTTCCTATGTGATGTGCTGTTATTTCTGTTCCAGTCCTTGGTCAGCAGCCCTGAGGCAAAAGCTCAACTACCCTTCTACCTTGCACAGCTTAAGGAACAGACAAAAAAGGAGCTAACCACAATAAACAATTCTTCAGCAAACCTAGGTGCAATTGTTACCATCCTGGATATGGTCTCCTCTATCCCAGTTGAGGCAGAGGAGCTCCCTATGCAGGTAAGGTTTTATTTTAAGTCTTATCTACACCGACCAAGCCCTTTGGCCTCTTTTGTCAGAGAGGATGATGTTTTCCCTGAAGAAGTTTCACACTTGCTTAGGATCGAGATCAGGACAGTATTAAGGGAATGAGATGAAGTGACAGCAAAGATACAGAGAAGTTTATGAAAACTCAAAATGATGAGGACAAGGAGTCTATGCATGAAAGAGAAGCTGCTTAGCAACTAGAAATATTTTAGGAACACACGTGTTCCTAAATGGATATCTGCGGCATTCTAAGACAGGAAAGGACAAGGGATGATGGACAAAAAATTGGACGTGAGCAAGCAATGTGCTCTTGCAGCCCAGATACCCAAACATGTCCCAGGCTGCTTAACAGGGAATGTGACCAGCAGGTGGAGGAAGGTGATTCTGTCCCTCTACTCTGCTCTGGTGAGATCCCACCTGGAGCACTCCATCCACCTCTGGGGTCCACAGGGCAACAAGGATGTGGACATGCTGGAATGGGTCCAAAGGAGGGTCACAGAAATGGTCAGAGGGCTGGAGCAAGTCTCCTGTGTGGGCAGGCTGAGAGAGTTGGGGCTGTCCAGCTTTGAGAAGAGAAGACTCAGGGAAGAACTTATTGCAGCTTTTCAGTACTTAAAGGGGACTTATAAAAAGGCTTTTTATCAAGGCCTGTGGTGACAGGACAAGGAAAAATTGTTTAAACTGAAAGAGGGCGGGTTTGGATTATGTATTAGGAATAAATTTTTTGCTGTGAGGGCAGTAAGGCACTGGAATAGATTTACCAGAGAAGTTGTGGATGCCCTAAACCCTGGAAGTGTCCAAGATGAAGCTGGATGTCCCTGCCACCTGGAAGGGGGGTTGGACTGGATGACCTTTAAATGTCAAAACCATTCTGTGATTCTATGATTCCATGAGTAGAAGTAGGAATAGGAAAAAAGGGTGAAATGGGAATAGGGAGAGTAAATTCCAGGAGCCATGATCAAGCAAGAAAAATAAGCTGAATGTAACAACAAATGAATAACAGAAGAAACCTTAGAAATGATTGGGAACCTTGATTATGAGGTCCAGAGGAAAAGCACTGCTCTTCTAACAGAAAAGTGCAAAAAGGTTTGATAGTCATAGATAGAAAGCCCTACATGAGACACCAAGAAATCAAAGACAGCAAGAACACTGAGAAAGAAAGGAAAGAAGGCTGGAGATGCTAAAAAATGCCAAACAATGCCAAAGTACCAAATAATATATTAAAAAATAGTCACACAGCTCTGCTTTTGGAAACCTTAACTTGCAAACAGAGTATGCAGAGGGTTAACAACTGAAGAACTTGACCTGGACTGAGCAAAATAAGAAAATGCTGGGCTTTTTTAAAAGGCACTTCTAGGACCACGCATAAATTACCATCAGAAACAACAATTAATTGTGTGGGATTTCAGTAACTGCATTATTCTGTTGTTGTTCCAGAATTTCTTATCCACAGTGGACTTAATTGTTGACGATTCCACAACTGAAGTTTGGGAAGACCTGAATAAAGAGAAGACACGACAAAGTTCTTTGTTACTACAGTCGGTAGAAAAGTTTTCCTTGAGCCTCCAACCAGTTAATAACACCATTCCTTCTGTCTCTGCAAACAGCGTTCAGCTCCAAGGGGTAGTTGTCAAGGAAAATAACAACACAGCTTATAACAAGGACTTCCGCAGTGCAGGAAACCTCACAGTCAACGTGCTCATTAGTGAAGCTGAAATCCAGGCTCTAACCCAAAATTCAACCATTGTCAGTGTGATGTACTCAAAACTTGGACATGTTTTGCCCCGGAAAACATTTGAATATGTGAATGGTTTATTGATAACAACAACTTTGAGCAGCAACAGGAGCCAGAAGTTTGCGATTAATATGACATTTGCAAAGGAAAACTTGTCTCTAAAGATGCCCAAGTGTGTCTTTTGGAACTTCACACTCAACAATCACAGTGGGGACTGGGATAATCATGGCTGCACACCCACAGAGTCAGAACATTATGTCATTTGCTCCTGCAATCACTTGACATCATTCTCCATCCTGATGTCACCTGATAGATCCTCTGAGCTAATCTTTGAAAGTTATATTTCCTACGTTGGCCTGGCCATTTCAATAGTGAGCTTGGTGGTCTGCATCATAATTGAATCCTTGGTCTGGAAGTACGTGACAAACAACACAACCTCCTACATGCGCCATGTCTGTATTCTCAACATTGCTACATCCCTGCTGATTGCTGACGTTTGGTTCATTGTCACTGCCTCCATCATGGATCAAAACCAGCAGATGAGCAGAGACATCTGTATCATGGCCACCTTCTTCATCCATTTTTTCTACCTATGTGTCTTTTTCTGGATGCTGAGCCTGGGCCTCATCCTTTTCTACAGACTGGTGTTCATCTTACACAACACGAGTAAGACTGCTCAGAAGACGGTGGCATTCTGCCTGGGATACGTGTGCCCCTTTGTCATTGCAGTCACCACCATCGCTGTCACACTGCCAAAGAACAGTTACACAAGAAAGAATGTCTGCTGGCTCAACTGGCAGGACAGCAAAGCTCTCCTGGCCTTTGTCATACCTGCCTTGATCATTGTGGCCACGAACTTGTTCATTGCCGCAGTTGTTATAATAAAAATACTGAGGCCAACTATTGGGGATAGGTCAAGCGGGCAGGAGAGGAAATCTCTGTTGCAGATTGGCAAAAGCGTGGCCATCCTGACACCACTGTTAGGCCTCACCTGGGGTTTTGGCCTTGCCATCATCATCAAAAACAATCATCCAGCTTTCCACATCCTCTTTAGTCTGTTCAATGCTTTGCAGGTGAGTTGTGTGCATTTTTGTTTCCTCTATTATGATTTAACATGGAGACATTATTGTAGTGGTGTGCTTGGCAGGGCATAAGAACACCAGGGAAAAGCTTAAATTTGCCTAACACATCCTTATTCCAAAAGGGCTCTTTGGGAAAGCCATTCCAGGAATTCAGCAGTATTTCATATTCTCAGCTGCCTTAGCAGATGTGCCATATAGACAAAGCTGGCCTAAAGATAACTCCCTACTTTGCCAGTAGTTTTGGGATCAACTTCACTGCTGAAGACCAGGAAAACAGCCCTGTTGTGTTCAGGTGGGCAAACTTCAGCATCCCTGTTTCCATTTATAGTGCAGCTGGAGGTATCATGCCTTTTTTGGGTTTCAGTATAAACCACAAGAAAGTCACCAAGATCAGCTGAGAAGTACTAATGATAAAGAGAAGAACTGACAAAAATATACCATTGAGAGTTTTCAGTCACTATGACTTTTGCCATGTATTTAGGTGGTTAGTAGGATCCCAATACAAGGAAGTTTCTTAAGGACAATATAGTTATGTGTACTCTCTCTTTAAAGAGAATACTTAAGATTTCCCATTGTTAAGAGAGGCATCAAAACTGTTTTCTTCAAACCGAACTCACTGGCCTTTTTCTTGGAACCTCCTAGTTTGTCTGGAGAGCACAGGTAGGGCATGTCTTCCATACATACACATTCCTTTTTCCAAATACATTTAGTGCTACCAAACTATCTGTGTCAGTTTGTAGACCAGATCAACACAGAATTTAAATAGACCAGGCCTGGGGAGCTGCCAAATGAGCAGTCCTTATGTGATAAGCAGTTAGAAAAATGCTCTGTATCAAAGAATTCAAAGTTTCAAAATGCTCTGTATCAAAGAATTCAAATAGTACCATTTAATAGTTTAAATGGACAATTTTGGAGATATTTATGAGATATTGAAATTAAAGATTGCTGTCATCAAAATGAATGTAATTATCTGTCTCCTAGGGATTATTCATTTTGGTGTTTGGGACTCTCTGGGATAAGAAGGTAAGGATTCCAACTATTTCTTACATTATGTCAAAATACTGTTGGAATTTAAACAGAATTTCTGTATTTACTGATTGACTAATTTTTTTAACAAATAGATACAAGAAGCCCTATTGAAGAGGAATTCATCATCCAAATGGAGTTCACAGCAATCAAAGGTTAGAATCTTGACCTAAAAAAGCATTTCAGTTACTGCTGAGTAGTCTATTTTTGTCCAGTGCACTTTAAATTCTGGATTATTTATTAGAACAAGTCACAGAGGACACTAACAACATAAATATGATTATATCCCCTTTTTAAAAGTTCATTATTTTCACTATAATTGGTAAAAAATGAGAAGGCAGTTAGTGGACATTTGATTTAAATTCCACAAGAAAGAAACTAGAAAATGTAACTGAAAACTTTTAGTTAGAAAACAGAATTTTTTTTGCACTAGTATTTATTCACAATCTGAGAGAAATGCAAGGGGAACTTCTTGGGGAACTATTGTTTCATTTTACACTTCTGCATTTATAACACCTTAACAAAAAGGTGTGTAAGGATGTGTAAGAAACTTAGTAAGCTTTGAGTTGAAATGGACCTTCAAGATCATCTGGTTCCAACACCCACCCCCCCTCTTCCTGAGCTGCCAATGGTGCTGGCATCACCCTTATATGACAATAAAACTTGATTTTATGTTGGTATCTGAACAGGGTTTATTCAGAAGAGCCTGTACAGGTATTGCTAAAGACTTAGGAAGCCGACTTAAAAGCAAGGATAATTAAGAAGATGAGAACACAGGCTCAAAGGAATTAAGGAGTCCATTAAGGTTGAACTGTCAGTTCAGAAGAACAGCATTGGATCAAATCACTCCAGTTTCTGCAGGAATTGCTGAAATTGGAAACTACCCTCAGAGATCATCTTGCACCACATTTCCATCAGAGCATGGTCAGCTAGAGCTCGGAGCTGTGTCCAGTTAGGTTTGAGTAGCTCCAAGGATGGAGACACCACAAGCTCTATGTACAGCCTTTTCCTGTGTTTGACCACCTTTACAGTGAAAGAGTTTCATCCTAAGTGGGATTTCCATTTGTTCTCAAAGCCTCTTGTCCTTCCACTGGGCACCAAGGAGAAAAGTCTGGCTCCATCTTTACTCTGTCCTAACCAGACAGCCCTGAGTATGTCCTGGCATTGGGTTTGGTCCTCCCCAGGGGCAGGAGGACTTTGAACTTCCCTTTGTTGAACTTCGTAAGATTCCTGTCATTACATTTCTCCAGCCTGTTGAGGTCTGAGAATGAGCAAATAAAGCAATATCAAAGTCTTTGTTAAGCGTTTTATATGTGATTCATTTACCTTCTTTCTCTACCACTTTATGATATAGGTGACAATACAAAACACTGCCTTATTTCCCCCACCAAAGTACAACTAAATAACAAAGAAGGACTGAAGAGAAAAAGATGTGGTTTTCATGCCTTTTTAATACATCCTTGGAGGAATCACGTTAAATTCTCCAACCACTCCAGAACCAAAAACGAAACTTAATTTTAGCAGCAAAATGTTCCTTCCTTCCTTCCTTTGCATCTGGACTGCAAAGATTGTGTTCTAATGCCCTCTAGCGTGCCAAGTAAAATTTGCCTCGGATTATCTCAGACTGCTGGCTGTCAAGAACAATTCCCATTCACATAAATCTTAGCTATTGTGGCTACCTTAATGGCCATACTGACACAGCTAAGAGAAGAGGATCCCATACTGCCTGTTAGGACAGACTCTGGAGCCTAAGCCATCCCCCCGGCCAAGAGTTAGAGACAAACAGATTGTGCCTTGTAGTTTCTTTTAAAGTTGATCTCCTCCTATCACCACCATAAACATGCAAATGTGTGAACTTGATACCTCACAAACATCTAGCTTTGCCTTCTGTGGATTGTTTGCTCGTACTACTGAAACAAAGTTTATTGGAACCTTTTTTTCCCCCTAAAATGGGGCTACAAAGAAAGTCCTTTTGACAAAAAGCATTTTTCTCTCTTTCAGTCATCCTCTCTGATCCTGGTGACACCAATGCTTGCTATGAGCTACCCATTTTCAAGAACCTTTAACAACTTATGTGGGAAAACAGGTATGTGACAACAGATCTCCCTTACTGAAGCACAAACAGGATTTGGCCTTCATTCTTGCTCTCAGGGTCTGTCTGTCCTGATATCCATTAATCTATTTGTCTCTCCATGCATCCATAGATTGTTTTTAATCTTCTAATGCAAAGGAACTGCAATAAGTCAATTGTAGCATAATGCTAGCAGTGAAATTGTCTATCTCTTAAACAATTATTGGATGTTTCACCAATTCTAAATCCCACTAAGTAAGCTCTGTTTTGAGCTTAATGAGATCATGGCACAGTTCATCTGTCATTCATGTACTCTTCACCACCTTGAAACTGTATTTCTTCAAATGTTCTCTGGCTGCCATTTTGTGGACATCACCATTTTAGTGTTATGACTTCATCTTGCAAAAAACATTTCTGGAAATAACATTTAATTTCTAAGTGTCCAATTTTTGTATCTACACATTGTTCAGAGAAGATAGTAACACTTGGGTCTTAGTTTAGAGCCTTGTCGCCATAGGAGGGAGGGAGCTGAGATTCATCTCAGGAGCCTGTGAAAGTGTTGTGTTCTGGATGTGTCCCTGTGCTCCGGGAGAAGCACTAAGTGCCTTCATTTGTGTGAGAAAATCATTGCCCTGTGGCATGGTTGGGAATTCGAGCTGACACATCCTGGCTGTGTCACCAAACACGCTGAGTTCTGTGGTTGCTGGTCTTGCTGTAATCCAGGTAGTGCCAGGGCTGCAGGACAAGGCAGAGCCACCTTGGCCACCAGCACAGCTGTCACTGTCCTTACTTTGCAGTGACAACTTGTCTAACCCCTGTGCTTTGTTTTGCAGGCAAATACAGAGTATCATCTTCCGAGCCATCCACCTCTTCCACTGAAAATACTTCCAAGGCATATTCCTTGCTTAACTGAAGCACTGCCGGTGCTAAATCATGTAACTCTGAAAGGACCTCTTCATGACACACACAAAAAGTTCCTGGGAGTCACCAGGAAGCGGACTGCTTCATTTTGACTGAATTGTACCTTGGTGAATTCTTCTGGAATAATCATTTCTGGTTAATGTGTAAGGCAGGGAAGCTGAGAGAGGAGGAATTTTACAAGGCTGCCAATCCCAGAAGAGATGACAAGGATTTGAAGGCCTTCATGTGCAAGAAAGGACATTGGGAGTGAAGAACTCTCAGCCCTTAAGTGGGTGCTTAGCACTATGCCGTACTGAGACATGAATTGCAGTGCTTCGCACGGTTGTTGTCCAGTGGATTTGGTATTTCCCCTGTCAACTCTCTGAATGATCCCAAAGGCCTGTGTAGATACACAAATACCTCACAGTTTCTCTCCTACCCTCATATTAGAGTCTGAAAAGGCCATTGTGGTTTCCATTTTCTATTTAAGACTTTCTGGAACTAAAAATTTCCAACCGAGAAGGCCCATTTCAGATCTTCCCTTTTGACTTACATAAAATGAAGACCGTGATGATTCCTGCATGGTCTTCTTTCAGATGGAAAGACTGAAAGTTCCATGTGGCACTTTTTTGAAGAAAAGGAAGATTTATGCCCTTAACAATATTTTTCTTTCCCTTGATATGTAATGTGGTAAGACAGAGATGGTTGATGCCCTCTGCCACAGAGGGGACTGCATTTATTTAATGCATACAATTGTTTAGAGTGCAAGGAGTGCCTTGTGTAAAGTCTGTATGTTTGGGTCTTCTCTCAGAGGAGAAACACGCTTGAAGGACTCAGAGAATAAGCTCTACAGTGAGTATAAATCATCATATGCCAGGCAGGATGAATGGTTTTATATAAATTATTGCTCTAATACTACATTTGTGGAACCATTTTTTTCAAGCCTGTACACCTTTAAAGGCAGGACCCCTGTCTTGAGAAGAACCTGAAAAGTATTTATAATGCACACAAATGTTGCAAAATTTAATATACAATATGGTAGAATCATGAAGATTCGATTTGAGGTCAGTATCAAATACTCAGCCACGTGGTGCAGTTCTGTTTGATTGTCAGGGAATTTGTGTGTTTGCCAATGGTGAACCTGTTCCTGGAACTTCGGGGTGAATCAGGATGGGAAACTGTTCTCTACAGTTAGAAGCACTTATGATGGCTTGGTATGGGCAAGGTGGTATGGGTAAGAGTTTATGAATTCTGTGTAATAGCTAATTAGTGTAAGTACACCAGCACAGCTCCAGGGAAAGTGAGTGATCATGTACTGATTTATATAAGTATCTGTACCCTTTAGGGTTCTTGAGCAATTTTTGCAGGAACATTTCCAGAATCTTAATACAGGTGTTTTGGTGTGATTTTTAACACTGTTTTGAGAGGTTCAACCAGTTATTTAATCTAAGTTTGAACCATGGCTGAGAGTAAATGCATAGGCTCTCAACACTTCTGCTTGCTATGGGATGAAGAAACAAAACTTTCAAAATACACACAAGAAAGGGAGTGTATGAATTTTTATCAGACAGCAGCTTTACATGACACACTTTAACTGCCACATCCCTCAGAAAAAAAACCAGATTGCTGCCAAGCCGCTGGCAGAGCTTTTCATCCATATGATAACTGGTTTTCTCCAAGTTACATTCATCATTTTTCATTGAAAATGGATGTCTTATGAACCACGTTGAAATTTGTGCCCCCTGCAGTTCTTTATCTTCTAGCCATCATGGAAACGAGGACAACAGTTAAGACAATGGTTCCAGCAATTCCACCAATCAACATTCCCAGGATGTTCCCATGGACTTGCCTTGACTGACACCTCTCCCCAGTGAAGAAGAAGGCTTGTTCTGATGGGCACCTGGGAAAACAAAGCACAGATTCAGTGGATCAGGAGCCTTGTCATGCCCTCACCCCAAGGTCCTCACACTCACTATCCCAGATGAGCAGTTCCCATTGGAGGGGTTCAAGTCACAACATTCCTACCTTGTTAGGAGGCTATTTATACACCCTGGAAGCACCACAGAATGGGGCTTCTTTGCTTTATGCTGAGAACCCTGCCCTCCTGGCTCCTGGTAGGAGCTAGCAACTGTGGTAAAGTACTTTGTTTCTACTACTCCTTGACGACCTGATGGCTTAGGCCTCCGAGGTCTGTAGCTCTGAGTATTTTTTAGCTGCATTACTTGAAGAAGAAGGCCAGGACAAGGAGGGAGGAGGTCTGTGGTACCTGCAGCTTGCTTTTCCTTTCACATTCACACAGACTCCATCATTCTGACAAGGGTTTGGGTCACATGGGTCTGGCAGATAAGGCAGCTGGTCTTGGACGGGCTCGGCTGCTCTCTTCTGCCTTTCAAGCACGAGGCCTTCCATTAGGGCAGATTGCACAGGCTCAACAGGAACTTCTGTGTTATTGAGGTGAATTATATCTTTAAAAAAAGGAGAAAGACATCAGAATCAGTGAATGATGCTATATGTAGCATGCCTTAAATCAGGGGCTCACAGGATGCTTTCTAGACCGGAGGATGCTCCTTGTCCATTTTCCCTTTACAGAGCTCTTGCTGTACCACCACAAGTTCTGTGTATTTAAAGCACAAGATAGAAAATAATATTGATATTACAGAAACTAGTTAGGTAAATCTGTGATGTTCTATGAGGCTGTTCTATTTGGAAACAAACACAGTGGGGATGGCCTTTAGTATGTTTGGTGCTTAGAAAGGACATAGCTACTGGTCAGGGTGCTTAAAGGTGTCCAAGAAGTTCACATTTCAAAACTCACTGCCATTTAGATCCCTCTTAACTCACAATCACTTTAGTCAACCTCACATACCTGACACTAAGACACAGAAATGCTTTTTAAAATTGATCCCCATTAGAAGAGATCTTGGAGACAGGTGTCAAGAATTATTTGAATGTATGAAAATAGAACGAATCACCTATTTTGTAAGGAGAATCAGGAAAGGGGTCCTTACCATTAAATTCTGCAAAAATAATAAGGTCATCATTTTTCAGGAAGCTTCTCCGTCTCAGCTGGCTGTGAGATATGAAGTTACTCCAACCCCAGGCTACACTTCTGTTGCAATTGCACGACTCATCAAACCTTCCAGCAACTGATGGCTTATCCCATATTATAGTTCCACTATCTGCAAAGAGAAAATGAGAACCACTAAGTCGTGCAGCTCAAAGCATGATTTGACTTTTTCCTGCATTACTGTGTTAAAGGCAATTTATGCTATAAAATCAAGTTCAGGCCTGAAATTCCCAAACAAACCCCAGAGAACTAACAAACTAAAGGTGCCAGGTGATCTTCAGGTTAGGTCTGCATGAGGATTCTAAGTCTATGTGAGGCCATTGAAATTCCACAACTTCTCTTTCCCTGAGAATTAAACAAACACAAACTGCCTCCTCATGGTTACCAGCTAAGAGCTCCCTCCTGAGTAAGGACACCCCCAGACCAGTTTGTAGGTACCTATGGTTTAGAATTTAGCTGATTTTTGTCATTACTATGATTTTTTTTAAACATATTCATATTTAGGGTTTAAAAACTCCTACTTAAAAAGTATGTACTTAAAATCCACTAGAAAAAAGTAGAAAGAGATGAAGATTCATGTGTAGTATTTTATTCTGCACCAAACTCAGTTTTGTCCTATTATTCTTATTTCTATCATAGAATCACAGAAAAGTTTGGATTGGAAGGTACCTAAAAGATCATATAATTCCAACCCCCTGCCATGGGCAGGGACACCTTCCACTAAAATAGGTTGCTCCAAGTCCCATCCAGCCTGGCCTTGAGTCCTTCCAGGGATGGGGCATCCACAGTTTTTCTGGGCAGCCTGTTCCAGTGCCCCACCATCCTCACTGTAAAGAATTTCTTCCTAGTATCCAATCTAAACCTGCTCTCTTTCAGTTTGAAGACAATTCCCTTTTGTCCTGGCACTCTGCTTTTGTAAATTGTCTCTCTCCATTTTTCTTGCAGGCTCCCTTCAGGTACTGGAACGCCACAATTAGGTCCCCCTGATTGTTCAGCCTTCTATTCTCCAGGCTGAACAATTCTGAATTAACACATCCATGAGAAAGGGTGAATGTTGTGCATTCAGACCATGTAGGCTGAGGTTCCCTGAGCGCGTGTTGAAGTTGTCTGAGCCTCCAAATGCAGTTTTAACTTAAATTATAGTTTAGTGACAGAATACTGCACCCTGCTGTCATTCCATCAACCTGTGGTGATATGTCACCTATCACAATGGGCAAACCACATGTAGAAAGGGAATTACCAGCTCTTGGGAAAAATCTATATATAGAGTCAAGGTCAGATATCCCATAATAACATCAACCTTATATATGTCACTTTTTATCTTATACAATCTTTCACACGCAGGAATTCTGAGTCCCACACAGGGAAGATGTGCACAGCAAAGTGTCCCAAATTGGGAAACATGGCCAAAGTTTCTCAGCTCTGAGTCCTACACTCAGTCCTCTTACTCAGATTCCTTGGCTGTCATTGACAACATTCCTCCAGGCAGACATCCCTTACCTGAGCTAACATGGTCCTTGCTTGTGGTGAAGCTTTTGCTCGAGGACATCCTTTTCAGGACATCGGGGTCCTGGTCCAGCACTGTGAGTGTGACCTGGCGGTTCAGAGCCGGCCACTCCAGAACTGCATCGTTCTCTCCACTGCACAGGTGGAAGGCAACACGAGCATAGCTACTGTTCTGGAAGTTGGGCAACACGCTGATGCCAAACCCATAACCCTCAGGGCTGTAAAACCGGGGGCTTTCAACAAGGCTGATGGATGAGTTCTCAAGGATTTTGCTGAAGTTGCGAATGACCCACACAGCTGTGGGACAGGGGGTCTCTGTCAGAGTCACATCATCAATGGCAATCCCACCCAGTGAAGAGCTGGGGTTGCCCTTCAGCCCCTGGAAGAGGTAACGGAATTTCTTCTGAGCATTGAGGGTTACGTGGGCAATCTTCCAGTTGGAGTCACTGTCCGCTTTGGTAAAAGGAAAGAAAAACATTTCCATCAGTGGGATTAGAGACATTATGAAGCAACTTGCCCCTAACTGTCCATCCCAGCTGGACTTTTAGACAAATGGATCCCTCACAGAGTCCTGAAGGCCAGAGATCTTAAGTTGACGTTGTGACCATAATATATCCACATTGTTTTGTCATCTAAATGCTTTGGACATGTTGTACAAGGAATTCCTCACATGTGAGGGAATGACAGCCTCCAATACAAAGGACAACAGCCTAAGGGCTAAGATTAAACAAGAGGATGGGAATCAATGACCCAATGTGTTCCTGACAATTTTTCATGTATTTATCCTTCACTGTAAACTGCTGCAGCCTCATGTAGGCAGGTTATGACAGGTCTTGTGTTCTGACCGCATAAATCACATGGAGCTTCAGTGGCTGAGTTTGTCCTATTTAGCAAATCACCCAAAGTGGGAATCCAGTTCACATTTCCAAAACTGCATATGCTTTTCCCAACTATCTAAAAATCAGTCTGGGATTCTTATTGACTGCAAAGGAGCACAGGTATTTTACACCTGAATAGCCCACTCTTAGATCATATAGCAGCCAGTGGAGACACAGTCACTTGGTCTTCAGCATGGCCTGGGGTCCCTCTCAGTCACTGAGTGCAACTTAATATTAGGAATGTTGTGACTTCTGCTGTGAAGCACTAAAATTACATTATTACAAGCCACAATTTCTCTGCTAAATGTGCTCATGTAATACCAAAATTCTTAGCTGTATTGCAAGGTATTCTGGTAACTTCAGGAAAATCTTTTGGTTTCTGAGTCAGTCATGGGCAGAGTAAGACAACTCATCCTCTTTACTCAAATATTCATCTTATTTCCAGGATTACCTTGAAAGGTTTGAATTTTCCTCATCTTACGAATGTTCCCAGTGCCATCATCCTCTTTCAGCCAGATGATCAGCTTGTCAGAAGGGCTTCCTGTGGTCCTGTAGAAGAACTGGAGGCACTGCTGAGTTCTCTTTGGATAAAGGATTCGGGACTCTAGGATTGCCACCTCATCAGCCTGGCCAGAGTTGGTGTTGAAGTACATGAAGTAGCCAGCATCTGGGAATAAAGGGTAGTCTGTCACTGCCTGTTTACACATTTCCTGCAAAGCTGCATGGTGTAAATTCATCATTTCATCTGAACTCTTTTAGTAAACAGAAGAGCAGTACTTAGCATGAACAATAAAGGAAATGACATGTGACAACCATCCAAGACAGACTGGCATAAGAACAGGAGTAGCAGTTCAGCATATATATGGAACTCACTGCTGTCAGCTCATGTCAGTTGTGCATTTGTTGGTCTAATTGGAATTTGGATTCCTCAGGAATGTCAGAGATATATGAAGCAGAGAATTCAGTGTTGACTACAAGCAATAAGGAGATACATTTTTTTTACTTGATTTATACTGAAGATAATCTAAAAATGAGATCTTAGAGGTCATGTACTATATTACCTTGTAAAGAGTAAGATAATTTCTTATCAGCAATAAAGATAATAAAGAGGGGTTGGACACAAAACACTGTCCTGACCTTGAACATGCAGAAGGTCTTTTTTTACAGCTTGCCCAAACACTTCAAAACTCAATGACTCACCATAAGAAAATTACTTAAGAATTCCTGCTTGTCTATTTCCCATTAACATTTTTGAAGTGTTCTTTTCTTTAATTTTGAAGTGTCTACTTTTATCCTCATACTTACAAGGATTCACCATTTGCACACCTATCATATCTTGGTATCACACAAAATTTTCTGGATTTATCTGTATTGTGTTGCTTTTTAGTTATTCAATTTAGTCAATGATTAAATTAATAAGTTAATTTTTTTAGCTGTTGTGTGAAAGTTCCATGGACTTTTGTCCAAGATAACATATCTTAGAATCACAGGATGGTTTGGGTTGGAAAGAACCTCAAGATCATCTTGTTCCAACAGTTATACCTGCAGCTGAATAAAGGCAGTGCAGCTTCCTGCAGGGTTAGTGAAGGGTCTTGAACTGCTTATCAGGTTCTCTCTAATCAGTCAGGGGAATTATCTTCATTCCCTTCCATATGGTAGCAGTATTTTGAACTCATGTCCACAGAAACCTTCCTAGAGATTGTTCTATGCAATGTATGACACTTAACCAACAGTTAAACTTATTTTAGTTTTAAGGGTATTAAATCCAAGTATGATCACTCTTGCCCCAAGTGAGAAGCAGGGCTGTGAGCCTGTTGTTGCAATTGTTATAGTAACAAACACCCAAATGATCTAGACTCTACCTGCTTTTCCATAAGAAAGTCAAATAAAGGCAATATTAAGTACCTATGGCAATTAGAATATGGCAGACTTCAGCAGACTCCCTAAATGTTTAGCTGTACTTTCCCTCCTTCAGTTTAGCCAGCAATAAGTCAAATACCCAGAATATCAAAACTATCTGGGGAAAATAGGATCTATCTATGTTAGAAACTTAGGATTTGCCCCCATTTGAAATTATTGCAGAACCAGTTCTCAAAAATGTCAGAAATTCCTGATGGTGTCAATAACCCTTTGGAGGTGCCAAAACGAGAGACACTCCCTTCCCATGCAATTCATTTCTACACTCTGGAGATCCTCAGAGGTACCCACCCCTCTCCATTAACTCTTGAAAAATAATTGATGCTTACTTTGTACTGAGTCACTGGATGTTAAAACCTAAGGGCACATTAAGTGCCCAGCTCAGGCAGATGTGATCATCTCAAAAACTCATTTAAATTATCTTTTTCAGTTACAATTGTACTGTACGGGGTAAGAAAGAGGTGAGAAATAATTAAGAATTTGTAATGAGCTGAGGGTTAGAAGCATGTGTTTCTAGAAAATATCAGGTGGTTTTCTTGAGTTATATTCTTGGGCCTGATCCATGGCTACCAGCATTATAAAAGGTTGTTAACAACAACAATTATAAAGGTTGCTAATAACACCTGTTATTTCGAGTTAGTGGGTCATTTGAGGGGAATAAACTACTCCTGAGTTGCAGCAAGACAAAGAGTAACAAAGCACAAAGGACTGTGCTTTAAGTCAGGAGTCATTCTCCTTCTACTGAGCCAAAATTTACCACAGAAGTCTCTTTTATCTTGGAATTGTGTAGTAGTTTACCCTCTCTAAACAATGACAAATTCAGCTATTTCTTTTCAGGACTGCCTGTTGGGAATTAATCTTTATTCTCAGCTGTAAACTAGCACACTGTGACTGAGACTCACTGCTCTATTTTTGAGAATGTCTTCCTTTGAAAAATGGTGAAATTACCACATCAAAATAAAAATTATCCCTGAACTCCTATCATAAAACCTTTGCAACTTTCTTCTACTTCCAGAACTAGAATTCCACAAGCTTAACTTCCCATTTGCATTGCAAACACAACATTTATGAGTGGCAACAAGTGCTGTATGATTCTTATAATGAGGTAATATAACTCTCACACAGACCTTGGAAGTTGCAGTAAATTGTCCAGGTTATATTTAAAAGACCTCTAGTTCAGATTGTTCCTTGTCCCCTTTGATCTTCCTGGTGTGGACAACATTCCACTACATTAAAAAAGTTTGGTGTGAGTGGGAATGCAAACACTGTCTAGAGTCTTTACCAACTTCTCTGAATCCATTATTGTAGTCAGCCTGGGGAAACCCAGCTCAGAAAGTGTTTTGTTCCCTTCTTTTACCTCTACAGTGCCCAGAAAGTGTGTGGTCCTCCTGCCCCATCACACTGCCCTGTTGGTGGACCCAGTCTTGGTCATGCTTGGTGCCCTGGATCATACCACAGATGTTTTCAAGCTCAAAAGAACACTGGTCCAAAAAGGTGTGAGTTGAAGCTGAAAAAAAATACACACATGGTCACCTCAGAGTGAGCTTCTAGCTCATTAAAATTTCTTCTTTAATTTAGGAGGGGTTTGTTTACAGTAGTACAACCATCCTGTGGAGAAGACAGCCCTCACGTTAGCAGATGTGAGCCCAATGACTCAGAAGAGGAAACATTTCATTCCTGGAGGGATTCCCTGAATAAAGACAACAATCTTTGACCTCTTTGCAGAAGGTTAATTAGCCCCCCGTGGCAGTGGCAGACGGTGACTGTCTTTGCACCTCTTTGCCAGCCTTGGTGTATTTAACCATTCCTCAGCTGAGGTTATTGTTCTTCATAGCAGTTCTCTCATTAACTTGAGCTCTGTCCTTCCACTCCAAGCAAAGTCCAACCAGTTACCTTGGGCTGGTTCAGATGAGTTTGCCTTCAAGGTGATGTTTCTGCTGGCAACACCAAGGGGACAATAACTTCTCATGAACAACCATGATCAGTGATAATATCTTCACCAGCTCAGCAAACACCTAGGCAGTGTGGGACTCTAGACCTAGCCAATCTCAGGTGCAAAATAATCTGATTAAGTCCAAATGTCAGTAAAAGAGGACAAAGTGCAGTTGCATTCACCTCAAAAAGTACAACAAGGCTGCCCACACACCACAGGCAGAACACAACCACAGGTCTCAACTTCTGGGAGCAGCAGAGAAGAAAAAGTGTGGATGGTTTGACTTTCCTTGACTAATCTTTCCTATACTAATGACAGTGAGAAGAGCCAAAAAGGGATGAGAAGGGAACAAACTGATTGTGTTTATCTGCACACTACAGGTCCTGTCCCATGCCTCTTCAAGCACATCTGAGACGAGCTTTTTTGAGTTTAGAGACATAAAGGAGGTGAACCAGCCTGGCTCAAGTACAACCGAAGAAATTGTTTGCCATGGTCAAATTCTGACTTACTGCAGTTGTACATGCGATTCAGTCTTTCCAAGTCAATGGCACTGAAGTCTAGACGTTGTCCAATAATGTCATCAAACACTGGTATCTTTGCTGTGATTGTGGGGACACTTTCATTTTTGTTAAATGAAAGTGGTTCATAGTGCATCAGTGATTCGTAGTCATAGGGGGTGTTCAGATCAGTGATGTAGGTGTCATCATACTTCACAAAATTGTGCTCTTTGCCTGGTAAAAGAACAGAAAAGTGCTTCTTTTTTGGAGAAAATGGAAAGGAAATGGCATTACCATGTCCCTTTGGATACAGTTATCTAAGGCACAAATTATATACCCCAAAGCAATTACTTCACAACAAAATATTAAAACTTAGCAAGATTTGTGTTTGCCATTTGGACAGCAAAGAAGAGCCTTTGTATTGCATTTCCATTACTGAAGTAACAGGTGACTTCAGTAAATTCAAAAATTAATATCAATGGGCTGTAAAGAATGGAATACATAGGAGGTGAGATTAGAATTAATAGGAATGGTTTAACAGTAATGATCCTGAAGGATTAAGTTTAAGGATTAATATACTCCATTCCAGAATCTGTGAATATTGATGCAAACATTTTCCAGGTATTAGATCATATATGGAGAAGGAGAGGCCCTGAAACTCATAAAGGAAACAAATATGAAAGCCCAGAAGTGTCTTCAGGTTCTGCTCTTCTTTGAAATAAATAATGCTCTAGCAATCTCTGGGGAAAAAGATATTTTTACCCTAGACTTACAACATTTATATGATATATCTACTGAAATGGCTTTTGGAAACAGGTTTCTCATGGTTTCTTGGTGAAGTAATTTGTACTTAGAGAAAGTTTTTCATTATGAAGGTGTCTGCTAGGGCAAAAAGAGGGAGTCATTTCACATGCTTTGGTATAGAAGTAAAAAGAGCTTGCCAGCATTTACAATTGCAAATAATGTTTTCAGAATATTTGGCATTCTTTTTCAAAGACAAAACAGCACACGACTGTGTTGGTGGGTAATTACACTTTCTCTGCTTAACAGCTGCCCTCCCCTTCTGCAAATCACAAACATCTTCAGTTCAAGGCTTGAGATTATATGGAGCTTAGAATTGTTTTCTTACAGAGACTTGAATTGCACCTTTTATCAAAATTTTTTTTAAAACCCTCTTCTAGTCACTCTTTTTCAAATATATCATTGTTATGTAATACAGAATCAGATATCACAGGGGACAACAGGAAAAACTGTCTAGGGATCAGGGAGACTGTGAAGAGTTTGTTGAAACTCATAAAGGTCCTGAATATGGTGATACTAAACCTGAAGGCAAGAGTCTGCAGACACACCTGGATAGGAGAGAGCAAGACAGAGTCCTACTTCATATTTCCAATGTGATCTAATCATTTTAAGGGTTTTTTCATGTGCAAAGTGAATATTTTTAGTTTCAGGAAAGCCTGAATCTCTGAATATAAAACCTTTCAGATTTTGAAAGGATCTTGGCCTACAGAAGAGCTACCTCAAAACTCATAATCTAAATAAGTTTACAATTTGCATTACATGGCAAAAGGAAATAGATTCATAGAGGGGAAGTAATTTGTATAAAATAAGAGAACAGAGCAGTCCAAGAGCCAAGGGGAAATAAAGTCCTGATTTCCAAGCAGGGTCTCTCTCTTCTGGCCTTAAACAATGTCCGGGTTTGACCAGAGAAGTTGTACCAAAATTTCTTAATTACAGTAGTCTCAGATGTGGCTCACTGTTTTCTAAAATTCTATCCTTAGGAAGGTCTTTAAATCTAGAAGTGAAAATGGGATATTGATAAATCTACACTTTTGAAAATGTAACTCGAACGTTAAAACCCACCTGCAATAATTTCATCCCACCAGATATTGACGTAGGCATCCCGGTCCATCCTCGACTGCTCATGGTAAAATCCCAAAGCGTGCAGGATCTCATGTTCCACAATTGCTCTGTAGTCACACCCTGACCCAATTGAGAGGTTCTGTCCAGTCTGCAGGTCCCCCACCATGGACCAACACCTGAGAAAAAGGGAGAGCTTACTCTCTGTTCAGTTGTTTTCTTCTCAGTATTTAACTTTTCAATCTGCTCACTGGATTTAGAGTAAGATTGTAAAAGTTTTTAATATGAAAGGAGTCACATAAAACATTATTTGGATGCTGACCATGTGCCTTGATACCCTAAAAATACTCCAGCCTGAAAGCAGACTAAGCCCCAGAAACTATCACTTCATTACTTATCCTCTGTGCGAGGGAAGATCATCCTGTGTTTTTGAAAGCCAAAACAGAAGTTTTGTCCTGCATCAGCTGCCTTTTGGCCAAGAAACATAAAACACGCAACCTACATGGAAACAGTAAATTCATTGAAACAGGCTGAGCATTTTTGTAATAACTTGAGCTAGAGAAAAGACCCAGGAGTACTTAGAACAGCAACATTTGGTCCTTTTTAACAGCAACCATGCTTTGCATTGGCCAGAGGTGTGAAAATACATTTCTAGTATTAAGATCTTCAACACTGACTTGTCAAAAATCATGGTGCTTGTAAACTTGTAAGAGAAGTGTTGTAGGACACTCAAGGAAGAGCTGAGGGCAGAAACATGAACTTCTGGGAAAACAAGAAATATTCACAGCTGATACAGTGAGATTTTTGTGCTTTTCTACATTTTCTTCCAAAACATACTTAGCTGTAGGAAATAAATCCTTTCAGTTCTTGAAAAACTTGACTCTCTGTGCATAAAACCCTTTCAGATTTTGAGAGACCATTCATTAACAAGGAGCCATATCAAAACAATAGAAATATTATAATAGATTCTTTCCACTTTTTTTCTTTTCTTTTCTTTTCTTTTCTTTTCTTTTCTTTTCTTTTCTTTTCTTTTCTTTTCTTTTCTTTTCTTTTCTTTTTTCTTTTCTTTTCTTTTTTCTTTTCTTTTATTTCTTTTCTTTTCTTTTCTTTTCTTTTCTTTTCTTTTGTCTTTTCTTTTCTTTTCTTTTCTTTTCTTTTCTTTTCTTTTCTTTTCTTTTCTTTTCTTTGTTCTTTTCTTTGTTCTTTTCTTTTCTCTTTTCTTTTCTTTTCTTTTCTTTTCTTTTCTTTTCTTTTCTTTTCTTTTCTTTTCTTTTCTTTTTTCTTTTCTTTTCTTTTTTCTTTTCTTTTATTTCTTTTCTTTTCTTTTCTTTTCTTTTCTTTTCTTTTCTTTTCTTTTCTTTTCTTTTCTTTTGTCTTTTCTTTTCTTTTCTTTTCTTTTCTTTTCTTTTCTTTTCTTTTCTTTTCTTTGTTCTTTTCTTTGTTCTTTTCTTTTCTCTTTTCTTTTCTTTTCTTTTCTTTTCTTTTCTTTTCTTTTCTTTTCTTTTCTTTTCTTTTCTTTTCTCTTTTCTTTTCTTTTCTTTTCTTTTCTTTTCTTTTCTTTTCTTTTCTTTTCTTTTCTTTTCTTTTCTTTTCTTTCTTTTTTCTCTTTCCTTTTCTTTTTTTTTCTTCTTTTTTTGTCTGCCTTCCAAAAATTCCCAGACTTTACTTCTAGTTATTCACATTCACATTCTTGGTAAGTTAAAAGGATGTACATGGAGGTCTTCATCAAAATGGAAAACAACCCTAGATGGAAAAGTGGAAGTAGTTGATGAAAACCCAGAGAGGCTGGGATTCACCTTCAGAACTCATCCTCCAAACAGCAGTCAGCAGAGGGAGCAGCTGCTTGCAAGCTTTTTGTCTAAGAATATAAGGCGAGCTGTTTTCCTGGTGGCCTCTTTTTGTCTGCTGACAGCAAACCTTTAGACTGCTGAAGTCAAATGGAATGAGCTCCCAGCTGATTCTACACGGCAAAACTAAACAGAAATTGATATTACCCTTACCCATCTTGCTTGCTAAAGAAAATGTACGTTCTTTCTCCCTCATATGGCTTGAAATCAATGCAGGACTTCAGGCGGAACATTTCAAATGCCTGGAGAATGACCCCTTTGGCATTCAGGTCTGAAAAACAAGGACTGAACCCTTACTACATTGCAGTTTGTTCACCTTGGAGAGGTAAGATATGTACAGATACACATGTGGAAACAAAGGAAAAATGATTGAAAAGAGAAATTATTGAATTTGATTAAATTGTGGTTTGCTATGTTAGCTGTAGAAGAAAGAAAAACAATTTTGATATAAACAAGACTACAATAAGTAGTTATTAGGGAAGTTTAACATTTTTAATTTGAAACAGTTCTGAAAAAGGGAAAATTTTAATCATAGTGTCTGCAGTGCAAATAAGGATTGGAGATAAAATCTGAATAAAGCATCTGCATTACCTAGGTCATCACCCAGAATATACGGAATGGGGAACTTCCATCTGTAGGTCTCATTTCTTAAGGCATTTCGCTGATTTTTCTGAAAAGGGAATTAACAGCTGGTGATGTACCTACTGTAGGGAGATGGGCTGATTTGTAGCAAAAATACAATTAGGACAAGCAACAGAAAGCTTTTAATTACTTACAGGGAGCAAGATATCACCCTGAAAGAGGTCCAGTCCAGCAGCTGAAATGGTATTTAATCAAAGATAGTGTCAATGAATTTCAAATATATTTCATTTCATAAACCACATTGAACCTGCTTATACAAAGTTAATGTCCTTGGGCATCTACAGAAAATAAATAAGGACCAGGCTCTATACACTGAGTTACAGGTAACAATAAAAGTAACAGCAGTTTCTAGTTTCTACTCGATATTTACTTCATGGCAATGTCTTCTTGGCAGTGCCTTTGTGGTGGCACAATTATCTATGGTCACCTTTGGTGAGCTCTGCTTGCTCTCAGGCAGTGACAAGAGTCACACAATGGGACAGTGATCACTAAACATCTAAGTTGTGTAGCAAAACATGTTTGCAAAACTTTATAAAAATCATATAGAGATGGACAGAAAATGCAGTTGGGACTGCAGAGTCCTTCCAAATCATACAGTGTTTTTCTGCCTTAGCACCATGGGTCTGTCCAAAATTCAGAAACAAAAGGCATCTGCATCCTTTGTTCACATAGACTTACAGTCCCGGAAATATTCAGGTGTCACAGAGAGTTCTGAGCTCACTTGATTTTAATTCTCTTGTTACCATGAGCTACCTGACCATCAGTCTCCTTGACAATACTGAAAATTCAGCATTATGCTCACAACTCTTCAGGCCTCATGAGAATTTAGGTGTGAACTCACCCAGGTTGATTTGGGGAATGTCTTTGAATATCTCACCAGCTCCAGCATCTGCAAGACAGTCAAAACATAAAGTGTTCAGATGTGGTGGCTCACAGCAAGCAGAAGGAAATGCTTCAGAACTCAAACCAGCTCACACAGCACTTACCAGCTTCACTGGAGAGCTGTCCCACCTGGAGGAGAGTGGAATACAACCAGTATAAGGTATGAAATGCCTCTGGACTGAGAGGAGCCTATAGAAATCAGGTTTTACTTACAGAGACTGGAGAACCATAGACAGAACACAGCAGAAGTGTCACACAGTGTGGGAAGATGCTGGAGCCCATTTTTGCAGTGGGAACAGAAACTGCTCCCTCTCATCTCTGGCAATATATAGGGCACGTTGCTGAGCTTTCCATGGAACTTCAGCCAATAAGCATCAGACTTTCCACCTTTGAAACATTATTATAACAGTTAGATTTCTTCCTGAATGGCACCTGCTGGCATTGCTCTTATCAGCTACCTAAGTCCATTTGAAGGAGCATTGCAGAGAGGAATGTGGCAACTTCATGTCTTCAGTGCAGCTGGTGAAAGACCCACCCAGGCTTCACATAACAGCTTCTCCCTCTGGCCCAAAGTTGCTGACTCCATCCCTTGCATTTGTTTTCTGTCACCATTATCACCTTGACTGCACAGGAGAAAAGCCACGCTCTTAGGCAGAATTATTTCAGGTTTATAGCACTCCAGTGCCATTAGAATTTGGCCCAGTGCTGCTTTCAATTAATAATTAACACCCCATTGTAAAGATTAGAAGTAAGAGAGATATGATTATGAATCCCCTGACAGTGTCTTTCCTCAGCTGATCCCATCCCAAATCTGATGGTCCATGCACAACCTGCCACTCTCTGCCTCCAGAACAGTCATTTAGAGCAGTAATCCTTGGCCTTCCAGGTGGGTTTCAGAGATCACAAACTCTTGTCCTGTATCTGGCTATCTTCTTTCTCAGGAACACAGGTCAGGAAGGGCTCCATAAATCTCTAGTTTGCTGTGTATCAGTATTCCCACCGCTCCCATGTGCCCTGGAGTGCCTGAGTGCCTTTAGCTTAGGCATGGAATCCTGCTCCTCCATTTCACATCTGAAATTACAAGTCATGGATGTGAGGATGTTCACCTCTATGTTCAGCAATTAGGTAGAAAAGGGCTTGTGCCATGACACCCCTACCCACAGCACAAGGCAGAGAGCTTGAGTAAGTAGGTTTTGAGTAGGAAATGGGCCTGTCCTAGAAAGAAGTCAGCCCTTCAAGCTAAGCAACATTTTTTTCTCTAAACAAATCAAAGTAGGAATCTATTCATAAGAGATAACATTGCAGAGGGAAAAGTACAGAGATCTTTTCTTGTTTAGAGAAGAAGGGCCCCAGAGCACTAATCCTTCACCTAACATAAATGAATGTTCTTTAACACTTTCTTTTAGGAAGGATTATTGCTGACACCTAAGCTGAACAGGACATACTACTAGCAAAATAAGCATGTCTCAAGATACAGCATGTCAAGGCTGTTTTCACAGGCAAGCAAAGAGGTCAAAACACAGCACCAAGGCCATATTTCCACATGTTTGGCAGTGGATGTGAGAAAGGAAGCAAAAAATGAAGCAAAAGCAGAACTGTCTGAAAACCACTTGGTTTTAGTACCCTTAACTTTAAAACTCAAGAACCTAAAGCAGATGTCTAAAGATAAGTCATTTTGAGAGCATGTATTTGCTTTCATAGATATATATATAGGGGGTCTCTTGGATGCCTTTTAGGCACTGTGCTGGGTTCTAAGGTCTGCCTGGAGCTCTCTCTTCTCCAGGCTGAACAGCCCCAGCTCTCAGCCTGTCTCCACAGCAGAGGGACTCCAGCACCATTTGCATTTTGTCCTCCCTGGAGGGCAATGCATGCACATTATTCCATTGGCTGCAGTTCTGGGAAAAACTCGGTGATGGGAAAAGCTGCTGCTCTTCCACTCTGGGAAGTACAGCAGGTGCCTTTTGGTCTTACTCCACACTGTATGAAGTGCCCAAAATTGCTGTGCACCAGTATTCCCACACCCAAGGGCAGATCCACCCTGGATTCCTAGACACAGGCACTACCTGGTGTCACTAAATGCAGATAATATCTTCTGTTAATCTGCTTGCACTGGTTTTAACTCCAATGTAACACAGAAAAACTCAGACAGAGAAATGTGCTGAAATTCATGTCCTACAAAAACAAATGTCTCCTGAGCTGGAAAACCTGGCATATCAAAGTGGCACCAACCACATTTTAATAAAAAAATTACCCATGAACCTTCCCAAATTTTAGGTAAGTCTATTTACCTTTGCAGGGCTTGAAATCAACACAAGACTGAACTTGTCAAATGCCTACAGCTCCAGCATTCAGATCTGAAATACACAGCAGAGGATAACAACAGCAGTTGCTCTGCTTTTAAAGTATTATAAGTACCTATAATTCTAGGTAGAAAAAATGAATAGGTGTACATTAAAAATAGGAGCACATATATAAATATCTCCCTGGATGAAAGAGCAGAAGGTGGTTAGCAAAATTCCCTGACAGGAGTAATTTTGGCAAAGGTCATAGAAAGATAACATTTTATTAGATAAACTGATAGTGCTGAGAAAAACAAGCAGGATTTTGGACATTCAGGGCATTGTTCAGGTACCACTGGAAAATTTTATTGCATGTTATAATGTAATCTGAAATGTTGTCAACTTGGAGCTCAGGGCCAGTAAAACAAGATACAAGACAGATACATCTGATTTAAAAAGGAATTTACTATTTATTTTTAATCTTGCATAACTCAAAACTTAAAATAGTGTCTAAAATCAGATGGCAACAAAGATAATGCCCTGAACTACATTATGTAGAAAATATCTACATGTTCCCTTGGCCTGTATTGAGCTCAGACTGGTAGGAAATGACACAAAGGGTAGAGCAGACCAATATAAATGTTTTTCAGAATAGAATTTTGTGACTTGATTACAAATCTCAGAGCTCTGGATGTGCTTTGTGCAGTGCAAACCCCACTCTGAGTGATCATCATAGGCAAAAAAGGGGACAGAAGAACCCAGATCCTGAAGCCTGACACTGATCAAACAGGGATCAGTATCAAAATCAAAACACTCTCCACTGCAGAAAAACATCTCCACTGTTTGTGTCACCCAGCACAGCCCCCCCCAAACCAACATTCAAATAGTCAAGAGTGACACTGGCCCCGGGTAAGGGGATACCCAGCACATTTACATCCCTGCACCTGCCCTGTGCCCACAGCAGCGGCACCAAAATCCCCCCAGCAGCAGCAGCAGCAGCAGCTGCTCTATAAAGCTCCTCTTGCCATCCCTGACTCTCCACCAGCAGCAGCCACTGACCTGCCTCAGGCTCTGCTGCCACAGCCCCCTTGGCCAGCACAGCTCTGCTCCCCAGCTCGCACCATGGAAGCTTCTCACCCTCCACAGCAATCCAATGTCACTTCCTATGAGGCCATGGCTTTGGCCATCATCACCCTGGAGGTGTTTGCTGGCACGGGGATAAATGCTTTCATCGTTTGTGTGCTTTGCATTGCCTGGGTCAAAAAGAAATCTCTGAACTCTAATGAGAAGATCTTGCTGCTGCTGGGATGCTCCAGGATTTCCTTTTTATGCTTTGCATGGGTATACCACTTCATTTCAAAATTTTTTCCCAATTTTCTTCATGTTCAAACCATACTTCAAGTCCTTGCATCGTTTGGAACGTCTTTTAATTATTCCAACTTGTGGGTCTCAGCCTGTCTTTGTGGTTTCTACTGCATAAAAATTGCCAATTTCAGGAACACCTTCTTCATCTACCTGAAAGTAAAAATTGACAGGATGGTGCCCTGGCTCTTGTTGGGGACAGAGATTTTAGCCCTGGCTATGGTCATTGTTACCTATGTCCTCAATGAAACTCTGCAGAAGAACAACATCACTTCCACCTGCCAAGAAAACTTTTGGGAAGTAACTATCAGAAAGGATAAACATCTTTTCTCTTCTCATTTTCTTGCTGGCCTTGTATTTGCTGCCTCATTCATGGTAGTCATCTTTTCTGCTGTTTTCCTTCTCTTTTCTCTCTGGAGACACAAGCGCACGATGGAGACCAACTCCATGAAGGACCTCAACATGGATGCCCACATCAGAGCCATGAAATCTGTCCTCTCCTTCTTAGTGATGTACAGCATCAACTTTGTATGTTTGATCTTGTCAATACTTTATACCACGAAGAAAGAAAATATCATGACACTCCTTATACACATATATTTGTATGCTTTTCCAGGTGTTCATTCCCTTATTCTGATTTTCAGCAATCCCAAGCTGGAAAAAGCACTGCTGAAGATTCTCTCCTGTGTGAAGTGGGAGTTTTCCATGAAGTAGGATCTGTGAGAGAAGCTGGAGCCCATGCAAAATGTTGATCTTTTACTGTAGAAAACAAGTAATTTCATTTCTGATGCAGCTCTCCAGGCAGTGTAGATGATACTGATGTTCACTCTCCAACATCCAAGTTATGAAAACTTCATTTCTATCTTTTGAGCTCAATTATTGCAAGCTAAATTTTATTCTCATAGTATATTATTATCATATTTAGATTTAGCTAAACTTTGAGATATATTTTTGTTATTAACAAAGTCATTTAGCCCTGATGGTAGGAACGATGCCTAAGCCCCTGTGTGGTGAAGGGATTAATTTGGGCATGAGAGTCTGCTGGTGGGCTGATGGATCATCAGGCAGAGCCCCTTTACCTCTGCCTGGGCCCAGAGGAAGAGGGAGTGATGCTAATTAAGTGTTCAGCCTCTGCCCAAGGCTCACAGCCTTCGCAATCAGAACCCTGGGTATCCCTCATCTCCACAGCAGCTGGCTGCCCCCCACCATTGACCATGGCAGCAAGGAGGTATTTTGACTGCAGCCTCTCCTGCATTTCTCCCAAAAGTATCAATTTGGCATTTCAAATCCTCCCTGGAAGAGGATGAGACTATGACCCCACTGTGCAGACAGGACAACAGGATTGCTTTGCTCTCCTCCCCAGTGCAGGGAACACCTCTTTGTAAAGATTTGCTCTTTTGATTTTGTCAGATTGTACCCTGGTGAAATTCTGTTCATAGGCCTACCTGGTGGTGAAGTTGAGCTAAATGAATTACCCATTGCTCTTCCTTATTGTCTTCTTCTTTCCTAAATATATTTAGAGCTAGCCCAGTGTTGCAGTGTGAAGCAATATCCTGTTCCACCTATCCCAGTCCCTCAGGTGTATCAACCTCTCCCTTCCCCTCTCCCCTGCCCCCTTGCTAAGAGCTGTCTGTCAATCTTAACATTCCAGCAAGGGCGTTGTTTGGTAGGTTCAGTTCAAAAGATGCTTCTCAGCCCTGGGGTCATTGGCCAGTCCAGGTGTCATTGTCCCCTGAGACTGCCCCCCTCCCACCTGGTTGGTGGCACACCTACCCCTTCCCTCCCCCTTTCCCCGTCCTTAAAAAGACACGGGACCATGCGGTCGGGATTCTGTTGGAGCTGTTACAAGATTCAGAGATCTGTGACCATGGAATAAAACTCTGGATTAAACCCTACAGCAGAATCCATCTCCTTTTCCTCTTCACCTCGCCTAAAGCCTTTCCACCAGAGGTAAACCTGAGTTCCTGCTTGCCTGGACTTGTTCCAAGTGCCAGCTGCAACATCCAGCCAGCCAAAGGTGTCTCTGAGGTGAAACACCACAGTTGCCGCCTTTGGTCAAGCAGCAAGGGCCGGACGAGCCCAGGCACGTTCCATCCGGCAATATTGAGATCATATTCCAATAGTCCAGTGAGTGTATTTATTAGTAGCAATTCCAAATTTGTATTTCTACAATAAAGTGCATTATTTTGATTCTGTGACTCTGAAAGTTCTTATTGAACATGACAAGACTTACACGCATGTCCTCTGCACCCCACTGCCTGCAAGGACAGGACTGCCTGCTCTGTGGGACTGCTCTCCTGGCCTGCCCTGACCTGGAGATGAGATTGGCTTTTCCCAGTGCACTCTGGCTCAGAGAAACACCCAGGTAACAGGCTTTGCCCTCGATTGGGGAAACAGCTTGAGGAGTTAGGAGTGGAGGAGGCAACTTGTTAAGACTGCAGCCCCTATTCAACTTGGCCCTGTGCTGTTGTGGGGGAGGAGGTGGAGGAGCTGGGGCTGAAGGAGGGAAGTGGAGCCTCAGATGAATGGGGTGTGGAGGGAGTGGGATCAAGTTTTCCATTTCTTCCTCATTATCCTGCTCTATTTTCTTTATTTAAATGAATTAAATTCATTTTCCTGATGTCAAATACATTTTGTCCATGACAGTAAGGGGTGAGTCATCTCCCTGCCATTATCTCGAAACATGACTTTTTCCAGCCTCTTTTTCACCCCTGTCCTTCCTGTGGGTGTGAGGGAAAAAACAGCTCAGTGGAGTTCTGGCTTCTGCCTGAGGGCAACCCATCACAGCAGGTGAAACATGAAATAGTGTTGGCAAATACAAAACAGAACCTGAATTGGTCACTTCTACCAGCAGCTCAGGTCCCGAGGCAGATTGTAAGCAGCTCTGCTGGACACATCTCCCCTGTGAAAGGCCTTGAAAGGACAGGAACAGCCACACATCCCTTCTTCCCCTGCTACTGCTGCTCATACACTTGATCCTTTAACCTGAAAGCCACAGTTGATTACACAAAAAAAGCCCTGGAATCTTACAGTGTGATCTCCTATTTTACCTGTCCTAGCCCCCTCAGGTGCACCAACTTTTCCCCCTCCCCCTTTTGCCCTCCTGCCTAGGAGCTGTCCATCAATCTTAACCTTCCAGCAAGGCGTCGTGTGATTGGCAGATGCCCCCCAGGCCTGGGCTCATTGGCCTGTCCTAGTGTCCACATCCCTTGACCCCTCCCCTCCTCACACCTGGTTGGCCCTCACCTGTCCCTCCCCTCCCCCTGTCCCCGGGGCTTAAAAGAACACAAGACCATGTGGCAATCGGTCTGTCTGGAGCTGTTACCACGTTCAGAAGTCTACCATGCTGAAATAAAACTCTGGCTCTAAGCTCTATGGCAGAACTCGCTCCTTTTCTCTTCACCGTCGCTTCAACCTTTTCCACCAAAGGTAAACTGAGTTCCTATTTTGCCTGGATTTGTTCTGAGCGCCCAGCTGCAGCACCCAGCCGGCCAAAGGTATCTCTGGGGTAAAATGCCACAGCTGCAGCCTTTGGTCCAGCAGCGAGGCCAGACGAAGCCAGGCAGGACACACCTGAAACATTTGGGGACCAATATTTAATACTGGAAGATCCATCTCATTCCCTACATGCAATGCAACATCCATCCCTCACAACCTCCCATGCCACAAGACTCAGCAGGCAAAACCCAGCACCTTGCAGATGTCACCACACAAAACACCACAGCCCCAGTGAACCACGCTGCAGATCCATTTTCCATCCCCATGAAACCCCTGAGAATGTGACAGCCAGCACAGAATCCCGCTCCTGTGCACCAGCCCCACTCAGCTGGCACTGCAGGGGACAGGGCGTCCATCAGCACAGCCACCCTGCACAGCCCATGGGGACAGATGTGCCCAGCCTGGAGAAGCTGACACATGAGAGGTGTCAGAAGTCAATGGGAATGGCAGCCCAGTGCTGGCACAGTATGGAAAACTGCTCTGGGTCACATTCCAAGTTTTTATGATGGCAAATCAATGCAATTAGGAGCATGTGATATGAATATTCATGTAACGTCCTGCTGGCTCTTATATCCCACAGAAAACATGGCTATCATCATTTGGAAGAGAGAAAATGCTGGTGGTTCATTTCCTGTAGCCATAGAGCTCTTGCTTGGGCTTTCATTTTTCCTGCTTCCACCACAGCATCAGATGAGATCTCCTTGGTTACTGTGGTCCTGAAATGTTAGTTCCTTTCTGGAAGGGAAACGAAACCTTGCGATTTCAATGGGAATCAATTGGGCAAGCTTTGGTCCGTGTCCCTGCACTTGATGGCATATCATGCCTTTTGATGGCTTTCACTTTGGCCAAGATTGATTCTTGATTTTTTTTTTTTTTTTAAAGTATCCATGCCATGTCCTTCATATCTTCCCCTCAAAGTTGTGTCTTGTGCGGGGATAGAATGTAACAAAATAAAGATAATGCAGAAGGTAATCTCACCCCTGAGGAGTTGCAGCTGTACTAATCACCAAAGATTAGGAACAGGCCTGCCCTTAATAGGCCGCAGCTGTGACTAGTAAGGATGAGTGCTATAAATGAGTGGGTTAGCTGGTCATGAAGGAATCTGTTATTTGTTGGCTGTGCTGTGAGGAAGAAGGAGTCATTGCTCTGAGGAGTTGCCCATGAGAATTCATCAAGAAAGTATGGAGCTTTTGCAATAGTATAAAAACTATTGGTGACCCCTATGTGATCCTGTGGTGATTTGGGTAGAGTACTGCAGAGGGGACTGTAAAGACATGATCCCATGATGGTTGTGATTATTAAGTGATATCATCTTGAGGTGTTTCAGGAAGATGACTGCAGACCTAAGAGCAATAAGATGGTAGAACTAGGCAGACTAGGAGCCTAGGAGCTAAGCAGACAGACCAAGAGCCTAAAAATCTAGATGAGTCATAGCCAAGCAGACCTGGAAGCCTAGAAGTCTGGGCAACATATGAGATACCACCCCTAAGTAGAAGAGTGCTGGATATGAGGAGTGGATGCTACACACTTTACTTATTTGGTGCATTGGAGCCAGCCCTGCACCGCTCTGCCAAGGTATGGCCGCAGTCCAGAGGACACCCAGGACAGTGCTGGGTTCCCCCTGAAAGGCAGTGTGTGCAGCAGGACACAAGCTGTAACACAGAGCTCTGAGACGCAGAGTCAGAGCTGCACAGACAACATGTAAGAGAAGCCATCTAAAACTGTATAGTGGCCATCTCCACAGTAACCCAATGTGATCCGGGATTGGGCTGTAGGGCGAGGTGCAGCCGGAGATGGAGCCCAGCGTAGCATTGAGAGCAGCAGGGGATGCTGCCTGGTCCAGACCTGACAGATTTCAACACCTGGGGTACAGGTGAGCCCTGGGGGACACAATGGGAAATAACATAGCAAGTGAAGAACAGATTGTTTCATCTACATGGAAAACAGAGCAGGGCAAGAGAGGCTTGCAGTGGCTAACTAATACAACAAAGAACTGTAAAAGGAAGAAGAGAATTATTAAAACAGCAGTTGGAGCTGGGGAAAGAGTAGCCCTATCATTCAGTATGGTGTATTTGTTTGCTGATGAAACATGCATTTGGTTTGTGAATTGCAACTATTAATCTTGGACTGGGCATAAGTGAAAGTTTATATTCCATAAGCATAAGTACACTCGACAGATACTGGATCAATGTTGTTCAAGTCATATAGCTATTGATACAATTACGTAACTGTTGATTTGTTACTACCCTAATGTATAGCCTTTAACTTATTCTTGTGAGTTGTCTTATAAAATTGTACAGCTATTGATATTGTCAATATTCTAGAAGTGTAAGTATAAGAGTTTCTGATAACACGTAATGTAAGTTTGAGTAATGAATCCAGGTCAGTGCGCAGACACATTCCGAAGTTAAATAGGAATTACACAAAATATGTTTGTACTGGGTTTACTATCTTTTGCAAAGGGCACTGCAAAAGACAGTAAACACAACATTAGTTTATGAAAAGACTTAGGTTGATGTTCTAGACTGTGAAAAGCAAAACTAAAGCAGAAACGTATGTTCTTGCAGTGATGTGTTGCCTGAACATTTGTATACTGTTAGTCCTAAGTGAGATATGTGAAAGTTATAATATCAATTTACTGAAACATATCTTTCTAGAGATGCTGCAACTTAGTAATTAAAAGAAAAGGGGGAATTGGGGGGGGGGATGGAATGTAAGAAGACAGTGCAAGAGGTAGTCTCAAACGTGAGGAGCTGCAGCTGTACTAATCACCAAAGATTAGGAAAGGCCTGCCCCTAACAGGCCACAGCTGTGTCCAATAAGAAGAGGAGTGCTACAAAAGAGTGGGTCAGCTGGGTAAGAAGAGAAATGGAGTTTGTTGGCTGTGCTGTGAGGAAGGCGGACTAAGTGCTGTCAGGAGCTGCCCATGAGAAATCATGGAGAAAGTATGAGAGCTTTGCAATATGATGACAACAGCAGAGTGTTTGTAAGTACTTCTTTTCTCTTTCTGGGATTTGAATGGATCAATTTTGGCAAGTTTTGGTCCATGTCCCTGCTCTTGATGGCATGCTATGACTTTTGATAAGAGTCACTTTGGCCAAGACTGATTTTTGAGTTTTGGTTTTTTGAATTTTGTTTTTTTGAATTTTTTATAAGTATCCATTCCATGTCCCTGATATCTTCCAAGTTGTGTCTTCCTCCTTGATTTTTTCCCCTGGTTTTGCAACATTTGTGAGTTTAGTTTTGGCCTGTTTTGATCCTTTGCACTGCAGTTTATTTCCTCACAGACCATTTTTTGAAGACTCTAAATCTCCCAATTTTCAGGGTTTTTTTGGGTTTTTTTCAATTGCATTTCATTTGATCTTATCTCCTTTCCAGAGTGCTTGTAAGGCTATTTCTTAGGGTTCTCAAGATTCTGTTTCCCTTCCCAAAAGGAAATTTCATTTCCTTTCGGGAAGAGAAACGGAATCTTGCGATTTCAATGGGGACCAATAGAGGAATCTTTGCTGCATGTCCCTGCACTTGATGGCATGCCATGCCTTTTGATGGCTTTGACTGTGGGAAAGATTTTTTTTTTTTTTTTTTTTTTTTTTTTTTTTTTTTGTTTAAGTATCCATGCCATGACCCTCATATCTTCCCTTCCAAGTTGTGTCTTCCTCCTTGACTTTTTCCCCTGCTTTTGCAACATCTGTGAGCTTAGTTTTGGCCTTTTTTGGTCCTTTGCACTGCACCTGATATAATCCCAGGCCATTTTCTTGTAGTCACCAAATTTCCCAATTTTTTTTTTTCTCCTCCAATTCCTTTGATGCTATCTCCATTCCAGAGTGTTTGTAAGTCTTTGCTTTCTGTTTTGGCCTTCAGCAGAGATCAATTTTGGCAAGCTTTGCTGCATCTGCCTGCACTTGATGGCATATGGTTTTGACTGTGGGGAAGATTTTTTTTTTTTTAAGTATCCATGCCATGTCATTGATATCTTCCCCTCCAAGTTGTGTCTTCCTCCTTGATTTTTTCCCCTGGTTTTGCAA
Organism: Molothrus aeneus; assembly: GCF_037042795.1. Classification (NCBI taxonomy): domain Eukaryota; kingdom Metazoa; phylum Chordata; class Aves; order Passeriformes; family Icteridae; genus Molothrus; species Molothrus aeneus. The sequence goes on along the minus strand of NC_089648.1, from coordinate 69,095,333 downwards.
CATTTGTGAGTTTAGTTTTGGCCTGTTTTGGTCCTTTGCACTGCACGTCATTTTCTCCCAGACCACTTTCTTGTAGTCACTAAATCTCCCCTTTTCTTTTTATTTTCCTTTAATTGCATTTCTTTTCAGCATATCTCCTTTTCAGAGTGTTTGTAAGTCCTTTTCTCTTTCTGGGATTTGAATGGATCAATTTTGGCAAGTTTTGGTCCATGTCCCTGCTCTTGATGGCATGCCATGCCTTTTGATGGCTCTCACTTTGACCAAATTTGATTTTTGGTTTTTGTTTTTTTTTTAAAGTACCCATGCCATGTCAGAAAGCCGTGATGGCTCTGCCAAATCCCCTGGTTGTGCTATCCATGTCACACGATGCACTCAATTTTGTCTTCTCCAGGGCCTTCCCCAGTGCTGAGATCAGGCTGACCAGTCTTCTGTAGTTTCCTAGATCCTCCTCCCAACCCTTCTTGTAAAAGGGCATCACACTGGCTGACCTCCAGTGACCTGGACCCTCCGTGGTGAGGCAGGACTGGGGGTAAATGATAGAAAGTGGCTCTGTGAGCTCTTCCACCAGCTCTCTGAATACAGTTGGGTGGATGCCATTCAGCACCATAGACTTGTGTCTAAATGGTACAGCAGGTGACTGACCCTTTCCCCTTGGATTATGGGGGTTACATTCTTCTCCCTGTTGTCCATCTCAGGGGTCTGAGTGCCTGCAGAAGAACTGTTCTAACTATCAGAGACTTAAACAAAGAAGGCTTGAAGTACCTCAACCTTCTTTGTCAGTACATTTCCACCCACAACCATCCAGTAAATGATCCAATAAAAGATTCTTCTTAGCCAGCCTTTTTTTGCTAATGTATTTATAGAAACATTTTTTAATGTATTTTATGGCAGTAGCCAGATTAAGTTCCAGTTTCTTCCATTTTTCTCTCTGCATAACCTCAGAACTTCCCTGTAGTCCTCCTGAGTTGCCTACCACTTCTTCCAGACATCATAAACATTCTTTTTTTTTTTTTCTGAGTTCCAGCCAAAGTTCTCTGTTCAGCCAGGCCAGTCTTCTCATCAGGTGTGTCAGGAAGTTATGAGTAAACCATGGCAGTGATTCTCGGCTCTCATGGAGAATACCAATCAGTGAGGAGCTCTGTGTAGTACTGCTGATTTTTACTGTTTAACTAACCATGCAGAGGAAGATGAAATCTCAGATTGACATGTATCAATTTCATTGTGGCATTTAGGTAGATATTTAATACTTAGACATTTTAAGGAGCTGAGTAAAGGTCAGACCATACTGGGCAGAGAAGCTCACGTCTGTATTAATTCAGGAAAATACTGTCACTTAGGACAGACATCTCAGGAATAACCACTTGCACTGGCGACATTAAACGTGCTTCCTCCAACTCTACTTGTTGGATGAACTGTGAGGCACACAGACTTTTTGCTTATATGTGTTTAGACAGCCATACACAGTTGTGTGTCTGCAGGAAAGCTGGCCAGTAGGAGCAGGTAGCTACTGTTCATCCAATACTGTCTGCTCCCAACCTAGTCTGGAGAGCCCAGAAGAACAAAGATAGCCCTGAAGAGGCAGCAAGAGCATATCCCAGGACATTTTTCTTTCACGGCAACAGCTACTCAATAGCTGAGTTTAAGCAGGGTGTACCTTTCCATAGCCTCAAAGTGATGGCTGCTGAGTGAAGGATTTAAAATAATTTCTTGCTTCCTTCAGGCATACCTAAAATGTGTGCTGTTTTGGTTTTGTTTGTTTTGATTTTGTTTTTGGTTTGGCTTGGTTTGCTTGTTTGGGGTTTTTGTTTGCTTTCTGTTTTGTTTTGGTTTTAGTTTGGTTGGGTTTTGGTTTTTCATTTTGTTTTGCTTGGTTTGCCTTTTTTTTTCCCCTGATTGTGTAGATGTCTAAAGATGCAGATATATATCTAGCTATTGATTTACAGGCATAGGGACCTTTCAAAAAAATTGTTCTTAAGAGGACATGATCCTGGAAAGCTTTCCTAGTGGATTTTGGTGATCCTTACGCTGCAGAAGTGAAGGGACTCTGCAGAGCACCCAGAGGAAGACAGCGGGCTGTACTTTCGTTGTGGGCGTTGCTGTCACCACTCTGTTGGCACTTGCACAGCTGCAACGGAAATAAATGAGATGCATCCTCTGTTCCCCAATTCCGCTTATTCTTGCTATTCTAAGTGGCTGCCATAATCTCCAGGGGTGCTGAGAGAAACAAGTAGCGAGGTGTGTTGTAATAGGTCAGCGAGCTCCAGCTGCTGGTCAGCAACCTGCCAAATGCTTGTCAGCATGTACACACTCCCTCACTTCCAGCAGGAGTAGCTTACACCAGAGCATGCAGGACCAGAGGAAGACCCCACTCAAAAAATGCCAGGAATGCTCTGGGGCTTGGGAGTAGCTAAGGTAGGGATGTGAAGAAATTAACTATCTGAAAGGGTCTGTTCTGTGCAGGATAAAAACAGTAACAATAACAAAAAGTCAACACCTTCCTGGCATCCAAGATGAGCAGGGCAGTTGCATCCCTGAGAGCAATTAACATAACAAAGAGCACTTAGCAAGGTAATTTGAATTGAACAGACTATAAATACAGTATTATGCCAAAAAGTTAAATTTTTGACTTCTGGAAAAGCCTTTTGGAAACCAAAGTAGACAAGAGCACAAGCAATCAAGACCTAGCCTGTTCCTAATGATGACAGATTTTTTCACTAGAGCCTGTAGTGACAGGACAAGGGGTACTGGTTTTAAAGTGAAAGAGGGTAGATTTACACTGGATATAGGGATTTTTTTTTTTTTTTTAATGTTGAAGGTGGTGAGACAATGAAACAATTTATCCAATTATCCCCCATCCCTTGAAGTCTTCAAGGTCAGGTTGGATGAGGTTTTTAGCAACCTGGTCTGGTGGAAGGTGTCCCTGCCCATAGCAGGGAGTTGGAACTAGCTGATTTTTAGAGGTCCTGTCCAGCTAAAATAATTCAGTGATTCTATGCCACCAAAACCGGGCCCTCACTGACAGCAGAAGGTAGAAACAGGCTTTCAGAAGTTTGAAGTGTTAATCCACCAGTGGTATGAGCTAAGGAAAAGAAAGACAGACTTCCTACAGGAGTCCTGTGATGCATGAGACAGCCCTCTGTGGTTTCAGGATTGAAATGGTTGGAGAGGGAACTGTACCCATGTGCTTCAAAATAGAAAGCTTCAGTCACAAGGCGGGGTGATCTCAGAGGAAAACTATGACAGCAGGAAGGTGAGTAGCTGTTCTGCTCGGCTACATTGATCTCTCCTGGATAAGCTTCTCTATTGATCAGACCTTTTTATGGGGGTCAGACACTGCTAAGCAGGTTGCACTTGTTTCTGCAGCCTTTAAATATCATGTGAGCTAAAACTGTGACCCAAAGAAGGGTCAGAATGTATTCTGGGAGGTGTATGAACAGGCATGTCACTTCCACAGTTTTTGCTGGGGGGCATGTAAAGCACACAGAAACTGATCTAGGGATCAACCACTCTGTGAGGTGGAGGAACTATATGCAAGGGCTTCTTGAATATATTGTTGAGAGGTGGAAAGGGGAGGCTTGGACAGCTTGAGAAGTGACTGACAAGTTCACAGGAGGCTGCCCTGTGAACTTGTGCTGTCCAAGCCACCTCTGCATTAATCACAGGCAAACCCACTTTCATGTTGGATGTCAAGGAATGGACCTGGAATGTGCAGCCTGCCTGCCCTTGCACAGATCGATGATCTGATCCACATGACTTTGCCTGGTCCCATAAGAGGCAAGCACTGCCAGACTGTGGGTGGAGGAGCCTGTTGTCCCTGGCACAGCCTGCCACATTACCGGCAGCTTTGTGTGTCTCACCTGCTGCAGGAGCAGTGCTACGCAGCTGCAGAATCTGCTGCATGTGGGCCAGCCTGCATTATGGAGCAGGGCATGGGACAGAGAGCCCTGTGAAGGAATAGTGGGGAATTGCTCCCACAGGAGTTGGACTTGGGTCTGGCAGAAGAAAGCCTGGTCAACTAAAGCAGGCATATACTGACACTCCTGAACAGGCTCTGGGTTCTGCTGCCTACAGACTGACAGAGAGGCAGGGTGTATTCCCCAACCCCTCTGGCCACACATAATAAGCAATTCTTTTTTTCTTAGAACAGAAAAGCACCCAAGTATTTCTGATGGGGAGTTGGGTTTGCAGTTTTGTTGGTTGGTTGGGTTGGTTTGTTCTTTTGTTTTTTGGGGGTGGTTGCTTTTTTCCTGTAATGGCATGTCAGAACAGAACAGTCTGCCTTCAGCACCTACCAAATTACAGCGCTCAGCATGGAAGGGAAAGGAAAGCAAAGGGGGATGCATGTGAGCCATGCACATCTGAGCACTACTGAAGCTAAAATTTATTGGTTTCCAGTGCTTCTGCATGCAGACAAGCACTACAGGGAGGGAGACCCTCTTTTGTTTGAACTCTTGGAACAAGGAGAGATAGGGAGCAAGAGACAAGGGACAACATTACATGACATAATACCAAACTCCTGGTTTTATACAAGGGGTCAGATTTCAAATGTAGGATGCAATCCTACCAAGTGACTCATTCCCACTGCTGACAGTTACCTTAGGATTTTCTTCTCACAGGAAACATTTGTAGAACTTGCTAACACACTACCATACGAGCTAACCAAAGTGGGACATTCCTGAAAGGAATTTAAGGTACATTTTGCCTTCCAGAGAAGTGACCTCTAACACACAAGACTACAAAATGCCTGTGGAAACAAGGACAAACAGCTGCTTTGCTATAATAAAATTTGTGAAGGAAATTGGGAGTGATTACTTGACATTTGTGTGTGTGTGTGTTCTGTGTGTATAGATACAAATTAGCTGATCTTCCTCCAATATCCAGTAATAATTTCTTTCCATCTATTAACATCAATTTTAGTGTGATTGGACATGTAATGATTTCACCCATTTTATGACTGGGAAGTCAGTTTCACTAAATTTTAAAACAGAAATTAAGGAAACCATAGCTAAAAACATAGATAAAAATTGCTCTATTCAATTTCATCTTGGGGTGTGGCTAAGAAAGGGGAGAAGTGGGAAAAGAACAGCTTTATTTCTCTTCTATTAGAGTTCTTCCTTTCCCAAGGGAATCAAAGTTCTTCCTTCTGAATTTTTAATCAAAGAAAAATGCTCAGTGGGGACCACAGTTCCATGATGGAACAAACCAGGAAATGGAGAAAGCACGTGGTCTGCTCGTGTCACAGGCTTTCATGGCCATTAGCTAGAAATGACAGCAGCCAGAAAATAACAAAAATGAAAAGGAATATGGTGGGTAAAAATAATACAGTGTAAGGGCTAATCTGCCAGTCAGATGAGGTACAAGGAGAATGTGAATGTGATGGAGGTTTGATTTTGTTAGTGCTGGAACTGGCAAAGCCAGGACAGCTCCTTCAGCTGGCACTCTGCTGCAGGAGAGATAACCCTTCAGAACAGGATTTATGTGAGCTCTAACAAACACAGGTATTATGTATTCTGTGAGACACTTCTATAAAAAATTAAGACTATTACTACCAGTGAGAAGTTTTGATGAATGAATTTGAGGGCAAAATAAGGATTTGAAAGCACTATTACTAACAGAAATTTATCTGTCTTAACATTTACTGCAACAAAAAAGTAGGTAGGAAAGGATGAAGACAAATGTGTATTTCTTGCTTGTTCTGCCTTTCTTAGCAAAATCAATTTTAAGAGAGAATTAAGAGGAAACTAAACCATAACTTAATCTATTCATTTTTACCAACTTCAGACACATTAAAAAAATATACTTTCAAAATGTTCCTGAGGAAAAATCTGTAACTCCATTGGTGCTGACTTGCAGTAATAATGGAAGAAAAATCAGGAAGTCAAACCAAGGCAGTAAAGAAATGTTTGCAATGACAGTGATGGAGTTTGTTTAATTTACTCAGAAAAACCTGCCACATTTGTTCTTCCATAAATTTTAACTGCAATCAACTAAAACTTTTGTAAGTAAGAGCACTTGTCAATTTATGCCCTGCCCTCCAGGCAAGCTTAAGACATTGAATTTTCCAGCTGTTCCACGTCGCTTTAATCAGCAAAATGAAATCTGAATGAAAATAAATTATAAATAAAACCTGTACATTATTTTTTCTGGGCTTCTTGGGGGTGTAGTATTCATCTTAGCCCTTCCAGCATGAAACTAGACCTGGTGTGCCTTTGTAGAGCATTGAGCACACAATTCTGTTTCTCACTGCTACAACATAAATATCAAATAATAATTAAAAAGAGACAAATGACAGCATTTTTAAAATGTACCTAGAAATAACTTGTATGCATTTTGAAGATAATTTAAAAAGTCACAAACATTTCTTAGAACATGAAACACTGCATCCATAACTGCTGCACTGCATCAGCATAACTGATTTCAAGTAAAGATTTTTCTAATTTGCCAACACACTTGTTGTTGATTCTGTCACTTGAATACACTTAACAGGCAATAAACTGATGTATACGTCACCTCCCTTTTATGTGCTGTTTTGTATTTTTTACAGAACCTCTAAGGAAATGTTTAAGTTGTAGAAAATGCATAAGATGCAAAAATAAATAATAATACTACACTGTTTCTTTTAGAAAGCTTAGAAATGGGCAATTCAATACTTACTGAAAGCTGATATAGTTACCCTGTAACAAGTAGAGACACTCGATACCCACCTTAACTGGGTAGGTAGAAAGTAACTCTCATCCATAGGAAGTCAGTGTGCATGGCTACCTATGCACCCAATACTTCAATATCTAGCAACCCTCCTATCACAGTTTCACTTCCAAAATTTTAAGTTTATTCTTTTAAACAGAAGAAGTCTGAAAGACAGAAAAATCTTTTTAAATGGCTGCAGCAAACTGGGGTGTTTTCCTTTATGTATTTGTCCAGCTACCTAAGGTTATCTCAGACCTTAGTAAGAGACTTTATAGGAAAATAATCTTGCTTGTACCTGAACAATCACCAGACAACATTCCTCTTGTATGAAAATAATATACCTTTAATATATTTACAAGACTGACCAACCGGATGAAGTGGCTGTTCTTCAGATGCACTGCAAGAGCTTGTGTTAGTGAACTATGCCACTATTTATATGTCTGTATTTTCTTGATATCAGTTATAAATCATACAATCAAGCAAATCATGAAAGGGTTGTAAAGAGTTGGACAAAAGGAATGTACACAGCAATAAAAAGAGAAAAAAACCCACAACAAAAATATTTTTATACCCAGTTTCAAAAATTATCATTTTTATGATCAAAGTTGTCAAATTGTTTTTTTCACTACTTTTTAGATAATATCAATTGACTGATTTTTTTACTTAATATTAGCATCTACAGTAAAAGCCAGTATGTCTCAAACTTGCATGCTAGCTACTAACATCTATCCCTTGTAAAAAAGTTCAATATATATTGAATTCTTCTGGGAGCTTTGACATCACTAAGTGGTGAAACATATGACATTAGGATAAGAAAATAAAATTGTATTTCTTACCTTTTGGCCAGCCATTTGCAACTACAAATTAAACAGCTGTTAAGATCTTCTGTTACTTTATATATCCTATAAAAGTGCACATAAAAAAATTTCACAGAGTTTCTAGGTAACATACAATGACAAGAGAGTCTTGGTTTTTGATACATTCAATTTGACAAATTTATGCACTAAAATGAACACATGCAGACATTGTGGTATCAGTTCTTTATCTTTGGTAAAATGATTTCGATTTATTATAGCCGTATTTGCTCTGATATCCATTTTGAGTATGGTCTGCTATTACTTAAACCAACAGGAAACATTTAAATGGATATAAACAGTACCATTGTGTTGTTTAGTACATTCATGACTGTTTTTCAGACATTCTCTGAGAATGTTTCTAGCATATGGGCAAAATGAGCAAATGCTACTAACTATGATTTACTCCCAGTTTAACACAATACATGTACTAGTTCTTGCCATCAGGAAAAACCATTCTGTTTTCCTTTTAAAGGGATCAATATGAGTCTACGAACAAGATATTCTAAAAATCTGAAGTAAAAATATCAAATATTTTGTACTTCCTTACAAATGCTAAAATAGAAAATTACATTGGAACTGACTTAAAATTTGCTATGACCCATCTAAGTAAACAACAGAAAAGGACCACAGAGAACATCAATTGCTCCAAGGTGTGTTCCAGTGATGCTCTGTAGGCAACCACTGTCTTTACTGTATTAAGAATCCATAATTGACTCTCCCTCACCATTTCTATCAGTATTATTTTTTTTAAAAAGAGAAAACTAGTTTTAAAGCAGCACTCTCCAGTGACAAGTCATACAGCAAATTCATGTTGGGTTCTGGATGGTCTTTGTTACATTTGAAGATATTAATGATGCAAACTTGACCATATGAACCTAAGTTATACATACACAGTTATGTCTCCAAATAGCTACTAATTACACTAAAACAATTTGGCAAAGTGAGGGAGTTCCGTATCCCGACACCCAAATATTCAGATGCTGCTGCACTCATGGAAAGAGGAAGTTACATTACCACAGCTCATATGCTGGGACCCTGAAACACTGGATTTCACCACAAAACCAATCTTTGCACATACTTTTTATATATGCAATTCAATATCAACACTGGAAACCTTTGGAATCATGATTTTGATAGAAAGTAGGGTCTAAAATTTTTTAAGTCCTTGTTTCAGGTCTTTTTGATGTTGCTGTTGCTTCTGCTATTTTACAAACAGGGTGGCAAGCAGATGATGGGAAGATATTCCATGGGTATAGGCTTGGGTCTGGTTTGGTGGCTTTACCCAAGACAAGCAATCCTCAGTCACTCCAGCAGTTACACTGGACAAAACAATAACAGAACTCATGGGGGCAGGATCAGGCTTGTGGTGTCAATGCAAAAAAAACCAAAAACCCATTCCCACAGTGTCTATGCTCACGTCTCAATTCTTCAACAGAAATTCTTGATTTTAGAAATAAAACCAATGTAACAGTCAAAAATGCAAATGACACCACTCTGACCCACTCTTTGACACAGTATTATAACTCCAGTACCTCAATATCATGAAGAACAAAACAAGTGTGAAGCTGAAGTTACTGTAAAAGCAAAGTCTAATATTCCAATGATTTCCAATGAAAATGGCACATTCAAATTTAAATTAGTCTACACATTTCAAAATCTGAATTAATTAAAAATACTGTTTATAATGGTATAATGAAAAACTGCTCTTGAAGAGCACAACCATAAAAAAAAATTCTTTATTATTAGAAAGTGATAGAAAAAGAAGATGCAGAAATGGGGAGTGGAGCAATAGTTTCAATACATGTATTTGCACCAGTGAATATCATGCTCTTAGCGAGTCATTGATAGCTGTCACTGATGGTCTTTACCCATGTACAAATGTAGTCAGCCACTTCCCACTGCTGCGGTGCCAACAGAAATGCAACACACACACTGAAACGCAACAAATTTAGGGCCTGACTGTCCCAGGTGCTGAGAACCCTCAGCTCCCAACAGGCCCTTCGGTCTAAACCAAAGCATACTCTTGACAATAATTTAGTGGTCAAAGTCTTAGCAGTTTAAAGAACCTGTCACTTTTTTTGCTTTCTTAGCTTTTTTCAGTATATCACACTTTTTTCTGTTAGGACGCCGGCACCTTTCATCGATGCTCGGTATACATTCATAATGCCACACCTCTTCCATTTTCTCCACAGGATAAACTGCCTCCACGTAATGACGGATCAGTCTCAGTCTGATGGGATCAAGCTGTTTTTTATTACAAGCACCTGAATGGTTGTACTGCAGTCTCAGATTCTCCGGAGTAAAGAGTTCAGGGAAGAGTCTTACAAGAAGCCTGGCAGCAAAGTTGCCGACTGACAGGCTCTGCTGCACTATCTCTCTTATCTCCTTGTCAGACAGCAAATACAGAGAAGGCACAGGGAAGTCTGGATTAGGAACAACAAGTTCATCAAGTGGTATCTTGCAAAAATCCTTGCTGCTTCTTTCCGGTGGCAGTGGCGGCCCTTCAAATTCTTCCCGAAATCTCTCAGGGTTTATTGCATAGGTGAGAAATTCCCTCCTGTCGGGCCCTGGCACGTGGATTTTCCGTTGCTGTTGGTACGAGCGCCTTTGCTCCGTGTCTCTTCGTCGACACCTCTCGTCAAGCTTCCCAACAAACTCTAATGTCCACACTCTGTCATTCTTTGCTCTGGGGTACAGTATCTGCACATAATGTCGAATTAATTTAATTCTAGTGGGGTCAAGCTGTTTCTTGCCTAAAGATCCGCTACAGTTGTATTGCTTCCGTAAGTTTTCATGAGTAAATAGTTCAGGAAATAGGAGAACAAGCAATCGGGAAGCAAAGTTGCCTATGGAAAGACTGCTTTCATATATGCTTTTAATCTGTTCTTTGTTCAACAGGTAATCCGGGACAGGGACATCAAAATCAGGAGGGGGAAAGTCAAGTTTGTCAAAATCTATGGGTACAAGCCAAATTTTTTTGGACCGTCTGCCAGGCTTTTCATATTCAAAACTGTCTTCCACTTTTATGATTGATACATCATCTGGTAAACTAGAAGAATCGTAACAGTCATCTCTCATCTGGTCACATTCACTTCCATCCATATACGTACTTTCAAGCTCATCATTTATTCGCTGAACACACTGCTGCAACCAGGCTTCTTCTTCTTGCACGTCTGGAAAGTAAATTTCAGTGTACCTACGGATTATTTGAAGCCGATGAGGATCCAGCAGTTGTTTTCCAGAGTCTCCAAAGCAGCTGTACCTTTCAGCTAATTTTCTGTGGTCAAAGAGTTCTGGAAACAGTCTATGTAACAAAAAAACAGAAAACTCTCCTGGTGAAGAAGCTTCATCTAAAAATTCATTGAGATCCTGAGCATCCAGCATGTAATCTGAGGCAATGACATTACTCCTGTCCAAGGACAAAGCTTCTTCCTGCTCTTTATCCTCCATAAAATGAGAGGATTCGACCTGCTCAGTCTCATAAAAACTGGATGATTGCACATTCTGCTGACTGTTTTCCATTTCCCTTTGAGCCCAAAATCTATTGAAAAAATCATTGACTTGAGGCAAACACTCCAACTGCCACACAGCTGTATTCTTCACAGAAGGATAACAAACTTCCACATAGTTACGAATAAGCTGCAGATGAAGAGATTCAAGTTTCCTTTTGTTGAGAAAGCCACATGCACTGCAGCTCCTGCCAAACTCATCGTCACTGAAGAGCTCTGGGAAGAGCTGCACGAGCAACCGGCAAGCCAGGTCCCCGCCCGATGTGCTTTGATCCATGATTTGTTTGAGTTCCGTAGAAGTCAGCTGGTACTCCGGGGGAGGCTTGAAGTCAGCAACAGACTCTGCTGGACTGACTTGCTTTTTAATTCTGCTAACCTCCAGAGACAAGAGGTCAACTTTACTGTGAAGCTGAGTCATATTGGTGTTGAGTGTGTTCAAGGTGTAAAACATTTTCTGTATCAAAGAATATATATTTGATTCTGAATCTGCTGTGGCTGCCGCTACTGCAATGGCTGAGTCTCTTTTGCGTTGATCGTTCAAAGTCCGAATTTGTGAGGGACTGCTGGGGTTGATTTTTTCAAACAACTCGTAAGAAGCAAACTGCTCTGCTCCTGGTGGGTTCTTCTTCTCTGTGATTTTGTGTGAGATGCCATAGAGAGGTTTTTTATAAGATGGAGTGATTATGTCACTGAAGGATTCTTCTTCACAGAGCCATGTTACATTAGAATTCTTGCTCTTGCTTGGCTGCTCTGCATTTACCTGAGTGGGTGAGCCAGCATCTCTGTTCCTCATGTTTGAAAGGGAACCCTTCAAATGAACAAATATTGTATTAGTAACACTCCCTTAAAAATATTAGCTATAAATATGTGCTCCTTAAGCAGGCATTGTTACATAAATATGCAAAGTCAAATTTTCTGCAGGGGACTTGTGTTAAACAATAAAAATTAATAATTTCACTGGGAAAAATAAAAATACAGTAAAGAATTATTTAGGTTTCCTTTTTGTTTTCCTTTTTTTGGCTCATAGCTTTCCCCATGGAATAGAAATGCAATAATAATTCTTGGTACTCTCTACCCACAGAGCTCTAATTACTCCCCCAAATTAAGTATCATTAGGCTTCACCTTGGATATGAGGATCTTGGGCTGTCAAGAATTTGGGTGGCAACAAGTCAGCAACAGAGCCAAGAATAGCATCTAGATTTTCTGACTCCTAGTCCTGTGACCTTGCCATTGCCTCCAACAACTGCATTTAACATTCCAGCACTCTCTTTAGGTTAGCTTTTGAAAATGTCACGAAGGCTAAAAACAACAAAAAATATGCTTATTCTCTTTTTTTTCTGATGTGAAAGGTTTATATACAGGTTTTAAAAAATTCTTTATAATGGTGCAGAAGTACTAAACAAATCCTAGAAATTTATTGATTTTTAAAAGGTATTCTATTTAAATAATAAAAAAGTGGAAAGTACCTTGGTACAATATCTTTTTTTAAAGGAAGCCTAACAGAAGATTTCTTTATTTTTGAAAGACAAGGAAGTTTAGACTCATGGATTTCTAACTTTCTAAATTATTTAAACAATAGAAATTTATATAATTTATAAATTATATAAAACTAGTAATGAATTCTTGAGGACTCAATGTTCTCAATTATTTGTATTTATTCCTCATTGCTTGAAATTGGAACCAAACATTTTCATCATCTCACAGTAGATATGCAGGGCTTGATTTGGGGTTTTTTCCACAAACACATAGATATTGCAAATAATTCTTAAAAGTTAAGAATACAGATACAGATAAAACAGAACCAAGATCCAACATAAAGAATTCAAACATGAGAAAACACAGATTTGTAGATGTTTCTATACTGAAACAATTTTCTTGAATTGTTCTGTAGAACATGAATTAGATAAAACACTACAGAATTTGCATTCAAGTATTAAAACAAATGAAACGCAGACTTCAGGTCAGAGCTGAGAGCCACAAGAAATTTGAAATTCTAGTTAAGGCCCCATTATGTCCTACAGTGAGGAATTTGAATTAAGGTTTCTTTCTTAAGAAACAGAACTGTAAGTCATGAAATCAATGTGGTCCCTATGTGTACTCATACTTGGCATCTGCTTACTGCAGTGACAAATTGAATCTAATTATTTTTTAATTTCTAATGCAATGTATACTCAAAGGAGACTCAGAAAGAACAAGCTGGCTTCCACTCCAAGTTTAGAAACCAGCATACAATTAAACTGAAGCTGTTTCCAAGTTCTGCTCTCACATCACATTACCCTACATACAAAACCTTGTGTTTGCACATCCAAAGCTGAGAGATGATCAAACAAAAATGTAATGCCAAGGAGATGCATTTCAGTGTGCAGAATCCCTGGCTGTTATGGTGCCTAGGACACTTGGTTTCCAGGTCCCAGTTAGAAGACTTCCCACTCCAGTCCCACTCATAATAAAGCCAGAACAGCGACTGAACTGTGAGCAAACTGAAATCCACATTGCCCCCACCAAACTGCAGGCTCCTAAGCTGGAACTGAAGTTGTCATACACCACCTGTACTTGTCAGTGAAGAAACAGAGGAAGTTCCAGGTAGTAACAGAGCTCTACATAGACATCACCTAAAAGCAGGCCATGAAAATCTCCACTGACAATGTGCACAATACTGCTCCCCAGTTAGGCACACAAACTGAATTACAAAGCTTTTTACTATTTTATATCTAAAGAACAAAACAAAACTTTTCTTACACAACCAGTGAGACCTACCACCTGAGTTGCTCTTTCATTAACACTCCTGTTAACTGGGAATATACCAAATATTCCTTCAAAAACAGCATATGCCTCTTTCAATTCCTTCTCTACTACTATAATACCTTGCTGCTAAATAGCTTGCCACGGGCCACCAGGTATCTGTCAGTTCTCATTTCACCTCCTGCTGTTTATTTTCCCTAATTAATTAATAATAAAACTTGGCAATATAAGGGTAACTTCTATTGATGTGCACCTCACACACAGTCAGGCCAAATCAATATTAGAATGTGTATTAAAGAACATTAATTCATTATTTTGACAGTAAGATCATTAAAGTTTGCAGTCTCAGTTTTGGACACAGTGCTCTGGAGCTCATGCTAAGAACTACAGCAGATCTTCACTATGATAGCAGCTGAACTTCTTCCTTCACTAATGCAGCTCCCAGTGCCTGGATCTGGCTGCGGGATGGATTTGCATTTCAGAATATTTGCATTTCAGAAACATATAGCCAGTGTTCTCCTAGCAGATGACAAAACATTTGGGCCTTAAAAATATTTAAGGATATTTTAGTTCAGATGCATTCTCATTTTCTTTTCTTTTGCTTTTAATTATCTTGTCTATGGTTTCCATCTGGGAACAGCACTATCATCACCATAAATACATGGCTTTTGTAAATTGTCCAATTTAACTAATTAGTTTTCTGTAACACTGATCTTTAAACATCCATGAATTTCAGATAATACTGCACCCATTTAAGATCATCAGTTCTAAAGTACTATCAAAAAAGAAGCAAAGATATTGTTCTATGAGACTCAATGTAAGACAGTGCTGCTTTTTATACTACAGTTGCACAGCAAGTGTTTATGTTTTAAACATTTTATGAACATTTGCAAAGTGTAGTATTTTGCAAAACATCGACCAATACAAGAAATTGTAAAATAGTCTTTTCACACACTCTCTTGGAATCCTAAGCCAAGTTTTAAAAGTTGTTTAGTTATTGTTCTGCTCAATGCTCAAGTCCATTTATGACCTTTGTTATGCTTAATAAACAAAGTCTAAATATCTCTAAGAATACAGTGCATAATATTCAAGCACAGGAGTAAAGAATAAATAAATACATAGGCAAGAAATATAGATTCTTTCAGACACATAAGAATATGGAAAAGTCCTGCACATAACTTTTTTAAACTTACAATCTTCTACACATTGTTTTTTTAAAGAAAATCAGGGAAAATTAATTCCTGATTATGAAGTGGCACTCAAAATTTAAAAAAAAAAAAGCTAAGTCTTCAGATAAAAAGTAATTTAGTAATACAATTACCAGCCCCAAAGAAGTACAGCTCTGTTTATATCATAGATAGATGTCTATATGACATGCAGTAAAGATATACAAGCACAACATACTTTAGAATAATTAAGATTTTTCCACTGTTTAAATAGAAATAGTTAATAGAGTCATCAATTAAAACAGAATATTGGTACTAGAGAAGTAATTAACTTAAAAAATTCTGTTAAGATTGAGGACTATTTCTGGTTGGTTATTTAACTAAACATGCTGATTCAATGGGGTCAGCCAAGAATGAATTTTCATATTATTACCGGGTCAACTTCTGATATTATAAATCCAAAGTTATAATTAAATTCAAATTAAACTTTAAAATTTATTAATGGCAAACAGGAAAATGCAAAGCAAGCACATTCAGAGACCATTATAAAGCTCTTTTAAGAATCTGAATGTAAGGAAAACAATTGTAAAAAGAAAAAGAGAAAGGAAAAGAAAGAAACCGTGTAATAAGATTAAAACCTACCTACCACAGGCATTCAGGGGAAAAAAAGCAGCCGTAAGAAGTCAGAGAGATGATAGTCAAGAAAAAGAATCACAGAGAACTATGGCTATAAAGAAGACATGAAATGTGCAAATAAAACATGGAATAAGTGGCTAGGTAGCAGAAGAGCAGAAAAGGATACGTGCATTAGGATAGGTCACAAACTAAATATAACCCAGGGCCTGAAGTTATTCAAAAGAGGATGAATTTGAATCGAGGTTATTTTAATAAAGTGCTGAGTGTGAAAAACAGGAGGTCATTATACTGCTCTAGAGGGTGGCAGGTGGATGTTACTATCTAACACTGGACACTAGTCTTCCTGGACTCTCAAACGGAACAACAAAAATATAAGGTGACTCCTGAAGAAGAGCTGAAAAAAAGAAAATTTTAATCTTGGAAGGGAAGGACTGAGAGTGGACAACATCACATGAATTTTCCCACATGCAGAAGATTTTTCTCAGAAAAGATGATCATTGCACTCCCTACTGAAAGAACAAGGACAAAAAAGAAACTAGCTCAATTTCAGAAGAGATTAATTAAAATCCACCATTGCTTAGAGAGGTGAAGCACAAGATCAGGATAATGGAAAAGACTGGGCATCTCCTTCACTGGCTAGAGAAACATCTGGATTGTCCCAAGCTGGGATGCCACACCAGATGCTGTAATACATTCCATCTTGATGTGACTGAAATCTTCTGCATCCCTGCATTTTTATCCTTCCAATAATACAGTAACTTATACTGGTCTTACTGACATTAAATCTTTGTCACAGAAGAAAGAATTACAGCCCTGATTCTACCACTCAGGATCAAGCTGAGGGACTGTGTGACAGGAGAGGGATTGTAATCAGTCATGCCCAGTTACTCCAAGTCACTGCCCCTTCCTATGTTATCTGCTGAACAACAAAAATATAATTCACATAAATGAATTATTCCATAACTATTAAGTGTATTTCATAAATATGATCACTTCCATGTTATTTAGAGAATACCCAGCTGTGTGCAAACTAGCTTAAGATTAGCCACATTTGCAACAAACTCATTACCAATGCAAATTTAGTTAAAAGACTTGCATTCTACTTAAAGCAGCAGAGAATTTAGCCTAGGAAATATGAACCAAAAAAATCACAGTCATGTGTGTAGCAGTCACCTCTTGTGTAAAGCGTCTCTTCTTCACGCTGGGTAAGGCATCCTGCTGGCCTCCTGACCCATCACAGCCAAGGGAGCTCTGTTTCCGTTTGATGGAATCCTGTAGGCAAGTCACTGCACCATCCAGTGAGTGTTTCTCAGCAGATCTGGAAGTTACTGAGCAGTCTAGAGCTTCATCTTCATTTTCTGTTTCTACTTTCACATTTTTTTTAGGAATTTTTACTGAAAAAAGAGAATGTTTAGAAAGATAAAGCACCCTCTCCAGAAAACCATGACATCCTTAGTATAATGTTCTGTGATTTGTTTCTTTTTATGAATATGTGTTTTGAAGAACTTCATTATATTTATTACTTCTATGGTAAGTGTATATTGGGGCCACCTCAAAGTCAAATCATTCCGTTTTCCAATAAATGACATCTTCTTGTCCAAAGAATAATCTAAAGTATTACAGGAGGATTTTTTGGAGGGGAGGAAGGATGTAGAGCAGAAATAATAATGACTAACAAAGATAATGCCCCATTTTAGATAACTTAAAAAAAAACATTAGTGTAATTTGTCTTGATCCAACTGCATTCTCTATTAGGTGGCAAATACTTTAAATCAACAAGTATTTCTGCCTGATCAAAAATTATACAAAGTATAATATTTTACCTTCATCATCATCAGTGATTTCAGCTGAATTCATCTTCTATCTCACTAAAGAACAAAACAAAACCACAAAAATAAATATCAGCATCTTCTGGAATCAGAGAATATCTACATCTCCTCTTGTAATTACTTTTCATCTAGAAGTATTGAGTTAACAGCCCACAAATGACTCCCAGCCTTTCCAGTCTGTATGTTTGTAATAACTAGTTATTTTCAATAACCTTCATGGCCATCTACAGACCCCTCAACAGGCAAGCTATATTGCTGATAACACACAGCAGGTAGGGAACTATTTTAAACTCTTTTTCTGGTACAGACAAACGTAAAACTCATTCAAACCTTCTCTGTAGTATCTTGGCAGCATATAAATGGAAGTTAATTGTATTAAAGTCTTCGCCCTGTACAAAATCACTATTATTACAGTCAAATGTGTTCATATTGTCCTTGTGGTTGACACAAAGTTATCACAGAAAGAAAACTCATCATTAATAGTAACATACATCCTGGAGTAAGTTTTTATTTTAAAATCTTTCATCTTTTGGTATAAATTGCATCAATTCCAGCAGAACAATGCACATACATCTACACTAAGTCCTTTTTCTCTGTCAGCCTCTAAATAATGTGGTTTTTGTAGGGAAAAGCAAATATATGTATTATGCTAGCATGATTTTAGTGTTACTTCTCACGTGAAAAACTCATCTGTATTTCTGTTTACTTGGAAACTAATTTTGCAAGTTACTTGGGGGCAAATATCAATCTCTGTACATGTTCCTAAAAGATATTCTAAATCTTTGGAGATCTACAAAGCAAACAACTTGGTCAGATATCACTGACCCTTTCAGGGCACGCAGCTGCAAACTGACACTCTCAACTGGAGAGCGGGTGACTGGCAAACGGTCACGCTCTGCTCATGCTCCTCTACACGGAGCATTATGCTTATCTGGCCCCAGAAAATTATTGCTTTACAAGTGGAAGTCAATAAAACCAGTCAATCAAAAGTGTACACATAGCCCAGGAGTGGGAATTAAAATGAAATTGATAAGAAAGATGGGGAGAGAAAGACAGAGAATCTGTTGTGGAGGGAAAAATAGTCTGTATCTCTCTCCTGAATAATGCTGATTTTTTTTTTTTTAACTTGTCAAAACACTTTTTAAAAACTCTGTAAACACTTGAATGCTGTGTAGATATGAATTTCAATTTGTAGGCCATTGATGGCTGTAATGGTAACTATGAGGTTCCATTCTGGATTAGATTTTGTAGAATTTACAATAGGTGGCACCCAAACAAAAGATGCACAGATTTATAAAATCAGCTTATACTGGGCCACCCTTGAAGCCAAGATACTCTTTGATGCGCTGATCTTCCACATGGCCCCTATACACAGCCTTGTAAAGGGCATCCTCAAGGGGATAAAATGAGATTGTCTTCATCATCACGTACAAAAATAAATCTCTCTCGGATGCAGAGCTACTACAAACCCCTCAGATAGCTTATCCTTTTACCCACCATAATTCCCTATTTCAGGACTTGTATTGATTTGTGAATTGATCCATATATCAATTATGCAAGCCTAACAGTACCTGTCACTTAAACTTCTGCAAACTCTCTAAACGTAACAGGGTGAAGCTAAGTGGCCTGCACCAACTTCTAAACCACCTGATAAACCCTGACATGGGTTAATACCCGGTCTTATTAACTCAACAGTATTTAGAGATTTAGACCAAGCCACTACAGCTCTTCATGAAAAATCCTACAGCAGTCTCCTTCTCACAGCACCATCAAAAAGCCCTCCTGGACCTTAAGAAAATCCCATTGTACTAACAGTTCATATTTTGCCCTGATATCCCACATACATTGATAGTTACTGCCTGGATCTTCCTTGCACTTTTCCATGCTGCACTAGGCGTGGCTCTAAGGGCTGTGGTACAAGACCAACACATGTCAGTGCTCAGGGAGTGTGACACACAATCTTTTTGTGAGAGCCTGAGGTGACAGTAAGCAAATCTATCAATACCACTACAGAACATTTTAAAATGGAGATCAAAATGATTTTTCATATAATCCTAGACTGCTTCATTGGAGCAAAACAGTAAAAAATGTTAACCAGAAAGGCAGAAGAGAAGATTAAAAGGTGGCAGTGGATGAAACAAATATTTAGGAAGGAATATTTAGGAATTTTATTTTCTTTCTAATTCCTGCTATTACTATTATTAAAATGGGAAGAATTCTTTAGAAGAATTCCTATCAGAGAAAAAAATCAAACTAAAAGGAAAAGATAAATGAGTACCTGAAAAACCACTCTTTAATACTGGAAAAAAGTGAAAATTAAAGCAAAGCAACAGTTAACTTTCTGAAGGAAACAACATTAGGCAGGCCAAAGCTACCTTGAATTCAGGTCAAATAACACTGAGTTAAAACATTGTTTCACAAATTTGAAATACAGTGTTAACTTTTGAGGTTTTTTATCCGAAAACTGCCAGAATACAATTAAAAGTGAACAGTGAAAATCAGTGTCAGAAACAATGAAGCCTAAGAAGACTGTGTTCCATACCTGAGATCTTTGGTGTCAAAAAAAAGCATGAACTTCTTTTTTTTTTTTTTTTCATTTTTGGGAGCCCTAGTAATAATCTCTTTCCTTATCTAGTTTCCTGTCTTCTTTGTGAGATTTGTAAGAACTCTGGTATTGAGAAAATGAAGCACATCAAACATATAACAGCTTCTGTTAAGAGATGGGATTCAATTGTCCCTTTGATTTCCTGCCTTGCAGCCCCACCTGCTCCCTTTGTCAAGCATGGGTGCCCACCTTAACCTTCCATCTTGATAAACTGTCAGAAATCAACTCACTTCTTTTTTTCCTGGGTCACTTTCCTTGTAATTCAGAAGTAAAGGGCCCAGCTCAGGAGTATGCACAAGGTTTGAGCTGGAAAGGAGGAATTAAAATCTCTCCTCATACCAGCAAGCAACTGGCTTGATTCAACTGTTCAATGATACCTTATTTATTCCACCATCTCGCTTTAAATTTGGGTCACAGTGGACCCACGGGTGACTAGTGAGCCATCAGAGAGGCACCAACATAGCAATGGCATCATTGCTTCCACAGGAAATTAGGATTTATGGAAAGGGGAAAAGCCTGTATCTGTTTCTGAGCGTGTCTGTGCATCCATCCCTGTATATGTAAGATTAACAACAATTTTGTTGATTGTTTCAAGTCCACTAAAGATAAAACATTTCATATTTGCTAAAATATTGTTTGCTGTGCATCAGTTCTTACTAATAATAATTACTTCCTCTATAAAAGAGGTAGCACTGTCAAAGTCTGTTTCGAGGTAGCATTCTAGCCCAGACTGTGAGATTAAGCAAAGCTGGAATGAAAAAAAAAGTCTAAAAGATCTTGGGGCAAAATACTGCAAAAAGCAATTGAGTGAGAAATACATACAGTAAAGCAAACATCCAACAGTTGTTCCTTGTCATGTTGAGTACACAAAACATATTTCAATCTTATATGTATTTTTTTCAAAACGGAAGATAAATATACTTATCATCCTCAGCCTAATAATTACTCAATGCTATCTAGAGGACAGCTGTTAGCAAGTTCTAGGAAAGAGTGAACACTCTGTGCTGAAGTTGGGAACCCACGCCTGCAACTGTGACTGGCAGAGCAACCAGCCTTGGCAGCTTTATCTCACTGGGATACAGACAGATGCTGCACTGCATCCTGTTTTCTGGTGAACCCTCTGGAAGACAGATTCCAAACCAACCACCTACACCTATGTCAACAGCCAAATCCAAGGGAGTAGGGAACGAAGGGGAGTCCTGGAACACCTTGTCTGTCACTACTGGACAAATTCCCTTCCCATAGATTCTGCTCTCCCTTCTCATCAGACTACGCAATGAACAAGGCAGTTCAATGAAGGGACTTAACACTGCCCACTTTGATTACTCTTGCTTAGACA
This sequence comes from Molothrus aeneus, assembly GCF_037042795.1. Lineage (NCBI taxonomy): Eukaryota > Metazoa > Chordata > Aves > Passeriformes > Icteridae > Molothrus > Molothrus aeneus. Next base: position 69,073,962 of record NC_089648.1, on the reverse strand, counting down.
TCTGCCTCTATTCCAAAAATGTACCAGGTCATGACACTTAACTGCACTGTTGTATCATTTTGGTAATGACATTCCACATTGAAATGGTGTTACCCATGGTTAACAGAGAAGCTCAAAGCATAGGGCAGTGCTGGGAGCTCCAAAGCATGGAAGAACACCTCAAAAACAAGGTTTTGGAATGTTTCTCTGTGCTTTTGCACATAGAACAGAACATGTGAACCACCTACCAAAAATGCACCTACCCAAAATATGCACTGAAGCTTTAAAGATTTAAAGCACTGGTACAACAGATTTTATGAGTAAGGGAAGAAATTGCAACTCATACTCGGAATGTATTTCAGTTTCATATCATCTATTATAATGCATATTGCTACTTCAAAGTAGCACAAGGTGTATGTAGTTATTGATACACAAAACTGAATCCAAACTGATTCATAAGTTATTTCTTCCCATAATGTGCATTCTCCTCCTCCTGTTTACCACCTAACAATTACTCGTGTGTTTGCCTTGAAGGATGCTTTCCCGACCCCTCTTATGATTTTGATCATTATAAAAGCACAATACAGGGAGAAAAGATCCTGCTAATCATGTAAGATGAAGGTAATTCTCTGCCTTTGCAATCATTCTTAAAGAAAGCCTGACTGATCACTTTCACATCCTGACTTAAAAATGGAATGAAAAAATTCCACCAGAAAAAAATACTGCTGTCCTGCTGTTTGTAACTAAAATAACTCTGTACTCTCTGAACTCCCATAACTTACATACTAAGTTCTGACAAATGAAAAAAAAATAGTGTGAAAACCACAGGAAACTATAAAACTGTACACATGCTGCATGTGGAAAGTGACTTGGATTTCATCACACTTGTTAATACTAATCATAAATGAAAATTAATCACTACCTTAAACAAGATATTAAATAATAACAATAATGATTATCACTTTTATAGAAGCTTGCTGTTTAGAATTTAACTCCTTACATAACATTGTATTGTTCAATTCACTAATGCATGGTAAAAATGTAGAAGTTGCTTCTTGGATGCACATCGTCCCACTAAGTATTTTAGCTTCTTCATGTAGGTTGGCAGGAATGTCCCTAATTCTTCATTATTGGCTACAAGAATGTTATTAAAAAAAACAGGGATTGAGACATTGTGTATTAAGTTTATTCCCTTTAAAGCCTCATGGTGGTACATTGCTTCATATATAAAACTCAGCTCATAATGAAAAGTGTTCTTGAGCACTGTCTCTGAAGACATCAACTGTTCTTCTACATTTTGGGCAAATGTTAAGACATACATGTTTGTTAGTAACATTAAATACGTGTTTGATAACATATGCAGAATAAACTGCTCTGTTTCCTTAGCTTTCAGCATGCAGTGAAAGATACAACACCCCTCTTACAGCATAGGTATCCTAATAAAGTTAAATAAATGAGGAACACAAAAAAAAAAAGCTGATCTTTTAAGGAGATGACACTAGCTAAATTTTATAAGACATGTACATTCACCTGCTGTTTAACAGCCAAAATTAGCACCTCCTCTTACACATACCATCATGTAACAGGACTTGATCACTGAATTGCAATGGTATTACGCTAGGTAACTAGAGTATGATTTACCCAGAGCCAATCAAAAGCACTGTACATATATTCCTTCTCAGCAATTGACAATGATTAATCAATTAATCTGGGCAAACACTCAAGTGTCTGTCCTGCTCCCTGCTCTCTGCCTATATTTCCTAACATGCACTGGGTGAACCACAGAAAGTAACCAAAGCTTCCCATGGGAAGTCCAGAGCCTTGAAAGCTGGTGTGGGTAGGTGGAAGCAGTCCCATTCCACACAGCAGATGAGCAGAGGGCTGCTCCAAGTGTCTGGCAATGGTGTGGAACTCCGTCCCTCGTGATGATTTAGAAGACTGATTCCTATAGAACAGTTGGAAATAATGAGAGGAAATAACAGTTCTCAACACCCAGCCCTACCGTCCCAGAGTCAAAAAGGACAGGAGGCGTGTGCCCTCTGCTCAGGCTGCCCAGGAGCTGCCTCCTGTTCAGGGTGCATGCTGCTCTCCAGGCTGTCTCTTGGAAGGCTCTCCTGCTGGGCTGAGAAGCAAACCTAGAGAACTGCGAGTTCTGTGTTCTGCTTTGGGTGCCAAGTAATCTGCATCTTTCATTTCCTAGCTGTAGCACTGGGTTCAATAATTTCAATATTGCAATTATCCTCAGGGTAGATTTTATTCCTCCGATTTGTAAAATACAATGCAACTCAAATTCAATTCAACTAAATTAGACAGAAATACCACTCCAAGACAGAGCTGGAAAATGTATTTCTTAAAGGCAATGTTTGCCTTTTGTTCAGGTCTATGGGCCAGTGATTTGACAACAAATTTTACATAATTTTGACAAGGCCTTATAAATTTTGAAGAAGCAGAGGGTCAAAGAAGTCCAATACCTGAAATCACCTTAATAAAAAAACACTACCAAACAAAAACCAGGAGAGTTATTTGAAACTGACCACCCATCTTAAAGAAACTGAGATCTGAATGTTGCTTCATTTAACTGAGCAAAGAGAAAAATGCAAGTAGACAGCATATGAAATACTAAAAGCAAATGCTTTCTGTTCTATTCATTTTGAGGTAATAGGGTGCTGCAGACTTGTTTCTCAATATAATTTGTTCTTGATATCCAGTACTGACCCTTGTAAAACTAAGTACTGTAGAAAACAATATTCCAACATTACAAGCATTTTTACTACGAATACATGAATAGTAAGTTCTAAAACTACGAAGAAAAAGATTTTAAGGAACCAGCAGATGTCGTTGGAAGCACTACTCTTATGGAGAATAAAAATCCCTATACTTTTATATTTTGAAAACCTCCTTTGCTGTCCTGGAGCAGGACATGAAGCCTCAAATCTCCACTGAAGCCAGCCTGCAACAAAGGTGTTTTTTCGGTAGGACTAAGAGGTTATGCTCTTAATTTGGGTCTTTCATATTTCATTTTAATTAAGTTAAATATGCAGATTAAAAAAAAAAAAAAAAAAACAACAAAAACCCCTAAAAAACCAATCAAACAAACAAACAAACAAAAAAAAACCAACCAAAAAAAACAACTCAACAAACCAAAATCACTCTTCTCAGTTTTCTCACAATTTGCCTAAAACTGAAGTTTTCTCAATCTGTCCTCTGTACTTTTACCAAACAGCAATTTAATCTTGCAGGGGTCAGCAAAACACTAACCTGGTTTATTTCCAGCAGTAATGCATGAATTTGTCTTTTCTTCAACCACGTGTTTTCCACTGGTCTATTAAAAACATTTTGTTTTCCTCTCTCCCCTCTCACTCTGCTTTTATTTTAAAATACTGTTCCACCTGAACTTTGTGCAGTTTGAATTCTCCTCCAAACTTCATTTACCTTCTGTTTATTTTTATCCACTGAACGTACCTAACCTATGAAAATACTTAGCAAAGATAAAAACTCAGTTGGTCCAATACTGAGTTTGATTTAGCAGGAGATAAGAAGTATGTATGAACATACATGGGTGATTATTTGTTTTACGAGATGTAAATCAATAAAGTTGGAAACAGGGAAAAGGTTTCTCTCTCCCTGGTTAGATGTCTCTGCCCCATGGGTCAGGCATATATACTGTGTTTATAGGTGGCAGCGACAAACCCTACTCACACTTCAACCCAAAAAAACTCTGGGACTGCGTCAACGCTATGTGGGAGCCGTCACATGGCTGTTGGCCTGCGGCCGGCTCGCATTCTGCTGGTTCAGAGTTTGTTCCCTTCTATTTACAAAGGGCTGTGTGGACACACCGCAGGGAAAAGTAGGGTAGAGGCAGCGGGTGATCAGGGCCGGGGAAGCGGGCGGTGATCGGGGCAGGGGCGGAGAGCGTGATCCGGGCGGAGGCTGCGGCTGATCAGGGCAGGGGAAGCCGCGGGTGACCTGGCGGGAGACGGTCGGACCAGGGGCGGCCCGTTCCCCCGCAGTGCCCTTCACCGGGCCCCTCAGAGCGCGACTCAGCGAGGACCGACACGAATTCCAGCGCAACCACCCGCCCGCCGCTCCTCCCGCCGTGTATGATAGGACAGGCGGGACCCTGACCCCGGCGCTGGTTCCCGGGGCACGCGTGGCCCCGCGGAGCCCCGGGGCGGTGCCCGGGCGGGCCCGTGGCGGGGACGGGCGCGGCCGGGGCTCCCCCCGCGCCTACCGAGGGCCGGCGGAGCGGCCGCCACGTGGGAGCGGCGCGCGCGGCGGCGGCGGCGCGAGGCCCCGCCCGGGGGCGGGCGCTGCGGCGGGGGACGCCCCGCGCGCCCCGCACGCGGCGCGGCCGCGGCCGCTTCCGCGGTCAGACCCACGAGCCCGAGGCGGAGGCGGCGGTTGGTGCTTCCGGTCCGAACCCTGCCCGGGCGGATCTATGTGGCCGGCGCGCGGGGGAGGAGGGGGAAGGGGTTAAGGTGAGGCTGGAGGTGACGGCGGCGTGACCGTTCCTCTGCCCCCCCCACCGGCTCCCCGTTGTCCCCCTCCCCCAGCCCCGCGGATGGAGGCACCCGGGCCGGGCGCGGGCGACCCGCGCCGCCGCAGCGCCGCTCGGAGCGGCGAACAAAGAGACCCCCGCCCGCGCGGCCCCGGCCCGCGGGCGGCCGGGGGAGGGGCCGGCCCCGCGCCTCCCCCGCTCGGCCCCCCCCCTCCCCGTTCTTCCCCCACCCGCCGGGGCGGCGCTCCCCGCTCGCCGTGGGGTGCGTGGAACGGCGCCCGTCCCCACCAGCGGCGGCGGCGAGACTTACCTCTGCTCCGCGCGGGGCCACGGGAGCCCCGGGGCGGCGGGGGCGGCTGGAGCGGCCGCCGCTGGAGCCCGCGCTTCCCCCCCGCTCTTTGTGTGCGAGGGTCCGCGCGCTGCGCTCTCGCGTGACGTGACGGGACCGTGTGTCATTTCCGCACAAGGACACCGAGCCCCGACCCGCCGCGGCCAGCGCCACCCGCCGCCCCGGGGCAGGGGCAGGGGAGGGAGGGAGCAGGGGTGGGGGGGGGAGAGCGGCCCGCTCCTCCCCCGTCCCCTGGCTCCCCACCCCCCGCCCTCCCCGGCGCTGCCACTGGGAACGCGCGCGGTTCCCACTGGAGACCCCGCGCGCCCCCGCGCCGCGCGCGCCCCGCCGCCCACTCGGTGCCGCGCGGGCAGAGGCCCCGCCGCCGGGGGTGCCACGCGCCCGCCCCGCGACACGCCCTCGCCGGGACCCCGCGCCCGCAGGTGGGGCCGACGCCGCTCAGGGACACGGCCCCGCGTGACGGGGCCGGGGACCGGCGGGGACGGGGCGCGCTCGCTGCCGGCGGCCGCCGCCGCGCGGAAAACGCGCTCCCCCCGCCGCCCTCCCCGGCCTTTGCGCGGCCGGGCCGCTCCGCGCGGTCTCGCGTGGAGAGTCGGGCGGCGGGCCGCGCACGTGCGCGCGCGGGGGAGGCGGCGGCGGGGGCCGCGTGCCCACGGCAGGTGGCGGCGAGCACGTGGCCGCGCGCGGGCACACGGTCCCGCATCCCCCCGCGCGCCTTCCCAACACCCACCCGCCACTCGCGTCCCGCCGCCGCCAGGCTGCGACAAAACCGGGGGGATCCGGGTCATCCCCAGGCAGAGCCGGGCTCCGGCCGGGCCGGCGGAGAGATCGCCCGGCTGTTCCCGAGACCCCGGCCGCGGCCGCACCGATCCCGTAAATCCGTCCCCACGCCGGCGTGCCCGCGGGTCAGCCCGGGGCAGCCCTGCGGGCGGAGCT